>NC_080021.1:61211228-66211228 GCF_030020395.1 Manis pentadactyla
TTCAATCATTTTTTTTTTTAGTTTTTAGCAGGCAGGCATCTTAGACCATAAACTCTCTTTGTTGGAAACAAGATGCACTGTATAAAGCCATATCAGGTTCTGGCAGCAGGGCAAAGCACCAGAGGAAAGTTAGGCATACACTGGTGAAAATGCATACCACTTCTGTGTGTGAGCGTGTCTGTTTGCATCTGTGTGCCCACTTGCGTGTGTGCCTGCAAACCTCAGCTACTGTAATAGCACCTTGATTACAGCTTAAGCTTCTCTGAGTCCCTGCAGGTCTCTCCATTTGCAGAATCATGGCACTGTATACAGCAATTGAGTGGTCAGAAACTTTAGCATTTATTTTCAGCCTGTGACATAGGAACCGTTTATGAAACAGGTAAGCAACCTTCCTTCAAATCTTAAAATTGAAGGGACTCATAACTTCAAGGCAAATAGCACCTTAATTTAATAGTATCAACACTTTCACATACGCTGTCAATTTCTGAAACAAGCAAGGTTGATGTTGCTATATTCCGACACATATCCACATATTATATCGTGTAGGATAGCATGCAGTGTATCACTCTGGATGCTCCTCTCACCCCTACATTCTATTGCATGGTGTTCATAGCGGGAGAGAGCTAAGAAGAAAACAAAACTCGGAGCTCACCAATATTACTAAGCATTTTAGAAATTCCTTTTTAAAAGTTCTCATAGAAGAAAGACATCACTGAAGGTCACTGGCATATTAAATATGAAGAATGGCTTCTTAATGTTCTCTTTACTGTAATCAAATTTAATCTTGTCCACTAAATCAGAGAGGAAGTGATCAGTTTAGAATACATCAAAAGATCTGCATAGATTGAAAATGAAATCAAAATTCGTTTTGGTATCTGCGATGGTTAAAATGACATTCTAAATGCTCAATCATCAAACATCACAAAGCTCAGTGTGTAATTTGAATCCTTTATGAGCTCCAGGTTAATCATCCTTATGGCATGCATGTAGCTTTTAAAACTCACTGAAATAATCTGATACTCATAAGCATGAAAACCTGATAATTTTCTAATGAGTCCACAAACATTCATGTTTATCTCTGCTTTTGTCAAATCTGCACCAACTATGTATACATACTGAAGGCAGCCCAAATGGCTAAAATATGATCCCCTGCTAGACTGAAGGTAATAAGGAAAGCAGAAAGAGACTGGAGATCTCAAGTGGAAGCAAGGTGTTAAATAATACTAAGCTAATGATTCTAGATTGAAATTAAAGTTCCAGAAGCCAGGGTGGTTTCTTTTTCATTCCTACAATAAGATAACGAGCTGATATGTAGAAGAAGATTCACCTTACTTACACTTTACAGCTCCCAAACACTTTACAGCTTTGTAAAGGAGTTTCTGAGCTATTATTATTATTACTTAATTCTGTATTACCTATACCACCACAACAGTTCTCAGCCCATAAAAACACTTGCTAGAATTATTCCACATGTGCTGAGTACACCTCAAATGTGTTGCATGTAATGTGCAGTTAATAATTTTGGCCAGAGGCTGAATGGACTCTGCACTGTACCATCTCAATATTTCTCTATATAAAGTATTTATAGAGCCAGAAGTAACTTTCAAAAGTATAACATTATTGCTATGAAAACAATTATAAAAATGATACCAAATTATAAAAAATCCATTACAGGTCAAAACAATGTGGTAGGATATGTTTTATTACAATCCTCCCACCTAACTTTACACAAAATTGGCTCTCAACTTCTTCTCAATAAGCTACACTTCGGAAGAAACCAAGTCAAATACATGTCTTCTAAAAAACCAAATTTACATTTCATTCCAAAAGCAACAATAACAGAACTATCTGAATTGATAAAATTAGTAATGCATACTTGATTTTTTAATTTGTAGCTATTGACTATAACCATGGTGATATTTACCAGGATATATTTTGATGGTAGTTTGTGCAGTTAAAGTTATTTAGATCAGTATGTACAGTGACACTGAATATGATGCTAAGTGAGTTCAATGTCAGACAAGATCTTTCTTTCATCAGTGTGACCCATTTAGGAAATTTACACTGAAGTTTTATAAGTCCCAGTAAAAAGACCACAAAGACAACCATTTAACTTAAACCACAAAATTCATTCCAAAATGAATGCATAACAAATAAACTCACTATAAAAGTTTGCCATTTAAGCTGGTTTCTATTTAGTCTTCCCCAATTTCTATTCTCTATTGCCAGACATTCTATTATTAAGAATCAGCAAAGTGCTCAAGAAATCCCAAAGAGAAAACCTAATATAATTTTAATGCGAAATTCAGAACAATACATACCTGCTGGTCTGCTTAGAGTACGTGTACACATTTTTTGGCATTCTCAGTAATTCACAAGATCAGTGACTTTGATCATGTAAATCCCTTTTTCGGAACTAATGGACAATATGCAGAAAAGAACTTTTATTGCTGGTTCTGCCTTGCTTTCCTGCTGCAGTCACTGCTGCCTAAACTCTGCTCTGCTAAATGACCAAACCCACCTACCAGAAGCCTCACTAATGAAAGGGGGTGCCTTCTGAACAATAGAAGAATTCCTTTGCATTCAGAAAGCAGAAATTCCCATTAGAGCCCCAAATCAGAGAGGCCAGTTTTACCTCTGTTTTTTAATTGAGATTGTCCCAGCCCTCCTCTACGGTCCAGTGAGACAGTGTTTGTGAAATGATTAAAAAGAACGTGATCTGATCAAGAGGACAGAATAATGGGAAAGGAATGCTAGGTTAGCCACTCTAAGTGCTGGGAAAGAAGACCAGTGAGCCCCTTAGCATATTGTTTTTATTCTCATGTGCTCTTTGGCCATCTCATAACACTTTGAGTATTTACTCCATTTTTAATGGGTTAAAAGTTGTTCACTTACAAAGGAATTTGGTAACAAGTTACAAATCCCAAAAAAAGAAAAAAAAATAGAAAATAAATAAAAATCCTTGAATTATATCAAGTTTCCAAAAGGTCATCACTGTCTCCGCTGTGGCCTTTTCCCCATTCCAAATCCTCTATCAATATGTCATAGTGAGTTAGGCAAAGACAAAAGAGAGGCGCAGTGTGAAAACGGCACATATATCTAATCCTGACAAAGCAATGAATAGACCTTCACAAGTATAATTATACTTGTTTATTTGTTGCCACGTACAGAGAACTGATGAAAAAAATCCATCAAAGTGGTATTATGCAGACACCAAGAGCTTCTTTTCTTTGGTTGCTAAAGCCACATTGAGGCTTAAATTCCTTATTGTTAAATTCAGAAGAAAGGGAAAAAAAAGATTTTTGGCTGGACTTTTTTTTTTTTTTTTTGCATCAGTTGCTGACAGATCTTTTGTGTACTAGGCTGTATTAGCTCACACTGCTACCTCATTTTTACCCATGTTGGAATTCATAATTACAAACTACTGTACAGAAGCTTTTAATAGGGTGGGGCACGCTGACCAAGAGGAGAGGGTAGTGAAACTGTCCTTTTCTCTTCTTCTCTCTTTTGATATATCAAACACAGGTAAAGTACCTATGTGGGCGCACCAGTTACGTCACAACACATCTTTGATCTCAGTCTTTTAAGTTGGTGCTAGTGGTTTTCTTTAGTCAGCTTTTTATGCAATTTGCTTGTTTTAGTATATGTTTAGTATTTTACAAAAGAGTGCATAACTTCTTTCCCAACAGCAGTTATTAAAAATGATATCAAGAAGGCAGGCAAAGATGAGGATATCAAAAGATTGAGAGTATTAAGTAAAAAGACTTCAAACCCAACTATTAAGGAGCCATTATGTTCCAATAGACACTAAATCAAATAACATAACAAAAGCACATTTTTAGAGGTGAGAGGGAGCCAGATCAGTACTTTTTTTTCTTTGCAGGATAGAAATATATCAAAGTAAAAGCAATCTGCATAGTTAATGTTTGTGAGCTTTACAATTTAAAACAGAAAAGCTGTAATTTTTCTTTGCTGGCAATCTGGAAACACTCTGGAGTTAATTACAGCTGATTCAGAGTGAACCACACAAACAAAGACCAGTCTATGTCCAGACAATTATACTGCATTAACCAGCTTAGAGCTTCCTGCTGATGTTTCAGGGCTCTTCTCTTACACCCTTCTACCTTCCCAGCACGAGAGAAAATGCTTCTGCAAGAAGGAATTAATGAAGAGAACTGCAAAAGAATGTGTGACGACCTCTCCTGACATGGCAAAAACTTTCCACCCATGTCAGGACAAAGAGGAGAAGGTAATTCAGTTAGGATAAAGGATGTAACCAAATATATTAAGCATTTAAAAGATGCTAGTCTCTAAAGAGGGAAAGTTTACAAAGACAAACATGAGTATACAAGTCCTAAGTCATTTCCCCCTATTTTCCTCATTAAAATCTAAATTAGCTATTCAATGCAGATTTATTTCCTTCTCTATCCACAGGACCCTTAGTGGTCTTCTCCTTCTCTCATTCTTTCTTTCTCTTTCTTTTGCTTCCTCTCCCTTGCTTCCCTCATTCTCTCTCTCATCTCTAAGCCTACATGGACTTTATATGACCACTATGTATCATTAAACATATGTGTTGGAGAACTAAAGAGGAAAGGTATGCTTCGTCAATGAATCCAATACTTCTTAATTTGATTAGTTGTTGGAAATAGGAATTTTACTCAGTTTCCTTCACAACTTTAATCAAACTCCAGCTACTTTCCTTAGAGAGAAATCAATAATCTCTCCTTAACCAAATTACAGTATTATATGACTCATTTTATTTGTTTCTTCAGGGAACCGCATGGTCAGTGAGCAAGATGGACCCAATACTTTATCCTGTATTAAGAAACACTAGTAGTTTAACCAATCTAGTTGATTTCTAATTTTCTGATTAATTCTAACTGAAAATGAATACTTTGCATTGGTGTGAGACAAGGACATGAACAGTAATTACGTTCCGTACCTCTCCCTGATTCTTTCTTTGATACTGTTTTGCTAGTATTCCACCTGACATCGGGGTTTTGTAGTGATTGCTTCATTAAAGGGTAAGTATATCCTAATCAGCTAAAGCATTACTAGAAAACTGTTGTTTGCCAATACTGTGAGAATACATGGGCATTTTTTAATTTTTTTTTTTTTTTGCTTTCTTCATAGAAGAAAAAGTTACTTCTGAATTCCAGTTACCCAGCCATACTTAAGTATTAACCATCTTTCCTTTGGCTGATCTATGTAATGCAGGATTAGAGTTAAATGAGTGTATGACCCTTTAAATTTTTCTCTCCTAAATAAATATTCAATCTCTAACTCCATCCAGTATTATATTAAAATACATATAAATATACTCTCTGGAAATACTAAAAGGTTGTGTAAATTATATTCAATTTTACAAAGCACCTCAGTAATAGAATCATTTTCCCTTCTTAGATCCCACTCCCTCAATCCCTACTATATTTGAAAATCCAAGTAAATAACACTTCTAAATACAATAGCTTCAACATGGAGCCTTTTAGTTTTCCTTGGGAAAATACGGACTGCATCAATCATTTGTAGGAATTTGTAAATCATATTTGCCAATTGTTTATGTTTATATTTCTAGTCTTTAAGATGCAGTAGACTAATCTCTGTCACACACCCAGTCTAAGAGTGTTTAGTTCATAATGTTTTTAAGTTGTCAGATAGGAACAGTCAAAAAATTCATCTTAATTGGTTTCGTTAGGTTATATATAAGTATAGAATATTTGGCTTCAAAAAGAGATTTACCAGACTAGTGAAAACCATTCCACACATATATTTATCTCATATACAATATGCAGACAATATATTCTAATTCATACATGTATTTTTCCTTCTTTTTCTGTTAATATATAAAATTCATTATTGAAC
Organism: Manis pentadactyla; assembly: GCF_030020395.1. Taxonomy (NCBI): domain Eukaryota; kingdom Metazoa; phylum Chordata; class Mammalia; order Pholidota; family Manidae; genus Manis; species Manis pentadactyla. The sequence continues at coordinate 61,217,091 of NC_080021.1, forward strand.
TGATAGTTAAAAAAGAAAACAATTGTATACTATTTATATTTTATGATTCCCACCTATATGATATCATAACCAATATAATAATAAGTGCAATCTTGTAAATATATTCTTACTTAAAAAAAAATGTCATTCCTTTCAGGCTAAACCTACCATAATTATCTTCATAAAACTAATCACAGGTCAGGTATTCCAGCAAACATTCTTATTCCCTGAGCAATGATTTCCAATGATTTCAAAATAGCTTTAATGAAGAAAGTTATATGCATAATTTTTGTTACTACCAAGTGCCTCTTACTATACAACACTCTTAAAATCTACCAAATACAAGTCTCTTTTCATATTCCAAGTAGACATTTTAAATCATTTTATAGTAAGTACCACATTAGAACTAACATAATAGAGAACGTAAGTAAAATGCCAAGTTTTCTTCTGGATAAAATTTTGACAAATTTACATTTGATCACTAAGATTAGTTGGTTATTTCTATTATGAAGAGCCTTGTGTGTAGGTACGTGTGTGTGTGTGTGTGTGTGTGTCTTTGGCCTGAAAGTTAATTTGACTGCTGTCCATAAGTGAAATGAGCAATTCAGTAATTAACTTTTGTGTTTTAAATGTATGAACTTTAATTAGATTTCATTATAAACAAACAAATGTCAACCATAATTATAAGCTCCTTGGTTTACCCACATATTATCCCTTTTCAAACAAACTTGATGTCAGGCAAATTAAAATCAAGCAGCCAGCAATTTTGAGTTGAATTTTACATGATCTGCTAGTAACCTGATTACTTTAACTTCAATATCATTACAGGAAAAGTATTTCAGGAAAAATAATGACAAGAATTCCAACAGGAGACAAGCTTAATTGTATTGATTCAAAAGATGCATGTTCATAGGAACCATGTTGAAGGAATAATGTTATCTAAAATCTACAATTTCTATTAAAATGAAATTGTCCAGCATGAAAGAGGCAATTAAGATTAGTGTCTGCAGAACTAGAGAGACAAAACTAACTAAATAATTATCTGGGCCCAATTATCTTATACTTTAAGTAGCAAAATATCAGTCTGGAGCAACTAGGAGGCATGAGGTTTGCAGGTTTATTTACTGACTGGTGTATCTATTAGGACCAAGAACAAGTGGAGCTGTCAGGACATAATGAAGGTAAATGATTAGTTAGCACCAAGCCTGAACTCTTCTTCAATGCAATAAGAGTTAATTAAAGTTTACCACCAAACATCAACCAAAGCAGGATGTTGATCAGGTTTCAGCATTAAGTGCAAACAGACAATAGTTGGCAGCAATTAGTGCAGCTATCAAATGACATGAAATGATAATTATACATTTAAAACAGCTAAAGAGCTGGGGGGAAAACTAATCAGCCTCTTGGACGACAAATACTCAAAGGGCAGGAAACAGGTATCAGATTATTTCGCTTTAACACTGTAAATCAATAGAATTAAACAAGAAAAGGTTGTATGGGTACATTATCTAAAAGAGAACAGTTCACTGAATCCAAAATGAAATAAATCTGCTAGCATTGGTCTATCAAAGATAAGACCTTCTGTAGCTAAAGAAAATAAGTTACTTTTCAATTAAAGTTTCAGAATGAAGTCTGCATAAAGAAAGTTTAGTTTCTTGGTTTTGTGTAAATTCAACAATGCAACAAGTATTTCACCATAATTATTGTCATTTAAATTGAGTATTACCTTTCACTCTAAGATACTGTCAAAGTACTTTATGCCTGACTTTTATCTTTGTGTGTTCAAATATTATCTTCCAAATGTTAAGACTGAAATTCTTTCAATGAAGCGAAATTTAAAGTGAAAGCAGCTTGTACATATTTAGTGCATGTAATTGAGGTCTTCCCTCAATGCCCTTCAAATCTACTATTTCAATCTTGCTGAAATCAATGAAACTGCATGCAACACATGCCTTAAGATAATTTTAATAAGTCAGCTCACTCTTTTCCATAGCTTCTGGCCTGCAGCAGAGAGCATGTCTCCAGAAATGTGCCCATCCTCATGACCCCCGTCTCTCCATTTTCCCAACTAATTCTGTTATGCCAAGGATTTGTACACAGGGTTGGGCTAATCCCAGTATTTCCCTGCAGCTAATTCTAAACCGTGGCCGACTCCCAGCACAAAAATGTGTCTCTCCAAAAGCCCTTTCGCCCCCTTCAGCACTCATATACTCATTGGTCCTGACATTTTCACTTCAGCCATGACAAATGAGCTGATGACTCTGATGTGATTGCATGGGAGGATGGCTTTATCTAAAGATATATCATTAACTCTCATCACCATCTCCTAATATGGCTCTTCTGGGTTAATGTGTTGTGAAAATTTGAAGAAATTTTTGTGTAAATATATGCACTTTAAGTACAAAGAGACCAACTTCATCAAAAGGAGAAAAGGAAGGCAGAGTTGACAGGATCAGGGGCAGAAAAAAAAAGTCTAGCATTAAGTAAATGTTGCTCTGGGGATTTAAGTAACTACGGGGCAGCCTCTGCCTCAGTGAAAACCAGCTTGCTGACTGTCTCTTAAAGGTCCTCCCCCTCGGCATGGGCAGCTGGAGCAGAGCGTAATTCGTGAAGTGGCACAAATAAAGCTTCTCAAATAAAATGGCTAATCAATCGGCAAGCCCATTTCTTTATTTCTACCACCGTGTAGTACATAATTCGTTCTCGAACCCTTAATTTCCTGTTATTAAATCTCTCTAAATTCATTTTAATGGGGAAAGGGGCTTTTCAAAACTCATTTTACTCCCAGATCATTGTATTCTTCAATTAGAACGAAGCAGTATTTCCCCAACTAGTACTAAATGTGAAACTCTTCAAGCTTCAAAGGTAAGGGAAAGGGAAGCCTTTCCATTTAGCGTAATTACCATAACCTTTAGGTTAAGTCACAACCCAAGTTCCAGTTGTGTAGTTCTTGTTATGTACACTATGGAGTTTCCAGAGTAGATACTTGTTATAACCTCTTCTCTCAATTCATCTAAGGACACACAGCCAATCCGAGTCAACTGTAGCATAACAGGCCTCGGGGAAAGGAGGTCAGGCTTTGAGGTAAAGTGCTATTCACTCTTGGACCAAGCAAGGAGCTCTTTATTCCTGGTCTTATTGGCATCAGTCCTCCTTACTAGAGCAAGAACAAAGCCAAGTGCTCCTGGGAGGTTTATGAATAAATCAGAGGTGAGCCACTGTAAGTGCTGCCCATGATTTCCTTGTTGACAGTGAGCACTTAAACAGGCTTCTGTGACCAGGAACTTCTGGCAAGCCAGAACGATTCCTAAGCTGCACCCTGCTTCATTTCAAGAATTAAATGACCCACCCCATTTTTCTTGCAAGTTTTCAACTTTCAGGTACTTCTTGTCCTATCTCAAGCAGCTGAGCTTTACAATCCCAGGGCAGTCAGTGTGTCCCATGATCATCCTAGAAACTATACCAATTAACAATCTTCTTTTGCATGGAAGAAGTCCACAAATAAAAAAACCTCCAGCCTAACAGAAATTATTTTGATTATAGAATCTTTGGATATGGGAGGAGCTAAACCAACTAAGGTGAAAAAAATGTTAAATGATTTGCTGAAGGGAACGTACACCCACACCCACCCACCCACACACACACACACACACACACACACACACAGTAGATCTCATCGCTGCATTCTGTACTTAAGTGATGTTTCCCAGGAATTTCTGTTCAACAAGGGGATTGTGCTATATCCCTTCCAACTGCAACAATCTATGGTTCTAATATAAAAACCCATTTAGATTGCGCTGAAAGACAGTTTTCCCTGTGGAATTTTCCAAGACAGACCCAGATGTTTAAGACTGTATATTTATTTTCAATACCTAGGTTTCAAGTGGAGAGGCAGATTCCAGAAGTATACTAAACTGAAGTTTTCTATTTTTATTTTTAACTGTCATTCACTTTTTTCATTCATTCAAGAGTTATTGAGAACCAGTAATTTACCAATAATGTCTGTCATTGTGAATACAGTGATTAAACACATGGGTGCTGCCCTCATGGAGGGTAAAATTTATTTAAGGAAAACTCTTAAATAAGCATCATGAAAAATGCTAAGATGCCAACTGTCTTTCTTCCAGTGAGATGCATACTTATCCTAACAGTATTCAATAAATGCTTAGTTGTAAATAAATATCCTTCAAATGATTTGTAAGTCCAGAGCCACTTATAAATGGCCTGAAACAGGAAAGGCGCACACTTTTACTTTTAAGAAAAACTTCATTTTTAAAGTTTCTTTTAAGTTCAAATACGAACTCTTCATATTTGAAGAAATTATGAACTACACATATAAATATTAAGCAAAAATCAAACTCAAAGCTGGGAAATTATAGATTCAAGTATATGTTTATTTCTTACAAAAATATAAACAATTTTAAGTGTATATCTTACAAGTATTTACAATGGAAAATCATATGAATTAAATAAACCAAAAAGAAAAATCATAATATAGATTTTAGTTTCTAGATAGTACAAAAATTTGTATTTATAAATTTATTAACCCTTTTCATCAATCTAATCATCTTTAAACCAGAATCATTCTCTATTGCATAATACATTATTATAAAAAGAAAAAGGACTGTAATTTCTTCCAAGAGATAAGCCAGAAGGAGACTCATAAATTATAAAATCCTCCAAGAAATTTTAGGAGCTCTATAGTATTACCGGCTATTAATAACTTGCCCTCTTCTCTTGGTTGGTTTAAATTTTGATCAACAGGGTGCCATGTAATAGTATCTATACTCCTTGCATGGCATATCAAAATGTAGTACCAAATATGTAGAAAGATGTCATCAAATCTAGTTTGGGGAACTCCTCTGATTCAAAGGCCTTCAATGCTTGGTCAACATCAAGGCTCAAATAAGCATTGCAGTCTCTTCTATTATTGTATATAATGGACAGTCTGGAATCTTGAGTTCATGTGGACAGACTAAGGTCTGAATTATTTAAAAACTATTACTGCTCTAACTTGCTTTTTAGAAAAAGAACCTGAAATAAATTAAAGATCTAAAAGCCCCTCCAAAACCGAAGTAACTTGTGATGATAGAGTAGCAGATAATAAGGTGGAGGACTGTTCACCTGGATACCTTTTAGTTTTCTATTGATGAGAAAATATGAGCGGCTACTCTGCATTTTCCGTATCTCTTAGACATACCCATTGCCTAATTCTATCTCCTTCCCTTGTAGGGCACAGAGGCATCTCTCTCTACTCAAAAGATCTTCACAGACTTACTTTATCAAATGCTCTTTAGTTGAGCATTACATTGAAAATACAGAAAAAGGAAACACTGGTTATCAGGCCCTCTCATGTTTACTTACTTTAATGTTCACAACACTTTCGTCTTATATAATCTCTACAACTTTGAGATACAAATGAGGAAAATGAGGCTCAGAAAGAATAAATAACTTGGATGAAGTCATCCATAATAAGAATTTAACCAAGTTTCTTAAAGACCCTAATAGAATTTCTATTGGTCATTGAGTTGTCAAAAAATAGTCAATATCCCAATATCTAAAACCTAAGTTAAAATAAGCTCATTTAAAAAGGAAAAAGGAATCCAAAGTAAACAGAATCCAAAGATTGTCTTGTTTTAACTAAGTGTCATTCTTTCAGTACACTATGCTGCCTGTCAAACATCTCAGCATTATCGCCACTTACTTTCCTTACACAGAATAAAAACACCATGTTCATGATTATTAAGAATACATTTTAAGTCACTGAGCTCATTGGTACTTTTATGAATCATAGATTCTTCTTGACCATTCAAAAAGCACCTAGTCTAACCTCCTACTTAATGCAGAAATATGTTGCCAGTCACAGTGATAAGAGGTTGTCCAGGTTCTACCTGTCTCCTTTCAGTAACAGAGAACTCAACTCTTTCAGAGGAGACAGTGTTACTGTTGGATTACCACTGCAGTTTTCTTGTTCTTCTCTTCACTGTTTCCACCACCTTCATGTTCAGCCACGTAACAAACCTTTTTCCAAGCATCCAACTTAGTTGCATGAGCTACAGTTGAGATATCTGAGTTCTTGTCCTAACATTTTCCTACCTTGCTGGGTGATTCAACAATTACTTCTGAATTCAAGATCCCTTATTTTGAACTGAGCTGGTTAAACTGAGCAACTCTAAGGTTGTTCCCAGGCTTTAGCACTCTGATAGTTTCAGTTGTCTTACCACTCTACCTGTTCTTTTCTGTTGTGATCATGTTGGCCAGTTTTTAGAAAATGACATTTAGTCTACAGAGGAAAAACATTTCACAGGTCACCACTCTGAAAACATCTAAAGAGAGAAGACAAACATGAATATGGAAAGAGGGCAAAAGTGTGTGTGTGTTTGTGTGGTCTGTATACAAACTCTTAGTTTGTATCTGCTAAACCAAAAGAGATGGCTCATTCTCAGTTAATTAGTGGGCTCAGAAAAATTTAAGTATTAATGCATTATCCCTAAATATATGGAAAAAAAGTATTGAGAACCATATTTTAAAGAATAGATATTAATAAAGCCTTTCAGGATTAATAAAGGTAACTTTGGAGAAATTATCAATTTACTTCTGCAGACAATTTTTAAGCTTCCAAACAAATTTTAAGCTTCTCCATAAACTTTCCTCTTACATAGTTTTATTTTGTTTTGTTTTGTTTTTAACAGTACAACCAGATGGCATACACCAACTCATATGTTTTTGTATTTTAACACTGTTAAAGCTATGGATTTCCTTTCTTCTTTACAGTGAAGGAAAAGAATTTTATGGACAGTTATAAAATGCATATTTTAACCCAAAAGTCAATTTTCCCTGGTTAAAATGATTTAGATCTGAGTAAATACTTGCAGAATGTTTTCTGATTTTACAGCTAGAACACAATGGAACCTATAAACTTTGTCTTTAGAGGTACATGCTATAATGTACACCATTCAGAAAATACCAACTGCTCACTGTCATATACCCAGTACAAGCAAACATTAGACATGATTAATCATCTAAATAGATGAGACTAGTGTGTGAACCCCTGACCTGAATGGCTAAAACACCTACTCAGGGCTTGTCTTGGCTCATCAGGGCATTATGACATATTAACCAAGTCAAGCTGCCCAAATCTTAAACTTTATTCAATTTTTTAATCTCTAGAATGCTAAAGTGGCTAATGATATGAGAGGTAAGCTGCTTTCCAAATATGAACTTGAGTATCAAAGCCATTTTTAAGTGTTAGCATACATTCAGAAGTGCCTTAAAATGGCAAATATTTATTCCATTCACAAATCTTTAAAAGACTAGGGGGCAGCTATTCTTGGACTGGGGATTCTATGTCAAATATGAAACCATATCAAACTTTCAAGGCAACCTGTGAACATCTGAAACTAGGGAATTAACAGAACATCAAATCCAGTGAGATCACAAGGGGCACAATCCTTATGCAAGAAAATAATGCCACTGAGCCCTCATTAAAAGACTATTTCGTCTGTAGCCATCAAAGACTGTGAGTGTGCTAAGATTTTGGTTGTATCATCAGAGATAACTAAAACAAGTGCCAAGGGAAATTGTGCACTTTTAGTTCTCATATATGTCCATCTGTTCACATATAAACATATATTCTGCTTTCTGTCTGATTCCTAAAATCTTGATATCAGAATACCCTGGGTTTTTGCCCATTTCCTAAGAATGCAGACATCACATAAGCTACTATTAACCCATGTGTGATCCACTCCCATGGTGGCTGGAAAGCTGCCAGTTACAACACATGGTGCTTGGTTAACAATGTCTTAAAATATAAATGAATTTATTTTTTAAATTAACACATTTTTCTTATGGAAATACCTTAATAAGCCCTTCTGCATGTAAAATAGCCTCCATATGGATTTTTTGTTCTTTTAAGACTTTTTTGCAAGCATATCATAAAGTTAACCATAAAAGTTTCTGAAACAATCCAGAATTTCTTGACAAATTTTTAAAAGGATTCTAGTAAAGAATTTTGATGACTTTATATAAGAAAGATCAAACAGTTTTCCTTTACAATATTCTGTACTCAAGAGGCAACCCTTATTCTTTAATTTACGTGAAAACACTTCTGATTTCCCAAGTTTCCACGTAACCACCTTAATAGTACCACAGCAACTGAACTGCTTAAAGCAATGAGGCAAGCAGAAGTTCTACAATCCAGCAACAAAACAAGGTAGGTAAATATCTAGCGGAATCATTCCATCCTGCTCTTGGGCAGCCTTGAATGGCTCATTTGTGATGACCCCAAACCGGAAAAAGCTTATTTAAAATGTATACATATAAACAGTTATCCACACCGCATTTGATTTACATAGGTACAAAAGAGCCAATTCCCACCTTTGAAAGTGTCTTAACACTTACGGTATTTTAACTGCCCTAATTATGGTTGAAGAAACATCATTAAGAGCCATGATCATGTTGTCAACTGATAACCAGTTACAGCCCTAACTAGTGACAAGAGAAAACTCCACTGTGAATGTTTCCAAGAGTGAACACACAGTAGACACTTTTTCAAAGACTTACATCTACATGGAATACACAACATATATACAAAGCAACATGAAGATGAATTAAATCCTAAGGAAATAACTCCATATCATTTTCTACTATCCCCTCCCAGCCACAAAAGCTGGTAGGCCACTTAAAACACTTAACATTGCCAAAAGTCACGATACACAACTCTTTCCCAAGTGAGGCATTCTACTAACTGAGACAACTATTTACGGCTGCTGGGGGGAAAAAATCACCAAGTATTCCCCTCATTAACTAAACTAATACTACTGGTGGCACCATACTATTGGCTTCTTTTGAAATAACTGCTTTTGCCTGCAAAGTGCTGGAGATTCTTGACCCAATAGTCAATATTTGGCTAGCCTAGCATGTTTCTGAAAAACTCTTCTACATACAACCTCTGTTTATCATCCTCTAGCTGCACTATCGTCATACATATTACTTCCCAATGATGATGAAAACTCAGGGCATTTTATAAAGTTGCTGAAATCTGAGCCCCTGCTTGTTTTCTCAAGTCTTGGACAAACATAACTTTACAGAGGGCACAGCACAGGCATAAAGAAAGAGGAGCCTGCATTTTCATCTTCCTTTCATCTCGGTCATTCAGTCAGCCATTCAGAACCCTATTCAACAGCGCTTTTCATTATGCAAAAAAATGCTAATCCTTTTCCGATGCTTTCACACTTGTATAAACCCCCATTCCTTCAACTGAAAAGCAATTATATCAGTTTACCTTTCTGTCAAAAACAGGATTAATATTCCAATAACAGAATCTCCTTTCTTTCCCCATCTTTTTGCTTTAGGAAACTAGAGATTATTAGTAGAGGCATTATTAGAACAAGAATACATTATTTTAAATATAATTATGTTAACCAATGGGTGGAAAAAGGAGAATAATCGTAAGAAGAAAAAGTCCTTCTGTTACTGCAGAAACTCTTTTCTGTGACAGCACTGACCTTCCTTCACAGATGCCCAAAGAGATGGAGACTCACTCTGGTCTATTAATCAGAAACAAATTATGAAAGAATGTAGCTGGACTGGTTGACACTATTCCGTCTTGGGGGACTCAGTAACAGCCTGGTAACAATGTCCTCTTCATGGGTAATGAACAGCCATGACAAATGGCGCAGAGAAACTATTTATTTGCATATGCAAATTCTCACACAAGGGAAACATGTACAAACAAGTGTCATTGTAAGGTGGATTAGGCAAACAACGCTTTCTTTTTAGGACATTCTGCAACCCAGAACATTAGTCAGCACAATTAAACCAGTCTCCATGGAGAGTAATGAAATTTCACCATGGTATGAGTTAAATTAGATAGCTAGTTATGTGTTTCCACAATCCAACTTGAAATCCATTATTGTTTCAGAACAATACAGCAATTGTGCTTGGCTGATCTTTGCCAGCTCAACAAGCTTCTAAGTTGACAATTTGCATATGTTAATATAATTAAGCTCTAATTACATGAAACTTGTACATATGCACATGAACTTTCCCTGGGCACTTTTCTATTTGAACCTTGGCCAAGTCTTTAACCCTTAGAATGGTCTGAGTAAAAAAACCTCAGCCTGTGGGTACAGCCCCTAGGCAGACACAGAAAGGCTCCTCATCTATAAACACAAAGCTTAACCTGGCTTCTCATATTTCTAGCAACAATGACAAAAAATATTCTGTGAGTGTGCTAGGGACCAGTGATAAGGGAAAGGGGCTGGCGTGTGGGGGATTAGTCTTTCCAGAGCCATAATGAGTATCTTCTCACAGGAAAGCAGTAACATTCATTTCAAGAAAATGTTAAGAATTTGCTCTCACTGACATTGTGGAACCTTGGGAGATGAAAATGGTTTGACAACAGCAAAAATAGCAAGTAGAGAAAAAGGAGCAGGAGCACCTAATGAGCTTTACATAAATATATGCAGAGGCAATTAAGCAATGTTAATTACTATGACAGCAGTTAATTGAATATAATTAGATATTTTAAGCCACTGAATAAAGCATAGTTAAGATTAATTTTATTGAGATTAATTGTAAATAAGGATAGATTAACTCTGTGTTTTGACAGGCATAAAAAGTAGTTTTGCAAATTAAGCAGGAGCGTGGCCACCAGTCCAAAAATCATATATTATTTTAATGTCACACCTCAGAATCGTCTACTCAGTAAACATGACTTTTCAAACCCAAACAGACAGGAATCTTGAAGAAAAACAAACAGCTTGCAGAGATTAAAGAGCCTTTTGTCCTTTTTCATGTGCATTTCTTTTTGCAGACTAAATTAAGCGAGTCTGGTGTGCGTTTTTTAGGAAGGAACATTTCACACTGAATGGAAAAAATGTTCTATCACATATGAAATTCGTGCAGCTGTGCGGAACTTGGTCCAGATGGTTTTAGACTATAAAACACCACCAAATGATAGACAGTAGGCTTTCCTAAGATTATGTGATAAAGTCACAATCTTTTATTTTGACCTCCTAAATTTCTGCTTTGTATTACTTTCAATCAAATCACGTATTTTCTTGTACAAATGTGTTACTCTAGGAGGGTTAAAAGAAACACTGAACCTACTAAGTGCTAGAAATAAATGTAAAATGAATTGAAGAAGGCCTCCTTTAACAGATATCAGCTGAATCATTCAGCCACAGAATGCAATGATGGCTATGATAACAACCTATGCAGATGACAACACTTGATTATTACTCTCACACACACAATGGTTTCTAGAAATACTTCCTGGGAAAATATTGCTAAATGAAAACCCCTCCCAAATACTTTCGCACCAAGCTAATTCAAGCATACTCTTTAAGAAAATTAACACAGTCCTCAAGAATGCTGAACAAATCACTAATAAGAAAGGAACTTCAATTGATTTTGAAATAAATCAATAGGTGATTAACATAGTATTTTAAAGCAGCAGAATGTATCTGTGTATATATATGTATATACATATATGTATGTATAACATAAACATATGTATTATATTTCCAATACCTCTTAGCCCTTAATCGAACAGGGGCTTTATGGTCTTGAGCCTGCCTCTATCCTGCCTCACAACTTCTTTAGGATGGTCTTTATAACAAAAATCCTAAAATGGTCTGTGAAACAAGACTACGACAAGCCATTCTGCAGTGAAAGATTTTAAATCATCCAGCCTCTTCTAATAGACTTGAGACTTATTGAGGTAGAAACCATAAAAAATGAAGAAGGGAAATTTAATCCCTGAAATATTGATTTGCACATTAATATCATATAGGCAGAGGGCAATTTGGCTTCGTGGAAATGACACATTGTCGACCCTTGGTGAAGTCAGAGCCAATCTAACTGCTGAACATGTCTGAATCTCAAGAGTTATTAAGGGCTTCCCTTCTTGCCTTTATGACTTTTCTTCAGCCTACCAATGCAATCTTAAATGTATTATCTTTAAGAAATAATTGTAAAACCTCAGGGGCTTTCCAGTTAATGGAAGGGAGGCCAAACCACATCAGATTCTGAAATGCAACATTAAACCCTTGCAATCAACAAAACCACCTCAATTCTCATCCATCCAGTCGAGGATCTAATATTGTTATTAGAGATAATCAAATTTCATTGTGTAAATTTAGGCTCATGGTCAGAATGAAAGCAGTAAATTCTGCAATATTAAACAGAGATTTTCTCAGTATCCTTTATGTTTTCCTTTGCTGGTGCAGCATCTTTTAAAATAATCCAACTAGCTCAAAATTAATGAACAGATGTGGGCTCATCTGCTAAAACCTGCAAAAGATTACAATAGAACTGAACATGTTCCCTTCATTTTTAACTTTAAGTGGCAACTTTCACTTCCTAGACCCAGAGCCCACTCTCCCTGTCTAACCCCACAGTTGGTGCTATTGCTTTGACTTACACAGCTGGTTTACCTGACCTTTCTTTGTTCCTTAGGTACATTTCACTTTCCAGATTTATGGTATTTCCCCCATATTTCATTGACTCTATCTTCACTGCCATAAAAATGAAAACACTTAAATATGAGTTTATTTTTTTAATCCAAAAGCAACCAGCTATTGAACAAATACACAGGGATGTTCTCTCCCCAGTTTATGCCATAAATATTGAAACTGTTTTTTTTTTAAATAACTGAATAAACCTTATGATCCCCACACTCAAGCCAGGTGCAAGAGGTTAAAACAGCTGGCTAGCCATCTTTTATTTCTGTGTGCCTTCCTGCTGACTGAAACCACAAACGTTGAAAACTATCAAATATTCCCTTAAGAATTTTTTTTTAAGAATAGAAAGGAGAAAGAAAACCTTCATTTTCTTTAATATGCTCCTCTGTGGAGAAGAAAAACTCTAAAACACAATCAGCCACAGAGGTAGTGAGAGTTCCAAATATCTCCTTTCTGTTGCATTTAAACCATCATTTCCAATAACTTCTATACACAATTGTTTGTATTCTTCAGTTAGAAAAGAGTAAAGAAGGAAAAAAAGAAAGAAAGAAAGAAAAATCTGAGCTTGCTCTGTCAGTTTTGCCAGTAAATATAAAGTAAAACAAATGTTGATGGCACCGAGAGTGTTACATACCCGGGCTGTGTTTTTGCATTGCTCTCAATGGAAGCGATCGATGCCCGTGTCACTGTCGCGTCCCAATCGTAGCCAAGTCTCAGCCTTAATCTAAGCAACACCCGAAAAGGCAGCGGCACCCGCAGCCTCTCCCTGACTCTTCCATCCATCCACCCTACTAAAAATATAATACTACATATGAGCTTTAACCACTCCACGTTTATAGGGATCAAGCCACTGAAAATCCAGGAGAACACAATAAAAAAAAAAAAAGCCTCCTTCTGTCTCTTGTCTCTCCTCTCTCTTCCTCTCTCCTCTCTCTCCTCTCTGTCTCTCCTTTGCCATCTACATGATCCTTGATTAAACATGGAACAGAGTTATTAAAAAAAGGTTGAGGGGGGGGAAGGACTCAGGGAGAGGAAATGCAACTGTCAGAAATCGGGACCGCCAGATTTCCTGGTGAACCTGCCTCTGTCTGAGTCAGTGTCAATCCACCATCTTCCGCCAGTGAACTTGTCTTTGGGTTTTTGTTTGGTTTGGGGGGGTCGTTGTTAGTGGTGTGTGCCTTTTTTTTTGGCAGGGGGGAGGGGAAAGGCAAGGTGGGGGCTGAAGGTGGGGGGTGTAGGGAGAACGTGTGTGTGTGTTTAGTATGAGTGTGTTTGTGTGTGTGTAGGGGTCGGAGTGGTGGGGGGGCGATCCGTGTATGCGATCTGAACCTTTGGTACCTACAAGGAGGGTGTCTCACCGAACGGTGGCTAAGACCTCAACAGAACCGCGCGGAAGTGAGGAGTCTCGGCCAAAGGCAGCCGCTGGAGCCTCCTCTCTGGGCCGGACCCCAGCCCGAGCGGCGAAAGGAGCCCCAGCCCGGATCACAGGTAACAAAAGAAATACAAACCAGTGCACCGTCTTCTGTGGGGGAAGGGGACAGGATGCGGAACCCTCTGTAACTTGGGCATCGGCACAGAAACTTTATACAGTTCCATGACAAATTTTATTTCTTTTTTCCGATTAAAAAAAAAGAGCAGAAAGAATTGGGGGAGGGGGAAGTGAAATGGAAGTGTAAGGAAGGCGAGACCCGACGCGTTCCAGCCCCTCTTCCCTTAGTTGCTCCCGGCCGGAAGGCGCACTTGATGCCTGCAGAGGCGGAGAAGGTGAAGTTCGTTTGTAGACATGGAACCCCTTTGGGGGGGCCGGGGAACAAATCAGTTCTCACAGCCAGCCACAGCCCCCCAACACACACACGCGCGCGCGCGCGCGCGCGTGAACACACGAACCGTTTGCCCTTAGCCAAAAAGAAAGAAAAAGATTCTTGACCCGAGCCACCGGCATCTATCCTCTGGGCTAACCCAACACCCGGCAGCGAAAGCGCCGGGAAGGGAGCTGCTGCCGCCTCCCGAGCCCCTGGCCGCGAGGCCCGCGATCCCGCCTCCTAACGGACCTGCCCTCCGTCGGCCGGCGCCCGAGTCCGCGCCGCCCGCGCCGCTGGGAGCAGCCCTGCGCTGTGCCCGCCGCCGCCCGCTTGGGCCGGCGGGGCTCTATCTGCAGCTCTGGCCCCAGCCTCTCGCAACCCCCGCCCAGGGACCCGCGGTCCTCCCCAGTCCCGCGCACTAAGCGCCCTTCGGGGAACTTGAGAAAGGGAAGGGGGGTGGGGTAGGAGGAGGAAGAGAAACGAGGCTGACTGAGGAGGGGCTGGGGGGGTGAAAGCAGGGAGAAAGCAGGGCGAGAGCGGCTCCCAGCCCCACCGACCACCGTCCAAACTTTCGGAGGATGGCCCCGGAGGAAGGGTCATCCCGACCGAGGTGCAGGAGGCGCGGGGTGACCGGGGACCCCTGGCAGTGCCCTCGTCGCTGCGGAGCTGACACCTTCCCGGCGCCGCGACAGAGCCCTGGGCTCGCGGTGGAGGGCAGACCCCGAAAAGACAAGAAAAAGGAGAGAAAACTGCTCGGCCAAACGTAGATGATCCGCCAATTAATCCAAAAGTTAAATCCCGAAAAACGCAGCCTCCCAGAGAAAGTGGAAAATCAGGTCCCTCAGTGCCCCCTCCCTCCTTCAGCGGAGCAAATCCTTGAGCAAAAAAAACGGGGGGAAAGAGATAAAAAAAGGGGGGGCAGAGCGGAAGAGATAGTCGGGATGAAGGGATGTGTGCGAGAGCGAACGGGAGCGAGCGAGCTAGGGGCAGAGAGGGAGAGAGGCGGAGAGGGAGAGAGAGGGAGCGAAATATCAAAGATTGTGCAAGATCAGGCTGGAAAGATAATCGATACTCGACCTAAATTTAACACAAACTACTCAATAAAAGTTAAAGAAAAAACTTACTTTCCATTTCCCCTGCAGTTCCTACTCGATCTTCGCCTCTTTTTTGTTTTGCTTTTATTTTACTTACAGCTGATCACATCCAAGTAAAACGAGAGGGTTCATTTAAAAAAAAATTAAAAAAATAAAAAAATAATCCTGGAACTTTATTGGGTGAAAATCAAAACGCTGGAGCAGAAAGTGGGGGGCATGAAGCGGTCCTCGGGGGTCCGGGAGGAGTTAAAGCATGTGCCGACCGCGGTCTCGCTGTTTGGTTGTGAAGGGGTTGGGAAAAGGAGGAAAGGAAATGAAAATCCGATATGTCTTTATTCTGCTAATTATTATCGTTTTAGCCCTGTTTAAAAAAATGGCTGATTAAGTTGAGTGCGCATGTCTTTGTGTGTCTATTCCCGATATGCACTCTGGGAATGAGAGAGGAGAGCGAGGGAGAGGGAGAGGGAGAGGGGGGAGAGAGAGGTGTAATTAGTGAGGTGATCAACATTCCCCAGACTGCAAATGACGCGCAGCCCGGACTCAGAGCAGCCCGGCAGCCTCGCGGCTTCCAAGGCTCGGAGCGCTGCGGCGGGAGCCCGCGACGCGGCGACCGCGGAGAGGGCAGGGGATGGGGACCTCCGGGGCTCGCACCCCACGCGCCCCTGCGCGCGCGACTCCCAAACTTCATTAGGCACACACACACACACACACACACACACACACACACACACACACACACACAGCAAAGGCAGTGGGGCGGGGGGGGGGGGGGCGGGAATAAAGCCTAAATACCGCTGAAGCAATGCCCTTTAACCACTCTTTTTTTTTTTTAATGACGCAAAGTAATTATTATCGGACCAGAGATTTGTTTACTAGGGAGCTTGAAGTGGAAATATGAGTTAGGGTAATGAAGAGGACTTCTCTGCCTAGTTTATGCTGCTACTTTCAAGAACGCACTTTAATGCCGAGATACAGGGGTCTGAGCAAATATGCAGATGTATGTAAATAGCGGGTGCCTGGCTGTGTGCAAACACCTCTTGGCCCAGCCTATTTCAAAGGAGGAATTGCACTCTGGATCCATAGGTACACTATTTAAATACGAATGTTTCGCTTGCACACTCAGGAGAGAAAACACAGGACAAGAGAAAACCCAGGACACAGAAGATGGAAGCAGTTAGTGTAGTCCAAGCAAACTTTCAAATGAGAATAAGTGGTGGTTGTAAAGGTGATAGTGGGAGTGTGGGTTTAGTAGCCTTTATGTAATATTTTTGAATATTTTATCGGAATTGCGTAAGTTCAATGTAATAGCTTTAAGAAGACTTAGGGAAAAAAAACCTTTCATCTTGCAAGTCTGTTGAATTATCTTTCTTGAAGCACATTATGATGAATTTTAAAACCCCCACTACAGATCTCATTAGAATGAAATATACTTGGTATTTTCTGGTGCAAAATTTAAGGTGGCTGATTCTCATTTGAAAATCTAATTATCTCTTTCCAATATTACAGATGTGAATATGAGTGACACTTTCATTAAAAGATAATTAACTAAAACTAGGAATAGACATACTTTTAAATACCCCCTACTGAATATGGAATATATATATTCAGTATGGATATATATATATATATCCATTCCTACTTAGATAGTATCTTGATACACTGCTATACCACAGGTCACAAGTAGACACCATCTATGCAATATTTCAAAAATAGAAATTCTAGAGAAAAGGTGAGAGTAACAAATCAAACAAGCTAAAAAGAGGAAATACTTGCAATGTCCAGCTTCCTAGACAGGTGAGGTGTCAGCTGCTTTTGAGTTGACAGGCCTTTGAAGTTCTGGATTGCCAGGATCTGCTTCAAAACCTTGTCTTAGGCCTTAAGCACCAAATCTACCAAATACCAACAGAGAGATTTATTGGTATTAGGAACTACAGACGCACTAGGAACTACAGACGCTGCAGACATGCATCTTTCCAGGCCTGAAACCTAGTGTTATTAGGGAACATTTGGAAAATCCTAGAACGGATGCAAATGGGATTAAAAACCAAACAAAACACCTGGGAGAATAAAAGTACAGTCCTCAAAGGAGCAGACCTAGGCCCAGATCAAGAAAGCTAGTTGCCTACAGCAGCTGGCTAAGGTTACAATGAAAGTCGAGGCTTAGAGTGGAGAATAAAATCTAGATATGGTCTTTATTAAGAGAAAAAAGCAAATCACCACCTCAGGAGTCTGGAGTCAGTGCCTGTACTAGTGTATTAGAAACCAGGACTACTAAATGTTAACAGAAAGAAAATTATCCACCTCTCTGAAGACTCCATTCCATTTTAAAGTTGTTTGGCAAGAAATCTTCTCAAAGTGTATGGCTTTCTGAGATTTTAAAGTTACTTTGCTTACAGTCTCACCTTTCCACAGCAACTGTATCACCAGTGTGCTAACAGTGTCTGATTGCACCTCAGCTGGGTTTAGTGCCTTAAGCAACATACATGCCCACGAGAGTAAAATTTAAATTCTCCGTAACTTACAAGTGAAGAAGGTGTTTATGTAACATTGCTGTTTACTGAAAAACACCCTAGAGAGCAAAAATTCTGGCTTGAAAAAAAACTATTTGAGGTGTGTGTATGGGAAAGGGGGTGGAGGCTTTTAAAGAGACTGAGGGGAAATGAAGGCAGGGAAACTTTCAGGTTCAAATCAGAAAAAGATCAAGCCCTTTGCAGGAGAGGGCTCCATGTACAAGCTCACTGATGGAAAAACCATTTCCTGCGATTTCAGAGGGGTAAATCTGTATGATGAAGGAAACACCTGAGAACAATAAGTCTGTTTCAAGCTCAGGTGAAGAAAGGGGTCTATTTCTGGCATGGAAGCATAGAGAAATGATGATCATTTCGTTTTCAAGTTCTCCTTTCTTTTTCTTTTTCTCCCTGAAACATCATCAATAACCTTAATGTCATTAATGTCAAAACACCAAACGTCAAATCAGGAAAACCATTTAAAAAATTTGGTGGCTATTCCTCCTCCACGTCCCCCACCCTCTCTCTTCTTGGAAAATACAGCTGTGTGTGTGTGTGTGTGTGTGTGTGTGTGTGTGTGTGTGTGTGTGTTGGGGGGGAGCAGTTATTTGAACTCCAAGTAAGAAAACAAAAAGGAGGATGTGTCAGAGGGGTGCCCACTTTTGCAATTCCTTCTGCTAGCGAGTATTCCCCTCCCAGCTTGCGTGTGTTCTTTTTAGTCATCTCTTCTTCATCTTCTTTCACCTCTTTCCTAAAAAGAGAAGCTGGGGTGAGGGTCGGGGGTTAATAGGCTGAGGGGAAGGGGCAGTGAGGGGAACTAGCACGCAGTCAAGAGTTTCCTCCAGGGCTCGGCCTTGCAGCGCGCCAGCGCCAGGAGGGTAGCTGGGGAGCTGCGGCTGCAGGTCTGCATGGGGTGGGCCCGGAGGCGCGGTGCGCGGCGCCGCGGGCAGGGGCGCGGTGAGGCGGGCGAACCCGAGCCCCGCCAGCGGGTTGCTCCGGGGCGCGGGGCTGGCGCGATCCTCCCGGCTTGGCCCGGCCGCACCGCTGCACCTCGGCCCCTCGCGCCCTCCTTTCGGCCCCTCGCTCCAGAAAACCCAGCTGCCCCTCTCGGGTCTCTGCGGACCCGGGGCCGTCAACCTTTGACCCATTCTGTCCCACAAGTATTTCGCTGTCCCTAAACTCTGCGCGAACCCGCCGCCGCCCTCACGAACGTTTGCCCACTTTTTATTAACAAGTGAAACGAGCAGAGGTTTCCGTGCTGCACCGAGAACTTTCCCTAGACCCTCTTCTGCACTTTCCAGGGCTACCCCAGCCGAGCCCCCTCCGGAGCGCTCGGACCCTGACACCGGCGCGGAGGTAGGGGAGAACCAAACGGGGATACCAGGTGGTTAGGTGTTGAGTGCTGGAAACAAGGAGTAATTAACATTGAGATAAAAGGTAATTCCACTTCTGGACTTTTCCTCGGCGTATTTTATTTCCCAAATCTATGCCGCGGACACTCCGGGCTTTACAATCGGTTTAATGAGTCTTCAGCATTCAGTTCCCAGTTCCCCCGCCCTACCCTCGCCGACTCACTAATAAATACCCCACCTCCCTCTCCCTCCTGTCCCTCCAGCTCAGACCAACCCCAGCCCAAGGGGAAAAGGTTCCCAGTCTTTTGACCGCGCTTCCGGGGTCTATAGATGAGCTCAGTTTGAAACGAGGTATTACAAGATTTCAGCGTTAGGAACCCTTTATATCACCACAGACACTTTCAGATCCTCAGCCCCCTCCTCCTTCCCTCTTTTTGTTGTGTCTTCTCCACCCGGGGGCTATTTAACAAAGGCAGTCTGTTAACTAACATTTTTGTTTAACTCAGCAACTCCTTTCCAAAACACACTTAAACCTGACTACCAATGTCTGTCATTTTGTGTGAGTGGGGAGGTGAGAGGGCTGGGGGTGGGGGTGTGTACGGGTGAGACCTCAAGTTGACAGTGAATCGGAAAGTGCAGGACTTATTTGGGAAGGTGTCACAAACACATATTTACAGCGAAATAATTCAAGAAATAGTGTGGGAGAGTGCCAAATCTCATTACTATGAAAAAAGTGTATTTTCTTGAGATCTAACAAAGGGGAGTGTGTGTGTGGGGGGGGGTAGATTTAAAATATTACTTGACATCAGAATGGGCGCTCTCTTTGATGGTGAGAGTGAACCAGATGAAATTAAATTTAAAAAGGAAAGGTATTTTGAGTGTGTATATATATATGTGTGCAGTATTGGTGAGCTGTTAAATCCGTTGTTTGCTGATTCCCTCCCCTCCCCCAACCTGGCTCTTACCTCCTTTGTGGTCTTTTTTTCTTTTTTAATCATAAAAATGCCTTCCCCCCACCACCACACCCACCCCGGCCCTGGCCCGTCCTGGGTTTCTATCTCCGTACTTCCACATCCTTGTATATTTCTCTCTGTCTAGACTGAAGTCCATTTCTGGCTTTTAGTTTGGAGTAAATCTGCTTTTCCTTTTTTTTTTCCTGGAGATTCAGACCTGTGTTTTTGTGTGCGGGTGTCCGGGGAGTCATTATGTAAAGTTTGACACAGGTAAGGTAAGGAATGGGGAGTGGGGAGGAGTTACAGAGGATCTGAGGGGGAAAGATTAAGGGAGGAGAGTAGGGAAGGGGGACGCGGGAAACAGAAAAGTCAGACACCCTCTGGCCTTTCAGAGGTCAGGGCTCAGACAGCGCTGTGACCTCCTTTCCCTCCAGGCAACCAGCCCAGTGTTTATAAACAAAATCAGGCAGGACTCTCCCTAAACAATAGCACTTGACTAACTTCACAAGCACTTCCACAGCTCTTATGCAAATTAATGAGGACTCCTTATCACCACTGCACCCCTGCCCCTAGCCCCAGCACACAAACCCACTCACACCACCTAAAGCCAGGATCACAAACACACCCTTCTCAAAACATATGGAGATATTTCCAGCAAGCATACCCAACCAAAATTTTACATTCCATCTGGGGAAGTGCTCTAAGAGACAACGATGCTGATGGGAAAAGATAGACAAGTGGGGAAAGAAAGAAAGAACGAACTGTGATTTCACTGAATAGAAGAGAAAGTTGTGATCTTCTTTAACCTAAAACATCTATATGTAGTCAATGAAATGCTGTATGGACAATATACTAAACACTGACCACCAAATATAATTATTTTAAAACAGGACATTACAGTCATCCAAACATCCACATTTCCAAGACAAGAGTGCAGATCTTCATAGTTGAAGACAAGCCACCACCTCTGTATATAACGCCCCTAAGTATTACACACAAAAGCACCATTAAATCCTACAGCAAACAAACAGCCCATCTGATCTAAGTTACAAAATGTATAATTAAATTCATCTTCAATTACAAAAGGCAGCTAGCAGAAACTGAGTCAAAGATTTTGAAACAAATGTTGTTTGCCAAGGTACAGAAGTGATAGCTTTGTATTATATTGTAACCAAAACTCCATATAAGGAATAAATTACACAATAGGTGTAAAATAAGGTGAAAGCCAAAACAAACAAACAAAAAAAGAATTAAATATCAAAGTTTTTAAAATTATTATTTTAAAAAATCTAGGAGAAAAAGGTTAAAGAAGATATACCTCAGAGCAAAAAGATCATCTCCTTTTCTTCTTTGTCTATCGGTCCCGTTAAAGCATATGGAAAATGTTTTCAAAATGCCCAGATTTGGCACATTGTCATTGCAAAGAGAGGAACGCAGTGATGCTGTTAGAGAAAATGGGAAATAAATTCAGGATTGGGTGCTGCCTCCTTCAATGCGGATTTATCTAAGTTTAATTTAATATTCCGCAATCACTGAATGATCGCATATAATTCACCAAGATTTTAAAGGGCTTTATTTAAATACCTTGAGCAACAAGAGAATGAAATTTAAACCATGGCAGCCATTGCTTATATATTTTTTATTTTCCTATTAGAAGAACTTTAAGCAGCAATTTCTAATAATAAAAAGGAAAAACGATAAAGGTTTGGGTTTTTTAAAGGAGGAATGTTTAAGTAAAGCATTAGCTTTATTAAAATCATTCTGAACGTAAAATCAAAAAGCACAAAATGGTTGTTTGTAAAACACTAAACCTTTAATCGATTTTATTGGCATTCCGATCGATTAGATAAACGGAAATCTATAGCAAACATCAAAGCATTTAAACATTTTCTCTATCTCATTTATAAACAAAACTTTTCTTTTCAGCAGGAAAAAAATGATTATCAAACGACTAACAGGAAATTCTTCAGATATCAAATTACGATAATAAAATTATTTCCACATGGAAAGGGATAATGACAATGATGATAGTAATTACAATAATGAATAATTCAACAACCCTTTGACATGTATAGAAGAACCGCGAGCAAAAATCGCTCTTGAAGGGGGGCTACTTTAAAATAAATACTTTATTTTTAAAGAATATTTTTTTTAGAGACAACTCAAGAGAAGTAGTTTAGGTGTGGTTGTCGGACTAGTGTTAATTTCCTTCTTTGTCGGGGTTTTCCTTCCAAATTGAGTTACTTATTAGTAAAAATTAATATGCAAATATCAGGGAGCCCTTTCAGGTTTACAAACTTGTGTCTGGACCTGTGTTCTACTTATTCTAGAATGTGATTCCCAAATTATAGAGGGTGGCGAAGACTGGACTCCCAACCCTGAATGTGACCACACGTTTGATCTTTTAAGTGAAGGAAAATAATTTATTTGGAGATAGGAAAACTGCTATCCGGAGAAATGCAGCAATCAGAGCTTATGGCATTCTAGTTGCAGCAAGAGGAGGTGTTGCTGTAACGGGTATTATGTTTATTTGTTAAAGAAAATCAATGAAAGTGGCTGTAAAGTAGTTAGTTAAAGCGTCTGTTTGGGACTAGCAGTGAATCGTGACTCAGGCAGGCTGAAGGAGCAGCTCTTCTCCTTGCGGGAAAAGTCCCTGCGTCGCCCCGAGCCGGGGCGCGGGCGACTGGCACCTGGCTTTCAGTTCGCGGGTGCTCCCCGCAGGGCTCGGGTCCCTCGCCCAGTCGCTCCAGTTCTCGGCCCTTCTGCCCTCTGTCTAGCAGTTGCTCCTTCCCGTTGACTGTGGTTGCCTTCCCGCACCCTCCGTCAGCAGCACACACCTTTTTCCTCTTTTCTCTCACTGACTGGTCATTTCCTTCTTCCTTTACCCTACAGGTCTTAACTTCTGTCCTTCTAGTTCTTCTACAGGAATCTCACTCTTCCGACCCTGTAAGCCTCGCCGGTGAATCGCCGGTATTTCTTTCCCACCCCGCCCCTCCCCCATTTCTCTCTCCTGCCAATTATTTAGCACCCGGGTCTTCTTACCCTCTCACTTCTATCCTCTCCTCCAGACATTCCAGAGAGTTCTCATCACACCAGAATGCACTCTTTTTCTCCTCCTCCTCCCCTTGGATTGGGGTGGAAGAAGGGAATTTCGAGTTGAACTCCCGAGGGTTTTATTCTATTCTTTTAGCAGCTTTACTTTCCCTTTTCTTCTTTGCGTAACCTTCACCTACCTACTAATTTATCCCAGAAGCGGTTCTTTCCCTTTCATTTCCCAGTTTACAGTTTCCGTCTGGGGTTGTGCGTTGCACACGCACTCGCTGGCTCCCCCCTCCCGACCGCCTCCGCCGGCCCAGGCAACTCTTGGCATTTCCTCGGTTGCCGTCTAATTGCACTTTCTCTTCTCTGAATAACTTACTTTACGTGACTTAAAGTTCTTCGTATAGCGCCTCTATTTGTCGAATTACTTCGTTGCCCAAAGGAAGGGTGCGGGGGTAGAGGGGAGCGTATCACCCAATTAAGTCCCTGTAACACCCTTTTACTCCAGGCCCACTCCCACCCCAGCCCCGCCCAGGTAACATCTTGTGGGAATAATAACGAATTCTGGAAGATTTTCCTTCTCAGCGCGTGCAGAGTGCTTGTGAGTTTTCCCTGCGGACTCACACCTCTCCCTTGTGTCCTCTGGCTTCCAGTGGTCCCCGCTCTCACACCACCCCGCTGGCCGCCCGGCTGCGCGAGGGGAGCGCTGTCTAAGGCCCTAGTTCTCTGGCTTCTGGTTTCTAGCTGCTGCAGCTGCGGCTGAAATTCGCTGTGGCCGCTGCCTCTTCCCGCTTTAATCCCAGACCTCCAGTCATTGGGCAGCTCCTCAGAGGCAAGAAGTCAACACCATGGCAACCCGACAAGCCTATCAAATCACCGGCTGGCGTGACAGCAGCTACACTGCAGGCAGGAGTGGGCTGGGCAGAAGAGCCGAGTGGCCACTCTTCTCAGGTACACAGTCTGGGAGTGGACAGTGGCTGTCAGCCTCCACGTTTGTGCTACACGGATGTGCACCACTCAGTTCATACCCCTACCTCTGTTGCCTAGATAGTCTGGAGGAGCAGGGGAAGAGGAAAGAGGAGGAGGAGGAGGTATAGGAGGGAGAGAAGCACATAGGATTGGAAGAGCTAAGGAAGAGAGTTTCAAGCTAAAAGTAATCAAAGTCCTAAATATTATAAACTCAAGATACCTTGTACCCCAGCAGTTGATGAACCCAAGTCCCAGTAGTCTCAGAACCAAATGTAAGGGGTGTGCATTAGATGTGGGTTTTTCCTTCATCATTCTATCACTTTCTTGAACAAAAATAATGCAACATCCTATTCAGGAGTTTGAAAAGGATAGAGGAAAATGTTGCATTTTTAACTTCCTCTGCCTGCAGTACTGGATTCTACTAATAAGATGGCTCAACATCAATTTCAGCTATGCTAACTGATTGCCTTGAAAGTGACCTAAACTTTACCTGAAACTGCCTTTGCCTTGTTCTTTCCTAAAATGTGTGCTGTGTGTAAAGCATGTTCTAGATCTTGATTCTGCAAAGGAAGAAACAGGAGAGAAGGCCAGGAGTAACTAAGAAATCTGTGTGTTCCTCTTGGGCCTACTCAGCTTATGCATTTCCTCATTTTCCTTAAGAAACTTCCAGTTAGTCAGGTGGAAGAAGAGAGGACTTTCACTAATATTTTAGAACATCTTGTTAATTAATAAGATAGATTGAAACTGCATTTTTCCTTTTTGATTTCAAAATATTTTTGAGCAACACAAAACATTATTACCTATTAGCGCATTATTGCATTGTAAAACCTTTGACAATTATTTGTGCAAGAGTATAGAATACTGTCATTTAACATATATCACTCTATATCACTTATCTCACTGTTCCTTTCTGAATTGCAGAAAGCAAGTTCGTCTGTTCAAGTGTATAGGATGGGAAGAGAAATCCATTTAATAGTGAAGTTAATGTGTCACATGGAGGAAATCTTCTATGAATTCTAAAATCTATCCTTAAGACCGCTCCACATAAACATAATTCGCTAAATCAAAAATTTTCATATAATCTAACATTTTTTATGAAAAGGCTTTCAGTGTGTATTTAAATTTTACTTGGCAAGCATAAAATACTAAAAACTGGAAAGGTTTCTTAAAACAGCAATTGCAATATTAAGCAGAGTAGGATAGAGAGCCAATTTTTGTGGTTCTAGAGAAATTCAATGAAATCTTGAACTTCATTTCCTTATTTTCTCTGTATTTCATTGTTGAAGGATCCTAATATTAAAACAGTACATTTTCAAAATATAATTTATTACAGACCAAAAATACGTATAATAACTGACACTGGAGAAACAGGTCACGATATACAAGAGAAAACTTTTGGAAATAATATGGTTTTTCCCTGCACTGAGACTCTAATAACATTCCAATAACATTTTCTTATTCTGTGCCACTCTGCAGAGTTGTTCAGTGAAGAACCGCCAGGCACACAGAGTTGTAATTTGGTTACAGTTTAAATGGTTACCTCAATGCCAAGTTATTGATATCCTGAAAAAGTTTTGGCTAGTTCACATTACATTTGACATGTACTGAGCACTCACAGTGGAAAATGTAAGAAGAAACACAACGCTATAATTGTAAATTAAAATACATATATATTTAATCTGCTATCTCCCTGAACCAAACTTGTAAATTTAAAATGTTTTAAAAGAGAAGTGAAGTATGTACAAATCTTTCAGTACTTTTTGGCTTCAGTAAGAATAAACAAACGCAGGCAACATGATAACATTTAAAATTTTATTATTCATTTAAGGAATGGTATATCCCTAGTTACTTGAAAACTTTAACTACCTTGGGATAAGTATAATACCATTTGTGTATGTATGCTAGTCCAAGACATGAATGGATACTGTCATTCAAATGTTCATCTATATGCAATATATTTGACTTTAAAAAATTAAAATGAGGTGTTCATAAATTAATATACTGCATTTAAATGAAAACAATTACCTAGATATTCCATTAGATCCTTTGAGTTGCTTAGAAATTGTTATTTTTTCATCATAAGCTTGCTATGTATGGTTTATTGAAAATTAAAACAATTTTTGCATAAAGGATACACACATTAATTTTTTAAATCATAAATCAATTTTTGTGTCTGCCCTTGGAAATACCCCTCAGGTTATACAACATATAACCATCTGCTTAAATATAAATTTATGCACATGCCACACACATGTTGCTAGTTATCTCTACATTCAAGTCTTTACATTGAAAGCTGTTTATATCTTTACTGCTTTCAGTATGGATGTTACTGGAAGGAGGAAACTTCTCTTTTAGCTAATGAATAAGATAGTGGAATTAAATGTAGCTTAAATGCTAAATTAAAAAAAGAAGTTAGTGCGAGGATGCCACGCTCATTTTCAGCAGAATGGATGCCATCTCCATAGAGTTCATTCTTGACCTTACCTGAGTAAGTACTTTAAGTATGAGATGCACCTAGAGGGGTAATACATTGAGCTTAATAGGAAGACAGTTAATAACCTTTTTTCATCCTTGTGCACTATCAATCACGGCTGTCACCAGTCTGCTGAATCAAAGCAAAAGTGTTCTTCACAGATGACTGATTAGAAACGCAAAATCACAAGATCCATCTTCATGGTCACTTTTATTATAGTCATTTTTAAACTGACAGCAACCTGCTCAGTCTCAGCACACTGGGCATCACAAATAGTGTCACTCAGTGCAGCTAAGCATGAGAAGAGGGTGGCTGGATTATACTGAAAAATAATCAGGCCCTCAACCCTTGTGGAGACAAGAAAAAAGTATTCTTCTCTCCATCCCCCCATTCCCTCTCCCCTAACTGGCTTTGACGCCATCGTATCATTAGCTGACCATCTTGAAGGGAGGCAATGACTGGGATAGTTTTATCTTCATTAAGTGTCTAGGAAAAGGGCCTGAATATGTCCACCTGGGAGTTACAGGTAACTTTTTGTCTACTAATTTTTGTCAACTTTGTGGCAAACAGTGACATTGCTGCCCTTATAGTAAATAAGGTTCTTTTTATATAGAAATATGTTTTTAGACTGAAGGCTTCAGGAATCTAGGTAGTCAGTTATTAGTAAATGTTCTTCTCTATAAGGGACTCTTCTCTGTGGAAGACATTTAATAGCATCACCTGAATGTTAGCACTAACTAAGGTGAGAACTCTTTAAATGCATAACCTTAGAGGTGGTCAAGAAGTAGCTGTTTAAATTCTTGATATGCAATTATTATTTCCTTTTCAACCCAAGAATATTGAAAAAAATGATGAATTTGAAAAACCAACAAATAGATATACATAAAAACCATTAAAATAGGAGGTTTGAAACAGTTATATCTGAATTAAATGAAAAGGAACTTTGTCTTTACTTAGAGTCTTGATCTTGATGCTACAAAGATAACTCCTTCAGGTTTATTTCATAATATTTTTGTACATACCTTTAAAATATTTTACAATATTCTAGGGTACTAGTGTTACAAATACATGGGAAAATTTTCTAAACTGAAAAATTTCAAAATATGTTGTGATTCTTGTGCCCACCTTATAGGCTTCCTATTTCATATTTCAAAAAAAGGAAATCCAATTGGATTTAAATTCTAATTTAGTCATTTTAACCAAAGTGACCTTTTCAAAGTTTTTATGCAGTTATCTTTTATTTTCATCCCAATGTTCATTTTCTTGTTAGCAGCCAAACACACAGACAATGAGGGGGATAGGGAATAATAGAAAGGGAAGTGGAGAAGAATTATCAATGATATTTCCTTATATAACATAATGCCTTCATATTTATTTTCAAATATGTTATGATTTTTCCTTTAATACCTCTCTGTAAAGCTACCAATTCTTTTCCTCCATCTTTATACACACACACACACACACACACACACACACACACACACACACACAACACACCCCTTCCTGCTTTATTCTAGACTGTGAGGATGCTTTCCTTCTCTGCACAAAATACATATATAGACAAAATGTGTATAATGATATAACTGCATTAGAATTTGGATAGATATGTTAGTTGATATTTTAAAATATTTCTACTTTATAAAAATTAATCATGTAATACTGATTGATATATTGTTAAATATGTAAAATTAGGATTAAATGATATGTTTACATATTTTAAAAGCTACATAATTACATAGATGGCCATGTAATATTCACCTTAATGGGTTTATTTTCAGTTTACTTTGATGATAAAAAAATGTTTTCCTGACAAAATGTGTGTGCTTAGTTTGAATAAGTTTATATTTTTAAAAAGGATAATATCCCATGGAATTCAATATTATTACTTTTAAAGTTAACTTTTAGTGTAAAATATTCTTTCTGACTAGATTATACTATTCAGAATATTTATGGAAAAAAGATTTATTTGAACTATGTGGGCTAAGTGTAGCACTTTTCACTAAACGAATTCAATGAAATAATATGCATGATTTTTGGTATCATCTTGTTAATCTATGCAGAATAGGCACCATAAATCTTAAATATTAGTCTTTAATTGCATCACACAAATATGAATGTTCATAAGGTTTATAAAAATTATAGATCTAGAATAATGTTTTCCTCTAAATGGGTCTTAATAAACTGAGAAAACAAAAATGTTTTTCCTTTATATTTTGTAAATTTAATCAAAGACTACATTTTCAACAATTAGTTTCTTTTGAATGTTATTGTGAAACATCACTACTTGAAAATTTATATTTTGACGTAATTTGAAAACAACATTCACTTACATTAGTGTAGTATTTAATTTAGAAAGTTATTTTGGAAAGAATATCAGCATCTTTATGTACCTGAAATGTTTATCAGTCTATTTTGCCGCTGTTAGTTTTAAAAGATCTATCTTAATTGGTGTGCATTGTTTGTGCTCATACTTGATTCATTGAGAATGTTCTATGTTAAGTGAATATATAAAGCATACAGTTTTATTTAAGCATACAATTTCGTTGGTAGAGATACACTTAATATATAGATACATATTCATCACAGAGTATTTTAAACTAAAAAAGAGTAATATGTGCATTTTGGTTAGTGCTTGAATTTATATTTGTGCTTTACATGTAATGTATGATACATGCATACATACATACAGTTATACCTAAATACCACCATTTTTAGATTATAAACTTCTTTAAGTGGTAAAATGCTGTCATGCACAAATATGACGATTATCCTTGCCATACCTGCATTTATGCAGCCTGAATATGCAGTTATGGCATTTCACTCTTTCCTGGGGTATGATTTTCCTTGGTACTGGAATTGTTCTTTGTTGAATCTTTGTGATAAAAAAAGGCTGTTATATGAGTGTCAGTTTGCAATAAATGTGTAATAAGATGTACAGGCTGGATACACTGGCCATCTTTTAGTGTGTCTTTTCTACCTGGGCTTCAGAGTTCCAGCTCCCAACTAGTGATATTTAAAGAGAAAAGAAATGAAAGCAAAGGTCATACAAAAATCACCTTTAACATTTTATGGTAAAAAAGAGAAAATATTGAAATATTTACAAAATTCATTATATAATTTTATTTTAATTTTTTTCCAATGTTAATTTTCAAAATGCTATTTACTACCATTCATTTAAAATTGTCATTTTGATCAATTACTAAATTTTTTCCCACAAAAAAGATAGAGTCCTTAAAAATCCCCAAAACTGAAATTACTATTTTCTCTACCACTCATATTCCCCAAAGCTTTCTGCCACTCAGCCATTAAAGCTAGAGGATACATTTTATAACAAATAGGCTATTTTGATAAGCATGCTTTATTCTTACCTTGAACTTCAGTTTACAAAGAAATATGCAAATAGATTTAATGACAACTTTTCAGGATGCACTCCAAGATGTTGTTAATGTTTTCAACTAAAAAATTTAGGATAATATGATATAAAGATCCCATTTTTGATAGCTGGGACTTTTATTCATAAACCTTCACTTATGAATTACATAACCACTGAAGAATTTTAATGTATTGCAATTCATTTTGCAATATTTGTACAAACATTCACAGTAGTATTATATTGCTTAGTTATTTCATTATATTATGTTTCACATTTAGATTTTCATTTGAATTTTCCTGTTTTAAACATTTGGATATCATCTCATTAACTATCATAAACCAGTAGTTTAGGGAGGGGTAATTCTGAAATGTAAACACTCCCCCTAGATTTTACGGCACTGCCATGGAAGAGAAGAGGGGACTAACATTACTTTTCCCCAAACATTTTCCTGTTATGATTATAAGAAAAGATCAGATACTGTGGCAATTTTTTTCATATGTGATCTTTCTTTAGAATTATTTTCAAAGTCAACTGTTCTTAGACTTTATTTTCATCTCCAAAAAGCATTAAATTTTGCTTCTTTGTAAAATATTTCTTCATAGCATATCTTCGTTTAATTCCCTTTTAGCAAAAGAAACACCCAAGCTCAATCTGGAGACCTCCTTCCAACATAATTTAGCTGGACCTTTTCATAGTAAAGGTTTTCTGGTTTTCATTTTCACTTCATATTCTCAAATAAAAGATCCTTTGTTGTCTACCATTTGATTGGACTTAATGAAAAACACTCCATTTTTACTTAACAGTATTTCCTTTTGAATTTATTATATTTAAGAACACTGTCAAAAATCAAACATTTAATCTCAGGTTTTTATATTTCAAAATATATTACTATCACATGGCTCAGTGAGGTGATGTAAAAAGTATACTGAAAAGATTTCAAAAAGGAAAGCAAAAGCGAAAAAACACAGCTTCATTTTAATCTGAAACTAAATACTATGGCTAATGTGCAGACTGGGTCCAGCAGCTGACGGTAAAGACTAGCGTGTGACAGGGTGCCAACAGCGGAATTGTGCAGTATTGACTAAATGAGGTTCACTGATTTGTATTGAGGCTAATATCTTCTTTAAACAATTCCGTGTAAATTGTGCGTATAAAGTCATTGGAAGCTATTTCTCAGGACAGCCTCGCTGGCTAGCTACCTGCTGGAGTGAGGAAGATAATCAATAGGAAGAAATAGAGCTGAGCATGAGCCTGGGAAGCTTCAGAGCAGTTAATGCTGATAAAAGTGGATGATGTCAATATTTGGGAATAGCACAACTCTAGGATAATAGACAAAAGAGAAGTGCATATGTTGTAGGACGTTCAAACAGAGGCAAAATTAAAGCCTAAGTGGCAGATGATGCCTTAGGCTGCAAAAGACATTATTTATTACAGGTATTGTTAAATTTCTTCTAAAATCCAAACAGAGCAAGATATTATAGGAAAAAGGTACCTAACTTTTATCAGAAG
Organism: Manis pentadactyla; assembly: GCF_030020395.1. Taxonomy (NCBI): domain Eukaryota; kingdom Metazoa; phylum Chordata; class Mammalia; order Pholidota; family Manidae; genus Manis; species Manis pentadactyla. Next base: position 61,248,608 of record NC_080021.1, read on the forward strand.
CTTAAATACTCATTTCCATTTCAATGGTCAGCATGTTTCTGCTGGCGATTAGTATAGGAAAGACTGCCCTCAAAACATTTGGCAGATATATATTTTTATAAATGTAATGCTATAGGTTTCATTAAGAAATGTTTTTTTAATTCTCTGAGTTGCTTCCAAGACACAAAAAATAAAGTAACATATGAAAGATAGAATGAGAACATGCCGCCAGTCAAATGGTGATAACTAAGATACAAACCTGATTGCCTCTTCATGTACTTGTGGTTATAGCAGACACCTTATTTGCTAAAGGTAGTAGACTTATTGGAAGTGAGGTAATGGTATATTTTTACTAATTTAATACTGAAAATCAGTTTTCCTCTTGCTGTCAGGTGATGAAATTTTGTTCTTCTGTGCTGATCTTTCTATTGATGTATTATGACATAGTCTGTCAACATGAACAGATATGTGAAAGCAGATTGGGTGACTGAGACGTACAACCTGCATAGAACTCTTCTTGAATTTTAAGCATGTTATCATGTTTGGGTACCACAAGTAAGACTGTGCTCACTTTAAAATGCTGTGTTTCTTATATAATTTAAGCCCAAGCAAAACAGGTGAACTATGACAAGGCTCGAAACCTGAGCGAGTGAGCCAAATCCAAGACACATTATTTCAGAATACCTTTTACAAAGCTCTCTCATATCATAAGTTTGATTTCTTAAAAAAAAATTGCAAAGTAGTATTTCTCAACAAAGAGAAATCAGTTCATGCACATGTGATAATCAAACATAGCCATTTTCTCCCAAATTAAACAATTTGACAACTGTTACATGCTTCTATTTTCACAGATGTTTTTATTGTTTGGTGTCAGATATCTGGATTATATCAAGCACATAATCTGAGGTTAGGTAGAACTGCCAAGCCTGATAGTTTTTACTTAAAACCAAACTAAGAAATGTTATTTAAAAAGTAAGCATATTTATCTAGGACCTAACATTTTAAACATTATTCTTACCCATAAAATGCAGAAATAAATAAATTTTACCCCTTATTTTCATTTTATGCTTTTATTTTGGGAATAACTATTTACTTTGAAAAGAATTTCTCATCTCTAGAAACCACACAGTGAAGTTATTAAGCCAAAGCACTAGATTACAATTAAAATAATTTCATACTCCAAATATACAATCTTTTTAAGCTTTCTTACAAATAAAAATATTTGCTTTCAAAAAACTGTTAGTATGTTGTTATACATCCCATCTTTTCATCTGAATTTCAAATAAAGTATGAATTTTGATTTAGAGACACAGAAAAAAATCTTTTAAGATCTATACTTCAACTAATTTGTTAATCTTGTGCCACTTTCAGCATTTGTCACACATATAGACCAGGAAATTGGCTCCATCTCATTCTAGCTCTGTATTGAATTAAAAACCTCTACTGCAAAGAAGAGCATGATGTGGGGAAAGAATAAATACAGTTCTTTCTTTAGTAATGCACATATATTTCCATACATTTTGCATCCTGAGGGAGCCTATGAATGCATTCAATAAATACAAACTATAGACTATAATTCCAGAAAAGGGAAAGGTTTAAAATTTTTTATCTGATTTTAATATACCATTTTAAGCTTGAAGACTAATTAAATGATTTTATACATTTTGTTACTTTTCTTTTTAGCAGACACTTTTAGTATTAGAAATAAACCAAAACTAATGAATCTTAGTTGTTCCTTCCACTTGGGCAATGTTAGCAGGTTTAGATCAAAGCAAATTAAATATCAGCAGTGGCAAATTGAGAAAAACCTTTTATGCCATTTGAATCTATGTTTGCATTCAATTCACCAAAATCCACCTTGGCTAACTGAGTAGAGATTATATGCAAACCATGTATGTGTACACATTAAAAGGAGTGTCCATTCCCATTTCATGTTTCTAGCCTAATGTAAAGGTGGCTTTCAATAAAGTGTGACAATATGGGGTAGCTTTTAAGCATGATGGGTGCATCTATTAAGATTTTGTTAAAATGAAATATGCCCACAGGTGAAGGAGATTACTTACTCTGATACAGACTTACTGTAGGTATAGTTCACTATACTTTCAAGTCTGTGAATCTGTGACTGTGTTTTGAGGAGACAGTGCAGTGTGGTAGATTTATGATGGCCTCACAGAAACAGAGCTAGCAAAGATTATGGCATACTTGTTTGGAAAAACGGTGAACTGAAGGTTCCTGATTTACACTGACATATATCTAGATGAAACCATAGTTTGCAAATTGCCTTGAGGAGTCATCTTTTATTAAGTATTTGATAGGTACTGATATGTACATATCTATTTGAAAGCATATCAAGAATGCTGATTTTATATTTTCAAAGATTCTCTTTAAGATCTTTAAGTTAAAATATTTTAATTTATGTATTACTATTTTCTAAATACCTTAAAATTAATATTCAGTAAAAAAGTCATGTCATGTTAATAAGTAATTTAATAATATTTAAAAGGTCCAGAAATACGGAGATTTTGAAAAATTTCACAGTAAATCTGCATATCAAGGAAGTAGTTCAAAGTCTCTTAAAGACTACCGGCTTTGGTTTTTTTACATTTATGTTCTCATTCAAGGAAAAAGAAATAACCTTAAAGACTCTTAAAGGTACTCTTAAGTGCCTGAAATGGTCAACTTAAAACCTGTCACTTCCTGACTCTTTCCCATTTTAAGTGTTTAATCAACATGGTCTTCATTTGAAGGATGTGGCGATTTCTCCCTTATTTTATAAGGCCAGTGATGTTACTGAATTCAGGACTGAAACTGTGAGCAGATATGCTTATAGACATTTTTCCTAGAGGAAGTCTTATGTGTATGATCAATAATGACAGAACGCATGACAAAAACTTAAAATCATTCTGCTATGCATTTCCAGTTCTTGTGACTGTTATTCCTTTTTGCCCCTATTTTATTTTTATAACAGCCCAGTGTCACCATTCTAATTTAGGAGGGCCACAGATTTTTTCCTCAAATCCCACAAAGCCAATTTATATGCTCCTATTCAATGTGAGAAATAGATATTTGGGAAAAGACAGGAGTGTTAATTAGATAACATAGTTTTGAAATTGCTGGAATCACAGCTCCTTTAATATCCTCATTCTGTTGGTTCTATTATCCTTGTATTTTACAGCCCAGAAGTTTGGATGCTTACTGCTGGTATTGTATAAAGTGGGGGTTCCCGGAAGTCACACTTATGAATTGTTGTGTGCCCTAACTGCTTCAGGGCATAAAACTTCTCTAACATACAGCAGCTCACAGATTGGGAGAATCTGGCCCAATGTGTCCAAGACCTTTGAACTCTGGTGTACTCTGAAAGTATCTTTTGGGTCTCTTAGGGATTTAATAAAAACAAATGGAATGTATAGAAAGCATATATTTCTACTATTGGCCTAACTGCTTTATCACAACTCAGGATACCCTTTATTTCCCTATTGTGGTAAAAACACATACCATGAGATCTACCCTCACAAATTTTTATGCGTGCCATACAGTACTGTTAACTCTGGGCACAATGTTGTAAAGCAGATCTCCAGGAATTTCTCATCTTACATAACTGAAACTTTATACCCATTGAACAGCAATTCCTCAGTTCCCCGCCCCCCAGCCCTAGGCAACCACATGGCTTTCTGTTCCTATGAGCATGACCATTCAGACACCTCAAGGGAATAGAATTATGCAATGTTTGTCTCTTTTGTGACTGCCTTGTTTCACTTAGCATAATGTCCTCAAAGTGCGTCAAGACACCGTTCCATGCACTGTCACCTCCCTTCCTTGGAGGATTACCGAGGAAGGGTTCAGTTGGAATATTCAGCATGATATAAAGCAGTTCATTTACTAGGAGACTGTAAATGTTCATTTACTAGGAAACTGTGGATGGCGGAGGGGTCGAACAGATTGATTAATCTTATGCAAAACAAAGACAGTGAGGCTTGTAGCCCCCATTTTCATAATTGCTGACTGTTAGAAATGAAAGTAATGTTACCTAAGGGCTGGCTATGTGTCAGGCACGGTGATAAGGGCTCTACTTACATTTTCATACCCATCCACTCAGCTCCTTGAGGAAGGTACCATTATCTGCACTTTACAGATGAAGGGAACCGAAGCACAGACAGTAACTTGCCTGTTTAAAGAGCAGATGAATTCTAGACACAGGATTTGGCCTTCTATGAACACCGTCATGTTGCTGCTTTGCTAGTAGTTGCTTAATTTAAAAAAATGTTCTTTTAATGCAAAGGAATAAAAATATAGTCTGTATCAGGGAGGATATCTTTAAGGAGAAAGTACCCTTGGCCAAAGTCTGTTGGCTTGGCTATTTTGTTCTGAAAAAGGGTAAATATATGGGGGTTAGATTTAATGCCCAGGGTCCAGATGTCAGAATGTTGAACGTGGTACATTTATTGCCGACATTCTTTTTTGGTGGTATAATGTCCAGACCCCCACAATGCTCAGTGGCATGAATTTACTGATAGGTTTGTAAAAGATGCACAAATTTAGAATAAAATCTAAGTATTCCATGTGGAAGTACCTGTTTTGAATTACATGTTTCTGTAGCATTAATAGCAATTATTGATGGTGTGCTCTTTCCAAAACTGTCCTTAGTTGTGGTTGTTACATTTCCATACCATTGTATAAGATCAAGTATAAACCCATGATTCTGTGGGAGAATTTATTGTTTTTCCCTCCCTCGAGAAGACTTAGTGTCTACATTTCTATATTATCATCAATGATTGCCTTTTTAAAAAAAATTTCTGTTGCATTCACTTTTATTAAAAAATTGCTTGTTTTATTTACTTGTGAGAGTTGCAGATTTATGTGAAAATTGGCCACACCCAGCAAGCCAAATCCTATTATGTATTATTCTGTTGGAATAATATAAATACTCTGTTTCATTTAAAACATTATGAATTTACTTATATGTAGAGAATGCTTCACAGATTGTAGGTGCTCAATAAGTGTTATCCAAATAAATATATTTGCCTCAATTAAAATCTGATTTAAAGAGTCCATAGGTTTTTGATCCCAACATTGATCATTCAGATTTATTAAGTTAAAAATTACTTTGTTTGAATAAGTAAATCATGGGGATGAAAAACACAATATAGGGAATATGGTAAAAAATATTGTAGTATGTATGATGTTAGTTATTTGTGTAGTGACAGTAACTGCTTATTGTGTTGAACTTTTCCTAATGTATGTAATTAGTGGATCACTGTGTTGTACACCTGAAACCAACATAATATTATATACCAGTTATACTTCAATGAAAAAAAGTGAAAAAAAAGCTATTTATTTAATTTATTTTTTTCCTCTAGGCTGCTATGAAGATGGGGATATAGGCAAATTCAATTTGCTGGCACATATAGGGGTGGAAACAGAGAATGTCAGAGGTACACAATTATTATTAAGCAAACAATACAGCCAAGTACGAAAGAGTGGAAGTATTAGAATCAGTTAAAAGAGGTTTAGAATTTTAGCTCCAATTAATATGTTGTTGTGCTAGAGCAGTTATTAACCATTTCAGGCCTAGTTTTTCTTTTCTATAAAGTGGGTATTATCATAACAGGCTGGGGGGGGTTTTAAATATTCTGTGAAATGGCACAGATCCTGGTACAACGTATGTACTCAGTGAACATTACCAACCATTATTCACATACAGGGTATTTTGATAGCTCTAAGTACATATTGGTTTGCTATTTGAAAAGTTCCATTTTGGGCATGTTACACTAATAGTGGTATTTTAAATCAAAAACTACTTTTTGAGAATTCTTTGAAGAATCAAAATAGACTCAAATCAGAGAAAAATATTTAAAATCAGAGATGTAATTCATAGAATAGGATTACATAAACTTGAGTTCGTAAGCATTAATCTTTAATAAGTTGGTTTTATATATGCTAAAAATAATCTATAAGCAACATTTTAAGTTAAGTAGAATTTTCTTTTCATAGTTGGCATGGGATTCACATTTTTGAACTGTGTGGTAGCTACAATGGTGAATGAGATACTGTCTCTATATTTAAGAAATTCATAGTCCAATGGGATATTTAGTGACCAAAATTATGATATAAGAGCAGTAGGGGAAATATTAACTCCATAAAAAATAACTTGAGAGTGTAAAGCAAGGCATTTAATTTATGATGTGGGCTACTGAGAATGCCAGGCTTTCCCTAAACCTTTTAAAGCTCTAGATCTGTCACTATTGTATATGTATGTGTGTGTGTATATGCATGCATTCATGAATTGAGGAAACAAAACAACACAGAAGTCTTCTTTTATTCCAGCGCTCATTGCCTTGTTTTTAAGGAAGAGAAATAGTGTTTTTCTTCCTTACCCTTAAGTGAAGATACTATTTCCCTGAAGGAACAATTATGTGCATGCATAAGCGGACATGCAAGGCTTATATATCACAGTCATGTAAACAGTGAAATTGTTTATAATTTGTAAAATCTTTTCAACAAAAGAAGTAATATTTATGGTACATTTTCCATGTTCTTTCATTTTTAAGTTTTCTGCTTTCTTTCAAAGTCTGCTGGGCAGTGCCATACATAATTGTAGAAAAGGGAAGGCAAAAATCTTTCTCTTTAACACTGACAGGAATAACAAATATCCCATCTCTTCCTTATCCTTTGATTTGGGTGACTTGTGCCCTCATGTGTGACCATGGGGCACCCTTTCTGTTGACAGTTACAAGCAGAGTATAGATGTTTTGCTAGACTATGCACAGACCAAGTAAATCTGGATGTTTAGGATGATTTGGGCAGCAAAAGTGTAGCTGTACAGGGCATAGCACAGCCATCCTGCTGGACACTTGGATAAAACACAAAAGGAGAGAGAATGAGCACTATGAAATAGTGTACCTTATTTCAAATTAGATGAAAAATAAATTTACACTTCTCATCTAACTTCATCTTTTATATCATTACTTGGGACTTTTTAACCACTACAGACATAAAAAAATTATCAGACTCTTATTATTGAAATGAAACCTGATTTTCATAGTCTATAAGCTGCTTTAGTAAATTCTCTTTGTTTTCAAGAAAGATGTTAGGCATTATTTTCTATTCTGATTTGGTGTTAATGCTAAAAGCATGTCTGACTGCCATCTGTTTTCCCAGGTGTCATCTGATGGCAGTGCTGGTTCTTGAGCTGAACTCTGACGTTTCATATGCCAAGGCAAATGGAGTCAACTACATCCATAGTGTTGACTTCCTCACAGTGAACTGTTGCTCTTTAATTGTAACTTCATGATAAAATTAAGGTGGTATATTTTCAAAATCCTTTGAAAATCATTTTTTCCTCCCTCAAAAGCCCAAGATTAAAGAATATCTACATGCTAACAAAAGAAAGAAAAACAACTAACTAGAAGAAAAACAAAACATGACCAAAACTTTGTTAATCTTATTTAGTTTTCAGTAGCAGATTTACTCAGTCAGTAATATAACTAACATATCTTGGGTACCACAGGGGGCCTGAAAAAGAGGCAGTCTAGAACTGAAGTACAGAGCACAGAAAAGCCTGAATTCTTACTTATTAAAAGGGAGTGAGATAAACATTTAAAAACTGGAACAATATGACGTACCAAAGTTTCTTAGAACTGAATTCTGAATAGCAATTATGGGTAGACATTGCATCATAAGTGTATTTCCATTGCACTATAGAACTTTTATTAATTTTTATAGCTAGATGTATTCCATTTTAAACCTTCATACTATTAAACTTTTAGATTGTTTCCAAACTTTTGTTACTACATATAGCTTTATTATTTACAGTGGAAATGTGAAAATTGCCTCAATGTCCAATAATAAAGAAATGATGAAATACATCATGGCATGAATATACAATAGGGGATTATGAAACATTAAAATGATTCTTGCCAACACTTTCTAATGATTTAAAAATGAAAAAATACAGAAAAAGCTTTATTATTTGTGCATGCTTATATATTAAGAACTCAACATAAAATTTGTATATGTGCAAAACTATCAAGGAAATTTACTAAAATTTTATCTGTGATTAATTCCGTATGTGGTGCTGCGGGTGGCTACTAAAGTTTTTCTTTTTATTCTTTGCTCTTTAAAGTTTGTATCTAAAGATCATGTCTTACTTTAGTATCAGAGAAATTCTATATGCCTAAATTTTCAATAAATTTGATTTTGGATCCAAATAATGAATATAATTTTGAAAAATAGTGCTAGTTTTCTCTCTTGAGAATTTTTATCAATGTAAAAAGTACTAAGAATATCTGTGATACTAACTTTGACTCAAAATAAAAGAAAAAATATTTGCTTGATTTAGTAAGTAAAAATATTTCATTTCTATTTTGATTTGCATTTCTTTAATTAGAAGATACAATTATTATTTTGCTCTATTTGATTTCTAATTTCTAAATGCATTCATTACCTTTGGTCTGAATTATGCATAATGTCCTTTGTCTGTATTTCTTAGTTATTTTCTTTCCTTTGTAAGAATTCTTCATATCACTTTAACATTTGCTGCATGTATTCGCCTTTGGCTGCCTTCTTTTTTCTTTTATATGCTTACTCTTCAGTGTTTAAATGACCAAATTTTTTATAATTTTAAATTTTAAGTTTTTAGTTCCCAAAGTTCTATAAATATTAAATTATTTTTGGCAGTCTTGCAATTGTTTAGCTAGTTTCCTGTAGTTCTTAACTGAACATTTTAATTTTACATTTATAGAGTTTTGCTTTTTATATTGGCCTTCATTTCTTCAGATGCTAATGAGAGGTCCCAACACCATTTACTTACATTTTTTTAATGATACTTCCTTTAGTTATATATTTATGCACATTTGTAAACATATATATTCAGATACATATAAACATATATAGAATATGTGTGTATAGTGTTAGTCTTGAATTTAGTATTTTGTCCTTTTAGTTTCTACATCTCTCTAAAATATACACTATTTTAATTAGTATTCCTTTAATCTTAATGAATTGTAAGTTCATATATTTGTGCATACACATCACTCCCCTTTTCATACATTTTTAAATAGGCTTGCTTCTTTACTTTTCTAAGTTAATACTACCACCAACTTCTGTCATGCTCCAAGACAAAAAAATCAATTGAGGGTTAAAATTGAGCGTTATATTAAATGTAACAAATTAATTTGGAAACATTGAATAACTTAAAAATCATGAATAACAATAATTTATTTGAACTAAACTGAATTTTCTGACTCTTTCTACCAAGAGAGACTGATAATTCTTGCAGAGGACTGATGGAAACAATTCCCCAAACTCCTGTATTTCCCCTTTCTCCCTCATAGAGCTCTAGGAAGCAACAGCCCTACACAAAGACACCAAAACTTACCTCCTCTGTGTTGCTAATGGTTATGAATGAACATTCACAACTCATGGGAGTAGTTCCCCAAAACATTAAAAATTTAACCCATCAAATATTACTTAGGTTAACAAACATCTTGAGGAGATGACGTTGAACCTAAAAGTCCTTCTTATTTTCATAATCAATTATGACTTATCAGATTTCCTAACACTTGAGATTGCAAAGTAAGGCTGTTAGTTAGAAAAGAACTGTTAATTCTGGGGCACAGGCTAGTGGGAAAAGTAGGTCTAATCTGTATCATAAATTTGGAACTTTGACTAGTCAGTGGGATTCATACTGTTTATGGACAGAGGCCTGTGGAAAGGTTGTTAGTAGGCATCCTTTGTTGCAGTTTTGTACGGGGCCCAGAAATTTGTCCTGTAAGTGATTATATTTGAGCCAATATATCAGTTCATGCCTTGATTCCCAATTTTCTTTTTATTCCAGTTAAAATCTCTGGTATCCATTGCCTTATTTCTTCGATCCAACCCACAACATGAGTCCATCTTCTCAGAGGTATGCTTATTCATAGCTTTCTCCATATCATTTGCTATGCCACACATATACCTTGTGCCAAGCACTGGGTTGCATATTTACATATGTCATTTTATTTACTCCCTCAAACAAATCTGAAGAGTACATATTATTCCCACTAATTTTTTTTTTACTAGTACTCTTGTTTCCCATATTCCTTTCTACAGCGCCGCTGAACTCCAGAACCTACATTCCCTCATTAGATTCCACCTGCTGGTAATGCCAACTGGCTCAGTGAGCTCTGGATGAACTGCTCTTTTCTCAATGGTCAGCATCTTGGACATAGGTCAGATGTCTCTTATCCTCCCAACATCCGTTGATAGTCTGCTGTTTTGTTTCATCTGTCTATCCTTTTGTTCATCCATCTATTTAATATGTTATTAAGGGTAAGCAAAATGAATTCCAGTTTTAATGCTTTCAAAGACCCACAAGGAGACAGTCCTTAATTTCAGGGCTGATACTGACATTGCAAAGTGTGATCCTCTACTAGTTAGTGCTCATAATTAGAGATTCTTGACCAACATGAATACTAGTCAGATGCACATTGATTGTTCCTGTATATCTATTAATTAAGCTGGATATAATTTCAATACATCACAATGTGCTGTAGACTCCCAATAAATAATCACTGATGGATGTTACCAAGGGAAAGCCATTTAGGAAGGAGTAAGCGAAAACTGAACAATAGAAAAAAGAGTACTAAAGTTTGAGTAGGACAGCATGATTTGGTTTTTGGCTATTCTGTGTATTAGCTGAGAGTCTGAGAAAGTTTATTAAACTATATGAGTCTTTGTTTCTGTATAAAATAAAGATTATATTATTAATTTATTCATAAGAGTCAACAAAGCAACATATGGAAAAGACTTTGAATTCAGGCACAGAGTAGGAGATTTGGTCTATTAGAAAATAGATGGTGTATTCAATGAGACAATTAATGAGATTTATTGAAGAATACAAAGTGTGGATGGAGTTAAGAGAAAACAAAGAGGGAGCTATTACTTTGGCCAGAAGGAATAAGGGGAACCAGGGTTTACTGGAATGCAGAGAAAGAGGTCTACTTACAGGAGAGGGCTGCCTTACAGGATATCTGGCTTAGGCATAGTGAGCAGACTGCAGACTCACTTCGTGCCAGTATCACTACACAAATCCGATCAGAAGGCAGAGGGATTAGAGCCCAATTGATCCAGAGCATGAAGGCCAGCCTTCTGAAGGCAATGAGAAAATAGAGAAGGGTGGAAATCAGATCCGGAGGGGCAAAACGACTATTTAACAGAATGTTCAAGAAATATTTGTTGAATAAACAAATGGATAAATCTGAATCCCCAAATCATTCCAAAGATAAGACTTTATGCCATAGGCTAAGAATTTGATGGTAAAATTGAGAGAAAGAGAAAAATAAAGGGAGAAGGTAAATAGGGAAAATAAGAGAAAATACACTAATTTGTTGAGGATTGAAAATAGTAGATAAATTAAAAAGCATTGAGAAAAAAATTTGAAAAGAAAAAAAGTTAAAAATCTGGACTTTGGGTAAAAGCAAATATTTTATTGTAATAATAATCAAAATAAATAGTGTGGACCTTGAAATGAATGCATCATACTCGACTACACTCTGCACTGTATCAAACATTAGTAAAGGATGATTCAACTTTGAAGCTTAAAATAACTCAAAAGACAACATTGTTTATGGTGCTCTTAGCTAAAAAGCATATTCTATGTTCTCTATATAGTTTTCAAAAGTAGAGAAAATTCCAAGTTCGAATTTGGGAGCTGTATTTAGTTTTGCACTTTTCACAGCACTGAGCTGACATAGGTGTCCATTTTGTTGCTGAATGTACATTGAGGTAAATCAACTTTCTAGGATGGTTCCACAATGAAGATTTTTTCTTAATCAGCAAAATGAAGATTTTGCTAAGTAAACTGTTTTGTATCTAGTTATGAAAAGGAGATTAAACTCCATTTAATTTGCTTGTTTTCTGCTTGTTTATTTGATCAAATAAGTAATGAAGTCTGACTGGCCAGTTTGACAAATATATACATACCCTGGTAGCAAGCAGGGCCTGTGCTCACTACTGTGGGCTATACAAAAATGGACACATAGAAGACTGTCATCACGGTGCTTAGAGTTCAGCTGAGAATGAGCGGAGGATGAAAATACATTTTATATATTATGAAAATACAAAGGCAGAAATGGGAGTAAACCAATGAAATATTTAAGGAAAGTTCTATCGAAGATTACTTATCACTTTGATCTGAGGGGAGTTTCCTAAAGGTTGTGACATTTGAGTTGACTTGTAAGAAAGGACAGGACTTTCATAATTAGAAATGGTGTGGCAGGGTCGGGGGGTATGAACAGGAAAGCCTTTCTACATGATTCAGAATAATAATATTTATTGATCACTTACTGAGTGTTGCATACTCTTATCTCAAAAGATTAAGGTTACCTGCCATTAGTGGGCAGAAAAAGAACACTTTTTTCCAATAGCCAAAATACCTACTTCATATTTCATTATTTCATAATTCACTGTATATAGTTTCATGATAATTATTTATCAAACATGGGAAAATGTTCATAATATTTTTATGGCAGATGTGACCATTTTTTTTAAGCCAAGTTAACAGTATTTTCAGTAGATAGAAATGATTGGCTTCATGCTTATAACAAAATTGGTTAAATTAAATGGCCTATGAATACAACTGAGTTACCTTTTAGAATGAAGATTAAGCAAAAGTGTGAATCACAGTACAGCCTGTCATGGAATCTCTGATTATATTCTGCCAAAAGGAATAATGTTTACCAAAAACATGTGAATTTTCATGAATCAGGGCATCCTAAAAAAAAAGTAAATATTCTGATTTCCTAATTTCAGAAATCACATAACTAAATGTAACAAAAGTACAATTCCTCAACAAAAAGGTATGCTGTGTAAAAGTAAATGTGGGGTAAGCTCTATTTATGGTCATATGTCATCTACTTTATTTGTTTTTCTTAACCTTTAACAAATGTAGCTCTTCAGATGCAAACTAACTCTACTGTCAAACTTAGATATCAGCTGAGTAAATATTTCCAGAGAGGTACAAGGGAAAATGATTAGCTGAAAGTACAATTACCAGAAGAGAATTGGGGGTTAGGTGGTGGGAGAACAGAAATATACTTTTAACCAACGAAAGTAACTGGCAAACATTTCTGGACCTCTATTTAACTAAAGGTCATCTGCAAAATTTTCACAGTTACTCTTGAAAGAATTTTTGGTTAAAGGAAAATTGTGCATTCTTTTTTTTACTTAAGTCTTATCCTCACTGTGGGGGTTTAAACATTTTGATTGAATTGTGTCAATTAAAGTTCATGTGAGTATTTCCTAATAGAGATGGTGGATCTTTTCAGACTTTGACATGCTTATATATATGTGAAGAGAAATAAAAATGTATAATCTGAGGATGTGACCCTGACAATCGTTTTTAAAATAATTACTCTTAGCTAAGAGCAAGTATGATCACACTAGAGTGATTTTACTGTTTTAACTCAGAGGATCTGATCAGTATCAGAAGTGGACCCTGTTTTCCTTGCCTCCCAGACTTTTTCCTATTTTCCTGATGTAAATTAAACCCCGTGTTGTGGTGGCGGTTGAGGGTGGGGGGAAAAGGGATGTTTCATTTGTCGTGGGAAACAAAATATGTGGTTTCTGACTATTTGACAGCATCTTTGTGTGGACATCAGGGATAATGATCTGATGTATAGACGTGAGCAAATGTTCCCTTAGTTGTTCACCCAGCTGGTACTCTCAGAATTTTCCCAGGTTTTGTATTTTTGATCACATAAACAGTGAAAAATGAAAATACCATGAGAGAGGAATTATAGAACAGCCAGTTGTTAATGTGCTGGTTCCACAGTTTCAGTACATACTGATACTGAGAAAGGGGAAGAGAGGAACTGAGAAATTTGCTATGAGCTAATGAGAGGAACAAGACCTGAGTGGTGCAGAAGGAGCTGAGGGGGTCGAGGTAGCACTTGAGTGACAGAAGGACCACCACCCACAACCGGAGAAGAGCTATGGAAGAAGGAGAGAGAATATGAAATAAAGCAAAACTATGTCTTTGCATATTAACTTTGAAGGTGGTAGTGAAAGTAATAGGTTTTAAGTATAATCTAAATATGAGGTTGACATTTGAAAGGTCTTTTCAGAGTGTGAAGATTTTTAATTAATTTCTGCTGTTTATGAGTTCGTTGTAATAAAACAATATTTATACTCTACTCAGAATATCAACCAAATGCAGATATGGTTTTGTCTTCTGTTTTTTTTACTTTACTCATAGTGACAAAACACCATTGGTTTTGTGTGACTCATATGCAAAACTAAATGCTTTCATCTGTGTGGTCTGCTGATGGGAAATAAAATCAGATATTTCACTTCTAACTTCATCAAGCAAGAGAAAAATCAGTTGTGATTCCAAGAAGAGATGAACTCAATTGGTAAGTTTTACAATTTTCAGAAAGAATTATCAATAGCATTTTGTGAAAAATGTCTAATGCCAGGGCAGATTCTTAGTTTCTTTTTATAAAAACCATCATTGGCTTATGAAGGAGCACATTTGTATTTGAGAAAATGCAATTGTTATGAATAGTTAAATTTCCTCCTGTGTACATGGAAAATAAAGCTCAAATGTCACTGAAAACATCGCCTCTTATATTTTGAGCCCTGCATCAGTAAGTCGTCAATTTTTTGAAGACCAAAAAAGAGTCTGGCTTTTGCTTTCATGTGCTTTTTTGAACTTATTTGATCATGTTGGTTTTATTTTTGTTCATTTGTTCTGTTTATGTGAATTCCTTAACTTAAATTCTGTAATCTAAAAGTATATGCCAACTGACAAAGGCTTTTTTTTTTCCTATTTTGTTTTCATTTCTGTTCTCTGATTTGTTTTCTAGAATATTTTGTACTAGAATATTTTGTGATGAAGGGCTTGAATACATATAAGTCTAGTTATCACAATTTTTTGAGCACTTGATTTAGGCACTGGTTAATGGGATTGAAAAGTCAGACACAAGAATTTTATAATAAAACTAATTTAGAAGAAAGGGGTTGTTTCCATATACTCCTGCCAGTTAATGACAGCGTCAAATCTAAAGGCTTCCCAACATTGTCCTGCAAGATGAAAACATCAGGGCTACCCTCACGTTTTTTAATGTATTTAGACATTGTAGATAAAGCCTCTATATATGTCCTCACAAAAAGATGTACTTTGGATGAGAAGTGTGGAAACTCAGCAATACTGAGTGTAAGTCTAAAGGTACTTACGGGTAATTTTGTAGTGCTATATAAAGTTTTGGGATAGGTAATTGAAATCATTAACATAAAAGCTCTTTATGTATACCTTGGGCGCTAAGTTTTTTGTAAGCTGATTTTAAAGAAAGAGGTGAGACCTAAAAAAGGAGAAATAAAATATATTGTTTAGTATGCATGTTTGACACTCGGACTTATTGATACGTTCTGCCTTTTATAAGATGAATGCTATGACAAATGACAAGAGAAGAGATTGCACGTCACTATCTCTGTTCTATCTGTGTACTGCCAGTGGGCAAAGATTTCTCATTTCATACATCATTTACAACTTCCTACAGTAATTTTACACAGTTCATATCCTCAGTACAAGGCATAGCAATTATCTATACACATATAAGCATGCAGGCATACTGAATATAAAAACCATGCTGTTCTAGAAAGAGCTCCAAAGTTCACACATTTCAACCAATAAAAGTTGGTAAAAGCCAGTAAGTTGTCCAATTAAACTTTCCTATTTTAACTTATGCCCCAATGTTACCTCTGAAACAGGTTGTTTCAGGAGGTGCCCTTGAAGAGTACTGTTTGTAAGAGTAAAATGTTATTTTTAGTGTTTCCAATTGCTGTTGTATCCCACAAGTTACATTAAGAAAAAAATCATATTCCTTTTTCTATCCACTTTTACTCTTTTGCCTCTAAAGAAAATAAGGAAAATACAATATTGTACTCTGGAATGGATAAACAATAAAACTAAAATATACAGACTTTCAATTTTAAATGTGACTAAATATTAAAGTGTGACAATGTTGAGTTTTTTTGGACTTCCAAAGTTATTTTAAGTTCTTATTGTTGTCCTACTTTTCCATATAATATAGGATGCTTAACATTTAGAGAGATCATAAATTGCTAAGTTGATACAGAAATCATAGTCTCCAGAAATAAATTCTGAACTCAGATGTTATCAATAATCTATAACTGAGCTTTTCTTGTTGTATTTCTAATTTTTTTAAAACTTCACTATTTTTCATATTCTGACTTTCATTATATGCAGCTAGAACAATAAGTGGTAACTATCTAACTTCTTTCAAAAATATAGAAAGTAATTATTCAGATTCAGGAAACACAATAAATCTCACTACTTATTAATGAATTAATACCCTATCTTTTTTGAAAATTATTTGATTTGGTTTACTGACACTGTACACTTCTACTCCTCCACAGCCATGATTTCTTAAAATTATTTTCTTTGGGGAAATTATTACTTCAAATTTTCGTTTATTAACCTGTACTTTGTATCTGTGACACATCAGGATGCGTCCATTTACATGTAGAAACTAAGCTTTTTCACATCTAGGTCCTTGTACTTTAAGATAAGACAGGGACACAAAGCTAATATGTTTTACCCTTGTGAGTCTTTCATTTTGATAAATGCATAAGAAGTAAAAAGTCTTTGTTCATTAGTTAGGAAGAAATTTCCAGGACTGTTCTGTTCCTGACCACTTTCTTGTCTTTGTGTTGGTCTCTCTCTGTGCTTCAATATCTTTATATGTAAAATGAAGCAAATGAGATGATTTAAACATTTAAAAAAATATGGATGAGATCTTTTTGTTAGCCATGACACCAGAAATGTTACTTGTCTGGAAACTAAATAATTTGGCAAATTTCTTTTATGGGTGAAAAATGAAGGTCCTACTTTTTAAATTCAAGATTGTTTTAATGGCTACTGTATTTAACTTTATTTGCCTATAATCCTAGTAATCTTACAGTCAGTGACAAATAATAACTATAGAACTAGCTCCATTGTATCTTAATTTTATGGATAGTCGCATTTTATAAAACAAATCAGCATTTTCATTGAACATTCAAATCTATATATCTGTTTTTTTACAGCTTGTTGGTTTTTGAAGGCTTTTACTAGGTATTACAAAATGCCTGAATAATATAGGGATAAAGGAAATGTGTAATTTAGAGATTTTTAGATGGAGAATATAGTCAAAATCCATTATTTTAATGAAATTAAACATGGAATTGATTGTTAAAAGCTACACTGATGATTTATTTATAGCATTGCCCCTGAAGTAACAGAAAGAGCTGTCCTAGCATCATGAGACCCTGTGCAGAAGAGCCACATTAGAAAATTTATAGAAGCTAAGTCATTTCTTCCATTTGAATCTTGAAATTCAAACCAACGCCATTTTTGACTACAGCTCCATTCTCTATGCACACACAAATAAAAGAATAAGTGTCATTGTCAGGCAATAAAATTGTTAAAAATATTATAATACTAAGGTATCACTTGTTCCTTATTGAAGTTGTATTAAAGAAATATCATTATTCCTTCATTCAACAAATATTTATTGAGGTCCTCTTATTTCATAAAAAGCAACAAATCTTTGCCTAGCTCAACTTTTCTTAGTTTTACAATAATTAAATTCAGTGTCAGATTCTTGGAGTAATAAGGGTGACTACATATATTAGTTTTCTACCAGTGTATAAGAAATTACCCTAAAAGTAGTGGCTTAAAACAACAATTTGTTATCTAACAATTTCTGTGGATCAGGAGTCTGAGTGCAGATTATCTTGAGTCCTCCAAAAGGCTGCAGTGAAGGCATGGCTCAGGGTTGAGTTCTTATCCTAATACTCAACTGGAGAGGATCCATTTACAGATTCACTGAGGTTACTGCCATAATTCGTTTCCTTGTGGTTGTAGGACTGAAGGCCTCATTTTCTTGCTTTTGTCAGCCGATGGTCCAACCAGGCTGTTGGCTGGAAGCTCTCTGCAGTTCCTAGTGGCTTCTCCTAGTTCTTTATGACATGGGCCTTCCAACATGATGCTTGCTTCATTGAAGAGACTTCTGCAAAATTGGAGCTATGATTTTATGTAATGCAATCACATAATCACATAATGTAATTATATAATCGCAGAAATCATATATATGTAATTATGTACATCCTGTTGTCTTTGGCATATTCTATTGGTTAAAAGTAAGTCATAGTTTCACCCACACTTAGGGAAAGGGTACCACACAAGGTCATTGACCCCATGGTAGGGGACACTTTGACTCTGTCATACTACATAAAACAAATAAATTAGGTATGAACAATTCACTTTTAAATAAATACATAGACAAATAAAAAGACCCACTAGAGAATAATTGAGATATTTTTATCTGGAAATTACAAAATTTGGCTTTTCTATTAGCAAGTTGTATAACATTCAGTAACCTGAATCATCTCTCTGGATTCAGGAAGGATAGGGTCCACATCTGAAAATAAAGGGTATTGGACTAGAATAATTGCTAAAATCTTCTTCAGCTTTACAATTCTACAAGACATAGAATATTTGGAATACATTGAATTATTTAATGAACTAAATGTTTCACTTTTTACCCCAAATATTTATTGAGATGTTTAAGTGTTTTTTAATGGCTTATACCAAAAAGGCTAAATCTATTAGGATTTCAGTTTAGTTTAGATGCATTTTTGAATGTCTACTCTAAACAAGTCCTGGAAAATGGTAGAGTTAATGGCAAAGAAGGTGAGTTCTAGAGTCATGCTTGGGCTCAAATCCGATTTCTTCTTTTCTTCAGCTGAATGACTTTGGGCAAAATAATATTCTCATTCATTGATAACATAAAATGATAACAGTACTTAAAATAAGATTGTTGTCTCATAAATGTTATTTCATAAATATTAGCTATTTTATTATCATTACAATGTATGTGTCATTATGTTAGGAAAAATACACACAAGGTAAATTATCAAGTTTCTCTGCCTTCAAGGAATTCACAGAAATTGTGATTTATTAAAATATTTTCTCTTATAGGTAGAATATGTCATTAAAAAAATGTTTTATTTCCTTTGATATTTATAAGTAACCAGGATGTAGTTGAAATACTGGTTTAATTTGTTAAATATGGTTATATTAACTATTGAATAATTTCTGTTGAATTTTATTCAACATTGTCAAAGAGTTAACTAGGACAATTTTTTTTTTTAATATCTGCCTTATGAAATGTTCATTTTGATTCTGTATATTCTGTTCTGTTTGTGAGCATATTTCCAGGTACAAAAAGCCTCATGGTCATTCATAAATGGGCCATACATAAATTACGCATTAATAAAAAATGAAAACAAAAGCACTGAACATTCCTTTTGCTAGGTGGAGAAAACAGTTCACTGTCTGACATTGAAGACAAGACAGTCAGTATAATTTCACAGGATTACAGGCAGCCAGATTCACACTCCACCTCATCCCTCAAACTATTTTTTGTTCTTTTCATGGGAAAAACACATGGAATGAAAAGTAACCATGGAGAGACAACCATTTGCTCTGGAGTAGAATCCTTCCCTATATGTCTTTTCTGAAATTTGTTTTTACTGCATGGCCTTAGGTTTTTAGTCTTTGAACTTCTCCTGAGATAGCGGGACAAACTCGAAAGACCCAGAACTGCAAAAATCAGATACTGAAAAAATCCAGTGAAAGTAGACATCTTTGACAGCTGACAAACACGTGATAAGAATGTAATGAATCATGGCAAGCACTATGTGTTTCATGAATATGTGGATGTCTTTTGAGGAAACTTGACCAATGAGATGGAGGGAAGGTAGATCTACTGGTAAAACTTTTTTTCTTCTAACTTAAAGGAGAGAAAAGGAGATATTAAAAGGTGTTGAGAAGACAAATACCGCTAACAAATATTTGCATTCTCAGTTAATAAAAATCACAACAAATCCTTTTGAGTATGCACCATAATCTGAAATTGGTTTTTTTTTTCTTTTCTTATTTCCTTTCCTTTATCTCCCCATTTAGAATGTTGGATCCAAGATGGCAATGATCATGCATGTTTTGTTCACCACTTTAACCCATTTCCTAAAACTGTAAGGCCATTGTAGGTGCCCAATAAAAAATTGCTTAGTGAATGAATGAGTAGTCAAGAGATTTAGGTTCTAACTTTCCTTGCAGCTAAGTAGCTGGGAAGCTTTAAGATAATCACTTAATCTCTTGGAGGCTCAATCTCTTCACCTTTAAAATGATAGAGTAGACTGGATGGCTAATGTTTCTTGCAGCACTAATATTCATTGCTGCTGTGCATGATTTAAATATTCATACAATAACTAAAGTTTTTATAGGAAACTTCATTTATGTAATACATTGTATTAGATGAATCATTTTTTTTTTCTTCTCTGGAACATTTGCCCATGATGAAATTACTTAAGATGTTAATTATCAGAGCTGTCATTAATGTATGCTTTTTATTCTTTTTATAATTAAACCATTTTTCTTTTTGTCTGATGAGTACATTTTGGATTGTTTAAGTAAAATTAGTGATTCTTGTAGCTTACACTTAGGGTTCTTTCTAAAATTTTTTTAATGTAAATATTTTTAAATGGTGAATTTCTAGAAAATTCTAAATACAGACAGATTATTTGGTTGAGGAAAGAGTGAATTGAGAGAGACTTAGTTGTTTCCAAATTTAGTAGTGGTATGAACATCTTAGATGAGTTGATATTAGAAGAATCTTCATTTGTCTCTTTTTATATTCTACATGGTGAATGTAAATTCAATATTATACTATCTGCTTTTGATTTGTTAACTGATCATAACTTCACTGCTAGTCAGGCAAGTGAATTCATAATTCCACAATTGGAATTCACAGTTAAGGAAAGATGGTGGTGAAGAACATTTAGTTTCATTTTGCCCCTTGTGAGGATGTTCTTATGTTTAATTGTCCATATGTTTCTTTCTTAACAATGTCTAAGTGTGGTATGTATATTTTAATAAGACCAATATATAGAATTCCAAATACATTTCATTTCAGATATAAACAACTAAGTATAATAATACAAAGATAATTAATTTCAACATTTCTTATATTTAAAATATTTTTAGAGTATTTGATTTTGTTACTGTAATTGAAAATAGGAATTTGAAAAATGAATACTAGGGGATAAAGAATGCTACAATATTCATATTTAAAGAACACTATTATATTTAAAAACTAAGTCTTTTAGTTGAATTTACTTGCTAATTGAGTCTCAACTGCTATTAAACATGGTTTGCAGATTTCTGACTTCTGGGCAAATGTATAGAAAATGTGGGCTTATAAAACTTGGAAAACATTCATGTTAATCATTTTTATTGACATGTTGTCCCTCTAGACCATTGGAAAGTAAAAGTAGTCAAAACTAAATTTCCAAAGAGGAAAAATGAAACTAGTAAACTCTGCTGACATTTAACTTCTTAAGAATTTCAGCATACAATTTGCCCATACAGGTTCCATTAAAGTTAATAGGAGCTGTGTGACTAATTCCCTCTGTAGGGCTCTAAATATGTACCCTGCAGTATTACACAGTCTGAACTTAATTGTTATTTTCTCTTAACCTTAATTATGTTACATTAAAGATAGATACTTTCATTATCATACACATATATAGTAAATTTTATATAAAGATTTGAAAATAATCTATTTGGTGGAGAAGCTGAATTTATATGGGTCAGAACAGAATTTTAATTAGTGTTGCAAATATGAGTACTGCTTTCATTATCATGATAAAACAAGCATAAGTATCTGTAATTTACCCTCTAGCTATACAAATGAGAACTTAAACCTCAATGAATTCATTAAATGAAACATTTTCAGAGCACTTACTTAAAATCAGGTCTACTTTTTAATCAGTCATGTTTTAAGTGAATGCTTATTAATAGATCATTATTAAAACATGCTTATGGAATGAGATTTCAAGAAAGAGGTGAGATGAGTAAAAGTTCTAATGAATAATTTTTAATTTTGTTTTAAACAATTTAGTTTTGGTAAGTTACATATTTATTTCAAGTGAAAAAGTGAATTAACCATTATTTCAGTGGTATATGAAGATACAACACTATAGATAATATTGCCTATAAACTCATTTATATTGCCCAAGTTCCCTCTGCTTTTGACTTTCAAACTAAAATATTACTCTCATTTTTTTCCCTTTAAATAATATCTGCCTGATTTCTATTGTGACCTGGGGGAATGAAGTTATAAGGTTTTATTTTTAAGGAATGCAAAACAAAAGGAAAACTATATAAATGAATAAATATTCCACCATCCATTTTTCACTGAAACTAGTAGCTGTGCTGCAAAAAAGGGGCACGTACAGAATATTTCCTAAGCACAGAGAACACTGGGAAAAGGCAAGCAATATTGCAGAACAATAAATAAAACACAACACTCTCCAAGGGTCCAGAATTTGGTTTGAGTAACCTTCTGGAAGGCAGAATTCTACTCAACACCAACATAAACTGCAATCAGGACTGATTTTTTTTCATGTTACACATTTATCTTCTTCTCTGGATTTTTATTACAGAATTCTCTGTGCTTAACTATAATAGAACCCCATGAGTTTGGGATGGGGGTGGGTAGGGAGAACAGTTACTATTACAAAATAGATTCTATTTCTAATTTATTAAACCTAATTTTCAGACATTTAGCTATTGAACTTCATCAGATTTCTAGAGTACTTCCAGCTCAAGATCCCATTACTTAGAATTTGCTTTGAAGCTTACAACCTTTTCAGTTTTGTGCTGCAACTTGTCCCCCTGATCTGTAAGCTTAACGCTGAAAGCTGTGAGCTCGGAAGGATGAGATGCTCTCTGGATTCCCTGGATCCTGGCTTCCCATGCTGATCTGTGGCATTGGCCTCAAAGTGGCAGAGGCAGAAGACCTTTTAGCTTCCATTATTTATAAGTTACTCTTGAATGAGAATGAAAACCTGAAATGTGGCTTTTTGGAGATATGTCTGGAAGTCTGGGCTTACAATATCTAACCAAGTCACGTAACTTTCATAGGTTTAGCACAGTGTCAATCTGAATTGCTCTGATTCTTGAGCTAACTTTATAAGGCAACACTCTTTCTCCCCTCTTAAGTATAGAATGTGGCATATCTTGGATTAAAAATAATTTTCCCCTACAAATATTATTTTTGAATTTTACAAAGAATGAAAATCATGTTAAAGATTTTTGCAATGCCTTTTGAATTAACTAAAAATACCCTAAGCTGCTAGGATTATTTGCCACCACTTAAAAAACTGTTACTGTTACTGGTGTACTTGTACTTTGTGACTCTTTAGGAACAACGGGATGAATTGAGGAGACTGGCTCAGACTCCGAATTAAGTCAAGTGTACCAAGAATAGGCTGTGATCTGAAATGTTGTACCTGCACAGTGGTGTTGGCATTTAGCAAAAGGACTGCTCCTTTCTCATTAGGACAGTGTCTCTCCTGTGGATTTTGGGTCTGTTATACTTCTTTTCATCACTCGAATTCTGTGACTCCACTTCTGTTTCTTATTCTGATACACATCCACATGAGCCTGCCCTGGTTCATAATTATTTGGTCCTTCTTTTGTATCAGGCTGGAAAAGTGCTTTTCTCTTTCTCCCATAGCACCCAAATTATATTGAAATTATTTATTTAGGAGCCTGTTTCTTTCTTTAAAAGGTTAATACCCACCCTAAGGGTAAGGACCATGTTTCAGTGATGTTTACAGCCTGTCTTAACACTGGTGCTCTAACTTTATTGAGTAGCATACAGTAAGTAGCATGGAATATAGGCTCCCAGAAAGTTCTCAATCTTTTAATCGATATTTGCTACACATAGAATTTTTAAATAGACCTCATTTGCATGCATGAAAAAGTTTTGTCAAGGATATTTTAGCCTAGCTGTTTTGACCAAATTTTCTATTCCATAACTCTGCAGTAAACTTACAGGTGAGGTTCTTTTATGCCCCTATTACATGAAAATGTACCCTGCTAAACCATTCTGCAGAACATGTCCTACAAGATGCTTGCTGCTGGTGACCATATTTGAATTCCCACTACCCTTGATGCATGTTCCAAGTATGTCGTGGAAGTGGAAAACAGAGGTCCTGGCACAAAGAGCTGCCTTTACAGCCTTCCCTATGGCAGGGACTGCTAGGCCTGCATTACCATTTGTTATGTGATGATTCAGTTCACCCCAATTTGCCCTTTGGGAACTGCTGTGAAAACTTCTTTTATACAGTAAATCATGACAGCATTTGGCCTTCATTTGAGGGTGAATGCATGGTTTATATATTAAAGTCATTTCTTTTTTCCCTTTAGAAATACCATGTGGCATCAATTTGTTTGTAAGCGCAAATCAAATGGCAGTTTGGGATCCTTCAGATGATCCAGAATATGCTGTATTAAATTTTTAAAGGTTATCAGAGCAAACAAAACTTAGCATTCAAAAAATTAAGAAACTACGTGAATCCCAAGAATATATCCATATACCCACAGAGGTCTTCAGATACTTGGATAAAATCTGCTCAGGAACATTAAAAAATGCCAGGTGTGTGTGTGTATGTCTGCAGACCTGAAATCTCTGTGTTCCACCCAGCCAGCAGAATTTTATTCTATTGATCTTCAGCCACAGGTGAGAATAGGGCATAGAACAAGAAGCAGTGTCAATTTTATAGCTTCCACTTTGGAAGTGTATCATATATGGACAAATATGGTAATTCCTGAGTAACTTATTCAGTGATCTGCCTTCAGCCCCCCAGGGAATATTCTAGGCTCTGTACTTTGGGTTTCCAAATTCACCCCACCAGCAGTGCTTGTGGCTCTTGTGGTTGGTCTGTGGCCCGAAGCCTAACTTGTCCAGCAGTTCTGTTTCCCAAAACAAACTCAGGAAGTTTGTGCCCATGTTTGGTTTGTTCTAAAGGGGCCGCCATATATTTAATGAGGTTGTGAACATATACTAAGATTTGTATATGGCTTATCAAATAAAAATACATCTTCAACCCTCTTTTCCCTTCAGTACGTGGTTTGGAGTGGGCTGTTTTACAAGCACATGTGTTTATCATATGACTATTTGGGGACAAACTTCACTTCCTACATTTAGGATACAGTTTCTGAGTAGTGGAACACTCTGCTCCATTCCTCCCTATTAATGAAAAGATGTTAAGCTGGGTAGTCCTTTCCCCTTATTCTTGGCAGGTTTCTCTGGAAGCTAAGGTGTCCTATTTAATTCAAATAATCCCTTATCGTATGATAGGGGAAGAAACAAACCTGTGGCTACAGGTCCCTTTTCACCCAGAAGGACATGTGACTAACATGTTCCTGTGTGCCAAGTGGAATGGGGAGCCTCTTACCAAACACACGCGTTCACGAGAGCACTGTGTCCTGCGGCTTTGCGGTCCAGACAGGATCCAGGAGACCTTGATTTCCCTCTGTTTCTCAACCTCTCTGCGACATGAGGCGGATCATTTACCTCCCAGGTCATTGGCTTCTCTTATTTTTCTACAAAATATCTTTTCCTAGCACAACAGAAAAGGGTGTTGTGACTAATACTGATAATAGGTATGAAGTGCATTTTTCTTCTCTAAGTCCCTATCATAACATACAGAGCAGCAGAGGTGGTCGTTTACCAAATGAACCTTGGTGAGTGGTTAAATGACTCATCCAATATCTTCCAGTTTACTATTTAATGTAACAAACCACATTCTATGAATAAGCCAAATGGATAAAATGTCTTTCGGTTGATGATTCAGATCCAATCCAATAAAGCAGAATATGCCATAGAGTTTATTTCCTAATCGCAGGAGATAAAATTGATTTTCCCATTTCTTTTTCACTTTTTTTTTCCTCTCTAGTGTTTGCTTCAGTCACCAATTGTGAGAGAAGACTAGAAATAGAATTTGTCTTGAAAATAAAACTTCACACACCGCGTGCTGCTTCTTTTGAAGAAAAAATGGAGAGCTGGTAGTCTCTCTGAAATTCTGATGTGGACTGTGCCTTAGAACTTTACGAGAAAAGAGGCAACGTGTGAAATGGAGATTGCACAATCTTGTCTTTAACCGAGATTCATCTGGAAGCTTCTAGCATTCTCAGTAAAATTCAAATGATATTGAAAAAGTTAACGTGGCCCCTCTGGCTTCCCCTCGGTCTGGGTCAAGGCTCCGGCAGCCCCTGCGCCCAGGGGGCGCGGCTGAGGACGTCCCGCGGCTGCTGGTGTGCTGGGCGGGTGACGCGCACGAGCAAATAAATACTCTGAACGTAATGAGAGCCAGATACCATTCTTGCAACTTTTCTGTAAAGTTTTATAGTAGTTCAAAACAAAAAGAGCATAAAAATGTTTATGTGGTTAAGAAGAGTAATTTCACCAGAAACATAGCTTACTTTACATTTCTCCCACGAATATATGTGCTATATATTATTTTTATGTTGTTCATGTGTGCATACATTTATAGGTATAGTCTTTTTGTTTCAGTTTCTCTAAGATTCTGATACATTCCAAAGCAAAAGAAAAAAACCTTACAAAGTGGTTCAGGAAGACAATAAAAAGGAAGACTTCTGAACGTGTGTAAGATTTATTTTGAGTCTTAATAGTTGTAATGTATTGGTCTAATGGACCGTCATGATGAATTTGAGTATATCATATTAGGATACAGTAAAGAGAGAAATGTATTTAAGTTTCTTCTGATTTTTGAAATATCACTCAATTAAAACTTTCTTTAATAAAGATGAGTGCATTAGTTATGGCTGCCTGAGGGAAAGTTTGATTTGGTTCCTGGCTATTAATGAATGTTTTATATGGCTATTTACTCCTCAATAAAATAAAAAGAAATGTGTTCCCACAGCAACCCCAGAAGTAGATGTTAACTTTTTTATTTTCTTCCTGATGTAGGACCTAATGTAAGCCCTATATTTCTCTTTCAAATGATCAGCCACAGAATTTGGGAACTTCCTATGGAATGTAGTTTGACTTGAATTCCCCCCAAATTAATTTCATCTACTCAGAAACTATACAGTTAAAGAGCTCAATCTAAGCTAATTTTCCTTTTCCAAAATTGGGTTTTAAATAAATGAAATAGTACCTAACATGCTGCTGATGTGGTTTTGTAGCACAACGATGCTCTTCACTTGACCACAAACACATATGGATAGTGTGCGGTGCTGACACCTTCTTTAAGCAGCTGTAAAATAAGCTGGCTGAAAAAAAGCACTGTTGCCATTGGCTTGCAGGCTCTGATCTAAAACGTAGTGTTTTAGAAGAGGAATGGTCTATGTGTTTTCTAAATAGAATGATCCATGAAAACAGCACAACTTTTCTTTCTTGCTGCATGCAGGATCAGAGCTGGAACGCTGTATGACAATGGTACTTATTAGTCAGCAAAGATAATATTGCACAGCCCAACAGATAAAACCCTCATATGTAATGCAATTGAAAGAGGTTTTACAATGTTTAAAGGATAATTAATGAAATGGTGAAAGCAGTGTTAGCATAAGGTATCCACTCCAAAATATTCACCTTTGCATGGCATTGTGTGCAGAAGCAGCTAAGGCAAAAACACCTTTGGAAAACTCACTTTTCCCTTCAAATTTCATCTTTACTTACAGTGTAGTTACTACAAAATAAAGGATCATCATCTTCTCTTCAGACCTGTGCTGCTGGTGAGTACCCAGCCCAATAACTCTTCAAGGCCTAAAGGAGTTACTGGATTCATTGGGAGGGGAAGGTGACAGGAGTGCATAAAGCTGATTGGAAAACAAACTTTATCAATTTTACCCAGAACTACGAAGTTTTTAATCTGAGGACCAAGTGGATTGTTTTTCAGACTATTTTATTTTTGCTTTTATAATTCAATAAGATATAAGGATGTTGTTAAAGGAGAACATCTTTATTTCCCTTCTTGCATACTTACTTTGTCCTTCTAAAAATGTTGAACCACTGCATTGTATACATGAAACCAATATAAGATTGTATATCAATGATATTTCAAAAAACAAAACCAAAAACACTTAAGCTTAAAAAAAACCTTCTGCTAACAAATCTTTGGATTTAGAATTATCAGAATATTTCTTCTCCAAGGTATTCTCTCTATAGTAGCTCTATGTGAACATAAGGTATATGTGTATATCATTCATACACCTATATGAAAATATATATATAGTAATTCTTTGTAATACATATAATTACATAATGATGATTTCATTATGAAATACTCTAATAACAAGGAGAGATCCAGTGATCTTTCTCCCAAATGTTCAACTGTATACTTCTTTTGTCAGTAGACTCATTATTGGTCCTTTATGCAAGACTGATTTTGCAGATGTATAACATGTGACTCAAGAGCTCTTTTGCAGACCTAGGAGATTCCACTCAGGTTCATCATAAACCTATTCTTCAGGAGCCCTCAAGGAATTTATGTTTTACTATCATTTGGAGCCACTTAACTCCCAAGTGAGATCCAGCAATGGACTGATTCTTGTAGAAAATTCCCCCCTTGCTAGATTACGTACTTAGGAATTTCTGGAGAAAATTTCATAGGATTTCTGTCAGGTTAGGTTTCCTTAGACAAAACCTGGTCCTTCAACTGAAAGCTTGACAGGGAGCCTAGGGCTTCTGGTCTGGAGAATGGGAAAAGGTGAGGAGGAGGGTAGCTGTGGTTTTCTCCATGGATAAGGCTTCCCACTTCTTCAACATCCAGTGTTGGAGAGCCACACAGATATTCAAAGAGGCTGTTAACAATAGCAGAGGTCCTGGATGTAAGGCATCCCACACATCTGACTCTGAGGAGATGGTGAGAAGGAGGGGCACCATCAGTCCACACCAAATATGTAAGCTAGTTGATGTATAAGGATAAAGTCCCCACTCTCACGAACCCAGATGGTGTGCTGTGAAAAGACATAAAGGTAATAGGAGGCAAGCACTTCCTTTGAGGAATCTATATGCAAACAATGTCTCAAGGCATTAAAACTAAAGAAGTAGGTGACAGTTACTAGGTAACATTGGAGAAACTGTTTTAAAGAAAGGTGGTGGATGTGGGAGTTGGTCAAGTAGGTATTAGAAAAGCTGCATAGCTGCTATTGGAGATTTATAATGCACATTAGCATATTAATGAGAACACTCCTTATGTTTGTCCTGCATTTCCAGAACTTATTTTATCACGTAACATTTTTTGATATAAAGAAGAAGAACCATAATATATGAGGGAGCCCTAAAATAAAAAAATACCAAATGCCATAAACTAAGAACTGAGTTCATAAAAACTGAAGGGGTGCAGAGTGAGGGAATGATAAGAAAGGCCTAAATTCCAGTGTGTTGATTATACACTGTGTGTTAGACACAGTAGATACTTTACATGTCATAACAAGAAACATATACTGAGCACTTTATATTCATTATTTGAGTCAATTCAACACTTTATTCCTAGGATATCCATGCCATTATTATCCCCATATTACGGATGAGAAAGTGAGGCTTAAAGAAGTGAAATGACCTGCCCTTAGTAAGACGGTAGGCAGTTTGATTCCAATCCATCAGGAGAGACAGCTATATTTACAACTAACCATGGCACAAGGTGTTAAGTCCAATACTAATATTATGAGTGACAAAAAAAAGAAGTTCTTCATTTAACTGATGGGAGTGCTGTCCCAGAAAAATTATCAGTGGATGGCCACAGAACTCATAGCTGTAATCACACATGACCTGCTGAAAGACGGAGAAGCAATAACAAAAATGCCATCATTTTTCTGGCAAAAAGTTCACAGCACAATTTGAGAAAGTTGCTATTATTCATTTAGGAAGGTTGCTATTATTATTCAACTTGTAAAACAAACAAAACTAAACTAAACAGAGTTTGTTCTTGTTTTCTGCAAGAAATGGTCTATATTCAAAATAAGTATTGCCTGAATGTGTCAAAATGATTGCATGCTTTTTTCAAACATTGGCTCCTAATACAAAGATTGTTAAGGATCCAGTCCATTGGATGAGATGTTGTTTTTAGAAATGATCTGCCTTCTCTGTTCATTCATATCCATTTCAAGAAATAGGAAATTATTCTGGAATCTTTTTTCTCATTACAGTCTTGATGTGAAATTCATTTCGTGGTTGCTGAGCATCTTGAAAATACAGTGGATGGTTGCAACTACATATTCTACTCTGATGATTTTACTACAACTGCTCAAATAGCAAATGATGAAATGTTTTGGATTGCATGTTATTTATTTTACTTGTCTTAGTGTTGAATTTACTTGGTGTTTTCAGTGGGAATTATTTTTAGAGTATAAAAATAGTATTCTAAATTCTATAAAGTGTGGATAATTTAGAAATATAAATTTAGAAAAATGCATATAGCTTGAATATATAATAATAAAAATGCATAAAATATGACTTCTATAATATTTTTCTGCTTTAGTTAATAATTTAGTATATTCTACCCCCACTAATTACTCTAACATACCTTAAGGTAGGTAGAAATAAGTTAACTATGTTTAAGCTATAATTAAGTTTTGGCCAGGGCCTAGTGGAAAATAACATTTCATTAGGAAACAGAATTGTGACTTCCAGATTTCCATTTTAAGGCCTTACAGCCTAGGAGGCAATGATAGTTAATTATTAGAATGACATTCACAAATCAAATTCATTCTAAAGAAAAAAATTAATCTTTTTTGACTTGGGTAGCTTTTCTTCCAAAGTTTGAAATGGTTTTTTTAAAGTTACTTTACCTGGAAAAACATTTGTATCAAATGGCCACAATTTTATTCACGTTTTCTATGGCTCCCCATATCCAAGTTGTTGACTCCTTAAAGCAGAGTTTAAGACTGAGGCAGTTCTAATGCTTTAGGACACTATTTCCATTTTTATTGATATAAATAGGTCTCCAGAATAATTTCTTTCAGGCCTCTCTAACCTTACTATGGGTTTAAGAGATCAGGGACAAGATATATGATTCTTTGGGTAAATCTAGTCCTGAAAATGTAGATCCTGACATATTTGGTGCAAGTTTTCAAACAATGAAAATAATGAGATACATAGTCTTGGAAAAATACATACATTTGCTAACTCATGGCCAGTCTAACTGGTCTTCATAAAGAAAACATAACTAATGATTAGCAGTTGTCTGATAATGTATTTGCTTACGTTCCTGCAGAAAAGAAGAAGTTGGCTGGCTGACAGTCTTGCCTAGGAAGATGCTGGTGTATGCAGATGCTCTTGGGACAGTCTCTAGAGGCAGGCTGCAGGGCTCCCAGCTTCTCGGTGCATTCAGTACAAACAGTGACGTGTACGTGTGTCTTTCAGGTTTACAGATGACCCCCGGCTGAGAGAGGCAGAGATGCAGAGAGAGACAGAGATAGAGTCATGGAGTGAAAATGCATTTGGCAGTTCTGTTGGAAGACCAAACTAGAATGAAATAATAGTTCAACTGTTTTTTCTGAGTTAAATGTAAAGGTCTGAATGTAAGGTTTAAGATGGAGTACACGTTGAAAAGTTGTAGGAAATTTGCATGTTAAGAGCATCACGTAAAAAGGAAATAGGGGAGAAATTAGGCAGTGAGCCCAATAAACCAACAATAAATGAGGGGGTCTAACTGTTCATTTTTTATTGTTGTTGTTAATGTAGTATTAATAGGAGAGGAGTACCTGAAGAAAAGAAGATGATGATACTGGGGAAACACATTTAGGGTATCACATTCAGTTCTTTTCAGCATGTGTTTATGATGGCCAGCTTGGGTGAGGATCTGTGAATTAATATTCTATTGGTTTAAAAAAGTGAGACTGTTTTGTCTAAAAAAGTGAAGATTGAGAATGTAATAACTCTTAAATTACATGAAGAATTCTTTTTAGAGAAGAGATTAGGCTTATATCTTACAGTGCAGTAAGGAAGCATTAGAAACAAGAATCTGGAGTTATATGGAGGGACATTTTGACACTACCCAGGGCTGATTTTTTCCTAAGCATTATTGCTACTCATCAATGGAATAGTTGGCCTACAAGAGGATACGAGTTTTGCATCACTAGGGATATTTGATACAACATTTATAATTTTGTTTCATTCAAAAAAAATAGAACTGTTCCCTAAGAAGACATAGTATGAAAATAGAGATATTTCATATATAATATGATGTCACATATAATATGACCAACAGGATCGAAGAGCGATGTGCTATGGTGTTGCTCTGCTTTTCATTATCTTGCTGTAACAACATTATTAAGCAGAGAGGAAAGATGCAGTGGTCTAGTCTCAGGGAGGTTCTAGTATGATGGAGAGCCTGAAGGGGAAGTGCTTGCTTTGGTGACATGATACAAGATTCAATAAACATGGAGCTGCTCGTTTAGGAGGCTGCACCAATGATCATGTACTGGGTAAGGTTACATGTTTCACTTTTTAGCTAGAAATTTCTTTTCTAAGCATGTGACATAGAAGCTCTCTTAAGTATTAGTGGCCGTGTTTGCTTTTGCTTTTTGTTCTATTCCATTAGATTTGTGGGTCTTATTTCTAGAAGTAAAGCAGTTTTCTGAGGTTCTCTAGAATGCCTTATATTCACAGCACTCCAAGGCTACCATTGTTGCTGAATTGTCATACTGTTTGATTATTTCATCTCCCCTCACTTCATATTAGCCTGATGACTATATTCTGGTTATTTCAAGTACTATGTAAATCTAAATAGTAAATTCAATGTCTGCTCTTACTGGATACCATGTACATTGGGTTGAATTACCCTTCGAAGTTCATTAAAAAATTGTGTCATGCCAAACAATGACCTACTCAGGCCCTGCAAATATCATTCAGTTACTCATTTCAGTGTTGATTTTTCTCATGCTTTTCTTCTTGGTATTTAAATGACTCTCACATCTCCCCTTTTACTGAGGCAAGATTTATGTAAGGGCAGAGATACTTTGCTTCCCAGATTCATAATGCTGCATGCTGGTTCCAATCCTTTTGGAAATAAATTGGGTTATCATACATAAATAATACCACACTAATTTTTAATTGAAATCACTGCCTTTATAGAAATGGCATATGAAAACAATTTTTACTGAAAAATATTTTAAATGCCTTTAAACAACTAAGAAAAGATTACCAATACTCTGTATCAATAATGCAATTTGCCTCAAATGACTTTCCTACAGAAGTAGAATTGTTAATGGGAGGACAATAAATACAAATAATTTCAAGGTCCAAACTTAAAAAATGGAAATTATGTATTAGTTTTTATAAAGAATAAATTATAAATTATATTCATATACACTTATGCTCATGACAGTTATTATTTTGGAATAAAAAGTCTTTACAACTAAGATCAAATTAATTTATTCACAACTACATTTTCCAGCTAAACATTACATTACACTCTTCTAAAATCTATTTTTGCCTTCATTAAAGCACAGGCAAATCTATTTTTTTCCCAGGGCATTACCAATTTTCTCCCACCTCTTTTTAGCCTATTCCTATCTTGCATGAGTTATGTGCCTTAATGTTTTCTGCTCAGCATTATAAAAACTTCCAAAAATGACATTTAAAAAAATTACATTGGCTCATTTAACTTCACCTCCACCAACTGTAAGAAATTAGACGAAGAGCTATCGTCACTACTCTGTAAAAAGGTGAAATATTTAACTTACTGGATTTGGCTTCCTAAATACTAATAACACTTTAAAAAATATAATTAGAACATTTATTCCATCTTCTT
This sequence comes from Manis pentadactyla, assembly GCF_030020395.1. Taxonomy (NCBI): domain Eukaryota; kingdom Metazoa; phylum Chordata; class Mammalia; order Pholidota; family Manidae; genus Manis; species Manis pentadactyla. The sequence continues at coordinate 61,282,262 of NC_080021.1, forward strand.
TGCAATATATTTTTCACCCTTTTTAAACTAGGCTTAATAAAGTCTCATTTTTAATGTTTCAGTTGAAGGAGCTTTCATAAGTTCTTAAAGGACATCATGATTTGAATCACTCTTGCTCAGAAAATTATTTCTGATGTTTAACTTATATTCTCTTTTATTCAAGTGTAGCTCTTCAGCCTATCTTAAAAAATTAATTTTTCTCATAACTTCCCCCTTAAATAATTGCTGGTAATATCAATATTTTATCTTTCTTAAGCATACAGTACTATTTAAATTTGCTGAAAATCTGAAAGTGACTAAAATTTCTTTTAATTTTTCATTCTTGATGAAATGATGAAGACATTCTCACTTGACTATTACATCTTAATCTCATAGAAAAGTTGAGAGAATCCCATAGGATTTTTAGAATTTGTAAACATCCCTATTTATTTGATATTTCCACTTGGTGAATACACCACATCTCAAAATATATGCTCAAAATGGAGCTGTTGATTTTCTTCTCTAAACTTGATCCTCAAATGGAAACCTGGAAATGTCCTTTTAATCTTTCCCTTGCCTCAGACACCTCACACATTTAATCTAGCATAAATCCTGGTAACTCCAAAATGTAATCTGAATCCATCAATGTCTTTTTCTCTCTACTGACATCACAAACGTGCAGACCACCTTTATTTCTTGTCTGGATTTTCATAACAGTCTCCTATCTGGTCTCTTTGCTTCCATTCCAACACTTTTCTAATTTATTTTTCCCAGAGCAGCCAGAGTGATCTTTGCAACTGATGGGTCAGATCATGTCACTATCCATGTTAAATTTTTCTGGGACTTTCCTACTGCACCCAGAATAAAATCTGAATTGCTTGGTTTACCAGCTTATGTCTGTATGTCCAGCCTCATCTAACATCACCTATTCTGCCCAGAACCTCACCATCCTGCCAGTGGTGCTCAGTGCAATGCTCCTGCATATTGTCTTCCTCTCTTCTGTGACCAAACCAAATGCTTTCTACATCAGGGTCTTATCACTTTCTGTTCCCTACACCTAGAATTCTCTTCCCCACATTCTTCACATGGCTGACCTCTTTTCCTTCTTTGGATCTCAACTTACTGGTACTTAGGAGTCCTTCCTTATGCACCATAACAAAAGTTGACCTCTCTATCTTATTATCATATCACCCTTATTTCATTTTAACACCTTTCACAATCTATAATTGTCTTGTCTAATATAATTATTTATTTTTAATTTTTCCTGTGAATCCTTCTAGTGGGAAATGGTATTTAGAAACCAAGATATGGGTGCTAAGTGTACACATTATTTCTGATCTCTCTTAATGGATACAACTACATACCACCATTTACACCTCTTTATAAATAAATATTCATGTATTTATATATCTCTATTGTTATAAAAACCATGGACTGTATTCCTCAAAAATGACAGGGTCATTTATGACAAATAAAGACTGAGGAAATATTCCAGATTAAAGGAGATTAAATAGACATCATTATCTAAAGGTAATGTGTCATCCTGGAATGGATCTTGTCAACTGATTTGTTGGCAAAACTGACATACTTCAAATATGATTAGATTATGATATTGTATAGTGTTAAATGTCTTGATTTTGTATTGTATGAGAATGTCCTCGTTCTCAGGAAATTTTTACTGCAGCATTAGGGATAAAATGTTACTCTCTTTGCAACTCACTCTCAAGTGGTTCACACAGAAACACTTATATTCTCACTCATGTATTGAAAAAAAGAGAAAGAATAATTTACTCACAAATTGGATAAGTTGTAAACAACTGCATTTGAAAAAAGAGTATATGAAAATGCTTTGTTTTATAACCTTTTCAATAAGATTACGTAAAAATAAAAATTTACAAAAAATTTTCAAAATATGCAGTTTGGTTGCATATTTTATTTTTTTTCTATTGACACTTTGAATGCATGAGGACTGAAATAACATCTTTTACCTTTATCAAGTAAAAAGCAAATTAAATAGCTTGAAGTGAATAGCAGCATGTGTAACATGCAAACAGAATTTTCCACAAAGGAGAAATGAAAACAAGATTTATTAATATCATTTTGCTTTTCATTAAATGGCTTTTATAATGGTTTTACTCATTTCTAATCCATCAGGTGCAAAACCACATAGGAGAATATTGTTGCTTAGTTTTCTTTCTCCTTTACAAAGATAAAATCTTCTAAACAGTTTAAACTTGCCTAAAGCAATTTCAAGATGACCCATCTCTCCCCAAGTGACTTCTCAAATTCTTAAACTATTATCTTTCTGTGCGAACCCTTTTTCTAACTTTTCCCCAATTACACCAGCGATATAATTGTTAAGCTAAGATTTCTATAGACTATCTCTATCAAAGGATCAGGATAGGGAGTGATAAACCTCTTAACAAAAACTTAATTCTGATTCTTTTCCCAGATTAAGGTATCTTAGCAACCTGTGAAGCATTTTACCTGCTGATTCTATCATTCTGAGCATTTTGTTGAACCCTTGAATTGACCTTATACCTGTGTGTTTCCCCTCTTGTCACTTTTGTTGATACAGGTCACATAAAATGAGATTGGCAAACAAAAAGCAATGTGACCACACATGTCTAAATGTGTTCAGCCTTTAGCACCACAATTTATAAACTTATGTACCAGGTCTAGCCCTGCTGAATGGGTGGCAATGATGAGGAATAAGAACTTAGTTTAACTAATACTTAGGATTTGAGATGAAAGGAGGGTCAAAGCTAAATACTGTCACTGTTGCTCTAGCTGGGAAAACCTAGGCAGTAAAGCATGCCCTGTAGGCTAACTTTCAAGAGTGTTCCTGGCTGCACCACTCCAAGATGGGTGACAATTTCTAAGAGACCATCTGACTTCTCTAAACAAGCCCAAGTATTCCGGCTGTGAGTCCTGGAAATACTTGCTGATAAGATCAGAGAAGTATAGTTAATGATATTGAGCAACTGCTTGTGATAATAAGGAATTATATTTGCTATTTGTAACACTTTCTTCTTCTTGCTTTCTTCCCTACTGGCCGCCCCATCACAGCCTCAGTCATGAGTCCTTCTCAGCTCCCTGGCTGCATGGGAGTGCTGCGATTTAGCCTTTCGTCTTTTTTCTCCATCTCCTCTCTTTCACCAAGTGACCACATCCATTCCCATGGCCTCAAATATCATCCATTCTCTAGAGTTTTCAGCCATAAAAAGAAAATAAATCCTACTATTTGCAACAACATGGATGGAGCTAGAGGGTATTATGCTCAGTGAAATAAGCCAGGTGGAGAAAAAGGAATACCAAATGATTTCCCTCATTGTGGAGTATTACAAAGCAAAACTGAAGAAACAAAACAGCAGCAGACTCACACACTCCTAGAAGGGACTAGCAGTTACTAAGGGACGCAGTTGGGGAGGGTAGCTCAGACCTCTGCAGACTTAGATTCCAGGTTCCTAGACAGAGTGTTTCATACTTCCCAAGCGGATATACGTAATAGGCACCCAAAACTCAGCATGTTCAAAATAAACTCCTCCTATTAACTTCTCAAATCTGTGATTCCTTCCAAAGATTCTCAGCTTTAGTAACAAGCAATTCCATTCTTTCTGTTATTCAGGACAAGATAATTCTTGATTGTTTTCTTTCCTTCACACTCCACATGATATGCCATCAGCAAATCCAGTGGCACTGCTTTCAACATATCTAAAAACCAGAGCCCTTTTTGTCACCTTTGTCATGATCACTTTAGTCTGAAGAACATGACTATTTGTCTGGCTATTGCATTGCCATTCACTGCTCTCCTTTATTCTGCCTTTGCTCCTACAGTCCACACCAGTACTGCAGCCAGAGGGGTCTTTTAAAAAACAAAAGTGAGATCATGTTACTTCTCTGATCAGTCTCCCTCACGGTTAATCCAGAGTTCTTCTTTTGGCTTAGAAATGCCTGCCTGGCTTATCTCCCGTTTTTCTGATCTGTTTACAACTTGTCATTTGCTCCACCCTAGTCTTACTGAATTTTTTGCTGTTTATTAAATAAGCCATGTTGACTTCACTGCCTGAGATGCCGTTTCCTCAGATATACTCAGTTTTCACATGTTTCTGCACAGATGGCATTTTATCAGAGAGTTTTCCCAATCACTCATTTAAAGGTGCACCACCTCCATCATTCATGTGACCACAAGTTCTATTTCCTTATTTTATTTTTCTTTCTAGTATATATCATCATTTGTCATACTATTTGTTTTTTGTCTTTCATTCCCACCAAAGTATCCATGAAAACAGACCTTCATGTCTTGCTTTTCTCTACACCAACAACAGTGTGAGGAATAAGCAGATGCATAATAAGTATTTGTTAAATGAGTTAACTGTGTTTTTTCTATGTGGAGGAAACCACAAAGCTTTCCATAGTCTAGGTGACATTGAAGAATGGGCAATTGAGATAAGATATGAAATTATTGAAGAAAGAATGTAAATTACTTGCTATTTATGTGGCCTCCTTTAAGCCCATCTGTAAACTGGGAACAGTGACATCTACCTAGTCTATTGCAAAGGCTTGATATGAGCATTAAATGGAATAATATCTAGGAAACATTTGGATTCTACCCAATATTACAACATCCAGTCTTTAAATAACCATGTTGTGCATGAGAAGTTCTTTGTGCTTCACCAAATCACATGTTTTATTTTGTCTACACTTCCTGGTCAGTAAAAGATTCATTAATATAACCTTGGAATATTTCTTATTAGAAAACATCACTTTTTCTTTCAACATTTTCTTCTTTAATTTTATTAAAGTATCATTGATATACAATCTTGTGATGGTTTCACATAAACAACATTGTGGTTTCAACATTCACCCATATTATCAAGTCCTTACCCCCTCTGTTGCAGTCACTGTCTATCATTGTAGTAAAATGCTATAGAGTCATTATCTGTGTTCTCCATGCTGTACTGCCTACCCCATGACCTATCTATATTGTGTGTGCTAATTATAATTTCTCTAATTCTCTTCTCCCTCCCTCCCTACTCACTCTCTCCAACTGCGTCCCTTAGTAACTGCTAGTGCCTTCTAGGAGTGTGTGAGTCTGCTGCTGTTTTGTTTCTTGAGTTTTGCTTTGTAATACTCCACAAATGAGGAAAATCATTTAGTATTTGTCTTTCTCTGCCTGGCTTATTTCACTGAGCATAATACCCTCTAGCTCCCTCCATGTTGTTGCAAATAGTAGGATTTATTTTCTTTTTATGGCTGAATAATATTCCATTGTGTATATGTACCACCTCTTCTTTATCCATTCATCTACTGATGGACACTTAGGTTGCTTCCATATCTTGGCTATTGTAAATAGTGCTGTGATAAACCTGGGGATGCCTATGTCTTTTTTGAATCAGGGATCTTGTTTTCTTCAGGTAAATTCCTAGGAGTAGAATTACTGGGCCAAGTGGTATTTCTATTTTTAGTTTTTCTGAGGAAACTCCATATTGCTTTCTACAATGGTTGAACTAATTTACATTCCCACCAACAGTGTAGGAAGGTTGCCCTTTCTCTTCATCCTCACCAGCATTTATTGTTTCTTGTCTTTGGGATGTTGGTCATTCTAACCTGTATGAGGTGCTATCTCACTGTGGTTTTAATTTGCATTTCCCTGATGATTAGTCATATCACTTTAAGAGAAATTCAAATATCAATTTCATATGCTTGTTGGTCATCTATATTTCTTCTTTGGACAAATATCTGCTCAGATCCTCTGCCCATTTTTTAATTGGATTATTTGTGTTTTTGGTTGTTGAGGCATGTGAGTTCTTTATATATTTTGGATGTTAACCCTTTATCAGATAAATTATTTACAAATATATTCTCCTGTACTGCAAGGACGCCCTTTTGGTTTGCTAATGGTGTCCTTTGCTGTATAGAAGCTTTTAAGTTTGATGTAGTCCCATGTGTTCATTTTTTCTTTTTTTCCCTTGCCCAAGGAGATGTGTTCAGGAAAAAGTTGCTCATGTTTATATTCAAGAGATTTTTGCCTATATTTTCTTCTATCAGTTTTATGGTTTCATGATTTTCATTCAGGTCTTTGATCTATTTTTAGTTTACTTTTGTGCATGGAGTTGAACAATAATCCAGTTTCATTCTCTTACATGTAGCTGTCCAGTTTCTACAACAGCAGTATTGAATAACATTATTATTAATAACCTTGAAGAACATTTTGAAGGCATGCCAAATTTCAGAGGTGCTGAAATCCTAGGAAGAAGAGCTAATTCAGTGAATTATGAAATTAATGTTGATGAGCTCAACCATGAGCCAAGATCATTTGCTGTGCAAAAGGGAAGAGATCTGAACTTTGACATCATGCTAGTTATTTCACACATGCTATTTCACAACAAAACTAAACAACTAGAAATTACCATACTCTTATACAAACATCGAAACTGAGTGTCAGAGAAGTTAAATGACTTTATTAAGGTCACAGAGGTAATACAATATTGACTGGATGCAAATAGATAACTCTTTAACTTTGAAGTTCATGCTCTTTCCACTATGTTGTTAAGATTCTATGGTGGAGTGTAAAAAAATAATAGATTCAAAATGAGCATTAAGTAGCAACACAGATAAAAATTGGCATTACCTTAAAACATTTGATATGGCTTTCAAAAAGTGACTAAACTAAAGCTCAGATTGTGTTGAGAGATTGATGCATTGATAGAGATGGAGATGCAAACTCAATTCTATATTGCACTGGTCAGACCGTTCCTGCAATTATGTTTAAATCTGGCTGTTGTACTTTAAAGGTCACAGAAAAAAATGAAGATTACTCCAGGGAAAGTAACCAGGATAAAGTGTAATTTTCACAAAAAATATACTAAGAGAAATGGCTGATGAAATTCGGGAAGTATTAACTGGGTAAGAGGGGTTAGGAGTTACTAGCAGTCATATAGACCAGAAATTTCATTCAGTATGGCTCCAAAAATAAAACTATAACTCTGTGCAGAAGCTGTTCCTTGGTGAAATACACTACTTTGGGAGTTGTTGAGTTGTCTGTAACTGGAGGAGGTCAAGGAGAAAGGAAACAAATCCAGATGATCATGGTAGGGACATTTTAAAAGAAATTCAAATGTCAATGAAGAGATTGAAAAAGATAAACTTTGGGTCTCTTCTGACATGTGCATTTCATGCTTTGTTAGAAAAGACTGTCAGTCTACATCTGTCCATTAGAGGGTTGAAGGTCAGCAATTAGGTAACTATCTCATCCTTCTTATAATGATAAATATTTATTTAATTAAAATGTTATCTGAATCTCAGCTGAAGCCTTCCTGCTCCCCAAGAGTAAGGTAACATAGACTTGAACCTCACATTCTATGCCCTGAGACAATTCAAGATATTTTGTAATGTGAATTTTTGGAGAGGAAGGTGGGTCAGGAGAAGTTTGCGTTCTTTGTTTCCAGGTCCCTGAGCTAGCACAGAATTGAAACTGTTTCCAAAACAATACAAAAGAAAAACTCCCACAAACAATGAGTTTAGAGAAATGTAGTAAAATTTAATAAAATTTAAAGGTGGGGAGGTGGAGAGGAGGCAGGGTTTATATTACAGCAAAGTAACTAAATTAGGCATGAGATATCTCTGATTTTGCAATGTTCTTGGGCCACTCAACCAAAGGGGTATGCCACTGGACCTTTAGTTAGCGTTGGCCTCCTTGGAAAACTCAATGACCCTTCTCTCTCTTCCTTCCTCCCTGATCCCATCTCTCCGCCTCATTTCTTACCTCAGAAATGTCCTCAGGAACTAGTTTTTTTCCACCCTTTGAGTCAGTTCTCTCCAGCTCTCAGACTCCGAAATTAATCTCAAACTTACTAAGGTGCGCTGTAGAGTTGAAGGACCTGCTTGTGATAGAAATATTCATCTTTAGAAAGAGTAGTAGCATTAAAGAGTATTTACTAACATTTCAAATTTTATTATTTTGATCATCATATAGTAGAACTGATTTCTTAAAATATTAAAGATGTAAAGAGAGTTTTTGTCAAACCCCATATTCCAAGATTAAATGGAGACAGCACCATGTATTGATCTGGAGGCAAACGGACCTTGTTTCCATCTTTGTTTCAACCTGACTGGCTGTGCCACTTTGGGCATGTTACTTGATTTCCCTAATTTTTTATTCTCTTATTTCAATATATGATCATGGTGTTGTCTAGGGGAAGTTAAATAATACATATAGAGCACTTAGCATACTCCTTGTCTTGTGGTCAGTGTTCCGTAAGTGTTAACCCCCGTTAAGTTTCCTCACTCAAAACTCTTATTAAATTTTATAAACTCATGTTATGTTTTTCAATGTCCACTGAAAATTTGGCTTGAAAGGCTCTGAAGAGTGTACTAAGGATATTTACCACCAATATTTTTTCTTCTGCCTATCATTTCACAAACTGTCACTGAGATTTCTTGAAAATACACTTCAATGGTTTTCTGTATTGAAGGCAATTTATTTGACTGGCAGAATGATAGAGGAACTATTAGTAAAATACATTTCACCAATTTCACAACTCTCCCTGGTAGCATATCAAAATTTGATATTGTGGTTCTAAATAATAAAGTTGACCTTTGGCAAAACTGTAAATTAGAAATTGTTTAATTTAGTACCAACTTTCTTTTTGCTAAATCCTAATCAAAACTGAGACAAATTTCCAACCCTGTGCTGTTGGATAGGATAGCTACTATCACATGTGACTGTATATATTTAATTAAAATTAATAAAATTTAAAATTCATCTCCTCAGGTCGATTAGTAACATTTCAAGTGCTCCAAGGCCATGTGGCCAGTGGACACTATTTTGGAGAGTATGCACATAAAGCATTTCCATTATTGCAGAAAATTCTGTTGGATGGTGCTATTCAGGACTCTTAATAACTGGTATCCTTCCTTGGTGGAGCACCTTTTAACTGCTTCGTTTTTAGGTATCGTTACTCTAATGCCTCCTCCCTCTGAGATTTTCCTGTTTTTTGTTTTATATTATCAACTAACAGGAAGTCAGTTGCTGAGGTGCTCAAGAAAATGAGCTCTGGAATCATTTCCAGGTAAATGAATGGCTAACTTTTCATCTTCTAGAGCAGCAATTATTTCAGAGAGAGGTCCTAGGATGGTTGCTATCATAATCAACTGCAATAGTTATTTGAATTTGAAATTTTGGGGCTTCATATTAGACCTTCTGAATCTCTGTTTTGAATCCGGTTTCTCAAGCATTGTTATGAAATGCTGAAGTCTGAGAATAATTGCTTTTTACATTGTGTACACTTATTTGCTAGGCTAAAGAAGTGGATTTTCCTTGGAAGAATAAAGCTTAGGCTGCCAAGAATTATGCATTTGTAGCGTAAGACTCTTCTTTTTAGAGAGAGATCCAAAAATTGTATTAGCATCTGGCCTCCCAAAATAGATTTGAACCTACTTAGCTCCTGTATTACATTCTCCTGATTTTCACTGAACAGTAGGTAGTTAAGAGAATGGACTTTGGAATCAGACAATTTGAGTTTAAAATACTGTGTATATTTTTTAATTGTTTCATACTTTAAAGTTATAAATTTGTGCATAGTTATAATTAAATAAAATAGACTTTTAAAAAATGCAGATTATCCATTTCTTGAAAAATATAATGGACTCAATAATAGATACAAAGATTTATTGAAAAGTCAACTTAAAAAAAATGATTAAATTAGTCAAAGACCTATACCCTCTACCAGCTTCCTCTTTCCACAAAAATACATACACACACATACATTCCCAGGCTCAGATAGTCTTATATGTGAATTTGATTAAATTTTTATGGAACAGATAATTCATATGTAATTTAACTTCTCCTAAACATAGAAAAGTGCCAGACCATCAAATTCATTCTCTGAAAATAACATAACACTAATGTCAAAACCAGTAAAACAACAGTGAAAAGTGAACAAAAAATATATAGTCATCAATCTACTTTTTCAAATATTTCTAAACAAAATATTAGCAGATCAGATATAGTGGTATATTGAAAATGTGATACTTTATAACCTAATAGGATTTGTAGTAATAAGAATATAACTATGGTTTCAGATTAAGAAATCCACCAAAGTAATTTACTCATTACTAAAAAAGAGAAAATAAATATAATCAACTCAGAAGATCCTGAGAATGTTTCAATAATATTCATTCCTCATTTGTGAACACTATTTTTGTTTTAGTTAGCTTAACATGGAAGGAAAATTCCCTAACTTGATGAAGAGTATCTATCAGAGACCAAAAATAGCTATCAACATTAATAGTATATACTAGTAAATATTAAAGTTTGTATAAATAATGTCTGCTTTTGCTACTGTTATTAAACATTATTCTGTGGGTCTTAACGAATAGGATAAAAAAAAGAACCATGATTATTATCTGAAAGGAAGAGAAACATTTATTATAATAGAAAAATGACAAGAGAGATTAGTAAATTACAAGATAAACACACACAAATCAACAGTTTCCTATAATTTACAAACAAACAATCAGAAAATTTAATGAAATAACCAAATACATAGGAAAATATGAAGCCTATATAAATTAAACTATGTTTTTACTGAAAGACAAAAGTGAAGAACTGATTAACTGGAAAGTCATCTTAAGTTCCTGGAAAGTAAGATGTAATAGTAAAGAGATCCTAATTATTCTGAATATTAGTCTAAAAGTCTACCTAGGGAGTTGGTCCTGAGTTTATCTAAAAAAACAGCCAAGGAAATTTTGCATATAGTAATAATGAAAAAATACTTGGCCTATCAGATATCAAAATACATTCTAAGTGACAGTAATTAAATTATGTGGTCAGGTACAGACAAAAGGGACCCAGAAAAACAAGCACTTATAGGTGAAAATTCAGTAAATAATGTGAAAAAGAATAAGTGGAAAGGAAAAAATGTGCAAAAAATAATACTGAGCTCTCTCACTACACATTTGGGAAAAAATGGAATTAGGATATTATATGACACTGCACTTAAAGACTACAAGAAATAAAATAAAAGTAGCAACAAAAAAAAAATGGAGAAGAGGACTGAATATAAAGCGAAAGTGAATCTTAGAAAATAGAAGAGAAAAACATTGATAAATAAGATTACACAAAATTGAAGAGTCTCTACTCTGTAAAAGATTCTATAAACAAAGTCTAAGGAAAAGTACATTTAAAAATGTATCTCAGATGTATAAGAGATATCCATATATAAATTCTCTGAATCTAATTCATATGTATATAAAAATAAAATCATAGAATAGCTAACACATATAATTATATATTATATAAATTGGAAAATATATTCTACAAATACTTGATAAAATGTTGCTATCTTTTATACAAAAATAACTCCTACCTGAAAAAAAGCAATTCATTACAGAAAGATATTTAAGGCTAAAAAGACTTTAAAGGATCCTAAACCTCACTAATGACAGATAAATGTTAATAAGACAATATTAAGGTAACTTTTTTGTACATTAAATTGACAAGAAATTTAAATTCTGACAATACACAATGTTAATAAAAACATGGAGCACTGTGTAATAATAGAACTAATAAAATTTCAAATATTCAATCCATTGACATAGCAATTTCACTCCTAGAAGTACATTTTACAGGTAGTACATGTAGAATACAATGCAATAATTTGCAAAAGCAAAAATTTGAGATAATCTAAATGTATATCAATAAAGAAAATGGCTAAATAAATAATTGTATGTTCATCCATGAAATATTATACAGCTATGGAAAGGAATATGCTGTCATAGAAAGATCTCCATAGTTACTGCTTGAAAAAGTAATGTATAGAGAAAAAGGCATGGTGTGATCCCATTTCTGTTATTAAAAATGACAAAATGAACCACGTCTACCCAACTCTACATTATATTTGAAAAGTATCCCAGCTGACTCTCAGAAGTACAAGAAATATCCAGTTATTTATTGTTCTTGAATCTAGTTAAACCTGATTCTAGCCCCTATCTTACTTGTTTCATGGTCAATTCAATAGCATCTGAATTGGGTCCTGCTCCACTTTCACTGGTTACTTCCCCCTATATGGGATGAAGTTCTAATCTTCAGTTTATCGTGGTCAACATTGACCATGTTATTTTTCAAGCCAGGAATAAACATTTGAAACATCTCTGCACATGCAAGGAAGAGAAATCCTTGTTGAAGTAGAAAGCTCTTGTTTGGGCTCTGCCTTTTTAACACAGCCCATGTAGTCATCCACTGGGAAGTTTGGGCATGTGGGGTGGCTAGGCTCAGACAGTAGGGGTTCCATCTCCACTCACACAATCCCCAGACTTCTGCTCTTTAGTTTGGGTAAAATTGTGCTCTCTCCTCTAGTGGACTTCAAAGATTCTTCCTTTTCCCTCTAGTTTCAAAGATACTCAATAATTACATGAATTAAAGTTAGTACAAAAGATTAGAATTAACTATCTTGAAGTCACTTCTGCTTTTATCCTTGAAAAATAATAAATATTGAAGAAAAGGAATATAAGCTCTGAGTAAGTGGTTGAACTGAAGGGTGGGGGTGGGGATGTGGGTGAGATATAGAATGGAGGAAGGGAAATAGGGAACAGAAACACATTCATATCTAGTATATCCTGACGTTGTGACTGAGTATGTTTAGAGACAAAGATTTGGAGTGATACTCAGCAATAATTAAACATCAGTACCTCTTAGTTGTGAGTTTGGGGGTGTGGGTGGTACCTCTACTTTTAACTTTATGTGTAGTGGTAATATCTCAAATATTTGCAAGAATTTGCTCCTTTTGTGAATTAGACACAGATTAACTTGAGAAATAAAACAGAGAAAACAAAAGGATTTCTATAAAACTTTAGTTTATGACTATTAGGTTTATAACTAAGCTAAGGAAATCACCTAAACTCACTGAGATAGTGTGCCCACTCAGTTGATAGAGATACAGAAGTGAAAGCTTGGATGTTTACTTGAGTAAGTAAAAATACTTTATTACTATTTGAAAAATAAAATGGCAATAAGGAAAAAATATAAATATAGCACATATGTTTGCAAACAAAGCCAAAGGGGCAGGATATGTTTTCTGGAGTGGTTGAGGACCTTGGGCAGGGGATTAATCTCAGACAGAGATCTACTTTCCCCATGGGGGAAAAAAAATTGGTATGCTTGGGGACACTGAGAAATGTAGTGAGCCATCACATGGTGCTTATTAGTCTCAAGACTATTAGAAACACAACAAGCAGGTTTCTAACAAGCTAGTTTTGATTTACTTTATGACAATTTCTTCTTGTGCAGTAAAATATAGGACTTAAAATTTGAAAGCCAGACAGAAGGACATACGTTTGCCTATGAATCCAAAAGTTCTTTGTTCTAGGGAATAGGAGGGGCAAAGAGCCAAATAACCAGAGACATTTTGAAAAAGTAGTTCCTTCAGTGGAGGGATAGAGATTTTATAGGCTTTAAACCACAATCTGAAAACTACATGAAACTCAGGAACCTGAATGTAAGGATCTAGTTTAGGAAAGGACATTTTGTTTCTTAACCGAAAGGAAGTTTATGCCTCCCAGTTGGACCATAGAAAGATAAAACTAAGAACTAAAAAATTATTTTTTTAAAGTCCCAACTGATGGTATTTGAACAAATGAGCCACCAGCAACAACAAAGAAAGAAAGGCATGACTAACTCAGCACGAATTGACTCATGGTGCATTATTACATTATCAAAATTAGAAAATTCCATCATTTCAAAGGATTGAAATAGTAGGATAGTATAGTGGTATTAACAAAATGCTGCCAGATTCATGCTTTTTAAATACATTGTTTTGCTGACAAAATTATGAACAAAACAAAATTGCTGGCTCAGGGGCCTGCCCTGCTCTTTGACCACATCTCCTGCTATGTCCTTGCCTTCCCCTCTTTGTCCTGCTCCAAGCATTCTGTCCTTGTTTCTCTTCTTTGTACAGACCGCAGTCTGCCTGGGAGATGTTACTCTTTGAAAACAAACAACTAAATTCAAATGTGGTTTGCATGATATCTGGATTAGGACCAATGACCCAAAGTCAGTGAGTTGGAAGGGACATGCTCTCTTAATGTCAGTGTTTGCCACTGTGATAAGGCCATTCTCATTCAACACTCTCCAAGGAAGGTGTGACTTTTAACTCTGTAATACATGTAAGACAACTGAGGAGAACTCAGAGCAAAGAGTAAAACTGTGTTCTTAGCACTATTCTATACTAATTCCTCTAGATTATATATGAGTTGGGCTGATATGTATATAAGTGAAGATCCTTTGCAGACCTATAGATTAAAAAAAACTTAAGAGTTTTTTTTTTGCAATGGTTGGCATAAGGTTTTGCTCATTTTCAATATAATTCTTTGGCAGTATACACACACACACACACACACACACACACACACACACACACTAGAGTACTATCCATGTTTTCCCCCAAAGCTATAAAAAGTTTACCTAATCTAAAAAAGATATTCAGCTTCACATCTTATGAGATCCTATATAGTTTTAATATCTGTCCTGCCCTGCAGCTATCTCCCAACAATAAACTATACATATGAATCACAGTGTAAGGGGAAAATAAAGATATATAGTGACACCAATATGTGAAAATAAAACATCAGGAAATGCAGTGAAAATATTAATAAATTCAGTGAAAATTAAGTCACACTTTGACATTATGTAGACAAAAATAAATGAATAATTAGCTCAGTTGAATAGATAATTTTGGTTCTGCTTGAAAATGAAATTACATGAAATGTTCTAACTATCGTTTCCAGGTTATTCTATTGTGAATATGCTCATTTAAGTTTAGACATAGGTCTGTTTACCAATAGGTTGAGTATAAATAAATGCTGAAGTTTGTGCAAGGGATTATATTCTACTCAAAGGAGCAATAAATCAGTTCTGTGTTACCAAGGTTTTCTTTCTAACAAGTATGTATTAGAATATCAGTCTGGGAATGATGTAATGGTTGTAAGATGTTCATGTATAATGGTCAGTAACTCAAATCTCCTGATCATATTAAACAAGTAGATTCATCTAAAAATACTCTCTTGTAAGTACTAGTAACGGTGAAATAGAAGCAGCCAAGAGAAATTTTGGCATGCAGCCTCACAGTAAAGTAGATGGTGAAAGACATAAGAAATCCCAGAGATGGATCATGAGGATGGAAACTGTAGCAGCCTTGAAAAAAGTTAACTTGGAGGAGATATGTGGGATTTGTCTGGAGGACCTGTGGACAGGTGGAAAAGGGGCCACTGAGAAGAGAAAAACATGTGCCTCCATTCTTACTTTGTTTGTAAAATTTTTTATTATGGTAAAATATATATAAAGTTTACCATTTTAACCATTTTTTAATGTACTATTCAGTGGCACTAAGTATACTGGCAGTGTTGTGCAACCATCACCACTATCCATCTTCAAAACTTTTCCATCATCCCCAAGTGATTCTCCAGAAGTGTAAACAAAAATTCCCATTCTCTTCCCCTCAGGCCATGGTAACCACTATTCTACTTTCTGTCTCTGTGAATTTAACTTTTCGAGGTACCTTATAAGCTATAGACTGAATGTTGTGTCTCCCCCAGATTTATATGTTACATCTTAATCCCCAATGTGATGGTGTCAGGAGGTGAGCCTTTGGTAAGTGATTAGGTCAGGAGGGCACAGCCCCCATGAGTTGGATTAGGGCCCTTATAAAAGTTGTGTCAGAAGTTCACTGTCCCTTTTGCTGTGTGAGGACACAGCAAGAAGATGACTGTCTGTGAACCAGGAAGTGGGCTGACACCAGACATCTGATATGCCAGTGCCTTGGTCTCAGACTTCTTAGCTTCCAGAACTGAGAAATAAGTGTTTGATCTTTATAAGCCACTTGGTCTATGGCATCTTGTTACAGTAGCCTGAACAGACTTGATATCGTATAAGTGGAGACATACACTATTTATCCTTTCGTATATCTGGTTTATTTCATTTAACATAACATTCCAAATTTCATCCATGGTATAGCATATATCAGAATTTCATTCCTTTTTAAGGATGAATAATATTCACTTGTATGAACACATCACATTTTGTTTTTCCATTCACCTGTTAATGGATATTGGGTTGCTTTCACCTTTTGTTCATCATAAATAATGCTGCTATTCAAGTAGCTGTCTGAACACTGCTTTCGATTCTTTTGGTATATACTCAGATGTTTTTTTTTTAATTTTTAAAACTTTTTATTGAAATATAAAATACAGATTGGTGGGCAGATCATCAGTGTATAGATTGTTGAATTGTCCTTGATCAAACACCCATGTTCTCAGAAGGCAGATCAAGAAGCACAATCTTACCTGCTCTTCAAACCCCACCACTTCCAGTTCCTATCTCTCCATGGGAATGCCCAGCCCTTTTAACTCCTTATATCTGTTTTGTCTGATTTTGAACTCTATATAAATGGAACCATATAATATATACTCATTTTTCTTCACTTGATAGTATGTCTGTGAGACTATTAAACTTCCTTCTCTGAGGTTAACATTGAATTTGTGAGATCTTAGAAATCCATATTGTCACATGTAGTTTTAGTTTGTACATTCTCTCTGATACATATTCTTTCATTATGTGAATATCGCATAATTTATATGCTTATTTCATGATTGATGAGAATTATGCCTCCATTCTTACATAAAATGCAGGTGGTTGAGAGTCTCTGTAGAGGGAAACAGGATGTTGAGCTTCAGGCCCTACCAATTTTCTTTTTAGGATTGTAAGAAAAGAAATCAATGAGGCAACTATTTATTTTGTCTTATAAAAAAACAATCAATTACTATTTGACTTTCAGCCTATATATTGGCTTCTCTTTGATCTGCCAGTACCCTCACTCAGCTGGGGCTTCCTGATGAGTAGAGAAATTCTCTTCCCTTTTTATCCTTCCCTTAGGGATACCTACCCAGGACATCTGGTAATTTTTATTCTCCCCTCAGTATCAAAGGTGATCCAATATTATATGTTTTAATGTGGATGCTGTTTAGAGATCTTGACAGTCGGATTGTCTTCCAAAGAGCTGAGGTGGGCTGGCGGTGAGGTGTTGTGAGGAAGCGCAGGTGTCCAGCCTGAGAAGGCGTCCCTGCTTCTTCCGTCACGGCCACAGAGGTTATGACCCTTGGTCCATCCAGTGGGTTCCTTTGACTCAATTCTTCCTCCAAACTTCTTCATTCTACCAGTACCAGACCATGAGATTCTAGGGGGATTCACCTTTTTTCCTACACAATTATCCTCAGAGGGATTCTAACATGTCCCTCTAGTTTCTACAGCCCCTTCCTCCCAGCTCCCACTCCTATCTTTGGTGACGATGTTAAAGAGCTGAATATTTCAAACACATGGTCCAGGATGTCTTCTGCCTTAAAGTATTTGCCCTTAGGAGTACTCCTTTTGAATCAATAGTATATGGCATAGACCTACTGTTTGTTTTACCAACAGTTATTTTATATTTTGGATTACCGAGAAACTAGATTATGGAATAAAGAGAGAACAGCTAAATATCTTCAAGCTTCTGGGTAAATTGGATTTAGAGCTTCTGTCTTTATGGATCGCAACAACGAGTGCTATTCCTGTTGGTTCACTTTACATTATGGCATGAGATTCAGTGCAAAGAACATGTGTGCCATGGATTGAATTGTATCCCCTCCCCACCAAATTCCTATGTGGAAGCCCTACCCCAATGCGACCGTATTTGGAGACAAGGTTTTTAGGAGGTAATTAAGGTTGCATAAGATCATAAGAATGGGACTGTAGTATTGGTGGCCCTATAAAAAGAGGAAGAGAGAGATCTCTCTTTTGCCACCATGTGAGGACACAGCAAGAGGGGGGCCATTGTGAGCCAGGAAGAGAGTCCTCACCAGGAACCAAATCTTCCAGCACCTTGATTTTATATTTCCCAGCCTCTAGAACTTTGAGAAATACATTTCTGTTGTTTAAGCCAGCCAGCCTGTGACATTTTGTTTTGGCAGCAGGAGCTGACTGATACAATGTATCTTACAGCTGGAGCTCTGTGCCTTTAGATGAGTTCCTTCTGCTCTTTGAGACTGAGTTTTCTAATTTGTAAATTGGCAGTAATAATACTCATTTCACACAAGTAGCTGGGAGGATAAATGAGACAGCATATCCAAAGTATGATGGCTACAGAATAAATTCTTAAAATATTACTTCCCTCCTCTTTCCATTCTTTGTTTCTTATCACCTGAGCACAATTGTAAAATATAAAGGGAAACATAATGTCTGAGATACCAGTTTTCAAACAGATGCAATAATAATAATAGCTAAAAATTAGTGCCTACTGATTATGGATCAGGCACTATACCTAATAATTTATTTGCATTATCTTGTTGAGTTCTCACAGAATACTGTAAAATAAATACTGTTATTCTCTTTAACAGATCAGGAAACTGAGGCTCAGAGAAGACAAGTAACTTCTCAACTTTACATAGTTATTGTAGAGTGGAGCTGGGATTCACACCCATGTCACTCTGAGTCTCTGGGCTATGTTCTTAATCATTTTCTTATTCCCAAGTATGTGATTATTGCTCATTCAACCCAAAGGGCACATGAGGTTCAATCACTGCTCTCATGCACCTCACTATCTCATAGGAAAGGCAGAAGTGAAAATCAATAATTAGTAAATAGTATGATAAATGTTAAATTTGCACAGGATGGTATTGAGAACAGCGGAAGATGCCAACTGTCTGAGGAGGTCAGAAAATAGTTGCAGAATCAGTTTTCTGGCCTGACAAGGTGCACAAGGACATTTTAGGCTGAATGAATAGGCACAGACGCATAAAGGCAAGTCTCATTGGAGACCTACATATAGTTCTGGGTGCCTGGAGTAAAGGAAACAAACTAGGGAAATGCAGTAAATGAAGCAGGAGAGGTTTGTAGAGACCAGATTATGAAGAACATTTATATGACATATGCAGGCATTTAAATTCTCTGCTACAGAATGTATGTGTTAAAAAGCCATTCTTGTATGTCTTCCCCCTTGAGACAGTGCTTCCTCATAGAAAAGTCTGTGTCCTTTTTATCTTTGTATCCAAGGCCTAGCAAGAGTGGTTACTCAAAAAATATTTGTTGAGTGAAAAAAGAAATGGATGAATGAGAAAAAGAATAGCATTAAGCACATCATAAAATATACTTTGACTGCAAGCATACAGGGTTGGAGGGTGCCAAGAATGGGGTGATAAATAACAGTGAGAAGGGAATTATGCTTCAAAGGCAGAGTGAGGAAGATTTTTGGGCAGTTAATCAAGGGAGGGACTGGCATTGACCAATACAGAACACTCAGAGGGTTGACTGGGGACAGGGTGAGATGGGGTGCAAGAAGAAGCTGGTTTCAAGAGAATACAGTTGGGTTTTGGATATGTTGAGTTGGAAGTGGTTGGAACCTGTAAGTTAAGATTTTTGGATGCAACTTGGCTTTGGAAGCTAGAGCTATGGTCATGTGGCAATACCTGATAAAGCTGAGAGAGTATGTGTGTGGAGACTAGAGAGTTCTGAGTTCAAACCTTAGGAATGAATCAATATTTTATATGCATCCCAGAGATTAATACTTGGTATAGAATCTTGTTTCTTCTCATCAATGGTAGAGAAAGGGGAACCTAGAATGTGGGCTCAGGAGGACTAAGAATAAGATGAATCTTGTGGCATGAAATCTAAGGAAAATTCAAGAGGGTATGTATTTAACAACATTACACTCTGCAGAAAGGTGTAAATTTAGCACCATTTGCTATGTGTTGTTTGGCAGTATATTTATTGGAGAAATTATATGATAGCTACAGAATTAATTTTAAAATAACTTTAAGGGTCTGCTTTGCTTGGTGCTATATTTTTTTCTCATGAGTTAGATGCATTTTATATTCAGCAGTGGAAATGGAGCATTTTAAAAAAGTAAATCATACCCACAAGTGACATGTTCATGAAAAGAAAAAAATGAAGGCTGTTAATGCAGTGTAATACCAGGAGGATACAGGGAATGCAATTGCTTGCTTGTGCAAGGCATCATTAAGTAAGCTGTTGGTAGGTGCAAAAAATAAGATACCCACATGGAAATTTCAGAGCGACTTAGGGTTCTGACTTTTCTAAGGGAAATGCTTTTTTGAATGACAATGGGAATATAATACCTCATGAAAATGTGGGAATAGACTTATAGTCTCTGAATAGAATGAACTTATTACAAATAGAAGCATCACTGAAGATTCAGCATAGCAATCCATTTACAAAAATAAGGATTATTTATATGGTTGTGAAAAGCAGTTAAATTTAATTTTTTTGCATCTTAAATTTTAATTGAATTTTTAACATATTTGTTGAGACTAAGAATTTGTGTATCTATTTTATGTAAGGTGTTCTATGAAGAGGAAAAAGAAATCCATAGCTTTTTAAAAAAACTTTAATGGAAGTATAATACATATAAGAAAAGTGCACATAAGTATGCAACTCAATGATTTTTTCACAACCTGAGCATGGCTGTAAAATCAACACCCAGACCAAGAAGCAACATCAGCATTACCAGAGATGTTTTCTATGTACTCCCTTCCAATCACTAAGACTAAACACCCTGTCTTCTACAACATAAAATCTAAATTTTTAAACACTACGTTTTCTACCAGAAAATGTACAATAGTTCATTGATGATGGTTCATTTACTGGCTCACTTGCTTTCTCCCTTGTTTAGGCTCTAAACTTGTCCATGGTGGGATTATGGCTTACCACACTCATCTTCACCAGAAGGGACTAGTGTGGCAATCGTAGCATGGAGGGCATTGCATAATTCAATTCACTAATAAAGGTGGAAGCAATGGGAGCAAAGAAAACTGGAGGACAATTGGAGCCAGGAATTCCTTCTCAGGATAAATGTGTGTTGGTCTACACGATGCTTAAGTACCCGTGTAGGCCTGGACCTGTTCTCACTCAGAGCCGGACTCAGGGCAGCGATGGAGGAGGGGAAGTGATTGTCCAGGGCTGGTTTTGGGACTTGCATGATAGGATACCAGATGGGAGGGTTGATAACTGCACCATTTCCGATTCTGTTATGACACCACAATGATTCCCCAATATGGTCTAACAAAATTCTCTAGTAGAGAGTCTGGGCAAGGTGTGTTTTTTTTTTTTCCCCTTTCACTCCTCCAGGAGGTTAAAATGGTCACTTTTCAGAGGCCATAAGGAGATTACAGTTGAAAGAAAAGAATTTCACTAGTAATATTTTATCATTGCTGTTCATTCTACATGTATTTTAGAGTTTTCTTTCAACCTATTTACTGGTAAATATTAGATACGTTTAAAATGAATAAAAAAAGGAGAATATCAACTATATATTTTGCTGCACTTAATTACCTAAATAATTCAACAATCTTGATTTTCTTATTCTTTTATTGTACAAATGACATTTAATTCAATGATACTAACAATAATTAAGATTAAGTGATCACTTACTATTGGTTACCAGTCCTGTAATTTACATAAATGAACCCTTTAGCACCTCACAATTCTCACACCTCTCATTATATGTCATCCTCATTCTAAGGAAATGAGGCCTAGAGAAGTTCTGCTCTGAGCTAAAACCATAAACCGAGTGAGTCTTTGACTAAAATATTTAAATCCAGGTCTGTGTGGTTCCAGAATCTGGGCTTCTACCTAGTATAAGATACCCATCAATTCTAATTCCCTGGGCTTTCACCCACTATTAGATACTCAATACTGTTTACTAATTTTTTTTAAAATTTATTGACTAAGCAGATATCCTTTTAACTAGAAAAATTAGCAGCTCTGGGAATTTTTTCTCTGGAGTGCTGGCGGTCACTCAGAGACATTTCTGTATGACATCGGGAAGGTTAAGGCTGGGTTCAGAGCTAGGATACAAAACTGGAAGTCACAGGTTCCATGTACTTCCTTCAGTTTAAATTGGAATATTGAAAAAAACATCCTTGACTATTTTATCCATAGATAAATCACTTGAAATTCTAACCAATTCAATCATTTCTTTGGGTAAAGATGTTGTCTCTGAAAGTTCCAGTTAAAAATAAAAGGCTGTTACTTCCAATTATTATTTTAGTATAAACGAAACCAACAAATTGGGAGAAACTGTGCAAAGGGTGTCATACCAGCGAAAGCCTACCTATTAGCTAGGAAGACTCAGAAAGGCAAATGCGTCTCTTGAGATGAGACGACAAGAATTCCTTAAGCTCTGGTGATCTCTCCGACGAAGAGGGTTGAAAGGATGGGTGGTGGCCTTCTCTGGAGATAATGAACTAGCCCAGAGTGGCTTCCTGTCATTCTCCCAGGAGAGAGTCAGGGACTGAGGTCAGGCTCTCTTCCATATGAAACCTTGCCCAGGCTCCCCTCAGGTCATTCAGCTCCTCATGAAGAGCCCTTGGTGGCCTACTCTTCAGCCTTATTTCACACTTAGCTCCTTCTGTGGGCTTTCCAGCATCTTTGACCTTACCCCAGTGTACCTTCAGGCATTTATTAAAAAGTGCTTGGAAACTATTTTGAAGCAGCAAATGAATGTGTATGTCTGTGTTTGCCTAATGTCCTAAAATACTAAAATCCCATGGAAAAGGGTTTTTGACTGCTATAATCTACAGCTGTCTCATGTGTAATTTTAAACACGGAAAGACACCAAATAGGTGACATGGAGGCAGGTAGCAATAAAAATAAAATACTATTATTTTCTTTTAAAAATGAATCACACATGTGAAAAAGTAAATCGATTCCTTTAAAATCTGGTAGATTATTTTAGGCCATATCAAGAGAGAAATGGATGGGTTCAATTAAAAATGATTTTAAGAAATGTTATTCTTTACTTTTGAATAGGTGTCACTTTAATTATTTGTAATTTTTATTCTCAACTGAAGAGTAAAAAAACAAATTTTATGTCACCTGATAGCTATTATAAAGCTAACCAGATACCTTTGTCTTTCTTCTTGCTTTTATATTAAGCCCTATAGACTAAGTGCTTGGCTATAAATAAAACTATTGATGTTAAAAGGTCATGGCTGTGACCTTTCGCATGTTTCTTCTCCTCTATCTATATACACTGTATACTTTACCCAGAGAAGAGATTCTTTATTTAAGAGAGCTTAAACTGTTCAAATTTGTAATGTACTGGGGATTTTGGAATGTCTAGGGGACTTAGCGGATAAAGAACTGACCTTTCATCTCTGAACCCAGACACAGTCCAACCTCAGATAAGTGAAAAAGTTTTGTGTCAGTTGCCTGTATGATAAACTGGTACTATCCACTGTCTTCCAACCCAATTAAGCATTACTGGCAGATCTGGCCTCTCGAGAGGCACAATGGAGTATAGAGATGGAATTACTGCCGCTCCTAGAGAGGGTGTCTGAATCTTCAAGATAGGATTTTAAGGTTATAAATGGGAAGCATTGGCCAAAATAGCATCTATAGCTAGAAATCCAAAAACCCATGTGAAAGCCACCCTTTGCTCATACGATTGCAGGCAAATTTGAGATACTGGGATACTTTTCAAGGTTCACATATTTAGCTTTTATTTGGTATTCTTCAAATACAATTTAAAGAATACTTTTATTCTATTACTCTACAAGAAAACAAGTAACTTAAATGTATAGGTACTAGCAGTTGTGTGTAGTAGTAGCAGGCAATGCCATTTGATGCTAGCAGAGACAACTTAATGTTCACAGAAAAGGACGTGCTAGAGTTTGTAAAATATTAAATAATACAAAAATGCCTGCATTTTATTTTAGAGTCTGTGATATGAAGTTATGACAAGTTTTAATTTTATTATTTAAATTTTACTCACCTAACATTAAAGCGGATTCCCTTTTCAAATAAACATTGGATATAATTAAAAGACACATATACTCCTTGAGGATATGATTGCTGACTTTTTACATCTTTGATTTTTCAAATATACAACCTAAGAAGGTACAGGAGCTGCTCACAGTCTGCTTTATGTTTAGTGAATGCACAATAGTCCAGCGTGGTATTGTTGCATGTCCAGAGGCCATTGTATGTTGAAAAAACTCCATTAAATGTTTCAATTTTGCAGAAGTAATGAGGAAGGGGAGGGTAAACAATTCCTATAAAATTACTCAACTAGATTAAAATTTTAACAATGAAAGATATCAGGTTTAACTTGAGAAGAAGCTTTAAAGGAAGATAATACAATGATTAAGAATCTTCATTTTCTCTTTTAGAGAGACGACAATGGCCATTGCCATTCTATTTAGTTTAAGTAAACTTTCATTTACATACTACTGAAAATTTGGTATAATAGGCACTTATACATCACCTATTTAAAATTAACAAAAGAAAAAGAAATATTCCCCCCCCCCCGAGGATATATGATAAATAACAAGGAAGGATAAAGTGAAAACCACTCATTTAATCTCTTTGGTTGGTTATTTTTATTTACTTTTTCATATTTTTGCATGTGTTACTCAATAAACATATTTATTATTCTTTTCTAACTAGGAAAGCTAATCCCTGAAATTCTACTTAAGTATAACTTTCTCTTTAGCTATCATTCATGTTTGGGAAACTAAGTATTCACTCTGTAAATTTGAAAATCACTTAAGTCTTGGACACTGAAGGGAGACTTCTTGAAAATATTTATGAGAAGTTTGATTAGCTTGATTTGAAAGTTGGATCAAGTGAAACTCAATAAAGGTGATGAATTCAAATTCAACAGTAAAGGCAAGAATGGCTGGAAGAGACCAGGAACTTAAAAATACTTGAGGGGAATGATGCTGAGTGGTTCAAAAGAAAAGAAAGCAAAACTATTCTGATCAAAGTACATAGATGATCTGGATACTCTGTATTTTTGGTGTTTTCAAAAAAAGGACACAACAGGCTCAAAATGGAGTCATTTGTACTAAGCCCCATGCTAGTAAAGCAAGACTTAATACCTAACCAAACTGCAGTTTCAGTTTTTCTCAGGAATATGACTTTTAACCAGTCAATCTGGATTGACTTGTCTGTGCAGAGAGGTAATCTGCCTGACAGAACTCCACATTTCCCCAAAGGCAGATGACCTTCCTGTGACAATCCCCTCTTTGCTAGAAACTTCCTTGTCTAGCCTCCTTCTGACTATAAAAGTCTTCAGTTTTGTAGAGCTCCTTGGAGCTCTTTTCTATCTGCTAGATAAAATGTTGCCTGATTCATGAAACATCAAGGAAAGAGAATTAGATCTTCAAATTTACCCAGTGGAATTTTGTTTTTAAACATTGAGTTTGGCCACAATTGATCTAATTAACCAAATCATTACTTAATCGTACTTTAGAGTAGACATGAAATGTGAATGGCCAAATATTAGCTAAATAGGAATAACTATCCAAAGGAAAGAAGTAAAATCCAGTAGGTAAGAGATTGAAAAAGTCAAGATATAAAAAATCCAAACCATTAGCAAATTGGAGGTGAGATAATGATGCTACATTTGGTCTTCAAAGACTAGATTAGAAATATGGCTAAAAATCTGAGAGGGTTTGTAGTAGATTACTAATATGAGAAAAAATAAAGTTAAAATTCAGGTTTTGTGACTAAGGAGTTCTGGGTTTACATTTTAAGATCTTTTAAGATGATCTATTTCTCTATATAGATCTTCAAAGGGAGAATGGATGTAATCTGTAAGAACCATTTAGAAATGGCTTATTTTGGAAATCTTCTCACACTCTCTATTTTTGTTACCTAACATAGGAAACTAAATATGAAATCTCCAGAATTCTGGCAACACTACATAACAATTTCACCCTTTCCAAATCTTTTGTTTATAACATTTTGTTTGTTTTTAGAAACAATAAAAATGAAGCCTTCCATTACTTTACTTTATGCAAATCACTGCATTCTCATGGCAGAACCATGCAACCAGAAGTATGCAAAAATCACATTCACGTGAATTCAATATTTTCATGACCTTTCTCTTTGCATCTACAGTGTGCATAACAATTGCAGTTTAGATAAGTTACTTATTAACATATGTGTGTCTCACCAGACATGAAAGGCAAGATCATGTCCATTTTTGTACCATTGTATCTGAGGTGCCTAACTTCAGTTAGTGTGTAACAAATAGTAGGTGCTTAATAACTCTTTAATGGATGACTGAATCAATGAATGAAGCACCCCTTGAGCTTTCATTTGGACTTAATTCACATATAAGAAAATAGATACCTGCAATCTAGTGGCTTTCCATGGCTCAGAAATGATTTTCAAATGATAAATAATACTTTTAAATTTCATTGACTTGGAAGCAAGCAGTTTTCTAGAAACTAAATAAAAAGGAAATACATAATCACGAGCACCAAAAGAAAAATTTAATGAATAAAATACCAACTTACCTAAGAAAATGCAAGTCTCTGGTGTTCATCATTTTTTTCTTTAAAATTTATTTATGTTTCTCATATATAAGACATTTTCAGTGATGTCATTAAATCAAACTGTAATTTAAAACCATGTCCACTTCAATGTCTGCAGGCACTCTATGCATAGTAAAAGCAAGGAAAGACCACTTGCTTTAAAGATGATAACACCTTTGGAATGTTAATAGTGTAAAACCTTCTAAAGGAAAATTATTTCTTTACTGAATAAGGAAAGAGTCAGATCGGCTTAGTCCATTTTGCACCTTTGTGCTAGGGAATCTCTGGGTTTAAATTACAGCAGCTTCAGTCTTTGCCTTTCAATCCCTTAATCCTTAAGGAGCAGAGGTTTCAGTTCAAGACAACTTCACACAGAACATAAGAAAAGACTCTGGGAGCCTACCTCAACTATGATGATCTTTTTTTCAGCTGTGATCTTTCACTTGCATCCCATAGTAAAAATGACTTTGAGGCAAACCAGTGTCAAATAATTAATGCATTTTCAACGTAGGACTTTTTTCCATTATGCTATAAGGCAATGCATGAAAAGCAATAAATACTTTCATGTAAGGCACTTATACCTGTGGTTTTCATCACTGTTTCACTGGGATCCCTCACATTAGAGAAACTTTGTGAGGTGCCTAAGTTGAAATGGAAAGAAAAGCTGGCCTGGGAGGTTTTACATCTGGTAGGCTACCCCATTACTTAAACAGGCTGCATCTTAAAAAAAAGTTATACAGGTTGAATTGGGGCAATTATGTTCTGATCTAAGACATATATATTTGTCAATTATTTCCAGGTGTTTCTCTAGAAACATGTTTTCTTGATCTATAATTAATATTTTGCTAATGGAGCTCTAGCAAAATGCCACAAAACCACTCACCATTTCTCCGTACTGTAAATGGTAAGAACTAATAGTAACCATATTAAGATTCTTAAGTTTTTAAGCATTATCCTAGTTTGTGTCACAACTATTATTTAAAATTATAATATCCAGGTGCTGTGTATGGTATTTGATCAAAGGGAATGGAAATGTAATGAGTTATAAGTTTTCTCCCTGAGGACTCAAACTGTACATAATGGGAGAGGGTGTGATTTATTTTCTGACTCATTCTGGAAACAGTTACGAAAACCTTTAGTTAAATGTTGGTAACCAGGGTTATTGAATCTGCTGATATTTACCAGGGCCTTATAGGAGTGTTTTTTTTTTTGAGGAGAAAACTGAACTAAAATCTCTTTTTAAAAAACCCTGCATATCAGAAAGCATTACTATCACTTGCTGATTTTTTTAATAACTATTTCCAGACTCTATATGACATGCTCATAGAATAAAAAAAAATCAAGACTTTAAAATTGACCTTTATAGAGATAACAAAAAGTGACACTTGATTTTTCTTTTGATGGTGATGAATACATCCCCTAAATTACAATGAACAGTAGAGCTATAATTTTATGAGAACATTCCTAATTTTTCTCACATTAACCTTGTGTTAAGAAATGCTGACAACTTTGAATTACAGGATGAAATCCACTTCCCATTCTTTGCCATCAGTGAAAATGATCAGTCCTTCCCCTTTAAGCAAATGCAAAAAGAAAGCATCAGAAGAGGGTGAACAGGTTTTTTTTTTTTTTGATCTTCCTCAAATATTGTTTGACCTTAATCACTGTCTTCCAACAAGCTTAATGTGACATCACCTTGAAACAAAAACACACAGCTCTCAAGTCTGGCTCTGGAATGAAAAAGCCCTGATTATTAGTCCTCTGTGTGATCTTTTCAGATTGCACTGATGAGATGAAGTTTAATCTCGTTTCTCTCCTCTCTAGTACCACAAACCACAGGCAGTTTAAGGCAGCCTGAAAATCTCTTACATCTGGAAGAGCAATAATTCATGGGATTTCGCCTGACAGCCATGACAGGCAGCAGGGCAGCCAGAAACAACCGTCTCTTATGTTGTGCTATTTGCAAAAAATCAGAAGAGGAGGAGTCGGCACAGGACCACATCCTTCTTTAGCATATGTTAGTGGAGAAAACCCTTTTATTTTCTGCCAGATGCTTCATGAATAGGTCCTAAATATTACTTAGACAGTAGCTATCACTTCCAAACAAAATTCCTGGGTGTCTGCTAAGCTGCAAAGCATATGAAGGCCTATTGTCTGGCCAAGGGTCATGGTTAAATTTGCACCGATTTTTTAAAACAGATATTTCAGATTCGACACGTGATTTATAGGCATTTGCACACCCTGCTGTGCATGAATATGATACCATCTTCTGAGTAGGATTATTTCATGAAATGTATATGGGATTTAGCTACAGTAACTTTTACTGGGCAGCTTAGAAGGGCCAGCAAAGTACTAGAATTTACTGCGGCACCGCTTGTGCTGTCAGGCTCAGGCTTGGTGTTTATGATTTCTGCAGAAGCAGAAATAAACAACTTCTCCTTAATGGCTTTCTTTATGTGTAGGCAGCAGTGGTCCTATCTGGTCTCACAACAGTAGCTGCTGCTGCAGCCGGTCCCACTTCATGTGGAACCAATGTCGGAAAATTTGCATTTCTGCTTTTCTGAGTTTTCTGTGGCAGTAGCCAGAAGTGAGGAAATAGACTGCAAATGTTTGAATGGGTAGCGTTCCACTCTACTGTTTTCAGTGCTATAAATACATTGCGGCTAGCATGACTCAATTTTAAGACTCTGACAGAGAGAAGAGAAGGGAACGGCTGGATTTATTTTCAGATTGCACATTGTCAAAAACCCTGTAAAAGTACTTATCAAAGGAAATTTTAAATGACTTCTCTGGGTCTCTTTTCCCAAAGTGTGTGATACAGTTAAGTTATCATTTGGTATGTATTTTGAGGTATATTTAAGCAAAGTTCAGAATTGTATGAGGCATAAGCACAAGCATATTAATATGTTAAATATATATTTGACTATTTTGACAAAAATTTTAAAAGGTAATTATCTAAAACTGTTCTGATGTAACAACAGTTTTTAAAGTGCCAAAGAATGTTGACATGCACTCTACATAGGAGCAGGCAGAAAATACATTTTTAAAAAACGAGACAACCGTTTCATGCCAAAGAAAAACAATTCCTTTGCCAAACTATACATTGTTAACTTAAAATGTGTTCCATGTGGAAATAGGAAGACTGATTTTAAGGAAAGGCTAGTGATCAAGTCAGCTGGCTCCATGCCTGTCAACTACACATTTTGGCTTCTAGTTTTACAGCTAGAATTGGAAATATTTATTTCCCCTCTTTAATACTAGTTCTTTTCCTTTGCCTAGTAAACCAGTGAATTTGCCTGTAAACATGCATATAGGAAAAAAGACTTCCAGGCAATACGCAAGGGAAGAATAATTTAAAATCTCTTGTAGACAACATATTACAGGTTGGAAAGATTGCATTTTATTCTGTTCTCATTTTTGTCCAGCCCTTTTGCCAGCATTTTTGTATATTCATCACATTTTCTAGAAAGAAATTAAATTACTGAAGGCTTCAGCTCTTGAGTTTGAATGCTTATGACCATGAGACAGACACATATTTGGAAGACTTATATCTCTGCTGATGACAGTATTTACCTGTCGCCACTGTTCAGAATTATCAGTATCAACAAGCCTTCAGATAGCCTGTTACTGGTTTCTTTGAAGTAATCATTATATCATGGTCGTATGCAGGTTACAGATGGAATCTGAAAGGCAGCAGGAATCCATAGCAATGAACAGTCACTGGAAAGACATAACAAAGGAAGAGTCTTGATAATGTTTAAAAAAATTATCTAAAGTTCGTTTGCTAGTCTTATCAGACTTACGCTGCATCACTTAATTTATAAACTTTTTTCAACATTTGGTCCTTGCAATAAGGAAGGGTATAGGAGAAACATTTCATCAAAGTATTCTTACATTGTTTTACATAATATGAAATAGTGGGAAATAGAACTTCGAGGATATGTGGAGTTGTAGCCTTTACTCCAGTTTCATTCTCCAAAAGATAACACCAGAGGCTTTTAGTAGCCAGATTTTTAGTAAGACTGAGTGGGCAAGAGCTATTTATTGCAATTCTGAGAGCTTAAGCCTCCTCCTTTTCACGCATACCCCTTTGCTAGAATACCCAAGTTTTATTTATGATTTTGGATTTTATTTCACAGCATTCCAGTTTAGTTTAGCATGATGTATTTAATAACCATGTCGACTGTCTTAATTACCCTATAAAGCAGGGTTCCATTGGCATTTGACCCTCCACAGCATTCCAGAGAAACTACAGGACCATGATAATTACCAACCGCCTGTGAGAAAATTAAACAAAAAGGCCCAACTTTTAAACCACCATTTTAAACGACCTATTACATTGCAGGAATAAATCATTGATGAAATAGCTGCTTAACAGGAAAATAGCAATTCCATAGCAAAGAATTTCCCCTTGCATGATCATGAAGAGAATATTAAGTATTCTTCAGCTCAAAAGGTTAGATTTTATGTCTGTCCAATGTCTTTTAATGACACATTTTTGTGTAATTTTACTGTAATCAAAGCCTTTTCCAATAGAGGTTACAGACTGTGGATACTTTGTCAGTCTTAAACATCTTGCTATCCAGAGAATATTAAATGTACTTAGATATGGCCAGAGGAAAAAATAATCTGTTTATAATTGGAGAAAATT
Organism: Manis pentadactyla; assembly: GCF_030020395.1. Taxonomy (NCBI): domain Eukaryota; kingdom Metazoa; phylum Chordata; class Mammalia; order Pholidota; family Manidae; genus Manis; species Manis pentadactyla. The sequence continues at coordinate 61,313,262 of NC_080021.1, forward strand.
TAAATTATATGAAGATCTATGAATAGTTTTATTTCCTTTGATTAGCATAGTCATTTGTTATACATTTTGCAAAAAGTGCTAATCAATCACTCTGTGTGATAAGATTGATTTATTAATTGCTGCCATAGTCCAAAAAAAGTGACCTCTTTGAAGGTCTAAATGTCTGGATTAATTTGAGAGTGGTGCCAATATGTCATAACTAATCATGATATATCGGTGCATTCATTTCTTTGTAATAGTTCTATCATTCTGAAGCTCAACAAACATAAAGCTTAATTCTTTATACCCCCACAGTCCCCACTGATAAATATTTGTTGTTTTGAAAATTGATGTTTTCCATACATTTCCTATTATAGTTCCCAGGGTGACATTAGAGATAGACTAGATAACTCCTTTCTGATCTCACTATAATCCGAAGATTAGTATCATCACTTAAAAATTTTTTGAATACAACTCAATTAAAGACACAAAAATTGTGAGTGTCTATTCTTTTTTCAATAATTTTGACTCTCTCCTTTGCAAAAGGTAAGATAAGCACATGTGCCTGGGGTCACATAAGGTCCATTTCCAACTTTCTAATACTAATCTTTTTTTTTTTTTTTTTTTTTTTTTGGTATTGGCAAATTGCCTGGGGTCCAGAAAAGCTGGCCAATGGGTAGTAGAAAAAATTGGGTGAACCAGTGTGCAGTTTTGGCAAGGATCAATAGTAGAAAAGACTATAATGAGGCATCCCAGCATCCCATACTTATTCTGGTGCTTACAGTTGTGTGATCTTCAATAAATTGCTCACCTTCTTTAAGTTTCAGTTTTCTTGTAAAATAGAAATAATGGTAGCTGTTTCACAAGGTTTTGGGGGGATTAAGAAGATAATATATGCAAGATGACTTCTGTAATGTCTGACTCATAATAGTTATTCAGTTTTTGTTGGATTTGATATTTTTTGGCTCTGACCCTGACTGAGTTTACAGTAATCTGACTAATGCTTTGGTAAATATTTTCTTATTGAAAACCCCTCAAAAGCTCCAAGGTTTAACACTGAAAAGTGATCACCAATAAGTAAGGAGTGGCTTATCAAGGAGCCTTAATCTATTTCCTGGACCATTTGTGCCACATAAATTATTATGGCCACCAATGCCAGTTTCCAGTGGTAAATTCCTCACTGCTCTTCAAAAACCTTTTCCCAGTCATACATCATTCCATTGGTTCTTTTTAGCACAATGCAAGAAGGCTAGATCTTAAGGTAAAGTACTATGAAAGAAAGAACAAGATACATAAGGGAAAAAGTTTTAAAAGTTATTGAAGTGGAGATTTCTTACTCTTATCATCATTATCTCTTACCAACGTCTTTCCAGTTTTAAGATCTAAACCCAAAAGACTTGTGTCCATGTGTCTCTGGTATGTATTTTCATATTCCCAGTTGCCCATTGAAAGAATACCTCATTTTCCATTTGAAAACTCTTCTTTTTGACATGTTAAGCTCTGGTATTCAGATTTAGTGCTAAACATTAGCCTTGACACCCACATAGAACTTTTCAACTCAATTTTGAGAAATAACCTTCTCTCCATAGAGTGACATCACAACTATCTCACTCTTTAGGTGAGACCTATAGGGAACAGCAAGGTAAGCAAAAGCACTACAACCTAATGTAATTCCCAAAGTCACAGCTACTGTAATATCAATGAAACTGAATTTTTTATGAAAAGAAATCTCAGTACTGGCCCTGGTATAAAATTATCCAGGTGAAGATGAACAGGCCTGATCCAGTAGCTCCTGAAATCCATATTCAGTTAAAGAGCTGCCTCAAAAATTTACTTTACTGATTCCTTAAGTGACCAGCTCCTAGAGCCCAGGACCCTGATATGATCCTGAATGGGATTCAGGACTGATGACTTGGGTGGGAAAATCTATAACTTTATTTTTATGAATCTCAAACTAAAATTTGTAATTTTGTTCAAATTAGAATGCAAACAGCAAACCAGAGTAATAGCAGCACCTGTGATGTTACCAAAATAAATCTCTTATTTTCATATCATATTATACATATGGCAGATATTATTTAAGCTCATCAATATTTCAAAATTATATGAGGCTGTAATTTGGTCTGTTAATATATCATATTATTTTATGCATTAATAAGGAAGTAAATATGTTACTGTATCACAAATTATTATTTTTTAATTTCAATAACTACATTTAAGTGTCACAGCATTCCTTTGCAATTCTATATGTTGCATTTTATAGATGTAAATGCATTATTCTCAAGTGGGGTATTTAGACTCCCCCAGACAGCCAGTGGGGTCTATGGCACAAGAAGTTTGAGAATTTACGCTGCTGATATCATCTCTAACAAGCAAACCACTGTGTTTCTGGTGGTTGACTCTGCTTCCCTCATCATTGAGGAGAGAAAGAAGTTATTCAAGCTGGTCATATTGGTTTCTTTTCACCCAGGTTTTTCAGACTAGAAATAGCAATAAAATACTCTTTTCTTTTTGATGAAGATGTGGGGTATAGGCCCAGGAAGTTCTGTTTACTACTAGGTGAAGAAAGTTCAGTGGTAGAAGAAAATAAAGGAACAAGCAACATAAGAGAAAGAGGTAGAGAGAAGAAAGTCCTGACAGTTGTTCTTATCCCTGGATCTGGACCCTGAGGCCAAGCCCACTTTTCTGTGGCTGGATTAGATAAGCCTTTTTTGAGTTAGTTAGGATGGGCTTCTGTTTCTTGCAACAGTGATGACAACAACAAAAACATCCTAACCAATACAGAGAAACATCATGGCCTCTTTCATTTCTGACTCTGTTATCACAAATCCCTTGCATTAGAACTCCTTTATAATAGACATCTATTATATTTTTGCTTATCCAGAATCCTTCCCCCTTCTTTCATAAAATACACCATTTTTTCTTGGGATACTGCCTTCCCCCTATTCTCAGTCTACTCTGCATGGGTAAAGCTGACCCACCTTAAGCTGGAGGGGTGAGAATGTGATGCAGGACTCCACCACTCAGCACAGTTCATGGCCCTGGCCAGGTTCAACATAGCTTTAATTGGATCATTGGGAGTGCAGCCCAGAGCTTTTACAAAACCTGAGAACAGACGTAGCTCTTTCCACTGGAACTGCTGATAAGAAGTGATGCTGGAGGTCTAGGAACTTCTCTGGGGAATGCTGAGCAGAGACTTGAAACAGACCAGATCATGATGACAATGTGTGAGCCCTTATATCAAGTCATGCCAATGGGCAGTTCTTACGCACTCAGAGGTCTTCCTTTAGATTTTGCAATTCTGTGAAATAATAAATAGCCTCCATGCTTTTATCAGTTTAAGTCAGTTTGAGTTTGGCTTCTGTATATTGAAACCAAGATAGTTCTGAATTATATACCCTTTGAACACCCAAGCCAGGCCAAAGTACTCTAAAATATTTTTGCTATATATTGTCAGTTGGGGTCCAGTTGTGTGCCTGGTGCTTCATCTGTTTCCAGGAACACATGTGATGTCAGTAGTCACTAGATGAATAAACTGTGAACAGGGAGGTTTGAGAATACTTCTTGACACTTTGCTTGAATTCTGACCCCATGTGTTCATGGTATACTACTGAGAAATGACCACAGATTTCTTGGAGGCCAGACCTAGGGGTTTACAATAGTGATTTCACTGACTCCCTACCATCTTCAAGAAGCATAAGATCCAATATGGACCATTGGGAATCAAGCCCAGTGCTTACAAGAAGCTTGAGAGCAGAAGCTCTTTCCACTAGGACTTCTGAGAAGTGATATGGGGACACTCAGGAAGGTGATGAGAGGCTCCCTAAACAGTCCTGCTTTCCAGAAGCCAGAGATTGCTCATGCTTTACCCACCTTGTTATGGGCTGAAATTCTTGACATGACACAGTTCAGTGTTTTAATCATCTCCTCTCAGTACTTTGAAAGCTGTACCTCTTCCCCATTTTCCCTATTTTGGATGAATAAATGAGTAATGAATGAATCAGATATTTTTTAATTTGGCCTGAACTTAAGGTTAACCTACCATTCTCATGACAGCTGCTGCCTCACCTGCTTACTTTTGTTCATTTTGTATTTTATTTACCTTCCTCTTTCCCAAGCTCAGCAACTTTCAGCTCCTAGTATACCATGTCACCAAGTTTGTAGCACAAAGGTAAACCTCTACCTTCAGACAGAGGGTAGATATCCAATAGGGAATGATGACAATGGAAATAAGCTTAGAAAACGTAGTAGCAGTTCAAATGTCCCAGCTTCCATAGTCCTCAATAGCTGAATTGTCCAGTTCATGTCCAGAACACACAGCAACTGAATTATCAACACCTCCAACCCCCAGGCTGGCACATCTTTTCAGCATTTGATTTCCTAGTTCTTGGCCTATCTTTAAACCAAGAATGCCATCTCACAGACTATTCTGCAAAGTACCTTTGTTCCTTCAGGGTCAGGAACAACAGAGCCATATTTGCCATAGATGCCCACCTGCTCTATACCTTCTAGTCTGAGATGTTTTTCTGCCCAAACTCTTTGTTAACACAAAAAGTTTCAGACTTTAGGTACCTTTTGCACCTTTGCAGACTCTGTGTATGAACAAGGCATTCCAGGTCTCTTCATTCTGTGGGTAAAAATGAATGTATATTATTATTAACTCCAAAATTTTAATTCTAGTAAAATATACAATAAGCATTGAGCACTTCTCAAGGGCCAGACATTGTGCCTTGTGCTGGGGATATATTAGTTAAGTGAGGCAATATTGTCACTTATCTGTACATAGTTAGCCACATAAAGAGAAAGTCTGGCTTCAGGCAAATCATTAAAAATGTACAGAATATTAAAAATGTTACGGTGGGATTTGAGCTAATCTAGGAGGTCAGGAAAGGCTCATCAGATGATGTAACATTGAAGGATGAGTACTTAGTTAAACAAAGAAGCAAGAGAAAGGCTTCCCAAACACAATGAACAGAATATCCAAAAGGGACAAGGCAAGGGGATTAAAATATCAGTGTGACTAGAACCTAGAGAAACAGAGAAAGCATAGCCCCCAGGGATACCAGGGAGGTGGGAAGGAGCCAAATTTTGAAGAGGCTGGTAAGCCATGTTAAGAATGTTTTTAATTAAAGTAGACTTGAGGAAAACTATACAGATTTGGAACAGATGCTGTGGGAAATGGGAAATGGCTGTCGAGAGAGGAGCAAAGGGATTGCCAGTGTTTATGAAGGCCCAGCTGAGGTTGGACATCATGACAATGTAATGAAAGCAATCAGCACAGCTATTTAATTTTTCCAACAACACTTAGCAGCCTGGAAATAGGCATGATGCAAACAGGCACCTAGGTTGCTTCAGAATTAAGGATTGGCTTGGTACGTGCAAATGCATGAAAGGAAAAGAAGAGTGTTGGTATAAGCAGTAGTACTAAGATTGGCCTTGAGAGCCCTGTGCAAGGAAGGAGAGTTTAGAAAAGACCTACGTCATCATGAACACCCACACAACATTGGGAGTTATGACTGCCTTGTTACTTCCAGGCTCCACCAGGCTCTGTGCCCTTGGGGAAGTTCCTTCAAAGGTTGAAGCTCTAATGGGGAGCTTGATAGTTCTTACCTCATTACTTTGGGGGGAGAAAAAAACTAAGATAATATATGTGAAGAGTTTAGCCCAGGACCAGGCACACAGCAGACACTCAACAAATGTTACTTTGTAACCAAGAAGGAAAAAGAAGGTGTATAAAAGCCTAAGAGACTTGGAGAAGAATTGATAAAGGACAAGGTCTTGGGGGAGTTAAGTGAAGGTTCAGATTAGTAGGACTGTGGAAATAAGTGAGGTAGAAGGATCTTAACAGAAAGTAAGAGACTCAGCGATAGAGTGGAAGTGAAAGGCACTCGAGTAGTAGAAATCTAGACACCATGAGAGGAGCATTTTATAGGCCATCAACGTGGGGTCCATAATGACAACAAAAGGAAAAGGAAAACTGAGCTGGGACCAGTATTCTCCATCAGATGTTCTGTGGAAGGCATGTTGCAGGACCAGGTATGCACATTCCACAGGAACAACAGTTGTTCAGTTTCAGGGCTTCACTCCCTTACTTATTGCCATTTCCACCTTGGATCTTCAGGTTCCCCTATTTCCTGAGTCCTTTCCTGAACTGACTCTTATATTCTGCTCTTATGATAGAACTCTGGTCCTTGTTTTCTCTGGCTGTGATCCTCACCTGACCTGTGCTTATAACCAAAGTCCTGTTGTCCATGTTCTTCGGGGGATCTCTTCTTTTTCCATTGCTTGGTCAACCAGGGGCAGCAATCACAGTTCTCTGATGGGAGATTGGATTCCCCAAATGCCCTCCTCTTTACTAAATTTTGCACTTTAATCATGGCCTGCACTCATTTTTCCATAAACATTTATTGTATGGATCTATCTGTTCTAGCTGGGGGTTGTGTCAGGTGCTGGGTTACATTTATTGTCATTGACTTCTCTGGAGCTTGTAAAACTGAATTGACTCCCTTCTGCTGGCACTCCCCATCTGGGACCCTAAGCTATCAGTTTTTCCCATTTCTCATGTCCACTGATTCCTTTAGTGTGTTACTGTCCTGGCTCAGTTTCCACAGAGTGAATAAGTTTTCTGAGGTATCCATAGTTGCCTGCTTTCCTCCCTACACTCTTACTTGGGAGATTTCTTCCAATTCCCATTCATTGAATTATCACTTCTCTACAAATGATTCTCAAAGAGATATTCCACTTCTGACCTAGTCCCCAAGTTCCTGTCTACATTCCTGATAAGTCACCAAATCTAAACTTCATACTAATAGTAACTAATACTTGTTCAGTGCTGTAGACTTTACAAATTACTCTCATGTATCTTCTCTAAGGGCCATTACCGAATTTGTCCATGTGCTGAATCACTTATATTTCTCTCCTTCCCTCAGTCTGGTTCTATTCTTCCCTACTTTTGACATGCTGTTTTCATTCTATTCTCAGTGCAGGCTGCTCCTGTATCACACAGTGACTTTTGCCATCAGTGTTTCCTCTCTTTCTTGGGTCTTCAGTCTCAACTTTTTCCCAGTTTCCTTTCTTCAGCCAAAAAATTATGCTCACCATGCCTGACCTTCCTGTTCCAGAAATGGCCCCCTGACCTTGGCCCCCCCAGTGGTGTTGTCCCCTTCCTCTGCCCTTGCTTCTTCACTTCATTACCTTCCATGCTCTCATCTCTATCAGGCTCCCACACCCCTATGTTGCTGAAGCCAAGCTCTTAAAAATCACTGAATTGCAATGCAGTGCCTCCAAATGTGAATTTACCATTCTGAAATTTAACTATACTTTCTGGGTCAAAAAAAGAGAAAGGAAGTCTCTTCATCTCTACAGTCAAAGCCCTCTTTTTAAGTCAGGCTTTGGCCTCTTCTAGTGTAAAGGAAAATGCGCTACAGCCAAAATACAAAGAGAAAATAAACAATTTAATTCTTTGCTTTTGAGTTTCTAGAGTCCAACTACTGAAGACATAAGGGCATTTAAGATATTTGTTAGGATAATTTGGATGATAGGACATTATCACTTCAGATTCAGATTTAAGAGCTTTTCCCCTGCCATGTGCTACTGTAATGTATCTCTTACTGTAAACATTAATAATCTTCTCACATTTGCATCTTATGTACTTCTTAGCAGCAGTCTACACACTTGACTGCACTTGTCATTTTTTAATATATAAAACATCACTTTTTCATGTTTTATTTCTATCTTCCTAATTACTCCTATTAAACTATTTTACTCCATCTCTTTATTTTTCCCTGAAAAAGTAGTTTTCTCCTGATTTCCATCCTCGATTCTCTTATTGGACACAACCTCTCTGGAAGCCCTCACCTTGCTCAGACACCTATCGTGAACATGAGGTCCATATATTCCACTGCCTGGCAGGTATCTCCACCTGACTACACCAGAGGCATCTTAAACAAAATGTTTCAATATCTCAACTTTGTTTTTCCTCCAGTTCCAAAATGAATTTGAGTGCCAGTTCTGATAGAAAAGCTGTATTATGTTTCCCTATCTTATCTCATATAACAATGCCATCTTCCTACAGTTGCTCAACTAAAAATCCTGAAGTCATGTTGGACTCATTTACACCACACATCAAGTATTTCAGAGTATTATCTGTTTTACGTCCTGGGTATCTCCAAATCTTATTTTTACAACATCACTGCCATTTGATCTATTATACTTTTTTATAGTCATTCCATATTATTCAGCTCAAACAAGATTATTTTAACATCCTCTAAAGCTCAGTTTATTTTCAGATCAAGTTACATATCTATAATAGGATACCTTTGGCTCTTCACTCTAGGATTTCAGTCCTGATGTTGAAGCACAGCAGAGAGAAAGTGGACAGAACCATGTTATAGGTCTTAATGTTTTGCACAGTACTTAACCTTTTCTTTTTTTAACTCACATTTCATTCCCAGAGACAATCTCAGGACTAGCTTCATGATAATGAGTCAGGAACTATAACTCCCTCAGGGACGGACGTGGAAGGAGCACATTTGGTAGAGATGTAACCAGTAGGAAAGGGCAGTGAATATTTTGACCAAATACTACAATATACTTTCCACCCTAAAAAAGATTCTAATTTTTCCACTCTTAATTCACTTGAAATTCTATCTAGTACATATGGTGATCTCAACCACACCCATGTCTTCAACAACCACTTACACATCGATGGCAGTCAAATCTGTATCTCCAGGCCAGATACCACCTCATCCATGCTTTGGACTTCTATTCCAAATACTATTAGCAGGGCCTATGTGGATATGCCACAGGCAATTAAATTTCAGTAAGTCTCAAACTGAATATACATTGTTCCTCCAAATCTGTTTTACATTTTCTCTTAGGATTTCTTATTTTAATCAACCATATATTAAAGCAATGCCACATGATATTTGAATTGTGCTGTTTATTCAACTATCCCTTCCTTCTCTTAATACCACCCCCACAAGACAGTGAGCTTCAGGAGGTTTGGGCCATGTTTTTATTTCTCTAGCCCTAGAGCCCAGCTCTCTGCCTGGTTCCTAACAAGTAAACAGTAAATGCTTCTAGGTTGAATAAATGAATGGAGTGTGCAGTTTTCTTAATAGTAAGTCTCCAGTTGCTCTCCCTCTAGTCCATTCTGTGTAATGTCATTGTCTTTTCTGAAACTTACAACACATTGAATGACTTCCTATTGCCTGTATCATAAACAGCAAACTCTTTAGCAATCTCTCTACAGTTTGAACTTTCCTTCTTAGCTACATTTCCCACTTCTTTTCCCACTTGCCCCAGCCACTTGGATTTCCCAAAGATGCTGATTCTTTGTATTGTCCTACTCCCTTTACCTAAACTGATTTGAATCAACCCTTCCTTGCCACTTCTATTTTTAACTTCTGTCCAAACCCTAAGTACCTTTCAAAGTCAAATGTCAAACCATTTAAAGAAATCCTCTACATTGTTTTCCCTATAGCCCTGACAAAATTAATTTTAATATCTTCTTGCATTTCACATTTTATTGTATGGTTATACTCATTTTTAAGACATGTAACATTGTATCACAATTATTTGCTTGCAGGTTTCTCTCCATAGGGAGTAAGATTCTTGAGTTCTGGGGACCAAGTCTTATTCATCTTTAAGCTTGTTGAGGGCTCTGTTGAGGGCTCTGGTTTAGTGGGAAGGAAATACATGACTAAGTTCCTGAATGAATAAAAATGCATGACCTCCTGTCTCTGAGCCCCTATGAAAGAGGAACTGGAGAGAGAGGGAGGGAAAGACTGTGCAGCATTCAGGAGGCTCACACTAAATGGCTTTCATCTTATTTGAGAATCAAGGGATCGGAAAGAGTTGGCGAACAGGACAATGCTGAAAGCCTAAAACAGACAAAGTATAGAAAATGTTCCCTGCTATATGAGTCTGCTGAAAAGCACCAAAATTTGTCAGTTAAAATTAGATGTTATAGATTCTTTAGGAAAGTCCCAATCACCATCTTTCTGGACTTTTTCCATAATGCAAGTCTGCCTGAATGTAGAATGAAGATATGAGATAATAGTAGTGACCAAGATTTGAGAATTAGCAAATTACATAGATTGGGGACTAGTAAATTATACCTGAAGCTCACAGGGGCAGTAAACATGACTCCAAGTGAGACTGGAACTGATAGCCAATTGTGAGACTCTGTCTAATAATTTCCCCTTTTTCAAATGGACTATATTAATATGAAGTAAATGATACCTTCTGAGCATCACTACCTATGTTCATCTGTAAAATTATTTCAGCCATGCCAATACACTGTAGGTAATGTACTCCAACACACTTGGTTTTATTATACATATATATATATATATATATACATCCATATAAATGTGTGTGAACATAAAATTATTCAGTTTTAATCCCCTAGGCCAAAAGTATCCTTTGAAGTTTTCTTAAAGTAATTTCTGTTATTGCTATAATTGTCTTTATAATACTCATCAACAACTTATTTGCATATAAAAGAATTGCAGAAGTCTGACAACAATCCTGAATAGTTAGAGAACATAATAATGAAGATCAATTTTACACTTAAAAACAATCTAAATCCCATGAATTGACTCAGGTAGCAATTATAATTTGAAATAACATCAATTAAAATACTTAGCATTAAATATTGGTTAATAATCAATATGTATTATAATATGAAAGTGCTGTAATTTCTAAGAGCAAAGCTGACATTCAGATATAAGCCTAGAACATTTAAAAGCAATTATAATAAACACCATAGGACTTTAAATAATTCTATTACTGTAGAAAATTTTTATACTTAGTACAGTGTTTGAAATTACATCTAGTTGCAGTAATAGGAAATAAAACAATGCTGGATCCAAGACTCCCTGACATGACAAAGGAAGTTAAATAACAAAAGAAAACAAAAATACCCAAATCAAGACAAGAGCTAGAATTTAATAGGTAAATATAGAATAATTTTCATTCACAATAATTTTGGTTTTCAAAATTCAGATAAAATGTGGTGTATTTGATTTGGAAATGCATACTTTGGGGACAGTTTCTTGGTGGAATGCTGAAGAAAGGAAAAAGCATGGATATTAGGATAGGTTATTACAGGGAAGAAGATCAGAAGTGGTGGTAATTTGTGTCACAGTCCATTTATTGCCTGGAAGTCTGTGCTCAGTCTATCCCAGAATTCTTGCCTCTAAAGTCCTGTTCCTTTTCCCCACCACAACCCAAAGAAAGGGCCAAAAATTGGATCATCAGTTATATTCAAAACAGAGGTAAATATGACAGAGATAATATTTGTGGATTTAAATTGCTTATTTCAGGGATTTTGATAAAACTAGATCAAAGAAGTATTTAAATTATGCACACATTTTCTAAGAATACCAGATTAGATTTACTTCAAGTAAAGAAACATATTCTAGCAGATTTATTTATTTTTCTTTTTCCTTTATTCTAAAAATAAAAACCTAAAGTTCATGAAATAAAAAAAGACTTGTGAAATGAAAGTTCTCATTAAAATAGGCCTGTATTAAAAGCATAACTTATAATTTTGAAATAAAAGTATAAACAATTTATGAATTAATTAATTTTATTTGCTATGGATATTTGATATGGTCAGTAATTAGGTGGAGAAGAGACATGCTTTACATATAAATGAATACACGGAAAATCAAACTATATATTCTCTTTCATCTTGATTTCAGCTAATGCTCCTTTACTGCTGTTTATAATAATTTTTTTTCATTACCTGACATGAACCTTCTACTTTTGGATTAGGGAAATATTCATAAAAGTTTATGAATTGGCCCTCTGTCATGAACATATATAGGAAGAATAATAAACTTGCACTGCCTAAGCCTAAGTTAATCAATTGAACATTTAGAATTCTTCAAGAAATATTGGAAAACTTGGTGAGAATTAGCATATTGAATGTGGTATTATTTAGGGTAAGTAGGCCAAAGTGCTGGAACAAATGGATGCAAAATGGATAATGGCTCAAATACAATGAGCTAATGCACTGTCTCTCACAGAGCAGTGAGAGCCCTGAGGTGCAGCTCTGCCTGGTGGATCCCCGCCAGGCTTTCTTTCTGTGCCTCTGCCTCCACTTGGGTTCTCATGGTCATCTGTTTCCTGCTGGAGGCAGGAGAAACAGAGTGTCGGAAACAAACCTACTCTTTATATACTGTAGCCCAGAAGTAGGATGCAGCTCTCTGCTCACCTTCCAGCAGCTAGAAATAAGTTATATAACCGTGCCTTGCTGCCAGCAGGCATACGAAATATAGTCCTTGGCTAGGTAGCTACTTTCTAGTTAGAAGTCTTCATGTACTGTGAATGGAAGTACAGATCTGGTGGCAAGAGCTAGCATTTTGCCATAGATACCTACATCTGCATTCAGTTGTTGATCTTAAAATTCAATGACCTTAATTTGGCATTGTTTAATCTCATTCTCTAAATTTCTATATACAGGTCATATTGTTATTATTAGCAACTCTTCCAAAGTTATGGTGGATATGTTCCATCAATAACTAATAAACATATTTGACAGTTAAGAATCACAATTGATTTCAGTAAGCAATTATTTAACTTCTCCTTGGGGATAAAACAGAGACTTAGATGAACTTCTATGTCTGTGGGTTAAATTGTAATATTTCCAGAATATCTCGCCTGGCTTTGGAGCACCTGCATAACAACAGGCATTCTTCAGGGGTGGAAAAAGGTTCATCTCCATGTTAATGGGCAACGGAGGAGTGCTCATTTCACTTTGGCCAGAGCAAGAAAGAGAGACGGCACCGGACTGCAGTAAGCAATAAATGGGTTTTAAGCTTTATTTATCCCTTTGACTGATTTCAGTTTGAGAGGTATTTTGTCCCTGGTTTTCTTCTCCCCAGACTTACAATGTCTAACACTCTTCTGGGGACTGATACACAGTAGTAAACAAGAAAGACACAAAGCTTATATTTTAGTGGGGAGATAAAAAATAAAACATATAAGAAAACAGAAAACAAGAAAATGTAAGTAAACAATAAAACTAGTGGCAATAAGTGCCAAGAAAAAGCGTGAATGGGAATGGCAAGTTAGCAAGCTGATCAGAGAGCCCTCACTGAGAAGGTGACACCATGTATAAAGTGAATGATGAGAAGGTGTCAGCCATGCAAATGTTCAACTGGAAATTTTCAGACTTTTTAGCAGTGAGGATGGAAAATGTAAAGAAGGAAAATAGGGTTGAACTGGGGGCATTTGTCACAAGGTCATGGACAATGGGCTGAAGCACAGTGATCCAGTTATACCAGAAAGGGTCAGAGAGGTAGGAAGGAGCCAGTTCACAAGGGCTTGGCAGATCACGAAAAGAACACAGACATTTATTCTGTTTGGAATAGGAAATCACTAGAGGGCTGTAAGCAGAAGACTGGTATACTGTGATATAACTTTAAATTGCTGCCATATATAGAATTATAGGGGGACATGAGAGTAGATGTAACAAGAGGAGTATGTGGAGGTGTTAGGTTGCGCATCTAACCACATACAGGAAATTGGGAAGGTCTTGCAAGAGATGATATGTGAGCTTGCATTTTAAAGGGTTAACTGTAGTGACAATTGTGTTGGGTAAATCTGGTGGAAGAAGCAGAGCAGGAGATAGAAAAGAGAGTCTAAAAATTATAAATCATTCTATAGCAGAAGATGAGGTCCAGGGGTGTAAAAGGAGTATGATAGTGAAGGGTCTTTTGTATTATTGTTAGGTATTTGGGTTTTAACATCAAAACAACAGTGCATTAGTAGGATCTAAGCTGAGGTGTGGCATGATTAAATATGCTTTTTAGAGTGACCTCGCTGACCTAGGGAGAATGGACTGGATGGGTTTGGTATGGAGAGTAGTTGTCTGCAGGAAAAGTGACAAGAGCCTAAAACCTAAATTAAGATCATGGCTGTACATGGAAATAGTAAAAAGCAATAAGAAGAAAAAGGAGATGTCTAGAATAGTTTCTACTTCTCTGGTTGTTGTTTTCAAAGATAGAGAATACAGGAAACTAAACAAATATGAGTTGGATGGGAAGAGAAAATAGTTACAATGAGATAAAGAGCTTACAGTGTGTAACAGAAGTTATTTTTTTATTGAAGTATAATTGACATAATATTTAAACAGTTTTAGGTGTATAACATCATAATTTGACATTTATATGCATTGTGAAATGCTTGCCACAAGTGTAGGTACCATCTGTCCCCCAAGGTATTATAATATATATTATTGACTGTACTCCCCATGTTGTACCTTTCATCTCCGTAACTTAACTTACCTCTTTATATTGGGAAGTTTGTACCACTTGATCCCCTTCACCTATTTTGCTCATCTTCCCACTCCCTCCTCTGTGGCAATCACCAGTTTGTTCTCTGTATTTATGAGTCTGCTTCTGGGGTTTTGTTTGTTTCTTTGTTCTTTTTCTTTTGTTTTGGATTCCACATATATGAAAATTCATATTGTGTTTGTCATTCTCTGCTGACTTATTTCACTGAGCATAATACCCTCTAGATCCATTCATGCTGTTGTTGCAAATGTAAGAGTTCCTTCCTTTTTTATGGCTGAGTCATATTCCATCATGTTATTTGCAATAAGAAATAAGTTTCTAGGAGCAACTAATAGTGTAATAGTTGGAAAGTCATGCACATTAAAATTTATTAAATTTTTTTCTATTAACTTGTAGTCTAAATATCTAAATAGCACAGAGTCAGATACTCACAGTTAAATACATTTTAATACATGTCATAACAACATTTATAGGACTGCATATGAGACTGTATTTTAATATCAATCAACCAGTTGGCAAAGAACAGAACTGTTCAGGATCATACTAACTTATTATATTAATAATAATATAAATACTAGCTACTCTTTACTGAACACATTACTTGACAGACACTGTGCTAAGTACTTTACATGTATTAGTTATCTTTTTTGATTTTCTTAACAGTCTTACTGAGTAAGAACAAATATTATTCCCATTTATTATGTGATGTAACTGAAGCTCAGAGAGATTGTGCAATTTACCAGCTAATAAATGTCAGGGGTAAGAATCTTATTTTTTTGAACCACATGGTAACACATCCTCTAACATTATATTCTTTTTCTTAATACAATATGGTGATTCATTGAGATGTCTTCTTGGGGGATCTTGCCATGCTGGTAGGATGTATTTTAAATCAAGCTTTTAGATTTTCAATTGGAAAAAAAAAGAGCAAACTTGGTTTTCATTTGAAATAAATTTGACATTGTTTTAATTAGATCAAGTCCTGAAAAAAACCAAGAGTCCTCAGGGCTGATTTATCTGGTGGGTAGGGCAAGATTTCTGAAGTCAGCAGGTCTGGATTCAAATCTAGTTCATCAATCTTGACTGGTTTATCTCAAGCAAGTTTCTTTTCTTCTCAGACATCACATCTAAAAAATAAGGGTTTTATTCCCACATTAGTGCTGGGCATAGGGAAGTTACTTAAAATGTGACAAATCCTTTCATAAATTAAGTGTATTAACCATTGAGATGGAAACAGAAATGTTAAAACTAATACTTTCTTCATCAAAAATGAAACTAGCAAGCTGGCTGTAGATTTTATTTCCCCTGTCTGTTTCAATCAAGAGAAAGCATGGTCTCTTTCCTAGTCTTGATATATTTGCAGTCTTTTATTTTTCCCTACACTCACCCTTTGAAAAAAAAACAAAATTAATCAAGAGACGACTAGCTCACACCTTTAGGACCTCGAGGAGCAGATGCCAGAGCCGGACCCGCCATCTGAGCGTGCTCCTCACTGGCTCCTTCTCGCTTTCCGCTTGGCTTTTTGCCCTTCTTTCCCATGTGCTGGCTGTTCTCATTTCCAGATCAGAGTTGACCCTTTTTGTAAGGTTAAAAAAAGCGTTAAAAGCCTTTGCCTTTTTACTGTCATACATTATTAGCTTTCTCATCCCATCAAATAAAAGAGCTGCATTCTCTTTACTCAGCTCTTGCAACTGATGTATTTAAAGAAGGGCTTTTTTCCCTCTATTTCCATACAGTTTACAAAAAATTCTAACATCATATGTAGTAAAATAGCCTTCTATCTCCACGTAGAAATTCCCCTGCTCACTATAATTAAAAATTAATATGAGTCACTTTAAGTCTATGACCCTAAATAAGCCAACAAAATTAAAAATTGGGGCAGGATCTCTTTCTTGTCAAGTATATATATATTTTAAGTATTTCAGTATAGGTTGACAAATTGAGTTACATACAGGTGACAAAAATGATATTACCATTGTATAGCACTATTTTTAAAACTTTTTGTTTTGAGATCATTATAGATTCACTTGCAGTTGTAATAATACAGAGAGATACCATATTCTCTTTAGTTATCCACAAATATTTTTAAACAAAGTCATTCCTATTTTTGTGTGCTGCACATGATACTCTGATAGGCCTCATGTACTTGTTTTTGTTTGAGACTTGAAAGGAATTTTTTTCAATGTCAATAGAGATTTTGCCTTCTCAGCAGTCATAAATAATAGTTTTTTTGTTCTCTAAGAGAATTTTTAGAAAAAAGAAAAATAAAAACCTCAATAAAAAACACTAGAATTATCTACTATATGTCCACTTTTAAAGTATGTAAGATAATTGTAATGCTCTAATAAAGTATTTTACCCACTCTAAAGTATGCATACTTACTATGCAAAGCATAGAGAAATGTTCTCAAATATTGTTGTATTATAATCGATACACTGTAACTTGTATGTAGGTGTGTGTGCGTGTGTGTGGTTACTTTAATTTGTAGATCATAAATTGTGTGTGTGTTTAATATGGTAGAGTCTCTGTTATTTTTATTGTGACATTTATTTTATTGAATTTTCTCTAGGATTAGAAATCTCTCTGAAGATGCATATCTTTTGAGACAGACAAACCAAATGAAAGCTCTTTCAAAATAGAAGGGTTAAAAAATCTCTTCAGAATTCTACATTGTTTTCCATGATCTAATCATAAAACTAAATTATCATGGTGACAGCCTTCCATATCTTGTTCCTCTGAGTCTCTTTAAATTAATTCAACACCATTACAATTCTGGGAAGCTAGAGGCTGTGACTTAGAGTCCAATTAAAAACATAACATAATTTAACTATTGATAAAAAGATAATCTTAGAAAGTTCATTTTCATGGGAATTATTAAAAACTTGATATATTCCACATGGGAATAACAATTTTATTTCACCTCAGGTAAGGAAAAGTAAATGGAAATAAATTCAATTGTAAGTACAGCTAAAAAAACTGCTTCCAAAAATGTAATTTTGGATACTTACCTGGGTTTTCTTGATGATTGATAGAAAAAAATATATGCTTTTTGTTCCAAATTGAAAGTGGTAAGACAACCAAACACTGTACCTTAACATAGCTTCAGCCTTCTGAGTCTCGCAAGTTAGAATCACTGTGGAGAAACTTCTTAGTCCAGAATGGAAAAAGCTGCTAAATCAGTGAACAATTTTAGAGAATTTATAGAGCACTTGAGTTCTTAGTCATATTAATAGTTGAATAGTATGTGCAATAATTTGGCTCAAGTATTAAAAATGACTAAACCTAACTAATTAGGTAGACAATAACTCTCACCTTTGGTTACAGCCTTACTTGAAACACTAGTTTGTAATATTCTTTATTAACTATTCTATAAATTCTTAACTAGGGGGGTTACAAATTCCTGTATTCCAACAGGAGATGTTGTCAGGAAATAGCTCTTTCCCATTTTCTCCATTTAACTGGGGATGGCGGACTTCTGGGCCCTCTTTCAAAGACAAAGAAATGGGGGAAGGTGAAGACGGTTGCGGGAATACCCACTAGGCTAAAGAGGAAAACTGTGCCAAAGGTATTTCCTCTTTAAAAAATGTAACTTCCTATTACTTTTGAACATTTCATGAACAAGATATTTGTCCAAAAGATAATATATAAATAAAAATAATGACTTGTGCAACATGGAAATTTTGTATTCACTTAGACATTGGCAATGACCATGTTTCCTACTTGAATGTAAAAAGAGGGTTCAACAAACTAATTGTGCTGAGAGCATCAATAAGCTCTATTTAACAAAATATAATTTCCAAATAGTCCTCTGAAGCCTCTCATCATTTTTGACTTCTGTTCTACTCCAGCACCACCAACCTGATTCACCTTCCAATCTTCCTTTTTAATCTTTAGCTCCAGGACAGCCTAAGCATTAAATAAACTGATTCATATACAGAAGCCCATTGGGGAGTTCAGGCTGGGGGGCAAAAGTGCGATGCCCTAAAGTTAATATAGTTACTGGACTTGTTTCAAACAGTCAGTAACAAAGCGCTGCAGAAGGGGGTACCAATAGGAGCATGACAAGGAGGCCAGACAGGTAGGAGGTAACAGTAGCAGAGAAAGCCACAGACAATGAAAGACTCCAGACACTGGTCTTGGGTAGAGGCAGGGTTCCCATAACTGACAGAGAGCTCAGAAGACTAAAGTGGTGTCATTCAGGGCCTACATGTACTGATGCGATAAATCCATCTGTGCTAGAGACGGAAGCAGAAACCAGCACATTTGCAGTGGGCTTGTGCACAAGACCCTCTTATCCCAATGACACATTTTAGGATGCATGCCTTAGAGAATACCGTAGAAGCCCTGAATGTTGCTCTAGGGCATTTTATTTTTGATTTAATGGTAAAGCCAGTGGGTAAAGAAGCTGAAACAGTAAAATAACTTTATCCCTCAAATTAGGATTGATCTGAAAACTGGTGCAGAACATATACCCTTGAGGGGAAGTAGATTTATTAGTGGGACAAAGGATTTCGAAGACAACTGGGGTGGGATGAGGGCTAACAATCAGGGTTTGCTGTGAGAATACACTGAGGTAATATTTTTAAGAGTGTTTTATTAGTTATGAATGAGTACTTTTAATTAGTTTGTTGATACCTAGCACCCTAATACTCCTACTAATTCTAGTTCTTTAGGTAAGTGGATTGAATAAAGATGCACATACCTGATTGTCGAATATACACAAACAATAAAAAAATCAGTTTAATTTAGATATCTCATCCTTTTTCTTCCCATACTATTCAGAAAATGAAAGATCAGTACCTCAGGTCTATATCCATTAACATTATCTTGTACCTTGTAAATTGTGAGTGCTCAGCAGATTTCGAATATTCTCTTAGGCTTTTGCTAAATTTTTTTTTTTTTTAAATAATTATTTTTTATTGAAGGGTAGTTGACGCACAGTATTACATTACATTAGTTTCAAGTGTACAACACAGTGGTAGAACATTTATATACATAATTCTAGGTTCCAGCTATCACCCTACCAAGCTGTTACAATATCTTGACTATATTCCTTATGCAATACATTACATCCCGGTTACTTATTTATTTTACCATTGGAAGTCTGTCCTTTTTTTTTTTTTTTTTTTGTGAGGGCATCTCTCATATTTATTGATCAAATGGTTGTTAACAACAATAAAATTCTGTATAGGGGAGTCAGTGCTCAATGCACAATCATTAATCCACCCCAAGCCTAATTTTCGTCAGTCTCCAATCTTCTGAGGCATAACAAACAAGTTCTTACATGTAGAACAAATTCTTACATAATGAATAAGTTACATAGTGAACAGTACAAGGGCAGTCATCACAGAAACTTTCGGTTTTGCTCATGCATTATGAACTCTAAACATTCAGTTCAAATATGAATACACATTTGGTTTTTATACTTGATTTATATGTGGATACCACATTTCTCTCTTTATTATTATTATTTTTAATAAAATGCTGAAGTGGTAGGTAGATACAAGATAAAGGTAGAAAACATAGTTTAGTGTTGTAAGAGAGCAAATGTAGATGATCAGGTGTGTGCCTGTAGACTATGTGTTAATCCAAGCTAGACCAGGGCAATAAAACATCCACATATGCAGAAGATTTCTCTCAGAACAGGGGGGGTGAGGTTCTAAGCCTCACCTCTGTTGATCCCCAATTTCTCACCTGATGGCCCCCCTGCGACTGTGCCTGTCTTAGGTTGTTCCTCCCTTGAGGAATCTTACCCGTCTCTGGCTAACCAGTCATCTTCCGGGGCCATACAGGGAAATGTGAAGTTGGTAAGTGAGAGGGAAGCCTTATTGTTTGAAAAGGTTAGCTTTTTACTTCTTTGCATATTTATGCCCTGTGGCTTCTATGCCCAGCATTTGTCTTGAGGTATCTTTACCACTTGGAGGAGTTATGATACTCGGTAAATTTGATATGAGGCACGAATTCTATTTAAGGGTTGTAATTAGGAAGGAAGAAGAAAAGCTATAGAAGTAGCAGGCGGAAGAAAACATGGGAAGATTGATTATTTCTTTGACAAATCTTCTTGTAGAGTAACTTCAGCATATATAGGTTTTAAGCTACTACTTAAATTGCGCACACACATTAACATAATAGGAGTATAGTTACATAACCAAAGCATATCTGTAATTACCAGCCATCTCCAGTGAAACCAAGAAAACCAGTTAGGCACCTTAGGCATTTGTGAAAACTTATCTATGATATGGTGGATATTGTCCAACTGAACTTGAACAGTCTGAGAGAAATCAGACAAATTAAAACAACCCATTCCTGGGGACTGTTCACATGCCATATGTTCTTTTAACAGTAAATAGTCTGTAGTTGTAAGAGTTTGGAGCGCTACAATTTGCACTTCTCCAAATTCTTGGTTGAGTTCCAACAGTATAGATCCAGTCAAATTTGTTGTTTTACTGTATGCACAGGCCAGCTTAGATATCTCCTTCCTCATTCCCATGGCAAGTCCAGGAACTGGTGGGATGAGTGCATCTACAGCTGTAGCAGTGCGTGGATCTTTGTTGGGGTTTTTTGATGATCATCTTCTGGCATGAGTCTTCCAGAGAGTGCAGATGTTGGAAGTTCTTTTTCATATCGTATCTTAGTTCATTTTCGGGGTAGCCCAATTAGGCTTTGATCTTCTGTATAAACACAAACAGACCCTTTGCCTACACTTTTATATGCCCTTTATACCTTGTGTAGAACTCGTTGGAGGTTACCATACAGGAACTGCCCTTTTTTTTTTTTTTTTGCTTTGTTTTTGGTATCACTAATCTACACTTACATGACGAATATTATGTTTACTAGGCTCTCCCCTATACCAGGTCTCCCCTATAAACCCCTTTACAGTCACTGTCCATCAGCATAGCAAAATGTTGTAGAATCACTACTTGCCTTCTCTGTGTTGTACAGCCCTCCCTTTTCTCCTACCCCCCCATGCATGTTAATCTTAATATCCCCCTACTTCTCCCCCCCTTATCCCTCCCTACCCACCCATCCTCCCCAGTCCCTTTCCCTTTGGTACCTGTTAGTCCATTCTTGAGTTCTGTGATTCTGCTGCTGTTTTGTTCCTTCAGTTTTTCCTTTGTTCTTATATTCCACAGATAAGTGAAATCATTTGGTATTTCTCTTTCTCCACTTGGCTTGTTTCACTGAGCATAATACCCTCCAGCTCCATCCATGTTGCTGAAAATGATTGGATTTGCCCTTTTCTTATGGCTGAGTAGTATTCCATTGTGTATAAGTACCACATCTTCTTTATCCATTCATCTATTGATGGACATTTAGGTTGCTTCCAATTCTTGGCTATTGTAAATAGTGCTTCAATAAACATAGGGGTGCATCTGTCTTTCTCAAACTTGATTGCTGCGTTCTTAGGGTAAATTCCTAGGAGTGGAATTCCTGGGTCAAATGGTAAGTCTGTTTTGAGCATTGTGATATACCTCCATACTGCTTTCCACAATGGTTGAACTAACTTACATTCCAACCAGCAGTGTAGGAGGGTTCCCCTTTCTCCACAGCCTCGCCAACATTTGTTGTTGTTTGTCTTTTGGATGGCAGCCATCCTTACTGGTGTGAGGTGATACCTCATTGTAGTTTTAATTTGCATTTCTCTGATAATTAGCGATGTGGAGCATCTTTTCATGTGTCTGTTGGCCATCTGTATTTCTTTTTTGGAGAACTGTCTGTTCAGTTCCTCTGCCCATTTTTTAATTGGGTTATTTGTTTTTTGTTTGTTGAGGCGTGTGAGCTCCTTATATATTCTGGATGTCAAGCCTTTATCGGATGTGTCATTTTCAAATATATTCTCCCATACTGTAGGGATCCTTCTTGTTCTATTGATGGTGTCTTTTGCTGTACAGAAGCTTTTCAGCTTAATATAGTCCCACTTACTCATTTTTGCTGTTGTTTTCCTTGCCCGGGGAGATATGTTCAAGAAGAGGTCACTCATGTTTATGTCTAAGAGGTTTTCGCCTATGTTTTCTTCCAAGAGTTTAATGGTTTCATGGCTTACATTCAGGTCTTTCATCCATTTTGAGTTTACTTTTGTATATGGGGTTAGACAATGGTCCAGTTTCATTCTCCTACATGTAGCTGTCCAGTTTTGCCAGCACCACCTGTTGAAGAGACTGTCATTTCGCCATTGTATGTCCATGGCTCCTTTATCAAATATTAATTGACCATATATGTCTGGGTTAATGTCTGGATTCTCTAGTCTGTTCCATTGGTCTGTGGCTCTGTTCTTGTGCCAGTACCAAATTGTCTTGATTACTATGGCTCTATAGTAGAGCTTGAAGTTGGAGAGTGAGATCCCCCCTACTTTATTCTTCTTTCTCAGGATTGCTTTGGCTATTCGGGGTCTTTGGTGTTTCCATATGAATTTTTGAATTATTTGTTCCAGTTCATTGAAGAATGTTGCTGGTAGTTTCATAGGGATTGCATCAAATCTGTATATTGCTTTGGGCAGGATGGCCATTTTAACGATATTAATTCTTCCTAGCCACGAGCATGGGATGCGTTTCCATCTGTTAGTGTCCCCTTTAATTTCTCTTAAGAGTGACTTGTAGTTTTCAGAGTATAAGTCTTTCACTTCTTTGGTTAGGTTTATTCCTAGGTATTTTATTTTTTTGATGCAGTTGTGAATGGAGTTGTTTTCCTGATTTCTCTTTCTGTTGGTTCATTGTTAGTATATAGGAAAGCCACAGATTTCTGTGTGTTGATTTTGTATCCTGCAACTTTGCTGTATTCCGATATCAGTTCTAGTAGTTTTGGGGTGGAGTCTTTAGGGTTTTTTATGTACAGTATCATGTCATCTGCAAATAGTGACAGTTTAACTTCTTCTTTACCAATCTGGATTCCTTGTATTTCTTTATTTTGTCTGATTGCCGTGGCTAGGACCTCCAGTACTATGTTAAATAACAGTGGAGAGAGTGGGCATCCCTGTCTAGTTCCCGATCTCAGCGGAAATGCTTTCAGCTTCTCGCTGTTCAATATAATGTTGGCTGTGGGTTTTTCATAGATGGCCTTTATTATGTTGAGGTACTTGCCCTCTATTCCCATTTTGCTGAGAGTTTTTAACATGAATGGATGTTGAACTTTGTCAAATGCTTTTTCAGCATCTATGGAGATGATCATGTGGTTTTTGTCTTTCTTTTTGTTGATGTGGTGGATGATGTTGATGGACTTTCGAATGTTGTACCATCCTTGCATCCCTGGGATGAATCCCACTTGGTCATGGTGTATGATCCTTTTGATGTATTTTTGAATTCGGTTTGCTAGTATTTTGTTGAGTATTTTTGCATCTACGTTCATCAGGGATATTGGTCTGTAGTTTTCTTTTTTGGTGGGGTCTTTGCCTGGTTTTGGTATTAGGGTGATGTTAGCTTCATAGAATGAGTTTGGGAGTATCCCCTCCTCCTCTATTTTTTGGAAAACTTTAAGGAGAATGGGTATTATGTCTTCCCTGTATGTCTGATAAAATTCCGAGGTAAATCCATCTGGCCCGGGGGTTTTGTTCTTTGGTAGTTTTTTGATTACCGCTTCAATTTCGTTGCTGGTAATTGGTCTGTTTAGATTTTCTGTTTCTTCCTGGGTCAATCTTGGAAGGTTATATTTTTCTAGGAAGTTGTCCATTTCTCCTAGGTTTCCCAGCTTGTTAGCATATAGGTTTTCATAGTATTCTCCAATAATTCTTTGCATTTCCGTGGGGTCCATCGTGATTTTTCCTTTCTCGTTTCTGATACTGTTGATTTGTGTTGACTCTCTTTTCTTCTTAATAAGTCTGGCTAGAGGCTTATCTATTTTGTTTATTTTCTCGAAGAACCAGCTCTTGGTTTCATTGATTTTTGCTATTGTTTTATTCTTCTCAATTTTATTTATTTCTTCTCTGATCTTTATTATGTCCCTCCTTCTGCTGACCTTAGGCCTCATCTGTTCTTCTTTTTCCAATTTCGATAATTGTGACATTAGACCATTCATTTGGGATTGCTCTTCCTTTTTTAAATATGCTTGGATTGCTATATACTTTCCTCTTAAGACTGCTTTTACTGTCCCACAGAAGTTGGGGCTTAGTGTTGTTGTTGTCATTTGTTTCCATATATTGCTGGATCTCCATTTTGATTTGGTCATTGATCCATTGATTATTTAGGAGCGTGTTGTTAAGCCTCCATGTGTTTGTGAGCCTCTTTCCTTTCTTTGTACAGTTTATTTCTAGTTTTATGCCTTTGTGGTCTGAAAAGTTGGTTGGTAGGATTTCAATCTTTTGGAATTTTCTGAGGCTCTTTTTGTGGCCTAGTATGTGGTCTATTCTGGAGAATGTTCCATGTGCACTTGAGAAGAATGTATATCCCGCTGCTTTTGGATGTAGAGTTCTATAGATGTCTATTAGGTCCATCTGCTCTACTGTGTTGTTCAGTGCTTCCGTGTCCTTACTTATTTTCTGCCCGGTGGATCTATCCTTTGGGGTGAGTGGTGTGTTGAAGTCTCCTAGAATGAATGCATTGCAGTCTATATCCCCCTTTAGTTCTGTTAGTATTTGTTTCACATATGCTGGTGCTCCTGTGTTGGGTGCATATATATTTAGAATGGTTATATCCTCTTGTTTGACTGAGCCCTTTATCATTATGTAGTGTCCTTCTTTATGTCTTGTTACTTTCTTTGTTTTGAAGTCTATTTTGTCTGATATTAGTACTGCAACCCCTGCTTTCTTCTCACTGTTGTTTGCTTGAAATATGTTTTTCCATCCCTTGACTTTTAGTCTGTACATGTCTTTGGGTTTGAGGTGAGTTTCTTGTAAGCAGCATATAGATGGGTCTTGCTTTTTTATCCATTCTGTTACTCTGTGTCTTTTGATTGGTGCATTCAACCCATTAACATTTAGGGTGACTATTGAAAGATATGTACTTATTGCCATTGCAGGCTTTAAATTCGTGGTTACCAAAGGTTCAAGGTTAGCCTCTTTAGTATCTTACTGCCTAACTTAGCTCGCTTATTGAGCTGTTATATACACTATCTGGAGATTCTTTTCTTCTCTCCCTTCTTGTTCCTCCTCCTCGATTCTTCATATGTTGGGTGTTTTGTGCTGTGCTCTTTCTAGGAGTGCTCCCATCTAGAGCAGTCCCTGTAAGATGTTCTGTAGAGGTGGTTTGTGGAAAGCAAATTCCCTCAGCTTTTGTTTGTCTGGGAATTGTTTAATCCCACCATCATATTTGAATGATAGTCGTGCTGGATACAGTATCCTTGGTTCAAGGCCCTTCTGTTTCATTGTATTAAATATATCATGCCATTCTCTTCTGGCCTGTAGGGTTTCTGTTGAGAAATCTGACGTTAGCCTGATGGGTTTCCCTTTATAGGTGACCTTTTTCTCTCTAGCTGCCTTTAACACTCTTTCCTTGTCCTTGATCTTTGCCATTTTAATTATTATGTGTCTTGGTGTTGCCCTTCTTGGATCCTTTCTGTTGGCGGTTCTGTGTATTTCCGTGGTCTGTTCGATTACTTCCTCCCCCAGTGTGGGGAAGTTTTCAGCAATTATTTCTTCTAAGATACTTTCCATCTCTTTTCCTCTCTCTTCTTCTTCTGGGACCCCTATAATACGGATATTGTTCCTTTTGGATTGGTCACACAGTTCTCTTAATATTGTTTCATTCCTGGAGATCCTTTTGTCTCTCTCTATGTCAGCTTCTATGCGTTCCTGTTCTCTGATTTCAATTCCATCAATGGCCTCTTGCATTCTATCCATTCTGCTTATAAACCCTTCCAGAGTTTTTTTCATTTCTGCGATCTCCTTTCTGGCATCTGTGATCTCCTTCCGGACTTCATCCCATTTCTCTTGCGTATTTCTCTGCATCTCTGTCAGCATGTTTATGATTCTTATTTTGAATTCTTTTTCAGGGAGACTGGTTAGGTCTGTCTCCTTCTCTGGTGTTGTCTCTGTGATCTTTGTCTGCCTGTAGCTTTGCCTTTTCATGGTGATAGGAATAGTCTGCAGAACTGGGATGAGTGACGGCTGGAAGGACTTCCTTTCTTGTTGGTTTGTGGCCCTCCTCTCCTGGGATAACAGCGACCTCTAGTGGCTTGTGCTGCGCAGCTGCGCGCAGACAGGGTTTCTGCTTCCTGCCCGGCTGCTATGGAGTTAATCTCCGCTGTTGCTGTGGGCGTGGCCTAGCTCGGGCAGCTACTCCAAAGTGGTGGAGTCGCGTTGGAGCAGGAGCGGCTGGGAGGCTATTTATCTCCGTAAGGGGCCTCCCTGCTCCCTGCAGCCCAGGGGTTAGGGTGCCCAGAGATCCCGGATTCCCTACCTCTGAATTAAGTGACCCGCCCTGCCCCTTTAAGACTTCCAAAAAGCACCCGCCAAAACAAAACAACGCCCACCAAAAAAATAAAGAAAAAAAATTTTTTTAATTAAAAAAAAAAAAAGTTTTTAATTAAAAAAAAAAGGTGGTCGTTCGTTTTTCTTTATTCTCCGGTGCCAGCCTCAGGCCTCTGCTCACCGGTCGGTCTTTCTGCCCTGTTTCCCTAGTATTGGGGTCCCTATCCCTTTAAGACTTCCAAAAAGCGCTCGCCAAAACAAAACAGCAAAAAAGCAAAAAAAAATGGTCGCACGCTTTTCTTATGCCCTCTGTCGCCCAGCCTCCAGTGCCTGCTCACTGTTCTTGCTGCCCTGTTTTCCTAGTATCGAGGGCCCTGCACTCTGGCCCGGATGGCTGGGGCTGGGTGTTCGGCAGTCCTGGGCTCCGTCTCCCTCCCGCTCTGCCTGCTCTTCTCCCGCCGGGAGCTGGGGGGAGGGGCGCTTGGCTCCCGCGGGGCCAGGGCTTGTATCTTACCCCCTTCGCGAGGCGCTGGGTTCTCTCAGGTGCGGATGTGGTCTGGATATTGTCCTGTGTCCTCTGGTCTTTATTCTAGGAAGGGTTGTCTTTGTTATATTTTCATAGATATATGTTGTTTTGGGAGGAGATTTCCGCTGCTCTACTCACGCCGCCATCTTCCACCCCTCCTAGAGTCTTTTGCTAATTTTTTTGGAAATTCTTACTGCTCTCGATTCTCTAGCAACCTGTTCTCATTATGTGTTTTGCTTTTGTACCTTTCCCCAAACTATGCTTCTTCATGTTTTTGCTTCTATTCTAAAGTTTGTCCTTTCTGATTTCCTCACTGTCCCTACTGCGATAGATTTCTAGTCTTTGCCCGCATGTACTTCTCACCCTCTTTTCTGCCTGGCCTCCTTCTTCTGGGTTCACCACAAACACTAACCCTATTCTCTCACTTTTTGTGGTGGGTCTTCCCCTCCCTTTTACTGCTACATCCTGAATCCCATGGTGCAAGGGATGATCCTGATATTTCTTTCCAGTGTTTGAGTGGGAATTACTTACCTATTCTGGAAGCAGGGATGTAGCTGGGTGACAAGCAATGTTTCTGACAATATTTTGAGTTCTAGTACCCGTTGAGATCTAGTTAAAATGATTATGAACCCTTAATAAAGTACACATACAAACACATTATTTTTCTCATACTGTTAAGAAGTATTCCCCCAAAGCCATGTATGGACCTAGTATGTTTGCCCAAGATGCCTTGCACCTCAGATTAAGACATTTCTTACTTAAAGAAAAAATATTATGGTCTTTGTAGACAGACAGAGTGCAAGTCCTGATTTTGACTGTGTGATTCTAACACAAGCAACATTCACTGAGTTCAAGTTCCCTCTTCTGTAAAGTAAGATTGACAACATTCAGTGTTCCAAGTTGTTGAGGATTATGGATAACTTGGTAATATCCTGGTATACAGAAGCCCCTCAATAAACAGAATATCATTATTAAAAGCAATGGACGTCACCACTTTCTGGTAGAACATTGGGTCCTACATCAAAATAACAGCTTTGGGTGTGCAGGGAAGTAAATTAAAATCACATACAAGATTTCGCTTTGCCATAGCCTCTTTCTTTAGATCTGAACTATGGGCTTTTGTTAATTTTCATCCATCACTGCATTAGTGTATGTATTGTTGGTTAGGTGAATAACAAGTGTTGCTTCAAACCTGTAGTAAAAGTTTCAAGTTCTTTCTGGCAAAAATTAGGGAGGATTTCTTAACTGAGTCTCAAGCAGAGAATTTCTGCATCTAAAACTTTAGGCTTTTAACTTTAGATTGCTGTTGTATGCATTGGTTGAGAGCCATACAGACTTGGGTTCTACCTTTATAAATAAAGTGTCTTTTATCCATTTTTCTTTTTTTTACAAATTCAGGTATTCCTATTCCAGTTTTCTAATTTGGCATCAGAAGGTTCTCAAGGGTAAAACAACTGCTTACATACATGGTAAAGTTTTATTACATATGTGGAATGTGGAATGAATAGGCTGAAATTCCTGTATATCAGTGCTGTTCAGATCTCCATAGTTTGGGTAATAGATCCTGATGTATATTGTAAGCACATCCTTCCTGACCTGTGTTCAGACTATAAGAAATAGACAGGCTTACTTTCACATGCACTAATAAACAACCTTGTCCCCTTGAACAATGAGGAAGAACAAAATTCCATTTTTAGTTGTTTATGCAGTTGGTATGTTCACTTTACCCTTCATTCACAAGCACCTCTTATGGGTCAGTCTCTACTCTCGCCCCTAGAGATGTAAAGATGTATAACACATGGGTCTTGCCTTCAAAGGTGAAGTGGAGAGTGCAACCTTGACTCACATTTAATAGAAAACCACAAAGAGAATAGTTAACACATAGGCTTTATTATCCTACACACCTGTTTTTGCATCCTGCCCTTGAGACTTATTGTTCTGCCAATTTAGTCAAATTATCAAAGTCCTCAGAGGCTTGATTTCCTCATCTGTAAAATGTGGGAATAATATCAAACTTACAAGATTGTTGTAGGCATTAAAGAGAGGTAATGTTTATGATGTGCTTAGCAGAATGGTGGGAATGTACTAGATGCTCAATAAATAATGTTCATTATTACTGCATCTATATCACCTTAATTCCAACAACTGATATGGCTTCACAGCGACAGTACAACGACCTATGGAGTTTTATTCCTGAGTGAGCACAGGTATAATTTGCTCTCAGGCATGTTCATAGATAAATGCTATCAAAAACAAGCAAACTAATTATTTCAGCTAAATGATCATTTGAGAACAAAGAATCTCTTCAGGTATGCTTTACTAGCTATTTCCTGACAGTGGCATTCCAATTAAAAGGATCCATTTTGGTTTTTTTCAAATCCTACATCAAGTATAAGTACTATAAAGGCAAATACAAAAATTATTTAAAATCTGCACAAGTGTTTTTTGTCATAAGCTCTGAAAGATATCTGCTAGTTTGCATTTTATTTCTAGATTGCATCCAACCATTTCTATTTCACAAAAACAACAGATTTCACACACACACAAACACATAAACATACATATGTATTTATTTATCAACCAAGTACAAAAATTCTCAAAAAGATATTATTAGCGAGCATAACCTTTTTTTGGTTGGGCACTAGCATAGCTATGTGGGGAAAACTGCACAATGTCTGAAATTTTTTTCGACATATAAAATTTTTAATGATGGCAAATAAAAACAAAATAATCCAAAAACTAAAATTTGAAATACTCTTTAACCTCGGTTATTCATCAGGAGCTCCTAAATGAAAACTGCTCATTTTACAAATTGGTATTAAAAATAAAATTGCCTTATTTTCTGCTATATTATCTTAATCAAATAAGGTTACGAAGTATTGTTCCATAATCCACCTGCATTATATAAGAATATGCAAAATGTAAGTGACTAATTCTCTGTATAAACCTTAAAATATATGTACTTTGGTGTGATGCTTTGTCTAATAAACATTTAAGGTAGAAAGCGTTTGTAGGCATAATTCCATTTCTTAACACACATAATACAATCTTTTAAAAACATTATTATTAAAAAAAACAGTGCTTTTTCTTCTTCTTCCACCACTGACTCTAAAGTTATTGGTAATTTCTTGAATGTTTCCACGACACCTGACAAATATGTCCAAGTAGTTCCATAATGCCTATCAGAGTGATATCTAGGTACTCTGGAAGAAGTACTAGACTATAAATGTAGTAAATGAGGGAGTGTGCAAAGCTCATTTCTTTCTACAAGTCTGTTGGAGCTTTTCAGGTAGTTATGGGTTAGAGAAGACTGTGTAGGGTCAGTGCTTTTAGTTTATAGAGCTGTAATTACCTATTGGCTGGACAAGGGAGAGAGTTGCTACTTCACTGTTGTGGACCTAGGATTTAGAAAGAGTTTGGCCAATTGTGAATTTTATAATTGGTAATTTAAAATTTGATTTTTCGATTGTTAAGAGTTCTAATATTTACTTTTTTCCAGTTCTACTGTGCTATGAACAGGTTTCCTGATGGAATGAGAGTGATGCAAATATGATTCAAATTTGAAATAAAGAAAGGTTAATACCCTGGGATTATCTGGTCTAGACATATAAAAGATCGTAAGTAAAAAAATACTGGTAGCAAAGCATAAAAGTATTTATTTATTTGAAATTGTTCTGGTGCTAGATTTAAGCTCCACTTCAGTTGGTCTAAGCCTACTTCGTAGTATGCTTACTATGTTAAGATGGATAAAAAAGTCAAGTAAAATTGGACTTAGAATGTATTTTAGCACGAGGCAGTTGAGTTTAATATGCAGTAGATCCTCTAACTGTGAAGTTTATTAAGAAAGAAAATGAATTGGTAAGGGAGGTTGTGGGTTTTTTCAGAAATGTATTTGGACATTTGTTGCTCCATGTGACATTTTTGATGCTAGGGAGTTAGGAGAGCAAGAAGCAGAACAGATGATCTATGAAGTTCTCTTCTCTTTCTATCCATTTCTATACAGTCTTCTCTAACCCGTAACTACTTGAACAGCTCCAACAGACTTGTAGAAACAAATGAGCTTTGCACACTCCCTCATTCATTACATTTATAGTCTAATACTTCTTTCAGAGTGTGACATGATCTCTCATCTATCTTCAGTTTTCCCACTGACTAGTTGAATTTTGTAAAACAGAAAGGTGATTTCCAGTGAATAGTCATTTTGGTGGTGATTTCTGGCAGTATTCTGAAAAGTTTACTAAATAT
The DNA here is from genome assembly GCF_030020395.1 of Manis pentadactyla. Classification (NCBI taxonomy): domain Eukaryota; kingdom Metazoa; phylum Chordata; class Mammalia; order Pholidota; family Manidae; genus Manis; species Manis pentadactyla. The sequence goes on from NC_080021.1 coordinate 61,344,658, forward strand.
TCTGAAAATATCCTGCAGGATTATTCCGCAAAGAATTCTAAAATTTAAAAGAAAGCTATTGGATCATCTCAAAATGAAAGAAAATTTCCAACTAGTAATACCTAGTACATGATCATTAAGAACAAGTCAAGCCCACTGGGAAGATAAAGAATGATGCATACAGGGCAGACTGAGACATCTGACAAAGACCTCAAGAACACCCAACTAGAGAGACACATACCCCACAGTGGCACATTTGAAGTGAATGTTTTAATTGGTAGCTTACTTTTACAAGGATCCCTCTTTGATCTTTTCAACAAAAAAATTGTATTAGTGATTTTGAAAAGGAGAGTTATAGCAGTCTGATCACATCTGTGGACATGCATACAACAAATGCCTTTTATGATACCATCAGGACTTTGACAGACCAATACGTAAAATAGCATCTGATAATTTTATATGTAAATTATCTCAAAAACATTAAAAACATCATTTGTACTAATGTGTATAATGAGGAATAAGGTAGTGTAACTGTGGTTAAAAGGTATTAAGTAAAAATTAAACTCATTGAATAAATATTTGTTGAGCATGTACTATATACCAGGCACTGTGCCAAGAGGCATGGATAAGATGATAATGAGAAACATATTCCCTACCATCAGGGAGCTCATACTCAAGTTGGAGAGTCAAAAAGTTAACAAATAAACAATTACACAAATAAAATAATGATTTCCAAATGCTAAGAAATAGATAAAAGAAGGGAAAATCAACAAAAAGATCAGTGGAGTAGTGGGTATTTTAGATAAACTAGTTCATGGAAGTTCTCTTTGGACATGTAATATTTAAGCTGAGATGTGAAGAAAGAGAAGAGGCTAGCCAGGTAAAGAGGCATGGGAAGAATTTTCCCTGTAGAGTGGCTAACAAATGCAAAGTCCTAGAGGCAGAAAAAGAGCTTGGTGTGATCCAGAAACAGCTATCAGGCCTGACAGATCCATGAGGAGAAAAGTCTATGATGACAATGTAGGGGTAGGAAGACTCTGAAGCATGATATTATTTATTATCATCAAGGTGAAACATAACTGTGACCTGAATTAGGTATTAATAGAGACAGAGAAAAGAGGACAATTTGAAAATATATTTTTGAGATAAAACAGACAAGATCTACTGATGGACTAATTGTGCAAGGTAAGGATGAGGGAGCAGGAATAACTAAGAATGTCATCCAAGCTTCTAGTTTAATCAACTAAAAATGGTTGTACTATTTCCTAGAGATAAGTTAGACTAAAATGTTCTTAGAAAAGATTCAAGATTTCCATATGGGCCATGTTATTCTTAAGGTGGGTCTGAGATATTACAGCGGACTGTAGAATTGTCAATGAAATATATAAAAGGTCAGAGTTAGAGACATCAATATGAGAGTCATAGAAACAGAAATAACATTTGAAGTCTTGTGAATTTATAAAACCACCTGAAGAGAAAGTCTAGACAAAGGATAAAAGAAGATTTAGGCCAAGCAGGTAGGAACATAACATGTAAGACTAGGAAGTGAAAGAGCTGGTGAAAGACACCAAAGAGTAGTCAGGGAGGATGGTGAAAAAACTGGGAATTTTGGTGACCATGGAAGCCAAAAAGGGAAAACATTTTTTAAATGAGGGAAAAATCAGTTTAGTCAGATGAAATAAGATGAGAACCAAAAAACTATTGGATTTGACAATTTGGGAGTGATGGAAAATACTGACAAATAATTTCAGTGAAGTCAGGGGCAAATAAGTTAGATATAGTAGGTAAGTACAGATAAGGTATACATAAGGCAAGAGAATAGGTAAGGCAAATAAACTATGTAGATAGAGTAAGTGGAGAAAATGGGAGGTAAAGAAATGTAGACATTATATTTAGTGATATGCTTTTAGAAGTTTCTGTAAGGGAGCAATGACATACTGGAGTTGTAGCTGGAAAGAGTTGTGGTGTCAAGGGAGATGCTGATTTTTAAGTAAAAATCCTAAAGCATGAGAGGATTCCTGTATGCATCCAGTAGAAATGGAAGAAGTTGTGCTGACTGCATGATCAATATTACTAATAATCCTAGAGGGATATTCAAAAAGAGACAGGGGTACAGATAAACACTGGTTTGTAGCATTGGATGTAGGACAGTGAGGGACTTCAGTTTCTTCTATTTTCTTAAAATAGTAGGAGATGATATCAATAGTTAAAACTGATGGAGTAGAAGGATTTATGTAAATCTGAGAAAAGATAATGCATGAAATGGTCATTGTGGGGAGTTAAAAAGCAACCTCATAGAGAGATGCAGTATGATTGTGTGGAAGAACTGAGCAGCCAACTGAGGTTTTTGATAATGAATCTGAAGTAAACGTAAGCTTGGATGGTTTATTGCAAAAGACTTAGCTGTTCTATTGTCTGCACTCAAAATTGTGGAGTTCATCTAGTTTGGGATTTGCCAGGAGAACATTACGAATGGAGAAAGGAGGAAGCGAGTTGAAGATATTTGAGAGAATGATTCAAAGACAGAGTGTGAAATCTATACTGGACAGTGACAGGAGTAAAGATATGTGTGGAGTTGTGGATGGTGAGCTAGGGCAAATCAACTGAAGGTCAACACGTGTAACACTGGGGTCATTAGGGCAAGTTCACTTGTAGGATTCTGTGCGGTAATGGAGTGAAATGTTTGGTACTGAGGTTTCAACAGTGCTGTAATTTCTAGTGATGATAACATCTAGGATGTGACCATGGCCATGGGTGACTGAGGTGAAGGAAGGAAATTACCACTGGAGTTGAAGAGGTCAAGAACAAGAAAACAAGACATGGGAATGGTTAGTAACATGGATGTTAGGATGTTGAGTCAACACTGTATTGTGATTGCTTTTCCTAAATGCTTATGTGATCTTAGGATACTTTAGTGAAGGTGTAGTGAACAGAACAAGGAAGATGATATTTATGTTCTATGGAACACTGGTAAGCCTTTACTTCAGTATTATATTCCATTTAAACCATGTGTCACACTTTAAAACAGATAATGCCAAACAGAAAAATAATCTGGGGCAGGAATTGTGAAAAAAATGTAAAATGCATCATAAGAAGAACAGTTGAAGAGATTGAGAGTGTTCAGATTGAAAAAGAGAAAAACGTTAGGGAAAACATGGGAGTTGTTTTCAAATATTTAAAATGTTATCATGTGGAAAAAAAGCTAGGCTCATTCTGTGTAGTTTCTGAGAGAGAACTGATCATAGGCTAGATATTATAGGAAGGCATATTTCAGCACAATGTGAAAAAAGAATTTTCTTACAGCCAAAGATATCCAAAGACAAAATATATTTTCTTGGAAAACACTGAGGTCTCATCAATGGAGGTGTTCCATCTGGTAGGTGTATTGACAAGGAGCTTCAAGAGTCAGAGGTACTGTCTTTTCATTTCTTTATAATCTACTATGACATCAATGACTAGATAATTCTGGCATTCAAAATTATTTTTAATGTGTTGAATTCTTCCTGGTCTATGGATTTGGTTGTGTATATATAAGTAAAATATATATATATTTTTCTCTATAATATATATAGAATATATAATATTATAGAAATAAATAAATATATATTATAGAAAAATATATATATATAATTTTCTATAATATGTATAGTATATATGATAAAAAATAAAACTAAAATATAAGTAAAAAAATAAATAAGTATTTTACTTATTTTATTTCAGTCTTTCAAATGTTAGTGACAAAGTGTGGTAAAGTCAAAGAATGACCAGAGCAAAAATTTAAAGTGCCATATCTGAACTCCAGCTATTCTGTTTATGAGTTCTTAATTTCACTTACCTTCAGTTTTACCAATATATAACATGAAAATAACTGCTTGGTTAAAAAGGCATGCAAATATTTTAGGGGGAAGCAGGACAATCAAAAGTTACTAAGTTTATATAGATTAATGAATTCTCAAAAGTGGATTGGTGCATATTAGATTTCCAGTATGACATAATAAGGTTTTAGTAGCTTGTAAAAAGCTCTCTAAGTTTTTCTGATATTCCTACTGATAACGACAAAAGGACTATATAGCCAAATTAACCATCGTATTATGCAATTTACGAATGATCGGTTATTTTAATAGTCCCACTATCTGTAATAATTATTTCTGAACTCAAGATATCTAGGCTGAGAATGTATTGGTTTTATGACATTCAAGACGAGAGGTACCAAAGCTAGGGCAATAGTATGGTCACATCTTTGTATTCAGAGCCACAGGGAACTTTTAAATATATAGAGGATGATAGAAAATGAACTAACAGCCACCCTTAAGACTTTATATAATAGTATGTAACTTTCTCTACCGATCTTTCACAATTTTTACATTAACTGTTTGAGTCTTTCTACTAGGCTTGAAAATATAGAGAAAAAGGATTTAGGATCACTCCAACAGTAATTTAAATTAATAAAGAAAAAGGATATTTCTCATAATTTTGTTTTGGGGGTTTAATGCTGATGATTTGGCTAAACAGAGCCTCAACATTTCTGTGGGGTAAGATCCCTTGACTTTGAGTTAGAATAGCATAGGTTTGAGTTATTCTCAAATAGCTTTGGCTTTGGACAAATCCTTTAGTGTTAGTGAGCTTCCCTTCTGTTTTAATCTGTGGTAACTACTTCATGATTTTGATGCAAGAATCAAAGTAGAAGGGACTACATTTACCCAAGCGGGCTACAGGTAGATGTGTACATATATGTTATTTCTTTTTATCCATAACATATTCTTCAGGGAAGTTATTGATTGGCACTTTACTTCCCCCAAAAATGATTACTGAGGCTCAGAAATCTATGTAACCTGCCAAAGGTCACAAGTAATAACACAGGCAATATTGAATGCTAGTTTACTAATTTCAAAGCCCAAGATTTCTCCTCAGCTCCAAAATAAAGCAATGTGTACCTGAGGTTGCAAATAGCAAAACATTTACTCATTCAAGGAAAAGCAAAATGTTTTCCTAGAAAGGAGACTTAATCATGGTATACTACTTGGCTCTGAAGTGAATAATATTTACATAATTATGTTAATACAAACCATTACTAAGTATTTAACTAAAAATGGGTACATTGGGAAGAACAATAAGCAATAGTAGTAGCATATTACTTATAGAAAATTACCAAAACAATCAGTCAAAACCAAGAAAATCAATTAAGGAGCTGTACTAGGAATAGGAAACTACTGTTTCTATTATGGTTTTTACTTCTACTTGATTTTGTAAATGTACTCCATATATTATATTGACAAACATGGAAGATGAAAAATGGAGAAAACTTTAAAAAGTTCAAGGAGGCCTCTCTGTAAATATGCTGCATTTTACATTGGGTTTTGGAAGTGTTATGCAATTGATCTTTGTCTTTATGTCTTCATATTCTGACAATTTGGAATATTTAGTATCTATTCAGATTTCAAAAAAGTGAGAGGTTATTAAGTCTCTATGAAGAGTATTCTGATATTTGTTAAGTTTTAAAAAAACAAATTCTTAGTGGTCAGTGTTTGTTTTGACTACTGTTTACAGTTTAAAAAGCATGCTGCTTTTCCTGCTTATCCCAGAATTTGGGATAAGGTGAAAAGTCAGAACAGGGTAAATGTGGAAATCTATAGTAAGACTGTAAAAAATTCTTGATTATGATTATGTCCAGAACTACTCCCATAATCTCACTGCCTTCAATCAGGGTGCCAAATTTCACTAGGTATTCCTGGAGGTTAGGTACAACTAATGATGAAATGATGAATGAATTCCTTGAGGGCTGAAATCATATGACCAGGAAAAGACAAGTTTTTTCTGAATCTCAATATGAACGTGACAGGAAAGTATTGGATCTTCTGCCTGACCATACTCAAAAAAGCATAAGGGAAATAGATATCTTTAGCTAAAGGCATCTCTCTATTTTTAGTTGACAGATTAGTAAAATGAAAATATGTGACAATGAAGTTTATGTTTCCTAACTTTTACAGAGAAGATTTTCCTCTGTGTATGCAGGTATCTATATATAAGTATGGTCATGAATATGTATGATACACTTATATTCAAAATATTAATATGCAAAAAGTTATGACTGATTTTTTAACCAAACATACCAGAATTGATAGATCTAATTACATGCTGTCCTTTGGAGTATAGTTCTCTTGGGAACCTTTATATCTGCCCTAATATGCTTCCTAAATTTAGCAGTCTTTTTTTTTTTTTCATTTTACCAAAGAACACTGAGATAGGTTTTGGGGAATCAGTGATTTCAGGGAATAGCTAAAAGAATGTGGAATGAAGTTCTGTGAAGGTGAATGAAAAATCTGAATCATGGGATTATGACCAAACTATGAGATTTGATGATCAAAGGTAAGATTACATTTCTTATTGATCAAACTAAGAATCCCCAAAAGAAATCCAAAAATAAGTTCAACACATGCTTTTAAAAATGGTGTTTTCAGAAAAGTATGGCACAGGGAATACAATCAATAATATTGTAATAACTTGGTATGGTAACTGATGGTAGCTACACTCATTGTGGTGAACATTTTGTAACGTATTTAATTGTCGAATCACTACGCCGTACTGTAATATTGTATGTCAGCTATAATCCATAAAATTTTTTAAAATAAAAAGTAAATAAATAAGCATAGTGACATCACTGGGTTATTATCTTGAGTCTTAAAAGCTGATCTTTTTCAGCAAAATTGCAGTTTTGCTAAACACAACAGAAAATAGTCATTTTAGAGTTACTTTCTACATATGAACCCAGGATATTGGCAATAGAAAAATGTCATCAAAATGAAAAGTGAGTTAAAGAGAAAAATTGGAGTTAAAGAAATCAGCCAGGAGGCAGGCAGAAAGGGAAATTCCAAGCATGCAATGCGCTTGTGTTGAGCATTTTTCTGACACCTGTAGAGGGCCTCCTAAGGAACCAAGACAACCCAGAACCAAGAGGCAAAAGCACATTCTTGTGAGCATCCTTTGCCTTATTTGATCCAATTATCTTAAAGAGAAGTATCCTTAAATTTTACAATTAAATGATCCAATTAATCTACTTATTATTATTATTATTAATATTTGGTGGTGGTCATAGAGGAAGAGGAAGAAAAGGCAAGAGTAAGTGAAGATGGAGGACTAGAGTTAAGTAAGATTGAACAAAAATATCCTGGGGAAATTATCTCCACCTTTGAGAAAGATGAGTGAGTTTGGAAAGCTAATAATTCTGAGGGATTGGAAAAATGATTAACCCAATCTTTAAAAGAACTTAATATAGAGAGGAAGATAATTTTCCAAGGAGCTCACGTTGTTTACTTATGTTTATGTATTTAATGTCACCTTAATTCAGGACAAGCTGAATGACCCCCACCTTAAGGGAGCTTGCTGCCTAACATCTAACATATTGTCTATTTCCACAACCATTTAAAAATAGGTACTATCTTATTCTCACTTTCTAGATGGGAAATCTGGGGAACAACAAATTTAAACTTGCTCGAATAGTAAGTTCCAGAGCTAGAATCTGATCCCATTCTTTTGATTTCAGAATTCAACTCCTTAATACCTCCATTATATATATAATTTCCAGATTTCTTGCCTTTTCCACAATCTAAATTTAATTCTTCATTCCCCCTATCTTTTGTAATGGAAAAATGTACTAGAAAAGAAACCTAAGACAGTTTCTAAGACTACAGATTTCAACTTTTAAGCTTGATAAAATTATAATGAAGTTAACAGAACTTGTCCATATAATCTTGAAATGCAGTAAACTTAATGAAACTCCTTCCTGTAGGAACCCAAACTAGTAACACTTATAACTGTCATCAGAAAATATTTCTTTAAATAAGAAGACCTTCAATCAACAGTAGCTATAAGATGAATATAAAATTCTAGCTAGGAATTATATCAGAAAAGTCTGTGTACTTTCAATACACTCTAAATACTATATATAGTCTCTGATCTGTGTACCAAACAAATCTTAATGTTATTGCTTTTGCTTATCACTTTCACCCCTAGCATCTCTTTGAACTAAGCTAATAGTACTATCTGCATGGTGCTTTCTACTTATTAAACACTTGAATTATTAAAGTCTTTATCTTTCTTAGTACTACTGCTGGCAATGTCAGCACTAATTCATCCTTTTCCCAGGTAAAAGTTACTACTTCTTTTGTTTTCCTACAACAAAAACTGTTTTGCACAGAACAAGTTAGGGGAAGGTAAAAGAATGTCAAGAGAAAGGTTAAGGTTTCCACAGCCCCTCTTCTGGGCAGATCTTACTTTCATGGCTAACCTGCATGGATAATTTCATAGTCATAGAATTATACAGCTGAGAGAAAACTGATAGATGATCCAGTCAATGATATACTAATCCAGGAAGCCCTTCTCCAGCAGTCCTGAAATAAATTTCAGCAATTAGAATTGGAGATTCCTTTCAAATGGCAGCCATCATTTTTAACATGCTTGGAACAGGTTTCTTGCATTATTGAAAATCAGTTTCATTGATGCTTAATGTTCTTAGCAATAAACTAAACTGAAAAGAAAGTGGATGCAATAGTTACTTCCTTTTTATTTTTTTCCTCTAAGGAAGATATTTTTTAAAGAGATATTAATTATAGCTTGAGAAAAATCTTCACAGCTGTTAAAAGCAACTATTGGCAATTCATCATCTATTCAACACTTTCACCCTAATTATCTCAGTCATAAAATTTGTATTTCTAAGACCAATGGCATGCTACTTCAAGACTATATCCCAAACTATGATCCTAAGAGGTAGCACTGTACTGTACTTGCATTATATGAAATTAAAACTAAAGATGGATTTTTAAAAATACTAGAGGTATATCCAGTCTGGTATTTCATGATAATGCAGTCAGAATTTCAAAGCTTTCTTGTATGTTTAATTAACCACCTCATATGGTGTTTAAGTGTTTTTCCCCTTTTTAACAAGACTTCACAGATATTATGAAATTGACATAATCTGTTAAGAATTAATGTAGCGATTTGACATACTCTTGAAACTTTAAGCAGAGTCTAATTATTACACAAGTTAAAAAAATCCTAAAGATTATGCAAAACCATTTCTGAAGCTGGAAAGGGTAATCCTCAAGCATTATTTCAATATGCTGATTTTGTTTCCATAAATCTAAAATAAAGCACTGCCAATGTCTTCTAATCTGTGTGTGTTTCTGTTGGCCTGACAATAAGCTGCAGAACAAATTAGGTACTATCTGGACTTTCCAGGGTTGATTTTAAATTCCATGTGGATCATTTGAACCATCAGGAAAAACAATAAGGAATTAGTTTATAGATACTGTTTAGTTGTTCTACGCTTCATTTGTCTGTGTGTAAATAAGAGGTGGTGGCTTCAAGATGCCATGGGAAGGGTTGGGAATGAAAAAACTAATTAGATCAAGGTGACAACCAATCTGGATGATTTAGTCTCCTATGAGTGTTTCTAGCCCTGAATCATCTGGCTTGTCTATCTAATGACTAATCACTCCCTCTTTATATTCTTTGCCTCCTAGACCCAGCCAGACTCGCCATGCAATTAGTTCTAGCTTCTCAGAAATACTGGTTTAGCCATGATAATACAATGACCACCAAGAGCAATTGTGGGACATGGGACTTTCAGTGCTGAAACTAGGATAGCTCTGGAAAAACTGGGAGGTTGGTCATCCTGGAGGTAGACGCTGTCAGAAGTCAAGCCCACTGGCTGCCTTTTATGGTCTTGTGTCAGATCTGCTGTTCTGAATCATATAATTTCAACTGCAATTAATGCTGTATTTTGCTGAAACATATTATTTCCTGAATACATTCTCTATATAAAAGCAAACAGAACAAAAGCAGAAACTGAGGCAGAATCTGTGTTCCACATGGCAATCTTTTTCCCATGGAAAACTTGTAGATCATGAGACAGCAGTCATTCTTCTGTTCATCCTGATGCAGTATTTGATTAAACAAATCATGCTCAGCATAGGCTGTGAGCCCACTAAAATCACAGAGCAGAACCAACACATTTAACAGCCTTTGGAAGTGCCCACCTAGTCTCACTCACCCACTCCCAGCCCAACACTCTAGTTTCTGCTGTGAGTAGGTAGCCTGTAAATAAACAAAAGGATGCAGCAGCCATATGTGAGAAAAACATAACAGTAAAAAATTAAATCCTTGTAGAGGGCTTTTGTTTTCTCCTATTTCTTATTGTCTTCTCTCTTTAAAGAGGTAGTTCATTTTATTTTAATGGTCATGTCTTGGATCCAGCAGGCAAACCTTTCTTACTGATGGGGTCCCTACTTAACTGGTGTCTCTGTCATCAGCCTGACCTTGGAGCTTTCTCTAGTGCCACTATACCCTGGGCACTGGCTTATTTTCATACAGCAGCCCCCTCTGCTTGATCCCACTTCATCTACTTCACGGACACAGACATTTGTTGGGCTTATTAGCTCAGCAGGAGCCTTATCATATTTTGTATCTGAGGCCGTTGGAGATGTCGGGAGATGGAAATGCTGTGTAGCTTTTTATCCTCCTTTCTTTCACTTTCTACTAGAGCCCAATGCTGCATTTGGATTCAGTGCTCTCTTACTACTAGCTGCTGAGATCTCTTTAAATATGTCTAGCTTTGCCATCTGTACCAATAACACTGCAAAGGCTTAGCCATGATTAGGCTGTCAAGATTTATTAAGTTAAAAAGTATCAAAGTTTCTTGCTGCAACCCCAGACCTTTTAAGAGTCTACCTTCTTTGGAATCCCTTCCCCCCTCCTCTCTAACATTACCGACAACGTGCTTTGCTTGACCTTGGCCAACATCTGCACCCAGGGAACACTAATGAATTTGGGCCAATTCATCTCCAAACTCCAAATTTAATCAAGCTGACATGCCAGGGAAAGCAGACTATAATTAACTTCTAGCATTTTAGGTAATCTGTAAATTTTCATAAATTTCACCTGATAGGTTTTTGCCATGCTTAGCAGTCTTAGTTTTTCTTTAAAAGACACAATGTTAAACCAACATATGCACATTTAGCAGCTGATTTTCAATATTAGAGAAGCATGTGTGTTTGGGTGTGTATTTTTAATTTTGGAAGCATGCTGAAATTAAATACAACAGCCTTTGCTATGTAATAAAACCCTGCACAAACCACAAAGCTGTTGCAAATTTATTTTATCATGTTGCTTGTTTTTGAGCTTATCTGTTGTAATCACTTTAGTAAATTAACACATAAATGGCTACACACACTTGTAAGTAAGTTCTAAAAGCTTATACTTAACCATTTTTATTAGCCATTGTTCTATTAGAGAATGATTCTAACATACCATTCTTGTAAGATGTTATTGCATTTTTTTTTTGCTACCTAGAGATTTCTAATATTTGCCAGAAACTCCCATAACCCCAAATGAATTGAACAGTTCCCATGTCCTCATTTATAAATATCATTAGTTACTATCAGCCCAAATCATAGTACAATTTGTTCTCAGTAAACCTGTAAATGATGTCTGTGCGAGTTTTTTAGAGAAAGTAAGTCTGCATGGTTTGTCACTAACTTGGAATGATGCAACCTTTGAAAATGTTATTACTTTACTTCTAATGTCTATCCTAGTGTTATGTTTGAAAGCAAGAACAGTAGCCAATGATAAAAGTCTTTGCTTTCCAAATACTATGCACTGCAAAAAAAAAGTATGATGACATTATCTAATTGTTATTTAATATTATATTTTCTATAAGCCAATTCAAAATTTAAGTGTACTTTATTATGAATGTTACATGGTAAGTATTTAAACATTTCTGGTGCTATAATCAACAGACAGAAATATCTGTGCAAGTTTTCCAAAAACTGCTTGTAAAAAAATAAAGAAAATTAAAACTGAACTGAATTCAAGGGGAGACCTTTTATAAATACTATGTTCCTCAGTGAAGAAATTTCCTATCTGTGCTAAGGGAAACTACTGATTACACATTTTTAAACATACACAAAAAGGCCAATCTCGCATGTTTATACTGGTTAAGAAAAGTTCAAATTTTAATTAAATATTTTCATACAGTTTATTACCATATTGATTGAAATGCATTTTATCTTTAGTGACATGCTTTTTACATGATGGAAAATACTTTTATAACATACCTGAGAACTGTAACATGTATAACTATTAAACTTGTATGACAAAAGCTTGGTCATTTGGAAACATTTGGAAGAAATGGAAGTATGAATGATGCTAACAAGAGTAATGTTTTCTAATAAAAATTTTGATTTAAAAAAGCTACTTTTTTCAAGGTAAACCTAATTATGACATTAAACATATCTTAGTTCTCTGTTCTTTTAATGACTGCTAAATTCTTTTTGATTATTTTTCAAGAATCAAGATTTCTTGTCTTTCAATAAAAAATAATATTATTTCCTTTAATTTTGAAAAGGGGTATGCCAAGAACGGAATTTCTCACCTATCAGTCATCCTTAAATCCTTAATGAGTTCCTTTAACCAAGACCCCAGTAATCAAATTTTACCTTGTGGCAACAGATATCAAATAACAAGTAAAAAACTATCATGTGTTTCATTTTATTACTTTTCCCTAGTTATGTTGTTAATATCTAAATAAAAAATTCCTTCATGTAATTTTTTCCCTCATATGAAGAACTTTAAGTAAATGCATTTACTTAATTGTAAGAAATTGAAAAATGAGACATCAAATGTGATACAACTTCCTTCAAATTGAACCATTTATGGTTGTACTAACAATGGAGGGAATCATTTTTTTTAAGTTCCTACTCTATTGCTTTATTCATAAACTCACATTATTCTATTAAAGGTACACAAGATTGCAAATGGTAGGAATGATGTTGAGTAGTCAAAACTGAGATGAGAGTTTCTTTGTTTATTTTTTTCTGTTTCATTTCCTTAATCTTGTATGTTTGGTTTTAAAACCCTGGTCTGAGATAAAAATATAAAAACTGTGTGTAAGAGGAAAATTCTGTGTTAAATGTCATCAGTATTAAATTGGAGATTCTGATTGATAGAGAAATATTTTACATTTTACATTTATTCTGCAGGTGCTGTATTAATGTCATCCTCATCAATTCAGTTAGTGGATAACCCTAAATTGCCTAAGGAATTACTAAAGGTGTTCCAGGTCTAATGTAAACAGTAGACTTTTGCTTTCCAGAGATTTTCATATGTAGAAAAATGTCTTACTTGGGTTTGTATTTGTTTAATATTCACTAAGGAGCCATGTATAACTGGCTTAGAAACACTTACAGGGAATCCCTGATAGTGTTTCTGTTTATATAGAGAGAATTTTTTTTGTCTGTGGTACCATTTGTGTGGGATGGCCCAAACAACCTGAGTGGGGATTATTAAGGCTGAATGGGATGTGAGCAAATCACTCTGTGATTTTCATGTTAACAGTAATGACAACACATACTTGTATGGTACATTATAGCTTATGATTGTCACATTCCTTTTCTCATTTCATCCTCCCTAAAATTTTGTGAAATGTTCAAGTTCTTTGAGATGCTCGACAAAATCACAAATGGGAATTTCAGTATGAGATGGACCTGTTTTCAGGTCTTGTTTCTCTGACTAGTTCATTTAACCTCTCTAAGGTTTAGTATCATTCTTGATAGTCAGGATAAATGCTCCCAGATTAAATATGATAAAATGTATAAAGAATTTCCAAGTGTCTGGCACACACACTAGCTGCTGTCATTCTCTGAAGATTAGTTTTGTCTCCTCAGCTCATTGTGCAGTGCTGAGTAGGGAGCATAGGAGTTCAGTGGATGGCTGTGGAGTACATGAATGGAAAACAAAGTTAGATCTGAGAGTATAGTCAAATGATTTGTTTAAGATTATGCACCTGGGAAGCAGTAGCGCTTAGAATGAAGTCCATGTTTCCAGACTCTAAAGTCCAAAGTTTTCCTTGATGTCTGTTCTTGCTGAGGACAGAACCACTGCCCTGCCTTCCTCTTTCAGGGGATTGGATTACTCTATCAATCTATCCACCCATCACTGCACTAACCTTTTGACTGTCCCAGAATCTTCACCACAGATATCTAGGAGTTATTTGTTGTTTTGCCTCTTCAGCAAATCATAAAATCTGGTAGGATATTATAAAACTCAAGCAAGTATCCCAAGAAATTGTTCGAACATATACCACAGTGATTTGCATTACCAACAACTTTATTTCCAGCTGTCTAGTGCTGACAATGTCAGCTCATCATAGATCTTTTCAAAGACATCATAGGACTTTTCAAAATAATCCTGTTCATATAACAAGGATTCATATAAAATCTCTTAAAGGACAAGAGAGCTGAATCTTTATTTGGTTACAAAACTTCAAGGGCCAGAAACACACATGGCAGTTCACATTGTGTGAAAAGCTCAAAATTCATAATGCATTTGTGCCTGGAATCCCACATAGCAAAACCAACTTCTGGAGGATTTGGGGAGCCACAGTTCTATAAACTTAAATACAGCAGTCAGGTATTAGCTACTTTAAGGCCAGTTACCATTAGAATGGCTCACAACAAAAATCAGCAACAATATTAGTAACAAAAAGCCTCACTACCATCAAGGGCAACAATCCCCCTCCAAAAAAAAAAAACATGCAAGAAGGAAAATGGAGAAGCAAAGAGGCATGAAATTTTAGTCATTGCAATCTCTTTAAGATGAATTTCTCTTCTTTGGGTCACATAATTTATTTGGAAAAAATAATTTTATTCATAATTCTTTTCAGTATTTTTGTAAAGCCAAACCTCATAGGAAAAAGAAAGTCATATAAAATGATCACTCGGATAAGGATGAAATAGTCATTTGAGAGTGCTCAATATATGGAACACATTTTTTTTTACTGTACTCATAAATTCCAACAAAGTGCCTATAGTGCTGATTAAATCAACCAGGGATTAATGCATATAGGAGAAATATATTCTTTTTATATATAGGATGAATATACAGTTAGATTTGAAAATCTTATTTTCAAGTATCCTGTGTTTTTCATTATGCTTAGTTAGAAGAAAAGGAAAGTCATATCTTTATGGTTACTGCATTCTTTATTCAAAGATGGGAGCCAGCAAGATACTGAGAGAGGAAAAAAGAATTGACTTAACTCCATGCTATGTCTTCAGTAAAAAGTGCTTTGGACAAAAAATAATAATAAAAGGTCACGGTTCAAATTAAACTGCCAGGCAGTCTATACGTGACCGGCTCATTATATATTTATTGTTTCTTGACTATGGAAAAATGATCATTATCATCATGGTTTTCACCTGACTTTCAAAAATGAATGCACATTATCTTTTGCATTATCTAAATAGAATAGGCTATGTTCCGTGCAGTCGCTAAACTTAAAATGATAGAATGTTCATTTAGCCCGTCTGTCTTACCCAGCTCTTCTCTCCCTCCTTTTGCTGGAAGGGAAGAAAAGGGGAGACAATCTTTTTCCCTTGGTAGGAGGGTAGGCAAGCAGTTGTTTCAACAATCAATGCCAGGTGCATCTAATGAGTCAGCAAGACACATTTAACACTCGCTTGGTGAGGGGGCTAACTCTCTTCCTCCCCAGGGCTTTAGCCTGCTCTGGCTCAGTGCCAAAGCAGGTTGAACAGGTCCCCGACTTCAGGCCAAGGTCCCATCTCAGCTCTACAAAGCTTCCTACAGAGTCTACATTCCCATGCAGGACAGTTGGTTATAAGGCTAAAGAGTGGTCTCTCATTTCCCACTTATACCTGATGTTAAAATTAAGTGTTACCAGAAAAACCCTCTCATTTCCCAAGCATGAACTATAAATGAAAGTGACAAATTAAATACGATTTTAAAGTACTTCATTGTACTTTCTTTCATCTATTGTCTTCAACCCAAATTGAAAAAACACAGGTGTTTTGCAATACGCAGCTTAGATCTGACATCTAGTTTTTGATGTTCAGGGTTAAATTTAAATCCACATGGCCTGGTTACCAATCTCCTCGGTTGCACCCAGGCAGGACTAGGACAGATTGATGATTGTGATTGCGAGATTAATCCTGTAATGTTTACAAGACTTCTGAGCTGAAACCTGGTTGGTCGTATCATGCTACCCAGAGAAGGCTGCTTGGCTTGCCAGGGTAATTTCTTCTGATGCAGTAAATAACTAAGCATAATGAAAATACTCTGATGTATTCCACTGCCTGATTGATGCTCTGCATGTGATACGGTAAAAGCAGTGCACTTCCTATCACAAATTTACATACACAAACCAGCAGAAGACGCATGATAATGTCAGCATCCTGCAGAAGCCCTGGGATGCTACACAATTTTATAGCAGTTATGAATTAGTGTTGACCTTTCTGGCCTCTTATACCAGTATGCTAGACTTGAGCATATTGAAAGTCATCAGTCTGAAGCAGTCATTCTTTACATAATTATGGCTATTTGTGTGGGGGGAGGGCAGTGTTTCTTTTATTGTTAAGAATTAGCATTAAGGGACAGCACTGCTGTGGCCTACAAAGGTCTCTGCTGCTTTATACATAGTTTAATAAAAGCAGGGAAAAAGACACTGAAAATATTTCAGCATATGTTCAAAACACAGTATTATTAAAATGAAAATGCTAACTGTTTCTTCACTGTTTTTTAAACATTGGAGAAAAATGATCCTGGCAGCTTGCATTCATTTTTTCAAATGTCCTGGTTTAAAGTTGTTGTTGTTTTTAGTATGTCCCTGTAATCCTGGAGCCAAATTTTGTTATTTAATTTTGCTATGAAATGGAAAAATAGTTGGTAAGACCAAAGAAGACTTTTGAGTCCATATATAGATTTGAATTCATGTAGATGGATTACTGAATGCAACTCCATACTTCATAGCAAATATTTGAATAATCAGGCTGTTGGAACATCACTAAACACAGCTCCTTATTATCATTTGCATTTTAATGTCCTTAAAATTATTACACTAAGGGAAATGTTTTTGATACATTACAGCATTTCCTCTAAATGTGTGATTATGTTAATGAGTTTTCAATCAGTATCCTAGCCTGACACCATAAGAAAATTTATGCAAAGTTCATACCCTGTCAGGGCCTTTAATCAGGACCATTTATTAGGGCCCTGCCTTCTTTGATGGCTGCTGCTGCCTTTATTAAATATACTGACTTGGCCATCTGAAGAAAAGGACAATAAAAGGTTACTGGGGATGAAAGCGTGAATGCTATTTGCTCATGTTTCCTTTACAGACACTTCTTCAATAATTAAGGAAGAGCTTTCTTTGGCCTTTTAGGGTTTTGAAGTGAGTATCACACATAGCAATTCTTGTTTTTATGGAATGCTTAATACATTTAGTCTTGAACACAGGAAAGTAACTTAGTGATTGTAAGCACAAGAATACACACACACACATGCACATGTAATTTTTTGCTCTATCAAGAAAAGCAAGACAACCTGGTCAAATATATGACATTACATCACTAGGTGTTTCTCTAAGGAGACCTGATATGCCTTAAATCACATAGGAAATAATTAAATTAAAAATGCTGCTCCTGCTTTTCATTATTAAAGGTAGATACCTCTTTCTTTCTTGTTCTTCCATATGGGGACTTAAAGTGGGCTGTGACTCTAGTGTATTAATGGATTATGAATTTGACAAAACAGCTTTCAGTGAAAGAGGTGTATGTATTTTAGCTTCTGCCATTAGCACTAGTGATTTTAAACAATTAATTAATATACTGTCTATAAATTTATACAAGGGTTGAAATTGGCATGAACAGCACCATTTTTCTGGGTTACATGCAGAGAAAAACAAAACAAACAGAAGCCTTAGCTAAGCAGTATTGACAACCTGGGGTTTGGATACAAATTCAATATGAGAAAACAGACTCACTTCAGTGAAATACAAATAAACAACAAATTCTGTTTTAACATGTCTAAATAGGAAGTAGGTGACTGACAGGTTTGGGTCTCCTAGGAAAGCCATTAGTTGAGAACTTGATAGGAAAACGTTTGATTTGAATGCACGTGGCGTTTCCCCTCAGGGGGTAAGCTGAATGGTACAGGGGGATTCACAGACACCCCTTTCACCAAACATGCCTGCTGGGCTATACCTTAGAAAATGAAATCTGTAGGGTCCCTAATACTAACAAGTGTATAACTCTATCATCAATTTAGAAGGCATAGTAATTATAGTAGTCTGCTGATTGCTCATTTTCTTATCACCCTTAAATCACACTCTCTTTGCCTTCTGTCCAAATTTAAAAGTTAATTTTATAGCTAGAATTTTTCCCATCCTCACATTACTTGTTGATTATAAAAATTATTCATGCTCCTCCTAAGGTAACTTCTAAAATGTTTATCTAAAAGAAGATGGTTGTTGTCTAAGATTTGGTAAATGAATTCATTGCACACTTTTCAAATGTTTTCTCTCGCCACTTGGTATGGCTATATGAGTATACATCTGTCTACTCAAGTCTAGAAATAGCAACCACCATGCCTATAATAGCATACCTTGAATTGCTCTGAATTTTATTTTTGATTAGTGCTGTCTGTGGTTATATTTTCTTCCTAAAATAATGTGTAGACAGGCTGCTAATTTGCTAATTTGGATTTTTTTAAATGCCAAAAAATAAAAAGTGAATGCTGGCTATACTGATTACTTTTTGGACCCAGAAATTTCTAATAACAAATGTTATGGCATTAGTCATGCTATGATTTTAAGCCTTAGTGCACAAAAGAATTGGCATTTAAAGAAGCTCTGAGTTAATCACATATATTTAGAAATGAAAGTAGTTTAAAGAAAATCTTAATAAATGAACCCTTCGATAACAGCATTGTATTTAATTTTATGCATATGTTTCTAATATACTTCATCATGTAATAATTATTTGCTCTGACTGCTGGTTCATCTTTAGTCTCTCCCCAGCTTGCCTTCACCCTGCCTACACACAGACACATACCACACCAAACAGACCAAATGAATCAAGTAGTGTCTTTTGGTTTGAAGAAAGAAATACATAGGATGCATCTCTGAGCACATCAAATCAGCCTATATCACATCTTTGTTATTACCATCAATATATTATTATAGACTACTGAATTATTATTTCACTTATTTTGGAGTTAGGAATATATATGTCTTTGGTTTTATCAAATAAAAAGGAATATGGCACTTCAATTCACAGAAAAGAATGCAGCAAGCATACATGAATATTAAAACTAATAAACCTTACTGACAAGAGATATATTTTTGGCATTAGGTATTTATTCCTACCACTCTGTATATCTGGGCAAATAATCAAGATATTTCTAAATATGTATATGTATAGGAAATGCATGTGCACATAGCTTTCCCCTCCCTTCCCCCTTCCATACGTTGGCGTCTTATGAGGTGAACAATAAGAATGAAAATCAGCTTCTGCAAAAGGCAGCAGCAATCCCATGATTCCATCTGAGCCAATCACTTAACATATCATTCATAATGCTAGCCTGCTCCCATCATCCTTGCCCTGTCAGTAGTATCTTTCTTCATTTTCTTCTGCTACTCAGTTCCAAGAAAGTGGAACCACTGTATCATTTACTGTCCACAACCTAAGCTGCTGATTTAAGGGCTGATTTGTTATTTTCCATAATGTCCTGTACAATTCTTTTTGATTTCAATGCAAAGTTTAAGTTGGAGAAAAGCTTTAGATGATTTTGACAGTGGAAGGTTTGGATAAGATTAAATTTATCTATCGCTTTGAATGGCTCTATATAGTTTTAAGCATTTTAAAAGATTTAAATAAGTATTTTATGGTAAGTGGTCCTTTTCTTCTTTCGAGACTATTATACACTAAGTGGATAAAACAAATGACCTAAGATATCTTTAGCATGAGTTAAAAGAAATCTTTCTTGTCACTGAAAAGTGGTGACTCAAAAATGTCTATAATGAGAAGGAAAAACATTTATTCACCGTATCTGGAAATAGTATGGTTCTGTTATGTCTAACAAGGCCTCTTGAAAGCAAATTCATTATAATTTGTATTTTTTTCTTACTATTTCTCACAGTGGTCAGTGATGACTTAAAATCTAATTACCAGTGCCTATTAAATTTCAGTTTATACGTTGCTGAAGGTAGAACTGATTATCATAGCGAATGAAATACTTGTTTGGCCTATTCCCAGAGGGCAAAAAGTCATTCTTCAAGGTGATGCATCTCATTTGAAGAATACATTAACAATTGAAGGCAGTTAAAAATACATGTGAGCTCCCAGTGAGGCAAATCTGAGGTTGACCACATATATTTACTGGCTGACTCTTGCCTCATTCGGGGAGGAAAGCTGTAATATGGAAGGCTGATTTCTGCAACACACTAGACCTTAATTTACAACTCTGATCTAGCATGTGGATCATGCATGCTTAGAAAATATTTAGATTCTTAACACTCTGTGTAGGTTTTGTATGTTTCTGTATATCAGCATCATATTTGTATAGCATAGAAAAGATTTATTAGAAAAGGTAAGTTCCAATAGCATTAAAAGTCAAAATGTTTAAATAACATAAATGTTTCATTTAAAAAATGTACTATGAATTAAATAATATCAATGTAATTGGACAGGCATGGATCCAAAAGCTTGCCAGAAAATGCACAAGCTTTAAATTATTTAAAAGATGGAATTATTGGTAACATAGAACAGGTTAGATAATGATTTTCTAAATTAGATTGACATCCACAGTCTAATAGATAAGATATGGTATGATAAAATCTACCATGTCAGTTAACATGCTTTTGTTAATTTTTTAGGTGCAAAACATACCAGTATTTGAAAGTGGAATTATAATTCATTGAAGAAGAATGAAAACAAAATACAAACTTAAGCATATGCTTTTCAGTCTTTATCACCCCTAAAAAATATAAAGTCTGAAGAGACTCTAGCAATCTTCATAATTTTTAGATAGCCATATTGCTTTAAATGGCAATAAACTACAAAGGAACAGACAGCAGTAATGTACTAATTCACTGCCAAGTAAATTCAGGAAAAGTAAAAATTTGTAAATTTGTAAAGTAAAAGAAGTAAAACTACATTTATTTGTACAGTGTGAGACTCCCGTTGCAAAAAATTCTTCTTATGTATAGCAAATTTTCAGAATGTTCTCTGGTAAGTTAGCTCAACTAGTTGCCACAAGGACTCTGGGATGTGGACAGAGATTTCTTATTGGTGTGAAAACTGAATTTTAGAGAGGATATGTGACTCACCCAGCATCCGGAATCCAGCAGGGCTGGGACTCAAGTTCTAATCTTTGGACTTCTGATTCAGTGCTTGATCTTCTAAACCACACTGTTCCTTCTTTCGTCAAGGGACTATGAACATATTTCACTCCGTATGATGTATAGGTTTACTGGGAGAGTGACACAACAGAGCAATGAAGTGCAAACCATAGAAATGAAGTCGTGCATAAAGCTGTATAAGAAATATGTATATTGAAGACCCATTTCATGAAGGTATTAGGGCCATGCGGTTTCTTTTATTATTTATGGACACACTGTTATTCCTATGCTGTGATTATTATTATTGTTTACCTTCTCTGATACATCATACTGGTTTAAATAAATTGTGCCACAGGCAGTATGGAACATGAATGGTGCACTTTGATTAAAAAGAAAGAAAAAAGAGCATTATCTAGGTTCTAGTGCTAAACTCTTCCCTTGCCACAACCTGAGGGCATTTCAGTCTCATCGTGGAGGGAATGCATGTCTGTCTCAGAGGAGGACATCCTTTTCAGCTGTGTTGTAAAAGCTGAGACAGAAATGGCAGTGATTGAGGATTTTAAAAAGTGAGGGAGATGGAAGAAACAACTGAAGGGGCTCCTGCTGCCCTGAATGAAACCTACTGGCTTGACATTCTGTTGGAATTGATTTTTAAAAGCCTGACATTTCCTAATTCATTTCAAAGTCATTAAGAAGAATATAAAAATTTTAAAATAAAAGGAAAACTATTGGAGAGAACAGATAAAATATCTTCAAATATGCTATTATTTGCTGCTTCTATTTTCAATGTGTGTTCAAATCTGATTCTTAATATATGTCAGTTTACTTTTAATAACCAGATATTGCTGTTTCATCATTTTGCCTATGTTAATTTATAACATTAGAATATTTTATTTAATAATTAAATTTTAGTTTAAAAGGAAATTAGGAAATGATCATACTATTTTACTTCCTAAATTAATTTAAGACTGATATCGTAGTAATTACATGACCCTATTATTTAAAAAAATAAAATTAGGAGTACAGAATCCTTCAGAAGGATTCTGTCTGAAACACATTAACCAAAGATAGTGTTTAAAGATAAAGAAAGATAGTGTAGCACCCTATTTAAGAATATGGGTTCTGAAGTCAAAGCCTAGATTCAAATCCTGGAACCAGACAGCTTTCTTTGTGCTTCCATTTTCTGATCTGTAAAATAGAGGAAAGTATAAAACCTTATTTCATAGAGTTGTGAAGATTACATGCAAATGCTTATAACAGTGCCTGGCAAATAAAAAACAATTCAGTATGTGTTCACTATTTCTCCAAGAAAGGTACATTTCAATGAGGTTATAGTACAATTCAGCCTAAGGTTAATCTTGCCCTAAGAAAGGATAGGTGTTTCAGGGATTCTAGAAAGAAGTACAGTTCAGACAGTGTACAGTGAAAGTAGTAAAGATTTGGTTACAGCTTTGAAATCGAACATATTGTCAAGGTTTGCCTATTATTAAATGTGTAACTTTGAGTTTATATGTTCTTAAGCCTGTTTCTTCATCTGTAAGATTAATACTATTATATGGGGCTTTTTATCCTCTTTTTTTTTTTTAAAGCAGGTAAGGGGAAAGGCATTAAAATAAACATTTTGCAGTGTCTGGAGACAGTAGATCTGTAAGATACAGCTGTAGTGCTGTTGGTATTGATGGTGGTGTTGCTTTGGGAGGGATGTGGAACACATAAGACAGGAGGGAGAGGCATGGGAGACACACAGGGCTCAGAACCCAGCATAACCACTTGTGAAACTGAAGTTCAGGGTTTTGTCAAATGCAGCACTGCAACCAGTTGAGGGTTAATCTCTCTGAGCTCAATAGTGAAGTTTTTCTGGGGACAAACAGCCCAAAGTCAGTATTAGAGAGATGATTCCGGGCCAGCACCAGGGATAGCTCCCAGCAACCTATGGAAAGCACATCACTTCTATATCTTCTCCCAGTGCATGCTTAGGCTTCAAAGGTTAGGTTCCTCTTAAGGCAGTTTCCAACACTTCTTGATGAAGACAAACTTGAGTCTTTCATTCATCCCAGAGGCTCAATGATGACAAGATGACCAGGCTATGGCCTGGGCTAGAGGGGAACAAAGGCAGGTAGGTTTCTCTCTGGCTAGATGAAAGTTGTTTCTTGAGCATTCCCATCATTCATGTGGTTGTCTTAGTCCTTTAGGTTGGTGGATTCTTAAGAACAATGTCACAGGATGTAGTTTTGTTAGGGTCTGTTTTGAGTTATTTTGCCAGTAATATAGAACCAATAACAAATTCAGTGCTGAAGTTTGTTGATGGTTTACATTTTTAAATAAACAAATAAAAAAAGGTCAGAGGACTTAAACAGAAATTTCTCCAAAGAAGAAATACAGATGGCCAACAGGCATGTGCAAAGATGCTCCATATCGCTAATCGGAACTGCACATCAAAACCATGATGAGATATCACCTCACACCAGTCAGAATGACTACCATCCAAAAGACAAGAAATAACAAGTGCTGGCACGGGAGTGGAGAGAAGGGAACCCTTCTGTCAGTGGGAATGTAAACGGGTGCAGCCATTGTGGAAAGCAGTATGGAGGTTCCTCAAAACACTACAAATAGAAATACCATATGACCCAGTAATCCCACTTCTAAGAATTTACCCAAAGGAAACAAAATCCCTGATTTGAAAAGATATATGCTTCCCTATGTTTATCACCACATTATTTCTAATAGCCAAAACATGGGAGCAACCTAAGTGTCCATCAGTAGATGAATGGATAAAGAAGATGTGGTACACATACACAATGGAATATTATTCAGCTATAAAAAATTCCTGCTGTATGAAACAACACAGATGGACCTAGAAGGCATTATGCTAAGTGAAATAATTCAGAGAAAGACAAATATCATATGATTTCACTTATTTGTGGAATCTAAAAACAAACCAAAGAAAATGAACAAAATAGCAGTAGAGTCACAGACACTGAGAGGTGACTAGTGGTTATCATGGGGAAGGGGTTGGAGTGGGTGGATGGGGGATGAGGAGGATAAAGGAGCACAAAAATCCCAATCATAATATAAGTTGGTCATGGGGATGGTAGTACAGTATGAGAATTTAGCCAGTAGTCTGTAACATCTTCTTATTTTAACAGATAATAACTGCACTAGCCGGCGTGAGGATTTAATAATGTGTGTAACTGTTGAACTACTGTTGCATACTGGAAACCAATATAATATTGCATATAAACTATAATAAAAAACATTTTGGACTAGAATCTTTAATTTAGAAAACAAATCACAGAAAATTCTGTATCATGACAGAATTTTTAACATAAAATTCAGAAAAAGGAAAATAAAATATAATGTTGCTTAGGAATATGTACCTATGTGGTATGAGTGTAAAAAAGCAAGAGAATGATAAACACAAAATTCAGGATAGAAGTATCTATCTCTATTTGGTGGCAAGTGGACCAAATCAGAGAGGAGTTTACAGGTAGCTTCAACTGCACTGGTAATATTTTATTTCTTAGGTTAGGCTATACATTTTTAGATGGAGAAATTTCCAGAATTACTGAAATTATCCCAGGTATCTTCCTCTTTCTCTGATCATTATGTTGAAATTTACCTGTACTTAATCAATGGAAGACAATAGAGAGGCATTGTGACTATATACCCAGGTATAAAGGTGGACACCTTGCCATCTAAATTACACCAAACTGGCTCTTTGAGCATCAAGTTACTCCTTATGTCATTCACTGTTTCAAAAATACTCATGAGAAACTGTGGTTATACTAAAAAGGTTTATAATGGCTAGCATTATTTGCTGTATAAGAAACTCATTGGCACATATGCCTCAAACAAACCCTGGGTAATGAAATTTGAACTTCTGCTTTTGAGACAGATTAACTTCTATTGTTATTATTCCAAAACCTGGGTGGCAATTAACATTGAAGTACAATTTAACCATGTCCAATTAAGAGTCCTTCTAGAGTTGCTCATGGGGCAGGAGGATTCTCTGTTTTTCTTTTTCCTTTGCTTTGTTTCCTCTCATTTATGAATGCTGTGTGGCTTGTGCCCTGCCTTTCTTTACCTAAGTTCCTGCCAAATTAATTGGGCTCATTGCCCAGAGAGATTAGAATTGAGAGGTGAGCAGGTAAATTAGTACCCAGATATGTTCTGAGGGCCTTTTCAGGGACTAGCTTCTTACAAAAGGGCAGATTGGTGGATTTTCAATAGAGAGTATCCTGAACACAAAGAGAGAAGTTGTGAGTTCAAATACAAGCTCGCAGTAGTAACAGCCGCTTAAGACCCTGGTTAGGTCACTTAGCTTCTCCCAGGCTCTGCTGACTCTTCTGTAAAACTAACAGTCATAACAACTGGCATTTCTTCATTACCGTCAGAATTGCATGAAGTAAATACAGAAAGCTTTGTTAACAGCAAATGCCATACTAACGTGCAGTATTATTATTATCCTCAACTTCTGTCTATGCCTATTCCTCTTATCTAATTCTTCAGAGTCCTGTCAATTTTATTTCCTAGATATCTTGAGGATGTGTCCACTTCTTTGGCTTTCACCACAACCTACTTGAAGATACTTTATCTCTTTACCGGTTTATGGATGTAGCTTTTTATCTGTCCTTTCTTCTCCTCACTGTCATGCAACTCATTTTCCTAATAGGAGCCAGAGAGATTTAAGAAATGCAAATGATTATCACACTCTTCTGCTTAAAATCCTTCGTGGGCATCCCATCATTGTCAGGATAAACACCAAAACCTTAAATTGGTCTCAGCACTGTAAGTTCTGCACCAAATAACTGCTCCTACTTTAACTCACTCCATACTCCTCAAATTTTGAGTCACAACTGCATGAATATGTAGGCAAGTATTTTTTCTTTTATTTTTTCCTGACTTGTCTCAGTACTACATAGTTCAATGCATTAACCAAATCTGTGCATCACACACCCTAATTGAAGAAGGCAAGATTTAAAAATGAAACAAAATGCAGGAAGAGAAGGATGAGGTTATACATACCGGGAACACTGATGGGCATCTGAGTGTTGTTATTTTATTATTGCCTTTTTTTCTTGAAGTCAAAAGCATTTCAAAGGTAATTCCCAAGGTAATGTATTTTGGGGAAGTATTTGAGAGTGAGGTGGAAGGCACCTTGATGGATGGGGTCGGGAAACCTTCATAAGCTCAGATATTGACAGAATGACATTTTACTCTTCTGAATAGTACTTACTTCTAGGTAATGGGTAGGGAAATTTAGTATGTTGCCTGTCTTTTCTAAAACATTTTTTTATGCTTTGACATGTTGAGTTGGATTGATTCACCTGTGTAATTGGAAAGTATAATTTGGTCTTAGTGTAATTGGTCTTCCCTTGGAATGCTTATATGACAGGACAGATCAATTATTACGTTGGTTCTGCCTTCTACGTACGCACAGATCAGAACATATGTAAATTTTTCCTGGAAATTTACTTATTAATAATATCCACATAAACATTCATGTGAAGCTTACATTATATCTACCTACCACTCTCTTATTCTCTGTCTCTTTCTTCACATATATGTCTATGTATATAAATATACATAAATTAATTTCATTCATATTTATTGCTTCTGTTAATAATAATTTTACTAAATTTTATAAGGGCCCACTAGTATTTTTAATATATAAATACAGACCAAGCAAGAAGGATGGTTAAGATTAGTTTTCTTGTGTATTCTTAATAATTAATCAGCCAATATGAAAAATGTACATGTCTTCTATAAGTTACATACTATCCAAGAAGTTAAAATTAGTCTTGCTCCCACATATCTTTTCCTACTCTAATCCATCTATCTTTCAAATTGTCATCAGTTAACTTCCTAAGCAACAAATCTGATTGTGTCACTCTCCTGTTTATGAATCCTGCTGGATCCCCATTACCTAAAGGAAAAAGGCTTAACTTATTTGACTTCAGAATCTCACCAAGCTTAGCATCCATTGCCATACTCCCATCATACACCTTAAATATCAGTCACAGTGAGCTTGCTGATATTTTCAATACAAGACATGTCTTGTCACAACTTGGGAATTCTTACATTTGATTTTCTTTTCCAGGAATATCCTTATCATCTTTTATATCTAGAAAACTGCTACATATACTTTAAGACCCAGCTAAATGTGTTACTTTTTTCCTGTGAACATGTTCTTGATTTCCTTAAGCAGAGTGAAAGAGTCGGTCTTTCTTTCCTGGAATACTCAATTTATACTAATATTAAAGCACTTGCTGATTAATGTTGTGATCATTTGTTAACATGTCCCTCTCTTTCACTTGTGACTTCCTTTGTTGCAGGAACCCTATATTAGGATACATTTAGTTGTTATATATATATATAAACAATAGTAAGGTAACTTCAACACGATAGGGTTTCTCTCATCCACCTGATCACAAGCAGTTCACAGGTGACACAGCAACTCCACAATGTCAAGACATATGCCCCTTTTATCCTTACCTCTTCTATCTTCCAAATATCACTTTTCTCCAGTAATCTAAGACAGTTGCTCTAGCTTCTGCTATTACATCTATATTTCATCCTGCGAGAGAAAAGGGGAAAGGTGCAGGGGAGGTGCAAGGCTCAGAATCTATCTCCATCACTTCTAGTAACACTGGTTTGGAGGCTGGTAGATGGAGTCTTAGGTTGGCTGTCAATCTTTGCCAACTCAAAATAGTACAAATATGGAAGAAATGGAAAACAAATACTGAGCAAACATATGCCATTTTCTATCACAGAACACATCTTTGATTCCCCAGTATCTAGCACAGTGTTGGTTTACATTAAGAATCATTAAATACTTGAATGAATGGATGAATTGAAAAAAATCAAAGCAATTTAGAATTACAATGGACCTGTAAAACTCATCTTGCTCCACCCTCTCATTTCATAGGTGAGACAGCTGAAGACCTTGTGATTTGCCGAATTCACTGTAATAGCTGGTAAGTCCAGATGCTTATTAGCAAAGAACCTTTTTGAAGCAATAAAATTACCCTGATAACGCCAAAGGATCTTTAATAGAAGAGTGTATTTTTTAAAGGGGAGATTATATCTCTGTTGTATTGCACTGAAAACCTTTCTGTAATATGCTCTTTTATCTTCAAAGAGACCAGTTGGAGATCAGGACAAAATTAAGCAAGTTGGGAATGAATCTCCATAATGAAACATTAAAAATAATATTTTGAATTTAAAAAATACTAACTTTTTCTTAAATGTAATACAAGTACATGACACAAAATTGATAAGGTACAAAATGAGAGCATGAATCTAAACTCTCGTCTATCTCCTCCCCGTTCTTGGGGGAACCATTGTTATCAGTTTCTCATGTAGCATCCCAGGATATTCTATGCATATAAAGATGTATGACGGTGTACAGTTTTGCATCTTGTTTTTTTCACTTCATTTATTTTGGAGATCTGATAAGACTTATTTTAAATACAGAAAGGCGCAAACGTGGAAACATGGGCTAACTTTATATAACGAAACCCTTCTTAAATTGAAGAGATAATCTTAAAAATACAGTGCATCTTCTTCAAACAGCCCTGAGATTTGCCCTTCCACTGTGGCTATCACCCCATTTTGTCTGTGTTCTGGATACACTAGCTTTCTGCCAATTCCAAAAGCAGTCCAGACCCTTCACAACTTTTGTTTTTGTGCTTCCTGCTCTCTCTGCCTTGAACATGTACCCCTGGCCATTTTCATGGGTGACACCTCATTTTTCAGGTTTCACCTTAAAGGTTAATTGGCCTTCCATACCATTCTCTCCATAGTTCACAGGTCACCCCCAGCTCTTGCTGTTCTTTCTGAGAGCGCACTCCTTGAAAACTTCATTGTACTCACTTAATCTGTAATTGTGCTATTTTTTCCTTGGTTACTGACTTTGTGCTCCATTGAAAGATAATATCTGCTGAGGCAGAATCAACATCTGTCTTGTCCATCTTGCTTGGCACAGTAAAGATCAATGAGTATTTTGGTAAATTAAAAAAAAAGACAAACAATAAATGAGTGATAAAGAAATTCCTCTTTGAAGACTGAAAATTAACTAATCAGTTCCCCATCCTCATTTCATTTCATTATTTTCCAACCCCTTACACACAAAGACATGTAAAATATCAAATATGTTAGAGAGTTGTGAGGAAAGATATAATGGTTCTTTCCTTTTTCTTGATAAATAACTCTACAGATACATTTCATCTACTGAATTTTTTTACTTCCTATGATTTTTCATAGCATTATAAATTTTTTAAAAGGCACGATTTTTCAATGATTTCTTCTTATCCTATATTTATATTTTCCATTTTTTAACAACTTTTCCTGACCCTAAATAGGCTAACTAATACCTGGGAAATGTGATGAATATGGGTAGCAAAGCATTTAGCAAGAGTCTTTTAAAATAAAACTAGATAATCACCTCAATGATCAACAAAATTAATTCCAGTTCTAGGGATGAAGTAAAGTAGCAGTGAGGCAGCAATTGAATGATGGTGGAATTTGATGTGTTCATATTAATTGTTCTTACATCAGCATTCTTCAGAATGTCATAAAGGCAGAGTCTAGATACTTATGATCAAAAGGTATAAGTAAATATTGAGCTACATTTGACTTAATATAAGAAGTTAGTTACCACAAAGATGATGAGTGTCTATAGTTGCCTGTCAACTTTTTAAATTAGTGTCTTTATTTTATATGCAAGTGTGCTAAATATTTAGTCACCATTACAAATATTTCCTCCAGTTTGTTGCTTTTAAAAAATGTTTGTTAATGGTTTGTCTAAAGTTTTAATTTCCAAGATTAATCAAACATTTTATTCATGATTATTCCTTCTTTCCTTTAATTCTCCAGCAAACATTAATTAGTCACTTGTAATGTATCAGACACGGTGGGGAAATGGGGATCTGAGATATGGTAGGAACACCTGAGACTAAAGTCCCTTTTATTTTCTATTGCTAAGATCCATGAACAGATTTTCAAATCTCCATTTTTCTGCCAAATTGATTCAAAGATTTTTCTTGCAAAGTAACTTGTAAAAGTTATGTATTTAAACTATTTAAAAATTAGATATGGGAGTATAGGTTCATGGGAGAAAATTTTGAGTACAGATAAGAAAAAATAAGAAAGAAGTCACATAAGATGTGACTAATTAGAAATCTTTCTCTCTATCCTTCCAATTATTTTTCTAAGTATAAGTCCATGAATACTTATAACTATGCCATTTGTTTGCAAAATCATTTTATATTATCTATGCAGTTTATAACTAATTTTTATATAACCATCTACTGAGAGCATATTTGAATAAATAAATGAACATGTTTAGTAGAACATATATGATCACCACATTGTTTTCCTGTCATTTACTTAACTAGTCCTTGTGCCCTATGATTCCTTTTTCAATCTATTATACAAATCACATGTGATAAACATGTGTATGCATACATCTTTCTTTAATTATCCATTAAGCTGAGCTTTGTGGAAGTGTAATTGCAGAATACTAAGAATACCTTTTTAAATGCTTTAAATGTCTTTACCCAATACTTGCTTTATATATTTTTACTTATCTAAGCCTGTGAAAAGACCTGTGAGATAGTTAATAAGATACTGATGCATAAAGTTAAGACCACATTTGACTGAACTGAAAAGGCATCAGTTGTAAGAACACCATTACTATGTGCAATTAAAAAAGAAAAAAAATATTGCCAATACATTTCTGAGAAATATTTTAACATGAACATTAGAATTAATAAAATATGGTAACATGCACACGATTCTATAGTCTTTAAGTGCATAGGTGGCATTTAAATATAAGGAACTGGCTTTAGGGTCTATACTCTTAACAATGCAGTTATTTTTTTTTCCAAAATGTATTCACATTTTTTAGTCTTCTAATACAAGATTGCCTTGCAGAAAGGTTATAGGTAACTGCATTTCCACTAGCAGAGTTAAATAAAGAAAAAAACCTTGTTTCTGCATGCTTTTGCCAATATTGATTGCTATTCTTTATTGGTGTGAAAGATTAAAAATTTAATTTAATTTGCATATACCTGATTACTCATGAGGTAAATTTATTGACCATTTATATTTCATCACTTAAAAATTGTAGTTATTAGTTCAGTTATCTCTTTACATACTAAGGATATTAACAATTTGTTCATTTTTGCAAATATTTTCTGTTTCTTGTTTTCTTTATAACTTTGTTTATATGTTTTTAACTACAAACTCAAATCTACCAAATTTTTCCTTCATAAATTACTGCTGTTAGTGTAACACATCCCCATTTAAATATTCTGTTAAATTTCCACAAATAACTGATAGAAAAAGTAGGCAAGATAGCATACCAAGAGAGTATAGGATATCTAAGATCTGAGAAACATGATTTAAAACTTTGACTTAATTGAATTACATAGAAACTGCACCCGACAATGACAGAATATATACATTCTGTTCAAATGCACATTAAACTAATAACAAAAATTTCAGAGGACTGAAATTATTCAGAGTATGTTTTCTGAGCAGGGTTAAAATAATAAATAAATACAAGAATTCATAACTAAATTTTTTAAAGTAAAAAATCCTGCTGGTGTTTAGAAATTAACAATACACTTTTAAGTAGTCCATTGGTCAAATAAGATACCCTAGTAAAATTTTAAAAGACTTCACTGATTGTCTCCAATCAGTCTATAATATGTAACATATTAAATTTTGTGGGTTTTTAACTAAGGCAGTACTTGAAAATTATGTAAAGTTGCAAGTAAAGTAGATTACCTACAAGACAATAATTACCCTCTATGAAATTTGCCTACATCTTCCTTCCTGGCCACCAGAACAACAATAAGCACTAAGTTCTGGAAGGACATCATTGGGGAGGTGCTATACTTTCTAAGAGAGAAGAGAGAATATATGCTCAAAGATCAAGTTGGAATGGGTATACTGTATAAGAACAGAAAACTCATGGGTTATTCCTCAGGATGACATGGAGGACACTGCTTAACAAAGCAACAAGAAATACATTGGTAAAATGAGTGACAGAGATCATCCAGTACTCAGCAGTGGCTTTCTTTCGTAGGCTTGGGCTGTTAGAGGAGGTCTCATAGATCTGGGGTCCTAGTAGCAATTGGGATGATAGGATAATGCAATAATATAGGCAGAACTTGGTCATCAGAAATAAGATGGACAAAATTACTGTAATGAGCAGCAAAGTCAGGATATCAGCCATAGGGTATAACCAACAAAGGGCTAATGTAAGATGGTGTCCAAGCAGCATGACAGATAAGCAACTAACAAAGTTATTGCTTACCCGATATGATCAAAAGAGTTAAGGATTGAATAGCAGAAAGCTGAGATTAATTACTACAATGGATATCCATGATTTTTTGTCTAGTTTCCAAACCAGAGTTAATCTCAGACACAGAAATTATAGCTATTTTATCAATCATATACCAGGGAAAGGGAAATACTCTTTCAAGGGTTGTTAGATTCTGGGACAAGTTGTCTCTGGTATCTGGAGACTCAAAGTGCCAGTGTGGACCTCTGCTAGAATAGGGCTATATGTGAACAGGTAACAAATGGAGTTCTCATTCAGGTACAGTCAACATTGGGGAATTTGATGGTCATTTCCAATTTCCCAAATATATCATTGAAATAGACATACTAGCAGTTGGTAAAATTCTCATTAGGACTAAAAGCTACTACTCTCAATGGAGTAAAAGCCACTGTGGGAGGAAAAGCCACATATGAGTCCCGGAAACTGCCCTAGCGCTCCCAACCAAGATGATAAGTCAAAGACAGTATCACGCCCTGGGGGAAATGACAGAGTTTAATGCTACCCTCGAAGATGCAAGGCTGGTGCTCCTCATCAAATCCACACGTAGCATACCAGTTTAGCTCCTGCAAAAGTAAGATGTATCACTGTACATGACTATGAGCTTTTGTACTATGAATTTAATGAGTAATAGCCTCAGTTGCAGCTACTGTACTGTATGTTGTATCTTAACTAGCATAGATTAAGCCTAACATATGTGGCATGTGGGTAGCAATCAGGCAAATGTGTTCTTTTCAATACCTATCAAGAACTTATTAGAAACAGTTTGTGTTCACACAATTTATTCCCAGTCTTACCCAAAGGGACCTGGACTATATTTCAACATTTTACAGAACAACTCCTTGGTTTTATTGATGACCTTATATGACTGTAGCCAGTGAGCAAGCAGCGGCAAATATTCTAGAGGTTACACTACAATCCCATTTGTGAGGCCAGGAGACAAGTGGCAAGTAGAAATCTTGTCAATGCATCAGACAGGGAGTCTGGTCATCTACTTTGTATGAAGCAGAGAAGTGGCCTGAGGTAAGGATATTTGTAGATTCATAGGCAATAGTGAAGAGCCTGGCTAGTCAGTGAGGGGCCTCAGTGAAGAGGAGGCGAGGAAGTCTAGGGCGAGTGGCATCTAGGTAAACCGATGGAAATGAGCAAATTGTCTTTAAAAAAAAAAAATTACACCAGAGAGAATGTACTATGGAAGACACACTGAGTAGCTGGGTGATCAGGATGAAATGGAGAGTTGATGTCAGTATACCAGCAAGGCACATACATCAATAGTTCCAGCTTCTGTTCTGGAATAGGAAAGACATATGACTGTGGCCTCTGTAACAGTAATGGCAGCCTGAGTTTGCCCAACGAACCCTCCTCTCATAAATTCCCCCAAATTTCAATGAATGAGAATTATTATCACATGTTGTAAGTCCTATTAATGAATAAAATATGTACAAACCACTATGGTATATTTTAAATATTATTATATGTTCATTCAGGTCATATACTAAATACAATAAATATTAGATGATTAACAGTCAATCATTTTGTTTACCTTCTTGAATTTATATGACTATTTTTTAAAAATTGTACTTCCCTGGGTTTCAAATACAATGAAGTGGCTTTATAAAATAAAAAACATATGTGTAAGAAGATATTTGAAATGAAGATAAAAGAGGTGTTGTAAATTATTAAAAAAATGGAAATTTTGTCAGTAAGTTGAAACATTACTGCAGTAAACATTGTGTTTTTTTTCTGAAAGTGTAAACTTCCTGACAACTAGGGATAAAGGGAAATCAAATGAGAAACTTTTACATGAGACCAGAAGTCATGCATTCATTTGAAAATTTAAAAATATATTTCTTACACATCTTCTTTAGGAAGAGTTCATTATGATAATTATTTAGTGAACATTGAGCAAAAATAATAGAAATTGTCTTAAGTTGCAGAATTAGGGGGAAGAGAATAGAATTAATTTTTATTGAATGAGTAGTATCTGTTAGGCATGTTTTACAAGTGATCTTAAGGAGATTTATTGCTATTATACAATTTACCTAAGATCACATAAGTAGTATGCTGTGGTCAGAACTTGAATTCAGTATGTCTTCATAGCCCACATATGTTCTTTCTATTGTATTAGGCTGTAGAATATACATTATGTTCTTGATATAACCTTTTTGTATACTGATTCTTTATTAAAAATGACATCCATAATTTAAATTGTATAATATAACAAAGACATACTTGGTGTATCTTAAGCTAATGTAGACTAAGTAAAACATCCCCTTGATCTAAGTTAATGTAAGTTAAACTATATGAAATTGTCAATATTGATCATTTTCAGCACACATAAATGGTTATACCATGTTTCAGGCTAATAGAAGCATAGAGCTCTGAGAAGAAGGAAAGCAATCCCTAATAGTTGGGCTTAACATCTGTGCTTTGAGATTTGCTAGGAGCTGGCCTGGCACTTAGAGGTTGGCTATGGAGTTTATTTATGGAAACTCTCTTAAATCACATCAGACAAGGTTGCCCCGTGACATGGTGAAGTGAGACAGAAACAAGCTTACTCTTGTGTTTGTTTGAGTATAAACAATTAGAAGGTGACTGTACAATCTCAAAATTACCATTCTCTTCTCCTGGATGGCTATCAGGACAGAATGATGCTTATCAAGCATAGCTTCAGCCCTGCTCTATACCTCCCTCATTCTTGACGATAATTATTAGGATACCTAATCATAGCGTTCCTCCCCTTTCTGAAGAGCACCCAATCTAAAGTAAACCTCTGCTTCTGTGAGCACACCCCCAAAATCACTTTATGTGAGCCCAAGTCCTGGAAGTCCCTTCCAACTCCTTCTTATGGAGATATTCCACTGTTTCCCATGGCTTCTGGTTTCCCTTACTACAATGAATGAGTAAATCTAACTTCTTCCGACTTACAGGCATATTGTTGGCAGTCTTGGCTGCAGGGCATTGGCAGAAGTGGAGGTTCCTGAGATTCATGTGAAATTTGCTTAGACCAGGATCCATGACAGTAATAGTGTACATGTCTAAGACTCCTTCAACTTCTAGCTGTCTGAGGCACCTCCCCATTCCTGGTGATTTGATCTGGAATGTTTGTCATCATTGTTAATTCAGAGAATCTGGAAAAATGTGTTCTCTCAAATGAGTTATTTCCATCAAGCTTGAAAAAACATTGCAAACATTATAAGACATTTTTAACACAAAAGTAAAGAATAATATATTGAATGCAAAGAGAGTAGCATATGTCACTCAACTTCAGCATTTTGCCATCTTGTTTTAGCTATTCTCTCTTCCTTCTTCCCCTTCCCCATTGGATCAATTTAAAGCAAACCTGATGCATGATATAAGTTTAGTACTTGAATTCTAAGGTGGAAATATGTGAAGATATCCCTGAAGACAATC
The DNA here is from genome assembly GCF_030020395.1 of Manis pentadactyla. Taxonomy (NCBI): domain Eukaryota; kingdom Metazoa; phylum Chordata; class Mammalia; order Pholidota; family Manidae; genus Manis; species Manis pentadactyla. The sequence goes on from NC_080021.1 coordinate 61,380,585, forward strand.
AGCCAATGTCTCATGTACTTTAAAGATGCTTATTGCTATATATTAGTAAAACAGTTTAATTAGTCTAAGAAAGGTCTTTCTTCCATGTGCCTATCTACTAGGGTAGGTAGGAAAACAGTCAAATTATTTAGATATAACCTTTAGAAAAAAGTAGCAATGGCACTGTTTTGATTTATGCTATTTATTACTTAGTTTACAAAAAAACATTTCTTATCTGATTAAGTTGCAATATGAAACAAGATTTGGAGGGAAATTATGACTTTTGAATTGATTCCCTAATATATAGCTTGGTCCCATAGATATTGTTTGACTAAATAATCAAAGACTCAGGGTAGATCAATAATAAAATAAAAGATCAAACTTTTATTTTCTGTTTCTAAATTTTAAACCATTGGTGGTAAATAAATAAGAAAAAATGAAACTATATATAAACATCTTGGTGTATTTCTATTCATGAGAAAACCTACTTTGGGCAAACCTTTTAAAATCCTTCATAGATACCCTTTCACCATCCCTCCTCTTGGTAACATTTCTAATTCCCTGATATATTATTTTATTCCATAACATTTATCACTCTTACTGTTCTTTTAAAGTCTTCTCATCTAGCCACCTCCTATTCTAGATTTTAATTTGCATGAGAGCAGAGAACTTTGCCAATTTTAACTAATATTTCAAACCCCTAGACCAGTACTTGGCGCTAAGTAGGCACTCAATAAATATTATTAAAAGATTTTCCCTAGTTTATTTTCTTCTATTCTTGTATGTAAACAAACACACATGCATACACACACAGACACAAATATATTTCAAAATTAGAATCACAATGAATTTAAAATTTTCCTGTTTTTGTCTGGTTATATTTTATCTTTCATTAAATGGTCTACAAAAGGCACACTTTTAATGGTGCATAATAATCTAAATTATGAATTTATAATTATTTATTTTTATATTTTCTGATTGTGGAAAATTTCTATTTCAACATCTTTTTAAAGAAATCAAAATGCATATTTCATATTATCTCCTCAAGTTTCCTTGAATGGCAACATGGGTCGGTCATTCAACTATTCTGCATTATATTCATAAGAAATCTCAACATCCTTTGCAAGGCACAAAGGCCCTTGTAATAATTAGCCTGTCCTCCCTCCCAGCCTTATTTCTTCATTTCCACTTGTGCTCCACCCTCCACCCATGTCATCTTGCTTCTTCTCCCTTGCCCTGGTTTGCCTCAGTTCCAGTTCACTGTGTTTCAGATTTGCTAAGTGCCTACTATGTGGCATGCACTTTGCTAAGTACTGGTATTCAAAGATAAACAAAGAAGTCCAGTTTTGAAAGCCTTCTTTACCAATATGCTCAAATCCCACCTCAGGACAAACTGTCCTATTTCTGGGCATTCATAAGCACTGACTATTACAGCAATTAGCCATTGGGATTGTTTTGTTGCCTGGTTTTACCATAGATTGTAAATTCTCAGAGAGCAGTGTCTTAGTCTGTTTGAGCTGTTATCACAAAAATACTGCAGGCTGAGTGGCTTCTAAACAACAGAAATGTATTTCTTACAGTTCTTGAGACTGGGAAACCCAAGATTAAGGTTTCTGGTAAGAGTCTGCTTCCTGGCTTGTAGACAGCATGCATCTCACTTTCTTCCTGGGGACGATGTTATCTTTTTAGCTCTTCATGACAGTAGAGACTACAGGACCCTAATTTTCTTGATATTTCACAGAAGAGCAGAGGAGTCCATTATATTGGTGACTTGTGTTAATTGCACTTCTTGAGAAGGAGCTGATAAGTATTTTTAGGTACCCTAATGATGCTTGCAAATCACAGTAGATGAGAAATAATCCTATGAATATTCAAGGGCTTGTTACATTGGCAACGTTTTTTTAGTTGTCTGATGTACCGGACTGTCTTAAGATATCTCCCTGTAAAATTAACGGGAAGCTTTGAACCTTGCATCCTCTACAACTATGAAAATCATAGAGTACTTGATGAGTCCCACAGGATTTTAGAGATGACATACTGTATTTGGGGGTTCTGTGCTAGGCCGTGTATCTGGTGGCTTGTAAATCTTTCAGTTTTGAGGGGGACCCAGAGCAAGACAAGGAGGTAGGTCCAGCTTGAAGTGGGCACAGAAACAAGTTATTATATGATTGAAATGGTATATTTAAAAATGTATCCAAGCAGATCCAAGAAGGCACAAATAGGTTGCATGAACAGGTTGCCAGTGTGCCATGTCATCTATCTCTATTGCCTTGATGACTCTTTTCAAAATTACACATATGAACTCATAAGGTGGGTAGTATATTGGATTGGCAATACCATAGTTTGACATAATATACTAGGGTTTGATAATAGAAGATGAGTTTGTTTTTCTATAATGGGGGGGACCCAGGAGATTAATTGATATGATTTTTGGTGTTCCATGTTTCGTGATAATTATAAGTGGGCAATTGCAACAAACATGACCTAACAAGGTAAAAGAGCTAAGAGCTCCAACCCTTTGGAAATGAAAATCTGAGTCATATAACCAAGAAAGCAGTCTAGACCCAGAAGGATTGAGATTATGAGTATCAATTATGGCCTTAAGACCAGCTGCAATGGCAAGGACTCTAACTCAGTTCTATCAATCATTACATTAAGTCTTTTGTAGATATCGAGGCTAGCACTGCCTTGATATTTCTATGACAGCTTGGACTTAATAAAGGCCGTCAACAAACAAAAACCTACCAGTGGTTGACTATGATGGAAAACTCTTGAGGTCCACCTCTCAACTTGTATGTTACTCAGCCCAGAGTTCTCAAAACATGATCCCTGGATCAGCAGAATTAGCATTGCCCTACCCTCTCGCTGGGTGATGCTCAGGCACTCTAAAGTCTGAGAATCACTGCTCCAGTCATTTGTGTGGCAACTAGAATCAAGCAAGTATAACCTACCAGTACTTTACATGTCATTTGTTTGAGCATCTACTCGGAGTTCTTTTATGGCAGTTCACATACACTGTTTCAGTAGAAGGATCTTTGGCAGCCTCCACCTCTTCTAGGGCTTTCCTGTTAACAATGGAGTGATTTGGTTTAGGTCAATGGCTTTCAAGGCCTAAGTAAAGTATAAATAGGTATCTACAATGGTGGCAAGCGTTTAGGTGATGAAAATATTTTTTAAGTTTGCTTTTTTTTGGTGGAAGCAATAGCCCAGCATAGTTCTGGAGTACAGAGAGGTGGGAATCCAACACTCCCAGCAGGCATTTTATACCATTTGGGCATTCTATACAAATCTTTATTCTCTTGGAAATAACAAACAGTACAATGTCTGATCATCCATACTATTTGAAAAATGACAATTTATCTAGATAAGCAGGTTATTTATTTCATGGATGACTACTTCTGTTAATAATTAGCATCAAATAATTTTACTGTAACCCTTCAGATGGAGACAAGATAGAGATAGTGACTTTGCTACAATGTAATAGTCATGAAACAAAGAAAATAACACAATAAAGAAGTAATAAAAAATATTTGATGTATATTTTAAGAAAATTCAAGTGTAGAAAATAACAATAAAACTCTTCCTTTCCTCAATTCTCAAGTTGCACAGTAGGTATTTTACATTCCAGGCAGTTATCTCCCCACAGAAAGTGGTGATAACCCAGAAGATTTGTCATCTCTCTTGAGAAAATCCCTTAAGAACAGCACAATTCTCATTACAGGCAACCTGAGAATTCTCGGTGTGTTCTACATTCGAGAATGTCAGCTGTTACAGTAGTTAAAGCTACGTGTAGGAGCACACTTACCTAATTAGGTTAACTGTATTCCAAGACCTACTTTCACTGAAAGAAAGGTTTCACCTGGGATCTTCACAAAGTTATCTAATTCCCTATTTATTTGTTTTGTTACACTGGGGAGAACTAGATGTGTGATGATATTTTCATCTCTTTTTGAAAAACAAAAGGATTTATTGAATATTGGCTTTGGCCTGAATTTCCAATGGACAAAATGGGTATACACATTGTCTGTTATCATTTTCTTCCATGGAAGTCACTTATATTCAGATACAGGGTGGTTAGTGATAGTTTCTTTTAAAGTTACTTATGTTATATTCCTTATGGTTTCTAGTAAAAAACAACATAGGTTAAGGAGAGACTTTTCAACGTGCCGGTTTCAGTTTAGGGTCCTGATTTTTAAGTAAAAAGTTGAAAATGTTAAGAGGATAAGATCATAGAATTGTTTCTTCATTGGAAAAACAAGAAAGGAATTACAATGTCAGAGGAAAATCTATATGCTTTTGAGTCCATAAATGAAGGGAGATGATAGTAATCTCAACTGAAATTGAGATGAATTTATATTTACAGCATAGCACAATAAAAGTGGGTTGAAATTATATTCCTCAACAAAAATATATATACATATATGTGTGTATAAACACACATACACACACATGTATATATATACACACATACTTCAAAAATGTGTTTACTGACCACCTATTAGGTAAAGCTATACAAAGAAACATAAGATGTGATTTAGTCTGTGTTTTAGGGTTTTCCTAATAAGAGAACCCAAACCAATATAAGACAATATGATACACATGTATAGACAATATACGATATGATATATATGTATATATGATATACAACATGGTATATATACATATATCTTATACATATATATAATATCTATTTATCTATCTATAGAGAAAGAGATAATGAACTTTTATAGTGGGGAAGTCCGCTGATCTGCTGTTGGCAAGCTGCAGACCCAGGAAAGCTGCTGGTGTATTTCAGTCTGAGGTCAAAGACCTGAGAACCAGGGGACTCGATAGTGCTGTGCCCAGTTTGAGAGGAGATCAATGTCCTGGCTCAAACTTTCAGGCATAAAGAGTATTGTTTTTCTTTCTCTCCCTCTTTTGTTTCATTCAGGCCCTCAATGGATTGGAGGAGGCCTATACCCACAATGGGAAGGGAACTCTACTCAGTCTACCAATCCAAAAGCTAAGAAACACCCTCTCAGACAAGTTAAAATTATGCTTTTGTTCATATTTAAAAATAACAAATATATGTGTTAAACTCATGCAAGAAAAGAATTTTTGGTGACTCATTTTTACTAAAGAAATATACCAAAAATGATAGAATAAAGAAGGAGAAAATACAGTTTTTTTAAGTTAGTACCACCAACATTTTAGATCTGTCAGCAAATACAGACCTAGCTTGGAAGAAGCAACATTAATGTTGTTATTTTGGAAACCTAATGTTATTAATACAAACACTGTGCTACTTTTCTACTTTTTAAAAAATTACACTTTCAGTAGATTTGCTAATCATCTTGCTCACTGGTAAGGAAAGACGAATACATGGTCTCAAAAATAAGGAATTGTTTCTGCAACATCCATTTATCTCTTTATAAAACTGGAAGATGATCCAAGTAGCATGTGCTTCAGCTTGGAGATGTATTTATTTTGCCACCAACATAGGACTAAGTAAATTTTTTAGTAATACATCTTTAAAGTTCTAGAATATAATTTTCTACACACTGGAACAGTGCTGCTTTTGAAAGTACTTAAGCTTAATATATTTATCACAGTAAGGTAATTTTGTTTATAATTACAGGCTTCAGGTTCTATTTTATATAGTCTTTCCCACAGATCAAAGATGCATGATTCCCAGGCATGAGAATATAGGAAAACTCTCTTTTTCTCTCTTCAACCTTGCCAATTTTGTGGGGGAATCTCTTAACATTGGTTGGTTTCCATTAAAAATCAAAAGGAGACAGAATCTGGGGCAGTTGGTTGCATAATCATTGTAAAGAACAGTGAAGGGTATGAAATGCTACTCTACTTGTAAACTAGTAAGTAACCTGCCACAGTTTCATGCATGTTGGCAGAAGACTTGAGATAACCTGGCTCAGAGACAAATGATTTTATTATAAGCAGCAATAGCAGCAGCCAGAGCCTCAGTCTGTACTAGTTTCTGAGCCCTATTTCCCAAAAGGTGAAGACGAAAGGTTTAGGCAACACCTAGTTGTGTCAGGAGAGGACCTTGAGCACAGGAACCTCAACCTTTTATAATGAGCAGTAAACCTGCCTAATCTTTGCCCCAGAGGGAGACCTAATTTATTATAATGGACAGTAAGCAGAGCAAATCTCCCTTGTTCCTGAAAGAGACACTATCTCTAATGTTCATCTGTTTGTTATACAAACATCCTTGAGAAGATTTAGTTTAGAGCAAAGACAGTCCATGTCTCTGCTCATAAGATGTGCAGATATGCAAGACCCATAGTAAACTGTCTCTTCACAAATACAAAAAGAAAAACATTAAAATACCTTTTTTTCTAAGAAAAGTAATTTAATGTGTACCATACACTAAGCAATGGGCTAAATCCTAAGGAAGACCATAAACATTCTGCTTTCTCTAAAATTTCACAGTATTTTCAGAAACAGAAATAAGCTTAACTGAGCAAGTCAAAGAACCATAACAAGAGAGTAAAGAATATGTTATCATGCAGAAACAGAATTTTGCTTAGGGAAGTGGGAAGGTGTTACAAAGATACAGCAACTGCTATGTACTTAATGACAAATAGGTTTCCTGCATTTAGAGAAAAAAATGCATGAGAGCCATTCCAGGGATAATAAACATATAATTACTGGCATTTATTTTTAAAAGTGAATAGAATCATGAGGTGAAGATAAGTAGAAAGTGGTGTTATTTTAACGTAACTTAGAGTCAAACTGTGGAAGTTTCTCAATTTCATGGCTCAGAGGTTCACAAGAATGTGTGTAGGATTTTCAGGTTTGAAACTGGAGTTACAGAAAGAGAAAGAAAGGGATTTAGTTGCTTAGAGGAAAAAAACTGTAGGAGTTCTGACACATCTTCTAAATATTTTCCCTTTACAACTTGAAAACCAATTTTTAGATTATTTGGGACTTATTCTTTAAACATTAGAAAGCCATCAGTGATTTTATGCAGGATTGGAAATGTTTTAAATACTCATGAGTTGTAATAGGAAGGGATTAGAGAAGGGAGATGATTTCTGCAGACAATTTGGAATTCTCTTCAATAGGTTAGATAAAAGTGGATGAACCAAACAAAGATAAGTTACATAAAACAAAAATGTCTTCATGTGAAGAGGTGATAAGAACTTTTTACTCTATGCTTTACCATAATAAATCATGATTAGTGTAATAGTCTTATTTTAAACTCTTTTCTCCTTTCTAGAAAGAGGATCACCAATAATATTTATTCATTGGCTCTTTCTGTGTAATTTTAAATACATAAACCATATTTTAAAGACAAACATTCACTTCCTTCTTCATTGCTCACAGCCTAAGCCAGAACTAACTTGGCAATGGCTTATCCCTATTTCCACTCTTCTCCATCTACCCTGTCCAAGCAATTCTTAATCTAACCTTTAAAGACACTTGCAAGTGTACATCATTCCTATGCCTAAAACCCTCTTATCATTTCCCATTGCTGTTAGAATAGCGATCAAAATCCCTAACCTGTGTGCCAAGGTCTATATGATTTCACTCTGTGTACCCTCATCTCAGACCACTCAGCCCCTTGGTTATGTACCAGCACCAGTGACCTTCTTGCTGATCCTCAAAGTGCACTAAGTATCTTTGGACCCTCAGCTTCCCCCAGTTGCTGATCCTTCAGCCCAGAAGGCTGTCCTTCCTCAATCCCTTACGAACTCCTACTCTTTACTACTCAGCTTACTTCCTTAGAAAGAATTTTGATCTTCTCTTCAACCTTTATTAAGAAATCCTGTTTTATAATCTCTACCTTTATTACATAACACTTATCAAAACTGGAATTTTCAATTAAGTGATTATTTATTGTCTATCAGCCCAGCCTTACTTGCTACTCCATCCCTACCCTCTGAAGAAACTAAACCTAAGCCTGTGACAGGCTGTATATTTACTGTTCCCATCTATGTCCCTGGATCTTGCACATTACCTGGCACATGGTGGGTGTCCTGGAGTGTTTGGAACGAACATGGTCAAACTGCATTTTAAGATCAGTCTGGTTGTTGTGTGACCACCGAATGGTTAGATAGTACTGCAGGTAAGAGAGGTCATTTGGAAGGCTAATGTGAACAGCAATGAGGGGCTCTTTAGAGCTTCCATAGTGGAATGGTGTCATGTAAGAAAGCACTTGATGCAATGGTAACTTCCAAGCACACAAACAGGTGGGTTATCCCAGAGGTCATGAGATAGAAAAATTCACAGAGGGAATGAAAACACTTGAATCAGCACTTCATTAGATTAATTTTAAACCATGCAGCAAGAAACATGGCAAAAGTGAAGGAGTCAGTTAGCACACTTTGAACAGAGATAAAATGAGATAAAGGACCACATACTTAAATTTGGGGGTATGCAATATTCATATGTCCCATCTCTCTCCCTTTCTGCCATATCATCCTTCCTTGTGGATGTTGTGGTTGAAAGGACCAGAGGGGAGGTGCTAGAAAAGGAACCCACAGAAGACAAAAGGTGCCCTGGGCCTATCAGCACACACTTCTTCTATCAAAGGGACTGAAGGACAAGCATATATAGTCAGTTGTAGTTCACAAGTTAGTTTGGTGAACATCCATGAATTTCATATGTGTTTCTTTGTCCAAGGTCAGATAGGAACAGAATGAGTTTCACCAATGCGTGGCTGAATTAAAACTTGACAGTTAGGTGTTCATTTACGTAAAACTGGACAATTTTAATGTTGCTGGCATATTCAGTCTCAGGTATCTCCAGAATATTCGATATTTGTGGTCCTTCTATGCCTGTGTTTAACACATACGTGCTCTACTTGATAACTACCTGTCTTATGCTTTACATTTTGTATACTTGTGCTAAGTACAGTCTATGAATTCTGCCTGTCTTTCAAACTTTTGGCTTACTGTTTTCTTATTTGTACTTAAAATATCTTAAAACATTTTTCATTATATATAACACTTATTTAATAGAATTGAATATTCTTAAGATAAAATGGACATTACAGAGAGGGAGGAGTTAGATATGCACACATTAGACCGAAAAGTGATCAAGAAATGTTGATAATTATATTTGGGGGTGAGAGTGAAGGAGACAAATGAGTCAAAGCTCAGGTTTCCAGGTTGAGCTTTTGGGTGGTAAAATTTACTGATTAAAATAATATATGGATTGAGACAATGGTAGTTGAAACCATGGTTATGAATGAGAGTTCCCAAGGACAGCTGCAAATGGAAAAATCACAAGTAAAAGGATGGGTGAGGGAAGTATCCCACAGAAAGGAGATAGAGAAGGGCAAGTCAGAATTCTATAAGGGACAGTATAGCATGACCTTTCACTGAAGCCTAAAGACCAAATCCTTCTAACATAAAGATTAGGTTCAGTAGTTACCTGATCAAAAAAAGTGCTTAAAAGGTTGTGTGGCAGCAAAATTTTTGGTGGAATTAATCAATATTTTGTTCTCATGATTATTTCTTTTCCACCTGCCCATGCCCTGTGTGGTCCATAGTCTTAGCAAATTTCCAGGGAGAAAGAAAACCCCTTGAAGTAAGGTTTCTCACAGTCTTTTGTGAAAGCCTAGATTGTGGTAGATGTAGATGAGGGTAAAAGAGAGGGAGTCCTTTGAAGGCAAAGAGAATGAGAGCATATGTACTATATTCAGAAGGGGCAAGGGTGGATGAATCTCTTAATAGTTGGGACCCTCTTCTTGTTTGTTCTCTGTGGTATGGAGATTCTATACTTCAGCATGGATGACTGAATGACATATCCAGTGATGCTGGACCCTTGGTACCAGGGTTTTCATCTCCAACAAGATATCTTGCTTCCAGGAGTGAGTGTCCTAAAAGCATCAGAAAGGCTGAATTAAAATGTTCCATGGTAGCTTGGATAGAGACATGCTTGTCCACACCTAGTGGCACAGGAGACTTCAAGGGTCTCCCCAGTATAAGGTCTTGGAGGATCCTGTAGGGCTGAGGTTGATTATCCCAAGAGCTGGGTGATAGATGGCTTATAGAGAGTTTCAAGTTGTTTTTAAGAAAATGATTAAATTGCTGTATTTCTTGCATATTAGAATTTGTAGATCATGATTCCTATTCTCTACAACAAAGGCATCAGGCAATTAGAAGTCTGGGGAGTAATTTCAGTAGAGCTGTGAGAAGGTTTACTGAAGTTCACTGGACAGAGAACAGAAGGTAAGAAAGCTTGAGAAGGGGAAGGATGGACTTGGATGGCAGCTGGGAAGTAGACGAGACTTGGTTGTGTTTACTGGTTGAGAAAAGGAACCAGAGAGAGAGAGGGAAACAGAAAGATGAGGAAAAGTACACAGGAAAATCTCCAAATAAGCAAATACTCGAATTGTGTGGACAATGATGCCTTTTCCTCTGTGGGAAGCCTCTTTATACTGAGGATACATAACCTCTCTAACTGGGCTTTGATAAACTCTAACCTAAGATTCCTTAACTCCTGGACATTCTTTGTTGTTACAAGGCCAGTCAACCCCAATCTGTCCCTCTTTCTCTCTGTCCTTAGGCTTTTCTCCAAAGATAAAAGGTCTATTTAATTCAGTTGAACTGACTTGACCTGTTGGTGTTGATTGATTGCTCAGCCATTGATTAAGCACTTCACCATCCTACCTGCCCTACTTCCTACTCATCTGCAGCTTCTTCCTCTCTTGGAGTTGGAAAAAATCACTCAGACTGCTCAGGTCTCCAGGCCAGTAGGCAGATCCCTTCTTTGACGGAACACTGTATGGCTGAACCCACAGTTCATAGCCTTTAAGAGGAGGGTCCCACTTCACTACATTCCATGTGTGAATTTTGCAGAGAAAGACATCACATCTATGACATAAAGTCAGAACTGATTTCAGCTGATTAATTATTTGCTAATGAAAGAGAAGGATTTTGTTAAAGGCAATAACTGACAACCTCAATTTTATTTCAGGGTCGGGGGAGCAGATCTAAATAGCTTGCTGAAACATAACATCATTTTTGTGCTTTGAATTTAGATGAGGATAGTTGCCCATTTTCTCCCTGACATAATACACATGTATCAAAATTTGATGGCATTGCTCTTCCTTCTATGTCTGTGGAGAAGAAGTACACATTTCCCCTCCAACAGCCGGTAAAGCTGGGTGGGGAGAGTCCTTCCTGTGTGTACAGGAACAGAAGTTTGGCCCATCTGCTGATCAATCTGGCACTTACTGTAACTTGAGCGTGTCACTGAACTGCAATTTTTAAACTACATCTAAAATTGAGTGACTGATACTTATTCTGAAGTATATGCAGAACACTGAGTCCAGTGTTTGTGTGCTAAAGAAAAAATAGCTAGTCTCATTAATATTGATTATTGGGCACTACTGAATGTTGCCTACCACAGGTGCTTTGTGTGGAGAAGGTGAAGGGTAGAGTATTTCCCATTATCTCCATAATCTAGCCCAAATGTGCACTCCCACTTTGTCTGCTAAATTCATTAAAAAAAAAAATCTTACCCTGCCATCACCAGTTAAATCTAAACCCAATTCATTTATTCATTCATTTGCTCATTGAGCAAACACTAACATTCTAGTATGTTACAGGTTAGCTGCACATGTCCTTGGCCTCTAGCACTGAGAAAATGCTCAATAAATGTGTGAATGGACTCTTAAATAAATAGCATTTTGAATAAGTTAATTAAAGATAATAGAGAGATCCAGAAACAAAACTGTAGTCTGTCTTGACTAGTGCAGAGAACCTGACATCGTCACTCTCACAGGGACAATTTGAAGGCATGCTTTTAGGTGTTGTCTGGAACAGCTACTCACTGGGGAACAAGAACAAAAGGATGGGTTTAGGGTATTGGGCTGTTTTAGACCCCTTCCTTCCTCTTGAGACTCATTATCCCACTCATTATCCACCTTCCCTGATTCATCCAGAACTATCCTGCTGAAGGGAGTCTACCTCAGGGCATTCTTGCTCAGTACTGGTGAGTGATCTGCTAACTGTTGCAGAGACTGGGAGGAAAATCCTACTGGGCTGCTAAGCAAAGCAAAAAACATCACAATGCTCGGTGGGTATCAGGAGTAATCCTAGCCTGTTAAAACAACCTTGCCCCAGGGGATCTAGTCAATGAAAAGGACACCATGGCCCTCAAAGCTCTAGATACAAAATAATCTAACCCTTTCCTGGATTAATGTAATAATCCTTTAGGATGAAACTGGGGGTAGCAATGGCAAGAAAGAGAAATGAGCAGCTTTGAGATATTTTGTAGAATGAATTAATAGTAATAAAGTTACATTTTATTGAACATTAACGTGCTCCAGGCTTAAGGGCTTTATTTGCTTCATCAGTTTTCATCTTCTATTCAAACTCTATGACATAGGTGTTCTTATGTCCATTTTATTAGTGTAAACTAGATGCCCGAAGAGTTAAACAGCCTGCCCCTCATTCCCAGAGTCTATCAGTCACAGAGATGAGGTTCAAACTGACATTAGTTTGATGCCCAAGTTCTTGTTCTTCAGACACTTTCTATACTACCTCCAGGTGTGCAGGGAGACTAGAACTGAAGATCACTCCACAGTTTCAGTCATTATATCTGAAGATGATTTTATTTTAAGAGCTCTGGTAGAACAATTGGAAGAGACATTTTGAGTAAACATAGTTATTTTGGATTTGTGTACATTTTAATATAAGTCTCCAGCATATTATCAGTAGACCTTTGGAAATAAACTCTGGCTTAGGTCACTCACATGTATAATGGAGATATTTGTATTACATTCCTTATAAACTTGTTGTGAGGGTGAAGTCTGGTATACCATAAGCACTCAATAAATGGTTATTATTTTTAATCATTAATTATTTTTATTTATGAGTATTTGGTGAAAAAAGAAACACTATACTTCCTACTGGTAACATATTTGCCTTTAGTTTCAGCTGTTGGAATAAATTTCCTGTATTTGATTGGGAATGATTTTCTTCTATCCTTAAAGGAAAATAGTGTGTTAACCATAGTAATGTAAGTTATTCTTAGTTGACCCTTATTGTATCAAACTCTCTAGAAATATCTTACATACATTATTTCACTGACTTAATTTTATAATTACATGTCAATCATTTAATACTGGAGGTAGATTTTAAAAATAATTTTGTCACTAATGTGTTGTTCACAGATAAATTCCAGAAAATGATGAATTTATAAAAATTCTCAATAGTGTCTGTGTGCCAATGTATATTTCATCTGTTTCTCAAAGGAGTCTATTACCTGCTTCCCATCACCCAAATGATTAAAAAATGCTGCTGTATAAGTACCCATCCAATTCCTTTTGAGAGAGGAACAGAGTTCATCAAATGCACTAAAATGAAATACTTCTATAGATAAAGAGTGCTTCACCTTCATGCAAATTTGTAGCTTGTTCAAGGGGTTTTGGGAACAATAGCAACTAGATTCTTCTTCTGTATTTAAACCAGAACTAAGTCATTAACAAATTCCCAGTGGGAAGTTTGTAGCACATGTTTAATTATGGTAGGATTCTAAAGTCAATCCAGGGGCTGAAAAGGTTCTGTTCTTTTTCCAAATCCCAAATCAAAACCCTTGATGTTTCACAATGAGGGAGAATACAGTCCTTTGAGGCTGTGGTTTCAATATTAAGCTGATGGTTCATGGCTTCTTGTCATTTTGTCTATATTATTTACCTAATCCTATAATATTTTTTTTTCTTTTTAACCAAGTTTAAATTCCAGTTTAAGATTTAGTACCTGTCAATGATGCACAAAGGGCAGGGATTATTATTATTTACTGCTGGTTGTAGCTTCTAGCCAGGATCTGGAAAGAACTGGACCAGGGTCTTTCAGTATTTCTTAATCTAAGATTTTTCCTGTGATGAGTAGTTAACATGGGTTAAAATTTTCTTTTTTTTCCATTAAAAAAGTCAACTGTGATTTCTATCCTGATCAGTATTTTCACATTACATAAAACAATATATCTAGCTTTTTAAAAATAATGATATTGAATTTGCCTAATTGTCTGACCCGTTCAATCTGGTGGTGAGAAAGAGTGAGCCAGGCAATATCTGATGGTCATAGTGATGTTCCCAGGAGGTCTTCTGGGTCTTCTCTGTATTTCTGTGACATGTTAAAGATGATCTTGAAGGGTCCTTTGAGCTCTGAGACTCCATGATTCTTTTAGCATTGGTTGTTGACTAGGACCCGAATTTTAGAACTTACCTGAAGGTATTTTAAAATCATCCATTCCATAAGCATTAGAAGGTCACTTCTTGTCTAAGATTACAATGTAAGAGGAACAGCAGTCTCTACCTCAGGTCTCATCAGCTACTCCTTCCTGACATGAGGAACACGTCGTTCTGTCATCCTGTCACTGTGAAATGTGAAATGCACACCCAAGGATTATGTCAAAAGGCCCCAGAAGTTCCTCTCAGAAGTGTGCCATGCTTATGTGTTCAAATACCTCCAGTTAGCTATTACAGAAACAAGGATTAGGTTACAATTTTGAAAGAGGTAAGAAAGAAGAGAAAGAAGAAAGGTGATACTTTATTATAATAGAGCTGGATTTTTACATTTTTTAATCTACATTAGGGATTCTAGATAGTCTCTTTATTTTATATTTCATTGAAAATCCCTTTTTACTTACATTCCATAGTGTAACTTATTTTTCTGAATTAGGATCACCCATGCCTTTTCACAACTAACTTTGCTGCAATCACCTTCTTAGTGTAGGGATATATTGGAGAGTAAGGTTGGCTAGGAAGAAGAGAGAACAATACTGGAAAGAAAGAAAGAGAAGTGTAATGTGAAGCATAAGGTTACAAAGGTAAAAAAAATTCTTAAAGACCTTCCCATAAATTGAATAAGGTAAAATAAAATCATTATTATTGACATCTTCTTTTTTCAGGTATGTCGAAGTTAAACATTAAAAACATATTTTGTTTTTTAATAAGGACAATCTGGAACTTAGACACATAAATGAGAACTTTTAATTTTGAAATATCTTTAAAAATTCAAATAACTTGTGCTAAGGGCTTTTAGGTTACTCAGTGATCTCATATTCTTACTGTATTTTGTCAAATTTAAATACTGCTTCAAAGACTATTTCTCCATCTAATCATTGTCCATCTTCTGTCTTTGAAGTGTGACACAAAAAGTGTAATGTGTAAAAGAAGCTTCTGTGAAACAGAGAGAGAGATAAATGACCTCATGACAAAGAAAAAAAAAACATAGGAACACTTTAGGAAGACAGAAGCATTCCTTGAATATGACTTTTGTGGGAAAATGGTCCCAATCATTCCTATTTATATGAATGAAGGGCTTTGTTTGGTTTTTGATAGTAAGTTAAAAAAAATAGAACTAAAACCTCAAGGGCTAGATATGAAATGGTAGACTATTAGCATTTCTCTCTCATACATAGGCTCTAAAATATTTCTATTCATAAAATTCTTATAGATGTCTTTCTCAAACTGACATAATTTTTCACAAACAACATTCAGCAATCCTTTGGCAAACTTTGGAAGTAGTGTGACTATTGCAAAAAAAAGCAATGTGTTAAAGTCACCGTGCAAAAATGTATCTCCTTTCTGTGGATTAGGAGCATTGACATGGAAGAATAAATGGGCAGGGCCATAAATACTTAGGAAACTATGGTCCCTAGTTGTGCTGTTTCTCCATTAATAACCTTACAATATGTCTCAGATTTAGCTGATTTTATTTTCAGAAGATAAAAGGCGCCAAATCATCCACCACGCTGGCACCTTTAATGAGCCGGGGTTATTTTGCCTCTTAGCTTACATGTGAAAATCAATAGAAAAGCTCACCCTTTAGCTTTCAGTCAAGTCTGGACACACTGGGAGTAGGGATGCGAAGTTTATTTGTGGTCCTATCATATACAATAAAGATCCTGCAATGGTTATTTTTCTGTCACCTTTGCTTGACCTGAAAAATTTTAATAGGATCTAAAATATCTCATGCTTGACCTATTACTGTCAAATAGCAATCAAGACGCTATGTTTAAAACTGACTTAAAGGCAGAATAACAAAGCATTTGCTAAGCAATATCGAATGAAATGCGGACTTCTAGTAAAATAGATGTTAGATTGTACAAATACAAGCTTAACACTTGGGAAGGATGCTTGAGGATGTTTACTTTTCATGAAAAATAACTCAAATCTTTGAAATATGGCTACCTTTAGACATGTGTTCTTAAAAATAAATAAATGCTTGTGAAACTATAATATTAATTTGATTACATGTTCACTAGTTTAATGTAACACATACAGAGTACATTCTGAAGTATTTTAAGCTACCAAGTAGTTATCAATTACATTTATTAAGCACCTATCTGAGGAACATATTTCTTAGAAATAAATCATCTAATCAATAGCATATATCAGTGTTTCTTCAAATAAATTTGGAGCATGTACATTTTGCCATACTTGGTAGGAAGACAGATCAACAAATTGTAAATGCCTAAAAATGTTCTTTTATTGTTCAGACATTTTCTAAGTGACATAAATCTGCAGACTCTTGCTTTTCAGGTGCTCATCAGTCTTTTTCCTCTAATTTCACAGAGGTTATATAATCCTGATGTTTTGATTGCTCATTTAATGGGAAGACTACAGTTAGCTGTCGGTTAATAGAAATAGTGTAGCACGAGGGTGTACAGAAGTTTTGAATCTGCTTATAAGGACATGTAAAAGTGCACCCTGCTAGCAACCCCACTATTCATGCTGAGGTTTAAACACTGGAATTGGGTTCCCAGTGGATTTTCACTTTCACAAGTACTTAATGCAGCTTTAGGTGTCTCAGGGGCAAACTGAACTGGCCACCGAATATCCTTTTTAAGGGGAGTTAACAATGGCTTAGTTCTACCTCTCTTGAAATACAGGATTCATGTTTTTCTCTCTTAAAATATAGTGTTCCTAGAGGCAGTTGGGAACATTAGAGAATGAGACTGTATTTATCCATCCCAAGCTAGGTACAATGTAGGTGAAGGCAATCCAATGTTCCCTGCGGTGCTTTGTCAAAGCTTTTTAACCCTACGCTGAAAGGAAAGGATAACCGCTTCAGAGCGAGGTTACAATTGAAACTCCAAACCTATTAAAAACTTGGGCCTTTGCATTGGAGCAGGCTTTTGATTATAAAAAATTCTATGTACTTTTGAGGCTGTATACTTCTGTGCTAGAGGTGATACTGTGAACCCTGGACTTATCACAGGTGCAGCCAATTCTAGAATTTGAACTCAGACCTTAGATCCTTTCTTTTTTGAAAGGTATTGGGTTTTATTTTGGGCTAGAAGAGTTATGGGGCAAACCAAGTCAAGTTAAACTGATAAAATGCACATATATATGGTGCTAGGAACATAGCTGTCAGAGAAGGTAGGAAAATTTTACGTAGGATCTAAAATATCTCTTGCTAAAATAATCAGACACACATAGATACACATACAGAAATAGAACATAGGGAAAAGTTATGGTAGCATATTTTGATAATTTGGAAATACGAAACCCACTTAGAATATATTCATTAGGATAAACTAGGTTATGCTGTGGTAACAAGCAACTCCAAAATCTCAATGAATTTGAACAAATATTATGTATTTCTCCCTCATGGGAGCCCTGGAGACCCTGAAGGCATCTGTCTTCCATTCTTAATGAATTTAGTTCCCCAGCATCTCAATACAAAGTTTTCTCCTTTATTTCCATGGCAAGGGAAGAGACAGCTTAGAATCTCACATGGGAAAGAAACTGCATTAATCTGGAAAAGACACATCACTTCCACTCTTGTCTTATTGGCCAAAGACTATCAAGGGGGCAGGGAAGTTAAATGACTCTCCTTCCCATCCCCATCGTAAACTGAAGGAGGACAACTGGAAATACGGGTGAGTAACTCTAATATTAGTCTACTACATAAGAAGTGATAGAATTTCTAGGTGGGAAATCCATGAACTCTTCAACTATCTCAAACAGGTATTGCTGAGTTAGCAAATATAACTGATTTTTTAATAAAGGCAGAATTTCTGAAACTATTCTTAAGGGTTTCTCAACAAAAACCAATGATATTATTTTTGCAAAAACCACACAAATATGCATATTTATGAAGTACTATTTCATTAAATATTCAAATGGCATTTCAATATTTAAACAAAATCCATAGACTAATTTCATTATTGTCACAGGCAGAATATTATATTACTTGAAAAGTGCTCAATAAGATTGATTTGTGTTCTCTGTAAAATGCAGTCTCCACTGACCACTTGCAAGGCTGGGTTACAAGAGCCTTTCAAACCACAAACTGTGCTGTGGTCTTTACAATGCAATGCCTGGAATGCCTACGCTAAGCTTTGAAACTCTACAAAATATCAATGGCCGGTTCACGGCCAATACCTACCCAGGCGGAGGCACTTGGCTGCAGATCATTTGAAGTAGCTATTAGTGTAAATCAACGATTTAGTGTGTTCTTTTTTTTTTCCTTTGCCCTTCGTAAGAACATTCATAAACAAATTGCATATGTCTGCACCCACTGAGAAAGACACCACCTTATAAGCCTTTCGCTATCGTCATTTATTCCCTCTCCCTCACTTTTAAAGAAACCTCATCAATACTATTCATTATTAATGAAAGGTAGGATCATTCCTGGATGAAGTTTTAGTTCTGGTGGCCCATCAATACTTCTGACCATGTCTGTTTCATTATTGACAAAGTCTACCCACATTTACTCTTGTAATTAAGTTTTAGTTCAACTTCTAACTTCTCTCAAGTGTCTGAAATGGCGATATGGTGTTCTTAATTTCAGCTGCTGTTTCATCTCTCTCAGTAGGTGCCTATTTTATTGTTAAAGGTCATACTCATTTGTCTGCTCCAACAAAGACAGCCCTTAAAGTTGGCTGTGGTTTTGACAGACAGTGGTTCCTATAAGTGATGGCCTTAAGGACAGAGCTGGCACTGGGAGTCAGTCACCACAGCAAGGGGAATAACAGATAACAAATCATGCCACTATTTTTCCTCCTGGCGTGATTGACGACAGCACAGCGGGTGTAACTTTTCAATGTCCTCAGATTAAAAACCCCTCAAACAAATGAGTTCTGAAAATACTGCCCAGAGGCATTAAAGGAAGCTGCTGCCTCAAAATACTTTTTAAAAATAGGATTTTTTTTTAATGCACAATATATGGCCACTAAATGCAATTATCTAATTTTCAGTGATACTTTTCAATTTTATACACACAAAGCTCAGCTATAGATTTGAGGGGCTGTTGCATCACCAATGCAAAGCTTTTCAGAGAGAGAAGCATGCAGTACTTTGCAAGGCATAACAAACATTCTGAAGAGAAAATTTGGTGTTCGTCAAAGCATTTATATGCATTTCAGTGTATCACAGATTATTTTAAGAAGTGTTGTTTGCATGATCTACTAATTATCTTTTATGTGAGTGGTGGAAATACAGATTAGCAAACGACCATGCTCTGGCTGCATGTTAAACCACCCTTCCATTTTCCTAGTCCTTCATTAGTGTACCTAACAGCAGAGCAAAGACACAAACATTTCCACTTAAATAATTCCACTCTTCCTGACATAGCATATTGTCAAATAATGTTTTGATGAACTGAAAAGGATAGAGTGTATAGATTCTATGCTTCTGGTTTAAAAAAAACAGGTGTATTTGTTCTATACCTGTAATTATAATTACTGTGTATAGGTTAAATACAGGTAAGTACAAAAAAAAGTCATAATTTCATGTGTATATATAAAATGTTGTGTGTATAGATCATAAATGTATGTAAAACCATGAGAAAAAGATAACGTTTGTCTGGAAGTTTGAGCAATTTTAATAGTTTATGCCTGAGCAGCTTGCTGTAAATAGTGATTACGGGCCTCTCTCCCAGGGAGATTGATTCAGCAGTTTTGAAGTGAGGCTTGAAATCAGTATTAATATGGGTCCGAGGTGATCTAGATACAGCGTGATGTAGCTCTAACTGGGGAGCCAGCTTAGGCACATTACACGTTGGATTAACACTTCCAGGTCACACTGTTTTGTACAGAGCTGTGACTTTGATGCCAGTGGACAAAGGTTTGAATCTAGGTACTGAGTCTCATGAGCTCTATGGTCCTTGGCAAGTTACTTCACTTCTCTGAATCTCAGTTTTATGGGACTAAGTCGTATCTTGAAGGAATATTGGGAGATTAGTGAAGCTGCTGAAAATTCAAGTGTCTTCACTTGCTAGCGATACAACTGAAATGCTTAAAACAACACAGGAACTCAAATTAAAATAAGCTTTCTAAGAAGATGCATGGACTCTCCTACTTCTCTCTGCCCCACGGCCCCAGGGCTTTGCAACAACCCAAGGCTCCTTAAGAGCCCAGCTCTGTAGATGAAGCCATCAGTCCTCAGGTACAAAAGTGGGCACCCAGAAGATTCTTGACACTTAACCTAAGACCTAAACTAAGCCAAATTGTTCAGATATTTGCCATTCTCCCAAATCTTGCATGTTCCTCGGGTCCAGAGTGAGTCCAGGGCCTTGACCACCATTCATTCAACACACTCACGGAATCCCTACCGTACACCAAAGTGCAGAATTTCCTCCATAAAGGGTGAGATGAGCCACACTTTCCATGGACAGGGTGCTCTTGGTGGGAAGAGGACTTGCTTTTCTCTTCTTATCTTGGGCATGTTTATGCTGTTGGGCAGGATATTCAGATTTCTGGTAGTTCCTCTGTTTCTTCATCTCCAAAATGGCAATAAAAATAATCTTTCCCATAGGAATAAGGATTAAGCAAATTAACATATGTGACATGTTTAAAACAGCATTTGGCACTTAGGAAGTGACTTGTCCCAGGTCACCCTGCCAAGATACGCATGTTGAATTTGAAACCAGGTGCCAGAGTTCAGGCGTTGCAGCACTACCCTGGCCCAGATTATTTATACCTCCTTGTTCATCCCCAGTTACGGTCTAAATTCAACCAAAAGGAGAGCGAGTAGTACAATAGTTGAAGTTATATAACTAGACATATAAATACAAGCAGATAGGGAAAACATTTAAAAATAAAATGCAAAACTGTACAGTATAAAATAAAAAAATTATTTGCTTTTTGTATAAAATGCATACAAAGATTCTTCCTTTTTTTTTTTTCTATTTTTAGTCTCCCTGTTTTTCCAACACAGTGGCCAGTACGATTACATTATTCGACTTCTGAATCCCTTCAAGAGGTGTTCCATGGCTACACAGCATACGTGTGTATAGGTCCTATCCTGCTAAGTCAAATGGTGGCACGCTAAACTCACTCTTCTGCCCTCCCTCTTGCACTTATTCTATTTTTATTGTTATACAATTTTAACAGGTTTTTAAAATGTTGAAGTATATAGAATAAAAAATGAAAGTCCTTCAATCTTCTAAAGGTAACAACTGTTAAATATTATACAATTTAGACATTGTCTTTATAGAAAATATTGGAGTATGTGATATCCTTGTTCTGTACCTTGCTTATATTTAACATCATTAACATGTTCCCAAACACTATATAGGAGTCACCTTATTTTTTAAATGACCACATGGAATTCCAATATTATGCTTAAATTTATGTATCCCCTCACCTATTGGTAGACACTGAAGTTGTTTCTAAATTTTTAAAGCCATTTCAATGACATGTAATAGTTGCATGGACATTTTTACAATGTCTGTGTTACATAACATCATGGTTGTGCTTTATAATTGGTGATACTTTAGTTTCACTAAAATATGGTGTCTTGCCAATGGGTTTCAGCTCCAGGTAAGTCACTATGGATTCAATGTGACCAAAGAAATCACAGTAGAATGTTCTTGGGGTGACTGGGTTATACCCAACTTCATTTCCACGGTGGCAGGTCAATCACTATAATCTCATCCACTCAGAGGAAGTCTGTCAGCAGCAAGCTGGTCTCTGCCTCTGAGCCTCTCGGCCTGCACAGCCATCCTCTGGGCCTCTGTCTTGGGTGCTGCCACCACTCCAGCCTCTGCTCTGCTCTCCTGCAGTCATGCAGCTGTGCCACCGTGTTGCCCAGAGCACTGGGCAGAGCTCTTTATATAGAGTCAATAGCAACATATTGCCCACATGTGTGTAGTGAGCTAGCCAACCAGGGTCAGGTGAGAATCCTGGCCACAGGAACTTTCATTTTATCCACATATGGCATTTTCCAATCTAACAGATGGTGAAAATCAGATCTTAATGTTGTTTATATTTTCTTGTATTAATTTCTAGTGACACTGTGTATTGTTTCAATTTACTGTTTTCCAGGTGTAATTTTTTAAATATATGTTGTCTGTTCAAATCTCAACTCATTTTATAATGGCAAATATAACGAAATTATGACAAAGGTGCAGACTGTTCCAGGGCACTGTGTGGTGGACAGTCCTTACTGTGACCAGTGTCTGACTAGGGAAAATCTGTTTTCAGTATGGGGAAGAACTGATTCTCCTGTTTCCACAGAGAAGATCTTATGCATCCTCACAATGCCTATCTTGTTGGAAAAAAAGGACTTAATTTTTTTTTTAATTGACAATGTTCTTCAGGGAAAAGTGGGCACTCTTGTCTTTCATAAGAGACAATTTGTATCCTAGAATCAGCATGTTCCTCTCAAAGTTTGAGGCAAGCTAAAGCAACCTCTGCTTGCTTGCTTTTTTCCAATGCTGACAAAATACACTGCCACTGGGAGCAGGAGCCCTTAGTCCCTAACTCCGACTTCCCAATTGTCATCTTGCTCTCCAACTGTGATCATGTGTATTTTATGAAGATATCTCCTGTCTGAGTCAAATCAACATTCCTCTGTCTGTTTATACCTGGCACACCTTTAGCTTAGCATTGCTCGGTGGGCAGGATCACCCCACTCCCACCTGCCCAGGGGATATTTGGCACTATCTGGAGAAATTTTTCATTGCACTGACTGGGAGGAGGGGGTTGGAAAGCTACTGGCAGCTAGTGAGTAGAAACCTGGGATGCTGTTAAATAACCTGCAGTACATAGGCCATCCCTCCCAGCAAAGAATTATTCATCTGATGTGTCAGTACTGATGCAATTGAGAAACTCTGCTTTAAAGTATAAGTTTTAAGATTGCCTTAACCTGCAAATCATAGTGTTAGGAACTTTGGGATGATGGGCTGGGGTTTTTAGATGCTGAACCCTCCCCTCCCACCTACTTTCCTGCACATACACACCAAACACCTGACTGATGTAATACTTTGCATTGATGATAGCTCCCTACAGGACTGGGGTGGGAGGGTGGGGACAGTGAGGGCTTGCCCATGTGTTGGAGTTCCCAGGTGATTTGGATATGGTTCCCACCTCCCAGCAGTTGAGTTAGCACTATCATCTAGGTCTGAAGACAGCGATTGGCAGAGTACTTAGATTTACATCCTTCCTTACCTCGTCTCCTCCCTGAGGTTTACCACTTGTTTGTCTATAACTGCTCTTGAAACATATAAAATGTCTTAAGTTAAGATTTCTATTTATAAAACAGAGTATCTTTTGGTGTGTAAGGAAATTGGCCCAAATGGGATGTAAATTTCCTGAGAAATTAAATATATATATGATTTATATATGTAAATGATATATATTCATATTAAATGAATTAATTCCATGGTATTAGTTTAGGAACTTGGACAAATAATCCTTCTTTGGTAAATGTGGAGGACTCTCAGAAAGTTGGTATTAAGTACTTTTACTTAAGCACTAACTTTGTGATTCCTAGTCCGTGATTATATGGGATAAACTATACTTTTTGATTTCTAAAATTTGGGTCTTTGGTTCCTTAGTATTAATATATTCACTCTTACAGTTCATATAGAGAACATCCATTCCACGGACAGAGGCGGCACTGAGCTCTGAAGGGAGCATGCTCACCATCTCCAGAGGACACAGCTGCTGTCCTGTCTGCAGCCTGGCCACCTGTGGACCAGCATTCTCCCTTCAGCTCTCAAATGCGGTGAGAAAGCGCTGACTGTCATGCTCGGAAGGAAGAAAAGGATGCAAGGGGGAGAGATCTAGGCATACTTTATCCCTCATTTCTGCTGTCCTGGGTAGCCTTTCTGCTTTTGCAAGCATGTAGTGCCGTCTCTGTTTTCCTAGCTGCTGCTTTTGATGTTCATTCCTATCTATTTATGTATGATGGTCCCTACACTCCAAACCAGTTATCAGAAATAATGAGGTAGAACATTCTGGAGTCACCTGAAAATGTCCCACCTCTCAACGAGGTTCATATAATATGCAAATATCATGTTCTGTTAATCATCATATTTACATCTATTTCCCTGGTATCCAATCACTGGAATAAAAAAATGGCATTAAGTAAGAATATGATAAGAAAAAAATCAAAGACTTCTGGTAATATATTGCAATGAAGGCTAAAATATTTTGCAAAACTGTCTTTGAAGAAGTGAAGGGGGTATCTCAATGTGCCTTTTCAAACATGACATGCCCACCTGGCTGTAGTCTGAGTTCATCACAAAACAATTGGCATGCTTTCCATTGAACAAGGAGGGAAAAAGTGGGTCCTAAAATGCAACCACTACTTTGCTTCTTGTGCCAATGCCCCATCCTCCATAATCAATTTCAATTGTTGTGGTTTTTCTTGAAATTTAGTTTAAATCTAATTAAATTAAATAATATTTTACATTCATATTGTTAGCTAGAATTCAGACTAAATATAAGGACTCTGATTTAGGCATTTGTTTTTATTTATTCTCTAGCATACCATCTGTCAGAAAGGAAAGAAAAAGCAACAACATATGGATGGATTCTTTTTGTTTATCTAGATATTTTGGAATCAATATGTTCCAAAACATGTTGCCAAATTACATGATGTTTTTGATTGTCAGTGCTTACATTTGGGTTTCTGAATTAACTTGCAGAGAATAAAAGGTAAAATTTTAACTATACAAGAGGTGGTCTATATATTAGTATTAAAAATGTTTTATAATAAGATTTTCATTTTCTAAAATCAGGGCAATGTTAGAGTAACTAGAAGTGTTGGATTGTATGTTTACAATAGTTTAAGAAATGCCCTTTTTTATAAGATCCCTGAAGCTACTATTAAATCTTCATGTTCCTTTCGGATTACTAAAAAAAGAGTAAAGTGTATCTTGTATAGTTTAGCATAACATGAATGCTTTGTTGTATTCCAAAACTGGTAATCTGGTTATGGTATATGTGACACACAGTTACCTATTAGAACGAGTCACATGAAATTGCCATTTTTTTCTAGGTGAAAAATGACTGAAGAGTTAGTTTATGTGGATCAACCTAATTTAATTAATAATGATGCTTCATCTTACTGACCATTTTAAGGAAATGGTTTTATATTCCAATACTCTAAAATGCTTATTATGTACTAGTGCCATGCATAATATAGTAAGGGGCAAAATGTGACTTCTTATCATGTTTAATTGTTAACAAAGGGTCTGTCTTCTAAGCTAATGCATTTGAAGTATTTGACGTAGAAATTTAAATGTTCATGGAGCGATGACAGCATGAACACAATTAGCCTAAATGGACAAATATTTTAAAAAATCTAAAGATATGCATGTAGCCAAAATGCTTGAAGTAGGTATAAATCATATTTTCTTTTCTTTTTGCCCTAAACAGTTGTTACATCTATATGCACAAATTATTTTTTATCATCATTATTATTATTGTTATTTAATTTGGCATGAGCAAGAATCACCCTATGTGATTAAATTGCAGCACACAACTTTTAGTATTTGCTTGTTTTTCCTCTTCTTGGTATTAAAACCCTGAAAAAAATTCTATTTTGAATATAAGTGTAAACAGCAGACACCGGTACGTCAGTATAACAAGTATTTACTGAGCAACTATTGTTTTTCAAAGCAATGTTGTGGGTTCTGGGGCTACACAAATAAGATATCCTCATAATTTTAAGTTTATCATAGTGTCAGGACAGAACATGCTTCAATGTAACATGGAAGGTTTCATTATTAGAGCACAGACTTTGCCCCAGTGTCTAAGGCTGAATGCTAGCCCTGCTACCTGCAGGCTGTGTGACCTTAGGCAAGCTCCTAAACAATCTGTACCTCATCTGTTTTATCATCTCTGTGGTGGTGGTCATGACAGTACTCATCTCTTGACACTGTTGTGGGGATTTAGTACTTGATGTAGGCAAAGCACTTGGTACCAGGAACAGTGTACTGGCACACCTCAGAGACTCTGCAATGAAGCAAACGAAGAAAGTCAAATGAATTTTTTGGCTTCCCAGTGCTTATAAAAGTTATAGTTATGTTTACACTATGCTGTAGTCTATTAAGTGTGCAATAGCATGATGTCTAAAGAGATGTACATACCTTATTGCTAAAAAATGTTACATTATCTGAGCTTTCAGTAAGTAATCATCACTGATCTCAGATCAGCATAGCAAATATAATAATAATGAAAAAGTTCAAAATATTGTAAGAATCCCAAAATGTGACCCAGAGACATGAAGTGAAAAACTGCTGTCGGAAAAAATGGCCCAACAGATTTGCTCAATGCAGGGTTGCCACAGACCTTCAATTTGTGAAAAATGCAATATATGCAAAGTGTAAAAAAGCAAAGCACAATAAAACGAGGTATGTTTGTAATTGCTCTTTGTTAGCTCTTACAACTATGAATAAAATAAAATAGTGGAGGAATAGAGGATATTTGCTTTTTCCATGTCTAAAATCTTTTTGTAGGAAATTGTATATTTGGGGGCCTTCTCAGGTAAACTAGGAAGCCATAGACATTGTAGCCAATCTATTCTGAGTCCAAATTTTCACTCTATTACTTCTTAGCCATGTGATTCTCAATTTTCTTATATGTAGAAATAGGCATAATACTACCACATTTTCATGGCTCTTATGAGAATTTAGTGAGATAATGTTTATAAAGGTAGTCAATAAATACTAGTTATTAATATTTATTAGATTAAAAACCCGTTTACTCAAATATATCCCCAAAGAAAATAAGAGCTACCACGAAAAGTGTGTGGTGACTCAATTAAAATAATTCTATTATGCTTTCAAAAGTATTATTCAGAGATTAAATAATTCTCAATATTAAATCTCATTTTAAGTTTCAGTCTTACCAAGTTGTTTTTTAAGAATCCTTGTAGAGATATTTTTATTCTGATTTGCACAGCACTGTATAAAAATTCTTACAACTATAAGTGATTATCTTATTTTTGCATGTTAGACTGCAAGCTGTCTCCACAAATTTGTAATGTGATATAGTTTATGCTAATTTTGCCATAAGTTTCATGGGTATATTGGAGGCTTGTTAAT
This sequence comes from Manis pentadactyla, assembly GCF_030020395.1. Classification (NCBI taxonomy): domain Eukaryota; kingdom Metazoa; phylum Chordata; class Mammalia; order Pholidota; family Manidae; genus Manis; species Manis pentadactyla. The sequence continues at coordinate 61,407,815 of NC_080021.1, forward strand.
AATTAAAAAATTTTACTTCTTCAAGTTACAAATAAGTATTACAGTAAATACTTTCCAATTTTTATCTGACATGACATCTTACCAATACAGGCATCACAAAATAAATAATTTATGAAAAATATTTATTTAAAGAGCTGTAATTTACCTTGCATTTACCATATGCCATTCATCCAAGTAGCAATATAAAATATTCATTAGAGAAACTCATTAAAACAAACTTCTCTACAATGAGGTGACGGGCCAACAAAAAACATCAATCATAGCAGGGAGGGCTTTAAGTTTTTATTAGTGCATATGGGCACACTAATATTTCAAAGTAGACAATTATGAATATTTTGCTCTGGCTCTGGAATGACCAGGCTGCTACAAAGACAAATTTGATAAGAGTATAACAAAGACAGGAACTTGTTTTTCTTCATTTGTTTTCATTTTAGTCAAGAAATCAGTGACAGTTTACTGAGATTTGTTTTATTAATGATGAATCAACCTGATGTTATAATTAATGGGAAATCTATAGCTAATCTTAGAGGAAAAATAACTAGGCATATAATGATGTTTAAGCCTGGCGTAGCCGAGCTCTGTGCCGCTGTCTCTTGAGTCTTGCACATTGCAGGCAGAGCAGTCGCGTATCAGGAACACCCCACTGCACTTTGAGAAGGATGCGAGAACACCAAGCTCCTGCGTGCCTGAGGAGCAGTGTTTACAAAACACCACAAATGTTGGACTTAAAAAAAAATGATTCTACTCACACCAAGGAGCTGCAGAATTATGGCATCGCCAGCTTAAAATACATATGCACAACTTTGCAACTGTAGTGTAACTTCTAAATATGAACAGTGTCAGAATTCAGGAAAAATAAGCTCAAATCAATATATTTATGGGATTCCCATAAGCAGCATTGTTCTTCTCTACAGTTCCCCATATAAACTAATTCACAATTCATTAGGAAGTCCTGTTAAATCTCTGCTCCACGTTCACTGCCCTTCTATTACACTGTTGATCTGTGATTAAATGTTCTAATAAAATTAACTGGCTTTGCTACAAATAGAACATCTGGAGCTATGTTTAATTTCATGTCAAACATACACAGGAAACACCTGCCTAGGTGAAGTAATTTTTTTTTTAATGACATTAATCCATCTGTTTTGGAAAATGGTGTCATGGTTGTCACATTAAAAGGTAATATCAACAAACACAGAAACCCTAAATTGCTTTGGAGCACAACTTTTCTAAAATTAACAAAAAATGTCTTATCCAAATGTTATTGTGTCAGTCTTATTTTGTGCTGAATAATAAGAGGCTTTCTCTTTTAACTCAGCAACTTTCAATACCTGCCCTCTAAAATTTCCAGATGTTAAGTTAGTTTCTGTACTTAAAAGATTAAAATCACTGGTGTGATTCTTTATCTAAATATTTGCTCCCAAGTCAAACTAACAGTCCTCTGATATCCTCATACGATTGGTCGACATTATGTGCTTTTTCAAGTAAACAAAAGTATGCATGTGATTGTTACGTGATGCTAGTGAACAAGGATATGGTTTTCAGAAATTAAATCTTTACATGTGTATATAGTTAGCAGTGGCTTCTGATACAAAGAGATAAATACACAACATAAGCCTAATAGGTAAACTGGTGAGATAGTATAAATATTTTTTTCCTTTAATAGTTTCTTTCAATATTCTCAGCATATTTGGCTCCAAATAGGCCTTCTGTAAATCTTTTTCTCCAATTTCTATTCTTTGCAGGACATGAGTGGGCTGCCTACACAGTAATCTTTTTTTACATACCTTTTAATAACTGTTTAGTGATTTCCTTATTTTATGTCATGTTATTTCCTCATGAAGAAATGAGGTAGCTGAAGAGTAAAAAGCTAACTGACTTGACCCGGATCATCCAGCATATCAAGACATGCAGAATATATTATGCCATTGTGTACAAAACACCTTTGATATGGATGTTCTTTGCAAAATTTGCCATTTAAGTACGTCCTGAGGCAAAGTGTAAGTTCTTAGCCGGGATGGGAGAGGTTGACCAGAAGGCGAGAAGTCTAAAGGCAGAATCCATAAAGCCTATCTTTGTCTTGAGTGTTCCTAAACGTAATGTAAATTTCTAATCCTACTCCCCAACAGTTTTATACATGTAAAAGGGTGCTGCTTTGTTTTATGTTGTTTCCTAACAATTTTTTCAAATAAAATCAATGTTCCAAGAAGAGAGGTCCTCTACCTCCCACATCTCCTGTACCATGGCTGCCCCTTCGCAACACCCACTTGCGCATCCTCAGGGTATAGCCACTGAAGGCAATTGTGAGGAACACCGTGTTTAGACCATAGTGCCAGCCCAGGGTGCTCCAGAAAATTACCAGTAAGAATTTATTTTAAAAATAGGGCTAGTAGAAGTAAATGATCCACTTATTAACTGTATCTAAGAATAGATTTGTGAACAGATAACAATTTTAAAATAATTTTAAACAATTCAGAGCTTTAGTGTTTAATTCTGAGTCAACAAATTATTAGTGTTATGAATCTTTAGTTGCAAGTAACACATTTTTGTGCTGCTTACTTCTGTAATAGTACAGAGGTGAAGGGTCAGGCCCACATTTTTGGCTAAATTCTCATAATGGTTAGAAGGTATTGAAAAAGGGAGATTGAACACATCTCTTATTTCTAAATGATTATGTGTACTAAAGCAGACTGCAGATACACAGGTAGGGTAAGAGTGGCCAGGTGGAGAAAAGTGAGGGGAGAAGCACAGTAGGGCATGACAATCAAATTAATAAACTATGTCCGGTGGTCTGGTGACAAGTATTCCTAGGACCAAATTGATGGTAAACTCTTGGAATCTTTGTGCCAGTGAGTGTCATGTCATAGTCTCTGGGTCCCTGAGTTCCACTGCCATACATCAAAACTTGTCCCTGGGGATGGGTAGAGGGTCAGGCAGGTAGGATCCTGGGGATCTTCTGTCTCGTGTCTTTAGAGCTGCTATCACTATCTCAGTTTCTTTGTCTCCCTATCTCTGCCTTTCTCTCTCTCTGCATATATATATACACAATATGTATAATATAGACATATTTTTGGCTTTCTAGAGGAGTGTTTGTAAGTGGTGTTCTGCTAGTAAGTTTTTGTTTTAACATCTCTTTTTAATTGGGCAGACAGGTTGCTTTCAACTTTCAATTCCAATTCTAACCCTGTAAAAGGTAACGTTTTTACTGATTACTTTGTTTTCTGGTGGTGAAACATTTTACTGAGGTTGAAATTAATGCCTCCAAAGATAACCTTTATATCTATTAAGATATAATGAAACAGTATTGATTACTTAGACCAGAAGTTGGCACATTTTTTCTGTAAAGGGCCAGATCTTAGATATTTTCAACTTTGTGGACCTTGTGATCTATTGCAATTACTCAACTCTGTCATTGTAGTGAGAAAGCAGATCTAGATACAACAAAAAATGAGCATGGCTGTGTCCCAATAAAACTTTATTTACAAATGAGGCAATGGGCCAGTAGGCTGTGGTTTGCCTACCCTTGAGTTTGACTCTGGAAATCTACTATAAAAACAGTATCTTTATATAAATTAAAACACATGGATCTCAAAAATGTAGAAACATTTCAGTGTTGTCTCAATTATATGCATGAAATATTATTCTTGGGGGCTTCCTTGGAAGATCATCAATTTTCAAATAAATCTAAGCAGTAGAACTAAAAATGATGCAGCCTTGGTAGGTTAAATTGTTGGAGAAATGAAAAGACAATATAAATAAATATAAAATATCATAAGTAGCTATGATAAATCAACCAAAAAAAAGGAAAAGAAAAGAAAGAAAGAAAACCTGCTAGAAAAAAAATGTAAATCTGCTCAAAAAGAAATACCTATGACAGGAGATCAGTAAGTTCTTATGAATTCCAGGATGATTTGCTGGTTATAAAAACAAAAACTAATTAATAAAATAATTGTTGAATTTTCTAAAGGAGAATATTAGATTATCACTTTGAAATCGAAGAACAGCTAAACTAGTTGGGTCATTAGAGAAGCAAAACAGCCCCCCCAAAAAAACCTTCATGCCTCAAATGGTTATGCAGTACCCAGCCTAGTGACGAATCCTAAATCTCTGGGTGTCCTTTCTTTCATCTGCTTGTGATGGTTTTGGTGGTACTAGGATGTCTCTTCTTTCTCTAAATTTCAGTGATTTGATTTTGTTCTTTGAATTCCAGGAGAGGGAAATTCAAAATTCAGTTTTCCTTAAGTAAAACAAGCTAACTTACTTAGGAGCTAAAGTAATTGAAAATTGATGTCAGAAAGCAATGATTTAAATTTGGGGAAATTTCTTAATAGCCTGACAAAGAGCACTATATCCTTTAATTGTATATCTCTGTTTAATCCTTTATACTAAAAGACTAGTTGCCAGTTCCAGAACAGGTCATTCTATCCTTTGCCTCTATCCATTTTCACTATGTACTGTCTGCTTGGAAAACCTTTTTTCTGGTGTCGCATATATACAGCCAACTCATCCTCCAAGAATGCTTAAACATTATTTTCTTATTGAAACTTTTCCTCCTTATCAAGGTTAATGTTGATCAGTTACTCTTCTATGAATCTTTTATGTAAATTTATTGATTAATTTATCTACATATGAGGAAATTGTGGCCCGGAGAGATTAGATAACATGCTCAGTGTCACATAGCAGTAAGTAGGAGAGTTAGCATTCCAAACCAGGTTCACCTGGCCCCAGAGGTTATAATATTTCCACTGTCTTGTGAGGAACCTTAAGTGACAAGGTGTGCAGGGAGGGAATGAAGTCCAAGTAACAGAGATCATGAATTTTCTTTTCCAAATATGAAAGTAGGGCATGGTGAACAAAAAATATTTGGGAATACAGCAAAGTTTAAAGAAGAAAAGGAAAACAATATTCCCAACCAAACATTTCCTTTAGATTCTTTTGCATAATTTCTTTAATATATATATAAGGCAATTAATTTTGTTTCTTGCTTTTCTAACCTGGCATATGGTAAACATTTGCATGCTATAAAATATTCTATGTAAAATCATTTTAATGGCTGCATAATCATAATACATGATCAAAGAGATATGATATTATGATATATAAAATAATTAAATATCTGACCAGTATCATTATCTTCAATTTTCCCATGTAAGTAGTGTTGCAGTGAATATATGCCTAGTTCATATTATTTTTGATTTTCTTAAGGTATTTTTTTTCATTTGAATGGAGGCAGAAGCTGTGAACACTTTCATAGCTCTTGATAGAAACTGATAAAATTTGTACTTGAGCAAACACATTGATAGCACAGTGTGTGGAACATTGTAAGCACTCAAGAAATGATACCTATATTTTCAAATTTCTTTCCAAAAAGGTATTAATAGTTCACCCATCCATACATGATATATGAGCACTCATCTGAGAATAAAATGGCTAGCACTAACTGCTTACATGCTCAACACATTTGAAGTGTTTTATTTAATTGATAGGTGAAAAATGCTTCCATTGTTATTTTACTTTGAATAAATCATATAGGCCATAAAGTACATCAAATCCCACAATTTTTTTTTGATGGTTTCCTTTCTAATGACCATTATTCTTTCCTGAATAGTAGAGAAAGTGGCATAAGAATTTTCCCATCCCAATCCTATTATTTTCCTTTTCAAATATTTATCTTTGCTTACAGATGTACTCCTAACTGGAATACTTTGAAATACATTGCTTAGACATTCCTGAATATTTTTAGTAAAACTTTTAGTAACTTTGAAATAAACATCTGTGTACAGTTAATTTCCTTTACTTAAAAACAAAAGTAGTTGGTTACTTTTCCTTATTATTTTTCAAATTATATACATAATATTCAAAAGTTGCTTTGACTACTAATAATGGAAGATGAACTAGAACCATTCTATTTAAAATTATACTCTGAAATTAACTCAGGAATCTTAATTTCAATTTGTGGTGGTTAAATCTGACAAATTATCAATATTCAGGAGTTAATTATAAATAGCCTCATGTTGTTATTTGAATTTGCATGTGGTTAAGGTGTTTAGCTTTGTTTGTTACTATTTTATTATTTTTTTCAAATGCATTTTTCTCTCTAGAGCTTAGGAATCAATGCAATTGATGTTTATAAGATTTCTCTTGATCAAGACAGCATTTGTTTAAAATGAAGGTGAAATAGCTATAGTCTTTGCTTTTTTCAGGTGCAGAGGTCACTCTACCTTAGACCAAATAATTCTACAGCTAGTACATGAACAATTTACCCACAGCAAATGACTATGTTTGAGACTTTATTTATACCATTTAGTTTTCTACAGTTGGACTTACAGATTTATACCCCAACAAATTTTATTCCATGCTAATCCCTGGCATATTTTGATCATTCCTATGAAATGAAGTTCCCCTTTTTTTATGTGGGAGGAAACAAAAGATCTCCTGGCTAATACAAACAACATTATCTCTAAAACTGTGATACATCATCATACATGCAAAACCAAAGCTGCAGTAGACGAGACTGGCTGAGTAGATGAACCACTTCAATTTTCCATCAATCAAATTATAGTTTATTGTTCAGCTGAACTACCTCAGGCAACACAAATCTAAAAAACTGTCATTTTGGAAACATTACATTTTTTTCTTGTCACATTATAACCCCAGTTATAGTCATAAAAAAAGAATGTCATACTGTTACTGATTCATAATATTCCTTAATTTAAGAAAGGCTAATTCATCTGTAGACTGGTCTTGGTGCCTACATTTAAAGATGATAGCAGTGTTAAGTTATAATGTCAACCAATCACATTGCTACTTTGATTATTTCTAAAACAATGACAACTTAAAAACTATTCAATGAAACAAAAAGTCGTTGCTTAAAACAGTAGTTTAATGTCCAGATCAGAGGGAGAAATTACCATTTTTGATCCTGCTAGTAATTCAATTGTTTTGTTTTGTGTGCAAAATAAATTTTGCAAAATTTAATTAAAAATTTGATTTCTGAAGATGGAATAATAACTTGCTTATAATTTTCTTTATTTTTTTGCAGCAGGAGAAAAGTGATTCTTCAGTTAGATTAAAAGTTTAACACAAATAAGCAACAACAAAACTTTAATATCCAGAACATTAAAAATCTGATTATGTTCTGTCTCCCACAAGTGTATCAATACATTTTCTGACATTTTTCTGTGAAGTTCCTCTTGGGTAGGGGAATTATTATCGATGCTGTTGCATTTTAAAAGCTTTTCTCTCAGTTCATCTTAGATGTATGAAACAAGCAGATGGCATTTCTACAGCTAGAAATGTTTAGTTGAATGCACGCAACAGTGATGATTGCTTTTCTTTGTAGCAGAGGCATTACAATCTGGTAAGTGAGGAGGGAAAATGACAAAATAAATTTTATTCTCAAAACACAATTCCCTCAAAATTGAATGAGATATTTGAGCAATAATGAACTTTGTTAAAACCATGGTGGCTTCCAGTTGCTATAGACCCATATTTATATTTAAAATGTGTTCATGATTACTTGAAGGCATAAACCTGCTTAAGAAATAATACTCATAAATAACACATGCTAATGCCCATAGATAATCAGACAAGTTATAAGAATATACCTCCCTCCACAAATGTATGTCATCACCACATTTCACGAAAGACCACTTAACTGACTACCAGACAAAGGAATAAACCTGCTAAAAGAATAGATTTACTGTGCACTGAGGCAATGCATTTAAGAGGTCTCCACTGAATAAAAAACTCATTCTATTGGCTCAGCTACGATATGTTCTCGAATGCGTTGGGACTTATTAACTGAACTTTTATGTGCCTTTTATGCATCATTTATTTTTCAAAAATCAGGGATTTTCATGATAGCAATTACTTATGCACCAAAGTCATGCGAATTCCTGTGGTTGGTACCACAAAATCCACGCCAAGGAAGAACCTTACCCTCTTTTTAACACCTCTGGAGTTTAGGACAGAGAAGAAGGAAGTGTAGTAACACCAGAGGAGGTGTATATGGCTCCACTGAATGCTGTGGGTTTTTTTTTTTTCTGTAAAAAAGTAGCTTGAAGACCTTATACTAACCCTTCTGTAGATTTTTATTTTATAGGCATGGAAGCCAAAATAAATATTGAATCGTTTTTTGCAAATATGATGATAATAATAACACCTAACATTTATTGAGAGGTTACTATTTGCCTAAGCAAATTTGAAACATTTGGTTATTTGTACCATTTTTTTTGTGCAAATATGTCTATGTTTGGCATGGCTGTAAACATCTTCATTTTGTCTTATTTAGCTAAGATTTGTGTTTGCCTGCTCTGAAATTCATTCCTCACGATAAAAGTACAAAACCTATTGGCAATAAAGCTCTGTCTTTGGTTCAGCTTTGCTATAAAATCCAGTGTTTCTCAACACTGTATAATTAAATGCGAATGCTAGGTTATAATTATATTAAGGGTGTGACTGAAACAGACGGAGGGAAGGAAACTCTTAGTTAAATCTGCTTCTACCTTGTTGTTTCTAGGTTTCCTGTGGTTTCTTCTCTCAACTTTCAAGCTGTATTTGATCCAGAGAGTCTAATTTAACTCTTCAAAACTTCATTAAGGTTTAACTGAATGTGCAGATTTTTCCATCTCCCTTCTACAGAGCACAGGACTGTAAGGATGAAAGAATGTTCCTCTGTTGATGCATTGTAAAGTTCTGCCCCATTCTCCTACTTACTTTTTTTTCATTTATGGACACACAAGGGGTTGAATGTACCAGCAAGGACTCTGTTTGAGATCCTGCCCTTAGTAAAGAGCAGTGCCTGTACTGATTTACTTTTAAATAAGATTCATATGGTCAGACTTAACCTCCTCCCCGCCTTTCACTACATTTTAGCATCCGCTCTCCACAGCCCTGCTTTTTCTTCCTTCTTCCGTTAAATTTTTTCTCTATAAAGATAGTAGCAATAGTGGCATTGTAAATAATAGTTATCATACAGAATTGAGTGTCTGACAATTTAAAAACAAACACTTCCTGTCGGTCTGATATTTTCTTTCATGAAAGTCAGTTTAGAAGCTGCTCATGGACATATGTGCCATGTTCGTTGCCAGGTAGAGCAGCTTTAGGCTATTCCTCACCTGCATTTTCTTTCTCCTGAGGCTGGAAAGGACAAGACCTAGGAAAGAGGCTTTCTTAATCACCCAGGTTCTCAGGTGCATCTGTAGAGTTGGTCTGACTCAGGTATTTGGCTGTTCTTAGAATGCCAGCATTGCAGAGAGCTGGTCAGAAGGTCTCATTTCCAAATAAGCAAGTCTGAGATCCAGAGCTGTGGAATGGCTTGGCCCATGTCACACAGTCTCAGTGACAGGCAAGTCAGTCTGACCCTCCTTTTAGGGCTTTTTCCCATATTGTGGGAGTAGTTCTTAAATACTGGCCACTGCCCTGGAGCTTGTCCAAGATGAATTACGCTTTCATCCTGAGCTAAATGAAGAAAAACCACAGTAAGGTGAAATTATCATAAAGCTGACTTTATTTCATTTAAAGGAGAGTCTTAAACTTCGGTGTGGCGATATCTGTTCTCGTGTGAAATGGTGGTGGAAGTAGTTTATACTTGTTTTGCCTTTGTTTTTAAATATCTATTTTTGGCAAAATTAAAACGTTGGCCACCCAGTGATGGGACTTAGGTATTTATCTGAAATTTCACTACTCCGTGAAATCTAAAAGTCTTCAGAGCGCTGAAGTAGCCGCCTCGCTCTCCCTGCCCAGTCGCAGACGGGCACTGCTGTGAATCCCTCCTTCTTTTGATTTCCTTCTTGGCAGCATATGTCCTATGATTCTTGGCCACAGGCTGTGGAAATCTCAGCTGTGCCACCAAGTTGGGGCCACATTTGTCAAGCCATTAGCCTCCCTGGATTTTGTTTTTCTTATTATAAAAATGAAAGGGTTGGTCAAGTTAATTTGAGGCTTTTTTTTTAGTTATCTCTCTTTGTGTGTGTGTGTGTGTTTGTGTGCGTTAGAAGCTTCAAGTTCTGTTTGTGAGGAAGTGCTTATTGAGTAATGTTTCATCGATTTGAACTAAAGAGGCTTGATGTAAAGAAGTGAAAATGGGGGAGAAGTGAAGAAGTAGAAGAATCCATTTTATTTCCACAAAGAGGGCAAATTCTAACGACAGATACGCAGGAGCAGAATTGTGTGCTCTATTTATTAATGGGCCCATGTCTCTTTTTGGTCCTTCTGTGACCCACATTTTGGTGTTCAGGGTGCTTGGCATTTGCTTACACAAACTAAACCTGAATTTATGCACATTTAAAATGTAATTTCTCCCCTAGTGTGGTTTATATATAAAGCCTATATGTTGTTTTGGTTAAAAGAACACTGGAATTTGGGGCTAAGAGCTGAATTAGGAATCTGTCTCTGGCTTAGTTGTGGGGTAGCTTCAAGTGAATTCCTTTACTGACATTCTAACAATTAAATGAAGTTATAATCATGAACATAGATTGTACACTATAAAGTATTATATAAATATAAGGCATTACTATTATATATCTAATCTCTATTTTGCACATGATACATGTGATTGGTTGATATATACATATCTCTGTATTCCATAATTTTATGTAATAATAACTACATGGTCCTGGGATTGATTCTTTCTCTCACTCTTTCTCTTATTATGAAAAGTAATGAATAAATATTTCTCCTTTCTTTATTATGAAAAGTCCTTGCTGTGTAACCCTTGTAGAGTTTTGTCTACATATTTCTCTTTTTTTTAACTTTTTCTCCTAGGCTCTGGAGTCACTGGACACCCTTAACTCAAGCTCCTATGGGTCACCTTGTTTTTGCAAGATAAAACCCACATTTCTTAGCAAGGTATGTCAAACCTTTCATAAGTTTACTGCAAAGTATATTTCCGTTCTTCTCCTTTGCCCTCTATACTCTGGACACACTTCCAAATTCCTGCCTTCTGAACCATTATTATCAGCTGAAATTCCTTTCCGCTCATGGCATCTGGGAAAATCCTACTCATCTTACTCCAAACTTCTGCTTCTCAACTCTCCTACAAAGCATTAATCTCTCCTCTGTATACCTCTGTATTCCTTCTCCTCATGTCTTTCTGTTGCAACACATATATTATGTTGTAAACTTTTATACTGTTATTCCTCATAAGCTAAGAATAGTGTCTTATGAGACTTTTAGTCTCTCATTGCCTATTAAAGCACCTGGAAGATAGCAAATACTTAGCAAATATTTGTAGGTATATATGTACTACAGTATCAGTATTAATGTTGACATTTTGTCACTTAGCTTTTGACTAGTAAATGTCAAAGAAGATATGGTTAGGGTTTTTTTTTCTCCCAAACAATATTATATTCTGAGCAATCATTTGCAATGTAGTATATTTGGTCATATTTCATTATTAAATCACTGAAATATATGACTGATTATCTAAGGTTATCTTAATTGTTCAACTGGATTGACTAGACAGCAATCCAATTGATTGCATGGAGAGCAATTTCCAAAAGTTGTTTTAGACACCCATAAAAAGGTCATCTTCATAGCATCTCATAAGGCTTCCTCTTTATTATTAAGTGTGATTGTACTTAAATACATTATTTTACTTTTTATACTTTCATGTATCTATATGTAGTAATATCTGTGAAATTCCTCAAAAAGATGGAAAGAGAAGGATAGAAAAATTCATAACATTCCCACCTGCTGAGTTAAATTTGAGTCTATATGCAACTATAATTTTCAACTTGTCACTTCATAGAATGGATTTGGATAGTGACTTCCAGATATTCAAATATTTGTTCCAGCTCAATTTCTTCTTAAAACACCAACTGCTCAATACTAACAGTTGCAACTATAGTTGAAGTCAAGTCAGAAAGAAAATTTTTTATCTTTGGCCTAATTTATTCTTTCAGGTTTTTCAACTGGCTTAACTTCTGACTCAATACAGGTGTGTGTATATGTCTGTGTGTGTGTGTGTTTGGAAAGAGGTGTAGTCAGTAACTGAACAATTCTGAGCTGGGCTTCTCCAACAGTTTCCAAACCTCAGAATGAATGCCTTTAATATGCTTGTTTGTTCAATCTCTCTAAACTGCTTCAAATACTTCATGGAATGTGTGTGAACAAATAGAGAATCTAAATATTGTATTTTTTTATTTGTTTATTCTTCTGTAAAGGAACACCTCTGTCATAGTTTGGATACCTTGAGAAACAAATTCTGAGAAATGCATGGAGGATGTTTATTGCTAAATGCTTTGAGGAGCATCTGTTGTGAGGGAGTTGAGGAGGCAGGATTGGATGGAGAGAGAAGTTGAAGTGTAGTGCATTTGACATTCAGGCCATATTAGATCCCATAAAGAGCTCTGGAGTTGAGATGACCCTACAGAGAGGTCCCAAATGGGTTAAGGGAGACAGCACATTGTTCCTTATATTGTCTAGTCATCAGCTAGAGTTGTCTGCCATCTCCACAGGCCTTCTCCTTTCTCTAGGTGGCATAATTAAGACTTCCTTCTGTTAAGGACCATTCTGGAGAAGGACAAAGTATTATGTTACAGGTAGGCAACATTCCCAGCATCTGGGGAATTGAATACCCCGGGCCTCAAGAGCAGAGAGATCCAACTCGTGCTCCACAGCATCCACTGTGTCTCCAGTGTGTGTGCTGTGACTAGAGGTCAGGAAACATAATAGGCTAATTCTGGCTAATCCATACTGATTGTTTCAATTCGAGAATATTCAGTATATCCTACCTCTCCATTAGATGGGCTGCTATAGCAAAATACCATAGACTAGGTGGCCTATAAACAACGAACATTTATTTCTCACCATTCTGGAGGTTGGGAAGTCCAAGATCCAGGTGTCAACAGACTCCATATCTGGTGAGAGTCCACTTCCTGGTTCATAGCTGGTCTTCTCACTGTGTGCGCAGGTGTCAGGAGGGGAGAGAGAGCTCTCTGGGGACTGTCTTATAAGGGCTCTCATTCCATGCAGGAGGGCTTCACCATCATCACGTAATCACTTCCCAAGGGCCCCCATCTCCAGATATCATTATGATAGGGAATGGATTTCAACATATGAATTTGGGGAAGGTATAAACATTCAGTCTACAGCAGAGAGCAAAGTTCTTAAAGGCTGAGTGAGATCTATTATTTTCTTATTTCTTGGATCTTCCCCATGACTAACAGCCAAGTGACTATGTGTACACATATGTATGTGCACATTTATGTGTGATTATACATATAGTCATCTAATCAGTGAAAGACTCTATAGGGAGACATATAAAGGTACTAGGGGTTATCTTCAGTTCTCTTCAGCTAAGGCATATTTTCCACTCCATTCTTTTTCTTTCTTATTTTTCCTCTATCTAAGCCATCATCTTACCTGCACTGTGAATACGATATAGTGTATTTCTCCCTCAGAAAGTTTATTAATATATGATGAGTATGGTAGATAGGATAATGATTCTCCAAAGATGTCCATATCCTATTCCTTGGAAACTGTGACTATGTCACCTTTCATGGCAAAAGGGACTGCAGATGTGATTGGGGTAAGTGTCTTCAGATGGGAGATTATCTATGTTATCCAAGTGGGCCCAGTGTTAATCATAAGGATCCTTAAAAGATGGAAGAGGGGCACAGATGGTTAGAGTCAGAGATAATTTTGAAGATACTATGCTAATGGATTTGAAGATAGAGCAGGGGGCTGCATGTCTGTTATTAGTGGCCTCTAAAAGCTGGAAAAGGCAAAGAGGTGAATTCTCACAGAGCTTCTAGAAGGAATGCCGTCCTACCAGCACCTTGATTTTAGCCCAGTGAGACTGATTTTGGACTTTTGACCTTCAGAACTATAAAATAATGAATATATGTTGTTTTAAACCACTAAGATTGTGAGAATCTGTTACTGCAGCAATAGGAAAATAATACAATGGGTTTTGTTATTTGAAAGTATTTACTGTATGTGTCTGTGCTACTATAACCTCATGACTTTACCTGAAACCTCTTGTGAGGTTTTTCAATGCCTAAATAAGGAGTAAGACTGATTAGTCAATGAGTCCATTGGAAATCATATCATAGATGGAAATATGGAAGACAAGAGGTCATTTTTAGTTTGATAAATATCCTATGATTATTATACTTGGCGTTTTTTAAATTTGAATTAAAAATTTAAATCATGAGATTTCACATATAAATTTGGATTTCCAGCTTTCCTTATAAAAAAAACAAAAGCCAACACTAGGCCTAGATTCTAAATGACATCTTCTTACAGCTGAGTGGCAGCTGTGCTTGTGAGACCAAACATGACCTCTCTAGATGGTCATGCTCTATACCCACCCACTCAGGTATATTTAGGTACTGATGCCTGGACCCCTGCAGTCTTCTGGCTTAATTAAGGAGTGACATCTTGCTTTCATTTAGTTGATACTTTTATATGATGTGCTGTTTTGACTTAGCATTATTAAGATTTTAATATCATAAATGAACATGGTATGTAAATTTGTTTTATGTCAATTCATGGAAATGTTTAATTCTCCCCTTCTTCTAGAAACTTGGCTTCTAATTAAAATAAGAAATAGTTTTCTAATTCCTTATTATGGATTCATGCTTCCAGTTAAAATGATGTCTAGGATTTAGAGATAAGATAAGGGGGATGTCAAAAGTAGAATTTTCTCTACTAATTTGAGTGACAAATCCCCCAAAAACTTTCTATAAAAACTTACATGTAGAAAACCCTCATGAATACCTGATTTTGAGACATAGTCTAATGTAGTTAAGAGCATGGACTCCAGAGTCATCTTGCTAGGTTCAAATCCAAGATCCACTACTCATTAGCTATGTGTCCTTGTTTACATTACTCAAACTCTCTGTCCTTCAATTTCCTCACCTGCAAATGGATGTAATAATACCTATCTCATGGTTGAGTATGATACTAATTGATATATGTAGAACACTTAGAATAGTACATGACACAAAGCAAATATTTATGTAACATTTATTAATACTATTTACCAGCTGTTAACCTGTATTACTACTGGTCTTACTCATCTAAAACTCTTGCCTTTCCTTGATTCTAGCCAGCAACTCAAACACCTAGCCAGAAACCCAAAGTCTATATTTAATATTAAATGTGGCAGTTTTCTTATCTACCAATCTAAGCCCACATTTTGGTGTAAATAAAACAAAAAAAATGATAAGGTGAAGATTAGGAGGAATTGATGAGAGCTATGGAGAATGTTGATGGACTCAGAAGCAGAGGACCAAGTGTTCTTGGGACAAATTTACTCCAAGTCCCCTCATCAAACCCTCCTGAGATTACCTGGCCACTGAAACTTCTGGCTGACTTTCCAGTTGCAATTTTATACAGTATGAGAGAATAAATTTTATGGAATAGGTAAAAGACAATTTATAGCAAGTATGATAAACTGGCTGTCTATACATGCACGTGTGTGTTTGTGAGTACATGTAGTATGCACGCACACACATTTGGTTATCTAATCATGCACAACATGGGATGAACGTGTTATTTATCCTGTTTTTCATATGACAAAATAGTGGCCCCAAAGAGAGTTATAGTAATATACCATGCTATACTATTATAAATGTATAATATATATAATAGAAAGTATAATAATTTTTCTCCCAAATTTCTCCCTATGAAAGTTTAAAAATCTCTATAAAGCATATTAACACGGTTAATATGTTTAGATTTTACAAACCAAATAAGTTTAGATTTTAGTATAAATTGAAGCCATAATTATTCTATAAATGCATGTACTCATAATGACAATTTTTTCACTTTTGCTTTTATAATTTTTATTTCTAAGGATTTCCCACAAAAAGCATAAAATTTGTAGCTTAGATTAACCACACACCACATGACTTACCACTTTGTTTTTTTTTTTAGCAACTTCTGTCTGTGACCTTCTGACATGACTCTGTAAGACTTTCATTTATTTTTTGTTTATTTTGTGATTTACAGTATGTCTGGACTCAGCGGTAAGGTTAATGTGGAAAGTGAATCTGGGTTTAGTGCGCTCTGGACTGGTGATTTTCTGAGCAGTGATTCACTCTGTATTTGAGATATAAAGTTATAGCAGAAGTGGGGAAAAGTTTTTTGTATTCTCTTCATCTTAAAAATGTTCACAGCCCTCTAGACTGTGTGGACAGTTATTTTTGGATATATATATATATATGTGTGTGTGTGTGTGTGTGTGTGTGTGTATGTGTGTGTGTGTGTATACATATATTTTTGTATACATCATAAAACAATTTCAGGTGACAGTTGGTAGATAACAACTACTTTCAGTACATTATTTTAGACATTTATCTTATGGCTAAGATAACGTAACAGGATGTATAATTTTTCCTTTTCAAAAATAGATGATTTTAGGCATAGGAATCAAGGGCTAATCTGAAGTAATTTTTAAATAAGTGTCTGGGGCCCACATGTTTATTGGCTGAACAACTTGGAATAAGACTTTGTCTTTGGAGTGTTTGTTGTATAATCTTTTTATCTGGAGTTTTACCTTTGATTATTAGCCTTAGCCTTATTTAATCTAATAAAGCTTTAATGTTCTATTAAAAGAAGATGTGAAGAAAAATCCGTCACTACCTTAATTACCAGGACAAATATGACTATTTTTGCTTTTCCTTAGATTTTTAAGAATATGAGTAGTTCTCTCTGTCACCTGTGGATTCTTTAAAAACAATTTTTTTTTAACTTCCATTTCTATTTTAGGGACATCAAATTACCATCCGGGAGGTTATAAGACTTACTTTACAATTTGTAGAAAAAAATTGTTTTAAGTTCAAACACTGATATAAAATAAATCATTTTCTAATTCCCAGGATAGCTATTTTATCATGGGTAGTAGACATAAAGGGATAGAGCAATAGATACTATTTATTATGAATTAGAGTCAGAAAAGACAAAATAGCTAGTTTTAATAGTTTGTGCATTTTGGATAATTTATGTTTTTAAAAATATTCCATTGTTAGATTATCCTGACCTTGTGAAACTAGAATTTTTATAAATAACCCTAACAGTGATGTCTTTCTATATGTGATAAAACACCCTCAAAGAAGTTAGTGAACATGAGTAGCTCTGGTAACCACAAATATTCAATGGTTTTTGACATTATTTTCAGAAGTAATTTTAAAATGCATGCAAATTAAGGTTGAATTATTGTGAACAATATTTTTATCTTCATCATGTAAGTAATAGTACAAAGTGGCTTTCCCATATTATCTTGACTAATTTAAAAATGCATATAAATTTAGATTGAATTATTTTGGACAATATTTTTCATCTTTGTCATGTAATAGTACAAGAAATATATTTACTCACAGTGTTTTAATCCTTGTGGCTCCAGGAATACACCAGAGAGAAATACAGCTATAAAAATGTCAAAACAACTTTTGGTACTTTAACAAAGTGCATGAAAGAAAGATGATTCAAAAGAAAGCCTGAGCAATTAAAAGAAAAATAAAAAAGACTGAGTATTTCAGTGATTTATTTTAACAAATTCAGTCTTTACTAAAGATTGCATTAAGAATTAAAAAGTAAATCTGGTGTCTTATGGACATGGCAGAAGGAAAATGAAGAGTTGAAAGAACTAGTGAAACAATATTTAAACAAATTACAACCTAGAAACATGTCAAAAAATTTCTTGATATGATTTCTCACTAGACTCTAAATTTTGACAGCATAATCTGGAATAGCTTGCAACAAAGATACATGCAACTGACACACCATGAAATTGTATTGTTTTGGATAGTGAGCAATAGAAATAAAACCCTATGTTTGTTTATAGAAGATGAGACCTAGTTCAGCGATTCTTATATCCCAATAAACATTCAAGATGTTATATCTCATTGTGATAAAGAAAAAAGTCAAAGCATAAAAATCCATATTTTTAGCTATTAATTTACTAATATTCTGTTATTCTACTGTTACTCAATTTGTTGTTTATAGTATGTTTCAAGGACATAAAAAAATCCAGATAGGAGAATGACTGAAATGACTTGCTGTAGAATATAGGATGCATATCGTAGGAAGCAAGATAACACAGTACTAATGCATAGGAAAAATAAAAGGGTGCTGGCTGGAAATACTGAAAAAACATAACAGGTGTAGTGATATAATGATGTTAGCAAGCTGAAAGTATTCCAGATTGAGTTCAGAAATTAGAATTTGGATTGAAAGTAACAGAGAGAGTGGATGCCCCAGATGTCACTACATCCTTGAGGGACCACATGACAGTGGAGGCAAAGGTCATGAAGTTTAGATGCTAGTGTGTTGTATAGATGATTCAAGATATGATGATTTCACCAGGGGATGGAAATACTTGGAATGAGCCAGAAGATTTGACCACTCTCCATAGTCTTAATGAGTGAGAAGGATGTCAGTATATGAGAGTGGTTGGGGGGTATTGCCTATTGCCATGGGCACTCAAGATAAACAGAAAGGTAATAGGCTTGAAAATTCTTAAGACTGAATCACTTTTCCAATTCAGAGCATAGACTGAGTAAGTCAGTCAGTAAGGAAGCAAGTCTTAGCTCAGGTAGACTCAGTTCTCCCAAACTCAAGGCAGTAGGCCACGTCCAGAGATGCAACAGAGGCTTTCTATTCAAGGAAGTCTACTCCCTGAGTAAACCCAGTTATTTCCTGACTGCTGTTCTTTCAGGTGAAGCGACCTGTTTATCCAGTAGGCCTGACTCAGGGCCCACCCTCTCTCCTTGATATGTCAGTTTGGTTTCTCCTTGACGCAGACAGTTACTAAGACAGAATTAGACATCAAAGAGATAGGTGGAAATTCCTGTGAAGAATAAAGGGATACAGAACAGAGAAAGACAAAGAGTGCTTTGAGATCTCAATGCATGACTGACACCTTAGAAAAAACAGAATGAAAGGACTGGGAAGAATGAGCCTATAGTGAGGCTCAGAAATTCTTAGCTAGGCTGATGGGATTCCCCAGAGCAAAGGTTGCCTATTTGAGTAGTGCTGCTTAGGGCAGATACGGCCTGCTCTGGCTCTAGGATATCCATCCACTGTGCCCAGTAATGATTAGCAGCAGGGGAGGGTTGTGTAGCTTAAGGGTTAAAGCCAAAGGTGAGCTGAACTTTCAGCTCTAAAGGAGGCTTCTGGAAGCAACATGTTCCCTCAAAAACAGATCTGACTGTGCTCCTCAAAAGCCACCACACATTTAATAGCATATCTACCTACCTTCAAACACCAAGCCTGTTGGCATACTGTGATATAATAATTTATAAGAAATATATATTTAGTCGTTCAAGTGACTAACCTATTTCTCAGACATGTTTGGTCTTCATCCACAGTTCCTGAAAATGCTTCAGAGCCATAAAGGTGAAGTGGGTGCCTTTTTATGTTAATGAGGAGACTTTTGGATCCAACCCCAGGGTAGGGGGCTGGCTGCAAAGGAAACCATGTGAATAGAGGGTGAGAAATTTCCACCCCCACCCCCAGCCCCTGGTAGGAGAAAGGGAAGAGGAGTTGGAGGGTGAACCAGCCAATGGTCGATGACTTAGTCAATCTTAACTATGCAGTGAAGCCCTCACAAAACCCCTAAGCTTATTACCCTTTTGGATCCTGCTTCTGGGTTGGAGAGCACTGCTGTGCTTGGGGAACAAGAACGCTTCCACATGCGCTCTAGGCAGGCCCCAAGCTCCCTGAGGATAGAAGACCCTTTGTGTGGGACCTTGCCCTATGTCTCTCTTCATCTGGCTGTTAACTTGTATCCTTTACAATATCCTTTATTAAACTTTTAAATACAAGTGTTTTCCTGAGTTCTCTGAGCTGCTCTAGCAAATTAATCAAACCCAAGGGGGATGTTGTTGGAACCTCCAATCTGTAGCAGGTTGGTATAAATTTCTCATTTGATAGTTATTTGCTCTTGGCAGTTTGAAATTGTAAATTCTGTTATTGCCTCTGATACTATGAATGAGAATCTGCTGTCTGTGTAATTGTTATTTCTTTATTGAATCTGTCATTTCTCATTCATTCTAATATTTTTTGTCTTTGTTAATCTTAATTTCACTAGATATATATATCTGAGTGTGGATTTATTTTTATTTATGCAATACATGATTTGTATGCTACTTATATCTGAGTATTTACATGCTTCTTTAATTTCATCAATTTTGTGAATTTTCAGTTTTGATATTTTGTTTTCCATCTTCTGTATTCACTTCTTTTCAACCACCTATTAAATATATGTATTACGTTGGTCGATTCTGTCCTCCACACACCTCAAATTCTTTCATTTTGTTCATGTTTCCTTCTGTGTAAGTTTCTCAGACAAAACTTCCTACAGTGATTTGCTTTCTGGCTGTATTTAATCTGTCCTTTAAATCATTCATTGAATTTCAAATTTCAATGATTTTTTTTCTAGAAATTCCATTCTTCCTCATAGTGTGCTGATCTTTCATTAGGGTTTCTAAGTCTCTTTTGTCTCTTTAATTAATATTTTTATAACATTGTTCTTTCAGATAATTTACTTCAAGTTGTAAGAATACTAACGTTGCATATCATAACTTCATTTTATTGTGAATTTTTAATTCATTTTCTGTGAACTCATTTTGTGGTCAAGTTGACTGACTTGTCTCCCCCTCCCCAAATCCCTTGGGAAGAAATCTAGATGATTAGGGCTCAGAGGTTTCACATTTTGAGGTCAATTACTTTAATTTCTCAGCTTGAGATACCTGTGTTAACAACGGAAATTGAAACTCCATACACTTGTGTGGAGTAGGCCAGGGATTTTAATTTATTTGGAGAATTTTTTCCCATCCAGAGTCCCAGGCAGAGGGTTTACTTCTCGGAGCTATTGTACTTTTTTAGAGCCTATTTGGTTTCTGGGTCAGGGCTACTAGGATTCCAGCTTTATGCTCCATTCCTTACTCAGAGTCAAGGCATGTCCCTTATCTCTTGTCCCTACATAGCCATTGAAATACTGACTTCTGTATGTTAGGATTTGTATCCAGTAACGGTCCTCCTTGACTCCTGGGATAGAAACTTGATTACTTACCACACTGGCTAGAAATTCCTTTTTTAATTTCCTAGCACTGATTTTATTTTTAAATTTTTCTGCTTGCTTAAATTTTTTCTCAATTATATTTTTATAATATGTGATTATATCAGAGGTGGATCTGCTCAGTCATCTTTGATGTCATACTTACATGCTCCCATTTTTTTTTAACTTTTGCTAATGACATTAACCTTTAAAAATTCTTACTTTCAAAGCTATGTGCTCTAAATCTTAGGGCCCTAGAATAAATGTCTAGTCTTCCCCAGACCAGTTGAAGTTCTGTTTTCTGTGCTCAGAGAAAATTCCTCAAGTAATTATCTTAAAAATTAACATGCAGTTCTAGAAGAGAGAGAATTATATATGATGTTGTGAGGTAGGCATGCATATTAAAGGTATTGATAGAAATCTAGTGTCACTTTGGATTCTATCCCATCTGAATGATTTTAAAATATGTAGAAAAACATTATTACATGCCTAAACCTCATGACATTTAAAATTTAAAGTAGAATTTAAAAGTTTAGTAGCTCAATTTGAATATGAAGGCATGAAAACGTAACACTTTATCACAGTGGTTACGACCATGACCTCTGGATGTCCCTCCCTGGATTAATTCCAACTCCTTCACACACTGCAATATACTAGTTGCATGATTTAGGATATATTTTCAAGCCTTTCTCTGCTCCATTTCCTTATCTTTAGTGTTAAAACAATAACAGTAAGATCCTCAGAGAGTTGTTGCTTTGAGTTAACATATCCAAAGTTCTTAGAACAATCCTTTGCATATAAGTAACTTTTAAATATTTGTGTTCTTATTATTGCTACTTCTATAGCTATTATTATTATTAGTGGTTCTCAAACTTGGAATTCTATAAAAAAATAAAAAATAAAAATAAAATAGGAACCTGGCATAAGGTATCCAACATTTTAGTGACAGTAAAAATAATTAGTACCATCTACTACGTCATATGTGGGAGAAGTATTCTAAGACATAAAAAATGAACAAAGATGACTTTATAAAAAGCTCAACACAATATATTTTTATTCCATTTCAGCATGGAACTGGGGAACTTCAGCATGAAATAGCACCAGTCTAGGGTTTGAGAATCATTGTTTTAATCACTGATTGAAATGCAGGATGAATTGCACACCCAGGGTTTTACAATAGCATCAAGGTAATGTAACAGAGAAATAGCCCCTTGTAGTTTAGGAATAGCAACCAAGATGTCCTTGCTTTAAAAAAAAATGGGACTGAATTAATCTGCAAGGATCATTTAAGAAGAACCATTTAAAACAAGAGTTAATATGTCATACATCTGAAACCAATATAATATTGTATATCAACTGTATTCCAATAAAGAAGTTATACAGAAAAAATAAAATAAAAGAGAAACAAATTGTTCAAATAGAATATTGGAATTGACTATATATAGATCTAAAGAATAATTACTATGCCATTTTATAAAAAGTTATTCTGAAGCAAAATTCTCATGTCTGATTTACTAGAATATAATGCCCAGCTCTGTATTCCACAACCTAGAGAACAATTGAAGAATTTGGAGGTTCATATGAGCAATGTAAGAATGAGGGATAAGAAAATAAAATAAAAATCTAAGTAAAGGACATGGAATTTAACTTATTTGTTTAGCCTGGAAAGAATACGGCTAAAGATCATTTTAGGAACATCTGCCAACTATAAAAGGGATATGCCAATTGGGAAGGTTACTTTTTTCTTGAGATTCCAAGCTGACTGAGTTTAATCTTCAGAAGGACTGAGTTATCTATTGCCTTTCACCTACTTATCTGTTGGACTCTGCTGGCTATAGCTTCTGTGTAAGACATGGGCCAGGCTGCTGGAGCGTGTGCAGTGATTAAAGACAAAAGATGCGATGAAGTGGTCGCTTCCTATTTTCATGGTACTTCTACTTATCTATTAACAACACTGATATGTTTACACATTGCAATGATAGAAGACATAAAACAATGCTATGCAAGTGAGATCAGAGCCTGAAAATCTTATAGAATAGACCTCAGGACATTTCAAATCCAGGGACTGCAAGAACATGGAAAGAAGGTATGAGTCAGAGTTGGAATGAATATTCAGAAATAAGTCATGTTCAC
Source organism: Manis pentadactyla (assembly GCF_030020395.1). Taxonomy (NCBI): domain Eukaryota; kingdom Metazoa; phylum Chordata; class Mammalia; order Pholidota; family Manidae; genus Manis; species Manis pentadactyla. The sequence goes on from NC_080021.1 coordinate 61,430,961, forward strand.
TGAATAGGATTAATTTGCCTGTAATATACCGGTAAAATAAGAAAGTTCTGGAATACAAATGTGAAAAGATAGAACGGAGTGACATTACATGTATGAACTTTAATGCCTTAAAGTTGGGAGAAACATTATTTTTTGTCTTTCAAAAAGTATATTATTTTAAAATTCAATTAGAAGGATAATATATTTTACATAAACAATAATAGAAAACTGACTACTTGGAAACTCTAAATATTTGGCATTGAATATATATAGTATCCTAAAAATTCAGAAGATTTGTCCCTTTCAACACTTAGGGTTGCCAACTTTAGCAAATAAAAACATTATATTTTATCTGGCAGTCCTATCAACAATGTATTTTAGTTCTCTCTGTTCTCTGTTAATGACTTTTTCTGTTCTGAATTAAGGCATTCATGGGTTGAAATATTGAAAAATAACCTATTTTTGTTTTTACAGGATGCTATAAGAAACTGACGATAAAACTGATCCTTTGCCAATTTTTGTTTGTTTTTGGGTGGAGAATGTATCAAGGATTTGCTTATAAAATCATCTCTAATTTACATTAAAAATTAACTATTGCTTACTTTAAAAACTAGTGTGCTCGTGTTAAAAAAGCAAACTATGTAAAAGCATATTCAGTGAAATTGTCACGCTCCACGGTTAACTATTTTTATCAGTTTGTGATACTTCTGTCATTTACATAAAGATATGTACCTACATATCTTTATACACATGGAAGCATATTATATATATTCTTCTACACTTGCTTTTTTCATTTGACATATCTTGGAAGTCACTCCATGTGAACACATTATAGCTTTATGTCATTATTAATTTCTATATAGTATTCTATTATATTGATACACCTTAATTTATTTGAAGTCTTCTATTGATGACCATTCAATGGCCTCCATTATTTTGTTTTATGTATATAACTGAAATAATTGCTATAAAACTGTTATCTTTATTTAACATTTTTCATAACCATATTTCCACATTAATCCACACATGAAAATTCTATTTCCATTGTTAAAAACCTTTGCAGTTTAGGTTTAGAGATAGACATGAAAAATCCAGAGAAAACCAATGTGCACTCATTGCCTACTATGTGCCAGTCCCTTTCTTGTGTGATCATTTTTTATCCAGAGTTTGGTTAAGCAGTACTGAAGGCACAGCAGTGTCCTGGCCGTGAATGCCTTTACCGTTTACCTTGCTTTCAGGGGCCTGGAGACACCTGATTCTTTTCCTTCCCTAGAGAATTAGAAAGAACAAGTCACCTGACCACACTCAGGTGACTTAGAGATTGCAAAGCCCAGGTTCCAGAGCACAGAGGACTTAAAACAAACACTCAGCAATAATAGGATATCTCTGATTTCGATATTAGATAGAAGGGGATAAATGTTGTCATAAAGTAAATAAAAAATATATTAGCTATGCAAAGGAGGAGTCTTTATAAAAAAGGTTTCCAGTACGGATAATTTGCTGCCTTGCCTGCTGAAATAAACAGTTTCTGTGCAGGCCAGGTAACTGTGATTATATTTCTGTCTCTGGAAGACCTCTGCTGCCATCATTTCAGTAATTGCAAATAAACAAAAACTTTCTTCTCTCCCCTTCCTTCCCCAAAATAGCTTTTATGAGTTTATTTCCAGGATGGACTGCAGTTAACATTTAGGGGAAGAAACCCATTTTTAGTGACCCCTGCCCCAAATTTCTCATAAAATGAATGTTATAAAAACAATTTCTTTTTTGTTTAGTGGAAGAAAATAAGAATTTAAGATTTTAGTGAATATCATTCTGAAGGGTTTTAAGTGGCTGATAAAATAAATAGCTTCTATAACCTTTCACTTGCAAATCTGAGCAATGAATTGGATTTTGCAGATTTCATAGTAGAGTGCGAAGACAGACTGACATAAAAAGGAAACTTGTAAGTTAAGAGAATCATGACTGCCCCAAATCGTGACTTTCCATATCAGAATTATACAATATAAAAATTGTAAGTGAAACAACAGATCATAAAGTGACTACCTCATTACATGGACAAGGGAACATAGACATGGTGTTGTATAACTCAAGTCATTTATGCAAAAGCCCATCAATACATTTCAGGAATTATTTTTTAAACTTCTATTACTTGTATTCTTGTGCCTGCTAAGGTTTAGATAAATTGTTTTTGGTCAAAACAGTTGCAGCTAACCTGTATGTAGTTGTTTAGTTCACAAGACTGATTGGATAAACTCATTTTGAAGATTAGAATTACTGGTCAGTGATTCACTGAAATGGTCAATGGTTATTTTGGCCAATGTAATAACCAAATCAGTAATTAATTATTAGAGCAGTTAAAGAAAACTAACTAGGTATGTTGAGGAGCATCATACAAATATAGTGCAGTTTTGGACTGTAATGAGATAGGTGTAAAATTTAGCTTCCATGCTGTAAAGGATTTGGAATGGAAATAAGATTTACACATATACAAATACTGTTCTCATGGTGCTTAAACAAATACTTGCTATCAAGCTGATGGTACAGGGCTTATCCACTATTCTTGAATTTTGAGGAGGCTGTAAAAGAGTTGTGTTGAACAGCTATGGTAAAATGAGAACACTGGACTTCATAAAACCTGAATATTAAACTGGACTAATATCAATTGCAGGTCTGTGACCTTCGAAAAATCATTAAATGCAGCTGTAATTTTCTCTTTTAAAATATGATTACTTATTGGCTTATTGGAAAGATTAAACAACATAACGTATTTAAATTATTTGCTAAGCAATTTGGAAATGTTAGGTGTTGTAGGTGGTAATGAATTCTAGTCAATTCTTAGGTAATATTGAGTATCAAATAATGATTAATGAACATCTACAGCTTTATTTTAGGCTCTGAAAAACTTTTAAGGAGTCCTTGAAGTCAACCATTAATTTCACTATAATACTTTTATTGTTTTATTTTTTCACTTGGATTGAAATTTATGTACAATGCCAGAGCTTTAGCAGTCCTGGCTTTTTAGCATGAATTAGGTAGCACCAAATTGTATTGTAAATCAGTGTGTTTTTCAGGGGTACACACTTGAACTAAAAAAAGTCCTTGGTCCTTGATGAGACAATTAATGTCATTACATTTCCTCTATTATTAGTTACCTTTTTAATACTCTCTATGACAAAATGAGACATAGCCATATAGACCTTCTGCTGCAAATTGAAGAACAAATTATAATGGTTATCTTGAGGGAAAGCACTTCTGTGACTGAGTTTGAGTTTGAGCCATAGTAGCCACATTTTTCAAGGCCTACAAACTATGATGACTCAGACTGGGGAATATACAGATATCTATTTGAAAATAAACAAAGTGAGTGTGTAACTAGTAGAAACAACTTACAGTATCTGTTGATAATATTTTAGTTTTAAGGAAAAATTAGAATTCTGGAAAATTTATATCTGCTATCATGAGCTCAATAGTTACTAAAATTTTTTATGAGATCATGATGGTAATATTAATGAATGTGATTTTTCTTGATACTGTATCAATGTGCCAACAAAAAGAGCTGCATAACTCAGTGAACCAATATTTTCCTATAGACCAATTCATGATGTTATACAGTCATACATGGGTCACAGATCTATTAAGAATGAAAGATAAAAAAATGGGATTTGGCGCAGAAAAGAACAAAAAGTTCATTGATATGGTTTCAGATTCTACATTGTAACCAACCTTTAAGAAACTGTTACTTGTTGACATCTGGTGTGTATAAAGAAGAACATCCATAATTAAATGAAAAAGCTATGAAAATGTTCTTTTCCAATTACGTATTTGTGAGAGGGTGGATTTTCCTCATACCTTACCCAAAATAGTATATTGCAAGACTGATTATAAAAGCAGGTATGAGAATTCAGCATCTTCTCTTCAGCCACATATTCAAGAGATTTGCAAAAGTATCATGCAATGCCATTTTCCTTGCTTTTCTTAATTTTGAAAAATATCTTAGTGTAATATATTATTTATGTTAACATTTAATGGGTTTACAGTTGTTACTTTTAATGAATTAATAAATAATTTAGAAATATAAATTCTCTTGTACTTTCTAATATGGTAAATGTCAATAACCATCACATACATAGTAAAAACATACATAACAATAACATATATATATACATAAAAGCTGTTGTCCCCTTGGTAGTTTTTAATCATGTTAAGTGGTTTTGAGACAAAAAAGTTTTAAAATGTCTGTTCGAAACTTTCATTACTAAGAATTTGGAACCACCACAGGATTACCAAATCAAACTGGAATGAGAATGTTATATTCCATTTAGGAAATATTTCAAATCATAATTTGAATCCCAAAAGGTCCTTCATACATACGTAAGTATGGACAAAATGCCTAATTGCAAGTTTTTATATAACTTCCTGGGCAAGTTTTCCCATTGTTTGCTGCTTTAAAAGTTTGTGTGTATCCTTATTTGCCAAATTATCTTTATAATCATATTACTTCTGTAGAAGTGCATGACACAAAGTACGGTTTCAGTGAATCTATGTTGGTTGGGAGAATAACTGAATGAGCATAGACATTCAGACAGGGAGATTCTGTTGATATATATGCAAATTTTGTGGCTACCATAATGATGTGGGTAGATGCAAATGAGTAAATATATCATGAACATATAGCTCATGATTGCTGTGAATTTTCTGTTTGGAGGAAAGAGTGTTACCTTATATCCACTTGATTAGTAAAAACTTCTTGAAAGAGGTACAATTATAAAAGTAAAAATGAGTACTTCAAGTATCAATGGCAGTAAGAAGAATAGAAGACTAAGAAACAATATGAAATACTATTCAGAACAGTAAATAGTCTAGTGAAGGAAGAAGAAAGTAAATTCACTTACAGAGAGGGCAAAGGAGTGAAAAGCACAGGGATTGGTTGAATATGTAAACTGAGTCAACTTTCTTTGTTCCCCAAATAGGAAAAGTCAGTAGCACCCTCAGAGGAAACTGTGAAGTTGGCTGCATAGTACTTTAAAATTCAGGGCACATACCCCTGAAATCAAAACTGTCTAACTTAGCCAACCATCTTGGAGGTTAAACAAAATAAGAAAATTAGGAAATTTTTTTCTGAGAGGCAGTCAATCTCTAATTGGGTCCTGAAATTGAGGCTTGCCTACTAACGTCAGAATATCCAACAGGTGAAGAGAAACCAATCCCATGATTATTTTATTACACTGGATTTAGGTGCATTTTTGTAGGGAGTGAAAGGAGAGAGATATTTGACCTTACACCTGAGGTAGCTAGAAAAGAATCTGTGGTGTACTTTGAAAAAGTAATCACCCTGAAAAAAAACCTAGAAATTTCTAGCTGTTTCCTTATGGCAACCTAGGTAAGTGTTATTATGCTTGACAGTATTTAGCACAGAAATAGGAATATTATAAAAAACAATTTGAATTCTTGTATAAAATTTTTTTACATTATCATTGGGTAATGTAAAGTAGGTAACATTTGTGTAAAATCTCATTCCAAATTTATCGGTAACTACAGGAATTCTTAACACAGATAATTAAATGAACGTTAACTTAACTTATATCATTTTAATCATCAGAAAATATGTACTATGCCATGATTAAAACAAAACCTTTAAGTGATCTCAAAATTACTGAAATATTAATAAGAACTTCTATTCATTCTTAGGATGGCCTCTAATGCAAATCATCTATTAAAGGAGCAGGCCAAGTATTTAAATACAAAATTAAACCAGGGATTTTAAATTAAGTGTAGAGACCTTCAAGTGATATTGTAAGTGAGAATAAATGTTCATTGATCTTACATATTTGGGTTTACTTCTATTTTCTCTTACCTCTTATTCCATGATGTCTATCTATATCTGTCATACGTTCTTACTGTCAAAACATTTTTTTTGCTGTGTATATGTATACAAAAATGTCGTATATGTACACACATTTTCTATCAACTGAAAGAGTTTGTGGTTATTAACCCTTAATATTTCCCTAAGCAGCAATGATACACATACTTTAAAATCAGAGAGGAAAGTGATATATATATATATATATATATATATATATCTTACATATAGCTATACATATCTGTCTGTGTCTGTCTATCATCTATCATCTAGCTAGCTAACTATCAGCTAGCTAGTTAGCTGTCTATTTATCATCTATCTTCTATCTAAATTCTTTCCTTTGAAATATGGGGATATATATCTATATTCATGTCCATATCTATACTTCTTGATGTTTGCCTTTCATTATTTGTCTGGAAGAAGATGGAGAAAATGTAACTAAGACCGTGCTGTTAATTGTTTCCCTCATAGATAAAAGTAAAAATCTTGAACTTACTTTCAGTGTTATGAGCACACATGTACCCTGTGATGTGGCCTGTCTCACAATTCTGTGTGCCTCATAAATGAGGCAAATCCCCTAGCCCTCTACTAAAAGGGACCAATGAAATGCATCGATTTTAAATTCAGCGAAGCCCACTCTCTCAGGATAACACATGCAGGACTCTGCTACTTCAATCCATACAGAGCACAGACTCACCTGCATGGGATGCCCGGCCCCGTCCTTTGGGCATTTTACCTGGGTCTAATAATCTGCCAGTGAGTATAACAGTGGATATGTTAAGTTGTGGTGGGGAAAACCCAATGGTAATGTACATTTTCACCAGTTAGTAAAAATATCTTCTAATGTAAACAGAAGCAGAACATAGTGGAATTACCCTGAGTATCTGTCATTTTGCTATTTTCTTATTCTAGGGAAAACAAACCCCTAAAAAAGCTTTTACAGCTCCACTTGCTCCCTTATCAAACCTGGATAATGTACTTCAATTTTAAGTAAGTGTTTTAATTTGGTTTTGGTTTTAGTTTTGATTTTCTGGTTTAAAATACCCATCCAACTGTATTCCCAGACACTGAGAAGGCAGGCAAGAAATAGTACACACTTTACTGTGTGGATATTAAAATAATATCACTAATGTAATTTTGGATAGCATTCTGACTCCTGCTGTTTAGAAAGCAAATGAGTGAATGCTATAATTTCTCTTCTTGATAAGCTCCATCAGCGCCTGATTCCCAAAACTGCATGGTAAGTACCTGCACGAGCATAATCAACCAAGTCATTAGCATTGATTAGAGAAGACAGTTTCCAATTGATGGGCAGTATTGAAGAAAGGTATAAATATAAATCTCTTCCTTTCTAAATCCTATATGAATATATAACCAAAATGTGTTTTTCAGTGTAATCAAATGCATTTTTATTTTTTCTTTGGAAAAGGGGCCAATATATACCCCTCCCATCCACATTAGTAGAAATACCATTTTGAAGCCTATTAGATTGAAATTCAGATTCATGAAATAGCAAGTATGTTTTAAAAAAGAAAGATTGATATCTTTACTTGACATGTATAAACAGCATTGTTTCAGAGTAATATATCAGTCTCTAAACTTTGCTTGCATTTGGCTATAAAATTGATGGTTGTACTTTATCATAAGGTGCTATCATTAAAGCCTCTCATGGAAAGAATTGTATTTAAATATTGTTTATCCCTCATTACTCTGGATCGAGGCAACTTTATGATATTTACCATGGTACCATCTTTTTTTTTTTATATTAAAGAGTAAATACAAAAGTTAAATTTTTTCAGTAAGTAATTTACTCTTGTTTTCCAGTAGAGTTGCAATTGGTGTCAAATTATCTAATAGTTTATGTCCCTTTAAAATGATGAGATTGTGGGATGCAAACATATAATTCTCAAAGCCATGATTTGCAATTTTTTTTTTAGAGTCTGAAACCCAGTTACTGTTAAGAATATCTAATATCTACTTCAGAATACACTACATTGTAATACATTAATATAAATCTTACTAATATACCTGTTTGGGGCAAGATTCTTATAAATGTTTTACAAGTTTATGAAAGCTTATGAAATGTCCTTCAATCTAAATATTTACTGGTACAAAAGAAGTCCACTGTCTTTCATGAAACATCCTTCCATTTCTCTACACACAGTTAAACCTTAATTCAACCTAAAGTAAGAATTACTTAAGTCAGTTGCTTATAGTAATTACTAAAAGTTCGTAATTCCTTAAGATAGAACATAAAGGAATGGCTTTATAGTAGACCAAGTCTATATTTCATCATTTATGGTATTTAAATTTAAAAAAGAAAGCCATTGTTGAGATGTCCATTGTAAGTTCTTTGTAGGGCTGATCTAATACTTTTTATTGCTCCCCACTAGTGAAGAGAGTTCTTTGGAGGAAAAAATATGGCAAAGAAGTGAGAGTTTGTTAATAGGTCATAGATTCAGGTTCTGTTTACAAGATTCTGAAACAATGGGATAATGCATGAAAAATTAAGTCATGCACAAATGTTTTCCAACATTTACTTGTTTGGCATCATATAGACTGTACCCAACATGAAAATTGAAGTTGACATTTTCACCCCATTGTTTACTGTATTGTAGATATGACCTGTTAGATCATATTTCTGAGCTTAAACAGAAGTAACTATGACTGTTCCTATTTTCCCATTTCAGAATCAAGCAAAACGAAGGATTGAATCATTCAATCCATAGTGGTTTATTAAAATAAGGCATTTTAAGTATTTCTAGAATGGGCATGAGTAGAGCAGTGATCATGACTCAGAATGGCATAACTGCAATTGTTTCGTGAGCAAAGAGCTACTTAGGTCCTCCTATAGCCCGTGAAACTATCAAAAAAATGAGTGTGAACTTTTATGAAATTAATATATTTTGAATATACCAGAAAAATCAAACATTAGCCCATATATGATAATTAATGTTCTCACACCATTCAGTTGCCTGAAGATGCCTCGTTCATGGTCTCTGGCCTTTAGAGTTAATGCTCCAGTCACATGCCATATTGTGCCTTGAGCTAGAATACCTACTGCTGGGTTTTCCCTCTTCTGCTCGAAACTGACATCATTTACTGAAAGATGGAGGGGCCAATGTGCTTCTTAAGAAGCAAGTAGTCGTAAGACTTCACCTGCCACTACAGATAGAAAAAAAGGAGGGGGGGACTTAGCAATTTCAAGAGCCACAATTTACCATGGAAGCCTCTACTTAATATTCCGCTTGATCTGCCAAGTTTATAGCCTGGCCAATCTGAATACAAATGTCGATGCAAATGAGGATTCATTATTCTTACAAGGTCTTTGTGTTGAAGCTTAATGTAACTTGGTTCCTATGGTTGCTCAGGGAACGTAGATTGCAAGACAGCAAAAAATATGTAAAGAAGAAAACTAGAGAAAGAAATAATAGAAATAGAAGTAAATGTTTAAGGTGCACTTCAGCTGGAATTGTGAGGATGCACAGGAACAAAGCATTGTCATTACAATCTCTCCCTCTTGCCAGTTACAAGATATTTACTTCTCCTCAGCAACAGAGGAGTTAACCACTCAAGAACATTCTACCCAGAGAGAAAACATAACAATTCTCCTTTTACTGATTATAACACATTGTTCCCATTATAAAGCCAATTCTTCAAATTGTCAAAAATTTTTACCATTCTTTTATAATTATAGAGCTCATGGGCTGGTGGGACCTACACATTCCGATCTCTAAGAAGACTACAAATGCATTTATAAAACCCCACCCCACAATTCCCTTCCTTTCATTATGGATAAATTGCCAAACAATTCTGAATCACATGTTTAGAAAACTAAAGTTAATAAACTTCACATTGAAAAAAATCACAACAGTTTAACATCATTCATTTATTGTTTACCATAACCCTTAGCACGCAAAGGTTTCAAAACCCCCAAATGAAGGGAAATCCTGAAAGGCTGCAAAATTATGATTATATTTCATATACCATAGTATATTGTTCCGATGAATCTTTTGCATGACTAGCTGTTGTTTACATACAAATACCTTCTCCGGAAATAAAAATGTACTGAAGGTAACAGGAGCTGCAAAGCTTAGCAGATACGATGATCCCAAGATCGTTGCAGTAAGGCTTGCTTCTTCATCCATAAATAAAGCACATTTGCATCCATTCAGTCAAATTAGCTCCATTAAAAAGGTGGTTATAATTAGCTCCTTTTTCTGGTTCACGGACAAAATTCTTGCATGCCTGCTGTTTTGATTAAATCCACCATTGTCTTCCAATAGCTAGTGCTAATTCTTCCAAGGAAATCTTCAGTTGAGGTGTTATTTTATTCTGCGCTTCCGTTAGATGTCTAATTTACGCCAAGTCCCTGCAGTGTTTCCTTAAGCCATCCTCTTTGTCTTGCCTTTGAAATTTACCAAATCTTACAAGAAATCAATACTTAATTGATTATTCACTTTTCTGCAGCTTCAAACAGCAAGCACGCATAAGATCCTGGAGTAGTCCCCCGGTTTCCCGTGCAGGAGGTTGTTTGGTGGCAGAGCTCTGCAAGTGTCCAACAGCAGGCATTCCACGGAGCCGAGCACTGGCGTGGAGTGCCAGCGTCTGATGAACACAACGAAGGTACTCTCATGAAGCAGGAAAAGTTCCTGGATGAGGCAAATCCATCTCAAGGCTTTGGATAAAAGGCTGAAGCAAAAGCAGTTGGATACTAGAACATTATATATATATATATACATATTTTTTGCATTAATCCTTTTGCTTTTTGCTTTGCTTACCCCTTTCTTCGCACGGCACTGGAGTGGAATACCCCAAGTGCCACCGAACTCAGAGAACTCCACGACGGAATGGGGGTGAGACTGGTGGTGTACCTCTGGCATAGGATAAGGATGGCAGGCACGTAATATTACGAAATGTAGGACAAATTCAAGCTAAAGAGAGGGAGAGGGAGAGAGCGGGGGAGAGGGAGAGCTAGAGACAGATGGCGGATCTGGCTAGGAGCCAAAGCCAGTGAAATGAATTACATTGCTGAATAACTGTACACCATTGATTCTGCCACTTGTTGCTGCATGGCAAAAAAAAAAAAAAAAAAAAAGAGGCGAGGGGGAGAAAAAGCCCTAGTGTATGCTGGAATCTCCTTGTTTGTCATGTGTGCAGCAGACAACTTTCACACACAACTCAATCCTGACAACGACAGGCTCTGAGTGTCTTGGGTGGGTGTGTAGGTGTGGGAGAAGGTTGTGTGCATGCATGTGTGCCTGAGGAGCGAATATGTGTGTGTGTGCATATGCGTGTGGGAGAAAGGAAGAACAATCCTTGCAATCCAGCCATTTTTGTTTAATGAAGAATGGAAGACTGGCATTCAGAGATGTGGCTATGTGCTGCATATTAATGTGTGTGCACCAGACATCCTCCCCCACTTTAAAAATGAGTGGCACAGGAATGAAGCCTTCTACAGATCGACCACGTGGGAGAAGCAACTCATGAGGTAACATCTCTAAACCTGCAAATGGGGCACAAGGAATTCTGCAGAAGAACAAGTTTCCTACAACAAGAAAAGCTGGTCCCAGAGATACAATGTTTGGGTGTTTTCAAAAAGACAGCCAGTCTCAGCAGATTGTTCAATAAATGCTTCATACTCACGATGAAGGGAGACATTATAGGATGCCCAGGGGGCTTTGGAAATCAAATACAGTGTTTGAGTAGCACAATTTGAGGTACATTATAAAAAAGCAATTTGAATTGCCAATGAGGCGACACATATCTGCATGCTAATTAGACCTGTGTCAAGCTTAGTCTGCAGGCTTCTGTTGATGGGGAGGAATGTGCATGGAGCTCTGCTGAAAGATTGTTTCTGCATAAATTATCAGCTTTGTCCTACTGATCATTTTCCCAAACAAACATGAAATGCAAGATCAAAAGGCGATTCTAAAATTAAAATTATTGATTGACAAAGCCTAGTTTTCAGAATCTAATTAGAGGAGGCACAAACAAAAGCTGATATTATTACTGACTATGGCTGAGCTAGCAGCCCGATTGTGCAGGGCTTGTAATTTATCTTTGTTTATGCAGCCAGGATATTAAAAATGTAATTAAAATGGTAAAATGATCTGATCAGAAATAGCCACCTAGTGGCAAGTATATTATTTTAAATGGATTATACAGGCATTGGTCTGTGCAAATAAAAAGCTTTTTTTTTATGACAAACCTAGCATCTCATTGAGATCTTGCTAAGCAATTCATCTTTTGCTAATAAGTTGTCTTTTGTGTTTTGTTCCATAGATAAGAAAGATCATTTATAACTCTCATTTGTACACTAATAAACATTCTGTTACTACAGTTGGCATCCTGTTATTACAGGACTATCTTTCAGAAATTATGGTATGGAGTGGAATACCCCAAGTGCCACCGAACTCAGAGAACTCCACGACGGAATGGGGGTGAGACTGGTGGTGTAATCCAACACCTTTGCTGTACACTCATCATATACATTAGGTAGAATAATTGTGTGTGTTTAATAGTAACAGCAGGTAAAGTCATTCTCTCTTTTGCACTGATTTGAAGTGGGTCTGGGTCTCTAGGACTTGGATGGCCATCTTGAGCTCTGGAAATCTGGTTGCAAAGCAAACCCACTTGCCTACAGAGTACCTTCTTCAGCTTACTACTTCAGAACAGATACAGTTGCTTAAAAGCATGTTATAAGGTGACTGAAGTGATTTATAGGCTAGGTCTTCTCTCATTTAGTAACATTTTGGAAGTGCCAATGAATTATTTTAGGAGCAAATTGTCTAATACAAAATTTATTAACCAAAATGCATCTGCTGTCATCTAATAGTGGATTTTGCAGCCAGTGTATGGAAACAGACCTGTGATTCTCTAATACAGCATCTAAAAATGCATGATAAATACTTTAAAGAAAAATGAGATCCCTGGCCTGTGAGGTCTACATGAGAAATATTAGAAACCATTTATTTTCCTTTTTCTTCTCTTCTCATGAAATCACTGTGGACCTGCTCAATCCCCTTTTAAGAAATTCACAATTTAGGGTTCTGTCAGCAGCTGTGGGGTCTTTTGTTAGGTGCACTTAAAATGCCAGATTAAATATTAATATGTGGTTAGAGTTGTGCTATTTTGCAAGCCCTGAAACCCTATTAGTAAATCATGATCCGGTGACTGATGCAAGAAATTTCAAGGCGCCAACAGTGCAGATTGCTTTATGCCCATCAATCTGATGGATCGCTAATTTTTAGTAAATTGGGCCTTTGGACTCAGAGCTGTAAGTAGGTACATGTTTTCCATCAATAAAGAACATGGCCCACCTACTATTCCATTTTGTGCACAAAATGTGCACAGTAACAAGCAGGCTTTTCACATATTTACTAACAATCATTGCATAAGCAATGCTTTAGTTCAAAATAGACTTTCAGCTGTGTTGCAAAGTTCTCCCCTCAAAAATTGCTGGAGATTCCCTCTGCTTCTGGAAACGTTTTAAAGGAAAATAAAGGAGGGAGAAGCTGATATGAAAAGAAGAATATACCAATCCCATTAGCATCCTTTGTAAATCAGAAACTATTAACTAACAATGTAATTCTGGGGAGTTTCAACCATACCTCTTAAGCTGTGGTGAGTTAGAAGATAAAGCAACCCACATAACATAAATGCAAGAACTTTGAAGACTTTGAAAAATAAAATATTAGGAAATCACGAAGAGTTAATTGCCTGAAAGCACCCTGTCTACTCTTTCTGAAAATATGTAGACAGGCTCCTGCCCTTGAGAAGTGAGACTTTTCAACATATGGCTTGTTTTTGAAATGTGGTCAAAAGCAGTATTTGATCCTTTGATACCCAGTTGGGAAAACGTCTTATTGGTGGTATTTGTTTCACACAGATGGACACTGACTCTTAAAGCCTTGCAATATGAATTAACATATTTCATTATAGTATTTACCAGTTATAAAGCACTTCCCTCTCAGTGGATACTGTCCAAGCTTATGTTGGGTTCTGCTTTGCCATATGCCTTTGTTATTTTTTCTTTCATTTTTACAGACCCTCCTACACTACAGATATAGCATTGAACTAAAGGGATGAGCATGAAGGACTATTGGCTTCTTCTTTCTCTACCCTCACTTATTATTATTGCTATTATTATTATGGTTATTATTACTGACTTAGGAATAATAAGTAGAGTTCAAAAGTTCAAACCAACACACATTAGTCACACTTTAACTTGGTTTCTTCATGGAATTTTCATGTCTAGGAATGAAAAGCTCATTATAGTAAGTTATTTCAAATGATTAGAATCAAGTTTTAATCTGTAAAGTTAGTCAGTTTACTATATTAAAATGACTATATCACATATACAAGATTCATTCATACACACACACAATAGCTCATTTTTTTCCAATAACCCTAAAACTCAAAGTTGTGATGATCACATACACAAAGCATAACATAATTGCACTTATTTGACCTAGAAAGGACCTGTTGGAAACCAGGTATTATTTTCGAGGTAGACAACCTGAAACATCTTTTCTGTGTTCTCTTCTCCACTTCTGGTTTTGATTTCAGTCATTCTCTCTACTCCACCCATCCTGTCCTACAAATAAAGGAGCACATGAAATCCTATTGCTGCTTTTCTCCAGAGCTATGATCTTTTCACTACGCCATGAAAGATGATGTCTTGTCTTTACTTTCCTCCCTGTGCACTCAAAAATTTTAATTGATTTTCCAAGATAAAGGGAAAATAAGAGAACTCTACTGCCTCAACAGATTCTGCACTGAAACAATTCAAAACAAAATGATTAGTATTCTCACCACCAGACTGCTTTAAGTGATCCTGTTTCACACTCCAGCAGCACCTGGCGCTTCTCCTTATCATGGTGCCTAGACTTGCTACTTTAATTATTTTTAATGGCTGTGTTTATTATCAAACATGAGGGCAGGCACACTGCAGCATTCACTAAGCACAGTTTCTGCTATAAAGTAATTATTCATTAACTATTTGTGAACTAGTATTTGAATGAGTGAATAGTTCTCAGAATAGAATTAAAAAGTTAATTTTGAAAGATAAGTTATATATGCTTCAGAGGAACAGCAGGTCATGCTAAACCATAAATTTCTGTAACTGGCATTTTAGTTTGCTGCTCTTATTGGCATAAAATTTTAACATGACACCTCAATGCAGGAAAACATGGCACCTCAACTTTGAAATAATCAGTTGAGATGTTTCCCTTGAATTGTAGGGCATAAGGAAGCATTTTGCCTAACTGCACATCTATCTAGCAGATAAGAGGTTGGGCCAGAAATTCTGCAGGTCCCATTTACCACTAAAATTCTTTGTCCTATTTGTCCACACAACTGGACTGAAGACTATATTAAGCTGTAATAGCAAAGAGGTCCAAAATATAGTAGTTCAAACATTCATAGAATTATTCTCATGGAACAATCCAGATAAAGTGAGATACTCCAGACTAAGTAGGCAGCTCCCTGTTTTCTTCTATCTTGTTGGGCTAACATTTTTAGTTTGAGTCAGGTCTATATTCCAAATGTGGGAAGATAGGAAAAGCAGAAGAGAAGCACAAACATTTTAATCACATGGACATAACTATTATAAGGGACCCTTCAAAATGTAGTTTTTAGATGGGTAAATGTGTAGCTACTAGGGTGAAGAAGAGAATGAAAACCAGGGAGAAATTAGTAGTATCTATTTCAAGGACTTGTCTCAAAGTGCTTTCTCTTTTCTGATACATGTATCCCACTAGTTTCTCCTTATAGCTGTTTAAATCCTGGCCCTACTTGGCCTTAGAAGTCACTCTATTTCTGTGTGTTAGTTTTCTCTTTGGCAGAATGAAAGGTTTGAACTAGTTTATTGCAATATTTTGTTCTGTCTCTAAAATTCTGTGACTTTTCTTGTTTTTTTGAGTAAAAGAAATAAAGCAAATTTGTTAACTGTACAGACACAAAATAATTTCGCACAAACATGAAAAATGTCCCTAATTGAAACTGCATTATGGAGCAGTGACAGACTGCTTTTTTTTTTTTTTACTCTCAAAATTTATCAAAATATTTAAGTTCATCAATAATCCAATCCCTTCTGTGACCTTCAGGAACTCCGAGCCTTCATTTCTGAATGCCGAGGTTTTATTAGGGCATATTTTCAGTCATGACCAGAGTAGCTGTGCCCAGTTCCTCTCTAAGTCAAGACCCAAAAAGGCAGTTGCAACTCAGTTATGGTGGGGCAGGGGTAAATGGAGATCATGAAGAAGGTACAAGACTCATTTGATATATGTTTGAGTCACTTCTTTGTATGAGATAATGTATAAAATTATAGTGAAAGACCCAATAAGGGCCAAATCATACTCTTCCTTTCAGAAGTTTGTAGACCCATAGGTTCATGAGGCTTGTTATGTTTGTTATAAGAATCAAATTAAATTTGTTACAGAATACTGTAGCAAAAGAAAGATATCTATAAACATAGTCAACTATAGTAGGATGGGCAAGAGGTGCAGAGGTGAGACCAGGGATTGGATCACTCTCTTGGAAAGTTAATTTCTTCCTTGTGCTGAAAGCAAAGTTCATTTTGGTGGACAAGTTCACTTTCATGTTCAAATTTTATGGCAATTTCTGGTTGTGGTGTGTACAAATGGAAAGACATTTATAGAAGAAGGATCAAGGAATGCCAATTGTGAGTTGTGGAGTCCATACTTATAGTTCATTTTCCTCAGGAATTGCACACAGCCAGGATTCAGAATCAAAGTTCTAATCTCTGGAAAAAACATTGGCAAGATTTAGGTAAAAGCTTTCATCTCGGTGGGTGACTGAAACATTAAACAAGTTGATAATACTAATTCAGGAATGGAGAGCAATGTAGATGGGATTATAGTTCAGAAAATAAGGTTAGTGTTGGGAGAGATTCTGAAGTATTAGACAAAATAGCTTGGGATCCTGTTCATTAAGTAATGCAGAATATTGCAATGTTTGCTATTGTCCTTAGCTAAAGAATGACATTATCAGAGCTGTTTTTTTAGAAAAAAAAATAGTAGAGGTAGTTAGGAAAAGGCTGAGGCTAATGTAGGAAGATTCATTAATTTCATATACGAGGCAATTACAATATGCTGTGTACAGTATTTTACACTAGGGGTTCAGCAAAGTAACTAAGTATGTAATTAGATGAAGGCTCAGAGAGAATTTACTGTTGACCTGAACTATTGTGTTAGCAATGAAAATAAATACAAGAGAAAAAAAAGAAAAGAAGGCAAAATCAAGATTGCATGTCTGAATGGAAAATTAGAAGTTCAGAATAAAACAGATTTTGAGCTTGAATGATGGAGGAGATACTACTGTTGTTAGCAAAAATAGAGAATGTAGAAGTTATTTGGGGTTGTGATGGTCAGGCCTGGAAAAGAAACAATAAGATGATTGAGCATCAGCAATAAAGGCAGAAGTTAACATCATAGGTTTGCATCAGATGTCAGAGAAGGATCACTTAGAAACAGAAGAAGGCAACCAGGAGAGCATAACCCTTCACCCATTCATTCATTCATTCCTTAACTTGAATGTCTATGGAAAACAGAGGAGAGGATTTTAAGAAAGCAGAAGGTTTACATGGAAAATGCAGAAAAGCTGCCAAGTAGACTCAGGCTTGGGAAAGACAATGCATTGTCCTAGGAAATAATTGTTTACTTTTAAAGTAGGTATTTGGTCAATAGAGGGTATGAAAGTTCATTTGTAATGAGATGTTTTTTAAAGGGAAAGTTAAGAAAATGAAGGCAACAGTATAGAATGCTTTTTTTCCATAAGTTGTGTGAAGAGTCAAAGGAACTTTTATTTTACAGGGGTGGAAAAAAATTAACACGGCTAAGGAAAAATGGAAAGTAGCTTGAGTGGATCAACTAGGGTAGTACAGTGTTTCTAGGGGAAAATGTACTCTTGTTGTTTCATATGAATTTTATGAAAAGCAAAGCAACATGAAAAATCCTAACCCTGTTAAGGATGCTCATGAGTCAAGTGGATGCTTATACCTTCAGGATGGAGTTTGGCATATAATGCAGTAGCCAGTGGTCTCCAAGTTGCAGGGTGTCTAGTCAAATCTGTCATTGGATCCCCATGAAAAGTAAATATCTTTAAGCAATCTTTGGACTAGTAAGATTTATGCCTTAGCAATAAAGAAAATTATTACATGTTTTATTAGATTGCAACTACTTTCCACCTGATCGAAAGTCACCTTGCCCCTATGTAAAGAGGATTATTTATGTAATTATCTGCACATATGTCTCCATCAACCACTGTATATAACCACTTCATGGCATTCAAATTCAGTACAAAAACATCAAGACCCAAGTACAAATATTATTATTATAATGGGTTTTCATTTCTAGAGGTTGTCAGGGGAAGGGATTAATTTTTCTGCTTTATTGTACACACAGTGCAGCACACAGAGTCATGTTACTATGCCTCAATCTTGAAAATTGCATTTAGATGCAATAAGAAAGGCACTTATTAAAACAATTTTAGAATTTTAGAGACATTAACTGCATCTCACTCCATCTTGCTTCGCTAACAGGTTTTTAGGCCTTTCATTTGGGTAACGTAGATTCTTGTCAATTTCAGAAAGAAAATGTCTCAAATGCTTTCTTAAAATTCTTTTTCCATCTCTCTTGATGATGTTTAGATTGCCCATCTAGGTCAGTCTGAAAAATGCTGTGTATCATGGCATTTCAGAGTAGCAATTTTTAATTTAGCAACATGGATAATTAGGCATGACAGAGAGCTGACTTGCTGCTTGAGTTGCAATTTTTCATCAACGTATTTCTTAAAGCTCAGGTAATAGGTAAAGTTTAGTGCTATTCTCTAATCAGTTTCAGCCAGTAGAGCTTAATTTTTTTTAGGGATTTTTTAATTAGAATGCCAAATTGATCTTGCAAACCTAGGAAATGTCTGCTTGACATATGTCAATGATAATACATATTCCACAAAGCATTAAACTTAGCAAAGGTCTGTTTTAAAGATATTGTCTATCTTGGCAGAACAAAGCTAACTTCTTGTAAAGATGCTTGTCTCTGTGAATTTACATGATATGATACTAAAACAACTTGTAAGTTGAGTATAATTTAAGAAAAATCAGTCTTTGCAGCTATAAATTTATTAACCAAAATGGTATATACCTATATTTTTTTCTTATTTCAATAAAACTTTACTGTATTCAACTTGAAAGTTTTTTAATACTTTTTTACCCATTGCACTATTCAATTTAAATCACAAACAATTTTTCTAGTAAATACTAAAATTACTTAATCATAGAAGTAGAAGGTGCTTTGTAGATCAACAAGCCCAGTCTACTCAGGTGAAGAGCCACAGGCCCAAATAAAGAGCTTATTGGAGGTATAATTGGGACTGCTGAGTACTGAATATCTAATCCAGGATTCTTTCCACACAGCATATTGATGTAATTATGAGCTCTATGCAGCTTGCCAATGAATTTGAAAATATTTATTACTAATATGTTTGTGCATGTGCAAGGAGAGTATGTTCTTTTGACAAAAATAAATTCAGAACTTTCAACGTTTACCAGAATGCATCTGTCAATTTTAAACTTTTAATACAAATTAAGAAGTTTTCTCTTATGAAATCAGAATGTAAAAAAACAATCCAATTCCTAAAATTATAAATACTTTTGGCTTTTGAATAGCCTGAAACTTGACACATCTGCATCAGAGGTTCTTAACCATTTTTTGTGTCATCTATCCTTGTGAAGCCATGGGCCAATTATCAGAATAAAATTTTTAAATTGATGAAACAAAACATTGCATAGTTACAAAGGAAGCCAATTATATAAAAACACTTGCTATTTAAGAAGTTAGTTTCCATAAGACAACATATGTATTTATTAACATTAAATGATATCAAGTAGTGAGCTTTATAGCTGCCATAATTTCAAAGTGGTCATGAATATAAAAGACATTTCAAAATAGATACACAACTGTATTGTGATATTAAAAATATCTCTTGCCTATTGGTGATACAGAGACACAGGTACTGCTAATATTAATAATTTTGTAGTTTGTTGCCTACACTCAATTTCAATGAAACGCTCAACTTCAGTTAGAAGTTCATTAAAAAGTTAGTTTTTTTTTCCAGAATTCCAGGACTCCATCTTAAGATTACCTGATCTACATTATTTTTCCTGTTTTGGGCACTTCAAAAACCAGGGCCAAACTAACCCACAAGGAGAGCCCTAGTGTTTTGTTGTTTGCTTTGTTTTTTTTGGAAACCTACTCCTGAGTGTCCTAACAGGGACACTGGCTTCCAGTTCCAAACTGTCCACCTGAGAATCCATACTGGGCCATTCCCCAGGATGGCAGTCTTCCCTTGAGCCCTTTGCACTCACTTAATGCACGTCTCTATGGAATTTCAATCTCCACATTTCCTAATCGACTTAGACTTGACTTGTCCCTCTAACTCCAGATTCACTCTTCTTTCTGCCCCTTTCCTAATTCTGGCCACTGATACTCAATCCCTGATTTGGATTACTGGGTTACTACATAGCCTGAGGCACTAATACACAAATTTCCCTTTGCTGCTCAAGAGTTGAATTCATTCTCTTATTCTTTCTCTTTATCTTTCTTTTTCTCTCCTTCCCTCCATCCATCTATCTTATACACATGCGTGCAAGAGTGTTCACACACACTCATATATATTCTAATCAAAGGTCAATAAGTAAAAATGTCTGTCATCTCTAAATATTTACTTATGGGTGCTATTACTTGGCTTTAATTGGATTAAAATACTTCCAGATTTGAAGAGAAGTCCTCTGTTCAGCATCATTTCCCTAAGAAATCCAACTACGATTCAAAGAAATTTAAGAGAGAATTGGTTGCCTTTCATGCACGTAAAGAATGCTTGACTTGTATTTCTATTTCAGGTATTTCATTTTATAGGCAATGTGTGTGATCTCACATTGCCTATTTTAGAAAGGGAAAAATACAACCCAAATGAACATTATGTTAGAGATTGAAGAAGCATTCATATTCCAAAGTAACACTTAAACTTTTAATGGTGAAAAGTCAAAATGTCTACACTTGGGGTTGGTCAAACACTTTTTTTGGCCTATTTTAAAATTTTGAGGCATCATTATACTTTAAAATCTTATAAATGCTATAAACTTTCTACCTACAGGAAAATCAATGTTTGGATATAGTCATACACAAAATTTTTCCTATAATTTCTGGAGGTTTATGGAATTTCCAAATATTCTGTATATGTATTCCTATAAAATCAACAGGTCTGGGTATACTGTTCAGGATAGTCTATATTATGCTAAAGTTACAAATGATCCCCAAATCTCAGAGGCTAACAATAATGAGGATTTAATTCTCATTCATGCTACATATCCATTATTTGTGTTGGGTGATAGTTATCCTAGGGGTCTCTTGCATTTCTGTGTGTCTTGCAATAGGCATTGACTGCTTTTGTTGTTACATATCTTTTCAAGAACGTATAGCTAACAACCTAGAAAGATACAGATATGTATTTCTACAGAGAAAAGGGCAGGTTTGTTTACTGTGCAGTTCAATAAAGATAATGTCTTTCTCTAGGGCAAATGTCAGGCCATTGAAAAGATTTGGGTTCCCTAAACTATTGGTTCCTCTTCTGTCAAATACCCCAGTGGGTATGTGGGCATCCCTGGTCTTCTTTGTGTCACTGTGTGAGAACTGAGGCTCAGGGAACCTGAACAAGCGATGATAGTGTTGCTCTTACTATTACTGTGAGCAAGTAATTCCCCTGGCTCTGATCCAACTGCCTTGTGTTTTTGCCAGCATGCATGACCCTAGCAGGTTAATACCTTAGTGCGCAAATAGAGTGAAATTTCAGATGCTTCACCAGCTACAGCATTCTTCCATGCTAACTTCTCTGAGGGACTTAGGTGGACTGAGCACCCTCTGTCTGGAACACTGCTGGTTCTTGTCGCTGAGGATGGAAAGAGGACACGGTAGTGATGTGCTAGTCTTCACAGCTTTTAAAACCATAACATAGGCTCACACTGCATTCTTCAAAGCAAGTCACATGCCTGAGCCTGACTCAAATGGGATGGGCAGTGAATACTTGTGCATAATAATATAATCTACCGGAGCAGGTTAATAACCTATGCACTAGACCTTTAATTTCCCACTTTCTCCCCAGCTGAGTAGATTTACTGCAATATCAAGCTTTCATCTTACCTGAGATGAGTGTGCCCTGTACTACAAAAACCTATATATTACTCTCAAAATCTGTGCCTACTTTTTACCTATAACTCTTCTAATGTTTTCCCTCAAAATGAGGAACAGTGATACCTAATGAGCATTCTCTGGAAAATCATGGGTTTCAGAATTCATCCAAATTTTTTTCTAAGCATATTAAAATAGTCTTTTATTTATTGTATAATTTATTTATATAGTATGTGAATTACTATGTAATACAACACATAAAATATGGCTTATATTTTATTTTTTTAACTTTACATTTCTTTATTAAAATAAAACATAATGGTTATTCATGTGCCACCTATCATACCATAAACCAGCTATGGAAATTCTACCCTATGGAAAACATTAATGATGTGACTATATAGTTATATAGTACTGTACTCTGAACGTTGTGTCGCCCAAAATTCATGTGTAGAAACCTAATCCTCAGTATGATGATATTTAGATGTGGGACTTTTGGTAGGTGATTAGGTCCTGAGGCTGAGCCCTAATTAACAGGATTAGTGTCCTTATAAAAGAGACCCACCAGAGCTGCCTGCCCCTTTCTGCAGGAAGATGACTCTATGAGCCAGGCAGCAGGCTCTCACCAGACACCAAATCTGCTGGTGTCTTGATTTTGGACTTCCCAGTCTCCAGAACTGTGGAAATAAATGTCTGTTGTTTATAATCTGCCCAGTCTATGGTATATTTTTATAACAGAATAGACTAAAACATATAATATGTAGCATTTCATAACATATATAATTATTATAGTCAGATAATATTTATTTAACCAATTTTAAGTGCCTGCTACATATAAGTAAGAAACTACAGGGCTGGGATTACCTTGCTGAAAAAGAAATTGACATAATTGCTGCACCTATGGTACTTAAAGGCTAGTGGAGAAATGCTCAAAAAGGATTAAACCAAAACAAGTAAACATAAAAAATTTAAAAACAAATTGGTAAGTTTTTTAATGAAATAATATTTTGAGATAGATAATAAACTAAAGGAATATATTTTAGATAGGGTGAGTAGGAATATGACATTTAAACTGAGACATGATGTGTAAGACGGAGGCAGCTATGCAAAGATTGGAATGACGGGGTCAAAATGTTCTGGTACAGTTTGGAAAGACCATAAGGTGGGAAAGAGGATTCAGGAAATGACTGAAAGTCAGTGTGGCTGGAACAGAGTGAGCCCAGAAACAAAGGTAAAGATCAAGATGGAGGTAGATTAGGAAAGTTATTCGTAGGGTGTGGTGTGTGGGGAGCAGGCTATGCCCTTTCCCCCACTTGCTGATGTGGTGGGAATGGAGAACAAAGAACATCCTGTTTACGCATTACATGAGCAACTGAAGGAGCTCTGCTGTGCCTACCTTTGCCCGGCTACCGCTGACATCAATACTGTGCTTGACTGTCTATTGGATAATGCTGTTTCCTGGGATAGTGTGCTTCTTTGCTGTATAAATACTCTGGACTCTAATAAAGCTTTGCTGGCAAGGCGCAGGAGCGTCAGCCCTCCCAGTTCTTTTTGTCTTTCTTTGTTTTCTTTGCCCCCCTTCCGCACTTCAGGACCTGCTCGACTTGGCGTGGCCGGACCGCGTCAATGGTGGGATTAAAATTCCTCCAAAGTAGGAGCATATGTTTATGGGAAACTAGGACAAATTCAGTATTTTATTATGAGCACAAAGGAAATTGTTGAAGGGCTTTGTGCTGAGGTGAGCCATGTTCCAATCTATATGGCAAAAAGATGACCTTTGTGAAGAGGAGTGAGTTGTATATCGACAACACTGGGAGGTGGAGGCAGACTAGATGGAAAGAAGTGGATGCATTTAAAGCAAATTTAGAAGACAGAATTGAAGATATTTTGGTTAATTAGATATGTGAATTATGAGAAAGTGTTACTGTTATGTTTTTGACTTCATCAACTGGAAACATAATGTTCACCATTTTGTAAAATGGAGGAAGATCTCTCTGTGGATTGACTGTGGGATAGCGTGTGAATTGTGTGTTACATTTTGAACAAGCTAGGTTTGAGATATCTGTGAGATGTTTCATTGGAAATGTTAAATAATAGGTTGGCCATGTTAATCTAGGGCTCATAAGAATGATCTTGGGTGAAATATAAATTTATGAATTGTCATCTTATGTATGGTGGCACTTAAAAATATGGAATGAAAGGAGATAATCAGGAAGAGAGTATAGGAATAAAAAAAGAGGACCCAAGTCCATGACCATCAGAATACTATCATTTATAGGCTGATAGAGAAATAGAAACTAAGGGAAGACACAGAGGAACAAGAAAGGAAATACTGGAAGATGTAGTGTCACAGAGTGGGGAGTCTTTTAAGGAAAAGGGAATACTCAACATTGCATTTCAGTAGAAGATTAAGGAAGAATAAAATAGAAAAGTTTCCTTTTTTCAATTTGGCAACACAGAGGTGATTGGTATTTTGAAAACTTTGAGTCAAACAGTCAATAGAAGGTGAAGAAATGGTGTTAAGGCAATGCATTTAAAAGTTTAACCTAGAGATAGAGTTGAAAATGAAATAATATTTGAAAGGACAAGAGGGATAAAGAAGGATATTCTTGCTGTTTCACTAATGAACATGGTTCATTATGGCATGGTGTTTGCTTAAAAGAACAATGGAATGAACCAGAAAATAATGAGAGGTTGATAATCAGGAGAACATATGTTTTCAGGACAAGAAATCCTTGAGTACAAAAGTTAAATAGGAGAATTCTACATCAAGGTTGGAAGGGAGGGCTCAGAGCCCAGGAGAAGGGACTGTCATTTGGTGCAATAGTGATGGATACCACCTCCATTGTAACGGGGAAGCAGAAGTAGAAACATGTTTGGAGATGCAAGTAGATTTATGTATTTGGTGATGAGAAATGAGGGTACTCATATTTGCTGATTGTTATTTTGTTAATGAAGTATAAGGTAAGAACTGATCAGTAGGTGAAGAATGGATGGATGGTTTAAGAAAAAAGAAAGGGGTTTGGAATATTATGCTTTTGGGATGTTTAGAAATAGGGAAAACAGTCTCAAACACCCATTGATGATAAGAGATCTTTAAATCTTTAAATGAGAGAACAGCTAGAGAGCTGGTTGTGTGATTTTTCTCCAAGAAGCCCATAATGCAAAAAGATAGCTAGTAAGAAGCATCCCAGGTTGGAGTTTTCTCCATTGAAAATAAGGGAGTAGAGGCAAGGAAATTGAAAGTATTTGGAAAAAGTGAAGATAATGATAGTCTGAGAAATCTGTGTTAAATAAGAAGGGTAGTGCTACCTGGAGGGAGTTGAAAGATAATGAAAAGTTGATGTGGTCAGTGAATAAGAGGCCTCAATAAAGTTAATCAGTGGGTGGTTAGCAGAGGAAGGCATGGGGTGCGGGCAAAATGGGTAAAGGTGGCCAAAGGGTACAACTTCCAGTTATAAAATAAGTCATGGAGATGTGATGTACAGCACAGGGACTTACAGTTAACAGTGCTGAATTATTATATGTTTGAAGGTTGCTAAAAAAATAGATCTTAAAAGTTCTCATGACAAGAAAAAATTTTGTAGTTTTGTAAGGTGATGGATGCTAACTAGATTTATGGTGGGGATTATTTCACAATATATGCAAATACCAAATCATTATGTTTTACACCTGAAACTAATATGATGTTATATGCTAATTATATCTCAATGAAAAAAAAGACTGAAACAATAGGCGTACATTTAGGATGACTTCATCAGATACTAGTCAGTTCCTTTCTAGTTATTTTATTCTAGGGAGCAATAATTCCCTAGCTAATACTTTTCGAGACTTATTTAGGATATGTAAATATCACAGTCACTGGCTCTCAATATAATAATGATGATGAAGGGCCTGGTCCAGGCTCTGGAATGCTGGCAGTCCCATGTGAAGGGTGTGTGCACTGAAGAAAGTACCTGTCATGAGCATGGTAGGCTGTGTTTGCTGTTTTCCCTGCATCTTACACTGGCATGGTGAGAGAATTTGAGGGCTGTATCAGGTGATGCTAAAAGAAGAGCATTATATGGGTGCTTAACAAATGTTTTGGTTGATGAGGGTGACATGATGGTGTCCTGTTTTCTAAGTAAGTAGCATTAAAGTAAATATTGGTTTTCTTTGAATGGAAGGAAACAGAGATTCTTCATTAATATTTATGTGTAGGTTCAAAGCAATGAATGTAATATGATATTTTTCTCCAGTTATACAAATTAGTGAGCCATAATATGACATGACTTTAGAAAGAATGCTGATATTTAAAACATTGCATTATATACTAATGACCTCATAATTTAGAAATCCTTTAATAAATATTTGAAGAGATTTGTGAAATAATTATTTAAATGTAACAGAATACTAATATGAATTGGCATTTATATTTTACTCCTTGCTACTCTTTTGTTTTCCTTTTGAAGTATTATTGAGTTTTATGTTACTTTTTTAGGACTATTTAGAAAATAGCACCGTGTGTTTTATTTTTAAACACTAAGTATATTTGAAAGGGTTAAACTTTCAAATACTGTCTGATTTTCATCACTACCATTTCAGAAACTCAAGGATGTAGATGAACACTTATTTCAATGGGTTAAAAAAATCCTCTAAGATTCTTAGAAAAAAATAAAACAACTAATAACACCAAAATTAAAATAAGACTCATTTTCCCCTTTTTAAAGGTGTCTAGGAGATGATATAGGAGTAAAGGTGATGCTTAAGAATGAAACACTTGTGTAATAATAACGCTTGCTAATAATTTATTTAACATTGTTATATTGAAGAACTCTGAGTTTAAAAATGAAGGTTCTGCAGACATTGGAATCAGAGCTCAGGAGAGAGAAGATGGCCAGTGAGACAGAAGAAGATCATTAGAAGGAAGGAACATAATATGCATTTATCATTTAGAAGTGTTGAGTGAAAAATGAATCCCGTGCCTGGACCCAGAGGTCCATCTTCAGTGGTATGTTGGCTGAAAGAAGCTTGAGGGCTGGTGTTTTATGACCGAT
Organism: Manis pentadactyla; assembly: GCF_030020395.1. NCBI lineage: Eukaryota > Metazoa > Chordata > Mammalia > Pholidota > Manidae > Manis > Manis pentadactyla. Next base: position 61,458,044 of record NC_080021.1, read on the forward strand.
GCTGAGTCTCCACCCAGATCTCCCCTTGAGGACTGAGATATTCATTCTTCCAACTGCCTAGAAATCTAGCTGTTGCCCTCAGCTGAAAGGAGCTATCTTGCCCAAGGTTATGTCCCATTACCATAATCGGGTCAATGCAGGGATAAAAAGTCGCAGCTGTCTGACCTCAATTCAGAACAATTCTGAAGGGCCCTACCAGCTTCAGCGCCCTCTGAGGGATGAGCTGAAGCCCAGGTGTGACTGTACGGCCTCACAGGCAGAGCGGAGAGCATTCCCTCAGGAACATCCTGCACACAGGTCTGCAGCTTAGCATCTGTTTGGTGGGGAAACGGACCTAGTCAGAATTCTTCCCACAGGACTATGCACGCATCTGACTGAAGTGCTTCCAACAGTTGGGACCTTGCCTGTGGCAGTCTCTTGATTTATGAGGAATCCCTACTAAATATTCAAAGTGAAACCGAGGTCTGTGGCTTCTTGTATGCTCACTTGTCTATCCCGTGCCTGCAGTGACACACTTTTGTCATCGGTACAAGTTCTAAGAATTTATCTTAACAAAAGAGAAACATTCAAAATATGTGTAGAGGTTTATCTAAAAAATGTTCATTATAGCATTATTTACAATAGAAAAAGTCATAATAAAGTAATAAAACATTTTAAAATAAGGGAATACGTTTCACCAAAATACAGATGGACATTTAGCTTTTTGTTTTTTGTTTTTTCTTTAGTCTATGAGAGCTTTTCTGGTGTTTTCTAATTCAGGTTGCTGCTTCTATGTGAACTCTGTAGGAGGAACTGAATAAAACAATAAATGTCTTCTTTGTCAGCGACATTTTTGAGTGTCTTCCTAAAGGTGTCAATAGTCTAAGTGGCATTCAGATACTTCCAAATACATCTAAAGTGGGGGTTTATTGCTCTAATTATTTTCTGTGAAAACTCTTCTGCTTTATTACCCAAATGAGAATTGTTATTGTCTTTCTTTCTGATTATTGCATTTGTGGTATTTATTTCAGGGTTTTTAAGATCCTTCAAAGCCTATTTAGGTTTTCACTCATTTATTTGAATTTAATACTAATTAAAATAATGGGTTTGTAGGCTTGGAAAATCAAATCATTATTCAGCTAGAGCAATAGCAGGGCTTATTTAACTGACCATCTCAAATTATATTAAGCCAATCCTGGAAGAATCTCCACAAAGATACATAGGTTGCAGATACTGTCATACTTTCTATAGGATATTAAACATTTTGTCTTAGATATTTGTTCAAAAATAAATTTAAAAGATGATTAAATTAGTAGATGGTTAAGCCCTGACTTTTATATAGGAGGCAGCTGGGCATTTTTCAACTTACCCCATCATTATCCTTTCTATTAATTTTTACAGACCTAGTAATTTCAACCTATGGAAGGGAAGTCAAGCAAGATTCCAAAGGGCCTTAATAGAGCCATTGAATGCTTTCCTTCCTATCACGGGAGGCTATACTACATGGGTATCAGAGACATTATTCTGTTTCCATCCCTGGTGATAATTTTCTATGCCAGAACTAAGGAAGGGCAACAACGTTTTTTATTAGGAAGGAAGTGATGTTTAATGATAAAATGACAAGATATTTGCCATTGTTTATAAGAATCATGTTTGAACCTTGCAATTTTGCAAATATTCAATAATCATACTAACTACATCTGTTTCTATATAGTAAACAAATCATAAATTTGATGTGTTTATTGAATTTTATAAACTGACTAAAGGTTTTGTGGCTGAAAAGTTAGTTTGATGCACGGAGGGCAAACCAAACCAAATTAGGGTCAACACGTACTTGACTCATCAAATTTGTTTTTAAGACTGTCATCTTGTTCTTTCAACAGAGACACCACCTGTCTGCTGTGACCCAGTGAGGGTTCAGGGAAATGGGCAATCATAGGCTGTGTTCACAGCACACATTAACAATCTTTCTGGAGGCTAATTGTGGACTATATTAAGGTTTCTAAAAATGTGCTTAACATTTGTCCAGTAATTTCACTTTCAGAAATCCATTTTACAGATTTCAACAATACTGTGTGAAAGACTTAATTACAGGAATGTTCCTCAATGTTAAACATAGTGTTGTTTTTAATAGAGAAAAAATAGAAATATTGACAGGAAAAAGCATTTAAGGGCTGGTAACAAAACTATGTTTTTGCATTAAGATCTGGTAAAAAATAGCTAGCTGTTTGGTGTGTTGAATATTATACACATTCACAAGTGACTGGGAGAATACAAAGGGACAACTGTGAGTGGAATCAGTGACATTTAAATTTTGTTCCTTTCACTTGATTTTACTTTTTAAAAATCCATTTGCAATGATAATGTATTTATTTTGTAAGGAGGAAAAATTATCATTTTTCATTTGTCATTTTGTAAGGAGGAAAAATTGAAGGAAAAATTTTGTAAGAAGGAAAAATTATCATTTCTCATTTTGTAAGGAGGAAAAATGTACAGCATATATCATAGACAGTGTGATCAATAAAGATAACTCTATGTATCTCTATATTTTCATCTTTATAGAGCTACATAAACCATGGAGGTAAGAGGAATTTTTAAGAACAGATTGACTTCTCAAATGAGTATAGCACTAATTTTGGAATTTCAAATTTAGGAAATTAACATTTTGGAGGAATAGGCTCATGGTCACAGGTTAATTCCTTCCCAAAAGAATTTGTCATGACCACTGAAGTGTGCAATTTATGTAGGTAGATACATGGCTACATATTACATAACTCACATACAACCAACCTTATTTCATTTATTGATATATTAACATATGTTTCAGTAAGAAAACAAAGAGTCTCATCAAATACGTATTGAAAAGAGAACAAAAGCACAAATGATAATAATATGCTTCTTTTTTTCTAATTGATCACAACCTACCGATGGCTGTCTATTAGTATGTATGTTGATTAATTTATAGAACAGCAAAAATACTGAGTCATACTGAAAATGAAACTAATAATTCAGTGCTTTTTTTTTAGCTGTATTTAATCTCAGTCATGTAGGCCTATCTTCTCAGGTAAGGGTACCTTAACATCTCCTCTCAAACTTTAGGAGCAAGCAGAGGTCACTACTAGTAAATACCTCACTGCCAGTAAGCTTTTCCTGACTGTCTCAGGCAGACTCAAGACTTTCCCTCTGTGATAACATTTGGTTTGTATTTCTATTACAGCATTTAATTCACATGTGAGTTGGATCCATACACATTTTCATCTTCTCACTACTTACAAAGCCTCATATAATAAAGGATTGATACAATGGTATATTATTACAAACTTATATGCTTGGAATGGTTTAGTGAATTGATCTCTTCTTACATATTATAGACTGAATGTGTTTGTCCTTCCAAAATTAATATATTGAAGCCCTAACCTCGAATATGATGTTATTTGGAGATGAGGTTTTTGGGAGGTCTAGATGAGGTCATGAGGGTGGTGCCCTGGTCTGATGAATTAGTATCCTTACAAGAAGAGACATGAGGAGAGGTCTCTTTCTCTCTTTACACATATACAAGAGAGGTCATGTGAGCACACGGAATGATGGTTGTGAACTACAAGCCAAGGTAAGAGTCCTCAGAATGAAAGCTGACTTACCAGCACCTTGATCTTGGACTTCTCAGCCTCCAGAACTGTGAGAAATAAATTTCTGTTGCTTAAGCCACCCTGTCTGTAGCATTTTGTTATGAAAACCCAAGCAACTACTAGATTACATTATCACAATTTATTGTCCTAATCATCATTCTGTCTGCCGGTTCTGTTTTCTCAAAGCTTTAAACATATCTGTGGTGTCACTAGGAAGCAAGTTAATAATAACTTATTTTAAACATAGATTATTAAAGTGAAATAAAATGAAACATGCTCTTACATACCCAGACCTTTGCCAAACATCACCTGATATAATAAATGCATAATTTAACACAGTTCTACAATAACTTAGAAGGAACACATTATTCCAAAGAGTTTGTAGGAATATGGCTTTATATTCTATTTAATTACATGTGGGACTTTATCTATTATATAAAAATTTAATATTTATTCTGTATTATATTTGACCTGTTTTGCAATAACCTCTCTCATATCCTTTTCTGTTTGATGTGCTCATTTAATACTTGAATCTCATATATTACTATAAACTATCTTGAGACTGCCAAGTTAGTGGAATATTTATAGGTTTCATTTTATATGTCACCATATCTAATTTCTAGCCACATCATTTAAAATATAAATGTCTCAATGAAATAAAAATAGGATTAGAAAAAAAATGTTTCTTAAATGCTCTGAATTCTCCTTCTACATTACCTTGAATACAAAACTGTCATGCTGCACCGTCTGCATAGAGATGCCAAATAGGTGTAATGCAAATCAAGAGCAAGTCATTGACAGATAAATTAAATAGTCATGATCTGAATATTGAGTTTAGGCAAGCATCACAGTCTATTGGCGCCAAGCTAGATTTCTTGTCCTGTACAAAAATGTTATGTTGTTCTCGCTAAGCAGTCATCCATCTAAGTGACTTCAAGGCCTTTAAGACCTGAATAGGCAAAGCTCATCTATCAGCCTCTTGACTTCAGTCAGAGCCACAGCAGGTACCATAATAAGCTGAGTCCACGGAAGCTGATTATTTTGTTACAGAAGCACATTTAAAAATTCAGTTTTGTTGTAGTTTTATAGTGACAGACTAGCTGGCTTTCATTAAAAAATTATTTTTGATATGTTAACTTCTAGCTATGGGCTCTGATACAAAGATTGGGTCTTGTTTGACGTTAGTGGGAATTTAAGGAAAGAACAATTTTCTAATAATTAAATGCAGTGATGCTTGTCATCTGCTCATAGAATATTTCCAAAACAGGCTAAAACGGCAGGATCTATGAAATGGTGAACAAGAGAAGCAATTTTAAATTCAAAATAGATGATTCTATTGCACATATTTAATAAGCTTATTAAGTCACAACTGGTGTAGTAATTTTGAGTAATGGATTTAAGTGTTAAAAATTAACTTAAACCAGCTGTTTGGCATCATGCCAATAAATGAATGTTCCATAATTTAATTAAAGTTAAATTTTTTCAGTTAAAAATAATTACAATTCTAATTGCAAAAAACAAATTTATAATGATCTCATTTCTTTTTAAAAATAATTTAAAGTTTAATGCAATTTCAGTGAAAATAGCCACCAATGGAAATGGCAAAGTTATCCCTTTGGGATGGTGAAGAAAAACTCCTCAAGCAAGGATAGAAAATGTATTTTTGAAATCAATAATAATAAAGAGACCTAGAAATATATTTAGAATTTATAGAACTATAATAAAATTTTTTAAATTTGTAGTAATGGTACATAAGTAAGTAGAGAAATCTATGTAACAGAAATTCCAAAATACTTTAAAAATGAAACAAATATTTCCTGGCCACTTAATGAGTACTACACACTCTTCATGCATTGTTCCTTTAACTTCACTTACAAAGCTGTGAAGTAGGCAATTAAATCATTCCTCAAATTATGAAAAAACTGAAGTTGGTAAGAAGATAAATCCTTTTCTTTCCTCAAACAGGAAAGTATAAAACTGATAATGCAAAAACTGACCTTACACAAAATATTACCAAACTGAGTTTTAACACTGCACTAAAAAAAAACACACCATGATCAAATGGGAATTATTCCAATTATGCAAAGATGGTTTAGCATATGCAAATCAATAAATAATAAAATGAAGGACTAAAAATCATGATCTTCTCAACAGATATAAAAAAAGCATTTGGCAAAATTCAACACCCTTTCATGATAAAAACTCTCAACAAATTGGCTGTAGAAGATAAGACACCTCAATATAATAAAGGTCACATATGGCAAGCCCACTGCTAACATCATACTCAATGGTCTAAAGCTGAAAACTTCCTCTAAGATCAGGAACAAGACAAGGATGTCCATTTCTGCCACTTTTATTCATCATAGTACTAAAAGTCTTACCCAGAGTGATTAGGCAAGAGAAAGAAATAAAATACATCAGAATTGAAGGGGAAGAAATAAAACTGTTTCTATTTACAGATGACATGATATTACATACAGAAAACCCTAAAGACTCCACCAGAAAACCACAAGAACTAATGAATGAATTCAGTAAGTTCCAAGAATCAAAACAAATATATCAAAATGAGTTAGGTTTTTGATGTTTTTGTACACTAACAATGAACTATCTGAAAAAAGAAATTTTAAAAAATACATTTATAATAGAACCCAAAACAACAATATACTTAGGAATAAACTTACCCAAGGAGGTAAAAGATCTCTACACTGAAAACTATGTTTATGAAAGAAATCAAAGGAGACAGAAATAAATGGAAAGGTATTTGTATTCATGGATTGCTAGAATAATATTATTAAAATGTTCATACTACTCAAAGTGATCTACAGATTCAGTGTAATCCCTGTTAAAATTCCAATAGCATTTTTCACATATATAGAACAAATAATCCTAAAATCTGTATGAAACCACAAAGAACACCAAGTACCCCAAGCCATCTTGAGAAAGAATAACAAAGCTAGAGACATTGTACTTCCTGATTTCATAATAATATTACTACATTTGCACATAATAATTGAGCTGCAAAGTTCATGAAGCAAGTTGGGTGAGCAAACAAAAAAATCAAAACTAAAGGCTACCATAGTGGGCACTGAAGTATTTCACTGGGCAATGATGATCTATAAAGTCTTGAGGTAAGTACCCCAAGAATCCCATATTCAGCCACATTTCATCTATGTATGAAAACAATAGACATCTGAAAATCTGAAAATATTCAGGAAAAAACATATCAACAAATCCTTGAAAAATCCACCTTAATAAGATATTCTAGTCAAGCAAGATTTGGTGCCCAGTGAGGAACTCTGAAATGGGGACTTGATTATCATGGGAAGGTCTAGTCAGGGTCGCTGACATCACTGGGTGGAGTAATGGAATCTAGGTGACTGGTAACTACTATTATAAAATCAAAATTCCCACATCGTGTATCATTCATAAAAGGGATGCTACGACATATAAAATTATTAAAATCATAGTAACTAAAATAAAAATCTCATTTTGAAATAATAGAGCTGGGGGTAGGTATGAGAAAGTTGGGAAGAAATTTAAATCAGCAAATGCCTTTATATAAAACATTGCAAATAATAAGATAGTATAAAATGGAATACCTTATAATCTGACATTTATGATCACATTTATATGGTAAGACAATAAATTAGAATGGGATAGAAATCAATTTAACTTAATAAATAACACCATTTGGATAAAAAACAAAATAATAAATAAAAAGAAGGGCAAAAATATATGAGGCATACAACCAACATTAAAGTAGAAATGTCAATACTGATAACAAACAAGATTGACTTCAAGACTTAAAGCATTCAATGAGACCCAAGGCATGTCATTTTCAAGAAGCATAGTTATAAGTAATACAGCATAAAAATACAAGAAGAAAACACTTCAAGAAATACTATAAGAAATCTACATTAGACTCTTTAAACTCTCATGGTACATCACAGAGCAAATAGGCGAAAAACAGAATTTTAATGACGTAATTAACAGTATTTAATAAATAGGTATTCTAAAAACTAGATGTATTTCTTTTCAAGGGTATGTGTTATACTAAGAAATAAGCCCAGTACATTTAAAAATTAGAAATAGAAATCACAAATCATAAAAAAAACCATGAATCAAAACTATAAATAAACACCTATGGAAACAAAGCCCACAGAATTATTTTGGAAATTAAAAATAATCCCCTAAATAAATTCAATATTTTAATTAATATTTAATATTCACTTCTTAACATCAGTAGATATCGACCTAAAATCAAACATATCAAAACATACAGCATAAGGCTCAAGTAATGTCAGAGGAAATTGTCAAATGACATCATTTTTCAATCAGAAAACGATGAATAATCGAACAAAACATTTTGTTTTTGTACTAGAAGGCAGGGAAACTATACATAGAAAGCTAAATTCACTTTAAACGCTATTTGCTAGGCCTCAAATGTAACATTCTAACTCCTTCTTGAATTACCTAACTATTTAAGTAGAATTTTTACTGATGGAAGCAAAATCTTTGGGTGATTGTGTGGACTATAAATTACACATGTTGCTCTGTCAAATAATTTTTGGTATCTATGTTTATAATATAAATGTATAGAAACTCATAAGGTTTTTTGGTGTAGATAAGACAATTCCTAGAATTTCAAACCATATATTCAATATTAAACAGAACTGCTCACATAAATGTTGGTTATTTAGAAGCTCTATCTATATTTTTTAAAAAGTTACAACAATTTGTTTTGCAAAGTTATTTTAGATTTTAGTATAATTTCTTATGAGTAGTATTATCCATGTATTTAATTACTGCTTTATACCAAATTTCATAATCATTTTGTATGTGAGTTTATATTCTATATTTAAAACAAAGTACAGTCTGTTAAAAAATTTACCCAGAATGTTTATTTTTTGTCATTTGTCCATAATATGATGAACTGTCACACTTTCTAGACACAATGCAGCTTTCAAAATAGGTATATCTAATGAGGTCTTATTTTGTTAAAATAGAAATTTTCTAGATAAATAAGCACAGTTTAAAATATTTTTATATGCCAAAAATGAAGAGCTGCTGGGATTTAAGAACCATACATTTAAAAAAAGGGTTAATGGCATTATTTCTTGGTCTAGTATTTTTTTGATGGCTTATCAGAGATGAAAGAAAGTTTTTGTGAGGGAAATCTATGTTTTCTGGTATTTGACTAAAGATGTATTCAGAATGTTAACATTCTTGTGACATCCCAGGTCATATTAATGAAAACATTGCATTTCTGTGTCAGAATAAATTTGATGACAATTAGAAATGTCATAAATAGAAAACCATATGAAATTCAATTTTCATGTGTGAATAACTTTGCCTATCACCATTTAAAAGTATTAATCACTTGCCTGCCTGTTTTTAAAGCTAGTGCACTATTTTTAGACACATGCATGTGGGGTCTGTACTTGATCAAATTTTCCTTCATTTGAGAAGTGCCTGTAGTGAATTCTGAATCACAGAATTCAAGTTTAAACTGTTTTGTCACACTTCAAGAGTAGGAGCACATTCTGAACCTTTCTAATTGAATATTGACACCCCTCCCCCAATAGACGGTCTGATTCATGCAAGACACAGTTATTAGCAGGTTTACTTGCTGTTGTCACTAGTTAACTAGGGAAGATAAATCATCATCAGATTTCATTTATAAACATAATTAATTGATAATCTACATTAAGACACCTTTTTGAGAAAAGTTTTCTCTCATGAACTATCAGAATACATGTGATTTAAAGAAAATCATGTGTATAGATGGAATACAGAAGAAAATATCATTTGAGTTAACAATAGAAAAGAAAAACCTCTAAGTTAAATAAGGAAAATGACAAAGTAGAATGATTGAATGCATCTTTTGGAGCAAGATACCCTGGGTGTGAATCTTTTACTTACTAGTTGTGTGTCTTGGGGAAAATGTTTAATTAAACCTCAATCATCTTATCTGTGATGTGGGGTAAAAAAAATAGCATCTACTTCATGGGATTGTCCTGAGGATTAAATGCACTGGTCCATGTAAATCACGTAGTATGATGCCTGGCACATAGTAATTAATGTTAGAAATTTTTGTTACTATTGAAAATAGGGTCCATTAACCGCAGCCTGTAGGGCTATCCCTGTCTCCAATTATGAGTTTCATCTTGTCTTTAGGCTTGGGAAATAATGTAGGGTAATAACAGGTCTAAAACTGGACTGTGTGGTACACTCTGGGGGTCTATAGATTCAATTTAATTATTGATATTGATAAATTGTAGATTCAAATATGTTTTCTACTACAATAATATGCAGTAATTTTAAATCAATAATGGGAAAAAAGTAAATCCAGCCATTAGGAAAACAATTCTGCTTTTAAAATGGTCTGTATATAATAATTATTGCTTGTGTATCTCTTGCTGTCTCACTCTTTGAATAAAAATATCTCAAAGGGTAAATTCTAAACTATTAAAAGTAGTGATTTCTCTCTTCTGAGAGTTAATGAGGTTGTCAGAACCCTCCTGAGAACAAGTTTTCCAGAGACAAGGCAAAGGGAAGCATGTAATAGCACTGGACTCCAGCCAGCATAACTATTATTTTTGATAGTTAGAAAATTCTTTTCTTCTGTTATCTTTTGAAACAATGAACCTAAATTACTTTCATGCTCTTTTTTTTCTGTCTTTGATGCCTTGCAATTTCACTAGAATTTGTCTAAATGCAAATTTATTTTTATTTATTCTGACAGATTTCTGGTGCTTCATGAATCTAAGAATTCATGTTTTTCATTTAATCTGGAATCTGTCATATGAACACCACCTTTCTCATATTTTTTCCATCCTATCCTGAGACTCCAAGTAGTTGTTTGGCACTTTCCATTCTGTCCTCCATGTCTCATGATACTTTTTTTTTGTATTTTTATCTTCTGTCTATTTGTCCAACATTCAGGACAATTTCATGGCACCTCTTCTCCAGTTCAGTTCTTTCCCTAGGTATGTCTAATAGACTATTTAACCTGCACATTGTGTGTAACATCAATTGTATTTTTGTTGTTTAGAAGTTCTACTTGGTCATTTTTTATAACATATTTGTGATTTTATTTTCATTTTTGTAAACAACTTAAATATATTGTCTTAAATTCTGTAGGTGAAAATTTCAGAATCTGTAGTCCTTAGGAGTCTAATTTTGCTATTTTTTTTTATTTTTCTGGTTGTTAATCTTGGTGATTTTGTTTCCTTGTGTTTTCTGATTATGTTTCTGAGTTCCTATTTGGCTGATCTAAATCTATGGAAATTCTGTGAGGCCTGAGTTGAAGTGATGTTCAGAGTTTGCCTCATTCCAAGTTAAGGGAAGTTGACAATCTACTTTTTCATTTTGATGTTTCCCTGTCCATGCAGGTAGTGCCATTTAAATTCCAAACCTGTGTGAAGAAAAGCCTGGGATTATCCATTCTCAGGGAAGTCTGTAAAAGGGGTTGGAGGCTGGAAGGGGCAGGATTCTGCCCTTTCTCTCTCTTTTTTTTTTTTCCTGTGCAGAAATCAAGCCAAGAGAAATGTGTCTTCCTGTTGTCCACCTTGACCAGCAAATAGATGTTTTTTCTAGCTCACTCTCTCTAAAGTGTGGTCTTCTGAGGATCTGGATTTATGAACAAAGCTGTAGTTCTGGCCCTCCTTCATGTGTGAACCCTAAGCCTTCCTACTATGCAGCTCTACAAAACCAAGACTACATTCCTGAGCACGGCAAACGCCCAAGGACTTTAAGATACATATACCATTTGCTTTTTTTTTTTAATGTACTTTTCTGGACAGAGGGATTTCCCTTTGTTTCATGTGCCTTCTGAGATGCACTTAAAAATGTTTCTTTTCTGTGTTTTAGTCATAATTACTATGTATCCTTTGGGGTGAGGGTTTTTAATAATCCTAACCTTCCGTTTTCCCAGAAGTGGAAGAAATCACGTGTACTCATTTAGTTAAAGGTATTGAAAAGCAAACTTGAAAAAGAAATTTATTTCAGAATCAGATTATACTAGTCCTATTTTCCACCTGAAAACCTAACTTTGCCTTAAGTAAATTTGTTCTTGTTCTTCTGCCTGATTATCTTGTTTCCTCAGCCTCTAGATTTCCTGCCCAGAATCATAAATATCTCCTTGCTCTGGCAGCAGTAGCGGTTCTCAGACTGTGTTGCTGACAACTAGATGTGTTGTTCTTTACAAATCACCTTTATTTCGATATATCTTCCCTTACACTCCATCCCATAAACTCCATCGCCCAAAATGGAGAGAAATTCCACTTATCTGGAGTCTAGTTTTTGCTTTTGTTTGATGGCATTATGATCCACCTGCCATTTTCCTTGGTTACTGGGCCCCTGGCTTGGGAATTACCTTTAGATGCATGTAGCTGCATGCTTAATCCTCGCATCGCTAAACCTTGGTCTTATTCCAATGTTTTGAGACTGGCCTTCCCATTCACTAGGTTCTTAGCCTCTGTTTTCTCATTATTCTACCTGTCACACTGCCATCTACTCTCTCTGGTTGGATAACAGATATTCATTTCAGATGATTATTTTCTCTATTCTAAATATTTCTGAGAAGAAAACATATTACTTCATTTTCCTTTTCTTCAATATTGGCATAAACATAATGAGAAATGTTATTATATCTTAAATTTCATTTTGTAACCAGGCTTTTGCAACCTAAAATTATCATGGGCTTCTTTCTTTATTAGTGTATATAAATTACCATATTCTTTTTAACCACCAAAAATTATTCAGCTGTATAGAATATACATAATTTATACACAATCCCCCACTGAAGAAAATGTAAATTTTATACAAATTTTAAAAAATGCTGCAGTGAATCATTACATGTACAGTGTATGATTTATTTCTATGGGATAAGGTTCTATAAATGAAATTGCTGAATAAAATGGTATGTCTTTTTAAAAATTTGATAATATTGGCAGGTTGACTTCTAAATAGGCTTACATAATTCAGCACTGGGTTTACTAATCATAGTTATCTTTCTCCATACAATTGGTAGTAATTTAGGAATTTTCATTGTTATTTGATTTCATTAATAATATTCAGTAGCTTTTTTCATTCTGACATTTAAATGAAATGACAGATAAAGATATAGACAATATCAATGTATATGTAAATAATTTAATAACTGTTACAGTGCATTATTTTTCTTTTTGTTAAAAAATTTTAAATATAGAAGTATGTTGGAAAAATAAAAGGTGAAAATTCTCTCTTGCTCCCTACCTCTTCTTCCTTTTTCAGTCCCCAGCTTAGTTACTATGCATATTTTGTTATGTATCCTTCCAAAACTTTTTCTAATAAATAACATATTCGCCTGCATCTTGCTTTTCTCCTTTAATACACACATTTCATTTCAGGAATTGCAGATATGACCAGATGCTTTCAATGGCTGCATATTACAGTATGGATATCAGGTTCTCTATTTTAATATTCTTAAATGATGGACATATGGGTATCTCAGGTTCTTCATTCTTACAAAATGCTGCAATGGACCCCTTCATCCAGAAAGGGTCAAGGGTCAAGGGCCTCTTTCTGACTATGGCTCACTCTCCTCTCTTCCTCTTTTGACAATGGCTCCCTCTCTCCACACTAGAGCTTTAGATATCATCAGCGTTTCAAAGAAACAAGATCAGAGAGATTATTGATCTGTTGAAACAGACTGTTAGTTAAGGGGAGTGTCAACTTGAATGCACGCCCAGATCCCAAGCCTAGTTTTCTTCTCACACAAAATCTGTCTTTGGCCACCTTATGCAATATAAAATACCATTTTAAATGACCTAACTCAGCAGAACAGATTGTTCATCACCACTGTTAAGAAAATCTCAGTCTGACCCTTTTCTTCTAGCTATTCTGAAACTCCATCGTGACTGTGATGTTTCCCTTGTTTGGTGTGTCTGAATATTGTCTGATTTTTATAAAGCTCAGGACGCTTTCTCATAGCATTTTTTCACCTCAAAGCCACTTGATTGTTGTGGTTCGTGCCGCTTGATCTCTCGGTCCTACGGTCTTCCTCATCCTTGTTGGCACCATCTCCCCACCTCAGGTCAAAGCAGCAGCTTGGTCTCAGGGCACCGTTCTAAAGCCAGCTTCTCACCGAGGTAAGGACAGTCAGCCGTCTTCATAAAATGCTCCTGTTGAACATCCTTACACATAATACGTCTCACATACATAAACTGAATGACAAACTGATGAGATAGACAAAATAATAGCACAATAGTAATAATGAATTATTTGCCTTGCCCTGGGCCAAATTCTTCACATGCACTTTCTCATTTAATCCTTACTATGTCTTTATAAGGCTGTCACTATTATTGAGTCCATAGGTGAAACAACTTGGCAAAAGATGTTAATTTATAAGAAAAGAAACAAGGATTTCAATTCTGGTTCCAGAGCCCAACTACACTCTTATTCCTCCTTTAGGTGAATAATCATGGCTTAAGCATATTCTTATACTATCTTAAGGGACAACTTATCTTTTTATAAATGTAATATATGATATATTAATGGAAATAAATGTAGAACTAGATTCCAGTGTATATCTTCATCTGGTTTGCAACTTTTCAGGTTTTTAATCCAATGCTTAGAAGAGGATAAACTGCAATCAAAACTGTTATTTTGTCTGTCGCCTTAATCTATCCTGTATGCTATTTTAATTTATGGCTTCTAAATTAAATAGAAAATTATTGCTAATTTGTTACACTGACCTGTTTTGGATAGTTGTAACTTAAGATAAATTTAATAATAAACATTTGGGAGCCACAGATCCGGGTAAAATATCTAGAATATGTATAGACATAGAATAATAAGATTCATTTACAAGGAGCATTTATATGAGAAGTAAAACAAAAGTAGGAAAATTCAAGACTGCATGGGGCTAGACAAGTCTAATTCTCATAATAAACATCACTAACGAAAATCCCACCTGTAGGTCAAATCATTCTATTATGATTATGGTACATGTGACCTTCAGGCTATTGAAGAAATATCTGTGTCTGATGTTGCCTTTGAATAAAAACATCATTATTGTTTTAATAATATTTTACCAGTCTAATATGCAGTGTTTTCATAATTTATTTTTTTCAACAAACTCTGAGATTGTTTTCAGAGTTTCAGTAAACAAAATAAAAGTCTTGTGAAAAAGAGAGAAAACACATCAAGATGGATAGACAAGGAGGCAGAAGATCGTAGGCTATGCAAGGCATAATTGCATGCTTTGATATTTATGATGAAAGACTAGAGATGAAAGAAAAATGACAAAAATACTGTCTTAGCCCTTTATAAAACAAAGAGAACCTGAAGGTCGTGTAATAGTAATTTTCATCATTCCTTCCAAAGCTTTGGCAAGCTTTGAAAATTCATATGTAATAGCAGCTAGCTTTTCTAAGTGAAAATACTCTGAAATCATCTTGGGATACAGTCTATTAAAGGAAAAACTTAATTTTTCTCTGATAAAGAAAATAAAATTCTATTTCAGAACCCAATATTGACTCTATTTAAATAAGTATATAATTTTTAGTGCCCGCAATATTGTACAGTTCTTTTTTTTCTTTTTTTTCTTAAACATGAAGCATAGTTATTTAAAAATCAAGGGTCACATATGAAATGTATTCAATGATCTCTTGAAAATTATTTTGTTAAAAAATGACTTTCTAGGCAAAGAGTAGGATGATGAATCTAAAATGTTCTTGTATTTTTTATATCTATAGTTCCACAGCAGATAACATAAAAATTGCATAAATACAAAATTTCTGGAGAATTTAATGAAATACTCTAAGTATTTTAAAGCTGTTCATAAAATTCAATTCCTTTTATATCAGTTGAACATATGCTAAAAAAGCCAGAAATTTTGCCTTATAAAATAACTTATTTATCTAAATTCATATGCTTACTAAGGCTTTTATTATTTCACTACTGAGCAATATACAGTATTTTTAAATGATTTTCAAAATTTATTTTCTCCAGTTTAGGTATACAAAAATGACCAAGTAACACAGAACAATTAACTGCCTAGCCTCATCCCAATATGTGTCTAAAATAACCGCAGAAAAAATAAAATATTTCTTTCAAATTATTTCATTTTCAGTAATGCTTTTTTAAAAATATTTATTCCCTGTTTATGGGCATCTATTTTCTCTCTGAAATTCATGAAATTGTTTAAAACCATGATGGAGAGTAAATTAGTTTGTTGTTTTGTTACTGTTTTTCTTTTCTCATTTCTGTTTTTCTCTGACCACCACTTCTTATTTAAAAGTATTTTTTTTAAACAGGGGAAGCTAATGATTCTTGGAAAAAGGAAAATATGGCTCTCCCTTGCCCAATTATCATTGTGATAGTGTACCAAACATCTGGGCTTTATATTGCCAGGGTTGAAACATCTGTTACCTGTAATTCTTTCATGTCTATCATTCTTATGAAATTTCCCAGTAAGGTCTTAGTGAACTGTTTTCCATCCTTTCATTTAGATGTGCTTTAGCTATAGAGTACTAGAGAGAGTTACTTTCAGAATCTTCTTTATTGAAAAGAAAAAAAAACAAACCCTAAGCCAAAAACAAAATCAAAATAGAATCCACAGTTCACAGGATGCTTCACCTGGATGAAAATTAAAGAAGTGATTATTGCTAAAATAAGGTAGAGAGAAAGGCACACTTAAAGCTTAGCTTTAGGGATAAACAGTTTTCACTAATGCAGTAAATATACAGACAATGTATAGATATGGAAATATCCCAACCCCAAAGAAAAGTCCTATCCTTACCATCTCAAGAAGTAAAAATGCAGCCAAATTGCTCACATTGCAATCATAACTTTATATGAAATATTCTTGAAGTAATTTGTGCATTTCCAAAGCACAAGTTTGATATAAACAATTTGTTAAATAACAAAGTTGTTGATTTTTTTTTCCAGTTGAAATGATTTCTTGGAATATTCTTTGCTGTTACGCATAGACTTCTAAAAGTATATTCAAATTAAACATTTAGACCCATGCACAGTCTAAACAATTTTCTTGTGACAATTATTGCTGTGCTAAATGTTTTTTTCTGTTCTCACCTATGTTTTGTTTTTGAGAAACAGAGAGGTTCTTATTATCAAGTGGATTGTTTTTCAGACAACATAAAACACTTTGTATCTTAGCTTTGCAAGATTTCCTTTACTTTAACCATACTGTATTAAATAAATTATTCTTTCTACACTAAAAAGGTGGGTCCCAGATATAAAAAGCCACACACAACACAAGTTACACACACCAGGCTGATCCACACCTCTTACCTTGAGAGGTAAATAGAGATGTCATGGGTTTTAGGACGCAACAGAAGCACCGTATTTTCACTTACATAATTGAATTTGTGAAAGATTTGGAGAAGGGCCAAAGGGACAAGATTCTTTTAATACTATACCTTTAATGAGCATAACTTGTAAAATTTAAAGTTCTATTTAATTAATTAAAAAGTACTGTTATCTTGATACAATAGATTATTAAGACAAGTTTATTTTTCAACAGAGTTTGGAATCATGAAATCCAGAGAGCCTGATGCTTATAGTAATAAAACGAAAAAACAATAGATTATTTACAGTCAGGACTATTTTGCTGAGAGTATTGTAGAAAGTATTTTAAGAGTGGGCTAGAAAATAAATGCTTCTTTTAGATTTGAGCATGCATATATTTAGGATTATCCCTAAAAATTTGCTATGGATAATTTTCGGTTGATATTATTAAGAACTAACTATTTCGCAGCAAGTTTGGAAGAAGCCATGGTTTCTTTGAGAGATTTTAGGCAGAGTGGGAACTACTTAAGAATGTAGCCACAATTTACCTCTAATTCAAAGCTGAGTACCAAGATAAGAGTGTGTTCAGTAAGTAACATAAGGAAAAGCTGTAAAGAACTTTGAATAAAAGATTCAAGAGGACTTGAAGCCATTAGCTATTTCTGTGGATATATTTTGCCAAAGAAATGGGCAATTGTTTATGAGGGTGGTTGATATTTCCGAATCCCCACATCAAGGAAAGCAGGTGGCTCATTTATACTCCCATGAGTACCAGAGTGCCATCTAGTGGCAACCAAAGTGAACTGAGGGCACCTGACCCTCACTATGGAAAGAACTTAACAATAGGGACCAGTATTTGAGCAAGCCTTTTGCTCTATTGATGTAATTCACTTAATTAATTTTGTTCATAAATTAATTATGTTAAATATGAATAGAAGTTAAATTAATGTAAAAATTCCACCATCTGACTGGTTCCATTATAATGGAATTCAGATTTTCTTGAACTGCTCAATATTCTTATTTTTAAATCATTTGTATGAATGTCAAATGCAGTGATATTCTACTTACACATTTACTATTTTGAGTTTCTCTCAAAATACTCAAAATACTGATTCACAATACTCATATAAGCATTTTGCGTATCACCTCGTCTCCTCTCCATTTTACAATCTTCTTTAAAGCCCTTTACTTTAGGCAAAGCATTCTAATAACTACCTTCTGAAAGTATTTCCCCTCCTGAAAAAACCAGAGTAATATTTCCAACTGCAAGAAAAAAAGTTGGTACTTGACACCTTTTACTCTGCAACTACATAGAAATGAGGATCTGTTTAAAAAACATATTAAACATGGATTTTTATAAAATAGATTTTAAAAGTTAATTCTGAAAACAGTTCTAGATTGACTTGTTCTTCACATTAGTTTTTGAACAGTTTTATTATTATAAGGCTTAAAAATAATTCCAATTAGACACATATAGAATGGATATTAAGGAATTACTGTTTATTTAGCTAGATATGAAAAGCCATAATAATAATTTTGAAAAAAGTAGTCCTAAAACTGTTATTGGGGTTAATGCTTAATAAAAGAAAACTCTTTAAAAAGAATGTTTTCTCTAACTAAGAAAATCAGTATTCAGAAATGCATTCAGTGCTTTGAAATCTGTTATGGACAAAAATTAAATTCAAAATAGCTGTCAGGTGTTTACAATTCCCCACAATAAAAATTCTAAGCTTTAATTTACAAAGGTTCAAAAATGGATAATATTATGTGACTAGCTACTACTTAACTTTCAGTTGTCTATTAATGTGTGGTAATCATGTAATCACCAAATGCTGGAGAAATCACACACTGCAGTGGCTAAGCACAGAACACATTCCATTGAATTCTGGTGATGTGTAATGTATCTATATACATGTGTTTATGTATATGTGTAAAAATGCATATATATTATTTATGTACATTTCATCAAAGCATGTGAAAGAAAATTATCATTTCTCTTTTTAAAATTAGACTATTAAATTCATGCTGAATTTGTTCAATATGCTCCTATAAGAATGTAAATGTTAAATCTGTTAAATATCTCCTATGTAATTTCTAATACTATTATGGTATGTCGTCACCAATTATTTGAAATTTAGTAGAAATTCTTTCATTTATTTCTTGCATTTCCCTTCTTACTAAATAATGTGTTAAGAATGACTCCGAAGTTTCTGAATTATTTGGCTCCATCATCTCAGAAAGAATGGGATAACCCTGGAATTAATTACAGCTCACTATCTATATGAAGACATTATCTTTACAGCATTTAAACTAGGAAATAGATTCTTCTCTGCTTTCCACAATTGTTGAATCTGGTCTGTAACAACACCACCAAAACTATGGCACAGAGTAAAAGCAGAAGAACCAAAATGTTGTTCAAATAGTAATTTTTTTAAATATATAAAACTACTTTTTTATGCCTAGGTGATTTGGTGATCAACTAATTTCATAAATGATGGCCTTTAAAATAATGCCTGACTTAGTGGTTTTCACATTATAGTGTTTGACAAAAAAATTATTTTGTATTTCTTGCAATCTTAATGTTTTACCAAAAGAAAAACTGCCAGTGATTTAACCATTTTTATTAACTAATTGTTTAAAATAATGCATACATGAAATTTGTCATGAAAATCAAGGTTTCAGTAAAAAACACAGAAAACCTTATTCTGAGTTTTTTTTGTACTAATTTAGGACTGTTTTAGCATATTTAGATAAGAGATTATGTGTGTGTGTGTGTGTACACCCAATAGAATAGGAAATGTAAGTACATATATGTATAAATATAAAAAAATATAAATATAATAAATAAAAGCATAATAAAAACTATATAAATATAAATGTATTTTCTATTCTGCTTGATATTGCTTTAAGGTTGTTATGATGATTGATACAACTGTGGACAAATGAAAAACTCCATTTTCTCTGTCTTATGGAATTTTTTAAATGTCCATGTTTTGATTTTAGGATTATCAAAATGGGTATATTATATAGTTATCCAATATTTTGTATATAGCTTTACATTATTAGCATTTTTAGATACTAGTATTATTAGCAGATTTGAGATTAGATTCAGTGATGAAATAGGAATTAATATTGAAGTCTGAAAATGCTTTCATGTATTTACCCAAAAATTAGGTCATACATGCAGATATAAAATTGCATTATGGCAAGAAGCAAAGGGTAATCAAAACTATTTTTCTTTACTATATTATTTCGTTGTACTGAATACTCCTGAAACTTACTGCCTAACAAATCTGGAAATTCTTGAACCTGAAGTAATCACTGAACAAGCATGTTCTCCTAAATACCAAAGTATATGTTACCAAGAAATAGTGTTTCATCTTTTTTTTTTTGAAAATCTAACAATGATAATTG
This sequence comes from Manis pentadactyla, assembly GCF_030020395.1. Classification (NCBI taxonomy): domain Eukaryota; kingdom Metazoa; phylum Chordata; class Mammalia; order Pholidota; family Manidae; genus Manis; species Manis pentadactyla. Next base: position 61,478,359 of record NC_080021.1, read on the forward strand.
AATAAGAGGGTCATATCATCTAATAAGCCTATACAGTTTTATCGTTTGGAAGCTTTAAATCATACAACTTTTAGTAAGCAGTTTATTGAAAAAATGTACCTTCTAATATCAGATATTGTTGAATCAGGAGCAGTTATATAATAATATTTTTACAGTGGAATTTGTCTCTATTATGAAAATGAACAATATTCTTGCTGTTAGTTTTCCTTAAGAAGTAGTTCATTTTAATTGTGTATAAGATGATATTCTTAAAAGCAATACCAGTTAATCATGGAGGAAATAGCACATGTTCCCATTCAAAAATTTACTGAGAATTCTATAGTGTTTACCATTCTGCTGTAATGCTTAGGGGAAAAAAATTTACCAGACATTTTCCCCCACTTTTCTTATTGGAGTAAGATATGGGGAAAAAGGTTGATGCCATTTTCAACAATTTTTGTCTATAGCTTGTTTTTTAAAAAAAAGTATTCTAATCATGAGTCTTAATACCCTATAGAGACAATGTAATCTACCTCCATAGAATCTTCTCATAGAAACAGAGTCTACTCAAAATTTTATGAAGTTAATAGATAGGAATGAGAAGAGGAAGAGCAAAATTCCACCAGGAGTTTGAAAACATAGAATGAGTTCTATCTTTTAGACCACTAAAGAACATAGACAGGCCACAATTCAATATTCCCGCAAGCCTGCTTACCAGAACTAACCTATTTGTGTTCGCAAAGTCCTAAGTTTAAAAAGGACACAAACCAAAGGAGAAAAAAAAAAAAAAAAGGAAAATAAGCTTCCATTTGAAACATCAGAAAAAGGGCAATACTTCTGAGAATTCTTGGTTGTTGACAAACTCAACATTCTAATGTTTTCATCAAAAGCTTATTCTGGGAAGTAAATGAAGTAATCTTTTTGGAAAGTAATAGGATTTCATTCTCATGAGATTCCCCCACAGAGAGGTGGCCACTTCTTTAAATCAACCAGTCAGGTATGATGATACCTCAAGTCCCAACTGCTTGAAGCAAATAAATAATAAATGAAGATGGTATTTGAGTCTGAAAAAAATTATCTGTGAGGTCAAGAACCTCCTTTTCGTGAGCTCTGTGAGATGCGCCATGCAGAAACAAGGGTTAAAGGTTGGGAGCCTGACCACACACTCCACCTTGGCTTGTAAACGGAAAGTGGCTACTAGCCTGGCACCAAGCGTACCACTGAAGGGTTGCATTTTGTTTTGCTTTGTTTTTCTTATTTTTCTCTTCTAATGCTTTGAATTCTGCTTTCACTCCAGGATAGCTGAGAGTCAAGAGATACTGGAAAGAAGAGTTAGCATTCTTACCGAGCACAAACCTGCTGCTAAGATGGTATTTTGTATTGATTTTTCCTGAAACCTGTAATCTTGAAAGCTTGTAACAGAGGACGAGGTAAATATCATTTTATTTGCTCAAATAGGTTTAGATTAGATTGAGATGAAAATGTAAGGACAGGCCAAATTAGGACTGAAGGCAGCAGTTACAGATTATTGTTTCCAGCAGTAACTGGAATGGGTTATTTCACTGATAAAAAGACATATTGAAAAGAAAGAATTGGTGACTTTCTTTACTTTCTAAAATAAATTAAAAAAAGGAAATTCTGAAATTAAAACTATTTTAAGTGTGAAAATAATTAGACTTCTTTCAAATCAAAGCAGAACTCAGAAGACATAAGTTTACCTACTAATGTAACCTCAAAGCACAGACTAGCAATCCAGTAACATACATTTTTGATTATCAAGCATGTTATATGTGATATTTCTTATTTAGCTTTAAAAAAAACCTCTTCAGTTAAAGCATGAGATAAGCTCTGAAATTAATTCCTCCCATCATATGATCTCAGAAAAAAATAATATGTACAAAACCATTCAAATGATACTGACAATAGGGCATGGAATTTAAAAGGTTTAACCATGTCTTATCTCAGAGTCTTTTTTATTTCTTCATCTTCTGAGCACTTCAAGCATATAAGCTTTTATTCTGTCCTTAGATCCATAACTTTGAATTGTTCTACCTGTCATTCTGCAGTGACTAGCACAGCTAGATATCATACAATGATTGTTTGTACTTTCATTCTTCCACATTAAATAGCAATCATTTGGTCCTTTTGATTTGTTTCTTTTATTTAGCCCTGAAGTTTTTACACCAGAATCTTATTAAAGCCAAACTAGTGTACTCCTGTCAAAAAACTAATGGAAAAAAGTTTAAAAGTGAAATGTGTCCCCTATATTGTCAGGACTGGAGAAGTTGCATCTATCAAGATTTCCCAAGTTTAACTCTTTGATTTATGTTTTATTGAGTCTGCTTGTCTCTTACTTTCTGTCTTCCTTTTCATCTAGAAAATGAAGAAAATCCAATGAAACCAGGTTCAATTATTCAAAAGGAAAGACAGAAATATTTAGAAATATTTATTATACCTCTAGTTTTCTACCATTTAAATTATATGTATATATGTGTGTATGTGTACAAGTATGTATGTGTGCATATGTGTGTATACATATAAATAAATATATGTATCTGAACAATAACACTAATTCTAACATAAATAGATTCTGAGTTAGCAAGGCAATTTACAATTTTAATCTGGATTCAAAAATAAGTGAATCCAAATAGATGACTCAATGGCTTATTATAAAAAAGCCCCAGTTTCTCTTTCATAATCAAGAAAATACTCTTCTCATAGGGCAAATAACTTATGATCAAGGTGAGGACATCGATTATGACTAAAAGTGCGAATTAGTAAGAAGGATAGTTATTAGATTGCATAGGATTTATTTATGCATAAGTATGTCCCATTGTGTTCAGAAAAAAAATCATCTGGGTTATATTCATATAATCTAGGCACCATGGACAATGACAAATATATTCATTCAACATGAATCTCCTTTCATCATGCGCTGCTGTTCTGAAAGATAAGTGAAATAGATTGTGTGGAGGCTGATTCCTTTCTGAATTTCAGAAAATAAGATAAGTGTCTTCAGAATGCTGGCAAATTAATCCCAGTGAAATTATGAGCCACTGACTAAAGATCCAGGCAGAAAGGAATAGAAATTGCAGGGGTGATTGCTGTAAATTTAAAGGTACCTTTTCTATTCATGCTGTTTTTGTTAGCCGGTACTGTAGCATGCTTTGCTTCTAAATTTTTCATCCAGAAATGAGATAGCCAATACATCTCAATTGGATTCATAGATTAAATACAGAATATTTATGATTGTTAATGCTGCTTTTTTTCCCTCTCTCTCTCTCTCTATATATATAGATAGATAGGGTTTGAGATTGGAACTGCAACAATATTTCATTCAATCTCAAATGTCCTTATATTTTAGTCATGCATTTTTAAATAACATTAATGACATGCAAGAGAACGTGAACTTTCCGAATACATTCTCTGGTGAAAAACAATTTTAGAAGAATATTTCTTCCCCTCATTTGTCTTAAATATTTCCTGCACTATCTAATGCAGGTTAATATTTTGAAATAGTTTATATGAAGAAACCTCTAGGTTACATAAAATTAAATTATTTACCAAGAATTCTAATGTCTGCAAGGGATGTATAATCCTGGGTAACACCATAATGAAATAAATTAGGAATTTCAAGTTCAAGAAAATGTACCTATGTGACCTGTGATTATATAAAATAATTACATACACACATAATGTTTGTAAATAAATAAGTTAAAAGTATCAAAGTGACATATATTGCCTGAGCTACTGTGACAAATAAAATTTAACTCTGTAAGCACCTTTCATCCAGTTTTAAGTTTCCTGTTGTAGATGTGATTTTTTACTTTATTTTTGAGATTTGACGAAAATACTCCAAGTTATACTTGGAGTATGACTACATATATAATTTCACTTGATTATCTAGAGCAGATTATGGTTTTTTTTTAAGTATTAGGTGTACAAAATTCCTAATGGCAAAAAACAACATTTCTCATTTTCTCTCAGTGAATTGGTTTCACCAGTTAGCTGTTTCACCCTGTACTAGAGTGGCAGCCTGAATGAATGATTAGCAGTCTCAAGATTAGATTTAAGAACTTTAATCTTTGGACCCTTGGCTGGGGGTCTTACCACTAGGTTACGCTGCTGTTCCTTAGCAAAGTAAAGCCAAACCCACCTGGGTGGCCTGGGAAATGCCTGTGTTTTGCAGGCCCTTGCCAATGAAAGGAATTTTTCTCTTCTTCTTCTCAAAACAATCTTGCTTGAAAAACCAGCCTTGCTGCTGCAATAGTATTTGGATGAAATGTTGTAGAGATTGAGCATGCTGTGCCATATACTTTGAAAAACTGGAGAAAATAAATTTTTGTTTGAATTAAGAAAATGCAAACAAATTGCTTTTCTGTAGTTGGAGGCCGTTTTGATTTTGAGTATCTCTGCAGGTGCCTGGCTTGTTGCTGTATATTAAACAATAAGAAATACTGCAACAAAATCAGCAGGCAAATAATATAAACAGAACTGGTGAATGCTGTGCCAATTTACCCAAACAATTCTCCCTATCTGCCATGGTGATTATTTGAAATATCCCTGTTGTTTTCCACAGTTAGCTTATTCCAATCTGACGTATGTGACTGACAGGTTGGAAGTATTGGCTCCACTTGTGGAAATCAGGCAGAAAAACATAGACAAGAGATTTAAAGTTACCGAGGGTAAAATTACAATCCAGAGATAATACTGAAAAAAATATATCCTAATACTCTCCAGGCACACCTCATTTTATTGTGCTTCACTTTATTGTGCTTTGCAGATACTGTGTTTTTGACAAATTGAAGGTTGTGTCAACCCTGCATTGAGCAAATCTATCGGTGTGATTTTTCCAACAACTTCATGTCTCCGTGTCACATTTTGCTAATTCTCATAGTATTTCCAACATTTTATTAACATATTTGTGATGGTGAGCAGTGATCAGTAAAGTAATGTTTGATATTACTACTTCAATGTAATTGTTTTGGGGGTCCATGAACCCCACCCAAATGAAGTGGCAAACTTAATTGATAAATGTTTTGTGTGTTCTCACCACTCCACCCACCAGCTGTTCCCCTATTTACCTCTCCTTGGGCTTTTCCACTCCCTGAGACACAACAATATTGAAATTAGGTCAGTAAATAAGCCTAACAATGTCTGCTCAGTGTTCAAGTGAAAGAGTCACATGTCTTTCAATTTAAATCAAAAGCTAGGACTGATGAAGCTTAGTGAGGAAGGTTCTGTGGAAAGCTGAAATAAGCCAAAAATTAGGCCTCTTGTACCAGGTAGCCAAATGATGAATGCAAAGGAAAAGTTCTTAAAGGAAATTTAAAACTGCTACTCTATTAAATACACTAATAATAGGAAAGTAAAACAGCCTTATGATTGATATGAAGAAAGTTTATTGGTCCAAATAGACCAAACCAGACAGAACATTCCCTTCAACCAAAGCATTCCAGAGCAAGGCCTTAATTCTCTTCAATTCTGTGAAGGCTGAGAGAGGTGAGGAAGCTGCAGAAAAAAAGTTGGAACTAGCAGAGCTTGGTTCATGAGGCTGAAGGAATGGAGCCGTCTCTATATGTAAAAGTGCAAGGTGAAGCAGGAAGTGCTGATGGAGAAGCCACAGCAAGTTGTCCAGAAGGTCTAGCTAAGATCATTAATGAAGGTGGTTACACTAAACAACAGATTTTCAATATAGACAAAATAGTCCTATATTGGAAGAAGATGCCATTTAGGACTTTCATAGGCAGAGAGGAGAAGCCAATACTTGGCTTCAAAGTTTCAAAGGACTGGTTGACACTCTTGTTAGGAGCTTGTTATGCATCTGGTGACACTTTAAATTGAAGCCAATGTTCATTTACCATTCTGAAAATTCTAGGGCCCTTAAGAATGATGCTAAATCTACTCTGTCTTTGAAGCGTAGATGATAGAACATCTGTTTATAATAGTTTGCTGAATATTTTAAGCCCATTGTTGAGACTAACTTCTCAGAAAAAGTTTCCTTTCAAAAGATTACTGCTCCTTGACAATGTACCTGGTCACACAATGAGATTAACGTCGTTTTCATGACTGTTAATACAACACTCATTCTACAGCCCATAGATCAAGAAGTCATTTTGACTTTCAAGTCTTATTATTTAAGAAATACATTTTGGAAGGCTATTACTTCTATAAAACATAATTCCTCTGAGATATCTGAGCACATTGAAAACCTTTTGAAAAGGATTTACCATTCTAGGTGCCATTAAGAACATTCATGATTCATGGGAAGAGGTCAAAATATCAATCTCAACAAGAGTTTGGAAGAAGTTGATTCTGACTCTCAAGGATGACTTTGGAGGATTCAAGACTTCAGTGGGGGAAGTAACTTAAGATGTGAAAATAGCAAGAGAATTAGAATTAGAAATAGAAACTAAAAATGTGACTGAATTGCTGCAATCTTATAATAAAATGTGAATGGATAAGGAGGTGTTTCTTATGGATGAGTAAAGAAAGTGGTTTCTTGTGATGGAAACTACTCATGGTGAAGATTATGGAAATGACAAGAAAGGATTCAGAACATTACATAAACTTAGTTGATAAAACAGTGGCAGGGTTTGTGAGGAGTGACTCCACTTTTGAAAGAACTTCTACCGTGGGTAAAATGCTATTGAACAGTGTCCCATGCTACAGAGAAATTGATCATGAAAGGAAGAGTCAGTCAATGTGGCAAAGTGCACTGTAGCCTTATTCATAGGAATTCACAGTAACCCTGACTTTCAGCAACCACCACAGTGATTGGTCAATAGCTATTAACATTGAGGCAAGACCTGCCACCAGCAAAAAGGTTATAACTCACTGAAACCTTTATTATTGTTAGCCTTTCCTTAACAATGAAGTATTTTTTGATTAAGGCATGTATGTTGTTTTTTAAGACATAATGCAATTGTACAATTAACAGACTACAGTATAGTGTAAACATAACTTTTTTTGAATTGGAAACAACAAAAAAATTTCATCTGACTCACTTTATTGCAGTGGTCTGGAACCAAATGTGTGCAATATTTCTGAGGTATGCCTGTATATGAAACTCAGTGATTACATTTTTTTAGAACAAGTTCTGGTTGAAAACCACTTTTAAATTATTATTTATTTATTTTCTGATAGAGCTATTTGAAATTGCCTATAGTCCTTCCTAATTGGGATATTAAAGAGCATTTGTTGAAACAAATGTTTAGAGTTAATATAAAGTACAGCCCTCATTACAGTGAAGCTAACAAGGAACGAGTCAGTCAACTAAAAATGAATGAATCAGAAGTAAGTGACCAGGTTTTGTCTGAAATTATAGATTAGTCCTGGAGATGTGAACAAGAATTAAAAAAAAATACAGTTCAATCTGATATTACATAAATAAATTCAGTGCCAAGAGAAAGCTTATGATAGGCTAGGATAGATTTTTAATTTGTCCTTTGAGTTTGCTGATATTTGGAATTTTTAAATGCAACGAACTAATAAACATTTTATAGTTTGTAGTTTCTATACACTATATTGTAATTAATCCTCTCTCAAAACTTAAAAAATACACTAAATTGACAATATAATTTTCACTGTGACAGTGGTTGGAAATTGATACAGCATTTCACAGTACACTCTGTACCTTTCTCTAATTTTAACTCCTCTCTTAAAACCCAAATTTCTATTCATCCCCTTGCCATCAGCCCCAGAATTTTTAGGAATGAAAACAATTGATAGCTAAATTTGGTCAGTTCACAATTCTTTTTAAATGTATTAATTGACTTAGGAGCCCTTTCTATGTAATAAGGTTTTTAATGGATAATATGAAGCTTGAGAGAGTAGCATTCAGTCTTAAATGTGTTTGCAGATAGCTGAGGAAGTTTAGTGTATTCACTAACTTCTATAACACATTCTTTCTTGAAACTGATGTATAATAAGACACACAATTTTTACATGAGGGAGTTATTTTGTTTCATATGGGATTTTAAAGAGTAGGTGAAAACATAAGTGATATTACCTGCAGAAGTAAGATTTCAGCTTATACTTGATAGATGGACCTTGAAGATGTAGAATTGAGGACAACAGATATTTTTATTAGTAATATTCTAGGGAGATGGTGTGGTGAAAAAAATTATATTAAGGAAAAAGTTCTCCAAAAGAGTATATCATAACTCATATAATTCTAGAGATGTTAAAAATAAGGTAGACAGTCAACTTTTCCACTCACATTCTAATTTATAACTGAGGAAAGTAAATTTTTCACTTTCATGTTTCTCCATACTTTTGTATTGACTTGGTATATCTCAAAAATGTATTAATAGGGGATTCAAGATGGTGGCATGGGAGGTGAGATGGAGAATTCCTCCCAAAAAACAAATAGTATGAAAATATAGTTAATTGCTACAACTAACCCTAAAACAGCAACAAGAAAGAAAGCTCAACCAGACTGCATGCAGACCTCATGAACAGAGCAGACCTCACGACCTCAGGGTAACATAATAAAAAGCCTTTATTAGGTGGGACCCAAGCCCTTCCCCCACCCCAGCTCACTGGCAGGAGGAAGAGAAATGGAATGGGAAAGGGGGTGGAAGCCTAGAACTGCACTCACCTATGACCCCCAGCCTCATTCTAGGGGCTGAGCAGCTCCAGAGCCTGGAGCTTCTGGACACTAGGAGGCACCACACAGAAATATGAAACGTCAAAAAAACATGGTTCAGACCAAAATCTCACAAACTCCAGAAAAAAGGGCCTAATGAAATTGAACTCACCAATCTGCCTGAAAGAGAGTTCAAAATAAAAATCATAAACATGCTTATGGAAGTACAGAAAAATATTCAAGAACTCAGGAATGAATTTAAGTCAGAGATTCAATCATTAAGAAATTCTATATCTGAAATGAAACATACAATGGAGGGATTTAAAAGCAGACTAGATGTAGTAGAAGATACGGTAAATGGAATAAAAATTAGAGAAGAGGAATATAAAGAAGCTGAGGCACAAAGAGAAAAAAGATTCTCTAAGAATGAAAGAATATTGAGAGAACTGTGTGACCAATCCACATGGAACAATATTTGTACTATAGGAGTACCAGAAGAAGAGAGATAAAAGGGGATAGAAAGTGTCTTTGAGGAGGTAATTACTGAAAACTTCCCCAATCTGGGGAAGGAGATAGTCTCTCAAGCCATGGAGGTGCACAGATCTCCCAACACAAGGGACCCAAGGAAGACAACACCAAGACATATAAAAATTAAAATGGCAAAGATCAAGGATAAAGACAGACTTTTAAAAGCAGCTAGAGAGAGAAAAAACATCACATACAAAGGAAAATCCATCAGGCTATCATCAGACTTTTCAACAGAAACCTTAAAGGCCAGAAGGGAGTGGCATGATATATTTAATGCAATGAAGCAGAAGGGCCTTGAACCAACAATATAATACCAGGAAGCTTATCATTTAAATTTGAAGGAGGGATTAAACAATTTTCAGATAGGAAAAAGTTGAGAGAATTTACCTCCCAAAAACCACCTCTATGGTGCATTTTGGAGGAACTCCTATAGATGGAAGTATTCCTAAGGCTAAGTGGATGTCACCCAAGGGATAGACAAAGAGCACAGAATATGCTTCATAACATACAAAGAATGAAGGAGGAAGAAAAAGGAGGAAAAAGAAAAAAAAAGAAGAACCTTTAGGTTGTGTTTGTAATAGCACATGAATTGAGTTAAATTAGACTGTTAGATAGTAAGGGAATTACCTTGAATCTTTGGTAACCACGAATCTAAAGCCTGCAATGGCAATAAGTACATACCTGTCGATAACCACCTTAAATGTAAATGGTCTGAATACACCAATCAAAAGACATATAATCACTGAATGGATTAAAAAACAAGACCCGTCTGTATGCTGCCTACAAGAGACTCACTTCAAACCCAAAGACATACACAGTTTGAAAAAGACATATGCACCCCTATGTTTATTGCAGCACTATTTATAATAACCAAGAAATAGAAGCAACCTAAGTGTCCATCAGTAGATGAATGGATAAAGAAGATGTGGTACATATACACAATGGAATATTATTCAGCCATAAGAAGAAAACAAATCCTGCCTTTTGCAACAACATGGATGGAGCTAGAGGGTATTAAGCTCAGTTAAATAAGCCAGGTGGAGAAAGACAAGTATCAAATGATTTCACTCATCTGTGGAGTATAACAACAAAGAAAAAACTGAAGGAACAAAACAGCAGCAGACTCACAGAACCCAAGAATGGACTAACAGTTAACAAAGGGAAAGGGACTGGAAAGGATGGGTGGCAAGGGAGGTATAAGGGGGAAAACAGGGCTTTGTGATTAGCACACATAATGTATGGGGTTGGGGACATGGGGAAGGCAGTATATACAGAGAGGACAAGTAACGATTCTATAGCATCTTACTATGTTGATGGACAGTGACTGTAATGTGGTGTGTGAGGGGGACTTGATAATAGGGGGAGTCTAGTAACCATAATGTTGTTCAAGTAACTGTACATTAATGATATCAAAAAAATGGATTAATACTACCACAATAACAGTAATGGTTGCTGGGTTTTACATGCCAACTATGTACCTTTTTTAAAACAATGCTTCTACTGAAACACAAAAATAATGATGATTAGAATCACTGCAAAGTCATCATTTTAAATCTCAGTTAAACCCTCAACTTCACAAGATAATTCTTTGTAATAATTTTTGATGAACTTACTCTTATATTTCTTTCAACGATTGCTGCGAATCTTCAAGACTCTTCTCAAGGAATCAGTGATCAATATTTATCTCCATCATTTTCTAGCTGCCTTCTACCACATAAAGAAAGAATGATTATGTCTTGGAGAATTAAGGGTCTATCCCTCTGCCTCAACCCCTTAACAAGTGGTTATCCCAGCTCCTTTATAATTGTTTCTTTTTACACCCCAAGTCCTTGTTTCCAATCTCCTACCTAGTTCCTTTAATCTTGTTTTTGGTTGAAACACTTATTTGACTCCTTTCTTCCTATAAACCAGTTAAGGAAAAAGAAAAGAACTTCTAAGATTCAGTTTATGTGTAGGAAACTGAGAACCTGTCTTATACCCAACTTACACAACTGTTTGTGCTCCTTTAGTGTCCATAATATTCTGCTCTAAAATTCCAGCTGTGTGTTTGTCTCCTTGCTAGACTGTGGATGCCTTGAGGTCAGCTATGGCATCTGAATCACTTTGGATTGTCAGTGCTGGGCATAATGTTAGGTAAATATTTGGAAAGTGAATCATGAATAATGGTTATGATTTTTCTGCACCTTTATGCTTCTTTGCATTTTCCAAATTTTTAAATATGAACATATAGATATTGAATAGAAGACAAATTGAAGTAAACATATAAGTAAGAATAAAATAAAGGGTATATGGGGGGGTGTCACATATGGCAGCATAGGAAGAGCCTGAACTCACTCTTCATATGGACTCACCAAATCTGTAGCTACCCATTGACCATTTCCCTCTGAAGAAGAAATGAAAACTAGATGAACTACTTCTTCACAACAAAGGACACAAAGACCACTTTGAAATGGGTAGGAGAGACAGAGACATGGTCTCACTAAAAACCCCACCCCCAGTTGTGGGGAAGGATCTTTCTAGTCCAGTGCTTCTCCTGGAGGAACAAGGGGTTGGTGTCCCATATCATACATCTCAACCTGTGGGAACTGCACCAGAGAAACAAGCTCCCAAAAACATTTACTTTAGAAAATCAATGGGGCTGAAGTTCAGGGGATTCAGAGTGCTACAGAAAATTGAGATTCTCCTTTTAGAGAGCTCATGTGTGGTCTTACTCATACTGGACCCATCACAAAAGAATGAATTTGAAAAATCACCTGGACTGTATGTGGAAGATATTCATCTGCTGGTCTGTGGGCATCTGCTGGAGCAGCAGAGGAGAGTTGGGGCTCTCTCTAGTGACAGAGACACTAGTGGATACCATTTATGCACCCTATTCCTACCATCCTAGCTCCTCCTGTTGCCTCACTGAAATGGGGATAGCGTGGGGGCTGTCATGGCACGGTCCTGCTGCCTTCCTGAGGCTGAAGATTGCAGACAGTTCAATAATACCCCACTTCCTGGCTGGGCCAGGTGAGTATGACTAGTCACAACACTCTTCTGCCCTAAATGGGGGCCAGCACACATACACAGACAGGGTACTCTCCCCCAGCAGTGTTGAAGCCTTCAGGCATGTGCAGTTAAGCATTTTTCCACTGCCCTTCTGAAGCCTGCAAGTGTGCCTTGCCACCTACTCTTTCAGCTCTTCTGCTAAAGCCAGTAGGTAGATGCAAACCACCCAGGGGATGCCCTCATCTGCCTGGCTTGGGTGGTCAAGGGGGCTGACCTCCGAGGGACTATAACAATCAGAGAGACAGCTTTTGGCAGGCCACCACTCAGAGGGCACTGCACAGACAGCAGACTGGAACACAATCCCAATCTTCCTATGAAAAAGGCCTATTATTTTTCCTGGAACTTCATCCCAAGGGACAGGCTTGAGTTTCCCACACATCTAGAGGCTCCAGAGGTGCTCCCTAGGATAAGCATGGGAGATACTATCCTTGAGTGCCCCCTTGGCCTCACTGCAGCTTGGCAAGTCCTCTCAGAAAGGAGCTTATATATTCTTCTGGAGCCTGATTTTGCACCTGTCATCCAGGGGAAACTTCAAGATCATCTGCTCTGGGGACCAGCAGGGATTATAACTGTGGCCCCATAAGACTACATGTGTTTGCATACTTTAAAAGTTGCTTCCTGAGGGTTTAGCTTCCAATCAGCCTGAAACTAGGTGGTAAATTAGATAGATTCCTTCCCTTGGAACATTGACACATCTTGGTACATCCTTATCGATGGAGACATGTCAATAATAAATCAGGCCTTTTAGACAATCACAAAAATTTAAGAGACAGTGAAGAACTAGGGCAATGGTGAAAGAAATTTCCTCACCTACATAAGGTCACTCCTTCAAGTCTGAAAGAGGTAACCATTTTACATAACTACATAGAAACAGACACAGAGAGTCAAGCAAAATGAGAAAATAATGAAATATCTTCCAAACAAGAGAACAAAACAAAGTTTGAAAAAAGACCTTAGTGATATAGAGAAAAGTAATCTACTTAAAAAGAATTCAAATAATGATTATAAAGATGCTTATTGAACCCAGGAGAAGAACACAGTGAGAATTCAACAAAGACATAGGAAATATAGGAAAGTACCAAACACAAGTCACAAAGCTGAAGAAAACAACAACTAAACTGAAAGAACACACTAGAGGGGTTCAACGGCAGACTGGATGAAACAACAAAAAACAGTCAGCAAGCTGGAAGTCAAAGCATTCAGACTTAGCTAGATAGAGCATCAAAAGGATAAATTGTTTTTAAAAATTTGAAGATAACTTATGAGACCTATAGCACAACATAAAACAGAATAATATTTGCATTGCAGGGGTCCCAGAAGGAAAAGAAAGAATGGGACAAAAAGCTTATTTGAAAAGTAATGGCTGAAAACTCCCTTAACCTAAGGAAGAAAGCAGACAGCTTGGTCTAGGAATCCCAGGGAGTTCCAAATAAAATAAACCCAAAGCGATTTGCACCAAGACACATAAGTAAAATGTCAAAAGTTAAAGATAAGGAGAGAATCTTAAAAGAAACAAGAGAAAAGCAACTTGTTACATACAAAGGAAGTGCCAAATGACGATCAGCAGATCTTTCATCAGAAACTTTACAGGCCAAAAAGGAGTAGCATGATATATTCAAAATGTTAAAATAAAAAAAACTTCCAACCTGAAATACTCTACCTGGTGAGATGATTCAGAATTGAAGGAAAGGTAGAGTTTTCCAGATAAATAGAAAGTTGAAGGAGTTCATCAGTACTAAACTGGCCTGTAAGAAATGTTAAAAGGACATCTTTAAGCTGAAAAGGCCCTAATCAACTACAAGAAGACATATGAAAGTAAAAACCTCACTGGAAAAGGTAAATATATACAAAAGTAGAGCATAAATTACTTATAGAGGATGAAGGTTAAAAGACAAATGTAGTAAAATTAACAAAAACTACAATAATTAGTTAAGGGGTAAAAAAATAAAAAGAGATAAAATGTGATAACAAAAACAACATGTGACAGAAGAAGTAAAAATGTAGACTTTTAGAATGTGTTCAGATTTAAGTTGCTTTCAACGAAAAGACTGTTATATACACAGGGTGTTTTATGTGACCTTCACAGTACCACAAAGCAAAATCTTATAGTAAATACATAAAAGAAAATGAGAAGGGAATCTAAACATAACACAAAAGTCATCAAACCACATGGAAAGAAAGAGAAGAGGCAAGGAACAGAGGAGAAATACAAAAACAGCTAGAAAAAAATTAACAAAATGGCAATAAACATATAGCTATCAATAATTACTTTAAATGTAAATAAACTAAATTCTTCAATGAAAAGACATAGAGTACATAAATGGATAAAAAAAATAAGACTCATCTACACATTGTACATGAGACTTTCTTCAGAAATAAGGACACACAAACTGAAAGTGAAGGGATGGAGTAAGCTATTCCATGCAAATGGAAATGAAAAGAAAGCTGGTATAGCTACAGACATGTCAGACATATAGATTTTAAAACAAAAACTGTAATCAAAGACAACAGAGGGCATTTTGTAATGGCAAGCAGTTAATACAGCAAGAAGATATAATATTTATATATATGCAGCCCACATAAGAGCACCAAATATAAAACAAATAATAGACCTAATGGGTAAAATTAACAGCAATACAATAACAGTAGGGGCTTTATCATCCCACCTATATCCATGGATACATCATCCAGACAGAAAATCATTAAGAAAACATCAGCCATAAATGACATGTTAGTCCAGATGGACTTAACAGATATATCCAGAACATTCCACCCAGAAGTAGAATGCATATTCTTCTTCTCAGGTGCACTTGGAACAATCTCCAGGATAGTTTACATGTTAGGCCATGAACAAGTCTCAAAAAATTCAAGAAAACTGAAATCATATTAAGCATCTGTTCTGACCATAGTGGTATGAAATTAGGAAGCAATTACAAGAAAAAAAATGGAAAAGTCACAAATATGTAGAGATTAAACAACATGATACTGAACAACCACTGTAACATTGAAAAAATCAAAAGGAAAATTTTTTAAAAGCCTAGGGACAAATAAAACAAAGAGATAACACAATAAAATCTATGGGATGCAGCAAAAACACTTCTAAGAGGGAAGTTCATAGCAATACAGCCCTATAGCAGAAAAACAAGAAAAAATCTAAAATAAACAATCCAAGTATATATTTAAAGGAACTAGGAAAAGAGCAAATAAAGCCCAAAGTTAACAGAGAGAAGAAAATAACAAAGATCAGAGTGGAAATAAATGAAATAGAGACTAATAAGACAATAGAAAAGATCAATGAAACTAAGAGTTGGGTTTTTTTGAAAGATAAACAAAATTGACAAATATTTCCTAGATTCACTAAGAGAAAAAGAAAGGGCTCAACAAAGTACAATCAGAAATGAAAAGGAGAAGTTACAACTGATATCATAGAAATTTAAAGGATTATAACAGACTAATATCAACAATTGTATACCAACAAACTGGACAACCTAGATGAAATGGAACAATCTAGAAACATACAATTTCTAAGACTGAATCAAAAAGAAATAATCAGTAGACTGATTCAGTAATCATAAGTCTCCCAACTAACAAAATTCTAGAACCAGATACATTCACTGGTAAATTCTACCAAACATTTAAACAAAATTTATCCTCAAACTCTTCAAAAAATTTGAACACTTCCAAACTCATCTTAAGAGGCCAGAATTATGCTGATACCAAAATAAGACAAGAAAACCACACACAAAAAAGAGAAAATTATAGGTTAATAACCACGATGAACACAGATGCAAAAATACCCCACAAAATATTAGCAAACCAAATTCACCAATATTGAAAAGGATCATATACCATGATCAAGTGGGATATATTCCAGGGATGCAAAGATGGCCCAGCACCCACAAATTAATGTGAGGCTCACATTAACAAAACCAGAGTTAAAAATCCTGTGATCATATCAATAGACGAAGGAAAAGCATTTGACAAACTTCAACATCCATTTATGATTAAAAAGTCAGATAAGTGGGGATAGAGGGAATATACCTCAACATAATAAAGAGCTCATATGATAAACCCACAGTGAAATCTGAAAGCTTTGCCTCTAAGATTGGGAATAAGACAAGGATGCCCGCCACTTTTATTCAGCATAGCATTAGAAGTTCTACTTACAGCAATTAGACAAGAAAAAGAAATAAAAGTCATCCAATTTGGAAAAAAAGAGGTAAAACTCACTATTGTAGATTACATGATACTATATATAGAAAACCCTAAAGATTCCACCAAAGAACTGTTAGAATTAATAAATGAATTCATTAAAATAATGGGATACAAAATAATGTATAAAAATCTGTTGCATTTCTATACACTAATAATGAACTATCAGAAATTAAGAAAATAATCCCATTTGCAACTGCCTCAAAAAGAAAAAAATACCTAAAAATAAATTTAACCAAGGGGGGTGAAAGACTTGTGCATTGAAAATGATAAGACTTTGATGAAATATTAAAGAAGAGAAATAAATGGAAAAATAACCTGTGCTCATGGATGGGAATAATTAATATTGCAAGATGCCCATAACACTCAAAGCAATCTTTATATTCAATGCAATCCCTATCAAAATTCCAATGGTATTTTTCACAGAGCTAGAAATAATAGTTTTAAAATTTGTATGGAACTACAAAATATCCAAAGCAATCTGGAGAAAAAAGAACAAAGTTGGAGGGATCATACTGCCAGATTTCCAAGTATACTACAAAGCTAAAGTAATTAATACAGCATAGTGTTGGTATGAAAACAGACATATAGATCAATGCAACAGAATAGAAAGCCAAGAAATAAACCCATAAATATCTGGTCAATTAATTTATGACTATGGAAGGACCATCACTTTGACAAATGGTTTTGGGAAAACTGGACAACTACATGCAAAAGAAAAAACTGGATCTTTACCTTACACCATATACAACAATTAACATAAAATGGATTAAAGACTTTAATGTAATACCTGAAACCATGAAATTCCTAGAATAAAATATAAGTGGTAAACTGACATTGGTCTTAGCAGTGTTTTCTTGGATCTGACTCCACAGGCAAGAATAACAAAGCAAAAATAAACAAATGGGATTATACCAAACTAAAAAGCTTCTGCACAGCAAAGGAAACCAAATGAACAGGCAGTCTACTGAATCGGAGAAGATATTTGCAAATAATATAGACAGTAAAAGGTTAATATCCAGAATATATAAAGGACTCAATACAACTCGATAGCAAAAAAGCACATAATGTGATTAGAAAATGGGAAGAGAATCTGAATAGACATTTTCCAAAGACATACAGATGGCCAATAGATAAATGAAAAGATCAACATTACTAATCATCAGGGAAATGTAAATCAAAACCACAGTAAGATACTACCATACATCTGTCAGAATGGCTATTATCAAAAGACAACAAACAACAAGGGTTGGCAAGGATGTGGAGAAAAGAGAACTTTTGTGTATTGTTGGGACTGTAAATTGGTGCAACCACTATGGGGAACAATATGGAAGTTACTCAAAAAATTAAAAATAGAAATAGCATACAATTCAGCAATTCCACTTCTGGATATCCATCCCAACAAAAAGAAAACACTAATTTAAAAAATATATCTACTCCTATGTTCATTGAAGCATTACTTAAAATACCAAAATGTAGAAACAGCCAAAGTATCCATAGATGGATCAATGGATAAAAACGAGTGGTACATATATACAATGGATTATTACTCAGCCATTAAAAAGAATGAAATCTTGCCTTTGTGATAACATGGATGAACCCTGAGGGTATTAAGTTAATTGAAATGTCCGAGAAAGACAAATCATACATGATTTCACTTATATGTGGAATTTAAAAAGTAAAACAGACAAAACAAAACAATATCCAGATTCATAGATATAGAGAACAGCCTGATGATTGCCAGTGTGGAGGGAGGTTGGTAAGCAGTGGTGAAATGGATGAGGGGGATCAAGAATACAAGCTTCCAGTTATAAAATTGGAAAGTCATTGGGATGTAATGTACAGCAATGGCAATATAGTAAATCATATAGCATTAATTTTGTATGGTGATGGATGGTAACTAGACTTACTGAGGTGATCATTTTACAATATTTGCAGAGATGGATTTACTATGCTGTACATATGAATTAATATAATATTGCATGTCAATTATACTTCAATAGAAGTAAAAATTGTCATTTAAGATGATTAGTTGAATGAATCTGGAGTCACTTTGCTACAAGCCAAACAGTTATTTAAACTGTGTTTCTAGAAGAAATGTAATATTGATACTTCTGGATTTAAAGTGGGAAAAAGATAAGAAGATAATTTTTATAACAAAATATAAAATATGGCATAGTTTTGTTTCAGAAACAATTGAATATAAATATAACACATGGATTAGATCTCTATTTTCTATCTCACCTTTTCATACTTAAATCGGTATTTCATATGTTACATTATTTTTTATAGTTTTAAGTATTCTAATGGTTTGCCAAAACATTAGTATAAGTATTTATTTTATTCGTGAAACATCACAGTTACCTTTGGGATGTTTATTTCTAAATACAATCAATTAATTTTAGGTAGCAGATCTTGGATAACAAAATAGCACCATCAAGTGGAAGCAAACTCAATTTCCAGCAGTAGTTCCCTGGTAGGAGTTCCACAGTTCTGGCTTGTGTTAAAGAGTTTAAGTTCATTTTCAGTGATGTGATTTTTCAGTTCGGCATTTGAAATGCTCCCTAAACCAGCTCTACTCTTCTCACTGTGGGAAAAAAATATCTGTTTGTTGTCCCTCTTCTATCAGTTTTATTGCATTTTTTTTCTGTCCCTATGTAATTTGCCCCCGCATGTTCTTACCATACTCTTAATTTCAAAGTTCACAACACTTATTTCCATATAATCTAATTCTCATTAATAAATAGCCTTAAAATATTTTCCATTGATGGTATTATATTTTATTGCTATGTCCAAAACCAGAAAGTAGCTGATTAACAGCTGGAAGTATGTTTCTTGCAGCATGGTTAGTGGCACATACTAAGTGCTCAATAAATCTGAATTTATTTATTGGCTAATTATATTGAATTTTGCTCCACATTTTATGCATTATCTAAGAAAACAGCCAATTTTTTTCATTGGCAAAGATCTCACCCTTTTTCTGAAAGTAAAAATAACAAGACCATTAGGCTAAAAGAGAAAAAGTTTATCTGTAGTAAAATGAAGACAGAATTGAACATAAAAATACTTATTAGACTGCTCTAGCTATCAAAGATACTGTACTTGCTTTCCCATCAAAATGAAAGCAGATTAAATCTATAGGTCAGAAATAAAGAAAGAAGAATAAATAATATGGGAGAAGAGGCTTGAGGATCAATTTAAATGGAACCTTAAAGCAAAGGTTCAACTGCTCTCCCATACATAAACATTGCTTTGGATTTATTCTAATTACTTTTAAAGTTAGAGAGGCTTCCAAAATGATTTATGTTCAGTGTAATAGCTAGACTGAAGTATCAGGATAGGTTTAGAATACATACCATCCGCAAAAAACATTAATGTATTTTACTGGTTTTGTGAGCATCCCTCATGTTACAGTAACTAGGACATTTTAAGAAACTCCAGGAAGCTGTTTGAGGGATACTGTAAAGACCAGAGGGAAAGCAGAAAGTCTCATTTATCAACCTCCATTTGATTATTGATTTAGTGTAACATCTGTATCTTTCACTGTTAAGATTACTTTAACCAGACAACTGTAAATAGGTAGCACACATATGTGAAAACTAAGAAACCAACTGTATAGCTTAAATGTCTCTAGCCACCTAAAATCAGGTTGGTTCTTTTGCTTCATAATACTTACTTACTTGAGCATCTAAATATTGTTAACTTACCTGTGCAGTGCCTTAGATTCCCATCCCCTAAAAAATGAGAACATACTGAACTTTTAAGTAATAACCTGATTAAAAGCTGCCCTTATTCTTTCTGCTGAAAGCAGAAGGGGTTTGAATAATCCTGTTTACAACGCAAGGCAATGACTTTTTTTTCCCCTACAGCCCTAGTAAAAATCATGATTTAACTTCCTTTTTTTCTGTGACACTGTAAAACACAATGGCCCTTGTAAAAAGCCTTAGAGATGCCTCTAGAAATATTAGCTCATCTATATGCTCTAGACCATCTAATTAAATAGAAATTGTATGTGTTCAGTATAAAACTCCCTTTGATTAAAGTTAGTCTGGGAAGAGGGCTGGGAGGATAATGAATTTCAGCTAACCTATCTACAAAAGTTGCTGTGCATAACCCTTTAAAAAAATCCCTTAAAACTTGGATACAAATAATTTAATGAAGAGAACTTGAATTTTTCAAAATATTGCTGAATTCAGCTTCAAACCTTCAGTCTATTAATGAAGCCATGTTTCCTAAAACAATGAAGCCTTTTATAGTCTTGCAAATGCATTTCTGGAAGAGATTTCTATTTAATGCTACATTCCATGGCCTCTCTTTCCTCCCAGTAACTGTCACTGACTGTCAGTTCCTGTGTGGTGGCATTGCCTATTCTGTCAGATCAATTTTTAGAGATAGGGCAAAGTCACCGTAAAATTCAGTAATGTAGAAAACCCATTAATGCTGAAGGAGCTTTGTGTGTTACATTCTCCAATGAAGCAAAGCTAGGGGGGATTTTAATAATGATAAATTCAAACACACAAATAGGCAAAACAAACACCACCAACAAACTCTTCTGTGTCTCAATGAAAGATTGCAGTGCACATGAGAGCAAATCTTTTGGAAAATCTAGAAAGCAGCACTAGAGGAATATAGAAAAGAGCATAAGGTTTCAAAACACTGAGTTTAGGGTCAAATTAAGCCTTTTGGAATTGATGAAGCCAGTTTCCAATTCCTCAGATTTTTGTGAAGACCCTTCATAGTTTTTGCCATATACACGTATTACCTGGATTAAATAAATAAAACATATTTATTCAATCATTTTCTTTGGATTTACTCTTTTTAACCTTAAATAACTTTAGCTTCAGCCTCAGTATTAATATATATGAAATCAGGAGTTTGATGTGATTTTTTCATGTATATAGATATGCAAAATTTTAAGATAGAAAAAAATTAAGATAAAAAAGTTCATCTGCTTACATGATCTCATGTGCTAATAGCACTAGAAATACCAGTTTGGGAAGGTAGGGACCAATTAGCCATATTGCTATAAAGAGAGAGTGCAGTCTTCCATGCCGAGGCAGAGAGAACCATACCAAAATGTCAAATTGACTTAGTCTGGAAGTTTTCTATCCCTCATAGAAGCTTCCCTAATGAAGGTACAGCACACATGGGATCATTGAATATTAGCACATTCCAGCAGAAGGCTTTGTCATCATTTAGTCTAAATCCCTGGTTCGCAGGAACCTGAGATCTGAAAGAGGGAAATGGCTCCCTCCTGCCCTGCATCCGGTGGAAGGGGACACACGTTGTATCACAGCACCTTTTACTCTCTAAAGCTCATTTTGCTGTCAAAAGTAACCATGAGTTGAAACACAACTGTAGAAATGCCAATTTTCACATCAGCAAATACCCAAAAATTAATATATAGTTTAAAAATATATGTTACGGTTAAAACAAGAAAATGAATGCAATAAATATTTTGAGAGGAACCAAAGTAATCTATGTGGTGATATTTGAACACAAGGGCATAAATATGCAAATGATTTTACTCTAGGATAGACTTTGTAGTGTTTAAAGCAACAATAAATAAATGATTATACAATTGTTACCAATTTGAGAGAGAACAAGACATCCCTTTGGACATAACAAGAATGAAACCAGGAAAAAAAGGTGAGCATGGAGTTTGAGTATCAGGAAAACAAAAGTACAGGAGATAGTCGAAGAAGTAGTGGGGGTGTCTTGCAATAACACTAGGGGTGCTAATTAATGTAAGCCTGACAAGTTTAAACAAGTGAGCCACTGGGTGCCATGGCTGTGGAATGACATTCAAAAATGAGGGAATAAGAAAATCAGTTAAAAAAAAGGAAGCAGGATT
Source organism: Manis pentadactyla (assembly GCF_030020395.1). Taxonomy (NCBI): domain Eukaryota; kingdom Metazoa; phylum Chordata; class Mammalia; order Pholidota; family Manidae; genus Manis; species Manis pentadactyla. The sequence goes on from NC_080021.1 coordinate 61,500,570, forward strand.
GTAGCCAGCAAATACTGAATAGAGAGACGTAATATTCCTGTTTGAAGATTGCCTTGAGGTTGCTTCTTAGAAGCCCAGCACTCTAATAAAAATGTCCACTATCATGCTACTTTGATGTAGATATGATTTCTTTTATTCTGCATCTGTATTATTTTATTAATTATTCCCTAGATTCTTCCTCAACTTACCTTTAGTTGAAGCCATTTAATTAAAACATCAGTGAAGCAAACAACAAAGGATTCTCTACAGTTTAAAGCTTTCACAGTCACAAATTTTCCCATAACAATGTATATGTGTTACAAAACTCACAATAACCATGTTTTACCTTTTTATTAGGCTTGAAACGACATGTAATATTTTTTGACTTGCCCTGGAGTTAACTTTATTGTTAACCTAGCTAATAATAAGCCTGAAGATAATGAAAATTCTCACATTTATGAAATGTTATAGTTTGCAAAAGTATTTATATTAACTTTCTCATGAATATTAGCACTACTATTTATTCATTTGTTCATGTATGCATTCAACAATATCTATTGTATATGTATATGTGTATGCATACATTCAACAATAGATACTGAGCACACTTACTGTGTAGCAAATACTCTACAAGTTCAAAATACAGCAGTAAACAAAAAAGATAAAATTCTTGCCTTCATGAAGCTTATGACTTTATAGTCAGGGAAACTGTCATTAAAAAAGTCCCATTGAAAACTGTGAATTATATATTTAGACATATAGTACTGAGTACATTGTAGGAATGTATAGATGTTATGAAAGAGTAAAATATGTGGGTGGGGCATGGGGAGGGCTGTGCAACACAGAGAAGACAAGTAGTGATTCTGCAGCATCTTACTATGCTGATGGACAGTGACTGTAATGGGGTCTGTGTGGGGGACTTGGTGAAGGGGGGAGCCTAGTAAACATAATGTTCTGCATGTAATTGTAGATTAATGATAACAAAATAAATAAATAAATAAACAAATAAATAAGAGATAAATGTGGGCTGCAGTAGATTTAAAGAACTGAATATATTTGAAGAAACTTTTTAAAATCTGAAACCAAAAGAATGAGGAATTACCTAGAGAGAAAGAGATAGAGTGTAGGGGGTGTGGTATTAGGGGATTAGAGTGGGAAGATTGTTTCAAGTAGAAGGAAAAACATATTCAGAAGTTCATTGTTGGTGTATAGCCATAAGAAAAAAACAGATCCTACCATTTGCAACAACATGGATGGAGCTAGAGGGTATTATGCTCAGTGAAATAAGCCAGGCAGAGAAAGACAAGTACCAAATGATTTCACTCATCTGTGGAGTATAAGGACAAAGAAACTGAAGGAACAAAAGAGCAACAGAATCACAGAACCCAAGAATGGACTAACAGTTACCAAAGGGAAAGGGACTGGGGAGGATGGGTGGGAAGGGAGGGACAAGGGTGGGGAAAAAGAAAGGGGGCATTACGATTAGCATGTATAGTGTGTGTGGGGCACGGGGAGGACTGTGCAGCACAGAGAAGACAAGTAGTGATTTTACAGCATCTTACTATGCTGATGAACAGTGACTGTGAAGGGTTATGTGGGGGGGACGTGGTGAAGGGATGAGCCTAGTAAACATAATGTTCTACATGTAATTGTAGATTAATGATACCAAAATTTTAAAAAAAGTTCATTAGTGGGTGAGAGCATAGAAATCTGCAAAATTAAAAGATGAATGCACATAAAGCACAGCAAAAGAAGACAATAGCCTAGGGTGGCAAGGAGGAGGCAGAGAGGGGTATGGAAAAGATAATCATTTAAATTAACAAACCATGGGAAAAATTTTTTAAAAACCACTCAGTATTTATTTCCAAGAAGCACAGTCATATCCCTTATGTTTGCTTGGGATCTGTGCTCTCCACTTGGCTCATGTTGCTCAGTGAGAGCTGACAGGACTCGTGTGCAGGTGGAATGGAGTCTTAGTTACCCCTGATTCGTCAGTGTCTCCCTTCCCTGTATCTTCCTAAAAGCCAAGATGCCATGAGATGGCGGAAACTATTGCATTAGAGAGAGACGGACTTTCCCATTGGACTAGAAACAGAGAGACACATACTTGTTATATTTGGTAAGTGGGGAGGGGTGCCCACGTGTGGAGGGATCACACACTGTAAACTGTACAGCAGAATTCATTAGTTTTTAGTACAATGTCCTTTGAAATCACTAATGGAATTTAAATGCATACAAAAGAAAAGAGAAATAAAGAATGAAGAAGAAAATTTGAGGCATCCCAGAGAGACAAATGAGAAGAGGAATCAGTGACAAAAAGAAAAGAAGGAGGTTCACTCCTTCTCATTCGTTAGCTCTCCCTCTACTTCTCATTCTACTATAATGCACTATTAATGCCGTTTGCATGTAAGCCTTACATCTTCAGTACTATCATAGGCTTCTTGATGCAGAGGATTATGTCACATGTATCACACATAATCCTTTGACTTCCCCAACAGGAAGAAGCATGGACCTAGACAAGTAGTAAGGGATCAATAATTAATTAGACTGATTTTTAGTGTGAATGTAGTGGCTGGCTGCACGGTGGCACCCAAATTTAAGTTGCCAATAAACAATAGCAATGTATTCACAAATATGCAAAGCAGATCAAAACTATAAAAAAAGAGCCAGCTCTCTTTGTTTCTCTCTTTTCCTGTCTTTGCTGCTCTCTCTACAAATACATATCATATTTCTTTAAGATCTATCTATCTAGAAAGATATTAGGTGTTAGATATCATATAGTATTCATATATTAGATATCATGTATATGGTTAGAAGTTTGATAGAGACACACTGTCACTTAGTGAATTTCAGTTTCAGGAAAAGGCCAAATGATTCCTCTTGAGTGCACTAAAAATAAAATATTAAAGAAAAAGAAAAGAAAAAAAAAGAATGTTCTTGGTTTAACTGGAGAGAGAAAGAATAAAGCATGTCTTTTAAATCTCTGAAGAATAGAAGCCTTGCTGAATCCCTCTGCTCTTTGCCATTTGTGCCCAGTGAAGCAGACAAATTCAGAAACAGCCAACATTTATGACTTGGCTGTGAATGGTACTGTTTCATACTGACCATTAAAGAAATATATGATCTTAGGATAATATTCCAGAATTGGTTCTTGTTATTTGTACTATAAAATGGGCTAGAGATCCCAGTGAATTCCACTTGAAGATCAAAGATATTCAGAGTCCATCAGATACTGATTTTTTGTTAACTTTATGGAAAATGCTCAGTTATTCACATATTAATGAGTATAGTTCTAAGTTAAAGAGACAACAAATATTAATTCAGATATAAAGTGAGAATTAATTTCACTTTATTTTTTGATCTTTAGGTAAGCCAACACATTTTCTAAGAACTGCTACTTTAAACATTTTTCAGATTCTTAAATGTTTTAAACATAGAATTAGCTTTCAACAGTGGAGTGTTTTAAAATTTTATCCTTTCTTTCTACTCCCTTGCTGCATTCAGTCATATTTTTCACTAAGAGCTTTCTTATAATTGAACTTCTCTACTTCCCACAAATTAATTATATATATCATTGATGGAATGCAACTGTCTTCACAATAAGTAATATTCTATAACCTTGCAAATAATAAAGAAAAACTTAAATCTCCCACCAATATTCATAGGTATTAGAGTTGTTAGATAAGTCCATTGAAAAGATCATGAAGAATTGAGAATAAATCTCCTGATGAGCATTACAGTGGAAATGGTTTGATCCAAACTTTTCATGTGATCCCACTTAATGTTAAGAAAGAGGAAATTATTGGAATTGTAATCAAGTGGCTTCTTTCTATCAGATTTGAGAATGAAAATAAATTCATTGCCAACAGCATATCTGGAATTCTTCCTTTAGGAAAAAAAAATGGTTTTACAATCATTTTTTAACTAAAAGTAAGTCATTGTTCTTATTTGCTCTTCTTTTGAAACCTATCCTGTCCTCTCCCTGACTCCCCTCCACTACACATGGATACTTCTCTACCCTTTATGTAAAGGTGACATTACCTCCAGGTGACTGTACAGTTCAGTCTAGGACATAAGATCCTTATGAATAATTATATACATTATTTTACAAGGAAGGATTTATTTGAAGATAGCTCAAAGTGAAGTACTCAATAACAACAGCAATAAATGATGCTGTAGAACTTACTTCCAAGCTTACTTTTGTGATTGTTGGCAGCCTGCAACTCTCCCAGAGGCCACCGCATGAGGCAGTGGCTTCCCCCAGGATAGGACATTTCTTTAAGGTTAACCTGATATCAGTAATTTAGATAAAACTACATTAAGGTTTACTAAGCGGTGAGTCAAACACAGTACAACTCCCTATTCCGTGAGTAACCCAGTTTGCAGTTCAATACTTGAACCTGAGTTGCTAACAATTTGCTAGTTTAAGAAGCTTCATTCATCCTCATTGAAAGGCTCTTCTATTATCCTTGTCCAAAGTTAAATCACTAGTTTCCAACTTTACTGAGCCTCTGCTATGTGTCAAACTGTACCATGTGTACAATATATTGCTAAATTACTCAGTTTTACATTTTTTTATTGATAGGCTTTGTAGCAGTTTTAGATTACAGAACAATTAAGCAGACAGTGTGGCTTCTACATCCACAATACTGTTTTCCCTATTATTAATATCATACTTAATATGATAAATTTGTTATAATTAATGAATCAAAATTGATACATTATCACTAACTAAAGTCCAAACTTTATTTGATATCCTTAGTTTTAATGTAATGTCATTTTTTCCCCCCATGATCCCATGCAGGGTACTAAGTTACTTTTTAACAGTTGATTCACCATAGGTCCCTCTTTGATGTGATATTTCTCAAGATATCCTTCTATTGATTGCCTTCAGCATTCTGAGTACTGCTCAAGTAAATTGCAGGATGCCTCCCTACTGGAATGCGATGTTTTTCTCATGATTAGACTGGAGTTATGGGTTTTTAGGAAAAACATCAAGAGTAAAGTGCCATTTTAATCACATCCTATCAAGGGTTACCTATCTCTAGGGTGGAGATGCCCAAGCACAGCAGAATTCCAGTTAACCACTCTTTTCTCTCACCATCTCCCTTTCAGCTGCCCAAGAAGAAGTAATCTCTTTCCACCAGCCTTGCTGGATTGGAAGTGGAAGAGTAAAGAAAGAATACCCAAGAAATACATTAATTTGGCATAACTTCTCACCATGGCACCTTTTTGTACTACCCTGATTTTCCATCTCTAGACTGTGCAACAAGTATGAGCCATTACTGCATATTGCTGTGGGAATGGTGTGAGAAGTTATTTGCATAAGGCAATGGTGAGGGAAAGAAAAAAAAAGCAATCAAACTCTTCTCTCCAGTCCATACAGCCAGTCCTGTCAGTCCGCCTCTGCCCCAAGTTGCAACCATGCTCTCAAGGCCTGTGGGCTGTAGTTAGGAGGCATCTTTCATACGATAGTTTATGTGAATAGTGACCTGTCGAGTTGTGCCCTGTACAACTTTGTATCCCGCAGCTCCAACCATTCTCTCCCAATTCCACATATATTAGTTTAGAGGAGCCATCTATTGCCTCAGAGATTTCGTTTGTTGTTTCCTTGGTTCCATATTTTCCTTAATAGTTTCACCAGGTCTCTGAGAAGGAACCAGCAGCCTATGCTATTTCAAGATCTTGGCAGCGATCCAAAATAACTAGGTCTCATTTCTAACTCCACATTTTAAACCTCTTTATTTGTCATTATGGTGGACAGGATCTCCAAAATCAAAACCTCCATACTCAGATAAAAGAGTAGTCAGAGTTCTCATCATTGTCTTCATCCTCATCTCAAAGGGAACGGGATTAAAATCTTTTCATTAAATAATGTTTCCTGCAAGTGTTGGAGGGCTGAACTTGGGGAAATCCTCTTGTGTTCCTGCATTCTTCATGTGCTAGGATATTTTAAAATCAAAAATAGGTTTTAAAGTTTACAAAACCTTAAAATTTTTCAACTTTATAAGTAGGTTTTAAAATTATTAAATACTGAGTATTTTGGTAATATAGTATTTTATAGTAAATATAGTATTTTACACACATAGAATTTTTGCTCTTAATTAGTTATAATGATGAATCCCAATGATAGCTGTCTGATCTTTCATTGTTCTTCTCTTTCTGGTACAAGTACTGCTTTATCAGGCCTTTTTAATTTTTTTCCCCAAACTTTGAGGATTAGATGATCTACAGTAATATTTTTGTTACAGTCTTTTTTCTGTTTTCTGTAGCAACTCAAAAATAGGGATTATTTATTTCCTGACAATTTGTAACACTCACCTAGAAGACAATGCTAACCTGGCATCTTAATTTTTTTATTGCAATGTCTTTCTTGTGATTTAGTTTACTCATGTTTCCATTTATTCCTTTTGTCACTTATGGAATTTTATGCTTCAAGGTACTTATTTTAGTTAGGTTTCTCAAATGTATTTCAGTTTAATTATATATGATATTTTATTATTATTTATTTTTATATATCTATTGCACTCTTAATTGCCTCAAATTAAGATTTTAATTCATCTACATTTTTAATTTCAAATATTTGTTTAAAATCATACATTTCTTCCTCCTCATGTCACCTGGTCTTTTCATCTCAATCCATTCTCTTATTATAGCTTTGCACATCTAATTCACTGAGTTTTCCTAAGTCCCAGGGAGGGTTTAAAATAGTTTCCTAAAATTATCTTTTCTGGTTCCTGTGATGAATGATTATCAGGGACTGGCTTTTAAATGGAGGCATTCATTTTCTTCCCACTGTAGTGTAATTTTTGTTGTTATTATTTCCCCCTTGGTGTACTCTTTTTTGCATTAAGACATCTTTTTAGAGGAAGGTTTACTTGTTCTATTCAGCCTGTTGATGAATTTCAACTGCCCACTAGCTTTTATTTATTGCATTCATATTTTTAACATAAAATGTATATTAGGCATTAAGATGTTTTTCACATTATTCCTCAAAAGATAATTTAATGTTCTTAAATATTTATAATTATATTTGTAAAACAAGACAAATTTTACATATGAAGAGGTATGTATAGAGAAGGTAAATGAGTGAATCTCAGCCAGAGGGACAGAATGAGCTAATATTTTAAAAAAATATTTGGAATGCCATTCCCATTATTCCCATGATTTAGACTTCATAAAAACAAATTATAATCTAGAGGACATACAGAAGCTAGACAACTTGACACGGAGGGCTTGATGGAAATACAGCATCAGTTAACCAAACAGAAGAAAACACTATTCTTAGTGCTATGTCTCAGGCCACTTGGACAGGGATCAAAGATGTATTATTCTTTGTGTAAGTTAATTTTATTTTCCATATATGTTTTCTCTGATTCAATTTATATTAAGTACTTATTGATAGCATATGTACAAAGTAATATGTTAGATACTGCAGGTGATACAGAGATGAATTAATAATCATTGTTTTTAAATAGCTCAAAATACTGTAAAGGAAGTTAGACAAGCAATATTTAAGAATATTCTTATATTTAATATTTAAGAATATATTCTTATATGTAAGAATATAATCTTCTGGTTTATACTGCTTGGATTTTAGTCTTGACTGTAACCTTTACCAGCTGTGTGTTGTTGGACAAGCCATGTAATCTCTCTGTGCCTCAGTGTCCACAGCTGAAGTGGGGATAATAAAATAGTACTACTATTATATTAATATATTATAATGCATTGTTATGTTAATATAGCATGTACAATATAATGTATTACAATTATTTTATCTTTAATAGTATTATGTTAATGTAATACTATTATTATTACCATTCAGAATTAATGTGACAATCAAATGAATAGCCTGGGTGAAGCGCTTAAAGGCATTCTTGCCACAGAATGTATTCTGTCAATATCAGATGTTATTATTAAAATAAAATATTTTATAAAAAACAGAGTTAGAACAAGCAGTACATAAAAAGTACAAAGAGCCCATTTTAGTGAACCTTTTCTACAAATTATAAGTTTTGGATCCGTATTTGTGAGTGTGCCTGATTTTTTAATAAGTATCCATCAAATACAATTTTTTTCCTTCAGTTTTTATATTGAAATGTGGGTCTACTTGACTTTGTGACATGGCTTCTCTTTCTATGGTGGTAGGATTAGATAAGCATTTTTTACTGTTACTTGAGAAACTACCTCAGGGAAAACCTATATGTTTCTTTTTTCTCCCTGAGATGACTACCTTAAAAAAAAAAGTCATTTGTATTTCCTGGTCAGACATATATGAGATGATTTAGAAATAGTTAGTTTTTCACAGCTTAGAAGACTTTTGACACATGTAAATTCTATTCATTTTTTAGAATGGGTTTTATTTAAGTCTATGCCCTACAGTTATCTCCCTAAAGCACTTAAAATCTTTCCTAATTAGTCTTATCAAATAAAAAGTGTCCTCATATACAATGAAGAGAAAAAAACCTGTTTGTTATTTAATAGGTAGTATAGTAACCACCAGAAGAAATTATTTATTTAAACTCTGGACAAAAAAACCCATAATCTTACAATGTCCTCTACTCCAACCCTGCAACCTAACTTACATCGAATTGTTTGTTTTTACAAAGTTCACCAATATTACAATTGTATAAAGATTTTCTCTAAGACAAAAACTACGTGCCCCCTCTAAGAGAATCTTCCTAACTTATATCAAAACTCAGTTTATATTCCCACAGTTGTCTAACAAGCTCTGGATATGGTCTTGGATTATAGACAGGAAAAAATCAATAGGCTGCTGTCTCAAAGGCACCAGTATAGATTATGAATCACAGCCAGGAAGTTGTCAGAGATTTCAGCTGCCAACAGCGCTTCAGTGAAGATATTTGCTACCTCATATTCTTTTAATGTGAAGCTTTCATATATGAAATAGAACAGGTCACTTTTCTGACAAGAACATAAGAGAATTTTAAGTAGAGCAATGAGAGCTCCAAACGTATCTGTGCTCTGGACTGATCAAATACAAAATACACCTTTTTCACTTGCCCACATGCTGTGTGAAAGGCAAAGATGGGCATAAAGGTCCTGTTTTGCTCTTAGCTATTGGTGTCCTTCTCTACTGGGATATATCTACATATGCATACAAATGCAATGGTTTGGAGGCACTAGTTGGAGCTGATCTCAATCACCTTTTATGGATACAATGAAAATAACTCAGTGGCCCAAATGAAGGAAGCACAAAACAGTACAGAACTGTTTAAAATTCTGGAGCTAAAATGGATTTCACATTATTAAGCCCACCTCCTCTCATTGATAGATGAGGAAACGGAGACTCAGAACAAAAGCACTCAAGCAGGAGACATGAGGCAAGTTAGAACCAACCCATGAATTACATTTACTTAGGATACATCTATACAATCCTGAATAACCATTTGATGAATGTTTCTTGAAGGTGAACATAATATTCCTCTCCACAGCATATTATAAAAAAAAAATAGGTAAATAGATTCTAAAGAACATGTTACATGTGTTGAGTTTAAGAATAAAAGTATTAAAGGTGTATATATGTATAATTAATATCAAAGTTAAACAAAAATGCTAAGTATTCCTCCAGTATTTTAAGTGAAAGTGATCAAAAGGTGTGAGGAAAAAATTAGTAACAGAGTAATAAGAAAATGAAATCTCTGTAGCTGTCACTCATGTTTTTCTTAACTTCTATGAATTTCAATTTCCTCACTATAAAATGAGTATGCCAATACGGATTGTCAAGAGAATTAGATTTAATATGTGTGAATCGTGTATCAAAATTCTTGGCATTTGGCAGGAGTCAATACCTGGTTGCTACTTTTGTTATCTTATTTGTTTCTGAAAAAATAGATAACTTTCTGAATTAAGGGGTGTTCAAAACAAGAACCAAACAAACATGAAGTCAGAGAAAGTCAGAGATCTAAACTGCTTTAACTTTAACCAAAAAATGACTTAGAAGGTGAGAGATAATAAAAGTACTTTTTTTATTTTTTAAAATGTATGGAAGAATTAGGGAAGAGAACAGTGTTTCCATTTTATTTTAAAATGGAAGAAAAGTTGATTCTGAAAATGACTGTGAAAATAACAGAGTAATTAGCACACAAGCTAGTGATCACCTGGGAAAGTCTGAGCTATAACACAGATGTTTTAAAAGAATGTATCTCACAGACAGGTTATATAGGCAAAGGAGCATAAAAGTGATAGAGCTTGACTTTCAGAAGGCTTTGCTTTCAATCCTAGCCCATGTGTACACTCTGATTAAACTGTCCACCTTTGGAGCATTTTCCATTCTGTTCTTAGATGGCTCGGATGCATAGCTTGAAGGCTGAAGGTAACAGTTTAGAATCACCTGGGGCTGGCCTGGATGCTAATTTAAGAGTGTCCTCCCACATTTAATGTTTTAAGAGTTTTTGTTGGAGAAAAGAATTGTCCAGTTAAGATCACATACATACAGACACAGCAAGATGGAGTAAGAGAAAAAAACATAAATCCAAAAACAGATGCAGGTTTGGGGAGAGAGCTTGAACACAAAGATTAACATACTTATAAATGCATTACAAGATGAATATTATAAGAATGGCCATGACAAAAAATGTCAATCTTCTTTTAATTATGTCTTCTATTAGATTCAATGCATTTCAGCCATGCAAAAGATGTCTAAAGATGATTCACAAGAGAAGCAGAGGTGTTCAAAGAGGGAAAATTGATTTCATAGAAATTAAAGAAATTGTCATTTTTAAATAAAAGAAAAACTAAGGGATAATTGAATTATTGTTTTCAATATAGGGGAGAGTATTGTTTCTGGACTATTACCCTGTTACCTCTGCAGAGAGAGCCAAACATTAAACTGCAAGCCCCGTGAGGGCAAGGACACTATCTACCTATCTTCGTAGTCACAGCTGCATCTGCTCAAACTGTCTGACTCCCTGTGCTCCGTTAGGGTTTAAGAACAAATGAAAAGAAAGCCAGGGAACGCTGCACCATCCACGGGCTGCACCCACACTTTCAATGAAGTCCGATATCCAGCCTTGGGATGTTCTTTCCCCTTCCAAGTCTCCCCTTCCTTAGGTACCCTCCTTCTGCCCTTGGCTACCCTTTAGAATTCTCCTTACATTTTTATAATTATTACTTTATCAATCATAATTTAATTATTAATTGCACTGAACTTCCCTCATCCAAATTACTCTGTGGTTCAGTCTCTTAATTATATAGCCAGACTTTTAATTTTCATCTTTTAATTTTTATCCTTTCTGAATTCTTATTTTGAAAACATCTTTCTTATACACAGTACATTCCTGGATTTTGTTTATCTTTTAAATCTTTCAGCCGAAATAGTTTGTCCCTTCAAGTTGATTGTAATTACTGAAATGCCTAGATTCGTTTCCATCATATTTCATGCTGTTTTTTCCTTTCTCCCTTCTTTTTCTCTTCCATGCTGGTTGGACATGTACATGGTCTAGTTTTCTTTCTTAGAAATTTTCATACGCATTAAATTAATATAGTTTCATCAACATCTTTACTGTCATCCTGAGAACTATTTTTGCTCTTATCTACTCCCTTCTAACTCATTTGCTATGATTGCCAAACTTCTTTGTTCTGTCTTAATTTTTTAAGTTCACAAATTAAGCATCATTGCTACCACTTAATCAGCTGTATTTTTATTTATCAGCAGGTTTATAATTTACTGTTTCCCCCCATTTTTCCTAACATTTTACAGATTTCTTTCCCTAACCATTCCTCCCCACCATTTTTTTATTTCCTGAAGTATATCCTTTAAATTTTAATGAAGGTCCATCTTTAGTGAAGGTCCATTGGTAATGAACTCATTCAATTTTTTTGACTTTACTGATAATGACTGCATTTATTCTCAAAATATAATTTCAAAATATACAGTACTCTTTGCTATTTCCCAAGACTTTCAAAACATTTTATTTAATGATTTATTTTATTATTTATTTATTCCTTTGAAACTTGTTTCCATTTTGTTTCCCTATTGGCTTTGAGAAGTCATTTATCACTCTCATTATTATTCACTTGTAGCTGACTTTATTTTGACCATTTGGAAATATATATATTTTTTCCTTTGGAGAGTTGTGAATACATTGCAGTGTGATTATCTTTTTATCTTGGAATTCTGGCTTTTCAAATATTAAATTTAGTATTGTATTAGTGTTCTCCAGAGAACCACAATCAATAAGATATATGTGTATATACACATACATAGGTAAATACCTTTTGCTATTCCTCAAACATAACAAGCTCATAAAGTTAAAAAACTTTTCACTGTTCCTGAAATATACCAAATTAATTCCTGATTAAGGGCCATTCCAACTCCTCTTCTCGATGCTAGGAAACTTCTTCCCTCAGATTAGTCATTTGATTACTCATTCACATAATTATCTATCTATCTATCATCTATCTATCAAGAGATTAAGATTTTAAGGAATTGGTTTACACAGTTGTGGAGCTGGCAAAGTCCTAAATTTGCAGGAAAGGCCAGCGGTCTGGAGAAGACCAGGCATGAGCTGACGCTGCAGCCTGAGTCCAAAGTCAGTCTCCTGGTAGAATTCCTTGTTCCTCCAGGAAGGTCTTTTTCTATTAAGGCCTTCAGTTGATAGGATGAGAACCACCCACGTATAGAGAGTAATCTGCTTTACTCAAAATCCATTGATTTAAAAGTTAATGTCATCCAAAATTTGCTTTCCCAAAACTTCCAGAATAATATTTAACCAGTTACCCAGGCACCTAGGGCAGCCAGGTTGACACATAAAATTAACAATCATAAATCCACGCCTTGCCAACTTGGTACCCATGTCCCCACTCCTTACTTCAAATAAAGACAATAACAAGGTCATATTTCCACTTAACTTAATATGACTATTCTGCTTATAACTGAAAATGAATTAACCTTTTCCCCCGAAGATACAACTTCATAACCAAGGCCAAAATAAACTTCTTTCTCTTTGGAGTGAATGTTTTTCTGATCTACCCATTGAATGTGTCCTGCTTTGTACATGGTCTCTAACCTGACTTTCATCCTACTTAGGCCCCAAGAGTTCTCTTTTGTCTCTTGATTTTGTGGGTCTTTAAACTCATGCTCTTATGCTTTCAGGATGAACAGTGCCCTCCAAATATACTCCTTTTCAAGTACAATTCTTCACTGTTTCTTGTTTTGGTAGTTTCTCTTAACTGACAGCTCAGCCATGTTTTAAAAGAAATTTAAACATGCTTTTAAAGATGTTCTGATTCAGAAGGTGTTTTTTTTGAAAAACCTAGTCAACCATGTGACTAGAAATGGAAATCCCTCATTCTCCCTTTTATGTGTTTCCATCAAGAATTTGTCCCCATTGCTCCACAGAAATTTCTCTTTTCAAGGTCACCCATGACATCCACATGTCAAACCCAGTATTCCATCTTGCTGGGCTCACATTGCTCAATCTCTGCAGCTTCTGATGGTTTGATCTCTTTCTTCTGGTGAAAGTTCTTTTTTTTTTTACTTTGCTGTTATTCACTATATTTTTAAGCGACTTAAACAGTTTACTTCCAATGTCACATATTTGCTGTCACTTTGCTGAATCTGCTGAGTCCATTCTCTTCCTCAGGGCTCAGCCATCAGATTTTTTTCTCAGTTTATACTCTATAATTTTATTCACCTGAGTTCTTATCCCACCATTCCAGAATTGTAGACTTCGACTTGAGCAGTAATGAGATCTTAACACAACATGTCTACAGTAGAAATTTTGATTTTCTCCCTCAAATTTAGTACTCCTAATTTCCCCTGGTTTCATTAGTGGCACCCTCATTTTTCTAGCTGTCAGGCCAAAAACCCAGACCTAGTCCTTCATTCTGCTTTCTCCCTCACACCCTATATTCCTAAGCATCAGTTGCCCTCTGTCTTTGCTTCCACATCCTACCCAGAGTCCATTCACTTCCCATCACCTTTCTCTCTTATCTGAGCAATGGCACTAGCACTCTTCCTATTCTCCCGGCTTTTGCTTTTGCGCTTCATTGTCTATTCTCTACAAAGCAGCCAGAGAGATGTTTTTAAAATATAAACCAAATTATTTCATGCTCGTACTTAAACCCTCCAATGTATCTCAGTGCCCCTTAGAATGCTATCCAGACCTCATACACAGTCTAAGATGATTTGCATTCTACCTGTTTCTCTGACCTGATTTTCTTCTACTCACCCCTTCAATTGTCTTTGATCATGAACCTTTTTATTATTCCACAGCCATACCAAGCCCATACTGGGGCCCTTCCAACTCTTCTTTATGCCAGGAAATTCCTTCCCTTAGATAATTCACTGGATTACTCTCCCATATGATCCATGACACCGCTCCAGTTTGACTTCTGTTTATTACCTTCATAGTGTTTTTCACTATTAGCATCAAAATAACTTATGTATTTACTTGGCGGTATTTACAGTCCCGAAAGAAAACAAGTTCCAAGAAGGTAAAACATTCCTCCTGAGTCCTAGGACAGGGTCCAGGACACAGGACATCATGAAGTTTTGGGTAAATTAATTAATAAACTTTAAAATTCTCCATTTCCAAAATGCCCATGAATAATGTCTGCCATGTAAGCCCCTGTGGAAACTGATACATAGCCATGGTGACATCAGGTTGGAGTTTTCCAGTTCTTATGAGGTTTAACATTTAGAGAGTCCTACACCTCTAGGTACTTCAGAAGAATAGGAGTTGCTAAACTGACTCGTCATTTCTGTACTTCTCCCACCTGGGCCTAGATTAAGTTTAAATATGCTACAATTTTACTCTTTAGCTTTATTCAGTATTTTTTGATATTTAAATTATATCCAAAAAATACAAAGGTCTCGTAGGAATCAATTGAAATAAAACAAAGTGAAAGTTGAAATAAAAATGGCTAATTACAATACAAGAAACCCCAGAGAACTCAAGACAATGTGAAACATGTAATATTTCAATTTTATTTGTTTAATAGAGCTTCATTGTATTTTTTGATTTATCATTAAACTTTTGAAATAAAGATAAAAATAAAAGCCATTGCTAAATTGCCTATAATTAAAATTAAACTCATGACAAACTTGATTTTATATAGAAAATTTCTGTTTTAGGTACTAAAATGTTCTTTATGTTTTCTCTACAAATTTTCTATTCTCTACAAAGCAGCCATGTTTTCAGAGGTACAGCTGTGCTACAGCCATGTCACTTTTCTCTCTATCCAGGGGAAAAATTCTTTTGCAAATTTGTTTTGCAAGATATAAAAATGTTACTCTAAATTGTAATTTTTACTTAAAAATCCCTAATGTACCTGCATTATTTGAAAAAATTCACAACTCTAAAATATTGAAATATACTAGAAAAGCTCAAAAGGTGTTGTATTCTAAGTTAAGGTTTGAAAAAAATTCCAATATATATGATTTTCTCATTTGTAAGATGTTTGTCAACTTTTAGTTATTTCTTTGTGGATTCTTTAACTTGTGCACATTACCTTGACCTGTGTAGAACTCAATGAATAGTTGTTTTAAATTTAATCATTTATTATGTTTTGAAATGATCTGTTGTTCTGCATCTTCCTGAACCTTCCAGGTGGCATTTACTCTATATCATGATGCAATTAAAATAGGAACTTCATGGAATATAACAAGGAAATGTTATGATGTCATATGTCACATTCTGAAATCAAGTAAAGGTGGTATTCTTGACTCCCATTGATAATTAAGAGCTGACTTGGACAGACCTATTCAAACTCTGGTTTTGTTTTTCCAACTCTTGAGCACTGGCTGGAATGCTGCATCCTGTGTGTGTGTGTGTGTGTGTGTGTGTGTGTGTGTGTGTGTGTGTGTGTTGAGGGGAAGGGTTCGGGACAGATGATTTAAATGTAATGATAGAAATTAAACTCTTGATTCTAGAACTCAGCCAGATGAATTTGCAAAACATACGGCCTGGAGCAATTAAGGCTGAACAACATTTAGTGGCTCAATTGGGGTTGCAAGTGTTACAAAATCTCTCTGTAACCAACAACCCTTGGAAAATTATCATTTTGTTCCATCTTTCTGCAGAGATTTCAGCAGTTAATGGTAAAAAAATATATTACAGATTAAATAATAAGGAGTTTAAAAATTTTTGTCTGCTATTAATAGATGATAAAATAAGATTTTAAAGAAATGTATCCAATGCTGCAACATCAGTGAAAGGCTAACAAAGAACTCAGGTGTCTACCTGAGCACAGGAAAAAATGTATTTTCTATTTCAAGATGCACCATATAAAAGAGCTTCTGTCACAATAATGTGCATTTGAGTCATCTGGGAAGTGTGTTAATATTAAAGACTTTGGCTCATTAAATCTGAGGTAGAGCAAGGGACCCTGCATTTCTACTACATAACTAGGCAATGCTTCTGTTGTGGGTCTGGAGACTAAATTTCAAATAGTAAGGTTCTATTGTTTGCAAACGTTTATTCTGTAAATTGCTAGGCAGTAAATATTTTAGGCGTTGTGGACCATAACTACTCAGCTCTGTCATTTTAGTGTGAAAGCAGTGATAGGCTACACGTAAGCAAAGGACAGTGGTGGTGTTCCTATAAAACTTTACTAACACAGCCAGAGGGCCAGATTTGATGCTTGGGCCTGGAGTATGCAAACACCCCTTTGTATTTGAGTTTATCTTTTCTTTATCCACAAACCATTTTATCTAACCTTTTCTCGACATCCTTTCAACTTGCATGAAGTAATTTTACAACATATTATTTGGTATTTTTCCACATTTTGTTATCAGGTCATTTTTACTTTTGTTTTCCCTTTTAAAAAATCAATTTCACTTCTGCTTTGTCATGTATTACAGAAGGTGATAAAACATTTACAGAAAAATTTACATGAACTTGTGATATAAAATCAGATTTGTGTCAGATGCCACAGTCTGACAGTGATTTATATTTATTATAGGAAATCTGGAAAATGCAGAGAAATTCAAGAAGAAAATACAAATTAGGCTAATGATTCCACTTGTTCACATGCCACTCAGTTACATGGCTTCAGCAGTTGTACCTCGTTTTACACTCTTCTGGGTTATTGCCATGAGGCTTCAAACATCATGTCAGATCACTCAAATCTAAAGATCTCTTGACCATCGCTTTTCATCCATCTCTTCTTTTTCTCCACTCCTTTACATGAAATTCCTTTCAAAAAAAAGCCTGCTATCCCTAATTCTTCTTTCTGTTGTATTTTTGCTATTTGTTTATATTTGACTATATATTATTTTGTATAATATATATTTGCTTTATCTGTCCCTCTAGATGTAATTTTGTTGAATATTTAAAATCTAAGTTGCAGACATCATGGCTTTCTGCCCCTTAATAAATCAGCATATATCTCCTGAGATATTCTGTTGCAAATACTTTTGTACTCACACGAAAATTAAATTTATACATTAAAATCATCTAATAATAAAATCTATATTCAAACGTACTTTTTTCTTAAATTTACTCCAGGTGGTCGTTTGTTGCCACCGCTCCACCTACAGAACTTTCTCAGAATTAGCAGTGCTCCCCAGCCTGTCTAAACCAATGGTCAATCATAAGCCCTCATTCTCCTTGAGGCAAAAATAATTTTTGTCATTGCAGGTTACCACCTGTGCATGTGAAGTGACCCAGGGCTAAGTCTATACATTTCTTACTCTCTAGGAGAGGAACTGCATATACCATGTTGTTAAACACAAATATATGTTAAATGGCTTCTAATTTATACTTCTCTCCTGAACTGCAGATTTATTTAGACATCCAATTGCTTCTTTGACATCTTCACTTGGATATCTTACAGACATTTATTTTGTTCAAAAAAGAATTCTTGATTCCCCACTCAATATTTTTTCTCACAATAATTCTCAGTTCAGTAATTTACAACTTGTTTAGTCCTCTATCTCAGGATCCATACATTAGGGTTGTCCTTGACTTCTCTCTCATGTTACCCAATATATCAGTAAAGCCTTCTAAATAAACTCAGTATCTGACTACCTCTTACTAGCTCCAGTAGTGCAATCCAACATAATCCCTTGCTTAAATTACTACACTAGCCTTCAGACTCTTCCCCTTCCTCTTATCCTGGTCTTGTCTACTATGTGTCCTTAGCACAACAGCCATAATACAAATTTTAAAAGATTTTGTTACTATCTTCAAAATATTCCACTAGCTTCCAAACTCATTTGAGTAAAAATTGTCCTTTCAATGGCTTACAATACACTAGAAGATTTGGCTCCTAACTCCTTTTTGACTTTAACCAATCTTCCCCTACCTTCTGAACTCCATATTCTGTTCTACTTTATGTGTCTTTGTTTTTGCAAAAACCTTACTTTTGAGGGGAAAAAGATAGTGGCATGAGAAGTAAGGCAGAACTCCTTCCCCCACAAAAATCACATAGTAACATGAAAATACAGCAAATACAACTAATCCTGAAAGAGGGACCTGAAGACTGAAGAACAGACTGCCTATATCTGGGAAAAAGAGGAGACCTCACAGAAAAGGGTAAAGTGGCAAACCTGTGAGCTGGTGGGACCCAAGCCCTCCACCCACCCCAGCTCACAGGTGGGAGGAAGAGAAATGGAGCAGGGAGGGAGTAGAAGCCCAGGACTGCTAAACACCCAGCCCTGGGGATCTGCTCTGGGAACACAAACCTGCATTACATGGTGCTCTGAAGATTACTGGGGTTAGACAGGCAGAATACTCAGCGAAACTGAGATTCTAGCCACTTATGGAGAACAGCCATGCACAACTGACTTCTCAGAAACAAAAGAAAGGTGGGCACATTGAAAGACTTCCCAAGAGTGAGAGGGGTGCTAAAGGGACAAAGATTACACAGAGTTTGCTACTCAGAAGAAAAAGCAGGTGGACAAAATTGTCCCAGCACACTCAGCCCAGCAGGTTGGAAACTTTCAGGAGCTTCAGATGCTCCTTCCCCCTGGTAGTAACACAGCACCAAGGCCCCCCACAGTGATACACAGCTTGCTGCTCCTTCCTTCCAGCAGGCACCAATATGCACACCTGCAGTCCCTGCCATTGCATCATGCCAGCTGGAAGGTAGCCACACCAACAGCAGCTTCAGGGGCAAAACACAGAGGCTCCTCACTACACACACAGCCCACTGGCCCTGGTAGTGGAGGCAGGCACTGCAGCCAGGAAGCAGGAGAGAGCTCTTTCCTCCCAGCAGGTACCAGTGCCGCATGCATGCAACCCCCACCATTGCTCCAGGTGCTTTGTAGCTCCAGAGAGTAGAGCTTCTGAGCACTAGAGGGCCCTGACTACACAGTTGTTATTCCATAGGAATCACTAGAAAAATGAAACGGCAAAAAATTTTGTACAAACAAAAATACATGAGATGCTGGAAAGAGGGCTAAGTGAAAATGAAATCACTATCTTCTTGACAAAGATTTCAAAATAAAAATCATAAGCATGCTCACAGAGCTACAGAAAAATATTCAAGATCTCAGGGAGTATTTCAAGAAAAAGAAACTTTGAAAAATTCAGTATCTGAAATGAAACATACAATGGTGTGATTTAAAAGCACATTAGATGAAGTAGAGGAGATGGTAAATGAAGCAGAAATTAGACAACAGGAAAACCAAGAAGCTGAGGCATAGAGAGAAAAAGGATCTTTATGAATGAAAGAATAATA
The DNA here is from genome assembly GCF_030020395.1 of Manis pentadactyla. Taxonomy (NCBI): domain Eukaryota; kingdom Metazoa; phylum Chordata; class Mammalia; order Pholidota; family Manidae; genus Manis; species Manis pentadactyla. The sequence goes on from NC_080021.1 coordinate 61,520,199, forward strand.
AGAGAACTGTGTGACTAATCCAAATTGAACAATGTATACATTACAGAGGTACCAGAAAAAGAAGAAGAGAGAGAAAAATGGATAGAAAGTCTCTTTGAGGAAATAATTGCTGAAAAATTCACCAGTCTGGGGAAGAAAATAGTCTGTCATGTCATGGAAGTGCAGAGATCTCCCAACACAAGGTACCCTAGGAAGACAACACCAAGACATAATAACTAAGATGGCAAAGATCAAGGGCAAGGAGAGAGTATTGAAAGCAGCCAGAAAGAAACAAAATATCACATACAAAGAAAAGCCCATCAGGCTGTCAGCAGACATCTCAGCAAAAACTTTACAGGCCAGAAGGGAGTGGCATGATATATTTAATAAAATAAAACAGAAAGGCCTCCAACCAAGAATATTCTACCTGGAAAGATTATCATTTAAATTTGAAGAAAGGATTAAACAATTTCCAGATAAGCAAAAATTGAGGGAATTTACCTCCTCAAAACTGTCTCTACAATGTATTTAAAAGGGACTTCTCTAGATGGAAAGGCTCCTAAGGCTAAATAGACATCACCAGAGAAAATAAAATCACAGTAAAGGAAGATCAATTAATTACTAAGCAAATGCAAAATTAAATCAACAACCCACAAAGTCAGTCAAAGGCCACACAAAGAATATAGAATATGACACCTAATATATAAAGAGTGGAGGATGAAGAAAAAGAAGGGAGAAAGAAAAGAACCTTTAGATTGTTTCTGAAATAGCATACTAAGCAAGTTAAGTTAGACTGATAGTAAAGAAGCTGCCTTTGAACCTTTGGAAACCACAAATCTAAAGCCTGCAATGGCAATAAGTACATATTAACAATAATCACCCTAAATGTAAATGGACTGAATGCACCAATCAAAAGACATAGAGTTAAAGAATGTATAAAGAAATAAGACCCATCTAATAATGCCTACTAGAGACTCACTGCAAACCCAAAGACATACACAGACTAGAAGTGAAGAAACATAAAAAGATATTTCATGCAACTAATAGGAAGAAAAAAAACAGTAGTTGCAGCACTTGTATCAAACAAAATAGACTTCAAAACAAGGAAAGTAACAATAAACAAAGAAAGACATTACATATTGATAAAGGAATCAGTCCAACAAAAAGATACAACCATTATAAATATCTATGCTCCCAACATAGGAGCCCCTAAATATGTGAAACAAATACTAACAGAATTAAAGGTGGAAGTAGAATGCAATGCATTCATTTAGGAGACTTCAACACATCACTCACTCCAAAGGACAGAACAACCAGACAGAAAATAAGTAAGGAGAGAAAGGCACTGAACAGCACATGAGAACAGATGGACCTAACAGACATCTACAGAGCACTCCATCCAAAAGCAGCAGGATATAAATTCTTCTTAAGTGCACAGGGAACATTTTCAAGAACAGATCACATACTAGGCCACAAAAAGAGCCTCACTAAATTCAGAAGGATTTAAATTGTACCAACCAGCTTCTCAGACCACAAAGGTATGAAACTAGAAATGAATTATGCAAAGAAAACAAAAAGGTCCATAAACACATGGCAGCTTAACAACATGCTCCTAAATAATCGATGGATCAATGACCAAATAAAAATAGAGATCAAGCAATATATGGTGACAAATGAAAACAACTCAACACCCCAAAAATCTGTGGGGCACAGTGAAGGCCATACTAAGAGGAAAGTATATAGCTATCCAGGTGTATTTAAAGAAGGAAGAACAATCTCAAATGAACTGTCTAAATTCACAATTAATGAAACTAGAAAAAGAAGAACAAATGAGGCCAAAATTCAGTAAAAGGAGGGACATAATAGAGATCAGAGCAGAAATAAATAAAATTGAGAAGAATAAAACAAGAGAAAGATTCAGTGAAACCACAAGCTGGTTCTTCAAGAAAATTAATAAAATAGATAAACCCCTAGCTAGATTTATCAAGATAAAAAGAATCTACACATACACAGAATCAGAAATGAGCAAGGAAAAACCATTATGGACACCATTAAAATAAAGAATTATTAGAGAATATTATGAAAAATAATATGCTAACAAATTGGAAAATCTAGAAGAAATGGACAACTTTTTAGAAAAATACAACCTTCTAAGACTAACCCAGGGAGAAACAGAAAAAATGAACAGACCAATTACCAGCAATGAAACTGAAATAAAAATAAAAAAACTATCTATGAACAAACCGCCTGAACCAGATGGCTTCACCACTGAATTTTATCGAACATTTAGTGAAGACCTAATACACATCCTCCTTAAAGTTTTCCAAAAAGTAGAAGAGCGAATACTTCCAAACTCATTCTATGAAGCAAGCATCACTCTAATATCAAAACCAGGCAAAGACACCACAAAAAAGAAAATTACAAACCAATATCCCTGATGAACATAAATGTAAAAATACTCAACAAAATATTAGCAAACCGAATTCAAAAATACATCAAAAAGATCATCCATCATAATCAAGTAGGATTTATTCCAGGGATGTAAGGATGGTACAATATTCAAAAATCCATTAGCATCATATACTACATCAACAAAAAGAAGGGCAAAAATCACATGATCATCTCCACAGATGCTGAAGAAACATTTGACAAAATTCAACATCCATTCATGATAAAAACTCACAACAAAAGAGGGAAAGTACCTCAACATAATAAAGGCCATATACTACAAACCCACAGCCAACATCATACTTAATTAACAGTGAAAAGTTGGAAGCTTTTCCTTTAAGATCGGGAGCAAGACAGGATGCCCATTCTCCCCATTTTTATTCAACATAGTGCTGGAGGTCCTTGCCCCAGCAATCAGACAACACAAGAAATAAAAAGCATCCAGATTGGCAAGGAAATTAAACTGTCACTGTTTGCAGATTACATGATATTGTACATAAAAATCCCTAAAGAATCCACCCCAAAACTACTAGATCTAATATCTGAATTCAGCAAAGGTTCAGGATACAAAATTAATACACAGAAATCTATTGCATTCTTATACACTAATGATGAACTAGCAGAAATAAATCAGGAAAACAATTCCATTTATAATTGCATCAAAAAGAATAAAATACCTAGCAATAAACCTAACCAAGGAGGTGAACTACAAGACACTCATGAGAGAAATTAAAGAAGACACTAATAAATGGAAATACATCCTATGCTCATAGATAGGAAGAATTAATATTGTCAAAATGGCCATCCTACCTAAACAACCTACAGCTTCAATGCAATCCCTATCAAAATACCAAGAGCACTCCTCAATGAACTAAAACAAATAGTTCTAAAATTCATATGGAACCACTGAAACCCCAAGTAGCCAAAGCAATCCAGAGAAGGAAGAACAAAGCTGGAGGGTTACACTCCTAACTTCAAACTCTACTACAGAGCCACAGTAATCAAAACTATTTGGTACTAGAGAAAAGACCCATAGATCAGTGGAACAGAATAGAGAGCCCAGATATAAACCCACACATATATGGGGCCAATTAATATATGACAAAGGAGCCATGGATATACAATGGGGAAATGACAGCCTCTTCAACAACTGGTGTTGGCAAAACGGGACAGCTGAATGTAACAGAATGGAACTGGATTATTGTCTAACCGCATACACAGAAGTAAACTCAAAATGAATCAAAGACCTGAATAAAAGGTCTTTTATAATTTCACTCATAGAATAAACATAAAACTCATAGAAGAAAACATAGGCAAAAATCTCTTGAATATAAACATGAGCAGCTTTTTCCTGAACACATCTCCTCATGCAAGGGAAACAAAAGTAAAAATGAACAAATGGAACTATATCCAGCTGAAAAGTTTCTGTATAGCAAAGGACACAATCAGCAGAACAAAAAAGCATCCTACACTATAGGAAAATATATTTGTAAATGACATACCTGATAAGGATTTAACATCAAAATATATAAAGAGCTCACACACCTCAACACCCAAAAGGCAAATAACCCAATTAAAAAATGGGCACAGGATCTGAACAGACACTTCTCCAAAGAAGAAATTTAGATGGCCAGCAGGCACATGAAAAGATGTTCCACATTGCTAATCATCAGGGAAATGCAAATTAAAACCACATTGAGATATCACCTCACACCGGTTAGGATGGCCAACATCTGAAAGAAAAGCAACCACAAATGCTGGTGAGAATGCAGAGAAAGGACAATCCTCCAACAGCGTTGGTGGGAATGTAAATTAGTTCAATCATTGGGTAAAGCAATATGGAGGTTCCTCAAAGAACTAAAAATATCAATACAATTTGACCCAGCAATTTTACTCCTAGGAATTTCCCCAAAGAAAACAAGATCCTAGATTCAAAAAGACATATGCACCCCTATATTTATTGCATCACCATCTACAATAGCCAAGATATGGAGGCAACCTAAGTGTCGATTAGTAGATGAAAGTATAAAGAAGATGTGGTACATATACACAATGGAATATTATTCAGCCATAAGAAGAAAACAAATCCTACCATTTGCAACAACATGGATGGAGCTGGAGGGTATTATGCTCAGTGAAATAAGCCAGGCGGAGAAAGACAAGTACCAAATGATTTCTCTCATTTGTGGACTATAACAACAAAGCAAAACTGAAGGACCAAAACAGCAGCAGACTCACAGAACCCAAGAAGGGACTAACGGTTACCAAAGGGAAGGGATTAGGGTGGGTCGTTTGGGAGGGAGGGAGAAGGGGATTAAGAGGCATTATAATTAGGGTACCCAATATAGGTAGGTCATGGGGAAGGCAGTATAGCATGGAGGAGACAAGTAATGACTCTATAGCATCTTACTATGCTGATAGACAGAAATTGCCATTTGATTGAGGGGGAGACTTGAAAATATGGGTGAATGTTGAAACTACAATGTTGCTCATGTGAAACCTTCATAAGATTGTCTATCAATGATACCTTAATTAAAATATATATCTTAATTTATTTTTTACTATAGATTTAGACCCCATTAGTATAAAATCCACGAACTTTGTTCTTCCATATTGGTTTAGCTTTATTCTTGGTTTGTTCATATACCTTAGAATAATCTTGTCAATTCCTACACACACACATACACACACCTCTGCTGGGATTTTGACTGGAATTCAGTTGAATCTGTTGATAATTTGGGGTAGAACTGATACTGTTATACTATTAAGGATTTTTATATAATTTCTATATTAAAGAAGATTCTGTTTTCTGTTAGTTGTAACCACTTTTCTCCCAGGAATGAATGTTTAATATCAAATGTCTTTCCAACCTATACTGATGATAAGTTGTGTCTGTGTTTCTCATATGTGACTACATGTTAATAGGGTTTTTTAATACTGATTCCTCATGATCTTACTGAAATAGACTGTACTTGGATGTTTTTATTACTTGATTAATAACATTCTGGATTTGTTTTCCTAGTATTTCATTAAGAATAGTTTTAAATGAGTTCTATATTTAGTTTCTCTGTCAGTTTTTGCTAAATGGTTATGTTATCTTCTAGAAACAAATTAGCGAGGCTTTCTTCTTTTTCTATGTCTTGGAACTATTTCTAGGAGAAAATTATTTGTTTCATATAAACTTTGAAGAAATTATAATACTGATGAACTTAAAAAATCCCCTTAGGAAATCTGGAATGTTGGTTATTAAATGTCTTTTGTGATTAATGTCCTTTTAAAACCATTGAATTTTGTGAAATTGTGCTTGTTAATTTATATTTTCCTAAAACATAATGTGTTACAGTAAGTTTTTCAAAAGTATTAGCTTAGGTATCGCTTTATTTTGTTTCTGTAAATCTGTGTATTTCACCTTGCTCATTTTTAACTTTTTACTTATGTATTTTATGTACTTTCTTTTGTAGTTGGTTATATTAGGAGCTTCTCAACTCTATCAAGCTTTCAATTATTTTAAATTAGGTGGTTCTTTTTAAATACATATTTTAGATTCTCTTAAAAATGTATCAACTTCTGCTATAATCCTCTATCACTGTTTTCCTCTGGTTAATTCTTATATTTATGGTTTTTAAAATTTAGCCTGCTTGTACACAACTTATTGCTGAATAATAAAACTTTAAGAAGCTCAAAATTTGGCTTTCACATCACTGATTCATTTTTACAGTATGGATCCTTTCCTGCTTTCAAAGCAGTTTTAAAATTAGTTATTATATCTTGCGTTTCCTTTCATTTTTGCCTTATCTCATTCAGCTCCTCTCGCCCTCTGTCTGGCTCCCAGCTGGCTTCTTTTTCTATCTCTGTCTATCGTCTTATCCTCTCATCTTTCATCTCTTGTTTCACAGTGTTCATTTCTTTTCTTTTTTTTACTGCAAGACAAAGCAGACACTTTCTAACTACTTCTTTATACTGTAGTATTTACTTTATTTTCAGAAATTAGGTTCTTCCTCTGGTTTTGAGGTGCTGTGCTCACCTCATTTTATTATGCATGATCTTTTTAAGGCTAAACATTATGCTTTTTCCTTCTTATGCAGTTTTGAATGATGAGCTAGTACCAATAACTTACATTTCCCCACAGTTGAGTGGGTGTACTAACCTGTTTTTGTCTCGCTGTCTGATTGGTGTCAGTGTTCACCGAGTCTGGGGCAGAGCCTAATGGAGAGAAAGGCTCAGTCATGTTAGGGGAGGAAACAGCTGTGATGCCCACTAAGTTTTTCTATTTGGTGGTGCCCTAGGCTTCCCCATGGAATTACTTTATAATGCTTTTTGTCTTTCCTGGAGAAAAAGATCCCAAGGCAAATGTTCCTGGCATTTCCCAAGGTTGAACCTTGTCAATAGCTCTGTACCTCCATCAATAAGTTTCTTGTGGTGGGTCCAAATATTTGTCTCTTGTCCATCTGCATTGTCATCCTGCTTTTATGCATTAATTTTTTTTCAAATGAACTATATCTTGCTGAAATTCCTCTATGTTATTTGCAGTTAAATGATATTATATCTTTCATTAATTTCTGGTACTGATCCTTGGTTCCTTCAATTGCCGTGTCACTTTAATGATTTTAGAAGGAATTTGGAAGAAGAAAGTTAACCACCTGGGGTCATTATGAATCTTTAGCTAATATATGAAAGTCATGTTTATATAATTGCTAATTTTTCATTGAAAAACATGTCCACCTGTGTGCGGGTGAAAATGTGATGGAAAGTATAATGCTTCCTAACATTAAATTATTAGGAGATATAGAAAGTGAATATTTTTCAGTTGTTTTATCTTGTCCTTTACTTCTGACTTCATGGATTTTCACTATTCATGGTCTGAAACTATGGAAGTTAGAAGCACCCACATGATTGTCCATTAGATAAATCTTTGTTTCAACAAAGCATATACATGGTCTGTACAGATACTTGTGGCTTTTCAGATCTCTTGTACTGATGCTCTGCATTCCATTAAGAGGAGCTGCTGGGGACTGTGGTATTTCTCAAACACTTAGGGTGAAGCTGAACTCCCCAAATGACAAGAATGTATAGAGAGTATGGAAAAGTCCACTTGCACATCTAGGGAGAAGAAGACTTGGAGTATAGGTTCCAAAATGAATTATGAATGCATGTGTAAACAGTATTTGGAAGTCAATTTGTATACCTGCTTTCTATTTTGCAGCCAGTTGTCTCACTAGGAATATCACATCTTCAGCAGAAACTTGCAAAGCTATAAAAATAAGAGGAAAGACACAAAAGTACAGAAACTGAAAAATCAGCTCAAGCGTTTTGGTATGTTAGCCTATCTCTATTCTCTTCTGATCTGCACTTTAACGCAGTATTGTGAGTGAAGATTCAAATCTATCTTTGCATGGAATTCAGTCCATTTTTATAGAACCCTAGCAAAAAATGTGCTTGCTTTCCTTTTTAGATTTTAAAAACTAAAATATATCTTGGGAATCAATTGTGAAAATGATGCAATGTTAAATTTGCAAATCACAAATACAAATGAAAATGTAAGGTTTATAGGGCTTATATTGTATTCTTTACTCTTCCAGTCAGATTTAACTTCTTTTAAAACAGCCTAGCTGAATAATAATCTGAAATACTACATGCAGCAGATTCTTTGGCATATAAGAATAAGCCTTTGCATTTTGTTATTTCCCAGCTTCAGCCCTTAAAATTCCAAGCTTAAAATTTCAGAACTGGAAGCTTTTTATTCTGCAATGTGAATTGTGCAGGGGTCTATGTACAGGCACAATCCATTTTAAATATCCACAAATTTCCTTAAAGCCCCAAGTGGTTTCCTTGGCAACAAGGTTGCTGAAATATAAAGGGCTAAAGTAGTTAGGCTATTGCCTATCACTCTCCCTTTCTAGGTTATTTTAAATAGCTGTAATTTTCTTTGCACGTCTAAAAAATCCACCATGGTTCAAGATATAAAGGCAAATATAAGACATTAGAGAATACTTGTACCTCAGAGTCTAAATTGTATGGACAGATTATTACTTTCACCACTCCCTTATTTGTAGAGCACCATTTTCATATGCCAAATTGTTGTACAAAGGAAGAGCAAACCATAAACACATCAGAATAATTTTTAGATAGAATGAGATAAAATATCTGCAAATAGCTTTTGACAATAAAGGCAGTGATTAATAATGGCAAGGTAACTATGCAACTTCTTCTCAATTCACCAGGAATAGCATGCAGATATCTGATGAGGCTGAACCTTAGCACAATAACTAAAGGAAATTAAATACAGTGAGGTGGACAAGGACTGTGTTCCTTGTCCCTCAGTCCTTCCACTACATGAAATTTCAAACACATGTGTATTGGTGAATAATTTTGTAACCTCTTGGTAAATTATTTCAGGTATTGCTATTTGCTCTTGTTTACCAATCTGCCTTTCACCACACTTTCTCACAGAGTTTAGCACAGTGTAGTAATTACTTATTTTTAGTTGAGTCCATAGAATACATACCAAAAGAATTCCACAGCAAAGGGACATCTCCCACTGGTAGTATTTTGTGGATCAAACTGCAAATTTCCTGCCGTTGTCTCCAACTATGTCTCCATTCCTCATAGCTGCCTGAGGGTTTTAGTGATAGAGGCACATGTCTAGCAGCAACAGCTCTCCTGAATACCACCCTGCTATGGAAATAACTCATTACCGTTGTAAACTAGTGTTTGTAAGCCCTATCTGACACATCTATAAACCTAATGATCAAATGTTTTGGGGAAGATCAGATGATGCTTTGTACCAATAAAATATGAACAATCCTACTTTAATCATCTTGAACACATGTTTTCTTGCCTACTGCCTGTCTATCCTACTGGGTAGTGTCCTTTCAAAGCAGAAATTTGGAAAAGAGTAATATTAATTTTATTAATAGTTTTGTGGTGTCTATGATAGGGAGCAAATGCAATGTTGTGACGACTCCCAGTAAGATTTTTTCCTTATACAGATTTCTGTTTCTGATCATCATTTTCAAAAAATATTAATATATCTTATAATCTTTAATACTTGATAAGTGCAGTCCCAACAAACTGTGTTATTCCTAATTAATAGGAGTAGCTCCTCAGACTTTCCAATCCAAACATCTTTCAAACTGGCTACCCTGGTTCTTTTTCCCATCATCACCTTCCTCTCCCTTTCCTTCCTTCCATCCTTCTATCTTCCTCTCTCCTTCCCTACTTCTCTGTTTCTCTCCTCCTCCCTCCCTTCATCTCTCTCTCTCTCTCTCTTTCTGTTCATTAACTGACCAACATTATGTAAATGCTAAGGGAAAATATTCCACTAGAATGAAGTATCTTTTAATAAATAATTACAGCAATACCACAAGTGGACTCTATTTCATATTTTTATATCCTTAAGGCTTAGAAGAAAATATAATATATAAATAAAGTATTTAGTAAATGCAAGTTGAATAATAAATAGAAGTGTCTAAAGGGTGATTTATGACAACAAAAGAAGATTTTAATTCAACTTGAAGTGGCAACTGTTAGGAATCATATGTGATGTTAAACTTTATAATAAGTACTGAGCATTGGCTGGGCTGCAAGTTACTTAAAGGACAGAGAAAGAAAATAAATTGATAAATGTTATGATAGGATTTATGTTTCATCCTAAGGAGTTTGACTTTTATCTTGTAGGCTAAAGGTTGCTAACAGTTTCTGTACGTAAATACTTTTAAATCTCATGAAAACTGTGAAATCTCTTCTCTCTGTGTATCTCTGTCTCTCTCTCTCTCTCTGTATATATGGCATACATATTGTGGGTACAACTGCAATATTTACAGAATATCTTGCCTGACCTTAGTCCATTTCCATATCAATAGGTGCTTACGAGGGATAGAGGAAGAGACAAGCACGCACAGGGACCAGAGATGTTTTTTTGGCTTCTTGCCAGCCATGGAGGGGAGAGACATGGGGGAGTGGGAGTAAATGACCTCTTGTAAGCAATAAACAGGTTTCTTTCACTTTATTTATCCTTTTAATTGATTTCAGCTTCAAAGGTTTGTTTGCCTGGGGCTGGGAACACATTTTAACCCCCAGAGTTACAACTGGCAGTAGTCAGCAGGACCTCTAAACCCAAAATCTATCTTTATGGGTGCAATTTTTGGGTGGGCTTCTTGCAGAGATGGAGAGGAGATACCCAGAAACACCCCTGTGGATGGTGGGGGACCCCTGGTGGCTGCTCTGGTGGGGGACAATCTTGTGGATGGTGCTGCTTCACATGGGAAACCCCTATCTGTGCAGCTTCCAATTGGGGAGCCCCTTGTGGGGAATTTGTCCAGGGTAAAGTCTCTGAGATGGGTGGGTCCTTCCCCAGAATTGGGGAATGGTGGAGACATTGAAAGCTGTGGAATTACCCATCCATGAGATAGAAGGCTGCTTAGAGGTCCTGAGTTAGCTGTGTGGTGGCTGGGATTGTAAAATGTTATTTCTGGAGATATTGGAAAGGGTTACCTAGGAGAAAGGAACACATTGGTGTTGCTTGAATAAGCTAGGTGATGAGCTATTGGATGCTCTTAAGAAAGAGAGACAGTTATTGAGAAAACAATAAACATCGTCCTCCTAAAAGGTGTTAGCAGAAGCAAGGGAGGAGGCAGCAGGAGAGGCCGCATTGCAGGAGGCTGTGGGCGAGGGGGAGGAGAGAGCGGTGCCTTCAGCCCTGGGGATAGTAGAGGAGATGTTGGGAGAGGATGAGGGGGTGGAGCTGAGGGCCGATCTGTTGCTGAGGACACTGCCTGAAGTACCAGCCTCTCCTGTACTAAAGGCCTGCTGGATTGTAATTAAGAAAATAAAAACACAATAACCCCAGGCTCCTCAGAGGCTGGAGGGCCCTCCTCCCCAGGTTGTGGAGCACTCCATGCTCCGCCCCTACTCCCAGGATGAGCTGGTGGACATGAGCATCCAGTTTTAGCAGAAGCCCTCAAGAACCTCTACCTACATGGCTTTTGCATCTTTGGGATATGGGGGTGGAAAACATTGTTATGTTGGGTTCTGAAATGAGTAGACTGTCTTCCCTGATGACTCACCCTTCCCTCCACCAGTGGTTGCAAAGGGCCCATCACATCCCTGGGAATCATGCCCTTCTGGACTGTCTGACAGCAGCCATCAGGGAAGTTTGGCCTAATCAGGGTGATTGACCATACTTACCCAATAGCTGGAAAATGTATGCCGAGCTCCAGCAGGTTTTGCAGGAATTGGGCATGAAAAATAACATCAATAATATGGACCCCCAGGGCCCCAATGAGGAGTTATTCACCACAGGAATGAGAAATCTGGTTCCCCATACAGCTCCCTCATCTCTCTTTGGGTCCCTAGTGACTATTCTTGCCACCCATATAGGGCAACCCATAAGTGAGGCTCTTGTACTTTAGCAGATCTGGGGGAAGTTGAAACAATAAAAGCCGGAAATGAAAAATGAGCTATGACCAAAAGAAGAGGTGCAAGGGGTCCTGTGAAGGTCTTGAGATGCAGATCTGGGATGATTTGATAAAGGCCAAAGTAGTAAAAGAAAACTTGATGGGAAGCCCAAAAAGATCTTGTTAGAACTGTGGCACCAATTAAAACCAGAGCAGCAGTTCCAGCCTCTGAGGTCCAAGACGTGGAAGCCAGAGGCAAAGCTCCATGTTCAGCCTGTGTCCCTGCAAGCCTTCCTGGGGGACAATACTCAGGCTCCGCCAGGCCCTCACATCCACAGGAGGATGATTGGGCGTTTTGGTTTGACTGAGGGGGGCTCAAGGCCCCCACCTTGGAGGACATGGTGGAGACCAGAGGCCCCATGTAGAATTATCAATTCATTGGTCCCCCAAGAATATACAACCTGCTCTGGCCTTGGTGGACACAGGCGCTGAATGTTATCTGATTTATGGCAACCCTGAGCATTTTCCTGGGTCCCTGCTGTGATAGATAGCTATGGGGGTAAGGCATTCAGAGTTAAGAAAGCCCCAATCCCACTGGGGATAGGGCATTTAACCCTGAAGGAGTATATGGTGTTCATTTCTCCCATTCCTGAATAATTGAGAGTTGATATCTTACAGGGCCTGTGGTTACAGATGAGTTCAGACTGAGTTTGCAGGTAGTAAAGGCAATTCTGTGGGGTCATGCTAAGCACCTGCCTGTAGCTTTTCCTGTACCATGGCAGGTGACAAATTCTAAACAGTATAAATTGTTTGGGGGGCACAAGGAAACTGGAGAAACTCTACAGGAGTCGGAGAAGGTGGGCATCATGAAGCCCATTCAGAGTACTTGTAATTCCCCAATGTGGCCAGTAAAAAGCCAGATGGCTCCTGGTGTATGACCATGGATTGCATGGAATTGAATAAAGTCACATTCCCTTTGCATGCTGCTGTCCCCTCTATAGCAGCCCTTATGGACACACTCAGTCATGAACTAGGGACATACCATTATGTTGTGGACCTTGCTAATGCTTTCAACTCCATTGACATAGCACAGGAAAGTCAGGATCAGTGTACCTTCATATGAGAAGGCTGGTGATGGACATTCACTGTCCTTCCACAGGGATACCTCCACAGTCCCACTATTTGTCACGGACTTGTAGCTCAGGACCTGGCCACATGGAAGAAACTGCAAATGGTGCAGCTGCATTACTACATTGATGACATTATGCTAACATCTGAGTTTCTTGAAGATTTAAAAGGGGCAGTTCCTAGACTGCTGTAACATCTAAAGGAGAAAGGATGGGCTGTGAACAACACCAATGTTCAGGGACCTAGTTTGTGTGTAAAGTTCTTGGGGGTTTTCTGGTTGGGTAAAACTAAAGTTATCCCAGAAGCAGTCAAAGACAAGGTGCAGGCTTTCCCTATCTCTACCACTGTGGTAGTATTACAAGAGTTTTGGGGTCTTTTGGGCTACTGGAGAGTGCTTATCCCACACTTGGCACAAATTCTGAAACCCTTATACTGGTTGGCTCAAAAGGGCATGAGCTGTGAGTGGGATGAAACATGTGCAGCTGCTTCTATTGCTAAGCAACCAGTCAAGGCCATACAGGCCTTGAGTATAATGGACACATCAAGACCCTGTGAGCTAGATGCTCATGTAACCAAAGATGGTTTTTAATGGGGCCTTTGGCAGCAGCTTAAATGGACACACCAAAACTACTGGATTCTGGTTGCAACTATAGAAATGAGCAGACATCCAGTACATCTTGATAGAGAAACAACTGGCTGCTGTGTACCACACCTTGCTGCCTATGGAGGCCATCACCAGAACAGCTCTGACCAAGGTTAAGAACCACCTATCCCATCGTGGGGTGTGTGAGTGTGACTGGACTCAAAGACCTTGGCCAAATGGAATGCGTATTTACTGCATAGCATCCTCTTCTACAGCCCCTTAAGTGAAGAACTCCAACACTTACTGTGGCCAGTGAGGTATTCCAATGGCAAACAGGAAGAACTTGCTTTTGAGCCATTGGTAGCTGAGACTTATCAGGAAGGAAAAGTCCCTATACCTGAAGATGCTTGGTATATAGATGGCTCCCGTCATGGGCATCTAGCAAAGTGGAGTGCTGTGGCTTCCCATCCTAAGATGAGATAATATGAATGGAGGATGGAGAGGGGAAGAGCAGCCAATGGGCTGAGTTATAGGCAGTATGGCTCGTGATCACCCAGGAGACCTCCCCTAGAGTTCTCTGCACTGACGGCTGTGACGTCTATCAGGGCTTGACCCATGGCTACTGACATGGTACCATGCTAACTGAATGGTTGGTCACCAGTCCCTTTTGGGGCAAGAGTTGTGGCAAGAGCTATGGGCCTCTGGTCAGACTAAGACAGTTACCATATATTGTGTGTCTGACCATTTGCCTTTGGCATCCCCAGGGAATGATGAAGTGGACACATTGGCCCAAATGGGTTGCCTAGAAGGAAAGCCTGCCTCTAAGTTGCCCCATATTTACATCAGCATTTGTTGCACATGGGGCAAAGGACAGTGTGGGCTGTAGCCTGTGGGTGTGGCTTTCTGTTGACTTTTGAAGAAGTCAGCAGAGTTCAGAAGGAGTGCCTTGTGTGCTCTAGGAGGAACTTACCGATAGTCTATGTGGCTGGTCAGTTAATTTATGGACAGTGCTACAGAGTTTGAATGAGAAGCCCCGAAAAGGAGCCTTGAGCCCTGTGGATATGCTAGGACATATTGCTGTCTCTCCTATACAACTATATGTGCAAATCAAAGAGGAGTTATTGAAGCCAGGATATGGCCAGCAGATCAACATCCTGCTGCCAGCCCCAACTGCATTAAACTTTGAGACTCTGTTGAGTGGATGTGACTCTGAACATTTCAACACATGGACCAGTGATAATTGGCCCTTCTGGAACCTTGGGGAAAAGGCCTGAAATCTGGCCTCATTTGTATTCCTGGAGTAATAGCAGAGTAACCCCTGAAGATCAAGGTAGTGTATCCAAAACATCCAGGAGATAAGAGCATCTTATGAGGAAGTTCCATTTTATCTTTATGGCCAGTGCATGTACCTCCTGTAGTCCTATAGATTGACCCATCCGTAACTCCCACAGGAAGAAGGGTGAAAGTCTGTTATCCTATACCAAGATGAGACCCATTCCTGCCACTGTCCTATCATAGGACCACTCTCTTGCATGCATCCTACCTGATGGACAAGATTTGCCTATGCTGGTGTCATGAAAACATGTATCTTATCATCCTTAAGGTTACTTTTTTCTGAGGTTCCTGTGGCCTGGATCACCCCCCTGGATGCAGCTGCTGTTTGATGAATGCACAGAGTTCTCTACAAGTTCAGCTGCTGGCTTCCCATGGAATGGGGGAGCTATGGACTTAATCTGCATAGATCGTTGAACCCACCTGGGTTCTCTGGCTTGAGAATTGTCATTTTTTATTGCTGTTGTTATTATATTTTATTAGTCTGTTTACAGTGTTCCAGTTTTCTTGCACAGGGGCCATTGCTTAAGATGGAGAATGAGTAGATTATGAGGCAAGATTTCTGGAGGGGTAGGCTGTGGTAAAATCTCTCACCTGGATTAGTGTATCTCCATATCAGTATGTTCCAAGTAGTGGAGATAAGTGGTCCATCTCCATATCAATAAGTGATTACAAGAGTGCAGGAAGCGAGGGTATATCTGGACCAGAGAGGTTTGGTGGGGTCCCTTTTTATAGTCAGGTCACAAGAAACATGGGCAAGCAGAAGTAAAAGACTGCTTGTAATCAATAAATGGGTTTCTCCCACTTTATTTCTCCCTTTGACTGATTTTGGCTTCAAAGGTAATTTGCCCCCAGTCTGGGAACTTATTTTCCCCCTGGAGTTACAGACCAATGTCAGTTTCTTACTTTTGGTAGTGGTCCATGTTGTTATAAATATTAACAATAAGGAAAAAGGGGTATGAGCTATATGGGGGACCAAGGGAGATAAAAACTGGTGTGATATAATCACATAATCATGTATATGTAATCACATACATTCTGTCACTTTGGCCCAATTTTGTTGAAAGCCTTACTGAGGAATGCCTACAGGGAATAGAAGAGAAATTGAGAAGGTCAGGGACATTAGAGACAGGAAAGAGAAGTTCTCAGACAGAAGTGGAGGAGGGGTACAGGCCCAGCAGTACTCATGAAGCACAAGGAGAGTTTTTAAACACTAAAAAAATAAAGAGAGAGAACAAGAGGGAGAGAGAGAAAGTATGTCAAAACTCACCACACTGTGCACTTAGAATAGTACATGTGGTTTTATGCAAATCAAACATCATAAAGATGATTAAAAATTAAAATATAAAACCCTGAGCCTCCTGCTATGGTCTGAATGCTTGTGTCCCTCCCAAACTAATATGCAAATCCAAAGGTGCAAAGTGCTAGTATTAGGATACAGGGCCTTTGGGAGGTTATTGTGTCATGAATGAGATAAATGCCCTTACAAATGCTCTCTGGGAGAACTCCCTTACCTTTCCTGCCATGCTCAATTCCCTTGCTCGTTTACAGTGAGAAGTCTGCAGTTTCCAATCTGGAGGAGGACCTTCACCAAAACCTGGCCCTTCTAACATGCCATGCTGGCACCCTGATCTTGAACTTCTAGCCTCCAG
Organism: Manis pentadactyla; assembly: GCF_030020395.1. Classification (NCBI taxonomy): domain Eukaryota; kingdom Metazoa; phylum Chordata; class Mammalia; order Pholidota; family Manidae; genus Manis; species Manis pentadactyla. The sequence continues at coordinate 61,536,716 of NC_080021.1, forward strand.
AACTGTGAGCAATAAATTTCTGTTGTTCATAGGCCACCAGGTCTGTGGTAATTTTTACACCAACCCAAAAGGACTAAAATAGCTACTTTGCAATCTCTATTAAATAAATTTTCTAAAGGAGTAAAACTAACTGAAATTTACATGTGTTTGAAAATTTCCTTGATAAAATGTTTACCCAGAAGTGCAGAAAGAAATTGAATACATGCTTATTTATCCAAGTCATGGATATCAAGTCATCCAAGATGTACGTTTAGCAGCTGTATGTCTTCTCTGAAACAAGTCATGTTTCTATTCCAGGAAACTGAATTGGAGATGAGCAGAGGGAACTATCTTCCAAACATGAAACATCTTGTTCTCATCCACTCAGACCTGAAAGGGAGAATGAAGCCCATTCATGTAATTCCCAGACACTGCTACTCTCAGAAAGTAAAAATTCTTTCAGAAATAGGCTTTTCTTTGTAATCGGTATTAAGTCGTAATACTATTTTGTCCCTAAATGGAAAGTCATTAAAAAATTCAATGACTGGTTAAATGTACCCAGATATGGTCTATTTTTGGAACACGAAAGTAAAAAATTATATCTGGACACATATGCTTTTCAGCTAAACTCAAGACTTCAAAATAATAATAATAAAAAATACCTATAGGGTGTAAGAATCATTAAATTTATTGCTTCTTATAGCATGAAGAACATGCTGATACATTAATGATTTCTGCTAAAATATTAAAATACTCTTTCACCAGGTCTGATCACCAGCCTGTTTAAGGAATCTCTTTCATCAGAGCATGCATCTTATATGCATCTTACAAGAACCTATAATGTATTCCATCACTTGAAACATCTCTTTGTTTAGAATATTGTGTACATACTAATATTCATCTTTATTATTGAGGATCCAGAAATAGTTGTCCATATTAAAAGTAACCTTTATCATAAGAGAAAAATCTGAGAGCTTAACACATGGATTCAATGCTCTATTTTAACTAATAAAATAATATATTATAAACCGAGGGAAATGAGAAAGAAACCATTAGCAGTAATACTGAGCATGTTTTTGTTTTGAAGATTTCTTACTGACTATCACTTGTGCATGTGCTTTAAAAAATCATATTAGCAACAGAGATCAAGTTTTAAAGAGTGGGGAGAGCATCAAAAGTATTAAAACATTTTCTTTGCCCAGACTTCCTTTAAGATGTTTCATATTCCTGCAGTTGCTGTAATCATATAATTTCGCTTGTTTGGAGCATTGGATTCTGGTCTCATTGAATCAAAGGAAGAAGATATAAAATCTTGGACAGAAATCTCAGATCATTTAAAAGTATACTATTTTTGTGTTTTACTTTTAATGTTTGGGTCATTTCCTCTTTTAGATTCTGAGTTTTAAGAATGCCCACAGATAGTATAACAAATCCACTCAAAACCAATGAATAGTCTCATAAAATATACATGCAGTTTGGGAGAGGTATCTTGTTCATTTTATATTCCCTTCGTGATTCTATAATATACATGAAAATATGGTTTATTATTTAAAAAGTTATGTATAAAAGATTTGGAAAGGAAAAGAAATGGTAATTGGGTTCCAAAGCCTTTCATCTCTAGGTCATTAGTAACCTGTATCCTAAACTCAAAAGGGCAATGTATTTACCATCTACTCATCATCTCCTTCAGAAAAATAGCACTTATGTGTAACAAAGAGGGACTGGTACATTTTAAATTTACTGAGTAACTGGGGAGAAAATGAACTATTGTGATTTTTTGGTATACCCACAAATTAAAGTAGTATGTTAGTCCAAACTACCTAATGGGCAGGCAGAACTGTCTGGGCAAATCAGAGGTCTTCCCCTCTCTACCTTATTTTCAGATGCACTTTGTTCTGGGCTTTGTAGTAAACTGTAGCTTCCTTTTTATTTTAATATTATGTCTACATCATAAATTCCTATTCTCTTATAGAGTTAGATAATTTTATCATAATACTATGATTGTGAAATATTGACATAAAAACACACAAATAGTTAAGGACATTTAAAAATATCTGACTAAGGCTTAGGTAGGAAGAAGGTTGCTTCTTCCAGTGTAAATTTGCCCTCTAAGAAAAGTATCATACCTTACTGACATTTACATCTTTACTTTTGAAAGGGAAAAAGACTTCTAATGTCATTTTAGGATAGCTCACATTTAGATTAACTTAATTCTTGAAGTCTGATCTAATCAATGCTGAATCAAACCTGTCAAAGATAACAAACGAGTGCTCAGGTAGGGTGTTTAATTCAGAAATTTGAGTTTTCCCTGTTTCCAGGTGAAAATTGGTATCTTCCTAATTTACAACAGATTTCTACAGAAAAAAAAATTGATAAAGTGGACTGTGAGGCAATGAGTGTTTATGATCGGTATATATTCTTACTCATTATCATTACACAGACCTAAGTATGTTATAGGAAAACTAAGAAAGTCTGTCTAGTTAATAGTCATATTTGTTAACTGAATAACTCTTTCAGGCCTCTTAAGTTTTATTACTCTCTGGGTTTTTGACCACATGTGTGCATGCATTTGCATTGTTTTCTTTCTTGAAAATCGGTTCTGTCTTTCTCAGAGTTCTCTGAATAGTCATCTTAATTGTGCTCTGTTGTCACACAGAGTGTAACAATACAGATTTGATAATGGTCCCTAAAATCCAAATAGTTAACACACACACACAAAACTGTTCTTGATCATTTGACAACTGGTAATATTTTAATCTGTTTTCTCAGTCTGCTGAACCAGGATAGAATACTTAAATGTATTGTATAAATTGGTCTCAAACACAAATCAGCAAATGTGATGATATATGAATTCAAAATTAAAGAGTCAAATATTTTATGATTATGTCCATTTTATCTAAACATGAATATGGTGAATGTAGTATTTCTGAAGGTCATTAATATTGAAGAAATTGATGAGTTATATACTTTTTGAACATTAATAAGGCTTTGGATGTCTTTGTGGTAATAATTCTTACTAGTACTATGTTAATTTTTATATTAGGTGTGATTCTTATTAATGCATTTCTCATTGTCTTTATCTGGAAAAGGAATGAGTAAAGGGTATACTTTGCGGTTCTGGATTTTAAAAATGAATGCATGATAGATATGCACTGAAATTTAATCAATGTTGTTTATTAGTCTGTATAAGGTGCAATCACCTTAGAAGCTGAATATGAAGTAAGACTTTCATATCATGTAAAGGCCCTATTGTGGCTCTGACAGTCCCTCTAGGTAATATTGTGCATGGTGCTTCAACTTTCTGCACCTCAGTTCCCTAATAATCTAACTAGTCATGCCAACCATGTAACCACAGAGAATTGTAGCTACAGTATTTTGGGCACTGTAATATATTATTGGCATGCATTATTTCATTAATTCTCAAAAAGTATTTTGAGACAGTTATCATCTTCATTTTATAAATAAGGAAATTAATGCTTGGTGGCAAAACTGATTGGACAAAGTGATATAACTTTTAAGATTGTTTGACTTGAAGTTTTTAAGTTTGTGTACTTCCAAGGTCTATGTTTTTAAATACTGTGGAATTTTGACTACTCAATGATTTTAAATAGAGCATACATACAAACTTTTACTACACCCAATAAATGCACTATTTTATCATTATTATTTTCACATTTGACTTCTTATCTGGGTGCTCCTATAGACTTACCCCATCTTAGTAAATTAGACTCTATTCAGTCAGTACTTTTCAGTCCCAAACCACAGAGCCAGACTTTATTCCACTTCTTTAAAATCCTACATTCAGTTCCATAGTAAAATCTGTCCGTGTACCTTTAAAATGACCGATTAATGTCTTCTGTTGTCTTAAAAATGTTAGGTATTTTTATTATTGTTTTTACTTTGCATTTAGGCTCAACTTGTGCTTTATGCCTTGTGCTTTATATTTTGCAATCAAATCAGGGCACATATTATAAAAATTCCCTTATCAAGATTAATTTGTAAAAAAAAAAGGACATGCTAAACATGCATAGAAATGAGACTCCTCAACAATAAAATGAATGGTGTCTCTAGATTTTTTTTTATGTTGTGCTTCTCTGTGTTTCAACGATGATCTTTCTCAAATAGGTTCACTTGTGGCAAAAAAAAAATCACATTTTAACAAAGCATTCTAGCAAATCTCAAATGTAGTAGAAAAATAGTATTGTGACAAAAAAATAATTACTTGATTATTTCAAACTAACTTTTACTTTGCACAACATGCATGTCAATGCTTCTATTTTAAAATATGGAAATGATACATTTTGAGAGTCTATAAATGTGAAAGAGCTAGGAAGGCACACATTTAAAATTGAGTGTCATCTCTAAGCAATTAATAATGGCTGACCGAAGCATCGTGCTGAAAATTCTTGCCTGTATTCAGAGTCAGAGTGAAGATTGCCCTGACCACTTAGTGCTGTGTGCCACAGGCATTGGAGGGACAGTGGCAGCAAGACACACATTCACACTGTAAACATGGGAGAGTAAAATTTTGGCTTCTTTTTAAAACTTCTAAATAACAACTTCCATTAAAGAAGAGATGTCTCTTAATCATCTCTGCTTTCAAAAACATTAGTATTTGTATGTAATATTCTAATATTAGTCTGAATAAGGGAATAAAAGTAAATAAAAGTCATTTACTCTTTTTCAAAAGGTAGGCATTTTAAATAATGTCAGACATATTTTAAAAGTTCATTAAGATTAATAAAAATGTTTCCACATATACGATTAAGAAATGACTTTGACACTGCCATGATTTCATCTGTCTTTCTTCACACCATTATTCTGAAGTTTATGTTTATCATTCCTTTTCTTTGGCTTAGAATTGTTTTGCATATATACACATTTTGTGTACTATTTTGTAAATGTTTGAAATTTGGGTAGGTAATATATTGTTTATCTTTTTCAATAGTCTGTTTTACACTGAATACAATTTTTTGTTATATTCATTCATATTGATGCATGTACTGGTAATTCAGTTATTTTCACTACAGCCCAGTATACCTATCCATGTCTACACAATATTTTTATACATTTATCATTGAAGAATACTTTGATATTTTCCAAATTTGCTATTACTTATAATGCTACTGTGAATAAACTCTACAATGTGTCTTGCACACCTGTACTAATTTCTCCAGGATGTATGCTCCAAATTAGAATTTCAGGACTGCAGGTGAATTCAGCTTCAGTTTTACTAGAATAATGACAAACTGCTTTCCAAATGGATTATCCTAAGTTTTAGAAACACATGTGCCATTTATAAGAAATCTTGCCATGCCACATCTTTATTAACACTTGGTACTGTTAGATTATTTTTTTATTTTTGCAATCTAGTGACTGAAATACTACATTATGTTATTTAAATTTATATTTACCTAATTATCATTGAAGTGATATAACTTTTCATATATTTACTGCTCATTCATGTTTTATCTTCTGTGAAGTATCTGTCCAGGATTTCTGCCCTTATTTTGACTGGATTTCTTACTGATTTCTTTTGAGTTTCTCTTATTGATTATAAGAATTCATTTCTTATTCTTTGTACTAGCCCTTTGCTTGTTATCTTTTTAGCAAATATTTTTTCCTAGTTTATAGCTTGTCTTAGCTTGTTAATAGTATCCTTAAATATGCAAAAGCTTTTAGATTTATTGAAATAAAATGGATCATTTTTGGGGGCTCACATTCATTATATATTCAGGAATATATGTATTTCTGTGTTATAGATAATGGGGATGTAGTTTTGAACAAAGCAGATAATCTCTGCTGCTATAGGAAATAGTTTATTGTGTGCCTATGTGTGTGGGGGATGGTGGCAAAAAGTAAGGTAAACAGTGTGTTGGAAGATTATCTGATAGGTGAAAAATAAATCTATAGAGGAGAGCTATGGCTGTAGGCAGAAGGGGATGCAATTTTAGAGTGGCTAGGGAAGACCCTCCTGAGAAAGTGGTACTAGAATATACACTAGAGAAGGGGAAAGACTGAGACATGCAAGTATCTGATGTGTCTTGCAAGGAAGAGTGTCTTATTCAGAAAAAAGAGCAAGCATAAATTCCCTTTCAGAGTAATGTACTTGACTTGTCAAAGGACAGAGAATGTTAGGGTAGTTAGAAGGAAAGGGCAGAGAGGTACTAAAGGTGGAGAAGTCATATTGTGTAGAATTTTGAAGACCATTTTAAGATCTTTGCCTTTTATACTGAGGTGGGAAATAATGAAAGGTTTTGAGCAGAAAAGAGTCATGATTAACTTATGCTTTAATATAATCATCTTGGCTTTTATGTTAAACATATACACAGGTGGCAATGGTGGAATGATGGAGACGAGTTATAAAATTTTTACACTGATCCAGGAAAGAAAAATAGTCGTCTGGACAACGGTGTTAGCTGTGGACATGAGAACCGTGTTCTGATTCTGGATTTATTTCAGGCAGACTGATAGGATTTGTTGGCAGACCAAGTACATGTTATGAAAAAAAAGGGAAGCCAATGTTTTGGCCTGAAAAACTAGAATGGAATTGCCATTTACTGAGATGAAAAAGACTTGGTGGGGAGGGAGGTTGTTTGAAGTGGAGAAATATCAGGAGCTTAGTTTCCAACTATTTTAATTGTGTTGTCTATTCATAGAAATGGAAATGTGCAATAAGCATTTACATTTGCATGTCTAGAGTCAGGCAGACAACCAGACTAACCATAGATATAAACTGGAGTCATCAGCATATGTAAAGCTATGAAAGTGCAGGAGAGAAGAGTGGTTTGAGAAGCAAAACCTAGGAAACGCCAATATTTTGAAGTCAATGAGAAAATGGCCAAGGAAAATGTATGGTGTCCTGGGAGCCAAGTGATAAAATGTCAAGAAAGTGAGTGGCCAGTGCTGCTTGGAGGTCTGATCAGATGTGGGTTGAGAATATTCCATTCAACAAACATCTACTTTAAGAAATACTTCTTGACTTTGAGGTCTTAAAGATATTTTCCAAAAAGTTCCAAATTTTGTTGTTTGGTTTTGTGTTTGTTTGTTTACATCTAAATCTATTTTTCTCTTTGTGGGTGGACTGAGTTTGGTATCTGCAATAGCCCAGTAAACTCACTGCTGTAATCTGTAAATGGCAGCAAACGTAATTTTAGTGGCTTTGCAAAAAAAAAAACGTTTATTTCTTTACCTTGGAACAATCCAATGCAGATCAGCTGGGGCTCCATTCAACTCAGTGATTCAGATATTCAGATTCCTTCATTCTCTGAAGTCCTCAGTAATTTTTCCATTCAGTTGTCAAATGGATGCAGGGAATGAAAAGTCACACATGGGCATGTTTTATGGACCAGGCATGGTGAATAGTACACATCACATCTGCACATTTTACTGCAGCCAGAACTCAGGACCATGGCCACATTCTTCAGTTGAAAGAATACTCAAATGTGGTGGCAAATGTGTGCCCAGGAGAAAAGGGGAAATAATTTAAATACAAATAACAACTTTCTGTCACAGAATCTAATATAACATTTATGTTTTTCACAAGATATCCACATGGACCCTGAGAACCCTGACTTGAGAACATAATCATATAATCCTTTGTAATGAGTCTGCTTCAGTAAAACTTAGTGGAATTTCTTGATGTTGGAAAATCTTATACCTGTTAAAAGTTCTGAAGCCATTACACACTGAAGAGAGCAATACAGTAAGAATGTATTCATACATATTATGACTATTCAATTAATATGTTGTTTTTAATAGTATAAAATATATTACATATAGTAATAATTTGAAACATGAACTTTAAAGATGAAAAGTTTCTGATTTTCCACAAAAGTGAATTAATATTAATCATTTATTAAATATATTATAATGCTTTTCTTTCAATATAAAGTCCTTACTACACATATTTTTTCCCAATAAGGCTATATTAAATTATTATTTAATTATCACTAAATTATTATTTAAGTTAACAAGAAGTCTAACTGCCCTTTAAAAATGTCTTTTAGAATGAAATGATCTAGGGAGGAGGGCTTTAATCTAAAGTAAAAAAATAAATTCAGAACTAATATAACATTAATATTTTATACACATTTTGCTTTAATATTGCATCAGAAGCAAATTAGAATCCAAAACCAGATTCACGTTTTGAATATTAATATTGAATCTTCATGTATCTTTAAGATTTTGTTAAGTCTCTAGTAAGTTTCATTAAATTATAAAAGGTAGAAAATGTCTATTGAAAACCAGTGTTTTATTGGGTCAATATAAAAGGTAAAAATGCCTCAAAATTAATATCAACAAAAACTCCAGGTATGTTCACAGAAAAAAACAGACATTTCAGTTTTAGCATAAACCTTAGAATAATGCTTTTCTGTTGGAAAAATATTTTGACTTTAATATGACGATTTTTGTCAAGAGGCAAGGGAGCCATATACTTGGGTAATCTATAAACTCAAAAAGTGTGCAAAAATAAAAATGTTTTAAAGTAATATTTAAGATCTGTTTGTGTGATTTCTATTCAGATTTTTTAAACATGATTACTTTAGTACAACATGACTCCATTAATAAATATCATGGTTAAGTTTGTGAGACTTCTCAGAAATATAATTCTAATAATCAAACAGACTCAAATAAGTATTCTTTTCAAAACTGAAGGGGCACTGTTAGCAAGAGAGATACCCATTTTGATAAGGATAAGCTTACCATAACTTGAATATCATAGTTTGAAATTTAATATTTTACTAATAAAAAATATTACATGTGCAGCTAACTAATAATAAGTAATTCCAAGTTTTAATATTGAAATATTTATGCTTTGTAATAAAAATTAAATCTGATCTTTTATCAATGTTAAATTTATAGCAAATGTTCAATCTCTGGTTTGTTAACTAAGACATTCTTGCACATGTACACACATGCACACTGTCAATGTGGCAATATTATATAGTACAAGAGTAAATATTTTGGATTCATATAGGCCTTTTCTAATCCAGATTCCACCTGTGTTAACTGTGTGATCATGGGTGTAGTGCAAAATTATTTTCAAAGCAAAAATTCATCTTCTATATAACGAAGTTAGATAATAGCACTTATCCAATAAGGTTGTTGTAAGGGGTAAATAAATTACGTATGAGATATGCTTGCTTCAAGCTTAGATATTATAAATACTCAGTAACTGGGAATTAAATACAAAGAAGACTCTTTTTCAGTTCTCAGAAAGCAATTTCTTAAAATACAAAAGTTATGTATGAATTTCATTGCTGCATTGCCATCAAACTTAAGCATGTCAGATTTGTGTAATGTCTCTGTTATGTAAGAAAAATGTTCTTGGTTTGAGGACTCTGGATTTAAGATTTTATTTTAGCAACATTGAAAATAAAAATTTTATTAATACTAGGTGTATTATGCATCTATTTGCATTATCACTGCTTATAATACTACTGGTATTTTAAGTTAGTAAATCTGCATTCTTTCAGAATATGCCTTCAAACTAATAAAATCTCTATCAGAAAAACATACAGGGAATACTTTTCTTTCATATATTGCAAACTGTAGCTTCTATGATTTTAAGGATGAGTTCAGGCAGGAAAAAGAGAAATCAGGTAAGTTCTCACTTGACTAGCACTATTATGATATGGCGCTCATGTACTGTAGAACTGGCATATATGTATAGGGATCTTTTTTCTTGTTAGCAATGTTGTTTTTTAGTATCCCGACTAAGACATCCATTTAACATGCTCTTATATATCCATACTCAAACTTGTGCAAATAGATACCTAAAAGATTTACGTATTGCTATTTGTTTCTTTCAAGAAAATTAAAATAATTGTCATTTAAAATTCCACCTTTTGACCTGAAATCTAAACCAAATTCAATTTGGAATAACACTGTTCCTATTCAGAATGCCTTTTTTTTTTGTTTTACATATTTGATGTTGATTACCATTTTCTTCATTGAATCTTCTGTATGTTAGAACATGTTCAAATTCTTTAATTTTCATTGTTAGTCTCACTTCAAGCTATTTCACCATTACAGTAACTTTTCGGTTTGATATTCTCCTTATGTGAAAAAGAGATAAAGCGTAGTATAGTGGCTCACAACCAAGATAGTCGAGCTATTCTGCTTCTACCGGTTACTGGATGGAGAACCTTGGACAATCTACTTCACTTCTGTCTGCCTCAATTTTCCCATATATATACAATGGTGATACAAATCTCATGAGATAATTGTGAAGTTTATCTGAGATACATAATTTAAATATTTTTATGACTGTGAACTCCTGACCTCAGTATTAATTCAATACTTCAATTATGGCATCATCAAGAAATAAACTTAAAGGGACAAAGGATGCATAGGGAATCAAGGCCAGGATTATGAACTGAATGCACGGGAAATTACATGATTGTATAGGAAGAAATAGAGATGATACAAACATATGAGACTTCATTCCATAGACAGTTATGTTCTCTTCATGGGGAAAAAAGGAGCTTTTTTTTTTTAAAGAAAGAGAATCTTGGGCAATTCATGATTAGCTTCAGGATATTCCTTGCTGGCTATTTGATTTCTAGGTACAGTTTAATATCCATTCTGTGGTATATAAGCATCCTGACTTTGATATCACGGAATTTTTTGTACTGTGTGGTAATTCTTGCTCATTTGTTGGAATTCTATTCTAGACTGTGTGCTCTGTGTAGATAGGAGATCTCTCTAACTCCTACACATTGGAAATTCTGAATAAAATTTTTGGATGAATTTGGAGTAGAGTGTAGACACACTCATATGAAAAAGAGTATAAACACACATTGCTTTTCTGGGCTATAGGCTATCAATGCATGATGGCAAGTCCTTCCCCATAAACTCAGATTTGCCAAATATTCCAAAATTTTAATTAAAAAAAATAAATGAAGGTACAAATATAGCTGGAAGAATCTAATAAAACATTTTTTTAAAGAATAAAAAGTTTGAGCAGAAAACTGAATTTTGGGGAAGGAATTACAACTTTGGAAAAGAAAGGTGAATATGCAAGGGAATATCTGCTAGTAAATAGGATTAATTAGATTTATGACATATGGATAATGTGAGATACAAATTATTCTCTACCGCAGGATGATGCACAGGTTATGTACGTATCTATAGTCACACAAGGAGACTTAGAAGGCAAGAAAAAGAAAGCTATACTAATAAGTAATTTTTTAATCTTTCAGAGTTTTGCCTATTCACATTTACAAAATTAAAAGATGCCATTTTTCTCTAATAGAATACTTACGAATTGTAATGGTTTGAGTATTTCACCCTTTTTCCGGTCCTTCTCATTTTCCAAATTAGTAGATTGTTTCTCTCTCAGCTGCCTATGAATGATGAAAACACATACTTGGGGTAATATAGTTCTCAAGAGACTTGTTAATCTAGTGAGATGGATTTAAAGTAAAAATAAAGACAGAAGGAAATCAAGGAAAATATAATGAAAACTACAAATTAGATTCTCTGGAGTGCCACATGAGTGAAGGAAGGTAATTTCTTAGAAGATACATCAAAATGATCAGACTATGAACAATGTACAAAATTAGTAAGTGTTTGCCAAAAGATCCTTTGGACCTTATTGGTGTTGATGGGATTGATAAGGTTAGACAAAAAATAGAAAAGAACAATGATTTGTAAGCATTGTGAAAAGAAATGTACCTGATAGGACAAGGGTGGTAATGTTAGATCAGGTGGAGATTCCCCAGTGTGATATAAAAGCATGGATGAAAATATATGGGTGCAAAGAATCTAGGCAGAATAAAAGTGAGATTTTTTTATTGGAGTGTAATCTAAATGAATGTTTCCCAAACATGGCTTATTTTCACACTCATATGGGTAGCTATTTAAAACAATATTAATGGTACTTGCCTCAACCTTCAACATTTAAATGTTTTGGACTGGATACTAGAATTTACAGATTCAACCACTTTAGTCTTCAGACAATTTAAAAACTGCCTGCAGATGGACATGTGGGAATCTTGACTATAAATACTTGGTCAGATATAGATCACAAAATTGAGCTGCAAAGAGCCGATGATACCATGGGGACTTCAAATATCAGTAAGGTACTAAGAGAAAATATTGATTTTTTTCCCCTTGCTAACAGCTTATATCTCAGGAGATAAAGGAGAAAATAATGAGAGCTGCTAATATAGATTTAAATGAATCAATATAGAGTATCTAGTTTATGAAATCACAATAATGTGACTTTAAGAGAAACTGATTACATCATATATGGTGGTATGTGCTGTTACAAGTGGTATTCTCAATGTCTATTATGTGTATAAATGACATTGGGGAAATTATTCTAGAAGAGGCTCTCAAAATAGTTCCTAGACCATACAATCATGAATGACCTTGTAGAAAAAGAGATGGGGAGTTGTCTACAAAGCTCAAAGTGCTTTAAGGAGCACAGATTAAAAATTAAAATATACCAAAAATGCAAAGAAGGAAAATTAGAGGATATCAGAAAACATTAACAGGTGTACTTCAAAACAGAAATAGGAGGACTGATTCTTGAGGTACATTAACATTTTCAAATCCCCTAAAGAAAACAAAGCTTTTTAGTTAAATCATGAGCAAGATGGTGAAAATTCTTTTCCTTAAGTCAAACATAGTGATAATAAAGCAAAAGAGGAACAAATTACCTTCTTAATTTCAATTTTGTTTACATCTTTCCTATTGAGAAGAATAATCTTCTAGTTGGGAGAGTGGAGAAAAGAAAAGAAAATCCAAAATAGTTGAAGAGATGGGAAGAGAAAAAGTGTAACAATTCTCCAAATGACTTCACTTTTCTGGCTCAGAAAGTATCTAATTTAGGGTACTGAGTAATTTTGAAGATAAGATCAATTTCAGTAATCTTTGAGGTATTATTGATTATAGGGTAGCTGCCATGAGAACAAAGAGGCAAATATCCCAAATTTCTGAAAAGATTAGTCAGTATCTTAAAACTATAGACCAGGGATCTTGACATTCATGCTCAGTAAAATATTTGATGGGAATACTAAATGGATGGATGGTTTCTGAGTACTAAGAAAAGTCATGATTAGCAGCAGTCTGCATGTGTTCACCAAGAATAAGGTATGGTAGACAGTCTTCATTCCCTATTTTTGACATGATAACTAGGTTGGTTCCAGAGGACAGATATAGAAATAGCCTATCTGGATTAACAAGGTATTTTTATTATTCTTTCATAAAGAAGGAACTGCGTGAACTGTATCATAATGGTGATAGGCAGGCTCATCACTAGTTTAATTATCTTACCTAATGAATATTAATCACTGTGATAACATCATCTTGAAGACAAATACAACTACCTGTTTTTTGGGTTTTTTTCAGTATTTCTTTCCCCAAATGAAGGCCATGTTAGGAGACTGCAATGGTAGGTGTTTCAAATTTCATGTCATGAGTCAATCAACAAAGATTTTATATACACTGAAGTATAAAAGTGAAGTAACAGTGGTTTTTTTAATCAAAGGACAGCAGCTCATCAGGCAGACAGTTGGAGCAAAGGGGGACATTGGATCACTTTACGTCCAGGAAAGAACTTTATATCTGCAAACCTTGAGATGACAGAGCTGCTACACCAATGGAAAATGTTCAGATGGGTCAGTACATTCAAAACCAAAGATTAAGCAGGGAATCAGGGTCAGAGAAGACAATTTTGCTTGAAACACTCTTGAGACAATTGGAAATAAGAACCAAGGGATACTGCATCCAAGGAAAACAAGTTGGAATTAGCAGTGACTGTAACTGTGTATAGATTCAATATAAAATTCCAAAAAGTGCAAAAGTAATGCCTCTAAATCTGAGTTATTTTGTAAAATCATGGGCTTTTTGGTTTTGCAGAACTAGGATTCTTATATAGAATATTTTATTATGATAAAAATCATATATAAAATTTATGATCTTCACCATTTTTAAGTGTATAGCTTACTAGAGTAAAGTATGTTGACATTCTTGTGAAACAGATCTCCAAAATTTTTCATCTTGCCAATCTGAAATTCTATATCCATTAAATAACAACTTCCCTTTTCCCTCTACTCCCAACCTCTGGTAACCACAGTTCTACTTTCTGTTTCTATGAATTTGGCTACTTTAGATATTTCATGTAAGTAGAATTATACAGTATTTTTGCCTTTTTGTGACTGGCTTATTTTACTTAGTATAATCCTCAAGTTTCATCTATGTTGTAACACACTATAGGATTTTCTTTCTCTTTTAGAGTGCATAATATTCCATTGTATGTATATGCCACATTTTTGTTATTTATTCATCTGTCAATGGGCATTTGGGTTGCTTCCAACTTTTGGGTATTGAAAATACTGCTGTTATGAATAAATGAGGACAAAATGAGAACAAATATCTTTTCAAGACCCTGCTTCCAATTATTTTGGATATATGCCCAGAAGTGGGGTTGTTGCATCATATGGTAGTTCAATTTTTGATTTTTTAAGGACCTTTCATCCTGTTTCCCATAGCAGTTATACTACAATCACACCAGCAGTGTGCAAGGGTTCTTTTACACATGCATGGTCTTGGCACCCTTGTCAAAGATTATCTGACTTTATATGTTTACTTTGGGGTTCTCCATTCTAGTCCATTTGTCTGTTTGTCTGCTTTATACCATTACAACACTACTTTGATTATGAAACCTGTGTTAGTAAGGTTTATCCAGAGAAACAGAACAAAAACAGTGTTCATAGTTTATTATAAGGAATTGGTCTATGCGGTTATGGAGACCAAGAAGTTCTAAAATCTTCAGTCAGCAGTTTTTAATGAATACTTTATTTTGAGCTGTTCAGTTTCACTATTGAGAATGTAGATACACAATATTGAAACTCATATTAGGTCAATGCTATCTAGATTTTTTAAAATTATGAATTGTAATAGCTGCTACTAACTGAGGTCCCACAATTTTTAAGGCAATCAGTGTACACATGATTATTTTATTGTACATTTATTTTCATTCAATTACTTATTTTATTAATTCAATAGCATTTTTCAAGGGCAAGTAACTGAGGATGTTTTCATATTCTTATTGTGCTAACTTATTGTTAAAAAAACCATATTAAACAGTTATAAGCAATCCTTTCAGTACCCCCATTAAATATTCCCATTTTATAAATGAGAAAACTGAGGCTAACAATTTGAGCAACAGCTCATTAGCAATTAATGGTAGAATTTAGATTCAAATTCAGACACATCTGACTCCCAAGCCTAAGCTCCTCCAATTTATAAACTATTTTAAAAATTTGTTCACTGCAACTTTCAATGAGTCACCAGTTTTTCTGATAAAGGGAAAATGTTTAGGATGATTCAGAAAAACAGATTAAAATAATTTCAGACTGATTCATAGATGTAATGACAATGGTGATTTTAAGATAAAAATATTAACAACATCCATCATCTAAAAATCAAATAGCGTGACTTTTTCTATAGAGGATAAACATTTTGAAGTGTACATCTCAGTTTTAAATATTGACCTCATGAATGCCATTGATTTGCCTTAATTTTGTCAGTTATATACCTTGATTTTTGTTTAAGAAAATATAATCCTCTTCCACATAGTGTAAAATACTAAGTAGCCGTTCAATTTTTTATATCTAAAGGTGGATGTCTATTTATGGCTAGGAAGAAATTTGATTTGCTTGATCTGCATCTTTCTGAAATCAAGCACTGCAACATGAGTGATGCTTCATTTTAATGGACATGAATATACCCCAAATTCATATAATAGCATCTGCATTTATAAATATAGCCATAAGAAATTGAATAACATTAGATCAGTTATTTGCACTTTGGGGTTTTGGTACTTCATTTGCAAAAAGTAGGAATTGGATTGGATGATTTGTTTCCAATTGGTTTCCTAGAAGTATTTATTAGGATGCCCTGTATATGAACTCTGTATTTTGAAAACTTCCTTATCCACCATCTATTAAGCAATAACACATTTATTATGACTACTTTCCATTTTAAACATAATAAAGTACTACATGACATAAAATCAGACTTGATCTGAATTCTCATTCTCAGTTGATACAATCGTAATGAAACAGAAAGAATCAGTATTTTAGTTGGTTTACTGTGTGTAAACATTTTTTTCTTTGAGCATTTATTTTATTGAGGTATTTCAAAGATGATTTGGAGATATCTTTCTTACAGGCCATGGAAGAAATCCATCACACTCCATGACTGTTAAGCTCTCTTCCAGCATTTGTAATCTTATGAGTCTTCCTTCCTTCTGCTTAGCGAATTGGAATAAGAATTTCAAATTGTTTTCCTGAATAGGAAAGCATTATAGTTCTGGGACTCTCTTGGTAAGAGTCTGAATGAAGTATTCTGACATGATTCGCGTTGTGTTCTCATTACAGAAATCTAAGTCAACAGACAGTGCTTTTTTGAGGTGTCTTTTTCATTCAATTGAAACCATAAAAGACTTATATTCTAGTTTTCTCTTTCATGCTTACAGAGGATGATGGACCTGTGAATATTTCTTGAGACTCCTTTTCTATGAATATACAGTAATTATTATCCTTTTTTTTGGTTGTGAGCTGTGAGGTAGGTTAAAAACTGTATATTTTAGTTTCAAAAAGAAAAATACAGAATAGTTGCTTTTCAAAAGACAAAGATGACAAAAGGTATTGACTACTGGAAAAGCACTGTCTAAAATAAATCCTTTTATATTTATGAATTATTTCTATAGCCACTTGTTATTTTTACTCTTCTGGGAAAGTCTTACCTTTCTGATTAATTTATGGTGAATTTTTATTATTAGCCTTTATGTATTCCTCAAGTTGTACACACTCAGAATAATAGTATTTTATTTTTGTGTGTCATAACTCACCTAATTTCAATAATACTTTTTTCTTTGTAAACTGCTTTAGATTATGCAACTATCTAAGTAAATGTCAGAGTAAAACTTGCAGAAATTATTTTATTTACATTTTATAGTTGAGATTCTGGAGGCTTGATTGTCTTGTACAAGATAAATCTAATTAATAGAAGATTTGATGTCATAACTTATATATACTGTTCCCAAATTCAACCTTGACTCAACACTTTATCAGTTAATTTATTCCATGACTATTTAATGAGACATAAATAACAAGAAATACTTACAAAATCCCTCCTTGAGAACATACATTGCAGTGTAGGAGCAAGACAATAGGCTGGTGAACAAACAAACCAGAACATTTCAAAGTGACGTCAAAGAAAAGAGTTGAGTGCTGAGACAGAGACGGATGGGTCTAGGGGAGAAGGTCGGCACTTTATAGACAACACTGTCAAGAATAGTGTCTTTTAAGAGACTGTATTACTTTACTTTTAAGAGATTATATTACTTTAGAAATTAAAAATGAGAAGAATGTAGTCTGTAGAGGGGGAAGTTATTCCATGCAAAAGAAATAGGAAGGTCAAAAGTTCTGAGGTAATAAACACCTTGTCCTTTGTAACAACTAAAGGAGTTCAGTTGCTATGAAGGAGATGGAAAGAGAAGCCAAAATTTAATACACAATCGATAGGGTGGTGTAACTCTCAGGGGAAAATATGTTCCCAGCCCAATGCAAATTACCTTTGAAGTCAAAATCAGTCAAAAAGAGAAATAAAGTGGGAGAAACCTGTTTATTGCTTACAAGTAGTCATCTACTTCTGCTCGCATGTGTCTGCTGCTACCCAGATTCAACAGGACCCCTCCAATCCTCTGCCGTCCAGATAGACCCTTGCTTCTTCCCCCTTGTAATCACCTGCTGATAGGGAGACAGACTACTTTCCTCCACCCCTTGGAAACACCTATTGATATGGAGATGTACTAAGGCCAGGGAAGAGATTCTGGAAATACTGCAATTTTACCCACAGGTAGAGAAAGAAAGGCTGGAAAAATTTGCAGAAACTAGACCATGCAGTCTTATGAGTAGTCAGAGAAGGGGACAAAGTTCTGCAATGGACAGACTAGCTCTTAAATCTTAATGAGTGTCCTAGAAAAAACTCTGGTGATCTGTTTTGCAAATACGTAGACTCTATTTTCACTCTCATGCTCATTACAATAATATTATACTAGATCACACAGGAAAAGACTATACAAGAGAAGAGGGTAAATTGGAGTGTGTGTGTGTGTGTGTGTGTGTGTGTGTGTGTGTATGTTTGCATGTGTTCCAGTCCTTACTGTCTTGCCCTCTAAAAGAAGGCAAATAAATTATTTTAAATGAGTTATAAAATTTATAGAATAAACATCTACTATCCCTAAGTAGCAGCAATAAATGTCATGAATTTCTTTAAAAAGAACAATTTTTTTGATATGAATATTTTTCCTTTTCTAAATTTATTAATTAAAACCAGGAACATTGCACAAAGACTGCAGAACCATTTTGTGAACTAGTGTATATTCCTTATATATTTTACCCATTGGAACAAGATAATGAGAGATGATTATACAGTGTTCAGTCAAAGTGATAGATTTCACAGTGAGAGCAGCCCTCAAACTCTTTGGATTTTCTTAATACTCTTAAAAATTAGTACTCAAAAGTTTTAGTAAGCATGTTATATTTATATATAGTTGCCATATTATACCTTAGAAATTTGAACTTTAAAAACATCTATTTATTAACTCATTTCAGAAACAGAAATAATAATCCCATAACATATTACCATACTTAAGACTTTTTATTTTTTAAATCTGTTTTCCTTAACAGAACAAAAGCTTAAAAGTTAGTTGCAGTGTGGAATTTGAAACTATACCAATGAACTTTTCTTACTGTTCCATTAAAATCCATTGGTCTATCTCTCACTTTGAATGGATTTTTACACATGCATTATTTCTTACTATTGTGCATTGGTTATTTGGAAAATAATACTTCAGAGTTTTGCATATCTCTTGAAAATTGACACATTTTCCTATATGGCAATAAAAAATAATATTTACTAATATCACATCTTTTATTATAAAATTCTTTATGAATTGGGAAATAATCAGCTCTGAATTTTACCCACCATTAAGAAAATGTGAACAAAATTAAAAAGTCAAATAATATCTGAATGTTATTAATGAAATAATTTTGACATTGCAGGTCAAAAGTATCTCTTGCTGCCCCCCAAGGATCTACAGAGGTTGTTTTGAAAATGGCTGCACTATGACATAGGCCGAGATAAGTTTAGATTTTATTCTTAGAGCGTTTGAAAGACATTGAAGAGTTGGAAGCAGAGGAGTAATATCATCTAAAATTAAAACTTGAATAATTTTTCATTTAAATGATGATCTAATTTTTTTTTTTAATCTAGCTGCTAATTGGAAAGTGGTTACTTAGTAGCAAGAAGAAGAGCAGGGAAATCAATTAGGAGGAAACTTCAATAATTTAAGAAAAGGGCTAATGGTGATGTAAAGTGGTAACAGTAGAAAAGGAGGAAAAGGAAAGAATGTTTTGTAGGTAAAACCATGGAATGGCTAATGGATTAAATTAAAAACTCAAGTTATGGTGACATTAACTTGGAAATTTAGGAGAGGAATGAAATATTTCGAAAGACAACTAAAGTTTCCTTCCATATAATATTAATTAGGGAAATATTTGAACACTTGTCTTGAAGGGGAAAAAAGTTCTCTTCTTTCGAACTTTCACCCTTAAAGTGACCTTGCTAAACTTCCTTCATTAATGCTGGTAGATTTTGGGGGGATTTTCCATGTAGACAGTCATGTATGACAAAAGAGTCAGGTATACTTGATCCTTTTAATCTGAATGCCTTCTATTTCTTTATTGTGCCTTTTTACACTTGCTAGGTGAATCCTTCTTATCTGGAATTTTCTTTGGTTGCTAGAAAGTTTCCAATTATCAATTCATTTTCTGTAACAGATATAATAACAATTTGTGTCTTTCAAGTAGTTAGTGTACTTCATGTAAGTTGTTGAATTTATGGGCATAACATTGTTCATAGTATTCCTTGATTATCCCTTCATTGCCCATAGGGTCTCTAGTGACCTCCTTTCCTTCATTCCCTATATCTATGTTTGTTTTTTCTGTTTTTCTCAATCTGGCTAGAAATTTAACAATTATATTGATCTTTACAATGAACCAGACTTGGTTTCATTTTATTTATTTTCTCTATTGTTTTTTTATTCTGAATTTAATGGACTTCTTTTCTTTTATCATTTCTTTCCATTTGCTTTAATTTAAATTGATCTTCCTTTCCTACTTTCTTAAAATTATAGTTTAGGTTGTTCATTTGACACCATTCTCCTTTTCTACATTAGCACTGGGTATGGTAGATTTCCCTTTAAGCACTGTTTTAGCTTCATCCTACAAATTTTAATATATTATGCTTTTATTTTCATTTAATTAAAAATATTCCTAATTTCTCTTGTTATATTCTCTTTCACTGAAGGACTATTTAGAAGTATTCTGTTTAATTTATAAATTGTGTTAGTTTGGCAGGACTACTATAGCAAAATATAACAGACTGGATGACTTAAAATAACTGAAATTTATTTTCTCACAGTTCTGGATGCTAGATGTCCAAGATCAATGGGCCAGTACATTTGGTTTCTTCTGAGGGCTTTCTTTGGCTCCTTTCATTCTGTGCCCTTACATGGTCTTTCCTCTATGCATGCATCCCTGGTGTCTCTATGTGTGTCCTAATTCTCCTCTTCTTATGAGGATATCAGTCAGATTGGATCAAAACCCACCCTCATGGTCTTATTTTAACTTACTTACCTCTTTAAACTCCTTATCTCCAAATACAGTTATATTTCTGAGACCCTGTGGACTAGGACCTCTACACATAAATTTTGGTGCAGTACAATTTATCCCATAACACAAACATTTGGAGATTTTCCATATATCTTTGGTTTTTCAATTTCTTGTTAAATTGTTTAGTGCTCTGAGAATATACTTTGCATATTTTAATTTTGTTTTATTTTTAATATTTTAATTGCTTTAATTTTGTTAAGGTTTATTTCATCCCCAGATATTATCTATTTTGGTGACTATTTCACATACACTTGAAGTGCGTGTTGTGTGGAGTATTCTATAATTCTTAAAAAGGTCAAGTTCATTCAAATTTTTCAGGTGGTCTATATCTTCACTGGTTTTCTGATCACTTTTACTAACATGTACTGAAACAGTGTTAAAGTGTCTGACTATAATTGTAGACTTATCTGTTTCCCTTTTTGGTTATAACACATTTTGCATCTCATATTTTGAAGCTTTCTTATTAGGTGCATACCCATTTACCATTGTTGTATCATCTTGGAAAAATAAACCTTTTGCTATTATATTACGTCCTTTTTCATTCCTGGTAACATTTCTTGTTTTGAAGTCTGTCTAGACATAACTACTCTAGCTGCTTTGGCTGTTGTTGTTTCTATGATTACCCTTAGTGTATCATGGGCTTTAAATTCATCTATGTTATTTTGTTTATGGTGGGAGCTGGTTTGCCAGAGACTAGCTCTGAATGTCTACCCTACCTTTAGCTTCAGGTCCTCCCTTTGTGCGTGTACCTCAGAGAGCACCTCTCCATACTCTTGTCCCTCTATGACGTGTTAGAAGCCTGCTATTACTTGTCACTTGGTGTTTGTTGGTCTGATAGTGGAGGTGGGGGGAGAAAGTCCTCTGTTGTTCTGATTTCAGAGTATGCATCAGACTTAGGCACACATTGTTTCCTGGGGTTTTTCATATGGAGGCTTATCAGTGATCCTGGTCTGTTCATGACTGTAGGAGACTTTCTGTGATCTAGGCTAAGGGTGAATTCATGTTTCTCTTCAGAGGTAAAGATTTTTTTAAAATTTTCCCCTTCTCCTTTTCCTTAGCTTCAATTCATCTTCATAGTTCCCTAAGGCCAACAAGATTCTCTTCTCTTTTCAGGTTGCAGAAGGCATTTTCTCCATAAAGAAATAGGAAAAATGTATCTGGACAGGGCTTTGTTCCTTTCCTTCAATGGCTATAATTCTTCCTCAAGCCTGCACCCAGAGGGACACTTTCTCAGGACTCTTGCCCTAGTCTTTCTTGTGAGTATCCAGTGAGATCAGTGGAACAGAGCCTGGAGAATAGGTGTGAATTTCATTGGTGTCTGAGGTACTAAGGCATTCTCATTCTAGCCCTTTTAGCAATTTGTTAAAAAAAAAAGTAAGTGGTGGAGAGAGATTAAAGATGGCAGTGTGAGAGGAGAGACAGAGTCTTTCTCCTAAAACTGGATACAATTAGAAAACTTAATTGACACAACTAATCCTGAGAAAGCAACAGGAAAGAGGTCAGCGTCAGTCGGCACGCACCTGGAGAAAAGAGCAGACCTCAGCGAACGGGGTAAGATAAAAGAGCTGTAGCTCTGTGGGACCCGAGCCCCTCCCCCACCCCAGCTCACCAGCGGAAGGAAGACAAATGGAGCAGGGAAGGACTGGAAGTATTGGAACTGCTGAATACCTAGCTCCAGAGATCTGCGCTGGGAGCACAAAACTACATTTCATGGTGCCGTCATGAGACTCGCATGACTGCCGGGTTGGAAAGTTAATAGAGGCAGAGTTCCTGGGGAGACGGGGATTCTGGCTGCTTGTGGAAAGCAGGGATCCATATCTGGCTGCTCTGGGACAAAAACTTATACCTGTGTGCCTGGCCCACTGGCTCAGGCAGTGGAGACAGGCACAGGAGCCAGGAGGCGGGGAACAGCTCTTTCCTACCCCCAGGCACCAGTACCGCTCCCCTGCGACCCCTGACATTGCTTCAGGGGCTCAGCAGCTCCAGAATAGAGGTTCTGGACACTAGAGGGCGCCATATACAAACATGAAATGCCAAAGGAAACTTGTCCAGAGTAAAATTGTTAATACAACTCCCGAGAAAGATTTAAATGATATGGACCTAGTGACTCTTCCTGAAAGGTACATACACAAAGGGAGGAGCTGAAGCTAAAAGAGATAATAAAAATAATCAACATCCTAATGGAGGTACGGAAAGACATTCAAGAACTCAGGAATGAATTCAGGTCAGAGATCCAATCGTTAAAGAACACAATGGAGGGTATTAAAAGCAGGTTGGATACAGTGGAGGAGACAATAAATGAAATAGAAACTAGAGAACAGGAATACAAAGAAGCTGAGGCACAGAGAGAAAAAAGGATCTCTGAAAATGAAAGAATATTGAGAGAACTGTGTGACCAATCCAAGCAGAACAATATTCGCATTACAGGGATACCAGAAGAAGAAGAGAGAGAGAAAGGGATAGAAAGTGTCTTTGAGGAGGTAGTTGCTGAAAAATTCCCAAAATGGGGAAGGACATAGTCTCTCAGGCCATGGAGATACACAGATCCCCCTACACAAGGGACCCAAGGAAGACAACACCAAGACACATAGTAATTAAAATGGGAAAGATCAAGGATAAGGACAGACTGTTAAAAGCAGCCAGAGGCAGAAATAAGATCGCATACAAAGGAAAGCCCATCAGGCTAACATCAGACTTCTCAGCAGAAACCTTATAGGCCAGAAGGGAATGGCATGAGGTATTTAATGCCATGAAGCAGAAGGGCCTGGAACCAATATTACTTTATCTGGTGAGATTATCATTTAAATTTGAAGGAGGGATTAAACAATTTCCAGATAAGCAAAAGCTGAGAGAGTTTACCTCCCACAAACCATCTCTGCAGTCTACTTTGAGGGACTTCTGTAGATGGAAGTGTCCCTAGGGGTTGATAGCTGTCACCAAAGGTAGGAAAATCATGGTAGGGAGGGTGGAGCAGCTGATTGTGAGGCAAATGCAAAATTAAATCGACTATCCCCAAAGCCAATCAAGGGATAGAGAAAAAGTATAGAATCTGATACCTAATATGCAAAGAATGAAGGAGGAAGAAAAAGGAGGAGAAATCGAAAAGAACCTTTAGATTGTGTTTGTAACAGCATACTAAGTGAGTTAAGTTAGACTCTTAGATAGTAAGGAAAGTAACTTGGAACCTTTGGTAACCACAAATCTAAAGCCTGAAATGGCAATAAGTACATACCTATCAATGATCACCCTAAATGTAAATGGACTGAATGCACCAATCAAAAGACATAGAGTCACTGAATGGATAAAAAAACAAGACTCATTTATATGCTGCTTACAAGAGATTCACCTCAAACCCAAAGACATGCACAGACTAAAAGTCAAGGGATGGAAAAAGATATTTCAAGCAAACAATAGGGAGAAAAAAGCAGGTGTTGCAGTACTAGTATCAAACAAAATAGACTTGAAAAGAAAGAATGCAACAAGAGATAAAGAAGGACATTACATAATGATAAAGGGCTCAGTCCAACAAGAGGATATAACCATTATAAATATATATGCACCCAACACAGGAGCACCAGCATATGTGAAACAAATACTAACAGAGCTAAAGGAGGAAATAGACTGCATTGCATTCATTTTAGGAGACTTCAACACACCATTCACTCCAAAGGACAGATCTACCAGACAGAAAATAAGTAAGGACACAGAGGCACTGAACAACACACTAGAACAGATGGACCTAATAGACATCTATAGAACTCTACACCCAAAAGCAACAAGACACACATTCTTCTCAAGTGCACATGGAACATTCTCCAGAATAGACCACATACTAGGCCACAAAAAGAGCCTCAGAAAATTCAAAAGGATTGAAATCCTACCAACCAACTTTTCAGACCACAAAGGTATAAAACTAGAAATAAATTGTACCAAGAAAGCAAAAAGGCTCACAAACACATGGAGGCTTAACAACATGCTTCTAAATAGTCAATGGATCAACAACAAAATTAAAATGGATATCCAGCAATATATGGAAATAAATGACAATAACAACATAAAGTCCCAACTTTTGTGGGACACAGCGAAAGCAGTCTTAAGAGGAAAGTATATAGCAATCCAGGCATATTTAAAGAAGGAAGAACAAACCCAAATGAATAGTCTAATGTCACAGTTATCAAAATTGGAAAAAGAAGAACAAATGAGGCCTAAAGTCAGCAGAAGGAGGGACATAATAAAGAGCAGAGAAGAAATAAACAAAATTGAGAAAAATAAAACAATAGAGAAAATCAATGAAACCAAGAGCTGGTTCTTCGAGAAAATAAACAAAATAGATAAGCCTCTAGCCAGACTTATTAAGAGAAAAAGAGAATCAACACACATCAACAGAATCAGAAATGAGAAAGGGAACATCACGACAGACCCAACAGAAATACAAAGAATTATTAGAGACTACTATGAAAACCTATATGCTAACAAGCTGGAAAACCTAGAAGAAATGAACAACTTCCTAGAAAAATACAACCTTCCAAGACTGACCAAGGAAGAAACACAAAATCTAAACAAACCAATTACCAGCAAAGAAATTGAAGCAGTAATAAAAAAACTACCCAAGAAAAAAACCCCTCGGCAAGATGGATTTACCTCAGAATTTTATCAGACATACAGAGAAGATATAATACCCATTTTCCTTAAAGTTTTCCAAAAAATAGAAGAGGAGGGAATACTCCCAAACTCATTCTATGAAGCCAACATCACCCTAATTCCAAAACCAAGCAAAGACCCCACCAAAAAAGAAAATTACAGACCAATATCCCTGATGAACATAGATGCAAAAATACTCAATAAAATATTAGCAAACCGAATTCAAAAATATATCAAAAGGATCATACACCACGAACAAGTGGGATTCATCCCAGGGATGCAAGGATGGTACAACATTCGAAAATCCATCAACATCATCCACCCCATCAACAAAAAGAAAGACAAAAACCACATGGTCATCTGCATAGATGCTGAAAAAGCATTTGACAGAATTCAACATCCATTCATGATAAAAACTCTCAGTAAAATGGGTATAGAGGGCAAGTTCCTCAACATAATAAAGGCCATATATGATAAACCCACAGCCAACATCATATTGAACAGCGAGAAGCTGAAAGCTTTTCCTCTGAGATTGGGAGCAAGAGAGGGATGCCCACTCTCCCCACTGCTATTTAACATAGTACTGGAGGTCCTAGCCACAGCAATTAGACAAAACAAAGAAATACAAGGAATCCAGATTAGTAAAGAAGTTAAACTGTCAGTATTTGCAGATGACATGACATTGTACATAAAAAACACTAAAGACTCCACTCCAAAACTACTAGAACTGATATCAGAATACAGCAAATTTGCAGGATACAAAATTAACACACAGAAATATGTGGCTTTCCTATACACTAACAATGAGCCAATAGAAAGAGAAATCAGGAAAACAATTTCATTCACAATAGCATCAAAAAGAATAAAATACCTAGGAATAAACCTAACCAAAGAAGTGAAAGACCTATACCCTGATAACTATAAGACACTCTTAAGAGAAGTTAAAGAGGACACTAACAAATGGAAACTCATCCCATGCTCTTGGCTAGGAAGAATTAATATCATCAAAATGGCCATCCTGCCCAAAGCAATATACAGATTTGATGCAATCCCTATCAAATTACCAACAATGTTCTTCAACGAACTGAAACAAATAGTTCAAAAATTCATATGGAAACACCAAAGACCCCGAATAGCCAAAGCAGTCCTGAGAAAGAAGAATAAAGTGGCGGGGATCTCACTCCCCAACTTCAAGCTTTACTACAAAGCCATAGTAATCAAGACAATTTGGTACTGGCACAGGAACAGAGCCACAGACCAGTGGAACAGATTAGAGACTCCAGACATTAACCCAAACATATATGGTCAATTAATATTCGATAAAGGAGCCATGGACATACATTGGGGAAATGACAGTCTCTTCAACAGATGGTGCTGGCAGAACTGGATAGCTACATGTAAGAGAATGAAACTGTATCACTGTCTAACCCCATACACAAAAGTAAATTCAACATGGATGAAAGACCTGAATGTAAGTCATGAAACCATAAAACTCTTAGAAGAAAACATAGGCAAAAATCTCTTGGATGTGAACATTAGCGACTTCTTCATGAATATATCTCCCCGGGCAAGGAAAACAACAGCAAAAATGAACAAGTGGGACTATATCAAGCTGAAAAGCTTCTGTACAGCAAAGGACACCATCAATAAAACAAAAAGGTACCCTACAGTATGGGAGAATATTTTCGTAAATGACAGATCCGATAAAGGCTTGAAATCCAAAATACATAAAGAGCTCATGCTCCTCAACAAACAAAAAGCAAATAATCCAATTAAGAATGGGCACAGGAGCTGAACAGACAGTTCTCCAAAGAAGAAATTCAGATGGCCAACAGGCACAGGAAAAGATGCACCACATCACTAATCATCAGGGAAATGCCAATTAAAACCACAATGAGATATCACCTCACACCAGTAAGGATGGCCACCATCCAAAAGACAAACAACAACAAATGTTGGCGAGGTTGCTGAGAAAGGGGATCCCTCCTACACGGCTGGTGGGAATGTAATTTAATTCAACCATTGTGGAAATAGTATGGAGGTTCCTCAAAATGCTCAAAATAGACTTACCATTTGACCCAGGAATTCCACTTCAAGGAATTTACCCTAAGGATGCAGCACTCCAGTTTGAAAAAGACAGATGCACGCCTATGTTTATTGCTGCACTATTTACAATAGCCAAGAAATGGAAGCAACCTAATTGTCCATCAGTAGATGAATGGATAAAGAAGAGGGGGTACATATACACAGTGGAATATTATTCAGCCATAAGAAGAAAACAAATCCTACCATTTGCAACAACATGGATGGAGCTAGAGGGTATTATGCTCAGTGAAATAAGCCAAGTGGAGAAAGACAAATACCAAATGATTTCACTCATCTGTGGAGTATACGAACAAAAGAAAAACTGAAGGAACAAAACAGCAGCAGAATCACAGAACCCAAGAATGTACTAACAGTTACCAAATGGAAGGAGACTTGGGAGAATGGGAGGGTAGGGAGGGATAAGGGGAAGAAGAAAGGGGGTATTATGATTAGCATGTATAATGTGGGGGGTGGGGGAAAGGGGAGTGCTTTGCAACACAGAGAAGACAAGTAGTGATTCTACACCATCTTGCTATGCTGATGGAGAGAGACTGTAATGGGGTTTGTTGGGGGGACTTGGGGTAGGGGAGAGCCTAGTAAACATAATGATCTTCAAAAAAATAAAAATAAATAAATTGAAAAAAAAAAAGTAAGTGAAGGAATTCTTACCCACTTCTTTGTTATCAAGCATCATCTGCCCCAGGTAAATAAGTACCATATCATGCCTCTTCTTTGATACATCTGTATATCCTTAGATTTGGGGTTAGTTATTTTGCCTATAACTACAGTTATCTGATGAGCTATGAAAAGTTGTGAAATTACATTTTCCACCGTTATTTTGTTATGTGGGTAGGAGTGATGCTCTTTCCAGCTTGCATCCTAGGCAGATACCAAATGTCTCAGGATCTACTTTGGAGAGTCCAAAATGGAAAATTCCTATTGAATTCATCTTTAGATTCCAAACTTCTTAAATCCTACCCTGAATTATAAGATATAATCATATCTGAATTATCAGATATAGCTTTTTTTGTATCAAGATGCTGTAAGATGTGCTCTTGATACCATTTGATTAGGAAGAAATCTGTACACACTTATTGTTCAATTCCAATCTTCAGTTTTGTTTATAAAGACAATACCATCAGAAAAATCTGTGACAAGTATTATATATTTAACTGTTCAGAAACTAAGGTACATGAGCTTTTTCTTGCATACATACTTTCTTCCTTTAATAGCTCTAGAAAATATTGATTTCCTCTTATAAAACTTCATAATGTACCAACAGGTTAAGCTGGTTTTGCAGTAGAAGACTCAATACTTAATATAACCCCATGACATTTTCCAACTGTGGAATTGAAATGATTTGGTTTCTAGGTTATCTTGTAAACCCTTTTATCTATAGGGAGTTGAATAGTCAATCAACTTACACTTTGAAAGAATGACTATTTATCCTAGCATGAAACTTATTTTAGTTATTTCTATTGATTTTTATCCTTGAGGTCCTTCAAGTCTCTTAGAAAGATCTCTTACCTTTCAGCATGTTTGAGTGGAGTTAGCGCCGAATGGCAAAGAGGAGTCACAGTCAATGGTTCTCAGAGTATTAACTGGTAAAGCTATTTTCATAGGTCATTTGCCTTTTCACTCATTTTTCTTCACAAGTGTACAGTGAGTTTTTCAAGGTGATATAATCTCTGATATCACCACAGATTAAGCACAGAAACAGATGTGAGTCCATCTATCTTCCATTAAGCCAGGTATTGAAGATATTTTAAAATCTGAAAGAAAACAGTCTAATTAAACAAAATCTAACAGTACTTTTAGGCCAACAGACACATGAAAAGATGCTCCACATCGTTTGTCATCAGAGAAATGCAAATTAAAACCACAATGAGATATCACCTCACACCAGTAAGGATCATTGAAAAGACAAACAACAACAAATGTTGGCGAAGTTGTGGAGAAAGAGGAACCCTCCTACACTGCTTGTGGGAATGTAAATTAGTTCAACCATTGTGGAAAGCAGTATGGAGGTTCCTCAAAATGCTCAAAATAGAAATACATTTGACCCAGAAATTCCAATTCTAGGAATTTATCCTAAGAATGCAGCACTCCAGTTTGAAAAAGACAGATGCACCCCTATGTTTATCACTGCACTATTTACGATAGCCAAGATATGGAAGCAACTGAAATGTCCATCAGTAGATGAATGGATAAAGAAGATGTGGTACATATACACAATGGAATATTACTCAGCCATAAGAAAAAGACAGATCCTACCATTTGCAACAACATGGATGGAGCTAGAGGGTATTATGCTCAGTGAAATAAGCCAGGTGGAGAAAGACAAGTACCAAATGATTTCACTCATATGTGGAGTATAAGAACAAAGGAAAAACTGAAGGAACAAAACAGCAGCAGAATCACAGAACCCAAGAATGGACTAATAGTTACCAGAGGGAAAGGGACTGGGGAGGATGGGTGGGAAGGGAGGGACAAGGGTGGGAAAAAAGAAAGGCGACATTATGATTAGCATGTATAGTGCATGGGGGGCACGGGGAGGGCTGTGCAACCCAGAGAAGACAAGTAGTGATTTTATAGCATCTTAGTATGCTGATGGACAGTAACTGTGAAGGGGTATGTGGGGGGGACTTGATGAAGGGGGGAGCCTAGTAAACATAATGTTCTTCATGTAATTGTAGATTAAAGATACCAAAAAAAATGTATGTTTTGGTAACATTAAATGAGTTTACAATTGCTATTTTAAAATAAATAAATAAATATTTCAGAATGCCTGTTTTTATTTCTAATATGGTATATATTAATAAATATGACTCAAAGAAACAAGAATTCTTTGGATTCCTCAATAATTTTTCAGAGTGTAAGGAATCTGAAATCACAACATTTATAAACCTCATTATTACATGTTCCTTATTTATATGACCAGTCCTTTTATTTTTTATGTCTTTTCTATTAAAAATATCTACACTTCATATGTACTTTATTTTAACAATTCTCTCTGGTTTCTCTGAGCAATTAAGCATATCTGATTCTAGTTAACATTTTCAAATTGATTAACCATATAATTTTTTTGGTTCATAATCTTGAAACCATTTTGCTCAATTATTATTGCAAAAAATATGCTTGCTCCATGTGCATGCTTCCTGTCACTATACACAGCCACAGTTCAGGGTAATAAATTTTCCAGTAATTAAGACATAGCAACTTTTCTTGGTCAAATTATTTTTCATTTTAATCAAGCAAAATTTCTGGAATATTTACTGTATGTTTTTTTATAATCACTGTAAAAAATAAATAGTATGCTCATGCAGCCCATTGTTTTCAGTTGCCCAGAAATAACATAAAATTACCAAAGAATTATGAGGCAATATATAAACACAAAATAGTGCTCCTTAAATTAAAAAAAAAAAAAAGGGTTTGAAATGGAAGGGAGAGATTAACATTCAGTGTAATTATTCTTTGAAAGGTTTCAGAAAGGTGAGATTCAAGTTGGGCCTTGAAAGAAGTAAAAGATGAATAGATGGAGAAAAGGAATGAATATTTTATTGTTTAGAAAAATAGTAAGATTAAAACCCCAAACAATGAGAATAAGGGGCAAAGTCATCCCAGTTTAGGGAAAATGAAAGATAAATTCCATTTTGTGAACTGGTAGAATAGGGGGTAGATATACCATTGAGAAAAAAATAAAAGTAAGGAAATATGCCACATTTGAGATCATTGCAATGTACAGAACATAAAATGCAATCATACACTTATTTCAGAAATATTTGATGAGTGTGTAACATGACCAAGCCCACTGCTAGGTGCTTGGATACAGTGATGAATAAGACAGGCAAAGTCCCAGTCTGCAACAAGCTCAATGGATTCTATGGGACCGTCTCATAAACAAGAGGTCAAGGATGGAACATGGAATAAATGAAACTCTCCAGAGGAAGTACTTGGCTTAATATAGACACTCTCTGTTATTCCTGTAGTTATGATATTGTAGCTTTACCTATTTTTAAAATTGTAAGACCATTATGGGTTTTATTATTTTATTAGACATGAAATTCTGTCAACAGAGTATATGTAATCTTTGCAATAGGTTTTAGGTCATATTTTATGATTTACTCATGTGCAATGAACAGATCACCATCTGTTCACCTACTTGTCTGTAGTTTGTACACTGGAATCATTTTGTTTCACAGTTTTATTTTTTCAAAGATAAAATCAATTGACAATAATATATTGACTGTGTGCTATACGTTTAGGTGAGATTTGGGGCTGGGCCTTGAAGAACAAAGATGGTATGGAGAGGTATGAGTGGTACAAAGGAGAGTAGACAATAAAGGCTGGATTAGTAGAAGAAAAGGGAAAAAATTCAAGACACAAGCAGGGAGATAATTCTGCTTATAATAAAGGAGAATAATATCATAAATTAGGAGGAAATAGAGTTGGGCATGCTTTAGAGAGCCTAAAAGACTATCAGAGGACTTTGAACTTCAGTCAGTGTGCAATAAAAAAACCATCAGAATTGAATACTGGTAAAACTGACTGATTGAGGGGCATTTCAGGAAAATTTATACAGTTCAATCACCCATTTTATTTCTTAATTGTCTATCCTTTCTGAAAAATAAAGCAACATAAATGAAAATAATAATAGCAAATACATTATATTTTATATCCTGCTGAAGATTGTGCTAATCCCCTAACATCAGTCTATAACTCTGGGAGGGAAAATCCCAGGGCTCCTGAGTAATCATGAGCCATACTGCCAGCAACTCAGCCCATTGACTGCTCTTCCTTTCTCCGTCCTCCATCCACATTGTCTCAGTCTTAGGATGGAAAGCCACAGCCCTCCACTTTAGGGACTGCCCATGACTGGAGTCGTCTGTACATCAAGCATCTTCAGGTATGGGGGCCTTTCTCTTCTGATAAGAACTGTCAGCTACCAGTCATTCAAAAGCAAGCTCTTCCTGCTTTCCACTGGTATACGTCATTGGCCCCAATTAGCATTGGAGTTCTCCACTTAAGAGGCTAGAGGAGAGGGCACTACGCTGCTGTAAATACATGCCCTATTGGTCCAGTGTAGGCATCTGTGCAACGTCACTCCGTGTCCTTTGGATCCAGCCTCGCACCCACCCCATGATGGGATAGATGGTTATTACCGTGGTTGTAGCTGGTCGATTGATAGGCTCTATAGCCAGCAAGACATGGTACACAGCAGCCAGTTGAGGTGTACCAGAACTCTCCTCCTTTCCACAGTTGTGGCCAGAATCCAATAGGTCGGTGTGTCTGTTCAAGACACTACCAAAGGCCCCATCCATAACCACCTTCGGTTACATCAGCATCTAGCTCACAGGGTCTTGATGAGTCCATTACACTCAAGACATGTATGGCCTTGACTGCTCGATTAGCAGCAGTAAAAGCAGCTGCACGTGTCTCATGGCAGTTCCACCTGATGCCTTTTCATACCAACCAGTATAAGGGCTTCAGAATTTATGTCAGGTGCAGCACAAACACTCTCCAGGAGCCCAAAAGACCCAAAAACTCTTGTAATACTGCCACAGTGGTAGGGTTAGGGAAAGCCTGGACCTTGTCCATGACTGCTTCTGGAATAACTTCCGTTTTACCTCACCAGACAACCCCCAAGAACTTTACAGACAAACCAGGTCCCTGAACCTTGGTGCTGTTCACACCCCATCCTTTTTCCTGTAGATGTTGAAGCAATCTAGGAACTGCCCCTTCTAAATCTTCAAGAGACTCAGATGTGAGCATAATATCATCAATGTAATGATACAGCCACATTGTTTGCAGTTTCTTCCATGTGGTCAAGTCCTGGGCTACAAATATGTGACAAATGGTGGGATTGTGGAGGTAACCCTGTGGAAGGACAGTGAATGTCCAACACCAGCCTTACCACATCAAGGCAAACTGTTCCTGACTTTCCTGTGCTATGTCAATAGAGATGAAAGCATTAGCAAGGCCCACAACATGATGATATGTCCCTAGTTCATAACTGAGGGTGTCCACAAGGGCTGCTATAGAGGGGACAGCAGCATGCAAAGGGAATGTGACTTTATTCAATTTCATGTAATCCATGGTCATACACCAGGAGCCGTTTGGCTTTTTACTGGCCACATTGGGGAATTAAAAGGACTATGAGTGGGCTTTATGATGCCCACCTTCTCCGATTCCTGTAGAGTTTCTCCAATTTCCCTGGCCCTCCAAGGAATTTATACTGCTTAGTATTTGTCACCTGCTGAGGTATAGGCTGGAGTTTAGCATGACCCCACAGAACTGCCTTTACCACCTGTAAACTCAGTCTGAACTCACCTGCAGTGGTCTGTAACCACCAGCCAGGTAGGATATCTACCCCCAAAATATATTGAGGGATGGGATAAATGTACATAGTGTACTCCTTTTGGGTGTAAACACCCTATCCCCAATGGGATTTGGGCTTTCTGCACTCTAATTACCTTACCCTCATAGCCATCTACCACAGCAGGGGACCATGAAAATGCTCAGGGTTACCATGAATCAGAGAATATTCAGCTCTTGTGTCCACCAGCAGTAGGATACATTGTACATTCATGGGGGCACCAATGAATTGCTAATTCTACAGGTGGCCTCCAGTCCCCATCTCATCCCCCAAGGTGGGGACCTTGACTCCCCCTCACTTGAACCAGGATGCCCAATTGTCACCCTGTGGGGGTGAGGGCCCAGGTGGAGTCTGAGTACTGTTCTCCTAGAAGTTATGCAGGGACACAGGCCGGACATGTGGCTTTGCTTCTGGCTTCTGGGTCCTGGGCCTAGCGACTGGAACTGCTGCTCTGGCTTTAATTGGTGCCACAGTTCTAAGAAGATCCTATTGGGCTGCCTATCAAGTTTTTCTTTCACTACTCCAGCCTTTATCAAGTCAACCCACATCTGGTTCCTCAAGACCTTCATGGGGCTCTTTGCACCTCTCTTTCCAGTTGTATCCCATACTTCTTTCCATGCTTCAACCTCCTCCAGATCTGCTAAAGTACGAATAGCCTCACCTATGGGTTGCCCTATGTGGGGGGGCAAGAATAGTCACTAGGGACCCAAAGAGAGATGGGGGAGCTGTGTGCAGCACCAGATTTCTCATTCCTATGGTGAACAACTCTTCGTCAGGGCCCTGGGGGTCCATATAATAGATGATATTTTTTTCATGCCCAACACCCATAACATCTGCCTGAGCTCGGCATATGTTTTCCAGCTATTGGCTAAGTATGGTAAATCACCCTGATTAGGCCAAACTTCCCTGATGGCTGCTGTCAGCCAATCCAGAAGCCCCTGATTCCCTGAGGTGTGACAGACACTTTGAAACCACGGCCAGAGGGAAGGGTAAGTCATCAGGGAATCCAGTCTACTCATTTCAGAACCCAACATAAGAATGTTTTCCACCCCTATATCCCAAAGATGCAAAAGCCGTGTAGGCAGAGGTTCCAATGGCTTCTGCCAATACCGGACGCTCATATCCACCACACCAGCTCATCCTGGGTATAGGTGTGGAGCATGGAGTGCTCCACAACCTGGGGAGGTGGCTGCTCCTCCACCTTAGGAGCCTGTGGTTGTTCAGTTTTTATTTTCATAATTACATCCCAGTACAGGAGAGGCTGGTTCTTTGGGCCGTGGCCTGGGAAACAGATGGGCCCTCGGTCCACCCCCTCATCCTTTCCCAACACCTCCTCTACCATCTCCAGGGCTGAGAGCACTGCTCTTTCCTCCCCCGCCCCCCCATGGCCTCCTGCAATGCAGCTTCTCCTGCTGCCTCCTCACTGCTGCTAACACATCTTCCGGGAGCATGACTCATCTTCTTAAGTGCTGTCTCTCTTTCTTAAGGGCATCCCATAGGTCTTCACCCAGCTCCTTCAGGTGATGCTGAAGTGTTTCTGTCTCTTGCCAAAGTCTCTCTCTCTCCTCGATAATACTTTCTACTATTCGAGGAAAAGACATCCTATAATCTCAGCTGCTAATGGCCACTCTCACAGAGGGCTGATTTCGCAGCTTCTGGTGTCTCTGTTCTTCTCCAGTCCTGGGGACGGCCCCACCTGTCTAGGAGGTGCTTCACCCTAGACCAATTTCCCGCTAAGGGCTCCCCAGTTGGAAGCCCCACAGAGAGGGTGATCCCAGGTAAAGGTGTAGTCTCTACCACTGCAGCTACTGGGGCCTACCCACCATCCAGAGGGGGGTATTCTGGGCATCTCTCCACCATCTCTAGGGGCGACTCTCAAGAGTTGTACCCATGTAGATAGATTTTGGATTCACAGTTCCTGCCAACTGCTGCCAGATGTAACTCCTGGGAGAAAATCCCAGGGCAAATACCTTTGAAACTGAAATCAGTCAAAGGGAGGAATAAAGTGGAAGAAACCCATTTATTTATTACAAGCAATTGCCCACTTCTGCTCTCCCATATCTCTCACTACCTGGCTGCAGAAGAAGGAAGCCCACCCAACCTCTCAGGTCCAGATATGCCCTATCTCACCCTTGCAATTACCTACTGATACAGAGATGGACTACTTCTTTCCACCCCTTGGAAATACCTGTTGATATGGAGATGCACTAAAGACAGGTGAGAGATTCTGGAAATATTGCAATTTTACCCACAATAGTTTATGTGCCCGTAGTAATTGGGTTAAAAAAATCCTTTCTCTTAGAATAGAAAAGAAACATCTTGCATACTCTTCAAACTCTTAGTAACTTCTACTGCCTTAAATTGTGAGAAGTCAAATATTACTGCTTTACAAAGCATTGTCTAAGTAAACCCAATGATATTCAACACTATCATGAAAGAAATTGGAATCTTTCTCATAATTGAAAAGGTGAAATGCATAATATATGGGATTTTCATATTTTTTTTAAATATTTAAGTATATAGTTTTAAAGCACATGTTTTCATTTCTATCAGTGACTATAAATATGGGGTATTAAAACATAAAACAAGAAATGGCAAATATGGAGACAGAAAAACTATGGTATTTCCTGAAATTATAAAGTTTCATGTGTCTTAAATATATGTATCAGTTTGGGTTGTCCAGAAAAACATACATACAGTACAAGCATACACACAAACACAGATTTATTTTAACAGATTGGTTAATGAAATTGTGGGGGCTGGCAAGGCTGAAACGAGAAGCCTGAAAACTCAGACAGGTTTTAATGCTTCAGTTCTGAGGTAGAATTTCTTCTCTGAGCAGTCTCAGTTTTTAATCTTAAAGCTTTTGATTGAAGTCCCAGAGGCCCCACCTTCCGTTGCACCTAAGAGGGACATTTGGCCTCATCAAAGACAATCTCCATTAGTTAAAGTCAATTGATAGCAAATCTCAACCATATTCACAAAATACCTACACAGAAACATCTGTATTAGTGTTTGATTTAAAAACTGAATACTATAGCTTAGCCAAATTGATACATAGAACTATCACAAAACACTACTGCATTTTCCTCTGTATGATAAAAGTGAGAAAATGAGAAAAAGAACAAGGCATAAAAAGGGGAAGTTATTGTTCCCAGTGGAATGTTTAGTATTTGTTATAATCATTGAAATGGGAATTCAATGTGATTAATGTGAAGTTCAAGTTCAGTTCATATCAAGACACACAATGAGCATCTATATTGTGCTAGCCACAGAGGTTATGGGATTTGTCCATAATATAGTATCAATGACTTTATAATCTAGGAGAGAAGACAGGTAGGTAAATTACCTTCAGCATCAACTGGCAAATTTGAGTCTATAGAAACAACAACATTCCAGATAAGATGTATAATATCTATGTTTATCAGATCAATACAGAATCCTCTCAGGATTTTCTAAGGATGAAAAATTTTCTGACCTTTTCCCTTTTGTAAGAATACCTTAACAATTTCCACTCTATAAATTAACTTTCCCCACTATTTACAGTTATTTCCTAATCACAATAGAAAACAATGATTATAAAAACCCAGGGAAAAGATATTCCTAACACATTGGCAGCCTGTGAAAAGCTCATCAGGGAAGGTGATTTCACTGGGAGACAACTAAGCAAAAACTCTGCCCACAGCGGAGTCACGTTTCTTTTCTCTTTTATAGGTTCTGCATTCTATTGACAGAATCTGTGACAAGAAACTGAACAGCAGTGCTGTTCCCAGGTGGAAGGCTTGTATTTGTAGCAGTCCCAACTTTTGTCAGAGGTAAGAATCAGTACAAAGTTGATGGGGGATACCATTATCCCTGGATAGTCTCAAGATCATATTACCCAGATAATCTGCTTGTCTTTCTTCTCCCAAACTCTTGGGTAGATCCCGGAAAAGAAAGAGGTGCTGAATTACTCTATTTGCTATTGAACAGAGCTGTAACTCAACCCTCATCCTCCTTCGTTATTTTTTTGAAACCATCAGGGCTAATTGACAGCAAGCCTTTATATCTAGATTTGTTCCCATTAGAAGTGCTTGTGTCCTTGACTGCACAGGTAAGGTTAGAACTCTAATTACAGTGGTAATTACGTGTATTTGAGGCAGTTGGGCTTTGGCTCAACCAAAAGTAAAGCTCAGAGCTGAGCTATCTTTCTGCAACATTAATCAGGATGCTTTCGTCATTTTCTGAACAATCAAAAACATGGCAAGTGGGCAAGGAAATAGCTTCAGTTGGAGGGAGTTCCATCCACTCTCCAATTCTGATCACATCCTCACTTTATCTCTAGAGAACTGGTTATTTTTTTTTAACAGTATTCATTTATTATCATAGCAGAACTCTATATGTAAGGAAAACACTATGAAAGACACAGCATAGTTTTGGAAAATCCATAGGCTTATTGTACTAACAAGGAACCAGAAAAAAAAAAGAAATCTTTAATGTGGTAAAATGGCAAATTAATTGAGTATGTGTAATGTGTTACCATTTGGTTTAGTTTCTGTTAAAAGAACACATTCACATAAGTATATGCCACCAAAATGTGCATGGTTTTCCACCCACATTAAGTCAACCCTGCCTTATCTGATCAGTGCTGGAAATTTTTTTTTTCCCCACAGAGATTATTCACAGCCTCCCAGAAAGAGTACATTAAGCACATGGAAGATATGAAGAATTTTTTTTTGGTTCAATATTGAATTCATGAAAACCCTTTCAAAGTGTAAATATGAAAATCAAGTAGATTAAGAATTCACAGAGTATATATACTTTAAAAAGAGTTATTTTGTCAATTCAAAATTACTCTTTCAGAACTTGAAAGGCATTGGCCTAATGTGTTCTGAAATCTCTTGTGCTTGAAGCGAAATCTGAAGTTTATTTGATCTTAAAGCCTTGATTTTTTTCCCCTGTATATATTGTTCCTATTATCAGTTGCTGTCCTGGTTATTTACTGATGCATAAAAAGCTATGCCAAAATGTAGTGGCTTCAAAAACAGCTGTCATTTACTCCCTCACAAATCAGCGTTTGAGGCAGGGTTCGGCCTGACTGGCTCATGGCGGAGGTGCCTGTGCAGCATCAGCCCAAGTGCCTCAGTGGGGCAGAGGACCCACTCCCAAGACGGCTCCGCTCATGCAGCTGGCACTTTGGGTTGTGTGCCACCACAAAGAGGGAACTGGGAGGCACGCTGTGTTCACTGTTCCATAACAATTCTGAAATCTATTCAGGCACATATTTCAGTTCACCCGTTAGTCTTAATGCTGCTGCCAAGGAATGGCTCTCCATAGGTTTTGTTCTGACCTTTAGGTTTTTAGTTGTACCTTCTGACTCATTCTTTCTTTTCTATAAAGAATGTTGATTGCCACGGAGCTTGCTTGCTTTATCTCATAGTGGTTCAGGCATCTAAAGGTCACTTTTTACTTTGTACCATCGCTGTCCAAGGCAGCAGTGTTTTCAATCACACGATTCTCTTAAAAATTCAGTGTTTTGTGTTTTTCTCTGAGTTTTATTGTTTGTCATCTAGCCAAAGTCACATCCAGTGCTCTTTTTTGGTAACTCCTCCTCCATCTTTGGTTTCTTATAAGACTTTGGATTCACAGCGCTCTTAAGAATTTTAGCTCTATTGTTCAATGTAGAAGATTTATGAGGTGCACTCTTAAGATTATTAGAGGACTTTATCTGGCTGAGTGAATTTTTGAAGCAATGCTTGAATCTCTGGAGCTATTAAAAATGATGACATAGTCCCTCACTGCTTTGATGTTTTCTCGGAAGTCTATTATCATTTAAGGAACTTGGAGAGGCAATCATATGAAATATTTTAATTTTTGAACTCAGCAAGACCTGGCAGTTTATATCTCCCTTCAATTTCACTTGAAATCTAAACAATAACTTTTTAACTCCATTCTTTTCTTTCTCATTTTATCAAAATCTGTGAGAAGGAACCAGGTAGCAATTTCAGTAGTCTGCTTAGAAATCTCCTTAGCTAGATCATCCAGTTCACGAGGTGTAGTTTCTATCAAAGTAGATTATCAAAGTGTGGTTGCACTTTGTGCCACTGTGTAACAAGGGACCCCATTCCTCCAGTTTCCAAAGTCCTTTAAGCCATCACTATCAGTCTCTTTGAGTGCCATCCAGGATCTGTTCATATTCTCCTTAAGTCTCTTTACTGTTTTCCCACTACCTTCCTCAAAGTTCTTCTAGCTCCCGCCTGCTCCCTGAGCCCTAAGCAACATGTTTTATATTTTGTTTTGAAAGCACTCTACTTCTAACTAACAAAATTGGTTCTGATTATCTATTACTACCTAAGAACTATCCCAAAACTTGGTGACTTAAAACAAAAGTAACATTAATTTTGATCATGATTTTCCAATTTGGTGAAGGCTTAACAGAAATAGCTCATCTCTGCTCCATTTGGCATCAGCTGGGGCAAAGGTTAGGGACTGGACTCACTCGAAGACTCACACATCTGCCATTTGACACTGGTTGTCAGCTGAGACCTTAACTGGGGCTGATGGCTGGAACACCTACACATGGCCTCTCTATTTGACCTGGGCTTCCTCACAATGTGGACCAGGTTCCATAGGCAAGTAACCAGGGACAGAGCCAGACAGAAGCCATACCACGTTTTATGACCTTAAGTTTTAGAGGTTACATAGCATCACATCTGCCATATTCTATATATGTGTTAAGCAGAAGCCAGAGATAAACGGGAGGAGAGAGGTTAACCACAAGAGAGGCTGAGACTACAGATAGCTGCCACCAATGAGAAAGTCCCTAGCAGGAGGAGTAAAACCACAGAGAAATTCCACATGCTAGAGTCCAATGGGCATGCTCCTGGGGTGCCCTAAAGTAATCTTTACTCATTTTAAAGTCATTAAAATGAATCTGCAGTGCCGTTTAAAAGCTCCCCTTGGTGGGCAATCATAAAAAATCCTGGGAAAGAGCATGCGCAGTAAAAATCAGCTTACATCATTGCCAACCATCAATCAACACCTGTTTGCATAACACTACCCTCCTAAAAACCCCTTGCAAAACCCATAAAAAGGAACTCTTCCCGAATTTTTGGGGCCTGACATTAGGTCGGGGCCTGCTCTATTTTACAGAGTGTAATAAACTTGTTTGCTTCCTTGACTTTCTTGACTTTAGTTTCACTCTGTTCAGCTTCCCTGAGACACTGACCCAAACTCTTTCCTAACATATGCACATACCGACATAGGTCTGCAAATAGCGGGGGAAATAGACTCCACCATTTAATGGGGGAATGCTAAGTTCTGGAATGACAGATGAAGTTGGAAATATTGCTGTGGTTCCTTCTGGAAAATAAAATTTGTCTCAGCTCTGCTTCATCCTTTGACATGTTTTCATGTATTTTCTGTGTTTCAGAATTTTTTTTCAATTTTCTCATGTATAATTCTTGTTTGCTTTCATGGCTTCATATACTTAGCCATCTTTTGCTGAAATTATTGAGTTTCAGGAGACAAGACTGGTAAATACATGGGTCAGATATCATTTTAAACTGAAATTTTTTTCATTTTTCTCTAACCAACTATACAGTAGTCCTCCCTTATTTTCAGAGGATACATTTCAAGACCCCCAGTGGATACCTGAAACTGTGGATAGTACCAAACACTATAT
Source organism: Manis pentadactyla (assembly GCF_030020395.1). Taxonomy (NCBI): domain Eukaryota; kingdom Metazoa; phylum Chordata; class Mammalia; order Pholidota; family Manidae; genus Manis; species Manis pentadactyla. The sequence continues at coordinate 61,578,219 of NC_080021.1, forward strand.
ACACTATTTTTTTTTCCTGTACATGCATACCTATGACAAAGTTTAATGTATAAATTAGGCACTGTCTGAGATTAACTCTAATAACTAATAATAAAGGAGAGCAATTATAGAAATATACCATAATAAAAGTTATGTCAATGTGCTCTCTCTCAAAACATAGTATAGCACTGTACTCACCCTTCTTCTTGTAATGTTGTGAGATGATAAAATGCCTGTATGATAAGATGAAGTGAGGAAAACAATGTAGGTATTGTAATTTAGCACTAAGCTACTACTGACCTTCTGACAATATGTCAAAAGGAGGATCATCTGCTTCCAGACCATGGTTGACCGCAGATAACTGAAACTGTGGGAAGTGAAATTAATTCTGAATTAGGCAGTACTACTGTATTGATGATTTTGAATAAAAATTCCTTGAATTGGGTTGCCTTTTACAATTAAAATTTTATGTTAAAAGTGAAAATTGCATTACAGTAATACATGGATGAAATACTGCTAGTTGTGCTATAGATAAAATTTGTAGGAAATAAAATTTAAATATTGATTAGCAAATCACATATGGATAAGTAATCAATATTACCTCATATAAAATTCTTAAACTCTTAACCAACAGAAATAAATAATTTAAAGTCTTATAGCCACAACAAGGGCTATAATTATAAAAATATAAAAGTCCTAATAAGGGATATAATAATCATACAGTAAACAATCCTCTCTATAGTCTGATAATATTTCAGTAATATTCCTTCTATATTTTGCTTAAAATTAACCCAATAACTTCCAGTGACATCTTTAAATTTATTCCTTAGTCCCCAGAAATACTTCAGTATATGTTAAAGTAAATATATTAGAACTAGATAAGATACTCATTTTTAGAGAGTGTCAGAATTACTTGGAACTTATCCTACAAACTTTAACAAGATACTTATAAAATAACCATGTACTTTATATAAATCTAGTCCAGTAAGGACAGAGACCAATTTACCAATCTTTTGCAATCTCTCTCTTAGACTTTCAAAGAGATAGAGAATCATAGATATAAATATAGAAATAATATTTACAAATATAATTTCTGTATCCTTATACTCAACCACATACCACTTTTTAACTTTTAATTAAATCTACATTTTTCTTACTCCACAAAAAAAGTGTCATTTAAAAATTAAAGTAAAGCAAAAGAAATTAAAATTACTTACACTATTTCTTAAAGAAATAATCATGCTAATATTTTATCAGTGTCCTTCTATTTAATTTGCTTGTTCTTCTTCTACCTCCCTTCCTAGCTTCTCTTGTTTTTGCTTTTTTCTTTCCCAGCTCTCCTCTATAATTATCAAACACATCGACTTTTGTCTTAAAGGTCACTGAGCTAGAATGCCATGATTATAAAATGTATATATAATTAAATGTGATAATATTCTATACTTATACTTAAGTAGTATCATATGTTTAAACACATGAAGTTTATGTGTCCACTTCATGTGTTTAAACATCTGTTATCATAGGTAGTCCTACATCCCTTATTGGAAATGATTGTTTCACACTCAATTAGCATAGCTTTTTAGGTAAAGATTTTGGAGTTGGAACTATAGTCTAGGAAGCTGGTAATGTGAGCTCCTGTGAGCTCTCTGAATATCACTAAGGACCTCCAAGTCTAAGGGGAAAAGAGTAAATCATGTCTATTCAAAGACATTTCACAAGTGAATGTATTTCTTATTATGAAACCCATTCAATTTAAACACATTTAAAGTGTCATTTATGCCTTATGAAAGCTCAGACACCATACTAGAGGGAAATGGTTTACACAAGTGATTTTTATATTAAAGGAATGTTTGCTTCAAAATACGATTTATATTATTTAAAATTTCTCCTTCAGCTATGTTTCAGCCCTGACTTCAAATCGTGATCACACTCCCCGTTTTCTGACCTATGAGCCACCATGATAGTATGCCATGATCAAAAACAAGTGTGCTTGCACAAGCTAACTGCTTAGTTAAAACATAATCTTTAGGAAAAAAGAGTGGGTACAGAGACAATTAACTATAAAATTTTGTTGTGGCAGAATAATTTTTTTTTTTTTGGTTAAACTTCAGATACTAAAGGGGAAGCTCAGCAAAAGGTACACATTTCAAAGCTTTCAAACAGAAAGATTCCTTTCTGTTTGTCTGTTACCTGAATGAGAAATAAATTGTAAAGGCTAACTGACCAATAAATGGATTTTAGATGTGCAATTTAGTTGGACTCTCTCCTTTTTTCATTTGAATCCTGTTTTGATTACCATTTTTCAGAAGCTTTCAAATGTTTACAATTTCCCGTAAGAGCCTTCTTTTATACAGCACAGTACCTCCTTCCAGCGGGCACATCCCAGCATGCCTCCAGCATTTATGGGGTGGGGGGGTTGGGGGAGTGATTCCTAATAGCCTAGTTATTCAACTGCAACTGGAATAAAGGCTAATTGCAACAAACCACCTCAGTTTAGTAAAACTAGAAGTCTCCTGGCCAGTGAGACAAATCCATTAGGATTTTATTGGGTCCTAAAAAGAGTTATGTGATTCCCTAGGATCCAATCCTTGTCAATCAGGCATGGTAAATTGGATTCTTGAATAGGGAAATCCCTTAGGGAGAGTAGATGTTATCTAGATCAGATGCAGTGATTTTTTTTCAACTCTGTGCTCACCAGGTTCTGTTCTCTCTTTAGTGAACCAATAAAACCATAATAAGTATTGATTAACCCATTACTGAGCATTATCCACTGGCTTCTGCCTGGCTGTACTTAAACACTACATTGTACTTCCACAGTGCTACTATACAGACACCTGCCTTGCTTTGGCCCTTTCGCCAAGATGGTACTAAGTGTACTTTCTTACAGTGCAAACTAAATATTTCTGTCGGCTTTCACGATGTTCTGCTGGTTTTCTGAAGAAAGAAAATCATGCAACTGTCTCTGGTACAGTTGAATGTATGAGTAATGCAAGTGTTTGAATTGTTTCAAATCTTAGGTAGTGTTTTTCACTGGAGGTATAATTTAAAAATCTCATCACAAGATGTAAGAATGTTTTTCACATCATAAAGTAACCATCTTTTACATTAGTCTTGCATGTGTGTCTTTGAACAAATTGTGTAAACGTCCAATCATTCATGTCAGTATAGGGAGTTTTTATTAGCATAAAGTTGATTTCATTAACTATTGAAAATGTCATAACATTCAGGAGACCTAGAAACTATAGTCTGTATGATGTTACAAATTTAAGATTCCCTTGTAAACTGCTAGCATATGAAGATAGAATTTCTATCAGGGCTGATCTACAACATTTTCAGAATTTCCCTCTAAGTACTGGCTTGTTCACAGCTCTCTAGTCATCTTTCTGCATGCTACTGAATAGTCAGAAATGCAAAGATCAGCCAGATAAATTAAGTTTGATTAGAGGGGACAAGGTCATGGCTGAATGGAGATAGGTCAATCTCAGACATAGGAGCAAAAAACATTTTATTTTCTTCCTTCTTACTACTATTCAAATCAGTGAATTTATAAACATGAGTTATTATGCTTTTAGAAAATATTATGTTTTTCATATTTATTCTGACTATGTACAGCTTTTAGGGAAATAATGGGCTTTGAGAAATAAATGTGTATTTATGTTATTTTGGAGTTTATAGTTTCCAAGCCCATATACTGCCTTTTGTGTTCATTACAGAATAGTCATTTGATCAAGTGATTTTCAATACATTGTCAAAATAAATTATACTCAGTTCATTAGATGTACAGGAAGTGTAGCTAAAGCAGGGACAAGTATTAATTTAGGACTCTGCAGAAACTGACACTCCATCTTATGACCCTGAGGCTGTATTATTCAAGATACCTAGTGATGGAAGGAAGTCTGTCTCCATAGCAATTACCTAAATCTTTTATCAGTCATTTCTGGAAAGAAAATTAGAGCAATTGTGTCAGGATGGTCATATGGGCAGAAATTGCACACTCATTCAAACCACTTATGTCCCTGACTTTGTCCTTGCTTGATCGCTGCTTTTGTTTACTACTCTGTGTTTGAAAGCTTGATTGGACAGGAGCAGATGTGCCAAACTGTAACTACAAAAGGTTGGCCTTTTGTTTTCTTCTCATTTCTTCCTTCCTTCCTTCTTCTCTTTTTCTTTCTTTCTTTTTCCCTTCCTACCTTCCTTCTTTCTTTCTTTTCTTCCTTTCTTCCTTTCTTCCTTCCTTCCTTCCTTCCTTCCTTCCTTCCTTCCTTCCTTCCTTCCTTCCTTCCTTCCTTCCTTCCTTCCTTCCTTCCTTCCTTCTTTCCTTCCTTTCTCCTTCCATTCTTCCTTCCTCCTTTTTTTACTTTCTTAGCAAAACTGCTAAATCATACTGCTTCTATTAAACAAATTACAAAGATCAGGCTAATGATATTGGGGAAACTCAATCGGATATAGTTAAATAAGAAGCAGCAGCTCTTCCTTCTGAATACTATTCATCTCAGTAAGTTTAATAGTCAGGTGATTGTCAATGTGTAGAAAATGTTGCAAAGAATGTGAATGTGACATGTGAATATTAATTGATTAGATGATTGATGTCATAACAGTAAACTTGTCAGTGTGATGGGCCATTGTCTAAATATGATTTTATTGATGTAGGCTAGAAGATTTAAAAATATTAAAACAAATTAATAGCCAATGAATAGTTTCAGTTGCACTGTGGGAAAAGTTTCAAAAATACCTCTGGACATTTAGATTTTTGTACCATTGGATTTTGAAATAAGAATAAAAAGCTTAAGTCTTGATCAATAAGAGTTGCAGTTTTCATTGAGTGGTATGAACAACACAGTCTAAGCTTTCTCTTCAAGTTCCTTGTTCAGGAAAATTTACAATTGATGGCTTTCTATAACAGCAAAGATATCCCCTTCTTCATGACTCAGCTAGGGACCTGCCAGACTAATCTATTCCCAGTGGGCTGGCCATGGTCCTTTACTCTATCTGTCTTAGCATATTGATTTCTGAGCTGTCTTATTGGTTCCTAACATAATTATAGCCGGAGTGGGTCTCTTAGTACAGCTAATACATTTACACCATGGCATCTAGGGGAGCTTATTATAACGGTATCCGGTAGTGCCACTGTAGTTAAGGGTCAGTTTCTATTTCTATTATAAACTCTGTTTTTCAGGGAGTTTATATTTTAGCAGTTTTAACTTATTTAAAGGGAAAAAAATCATACTTTGTTTATATCCAAGATCAACATATTTCTGCCCTTAATAAATCTGAAATCTCTAACCTTGCCATATTTTTGACATTTTCAGGAAAGCAAATGATGTTTTCTATTCTTATGGGATCTTTGACTTAGCAACTAATTTGACATGTAGTTCAGTTGAGGTATCAATAGAGGTGGTTTTTACACCTTAAACATTTTATGGGTAGCATATATTGATTATGGTTTCCTTTTCAGAAGGTATGATGACTCCTAACTCCCAAAGATTAAGTAAATATGTTTTTCTAAAAACATGTAGGGATTTGACAGAAATGGTGTTTCTTGAAATAGAAAAATTACCATCAAGATGATATTTTACTAAAACGTCCACAATAGAGAACTCTTTTTAAATACAATAGCACAATATGTAAAGAAAGATATGTAGCCCATGTGGGACCATTTTGTTCACTTTGCAAAATTTAACACATACAAAAGATTTTAAACAATTAACTAATGCAAGTTTGGTTTGTGTTTTTGTAGATTTGAAAAATATGAGACTTGCCTCAAAGATAGCACAGTTAATTGGGAGTAGTGTGATCTGGACATAGGTAACTCATTCAATTTATAGGTGTGCATTTGAGAATCTGAGTGCTGATGACTTATAAATGGGCATTTCCGTGAGGCATTATGTCCTAGGATATTCAAATTCAATATGAATTCCAGAACATACCAAAACATCCATTCTGGATTATGTGTTTTCTTGAACATTCTTAGAAGTGACAAAAGATGATGTTTAATATCCAAAGTGAAATCTGTGGAATGCTTAACTTGTGATCTTTAAATTTTGAAGGTCCATAGTTATACTATGCAAACTTTAAGCTATGGCAAAATAAAATTCATATAACAGTTTCACTGGCATGGGAATTGTTTTTATATTTTATTTTTAAAAAAGTATAAGAAATTGACAAGATACATAATATAACAGATGCATTTTAATTTGTATATAACTAATATATATAAAATATAATATATGTGTAGATAGATAAGCTTCTCTGATAATGCAAAATTTACTTTTCTAAGGAAAATGAAGTTGCAACTTGAGCATTCATTTCTCGATTGGATTGTATATCAGATAGTCTATTTCTCCTTTCTGTAATACAAAATTTCATCTGATATTATTGACATGTGGTTTGATTTACTTATTTCACCAATTTTTATGGCAGGCATTGTGCTAAGCACAGAGAGTGGGGAAAGATCCAAAACTAAAAATATAAACCATTCTAGGTGTACAAAAATTTGCAGTTTAGAAAAGGGGAAAATGTTACAAATGCCTTAGTAGAGAAAGTAAAATATATTGAGATTAAGATATATTGAAAGTAAGATATATTGAGAGATTTGTAGACCAGAGAAGATAGAGATAATTCTGACAAACACAGTCAAGAAAGCCTTTTAAAATGACATAATATTGGAGCTTTGTTTTGAAAGATAAGAAAATAGTTTGACCATATACTAGATAACTTCAAACTATCGTGATTGACCAATGAGTTGATTTGTCTATGTATTTACTTACTTATTTTACAGTTTTCCTTGCATAGGAAGCTCTCTCAGTATACTTGCCTATGGCAACATCTATTTTTTTCTCATTCTCATTTATCTTTTTAACTTTTGGTAGACTAGGAAACCAAAGTAACCCATTAGGACTACATAGGAGCAAAAATTAATTAGACTCTGCGTGGCCATTTTAATGGCTCTATCATATGTAAAGTACAAGTACTTTAATTTGTGTACTCTACAATATCTATATTGGACACTCTGAGCACCTCTTTTCTTAATTACTGCTGCATTCCAATTATAGAAGGTTGCTAAATAGTTTAATTCAGACTAGGTAAGGAAAAAATTTAAATTAAATTTTTGGTCATTATGTAAGTGTAGCAGAAAAACTCTATGTTCTACTCTTCTTCATACAGTAGTAAACAGAAGCAGTGATCAAGCAAGGACAAAGTCAGGGACATAAGTGGTTTGAATGAGACATTACAGCTAGACTTGTAGTTAGCTGTGGCCATGTAATTACTGCCCTGTCAAAAGAAGGTGAAATGGATGAGTACCATTTCTAGAAGATGGCTTATAAGATATTCGTATACTTCCATGATTTATCCTTGCTCCCTTTCAGCTGGATAGCATGGCTCTCTTGGGTGGTAGGACCACAGCATGGAAGGTGTTTGAATTCAGGTCCTGAATCATCATGTGGGGAAGGGCCATTCCCCTAAGCTTGTATCTTCACCAACCAGGAATATCCATATGATGTGTTTTATTACTGTATATGAGACGTGTATGACAATTACTATCAGACCACTTAAATTTGTAGAATATGTTATGTGTATGTGGGTATAATCATTGGGTTTAATTTTATAGATTATGTATATCACATTTTACTTTACAGAAATTTTATTTCCAGAAGTAAAATTTTTCTATCATTTTACTTTTATTCTTAAACACGTTTTAAAGTTGCTTTCTATTTTGCTTTGTTTTATTCTTGTTCTGATTTGTTTTCTTCAGGGAAGTCCTATTTAAGACAGATGCAGTGATTGTATGGGATGCAGTGTCACGAGTCAATTTTTAAATGAGTTGACAAACTCAGTTTAAATAATCAATTAGTAGCTTCTGAGGACTTGTTCAAATTTGACCAGGTCAGCTAGTAGTAGATTCAGCCTAGCCTATTAAGTGTCCACTCTTTTTTGTTATTGGGTATAGTCTTTAGATCAATGTAAAATGCACAGATTATATAATCAATGAAATTAACTCATGATTATGCTGTTAACAGGTTAATCTTTGAAGTTAATAAATTAGATAAAATTGTAATAAACTTTAATGACTTAACATTTCAGCCCACTGTCTTGAATCATTTAGGTTTTTCTCAGAACATTTCAAAAATGTTATAGCTAGATATTTTTCATATTAAAAATAAACTAGCAGACATTCAACTTTTTATTTTTAACTATTCTGTGGGTTCTGTATGAAGAATGGAATTGCAGTGGCACAAGAATTTTACAAATAATGAGGTGAAAACAGCTTAACCAAACTTTTCAAATCTTCAAAGGATTCTACTCTGGTTTATAATAGAAGTGCCTACAGATTCTCAGTCACAACAAGATGGCTGAGCACTACAGTAATACAATTCATATTCACAAAATAAGCTTTTCTTGGCAAAGTTGGCTTTCCATCCCCTGTCATAACAAAGAAGAATTGCCAACTATTTATTTCAGTGTTCCTAATTGTTGTCAAAATGTGACCTAAAACTCTGACACAGAATTTTTCAAAGTCAGGTTTGCACAAGGCACATACATTTATCAATGTTTATCCCACATTCACCTATGCAGTAGCACTTGTGAAGGTCTGTTTTTATTTAATTCTCAAGATGTTGTAGTTAACAGGAAAACTGTCTCATAAATTAGGGAAGTGCTCAATTACAAGCCTGACAGAGATTGATTTTGGTTCTGCTGTTGGTCACTACCAGCAAGTGAAGGCTGCAGAAACGACAACTCCAGCTAATGCTCGTCACTTCAAAGGTGATCATGGAACAAGTTTCATTAAGAAGTGAGAGAATGCTTGGCACACGTCCGTGTGTTGCCTGTATTTATAGCAATGATCTGTATGTGTACTCCCTGGCTATCTAGTTACAGGCATTCATGTGACAAAAGAATGTAACTTTAAGTAGTTTGCGTGAAAACTAAATAACAAATGAAAAGCTTCGGCCATCAAATACAAAACAAGAAAATACATCTTAGAAGGTTTGAAGTTTTCTATGCCCATCACACTGGAATTGCCAAATTAGTCGGCTCCCAACTGAAAGACAATAGACTCAAAATGTGAACTTCAAAAACTTTGATTTGATTCAGCTAAATGTCATGGATTCTTTGTGAAAACTCTTTAAAAATAGTATCAATCAACTAGAATTGTAAGATAATTCCAAAATAAAATATTAAAAATATCTTCATTCTGATCCTTTGAGAAGGAATTATGGTAGAGTTTAAAACTGATTTACTTAATGTGGACTGACAATGTATTTTGAAAAATCCAGATATATATTCTGACTAAAATAATGGGTAAATGCTATTTTGAATTGCAAACTACATTTAAAAGTGAAATAAAATATACCAAAACTATGATATTAGAGAAATTCTGTTTGCTTTGATTCCTAAGCAGGTCTGTTCTTTATAGTCCAGCATGGTGCTGCTGGTATAACAAACTTCCCTCCAAAGTCATATCCTATTTGGACTACTAAACAAAGGCATTCCATTCTAGGTTTTGACAACAAATTTGTTTTTCTATAATTACAAAAGGCAGAAAAAGTGTGAAGGTTAAAAGATGGAGGACTTCAGGAGAGTAAAGTCCCATGTTTAGACAATCTCAACTCTGAAGCTTATTAAGAGATTAAACAGAACATTCTCTAAATATGATCTTTTGCTTTCAAGATTAAAAGGGACAATTTAAAAGTATGGAAATACATCATTTTTAGGGTTTTGATATCTACTTAGTATCCTCTTAAAGCTTCAAATTTGGGGTCTATATGTCATTCAAGAAATGGCATATATGAACAGTTATTCTGTGTCTCTTCTCCTTATCCATTTCCTACTAAGTTAAACATTTATTTAAATGCAGTAATTTCATTGCAAAATCTGAAATAGAAGTGTAAATATTCCAAATCATTCTCCCAAAATTGTATTTGACCTCTGTTTTAATAATGTGAAAATAAAACAATAAATGTTATTTATAGTTTTGGAGTTTTTGTTTTGGTTAAACAATATAGTGCTAGGGTATTTGTGTGTTTGTAGTCAACAAAAGTTCACAATGTTTCTCTGGAACTTAAATACACAGTTCAGACTTTTCTATGAGAAAGGAATAAAACCAATTTTCTTAGGAGCAAATATGAAGTGTAAATGCTTTCAAGAGCAACAAAATTGGAATGTCCTAAAATTTAAACTTCCTTTCTCTTTAAAAGTAACATCACAGGGCTTTGGGATTATTTTTCTGCTTTGCATTGTTTTCAAAGTCATCTAATGGCAAGGTTGGAATATATAGTAACTAAAACTGTGCTTTATAGGCAGTCTTCATGAAATAGCACATTTGTGGGGAGCCGAGGATGAATATCACTATAGTTATTAAATTACTGTTCTTTAGAAAACATTAGACAAATAACAGGAAATCACGCTGTGCAGCAGGATAATACAATAAGGCCTCAATTATAAGAGTTAGGAACAATAAGTGAGCCTCTAAATGGCAAAGTTGAAGTGGCCTTTTATTATAACTAAACATTTCCATGGTTTAGAACTTAAATCACTATTTCTTCAGCAAAAAAATAAAAATGAAAAATATATAAATACTGTGTTACGGGGAAAAGACAGTCTCTTCAATAAATGGTGTTGGGAAAACATGACAGATATATGTAAAAGAATGAAACTGGACTACTTTCTTACACCATATATAAAAATAAATTCAAAATGGATAAATCCTTGAATGTAAGACCTGAAACCATAAAACTCTTAGAAGAAAAAATAGGTAGTAGCTCTTTGATGCTGGTCTAAGCAATACTTTTTTTTTGGACTAGACTCTTCAGGCAAGGCAACAAAAGCTAAAATAAATAAGTGGGACTACATTAAACTGAAAAGCTTTTGCAGTGAAAGAAATCATCAACAAAATGAACAAGCAAACTACTGAATAGAAGATATTTGCAAATCATCATCTGATAAAGGGTTAATATTAAAAAATACAGAACTTACACAACTTAATATAAAAGTAACAAACAACCCAATTAAATAATGGGCAGAGTACTTGAATAGACACTTTTCCAAAGAAGGCATACAGATGGCCAGTAAGCAAATGAAAAGATGCTAAGCATCACTCATCATCAGAGAAATGTAAACCAAAGCCATAATGAGATATTATCTCACCCCTATTATAAAAAAAATAGTAAGTGTTGTCAAAATATAGAAAAAAGGGAACCTTATACACAGTTCATGGGAGTGTAAACTGGTGTAGTCACTATGGAAAGCTGTATGCAGGTTCCTCAAAAAATTAAGAATAGAACTACCATATGATACAGCCATTCCATTTCTGGATTGTTATCCACAGAAAATGAAAACAACGATTCAAAGAGATATGTGCACCCCTATTTCATTGCAACATTATTTATAATAGCCAAGATATGGAAGCAACCTAAGGGTCCATCAATAGAGGAATGGATAAAGAAGATGTGGAGTATGTGTGTGTATATGAATATTAATATTACTCAGTTATAAAAAAAACCAACTCTTTCTTTTTTTTAGAAAGAATGAATATATGTTGTGATAATATGCATGGACCTCAAGAACATTTTACTAAAAGAAATAAGTCAGACAAATACCATATGTGTCACTTAAATGTGCAATCTAAAACACAAAACAGATGAAAAAACAAAACAGATTCATAGATACAGGAAACAAACAGTTGGTTGTCAGACTCTCAGATAGAGAAATAAGCCGTGGAGGTGTCAAGTACAGCATGGGGAATATAGTTAGCAGGGTCACAAAACTCTGTACAGTGACAGATGTGACTAGACTCAACATGGGGATCATTTCATGAGGCATAAAAGTATCACATCACTATGATGTACACCTGAAACTAATAGGATATTGGTATGTCAATTATATTTCAATAAAAAATAAGTGTTTATCTGCATGATATATGTAATTATCTACAGACCTATAGGGTAATGGCATTTGAGGAAAATTACTTGGTAATTTACTTTAGTGAACTCTATTTACAGATGCACTTTAGTTTCTCAATTTTGCTAGTTACAAAGGACCCAAGTCTTATGCCTCTCTCAGCCTTAATGTACTTTTTAGAACATGTTTTTTAGGGAAACTGTAACTATGGATGTCACATACAGTAATAAAAGTATACATTACCACACTATGTGAGCTGGAGTATAGGACATGTAAAAATTACTAAAATGTTTATGAATTTATAAGTCTTCTGCTATGATAATAATTTTATTCATTTTTATTCATTTGATCTAATAATGATTAATCTTAGGTTACCTTTTAATTACTTTGCCAATTAACAAAGTCCTTCAACAACCATCTCAAATATCATTATGTCTTTGAAGATATTCTCACTTCTGTTGCAAAAGCAATGTATTATTTCTGTACTCCACTATGTCTCCTATATTTTGTAGCAACTTCTATGGAAAAAATAACTTGATCACTGACTCTGTGCCAGACATATGAGTGTTACCCCATTTGTTTCAACCACCTCGTATACACAAGTAAGCATGATGGACATTTTCATTTTGTAATGAGGAAGACTTACTTAGGCTAAGCAGCAAAGTTAGCAGCTAAAACATGGTGGACTGGGTCTGTACTCCAGGTCTTTTTAATTACAAAGTTCATTCTCTTTTATCATTCTTCTATATGGCTTCTCACTTTAGTCTCAGATGTGAAATCATATAGGTTTAGTTCAAGGGTAGTTTGAGTTATAAATACCACTGTATGTTAGAGATGCTTCTCTGCACCAGAATGTCCATTAAAAAAAAAAAAAGACCAAGACTGTGCACTTTCTCTGTACACATGGGATGAATAACTTTCAAGAAGGTTCCCAAACCCTGTTACAAGAAATTGGTGGGGAAAGGGTTGGGGGAAGTATATTGCTATGTGCAGTAGATTGAATTATTGGCTCCAATTTTCACTCCTCCATTCATCAATCTTTTTGCCTTGGCCTCATCCTGGGTGGAATTTACATCTCTGTCCTTTGACCTTGAACTTGGATATGTGACTTGTTTTGCCTGTGATAAATAGGCGCAAGTGATAACATGCCAGTTTCATGCTTGGGACAAATAAGGGGTCTCAAATGTTTCTGCTTGTTGTCTTGCATCTCTGTCATTGCCATAAGAAGAATATGCCCTGACTAGCGTGTAGTCCCAGAAGGATGCAAAGTTGCAAAGCTCCACAGCTGGACACAACCGAGGACATCTGAACCTCTGTTAGCCCATAGACATTTGAGCAATAATAGGTAAGTGTTGCTTTAAGTCACTGAATTTTGAGGAGTTTGCTGTACAACAATATCTGTGACTACCTTATGATGTGAAGAAGGAATCACTTTGAGTCAGCATTAATTCAGCACTTACTATTTCCAGCATGTAAGATAAAGATAGTATTGCATTGGTCAGTAAGACTTGCTGCCATAATATTTTGATTTTTAAAATTTTCTAAACTTTACCTTGATAACCAATGTAGAGTCATAGAGTTCATGATAATTAGAAATACACTTTTCTGATCAAATTTAATCTTCTACTTCTGATATAACAAACTTAAAGGAGTTGGGTCAGTGAAGAACTGGCGGGCTTGTGGGAAGAAACGATGTATTCACAGATTAGGACCAACATGATCCTTTACAAGGAATCAGTATTGTAAAGTTACATGGTCCAAGTTGGACACTAAAATCATATTCACTACTTTCTGTGTCTTCTAGCTATATCATTTAGCTAACTCAGAAATTCCAGTAGGGACACCAAGAATCACAACTATTATGTTCCAATGCCCAGAGTTCTCAGGATTAATTTCTATATGACCATTGCCTGAATTCAAAATGAGACAACAAAGGTAAAAGAATACTTACGGTCCAATCCCTGTGACCAAAGAGCTGCCTTTTAGAGTTGAGCTAAGGAGGTAAAAGATGCTTAATGTATGGCATGATATTTGACTTGCCCTTCAGCACAGCTCAGAAATCCTACTTAATGTCTCTAGCCAGCTTCCACTGTAATCATCCCAGCATGCCTTCTAAAGCTTCATTACTATTCTGAGACTTCCTTTTTCTAACACTCCTCTCCTATTCAGAAAAATGACTTTTATTCTTATTTCACATAGGAAATGGAGGTTACATGAACTACCTCAATTTTCTGCCCTTCCATTTGTGCATCTATTAGCATTGGCACCAATCTCAGGAATTCTTCCTATAAAAGCCTCTTCTCTAATGTAATGTTAATTTATTCATATGCACTCTTGATTTTGAGTCCTCAGCCTCTCATTTGCACTGAATCTTTTGGTACATAAGCATGCTGACATAGTTTCCATTTTTACACACTTCCTAACTCACTGTCCTCTCTGGCTGTCTCCATACAACTCTGCTTGTGAACCAGACTTAATAAGACAGGAAGAGCAGGTAAACTTCCAATATCAGCTTCAATAGTGTTATTTGCATCAGACTAATTTCCCACTAGCTACAATTATAAAAGTGGGAAAAACATACAACAAACTGCTTGAAAACATTACAAAAGAACCAATTCAAGGAGCATTCGAAGAACTATGATTCTAGAAGGAAGAGGGCCCTCAAAAGTGAGTTTTTCACGAATGCCTGGCTTTTACCAGGGGTGATCCAGCACTTCTTGCCGTAGGAGGATAGATATCCTTCCAAAAGAGGCAGACTCTCTGTGCTGAGAAGAAAGGGGTTAGAAGTAGGGACTGCCAGAGCAACTAGTGCTTAAGGGGAAAAGATCCTACAGAAGAGGACTTGCAGCAGATTAAACCTCAAATGGAATAGTATTGGGCAATAAAAAGAATGAAATATTTACATGCTACAATATGCATGTTGTAATTCATCAAGTAACTACTAAGATAATGTTAAATACATTTTCAACAAGCTAACTAATAAAAGAAAAAAATGAAATAAATCAGCTGCAGTAATCCAAAAGTAGTAAGGAGAAATGATAGATGACAGAACAAAGTAAATATGGGAGAAATGGAAAACAAGCAAACAAAAAAATGTTTAATTACTATGTTAGTTAGTACTTACATGAAACGTAAATTGAAAAATTAATTCAGTTAAATGCCAAAGATTGTTAGACTGAATAAAAAAGGAAAATCCAAATATATTCTATTGATAAGAAACATATGTTAAATATAAAGGCAAATAAAAATTTAAGAAAAATGTTAAACAGGGAAACACTAACAGAAGAAAGCTAGGCAGTTATATTAAGTGTAGAAAAATTGGACATTAAGACAAAATTATTACAAAATATAAAGAGGAACATCTGACTTAGAAAAGATCAACTCAACAAAAAGATACAATAATCCTAAATTTTCAAACACCAACCACAGTGAGAAAATCTATAAAACAGATGTTTACACTACTAAAGGAGAGTTAGAAAAATCTATAATCCTATTTAGAGAGATAAACATGTGACTCTCAATAATCATGAAAGAATCACAGGAAAAATTAATTAGTAAGATTAAAGGTGATTTTAGCAACACAAATAGCCAATTTGAACTAAGTATCATATATCAAACACTACATTCAAGAGTGGCAGGAAACCTATTTTTTTTAAGTACACGAGATAGATTCATCTGGTCAAATACAGTAAGTCAATGTGTAACAAACTGATAAATGAGAAAAAATGGAATTAAAACATTTTAATGAACCAGAAGAAGTCAATAAAGGAGAAATGATGGCAGAAAAATAGGAAGTGAATATAAAAAATAAGATTTAAAAGGCTAAAGGAATTACATAAAATTATATAGTAATTACATAAAATACAAATTGGATAAATAATTCAATTTTTATGAATAGGAAAATTTACTGCTGTGAGCATGTTATTTCTACAAAACCTATTCTAAAAGTTCTATACAACTACCCTTGAAAAGATTTCAGCAGTTTATTCAAGTTATATTTACAGACTAACAAGTTCCTCTAATATTTACATAGACAAGCAAAGGGCCAAGCATAACTAATACAGTATTGAAAAAGCATCAGTGACAAATTACATATACTTTCTGACTTAAAGAGTGACTATAAATTCTGAAGTTACAGTCTTTATGAAAGTACCGTATTAGTGCAAGAATAGCCAAAAAGACAAAGAAATCAACATCAACAGTGCAGAAATAGACCCACCTGCACAATAGTCATGAAATAATTTATTTTTTGTAAATGATGCTGTTCCATAGGGTATGTGTATGGAAGAAATACACTTGATTCACACATCATATCATGAACAAACATCAATTACAGAAGGACTGCAGACTTCTATGTAAAAGGCAAAACAACAAAGCTTGTAAAAGCATTGGAGACTATCCCCAAAACCATGAGTACTAAACATAAACATGAATATTAATAACTTTTTAAAAATTAAAATAAAAAAATACCATTAAGAGGTTGAAAAGGCAAGTCATGCTGTGGGAGAACATAATTGTCACTCATATATTAAAAAAGACATGTATTTAGAATATATGCAGAACTGCAACAAATCAATAATAAAGATTCAGACAAGCAAATAGAAAAATGGCCAAAATATTTGAATATGTATTGCACAAAAGGATGCTAACATAATTAGGCTTCAGAAAGATGCAAATTAAAAATACAATGCAATAGAGCACACAACCACCAGACTGGCTGAAATGAAGATGAAACACAAATATTGGCAAAGATATAGAGCAACTTCATGCTTTGCTAGTAGGAGTGTAAATTAGTGCAACTACTTTGGAAAACTTTGGTGTTTTCCTATTAAAGCTACATGTATGCCTACATAATGATATAATAATTTCATTCTTAGACATATACCCAACAGATATGGGTACACAGCTCCTAAAAGATATGCACAGGAATGTTCATAGCAGCAATGGTTACAATAACCAAAAACTGGTAGTAACTCTAACAAACAAGAAGTCTTCACTGATATGGCTAAAAAAGATAGTGGCTACAAAATTGTGAATGTATTTGTACAATGGAATACAATGGAATGCAAAAGAGCAAATTATAGCTGTATGCAAAATCATGGTTTGAGAGAAAGAAGCTAGACACAAAAAAGTATGTTTTACAAGATCCTATTTATTGTATGAGGGTAAAGAATAGGTAAATGCAATCCACTGGGATAGAAATCAGTATAGTGGTTGTCTTCTTGGGAGGGCAGGTTATGATTGGGAGATTATACAAAGGAGCCTTCCCAGATGCTGGAAATATTCTCTGTCTCAAACTGAGTGGTTGCTAATATACATGTGTATCTGAATATACATATTCATCAAGCCTGCCCCCTGAGTCTCAGTTTTTTAATTTATTTGTTTGTTTGTTTATTTATTTATCTTACTGCGTTCGCTGTCTCTTGTTGCTTCATAGTGACCACTCACTATCTGCTGCAACCAGGCCCATCTCAGCACTCCATTGAACTTTGCTATGCTAATTAGGTTTATCAGTAATGACCCTTCTACAAAATTCAATAGATATTTAAAAATTCCAGTATTCCTTAACCTCTTTGCTACATTATAAATCATGTATTGTGCTTCCCTTCCTTACCCCTCCTAACTCACTAGGCTAGTTTCTGCTGCCCCACTCCCCTTTCACGTTCTCACAAGGAGTTGGCTGGGGTTTCTGATAGCACAGAGGTTGCCTTTGTACATATTGTTTTAAAATGCCCCCTTTGGGCAGATGGATTACAATAAGGTGTTTGCTCTAACAAATGAATTAGTAAATGGACCTCTCTATTTGATCTGAGCCATCTGTGCTGCAGGGAAGATGGCCTTGTGAATGGTCAGGGAGCCACATCTCGGCCTTATTTTTGTCCTCACCCCTTCCCCCGGGAGCTCTTATGTAGAACTTCACCTGTGTGATGACTCCTTGGGATACCTTGCCTAGAAGAAGTTTGTCAAAATCCTACTCATTATGTGAGTCTCAATTCAAATGTGCACTTCTCTGTGATACCTTCCCAGCTTAGGCAGCCTGGCACAGGCCTGTGCTTGTTCAGTGTATCCTTCCATCCCCCACTGCAGCAGATGACCCATTATATTGTAATTATTTGCATGCTTGACTAGTCTAAACTGTTAACTGTAACAGCCGAGAACGTGTCTTTTCCATGTAAATTCAGTAGCATACACATAATATGGCTTATGAATGCAATCAAGTCAATAAGTGAATGAATAAATCCAGTAGCAAATGAAGACAAAATTAATATCTGCAAGAAAAATAGCATTTGAAATGACAACATCAGATCCAAATATAGGAAAACTGAAATGAATAGAGTGTTTGAAAGTTAATGGATATACATAGAGTAAAAAAAGAAAAGCTATTTTTAGTCCTACAGACTAGTGTTCATCTAAATTAAACACTTAAGACCACTAGAAATTCACTTCACTTATATTTATCCAGCATATGTTGAATAGATTTTATATACTCTGCCTATCAGTGGCTAATGTTTTACAAACTAAATACGGAAGATTCATATCTGTCTGAGTTTGGCTTATTTTATGAATTCTTTACATTCCATATTTTAAAGAACTTACTGGGCATAGCAAAATAGGATAATATCACCTGCTCTCAGATCCTGCAGCAACAAAGTGTCAAGTAAAATTTACTAACCCATTCCCAGTGTTCCTAACTTAAAGATTCAACACTACACGCAGTGACATGGAAGTATACAATGGCATAGAAACTGAGTTTGTGAAGATATTTTGCAATATTGCAAGAATTTGTATCTTGAGTTTCATTTCTGCAACAATGGCTATGAATGAAATTCATGTTTCTAATTTTGAAATCACCAGATAAGTAAATAATTTTGTATGAGCAGATTTGTTTTACAGACATTGTGCCAGACACCATGGGTGACACACAAGAGTAAATAAGTTATTAGGACACTCCAGATCCTGAGCGGGGAGAGACATATGCAAATAGAACAATAATTTGAGACACAGGCAGGGCTTAGTAGGGCCATTATAACATCCCCTTACCAACAGTGATAGCCTGACAAATCGTATAGCCACCAGATATAGGAAACTACAGCGAACAGTGAATTCTCATTAAAAGATGACCATTAAACTATTATTTTTGGAACAGTTCTGTTGATTGGCTTTCCATGTTTGAATTCTTGGTAAAAGAAGTTCTGAAGAAAGACTCATTAGTAATGAAGTCCCTCCGCTAATGAGCATTCCCATAGTTAGCCTTTTTTTTTCAATATTGATCAAACAAAGAAACTCAGTCTCTGAATCTTTACTGTGCTTCACACTTGTAAGTCCATCCATCTTGTGACATCTCGGCAGAAGTTCAGTGCTCCCTGTCACTGCAGTGGCTCTTCAGTTGTATTGTCTCTTCCCTTTGTACTTATGCTGGGACATGTGCGTGACATCTTTTCACTGTGAGACAATTATTTCACTCTCACTGACTCTTATTCTACTTCAGCTTTACTTCTACCTCTAAGGTTCAGAGTTCTTAGTCTTCTTGAGCAGATAAACTACAGCAATTTCTCCCCTAAAAGTTCTACCTTTGAGGGGCACTCAGGCACAAAATTGTAGTGGGACACAGATGTGAAAGTTGAGGGTTTGGAGGAGTTTTGAAAATTCTCCTTCTTTATTCTGCTACCTCAGGAAAGTATCCCATCTGTCTGCTCTCAAAACTTCAATCTTTTCCCTTTCACTTTAAGTGCAATTTACCAAAAATATATGCTTTCATTTTAACTCCAAATGAAAAAAAAGACAGAGAAAGAGAGAGGAAGAGCTAGGACACTATTTTTGTCACCTTATATAGAGAAAATTACATTTTAGGAAAGGCTTTTTCTTGGGTGATAAAGGAAAAATTCTTACTCAAAATGCTTTGTGTTGTCTGACTTTAAAAAATGTTATTATAATTGTACTTAGGTAATTGACCTATGTTTTATGTAGAAAAATATTCAGTCACTTTATTCATTATTAGGTTGTTTTCAAGATTTCCTGAAATAATGAGAGTTATTTGAAGTTTAGGAATGAAATAAAGTAACTCAATCAAAATAATGAACTTCTGCTTAAATTATTTTTTACCTCTTTGTTTAGTTTGTTTTTAGCATGCAATTTAAGGCTTTTAGTTAAGGAATAGATCTATACTACTGAAGAACTGAGGAATGAATGAAAAGATATTGGAAATGCAGAACTGATGGCTACAAGGAATTAATTATGTGAAGAAAGAGACAGTGGTAGTTACCTTGTCTAAAAGACTAGCAAACCAGGAAGAGGAACATTTTTGAAGGAGAGACATGCAGATCTTGAAAGTTCTCCAAATGCCCCATGAGAAGCATTTCAATAAGTAGTAAGCAGTAAACAACACAGGGTCAGGAAATTAGAGAATAAGATGCGCAAAGCTTTCATAGTCTTTTGCATGGAAATGAAAGTCGAAATGGTGGCAGGTGTTGAAATCACCAAATTAAAGTGTATAAGCAGAGAGAAGAGTGGATGTAAAAATGAGGAGGAAAGTAAGAGAAAAAGGTCATAGAGTAGGAAGACAACCAAGAGAGTGCAGATTTGGGGAAGGAAAGTGAGAGGAACCATTGAAAGATGTTTGACTGTGTCAAATGATGCTAATATAGGAAATAAGGAAGTTAGACAATGGGAACAGATGAGAAGGAAACATGGTATAGGAAATATTAGCATAAGGAAAATTGAAATACTTGAAGACTTAATGGAAAAGAATTGGGTTTCTCTTTTCCGTATCATATATATGTGTCATAGACAGGTATATATGTACACATACATATATTTATTATAGACCAGGGAGACAGTTGTTGAGTAAGGATTCCAGAGAATAGCAGAGCATCAGTTATCACAAATAGAAGGCCTGGTCTTAAAACAGGTGTTTTTTTCCTTCTCTGGTATTGCAGGAAAAGAGCAAAAATAATGATGATTATGCACAAAGAGAATCTGAGTAATAGGGAAAAGAGCTGAGGTTAATTTTCATCCAAATTTGCAATACAGTAGGAGTTGAAGGTATCTGCTCAGAGATATGTAATCTGGTATATGTTCAATGGCTTAAGGCAAGAAAAACAGCTAATGTGTAAAATGAGAGCAAAAGATTGCTGGGTAGCTCTTAGAATCCAGTTGATATTGGCCAGCATGAATTTAGAGTATAACCATTTTAAATGCTTTGGATTTTGTTCCAGAAATGCTTAAATTCAGGATAAAAAAAAAATAGTCCTTTTGAGTGCACCCAACATTGGGTGAAGATACCAAAATATGGCACAAAAACAAATTGAATATGAAATCATTTAAGGCAAGGAGGAAGAATGTTAACTTTGTGTTAAAGAATAAAGTTAATAGATTCATAATCATAATAAATTGAATTAAAAAATGATTAATTAGGAAACTCAAGACTAAATTCAGTGATTAATTTTTCATACATTTGTAGGAATGGAAATTACAAAAGTCTATGTTTATAACAAAATTTGAATGATATTTTATTTTTATTAAAACCTGAGTGCTAAAATGCTAGCTTAGAAATGAAGCAGAAATTCCTTTTTTAAAAAACATATGAAGGTGAGGGGAAGTGCTATACAACTTCTACCATTGTCCTATAAAAAAAGAAAATGGAAAGAATGCCATGAATATAAATATTTATGTTAATATTGCCAAAAATCAAAACAGTCTGAACTTTTCCCAAAGTTTCCCTCAGAAGAGCTTGAAAGGAAAAGAAAGCACATTAAATAGGACCAGATGCTAAAGCCAGATTTGAACAGTAAACAACAAAAAAGAAACCACCTTCATCACGACACATTTGAGGGAGCAGAAGTTGCAACTTCAATAGAAAGGACACTGAGGGATTTGGATGGAATAAGAAACAGGTAGGAACAGTAGCAGAAATTCTACAGATTTTAAAACGGATCCTACCCAACTCCTCTTCCATTTGATTAAGTAGAGAGGAAGTGGCTTATCTATGACAGAGATCAAATACAATATTTTTTTCATATTTCGGGATGAATCCAGAGTAAGAATTTTTATTAGTAAATGTAATTGAGGAAAATGTTGTAAGAGAGCTAAAGATGTTTGCAAGGGCATAATTATAGTGAATTTCATTACAACAGGAGCTGAAGAAAGGGAAGAAAATAAAATAAAGAATGAATTGAGCATTTAACAATGTAGACAATTGTCAAAGCACTAAGCAATGAGGAGGAAAGAGGACGCGTCTGAGGGAATGAGCCTCACAGGAACCTTGAAGGAAGAATCTAGTCTTGAAGGAGCTCAGGGAGCAGAACAGATGCCTAGTCCACCTCTGGCAGTGAAGCACCTGGGCCGTGGTGGAAGAGTTCTTTCTATTGGCAAAGGCTGCCAAGTGATCTTAAGAAACATTTTGTTTAAGTTCAATCAAGGAGGTGGCAAAGATGAAGCTGAAAATATGGAAAAGTTGACTGACTAAGGAAGTTTTTAGAAGGCTGAAAAGGCTCATATTCAGACCAGATTTCAAGAGAAGAAGGTGGAAAGGGGTCTTCCAGGAGTGATCTTGTAAAACAGTAATGGGAAGTATGTTGGGGGTTCCCAACAATTTCTGACAGCAAGGTGGATAGTTGCTTCTATCACAGGAATCCCAAACAATTCACTCAGCATTCCTGTACTTCACAGGGCAGTGTCTCCCTAAGCCACTCTGGGAACCATTTATTCAGATGCTTCAAATGCACCTCATATCTAGATTTTCTCTCCTTTATCAACACTAAAGAATTAATTACTCTCCTGCTTCCGTGGAATTTGCTGTTTACTCTTTTATATACTGATTTGAAGTTGTACTGTTTTCTTTGACTGCAAGGGTTACATCTTAGATTATGTCAGTAAAAGACAGAGGGCTTAATAGAGTCTTCAGTCCTAGACTCAGGCAATTATATAAGAATTATGGTAACAATAGGCATAATAATTATAGCAGAACAGTGACTTCCCCACCAATTGTTAGCATACAACGAGTTAGATTCAACTAACATTGACTGGGGTCCTATCACATCCCAGCCACAGTGATATCACCTCATCCCAATCCTCTTAACAATTCCTGCTCCTCTTGTCCCCACAAATGATACATGATCTGGAACATTTCAACGTTGTAATTCAGGCCCTTTGACTTCAAGATTTGTATTTTTTTTACTATAACTGGCTATCATTCTAGAAAATAGTCTATGTTGGAGTAGAAAACAATTCTTAGAGCAAAATAAAATCTATTTATTAGTAGGGCTATTTCCTATTTGTTTATTCTCACCCTCATTCCAAAATGCTAGAACAGCCAAAATAAACAGGTAAGAAAAATCTGAGCAAAGAGAGAATTAGGAGGAAGTGAATCAAAATCGTGAATAAGATTCATCAGACTCTTTTTATCACAGGTGGGAGAGTTCTGGGCGTACTAGCAATCAAGGACAGAGGGAGTGACGGGGGCAGTTTAATATCTTGTACTTGCCCCATTATAGCATTTTGTACACTATACCATAATGTTTTTTCATTATTTGAGTTATCACTGAGAATATGACAACAAATTAAGCATCTTTTTCCAAGTGTATCTCCAGCACCTCTCACTGCTGCTAGTACTCAGTGGAACATCAGTACATATTTGTTGAGTGAGTGAAAGAATTCACAAATGGCTAAGGGAATAACAATGAAAGCAATTAATTGTTCCATAAATATGAAAAGAATTGTAGAAATTAATTTATGAATATTTTTCTAATAGTTTGCTCCTACAGCCACCCTAAAGTGGATAAACATCTAGAAAATTGTAGTTGATAAATAATATTGCTTTGTTCCTTTCTCTTTCTTAAATACACGGTCATAATAGAGCCCTTCTTTTCTTCAGACTTCTCATCCTTAACGTTTAGTACAAATTGAAGTGCACTCAAAACTATCCTGATTGTGGTTTTTATTTCTCCTATGAGAATTTTAGTCCTCAAGTGTAGACAAAGGTTGAATGAAAAGAAATTACCAATATTTAATCATACTTACAATGTAATGACTATTTTACATGTTTAATAATGTAGTTCATGTATTTTAGCTCTCCAGTAGGCTTCCGCTGCTAGCCCTTCAAATCCAAGAGAATGTATTTGAATGCATGGCCAGGTCCTCAGTCTTGGACCACTTAATTTTCCCACATTTAGATAGATTTTCTAGCACTCACAAATATCATGTAACAGACAACTTGTGGTAGAGTCCATGAACAATTTTTATCAATTTAGGGATGTGCTTTTCCTTTCTGAAGCTTTATGATGCCTGAGGTAAGCAGAAGTCCTTATATTCACCTTTATTCTTTCCAAATTAGGCAGAATATTGTGATCCAGTTATTAAGCTTTCCACTTATTTAGAAATTATATTGAACTTGACACATATGCAATCATTTTTTTCCTTACAGGACAATATCTTCAAACATATATAGTCCTTGGAAGATTTCACAAAAAATTTGAATTGCCTTAATTCAATATATACCATGTTCATCCTTGAAACACAATATATATTTAATATGTTTTTAAACCTTAGGAAAATAGACAGTGTAGGTCCATTTAAAGCTTGTAAGGGATCTTCAAAGATGAAGTCACCTTTACTCATGAAGCTAAAAAGGAATGAACTACAGCATTTTCCCCAAAGAAATCAAAAAAAAAAAAAAAGGAAGTGCATATCTGCCGCTTTTCTTAGCTACTGTTCTATTTTGCTTTTTCCATTTGTTTCCCAACTATTGATGTGCAAATGATAAAATAAAGGATAAAGTTTCCTAATTTTGGACAGCTAAACATTTCTTTAAATTTCACAAATTAGAAAAGTATGTGTATTCACTATTGTAGAAATTGTTCTGTGAAATAACTAAAATTCATAGTTTATATGCTACATTAGTGTGTGGTTGTGTGGTTTTTTAAGAAAGACTTCAGCAGTTCATAATGTGGTAGTTATTAAGAAAGCAGAATTTTTCCATGAATAGTGAGGGGGTATGTTCATAAAATCTGTACTACAGAAATTTCTAGTGCATGAAGTAGAGGAGCATGACTTGTTTAGGAGCTGCTTCCTTCTCTTTCTAAGCCTTTAATAGAGACTATGATGAATTCATATGACTTTTTAGAGGTGTTGATGTAGGATTCTAGGGTAAGGCCATTGAAAATCTCATTATTGTCAATTAGAATTCTTTAGTGGGGTTTAAATCAGTAATGATTTTCAATTAGTATAACTTAGAACAAGATAGATGAAGATTTTATAGCACAAATATTCAATAGTTTCTATTTTCTTAAAACTTCACCAACTTTTACGAATCTTTGAGACCACAATTAGCTTTTCAGATTTTGAGAATCTACTACTCACTGACAGTGATTGGGCTTCCATTAGTGCCCTCTGAAATGTTTATATAGACCTTTTAAAAGCCCTCTGTATTATGATGACTTCTTGAAACATCACAGTGATTTTTCTTTCAGTGATTTTCATTAATTTTCACAGTCAACGGCTAACAGCAAATTGTTTAAGAATTCCTTGCTTTCATTTAAACTGTCTAGTCCCTAACCTCTAATTTTGGGGAATGAAAAAATTGCACTAATACATGAGCCAAGGTATGTTTTGGCTTAGGTTGCAAATCTCTGCGGAAGAATCCAAAACAAACCAGAAAACTTTCACTTCATTACAACTGCATTTAGGGTAAGAAGTCTAGTCTCCTCTCATGGTTGTTTTATGAGGTGGTAATGAGGGGAAAATTCTCTGGCCTAGACAATAACACATATGTTAAAGTGACTTAGAACAGATCATTTCAACCTATTCAATTCAGTGATAAAAGGGATTTGAATGACATCTTCCGGTTGAGGAAAAATAGCCTTTTTTTTAAGATAAAAAGAATGAAGGACTTAAGCATATTAATGTATATATCAAAATGGAGTTTCCTTTAAAAAAAAAATCCTGAAGTCTTTCCTTATTTCTATAACCATTTCTACTGCCTTCTAGGCTTCCATATCCCTTTGGCATTCTTAACAACGGGAGACTATTATGATTGAATCACTATCGATAATCCAGCTCCTTCAAATGATGTATAATATTGTCCATAGTAGAGCATGATGTTCTGATCTAATGTAATCCCCAAAGGAAAAATATATTGTCATTGTCAAAAAGACTATTGAACATGAAACATGAAGATTATAAAATAAGGCACTTAAATTGTGAAATGTAAATTATAGCCCTCTTTGCTTTAAAATCATGTACATATCACACTGTTAATGTTTTTATTGTAGAAATTAATGAAAACGAATTACTTATGCCATCTCTTGAAGAAACTGATCACCAACACAAATAAACTTTGTGTACTCTCCTGTCATCCTTTCTCTCTTCTTACACTTGCCAGGAATTTTTTTTTTTGAGCACAGAAACGTTGATTGGATATATTATAGTGGGCATTAGTAGATACACTAATAGTAATTCTGATATCTGTGATTGGCTGCAATAATCTAATAATAATCACAATAATAACAATGTTGTCTCTATGTTTAGTTTTAAAATTTAATCGCACTTTCACATGAATCATCCCATAAATCACCACGTTAATTTTGAAAGAAAATTGAGATGAGTTTTAGGGATTTGAACTTCTCATGTATACAAAAATGCAGGAAAACCTGGAGAAGAGAACATTACATAGGATCTAAAGAACAAAATATCCTAGTAAAAATTTTTCATTTACTCAAATAGACATCAAAAAAGGAGTTTAGAAATAGAAAAATTTAAGTACACAAACATTTTGGTTCCAACACAGAACACTCAAATGGAAATTACTTTCTACTTTTAGAAAATGCTTAATATACTTCAGACCACAAAGAATACTTTCAACTCTATAAACATGAGACATAAATACAGCAACTTAAATAATTATATGAACTATGATCTTAAAATACTGTTCTATACTCATAATAAACTAAAATGTTAGTTTAGGAAGGAGGGTGAACATGTAAAAGATAATGTCTTCTATTACATTGGCTGATAGTTTATAATATTAATATTTTGTTTTATGAATTATATACTATCACATGTAAATTTATGTTTAAAATAAATATCTTTTTAAACAAAAGAAAATAATTGGTGCCACTGTAAATGAACACACTGATGATGTTGATGAATGTGGAAAGCTGGTGATCAGTTGCCAGTTTTTCCCAAGGATAGGTAATTTAGACCCTGTTCTTATTCCCAATACTACATGCTTAGATTTAATGTTGAATGAAGCATGATAGAAGGACTCTGTGAAGGAGGAAAGATAAATGTTAATTAACTTGAACTGATCTGATGTTCTTCATTAGTGTTAAATATTTCTGAATAGCTGCTGCTTACAGATCCAAAACGAAAAATCTCCCAATCTAGCTTTGCATATTTAGTAGCATATGGACTCTTGTCAGGCAGCCAGGAACTTCCTCATCTACTTCATTCTAAAGCAAGGGGGCTGCCCCTAATTTAATACCTTGAACTGATTCTATTTAACGTATAATTTCCCTTAATTGCTATTAAGATGTTGAATTTTATAAAACAGATGTTTTAATACTATTTTTGAGTTAATGAGAATTATTTTGTGGAATAGTAAAAAGGCATAAAAAATTCAAAAGCTGCTTATTCTGAATGCCAATTTCTTAATTAATGGTGTTCCAGTATTTTTCTAGAATTTCTGAAATGAAATCCTTCAAGAGGATTTTCAATTACAATGTAGACTATGGAAGTTTATTACCAAAATTAAGAAATAATATTCTGAAGAGAAACCTACTATGTTTATTGCCCAAGAAATAAATGCCAAGGTCCTTTAATCCTTTCCTTTTATCCAAAATGAATCTATTTGATGAAAGCATTAAATTCTTGAAGAAATTTTATTAATATAATATGCAAGTTTGTGCCAACTGTTGTAATTAAAGTGGGGGGTGCTTTTTTGCAGGGATGATGATAGGACTACTTTAGGGCATTTTCATGGAACCAAATCTGTCATCTTAAAATGCCTAGAAAAATGCCCCAGGAATGTGGGAGCAGATGCCTTTGAAAATGTTGCTCATGGTGCTAAAATGCTGAACAATTACCAAGTAGCTAAGACCTTTTCCAATCCAGAATCCCTACAGATATATTCAGATATTGTAATTTTAAGACTACAGAGAGTTCTTTAATGTCTCATAGACCAACTTAAAGATGTTAGGATTTTTTATCATAACTGGACATCTTAAAAGAATACTCTATGTAAAAAAAATTGGACCTGTCAGAGTATTTTTATCCCCTGGATTTAGGCAATTTGGACTATGCAGTTGTGTCAGTGAAAGACAAAGTGATACTGAATTAATGGAATAATCAGGGCAAAATATCTCTTGATCCTTCAACATTTGGGAATTAATTATACTACAAGAACACCTTCCAAAAAAAATTTCAAAGCCCTGTTGTGTGAATTTTGGAGACCATCAGAGACCATCAATTTCCTTCTAGATTAAAATGATAACATATTTGGTCTAATGAAAACATCATGAATATGCATTTTGCTACTATACAGAGAAATTCATATTTACTGGTCATTTAATCTAGTCCAAACATAGCCTTCATTGATGGGAACTTACCTTGATCCAGAGAAAAAGTATTTGAGGACTTCTTATAATCATTGTGTGTTTAAAACATGATGATGTTAATATAACACTGGTTAGGAGAAACCGAGTATAGAAGACAGTTTGTTAATTTTACATAGTTCATTTGAAAGATTGGAGTTGCTTGATGGAAACTGTTTTGATTTTTTTGTGGAAAAATAAATAAAATATCAGTTATGTATTAAAGTTCTCTGCTATAACAACAACAAAAAAGTAAACAATTTAAAGCTATTAATTATCCAAATTAAGGGAGGATCTAAGTAACATTCATATTAGAAACACTGGCAACTGAGCACTAGATATCCACGGTCATTTATCAATATAAACAAGATATTTACTTTACAGGGAGAGAAAATCTTAGACAAAAGTTCACTACCTTTTATCTGAAATAATAGTCCTTAAATTTTTTACTGTATGAGGTATAATTGACATACCTTATTTATAATAAAATCCCTTATTTCAATTGCAGATTTATATTGGTTATTCAGGAAACAAAAATCAATTTCTAAAAATGATGGTACACATCCTAGGAATAGGAATGGTTAAAAAAATGAAGACATTTCTTAACATTTTAATTAGTATTAATTTATTCAGTATTTTAAAAATCTGTATTTTAAACATATTTTAAGATTTATTATCAAAGAGAAGAACCCATCTATAATTTATTTGTGTACAAGATGTAAGATAAGCATTTGGCTGTTATGCTCTTCTATCAGTAGCAAAATATCTTATGTAAATACAAGTCTACATGTAAATGTAACTTCTGTATTCTAAATTCTGCTCATGGCAATTTTAAATGTTCTCTTAATTCTATAGTAAACACATAAGCAGTTTGGATGTATTTCTGGACTTCCTATTCTATTATGTATTGGCCATGTGTTTCTGATCCAGATGTTTTGACATGTGGGGCCTTGCTGGCCGGGAAGTGGCTGCCTCTCCTAGGGCTAGCCGTTCCTGGAGATGGCAAGCACCTTGCCTGGGAGCATGCCTCTTCTACACAGCCCAACCACGCCAGAGCCCAGCACCCCACCTCTTTTGTTGGGCTCTTATACTTTGGGTCACTATTTCCCTCTCCAGATCACCCAGGACCAGGTACCAGACAACTGGAGGCTGCTCCTACAACCCCACAGCTTGCTGAAATTATTTAAACTAACCAATACTAAGTCTCTTACCCTGCCTCGCTATTCTTTCCCATGGAAACCACAATAAGGTCTCTTGCTCACATTTTTCCTCACTTGTACCTCCTGGCTGACACTGCTGCTTCCCATGTGGTCCTGCATGGCATGGTGTGTCCCTTTCTCTTGGGAACTGTGACGTACACCCTACCTTTTCAATGCCAGTCATCTCCTGATCTGTTGGCCTCACCATACCTGAATAATAATAAAACTCTCATTTTAAAACGGTTTCATTGATCCGTCACTCTAATCCTATTCCTACAGATAGTTTTTTTTTGTATGGTTTTCTAATATTCTCAAACATTTTGTAACACAAAGGCCTTCTCATTATTTTTAATCAGATTTTAATAAGGTAGAGTGAATGAGGGGCTAAGTTAATATGAACATGCTCCAAGAAAGACTCTCAAATATATCCTATATAAGGCCAATGTAGGAAAATGCTACATTTAATTTTGAGAAATATCCATAGTAGCAGACATCATCATGGTGAAAAAAACCTGTGTATAAAGCTAGATGTCAGGGGAATGGAATTTTAGTCCTAAATCGGTAATGTAACTATTTCCTTAGAAACTTCCCTAAGCTTTCTCAGCATCTTGTCTTATCATCCTATAAAAAGGATCAATTCCTCTTCCAGTCAAAAGTCCTGCATCTGTCATTCTAATGCCATAATTCTACCATCCGACAAATGTACATGTGGGGCAGGGCCTGGCATAGAGAAGATGCCCCATGTGAGTCCCCACCTGCCTCATCACACTCTCATGGTCACGGTGCTTTTCATGCACCTTTGCTATTTGCTTTTTCTCAGCATTCTTTCATCCTCATTAAGATCATGTGTGTTTCCTTCTGTTCCTTCATAGTGAAGACAAATCATCTTCTACATATCTCAAAATGTTCCTTATTATTAAACTTGGACATACAAAACAAGGTCATCTTTATTATGATAATTGCTTTGATCATTTTGATTTAGATTTAATTTAATAATGACCCAGATGAAAAAAATAATTTTATTCTGATTCAGTTATATAACTGATTAGTTTAGTCAAGATATAGCCATGTTATAAACTCCATGAAAGGCAATTGAATGCACTGTGAAATATATCTGAACATCTATGATTATCCAAAAGAATGAGCAACTTTTTATACATTGTGAAATACTCAAAGTACCTATTTTCCTGTGAACTACAAAGAAGCAGGAGAATCTCACCATTTTCAACAACTTATTCTACCTGATAAATCCTGTCATATATTTGACTACAAATGATATACTGTCGTGTGTATTGGTGATAATTTTGCTTTTCCCTGAAATTAATAAACTAGCATTCATCATTGATAAAGAAAATCGAATACACAAGAGCACTCTCTTCATTGAACAATCAGTATTTTTTCAAACTCATTCGAGTTCTGAGGAATATAGGTATTAAGCAATTCTCTAGTCTTTTGCTCTGAATTTGCAAAGGACAGAATCCTTCTTGTGACATATTTTTGTTTTGTGGGTTTATATTTTTAACTGCTCAGAATCTAAAGTGAGATTTAAAGATTTCAGACTCCCCCATAATTTAAATCCTGAAATACTGGGGGAGCATATTGATGATACTATAGACATTTGTGTCTTAAAAATTTTTGCTTTAATTTTAAAACTCAGCAAGAAGAAGAAAAAAAGTAAAGTATACAGAACATACAGTTTGTTTACACAATGTTTGTCTTAGTCTGTTGAACTGCTATAACAGAATATCATAGATGGGGGAACTTACAAAGAACAGAAATGTGTTTTTGACAGTTCTGGAGGCTGGGAAGTCTAAGATCAAAGCTCCGGCAAATTCGGTGTCCGGTGAGAGCCCGCTTCCTAGTTCATGCACCGCCTCCTCTCAGTGTCCTCTCGTGAGGGAAGGGGCAGAGGAGCTCTCTGGAGTCTCTTTGACAAGTGCTCTTGTATATAAGTGACAGAATCACTTCCCAAAGACCCCATCTGTACATATCATTACACTGGGGACTAGGCTTCAACCTATGAATTTTGAGGGGATACAAACATTAATTCTATAGCAATGGTACATCTGATACTCAAAAAAATGTACAAGCAGAGCCTGTATGTAGAATTAACAGTATCACTAAAAAATGAGTCAGCAACTTATAACTAAATGAACAGCAAATATTCCTGCATTACTAAATTATGGATTAAAAAATGCATTAAAACTCGGCGGTATGAGGAGGTTCCATGCAGTATCAGAGCCCTTCAGAAAAATATCAATGGTTTTATGTATTTGATTTAATAAAAGTTCAGGAACAACAGTTCTGCATGGGCACAGTAGCCACTGTCTATGCTATAATGTTCGACAAGCATCAAAAAAGCTACTTTAACGATATCAAACAATATTACTACAGATTAAGCACCAGCTTGCTGAGAGCTGGAAATTAGCTGCACTTTCCCTATTAATAGTAAAGTGAAACTAATCCCTTTAAATGTTCCTGAGATGCTTAGTTACTTTGTAATATTTATAAGTAACAACAAGATAAGTAGTTACCACCTAGTAGATACATGTAGTATATTTTCAACATACTGTTTAGTAACCAAAATTTTACTTTAATGTCATTTTATGTAATCAATTATAGGATTTCCCAATTAGCTATTCAAAAAATGATTTCCAGTTTAAATTATATAGTAATTGTAACTTTTTACCAGGCACCATCCAATAGGACCTATCTATGAGTTGAAGGTCTTTTTATCTCCATTTTATAGAAATAAAACTGCAGCTTAGAAATATTATCTGATGAACATAGTTATGCACTGTCCAGATACCCCACTGTCGAGAGTGCCATTAACAGACAGCCTTCAGCTGTGTGTCCTGAAGGACTTTTTCAGCTGAGGACTGCAGAGCACTCCTCATCCAAATTTAGACCCCTTCCCTCAGTGGTCCTCATTCAATGACTGATCAGTGCTGGAATATCAAGGCCTGGTCATCACTGGAAAACCATTTGACCTCTAGAGCAATGGGCATGTTCATTTGGGGCTTTACTCAGGTAGGCATCTCACCTCAACTCTCCCTTCTGCCCACTCTGGACTCCTCCCCCTCTTGTCCACAGATACTGGCTCCAAGGGCACACCTTCATAAATATGACCACTAGACTTTTCTCACTGTCTGCTTTCTGAGCAAGCCATTCTGAGGTCAGTTACTTCCTGCCCAAAGTTATTTACCTACTGCGTAATCAGGACAAGATTCAAACTCAAATTTATACAACTCCAAGCCTGCTCTCCTATAACACACTCACAGCCTTCTCATCCTACAGTGTGATTGAGTTTTACTAAATCCTTAAGATATGCTTAAGAAATTTTATCCATTTATAAAGGATTTCAGTAGATAACTAAATTTTCACTAGACTTAGCTACACTCAAATCAACACACAACTGCCTAATTATGGGCATGTGGCAAATTCAGTTAGAATTAAATTATTTTCTTCACATAGCCCTATTGCTAATCAGCCTTCTCATTTCTTTGAAGCTTTAGTTAGATTACAAGCAGCTAAATAGTGTGGCTGTTCTAATTGTGCACGCAAATTTAGTATGGTTTAAAAACTGACCTAGAAATGTGTTTTTAAATACACCAAACCCATATTATTGACATTACATTTTATCATTTGTACCTGTTCTAACTTACTTGAAAAATCTCTGGCACACTTTAAAAACTGGATTTGTATTTCTGTAGCCTGACAGCTCTCAAAATAAAGTTTTAAATATAAAAGCAATTTCTAAGCTTTCAGCGAGATCATAATAATAGATCCATTTGCCTGGGGAATTAACATCATACCTCAACACTAGCAGTATGTCTGCGTAGGTTAGCAAAAACATCTCTTGATTGCAATGAGAACTCCACATCTCAAAATGACTGTTACTTTGCATGCATCATGACTAATGAACACACACCTCTTTGCAAAAAGCATTGTTTCTAGAGGAAATAAACTGTCACCAGTAATGTGTGTTGATTGTTCAGATCCCCCATTCAATGAAAAAATCGATGTGTTTTTATTTGTTATTTGTGTCTGGTAGAAAATGACCCAGAATCCACTGTTTCTCAGATTTATTTCCCAGGAAAAGCATTCTTTGGGAATATGTCAGAATCTACATGGCTAAGTGCCCTGTGATCTGGGAAGTATTTTACCAGAGCTGCTGCGGCTGCCTTTACAGGGAATGGGCAGGGGACTTCTTTTAAATTAATTCTTTGGGCTGTTCTGAACCCAGACCTCAGCCTACCTTCAGATGTGCACCTCTGTCCTGGACACTAGAAGGGCTGTTTGAGTTTGGACTGAGCTGTCAGCCTCTCCCACTGGTGTCATCTCTTTCTCTTTTTCTCTTTCTTTTCCTTTTTCTTTCTTTTTTTTTTTTTTCCCCTTTCAAAGTCCCATTGTTCAAGAAGCTCAGCAATGGGCAGGGACTAGGGAACTCTTTGAAAGGAGACCTAGCTCTACTTTACCATGGGACTGGGAAGCGCTAAGCAAAACCCACCTCACATCTTTCTAAACCACACTGAAGCGAATGAACTTTTAAACAAATGAGCTGCGTGTTTTTCTCTAATGCTTATTACTAGCTGTGCAGTGAGGCTGCACAGATTTCAAAGGCTTTTCAATGCCTGCACAGAACTAAGAGGCTGTAGCAATGGTTCTTTGAAGAGAAAACACCACTGTTGGGACAGGCAAGCAGCTTGGGCTAGGCTCAAAGACCTCCAAAAGTGACAGGCAACAGCAGAAGGGATGGTTCTGGCTACAAGCAGCTCAAGAAATTATATAAAAAAGGCTTTCCTCTGTTCCCTACTGTAAATATTTTCTCTTGAAAGAGGAATCATTGGAACTTGTCATATATTTGAATTCTCTTTTAACTCCAAGGGGCTAGCTTTCATACCTGCTTTTAGCATCACTCTAGATTTTAGACATTTTAATAACTACTTCTAATTAAAAAAAAATTTTTTTTTTGCTGCAGCTAAGCCTCTTTCTGTTTTTCCTACTTTGATACTTGTTAAATATTTCTAAGAGCAGTTTATTTGTTTATTTTTTATTTTTTTTATCAGAAAAAGGATTTCTAAAAGATTCAGGTATACAATGAAAATACTTATCAAGTTATAGATGTAAACTAAATAAAACATTTTAGTGTGTTTCACTTGAAAGGAATCTACAATACAAGCTTCAATCCACAGGATTTTGAGAGTGCTTTGGTATGTTAATTGCAAATCATTCTAATCTGTTCAACCACAGAACTTCTATTAGGTGGCCTTGATTAGGAAGTTCAAGTTACACTCTCATCTAAAAGTGATGAAGCTATATTTCTTCAAGAATATCTTATAATTTAGACATTTCACTCATTCATCTCAACTGTTATCGTCTTGATCCAAATTAGTGAGGTTTAATGTTAAAATTTAGGATAATTCAGAAATTCTGGGCAAACAGAAAAAGAAAACTTTAAAACTGGAGGAAAACTTTATTTTAATATTTCTACAACTATACTTGCTGCCAAGTGTCTCACAAAAATCCTAGGAACCGAAAACATCACTTTATAATAAAGAGAATATTCGTAAATATTCTAAGTCCTCATAAAGAATTCAGCAAGGAGATATAAAAAGAATCAGTTCGTGTAATAAGATTAACTAAGGTTTATTGCTCTTCTGTCAATTTAGAAGATGGAGACACTGGTCAATTTTTTTAAACATATGAATCCTGAATTTTTCACATGTAAAGTGGGGAAAAAACTGATGAAAGGAAATATGGAAATAATTTACTGGAGAGTATATAATCAGTAATATTACTGTTCCATTCCCTCCTTTAATTAAATGCTTTCAAATTAGAGTTCAAATGTTTTCCACTTAAATTCTCAAAGAGTATTTGTCACTGATATTTATTAAATAACCTCTTTTCAACTCCTTAATATTTATTTCTAGTGGTCAGATTGTTGTAATTCTGTTACTTTCACACAAAACACTTTTTGCAACTTTGAAAATCAATTCTAATGAGTTATAATTTACATAAAATAAGTACGCCATCTTCTGAGTTTTAACATATATGCATACCAAGTAATTACTCCCCAAATAAAATTTCAAAACATTTCCAATACCCCCCAGATTCTTTCATGTCCCTTCACAGTCAGCCCTCCACACACACTATAGACCGAATAGTTGTGTCCTCCCAAATTCTCATGTTGCAACCTAATTCACAATATGATGGTATTAGGATGTGGGGTCTTTGGAAGATGTTTAGGTCATATGGGTGGGGCCCTCGTAAGGATTAGTACCTTATAAAGACCCCAGAGACCTCCCTCACCCTTTCTACCATGTGAGGACACAAGAGAAGGTGGCTGTCTATGAGTCAGGGAGCAGACTGTCACTAGACACTGCTGGTCCCTTATTTAGGACTTCCCAAACTGTGAAAAATAAATTTCTATTGTTTATAACCCACCTAGTCTATGGTGTTTGGTTATAGCAGCCTAAATGGACTAAGACCACTCCCAAAATCCAAGGATGATATTTCTTTCACAGATTACTTTTGCCTATTCTAGAATTTCATATAAATATAATACTGCAGAAGGCACTCTTCTGAGTCTGACTTCATTCATTTAGGATAATTTGAAAAGTTCCATGTTGTGAGTATCAGAGGACTTAATTGCTGACAAGTATTCCATTATCTGAATATAACACAACTTGTGTATCCATTCACCTGTGGGTGGATGTTTGTATTGCTTCCACTTTGGGCCTTTTATGAATAAAAGTGTTTTGCAAATTTTTGTACAAGATTTTTGTGGATGTATGTTTTATTCTCTTGGTTAAATATGTAGAAGTGGAATTACTAGGTCACGTGGCAAATGTACATTTGACTTTATAAGCAATTGCTAAATAGTTTTTTATTTATTTATTTTTTGGGTTCAGTGGTGTTTAATGTTCTTTGAGGTTCTGATTCATGAGACGTGACAGGAGGGCTGGGGATGAGGGGAGATGAGACCGATGGATGGGCAGAGCACCCAGTGAGGGGCCAGCACAGAAGACAGGCACCTGCCCTCCAGTCCTATGGGCTGAGGGTTGCTAAATAGTTTTTTAAAGTGAGTATTCCATTTTGTGCTCCCACTGGCATTATGCAAGAGTTCCAGTTCCTTTATATCCTAAGGAACAAGTGTATCATCAGTCTTTTCAGGGTCTGATGGAGCTTATTGTGATTTTAATTTACATTTTTCTGTAGTTATGCTTCACATCTTTTCATATGCTTATTTTCCCTTTGATATATGTTGTTTTGTGTCTGTTCAAATCATTTTGTTAATTAAGTTTTTCATCTTTTTTAATTTTTATCATATTTTTGATTCTAGAGACAAACCCTTTTGTCAACGTTTGGCTTGTCTTTTCACTTACATAGCACTCTTGTGTAGAGCAGAGGATTTTACATTTTATAAAATCCAATTTATCTTTCTTTCTTTTACCATTAATAATCTATGTCTCCTCCCAATGCAACATTTGCTCAGACTAAGGTTATGCAGATATTCCTATATGTTTCCTCCTAGAAGTTTTACAGCTTTAGTTTCACTCTTATGTCTATGACACATTTTAAGTTAATTTTTGCCTATGGTGTATAGCATGTTTGAAGTTGTTTTGTTTCCTTGTGGAAATCCCATTATTTAACTGTGTTTTTTTTTTTTAATTTAACTGTGTTTTGAAAGATTATTCTTTTTCTATTAAATTACCTTAGCACCTTTGCAGGAAATCAATTGACCATACAGGTGTGGGTCTGGACACTTTATTCTGTTCCATTGATAATCATTCACTCCCTTGACTAGTATAGCTTTAGAGGAAGCGTTGATACCATGCACAAGAAATTACCTAATTATATTCTTTTTGTTTAACTCATTCTGGCTATTCTTCCTTGCCTTTAAATGTAAATTTTAGAATTACCTCATCATTTGCTACAGACAAGTGTGCTAGGGTTTTAGATGAAATTGATTTGATTCTATAGTTTGACCTGGGGAGAAATAAACATTGTAACAGTAATGTGACCTCCAATCAACAACACAGTCTACCTTACCATTTATTACATGTTCTTCAGTTTTAGCAATTTTTAGTTTTTAGTTCTTATGCATATTATCACAAGTGAAAATATAGAGAGTTTACCAGTCCCTCAAGTCACCAAGATTAAGACCCTGAGAAATACTAATTTTTAGAAAGCTAGACAAAGGAGTCAAATTGTTACAAAGAGATGAAAAAAACTAGAAGTCAGGATTTGTAACACATCAAGAGTTTTAAGAGCATGATCAACATTGCCAATGCAGCAGAGAAGTGTTAGTGGATTTGGAAATGATGTCCTGTGGAACATTATTGAGAACACTGTCCAGTGAGTGATGGGAATGAAAAGTAATTAAAAAGCAGGGAGGAGGGACTAGGAAGAAGGCATAAGAAATGTGTGCTACTCTTTTGAAAAGCTTGAGTATACATTTTCTAGATATTAAACAGATGACCTTCAGTGTCAAGATACGTGAGTTGGAATCTTTTTCTACTACAAAAATAGCCATGTGCCTTTGGACAATCGTGAGCCTTTTAAGGATCAGTAACCTCGAATGTAAACTGAGAATAAGAATGACTACTTTATGGACTTACTGTGAGAATTAAAAGAGATAATACATTAAAAGTAAATAGTATGGGCCTGGAACATAGTATACAATGATCAGTGGGTACAAAGCTCATGTAGCTTTTCTTTATGCTATGTTTTCAATCTCAGGTGTAATGCTTTGCTACTCATTTCATTTCATTTCAAATAGCATATTAAGTTTTCTTTATTTTTATTTCTTCTGGATGCTAAATATAGAGGGTACATTGATTGTATTTCTAAGACCATGGCACAGTATCAACACATTGTTGCATTTTATTATTTATTTGACTATTTATATATTTGTCTATATATTTTTAATGTTGATTGATTCTCTTTTATCCCTATAACTCAATCCCCTTTTCATTCAATCATAAAGAAAATCATTTTATTGTGTTTAATGTGTATGTTTTGTGCTTTTATTCTGACAACATGGTTTCCCCTTGTCTTCGTTGCATAAATTTTTAATTTGTCTAAATGTTTTCATGTAACATGACAATCTGTTTCTTCACAACACTATATATATATATATATTTTTTTTCTGTGAGATGCTTAGATTTTTTCAATTCATTTTTTTATCATTAATCTACAATTACATGAAGAACATTATGGTTACTAGACTCCCCCTTTCACCAAGTTCCCCCCCACAAACCCCATTACAGTCACTGTCCATCAGTGTAGTAAGATGCTATAGGCTGACTACTTGTCTTCTCTGTGTTGCACATCCCTCCCTATGCCTCCCACCACATTATCATTATACATGCTAATCATAAGGCCCTCTTTCTATTTCCCTGCCCTTATCCCTCCCTTCCCACCCCTCCAGCCCAGTCCCTTTCACTTTGGTAACCATTAGTCCATTCTTGGGTTCTGTGATTCTGCTGCTGTTTTGTTCCTTCAGTTTTTCTTTGTTCTTATACTCCACATATGAGTGAAACTATTTGGTACTTGTCTTTCTCCGCCTGGCTTATTCCACTGAGCATAATACCCTCTAGCTCCATCCATGTTGTTGCAAATGGTAGGATTTGTTTTCTTCTTATAGCTGAATAATATTCCATTGTGTATATGTGCCACCTCTTCTTTATCCATTCATCTATTGATGCACACTTAGGTTGCTTCCATTTCTTGGCTATTGTAAATAGTGTTGCGATAAACATAGGGGTGCATCTGTCTTTTTCAAACTGGGCTGCTGTATTCTTAGGGTAAATTCCTAGAAGTGGAATTCCTGCGTCAAATGGTATTTCTATTTTGAGCTTTTTGAGGAACCTCCATAGTGCTTTCCACAATGGTTGAACTAATTTGCATTCCCACCAGCAATGTAGGAGGGATCCCCATTCTCCACAACCTTGCCAACATTTGTTGTTGTTTGTCTTTTGGATGGTGGTGATCCTTACTGGTGTGAGGTGATATCTCATTGTGGTTTTAATTTGCATTTCTCTGATGAAAAGTGATGTGGAGCATCTTTTCATGTGTCTGTTGGCCATCTGAATTTCTTCTTTGGAGAACTGTCTGTTCAGCTCCTCTGCCCATTTTTTAATTGGATTATTTGCTTTTTGTTTGTTGAGGTGCATGAGCTCTTTATATATTTTGGATGTCAACCCTTTATCGGATCTGTCAATTATGAATATATTCTCCCATACTGTAGGGTACTTTTTCATTCTATTGATGGTGTCCTTTGCTTTACAGAAGCTTTCAGCTTGATATAGTCCCACTTGTTCATTTTTGCTTTTGTTTCCCTTGCCCAGGGAGATATGTTCATGAAGAAGTCGCTCATGTTTATGTCCAAGAGATTTTTGCCTATGTTTTTTTCTAAGAGTTTTATTATTTCATGACTTACATTCAGGTCTTTGATCCATTTCGAATTTACTTTTGTGTATGGGGTTAGACAGTGATCCAGTTTCATGCTCTTACATGTAGCTGTCCAGTTTTGCCAGCATCATCTGTTGAAGAGACTATCATTTCCCCATTGTATGTCCATGGCTCCTTTACCATATATTAATTGACCATATATGTTTGGGTTAATATCTGGGGTCTCTATTCTGTTCCACTGGTCTGTGGCTCTGTTCTTGTGCCAGTACCAAACTGTCTTGATTACTGTGGCTTTGTAGCAGAGCTTGAAGTTGGGGAGCGAGATCCCCCCCCACTTTATTCTTCCTTCTCAGGATTGCTTTGGCTATTCGGTGTCTTTGGTGTTTCCATATGAATTTTTGAACTATTTGTTCTAGTTCGTTGAAGAATGTTGTTGGTAATTTGATAGGGATTGCATCAAAGCTGTATATTGCTTTGGGAAGTATGGCCATTTTGATGATATTAATTCTTCCTAGCCAAGAGCATGAGATGAGTTTCCATTTGTTAGTGTCCTCTTTAATTTCTCTCCTTAATTTCTCTTCAGAGTGTCTTATAGTTTTCATGGTATAGGTCTTTCACTTCCTTGGTAAGGTTTATTCCTAGGTATTTTACTCTTTTTGATGCAATTGTGAATTGAATCGTTTTCCTGATTTCTCTTTCTACTAGTTCATTGTTAGTGTATAGGAAAGCCACAGATTGCTGTGTGTTAATTTTGTATCCTGCAAATTTGCTGTATTCCAATATCAGTTCTAGTAGTTTTGGAGTGGAGTCTTTAGGGTTTTTTATGTACAATATCATGTCATCTGCAAATAGTGACAGTTTAACTTCTTCTTTACTAATCTGGATTCCTTGTATTTCTTTGTTTTGTCTGATTGCCATGGCTAGGACCTCCAGTACTATGTTGAATAACACTGGGGAGAGTGGGCATCCTTGTCTTGTTCCCGATCTCAGAGGAAAAGCTTTCAGCTTTTCACTGTTCAGTATCATGTTGGCTGTGGGTTTATCATATATGGCCTTTATTATGTTGAGGTACCTTCCCTCTATACCGATTTTGTTGAGAGTTTTTATCACGAATGGATGTTGAATTTTGTCGAATGCTTTTTCAGCATCTATGGAGATGATCATGTGGTTTTTGTCCTTCTTTTTGCTTATGTGGTGGATGATGTTGACGGATTTTCAGATGTTGTACCATCCTTGCATCCCTGGGATGAATCCCACTTGGTCATTGTGTATGATCCTTTTGATGTATTTTTGAATTCGGTTTGCTAATATTTTGTTGAGTATTTTTGCATCTATGTTCATCAGGGATATTGGTCTGTAATTTTCTATTTTGGTGGGGTCTTTGCCTGGTTTTGGTATTAAGGTGATGTTGGCTTCATAGAATTAGTTTGAGAGTATTCCCTCCTCTTCTTTAAGAGGAAAACTTTAAGGAGAATGTGTATTATGTCTTCTCTGTATGTCTGATAAAATTCCGAGGTATATTCATCTGGCCCGAGATTTTTTTTCTTGGGTAGTGTTTTGATTACTCCTTCAGTTTCTTTGCTGGTAATTGGTTTGTTTAGATTTTGTTTCTTCCTTGGTCAGTCTTGGAAGGTTGTATTTTTCTAGGAAGTTGTCCATTTCTTCTAGGTTTTCCAGCTTCTTAGCATATAGGTTTTCATAGTAGTTTCTAATAATTCTTTGTATTTCTGTGGGGCCCATCGTGATGTTTCCTTTCTCGTTTCTGATTCTGTTGATGTGTGTTGATTATCTTTCTCTCTTAATAAGTCTGGCTAGAAGGCTTATCTATTCTGTTTATTTTCTCGAAGTATCAGCTCTTGGTTTCATTGATTTTTTTCTATTGTTTTATTCTTCTCAATTTTGTTTATTTCTTCTCTGCTCTTTATTATGTCCCTCTTTCTGCTGACTTTAGGCCTCATTTGTTCTTCTTTTTCCAATTTTGATAATTGTGATGTTAGACTATTCATATGGGTTTCTTCTTCCTTCTTTAAATATGCCTGGATTGCTATATACTTTCCTCTTAAGACTGCTTTCGCTGAGTCCCACAGAAGTTGGGGCTTTGTGTTGTTGTCGTCATTTATTTCCATCTATTGCTTGATCTCCATTTTAATTTGGTCGTGGATCCATTGACTATTTAGGAGCATGTTGTTAAGCCTCCATGTGTTTGTGAGCCTTTTTTCTCTCTTTGTACAATCTATTTCTAGTTTTATACCTTTGTGGTCTGAAAAGTTGCTTGGTAGAATTTCAATCTTTTGGAATTTACTGAGGCTCTGTCTGTGGCCTAGTATGTGGTCTATTCTGGAGAATGTTCTATGTGCACTTGACAAGAATGTGTATCCTATTGATTTTGGGTGTAGAGTTCTATAGTTGTCTATTAGGTCCATCTGTTCTACTGTGTTGTTCAGTGCCTCTTTGTCCTTAGTTATTTTCTGTCTGGTGGATCTGTCCTTTGGAGTGAATGGTGTGTTGAAGTCTCCTAAAATGAATGCATTGCATTCTATTTCCTCCTTTAGTTCTGTTAGTATTTGTCTCATATATGCTGGTGCTCCTGTGTTGGGTGCATATATGTTTATAATGGTTATATACTCTTGTTGGACTGAGCCTATTATCATTATGTATTGTCCTTCTTTATCTCTTGTTACTTTCTTTGTTTTGAATTCTATTTTGTCTGATACTAGTACTGCAACACCTGCTTTTTTCTCCCTATTGTTTGCATGAAATATCTTTTCCCAACCCTTGACTTTTAGTCTGTGCATGTCTTTGGGTTTGAGGTGAGTCTCTTGTAAGCAGCATATAGATGGGTCTTGTTTTTTTATCCATTCTGTGACTCTTTGTCTTTTGTTGGTGCATTCAGTCCATTTACATTTAAGGTTATTATCAGTAGGTATGTACTTATTGCTATTTCAGGCTTTAGATTCATGGTTACCAAAGGTTCCAGGTTACTTTCTTTACTATCTGAGTCTTAACTTAACTCACTTAGTATGCTGTTACAAACACAATCTAAAGGTTCTTTTCTATTTTTCCTCCTTTTTCTTCCCCCTTCTTTCTTCATATATTAGGTAACAAATTCTGTACTTTTTGGCTCTCCCTTGATTGACTTTTGGGATAGTTAATTTAATTTTGCATTTGCTTCATAATTAGCTGTTCTATTTTCTTTACTGTGGTTTTATTACCTCTGGTGACAGCTATTCAACCTTAGGAACACTTCCATCTATAGCAGTCCCTCCAAAATAGACTGTAGAGATGGTTTGTGGGAGGTAAACTCTCTTAGCTTTTGCTTATCTGGAAATTGTTTAATCCCTCCTTCAAATTTAAATGATAATCTTGCCAGATATAGTGATCTTGATTCCAGGCCCTTCTGCTTCATGGCATTAAATACATCATGCCACTCCCTTCTGGCCTGTAAGGTTTCTGCTGAGAAGTCTGTTGTTAGTCTGATGGGCTTTCCTTTGTATGTGATCTTATTTCTGCCTCTGGCTGCTTTTAACAGTCTGTCCTTTTCCTCAATGTTTCCCATTTTAATTATTATGTGTCTTGGTGTTGTCTTCCTTAGGTCCCTTGTGTTGGGAGATCTGTGTATCTCCACGGCCTGAGAGACTATGTCCTTCCCCAGATTGGGGAAGTTTTCAGCTACTACCTCCTCAAAGACACTTTCTATCCCTTTCTCTCTCTCTTCTTCTTCTGGTATCCCTATAATGCGAATATTGTTCCGCTTGGATTTGTCACACAGTTCTCTCAATATTCTTTCATTCTTAGAAATCCTTTTTTCTCTCTGTGCGTCAGCTTCTTTGTATTTCTCTTCTCTAGTTTCTATTTCATTTATTGTTTCCTCCACCGTATCCAACCTCCTTTCAATACCCTCCATCGTGCTCTTCAACGATTGGATCTCTGACCTGAATTCATTCCTGAGTTCTTGGATGTCTTTCCATACCTCCATTAGAATGTTGATGATTTTTATTTTGAACTCCCTTTCAGGAAGAGTCACGAGGTCCATATCATTTAAATTTTTCTCGGGAGTTGTATCAATAATTTTACTTTGCACAAGGTTCCTTTGGCATTTCATGTTTGTATATGGCACCCTCTAGTGTCCAGAAGCTCTATTCTGGAGCTGCTCAGTCTCTGAAGTAATGTTGGGGGTCAGAGGGGAGCTGTACTTGTGCCTGGGGGGAGGAAAGTGCTGTTCCCCGCCTCCCGGCTGCTGTGCCTGTCTCCACTGCCTGAGCCAATGGGCTGTCACAGAGGCATAAGTTTTTGTCCCAGAGCAGCCGCATATGGATCCCTGCTTTCCACAAGCAGCCAGAATCCCAGTCTCCCCAGGAACTCTGCCTGTATTAACTTTCCAACCCAGTAGTCATGCGAGTCTCATGGAAGCACCGTGAAATGTAGGTTTGTGCTCCCAGAGCAGATCTTTGGAGCTAGGTATTCATCAGTCCTAAGCCTTCCACTCCCTCCCTGCTCCCTTTCTCTTCCTCCCTCCGGTGAGCTGGGGTGGGGGAGGGGCTCGGGTCCCACGGAGCCACAGCTCTGGTATGTTACCCCATTC
The DNA here is from genome assembly GCF_030020395.1 of Manis pentadactyla. Classification (NCBI taxonomy): domain Eukaryota; kingdom Metazoa; phylum Chordata; class Mammalia; order Pholidota; family Manidae; genus Manis; species Manis pentadactyla. The sequence goes on from NC_080021.1 coordinate 61,622,882, forward strand.
GGTGAGGTCTGCTCTTTTCTCCAGGTGTATGCAGTTTGACACCATCCTCTTTTCTGTTGCTCTCTCAGGATTAATTGCGCCAACTATATTTTCTAATTGTATCCAGTTTTAGGAGGAAGCCTCTGTCTCTCTTCTCACACCGCCATCTTTAATCCATTCTCCAACACAATATATTTTTAAGATCTATATTGTATAGTCCCCTTAACTGATAGTGTATATTCACATATTTATCAGTTGCTTTGATCAATGTATATTCATGCTATTTTACCTATTTTTATACTGATGGACCAGAGATTGCTTCCAATTTCTACCAATGACATTTTCATGAACATCCTACACATTATCTGGGCTTGCATCACATTTCTTTGGGATCTGAGTTCTCTGAGTAGACGGGCTCCACTCCTCACAGGGTGTGATCAAGCTTTATTGGCCTGATTAGTCCACTGTCCTCCCTCTGCTGGCTGGACCAGACTGTGCTCACATCACCACCACGTGAGGGTTTCTCATTCTCCACACCTCCACCAACACTTGGCACTGGATTTCTCTACAATGGTTTTCAGTCATTTGATGTAAAACCATATCTTGCCATTTCAATTTTCATAACCATGGAAGTTGACCATGATTTTGAACGTATTTTCATGAAATTTTTAAAGTTTTTAAAGTTTTTTATAACCATTCACCAAATCATGTACCTAGAATGAAAATGAAAATTCAGAAACTTGTTAGATGAAGATCACCAAGTCCATTCCTCATATTCACCATAAGCCTTAAATAAGAACTATTGGTTCTTTTATTAAGCTTTACTTCATGTACGTATTTTCAATACAAGGAGTTTTTAAAAATTCATACTTGGTCATTCAGATGACCAAATATTTATTTCCCATGTATATTTGGTCTTCATCCACAGTTGCTGAAAATACCTCAGAGCCACAATGGTGAAATGGGTGTCTTATCATGTTAATGACTTTTAGAATCTAAGGGCGGGGGGGGGGCTGCTATTGAATCAGCCAATGGCCAGTGATTTAGTTATTCATGTATATGCAATGCAGCCCTTACAAAATACCCTGAGAAGAGCATATCTCTCCTTTTGCATCCTGCTTCTCTATCAGAGAGACCTTCCATTCTTGGGGAACCAGAATGCTTCCACGTGCCATGGAGACAGGCCCCAATCTCCACAAGGATAGCTCCTTTATTTGGAAACTTGACCTACATATTTGTTCAACTGGCTGTTAATTGGTATCCTTTGTTAAACTGCGAAATGTAAGTGTTTTCCTGAGTTCTGTGAGCCACTCTATCAAATGAGTAGAACCTAAAGGGGAGGTCGCTGGAAGCTCTAATCTATAGCTGGTTAGTCAGAAGTGTAGGTAACAGCCTGGGACATACAACCAGTGTCTGGAGTGGGGGATGAAGGACAGTCTTGTAGGACAGAGCCCATAACCTGAGGCATTCTGGTGCTCTCTCCCAGCGGATAGCATTAGAACTGAGTTGAGTTCTTGGATACCCTGCTAGTGTTTGAGAATTGTTTGGTGTCATGCATAGGAAGATCCTGTACCCCCCACACACATATTAGAATCAGGTCTGGGAACCTAAAAGGAGTTGGTATGGAATTCATATTGAAATCAGAGAATATATTTAAGTTAAAAGTGATCTTGGCCACTTACACCAAGCTTTTGGTTTTAAGTGTAGGAACAGTTTCAAATTTTTGAGAAATTTTGGATTACAAAATATATATAAAGAAATTTGGGGTTGGGACATAATAAAGTATCACTACTGATATAATTATGTTCCAGTATTTCCCAATTTTTTCCACTTCTGTCTAATCTGCAAATTATCAACTTCCTAGCAACTAGTCTTTAATTGGTTGTAGCTGTCCCTTTAATTTTTTCCCAAATCTCTTTTTTTCCAAATTCCTTTAAACAGCAATTTTAAAATAGACATCTTCAAGACTCCATTCCCATCACATTCTCATTTTATTGAAAGCTATATGCTTTTGAAGTGATTTTTTGAAAGTGCTCTGACATCAGGTGGTCCTTTTGTTGTGGATCTAAAGTTCCCATGGATAAAAATGCAAAAGTAGATACATACTTGCTTTTTTTCTATTTATGGTAGTAGATTGAATTCCAATTTGGAGTGTAATTTACACCTTTCTAATTTATTGAAGCAAAACACTGCAAGCAACAAGGAAATCTGGTTTCCCTGATTTCTTGCTACTCTTCTGTCCAATTAGCTTTTTATTTATTTCTTCCCCATAGCCTAAACACAGCACAATTACTTAATTCTATTTTCTAACTCTATTTTCCTTTACTAGAGTCCAAGAAGGAAAATTTCTCACTCTGAATGTAGGATCCTTATATGCCTCTGAGTGTTACTTGTTTGTTCAATACAATATATGCTAGATTCTAGTTTAAATGTATTTAATTCTCCACCTGTATTATTAGCAAGATATTCTGTTTATAAATCTTGGTGATTCATTAGATATAATAGTTGTATCATTAGGCCTGTGGGTCTTTTTTAAACTCTAAATTATAGAATAATAATTAGTAGTACAAGAAAAAAATTAGCTTACTAATTCATTCCCTCCTATTTCCTTCTTACTGACTTTTGGAGGGGTCAGGCTGAATTTCATGTAGATAGTAAAATTTATTTTATATTTCTGGCCATGCTTCCTGCTACTGTTTTACATATTCCATAGGTTTTCTATAAACATTTATTCTTAAATTTTAAGTAGAATTTATAAGAGACTATAACCTTGTCATGATACATATACAAGAGCCTACCAAAAAGGTAGCCGTGAAAGAATTGCAGTATTTCATCAGTAATAGAAATGACACCACTAAATCTGTTTTTACTTTCTCACTACCATTTAAGAGTGACAGGGAATAATGAAGACCAAGATCTCAGCAAAGAACATAAATCCTTATTTTTTTCTTTGGCTTTACCCATATTGTAAAATTATCAAATTCAACACTATAGAAAGTTTATTTTAAATATACAGTTACTCGATACATCAGAACACAACTGAAATAAATAATATAAATTTTAAATAAAAATATTCTGAACTTTCTGCCAACCCAAAGACTATGGACCTAAAGAATACGGAACTTTGTAGAAACTGGGTAGCTGAAATAGCTTGAATCTGAACAAAATGAGTGCTGGTGCCGGGGCTTCAATAAACAGGTAGATGACCTGTGTCCAAGCCACAGCTTTATCACAACTGGAACCTTTACATTTTGCCACAACATACTTTCCTTCAACATAATCACAATGGTACTTAATTGAGACCAAATACTAAAAGGACCCAAAGAAAGAGGATAACATAGCATTATAACCTTCCTACCCCATACTCATTCCTTAATGTACAAGGAAATCACTTAGTTTACGTTCTCTATGTTTTTCTAGTAGATACAGAATCACCAAGTGTCTCACCTTCGTTACTGGGACTCTCAAAGAATTGGGTTTTGCTTTTGTTCTTGTTTTTGTTTTTGCTTTTAATTGTATGTCTTTGAAATCACTGTAAAACCTAAGGAAGAGCATTCAGAGTCAGCTGCTCTTTACTGACCTACATTTTGTATATAAACCTTCTTGTATTTTATTCAAGTGAAAGGATTCCCCATGTCCTTCTATCAGTCTGGTCAAAATAAAACTTATAGTACCTGGTTGGTTTTATGACTTCCCATAACCTTTGTCTTAGCAGGTTCTTGATGATTAAAAAGAAAAAGTCCTTCTGAAACAAAAGTAAGACATCTCTTTGTTCTCTGACAGAAAATAACTCTTCAAGCATTTAAAATTAGTTTTTTTTAATATGTCAAAATAGTCCGCTACTATGATACATTCATCTTTGTAGCCCTTAACTAGCTGAGAATCAGCACCACTATTGACTTGTAGAAAATATTAAAATGTTGCTGTCATCACTGAAGCCCAGAGAATGGCTAGTCCTCAGAAAATTTAACGGTGCTAGGGAGCCCTCTGGGTAAATATTTGTGTTTCATCATTCAGGCAATATTGACAAGCTCATCGAAGCAGACATTTTTACTGCACTTAATATATTTTGCTTCTTTCTATCTCTATGTTCATCCATATGTTTTTTGATGATAAGAACTAAGAAAAAGCCATGATTTTAGGCTGGTTAAGTGTATTCTCATTAGTCTATAAGTCTGATTCATTTCTCTGTTATCCACAGGTCCTTCCCGTGCCTTCATTGTGTCATGACATTTCCTGGGAGAATATGGAAGGGAGTGCATTTGTTGTCTTCTGAGTCACAGTAAATATGGTACCAACTCTTGTACCATAGCATATCAGAAACACCATCTTGCCCTCAGTCAGATACACTTGAGTAGTGTAGCTATAGTGGCTCATGTAGGATGAACTGAAATCTAGACAAAAAATGAAAAGTATCTTTTCATCTGTGAGCAGGGAGAAAAATGAGTACACTGTAAGTTTGATCATTACGGTTTTCAGGCTTTGTTAGATGATGAATTCCTACCTTTTTAATACATCCTACATACACTGGTCAATAATACCTTCATGAATTGACGATGACACTTACAAACTTGATATTATCTTCATTTTTTGTGTTTAAGCATTAAGTAAATATTTGGTGTAGTTAATACAGTCAGTTTGTCTTTGTAATTGGTACAGCATAATTTGATGAAATGCACAAAGTTGCTTGTGGTTCCTCTTTGAGAATAAAAATAAATTTATTTCTTTTAAGTTGATTAGTATAGTCATCTTTTCATATTTGCAACAGCACTGCCTACTGTTTTAAGCTTTTAATTCTTTGTATTACCTTGACAATATGTGATAGTTGCAACTTTTCTCACCTCGGTCTTAAAGTGGAATTAATCTCCACTACCCTAAGATATTCATTCTATGTAATAAATGAACTTCTTTTTATATTGACTATTATACTAGCTATGATACATTCTTGGAAGAGCTGAGAAAATAGTCACTAAAATGGTATGCAATAAGGCCTAATGGTTTTGTAAAACTCCAGTTGAGGCAAGTTGGAATTTACAACATTTTCAAATTATTTTTAATCAGAAGAATTTTTCCTTCCAGAGAAAAGCTGAGTTGTTCTGAATGAACTAGGAGAGGGATGGCTGGAGAAACTCTTTGGGTACCTTTAAGCAATTTTCATAGATGTATGGCACACAGTTATAAGGCTGTAGTGTTTTGAAGGGTGCAGTTGCTTTAAATACCATCCCAGTGGGGTTAGTGGAAGCCAGGTGGGGCGCACGAACAAGACACTCCTACCTCTCCCAGGGAGGTGCCAATGAATGTTGGCTAGAGAGCATGAACTCACACCCCAAGTCTGCAGCAATGTTGGTCCATTTCCTTGATTGTTGAAGGAGGCCACAAGGGGGGTCTCTACCATATTTAGCACCACCTGGAAGTTGGAAAGTGGTGCCCTCTCCTCCTGCTGTTAGAGAGGGGTCAGAGGAAGCCATCTAAAATGAGTTATATTATTACATAATACCTAAATGTTCAGGTTTCAATATGAAATCATTTGTTATGGCAAGGACTAAGAAGATCTCAAGCTAATGAAAAAAAAGAAAAAATGAGTCAATAGATGCCAACATCAAAATGTCAAAGATGTTAGAATTAGCTGACAAAGATTTAAAAGCAGTCACCATAAAGTTCCTTTAGTAAGAATTTTACACACACGCACACACACACACACAAATACATCAGTTACAAAGAAGCTTGAAACAAATTTGAAACCTATAAATTGTCTACAAAACAGAAGATATAGAGAAACAAATGGTAATTTTAAATCTGCAGAACACAATAATTGAAGTAAAAAGTCAATAGGTGGTCTCAAAAGCAGAATGAAGGGGACAGAGGAGAGAATCTGAGAATTAGTAAACTAAAAATTACCCCGATCTGAAAAACAAAGAAAACATACTGAAAAAAAATGAAAAAAGCCTCAGGGATCTGTGATAGTATGATAAAATCTTAAATATTTTTGTCAAAAAGTCCAGAAGGAGAGAAAAAATAAGACAGGCCTGAAAAACAGTTGAAGAGTAATGGTTGAAAAAGTTCCCAAATCTGGTGAAAGACATATATTTGCAGATTCAAGAAGTTGAGCTAAGCCTAAGCATGTTAAGCCTTCAAACTCCAAAATAAGACTAACTTCTGAAATTAAATCTAAAGAAAATATTTGAAACATCAAGAAAGAAATGATACTTTATCCACAGAAGCAAAACAATTTGAAGGGCAGCAGTTTTCTTATTAGAAACCGTGGAAGGTTAAAGGAAATGGCATGACAGTTTTCAAGGGCTGAAAGAAAACTGTCAACTCAGAATCTTATATCCTGACAATATCTTTCAGGAATGAAGGGGATATCTAGACAAAGGAAAACTAAAGGAATTTTTGCCAGCTGACCTACACTAAAACAATGCAAACGGAAGTTCCATAAACAGCAAAGCATGATAAAGAAAGAAATCTGGGAATATAATAAAGGAAGAAAGAACATAATAAACAAAAATAGAGTGTATATAATAGACTTTCCTCTCCTCTTGAGTTTTTTAAACTACGCTTTATGGTTAGAGCAAAAATTATAATACTGCTTGCTGTGGTTTTGAACATATGCACAGGAAATATTTAAGGCAATTATATTATAAATGGAGAAGAGTAGAAGGATATAAAGAGAGGTGAGAATTCTACCCTATACATGAGCTGATAAAATGACACTGTCATTAAAGCATAATAAATTACATATATATATATAATAAAATACCTTGAAAACCACTTTAAAAAAAATGTACAAAGAAATCTCAGAATTGCTGTAGATAAGTCAAAATGGAATTCAAAAAAAAATGGTCAAATGCCCTATAGGAAGACAGGTAAACAGAAATGAAAAACAGAGAAAACAAAAAATAAAATGGCAGTTTGAAGGATTAATATATTAATAATTAAACTGATGATCTAAATGCAACAATTAAGACAGAAATTGGCAGAAATGATTTAAAAACATGAGTTTTTACAAGAAACTATAACAATATAGGCAGGTTAATATAAAAGGATAGTTGAATCATACAAACATTAATCAAAACATTGGAGGAGTGACTCTATGAAAGAAAATCCCCAGGGACAGAGACATTATATAATTATACAAGGACCAATCTATCATGAAGAACAGTAATCCTAAATATATATGCATTAAGCAAGAGAGCTTCAAAATAAATGAAGTAAAAACTAATAGAATTGGAAAGAGAAAGAGACGAATTTATAACTATAGTTAGACTTCTATACCCCTCTCTCAACAATAGATAGAAATAGATAGAAAATCAAGAGAAAAACTTACTAACACCATCAAGTTATACTATCTAATTGCTGCTCCCAACACTGCCCTCCACAGCAGCAAACACATTCTTTGATAGTGCCCATGGAACATATATCCACATAGTCCATATGTTGACCATAAGACAAACTTCAACAAATATAAAATGTTTTCTCTGACTACAAAGGAACCAAACTGGATATCAATTCCACAAGTATAATAAAAAAAATATCTGAACACTTACAGACCAGCGGATGCACTATGTCAAAGGGTGAGTGAAATTAAGATATATGTAGAACTGAATGAAGTGAAAATATACCAACATTTATGGGACCCAGCTAAAGCAGTAGTGAGAGGGAAATTTTTATCATTAAAGGCGATATATTAAACTCCTACCTCAAGAACTAAAAAACAGAAGCAAAATAAACAAAGTAAGCAAATGGAAGGATAGGAGAAAGATAAAAACAAAAATCTATTAAATAGAAAATAATAACACAATAGACAAAAATCAATGAAATGAGCTAATTCTTTGATGAGAATAATAAAACTGCCAAAATTCTATTAAGACTGATAAAGAAGAAATGAGAGAAGACACAAATTACTAATATCTGGAATATAAAAGGGAATATCATTAGACCTTGCAGACATCAAAAGGATAACAAAGGAATACTATAAACACTTCTACACATATAAATTTGACAATTTAGATAACATGGACCAATTCCACTATAAACATTAACTACCAAAACAAGTTCAAACAAAAATGGAATATCTCAAAAAACTTTTATAACTCTGAAGTAAATTGAACCCATAATTTAAAAATTTCCCCCAATAGAAATCCCCAGTCTCCAACAAGTTAACTGGAAAATGTCACCCAATGTTAAAAGAATAACATCTTCTATACAATTAAGGAATTAATAATTCTATATGATCTTTTCCAGAAACTAGGAGAGAACACTTTCCAATCAATTTTCTGAAGCTCATGTTAACCTGATACCAAAACCAATGATGATATAAAAAAGAAAACTATAAATCAACATCACTTATGAATAAAGAGGCAAAACTCTTAATGAAATGTTTCCAAATAGTATTCAGCAATATGAAAAAGAAATTTTACACCAAGCCAAGTGGGGTTTATTCCAAGGATGCAAATATTCAAATTGAATAAATGTCATCTACTATATTAACTAGCTGAAGAGGAAAATTCACATATTCATGTCACTCCTCTATGCAGAAAAAATCATTTGACAAAAGTCAACACTTACTCGTGCCAAAATTCCTCAGAATAAGAATAGAAGAGGGAATTTCTCAGCCTGATAAAAATCAACTAAAAAAAAGAAAGAAAAGAAAAAGTTGTAACTAATATTATGCTTATTGATGAAAAATGGAATGTTTTACCCCTAAGACTGGAAACAAAACTAGGGTGTCTGCTCTCTATAGCTTCATTTAAAAGTTTTGGCAAATACAAGAAAAGGAAATAAAAGACATACAGATTGGAAAATAAATTAGTTCCTTCTTTTCAGATGACATAGTTGTCCATGTAAAGAATCCCACAGAATCTATGAGAAAGCTCATAAAGACCTTATAGATGAGTTCAGCAAAATAACAGGATACAAGATAAACCTGCATGTCAGGTGCATCTACATATACTAGCAAGTAACACATGGATACCAAAATTAAAAATATATATCATTTAGAGTTATTAAAAAAGAAAAAAGCCCTGATCATCTACATTTGCCCTCTTACAGCACTAAACTATGTTTTCTACCTTTATCTTGCATCTACCTACCACTTCAGCATTTTATTAAAAATAAATAAATAAATAATAATAATAATAATAAGGGAGAAATGTGGGATTCACATATAAATCAAGTATAAAAATCAAATGAATATTCATATTTGGCCTGATTGTTTATAGTTCATAATGCGTGATCAAAACCGAAAGTTTCTGTGATGACTGCCCTTGCACTGTTCACCATGTAAGAACTTATTCACTATGTAAGAATTTGTTCACCATGTAAGAACTTGTTCATTATGCTTCAGAAGATTGGAGACTGTTGAGAATTAGGCTTGGGGTTGATTAATGATTGTGCATTGAGTCCCCTATACAGAATTTTGTTGTTGTTAACAACCATTTGATCAATAAATATGAGAGATGCCCTCTCAAAAGAAAAAAAAAGAAAAAAGAAAAGAGATGTATGTCTGCCCTATTTACATCTGTATCACCAGTATATAAAACAATGCCTGGCTCACAGTTAGCACCAAATATACATTTTAGAATGAATAAATAAAATTATCACATATAAAAAAAAAAGAAAAGAAAAAAGCTAAACATGCTGCTAACATGCATACCAATAATTTCACTGCTGGTCTTTCATTCCAGATAAATAAAAATTAATTTTTACATTAAAAAACCTGCAAATAAATGTTAATAGCAGTTTTATTCATAGAGCCAAAAGAGAAAAATTAGAAACCACCTAGATTTTCTTCATCAGGTGAATGTTTAAAACAATATGGTACAGCTATACCATGGAATATTACTCAGTAATAAAAAAGAAAGCACTATTGATACATGCAATAACCTGGATGAATTCCCAGAGAATTATGACTGAACAAAGTCAATACCAAAAGATAATATACTGTATGATTTCATTTATACAAGTTGTTGAAATAAAATTATGGAGTAGAGAACAGATTATTGGCTTTTAGGGGCTAATAGGGGGATAGGATGGTAGGAAAGTGGGTATAGCTATAAAAAAGCAATATGAGCAAAGCTTGAAGTGATGGAAATATTCTATATCCTGACTATCAATGTCAATATCCTACAATACTGTAGCACAGTTGTACAAAATGTTATCATTGGAAGAAAGGAGGTAAAGGGTATAGGAGACCACTCTATATTATTTCTTACAACTACATGTGAATCTAAAATTATCTTAAAGTTTAGTTTAGGAATCAAATGATAATTACTTCCATTTTGATGAATGCATAGTAGTTTTAACATCTGAAAAAAGTCTGGGAGTTATCTTTATCAGACTTCAGAAAATACAAACTATAGAAAATTTATAAAAGAAAAAGTTTACATTTGCTCCTTGTATTGCTAGTGTATTGGCAGAATATTTTTGCAGTGAGATTTTAGTTATAACCTATGCCTAGTGTCATTTAATATGGACATATGCCAAAATATAAATGCTATCTAATTATAATGTATAAGTGTGTTCTCTGCTGAAGAGTTTCTCACCAAACATATCTAACAATCAGAAAAAAACATAACCAGTTTTCATCATCAACCTACATACATTCTCCTCTTGCCTTTTCAGTGGGAAAGTGTTTTCAAAATAACAGTAATGTACATATACTTTCACTACATATGTACCTGCTTATTCAATTAGTACAGTACATGCTGTACATATTTAGTGTAGGCAGAAAAGCAATCATTGTATTTAGTTATTTAGTTTAGGGATAAAAAAAAATGTCAGTTAGTCGAGAAATACATCATCTTAACCAAGTTATGACATATTAAAATGTAAACCTCCGTACTCTGTAATGAATTAATTTCATTTTAGCAAATCCCAAAAATGTGCCAGGAAATCCAGACTGAAACATTCTCTTAAAAAAAAAAAAACAAATAAAAACATTATTCCACACTATGAGACATTATATCAAATTAGGCTACTCCTGATAGAATGTCCATGATTATAACCTTATCTCCTTTATATTTTCAAAAGCAATGTTATAGCACAAAGGAAACTTTTCTATAAATACTTGAAAAACAATATGATATGCAGTGCCTTCAAATTATCCTTTTGTCTCTGATCAGGGCCCACTCCAAAGAAAATTAAAACAAGAAAGTAAGTGAATCCTTCAGCAGGCAAAATGATTTGGTAAGGATCACAATTTCGGTCTGATGAGTTCCACCCTACTGAAGGCCATAAAACAATGGTAATTCTATTAACATTTTAGCATCACTGCAACATTCTTCCTTGCTTTCATTGAAGCCTAGGGAAAATTATGTAATTATTTAGTATAATGATGTTTTTTGAAAATGAAGTTGTTTCATAGGATCAAAAGAAAAGCTGCTGAATTTATCCCTCCTCTTTCTTTTTCTCCATAAAGCAAAAGTAATTGCTTTCTGTTTGCTCTTTGCCTAGTCTATGAAATTTATTTTGAAGTTAGTCATACAGAATGCTGGCAAGGACAACAAGAGGTACTTTGTAAGTAGTTGTTATTTAATTAAATATAAAAAGCTAATTTAAAATAATACTATGGCCTCAATAATGAGGCAGCTCTGATTGAAGGCCACGAGAATGCTTTTAGCAACCCCCTGAGCACTGGGCAGTCCTGAAGAGCAGTTGTCTCTTCGCAGACCATCCTCATTAGCGCTAACCTGCTGCGGGAGATGCTCTCAGTGCCGTCAGAGCTTCCATTTCCCCGTTGCTCTGTGATTGGTTAGAAAGAGTATCACTGTCTGAAACGGGGTGTGCTTTTAAAATATATAAATTGAATTTGTACATATAAATATAATATGCATAGAGATATATGTATATTTAAAGTTGTAGAAGAGACAGAGAAAATAATACAGTCTCAGATAATGTCTCTCCTTTATGAAGATGGCAAAATGCAACTAAGGGTGTTCTTGAGTTAGCATCATTAAATTATTAGCTGAATATTACAGGAACAATAGAGTTGAGGTGATGGAGTAGTATATATCTAGACCATCTACTTAATGGTAAAATCAAATTTTTATTAATTAAAGGACTATCAATCTTTTTCCTTTGCCAAAACCTACAATATCTTGTTACATGTTCTTTTTAGGTAATATGTGAGTGAACTATATATTTAATATCAAATTTAGACATCCTTGATATATGTTGTCTTGAACACTAATATCTCTCAGACGATTTGTATTTAGACACAATTATTATCTAAGGAGTTATTGATCTACAGTAGGTATTAATTTGATGATCAACATAAATGCACTGTGGCATTTATAACAGTTTTATAACTAAGAGCTATAATTACACAGCTAAGCTAGAATCTTCTCTTGAAAGGATTTTAAAACTATTTTAGTGGTATGACTGAGGATCAGGAGCATACTACCTCCAGACTAGTTCCTTGGGATATTAATAAATGTAAATTTTAAAGGATTCAATGGGCAAATAAGTTAAGCAAACTTAAATTTACACAATTTTGCTTATTTGTTTTACTGTAGGATATCTCAGAACTTATGTTAATGAACTTGTTAAGTGAGACTTTGAGAGATGCCAATCTTTCCATGGGATTAATGGAAAGAAGAGTTCTCTATGTTAAGAAATATATATTAATAGTATTCTCTTTCCTACAGACATGAACAAAAGTGCCTGATGAAGTCGTATGGCCCAGGTACACAAGAATAATGCATTTAAAAGAATCACCTCTGTTCATTTTTCAGTTGTTGTGATATTTGATCCCAACTATTTCATGTTTCCCATTTTACTTCTTGAATAAAAAATTAAAGCTAAAAGCAGGTCTAGTACAGGAGAAGAGGTACAGAGGGCCAGAGGTAGGCCAGTGGGCTCTATTTTTGAAGCAGCCTTTTATTTCTGCATCTCTGATATCCAAGGCATACTTTTCAAAAACACTTCTCTTGTGACTAGGTTGCTTTTATCTTTCCCATTTTATTAAAGGAGTTAAATGGAAGGTATTCTGAAACTCCAATTTAGCTCTTATTTTTCAATAAAAATGACAGTTGAAAAACAGTGTAACCACAGGAGAGGTAGGGCAACCTGGCAAAGAGGGGTGGGTGCCCACTGAGCTGGGACTACAAAGTGTTTAGATAACACACTCACCAGGCTTTCTAAATACCTGGGTGAAACGCTCTAAGAGGAAGGCAAATAATAGTCTTCATCTTTGAATTCACCTGAGTCATGACATTTTTATGTAAAGAAATCAAAAAAGGAGACCATTTGAATATGGTTCTTAAAAACTCTAATGCACTTCTTTTAGTTTGATGTTTCTTTGTGCTATAGCTTAGAAAGTATACATTTCACCACTTCACTTTAAGTCAAACAGTTAATCCCTTAGACCTCTCTAATTAAACATAATGCTGCATGTCCTTAAGTAATATTTACTGAATTTATATAGTGATGTCTGAAGTTGTGAACATGAACTTCCTCCATAAATAATCTTCTAAAATATCATATACTGCGAAAAGACATAAGTTGGACAAAAGTGCCATAATCCCTGAATAATTTTAGAACAGTACCTCAATTTCATTTTCCTAGATACACAGTAGATAGAAGAACATGCTGCATGGACCGAACTTAATTTTTTGCCAGCACTATGAATGGCTATTAGTAATCCTGCTCAATGTGAGACATGTGCACATTTTCTACAAGAAACATGCATGTTTCCAAGATTTTTGTGACTCTGAATAATTCCAAGTGAGAAACAAGTGTTTTACACTTGTTTATATACAAATGTATATACAAATTTGTTTATATACAAATTTAATTTTTTTCCTAATTTTAAATACAAGAAGTCAATGATAGTTTTTTAATCAATCAGCTAATATGCTCCCATGTATATATACTGCCTGTAGGGTATTCATTCAAAAGCACTAAAGTGTTGACTTTAAGAGCTGACAATTTAGTGTGTTTGATGAAGTGATTTCTCCAAATGCCAGAAAGAAAAGAAAAATAAAACAAATGAATTATTTTATTCTCTTTTCAAAAGGATATTATTTGCAGTGTAGTGTTGGAATAAAGATGCTGGACTCAAGCTAGACTGCCCAGCGTTTGCATCCCATTTACTAGCTGTGTATCTTGGAACAAATTATTTAACTGCTCTGTGCCTCAATTTGCTCATTTGAAAAAGGGACGATAATAATAATACCTACATAGAGTTACCATATATTCTAAAATAGCTAATATTTATAAACTCTTTAAAAAGGATCTGAAATGTAATACTTACATTACATGATAGTGTAATTGTTAGATATGATTGTTAATTGTTTGATATTATTAAATAGATATTTGTTACATATTATTAAAAGATGATTGCTAAACATTATTAAAATGTGACATGCACTATAAGGCATACTATTCCTCTTGTTCATATGGTTATCAGGTTAATGCATGAGCATACGTCACTCTCAATCCCCTCCTATTAATAGCTACTTTAGACATAAAAATGGTTATTCAGCCCTCTTTTTACCAGCAGTTACAAGCTTACCAAAAATTAAAATTAACTGGAAGGATATATTATAATGGGGGGCAGGGTAAAAAGAACTCCATAATGCCAGTATCTGAATCCTTGGGGCATCTTGTACCTCACTTTCCATGACCTGTTTTTCTGGCTGTCCCTTAGTGTCCTTTCATCAGGTAGCAGATTACCAAATAGATTTCATTTGATTAATATTTGTTTAACTTGTGAATATATAAACCATTTTGACTTAGCATTTTTGGCAGGAAGAAAATGGGAAAAAAAGTCAGCTGTACATTTATAACAAAAGAAGCTACCCCTATATTTAAGATACAGTTATAGCTGAATATTTTAAATTTATAAATGATTAACTCAAATAACTGTGAAGAACCAAATGCAATCATTAAAAAAATTATTTAAACGTTGACACATTTTTGGTAACTATTTAAAGAAAGAAAACAGACGTACCAGGTGGAATACTGAGCTTCCATTAAAGAAACAAGATTAACTCTTTCACACCTCCTTTCACAGTGAAGGAAGCCATCTGCTTTATTCAAAAAGATTCCTGGAATTGTGACTCTTATTTGGTTCCCATATTGTAGTTTCCATTTAGTAACATTGACTAATTAATAGATTGATTGCATTTTGTCTATTTTGGCTTTGTAGAATGAAAGCTTCTCAAGAGATGTGATAACACCGGAAATGGTATTCCAAAGGACATATGATTCTATCACCTAGAGATAACTCATTACTTAGGCAGAAAGAGTTGCTATTAAGGATGGAATATAAGCTGCAGAGCCTTTATGACTATATTAAAGACGTTTACATTTCAGCGTATCCTGCTCCCCATTGCCTGAGGAAGTGAAAAAATAGGCTTATTGTGTAGATAATTCAGAGTAACTTTTCTGTTTGCTGGAACTGTCTGGAAAATTGTATCAATTTTCTTTCCTCAAGTTATAAAGCAATATTTTTGCTGAAATTTGGAAAACACTGTTCTGGCCAGTTAAAACACATTTAGGAATTCCTATGCCCTCTATAAATTCACCAGAACTATTAAAAATGTGTTGTTTTGTGTGTTATGTCTGTAGCACTTACAATGAAGCTTAATTTCGAACAGGAACCATTTTTAATTTTAATAGTCATTGGAAAAGATTCAAGCATAGATAGAGTAAAAATAAAGACATAGACATTCAAATATCTTACCCTACTGACTCTCCCTAGAACCAGACAACAGTAACATTGTTAGGTTCACTTTTCTAGACTTTTGACAGTTACATTCATGTATAATATATCTACAAGGGTGTATGTAGTATGTAATTTATATATGCAAGTAACTACAGATATTTTTCTACTTCCAGCTTTTTTAGTTAACACTACTTTTGGAGATCTTTCCATGTCAGTACAATGAAGACTGCATAATGTAGGAAAGCATTGGTATAACAAAATTTATTCAACAATTCCTGTGGTAAGGAACATTCGACTGACTTTCATTTTTGCTATTTCATTGCACTGTTGCAATAACCTTCTTACAAGTAAATCTACATGAACATATTTAGACATTTTGATAGATACTTCCAAGATGTTCTGTGTAAGGAACAAATTGATGTTCTAAGAGTCATGTCTGCTTTGCCCAACTGCTCAAGTCATTAACACATCACAGTTTCAGTAAGTTGATAGGGAGCTTGTACCATAAAATTTCAGGTAACAGAAGCATTTTTGAGCTGAAATATTTTTAAGACTTAGAAGTGGAGCAGGAAACTTGACTGAGAAGGAGCAAATGGAATATCCAAAGGCTCGGAACAGGAGAGCATCTTGTGCATGAGGGCAACAAAAGGTGCTCAGGAAAGAAGCAAGCAGAGTGGTTTGGGATTTGTGTGACTTAAAATTTTATGCCTGTTCCTAATAAAACTCTCAAGAGCAGGTTAGTTTACTGCCTCTAAGGCTGCCCATTTTTGAATGCTGACCTAAAATGATGTTTTGCTAGTGGGTGTTAATGCTGAAATGTAAATCAGATACAGTTAGAGGGCTATTTCCCAGAAGCATCTGTTTTTTCCTAGATATTCTCTGGAGAAAGTGCCCACTTCATTCATGATGAATTTCATGATGAGAATTTCAAAATAGAAGGAGAAATGCCATACTTAGATGTCAATTTAATTCAAGTGGCGTTACCTCTCTTGGTACCTCTTAAATTGCATAGCATAAAAGGGTTCTTTCTCTCTACAGGGCTAATTCTGGCAGCCCAAAGCATTAACAAATAACTACAACACTACTAATATTCTTGATAACTCTGACATGGATGCCATAAGGACAGATGATTAAGTAAATAAAGTTAAAATACAGAGTAGTAGTTTCCAAATATTTGATGTATTATAAGTTCATATTTTTATTAGGCACTAAAAACTGGGAAAGTTTAAATACAAATCTTCACATAGATCTCTTATTTAACTGGAAACTTGTCTAATTGCTCCTGTGTTACATTAAAAAGGAAACAAATACACTCCTCGCTGGCATTTTGTTCAAGATACTGTATCACATATTTCACAAAGGCCTTATGATCATCAATCACTTATCTCATATCTCTAGCTGTTTAACATTAATTATTTAATGTTCTCTCTAATTGATATAGAGCAACTGATATAACAAGATGTTAAGTATTTTAACAATGATCACGCTGAGAAGCAGCAGTCAGTCCTCAACCCCAATTTTATCTCATTAATATAAAGTGTAACAAATGTATCATACTTCTTTTAATACCATGAAACTATGTAAATGATCTTAAAATATTTTTAACAGCTATCCCCTTTAAGAAGGTATACTATGAGAATATGGGGCTGTTTCAAATAAGGAGTGTTTATCAGTATTTACAAAAATGATCCCACATTAAAAGGAAAACATTCTTTCAAAGACACATAGTGTAGTAAGAGTGCAAGAAGATATGAAGATCAGAAGATTTGTTTGGACAGGAACAGAAGTAGGGATAGAAGAACCGGGAAATGCTTTTTATAACACTAACCTCTTATGAAATTGTGAATTCACACTTTTACTAAAAGGGGGAGGAAAAATTCCTCCACACTTGACAAATCAGATATTTCAATGAAGAAAAAATCAACTATGAATAAAATAGGTAACTATAGATGCAATCAGAAAATTTACTTTCCAGAGATACATTGTCTTGATGTATTCACACCTATGGACAAAATGTGGCAAATAGCTAAAATTAGAGAAAGATATGTCTAAAGGCAAACTCAAAAAGGGAAAGTCAAACTCCTAAATATTTCTTCAGTTATTTTCATCAACAGTGATGAGTGTTTTGTGGGTAACAGTCAACTATTAATAGAACTTCAATGTCATATAATGGAAAGTTCTTTCCTCATGTCTTCATATGAGAAAAATGCATCCTCCAGCCATACTTTCCAACTGACATCAAAGAGGAGAAGTATCTTACTGGATCAAAGATTCCCACACAAATAAAAGAAAAATGCTTTGCATTTTTACCCATTACTATTGGAAAACTTTTTGAATTAAATATTTTGCTAAACGTGAATATAAATATTTTCAGAAATGTGCATCTAGTCTAAACCAAAAGAACATGAACTTTGAGGACATATTATACATTTGCATGCATTATTCAGTCCTCCATTCATTTATTCCTTCATCCACACATTTATCTGTTTCATTCAACAAATACACATTACTAACCTTCTTCATAAAGGTCATTTTCATGGGTTTACATCTTATAAAGGGAAATAAATTTTTTTAAGAATTCTTCCTTTTGGTTCAGCAGTTTACTGTCTACAAGATGGGCATATGTCACAACAGAAATATTGCGAGCCATATGGTAAGTATTAAAATGGGAATAAAAGTACAACAGAAGAAAATAAATAGTTGGTAAGCTTAGGAAATAAGGAGAGGCCACTATAATGTCAGAGGCCCCAAACTGTAAGTGTTCAGAGCATTTGTAATCTTTCATCTAAAAACAATGTTTGTAATGTGTGTAATATGACATTGTGAATACCAGTATATTCTAGTTATATAATTTGATGCGTTTTCAGAGGAAAGTTATTTTGAAAATAAAACCGTCTAATATTTCTCTTACAAGTGACTTGCTGTTTCTATTTTGACACGTGTTGAAGCATATAGTTAGAAGTTACTTGTGTAACTGGCATTGTCTTGTGAGGACATGCCATCAAATTTAAGTAACTAAGCTTAAGGATTATGTCTACAAATTTATCTGTGAGCACTGGACGTATGTATGATTTATGTTAGACTTTTTGTAAAAACGTGTTTTATTTATCATGCATAAAGTGTAGCTGTCTCTTTACACTGATCTTTCCACAGTGACATTATGACTCTTAGAGGAAATGTAGTGGTAATTATCAAAACCATGAGTTTAGATCTTTAGCCGTCTGTTGCCAGGAGTTTCCAGAAAGCATGAGCAAGGAGATTCATTTCTGGAAATGGCAGAGTGAGTACTCAGGAATTGGCCATCTTGCTGAACATCTCATAAGTGTGCAAAATGATTAAATGTGTCTATGAATCAAGGGGTTTGAGGGTCCAAGATGTGGAAAAAGAGGGAAGTTAAAGAGGTAAATGATATGTATCTCTATTTTCACCCCACAAAGCAAAAATGAAAGTTGTGGAAAAGCAGTTGAGAAGCTGTGCAAATGTTCAGCAAACGTTCAGCGAATGATGCTTTAATAAACAAAAACTGAAGTCTCTGGCCTGTCACAAAGGAGACCCTGAGAACCATCAACCCTTTGGAGATGTACTCCAAAAGGGCTATACTTTAAGAGTAAGGATAAATGGTGAATAGATTTGCCCTAACAATGACAAAAACCAACTTTGAATCATCTCAATCCTTAGCTGGACTAAGGAGCATGCCTCTAGAAGACAGTTGCATTAAAATAACTGTATTAATCAACTAGAAAATTAAACTCAATTTTTTTAATCCTCCAAAAATCTTGTATGACAATTCTCTCAAACATATGCTCAGTCATAATTAAAGAATTTATTTTTAAGAAGAAAATTGTGATAAGCAAAGGAATCCATCAAATAATTCTGTCATTTGTACTATAAAAACAAAAAAAAATTTTAATGGTGATAGGAACAAAGGATATTCTGTTACTTCAGTATTTGTTTCTCCTATTCTGTTCGATGCCATTTCCAAGGGAGTATTGTTTAGTTTAGTTTTGTTTTTAAACCAACTTAAAAAATGTCAAGGGTACATACAATTGATGCTTTTATATGGCTCTGTGTCTTACATTACTTCTTTACTTTCTACTTCCTTAAATCAATTTCATTCATTTCTTGTAGTAATAAATCCTATGTGCCTTGTTTAACCTTCTTCACTTAATTCTTAGTTGTTTTGTTTTATTTTCTTCCTTTCACAGAATGTTCTAAATCATCCCCTCTATTTCCATCTCCTTCTTCCACTACAAATCATGATTCTGATCATTGGTCATAATTCATATTATACTAATTACCATAGCCATCTCTTTTAACATCCTTATTTTTCTATTCACTTGAAGTTTTGTCACATTTATGTATGCTCAAGCAGCAATAAATTATTCTGTACTCCTGGCTTTATTCTTTTTTATTATATGTCTCTCACCAGATTAGAACTTCTCATACTACTTTTTTGTATAGGTTATATCCTGGAGTATTTATATATATTTGTTTCTCCACTATATAGTGAGGTGTTATTATTATCAGTCTCACATCATAATATGCTACTTTTAATTATTTATATTGATTATCCCTTTATTTTACTATTTCTGTTCTTCAAACTATTTTGAAATATCTATTTTTCACGCAGACTACAGTATAAGATACCTGAGTAAAACTAGCTATTTTAATGTGTGGCAAAAAATTATAATAACATTATTGGAGTTTTTGAATTGTATGTAGGAATGTATTTCCTTAACCTCCTATTTTTCTCTCATTTTGAACCAATGTCCAATTATCTCCTTATTCTAAAGAGCTAAGGTATATGATAATTGGATTATCTTAGATAAGATCAGCCACTTTCTAGGATTTAATATATCTGCTCTGGGCTTCCTAATTTAAGACTACAGACAGAAAAGGCAATAGCTTTTCTGACCATCCAAAGCTTTAGTCTGGAGGAAAAAGTGAAGAAAATAGGATAGGTGAAGGGGAGAAAGGCAGTTTCAAGTTCTTAAGGATTTAGGTTAATGCATGTTAGTTTTCAGGTACTTCTTATGGATCTAAAACACATTGGAAGAGATAACCTTTGAGATTAGTTATGGTTATTGAGTTCCTGCTTGGAAGGGATTCTATTCCTATGGAAAGAGTGCAACACTCTGCAAAGTGATTCCTTCCATAAAGCCTAGAGTCTATCCTAAACTACTCATTTCTAAACTATTCTAAACTATTCAAAAAAAAAAAAAAACAGAACTTCACAAATCTAGTCTTCCTTGGTAAATTTTAACATCTCTTGATTTCTATTTCATTCCTAATTTTTTGAGAGCCTATTTGTTTCTTCTCAAACTCTTTTCTTTTAAAATTCATTCCCCTGTTATTTGAAGCATTATTGACACTAGCCAAGGTATAGAAACATCCAAAATGCCCATCAGTACAGGAATGGATAAAAAGTAAGTGGTATGTACACATAAAGGAATATCATTTAACCTTGAAAAAGGAGGATATCCTGCCATTTGCAACAGCATGGCTGAACCTTGAGTATATTATGCTAAGTGAGATAAATCAGAGTAGTCAAATGATGTATGATTTCACTTATATATGGAGGCTAAAAGAGTCAAACTCATAAAATACAGATAGTAAAATGGCAGTTCCCATGGAGGATAAGATTGATGTAGTTTAAGGGTACAAACCTGCAATGAAGAGCAAATAAGCCACAGAGATACTCTTGTATCTGTACCTGTCTGGAATCCCGAATCAAGTGTAGAGCCTGATTCCAATATAGTAGCTCCAATCAGTCTCGTGAAAAATAAAATCCATAACTTTGGCAATTCCACCCTCCTGTTTCTTTCTGATGTATTTCTCTAATTTCATCAGGATCTTAACACCACCTAAGTCATTGTTACTATTTGTCCTGCTGTCTCTTGCTCTTGAGGTCTTTATACCTGTAATTCTTCTGGGAGAATGATGGTGTCCTTGTTCTCACTTTCACCTCATTTGGTATCCGCAAAATCCCATTCTAAGGATTCCTTACTCACCTCTTGAGTTATTTCCCAGTCTTGGACTTTAAAAGTTCCAAAAGCAACAAAAACTTCTCTTTGTATATTAGTGCTTACTTAACTTATAGTGGGATATTTCTTCCTGTAACATTGCTCTTTGAATTTGCATTTTGCTGATATGGTGATAGTGATAATATAAACGTCCATTTCCACTTGTGATTCATTTTTCCTGCTATCACACTAGCTCCTTCTTGCCTTTTATATGAGCCTTTCCTTAACTCCTTTCAATGCAGTTCAGTTGTCAAATATTAACCTCTTCTAAATCTAAATATATTCAATTAATTTAAATGTCTTCATTTCCCTTTTTGCCTCCTTCCCAGATTTCCTGTTCGAAATGCAATGTTAAGACATAATATTTAAAGTTGTTTCCATTCCTCACTGACTTGTTTCTTTTCAGAATCCACAGTGATCTTGGAAAGGATTATTTTAATGCTTAATAAATTTATGTGGTCATCAGGATTTACAAGCTGCTATGTACTCTTGGGAATGTAGGATTAGTAAAAGTTATTGCACCTTCCTAGATAATCAATTCCACTTAAAATTTTGGGGAAAAAAATGATTTAGTATAAAAAAAGAAAAACAATGTTGACATAGAATACAATGTAAACAATTTTTGAAGGCAAAAATGAAGACAATGAAATTTCATGATTACATTCAGCAGTTTTGATCTATTCTCAACAAATAAATAGAAGTTTGCATTCATTCTTCTCTGCTGTTATTGACAGATGCTGCTAATAAACACTGACCCTAAATATCTTGAACCAGTTCTATCAAGTAAGTATTTTCATTGTTTCTGAACAAGCAAAAGTCAGTCAGAATGAGCCATTAGCAAAAGTGTCTCCTTAGCCTAAAGGTTTCAGCACATTCAGTTTAAAGATCATTAAAGTTACACATATTCAACTTTTAGAAAGTTTATAAAGAAATGATTAAAGATATACAAAAGATTTCCATACAAAGATGGTCATGACCTTGATAATCATTTTTTCAGCCATTCTTTCATTCACTGAAGCCTCATTCAACAAGGAGACCACATCTACTAGTGAGTAAAAAATAAAAAGATTGAAAATAGATGAAAAAATCAACAATGTCCTGGTTAGATAAATAAATAAATTACATACAAATACACACACACACACACACACACACACATATTTTAAAAATCAAGTGTTTAACATCTCATAAATTTAGAAAATACTCATAGCCTTTTATATAAAATGAAAAATAAAGATGCCTATAATTTTATTAATAGTTTAGACCTAATTTTTGGTTAAGAAATATGTATTTTTTTTATCATATTCACATATTATAGATACACATAAACTATACATATATGAAAACACACAAACATGTTAAAATATTAGCAATGCTCTGTCATGTTGAAAGAATTTGGTGACTTATTTTCTTGTTTGTATTTTTTTCTGCTTTTTTTTCAGTGACTATACATTTTATAATCAGAATAAACCAATCTTATTATTTAATGAAAATGTTCATATTTTATTGTATACTCTTTTAGAATAGTGACTATGTCCTATCATCTCTGGGTCACCAAATGAAAGCTGAAACCGTTTATGGCACACAGCTTATTCTGTACATTAATATAACTGTCCTCACCAATGTCAATTTACTATTCTATCATCTTCATCAGCTTAAATTTACTATTCCAGAAAACGGGTGCCCAGGAATATAAGTTGAAAGTGACTTTATTGTTCAGTTAGAAACTTCCTGGTAAAAATATTTAAATGAACATCAAGCTCTTAGACTTTTCAATAAAAATGACTATGACTATATAGTCTTCAAGACTCTTTGTAAAGCCCCACCTCAAAAGCTTTCCCTTGTTTTAGCTGCCAAAATCAGCTATCATGTCTTAATTATTTTTCAGTTCTACTCATCCTTTCCCCCTCACCCCACATTGAAAAATCCTCCATAAACTAGACGGTAAAACTTTATAAATATCCCAACTTAGCCTTCTCTCTTCTAGGAGACTTAGGAAGACAGTTAAGGGTGTGCTTCCATTTGTCAAGGTAAGGACAAATTGACCTTTATTTTATCAACAGGTCCACTTGGTGAAGGCTCTTTTAGGAAAGGCAGCATTCGACAAAATTCTGAGTGGTGCAGAACCTTACAAAAGTAATAGGTGTTCAATAAGTATATATTGAAGTAATGCTTAAATCTGTAAGTCACTGTATTATTGTCAGTGTCCTTGTCTCTAAGAATTTTAATCTATGACTTCATCAATTTTAAAGATAAGCATAGAATTGTAATGTACTTATCTTTTAATATTGGTGGACATATTTCTTAAAATATAATTTATACTTTGATCTTTGCTCTCACTGCAGATAACATACTTCAGTGATTATTGTCCAGTCTGAGAAAATATATCCTATGTGATTTCTTTATTTCCCATTGAAAATTTAATATTTATCTATAATAGATATACACAATACATTGGCATATTTCTTCAAATTTAATTATACATATATATGTGGTACAAACTCATCTAATCTTCACAAAAGTTCTATGAGACATTGTTATGAGTCTCACTTCACAGACAAGGTTTAGGCTTGGAAAGGTTAAGTAATTTGCCTCTAAAAACAACAACAGATGCACAGTAGAACCAGGATTGTAACTCGGGCAGTCTGGCCCAGTAATTGATAGAATAATTGCCCCCATATATATCCACCTCCTAATCCCAGAACCAGTGATTATGTTACTTTACATGCCAAAAGTGATTTTGCAGATGTGATTAAATTAAAGGTTTTACTTGGGGAGTAAAGGTTTTACTTTAACCGAGTGGGGTGAATATAGTCACAAAGGTTCTTGAAAGGGAAAGACAGAAGCAGCAAAATCAGAATCAGAAAAGGGAGACATGATGATGGAAACAAAATGGAATGATGTGTGTTGAAAATGGAGGAGAAACTACATGCCAAGGAGTGCAGGGGCTTCCGGATATTGGAAGAGGCACTTCACCAACTGTTAAGCTCTTAGACTAAGAAGGAAGCAGAGAAAATGGACAGGAGGAGCTGAAAGCAGTTTTTAGAAGATTTTTAGAAGAAGCAATAAAACTGAGAGTAACTGTGACCACTGTTTATTTGGCAGTTGTTTTGTATAAGGCACTGTGCTTGACCCTTTACAGATGATATCTTTTACTACCTTTGGTGATAATTCTATTTTATTCAGACTAACTTTTTAGAGCAGTTTAAGATTCACAGCAAAATTGAGGGGAATCAACAGATTTGCCACACACCTTTTGCCCTTATACAAGCATAGCTCTCCCATCAACGGTCCCCACCAGACTGGTACATTTGTTACAACTGAGAACCTACATTGACACAACATAATCATCCAGAAGTCCATAGATTACAATACAGTTAACTTTTAGTGTTATAAATTCTGTATGTTTGATGTATAATGAGATGTATCCATCATTAAGGTATCATACAGTATTTTCACTGCCCAAAAATTCCTCTGTGCTCTGCCTATTAACACTTCCCCTGCCCACCCCCAAACTCTGCAACCACTGATTTTTATTGTCTCAATAGCTATGCCTTTTCCATAGTGTTACATAATTGGCATCCTACAGTATGTAGTCTTTTCAGACTGGCTTCTTCTACTTAGTAATATGCATTTAAATTTCCTTCATGTCTTTTCATGGCTTGATAGCTCATTTCTTTTCATGCTAAATAATATTCTGTTGTTTAAATGTATCACAGTTTATCCAGTCATCTCCTGAAGAGACATCTCATTTGTTTACAAGTTTTGGCAGTTACGAATAAAGCTCCTATAAACATCCATGTACAGGTTATTGTGTGGAAGTAAGTTTCAACTCTTTTAGGTCACTGCAAAGGAGTACAATTGCTTGATTATATGGTAAGAGTATGTTTCTCTCTTCAGCTTCTGATTCTCCTCAAAGGAATGAGGTCATTAGACCTAATTGTCACTGAGACAAACTGTCTTCCAAAGTGCCTGTACCATTTTGCATTTCATGATAATTAATAAATGATCATTCCTGTTGCTCCACACCCTCACCAGCATTTGATGTCAGTATTCTAGATTTTGGCCATTCTAACAGGAGTGTGGTAGTATCTTGTTATTTTAGGTAATTTTTGTAGAAGGGTCTCTCATGGTAGAAAATTTTTGTTATTGGTGAATGACTTTGACAAAGGTACTCAAGCCAAAGTCATGTCTTGAATCCAAAAAAGGAAAACCTCTCTGGGACATATTTTATGGTTTAAGAGATGGAGAGGGAGAGATTTAAAATGAGAATATTGGTTTCATTATTAGAATTTTAAACTTGTTCTAAGTGCATGAGATACGTTGCACAAATAACATGGTAAATGTAGATTCATTGAAGTAAATATATAGTTCCTAAATTGAGTGCTTATTCACTCTCAAGGATAAGTACCAACATGTTTGTTAAAAACATGAACTTGTTGCCTTATGGGCACACATCACATTTAAATCAATTTATTCTGCCTTCAACAGATGGTGCTGCATGGTGAGAGTCTGTGGGCAATACCAGAGTTCTGTGAGTAGGAGCCTGATGTGGAACCTGGAGCCACAACTCACTGATGGACACTTGCGGGGGAGTTTCTGAGCTTCACCCATCAGGTTCTCTTTTTGGTACAGAGAGATAATAATAATTGCATCTCTTTTATAAAGGTATTATGAGTATTAAATGAGTGAATCATTCTAAGGCACTTAGAATATGTAGATCATGAAGAACACTATAAATGTTTATAATTATAAATCAAGAATTAGAAATAATGAGTTGTTTTAACTATAAAGCTCACTACAGTTTTTCCTAGATGATCTTGTTAAGAAATTTAAGTGGGAAAAAGTTGGAATCCTAAATTGCAACATGTTTGGAAATTATTTTCTCATCTGTATATCCTTGAGATTACATTCTGTCTTCCTGAAATATTTGATTATATATACTATTCATTTAGTACAATATTCTCACCCTTCTAATAGATAATGTCCTTTAGTACAAAAATACAAATATATTGTCCTCCCTTAGTATTTGGTCATCTTATTCTCTTTCCATAAAACAGTGTTATGATCTCTTTAAAGCTGGCACTGTTCCCAAAATATTTTAAATTTAGATTGTCCTCTAATCCATCATTTTACCACTAACCATTCTCATTAGTCTCCAGTTTGTGAGTAGCTGTCCAAAAAAATTCTGTTCTGAACTTTCCAATCACTTTGCTAATAACAATCCATGATTATTTCCAGCTTTAATTTTTATTTCAGACTCAGTCATAAATTACTCTTCCACTTAGTTGGAGATCACTTGAGACTTATTAGTTACTGGTTAGATTGTCTTTGCATTCATTAGTATTTCAGATTTTTAACATTTATTTGACAATATTGAATTTAATCCAATTTCCGCCACATTTGTTGAAGATCTTTCAGAAATAGACATAGTGGTAGGTTCTGTAGGGGCTGTAAAAGGATGAACAAAATATCCTTTGTCTAAAGGAGTGTACCATCTGATAAGGGAAAATGGCATTTACAAAAATAACTTTTTAAAGAGACAAAAGAGAAAAGTTCTGGAATCATACAAATGACAAAAGATAGCACATAGTGCTCTTAAATCCCATGACCAGATTTACTGAATCTCAGCTCCTGGCTTCTTCTATATTTCTTGGTGACGGTTAGGTCTAATGGCCTCATTTCTTTGAGGAGGAATAGAAGCTGAGCAAAGGATAAAATATTTTAGAACTTCCTATAAACGGTCATGTTTTTTCATACACTGTCACTAAATTTCCTATAACTCTTCATTTCCCTTTACATGCTAAGAAATTATATATTTATCATATAAATATCCTTAAATTAATATACTTTTGAATTAGTTACCCATACTCCTTGAATATTAGAATTTTTAAGAAAAAACCCTAAGAGACTATGTTCACAAAGAATTACTCCAGTCAACTGAGGAATGGGGGCTGTATTTCAAGTTAACACACATTTTCTATTTTCACGTAGCTTATAATAGTATTATTACATTTGCTTTTCCAATGTTATTCTTGGATTCCAAAGCTTTAGAAATCTGATTTCAAATAAGAAATTTTTTAATGCGTTTAATTATTTTGGAGCCTAGTTGATTTCTTATCACTTACTTCCATATCAAGAATCCAAGTAGGAGCATCTGAACGAGAGCTGGTCATATTGCTCCTTTAAACTTCTTGCTGAATTATAGGTAATAGAAAATCTCTCCCTGCACAATACAGCTTATACTGAATTTCACTCCTACCACTGAAGAACAATTTGTGCTTACTACTTATGCTTGCTCTTAAGAGACTATATAGGCATATTTAAATTAAACAAGTCATTAAAGTTCAACCTGCTTCAGAAAATTTGCATTAGTCACACCTGTAAATACAAATGTTTCTCCTATTTTATCTTACCAGTGAAAAGTTTCCTTGCTACCAGCAAATATATTGCAGACTAAAGAAAATGGTACCAGCAGTAAATGACCAGAATATTCCCATTAATTTGGATACTTTTAAAGAAAAGGCAAAGGAAATGGTGAAGTGCAAAAATATATAAAATTGTTAGATATTTTGGTGACAGTTTTGCATACACCTTATTTACTTTTATGTATGACTAGTTCTTTTATATCTTGGAGCCATACCTTAAAGCACTAAAATCACCCTAAAAAGAGGTTGCTACCATTGTTACCTTCTCTGCATCTTCCTGTGTCCCAAGAAGAAATAAAGGCAACTAGTTGCAGAGATTTACTCCATCCTGTCCACTCCAGCTTTGAAATGTCACTTCCAGAACATCATTCTTTCTCTTTTCTGTCCCTCACCAGTTCTCCTAAGGAGCAGATTAGTTCCACTCATAAAGGTGTAAGGATTTATGCTGTTTCTGGTTTCATGTGATCACATCTGAGCTGGTCAAGAGCCAACCATAAATAAATATTTACAGAATACATATTACATGGTGGGCACATTGCTACTTAACATCAATGTGGCTTACAGCCCAACAGTTATAGAGCTACTTAACTGTACAAGAGTTAGGGCTCAAAGGAGTATTTCTTTACTGGAAATATTCATATACATTTAGTGGTACTTAATGCTATCTGAGGCTACCCTGAGAAAAAGAATTTGAACCATGTTTATCATTGGGGTGAAGAACAAAAACAGGTCTGATAGACTGTGTTGCCCCAGTGTATGTTAGATGAGACATAAAAGAATAAAAAAATACTGACCCTCAAATAATAGAAGTGAAGGGGGCTCCCAGCTCTATGTGATCCTGCAAATCTTCCTCTTTTATGTTGTCACCAGTAGAATTTCACTTTCAAGAATTCCATTCTCTAAGAAACACCTATCATCTTTTAGTTAATTCTCTTCTAGTACTGCACTCAAACTATTCTTTGATCTCACTAGGTCATACAACCTATTTATCTTACCATTTTTTTATTATTCCTATCAACCACATGTCTTTCATCCAGTTCTTTCTGACCTAGATCCATTGTGCAACTTAATAATCAATTACTTGCAATAAAAAAATACTAGGTACTCTTAGAAAAGTTCTATATCTCAAAAATATCTAATCACATTCCACATGGAATGGAGGCTTTCATTTATAGGACTGTAGTGTCTACCATTTTATCCATAGCAGCTCGTACAGTATTTGACACATAACAGGTACTCCATAATTATTTGTTGAATAATTAGTAAATGAACACCTATTAAATGTCACAGACTTGAGAATAATATTTTGTAAAATGTAAATTTTATAAAATAAATTATTTGAAACTATATGTAAAATATTTCTAATTTTATGAGTAGCAATGAGAAGTTTAAAACAGATAAAAGTTCATTCTTATGTATTTTCATCAAAGGAAATAGGAAATGATCAATGTCATAAAATATGCCCCTTAAATAGTTGTCAGTTCTATCAAGTATGATATGTTACAAAACTGTCATTACTTTTTGTATATCTACAATGGACTGTGTACCATTCAAGTTAATGTGATTGTGCGGTCACCCGCACAGGTCATTATTACTATATCAAGCATCACTGCAGTTGTTTTTGTTTAGCCTCAGCTCTCTGAGCTTTGAAAAGTAGTATCAAAAGCATAGTTTTCAAAGGAAATAGAGAGAACACCCTTATGCTGGGTCACCAGAATACAATGTCTACTCAACTCTTGCTTTGACATTTTCCCTCTGCTCTGTATGTCACAAACTCAGGGTCTTACTGCATATCCAGGTATTTTTCTAAAGCAACAAACCATCCTAAAATGTCATCTTACTTTATTAAGGTTATTTCCCTGAGATCATAAAAATCCTAGTATTGCAGTAAAGATCGGAGGCTCATTTTGTCCAGCTTACAAGCCGGTGCCACTCAATTATGAAAAGCAAAATCAATTGACAATCACATTGATCATGAAATCTCCAGTTTAAGAAGAGCAGCTACAGAAACCAAGAATATTCTCCAATGCACTAACTCTAATGCACAGTCTTTAGCCTCCCTTTGCCTTGGACTTTCACCAACGTTTGACTCTCTCAAAACTCCCTTACCAAAATTTCTCATGATAGCCATTTTTCCATGACATGAAAATGGCTGAAGATGCTAAATTCAGGTAAATGTATTTAAACAGGGACTATGTAAAGACAACATAATTCCAAATATCTCTCTCCTCAACTCCTAGCTCACACACATCTGCTGCCATTCACATGCCAGATTAAATGAGAATGAGATATTAAGAGGTCGAGCTTTGGAGTTGGAAAACCTAGTTTTATTATTTGGAAGCTATATAACCTTGGAAAAATTTTTAAATTTTTGTTTACTTTGTGGTTCTTTTATGATAAAAACTTAATATTATGCTGTAGTTTCTGGTTCTGCATGCAAGGAACTTAGTAGTCACTGCTTGTTCCCAAAAACAGGTTAAAAGATGAACAGACTGAAAAAACATCTCTTCCAGTATCTGTTAGAGAGATGAGGACACAGGCAAACTGCTGCCCCCATGATTTGAAAAACAGGCATACATAGGGCACAGCCATGAATGGAAACCTCCATGGGAAGCAATGCAGGGGGAGGAAAATCTGAATTGTAATTGATGCGTTGCTAGAGGTTCAACATGAGCAAGTCTGAGAGTTAAACACTCCAGGGAAACCAGTAATAGAGTTGCTCACAAATTTGTGAGATTTACCTCTAGAAGCTTGACCAGGTTCTCAAAGTAAATATTGGAGAAAAATCTCTTCATGTTTTTGGCTGTGGGGGTGGAGTGGAAAAGGAACCATTCTGAAAAATACCAGTGCACTATGTTCCTCTAATAAAGCCTGACTTTAGGAGAAACTAGTTAACCAGATCCTAGCCTGTTAGAGTATTATCAGGGCCTAGATGACCTGGGGAAAAGGGAAATACCCAATCTAGTTACCTCTACCCTTTCATGTAAGGAAAAGGGAAATATCCAACTCCAGGCCATCTAGCCACCCGCACTAACATAAGTGGGGAGAAAAAAAGGAGAAAACTTGTGAAGTTCACAATCCAGACACACAGCTCATTGGAAAACTAAGACCTGGTTGTAGAACTTCCTTTCCCCACAAAACCTCACCACCACATTGCTTAAGGCTTATTTATAGCAGTTGTTTTTACCTCATATACATAATGTCTAGCTATCAAGAAAAACTTACAAGGCATATCAATGGCAAATACACAATTTGAAGAGCTAGAGCAAACATCAGAACCAGATTTAATGGATATTGGATTATTAGACCAGAAATTTCAAACAAGTATGGTTACCATGCAAAGAACTCTAATGGATAAAGTGGACAGCATGCAAGAACAAGTGGATAATGTAAGCAGAGAGATGTGAATTCTAATAAAGAGCCATTAGGAAATGCTAGAGATTTTTATTATTTTAACAGATATGAAAAATGCCTTTAATGGGCTTATTAGTAGAATGGACACAGCTGAGGAAATACTCTCAGAGCTTGAGGATATCTCAATATAAAGCTCTAAAACTGAAAAGAAAAGAGAGCAAAACATGAAACACCAAGTGAACCCAAAGCAAGCAGAATAAAGGAAATAATAAGAGCAGAAATCAATGAAATTGAAAACAGGGAATCAATAGAGAAAAATGTTGAAACCAAAAGCTTGTTCTATGAAAATATCAATAAAATTGATTAGCTTCTAGGAAGGCTAAATAGGAAAAAAGAGGACACAGATTACTAATTATAGAAATGAAAGAGGAGACATGACTACAGATTTCTACTGACACTAAAAGGATAATAAAAGAATATTATGAGCAAATTTATAATCACTAATTTGGTAACCTAGATTAAAAGGACCAATTCCTTGAAAGACATAATTTGTCAAACTCACACAAACAGAAATAAATAATCTGAATACACCTATATATATTTTTAATTAATAAATCATTAATTACCTTCCAAAACAGAAAGGACCAGGCACAAATGAGTTCATTAGTGAATTTTATAAAATATTTAAGGAAAAATATTTACTTATTCTCTACAGTCTCCTTCACAGGATAGAAGCAGAAGGAATACTTCATATCTCATTTTGTGAGGGTAGCATTATCTTAATACAAAAAAACAGAAAGAGACATTCCAAGAAAAAAAAAAGCTAAGAACAAATATCTTTCATGAACATAGATATAAAATATTCAACAAAAAATTAGCAAATGGAAATAATGATAAGAAAAATTACAGACCAAAGTTAAGTGGGACTTAACACAGAAAAGCAAGTTTGGTTCAACTTTTGAAAATCAATTAATATAATCCATTACATCAAGAAACAAAGAAGACAAGTTTCATGATTGTATCAACAGACACAAAAAAAAGCATTTGAGAAGATCCAATACCCATTCATGATAAAACTCTTAGGAAACAGAGTGGAACTTTCCAAATTTGGTAAAGAATCTTCACAAAAATCTATACCCAGCATCAAGATCATGTCACCTCTTATGACTCTTTTTCAACATCATACTGGAATTTCAAGCTAATTATATAAGATAAGAAAAGGAAATAAAAGATGTATAGATTTGAAGGAAGAACTAAAACTCTTTTTCTCATAAGTGATTATAAGGAACTAATATGTGTTTATAGCAAAGTTACAGGATAGAAGGTTAATATGGAAAATCCAATTTCTTTCTCATATATCAGCAATGAACAAGTGGAATTAAAAACAAAATACCTTTACAGTAATATCAAAATATGAAATAGTAAGGCATAAGACAAAAAAAATTGTACAAGTTCTATGTGAGGAAAACTACAAAGCCCTGTGTAATGACATCAAATAAGTAAATAAATGGAGAGTTATTCCATGTTCATGGATAGAAATACTCAATATTATCAAAACATCAGTTCTTTCCAACTTGAACTATTGATTCAATACAATCCTAATAAAAATCTCAGAAAGTTATTTTGTTGATAGCCACAACTGCTTCTCAAGTTTATACAGATAGACAAAAGACCAGAATAGTCAATGCAGTATTAAAGAGAAGAATAAATTTGAAGGATTGAAACTATCCACCTTCAAGACTTATCATAAAGCTACTGGTACCAGATAGGGTGGTTTGGGCAAAAGAATACATAATTAGATCAATGGAACAGAAGAGAGAGCCCAGAAATAACCACTATAAGTATAGTCAACTAATCTTTGACAAAGAAGCCAAAGAAGTACAATGCAGCAAAGGTAGTCTTTCCAACAAATGATGCTAGAAAAACATGTGCATCCATATGCAAAAAAAAAAGATGAATCAAGATACAAACATTACACCTTTCACAAAATTAACTGAAAATGGATCAAAGATCTAAATATAAAATGCAAACTGTAAAACTCCTAGAAGATAGCATAAGAGAAAACATAAATGACCTTGGGCATGGAGAGGACCTTTTAGATACAATACCAAAGGCATAATCCATGAAAGAAATCATTGGTAAGCTGGATTCATTAAAATGAAAAACTTCTGCTCTGTGAAAGAGAATTCAAAGAGATGAGAAGAACAGATTGGAAGAAAATATTTGCCAATCACATCTGATAAAGGAGTAGTATTCAAGATATATAAAGAACTCTTAAAAGTAAACAATAAGAAAACAAACAACTCAATTAAAAACTTGGCTGAAGACCTTAACAGATATCTCACCAAAGATATACACATGCAAATAAGCAGATGAAAAGTTGTCTCACATCATATTTTATCAAGGAACTGTCACTTAAAACAGCAATGTGATACTACTATACTACCCTTAAAATAGCCAAAATATGGCACACTGACAACACTAAATGCTAGCAAGAAGGTGGAGCAACATACATTCATTGCTGGTGGGAATACAAAATGGTACAGCCATTTTGGAAGATAGTCTGGCAGTTTCTTATAAACTGAACATACTCTTATTGTATATGATCTAGTATTTGTACTTCTTGGTATTTATTCAAAGGAACTGGAATCTATCTCCACACAAAAACCTGCACACCAGTGTTTACAGCAGCTTTTTTCATAATTGCCAGAACTTGGAAGCAACTGAGATGCCCTTCAGTAAGTAAATGGATAAGTACATTGTAGTACATCCAGACAGTGGAATATTATTTAGCACTGAAAATAAATGAGCTATAAAGCCATCAAAAGACATGGAGAAAACTTAAAGGCATATAAAAAGTGAAAGAAGTTAATCTGAAAAGTGTGTACAAACTGTATGAGTCCAATTATATATTATTTGGAAAAGGCAAAACTGTGGAGACACCAAAAAGATCAGTAGTTAACAGAGGTCAAGGTTTGGAGGAGGGAACAATAGACAGAGCACAGATAGTTTATAGGGCAATAAAATACTTTACATGATGTATAATGATGGATACATGTCATTATATGTTTCTCCAAACCCACAGCATATACAACACTGAGACTGAACCCTAATATAAATTATGGACTTTGGACAATTAATATGTGTCCATGTAGGTTCATCAGTTGTAATTAATATACCACTCTGTTGGGGATTGTTGATAATGAGGGAGGCTATGCATTGTGTGCAGATGTAGGTATATGGGAAATCTCTGTACCTGTCCCTAAATTGTGCTGTAAACTTCAACTTCTCTAAAAAAAATAAAGTCTGGAGAAAAAAAATTACTCTGAAAATCAAGTAAGGTCATATTATGAACTCTATAATGTTATGATAATATTTATTAATCATTAATCAAGAATTTATTTGGAAATATTCCTTTAAAGTAGAATATATGAACAATTCTAAAAAATTATAGCTCACAATTATATATCTTCATTTTATCCCTCAAAATGCCAATATTTTGTTATTTAGTCATCTTTATATGTAATTTTTAGGTTTTTCCAATACCTGGTACCCAGTAAATTTTCAATAAGCATTTAATGAGGGCCGGATTAACATAATCACAGCCTTTGTAAAATAGACATCATACCTTATTATTGCCATAAATGCCAATTCTTTTGAAACAGATTTATTGAATTCAACTAAGGATTATGGTGGATATGCATGGCATTTCTTTTTTCCAAGCACTATTTATATTTCTGTTCTGTCAAACCCTTTTTCTACCCATTAGAAATATGTTCTAAAATCTTGTGGTCACATTACATGCTTAAAATTCAGTCTGGCTTGTTTAAAACTGATTCAGAGCTATAACCCTTCTCTTCCCCACTAGATAGATAAGTGGCTGGAATGAAGGTCATTCTACTTCTCAGTTCTCACACTCCTTGACTTATTGGCTTTGAACACCATTAACCATGCCCTCCCTCTTGAAACAATTACTTCACTTGACCTCCTGGACACTGCATTCTCTTGGGTTTGCCTCTACCTACTGTTTCCTTTGATCCACTTCTCTTGCTGCTCTCTCAATGTTGAGTCGCTATAAGACTTTGCCCAAAGCTTCTTTCTCTTTTTTCACTCTTACTTTCAAGGTAATTTCACCCTGGCATGATTTTAAATGCCATCTATATGCATATAACTCCCAAATATATTTCTTACCCAATCTCCAGATTTATTCAACAATCATATCTAATTATGGTATTTCAAACTTAAAAGTCCAAGATAAAACTTTTGATTTCCTTTGGTCTCCCAGCATCCATACCTCAGGAAATGGCCATGATTTGTTCAGTTGATGAAACCAAAAATTAGGGGTCAACCTTGACTCCATATCACTGTTTACATCCCATACTTTAGCAAGTTCATATGCATTATTGCCACTTTACTTCAAACCACCGTCCTCTCTCTTAGACTTGTATAATGTTCACAGGCTTCTTCTGTCTTTATCTAACTCTTATTCTAGGGCACATTTCTGTACAGAAAGGACAGGAAACTAAAACCTACATTTTTCAGACTCCTTTGAAGCTAGGCTTCTTAAATGTAAATTTGTTTTGCAATTAGATGTGATTGTTCAAAATGAAGGCAGAAGTAAGGTGGAGGCTATCTTCCTCAATCTTTGGCTTATTTTTTCTTGCTGACTAGCAAAAATATGGAAATTAAATGTTTGCTGTGGCAGCATTCTAGGATCCATTGTAGCTGTGGCTTGATAACTGATAAAAATTCCATCTTGATTCTGGTTTTCTGATTCCTACACTGCAGAAGCCAAGCTGTAGTTCACTCCTCTAATCCCTCCAAAGAATTTTGTAAGTTCTTACTTCCTGGTATCAAATTCCTTTATGCTTAAAAAAGCTAAATTCACTTTTAATTTTCTGCACTGACAGAACTTTTAATTAGCATTTCTCCTTAAACTTTTGCTCCTTAGAGTTCATTTCCTTGTACAACAGTCAGAATGATCAATCCATCCCACCCCCATGCTTAGTATACTCTGATCATCCTCCATCTTATTTTCAATTAATGCAATATTTTTTCTTATAACCTATAAACCCACTCATGATCTATTCACTGTCTCCCTGTCTGACCACATCTCTTACCAACCTCCTCCTTGTTCATAATACTCCAGCCACTCTGATTTATATGCCTCCTCTAATATAACAGACTTGTTTAATCTAAAGATATTTGTATTTTTTATTTTCTCTCCCTATAATGCTCTACCTTCAGATCTGCTTTGTTTCCTTCTGTGTTTCATTCATATTTCTCCACAAACACCACCTTATGAAAAAGAACTTCACCCCCCTAATTTACAGTTACTGGGTTTTGGCTCATAACTTTTATTAAAATGAAAATTCCATGAGGACAGGGATGTTGCCTGCCTTATCCCTCACTATATTCATAGCACCTATAATAAACTGAAAAAAAATATTGATGTCAATTAAGTGAATAAACTGTGACAGAAGCTTTTGCAAAAACTTTTAGCCAATGAGAACATGTATCTAAAATATGATTAAATATTGGCCATTAAAAATAAATTAAAGGAGGATTCAAAATGGCAGCATGAGAGATGAGACAGAGAATTCTTCCCAAAACCACAAATAGTATGAAAATATGGTTAAATGCTACAACTAACCCTCAAACAGCAACAAGAAAGAAGAGTAAACAAGACTGCATGCAGACCTCACGAAGAGAGCAGACCTCACGAACACAGGGTAACGTATGAAAGCCTTTATCAGGGGGACCCAAGCCCATCCCTCACCCCAGCTCACCAGTGGGAGGAAGAGAAACAGGGCAGGGACGAGGTGGAAGCTTAGAAGTACTGAACACTGAGCCTTGGAAGTCTGCTTTGGGAGCAGAAACCTACACTGTGTGGTGCTCTGGATGTTGGGGAGCTCAGATAGGTGGAGTGCTTGAGAGACAGATTGCTGCCATTTTTGGAGGAGTTGATCCACACCCAGCTGCTCTGAGACAAATGAAAGGCAGGCTGTTTGAGAGGCTTCCTAGCAGTGAGAAGGCTGCTGAAGGAGCGGGGTTTGCATGGAGCTTGCTGCATGGGGGAGGGGAGAGCTGGACAAGGTTGTCTGGGTGCGTTCTGCCCAGCTGGTTGAAAACTCTGAGGAGCTTCAGGCGCCCCATCCACCTGGCTGCCTACTCAGCTCCGAGGCCCCCACTGTGAAACAACCTGCTGCACCTTCCTCCGAGCCTGCCAGCACCAGTTTGCAAACCTGCAGTCACTGTGCCGGCATCAGGCTGGCCAGAGGGAGGCCCTGCTTACAACAGCTAGAGACACAAAGCACAGAGGCTTACACCTATGTGCTTAGCCCACTGGCTCTGACACTTGAGACAGGTACCGCAGACGGAATCGGGAAACAGATATTTCCTCCCCCCAGGCACCAGCTCCACCCCCCTATGACCCCCAACCTCACTCTAGGGGCTGAGCAGCTCCAGAGCCTGGAGCTTCTGGACACTAGTGGGCACCACACAGAAATATGAAACATCAAAAAAACATGGTTCAGACCAAAAATCTCACAAACCCCAGAAAAAGGGCCTAATGAAACTGAGCTCACCAGTCTGCTTGAAAGAGAGTTCAAAATAAAAATCATAAACATGCTTATGGAGGTACAGAAAAATATTCAAGAACTCAGGAAGAAATTTAAGTTGGAGATTCAATCATTAAGAAATTCTATATCTGAAATGAAAAGTACAATGGAGGGATTTAAAATCAGTTAGATGTAGTAGAAGAGACGGTAAATAGAATAGAAATTAGAGAAGAGGAATACAAAGAAGCTGAGGCACAAAGAGAAGAAAGAATATTGAGAGAACTGTGTGACCAATCCAAACAGAACAATATTCGCATTATAGGGGTACCAGAAGAAGAAGAGAGAGAAAAAGGGATAGAAAGTGTCATTGAGGAGGTAATTACTGAAAACTTCCCCACTCTGGGGAAGGAGATAGTCTCTCAGGCCATGGAGGTGCACAGATCTCCCAACACAAGGGACCCAAGGAGGACAACATTAAGGCATATAATAATTAAAATGGCAAAGATCAAGGAAAAGACAGACTTTTAAAAGCAGCTAGAGACAGAAAAAACATCATATACAAAGGAAAACCCATCAGTCTATCATCAGATTTCTTAGCAGAAACCTTAAAGTCCAGAAGGGAGTGGCATGATATATTTAATGCAATGAAACAGAAGGGCCTTGAAGCAAGAATACTATACTCGGTAAGGTTATCATTTAAATTTGAAGGAAAAATTAAACAATTTTCAGATAAAACAAAGTTGAGAGAATTTAGCTTCCACAAACCACCTCTACAGTGCATTTTGGAGGGACTCCCATAGATGGAAGTATTCCTAAGGCTAAATAGATTTCCTTTAGGATTGGGAACAAGACAAGGATGCCCATTCTCTTTGTCACCCAAGGGATAGACAAAGAGCACAGAATATGATTCATAGCATACAAGCAATGAAGGAGGAAGAAAAAGAAAGGAAAAAAAAAAAGAAGAAACTTTAGACCTTTAGGTTGTGCTTGTAATAGCACATGAAGTGAGTTAAATTAGACTGTTAGATAGTAAGGGATTTACCCTTGAACCTTTAGTAACCATGAATCGAAAGCCTCCAATGGCAATAAGTACATACCTGTTGATAACCACCCTAAATGTAAATGGTCTGAATGCACCAATCAAAAGACATAGAGTCACTGAATGGATTAAAAAACAAGACCCATCTGTATACTGCCTACAAGAGACTCACTTCAAACCCAAGGATATATACAGACTGAAAGTAAAGGGAGGAAAAAGATATTTCATGCAAGTAACAGGGCAAAAAAAGCAGGAGTTGCAGTGCTTGTATCACATAAATTAGACTCCAAAAAAAGGAAAGTCACAAGAGACAAAGGGGTCAGTCCAACAAGAGGATATAACTATTATAAATATCTATACAGCTAACACAGGATCACCTCCATATGTGAAATAAATACTAATAGAATTAAACGGGGAAATAGAATGCAATGCATTCATTTTAGGAAACTTCAAAACACCACTCACTCCAAAGGACAGATCAACCAGACAGAAAATAAGTAAAAAGACAGAGGCACTGAACAACGTATTAGAACAGATGGATCTAATGGATATCTACATAATACTCTATCCAAAAGCAACAGGATACACATTCTTCTCAAGTACACATGGAACATTTTCAAGAATAGATCATACACTAGGCCACAAAAAGAACCACAGTAAATGCAAAAAGATTGAAATTGTATCAACCAGCTTCTCAGATAACAAAAGTATGAAACTAGAAATAAATTACACAAAGAAAACTGAAAAGGCCACAAACACATGGAGGCTTAATAACATGCTCCTAAAATAATCAATGGATCAATGACCAAATAAAAACAGAGATCAAGCAATATATGGAGACAAATGATAACAATGATGCAACAACACAAAAATCTGTGGGATGCAGTGAAGGCTGTGCTAAGAGGGAAATATATTGCAATACAGGCCTACCTCAGGAAAGAAGAACAATCCCAAATGAACAGTCTAAACTCACAATTAATTAAACTAGAAAAGGAAGAACAAATGAGGCCCAAAGTCAGTAGAAGTAGGGACATAATAAAGATTAAAGCAGAAATAAATAAAATTGGGAAGACTAAAACAATAGAAAGAATCAATGAAAACAAGGAGCTGGTTCTTCGAGACAATAAACAAAATAGATAAACTGCTAGCCAGAATAATAAAGAAAAAAAGAGAGTCTGCACACATAAACAGAATCAGAAACAAGAAAGGAAAAATCACCACAGACACCACAGAAATACAAAAAATTATGAGAGAATATTATGAAAAATTATATGGTAACAAACTGGATAACCTAGAAGAAATGGACAACTATCTAGAAAAATACAACCTTCCAAAGCTGACCCAGGAAGAAACAGAAAATCTGAATAGACCAATTACCAGAAAAGAAATTGAATTGGTAATCAGAAAACTACTTAAGAACAAAAACCCTGGACCATATGGTTTCACTGCTGAATTTTATCAAACATTTAGTGAAGACCTAATACCCATTTTCCTTAAAGTTTTCAAAAAAGTAGAAGAGGAGGGAATACTCCCAAACTCATTCTACAAGGCCAATATCACTCTAATATCAAAACCAGGCAAAGAAACCACAAAAAAAGAAAATTACAGACCAATGTCCATGATGGACATAATTACAAAAATACTCAACAAAATATTAGCAAACCTATTTCAAAAATACATCAAAAAGATCATTCATCATGATCAAGTGGAATTCATCCCAGGGATGCAAGGATGGTACAACATTTGAAAATCCATCAACATCATCCACTACATCAACAAAAAGAAGGACAAAAACCACATCATCATCTCCATAGATGCTGAAAAAGCATTTGATGAAATTCAACATCCATTCATGATAAAAAACTCTCAGCAAAATGGGACTAGAGGGCAAGTACCTCAACATAATACAGGCCATATATGACGAACCCACAGCCAACATTATTCTTAAAAGCGAGACGCTGAAACTTTTTCCTTTAGGATTGGGAATAAGACAAGGATGCCCACTCTCCCCACTTTTATTCAACATAGTTCTTGAGGTCCCAGCCATGACAATCAGACAACAACAACAAAAAAGTCATCCAGATTGGCAAGGAAAATGTCAGACTGTCCCTGTTTGCAGATGACATGATATTGTACATAAAATACCCTAAAGAATTCACTCCAAAACTACTAGATCTGCATTCATCAAAATTGTGGGATACAAAATTAATACACAGAAATCTGTTGCTTTCCTATATACTAATGATGAACTAGCAGAAAGAGAAATCAGGAAAACAATTCCATTCACAATTGCATCAAAAAGAATAAAATACCTAGGAATATACCTAACCAAAGAAGTGAAAGATCTATACCCTGAAAACTATAAGACGCTCTTAAGAGAAATTAAAGAGGACACTAATAAATGGAAATTCATCCCATGCTTTTGGTTAGGAAGAATTAATATTGTCAAAATGGCCATCCTGCCTAAAGCAATCTACAGATTCAATGAAATCCCTATCAAAATACCAACAGCATTCTTCAATGAACTAGAGCAAAAAGTTCTAAAATTCATATGGAACCACAAAAGACACTGAATAGCCAAAGCAATCCTGAGAAGGAAGAATAAAGCAGGGGGAATTATGCTCCTTGACTTCAAGCTCTACTACAAAGCCACAGTAATCAAGACAATTTGGTACTGGCACAAGAACAGACCCATAGACCAGTGGAACAGAATAGAGAATCCAGATATAAACCCAAGCATATATGGTCAATTAATATACGATAAAGTAGCCATAGATATACAATGGGGAAATGACAGCCTCTTCAACAACTGGTGTTGGCAAAACTGGACAGCTACATGTAAGAGAATGAAACTGGATTATTGTCTAACCCCATACACAAAAGTAAACTCAAAATGGATCAAAGACCTGAATGTAAGTCATGAAACCATAAAACTCTTAGAAAAAAATATAGGTAAAAATCTCTTGGACATAAACATGAGCAACTTCTTCATGAACATATCTCTTTGGGCAAGGGAAACAAAAGCAAAAATGAACAAATGGGAGTATATCAAACTAAAAAGTTTCTGTACAGCAAAGTATACCATCAGTAGAATAAAAAGACATCCTACAGTATGGGAGAATATATTCATAAATGACAGATCCGATAAAGGGTTGACATCCAAAATATATAAAGAAATCACACACCTCAACAAACAAAAAGCAAATAATCCAATTAAAAAATGGACACAGGATCTGAACAGACACTTTTCCAAAGAAGAAATTCAGATGGCCAACAGGCACATGAAAAGATGCACCACATCACTAATCATCAGGGAAATGCAAATTAAAACCACAATGAGATATCACCTCACACCACTTAGGATGGCCAACATCCAAAAGACAAACAACAATAAATGTTGGTGAGGATATGGAGAAAGGGGAACCCTCCTACACTGCTGGTGGGAAGGTAAACTAGTTCAACGATTGTGGAAAGCAGTATGGAGGGTCCTCAGAAAACTAAAAATAGAAATACCATTTGACCCAGGAATTCCACTCTTGGGAATTTACCTTAAGAATGCAGCAGCCCAATTTGAAAAAGAGATATGTACTCCTATGTTTATTGTAGCACTATTTACAATAGCCAAGAATTGGAAGCAACCTAAGTGTCCATCAGTAGATGAATGGATAAAGAAAAGGTGGTACATATACACAATGGAATATTATTCAGCCATAAGAAGGAAATAAATCCTACAATTTGCAACAACATGGATGGAGCTAGAGGATATTATGCTCAGTGAAATAAGCCAGGAGAAGAAAGACAAGTATCAAATGATTTCACTCATCTGTGGAGTATAACAACAAAGAAAAAACTGAAGGTACAAAACAGCAGCAGAATCACAGAACCCAAGAATGGACTAACAGGTACCAAAGGGAAAGGGACTGGGGAGGTTGGGTGGGAAGGGAAGGATAAGCGGGGAAATGGGGCTTTACAATTAGCACACATAATGTAGGGGGTTGGGGACATGGAGAAGGCAGTATAGCACAGAGAAGATGAGTAGTGACTCTATAGCATCTTACTACACTGATGGACAGTGACTGTAATGGGGTATGTGGAGGGGACTTGATAATAGGGGGAGTCTAGTAACCATAATGTTGTTCAAGTAATTGCACATTAATGATATCAAAATAAAAAAAATAATAAATAAATAACTTTAAGTCTGGATTTAGGGTGCTACCAGTGTCCGATTTGTGATTGAATATGTAGATTTGGGCCTGCAAGTTCTATCACTTGGGTGGGTGACCCAGAAGGAACTGCAGCTGTGTGATCTGCTCTTGGTAGCCTGCCTGAAAATCTTTCTTTGGGAAATTCTCAGAACATAATCTCACTCCATCCTGTGATCCACAGCTCCCCCAAATCCTGGGCTAGTAGGGACTTGTCCCCACACCATGCAGATTCAAGTAGACACAGGACACCAGGTGACTCTGACTTCAGGAGTTGGCAAAGGAATCTGCTCTAGGCCGAGAACTTTCCCTCTTTCCTCTGCACTTTTCTGTTCTCTGCTGCCTGCAAGGCAGCTGCCATTCCCTGCTATTCTTGCTTTAATGAATTCCTTCCTTACCTACACTCATATAACCTGCTTGAGAATTCTTTCTCATTCAGAGTCAAGACCCCTCCTCCATCCAGGGTGAAGTTTCACCTGGTGTTCAGGGAGAGCCCTGTCCAGATGCAGCTGCCTGGCAACATAACTAACTTCTTGAACTCAGCACAAAGAAGGAAACACTCCTTGGGATGCCCAATCCTATAGCTCCTACTGAAATCATTAAGGGCTTTGGGGGAACATTTTTAGAGAAAAGGCTGAAAGGACAAGCCCAAGATGATTACTTTACTTGGAAAATGAGAAACGTTCTAAGATGTAAACACAAAATATACACTTTGTCCAGAGGTAGTTATTGCTACTATGTGAAAGGAAAGCAGATGTTGTTAAAAGTGTTGTGATCCTACTAAAAGCAAGACCACATAGGTCCCTGGCCTTATATGAACTTTAGTTTATTTTGCATGATTTCTTTATAAACAGTTTTAGGAAAAACATGACTAATGACATTCACACAACTGTCCTTTTGTTAGTTTCATTGG
Organism: Manis pentadactyla; assembly: GCF_030020395.1. Taxonomy (NCBI): domain Eukaryota; kingdom Metazoa; phylum Chordata; class Mammalia; order Pholidota; family Manidae; genus Manis; species Manis pentadactyla. The sequence continues at coordinate 61,667,050 of NC_080021.1, forward strand.
TGCTTTTTTTTCATTGAGCAATAAAACCTCAAGACATTGTTTTTTATTAAATACATAGATGATGCAGTTAACTAATTCCAGGAAGAAAGAAAATACATAAGAATGATGACGATGTTTCCTTATTTTAACTGCAGTCATCTTCATGTTTTATTTTCCAGATCAAAATGTTGATTTAGCTTTTAAATATACTGTGTACATACAGGCCATAGAAATTAGGAATATAATCATCTTCCTTTAGTTGATATTATCACTTTATTGAATTCTGAATGGGCTCCAAAAAACAATGGAAATTGCTCTTTAAATTGCTGCCTTAATGAACTGTTCAACATCATCTGAGGCAAAAGTCAAATAATTGTTTTTGGCTGGCATTCTCCAGTGTTTGAATGGGCAATACTACCTAATCATTTCCTACAGACCAGTAATGCCATTATTTGGGAATGTTAAAAACAAAAATTCAACTGAGTAAATTTGAAGATCTAATTGTCTTTATTCAGCAAATCAGGCAACACCCATCTAACAAACAGAAAGGAGCTCCAAGGATATTTAAAGTGTACAAAATGAAAGGCTTTTATAGGCAGAAGGAGATAGAAAAAGGAAGTTTTCTAACAAAGAGTGGATTGTTTCAGGAAAGGTCACCTTCCTTTGGGGGATAGGTGGGGAACTATCATGCACTTTACCTCACTAGTGCTGATCAGGTAATTGCACATTGTCTGGTCAAAGGTCACCTTCCTGGGAAAGGCTGAAACTGCAATCAGGTTATATATTAAGTCTTGGTTTGCTGTTGTGAGGCTTGGAACAAGCAAGTGCATTTTGGGCCTGTTGTCTTTTACTTTAACAGGGGTATGAGGAGTGTCATGATACCAAATTATTTAAAATCAGTTACTCAGTAGGTGCCAAAATGAAGCTACTTTATGCTTTAAGTATTAGAAAGTGAATCAATAGGAAAATACTTTCTGGAAAGGTGGGCCTTAACTGCATCAACAGCTTTGTGAAAATACTTTCTCCTTTTGTCACTACCAAATCCCTGAAATCAACTGAAGACTGAAGGCCTTATTTTGAAAGCCAGCTGAAGGTACTTGTTTATAGATGTAGCCTCTCAGATTTAGGTGGGAATGTTGTGTCAGTTGGAAGAGTGCATTTACATTTATTTTGGGGTTCAGGGTTTATTTTCATCTTCCTTACTGGCTTTTTAAAAAAATAAAGTTCACAGTTAAGTGCTTAGACTTTAAGAGTACAATTCAATGAGCTTCCACAAATAATTTACACCCAAATATCAAAAGACCTTTATCAAGATATAGAGCATTTTTCCTATGCTTCAAGTTCCTTCATGCCCTCTTCCAGTTATTCCCATCCCCTATAAGCAACCACTGGTTCAATTTTTGTTAAAATTTTAACTGGTTTTGAACTTAATGTAAATAAAATAAAAGAGTGTGTATGTATTTGTGTCTGGCTTTTTTGCTCAGCATAATTATTTGTTTTTAAGATTTCTTCTTGTCATTGTGTAACTCCAGTGGGGAAAATCCCAGGGCAAAATACCTTTGAAACCAAAATTAGTTAAAGGGAGAAATAAAGTTTATGAAACCCATCTATTTCTTACAAGCAGCTGTCCCTTCTCTCTCTTGACCAGGCTGTACGTTTATTTCTTATAAGCAGTCATCCTTTCTCTCTCTTGACCAGGTTGTAGCAGAAGACAGAACTCCACCCAACCTCTCCAGTCCAGATAAACCCTCACACAATCTTATAATTACCTATTGAAATGTAGATGGACTTATTCTCTACACCCCTTGGAAACACCTATTGATATGAAGATGCATTAAAGCCAGGTAAGAGATTCTGGAAATATTGCAGTTTTACCTACAGCCCACCCCTCCAAAAATCTCACCTCATAATCTACATGTTCCCCATCTTCCCCAATGGCCCCTGGGCAAGAAAACTGGAGCATTGTAACCAGGCTAATAACATAAAATAGCAACAGCAATAAAGTCATGATAATCCTCAAGCTGGGGGATTCAGTTAGGTTCAAAGTCCTATGCAGATTAAGTTCACAGCTCACCTATTCCATTGGCAGTCAGTAGCTGAACAGGTAGGAAGTTCAGGGCAGTCATCACGCAGCAGCTGCAGCCAGGAGGGGGCGCATCCAGGCCACAGGACTGTAGAAGAAAATAAACTTAAGAGTGATGAGATACATGTTTTAATGACACCAGCATAGGCAAATCTTATCCATCCGGTAGGATACATGCAAGAGAGTGGTGTTGTGATAGCACAGTGCCAGGAATGGGATCTCATCCTGGTCTAGGATACCAGACTTTCACCCCTCTCCCTGTAGGGTTTACTGATGGTTCTATATGTAGAGCTATGGGAGGCACATGCACTGACCACAATGGTAAGACAAAACTCCCTGGTAAGAGGCTCTTACCTTTTGGCCTTTTTGGTTACACTATCATCATCTTTGGGGGCCCTCTTCTATTACTCCAGGAACACATAAGAGGCCAGCTTCCAGGCCTTGTCCCCAAGGTGCCAGAAGGGACAGCCATTGTTGGTCCATGTGTCAAAATATCCAAGGCCATGTAGTCTCCAGGTTGCTGTGGGACTCAGTCACACAGTGCACTTCTGATGGGGCTCTGCTAAAGGTCAAAGGCAGGCCCCACTGACAGGCTACAGCCTACACTGCTTTCTGCCTGAGGCAGGCTGTGCTGCTAGCTAATGCACCTGGGCCAATGCGAAAGGCAAACGGTCTACAAGGCGCTGCCAAGGCCCCAGCCCTAGCTGACTTCAGTCACAGGGACATCCAGCTCACAGGGCTCTGAAGGGTCTGTCTCACTCAGGACCTTCACATCCTTGACTGCTTATTTTGCAGCAGCAGAGGTAAATGCACACATTTCATGCCAACCCCACCTGATGCCCTTTTGTACCAAATGGCATAAGGGCTTCAGAATTTATGCCACTTGCAGAATAAACACTTTTCAATAGCCTACAAGACGCCAAACCTCTTGCAAAAATGCCACATTTATCTGTAAGGTAATCAGACATGAGTGTAACATCACACACAGTATTAGACACCCTATTCCCAAGGGGATTTGGGCTTGTTCCACTCAGCTCCACCCTGCAAACTGGGGAGGGAGGAGTCACTGGAAAACCCTCTGGGTCACAATGAATCATGGAGCATACAGCTCGTGTGTTGCCCACTAGTGCTACGACACATGAATTCACAGGGGACCAATGACTATCACTCTATGTATGGCTTCTTGTCCTCACCATATCCCCCAAGTGGGGGACTTGATCCTACCCTCAGTTGAAACACAACACCCAAATGTCATCCTGTGTGCATGGGAACACAGGCAGAGCCTGAGTACTGTCCCCCAGGAAGTCTTGTGGGGACATAAGTTGGACATGAGGCTTTGCCTGGACCTCAGCAGCTGGAACTGCTGCTCTGGCTTTAACTGGTGCCATAGTTCTAAGAAGATCCTATTGGGCTGCCCATCAAGTTTTTCTTTCTTTCACTACCCTGGTTTTTATCAAATAACACATATCTGGGTCCTCAAGACCTTCAAGGGGCCTTTTGCACCTCTCCTTTCAGTCGTAGCCTGTACTTCCTTCAGGCTTTTACTGTTTCAACCTCCCCCAGATCTGCTAAAGTACGAGTAGCCTCAAGGGTTTCCCTGTGTGGGGGGTGACAAGAATAGTCACTAGGGACCCAAAAGAGATGAGGGAGCTGTGTGTAGCACCAGATTTATCATTCCTATGGTCAACAACTCTTCATCAGGGCCTTGGGGGTCCATATTATACATGATATCTTTTCATGCCCAATTCCTGCAATACTTGTTGGACCTCCACATATGTTTTCCAGCTAGTGAGTAAGTATGATAAATCACCCTGATTAGACCAAACTTCCCTGATGGCTGCTGTCAGCCACTCCAGAAGCACCTGCTTCCCTGAGGTGTGATGGGCACTTTGCAACCACTGCAGGAAGAAAGGGTGAGTCATCAGGGAAGCCAGTCTACTCATTTCTGAATGCGACATAATGTTTTCCACCTTCATATCCCAGAGACACAAAAGCCATGTAGACAAAGGTTCTGATGGCTTCTGCCAATACCAGATGCTCATGTCCACCAGCTCATCCTGGGTATAGGGGTGCTCCATAACCTAGGGAGGGGACAGCTTCTCCCTGTCAGAAGCCCACGGTTGTTGTGTTTTTACTTTCTTAATTACAACCAGACAGGCCTTTAATGCAGGAGAGGTTGGTGCCTCAGGTGGTGACCTCAGCAACAGATGGGCCCTTGGCCCCATGCCCTCATCCTCTCCTGACACCTCCTCCATTTCTGGAGCTGAGGGCACTGCTCTTTCCTCCCCCTCCCCCATGCTCTTCGGCAATGTGAACTTTCATGCCACCTTGCCCCTCTGCTGCTAAGAAATTTTCCAGGAGTGTGAGCCATCCTTTCCAGGAGTGTGAATTGTTTCTCTTCCTTAAGGGCAGCTCATAGGTCACCACCCAGCTCCTCCAAGCAATGCTAACGTGTGTCTCTCTCCTGCTGAAGTCTCTCTCTCCTCAATAATCCTCTCTCTCTCCTCAATAACACGTTTCACTATCTGGATGAAAAGAGATCCTACAATGCCAGCTGCTACATGGCCACTCAGGGCCTCTAAGCAGTCTTCTATCTGACGGAGGGCCAATTTTGCAGCTTCCAGTGACTCCACTCTTCCCCATTTCTGGGGAAGGCCCCATCCCCCTAAGAGGTGCTTTACCCTACACTAATTCTCCACTAGAGGCTTCCCAGATGGAAATCTCACGTTTAGGGTGTTCCTGAGTGAAGCTGCACCTTTTACTGCTGCAGTCATTGGGACCTCCCCATCATCTGTAGAGGCAGCCTGCATTTAGACACATTTCAGGTTCGGAGGTCCTGCCAACTGCCACCAGATGTAAATCCGGCGGGAAAATCCTGGGGCAAAATACCTTTAAAACTGAAATCAGTCAAAGGAAGAAATAAAGTTTAAGAAAATTTCTCACAAGCAGTTGTCCCGTCTCTCTCTTGACCAGACTATAGCAGAAAAGAGAACTCCACCCAACCTCTCTGGTTCAGATAAACCCTCACACACCTTGTAATTACCTATTGATATGTAGACGAATTAAATCTCTCCCTCCCTTGGAAACACCTACTGATATGCAGATGCACTGAAGCCAGGTGAGAGATTCTGGAAATATTGCAGTTTTACCCACAATTGCATATATCATTGATTTTAAATCTGAAATCCTTAGACATCTTACTAATACAAGCATTTAAAGACGTATTTCCCTATGGCCTGTTTTATATGTATCCAAATACTTCAAGTTTTTTTTAACTCATATTCAGTTGAAATATTTTCTTATTTTTCTTTTATTTATGAACCACATATTACTTAGAAGTGTGTTAATTTCTAAATATTTGACGGTTTCCTAGTATCTTATTGATTTCTAATTTAATTTTTTAAGGGGTCTGAAAAATTACTCTCTGAAGTTCAAATATTTCAAAATTCATTGAAAAAAATTTTAAGCTATACTATAACATCTATCTTAATAAATTATACCATATGCATTTGAAAACAATGTAGAGTTTGAAAGTAGTATCATATAAATCTTAATGAAATTACCTTGATTGATCATGTTCAAATCTTATATATATATATACACATATATTTATCTATTTGTTCTATCAATTATGACAGTATGTATTAAAAATTTCAACTACAATTTTTGATTTGCTTAATTTATCTTTAGATATGCCAGCTTTTGCTTCATATATTTTGGCATTTATAATTTTTATATCTTCTAATGAACTGAACATTTATTTTATGAAAGGTCACTCTTTTTATTCTGTTAATGCCTGTTGTCATGAAGTCTAGTCTAATATTAACATAGTCACACCAGCTTTTTATACTTATATTTGCATGATATACCTTTTACCTTCCTTTTATTTTTAATTTGTGTCTATAAGTAGACCAACTATAGATATTATAGCTCTGGGAAGAAGGAGATTTCCCATCCAGAGCAAGTTCTATATATGAATCTGATAAGAACAAAGAAAACAAGGGCAAGGAGTAGGAAATGAAAAGGTCCAAAGATTTATTCTCACAGCTCAGTCTCTTCCCTGCTCCAAATCTGGCTGCTGGGCTCTCTCTCTCCCAGCGTGTCTGCCCTCTCTCACTCAGCTCCCAAACTCTCTCTTTCTAGCTTTCCTACACTCCGCTCTGAACCCCCTTCCCTTTCCCCTAGGAGGAATTCTGTGGGCAGGTCCCTGGTGACTGGAGGGCACCTGCCCAATTACATACAGGAACTCAGGAGAGGACACCCTCACCGCCCCTCCCCCAACCCTGGCCAGAACTTCAGTGACTGTCTAATGACCCTGATGTTGTGTAAGTAGGCTCATATATTTTGGCATTTATAATTTTTATATCTTCTAATGAACTGAGCATTTATTTTATGAAAGGTCACTCTTTTTATTCTGTTAATGCCTGTTGTCATGAAGCCTAATCTAATATTAACATAGTCACACCAGCTTTTTATACTTATATTTGCATGATATGCCTTTTACCTTCCTTTTCTGTGCAAGTAGGCTCTTATATGTATATACAACAGGCATATAAAGGCCAGGTGAGAATTCTGGTCAAAAAATTCCATTTTCCCCACAGATATGTTTTCTTTTTATTATACTTAGGCTGACCATATATTTCTTTTAATTGTAGTATGTTGTCCATTTCTTTTTAATTTAATTGTTAATAAGATTTTGCTTAGATCTGCCATCTTGCTACTTATCATTGTCTTATCTTTTTATTGCTCCTTTTTATCTCTTTTCCTGCCCTCTTTATATCAACTCAGTATGTTTTTAATATTTCATTTTATTTCCATTATTAGCTTATTGGCTCTTTTACTCCTCAGTCATTACTCTAAAGATGACAATATGAAATCTTAACATGTTGTAATCTAACTAGAGTTAGTATTTACCTTTTATACAAGGTATAAAAATGGTAAGAATATAATTAAGCTTAGCCCTATCCTTTTTGTAGTTTTGTCACACAATTTATTAATACATATATTATAATCTCCACACTGCAATATTTTTGTTTTAAATATTCAAATAACGTTTAAAGAATTATGACAAAGAAAATATTTTGTATTTATGCACATCTATCACTTTTGGTGCTTTTTATTCTTGCCGGGAGATCTGACTTTCCATGTGTTGGCATTTTCCTAAATCCTGAAGAACTTCCGTTAGCATAGTAAACTTAACTCAGCTTTAATTTACCTGAAAATATTTCAACTTCATTCTCATGTGTGAACATATTTTTTTTGGATTAACAGTTTTGAATTATCACAATATTTCAATGATAGATTTGATCTAAGAGACATATTAATCATATATTCTTATAGACCATCTATATCTGTATTTGAGCTGTGGAAATGTCTATAATTGCTAGCTCATTAAAGATTATCTTCATTAAGTCAAGCCTTGGCATAATATCATTGACTTTTATGTTCATAAAAATCCTAATGAAAAACTTTTTTTACATCTGCTATAAAACCTGTACTAAATATGCTGTTTATCAACATCCTCATATGAAGATTCATAATCCTATTAGAATTTAGAAATAGAATGAACATTTATCTAACTGGGAATATAGATTTCCTTTAATCTGGTAATTATATGAACCATTATATTTTCCTTTTTACCTTGAAAGTCAGAAATAATTTAAGGATCAAGTAAATTAGCGTAGATGGAGAACATGATAGTAAATTGCTTTTGTGTATATGATAATGTTCTTTTATCTTGATTTTTTTAAGTAGCTAAGGTATAAATTAGAGAAATATGTAAATATTTTACAAATCATTATTTCAGATTTGGCAGGAATAACATAAATCAAAAAGGTTTTCTTTGTATGTTCACTTACTTTCTGTTGGCATGATGTCTTATCAATTTTCAACCTCCCCAGCCAGGGTTTTCTAAAGGAGCATCTCTTGTCTAGAGCTATGGCTGCCACAACTAAAGGTGCTCAAGGTGGAAAGGTAAATAAATGAGGACAAAGAATTGTCAGTACAAAGGGAGACTAGAACAGTTCTATTGGAAGTTTTGAGAACTGGAATACAATACAATGAGCCAGTTATGGGAGCACTGAAATGAGGTCCGGTCAGCCAGTGGGAGATGGGTCTAGTTAATTGTCAGATCATTATGTTGTATAAGTAAAACCACTATGATATTGTATATCAACTATACTTCAATTTTAAAAGATAAAATAAAATATTATAAATTCAATACAGTCCAAGTGAATTTTCAGGAAAAACTAAACTAAAATAAAAAACCATGCTACTTGTTTGTTCTTTCTAATATAATGTTTAGGCATTCTGGCTCCATTAAGGGAAAGTTCATGAAACATAAGTAGAAAATTATAGAAGAAAATCATAAATATGAAAAAGACTTTAAAAAATAAGTGGGGCTTTTAAAACACATTTGACAAATTAGAGTGAAAATAATAGACTGTCTGTCCATCCTTTAGTTTTCCCTTTTCCTTTACTTGTTGACATATATTTACTGAAAAGCTAACATAAGGAAGTGGGGTGAATTATAATGGGGTGAATTAAATATAGATCATAGTCTTTAAGGGATTTCCTTTTTATTCATTAGAGAAAGTTAGATAAGTTCATAAATATCTAGAAACCAGGGTATATGTGATATATACCACAAAAGATGTCATGCTAAGGAAGGTGAAAGAGGAAGGAAGTTATTTCCAGGGAAGGCTGCAGGTAAGATGATGGCACAGGTATCCTAGACTTTGAAGAAGAGATCGGCTGGAGAAAGTGAAAGATGTAGGTGAAGGTAAAGCATTAATGCTGTGCTTATACATTCTTATACTCTTTATACTCTTTTATTTTGAAATGAGTGAGGTAAAGGTTTGGTAGTTGTGATAATGATAGTGGTAAACAATGATGTATGTGCCATTCTACAGAGAACCTGACTCAATGTGCCCTCAGATATGTAATATTTTGATATTTTAGTATCTGTATGTAAAATATTGTGGAAATAATGGTATTTATATGTGTAGCCCTTGAATATTTTAATTATAATTGTTTTATATAATTAGAATATACAACATTTTAACTAACTTCCCCATTGACTCACATGGCACAAATACCACCGTTTCCTCCCCTTTAACACTGCAAACGTTCCCTTCATCTGTCTGCCCTGATCCTCCACCAGATTTGCCATGGTAGTGGTTGGAAAAGGATTTAATCCCATCATGGGACAATTTGCACTATTTAGGGAAGGAACTCAGTAACTGGGGGTTACGGAAAGGGCCTGTTGGCCAGCAACTCCCTTGCAGCTCATCCTGTAATCATAGGATGAATGACATGCTCATTTATTTCTTCTGAAATACTTATTAGTCACAGAAGTAGGATTTTCCCTGGAGCAAAGAGCTGACCAATTCTTGCTGCAGTGTAATAGAACTTCTTGGCCTCAGGGATCACTCTGACTGGGGATTCTACTTGCACAGCTACATGACAAAGCCAAGGAAGAAAGCAAAGGTGAACTCTGCCTTAGCCTGCCCAGGTCTCTGCGGGTGACCTCTTAATAAAGGAAGAAAACTGTTTGAAGCAGTGGCAATGCCTGACTGACACAGTGACCAACTGAAGTCCTTAGAGGAAAGAAGATATTGGGAGAGGTGTTTAAACCCTGCCTGACTTGTTTAGTAACTCAGTCAGTTGCTCTGGGAAATTGCGAGCATATACAAGCATACCTCATTTTATTGCACTTCACTTTATTGTGCTTCATGGGTAGTGCCTGTTCTAAAAATTGAAGTTTTGTGGCAACCCTGTGTCAAGCAACTCTATCAGAACCATTTTCCAACAACATTTGTGTACATTGTGTCTCTGTATTGTACAATATTTCAATCCTTTAAATTATTATTATATTTACTATGGTGATCTGTAATCAGTCATTACAACTTGCTGAAAGCTCAGATGATGGTTAGCACTTTGTAATCAATAAAGTATTTTTTAATTAAGATATGTACATTGCTTTTTTAGACATAATGTATTGCACATTTTAATGGACTACAGTATAGTATAAACGTAACTTTTATATGCACTGGGAAAACAAAAAACTCATTTGATTTATTTTATTGTGATGGTCAGGAACTAAACCTGCAAAGCTAAGCCTTTATGATTCTTGTAGAAGACTTGCTGCTTTAAAAAAAATTAATGTAAAAATGAAATCTGAACCTTTTTAATCTTGGAACAGGTAACATGCCACATTTATTATGAATTTGAGAATGTCATTAAAAAAAAAGAACAGAACATTACCAATGCAATGAAGCATCCCTAGGAACCATGCCTTAATTTACACCCTGTCTTTTAATTATCTGTTCTGTTGTGCAACATCCATTTCTCAGGCTCAGCTGCTTCCTTGTACTTGACTTGCATAATGCAAAGACTCTAAGTTTCATGAAAGCAGGGATTTTACCAGGCTCATGTTTGCCTCACTAAGTGTCTAGCCTACTGCCTGGTTTGATAGTCAATGCTCAGTAAATATTAAGTGTTTAATATAATTACTCAACTATATGCTCATTTATGCTTTAGATATTTCACAATGATCAAAAAATTCTCAAATTGAGTGTCTTGCTAGCAACACCCTCAAGACATCTATAATTCTCTCTTCTACCTAATTCATCTGGAGCGGTGATCCAAATGGAAAACTTCAGAATCATCACTGGTGGAAGCTGGCATTATTTATAAGAAGGGACCAGCCTATGGTCAGGCCAAGATGAGCATGGGGTACGTTAAGATACCTGAAGAACAACTTAGGTGTGGGAGAGGGGCCTACCTTGGGAACAACCTCCATCCCGAACCTGCCCATTTTTTATGGTAATTCAGAGTTGTGTCCAGGAAAACAAATAGAAGAAAGGTTAGGTGATTGCCCAGATAGGCTCACTTGACCTCTTTCTCACTAAAGGTTGCTTTTAAAAAATATACAATGCACATTATTACACTTTGATTACTGAAGAGATTACTTTCTTATATAAGATCTGCTTATAGGAAGTTCATCATCTTCGAAACTCCGAAAAAGTTCACTTCAGGTTCAAAATTTATGAGTTTTGTTGCTGAATAGACTTCTTTTCGCCAATGTCAAGGCAGTCTCAAAAAAATCTGGCTGCCTCACTGGCCAAGACGGACAGTATTTGGTCTCTGCCACCATCGTCATCTTAGTGTGTCATCTCTGATGCTCTGTGTAAATGAGAGAGAGCACTGTTAGACCTTTCAGGCAGAATAATTTGTCACTGTGAAGGACTATCAAGGAAGCTCAGGATGGTGCAAAGCCCCAGATCCTGAGCTCCCCATGCCATTGCATAGCACAGTCATTATGAGAACCAAACACATCCTCACATATTTCCAAATACCCGCTAAATGGGCAGTAGTGGCTGAGAAATGCAGCACTCTATATGTTTCCGTGTGGTGAGCATTCATTAGACTTTGACTTCACAAGGCTCCTGTTTTGTTTATTTCTTCAGCAGGAAGAGTGAATTTGTTCTTGCAGCAAGTTGAAAACATATGGGTTTGACAAAAATATAGATTCTGTAATAATCTGTAAATAAAACTGACTACCCAAAACATATCCCTCTTGATCATTGTGCCTAGGTGTTGGTATGAGAATGTAAGCCTGAAGAGTCAGGATGCTTCCTATAATGTTCAGTGCCTCAGAATGAAGCCAACTCTGAGAATCTCAAGCTGTGAAATGGGTTCTGGTGGTATCATTTGAACTCTTAAGTCAGTGGTAGCTGTTAGCAGCCTTATTACTAGATTTTTTATTAAGTGAGTTAATGATTTTCCTTTTATTTCTAAAACTATTGTGAGACTTCAGAAATTAAAGAATCATATGTTATCCATGGATAGTTTCATGGCACATGTTCCGTGATTTAGCCATTTTCGTTGTTGAAATAGATGATGAGTAAAAAGGCAGAGTCTATGTCCCTATTTGCCTACTCTCTTTGCATCCTGATATTGGCTATAAATAAACCAGGGAACAAAAACATAAGGCAATTGAAGATTATTCTTGTCTTCATATGGGCATACAACTTGGCTCTTTCATTATTAGGAACTTCCTGATCTCATTAACAGAGGCAAAAGGACTCAGACATTTTTCAACACCCTATTAACAATAAAAACGTTTCAACTCAGTGCTCTTTCAAAGCATTTTGAAAAGATTGTGTGTGCATTTACTACAAGGTAAAAAAATAGTCTATGCCTTTGTGGGTAAAATTGCAATATTTCAAGAATCTCTCCCCTGGCCTTAGTGCATTTCCTTAGGTGTTCCCAAGGGATGAAGAGAAGTGGTCTATCTCCATAGCAATAGGTAATTAGGTGGTGGGTAGAAAGGCAAGCAAGCAGGGGGACCAGAGAGGTTTTTTTTTAGTTTCTTCCCAGCCAGAAAAGGGAGAGAAATGGGCGAGCAAGAGTAGAAAACTTCTTGTAAGCAGTAAATGGGTTTCTCCCACTTTATTTTTTCCTTTGATTTTGGCTTCAAAGGTTTATTTGCCCCAGACTGGGAACACATTTTCCCCCTGGAGTTACACCTTAATGTTATGTAACATATTTTGCTGCTACAATTCTAGGATGGGATCCTTGGTGTCACTTTGATGAGCATGAATAATGTTTTATTGTACCACATATACTTAAACTGAGTGTTAGGAAATACTTAAAGTATTGATATCTGTCGAAAAGACAGAATCTGAAACAAATTCAAGTATTTCTCTAGAAAACAGTTTATTCCTAAGTAGTAATACAGACATATTTCTAATGCCCATGTCCTAGTATTTCAGTCTAATGAGGTCACTTTTTATAGATAACTTTTTACTGTTAATTTTGTACAACTAGATTTTGCTCAGGAGCATATAAAACACCAATGTTTCTATAAAATTGCTATGCTTATTTATTTATTTGTTAATTCAGTAAATAGTCATTGCACCTCATCATTATTCTAGACACTCTGCAAAGTGATGAAGTGATGAAGAAGACAATTATAATTCTTGCTTTCAAAGCACTTTTACTTTGGTGGAGATTCGAAGGCATTAAATAGCATGGAATTACAGTCTGTAAGCTCCATGATACCTGGAGTTTTGTTTTTGTTGTTGTTGTTGTTAATTGCTATACCTAGAACAAAATAACCACTCCACAAGTATTTGTTGAATGATTAAGTAGAAGAAAAATGAGTGTAATTTAAGGCCCTATGAAACTATATAACAGAGATTTAACTTAGTGTGGGGGCCAAGGAGTTTCTTCTGTCCAGGGAAAAATGTAATACCATAATAATTAACCTTGCAGAAAAAAAACCCTGAGTTTAGTAACCAGAGGTAAGCATAGACTAGTAACAGAAAAACGCAGTTCCTAGTCATCCAGATGACCTAAAGTTACCTTGCTGGTCCAACAGCAAGTTGGTTCAACACACTTGATCAAGGGTAGAAGGAAATGGCATGAGCAGCTTTCAAGCCTATGGAGAAGATCATGATTATAGAGATTCAAGCATCTACAATAATGCTGGATTAGAGGCTTGTCTCCAGGTCCCAACTAAAGGTACACTGATAAATGATAATGGAGACTTTCACTCCAATACATTTTCAAACCTTACTAATTGTTTCCTTAACTCTATTCTCTCCCCAATTTAATCCATCCTACTTATGCTTCCAAAAACCTCTTCTCTGGGTCTTAAAGCAAGGAGACATGTGGGAGAAATTATTCAAAGCAAAGCACAATAAGTGATGATAACCCCAAAGTCCCCAATTCTTTTCTTTTGCAAGGGAGTATGGTGACCCATATTTATCACGTCTAGATTTCTATAATGAGTATTCCCAAACAAAAATGGTAATAGATGAAGACTAACTATTGATAGCACCTCACAATCACCTCCAGCAACAGAATGGGAAGGAGGGAGGAGTTATTAGTTTTTTAATTTGGGGAATAAGATTGGCTTTTAGATTTTTGTTTGTCAGTCAGTATTCAGTGTACAGATACAGTCCCTTTGTACTGTTTCTAGAGGAAAAACACCTCCTTTCCTATTCTTACCACCTATCTTGATCATTCAAATTACTACTGTTTTGGTGAGCACACTGAAGAAGACAGTGCTTATGTTGATTTTATAAATTCTCTTGCAGAGAAGAAAAGAGCAGTCAACAGGAATTTTCTAAAAAACTATCCTTTTGTAAACTGATACCTGGTTACCTCATCTCTCTTCCTTGGCAATTCCAAAGAGTTAAAGGTTCATTTCCTGGAATAAAATAAAATGGCAGAGGGAGACAAAATAGCCAAAGATTCTGTTTAAAAGCAGGGGAACCTTGCTAGAGCTTAAGGGTTTCAAATCCCTCTCCACCCAGTCACTTCTTGAAATTAAGTTTCAATTCGATTTTGTTTGGACTGCTCAAGTTTGCTCAGTCTTCATTAAAACCCAGAAAAAAACTGGTGGAGCCACATATCAGTAGGAATGGAGCACAATCAAAAGTCAGGTTTTATTGACAGAGTTTGTACCAGTTCAGCTTTAATGACTAAATGCAGCCTTCTTCTTAATTTTCTCTTGCATCAGCATTTAAACAGGGATCTGTAAAATCCTTATTACTGACTAGAGTAACATTATCTGCATTTATCCTCTGTTAACAGATACTACTTCTGCTTATTTCAGGAGCCCTGCCAGAAATTACCTACTGTATGCTAAATTATCCACCTCCCCACAGCAACACATTATTTTAATATAAACTTTTCACTGTAGTCAGCAACTATTGTGTATGTTCTTTAAATTGAGTTGTCATATCTTATTATAAAATATAAAAGGAAATGGCTGAAACTCTGAAGGTTAGGCAGAGTCATTTTACTGTGGTTTGGCTTCTATTTGCAGCATATTTTTTTATCCAGCAAACCTTAACACAACCATGTTAAAATAAAAGTATCTATGAAATAAACAAAATGGTTAAAATGAGAAATATGTACTGTATATCATTTGCACTAAGCCATTTTTTAAAAATTAAATGCAGATCCTCTTTAGTGCTAACCTACTGTGCTATGCAAGAAATGTAAATATGTCCTTAATATGAAGATTTATATCTAGGTTAAATCAGTTTCAGGTTTCCTGGCTGATAACAAATCTCATTTATATTCTGAATACCAAATGGGGTTGAGCCAAAATGTTTGCAGCTATGTTTTTCATATCTTTTTGTTTTTAAGTTCAGTCTGAACATAGAGTGACAATCTTTAAAGGTCCTCATTGATTGTGGTTTATTATTCAATTATCTAAATGCTGAGCTCAAGAGTAAATGGGAATTCCTCATTACAATCTCACTATGAAATCAAGAACTGTAGACTAAATTGTCCAAATATCTCCCCCAGTATCTTCTGAACATCCTGATGTTATAATATTGGTTATCAAAATATCAGGCTAGATAATTAAAACAAGGATTTAAAATATAAGACCATTTCTAGGCCCTGAAAAAGTGATACATTATAGTCTATTATCTGCTTTCCCACAATGTAGGTAATAGCTTGTTTTAAAGGAAGTTGAAAGAATGCTAATGAATTATTAATCAGGATGGTTCTTGTTCCCTTTTCAAAATGTGAACTTTCATCACAATTCACACTCACAAATATGACTTCCATTGACCAACATGTAAATGTTTGATTACTTGAGACATTTAAATCTTTATTTCAATCATTTCTACATTTGAAAAGACTGTTCTGTTGAGTCTTCCTCAACAATTAGGCCAAAAATCTTATGTTTCACCAGGAAATGCTGATGACAGTAGTAATCACCCAAAGGAACCACAACACTTGTATTTGGTAGTATTGTCATTTATATAGTAAAAGCATTTCAGAAAGAGCCAAATTCATGTACCAGCTAATGTTTATGTTCAGATAAATTGTTTCAAAAGTACCTAGATTAAAAAAAGAGAGGCCCATTGGCAGAGAGTGGAGAAATCAAGTTATCATACCTTTGTTTACATTTTTGAGAGTCAAAGTGTTCAGAATATGATTTTGTTTTGTTTTGTTTTGATGGTGTTTTAACTTGGAAAAAATGTGTTTTTTTTTAAATAAATGATACTGGGTTGTTTGTTTATGTATTTGTTGAGAGTTTGGTGAGTAGAGTATTCTTCAATGTTTGCCAAGCCTTATATTCCTGTGTAATTCCGGGAAGAGGAAATTCTGGGGCAAAATACCTAGCTGAAACTGAAATAAGTCAAAGGGAGAAATGAAGTTTAAAATCCGTTTATTGCTTTTAAAAAAGCCACGCAGCATCTCTCTCACCTGCCACAGCAGAAGCAAGCGAAAAAACCTCCCCCCAACCTCTCAGGTCCAGAAAAGCCCTCGGCTGCCCAGGCAATTACCCACTGATAGGGAGAAGACTGCTTCTCTCCGCCCCTTAGAAACACCTGTTAATACAGAGATGCACTAAAGCCAGCAGAGAGATTGTGAAAATACTGCAATTTTACCCACATTCTGGCAAATATATATAATATGATCTTGATTCATTGAAAAAGAAATGTCACAACATATTGTTTATTTAGCCGTTAACTACCTGGGAAGCCCTCCAGACCACTACAAGTGATCTCAGATCAACCTTGGGTCTAGAATTGATTTCAGCAATAAGTTAGGTGGGACTTTCTTCTCTCCAATCTCTTGAACAGTAAGGGCATGCATGCTTTATTAAAGTATACACTGGTGAAAAAGTACTATCAGGGAATACATGCATTTTAGTTATCTATTGCTGCATATCAGATTGCCCCAAAACTTAATGGTTTAAACAGCAGCCATCTTATTTGCTGATGATTCTGTGAACAAAAGTGTTTAGACAAAGTTCATCTGGGTGGGTCTTGTGTACCTCATTGCATCAACTAGGGATTTCCCATAAGGTTGCATTCAGAGTACAGATTTAAAATCTGGCAAAACTGGTACAAATTCCAGTTTCCTTAACTCTATACCTTTTGGCAAGCCATTTAGCTTCTTTAACATCACCTTATTCACCCATAAAATAATAGTAATAATATCTACTCTTAGAAAGTATCTTCTGGCTTATTTTGGCCAGATTGTCAATCACCAATGAGCCAAAGATATGTCTGGTTATAGACACTGTGTTAAAAGAAAAATTCCCAGGGCTTCATTTACATATTCCTCCTTCCAATCCTTAGATGTGTCTCTTCTCCAAATGCAGTGACAGAATCAACTAGTTCAGGCACCTCCGAGGAACCTTGCTCTCTGCTGGTTCTTTGTAATATGATGTTTAAATAGACTCAGGGACTCTCTGTGGATCTGTTCATCTCCCTCTCTTTGCAAGCAGACTCAAGTGTGGGGATACCAAGGTTTATTTTCAGGTATAGGATTTTGAAGGTTCTTTTAGGGCTTCAGCCAAGGCCGCATGCATCAGTTTGGCCTTTAATCAAGGTTTGCTTACCTTCTCAGAAACTTGTGTGACTCCTATTATAGTTATTCCTTCATTCTTAGCTTGCTATTTTTTATAAAACTATTTTTAAGTGTCATACTACTATTTCTAAATAGCAACTACTCTGCTAGGAAATCTATTAGAAGAAAAGTTAATCCAGGCATTCCTTGGCCTGTGGTTATAACCACCTAATAATAACCCCCAAAAAACTCCCATAAACCCTAATATCTGCCTTGCCATGTTTTGAGAATCAGAGGGTACTCAATCAACTTTAGTTGCCTTCTTCTTTTATAAGACAAGTATTCATCATATGAAAGATACAAACTTTTATATATGAGACATAACTTATGATCTACATATAAACATATTGTCATGCAATTTTCACAAGTTTATTAGGTATCTAACCTAGTAAGAAAGATGTAGCTGATTTCAGTTTGTAACAAAAGCTAGAAACAACACAAGCATAAAGCTACATAGTGAATTTTTAGTTTTCAATAAAATTTCTATTGACTTATTCAAACACTCATTGAGCCCTGCTATGTACCGTACTGCTGTGTGCATGATAAGGAGAGGAAGAACACACTTACATTCAATGAGTTTCTTGTCTAGTAGGTGGGTTGGAGGCTGGGGAGGATGGTGAGCGATGGCACAGATACACCAATACTCAGATGTGCTAATTTCTATGTTAGTTGGAAAGAGGTGGTGCTATGGAAACACAAAGAAGTGTCCAACAGGGTACCCGGAGGGGTTTCGGGGAATAGCCTCCCATTTTCCCCTGCTCTAGCTTGATACCCACAGGCACCCGCTCTTCAAGACACAACTTCTTATTTATTCCTCACCTGAAACTAGCACAAATATTCTCAAATCAGTCACCCATTTCCTACTCTGAAGACTTTCCCAAAACATATCCCAAGTGGCCTAAAGAAAATCAAATGTTCTTACTACAGCATGAGATCCCTTTATGACCTCATCTTTGCTTTTCTCCCAGTTTCATTTAATGGATTCCTGCTTATTTTTTTTGCTTCTCTAATATAAAATTGTTCATATGTTCCTCATGACATTGTATATGTTGTTTGTTATATATGAGATTCCCTGATCACCACTGATATACATTGATATAGGCTCAGACATATTTCCAAACCCTGCTCACATATTTTCCAGTCTTTCCTTCCCAACTATCTTCCACTCCAAACTGGTGTGGTGACTGATGTCACCTAGACATAGTCACTTCCTGCTCTAATGGACTCTGTGCCTTATCCTTCCTTATCTCTGAGGTAACAGTGTTTGTCTATCAGTACCTCTCCTCTATCAGACTTTGAACTACTTGACAACAGTGCTTTCTACCCCTTTCCTTGTAAAATGAATGGCACAACCAGTTATGAAAATGAATACCAATGCAAGAGATTACACCATGGAGACAGTAATGGAGACAGGCAGAATTAAAAGTATGAAACTGAAAAACAAACTGGGCCCTATGACATGATAAGGTAAAGAGAGGTGAATATAAGGATATAAATTAAAATCTGGTCTTGGCAATGGGAAAGATATCAGTCCAATTTCTTCAAGTCCTTATATTTTTTCACAACAAACTTGAAGTTTTGATATCACATAATATTGTCAGGCCTGATCCTCATAAAGTGAAAAGATTATTAGAACAATTATCTGGGAAATTTAGGTATACAGATGGAACTGTTGACCCCAGAGGATTGTTAGGGCAGTGAAAATATTCAGTATGATACTATATGTTATGCATTTGTTCAAACTCTTAGACTGTACCCCCAAGAGTGTACTCTATTGTAAACTATGGACTTTGGTTATCATGATATGTCAATTCAATGTAGGTTCATCACTTGTAACAGATGAGCCACTCCGGTGTGGGATATTGATATTGGGGGAGACTGTGCACATGTGGAGGCAGAGGTATATGGGAAATCTCTGTACCTTCCCTTCAGTTTTGTTGTGAACCTAAAACTGCTCTAAAAAAAAAAATGAAGTCTTTAAAAAAAATTGAACTTTTTATCATCTCAGTTAATAAAATCAGGCCTGGTTCTTCATTTTTCTTAGAAATCTTCATAAGAGTAGTTCTCTTAATTTTGTTATTATTGTTGTTAGTTCATTGTTAGTCATGTTGTACGTAGTGATTATAATTATAAGTAAAGGGACTGACATGTCTGTGTGGCTTACAAAATTCAGGGTTATTTCTTTCTAATCTGTCACATATTATTGTTCAGTTACTTTTCCATTAAATTCAGGGAGACAGAAGCTTAACCCATAAAACATGGTACTAAAGCCTAAATTTCAATTGTGCTAATTTAGTAGGCTGTTTAAATTATGTGTTGAAATTTTTTGCAAAACTTCATATAGTTCCTGCAGTTTTTCAAACTGACATCCTAGACCTTCTGGTGAAAAGTAGAAATGAGGATTTGGAGGTATTCACTGACATTTCAAACTCTTTAGGAATATGAAATTACAAATATGAAAGCTTAAGCAGGTAATTTGGATGTTCAACCCAAAATAGAATGATTGATTTTCATATGCAAATTCTATCTTTTGAGCTCAGTTGAAATCCACACTTTCTGTATTCCAGAGAAACTCTTCAGAAATTTAATTTACAGGAAAAGATGGTTTCCTTTGAGGGAAACATTTCTTATAGAGACCTCTTCACTGAAGTGCAGCTGAGTGTAACAGGAAGCTGTAACCACTTGAGACCATGACCTGAAAATATCTTTTTGGGGGCATATTGATGTCAAATCTTAAAATAAAAAAAATTAACATAAAGTGCACCCCAATATTTTGTGTGACTTTAAAAAAAATTGCGTAAAGATGATGCAGGGCTATTTCCTGTAATAGGAAATTTGATAAAATGCCTGGCCGGTTCCATTTGTATAAATGGTCTGGAATAGTTTATGTTCTCCCATCAGTTCAGTCATTTAAATGCCGGAGTCTAGTTCTCATAGTTGAGCCTATGTGAATCTGGAATCAGGCAACTAATCATTTGTATTGCCCTGAGCTGCAATAGTAGGAAAAGCAGCACATAAGCCAGATGAAACAGCTTCATTTACAATTACAAAAGCAAGGGCTTTCACAGAACGAAAAGCAGTTTTGCTGTAGCAATTCCATTTTCAAGATGCCATCATCTTTATTTGAGAAGTATGCAAACGCATAGAAAATTATTTCTCTTGTTCTGTGTACACTGAATTTTGAGCTGTTTTCTATAGAAACTTAAAAGGAGAAGAGAATGTCTAATTATTTACAGTATAATTTCATTTTCATTTCATAACTGTCTAATTTGAAGAGATAATGCTTTGAAATACTTGTCCACAATACTACTGGATGCTACAATGTCATCACACTGTGTTCTTTTATATTATGAGATGATGTCCACAGCAGATACCATAATGTTACAAAATCTGACCACAAAAGTATGGTAATATATGGATAAAGTGATTTCTGATTATATTCTTTTGTATATTTGAAATGATGTAGAATTTCTATAGCAAGATTTGAATTTTTACACACACAAAAAAATGTATGCTCTTTCAATATCGCAGGTAGAAAAACATGAGAACAAATGTATTTTTTTCTGACATTGACATAATTTCAGCGGTGCATGTGTTTTAGGTCAATGACAATTGGAGGATGACATCCATAATAAACTAGAAATAAAAGACAGAAGAGCTTACCATACCAAGGAGTCCTTTTAGAGAGAGAAAATCTGATGACATTTGGTTTCTATATTTTTATTTTTTAGCTTGGAAAAAAAAGGTCCTTAAATGTAGCTTTAAGGTAAGTATCTTAGAAAGTTGACTCTGTAGTCAGATTTTGACATCGGCTAACTGGTTTTATAGAACAGTTTTTAAAGCTAGCTTCAGAGATCATTATGTGACTACATACAAGAACCAATAATGTCAGTGCCATAACAACAAGTCGCCGTGGTTCGATTCGAAATACTGCTGCGCATTTAATAGCTTCCTGAGTGCATTGTGTTTTGGTCCCAACAATGTGATTGCATTTGGGGGCACGAATTAGCAGATTAGTATTGATAGTTTTTGCGTTCAATTAAAAAAAAATTGTATATCTTGCTCTACATTTTCTTTTCCCTGGTAAGCTCTCACATTCTTTAACAAATAATGAGAAAGATTGTTTTATTGTAGGGTCCAATTCTCATATTTCACTTACCACTATTGTTTTCTCTGATTCCCTGAGTCTTGAATGTCCACCCCTATTCTCAAATGAGAGGATTTTCTGATTTGAGATTTCCAAAGTGAATATGAAAAACAGCCATTTAAATATAGTAAGAATAAATAACTTTGGTATTCCAAAATTTATTTCGATCTTACATTCATTTATTTTTCTTATGAACAAGTAGCAAAGAATGCTATTTTTCTTGCCAGTAAAGATGCATTCTATTGTGATATGAAATGATGTATTTCACCCCAAAATGTAGTTCCAGACATAAAACTAATTATGTTCTTTTTATGGACCAAGTATCCTAGCTTTATAGAAGATGTTCATCAAATTTGGTTATGATTTGTGCTCAAACCCCAGGCTCACATATACCGAAAGTAGTTGATAAGTCACAATATGCAATAGGAATGTAAAATTCAATTTTATCCATGTAAAAAGCCCTCAAGAAGTATTTGCTGGGTGAGAAAAATAGAAACGGCAAATTTTTTTTCAGAGTGCTTGGGTGATGCATCTGAATATCATAATACACTCTAATCTGCTACATACATTACAAATCCAGTCATAAGAACACCCTTAAGATCTCCAAAGTTAACCTCTGAAGGGAACACTAAGGCCAAATACTGCTTAGATTTTCATTTTACTACATTAACAAAAATGACCTGGGGGAATGTAAAGTCCCCGGCTCATTTTGCATTTCCAATTGTCACACATAAACACATAAAATAGGATATGGACAATTTGATCCATGGTGCATATGGATTACAAATAAATATGAAAGAAAGCCTTAATTCTTCTAGGTCCTGTTCACTTTTAAAATGTCTTCTCTCTTACACTGGTAGGTGATTTTACCTTCTTTTAACCATGCAAAAGCTATAGTGTTTCAAAGCTGCAGATTAGTGATGGTGGCAGCTTATTTCTTTTGGTTATCTACAGCACCATCTTAGTGTCTTGAGGCATAAAAGAATATTATCTGTGTGACAGTTATGGCTGGAGCCATCTATACTGTTCATGGTAGCAGCACTCAAAAAATGCTGGGAATAGAAATCACTCAGTTGAAGATATTTTCTGTAGTTTCATTAAAACTTAAAATCACAAGTGCTGCAAGTTACTACTGAGGTTATACAAAATTTTCAGTCTCTTATGTGGAAAAGCATGTAAGAGGTTGGGGCTTCTTTTTGATGGGGCTTGTTCATGTAGATTTGCTAATCTTTTGTAGAGGCATTGACCATGGCTAGGCAGTCTGTAAATCAGCTTTGTTTCTTTACTTAATTTTCACCACAAATAACGTGCCTCTCTGATTGCACGAAATCAATCAGGAGTGTCTTCAATTACTACTGCATGCAGTCTCTGATCATAATACTTTCCCTCTTTCTGAATCTGTAGGATGATGTGGAGAAAAGAGGTGGGGTGAGTGGCAAGCGAGCAAAGACACAGCTAGATACATATTACAAATGTCAGGTTACAGAAAAAGTGTATACAGTCATATAAGATGATTTCGAAGCTGGAGTTGTGATTGCAATAATGGCTCGTTCATATCTGCATTTCATTTAAATGCAATGTTGTGACTCACTGAACATTTGCAAAGGCAGTGCAGCTAAACTTTTTCACATGACCACTGAGGTAATGACAGCATTACATTACCAGGAAACTGCATGACTTGCTGGTGCTTCCATTTTCCACAGCAGCTTATGAAATAATCAAAATGTGTGCCTGAAATGGCGGGCTGCTCTGAATTTATTTTAATACAGATGGACTTTTGCCGAGAGAAGTGTTGGACCCCCGACACTAGAGACAATGACTTTGCACAAAGCTGAATTTTACTAGCAGAGAAGATGGATATATGAGTATTAGACTTTTCATAGCTATAGGAAGGATAATCTTTCAATCAGATTAATGAGAAAATATATTGCCTGGGCCCTACAGCATTTTTTGCTTTCCAGGCTAATGCGTGATTTAAATCCCCAAAGTACATTTTCAGCATTACAATATCCTTTGATAATAATGTCGCATGCACAAAGACAGATAAAAATAAAACAGTCCCCCTTGATTTCCCATTTTAGATTTGAAGTATATTTTCTGTTCTTTGCTGGCAATGAAGTGAATTCTATTGAGAAGAGTCACATTTAATAAGACAAAGAGAATTTTCTAATTATGCTACCTGTCAAGATTGGAATCTATGGGATTGCAAGTGCAATTGAAGAAACGGAGGAAGCAATTGCATATAGTCCCGTTTACTTTGGTGTATGATTACTATTTGCACTTAGGTATTGCTAAATGTAAATCAAGCAAACACACAGAAGCATGCTTTGAGGTAAACACTGAAAGGCAGGTTTCAGAATGGATCCTACCATTCCCATTTCAATTTCAGTAACCAATTTCCTGAGATGTTCTAATTCATCTATTGAAAAAAATATAAACAACTGGAAAACTTTAACAAAGGACAAAACTGTGTGCTGTGTAACATAACCAGCTAATGTAGAAACTTGTAAAGTCAAACATACTTATGCAATAAATAAATAAATAAATATATAATATAATATAAATAAATAAATAAGTAAATAATTCTGCATAATAAATATCTACTGGAGGGAAGTGGGTTTTAGGAAGAATACATCCTAGGGAAAGTAGATACAATGGCTCTAGGATACATCTATGCATTTTATTATTTTTACCTAATTTGTATTACAATTCTGCAGGCATTAAATGCACTACTATTCAAATGCTTCCCTGGAAGTTATCACATGCTATTCTGTGAGCCTCTGGGGAACAGTTCCTTGTGCCCCATCAAACATTACTCTTTTTTTTTTCTTCAGCATTACAGTTGTTGAAACGCTATGGCACATTAGACAAGGAAAATAAATATTGTGCCATCAATGGCTTCCTCATATGCTATGCATACACATACTGGCACACAATTAATTATTACAAATATTATCGCCTGTGAAAAATAATTGTACAAGTACTCAGATGATAATAATTATGACAAATAGGAATTTGCCAAAATTGTGTTTCCAGAGATGCAATGAAGAAAGAAAACACAGTTAAACAAAATATACAACAGCAAGTTTATGATAGGGATTTAGTTTTCAAAAAGTTAACCTTTAATATCCAAAAGAATAAAAGATAGACTCCATTATGTTCTACAAATATATTGACAAGGTATTCAAATGTTCTCAGCATTGCTTAAACTTCAAATAGGTGTTTCTAATAGCTAAGCCATATTTTTGGTTTTGTTATCCATTTGTGACCATGCAGACAGAATAAGATATTCTCAAGGCATTAAAGGATTAATTTAAAAATTAAACTCTACAGATGATCTTTAAAATAAACCATTAGATACTTTCAACAGAAAGCTACCATTTTTTATAGTACCACTGCCTTATTTTTTTACAATAAGAAAGACATTAGAATTAGTATATGATTTAAGATTTGCTGAACATATAGTTTAGGGACTGCTCCATTCTACATCCACTATTTCACAATCTCATAACTACATGTTATGAGTTCAATTCTGTACCTCCAAAATTCATTATGCACCTCCAAAATTCATTATATATACGCAGTCATATAAGATAATTTTGAAGATGAACTTGTGATTGCAATAATGGCTCATTTATATCTGCATTTCATTTAAATGCACCGTTATGACTCACTGAACATTAGTCAAAGACAGTATAGCTAAACTTTTTCACATGACCACTGAGGTAATGACAGCATCACATTACTAGGAAACTGCATGACATATCTGGCAGTATGTCATGTCATCTCATATTTGTCAATAGAATCTCTATAGGGGTCATAAAATAAAATCATTAAGGTGGGCCAGCTGACCAAAAAAAGGCAAAACTATAAGACAATTAATTGTGTTTTGGGGTCTTAGGAATTACAATCCAGGAACATAGATTCCAGGGGAAGCCCAAATGTATGCTCCAAAGTGGGAAAAAGCTTAAGGTTTTTAAAGACAAAAAGGGGAACTTGGAGGGGCCTTACATGAATTCTTTTGAAAGAATTACAATTGGCTAATGCTATTGTAACCTACATTTAGCTATATATAATTGATTGCTAAGGCTAATTACTAGGCAAAAAGCCCACTTTGTTACAGGCAGACATTTGTCCTTGATGTTTACAGTTGGACAGACTAAGAGTTTCTTCCCAGCACAGTCATTTTCAGAGAAAAGAACTTGCACAGAAGCTATTTCTTTAATGGCCCCCGACTCTATTTTAGTGTGCTCTCATTGTCAAAGTTAGCTCCATTTTTTGTCTACATTTATAGCCCTAATCCAATATGACTGATGTCCTTCTAAAGAGGGATTAGGAGGCAGAAATGTACAGAGGGAAGACCATGTGAAGACACAAGGAAGAGATGGACATCAATTAGCCAAGGAGAGAAGCCTCAGAAGAGACCAGCCCTGCTGACACCTTGATCTAGGACTTCTAGACTCAAGAACTGTGAGAAAATAAATTTCTGTTGTTTATGCCATCCAATCTCTAGCACTTCATTATGGCAGCCCTAGCAAACTAATACACAACATAACAATATGAGACCTTGAGATGTGGGAGGTCTGAGCCTCTTTTTATTGTTAATGCACCTACCTCTAAATTTTTAGATAATAAGCTGATAAGAAGATTCTATGTCAGGCCCCTCACAAGGCCTGATTCTAAGTTCTGTCTTTCAGCTCATCGTGAACTAAATTCTTAACAAGTTTATGGAATCATGTATATACATACTGAAGTCACATTAGTGAACTTTATATGTGTGGTCAAAATCTGGTAGATATATTGGTACCCACTGGTTTACATATTATTTTGAACATATCATTTACAATACAGTTAAATGGATATTAATAAATATTCACTTTACATTGTGTTAAACAAATGCAGCTATGTCTACATTTGTGTAATGACAGGGTTTTGTAGGTTAATGTAATTTTTCTCTAACTGGACTTTGATGGCTCAAACAAATTAAGAAAGTAATTTGTACTAACAGTATGCCACAATCTGAGTTGCTGAATAATAATTAATACTAAAAGTAACAATAGCTATAATATATTAAGATCTAATTTGTTCCAGGCACTGAACTAAGCATAAACACATATTGCTTCATTTAGTTTTCAAAAATTTACTACCTTGATACATTTTATCACCATTTTAAAGAAAAAATAGTTGGGACTTTGTGAAATTTAGTCACTTATTTAAAATCACATAGCTGGTAAAATATCAGAGCCTGGATTCAAATCTGAGATGATATGATCAGAGAGCTAGGCTTTTAAACAGGGTCTCTTAGTGATGAAATAAAAATGATGACTGATCAACTCCTTTTGCAGCTCTTCACGTGGAACAAATTAAGGAAAAATCTGCTTCCTCCTAAATTTGTTAACTTAAAGTCAAAATGGTTTGGTAACAAAAAAAGCAAGATTATACCAAATCTATTTCAGATAGTCAGCAACTATTCAATGAAAAGATAAAATAATTTAGTGTAGATATTATTGACTGGTGGTTTAGATATACTCTATTTGGAACATTTTTTTAAAGTGTTATTTTGTGTACTTGCTAAATGCTCAGTGAAAAATGGAGTTACTCTTATATTCTGAGTGCTTCTTACATAAGGAAATTATTCAATTTATCCTTTCCTGGGAGTAGAGGTTTGGATAAATTGCTACTTCCAGAGTAAAAATTCTAGCAGGGCTTTCTGTTATATTTTTAAGGTAATCAGAAATTGTAAAATAGAGAATATATTGAATCAAATACAAATTCATTTTACTGCAAGCAAAAAATATATATATATATAAGTAATGATGGTTAAAATCATTATTTATTTCACTTTACAAGAAGCTGAAATGTAGGCAAGCCCTTCAGGTGCAGCTGCTCAAGGACCCAGGGCCAGTGATCCAGGTTGTATTATCTTTCTGCACCATCCTGCTGGGATATAGATGTTGCCTTAATGCTTGTTATCACATTGCTATAAGATGTCACAGTCCAGGCATGAATCCATATCTGAAAAGCAAATGAACAAAATGAAACAAATCAGTGAAGCAGAAGTAGAAAGGACTAAAGGTATGCCTTTACTTCAAAAATTTTTTTCCCACAAGAACCATGCTATGACTTTTGTTTACTGTTAATTGTACATGTCTCACTGTAATACAATGTAGAGCTAGCTGTAAAGGAATCTGAGAAAGTGAGTATTTACACTTTCTAGCTTCTATAACAGAAGTAATTGATAAAAAAGGCAATATGATTTTCTTATGGGTAACTAATCCAAGTCTTTCTCAATTCGTTTATAAGATTATTAAGCTTTATACTACTCCACTGAAAACAAGTCCCCTATATTAGTTCCTTAACAGCAATACAAAAAAAAGTATTTATGTTTGCCTTCAGGAAATTAATGGAGGATAAGTGGTGGGTTACAAGTTTTTCTTGCTAGAAATAGTCATACAGCACTCAGATTTGCAGAGTAGGCATATGCAACAAATCAGGCAAGTTCCCTGGAGTCTGATGAAAACAAAAAAAAATGGCAGTGCCTAGGAAGCAAACCTGGGTCTAAGAAATGAAAGCTGAGATTAGTCGTGGAAAAGTCTGACTTGTAGAATATGCATAGTAAATATTTGCTGAATGGATAGGCAAATGAATTATGAGGTTTCCTTGACAAATTTGAAATCTATTTGGCTAATTATATTTGTACTAAAAACAGAAATAATTTGCTTTAACCATATGTGTTATAAATTTTCACCTGCAAAATGTGGTAAATGATATAATCCATAAAAAGCCTTTAAGATTTTTAAAAGAAACATATTGATGACATTGATAATGTGATTATAATCATTTTAAATTATACAGTTTTAAATAAAATTTTCAGACTGTTAAGAATATGATTTAAAGGTGATTTAATCTGGTCTATAAAGTAAATTCTTTGTTAATTCTAAACTTTTAAAATTCTGAAAAAAATTGGGAAAACTTTCTTTTAAAATCAATTCAACAATTAAGAAAAGAAAAATAGTTTGTAAATCTCCTTCCACTCACGAAGAAATATTGTGTAATTTGCTCTCCTTTGGCTAACTAGGAAGGAAAATGAAGTGAACCTTACCTTAATACTCATTTTCTGACAAGTTAATTTTCCCAGTAGGGGCAGGAAGAGACCTTAGAAAAGGAGTTTGAAGTCTTCCTAACTTAAGGAAGCAAAACTTAGTATCTTGGGGGGCAGATGTTTCTAGAATTTATAAGGCAGAAGACCTTAGAATATCAAAACTTACACTAACAGCTCATTTAACTTGGTTCCTAATACTCAATGAAAAATCTCCAACAATTTCAAAAAGAACACTTACAAGGCATGTGTAACTCCGAGGAAAGGAAATCCCGGGGCAAAATACTTAGGTGAAACGGAAATCAGTCAAAGGGAGAAATAAAGTTTAAAAGCTGTTTACTGCTTTACAAACAGTGGTCTGGGGGCCATCTCCCCTGCTCGGGCAGAAGCAAAGGAATCCTCCCCCCAACCTCTTAGGTTCAGATAAGCCCTGGTGGCCCAGGTAAATTACTCATTGATACGGAGATGAGCTACCTTTCTCCACCCCTTAGGAATGCCTGTTGATCCAGAGATGCACTAAAGTCAAGCGACTCTGTTCTGGAAATACTGCAATTTTACCTACAGCATGAAAAAAATACAAGGGGGGAAATAGTCTAAGGAGACAGAATAGTGTCATAATCAGATTCAGAAGTGATAGAATTGTCATACAGGTAGTTTAAAATAACTATGATTAATATACTGAAGTGTCTAAGGAAAAAAGTAGAAAACTTATTAGAACAGATTGGTAGAGAAAGCAAAGAGATAGAAATTCTAAGAAAAGGAAATGTTTAAAATAAAAAACACTGCAATAAAAATGTAGGGTATCTTTGATAAACTCATCTATAGAAACAAATGAAGAAAAATTAATGAACTTGAGTACATGTGAATGAAAACTTTAAACTGAAATGTAGTAAGAAAAAAATGGAAAGAATTAACAAAAGAGAAGACAATATCCAAGAAGCAAAGAAGAATTTCAAATGGTGTTTCATACATAAATCATGAGAAATAAGAATGGAGCAAAAGAAATATTTGAATGATGGAGAATTTTCCAAAATGAATTGCAGACACACAGGCATAAATCCAGGAAGCTTAGAGATAATCTTTCAAGATAAATACCACATATATTACATAAGACATCTTATATCCAAACTGCAGAAAACCAAGGACAAAGAGAAAATCTTAGGAGAAGCCAGAGGGAAAGTAAAAACACCTATCTATAAAGGAATAAAGCTAAGAAAAGTGGTGATATCCTTGCCAGAAACCATAGGCAACAGTAGAATGGACTGAAATATTTAAATTATTAAAAGGAAAAAAATACCTAAATTTATATACCCAGAAAAATTATTCTAAAAAGTAAAGGAAAAATAAAGACTTCCTCTAACAACCAAAAATTAGAATTCATCACCACCAGACTATCCTTGCAACAATGTTAAAAGAAGTTCTCCAGGCAGAAGTGAAATGATCAAGGTCAAAATTCAGATCTATATAAAGGAGGCATTTATATAATACTCCATTCAACAACAGAAGAATGTATATTCTTCTCATGCTCACTTGAAGCATTGATAAAGATGTATCATATTCTGGACCTAAAACTCACCTAAGCAAATTTAAAAGAATAGAAATTATACAAAATACATTCTCAGATCATAAAGAAATTAAACTAGACACCAATAACAGAAAGATAGCTTGGAAATCCCCAAATATTTGGAGATTAATCCACATACTCCTAAAAAACACATAGGTCAAGGAATAAGTTTCAAGAGAAATTAAAATATTTCAATCTGAAAAAATACATGTCAAATTATGTGTGATACAGCAAAAGCTGTGCTTTGAAAGGAACTGAAGGTATTAAGTGTGTATATTAAAAGAGAAGAAAAATCTGAAAATAAATAACCTAGGTTTCATCATTAAGAAACTGGAGAAAGAAAAGCAATTTAAGCCCAAGCCAGCAGAAGAAAATAAATAATAAAAATTAGAGCAGAAATCAATGATACTGGAAACACAAAAAAGAAGAGAAAATTAACAAAACCAAGATCTGGTTCTTTGAAATGATGAATAAAATTAATAAATATCTAGACAGGCTAAGAAAAAGAGAGAAGATGCAAATTACCAAAATAAAAAATGAAAGAGCCATCACTTCTGATCTATTGATCCCATAAACTTTAAAAGAATAAATAATTCTATTAAAATCTCATATTAGAGCTGCTAAAATTAAAATAAAATTGCTGGTGAGAATGTAAAACAAGGCACTCATTCATTGCTAGTGGAAATTGAAATGGGCACATCCAGTTTTGAAGACAGTTTGGCAATTTATCAGTGATAAAAAGAAATGATCTATCTAGTAACCACACAAGAGGAGGTGAAGATTTAATAATATGGGTGATTGTTGACCAATGTGTTGTATATCTGAAACCAGCATAAAATTGTATATCAACGATACATTATTAATAAATAAATAGATAAAATTAACTTACAAAAAAAGAAAAATGGTCTATCAAGCCACAGAAAGTTACAGATGAAACATAAGTACATATTGTTACGTGAAAGAAGCTAGTGTAAAAGTCTACATTTTGTATGATACATTTATACGATATTCTGCAAAAGACAAAACTATTGAAATGGCAAAGAAATCAGTATATGCTAGGACTTTGGGGAAGAGAGATGAAGTTGAATAGGTGAAGCACACAAGATTTTGTGGGGCGGTGAAACTTGTTTTTATAATACTGTAATTGTCAATATATAACACTATGCATTTGTTAAAAACTTTCTAACACAAAGAGTGCATCTTACTGTAAGCAAGGTTTAAAAGGTCATTCAGGATGTTGGGAGCTCCCAGAATGGAATGAGAATATGCCAAACAATATAACTGTTTATAAATATGTGAAAAATTTCAATGAGAGGGATGGGGAGAAGGTCCTGACCGAAACGAGTTTGGAGCTGACCAAATCAGTGGGGACTCTAAAATTATAGGCAAAAGCAACTGGACTAAGCAATGTTCTTTCAGGTTGATAAAACTGTTTCCCAAGAGTATGTGTTAACGATTTTGTAGCTGCTACCTATGCATAACAGAACGGAGCAGCAAGTAAATGTTTTAAGGATGGAAGTCAGATTATTCACTGTTGGGTTGGGAGGTTACTTTGAAGTGAATGTTGGAGGCTAGAACGATGTATGTCCCATGGCTTAGAATTCCATTCATCAGAATGAACTCATGTTTTGTTTAATATAGATAAAGATGGTTACAAATTCTAGAATGAGTTAGGAAATGAACAGCATGAGCCTGGAGCATTTGTAGTGTCAGAAAATAAGGAAGTGCGACACACACACACACACAGAGCATGCAATGGTCAGAGTATCTCAAAGGGATACAGGGGCCAACTGAAAGAGCTCTCAATGGCCAAAACTGAAGCAATTTAAGCAACAAAATAGATGTAATAGTATTGGATTACAACCCTAAATATAAAATAAATATTTTTGAGTTCTTACTTATATAAATTAGTGATTCAATAGTAAATAAATGAGGGAGAATAGGTAAATCTTACATGCAGATTTCCAAATAATTTATGCATATATGCTTTGCTCTAAAGGAAATGAAGCATAACTCCCCATTCCATGAGTGTGGGCTGGGCATAATGATTTCCTTCTGAGCGAAACGGTATGAAAAAGAAGAAAAAAATAGTAATTTTACAATCAAGAAACCTGACAACTAATCCCTCAACCAAGTGATCAAAATTAACATCCTCAGTGATAAATCAGATTGATAATATGTACCTTGATAATGATGATAGTAGGTACTTTGAAGTGATGAAAATGAGACTTTATACTGTGGTTTTCCTTCCAAGAACATGTAACCTTAGCCTAATTATGAGGAAAATGTCAGACAAATCTCAATGGAAGAACAGTCAACAAAATACCTTATCACTCCCCCTTAAAACTGTCAAGGTCATAAAAAACAAGGAAAGTCTGAGAAACTATCAAGACAATAGCTGCCTAAGGAGACACGAATATTAAATGCAAATAAGTCCCAAGTAGGATGGTAGGATGTTAGAACTGGAAAGGGACTTAGGTAAAAACCAGAAAAATATGAATTAAGTATGTGCTTTTGT
This sequence comes from Manis pentadactyla, assembly GCF_030020395.1. Taxonomy (NCBI): domain Eukaryota; kingdom Metazoa; phylum Chordata; class Mammalia; order Pholidota; family Manidae; genus Manis; species Manis pentadactyla. The sequence goes on from NC_080021.1 coordinate 61,699,833, forward strand.
TAATAATAATTTGTATTGGTTCATTAATCATAAAAAATGTAATAGAGGAAACTAGATATGGGGAATATAGGAAACCTCTATCTTTGTAATCTTTCTGTAAATGTAAAATGTTTGAAAAATAGACTATTTAAAATATATATTTGATTTCACATCTTCCTTCAATTGTTATAGTAACATAAAATATTCCAGACAAATACAAGTTAAGGAAAATTCACAGTTTTTCTTGGGAGTCTATTCTTTATAAGTATTTTGTTTGTACACATCTTGTGAACTGGGGAATTGATTGCCCTTTATTTTGGATTATCTTTTCAAGGATGTTTGTATGATGAACAGTTTTTGAAGATAGAGGTATTGTCTGTCTCTTAAGGAAAGTGCAGGCAAATTTACTACCCATTTTAAAAGATTTGTTTTGCCTAAATTCAGGATTCTTTTGTAATACAACATACCATGTATGCAGGCTTTAATCTGAGTCCATCAACATTGCCCAGCATGACTTCAGTGTAAGAGGAACTGACACAAATATGCTGATACTCATGCTGCTTGTTGGACCATGCATAGTAATCTTTTTTCTCTGACCCAGTGATCTTATGTCTTCTGTAGCCTCCCTGAAACTGTGACAGTTTAACTTCTTAGCTTTCAAGTGGGACAAAACTTCAAACCCTTCCCAGGTCTTGACAATCTTATATTTGAATATTAACATTCATTTGTTTTCACTTAAGAGTAAATTAAATAAACTCTATAATGACTAAGTGTTTTGTCTTTTATGATGTATTCTGGAATTTTCTTTCTTTCCTTTTTGCTTTCCAGTTTGACTTTTTATTCTTAATACTAAGAACCAAATTTATCGATACACCTTTATGAACTATTTTATATTTGCATGACTCATGTAATCACCACAATAAACAGAAGTGGCATTAGCCCCTTGTGCACCAATTAAAATTTTTTTTTTTAATTCCTTACTGGTTGGAAAATAGCTGTTGTTCCAGAACTTTTCTCCCCAACTTATTTCCTTCACACCTGACACCTTGGTACCTTCCCAAGTTACCCACACCTCCTTTTGATATGGTTGGATGCTGTTTCAGCCCCGGGTCAGGGAACAGTTTGAGGAGCTTCTGGTCTCCTGTGTCCATATGTTTAAATTGCTCAAAAGTGAATGATAGTTGAATTTTTAAATATTACATTTGATAATATCCACATTGTATTGACAAGGAAACTGAGGATCTGAAAGGAAGATATTATGGTATGATGAATGTGGATTCATAATTTAGCTAATTTAGCCAAAGTTCCATAACATATAAATTCTGAGGCTAACATTTAAATGTAGAACTGGTTGAATTAAAGGACCTTACTTGTCTTCTCTGTCCTTTGACTCTGTTTTTCTAAGCAGATACGCAGGACCTGAAGTCCTTCATATACCAGAAAACTTGCATTTCATCTACTATGGGTCACAGTACCTTTCTCTTCCCTAATCAGACCCAGGAAACAAATACTTGAGCAAAATTACAACACTACTGAGAGTTGTTGCATAATCAAGACCTAGGAAAAAAATTCAGTCCCTTTGAGCCACAAAATAATTGCTCTTAACTTGAAAGGTTTACAGTTAGAGTACTTTTTTAGAAAGAGCGTACTTGTACAAACATCCTTTTCCTTAAGCACTAGGAAATCTTGAAAAAGATTTCATTTGAAATTACTATGTTCTTCTACTTTCCAAGGCTCTAATGGAATTTTGTATGGGTTAACCACAAGCAGCATTTGGTAGAAGAGGCCTTTGATAACCTCTTCCCAGCCAGATATGCTTATGTACATCTATGAAAATCATATAATAGAGTGAATATTTGTGTTCTCTTTTTTTTTTAAATAGAGGGTTGGAGGGTAGATGCCTAGAGATTCAAAAAAGCAAAATTGAGTTCTAAATATAAAAGTCCAGGGCATCTATTTAAAAGTAGAAATTAAGATATTAAAAGAGGTTATTTAATCTTGAATCTGTAAAACTGTCAGTGACAATTAATGACTTATTAAGATTGGGAAAAAAGAAGAGTAGGAAGCAAATATGCTCAGTAAGTTTCTTTAAAAAATTATGTGCCAGTCATAAACCTTACCAAAAAATCAGAAATATGTGTATGAATTCAAAAATAATAACACTTTTCTTGTGGGAAATGTATTTTCTCCTATAAAAAGCAACTGAAATGCTGACATTTCAAATATGTGAAAAGGTTTGTGTCAACAATTCCTATTTAAAAGAGTAAGCTATAGTCCTCACTACAGGCTCAACTAATTTGTTTATTGCTTTGAAGAGCTCATCATAAGGAAAAGAGTTGGTAGCAGGGGCTTTTCAACATAGATTATTATATGAAATAACTAATTTGAGCCTTCTTAGACTTATTGCCAGATGGTCATATGGGACCACATCTTCAGATGGATAATGAGTAGAATGGTGCTGTAGCTTAGAATCAACAGCTACACTCCAACCCAACCTTCACCACTCATACCAGTGGAACACAGGAACTCTGTAGTTCTGTGAAAATCCTTAAATTGGCTTGTATCATTTATCCAAATGTATTTATTTCTTCGTGGCAAAAACAAAAACAAAGATGATGAAATTAATATAAAACAAAAAATTGTTTTTTCAAAGAAGACTCATCATATTATTTTTAATAGAGTATATTTTTCAAAATGTTTAACCAGTTAAAATGTGGATTCACAATTTAGCTAGGTTATGTGGACAGGAGAATGGAGAAGAGTGTACTGGCTAATTTTTAGGAAGCAAAGTCAGTTTTTGTGCATTAGTAGTATTAAGATTTTAGAAAATTGCTATGGTTGCTAATGACGTGCTGCTCTTGCCAAAATGTGATTACTTTGGGTTGCTTTCAGGATGCCTACTATGGCTAAACATATAAGATATAAAGATATCTATTTCACTTTATACCATTACTTCTGCCAAATGGGTAAAAGATGATCAATAATGTTTAAGTCTACAAAGGACCATTTCTGTGGATTTTGGTCTTCTTTGCTACTGGAACAATCCCTTGTAATCTTTAATGTACACATAAACTCCTTGGAAATCTTGTTAGAATGGAGGTTCTGATTTAGATGGGACCCATGATTCTGTATTAGTAACAGGCTCAAGGTGAAAATGATACTGCAAATCTATGTATCACCCTGTGGATAGCAAAGTACATGAGAAAACCACATCTGCAAAACTGGCTTTCATGTGATTCTCTGAACCCAGGAGGTCTCTTTTTGAACAAGAGAAAGGGATTACCCCATCTCTTGTAAAACTAGTTCATTTTCCTGCTTACTAAGTTTCTAAAAGAGCTTTATCACAAATGTTGTAAATGTGCATACGAATTCTAAAATCATTTGTAATACCCAAACTTAAGGAAAGCCTTAGGATGTTTTAATATTTATTTCTCTCTGTATATATTTGTTACTAGTTGTCAGTTCATACTGATAATTTCCACAACAAAGGTTGATTTGCACCTTGTCCCTTTTCTTATTTCTGACTCCCTTGTCCAACAGAGAGAAGCGCAATTCTTACTATCCAAATATACTTACTAATTTGCTCAATCCTAGAAGTCCCACAAAAGTGGTTTTAGAATTGCAGGCTGACGCTAAACACCTACTAGCTAGAGTACAATAATTACTTATAATTGTATTTGTCTTTAGTCTTCAGTTATTTAGGCAAAGTGCTTTGCCCAAAATTATTTAGGGCAGTTTTCTTGAAGTACCACCTCTTCTCATCTTTATGGTGTGAGTAATAATACGCAGTTGAAATACAGTTAGGTTTATTTGTTTCAGTTTATATTCCATATTGTTTTATTTTTCTTCCACATCTTCCAATTTTTGCTGATTTCCTGTTATTTACAGGAATCTATTACTTAATATATTTAATTTAAATAACAATCTATTATTTAACTATATGGAAAACTGACATGGTTCTAAAAGTCAGAACTTTATAAAAATGTATAGTCAGAGCAGGGTCATTTCCCCCATCATTTTTACTCCATTCCCTTCCCTCCATCTTTTTTACCCTGTTCTCCCTCCTTCCTATAAGAACTCAGTTGTTTTGTTTATCTTGCCTGTGTTTCTTTTTGAACAAATGGGCAGAGTCTATGTCAAAGAACAATTTATTAAAAATTCTATTTTTGAGATGACAACTTTATCATTTACTAAATTGTATGTATAGCTGGGCTTATTCTGAACTTTCTATTCTATTACTCCGATGTTTGTCCAGCCATGTACAAATACCATATGGTTTAATAGAAGCATTATAGTATGCCTACTCTTTGACAGCAATCAGCTACCTCATAATCTTTTATAGAAAGCTAGCATATTGTAAACATTATTTTGCACTTTTCTTCCTTCTTTTAACAATATATCCTGGAAATCCTCCATGTCATTTCATAAAATCTATGTTATTATTTTTCCCACAATTTAATCAAGTGCTTTATTTTAAAGGAGCATTCTGTTTGTTTTCAATATTTTGAAACTATTAACAAAACAGTGAATAATCTTGCCATGTGCAGTCCATATTTTGGGGAATGTATCTTCTGGGTAAACTACTGGAAGTAGAATTACTTTGCCAAAAGGTAAATATTTTAAATAGTTCTGTGAGATTTTTCCAATATCCTTTTAAAAGGCTTAGACTAGTTTGTTTTCCCCCCAGCAGTAAATGAGAGTACTTGTTCCCTTACAGCCTTGCTAAAAGAATGTGTTATTATTCTTTTAAATTTTCATCAACACAATAAATGAGAAATTGTATCCAAGTGTCATTTTAATATGTATTTCTCTAATTATAAGTGATGCTGAACATCCTTTCATAGGCTTAGAAGTAATGATCTATTCATATCTTTGCCCATTTTTCTATTGGCCTTTGGAGTTTTTTTCTTATTTTTTAACTATTTCAGAAGTGCGTTCAAAATTCAAAGAGTTCCAAGTCTGTCTGTCTTTTATTTTCTGCTGCACGTGTGCATCTTCACTGCCTATGTGTGCAGGCCCTCTCTCAGGGGGCAGGAAGAATTTCTAGAGAGCAATCAGAAGCTCTCAATGTTCTAAAGGTCTTGGCTGGGAGCAGGTCTCACACCTGCTGCACATTAAATTGGTCAAAACAAGTCAAAGATTCAACACAAATTCAAAGTGGCAGTACTGGAGAATTATCCTTCACTCCATGACTTGAGCGAATTTCTGTTGCAAAGCAAGTGAATACAGTCAAGGGCAGAGAATTGGACCATGTTTGCAAGCAATATACCACAAGCATTTTGAAAGTGATATGATAAAAGAAAATAACAGATTGGATAGTTCTAATTTACATTGGGGAACAATTCAAGACATTTTCCAGAAAGAGTCTTTGACGATGAGATATAAAGTTTGAATCAGAACCAGAATCATTAAGAGAATGGCAGGACCCAAGCATAGGAAGCCAAGGCAGTAATGATCATAATGCCAGCAGTCTGATGGGCCTAATTATGACAGAACCTACCAAAGGCCTACTTGCATGGTAATCATTTGACAAGCACTTTTCTGGAACATAAATAACCTCACAAGAATCCTATGAGAAAGGGATGATAACCCTCTCCCTGTGAATAGGGAAATGTGTTCTTGCCCAAGGTTACAAGCTTGACCCCATAGAGAACTGGAATTTTAAATCAAGTCCTTAATTCACTAAATCCCATATGAATCCCTCCCCATGAGGAAATATCCATTTCAAGCAATATTTCCCCCCAGAGACTATGTCACAGTTCAAACATGTCTTATAAATCATGTGGATGTTTTTTTGTTAGTAGTAAGTATTTATTTACTTAATAAAAATGAATGTTCCTAGTGATTATTTTCCCACATGCATAATTAAGTTGAAAAAATCCTCCTCAAATAGAGATAGAATTCATAGGATCATAACCTACAGCTAGAGTTGACCTGGTATACTTTCCTACCAGTGGCAACTAAATAGTTGAATGATACAGAGAGGAGTTTTAAATAATCTTGATGGGAGAGGCCCAAGTGAAACAAATTAAATTAGAAATTTTAGGGTTGGATCCCAGGAACCAGTATCAATTTTAAAAGCTTCCAGTGATTCTAAGTGGACATGGTTGAGACTCTGACCTAGAATGAAACAAAACCCACTGAAAAAACAACTGCTGAACCTCCAAACACAAAGCTTTAGGCTGAATTTATCATTTATAAGGTGCCATTCCCCAGAGAATAAGTTTGATCTTTGTTGTTCCCTTGTATGCTATCATACTCATCTATGCATGCTTTTATTCATTTTACTCATGTTTATTGATTGTGTACTCTTAATTCAAAAGATTCTTACTGCAGTAGTTTTCCTGTAAACTTGAAAATAATTTTTGAAGCCCTGGCACACAGAGGGCAGTAGAGTAGCCATTAGGAGGAATATAATAATGACTATTCCTCTGAAGATCTTATTGCATAGATATAGAAAACATATAGATAAACATAAGGCAAACATTTTTAAGAAAAAGAATACTATGAAAACTAAGAAATGAAATGAGAACTATAACTTCTGACTTAGGATATCAGAAAAGTTTTGGAGGAGATGGTTTTTAAGCATGGCCATCAAGAATGGATAAACTTGCTGACACTATGTGGATTAAAATAATCATGTTCTGCATAGATTCTTGTTTACAGTAGCAAAGTACCTACCATTTTGAATTACACAGCCAGCCAGAAAGGGGCATGATTCTCAGGTGGAAGAATCTAATAGTGACTCAGAAAAATCAATAGTGTAGGAACTTTGCAGCCAGTAGCAGAAATTCTAAGGCATTAACTGAGATTAATTAATTATTTCTCCTAACATGGAATATCATTTGTGCTTTGTAGCAGTATTACTCTATTAGAGCTTAGTCTACTAGATGAGTAAAGGAAGAGTTTTAAGAATTAATAAAAAGTCTAAATTAAAGAAATTATTTAATTCATTATCTATTGCTTAATATAAATATTCTATCAAAATACGTTATTGCATATCACTAAGGAGGACTGCTTTAATAAAAAGATAACTACTGCAATTATTACACTAAGTATTTGTTTAAATCTAAACCAATGAAGAAAATAGTATTTGGAAATTGAATGCTGTTTGAATAATCATCTATCTTGATCTAGTTTGCACTTTTGATTTGCTTAGAAAATTATTTCTTATTCTTTTGTCATGATATGCCAAAAGATTATCTTAATGGTTTTGTACATGTTTGGTTTATGAAACATTTTTAAACATGTTAGAAATAATTGCTGGGTTTTTTAGTGTTTACTGGGTTTAATTCCTTACCTACCCCAGAACTGTAATAAATGATGTAATCATTAAGAATAGCATTATAGAGAGAAGCTGCCTACACAGCATAAATTTAATTATCTCCTAAATAAGAATTTAAGAAAGGCTTCCTGGGAAATAGCAGTGGCCCATTTTTCATGTTGGACATTTGACGTTCTTATAAATAGTTTCCTGAGGACCTTCAATTATGTAATTTTACAAATCAATCCAGAAATAGTATTCTAGTGAGTTATAGGTGTACTTTCTCCTTCATCCACTTCATAAATACCTAATAATCACCTACTATGTGCAAGAGGTTATATCAGATATTTGAATGAAGTCAATTTGAGATTAATAATGTTTTACAGAAGGAAAAGTAGATCAGTGGTCTCTCATGACTAAATGATGCTATATTTGAATTTGGGCCACTTGGCAATAAAATAATTCTCAACATAAGCTGATTCTTGATTACAGTACTTTGAACAAAGCCAAAACATTATTTTCACTAGTCTATTTATAATCAGCATAACATTTTATTTTCACATTAAACTTTCATTCAATAAAATTACATTAAGTTTATCCAAATCACAACTTTGAGAATTAATAAATTGACCAGGCTTGGTAAACTAAGTTAACAAAAGAAGCATGGTTTGAAACTTACTTGTTTTTCGAATGGCTGAAGTTTTCTCAAGGTTTAATAACCTTTTCAATCAAAATCCTATTGTCACAGTTTCTCCTTCCCTTCTCCAAAGAAAAGAGCCCAGTCCTAAATAAGCATCTCTTACAGAAGCCAGAATGCCATCTACTGGCAGCCTCCAAAATTCGTAAACTTTTAAAACAATATTTGCTTAATCAATTTAAAATAACTTATACATTTTTAATGAAGAAATGTCCAGATTTTGAAATAAACAACATAATGATGTTGATATATTTAAAAGTTGAGGTATTTCCTAAATATACACATTTTATACCATGATAGAAAAACACTTTCATAGAGTAACATAAGTAAATAATATAATTGTCAAATAGCTAATATCATCCCAATGTTCTTACTAACTTGGAGAGATAAAACTCCCTTAAATAAAAAGATGTCCAGAGTTGAATATACTACTAAAATTTTTCTAGATACCATTATGTCACAAATTTACTTCTTACCTTAATATTTAGTTCCAAAGAATATTGATGGAAATTGTACATTGTATAGATATGAGGATTTCATTGAAAACTGGTTTTGTGATAAAAGGCTGCAGGAAAAACACAATGAACTTTTTCCCTAGTTAGTAATGCAATTAGTTGACTTAATAAGGCTTTTTGAGGAAAAACTTTAAAAATATACTGCTACCACATATATAATCATTATTTTTAAGTAGTTAAACAATATTGAACTTATATGTATAATATAAAAAAATATATATATATATACCAGATGCTTCATTCAATTGATTCTGCTATAAAAGAAAGTAATGAAAATGGAAAATCAACTTTAGATTTTAAAGCACCAATAAGCTCTTTCAAAAATAATCCATGCATCATTTTAATGGTTTCCTGCAAGCATATTCTTATCCTTTTATTGTCCTTTCATGTATAATTTTATACACGTGTGAGATTTAATTCCAAGATTAGAATTCACACAAAGATTATGAAAGCTTGAGAATAAATGCATATTATAATTTGTCTTGTAAAGCACCCAGTCTCCCTAAATTTGCAGAGGACTTGTTCCCTCAGTCATCAGTAGGAGGCTCTGTGGAGGAAGCCCAAAGGCACCCACGCCATCCAAGAAATCTTAAAATCTTGTCCTGTCTTTTCAGTTAAAGTATGAGAACAGTACTTAAAAAAGTAAGTCCTATCAGTCCATAAAGCCATTTTTAAAAGGCCATTATAAAGGAACTTCTCAGAACTCTGACTCCAGCAGAGACATAAAGGTTAAAAATTGCCTCGGCAGCCCTACTCCACGATCATCTTATTTTTAAATGCAGATTGTCAGCAACTTTGAACCATACAAGCTCATGATAAAGATTAGAGAAATGAAAAGATATAGCAGGAAGAACAAGAGCATTTTCTTACACAGATATTTAAGACAGAGCACAAAATATTACATAGACCAGCTTTAAAAATTGTAATCATTATTGTGCAAGGCAAAGAAGATAGTATTAATTTCTTTTCCAATTGCTCATGTATATTATATTTGGTATAATGCTTTTTATGTAAATATTATAATTCACAGAAAAAGTCTTGTTTAATAACCTACTCAAATCTTGAGGGATCTGATAAAACTATTCCTCATAAAGGAGTTTTGTAAGCTGCATTCAAGTATGCAGGAAATGCTGAACACCCATTCCTAAAAAATTTGAAATTATGCATATGTGTGCTCCCTTATTGCTAAACTAAAAAAAAACCATAAAGTGACAGGACTATCTTGGCCTTGTAAAAGACAGTGCACTGGTTTAGATCACAGGAAAATTTTTTTAATGAATTCAAATGTTATATATCATCTGCTTTTCTTTCCATTCTGAAAAAAATTTCAGGTAGCCAACTGTTTTGGAATAAAATTTCCCTGCAGTTGCTATAGTGATGATAATAAAGTTCTTGCTTCTATTTGTGATAAAGGTTCCTAGCAGAACACTTGAAAAGGTAAGCTAATCAAAATGAAGACACTGCTAGTTCAAGGCCGCCTCCTTGAATTTAGTTCACAATTATAGAACTCAACCATTGTCGACAATTTTATTATATGTACATTATCATAATCTTTCTCAACGTAGCCCTAAAAATTATTCAACAGAGATGAGCCCTTTTTCTAATACAGGTTAAAGTCATTGGATGAAGGATATTTAAGTTAATTCTGGATATTTTGTGCAAAAATCAATGATTGAATCAAAGATACTGCTCCATTAGCTTTTTTTGTCCTTTACAATGCTTTATTTTTCTAACAATACAATGATTGTGTGTTATTTTTCTTCAGTGGTACACATTGTTCAAGTCTCATTTCATCACAGTGTTGATGCAAAGTAAAGAGCTTAAAAGCACTTACTTGTCAAACTGGATGAAGCATCAAAGGCAAATCATAGATAAAGTAGTATTACTTAGCTACATGTTCTACCTCACTGATGTGAAAAAGTAGTAGTATTTACCTTAAAACATTTGGGAAATTCAATTAACTTTAAAAATTGTTAGTGCAGAGAGGAAATATGTAAAACATTTAATTCAAGTACAGAAGGCATTTTATGTTATTTTGATAAATAAGTAAAAATGTTTATTCTTACTCTCAAAATCCAAATGGTTAGTTAAAAATAACAATCACAGTTCAAGGAAATATTTTGCTTAAATACCATACTTCCCAGTCATGGTTTTACTATAAAAATGCACAGCACTTGTGTGCTACTAGGACCTATGGGTATTTTATTTCATAAGCATGCATATTCTTTCATATTTTTATTAGCCACTAAGATTGGCTTTCTTGCTTATAAGTAAGCTATATTCTAAGTGGTGTATATTAGTTTTCTATTGCTGTGTGACAAATTATCACAAGTTCAGTGACCTAAAACAACACCCATTTATTAATAAGTCCAGGTAAAACGTGACTCAGGATTTCTGGTCCTAGTTAGAATGCACCCATTCTAAGGCTGAAATCAAGGAGTCAACCACACTGGGTTCTCATCTGGAGGCTTTCAAGTTAGGATCACTTTCAAGTTCATTCAGGTTATTGGAAGAATTGCACTCCTTGTGATTTTAGTACTGAAGTATATATACTTTTTACGGGCTGTTGGCTGGGGCTCCACTGTGTTAGAAGCTTCTGACATTACTTATCTCATGGCTCCTACTATCTTTAAAGACAGCAATGGAGAGCTCTTTCATGTGAAATGCCTTTTATGCTCTGAATCTCTGACTTCAGGAAATGCCCAGTCGTTTTTAAGGGCTCAGCTGATTAAATCAGGCTCACCCCAAATAATCTCTCTTTTTTAAAGTCAACTGTGGTATATAATTAATCTAAATATGACAGTGAAATCCATTATATTCACAATCCTAGGGTATGTATATAGAGGTTGGCTATTTGAGGGCCATCTTAGAATTCTATCATGTGATGCAAATCTATCTGGTTACTCCAAGAAGCTGAGATTTTTTTGTCATAGACTCAAGACAGATTGCACACAATACAGTGCTAGCTAAGAAACTTATTTTAAAAATCATTTAAAATTTGTTTCTAAGATAGAAGATAAATGTACTGTTATGGGGAATTATTAGTATTCAAGCAGCACTATGTAAAGGGCAGGAGGTAATCAGAGATTTCTCTTTCTTTTCAAAATTGCCAAAAATAGAAGACCATAATCACAACCCAGAAAAAAATGGCACTGAAAAGTGGTTCATATAATTTATACAAGCTCTATGGTCAAGATCTAAGTCATCTCAGTTTTCCCAGAATTTTTCTCTTTACTTGTAGACATTTGAGCATGTTATACAAATATGGGCATGCAAAGAAGAGAGCTGAATATGAAAGTAATTTTTTTTTTCATTACCAAGTTAGGAAAAGTTACATATATCTATATATCAATTTTGGAGTGACATGATGGATTCAATTTTATTCTCTGTCACTTATGAACTTTGTGATCTTGAACAATATCTTCAGGTTTGTTACCTGCAAAATGGAAATAATAATAATAATAATGTCATATGATTGTTGTGAACAGAATTGGAACAAAGTGTATAGCACAATTCTTCCACAAAGCCAAGTACCCAATGAATAGCAGTTGTTGTTATTACTATTATTGTCATTGTTGTTATTACTACCCAAGACTTTATGTGAGATGTCCAAGGAATTACAATAATTATTAATAGTTGCCTTCTGAAAGCCTTCTATGAACTGTACTTGGTGCAAAATAGAGGATTTTAATTAATTCTCGTAACATTTTATGATATAGATATTCTACCTCCATTGTGTAGAGAAGGAAGCTAGTTAGGGTTGTTGAAAGCCTCACTGAAAGGCCAGAACTGGTTGGTGGCAGAGGGAAGATTCCAACCCAGGCCTATACTTGCAGTTGTTCTTCTGTGCTATACACCTTTCCAAAAGCAACAAGAACCCATTCATTTCAATTACCTAGCCTGTCCTCATAAGCCATGGCTGTTTACATCCTAATATTCAGGGAAACTAAAACATTTCCCTCTCAAATGGAACAGGTATCAAGGAACATTACCTAAAGGAGATATCTCTTACACTCTGGGATGCAGAGAAGCCACGATGGACAAAGAGAGTGGGAAACAGAAAACCAAAGATCATCTTGTTCAGCTCAGTTTTGGTAAGTGCCAGTCCTGGCTGGATATTCTTTAGCATCCTTTCTCAATAAACCACAAAATATTATCTAAATAGCTATGTCTATATTTATTTGTGAGAATTCAAGTGAAATTTCTATTAATGTTAGGGAGCCCCTAAACTGAGACAATTAATTTCATCATTTACACAAAAGTGTTATTACATTTACTGATGGTTTCAAACCATGGAATGGTCTAGATCAATTTGGTGAAAAAAACAATTGTGTACGAACTGCTGCTGCTGAAGCTAATAATTAATTTTATTATGGGCATTTTAAACCAGAAGTTTACATTTAAAACAGGTATTTCAAAAACAGCATATGTTTATAGGTCAGAGATGTGAAGCCATAAACTGACCAAAAACATTCAGGTCATGAGTAAACATATGGTCTGCCACAGTGATTCAATTAACCATCCATCAATGTAATTGCATAATTCATCAGAAGATGTAGTTTCCCACCATTGAGGGTCAGCATCCCATATTATATCTAACAGGAAAAGCATCACTTTGCTATAGTTTAATTTGGCTATTTCATATGAAAATTTTTTAAATAATGTATTTGTATTGTATTTATACTTTTTGTTATCTGGAAGGAATTTTTGACAGAGTTTTGTACTGTTGTTCAGAAATGCTATAATTCTTCATAAATTATAATTTCCTAAATTATAATTTTTATTAATTATTAAAATTATAATTCTGCTATTATTCTTCTTGTAATAAGCTGGCATAGGTGAAAAGCACAACTTACAAGACATATATAGAATTTTAATCAATTCTAATCAAGTTAATATATTGAAATAAGAAAGATGTATCATTTACACATTGTATAAATTATATATAAATAAAACATGTTACAAACTTCTAAGAGGGGCCATGGCTGAACTGATTTATGCAACTTTCTAGACATTGAATCTTTCTGGAATACTACACATGACACAATAATGGCAATACTAGGTAATTTTTTAAAAAACGTGTGGTGTGCCTTAACTGAGATTGGAAGTATGATGGTGAAAGAACTTGAAATTATGAGCAAATAAACATTGTGTTGGGTTTATACTTCATAATTAAGATGTTCTAATGAAATAAGGAAACGCAAAGTTCCCATCTGACATCCTTCCTCATTCAAGGTTCACTTTCTGAGGAATGGCTCCACATCATTAATATTATGTGAATTTACCCATAAACTTTCACGTAAAGGGAAAAAAAAATACTGGAGAGGACTTAACAGGATATTTTAATCCATCAGTATATAGTTGCTATTTGCATTTAATGAAATTTGCATTACCTTTGGAGAGAAAAGTAATCTTTGGCCAGAGCTCTATTTCTCCATTATTCTTGATATGGAAAAATTCCATGCTGCAAGATTTATTTTTCTACTTTCCCAGAATTTGACCTTCCTCTAGTAGTACTCAATTTTTCTGACCTACAGTTGTTTAATATAAAATCTTACTGGATTTCTGGTTTCATTTATTTTTCTGTGATTGCCCACCATTTGAGAACAGGTATGATATATAACACAAAAAGAATGAAGTAATAAATATTTACTTTCTAATAAAACAAAAGCTGTATGTGGTTAATTACAGGTTGTGCTAGGTAACAGTTTTTAAAGAAAGAGGGCCAAGAAGAAATAAAAGAGGCTGCAAAAATTGTTTTTGCTATAGAAACTAACAACTACAGTTATCAGCTCCTATGAGGATGGTCAAATTATTTGAAAAAGAACAAAGCACCAAAATGAAAGGATATTCTCCTCTACTAAAGGCAAATTGAAAAGCCAAACTTCTACACAAATACCATTCACCCAGTTGAACCCAAATAAAAACTAGTCCCGATTTGGAAATTGTCATTCCTCCATGTCCTTTAGAATTGCATTATCAACAAGTCTATATAGACTACTGATAATTCTTTAGTGTTAAGTGTACTCTTTGCTGTTTTTCCAAGTATAAAAGATTTAATAAAACAATAAAGTCCTTCTGAATTTTGATGCTCCTGAGGGAACAAACACCTATTGCCACAACTTTACTGCTTCAACACAAAGTCATAAGAGCTATTCAGATTATCCTTATCCATCAAAATCTTTGTCACATTATATACATCTTATTATCCAAGAAAAAAATACCTGTGAAGTTCTCTACTCAAAAGAGCCAGCAGGCTCAGTACCAATTCCAAAGCCATTCAAAGATCTTTAATTGGCAAATTTCCATTTGAAAACTGAACTGAAACTGGCTTGCTTTTACTATTATGGATATCTTTGTAGGTAAACCATGTTCATGTCATTGCACTGAGTAAATGAAATTCTTGTAAAATAGCTCTGTCTGATGTTACTTCATACTTTCATCCATTAAAAAAAAAAAGCAAGGAATTGATATGGGTTTCCATAATAAAATCTCTCTGTTGTAATAAAATCTCACTACACTTCATTTTGAACAGATGACCCCACTTTTTACTTGAGTGAATACATAAAAATCATAGTAGTTTAATTTTTACAATACCCTTTATTCTACCTCCAAATGTATATATAACTTCACCCAATGTTTACACCTATCTTTGTTATTTTAGGGGCTGATGGTGTTTAACGTGAGAATTGGGAGGGTGCTGCTCTTAGAATGTGGAGGCAGGTGGGATCAGAATCACAATAACTATTAGAGAACTCCACATAATCACTATGGAAAGACTGCTATTTCAGGACCCAATTAAGTTACTAGGTGAATATAATTACCCTGGGGAACTTCTGCTCTGTTTGAAAGTATGCTTATTATATCCAATATCATTAGTCATTAGGAAAATGCAAGTTAATTCCAAAATAATCCTAATAGAATGGGAACAAAATAAAAATTAAAACTGAAGATTCCAAGTGCTGGTAAGGATGTGGAGCAACTTGAATTGTCATATGCTACTGGCGAAAATGCAAAATGGTACAGTGGCTCTTGAAAAGAACTTGATAGTTTTATATTTACACAAAAACCTGCCTGGGCTTGTTTATAGCAGCTTTATTGGTCACAGCACAAAATTTGAAATAAAGTAAATGGCTCTCCCATGAGGAATGAGAAAACAAGATTAGGCACATTCATATAAGGGAATAGGACTCAGCAACAAAACACAATTGACTACTGAAACATACAACAATATGAATTAATCACAATGCATTAAAGTAAGTGAAACAAGTCGGTAGAAAGGGATATTTTAGAAATGGCAAAATTATAAGACTGGAGAAGAGTATCAGTTGCTGGAAATTAAGAGTTAAGGGAGGGTTTAAAACAAGAAGTAGCCCAAAGGAGGGAATGATGGAGCAACTGCACTGTGTCTTGATTGTGGTGGTGGTTACAAGTTCCTGAGTTTATTAAAATTCATAGAACAACTCACTGAACAGTATGAATTTAATGTACATAAATTTTAAAATCTGAATAAAATCTACTATGCATATTCTAATTTTGAACAACTATAAGAGCTCTGCAGTGGGAAAAGTGTAACTTTTTTCTCCAGAGCACCTGGGTGCAGGTACTAGAATGGTGTTTGATGAAAATTCTTGTACGTGGCAATTCTTGAGGAACAAGGGTTTGGTAAGAAAGTTCAACATGAACCTAGAATGTCTTGTGACAAATATTTGAAAAGTACTAAAGGAATTATGAGACATGCCAAAAAGACATAGAGGTGAGCTTGAAGGGGCTCCCACTTACAAAATCTGGTATAATTTGAACAATTCAGATATATACCAGTATTAATGGATCATAACCCTTTGAATAAAATCAGAATCTATGAGGCCATATTGATATAATTAAATACATATATTTAGAAAGTTAGGTAAATAAATGTGTGTGTATATATATATATATATATATATATTCTTTACAATGTAATACTAACACATTTAGTAGGCATTATTGAACTAGAATTAGAAAATAACTTTTTGGCAACCATCCTAGTAAACTTCAATACATGCTAAGACTAGTAGGGTAATTTCTGTTTTTTATGAATGAAACATTTGCATAGTTTTGAAGCATTTTCCCACAAAATACTTATTAATTACAAAGAAGTAAAATGGTAACTTTGCAATGGAGAAATTAGTAGTCACCAGTTTGATCAAATGATTAAAGTTAATGCAACAATTAATGGGATGAATTGAAATTATATATTACCTGATAAGATGCAATAAGTAATTATCATCACTATAATTTTCTTGTTAAAGTGTACAGTGTGAATCTAATCATGAGGAACATTAAACAAACCCATATTGATGGACATTCTGCAAAATAACTTGTCTATAATATTCAAACATGTCAAAGTTATAAATATCAAGGAAAGACTGACTATTCTAGATTGAAGAGAATTGAAAAGACATGACAACTAAAAGCTATATGTGATTTTGGATTTGATTCTTTTCCTACAAAGGATTACTGAGGTAACTGGAAGAATGGGCCCCTACCTTGATGTGGTAACATATCAATGTTTAGTTCTGTTTTGATGATGATACAGTGGTTATTCAAGAGAATATCTTTGCAAGAATTCCCCACTTAAACATTTGCGGATATAAGATGTCATATCAGCAACTTACTGTCAATTGGTTAAAAATATGTAGTTTCACTGATTTTGAAAAAAATCTGAGCTTTGAAGACAGCTTCTGTTGATTATTGGTTGTGTTAATCTGTGGGACTCTGATTAACTACATGAAATGGTTTTCAAGATAGTCCTTTGGTGAGAAGATTAAGAAAGGCATTTTTCTCCTGGCTACCATCTTTTTATTATTCAAAGAGTTGCTTAATGAGTATTAACTCTCTTATACTTTCAAGTTGCACATGCATATGATCAGTATGGGTCCCTGGACACTATAGAATCAAACAGAGAATTCTTAGGAAAAGAGGTTAAAGATATGCAGCATAGGTTTGTAGTGAAGTGGTATCAACTAGAGTATTACATAAAGTTGTGCTGAACTGGTTTCTATAAATGTGGCTGGAATGAAACAGGGGAGGTCAAGTTTCAGGAGTGGTATGAAAGAAGCAATCAGTGCATTAAAGCCCTGGCATCATTCAGATTGTTCATGCCCTTCATTATATCTGGCTAATATCCTATTATATGGAGTCTCAATTTTTGTGAGTAAGGAGTAGTACAAGATAAGTTCAACTCAAGATCAGTTCAGATATTTGCCAAATATAATCTCTGCAACAAGGTAATGTAGAAGGGTTAGTGAAAAAGCTACAGTAGTCAGATGTCCTTGAGGTAGTTTGAAGATATGTATTCCTTACAGCAAAAGGTTCTCATGGGAAGTTTCTTTGCTCTGGAAACTAATCTATACTTCAGTTCTACTGTAGAGGCTTTCCACATAGCATCCTTATCCAATAGAAATACAGTAATAGCATGAGATTGGCCTGATCATATAGCCCGTGTGGAAGGGAAGAATGCACTTGGGCAAGGCTCTGTTTGAAACTGGCAGCTTTCCGAGTCACCTAACCAATGGGTTGGATCAGTAGTTCCAAGGGCAGTGCAAAATGCCTTCAAAATTCATAGAATTCCACCAAACACCATTCTTTGTGGCAGTTGTGAATCGCTAAAGAAACTGAAAGAGAAAATAAGAAGGGGATATCCCGGGTTGGATATCTCATATTTCTAAACTTCTAAAATGTTCATTTGTTTTTCTTAAGGTTTAATATTCCATCTTCACACACATGCCTTGTGGTTTACTCTCAAACATACTTCCTAAGCCTTGTTCACCTGGTCCAACTGAAATAGTTTTATCAATACTGTGAACCAGTATGACAGCATGGCATCTGCAGAATGTCAAGATAATTCTGTTTATCAGAGCCTTTGCAGAACTGGTCACTACATTAGCGAATGACATAAAAGACAGATAAGGCCAACAGGTTCTGAAGTGATGCATAAATGGTATCCAAAATAAACCAGTAGCAAACAACAGAATCTGGAGAACAGAGCATGAGTTTTGCACTGCTGTCCTAAAAATTTACTACAAAATTTAGAGGCATAAAACAACCCCACTTATTGTCTCACATCTCTTCGCTTAGGGCCCATCTCTCTGTGGCCTTGAAGAGGTTCTGCACTGCTTTGGCTTAGTCACCTTTCCCTTGGGTCTTCCCGCTGAGTTTTCTTCCTTTTCGTAAAAAAATGGCATATATTGGCAACTGAGCAGCCTCTTGACCTTCTTCCTTCTCATAGAATAGGCTTTTTTCTTTTTTAATCATCTCAGCACTTTTAATCCAACCTGGAAGTGGTTCCTCTTATACAGTTTTCTTAAAACCTTGTGATTTCGGATGCTGTGGACAATATCCTTAAGGGTCTAAGAAGCCCCTTCATCGGGCTCTCCAAGACACAGCCTTAAATCTTTCTGAGGTCTCAAAAAGTGTCCTTTATTCTCACCCTAGGCTTGATATTTACTAGGAGGGTATGTGCCACTAGCAGGTCCTAGAAATTGATCTCTACCTGAGTTAGTTTCTAATTCTGAGAGTCTTCTGCCACGAAACCCCAGGGGTAGGACACAATTTTGTTTCTTTACACAGCAAGTCATATCTCCTTTGTATTTCCTTTAAATTTTACTTGTATACTGAATAGCTTTTTCTTTAGCTCATCTAACATCTCCCATATTTTATGACAGGAAGCTAAACATATCCAGTTGGTACTTCCAATATTATATCTAGAAATATTAGTGCAACTAATACTTTTTTCATGTCACTGCAGGTGACAGTCTCACCAACTGTCCTGTAGTACAAAACTTCAGTCTATGTTTTTTGTTTTATCAAACTTTATGCTCTTCAGGTCTCACCTGTCATCTGATCCAAAAGCATATGCCAAATATTTCACTATTTTGCAATGATAGGACCCTACTTCTGAGTACCAGTTTCTGTTGCAGTTACCTATGGTATGCAAAGAAACTTCCTTAAAATCTAATGGCTGAGGAGGAATGGATTAAAGATGGCTGCATGAGAGGAGAGACAGAGGATTCCTCCTAAAACTGGATACAATTAGAAAATATGGTTGGCACAACTAATCCCAAGAGAGCAACAGGAAAGAAGACAGCGTCAGACTGCATAGACCTGGAGAAAAGAGCAGACCTCACCGGATGGGGTAACATACCAGAGCTATGGCTCCATGGGACCCGAGCTCCTCCCCCACCACAGTTCACCAGTGGGAGGAAGAGAAACGGAGCAGGGAGGGAGTGGAAAGCTTGAGACTGCTGAAAACCTAGCTCCGGAGATCTGCGCTGGGAGCGCAAACCTACATTTCATAGTGCCTTCATGAGACTCACATGACTACTGGGTTGGAAAGTTAATACAGGCAGAGGTCCTGGAGAGACTAGGATTCTGGCCACTTGTGGAAAGCAGGGATCCATATCCGGCTCCTCTGGGACAAAAACTTATATCTGTGTGACTGGTCCACTGGCTCAGGCAGTGGAGACAGGCACAGCAGCAGGAAGGGGGGGAACAGCTCTTTCCTTCCCCCAGGCACCAGTACCGCTCCCCTGCGATCCCCAACATTGCTTCAGGGGCTGAGCAGCTCCAGAATAGCGCTTCTGGACACTAGAGGGCGCCATATACAAACATGAAACGCCAAAGGAACCTTGTCCAGAGTAAAATTATTAATACAACTCCCAAGAAGGATTTAAATGATATGGAACTCGTGACTCTTCCTGAAAGGGAGTTCAAAATAAAAATTGTCAACATTCTAGTGGAGATATGGAAAGACATCCAAGAACTCAGGAATAAATTCAGGTAGGAGATCCAGTCATTGAAGAGCACGATGGAGGGTATTAAAAGCAGGTTGGATATGGGGGAGGAGACAATAAATGAAATAGAAACTAGAGAAGAGAAATACAAAGAAGCTGAGGCACAGAGAGAAAAAGGATCTCTAAGAATGAAAGAGTATTGAGAGAGCTGTGTGACCTATCCAAGCAGAACAATATTTGCATGATAGGGATAACAGAAGAAGAAGAAGAGAGAAAAAGGGATAGAAAGTGTCTTTGAGGAGGTAGTTGCTGAAAACTTCCCCAATCTGGGGAAGGACATAGTCTCTCAGGCCATGGGGATCCGCAGATCTCCCAACACAAGAGGCCCAAGGAAGACAACAGCAAGACACATAGTAATCAAAATGGGAAGGATCAAGGATAAGGACAGACTGTTGAAAGCAGCCAGAGACAGAAATAAGATCACATACAAAGGAAAGCCCATCAGGATAACATTAGACTTCTCAGCAGAAACATTACAGGCCAGAAGGGAGTAACATGATGTATTTAATGCCGTGAAGCAGAAGGGCCTGGAACCAAGATTACTTTATCTGGGAAGATTATCATTTAAATTTGAAGGAGGGATTAAACAATTTCCAGACAAGCAAAAGCTGAAACAATTTACCTCCCACAAACCATCTCTACTGTCTATTTTGGAGAAGGACTGCTATAGATGGAAGTGTTCCTAGGGTTGGATAGCTGTCACCAGAGGTTATAAAACCACAGTAAAGAAAGTAGAACAGTTAATTATGAAGCAAATGCAAAATTAAATTAACTATCCCCAAAGTCAATCGGGTGATAGACAAAAAGTATGGAATTTGATACCTAATATATAAAGAAAGGAGGAAGAAAAAGGAGGAGAAATAGAAAAGAATCTTTAGATTGTGTTTGAAACAGCATACTAAGTGAGTTAAGTTTGACTCTTAGATAGTAAGGAAAGTAACCTGGAACCTTTGATAACCACGAACCTAAGCCTGAAATGGCAATAATTACATACCTATCGATAATCACCCTAAATGTAAATGGACTGAATGCACCAATCAAAAGACATAGTCACTGAATGGATAAAAAAACAAGACCCATCTATAAGCTGCTTACAAGAGACTCACCTCAAACCCAAAGACATGCACAGACTAAAAGTCAAGAGATGGAAAAAGATATTTCATGCAAACAATAGGGAGAAAAAAGCAGGTGTTGCAGTACTAGTATCAGACAAAATAGACTTCAAAACAAAGAAAGTAAAAGAGATAAAGAAGGACATTACATAATGATAAAGGGCTCAGTCCAACAAGAGGATATAACCACTATAAATAAATATGCACCCAACACAGGAACACCAGCATATGTGAAATAAATACTAACAGAACTAAAGGAGGAAATAGAATGCAATGCATTCATTTTAGGAGACTTCAACACACCATTCACTCCAAGGGACAAATCCACCAGACAGAAAATAAGTAAGGACACAAAGGCACTGAACAACACACTAGAACAGATGGACCTAATAGACGTCTATAGAACTCTACACTCAAAAGCAACAGGATACACATTCTTCTCAAGTCCACATGGAAAATTCTCCAGAATAGACCACATACTAGGCCACAAAAAGAGCCTCAGAAAATTAAAAAGATTGAAATTCTTCCAACCAACTTTTCAGACCACAAAAGTATAAAACTAAAAGTAACTTGTACAAAGAAAGCAAAAAGGCTCACAAACACATGGAGGCTTCACAACACACTCCTAATAGTCAATGGATCAACAACAAAATTAAAATGGAGATCCAGCAATAAATGGAAATAAATGACAACAACAACACAAAGCCCCAACTTCTGTGGGACACAGTGAAAGCAGTCTTAAGAGGAAAGTATATAGCAATCCAGGCATATTTAAAGAAGGAAGAACAAACCCAAATGAATAGTCTAATGTCACAATTATAAAAATTGCAAAAAGAAGAACAAATGAAGCCTAAAGTCATCAGAAGGAGGGACATAATAAAGATCAGAGAAGAAATAAACAAAATTGAGAAGAATAAAACAATAGAAAAGATAAATGAAAACAAGAGCTGGTTCTTTGAGAAAATAAACAAAATAGATAAGCCTCTAGCCAGACTTATTAAGAGAAAAAGAGAATCAACACACATCAACAGAATCAGAAATGAGAAAGGAAACATCACGATGGACCCAAAAGAATTATTAGAGACTACTATGAAAACCTATATGCTAAGAAGCTGGAAAACCTAGAAGAAACGGACAACTTCCTAGAAAAATACAACGTTCCAAGACTGACCAAGGAAGAAACACAAAATCTAAACAAACCAATTACCACCAAAGAAATGAAGCAGTGATCAAGAAACTACCCAAGAACAAAACCCCCGGGCCAGACAGATTTACCTTGGGATTTTATCAGACATACAGAGAAGATATAATACCCATTCTCCTTAAAGTTTTCCAAAAGATGGAAAAGAAGGTAATACTCCCAAACTCATTCTACAAAGCCAACATCACCCTAATACCAAAACCAGGGAAGACCCCACCAAAAAAGAAAATTACAGAACAGTATCCCTGATGAACGTAGATGCAAAAATACTCAACAAAATATTAGCAAACCGAATTTAAAAATACGTCAAAAGGATCATACACCATGACCAAGTGGGATTCATCCCAGGGATGCAAGGATGGTACAAAATTCGAAAATCCATCAACATCATCCACCACATCAACAAAAAGAAAGACAAAAACCACATGATCATCTCCATAGATGCTGAAAAAGCATTTGACAAAGTTCAACATCCATTCATGATAAAAACTCTCAACAAAATGGGTATAGAGGGCAGGTACCTCGACATAATAAAGGCCATATATGATAAACCCACAGACAACATCATACTGAACAGTGAAAAGCTGAAAGCTTTTCCTCTTAGATCGGGAATAAGACAGGGATGTCCACTCTCCCCACTGTTATTCAACATAGTACTGGAGGTCCTAGCCACGGCAATTAGACAAAACAAAGAAATACAAGGAATCCAAATTGGTAAAGAAGAAGTTAAACTGTCACTATTTGCAGATGACATGATATTGTACATAAAAAACCCTAAAGATTCCACTCTAAAACTACTAGAACTGATATTGGAATACAGCAAATTTGCAGGATACAAAATTAACACACAGAAATCTGTGGCTTTCCTATACACTAACAATGTATAGGAAACAATGTTTCCTGAGAAATCAGGAAAACAATTCCATTCACAATTGAATCAAAAAGAATAAAATACTTAGGAATAAACCTTACCAAGGAAGTGAAAGACCTATACCCTGAAAACTATAAAACACTCTTAAGAGAAATTAAAGAGGACACTAACAAATGGAAACTCATCCCATGCTCCTGGCTAGGAAGAATTAATATTGTCAAAATGGCCATTCTGCCCAAAGCAATATACAGATTTGATGCAAACCCTATCAAATTACCAACAACACTCTTCAACGAACTAGAACAAATAGTTCAAAAATTCAATGGAAACACCAAAGATGCTGAATAGCCAAAGCAATCCTGAGAAGAAAGAATAAAGTGGAGGGGAATTTCACTCCCCAACTTCAAGCTCTACTACAAAGCCACAGTAGTCAAGACAATTTGGTACTGGCAGAAGAACAGAGCCACAGACCAGTGGAACAGAATAGAGACCCCAGATATTAACCCAAACATATATGGTCAATTAATATATGATAAAGGAGCCATGGACATACAATGGGGAAATGACAGTCTATTCAACAGATGGTGCTGGCAAAACTGGACAGCTACATGTAAGAGAATGAAGCTGGATCACTGTCTAACCCCATACACAAATATAAATTCAAAATGGATCAAAGACCTGAATGTAAGTCATGAAATAATAAAACTCTTAGAAAAAAACATAGCCAAAAATCTCTTGGACATAAATATGAGTGACTTCTTCATGAACATATCTCCCTGGGCAAGGGAAACAAAAGCAAAAATGAACAAGTGGGACTATATCAAGCTGAAAAACTTCTGTACAGCAAAGGACACCATTAACAAAACAAAAAGGTACCCTACAGTATGGGAGAATATATTCATAAATGACAGATCCAATAAAGGGTTGACACCCAAAATATATAAAGAGCTCACGCACCTCAACAAACAAAAAAGCAAATAATCCAATTAAAAAATGGGCAGAGGAGCTGAACAGACATTTCCCCAAAGAAGAAATTCAGATGGCAAAGCAGACACATGAAAAGATGCTCCACATAGCTTGTCATCAGAGAAATGCAAATTAAAACCACAATGAGCTATCACCTCACACCAGTAAGGATCACCACCATCCAAAAGACAAACAACAACAAATGTTGGCGAGGTTGCGGCGAAAGGGTAACCCTCATACATTACTGGTGGGAATGCAAATTAGTTCAACCATTGTGGAAAGCAGTACGGAGGTTCCTCAAAAAGCTCCAAATAGAAATACCGTTTGACCCAGGAATTCCACTTCTAGGAATTAACCCTAAGATTGCAGCAATCAAGTATGAGAAAGACCAATGTACCCCTATGTTTATCGCAGCACTATTTACAATAGCCAAGAAATGGAAGCAACCTAAGTGTCCAACAATAGATGAATGGATAAAGAAGAGGTGGTACATATACACAATGGAATATTATTCAGCCATAAGAAGAAAACAAATCCTACCATTTGCAACAACATGGATCGAGCTAGAGGGCATTATGCTCAGTGAAATAAGCCAGGTGGAGAAAGACAAATACCAAATGATTTCACTCATATGTGGAGTACAAGAACAAAGAAAAACTGAATGGACAAAACAGCAGCAGAATCACAGAACCCAAGAATGGACTAATGGTTACCAAAGGGAAAGGGACTGGGTAGGAGGAGTGGGAAGGGAGGGATAAGGGCAGGAAAAAAGAAAGGGGGCCTTACGATTAGCATATATGATGTGGGGGGGCACATAAGGGCAGGAAAAAAGAAAGGGGGCCTTACGATTAGCATATATGATGTGGGGGGGCACATAGGGAGGGATGTGCAACACAGAGAGGACAAGTAGTGAGTCTACAGCATCTTACTATGCTGATGGACAGTGACTGTAATGGGGTCTGTTGTGGGGGTGACTTTGTGAAGGGGAGAGTCTAGTAACCATAATGTTCTTCATGTAATTGTAGATTAATGATAATGAAATGAATTTTTAAAAATCTAATGGCTTAAAGCAGTATTTATTTGTTCATGATCCTGTGATATTGACAGGGCTTGTTTGGTAGAGCCTGTCAGTGTTCCACATGTTATCTACTTGGACTAGCTGTTCATGAGGTCTTCTTTTCTCATATATCTGGCATCTCAACTGGAGCCAAGCCAGGCATCTCTCTCTCTCCAAAGAGCCTTTACAGGTCTTCCTATGTCTTGGCAATGGTTCTGAAAAGGAGTACTCCAAGAAGACAAGTCCTCGTGTGCAAGTTTTTACTTACTAAACTTCCACTTGTATTAAACTTCTAGTGCCCCTTTGGCTAAAGCTTAGCACATCTAGTCAGAAGTCTAGGTTCAGAATCAGTGGGAGAGAACACACACCGAGGTTAATTCCAGGAGGTTTAGTTCATTGGAGACCAGAAAAAGAACTCTGTCACAAGTTCCTTAAATAATTTTCTGTCTTTAGTCTCTCCTTCCTCATCCATTCTCAAGGTTGCTACTGAAGTATTTTTTTTTTTTGCCTTTATAAAATAGGGATCTTATACAAACTGTATCATTTAAAGAAATGTATTACATTTTGGAGAGTTCTTTATGTATATATCCTCATTAAGCAATATAATTGCAGCTTCAGATAAATTAGGTAATTTAGTCATAGTTGAATATAAATGATTTGAAATAAGTTCTTTCACTTCTACCACAACATTTATTCTTTTATTATAATAAAAACTAATAAGCACTGAGTGGATCCCTATGTGTCAAACAACATGGTAGGTGATTTACAAGCATCATAGATGATGAAGAAAATGAAGCTTATAGAGGTGAAACAAAATCCTACAGGTGCTAATGTGCAGGAAGATGGGATGGAAAGCTAGATTACTTTGTTTCTAGAGCACAAAGTGTTAACCACTTCTATAATACCAAATGTTTTACTTCTGTTTTGCTATTTCCTTCTTCAATACCTTCAAATGACCCTTCTATTCTACAGGAAAGATGTCTAAACTTAAAATCTTCCATAATCAGGACACATCTCCACTTTCCTGAGTCTTCCAGCACTTACTGGGCACACAGGGCACTCACCTGATGTACCATTACCCATGCTCTTTTGTCCATGACATGAATTTTATTCACCCAGAATGGGAAATTTGGTTTATCTCTAACATCTCAACTCAAATGTCACCAGTTCCCCATTGTTTTCCTCAACAACCCATAACCTCTTTTACAGCTAAGGTAACTATATATATATATGTGTGTATATATATACACACATATATATATACACACACACACATATGTATAAATAAGCATATATATGTATACATATATATATATATATATTTTTGCTTGAAACAGTCCGTGTTTTCTCCTTCTGTTACAATGTAAGCATTCAACTTACTTTTCACTATCAAGTACCATAGTTTGAAGATGATACCTACCCACTATTAACCAAGCCTTCTTCTGAACTCAGAGAGTACATTATTAATATTATTTAAAGAATATTTATAAGAGGTATGTTGTTTCTGTAACAATCTGAACATTTGGAATACATGCTTCATTAGTATCTGCATCTCCAAAGCCTATTGTCCTGTCAGTACTAAAAATGTTTCTTTAGTACTTGAAAGGTAAGAATGTTGTGAATAATTAAAACGATTTCCATATTCCAGCATAATGGATAATGATGATTCCCACAGAACTGATAACTATATTTGAAGCCAACAAATTCACTGCAACAAATCATTGAATGCCAAAAATCAGTGTGTCTTTCACTAAATTGGACATATATCAATTTGCTTTTAGGCAAATTGGCATCCTATGAATTGATTCTTGGTAAATTTACTAATGCTCTTTCTGTTTAATGGCCTTAGAAGAGTCAACCTGTGTAATTGAAACACTTGATTCTGAGTTTGCTTTGTAGAGAGAGCAAATTAAGCTGCATAAAATTGACTTCTTTACAGTTATTTTTGTCAGGATAACACATAATAATTACTTTGTATTTCCTTCAGTCTTTTAGATTTGAAAATTCAGGTCAGACTAATTAATCCTATCTTTAAAAGGAAAGGGAAAAAAAACCTTTATCTTAATACCAAAACCATTTTGAAAGTCATCCAGGATTTAAAGACAGCCTGAAAGGTATGGCAGCCCTATACTCTGCTCCGTGTTTCCCCTATTCGAAGCACTTCTTTTCATGTGTTAATTCAATAGAAAGGAGAGAAGACATCACATCTGTCTCTCTAGTATGTACTACATACTGGGAATGTGATAAATGTATTTATTTATTTTAACCAAATTCTACCACAACAAAACAATTTAGAGGCCCAGTGGAGCCTATTATAATGGGACTTTACCTGTATTTTGATTGAATTGAAGGATCCTATATAGAAATGAGCTATTTAAATATCATCCACACGGATCTGAAGCACAGTGTTTTTCTCTGAAGGAGCACATTATTTGCCGTGTAGTTTTGGACAGAGACTAATTAATCCACATTTTGGATGGTACCACTGCTGGTTTCTGACAATGTGCTCTGCATCCCACCACTCACATAATGGTCTTTATAGAAAACTTGTATGAAATTTTCCTAGCAGGAATCCACATGAATTTCTTGGAAATAGCTCACCCTTTTCATTATGCCTCTGATGTTTATAGGGGGATTATTTTTTTCACATTTAAAAAAGTTCATTTATTTAGAATCAGAAATTTGTTTACACAATTTTATCTTATCCACTTACCTTTCTTCCCAAAATGTGTTTTAATATAGATGGTAAATACAGCATGATTACTTTATATAGTCATGACATGAACTGAAATAGGATATAATGATAAGCAATAATCACCAGAAAGCCATCTCATTATTATTGTTTTAGCATTTGATAGAGGTTTTGCCTAAGGCAGAGCCAAAAGCTTCATTTATTTCAAAGAGATTAAAACAAGGAAATATGCACATTTTGCATTAAATATTATTATGTAGTCAAGGCCTATGAGAGGTGGAGAGGAAATTTTATTTGCATGACATTCTTTCTAAGCTTTGAGACTTCCTAGTGACCACAAGGATGCTGTCATCCTAGCTATTCTGCAAGTCTGACTACAGCCTAGTCCGAGAGCCAACGATTGCACACATCTTTGTAATAACATCAGATTTCCATGTGACAAGACATTTGCTATTATATGTTATTTTTTTAATTGCAAAGCTGATGAGTTTAAGTCAACATATTTCTTTCCTGTTCCTTCTGCTTGTCAGCTGCAGCTGGATTGATAAAATGCAAATGAACAAATCATTAACGAGTACTGGTTATGAATCTCTCAGGCAGTTCAGGACCCTATCAAATCCTGCACCTATTACTTTGTGTGATTGATGTACTATTGTAAGTGATTGTTCCTGATCTTATTAAATCTTATTGATTTTTTCCCAGTTTCTATTTTATGCAGGGCCAGGCTTGGACTATTATGAATGTTGCTGAACACTGTTAATCAAGCTTACACAGCTATTTTGATGGCAAACAATTAGAACTCTGCAGCTCTACCTTGCAATTAGCTTCAGGGATATGGACCTCAGCACCACAATAATGAAAGAGACCTCCTTCTAGCACGATAATGAGATTTACAATTATGACCCCAAATAACCTCAGAAAATAACCAATCTACAAATTTAGATGTGTTTATCAATAATTTCTTCCTTTTTATGAAAATGAATTTAGAGAATTTTTCTCAA
The DNA here is from genome assembly GCF_030020395.1 of Manis pentadactyla. Classification (NCBI taxonomy): domain Eukaryota; kingdom Metazoa; phylum Chordata; class Mammalia; order Pholidota; family Manidae; genus Manis; species Manis pentadactyla. The sequence goes on from NC_080021.1 coordinate 61,729,022, forward strand.
CAGTATTTCCTAGCAAGATCATTCTTCCTATCCCTTTAATATATCACAAACAAAGCTCACTTTTGATTATATAAAATTGTTGTTGTAAATATTTAGGTGATAGCTGACTTACAAATGCATAAGCAGATTATTAAAATTACTAAATAATACCTCAAATAGGTGCATAATAATATTAATATTTTCCAAATATAACAGTAAAACATGTAAATGAAATAAGGAACATAATTATCATTCATTTTTTCTCTAATCAATTATTTATTCAACAAACTTTTATTAAGCATTTACTATGTAAATAGTAAGTGGTAGGATCTATGAATCATGTAAAGATAATTGAACATTATTTCCTACTCTTGATTTCCCTTATATAATATTACAAATGAATAAATTAATATTGTTGGAGTATCCATGCCAATGTGATTCCATTTGAATCTGAGAGAATCTCATAGATGAATTCTATTCCAAACCTTCTCTATATTCCTTAGGTACAAATTCCTTTTTACTCCTTATCCCAGGTGAAGGACAGCATTTCTTTATTTAGAATGTAATATCTGGTGGGATTTTTCTTATTCAACCATGTCTTTTTCCTCCTGTCACTTAGGAAGAGATACATGTCTTTACCTATTTCTTCCTCAGTGGTTTTATTCCCACACCTCTTTCCTCCTTATTTGTCTCATTGCATTAGTTTTGTGTCTCTTGTTTATAATCACTCTCTTTCCATTGACTCTTTTTTCTTGCACATGAACAGGTTATTCACTCCCTAAAACAAAGCAACTAACTAATTAACTACCTGTCCCAATCTATAATTGATGTTGATGTTATATAACTACAATTTCATTATCTTTTGTGCCAAAATTCTGCAACCAATGTTTGATAACTATAGTTTTCACTGTAAAGCAAACGGCATTTTGAAGAACAGCTCTGTTGGCAAAGGCTAAAAATAAGCCATTAAACTCCCAGAGTGTTTAATAGGAAGAAAGGTGTTAAGACAGACCTCACCCATCCTTGAGCCTCTCTATATGTCAGGCATGGGGTGAAGTTGATACAGGGTCAGAGCTGAGATAAGAGTCAGGAATATTAGTTGCCTACAATTACTAACACCTGGCCCATTATAGCCTGGCCTGCATGACTCCCAATCAAACAAACAGCCACTCTGATTTTAAACTCCTTATTTTTCTTAGTGGTATCCTGCGATGAGAAGTAGAAAGAGCAACATTGTAGTTTTAGGGTCAGAAAGTAGTGGATTTGGCATCTTGTCTAAAACTACTTATGAGCTATGTACCATTAGGTAAATTACCTAAATCCTTCTGAGCCTATTTCCTCATCTGATATTTAGAACTCATCAAGGGCTATTGTGTTTTGCTTTGTTTTTCAGCTAATCTTAGTGAATCTTTGTCCAATACATTGCAGCATCTGCTATTTATTCATTCAATGGGGATGTACCATGATCTATTTTAGGCTCCAGAGAGCATCAGTGAAGAAATCAGGCAAAAGCCCCTGCCCTTTGAAGTTTCGGTTGCACTTCTTGTTTTGCAGTATTCCTCTCTCAAAACCTTGGAGTAACCTATGTCACTCACTGTTTTGAATTTCTTAGCCACCTCATCAGAACCTGAGGAATTTTTACCGGCAGATTTTGCCAATGCTTTCTGCTGACTCTGCCGTTGGCCAGATCTTCTGGCCGCAGGTACACCTGCTGAAGTGGATCTCATCTTTTGTATCACACCACTCCAGACTGTCCTACAAACCTCCAGACGAATCTTCATAAAGTCAGTCCTTGACTGTGTTATTTCCTTGTTTTAAAAAAACTTGATGTAAGTGTTCCACAATAACATAAAATTTAAAAGAAATTGGTAACTTTTTACTTATTCACAAATGCAAATTCCTTGGCTGAGTATTAAAAGCTCACTAACATCAACCAATTTTTCCAACTAGATTTCCTACCAACTACTAAATCAATTCCTCTGTATTATTAATACTATACATAATGTCATATTTGCATCTCTGGTTTGTGCCTATTTTCTATTTCTTTCCTAAAGTACTTCTCCATTTGAATTTTAACTTCTAGGAATCTTTTTAGACTGCAATAATATTTTCTGAGTTAGAATCCTAGCCGTCTCATTTTTTCAGCTGTGGAAACCAACTTGTGCTTCAATTGCCTTATCTATCTAAAATAGCACTTACCTCATAAAGCAATTTTATTATTATTTTCTAAGATTGTGGAAGACAGCCTCTCATACGGACTCCAGCGGTCCTTGTATTCCTGTTTTTCACAACCTTGTGTAATACCATCCCTTGGACTTTGGGCTGAACTTTTTGACTTACTTCTAATGTATTAAATATGGCAGAAGTGATGGATGCCCCTTCAGAGATTGTTGCAAATGACTGTGGCTCCCATTTTGGGTACTCTCTCTAGTTCTCCTTTGGATTGATCCCCTCGGAGAAAGCCAGCTGCCCTGTCATGAGACAGCCCAACAGAGAGGCTCACCTGAGAATTTGGAAGCACATCTCAGACCTGCTAACAACCAAGGGAGTCTGGAAGTGTGTTCTCCAGACTCCACTGAGCCTTAAAATTGCTTCAGCATTTACTGAATGACAGCAACTTTATGAGACATCGGGACCCAGAGGACCCAGCTAAGCTGTGCCTAGACTCCTGACCTAGGGAATGAGGTAATAAATGTTTGCAGGTTTTTTTTGGTATTATTAATATACAGTCACATGAGCAACATTGTGGTTATTAGATTCCCCCCATTATCAAGTCCCCACCACATACCCCATTACAGTCAATGTCCACCAGCATAGTAAGATGCTATAGAGTCACTACTTGTCTTCTCTGTGCTATACTGCCTTCCATGTGCCCTCCCCTACATTATGTATGCTAATAGTAATGTCCTTATGCTCTTGTGGCCCTTCTCCCACCCTTCCTATCCATTCTCCCCAGTCCCTTTCCCTTTGGTAACTGTTAGTCCATTCTTGGGTTCTGTGATTCTGCTGCTGTTTTGCTCTTTCAGTTTTTGCTTTGTTCTTATACTCCACATATGAGTGAAATCATTTGGTACTTGTCTTTCTCCACCTGGCTTATTTCACTGAGCATAATACCCTCTAGTTCCATCTATGTTGTTGCAAATAGTAGGATTTGTTTTCTTCTTATGGCTGAATAATATTCCATTGTGTATATGTACCACCTCTTCTTTATCCATTCATCTATTGTTGGACACTTAGGTTGCTTCCATTTCTTGGCTATTGTAAATAGTACTGTGATAAACATTGGGGTGCATATACCTTTTTCAAACTGGGCTCCTACATTTTTAGGGTAAATTCCTAGGAGCGGAATTCCTGGGTCAAATGGTATTTCTATTTTTAGTTTTTTGAGGAAGCTCCATACTGCTTTCCACAATGGTTGAACTAATTTACATTCCCACCAGCAGTGTAGGAGGGTTCCCCTTTCTCCACATCCTCGCCATCATTTGTTGTTCCTAATCTTTTCTATGTTGGCCATCCTAACTGGTGTGAGGTGATAGCTCATTGTGGTTTTAATTTGCATTTCCCTGATAAATAGTGATGTGGAGCATCTTTTCATGTGCCTGTTAGCCATCTGAATTTCTTCTTTGAAGAAGTGTCTGTTCATATCCTCCACCCATTTTTTTAATAGGGTTATTTGCTTTTTGGGTGTTGAGGCATGTGAGTTCTTTATATATTTTGTATGTTAACCCTTTGTCAGATATGTCATATATAAATATATTCTCCCATACTGTAGGATGCCTTTTTGTTCTGCTGATGGTGTCCTTTGCTGTACAGAAGCTTTTTATTATGATGTAGTCCCATTTGTTCATTTTTGCTTTTGTTTCTCTTGCCCAAGGAGATGCATTCAGGAAAAAGTTACTCATATTTATATTCAAGAGATTTTTGCCTATGTTTTCCACCAAGAGTTTTATGGTTTCATGACTTATATTCAGGTCTTAGATCCAATTTGAGTTTACTTTTGTGTATGGGGTTAGACAATAATCCAGTTTCATTTTCTTGCATGTAGCTGTCCAGTTTTGTCAGCACCAGTTGTTGAAGAGGCTGTCATTTCCCCATTGTATATCCATGGCTCCTTTATCGTATATTAATTGACCATATATGCTCTGGTTTATATCTGGGTTCTCTAGTCTGTTCCATTGATCTATGGGTCTGTTCTTGTGCCAGTACCAAATTGTCTTGATTACACTGGCTTTGTAGTGAAGCTTGAAGTCAGGGAGCATATTTCCCCCTGCTTTATTCTTCCTTCTCAGGATTGCTTTGGCTATTCAGTGTCTTTTGTGGTTCCATATGAATTTTAGAACTATTTGCTCTAGTTCATTGAAGAATGCTGTTGGTATTTTGATAGGGATTGCACTGAATCTGTAGATTGCTTTTGGCAGGATGGCCATTTTGACAATATTAATTCTTCCTATCCATAAGCAAAGGATGTGTTTCCATTTGTTGGTACCTTCTTTAATTTCTCTCATGAGTGTCTTGTAGTTTTTAGAGTATAGGTCTTTCACTTCCTTGGTTAGGTTCATCCCTATGTATTTTATGCTTTTTGATGCAATTGTGAATGGAATTGTTTTCCTGATTTCTCTTTCTGTTAGTTCATCATTAGTGTAGAGGAAAGCAACAGATTTCTGTGTATTAATTTTGTATCCCGTAATTTTGCTGAATGCAGATATTAGATCTAGTAGTTTTGGAGTGGATTCTTTAGGGCTTTTTATGTACAATATCATGTCATCTACAAATAGGGACAGTTTAACTTCTTCCTTGCCAGTCTGGATGCCTTTTATTTCTTTGGGTTGAAACATTTGTAGTTTTAAGATGCTAATTACGGCATGATTTGTTTTTCAGCAATTGATGACTAAAGAAGTATTAAATGACATAATTCATATAAAGAGCTTAGTAATCACCAAAGAATACTTCTAACTGTATTGCTAATACTCTGGGCCACACTCACTTTTCTCTCTCTTGAATTTTCATGGGGTAACTATATTACAATCCATAGCAACCCTATGGTTATAGTTTGGTCCCATTCATTGTTAAAAAAAGTGTTATATATAAAAGTTATATATATATATATATATATATATATTTCATTTAAATATGTTTATATTGTTTGTATATGTATACTTATATGTATTTCTGTGTATCTGTATGAATATGTACATCAATATTATATATATATATATATATATATATATATATACCTATATGTAGCTATGGATATGTGTATGTCTTTGAGGTCAAGGTTCTTTTGACTTTGTCTTTACCAAGCACTGTGTTAAGCCTATACAAAATGTGAATTTATTGCATGATGAATAAATTGATGCTAAATAGAATGATACACTTTGATCCATTAGGCTTGCTTTAAGAAAACTCTGAAAGCTGCAGAACTGGTATTTCTGGAATCCATTTAGGGGTGACTGTGAACTGGGTCAAAGAGAATTAAATGGATGGAATTTTCTGGTTTCATTTGATTGAGCTGAGACAATAGACATGGTACAGACCTGGTTTCCATACTCAGCAGCATATAAGCTTCCATTTAATATTTGACAAAATATAGATAAATAAGACAAATTTATATTATCAAAAATAATTCCAAACACTGATAAATAATAAACCCACACACCACTAAACTGGAAAACTTATGTTCCATAGGAAGACATTTGAATTGCTTTGTGTATGCTTTAAATGTTGCCAAAAGCTTGATTACTTGTTTATGTGCCCTTTTTCATCACATCCATTAGTTTAAATATTACATGGTTGCACAAATTAAACTAATTCAGACATTCACTTAGAAACCTGGAGACAAGTTTCTGACTTAAAAAGCACACAGATTTGATAGGCTGACAGATCTGGGCTCAAATCCAGGCTCAGTCACTTACTAAATTTGTCCCTTTGAGTGACTGATAAACATTTTCCTAGTCTTGGTTTCCCATTGCCCAAAAATGGGATAATGATATTTACCTCGTGGAATTATTTTGGTGATCAAATCAGATTATAAAGTATCTGTTTGACAGAAATCACTAGCCACTCACCCCTACTATTTTTCATTCATGTTTATATAAACAATTCACATTTTTAAAAAAACCAGGAGTCACCTAATTAGCAAACACTACAAATTGCCCGAGTTCAAAAATAATGTCTGATGTCCAACTAATTTTTGCTGACTGTTCCATTGTGGTAGGTCCTGAATGGGAAAAGGAGCTGATGCTAGGAATAGGAATAGCAGGCACGCTGCCAAAAGGGCCATGAATGTGTTCTTTGCTCATCATATTTCTAAGTCTCAGAACTGCCAAATTATCTAAAGGAATTTTACAAGAGAAATTACTTTAATACTTTCTGTGGATATGAAAAATTACTTTAGGTTTTCTTTCTTGCTATTAAGTCTTCCTGGGACCCAAGTATATGAATATCAGCTATCATCTATTTTTATTTCCTTGTTTTTAAATTGTCCCTCAAAATAATTTGCAGACTTATTGAATAATGTAAGTTAAATGATACTAAAAAGCACAGATTGAATAATACTAAAGCAACAAAAAGAAAAACTTTACACAATAGGGTTTCTGTATAAATTTATACTGATGTTTGGAAATGAAGATTTAAGAAATAATCTAAATAGTTGATCCAAAATAAAATATTTTTCTGCTATCTTTGTAATGGCTCCCTTGCAATTGACCTCCATTCTTTTGTATTCCTCTCCCTCCTTGTACTTTTCCAACAAGACCACAACACTAATTAAAACTTAAACGCAAATATTTGCCTACTCTGTATCTAACATAGGGCTGCTGACTAGATAGGGAGAAAAAACTTCAAATGCTGAGTAGCCTTAATTCATGACCATAAGTCACAAATGGACATCCAACAGAAACTAACTAACCATCTTATCACCCTTACCTAATATACTAATATTCCCTTAATAAAAATGAGTATTTCATGCCAACTTTTCTACTCAAACTTTCAAAGTGCCCCAACCTTCAGTGGCTCACCTATAACCATGTACACATGAGACACAGAGGCACAAACCCTTCTCTGGTATTCTTGCTTTGAGAACACCATCTTCACAGCAAATCTATCTACTTTCTGACACCTGTCCTTCGATTAAAATGGGTGAAGTGTACCCACACAAACCCAAAGCCAAATCCTTTCTTGGGTCTGGATCTCAGTACTCTCTTGCACTCTGAGAGATTTTTTGCCCTTGCACTCATAATTTTTTATTTGTTGAGTTTTTAAGATTCCTTTCAATACCTTTTGTCCATTAGAATGCAAACATACTCTAGTGTCTTCCATCCTAGATTCTCATACCCCATATTTTGACTCTCATTCACAGGAAATATTTCAAAAGTGTTGTCTGTATTCACTCTCTCCACACCTCATACCATTTTTCTTTCCTCAGCCTGAACCTGCCCAGGGAAGCATAAGTGCCCACTTTTTCCAATGAAAGCAACCTCATCAAAGTCTTGCAATGACCTTATATGCTGCAAGATCTAACAGTTACTTTTCTGTTATTGGCTTTCACCCATTTTTAGTAACTTCTAACAAAATTGATCAGTTCCTCTTTTTTGAAACTTCCTCTTGGATTTTAAGACAACACATTCTGTTCACTTCTTATACACAAACTGCCCTTTTCCAGCTCCTATGCTGACTGTCCTCTTTTGTTCAATTATATTCTTTGGTAGTCTCCAGGGTTTTATTGTAGGCCCTTTATTCTCTCTATACGGACTCTCTGCCTAGGTACACCATTCTATACCAGACATTTTTATAAGTGTTCAAACAGAAGTATGAACAGTGCAGTGAGGATAGAATCATAAAACAATATTTTTCACTTATTAACTTCAATTATAAATCTGTTGAATATTCTGTAATAATATAGTGATAAATAAATATATATTTATTCTATAATAAAGGTAGTGAACACTTCCAGTCACTAAAAGCGACTGGAATTATACTAATTGGCCAAATTCAGTTTAAGAATTAATCTCATATCCAATTTCATAACTGTTTCCTACCTGCCCCTAAAAGTCCAAAGAAGGGAAATATATCTTATAGCACTTTGGTCACACTGGTAAACATTGAATATGCCTATAACACCTATTATTTCTAGCTTGGAGCATCAGTCATCTATCTGAGCAACAGGAAAGGTTACATTTATATACTCAACTGCCTACTTGACATTACCCTTTGTCTATCTAATGGGTGTCTCAAAATTTATATGGTCAAAATAGAACTTTTGAATTCCATATGCTTCCCAGAAACCTTTCTGTCTCTCTCTCAGTCTTTCACATCTCATCCACGTCACTGTTATTCTTCAAATTGGTCAAGACCAAAACAAATACATAAGAGTTATCTTTTATTTTTCTTTACCTTTCACCCACCCCCACATCCAGTCCAAGAACGAGTCTCTTGTCTTCATTTTTAAATGTGCATTCAAAACACATCCATCTTTTTTAGAAGTCCACAGTTACCAGCTTAGTGTAGAACATCATTCCTTACTTGACTATGGCAGTAGCCCACTAACTGGTCTCCTACTTCCATTCTTGTTCCCTAGAATCCATTTACTGTATATCAAAGAGAGTCATTTTGTTAATATAAATCTGATTGCTACTCCTCTCTTAAAAGCTTCCATGGTTGCCCACTACATTCTGAACGAAATGAAAACTCTTCTCCATCACTTAAAAGACGTTACATGAGCCAGCTCTTACCTACCTCATTGATCCCATCTCTCTCCATTCTGGTTGCACAAATCTTCCTTCCGTTTGAAAACACAAGCTAGTTTTAACTTAGTGTCATACCCTGGCTGCTCTCTCTGGAATACTCTATGCCCATATTTATTCACAACAGCCTATCATTTTTTGCTTTTTTCTTTTTGTAATTGAGGTCTCAGCTCAAATATTTCAACACTTTGTGAAAACTCCCTTGACCACTCCATCTACTTTAGCTTTTCCCAACTCTAGTCATCCTTTATCATATGTAGTTTTAATTCTCTTCAGAACATTTGCCACCTTTCAGAAATCGTCTTCTTCCTTTACTTGTTTACCTGATTATTGCTGTTCCTCCCAAGAGAACATCAGCTCTATGAGAGGAAGAACCTTATCTCTTAAGCACAGATAATGCTATATGTTCACAAATTCCATTTTCTTTTTCTGCTGAGCACACAGACTGTATTTCCTGCCTCCTTAGCACCTAAGTATAGCCATATGGTTAGTTACAGTCAATGGAATGTGGTCAGAAGTCATCTGTTTTCATGCATTACCTTTAAAACATCCCAAGATCCTCTAAGATCTCTCTCTCTCATCACTCAGACTGTTGTGGACATTTCAGTGATAGACATTCAGAAGCCACCAGAAAGCAGGAGCCATGATTCCTTAATCAACATACGGAGTACTGTATCCAAATACACACTCAATGTGAGTGAAAATATCCTTTAACACCTTAAGTCACTAGGATTTTAGGGGTTTTGATTATAGCGATTGGTCTAATTTGACTAATATATTTATCCTGTTCATTCTTTACTCACAGCACCTTTATGAATAGTACAAAAAATATTGAATTAATGAATTAAGAAATGATTGACTATTTAGTAACTTAATTGGTATTTGCAAATCTGAATAGCTTTAAACACATATCCCTGTATAGTATATTTAACTGGGAAATTTTCAAGCACAGAACTCTGGAATGATGAAATGTTTTTCTAACAAAAGTTTAGGACTAGTTAGAAAGACTTAGAATTATTAGATAGATTTGAAAATCAACCACACATTCTTCAACTCATAAGCACCATAGTAATGTCTTGCAAGAGAAACTTATGAGGGAAATACTTGACTCTCCTTGTTCTAGATGAGAAAAAGATATTTCCTTAAGAAGCAAATGACAGGATTGTTATAATTATAGAAAATACCCCACTTGCAATCAGACTTTGTTTTTCTTTGAATCCTGGTCAAAATGAAAATAAGTTTCTTTATTTGATAGCTAAAAAGGCAAGTTTAGGTGCATTCTTTTAAGAGCACAACCAATATCTTACTAAGCTGGTAACTGTAATTAGACAATTTAAGTCAGTTTCCTAATGACACAGTGATAGAAGGTTAATCTGAACTAGGAACCAGGTCCACTATATTTTAGTCACTCTTTCATTTCCTGCTGCTGATTTCAAAGATTTGGTTTTGCATAGAGTAACTACTTTTGGCTTTTTCTCTTTGTTTCAGTTGATCATACTGAAAAATCCTCTGTGGATTCTGTGAAAAATGACACAATTGTCTCCAGCTAACTTGCAAATAACTGAAAACAACTTCAATGCTTTATTCACTAGGTATGAAAGAACACATAAATGCAAACAATAAATACAAAGTAAAAAATGTTTATATACTTAAAAACTATCTCAGGTTTAAAGTTATCTTTCCCTTTTTTCTCCTTTATCCCTGTTCTCTCTCTTATCAAATGTCACCCTGATTTTTTTATTCTACCTTGAAACATCATTCATTTTTATTTCCTTGTTTGTATTACCATAGTTACAGTTCTAATTAGGACTTACATTATCTTTTTTTTCTTTTTTTGAGCTATTTCTGTAACATCCTAAAATTAATGTAGTTGTAGAAGGGGATGTGTCTTCATTGCTTAAGATCGACCCTACCAGGCTCATCCCCTATAGCCTCCTCAGAGCTCTGGAAAATTGGCGTATTAATTTGTTCAGTCAATTAGCACACCTTTATTGAGTTCCTATCCCTGAGCTAGGCATGATAGATGTGAAGATCAGCTCACTATCCAACCAAGGGACAGATATTTAGCTTTCTAAGTGCTATAAATGTAATTCATAGGCATATAACTTCACTGCTACAAGAACAAGAAAAAAAAAGAGTTTTTCCTGAAAGTAAAGAATAAATTTCACCAAGGAGGTGACATTTTAGGTGGATCTCAAGAAACCAGAAGATATTATCAAATTAAAAAGGTTGGAAGGTACACCTGAACTAAAATTTTCAAAATAAATAGTTTAACAATTGCTAGTACTCTGAGAAATTGTAAGTTTAGAATATTGGGGATGTAAGTTAATCGGGGCTGGGAAGGTGAGGAAGATAATGACCAGCATCTGATATTACCTATATAGCCAGAAAGCTCTTTTTTTCTGTCTGACTAAATGAGTGTCTTCATCTTTCTACAAAATTCCATATGAATCCTTCCCAAATCTACCCTCTTGGTCAAAGAAGGTTGGAGAATGCCTGAGGAAAGTGATGCAAGGCAAGTCTGGAAAAAAGGGAAAAACCAAGGGCTTATATTTCACTTTCTGAGATAATTTAGGTTTTATTTTTAGGCAATAAAAAAGCGACAAAAGTTTTAAATAGTTGAGTTTATAGAGGATGAGGAGGTCAAGTAGTAGAAAAGCTAAGGTCATTAATGGAGACTGATGTGGGGAAAGATGTTTGGAGCTTATTGCACCATGAAGGATGAAAAGAAGCAAAATTCAAGAGTGATTTCTGAGGCCAGAGATGTAGAATCTACAGACTGTGTCAACTGAATGAGGAGGCATAATCTAAGATCAACAAGTTTTATAGGATCATAAGCCTTTGGGTTAATAGAGACAACATAGTTGGAGAATAGTAATGCAAGAATGAAAGAAAGTGATTTACTTGGAGACAGAATAATAACATACATTTTTAGACAAGTGTCTATAGTTTAATGTGAGCTAAACTAGATGTTTTTCATTAGACAGGACTAATAAAACCACCAGGACACCTATTTTTTCATTATAAATATTCTTTAAACATTATTGAAACTATTGATAATATATACAATACATTGATATTATTAAACATGATATTCCAAACTTCAGCCAACATTTAAATAAAATTCTCAATCATATTAGCTTTATTATTGCCCTAAACGTTTGAAAATTATATTACTCGTTAATTAATTAATGAATTCATTCTTAGAACACCTACTTCTGTTTTGAAATCATGTTTCTTCTGAAACATGTACACAGTAACTGCTGTGTTGTAATGAATTTTTGGTGACCTGTATAAGCTTGTAACTATCTTTTGTTAAGAGGGTAAATTTTAGTTTAGTGTTTTGGACTAAGTAACTTCAAGTTCAAAATAACTTTGGAGCTTGAAGCTATTTTTAAGTAATATATTAAATGTTCCTAACAGCTGTATTTAATTCATTTGACCCAAGTTTGCTTGAGTTTGACAGATAACAAAAAAGAGATATTTCTGCCTTGTTTTCCTCTAAAGTCAAGTTAGGAAAACAAGCCATTCAAGTTTCATGTGTCTTGCTTATTTCAAATGCATTCTCATGAGAATTTCTTATACAAACTACTAACTACTTGATGATCAACTGCTACTCTAAAAATGACTGAAAAGTCTGTGGCTCATGGACCTTATAAAACATCAAGGCAATTTCAACCTTTCAAAAGCTTTGGGACACTACTTTATGGGGTTTATCATTCTATGTCTGCAGCAAACAAACAGTGGGACAAGCTGAAGTTCCCAAATAAGAAAAAAAACTTCTACATAATATTAACAGGTCATTCCTAAGAATAACCAAACTTACTTTTAGTTGTAGCATTTAAGAATTTCTTTTAGCTATTATTTTGGACCATGGAATAAACTGTATAGGCAATACCTGAAAATCTCAACTGCAAACACAATGTTGCTTCTGAGCCAAGGTCTGCTGATAACATGTGGCTGTTTTTTTTTAAATAAGCCCTAATCTAGCTCTGAATTTCCTTTCCTACAATTGCTCAATAACATAGTCATCTACTCTGCATGGAACTCCATGTTAGCAGCATATGTATGTCTTGAAAAGTTACAATTAAAAAAAAAATCCAAATAAGACAAGAAGACATGGCACCTACCCCAGAGAACTTTATTACCTGGTTGGAGACTGAAAGAAAAGAGAGAGAAGAACATAGAACAGCTTAGAAGTTGCAATAATAAATGAAAAAGTGATCAAATTTGGCAAAAAAAAGTGCCTAAGGAGCATAGGGTAATCAGTCTACTTAATAAAAACTAAGAAAATTCAGAAAAACTGTCAAAGATGAGAGTTTTTAAGTAACATACATTGATTTTATCTGATTAGACTTTTATTCATTTTTTGTAGACAGTTATAGAAAATATTAGAATGTATAAATAAATATGAAAGTCACTTATAATCCTACTAACTGGAGGTAACAAACATGTTCCTGTGTTTCTCTTCAGCTCTTCCTCCTGTAATTACATTATTTTACAAAGTTACTGTCTTTGTCCCTGAGTGGTTGCTCTGGTATACCACTCAGCTGCTCCGTCAGGTTTGAGGCATTCACTCCCCAGCCACTGAGAGTGTTGAAACAGTGGGTTCTCAGTTGAGTAGCTTTTTGAGAATCACCCTCAGATGAAGAGATCCCCATTAGATTGGCTGAACCCCTTGTTTCAATGCCTTTCTTTGCTCAATCCTGCTTTCCTTATTCCCCTAAAGGTGATAATCCCAAGGGCAGTCCTCACAAAACGTCCCGCAAGCAAATGTCTATCTTAAACTCTGTTTCCTAGGATTTTCCTCAAATGTTTTTTTAATCAGTTTTCCCCAAAGTTGAAAACATTTATTATCATCAGCATTACTAATTTAAAATATGTGTAAAATATTTTCAGGGACTTCATGGTCTTTTATTCTATGCACATACAATATTTTACTTAACCCTACTATCTAACATTTAAGACAAGGAACTTAAGGTTTGAGATATAAGAGAGCTGTGGAAAAGGAAGAATCTGCCTTGATGGCTGGGAGGTAAAATGGACAACTGTAGAAAAGGAATGCGTATTTACCTTAACAAGAGCAGAGATTCCAAAGAGCAGGAATGGTAAACTAGGAAATGCAATTGACAACAGAACACTGAAAGCACGGATAAAACTGCTAGATTTAAAATTATGAAGGGTAAATAAATTACTTGATGAAAAAAAAGCATTGGAGAAAAATGATTAGAGAGTGTACACAGGAATCAAGTACAGTGGAGAAACCTTGGAGGCAGGGAAGTAACTAGGTCTCCAGCACAGCCACATAGACAAGAGACCCCGGAAGCCTGGGTTAAATTGTTGGTTATTCAGTTGGACAGGGATGCTCAAGAAATAGAAAAAAAAAAAAGTGTCAAAGTTTAGTGATGGATTAGATCTAGTGAGGAAAATAGAAGGGGGAAGTGAAAATGAAAATGATGATAAGATATTTATTTACCCTGGGGGACTGGGAGGAAAGCAAAGCTTTAATGTTAGTAGAAAAATTAGGAAAAGTTGACTGTTGGTAGCAGAAGATGATTAACTTACCATCTGACAGGTTAAATTCTTGATGTCAGGATTTCCAAGACAAGATAATGTGTGGACAACTCGAGTTACATAATGCAGAGGAAAAAGGTTAAACATATTTGTTTCTTATGTAGGTGAGCTATGCACAGAAAAAGAAAGGCTTAATTGTAGCAAATACAAAACAAAGTATTGTTACAGCAACTAGTGTATAATATAAGGCACTAGAGTTTTCTCAAAGAAACAATTAGCATATCAACACTAAGGAGATTTTCATCTATTTACAGATTAAGCCTATATACATATACATATAAATTTTCTAAGAATATTATATTTGTACTGAAATAGGGCAAGGGCATGGGACAAGCATCATGACTAATTTTCCTGCCAATGATGAAAAATGCTGAGATATAAACAGTATAATAAGAATAGGTGGTACTCCATCTCAAGGCTAACATTCCATTTGAAAAATCAGGGAGTTAGGAGGTGAGATTCCTAGCATATTTTATGGTAATCACTCAATAACCAACTCTATCTTAAGGCAGGACAAGCAGTCCTAAATGATATGTCACCACTGCTTGAAGGTAACCACTATCTTGGAAAAGAACAGGATCAATAAATTCTTTGTGTTAAGTTTATCTTACAAACTATCTAGAGGACTGACTATGGACAATGACACAATGTCTTTCACTGGAGATAGACATCATGAGACCACAAGTCAAGCCATCTCCCTGTTCCTGTCCTTTGCCCCATCTTCAAAGCCCAAAGACAGAATCCTAAACCCTGAAGTGCATTTCTTCTCTGAGGTTGCCCACACTTCCTTTTCTTTGAGTGTATACTTTTGCCTTAAATAAAGACTTCTTACTGCTCAATCTATTGTATTTTATCTCTGTGTTCATCCAGTAGTAAATGTCTTTCTTACTTTGCTATTTCATTCAATTTTCTAGACTTCAGCACTAGTTTTCTCTCTCTCTTTGTTCTACTTCAGACAAGTAGGGAAGGGCTAGAAAGATTTCTTATTTGGGCTTGCAAGTTCCCATTGCCTGGGTGTCCCAGAAGGGACTGCAGCTGTATGATCACACTCTTTATTAGCTTGCCTGAAAATCTCCTTGATTTGTTTAGGGAAGTTTTTAGAACATACTCTCACTCCACCCAGTGCTCTGTAGCTCCCCTAAATCCTGGGGTGGTAGGGGCTTAATTTCCACATCATGCAGATACAAGTGGACACTGGATGTCAGGTGACCCTGGTTTCAGGATCTGGCGAGGGATCTGCCCTGTGAGGAGCAGGAGTTCAATGAGCTTCTGTTTCCTCCCTCTGTTCCCCCTTGCTCTCTGCTGCCTGCATAGCTGCTGCCATTTGCTGCTACTCTTGCTTCAATGAATTACTTCCTTACCTACGCTTGTCTGACTTGTTTGATAATTTTTTCTTGATCAGAGTCAAGAGCTCTGCCTTGTTCAGGTGAAGTTTCACCTAGTGCAGAGGGAGAGACCTCCCCAGACACAGCTGCCTGACAAAAGTACATTTTCCCTATAACTTTCAAAACTTTGAGTATCAAATTTCTTGGGACAATAAGCAGATCTAATATTTGTAAAGAAATAAGTACATCAATACTAAGTTTCATTTCTCATAACAAAGAATAGGCTAATTTTTATACCTGAACCATGTTTGCCATATTTGCTATGTCTGATGCTAAATATAAAATAAGAATTAGTTGATCAATGAAAAAAATAATAAGAACTATTTTGGAAAACTACCTTGGAGCGTTATATCTGCATTATAATCAATTTAAGGATTATTTATTTTTTGACTCATTTTGAAAACAATGCACCAGTGTTAATTGATGATTTATTAATACAATCCACTTTCCACTGATTCACTCCCCAACTTGCTCAAGAAGTCCATTCATTCCTTACCGCCACAGAAAATTTGAAGTTATTGACGAGAACTCTTGGGGAATACACAGTGTTCCTGTACATTAAGTTCTGGCCTTCTAGACAGTCATTGGTTGCCTAAGCAGCCATTCTGAGATGCTTCCAAGCCCCACTGAGATAAGGTTGACATTTTTGCAAAAGGTGGTATCTTACAATGTTCTAAAAGCCAGAAGACAGATGCCAAAGTGGTACCAGCTTCTCTTTGGCCTCAATGACTCTAAGGGACTTTACATTGTGCATAGAAATAGAAGAAACATTTTCATAGACTACTTCTGTTATCTTGTCTCTTACAGCATCTGCCCCATAAAATAATACCCCATGAAAGTTTCTTGGTTTTCTGCCTTTAGAGTGTTTTCCATAAGGCTCTGACACAAGTTAATGATATCTGAGACAACTACCATGCTGTCATACCCATGTCCTTCTTCTTTATTACATGTACCTCTGAGCTCTCTTTCCCTCAACACCATTAACAAATATGATTCAGAGAAGTGATGTCAGAAACATGGCTATTGAAGACATCTTTTGTTGTATTCCCATCTCAACAACAACAATTTGACAACCCTGGAAAGAAGTGCCTTTGTAGGAGCTATGGGATCCAGCACCATAACCTAAGGAACCCAAGAGGAGTCTCACCCATCTGTGCCTTGGGTGATAGGCAAGCAGACCTCTTGGCTGTGGATTCTGCAGTGTCAAGTGAACTGGCTCCAGCTCCTCTCAGCCATGGTTCAGGAGTCTCTGGAGAACACTGACTTAGATAATCATCCATGGATGAGAGGATCTTTGTGGAAGTTTCCAGTGGAGAAATTCCAGCACAGAGTTTAAGGAAAGAAATTCAAGTTTGGACTCACCAAAGAGGGTAAGAGAACATTTTTATTTTACTTACATGATCCCTCCCCCAAGGTAGCACAGCTCAGGGACAAAAGATAGATGACACCTAAAGCACAAAGAGGAAATTAAGAGCATGTGAGTGATTGCTTAGCTTCCCTAGACATGGGATGCTGCCAAAGATGCCCATTTCTCTCTGTCTCTCTCTCACTCCAGCCAGAGTACTGAATCATGTTCTGCATGACCAGGGTGGTAAGAGGCTGGGAGAGTGGCAGATAGGAATCTTGGAAGGCGTTAAAGACATGGGTCCTATTAACTAAATTGTGAACTCCATCAGGAAGCCTCTTCAAGAGATTCTAGGGATAACTTGTCATGATTCCCCCAACTGGCCTGCAAGCACCCACAGAGCTTCAAGTACTTCAACTACACACCCCTACTCTGTGGTCAGCTCTCTGTACATCTTTATGAAAGTGGAGATAGAGAGAGCTTTCACAGATGGCTAATGAGCACTTGCAGAAAGCTGGCCCAACCTGGGGTCTTGGGTGAGATAGGTGTGAACTTCAGATATTCTCTTGGGAAAGCAAAAGGGAGACTGTCAGCATCCAGGCTGGCATACAAGAAAACAGGCATACAAGCTTAAGATTCCTGCCACAAGAAGAAGCAAGAAGTATGGAGCTGGTATATCCATAGATCTGAGAAAGCCACAGAATCTATAGCAAGGTTGACAGAAGGTAATTCTCTCTCAAAGGCAATCAGAAACATGAGACTTCATGAAAAATCAAGGAAACATGATACCACCAGAGAATTGTAAAAATCTTCTGATAACAGATTCCAAAGGCATAGGAGTCTATAATTTACCTGATAATGAATTTAGAATAGCTGTTTAAAGGAAGCTCAATGAGCTGTAAGAACACACAGAAAAATAATTCAACAATATTAGGAAAGTAATGCACAAACAAAATGAGAAGTTAATGAAGAGATAGGAATCATAAATTAGATCCAAACAGAAATCTGGGAGATGAGTTATACAATGAATGAAATGAAAAATGCAATATAAAGTACTCCTGGGATGCAAAGATGGTTTAACATATGTAAATCAATCAATGCAAAACACCACATTAATAGAATAAAATATAAAGATAATGTGATAATCTCAATAGATGCAAGAAAAGCATTTGACAAGATACAGCATCATTCCATGGTAAAAATTATCAACAAAGTGGATATATGCCTCATAATAAATAATGTACGTATACAATTCAAATATATATGGCAAGCCCACAGCTAACATCATACTCAAATGTTAAAACATTGAAAGGTTTTCCTCTAAGATCATGAACATGACAAGGGTGCCTATTCTTCCCACTCCTATTCAACATAGTACTGAAAGCCCTAGCCAAAGCAATCAGGCAAGAAAAAGAAACAAAAGCTTCCAAATAAATAAGGAAGAACTAAAATTGTCTCTGTTTGCAGATGACATGATATTATAAATAGAAAATCCTAAAGGTTCCATCAAAAAAGAATTAGAACTAATAAACAAATACAATAAAGTTTCAGGGTACAAAATCAACATACACAAATCAGTTCTATTTATGTACACAAACAATGACATATCTGAAAAATAAATAAAATAATACCATTCACAATAGCCTCAAAAACAGTAAAATACTTAGGAATAAATATAACCAAGTTGGTGAAAGATCTTTACCCTGAAAACTATGACTTTTATGAAAGAAATTGAAGAAGACACAAATAAAGGATTAATATCCTGTGTTCATGGAACAAAGAATGAATATTATTAAAATGTCTATAGCCCTAAAAGCTATATATAGATTCAGTGCAATCCATAAAATATTCTAAGGCCACTCTTCAAATAAAAAGAAAAAAAAATCCTGGAATTCATATGGAATTGCAAAAGAATCTGAATAGCTAAGATAATACTGAGAAAGAAGAACAAAGCTGGAGGGATCAGACTTCCTGATTTTTAACTAAATGACAATTATGTAGTAATCAAAAGAGTGCAGTAATGGCATAAATGATATATGTAAATAGGCCAACAGAACAGAATAGAGATTCTAGAAATAAACCCATTCATTTATGATCAAACAATATTTGACAAGGGAGACAAGAATACTCAATGGGGACAGGATAGTCTCTTCCATAAATGGTGTTGGGAGAACAAGATAATTACATGCAGGAGAATGAAATCAAACCTCTATTTTACACCACTCACAAAACAACTCAAAATCGATTAAGACTTAAATTTAAGATGTTAAATCATAAAACTCCTAGAAGAAAAACATGAAGAAAACTCCTGGACTTTGGTTTTTGTAGTGATTTTTTGGATATGACACCTAAAAAAAGCAACAAATAAGTAACAAAAGCAACAAATAAGTAAGCAGGACTACATCCAACTAAAAAGTTTTTGCACAGCAAAACTTTGCATCAACAAAATGAAAGGCAACCTGAACGGTAGAACATATTTGAAAACCATATTTCTAGTAGGGTTTAATATCCAAAAAGTATGAGGAGCTCATATAGCTCAGCAGCAAAGAAAATAAATAATTAAAAACAGGCAGAGGAACTGAATAAATATTTTTCTTAAGGCATAAAAGTGTCAATAAATAGTACATGAAGAGATGCTCAACATCAGTAACCATTAAGGAATGAAAATAAAAGCCACAGTCACCTCAAACTGTTAAAATAGCTATTATCAAAAAGATAAGAGATAACAAGTGTTGATGAGGATGCAGAGAAAAGTGGACCTTCGTCCACTGCTGGTGGGAATGTAAATTGGTACAGCCACATTGAAAACAATATGGTTGTTCCCCCAAAAAATTAAAAACTGAGCTACCATGGGGGCCAGAGTTACCACTTCTTAGTAAATATCAAAAAGGATTAAAAATAGTATCTCAGAGATATCTGTACAGCCACTTTCATTGCAGCATTATTCACAATAGGAATATATGAAAACAATATGAGTGTCCATCCATGAATTAAATGGATTAAAAAATGTGACACACACACACAAGAATATTATTCAGCTGTGAGAAAGAAGGAAATCCTGCCATTTATGACAACATAGATTTTGAGGGCATTATGGTAAGTGAGGTAAGTCAAACAGAGAAGGACAAATATTCTATGACCTTGAAAAAGTTGAACTCATAGAAACAGCAATTAGAATAGTGACTGCCAGAAGCTGGGGGGTGGAGGAAATGGGGAGATGTTGGTCAAAGGATACAAATTTCTAGCTATTAGATGAGTAAATTCTGGGAATCTAATAGACAGTATAGTGATTATAGTCAACAACAATTATGTGCTGCATGAGCATCTCTTCTTGTACTCTATATTATGTAATTCAAAGTTGCTAAAAGTCTAGATCTTAAATATTATCACCACACAAAATAAATAATAATTATGTGAGTGACTTGTTAACTAAGGCTACTATGGTAATCATTTCACAATAAATAAATGTATCAAAGTACTACCCAGTATACCTTAAATTTACACGGCTCTATGTCAATTATATCTCAGTAAAGCTGGGTAAATAGATACAATGATTCATTGACTTCTAAGGTGGCTTTACCAGAAATTTCTGCTCATGTACCCCGTCTGTGGCAATATCTCAAGCTGAAATCTCAGTTACCTTTGTTTGGATGACTATATAAGTAGCAATACCCAAACTTTGGAAGTAGAAGTATTCAAACATATGCAGCAAATACCTGCTAACTGGTAATGAATCAATTGCTGGCATTTAAAATATCAGCATTCAAAGGCATGCTGCTATGAAATTGCAGAAAGCAGGATTTGTTGCAACACAAACATGCTCTAGCAACACTTGTTTTCAGCACTTCCTTGTTTACCTCTATTTCCTTAATATTCTAGTTTGTCATCTCTCCTCCAAAGGCTTATAACTCACAAAACTCCTTAAGGTACCCTATGGAGGTAGGGCAGGGAAACAGGACAAGGGTCATGCCACTGAAAAATCTACTTATCCTGGGAAAAAGGCCCAGCTTTTTCTTTAAGTTAATCTATATGCTGTTCTTCCTCTTCTTGCCTCCCCTTAATCAATTCAGTAACTTTGTATCCAAGACAGGAGATAGACCTCCAAAGTGTAAATGAACTTATGTGGATAAAGAGTGCTGAGATCCGGATCTATACAGTCACCTAAATAACCCTATTGTTAAGTCAAAACTTCAAAGGAATTATGAATCACCTGTATATATCATGCTTCATGCTGACCCCTACCCAAAAGGCCCTATAAAACCCCAAACCCGAGAGGTATTAAAGATGGCGGCGTGAGAGGAGAGACAGAGGCTTCCTCCTAAAACTGGATACAATTAGAAAATTTAATCGGCGCAACTAATCCTGAGAGAGCAACAGGAAAGAGGACAGCGTCAGACTGCACACACCTGGAGAAAAGAGCAGACCTCACCGAACGCGGTAAGTACCAGAGCTGTGGCTCAGCAGGACCTGAGCCCCTCCCCCACCCCAGCTCACTGGCGGGAGAAAGACAAACGGAGCAGGGAGGGAGTGGAAGGCTTGGGACTGCTGAATACCTAGCTCCAGAGATCTGCTCTTGGAGCACAAACCTACATTTCAGGGTGCTTTCATGAGACTTGCATGACTACAGGGTGCGAAAGTTAATGCAGGCAGAGTTCCTGGGTGGACAGGGATTCTGGCCACTTGTGGAAAGCAGGGATCCATATCCGGCTGCTCTGGGACGAAAACATACCTGTGTGATGGACCCACTGGCTCAGGCAGTGGAGACAGGCACAGGAGCCAGGAGGTGGGGAACAGCTCTTTCCTACCCCCAGGCACCAGTACCGCTCCCCTGCGACCCCTGACAATGCTTCAGGGGCTCAGCAGCTCCAGAATAGCGCTTCTGGACACTAGAGGGCGCCATATACAAACATGAAACGCCAAAGGAACCTTGTCCAGAGTAAAATTACTAATACAACTCCGGAGAAAGATTTAAATGATATGGAACTCGTGACTCTTCCTGAAAGGGAGTTCAAAATAAAAATCATCAACTTTCTAATGGAGGTACAGAAAGACATCCAAGAACTCAGGAATGAATTCAGGTTGGAGAGCAAATCGTTGAAGAGCACATTGGAGGGTATTGAAAGCAGGTTGGATATGGTGGAGGAGACAATAAATGAAATAGAAACTAGAGAAGAGGAATACAAAGAAACTGAGGCACAGAGAGAAAAAAGGATCTCTAAGAATGAAAGAATATTGAGAGAGCTGTGTGACCAATCCAAGTGGAACAATATTCGCATCCTAGGGATACCAGAAGAAGAAGAGAGAGAGAAAGGGATAGAAAGTCTTTGAGGAGGTAGTTGATGAAAATTTCCCAAAATGGGGAAGGACATAGTCTCTCAGGCCATGGAGATACACAGATCCCCCTACACAAGGGACCCAAGGAAGACAACACCAAGACACATAGTAATTAAAATGGGAAAGATCAAGGATAAGGACAGACTGTTAAAAGCAGCCAGAGGCAGAAATAAGATCACATACAAAGAAAAGCCCATCAGACTAACAACAGACTTCTCAGCAGAAACCTTATAGGCCAGAAGGGAGTGGCATGATGTATTTAATGCCATGAAGCAGAAGGGCCTGGAATCAAGATCACTATATCTGGCAAGATTATCATTTAAATTTGAAGGAGGGATTAAACAATTTCCAGATAAGCAAAAGCTGAGAGAGCTTACCTCCCACTAACCATCTCTGCAGTCCATTTTGGAGGGACTGCTATAAATGGAAGTGTTCCTAGGGTTGAATAGCTGTCACCAGAGGTAGTAAAACCATGGTAGGAAGGGTGCAGCAGCTGATTGCAAGGCAAATGCAAAATTAAATTGACTATCCCCAAAGTCAATCAAGGGATAGACAAAAAGTACAGAATTTGATACCTAATATATAAAGAATGAAGGAGGAAGAAAAAGGAGGAGAAATGGAAAAGAACCTTTAGATTGTGTTTGTAACAGCATACTAGGTGAGTTAAGTTAGACTCTCAGATAGTAAGGAAATTAACCTGGAACCTTTGGTAACCATGAATCTAAAGCCTGAAATGGCAATAAGTACATACCTATCAATAATCACCCTAAATGTAAATGGACTGAATGCACCAATCAAAAGACAAAGAGTCACTGAATGGATAAAAAAACAAGACCCATCAATATGCTGCTTACAAGAGACTCACCTCAAACCCAAAGACATGCACAGACTAAAAGTCAAGGGATGGAAAAACATATTTCAGGCAAACAACAGCGAGAAGAAAGCAGGGGTGGCAGTACTAGTATCAGACAAAATAGACTTCAAAACAAAGAAAGTAACAAGAGATAAAGAAGGACATTACATAATGATAATGGGCTCAGTCCAACAAGAGGATATAACCACTATAAATATATATGCACCCAACACAGGAGCACCAGTATATGTGAAACAAATACTAACAGAACTAAAGGAGGAAATAGAAGGCAATGCATTCATTTTAGGAGACTTCAACACACCATTCACTCCAAAGGAAAGATCCACCAGACAGAAAATAAGTAAGGACACAGAGGCACTGAACAACACACTAGAACAGATGGACCTAATAGACATCCATAGAACTCTACACCCAAAAGCAACAGCATACACATACTTCTCAAGTGCACATGGAACATTCTCCAGAATAGACCACATACTAGGCCACAAAAAGAGCCTCAGTAAATTCAAAAAGATTGAAATTCTACCAACCAACTTTTCAGACCACAGAGGTATAAAACTAGAAATAAATTGTACAAAGAAAGCAAAAAGGCTCACGAACACATGGAGGCTTAACAACATGCCCCTAAATAGTCAATTGATCAATGACCAAATTTAAACGGAGATCCAGCAATATATGGAAATAAATGACAACAACAACACAAAGCCCCAACTTCTGTGGGATGCAGCGTAAGCAGTCTTAAAAGGAAAGTATATAGCAATCCAGGAATATTTAAAGAAGGAAGAACAAACCCAAATGAATAGTCTAATGTCACAATTATCAAAATTGGAAAAAGAAGAACAAATGAGCCTAAAGTCAGCAGAAGGAAGGACATAATAAAGATCAGAGAAGAAATAAACAAAATTGAAAAGAATAAAACAATAGAAAAAATAAATGAAACCAAGAGCTGGTTCTTTGAGAAAATAAACAAAATAGATAAGCCTCTAGCCAGACTTATTAAGAGAAAAAGATAGTCAACACACATCAACAGAATCAGAAACAAGACAGGAAACATCATGATGGGCCCCACAGAAATACAAAGAATTATTAGAAAATACTATGAAAACCTATATGTTAAGAAGCTGGAAAACCTAGAAGAAATGGACAACTTCGTAGAAAAATACAACCTTCCAAGACTCACCAAGGAAGAAACACAAAAGTTAAACAAATGAGTTACCAGCAAAGAAATTGAAGCAGTAATCAAAAAACTTCCCAAGAACAAAACCACTGGGCCAGATGGATTTACCTCGGGATTTTATCAGACATACAGAGAAGATATAATACCCATTCTCTCCTTAAAGTTTTCTAAAAAGCAGAAGAGGTGGGAATACTCCCAAACTCATTCTGTGAAGCCAACATCACCCTAATACCAAAACCAGGGAAAGACCCCACCAAAAAAGAAAACTATAGACCAATATCCCTGATGAACGTAGATGCAAAAATACTCAACAAAATGTTAGCAAACCGAATTCAAAAATACATCAAAAGGATCATACACCACAACCAAGTGGGATTCATCCCAGGGATGCAAGGATGGTACAACATTTGAAAATCCATCAACATCATCCACCACATTAACAAAAAGAAAGACAAAAACCACATGATCATCTCTATAGATGTTGAAAAAGCATTCGACAAAATTCAACATCCATTCATGATAAAAACTCCCAACAAAATGGGAATAAAGGGCAAGTACCTCAACATAATAAAGACTGTATATGATAAACCCACAGCCAACATCATACTGAACAGTGAGAAGCTGAAAGCTTTTCCTCTGAGATCGGGAAAAAGACAGGGATGCCCACTATACCCACTGTTATTTAACATAGTACTGGAGGTCCTAGCCATGGCAATTAGACAAAACAAAGAAATACAAGGAATCCAGATTGGTAAAGAAGAAGTTAAACTGTCACTATTGCAGATGACATGATATTGTACATAAAAAACCCTAAAGACCGCACTCCAAAAAAAGAAAACTGATATTGGAATACAGCAAAGTTGCAGGATACAAAATTAACACACAGAAATCTGTGGCTTTCCTATACACTAAAAATGAACCAATAGAAAGAGGAATCAGGAAAACAATTCCATTAACAATTGCATCAAAAAGAATAAAAATACCTAGGAATAAACCTAACCAAAGAAGTGAAAGACCTATACCCTGAAAACTATAAGACACTCTTAAGAGAAATTAAGGAGGACACTAACAAATGGAAACTCATCCCATGCTCTTGGCTAGGAGGAATTAATATCATCAAAATGGCCATCCTGCCCAAAGCAATATACAGATTTGATGCAATCCTTATCAAATTACCAACAACATTCTTCAACGAACTGAACAAATACTTGAAAAATTCATATGGAAACACCAAAGACCCCAAATAGTCAAAGCAATCCTGAGAAAGAAGAGTAAAGTGGGGGGGATCTCACTCCCCAACTTCAAGCTCTACTACAAAGTCATAGTAATCAAGACAATTTGGTACTGGCACACGAACATACCCACAGACCAGTGGAGCAGATTAGAGACTCCAGACATTAACCCAAACATATATGGTCATTTGATATTCGATAAAGGCACCATGGACATACAATGGGGAAATGACAGTCTCTTCAACAGATGGCGCTGGCAAAACTGGACAGCTACATGTAGGAGAATGAAACTGGATCACTGTCTAACCCCATACACAAAAGTAAATTCAAAATGGATCAAAAACCTGAATGTAAGTCATGAAACCATAAAACTTTTAGAAAAAAACATAGGCAAAAATCTCATGGACATAAACATTAGCGACTTCATCATGAACGTATCTCCCCGGGCAAGGAAAACAAAAGCAAAAATGAACATGTGGGACTATATGAAGATGATAAGCTTCTGTACAGCAAAGGACACCATCAATAGAACATAAAGGTACCCTACAGTATGGGAGAATATATTCGTAAATGACAGATCCAATAAAGGGTTGACATCCAAAATATATAAAGAGCTCATGCACCTCAACAAACAGAAAAGCAAATAATCCAATTAAGAAATGGGCAGAGGAGCTGAACAGACATTTCTCTAAAGAAGAAATTCAGATGGCCAACAGACACATGAAAAGATGCTCCACATTGCTAGTCATCAGAGAAATGCAAATTAAAACCACAAGGAGATATCACCTCACACCAGTAAGGATGGCTACCATCCAAAAGACAAACAACAACAAATATTGGCGAGATTGTGGAGGAAGGGGAAACCCTCCTACACTGCTGGTGGAAATGTAAATTAGTACAGCCATTGTGGAAAGCAGAATGGAGGTTCCTCAAAATGCTCAAAATAGACTTACCATTTGACCCAGGAATTCCACTCCTAGGAATTTACCCTAAGAATGCAGCACTCCAGTTTGAAAAAGACAGGTGCACTCCTATGTTTATCACTGCACTGTTTACAATAGCCAAGAAATGGAAGCAACCTAAGTGTCCATCAGTAGATGAATGGATAAAGAAGATGTGGTACATATACACAATGGAATATTATTCAGCCATAAGAGAAAAAAAATCCTACCATTTACAACAACATGGTTGGAGCTAGAGAGTATTATGTTCAGTGAAATAAACCAAGTGGAGAAAGACAAATACCAAATGATTTCACTCATCTGTGAGGTATAAGAAGAAAGGAAAAACTGAAGGCACAAAACAGCAGCAAAATCACAGAACCCAAGAATGGACTAATAGTTACCAAAGGGAAAGAGACTAGGGAGAATGGGAGGGTAGGGAGGGGTAAGTGTGGGGAAGAAGAAAGAGGGTGTTATGATTAGCATGTATAATGTGGGGTGGGGGAAAGGGGAGGGCTGTGCAACACAGAGAAGACAAGTAGTGATTCTACAACATCTTACTATGCTGATGGACAGTGACTGTAATGGGGTTTGTCGGGGGGACTTGGGGTAGGGGAGAGCCTAGTAAACATAATATTCTTCATGTAATTGTAGATTAATGATAACAAAAAACCCAAAAAACCCCAAACCATAAACCTTTAAGAGTGCCTCCTCTCTGAGGTTGCCTGCACTCCCTTTTCCTCGACTGTGTACTTTTTAAATAAAGCTCCTCACTGGTCAGCTGACTGTGTTTTGTCCCTGTGCTCTTTCAGTGGCTAGCGTCTTTGTCACTTCTGTTTCACTGTATTTTCCAGAATTGAGCACTAGTCTTCACTCTGTCTCTGTTCTACTCTGGATAAGTAGGGAGGGGCTACTGAGAGCTTTGATTTGGGCTTGCATTTGGGTTCCCATTGCCCGGTGAGGAGATGAACAGAGCCCCGGGATTCTTGTAAGTAATAAAAGGCTTTCTTCCCATTTAGTTTTCCCCTTGACTGATTTGGGTTTCAGTGGTTTGTGGTTTATTTGCCCTGAGCTGGGAACACATTTTCCCCCTGGAGTTATACTTACCTACACTCTTCCCACCTACTCAAGAATTCTTTCTCATTCAGGGTCAAGAACCCTCCCCCCATCCAGGTTGAAGTTTCACATGGTGTGTAGGGAGAGACTTCCCTAGATGCAATTGCCCAGCAACACTATCACTACAACTCCAGAACCATCTCATATGCAGGACTTGGTCCATTTTTTATTTCAAGTCCTGTTTCTATTCTTGGTATAGTGCTTACCTTGGACTCCTCTCTGCCAAAACCAGGTGCAGTTTAATGGCTCCCTTATGGATTATTGAATAAATTAATGAAAAACTACACTTAAAGTCTGAGAACTTAAAATGTTATCTGTCTAAGATAAGGGAAGCTGTTTGCATTTTACTATAATAGAGGTTTACAAAAGGAATATGTGATACCTATGCAATTCAACATGAGTTGGCTGCAGGATGTTACTTTGGGTATGATAGACATGACAATCCTTTTCAGTCAACACACACATAAAGCTGGTCCACTGAATAATCATTAATGCCCACATATCAATTAGTTGTGCTATTGACAGAAAACTTTGATGGTCCAGCATGCACTGAAAGTAATGGGGAAAAAGAAAGAAAGGGAGAGATCTTTTTACCAGATGAATATTTTAACCTGTGATTATCTTTAAAGCTATGTAGAACTAACTGGCCTTGGAAGCTAATCATAGTTAGAATGTCTTTGAGATTGGCTGTCCTTTCTCCCCATTTCCTGCTGCACATATTTGTCAATACTTGTGCATATGTTGTTTGCCAAAAGTTCCCTTTATGGATAATAATCAGGAAATTGTGTAATTTCAGGAACAGAGGACAAGACATAAAGTGACCTAAGCTTGTCTTCCTCTGATCCTGGGGGACCTGTGGAACAGTGCTGGTGAGTGACCCTCCAACCTCTGATAGGAATCTCCAGGACAGAGGACTTGCTGCCTCTTGAGGAAGTAAATCTGTGAATAAAATGACATGCTTTATGAGTAAGGAGCTCACTGCTTAGTGGGAGAACTAAGAAAAGAAGTAGATAACTATAATACTTGGAATTAAAAGGAAGAGACGACTAAACAAATTCCTAACAATCATTTTCAAGGAATCTTAGTAAGATTACAATGTGAATATCAGTATTATCAAAATTGAAGCTTATCAGACTTAATCAAGGGCACATTTTTATTTAAATAAAAGTAAACCTTAGGATAACTTTAAATAACAAGTTCCTCTATTTCAAAAAGACTGGATGTAGAAATATTTAATAAATTCACAATTTCAAGAGACATTTGTACTCTGAGAACCAATGAAAAATTAGAGATTTCAAATGTTGTTTTGTGTACTGTGGATTACCTAATAAATTGCTGACTTAACTCTGATAATGACTTGATCATTAACAGTAAAGACTTTAAAAGATTTGATGATGTAAAATAATATTAATAATATTTCTTTTTTCTCCTTCCTCCCAAATATCATTGAATTACTGTCATTTACAGCTCCTGTTTTCCAAAACTATCAGAGTACAATAACAGAAGTGTTCTTTTACTTCATTTTCCAACAGATTTTGATAATGCACATATGTGAATAAATGTAATACATGTGGAGCTTGCAGGAAATAATTAAACAGAAAACATCCAATTTTTATAAGATGGAATATTATACTTGTGTTAATAGAGAAAAAACGAAACCCACATGCATAATATTTGTAAATAACTCATGATTTACTTCATCTATATCAATACCTATATAAACTCTTACTTAATATGATACATGTATTTAAAAGATTTAATTTATATCAAAGAAACTTTTGCTTAATTTATAATGTCTTGAATTCAAAGAATCCTTTCCAGTATAAACAAGGGCTGCTTTCTGACATAGATAAAGCTAGATTTCGTATTATCAACCTTAAAATTCAGTTTAAAAAATTAGATCAGTAACTTGAAATGTGCAAATAAAGCATACTTTTACTGTAATTAATAATAAGAACAAAAAGAAAATGTGTTACTATTTTCAAGCCTTTACCTGCTTTATGCCCAGCATCTTTTGTACATTATTTTATATCATTTCAAAACAGCCTTATAAGAACACACTTTGATGGTCAGTGTTACTAATAACGTAACTGAGTTGTTGGAAGATTAAACTTGTTATGGTCATGGGGAACTAGGATTCAAACCTAAGTGTAGCTAATTCCAAATGTGGTGTGGCTAGTTTCTGCATGTTGGGCCACTGTGCCAGCCACCTCCCTCTCTGAACATCACTCTTTTCACCTGTATCATAAAGCTCCTACCACCTTTCTATAGACACACAGAAGTAGAAAAGCAATGCCTGTCATTTAACCTAACATATTTATCTTACACAATCGTGGGTAAAATTGCAATATTTCCAGAATCTCTCGTCTGACTTTAGTACATGTCCATATCAACAGGTGTTTCCAAGGGGTGGAGAGTAGGTCATCTCCATATCAGTGGGTAATTAAATGGGCAAGTGAGGGCTCATCTAGAGCAGAGAGGCTGGGGGAAATATCCACTCACTTCTCTCACAGCAGGAGAGAGATACAGGACAACTTCTTGTAAGCAATAAATGGGTTTTAAACTTTATTTCTCTCTTTGACTGATTTTGGTTTCAAAGGCATTTTGCCCTGGGATTTCCCCTCCCCGGAGTTACAAATATAAAATAAACTTTCTGCAACCACATAGGGCATACCTCCTTCATAGTATTGTTCCTTACATCCCCGTCTGTCTTCTCTGAGGCAGAGCACAGCATTTTCCTTTAGCATGGGGAGACAGCACTCGGACTGGGTGTAAGGAGGGTACTTTTTGATTTTCTTCCTCATAAGGAAGGAATACCACAAGATATGTTTGTTGGTAGGTCTGAATATGAATAAGTGAAATAAAAAATATTTTTACAGGCAGGATTATCTTCAAATTTGAGAGGGATAAAAATATATGATACCAGTGTGGGAGTAACAGGAGAAAGAAAAATTGAAAGAGCCTTGTTCTAAATTGCTTCCCCTCTCTGCAACTGTACTTATTAATTTTCAATCATTACCATTATCATGGCTTTAGTGGCAATCATAGAAACCTGTCTCACTGAAATCTTTGGAATTCAGGACAGGAAACTTTAATTTATAAAACTAAGTAATTCTGCATTTCCCATCATGCATGTTCACTCTCTACTAATGGTGTATCATCACCAAGTACACTCGTCGAAGACACATATCCAAGGATCTGCGCCATGTAGGAGATATCGTTAATGGTGAAGGCTGATTTTACCTCCAAAATATGTTTTTCAGTTTTATTTTCAAAAGAAGATGCATATGTGTGTATGTTCCTTCATTTTCTATCTGTACAAAAAACAATTCCTTGTAAAATGAGAAAGTAATAGTTTAAAAATTTTGATGGTTTTATATAAACTGAATACAGTAGAATATATATATATATGCATTAAGTGAAACAAATATATACATATATATACATACATATATGAATATATACATATATATGTATATGCATTAAGTGAAACAAAACCACCTGTGACTAATTTTGTGTATAATATTAGCTATTCTGTGACTTAGAATGATTTTCAACCCAGTTCACAAGGCACAGTGAACTGAGGGGAATTAGTGTTGATACTTTTTTAAAAAGTCTTCTAATTTTTTCTTTCATGAGGGGACTTGACATTTTGGTAAATTAGAAAGTAGAGGGTGCTGGTGCCTTTCAGAAGATGTAAAAGGCTTCACTTGATACAAATGTACATAAAGCAATTAGTTATTTGTTATGATGTGTGCTCCCTAAGGCACTGCATTTGCTCCATTAGTATTTATTTCTACATGCCATTATACATCAGGTAGCACTAAATAGATGAGCTACATTCAGAGAATTACTCAAGTCCATGTGCCATCAAGAAAAGAGATATTAGCAAACATTATTAGCATATAGGTGGGGCTGGATCACTTAGTTTCCAAGTGAGATATTATTTTTAAATGCTTGCTGAGAGTACAATGTTTAAAACTGATTAACTCTTAGAGAAGAAGTTATTGATTGATTGATTGGCAAATATTTTTGTCTAGTGAGCATGATCCTGATAGTTTTGTCAGAGGTTCTCCTCTCCTACCTTTCCCTGAATATCCTGCCCCCTTCAGCTGAAAATCTCTA
Source organism: Manis pentadactyla (assembly GCF_030020395.1). Taxonomy (NCBI): domain Eukaryota; kingdom Metazoa; phylum Chordata; class Mammalia; order Pholidota; family Manidae; genus Manis; species Manis pentadactyla. Next base: position 61,760,845 of record NC_080021.1, read on the forward strand.
AGATTTCTTCTATTTGGAAAATATTACAAATGTATTAAAAGACTCAATTAAAGATTCTTAAATATAAAGCCAATCACATCCTGTCACATTTTAGGCTTAGCGTATGCATCCAGAATGAAAACCAGATTATATTATTTTATGTTATTTGCCTCCAAACAAATTCTTTACTTGCCCCCCTTCTCCACTCTAAGATTTAGAATATTCATATAGCTGAAAAGATGATTTATTTTCAACTTGGCTTTTTTCAAATGTATGTTCTATTTAAAAAGCTATTAAGTTTTGATTCATCAGCTTTTCCAGTGAAATTGTTAAAGTGTAATCTGCCTAGTTCACCAGGTTTGCTGGAAGTATCTATGAGTATCTCATACAGTAGAAGTATTGAAAATTATCAGAGTCTGTCCCCTGGGCTATCCCTCATAGTATTCATATTTAGCTTAGAACTTGCCACACTGTGTAGCACTTACCTCTATGTAAGTTTCTCTCGCATAATTCATCATAGTTCACAATGCATTTTCAAGCCAAGTAAAATAAGCCTGCAAAAATAACACTGAAAAACTAAAATGCTGAAGTTCTGGATCATAATTATGATTGATATTTGTTTCAAGAATTGAAAACATTCTTAATTATCATTCATCTAAAAAGTAGGGCCTTTTTCCAAATGAGTTCCCATGCTCCTTTATGGGGAAAGACATATAAGAATTGGTTAATAATAGTCTTAGAATATTAGACTTATCTTTACATAGATATTTTCAAAATACAAAAATAGTTTTGCATTGATTAGTACTATTAATATTTAAGTAAATTAATGGTTTCATTGCACACTTAGAGATTCCAAATATTATGTGTAGAAGGTAATTAAGTGTAAGGTAATTGGACTTTTTCTAACATATAGAAGTTTTGAATTTTAAAGAAATTATCATATCACCATTCACCTGCTAGAATTTTGGGGTCAGCACCTATCTATCTAATATTTGGTAATCAAAAATTTCCATGGCTTAAAATAAAAATTTCTCTAAATCATGTGTTCTGAACCTTGACAATTAACTATCATGGCAGCTAATAAAATTATCTTACTTGTTGTATTATTATAGCCACCTGCATAGTAAGACATAGATTAAAGAAAATTGGCTTATAAAATATAAATATACAATTCCTAAAACAGGAAGAGAAAGATTGCTACATGTGCACTGCTATTTCCGTTCCACTCCTGTGCATGGGCTCCTGTGCAATATTATACAGAGCTGAGGCATTCAGGTCACAGAGAAAATACACAATATCCTTGAAGGATCTTTTCTATTGTGGATATTGAGCAGAGAGAATTTAGCCTTGAGTATATACTCAGGGCAAAATCTATATAGAATAAAAAAGACTGAATAGTCTAAAATTTTTCTAGATGAACATCCCTCCAAATAACTCAGAGAAAAAATTCTTACCAGAAAGATTTAAAGTAATGCACATGATTAACCACTGTGTATGGGATCTAAGGATTGTCAGCTTTCTAACTATAAAATCCTAAACAGCCTTGTTTCATTTCTGTTTTCTGGATATGAATCATACAGATGTGATTTTGAACACCATACCAGCTTCAAGAAAAGTCTTATAAACTAACTAATGTAAATGAGTTGATTGAATAGTCAGACACTACTATCTGCTGAATACAGTGTTCTTGATTTTTTCTAAGTGATTCAGTGATTGCAAGCACAATATCAACTGTATCTATCAATTTCAGGGTCAAATATGGAAACCCCAAACTATTTTCTCTGTGTGTTAGGATGATAAACAAGTCATTCTAAGGAAGTGTAAAAATCCTATTAGAACCTCTATGAAATGCTGCCAACTCTTGGGTTCATCTATGGCAACACACTGGGATAAGAGTAAATACTAATTTGTCCAAAATATTTTATTTATACATTATTTTTTAAATTTCTTTTTGATCAAGTCTTACTATAGTGTTGTGAAATAAAGGCATCCATTGAGCTCTGTTTCAGGCTTTACCTGGTTTTGTTTCAATGAAGGTGGAAAATGAGTTTGGAAATTAGCAATCATTCCATTTAACAGATATTTATTGAGTAACTATATGGTGAAAAATAACACTGTTAAATAGGACTGGCTACCTAATTTGTGGAGCCCAGTGCAAAAGGAAAATTTAAGGAACATTTAATCATTTCAAGACAGAGAGAGCGGAGTATTACACCAAGCACTGTGCCCTGGGAAGAGTGTGGCCCTGGGTAGCTGCACAGGTCCCATGCTTATGAAGCCAGCTCTGCATAGGACAGTGTGGAGTACCTGAGGATGAACGTGGCATTTCTACCTTGGGTAGAAATGAGAAAGGGTTACCCCTCACCTAGAAGCTGAACCCAAATGACTGCTTTTATCTTGGGGAATCAGGAAAGTTTATAAAAGAATTCGTGTCAGAATAGGATTTAACATGCTGAAAATGAGGAAATAAAATTATTTTAGAAAAGGCATGTAACTGAGCATAAACTGGGGGAAGAAAAGAGCAAGGGATGCCACATATAGTGTGTAGATGTAGAATAGACAGGAGCGATAAAGTTAAAATTATAGGTTAGGATCAAAACAAGGAATTACATGAATGCTAGTAGAGTGAGTTTGAGTTTCACCTTGTAAGCAAATGGAAGTCTCTGAGTAACATGATCGCAAGCAGGCTGCAGGGTGAAATGAAAGTGGAAGATGAGAAGAGATACTAGGGACCCATGTCTAATTATTAAACCAGTTATACTGGTTATCAGGGTCTGGATTAGAGAGACAGCACCACAAGTGGCAAACAAGGAATGGATACCGGGAGGCAGTGGATAATTATTTAAATACCAAAAACTCTCAAACAACTCAGCAGAAAGGAAAAAAAAAATGTAAAGGTTCTTGGACAATTCAGAAAAACTAAAATGATAAGTCATTTTAAACTAAATGATGAGTCTATTAATAAACTTTGAAATAGGAAATGCACAATGAAATAAGAAGGGATTATGCAGCCATATGCTGAAAGATACTGAGTTTTTCTTTTAAATGAAGAGAATCATAAAATTTGAGAGCATGGATGTTTCTGTGAGTAGATAACAGTTAAGAAAACTGTTTCTGGGGGCCATCAGGTGAGAAATTGGGGATCAACAGAGGTGAGGCTTAGAACCTCACCCCCCCTGTTCTGAGAGAAATCTTCTGCATATGTGGATGTTTTATTGCCGTTGTCTAGCTTGGATTAACACATAGTCTACAGGCACACACCTGATCATCTACATTTGCTCTCTTACAACACTAAACTATGTTTTCTACCTTTATCTTGTACCTACCTACCACTTCAGCATTTTATTAAAAATAATAATAATAAAGAGAGAAATGTGGTATCCACATATAAATCAAGTATAAAAAATCAAATGAGTATTCATATTTGAACTGACTGTTTATAGTTCATAATGCATGAGCAAAACCGAAAGTTTCTGTGATGACTGCCCTTGTACTGTTCACCATGTAACTTATTCACTATGTAAGAATTTGTTCTCCGTGTAAGAACTTGTTCATTATGCTTCAGAAGATTGGAGACTGACGAGAATTAGGCTTGGGGTGGATTAATGATTGTGCATTGAACATTGAGTCCCCTATACAGAATTTTATTGTTGTTAACAACCATTTGATCAATAAATATGAGAGATGCCCTCACAAAAAAAAAAAAAGTACACGCTTCCAATTGTAAAATAAATAAGTAACCGGGATGTAATGTATAGCATAAGGAATATAGTCAAAATATTGTAACAACTTGGTATGGTGATAGTTGGTACCTAGAATTATCATGTATATAAATGATGAATCACTGTGTTGTACACCTGAAACTAATGTAATACTGTGTGTCAACTACCCTTCAATAAAAAATAATTATCTAAAAAAAAAAAAAAAAGAAAACTGTTTCTGTAACAGGATAAGCCAGGATCATGTATGTGCATCATGCTGTCTAGATTGAACATGTACTCAGCAAATTTAACAACATCTCTTCCTACATTAAGTGCTATATGAAAGCAGGAGTAATCCAATCATCTTTCTTTTCTGAACTTCTGAACCCCTCATATTCCTCAAATAAACAAACATGCATAAGTCATCCACAGGTACCAAGCAGAGAATAAAAAATACTGGTGAAGCAAACATGAACAAGAAAAGATGTTTTCCTACAGGGAAAACAGATGATGATGCCCATTCTGATAGAAGGTTGGGGCACTCAGGGGAAAGAGGAAGAATCTTGAGAGTGGAAAAAAACCAGAGATTCTTATATAACCATTGATTCTCCCACTGAGTCTTTAAAGGGCTAATTTTGCCAGTCTTGAATGTGCATCTGTCTGAATACATTAAAATTTCATGGAATATTTAGCAATTTTTTTTAACAGATCTTCCAAAGACAAATATAACAAAATCAAATACTTGAGTGATAATAACTCAAGTTATAAAAAGCATAATAACTTGTTCAAATATTTTTATGCTTTTTTGCTAAAAAAGATAGTGGTGTTTCAAAACTAAGAATATAGTGGACTAAGAGCACAAAGGCATAGTACTTGCAGCTTTTTTCTGATTTCATTTTACAAATTTTTTTTGCAGATTTCATTTTACAAATGTAAATATATCTTTTCACTCAAAATCTATATTATATACACATTTATAACATGTATGACTATTGCAAAATTGAGCCACGTGTATTTCAGACCAAATGTTGGGGGAAACTCCATTCAATACAGAAGTCTATACCATTTAAACAATGGAAGCATCAGGTAAGTAACAACATTTGGACAGCAAGTCAATATGACTATGAAAGGTCTCCAATAATGAACAAATTCAGACCAATGCACAGTTTGAGTGTTTGGCCTTCTTATTGACAAAGGTTGCTTTCAATCACACTGTATCTATTACTATATCAATCATCACTCTAAATGAATACAGTGTTATCATTGACAAAGACATCACTTAACCTGAGAAAGTAAAGATTAAAAAAATAGCAAAATAATGAAAGGTAGGTGGTTCACAACAGGAAAATAAAAAATATACCTTAAGAACTTATTCATAGGAAAGTAAAGAAATTGAGGACCAGTGTGAAATGCTTACTTGTTCTCAGGGACCTTGAAATAGAATACAGTCAATAACATGTTGTTACTAATTAAAGTTAATGAAATTTGGTATTTTCTTTGGTATATAAATTAAGATATGAAATTGAACTGATAAAAATGATTTACATGCAGGATTAAAATATTGGCAGCTTTATAGAGTGAAATGTCACTATTTTGCTGTACTTCAAGTTTTACATTTTCTCCTTTGAATCCCTGTCAGCGTTCATCAACAGTAGAGAGTTTAATCAATGCTTGAGGTAACAATAGCATAACATTGAATATTTCTCTTGCTAGTAATCAAAATAATGTTTAGTAAAGATCATAAGGTAAAATGACATGCACATAAGTTCTAATTATCATATTACAAATTAGTGTTCCATGTTTTAAAAAAATACAGTGCATTTAAAAGAAGACTGCATTTCCACTAAATAAACTCTTTTATAGTTACTTGTTTAGTCTAAGGCACTGGCTTGCAGTAAGCAAAGTTCAGGAAATTCAAACTCTTAAGTTGTCACACTTGAATCCATTTTTTAAAAATTCTGTGATGAAAGCTCTTGTAGAATGAGATTCTGTGCATTGTGTGTGCACTCATGCATTAATGTACAAAGACTTGGCTTCAGTTTATAATTTTTTTCTATTGTAAATAAATGTTCTATTAAGATGCACTTTGACTCAGGTAAAGGAAGGGAAGGGTGTTGTCTTGACATAAAGAATGTGAGATACTTATTTAGAATAATTTGTTAGGCACCAAAACAATATTCAGGAAACAAATGAGGGGAAAAGATGGCATAAAAAGACAAAGGAAATCAAGGCAAAATTTCAAGCAGATTCAGCTGAATGAAGGGACCTTATGGAATAGCATGACACATTGGCCATTAAGGGAAATCATACAAATGAATGTGAGAAATGGCTGGACAATTTTATGGTGGGGGGTAGGAAAAGCTTGCAAAGTGTAGAAGAATAAAGGTCACAAAGAAGGGAAATGGGAGAAAAGAAGCTTACAGCAATCTACCTTTATTAGCCCAATGATTACTACTCACCTAGAAATTGCTTCTCAGGCCTATAAAATATCTGAGCTTTCAAGGAAAAAGGAAATACTCTTGCTACTTATGAATGTTTAAATGACCAAGACGCATGTCTTCAAAGATTTTGAGAAAATATTTTAATGGTAAAATGAAGCTTCTTTGATTTCAAATTAATTTCCATAGGTTTTCTCTTTTTTTCTCCCTCCCTCCCTCCTTCCTCCCTCCCTTCCTTCCTTCCTTCTTTTCTTTCTCTCCTGTTTTAAATATAACATTTAATGTCTTACATTTAAAACTTTTGTATAATAAGGAAAAAAATAGCAAAAATTAGTAGCAAGGTTTGTTTATATAAAATTTTAATATGTATTTTCACAAAACACAAAGCAAGGAAACATATCTTCAATAGGCAAAAGAAGACAGGACAATTACTCAATGTATATAGTATTTACAAACTTAGTGATATGTTAAAACTTGATGCATTTAACCGTAAACTGTAACTCTATTTACAAATGTACTTTTTCACATATTTTGTAGACTAAATATTTTACATAAAGAAGTAATGTATTATTCCTTTAATCAATGGGACTAGCATCAATACTGGTCCAGGCCTTTCAGCTTCAAATCACAATCTGAGCCTTGATACAGTGCCCTGTGGAGATTAATGCAAATAAAAACTGTTATTTCAAGCATATGGCCACACCTCTGAGCTTTATAAACAGCAGAATACTATATTTAATATTTATTTTTGGAAGAATTAATTTACTGTAACTAAAGAGGAAAAAGAGAGAAAATAATAAATACATAGTGGACATACTTTGTAATTTTAATACAGAAGCTTTGAATGATCAGATTACCCTACCAGAGTGAAATGGGCATAACACAGACAGATTCTTATCGATCTCAGTCTAGAAACAGAAACCAGGAGATACTGAAAACAGTTTCTAACGAGTGTGAAGACAGAGGCTGCATGCAGAGCTATTTTAATTTCCCCAATATAAAATCAAGACTTCATGAGAGAGAAGTTGGTTTAAAGAAGACATGTTGCTCAAATATAGGAAAAACCCTTAAACATGAGAAAAAGATAAAAAAGAACTAGTAAATAGAAAAGCCTTCCTTTCTGATGGGTTCAAAAGGAAATTCTAAAAGAGATACCTTATAAAATCCTGATCTGTCTAACCCACAGCCAGTGAAAAGGGGGAGAAAAGGAGAACTGAAAGAATCTGAATAGCTCTTATGCTTGGGTATCAGAAATTTCACCTAGTCATTAGCAAAAAAAACAAAATATTAATAGCAGAAATAAAATCATTACTATATTTTATTTAAGCAGGATCTTAGAGATCCAAACATTATAGTTTACAGATATACTTATGGATATTAGATTTAAAATATCTCAGAATATTACTAAGTTTTAGCCAAGGCTTCAAACAAATATAGTTTTTGGGTCTTTATCTTTTAGAAGAAATAGCTGAGGACCAGTGAGTTCTTAAAAATAATTATAGCAAAAAGTAACTACTAAATATATAGCTAATTTTAATACTAATATTATAAAATAACACATATATCTATATAAATACATATTTTTACCTAGTGCCATTGAGCATGAGTTTTCAAAGGAGAAATATTACCAGATAATTGCTTTGTTCAGTTTCTGCCCATCCCAGTTTCTTTTAATGATTAATTTTTGTCAAGATACTGTGTGTCTCTGCTCTTTAGTAATTTGGTTACACCAGCTTGCAGGAAGTAATATGGCAGTTGTAGTTAACCAGGGCAGTTGTCATTTGAATAATTTGCTCAAGTTTATTTTAGTTCAGCTCATTGTAGTTTTGTCTGAGGTGGCAGCTTCCAGTTCCCACACACCCAAGCGATCATGACATAGGAATTGCTGGGACCCTATGAGGATCCTGGACAGGTGCCTCTTTCTCATTTAAACTAAAAATGAGCAAGAGATTCATTTGTTCACTCCAGAAGTGTGTATTGATTTGCTCAACAAAGCAGGTTTACATACGTTATTTGCAGATTTCACAGACCTTGCAAATAAATGGTTACACCCATTTCACAGATGAGGAAATTTAGGCTTAGGAAGGTAAGTTACTTGCTGTTGGTCACAAGCCCAGTGAATGGACACTGGCTGTATGAATTTAGGGCCCACATGTCTCTTCAAACCCATGCAACCTCCCTTCACTACTCTGTCATTACCTAGCAGTCTTTCATCTATTAATTATCTGACAGTGCAATCTTTTAGAATAAATTTTTAGCCTAGTACCAATATAAACTGGTATATGAAAGACAAGACATTAGAGGACTAGCTAGAAATCTATGGATTACTATAAACCAGTATAGATGCTTTAAATACAAAGAGGAAAAAAGTTGAAGTGACCAAAATATAAGTTTCTGAATCAATAATACAGTTACTAAAATCACAAAATGTTATCACATTGTAAACAATAATAAATAAATAAATAAATATATATATATATGTACACATATACACATATAACATAACATGTATATGTGTGTGTGTGTATGGCATATATATAACTACACATACACTTTTTTGTCCATTGAAATCTTACACTTTTTTTCCTCAAGATTTTTGTTGTATGCATTGTGGTTGTGAAAAATAAATGCCCATGTACATACTATTGATTAATACAATGTAAGAAAAAGATTTAAGGACTTTTCAAACCTTATACAAGTTACTATATTCCTAAAAGATGAGAGATCTTCAGACAATCTCTTAACTTCTGGTAGTTTCCTTTTCCCTACTTATAAACCTAAGGAAAAAAAAAGACTGTTTTCTGAACTTTTAGAATAAGGCTATCCAAGATTCAGATTCTGAAACAAAGCACAGAGACAGAAACCATTTATGGGAATGGAGGAAGGAAAGCTAACATCCTGGCAAATATCTGAAGTTCAGAGTCTGAAATAACCTCCTTTTCCAAGACAGAAGCAGCACATAGTCAATGGAAATTCTTATCCAGAAAGTGGAGACATTTACACAATTTAGTCACAAGTTTTGTTTCTTTAGTTATTTGTTTATATGTTCACTTACATACTTGAGTTTTTAGCTCAAGATGAAAAGAAAATGGGAAAACACAATTATTTATTAATTAGTTCAAAATTTTATTTAGCATCTGTTATATTCTAGGCACCATGCAAGACATTAAGGTAGTCAGCACATACCATCTAGTAATTTCATGCAGTATCTGGGAATAATTAAGAAGGAAAAGAATCCCAAACTAGGGGAAACATTTATGTAAAGATGAATTGCTTCTTTAATTTTAGATACAGTTAGTTTGCTTGGAGTTTTTTGTGTTGTTTTGTTTAGGAACTGATTAAATACTGTGCTCAGAATAAGGTTTATACTTAATAAAACTTATTATTTCCTAAATATCAATTCTTAAGTCTCAGTTTATGAGCTCTAGTTCCCACATTCATAAACCATTTGCTTAAATTTTAGAAACATGATTTCTATTAAAGTCAATATAAATAGTGTGGCTTCAGACTCCAACCAGTGCTTTGAAAAATTGCCTTACTAAGTATTACAAGTCTTTCCAGCTTTGATATTAATATTAACCAAAAGTTGAAGTTGGAAAATGTTCACAGATGTAAACAATTTTACCAGAATCTTCTTTGTGTGTAAACTAACACATTGAATCATTTGGAAGGTGTTTCCCAGGAAATTGTTTTGTCATGAGTTAAAATTGTTTTCATTTAAAAAAATAATTTTTCTGCGAAGAGGAAAAAACACACATAAAAACAACAGTAAATATTAATTTTATACAATCAAAATATAAAAATATTAAACTATCAGAAATACATTCTTTAAAAATTTTATTACACTTGAAAAAGTTTTCCTGAAATTCCATGGAATTCCTACCTATGCAAAAAGGGACACAAATTGGACAGTATTCTTCAGAAGATACTAGAATCTGTTTTGAAGACAAAATCTGAGTAATCAGAGTCTGGCCCACTTAAGACAGAGGTTCCTCAAAATAGGGAAGTTAAGGCAATTAGTTAACATAATTTCATAAGGAATGTGATTATGGAGAATGACAGTGTTTTATTGTACAATTTTAAAAGTTGAGGATACGTTACTAATTCACGGTGTCTGTTTTGCTCATTTCCATTTCCTCCTCAGGGCTAACAAAGGAGCACTTTCCAAGAAACAATGGGTCTGGTTGTATAATATATTAATAGAAATTTAATGATAATAATAGTACCAATGTTTTGTATTCATATAGTACATTACCATTTGCAAGGTGTTCTCTTTTAAGTCAACTCTTTTAAGAGTTAACTCAGGCCATCACATTGAGTCAGTCTCCAACAGACTCAAATGCAAACAGTGCTGCCTAGAATTATTCAAACCAGAAGCTGTGCTCCCAGATCCCGCCCCCACCTCCCTCCTTATCCGACACTCCTCTTTGCTCCCATGGCTTCTAGTATTCCCACTACAGTAACCCATGACAATACATAATTATGGATGCCTGGCTAAGTATCTATCTTCCCAAAAGCATTGCATGTTTTCTGAGACTGGACCCCATGTTTATCTCCTAAGTATCCTATATATCATAAGTGCATAATAGATTTGAAACTTTTGATAGAATTAACTAGCTAATTCTTAATTTTCAGATGAAGAAATAGGATAAAAGGTAAACAAAAAAAGAAGTTAGCAGCACCAATTGCTAGTCCTTCAGTTCTTTGAGATTGAGCTAGGCTCCCTTTTTCAATATGGAATTAATTTCATGTGTAATTGCCTTACTAAGAATCCAATGAACTCAACGAATGTGATGAAGAAAACAGAAATGAAAGAATTCACGACTTCTACCAAATACTTACGGTGTTTACTGATAACCAATAATTTTGCAGTCTTCAGTTTATGTGTAGTCTAAGACGTCAACCCTGGTAATTTGTTTGGTGTTGCATAGTGTAAGCTCTGAGGTCAAATTCTTTGGGGTCACAACTTGCCTCTGACATTCATTGGTAGACTGTGGGCAAATTACTTAACTTGTATGTGTACCAGTTTTCTCATCTGTTAAATATGAAAATGAATATCATCTTCTCTCTCAGATTGTTGCGAGGACTCCTCTTGAATTAATGCATGAAAAATTACACAAAACAGCACTTGGCAAACAGAAAAGATTCAATAAATGTTAGCTATTATTATTACTATTTTATATTCATTTTTCTTAGTTTCTGAACAGTTCAGATGGGCCTGACATTAACCTACATCTGACTCTTCCAATTAGCTATTGTTAAATATTCTCTGAAAATATTCAGCCAGCTCTGGTGCTGATGCTGGAGAAATTTGATATAGTTGTTCTTAGAGGCAGGTTTTTCTATTCAGAACAATTTTGTACGTGTGTGTAAAATTGAGGTTATAGATTCATTTCAATCAAAGTTTCAGCAAGTTGTGTTTCCATTATTAAGGTAGAGGTGAAGGTGGAGAACTTTTGAATCATCATAGGTGAATTATTTATACCCATGTTTCAACCTTACATTAGTAAGATTCCATTTAGTTTTAATTTGAACTATGTCTCTTTTAAAGCACATATCGATGCTTTAAAATAGCACTCTGCTTTTCTCTTCACTTTGAAATTATTATTATAGACAAGAGATGATAAATATGTTCACCCTGAATCTAGAAACGTAAACTGGAATTTGAAATGGAAAAAAAGTCTGCATTTCCGAAGTTGTTACTAACAGCTCACTTTATAACCATATTTACATTTTCTTGTATCTTTTCCTTCAATTTAGTCAATATAAATTGACTAAAAGATATAATTAATAAAATATATCAATTAATGTAAATCCTTTCATTTTATTTTTGCTTTTATTAGTTTGAAGCAACATGCAACACTATTTAACTCAATTTTGTCTTTAAATTGAGTGAGTGGTAAATTCAAGTTTACCAACATCTTCTCGGACTAAACATTGTTTCTTTGCCAAATGTTTGTGATGTATTTTGGAAGACATTAAGGGAAGCATTGAACAATGCAAATATCCTAAATAAAAGTTAAAAATAGAACCATTCATCTAGATGTATGATCTACGTTGCATGAACTATCTGGGTTGTCTAAAATACCTGGATGACTATGTGGCTTTCTCTCTTATCTAGTTGTTTGACTTTGCATAAGCCTATTCTTCAATGGTGTTGATCACCTGAGGAGATAAAATAAATTTATTTTAGCGTAAATAAAAATATAAGTCAGACATTCCATCCAGTGGAGTTTGTTGTAATCATAGAACAATGAATTAAGTGTGCAGGATCCTTTAATAACGAAAGGAATAGAATGTCATTGCCTTTTTTTAGTATGATGAATATTTACTTAGAACTGTCAGGAATGCTTACTACATACTGTGCTGTGTTCATTAAACATGTTATACAGCAGTTTGTCAGAGAGAAAATCAAAATATCTGCTAGAGAAAAATATGCTTCACAAGCAACAGAGGTCATCATTAATTCAAAAACAGAATACTTCATTCAAAACTATATCTTTTTTCTGATCCTCACAGAGCCCCCAACCTTCAAAATTCAGTATGATGGCATCAAATATGAAATACAACATGGATAAAGTCCAAGATTTTCCCTTGATGCATGTTAGAAAATTGGAACAGGATATTAACATTCCTTATGGTGGTCGAAGCCTTTAGTACACAACATAATCAAGAAGAAAAAAAAACACATTTTCTATAACATTTATGGCTAGAAAATAACTGATAACTAGCCAGTATTGTCCAAATCTGCTCTCCAAATTGTGTGATCATCATAAAATGCTGAAATAAATGTAAGAAAAAGAAAAAGAAAGAGGTGGAGGAACAAGGGAAAGGCCAGGAGAAGAGAAATCATACGGTGATGATCTCTACGGCAGAACGTGCGCTGAAATATTACATTTAATCACAATCTGTTGAAGAATAAATAATATGAGGTAGCTTATTTGAAAATTTAATTGGAAAGTAGAAAGCAACTAATTGTTAAGCAAATTTACAGTTTCAAAGCAATTGTGTTAATATCAAATTTTTACACCCTCAGCATGGTATATTTATAATTTGCTATTTTACCCAAATTTGATCTATACATTTCCTTTGCTCTCAATTTTATCTTTAACATTTAAAGGAAAAATGGAAAATGTCTGTGAGACATTGAAAGGCAGCCTAGCTAGGGTTTTCGGGCTGTTTTTTGTTTTTTTGTTTTTTTGTTTTTTGATATCAGAAGAGACTTCCTTGGGGAGGAGGAATGATATAATGCCTGGGTAGCAAAGCAAACCATGCAGGAGCTTTTGGGGGTCAGAATGTTGCATCTGTGAAGAGCAGAAAAGGAGCCGTTAGTACCAGCTCTGCTGCTTCTTTCCCAAGAGTTGACCAACATTTGTTGATTATTTTCTTTTTCCTCTCAATAATTACTACAGTGGGGAAAGTTAGAAGACCTGGATTTATTCAGGCTGCCCAACAGTCATAAGAATATGGTCAGTTTTTACTAATATTCACTTCTCTTGATCTGAAAGCAGAGACAACATTTTCCTACTGACAAAAGTCAATTTCTTGGAGGTTATATTGATATAATGCATGTAAAAATACAAAAAAAAAAAACCCTGAAATGTCTCAAAAATCTGCTACAAAAATGTATTTCGTAAATAAGAAGGGTCATCATTAATCCAAAATTTCAGTGGAAACAATATTCCATATGGAAAAAGTGGATTTGTTTTTCCTGTTCCTCAATCATTCTCTGATTATTTTTGTTTCACATTTCCTGGTGTCACTCTCTCTAGTCTTCTCTCAAATTCATTTCTTTAGAGCAAAGACCAGAAAAAGAAAAAAGTTCTTTTTTTAAATTTATTTAAGGTACCACTGATATATACTGTTATGAAAGTTTCACATGAAAAACATTGTTACTACATTCACCCATTTTATCGAGATCCCCCCATGCCCCATTGCAGTCACTGCCCATCAGTCTAGTAAGAGGCCACTGAGTCCCTACTTGTCTTCTCTGTGCTACACTGTCTTCCCCGTGACGCCCACACACACCCTGTGTACAAAAAAAGTTCTTTTTCAATAAATGTGTGATGTAGCTGCTTGTGTGGATGGAAAACAAAAAATGTTGGGATAAAAGTTGTTTAGGAAACTGACTTGCTAATTATAAATAATTTCCATATTTGAAAAGGAAAAAATAAAGATTTCTTTTGCATTCAGTTACATTAATGTGTAATGTTTTTAATGTATATTTAAAAAAAGAAGACCAATAACACAATGAAACAAAACAAAACACCTAAGAAGGTAATGTGATCAGGAAGATCTCCCCTAGAAAGCTCTTATCTTGCATTTCTACATTAATGTAGAATATTTTTGATTAATGGGAACAGTGATACATGATAAATCCAGAGAGAAGCTTCTAAAATACCAAAAGAATTGCTGTATATTTTTGTATCTTATATTTGAGAACATTTCATTATTCTATAATTATTTAAACATAGGTAATACATTTGTGGCTTATAAAGATCTACCCAGGTTATTTTTGTAATCACTGACTGATTTCCTAGCCCTGCCAGGTGACAGTCTTCTGGACTTGATTATCTGATTTTGAAATAAGAGTTCCCCCAAATCAAGAGGTTATACATCTAACATTGATTATGGAAAGAAAAACAAAACATGATTCCAAGAAACCTCAATTTCTGTCCTGGAGTTTGTCTAAAATTAGTCTAATTTTCCAATTTTATCTGTTTCCTCATTTCTTTCACCATCATTATTTTTCAGTTGTACATTTAAGAATTCTTCCTGTCATCTTGACTTCCCATCACCTCCTAGTTCCTGTCATTCCTCCTTTCAAATGTCTTTCAGATCTGCCTGCTTCCCTTGTCTTTACACCATCAGCTAATCTAGGCCCTTAGTGCTTCATTGCTGGATTTACCATGAAAGCCTCATAACTAATCTCCCTGGTAAATTTCTCCAATCCATGTTGATGAATTTTGTAAGGGGCCAGTTTCATCGTTTTACTTCCTTGGTCCAAAATCAAAAGGGGCTTCCTCTTGCCTACCATATTAAGTTCAAATTCTTCTGTTTGATTTTCAAACATGCTTTATTATCTGACTCTTTCTTCCTCTTGAAAACTTATTTTATGGCTGGTTTTGCTGTTACTTGAGCTGTGAGCTGGAGAGAGAGAGATGCTGGACTGCAGTTTTGGAAGATGGCGGCTTGAGTAGAGCAGCGGAAATCTCCTCCCAAAACCACACATATCTATGAAAATATAACAAAGACAACTCTTCCTAGAATAAAGACCAGAGGACACAGGACAATATCCAGACCACATCCGCACCTGAGAGAACCCAGTGCTTCGCGAAGGGGGTAAGATACAAGACCTGGCCCCGCGGGAGCCGAGCGCCCCTCCCCCCAGCTCCCGGCGGGAGAAGAATAGGCAGAGCGGGAGGGAGACGGAACCCAGGACTGCCGAACACCCAGCCCCAGCCATCCGGGCCAGAGTGCAGACACAGTGCGTGCGCAGGGGACCCTGGATACTAGGAAAACAGGGCAGCAAGAACAGTGAGTGGGAACCAAAGGCGCCGGAGGACATAAGAAAAGTGAGTGACCATTTTTTTTTTTTTCTGCTATGATTTGGCGAGCGCTTTTTGGAAGTCTTAAAGGGATAGGGACCCCAATACTAGGGAAACAGGGAAGCAAGACCGGTGAGCAGATGCCTGAGGCTGGCACCGGAGAATAAAGAAAAACGAGCGGCCACCTTTTTTTTCTTTTTTTTTTTTAAATTAAAAAAATTTTTTTTTCTTTAATTTGAAATTTTTTTTTTTTTTTTTTTTTTTTTGCGGTCGTTGTTTTGTTATGGCAGGTGCTTTTTGGAAGTCTTAAAGGGGCAGGGCGGAACACTTAATCCAGAGGTAGGGAATCTGGGGATCTCTGGGCACCCTGACCCCTGGGCTGCAGGGAGAGGGAGGCCCCTTATGGAGATAAATAGCCTCCCAGCCGCTCCCCCTCCAACGCGACTCCACCATTTTGGAGTAGCTGCCCGAGCCAGGCCACGCCCACAGCAACAGCGGAGATTAACTCCATAGCAGCCGGGCAGGAAGCAGAAACCCTGTCTGCGCGCAGCTGCGCAGCACAAGCCACTAGAGGTCGCTGTTCTCCCAGGAGAGGAGGGCCACAAACCAACAAGAAAGGAAGTCCTTCCAGCCGTCACTCGTCCCAGTTCTGCAGACTATTCCTATCACCATGAAAAGGCAAAGCTACAGGCAGACAAAGATCACAGAGACAACACCAGAGAAGGAGACAGACCTAACCAGTCTTCCTGAAAAAGAATTCAAAACAAGAATCATAAACATGCTGACAGAGATGCAGAGAAATACGCAAGAGGTATGGGATGAAGTCCGGAGGGAGATCACAGATGCCGGAAAGGAGATCGCAGAAATGAAACAAACTCTGGAAGGGTTTATAAGCAGAATGGATAGGATGCAAGAGGCCTTTGATGGAATTGAAACCAGAGAACAGGAACGCATAGAAGCTGACATAGAGAGAGATAAAAGGATCTCCAGGAATGAAACAATATTAAGAGAACTGTGTGACCAATCCAAAAGGAACAATATCTGTATTATAGGGGTTCAAGAAGAAGAAGAAGAGAGGAAAAGGGATGGAAAGTATCTTAGAAGAACTAATTGCTGAAAACTTCCCCAAACTGGGGGAGGAAATAATCGAACAGACCACGGAAATACACAGAACCCCCAACAGAAAGGATCCAAGGAGGACAACACCAAGACGCATAATAATTAAAATGGCAAAGATCAAGGACAAGGAAAGAGTTTTAAAGGCAGCTAGAGAGAAAAAGGTCACCTATAAAGGAAAACCCATCAGGCTAACATCAGACTTCTAGACAGAAACCCTACAGGCCAGAAGAGAATGGCATGATATATTTAATACAATGAAACAGAAGGGCCTTGAATCAAGGATATTGTACCCAGCATGACTATCATTTAAATATGATGGCGGGATTAAACAATTCCCAGACAAGCAAAAGCTGAGGGAATTTGCTTCCCACAAACCACCTCTACAGGACATCTTACAGGGACTGCTCTAGATGGGAGAACTCCTAGAAAGAGCACAGCACAAAACACCCAACATATGAAGAATGGAGGAGGAGGAATAAGAAGGAAGAGAATAAAAGAATATCCAGACAGTGTATATAACAGCTCAATAAGCGAGCTAAGTTAAGCAGTAAGATACTAAAGAGGCTGACCTTAACCTTTGGTAACCACGAATTTAAAGCCTTCAATGGCAATAAGTACATATCTTTCAATAGTCACCCTAAATGTTAATGGGCTGAATGCACCAATCAAAGGACACAGAGTAATAGAACAGATAAAAAAGCAAGATCCATCTATATGCTGCTTAGAAGAAACTCACCTCAAACCCAAAGACATGTACAGACCAAAAGTCAAGGGATGGAAAAACATATTTCAGGCAAACAACACTGAGAAGAAAGCAGGGGTTGCAGTACTAATATCAGACAAAATAAACTTCAAAACAAAGAAAGTAACAAGAGATAAAGAAGGACACTACATAATGATAAAGGGCTCAGTCCAACAAGAGGATATAACCATTCTAAACATATATGCACCCAACACAGGAGCACCAGCATATGTGAAACAAATACTAACAGAACTAAAGGGGGAAATAGACTGCAATGCATTCATTCTAGGAGACTTCAACACACCACTCACCCCAAAGGATAGATCCACTGGGCAGAAAATAAGTAAGGACATGGAAGCACTGAACAACACAGTAGAACAGATGGACTTAATAGACATCTATAGAACTCTACATCCAAAAGCAACAGGATATACATTCTTCTCAAGTGCACATGGAACATTCTCCAAAATAAACCACATACTAGGTCACAGAAAGAGCCTCAGAAAATTCCAAAAGATTGAAATCCTACCAACCAACTTTTCAGACCACAAAGGCATAAAACTAGAAATAAACTGTACAAAGAAAGCAAAGAGGCTCACAAACACATGGAGGCTTAACAACCCACTCCTAAATAATCAATGGATCAATGACCAAATCAAAATGGAGATCCAGCAATATATGGAAACAAATGACAACAACAACACTAAGCCCCAACTTCTGTGGGATGCAGCAAAAGCAGTCTTAATAGGAAAGTATATAGCAATCCAAGCATATTTAAAAAAGGAAGAGCAATCCCAAATGAATGGCCTAATGTTACAATTATCGAAATTGGAAAAAGAAGGACAGATGAGGCCTAAGGTCAGCAGAAGGAGGGACATAATAAAGATCAGAGAAGAAATAAATAAAATTAAGAATAAAACAATAGCAAAAATCAATGAAACCAAGAGCTGGTTCTTCAAGAAAATAAACATAATAAATAAGCCTCTAGCCAGACTTATTAAGAAGAAAAGAGAGTCAACACAAATCAACAGTATCAGAAATGAGAAAGGAAAAATCACGACGGAGCCCACAGAAATACAAAGAATTATTAGAGAATACTATGAAAACCTATATGCTAACAAGCTGGGAAACCTAGGAGAAATGGACAACTTCCGAGAAAAATACAACCTTCCAAGACTGACCCAGAAAGAAACAGAAAATCTAAACAGACCAATTACCAGCAACGAAATTGAAGTGGTAATCAAAAAACTGCCAAAGAACAAAACCCCCGGGTCAGATGGATTTACCTCGGAATTTTATCAGACATACAGGGAAGACATAATACCCATACTCCTTAGAGTTTTCCAAAAAATAGAGGAGGAGGGGATACTCCCAAACTCATTCTATGAAGCTAACATCACCCTAATACCAAAACCAGGCAAAGACCCCACCAAAAAAGAAAACTACAGACCAATAACCCTGATGAACGTAGATGCAAAAATACTCAACAAAATATTAGCAAACCGAATTCAAAAATACATCAAAAAGATCATACACCATGACCAAGTGGGATTCATCCCAGGGATGCAAGGATGGTACAACATCATCCAACACATCAACAAACAGAAGGACAAAAACCACATGATCATCTCCATAGATGCTGAAAAAACATTTGACAAAGTTCAACATCCATTCATGATAAAAACTCTCAGCAAAATGGGAATAGAGGGCAAGTAACTCAACATAATAAAGGCCATCTATGATAAACCCACAGCCAACATTATATTGAACAGCGAGAAGCTGAAAGCATTTCCTCTGAGATCGGGAACTAGACAGAGATGCCCACTCTCCCCACTGTTATTCAACATAGTACAGGAGGTCCTAGTCACGGCAATCAGACAAAACAAAGAAATACAAGGAATCCAGATTGGTAAAGAAGAAGTTAAACTGTCACTATTTGCAGATGACATGATACTGTACATAAAAAACCCTAACGACTCCACCCCAAAACTACTAGAACTGATATCGGAATACAGCAAAGTTGCAGGATACAAAATCAACACACAGAAATCTGTGGCTTTCCTATACACTAACAATGAACCAACAGAAAGAGAAATCAGGAAAACAACTCCATTCATAATTGCATCAAAAAAAATAAAATATCTAGGAATAAACCTTACCAAAGAAGTGAAAGACTTATACTCTGAAAACTACAAGTCACTCTTAAGAGAAATTAAAGGGGACACTAACAGATGGAAACTCATCGCATGCTGTGGCTAGGAAGAATCAATATCGTCAAAATGGCCATCCTGCCCAAAGCAATATACAGATTTGATGCAATCCCTCTGAAACTACCAGCAACATTCTTCAATGAACTGGAACAAATAGTTCAAAAATTCATATGGAAACACCAAAGACCCCGAATAGCCAAAGCAATCCTGAGAAAGAAGAATAAAGTAAGGGGGATCTCACTCCCCAACTTCAAGCTCTACTATAAAGCCATAGTAAACAAGACGATTTGGTACTGGCACAAGAGCAGAGCCACAGACCAATGGAACAGACTAGAGAATCCAGACATTAACCCAGACATATATGGTCAATTAATATTTGATAAAGGAGCCATGGACATACAATGGCGAAATGACAGTCTCTTCAACAGATGGTGCTGGCAAAACTGGACAGCTACATGTAGGAGAATGAAACTGGACCATTGTCTAACCCCATATACAAAAGTAAATTCAAAATGGATCAAAGACCTGAATGTAAGTCATGAAACCATTAAACTCTTGGAAGAAAACATAGACACAAACCTCTTAGACATAAACATGAGTGACCTCTTCTTGAACATATCTCCCCGGGCAAGGAAAACAACAGCAAAAATGAATAAGTGGGACTATATTAAGCTGAAAAGCTTCTGTACAGCAAAAGACACTATCAATAGAACAAAAAGGAACCCTACAGTATGGGAGAATATATTTGAAAATGACACGTCCGATAAAGGCTTGACGTCCAGAATATATAAAGAGCTCACATGCCTTAACAAACAAAAAACAAATAACCCAATTAAAAAATGGGCAGAGGAACTGAACAGACAGTTCTCCAAAAAAGAAATACAGATGGCCAACAGACACATGAAAAGATGCTCCACATCGCTAATTATCAGAGAAATGCAAATTAAAACTACAATGAGGTATCACCTCACACCAGTAAGGATGGCTGCCATCCAAAAGACAAACAACAACAAATGTTGGCGAGGCTGTGGAGAAAGGGGAACCCTCCTACACTGCTGGTGGGAATGTAAGTTAGTTCAACCACTGTGGAAAGCAGTATGGTGGTACATCAAAATGCTCAAAACAGACTTACCATTTCACCCAGGAATTGCACTCCTAGGAATTTACCCTAAGAATGCAGCAATCAAGTATGAGAAAGATCAGTGCACCCCTATGTTTATCGCAGCACTATTTACAATAGCCAAGAATTGGAAGCAACCTAAATGTCCATCGATAGATAGATGGATAAAGAAGAAGTGGTACATATACACAATGGAATACTACTCAGCCACAGGGAAAGGGCAAATCCAACAATTTGCAGCAAAATGGATGGAGCTGGAGGGTATTATGCTCAGTGAAACAAGCCAAGCGGAGAAAGAGAAATACCAAATGATTTCACTTATCTGTGGAATATAAGAACAAAGGAAAAACTGAAGGAACAAAACAGCAGCAGAATCACAGAACTCAAGAATGGACTAATAGGTACCAAAGGGAAAGGGACTGGGGAGGATGGGTGGGTAGGGAGGGATAAGGGGGGAGAGAAATAGGGGGGTATTAAGATTAGCATGCATGGGGGGGTAGGAGAAAAGGGAGGGCTGCACAACACAGAGAAGGCAAGTAGTGATTCTACAACATTTTGTTATGCTGATGGACAGTGACTGTAAAGGGGTTTATAGGGGGGACCTGGTATAGGGGAGAGCCTAGTAAACATAATATTCGTCATTTAAGTGTAGATTAGTGATACCAAAAAAAAAAAAAAAGAAAAAAGAAGGCAGTTCCTGTTTGGTAACATCCAATGAGTTCTACACAAGGGTATAAAGGGCATGGAAAAGTGTAGGCAAAGGGTCTGTTTGTGTTTATACAGAGGATCAAAGCGTAATTGGGCTACCCCGAAAATGAACTAAGATACAATATGAAAAAGAACTTCCAACATCTGCACTCCCTGGAAGACTCATGCCAGAAGATGATCATCAAAAAACCCCAACAAAGATCCACGCAGTGCTACAGCTGTAGATGCACTCATCCCACCAGTTCCTGGACTTGCCATGGGAATGAAGAAGGAGATATCTAAGCTGCCCTGTGCATACAGTAAAACAACAAATTTGACTGGATCTATACTGTTGGAACTCAACCAAGAATTAGGAGAAGTGCAAATTGTAGTGCTCCAAAATCTTACAACTACAGACTATTTACTGTTAAAAGAACATAAGGGATTTGAACATTCCCCAGGAATGGGTTGTTTTAATTTGTCTGATTTCTCTCAGACTGTTCAAGTTCAGTTGGACAATATCTACCATATCTTAGATAAGTTTTCACAAATGCCTAAGGTGCCTAACTGGTTTTCTTGGTTTCACTGGAGATGGCTGGTAATTACAGGTATGCTTTGGTTATGTAACTATACTCCTATTATGTTAATGTGTGTGCGCAATTTAAGTAGTAGCTTAAAACCTATACATGCTGAAGTTACTCTACAAGAAGATATGTCAAAGAAATAATCAATCTTCTCAGGTTTTCTGCCGTCTGCTACTTCTATAGCTTTTCTTCTTCCTTCCTAATTACAACCCTTAAATTGAATTCGTGCCTCATATCAAATTTACCGAGTATCATAATTCTTCCAAGTGGTAAAGATACCTCAAGACAAATGCTGGGCATAGAAGCTACAGGGCATAAATACGCAAAGAAATAAAAAGCTAACCATTTCAAACAATAAGGCTTCTCTCTCACTTACCAACTTTACATTTCCCTGTATGGCCCCAGAAGATGACTGGTTAGCCAGAGACGGGTAAGATTCCTCATGGGAGGAACAACCTAAGACAGGCACAGTCGCAGGGGGGTAATCAGGTGAGAAATTGAGGATCAACAGAGGTGAGGCTTAGAACCTCAGCTCCCCTTTTCTGAGAGAAATCTTCTGCATACGTGGATGTTTCATTGCCCTTGTCTAGCTTGGATTAACACATAGTCTACAGGCACACAGCTGATCATCTACATTTGCTCTCTTACAACACTAAACTATGTTTTCTACCTTGATCTTGTATCTACCTACCACTTCAGCATTTTATTAAAAATAATAATAATAAAGAGAGAAATGTGGTATCCACATATAAATCAAGTATAAAAATCAAATGAGTATTCATATTTGAACTGTTTATAGTTCGTAATGCGTAAACAAAACCGAAAGTTTCTGTGATGGCTGCCCTTGTACTGTTCACCATGTAACTTATTCACTATGTAAGAATTTGTTCTCCATGTAAGAACTTGTTTGTTATGCCTCAGAAGATTGGAGACTGACGAAAATGAGGCTTGGGGTGGATTAATGATTGTGCATTGAGCATTGACTCCCCTATACAGAATTTTATTGTTGTTAACAACCATTTGATCAATAAATATGAGAGATGCCCTCACAAACAAACAAACAAAAAAAAAAAAGTACACACTTCCAATGGTAAAATAAATAAGTAACCGGGATGTAATGTATAGCATAAGGAATATAGTCAAAATATTGTAACAACTTGGTATGGTGATAGCTGGTACCTAGAATTATCATGTATATAAATGTTGAATCACTATGTTGTACACCTGAAAATAATGTAATGTAATACTGTGTGTCAACTACCCTTCAATAAAAAATAATTATCTACAAAAAAAAAAAAAGAAAACTTATTTTATGGTTTTATGCCAGAGAACCTGTCAAATCTGTCTCCTCTTTGGCTCTTCTAAACCCAATGATTATTCTGTAAATTTGCATTGCATCCTTTCTCCCAAACTGCATCAGATCAGAAGGTTTTCCTTGCTTCTCTGATTTCCAAACACTAGCTATTTTTAAAGTCCCATCATTTCATGCATTTCTTAGAAACCATTAGTTTATGTTAACCTCTTTTATTTCTTTGTTTGAAGTGTTTACTTTAGTTCCAACACTTTCAAACACATTTCATGCATTAATAGTCAATTTTCATTTCTGAAACTATACAATGGCCAAATACTATGTTAATGTTTATGGACATAATCTCATTTAATTTTCACAATAATCCTAGGAGGTAGATAGTTTAAGTGCATATCGTTTTGGGATTAAACGTGAAGATTTCAGAAAAAACAAATGACCACAAAGATCCAATTTTCTTACCACAAGAAATATTCAATTGTTCTGAATTTCAGGTTACCATATTCAGTAAATAAAAATACAGGAATAAAGATATAGATACATTTTAATTTCAATTAAAAAGTCAAATATTTTTATATAATTCTGTCCCATGCAATATTTGAGACATGTTCATACAAAATATTATTTACTGTTAATCTGAAACTCAAATTTAACATTTTATTTGACAACTCCAGCTTAAATATGTAGATATCATAGACTTTTCATACCAAATTAAGTCTTTTCCATACAATATTAAGAATATGGACATTAATAAGCACCTCTTCCCCCCACCAATACTTTTAGTGTACATAGAACGGAAGTCTGTGCTCCGACATTCCTCATAGAATGCTTCAAATGCATGAATGTGAGACATAAAATATACAAAGAAAAAAGATAAGTAATATTCAAATCAAGATCAAAATCTCTGGGACCAGAAAGAAAATTAAAATGCAAAGCAGTGAGTGGTGCTTGAGCCACATGCTCCCTAGACTCTTGGTCAACAATCAGGATGAGAAAGCTAGGTGACTAGCTCATGAAGGGCAATGGAGAATAAAGATGCTGAGCATGAGACAGTCGGGAACCAGGTTCAGTACTTCAAACTAGGATTTAAGGTAGGGCTTTTCCACGCATGAGAAGAGACTGAAAAGAAGCCATTGCCAAGCACATTCTCAGGTTATGGCTTGTGTGATATTGATGCTTAGGAAGTTAGGGTATATGTCTTCAGCTTCCTCATTTAAAAATCAACAGAAATAATATTAACCTCACAAATTTATTCTAAGGATCAAATGGTAACCCTACACTCTTGAATCATTAAATATGCAAATTAGAACATTATTATGCAGTACCTATAATCAGCCTGCAACTGAGATCACAACTTTATAAACATGGTTTCTTTATTACACTGAGATAGAAAAATTAGGTTATTCCCTCTACTTTTAAAAGTGGAACCTGAAAATCAGATAAACTAAATGTTTCATTCAAAGCCATTTATCTGAACAAAGAAAATGTTCAGGACAGAATTTGAACCTATGCGTGATCCTTAGTCCATGAGTGGTGTAACTTACTGAAGGTAGGAAACAAAGAGCAGGAGGAAGTGATTAAGTTTACATAGTTAGTACATGACTGGAAGGAGAGGGAAAAAAAAGCCACTTACTAGAAACTTATCATCTGAAGTTTTCAGACTCTAAGCATTATCAGTCACACATACATAACTAATTGATATTGTAAATAAGTTCATGTGTGTTGGTTTGTAAATTGGCCCATGTATGTGAGGGCATAGAGAAGCTGAAGAAAGAGGCAGGCTACTCTAGATTGGGAGGTGGCAGGTTTAATAAACAAGGAAATTCATATGAGGCTTGTCTTCGGTGACTGCAAGATGAATGGATCTCCTCACCTGCCCACCAGAATCTAAAAGTTTATGTAGAGGTCTTAACTGAATTCAGTCATATATGCTATCCAGATGGTCTCAAAACACCTTATTCTCTTAAGGCTGTGCTCTTGAAACAGCTCCTGCTGTGGGAACAGTGGGCAGAATACATCCCAAGGACAGCAGAGAGGGTAAGAAGAGTGCAATTGCCCAGGTCCAGCTCTCAGGTTGTGTCCTTTTGATGCCCTCCCTAACAATGTCCTATACTTTCTAATCAATTAATTTATCCAAGGAGGGTTAAGCATAAAGCAGATATTAGACAAATATGTCTTGACCAATTTATTGATTATAAGGATATCACCTTCTAAGAGAATATTCTTATCTGATTGAATAAAACAACTAGATATAAGGCAGTAAGGAACCCCTTATCAGTAAAGTAAAGGTATTCATTTTCCACACTGTAATATCTGTGAAACTCACCAGGTTCCTGTGGTTCAGAGGGAAAATGTGTCTTAGCTAGGAGTAATTCAATGACTATAGCAAATAGCCCAGAAAAAAAAATCTCAGTATCTTACTATGACAAGCATTTATATTTGGTTTATATCACAGTCCAAAGCAGAAGAAGGGAATGTGTGGGCAGTGGAGGGTAAATGAGCCCGGAAACCAGGCAGCTGTACTTTACATAGTCATTCATGTACCCAGGCTCTTCCATCTGTATTAATACCCTCCTCTATAATCTCAGAATTCTTTGATGGATTCTCTATCTGGGTACCCAGTAAGCACAGAGCCAGTATAGAAGAGAGCTTTGGGAGGTTCAACCAGAAATGATATTGGTCGCTTCACTTCTACTCCATTGTCCAGAACCATGTTCAGAGTCACTGGCTCATTGCAGAACAATCTGGCAACTGTAGTCAATGTGTGAGCTTGGGAGGAAAGTGAAATGTGTTGGTGAAATAAGGACATGATTCTTCCACCACTAAATTAAAGAAGGTGAAATCGGATTTAGCCATAGGACAGCCAAGATTATCAGTAATCAAAATTTGAGGGTGGAGCCAAGATGGCGGCATGAGTGGAGCAGCGGAAATCTCTTCCCAAAACCGCATCTATTTATGAAAATATAACAAAGACAACTCTTCCTAGAAGAGAGACCAGAGGACATAGGACAACATCCAGACCACATCCACACCTGTGAGAAACCAGTGCCTCATGAAGGGGGTAAGATACAAGCCCCAGCCCGGTGGGACCCAAGTGCCCCTCACCCCAGCTCCTGGCAGGAGGAGAGGAGTCAGAGCGGGGAGGGAGAGGGAGACCAGGACTGATGAACACCCAACCCCAGCCATCCGCACGAGAGCGCACACACAGTGCATGCATGGGGTCCTGGATACTAGGAAACAGGGCAGCAAGACTGGTGAGCAGGTCCCTGAGGCTGGTGCTCGGGGACAGAGGACAAAGAAAAGTGAGTAGCTTTTTTTTTTTTTTTTGGTGAGTGCTTTTTGGAAGTCTTAATGGGACAGGGACCCCAAAACTGGATGGAAGCGTCCCGGGACACTTAGTCCAGAGGCAGGGAATCTGCAGATCTCTGGGCACTTTAACCCCCTGGGCAGCAGGGAACACTCATGGAGATAAATAGCCTCCCGGCCGCTCCCCCTCCAACGCAGCTCCACCATATTGGAGCAGGCGCCCAAGGCAAGCCATGCCCACAGCAAAAGCGGAGATAAACTCCATAGCAGCAGGGCAAGAATCAGAAGCCCTTTCTGCACGCAGCTGCCCAGCACAAGCCACTAGTGGTCGCTGTTCTCCCAGGAGAGGAAGGCCACAAACCAACAAGAAGGGAAGCTCTTCCAGCCGTCACTTGTACCAGCTCTGCAAACTATTCCTATCACCATGAAAAGGCAAAACTACAGGCAGACAAAGATCACAGAGACAACACCAGAGAAGGAGACAGACCTAACCAGTCTTCCTGAAAAAGAATTCAAAATAAAAATCATAAACATGCTGATGGAGATGCAGAGAAATATGCAAGAGCTAAGGGATGAAGTCCAGAGAATGATCACAGATGCCAGGAAGGAGATTACAGAAGTGAAACAAACTCTGGAAGGATTTATAAGCAGAATGGATAAGATGCAAGAGGCCATTGATGGAATTGAAATCGGAGAACAGGAACGCATAGAAGCTGACATAGAGAGAGATAAAAGGATCTCCAGGAATGACACAATATTAAGAGAACTCTGTGACAATCCAAAAGGAACAATATCCATATTATAGGGGTACCAGAGGAAGAAGAGAGAGGAAAAGGGATAGAAAGTGTCTTTGAAGAAATAATTGCTGAAAACTTCCACAAACTGGGGGACGAAATAATCGAAAAGACCATGGAAATACACAGAACTCCCAACAGAAAGGACCCAAGGAGGACAAAAACAAGACACATAATAATTAAAATGGTAAAGATCAAGGACAAGGAAAGAGTTTTAAAGGCAGTTAGAGAGAAAATGGTCACCTATAAAGGAAAACCCATCAGGCTATCATCAGACTTCTCGACAGAAACCTTATAGGCCAGAAGAGAATGGCATGATATATTTAATGCAATGAAACAGAAGGGCCTTGAATCAAGAATATTGTATCCAGCAAGATTATCATTTAAATATGATGGAGGGATTAAACAGTTCCCAGAAAAGCATAAGTTGAGGGAATTTGCCTCCTACAAACAACCTCTACAGGTTATTTTAGAGGGACTGTTCTAGATGGGAGAACTCCTGAAACTAAACAGATGTCACCAGAGAAAATAAAATCACAGCAAAGAAAGCAGACCAACCAAATACTAACTAAAGGCAAAAAATAAAATAAAATAAAATCAACTACCCACTAAAAGCAGTTAAAGGAAACACGAGAGAGCACAGAATAAAGCAACCAACATACAAAGAATGGAGGAGGAGGAATAAGAAGGAAGAGAATAAAAGAATCTCCAGACAGTGTATGTAACAGCTCAATAAGTGAGCTAAGTTAGGCAGTAAGATAATAAAGAGGCTAACCTTGAACCTTTTGTAACCACGAACTTAAAGCATGCAATGGCAATAAGTACATATCTTTCAATAGTCACCCTAAATGTAAATGGACAGAATGGACCAATCAAAAGACACAGAGTAATAGAATGATATAAAGCAAGACCCATCTATATGCTGCTTACAAGAAACTCACCTCAAACCCAAAGACATGCACAGACTAAAAGTCAAGGGATTGAAAAACATATTTCAGGCAAACAACAGACAGAAGAAAGCAGGAGTTGCAGTACTAATATCAGACAAAATAGACTTCAAAACAAAGAAAGTAACAAGAGATAAAGAAGGACACTACATAATGATAAAGGGCTCAGTCCAACAAGAGGATATAACCATTCTAAACATATATGCACCCAACACAGGAGCACCAGCATATGTGAAACAAATACTAACAGAACTAAAGGGGGAAATAGACTGCAATGCATTCATTTGAGGAGACTTCAACATGCCACTCACCCCAAAGGATAGATCCACTGGGCAGAAAATAAGTAAGGACATGGAGGCACTGAACAACACAGTAGAACAGATGGACTTAATAGACATCTATACAGCTCTACATCCAAAAGCAACAGGATATACATTCCTCTCAAGTGCACATGGAACATTCTCCAGAATAAACCACATACTAGCTCACAAAAAGAGCCTCAGTAAATTCCAAAATATTGAAATTCTACCAACCAACTTTTCAGACCACAAAGATATAAAACTAGATATAAATTCTACAAAGAAAACAAAAAGGCTCACAAACACATGGAGGCTTAACAACATTCTCCTAAATAATCAATGGATCAACAAGCAAATTAAAATAGAGATTAAGGAATATATGGAAACAAATGACAAGAACACAAAGCCCCAACTTCTGTGGGATGCAGCGAAAGCAGTCTTAAGAGGAAAGTATATAGCAATCCAGGCACACTTGAAGAAGGAAGAACAATCCCAAATGAATAGTATAACATCACAATTATCAAAACTGGAAAAAGAAGAACAAATGAGGCCTAAGGTCAGCAGAAGGAGGGACATAATAAAGATCAGAGAAGATATAAACAAAATTGAGAAGAATAAAACAATAGAAAAAAATCAATGAAACCAAGAGCTGGTTCTTTGAGAAAATAAACAAAATAGATAAGCCTCTAGCCAGACTTATTAAGTGAAAAAGAGAATCAACACAAATCAACAGAATCACAAATGAGAATGGAAAAATCACGACAGACTTCACAGAAATAGAAAGAATTATTAAAGACTACTATGAAAACCTATATGCCAACAAGCTGGAAAACCTAGAAGAAATGGACAACTTCCTAGAAAAATACAATGCTCCAAGACTGACCAAGGAAGAAACACAAAAGTTAAACAAACCAATTACAAGCAAAGAAATTGAGATGGCAATCAAAAAACTACCCAAGAAGAAAACACCCAGGCCAGACAGATTTACCTCGTGTTTTATCAGACATACAGAGAAGACATAATACCCATTCTCCTTAAAGTTTTCCAAAAAATAGAAGAGGAGGGAATACTACCAAACTCATTCTATGAAGCCAACATCACCCTAATACCAAAACCAGGCAGAGACCCAACCAAAAAAGAAAATTACAGACCAATATCCCTGATCAATGTAGAAGCAAAAATACTCAATAAAATATTAGCAAACCAAATTCAAAAATATATCAAAAGGATCATACACCATGACCAAGTGGGATTCATCCCAGGGATGCAAGGATGGTACATTTGAAAATCCATCAACATCATCCACCACATCAACAAAAAGAAAGACAAAAACCACATGATCATCTCCATAGATTCTGAAAAAGCTTTTGACAAAATTCAACATCCATTCATGATAAAAACTCTCAGCAAAATGGGAATAGAGGCCAACTACCTCAACATAATAAAGGCCATATATCATAAGCCCACAGCCAACATTATACTGAACAGCAAGAAGCTGAAAGCTTTTCCTCTGAGATCGGGAACAAGACAGGGATGCCCACTCACCCCACTGTTATTTAAAATAGTACTGGAGGTCCTAACCATGGCGATCAGACAAAACAAAGAAATACAAGGAATCCAGATTGGTAAAGAAGAAGTTAAACTGTCACTATTTGCAGATGATATGATATTGTACATAAAAAACCCTAAAGACTCCACTCCAAAACTACTAGAACTGCTATCGGAATACAGAAAGCTGCAGGATACAAAACTAACACACAGAAATCTGTGGCATTCCTATACACTAACAATGAACCAATAGAAAGAGAAATCAGGAAAACAACTCCATTCACAATTGCATCAAAAAGCATAAAATACCTAGGAATAAACCTAACCGAAGAAGTGAAAGACTTATACCCTGAAAACTACAAGTCACTCTTAAGAGAAATTAAAGGGGACACTAACAAATGAAAACTCATCGCATGCTGTGGCTAGGAAGAATTAGTATCGTCAAAATGGCCATCTGACCCAAAGCAAGATACAGATTTGATGCAATCTCTATCAAATTTCCAGCAACATTCTTCAATGAACTGGAACAAATAGTTCAAAAATTCATATGGAAACACCAAAGACCCCAAATAGCCAAAACAATTCTGAGAAAGAAGAATAAAGTGGGGTGGATCTCACTCCCCAACTTCAAGCTCTACTATAAAGCCATAGTAATCAAGACAATTTGGTACTGGCACAAGAACAGAGCTACAGACCAGTGGAACAGATTAGAGACTCCAGACATTAACCCAAACATATATGGTCAATTAATACTTGATAAAGGAGCCATGGACATACAATGGCGAAATGACAGTCTCTTCAACAGATGGTGCTGCCAAAACTGGACAGCTACATGTAGGAGAATGAAACTGGACCATTGTCTAACCCCATACACAAAAGTAAATTCAAAATGGATCAAATACCTGAATGTAAGTCATAAAACCATAAAACTCTTAGAAAAAAACATAGGCAAAAACCTCTTAGACGTAAACGTGAGTGACCTCTTTTTGAACATATCTCCCCAGGCTAGGAGAACAACAGCAAAAATGAATAAGTGGGACTATATTAAGCTGAAAAGCTTCTGTACAGCAAAAGAAACCATCAATGGAACAAAAAAGGACCCTACAGTATGGGAGAATATATTTGTAAATGACAGATCCGATAAAGGCTTGACGTCTAAAATATATAAGGAGCTCACCCACCTCAACAAACAAAAAATAAATAATCCAATTAAAAAATGGGCAGAGGAACTGAACAGACATTTCTCCAAAAAGGAAATACAGATGGCCAACAGACACATGAAAAGATGCTCCACATCGCTAATTATCAGAGAAATGCAAATTAAAACCACAATGAGGTTTCACCTCACACCAGTAAGTATGGCTGCCATCCAAAAGACAAACAACAACAAATGTTGGCAAGGCTGTGGAGAAAGGGGAACTCTCCTACACTGCTGGTGGGAATGTATATTAGTTCAACCATTGTGGAAAGCAGTATGGAGGTTCCTCCAAATGCTCAAAATAAACTTACCATTTGACCCAGGAATTCCCCTCCTAGGAATTCACCCTAAGAATGTAGCACTCCAGTTTGAAAAAGACAGATGCACGCCTATGTTTATCGCAGCACTATTTACAATAGCCAAGAATTGGAAGCAACCTAAGTGTCCATCAGTAGATGAATGGATAAAGAAGAGGTGGTACATATACACAATGGAATATTACTCAGCCATAAGAAGAAAACAAATCTTACCATTTGCAACAACATGGATGGAGCTAGAGGGTATCATACTCAGTGAAATAAGCCAAGCGGAGAAAGAGAAATACCAAATGATTTCACTCATCTGTGGTGTATAAGAACAAAGGAAAAACTGAAGAAACAAAACAGCAGCAGAATCACAGAGCCCAAGAATGGACTAACAGGTACCAAAGGGAAAGGGACTGGGGAGGATGGGTGGGTAGGGAGGTATAAGGGGGGGAAGAAGAAAGGGGGTATTATGATTAGCATGCATAATGGGGGGGTGGGAGAAAGGGGAGGGCTGTACAACACAGAGAAGACAAGTAGTGATTCTACAACATTTTGCTATGCTGATGGACAGTGACTGTAATGGGGTTTGTGGGGGTGGGACCTGGTATAGGGGAGAGCCTAGTAAACATAATGTTCTTCATGTAAATGTAGATTAATGATATAATAAAAAAAACAGGAAGGAAAGGGGGATTACTCCCTGATAGGATAAAACTAACTGTAAATCAACGATTAATGCATGCTTTAAATATCCTTAATTTTGATCATTTAAAGGGTGTCAGATGATTAGCTATGGAATTACATTTTTCTGATAATATTCCTTTCTCTTAAAAAAAAAAAAGCTGTTCCTGTGTGGTGATCTCCAATAAGTTCTTCACAATGGTATAAAGGGCATATCAAAGTGTGGGCAAAGGGTTTGTTTGTGTTTATACAGATGATCAAAGCCTAATTTGGCTACCCAGAAAACGAATTAAGATATGATATGAAGAAGAACTTCCATCATCAACATTCTCTGGAAGAGTCATTCCAGAAGATGATCATCAAAAAACTTCAACAAAGATCCTGGCGCTGTTGCAGTTGTAGCTGCATTCATCCCACTGGTTCCTGGACTTGCCATTTGAGTGAAGAAGGAGATATCTAAGCTGGCCTGTGCATACAGTAAAACAACAAATTTGACTGGATCTATACTGTTGGAACTCAACCAAGAATTAGGAGAAGTGCAACTTGCAACGCTCCAAAATCTTGTGACTACAGACTATCTACTGTTAAAAGAACATATGGAATGTGAAGAGTTCCCAGGAATGTGTTGTTTCAATTTGTCTGATTTTTCTCAAACTATTCAAATTCAGTTAGACAATATCCATCATATCATTGATAAGTTTTCACAAATGCCTAGGGTGCCTAACTGGTTTTCTTGGTTTCACTGGAGATGACTGGTAATTACAGGTATGCTTTGGTTATGTAACTATACTCCTATTATGTTTATGTGTGTGCGCAATTTAAGTAGTAGTTTAAAACCTATACATGCTGAAGTTACTCTACAAGAAGATATGTCAAAGAAATAATCAATCTTCCCATGTTTTCTTCCACCTGCTACTTCTATAGCTTTTCTTCTTCCTTCCTAACTACAACCCTTAAATAGAATTCGTGCCTCATATCAAATTTACTGAGTATCATAATTCTTCCAAGTGGTAAAGATACCTCAAGACAAATGCTGGGCATAGAAGCCACAGGGCATAAATATGCAAAGAAGTAAAAAGCTAACCTTTTCAAACAATAAGGCTTCTCTCTCACTTACCAACTTTACATTTCCCTGTATGGCCCCGGAAGATGACTGGTTAGCCAGAGAAGGGTAAGATTCCTCAAGGGAAGAACAGCCTAAGACAGGCACAGTCTCAGGGGGGCCATCAGGTGAGAAATTGGGGATCAACAGAGGTGAGACTTAGAACCTCACCCCCACCTGTTGTGAGAGAAATCTTCTGCATCCGTGGATGTTTTGTTGCCCTTGTCTAGCTTGGATTAATACTTAGTCTACAGGCACACACCTGATCATCTACATTTGCCTTCTTACAGCACTAAACTATGTTTTGTACCTTTATCTTGCATCTACCTACCACTTCAGCATTTTATTAAAAATAATAATAACAATAATAATAATAATAATAAGGGTGAAATGTGGGATTCACATATAAATCAAGTTTAAAAATCAAACAAATATTCATATTTGACCTGATTGTTTATAGTTCATAATGCGTGATCAAAACCAAAAGTTTCTGTGATGACTGCCCTTGCACTGTTCACCATCTAAGAACTTATTCACTATGTAAGAATTTGTTCATCATGTAAGAACTTGTTTGTTATGCTTCAGAAGATTGGAGACTGTTGAGAATTAGGCTTGGGGTTGATTAATGATTGTGCATTGAGTCCCCTATACAGAATTTTATTGTTGTTAACAATCATTTGATCAATAAATATGAGAGATGCCCTCTCAAAAAAAAAATTATAAAAAAAAAAATTTGAAAGAGGAGGAGTTTATCATTGGTAACCTCAGGCTGTGCTTTCAACTCTCATTTCTTATATCACCAGTGGTGGATTATTTTCCTTCTGGGGTTATTAAGGGATGTTATGGTCTTATTTCCAAAAACCTCACTGAAGCTTGTTTTATAGCTTTATCACATTCTGAGGTGTAAATGTTTGGCATATGCTTCAATTACAGTAAATTCACTGCCTGACTATTAATGATGGTATCTTCTGCTTGGGTAGTGTTCTGTATCTTTCAATACATGCTTTTATTTCTAGTTTACAGACATTCATCAAACCTAAGTTATATGCTTGCCCATATCATTGCCCAGTTTGTAAATCAAAGAAGAGAAAATCAAATCCAGTTTTTTTTCTTTGTTTTATATCAAAGATAAGCATTATTTGCACTTTGAAAATAGAGTTGTAATAGCGGCTAATGACTTACATTTGCCCAGATGGTCCTTTTTCCCCTTTACAGTTATAATATAGATATATTAATCTATTTATTCTAAATATGTGTTTGTTCTTATCCACATAATACCTACTTTAAAAGTGCCCACTATGTCTTTTTGGGCACCTAGATTCCCATGCCCTTGCAGGGGCTGAGTGTGATTAGAAGGTCCCATGGCTCATTTGTGCAATAAGGATGGTGAAACTTAGAAGCTACCCCTTGTTCCTGCTGAGTCTTTGAGAGCTTTTCAATTAAATATACATCTAATTTTTATTATCATGGATTCCATGTTTGCAAATTCACTTGCTCATTAAAATGTATTTGTAAGCCCCAAATCAATAGTTGAACTCCTTTTGGGGATCATTTGTGTACATGCACAGGGCAGCAAAAAGCCCGAGTTGTCCAAGGTGCCTATTTCCAGCTGAAATTGAACAGGGTAATGCTCTGACTTGTTTTAGCTTTCACATTTAAATAAATATCCTTTATTTGGTCTATTTACTGCCACATTTATCTTTCTCTCTTTCTTTTTCTTTTTGCTTTTTCTTGCTGATTTCACTGTTTAAAATGGCCCCCAAATGTAGTGCTAAAGTTCTGTCTAGTGGTCTTAAGCACAAGACTATAGTGTACCTATGAGAAAATACATGTGTTGTATAAGTTCTGTTCAGGCATGAGTTATAGTTCTGTTGGCTGTGAGTTTATTGCTAATGAATCAATAATATATATTAAATAAGATGTCTTTAATCAGAAACATACATAAAACAAGATTACTTATTGATGAGTTGATAAAAATATGACCAGAGGCTTGCAGGAACCTAACTCTGTGTATCTCTTAGGAGCAATTGTCCAGTATTTGATAATTCAGTGTTCATGGCAACTTTGTAGAACACAACTACTGGCTGTGTCAACCACCATCAGAATAGCTCCAAACACTTTGACCAAATAACACCAATTCTTGAAAAAAATGACACACATGTATTTTGTAATAATGTGTCAACAACAGAATTTTAATGTTTATTTTATAAAGACCAAATATCTAACTATCCTTTGATTTACTTTATGATGCAGAAACAAAGGCTTTCATGGGAGTTTAAGCAGGTCAGAGGATACTTAACTTTCAAGAGAGAGGGGTAGACAAATGATATTGATAGCCAGGTGTTTTGCTCTTAAAACAAACATACAAAACAGATGTTGGGTCTATTTCTTTGCTTCCATTAGAACTTGAAACATTTTGTGAAAAAATTACAAATTCCATCTTTCTCTGCCTGCAGGTCAGAATATACTTTCCTGAGACCACTGCAGGAGACATGAGAAGTAGTGGAAGGTAATGGATATCAGACCGTGGAAGAATTTTAGTAATCTAGTGGACAAGGGTGAGCCCTGGAAATTGTCCATTTTCTGGTCTTTTTCTTCTAGAGACTGAACCTCAGTTTACTCTTCACTCTCACACACAGTGATAGTGCAATGTGTTCCACATGTGTGTGGAATGCTTGCAGATGAATTTGTTAAATGGTTAAAACAAAGTAAATCAAGAGAAAAATACAAACGAGATGGTTAATCATAGGAAATCAAATATATGTTTGTTCTAAATAATATTAATGATAGTAAGACACTTCTCCCTTTGGTACATCTCATAAAAGCTATAAAACAATTCTCACAAGCAAAAGGCCTTTTTGTTTTTGCTTCCATTGTTTCAGTGACCTGAATTCCTTCATGCTTACCTTGTTTTATACTGACCATGTTAACTGGTAATTCCTGTTTGACCAAGGAGCCCCCCGGAATAACCTCTCTATCTCTTTCAAACACATACACACACATTTAACTACAAGGTGACCATCATACAATAGCTATTGTTTATTAGATTGGTTTATCTTCTCTATTCTAGATAAAGAATATATTTTTTAAGTGGCTATATGTATTTCTATTTTGACAATATGCTATGCTTGCGTACTGTTTAGAGTACTTAGGAATTTTCACACTTAAACTTCTAAGTTATCTTTTAGATAAATCTTATGAACATTGTAAATTTTGGTGCACATTGAAAACCTACACTCTAGGAAGGGTGTATCAATTTGCATATCCTCTGACAGAGTATGAGTGTATTAATTTCCTAAATACTCTCCAACACTGCATTTAAACATTTTTTTTTCTGTTTTTATCAAATACTTAAGTCAATATACAAACAAAACTATGTAAAAAAAATCAAGTATAAAACTTTAGTGTACTTTTGTATCATTTTTACTAGACTGACCATTTTTGTATATCTATTAGCCATTTGTACTTGACTGAATTACCTATTCTATCTTTTGTCTCTTTATCTTTTAAGGTACTTCATATTTTCCAATTCATGTGTGAACCCTATTTTTTAATGGATATCAATCTTTGTCTTTAAATCTGAGTGTAATAGTAAAGATTTTCCAGTTGTAACTGAAGTGAAATATAAAATAGCTTAAATAAAACATGGAATGCATTGGCCTGTATAGCTGACAAGTCCAGAGTGATTCTCAGATATGTCTGTACCCTGGCACCCAGCAATGTGGCCCAGACATGGTTTATCCACCTCCTTCCTCTAGTTGACGCCCTCATGCATATTCTCCCCATGTGGTCCCATGAGATTTCATGATAAAAGGCTCCTTAAGTTTACATTCTACTGGCTTGGTTATTCCAGGAGAAAGAACACATATTTTATCTGACAGTCTCAGCATCATATTTGGAAATCTCCCAGTTGACTAGATTTCTTTGTCCTTGGTTGGGGGCAAGGAGTAGCGAATCTGTATGCCCTGAAACACTAAGATCAATAATGGCATAGGGATATATTTTTAAAGAAAAACAGGATAGTATTCATGAAAAAGAAAAGTAGCAAGTTCTAAGTTAGCAATAAAAATAAAGCTCTCTATGTAATGATGTTTTTTCCCGGCTTACCATTTGTCTTTTTACATTGTTTATTGTTTTTTTAATTATGAATTCAAATCCATTAGTTTTACTTTATGACCTCTGCCTTTAGAATCATGTTTAGAAAATACTTTGCCCCCCTAAAATTATGAAGACTTTTTCCTAGAATTTCCTCTGGTAGTTTCTTTTTTATTCTAAACTCTTGATTTAAATGGGATTTATTTTTGTGTTAGGTATGGGCTATTTTCTCCCACATTGTTGTCCAGTTGTCTCAACATTCATTCACCTGTTCACCTTTTCCCACCTATTTGAAAATTCATCTTCATTATATATTAAATTCCCATCGATATTTTGGTATGTTTCCAGAGGCTAGCCTCTTCAAATGATTTTTTAAAATTTCTTTGCCACAATATTTTGGATGAAATTTTATTTTTTTATTTATCCATTTATTATTATAATTAAAATAAATAAAAATTCACCTTTTCATATAAAGTTCTGTGAGACTGAGGCATTGATAGACTCTGGTAGTCATCACACATAGGTTACAGAACAACTTCAATATCCCCCCAAATTTCTTCATTCTACCCTCTGTATGTTTAATTTGCATTTACTTATTGACTAATGGTGTTGAACAATCTTTTCCTGTGTTAATTTGTCATCTGTGTATCTTCTTTGGTTAAAAGTCTATTAAAATATTTTAGCCATTTAAGCATTTATTGCTGTTTTTTTTTTGGTTGAATTTTGAAGATTTTCAATATCAAGACAGCTCTTTGTCTGATACATGATTTTAAAATATTTTCTTATCTTTTATTCTCTTAACAATGTCCTTTGCAGAGCAAAATTTTAATGAAATTTAATTTATCAAATTTTTCATTTATGGATTGTGCTTTTCATATCATACCTAAGACCACTTTTCCTGACTCAGGTAACAGATGTTTTCTACCATTTTTTTCTCCCTAAAAAATGCATGCATTTACATTTTAAATTTATGATTTACATTTACATTTTAATCCATTTTTTGAATTTAAATTTTGTCTACAAAGTGAGGTACAGGTTGCAGTTCATGTTTTCCATATGGAAGACCTCTTATTCCAGCTTCCTTTATAAAAGACTTTCTCCCTTGAATTGTCTTTGTTATTATATTGAATATGTTCTCTCATTCTTTATTCATAAAAATGTACACCCTATTCTTTATTGTTAATTATTCCAAATAGTGATTTAAAATTACTTGTCTAGTTTTCATCTTATTCCTCAAAAATCTATTTAAAATTGTGATCAACAACACAAAAAATTACATAGATTAATTGAGGGAATTTGTATTCTTAAAATAGAAATTTTTATATACGCTAGTCTTAGGTCTTTCAATAGAATGATAGTTTTCCTCATATAGTCTCCAAATATACTTAATATCAATAATCTCGTATTTGTGTTGCTATTGTGAGTGTAGTATATTTCTACTATATTTTCCAAATGATTTTTTTCTGTTGCGTAGGTAGGCAGATTTTGCATGTTTATTATTTCTGAAAATCTTTCCATTTATTCTCTAGGATTTTCCTGATGTCCATTGCATTATATAAAAATAAAAAATTATTTGTCACTTCTTATTCAATGCTTACATTTAGCATTTCTTTTTTATTCTGATTGCAATGACTAGAACTTACAGAATACTGATATCTGGCATCCATCACTAGTTTTGATTTAAAGTGAGGATACTGAATTTCATCTTAATGTTTACCGTACTGAGGAGTTCAAATACATAACCTTTATCATTTTAAGGAATCACCTTCTATTCATGACTTAATAAGTTTGTGGGTTTTAAAATTTCTTCAACCAGGACTTGAAGTTCTATATTACACATAACTTATTTTATATTTTTTATAAAATAAAAGTATACTTTATTTTTATATTACAGAAGCCCTTTACATATTAATATGAAGTGATGCTTTCAGTAGTACTGTACAGATATATTTTGTGTTATAGGTATTTGGTAGTTGATGGGGAACATAACTATAATTCAAAGCTGTCTTTCTGGGGAAAATAGTTTGAATTCTAACCAACTAATTGATATATTCACTAAAGAATGTCAGTATCTACTTTTAAAGTGGAAATACTTCAAAGAATTTTTGAGACTTGTTTTATCTCTCCTCATATTTCTGTTACAATTATCTATCATATTTCTCTGATATTATGACAACTACAATATTGGAACATGTCATATACGCAGTTAGGCTTATGTCGCCATTAGCAGCTCCACGCTTGTCTTTTTTCTTTTACTCTCACCCCTTCCTCAGGGAACCTAGTCCACAGGCCTCCTTTCCAGCTAACACCCTCCAGTGTTTGAGAGCTTCACTTTAGTCACTGAGTCAGGTATCTGCCCTTTCCATTACGGCTCATTCTTTTCCTCCAGTCTCTTCCCCTTTCTTCCTTAATATTACTATTCATGTATAATGGTTTAACTGCTAAACTCTACTCCTTCTCTTTCATTTTGCTCTTTTCTTTATTTTTTTCCCCCTAGCATTCTTCCAAATACAGTGCACGAGGCTAAAAATCTAAGATTGACATAATACTAGGCTAACCTGAACAAACTGAGTCTTAGAAAAATACTCTTGATAGGAATTATACTCATCACACAGTTTACTAAGAGGTGGTCAAAATTACCCTAAATCTAAATGAGTAGACATCAAACTGCAATAAAGAAAAGCTTGGAAGAGATCCTTAAATTGTATGGATGCTCTAAGAGTTTCCAAGGGGCATTATGCCTGTCACATACTTTACTGTGGCCAGTTTGGCAAATGTTAATAAGTAACATTTATTCAACTTTTAAATTCTGGGGTCCTTCTGGCCATTTAAATATATTTATTTGTGTCATTCCCCAAACAGGACTTCAAGGCAAGTACAAAAAATCCTGGTTTTCCACATCAAGAAAATGGAGCACTGAGAGGTTTAATAATTTGCAAAAGGCCACATAGTCAAAAATGTTATTGGAAGTTTAGAACCCAGATTATTCATTGAAAGTTGTAAGTGTGATCATTAGGTTAGTGGTCTTCTGGTGATTTCAAAAGATCTTGAATACTGTTGTGATGTTGGAGTCTTAGTGATGCCTTGAGTTAAACTGTGAGGAACCGGCATTATTAATAAACTCTACAGAGTCAAAAACAAGGCCAACTTGCCAGTTCTTGGAACTTCCAGAATTGCAGCCCCATTTCCAGATATCTCAGCCTTAACCATTGTGATTGCTTACTTCTAAAGGGTAGCATGAGTTATCTGATTCAAAAAGGAAGAAAGGTGTTTCCCAAAATAACACTGAGGAAAACAGCATTGAGTAAATTGGGCATGAAAGGAAACCTCATAAATTACCCAGAGCACTTAATATTTGTTCTCAAACTCAGACACTCAGAAGATGATCAGCCATCTAAAACTCATGTGTTTGACTCCCAGACTGAGAAACAGGCTTTGAATAATAGCTAATTCAGGAAAACCATACTCATCAAACAAAGATGTGGAGGCTTTAGAGGGCATCAAAAGAAACAAAATGATGTTAATATTTGCAACATTGTCTGAGTATTTATTAGGTGGCAGGCACTATCTCAATAACTGCAATAATTTTTAAAAGTATTATCCTCACAGTGTGGTTAGTGAAATTGATTTTGGTAAATTGGCTGCTATTGTCTCAAAGTATTTTCTGATCTTAATGGGAAAACTGGATTTCTTAGGTTCAGAATCAAAACCATGTTTTACCTATTAAGTTTCAAATAAGTATAAATTCCCTCAATTATAAAGATGAGGAGCCCAAGACTACTCAGGTCTCATAGTTAGTAAGTGGTAGAACCGATCTGTAGACCTGGGTTTCTTTTGAGTCAAAACAAAACATAAATAAATCAGAGGTTCCCTGTTACCTAAGTCAGCATGGTGACCTTTGATCCCAGCTCTCATCTATATCCAGCATGTTCTCTTCTGCAAGCTAGATTTCCTCAATTCTTCCAACTGATATTCACATGAAAGAATTTTAAGACTTTGTCACACATTTGGCTATTTCCTTGTGAAGATCTGTCAAGACTCTTTAAAAACAAACACCAATAACTGACCACATTATCTGACCACCTGAGAATTCTCTCTCACATCTTAGCCTCTGTGGGCTTCAATTTTCCATAAATACATATTCAGAGCTTACTTCTCTAATTCACAGAGTTGATGTGAATTTCAATGAAATCACAAGTGAAAACATTTTTAATCACACAATGCTATGTTATTTGTATTATTATTAATATTATTAGCATGGATACACTTGAAGTTCAATATTTCAAAAGTTATCTGTAGCCATAAACCTTTCTCTTAAAAGACATAATATGCTTTTTACTGATACACATTTTACATTCTTCAAAAATGTCTAAATGTTTTCTAAGTATTCGCGTAACATTTTGTATGGTGCATAAATGGAATGTATTTTGTACTATCTCTAATTTGCAAATAGAAAAAGACATGAAGTAGGAACCATTTGGTAAACTAATGAAACATTTAACAATTATACAGATTTTGTGACTCCAAATCAGTACATTAAGGCTTTTGATTCACTTATCTTTAATTCATGTGTAGTTCCCTGATGCAAATGGTTTGGCTACGACATTTCTATTGAATCAAACATATGCTCCATTAAAGACTCCATGTGACCTTAGGGCCTTATCTGACTTTTTAACTTAACTCAAATGATATTAATGATGGAACACATCATTCTCATTTCCTGTAAATATTTAGAACCCTTTCATACCATTGCTTAGGAAAATGATTGCTCATTAGCCACTGGTGACAAATTTAAGTACAAAGAAAATTTGTGTAGTATTTATTTCCCTGTCTAATTTACTTGATTAGCATAGAGACAATTTCTACGTTTTTTTTATTTTTAATTTCAACTATAAAATGCATAATAAATACATAGACAAAGAATATCAATAAGCAAATTCAAGAAAATAAGTCATTACTACAATACATGTTGATCTATATATTTCTAGACATTTTTATTTATGTATGTATTTCATGTGCTTATGTTTTATAGTATATGTACTTACATTTTATAGTATGCTTTTTTACTTAACAAAAATTGTGAAAATTTCCCAAATCAAAAAATACATTTCTTGAAAATCATTTATATCAATCTGTAGTATGTCAGCATATAAAAGAAATACAATACTCTCAATCACTGTCTTTTGAAAGGCCTTTATATTACTTCTAATTTTATTTATTAAGCAATGTAACAATAATTATAATTGTGGTCAAATCTCTATCTTAATATTTCACTGTTTCTTAGGGATAGATTACTAAAAATGCAATTGCAGAGTTTCCAAGTTTTAGATATATATTGCCAAAGTAATTTTAGAATGGTTCTATGAATTCTGTTAATTGACTTTCCACAGTCTCCTTGTTCCAAGACAACCCTGCTTGTACTTATTTAAAAATCTTGTCTTTCCCACTTTGCTCAATAATACATGACATTTTCTTGAATATTGCATGTTTTTTTGAGTCAGCATATACTTAATAAGTTTACTGACAATTTTTATATCTCCTCCTGAACAGTTCTTATTCATGTTTGTTTTTTATGCAAATTGGAATTTTAACTTTTTTGTTTTGATTTAAATGTTCTTTATAATTTAAAGATATTCATCTTCTCTATGTTTAGATTTTTTAATCTATTTTTAATTCACTGTTTTTCCATATAGTAATTTAATATGTTTGAAATGTAGAGGATGCAAAACTTTATCTCTTCTCTCTAGGATATTTGGCTGGGCTTGAGCATTAAACTGACATAAGGTAGATTAACAGAAGAAAAGTATACAAATTTATGTAAGTTTTACAAGGCATGGGAGTCCTCAGAAGGAAATAAGGCCTAAAGAAGTGGCAAAACCTAAATACTTTCATAGTAAGTTGAACCAAGAGAGGCAATTGTAGAAAAGAACCTAAAATATGTGGGAAGGCTAGAGGAAGATAATTATTTTAACAAGGTCTGTTTTTACGGAATTCTCTCAGCTGAGACACCCTGTTGAAGAATGCTTCTTTTCTCCTGGTACAGGAAGGCCATCTTTTACATGGAAATTTTTATCTCCTGTTTTCAGGAGACAAGGGGAGATTAGAATATTGCTTATATTTGCTGGGTTTTTTTTTTCTATAAGTGCCTTCAGCTCAAAATAATCCTGTGCCAAAGTGGTGCATTTTGGAGTGGTGTAGGGTATTACATTCAGGAATATAGTTTTTGCTCCTTTTGGAAAAAAAATTTATTAATATACACTTATTAATATATTTTTCATATGGGAATATGTTAAAAACATAATCAAATTGACATGTCAGTTTATGATTTCTACCTATATTGTAACTTTTTAACATCTTTCCACTACAAAATTATAAGCGTATATATGTTTGCACATATATATATATATAATTTTAGTATTGTTATTCTGTTTAAAAATTTCAGTCTGTCAGGAATTTATTTTGATTGATGGTTCTCAAAATTAAAATAATCCTGTAGTCATCTTGATCCAAAATGTTTATGAAATAATCTATGCTTTTCTACTGATTTGCACTGTAATATGTATCATGTTTTTATGTTTACTTAGGTCTGTTTCTGAAGTTTCTCTTTTGATCCATTTATTTTGTCTCTCTATTATATCAGTGCCACATCATTTTAAATCAAAACATATTTTAATATCTAGTAATATCTTATTATTCTACTTTTCTAAAATGAAACTTAAAATCATGTCAAGTTCTAAAGAAAATCCCACTGGCATTTTATAGGGATTGTATTAAATGTTTATGTTAATTCAGAAAGAAATGGTATCATTATAATATTAAGTATTCCAAACAAGGATATAAAATTTATCTTCAGTTGCTCAAGAACCTCTTATGTCTCTCAGCAAAGTGCTTAAAGTCCTAAACACAAGTGTCTTAGTTTTGATAAACGTACCATGGCTATATAAAATGTTAACATTAGAGGAAGCTAGATGAAGGATATATTGGAACTCTACCATATTTGCAAATTTTCTGTAAAGCTAAAATTATTCCGAAATAAGTGTTTTAAACTATGGGTTTTTGGTTTTTATGTTTATATCCATTCAATGAGTGTCTCAGACACTCTCTTCACTGAATTTCCAAGTGAATTTTATG
Source organism: Manis pentadactyla (assembly GCF_030020395.1). Classification (NCBI taxonomy): domain Eukaryota; kingdom Metazoa; phylum Chordata; class Mammalia; order Pholidota; family Manidae; genus Manis; species Manis pentadactyla. Next base: position 61,805,682 of record NC_080021.1, read on the forward strand.
ATGATGGAAGCTAATGAACCACCCATCAACCACATAATTATTCAGTTTCCAGAAATCTGGATACCAACCAGAAAGCTCAGCAGGAAGCAGGTGGCCACTTAGAAAAAGAGGCAAACTTTTTCTAACTTTCCTTCTTCCTTGTCTTCCTCTTCTCTCAAAAGTGTTCCAAGGATATGGATGTTAAGGTTGTGAAAACAGTGGGAGAGCACTGTTTCACCAGTTCCAAAAGGTGTGCTGTAAGCACTATGCCCCAGACGCAACTAAAAGGCATAAGGGCACGGGTCTAGGCCTGGGCTGCTCAATAAATAGACAAATAAGCATCAGTAGGCACCACTGGGGGCTAGAAGGCCCAGCAATATTGAGCGGGACAAGCTAGCTTGATTAAGTATTGCACATTGACCCTTATCACCTCTTATCTAGATCATGACACTGTAATATAGCTGTAAAAGGGATAAGCTCTAAAGACAGACAGTACCTACTGGCACTAGTAGCTGTAGACTGGATGCAAGTTACTCAGTGTCTCTAAGCCTCAGTTACTTGGAACTGTTCCTTGTTCCCATTTCTGAGCCTTTGTCCCACATAGTTGTATCTTAATCTTGTCAAGCTGTATATTGATTTATTCAGATATATAATGAGAGACAATAAATGAGGCAGTCATTGTTCTAGATGCTAGAGATACACCAGTCTCTCTTACAGCTGCTAGGCCTGAGTTACTTGGGTGGCAAGAAGCAGTTTTTCTTTATTTTGCTATGACCGGCTCCTTGCACCAACCAGCTCTACAGAGTGTTCAGCGATTTTCCATGAAGGAATTTCCTTGACAGGTATAGCCTCATACATTCTAAAGCTGCTGAGGTTTCCCCACAAAGAGGGAGATAACCTGACCTTTTTCACTACCTAAGAAGTCTTCAGGTCTCCAGAAAATTTCAGTTCTTTGGGAGGAGATGAAGGACAAGAATGATGACTGCACAAGGATAGTGGGAGAAAGAAAACCATGTTCATCAGATGCTGCATTTATCACCTTTCCTGCACTTTGAGCCATAAAGTAGAGAGATGTGTGCCAGTTGAGTTGTCACAGTAGAAATGTCTGATATCCTCTAAAGAACATGCACATGCCCATGGGAATGTTTGTAGGAAATGAGAATATTTGCCTCTTGTGAGCTTCATACAGAGTCACAGAGAGTAAGATCATGTTTGTCTAACCCAACAGGAAATTCAGATGAAAGAGACAGTGCTACCAAAATGTCTAAATGAAATACGGGACACCCTCTGGGTGTGAGGACTCAGGATTCCCAGTTTTCAGTATTTATTATCAACATGACATGTGCTCAGTTGATTGATGTTCCTCTGGGTTCCTTCAGCCCCACCAGCTGTATTCTTTGGGCTGCTATCTTTATATAAATGGCTCTGGGCTTGGAACACAAACTTTTTGTTAAAGGAGAGATAAGCAAATAAAACAAAGGTGCTAAAGACAAACGAGCCCCTAATATAGGCTTCTTCTCTGTAATAATCAGAACTAAAAAAATTTGGGGAGGTAAAAAGAGACCTGTGGGTTGTCTTGAGTTAAAACCCACAACTTTTAAGTTGATCCAATTCTAGGAATCTATAAATTTCTTCTTTCAAGAAAGAAATATTCTTAAGCATACATTTATGCACTCCAAAAAATGAGTTAATATGAGATTCAATATGGATTAATGTGTACATGAAAATAAGCATGTAGTTTGAGTAACTCTTTTAGGCCTCTTCTTTATGTGCACGTTATTATTAAGAGCTAATGTTGTTAACACAGCAAACATATAAAAAAAACCTAAAGTGTTTACAGCTACCCAAAGATATCCCTGATCTTCAGATTCCCCTGGATCACAAAATAAATATTAAATTTAGGGATACAGAATTCATATGCACAAAACATACTGAGGAAACAGTGCTTCAGATGGTCAGATTCCCTCTATCATGAAAAACATATGTCTACCAATTGTTCCTTAAATTAAGTATTTTAGTAACCAGCACAGGTTAGAAACCAACAGCATTACAAGAATGTATAATTAAATGTTAGAAAAGTATAATGGACATTATTTTAGGTCTGCCTATAAGGGCCAGGTTATAGCCAACCATAATTCTCAATCGATGATGAAATACAGGCTGTTGTGATTATGCCTTTCAGAGAGGTTGCTTGGACAAATGGAATAGGCAAAGATTTGTGAGCCATGCTTAAGCCATTTATTTCTGGACAGTGTGTTTTCTGATAGTGTGTATGCTTGTGCAGACATATATTTGTGCATTTGCAATCAAGGTATTATCCAAACTATACAGAGACTTTGATTTGAAAACAAAATTAAATAAATGCTACTCCAAAATTAATAAGTAATTAATAAGTATTGCTTCTTTCTATAACCTCTAGTTATAGTGTGCATTCTTGTAATCCTATCTTAAGAGACTATCTAAAGAATGATAAATAAAATTTTATATTAAAATAGATTTTAGAGAATAGTAATTTTGCTAACCTGAACTTGTCACACCCAAGTCAGAACCTCTATCTTTCTCAATTATTTAGGAGATTTCACAAAAGGTCAACTTTATTTTAAAATAGCTAAAAATTTTAAATCAAAGTATATAAATTACAGTTTATTAATCCAGATCTATAAAGATTATACCTTATGTCCAACATGCAGCCCTATTACACAGAAAGTCAACAAAGAACAAATTAATTTCCTGTTATCATGTTTACTGAAGATAATTCAGAGTCATCTGTTTTATTCTTCTCCCTTTTTCTTCATTTTGCAGCTTTCCCCATTGGCTATAAAGTGGATTTTAAGCTGATATTTTCCTTTAGTAAGAAGGCATGCTCCTTTTTGAAATGTTGATAGGTAGTTCATATATGTCTTTTTCTTTTATCAATAAATTAATTTACCTTTTATTTTTAATGACCTCCTCACTGGTTTTATACTGTGGTTTTGTGGTTTATATAAGAAAAATTGCTCTTTGTACTTTTGAAGTGTGGGTAAAATTGCAACATTTCCAGAATCTCTATCCTGGCCTTAGTGCATCTCCATATCAATAGGTGTTTCCAAGGGTTGGAGAGAAGTAGTCCATCTCCATATCAACAGGTAATTACAAGGGGGAGCCAGAAAATATCTGGGCCGGTTGGGTGGGGTTCCCTTCTTCAGCAGCCAGGTCGTGAGAGACACAGGAGCGCAGAATTGGACAACTGCTTGTCAGCAATAAATGGTTTTCTCCTACTTTATTTTTCCCTTTGACTGATTTCAGTTTCAAAGGTATTTTGCCCCAGGATTTTCCCCCAGGAGTTACATGAAGCAACTGCTGTTTACAATTTCAAGATGTAAAATGTCTCCATAATTTACAGTCTTTTATGTTAGAAGATATGTTTAGTTTAACTGAATTTTATTTGCAATTTAATTTGAAAAAACTCAAAAGTGTTTCTCAATGTTAAGTAAAGACAAAATCCCTCAAGTGTGTGGCTAATAAGATTTTTGTACAGTGGTGTTCACTTGCAATCTTTCTCTTCATCTAAATGCTTAGCATCAGGATGAGAAATCCACAGCATTTTTTCCCACTAGCCTTCCATCCATGCCACATGTGGGGGCATGCTTCAAAAAGTCTTTAAAGCATTCCTTCTGACCACGGTGCTTCAGGAGATTAACTCCTGTTCTAGTCTACATTGAAGAATCTTGCTATTTTAAGTATGATCTAAAAGAACTAGTGACAAAAATTACAAAGGACTAGTCCATGAAACTGGATTTCAGAGTAATCAGTTGGCATTAATGGGTTCAAATTCACTATAAGCCTGGAAATGTAATGCACACTCTTAAAAGAGTTCACAGGTAAATTGCGGACACTCTATTTTTGTAACTGGGCCCTTTCAGATCTGTTGGAGATTTAATTGTGGACACATCATATGTAAAGAATATGTTTCTTATTCTAATTCACATCAGACATTAGGCAGGATATTACACTATAACACCCTCAAAACACAGTAGCACTCTCGGCCCTAAGCCAGACCACTAGTGAACTTGGTTTGTTGCGCTGTGTGTAGTAGCTGGGCTGCAGACATGGCCCTTTCTCCCTCATCTGGGCCCTTCTCCCTCATAGGTTAATGTACATGCTAAAGACTCTCATCTGCTATGGTCAGTTCTCTGTGGTCCCTGTTCTAGGCACCAAGTTCTCTGGGCCATCAGTATTTCTATATGTGCACATCCTTTATTTATCAATCCTGAACAATTCATTTTACTTATTTTAGGGTTATAGTTTTGGCCAGTGGAAAACCTTATTTATGATTCTTCTTGACATTAAATAATCTTAGTAGTAGTATACTCTACACTATCATATTAGAATCTTTTGCTTAATAGAATCATATAGATGTTTGACTTGTTACAAAATGCAATACTATTTCTTTCACTCTAGCTCTAATAGGTAGTGGTCATTGTAACTTTTAAAATCATAGGAAAATATACATTTGTCTTTGAAATACATCTTTACTTTGCAGCAGACACTTTTTCACCTTTGAGGATACAATTTCTTTCCCTCCTGGGCTGCACCTATGTCTGCCCTCATTATAACTGATGACTCCTCTGTGCAATATCTGGCTAGGCTTTCTATGCAGCAATATTGGGGAACTTTTAAGACAAATTCAATTATTGTTTTATCTGTTTACCTCTCCTACTAGATCATGAGTACATTGAATACAGTATGTTCAGTTCCTGGAACACAGTAAACATCAAATAAATTTCTATAGAATGAATTGATTAATGATCCACATTTACTTGGTTATTAGACATGATTAAGGAGGAGATACTAAAATATAAAATTACCATTAAAAATATTTCAAATTCTAGAATCATTGTAGAAGTTCATGAAAAGTTAGAAATTTTCTACTTAAAAAAAATCACAAAACAAAATTTTCTTTAATAATTATGGCAAGAGTTGAAGAACCTGAAATAGTTTCCATTATTTTCATTTTTACTGTTTTAATTTGGAGACTTATTAGTATTTGAATATACTCTGAATTGTGGCTTTTTTCTTAAGTATCAAATATTGGTAGATGTATGATATTCAAGCTAAGAGTTGATAGCAATGACAAAAGATAAAATTGGGAAGCATTAAATGTACCATAATAAACATTTGTTTTGATACTTAGGAAAGTAAGTTTTCAAGACAGAATTGCACTTGCAAATGATTTACAAGGAAAAATAATATAATGCATGCTCAAATTTTGCACTTAGGGACTATTTACATGGGAATCAAAGGAAAGACTTTCGGGCACCATTTGGTTCTTTTGTACAAATAGTAAGTTAACTAAACATTGGCACACAGAACAGAAATAACTGTGTATTTACCCTATAATTACAAGATGTACCTTACAATTAAAGGAACAACAAATGCCACATACACAAAGTAAGTGCCCTATAAAATAAAGCAATTACTGAAATAAACTATATAATTAAAAATCTCTTAAGGCAACAACAGGCTTGCCCAGCTAATTCTGAAAGTACCAAGATACTCTAGATGCATTATCCTGTAGTTTATAAAGAATATAAAGTAAATCTTTTTCAGAAGCATGTTCAATGGAAAGGAACACAAACAAGCTAAAACCTGTTCATTTGTTCTCAGAGCTGGTACACCCACCCTGTTTGGGGAGAGGCTGAGTTAGAAGAGCATTCTGAACACTAATGTCCAAATGCATTTTTGATAATAAATGGTGATTCAAAGCAGACGTATCCACTGGCATTGAAAAAAACAATGACTCTTTGAAAGGTTTATCATGATACATAATATGTCACTTTTCCAGAGAAAAGAATGACATATTACATTTTTGCAGGTTTCTCTGGAAAAGATAGTTGGGGAGATACTTCTTTTTCAGAGAGCCACATATGTTTGCTTTGTCTATCCTTTGTTCCAAGTAGGTACACAAAAATGGAATAATTATCAGGGAAGGATCTGTACATGGTTCTCACTGAATTTCACTGTGATTTATCCAGCAATATCTTAACTTTCTCTGTATTTGTTTTTACAGCTATTAATTGTACCCTCTTTTTAAGGGAAGATCTTATAACACTTTACTGATTAACTTCCTATCACCAATAATGCAAAGGGAGTATCAAGAATGACTTCCAGATTTCTCACTTAGGCAACTGGGTGGATGGGAGGGGCCCTTCACTGACAGAACCTCTAGGGAGACATCAGGCTGATATGAAATAACATGAGCTTAATTTTGGACATGTTGGATTTGAAACTATGTGTGACTTATAAATGATATTGCAATTATGCAAGTGAATATGCACACATAAACTCTGAAGAGAGATCAGGAGTGCAGAGGGTAATTTGAGGTCATGGGAATGGGCAAACTTTTTAGAGAGAAAGTACCTTGTGGTAAAAGGACAGGTCTAGGACCAAGGTTGAGCAACACTAATAGGAAAGGGCAAGTAGGAGGGATGACACAGCAATGGAGGCAAAAAAGAAATGACCAGTCTGGAAGGAAGAAACACAGGAAAGTATGATATCAAAATACCAAGGAAAGATTGTTTTTCTCATAAGGCAGGGATAACCAACAATGTTAAAAGCTGCTAATGCACACAGGGATGTGAGAACAGAGAAATACACCTTGGATTTTTGTGAATTTGAGAATTTTTTTAAGACATCAAGGGACTATACAGAAACCAGTTAATGAAAGCTGTCCACTTAGTATCAGATCACTGATAATATAGGTAATAAAGATACTATTATGTTTGTGATGATTTTGAAGGATTATTTAACAATATTCATTTGAAGATAGGAGTACATATATATTCAAACTGTAATTTATTCAAACTTTATAGTATTCATATGAATTTGTGTTCTGTTTGCTATGGTTCTGTGGCACATTTACCTTAAATCACAAATTTTAGGTCAACTTTAACTCATTTTAATCAACCTTTTTTAACAAATATTCAAAAGTGTTTAAATTTTTAAAAAATTATATATTTACCTATTTTTCATACTGACCCAATGTGGAAAAGCAGATGAATCAATATATAAACAAAGTCTTCTTTTGACTTTTCTGAAACTCCATCATGTTTTGTACTTTTTTGGCCATTTACCTATTATAACTAGTAGATCCTTATGTTATTTTCCTATATCAAGAAATATATAACAGCAGTCCTTTCTTTCCCTTTTCCTAGGGCTCTATATCCCAATAAGAGTTGTTGGAAATGGGGGGTTGGGGATTCATTATGGGAGATGGTTTTAAATTCCTGGCATCATGTCCCATCAATTATGACTCCCCCATTCAAAGAGGCAAAATGAGTTAGGCAGTTAGTGAGTTAAGGAGAGAAAATCTTCCCGCTCCCCGCCATGCCGCTCCCCACAAGTATCCCTGAGTGATCAAGGGAGACCACCAGGAAGCAGAGGTTCTTCTCTGCCACTCTGTGCTGTTAACTTCAGAGGCACCTGAGTAGGCCTGTTTTTTCAGCACTGACTGCAGCTGGGTGTATCGATTTTTCTAACTTGGGAGAGCATTATTAGGAAATGCTGCCCACATGGGCCCATACTTTTCAACATCACCTTCAGGAAGATGGTCTGTGCTCAGTCCTCTCCAGCTGTCTTTTAACAGATTCTGCCTTCAGGCAGGGGGAAAAAAGCATTTTTCACTGTGCCCTCAAAAATGCCAACTTGAAGTGGAGTCTGGTGTCATCTCTGACACACCAAGTTCTTTCTTCCATATGTACTTGAATAGGTTCATTAAATACCACATCCTTATTTAACTGTGCAAATTTTTGGTTTTCTCAAAAATTCATCTCTCACACAATATGTACCTTTTTCTGTTGATATTGTTAAAACAAGTATTTTTTTCTTTGACTATAGCATTTTGAATACAACAAAACATAAAGAGTATTTTATATTCTTAAGGATATGAAAAAGCTAATACTTTAGACTTTAAATTTCCTTTCAAAAAAATGTGGCTTATTCTTAATTGTAGGCATACTATAAATGATGACTAAACTTGTGCTAAAAGTAAGAAGTCATCATTAAAAGAAAGGAATGAGAGAAGGAAGGAGAAAGAGATGACAGTCCCAAGAACTGAATCCTTACCCACCACAAGCCAATCCCTTGGCGTTAATACTTGGTAGGTCCAGCTCAGCCTAGCAGAGAATTAAGAACAGCCTGTCTGTCCAGGGAAAGGTGTCAGTTCCAAATCCCACCCTACTTTCTCTACATTCAACCTCAATATTGGCTGACATTACCAGGAACAATGGCATTAGCTTTACTGAAACAATAAAGGTATTAGGGCAAGAAGAATAAAAATAGTAAGATATTTTATTAAGAAATTGTAATGATCTCTGCTCACATATAAAAAGGATATGTGACCAAAATATACTAATTATTAATGAATATTAAAGAATAAAGGATTAAAAATCAGACTCAATTCTGACTCAAAAAATTCATTAGGCAGTTTCTATGTGGTGACCTCTAATGAGTTCTACACAATGATATAAAGGGCATATAAAAGTGTAGGCAAAGGGTCTGTTTGTGTTTATACAGAGGATCAAAGCCTAATTTGGCTACCCCGAAAATGAACTAAGATACGATATGAAAAAGAACTTCCAACATCAGCACTCTCGGGAAGACTCATGACAGAAGATGATCAGAAAAAAACAAAAAACAAAAAACAAAAAACAAAAAACAAAAAAAAACTTCAACAAAGATCCACACACTGTCACAGGTGTAGATGCACTCATCCCACCAGTTCCTGGACTTGCCAAGGGAAAGATGAAGGAGATATCTAAGCTGGCCTGTGCATGCAGTAAAACAAAAATTGGACTGGATCTATACTGTTGGAACTCAACCAAGAATTAGGAGAAGTGCAAATTGTAGCACTCCAAAATCTTACAACCACAGACTATTTATCGTTAAAAGAACATATGGGATATGAACAGTCCCCAGGAATGGGGTGTTCTAGTTTATCTGAATTCTCTCAAGACTGTTTAAGTTCAGTCGGACAATATCCACCATATCATAGATAAGTTTTCACAAATGCCTAAGGTGCCTAACTGGTTTTCTTGGTTTCACTGGAGATGGCTGGTAATTACAGGTATGCTTTGGTTAGGTAACTATATTCCTATTATGTTAATGTGTGTGCACAATTTAATTAGTCGTTTAAAACCTATCCATGCTGAAGTTACTCTACAAGAAGATATGTCAAAGAAATAATCAATCTTCCCAGGTTTTCTTCTGCCTGCTACTTCTGTAGCTTTTCTTCTTCCTACCTAATCACAACCTTTAAATAGAACTCGTGCCACATGTCGAATTTACCGAGTATCATAATTCTTCCAAGTGGTAAAGATACCTCAGGACAAATGCTGGGCATAGAAGCCACAGGGCATAAATATGCAAAGAAGTAAAAAGCTAACCTTTTCAAACAATAAGGCTTCTCTCTCACTTACCAACTTCACATTTCCCTGTATGGCCCCGGAAGATGACTGGTTAGCCAGAGATGGGTAAGATTCCTCAAGGGAGGAACAACCTAAGACAGGCACAGTCGCAGGGGGCCATCTGGTGAGAAAATGGGGAGCAGCAGAGGTGAGGCTTAGAACCTCCCCCCTCATGTTCTGAGAGAAATCTTCTGCATACATGGATGTTTATTGCCCTCGTCTAGCGCGGATTAACACATAGTCTACAGGCACACACCTGATCATCTACATTTGCTCTCTTACAACACTAAACTCTGTTTTCTACCTTTATCTCGTATCTACCTACCACTTCAGCATTTTATTAAAAATAATAATAATAGAGAAATGTGGTATCCACATATAAATCAAGTTTAAAAATCAAATGAATATTCATATTTGAACTGACTGTGTATAGTTCATAATGCATGAGCAAAACCGAAAGCTTCTGTGATGACTGCCCTTGCACTGTTCACCATGTAACTTATTCACTATGTAAGAATTTGTACTCCATGTAAGAATTTGTTCGTTATGCATCAGAAGATTGGAGACTGACGAAAATTGGGCTTGGGGTGGATTAATGATTGTGCATTGAGTATTGACCCCCCTATACAGAGATTTGTTGTGGTTAACAACTATTTGATCAATAAATATGAGAGATGCCCTCACAATATATATATATATATATATATATATATATATATAAACACACTTCCAATTGTAAAATAAATAAGTAACCGGGATGTAATGTATAGCATAAGGAATATAGTCAAAATATTGTAACAACTTGGTATGGTGATACCTGGTACCTAGAAATATCATGTATATAAATGTTGAGTCGCTGTGTTGTACACCTGAAACTAATGTAATGCAATGCTGTTGTCAACTACCCTTCAATAAAAAAAAAAAAAAAAAAAAAAAAAAAAATTCATTAGGGAGGTAGTCTTAGGAGGTTCAATTTCCTTCCCTTAAAACACAAATATTTTTATCAATTTTATATTTCAGAAATCTAGACCCCATTTCGTACAATACTTGACTCTCTGTATAACAGTAGATTTCATATATATCTAAATGTACTTGTTCTTGAGGGAAAGATATGGCAGGCTATTAAAAAATATTCTAAAAAACATTTATGGTTACTTACCATCTGTATATCTTCCTGGTTAAGATGTCTGTTAAGGTCTTAAGCCCATTTTTTAATCAGGTTGTTTTCTTATTGTTGAGTTTTAAGAGTTCTTCTTATATTTTGGATAGCATTCCTGTATGAGATGTGTTTTTTGCTAATATTTTCTCTGAATCTGTGGCTTCTCTTCTCATTCTCTTGACATTGTCTTTTGCAGAGCCTATGTTTTTATTTTTAATGAAGTCCAGCTTTCCAATTATTTCTTTCATGCTAGTGTTGTATTTAAAAAGTCATCACCACATCCAAGGTCTTCTAGGTTTTCTCGATTTTCTCTTATGTTATCCTCTATGAGTTATATAGTTTTGCATTTGACAAGCAGGTCTGTGATTCATTTTCAGTTAATTTTTGTGAAGGCTGTAAGGTCCATGTCTTGATGCACTTGTGTGTGTGGATGTCCAGTTGTTCCAGCACCATTTTTTGAAAAGATGATCTTTGCTCTATTGTACTGCCTTTGCTTCTTTGTCAAATATATGCTGTCTGTATTTATGTGGATCTATTTCTGGGTTCTCTTTCTGTTCCAATGAGCTATTTGTTTATTCTTTCACCAGTATTACTCTCTCTCAATTCCTGCTGCTTTATAGTAAGTCTTGATGTCAGGTAGTGTCAGTCCTCCAACTTGGTTCTCTTAGCACAATTGAAATATAGTATTGACTATTCTGGGTCTATTGCCTCTCCATATAAACTTTAGAATCAGTTTGTCAATATGAACAAAATAACTGATTTAAATTATCTTGAATTTATAGGTCAAATTGGAAAGAAGTGACACCTTGACAATACTGAGCATTCCTACTCAAAAAACATGGACAATTCCATCATTTATTTAGCTCTTTTTTTATTTTATTCATTAGGGTTTTGTAATTTTTCTCATACAGATCTTGTAGATATTTTGTTAGATTTATACCTAAATATTTCTCTTTTGTTAGTCTTAATGTGAGGGTTTTGAGTTTCAAGTTTCATTTGTTTGCTGCTGTATTCTAGGAAAATGACTGAGCTGTATATCCTGCAACTTGCTATGATCGCTTATTGGTTCTTGGAGAGCTTATTTTGTTGTTGATTCTCTCAGATTCTTTGTATTGACAGTCATGTCATCTGTGAGCAAAGATACAATTTTCTTTCTTTTTACTAGTCTGTATATCTTTTATCTCCTTTTGATGTTATCTGATGGTATCATCTAGGACATCCAGCATGATGTTGAAAAGGACCAGTGAGAGGGGGCTTCCTCTTCTTGTTCCTGATCTTAGTGGAAAAGCTCCTAGTATCTCACTATTAAGTCTGGCATTCACCATAGGTTATTTTGTAGATAGACTTTATCAAGTTGAGGAAGTTCCTCTCTATTCCTAATTTACAGAGAGTTTTTGTCATGAATGGATATTAAACTTTGTCAAATGATCTGCATCTGTTGATATCATGTGATTTCTCTTTTTTAGCTTATTGATGTGATAGATTACATTAATTGATTTTCAAATATTGAGTCAGTCTTGCATACCTGAATTAAATCTACCTTGGTCTTGGTATATAATTCTTCTTATGCCCTGTAGGGTTTGAACTGACATTTTGTTAAGGATTTTTGCATATATGTTCATGAGAGATACTGATCTTTAGTTTTCTTATAAAAATCTTTGTCTGCTTTTGGTATCAGAGTAATGCTGGCCTCATAGAATAATGAAGAATTCCTCTGCTTCTATTCTCTGAAAGTGATTATAAAGAATTGTTATAATTTCTTCTTTAAATATTTGGTGGAATTTAGCAGTGAATTGATCTGGGTATGATACTTAATTACTAATTAAGTTTAATAGTTATTGAGTCAATTTCTTTAATAAATATGGACCTATTCATATTGTCTATTTCTTTTTGTTTGAGTTTTAACAAATTATGTCTTCAAGGATTTGGGCCATTTTATGCAGGTAATCAATTTTTTGAGCCTTGAGTTATTCATAATATTCCTTTATTATCTTTTTAATGTCCATGGGATCTTTTTAATGTCCATGGGACCTTCTTTTATTTCTGATATTAGAAATTTTTGTTCTCTTTCTCTTTTTTCTTAAGTAGCCTGAGTACAGGCTTATTTATTTCACTAATCTTTTCCAAGAACAACCTTTTCATCAATTTCATCATATTAGGTTTCATTAATTCTCTTGATTTATTTTTTTCAATTTCTCTTATCTCTCCTCTCATTATTTCTTTTTTTTTTTCTGCTTACTGGGTTTAATTTGTTCTTTTTTTCTAGTATCCTAATGTGAAACTTAGATTATTGATTTTAAGATCTTTCTTCTGTTCTCATAATGCACTAAATACTTTAAATTTCCTTCTAAGCTCTGCTTTCACTGAATCCCACAAATTTTGGTAAATTGTTTAACCATTTTTATTTTAAAATATCTCCTGAGATTTTTTTCTTTGATCCATGTGCTTTTCTTTAGGAGTGTCTCGTTTGATCGCCACAAGTTTTGAGATTTTTTTCAGTTATCATTCTGTTATTTATTTGTTTAATTCTATTATGATCAGAGAGCAGACATTGTATAATTTATATTCTTTTAAGTTTGTTAAGGAGTCCAGAACTTGGTTTGTCTTGATGATTTTTCCATGTGAGCTTGAGAAGAATCTGTTGTTGTTGCATGAAACAGTTTATAGATGTGAGTTGTATCAATTTGATTGATAGTGTTGCTGAGTTCAATCTTACTGATTTTCTGCCTGTTGGATCTATTCATTTCTAAAAGAAGGGTGTTGAAGTATTCAACAATGTTAATAGATCAATCTGTTTCTCCTTGCAGTCTATTAGTTTTTGACTCAGGTGGCTTGACTCTCTATTGTTAAGATGTTGATCTTTTACAAATAAAATATCTGTCTCCCCCATATGACTTCATACTCCTGAGGGTATTTTCTTACCATAACTTCTCACTATAAAATTTCTCACTATAACTAGTTGTCTAAGTAGCACTAAATATATACTCCTTAAATAATTTTCAACTGAATTAACGAAATATGTCTTCTATCTATTTATACTTTCAGAAATGAGTTGCCATGGAAAAAAATAGGATTTAAAAAACTGTCACTTGCATACTGTTTTCACTAGATAGTGATCACATTTAGGAGTGACTTGTTATTTAGGCTGCCCTCAGGTGGGCGTGTATAGCAGCTAGCATCCAAAAATCAGTACTTAGAATTGATTGAGTGCTTACTATTTCTGGTTAGACTGTGTCCATTGTCATGTTATTCTCTGAACAGTCACATGCAATACATAATGTTGTTTTACTATTTAATAGTGAGAAGCAGAGACTTAAAAAGATTAAGTACATTTTCCAAGATTACACGGCTCTTAATTAGGTGAAGATCTTTAAGTATTGAACCAGGTGTTTGACTCCCAAAACACTGCTCTGAATTGCCAAAACAAAAGGATCAGAAATTAGATCTGTTCTAGTGATTCTATGTTTGCTTTTAGGATATTGGTCCACATGTATGAGTAATTCAAATAGTTATTAAGCAAAAAAATTTCCACACTCTTGGGGAACTCTCTTCTTGACAATAAAAGAATTGGTAGGATAAATCCTTTTGTGACAAGAGAATAGTTCTCTGATACAGCTGTTCCGTAAGTTTGGATTTCTAGCACATTGGTAATTTTAAAGTGAGACACTTGGGCACTTGAGTTGGAATTACCTGGATTATCTAGGCAAAATGTGTTTTGAGCTCTTGGGGACTTAATTACTGGAGCAATTGCAACTCTCCACTTCAGTTTGGCTCTTTAGACATGGCAACCAAGTAATTGAGAAAGTTTTGTCAAATTGTACTTTCTTAGTTTACTGTTACTTCTTTTAAATTAAAGCCCTGCTACTGCCATCCCTTATTTTTAAAGACAGTAACATTAATATGGGTTATGACCAGTATGTGTAAGTGTGGCTTTAAGCACCAATGAATATCTAATAGCTTTTTCTTCCTCATAACTACAGGGGGAGAAATAATTTATTAATAAAATAAAAACAATAAAAATACTTTATTACAATAGAGAAGTCTGTCGGGATAAACAGAAATAAGACACATGTATACAGAATGTTTAATCATGAAATAAAATATGGAACATTTTTTAGAATCCCTGAAATATCCAGCCATGTACAAATATGTGTGTATGTATAATTATACATTAAAATATATATTATCCTTCAAAGTTTCTCTACAGAGATTTCATAATGGCCATTAAACAGAGTATTTTTCTGTGATGCATTAAACAAATGCATCTGGAAAAAATAAAAGAGTACTCTGAATATCTAAGTAATAAAGAAAAAATCTTTAAAAATGAAAATGACTCTCCCAAAAAAAGTAGTGTGTAAAATTATCAGTATATTTGGCTCTTTTTTGCTTTCAGTCATGATTTGTACAGTTCTCCTCAAGCTACTTCTTTGATATCACATAGATTTTCAGAGATTCATGAAAGCACTACTTGGTTTGTGTCACATACTATGACTAAATTTGAAAGAAATTATGCTCAGCCTAAGAAAGAGACCTTAGCTATAGTGACTGGAGTAATGAAATTGCTCAAATAAATTCTTGGAAGAGAAATTACCTTGACAACTGCCCATAAGCTCTTATTTGAAATATTAAAACCCTAGATTGGGTAGCATCTGGAGCAACTGCCAAAGTGCTATGATGAACTTTAATACTGTCATATATTCAATATAAATATTTTCTGGAATACTCTAATGCAGATGTCTTCTCAAGGCTACTCTGAGAAATGTTATCACAGAGTCTAATCTAAAACATTTTAAAACCTTTTCCTTTAAATACTACAAATGAAAGGACAGAGTATATCTCCAAGGAAATGAGATTTTAAATAATTCTTACCTAGAAATATGATTAGAATTCTATTCTGATTATGGTGTGAAAAAGCACTTAATCATTTACAATATGTAACAATGATTATTTATTGGTTTTAAAATTATTGACTACCAACTTTGTACTAATTGCTGTTTAATCCTCTATGAGATTACAATCTAGTAATTTAAAAATGATTCACCATGCTTGTCTTAAAATCTAATTTTTCTAGTTTCTTTATTTTGTGTGATGAAGTGTGAAAACATATGCTCTGGAGAGAAGTCTAGTGCCACTGTTTGACTTGTACAACTTAGCACCACTCAGTTTCCTCATTCATAAAAGTGTGAATATATGGAAATCGTATTTGATGAATGATTAAATTAGAAAAGATGAAAATTGTGTTTTATTTTTCTGTTATACTGAGAAAATACAATTATTTGTAGGTTAGTTTTCCTGTAACAGTGTGAGTGAAGACTTCACCAGAAAATGTTTTTAGTTTAATTTTTCTTCAGGAATTATAAATGAAAGTCTGCAAAACCTCACCAGCATTATCGATTGGTATAAGAATTGTTATATATCTATCTGAGAAAGACAAGGAGACAAAATCCAATTTCATTATCAGTGCATGGTAGATAGGGTGACTGGAGGATCAATGATAGAAGAAAATACTCTGCCATGCTTTCTTAACTTGAAACATGGTGAGAAATTCTGATTCTCAGCTTGACTAAAGTTTGTCAGGCACTTTCTATTTAAAAATTATTTAACCGATATTAAGGTCAAAATTATCATTGTAGATATATTTTTTAGAATAGTTAGAGTTTGATTTCTGAGCAGGAAATATAGAAGTTTAAGATCTCAAAGAGCTGAAGACAAAATCAAAATCAACTTGAAGGGGTTTCAGTTTGTTTGAAATATCAGTCACAGTTCATACTGCTCAGAACACTTTATGTTTCAGAGTAAGCAACTAACTTCTCAGTATACCAGGAAAGTTTCCTGCACTGACTTCTGGTTCACCCACAAATATGAACTGCAATCCTGTTCTTGTTTGTCCCAGTGCTTTCAGTTCTCTGCAGAATTACGGACTTGACCCGTGGTCATTACTTGAAGCAAGGTGGTTTGAATGAAAGTGCGTGTGTCCACTTCACAATTAAGTACATCTTTTCCCTTCCATTTATCTTTTTTTTAACTCTTCTCCAATATTTCCTCCAGGGCTTGTGACTCGGAATTCTGATGAGTTAATCTACGGTGTGCTTGCTGAAATAAAAATCAGCATACCTCACTAAAAATTCTTTGAATATCACACAACCAATTTCACAACATTTTTGAAGAGATATAATATTGAAAATGAGCAAGAATCATTTGGAAATGGGACCTATATGAGTAATACAAAGACTAATTTTTCATTTTTCCTTTAGTTTATTTCCTTTAAAGGTAAGCTAAACACTGACACAAATACTGAATGTATAGCTGACTTGTGGTGATAAAACAATCTTTATAAAAAAAAAGAGATGACTTAAAATAGACTGTAATTTATTTTTTTAGGCAATATCTACAGCATTTGTGATACTCTTACCATTCTATAGGTTTACATGATTTAACAAAATGAAAAACAAAACCAAAAAAAGTACTTTGTCATGTTTTTTTTATGGTATAAAGCCTTCTTAAGATTTTTCTGGAAGAAAAAATCCTTAGTAAATGTTTTTCTCAAAGAGATATAGACAGATTTTTCCTTGTGTCAAGCACCCTACTTATTCTTAGAAAAAAAAATTTAAAGATTATTCTCTCCCTGAGTGAAGCACTCCTAATTTGATAAGTATTTAGTAAGTGAATCATCTAATCAAGTAATCACTTGCAAATTATATTTTAAACATATACACTAAATGCATAGCTGAACTAAAATATTTTAATCCATTTGTCAAATCAGTTAAAATTCTTCACACTGCCACTATAATCACCAGAGAAAATGATACATTCATCATGATGATGATGCTACAATGTTTAACTATAAAACATTAACATAGTGATTTGTTTTTAAAACCTTTAATTGTATTTTACTCGCATCAGATTATTAATCACAAGCAATAATTGTTTCAAGCATTTGTGTAACTTGTGGGGCTCTTAAGTAAACATTTTCAAGTTGGTTAATGATTTCACTTAACTACCAAATATATTTGTAGAATACACTTATTTGGCAATTCAGCAGGAAATTCTGAACATAAATTCAGTCATCTAAACCATCAACCCCTATACATCTTATACGGTCCATTGAAAGATGGTTAAAAAATAAAATGATGTCAAGAAGGGTATGACATAGTGAACTCATGACTTAAATCATTGTGACTTTCTTATATGTGTGTGATATGAATTGAACTTTGTGAAGCTGTCTACTAAAGAATGGCTGAGTAAGCCTCAGCAAATTTCTTTGTAATGTAAATGTGATAAGTACAATTTCATAAAATAGTAATTCTGGATCACCTATTAAGAAAAAAGAATTACACAAGAAAAGTAGCGCAAATACAGGATTTTAGTAAAACTTAGTGCCCAAAACTATTAAAACATTATTTAAATGTGTAGAATAATGTGAGTTATAGATGTGTATGTAGTATACAAAAATCTTTTGATATAGGTAGAAATAATGTCAGGCAGAGTATCATAATAAAATTTACCATTGTCTATTTTAAAACTTACTTTTAATAATAATTGCATAATAACTATCTTTAAATTACTAGAAAATGCTGTCTTTAAAAATTTTTAAATAAGATAGGTGTTACACTATCTATTCTTTTTTTTGTTGTTCTATCTATGAAATAAAAACACAGAGCTCATACACCACACAGCTGTGTTAACTTTGATGATGGAGTTGTAGTCAAAACAGCAATTCATAAATCTATGTCCTTATATCCTTAAAAATATCTATTAATGTTTCTCACATATAGTATTCTAAAAGCATCAGGACATTTAAGAAGGTGATTAGGAATTTTATTAAATTATTCTGTATATTTAATGTAGAATTAGAAAGATTGAGAAATCATAGGTACCTCAATTCTGTTTCATTTCCCTACTCTTTTTGTTTTTAACTTCCCAATTTCTTGGTTGATTGTTTTAGGAAGAAACTTCAAAGATTGACCTGACACCTTTGAAATGTCATCTGGGAAACAGAATCTGAATAGCCTTTTTTACAAATCTGTGAGTATAGGATTTTACAAGGCTCAAAAAGAAAATACCTGGCCTCTGCTCATTGCACAATAAGGGTCAGGCCCTATTTTGCATTTACAATATCGCTACCTTTGTAATTATCCTGCATGCTATGGCACATTTAGTTATTATAATAAGTTCAAAGTCTGAACTCATGTATATAAGAGTTACTTTTTACTCCACGCCAGCCTATTTTTCTAAGAATTAGTCTTAACACTGATAGGGCAAAAAAAAATCTAAAATAGCCCAGGAAACAGAATTGGCACTTTGTATGTTGCAGAAGTAAAGGAATGAGTCCTTGGTCCAATATTCATCTCTTGAATAAATTTCATTGCAGGCTGTCTTGACATAAGCATCCGCATTCCACTGACCTTTATTTTGTAGTCTAGAGAGACTGGGACCACACACAATTGGTGCTGTTATAGTTAACTGTACTTAAACTTTGTGTCTGATCAACTTAAGTGTATTGGATTTGAAAACAGTTAGTCAATTGTTTCTAGTCCCTAGGTGGTGGTTTATGGTAATGTTTGCATCAATACTAACAAAAGCCATACCACAGTACAAAGTACATCAAGGAAATGAAAGACAAGGCTGCCTGTTGTCAGTTCTGTGTACAATAAAGGCAGGATTCAGAGCTGGGGCAGAGATTGTTAAAGAAACACAAAAATGAATGAACCACAGAAATCATAGGGCTGATCGGTCACATCAAAGGTTTGGTGACTAGCTAATAGGCAAGGTTTTATGCAGGTCACAAGACATATACCCTGGACATATTAGGCCATACAGAAAAGTCACCAAAAAGGGGGAAGGCTCAGAAGAGAGCATGAAACAGTCTTCTGGAGAAACTGTATAAAGAAAAGGAAGAAAAGAAGCCAGCATTAAGAGTGCGTGCAAATTCCATTCACTTCAAATAGTATATTTGGTGAACAAATCTACTTATGTTTTTATTTCAGATAGCAAAATCCCTAATATTGAGAAATAGGACAGGATACTTTATGTTTTCTGGAATATTTTCTGTCCCCATATGACAAACACAATGCATGAAGTGTCAATTCAGTGAAATTTAAATACGTTGAATCTTACTAAGTACAAATAAAATGGCCCAGAATATTTATTAATTTCAAAGAATCATATGCCTGAGAACAGCTGGTGTATATGTAACAAGATGTGTAATAATAACGGAATTGATTCTGATATTTTTCTCGCTTTGTCTGAATCAGCTTATCATGTATAATTTTAAAAGCACAATTAAAGGAACTAAATGCTACAATAATATGACATAGTCATACAATGGCATCTATTAATGTAAGAACGTAGTTATCCTTTATTTGAAGCCTACGCTCCAGATACCTGCTGTGCTGCTAGATGCTAGAATGTCAAAGAAAAATAAGTGAAAGCATATCTCATCATGGGGTAAATTGCCTGTTGAAAAGAAATGTACTTAGTTTCTCATTTGAATGCTGCTTTCAGTTAAAAAAAAAATGGAAAGAATTGTTATCAAGGTAAGGACTAATCTTTCCGGACCCAAAAGGGAGCGAGACAGAGAGAGAAAGAAAGGAAAAAAAAAAAAAAGATCACCAGAACAAAAGCAGCAATACAGGAATAAAAGAGGACAATATTGTTTTGCGTTGTGTTTTAGGGCTTTTTTTGAGCCTTTAGTATCAATTAATACCATGTAAAATCTACTTCAAATTGAAAAAGTGTACAAAATCACTGATTTCTATTATGAAAAGAAAAATATCTGTTGTCAAATTGCATGTGATTCTTATAATATTATTTAATCACATATAGCTGATAGTCATTCAAAATATAAGATATATATCAAACTATGTCTTATTATTTAACTGACACTCATTAGTCATACTTCAAATGGATAGAGTCTCATAGATAGGGATTTAGTGTGTAAAGTCTTATACACAGGTGAAGCATTTCCACAAAACACATTTGCATTGAAACAATTATCTAGTACTTCATAAATAATAGTGGATCACTTCATTTGAAATACATTTGATGTTTCTTTCCTCTTCCTAGTTTTCATGAAAAGGCATATATTTTAAGGTAAAGAAACAATAATGATCATTCTATAAATTAAAACTCAAAACCGATATTTAATATTTAATACAAATATTAATTCAATATGAATAAATTAGTAACGAATTATCATAGAAGGAAACATTTTTTAAAGTAATGCCAATGCTTAAATAATTACCGAATTTCCTTGATCTGCTTTACATGCTGCAAGCACTAACTCCCTTGAGAGGTCTGTGATTAATTTATCCAACACATTTTTCACTGATTCATAAATAAGATTTTTTGTATAATTTGCTATTTCAATTAGTCTTTAAATGACGTATTTTTAAAAGCTCACAAATTTGGCATTGTGAACATAAAAACATTTATCCTTTTAAAAAAAGAACATTACACTTATTAATAGCCTAAGCTCCATGTTGTTTAGAGATGGACGTAACACTATTAATTTCTTTATAGATCAGTTTTATACTATGTGCACAAGTTCCAAGACATTATGTTTTTATGATTCCTACTATGGTATTTAAAATAGTTTTATAAAGAAAAAAGATAACATTTTTCTGAAACAAGTTCTTGGACGTATGCTTACAATAATGAGATATAATTTGAAGCTACCACACAAAATGTCATTATACAAAATAAATTGTTCAAAAACATATACAAGGAATAAACAAAACCCAATCCATTCAAAATAACAGAATGTGTTGGCTAGATATTTTAAAAATCCAAGGACATTTGAACGTTAGCTGTCATTATGGTCCAGTTCACTGTTTATTTCTTTGGTATGCATCTCCTGACCTGTATATAAAATTCATAGTTTCAGAAGTGACATGTGCAAGCCTTGGACAACTGGGGAAAAGGCATATTTCCTGACCTTGTAACCATAGCAACCACTTGCTGATTGGTAGCAGGCAGGCTTTCCATCGTTTACCACTGAAGGCAAGTATGTGAGGTTGTTGGCTTTGTTTGTGAGTCTGGCTTTATTTACATGCAAACAGGAATACCAGACTTAAAATCACTGTTTTCAGCTAAGCATACTATCATAGAATTTGGCGGGGAGGGGAGCTTTAAGTTCATAGTTTTCTAATAATGTTATAATTACAATGAAAACAGAACACATTTTCTCCTGAAGCTGTGTGTAGAAGCTTAACTTAAGATCTTGTTCTTCTTTTAAGCTTTGTACCCCATCAATCCTCTACCCCAACAGCAGAAAAATATGTACATTTAGCAGTATATAACTTTATAAAAATTTCCACAAAACCAGTATAATTTAAAATAGTTTTATAAAGAAAAAAGATAACATTTTTCTGAAACAAGTTCTTGAATGTATGCTTACAATAATGAGATATAATTTGAAGCTACCAAATATGATAAGATTTATGTGTAAAGAAAAAGAACTCCTTTAAGTTATGATAATGACAAAGAATCTATTTCCATAAACTACCTTAAATGGTAATTAAGCAAGCATTTATGTATCATTTGCATCCCTGAGAGGCTAAGCCACTTAGAATTCCCTTCTAGAATGACCTAATAGGAACGTCTTTGCATGTCTTTGCTGCATAAGCAGGATATTTGTGGAGAACTTCATATTCATTTTCTTTTTCCCAACCTATTCCACTTTCTTCTCATAAAAAGCTTTTCACCCTCTTGTGATATAGATGAAAAATGGAATTTTGTAAAATTCACTTTAAAGAATAATCTCTTCATGAGATTCAAGAGGATGAAGCAGGCACACACTGAATCCACTCTCACCCTCCAATTGGATCTCCTCTCCCATGTCAAAGTTACGTGCCATGATAGAGAAGTCATATGAAAATTTGTCTTAGCAAATCCTCGCTTGAGTACAGTATAATGAAAGGATACAAAGTGAGACTTGAACATTATATTAAAGTATATTTATGTGCCATCTTCTAAAAATCAACTGCTCTCATTTTTTATGTAAGTATATCATACAGCTTACATTTGTTAATGAAGATTGTTAGAAATCATTCAAGGGAATAAATTACATAACTTAAAAAACTAACATTTTCCTGAAATTCTCTGTTAATTAACACTTAATAATTAACACACACTATTTTACCAAAATATTCTGCATTTGTTTCTAACTTAAGCATATTTTGCAGTCATTCAAAGTTTAAATATTATGCAATAAAAGTACAATAAAATATTTCTGATAAAATAAGATCAAGTTACATGTAGAATTTTGCCAATAAAATACTCACATAGATGATTTTTATTTAAAAAGCTGGTTTGAAGTATAAAATTTGTCCTATTTTGCCATACTAAAGAAAAAGCAAAAATTCAAAATACAATTAATTTTTTTAAACCAGTATGCTAGTGTTTTATCCAATTAGTAAATAACTGTTGATTTTGAGCCTAAAAATATGTTGTATAACTTACATACTACATATTAAAATAAGATTTAAGAATTCACTATACATTTTTACAGTCTTTCTGGGACCTACTTAACAATTCTTCCATATAAAACTGTCACCTTCTTGGTTTTTTTTTTTCCTTACGGAAAGGTCATTTTATGATTTATTTGTATTTTTAAAATATACTTCAAAGAGACAGAATAATTTTTTTGTTTACTAAGGGACAGTTGAATATTAAAAATTTTATAACAAAACCCTATATATTTTTTCCTAATCTTTAACATATATGCATATTTTAAAGTGTTAATACTTTATCTTCATCTCATCATATTTCTATATGGTATAAAAGAAAGCAAAATGGTTGCCTTAATAAAACATTAAGAACAGAGTTTTGTACAAGTGCTTACCTAAGATTGGGAAAGCATTTTTTCATTTCTGTATCTAATGGTAGTATTCAGCCATAATTTGATTTTAGTATATCCCTGTAAAGTTCTTTCCACGCCCTGATGTACTATATAAAACATTTCTTAACTCATTAATGTCAAGTATAAATTAGTTTTATATTGTAATTTTAACAGTCTAGCCTCCACAGGCAACATAAAAACTAGACCAATGTCAGAAATGGTGTTGGGCTGCATGCAAATTTACACCAGGCATCATTCATCATCAAGGAAAACACAAGATGTATTAAACTTTCGGGTGTCCATACCACAGTCCCCAGTACCACAAATTATTTTGGTTCATCTATACTTTAAAGATAGCAAGAATTTTTGCTGAACAAATGCAGAGCAATTTCAACAATCATATTTTAATGTGCTCCCTGGACTTACCAAATCAGAGTATGACTAATAGTCAATGTTCAAATGTCTAGAATACATTTTTTCATATATATGCTCTGAATCTCTGAACAGGCATGTCGTATTAATATCATAATTCAAAGGGAAATTTATTAACCCTCCAGTATTCCCATCATTGCTAAAAGTTGCAAATTCTAGGTGGCAGAATCTAGACAGTAATATCAAATTTTAATAACAATTCCTCTTCTTCAGGCAGGGCTACACTGGAGAAAAGCATAAATTGCTGTGACTGACCATTGGTTGTTAGAGAAGCAATCTGACTTCTCCACACCCTTATTTCAGTGTATCTGCTCTGTCCCTCAGCTGTATTAATGATAGCATGAAAGGTCACATGATAAACGAGTGACAAAAATATCAAAACATATTAGCCTGTTGCTTTGTTATCAGTGTATGACAGAGATGACAGAAAATTGTATTTTTCCCCTGAATAATTTTGCTTTACATTTTGCTGGCTAGGCAGACTGAATTAGGGAGAAATTCCTGCCTCTGACTGTTTGTCTCCTTTTCTGACACACTGGAAGTAATAATATACATTAATAATAGGGACTGTTGTCAGAGAAGGGGTAGGAATTCTAGATCCAACAGTTTCCATTCTGTAACCAGTTATTTTTTTTCTAGCAAAAACAACTTTTCTTTAAAGATATGCATAGAATCCAGCATTATTGTTAGTGTTAATAGGCTATGGTAGAATATGGACCCAGCAAGGGAATCAAAGAATAGTTTTTTGAAAATATAAAAAGCAACCTAAAGAATTCATGATATTATATTTCCAACTGTACTATTTTATATTTAAAGAGAAGCATGCCCACTAATCAAATAAAGGTAATCTCAATAACATCTGATGTATCTTGTTGTGATATGGGCCCAGTAATTACAAATTAGAAGCAGAATTTATACCTGCTGGTTTATAGACTGTCAGGGATTGTAAACCCCGGGGAGATGAGGTTTACAATCTTTGAGAAGAGATTACAGAAATTGGTGGGGGCTTAACATCCTGCAGAGCTGGGTGTAGTCTCCAGCGGGAAGTTAAGTCCTGTCTTGTCTGAACTACCCTTTCCTGGGTGAATGACAACATTGCCAGCTCAGTCCTATGCTCTTAAAAGCATCTGTACTGAATTAGTAACAAAACTCTGGAATATTAATATAATTAGACTTTTTCTGGAAAACTATTTAATGCATGCAATTTTGAAATATTTGTATGAGCACATTGACTTTAAATTTTAAAAAAAAACACTTCAAACTTATAGAGATGAAATTATAATTTAAGAATAAATTTGAAAGAAAAGAATTCTTATGTTAGTAAATATGAACTAGCCTTTTGTGAAATGTGGGTTATACAAAGGTAAATAAGAATAAATCCTTGACCTCAAGGAGCTTAAAATCTATTGAAGGAGGTAAACTAAGTGATTATTACAACGTCGTGATGAATCCTAAGTCTTATGAGAGAGGAAACACAAGGAGTACAATAGGAAGCTCACCTACCTAGCCCCATCTTGTACCTTCAGAGGAAGCAGAGCTAAGAACACAGCAGCTGGCATTCTGGATGTAAAGCCAAAGCCCAGAGAGCCCCTCATATTTCAGAGAAGAGGAATTTTCTCCTAAATATACCCATTTTTAATATGACAGCCTTATATTCAGTTCCACTGGAAACAGATCATCCTATAAAATGACCTAGAAAATTTCCTTGAAATAATTTTGACCTTTTGAAAATAAAATAACCACCAAAAAATTGGAAAAGCTAGAATGAAACTCAAAAAATAACTCAAGCTTTTGAATTCATGTATTCCTCTAGCACTTCCAGTGTTCTCCATAGGAGCGTTGCTAAATAGGGGCATTTGCGAAACACATGAATAAAATCCTCAACGTTCAGGAAACAGAATCTAAGAGGGTTGACAGTTATGCAAACATACAATTCTATAAGCCCTTCTTTTTTGTTTTTTCCAGTGAACCATGCTAACATAGAAGAGTTTGATAATGCAGAGGACAGAGTTGAAAGAGGTAAGATTTTACTGGACATCAAAAGAGGAGATAGAAGTTAGTCATTTAGAAAAATAAGTCTGGAGTGAGGACCTGGGTAGGAAACTATCCAACAAAAATATAGGTATGAAAATGCTTATTAGGTCTGGGAAATGGTACTTAATTCAATTTGCAGATATGGCGCACTGGCAAGAATTAAAATAGATGAGACTGGAATAATAGTTTATCATTTGCTATGGTTTGTACTACAAATAACAGGAATCCACTAACAGTGGCTTAAACCATTTTTAAAAACTTTTATTATTAGTTCAAGCATCAGTCCATAGTTTGGGGGATTGCTGATATCACCCAGAATCCAAGCACTTCCCATCCTACCCCTCCAACATGAAAGCAAGATCTCCATCCTCAGGCTCGTCACCTTGTGGTCACGTGGTCACTGCAGTTTCAGACTCTATGTCCCCATAATGACCAAAGCAGAGGGCCCTTATGGGAAGAAAAGCAGATGTCTTTCTTGACATAAGGCTCTCTCTTTATCTTGGAGAAAATTCCTGTCCAGATGACCCTTGGGGTGCTTTGTCCAAAACTGAGCCACAGGATCTCTTCTATCTGCAGTGGAGGAAAGAAAAGGATGTGTCTCCTTCTATCATAGAAGGAAGAGGGCAGGAAATGAGAGTTGGAGAAGGCTGTCAGGCTGGCAGAAACCCATGTCTGCTCCCGGTGGGTCTGCTCGGGAAGATTCATATGTATCATGATGGGACTGCAATTCACAGAAGCTGTGAGATTCGGTGGAAAGAGCACAATCAGAGAGATCTGAGTTAAATCTTCACCATGCTAGTTACTGGCATAGAACTAATTAATGTATGTGAAGTATGTGGCACTATATCTAGTGCATTAATTAGATGGCTTGTGCATATTTTGTTTCTTTCTTTCTTCTGTTTAATTCTGCAGACATCAGGGAGTCATTGAAGCTTGTTAAGCAAGTTAAACTGATCAAGGATTCCAGTGGCTTTGAAGAGAAAGACTACTATAAGAACAGACTACATGCAATTGTAATCGTTTAGGAGATGTAGAGAGTCTAGTCAGAGGCTGCAGTCATGGTGACAGCCAGAAATAAAAGTAAGCGCTATTTTAGAGTGACAAAAATCAACAAAATACACTGAGTGATTTATTCTACATTATGGAGTTAAGAAGAGGGATGGATATGTTAAGAATGGGGGTGTTTCTTAGTGGGTATGGGGTCATTGATCAAGACAGAGAATAGAGGTTTTAGTTTGGGGGACTCTGGCAAATTCACTTAGTGAGTGTATGCTGAGTTTGAGAGGCCAGCCTGACTTCCAAAGGAGCTGTCTAATTGAATGTTGGAGCTATTGATAGAACTATTGGACCGCAGTAGAAAAAAGCTGTGGAGTTTGTCAGCATATACACAGCCATGAAAGCCATGTGAATTTATGAGAAAGCTTAGAGAGTTACATGTCTTGATCAGGGGCATCCTACATATAGCTTTTGGGGGACTTACAAGTCTCCTGAAACTGCACTTAAAATTTGGTGTGTGTTTCTCTTGGGAGAATGGTCATAGCTCAACAGAATCTAAAAGATGTCAGTGAACAAAACAAGTTCGAGACTCACAGAAAGCAGGTGAGGAGGACAGGAAAGGGACCCAACAGTATTTAAAGAAAAGACTGAGGAAGATGAGCATAGGAGGGAGAAGTACAGGAAAGAGTCAGGGAAATAGATAAAATGAAATGGCAGAAGCTTAAGCAGGGAATTTTGAAAACATGCTACAGAGAAGTAAAATGGAACTGAGAGTTTTTTAAATTCAATTTGGTAACTAAGACACCATTTTTTGACCTCTGAATGAACAGTTTTTCTGTAGTGGTATGGGCAGAAGTTAAACTATGGTGGGTTGACATGTGAAAGGGAAAGGCAGAAAAGAGAGAGGAAAAATGAAGACCAAAATAAGTGTGATTTAGACTGAAACTAACATTGTCAAAAGCATTGTTTAACATAATTTTTCATTAGTTATTTAACATTGGCAAAATGTCATTTATAAGGTCATTTATTCTTATGCAAATAATTATATTTAATTATTTTAGAGCTCATTCTTCTTTCACTTAGTAATGCCAAAGATAAGTGGTTACTTACTAAGACTCACTAAATATACACTATGTTTCTCAGCTTTGCAGCCCTATGTTCACCGATAACATTAATTAAGTTTAATAATTCAAATGACTATTTTTAATCACTGGAAATAGATACCTCGATAACTGTTCATCTTATTGATAATATCTAAACTATTCCTTGATCTCCCAATGGTTTAGCAATAGTTACCGAAATATAATTACAAATTAATTATCCATTTATAGAATATATATTTCTCTGACAAATTATGAAGCATTTATGGACCTACAGAATGTAATTTTACTTAGAAGGTTTTTTTTTTTAATCCCAGTCCATTTAGCAGTGTAGACAGGAGTGCCTTAAAGAAATTTTTTCTGATTATATCAAATTAGATCTTTTTAAATTACTAATACAATAATTTCCTCTATCTTTATTCTTCTTATCCATTATTTATGGAGTATAATTGGGGTACATGATCTTATAATTTACAATCTAAATTGTATTAAAGCCATAGCTAAATCATGTATTTAAATTCTTATCCAATAATACTGAATACTAATTCCTCAAGTTTTCCATGGGGATGAAAGGTTAAATTTCAATGCATGGGTAATTCATAATGGTGCTGCTTCATTTCTGATCTCTGAGGATTTCTCAATTCCCAATTATGGTCCATACATTACTTATGATAGAAATAAATGTGTTTACAGCCTGCCTTCCAAGTATTAGGTGGCACTAGCTTTAAGAATACTATTTAATATACTAATATGTAAGATATACATATACCCATGCATACACATATAATATTTAAATATGTTTACCCACATGTGTATGTGTGTGCACACCTGTAGAGAGAGAGAAAGCACTGTGCAATTGAAAAAGAGTTTTTAAATTGTTTGATAGAAAAAGTTACAAATATTTTAAACTGAAGCTTTCTTTTTCAATAATTACCGGTAATTTAACAGTGCTAATATAGGTAATGCTAATCACATATTAAAGCTTCTTTTCGGGGGCAGGCACAACACTGAGACATTCACACATTATAATAGCTTTCAAGTTCTCCACAAGGAAGACTAAAATAACAACTTAGGCAAAATCAATGTTTCTCTCTCACATGTAACAGCCCATGAGTAAGTTTCTTATATTCTTGATATTCGAAGTGTGGTCCTAGGGTCAGCAACATAAGCATTTTCTGGGGATTTGTTGTTAATGCAGTGTCTCAGTTCCCACCAAAATGTTCTGAATTACAATCTGAATTGCCACAAGATAACCACGTGACTTGCATGCATCTGAAGGTTTGACAAGGCTGGACTTACAAAGCATTCCAGTTGGATATGGTGTCTCATGGAGGCAGGGATCCAAGTTCCTACCTTGTTGCTTCTGTTGTCAAAGCAGAGCTTTCACTCTGTAATCCAAGATCCTCATTCCCGACAAGGAAAACCGGGGAAAGAGAAGGGGAGGGCACGCTATGATTTATTATGACAAGACCTGAAGCTTTACACATTCCAATGTCAGTTCTATTGAATAGGACATAGGAGCATGACTGCACAGCTGAAAAGGAGGAATTGACTAGGTGCCCATGTGGCTCAGAAATCTGGGCAGTTATTACTAAATTAGGAAGGATGCGATGTGATATTTGTTGAGCAAAAAGCTGGCTCTACCATTCATATACTCCCTGATTTAATCCTCACAAAAGATGTTTTTGTGGCATTCACAGGTGAAAGAGAACCAGAGATGGCGAGTCATTTGCAGAATATTGCTCTTAACATCTTGCTACAAGGTCATACCCAGTTGGTCTGATTCCAAAATTTATACTGTTCATTATATTATACTTATTACTTATACCAGAAATAGTTCAGTGTTATGCCTCATTAGGATTATGAAACTTCCCCTATAATAGTTGAAATTAACATTTTACTTTAAAAGGTTTGATAACCAAACAACAGTGAAGCTATGCTGGTACATTGTTAAAGAAAAATGATCAATGACATTTGTTAAAGATGGTAAGGAAGTTTTATTCAGGACTAGGGTACTATAAAAAGTATAGGTACCACTGCCATGGTGAGTGGTACTTATAACCAGTGAGCAAGGTTGGGGTCAACAGATGGAAGAAATGGAAGATTATTAGGAAGAAAAGAGATCAGGGCTAAAAGGGGATTCTGGCTAACCCAATCTAAAAGGATTCTTGCTGAAGACAGGTCAGGAGGGTCAGACATCACCCAGGCGATGGTGGAGGCCAGGGAACCTGATGAGATAAGCGAGGGTGATCAGACATTGAGGGTGGAGGGTTCTTGCTAACCTGACTTAACAGTGTTCTTGCTAAAATGGGATTTTGCCAGGAAGTGCACAGATGGATCTAGGAACAGATTCAGCAGCCTGAACAAAGTTTGGTCAAGAAAGAATCTTTATCAATTTCAGCCATTTAAAAAATAACTACTTATTAAATTATTGTTTGAAAAAACGGTATGAATGAGAACACAAACTGAAGATTATATATGTCCTCTTGAAAACATGAGGTTAAAAGGAGTGATGCCAGCCAATGATATAGATAGCGGGCCTAGATTTTTTGCCATATATCTGAGCTGAAAATGCCATTTAATTGGATACTCCTTTAGGATAACTTACAACACTATGTTTTTTAATTGTTAAAAGATTGCTTTAATTATAAACACACAAATATACTCTCTTAAGGAAGCAGTACTATAATTAAATTTACACTGAAGTCAGATACAATTGCCATGTTTCTGCCATTTGCCAGAAGTTTGAATTTGGGTACATTTCTTGACTTCTCAAAGCTTCTCTATCTGCAGTTAGGGGTAATAGTATTCCCAAACCTGTCAAACTGAATGTAGTAATCTGCTAAACATACTCATGCATTTTCACACAGAAACACACACAGTGGTTACTTACTAAATGTTAACTTGTATTGAAAAACAAATGAACAAGCAAACAAAGAAAATAAACAAGACCTCTCAGAAATTAGCTGTGCAATGAATGGTTTACCATTATAAAATACTCTCACAGCTATTTCTTTTTTCAGGGCAACTTGAAGATCTAGTTGTGCCTTTCTACTAGTTTTATAGTAGAATATTCTCTCAAAATTCTCAAGAGATAACACAACATAGTTTACATCCATTCCCATGCTGAAAATATATTCTTTGTGGACCATTCACAGATTTAACTGGAAATTGGTTAAAGACTTAAATATAAGAATAAAACCTGTAGAAGAAAACAATGGGAAAGAGCTCCTTGACATTGGTCTTGGTGTTTTTTTTTTTCTGATATGACACCAAAAGTACAAGCAACAAAAGGAAAAATAAACAAATAGGACTAAATCATACTAAAAACTTCTGTATAGCAAAGGAGAGCACCAACAAAATGAAACAGCAACCTATTGGATGGGAGAAAAGTTTTGCAAACCATGTATCTGATAAGAGGTAAATATCTAAAATCTAAAATATATAAAAAACCCACATAACTCAATAAGAAAAAGAAAAGCTTATTGAAAAATAGGCTAAGAATTTGAATAGACATTTTCCAAAGAAAACATATAAATGATCAACGGCTATATGAAAAAAATGCTCAACATCACTGTGATCAGTGAAATGCAAACCAAAACCACAATACCACCTCATACTTGTTAGGATGGCTACTAACAAAAGACACAAGTTAAGTGCTAGGGAGAATGTCAAGAAAAGAGAATCCTTGTATATTATTGATGGGAATATAAATTGGTACAGCCACTGTGGAAAACACTATGGAGGTTCCTAAAAAATTAAAAATAGAACTACTGTATGTTCCAGCAATCCTACTGTTTAGTATATATATCCCAAGGGAGCAAAATCACTATCCTGAAGAGATATTGGCACCCCCATGTTCATTGCAGCATTACTCAAGATAGCTAAGATATAGAAACAACCTAACTGCCTTCTGATGGATGAGTAGATAAAGAAAAATATTGATTATTGATATGTATGTCTATAAATCAGAGGGGAGGGGCAGAGCCAGGGGGAGGAAGTGGGGACATGTTGATCAAACTGTACAAACTTTCAGTTAAGATAAATAAGTTCCGAGGGTCTAATGTACAACAGGGTGACTATAACACTTTGCATATAGCTACTAATACTGTACTGTGTACTTGAAATTTTCTAAAGAGTAGAAATTAAGCATTTTCCCTTCCCCCCAAAAAAGATAACTGTGGGGTGATGGATGTCTTAAATAAATAAATTATGATAGTCATTTCACAATGTCATTGTATATAAAATCATCATACTGTACACTTTAAATATATATAATTTTATTTTTTAATTATACCCTGATAAAGGTGGGGAGAGAAAAGATGATCAGGATAGTCATCACTGAGAAAAGAAACTCACAAAACCTGAATTAAGGTGTAGAAAAAGATAATAATCTGTGATAATAATCTTTTTCTGTGGATTGTAGAATTATAAATATTTAATGTTTGTTTTTGTTCTGCTTAACAATTTTCTAATTTTTCTGAAGTGCATATATGTTTCACTATTATGAAACAATAAACTGTTTTGACTTAAAAACAATAGAAAAAAATTTCATTGTGTATTTTTTTAATTTGATTTTTATGTTGACCCTGGTTGCTTTCTAGTATAAATGAACATTTATTGGGCATTTACACCTATGTTCCTAGCATCATGCTAAAGCCTGTTAAGTTAATGTTTACATTAATCTTCTATAGTATAAAAGAAAACTAGCAAGTTTAACTGAATTGCTCAGGTTGCACCCACAGGCATGAAGAATAAATTGACAGTGAATTCAGTTCTCTGCCTCTTAGCACTGACATTGTAGTAGTCAGGTCTTTTCCAATGGCAAATGATAGGAACTCAATTCAAATATGCCTAATCAAATCAAAAAATGAGATCTGAGGATTTACAGAACTAGGATGGATATAGGTAGATTCACTGACTTTTTTGAGATTCTGTTGAGGTATGACCATTCTCCCCAGAGAAAAGTAAACACACACCAAATTTTAGGTACAATTTCAGGAGACTCGTAAGTCCCCCAAAAGCTGTATGTAGGATGCCCCTGATCAAGACATGTAACTCTCTAAACTTTATTTCAGCTGGCTTAGAAAACATCAAGGCAAAAATTTCTTTCTCTGGAATCATTTCTCAGGAAGGTTTCTAAATATTCTTTTGGAATATCCTAGGGAAATTTTCAATTTGCTTGTTTAACCCTATGCATAGTCCTGAGACCAAGAGGTTTTAGGTAAAAAAAATCTGATGGTATTCTTCTCATCAGAGTCATATAGAGTGAGAGAGGGCTAAGTACTCCTCAAAAAAACCAGGTGTTAAGGAAAGTAAGGTGTTACAGGAAAGTAAGGATAAAAAAGTATGAGTCCAATTCTGTAAAGCATGAATATTTTGAATATATATTTTTAGATTTGAGAAAATAAACAAAACTCATTAGTAATTACCTTGGAGAGGTATGATAATTTTTTTTTGTTATCATTAATCTACAATAAATTTTGTTTTTTTAAAATTGCCTTTCTCATACTTAAAAAATAATCTTCCCTGAACATGTGTTATTTCTATATCTTGAAGGAGAAGTTACTAAGAGTATAAAAAGTGTATAACAACATAGAATAATTATTTACCAGAAGTATTAATAGCTGTCTTTAGTAATTAGTATTCAGTGAAATGTTACTTTTATTTGATAGTCATTGTTTAAATATATAATCAATGACTATGTCAATAACAACTATTTCCTTGGACATTATTTTAAACCTAATTTGAGACTGAGAGACATTTCATATCAATTTCTGATCTTCTGTTGTAGGCTTAGCTTTCCACAATTTTGGAGAACTAAATATAGTTAATTATTCATATACCTTATGGGTTAATTCGTTGAATCATGTTTTTGGATAACTTGTAACTGACATTTTATTTTATATGTTTTTTCTCATTATCACTTTTTCCTGTCGAATTTCCACTGGTATGAATTTCTTGTAGTTTCATTCAAATTTTACTTACCCTACATTATTAAGGTACAGCAGACACTTCTCTGATTTTTTTAATTAAGCCTAGTTTCCTTTAATTACATCCCTTGATGAATGCTTCATGTATTTCTATTTCAGTTCTCAGAAACATGTTAAATATATTGTGGACTGTCTTTGAATATTAGTACACTTTTGACTGCATTCATTCCATAAAATTTCTTTTTTATCCTCTCACACTTTTACTGGTTGAAGTATGTTTGTTTACAATAACATGCACAGATCTTAGTGTACAGTTCTATGAATCTTGCCAAATGTGTATATCTATCCCTACTATGTATAGAACATGAGTCACCGGAGAGTGTCCTATGTTTTCCACCCAAGTCCCCACTCCCACCACAGACAACCATTGTTTTGAATTCCATCAACATAATTTGTTTTGCTTATTCCTTAAATCCATATAAATGAAATTATTGGGACTTGTAATTTAATGTCTAATTTCAACAATGATTTTTTGAGATTCATCAGAACGATTGCACATACCAGCAATTTGTTCTTTTTTATCTTGAGTACTTTTTATTCCATTGTATGAATATGCTGCAAAGTGTTTATCTGTTCTTGTGCTGGAGGGCATTGTTTGTTTTCAGTTAAGAGCAATTATAAGTTAAACTGGTATGAATATCCTTCTATAACATTTTATTTTTGTTGTTCTTAACATATGGTTTCATTTCTCTTGAGTAAATACCTAGGAATGAAATATCTTTGCAAGGATGTATGCATGTTCAACTTTACAAGTAACTGCCAGAGTTTTCCCAAGCAGTTGTAGTATTTTAAACTCCCATAAGCTATGGATTAGAATTATTGTTGCTCCACATCATCATTAACATTTGGTCCTTGTTTCTGTAATTTTACCTACTGTAGGGTGTTAGTGGTAACACAAGGTGGGTTTAATTTGCATTCTGGATGACTAATGACCCTGCGCTGTTATAGCCTGAAAGCAGTAATAGACAAAATATAGACAAGTGGGCATGACTGTATGGGAGGCCTGTGGGCGTATTTTAACAATCCCTAGTTTGGAAAGATGTAAAGTTTCAAATAGTAAACTCTTATAGATACATTATTATTATTGTCACCTAATTTTCTTCTACTGTGGATTGCCATTCAACATTTATTGAAATTTGGTTAATGGCCCATCATAAAGTCTATATAAATAAACATTCCTGGTGCATTTAAAATAAACATGTTCTAGGTTGGGATGTAGAAGTATATAAATATTGATTAAGTTAGGTTGATCTCTAATATTATTTAAATCTTCTATATTATTACTGATTGTGGTTTTTATAGATTATTCAATCTGGCATAGTAGTATAAATGTGACTGTGAACTTGCTTATATCTCACTTTGTTTTAACAACTTTTGCCTCATGAATTTTAATCTCTTATAAGTTCATCTATATTTAGTATTGTTATATCTGCTTGATTAATTGGCCTTTTCATCATTATAAAATACCCTGCTTTAAATCTGGTAACATTCTTTGTTTCAAAATCTATTTCTTCTGATATTGATAGTCACTTCATATTTCTTCTAACTGGACTTCAAACTATGTTATTTTCCATCTTTTTAATTTAATCTAGATTTCTATATATGTTTATAATGTATCTCTTGATAGATGGTATATCATTTAGATTTGCTTTTTCATCCAGTCTGATGCACCTGCTTTTAACTGCAGTGTTTTTATTCATTTATGTTTAATATATTGATGTGATTGGATAAAAGTCTGTGGTCCTATTTGTTTTCTGTTTGCCCTCCTTCTCTTTTATTTTTTTAGTATCTTATTGCATCTTTTCTTTTGGGTTTTTATCTATAACTATTTTCTATGTTGTCTTCTTAGTGAATTAAAATGTATTAACATATCATCAACTTATAATTTGTATTTTGTTAAGTTACATATAATATATGAAACTTACAAGAGCCTAAGATCTATTTGCTCTATCCTTTGTCAATTGTTGTTATATATTTTACTTCTACATGTTATAAGCCTCACAATGTGTTAATATTTTTGCTATTAATAGTCATTTGAATTTTAAGAAGTATCTTTTAAAAAGAGAGTCTTTTATATTTACTCAGATCTTTTAAATTTTTAGTATTATTTCCTTCATGTGGTTTTGAACTTCCATCTGGTACCATGCTTCTTCAGCCTGGAAAAATTGATTTAGTATTTCTTATATTGCATGTATACTTACAGTAAACCCACTCAGTATTTTGTGAGATATAAATTTAAGGGTTGACTTTTGTCTCTAAGCATTTTATTGATGCTATTCTGGTATCTCTGAGAAGAATACACCATTACTCTAATAATTTTCACCCACTATATAATGTGTCTTTTCTTTCTAACTCCTTTTAGTATATTCAATTCATTTTTGATTGTCAACAGTTTGAATAGAGGTGCTTAGGGGTTATTTTGTTTGTATTTATCCTGTTAGCATTCTCTGAGCCACTTGGAAATAGGGGTTTCTATTACCAAGTTTGAAAAAAAAATTTATAATATTCCTCTCTCACTCCCTTTTTTCTTTCCTTTTGGAACCCCAATTATACTAGCACAGTCAATATTGAGAAGTCATTCAAATTCTGCTGAGTTTGTTCAATCTTTGCTCTCTGTATTTCATATTGTATGTTTTATATGGACATGTTTTTAAGTTCACTGAGTCTTCCATCTGAAGTTTAAAAACTTCCATTAAGCCCATCAAATGAATTTTCTATTTTAAGTATTTTATTTTTTAATTCTAGGATCTCTGATTCTTTTTAAAGCTCTCATACCTTTCCTGAAATTTTTTATCTTTTCACCCATTGTATACAGTTTTATCTGCAAAATTTTAATATATTTATAATATTTGTTTTAAAATTTTTTCTGCTAATTCCAACATCTGGTCTTCTATAGGTTTGCTTCTTTTAGCTCTTATTATCTCTTGATTATTTATGGAATAACCTTAGTTATTCAATCTTGAATAATCTTGATTATTTCTTGAATAATAATCTTGAGTACGTGGGTTGTTTATTGCCAGTCATTCTCATAACTAGCAATTTTTAATTATACACTTTATATTATCAGTGGAGATATATCTATTGAGACTCTGGATTCCATATTATTCCTATGAAGATTGTTAAGATTTTTTTCTCAGTAATCAATGAAATCACTGGGTATTTTCTTGACACTTTGTTAGTGCAGGTTTATTTTGGGTTTGTGGTCAGTCCAAAGGCATAACCCCTAATGCTGGACTTGATCCTTAATCCTTTGACATGTCCTTTTAAATGCAAGTTAATAGTGGCATAGCAAGGAACAAAGCAATTATCTTTAATGGCACTCATGTCCTGAAAACACTGAAAAAGCTTTAAGAACCTGGAAATGCTGTGATTATTATTATTATTACTTTCCTTACTTGTGTCAGACTCCAGTGAATCTGAGATATTCCAAACACACATGCTGTTGTGAGGGAGTTAAAAGTGTATCTTCATGGTCAAATGTCAGCTCTGCCAGTCATCATTCCTATAAGCCTGCATAACTCCAAAAAAAAACCCCACCAGATTATTGTTCTAAGCTATGGACACAAAACTCAACTTCTTACCATATAGCTTCTTTTTTTTAAATTGAAGTGTATTTGAGATATAATATTATATTGGTTTCAGGTGTACAACATACTGATTCAACAATTATATACATTACAAAATGCTTACTGTGTAGTTTCAAGAATCATTGTCTCTCCCCGCTCACTGTGAGATGTCTCAGTTGCTTCTATTTTACTCTATGGTCTTGCTTGGATAAGAACATCTTAAAAAAGAAAATCTTTCATAATTTTATCCAATAATGAATTATTTAGTCTTTAACCACAGTATGACAAATAACCTTAATGACCATTAACTAAAACAATATGAATGAATATATGAATTAACTTTTTTGTTTACTTTAAAGACTAAGTACCAGAATCAATGGTAGATTTTACCTAATAATCAATGTAATTTTTAATATACATTATTTAAGCCAGTGAGATATAAAAATATTTCAACTAAATTTTCTATAATATGACAAAAAAAATAAGAAATTATTGAATGAAACCAATTCTTACAAAATATTCCTTATAATTACAAACCATACTTATAAGAAATGACTATCCAGTTTATTCTGCTCTATTCTCTTATATTTGGACCTTATGAAGGTTATACAAAAATCAGTTATTCCTTTTTTTTAGAACATTAATCCTAAAAGCAGTAGATGACATATATTCTGAGAATTCTTTGCTGCTGCCTAAAGTGACACCAGAAGAAGGATCTATGTAAATGTGGATCTATTTTTATGAAAAAAAACTTTTATATGGTATATTTATGCTATAATAAAATGTTAAAAATAGCAACTGTGGAGGATGGAGAAAAATAAAATAAAATTGAAAAGCAAGTAATAAATCCACAGCACAGACTCTTCTAGAAAATGGAGGTGTTAAATGGCATGGGCTTTTCTTTGAAAATGTATAATCAAACAGAGTTATGGAATAAGTATAATTAGTGTTTATGTTGATGAAACCAGTTGATATAATGGTAAAGTCATATGATATTACCAGGTGTCATAATATCACAGTAACAAAAGGAGAAACTTAAAAATGTAATTTAAAACACAAATCAGCTAGTCCTTATACCATAAGTCCTAAATATTCAAAGGCAAAGAAGAAAATAAATGAAGAATAAAGGGGAAAATAGTGTCCTAAAGTAGAATCCAGGTAATGTATGTCATATCGTCAAATAGTAACTTAGAGTCTGGCACAGAGTAAGCACACAATAAGTCCATGTACAAAGAAATGATGCAGTAAATAACAACTAAATGAAGCCAACGGTGCTTCAGTCAGTTAAGTGATTTTCAGAAGAACTAAATTTTAATTTTAAGGTCGACTTGTTTCTGAAAGTTACAATTTGGTTAAAAAGGAAGTGGAAGGGTTTCAGAAAAGGAATTTGTTCACAAGAGAAACAGAATTTTAGAGCTAGGCATCTCTAACCTTCATTTCAGGACATACTGCCTAGGAACAGTGATGGTAGCAAACACAGGGACTTCACTTGGTTGGAAACAATTTCTGATAAATAAAACAGAAAACAAAAATAGACCTATCAAAACACACATGAACATACACACAAATACACACACACAGATGCAGTTTTCCAAGAACACATTTCATGGTTAAGAGTAAAAGTCTTTGAATAAAAATTTACCATCAGGAATTTCATAAACAATGGCAGCCTGCTTTGTGAGCACACTGTGGCCGAAAGATGTTTGATCGAATAATGCAGTAAGTTGACTAGTATAGACAGTCCGTATTGAAGAGGAAAAAGAAGAAAAAGCATATAAGGACCAGAGAGCAGGATGTTGTCATGTTTAGGGGCAAATGGTGTGAGAGGCAAAAACAGATGAACAGGGCAAAGAAATAGATTTGGAGAAGAAGTACTAGGAACTGTTACAAAAATGGATTATGGGAACTAAAAAAAAAAGTTTAGCAAAGTTTATTTTAATTTAATAAACCTGTGAGACTAAGAGAATAATAATAACTATACTGTTAAATAATATTTTAGTAAGTTGAGCATTTTAATTCAGTTTAACGGTACCAAACTTGAGCAAAATAGTTTCTATTTTGAAATAGTCCAACACTTGAAAACTATAGAATGACATTAAAAATTACTGTGTGGCTTCATCACTTACTGGTATCAAAATATTCCTAGTCAAACAATTGACTTTTATTAAGAAAATAGCTTCCAAGTTTCCCCTGATCTATTCTAATACTTCACAGAGGGGCAATAGTCTTGACTCT
Organism: Manis pentadactyla; assembly: GCF_030020395.1. Lineage (NCBI taxonomy): Eukaryota > Metazoa > Chordata > Mammalia > Pholidota > Manidae > Manis > Manis pentadactyla. Next base: position 61,845,460 of record NC_080021.1, read on the forward strand.
ACAAAGATCGAAGCCAGAAACATCCAAGTCATCCTCTACTTTTACATCTATTTTCAGTATCTGATTAGTCACCAGGTCCTATCAATTTTCTGCCAAAAATGTCTTTTGAATTTGTACATCCTTCCTGTTTCTCCCACTCCCTCACTCTCAGATTTCATCATTTTCTCACCTGCATATGCTCTGCACTTCCAACAGAAATTCCTACCTCCAAAAATAGAGCTTAAATCTGACTACTTTTCTACCACTCCAGTACCACCACCATTGTCTCTATCCTAAAGCCCAGTGACTGCTTCCTGCGCCCATCCTACTGCTTCCAGGGTCTTCTTCTTAAGTAAGAATAGGGTTTATCACCTGCATGCCCCTAGCTTAAAGTCCTTTGATGGCTTCCTCCTGATATTCAGATAAAAACTCCTCTGTAAGAGCAATGATGACCTAAATTGTCGTGTCTTTACCTACGCGTATAGACTTATCTAGAACCACTCTCCCATTTCCCTCACTATGCTTCAGGGTCGCTTGGCATTCTTTTATTCCCATTTACAACACACTCTCTTTCTGGCTACAGGGCTTCTGAATTTGCTGGACCGCTGACTTCAAGGATGTTTTCTTTGGCTTTTGACAGAACTGGTGCATTCATCCTTCAAATCTCAGTTCAAATGCCACTTCTTTCAGAAAAGATTCTGCAGCCCACCTGCTCCAGTGTGATGAAACCGTTCCCCCTCCTCTTCTAGATAGAGTCAGTCACACCTCCCTGGATTTTATATTGTAGTTCACATGCAAGATTTTCAAAAATCTGTTGGAGGAGGTCATCAAGAGGATGAGATCACCAGTTGAGCCAAGAGCTGGCCCCAGGCAGTCAGAGGCTCCTTACCCCCTCCCCATCCTTGGAATGTATGTTCTGCCCACTCTCCCCACACTAGGATCTGTTTCAAGGACGCAGCCTTGAGAGAATAATGTGTTGTTGATACCATATGGACTGAATACATGACTGAACACAGTTAAGACCTCTAGATAAATTTTCAAGAGTCTGGTGAGAGGAGGGTACCCATAACAAGCTTTGTAAGTGAGTTCTCTTGTTGGTGAAAATAGCTGCCTACCAATCCGGGTGGCCTGCTTCTTCTTTTGTCTCTCCTTGCCCTCTGTGTATGGGGACCAGTTTTGAAAATTTCACCTGATGAGCTTCCAAGGCTGCTCATCAACAACATTTACTCTTATTATTTTTAAAGCAGCCAATGCACATAAACATATTTCAAAAGATTCATAGTGAAAAGTAGAAGTGCCCTCCACCTACACCAGTGTCAACCACTTTCAACTCATCTGCTTCTTTTGGCATTTACCTACATGGGTTCAAGTAGTTTGCTAATTCTATCATTCCCTGATTTTTTTGCTTTGGAGGTTATCATTTGACTTCATAAAACTGAAAAGAAAATTTAGGTTTCTTACATTTACTAAACAGTTCTAACTCCTATTCTCACAGTTTAGGTTTAAATCAATCATTATGTTTATATTATTATCATTAATAAAGTTTGCAGAATGGAGCCATGTAGTGTACAACGATTATATTTAATTTTCAGAATATTTTTTGTTTACCCAAATGTTGGTATCTGCAGCTTTTCATCTGCTTAATATTCTAAGAACCTATGATCATTTTTCCAAAGACTTCACCAGAAGAGTACATTTCACCTTGATATGAGCATATGGATTTATTTGTTGTATTTAACTCAGGCCCTACCTTCCTCCCACCTAATCAGCATTTGAATTCACACTATTGTTGATGCCACTCTTGCTAAAGAGATGACTGTTTTCTTAAGACTGTATCTTCTCCCTAGAACACAAGTCCCAATGGGGTAGAGACGATCTTGTCCACTAGTATTTCATGAATGGCATCTAGAAACCACTTCAATGAACACTGAGGTCCTTGCTGCTAAATCTTTCCTGGACACAAAGCTAGTCTACTTAACATCGCTGTGGGTCTCCATTACCTAGGGTTAAGTGTATACCCACTAACCTGGTCTGCAAAGCTGCCATTCATCTGTCAAAATGTCCTCTTCTCATCCACTCTGGATTCCTCTTTCTGTCACACTGAAATTCAAGTCATTCTTCCGGAAACATTTCTCTACCTTTTTCAATGCTTTGCCCTATTCTACATGTAATAATCTATTGCTGGTTCTTTAACATGTAGGTCACATGAAACCATATTATTCAAGAGTTTCCCAGATCTCTAGTTAGAGTTGATCTTTTCTTCTCTTTATATGCCTTTCAATTTTGCTACTCAAAGTCTGTGCCACATAACAGTAACATTGGCATTACCTGGAAATATGCTTCAAATGCAGAATCCTGGGACCCAAAATAGACTTACTGTTTCAGGATTTGCATTTTAGGAAGATTCTCAAGTGATGAAAAGCATGCTTTAGAGGATCCTTTCAGTACACATAACTGTTTACTCCCCAGTCCCACCTGTAAACTAAACTGTAATATTCTTATGCAAAAATTCTTATGGCTACAAATGTCCCTAAATATTATCTTAGTTTCTTGGTATAGAGTAGTAGCCTTTCAGTAAATATTTATGAAAGGAAAGAAGGGAAAAAAGAAGGAGGGAGGAAAAAACACCTTGTCTTAAACTCAAGCTCAGGAGGCTGTCTTGAGCCTAAAATTTGCCTATAAGCTGTGGAAAGTCTGGAGGTATGCAGTTGCAAGCCAAAGGATGCCAGAGATTGCTGGACAACTGCCAGAAGCTAGGAGGAGGCAAGGAAAGACTCCCCGACAACTGTGAGAGGGAGAATAGCCCTGCCAACACTTTGATTTCAGTTATCTAGCCTCCAGAACTGTAAGACACTAAATTTCCATTGTTTGAAGCCATGATTCTGTGGTACTCTGTTATGACAGCCCTAGGAAATTAATACAGATTTAAAGCTGGTTTCCCATGTAAATGTCGTGTCTCTGTGAGGTGATGCGCAATCTCTTTGTTTTGATTATTTTTCCATCAGACTGTTCCAATTCCAGGATTTGGCATAAACTGCTGGAACTGTTAAATGATTCATTAAACATTATGCCAAACAAAACTTTTTGTAATTTGGTACCCCATTAATGTAAACAGTAGAGAGATTTATTGTCAATTAAGCAATATTACATATCATTTCACATTTATTTTAATATGGCCTTTCTTCCATGGAGTTGTTTAACTGATAATATTTTGTTGGAACTACATTTTGTATGTCCAGATGTTAGATGCCTGAAAATAAAAATTGAAACAGCCAACCCAAAAATAAATGGAGGCATGAAACCATCTTCTGTGGCCTGCTGTTAAGTCTAGAAATATCTTATTCTGTCAATGTGATTTCATAGCGGGATGAAAAATGTCAAAAGTGAGGATGACAAATCAGTCTAGTGAGGAAAAATGACTCTTGGACAAGAGATGTCATTTGTCATGATTGCCGTTTGACTGCATTTCCCCCTCTCCTGTCTTTCATACGAATGCAATTTTGCCATTAGTTTTAAATGATCCTAACTGCACATGGCTTGATCGTGAAAATCGTTATTTCCTTTCAAAGAGTTTTGTAGAATAATAAGAATTTCAGGGAAATTCAACTTTGTACTTATTAATATTTGCACATCAATGAATTTTTAAAAGTCATCCCTGCTTAATTTATCAAATATTACTATTTTTTAAAAACCACGTGGTCATTTTTTTCCAACCTATAGGTAACACCATGGCTTTAAACATTTTTTTTTTCTTCAAAACCGACACAGCTGAGCACAGCTCTGTGAGTCACTGCATAATATGGGTGGTAATTAAGCCACAGCTTCAAGGTTGCATGGGCACAAGACAATTCAGCCTAATGAAGTATCGATCGACTGCAGTCGAGGTAAAACAAGTTGACATTCATTTAGAGGTAGCAATGTGAATATACCACAATGCCACCAAAGAAATAAAGGGAACAAACAATGAGGCTGAATTTTAACCTAGCAAACACAATTAAGAATCTTATTTATAGTGTGCTGCTATCACTTAAACTAAAGCTAATTGCATACTTACTGCCCCGACGTAAGATACCTAAATCAGCAGAAATTATATATCCTTAGCGTAATGGTAGAAAGGATAAAGGAAAAAGTGCAGGAAGTTTAGTGCTTCAATTAAACACAATACTGGTACCTTAGAAAACTATACTAATGAAAGTATTTGAAATCAAATTTCCCACACAGTTTTGCATCCTTAAGCTTAACTTAGGGTGCTATGAAGTAACAAAAGAGTAGAATTCAACCTGAATTAAGCGAGCTTTTATTGAGAGTAGATTGGTCTCTCCTCAGTACTTATAATTTCCTATGGCAAAATGATAGACACTAATACTCATTGAATATAATTTACTAAACATTTTTCCTTTTAATTCACTGAATTTCTTAAATTGATCGTTTTTTAAATAATTTATTCTATGCATTTACACTGAAAAATAAAAATAGTTCATCTGTTTCTCCCATCCACTCACTGACTCTTGTAACCACCAACCAATCTTCTCTTCTCTCTAAGAACTAGCTTTTTTTTTGGTTCCACATGTTAAGAGAGATCATGAAGTATTTGTCTTTTTCTGTCTGACTTCACTTAGCATAATGCCCTGGAGAACTATCCATGTTGTCACAAATGGCAACATTTTGTTCTTTTTTATGGGTGAATACATTAAACACACACACACACACACACACACACACACTGTATATACATATATATATATATACACACATATACACACACACACACACACACATACATACATATATATGTATCAGAATTTCTTTATCAAGTAATCCACTGATGCACACTTACTTTGCTTCCATGTCTTGGTTATTGTAAATAATGCTGCAGTGAACACGTGGGTGCATGTATTTTTTTGAATTAGTGTGTCTGCCTTCTTAGGATAAACAGCCAGAAGTGGAATTGCTGGATCATATATAGTTCTAATGTTAATCTTTTGAGGAAACTCCTTACTGTTTTCCACTGTGGCTGCTCCAACTTACATTCCTACCAACAGTGCCCAGAGGCTCCCTTTTCTCTTCATCCTCACCAGCACTTGTTATTTCTTGTCTTTTTTGATAGTAGCCATTCTGACAGGTGTGTGATGATATCTTATTATGGTTTTGATTTGCATTTCCCTCATGATTAATGACATTGAACATCTTTTCATTTACCTATTGGCCATCTGTATGTCTCCTTCGGAAAACGTCTATTTAGATGTTCTGCTAATTTTTTAATTGGATTGTTTGTTTTTTCTTTGTTTTTTTTGGTATTGAATTGTATGAACTCTTTGTAAAATCCTGAATAGCCCTCTATCAGATATATTATTTGAAAATATTTTTGACCATTCAGTAGGTGACATTTTCCTTCTGTTGATGGTTTCCTTTGCTGCACAGATGCTTTTTAATTTGATGTAGCCCCACATGTTTATTTTTGCTTTTATTGCTTTTGTTTTTGGTGTCAGACACAAAATTATCAGTACAGCCTATGTCAGGAGCTGACCACCTATGTTTTCTTGTAGGAGTTTTAGGGTTTCATGTCCCACATCTGTCTTTAATCCAGTTTGAGTAAATTTTTGTGTATGGTGTAAGATAGTAGCCCAGTTTTTTTTTTGTTTTTAATTTTTTTAGTTATCTACATTATATGCTCACTTCCACTAGTGTAGATGCTGTCAACATAGTTATTACAGAATTATTAACTATATTCTTTATGCTGTACTTCCATCTCTGTGACTAATTTATATTATGATTGAGATTTTGAGCCTCTTTGTCCCCTTTTTCACCAACCCACTTCAACCCCTCCCCTGTGGTAACCACCAGTTACTTCTCAGTGTTTGTGTCTATTGCTGTTTTTTTCATTTTGTTTTGTTTATAGATTCCACATATGAGTCAAATCATATGGTATTTGTCTTTGTCTGCCTAGCTTATTTCACTTATCATAATACCCTCTAGGTCTACCCATGTTGGTTGGAAATGGCAAGATTTCTTTCTCCTTATGGCTGAATAATATTCTACTGTATATATGTACCACATCTTTTTCCATTCATCAACTCATGGACACTGGTTGCTTCTCTATCTTGGCTATTGTAAGTAGTGTTGCAATAAACATAGAAGTGCATGTATCTTTCTGAGTCAGATTTTGTTTCTTCTAGTAATCCCTAGAAGTGGAATTACTGGGTCATATGGTCTTTTCAGATTTTTGAGGAACCTCCCTGCAGCTTTCCATAGTGGCTGCACCAATTTACATTCCCACCAACAGAGTAAGAGGGTTTTATTTTCTCCACATCCTCACCAACATGTGGATAGTAGCCTTTCTGACTGGTGTGAGGTGATATCTCATTGTAGTTTTTATTTGCATTTCCCTAATGATTAGTGATGTGGAGCATCTTTTCATGTGCCTGTTGTTCATCTATATGTCTTCAGAAAATGTCTATTGAGCTCCTCTGTCCATTTTTTAATTGGGTTATTTGTGGGTTTTTTTTTTGGTGTTGAGTACTGTGAGTTCTTTATATATTTTGGATGTTAGCCCTTTATCAGACGTATCATTTATGTGTATATTCTCCCATACTGTATGTTGCCTTTTTGTTTTGTGGATGGCTTCCTTTATTGTACAGAAGCTTTTTAGTTTGATGTAGTCCCACTTATTCATTTTTGCTTTTGTTTCCTTTGCCAAGGAGATGTGTCCAGAAAAAAAGTTGCTCATGCTTATTTTCAAGAGATTTTTGCCTATGTTTTGTTATAAGAGTTTTATGGTTTCATGTCTTGTATTTAGGTCTTTAATCCATTTTGTGTTTACTTTTGTGTGTGGTGTTAGACAGCAATCCAGTTTCATTATCTTGCATGTAGCTATCCAGTTTTCCTAACATGTTATTGAAGAGGCTGATTTTTCCCTGTTGTGTATTCATAACTCCTTTATCAAATATTAATTGACAATAATGCATGGGTTTATATTTAAACCTTCAGTTCTGTTCCATTGATCTATGGGTTTGTTCCTATGCTAGTACTATACACTATACCACAACTTTGTAGTACAGCTTGAAGTCAGTGAACATGATACACAAATATTTGTTCTTTATTGTCAAGATTGTTTTGGCTATTCAGAGTCTTTTGTGGTTCCATATAAACTTTATGATTATTTGCTCTAGTTAATTGAAAAATGTCATTGGTATTTTGATAGAGTTGCATTGAATCTATAAATTGTTTTGGTCAGCAGTTAATTTTGAGGTATTTTTTGTGTAGAGTGTAAGATAGTGGTCCAGTTTAATTCTTCTGCATGTGACTGTCCAATTTTCCCAGCAGCATTTATTGGAGAGACTTTATCTCCCCATTGTATTTTCTTGGCTCTTTTGTCATAAATTAATTAACTATATATGCATGGGTTTGTTTCTGGGCTCTCTAGTCTGTTTCATTGATCATATCTCTTTTTATGCTAATACCATACTGTTTGAATGACTACAGGTTTATAATATAGCTTGAAATCAGCAAGCACAATGTCTCTGGCTTTGCTCTTCTTTTTCAAGATTGCATTGGCTATTTGGGGTGTGTTGTGGTTCCATATAAATTGTAGGGTTGTTTGTTCTATTTCTGTGAAAATGTCATTGTAATTTTGATAAGTACTGAATTGAATCTGTATATAGCTTTGGGTAGGATGGACATTTTAATGATATTTATTCTTCCAATCCATGAGCATGGAAAATATTCCCATTTATTTGCATTTTCTTCAATTTATTTCATTTATGTCTTGTAGTTTTTAATATACAGATCTTTCCCCCCCTCTAGTTAAATTTATCCCTAGGTGTTTTATTCCCTTTGATGCAATTAAGCACTTATTGAAATAGCCTTATTTTCTCTGATCCAAATTTGGTGGTTACTGCATAGAGGAAGACCAGGATTTCTCAACATTAATAAGTTTCCCTTTCAAATAAACACTAACCTTAAAGTTAACTAGTAAACAGGACTATCACATGATATATTTTTAAGCAGTCGGTAATATAAAGAACTGTGAAGATTTATTTTATCTATTATTTTTGATCAATTAATTTTTATCATGACTCTAAACCCTATTTTAAGAGTATAATGACACTGTACTTATAAAATAACATATTTAGCCTTTTTATAACAATTTTAATAATGACTTATAATGTAATATATACATTTTAAAATATGATTAAACACTAGAAATAATCACATTAAACACTTATCTTTAATGATGAAATATCCTTAGAAATAACATGCTTTCTACTCAACAATGTATTGGCACATAAGAGGTATTTTCAATTTTATCATAGATATATTATTTAATATTTTCTTTAAATTTTTATGTTAATTTTAATTTTAAATAAATCAGAACCTGAAATGTGTTTCTCAGTACTCTCAATTACATTAATCACAAGATTATTTCTTAATCTGGTATCTGAAAAGTTCAGTTTTTGACAAATAGAGTCTGACTTACAACACTAGCAGAGACTACTTTCTTCAATGGAGAAACCAACTTTATATCATTCAAGAAGACATACTTATCACAAATCTACCTAGAGAAGTCATTCAATCAAAGCCTTCACATAGGAATTAGAATTCAAAATGCATTTATGCTAACTAGTTGATTCAAAGTTACTGGCATTATACAGCTTTCTTAAGTCACATTTTCTCATGAAAATCACTTCCAAATTTAAAAAGGTGCTAATGTGTCTAATTAAATTACAGACCTCAGGCAGATGGACATTTCCTTTAAAATACTGATAACCAGATGTTAGGATTCACAGAAATTGCCCTACTTGTTGTAAAAAAGAGCACTGTCTTTACTGATTATTGTTTAATACAAAATAGTTTTGGGCTCCAGTCATATGATTTACATATTTCAGTTTCATTACACCTGATCTGAATTTTATTTTCTCTTGAGTTGTTTCTAAGTCGACAAACTTATTTATTATAAAGTATTTTACCAGATAGCTATAATTAATGTAGTTTGTATTAACAATATTTGAACATTACATAAATTAGTGCTGTGATTTCTATTAGTAAATGAACTAGTCACTCACTATAAACACTGCAAAACAAACTTAACTTCATAATTAAATAATTTTCTATTAACATCCATCACACTATTCTAAGTTACTGTTAACAGGAAGAAAAACAAACATTGTAATGACTTATGCTTATTTTTGTAACTGAAAACAACACAAATCACAGATAGTGCTAAAGAATATATTTCTAAGTTTAATTTTTAAGCTTTACTTTATTTATCCCACTATTATACATACAGTTTTTTTTGTTTATTAGGTACTGAATAAATATTTGTTAATGTATATTTTCTATTTATAATATCTAAAAGCTGATAATGTCAACTCAATCTGAACTCAATGTGGTAAGGCTTAAAAGTAATTATAAAAGGCCTTTAGAAATAAAGTTATATTAACCTTATGCATGGTAGTAATCATTTACCTAATGACTATCATGATTTACCTAACCTTATTTCTTCTGGAAAATAATGTTTTGTTTTGTGTTTTAATAATCAGACCCTCAGCAGTGTTGAATAATATAATGTATAATTCTTGAGGTTGATGTTCTTAAATACTTAAGACTAAACAGGAATATAATTTTTATGGCTAGCTGATCAAGAGAAAGCAACAGAACAAATGTTATTGTGTTTGTGCATGTGTGTGTGTGTGTGTGTGTGTGTACATGTTTGTATGTAAATATATAGTGACAACATTTTGGCACACTGATATATGAACGCAGATGAAATGTATAGTTCACAATGTGCAATAGCTACAAGATTTATCCTTATGTACATACGCCAGTTTCACTTTGATCTTTTGTCCCACAGCTATCCTAATCTTCCTTTAACAACATGTGATATTGGTGATGCTGGGGTCTGGAAGAAATGCTAGGAACAAACCTTTGTAAATGTACAAGGTTCATATGGTTATGATGGGCCAGCATTAATGTGGGGCATTGGGGTCTTATAAAATAATTTTGTATGTAAAATGTAGTCAACATTAATAAATTAATTATGATAAAATAATATACTTTGTCACAAATGGGTTTTTTAATAGCCAAGGAACAGTATATAGAATTTTTTTGGTGTAAGTGATGCTGTTTACAAATATGGCCTATCAGAATCATTATTTTTCATTTGTTTATAAATTAACATTCTAATTTTAATAACTGAATTGCATAAATAATTGTATAGTGTATATATTTATGGGCTTATATAAGGAATTTTTTTTGATAATCATTCATTCATTACTGATTGAGCAAAAGGGGGCTGAGAAAAATTCATCTTTCTTCTTACTCTTGAGTGAATACTGAGTGAACAGTGAGTCACACCTACCCTTCTATTAACATGCATATGTGAAAAATTGGAGCAGTCAGAAGATCATGGAACATCAGTGGGAAGGGTAAACCATGAGACCAAAATGAGAGAATATGGTGAAGAATATTATAGTTAATGTAATATTATGTATTAATACCTCATTTTCAAATTTCCCAAAATAATAGCTAAAGATATAAAGGTGTTGAGGCAGCAAGAAGTGTTATGTAAATTTTTATAATCACAATCATTTAGGCAATCTTATCAATACTTTCTGTAATTAGTTTCATTCAAGAATATCTATAGAAGTATGAAATAATCTGATTCTGTTATGAAAATTGCATGTGCTAAGGAAAAAAAGCAAAAAGGAAATTCAATGAAAAAACTCCTACTTCCAATTCTGGCTCCTTGTCCCACGCCACATTTTCAACAGATTCTTTTGTATTTTTCTAGTACTTTCTATGCATATGGACATATAAATCAATCCTTTAAAAATATTTTTCCACAAAAATAAGAATATGATTTCTGTTTTGTATTATCTTTTTACCCCACTTAACAATCCACATTTGATCCCATTTTAGACACCATCCATTAATGACATACCACTATTTTACATTCCACCAACAAAGAAAAATGCTACCAGTTAAACCATAAAACAATATTTTTTATCATTTGGAATATTTCTTTCAAACACAATACATGTGTTCTTTTAGTTTTGATTGGACATTTAATAATTTGTTCAGTCATTAAAAAAGAAAATTCAAGTAAAATAGATGAACTAAAATATCCTAAAGTTTCATGTTCAAAAATGAACCACTTGGAATCACTTTTCAGTATTTAGTCACTAAAGTCTGTATTTTTTCCACAATATTAATGTTCTATAAAGGACTTGATTTAGTCATTTTAAAAAAAGACATAAGAAATATAAAAGCCTCTGGCCTATGCTGTGGTCTGATGTTTGTGCCCCTCCAGAATTCATATGTGGAAATCCTAATCCTTGAGGTGATGGTATCAGCAGATGAGGCTTTGGGAGATGATTAAGTCTTGATGGCAGAGCTCTCCTGACTGACATTAGTGCCTTTATAAAGAGATGTCAGGGAGCTAGCTCATTCATTCTGCCAAGTGTTGCTACATTGAGAAGAAGGCCATCAGGAAGCAGACTCACACCAGACACAGACCCTAACCATGCGGACACTCTGCTCTCAGATTTTCAGCCTCAAGAACTGTGAGAAATAAATTTCTGCTGTTTATAAGTCACCCAGTTTTTGGCAGAACAAATTGACTAATTCGGCCCTTTTCCTGATTATTCCAAAACATGCCACATTCACCAACCTAGTGCTGAGATACTAGGGGAATCCTCTTTTAATCCCTAGAAACCAATGATTGTCTTAGGGGACTTTCGGCCAGTCAGCTGACAATCATTCTACGAGCTAGAGTCTGCTGTTTTGGTGTGCAGGCAATAAAACTGTTTCCTGGAAAATAGGATTTTAAGATTATCTGGATTTCTGATATGTTATATGTGCAAAAATGCATCTTAAAGTTGATGAAATATGGTAAATCTTAGAAATGTGCCCATTTCAGCACCACAATTTAACTTTACTTTTTTTTACTTTTTTGATGGTGGAATAATAAGGCATTTGTGTAAGTAGCTAAATTTATGTAACCCAACTCCTATTACTAGATTTTTTGGTTTTTCTCCATTCTTTTTTTTTTATTTGTCTTATTTCTTTCTTCTCCTTTATCTTTTTGGTTAATTTGCCTTGACAGTGATGGACAGAATATCTGTGTTTATACAACTTTGTGTATGTGTGTGCATGTACAGCTAGTGAATAAAATCACACAAGTGAAAATAATCATGGATTCGTATATTTAAATTCTGAAATAACTTTTAAACAAATTCTCTCCCTCCAGGACTAACTTTCTGTACATTAGAGTGCTTTGTTCCCTATACTCACACTAATATTATACATTTTCAACCTCTTTAATTTAAAAACCTGAAAGATATTCTATGTAGATAATGACCACCACACCCTTGGAGTTGTCCAATCCTGCAATTTTGATACAAATTTATGTATATTTATTATTTAATTTTATAGGAATTATGTGCTGCTTAAAGAGGCTTTCAAATGTCTAATTTTTAATCATTCATTTTTAATACTTCAATGTTTCAGATTTTTTCTTTTAAATGGAAGATAAGGTTTGTTTTAATGCTGATACATATGGAAAGATTTTTTTCTAGTTCTTTGTTAGGCTTTTTATGAAACACTAAATGACATTTAGGGCAAAATTGTGAGAGGACATATTTATTAAATCAATCTATAGACTTATAGAGCATTACCTTTAGCAAGAACCTGAGAAGTACCTAATCGGCCGCCTTTATTTTGCATGTGAAGAGACTGAGGCCCAGAAAAGTTAAATGACTTTCTCTTTTTTATGTCAACAAATTGGAGATTCAGCACTTAAATCTATGTCTCTAGGTTCTGAATTTATCCTACCTTAACATTAATGTCTCAAAGTCTGGACAGAATGAGAATATTTGAATGGCTACACAATATAGGGACTTTAAAAAAGTTAAAGTGCTTTTGTTGTTCCTCGGAAAATAAATAAAAAATCTTGTGGTTCTGGGCTAGTTATTTAGTCCACATTCCAGTTACTAAGTGGGTCTGATGCTTTTGGAGAACTATAGCTGCAAGGATAAGGTATGGTCTGTATCACCAGAACCAGTGGTGAATAAACTAATTAGATTTCATTGTAAATAATCTCTTCTCTCTAGGTAATAATATATTGTTTGATTCAAATTTAAGAAGTGTTTCATATCACAAATTTTTAGCTCCCATTATACACATATATATTTACTTATTCATAAGACCTATTGTGTATAAATATATGACTTACATTTTTATAAGTTGGTTAATAACAACCTCTTATAAACTCCATTATTTGTAACACATACATCTATAGTATTGAAATAAATGGTTGGTAAGGTATATTGTGAAGAAATGAGTGTTTATTTCAACAAAGTGTACCTCATCAGCTATTTATTTCAATATTATTTATGTCATCAGCATTTTGACAGATAGCTTTCTCTCAAAACTGTTTCTACCTACATATCTAACATACCAATCTAATTTTACTTAAGCTATCAATCTTCATTGGTTTCAGGATGGCTTCTTTTTTGTTTCTGCATTTGGTGATCTGGAGATATCTATTTGAAAACTGGTCCATTCTACACATTAAAATCTTAATTCAAATTAGCAAACAACTGAACTGGTAAACTTTTAGACCATGAAAAGTAGATAAATACATCATAATTAAATCAAATATAATATGGTATGTTTCAGGATTCTAAAAAAAATGTAGGAAGATATGGCTGCATTTATATTGAATATGTAATTTTATGTTACTGTTTTCTATCACTTTCCTAGAATAATCTCTTTCTTTTCTTGGCTGCAGAGCTAATAAACTGAAAATCAGACATGGGATCTAATCCTGTGAGTTCCTAAATTAGAACATAAGTTGAATTTGGTTTTTAAGGTTTAGATCACTCTCCAGGCACAGTAGAAGCTTAAGAACTGGAATGAGGTCATCTGGAAGAATTTAGATGGTTGTGAGTATTCCAAATACATAAATTCCACTTGCCTATAGAAACAATCTCTCATCTTCTATCTAATGAGGTATTCCTGCCTTCATGGCTAATACTATAATTACCTGCAGTAAAATAACCCAGACTAGTTCTTTTTGAATATATAAAAATTCTTTTCCTCATGTCATATGCTTACTCTGTCATTGTTCCTAGAAATCCAGAGACAGCTTCCTGAATGTCCCAGCAGGCAAATATAAAGTGAAACTCAGGAAAATAAAGCTTATACATCAAAAGACTTTCAATAACTTGATCATTTATGTTGGCAAAAATCTAGAAAGTGTATATGCATGAATTCTGAGAATGTTAGATTAGGTAGGAAAAACAATTTTATATCGGGTTGGATTTCTCAGTATGGATGGTTTTATGTGAGATTTTTGATTTGTTATTTAACTAAATGGCTGGAAATTGTTTTAACTTTGGCTTTGAAAGCTGATTGGCCAAGGAAACAATGGTAGCCTCCATAGAATGAGACTGAATGGTTGGAGATCCCTCAGTATAGCACAGAGGAAGGAAATAAAAGACATTCAAGATGGGAATGTTCAAAGTGATTTATGAGGTGCAATACACTCACCTACCCTCTAATTATGTCCCTAAGTAAGAGCATAAAGGACACTGAAAAACTGGAAAACACATGGGCAAGAAGAGCTCCAATTTCCCTTAAAACTGCTGTAGGTTCTGTCCTCTGTAGATTAAGTGGTTTTTTCAAACGTTTGCCATGAGTTTGCTAGTGCCTAGGTCTCCTGATTCTTAATACATTCTTTGGAGAGCCAGTTCCACACCATTTACTGGAGGTCTTTCATTCTCCCTTTGACCTGCAATACGATTTTCATCAGATGCCACTTCCATATGCATAAAGGTTTGGTTCTGTATTTTCTATTTTATTTCACTGGTCAGTTTTCTATTACTGGCCAGTACTATACGGTTTTAATTATTATAGCATCTCATAAAAAATTAATACACAAAGTACAGTACTCAGTGTAGGTTTCAAAGATTAAGAGTCTTCTAAACAATGAAGAGGATATAAGCATAGACAAAGCTGTTTTAAAACATTAGTTTGACTTATTAGGAAAGTTTTATTTTAAATGCACTGGCAATTATTAGAACCTCATGAAACATTTATTTATTATTTTCCTTTCAAGAAAAGATGGAATTTTGTTTCAGGAACCACTGCTTCCAGATTCTCAACATAGCACAGTAATTCTGTTCAGCACTAAGAAAGAAAGAAAAAAACCATAGACAACCAGGGATGTGAAAATTACTTTCAGATTAAAGTTATCATTTCAAATTGTTTCTTTAACATTCAGGCAGCCAAGGATGGGCATCTAACCATAATTTCAGTTTTTTTTCTAATTCCTAAAAATATGTGTTTGTGATTTCAACTATAAATAAAATATGGTTTTAAAAAATGCAAAAACACATAAGTGGTCACTTCCTAATGTTACAATCATATATTATCTGGACTACAAATAACTTATGAACTAACTTTTTCCTATTTTGATTTCCACAAAGATATAAATTATCTTAAAACCACATTTTAAGAGGAGCTGATTTATCATCAGTTGAATTCCTCAGCACATTAATCATTCAAAATACTTTGTTGTCAAATGAATCAACTTTAAGATATATTCCAAGTGGTTTAGGCATAGTTTTTCTTTATAAAAATACCTTGTCTTGTAATTTATATATTTATAAAACATTATGTAAAAATTGAAATTGGTAAAACACTGAAATTGTAATAGAAGATCAGACTAAGTGAGTGTGTACTAAATGAAGCTCCAAATGTCCTCTTAGGAGAGAAATCATCCTAAGGAAGCAATGATCTAAATTTTAAAATATTAGTGATCATTTATTAAATCTGTAATAGCTAAAGATTAGAAAAGCCCAAAGCTTCATCAATAGAGGGTCATATAAATAAACTATGATAGATCTTCACCAGAGGATAGTATTATACATAGTACAAAGAGGAATTAAAACTATCTTTATCTACTGCTGTGGTATGAATTCAGGATATACTACTATATACATAGAAGTACAATAGATTGAAATATAGCAAAATATGTTTAAATTTCTGAGTCTGAGTTTGTAATAATATTAAAAACACAGGCACATACTGTTTCACCTTTATAGGACTGTTAGGACATCAACTATGTTGAAATCTGGTGAGAGTAAAGAACCTTATACTCATCCTACCTGGCCCACAAAACTAGTGCCTTTGAGTAACCAAATAGTCGATGAAGGGAAGTTTCTCTTTATAGAAGTATTCCAGCTAATAAAGAAGAAATGATAGAATTAGGATATTATCAATTTGTAATCCTTAATAAAATTTTGAATCTGGCTAATAATTGTCAAGGGCTGCTAAAACCACTAAGTAGAAAGCTGAAAGGAGGCTTGATGATGGTTGGATCAGAACTAAAACAGTTGAATCACCTGATTGTAACATTGTTACAATGAAGGATACCAGACATTTTTGCATCCCCTGTCAAAAACAGAAAACAAAATTCGGTTATGTGTTTGCCAAAAACAAAGGAGGGAGAGAGAGAGAGAGAGAGAGAGAGAGAGAGAGAGAGAGAGAATAGATCAAAAGGAATTTAAGAAACTATCAAAAAAAGCAAGAAAGAGAGACGATCTGCTTGTTACAATGGGTGGACTTTGTTTAGATTCTGATTTAATTATCTTACTGGAAATCTTCAGAGAAAATCAAGGATATTTTAATATGGACTGAATATTTAATATTAAGTGATTATTATTAAACTTCAGTGATGTAGAAAGTAGTGATAGAAAAAGGTGAAATTTTAATTTTGGTAAATGTTGTGAATTTATTTGTAAAGTTTCAAATATAGAATCTTTCTATGTTTAATTTATACTAATTTCAGTTGGCTTAAATTGCTGGTGCAGGTATATTTTGTCCCTGGATTTGCATCACCTGAAGAGTGACTGAAAACTAGGTGCTATTTCTTGAAATGAGACCTGTGTTGTCCAGCCTGAGAGGGTCTTAGACACATTATCTACTTGAACAAGGCATCTCAAGGAACTTTTCCTTCATACCGTTTTACTACTTTTTCCTTAAAAGGGAAGAGAAGGCAAAATAAAAGAAAGAAGCTGAAACCTAAAAAACAGAGTTCCCTGCAACCCACAAGCAGATGGATCAATCCAATTTAAATGATGAGCATTTTAAATCAATTGGCAAATCTTTTTTAAAAAAATCTAAAACCATCTGATATAACTGACCTTGCATGCATCTCACACATAGTAGTCAACTAAAATATATTTGTTGAATGTAAGTGAATCACTCAGTTAATTTAGTCAACACGTCTAAATGAGTGTGCATATTGTGGCAGGGGCCTATCACCACATAGGATGGTAAAATCCACAAACCTGTAACGGCTTACATTTGGAAAAGTAATACAAACTCAGTTAGTATAGCAATGTATCATACTTTCTGCCTAATTTGATGAAAGTATTATTTTTAAATGATCAGAATGTTTTTATGACCCTATAACATGTGTCTTTTCCTTCTCTAGAAGTCAGGTTTATCACTGCAGGAAAGAAACAACGATTTGGGTTGAGAAACCATGATAAATGTTTTCTATTCCATTTGCATTTAACATCTCAACTGATTGGCATTAGCATTAGCATTAGGTTAAAATATTTATTGCACTTATTCAAGATGAATTGCATCAATATAATTTATTATTTAAGAACAAATGGGAATAATCTGTATCAGTGAAGATAACATTGTGCTTCATACTATTTTTGACAATGGCAGGTGTAAAGAAGTGTTAAACTACTTGATTTATAATTTATATAATACAAAAATGTAACTATAAATATTTTAATGTCTTTAAGAAAGAATTAAAAGGTGTGACAACCACCTCCAAGCAGGGGAGGTGCATGCCCCAAAGACATTTCAACAGAGAAGTCTGCCAGTGAAGCCTTCTAGAGAAGACTGAATTAATCAGACTGTCTCCCTGTGGGTCTTTTCACAGTCATAGTGTAAATGAGGAAAGTAATTTACATCTAAAAAGATTCTTCAATAAATAACTTCCACCACTGACTAACAGCTTGGTTTTTTTCACTCTGACTTCCATGACTAAGCACTTAGTTTCTGAGAACTTAAAATGAAGAAATATTTAGAATAAGAATATTTAAGTATATAAGCTTTCTATCATCTTAGTTGTACTAGGTTTATTTTACCTATTGTAAAATCTGCATTAATAATAGTGTTCTATTGTACTGTCATTATGAAGGATGCTGCTGAAATTTCCACTGACATCTTTTCTGTGACTGTTCTGACATCATCCTCAATATTCCTTTCCCATCATCTTGACATCATAGCCAGTCTCCCAAGACCTATGGTGATGTTGCTTTGCATTGTTTTAACATCACAATCTGGTCTGTGTAGATTTGTATTGACCTCATTTTGCCATCAGTTTGACATTGCAATTTGGTCTCCATGGAAACTTTGAAACCATTTTGTCATTACAATTTGTCATTATAATGTGGTGTCCATGCGCTTATCAAAATTATTTTTATATAGCAATTTGACACCACAACACAATCTCTATAGGATCTCCCTCAGAATGTTATGATAATGGTAAATTGCATTCAAATGAGTGGGAATAGAACTGTGATAAGCATGAGGGAAAATATCCATTGTATATACTCCGAAGATATTCTTTAATCTTAATTCTCTGCATAATTTATTTTCTTTTCCTTTAAAAATCAAGAAATACCATGATGGTAGATGGATTTTGTGATAAGTATTAAATTTTATGCAGTTCAAATATCTAAACTTTTAAAACAATCATTCATTTTCTCACAGTAAATTTTTTTCTGGTGGCAACCAGAATGTGCAGCTATCTTTGTTAATTTCCTTAAGTTCTCTGCAAAGAGTTACTGACATTAAAATCTATCTTTACTCTGAAATAATAGTAAGTGAAGAACCCTTCCTAAACTAATTCCCAATTCTACTAGTCTTACTACATTAAAAATTTTTTAACTGAAATTTAATTATTCCCTAAAGTAGATTTTCACACTATTATAATAATTTTCAGTATCCTTTGATAACCAATATGCATGCAAGCTACTCACATTATCATAGAGAGAAATGGGGCACTTTAGGGAACACAAAACCAAAACACAGGAAATAAATGGGTGGAGTTGGACTTAAAAGTGCTAGCAACAAAGTTGGTTAACACTCGCAGGCTTTCCATAGTTCTCACATCCACTTCTGCCTGTCAATTCATTTTCTATTATTCCAGTCCAGGGAGATGTAAAAGAAGGCAAAGGAATGGCTGTTAGCAATTTGGGGGCTTAAATTTATAGATTCTATGACCAGAGAGGAAGGAAGTAAAAAATTCTTCCTCTACAACCCCATCTAAAAAACCTTAGAGATGCAACTTCTCATCCAGTCTTAATTACTTGTTGATTTTGAGAATAATCACTCTAGTCTGGGATATAAGACAGGACTGGCTTAATTTGGGTGACCTATCACTCCTATCAGTAAGGTTATAGGAGCATCATGCAAAACATCCATCAGAACTGAACAAAATGAAAACGTATATTTCAGAATAAGAAAATAGGTAGAAATAAGGACCAATGTCCATGACAACATTGTATTCTGATTCATATGCTGCTCTGAACTTTTCCTTGTGTGTGCTACTTGAAAGGGCAAGCTCCCAGATTCTATTTCAGCCAATTGGGACCCGGATCCTACCTCAGCCAATCAGGACCCGGATCCTATTTCACCCAATCGAAGCTTGGTCTCTCTCCTCTCCAGTCAGCAAGGAGCTCACCCACCACCCTTAGACCCTGACAATTGACCAGAGCCATGACCTATCACCCCACCAACTACCCCTAGATCCAGCCAATCAGTCAGAGCCACGACCATCACCCCACCAACTGCCCTAGAACCCCATAAAACCTTTGTGGTATTGAAACTCGCTCTCTCTTTCTCTGGCATCTTGCCACTGCAGTTGGTGTAGATGAGAGATGGAGCTCGAGCTAGCTCAAATAAAGGCTCTTTGCTTTTGCATCGGTGTTGGCTCCTTGGTGGTCTTCTGGGATTCGCGACTTTGGGCACAACACTACTCTCATCTCTAATGTGGTCAATTGGTCATGCTCTATGATTCAATTTTTAATACATTTCAGTTTATTCATTGATGTAGGGAAAAATGAAAATTCCATGGCCAGGATTCTCACCAGATCCTAATCTTGCCCATTGTATATGTGCGATAAGGTGATACTTAGCCTGAGGCACAGGCACATATTGTATACACATTGGTAATAAGCCATTACCACCCATACTGATATAAGAAAAGTTCCTGCCCAGTGCTAAGAGCCAAGGGAAGCAGGAGAGAGGAGAGCAGAGGCTGAGCCAGGGACAGAGATGAGGTGATGGAATTCCAGTGCTTGACCTACTGCCGTGAGATTAAAGCTTTGTATGAGCCCTTTTTTACCCCTAACATTCTGTTTTTACTTGGTCTCACAGAATCCACAGTGAACTTGCCTGGAGCTGGGAACCCCCCACCGCCTGGAGCTGGGAACCCCCCACCACCTGGAGCTACAATTGTTAATACATTATAATACCTCATTATAATCTTTCTATCATTGAATCTAGTTCTTAGATGCATTCTGACCAACTCTTATGTCTCATATTCCCTACACGGATCTACTATCATGGCCACCATCTAGCCCGAGATAAAAATCTGATGTTCTCTAGATCTGAAACCTTTTGGGCCATTTGATTCCTCATTTTTCCTTTGATTTATGAATTTAAAATTTATACATCATCTCTTTCTGTGGAATAATACAATTAAAACTTAAAATTAAAATTAAAATTAAACTGTCCTAAAACAATTTACAATAGTTTCCCATTTTATCCTACAACATTCTTACAGAGAACATCTTACAATATACATTTCATATATGAGTAAGCTAATGTCCAGGGAGATGAGTTTTTTCAAACGTTTGCCATGAGTTTATTAGTGCCTAGGTCTCCTGATTCTTAATACATTCTTTGTATTATATAACACTGCAATTATTGTTGAATTATTACAACTCACCTTTAAGCCTGTTGTTCATCTGCATTTCTGCAAATGTTTTAAAATACTCCATTTCAAGCTGATATTTTATTTTTAAAAATTATCTTAAGAGCAGCCTCAATCATACATTTACTTTGTTAACATACTTCAATGTCCAATTTTTTTCCTTAACAAAAGCAAATGAGTAGATATTAGCTATGTTTCCACTTAGTCAGTGATACCAAATAAAAAAGAACAATAGAATTGATGAATACAGAAGAGGAAATAACAAGATTCCTTGCATCCTGACTGTTAAATCTAAGTTCCTAGGTCAACTCTTTCAATTCATTTGACCACGGGGGTCAGCCAGGAAATATTAACAAGTAAAGTGTACCAGGTTGCTCCAAAACAGGATCACGTAGTATTCTTAGACAGAGAAACACCTTAAATATTAGATACATAGGAATACGTTTCGCGAGACATTCAGTCTCTTTATTTTCCTCTTTAGAAGCAAGAGAAGCACAGTATGGATGACAAGTAAAACTTGGCCTTGATTTTAGGGAGACACTATAGAATAAGAGGGACTATGGAAGATGGATAAAATGTCTTCACAAAAGGGCTGAAACTACTCTGTTCCAACTGATTGTTTCCATGTCAAAAGGCACAACCACTGTGGTCAGATAGTCTGATTTTTCAAGGGAAGCAATGAATTCATACATTTATATAAAATCTTTAGATCTTTAAATTTTGAAAACCAATTAAAATTTTTAAAAATTTTGTTCAAGCCACTGTGAGATTCAGATGTCTTAGTCTTATTTAGACATACATATAGATGAAACTAAAACCATGAAGTTACATGAAAATTCAGAAAAAGTGTGTTTTAAAGGCTACTGTGAATACTGTCATCAGAAGATTGGTGGAGTTGCAGTTCAGAGTAAGGATTGAACTAACCTTTGTCAATTAAGTAAAAGTGTACATTTCCTTATTTAGTCTGACAATTCTCTAATTTAAAAACAATGGCCAGGGAACTAATTGAAACACCCACAGCTCAAATTGCAAAGTAAACAGGTAGATTGTTTGCTAGGAGACTTTCGCTTTTCAAGTGATAAATCCTGTGCTTCAAGTTAGAATCTAGGTTCAAATAAGGACCAACCATGAAATTCCCCTTCCCAGTGTAGCCATCTGCCAGGAGAAGGTGGCCCTGGATAGTTAAAGCAAATGTATTGTACTTCAACTGAACAGAGGAAATGTCCACCAATAATCCAGAAATCCAGAGTACATTCTCTGCCTCTTCTTTATCTCTTCCATCTTCCAGTACAGGAGGCTTTTAACAACACAGGAGAAAATTATTATAAGCAGTAACAACCTAAAGTAAATAATTAAAGCTTTTTAGTTGATATAATAATCTCAGAATAGTGATTGAGATTTTGAGATTCTATGCAACTCTTTGTAACAAATAAATATTGCTAACACATGTCATGAAATAAAACTCATAAATAATGTAATATATCTTCAAAATAACATTGAAACATAAGCAATGTAATGCCCAAATTCAAACATATAAAAAGTGAAGAAAATAATTTATACAAAAAAATAACATATATTAAAATATGTTAAACTGACCAATTTAAAAGGCTAAAGCACCCTCAAAAATCTCCACAATGCTCCTACCAGGCAGAACTACATGGCATGAGAACTGCTTTCATCAAATCAAACCTGTAGTATACACATACTTAGTGCAGGTTAAGTGTTTTCTGTAGAATATTGTGAGTGCTTTAAGACAACTGTCTAGTGAGATGCTTAAGGTCGGGTAAGATTATACATTAGAATTTATTTTGGAAATACTGCCACTTTACCTTATTTAGTAGTCTGAGAAATCCTACAGAAATGAAACTCACTTAATTCTGTTTTTCTTAATGCTCCTCAAATTTATTCAATCATAGAAAACCTTTTTCCCAACAAGCTTAATTATGTATCTTTCCTGTTTTGCTTCACAATGTGGAATATTCAGGATAACAGTTTTCCTAAAAGAAGAGACTATGGTCTGTGTAGAATCAAGCGGATTAGGAATAGATGTTTATTTTAGGCAGTTACAGGGTTGTAGATCACCTAAAAGTCTATGCTTCAAATACCTGTGCTCCTCTTTAATCCTCAGATTTTCTGGGGGCATTATAATGATTCAGTTAGTAATTTATGGTATGTCTAATTACAATCTACTGTTTATAAAATCTTATGTTTTATATACTATTTGCACATGCAAGTAGTGCTTTATACTAAGCATAGTAAAAGCAGGTGGGTGATGTACAGTCCAGTAAATTTGCGAAGTTTCTTGCCCACAAAGATTGTATTTCCCTCAAGATATTTTGCAAGATCCTTTTGGGGCTTGATATTTAGTGAATAGTTATTGATTCAGTGATTTTAATATTTGGAAGAGCTATTCATGAATATAGAGCATAAAGAGGCATAACTAGATTAAAAGAGGATATGCTTTGCTTGAGGGAAGTGATTATTTTAATATCACATCATTACCAACATCATCATTACAGAAACATACTCTGTAAGTGACACCACAAAAAGCTTCTTGCCAAAGTTTTATCTTAATAAATGGCCATTATTTTAGAGCAAACACCACTAGTGAGAAATTTCTCCTATCATCTCTGCCATCATCATCATCTTCTTCATCATGAAGCAGAGCGATGGGTCTTTATTGTTTAGCCCTGACAGTTCTAATTTTTTATAAACATATACAGGCAGGAAGGCATAATTAACAGCATCATCAATATCATTAATGTCTAACATTTAAGTACTTACTATATATTCCAGCCACTGTGCTAACTTCCTTACAGAAAACCATCATGACAATTCTATGAGCTAAAGTAAAGACAAAGAAATCAGAGCATAGCAATGCTAAATAATTCCCTCTAGGTCATGCATTGATTAGGGCCGGGATTTGGTCTCAGAGCTTTTGGCTCAAGAGCCAAGGCTCTTAAGTTGAGAAAGAGTCAAGAAAAGAAGTAGAGTTACTCTGTCTACACAACTTTCACACGTATACTTGTAAAGCTGTGCAGCTGCAACAGGAATTCATTACCCAAGCTCTTAATTGATTGGCACAAGAAGAAATTCTCAAAGCACAGTGACTTGACTTTGTTCTTCAGTTCTACATCTCAGTTCCTTAGGGGAAAATGTGTAGACATTTCTTTTTAAAGGAGAAATGTCTGCATGTAGATTTTTCCAGTATTCCTATGATGGTACCTATCTCTTAGCCATCTTATTAGCCTGGTTTGGAGGTTAAGGTGAAGAAAACAAACCTAGATATTCTGATCTTTTCTCACCCTACTTCTATATCACCTCTGTTCTTACCCTCGATAGACAAAGACTGACTTGCAATACGGTTACCTTCAAACACCAGAATTATACACTCAAACTATTTAAAATATACATTAAGAATGGGTATTTATTGATTAATAAATTAAATCTTGCAAAATGAATGGGAGTTTCTTTTCTATGAAATTACTTTAAAAAATGAACAACAGCAACATAAATTTAAGAGCAAGAACATCAAGATCACCCACCATCTGAATAGTTCTTTCCCAGGAACCACCCCTGAAACAGAAGTGTTTTCATCACTGTTGAGAACTACCACAACTACTAAAGGAACAAAGGCAACACAATTTTAAAAGATATTGGCTAAAGGTAGAAAAATAATTGTCATTAACTGTTCTTGAGTCTATTATTCTATCCATTATCTAATTTCACTTAAAGTTAAGATTTTAATATCCCACATCATTACCATTTTTCATTGTCCCTCTATTATATGAGTTTTGTTGATTAAATTGAGGGTAACAGAAATTCCCAAAACCTAGATGTATTTATAAATGATTATTATAACTCCAAGTTTTTAATTCACATACAGGATTATATGTCTTAACAGGTAGCATCTATACATTCAATTCAATTTCTTATAATCTGTACGCAAATTGCCAAAATGTACATACTCACAAGAACATGTAGCACCCTAGGATATTATTTGGACAAAAAGAAAAAAACCATCTGTATTTCTGGCTTTGAATTATATATGCTATTTCTTCTACCACCACCACCACATGCTTGCATTCTCCCATGTGACATTAAAATGAGACCATACCACATTAAATTTCATCTGTAACATTTCCAGTCACAGCTATGTTCTATTAAGATTTCCCTGTAGCTTTATTTCAACTCTGCTCTGTCTACTGTTTTCAAAGCAAGGTATGGTCAGGTTTACTCTTATTTCAAGGTCATCTATTCAGAAGCTAAATAAGATTGGCCCTACTATAGAACTCAGGGGATCTATACACTTTACCTTTCTTTTTCTACAGTATTTTCCTTTCACAGTTGTGGAGAAAGTGTGTGTGTGTGAATGTGTGTGTGTTTTACTATCTCTTTTGAACTCATGCTCAAGCACAATTTGCTCAATCCATTGACACAACACATTGCGGACGTGAAGAAACTGTTTTTTCTATTAGAGAAAAACAGCATTCTTATATTCATACTAAAGGGAATAAATTTATAAATGTATCAAAGTAACACATGTTTAAAAAATTAAATATGGAAAGGACATATTGAAAATCACAAGAATAAAACAGATAGCAAAACTGTGAATGTATGAACATCTTTACATTCTGTGTCCTTTAAAATATTTACCCCAAATTTAGCATCATCTTTTTAATTTATAGTTTTTGCTCATAGACTTCAGCCCTAACTTTGAAGGTTATATGTGCACATGATTTGCTAAGTTTTGAACTGAACATTTTATTTATCTGTCAGGGATATTTTTAATCATATGTATTGTTTTCATAATAGCGATGGCTTTAAGTATCTCAGTAGATTTATTTTAAGGGCTCTAGAAATTATTATCATATTTATCCTCAAGAAATGGGCATCACTATATACAAAACGGTCATACATAAATCTTTCCCTACCATGTTTGACTGTGGAATCAAATGTGAAATCTTTTCTTAGAAACATCTACTTTGCCTCTTCATGCTCACACATTTGAAACATTCACCCACTGCTGCTCATAAATGACCCTGCAGAAAGGCCCTGAGACCATGCAGAGAAGGAAAAGGGTCCTGATGAGCTGAGCCTTGTAGCTGCCTTTGCCAAGACCCAAGGCAGGTGAGGGAAGCTGACCTGGAGCCTCAGACAGTCCTTTTCCCAACTGAATACCACTGAGTGATCCAAGGTGATGTGCATGGAATGGAATACACTCCCAGGCCAGCCCTATCCAAATCTTTGACACACAGATTGTGAGCATAATAAAATGATTAATGTTGCTTCAAGCCACTAAATTTTGGGTTGCTTTGCCATGTTGCAAAAGATAACTAGAAAGCTATCAGATGGTCTTTAAAATATAAAATATATTATATATATAATTTACTATTATGAAGTATAAAAATATCTTTCAGATTATCTTTCAGATTAAAGTATATTGGTTATATAAAGTATATTTTCCATATACTTACAAATAAAGTTTCTTTAAAATGTCTATTACTTATTCAATACAAAAACTAGTGTAGTACTTTAGCTCCTTTTTCTGTGCTCTAAGATTTTGTTCAGTCCTCCACCATAGATTTTTTTTCAGACTGTATTTTTTGCGTGTGAATTTGTGTGTCTTGCTCCTCTCTCACAGAGCAGCCCCTTAGAGACAATATACGAAGCAATAGTTTTCAAGACACTCTATATCAGACAATGAAGATACTTGAAAGATAGGAGAAAAATGAATGTCTCCAGGATTGGCCCACCTTACCTTGGGAGGGTTTCCAAACACAGAGAGGGGGAATCCAGGTAGAGGCTGAAGAGCCCTGTGAGTTGAGAAGTCAGGCTGAAATTCAGAACAGGCGTGTAGCATTCATAGGAGAATGTACTAGAGAAGGGAGGGGTGCACAGAAACGGAGAATTCTGTGTATCCATAAAGGGTACCCCTGGAGTATTCGGCTGAGTGCTGATCAATGGAGGGAATTAGCTGATACCCAGGGGGAAAAATACCACCTGAAAGGATCACAGGTAACAGTGAAGCACTTGCATAAGACCGAGAACAGTACCTTGTTTGTCAACCAGACTGGACAGTGGTCTTGGGTAGGAATAACAGAAAGGACTTGCCCAGTGGGAAGCGATTAGCCCTTGGTTGAGCATTTCTCCAGTACTACTTAATACACCTTCAAAACAAGAGGGGAGATGATCACATTATTTCTAAATGACTTAACCACATCCAAGAACAAAGGTCGAGAATCTTTATAGAAATACAAAAACATCCAGCACCCAACTAGATAAAATTCACAATGTCTGATATCAAATAAAAAAAATTGTTGATTGCAAAGAAGCAAGGAAAGACATCCTAACTGAGGAGAAAAATCAATAAAAAAGAATTCAAAACTGACTCAGATATTAGACTTAGCAGATGACATTAAAACAGTTATAACTAAATCCCATATATTCAAAATATTAAGTACAGATACATAAGACCTATTTTTAAGAAGAATCAAATCAAACTTCTTCACATAAAAACTACAATGTCGGAGATAAGAAATATACTACATAGAATCAACAGCTGATGAGACAAAAAATTATACTTTCATAACTAACCTGTTTCACATGTCTACTGAAAAATGGGAAAAATTAAGTAGAACATGGGTTAAAGTTAAATAGGAAAGAAAAAGGGAGGGAAATAACACATTTCTGTACTTTTACATTGTCCTATGTGGCTTGACACATTATCTCATTTTATTCTCACAATATAATAATCTTTGCAACAATAACTATCTCATTTGATTCTCACAATAATAAATAATACCCATATTTTCAAAATGATAAAAATGAAGCTGGAGCACTTAAGTAATTTTTCTAGTATTATGCTGCTTGAGATCATAAGAGCCAACATTTGAGTCCATGTCTATCTGGATTTTTTCATGCCAGACTTAGTCAATAATAAAAGTACTTTTTAAAAAATTCTGAAATATTTAACATATGATTCTGCTTCATTGACAGATCTGTGTCACTGTAGAGGAGACCATTTTGGAGCAAGGAGAAATAGTGCCTGAGGAAGCAAATAACCACTATTGTCACCTCCACTTGGAAATCAGATAAATTGTCCCCTGCACCCTACTTTTTTTGTTAAATAATATGAGAAAGTCATTATGAAGACTTCTTTTTGTGATTTTTAACTTTTAAAACTTTCATCTCTAAGAAAGGGGATTTAAAACAATGGTGTTATAAGTAAAGGTGACTCCTGAAGCACTTAACCAATTCATTAAGCAAAGACATAAAACTTACTTAAAATAAGGAAATAAAATCCCCAATAAAAGGAGGACTCTATATAACTGTTGCATTATGAAACAGTTCTGTTCTTAAAAACTATCAGTTGGATAGTAATTTTCCAGTTTTGAATGCAATGTGTTACATTTCAGTAGGGAAAAAATGGACAAATGTATGAAAGTTTATGTTGGATTAGCTGACCATTAAATATCACATGCAATTTTTATAATCATCAGTGAAATGATGAAAAAAGATAAAACAATTTTGAGGTGCAATGTGACTGAATTAGTAGCTCTTTTTTGGTAAATCTAAGAGTAATAATATGTTAGAGAGAAGAAAGTTGATGGGAGGCAACCAAAAAAGGACTCTGAAGATAAAATTGGTTTCCTTCTGTTTTCTATTCTGTCTGAACATAGCCTGGAGTTTTGATCTTCTCCCATACTATAGTTCATCCTTTACAACTACCTTCTTTTCTTAAAACTGTTGAGGAGAGGGTCACATGGATAATCAGGGAATGGAAAATGATAAAGTAAAGGGAACATACTGTATTCTCTTAGTCACTATAATATCATGGTGATTGAGAGCAATAATTACTAGTAATCAAAAATATCAACACAGTTAAAAAGAGTTTACTGTGGAGGTATCTTCTATAGTCTAAAAATAAATGTGAACTAGCTGTATTTCAGGAAATTTCCTCAAGTTCTCACACATGACTAAGGCTTCATTTTTATTTCAGTTATATCAGATGATTTCTTCCTTTTGTATATGTGGAGCTTTCCATTTTGCCTTAAAACCTATGCCATATGCATGAAGTAATTACGATTTTATACTTTTCTTAGTTTGAAAGGTATAAGGAAGAAAACTTAACTGTAAATAATAAGTAGGTTAGAAAGAGATTTTCTCACTACCAGCTAAGACATAAAGTGACTTTCTGAGTAAAAAATACTATGATTTCATGTATTCTTCATCTTTCATATTCCACTTCCTTAAAGAGAAATGGACACGATTTAAGTCACAAATCAAAAGTACAAGATTAGACTCATGGGCATATGATACGTTATTGCTTCCAAAATTACCATTAAAATTGTCTACAAACTTTGAAAATGTTGGGGGATAGTGTCCATACCAGCAAAGACAGCTAAGGAAAAGTATCACTCAGACAGCAGAAAACTGGTGGAATTTCTGCTAAGCACAATGTCAAAGGCATCTTTTGTACCAAATAAAATACAAAACATACCACACCACCAATTGACAGTTTTACACAATCTCAATTCTCCACTTTCTTTGGAGTATGTAGTATTATTTTTAAGTATTAAAAATAAAACCTTAGTAGAACCCAAATGACACCCCTATAATTCAAAGAGTCTTTGCACAATATTCATTAAACAATATGAATTTGGTGGATCTCTGTTACTTCAAGGAACAAAGAAGTTAAGAAAACAGACATTACCAAAATAAATATTCCCTCAAAATGTTCCCTCAAATATTCACTCATAATATATCCCTTTTATCTGAGGTCAATGAAACATGGAGATTTCTTTGTGAAAATTTAGAATGAAGATAAACATTTATTCCAGAATGCAGCTCAATTGTTTTTTAAATATCCAAGTCCTTATGGGCAAGCATATGTAGTTTATTAAACTATCTGAATGTGATGATGTAAAAACATGAACCATTTTTTCTTTTCACTTTCTTGTCTCTATTTGAAAGTCATCCCTGGAATGAATGCAGAGATTAGACTGTCAGCAAACATCCAGCTGTTGAGAAAGATTACAATCCTTTTGGGCACCTTTGTTCTCCATGGGTTATTAATTTGAAATCTTATTTTGCTTGGCCTGGGATGGAAGGAAGCCCCCTTATCTATCTTACTCCCCTCCAAACAAAGACACTACAATTCTAACTTGCTTTTTCCTTTCCTTGGTTTTGTCCATGTTTTTAGATAAATCCATGGTGTGCTGAGTAATGGTTGAGGATGGCATAACCTGTCCAACCAATTCTTAATTAGTCTTAAGAGGGGTGCTTGGTGTCAAAACACTTATATGGTTTATGTGGACTTCTTTCTTGGCTTTGACCTCTAACCGCCATTTGTTTTTCAACAGGAAATCTTCTGTTCAACATCTTAGACATGGACATACTTGTCTAATTAAAAGATACCACAATGCCGTAAAAGTGTTCTACAGCCAAAAAGATGGCAGCAACAAAATGATAAAAATTCTTAGAGGAGCCATCAAGAAAGGAAATAATCCAAGGTAGGGAAGCAGTATTTAGAGCTGAAAAAATGGTGTTTTAAATTATAATCAATGATGATGTGTTTGAATAATTGACTGTATGTATGATAGATTAAAAACACTTTGTTACTTCCTCCATTTATAGGTAGGCTTAGATTCTCCCTTTTGAATCTAGGCAGGCCTGTGGCTGTCCGAACAATCCAGTGCAGTGGACATTACCCTGGGTCCAGCCCAAATCTGGGCCCAGCCCTTTAGAGATTGACAACTTCCATTTCTTGACTCTTGTAACACTTGCCATGTAAGTTCTACTGTTCTGAGGCTGCCATTCTGCATAGACCATGGGGAAAAGCTGTTCAGAGAAGCCCAGAGAGTTCATAAAACAAAAAAATTACTTAGCCAGCCCTCCATGTATTCCAGCTCCCAGCTCTTCAAACTATCCCATGAGAAGACATCATGGAACAGAGACAAGTTTTCCCCACCAGGACCTCTCCAAATTGTAGATTCATGAACAAACTAATAATTGTTGATATTTTAAGTCACTCAAGTTTGGGATTATTTGATAAACAGCTATACATAAATAGGACAGTGTAGAAGATAAAGACACATAAAAAAGACAAATTCAGTACATTCCCTGAGAAGAGACAATTATAAAATAAGATGTAAATCATAAAAAAGGAAATAATAGTTTTGTTGGAAGGACTCAGAAAATCTGACTTATGAAAAGCAGGAATTTGGGGAAAAGGAAACATATTTTGCTCCTGTTTCTACATTATGTGGCCATGAATAATGTGTTTTTCTAGAATTTTCTTCATTTTAAGTCATAAACCTGTTTCAGAGGAAGTTCATCTACTATTAAATATGTAAAAGGAAAGTACAGAAACATGATATAGAAACATTATTATATTTCTTTATATCCACATTACATCAAATTACAAAAGATATGAAAAATCTGAATAATGAATTAAGGTTGAATGAAGTGATGTCTACCTTTGAACTTCCCAAGTAGATATAATGGCTTCTTCTTCCTAGATGCTCACAGGTTATTTTATAAAAATTAATATTGCATAGGACTGAAAAATTCAACATTGCTAAATACAAGAAAGGGAAAACTGAAAGCATCATTCTCTAAACATAATGTTATTAAATATATATATATATATCAAAATAAAAGCAATGTTTACAGAATATGTGCTAAAAATCCCCTTTTACCAACATTACCACCACCACACAGCATATAATATCCTCCAAATACACTTCCACATCTGAATTTCTATTTGTTCAAAAAATTAAATAAAATGCCATATTGTTCAAAAATAAAAAGTGATAGAATTTGGGAAGAAATATATGTAAAAACTTAAAAGAAAAAAGTAAAGTTGTACTTACAAATAAGTAAATAGCTTAAACAGCTTACTTTAAAAATAAAGCATTAACATTTATTCTAATATTTAAATATTTCATTTTTATTTACTTTAAAATATATTCTACATATTCTTTTTTTTATTTTGTGATGATTTAAGAGAATGAAAGTCAATGAATATTCAGTTTCAGAGGTTTGAAAATGAAAGCTTAAATCTACAAAATAGTCAAAATGAGAAAATTTGAAAAATAAATATATTAACCAAGAAAAAAATTGATTTATAAATAATTTGTAAATCTGTTCTTAAAACAATAAAATAGTATGAGTGCTGTCAAATTATTTTGGAAATAAGATGAAATATAAATAAAATTATAAACTGGAAAGTTTATATAACAATATAAATGTATATTACCTTTGGTTATAAGAAAACATTATATGCTATATATTTGAAAAATCTCAGTAGAAGAGTAAATTTTTGGAAAACAATTTACCAAATTTGATGAAATGGAATTGCAAAATTTATTAGCCCGATAACCTTAGAAAAACTGAAAATGCCAATAATATGTTGTTTTCCAAAAGAACACAATGCCACTTCAGATCTTTCAACATTACAATTCAAAATCAATGTTTTATAGATAATTTTAGAAGATTAAAAAAAAACCTTAGGAAGCCTCCCAAGTTACTCTATAGATCTGTAATTTGACAAGATATAAAATAAACATTTTGGCAAGAAAATTGCCAATAATGGTTTAGAATATAGATGTCATAAGAAAAACCTAAAGGTAAATGCCAAGATATTAAAAAGTATATTGATTAATATTACTTGAATAACATGAAGAAATGCTTATGATACTGATTTAAAAAACAATAAGCACAATAATATATATTTTATTTTGCAGAAAAGTTTTATGAAAGACTGGAAGGAAATATACCTAAGAATAATATGAATAATATCACTACAGGGATTTAGGTATGTTGGAATTTCTTGTTCATACTTCTCCTGTTTATAGAAAACATGAAATATTCTTACAGTTTAGTATACTGTCTTAAAATGTTTAAAAATATATTATTTAAATATTACAGATGGTATCACTTATGAAAAGAAATATATTTTATGTACTTACAGCTTAAAGAAAGTCCATTTTCATATAACCTTGTTTTAATTTGAGAAGTGAATTTTACAACTATTACTAAAATTTTAGGATTATACCAAATGCTTCATTTATTTGTGAAAAAATATCTAATACAGTGAAGTATGTGCAATACCAATTGCTTTACACTTCATGTAAAATAAATACACAAATGTATTTAATTCAAACAACATTAACCAAGGAGGAAAGAGCCATACATAAATCATAAGACTTTGCATTTCCAATGACTACCATCACTGTAGTAAATAGACAAAAAATTAAAATTATTTCAGTTGTCAAAATAAGCACTGCAAAAGTCTATGGATTTCCATAACATTCTTAATTTAATGGTGTTTAAATGTGGATTTACATCAGTTTACTTCTTATTTGATAAATCCTAGTCTCATAGGTCTATGTACTATGGAACAAAAGATAAAAATCTTTAAACTTTTGAATCTTAAACATTAAAAAGTAGTTACACATTTAAAAGTAGAATTTGAATTACATCACCAAGTTCTGAATAAAAAACAGAAAAATGAAGTCTAACAAAATATTAATCACCCACCATTAAGGCCCCATGTGCTTAGATATACTGGTTTTATTCTTCTAACTCTGTCCAGAGATTAGATTGTGCATTTACTATATCATAATATTAAGGATTTGATTAAGTGTTGGAAGAAATCACATCAATATAACTTTAAAAATTTAATTTGGTTTTTATTCATATATTCATCAAACATCTACCAGCTGCCACACATCACAGAGTTAGAGATGCTCTGTGGATAGAATAATGAGTTAGAAACAGTCCACAAACCTAGATAATTTTAATAGAGAAAAACAGATATGTAAGTGAAAGAAAATGTTTTTGGTGTGGTAACAGCACACGTAGGCGCAATGTGGGTACAGAGATTCATGTTCCCAGTTTTGCCAAAGGTGAATCAGAAAATGTTCATGGAAAATGAATACTTAAATTGATTTTTGGTTAAGCAGATAGGGCAACATTAGTAAATAATCCATTTAATACCACAGCTTCTTTTGGCATCCTTTAGTTAGAAGTTCTGAAGCATGAGTAGGAGTGTGACATAGGGAATAACAGGAAATACACAATGAAGGCAGACATAAAACAAATAATGTGGGGTTTTGCCTATTTGGGCATGGAATTTGACCTCTTCCTGACTTGCAGTGAGTAGTCATTGTAGAACTTTAATTGGTAGAATACTGTAATTAGATACATTTTACTCTATGTTGGTAAGATTCATGATGAGGGGATACCGATGGAAGGATCAAAAGCATGCATTTGTTCTAATAGACAAAAGTTGAAAGGAGGCAGTAGCAATACAATGAAGAATGAAGAAAAATGTAAAGAAGTTAAAACCAATAGGAATTAGACATCAGCAAAGTGAGAGAAAAGGAATAAAGTAAACTCTCTCTAACGGGGTGGATGGTGGAGCCAGTGATGAAGACAGAGTATACAGGAGGAGAAGCAGGATCAGCAGCCATGTGAGCTCCAAAGATGAGTAGAAATACACTTTCGAATTTAGTTTTGAGTGTATTTAATGTGAGGTATCTTTGGGACATGTGGAAGGAGATATGAAGTAATCCATTAAATATACAAGTGTGAACCTCAGGAGAATGAATTGGAAGAGAAATGTTTTTAGTTGAAGTTTCAGCATTGGGTAATTCCTAAAGTTGTGTGAGAAATAAATACGATAATAAGGAGATATTGTTGAGAAAAGAACTTTGGAAGGTATCATAAGAGCTACGCCAAGGAAACATGATGAAAACTAAAAAACAATATAAAGACAAAAAAAATGACTGAAACAGGATAAGATTTAGAAGACACTAACCAGACTTTGAAAGATAAAAATGATTTACTTCACCTATATATTGAAAGGGGATTGTGTGGAGCAAAGTCATGTTGATTTGATCATTTAAATCTGTCTGTAAACTATTGCATGAGCTAGACACAATATTCTTTTCAGAACTTTGTGAAGTAGGCAATTATGTTTACCTATAAATCTGTAATAGAGTTCAGGAAAAATAAATTGGTAGTTAACAGTGTAAATCTCTCCCACTTCATCTTTCAAAGACATTTATATTTACTTTATTCAAAAGACTATTAATGACTTCTTCAAGTTTACCTACCCACATAAAATTTTACATGTGGTACTTGGAAATTTGAATGTGTTTCTTATCTAAACACAGATTAAACGTATTACTATAGCATTGTAAAATTCAGTTTACTTTTTCCCGCAAATATTATCTTTAATTTCTAATGGTTACACAACAAATACATTAGTGGAATATTTTAGCAAAAGACCAAAGGTTTTCTTTCAGTGTACTGTGCTATTTTTGCCCCAATGATTCTGTTGTTTAAGGTAACATGTTTTTTTTTATACTCATCTTTCTTCTTAAATCTATTTCTTGATCAAATGAGCATTTTTAAGGGACTCTTTAAATTTAATTAATTCTCTGAGCCTGAAAGTCCTCTGAGTGATGTACAATGAAATCTTTTCCTGATGGCACAAATAAGGAACAATTTCTCCCCCAGAAATTTACAGGGCTTGTCTTGCTCATTGCTGCATGATTTTTTTTTTTCATTTTAAACACAACATACTCATTTTGAACTGTAATTCAGAATTATATTATATTTATCTTTTTGCCACAAGTTTAATGATTATGTATCAGAAGGGCAGAGGATATAAGCAAATGAAGGAATGGCTTAGATGAGGGTTACTCAACTACATCATACTAAAACTGGTACAAATCAAATGATGCGAGAGTGACAACACTGAGAACACCCCTCATTGCTCTTCTCCCTCTCTCTCCTGTATTACAAAGAAATGATTAAGTGACTTGGAGTAAAGTAGGTAAGACGTCAAGTTCTCTTACAAGATCACAGTACACTGATTTTTCTGAAAGGGTCTGACCATGTATATATCCTCACCTTTGTTTTGCTTTCTGGGGTTTTTATTGTGTAGCCTATGAGACCTTTGATATTTGTAGTTTTCTTTTTTCTAGAAATGTTATATCATCCCAAATTTTAACACAGAATAATTTATTCCTAAATTATTGATTTTGAGTGTTCTAAGGGTTCTAGAAAAATATCTTATTTATACACTTGCAAATTCATTTGTTTCTCATATTTGGGAAACTTTAAAAAAATTCTTTAATATTTTAGAATAATTTTCCAACTTATTTACTGGTCCCCATTTCTTATTTCCTACCAAGCACCCCCCAAGGTTATCTACTGTCATGATTTTATAGACCTGGGATTTTGGAAATAACCTTAAGGACTGTTTTAGAATCAGTTTATCTTAATATGTAAGTAAAACACAACCAGTGTGGCTGGTTTTACTTAGTGAAGGGACTCAAAGTGGGACTCAGTTCTTTTTAGACTTCACTTCATCCCTACTCTTTCTGGAATGTTACCAATAAACAAATTTCAATCTATATGAATCCACCACATGTGACTTTTTGTTGCTCTGAGGTAGAGAATCAGTTCCCATTTACTTGGGATTTTCTCTTGTTGTCTGAACTAGATGAATGTTTCAACCCATAGAAATATAACATACAAACAATGAAGTTCTTAATTATATAAGCATTTGTGCAGTATTTCTGAATTCCATTCATACTATAACTTGAGGTAATTTTAATTTTGCTATATATTAACTCACTGAAGAGAGAATTACTAGATTTCTCAAATATGTTTATATGAAAACAAAAAGTCAATTTGTCTTTTTCAAAAGTTCGTTTATTCTAATAAAGAAAAAAACAGGATACTATTTATTACTAGATTTTATTAATATTTATTTATTTATTTATTTATTTATTCAACCTAATAATAATAAGTTGCTCTCCAGGATTGTTTTAGCATGTTTGAAGGCATGCATCACGATAAATCATGGTGAAATGATACCCAGAGCTTCAATGTTATTTAAACTTCAGTACATCTAGTTATAGGATTATGACCTTCTCATTTATGTTTCTTAACTACCACAGGAGGAAAATACTTTCTCATCTAGGACTGTTCCTTTTTTTTTTTCTTTCTTCTCTTCAAAGGTACTTTGTCTGCATTTGCTCCCCTTTCCCCTTACTCATTAGAATATGTTTCCCTAAAAGGATGTACTGATTGCCTCTTGGCTGAATTTACATCTCCCCAGGCAATGCCAGGAAACAACACAATTGTTTATTAGTAGACTAACTAACTCTCTACTCTTCTTTCTCTATTTATTCCTTTTCAATTGTATGCTTTTTATTTCTTTTTCTTGCCCTGAAGCACTGGCAACTACCTATAGTATAATGTTGAATAAAAATGTTAGGAGTGGACATCTTCATCCCAATCTCAGAAGGAAACTTTCAATATTTCACCATAAAATAATGTGTTTTTACCCCAACAACAAATAAAATGTGGTGTTTTTCCATACCAATTCTCTGGCTCCAACTGAGTATCCAACAATTCAATTCAATTCAGTTCTGGCCCTAACTACCCAGAGCTAACAGGGAACCCACAGGTTAGGTGCTTAGTCCCACAGACTCTCTCACTTCAGATGCCAGTAACAAATGGGGCTTTTACCTCTTTTGGATTAATCTAAAAAGTTAATTTTTTTTATATCTATCCATCTATTAACTTTTTGATCACATATTTTACATCCACAGTTTTCTTTTTTCCTGCCCTCTTTTAGGTAAATAAAGTAACTACACACACTAAACCCCCTATTATTTATATATACTCATACAATGCCACTTTCTGGTTGCCTTCATTTTTTGTCTTGCTTTTTCATATTTTCATCTTGTAATACCTCTTTCAGTTTCAATGAAAAACTTCCTTAGGTGATTTGTTTTTCCTCTTTTTTTATTTGTTTTAATGTGGGCCTGATGGCAATTTATTCACTCAGTTTTCACTTATCTGAAACCATCTTTATTTCAGATCAGTTTAAAAGAATATGTGTTTCTGAATATAGCTATCTATATTGTCATTTATTTATCTCAGAAGTTTAAAGGTAGCATTTGACTCTCTTGGATTCCATAATTTCTGTGAGAGATCATCTGAAATGAAAATAATACATCTTTTATTTTTCCTTTCTAGCCATCTTAATATATTCAATGTTTTCCAATTATTTTTTCTCTCTATGCTTCAATATCTATTTTCTATTGATATGTCTTTCAGTTCACTAATCTTGGTATCTCTTTAATCCTATGTGCTAATAAACCCAACCAATTAGTCATAATTTTAGATTTTGTATTTTTTAGTTCAAGAATATTCTAGGGAAAATGCTCCTTGACCTTAACCATGGCAATGATTTCTTTGGATATGATATCAAAAGTACAAGCAAAAAAAAAAAAAGCCCAAAAATAAATAAGTAGTGTGACATCAAACTAAAAAGCTTCTGGACAGCAAAAGAAACAATCAACAAAATGAAAAGGCAACCTACAGAATGGGAAAAAATATTAGCAAACCAACTATCTGATAAGAGGTTAATATCCAAAATATATAAGGAACTCATATAACTTAATAGCAAGAACAAATGATCTGATTAAAAATGGGTAAAGAGCCTGAATAGACATTTTTCCAAAGAAGACATACAAATGACAACAGGTATATGAAAAGGTACTTAACACCACACTAGTCATCAGGGAAATGCTAATCAAAACATCAAGTACACAGGACCTCACGCCTGTTAGGGAGGCTATTTTCAAAGAGTAGAGATGGCAAGTTTTGGTGAGGATGTGGAGACTAGGGAACAGGGGACGCTTGTGCACTGTCAGTGGGAATGTAATTAGTAGTCGTTATGGAAAATGGAATGAAGTTTCCTCAGAAACTATAAAATTAAACTACCATATGAACCATTAATCCCTCTTTCAGTTATATACACAAAAGAATTTAAATCAGTACATCAAAGAGATATCTGCACTCCCACGCTCATGTCAGTATTATTCACAATAGCTAAGATATGGAAACAACCTAAGTACCTGTCAACAGATGAACGGATAAAGAAAAAAAAAGAATATTCTGTTCATTCTTTTTACAT
The DNA here is from genome assembly GCF_030020395.1 of Manis pentadactyla. Lineage (NCBI taxonomy): Eukaryota > Metazoa > Chordata > Mammalia > Pholidota > Manidae > Manis > Manis pentadactyla. Next base: position 61,884,480 of record NC_080021.1, read on the forward strand.
ATTCTCATTCTATTTGCAGTATAATTGCCCACTTTCCAACCGTCTTTTCTGCCTATTCTGCTAGAGTTTTGAACATAATCATTGCTTGTATTCATTTGCTGTTAACACCAACATCTGGGTCACCTAACGACATGCTGTCTCTTTCACACCTTTTATTATTGATCCAAATGTCCTATGTAAGTGACTTATAACATTAAATATGATGACAAATATTTCGTATCAAAATTTTTAGTGGCTGAAGGTGATTTAACTCCAACCAGAAGGAGTTTGCCCATTTCTCTGCCAGGCAAAAAGAGTATGAGCTGAACTCTTTAATACAAAAACAGGATGAAGTGGGTCATATCCCAGCTCCAGTTTTGATATCTCAGACTCTTTCGGAGTTGCTCTGCACTAGGATATGTTCCTCCAGGTCTTTCAGCAAACACTCAGTATTAAATTAAATTAATTCCTCAATCCTGAGAGACTGAGGGAAATATACTGTTTTCAAGAAATTTTTATTTAGTGTTGCAGCTTCCTAACCCACACATCTTTAGACTTCGTGGTATTTCTTAAAAACAGCAGTATGCATGAGGTTCCTTGAGTCTCCTTTTCTGCCCCCTCCAGGCCTATATAATTACCAAAACTACTTCTGTTTTCTCCTCAGTAATGGCCCTTTATTTAAACATAACATAATCTCAGACTCTGTGTGGTTTATATCCAGAACTGTCAAAATCCCCCCTCAAGGAGAGTTGTAGATGGTTAGTTTACTTTGAGATTTTCTCTATCCTCTGCTCTCTGGAATTATATTCCTTTATTCTTTTGTGCTTACACAGCTCTCTGATAGCCTTAATGTAAGATGGTTGTAGATGCCTTTCTTTTTTTCTTGTTTTTATTAGTGGGAGGATTGGCCCTCCAAGCACTACATCATTTACTTGATAATTAAAGCTCACTCTTGATTTCAAATAGGCAATATTCTGTTTTGTTACAGCTGCAAAGTTGATGTTAAAGAAACTTAATAATAGGAAAGTAGAAAAAATACTTAAATGTTAAAGTGTTTTTTAAACTCAGTTGTACTATACATAAAATTTTTCCTGTCTCAAGTTATAAAGTTCTAATACCCAGTGGTTTAGGAAAGATAATCTGTTTCAAGTGACAATATTTCTATCCCTAAGTTTAACTTATATGTTAATGCCATTTGTGCTTATGGTTTAAGACTAAGTGGTTTTTTCTGGTGGGGGGAGGGAAGAATCTTGTGTTCAATAGGACTTATAACACTCCTATTTAGTTTGCAGAATGTCTTCACCATAAAACTGCTGGACTTCTATGAGTCCATATTAAACATGTGTTTGCAGCTACAGAATCTCTAAGACTCAATCTGTATAATTTGTCTCCCAAACTATTGCCTTTGTATACAAAGAGCAACCCATCTCACAATCAAAAGTGTTGTATTAATCTTTTCTTTTACCTTTTAGTTAAGGAAAAAGAAAAGGAGAACAATGTAGAGGAATTTCCATCATGTGCATAAAACAGATCCCAAGCAATGCAAACGATGTGAGGGATGGATTTTGAAAAAATTAAATCTTACTCAGAAAATACCTTGTTGCACAACATTGTGTGTAGCAGGAAGATTCAAGATCAACTCTAAGCCTAACATAAAGCCAGAGGATAATGGAAATTAAAAAAAAAGAAAAATGATTTAATATTTCTTCCCCAAACAAGTATGAAACAAAGGTGAATTGTTGCATAGCATAAGGTAGGCAGAAATGAATCATATGTTCAATTTCCCAAGAATAAGATAAAATGGCATTTAAAGTATTTTAAAATGGCACATTGTACATTGACTTTGAAGATATTATTCCAAAGTTCTAATAATAGAAAATAATCCATTTCATTTAGACTTCAGTTAAATGTGTTTTTGATGTAATAATACATTAACATAATATTCTAATATTTTAAATTATGACTTCAGGTCATGACTAATTAATCTTTAGGGTTTTATTAGATTCTTTCAAACCTTAGAAATAGTTGGAAAAAAGAAAAATGATGTTTTAATGACTATTTTAAAGTAGTTTAGTCTTTAAAAAGAAAGACTAGACTGACTCTAAAAGTTCAAAATTAAAATTAAAGTATGATTTAATGTTTAACTTCTTTCATTTGTTTGGACTGAGAATTGATAGGGACAGTTAAATAAGTAGGTGCAAAGAGGCTCATTTAATACAGTAACATAATTTTATATTGATAATTTTTCTACATTTTGGGAGTCATGAAAAGGTGAAGGAATTTTACATTTTCTGGATCATAAAACATTGTCATCTCTACCTAGACATATTTTTGCATATTTTCTATACCTAATGAATAAACTATATGAATTAAGAATCATGAACAAGCATTATAACTTTTTCTAGAGTCAGTTCATTTGATGAAAAATACAAGTGTATTTGAAGGCAAGTGTTCACTTACAACCTTCCAAAATGAATGACTGCAAGGGCTAGACCTAAATATTTTCATTCTCACTTGAAAATAGAAACTTGTTCCACAAACTAACTGTATAAAAATATACAAGACATCAGGATTATTTAGCTGACCATTTAGTAGAAATAAGTTGTAGAAAACTACAAAGGAAAATAATTTGTGACTTTCCAGAATAATGACCAAATCTTAATGGAATTTATTCACTTACTCATTCTTTCTTAGATCAAGTGACAATTCAAGAAAATTTCCAGTTTATTTATAGCTTGGATTTTTATACTAGCCTAGTTTTTATTGATTGATATTAAATTAAGTCAAGATAGATTTTTTAAACTATTTTGAATTCTGGACCCACTAATGTACACGCTCAGAAACTGACAAACTAGATCCTGAGAGCAAAACCCAGCCTACCCCCTACTTTTATACAGCTTGTGACCTAAGAATGGATTTTGCATCCTTAAATGGTTGAAGAAAATCAAAAGAAGAATTAGATTTTGTGACATGCAAAAATTAGATTAATATCAAAATTTAGAATATATCTCTAAAGTTTTATTGGAACAAAGTTAAATCTAAAATTGTGAAGAGTCTAGAATATACTTAATTATTGATACATGTTGAAGTGACAATAATATTTTGGATCTATTCAGTTAACTAAAATAGACTCAAATTAATTTCACCTCTGTCTTTTAATAGGACTATTAAAAAACTTTAAATTACATACGTATCATATATTTCTATTGGACACTGCTGCTTTGATGATTGGTCTCACTAATGATCTACCAGAGACATGTGAATAAGAGTTTCATGTATCTTTTAATAGGATTAACTGATCAATATAACTGAATAATTTTCAGATCCTACAAGATATTGGAGTTACTTATACCAATAGTAATAGAGAATATAAAATAATGAGAAATTATGGTATATGGACTATAAGGTCCATCCAATTTGAAGCTCCCACTGTTGTTAAATTCTCCAATTTATTTTTCTTTAAGAATTCACAACTTTTATGATTCAATGGTTTTGGATAAGATGAGTGTAGAGCCATTAGATATCACAAACCTATTAATCACCCAAAATATCCATTGTATTATTACTTTTTTCAGCTGCATAATACTTTATTCATAGAAAATTTTACTTCAAAATTCAAATCTTTATAGAAACAGAATTATTCTGATTAAACTTGGTTGTGTGTCCTGATTCTCTGTGTAGTCAGATTTCCCCGCATCCAGAGCAGCCTTGCAGTGGCTTGAGAGAACCATCAGCTTGATTTGAAGATAAGAATGTGAAGACACTGTTAGGCCAGAGTGTGAACATGCTGAAGTCTCTGCTTTAGTGCTGCCTTGTCATAAAATCAATGACATCTCTTTTAACTTGAATACAAAATTCAATACTGAATCGTTTTGAGAATAGTTCCTAAATTATATATTAACATTAAATTTGAGAACAAGAATATATGATTTATGGTTCTTCATAAATAAAAATATACTTCTTGACCTTTAAGAAATCCACATATAATTTTGTATTAAGTTGAACCATGTGAAACTGTCAATTATGAAAATGGTAATTTCATATGTTTCAATATGATAGATCCTGATAATGGGTATAATGGCTACTTCTGTTGTATTTTTACAAACAGCTATCTCTCCCACTCTATTAATATATCCCAGGTTAAAACCAATACCAGAAAGAAGTACTTAGAAAAAAGAACTGTATGATAGGGAAGCTGGATCGGAATCATCTGAGAAAATCCTCCAAGTATGCAGAAGATCAAGTTGGCTAGCTGGCAATCTTTCAAGGAGCAGCTGACAGATTTTGTTCAGGATTTTCTATTGTAGAACAACTTGTCACAGTCCAATTAGATAGTCTAAGGAATGAGCTATTGAGCAAAGGAGATTTGAAGTCAACTTTTCCTCCACTCACACTTTGAAATCAAATCTCCAATCATCAGCTGATAGCCAACTTCAATGTTGCAGCTTTCTAAATCAATACCATTACATGAAGTTTCAGACTGTGAGAGAGGTTCTTCTTTTCTAAGATACTTTTATGCATATATGCCAAACGTTTGTTCCAAAAACCAAGAGGAATTTTCTTTTAGATATTATCTGGAAGCTCAATAAACAGGTACCTGTGTTTGAAAACAACTGTAATTCTTACTTTGGACTATTAACTCATCCAAAATCTATTGAGCAAATCTTGACAATTGTACTAGATACCAGGAATAATTTAAAGATCATTTAAATCCTAGTCTATGTTCTTCAATAATTCACTTTCACTTGCAGAGAAAAGACAGTAAATAGTATATAGATGGTAGTTTAAGTGATGGATGTGAAGACATTTTTAAATTTGCCATCCAAGTTCTTAAGAAATTAAAAGTGCACCTTTTTTATTCTACAGAGCAGGTCATAAATGCTCTCTCTTTTATTTGCCATGCATATAAGAAGCTAAGAATGCAAGGATGTGGGCCAAATTATTGCAGTAGTAACATAGATAATGCAGTTTGGGGATCTGTTTTAAGAGGTACTGTACTACAAAGTATACTAAAATCTTTTAGCTAAAAAAATGTATTTGTATGGTTATGATTTTCTCTTGTTTTGTAGATTATATAACCAGAAGGTAAATCATATCATTTAAGAATCCAAAAACCTAATTTTGGGGAACAAATTATGTTTCCCAGCCAATATATAATTTTCTCTTTTTAAATATGTGTGGAACTGTGGTAGGAGCCGTAAAATACAATGTGACTGGGAGAAGGACAAGTGAGAACTCATTTTGTTTGCTTCTTTGTGTTTTAATGAAAATTGCAGATCACTAGTCAAGTGTATTAATAAAGATTTTGAAGTCTTCTGATGGCAGAAAAAATGCCAGTAACACCTTAATCAGACAAGTGAACTTGTTCTTGGACAGTTTTTTTATTCCACATATACCAAGGTCTTTCTGGAATGTCAGATTCTGAATGCTCACAATTTCATAACAAATTTATAGATGTTTCTGCCCAAGTTATTTCTTAACATCTTCATCTAAAACTACTAGATTATTTTTGGTGAAATTGAACAGTTTGATCACCCCATTTCATTTAATAGTTTTGAACACAAAATGGAGAAAACAATTTTGGGAAAAATAATCTTTCACTAGTCATAAATGAAACAAAACTAAACCATTTTAAGGCTGATGGTATTCAAAGTTAAGATCTGTCAGATCAAACAACTGACATTTTTTATTTTCAGAAATCCTTTTGAAGAATCCAATCTTCAAAACTTCTTCTAATCAACATCCTAAAGTGTTAAAATTTATAATTACTATGTACCTTCCATATTTGGGGATCAATTTTAAAAAGTTTGCTATGAAAAATTCTGAGAGTATAAGAGGTTATAAATGTTATAGAGTCCTTGATCTCAATATATTTTAATGAGCAGGGCTTTCCTATTTTTAAAAATAAGATTGAAAGTAGAAATTTTAAAGTTGTTTCTATTTTGAGACAGACACCGAGCTAATTTAGAAATTAGAAAATATGTTTAAAAGTCTCTGGTCATTGAATTTAACCAGGAGATTTGATGAAGTTTAAAAAAGATAAAACTTCATATCTAGTAGATAATCAGCTTTCTGGGGTATATGGACATTTCCTTACTGATTTCAAGAGATAGCATCAGTCATGTGTTGTTTATTAGATTACAGGCAATTCGGGAATTGGAGACATTTTACTTTGAAAATTACATAAACCAGTGATTTCTGGCTAGTTGGTTTTTACCCTGCTCGTTCTAAAAATGAAGAGATGCTATTTTAATCTTTTATCTTTTAGATGAGTTTATATAACATCTTTTCCTTAAGATTTCCTCTAACTCACCTATAGAAAAATCATTGCTACCCTTTTTAATTCCACAAATCCTTGTTGAATAGTACTATGTGGCACTAAGAACCAAGAATGTAGATGTGAGAAGCTCATTGTCCTCTACCCTCCCATCAGAAAGTACTTTTATTTTCTTTTAGCACTCAAATTATTCCGTCTATGTTTCCCATTAGTTTCTAATGAAGGGCTCTTGTTTTATTCATCTCTTTCTCCCCAGCACCCAGGTGAATGCCCAACGCATAGATATATTTGATGAATGGAATTGTTGAAGTATATCCCTTTTCATAAAAATTTAATATCTTTTGCCTATTAAAGAGGATCATTTTCCATTTTCCATGACTAAAATGATTTTCTAACATGAGAGATTCAATGTAATCAGTAAAGAAAAGGATGGTACAGAGGCAAAAGAGGCAATGTGGCTGCTGATCTGTAAATTCCACTGTAAAGGAAACCATGGCTTGCTCTTTACCCTCTATACCTACACCCAGGCACAGAGTCTGGCTCATTATGGATGCTATTTTTATTGATCAATTAATTGAGAAAGTGGGTGGAGTTAGTACTCATCCATTACTTGATATGTGATTTGACACCTGTTGTTTAACATCTACATCTCTGTTGCACTCTAGACAATAGATTAAGTCTTCATAATAAGTTTGGGTGTGAAGGTTACCTGAGGGAAAATGTTTATAAAAATCCCTCATAAGCTGTAAATTGTTAAACTATATTTATATTAATTATAATTTTTTTTTTAAATGTGCATTTTTGTTTGGTTGGTTTGCTTTTTGCATTGTCTTATGTAAAGAAGAAACAAAACAAAATAAATGCTCTGAATTTCTCTGGCACATCTTTTAATGATGTGATAGGATATTTAGAGATTTTCTCTGTCCCTTTTTCTATAGTGTGATTGTTTTTGTTGAATTCCTGCCATTCATAGTATAGTTTTGAACGATGATACGTTCTTATAATATTCACAAGGTAATTAACATTTTTGTTCAAAATAATTTTAAATTTTAAATTAGCATAGAGAGTAGTAAACCCAGCATTTTTGGTGTATTTTTCTTAACTTGGGTGAGCTGTCTTAATAGGAGACTCAGTAATTTTTTAAAATGCAAAAATTTTACTGTTACTATCATTTCTAAAGTTTTATCCATACAGTGAAATATTAGCACTGCAAGTTGTCTATTATGTGAGAGGGTAATTGTCTGTTTATTGATTCACCCTTCCTTTTAACTCTATGTAAAATCCACTCTTCATTAGGATAGATATCATCTAAGATTCTAATACTGATTTTTTGTTGACCTTGAAAAAAGAATGGCATGCATTTCCTGAGTTTTCCTGTTTCCATAAAGTCATAAAATACAAGTGTTCTAGCAGAAGCCTGAGTATCAGTCCTAGGCATGTTCTATGTTTTTACCTGCCCTCCCTTTGCCAAATAGATACATGAATATTCATTGAGGTAATTATGTTTAACATCACAAAAATGAGTTCATTATCTTTTTGTGCTTTAATTTTTACTGTCAAAAGTCTGAGTCCCTCAACATTTACCAAACAAAAATTTTGTTTTATAAATATCATCAATTTCTTGAATGCCTATCATTTTCATAATTTGAATTATAATTCATAAATATAAATATAGAATGGTGTGTGCAATGCCTGTGTAGTTAAAGTGAAACTTATGAGTCAGGTGACTTTCTAATGACCATAGAGCTCTTACTCTATATGAAGATACCTTAAAATTTTCTGGTACTTTAAGGGAAAGGTAATCTTTTCTTAATGATTATCCAATGGTTACTAACAAATTAAAACAAGTTTTATCTACTTTGTATTCTAGCAAATACAAATTCTTGCTTTTATGTGCCAAGTTTTACTGACATATATTAGGTTAGTATACACAAACAAGAAAATTATAATGAAAATAATATTTTAAAAACTGGCCATGTTAGTGAAGTAAATGGGATTAAAATTCAAAAAGGCTACTGTGGGTCTTATCAAACAAACCTTTTTAATACAAAACTTTCATTGTTTTGAAAAATTCAAGTAATAAACAACCCTGTGGATGGAAACCATTTGAATATATAGAAAAGGAAAATTTAAAGATAATCTTATGTATATTGTAAATATTTGACTGACATAACAGAAGCTTAGACATAGCTTGACGATTTGAAGTTTCATTGTTTCTGGCCTCATAAATCAAATTCAATTGAATCATCTATTAATCAATGTATACTTATTTCTGACTTAGTCCTGGCAAATGCTTCGTATATAATATAAGTCTAAAGGTTCAAGCTAAATAAATCATCCAATAAAGACATTTCCTTCCAGAACAGATTAAGGTCAGTTTTGAATTGGAGTCTCTGTCTTTGCCAAATTAACTCATCTTTCATTTAACAAATATTTGTTGAGTGCTGGGCACTGTTCTAAGTGCTGGAGAGCTGGAAGAGAACAAAATACACAAAATTTCTGTTCTCTTGGAGCTTATATTTTGGTGGAGGAGACAGATAGTAAGCAAAATGAGTAAGTAAATGTAGCTTATGTTGCAAAAAGACAAATAAATCAAAGAAGGGGAATAGGTAGTGTCAGCCATGATATGACATTTCAGAGTTGGCTAGGGGAAACCTCACTGAAAATTTGACATTACAGTAAAGATGTGAAGGAGGTGAAGGAGAAAACCATTTGAGTATCTAGAGGAAGAAAATACTGGAAAGAGAGAAGAGCAAGTGCAAAGGCCCTGGAACAGAGGAGGTCCAATACTTTGGAGGAACAGCAAGAAGGTCACTGTGGCTGCTGTAGAGTGTGGAGAATAGTAGGAGTTGGAGGTCGCACAAATAAGGAGGTGACAAAGTCATGAAGAAGCTTAAGTTTATCATTAAGCATTTTTATTTTACTCTAAGATTGGTAGAAACCACTCAAGAGTTTAAGCAGGACTGACATGATCTGACTTAGAATTAAACAGGTTTCTTTGCATTATATGGTGCAGATGGAATGAAAAAAGGCAGGAAAGAAGAAGGAATACTAGGTAGGTGGCTACTGAAATGATGCCTATGATAGAGGGTAATGGCTCAGATTAGGGTGGACAAGCTAAAAAGATCTGAGGAGTAACTGAATGTAGAGTATGAAAGAAAGAATAACACCATGGGTGGTGTAATGAAAGAATGAAAATGCACATGGATCAGCCAATTGGAAACATGGAACTACAATTCACTGAGATAGGAAAGAATGTGGGTCAATTTCTCTAAGTTCTTGAAAAATACTTTAAAGCTCTAAGTTTCCCTTTAAATATTGCTCTATCTCACAGTTTTTGATGCCTATGCTCTTAATGGTCATTCAGCTGTAAGTATTTCATATTTTCCATATGATTTCCTTTTTAATGAAATAGTACTTACTAATGTGCTAATTCCAGTAAATTTCTTTTGATTATTAGTTTTCAGTTTAACTGAGTTTGGTAGAGAAGAGCATTACCCAGCGTTTAGTTTTTGAAATGTATTAAGGATTATTTTTGTCCTAGTATATAATAAAATTTTGTGAATGTTTGGAAAGAGCCTGGATGTAGAGTTTTATAATCTATAATTCAGATGTTTTTTTTAATTTGTACTTTACTGGTTTTATCTGTCAATTTCTGCAAGGGATATATTAAATTCTTCAGCCACAGTTGCTGACTTACCTGTTTATCCCTGCAATTCAGTTGCATTAGATATACTCAGAGGCATTAACAGACTATTCATTCATCTACATTGTTCACTATTCTGAGTCCCTTGAAGGCAGAAACTGTGTTAGTCATTATAACATTTGAAATAAAAAATACAAAGTATGGACATAGAAGACCTTTAACTCATCTTTGCTGAATTAATGAACAGGTGACTATCAATGCAAACTTGATTTTAGAATATTTTCCCATGAGAGTTATATACTTGAACTGATACATTTATATGCTTTGCTAGTGTCTTCTAATTGTATAAAATATGCCTATGCAGACAGTGGGTGGACAAGATGAAGTTTACTAATTTATAGGAATATTTAATTTGCAGATATATTTTCATGATCTAAGAAATAAAATCTCATGATATTATTTAATCATTATTTTCATACCTGCTTAAGTTAGACCTACAAAATAACAAGACAAATGTTTCAATAAACATTCTAGATTCTACATATCCATCTGAATGATTTTAGCAATACTGTTACAAATTAAGATTTTAAAAATTCTTAGTGTTAATTACCTTTCATCAATATAATATTCAAAGATAAATTCAGTTACTCATTGCACAGATACATTTTGTTCATTATCTAAAACAGACCATGGACATGATCCTTACATATTATAGTATAGTGGTAAAAAATATACTCAAAATTTCTGCCCTTGTGCATCCCACAACCTAGGATTAATGGAAAGAAATTAAAAATGTCAACAACATATGGATATGTGTCAACTAAAAGTATCAGTAAATATGAAACAATGGCAATTAATGATAATTGCTATGAAGAAAACATATTGGGGAACTAATAACGTTACAGAGTGATGCACCATGTTAGAGTGGCCTCTATGAGATGATAATATCTGAGCTGATGCCAAAATGACAGGAAATAGAAGATCATGCAAATAGTTGGTGGATAGTTTCATCATTTTTCACTGAAAATATCAAAATCTGATGTGATGAATTCTTGCAAAAACTCAGTATTAAAAATGGAGGTACATGTGATATAATGTGTCATAGGAAATACATATTTGGTCATTCATATCACCAAATTACATATTTCCCAAGTATCTTTAAGTCTTCATCCACCATTCCTGAAAATATTGCAGTCTTAAAGGTGAAATAGGTGTTTCATCATGTTAGTGAGAAACTTTTGGACACCACCCAAGGGCGGGGGCTGGAGGTTGAATCAGCCAGTAATTTAGTCAATCATGACTATGAAATGGAGCCTTCACAAAAATCCCTGAGAAAAGCTTATCACTCTCTGAGCTCTTGGATCCCACTCCTTTACTGGAAAGAGCTTCTACGCTTGGAGAACCAGAACACTCCCAGGGCGACGGAGCCAGGCCTCAAGCTCCCTGAGGAGAGGAGCTCCTTTATTGGGCACCTTGCCCTATGTCTCTCTTCATCTGGCTGTTTGTTAACTTGTATCCTTTATGGTATCCTTTATTAAACTGGTAAACTTGAGTGTTTTCCTTAGTTCTGTGAGCTGCTCTAAGAGATTATTAATAGAACCTAATGGGGAGAGGTCATGGGAACCTCCAATCTGTAGCTGGTAGGTCAGAAGCACAGGTAACTGCCTGGGGCTTGGGACCGGAGTCTGGAGTTGGGGAGTGGAGGGCAGTCTTATAGGACGGAGCCCTTAACCTGGGAATCTGGTGCTGTCTCCAGGTAGACAGCATCGGAATTGAGTAGAGTTCTTGGACACCCTGCTGGTGTCTGAAAATTGCTTGGTATAATGTGTGGGAAGACGCCCTCCCACATGCTTACACACATTGGAATCAGGTCTGGGAGCCCAGAGTGATACTACTATTACTGCTGTGTATAATACTATTGTTGTACATATAAGGGAGGAAAAAAACACATCACAGTATACCAAAAAAAAAGGAGATATTTTTAACGCAAAGGCACTGAAAAGTTTCATAACTTTAAAAATATATATTTCCTCATAGGACCTTATTTCAAACAAACTTACCCTCCTCCCCTTTTTATGGCTTTTCACCAATACCAAATATTAGCTTAAGTACAGTATTACAAGAGTGAATTATTTTTGCCTACCTGTAAGAAAAAAATTGTCTGTGGAAAGCTTAAAAAAAAAATAGCTAAGGTTGTTTGAATCTAGAACTCAATTCAAAGACCTTGAAATTAACTAGACTTTGTTTATGACTCAGTTTTGAGCATCAGAAGCTTATCTAATATGTGCTTCTTTCCAAAATCTCACCACACCAAAACTTGTGCCTTATCTTATTTAAACATTTTCTTGCCTTCATCCTTTGAGGTCATATAAAAATTATCTGTTCAACTGACATTACCAGCATTGGAGGAGAATGAAGCGTAACAGCCAGTCTATCCAAAGTACCTGTCTTTACTTTACTTCTTCATGGAGAGTACCAAAAAATTTTAAGAATGGTACTGCCAGGATAGAAAAGGCAAAATGGAAATGGGACATCTGGGACCGGAAATGACAGCAAATAAAAGATAACCGAAATGCATTATTCCTTTACTTCATTGCAACCTTCCTTCCTATAATATCTGTGTGGCTCCCATGTCTTGGCATAGAGTTATGTTTATAAGCCGTATTAAATGGTTCAATGAAAAAAAATAATGGATAATACTCCCTTTTTATAGTTTCATAATGCATGCCCACATCATGCAGACTCTGAGTAGTGTAGTCAAGAAATGTATTTGTGTTTGTTTAGTTACGGGACTTCCAAATTTATTTAACACTAGAATATTTCTCCCTCCACCCCACCTGGAGTACTGATGCAACTCTGCAAATCACCAGACTAGAAAACTATGCTGATTTTCCTCTGAACTGGGCTGACATCTCTCATGCTTTATTTTACATGGTTAGGTTGCATCACTGCTAGTTTCTTAGCCTGCCTCAAGACTTGGATACACACTTCTTAAAACAAACAAAAGTATTCACAGTGAGTCATTGTTGAAAACATGAAAAAGAGGTTCAGTTCAAAGCAGGAAAAATTTCAAGTTATAAATTTAACTTGACTACCATTGCCAGAATATTCTAAGTGTAAAATTGGAAAAACAATGCTTTCCCTCAAAATAAAAATATGTAAAAATCACAAACATTAAGAAGTCAAAATTTAAGTACAGATTTTTGGTTTGGTTAGTTTACTTCATCTTTTAACTAATATTGGCTTTACTTAAAACGTGGTATTTTTTAATATCATATTTTGTGCTAATTTTGTTGATTTTTCCAAATACCTTAGCCAAGGCTAGTCAAACTCTGGTGACAAAACCCTTTCAATGATCTAACAGAATAATCCCTTCTTGAATGGCAGCACACAGAGGATGAACATTGGCCTGAAGTTAAGAGATGTGGATTCCAGTCTTGCTTTGCTACTAAATAGCTAAAAGTGAGCAAGGGCAAATCAGTTAGCCTTTTCTGGCATTGAATATCCTTGTTTATCAAGGGAAGGTGCTTAGTAACCAGAGTTGTTGCTTTTATCTTTAATATATTGCCATTCCAAATGTAAGAAAATAATATTCTGAAGCATAATTCTAAGTAATAAATGGAACTCCCACGAGATGAATGTGAATTATCTAAGTGCAGAATCTCAATGTGGTTTGAGTTTATAACAATAACAAAAACTAGCATGTGTTAAAATGTTTTGCAATGTATGCAAAAATTTTTCAAACGTTGTATCAACTCTTAGAATAGCCCTGTGTTTAAAATGCTATCATCTCCATTTTATGGATGAGGGATTGGAAACAAGTTAATTTCTTGTCCCTTGGTCACAAAGGAAGAAAACCCTGAGTTGAAGCTCAAATTTAAGCATCTTCCTCCACAGCCAATGGTTTACCTACACTGCCAAGAAGCTTTTTATTACTGCATGCAAGTACTCAGTTGTGTCAAATTAACATTGTGATAATTGTTTCTTGCTTTCCTTTCTAATTATTTTTAAATGGAAGCAGTTGCATTTAGCAAGAAATGTGTTAATCTCTCTCTCTCTCTCTCTCTCTCCTCCAAAGAGCAAGAAGTACTTTAGAAAGAATTCCAGAGGTTTCTTTCTCAAGGTGGGGGCTTCTTTTGTTCTCCACAAGTGATACAATCTTGATCTACCAATTTCTCTGTTCTAAGTGTGTTAAGCAGACTGGTGAGGCTGGTGGAGTGTTACATTATTATCTTTGGGACTGCTGTCATGGTATTAGTCCTTATCTAGTTATAATTCTATTGCAAAATAAACCATTTTTCCTTACAGTGTGAATTTTTACATGGTAGAAAGTCTACTCGACACTATGTGTTGTTTGATTATAAACTAAAGTCATCTATAAGATGCAGTTGAAGCACGTCTGAATTTTACCAGCTATTCATAGTTCAGTGATACACAATTGGTGCACATCTGCTATAGATGTCAACCCAGTACTCTCAGTTCCTCCTGTGAGTTCTCTTTGGGTACCAAAAGAGCTTTTAAAAAGCCACTAATGAATACTGACGCATCCCTTGAGATTGAATTTGTGCATCCATACAGGACAAAGTAACCATTATATATGTACTTCAGTTACTAGAAGCACTGCAGTATTATTTAATCTACATTTCCATACATTAATTACATGGCACCCCCATGAAGTCTGCAAGTGCTTTTATTTCCACAGGCAAACCAAAGTAATTAAGCTAATTCTAAGTAAATTAAATGAAATGAGTTTACAGGGGTAATCAACAATGCATTTGCCAAGATTGGAATTAAAGATTTGTGATAGCCATTTTTAAACTCAAAATGTGGTTTCATAGATTATGCAGGGACCCGTGAATATTATTTAGTTAGAAGACAAGCAGGAGACATGATGGGTTTACAGGATCATCAACCTAATTTTTACAAAAGGCTATTGTGAAATGTAAACACAAAAGCCATGTTTTCCTTTAATTTGGAGAAAAGGGCTCAATTCTGAGGCCAGCATTCATGGAGTATTCCCAATTAAGTAAATCTCAATTTGAAAGCCTAGAGGAAATAAATATGATTGAATTCCACATATGTAAACTTGACTGTAAGGAAGATTCGGAATAGCATATTTTGTCCTTTCAAAATACAGGTATACATAAGTCTCTGAAGGGAATATATATTGGCTACAAATACACACTGAGGATAATGATTTTAAAATATTATCAGCCCAGAAAAAATATATCTTTCTAATATTTCCAGTTATTTTGTTCTGTTCCACTTCTTGTACAAGTACTTAAAAGGTTTAAAGGTTGTTGCTAGAAATGTGAGCTCAATTTCTACCCTTAGAGACTCAAATGCTTTGTTCAAAAGAGCTAGTGATTTCTGTGTGATACAAGACAACTCTGAACGGCTCTGCTAAAGATTCTGAACCCATGCTGAGAACAAATGCTGTAAATCTCAAAGTCAACACAAGAGGAAGATGCAGAAGTAATAAAACAAACAAGCTCAATTTTTTCAAACTCCCTTCCAAATACAAGCAGGGGCAGTAGCTGCTCAATTAGACATCAGTCTCGACAAAGGGGTTTGTTGGTTCTCTAGACTAAGCACAAAGAAGAAAACATGGGAGAAATCGTATTCACTAGGTTGTCAGGATGTGTGTGATGAAAACATAGTTGCTTGAAAAGAAATAATAGATTGTGAAGATGAACATCTTTCCAAGTCCCACGCAAATTGTCTCTGGTAGTAGCACTTTATTTTGCAGGTTTTAGGCCACAGAGGTGTGCTGTAAAAGCAGACTCTATTTCTCCAAGGCATGGAATTGCTTTTTAATTATTATTGGCTCAACAGAAGCACAAATCATAGAAGCAATGTTTTACACTTGATCAAATGGCTTTAAAAAAAGATGATTAAAAAATAACAACCTCCGGATGTGTGTGATGAAAACATAGTTGCTTTAAAAGAAATAATAGATTGTGAAGATTGGTAGACATATTGGTAAAAACAGGAGGATATTCCAAGACTAAAACAATATAAAACAAACACTTTCCCTCCCTCTCCACTCTCCCCATCTTTCCCCTGTGTACTTTATATTTGATCAAAACAATGAAAAAGCAGATGTTAAAAAAAAAGGACTCTCAAATATATAGATAAAAATTTAAGACATTCCAAGATGAAAATAAAAGAGGAGAAAGATAAACTCTCTTCTCTTACATATGATACAAATCTAAAACTTTTTCCAAGTGATTTACACTGGATCAAAATGGCTAAAGAAGATTTAAAAACAAACAATAGAAAAAAATGAAAAGGATTAACAAAAAAAATGTAAAAATAAATCCTCTCCTGCCTCCTGTTGCAAGGACTATTTTTCTCCATGTACTTTCTGTGTTCATATCCATGATGCTTTGAATTAATTCTTTTCCCTGAGGGAGGGGTTACCTTATCTAGTCTGGGCATTTCTGTAGTTGCCAATGAACCCATCAATTAATCTGAGTATAGAAACTAATTACAGTACAACCTGCTCAATGTTCACATTTAAAACATTTCCTTACTCTTTAATATTTATCTTTAAAAGACCAAAGCAACTGGCAAAAAGACCATGTTTCCCGTTTAAGGAATTTTCTGTTCTTCCTATGTTATTTCAGGTGAAAGAGTCAGTGAGGTTGCATTATGCTTTAGGTTATCAGGACACTGTTTAGGTAATTGCACCCAAGCAATCTAAAAGGTCAAAATGGCTGAACATTTTAAGAAGAATTTAGTGAAAAATGTAGAAAAATAAAAGGTTGACATAATGAGTGCAAAAGTCAATTGAAAGGAGACAGTTGAAGTCATCTACCCCCTGGGTGTCTCTTCACATTTTCCCTCTGTCCACTCCATAATCTGACAGAAGAAGAAACAGAGAAGTGTGTATATGGTTCATGATCCATTCAGGTATATACATAAATATTTTGAGACATATATGTATATATCTTCTTAAAATATCATGAAAGTTTATTGAATCTTTAGAATGGTTTTGACCTCTCAAATGATTTTAAATATTGTTATTAAACTTTTTATAAAAATAAGTGTTCTCTATGCATAATATGGCCCCCACATGTTTGTATATCCAAGACCTTGGGGCTATATAATATACATAGCTAAGCCATCAGGAGTAAAAAGTGATATTTTTTTTCCTGGAGAGTCCCAGAATATAAAAGCATTTAGGAAGTTTAGAGTAGCTTAACCCAATCTTCTCATTACGCAGATTTTAAAAAATTTAAAATAAAATGGATGACTTTTCCTGCCCAAAAGGCTAGGACCTAAATTCTTTGTCTCCAAAACCATTGCTCTTCCCACCAAGCCTCGGTATCTCACACAGCCTGATGTACACACAGGCAACACAGATAATTACACTCAGGGGGGAGTGGATTTGTCTTCACTCCCATGGACTGCTTGGCCTGAAGTTGGGTAGAGTTGGAGGCCCTGCTTCAGCTCTAAGCCTCACAAAGGAAAATAATAATCAGAGAGGAAATGCCTGAAGACTCATTGTGTCTTTCTTACACTACCCATAAATTGCTCTCCTAAACCTGAAGGCAAAATAGAAATCACTATTTTTAGGCAGCAGCAGTAGATGGTGTGCACTCTGTTACATCATGTGTATCTTTGTTAATGGTAGATAAAAGCAGATTAGTTTTTTTTCATTTCACAAATACCATCTAGAGATTTTGATAACCAACACAGTGTTCTGCAATCTGCCTTCTCTTTCCACCAATCAGAGAGTTCTTTCATTAAAGCCTCTTTTCCAATGAACTGTCTTAAGTCATAAAGGTATTTGACTCCTGTGCAACATGTGACATTGTTAAGTAATCAGCATCTTGATATTTTGCCTTACTAAGTCATCTCTCCACATTTGCAAATGCTTTTAAAGTGATATATCCCCACTATGCAGTATGGATACACACTGTTCCTCCTAAGGAGGATCCCCTTGGTGGGAGGATTTGCCCCGACTGTCCTTTTTTCTACTATGTTTTTGGTAACTGGGGTCTCTCTGTTAATCCCTCATCTTCATTTTCTATTAGAATCAGAGTTCTGCCCTCAGAACAATTCTCTTCCCTATGCTCTTTCTTGGCATTTTTGTATATTTCCATAATTTCAACAAGGATCTCTGTTGATTATTTCTAGGTACTCCATTATTGTTTCTGATGTTAGTCTCCTAAATCTATGGCTTTCAACCCTTACCTTCTTTTGATTTTCACTTTTAAATGTTTCTTCCAATTTTGATGATTTCTTAGTCTTTTAAATTCACATCCAAAACAAAATTTGGTTCATTTCCTCTGAAGCTTATTCATCCTTCCGAATTTCTTTAAATAGATTTTTCTTCATTGGTTATCTAAACTAGATAACTCAGTCATTCTCAGCTACACACACTTGCTTAGATCTTTCCATACATTTGGTCCATAGTCCTGCCAATGGACATATCTTGGATTCTACTCCCCCTCTGTTCCCATCGCGCCTATCATATTCCAGTCATGGCACTCATCCTGGCTCAAGATTATTAGTTACTCCTAACATTTGAAGTGTTAGTTGCTCCCAAGTTTTTAAGGAATAGCAATACATATAAAATACCCACTAAATATGAAATTCTTAGGGGAAAATATCACTCTCAGAAAGAATAGATGCAGAGGAGGAAGATTTTTGTCAGAGCAATGGTGGAAATAATAACAGAAAATTTATATATTAATCTCTGACACATATTTAAGCATTCAAGAGTAAGAATTAATTTTGTCCATACCAGAATTAACTTTTCCACATTAGTAGTAGTATTGATAAGGTAAGTTAGCATAATCTTGGCCTGCTCTGGTTAAAGTTCTCCCTTAGCTGAATATTATATATTAAATATTCTATTTTAATTATCAATATCAGTTCTGTAGTGCATGGATTTTAATATGGGTTGACTTTTGCTTCTATTTCTAATATAGTATACATGTAAATAGGTTGTTGATTATATCAATTTAAATCTTTTTTCTAACTACCTGAAGGAGAATGACCTATCAAAAAATTAAGGTTATGTTTTTAGTTTGTCTAGTTTATGCATAGTAAATTTTACTTGAAAATTTAGTTTTCATGAAAAATATCTCTCGATTTTAGATTCACTTTGAAAGGGCAAAGATACAAAAGTCAAGCTAATATTGTAGATCATTTTTATTGGAAATTTTAGTCCTAGATATAAGCTCGAAAAAGTTTTAAAACTCCAATAAAGACAGACTGGCATCCAAACTTCTAACCATTTCACTAAATATCAAACCCTTAAGGTTTCTCACTCTAACCTCCAAGCTCCCCCGTAATGGCTCTCATAATTCACATCAGCAGGGTCTGGCTGAGAGGCTTGTCACGGCTCCGCAGTGTCATTCTTCAATTTACTCATGTGTTCATGGTGTAGTATGGAATAAAACGTCTTTCAGGTGACCACATTAGGCCCAGAAAGCCAGTATCAAGAAACCATTTTTAACAGCAACAACAAAAACGTTTCTGGTTATATACTGAAAGTCACAGAGAGTATATATTAAGTATAATTATCCCATGTTAAAATGTAAATAAGCAAACCTTGTATACATCAACTTTAGTAATGCTGAACATGAAATTACACTATAATTACCTGAGGCATTTAAAGATAACGACTCATTGAAATAGGCATTTTAGAACATATTATTTGATGTTTACCACCTTCATCAAAAATCTTCAGAAGTATGTCAAATCTCTGTTTCTTCTCAAAACTCTTCCTCCAGTCCCTAGTTAGAAAGGACAGCATTATATCACTCTCTTTTTACCTCAAGTAATACAGTTTTGGTTGAAATTGAGTCAAGTTTCATTAATATACCTTATATTTAGTTTTGACCTTTTCTTGTGACTTTCAACTTGAGAAAAAACTAAGGCAAGAACAGGGGTGAGAACTTGAGAGGGGTTATTTTCCAGATCTTTCTTTGTTATTTAAAGGTCAATTGGTTGGCAACAGGAAAGACAAGGTTATGTCTAATCATAGTTATAACAATACATGCTGCCAGGGCAGTAATATTAAGAAAGAATGTAGAGAAACATTTCTAAAAAATGAAAGTGGAATACTATAAAGATTTGAAGGCTTTCAAACTAAAGCAACTACCCTCATAAACTGTAGGAAGGGCTTAACAAGCTAATATTGACCCTTGGGGTCTGAAGTTTCAGATACCCACGATTGACAGTTGGCCTGGAAATGGTAACCTGTTAACCCAACATGATTAGGAATTCAGAAATACTGAAGACGATCAAAGCTTCTCATTTTCCTGTGAAGAGTTAGAAACAGGCTTTTCTATGCTTGAACAGCCTTACCCATTAGGGAGCAGTAATTGAAATCCACATGGATGAAATGAGTTCACCCAGTGTTCTGTTTGTTTTTTTATGTGGATGTTTTTGTCAGCTATTATCACATATAGGTCATCAGGATGCTATTTAGCATGAAAAAACTTTAAAGCATCCCGTAGAGTTAACGATCAACTAAACATAATGTCAATTAGAAAATATGAGTCTTAAAAAATTACAAGATAAACATGCTTCAGTTAAATTTTTTCTTATTGTTTTTCAGTCTTGTTTATGTAAACAAAGCAAGAAAAAGATGGCGAACCACTTTACTTATGCAAGATTAGTTAAGAAACTAATATGGGATAAGTCAGAGAGAGGAGAAATTTGCTGAATTGAAACAATAAACAAAAATCAGTTACCTATATTGATTTCCAGTATCTTATTCTCAGCTAAGGAGATAAATCCTTAATGCATTTTTATTATTAGTATATTAAGATTGAGAATTTCCAAGTGTCCATGAGTATCTATGAAAAATTTCCAAAATAGTTCTCCAAAACAATTGCCCCTAAAATCATGTTTTACTTTCATTCTTTTCTCTTTTCCATTTTTCCAAATACAGAATACAAAAATAAACAATAATTAAATAATATTAATAGGATTTAGACACTGAAAATTGTATTTCCTTAGGATAAATATCTAGAATTAAAATTTCTGAGTCAAAAGATAATGAAAATTTTGAAACTTTTAATACATACTACAATTTTTGCACACTCCAGCAGTACAAATTTTCCTTTTATTCTTGCCTTTATAGCAAACAAACTTTCTCACTTTGCTTCATTTGTTTTTTTTTACCAATTTACTTGAACAGTGCTTTCTGGTTGGCATAAATCAGGGGCTTTGATACCATGAGTCATTTCTTGTCTGTGACTATTTTTGTGAAGTTTTATTGCCATAGAGAAAGACCCTTCCATTTGTGTCTTGTCCATAGCTGCTTTCCTGTGATCATGGCAGAGTCAAGTAGTTGGGACAGAGACCTTATGGTCTACAAAGCCTAATATATTTTTACCCTCAGGATCTTAACAGAAAAATTATTGGAAACCTCTTGTGTAGACAGATATTTGTTTTATTTCTTGAAAGTAGAATGATTTCATCTGCTATCATTTCTTCCTTTGCTAATTTGTGAAAACTAAATATTAAGGCACTTACTTACCTTTTAAATTATTGGTGATGATTTTTCTGTACATCACTTTCTAAAACAGTTTTTATACTCAATCTATCATTTTTTTATTGATTTATTAAATTTTCCATTATCAATTTCTGGATTTCTTTCTCATGGTACCATTAATTTGACTCTATGTACTTACTGTGAGGTTTTATTATAATGTGGTAATGAAAAAATATCTTTTTTTTTTTTTGTAGATAGTTATTTTTTATTGAAGGGTAGTTGACACACAGTATTACATTACATTAGTTTCAGGTGTACAACATAGTGATTCAACATTTATATACATGACAATTCTAGGTACCAGCTATCACCATACCAAGCTGTTACAATATCTTGACTATATTCATTACATCCCGGTTACTTATTATTTTACCATTGGAAGTGTGTACTTTTTTGTTTGTTTGTTTGTGAGGGCATCTCTCATATTTATTGATCAAATGGTTGTTAACAACAATAAAATTCTGTATAGGGGAGTCAATGCTCAATGCACAATCATTAATCCACCCCAAGCCTAATTTTCGTCAGTCTCCAATCTTCTGAGGCATAACAAACAAGTTCTTACATGTAGAACAAACTCTTACATAGTGAAAAAGTTCTTACATGGTGAACAGTACAAGGGCAGCCATCACAGAAACCTTCTGTTTTGCTCATGCATTATGAACTATAAACAGTTCAAATATGAATACTCATTTGATTTTTATACTTGATTTATATGTGGATACCACATTTCTCTCTTTATTATTATTATTTTTAATAAAATGCTGAAGTGGTAGGTAGATACAAGATAAAGGTAGAAAACATCGTTTAGTGTTGTAAGAGAGCAAATGTAGATGATCAGGTGTGTGCCTGTAGACTATGTGTTAATCCAAGCTAGACCAGGGCAATAAAACATCCACGTATGCAGAAGATTTCTCTCAGAACAGGGGGGGTGAGGTTCTAAGCCTCACCTCTGTTGATCCCTAATTTCTCACCTGATGGCCCCCCTGCGACTGTGCCTGTCTTAGGTTGTTCCTCCCTTGAGGAATCTTACCTGTCTCTGGCTAACCAGTCATCTTCCGGGGCCATACAGGGAAATGTGAAGTTGGTAAGTGAGAGGGAAGCCTTATTGTTTGAAAATATATCTTAATATTTATGTTTATATATATTTAGAAATTTCTTGGCTTCTCATTTATTCTTTTAAATAAAGATTTTATGTATTTTTTCAATTTATCCACCTCTAAATTTTTTTAGATTTTGTGTGTGTGATGTGTGTGTCTGTGTTATGGATTAATTGCAGAAATTGATTTTGGGAGAAAAGCTTCTAATTTTCAGGTCTTCGTAAGGATTATATAAGGCAATATATTGAATGTGTCCATCCAATCACTGATGTATAGTAGGTTTTCAAGAAATATTAGTCATTATTATTATTTGATGGTTAACACAATACAGTCTTGTTAACTTGGGTTTAACTATCTCTTTCTGTATTTATTAACTGTGACTGTGGGAAAATAACTAGACTTCTCTAAATCTTGATTGTTTTCATCTATAAAGTAGTGAAAATAATTACCTACCATATGAGTTGTTGTGAAGGCTAAATATAACAATGCTATTTTTAACATTATAAAGTGCTCTGAATGATATATTTATAATTTAATATATATTTTACTCTTCTGACTGCACTTGTTACAACTAACATTTTTGTACTTAATCATTTCTTCTTATTTTTCTTAATTAGTTTTCTAGAATCTTGTTCAATTTGTTGGAATTTTAATAAACTTTTTAAATTTTAAAATTGTAGTTTCCATTATTTAATCTCTTAAATTCTTAAATAACTTTATTATTTTCCTATATCTAAATTTTCATGTTTTTTTCTGCTTTTTCAATTTACTTCTAAATTTATTTAATTTATTATTTCTCTTCTTATATTAAGTATGACTTTCCCACCCAGTCAAAAAGACAAATTCCCGTAATTTTCATTTTGCACATACATATTATATAAATGTAAACTACAATTTCTCTTTGCCCCATTGTTTATTTAGCAATGTTTTAAGATTTCCAGGTTAGATTAAAAAGTTTCTGCTATTAATTTCAGATCTTATTTAAAACCAGAAATTAGATTCTGGGCATTAAAAAATTTTTTGAAATGTATAACTTTCCTCTTTGTAACTTGTAATATGAATCAGACCATGGTGTTTTGAGGACATTGTGTATTCTCCCTTTATATGGCACAAATTTAGAAATAAATCTGTTAAGTAAAGAAAACAAAACGTACTACTTAAATCTTCAATCAGAGTATTTTTATTCCTCCTGGATATTTTCCAGTGTCTATAAAATAATGAAATTAAGCTAGGGGACTGTTGTAGAAAATACAGCATTTTGTATACAATTTCAGAGTGTTAGTTTTGGCCTTGCTATACACCTAAGGAGTGCAAATCAAAACCATATCCTCCATGTATTTTGCACACACAAAAATATTGAGATAAATACATTAAACAAATAGTGCCAATAGGGATTTTTACCAATGTCATTTTTGAGTTTCAACTTTTTTATAGATTTAAATTCTCTGTTCCTTGATTGATATATATTAGATATCATTATGAAATGTACTTCTCATCCATAAAAAACAATGTCCTCTTTCTGTTAATATCCTAGCTGCTTGAATTTTATTTCCTCTCTCTTTTTTATTGTAACACTAATTTTTATTTTACCTCTAATTACCTAGCATTTCTTGGGTTCTTTTCTTGAAACCCCTTTTTTTTAACTTCCACATATCATATTGGTTTGGCAAGTCTTTGCATATCATAAATTATATGATTTTTGCTCTTTTCTACAATTTGATTTCTTTGATTTGCACAGCAAATTTAATCTGCTCATAAACACAGTGTTTGGCCTTATATCATTCCAGTTTTCCTTTCCTTTCTTCTTTCTAAATTCCTCTTCTCTTCCCTTTTAATTTCTTCATTTTTGTCCTTCCTTCATTTTTTCTTTCTTTTTCTGTTAAACTACTTAATTTTTTTATAGATTTTGAATCTTCTTTTGGTTTGGAAGCAATTTTATATATTAATAGAAACTAATTTTTTAATCACTACAGGTGCAATTTAATCTATGTTACTCTATCACAACCATTAGTTAAACACTATTTCTTACTAAATCTCCAACTAAACTAAAAAAATTGCTTGATTTTTCTAACTATGCCAAATCCATGTCTCATATATTAGAGGATAATCTGATATTTTGAATGTAGATTTTTAGAGTTATTCACTTGTGTTATGTATAATAGCTTGCAGTCCAGCCAAAAAAAAAAAAAAGCTGCGGATAAGATTTGCACTTCAATGTTTCATGCTAATATATTCCTTTGTAGAATGACATTAGTTTGGCGTAAAAAAGCCCTCAGTTTTTCTTTGATTTTTTTAAAGTTGACCCAAGTCTTTGGCTTCAATATTGATAATGAATTACTCCCACAAATGGTTTATTTCTCAGTAATTTCTGTTACTGTCTGATAGATTGAGATTTGGTTGTACAAACTCAGGTTTCCATTTTGAACAAGAACTGGATTAATTGAAAATTATGCTTTGACTTTTTCCTATATGAAAAAAATAAAACAATATGGGTGAAAGCCCTCTGGAACAACAGAGTAAGGACTTCCAGAAATATGCTCCACCATAAAAACAATGAGAGAGAATGCTGGCAAAATTTGACAAAATTAACTTGTTTAGAAGTCTGGAAATTAACAAAAGGCTTGAATAATAAAAGGAACATTTTTTTCAAGAAAAATGGCTGCATCATGGTAAGGACAGTTAGCTTTGTGGTACGTTAATTTGTCCCATCCTTGCTTTTAGTAACCTTGAAAACCAACAGCCTTAAAAACATATCTCTGGCAACCAGCACCTCGAAGCCAATGGAGAGGACAAAATAGAATTGGAGCTTCCCCAAAAGCCACATTTCCAGAAAACCACCACTGTTTGACCTGTCAGGTCACTGAAAACATCCATTATGAGCATTCTTTATTTTACCCACCTCATATCTCCACCTGTGAGAACAGCCATTTCCTATGGAATTTGTTCCCCCAAATCAGAGAAAATTGTTTAACATGACAGATAATGCCTCAGGAAATGCTACAAGTTAGGGGTAACAAGAGGCTAAGTAAAAATCTTACAAATAAAACTGAGAAATAAGATGGCCATAGTAGGCTTTGAAAAAGTAAAAAGTACTTCTGGGACTCTAGAAGCATACATGTATGTGCAAGGTTGTGTACATACTCAGGAAAGATCTGAGAAAGACATAATAGCTCACATATGACTCACTGTAAGGATCTACAAGTAGAGCTGTAAAGTGTCTTCTGGAATATTGAAGGCAAGTAAGCCCCAATACACACACAGAGCAAAGGCTTGGAAGAAACAGAAAGGTAAGGCCCATATGTGAGGTGTGGGGGAAAGCAAGTAATAGAAGCTGTCCCTGAGAATGTCCAAATATTAGACTTACTAGAAAAAGACTTTAAATTAGATATTATATATATGTTCAGAGCACTAAAGGAAACTTTAGTTAGCACCAAAACTACCCAAATTTTATGAAAAATAATAACTTACACACCTAAGAATCTCAGAAAATCTCAAATAAGAAACTCTAAAGGATTCATATTAAAAAATTAATTCAACCATATAAAAATAATCAATGCAAAATTGATTATAGGCCTAATTGTAGGAGCAAAAACTATTAAACTCTTTGAATAAAATTTAAGAATTAATCGCTGTGCTCTTAAATTATAAAGCAGATTCTCAGATGTGACACCAAATTCACAAGCGGCAAAAGAGAAAAAAACAGATAAATGAGACCATCAAAATAAAAAAATTTTGTGCTTTAAAGGACAGAATCAAGGAAGTAAAATGCAACCTGCAAAATGGGAGAAAATTTTTATGTGTAAAGGACATGTCCAGACCTCTTACAAGTCAACAATTAAAAGACAACTCAATTAAAAAATGAGTAAATGATTGAAATAGATATTTTTCAAAAGATGATATACAAACAGCCAATAAATAACTGTACAAAATGATATTCATCATTAGTCATTAGGGAAATACAAATCAAAACCACAAAGAGATGCCACTTCACAGCTATTAGAATGTTTACAAAAAAAAAGAAAAAGACAATAACAAGTTTGGTAACTTTGTGGAGAAATCAGAATGGTCAAACATTGCTGGTTGGTTATGAAAGAGAAAATCACTCTGAAAAACAATTTGTCACTTTTTAAAAATGTTAAATACAGTTACTTTATGAATCAACAATCCATTACTAGGTATACACCCAAGAGAAGTGAAAGCATGCTTCACACAAAATCTTGTACATGAATATTCATAGCAGAATTATTCAACATACCTAGAAGGTGGAAATAGCCCAGATGTCCATCAACTGGTAAATGGGTAAACAAAATACAGTATGTCATACAATAGAAAATCACTCATCCATATAAAGGGAATAGAGCTATGATACATGCTGTAAGTTAACCTTGAACATATTATGCTAAGTGAAAGAAGCTAGAACACAGAAGACTCTATGTTATATAATTGCATTTGTACCAAATATTCAAAACTGACAAATCCATAGAGGAGCAAAAGAGATTAGGGTTGTCAAGGTCTAGAGAAAGGGAAGTGTTGGGAATGACTGCTAGTGATTATGGGATTTCTTTTGGGATGATGAATATGTTGTAAAATTTGATAGTGGTGATGGTTGCAATACTTTGTGAATATACTAAAAATCACTGAATAGTACATTTTAAAGTGGTGAATGTTATGGTATATAAGTTATATCTTAATAAAGCTGTTGTGAAAATAACAATATTGTGTAACATTTTAGGCTAACTCTTCTTGTTCAAGATTTTTATTTTTTATTTTATGCACAATAATCATAATTCTCTTATTAAATGATTTTTGTGTGTTTTGTCAAATTTAATTTATCATTTCTGTATAATTCCAGCATTTTCTTTAAAATGTTTATATTATATGAAAAGAAAACATGCAAGAAGATCTTTTGTTTTTATCTTCTCTATCCCTAATTTAAAAGCACCTTTAAAACTTTTCTGCGTCATTGAAAGCTACATAGGAAAATTTTCTTATTGTGTAAAATAAGGATAAGAGCATAAAAATTAGTTAAACCATGAAAATATATTGAGTTTGATATTAAGTATGCAAATAGTACTCAAATATTATAATAAATAATAGAAATAGCTAGTATCTAGGTAAAGCTGGGTAAAGATACGTTGCCAATATATACATATATAAGATTAAATTCTATGAGGAGCTGGAAAAGTTGTCAAGTACACTATATACCTGGGTTCCTCATTTTGATGTCATACAGTAAATTCTTACTTTTTAACAAAATATATACTGTTTTTGTCTGATTAAATTGTAGTTAAATTATGTCCATCTTTTAGCTATGGTTCTCCAATTTCCTTTATTTAAATTTATTAATGATGCTTGTTTTCATATCAAGCATTTATGTATATTTTTAATTCTTGTATTACATGGTATTATACGTATGTGTCTTAATTTCATGTTAGAAACTAAGGCCAATTATATTTACAAAAGTTGTTCTAGTAGAGCTGTGTGTCATGCAGGGCAATTATAAGGATTCCCACGTTACGTCCTTCGAAGCACCGCTAGATATACCTGACCTGAAGCATTATTTATATGACCTATCTCCTTTGTTCTTATGCCTTATAGATGTGACAGTCAAGTGTGGGAAGAGATGGATGTAGAAGAATATCCACAAGAACTCTGTGAAAAGAAGGTCAAGACAATAGAGTCTAAGCACTGAAGGAGTACTCAACTTTATCAAATGTGATTAATTAGTGAGGTCTTAAGGGCTTAGTTAATATTGTAAATATAACACAATGGTTAGAATGATGAATCTAGAGTACACAGTTATTCTTGCAACTTTTGCATAGATTAAATTTTTTTTCAAAATAAAATATTGCAAATTATTAAAGTTATAGCTCAAATTAAGATTTAAATATATATAAAAAACCATTGAAGGATTAACTGAATGATAAATGCTATCTACGGCTTGTTAAAGCTCACCAGCCAAAGACCACCAGGAGCACATTTGTAGTTTGAAAGGTAAATTATTTAGCTCATGGCAAGGAGGAAAGCACTTGAGTAAATGGTGAGAGATCTCAGGAAAGGGATTTAGAAGAGACTTCTTAAAGGATTTAGGTTGCTTATAAGGTGAATTTAAGGAACCCAGGGCCAATTCTGGATTGGATGTTATCAAAAGGCAGAGGCAATTTCGTGATTTCTTACCTTAATTTTTATTGGGATATGGATAGATGAAAGCAGGACTGAAGCTTTCACTGGTAAAGGATAAGCAGTCCCTCATGTTACATGAAAGGATGCTAAATCATTTTTGGGGGGCTGCAGTCTGGTCTTTTCCCTCTCGTATGCCTGTACTCACAACATGGTCTTCTTTGCTTCTTTATGTTCAATTGGCAATGTAATAAATTTGTATATATAAGCCCAAGAAAGACATTAATTTTTCTGCTTTGTTGGGAGACACATGATCAACTAGAACTAGATCACTAGAAAATGGGTTCTTCAAGAGCTTTAGTAGAAAGTGACATAGTTTTCCCAAGTACTTTGTCCTAAAGCACAGAGTTCCAATTATTCCACATCTGGTCAACGCTTTGTATTGTTAGTCTTTTTAATTTTAGTTCTTCGGGTGGATTTGCTCTGATTTTGAATTATTATTTTTAATTTGTATGTTTCTTAAGTACTACTGAGAGGGAACCCCATTGTTCATTTGCATGCCCTCTTTTGAAAAACACCCCTTCAATACTCTTGTCCAACTTTTCCAATGAACTTTCCATCTTTTTATCATTGGTTTATACTTCTTTATGTATTGTAGATACATATGTTTTTGCCATTATATGTATTGAAATTTTTTTTCCTATCACTTTGGAATGACTTTCACTTCCTGATAGGGCATTTAATACCCATCCAATTTAAAATCTTTTATTTTCCTAAATTTTGTTCCACTTAAAAAATACTTTTTCACCTAAAATCTATCAACATAATTTTTATATTGTCTTCTAGCAGCTTTATTGTTTCACCTTTTACATACAGAACTAAAAACCAACTGGAATTGATTTTTTAATATGGTATGAGGTAAGAGCCTATTTCCAGATGGATATTCAATTGCCTCAGAACCATATATCAAAAAGAGCTTCCTTTCCTTACATTGTAGTTTCACCATTATATTAAATAAAAAGCCCATATATTTCTGCCTTTGCTTCTGAAATCTCAATATATTCCAGAGGTCTTGTAGTTTTCCTTTTGCAGATTCCACACTTGTCTTTATTTAGTGTATCTTTTTAATGAGTGTTGATATCCATTACAGGAAATTCTTGGATACTATGCTTCCCATTTAAAGTGATGCTTGATGCCTTTGTCTTTTTATATAAATTGTGGAGTCAGCTTCTTAATTTGCACATACATGCATTAGCTTTTGATGCAAGAATGCATTGAGTGTGTAGATAAGTTTGTGGAGAGTTGACATTCTTACATTACTAGTTCTTTAATCAATGGACATGGTATATTCTTTTTTTTCAGTAGACTTTATTTTTTATGAATTTTATGCTTACAGAAAGTTGCACAGAAAGCAAAGAAAGTTCCCATATATGTCCTGTCCCTCCACAGGCATTTCTCACTATTCTTACCATCTTATAGGACTATGGTACCTTTATTACAATTGATGATCAATAGTGAAACATTATTACTAACTAGAAACCATACCTTACAGTAGGGCTCACTCTGTGTTGTACAGTTCTATGGCTTTTTACAAATGCATGATGTGATGCAGCCATCATTACATACAAAATAGTTTCACCTTCCTAAAAATGCTCTCTGCTTCATGTACATGGTATATTCTTCTGATGTTTCTTCAGTATTTCTTTTTCCCTAGTTTGCGATTAATTCCCTGTTCTTTTACTAACTATATTTATGAAGCATAGATCATTGATTTTTCAGCCTTTCTTCTTAATTTATAGCTTTTAAAGTTATATGTCTCAAAGCATAGTGTTACCTATATCCTATCCGTTTTGATTTCATTATAATTTAATTAAAATATTTTCTACTTTCCATTGCAATTTCCTCTTTTAACAATGCATTATTCAGAAATGTTATCCCCTAAGCATTCAGATATTTTCTTTAAGTTCTTAAAATTCATTAATATATCCTGCATTTATGATTAGTGCAGTATTTTATGCTTATTCAGTCAAATTTGCTAATCACATATTTTAAATCATCATGAGCATTGTTTATTTGATTGCTTTATAACAGTTATGGAGAGTTCACAATGCTAAACTTTGACACTTGATCTTCAACAAAGCCATTAATGTAGGTGCTATTCGTATTTACATTTTACAAATGAGAAACTGAGGTTTGTATAGGTTAAACGATTTGTCCAAAGTGACACCACTCTTAAGTGACTGAACTGGCAATTAAACTGATTTCTACAAGTCTAAAACATGTATTCTTCGCTACCAACAGAACTTACCTACTTGTGTTTCTCTTTTACATTTTAAAGAACTTGTTTTCATTACCGATGGTGATACAGATTGTCCTGCATGTGATTGTTTTCAGATATCATTCCTGTCTAATTTTGGCATTTTGGGTGTGTTAGGGGCCTTAATTGTTATATATTATATGAAATATTTTTCAGTAGGTTAATTTCCAGACTTAAATGAACTTTAGCTTCTATTATAATTGGATTGTCTAAGAAGAGCAAATGATAATATTTGGAATTTATCTTCTTTTTAAAAACATATATATATATATATGGATGTATGCTAGTCTATTTTCAAAAAACATTTAAGTCAACACATAATAACTCATCTAATCTAAGCTGGATGGAAAAATAAAAGAGATAACGTTAGTTCTTGTAAAAAGTACACAAGTAATGCAAGGTCTGGGGTTGTTTCTCTGGCATTCTCTTCCTCTCCCTGCCCTTGTCTTTTTCATTCTCAAGCTGATAAGTTTTCATGGCTGAAAGATGACTGCCAGCAGCAACAAAGCTAAAAACATTTGCCTCCTTTGCTAAACATATGAGGAGACAGATGACTTACTTTCACTCAAGCATGAAACAAGTGTTCTGAGTTTTACTCTGATTGGAGAAATTTAGCTCATGTGCCTACTCTTCATCAGATTACTCTGCTGATTGCTCTAAAGTAAAACAAGCAGAGACTCCTCTGATGGCAGGGTTAAAGGTAATCCCAGATACACAGTTCAGGAGGCGTGGTTTGGATGCCTGTGTCTATCACCAGTAAGTTTCAAACCATGAAATAATGGTTCCATAGAATAATTCACACAGAATTTAGAAGTCTCTATATGAATCTCAAACAAACAATCTTAAAAAGTGTAAGATCTTAGAATGTAAAATAAGGTGAGTATAAACTTAGTTTTGTCTTTTCATTTCCTCTCTTTGAATCTAAATATTGCACACAGAAGTAGTCCTATTCTATATGTTCCCTTTTCAAAATTTCTCCAGCAGCTTGAATTTGTTCTTTGAGGTTCTAACACTTGATTTAGGCTTGTTCTGGATGGTTCCCAGCTTGCTTCCTGCTCATCCTCTCAAAAACATATTTTGCTCTGTGAGAACAAAGACAGTACCTGTCAAGTATGCTCCACAACCCAGCACAATATTGGCCACATCGTGGAAGCTTAATAAGTACATATTTTGAGCCATAGCACTCAGCAAAAGGAAATACATCAGTTTACAGAGTAGGAGAAATGTAGAGTGGCCCTATACTCCTTTTTACACAAAATGAGTTAAAGCAAAATATACAACAGTGATGTAGAAGAGTTAAGTTTTTATTTCAAAACACATTCTAAACCACAGGAGGTGAAAAACAACTTAGAAGAAATTAGCTTTGTTATCCAGGGAGTCTACTGGCTACTATAGAAAAAGCAAATGAAAACAGGACTTGACTACTTTGCACTGTCTTAAATTATTTGAGGGTGAGGCAATGCTTAGACACTACGTATGTGTGAGTGTGTGTATGTATACCTACATATACATGTAGATAAGTTACTAAGTGCTAGATACACTACAGTCTTTTATTTTATTCCCATTTTCAGAATCATGCCTACAATCATGAATTTAGTAAGTAGCAGAGCTTGAATTTGAATGCAGACCTAGCCCTACTGTAAGTCAGTATTGTATCACTTTGTTATCTCCTCACCTGGGGGATCCCTAAGTCCGATTCATTTATCTGCCAGATGAGGAACCTAAGGTCATAATCAGACATGATCCTTGGTGTCCTTACACCTAATTCACATATTTTAATCCAAACCTTTTTACAACCATTTTGAGTTGCTAAATATTTTAGAATGCTTGTAGTAAAACAGTCTATGATTTAACTAAAGGCATGATTGTATAATGATTAGATGAACTTTGAAGATTATTTTCTGTAAAATCAAAGTACAGATGATTTTGCAAAAAGGATACTGGAAAGAAGCCTATGGTTGCCATCAAAGATTTGCCATATTTTATTACATTCTATCATTTTGCTGCAAGACAAACATTTACCATTTTAAGGACTATAATATAATGGGTGCGCTTTGCTTAAACACCTCATGCTATCAATGTACATTCCAGTATAAGCTTTCTTCCATTGAGGAAACACCCTTCCACTATACTATTTTCAACAGAATTACCAATTATAGTTTGTTTTCACACCAAACATGTGACTCTCTTCAAGTTAATGGATAAATTTGCTCACCTTTTTCTTTATTATAAGGCGAAGATAAATAAGTCTTTTTCACTCAGTCTGCTGAGATAACTTGTGCTCATGCCGAAAGGTGATCTGTTCTAATCAACTTCACGAAGTCTGATGGAATTACAGTGAACATATCTCATACCTGACACAACTACGGAATGATACAGTTCAGGACAAACATTGGTGACCTGAATAATACATGACAGACAGATGACCGGGTGAGAAAAGTAATTTTTCACCTACACCATTTGAGTTTCTTTATTAAAGGCTGAGACATGTTTGAAGGAAAGAAGGCTGCTTTGCCAGCTAAAAGCTGGTGTGTTTTATTAATAGCTCAGTCAGTATTCCCCTGCCATTTTACTCTTTGAAACATGTTATTTTGGCAGTAAAATACAATAGACATCTACTCTGCATGAAAACTAGATGTTTCAAAGACATATCATAAGAATGCAAAGTTGTTGGTAATAAGATATTATTATTTAATAAACTTACATAGTCACGAATATTAAGTTCACTGAATATCACATTTTACATTGGAGGATAGATTATTTGTAAATTGATGGCTCACAGTTGCTTCCATTTTGTAAAATAATTTATGCAAATAAGGTGCATGAGAGAAAGGGAAGTTTATCATTGATAATAGTCATAGATCATATACTTCTAATGGATTATTTTAAGCAAAAGGAAATGTAATTACTTTAGAGAGCATTCTTTGACAAATACCCTGGCATCATTACTAAATTGCACAATTTGAAAGACAGGTATGACTTAGTGAACTAGTTGAATCTTATTACTATGAACCTTAAATACTAAAAACAAATGTTATCAAGCAACAAATGGGTTGATTTAGGAACAGGAGAGGGAATACAGCTGGGACATGCCAACTAAGGCAAAACCATAGCAAGTTCAGAGAACAAAGGAGGAGAAGAACAACAACCTTTTATAGAGGTAAGGAAGAATTTGGGAGAAGTTGTTTAATAAAAGTTCATTGGAGGAAAATGCAAGTTTGACATTGTGGTAGCTTCTTATTGGCTGCTGGCAGGTTGGCTTGTATTTGAAGTCCAAGAGGAAATCCTTTTTCCTGCTGAACTATACAAACTGAAAATTGTGGCACTGTGGGAAAATTCCCCCTTCATGGCTTCCCTACTCCATTTTGAATGAAGTTTTATTTTTTCATTTTCACATTACTAAAAACCTCAGTTTTAAATAAGAAGGTAAACCAAACTCCCAAAACTGGTCTTGTTAGATATATTTTAATGAAAAAATATGTTATCTCTAGTTAGAATATTTATTCATGTGAATATAGTAAATGTAGTTAGTCTTCTAAAATAGTTTGCTCAAATTAAAAATAGTATCCTTCCCCTGTAATCATTAATTTAACAAGTATCTATGAAATACCTACTATGTTCTAAGTTCTTTTAAGATCTGAGACACAGCAGTGAATACAGAATTATGAAGTGTTTAAATGGGTATACATTTTAGTGGGAGAAGACAAATAACTAACAGACAAGTTAATTTTTTATTATGCTAATTGGAGGTATGTACTATGAAGGAAGATAGAGCAAAGGAGGAGGATAAGAATTGAGGTTGTTACAATAGTAAATAGGGAGGTCAATGAAGGTCATACTTATAAGAACATATTGAAACAGATGGAGATTAAGTGTATCATGGGATATCTATAGGAAGAACACTTTAGACACAGATGAGAAGCAAATAAGCTCTATGACATATATATATATTTGGAGTGGGGATGAAGGTGGTAGAAGGTGAAATCAAAGAGGTATAAGAAAGGCTGGAAATGGGAAAGAAAAGAAAAGCAGATCAAAGAGATTCAACTATTCACACACTCTTTGGGGATCAATGTTTCATAACTACACATTTAACTCTACCTTAATTCTCTCACTTGTAAATAAATCCTGGAAATCAATCTAAAGAACTATATTAGAGATATTCTACATTGCTTTTATCAATGCATGCTATTGTTTTGTGATCATAGCATAGTTTACTCAACCAGTTCCTCATTCAACTTATTTCTTATTGGTTGAGATTTAGATTGTTTGTCATTTGATTTTAAAAGAATGCTGTAATGAATAAGCTCACACATCTTTGATATTTTACCGCTAAATAGTTTTGACAAAGTGCAATTGCTAAGTAAAATATATGTAGCTATTGTAGATATTCTAAATTTTCATAATATCTTCATAATATATGGCCCCAAAGCTCACCATTAAATTACAATTCTAAATCTTTCTTCAATTTGATAAATAAGAAATGGTATCTCCAGTCAATTTAATTTGTTTTCTTATGCAATGGATGGGGTTTATCATTTTTTTTTATGTTTAAGAATCATTAGCATTCTTTATCTGTGAACTTTGTTTCTCTGGTCCATTTTTTTCTATAAGACTGACTTTTTTTTCCTACTTTTAGAAGTGTTCATATCTACATTTTACATGCAATAGTGCTTTCAACATGCATATGATTTTTTATTATGTTCCTTCTTTGAATATTATTATTATATCTTGGGCATTTGCCATGTTATCAAATCCTAAACATGTTTCACAAGTATTGTAATAGTTCAACATGTATGGGTAAAATATATTAAATATCATTACATAAGGCATTAAATAATTTTTGTCTTTCATATATAGGTATATATTTATAAATGCTTATAGATAATGCTTTAATGAACACTATTTACACTAATTATTCTTCTGATATTTTGGAGTTATGACAGGGATAAAGTAAAAGAAGACAAAATTTTAGGTGAAAATTTATGAATATTTTTGTACATTTACAAAAAGTTATGTACCAATTCATAGAACCTCTTATAAAGGGTTTGAATTCCACTTAATTATATCTATGCATGCATTAAATTTTTGATTTGGAGATTACAATTTAGTATTTAAAATAAAACTGCATTTGGTATCTTTAATATTAGCACAAGTAAGCATTTTAAATTTTAAAGTATTTCTATTTGTGACTTACCATCTACATTTGTCAGTACTGATATACTTACTTGTTTTAACTACATAATTGTGGTATTATTTTCTGCACACACACATTTGCTGGGTTACACTGTCACAATTACATTTTCTCTCAAAAATTAATAATCATATGTAAAGTACATGTTCCCTTTGATATTTTTCTTTTACAAAAACTTGGAATATATGTTCCCCCACCCCATTTTAAATACAATATTTTCATTAAAAAATCTGATGTTTCTCTATACTGAGCTAATCAAACTGACCTTATTTAAGAATAATTGGGTGGACAGGAAGATGGCGGCGTGAGTAGTTCAGAGGAAATCTCCTCCCCAAAACATATATATTTATGAAAATACAATAAATACAACTATTCCTAAAAGAGACACCAGTGGATGACTTACAACAGCCAGGATACATCTACATCTGCGAGAACTCAGCATCACACGAAGGGGGTAAGATACCAGCTGTGGCCAGGCGGGACCTGAACGCTCCCCCACCCCAAAACCCAGGGGGAAGAAAGGAGTCAAAATGGGGAGGGAGTGAAAGCCCAGGACTACTAAACAACCAGCTCTAGAAATCCGCACCCGGAATGCAGACACAAGGTGCATGGGGTGCTGGATATTAGAGAAACGGAAAAGCAAAACCAATGGGCAGGTCCCTGCAACTGGTGCCCCTGAGACAAAAGAAAAGCGAGTGCTTTCTGCAAGTCTTAAAGAGACAGGGACCCCATAGATGGACGAAGTTGTCCAGGCAGCTCGGAATATGGGGAAACTTAGGCACCCTAAACAGAGGCAGTGCAGCTCTGAAGCCCCTGATGGCACTAATCAGCCTGCCAGTCATTCCTCCAACTGGCGCAGACCCCAACACATGGGCCCAGTAGCAGGAGAGTGGCAGCGTGTGCCGGGGACAGCAGCACCAGAAGGAACCGAGAGCAGATCCACGTGCCGCAGGAGAGGCTTGTGCTAGCCCACAGCGGC
Organism: Manis pentadactyla; assembly: GCF_030020395.1. NCBI lineage: Eukaryota > Metazoa > Chordata > Mammalia > Pholidota > Manidae > Manis > Manis pentadactyla. The sequence continues at coordinate 61,921,610 of NC_080021.1, forward strand.
ACGACCAAACAGCCCGGGTGCAGCTCGCACGCACCGGCACCAGTGAAGCCAGAGCCCGGTAGAAGCCTGCGCGGAAGAGCCCTGCGCACATCTGCAGCAGAGCCAGAAGGAGCAGGTGCACTCCCAGCAGCCGACTGGAATCCCAGCCCAACGCACAGCCACCCGGGCCAGACCCAAAGGCCGCTGCTGCCACACAGCTGCCTGGCAGGGTCGCTGCTAGCATGGAGGAGCGCACCTGGCATGCCTGCCACTCCCCGCAGGGCTATGCACTGCTCTGACGGACACCCCACCCACAGCAGCTTAGGGGACTAGCCCGGTGGCTGCTCCAGGAGTGCAGGTAGCCATCACAGGCAGCAGAAAAGGGCAAGGCATCCAGCAAGCAGAAAAGGACATTCTTCTCCCACCTGACACAGCCACAACCTTCCTACAGCCACTGCTATCACCATGAAAAGGCAAAAAAATCTGGTCCAGTACAAGATAGTTACACCTGAGAAAGGATCTGCAGAGGCAGACCTAACCAGTCTCCCTGAAAAAGAATTCAAAATAAAAATCATAAACATGCTGACAGGGCTACAGAGAAATATGCAAGAGCTAAGGGATGAAGTCCGGAGGGAGATTACAGAAGTGAAACAAACTCTGGATGGATTTATAAGCAGAATGGATAAGATGCAAGAGGCCATTGATGGAATAGAAACCAGAGAACAGGAATGCATAGAAGCTGATGCAGAGAGAGATAAAAGGATCTCCAGGAATGAAACAATATTAAGAGAACTGTGTGACCAATCCAAAAGCAATAATATCTGCATTATAGGGGTACCAGAGAAAGAAGAGAGAGAAAAAGGGATAGAAAGTGTCTTTGAAGAAATAATTGCTGAGAACTTCCCCAAACTAGGGGAGGAAATAGTTGTTCAGACTACGGAGGCACACAGAACTCCCGAGAGACAGGATCCAAAGAGGACAACACCAAGACACATAATAATTAAAATGGCAAAGATCAAGGACAAGGACAGAGTATTAAAGGCAGCCAGAGAGAGAAAAAAGGTCACTTACAAAGGAAAACCCATCAGGCTATCATCAGACTTCTCAACAGAAACCTTACAGGCCAGAAGAGAATGGCATGATATACTTAATGCAATGAAACAGAAGGGCCTTGAACCAAGAACACTGTATCCAGCACGATTATCATTTAAATATGAAGGAGGGATTAAACAATTCCCAGACAAGCAAAAGTTGAGGGAATTTGCCTCCCACAAACCACCTCTACAGGGTATCTTAGAGGGAATGCTCTAGATGGGAGCACTCCTAAAAAGAGCAGAGAACAAAACACCCAACATATGAAGAATGGAGGAGGAGGAAAAAGAAGGGAAATAAATAATCATCAGACTGCATTTATAACACCTCAGTAAGTGAGTGATGTCAGACAGTAAGGTAGTAAACAAGCTAACCTGGAACCTCTGGTAAGCACAAATCTAAAGCCTGCAATGGCAATAAGTACATATGTTTCAATAACCACCCAAAATGTAAACGGACTGAATGCACCAATCAAAAGACACAGAGTAATAGAATGGATAAAAAAGCAAGACCCATCTATATGCTGCTTACAAGAGACTCACCTCAAACCCAAAGACATGCACAGATTAAGTCAAGGGATGGAGAATGATATTTCATGCAAACAACAGAGAGAAAAAGAAGGTGGTGCAATACTAGTATCAGACAAAATAGAATTCAAAATAAAGAAAGTAACAAGAGATAAAGAAGGATATTGCATAATGATAAAGGGCTCAGTCCAACAAGAGGATATAACCATTGTAAACTTATATGCACCCAACACAGGAGCACCAATATATGTGAAACAAATACTAACAGAATTAAAGGAGGAAATAGAATTCGCAATGCATTCATTTTGGGAGATGTTAACACACCACTCACTCCAAAGGACAAATCCACCAGACAGAAAATAAGTAAGGACACAGAGGCACTGAACAACACGCTAGAACAGATGAACCTAATAGACATCTATAGAACTCTACATCCAAAAGCAAAAGGATACACATTCTTCTCAAATGCACATGGAACATTCTCCAGAATAGACCACATACTAGGCCACAAAAAGAACCTCAGTAAATTCCAGAAGATTGAAATCCTACCAGCCAACTTTTCAGACCACAAAGGTATAAAACTAGAAATAAATTGTACAAAGAAAGCAAAAAGGCTCACAAACAGATGGAGGCTTAACAACATGCTCCTAAATAATCAATGGATCAATCACCAAATTAAAATGGAGATCCAACAGTATATGGAAACAAATGACAACAACAACAACACAAAGCCCCAACTTTTGTGGGATGCAGCAAAAGCAGTCTTAAGAGGAAAGTATATAGCATTCCAGGCATATTTAAAGAAGGAAGAACAATCCCAAATGAATATTCTAAAGTCACAATTATTGAAATTGGAAAAAGAAGAACAGATGAGGCCTAAGGTCAGCAGATGGAGGGACATAATAAAGATCAGAGAAGAAATAAATAACATTGAGAAGAATAAAACAAAAGAAAAAATCAATGAAACCAAGAACTGGTTCTTCAAGAAAATAAACAAAATAGGTTAGCCTCTAGCCAGGCTTATTAAGAGAAAAAGAGAGTCAACACACATCAACAGAATCAGAAACGAGAAAGGAAAAATCATGACAGACCCCACAGAAATACAAAGAATTATTAGAGAATACTATGAAGACCTGTATACTAACAAGCTGGAAAACCTAGGAGAAATGGACAACTTCCTAGAAAAACACAACCTTCCAAGACTGACCCAGAAAGAAACAGAAAATCTAAACAGACCAATTATCAGCAACTAAATTGAATCAGTAATCAAAAAACTACCCAAGAACAGAACCCCCAGGTCAGATGGATTTACCTCGGAATTTTATCAGACATATAGAGAAGACATAATAACCATTCTCCTTAAGGTTTTCCAAAAAATAGAAGAGGAGGGAGTACTCCCAAACTCATTCTATGAAGCTAACATCACCCTAATACCAAAACCAGGCAAAGACCCCACCAAAAAAGAAAACTACAGACCAATATCCCTGATAATGTAGAAGCAAAAATACTCAACAAAATATTAGCAAACCGAATTCAAAAATATATCAAAAGGATCATACACCATGACCAAGTGGGATTCATCCCAGGGATGCAAGGACGGTACAACATGCGAAAGTCCATCAACATCATCCACCACATCAACAAAAAGAAAGATAAATACCACCATGATCATCTCTATAGATGCTGAAAAATCATTTGACAAAATTCAACATCCATTCATGATAAAAACTCTCAACAAAATGGGTATAGAGGGCAAGTACCTCAACATAATAAAGGTCATATATGATAAACCCACAGCTAACATCATACTGAACAGTGAGAGGCTGAAAGCTTTTCCTCTGAGATCGAAAACAAGACAGGGATGCCCACTCTCCCCACTGTTATTCAATGTGGTATGGGAGGTCCTAGCCACGGTGATCAGACAAAACCAAGATATACAAGGAATCCAGATTGTTGAAGAAGAAGTCAAACTGTCACTATTTGCAGATGACATAATATTGTACATAAAAAACCCTAAAGACTCCACTGCAAAACTACTAGAACTGATATCAGAATACAGCAAAGTTGCAGGATACAAAATTAACACAGAAATCTGTGGCTTTCCTATACACTAACAATGAACTAATAGAAAGAGAAATCAGGAAAACAATTGCATTCACAATTGCATCCAAAAGAATAAAATACCTAGGAATAAACCTAACCAAGGAAGTGAAAGACCTATACCCTGAAAACTACAAGACACCCTTAAGATAAATTAAAGAGGTCACTAACAAATGGCAACTCATCCCATGCTCGTGGCTAGGAAGAATTAATATCATCAAAATGGCCATCTTGCCCGAAGCAATATACAGATTCGATGCAATCCCTATCAAATTACCAACAGCATTCTTCAATGAACTGGAACAAATAGTTAAAAAATTCATATGGAATTGTCAAAGACCCTGAAGACCCAAAGCAATCCTAAGAAAGAAGAATAAAGTTGGGGGGGGGATCTTGCTTCCCAACTTCAAGCTCTACTACAAAGCTACAGTAATCAAGACAATTTAGTACTGGCACAATAACAGAGCCACAGACCAGTGGAACAGAATAGAGGCCGAGACATTAACTCAGACATATATGGTCAATTAATATTTGATAAAGGAGCCATGGACATACAGTGAGGAAATGACAGTCTCTTCAACAGATGGTGCTGGAAAAACTGGACAGCTACATGTAAGAGAATGAAACTGGATCACTGTCTAACCCCATACACAAAAGTAAACTCCAAATTGATCAAAGACCTGAATGTAAGTCATGAAACCATAAAACTCTTAGAAAGAAAACATAGGCAAAATCTCACGGACATAAATATGAGTGACTTCTTCATGAACATATCTCCCCTGGCAGGGGAAACAAAAGCAAAAATGAACAAGTGGGACTATATCAAACTAAAAAGCTTCTGTACAGCAAAGGACACCATCAATAGAACAAAAAGGTATCCTACAGTATGGGAGAATATATTCTTAAATGACAGATCTGATAAAGGATTGACATCCAAAATATATAAAGAGCTCACGCACCTCAACAAACAAAAAAGCAAATAATCCAATTAAAAAATGGGCAGAGGAGCTGAATAGACAGTTCTCTAAAGAAGAAATCCAGATGGACAACAGGCACATGAAAAAATGCTCCACATCGCTAGTCATCAGAGAAATGCGAATGAAAACCACAATGAGATATCACCTCACACCAGTAAGGATCGCCATCATCGAAAAGACAAACAACAAGAAATGTTGGCAAGGTTGCGGAGAAAGGGGAACCCTCCTACACTGCTGGTGGGAATGTAAACTAGTTCAACCATTGTGGAAAGCAGTATGGAGGTTCCTCAGAATGCTCAAAATAGAAATACCATTTGACCCAGGAATTTCACTTCTAGGAATTTACCCTAAAAATGCAGCACTCCAGTTTGAAAAAGACATATGCACTCTATGTTTATCACTGCACTGTTTACAATAGCCAAGATATGGAAGCAACCTAAATGTCCATCAGTAGATGAATGGATAAAGAAGATGTGGTACCTATACAGAATGGAATTTTATGCAGCCATAAGAAAAAACAGATCCTACCATTTGCAACATGGATGGAGCTAGAGGGTATTATGCTCAGTGAAATAAGCCAGGCGGAGAAAGACAAGTACCAAATGATTTCACCAAATGATATGTTGAGTATAAGAACAAAGGAAAACTGAAGGAACAAAACAGCAGCATAATCACAGAACCCAAGAATGGACTAATAGTTACCAAAGGGAAAGGGACTGAAGAGGATGGGTGGGAAGGGAGGGATAAGGGCGGGGAAAAAGAAAGAGGGCATTACGATTAGCATGTATAGTGCGTAGGGGGCACGGGGAGGGCTGTGCAACACAGAGAAGACAAGTAGTGATTTTACAGCATCTTACTATGCAGATGGACGGTGACTGTGAAGGGGTATGTGGGGGGGACTTGGTGAAGGGGGGAACCTAGTAAACATGATGTTCTTTCTGTAATTGTAGATTAATGATACCAAAATAAAAAATAAAGTAAAATAAAATAAAAAAGATAAAAGATAAAAAAAAGAATAATTGTTTGAAGAGACGTCAATTTTCCTCAGATTAGTAATAATTCACCATAATGTGTTCATTAAAAGTGCTCCATTTTTCACTGATTTCTGATATTAATTTAATTATATAAATTACTAAATTAGTTGTGATTTCACAATCAATTCCAGATATTACATTAATACCCTAAGGCTTATTTTAAATCCATCTCCATGTGGCTACACCCATAAATAGTCACACAAGACACTGTCATGAAATGAACAATAGGTGTAAGATAAATTACTCATAAAATCAATTTATAACCAATTTAGTCTCTTCCACTGAAATTTTCTATATCTTAATATTGTAAAAATTCCATATATACTTCAGAAGGCAGTATAGTCTGTATCTTTCATATCTCGAACTTTAAATTGAATATAGCCTTCTTTGTTTTTAACTTCTGTTCTAACATAAGTATATATTAAAATATCAAAATATACTGTTTCAAATTTTCCTCAAATTTAATATTTAGTTTTTATTGTTATCTTTGACACATAAATGTTTAGTGCTTGTGACAAAGAAAGCTAGTACTCACTAATACCGCTAATATCAGTTTTCTCCTCTTAAGACAGCACTTATCTGTGTTTCCCATTTCTCTTGATTTCAGTGAGGCCATATGATCAGGTGCTGACCAATGGAATATATAAGGAAATGTTCAATGCTGGTTAAGGATTGATCTCTAAACTCCCTCTTATAATCTTCAGATTTTGCCCATATTTTGTACATTGTCTGTATTCTGAAATTTCAGTAGGGAATGGCAAGACTCTAGAAGATAACACAGCAGCTAAATTGTAGGAAACTATTTCCCATAATGGAGTAAAGAACTCCCAGGACCTGCACTGAAGTGCCACATTAAAAAGATTTACTGTGTTAAGCCACTGAAATGGTTTGTTATAGCAGGTGACTTATCATGAATAATACAGGATGCTTCTTTTCTCTGTGACTGAATATTCTAGTAAGATAATAAGATTCTCTTTATTCTGTTTAATGCCTTATACTTTAAATTCTCTATTAGTTCTACATTATCTAATAATTTATTTGTTCTCAACCACATGGCTACAAAAAGCAGTTGATACAATTAATATTACTCTTTTTCTCTTTTGAGGAAAGTTTGACTAGTGAAATTTCTCATTTTGTCTTTATTTTTGTAATCCTAGCAATTTTTTAAAAGAAATACTTGAGTATACATTTCCTTTCAGTAATTTTTCCCTGATCATAATGAGCCTTTAAGTAAATGAGTAACAAAAATTAATATATTTTTTATTATTCTTTCTCTTATGTTTGTTCTGTTTCCTCCTTTGAGAAGAGTCATTATTTGTATGTTAGAGTTCCAGGATTATCCCCTATTTATGTAATTTTTTTCCATTAGTTTTCTTCTTTGCAATTTTCTGTGTTTTGTGAATGCTTATTATTTGTCTTTTCCACAAATAATTCACTGTGTGGTACTGTTAAGCATACTATATAATGATTCTGTTACTTATTTAATTTAATTACACTTTCTTTTCACATTGTTTTGTTCTTTTAAATAGTCCTTTCTTGCTGAAGGCATCCATTTTACTATTTTATTTACTTAAAAATTAAAGCAGATATTTTATTTAAATTCTTATATTTCATAAATAAATTTGTATCAAGGGAGATGCTCCATTGAGTCCTCATCATATTCTTTCTCTTTCCATTTATCCATCATGAAAGGAAGGTATAGTGTTGGAGAACAAACAGGAACTAAGGATGATTCTCAGATTGTTCACAGGTCTGTCATACTCTGCTCAAGATGCGTCAGGATGTATCTCTGAAATGTGAAACCAGAGGACAGGTCAAGAAGTTAACAGAGGAATAGCTGACCCACACCATGCTTATCAAACTTATAACTTACATCAACTATTTCAAAATCCTTCATGATATCTAATTCCATTTTAATCTTCCAGGCAATTGGAAGAGGTACATTTAGTCCAATCACAAAGAATATTTCCTTTCTCTAAGGTCATGGTAAACACAGCAAGGAAACATAAGGGAGGAGAGTGGATACAAGACTAATCTTCACTGTAGATGAGTTTCTCAAAACTTCATTATAAAAAGGGCCAAAGGAAAAATGCATGATAAAATTCATAATTTGGTAGTGAGTGAGAATATCCCTATCCTGTAACTAATGATCACTTCCCTATTGACTCAATTCCACTTATCACATTTTTGTAACTGGAGACCCATCTTGGACTGAGCTGGAATTCATTTATATATGTCTGGAAAATGGTGGTCAGATTCATTTTTCAGGGTTGATTTTTCATGAGGAGGTTTGGATGAATGAAGGAAGAACAGGCCATCCTGGACAACCTGAGGGAGGAAATAGCATTGTGAGATCAACCAATGACAGCAACAAAGGGTCTCCTGGTCTGGGCTGGGGGACTAAGTTCTGAGCCTTATCAAGACAGAGACTTCAGGCGGAATTTAAGAAGGGATTTTAGGAAATCAGAGAAACAAGTAGACATGTTTTCAAGCTTATTATTTTAGGTTTAAAATGGTTAATTATCTTTTAAAAAGATGTAAAATGAAGAAGTCATTTACATTTACCCACATATTTATCATTCTAGTGCTCTTCATTCCTTTAGATATAATTATATAATCTTAATTATTTTTCTGTGTGTTGTTGATTTTTTTCTTTGTCATGTGTTGTAGTTTCCCATTTTTTTACACTTCTAGTAATCTTTGATTGAATTCCAGGTATTTTTACATTACTTTACATTACTGAGTACTGGATATTTTTGTATTTCTATAGATGCTCCTGGGCATTGTCCTGGGCTGCAGTTAAATTACTCAGAAACAGGTCGATCCATTTGAACTTTGCATTTAAACTCTGATAGACAAGACCAAATCAGTCTTTAAGGTAATTTTGCTCCACTACTGAAGCAGTATCTTTCTAAGTACTCTACCTGATGTCTCATGAATTATAAAATTTTCCACTCTGGTTAGTAGCAATACAAATCCCATGACTTTTATAAATTATGGGAATCATTTACTTTATTGCCTTTGGTTGTTTGTTCCCAGCCTTGCGTAGTTTCCTTACATGTGTGCACTGATCAGTACTCAGCTGAACACTTCAAGATGATCCCTTTGCACATCTCTGGAGTTCTTTGTGCAAGCCTCTCTTCTCTGGCAATCTGCCCTAGGATTTCTGGCAGCTGTGACCTCCCTGTCCTCCCAATCTATCTCCTTAAATTAAAGAGAGGGTTAAACTCCATCTTGGTGTCCCCCTACTACATTGTATCCTGGAGTTTTTCTCCACGTAGTCAGCTGGGACAATTTTAGGACCTGCTTCAATTGCTAATCCTATCTCAGTGTCATTGTCTGATGTTGTCCAATGTTCAATGTCTGCAAATCATTGTTTTACATATTTGTCTGGTTTTACTTGTTTCATACAGGAAAGTATTTCTGTCCCTTATTTCTCTATGTTACTCAAAAGCAGAATTCCAATACATTTTTTTTAATTCCATATTTTCCCTATTAAAATGAAATACTGTCTTTACCATATTGCAATATATATATATATATATATATATATATATATATATATATATATATATATTGTTTAACTTCTAAGCTCTTTGTGAATTGCAGGGCCAGTACTACATGAATTTTATGAATAAAGTTTCATTATATATCTTTCTATTTGTTAAGCCTTGCCTTATATTGCTTATAACCATGGTATCTTCGCTTTTTATTTTTCACAATTTTCTTATTCTTATAGTTGTATTCTTCTACATAAACTTTATAATCTTTGCCAGAACACCTTTAGCAAAGTGTTTTTCATTGATATTACATTGAATATATAGATTGATTTTTGAGATACTTGACACTTTTATACTATTTTCTTTTCTCCTTTTGCATAATTTTGTGTTCCTTCCAAGAACAAGACTTACCTCTATTGTACTAATAATGTCTTTACAAGCCCTCACCTCAACTGAATTACAGTTTTCTTTATATAGTTCCTCAAATTTATGGTGAGGTTTTAAATATTTTATATTTATTACTATTTTCAATTGTATTTTTTCTCCAATGTTTACCTTCACTAGTTAGAATTTATATATGTACAGATTTTGCTTTGGGCACTTCAAATCTTAACTGACCACACAGCCTACTATCTAATGGTTTCTAGGTTGAGTATATTGGATTTATAAATTTTGCTATTTTTAAATTCTCCCTTATAGCATATAAAACTTACAGTTCATTCTCATGTCCACTGAATAAAATAGCCCTCTAAAACAATATTACAACATATCATAGATAGTGAACTTGTTTGTATGGTTTCTAATTTCTTGGAAATTCTGCAATTTCAACATTAAGCATGATGTTGAATTTTGTTTTCTTATATACGTTTGGTTATTCTCATGTTAAGAAAACATCTACCCATTACTTTATGTTTAAAGGAAAAAGAGATCTTATTAGAGGCATAAATATTTATGAAAAGCTACATCAAAAAGCAAAAGTCAAGAATAAACATATTTTTTAATTCGCTTTGGCTATAAATTTTTTTGCACAATGGAATTTGTACTGATCCTATACACAAAACAGATAAAAGTTTATTTTTAAATTTTAAAGTTTAGAGAATTTTAGAGGATTTAAGGTTTAGAGAAAAGGAAATAAAGGCACAGTTACCCAATTTTAAGGCCTCATCTCTTACCCATTTTGTGGTCTCTGGGACACTGATACCTTTCAGGGCCTCTCTATGAACCCTGAATCCTGACAGTAGTTACCAAATCTGACTATGTTTAAGCATCTCTGGAGAATTTCTTTTTAATGCAGAGTACCAAGGTTGACTTCCCTGAGATCCCAATTCCACAATGCTGTGGAAGAGAATGGGCTCCATGTTTAAAATATTCTCCCGCAAATGCTGTAGTTGAATTTGCTTTGAGTCATTGCTCTGGAGCACATGAAGTCTACACTGGACCACATGAAGTAGCACACTTTGTAGCATTACGCTATTCTGTAAGCATTACAAAATTTGACATAAATATAAGTATGTCATCCTAAAGTATACAAATTGTGTAAAAAATGAAATAAATTCATTTGTATATGCATGGTCTACTATGCCATTTCCTTCTCTTAGCGTATCAAGACAAAATTGGTACACAATTTGGTCAATGCTAATTTTTGGCTAGGTTCTTTCCAAAAGCTTTAGAAAATTACAAGAACTTAAATTGTTTTGTAAATCTTAACTCAGTGTGCTCTAGAGAACTATGATCCATTCTGGTTAAGCACATGTATCTTTTATTAAACAGAGAACTGACAGTAATGACCCTATTAATCAAATGCATTGTAATGCTAAAAATATTCATGTTGCCCAACTTTCTGTCCAGAGTGTGAATAGTAACGATTAATTTATTTTGCCACAGGGAACAAAGGAACACTTTTTACTTTCCTATGGGCTTTAACAGGGCTTGTAACTTAGTGCCATACGGGGTTGCTGGAAACCCAAGTAATTAAGAGTCATCAATGGTACTTTTTTTTCTGTTGTGTCTTTGTAAGATAGAGAAGAATTGGAAGGAACATATCTATTGAAAGTTTTATTTTAAATAGTAAAAATACAGTTTAAAATAAATGGAAAGAGTCAAATAGATCACCCACAGTTACTCAACAGGAGCAGCTTGAACAAAGATGGTTGGATTAAAAAATATATCAAAATGGAAAATCAATATATATTTTTAAATTTTCAGTGGTTGAAACTTTACTTTTTATATGAAATTTTTTGCTCCAATACCCCTTTTTCCCTGTTTCAACACTTTTTGTTAGGAAAGATTGCAATAGTATCCAATTTCAGCTGTTCCACTGTTAATGGCATCAAGAGTTGCCATGATAAAATCTAGGCTCTTTTTATCTTGTAAAATATGGTAACAAACTTCTTGCTGCATACAAAAATTTAAATTTTGGGGTTTTTTTTAACTAATATATTTTCTAATAAATGTGGATTCTTCTTACATGGACATCTTTACTCAGCAATAAACAAATATTTAATGAGTACCTATAATGTGCCCAATATGATTCTAGGACCTTTTTTCTAGGAGATCTTATTGAACAAAGCCCCAAACGTTTGTTGTAGTTTGTATCTTACAAGACGGACATGTCAACTATAGATACCAGTAAATGCAGGAGAGACACATATCTCATATATTTATTATTAATTTCTTATTGCCTATTTATCTATTTGTTCTTTTCACAGAAAATGTTTTCCAAGTAAAGTTAGTAAACTGCAAATAATCCAAAACTAATTTTCAAAAGATATTCTGATGAGTGCTATAGTTTTCAGATAGTTACATTTTTTGTAAAATAAGAAATAGGTGCCATTTCCATAGCTATCCAAAAAGAAGAGATGAATTTTAGATTAACTAATTGAAAAACAAAGTCCTGTATATTTTAAGGAGCTTTCAAACAACAAACCAAAGTAACAGATATTAAAATAGCAAGGCTTTGATCTTAAAAATACCTAGACTTTTCAATGGTAATAAAATGCAAATTCTACCTATTTAGAGAAAATACTTATTAAAAGATATAAGGAAATTCAGCAAACCCTAAGAAAGAAAGCAGTGTGAACAACAGTTCTCATAAAAATTACTGCTTTGATTCACAGATTTACAACTCAATTATTCTGCATACTATGTGTTTTTTAAAAATCTTTACATTTATTTACCCCATAGATCAAAAATGGATCAGGACTTGGTATTCTGTTAAATAATCATATGAAATAAACCTGCATTAAAGTATTGAATTAAGTACTTCATGATTCCTAAATTATCACATATTCCAATATAATACCAGCTCCGATTTCAGTGTGCTATTTAAAGTTTTATGTTAAATTGAGAAGGTATAACATTTGTAAATTGACCACCTATACATACCCTGTGACAAATATATTTGAGAGGATATTTTGCATCCTTCTATGGCTGGGTTTCCTATTCTGGCATTTTCCTGCAATTCACAGCCCTAATCTTAAATTGTGTGAATGTAGACATTGAACATACATTAGCTATTTAGCATGAAACTGATGACATAGCACAGTCAAGCCAATTAGAAAGAAAAATGTTTACCGAAGAGAGATGCAAATTTAACTGATACTGTAAATTGTTGCTAGTTACAGCAAAGTTGTGTTGTTTTTATTTTATCTGTGCCATTTAGTTTCAACCAAAATAAGGAAAAGTGATATACAAAAGTAAATAATTGATAATAACAACATTATCTATGAGCCTTAAAATTGTTGAAGGCAAAATAGCTCAAATGATTCTTAATGCCTTTCAGGCACATCTGAATCAAATAAGGTAATTATTCTTTAAAATGCTTACACAAAGTCTGATTTACATGCTAGTAATTGCTATGCCTTGTGGCATCTAGCAATTGACACAGCAATGATTTTAATTATTGTAATTTCATCAGTATAAATACTTCAAAGTTATGCAAATACTATCTCATAATCCACATAGACAGCTCAGAGTATTTGATTTACTAGTCTTGTAAGTCTCTTTGTCTATGCAGTTTACTCTCAGATGTGACTCTGCATTGCAATTGAAGCCTTTCACTCACATCAAAGTGCTAAATCATAACAAGATGAGCTAATTTTACAAAGACTGACACTTCAAACATCAAGCTGCAAATACAATTACAAGATGAAATATAAAAAGGACTTTGCTTGGATATCATGAAGCACAGATAATTGTGTCTAATGTTTTGTCTGACATGAGAAAGTAAAGATACATCTTGAACAAATGCTTTTGAATGAGTGAGAACTGAAAAGACCCTCCCTATTACATGATTAATTTCAATGCTACAATAGTAAAATTTTACTGTTCTGCAGTAAATTATCATCAGTATTATAGTCACTCATATTCTCAGCCAACAAACAGTATGGAGCTACAAATAAGGCTTCCCTCATGATATACTGATCCACTGTTGGTAAATCTCAGCCTCTGATTCTTGAATTCATAGGGAATGGAAACTCTAACAGATGAATATACCGACCAGTTGGGAAACTGTGTTTTCTCTGAAATGCTGTTATTGTGTGAAGTTATTTTACCATAGTCTTGACTAAAGCCAAAAACATTTTTGTAGGAAAAGGCAAATAAGACAATGTTTAAATATATTTTAATCCTACCTGTGCTCTCATTTTATACATACAAATTGAAAAAAATTGGTAGATATTACTTGAAATTCTTTGCAGTTTGTAAACTTTTATTCTCATATTGAAAAGTTATATGCAACTTAATTGGCATATATTCATTTATTCTATTCATATCATTAAAAATGCGTTGTTATAAGTAAAAGAGAAACAGCAAAAGTCAATAACAAGATATCATTTTCAACAGAGAATAATGAGTAAAACCAAAATCAGCTTTTTGCCATAGACAGACCAGGGAAAAACCTGATTCTCCTCAGTGCTTTTTATGAATAGGTACCTGGTGTCAGATTCTTTATATGACCAATAGATCATCTACCCTTCAGTTTAAGCGGAAAGAGAAGGTGGCACTTGTTTGCTCCTCTTAGAAAATTCTGCTTTATGAGATGGTATGTTATACAAAATTCTAAAGTGACACCAGTCAGTCATGTCCTTTTGCCACCTCATCTCCTGAAATGTGGGTAGAATTGTGACTTTGTGATTGCGTTAAGACAGATACGACTCTGTCTTAGTCAACTTGAGCAAGAAATTCTCCTGCTGGGCTTGAAGAAGTGAGCTGCCATGTTGTTACAGGGACTGAGAGAAGGCCACAAGGCATAGAAATGTGGACGGCCTCCAGGGACTTGGGAGTGGTCCTCTGCTGACGGCCCATGAAAAAAGGAAGACTTTGTTCCCACAATTGAAAGGAACTGATCTTTGCCAACAACCACATGAGCTTGTAAGACAACCTCAGATCTAAAAAGAAAACCACACAGCTGCCACACTGATTGCGGCTGCAGAGATCCTGAGCAGAGGACCCAGATTCCAATCCTGAGGCTGCACTCAGGCTCCTGAAGCACAGAAACTGTGACAAGGTGAATTTATATTGTTATGCACTCCTAAGTTTGTGGCGATTTGTTTCACTGCAATAAAAAAAGAATAAAGTTGATATCTTTGAAATGTTATTGATTGGATTTTGAGCAATGTATATATGTACATGCCGATGTTTGTGTGAGATATCCCAATCATTCTGTGTCTGTGTCCTTCTGCAGCTGGCCTCAGCTGGGTTAAAGCCTTAAAGGCTACTGGGTTACAAATGCCTAGTCTATAAGATATTGCAAGGATTGTGATATTATGAAGTATCAACACAGATACTCACAATAAGGAGTTTGGTAGATGTTAACCTCATTAGAAGACACTCAACTGGAAAACTTGAAGAAACTTTTCTTTTCATTAGTTTTCCTTTTAATTGAATGATATGTTTGCCAACTGTAAAACAAAGTGGTACTGAAGAATTTATACAGAAATTATGTTAGAAATTATGTTATATAGGGCAGACATATAATGAACCTTCAGATAGATGCAGAATAGGTTATAATGCAGGACTAGTTCCTTTTAGTTCCTAAAATAATAATTTTTGATATATTCTTAATAATTGCCATCTTCCTCTTTTAAAAACTGGGACTAATTAGACTTGGTTTATTGATCTGTTTAAGGATGAGAAATTACATAATTATGGTCACTGAGAAATTCTATTTAGTATGATAATGATGTAGGAAATATGAATGATTTCTTATTCACAGTTATTTAGGTAGATACATACACACGTTCATATCAATGCTTTTAATTTGGTAGAAAAACGATGAATTATGAATAAACATAATGAAACTAAGTATTCCAGACTTAATTCTTTCTTAGCCATGTGACCTTGAAAATGTCATAAAACTGCTAGAAGCCCTTCTCTCATCTATAGAGCAATATCTGCTTTACCTATTTCACAAAGTTAACGTGAAACTCAAAGAAGATGGTATATGTAAAACTTTATTATAATTCCATATAAATAAAAGGCATTGGAACTATTTCACATAAGTACATATTTTTATGTATTGAGAAAGTCAAACAACTACTTCATGAGAATTTATTAAAGCATTATCTTGGTCCAGTTACTTATTTATAACATTGAAAAGTAAATTTTGTTTTAAAAATATCTAAGAAAAAAATTCTGAAAAATTTGACACTTGACAAAAAGATATGTCAACATCATATATTTTAACCTCAAAGGTATGTAACTAGAAAAATATTGCAAATTCAACTTGAACACAGAGCCAAAGAAACAAAGACTTAAAAGGCAACAGGAACACTAGAAAACAGATAGCAGCATGAACAGCTAAATACATTCTGTTCAACTAACAATGAAACACAGGAAGATAACACCAGAAAGCCACCTTGTACAGTCATCAAGTGACAGGAGTGACATAACAATGGAATCACACGTGAGGACTAAAAGCATTAAATATGCATAATTAATTTTGCACTACCTCCTAGCAAGGTTATGATTTCTCCAAGGTCTCCTCAGACACACTTTCATTTACTGGACATACATCAAACCTCTACTCGTTAGCATTGGAAATCATTGGAAATGGAATGTTTCAAATGTATCTGCCACAGAAAATCCTAATTACCCACATGGGTCACCTCCAAGCCTAGAATATTTCTTTTGCCATATATTTTATGTTACATAAACATTTATACTCTTTACAAATACACTACTCACCTCCTTTAATCCACCTTCTCTGAAGCTTGTGAAAAAACGTTCATTTTTTATTTGTAAGAGGGAAGATTGGACCACAGTCAGGAAAAAGTACCAAGGAAGGGAAGGAAAAAAAAATGGCATTAGAGGAACTAAAGGCAGGGGACACAGGAAATAGAAAGTAAGAGAGACAGAGGAGAAGGGGGGGGATAGAAAATGAGGAAAATAAGTCCAATAAAGAGGGAAAATGCCTGGAGAAGCATATCAGGGCTGAAGAGGAGTTGATATGGGAAAAATAATAAAACAATGAATTTCGAGTGGTCGAAGGAGCCCAGAGTGGAGGTCAGGCCAGGCAGCCAGGGGAATATGAAATTAGATGATTTAACCAGGAGAACCAGATCTTTAGATTTCACAGGGAAGATAAAAGGAATTAATGTAGAAAGGAGCAAGATTTCAATCTTAGAATAATAAAATCTCAGCACTGGAAGAGTATTTGGAAAAGACCAGTGCTCAAATAATGTATGAGAGATTTGCTGTCTGAAGAAGTCTGAAAGGGTGGATTGGGAAGAGAAGAAGTTTTTTTCCCCCATCTAGAAAAGGCACAAGTACTATTTTATGGATAATCAGCAAGCAGCCATAGCATCACGTTGACAAATGGCTTGCTTGGAAAGTTAGAACGCATGAAGCTAAATACCTTTTTCTGGATCCTTCTGGGTATCAAGTTAAGTAACACCCTTTAGTTCCTAATAATAAAGACTGGCATTTGTCTCAAAAGAAGGAAAGGAGGGGACCAACATTTATTGAGTACCTACTGTATATAACCATTATACATATTATGCCTGGATAGCCCTTATTTATGATATAATAAAACGGGTTCAGATGACAGAGCAATGTTTCCAAAGTCAAAAAGGTTATAACAAAATGGAGCCAGACATGGAGCTTGGACTTTAAATTTTACTCTTCCATGCCAGAGAAAAAATATAAGAGGAGAAAAAATAGAAATGAGGGAGGGAGAAAAGAATAAGATAAAGAAAATTATATCGCTAGTGTCAATTGCTGAACAGCAGCTATGCTCATCAGCATACCTCACTTCTGGGGATTTGGCCAGGATTAATGTTATATTTATACAGAGGAGGAAATTGAGATTCAGGAAAGTAAAGTAACTTGCCCAAGTTTGCACATTTAATAAGGGGGCTACATTCACCTTGTTTGACTCTAAAGATGACTCAGTTTTCATAAATGCTGCATCACATAGCTGAAGGAAAAGCCTGAGTTTATGTTGAGAAACTGCCACATCTTAATTTGGGTAAGATGGCATGTCTGCTCTGCTGTCAATGTCGGGTCACATATGCCTAGCTTATAAGGTATTGCAAGGATTGCAGGTACTATAAAGTATCTTGAACACTGAAACAGAACAGAGTTGCTATACTTAGTTGCAAGTTAACCAGACTAGAAGATACCTAATTGGAAATAAGAAGTGTATGATAACTATGTGATTTCGACCTATTTGGGGTCACTAATCAATAGGAAGAAAAATAAGAGTTTCATATTTTTTCTTAAAAGTTCCTCATATCTCGGGAGCCAAGATGGCGGCATGAGTAGAGCAGCGGAACTCTCCTTCCAAAACCACATATATCTATGAAAATATAACAAAGACAACTCTTCCTAGAATAAAGACCAGAGGACACAGGACAGCATCCAGACCACATCCACACCTGCGAGAACCCAGTGCCTCATAAAGGGGGTAAGATACAAGCCCCGGCCCCGCGGGAGCCGAGCGCCCCTCTCCCCAGCTCCCGGGGGGAGGAGAGTAGGCAGACCGGGAAGGAGAGGGAGCCCAGGACTGCTGAACACCCAGCCCCAGCCATCCGGACCAGAGCGCAGACACAGTCCGTGCGCGGGGCCCTGGATACTAGGGAAACAGGGCAGCAAGAACGGTGAGAGGGTACCGGAGGCCTGGCGCCGGAGGACATAAGAAAAGTGAGCGGCCATTTTTTTTTTTCTGTTTGTTTTGGCAAGCGCTTTTGGGACGTCTTAAAGGGATAGGGACCCCAATATTAGGGAAACAGGGCAGAAAGACCGGTGAGCAGATTCCTGAGGCTGGCACTGGGGAATAAAGAAAAACGAGCGGCCATTTTTTATTTTATTTTATTTTATTTTAATTAAAAAAAATTTTTTTTTTCTTGTGGTCATTCTTTTGTTTTGGTGGGTGCTTTTTGGAAGTCTTAAAGGGGCAGGGCGGGACACTTAATCTAGAGGAAGGGAATCTGGGGATATCTGGGCACCCTAATCCCCTGGGCCGCAGGGAGCAGGGAGGCCCCTTACGGAGATAAATAACCTCCCGGCCACTCCCCCTCCAACGCAACTCCACCACTTTGGAGCAGCAGCCCGAGCCAGGCCACGATCACAGCAAAAGCTGAGATAAACTCCATTGCAACCGGGCAGGAAGCAGAAGCCCTGTCTGCACAGCTACCCAGCACAAGCCACTAGAGGTCGCTGTTCTCCCAGGAGAGGAGGGCCACAAACCAACAAGAAAGGAAGTCCTTCCAGCCGTCACTCGTTCCAGCTCTGCAGACTATTCCTATCACCATGAAAAGGCAAAGCTACAGGCAGACAAAGATCACAGAGACAACACCAGAGAAGGAGACAGACCTAACCAGTCTTCCTGACAAAGAATTCAAAATAAAAATCATAAACATGCTGACAGAGATGCAGAGAAATACGCAAGAGAAATGGGATGAAGTCCGGAGGGAGATCACAGATGCCAGAAAGGAGATCACAGAAATGAAACAAACTCTGGAAGGGTTTATAAGCAGAATGCATAGGATGCAAAAGGCCATTGATGGAATTGAAACCAGAGAACAGGAACGCATAGAAGCTGACATAGAGAGAGATAAAAGGATCTCCAGGAATGAAACAATATTAAGAGAACTGTGTGACCAATCAAAAAGGAACAATATCCATATTATAGGGGAACCAAAAGAAGAAGAGAGAGGAAAAGGGATGGAAAGTATATTGGAAGAAATAATTGCCAAAAACTTCCCCAAACTGGGGGAGGAAATAATTGAACAGACCACGGAAATACACAGAACCCCCAACAGAAAGGATCCAAGGAGGACAACACCAAGACACATAATAATTAAAATGGCAAAGATCAGGGACAAGGAAAGAGTTTTAAAGGCAGCTAGAGAGAAAAAGTTCACCTATAAAGGAAAACCCATCAGGCTAACATCAGACTTCTCGACAGAAACCCTACAGGCCAGAAGAGAATGGCATGATATATTTAATGCAATGAAACACAAGGGCCTTGAACCAAGGATACTGTATCCAGCACGACTATCATTCAAATATGATGGTGGGATTAAACAATTCCCAGACAAACAAAAGCTGAGGAAATTTGCTTCCCACAAACCACTTCTACAGGACATCTTACAGGGACTGCTCTAGATGGGAGCACTCCTAGAAAGAGCACAGAACAAAACACCCAACATATGAAGAATGGAGGAGGAGGAATAAGAAGGGAGAGAAGAAAAGAATCTCCAGACAGTGTATATAACAGCTCAATAAGTGAGCTAAGTTGCGCAGTGAGATACTAAAGAGGCTAACCTTGAAACTTTGTTAACCACGAATTTAAAGCCTGCAATGGCAATAAGTACATATCTTTCAGTAGTCACCCTAAATGTTAATGGACTGAATGCGCCAATCAAAAGACACAGAGTAATAGAACGGATAAAAAAGCAAGACCCATCTATATGCTGCTTACAAGAAACTCACCTCAAACCCAAAGACATGTACAGACTAAAAGTCAAGGGATGGGAAAACATATTTCAGGCAAACAACAGCGAGAAGAAAGCAGGGGTTGCAGTACTAATATCAGACAAAATAGACTTCAAAACAAAGAAAGTAACAAGAGATAAAGGACACTACATAATGATAAAGGGCTCAGTCCAACAAGAGGATAAAACCATTATAAACATATATGCACCCAACACAGGAGCACCAGCATATGTGAAACAAATACTAACAGAACTAAAGGGGGAAATAGACTGCAATGCATTCATTCTAGGAGACTTCAACACACCACTCACCCCAAAGGATAGATCCACCGGGCAGAAAATAAGTAAGGACACGGAAGCACTTAACAACACAGTAGAGCAGATGGACCTAATAGACGTCTACCGAACTCTACATCCAAAAGCAACAGGTTGCACATTCTTCTCAAGTGCACATGGAACATTCTCCAGAATAGACCACATACTAGGCCACAAAAAGAGCCTCAGTAAATTCCAAAAGATTGAAATCCTACCAACCAACTTTTCAGACCACAAAGTCATAAAACTAGAAATAAACTGTACAAATAAAGCAAAAAGGCTCACAAACACATGGAGGCTTAACGACACGCTCCTAAATAATCAATGGATCAATGACCAAATCAAAATGGAGATCCAGCAATATATGGAAACAAATGACAACAACAACACTAAGCCCCAACTTCTGTGGGACACAGCAAAAGCAGTCTTAAGAGGAAAGTATATAGCAATCCAAGCATATTCAAAAAAGGAAGAACAATCCCAAATGAATGGTCTAATGTCACAATTATCAAATTGGAAAAAGAAGAACAAATAAGGCCTAAGGTCAGCAGAAGGAGGGACATAATAAAGATCAGAGAAGAAATAAATAAAATTGAGAAGAATAAAACAATAGCAAAAATCAAAGAAACCAAGAGCTGGTTCTTTGAGAAAATAAACAAAATAGATAAGCCTCTAGTCAGACTTATTAAGAAGAAAAGAGAGTCAACACAAATCAACAGTATCAGAAACGAGAAAGGAAAATCACGACGGATCCCACAGAAATACAAAGAATTATTAGAGAATACTATGAAAACCTATATGCTAACAAGCTGGAAAACCTAGGAGAAATGGACAACTTCCTAGAAAAATACAACCTTCCAAGACTGACCCAGAAAGAAACAGAAAATCTAAACAGACTAATTATCAGCAACTAAATTGAAGCGGTAATCAAAAAACTACCAAAGAACAAAACCCGCGGGCCAGATGGATTTACCTCGGAATTTTATCAGACATACAGGGAAGACATAATACCCATTCTCCTTAAAGTTTTCCAAAAAATAGAGGAGGAGGGGATACTCCCAAACTCATTCTATGAAGCTAACATCACCCTAATACCAAAACCAGGCAAAGACCCCACCAAAAAAGAAAACTACAGACCAATATCCCTGATGAACGTAGATGCAAAAATACCCAACAATATATTAGCAAACCGAATTCAAAAATACATCAAAAGGATCATACACCATGACCAAGTGGGATTCATTCCAGGGATGCAAGGATGGTACAACATTCGAAAGTCCATCAACATCATCCACCACATCAATAAAAAGAAAGACAAAAACCACATGATCATCTCCATAGATGCTGAAAAAGCATTTGACAAAGTTCAACATCCATTCATGATAAAAACTCTCAGCAAAATGGGAAGAGAGGGCAAGTAACTCAACATAATAAAGGCCATCTATGATAAACCCACAGCCAACATTATATTGAACAGCGAGAACCTGAAAGCATTTCCTCTGAGATCGGGAACTAGACAGGGATGCCCACCCTCCACACTGTTATTCAACATAGTACAGAAGGTCCTAGCCACAGCAATCAGACAAAACAAAGAAATACAAGGAATCCAAATTGGTAAAGAAGAAGTTAAACTGTCACTATTTGCATATGACATGATACTGTACATAAAAAACCCTAAAGACTCCACCCCAAAACTACTAGAACTGATATCGGAATACAGCAAAGTTGTAGGATACAAAATTAACACACAGAAATCTGTGGCTTTCCTATACACTAACAATGAACCAACAGAAAGAGAAATCAGGAAAACAACTCCATTCACAATTGCATCAAAAAAAAAAAAAACCTAGGAATAAACCTAACCAAAGAAGTGAAAGACTTATACTCTGAAAACTACAAGTCACTCTTAAGAGAAATTAAAGGGGACACTAGCAGATGGAAACTCATCCCATGCTCGTGGTTAGGAAGAATCAATATCGTCAAAATGGCCATCCTGCCAAAAGCAATATACAGATTTGATGCAATCCCTATGAAACTACCAGCAACATTCTTCAATGAACTGGAACAAATAATTCAAAAATTCGTATGGAAACACCAAAGACCCCGAATAGCCAAAGCAATCCTGAGAAAGAAGAATAAAGTAGGGGGCATCTCACTCCCCAACTTCAAGCTCTACTATAAAGCCATACTAATCAAGACGATTTGGTACTGGCACAAGAGCAGAGCCACAGACCAATGGAACAGACAAGGGAATCCAGACATTAACCCAGACATATATGGTCAATTAATATTTGATAAAGGAGCCATGGACATACAATGGCGAAATGAAAGTCTCTTCAACAGATGGTGCTTGCAAAACTGGACAGCTACATGTAGGAGAATGAAACTGGACCATTGTCTAACCCCATGTACAAAAGTAAACTCAAAATGGATCAAAGACCTGAATGTAAGTCATGAAACCATTAAACTCCTGGAAAAAAAATAGGCAAAAACCTCTTAGACATAAACATGAGTGACCTCTTCTTGAACATATCTCCCCAGGCAAGGAAAACAACAGCCAAAAATGAACAAGTGGGACTACATTAAGCTGAAAATCTTCTATACAGCAAAAGACACCATCAATAGAACAAAAAGGAACCCTAGAGTATGGGAGAATATTTTTGAAAATGACACATCCGATAAAGGCTTGACGTCTAGAATATATAAAGAGCTCACACTCCTCAAGAAACAAAAAACAAATAACCCAATTAAGAAATGAGCCGAGGAACTGAACAGACAGTTCTCCAAAAAAGAAATACAGATGGCCAACAGACACATGAAAAGATGCTCCACATCGCTAATTATCAGAGAAATGCAAATTAAAACTACAATGAGGTATCACCTCACACCAGTAAGGATGGCTGCCATCCAAAAGACAAACAACAACAAATGTTGGCGAGGCTGTGGAGAAAGGGGAACCCTCCTACACTGCTGGTGGGAATGTAAATTAGTTCAACCATTGTGGAAAGCGGTATGGAGGTACATCAAAATGCTCAAAACAGACTTACCATTTGACCCAGGAATTCCACTCCTAGGAATTTACCCTAAGAATGCAGCAATCAAGTTTGAGAAAGACCAATGCACCCCTATGTTTATCGCAGCACTATTTACAATAGCCCAGAATTGGAAGCAACCTAAATGTCCATCGATAGATGAATGGATAAAGAAGATGTGGTACATATACATAATGGAATACTACTCAGCCATAAGAAAAGGGCAAATCCTACCATTTGCAGCAACATGGATGGAGCTGGAGGGTATTATGCTCAGTGAAACAAGCCAAGCAGAGAAAGAGAAATACCAAATGATTTCACTCATCTGTGGAGTATAAGAACAAAGGAAAAACTGAAGGAACAAAACAGCAGCAGAATCACAGAACTCAAGAATGGACTAACAGGTACCAAAGGGAAAGGGACTGGGGAGAATGGGTGGGTAGGGAGGGATAAGGGGGGGAATAAGAAGGGGGGTATTAAGATTAGCATGCATTGGGGGATGGGAGAAAGGGGAGGGCTGTACAACACAGAGAAGGCAAGTAGTGATTCTACAACATTTTGCTATGCTGATGGACAGTGACTGTAAAGGGGTTTATAGGGGAGACCTGGTATAGGGGAGAGCCTAGTAAACATAATATTCATCATGTAAGTGTAGATTAATGATACCAAAAAAAAAAAACCAGGCAGTTCCTGTGTGGTGACCTCCAATGAGTCCTACACAAGGGTATAAAAGGCATATAAAAGTGTAGGCAAAGGGTCTGTTTGTGTTTATACAGAGGATCAAAGCCTAATTTGGCTACCCCGGAAATGAACTAAGATATGATATGAAAAAGAACTTCCAACATCAGCACTCTCTGGAAGACTCATGCCAGAAGATGATCTTCAAAAAACCCCAACAAAGATCCACGCACTGCTACAGGTGTAGATGCACTCATCCCACCAGTTCCTGGACTTGCCATGGGAATGAAGAAGGAGATATCTAAGCTGGCCTGTGCATACAGTAAAACAACAAATTTGACTGGATCTATACTGTTGGAACTCAACCAAGAATTAGGAGAAGTGCAAATTGTAGTGCTCCAAAATCTTACAACTACAGACTATTAACTGTTAAAAAAACATATGGGATGTGAACAGTCCCCAGGAATGGGTTGTTTTAATTTGTCTGATTTCTCTCAGACTGTTTAAGTTCAGTCGGACAATATCCACCATATCATAGATAAGTTTTCACAAAAGCCTAAGGTGCCTAACTGGTTTTCTTGGTTTCACTGGAGATGACTGGTAATTACAGGTATGCTTTGGTTATGTAACTATACTCCTATTATGTTTATGTGTGTGCGCAATTTAAGTAGTAGTTTAAAACCTATACATGCTGAAGTTACTCTACAAGAAGATATGTCAAAGAAATAATCAATCTTCCCATGTTTTCTTCCACCTGCTACTTCTATAGCTTTTCTTCTTCCTTCCTAACTACAACCCTTAAATAGAATTCGTGCCTCATATCAAATTTACTGAGTATCATAATTCTTCCAAGTGGTAAAGATACCTCAAGACAAATGCTGGGCATAGAAGCCACAGGGCATAAATATGCAAAGAAGTAAAAAGCTAACCTTTTCAAACAATAAGGCTTCTCTCTCACTTACCAACTTTACATTTCCCTGTATGGCCCCGGAAGATGACTGGTTAGCCAGAGACGGGTAAGATTCCTCAAGGGAGGAACAACCTAAGACAGGCACAGTCGCAGGGGGGCCATCAGGTGAGAAATTGGGGATCAACAGAGGTGAGGCTTAGAACCTCACCCCCCCTGTTCTGAGAGAAATCTTCTGCATACGTGGATGTTTTATTGCCCTTGTCTAGCTTGGATTAACACATAGTCTACAGGCACACACCTGTTCATCTACATTTGCTCTCTTACAACACTAAACTATGTTTTCTACCTTTATCTTGTATCTACCTACCACTTCAGCATTTTATTAAAAATAATAATAATAAAGAGAGAAATGTGGTATCCACATATAAATCAAGTATAAAAATCAAATGAGTATTCATATTTGAACTGACTGTTTATAGTTCATAATGCATGAGCAAAACCAAAAGTTTCTGTGATGACTGCCCTTGTACTGTTCACCATGTAACTTATTCACAATGTAAGGATTTGTTCTCCATGTACGAACTTGTTTGTTATGGTTCAGAAGATTGGAGACTGATGAAAATTCGGCTTGGGGTGGATTAATGATTGTGCCTTGAGCATTGACCCCCCTATACAGAATTTTATTGTTGTTAACAACCATTTGATCAATAAATATGAGAGATGCCCTCACAAAAACAAAACAAAAACCAAAACAAAACAAAACAAAAAAAACGAAAAAAAAAGTACACACTTCCAATTGTAAGATAAATAAGTAACCGGGATGTAATGTATAGCATAGGAATATAGTCAAAATATTGTAATAACTTGGTATGGTGATAACTGGTACCTAGAATTATCATGTATATAAATGTTGAATCACTGTGTTGCACACCTGAAACTAATGTAATGTAATATTGTGTGTCAACTACCCTTCAATAAAAAATAATTATCTACAAAAAAAAAGTTTCTCATATCTCTAAAAGAGAAACTTTAAGAATATTATCATCATCATCATCATCATCATCTTCATGATTCCTTACAAATACTTTATGATCTATACATTATGTGGTAAACTTTAGTTGCTATTATCAGGGAAAAGATAGCCTTGCACTTGTTAATAACAAGGGAGAAATTGCAATAAAGAAAAACATTAAATAGCAATATTTCAGATGTATTGTGACTATTTACATAAAGATTGAGAAGACAGATATAAAAAACTAATAGACTAGTGAAAGAAAATTATATGACCATGCTAATCAATGTACAGTAAATATGATCACAGAACTTCTGTACTAAAACTACTTTGGGATAGTTAAGAGTTCAGGCATTTTAGTAGGTAAACAATTCCAGAGACAGTTCATATATACATTTATTCCTGAAATTCTGCCTTATCTTTCCTTCAACAACATAAAAATAGACTTTGGTTTGGAAATATTTTAAAGTATATTTTTATGGGAAAGAAGCCACGTCTTGTATCTTTGTATAATGAGGAAAGTAATCATACATTTTGTGGCTTCATTTGAGATAGTTAAAATTACATGGAAAACTTAAGGGTTCCTTCTGGTTAGAGCCCATAATTTTTTCAAGGGCATTTAGGGAGCTACAATACTTTTAATGAATTCACTTCCATTGCTATGGTGACTGCTCCAAAAGGCCACATGATATAGTAATAATGATTGGCAATGAGACCTCTATATTTAAATTTCCATACTGGTGTGCATGATCATGAAACCTTAACGATGGCTGACCGTGACATGTCTAGAGACAACAGCTGTTAGGCATTGTAGTTTGACATCTCTCACAACATTTCACAACCCAGTTCTTCCACATTTTGAGAGGTAAATTTGGACGCATGTCAGGTAAATACGTCAAATCAGATTTTAATCCTGATGTGTGTATGTTTACCACCTTTGCCTCTTGCAATTCTTCAAAATTAAAAAAAAAAATCAAGTTTAATGTTGTAGCAATTAAGGGTCTTGTAAATTGTCATATTTGGATCATAATAGAAATGACTATGCATTTCTATAAACTGCTTTTAGAATGATATTTATAATCATGCCTACAATTACCTGAAAAAGAGCTTCTTTTTTTTCAATAAAATTGCCAATTTTGCACCTTTAATTGATTTGTATTATGGCATTAAACAATGCTGACAATCAGACACTGTTAGCATCCATTCATTTGTTAATCAATTAAACCTATTTAATGAGTTGAGCAAGCACAGAACTTTTACAGTGCTAAACAAAATACCTTGGAAAAAAAGTAAAATCTCTTTCAAAAATTAATATAGAATGTAGTAAGAAATCATATAAAAGGAACTTGTGACAATCAAATGCACATAAATTTTTAATAAAGCTCTCTGGTAAAGATTAACCTATTAATCATAATATTTAATAATTAAAAAACTAATAAAAGATTAACATCTACTAATGAATGTTTGCTACCCACAGATAATCCCTGACTTACACTGGTTCGACTTACAATTTTTGATCGGGATGCGCAAAAGCAATAAGCATTCAGTAGAAACCATACACGGAGTTGTGAATGTGGATCTTGTGTGTGAAGCTAGCAATGAGCAGTACTGTCCTCCCTTCGGGTGCCGGGCAGTGAGCGGCAGCTCCCAGTCAGCCATGCTGTCAGGGGGGTGAACCACCCATACACTTAAACAACCACACTGTACATGTACAACCATTCTGCTTTTCCCTTTCAGGACAGCATTCAGTAAATTACATGACATAGTCAACACTTTATTATAAAACAGGTTTTTTGTTAGATGATTTTGCCCAACTGTAGGTTAACATAAGTATTCTGAGCACCTTTAAAGTAGGCTAGGCTAAGCTATGATGTTCAGTAAGTTAGGTGTATTAAATGCATTTTCAACTTGCAATATTCTCAATTTACAACAGGTATATTGGGATGTAACCCCATTATAAGTAGAGGAAGATCTGTGATATATCATCTAATCTACACAACAAAACT
Source organism: Manis pentadactyla (assembly GCF_030020395.1). Taxonomy (NCBI): domain Eukaryota; kingdom Metazoa; phylum Chordata; class Mammalia; order Pholidota; family Manidae; genus Manis; species Manis pentadactyla. The sequence goes on from NC_080021.1 coordinate 61,949,709, forward strand.
TGAAAATTGATAATACTTGTATTTTCATATAACAAATAATAAAACTGAGGCACAGAATGTGTAGGCAGAACACCCAAGGCCAATCAGCTAGTCAGTGCCAGAGCTGATACTCTAACCCAGGCCGTCTGGCGCCAAGCTTTAACCCCTATGCTGTGCTACAAGAAAGGTATAGAGTGAAAACTATATTGCAGTAATTTTCACCCATGGTGCTCTGAGAAAAACTGGAAGATCAAGGTAAACATGTACTGGATACCAAATCAGGCACCATTCTAATGGTGTATGCTTGATTTTCATGCAGGTAAACTGCAGTGCTACATTATTAAACTTACCCTTAGCCAGAGATCTTAGACAATTTGTTATTTTTTCAGGCAAAGAAGAGTTTCTTCTATGGCAGCTTAATTTTTATATCCCATATACACCTTTTCTGACCCTAAAATTTATTTTAGAATCTTAACTAATTTTAATTAATGGTTCTTTGCTTCTCAGAATCTTATTTTCTAATCTGTAAAATAAGTTCTTTTACTAACGTCACAGTTTTGAGGAGTAAACTAAATGATATAAAAGATGTGTGATATATGGTGATAATAGATACCTAATAAATTCTTGTTGATTGTGCATATTTTAGAGTTTTTGATCTTTCTTACAATTTAGAGGATTCTTGAACATTTTTTATAAAGATCTAATATATCACCAAAATTTGTTTAAACATTTAATGTCTGCTTCATATCTCTCTCCTTCTTATACCAGTTAAATATGGATTGTATATAATTATTTCTTTGTCCACTTGGAAATAAAGTAATTGAGTTACAACATGTAGCAGAAAAAGCTTTTATAACTTAATCCAAATGAAATAAATGCAAGTTGAGAGTAGTAGTTTGCCTTAAAGGATAAAACTCAGTTCCCAAGGATTCAATCGCCTATATATTTCTCATAAACAACTCTACATTTTGTAGCATTCTGTTCTTTGGGGGCTCCAATCATTCAGTATTCTGAGGCAGTGCATGGCTACAAGGATGAATAATGAGATCAAATACCTTTCCCATCCAGATCATAGCCTTTTGGTCTGGTCTGTGTCACAAGTGACTAGAAGTCGTCATTACCAGTTGATGGGTGTTTAATTGTCAATGAGAAATGTGTGCTGGCATCATTCCAATTCCTAACAGCTCAGTGTTCAGTGTTAGAGAAATCACTACAGTGGGCTAGCTTCCTTATCTACAAAGCACATTGCTCTATGGATTTAGACAAGACAAAAAGCTCATGCAGCCCTAAGGAAGTCTATTCAAAATGGAGATTAAAGAACACTTCCCCAAAAATAACATACCCACAAAACCTCCCCCTTTAAAATATAAATTTAGAAGCAGCAGCAACAGCTATTCATGGAATAAATGCTTTATTAGGTACCAAGCATATGTTAGGGGATGTGGACACCTAAATGATAGAATATTGCTCTTTGGGTTTTAGAGACTATGGAGTGTTACAGATAATTAAATAAATAATTTCTATTAGAGATAAATGCTGTGGAAGAACTGTGACACCTGTGAAGGCACAAAGAGGAAAGTTCTCCTTTTTATCTGAAAATTCTAAGAAAGGCAACCTTGAAGAATTAACTTCATTCAGGTAGAAACTGTAAAACAAGAATGGGCCAGAGGACATCCAAAAAGAGTTGCACAAAAATGTCAGCTTACTAAAACAGAGAATTCCAAAGAATACAGGAATAGCAAATGTTGAGTAACTATTACCTTTTAGGCCAAGGAAAGAACTCAAGAAGGAACAAACTTGGAAGAGGGTTCCCTCCAAGGCTGAGGAGAGGGGGTGGTTTCTGCATGTGGATGGGAGAGAAAGTCACTAGGGTGTCCCAGTACAGAGCGGGGAAGAGGGAAGCCACCTCCTGAGGACAAGCCAAACCTGCTGGAGAGGGAACACTGGGTCATGCCCCTGGCAGCCTTGTCATAGATGCCTGGAAGTAGCCTGGAAAAACAGCATTCAGAGCCAGAAAGAGACCTGTCCCTGATAATGGCCCTGCAGTGTCCCTCCAGCACCTCCCATTCATACTACCTGGAATGCTGCAGCTGACCATCGACAAGTATTTACAGGCTCCAATGCCAGTGTCACGAAACACGTCAAAGAAAAGAGGATTTGGAACTAGAGGCAATCAATCAATAACTGGCAAAGCAAGCATTGAGAAATGAGCCTGTAAAAGGTGAGTAGAGACCTCATTATCAATATCTTTGTAAATCATGCCAGGTGTCCTGGGAATGATTCTGTACATCCAGGAGCAAAGAAATTTTCCTGTGCAAAACAACCATGTGGGGTTCTTACTGAAAATACAGATTTTAGGCTACATCCTTGGGAATTTTACTTCAGTGGGTAGCCATGAATTGCTGTTTTTAACCAAATATCTAGGGATTTTTATACAGATAATGTTTCTTGCAACATGTGCTTGGAAAGAGTGGTGTAGGTTATGAAGAACTCGTAAAAGTTCTGAAGCAGGAGAATGACATGCTTGCATTTGTGTTTAGAAGTGCTTCCAACTGGAAATAGATGGCAGATGAGAGTAGCAAATCTATGACTGTTGGATTTTTCATTTTGAATGGATAACATTAAAATTATCGTGACAATGTACATAATCAGCTTAAAAATATTAGACTTAAAATAATAGAAAACTAATTAAAATTCCAAAACAATATCCAACAACATAAGTATCAAATACTTATTTGTTACAGTCTGGCTCCTTCACTGGTAATATCAAGGTTATCTAGCAACATACAGTATTTTGTGCAAAGTGGGTGCTCAATTAATGTTATTGAGTGATTGCCAGGCATTCCTAACTGACAGATGTTACTGCACACTAAAGTAAAAGTACTTCTTTTCATTTAGCCAGATGGCATGACTGGGACTCAGCAATGGACAGTTTAAAGTACAAAATAATTTTCAAGATATTTGATAAATTGCTATTTTGTTCCTAGGAAATTATACATGTTTTCATTTGAATGAGTGTAGGGAAGTTCTTATTCCTTTTCATTTTAGAGTGTGTATAGAAAACTAGTTTTCTTGACTCTAATTTGCATGCCAATATCATTAAAAATTTTAACCATGTAAGAAAAAAGAGATAACATTTGTCACATACAATTCAAATTCAAAGTCACATTTTCTTCTTCTTAGCCCTAAAACACATCTGGAAACAAACTGTTCTCAAAAATATCTGTTAATTTGAGTTAAGTATTTGAAATGATCCAGGTGTATGAAGCATTTTTCTTACCTTCCAAATAAGTCAACAAAATTTTTTTAACACTTACTAAATTTTATTAGTATAATTCATATTGGCCCACATGTGGAGCCACTTTGGACAAAATTTCTCATGAGATTTTATTTAGGTAGTGATCAGGTAGTAAGCTGGATCCTAATAGTATTGGTGGAATTGAAGCTGGTTGATCATTCATACAAAAAGAGAGTTTTAATGACTTTATGTCAACAAAAATGAATATTCCTGTAGCTTGCTCTATAGGGCTTTTACATGTTAACATATCTAAAGACAGCATTTTTGCATTATTTTAATATAGAAAATTATATAGAAAAATTCAAAAATGTGTAAAATCCCATCACTGCTAAAGGTAAGATTTCTTCTAGTCTTTTTCTGTGAGTATGTTTTAATAACTAAGATAATATTCTACAAACAATTTTATATCCTGAGTTTGTACTTTTGGTGTACTTGTTGAAAATATTTGTCAAGTTTAATATTTTTGTTTAATAATGTGTATGCTGGTTACGAGTGATGTTTGAGCCTGACAGTTTCAAGCAAAATCATACTCACTAACGTATTTGACACAACAATTTCTAGACAGAGCATCTCATAAAGAACAAATTTGAATTGTGTGCCAACTCTGAATGAACCCAAAATGCTTTAGTTTGCTTATGGATGTGAAGCAACAGCAAATGAGCAGTAACATCTATGAACTGGCATATTGCATACAGGGGCTATAGCCATATGTTTCAAAGGACTTTGGTGTTTAACCTTTCTTTTACCCTAAAGGTGTTTTCCTGGCTTATTGCTTATGTTACCTTGTTTAGAAATATTTTTATACCATACTGTTTATCCAAAATATTCATATCTAATATTTCATATTATTCTGTAATGTTGAAATATCACTTATAGCCTATTTATTTAGTGAGGCTGAGGCTGGCAAAGTCATTCCACCAGAAAAATAACTGGTCTTCCAGAAATGGAATGAAACATTTCAAAAGACTTTCTGTTGGAAATCACTTATTAAACAATTATTACATGAAGTAAGTCAGTAATTAAGTTACCTTTAATACTTTTATGATTATTAATTATTAGAAAACGAGCTTACACTAAAGATTCAACTGTGGCTTTTTATGAAATTATAATATCAAGAAAGTCTGTAAGCTTCTAAATATGCAGGCATGTGATCTGTGGCTCCCTTTTGTACTCTGGCCTCAGGATCCAGAGTGCTTGACTTGAGAGAGAGGAAAAACTCATTTTTCTTTGAAACTTCCTTCTTTTATATCTTGTCTTTATGTTCTTTATGTGTGGATCAAATATACTTTATCTTGAATATCGTGCTTTATTTTAAAGTTTTTCCTACTCTAGAAATTTCAGCATTTGGCTTTTAATTCATTCTCACAAGATGTGATGAATTCACAAAAAGAAATTTTACACAACAATCTCACACCTTAAATAAAATTTTTTTATTAAAAACTAAAGGGTATCTAAAATTATTTTATGTAGTTTTGAATACAAATATACGAAATAATACTATAAAGATTAGAATAACTGTAGAATCGATTCAATTTCCTTATATTATTATTTTCATTCCAATAAACATCTGTTGTCTGAAAATACATGATATGCCAACTAAAGTTATTTTGTTATATTAACTAAAGCTGTTTAAATAGCTATAAAGCCATTTATCATCAATTTTCCACTTATCTATTTTAATTTTCTTAATGTTGTATTTGTATGTAAGTTCTGTGCCCTTTTTTTCAGAATTTTACTCATAATAATAATATGCATTCATACTTCCACTCACTTTTAGATTGTCAGTTTATCATATTTCCAACCCATATTCGCTAAAGGTAAATATTCAGACATTTAGATGTGAGCAATTGTTCTAAATTATGTATGACTTACCTTGCTTATATAATTTATTGATAATGTTCTTGGCTGAAAACTGAAGTCAGATTATCCTTAGCAGTTATCAGTAATGTATTTCTGCCCATCTCTAGCCTTTTCACCTTATCTCCTCACAAACCTCAAAAATGTAATAATACTAGAAAAATCAAATTGAAATGAAATTTCAATGGTGTTACTCAGTGGAGAGGACATAACTTCCGAAGTCCAGGTTTTTTCTGTCTCTCACTCTACGAGTGTGACATGAGCAGTCACATTATCTCTCTGGGCTTCATTTCTTATTTGTAAAGGAGGGCTGCCTTGTAAAATTTCTAAAAGTTTTTCTAACCCTAAGGTTTATGAGAACATTAATCTACCTGTTTTTTATAATATCTGCAGTGCCCTGTATACTGCCTGGCACAATTTATTGTAGATGTTCAATAGGTTTGTGTTGCTTGGCAACTTATCAGATTATATATGTTTAAAGCATGAGATAGCTGGCTTTACAAACTACTCTCATAGAAGATGAAGCCAAAAACATTGTTGGAATCATTCTAAAATTCTGCATTAGAAATTCTAGAAATACATTGTTTATCATTGGTAACTTTAAAAATCAGATGTGAAGTCTAACAAGTTTAACATCCCAAATTATGTCACTAATTTTTCTTCATGTTGATACTTTTTATAACTGTCTTCCAGTTATCTACAAGAAAATTGCATTCTGACTAAAATTTTTTAAAATCGAAATTGATATTTGTATTACCCAGGGGCAAAACAGAACAAAAGTATTATAACCTCCTCCCTTCTCCCAAAAAAATCTCTTCCACTCCAGCTTATTTTTCTGATTAACAGCCTAAATTTTGCACTGTTATTTTCAAATGTTGACCCGGATTTATTTTGGCTGCTTGAAATCAATGACCTCCAATCACTTCGTATTTGCCTAAACCCAGCTCAGAAGTTCAATATTTGCATTGATTTCTAAGATGATAATCAAGACCAGAGGCATATATGCAACATTATGCAATTATTCAGACATTCAAAATTTAAAGGACTCTGAGGAGGAAAAATTGAAAACTCTTCCCGACATGAACCACTTGAAGCACTTCAGTAATTTTCAATTGCTCTGTGATGTGCAAGCAAAGAACCTCGATCACTTTCACACTGAAGCACTTAAGCTCCCTGATAATTTTACACCCTCACAGCCATTTTCTGAACACCATCATTTCCTCCACTGAAGTGGTTTTAAAAATATGTGAAGTGTTTCAATAATTTTAAACTATCTTCTGCTGCACAAGCTCACACCCCGATCACCTCCAAATTTTAAAGCTAATAAAATTTGAAGTAGTCCAATATTTTTTAAACTATGTATTTTGATTTCAATTGTTTTATAAATGACTTCAGTTTGGATTGGATAGACTACACACTAATGTAATTCAAGATAAATGAAAGAAATTTAATCCTATCAAGAGTCAATTAAAAATGCAAATGTTAGAAAATGAGCTACCTTTCTTGTCTCAACCCTTGAATAAAATACATGCACAAAATACATTTCAATGCTTTCATTTTAAGACATTAACCAAAAAATATTTACCAGAAAAATAAATAAATGCCACAAACTAGTAGTGTGTGAAATAGCAGAAAAGATTCAACAACACTTATTGGAAAATTAAATGACTATATTTCAGAAATATAGAGCGACATAAATATAGTATGTCCTATGTAGAAAGCAGTAAATATAGTTAGCCATACCTGCAATGTCCAATTTGAGAAAATTGTAGATCCTTCAGAACAATATCCAGGAGGCTTTCTTTAAACCAAATAACTCACAATTGCAGAAACAATTACTGAATTATTCAATGTCTTTTTAAATCTTAGCTATTAATGTCCCTTTTATGTATTTTAAAATGTCCATGTTACCCCTAATATTTACAAATGTTTCCTCCAGATCCCATAACACTTAGAATAATACTGTTAATTATTTGTTTTATGTACTTCCTAAACATTTCTAAGATCATGACAACACAATATGAGGAACAGGAAATTGGAGTAATGAGGAGGAAGGGGTAAATATAAAGTTCATGTGAGCCCTTGAAGATGGCTATTGTGTTGACAATGGACCTGATGATAAATAGAAGCCAAGGAGATATGTTTAATTACCACAAAGTAGAAAAGTTTCATTGATAGATATGGAAATTGATACCCCCCAAAATTAAATGAATTACCCAGAGACTCACATTTTTATGACAAACAATTGAAAAACAGACTTACTACTTTGAGTCTCCCTTTGTTAATAGTATGAATTAAATGGAAAATCATGGCATTTTAGTGCTGGAGGAGATGTTGGATTTCACCTAATGTAGTTCAATCCTTTCATTTTATAAAATAAAATGTGAATATTAGAGAGCGAAGTGACTCACAGCAGCAGAGTTCTGACAATAATTCCAGTCTCATATATATGTTTTATTTTGATGACTGGGATTATAGATGCACCTTGTATTGTTCTGTTCTCTTAGCACAGTTTATTGTACGTCATTGCAAATAAGGAGAAAAAAAATTCACAGGCACTTGTCTGTGAAGCATCTTTTTCTCATAAGAAAATGATTGGAGAGGCCTTTTTACTGTATACTTTAATTTACTTAACCAATTGGAGTTCATTATAAGAAGATGAAATGTAAAAACATTGCAAAATATTTTGAGGTATACATAATATGACACAAATTTTAAAGTCAGTGACATTCTGAGAATACAAAGAGTAATACATCTGGTTTTGATAGCAGAAAGGATTTGGTGATTGGAAACTTGAAGAAATGAAAATATTGCTTAAAACTGATTAATGGGTACTGAAAATTAATGATATAATTATACTGTCATTATGATTTCCAGCACCTCTATAATTTTATTTTTAGCCTTCCAAAAAAGGCTCCTTGCAGCATTAACTAGTTATCATTACATAATATGAGTAAAGGTGAAAATTAAAGCATTCATTTTTCCATGATTGACAAAATGATGAATTAGACCACCATTGCTTCCTACTGTTATTTTTTACAAACTCATTTCTGTGAGCAAGGCCCCCTGAGTCACTGCCTATATAGGAAATCATTTTAATTATTGAGAACTTTACTCTCAAACCTCAAATATCCTACTATTTAAAATTTGCTATGTAAAAGCAGTACATACTTCTCCTTTTGGATACAGTAAAGGGAAAAGCAATACAGTAAGTGATACTGGTCATAATAGGGTGGCAGTGCACGAACCTCTGTGCTTACAGAGAAGGCTCAAGAAAAATACTGTAGTGAGGGGACATTAAGAGCCCAAACTCATAGTCTTACCAGGTACAGACAACAGGAGACTCAGAAACCTGAAGTAATATATTCTGTAACTGAAGCAATATATATTAAATTAGTATAAGGAAGTCCAGACAAAGCTGCCTGTTCTTTCCAGCAACCAGATTGAATGTAACTAACTCCCTTACAGTCAGCCTGTGAGACATTCTACATTCTCGGTACTAGAATTGGGCTATTCCAGAAATAGAAGTAGAACCTACAGTCTCAGATATATGCTATCATAGTCCATGTGATCTCCAGATACAAATTTTGGGAGATACTCAGGAGCTTTGTGGGACCCTAAATAGATCATACAGTTTGTCTTTACAGAGGTAAGGCATAAAATAGGAAGGTGAATGCAAATTTAAGAATAAAATTTTAATTATAGTCTACTTGATAAAGAAATGTATGTATGCTCATAATTTAATAAAAACAAATGTAGTAGACTACAAAGAAAATACTATACATGCATCACAAATTCCATCAATCAGGACTTACTATAGTTAATTTAAGGTAAATATGTTTTCAGTCAGCCTTCAGTACATGTATTTAGACAGAAGAAATGACCAGGAAGATAGGATGAAGATAGCTAAATATTTAGATAAATAATAGATATAATTTATACAAATGAAATATTTATATTATATTTTATCCGAATTTAACTGAAAAAAGTAAATTTACCTGAGGCTAAAGTTCATGCTAAAATTCAAATAATTGTCTTCATTAATCACTAAGAGACTTTTTCAAATGTCTTTTATTTGTTTTAAGTTTAGATAAATTGATTATAAAAATATTAAGTGTAGGTCATTATTTTTAAAGCTGTATGTTTTAATTCTAGATCGTATTGATTACTTGGTATGAAAAATGAGATGAAAAAAACATCACAATTTTTTGACAACCTAGTAGTCCTCTCTCCACCTTTTACCTCATTTCAACTAGTTTAATAATCCATCAAGATTTATAACATTTGCCATCTCTCCTGAAGCTGGTTTTGCCTTGGTCTCTTTGGAGATCCTTCCCAAAAAAGTTTTCTCCTATTTAATTTTTTAATATTTTTAGTTACTTTTCCTCTAATTTCCCAAAAATACAGAATTATGTATGTCTATATTTAACTTTCTCATAATTTTGAAAAATATACATTGTATTTCTTAAAACTGTGTAGTTTTCTATCAGTTTCCTTTTGTTTTGAATGATTATCTCTTCCTGATGTATGTGTTTTCAATCAGGTCTGTACTTTTTTTTGCTTTACATATAATTTTTATGTTTGAAGTACTTTCATTTTTATTTCCTTTGCTAAGCTCTGCCAAGCCACTTCTCAACTTATATTATTGTTTTATGATATTATTTTACAATCCATGTGTCCTCTTTGTTTTCCTTTTTTTTTAGAGAGGATCATTATTGATGGTCACTTACTTGTGACTACAAAGAACTTTAATTTTCAGAACTCCTGGCCTCTCCTTCTGTGATTCTTCTTGTGTTCAACTTTTCTTCTTTTTCTGTTTTAAGTTTGTGTTCTTTTTCTTTGATTTCACATTATATATATATAGGTACATTATTGTTATGTTAGTAATCCTTATTGTGGTAAACAGAATAGTCCCCCCAAGATGGCCACAGCCTACTCCCTGGAGCCTGTGATATGTTACATTGCACAACAAAAGAACTTTTCAGATGTAAGGTTACTGACCTTAAAATAGGGATGTTATGGGTTATGTAGGCGGCCTCATTATAATCATATAAGTCCTTTAAACACAGAGAACTTCATCAGCTAGAGTCAGAGAGATGCGCCAGGAGTCAGAGAGCTTTGAAATGTGAGGCTCTCCATCTGCCACTGCTGCAGTGGGGCACATGGGAAGCATGATAAAGAATGCAGGAAGTCTCTAGGAGCAAAGAGGCTGACAGCCAGCAATGAAACAAGGACCTCAGTCCTATCACTGCAAAAAACTGTATTCAGCCAACAAACCTGAACTGCTTGGAAGTGATTCTTCCAATTATAAACATTGAAGAATGTGGCTCTGCCAACACCTCAATTTCAACCTTGTCAGACCCTATGCAGAGAACCCAGCCAAGCCGACCCAGACGCCTGACCTACAGAAATTGTGAGATAATATGTTTTTATTGGATTTGGCTACAAAGTTTGTGGTCACTTATTATGACAGCAATAGAAAATGAATACAATTATATGTGGTTAATTTTTTAAGAAGAATTTTGAGATGGGTAGCTTGCAGCTTCTAGCCAATATTATGTTTTTTTTGTACTTAACTACGCATGCAATTTCCTTTCCCTCTGGCAGGTGTATCTCTTCTCCACTTTGTCATGGTAGGGTTTATGGTATCAAAGGCTCTCTTTCTAGCCATAGATCATTGCCTTCCTATTTCCTTGTTTTTAGCTGCAAAAGTAGTTTTATAGACAGAAAAAATATAAGGTTAGACTGTTTCCTCTGTTATCTTCACTTTCCTCTCCTTTCTTCAAAGTTCAACTGTTTCTCTGTGGGGGATATTTGCTGCTTTTCCTGAGATACCACACATCTAAACATTATCTTCTTTTAAGCAATCTTTGAGAAAGTCTGCCAAGTTTAGAGAAATCTATAATCTGAAGTTCTAAAAAGGCACACCTCAGGCTACAGCCTTAAACTGCATCCAAAAACAGACTTCACAAATTCTTTCCTAATTGCAGCTTCTTGTTCTGGCATTTTCTTTGTTTAATTGTAATAAAGGATGTTTGTTGTTTTTTTTTTGGAGGGGGTGTGTCTGAAATTTCTCTTTTCACTTTCTTCCCTTTTTAGGAGTGCTGAAAGGTACAATTGCCTTAACTTCCCAAACTTTAATTAGAGAATGTATGCATTTTCAATTAGTGGTTCAATAAAGGGATGAAAGGGCAAGGACCTTGTCTAGAACTAAGAAAGGAAGAATGAGGTGGAGAAAACAATATGAAAAATAGGAAAGAGATAACAAAAAGAGTCCAATCTGCTTTCAGTTTCTCTTATGTTTTACACTGAAATTTTACCTTAATTCAGAGTTTTCTTTCAGAAGTTAGTTACAGTTAAAATGATGACACAACATAAATGCAAATGTAAAAATAGCAAGAAGCACTATCATACAAAGGGGCACAAAAATCTCAGTCATAATATAAGTTGGTCACAGGAATGGAAGTGCAGCATGGAGAATATTTTCAGTGGTTCTGTAACATCTTTCTGTGTTGATGGATAGTAACTACACTAGTTGGGGTGAGGATTTAATAATGTGTGTTACCAGTGAATCACTGTGTTGTATACTTAAAACCGATATAATGTTGTATATAACTATTCTTCAATTAAAAAACACACTTAAAAATATTATCAGAATCTGATAAGAATTAAAGCAATCTCTTTGCTTGAACCAAAAACTGATTGTGTATGTAATAGAATTCTAATATTACTGCCACATATTTTGTTCAATTTTTAATAAATGTAAATAAAAATCAACCACTTTCTATTTATCAGGACACTCTTCTCTGTGCCAAAGTATATCAAGGAATGAAATACAGTATCTACTCCATGAAGATAATTGTTCAGGGTTGTGAGGGAGACAAACAATAAACAGACAAACAATTTTATATCAATTCATGATAAAGAAGAGATAGAACTTGGTGAAAAAAATCCTGTTTCATAGAATGCGTTCAGAGAAGCCCTCTCCAACAAGGTAGTATTTAATAGACCTAAGGAAGGAATTACACCAAGCAGACAGAAGAGCACTCGCCAGTCCGCCTGACGTGGTGGGGTGCTTCTCATATTTCGGGACACAAGTTCTTTCAAAATACCAAGGAGGGAAGGGCAAAAACATGTTGGGAATGATCTCAGGTAGGTAGTGAGTAGCTTTGACCAACCCAGCCTTGTAGACAATTGTTAGGACTTCTTCTTTTACTCTGGTGTGAGGTGGAAAGTATTAGGAAAAGCAGTGTTGTGATTTGACTTACATTTTCTCAGGATCCTTCTGGCTTCTTTGTGGAGAATACATAGGAAGTGGATAAACGCAGAAGCACAAAACTGATTGGAGAGATTCAGTCCAGGTAGGAGGAGATGGTAGTCCGCATTTGAGTTAACACAGGGACCAGGGTAAATATGGCAGATTCTGGATATATCTTCAAGACAGAATCGACACTATTAGGGTTGTGGCATGTAAAGGAAAGAAAGAAGTAAAAAGTAATTCCAAGGTACTTATCTGATGGCCATATGGAGCTGTCAAAATGTCCCATTCCTTAAAGGACAGGGTCCATATGCTTTAGCATGATATTTAAACTGCACTAAATGTCACACTCCTGAGCCCTTTTAATCTCCTTCATCACATATAACAGCCTTATTTTGTTCTGCAGAGTGCTCAGTGGAAGGTGACCCATAAAAGCTGAATGAATTAATTAAGAATTAATTTAATAGCCACAGACTGTGTTAGAGAATTTTATAGCATTTGAGACAATTCATACACATATTTCACAAAGAAAAAGAAAATGTAGTATGATGCAGCATAGTTCAAATCCTGTCTGAAGCATGTCATACTGAAATAATGATGACAATATTCAACCCAATAATACAAAATCAATAGGTGTCATTGAATTGTCATCTGAAGCAAATTTAGAATGCCGTTTTGTTGATTATTAATTGACACTTGTCAAATGAAAACTAAACATTTTTTTCTTTTGCTTGAAAGTTTTTGAGAGTCCTTTATCTGGTAAAATACTGATCAAAGTTAAAATATGGAAATATTAGCAAATAATCCCATCAGCTGTATTTCTAACATTGAGGTTTGACTTTTCTTAAAGAAAAATCTGGCTGTCTGTATAAATACCATAAGTAAAGCTTTTGCGAATGGTCTTTTAACTCTTATTGATCATGACCTTGGCATTCAAAGTCTAATTATACTAAAAACTACCCATGTCTCTTGTGTACTAGAAAAATCATTACCTGAAATTAATCAGTTCTTCGGACATACCATTCCTAATTATCAGGTGGTTATTGAGATAGCATGCACCTTAAAATATATATGATACTAATTTCAAATACCATATTTGCATAAATCATAGTGTTAATATGAAGATAAATGCATAATATATTTTTACCTCTTGTATCACAACTACAAAAGACATAAATACCACTAACTACTTCTGATTAAACATTAATTTCAAGAATTAATAATAATTTTAGAAAATAACAGGAGCTAACATTCTTGAGTGCTTAGTATATGCCAGTAACTACTTTAAGTACTCTATTTTCTTTTAACAAATACTTATGTAACACTTACCATGTTCAAGCACTCTTGCAATTATTACCTCATTTAATCCTTACAATTTTATGAAGCAGAACGTTATTACAACCTCTGTGGAAAGAAAGGAAAAGAAGTACAGACATTACCAGAACTGCGTGTAAGCCCTTGTATATCCATATTATGTAATATTGTGATGTGGTTGAAAATTCTAAGATGAACCCCAGATTCCTGCCCTGAAGTATGAGCAGCACTTGTGAATTTAATGGGACTTCACTCTCATGGCTAGGTTACGGTATAACGGCAACAGTGAAGGGATTTCATGTATGTAATTAAGGCCCTTAATCCAATTATCTTTAAGTTCATCAGAGAAGAGATTTCCTGGGTGAACCTGACTTAATTGTGTGAGCCCTTCATACCAGAGCCCAAGCTTGCCCAAATGAAAGATTCCAAGCAACAGAGACGCTCACTTGTTGACCTTGCACATGCGAACTGCCGTGTTGTACGGAAGACCACATGGCGAGAAATTGTGGCCAGCCTCCAGGGGCTGAGGGCTTTGTCCTACAGTCACTAAGAACTGAATACTACCAACACCTGTAAGCTTGCAAGAGGACCCCAAGCCTCAAAATAAGAACTGCAGCTTTGGTTAACACTTTGGTCTCAGCCTAATTAAATCTCAAGTGGACAAGCCTGTCAAACCATCCATGGACTTTTGACTGATGGAAACTGCGAGATAATAAATGTATGCGGTTTTAAGCCACTAAATGTGTTATGCAGCAATGGAAAACTAATACATGTAGTTAACCCAGGTGTTGAATTTACCTAGTTATTCGCTTAACTATCATCCTTTGGCGGGTACGGGGTGGTTTCTACCACTCAATATTTCTGCCAGAAGCAGGGAAGTGTAGCTTTGTCTATAAACCTCTATGACAGAATAGCCTTCATCAGGATACTGCTCTGAAACATGTTGACACTGTTAAGACCATTTTAGATGCTAAATGAGTCCAGCAGCATTTTTTAACTTATGAATTTATGAAGAAGACCACATGCAAGATTGAGAATAGCTAAATATACCAAATGGAATAAACTACATAGAGTTTATGATCACTGAAGCCAAATTCCAAATATGATAAACTACAAATAATATGCTGTATGTCTCTGTTCTTTACAACACATTCTCTCCACTTCGGGAAGTTGATAAATCAACACTCTCATCCAATGCCCTTCCAGCTCTTTTTCACCACTGATTATTCATTTGTATTAATTTTCTGTGTCCTACATTATTCTCATTCTATAATTCCTGCTGATACCAGTATGTAAACACCAAGTACAAAAATGTGTTTGTGTTTTTTTTTAAGTCTCTCTGTCTACATTAGCACAAAATTCTCATGGAATGCAAGTGTCTTTGTCAACAACTTCCTCTGGTTCTGTGTCTATTCCAACTCCCTATTGGCAATCACATGCAGCCTTGGAGCACAGAACCCTTTTCTTCACTGTTTTCTCTTTAAAATATTAAACTATTGTCCACCAGGGAATGTGTTGACCCGATTTACTGCTCTTCACATTCTCGCTTTTCATTTTTCTGTATGTGCAGGAGGGATTTCTGTTTACTATTGCCTGAAACACTTTTATGCATTTTAAGAGAAATATGTTATAGGTTTAACCTCATTTCTACTTGCATCCATCAGGGTTTTGCCATTGATGTTATCTACCAATCCTATTTCTTCCCAATGGAACTTCCTGCCTTAACCTAGAGAGTTAAAGTTCCTGCCCTGCTCTGTGGCCGTTGAATCCATCTAGGAATTAGCTGTGCACTGCCTGTCCTAACTCTGTTACTATTATCTTTGAATACCATTTAAATATTGTATTATGATGAGATTGTATCTGTTTATGAGTATGTTTCCCAAACAGATTGCTAGGTCTTTAACAGCTAGTCAAAAAGAATTCCTTTTGGGGGGACAAATTGAAAAAGCATGTCTATTTCTCTCTTCTCCTTGCATATTTACACATTTCATAATAATTACTGCTACTCCAGACAGACATTTAAAGTTTAATGCCTAACTGTAAGTATCTATGGCTACTTTATGTTTATGTGGAAGGCTCTCTTCCATTTCTTACTCCTCTTTTTCCCTGATTCTTCACATGAGAGTTTAAAGAGTTTTTTCCCCCATTTTGACCTCTAACCCAGTAAGACTATAAAGATAAGAGCTACATTTTCCTTTAAGATCTCTAAAAAGAAAAACACTGCACAGGGTCCTTTATGACACCCTCCAGCATCTTACAGCTCTTATAGGCGTGGACCAGGCTGAGTACAAAGCGAGGCTGCGTTGAGAGTTTCTTGGCAGCCTGGGTCTTTTTAAATATAGGAAGGGAAAGATGCTGGAAAGCCCCATTCTCATCTAAGCATTCTGCTCCTACCCTGAGAATTCTTTAATACTAGTGCAAAAACCCAAGAAACCCGAGAAACCAAAGATGATAAAAATGTCTGTTCTCTTAAGTGGAAGAAATTTGTGTGCACACTTAGATTATTTCCTATGCCTCACTTACGTGGTTTGTTATTAAAGAGCCAGTGTTAATAAGATAGAAAACATCAATGCCTATAGGCATAAAAATGTGAAATTTGATACTTTAGGAATGTGTCGTCTGAACACAGTTTATCTTTTACAAAAATAATCATTTATACTATCAGCCCACATCAAAAGGCTATATTAATTCAGTCATCCCATAATATAAACGAAGTCATAATATAATACTTGCTATTAAAAAATTTCACAAGCTATTGTGATAAACTTATTAATGACTTTACCAAAATTTTAAGAATAAAACCAAATTCCATGTATTATTAAATAATATATACTGTTTTTTAAGTTACTCTTTAGAAGTCTTCATAGTTAATTGAGTAGGAACATTTAATTATTTAATATAACTTAAGAAATACTTATCAGTTGACTCTTTGACCATCACCATTGCCAACACTATTTACTGCTATCTAAAATATTGATCAAATAAGAAATACTGGTGATTTTTTTTGTGGATGGAGGCAGTTGCACTTATTTATTGATTTGTTAGTTTGTTTTATATAAATGCAGATGGAATCACTATCTACAAAATTTTCATTTTCATTTTGGCAAATTCAATTACTGTGATTAATTAATCACCTTTGACCATATCTTTCTACTTTCTAGTTTAATTGCCATAGTGGGAAACAAATTTTATCAGCTCATATATAATGGACTCTTTTGCATATTTTTTTCTACATAATAATAAGAATGAAATTGAGAAATCTGATATACCCACAGTTTTAGTTTTAAATATTATAGCAATAACCTCAAAATACAGGCAACTTCCCAGAATTATAGTTGTGGATATAAAGAACACTGAGAAGAGAAGTCTTCACTGGCTATAATGAAAGAACAAATTATTTTAACAGATTTAAATTTCTGGTAGTTTTCATGATCATTGCTACATGTTTAATCCCAGAAATGTTCAGTTCTCATTTAAATATCACCTCCTATCAATCACTGGTCATTGAGAACATAATAATTCATTGTGTCATTTGAAGGTGTGCTGACCTACTTTCACTAGTTAATTTCAAGGGAAGGATCAGATGTTCCATTGCTTTTTGTAATTGATTTGACGATAGATCTTTACTAGAGCTCCATGACATGATCTGAGGACATTCCAGGCAGCAAAGGCTCAAGGTCATTATTGAAATGAAAATTCCTCAAATCAATTAGTTGCCTTAACTAAATTGTGTGTTTCTATTGACTGTTTTAAGCCAATCAGGATAGAACTAGATAATTTTGAATTTCAAATATGAGGAACATTATCATATGCCATTAAAAAGAAATCACTTCAGAGCTAATAGTCTGTAATATATTCCATTTTAGCCCATATTTCAGATTCTGTTGATTTCCTTATCCACTTTCAAAGAAGGTAGACAAATACTTGGGATAATATTTGCCATATTTTATAATGATCATCACTCTTTTCATTTCATCTTTAATAGTTCTAATGTAGAGGCCCCTAAATTTTGAGTACATATTCGTATATGACTTCATTTCACCCCATAACCTAAAGCACATTGATAGGGAAAACTAGTGAAATTGTCAAATTTTAGCAGCCACACATAAAATCAATCTAGGCTATTATAATAATTGTAAGAAGTGATTAACAATAATAAATTTAGGTGCCAGTTGTTGATTTAATGAGAAGGACTGGCATGAACAGAAATTAGCAAACTTGTTAATTTATTCTGGAAATGATAGAACATAAGAGAGTCCAGAGAGAAATTGGTCTGTTTCTTGATTTTTAAACAGATGATCCAAAACTTGTATATAAAAAAATAGATGGATAGATGATAAATACATAGACTCAAAAAAATAAGTTTTGATTGCTCTCTATAGTTATTCTCTCCAGTATTGACCCTGTCATGCATGATCTTTCTTATATTCACCCAAACTTCTCTTACTTTATGTCAATTCCTCTATTTAATAAGACATGTAGAATAATGGCATATCTTTGATAGACCCTCTTTATATGCTGAAGATAAAACAATTTTTATTCTTGTATCTTATAGACAGAACCACTTTGATTCCATTTTCCTGACTTCATGAAACATGTTTTCCATCTCTTAAATATTACTGTTATGGCTTTGCTGGGTCCTTTTCCAATTTCCCAATATTCTTTTGAAATAGAAAGATCTAATCATCTTGCTCTTTCATTTGTGGTTATTGGTTTCTGTTTATGACCTTCTATGAGTACTCGACAAAAACACTGTAAAAGCCTATGGAACCAGTGTTCATCGTATTTTTTTCCACCATAATGATAATAAACTCAAGTGTTTTATAACATTTTAATCTTCAATTTATCCTAACAGATAGCATTCGTTTCATAATCATAGTACCTTAGATGACACACTAAGCAGACATATCAATCTGTTTCACACCTGAAGAAATGGGTATTATGTGAAGTTTATACATACCAAGTTTGAAACACCCTTTTAACCATCTGAATATTTCAGGTTTACATGTGCTCTGAGAACTTATTTCTCATCATCTAAAAACATTCCATTCTCAGGATCAGAAATGTTAACATTGTAAGCTTAAATGGTTATGTTTCTGTTAGCAGCAATAGTTAGCCTCCATTGTCTAGCTTTGTAAATTCTTATACTGGTATCTATTTGTCTTATTTCATCATCTATATGTGAACACAGAATCCAAGTTTTTCTTGCTCTTTCTTTGCATAAGGATATATATGTACATGGAACTATTTATTTCACAGGCATGCTCTTCCTTTCTGGTAACATTTTTGCATCCTCAAATGCCTAGCAGAATGTTATGTAGACATTATGATAGCAAACTCTTCTTTGTAAAAAAAAATTGTATTATCTATCATGGAAAAAGATAAAGGAACTAAATTGCTATTCATATGATTTCCTATTAGAGACACGTCACTCTGCTCCTAACCCATTATAACTTCTATTTGGAGTTTCTCGTGCACTTTATTATTTGTACAGGTCAAAATGGACAAGCTAAACACAATAAATGAATAAATCAGAGCATAAGGACTTATCAGACTAAATTTTAGAAGTATATTCTCTTCAAAAGAGGCAATGATGTTCAGTTCTTAAACATCAGTCAGCATTTGGAGCTTTGTTAGCTCTTATCTTAACACAATTCCAGACATTTTAACATTTTAAAAATGCTGTAATGGCATTTTTCCAACTTAAATGCATTGTTTTTAAATAGAAGCTATTTCCTTCCATTATCAATATGCATTAACATTGTTGAACACAAACTAAAATATGGCATTTGTAATTTTAAGTGAAATTATCTTTGCATAATTATTTGGTCCAGCAATACAAAGTGTTGAACACAAGTCTTTCTGAACCACATAAATATTCATGATCTGTTTATTCTACTTAAAATGTAATCTGAATGCATGTTGCTGTTCTATGTATTGGGAGTTCTTTAAAAATGTAAGTGTTTTGATATATGTATTTGAATTTTAAAAGACAAAAAGAAAATCATACCCTGAAACAAGTAACTGTTCTGCATATTGTATTTTTGTATATTCTGAACACAAAATTTCAATGGTTAGAACTGACAATATTATTACACCTGATGAATAGTATACATTGAAATCATTTTCAAACTTCCATTATACTAATTTTATGGAAATTATCTAAAAGAGTAAGAATTTAGGAAATGTAAAAATAAATTGTAATTTTAGGTACAATGTTAATATAATTAAACTCAAATTCTAAGATACAAACTAATAAACATTCTTGAATTTGGAAGTAATATTAGAAATCAGCAGTTCCTATCTTCTGTCAAACACATCAATTCTACCAATAGCACGGAGGCAGTAATACCAGGTGCCAGCTCTAGTGACAGTAGGAGAAGCAGTCACCCCAGGCTTGAATAATTTCTAGCCACTGAGAAAGCACTGTTTTCTGGGTTTGTGTTGTTTTTATGCTCCAAGTTTCAGAACACATCTCCTTCAATTGAATCAATATCCTTTCTATTATAATTTCCATTCATATGTTAGAAATATTTGGTCTTGAGCCAAGCCACAAATAATGAAGATTTCCTTTACATAATAAAGCTTTAGGTATAATGCAATCTCATCATCTGTATCTTCTTACTAGTTCTTTAAAAAAAAATCTGTCTCTACACGAATATGATTTCAAATTCCCATCATTATATATGAAACTTTTGAGGAAAATAATTTCATCAATGCTCACACATTAATAGTTCTCAGAATACTCTGTTTCAATTAAGCATCCTAAAATCAGATAAAAAATATTAATTTCCCTTTTTTAGACAGTGCACTGCTATTATCGTTGCCTAACCTCATTTAACTTTTTGTCAACTACATTATACAAACACTACTGAGCTACAAGACAAGTAAATTTCCAAAAACTTCTTTAGCCCTTGGTCAGTTAGGCAGATCTGCTCATCTTGGCTGGGCTTTCTTGCATATGCTATGGACAACAGTGTGCAGGTTGCCTTAGGCTGACCTCAGGTAAGACAGTGGAGTTCTGCTCCACAGGGTGATGTGTCATCTAGTAGGTCAGCTCAGACTTGTTCTCAGAGTAGGACGAGGGACCAAAGAAGGAAAACAGGAGACTTGGAAATGGCACATTTCATCTGCCTCATTCTATTGATTAAATCAAGTCATGATGTAGAGCAGCATTAAGGAGTAGAAAATAAAGTCCACCTGTTAATGGAAAGTTATTCAGAGTCACAGTGCAAAGGGCATGATTACAGGGAGGGGAGTAATTCAGGCAATCTTAACAATCAATCTACAGCACTCATTTTGTTAGTTTTCTATGCTGTGTAACAAATTATTGTAAAGGTAGTGCTTAAAACAACATTCATTTATTACCTAAGTTTGTGTAGTCATAAGTCTGGACACAGTTTTCCTAGATTCTCTGTTCAGAGTCTCACAAGTTTAAAATCAAGGTGTTGAGTGGGCTTTAATCTTATCTGGAGAATTGATTAGGGACTGGTTTGCATACCAACTCACTTGGATTGTTGATAAAATTCATTTCCTTGTCCTGCTATAATTTATAGCAGCTCATTTTTACAAGGCCATCAGGTGAGAAAGTCTCTGATGTTTCACGTCTGATTTCAGAGATGCTGTAGTGTTTTTTAAAGGGATCACCTTATTAGACTAGACCAGGCCCACCCAGGATAATCTCCTTTTAATTCATTAAAAATCAACTGATTAGAGGCTTTAATCACATCTGCAAACTCCCTTCGCTTTTGCCAAGTAATGCAACATAATTGTGGAAGTAATATCCCATTATTTTTGCTGCAACAATAAGAAGTGTGTCACAGGTCCTACCCATCTTCAAAGGGAGGGGTCATACAGTGTTATGGATCATTGGATGTCCTCTTGGAATTCTGCCTATCACACCCACACATACTGTCTCATGCTTCTCTGTCTCTGCTCTATTTCAGGAAGTCACCCATTCTTTTTCCCTGTCTGATTTAGAAAACACATGTTTGACTTTCAAGCAAGATGTAGTAGGTATTTACGTAGTAAGTGCTGAGTTGATACGTAGTAAGTGCTGATGTGAGTCGATGAGCAGTAGTTCAGGAATCTCATCATGTGATTCTCTCAGTAGGCTGAGATGAAATTCTTCTGAGCTTAGAGTTGTGATCTCTTTAGCATAGTCTCTCTTATACTTTCTCAGATATCTAGAGCTTCCATTTATTTTCATTGATGTTTTTATATTTTTTAATATGCAGAATATTCTTTTTGGTGCAGTGGACAGAAAGAATATGTGAATTCAAAATTTCTACCTTTTTTCTCTTTTTTTTTAGCTTTATTAAGATAAAATTGATGTATAACTATTCTGTTTTATTTTGTTTTGTGTTTCAATAATCCAGATCATTACCCCAAACTTGTTTCTGTGTCTTCCTTGCCTATCTTCTTTCTTGAAATTACCAGTGAATTCCCTTTCATTATACTTTTTTCTTGGTTTTCTGGTATTTTTTTAAAAAAAAACCTGTGACTCTTTAATGTTTATCTTTGATTTCATGCCCACTAGTCTATGTTATAAACATATTATCCAAAATCTAGGATAAAGAAAAAAGTCCTCTATGAAGAAGCATTGGTTGTGTTAGACATACTCTGGCCAAGTCAAACTTTTCCTTTCAAGATCATTTGAAACTCTAATTCCAAGGACCAGCCAAACTGTTGACACATCTTCTTGCTTAGGATACCAGTTATGGGACAAAAATCTATCTTTTCCCTGAAATTCTTGAAAATTATCTCACCATAGTATAGGATACACCTTGAACTCTTCCCAGGAATATTTGTCTATGAAGTCTGAAATGGTATCTATTGTCCATATTATTGTTGAATTATTTACATTTTAATATATTAGATTTTACAAAAAGCAAAAATGTTGCTTTTACATTAATGAAGTATTCAGTGGATGTACACATAGTTGAAGCTCCTGTCTCTGCTATATTTTGTCATCTTTGCAATTTGAATGAAAAATATGTCCTCCATTTTGCCCACATGGCCAGAAAACCTATACCTTAAATGCACTTAGTGAGACAAAGAATAGAAAAGAGAAAGCTAACATAAGTTGAAAATCAAAATTACCAGCTATTGATATTACTTGTGATTCAAGTTAAAAATACAAGTCAGTAATTACAGAGCAAATGAATTTCCTACATAGTATATCTAACCAGTAATAAGTTGCCAATAACCATACATTTCTATGGGATTTGATCCATTCTTCTTCCTTTGCCTCAACCAGAACATGTGTTACAGGTACTAGAATGATTTGTGTTTAGCATCTTGCTTTTTTGTTTCTTTATTTAGCTCTAATATATATTCTAGCCTCCAAAACAGGTTGCAGACATGTTGAATAAGTTTTTTTATTTATTCATTATTATGCAGACATGCATGCATTTATTCATTCTACAAATATAGACTGTTACCATATGCTATGCTTTATTCAAGGTATTATAGTTATAAAAATAAATGAATCAGAAAAATAAAAAAAAAATAGTTGCCTACATGGAACTTATACTCTGTGGTGATGGGGATAGATAGAAAATAAACAAAATAAATACATAGTTATATAGGAAGATAGAGGTTGATAGGCATTATAAAAAATAAAATAGAAAAGAGGATTGGGTAATGCCATGTTGTTGAGAAGTGTGTGAAATTTTCAGCATGGAAGTTTAGGGAAGTTTTCATATCTGCTTCCTTATGGTGGCATATAATATTACCACAAACTTGGCAGCGTTAAGAAAATAGAAAGTTTTATCTTTACAAGGATAAAAGTACAGCATAAGGAATGTAGTCAATCATGTTGTATTACCTCTGTATGATGAGACATCATAACTGTATTTATTGTGGTAAGCACTTTGTAATATTATAACTGCTACTTCACTATGTTGTATGCCTGAAACTGTATGTGAACTACTCTTCAATTAAAAAAATATTTTTCTTTAATTTTAGTTTCCATGGGTCAGCAGTCTGACACATTTTAGCTGAGTCCTCTGCTCAGGATCTCACAAGCTGAAATCAAGGTATTGACCAGTTATATTCCCATATGGAGGCTTGATGAGGAGAGGATTCATTTCTGAGCCCCTCAGGTTTTTGACAGGTTTAACTTTTTTGCACTGTAGGACTAAATTTGTATTCTCTTGCTAGCTGTCAGTTGAGGATTGCTTTCAACTCAGGGAGTCCCCTCTGAGGGCCTTGCCATACAGTTCCCTCCATAGGTGTTCTCACATTTCCATCTTTCTGACTTCAGAAAGAGCCCAGTCACTTTTATGGGCTCCCCTGATTAGATCAGCCTCACCAGGATATTTCCTTTTTTATTAACTCAAAGTTAACTGATTGATAATTTAATCATGGGAGTGATATTCCATCATATTCACACTCAAAGGCAAGCAGTTATACAAGATGTACACTCTAAGGAGTAGGGGAGAAAGTTGGGGGCAGTCTTGAAAGAGATTCACTTAATTATTAAAATATTATGTAAGTTTTCCGGTTGGAGAGCATTACTATTAGTGCACAGCACACAGAGGACACCAAGTAGAAGTTGGCAATGACTGCTAAGTATGACCCAAGATGTGGAGAGGAATATGGATGCTACTAGAGACATCAGAGGAGATCTAAACCAGACAGGTGATTTAGGCAAACCTTCTTAAGGAGGAGAACCTTGAAGTTTATTTAAAAAAAAAAAAAACAAGCATTGTTTAGGTGAAAAATAAAATAAGGTCAGAAAGGTAACTATTGGCTGGATAATATGATTCTTCTTTATTCATACAGACAATAATTTCATTGTTGCAGGACTGTTCATGCGTATACCCACGTTATAGTACAGAGGTGTTTAATGAAAGTTCAGAGTTTGGTCTCATGCTTCTATTTTATTTCTATTAATTTATGCCTCTCAAGATGTATTGATAGGTCTTCTAGTTTGTCTGAATGGTACCTTATCAGTAGTGTGAATTGTTTTATAGCCTTTTGCAAAGAGAAGAGAGGGGATTCAGAAACAGTGGAAACTTAGAGGTAGACAATGTGGCATCTTAGAGAAGTAACATCAAATGCTAGTTGTAAGAGAAAAAAGGTTTCCTTAAACAGTTAATCACACCATCACTCAGCCAAAATCTACTAGTGAAATTTAAACATACACCTAAGTTATCCTTGCGTTTATTTACCACCAGACTTGCAGAGACTCTCAAAGTAAAAGAACAATCTCATAACCAGTTTTGATTTATAAACATCCTCATAACCCTAACAAAAATCTGGAAAAGTCCAACATAAATCATTATCTGGGAAAGATTTGAGTCCCCTGTATTAGCTTATTCAAATTTCACTCCTTATAATCAGATGTTTGACATTTGGCAGAGTTTTTGGAGGCTGGAAAAACTTGAAAATCAACCTTTAATAGGTCCATGGCTCATCTTTAGAAAGGCCACATTCAAATGTGACTTGTCTCCTATAGGGCCCTATTCTTCTTCCTCACACTTGTAAGTTTTGTCTAGATAATCAATGCTTTTCACTATGGATTCAGATTAATGCTTCATAAAAAATTGTAAGACAATCCAGAATATCAACTAAGTAGAATAGATCAACTCCATGCTGCTATAAAGTTTGCCATTCTATTGGAATCCATTTCCCCATACTTAAAAACAGTTCTAGGGTTCAGTAGTAGCATTCAGTCAGATAATAACTTCCCTTTTCTCTTTTTAAATCTTGAATATTCTTCTCCAACCCTCACTCCTGCTATGTTCTCAGTCAGTCTCTCACTAAAATATTGCCCACATAAAATAATACCTTAGTTATGCTTAAATGCTCTTGATTTTTTTTTCCCTTGCCCTGATTCTTTAAAATGTTCACATAGAGCAGACAGCCTTACTGTTCCAAGGGATCGTTCAAAAACCCAACAGACTGTAAACTGAATGGACTCTTATCTCAGAAGGATGAGGGACAGAGCTGGCCTGCTGGGATTTGAAGTGTTGGTTCCAGGGAGTCTAGATATTTCCAGCCAGACGCTTACACAACCCATTTCTCTCTGGCCTTATGACTGAATCCACTAATTCATTTACCATTCAAAGTGACTTTCTATAATTTATGCCACACACTGACATGTATTCAACTCTCTAAAATGCCTTGAATAGAATTTGTTTGAGAGACATTATACACAATAAACTATAATGCATTTTTCAAGAGGCATCTTGGAATAAAAATAAATATAAATTAAAGAAAATGCTTATTAATAAGCATTTATATGGCACTTCATGTTTACAGATGACTTTACAGTCATTTTTTATTAGTTTAATGTGTCAAGTCTCTGTGGGCTCAAAATGCCTCTTAAGTACATTTCCGGACTTTATCCCCCTGGAGTCTAGACTTGTGGGGTCAAATGCTGTAAAGACAGTCTTTCTGGAAAAGTTGTATCCTAAAGCTATTAAAGAAATTTTAATATGATGGATGAAAGTACATCCAAGACACAGTTTTCATTCCATGTCTGGTTTTGAAGAATGAAAAAGGTAAAATTCGCATGACTATTATAGCTGATATGCAAAGCTGCATCTTATGTTAACATAAAGGTCACGGTAGCCCACCCGGCTTTTTGCCCATATTTGTGGGACTCCATCTTACAGAATAGATCTGTGGGCTTTGTAAAGAATTTCCTACAGCTCTAGTACAAAAACACACCCAAAGAGCTGTGTAGTTTTTTCCATGTCAGCGCTACTACTGGAAACTGCCACTGTTCCAGAAGTATCCCAGATTCCAGACTGATGGCCTATATTTTTTGGTCTCATGGTCTAACTAATGTCACTCATCCTACCAAAGACTGTCAATTGCCAGTAAGTTCTGCAGAAAAAAAATGTTATGCTTTCAGGAAAGTTTATTAGATAGATCCTGAGGGCAGATGGCAAAATAGTGAAGTTCTGCAGCAAGACTGCAGGGTAATAATGACAGTGTCCCAGTCAGATACATATCCCCCAAAATTCTATGGATTTGCATATAATCTGCATTCTGATATTCATTGCTGACAATATTTGATGATATATTTGACATTATTTCAAAGGTAAATAAAACAGAGGTGTTCAAATATATTTTGGTTGAAGAAACTTCTAAGAATATTTCAAAGAAAGTCACTATTGCCAAGCAGTTTACATTGGCACATGATTTGGATTTGTCCAATTAATCTCTATAGGGTATCTTTAACAATCACACCTAACATTTTAAATAAAAACAAACACACATGATTTTACGATTAGTGAAAAAAGTGAAACCTTCAAAAATTATTTAAGATGCAGAATCTTATTTTAATATAACTTTTTCTGAGGGTTAAATTGTACTTGATTATCTCTCTGTAAATTTTGCAACCATATCTAAAATTTAAAAATATCATGTCTTGTATTAGTTATACAAAAACTAGCAAATAAAGGCAGCAAAATTGGGGGATGGGGTTCAGAGAAGCTTCATAAAAAACTTTAAATAACTGATGACAGTCTTTAATATATCCAGCTCATATAAATAAATATCTTTTCTTGAGTTCAGCTAGTTGTGTGTTACTGAATATTTGTAACATACTCTTGAGAGTACTACAACTACTGAAAGAAAATAATTAGTGTTAGCTGAGGAATGAGTTAGGTTCTTTTTAAACTCTGCTTCCTATAGTTTAATCCTTGCACCCTGACACAAGGCAGTTAACAATACTTCTCATGTTACAGATAGAAAAATTTGAGGCCAAGAAAGTTAAGTTCCATCATGCAAGTGTATAGTGGAGTCTGCTCAGTGGGACTGAGCTTTCATTCCAAATTGGTGATCTTTTTACCATGGCTTCTGCCTCTTCAATTGGGAATTTTTCCCAGGCTGCAAGACCTCCTAAATGGAATGATTTTTCTGAGGAGACTACTCTACTTCAGGGTAGACTGAGGTAAAAACAAAAATAATAATACTAGTATTATGTATGTATTACAGATGGAAAGAGAGAGCTAATTCCAGGGGTTTCATGCCACAAAAATGCTGATTACTTAAATCTGAGCTGGAATGCAGAAATGTGTGTTTTAATGAGCACTTTAGGAGGTTCTAATGCAGGTGGTGGGTAACTTTGAGAAATCTTGAGACAGTCTTACTTTTCCATTTCCTTTGTAATAATTACTACATGTTTAAGTTACTAGGCTGTGTAACAAATTATTCGAAAGCAGAGTGGCTTACCTGTCAGATTCCTGTGGGTTAGAAATTCAGGAAAGGTTCAGGGGGTGGGTCTGCTTGCGGGCTTTCACGTGGTCACAGTCAGATGCTGACTTGGCTTGGGGTCCTCTCAATGTATCTTCCCTCACGTGACTGGCACCTGGCCTGAGAAGATACAGATAGCTGGAGCTCTTCAGGCCTCTCTTTCTATCTTGCTGTTTTTTCCCACAGTCTTTCTAAGATGCATCTGTAGGGTGGCTAAACTTCTTGCATGGCAGTCAGGTTTCCAAAAGCTCATGCATAGAGAGAGAGCTAGGCAAAAACTGTGCATTTTTATGAATAAGCCTAGAAAGCCTCATAGTATTCCAAGTATCCATTGGAGCAGTGACAAGCCTCTGCACAGACTTGAGGGAGAGACCTTATCACTCAAGTTCCCTGCTCAACCCAGTTACTACAATACACAGTAGATTATAAAATTGTAAAATTATCTTATCTAAAATGTTATAATTTGGGATATAAATAAGTTGAGATGAATGAAGGAATGGTAGCCTTTTAATAGATTATTAATGGGTTTAACAGGTTGTTAAAGCAAAGTAAAGCTACCTAAGAGAAGGGCCTAAACTTTCTGATTTTATACCTCAAGAAAGAATCATGATTTATAGACCTTTATGTGCTGCTTTTATTGGCAGACCACCTGATCTATGGAAGACCCAATAGGACTAACTTCATGCTCTTCATTATGGAAATGTGGATATGCTGAAGGCTTCCACATGCATGCATACTCTGTAATTTAAAGCTTGACATTATAAAGGCCTCCAATGGAACAATTATCATGTCTTCATAAATTAAGGAAATAATCATGTTCTCAATTCAAGAAGATAATAGGAGCATGCATTAGCAACTGCTAAGTATGCTTATGTATATGTGACATATTTAGATATACTAGCCTGGTCCAAAATGATTTAACTAAAGAGCTTATTGATGGTGGGGTGGGCAGAGTTAAACGAATCAGCAAGGGATAGTGAAGCTCTGAAGAGGAGCAAGAACATAACTACTATAAGCCTGAAGATGTAGGCAAGGAAATGATGTCAGTGAAACCCAGAGAGAAATGGAGCCAGAAGATTAGGGTCACCAGAGAGGAGCTGTGGCTGTTAAAAGTAGGTAGCCCCCTCTTGAAACAGCAAGGGAGCAAAAGGAAGGTGGAGTACTACCCTGAACACTATCCTCCCAACCCAATAAAAATCCATAAAACAAGAGAGTATACTGAATAATTTGTAGATAGCAGCCTCCTGGAGCACAGAGTAGGGACAAGGGGGGACAATTCATGACCTTAGGCAAATGGAGAATAATCAGTCCTGACAACCCAACATTCCCTAAAAGGGGACTTATTTTAGATCAGATTTTAACATCATCTCCCAAGCTTGCCTACAAAGTAAACATACTGACACACAGACAGTGGAAAGATGTTCCCCATAGTCCTCAATCTAATTAGGATTTTTCTTCACCATTCTTTTCTTTCCTGATGACAATCAGAGGAGAAATTACATCTCATGCTTGAACTGACCAACAGGCAGGGAAATTCAGTAACGATTGTAGAACACCCTAGAAACTACAAACAACTTCACCAAAGAAACTGGTAAAATGTACCTGGGTCCAGTATTATAAAGTTCATTTCCCTTTCTTAATAGTGAATTGGACCATATATCAGGCCATAGAAACTTGAAAGCTTGTGTTGAGATTCTGATATAAACTATAAAAGGCTGTTGCAAGCTGGAACCTCACGTTTGTTGATGCCTATTATCATTCCTATTGATACTAGTGTCCACTTTTTAAAAAGTTAGAGCTGTTTTCTAAAGTTACTTCTGTTTTTATAAAGCCAATTACAGAAAAACCTCATAACTCTAAGTTAAAGGAGAATGGGTCAAATGAGATCCTAATTTACAGTCAAGCAAAATGTGAAAGGGTAAATTCATGTTGTTCAATGAATACCCTCAATAGGACCACAAAAATTCAGAGACCAATGCAAGAAAATGTATGTTCTGAAAATGTGTATCCAAATATAAGACAATATCCAAAAGTTTGCAAATGAATGATTATTTTTAATACAAGATGCATCAAGGGATAATTTGGACCAAAATAAATGTAATTGTAATCTCTTTGTTGACTGTTTTTGAAAGAGGTGTGACCTCTGGCTTTAGTGATATTAGTATAGCTTAATCCAGATATATTTGTGATCTCTTCATAAATTATGTAGCTAAGGCCAATATTTAAAAGAGAAAATACAATTAAATCAGAAAGTAAAACTAAAAAAATAATATCTTGCCAAGAAGTTTATCCTTATCTTATATAAGATAGTATATTATAATATACCTTAATATAGTAACTTGGTTTTTGCCTTTGAAATTAATTTTACCAAATAAGTGAAATCATTTCATCAAAGAAGTATAACGCCTGACAGTTTTACTGTTATATGTTTTTCTCATTAAGGATTCTTCAGATCATGATATCATATGTATACTTTATTTGCATATGCATATATGTAGATATGCATACATTATTATGTATTTACATACAGAAAACTAATATAAAAATGGTATGTACACATACACACATACTAAGTGGGATATAGCATTACTGGTAGGCATTACATCACCCTATTGGTCAACTTAATGTCACTGTGAGTCCTTTAGCAGGATTGATGGCCTGGGTGGGGGTGCAGGGAACATCTATACTCTTCTAGAACAAGTCCCTAGAGGGCAGCTACTACAACTTCTAACACTTTATTATTGGTTAATTTGGGGCTTCTTTCACTCAGATGACATAGTTAGAAGGATGTCACTGCACAAATCAATACCTAGTGCCTTGCCATTGATGTGTCTGCTACCTTAAACAACAGCTGTGTCTACAGCCATCTCCTGAGTAGTCAGGATACTAATTATTGTAAGCATGCTATACTCGGAAAGTGACTCTTCAAGAAAATCCTGACCTCTTCATGTAAAACTCGGACAGCTTGCTGTACACTCAGCAGGAGCTTTCGTGGTTTGTTTTCCCAACAGCCTAGACTTTCTCTCTCTGCTGTCAAGGGTGTGCAAAAGATCCCATTCAGAGTGAAATTAAAATGTACGTGTAATGCAGCTTTAAGCAGTGGAACAGATAATAAATTTATTAAATTAGATGATGCCTGCAATTTTCATGTCTTCTAATTATAGTTATATTAACTTTTCCCACAAAAGCTTCTACTTGTTTTCTGGAATTTACATTTACTATATATATATATATGGATGTATTTGAAAATAATATATTGTAATTTTCTTAAAGATTTCTCTCAAGAACTCTTCAAAGGATGATCATTCATTTTCTTAATTGATAAGAATTCTCACCATTGGATGCAGTGACATTGTCTAAGACTGCTCAGATTATTCTGTTCACAGCCACGTATCTTCCTTAAGCCCATACATCTGCTTTTTTACTTCCTTTTAAGTTTGATATAAATCAAAATTCATTTATTATCATATATACATGGAATATTAAATATAAGTTGTATAGAAGGAATAAGAAGGTATCAAGAAATGACTAGTTCCATCTATAGATGCTTGTGGGAATCAATTATAAGCCATTGAAAGGGTTGCATCTTTAAAAGTCATACAAAAATATTTATGTACAAGATAGGAAATATAACATTATTTAATATGAATTATATAATTTAACTCTTGTGTCTTTGATTCATCTTTCACTTTTTTTTAAAGAGATTATACCATATGATTTCCATGTGACTATTATTCTAACCATTTTATATACTGCTCTTTACCATGGATTCTACGTGTCAAGATTTCTCACATTAACATCTATTTAAAAATCATAAGCTATAACGCCAATGGCCTGTATATTCTTGGTCTGTTTCTTATTAATTTATAAACTCATTGTTTCTACATAAATTAAATACAGAGATCTGAAGGGTTTAGACAGATGAACTTGGACAATTTTATACAGCCATGTGACTCTCACCCTAAACCAGGTATATTACATTTCCACTGGCCCAGAAAATTTCCTTACACATATTTTCAGTCAATAATCTCAGCTATACAGGCAACCTGAATACCATTCTGGTTCCTATTACCATATGTTGATTTTGTCTGTCCTTGGACTTCATATAAATAAAATCATAGACTATATAATATTTGTATGTCTGCTTTCTTTGGTTCATTATATATTTGAAGCATTTCCAGACTTTGAATATTATTTTTTCATATCTTTTAATTGCTTATCAGTATTACATTATTTAAATAAACTACAATTTGTTCACCCATTTTCCATTTGATGGACATTTGGGTGTTTCTGGGTTTTTCACTATGTATAATAATACTATAAACATGCTTGCAAAAGTTATTTTATGGACATCTTGAGTAAATGCCTAGGAGTGAAATTGTCCCCTCTACCTCACTTTCTCTCACTTCTCTTTTTCTGATTCACTTTGATCAAGTTCATCAGTTTCTTCAATTTTTTCAAAGAACCAACTTTTGTATTTGTTGTTTTTCACTATTGTATTCTGTTTCCCATATTGTGTATTTCCACTTTTTTTTCTAAATAACTTTGGGTTTAATTTTCTCTTCCTTTCGTAAGTTCTCAATGTGGAAAATTACATTTTACACATTTCTTCTTTACTTATGGAGGTATTTAAAACCATAAATTTTCTACCAACTACTGGAAGAGCTGAGTTTTAACATACTGTGTTTTATTATCATTCAGTTAGAAATGTATTCTAATTTCCTTCATTATTTCTTCTTTGTATCCTATATATAAGCCTAAGATGAGCTTAGAATTAATTTTTGCTCTGTAAATTTAGAGAATCATTTTTTTTTTTTTTACATATGACTTTGTTGAAAAGGCTAATCTTTTCCCATTGAATTACTTTGGCATATTCATCAAAAATCAGTTGACTAAATAGGTGTGAGTCAATTTCTGTACTCTTCCTTCTGTTTCAGCGGTCAATATATCTTTCCTTAACCTGTGGTACTAGTGTCTTTATTACTGCACCTTTACAGCAACCCTTTGTACCTAGTAAAATGAGTCTTCCATCCTTGTTTTTCAAAATTGTATTGGCTACTCTATTTCTTTTGCATTTCCATGTTTTAGAATCAGCTTGTCAATTTCCACAAACATTGCTTTATTTATTTTTTCCTGAGAAAAAAATATTGTGTGGAGAAAAGAACTCAAGCATATTTCTCCTCTGTCTTATACAGCTAGAAAAAAATATGCTTTATGAATGGATTTTTCTAAAGGGGAAAAGAGTACTCACTCTGGACAATCTTGTCTCCCTCACACTAAATAATTACAATTTCACTTAAATAAATGTAACTTATTTAAAATTTTGAGCAACTATTAATGTCTTCGGTCTATTCGTATAATCATAATTTGCATATGATATATGATATCTGAAAAATTAAAGTGATTTTATAAGTCAGGGAACAAATTACAATATTTTCCCACAGAAATAGACTTAACACTTCTTTTCTATATATTTAACTTTCTTGTAAATAATTGGGGTTATTAAAGAAGGTTAGGTAAATTAAGTTGCCTATGCATGGAGATCTATTTCTGGACTTCCATTTTGTTCATTGATCTCTCACTCTAGTTACATACCAGTACAAAAATGTTTTAATTACAATAAATGTTAAACATTTGAAATATTTCACAGGACTATTTCCTCCAAGGCCCTCAGTTCTCTTCTCTTTAAGAATTTCCCTAGCTACTTTCTCTTACATAATTTCCTATTATATCTATGTATACACACATAGGTATACACTCAGACATAGATATGTGTGTATGTGTACATATGTTCTTACTGCAATGTTAAATTTATATATTATCTTGGAAAAATTAACAGTTTTCTAATATTTTTCTTTTATTTAAGTAAAAAGTATGCCTTTCTACTTAATGTGCATATTTCTTTATATTCTTCAATAGAACTTTTAGTTTTTTTATATAAATAGTTCTTATTACAGTCTTTCTAAGCATTTTTTTGTAGTAATTTAAAAGGGTATCTCTTTCTTTAAATTTTGTATAGCTTATTGTTTCACCGAAAGGTAGATTTTATGAGAGCAGAGATTGCTAAGTCTTGTTTATATTGTATTTCTAGATGCCATCATGCTATATATTTCATATCTTTTAGTACATAGTCATACTTTAGAAAAAACAATAACCTGTCCACAGAAGCTTCTCCTAATGAAAAGTAACACGTCTCTCCTGGGTACAGTATTTAAAATGCTAAGTTAATCCACATGTGACCCTAACAAGTTTTTCTGGCCATGGCCTATCATCCTGATTCATAAGGTACTACTCTAAATCATGTTTATTAGTAGCTTAAGTGACAATAGCAACAAGGAAGTCGAATTGGGTGGGACTTTTACAAATCTGCATTCTAAGAAGTTGCAAATAACAAAGTGAGTCTTTGAGTATAACCTTTTCTTTATCCAGTCCTAGTCATTTCATTTTAGCACTTAAAAAAATCAGTATTTAAGTATTCAAGATCACTGAAGTTTGTCTCAATTTGAATGAGTGAATTACTTTTGTACTAGAGCATAATGTGTTGAATGTCCAATAAAAGCCATTCAGTATTTGTGGGAAATAAAATTCAAAAAGTAATAATAGAATTTCCTATGTGCTTTTCAACTGACCTCAGATAGAAATTTCCCAAGATTTTTGGTAAAGAATTCCAGTCAATAAAATGTTTATTAGATTATTCTGCCAATATATCCAAAGTATCTGTTTATTCGCTACATTCAGGTACTGCTGCCTGAATGAATAGATTCATTATAAAATATGCTCAAAATTTGAAATTTTTAAAGCATAAGGTAATAATAAAATACAAATTTAAATAATCTTATTACTAATTTACTTAGAATGGGACAAAAAATTTGCCGTCATAGAGAGAACATTGTCTTAATTCTTAATGTGTTAGATACTCACGTTTTCAATGAATTCCTCACCATTTTGCAGTAATCATAATACTGCTTTAGATACAAGTCATCAATGGGTGCTAAAAATATTGCGTGACAGTTTGGTAAAGGACTATGATATTTACATAGCCTCAGAATATTTGTCACAGAAAACCTATTACTTACAAAGGGAAGTGGATAACTTTATAGTGGAGATAACTCGTAGACAACTCTAACAATTTAAGATTTAATATCCCATACTGGACAAAACAACAATACATGCCTCCTGACATGACTCACTAGTTTATATGCATCACTTTACATAGTATTTCTGCCAAAAATGAATAATCTGAACCTAATTATCAGGAAGTATCTGACAAACTTAAAGTGAGGGATTATCATAAAATGCTGGTTGTACACTAAAAAAAGTTTGAAGATCTGTTCCAAAGGAAAGGAAAGATTTTATGTAATCCAGATCTTAGATAAGGGGCAAATTATTGTGGAAGATATTACTAGAAAAATTGTCAGAAATTGAATATGGAGTGTATAGAAATAATTATACATTATGTAGTATTTGACTATATCAATGTTACAATTCCTGAATTTGATCACTGCACTCTGGTTGTTTGACAGTCCTTGTTAGGAAATACATTCTGAATACTTAGAGGAAAAAGTGCATAATGCCTACAACTAGCTCTCAAGAAAAGAAAGAGTACATATATCTAAATGTGTAGGAAGGAATGGTAAAGCACATATCACAAAATGATAAAAATTAGTAAATTTGGGTCAAGGTGAAATGGGCTCCTTTGTACTATACTTATGATTCTTGTCTACTTTTGAAAGTATTTAAAATATTATATTATTTAAAATAAAGTTAAAATATGCAGTGTTTTCCTAATCTTATTAGCATCATGGAATAAATAATGTGAACTTCTTCACTAAAGAAGTATAAAATACATTCAAAAGAATTTTTATTTATTCTGGATTCTTTTTTGGACAAATTGTTGTCTGAACTTTTTGGATGATCATTGCTCAGCCCTTCACGTATGCCCAGTGAGGCTTTCTGACTAGAGAGAGAAGTGTCAGCATTACCATTTACTTCTGGTCTGATTCTATTTAAAATATTTAAGTGATCTTCAATCTGTATTTCTTGCAGGATTTCTTTGTCAATTGTATGAGGTTAATTTAGTTAATACTAAGAAATAAAAGCTAATCTCCATTTACTCTGAGATATGTAAAATATAACTCATAACAATATACACAAACACACAGGTGGAGGCATCACTATCAACTCTAGTGTAGCACCTATTTGACAAGGTTGGCCTGAATCTCTGCATTATAGCTACTTGGATCCACTCATATAGCCGTCTCCCTTTATAACATGAACAAAGTGTTGGAAGGCTCATCAGAAAGAATGTTCTACCATTGACCATATAATTATTCAATGAAGTCATCACCCTAACCAAACTACTTTTATGTAATGCTTCCTTAATATTAAAGTTTCAAATCCCCCATCCCAGGGTATTCTGCTACCCTGACAAAGAACCTTGATTCTGAGGCCTGAAGACAGAATAGAGTCATCCAGGCAGAGGGAGAGGAGTAGATAGAAACCCAAGCAGATGACAGAACCGCAAGGAATACCTCCATATTAGGACTGGGTGGATGAAAAAGAGAAGCAGTTAAGGAGTCATGGAGAAGGTGAACATAGATATACTGGTTTGCATTCTGAAATGCCTTGAAATCTAAAGGAGATCAAATGAAAGCTAGGGGTATAAGATGAATCGTGCCAAAGTGCTAAAAAGGTCAAGGGGGAGGAAGCTAGGAAAGAAAGATTGCATTGTGCAACGATAGACACATTTATAACTTTTAAGAGATTTGTTTCATATAATATTTGAGATGAAGCCAGATTACAAATGCTACTTGTAAGTAGAAAGTATAAGTTACTCTTTCCTTTCAAAAATGTTGGTGATTAAAAGAAATAAAGAGAAAAATTATAATAACTTGAAAAATTAAATAGGTTGCAAAAAGAATCTTCTTTTTAGTGTGTAAAAGATCTAACCATGGTCTCAGCACTGTAAAAATAGGCATAGCAAAGAGAGCGAAAACCTTCAATAAGTCTGCATAATTGGTAACCTGAAGAAAAAGAGTGATAGTCTTCAAAATGAGGCCATCCTTCATTTTTAACTCTAGCTCTACCCATGGTTCACTGTATGACTTGAGGACATTTCTTAGCTACTCTCAATTTCAATTCTTTCCTATGTAAAATCTGGAAATAATTATCTCTCTCAGTTTTGGTAATGGGCCCAAACTACCTAGCGCCAGTAAAAGTTGCTAAATAGATCTTTAATAAAATGTAGAGTGGGTGGTCTTGGCACACCAAGAATACACATTGGGAAAGGTATGCCAGTTTTAGATTTTGCATTGAGAAAAATTGGTGGAATCAGGTGTCAAGTAATTTCAATTTTCTCAATAGAAAAGATAAATAAATCTGCTGAGGGTCAAGTACTTGCAGAAAGTGAAGAAAGTATGGAAAAGTGACCAGGAAATATTTGGCAGGGGGTCAGCAAATGATTAACTTAAAAGTGCTGAGTGGTTGTTAAAGTACAAGTTGTCTTAGCACGCTCCCTGCGGTTCCCATGTATGTCCATTGAATCAATAGATTGTCTATGTTACTTCTGAACTAGAGGTCCAAAATATAAGAACTTCATACCAAAAGATGCAACACAAAGTTTCAGTTTCAAAACTTGTCCAAGTTGGCTAAAACTGGCCTGTGGCATTTACATGAGGAAATTTTTGAAATGAAATATAAACGGGAACATTGCTCCTTACAAGATAATTTCTGTTAAGAAAATTTACCTACAAGAACTCTGCAGACAAAGGTCTGTTATTAAAACAATATAGTTGTTTATTTGTTCTGTTTTGTTTTAATTCTAATTGTGTATGTGTGTTTGTGGATGTATAAATCATATGCACTGCTTGAAATGTAAGACTTGAAAACATATATCTCCATCAAACGGTCTATTATAAACTGAGTGGTTACCCAAAATTCAGATGATGAAATCTAATCTCTGATGAGATGGTATTAAGACATGAAGCCTTCGGGAGATAATTAGTCATGATATTGGAACCCTCTTCAGTGGGATTAGTGCCCTTACAAGAAGAAATCAAAGAGCTAGCTTGCTGTTTCCTCCATGTAAGGATACAGCAAGGAGATTGTCATCTGCCACCAGAAATGGAGTCTTCACCAGACATGGAATTGACCAGCATCTTGATCTTGAATTTTTCTGCCTCCAAAGCTGTGAGAAATAAATTTCTGTTGCTGGTAAGCCACCCAATTTATGGTGTTTTGTATGGTACCTTGAGCTAAGACACCATCACATAAAGAAAGGTATATAATAACTTGAATGTTCTCATTCAAGTACCATTATGCCTATTAAGAAAGTCCAATAGAGCTAATACTAGAATTTAAATCACATGTTCTCATTCAAGTACCCCTGAAATGTTTGAACATCCACCTGCAGAAGAGCTAGACAAAGGTATTATCATTACCATTTTAGGTTTGGACTAATAAAACTAATAGATACTTTCAGGTTAGTTAACTGGTTCTCAGTTCGTACAGCACACTGGTTTTCTGGGGTGCAACTGCCTTGGTTCATATCTAGACTGTTACTACTTACATGAACTAAACCCTTCAGCTCTCCAGTTTCGGTCTGAAAAATGTAACATAATAATGGAACTTATCTCCTAGGCATTTCGTGAAGATGACATCATGTATTCATGTACACCAATTAGAAGACTACCTGAAATATAGCATGTGCTTACCCAGATATTAACTAATACCATTATTATTACCAGTTATAGCCACTGTGACCCAAATTACAACTCTATATTTTATCAAAAATGTCAAATTAATACCCTTGGTTGCAGGGAGTCCAAAAGGGTCTCATATTCATCTCTAACATGTGAAAAATAATTGCAAGAACTGTGAACAATGTTTAGTAGCAAGAGTGAATTCTATATCAAGATATAAAATAATTGTAAACTGGTGATCCACAGGTAGATCATATTTGGTCTTTATTAAAAGATAATCTTGACTCCTTGATAATCTTACTGATCTTGAAATCTATGGGCACCAAGAACTGAATTCTGTAATTAGTCTAATTAAGTGAAAAAGGCTATTTTAGTTATAACTACTAGCTAAAAATTTTAAAAGTTAAAAAGAAGCAAACGTGTTTCTCTGATTTGGTCATTAACCACAAAAATCAATTCCTTCCTTACAAAGGCTCAGAGAGATTGCTTGGCTCATGTATGGTCATAAAGCAAATCAGTGGTAGAAGAAATATTAGAATTTAAATCTCATACCTCCTAGTTTCCATTATTTAGTAATGCTGCCATCTAAATAGCAAAACATTTCATGTTTGTGTTATTTTTGAATTTACAAACTGACCTAACACATAATCACTTGTGATTTTTACAACGTATCTGCCATATGTGTATGCCAAGGTGTATTACTAATATATAAATATTTTGAAAGTTTAGGAAGGGAGACTCCTATGAACCACCCCTGTTACTATAGATAGCAAGTGACAGATCCAATTCAAATTACACACACACACATACGTTGCTATTGTTCAAATGTTTGTGTCCCCAGAAACTCATATGTTGAAATGCTAATGCCCAATGTGATCTATTTGGAGGTAGGCTCTTTGGGGGTGACTGGGTCAGGAGGATGGAGCCCTCATGAATGAGATTAATGCCTATTGAGAAAGCCCAATAGAGCTCCTTTGCCCTGTTTGCCAGGTGAAGGTACAAGGAACGGTCTGTGACCCGAAGGGGAAGCCATCACCAGAACCTGCTGGCAACTTGATCTCAAATTTCCAACTTCCAGGAACTTTGAGAAATAAATTCCTTTGTTTATAAATTACCCAGTCTGTAGTATTTTGTTATAACATCCAGAATGTACAAAGAGACACACACACAAACAGATAAACAAAAGCAATAAAAAGCATCAGTCGTCTGGCTACAAATCCACCAGCTTTCCTGTTTACAACACGGCCTTAATTGCTATATAGTGTTTAGGAACCAAGAATTGAATTCTGTAATTAGCAAACATATATGAAGCATGAAGAGTTGAAAAAATAGGAAAGAAAGAAAGAATACTGAAATTTAGAATTCAATGGAATTTGAAGTAATAACAGCTTAGGCCTGCAGGCTGTCACATCACATTTGAAACAAAGATTCCCACTGTTTTTCTGACACAATTTATTAAAACCTCTCAACATATACAAAATAAAATAATGATAAGCCTCCAAATCTAGCACAGAAAGCCTAGCATGAAATCTTTAAGTCATAGTTTACCTTACAGAGTTAGGAAAAAGAAACCTGAGAAAAATGAGAAAAGTTCAAAAAAGTCATTTCAACATCCCACTAGAGTTAAAGATCATTTTCAAGTATCCCTGTTCAGATGTTTTTATAATTGCATGGTTTCTACAGTGTTGCACATTCTACCAGTTCTCAAGTGGCTCTACCCAGAAGGTGGTGACTGTTTCTGACTGGCTGCTTGCTTGCTTTTATTTTCATTTCCTGTGCAAGATTGAGATTGCCGTTTGGGGACAGTTAAATCTACTTCAAGCATAAGAATCATTTGTCCCATGTGGAGGCAGCATCGATGAATAGCTTTTCATTTCTCCTTATTCATCCTGACTTCACAATTGTGATGCTTAGCATGATAGGACTTCATTTGGTTCCCTTTCCGCATCACACGGCTTTCTTCTTTTTTAGTAACTCAGGCCAAAGTTTGGAGCATCATAGTTCAGATGGCATCTTGGCAGGGTCTGTCATTTGTAGACTGGGTTTGTCGCTGCATGATGTGCTTCTTGATTATTTGCTTGTTGTCAAATATGTATCACAGCTCTCACATTGGGAAAAAAGTATCCGTATAGCACTAATATGAGGCAAAGCTCATGTCTTTTCTTATAAGACAAAATAAAGGGAAAAAAGGGATCAGCTTCTCAATAATAATTTCATAGTTTTCTTTCCAGTCAAGAAATGCTTCCTTATTTAATGGCTGAGCATCGGACACAAATTAGCTCTAAGCAATGCATTACAGTGCAAATGTATATATTTGCATTTTACAAAACTATGGCTTTTCATTTATATTAGTGGTGAAACAAAACAAAATATTCATTGAAAAACTAATGAAGTTAAAGGTGAGCACAATACCAGTGAAATAATTCAGAGGGTAGAAAAAGTAACTAGAGGTAATATTCTTTTGAAAAGACAACTTATATTGAGATCACAATTTAAATGGTTGTCACAGATACAAATTCGTAAGAATGCATAGCTTGTAACTATAGACCAGCGGCTTTCTTTCACCTTGGAAGAGTTGGATTTAACACTTTGAACTGAAGATTTCCACAAAAGAGGTGATGTTTAAAACAATTCTCCAAAGATGAGCCTTTATTATCTAAAAAGTAACAATAAGTGAACAGATTTAAAAAATCACAAGACAAGGACACAGATCCTATGAAGGCATGGAAATGTTCTAAAGCATGTTGAGTAAAAAATAATAATAATAAAACTAATTGAGAAATTTTCTAATTGTTTCTGTGATGTGGAAAAAGTACTTAGAGAAGGTTATGCTAAAAAATATAGCTGTAGTCATATTTTAAGGGCCCATGTATAAGATAAGATACTAATAGTTCAGAAATTCTTCTCTGATTATTAGGGAGTTAAAATGTTTTTATTTGTGTTCTTTTTAAAACAAGTAAGTTTGTTCAACATTAGAAAATTATCTCTGGCAATCATATGAAGGATACTTTGGATTAGGAGATATTTTGGTGGACATACCTGTTTGAACCTACTTCAACAGTTCATTCATCAATGTTGAAGAACTGAATGAAAACAGTGGAAATAAAGATGTAAGACATTTAGAAGGTAGAGTTGATAAAACTTAGTAACTGACAAGGGGTGGAATATTAAAAAAAAAGGAGTCAGGGATAAATGAAGCACATTTAAGGCTTGTGAAATAAAAGGAATAATAAAATTTAACAAGTTCAATAAAATACTGGAGGAATAAGATGAACACATTTGGGAGAAAGGCAAGTCCATGGATGGACATGATATAATCTTGTGAGAAACTAGATTGCAGAATTATAAAGAGTAATAAAAAGAGCTGGAAACACAGAGTTGGGAATCACTGTGCAAGAATGATAGTTTAAATCCTAGAATAGAGAGTAATATCCCAGGGAGATTGTACAGATTGAGAAAAGAAATGACATAAGATGAAGCTGTGGGCAACAGCAGTATGTATGTGGCTCTTAGAGAAGGGAAGACAACACTTCAGGGTGACAAGCAGAAGAAAGATGCAACATGTGTCAAGGAGAGAGGGGTCATAGTTTAATGCGTACAGAGGTTAAGTAAGTAAGTAAATAAATGAATCTTCCTTCTTAAAAACATTCTTCCCTTAATATTAATTTCCTTTGGTTCTTTTACTATTATGCATTTATTAATAACCTCTGCAGTTTCATTTTCTTTTATCTCCTTTTTTCAAGGTGTTATCCTTGGTCGTCTTTTTCTTTACTCTAAATTTGGACATTCTGCACTGCCACAACTTTGATTACTATTTCATATCAACTACTCATAAATGTAAATATTTTTATTCAACCAAAAACTCTTAAGGATTACTACTCCAGAAATTAATCATGAAAAACGATATAGTAGCCCCTTCTTTTATGAGTTTGATGTATGGAGAGACTAATAGATACATAAACAAATGACTGCAATGTGATTAAGTATGAAATGATCATATTGACATTTTATATGCCACTCAGGTAATTGTGTGGAAAGTGGATTTGACAAATAGTCTAGAGGCAGGTGCTTCTGGTAGAAATTTGTTTCAGTAAACCCAAAAAGAAAGAATTAGGGCCTAGGCTAGTGAAATCAGGTTAGGGAGGAGTTTAGGGTCACTTGTTCATATATACATGTCTTGTTTTGTGTGACTGGATTGACGATAATGGTATTCGTTGTCATGGTCATTTCTACATGAGTTGGAGCATGTTTGGTTGGAATACAAATGATGACATGTGTTTTTGACATGCTGTATTTGACATATTTTTTTGTAACTGACTGGGTGAGGTCAACAAATAGGTAATTGAAAATTTGGGTCTGAGACTCAAAAGATACCTCCTACGGAGTCACTCCTGTGATCATGAATGGGAATCCTCCTGACAAATTGAGACAGCGGTAGATGAAAGGACTGCGGACAAAAACCTAAAAACTGCTGTATTTGCAAGACTCAGCTACAATTCTAAACTTTCTCCTTGAGCTTCAGATGAACAAAAACTTTGCATATGCAAGTACCCATGTATGTTTGCAAATCAGTATGTAAATTACTTGCCCTCTTTGAAAAATTATTTCACTAAAATATAAGTTCTATATGTCTATTAATATTGCTAAAAAAAATTTTTCTGTTATGAATTTCTGAAACCCTGAAAACTATTTTTATCTCTCCATTTGGGACCCTAAAAACTCCAACTAGTTTCTAGGTTTTAATGATTCAACTTCTAGAAACTTTTGCTTGTTCACCCATACTTTCAATGCTCACTACTTACTCAAAGTATTCAAAACTCTTGTCTATTTCTAGACTCTTCACCAGTATAACTTCCAAGATATGCACATATTCACCTTTCCAAACTGGAGGTTGACTGGCATTGTGTACCTATTCAACATCCTGAAAAGGTATCTCTTTACCAAAATAATAAATTCCTGTAGCTTTAAGGACCAAATCCTATGATTTTTGTGCTAAATTGTCTTCCCAGGCTTATCTCCCAATTCACTCCAGCAGGAATTATAAACTCCAGTCCACACCAAATGGTTCTCCAAATATCCTCTCTACTCTCCAGCTTCTGTGACTTTGCTTGTATTGTTTTCTTAGCTTAGGGTATTCTTTCCATGGTTTTCAACCTAGCTAAACACTCCCCATGTTTTAATCCCTGGCTTAAATGTGATTTCAATTAGATCTTCCCTAATCCTTTACTCAGAAGTAATTGTCCCTTCTGCTCTGCTTTCATGGCACCTCTCTTTTACTACTTTTTTAGTTCTGCATCATATTATACATAGTTCATTTAATGTCTCAGTCCTGGTGACAGATACCTTTATCTTTTATTATAGACATTAGGAATGAAATAGAATAAAACTATTCAAGAAAAATTATTTATGTGGCTTAAAGTAACCTGGTTCAATCCTATGTCAAGTATCTGAGTGAAGGGATTCTTGGAACATAGCAGAGTAGAGAGACCATGAATCTACCTTCTCCCACTTACACATCAAACCTACACCTACACACAGAGATTTCACCTCAGGAAGAATGGAGACCAAAGCGAACACCTTCTATACAATAAGGGACAGAAAAACCAAATTTAAAAAAAAAATGTCAAAAGAAGCAAAGATGTAACCATGAAACCATGAACCCCACCCCCAGCATAGGGAGCAACAGAAGGGAGAGGGAAGAATATCACTGAGAGAGCCAGGTATGCACTCCCTGCCCTGAGACCGGAAAAAAGCCTAGCAGTTTAAAGTGCAAATAGACCATCAGTGAAAGAACATAAGTTTCAGAACTAAACAGCCATCATTTGTCAAGGAAACTGAAGGAGGCAATCCAGGATTGCAGGAGCAGGCCAGTGCCATTGTTTGCTCTCCTTTCACACGTTAGTATGGCTAAGAGCAGGATCAGGGCGCAATCCAGCAGAGCCACCTTGTTGCCTGCTGTTATCCACTGACCCAGCCCCAATCAGTAGGACCAGAAAATTCCCATCTCACAGGGAGGGTGCATGAATCTGAGGCCCACGCTGCCAAGGCAATTCCCCAGAGTGCGCAGGGAACACTGTGCCAGGCCTGATATCTGGTTATGAGTGGGGACCAGTGGACATTAACGGGGACTTTCCTGGACAACGCAAAGCA
Organism: Manis pentadactyla; assembly: GCF_030020395.1. Classification (NCBI taxonomy): domain Eukaryota; kingdom Metazoa; phylum Chordata; class Mammalia; order Pholidota; family Manidae; genus Manis; species Manis pentadactyla. The sequence goes on from NC_080021.1 coordinate 61,994,479, forward strand.
CACAGTACCTGATCTGGGCCACCAGCACCAGGAAAAGCCCATCTCACACTTACTTGGCCCCCAGCCTGCCAAAACCACAAGGCACAACCAATCAGCTCAGGGGAGTCCCCTACACAATGCCAATCCTTTAAGACTGGAAGAGCAAGCCCTATCAGTTAATTCAAAAAACCAAGCATAGAAAGCCATATAAAATGAGAAAGAGGAATATTCTCCAAACTACAGAAAAAGAAAAAAAAAATAACAGGAAAAAAAAAAACTAAATGCAGCAGAGTTAATCAATCTACCCAATAAAGAGTTTAAAGCAGCAGTTAGAAAAGCACTCACTGGGCTTAGGAAAACAATAGTGGAATTCAAGGAAGATCTCAACAAAGAAATAGAAAGTCTGAAAATGAACCAGAGATGAAGAATTCAATAGATGAAATGAAAAAAACACTGGACTGAATGAACAGCAGACTAGAAGATGCAGAAGAACAAATCAATCACTTGGAAGAGAGAGTAATGGAAAGCACTCAAACTGAACAGCAGAAAGAAGAAAAAATTGAAAGAAATGAAGGAAGAGTAAGAGAGCTCTGGGACAACATTAAACATCCTAATATCTTCATTATAGGAGCCCCAGAAGGAGAAGAGAGAAAGAAAAGAGTAGAAAATTTATTTGAAGAGATAATGGCTGAAAACTTCCCTAATCCAGGGAAGGAAACAGTCTGCCTGGTCCAGGCAGCAGAGTGCTGCAAGCAAGATGAAGCTAAGGAGGTCCACACCAAGGTACACTGTAATCAAAATGCTAAAGATCAAAGAAAAAAAAAGAATCTGTAAAGCAATAAGAGAAGGCTAGAAGGGAATGGCACAAAATATTCAAAGTGCTGAATAGAAAAAATTTTTCAGCCAAGAATACTGTACCCAGTAAGGTTATCATTCAAAACTTGAAGGAGACATAAAGAGCTTCACAGATAAACATAAGTTTAAAAAGTTCACCACTACTACCCCAGCCTTACTAGAAATGTTAAAAGGACTTCTTTAAGAGGAAAAGAAAAGACCTTAAAGAGAAGCAAAACATTTTAGAAATGGAAAAATTTCCACTGGCAAAGCAAACATATAGCAGAGGTAATAGATCAATTACATAAAAGTTAGCATGAATGTCAAAATGACAAAAATACAAAGGCAGTTACATCTAAAAATTATTTAAAGGAATCACTTAATAAAAACATGTAAAAGAAAATATTATATACATAAAATGTGGAAGAGGGAGAGTAAGAATCACAGTACAATTAGAATGTGCTCTAACTTAAATGACCATAACCTTATTATAGATTGTTATACTCATAGGATGTCATATGAGAACCTCATGGTACCAAAAACCAAAAATTTATAATAGATGCACAAAATGAAAGAGAAGGGAGCCAAACATAACACTGAAGAAAGTCATAAAATACAACACAAGAAGGGAAAATGGATCCTAGTAGAATAGCAAAAACAAACAGGAAACATTTAACAAAAGCAATAAGTACATACATATCCATAATCACTCTAAATATAAATGAGCTAAATGCTCCAATCAAAAGACATAGGGTGGCAGAATGGATAAAGAAACAAGACCCATTTATTTGCTGCCTACCAAAGACTCACTTCAGAACTAAAGACACATATAGACTGAAATAAAAGAGATGGAAAAAGATATGCTGTGCAAATAGGATAAAAAAATAAAAGATGGAGTTGCATAATTTATATCAAACAAAATAGCCTTCAAAACAAAGAAAGTAGAAGAGACAAAGAAGGACATTACATAATGGTAAAGGGAGCAATCCAACAAAAGGGTATACATATCATAAACATCTATGCCCCCAACATACGAACACCTAGATAAATAAACCAAATACTACCAGACCTACAGTGAGAAACAGACAACAATGCTATAATAGTAGGGAACTTTAACACCCCACTTACATCAAAGGATAGATCTTCTAGACAGAAAAGAAATAAGGAAACAGGCATTGAATGACACATTAGATGAGATGGATATAGCATATATATATACAGGATATTCAATCCAAAATCAACGGAACACACATTTTTCTCAAGTTCATGTAGAATGTTCTACAAAATAGATCCCATATCAGAACAAAAAACAAGTCTCAACAAATTTAAGAAATTGAAATTGTATCAAGCATCTTCTCAGACAACAATGGTATTAAATAGGAAATCAATTACAAGAAAAAAACTGGAAAAACAAAAAACACATAGAAACTAAACAACATGAAAACAATGGGTCAAGGAACACATCAAAGAGGAAATCAAACAATACTTGGAGACAAATGAAAACAGAAGCACAACAGTTCAAAGTACATGAGATACAGCAAAAGAGGGAAGTTTATAGCAATACAGACATATCCCTCAAAAAGCAAGACAAATTAACAATAAAAACCTACAACTAAAGAAACTGGAAAAAGAAGAATCGAAGCCCAAAATTAGTAAAAGGATGGACATAATAAAGATCAGAGCAGGAATAAATAAAACAGAAACCAAGAAAACAATACAAAAAAAATCAATGTAACCAAGGCTTGGTTCTTGGTGAAGATAAACAAGTTAGACAAACCTGAGCTAGACTTATCAAGAAAAAAAAAGACACAAATAAAATCAGAAATGAAAAATGAGAAGTTACAACTGACACCACAGAAATTCAAAGAATTAAAAGAGAATTCTGTGAAAAATTATATGCCAATAACTTGGACAACCTAGAAGAAATGGATAAACTCCTAAAAACACAATCTTCCAAGAATAACCAAAGAAGAAACAGAAAATTGGGACAAAACAAAGACTAGTAAAGAAATTGAACTAGTAATTGCAAAGCTCCCCACAAACAAAAGTCCCTAACCAGAAAGTTTCACAGCTGAATTCTACTAAACATTTAAAGACAAGCTAACATCTATCCTTCTTAAAGTATTCCAAGAAATAGAAGAGGAGGGAATACTTCCAAACTCATTCCACAAGGCCAGTATTACTCCAATACCCAAACCAAAGACACTATTAAAAAAGAAAACTATAGACCAATATTCCTGATGAATATAGATGCAAAAATCCTTAACAAAATATAGGAAAACCAAATAAAAAATATATCCAAAGGATCATCCATCATTCCCAAGTGGGGTTATTCCAGGGATGCAAGGATGGTACAATATCCACAAAAAAATCAATGTAATATACCACATTAACAAAAGTAATGATAAAAATGATCATCTCAATAGATGCTGAAAAAGCATTTGACAAAATTCAACATCCATTATCAAAAAACTCTCAACAAAATGGGTATAGAGAGTTCATGCCACAACATAATATAGGCCACATACAACAAACCCACAGCCAACATAATACTCAATAGCAAAAAGCTGAAAACTTTTCCTCTAAGATAAGGAACAAGACAAGGACACCCACTCTCATCACTTTTATTCAACCTAGTACTGTAAGTCTTAGCCATGGCAATCAGACAAGAAAAAGAGATAAAATTCATCCAATTTGGTAAGGAAGAAGTAAAACTATCACTATTTGCAGATGACATGATACTATATAAAGAAAACTAAAGACTCCATGAAAAAAAACTATTAGAACATGGATTAAGCAAAGCTTTAGGATACAAATCAATATACAAAAATCTGTTGCATTCCAATATAATAACAACAAACTAGCAGAAAGAGAAAACAAGAAAACATTTCCATTTACAATTGCATCAGAAAGAATAAAATCTTGGAATAGACCTAACAAGGAGGTGAAAGACCTGTACTATGAAAACTATAAGAATAAGACACTGATGAGAGAAATTAAAGAAAACACAAATAAATGGAAATCTATACCATGTTTGTGGATAGGAAGAACTAATATTGTCAAATTGACCATCCTGCCCAAAGCAATTTACAAATTCAATGTGATTCCTATCAAAACATCAATGGCACTTTTTCAATGAGCTAGAGAAATTAATCCTAATATTTATATGGAATTATAAAAGATCCTGAATAGACAAAGCCATCTTGAGAAAAAAGAATAAAGCTGTGGTTATCATGCTTCTTGACTTCAAGCTATACTACAAGGCTACCATGTTTAAACAGTATGGTACTGGCACAAAAACAGACCCATAGATCAAAAGAACAGAATAGAGAGCTCAGATACAAACCCATGCATTATGGCCAATCACTATATGATAAGGGATCCATGAATATGCAATGGGGAAACAACAGTCTCTTCAAAAAACAGCATTGGGGAAACTGGACAGCTACATGTAAGAAAATGAAATGAGATCACTCTTACACAAAAGTAAATTCTAAATGGATTAAAGACCTAAATATAAGACACAAATCTATAAAACTCTTAGAAGAAAACATAGGCAAGAACCTCATGAATATTAGCATAAGAAATTTCTTTCTGGATACATCCTCCCAGGCAATGGAAACAAAAGCAAAAAATGAACAAGTGGGACTATACCAAACTAAAAAGCTTCTGCACAGCAAAGGAAATTCTCAACATAGCAAAAAGGCTAACTAACATATGGAAAATAAATTTGCAAATGAGATATCCAATAAAGGACTAACATCCAAAATATATAAAGAACTCATATAACTCAACACCAAAAAAACAACCTAATTAAAAAATAGAGGACCTGAATGGACATTTTTCCAAAGAAGACATACAAATGGCCAACAGACACATGAAAAGATGCTACACATCACTAATCATCAAGAAAATGCAAATCAAAACCACAATGAAGTATCATCTCATACCAGTCAGAATGGCCACTACCCAAAAGGCAAGAAATAACAAGTGTTGGTGAGAATGTGGAGAGCCTGTACACGGTTGATGGGAAGGTAAATTGGCACAGCCACTGTAGAAAACAATGTAGAGGTTCTTCAAAAAACTAAAAATAGAAATACCACACAACCCAGTAATTCTACTTCTAGGAATTTACCCAAAGAAAACAAAATCACTAATTCAAAAAGATGTATGCATACCTATGTTCACTGCAGCATTATTTACAGTAATAAAGATATGGAAGCAACTGAAGTGCCCATCAAAAGATGAATGGATAAAGAAGATGTGGTACAACTGAATATTATTCAGCCTCAAAAAAGAAGGAAATCTTGCCATTTGTGACAACACGGATGGACCTGGAGGTTATTATACTAAGTGAAATAATCCAGGTAGAGAGACAAATACCATGTGATTTCCCTTACCTGTGGAACCTAAAGACCAAAACAAAGAAACGAAAAAGAAGTAGACTGACAAATACAGACAACAAACTGTTGGTTACCATAGGGACAGGGTGGTGGGAAGATGGGTGAAATAGGTGAAGGGGATAAAGAGGTACAAACTGCAAACTGTACAACTAAGTTAGTCATAGCAAAGGAAGTACAACACAGAAAATATAACCAATAATACTGTAATATCTTGGTATGATACTGGGGCAAGTACACTTATCATAGCAAGCACCTAGTAATGCATATAATTATTGAGTCACTATGTTATACATCTGAAGCCAATATAATATTGTATGTAAACTTTATTCCAAAAAAAAAAGAAAATAAATGAACTAACGGAGAAAGAAAAGAATCTGAGTAACTTCCATTAAAATGGTAACACTACAGTTTGGGGTAAAAACTCTAAATCCTATGCATTTTCAAGGAGCAATAGCCATTTTTAAAAATTGCTTAGATGCCTCTATATGTAGACAAGCAAAATCATGTTGGATAGAGATTACTTCAGACCATCTCACCAAATAACTATCATTGCTTCAGTCAAATATTTAATGTAGCTTTGTTCAATGTTCCAGAATGTTCTGTGGATTCTGTAATTAAAAGTCAGAGGTAATGGGCCCAGTGAATTCTTGGCTTGCAGAAAACAAATTTTCCCTTGAAGTATACAGCTGACAAGTCACAACAAAGACGAGCTTTTGTTTATCTCAGATCTCATCTTATTCTGGTCACTACATCTAATCCACAGATAAAACAGTCTTTGGGAAAACTGGGTTACTCTTATAACAACAATCTCCAAGTCAGGTTGAGTCCTTTGCACATCTAAACAAAACTTATCCCAGATACAGTCAGGTTTGTGGTAGAGTGTAAGTGTCATGGTTCTTAAGAGAGTTTATATTTATCCTTTCCTACGAAGCCAAGTGAAAGAGTTGGATGAAGTTCTCTAGCTTTCAGGTTCTTAAGGCAGAAGTCTGTTTATTTCAGGAACATGGAATCAACCTTTGTTTCTTTTGCACACATCATTCCTGGAATTGAGTACTTCACACAGTCAGAGCTCACAGCCTTGTTATGCCTCAAATGTAGAAGAAGAAATATATGTTGGCAAATGCTCTTCCTGGGACAAAATGTAAATGCGTATCTATAAGCAACACTAGACCAAGCAGTCATGGTTCTGGAAGAAATCATAGAAAAATAGGTTAGGATCTGAAGAGGCCTCCCCAGAGTAATCACAAGACATAAACAGAAGGGCCCCTCCGGATCTGTCACAGGTGAAGAGAGCATGTCTCTGATTCCCAACTGGGTGGCCTCCACCAGCAAAAAACAGTCTCAGATTGTTTTGGTTCCTTGTTCAGCCTGAGTGCAGAAAGATAAAATCCTCAGTAATTGTCAAGTTCCTCTGATTCTTTATTCTAATCCCCTGACCTTAATGTTTATCCAACAAATCCCTTGCTCCTCCTGTTACTTGTCTCCCTCAGGACTTTTGGGATTGCTTGGCCCTCAGTTCATCCATATTCACCTGGCTCACATCCCCTGAGCCACATAATATTTTCTTAGTATAGAACCTGCTACAATCACCTAGAAAATGACATGTTTTATAAATGGTTGTTTAATAATCCATCAAATCTATTTAATATATGCTTACAACTCAAACCCTCTACCACAAGAAGTTTAATTTAATGAGAAGGCAAACACTTTAAGATTCTAATTAATAATAAGACACAATTAATAGCATAAATGATATAAATAATGAGATGCATCTGAAGATTAACATTATCAAAGACTTTTCTTTATTCCTTTACATTCAAATAATTAATTTCAGCCCATATGCATTTAAAGGATTCATAGCATAGATAACGAGGAGTGAAAACCCAAATAATAATGAACCAATGTATGCCAGATATTATGTATGTGTTTTCATACATGCTCTTTATTGGCTCCCCACAAAACACTCTGAGTTTATTGGTGAAGAAACTGAGATTCAGAAAAGTAGCTTCCCTAGCACCACAAAGTTCCATACGTATTTAAATCCATACGTATGGAACTCTGTAGCTATCATGGTCCAGTAAGGTAACAGAAACTGCTCTTCATTCTTCAACCTAAGGGAACTTAATACAGAAAAATTCTGAGAAGCTGAACTAACAACTAGAAATAGGTATTTCTGAGAACACCTCTTTCTGAAAGATAACTCCACCCACAGGGTGGAGGGAAATAGAAATTGATAGCTTAACCAGAGCCTAAGATACAGAGCCTCCAGTAGAATCTAAAACCGTAGAGAAAGGGGTTAACTGGGGGAACCAGGGAACATGAAGGAAATTCAGGAATTGCAGTAGACTCTGCTTGAGGGAAAGAAAGAAAAAAGGATAAATACTCTTACTTTACCCTTCCTTCCACCTTCCAGTTTTCTTTCAGTACCCCCCGCTGGTGAATCTTACATAGAGAGGAGCTGCTCAGGGCATCTGGAAATACAATTCTCTTTAATATGCCACAGAAGAGCTGGAGGTCAGCAAACTGATTTGAGAACAAAAAGGCAAATGCTAGCCTAGATTCCATGATGCTGCATAGCCTGCTAGAGTGGATAGTATGCAGTTGAGAAAGTATGAAGTATATTCTGGAGTAACAAATAGTGAAATTTGCTTGCTGCAAATGGAACATGTGGAAACATTAAGCTGGAAGAGTAGAGTAGTGTAACAACATGGGGAACTATGAGAGCCAGGTAAAGTTGTTGAAGTTTAATTTAATTAGAAGGCAATCAGACAAGGGATATGATATAATTGACATGTTGTTTAAGGAATATTAATTTGAAAATTGCATGTATAATGGTACTGAAAGATTGGAGAATATTACCCAGAAATAGAGCAATCACAATTGTTTAGGGTATAAATGATAATGCAATGTAGTAGAGAGCTGTAATTTATTGTTCACCTACTATGAGCCAGCTACCATTCTGCATAATTTATGGATGAGCCTCATTCCAGGTGATTCTCATGGTCAGTCTTCAAGGTAAACATCATTATCTGGCTATACACGCACGCACACACACACACACACACACACACAAATGAATCAGAATTTAAGTGGATTCTCACAGTTATGTAATGAGGAAGTGACAGGGCCTGGCCTAGGCCACTGCTAATGAAATGAAATGGAATTACTTTAAATGATTCAAAATTGATGTGTTTATGAACACAAAGCTTGACACCAAAGGTGGTATGTGTTACTACTTTTTTTGGTTGATTAATAGTTTGTTTTTTAGTGGAACATAGACACTTTTCCAAGTTGCCATGGATTTTTCACCTATTTTCATTACAGGTTGGATTACTCTTTAGTTCAGAACTCTCCTGAAACCACAAAAACTCTTAGAAGAAAACATAGGCAACATAAGCATAAGCAATTTTTTTCTGGATACGTATCCTTGGGCAAGGGAAACAAAAGCAAAATAAACAGGTAGGACTATACCAAACTAAAAAGCTTCTGCACAGCAACAGAAACCCTGAACAAAACAAAAAGACCACCTAACATACGGGAGAATATATTCATAAATGAGGCATCCAGCAAAGGGCTAACATCCAAAGTTTATGAAGAACACATGTAACTCAACCCCAAAGAAACAAATAACCCAATTAAAAAATGGGAAAAGGACCTGTATAGACATTTTTCCAAATAAAACATACAAATGGCCAACAGGCACATGAAAAGATGCTCTATATCCCTAACCATCAGTGAAATGCAAATCAAAACCACAATGAGATGTTACTTTACACCAGTCAGAATGGCCACTATCCAAAAGACAAGAAATAACAAGTGTTGGTGAGAATGTGGAGAAATGAGAATCCTCCTGCACTCTTGGTAGGAACGTAAATTGGTGCAGCCATTGTGGAAAGCAGTATGGAATTTCATCAAGAAACTAAAAGTAAAAATACCATTCTACTCAGTAACTCCACTTCTGGGAATTTACCTAAAGAAAACAAAATCACTGACTCAAAAAAAATTTTTGTGCACTTCTGTGTTTATTCCCACATTATTTACAATAGTGAAGATATGGAAGTAAACAGATGAAGATGTGTTACATATAAACAATGGAATATTATTCAACCGTGAAAAAGAAAGATACTTTGCCATTTGGGACAACATGTATGGACCTACAGGGTATTATGCTAAGTGAAGTAAGTCAGGCAGAGAAAGGCAAGTACCATATGATTTCCCTTATATGTGGAATCTAAAAACAAAACAAGCAAAATAGCATTACACTCATAGACAGTGAGGAGTGGCTACCATCAGGGAAGGGTTAGGGTGGATAGGTGAAATAGGTGAAGAAGATAAAGAGGAACAAAATCTCAATCATAATATAAATTAGTCACAGGGATAACGTACAACATATAGAATATAGTCAATAGTTCTGTAACATCTTTCTGTATTGACAGCTAGGAACTACACTAGTTGGGGTGAGCATTTGACAATGTAGAGAACTGTTGAGTCACTATGTTGCATACTTGAAACCAATATAATATTGTACATCAACTATACTTCAATTTAAAAAAAAACTCCTGTGCTAAACATTTTGTTACAAACATGCTCAGATTAAAGTAATGTCATCAGGGCCTATATTAGAAGGTTTCATAAAGCAGAAGAATGCTAACATGGATATCAAACATATATTGAATGCCTCAATTTGTTCCTATATTGAAATGTTTTAATATTATCTACCATGAAGATTTAATGTTTTCTCCAGTTTTTCATTAAGTTCTATTTGTTAATCACTCTCAACAATTGGATATTATGGGCATTCCTTTTATTTCAGTAACTTTATTGCCACTAAATGAGCACATCTATTATAGTAAGTTACCTGTTCAACATTTGTACTGATGTGCATTCACTCATCCCAAATCATTTTCATACCAATGCTGAAATTTTTAATAACTCTTGAAATAATGGTTTTTTTTAAAATCCTATAGAGTTTAAATTCTCTAAGTATATAAAGTGAATATAACATGAGGCTTTTCTTGGTATTTTTGGTTGAAAGTAATGGTCATTATTTTTTCATCTAGCTTTAATTAATTTTTATTTTATGTTAGTCAATGGAACAATAAAGAATCAATAAAAGTCCACTAAGTCTCCCTAAAATTGGAACTAATATATATAAAGAAATCTGAATTTGGCAGCTATTTCATCTGTTAAAATGATTAGAAATTATTCCACCTACCCCCACCCTACCTTTCTAAATATCAATTGAAAACTTGTTTTTGGACTCTCATGGTGTTTTAATAATATGAATCAAAGGCTGAATTGGAAGTATTGTTAGTACTAAAATGACTCATTTTTAAGTTTCATTGTTTAGTTGAATGTGAAACAACTCTGTATGTACATTCTTCTAAGAACTTCTGATATCATTCCTGTTTCTTCTCAGAATATTAATCTGGTGGAAAGAATAGGTCATCACTTCTGAAATGGATGGCCGTGCTGCATAGAAAATAGATAAGCTTATTATCCTCAATACATTTGACTCATTGCTGTCCATATGACTTAAAAGCCTGTATTATCACAAATTCTGAGAATATTTATCCCTGTGAAACATTAGACAAAACCACTAAAATCTATTGTTTTACTTTGTACCCAAATTCTGCAGTAAGACAGAGACTTATACTTTTTAATTGCTAAATGTTTTAATTGTTCTAACAATCTCTTGTTCAAAATTTTCAGTAGGTGACATTTCTATAATTTCTGTCTATACAAGTTCTTTTTTCTTTATGACATTTGCGGCCTTCCCAAATATTTACCAAGAATTCCCAATACCATTTAAACTGATAATAACTAAAGTGAAAAAGTATCTTGTAGAGTTTATGAGGCCTTAGAACCTTCAGGCCATAGAGCAATAGATTAAATGACCTCTTAAGACCCCCTCCAGTCCTGTATTCTATGGGGACTGATAAACCACAGAGATAGCCAAACAAAGTGGATACAATGAAACTGGTTCTATTATCCCAGCATTTAATGGTTTTCTGTGTATGAAGTTCAAAGCTGAAAGTTTCAACAAAGATTCCACCAACACAGTGTTTCCTACACTTACCTCTTTTCTGCTTACAATACTTTCTTACGTTTTTCAAAGGCCAAAAAAATGTGCTTTCTTTGTAATGACTGAAGTAGTTTAAGTAACAGGAGATATTATTACAGATAAAAAAAATGACAGTGAAATCAGAGTAATACAGTTGGATTAAGCTGGATTTGGGTTTAGGCCAACAGAGCAACTAAAGGAATACAAAAAGGCAAAAGTCTGATTTTTAATAGAAAGAGAAGTAAATTTTGAGTAGAGACATACATGCTAAAAGGAAAGGGGGAAAGTTAAAGAGTTTTGAGAAAGAGTAAATGAAATATGCTAAAAGGTGAATTAAATGATGTTCAAGGTCTTTGCATATCACCTAGAAATAAATATGGTTTTAGTTAGAATAAAAATAATCAATGTGGAGAAGTCAAAAACTAATAAAAACCAAGAAAGAAGAAAATGTACAGGATAAAACATGAGGTAGAGAGAAGCACTGAGATGACTGAATGAAGTTAAAAGTGTAAAAAATATGATAAGAAAATTAAAGGTAGAAAATGAGAGAAAGATTGCATGAGAGTTTGAGATAAATCAGGATCCTTTCAAGTCGAGAAGGAAGAAGGGGTCAGGGCTGGAAATAATGGGATCCCCATGAAAAGGAAAATGTAATTTATTCACTGAAGTGGTAGATATTGCTATCAATTTTAATGACTTCTCTGCATCAGCCTCCAGACTAGAGAAAGAAGATATTAGCAGAGACATATATTTGCATATCTCAGGGAAGGAGGATGAAATAAATATCATGTTACAGCAATGACTAACTTAACAAACTATTCCATTTCTGGCAAACTATAGAAAAAATTGAAAGCCAACCTGGATTTCAGAAAGCAGTATTAATAAATAAGAAGACCTTTATCAAGTGCCTTTGAAAACTTTATAGAATTTCAGGGACAAAAAACAAAAAAATAGCCAAAATTTTTAGACTGACTTGTTTTCATACCCACAGTCCGAAATAATTCTTGAAAATGTAATACCCTGGCAACTATGTATGTAAACTTGGTCAGTCACAGAAAGCTTCATTAGCTTTCTCTGATAGAATTTTGGTAGGAATACACACTCACACACAAACACACACACACATTAATTTTAACTCCATTTTATTCTGTCAGAGGAAGGTAGAATTTTTCTCTTCCAGGAAGCTTTTTCACCTCAGCAGCGTATAAGCACTCAGGGAAATCCTTGAGCCAGTCATTCATATACCCACCACTGTGTGAATGATGAAAACACGCACAGAGACGAGCAATGGAGTACAGAGCATGCTGTAGCCATCACCGCCTCACGCTGCCTAGCAGCTTGAAGAAACCAAAAACTTCACATCAAATTATCCCAGCCAAGGCTTCATACTTATCCATGTCCTGATGGGTTATACAGATAAAAATCATATTTTCCCCATTCTAAGCAGGAAACAGCCAAATGATTCATTAATGGACACAAAATCAAAGCATGATCTGTGTCAACTAAAAAAACTTCTAGTAAGATTTTTGTTAAAATTTTGCATGATTGGATCTCAGAAAATCCAGTGAAAAATCTCTGCCTCTGAAGATCTCATAAAATGCTGAAGAAGGAATTGATCTCAGCATTGATGATTTTGACTTCGCAGAATAATGTAAGATTGCCTGGGGACGTTCTGCACTGAACTTCCTGCTGCTTGCTTCAGCAGTTTCTGACGGGCACCCCAGTTGGAACTCCACTGATGTGAAGGTGTTGTTCTCCTGCAATGGGAATTTGGCTTCTCTGAAAAGTAAACCGAGGGCAACCAAGACTGTGTTTTTCTAGATAGTGAAAGTTCAGGTCATTGAAATAGTAAATTAGTGTGACTGATTCAGGTGGTATTACCAGGAATGGAGAGAGATTGGTTGGGGAGTCATGGTGAAATAAGAAGCCACAGGACATAGGATGTGATTGCATAAAAGGTAAGGAGAAATTACACAGAGGAGTTGAAGATTACCTAGAAATACAGTGACGCCATTCATACAAATAAGACTACTCTGAGGCTGAACAGGAGAATAAATAATAGACCTGATTTCAAAATGCTGACTTGGACGTGATGACTAAGTAACACAAGGAGAAATGTACATTCTGTTATGCTGTTGTGTTATTGACAAAAATTGACCAACAGCTATTTCTACTCAACACCAACCAAACTAACGATCCTCTACATTATAAAGTAAACATAACTTCAAAATATTATTAAATAACATACTATCCACATGACCTGGTTGAAAGATTAAAACAAAGTTCTTTGAGAGGAAAAAAACAAAGTTCAAAATCCTTCACAAAAATTGCTGTAAAGTTGAAATGAAAAATGGCTATCTAGGCATTAGGCTAAATCTGATATTCACAAAAATAACAAACTCAGGACTATTAAGAAGTAATATAAAACCCACTTCTCTTGGCATACACAGCCAAGTTCAAATGCAATTGCTTTGGAACAAGATTCTGGGAAAAAATTACTTCCTTCTTAACTCTGACCCAACCTCTCCCATCTCTATTTGTTTTCTGAGTCAAACTTACAAAAATCTTTGAATGAGTCTCCAGCACTGAATATAAATGTTTCCTCTGGGTGATTCTGGCTGTAGAAATGCCTCATTTGTCAATTTAGGAAGCTGAGAGCACTACAAATTGGATCATCTGTTTCCTACAGAAATAAAATCTAAAAAATTAGCAGAACTCAACATTCACTGTGTCTATAAAGTAAACCTGGCAACCCCTCCTTATTTTAGTTTCATGCCAACTCAACTGTTGTCAATTACAGAAATGATCATCACCTTTAAAAATGACCTTTCACTGAGGTAGAATTCTCCATTTATTTGGTTTGACGTGTTTTAATTAAAATCAACTCACAACTTCCAGTGTTTTATTGTTATTATTTACTCTTAACTTTTATTGAATATCCTAGATTTAAAATTATCACTAAAAATCCTATTATGAAACATGCATGTGGTTCATTTTTTGTGCATTCTGTTTTCCCTGTTGGAGTGTAACTGAGAAGTTGAAGAAAGAAACAGGAACTTAACAAAAGTCTTGGCAATTGATTTACAAATTTGAATAGCTTGTAAGACAGGCTTTGATTAGTGTTTCTCTTTTATAGATTAGACACCTCAGAACTACTTCTTCAGTGTTTGAGATTATTACTTCAGATTAAGCCACTTGATCTAGTGTTAAGATCAGTATAACTCTTGGCACATTTTACTGTGACAGAAGTTAGACACAAGCTCCTTGAGTCTTTGGCTTTCTTATTTGTAAATGGGCATAACACTTCCAGAATAGAATAATTTGTAGTGAAAGTAAACTAAATATAAAACAATACCTGCTACAAAGCAAGTTTAACAGTAAGTAAAATCAGTTAGTAAGTACACTTTGTGTTAATCAACTTGGTATTTTTTTGATGCAACACGAACGAAACAGCTTTGTATATTTGATAACAAATGTACTGATTTTAGTAGAACTGATGAGTTGTTTCAAGTAGTTTATAAAAATCTTAAGTGTATCCATAAGTTGTGAGGGCAATGAGACATTACAAAAAAAGAAGAAGAAGACAATTTGCTCTCTCCACCCTACTAATGTCGATAAAGTCAATCATGGACTAATCAATAGCATTTCTGACAGCCTTCAGGCCACTTCCTCAGCTGATCTACCTTTAATCAACTGGTCAGCTGCTATTGCCTGGCCTCCATTTATCTGCCAGCAACTGTAGCCAACATAGCATCACTCCTTACCTTTCACTCTGACCTTCGCCTTGATACTATTATCTTTATTATATTGTTAACAGTGAGTCCACTTTTCCTTCATAATTATTACTTACACTTCAAAGCAACAATTTTTGTTTTGAGGACCTCTTTTTACTTTAAGAAATAGTCGTGGTCTTCTACATGAAGATAGATTTGATTATTCCTGTGCTAACAAAATATGTGATCAAAAGTTTGCCACATATCTTGAAGGGATTTTAATTTTAACACTAACTTATAAATTATAACATATCTACTATACATCTTTGAAAATTATTTAAATTTCCGTATCATACAACATATACTAGTGCATGCACATTTGAATACATAAAGGCTATTTGTTAAGACTATGGGTTCAAGGATCTTTTGTAACTAATAAATAAAACTAATAAAACATTTCCCCTTTGGGTGCATGCATTAAAACAACAAGGCTGTTGTACAGACAATATAAAATAGTTGTTCTCAACCACTATTCTCAGAAAGCAGTTTGGAAATCTGAGAAGATATTTTGGCTTGTTACAGTGATGGGCCGTGCTCTGGTACTTAGGTGGTGGAAGTCTGAGGTCTCTCATGCTCTGCAATGTAATAGGTAAATGTTCTATCAATATAATTATATGCTGCATTGTAGGGGCCGGCCTACGGCCGAGGCTGAGTCCCACTATGGCTGAACACCGCCCTTCCACTGTAGCTGACCAACGCCCTAAGATGGCGCCCGCTTCCTGGGCGCCACCCTTCCTGGTTTGGTGGCATTAGCATAAGGAAGTTGCTCCTATAGGCTTGCCCCATGCTTCCGCGCTCGTGCTCAACTCATGCAGAAGGCATGCTACCAATCAGCTTAAAGGTCACGCATGATCTTGATCACCATAGGCCAGCTTCCTTTATATAAGGCATAAGCAGGAAAGAGAAGGAGAGTCTCTCTCCTCTCATTCTTCCTCTCACTCGCTCTCTCCGGCTGTTGCTTCTTCTCACTCACCTTCTCCCGACCTTCTGAGCAACAATAAAGAACTGAAGTGAACCAGGTCTGTGTACGTATCGCTGTTGTCACCGCCACAAGGAGCGAACGCGATATCTGGTGCCGAAACCCGGGAATTTTTCTCCAACCACCCAGAGGAGAAACTGGTGGATGCGGATGCCATAGAGCTTCTTACCCTGAAGCAGTACCAGTGGACTCCATTCGGAAGGATCGTTCCGGAGGGCACCTCGAAAGAGGAGGGTGAGTGGATCAACAAGCAAAACGAAAGTAAGCAGCCGAGGTGGGGATTTCTATTCTGTCTGTTCATCTTGTTCATCCTTGTGCTTATTATTGTGTTTGTTGTTGCTAAGTATTTTAGATGAAGTAAGGGCGCCAGTGAAAGTTCACGGGATAGCGACGAAGCAAGGAAAGATCGCGGTATAGTGATGAATGTAAATTAGTGATAAGAGTACCCCCTACCTATAGACATCAGGAGTATATCTTAATCTCTTCACTATTAACATGGGGTCTGAAGGGTCTAGACTGAGAGCAGAAGAGCCTTTGAGAGCACTTCTGAGGGCCAACAGAACATCATTAAAAACAAAAACCGCAAGGGCTTTCCTCCACACGGTAGAGAAGCATGCTCCGTGGTTCCTAGATGAAGGAAGAATCACTACCCCCGTGTGGGAAAAGTTAGGCGAGGATCTGCGCAAAGCAGATCGCAGGGAGCCGCTCCCGGCTGGGACACTCCCCATATGGGGGCTGGTTAGGAGCTGCCTAAAGGAGAATAAACCTAGTTGTAGAGAGGCCATAAGGGAAGGAGAGGAGGTTCTTGAAGAAGTGAAAGAACAAAGATCCTCTGCGAGAGCATCTGAAAGAGGATCTACACAGGGGGGTCCTCTGATGAGGAAGAGGACCAAGAATTATCAGGAGAAGAGTTAGAGGCTAGGGCTGCTCAGAGAGGACATCGGCCCACATTGTACCCCTCACTGAGCCAACTGAGAATAAGCAGAGAGGAAGGAGAGACTAGTTCGGCCCCTCTCCCCAATAAGAGCAGTAAGGTAGAAGAGATTGTGCCAACCACCCCAAATCATCCATTTTGCTCTCCAACCTATAGAGCAGAGCCACCCCTTTACCAGAGTTACTCATGTTGTGGTGGCCAGGGGTGCCAAGAACAATTGGGCAAGAATAGATGGAGGGAATGGCTAACCATGGAGGGGAATGCAGCCTTCCCAGTAATAGACGATCCAAACACCCAGCAAAGATACCATCAAGCCCTAGATTTTAAGCTTGTAAAAAGCCTAAAGGAAGCTGCCACCACCTATGGAGTGCAAGCAGCGTTCACTGTGGCCATAATGGAGTCATTAGCCACTCAGAATCTAACACCAGATGATTGGGCTAATGAAGCCAGAGCATGCCTTACTGGAGGTCAATACCTGCTATTCAAAACTGCGTGGGCAGAGCTTTCACAAGACACTGCCTGGCGCAACGCTGCCGCAGGGAACAATCAGTGGAACCTAGAGATGCTGATGGGCACAGGACCTTACTTAGGACAGCATAATCAGATAAATTACCCGCCTGCAGTATATATGCAAATAGCTACAGCAGCTGTCAAGGCCTGGAAAACACTCCAGGGCTCTGGTGATTTACAGGGTCAACTATCCAGAGTACTCCAAGGATCAAATGTGCCTTACGCAGATTTCTTGGCGAGACTGATGCAAACTGCAGGCCGTATATTTGGAGATGCTGACACAGCCATGACCCTAGTAAAACAGTTGGCCTATAGCAAGCAAATAAATGGTGTAAAGAAGCTATCAGGCCTTGGAAAAATAAAGATTTAAATGTGTACCTCAAAGTTTGCCGAGACATCAATGATAGTGTAGTGCAAGGACAAGTGATAGCCACAGCCATAACTCAGGGACTGCAACAGGCACGTAGTAGGGGTACCCCTCCTGGAGCATGCTTCCATTGCAAGCAGATGGGTCATTTAAAGCGAGATTGCCCGAAATTAGGTGGAGGAGGAGCCAGTGTGACCAACATCAAACCACAACCGAGATTATGTCCCAGATGTAGAAAAGGAAACCATTGGGCAAGAGAGTGCAGATCAGTAGTAGATGTGGAGGGACACCCACTACCCCCGCAGCAGGCAAAAAACGGGAGGCCGGGCCCCCCACCTCAGAGCCCTCAAATGTATGGGGTGATCCAACAAATTCCCAGGACACATTTTCATCTGACAGATCAAGGATCCAGCTTGGAGTTGAAGAACCAAGGAGAGCCACCACAGGGAGCGCAGGAGTGGACATCCGTGCCACCACCAGACTCATATTGACATCCGAGATGGGGGTCCAGTTAGTAGAGTCAGATTTTAAAGGTCCATTACCTAAGGATACAGTGGGACTCCTATTGGGCCGGAGTTCCACAACCAAAGCAGGATTGATGGTACACCCAGGAGTTATTGACCCAGATTATGAGGGAGTAGTAAAGATTATGGTCTCCTCCCCAAGAGGCGTAACAGCCATCAATTCTGGAGACCGCATTGCTCAAATTCTTATGCTTCTTAGTAAGCATAGACAATATGGACATAAAAACATGAAAAAAGGTCAATCAGGATTTGGATCATCTGGGGCCCCTCTGACCTGTTCATAATGGAGCTGGGAGACAGGCCTATGCTTGTCCTGAAGATTAGAGATAGGAACTTCTTAGGACTATTAGACACAGGGGCAGATCGCAGCATTATAAGGGAAGTTGAGTGGCCTAAAGATTGGCCTCTAAACCGAGCTGCTCAGACACTAAGAGGGCTGGGCATAGCTCAAGCCCCATTATGTAGTGCTGCCACACTCCCCTGGAAAGATGTGAAAGGGCATGAGGGAGTAGTTCAACCTTATGTGCTGAGCATACCGGTGTCTCTCTGGGGAAAAGACATACTGACCCAGATGAATCTTAAACTAACAACAGAAACCTTCTATAGTAATCAGGCAAAGTCCATTATGAGGAAGCAGGGCCATACAGGGACCGGAGGCATAGGAAAAAACTTGACTGGCAGAGAGACACCCATCCCGCTCTCAGGAGTGGTACCCAGTAGGAT
The DNA here is from genome assembly GCF_030020395.1 of Manis pentadactyla. Classification (NCBI taxonomy): domain Eukaryota; kingdom Metazoa; phylum Chordata; class Mammalia; order Pholidota; family Manidae; genus Manis; species Manis pentadactyla. The sequence continues at coordinate 62,013,569 of NC_080021.1, forward strand.
TGGAGGCCCAGGACTGGGTTTTTCCTCGGGGCCATTGAGGACAGACAAGAACTAAAAATACAATGGCGATCAGAGGAGCCCATGTGGGTTCCTCAGTGGCCCCTAACTAAAGAGAAAAGGGAAGCAGCCCACACATTAGTGCAAGAGCAAATGGCCGCAGGGCATCTTCAAAGTTCTACTTCCCCATGGAATACACCCATATTTGTCATAAGAAAGAAATCAGGAAAATGGAGATTGCTGCATGATCTAAGAGCTGTAAATAAACAGATGATTCTCATGGGATCAGTACAATTAGGTTTACCATTGCCTATGGCCCTGCCAAAAGATTGGAAGACCATTGTAATAGATATCAAAGATTGTTTCTTTTCCGTCCCTCTTTATCCTGAGGATTGTAAAAGGTTCGCCTGCACGGTACCAGCCGTCAATCATGGTCACCCAGATGAGCGGTATGAATGGAAGGTGTTGCCACAAGGCATGGCGAATAGCCCTACTATGTGCCAATTGTTTGTACATAAGGCCCTGGCAGAAGTTAGAAAAAGGTTCCCTGAAGTGATTATCTATCATTATATGGATGATATTCTCTTATGTCATGAAAGGAACAGTGTAGTAGAAGAAGGCCTTTGCTTCTTGCAAGAACATTTTAAACAATGGGGCTTAGAACTAGCACCAGAAAAGGTACAGGTAACTTGTACCAAACAGTATTTAGGAATAAAATTGGAAGATACTATTGTTAGACCATTAAAAGTGATCATAAGAACAGATCATCTAAGCACCCTCAATGATTTTCAAAAACTCCTTGGAGATATAAATTGGGTAAGGCCATTCCTAAAGCTTACAGATGAAGAGCTCAGTCCATTATATGAGACACTGAAGGGCGATTCTGATTTATCATCTCCGCGCTCTCTCAGTAAGCAAGCCAAGGAAGCCTTGAGCCTAGTCCAATCCCGCTTGCAGCTTGCCCAGGTAGATAGAATAGACTATGGCAAATTGCTATTCCTTATAGTGATACCCAGTAATAATAGCCCAACAGGGGTACTTTGGCAGGAAGGGCCAATTCTCTGGGTATATCTGGCCCACTCTCCAGGAAAAACATTAAGATGGTATCCTCAGAGTATAGCCGATTTGATCATCAAGGGAATCAGGACAGCTATAAAAACATTTGGGATTCCCCCAAACATAATAATAATAATACCTTATACTGCTGAGCAGATTGAATGTCTTACTGCATGCTGTGATGCATGGGCTGTTGCTTACACCATCACCAATGCTTCCTTTGACAACCACTACCCAAAACATCCTTGGCTACAGTTCTGCCTCTCTAATCCCGTCATCTTTCCTAAAAACACAAGATGTAATCCCATACCCAAGGCTAAGGTGGTGTTCACTGATGGGTCAAAGAATAGCATCGGGACTGTGGTCACTGGTGACCAATCTTAGACATTCAGTTTTCCACCCACTTCAGCCCAACAAACAGAGCTGTTGGCTATAGCAAAAGCCTTTACACTTTTCTCACAGGAACCTTTTAACCTTTTAGCAGATAGTCAGTATGTAGTGAATGCTGTGTCCATCTTAGAGAATGTAAGTTATATTAGCCAGTCTTCCCCGTTGCCAGTATTTTTAGAAAGCTACAACAACTGATCTGGGATCGATCAACACCTTTCTTTATTGGACATGTAAGAGCCCACACTTCCCTCCCAGGACCCATTGCTGAGGGAAACAGATGTGCCGATGTCCTGACCCATGAGTCTAAAATCTCAGTGATATTTGACCATGTAGAACAAGCCACACAATTTCACAAACAATTTCATGTGAATTCAAACACCCTTCGCTTAAAATATAATATTACTAGAGACCAAGCTAGAGCCATAGTAGTAAGTTGTAAATGGTGTGTTACACTCTTACCCACCGTTTCAGAGGGAGTCAATCCAAAGGGACTACTACCCAATCACATTTGGCAAATGGATGTCACTCATATTCCAGAGTTTGGCAAGATGAAATATATTCATGTGTCTGTTGACACCTGCTCAGGCATCATTTTCTCCTCTTGCCATACAGGGGAAAAAACTAGAGATGTCATAACTCACTGCCTTCAGGCGTTTTCAGCCTGGGGAAAGCCCAAGCATGTAAAAACTGATAATGGACCAGCATATACATCCCAATCCTTTCTTAGATTTTTAAGGGTAATGGATATCACCCATACCACAGGTATTCCCTACAACCCTCAACAGCAAGGCGTGGTAGAGTGCACCAACCTGACCCTTAAAAATGCTCTCTATAAACAAAAAAGGGGAATAGGGGCAGACTTCAGATCCCCCAGAGACAAACTTAACATCATATTATTCATTTTAAATTTTTTGACATTGGACAAAGATGGCCACAGTGCAGCAGAGCGGCATAATCGCCATTCCAGGCCTAAAGACATGCCCGCAGTTATGTGGAAGGATGTATTGGAAGGATCATGGAAAGGCCCGGATCCAGTGTTAATCTGGAACCGAGGCTCTGTTTGTGTTTTCCCACAGGACCGAAACAATCCCATCTGGGTGCCTGAACGCCTGACACGGAGAGTGGCAAGACCAGAACCGGAAGTGCGAGATGCCGACCCCACTGATGCTGATCCTGCTACTGATCCTTCAGCAGGCGATAGGGGAACCCAGAGAACTATGGGGTCTGGTGAAGGCTTGGCCTCTACCACTCCCGGTGACTGAAACTGCACATACCTTTCCCGCCTTTTTCTCTAGCAATAGTACACTTAATATCCCATATCTGCCCTTTGACAGCTATGTGTTACTGGCATTCCTTTTCATAACCTCTCTAAAGCTGCCAATCTGTCCAGGGAATTAGGCAAGATGTTATCCACCAATTGGTCCAGTGAGTTTGACGTGCTCACCACTCAGCTATGGCTAGAAATATTGAATGTTAGTTCCCAAAAGGTAGAGGCGCTGTCTGTAGCTCAGTTTGCTGAAGCCGTGCTAAATGCCACCAAAGCCTGGTCAGGCATGGGTGTTATGGGTCTGTTCCATGCAACGGCAACATCAGGAAGTGCGGATGGCTCTGGCGCAGGCCATGGCAGCTATAGAGGAAGGCATCTCCCCTAGGGTGTAGCTCAATATGTTGGACCAGTAGTCAAAGACGGGTAAGATCAGGAGGTACGCATACCAACCTAAGACAGGGCGCAGACCTTAGCTGTCTGTTGCCCTATGACGGGTAAGGATGCTGCGCCTCCCTGACAACCTAAGACAGGCATGGTCCCCGAGCTTCATTGTGTTAAAAAACAAAAAAGGGGGAGATGTAGGGGCCGGCCTATGGCCAAGGCTGAGTCCCACTATGGCTGAACACCACCCTTCCACTGTAGCTGACCAATGCCCTAAGATGGTGCCCGCTTCCTGGGTGCCACCCTTCCTGGTTTGGTGGCATTAGCATAAGGAAGTTGCTCCTATAGGCTTGCCCCATGCTTCCGCACTCGTGCTCAACTCATGCAGAAGGCATGCTACCAATCAGCTTAAAGGTCACGCATGATCTTGATCACCATAGGCCAGCTTCCTTTATATAAGGCATAAGCAGGAAAGAGAAGGAGAGTCTCTCTCCTCTCATTCTTCCTCTCACTCGCTCTCTCCGGCTGTTGCTTCTTCTCACTCACCTTCTCCCGACCTTCCGAGCAACAATAAAGAACTAAAGTGAACCAGGTCTGTGTACGTATCGCTGTTGTCACCGCCACAAGGAGCGAATGCAATACTGCATATATTTATATTCTGTTTAAATTGATCATATCCTAGAAACCAGGTCCATTGTATATATAACTTCAAAGTATTTGGGGAAGGTTTTTAATATATATATTATAATTACAGAAAACTTATATATCATGTAAATCATAGAAAGATTGTACTTTGGCTTACTTGAAATTTTACCAAGCTTAATCATACTGAATAATAGATGACTAACAGCAAGATTGCACATAGTATTTGAGTTGTCAATAAACATGCTTTTAACAGTCTTGGTCTGTACTTGCCATGTTCATTGCATTTCTACATATACGTGCTAGCCTCCAACTACTTATTTATGTTTCATTATAGTCATGACCAAGCTTTTGAAAATTAAAAAAATATATATATATATATATATATGAGAGGCACTCAAGATAGCGGCGTGAGTAGGGTGGTGGAAATCTCCTCCCAAAACCATATATATTTTTGAAAATACAGCAAATACAACAACTCCTAAAAGAGAGACCAAAAGATACAGTACAACAGCCAGGCTACATCTACATCTGTGAGAACTCAGCATCTCACGAAAAGGGTAAGATACAAAGTCATGACCAGGCAGGACCCTAGCACTCCCCCAACCCCAGCTTACTGGTGGGAGGAAAAGAATCAGAGTGGGGAGGGAGTGGAAGCACAGCACTGCTAAATAACCAGCCCTAGTAATCTGCACCAGGAGCACAGACACACATTGTATGGTGTATTGGATATTAGAGAAATGGAAAAGTAATATCTGAGATGGCGACTGTGAGCAGGTCCCCACAGCCAGCTCCCCTGGAACAAAAGAAAAGCATGTGCTTTAAAAATCTTAAAGGGACAAGAGTTTAGCAGGTGGACAAAATTGTGATGGCACACTGAGCCTAGCAGGCTGAGAATCTTAAGGAAGTTCAGGCACGCTAGCTCTCTGGGTAGCAATGCAGCTCCAAAGCCTCTCACAGAGATAAGCAACTTGATGTTCATTCACCCCCGCTGGCACTGCAAGCAAACCAGCTGACCTGCCACTGCTACAGACCAGCCAGGGAGCAGCCCTGCCCACAACAACCACACAGAGTTTTCTCCAAGTCTGCAGCTACCCAGGCCAGACCCAGAGGCTGCTGCCAGCATGCAGCTGCCCGGCACAGGCAGAAGAAGCCAGTGCAAAGTCCAGAAGGCATTAGGGGATACCATTCTCACAGGAAAACACACCTGGTGTGCCTGCAACACCTGCCAGTGCCCTAGGCTACCCCAAGGGCCACCCCACCCACAGGAGCTCAGGGAATTAACCCAGGGACTGCTCCGGGTGTGCACGTAACTGACACAGACAGTGGAGAAGGGCAAGGAGACCAGAAAGCAGGAAAGGACTTTGTTCTCCCAGCTGACACACACGCCACCTGCCGGTGATCACTTCTATAGCTGCGAAAAGGCAGAAGAACCTGGCCCAGTCCAAAATCACTCGAACAATGCCAGAGAGAGGGCCTGGTGAGATAGATATAACCAATCTTCTTGAAAAAGAATTCAGAATAAAAGTCATAACCATGCTGATGGAGCTGCAGAGAAATATGCAAGAGCTAAGGGATGAGATCTGGAGGGAGATAAAAGAAATGAAACAATCAGTAGAATGACTTAAGAGCAGACTGGAAGAGTTGCAAGAGACTGTTAATGGAATAGAATCAGAGAACAGGAATACAGATAAGGTGAGGCAGAGAGAGGTAAAAGGATCTCTAGGAATAAAAGAATATTAAGAGAACTGTGTGACCAATCCAAATAGAACAATATTCGCATCATAGGGGTACTAGAAGAAGAGAGAGAAAAAGGGATAGAAAGTGTCTTTGAAGAAATAATTGCTGAAACTTCCCCAAGCTGGGGAAGGAAATAGTATCTCAGACCATGGAAGCCCAAAGATCTCCCAACACAAGGGACCCAAGGAGGACAACACCAAGACATATAATAATTAAAATGGCAAAAATCAAAGACAAGGACAGGGTATTAAAGGCAGCCAGAGAGATAAAAAAAAGATCACCTACAAAGGAAAACCCATCAGGCTATCATCAGACTTCTCAACAGAAACCTTACAGGCAAGAAGAGAATGGCATGATATATTTAATGCAATGAAATAGAAGGGCCTTGAACCAAGAATAATGTATCCAGCAAGATTATCATTTAAATTTGAAGGAGGGATTAAACAATTTCCAGAGAGGCAAAAGTTGAGGGAATTTGTCTCCCACAAACCACCTCTACAGGGTATTTTAAAGGGACTTCGCTAGATGGAAGTACTCCTAAGGCTAAATAAATGCCACCAGAGAAAATAAAATCACAACAAAGAAAGCAGATCAACCAAATACTAACTAAAGGCAAAAAATAAAATAAACTGTCCACAAAAGCAGTCAAAGCAAACACAAAAGAGTACAGAATAAAACACCTAACATATAATGAGTAGAGGAGGAAGAATAAGAAAAGAGAAAAATAAAGAATTATCAGACTGTGTTTATAACAGCGTAATAAGTGAGTTAAAGTTAGATGGTTAGATAGTAAAGAAGTTACCCTTGAACCTTTGGTAACCATGAATCCAAAACATGCAATGGCAATAAGTATATATATATCGACGCTCACACTAAATGTAAATGGGCTGAATGCACCAATCAAAAGATACAGAGTAATAGAATGGATAAAAAGCAAGACCCATCTCTATGCTGCCTACAAGAGACTCACCTCAAACCCAAAGAAATATGCAGACTAAATGTGAAGGGATTGAAAAAGATATTTCATTCAAACAATAGGGAGAAAAAAGCAGGTGTTGCAGTACTAGTATCAGACAAACTAGACTTCAAAACAAAGAAAGTAACAAGAGATAAAGAAGGGCATTACATAATGATAAAGGGGAAGGTCCAACAAGAGGATATAACTATTATAAATATCTATGCCCTCAACACAGGAGCACCAACATATGTGAAACAAATACTAACAGAATTAAAGGAGGAACTAGACTGCAATGCATTCATTTTAGGAGACTTCAACACACCACTCACTCCAAAGGACAGATCCACCAGAAAGAAAATAAGTAAGGACACAGAGGCACTGAACAACATGCTAGAGCTGAGGGACCTAACAGATCCTAAGAGACCCTTGGGTACAGAACTCTACACCCAAAAGCAGCAGGATACACATTCTTCTTAAGTGCACATGGAACATTTTCCAGAATAGACCACATACTAGACTACAAAAAGAGCCTCAGTAAATGCAAAAAGGTTGAAATTCTACCAACCAACTTCTCATATCACAAAGGTATGAAACTAGAAATAAACTGTACAAAGAAAGCAATAAGGCTTACAAACACATGGAGGCTTAACAACATGCTCCTAAATAATCAATGGATAAATGGCCAAATTAAAACAGAGATCAAACAATATATGGAGACAAATGACAACAACAGCACAGTGCCCCAACTTCTGTAGGACGTAGTGAAGGCAGTTCTAAGAGGAAAGTATATAGCAATCTAGGCCTATTTAAAGAAGGAAGAACAATCCCAAATGAATAGTCTAAAGCCACAATTATTGAAACTGGAAAAAGAATAACAAATGAGGCCCAAAGTCATCAGAAGGTGGGACATAATAAAGACCAGAGAAGAAATAAATAAAATTGAGAAGAATAAAACAATAATAAAAATCAATGAAACCAAGAGCTGGTTCTTTGAGAAAATAAAATAGATAAACCCCTACCCAGACTTGTTAAGAGAAAAAGATAATCTACACACATAAACAGAATCAGAAGTGAGAAAGGAAAAATCATGATGGACCCCACAGAAATACAACAAATTACTAGAGAATACTATGAAAATCTATATGATAACAAGTTGGATAACCTAGAAGAAATGCACAGCTTTCTAGAAAAATACAACCTTCCCAGACTGACTCAGGAAGAAACAGAAAATCTAAACTGACCAATTACCAGCAACAGAATTGAATTGGTAATAAAAAAGCTACCCAAGAACAAAAACCCTGGGCAAGATGCATTCACTGCTGTATTTTATCAGACATTTAGAGAAGACATAATACCCATTCTCCTTAAAGCTTACCTAATATAGAAGAGAAGGGAATAGTTCCAAACTTGTTCTATGAAGCCAGCATCAGTCTAATACAAAAACCAGGTAAAGACCCCACAAAAAAAGAAAATTACAGACCAATATTCCTGATGAACATAGATGCAAAAATACTCAACAAAATATTAGCAAACTGAATTCAAAAATACATCAAGAGGATCATACACTATGATCAAGTGGGATTTATCTCAGGGATGCAATGATGGTACAACATTTGAAAATTCATCTACATCATCCACCACATAAACAAAAAGAAGGATAAAAACTACATGATCACCTCCATAGAAGCTGTAAAGGCATTTGACAATATTCAACATCCATTCATGATAAAAACTCTCAACAAAATGGGTATAGAGGGCAGGTACCTCAACATAATAAAGGCCATATATGACAAACCCACAGCCAACATCATACTGAACGGTGAGAAGCTGAAAGCTTTTCAGCTAAGATCAGGAACAAGACATGGATGCCCACTCTCCCCACTTTTATTCAACATAGTACTGAAGGTTCTAGTCACAGCAATCAGACAAAACAAAGAAATACAAGGCATCCAGATTCGTAAGAAAGAAGTCAAACTGTCACTATTTGCAAGTGACATGATAAAACCCTGAAGTTTGTACATTAAAAAATTTGTACATTAAAAACCCTGAAGACTCAACTCCAAAACTACTAGAACTAATATCTGAATTCAGAAAAGTTGCAGGATACACCATTAATACACAGAAATCTGTTGCTTTCCTATACACTAATGATGAACTAGCAAAAAGAGAAATCAGGAAAGCAATTCCATTCACAATTGTATCAAAAAGAATAAAATACCTAGGAATAAATCTAACCAAGGAAGTGAGAGATCTACACCGTGAAAACTACAAGACACCCTTAAGAGAAATTAAAGCGGACACTAACAAATGGAAATTCATCCCATGCTCTTGGCTAGGAAGAATTAATTTTGTCAAAATGGCTATCTTGCCTAAAGCAATCTACAGATTCAGTGCAATCCCTATCAAAATACCCACAGCATTCTTCAACAAACTGGAACTAATACTTCTAAAATTCATATGGAACCACAAAAGACCCCGAATAGCCAAAGCAATTCTGAGAAGGAAGAATAAAGCTGGGGGGATCTCGCTTCCCAACTTCAATCTCTACTACAAAGCCATAGTAATCAAGACAATTTGGTACTGGCACAAGAACAGACTCACAGACCAGTGGAACAGAATAGAGAGTCCAGATATTAACCCAAATATATATGGTCAATTAATGTATGATAAAAGAGCCATGGACATACAATGGAGAAACGACAGCCTCTTCAACAGCTGGTGTTGGCAAAACTGGACAGCTACATGTAAGAGAATGAAACTGGATTATTGTCCAACCCCATACACAAAAGTAAACTCAAAATGGATCGAAGACCTGAATGTAAGTCATGAAACCATAAAACTCTTAGAAAGAACATAGGAAAAATCTCTTGGATATAAACATGAACTTCTTCATGAACATATCTCCCCGGGCAAGGGAAACAAAAGCAAAAATGAACACGTGGGACTATATCAAACTGAAAAGCTTCTGTACAGCAAAGGACATCATCAGTAGAACAAAAAGACATCCTACAGTATGGGATAGTATATTCATAAATGACATATCTGATAAAGGGTTGACATCCAAAATATATAAAGAGCTCATGCACCTCAATAAACAAAAATCAGACAATCCAATTAAAAAATGGGCAGAGGAGCTGAACAGACAGTTCTCCAAAGAAGAAAGTCAGATGGTCAACAGGCACATGAAAAGATGCTCCACATCGCTAATCATCAGAGAAATGCAAATTAAAACCACAGTGAGATATCACCTCACACCAGTAAGGATCGCCATCATCAAAAAGACAAACAATAAGAAATGTTGGCAAGGTTGAGGAGAAAGGGGAACACTCCTACACTGCTGGTAGGAATGTAAACTAGTTCAACCATTGTGGAAAGCAGTATGGAGGTTCCTCAGAATGCTCAAAATAGAAATACCATTTGACCCAGGAATTCCACTTCTAGGAATTTACCCTAAGAATGCAGGAGCCCAGTTTGAAAAAGACATATGCATCCCTATGTTTATCACAGCGCTATTTGCAATAGCCAAGAAATGAAAGCAATCTAAGTGTCCATCAGTAGATGAATGGATAAAGAAGATGTGTACATATACACAATGGAATATTATTCAGCAATAAGAAGAAAACAAATCCTACCATTTGCAACAACATGGATGGAGCTAGAGGGTATTATGCTCAGTGAAATAAGCCAGGTGGAGAAAGACAAGTATCTAATGATTTCACTCATCCGTGAAGTATAAGAACAAAGCAAAAACTGAAGGAACAGCAGCAGACTCACAGAACCCAGGAATGGACTAACAGTTACCAACAGGAAAGGGACTAGGGAGGATGGGTGGGAAGGGAAGGATAAGGGGAGAAAAGGGGCATTACAATTAGCACACATAATGTAGAGGTGGGTGCACTGGGAAGGCAGTACAACACAGAGAAGAAAAGTAGTGACTCTATAGCTTCTTACTACACTGATGGACAGTGACTGTAATGGGGTATGTGGTGGGGACTTGATAATGGGGGGAGTCTAGTAACCATAATATTGCTCATGTAATTGTATATTAATGATACCAAAATTTTAAAAAAGAAAATTAAATATATATTACTTTATTAAAGATTATTTTCTTTTATATTTATCCTTTATAGTTAAGGTATTAGATTGTTTTTTGTTTAATCATGTGCATTTGTAAATATGAATTTATTTTATTTCAGAATACTAAGGGTTTTTACAAAACATTTATCATGAAAATAAAGTGTTAAGTCTGATCTAGACCAAATTACACTGTTTTGGATTAAATTAAATTTGTTCTGTAATTGAAAAAGTTTCTCAGGGTTCCCTGATGCAGGTAATTTAAATTTGCTCCATCAAAATGTAAGTTCTCAGAGTTCATTCCCTGCCAGACATTCATTTTGCTTTTACCAAATGGAAGTGAGCTGTCTGTGAAGAGGTTAAATGGAAGCCCTAAAAAAGTGAGCAAGAAAAAGCCACTCTGAGGTTTTCCCATGACTGGGATTTACTTGTAGAGATAAGTAATCTGAGCTACTGTCCCCAGAAACTGCTAAGAGCTGGTGGTTAACCAGCTGGGCCACTGTCGACCTGGGTTTCTATAAGGCTCGTATCGAGACGTGACCGTAGAGAGCGCAATCAAGAAGCATGCTCTGCCTCTTTGCTGCTGCCTGGCTGGATCCATTACTAGGACCCTTTTCCCAAATCAGTCCCAACAGAGGTAAAATATAGGACTCTCTTTACCCTACTCCTCTGCCTCTCGTTACAAATGGCCTCATTCTGGCTTCTTCCATCATGGTCAAGTCAAAAAGCAGGAAAAGGCTCTTCACTTCATTATCACCAGCAGTCGAGGAAAACAGGCTGATTTAATAGGCTTATGTCTTGTTGAATGCTCCCCACTTCCTTCTACTTATAGTCCCTTAAGCATCTACATGACATTATGCTTGCCTCTGGGATCTAATGCTGGTTGAAAACAGTCTCTATCTTAACTTTTTCGTAATGGAAGAGCATAGAAGATGGACAACTAAAGTAACTCCCAAATGAATTTAACTGCAACTCTGATAAATGCTACAACCTAGAAGAGCATGGTGCCCTGAGAGAATATATAAGAGGATTTGACCTAGTTATGGGATGAAGGTAGATTTCCACACGAAAATGAAAAGTGACCTGTACTTGGAGGACGTTAAAAGATGTACTGGATGTTTTCTGGCCCTGCACAGACCACCCTACAGATGCTGGCAAAGTCAATAGCTGAAGACTCACAGCTCAATTGTTTTCAAACTGGAAACAGTTGGGGATGAGCGGGGAAGGTAGGGGTAGGGTAAAGGCCTGTCTGGTATATTCAGTCATTTCACATCTTCTAATATTCTCTTCCATAAAATAGAGTTAATAATACTACTCTAATCACCTCAAAGAGTTTCTGGGAGAATTAAACTTAAAAATGTATATGAAGTACATGGTACAGAGCTATCTGTGTAGGAGACAGTTTAGCACGATTGTGGAGAGCACACACTGATGACAGACTATCCAGGCCTCAAATTACAACCATATCACTTATTCACTGTGTGAATTTGTGCAAGTTGCTTAAGTGGTTACAAATTTTCAGTCACATAAGTTTGCTGAAGGTGCTATATAACCCAACATACAGTAAGAAAGTAAGCACTTAATTTGGTATTGATACCAATTAATACCAAGGAACTTAAATTGTCAAGAATATTTGTTGGCTATTATTAATCTTTATGTTTTAGTGCCCAGCATGTCATTAGAATTTTATTAATATTTTAAATGTATAAGTGATAATTTCCCATTAGTAATTTATTCAGCAACACTAATGTTCATTATACATATTTATGATTTGCTTTCTATGTGCTGGGCCTGTTGTAGCTAAAGTTCCTGTGGCACAGCTGGAGAATTGTTATATATTTATTATTGCCTGAGAAGATTTAAATAGTAACATAACATTCAGGTTTCTTTTGAAGAGGATGGGCTTCTAAAAGAGGTCAGCTCCAAGATTTAAACAATATGAATATGCTTTCCTATCATAGCCTATGTGATGTTTTAAACTTTTTCATATCCTCACCTGTCTTTATTTATTTTTTGTGTTTATATAGAAGTGGTCTTAAAAAACTAAAAAAAATCTATAGCTTATTAGTTATTAACTCCCACAAGTTGCAAGGTGGTGATATATGTCTGCTGCAGATTGCCGAGGATATGCTCAAAGCCACATCTATTAAAAAGTTTTGTGTCATAAATTTTGTGTAAAATATAGCAACGTCAAAACAGAAAGTCTCTTTTAACCCATCACCCCTAATCTACCATCATTCCTTTATGAAGCTGTCAGAAGAAAATTATCAAAAGAATACAGGTAAGAATTGGACACTCTTTCCTATACAGACACACTTAAAACAAAGCTTGAATCATTCTTTCCTTTTTGGGTAAAACAAATAAACTATTTGACTAAAAAAGGCATTCAAGGCCTTAATAATCAACATGGAGAGAGTGTATCTGGAAGATGATGTGATATAAATGCAAAAATGTCAAAAGGAAATAAATTATCAGGATTAATCTATAATTCATTTTGCCCAAAACACAGCTACAGAGCCCAGAGTAAACCACTCTCAATTTGAATGTGTTTAATTTAATTTAATTTCATAGATTCAACATTAAAAAAGTAAAAGCTCCTCTTTGTTATTTAGTCCCTGCTGCAATTTGTGATATTATTGCTTTAATGCTGGGATCAGCTGCCCTCCCAAAGAACTAGGTTTTACGTTTGGTATACTAATAATACTTATCCTGTGGTGGCAGATTATTGCTAGAGTAATATTAATATAGCACATAAGTAAAAGCCACAGTAAATCTTTGGAAGATAGGGATGACTGAGAAAGTGTCATTTATTTCAAAGTCTAGACTTGAAAGATAATTATTTCTTCATTTATTTTAATAATCATGGAAATCTCAATAATGTTTTATAGCTGGTATAGCAAAATGGACTGTCAAAATTTTCAGTATTCCAACAAGAACTACAGGAAGACCATGCTGCCAGTAAAGGACAGATTAAAATTTTAGAATAACTCAACTAAATAACTTTTTCAAAACTCCATGTAAAGATACTTTGAAGCCTACAGCTTAGTAATGTATTTATAGAAACTGAAGGAGGACATCTCAGGCATATTCAATTAGAAATATTTTAGCATCTCATAGTAGTGTTAACTTCCCTTACCTTGTTTTATGGAAAAAAGGGAAGGAAGGAAGAAGGAAGGAAGGAAGGAAGGAAGGAAGGAAGGAAGGAAGGAAGGAAGGAAGGAAGGAAGGAAGGAAGGGAGGGAGGGAGGGAGGGAGGGAGGGAGGGAAGAACCAGGACAGTTTCAGAACTCTTTTTAAGGTCTGAGACAGTTGAATATGATTTAACATTAACAATTTAAAAAATACTCTGATAATAGTAATCATCATCATAATAACATATTTACTATGAGTGAGGTGCATTAAAAATCTCAAGAACAGTTCTCAAAGTCTTACATTGCTTCATATATTGCTACCATAATAGCAGTAATGAGGTGGGTATTCTTAGCATCATTTTACAGATAAAAAAAATATGCATTGAAAAACTTAATAATTTGTCCATCATCATTATTTAAACTAGGATCTGAACCCAGGTTGTCTGACTCCAGAGATCTTACTCTTAATTATCCTTTAGATATTAAAAAGCATTCAGCATATACAATATGGTATAATTGCAGGAGATTAAGTTCAAATACACAAGCACATCCACTTGTTGAAAAATCTCAAGTCAAATGTTTAGCTCCAATTCAGAGAACTTACTAGGAAAAAATATCTTTCTTACACCTTCTCTAATCTCTCCAGGTTTGTTCTTAAGAATCAAATTTCCAAAAGGTATAACTACTTGAAAAATTTTATCGTGGCAAGACAAATGCCTAAGAAAACATATCAGTATGAATGCTAATTTTTGAACATACTTTTAAAACATTTCTGAGCACTATCTTCTAAGACACATTCTCAGCACTTTTCCTCAGAGTTATCTACTATAGCAATTGTATAGAAAACAAATGATAAGCATAGGAAGACTGTTTTCCATTTACTCAAAACACTAAGTAATTACTTCATTCTGCTATACCAAATCTACTCAGTCAGCTAAAACAAGCTCAACTTGATGAAGTATGTAATTTGAAATTCTTAAGTTTGTAATTTGAATGATTACTTTCTCCCATAAGCTGCTTAGGGATTTTTTTCATTTGTAAAGCTAAAACATTTGGCTACCCAAATACAGCACCAACAGAACTTTTCACACAATCCATTTTTCATTAATCATTTTCTACCAATAATCTAAATGATGATTAGTCTTGCCTCACGGAATTCTTTACTCTTTTCATACACATTCAGGTTAATCCTTGTTACATATTCTGATTTGACATAATTTGGGAAGTGGAATTGAAAGGAATAGTTCTTTCAAAAATTAAAACCATTAAGGCAAAAGAAAATATTTTAACTGTAAGAGATATTGCAAAACTAATAGTTTTAGCAAGGCCAGGTGTCATATATTAACAGAGAAAATGTCTACATATTTTATATCTGCTAATCCAGAATTAAATCATAATTTGAAAGTCTAATTCAAGTAGAAGATTTCTTTTTAATCTAGATATACAACCTGTTCATTTTCTTACTAAATAGGAAACTTTTACAAACTATAATAAAGAGTAATAAAAACTAATTACATAGTAGGGTAAGCTAGTTTTCATGCAATGAAATTTCAGAAAAGATTGAGGTAAAAAAATGCCCAAGAAATATATTTTATTAAGTGCTTTTCAAAAAGTCACCACTGTTATTTGTTAAAAGGGCATAATAGGCAGAGCTGAACAACCCTCAGTCATAAATTCAGTTTGGGAAACCATCATCTTCATTTTGGAGTACACCAGCCTTGTATTGTTGCCAAATCAGCTCTCTAGTCCTTAGTTCTCAACACTCCTTTTACCTAGATAGACTCATTTATTGGTTTCATCTCGCCAGCCCAGTTTTGGATTGCTTTCTCTTTTCCCAGTCATGCTTGTTACATACAATCTGTCTTCCTCTTTTCTACATCCAGTCTATTTTCATATTCACTTAAAAAAAAAGGTCCTTTACAAAATCAAATTTTCTACGAGTCTCATAAGAAGCAAGACCTAACCTCCTTTATTATTGTGAAAAGACATAGGGATGAGAAACAAAAGCATGGAATGACAAAAAAAAAAATAGGCAAATTTTTTTAATGTTTAGAAAAAACTCTGTTTTAGCACTGACCATCTGCTTGGCTAATATAATTGTGCTTGCCTGTTCAATTTTATCTGTGAGCCTCTGGGACAAAGTTTATAAACTCACCAGGCACTCAACAAACAGGAATAATGGATTTTTTGAAGTCTTTTATCTCTAGTATTTACCAGAATTCACTCCATTCCTATTAATTGAATAATTTCACTGAGTTTGGAAAGGGGATATAGAAAGACTGTACTTTCCATACCATGCCCTCAACATACCTTGTATTAATATACTGCAGAGAGCAAATGAGAATGACTATGAAAGGTGATTTTGATGCACTCTTTTTCACTCAGTTAAATCATTCAGGTAAAGTTTAGTGATAGGAAAAATTCCAATGTCTTAGTTACAATGGATGTGATGCCTCAGTTGATCAGGTCATGGGGGTAATGAAGGCAAAATTCTGTACTGAACAATGAATAGCTTTGCTTTTCCTAAGCCACTGGCTGAACCCAGAGCATTGGCAGATGCCTAACACACAACGCCATTAGTCAAATGGGTAAGTGAGCAACAGAGTGTGAACAGATCTGCAAAAATCTATCCTTCACTATCAAGAAAATTGTTTGGTGTGCATGTATTACTAACAGTGGGTGAGTAGAATCTGGTTAACAAAGAAGGGCTGATTTGTTAGCTTTCGGTTTGTGTAGTTTAACCAGAGCAATGCCACTGTATTTGCTATGTAATATATAAATTGTTTAAAATTCTAAGAACCCATACATAAGAGCAAACATTAGGGATATAAATACATAAAATTATTAGGGTCATGTTTCCAGTATGAAATGTTTACATACCTTTAAATGAGGAAGTACTTCTGGTTGATATGAATAGGAATACTCTTTTTAAATTGATGAAAACCAATGGTCAAATAGTCTAGCAAAGTTTCATCATTTGTGCTCTTATTGGTTAATTATTTTAATACCATTTGCTCTACATAGTACCTTTTATTAAAGGCATTACCCTTATGATTATGTTATACTGATAACATTAATAGGTATATATTTTCCTGTTTCTCCACAGTTTTGACACACATAGGACATAGTACCCAGCCTTGAGGATATTTCAATCCAGTTTTGTAAGTAATTAAAATCCTCTAAGAATGGTTTCATTTGTCATTAGGACCTGAATGCCTAGTTTACTGTTCGACAAAGAGACAGCTTTTGGAACATTTTGTGGAATTGCACTGACCCTCTGAAACATCCTTGCATACTATAGGTCAGCAGTTCACCTATGAGCTGCATGACTGGTACTTCTTTGCAGTCTTAGATCCCCAAAGATGTTGAACCCAGGTCAAATTTTTCAAGTTTTTATCAGCTCAAATGAAAAGCACTTGTGTACAGAGAAAAAACAGCATAAGTTCAATTCCTGTGGGGACAGACAAGTAATATAAATAAGTAATGCAGAGAAGAACTTGAAATTTTAGGGAATAACTGTAACTGGCCCATTAGAGAACATCATCTCTTTAATTTGGGTCATTTTACTTAGCTTTAGCCAAATAGTGCCACTTAGTCACAAGTGTCCTATATGACCTAGTCATCTGATTTCTAAGAGAATCTGAAAAGTCAGAATTTTAAATGAAATGCCTGAATATTAAAATTTGGAAACAACTGAAAATATTTAATAGTTTCTATGAGGGGCTGTTTTTTGCTCTTCAAGCAAAGCACATCTGCTGGGTGGCACTAGCCCCTGAGCCTTAAGTTTATGTTCTTTTGTGAACTGCAAAGAAAACAGAGTAAGAGTGACAAAGGTCTGGGTGTTACATATAATCTAAAATTCCTCTTGTTTCAGTTTTCTTATGTAAAATTAAGATTGAATTACATTATTTGCAAGGTTCCATTCTGCTGTAACAATTTATCTCTTTGTTTTATGTAGGAAGATATACGAAAATAGAGCTAGGCCATAAAATAAGGATTTTTACCTATAGAGCTCTTAGAACATTCCAGACTATTATAAAAGAGGCAGGAGAAAGTTATGGGGGGAAAGGGGGGAAAAAAGAGTGAATTGGATGCCAGTATACAAGGAGATCTGTTGTAGTATTCACAAAACATGACTGAAGTCAGTTTGCCTGAGGCAGGAGTAAATTTATACAGTCAGTGACAGAAACGATAAGATTACTTGGAGGGTTGGTAAGGAGTCTGCTTTGGTCATTAGACTTTAGAAAAAAGAAGGTCAGAGGATTTATTTTGAAGAAGAGGTTTAGGGAATCAGCAATGAGGCTCAATACTAAGAGATATATTGTCAACAGAAGAAGTAGGGAAGAAAAGTTAAGACAAGATTGTTGGAAATGCTAGAGCCAAAGGAAGTGTTTTAGTCATGGGATAAGAGGAGTCTTATTTAGAAGCAATGCCTACAAATAAATCAGAGGGAGAGCAATAACAATAGGAGCTAACTAAGTGATTTTAAAAGACTTACTCAAAATTGGCAGGCCTGCAAAAATAGTCTGCTTTGGCAGTTCCTTAACTTAAACATTTTTTGACAAATCTACAATAGTATTTATTCCCAAACATGATTATTACTTACACAGACCTGAAATATGTCATATTTTTTTCTCATAAGTTAAGAATAATATTAAGAATGATTAAGAACAACTGAAAACAAACAACATATTTCCTTCTTATCAACCAGCTTTTATTCTAGATCAATCTATTGAATTTTGGATTTAGAATGCGAAAAGGGTTAACTGCAAAATTAAATATGCATGGTATTTGAGGACTAACAAACAAAAAACGTGTTGTATTAGTAAGCAGCACAATCCACACTGTAAAGAAAGAGATGAATCAGAAAACAGTTAAGTAGGCTCTATTTGTTAAGTGCCTGGCACTGTGCTAAAAGTTTCAGCTAAACAGTTATGACAAAATTCTCTGATGTATATAATATTATTATATTTTTGAGAAGAGCAAGTTGAGGATCAGAACACTTAAATAATCTGTTCTAAGATCCTGGAAGGGGCTGACCTGAATTTGAAATCAGCTTAGCTGGACACCAGAATTTATATTCATAATTGCTCTGTTGTATAATCTGTCCCCAAATGGGGAAGAGAAATCATTGTTTGCAATCTTCAAAATATTTTATGTTAAAATGGTTTCAGGCTTTTGTGCTTGTTATTCTTTCTAAAATGCTAGCCCTGCAAATCCCCACATACCTGGGGTTTTTTTCATTATGCAGGTGATAATTCATTTGCCCCCTCTCTGGAAACCTACTCTATGTGAGCTATACGAAGTGGCTCCTCAACATGCTCACTCTATCATATTGCGCTATGTTCTTCCCTAAGGCATTGTAACTAACTTAATCTTTTTTTAAAATTTCCTTCTCTGTATTCTTTCTCCTTCCTCTAGAATATAAACTGTGTGAGAGCAGTCTTTTCCTCTATATTGTTGATCCTTGTAAATTTAGCACTTAAAATCATGCTTTGCATACAGTAGGCACATATTTAATAAATTTGTGCTGAATACATGCATAAGGAGCAAAAATCTAACCTTAATTTTTTAAAAAATCATTTTTGGATAATGGACAGCTAAACTGATAGTTGAATGATTTTTTTTGAAAAAGGACTGCACTCTATCATATCAGATCCTCAAATCCCATGGAACTAAGTAAAAGTTCCTGAATAATTTGTACCAAATTCTTGATGAGCTGCTTTATGTCCATCCATTGTCATGACCTCTCCCACCAAGTATAACACTCCCATCATGCTCTCTGAGCTCCAATTCTTCCGGGTCTGCTCACTTCCTCAACTACTCAAACGCTTTCCATTCTTGTGCCTTGTTTGTCACTCTGAAATATCCTACCCTCCTTTGACTAGAAAACTACCACTAATTCATACTGACAGTCTCAGTTTTTCCTCTTTTCTTCCCCAGAACTTTGCTTTATTTCAATTACAGCCCTTATTCAGAATACTGTAATGGTTATTTTCATATCATTCTCTCCCACCAGATTTTGAAATTCTTAAAGGCTTGGACCATAAAATAATTGACTTGGAAATGACGGATTTTAGTGTGTCATGCCATTCCTTTTTTTTTGTATTGAGAAATAATTTACATATAACAGTATATTACTTTCAGATGTGCGACATAATGACATGTCATGTCATGCTTGATGGATAGTTTGTTTTTTCTACATTTTAGACTGAACTGACCAACAAGAAGGGCAAACCAATATTGATATTCATAATAAATTTTCCATTTTTTATGTCCAACATTAATTTTAACATGTTTATAATATTTTCTCATTATTTGAAAAAATCATAAAGATTGCTTGCATTAGGATAAAGCAAAAAGAACCAATAACAATGTTCAAAAAATAACATTTATGAAGTAGATTAGTCATGGAATTTCTTGAAACCTTTGGTACATAGCAAACTACAGCTCAGAAATTAAAACCACAGTAGCCCTAAACTATCAATAAAGCCTAATAATGTAGGACCACCACAGTCTTAATTTTAAATTTGATTTAACCGTATGTGTGTGTGTCTGTGTATGTAGAAAGTATATCATATTTGTAACTGCATTTCTTGATATTTCTATTTAGAAAAGATTTTTTCTACTATCCTAAAGTAACTTTAAGAAAGTTCTTATCTGTGGCTAATAATCTTATCATTTTACCTTAAAAGAATTAGAGTGACCCCTACTGTCCAAGTTAAGTAGATAAAGACTTCACTTTATCTAGGGAACTTCTAAATGCAAATTTTAACTTCTTACAATTTCTAATCAAAGTCAGAATTGCTGGCTTCACCTTAAACCCATTATTAAAACAGCATGAAAAGAGACTTATGATGAAAGTTTTTATCCAATAACAATGTAAGCACCTAACTTAGCCTCACTGCATATTCTGTTATTTCCAGCACGGCAAGCATTTTTTAAAATAATGCTATAATAAGCAAAGAAAAGAAGAGCTGAGGTGTAATGTCAGCGTGGCAATAAAAATAGGCATTTGAACAGTTGCAATTGATTTTGAATGTAAAAGAAATGTAGAAAGATCTGAATATAGTCTTGTCTAAAATTAAGATTTCAGTAATTCTCTATTTTTAAAGGCTAAATTAGAAGTACCGGCTCTCTTTCATAACTTTTTTATTTTAATGGACATTAAAAGTTAATAGATGGCTTGCCTGTAGATAATAAGGATTTCTGTCATTTGTTGAAGTTGTACAATCGATATAAAAGCTAGGGACTGCAGTCACAACAAAGATCTCAGTATGGGGCTACCAAGACAGAGGACATCTCAAATTTTCACAGAAAAAAATTATAAAAGAAGCTGTTCTTTGAACTGCTAGAAAGCTATTCCACCTTTTTAGATAATGTGCCTTAATTGGATTTTTTTAAAGCCACCTTTGGAGACCTTAAGAGATTTTTGGAACTCACTTAGGTTCCAGTATTAAATATCTTTTTACAACAGGCAATGTACCACATTGACTTGTATTAAAAATTAAAATATTTCAAGAAAAGTTTTAACCATTTCAGCCAAAATGGGTTTGAAATGAAAACAGGTAGGCTACAAAATATTGCTCTAGAAATCTATGTTTGCATCCATGGGATCAACAAAGGATTGATTACTATGTCAATAAAACCAATTTCACAAGATCAAAAGTGACTTTCTCCATTATAGAAGTAACTATAATTTGAAGATGATTTCCTCATAGTTTTATGATCATAAGATAACTGCACCTCAAAATTTGAGACAGTTTAAAAAACCGTGAGATGAGATCAGAAGTACTGATATAAGCCAATCCTTCACACAAACATCTCAAGCTAACTTCGGAATGAGGAGTGGTGAGTATGCATATGACTCCTCCCTAAATAAGCAATTAATCTGATTCATTCTGACCATTCATTTTCACTCTTGATGTTTGGGATCAAAGTTGCTTCAGAGCATAACTCTGAATCCATACCACAATGAAAGGGGCTAAAATAGGATCTGGAGTGTTGGGAACACACAGCTCGAAGGGGAAAAAAGGTGACAGCAGCAGTTAGATGCTGAACAGACTAGAGATATTAATGTGTACTCTGTATTACTGTTACTAAATGCATTTGTTCAGCATGGTTTGTTTGGTTTCTGCTTAAATTTTATTGTTATAAATATAATATTGTATAATTATTTTTATTCTTACCAGAACTAAATAATTTAAGACCTGTCATAAAGAAAAATGCCAATGCCTCAAGTTTGACAGTTTTGATTTTTCACCAATACATAAAGTTAAAATAACTTTCCTGTTTAACAATATACATTTAAGTAGAGGAATACTATTAGCAAATAGTACATTATTTCATAAAAGTTATCAAATTCTTGTGTTAAAATTAATATCTATAAAGGAGACTCAAGAACAAAAAATTCACAGACTTGAATCTCAGCATAAACTTCAGTAAAAAAAAAGAAAAAAAATCCATAGACAATATACCATCTGTCTCCTAAACCATGTGAAAAGAAAAGCTTTGAAAATCCTGCCACTGCTAATGTGACATGTTGAAACATTAATCACCCCCTTAGGCCAATATAATTGTAGCTCCATGTTAATTACCTAACAATTAACAGCAGTAATTTCCAAGGGGCAATCAATGAATTAGCTTGTGATTTTCCAAGAGATTTCAGTCCCATACTGCCACTCTGAATGCATTTCAAATTCCTCACAGTGGTTCATCAATGACACTTCTGGTGTATGAAATAAAAATTCATTTGCACCCTACCTAATTAGGCTCAAATATATCCCTATGTGTATTGCAAACTCTATTCACTAGCAGAAAATCTCTGCCACAGGCATTTTTCCCCATTTAAAAATTCATTTCCTATTAAATTAGAAGGTCACCTAGCAGGAAAATGTACTAATCAAGATTTTATCACTAACGAATTAAAGGTTTTTAATAAGCAAGTTTAATTAAGTTATCTTAAGTGATAACAGCTATTTACAACTTATGGGGATGTGTGCATGTGCACTAGAGTATAGAGAGTCTGAGATCATTTTTCTTGAATTCTGTAGGTGCTACATATTCTATATACAGATGGAAGTTGACTAGACACACTTGTACAGGACTGAAATAATTTCAAACATAACAATTGTTTTTGGGGGAGGTAAGGAGCTTCCTTGGCACAAAGTTAGTTTTAGTTTCTATGTTTAATGATAAAACATATAGAATATTAGAGTTAATAGAATACTTTCTTCTCTTGACACTGTACTCATGGTGTCAGTTACATCCATGTGCTAATAATTTACATTATATCTTAAATACACAGATATTGTAGTTGATTATTATCTCTCAAGAGAATGATAAAAATTATGCTTTCCCAGGAAGTTATATACCACTTTCACAGACAAAAATATTATTTTAATGGAAATATGGTACAGTGCACACAAATTTCTCCTGAAAATTTTCTACTCCCAAAAGTAAAAATGAACACCTATGGTACGTAACTATCTCGCTTTAGAATTCTGAGTTTACTAACACTTTTTTTCCTTGTATTATTGCTATGTACATATACAAAGATTTTGTTCCTTGAAGAATACCCTCTTTTAAAATCAGTGATAAAGAGAGAACAGAGAAAAGACCAACAATATATAGCAAAGTTTCAACATGACACACATAGGCAGTTCTGAAAGTCCACAATTGGGTTTTTCTTCCTCTAAAAGATTCCCTCCATCTTTTATCAATCTGTGACTCATTTCATTCATTCATGAAGCACATGTCACTCTAAACTTTATATCTAATATTATTTCCATGATGGTAAAATCACAAATAAATATTTCATGTTATTTAATGATGTTTTAAAAATCTGTGTCATACATAAAACTGTAATATTAACTGTATTAAAGGTGAAGAGGAAAAGGAAATAATGTTATAAAATTACCAGGAGAAAGAGCAAACCCACTTTCTGTGTACTGTTTACAATTATTACTAATGAATAAATGCATTAGAGTAGATATAATTTAAGAAGACTTGGAAAATGCAACTGTGTATGATATGAACTACAATCCTTTCACTCTCAGATTCTCTTTTTGAGCAAGGTTTAACACATATTATGACTAAATCTTATTACAAGATACCCATCATAAAATCATAAAATTTTAAACTCAAAAGGACCTTAAAAGGTTAATTTAAAAATGAAAGAGCTGAAGCTAAGTGATGTAAAGTGACCTATTTCATACAACCAGTTGATGGCAGAAATACATTTACTGACCTGTTAGGCCCTTTATACCACATTATGCTGTTGCACTGTTAGCAATGTCATTATTTCAGTCATTGATGTCATATTTAGCAATAATTAACACATTTTACAAAGAATTTTAGGAGTTAGCCTCCTGACTCTCTGACCCATTCATTCTTTCCCACCATTAACTTAAGTGGTAACATAAAGAACACAGTAGTATCTCTTTAGTATCACATAATAATAAACATGCAAAAAGCCTCATTTACTGACTTTGATGGCACCCCTTAAACTGGGTCCAGTTCCCTATTATCCATCTCTATTTCCCACCACTTCCTAATAATCTAATACATAAAAGGATTAGACCTTTCAAGTGAGGAAAAAAAAAAGAAAGTACTCTATCTTTTTATTAAACTTTACTTTCTCCTAAACATATGCTTAAAATAACAGTTCTGGGGATTGTCAAATCTATAGTGACAATTTTATTTATTTTTTTATTTGACAAAATTGTCTTGACATAATATCCACAGATATGTCATATCCATTCCTGTTCTGAATCATTATCTCAAAACTTTGCCCTCTTCCTTTTCAAACCCAGCACATTCTCAAGACTCACTTGCCCCATAATGTCTAGTTTCACTGCTCTATGATTCCTATATACTCTTTTCTGAAATACTTACACTTTAAAAGAGTGTATGTCACAGGTCAGCTTTAATGACTTTCAGTGTTTTCTCTCTTCTATAATAATATGTAGTGAGCAATTAATATACAACTCAAATATCACCTCTTCAAAGAGATCTGATCAGTATAAAATAATAACCTTAGCCAAAATCCCTATCAATTCCATGATACTTTTTATTATTTTAATTACACTTAAAACTCTGAAATCATCTTGTTTTTTATTTATTTGTTTATTTAGTGCTTTCCCCTTGAACAATATAAATTTCATGAAAAGAGGACCTTATCTCTCTTTTTACTACTGTGTCCTTTGGATCTAGAAGAAAATGTCTGTAAGGGCATTCAGTACATATCTGTTGCATATTGAATAAAATTAAATGATTTATATTTAAATTTCTAGACTTAAAATGTAGCATCATATAGGAAAAATAATATATGATTGGCTGGTTACAGTGAAAACACAAAAGCTTTTCCTCTAAGATCAAAAGGAGTAAGACTGATACCTGCTGTCTATACTTCTCTTATACCTAGTACTGGAAGCACTAGCAAGTGCAATTAGGCAAGAAAAGGAAATAAGAGGCATTCAATTCAGAAAGTAAGTAAAATTGTCTGTTTGCTGGTAACAAGATCTTGTACATAGAAAATCCCAAAGTCCAGAAAATAACTCTTAGGACTAAAAGAGGTATTCAGTAGAGATTCAGGATACAAAAAATATATATATAAAATCAGGTGCATTTTTACACACTTAACAACAAACTATTAGAAAAAGAAATTAAGAAACAATATCATTTTTGATTGCATAAAAAGATAATAAAATACCTCAGAATAAATTTAACCAAGGATGTGAAAGACCTGTACACTGAAAATTATAAGATATTGATGATTGAAAATGAGGAAGATACAAATAAATTTAAGATATTCTGTATTCATGGATTGGAATAAATAATATTGCTAATATATCCATACTACCCAAAGCAATCCAAAGATCCAGTGCAATCTCTACCATAATTTCAGTGGCATTTTTCACAGAAATAGAAAAAACGATGCTAAAATTCATATACAACCACAAAAGACCTCCAAATAGCCAAAACAATCTTGAGAAATATGAGCAAAGAAGGAGGCTTCAAATTTCCTGATTTCAAGGTAAATTATAAACCCATAATAATCAAAATCATATGGCTCCTCCCTGCCACAGTTTTACCTCCCCACCCACCCTGACTATGACCTGCTAACACTGAACACAATTAAATCTCCCTATGCCTTTCTTGTGCAGTCCACCCTGACCTCCAATAAAGTCCCTTGCCCTTGGGTCTGCACTCTGCTTGGCTGAGCCAGTTCCCTTGGTACTTTCCCTGTGTGGTCCCTCACAGCATGTGATAACTCTACGTCCAGGACCTGTGAGTACAATAATCTGTTTTCCTGTGCTTCTTCTCTGTTCACTCTTATGGCCACACTTAACTGGCTATCCCATAAAAGAATGTAGAACATACAGGTAGGAGCTCAGAAATATAATCTAAAGTATTTGTATTTGCATTTTATTATTGTTGTTAGTGGTGGTTTATTAGTTTGTCTATTTTTTTCCTGAAAAAGTTTGTTTTAAACCCTCATTATAATTTCTGTTTTCACAAGTAAACAAAGGAGAATTACTTTGAAGTAGTTCATTCATATGACTGCTTATTGCAATATTACTATTTGCAATTGTTTCATATCCTGGACACATTTCTTCAGCAGTCCCCATCTAACAGTGCAACACAAACAAGGTGTAAATTAGCCTCAGGGGAGGAAAAAAGATAAATTAACAAGTGACAATTAAACAAATGGACAATCCTAATTTTTAGTGTTTATGCTTTTCTTTCAAAACTTAATGTGAACCTACATAAAAACACTTATTTCACATAAAATCTAGGATCACTGGACTTATAAATGTCAACAGAGGTAATATCACAATTTTTTGTATGCAAATTATGTTTCCAAACTAAATTAGTATTAGACTGCAATAGTATTCAATTGTTAAACCATTCAAACTTGTGAACATCATGATGCTTAAAATAATATTTCAAACATATTTAATGGAACAAAGATATTGCATATCTTTCTACTGGCTTTCTTGATACTCTGTGGAAGCTTTTCCTATTGTTGCTGAGACTTACTCCCCAGTTTCCAATGAATTTATAATCCAGTTATCCTCATTATCAATTTTTAAAATTGTCACTCTTTTGAAATATACTCCCAAGATGATTCCATCATTTTTGGACCAGCATGCAAAACAAGTCCATATTTAGAAGTGTCAAAGATGGATGAAATAAAAATATACATATTTTATGTATTCAAATATATGTGTATACTTTATATCACCTGCAGGGATTTTTCTATCAAAATCTGATCAAAGATCACTCAGTAAAGCAACACCAATCCCTAGAGAACTTTCAGTGTTGACTTTGAAATGTAATGTTTTAAGCCATGACAAAAAGTAGAACTAGGTAAAAAGAAAAAAAATGTAGCAACCAAAATTCCTTTTAAATGTAAAATACAAGGAAGTGGAAGAGATGTATATATTTAATGGAAAATGAATTCTCCCAATAAACATTTTTTCTCCAACTTTATTTGAACTTAAAGATTCACAAAATTGTATTCTGCCTAGAAAAGTATAATGCACTTATCTTACTTACTTGTAAAAATATTTCCAGTTTTGAAAAGTCTGTTAAATAACCCATCCCTTAATTTTTTTTTAACCCACATGGATGCTTGATGCATTCAAATATATTTAAGAAGTAGAGAACATATGTGACATTTGTTTCTGTCATTTACCTTTTCATTCAGTTTCCACTGTATATGCTATCAGGTTAAAAATTCTAATTCCAGTCTTTATCCAGGGATTATATGCAAGGGGAAAATAGCAGTATAACAATTTTTGTAGGGTTTAGCAATGTATACTTTATTTCAGAGGCTGAGAATTCCACAAAGGAAAATTTTTTAAATGACTTTTTTTCTCTTTCAGATTCAGCAAAGCCAACTCTAAAAACTACCCAGGGATGTGTACAGTTTAGAAGTCAAGAAGTATTAACAAAATAGAGCAAAAGCATAAAGCCTATAGAAAAGTCACTAAAATGCAAATTGATGCTGAAGAGTTGTGTTTATGCCTAGTGAATAGATACAGAGATCTTTGAGTAGATGGGAAACAATACAAAGAAATGAAAGAAGTAGAAAGAAGACAAAGTCTGAAAATAGAAAGTTCCAAATACTGAATCTCTAAAGAATTGAGAAAAAATTTTGAAATAGTTATTATTAAAGCTGATAAAATTTGAAACAATTTTGATAAGCTGTTGAATTTTCTGTTATAATTTTCAGGGCATATTTGTAATAATGCTGTCATTTTTGTTCTAGCAATAAATCTGACCTTGAAGGCATTTCAGCACAGTTTTTTAAAGAAAACAAAATTATGTAGTTCTGCAAATATCTACTGTTTAAAGGGAATTTCTTCTAAATGAGAATGATACTTTTCTAGTGAAACAAGTTCATTTCATTTTAAACTTCTAATAACTAGTAAATTCATTCTAGCAATTGTCAACATTGTTTCCTCTCCTTCCCAATAAAAGTCATAGGAACAGACTGAAAAAGAAGAAATCTCACTGTTGAACAGCCTTATACCAGAATATTAGAAATATCCATCAGTCTTAGAGTAAAATGTAGATGTCTTCACTTGATGGGAAAAAATATCGATTTATATTTTGCTCATGGAATACTCACAAAATGTTTTAGTTTAAAAAATTGGAAGGGTATCTTTCATGTTACCCTCTCTTTCAAGTCCTAGATACCAGCAGTCTCTGTCTGTGCCAGAAACTAAACCATCATACCTTAAGGCCACAGGTACAAATCTCTACAGCAACCAAAGTTTCCAAATGGTCTGATTGCTTCTTTTAATTTCTAGGAAAAACATTTTCCTGAAAAGAACTAAGTATGTCGAGTAGGTCTTAATAGTAATGGGGTGTATGTCTCCCTAAGATAGACTCCGTAGACAGAAAAATTCCTGGAAGCAGGGGTTCCTGAGATTGAAGTTTATTATATATAGACTTCTAAAGTTAAGACTGATTAAATCATCAGATGGTTGGGGCAGGAGAAAAATCATCACAAGCAGGCAAAGAGGTGCTTAATGAAGTTCACTCAAATCGGGAAATTGCCCAGCACATTCTGAGAATTAAGTTACTTTCAACAGTGGACCTGAGAATAATATCTGACCAAAATGTAAACTAAACCAGTCTGGCCCAAGAATTTTATACTTATACAAGTTATTTTTATAATTTTTCATATCTTATGTTTAAAAAAATATGTAGGTATGTAAGACTCCAGAGATCCAAATACAATTTGCATATCCTGCTGAATTAAAAGTATTCTATTCTAGTAAGAATATTTGAAAATTCTAGGAAGACTGTTCAAAAAGGTGTCTGTTTTCAAATAAATATGTAAAAATCAATAGCTTTTTTTGATGCCAGTACCTTATTTAAACATATAATGAAACAGAAAATCCATTCAGAATAGCAACAAAAATATGGCATAGTTAGGAATCAACTTAACAAGAAGTACACAAAAATTTACATAAAAGAAATTACAGGGCATTACTGCAAGACATAAAAGAAGAATTGAATAAATAGAGACACAAGTTATGCCACTGAATAGATATTTTAGTACTGTATAGATATAATTTATTGATATTAATCTGTATTTTAATGGAAGCATTTAAAATGTCATAAACACCTTTACCTAGTGATTTATTTTTTTATTCTAAGGTGTTACTTATCAATGTGTATAAAGATGCAGATATGCATTTTGTGGTGGTGTTTATAGTAGTAAAATTATCAAAAACAAATATCTAATAATAACACCTTAGTGAATCTATGATAAATAAATCTATATACTATCATGAAGCCATTACAATGAATATAAACAGAATAAGCTCCAGCCATAAAAAATTTTAAACCAATGACCAACAATTATCCTTTGGGAAAATTATCAAGTTATTAATATGAATACAGAAGTTCGGATGAGATTTAAGTTTTCTCTTATTAATACACTCCTATGTTTCTTTCTCAGGCTTGCGCCAAAGAGGAGCATTTCGGAAGAGATGGTCAAACGAAGCTTGGCACCTCACCCTGGAGGACGACTGAATACAGTATTGTCGCTAGTCCTGGCCCCATGCCTCAGAGAGCCCTTCCCTTATCGCCCTTCAACTGTGGCACTGACAGTGCTACCTCATAATGTGGTGCAAAGCACAGAGGCTTGGCAGTTCAGCAAAAGGGGGTTCTGTCGTTAACTGCTTGCATGACCATCCATCCCAGAAACTCACCCCCACTTCACCGATGTGGCAGGATCCTGGAGTTTCTCTCAACTTAATCTTTCAGCCTCTAGCAAGTTTATGCTCTTTTAAGGTATTTAGGATACTTATTAGTTCTTGATTCTTATGTCTAGTTAGCATATTTTTATTAAAAGAGTGAACCAGCTTGGAAGTCTGTGGGACATCAAAAGTCTCAAGATTCCTACTGATTATATTATGACCAAAGGCAGAAGTGGTACCGGTATAATGTAAAACAGTGAAGATGTATTACTCTCTCACTCAGATGACCTTGATCTACTTGTGATTGTCCTTATTCATATAGGTAGAGAAACTGTTTCTAAGTCAATAGCTGCATTCAAGGTGCCAGAGGCCACATTGTTTGCCTGGTAGGGAGAGCACAGATACCATATCTGAAATTCCAACCAAAAAGCAGCTGACATGGATCCCCCACTGCAAAATCACTTTAGGATGGTCCGCAACTGTTCTCAAGGCCCGTCAGATTTATGCACTGCCCAAAAGTAAATGGACCTTTGGTAGCTGTCATCACCTTTGGCATTTTTGGTTTGTGATAGTTTTACTGATCTCAATAATTCCCTTAGGAAATAATTCCTTTAAAAAGTACTTTGGGTTTAGTATTGTAGTGTAGGAATAGAGGAAAGCTAATGGGGGAAGATGGGGAAACTGGGGTGACACTTCACAGGGCTTCCACTTCAACTCTTCATACCATAACCACCCTTACTCCACAAGTCAGGGGACCACTGAAGAGACTGGACCAGGCGCCAATTACATCTATCCAAATTGGCATTTGGTAACTGTGGAAATAGTCAAAAGATAGCCCTCCAGACCTATTGAGTCATGGTGAGAAGAGATTTTGCCAAGGTTCTACAAGTCCTCATGCTGTGCAGTGGATCACAGTAGCTGTTTCAAGTCCCCAGATATCTTTATTAATGCAGACTCATTATCTAATACTGCAATCTCACACCAAGAAGGAATGATTAACTTGTTTTTGTACTATGACAAATAATGAATATTTTTATTAGGTTACTTAGGTTTATTTGTTGGGTTAATCTTTATATCCTAACTGCTTTCTGATAAACATGTTTTAAAATTATATATAACTCCTCCAGGGAATATTCTCATCCTAGGCCTGTGTTAATTCATCACGATTGCAACTCTAAGGTGATTGTGATTGTGCCGTTCACCTTACCAGGGATTGGTGAAGTCATAGGAATTTGATGAAATTTTGGCCAATAAGGCAGGAGGGAAAATAATCTAGAGGGCTTCTGCCCCTATTTGATATATTTTTCTTATGGATTATGAGATTTCCTTATGATTCTTCCCTAAAAGTCATTGGGGTGGAATGAATGTGAAAAGAAAAGATTTGAATGTCTTTAATTTATTTTCACTGTAGTCTATCAGTCCTATCATCAAATTTTTCAGTTTCTTCTTTGGCATTATGATTAATGCAAATTTTAATACATTCACTTAAGAATTCTCAAAATTATATTTTTAAAAATTTGATGTGTCCCATAAAACTGTAAAATAGATTTGCTTTACTCTTTTACACAAAAAAATAATTTGATCACTCTTTCAGTAATCTTTATACTTTTATATATATATTTTTTTATGTAGTCATTATTCATAATGTTTTGACATGTAATGTTTTTATCAGTTTCTTTATCCATTTTTGTTTTAAGAAATCTTCTGGTTTCTGAAAAGTTTAATTAAAACAACATACACCCAACTTTAACCCCAATTTATGAAAATTAGATATGTTTGATGTTCATAATATCAGGCTTTGTAAGTTTCATATTTAAAATCTGAAAACACATATACTTACCAAAATTTCACCTATCTTCTGTATAATGTATATGTTTTACTTTAAAGAGATAGGTATATGTAATTTTAATGTCAACCTCAGAATCACCAAAAAGTACCCTGGCAATCAGTGGAAAGGTTTAATAGGTTTTCTGTCTTGTTCTTAATTTGCTGAAATTACAAAATCAATACTTTCAGTTGTAGCTGCAGTTACCCGTTTTACTGCTTTAAGATAAAGTCTACAAGAAAGTAACCTTCACTTTCAATTTGTAGCTCAGAACATCAGGTTGTTCTTGGCTGCTAGTTAAATAGCCTGCTCTCTGCCATCCTATATAAGATATTCCACATGTGTTGTGGTTCCACTTCCAAGGAGATACATATTAAAAGGAACTGTGATTAACAGAGAACAAGTGGAAATTCTGAGTTTTATACTTTCCCTCTTCCCCTTTCTTTTCTAATGTCTCTTTGTCTCTTTAGCTTAAACTCATCTGAATTCTTATTCTTACTATAACTTTCAACTCAAGATCTTAGGTTGACATCGAATGTCACAAACACTCTCCACCCAAATAAGAAATAGTCTCATTCTGTCTGAACTCTGTCTTACTTCTAAGATTCTTGTCACAAGAGCACATTCCTGACACTTTTAAGATAAGAAAATTCTCCCAGAGATAGAATCCAGTTAATAAAAAGTAGAAAAATAAACAGTACATTTCTAAGATTTTAATTTGATAAAAAAAAATGTGATAGATCAGTCACTTTACAATGACAAAGATATTGGAAGTGACAAAGGGGTTTTGAGTATTAAAGCTATAAATATGTTTCCATTGTAATAAGCTTCAATAAACATGGGCAAAATAGCTACCAGAACTTCATTTTATAATGTTCGTCACATAGTCTTCATGTACACTGTTTTTCATTTGAAGACCTACACTTTATGTACAAGAAAAAGAATGAGAATTTGGACCTCTTAACTCAAATGATTTTTTTTCAGTCTCCAAATTCAGAAGTGCTCTGTTCTACGATATTTAGTGAAAAAAAAAAAAGAAAAAATTCCAGATAGAAAAGAAGATTCCTTCTATTTTGCTTCTATGATACCTCAGATATTTTACTATCAATATTTTCTTTGGCTACAAATGCATAAGGCTTTCCATTTTATCATCTCATGACCACTGTGTCTGAGCTACAATAATCACATTCTACTTTATCTCTTTACATGTTTTTCTGTTTCAACATCTTATTCATCTAGCATAAAACCTACTAACATATGTCACTCAAGATATTATCTAGAATACAGGGGTGAGGGGAAGCTTGAATTAGAATTGAAATTATGATAAACTGCTGATAAACTTAGTATATGAGGACTAGTAACTTTTTCAAGGTTGCTACTTCTAGCTCTATTTAAGCAAGGTGGGGCAGTAGAGGTAGGAAGCTCTGTCACAGAACACATCATACAAGTAAATCATTTGTGTCTTATTGTATTAGTTTGGACACTGTTTCTTAGACTTTTGACCCACTGGTGACTCATAAAGTTGATTTAACAGGTAGTGTCCAGCATTATGTGTCTTAATAGAGTGGAATGGAATAGAATAAACCAGAATAGAAGAATAGAATGGAATGGGATGCAGTGCAGTGCAGTACAGTAGATTAGAAAAGAAAATATTAGAGTGTACATACTAAAGATAATCATAGTTTTGTAAAAACTCTTGATTAGCCATATTTGTATATGTACTTGTTTCAATTTAAAATGTAATTTTAACTGAGAGTAGTGGCCAAAAATGTTTGAAAAAATATGATAGAATGTGAGTTTGGCTGTTCTGTTAGACACCAAAAATAATTTTGCTTTAAATAAAAAAGGAGTTGTTTTATCTCTTATCTAAGGCCCACAGGTAAACAATCCAGGACTAGCATGGTATCACTAAAGGATCAGTTCTTCTGCTCCTCTTACCTTGCTGCCTTGCTATCCCTAGAGGACTTCTCTCATCTGTGTGATCCAAGATGGCACACTTCCATGTCTACATTTCAGATATTAGGAGAGAAAAAAGGAAATAAATGAGGGTGAACCTTAAAAATACAAGTGAGTTATTTTACCAGAAGAAACAGGTCAGTTCAGGAATAGCAGAGAATTGCATTCCAGGGCATGCAAACTATCGCAGAACCATAGGTGAGAAAATAAGAGAGGAAAATTCTTTTATAAAAGAGAAAAAGGGCAGAGTTGGTAAGACCGTTTCTAAGCAAAAAAGTCTATTGGAGTAAACTGGAAGTCCAGAGTATTTCAGCTTCTCATTGGCTGAGTTGTGACAGTCTCTCACTGGCTGGGCTGTAGTGGGGAGGCAGAAGGTAAAGCCTTCTTCTTCCTGCTGGGTAGCAAAGTAGCTGAAACAGTATGGGGTCCATCTTTCCAAGTGAGATCCGAGACTTATGAGGAGTGGTGGGCAAAGGGACTTCTCCTGCAGGCCCCCTGACACCATGTCAACAGGTGTGTCTAAATTAATTTTCACAAGATCATGACCTGAAGTTGCCCACAATTCTTCATCCACATAAAGGTGCTAAATTTAGTCCCAAGAAAGATTGGGAAATACAATCTTTATTCTGGGCAGTCATACAGCTAGCTAAACACGCAGAGTTCAATTACTTTCTAAGATGGAGAGAATGGAAATCTGGGAACATACAGCTGTCTTACCACATATATTTGGTAGACATAAAGGAAATACATAATACAAATCAGATTTACTATATGCAAACAGCTTAATCAGCCTGGAAAGGCAACTGTGCCCTGGCTAGCCTTAGTCTTCTCTCTTTTGATCTCCCTGGTTAGTTTTGATAAAGAATTCCATGTTTCAGTAAGCAGCCTCCAAGATGACTTTCAATGATCCTGACCCTGTGGCATTCATGCCCTTATGTAATTTACTCCCATTGAAGGTTAAATATAGCGACTTACTTATGGCCAATAAAATATGGCAAAGTGATAGTATGGCACCTCCATGATTAGGTAATATAAGAAAGGCAGAGGTTTCTGTTTTGATTGCTCCCTTGCTCTCTTTCTTTCTCTTGCTTTCTTTCTGTCTCTCTCTTGGCCTTTTTTGGATCACTCACTCTTGGAAAGCCATACCATGAGCAACAGTAGGGAGAGGTGACATGGTGAAGAGCTGATGCTTTCTGTCAGCAGCCATGTGAGTTTGGAAGCAGATTCTCCTGCCACAGTGAAATCCCCAGAGATTGCAGCCCTGGCTGACAGCCCACTGCAGCCCCATGTGATACTGTGAGCCAGGCAGGACCAGCAGCTAAGCAGCACTCAGAATCCCTACCCTCAGAAAATGTTTGGCATAATAAAAGGTTCACATTTTCTCTCCATGAATGTGTCCTGGTTTGCAAATGTAAACCAGAAATCACAATAAAAAAGATAGAAAGAAAAGAAGAGAGAGTAAGAGAGATAAATATTGAGGAGCCACAATTCTAAGCAATTTATTTCTTCTGTTGAAAATACAAAAGATGATCAAGTAAAACATATAGTGTTGTTTATTTGTAAATATTCCAACTACATGCAGACACAAACCATTTTTTATCAAATGGATATTAAAAAATTCTAGAACACCTTTTGTCCTTTTTACACTGGAGGAACAAGTTGATTAGGCTGGATAAAACTGAGCCTAGTTAGCACTATTTATGTCTTATAAGTGGTATTATTTTTATCTTCAAAACAAAATGTACAGAATATAGTGATTTTGGATTATTATATGCTATTGAGATAACTGGACATAACCACACATTTATTTTTAAAACCAGAATTTCCTTTTAAATAACTAGACATCACAAGTGCAAGATATTGTCTACTATTACCTGTACTCCATTCTCTGCCTTTTTTATATATTTTATAATACCAAAGGGGCTAGAGGACCAAGAACTATATAATCAAGACTCCTTTACAAATAGGATCCCACTAACTGGATGCGCTTGTGCACTTGCGCAAGTGAGATGAAAGCCATTGTATTAGTTTTTGTTATTATATAACAAACTACCAAATTTGAGCAGTTTAGAACACCACAGATTTATTATCTCACAGTTTCTGTGGGTAAGGAATCTGGGTGCAGATTAGCTGAGTCCTCTGCTCAGTATCTCACATTGTTGAAGTAGAATACAATCAAGGCATATAAGGGGGATGCCATCTCCTCTGAAGCTCACTGTGTATTGACACAGTTCAGTTCCTGCAGTTGTCAGACTGAGGTCCTTGCTTCTTGCTGTCAGCTCCTGGAGGCTGTCTGCTAGCCTTGAAGTCATGAGCTGGGTAGTCACATAGCTAGCTAAAAACCTAGAGTTCAATTACTTTCTAAGATGGGGATAATGGAACTTGGGGGACAAACAGTAGTCCTGCCATGTATGTCACCCTTCCCACAACAGTTTACAACATGGCCATTTATTCCTTCAAGGCCAGAAGTATGACCCTTCTGTGAATCTTTCTGACTTTTTTAAGGGTTAATATAATCATGGGAATGATATCCCATCATATTCACAAGTCTCACACTCAACAGGAAGGGATCACAGGGTTTGTACAACATGGGGCTGGAATCTTGGGGGTCATCATAGATTTCTGTCTAATATAGCCAACTTACTTCCAGCAAGGAAGGTCATGGAAATGTGAATGTCTAGAGGAAATAGTGGTGGCCCAGCTCATATTTGTGTATCTAACCACCAGTTATTTGTGTTAAAAATGCACCTTTATCAGCAGTAGTGGTGGCAGCAGAAACAGTGTTCTAACTTCTGGAATATAGTGAATGTACATGCTTAGCCAGCTCAAGACAACATCTCAATGGTAGTCTTCCAAGAACCTGAGCAAAGGACCCAGCTATGTTATGCCTAGATTTCTGACCTATGGAATGTGAGATAATAAATGGGTGTTGTATAAGCCACCATATTTTTGGCAATTTGTTACAAAGCAATAGAAAATGAATACAATTAGTGTTATTAGTTAATTAAAGAAATTTCATTCTTAATAAGAGGCCATTGATGGTAGTGAGGGACACATATTGAGATGCATCCAGGAGCACCATTTGAGCTGAGGATAAGTAACTGCATGATTTTTCAAAACAATAGGTGCTCTTTGTGCTGAGAACATTACCTAACGAGAATAAGAGTTTGGGAAGAAAAGCAAAACACAGCTTGCACTGACACTGGACTCCCACAACTCCCATGGAAAAAGAAGAAAGAGAAGTACAACACCTCCAAGAGAAAGATACTACTCCTGCAGGGCCTGCCTGCATAACATATGCTTAAACACTCTAACGTAAAGCCAGTCAATAATGCACAGAGCCAAATACTTCACAGCCCCTGCATTTTGGCAGTCATCTTTGGGAAAAGAAACTACACAACTGTGAAAGACCCATGCCTGTTAATCATATTCAACACTCAAGGATATGAATGATACATAGATATCTCCAGATAACTGAGGAAGAGGTGCCCCAAGAAAGGTAAGTATTGAACGAACACACAAAATGCTTGATCCCACAGGAAAAAATGAGATTATTCAGGGAACAGAGATGAATTCTAATTCATGTCTTTAGAGAAGTTCAAGATACTTTATCTATAAAATAAAAATTGATGAGCTGCTTTGTAAAAGCTGCTTTGGGTTGCTTTTTTCCCTTTCTTGCCCTCCCCTGACTATGACAGAGACATTCGAACACGCCAATGACATATTCTCATGCTTATTGCTCTGTACTCCACCCTAACCCACAGTAAGGCGGTTGCCCAGGAATCCTCACTCTCCAAGCTCCCTTGCTGTCTGGCTAAGCCTATGTCCTTCCCACATGGCCCCTTCTGGCTTCCTCCTTCTAAGTCCAGTGAGTATAATAAATCTCTTGCTTTCATATGCCTCTCTATGTTCACACCAGACAGATCATCAAAAAAAAAAACAATTTTAAGTAATATAGTTGTTCCTTATAACACATATACTTAGCAACATAACCACAAATGCTCATAAAGAAGGATTTATAAGGTTGTCCACTGCAGCTTTATTTATAATAATGAAAGACTAGAATGCACCTAAATGTCCATCATTATAGAAATGACTAATCTAATTATGATTTGTCTCTATTACAGCTAATAAGCTTCTGCTAGAAAGATTGATACAGAGTGATAATACCATCAAGGAAAAATCTCTAAGTTATGCTATCTAAAATAGGCAAGTTGCAGCATAATAAGTGTGAATTACTATGGTTACTTTTCAACAAATATTCTTATGTGTTTCTTGTTTACTCCCTATCTCCCTGTCCATGTGTATTTATTATATTATATTTGTACATTCTACTTACATAGAAAAAGTTTGAATGTATATATATATATATATATATATATATATATATATATATATATATATATATATATATTAATTAGTCAAAAGTTAATAGTGGTTATTCCTGGGACAATTTTATATTTTTATTATATACATTTTTTAATGGAATTATTGTTTTAATTGTTCTTTGCTTTCTGAGCACACTCCTTTAGAAACAATTTCTGGTGTCATTGTGGCAACAGTTTCCAAAAAGATATAACCCTGAGTAAAAGAATCTGTTAGTAATTTATAAAAACTGATTGTAAAGACAAGTAGTGATTCTATAGCATCCTACTACACTGATGGACAGTGTCTGCAATGGGGCATGTGGTAGGGACCCAATAATAGGGGGAGTCCAGCAACCACAATGTTGCCCACACAATTGTACATCAATGGTACAAAAAAAAAAAGTGTGGTGATGACTGCTAGTAAAATGCTATTCTACAGAAATGTAAATTTCCTTACTTCCATGAGATTTCATCCAGAGAAATGTTGAATTCCATAGAATGTAGGAGAAGCTAACCATATGTGAGTCATGAAGAGAGATCTCATTGTCCTTGAGCATGGGAGGCCCATCCTAGAGCAGACCTGATGCCTGACAAACCCCAGACAGCCCTCCTCATGGGTCATGCTCTTGGATTACTTTTTCTAGAATCAGCCCAGACAGCAGATTCTTAGCCGATGGTTATTCTGAGCACACAGTTGACGTCTATGACCTCACTCAGGGCACAAGCCTGAATCACGTTGGTTACTGCAAAGATATCCCAAGTTTTGTCATTCAGATGGATTTTTCTGCAGATGGCAAATACATCCAGGTGTCAACAGGAGCTTATAAGCACCAGGTACATGAGGTCCCCCTGGGGAAGCAGTAACCAAAGCCATGGTCATTGAGAAGTTCACCTGGGCCTCCTAGACAAGCATTCTGGGAGACGAAGTCATTGGCATCTGGCCACAAAATGCAGACAATGCTGATGTGACCTGCACATGTGTGACCCATGCTGGCCTGAACCTTGTCACAGGAGATGACTTTGGGCTGGTGAAGCTCTTTGAGTTTCCATGCACAGAAAAATTTGGCAAACATAAGCGATACTTTGGTCATTCAGCTCATGTGACAAACATCCATTTCTCTCATGATGACAAGTATGTGTATTATACACATTTTATTTTGTTTAAACTTTGAAGGAAAGATCTCTACAAATTGTCCTGCAAATAACCACAAAAAACCAAGGCCCATATGCTCCTCACCTCCTAGAGCAGCCTCCAATGGAGAAAACTGCTAAGACAGGTTAAGTAGCCAGTAAGCAGGTCCGCAGTTCCCATTTATTCGTATGCAGCACATACAGCTCCAGTAGACTGCCCATCAGACTCCAGGTAAGCCACCTTATTACTGTGTGAAATTTTAATTGCAGTGTTAGGGAAACTCCAGCCCCTCAACCTGGTCACTTAGGGACTGGGATACAATAGAAACATGATCTTTCAGAATCTTCATTTCAGCTCTAGCCTAGAAACTAACTGGCTGCGGTATCTCTGGCCCCTCCTTGGGCTGATTAAGGGTTGGATCTAAGCTTTGCCCTTGCAGCTAAATGATATTACAGGATGGTTACAGAATTTGCCATATCAGCATTCTTGCTCAGGGAAACAACAGCTCTCTCCCTGGCATGATTAAGAAGCTGGGTTCCAAACTTCGAGATTGGTTGAGTTTGACTGCCCTGAGCACTGAGATATAACCAATTTCTACGAAGTTTTCTAAAAGCTCATAGTATTTTTTGGAAGTTAACCTTCAGGAAATCAGTATTCAACAATTGCATTACTTTTCACATATATTGCTTGAGTAATTTATTAATTGGTTAATCACATTATAAAAATGTTATTTCAAAGCAGACCATAATAACTATATAATAAAGAGATGGTAATAGCAAAGGCCATCATGGAGAAGGTGGCAGTGTTAGAGATAAAAGACTGAAGTCACAGGAGATAAAAAACAGATAATGAATGTACAAAATAAAACAGGGGTAAGAAGCAAGGTGTATGAATAGATCCAGAAAGATGATTTAAATTGTGTGTGATGAGGGTATGGGAGAGGCTGCAGGGAAGTTGAGTGAGAGTAAAATAAGGAGCTAGAGTCATGGAAAGAGGGAATGAGAGATGAACAGTGACAGCCCATGGGCAATAGAGTGCAGCTGAAGGGGCTGTGCTGGATGGAAGAATGAATTCCTTTTACATTGTAAAGGCAGAGAAGGGAGAAAGAATAGTGTGAGGCCAGCATTTTTGTATATTTTTATGTTGAAAGGTTGAGGGACGTCCTTTTTGATTGCTTCCATTTCATCTGAAAAGTTGGAAAGAATCAAAGGAAGCATCCTCAGTTTGAAAAAAGAAGATAGTTGAACCAGTTGCCATGGAGAAAAGAAAACTGAATGAATGAGGATAAGAGTTGGATTTTTCAGCAGCATTCCACATGAATACAAGTGACAATTCTCACTTTTGTGTTATTTCACCGACAGTGTTAAAACAGGCTGGATGCAGATGTGGAAAGACAGATACTGGATTGATTCAGAATTGAGAATTTTCCAGGTGAGTGTGAAGGGAAACCAACCAGTACCTACAAGAAATTCAACAAATCTTAGCTATTGTAGCAGGCAGTGGATTAGAGCTCTCCAAAATGATCTGAACATCAGTGTGGTGGGAGTACATTCTAGAAAGCTAGAAAGTAGGATATGTGGAATCTGATTCCAGGATTACAGTGGTTTCAAATAAGGCCAAAGGAGAGTTTGATCATCAGATATGTAGCAAAAATAAAGGTCAGAAAGTTATTGAAGACAAAGTCTATACTCAGGAGTCTTGGAATTTGTGGTATGCACGTAAGGTCCAGTGGCTTTGGTGGGCCTAACTTTTCCCTGTTGTTTTACATCTTGAGAATTGGTGACAGGAGATAGCAATTGACAGGAAAGTGAAGAGATTATCATAGTCTTGGAATTCTGGGATTACATATTGTTTGGGGGCATTAGATATGGAGAGGCAGGATTCCATCTTGCATGCACATTTTTTTACTTTTATGATCTCCCCTCTAAATTTGGTTTCCTTCTCAGGCACAGTTGCCCTCTCAGAACATTTAATTAAAAAGTGTCATGACATTTTGAATTGTTTCACACCAGAATATCACTATTATTTCAGTACTCAAAGGCAGTGTTGAACTCTTACT
This sequence comes from Manis pentadactyla, assembly GCF_030020395.1. NCBI lineage: Eukaryota > Metazoa > Chordata > Mammalia > Pholidota > Manidae > Manis > Manis pentadactyla. The sequence goes on from NC_080021.1 coordinate 62,054,767, forward strand.
ATGGGCAAGAAATAGCGCTTTGTCCCTAAAGAGATAAAAATACCTGGCCTGTCTTTGAAGAATTGTCAGTCTAATTAGACACTTTATATGATATCCTTACAAGTAAAATAACTTAATTAGGGTCAAAAAATAATGTCAATAATCCATTTCTTCTGAATTCTCAAGGCATTTTTCTCATACTTTCCTTATAAATTTACATGTGTTTTCACAGTTTGGGGGGCATACTTGATTTCTGTACAATAAAATAAGATAATGATAGGTACAACCATGTTTTATAATATTTATTTATTTGTATTTCATGAAGTGCTAGAGAAAAGTATGGCTCTCTGACCTATCAATCTATGTTTGACAATAAAGGGCTTTTATGGCGGAAAAAAAGTGCCCTCAATTTACAAGAGATTCAAGGTACTACTGGCTGGATTTTTCTGCCAGAGATTTCTAGCTGGGTCGATAGAACAGAATCCAGTGTGTCCTTGAGGGATGTAAGATTAGAATCTCTAAACAATAGTTTAGGCAAACCATAGAGTTTTGATGGACATCTTCAAAAACTGGAAGTAGATGTATGGATTGACAGCATTTGTTTTGGTTTGGAGATAATGTCACTAAAATCAGACTGAAAATATAGCTTGGTTCATGGTGCTACAAAATTCCAGAGGAAAAGCAAATAGCAATGACAAAATTAATTTTTTTAGTGTCACGTTTATTGTAACTTTAATGGAACCCAAGAATTCATCTGTTTAAAATGTAAACTCTGTCTAAGTCATCTAATCTTGACATTAAAGCCATTTGTTTCAATTCAGGCTGAGAAAAAGTCAAATTGTTTGTCTACAAAATAAACAAGTGCCACCAATTCAATGACCATCATTCCAGTTTGTTGTGATTGGCCCGTTCATGTTTTCAGCACACTTGCCACAGCAGGCTCAGAACCCCAAATCTATATTTAATTTAAACATTGCACCATCGCAAAGAAACCTTTCCACAGCCTCACTGCCATTTAAAGCGAAGGGAAAAGCTACTCTTTACCAGAAGTATTTTACTATATCAAAAGAAATAAGAGGAATTCCAAATATCTTATTTTTTAAATTCAAGGAAAATAATTTTGGAGAAAACCTACTCCCTTTTCTTTCCTTCTTCTTCTTAACAGAATTAGGAGTTTACATTTTAATTTAATTTTCATTTGACTTCAGACAGAAAATGCAGGAAAAGTAATTGCACAAGATTTAAGATCCAAGAATAGACTTAAACATTTGAATTTAGATTTTAATCTGAATTAAAAAGACTTATCATTTTTTAAGTGGTCATTTTATTATTCATTTCTTTTTCCTGGTAGAAGAGAGAATACAACTCAGATATCTAAAGAGACTATGAAAAGAGGTATAAGAACAAGGAATTGCTGCTGAGGCCAGACAAGACCTGAAAAGGCAGGTAGAGAAAATAGAGTTACTTTAACACAGGGGGAAGCTGGAGGCATGGAAAAGGTGCTGCTCAAAAGTCACTGTAGCCCTATAGTCATGAAGAGACACAGTAACTGCCAACAACTACAGCCCAGAACAGAAGGGATTAGATATAAAAAATACTCTTCTCCCTGCCTCCTCTCTACTCTTCCAGCTCCTACTAGCACTTCCCATCAGCTAAAAATAAGCAAAATCAGTGAATAAGGGAAATTCATTGATGCAAAACAAGGATCATATCCCAGTGAACAAAGTAGAGTCAGGAAGGGTAAAGACGGGGCCTCAGGGATCAAGGAGAGGAGGCAGAGAATGGCCAGGACAAGGTCGCCCCACAATGAATGGGAGTTTCAGTGAACCATAAAAACAGATGATAGCTGTTCAAACGCTGACTCTGTCACTTCATTTTATAGATTTGGGTGATCCACTTCCCCTCTCTGACCCCTGGTTTTCTTTCACAAAGGTATCTGCAAAATGACTGAATTTTTGGACAAAGAATTTTTAAATTCTCCTAATGTTGGGCTTTAGAAATTGGTGAGTTAGTAGTAGAAAAAAGGAAACAAAATATTGACCATTAAGGTTGAACACTAATTCAGGAAAGAAAAGAAAGATTAAAGATGGTCTAGAAATGGCATGATTGAAGCAAGCACAACTGTGTCACCATTTGTCAGACATGAATGACTCCATCAGTATTCATGAATCACTAGGTAGCCCGGGAGAAGGCAAAAAATAAGACTATGGGGCATGAACTATACACCCACAACGTGACAAGGGTTCTTAAATACTATTCTCATATTGTTTATACCCTTTATATTGTTCATTTTTTCTCTTTCAGTTTTCATTTGTAGTTTAATTCACTCATCTATTTACTTACTGTGTAATCAGCATGTAGTTTGAACCAGACCCTGTACTAGGTTCTAGGACACAAAGATAAAAGATGTTCTTTGTCTCTTGAGAGCTTCCTACAGATAGAGACTAACTTAGCATATTAAAGTAGTCTGTGTTTGTCAGTAAATTCTCTCCCAATTAAAGGGGACTGTTAACAGAAAAGTCTGGTAAAATTATCCACATCTAAACATGTTTGTTTGTTTTCCTACTTGTCTGAGAAATTTCAATGTAAACTATAAAATTCTTTTACAGAATGTGTTAGAACTTTAAGACAGGTGGTTTTTTTTTATTCCATTATAGTGGTTGCTCTTACTGATAGCATGGTTCAACTTAATGAAGTTTCTGGTGTAATTTTTTTCATAACTTTTGGGAAACCCAAGAGATCATTTGAAAGATTTCATAATTTCAGGAAAAAAGGGAAAAAACTGCAAATAATCTATATTTTTTTAACCTGACATAGAAAATTAATTCTGAGATGCAATATGTTATCTTTAATGATAAATAGCATCTTCCAGAAAGCATCATTACTTTTTCCTGACTGTTAAGGTTTTAAAGAGTTGCCATTTGACATATTCAAATCAAATCAATACTTATAATCATCTGTAGTTATTAAGTTGTCAATATAATATAAATCTAAATAAATGACTGCTCATTCAAGGCACTATGATTTTGAGTTTTTTTGGTTCATCTGTTATGTTGTATGTCTAACTTTATTTCAGCAAACAGACATGCACACTTTGACACACTTGTAAGGATAAATATTTCCATGGATTTTAATTTATAACTTATTTATACATTAAATGATAATGAGCTAATTATATATAAGTGAAATATATAATTAATATGTAAGCAAATTAAATTATAAATTATAATTTAATTTTTATTGTATGTCATGGATTCATGATTAACAATAAAACCATTTTACTGGAACCTGAAAACACAAACAAAATTTGTATAAGCAATTTAATATTACTCAAATGAGATGGAAACCTGCTATTTGAATTCTCTACTGGCTCAGTAGCTATGTGTATTGATTTACCAGGCCCAGCCAGGGCTGTGGCCTTGCATAACTTCAGAGGACAGTATGAACAAAATGATGCCCTGGGAGTGCCTATCACTATAGCCCGGAGCCAATACTGATTAACACAAGTCAGAAATGCATAGTATTTTCATTTTTATTTATTTATACTACACCTTATTCTCCAGATGATTTTGGGCAGCAAGATTTATTATTACAGTGAAGGCTATGAACCAATGTGCTTATTTGGCATCTAACAGTACAATAGTTCTTACCTGGTACTGTTTGGCCTTGTCTTCAAGACTGGGTATTCTACTCTGAATTCCTTAATTTACACTCTATTAACATAATCCAGAGTTAAAAGACATCACCAACACTATTGCCACCACCACCGCTACCACCTCGTTCATCATTTCAGCCATTCCCGTAACTAGCACCAAATTTCAGCTTCGACCTCAGGCTTTCATGCCTTGCCCAGAGGGTTTACCTCCTGTGGGTGTTGTGCCCTCTAGTCCTATATAAATTCATCATCAAATCGAGCTGAGTGCATTTGGCTGCCAGGTAATGTAGACTCAGTATTAGGTTGATTTTCCCAACAGTTTTCTACATGGTTTTGACCTTCCTGTGCCATAGTTTCTAACAACCTATTTAAACTGTGAGAGCATTAAACACGATATCACATTTAATAGCATTTGAAATTGTAAAATAAGTGAAAAATCATATACCATAAGGTATATAGGAACTGACTTCAAGTGAATTGGAAATGTGATTATAAAACCAGACATTCGCCAACTTTCATTTGGGTTCTCTGCTAAACTCCTTTTAATACTTGTTATCATAAACCACCTCCCCCATCACTCTGCCACTCACCCCTACAACCATCACATGCACAACCTTTGCTCTGCTCTTGCATCCTGCTTCCTTTGGCCCTGTTGGATTAGGCAGCCTTCTGTGCGGACCCATTCTCTCTTCCATACAGCCAGTTCTCCTTACTATTGTAAACTTAGCATTTCTTTTCTCTGTTTGGGCAATTTTTCAGTTTTTTTTTTTGAATTGGGCAATTGTTTAAAATGTTATAGTGTACTCTATTAAGTTGAAAAAGACTTTTAGAACAAACTTCAAGCATTTGGAATTATGGTAAGCACTAAGGTGCCATGAAAAGGTAAAAAATGTTAGGTCATAATCTTCCTTCAGAAAGTTCACAGTACATAGTTAGGGAAAGAAATAATGAAAAGTAAATAACAATAAATTTATCATTTGTAATTCAAAACAATAGTGGACTATCAAACGGCTGTACAAAGTAATCTCATCAATGAATTAGAGAGCAACTGTTAAGATAGTTTAGATAAGCACAGCTGGTTAGTGAGCAGGGAAGAGAATATCCTAGTACATACAATACTATAAGGGCAAGTAATGTGCTAGGTGAGCAGAGAGACCATCATGAGTAAAACTTACTGAGAGAATAATTTGTTTAAAAAAGAGGTTGAGGTGAGGCTGGATGAATGGTAGGGAGGAATGCAGGGTTCAAATTACTCAGGACCATAAATAACAAGCCAAGTCATCTCACCTTCATCTGGTGGATAATTAGGAGCTAAGGAATATTTTGGAAGTGGATAGTAATATGCGCATTTGTCTAGTGATGGTATAAAGGAGGCCTTTGGAAAGCAGAAAACTGACAGGGAGGCAAATTGAGAGGCGGTTGCAATAGGTCTTAATGAGCATGAGAACTTCCAGAATCAACAGAGTACCCGTGGGAAGAGAAATAAGAGCTATTTTGAAGAAATAATAGACAAAAATTTAATTTATTAACTAGGAAAAAAGAGGAAGAGGGAGTCAAAGGCGTTTGAACGAGTAAGATGATGATAATGCCCATTAGCTATCAATCTTGGAGAGACATTTCAAAGGTAAATGTGAACTCAGTTTTAAATAAAATTGATATTCAATGATACATAAGCATTAAATTTAGAAATCTGTTCAGAGTTAAAGACAAAAGCAGGGTCTAAAGGTACATAGTTTGGACAGATGGCAGAGACATGCTACTTGTCACCTGTCTTCTAGATAACAAGTTGGGAACTCTGAGAGGAAGTATAGAGAGATGATCAAACTAATATCACAACCAGTGCAGAGCAATAGTTAAGACATGTTGCTTGATAATCAGGAAACAACATGCTAAACAAACCTCTGAAGAGTTTGCCATAGAAGTCTGACAAGATCCTGATCCCTGCTAGAACTCAGACTCTACCTGAGATAAAAGATGATATACTGTAGCATCTGCAATTTAGCAAAGTAAATGTCATAACTATGCATCCTCACTGTGAAATTTGGGACTTCCACTGAAAATGTGATTATTTGCCAAACTTATGTAGACAATATATGATTTCATATGTGAGGCAGATGAACTAATAATATAATCATAGTTGTTCAATATGTAATTGAAATAAGTATCTTGTCAATTTCCAAAGAAAAGCCATATTTTATAAATATATCATGGGATAGCAATGGTTTTCTTATCACTTGATATGTTAAGCTGAACTATGTAAAAACTTGAAGACCTACAGATAGTATAACATTGACAATTTTATACTTTCCACATATGATTTACATTCATATTTTTCACAGATTTCTAAATTTTAAAATTTGAGATAAAAAAATATTCTAAGCCAGTAAAAATCTCCTGTTTTACTTTCTTTGACTTAAAAATATTCTTTTTCCAGCTCCATTTAAATCTCAAAAAAATTCCATATGATAAATTATATTTTACTTATAAGCATAAGAAAAAATCATAAATATTCTAATACAGAATTAAATGAAGATCTAAATGAAGAATTAATATAAGATTTAAATGAAGATATAAAATTATTCGACCATTTAGACAACTATACAATTTAAGAAGTGGTAAAAACAAAGAGATATAACTTTGCCAACTTAACATTGTGTCTGCATGGATCCTATTAACAAGATAGTTGCCAAACTATATTTTACTTTGTGGACACAAAGCCAGTTTATTTAAATGTATTGAATTACTAAACAAAGGATGCAAAAATTACCTCTATTGATCCATTTTTAAAGTAGATTGGACAGTTCAGCATCAGCACAACATGAAGCTCAGTATGAAATGATTTTCTTCTTTCAGTGCAGACACCATCATAATGTCCTTGCTAAATGCATGCATTTGATATAAGAAAATTATGGTAATGTGACATTCCTACTACATGATGGAATATTCTTTCAGATAGTGAAACATATTAATAACACACATGATAGAGTTCTTTTTGGTTCTTGACATTTAGAACCAAATTTTTCAAAGGTTGTCCTTATTATGTATGTATACAGTAAATATAAACTACACCACGCGTACAAACAAATGCTTCTTAGCTTTTGCTTCAGTAAAGTTTTACACAAGTCAACAAGTGATCATAATTTTATAGTTCTTTTAAATAGAAAGTCTTTAAAGAAAAACTAAATGAAAATATTTCTTGAGAAATTATTTGCACTGAAACAACCTTTGAAATAAGCCTATCCCTCATGTTAAAAGTTATTTGAGATGAAAGGAAAGTTAAAGAGCTGAAAATATAATACAATATTGTCTCCTCCTAAAAACATGCAAAACATATTCATGAATATTATGAGTATTCAAATATAGGCCTAGCTATTATATATATATATATATATTAGTCACTGTGCCTCTGTCACCTCATCTTTCAACCATAAATGAAAACAATCATAAAGAATCTGAAGCATATAAAATACCCATAGAACACTTAAAAGTGTGAAAGTGTGTCTGGCACTTAAGAGCATCAATTATGGAAAGCTGTTACTATTTTCAAAGTCTATCTCTTAACATATTGATACAGTTGCTACTGTGTGTCTTCTTCTTTGGCCAACTTCTGAACTATCTTTTTTCATGTTATATTGCATCCCATTGATCTAATTCATAGCTTATTAAAATTTCTACTTGTAGTGATTGGAAAAAATGGGGGTTTGCTTGCTTTACTTTGCCAAGTACCATGATTCCATGAAATGAACCTCATGAACTGAGTACAATTGTCATTTCCATAAGATATCTTCTGCTGCAAAATGTGGCTGGGTGAATTAGAAATCACAGGCCCACTATCATAGGTTATTTTCTCTATCCAACAGAGTAAATATGTTTTATAATTTAAAAAGGTAAGAAGCTCTCTGTCATAAAATTGTGACACAAATTTTCTTTCATTTGCTTCTTGAATCCAACACATCAGTAGGAACTTTAATAATGCCATATGTCAATATTTGATGAAAGCTTGAAATGGCTACTGGCTTTTGACAATTGGCTTACTGGTGTAAGAAATTATAAAAATGCCACCTTTATATATCTATTAACTTGAATTTTATTATAATTTCCACATGATTAATCTGTACAGTATAGAATAAAATGATTCTGAGGCCAAACAATTTGGCTTAAACAACATACATCTAGGAACACAGTACAATAAAAATCAATCCAGAAACTGGTTCTTGTTTTCATTGAAAACTAATTTTGTTAATGCAGGGGTAATCTAGCACAGCAGCACAGATATTTGCCCAGAGAGAGGTATAAGGAAAAAGACTGGAAGATCAGGGCTCCATAATGGGAAATGCTGCTGATTCAGTAGCTTCTTGAGAACAGAGGCCGTCTTCGTTAACTTTGGTTCCTCTCTAGGGCCTGACATGTAAACGATGTGCAATAAACACAGGCAAAATTATACTGATCAACTCTATCCAGTCAGTATAACATTAAGTTCAAACACTTATTGAGTATCATTTATTCCAGTATTAATCGGTATTAGATGCTGATACAGAAGTTTTTATTTTTTTTCTTCAGTCAGTTATTCACCCTTTAAGATCCTTTTTATGGTCAAAAACTCATTTATGAAATGCCTTATCTATATTATGATCTAGTTGCTGGCTGTAGAGCACAGGATAGAGAGCTTTATATTACTAGGCTCTCTGGCCTCTGTCTCAATTTGAATCCTATTGTAGTGCAAGGCACAGATTGAATTCTTCAGGAGGTAGGCTTAAAGATGGAGATTAGTAGGGAAGAGGGTTACTGGTAAACTCCACAGGGGTCAACCCCTGTGAAAGGGAACATAAAAATCAGCCTTGTGCTGAGCCCTGGTGCAGTCAGTCTAGATGGAAGTCCCAGCAATAATGAGGGGAGTTTTGGAGCTGGGATGAAACTTAAGAACTGTCTCAATTGAGGCTAAATTCCCCCCATGTCTTTATCAGGCATAGGCCTCCCAGAAAAGGAGTGTGAATTTGGGCCAGAAGTTTCTGTTCAGCAGAAGCAATCTTATGTGACTGGCAGCTGAGGCCTGTCTTAGGCAGTATTTGCATCAAGTAAGGAAATGGGGGTTTGCATCTTACATCACACTGTCTACCATAGTTCTGTTAAGATAACAGAAATGGTCTAAGCCCAAGATAGCATAATCATGAAGACCACCAGCTCATGTGTTTGTCTATAATTTCTGAGAATTCTGGGAGAAGGAATATCAGCCATTAGTTGTTATAACATCCTTCAATTGGCAAAGCTTGACACAGACTGTGGCTTGATCTGGGCCACAATGCCAAGGTGGCAGGAGGCACAGGGACTGAATCCAGCCTCCATCTCACTTAGTGGGGCTTGATGTGGTGACAGTCTGTGTCTGCCCAGAAGAAGGAACTCTCTTATTGCAATCTGCCTGCCACAGGGCCAACATACCCAGCTTGTACAGAGGTGCTGTGTGTTTTAGTAAGGGCTCAGTCTTCATTGCTATTCTCACTTACGTATAAACACAGTGCACACCTACAGAGCCTTAGTCCTTTTTTTTCTCTCTCTGATATTAACAGTGACTATGTTGGCAGTAGTGGTAGAATTATATTTTTGTACTATATGCCTAATGGATTGTATAGTCAAGAATTACTGTATTTATCATATATATCTGTCATATGATAGCTTTCTTACTTATGTCATTTCACAAAACAATGCCAGAAGAAACAGCAGTATAAAATTAATTTTATTAATCAACTTAAGCATTATGAATTATTGTTCGGTTTTCTGAATACCAAAAATTCTCCAATTCTAAATTCCACAGGATTAGGAACTTATAAAGTAAATTTTTGCAGGGAAAAAATTAAGTGATTTATTTTATTTGTATTAAAAAGTCAACATTTTCATGAATTATACTAGAAGTGTACCTATTTACATTTACTGTCACAAATTTCAATCTGCATTTCTACCATTTGACATACTGCTGGCTGTATGAATAAAAATACAATCACTATTTATGATAACGAATATCACCAGAATTTTTTAAGTTTGCATCTATGTTCTCATATGTGAAATTACATAGAAACATCCCAATTCCACTCTTCTTTAATTCAAATCAGAGAGTATTTAGGTAACAGTGCCACCTATTGCTCTAAAGTTAAAGCAACCCTATTTGTTATAATCCCTTAGTATGTGATTCTACAACTCTAATTTTTCTGGTTTCTCTCTCCCTCTTCCTAAGTTTTAATTTTCATTTTAAAGTAATACATAATTTCAAAGAATTTACATATGTGAATGCTTTCAGGAAAGCTGCATTTAAAAAGAACTTTATTTGAAGTCATAAATACAACAGGGGTCAATAGCCCATATAACAATTAAGTAATTCAAGCTTAATTTTTGTTTCTGTTATTGAAAACCAGAATTAGAACAAAATATGGTGAAAATTCATATGTTTAATTAAATATTGTATTATTATCAAACATAAATAATGATCTTTTATTTCATCTGTGATAAAACAGTCTAAAAATATAATTAAAATAGACCATTGGAAAAAAGGAAATTAAATTTCCTTTGTTATAATAAATACTGTGAATTTCTTTAAAAAATTGTTCATAGCATTAATTGAATTTACATAAAAATATGTAAATTACAATAGTCTGAACATCTTATTTCATTGCTTCTTTGTGTAATAACAGAGTTCAAAATTCAATGCAAGTGCACATTCATACAATTAATATCCATCACTTATTTTCAATAACATGAGTATAAATATCTTTTTGAATATAAATGTTTAGTCTGTGTAAACATAAAATGATTATTTGCTTAATAAATTCTAAAAGACTATAAGCTCATTTAGATATATTGTGGTCTTCTAGGTATATTGTGACATTTTCTGTTTATTCTTTCTTGTATATTAAAAATAACTGCATAGGGCTTTGTAAATAATGAAACTGTCTAAAAATGTAAAGGGAAATTCTTGAATTTCCCAGCAGCAAGTCATCAATGAAGTTAAATAAAAGTAGAATTTTCTTTATCTCCCTAAATGGATTGTGGTATAAAGTGGTATTTATGGAATCTGAAATTTACAAATGCTTTAGATGAGCAAAAGAACAGTTGACTTTTAATACATGCTTGTTGGTCCTTAGGAAGATATCATAACTCATGCATTTCTAAAACCTAATTATATAGATTATATGGTTTTCAAAATTACAATTACTATAGTTTGTGTGCAACCTTTGTAATTTAGACATAAAAATTACTTTGATCTTTCAAATATATCTTTTAGTTTTCATATTCAATTGCATTGAGCTATTTTGTTGATTATAAATGTTTAGATGAGAAATGGTAGTATTCTTGGATCATCTCAAATTATGTCATTCAAATTCAAAATAAACTGAATGTCATATAAAGTCTTAATATGCTGGAATAGTGAATTAGTTGATATCACTGACTGGGTGCTTGCATAGCTGTGTATTTGTTCACAAGTCATTCAGTTTTAGTAAAAATGTGAGCAATTACATATCTAGGAGAGCAGGTAATATATCATTTTTCCTCAGATTCTTAATTTATGCTGTGTGTAAAGTTGTAATAAAGTTATCTTACAGGCGAGAGATGTTATTAACAATAGCTAACGTAGTTCTTGGTACATAGAAGTTGTTAAACAACTATCTGTTCAAGATTAAATGAATATATAATTACTATTTGGCCTTAGAAGAATCAAAAACATTTTTTTCTCCATTTCCGCTCCCTTATATATATATATATATATATATATATATATATATATATATATATATATATATATAGTTGCTATTCTTATTTGATGCAACTGATTATTTTAAACACAGTTCCATTCAAGTATGGATTGTTTCCAGAAATATGTCAATTCACATGTACAAGACAATATCTATTTTGAGGTCAAGAAAAAAAGACTAGGGAAGAGACCTGACTATTGCTTCAAAAGTCCTTGTTTTATAGTATAAGAAAATTCTTTAAAAGTTATCAGTTGAAGTATTGACAAACCTTTAAATACTCATCTTTGGAATAATTATTATATTTCAACTGGAAAAAACAGAAACAAATAACATAAAATAGGAAACATGGACCACAGGAATAATGAAAATGTTCCAAATAACTACTTTGACATATTTTAACTCAAATCTGTATAAAGCAGTGCAGAAGAGACAATGTTTATGTAAAGCATATATTATTGTCCATAAAAGTAAGCAAATACTATGTATTACAAATGAAAATAATATACTTGAGAAAAATAAATTGATATTACTGTATATAGACTGAACTTGATAATTCTTTGAGTCTGCATAGTTTAGCTTCGGAATTTTGTGCTGATGGAATTAAAACCAGTGTTTTGTATAAAGATCTTCAAGGTTGTTGAATTTAAATTTTAGGGTCATGGTCCTTTATATAAGATTATCTTCAGGTTTAATTTAATCTGGGACAAGAATGGAGAGGGGTGGTTAATTGGATTTATTTGTCTTAGCTTTCCTACTTAATTTTCTAAGAATGCAGACTATGAATGTAAAGATAAGATGGTCATTCCCCAACGGCTAACATCATCATTGCTTTTATGTCTTAGCTTTACTAGATCATTGCTTTAAAAGAGCAGCACAAAACCAATGGGGCTTTAGTTTCAGCATTACCTTCTCCTCATAATCATTTCCAATTTTTTTTTTCTTGCATGTCATCATTTTAATGTAAACCTTTCTTTTTCTTTTCAATCAAATGAAATGATTAAGTAATTCTGCCTTTTGCATGATTAAAGATGATGGATAAGCTTGGGTGGATAAATATTAAGGCTCCTAACAGAATCTGTGCACCTCACCCATCAGAATCCTTCAAGCTTGCTCACTATTAATGACAGGAAAAATTAACATATCTGTGGATAGCATAAGAAGAATTAGAAGATAAGGAAACTGTATGATTTTTTCTTAATAAAACTTAAATCACTTTAATTTTTTGCTGTAATTAATCCCTAGCATAAATAGTAGAAATTAAATTACATGTAAGTCCTGACAAAGCAGGTTCATATAAAATAAAAAAGTCAGCAGTTATTTAATAATATCTAGTAAGCACACAGGCATAAGCAAATATAGGAGAGAGAGAAAACATTAATGCAAAGACATTTACAGAACCGTTGATGGCATAAAACATTGATTGCTATAATAGCACTACTTTGATCATTCTGTCGTAATGATTGAAGGGGTATACAAATAAAATTAATGATATTTACCACTTTATTTTTCATAACTGCTTTATCTTTTATCTGTTCATAATTTATCCAGACATATATATCAGAAAGAAACTATTAGAAGAGAGCACACATCATATTGTCATTGCTTCCAAATATAAGAACTGAAATGATGCTAAAAATCAGGTTTTGGGCCTCAGGATGAATTCGGGTTTTTTTAGTTTAATGCCAAAGAGATTATTTTTAAACTTTAACATTTTTGAGGATTCATCCATATTTTTTTCAGTCAGTCTGAGTTTTATAAAATGGAAACTATTGATTACTAAGCAGGGGCCTGTGATAACAGTAAAACACCCCTGCATTAGCTCTGCCAACCAGGACCACAGAACAACGTTTCCTGATCTCAGTTTTATAGACATCTGTATCATGCTATCTGTTCCTTTTTCGAAAGAAAAAATTGCTATTCTCTGATTTTTTTATTTTTTTAGTGTGTTCTGGATGGCAAAATTTGGGTCACAAAATGCTAATTTCTAACCTAACACCATAACAGCAATCACAGCCATCACAAGGATGGAATAACGAGAGCAATCTAACATCCAGGGGTATGAGTTTCTCATCAGTGGCTGGCAGACTGCCGTGAAGGCTTACAGTAATCCCATTGGACAGCCCTAGTTGATGAAGCCTGGGAACAGGCAGCCACAATGTAGGAGTTCACAATTGCAAGCATTTGTCCATAATTTAAAGCTATATGAGAAGTAGAGAGTATTCATCTGAACAAAAAGCTGTAATTTTTACCAGAGTAATATTTACACAGTTTTTAACCCATTAACTCCTTTTTCCCTTATGTGCACTGACTTCCTTGTTTTAAAAAATACCTCTGTAAAAGGCAACATGCAAACACCTGACACAAGCTTATCTGTTAAACTGTGAAAACCGGCTGTAAGAATAGAAGCTTTTTGTTTGGAAATAGCATCAGTGAGTGACATTTTCTAAATCTCAAACTTGTCAGTTTTTTGATAGTTTCCTCTTATGAGGTGCTTTTGGTACAGGAAATTCATTTTTAGCTTATCACAAGCATATCTAGGCTCGTACTTAGCTTTTTAAAAAATCATTTTCATATGTGCTGGGTCTGACCAGCTATTACTTCGACCTGAGATGTTACCAAATGTAATACTTCAAGTAACTCCAATTTTACTTTTCACACAGAGCTGTGTGTCTGTGTGCATGTGTGTGTGTGTGTGTGTACATGTGTGTGGCTGTGTGCATGTGGGGTTTTCCCTGCCATTTTATGGAAGTTCTTTAGATCTCTGCAGCTTGTACCTTATTTGCTTTCTTTTATTACCTTAGAAATCACGCATCACTTCAAGAAAAAGAAACCACGTATATAAAGAGTAATAATAATTTAATGTACAAGGACTCCTTTTAAGAATGCCAGTGGTTACCTTATCTAATAATTCATTTTACATTTCCACACACCTTTTTAATTGTGCTTTGCTTTATTGCATTTTTTCAGTTATTGTGTTTTTTTAAACAAATTAAAGGTTTGGGATAGCCCTGTGTTTAGCAAGTCTATTGACACCATTTTTCCAAAAGCAGTTCATGTCTTTGTGCCACATTTTGGTAGTTTGCACAATATTTCAAACTTTTTAAACTACTATTATATTTGTTATGGTGATCTGTGACCAGTGATCATTGATGTTACTATTGTATTTGTTTTGGGGCACCACAAACCACACTCATATAAGATGGCAAACTTAATTGACCTATGTTGTATGTGTCTGACTGCTCCAGAGACAGGACTTTCCTCACCTCTCTCCCTCTCCTTGGCCCTCCTATTCCCTGAGACACAATAATATAGAAATTAGGCTGATTTATATTCCTACAATAGCCTCTAAGTGTTCAAGTAAAAGGAAGACTTGCACATCTCTCACTTCAAATCAAAAGCTAGAAATGATTAAGCTAAGTGAGGTTTAAGCTTAGTGAGGAAGGCATGTCGAAAGCTGAGATAGGCTGTAAACTAGGCCTCTTCACCAAGCAGCCAAGTTGCAAATGCAAAGGAAAAGTTCTTGAGGGACATTAAAAGTGCTACTCCAGTGAGCATACGAATGATAAGAAAGCCAAATAACTGTATTGCTGACAGGGAGAAAGTTTATTGGTCTGGATAGAAGACAAACCAGCCACAACATTCCTTAAGTGAAAGCCAAGTCCAGAGCAGGGTTTTAACTCTCTTCAGTTCTCTGAACACTGAGAGAGGTGGGGAAGCTGCAGAAGAAAATTCTGAAGCCATTGGAGATTTGTTCATGAGGTTTATGGAAAGAAGCTGCCTCCATAGCATCAAAGTCAAAGGTGAAGCAGCAAGTTCCTAGAAGATCTAGCTAAGATCATTAATGAAGGTGGCTACACTAAACAACAGGTTTTCAATGTAGATGAAACAGCCTTCTGTTGGAAGAAGAGGCCATCTAGGACTTCATAGCTAGAGAGAAGAAATCAATGCCTGGCTTCAAAGCTTCAAAGGTCAATGGGACTGTCTTCCTAGGGGCTAATGCAGTGGTGACCTAAAGTTGAAGCCAATGCTCATTGACCATTCCAAAAATCCTGGAGCCTCAAGAATTATGCTAAATCAACACTTCCTGTGCTCTGTAGTGAATGGAACAACAAAGCCTGAATGGCAGCAGATCTGTTTACAACATGATTCATTGACTATTTTAAGCCCACTGTTGAATCCTACTGCTCAGGAAAAAGGAATCCTTCCAAAATATTACTGCTCACTGACATTGCTCCTGGTCATCCAAGAGCTCTGATGGAGATGTATGACATTAATGTTGTTTGCATGCCTGCTAACACAACATACATTATGCATCCCATTGAACATGGCATCATTTTAAATTTTAAGTCATATTATTTAAGTAGTACAAGGTTATAGCTGTCTGTAGCCAAAGTAAGAGTATAGCTGCCATAGAAAGTGATTCCTTTGATGGATATTGGCAAAGTAAATTGAACACCTTCTTGAAAGGATTCACCATTATAGATGCCATTAAGACCATTTGTGATGCATGAGAAGAGGTCAAAATATCAACAATAACAGGAGTTTGGAAGAAGGTGTTTCCAATGCTCATGGATGACTTTGAGGGTTCAAGATTTCAGTTAAAGAAGTAACTGCACATGTGGTAGAAATAGCAGGAGAAATATAATTCAAAGTAGAGCCTGAAGATTTGCTGCAATCTCATAATAAAACTTGAATGGATGAAGACCCACTTCTTATGGTTGAGCAAAGAAAGTGATTTTTTTGAGATGGGATCTGCTCCTGGTGAAGATGCTGTGAAGACTTGAAATGACAACAAAGGGATTTAGAATATTACATAAACTTAGTTGAGAAAGCAGTGCAGGGTTTGAGAGGAGTGACTTCTGTTTTGAAAGAAGTTTTGCTGTGAGTAAAATGCTATCAAACAGCATCACATGCTACTGAGAAATCCTTCATGACAGGAAGAGCCAGTCAATCTGACTAACGTCATTGCTGTCTTATTTTGAGAAAAAGTCACCCCAACCTTTAGCAACCATCTTCCTGATCCAGCAGCAGACATTGACATCAAGGCAAAGACCTTCTACTAGCAAGAAGATTGACTCACTGGAAGTTCAAATGATGGTTAGCTCTTTTAGCAACAAAATATTTTTTATTAAGGTATATACATTTTTTAGACATAATGCTATTTTACACTTAATAGACTATACTATATTGTAGAATAACCTTTACATGTACTGGGAAACCAAAAAATTCATTTGACTTCTTTTTTGTGATAATTGCTTTATTGCAGTGATTGAGATGTATGATGTAAGAGTTTGCCATCACCTAAAGCTCAGAATTGAAAAATTAGTGCTACTTTCTCTTCTTCATGCAAAATCTACCCTTTCTCCCCTTCCTTCCCTACTACTTTTTTAGTAATATGCTTACATGCATAAATATTACCATCTTAGTACATTTTTCTTGTTCTCTTACCTAAAACAAACAAAAAAAATACTAAAGCTAACTGCAGGCATTTATGTATCATGATATTATCTCAAATATCTCCCCTCCATCCAGTGTTTAAAGAAAATCCATTTTTATCACTCTATAATGGTTCCTTCTAAAAATGATTCCTTCACCATTGTTCCATACCCTCATCTTAGTCTTTCCATTAAAACCAGAGACAAGTCCTGTGGTAACTATTATTACAGTCTTTACACTTAGGTCTTCTGGTCCCAATTACTTTCTTTTTCAATAATTCATTGAGGACTACAGTAGTTTTGCTTGCCTACAAATCCAATCACTTTAAGGACATCAGATTTTCCGTTTGAAATCAGGGTCCTCACCCTGAAATCAGTAGCAATAAACAGAAAGAAGATCAACATTCCTTTTAAAAAAACTACACATATTATTGAGGCAACAATCATATTCTTTACTATCTATTGTTGCAATAAACAAGTACAGGAAACCAAAAGCTACACTGGTATTGAACCACAGCATGCTGGGCATTCCTAAATCCTCCCCCTTTCCTGATTTAGCTTGCTCTGTTTGTGAAGTTGCATAGATACATTGCATACATACGTGTCTGTGATGTCTGAAGAAACAGTTTCTTATTCAAATCTGATCTGGAATTCTCAAGAAAATCCATGTATTATCACCAGATGGCCCTGAACATGGAGTTTCTCTTCAGTCAGCTGTTCTCAAGTTACCCTTTAGAACTTAGCCTTAAGCCTATATTTTTCTAAAATCTGTTCCTTTTACTAAAGATAGTCAATACATGATTGCACATTATCAGGTTAAAATCAGATTCCTTGTTTTAGCCAACCTTTTAAAACATTTTATTGTAAAATAATACACAGATCTGGAAAACCACAGACAAACACACAAATAGTATTTCTTAATGAAATATTATAAAGCAAACACTCTTGTTACACCATTCAGGTCAAAAAAATGTAACTTTATCTGCCCCAGAAACCCCTCCACATGTTCCATCCCAATTGGAGTTCACTCTCTTTGCATTTGTTTAATGGTTTAATCACCTAAATGTGGGTGCAGCCCTAGTCACTACAATAGATTTGCTTATGGTGCAATTCAACATGTTCCTCCATCCTTTATGTTTCCTGAAAGTTGGCAGTGTATCAGAAACTTAGGCAGTCTCAGAATGGGGCCCAAATATTACTTTGATAGTTTGTTCTTTCATCAGAAATCGCAGAATGTCTTTTCTATTTTGTGATATTTGCAGCTGCAAAGCAAAATGCCTAGATCCATTAATTCATTAGAGATTGCAAAATAGTGATACTCTAATTCCTTTATTATTTTTAACTTATCAGATGGGATGCTTTCACAAGGAAGCTCTGTAGGAGAGCACTAATATAAACAGCTGGCCTTGGAAAGCTCTCCTTTTATCTCCAGGGATGCCTGGATATCTTTTGATTGAGATAACTGCAGTAGAATTTATAATGTTTTCTTCAAAATTCAAAACTCCCCTGAAGACCCCAAACCCAGGGCCAGTTCATATACTGATAATTTTCAACTAGCATAACTGTTTAGACAACCTGGGTGATTGTAAAACCGAAGTGGAGTGAAAGACCTGGAATCTTGTACCTTGAGCTCTTTGGAAGCCTAAATTCATACTTAGATCTTGGTGGTTCAGTCCAAAGGTGAATAGGAACTATGTGGAACATGCCCCTGAATGTGTCTTGGATTCCCCCATGCCTACCTGCATGCTTTCTTTTGATGAACTATCATTTTGACTTTCTATAATACCTGTAAATGAGCACAGTTTGCTGAGTCCTATGAGTCTTTCAAATATCCAAAGCTAAAAAATATTCCAAAGACAAATCCCCTCAGCTGCTAATATTTTATCCGATAATTTAATTTATATAGAAAGGCAAGATAATGTTTATTTTCTCTGATTTAACCAGATCAAAAAATAATGAATTGGCTCCCTGTTATCTTCAGCAGGTAAACAATTATGCTTTTAAATATACTTTTTAAGCTTATTTAAACATATTTAGCAAGTTTACCCTTTTTGTTTACCCTTTTGAAGCTTAACTTTCCCCATTTGTCCCATAGCCTTTGACAGCCGTCATATTCTCGGGTATGTCAAGGTGCTCCAGGGTCTTCTTCCCCTCTACCAACAAGCCTGACATGGCATCATCCACCCAACAGCGGTCTGTATTTTGGCAATGCTCATGGCTATTGGGTCAGCTATTGTGTCTACATCTTCTCAGTGAACAGAACTAACACAGAAATATCAATTAATCAACAAAATTAATATTAAATAAACAGATATTAAAATATTTATTAATAAGTAATCAAACATTAATAAACAAATGAATATTTAGAATTAATAATGATTAATACATTAATATTTTAAATACCTCATTAATGTGTATTCATATTTTGAATTCAAAATGAGAGCTATAGGCCATTTAATTACCTCCTGTATGTATATTTTCTAGATTATACAATGAACTCTAATGGATATTTGAAGAGGTTTATTTTAAAAGGAGGAAAATTCTAAATATTTAGATACAGAGGATCCACAAATGCTAGGACAATAATCCAGAGTTTATCACAGATCAGCTGTTATCAGCTAAGTAGAAATTAATGCGAATGGGGCTGCCATCTCTGGAAACTAGGAGAAGGGTGAGGTGTATGGTCAGCTGTCTTGTCAGAAAACATGACCATGTTCAACAAACAAAGCCAGTTCCGGAAAAACCACAGCAAAGAAGCCAAGATTTACGGCTCTGCTCTCACTCCTCCCTGCCTTCTGATTTCCTTCTCCTGGCAAAACTCTTATTATACATGTCACTTTATAATCTGTTTTTATACTTTCTCAATAACTATTCATCAAAAGTAGTATTTCAGTTGCTTAAAGATATTCTATTACATCTGTCACAAATAGTGTACGAAAGTAGTAAGTATTTAATCTCTGTTTTCTGTTAATTTTCTGCTATTATAAAATTTTTATGGAAATTTATGTGACTAATTGTTTGAATAGTTTTGTAGTTGTGCATAGATTTGTAGCTGTATCTAGGACAAATTTATAGAATTAGAATTGATATTCCCAATGGTATATACAATTTTAGTCATTTGGGGAGTATTTTGTAAACTTGCTCTCTAGAATATGAGAATATGTACAATCTTACATTTCCCCCAACAATTTTTTTCACACTCTTGAAGAAAAATGTGGGCTCCAATGTCAGATTTCCTGGCATCAAAACCCCACTACTTATTAGCAGTATGAGGTAAGCTACTTAACCATTCTTAGTCTTATTGTTCTGTAAGTAGAGAGGGTAGTTAAGGTGTGTACTTAAAGATTTGTTAGAAAAATTAAACAGGACGTTTCATGTCTAATGCAGGGTTTGACATACAGAAAGCACTCAATAAATGTCAGCTAAATAACAGTGGGCATTGTAACTACAAAAATACATCTTTGCCAACTTGATAAGTACAAAAGTTATTTATTATTGTTTTAGCTTCTTTAATAATCAGCTTGAATTTTTTTATTTCCTTACAGATGATTTATATTTATTCTTTGTGAATTATTTATTTATTCTTTTCACACATTACATTTATTTTGGTAGTATTTATGGTAAACATTAAGGAAGACATCTATATATTACAAATAGTTTCTGTATCGTATGTGTTTCAAATTATTCTCAGAGCATCATTGGATTTTAACTGGATATGCTATGACTTTTAAAGTCATCTCTGACTTTGCTATTATGCTAAGAAAGGCATTCCACAACCCCAAGTTACATAGTCTTTATATTCTTCTAGTACCATTATAATTTTGTTTTTATATCTATATCTTTAATGCATTTTCAGTTTATTTAGATGTAAACTGTGGAATAGAGAATCTAAATATCATTTTTCCAAAATGACAAAGATCTATGCTAACATCTTTTTTGTGTGCAGTATATGATCTTATAACTGATTGGATTTGCATCCTTATTTTATGTGAAATTGTTTATAAGCACAGGTATAATTCAGAACTATTGTTAGATTCATATGCCAGTATCTTTCTTAGACATGTGAATATATGGTAAAGTAAGGAGTCCTGTATAATTGTTATTTTTAACAACAATTGAATATTTGGTTAAAGAGTGTATTTCAAATATAAGTAGTTCATAATCCATTTAAGGTTCTAGGAGTTAATTCATTGGAAGTCACCAACACTTAATAAATAATAATATAGAAAATGTAGACTGCATTACATGTATTTGGAATAAATATCATAGAAAATAATATAGAAATAATATAGAAAATATAGACTTCATTACATGTATTTGGAATAAATATCATTTTATGAAACATTGCTTTTGTGTGTGTATATTTGTGTATGTATGAATATGTGCATGTGGATTGGGTCATAATCCTAAATATGCTTTAGACTTAGGATATAATAAAAAAAGATTGAAAGTTGCTGCTATAATATTAATTCTTTCAGATAATATTAGAATAATTTTTTCAAGTTCTAATCCTCTCCACTAAATTTTTCCATAGGGATATTTACTGGCATTTATATGAAGCATCATCATCTTTACTTCCCATTTTAAAAGGTAATTTTGTCCAAAGTAATCTGTAGAATATATCTATTCCCATTACATTTTGTATTTTCAACATGTTAGAGAAATCTAATTTGGAACTAATATGGATTTGTCTTCTATAAGTTCTTCTCTGCATCTCTCTGAATTTTATTCACTATTTGGAAAATGTAACATTTACTCATATTGAATTTGCAACTTCCCTTTGCATCAAGAAAACCTTTTCAACTGGCACGTAGGTGAGAGCTATTTTCCATACTAAATGGGGGAGTAGCATACCCTGGGCCATTTTTATCCTACAATTTAAAAAACAATGGACATATCACTGAGATGTACAGGTAGCAATGAAACATTTGTCTTCACTAAGAAATTGAAGAAGTGAACCTTTAACATGTCCTCTGATGTTACATAAACCTACTATAGTAAAACATTGATGAGATTATAACCTTTTATGAAGTAAGTAAACATTTATAAAATAAATTGCCTTAATGTCAGAGATAGATGGGCAGACAGATATGTCTGTAGGTACCTGATTATATATACGCACACATATTGTACCCCTCCCAGCACCAAAGCTTCACAGCAGCATGTAATGTGTGCCCAGTATTGTGTTAAGAGTACTACATGCATTATCTATTTAAACGCACCCTGGGAGGTTAAGTGTTTATTGTTTAAATGATGAAAGTGACACTTACAATTTGAAAATTCACCCAAACACACAAAGCTGGTATGTGGATTTTCAGGACAAGAAGTCAAATCTGCTCACTCTTAAGAATCACAAAGAGGACAAGACAGAAGTGTTATCCTGTGAGTTCCATTGTTTTGGAAACCAAGTGACAGAGAGAATTTTTTTTTTCTAAGTCCAGAATCCCTTGTGTTAATATTCTCAATGTTAAGGTACTTATGTTCTCATTGGGTGGGCTGAGTCCTGGACTCTTTCCCACTCACCCAGGTTCATTTTGCAGTAACTGCCCTAAATTTTCTCCACTCTAAATATACTCGCTTTTTTTTCCTCTCTCTCTTTTTCTTGAATTCCCCTTTTTCATTCATATAACCTTTTAAAGGAATAAATGATTCATCTAACTGAGTTTCATATTCAGGACAAAGCAAGAGAAGTTGAATGTTTTCATTTTTCACTTTGGGGGAAAAAAATAAGCTTTTAGTCAAATCAACTTAAGAAACAGCTTGAATTGCAAGATAATACTGCTCCTGTAAGTAATTGCTTATGTGCTTGTCCTATTCATAGTGGAAGAACTATGATTTATGAACATTTTTATTTAAAGTATAATCTTGGATTTATTCCCAATAATTGTCATCTTTGAAATGTTGTCAACCTGGGCTAGCCACAGGGATGCTGGAATTAAAGTATATATCAACTCACCACATGGTCCGCCCATTGGGCTCAAGTACATTTTTATCCGCCTCTCTTTTATCACATATTTCCTTACTTCACATTTATATTTAATCCACTGACTTCTGTGATTTCTTCTATACCAGAGAACATGTTAAAAACACAGGAGAAAATGAGTAGACGTATTCACTTAGCAGGAGCTTTCTTCCTGGTTCTCTCTGTCTGGCTGAAACTCCATTAGGCAAAAATGCCTCTGGAATTAATCTAGGATGATTGGCTGTGAAGTGGAACATAAAGGCGAGCCTGGGGTGTGGCCATCTGAGGGTGGGAAGATCCTTTAGAGCAAAAGGATCAAGAAGAACATGAGTTTAAGAGGCGAACTTTCAAATAATACTAGGTACAGGAAATAATGTTCTCTACAGTTGCAAATCAAATGGGAAAATATGTTCACCAGTGTAAAGATTATTACTGGCCTTGCATAAACTGTGCAGAGAGCCCAGAAAGCAATGTCAGTGTATTTCAGGTAAGTTTTTTTTTCTCCTCATCCCTCTCTCTCTCTTCTTTTTTAATTTTAATCTTACTTACTTTTTAATCTTTTTTAATCACTTTATCTGTGTTCTCCTCTACTCTAGCACATTTTATTCCTATAGCTTGCCTAAGTTGCCACTAATGTTGTGTTAGAGGCAGCACCAGGTACCATATATACCATGTGCTCCCTGAAACAATGCAGCCTCCCTTGTAATTACAATAGGCCATGAGACTAGTTCCAGTCACTACTAATTCATGAGAGGCAACTTGCTTTACTTCTAGGCCATACATTCAAGAGCTAGAATGCCAGCTCCCTGGGGAGAGGGTGATATCACAACATGTAGGGGACCTGGCTCCTTGAGTCATCTGAGCAAAGAGAAGTTCCTCAGCCTGGCATCAGATTCCCCATGGATAATTATTAAAAGCTGTACATTAAAACTACTGAGATTTTGAGTTTAATTGTTCCTATCACATAATCTAGTTTATACATTAAGCTACATTTTAAACTAAAATATGTATTGGTATTTATTACTGACCTACCAAAAATTAAATAAACAAATAGACCAGTTAGATGATTCAGAGATTAATAAGCACAGTTACAGTCAATCCCAATATCATGTGAGAGAGCTGACTGGTAGGCTGTGCAATTGAATAGTTAAGGAAGGCCTCTTTCCCTGAATCAGGACATGAATGAAAGGAAAGAACTAGTGCGTATACTTCAGAGAGAAGTCCTTGGGTATAAATGATCCTCACGCATTAAGGAAAAGAAAGAATTCCAAGGTGGTTAAGGCATCTATGCATAGTTAACCTGGGAAGACTCAAGACTACATGAGGCAAGAATGATACACAGCATGTTGAGTCTAGAGTAAGGATGTGCCCTTTTATTCTAAATTCTATGAAAAAATACTGGAGCAATTTAAGTAGAAAATATCCATAAATTCATTCTGGGCATTTTTTTAATGCAGAATTGACTGGACTCACTAACATATTACATGTACAAGGTGAAGAAATCAGGACACAAACAGTGGGGCCTAGGATCTAGGCTCGTGCAACAGGGCGCATAGTGATGCCTTTCACTAAGATGAAGGAAGCAGACCCAAGGACCTCTTCTCAGATGGGATTCATGGTGGTGATCACGTATCTATTAGAAGATTGGATATAAAATACTAGAGCACAGTGGAAAAGTCAGAGTGAGATAGAATTTGAAAATATTTTCATACAAATTTCATTAAATGGCACTGGATTGGTTAAGGTCACAGAGGGAGAGAATTTAGACAGAAAAATCCTCTAAGGATAGAATCCAGAATATTCCAGCATTTGGTCATTCAGAGTCTCAATTCCTCGATCTCTTACAGCCACCTGAATGTGAGCTGCTCAAAGGTGCTAAAAGCTTTGCCTTGAGGGGATCTGTAAGGAGTGATTCTAGGAAAATGTTCAGGCATGATGGTAAGCCATTGGGAAAAATAAAATCAGTAAAGGAGCACTTTTGAAAAATCTATGACTCTCACTGCTTAGGTGGTTGCTTACTCTGCAGCCCTGACTTAATCATGAAATCATCACCTCTCAGAGAATCCTCACCATGTGACTCCACATAGGGAAAGTAAGGACAAACTAGTCCCTTTAGTGAGTACTGGGATACCAGTCGTAAATTTGAAATAAATTATCACCCTGCCACAAATCCTGATTGGTTTCCATGAATGGCCCACTAGTGAAATATTCACTTGGCTAGTCAAGGAAGTGACAAGGGGGCCACAGAAATGAGTAATTGTCCCAAGAGGGCCCTGACCTGGTTTATTAGATGGCTTGGGAATACGACCCAAGTTTTCTGTGTGTGATTTGAAGCAAGTGCTTTGAAATGACCAGCAGCAGAAGTTCTATCTTTCTGGCCTATTTTCACAGGCAAACCACAGCCATTGTTCACCAGGTAGCACAGGTATAGTTTTATGGGGAACATAAAAGACGTCAAGGACAGGGGCAAAAGATGCCTCAGTGAAACAATGGTGGTGCTCAGCTCTTGAGAAGCCACTGATGAATTCCAGGATGCCAGCAACAGGCCTTTCCTACAGCACTGGAAACCCTGGACCCAGACAAAAGAGAAAGATATTCAAGCGCCTGTAACACAGTCTTAATTAGCAATCTCATGAAGGATCTCAGTAAGAAGCAATTGTTTGGGGAGGAGAACAACTATTCACTCAATTTCCTGCATATAACCATTACATCTCTTATAAACAGATTAGCAAAAGTACACTAACAGAATGGGCATGGATTGGTTTGACTCATCATGAGCTGTCTTAATGCCACAGAACAAATGTTGCTGACATTGGATTGTGCAATATACAGTTGCTATTATCAATCTGAGGAGGAATAAAAGCAAAGAAAGGGGGAAATGAGAGAGTATAAAGGGAGAATTGAAGCCTTACATGAAGGTGGCTCCAGTGACCCACAATCTGCAGATCCCTATGAAACAGGATCCTAATACTCACTGTCCCTTCCCCAAAGCTTCCTTCATCCCAACACATGCCTAATTTACCTGATTGTTAACTTTCCATGAGGCCTACTATGATCCTTCACTTCACATCTATTCCCTGGCAATCTCCATTCTCCTCTGTTTTTCCAGCATGAACTAAGCTGGTTAAGAATCAGGTGATTTTTGAGCACATCAAAGTTTGTATCCATTACCAGTGGAACTTCTGAAAAGCCAAGATAACTCCTGTGTTTAGCTTGACGAAGGTATATTGAGTCATCTTATCTTGCACTTTTATTTGGATTTTTGTTTAGTTCTATCTAAACTTTAGTATATCAAGCACCTTCAGATAGTCCTCCAATCAATAGATTAATTTATTAAAAATGTATTGAGTACTTATGCCATACCAGGCATCCCCTTGTGATATACTAGATATAAAGCAGTGAACAAGACAGACATGTCCTAGCCCTCAGAGAACATGTGGTCCCATAAGGAAACAGGAATTATATAAACAATTACAATGAACTTTGATGAATATTATGTACAGAATGATTTTGGAACTCATGTAACTATCAGCAGGAGTATCAAACAAATCTCGCCCTATTTTAATCCCTAGAAACCTGTGAGAGAACTAATCCCAGGCCCTATTCTGAATTCTGATTCACACTGGGATATTTCCTGACTTTCAAATCAATTCATATGATCAAATTCTTTGTCTTCAAGGCAATCTACTAAGGCATTTTTCTTGACATTCCTAAAGTGTACACTCTGTTTCCCTTCCATGTAAATCCTGAATCCCTAACCTCAGATATGGTAGAAATATCACAGAATAAGGATTGTCCACTAAATCAGAGACAGAAAGTAGTTTCCGCTCAAATGCTCATCTGCATGCTGTTGAGAAAGACTCTGGAGTCACATTTGTGATCAAGAAAAAGGACCAAAGAAAATATCTGTGACATAAACATAAGAAAAGCAGGGATGACTCCTATTTGCCATCCCTACACTAGATTGAGCACACCTTCTTTGATTCTATAAGACTGAAATCCCTGAGGGCTAGACAGTGACCTATTCATTTCTCTTATATAGGGACTTAATCACTGTAAATGAGAGAGCAGTTTTATATAGCCTCCCTCCACTGAGAATTATCACTAGGAAAATTCTTTGTAATTTAATTTACATTTTTTAAACAAATGGAAGAGGGTTTGCTGGGAATTTTCTTGGAAAAAGGTCTAGCACTCTATCCTTCATCACCGTATTATCAAAATGCCTTTCTAATTCACATGATGTATTTCACATTCATATGTTGATGCTATTATTTTCTAAATTCATATTCCACCCAGAAAAGATGAAAGTGACAAGAAAGGCAAGAAATTGCAAGAAAGTTACATTATGTCAGATTAGCAAGGTGTGACATGCATACAATGAAAGGGAGACATTTTCTCTTCTACTCTTTTTCCATATTTATTCAACAATCCGACTACTCATAACAATTACTAGCTTAGAGAGGAAGAAGAAAACCTATCCATTCACACTCTAATAGACCATCTGCAACTCTTCGTAAAACCCCCAAATTCTGATACTTATTGGTACAATTATATAATAATTTAATTTTTCACCTGAACAAAAAGGCAAATTGTAGTGATGTTTGTTCTAGTAAGATTTTTCTTTGTATCTCAAGGAAAAGGTGTTTTCTTTACCAGCACCTTTCTTGGATCTTTCTTCCCCAGTGCAGTGTTTGTCCTGAGCTTCTTGTCATTCCACATACTTATTTGGCACTTCCCTAAGTGCTTATAAAAAGCCTTTCAAATAATCACTCAATGAGATAAAAATTTTAGAAGAGAATGCCATTGGTACTTTTGTTAGGGATATGGTGGGCAACATTAAAGAAAATTGTTAATATTGTCTGTACCACTTACATTGATTTATTGTGAAAAATGTTTCTTAGTTTATTGCCTCCATCTGAACAGCAAATCCATGTAGAAAATCTGATCAAAGCACACTCTTTAATAATGCATCATCTCTCACTATTGACATTCTTAAGTTGTGTTGACTTTTACGACACTGGTAATGGTAGGAGAAGCCTAACATTCATAAGTAGACTGATATTTAAAATATACATTCTCCACCTAAGTATTTGGAAAGTCATTTGAATGCTGTCTTAGGTCAAATATATTGTAGAAAAAAATCTCTCCTAGTGGCTGATGGAATAAACATAGATAAATGTAGACCAGTATTTGTCTCTGTGCATTTTCTTCTCATCTAGTAGAAACATTCTGCTGTGTATCAGGGTTGCACTTTAGTTGTTGGGTACCCTGTGGATTAGTCATGAAGTGGCTGATTTGTGAGTGGTGAATTTTCTGATTTCAACACTTGCAAAGGTGTTCCAAGAGTGTTGTCTCCTCAGTCGTTACTCTAACGTCCTTTCAGCCCTGAATTGAGATAAAGCAATGGACGCTAATAACAGAATTTGCTGCAGGGAGGCCCGTGGTGAATTGCTGACTTCACCATGAACTGTGGTGCTGTAGGACACTGAAACAAAGGTATGGTGAGGGAAACAAAGTGAATAAGATATAATTTAAAAAAAATTAACCTGAATATTCAGAGACTGTGTAAGACATCATGTGATTTAACATACAATAATTTTATTTGTTAAATCTGAAGCCAGGCTGGTATCTTCTTAGGTTAAATAAGCCCCATGGTGAGTCACATGTTTTTATGCTGCTTTGCAGTGCTTAGGATGGTATCATACACTGTAATAAATAAAATGCAGAAATGTCACAGTTGGCTAAGTTCCTATCAATTAGGAACTTAATTTTTACACACATTTAATACTTATCTCATTTCAGACTTTGCTATACTGAGAAATTTTCTTTTAAGGAAAAATGGTTTGTACAGTTCACTTCCTGCCGTAATCAAGGTCTTTCTAACCTGATATCTGAAGGTTATGCTTCAGTGAATAATTCAGTAGGTTAGTGAAACTCTGGCAGCAAAGAAAGTGCTAATCTTAGATGGAAGCTGTGAGGGATATTAAGAAACAATTGCAAAAAGTGACATATTTAATAGAGAAAGATTACGCTGTGCTACATCTATTTAATTTGAATTGATAAATTTTGCCAGTATTTTATGAGATGCAGGCTAGAAATTATGTGAAACTTTGTAGTGTCACTGTAGTCTATGAGAGAGAATAAAGATCTTAAAAAACATTTTATTGTGACTTTGAAGACTTCTGTGTCACTGAAGAGAATTTTGAAGAAACTGAAAAAGAATTCACTGCAGGACTTCATTAATTTGAATTTTAAACCAAAGGATAGTAGAAGGTGATCTACCAAGAGATAAGTAAAGTGTGGAACAAGAAGGAAGTATAGTGCCACGTGAGTCCTTGATATTAGGGAATTCCTTCTGGGCTGTGACTGAGTGAAACTGGCTTCCTTCTCCATTTTTCAAGGGACATTTAGCTGGCCTGGCTGAGACAAGACTGAAATCATGAGTACTTGCGAGTGTGAAATGACAGGGGGCAGTTTGTAGCCTTAATCACTAAACAGATCCTCATATGAGTCCATCTCTGATGTGTGATTTTTTGCAAGGTGTTCACCTGACAGAATTTTTGAAAAAGAAAACAAATACTCATAATGCTTAACATAGCAGTACTTAATTCAGGAACTTTAAAATGGCAAATTTATTAACAAATTAACTTGAACAATATTTATTCAGTATAAAATATTTCAAAATCTATTCTGTCTATGCAGAATATGTTCCATGATAACTAGGAGTCCACATTAAATAATCTTGGAAAAAATATGTATTGTTTCTTCTTCTTGCCTATTCATAACTTGATTTAACATATTAAAAAAATCAAATGTCCTGCAGGAAAACAAATTAAAATTTTAAAAAATATATATTAACCAAAGTAATGTTGCTTAACTTCACATTTTCCTAATTTATTTCACTTCCAGAGTTTATCCTTTTCTAGATACCTATCAACCTTCTACAAAATGTTTTTGGAAATTGCTCTCTATATTGCAGTTACGGTCTGAATGTTTGTGTCCTCAAAATTCCTGTGTTGACACCCTAACCCCCAGCGTGATGGTATTTGGAAGTGAGATCTTGGGAGGTAGTTAGGTTTAGGTGAGATCCTGATGGCAGAGTCCTCATGATGTGATTAGTGCCCCAATAATAAGAAGAGACACAAAAGCTCCCTCTCTACATACACAGGCACCCAGGAAAGGCCACATCAACACAGTGGGAAGGTAGAAAGTTCTCACCAGAACGCAACTCTCCTTACACCCTGATCTTGGACTTCTGGCCTCCAGCACTGTGAGGAAATGGACATCTCCTGTTTAAGCCACCGAGTCAATGCTATGTTGTTACAGCAGCCTGAACAGACTCAGACAACGTCTTCATCACTTCTCATTTTATGTCATATTTTATCCGTGTTGTAACTTTAAATCACCAAACTTTCTTCTGTCCTTCACCCACATATGGACATGCATCTCAGTCTTTTAAAAGGCAGTGGTGGAAGGGACGGTGGCCTTGCCGTCTTTCTCCACATCCAGGTTTTGTTGTGATGCCTCCTGGAGTAATTTCCAAACTGAGTATTAGTCTTCTTACCTAAGCGGACTATACTAACGTCATTGCTAAAGCAATGTAAAGATGAAATAAGCCACCTTATATAAAAATGTAAAACAGCTCCTGTAGTTGGTAGACAGTCAATGTGTGGCAGGACAACATTAGGATCATTAACAAAGAAAATCTAAAAATCAAACCAACAAACTAGACTGTAATTCGAATGCGTGTATGCACCATAGTAACACCACAACTCGGGAGCGCTGTGAGCTGGCAGGTAGCCTCGGGAAGCAAGTCTGCTGGTTTTCTGCCCCTTTCCCTTCTTGGCTCTGTGGTGGGTTGACAGAAAAGCTTGCCTGTTTAGTTACCACAGCAGACGCTGTCCATTTCTCTGCTCACTGCTGCAGCTCTTCCGCGTTCAGTCCTACGGCCAACTTCCGGTGCCAGCCTGCTGCCTAAGGGCTGGTAGGTCTGAGCAGGCTTTTTATCTCACCGCTTGGCCCACATGAGGCAGACTGGGCATGCTGCGGAAATCCATATCAACCCCCCCACCCCGCCCTTCAAGAAATGATGTGGAGTTGGGTATAAATCCTCCGGCTTACTTGGCATTGGTGGGATATGCTGAGATGAGTGCATTTCTCAAGTTTCCTTGAAGGATTAAATTTACCTCCTGCCTTTCCTTTTGCTGCTTCCTGCATGCTCCAAATAAACTATTTGCACGTGCAGCTTTGTCTCAACATCAGCTTCTTGGAGAACCCAACCCAAGACAATCGTGACTCTTTAGGGTGCTAGGAGGAAGATCACCAAGCGTCCGAAGCGCCCGCACACACACAGCTTCTTCAGGGGTGCTGATTATTTGATCAACCTACTCGGAAGTCTAGGCTTCTGACTGCAATTGTAACTATTTCCAGTTGATCCCACTGCCTTGTTCTAAAATTCTTGTTTTTTGGGAACAGTATGAAAACTAATATAAACAAAAGTGAACTAACTGAAAACCGAATCCACCCTGTATGTCATAGAAGCACTAACTGTAATTATCATTGACCCTAGAGTCTAAAATCATCTGATATCCCTAAATTCCACACTGAAAGAGTCCAAAGCCCTTCCCAAATTTCCCGAAATTCCTGGAGAAAAATGTAATTCTCATAATCACTTTGCCTCTGGGACCTGCTTCTATGCCAGCTTCTAATTCATACAAAATTGCTATTCGTACCAATTAACAGTAAGTGTAGCAACCTTACTGAAAACTGGGGAAGGTAGGAACTGAGAATTCATTTGCATTTTAACAATGAGGTGAGCCATTGTTCTTCCGTAAAGCATTGCACTAGTCTTTGTCAAAATATTACCTAGTTAACAGTCTCTGCCCTACAAACTGCTCTGCACTGTAACAGATCCTACCCTGGCTTTACCAAAAGCCATCCCCTAGAGTAAAGCATGTTTTTACTTACTGTCTCTTATGCCCCAATTCACATTCTTTCTCCTCTTTACCATCTCTCTCTCAAAACCAAATTATGTATTGCCTAGAGCGCTGAGGTTTCACTACCTTCCCTGAAGTCATTCTCGCTCTCAGAATTCTGGTGCAACTTCTTTACATATATACTGTTTATATATACGACATTTACTCTTAATCTAAATAGATTAGTAGCATCAAATTAATGTGGTTTTTTTGTGATCACTTATCCCTTCTTAATATGCCAGAGTTAATAAATGTGGTTAAGTTTCAGTGTTCAACATGATTTTATAAGACAAACAGGTGAGTATTGTTTGTTAGCTGTAGATTTATTCTATCTGCATTAGAACCAATATAAATATAATATCAAACTCAAAGTTTCAAAGAAAAGTGTCAGAAGAGACTATCTTTAAAAATTCTAATTCAAGTTAAAGTTCATGTAAATAGAAAGTATTATAAATAGTACTACTTCTGTCATGACAAGGATTATCAAGGTGGTGTTTGACTGAATGAATGAAATATTTGAATTATTTCCCTAGGGTAATGGTGATGTATTTAATAAAAAGTGGCTGAAAGAATATTTTTCATGATTGCGGTCCTGTTTTATTTATCTCAAATTTGTATATATTTCTTTAAAATATATACTGCTCTCAATTGGACTTTTCAATTTATTTTAGCAGAGCTATATATTACTTTTGATTACCTGTGACTCCCCACATCACCAATTGTTCAAAGGCCTTATGAGGGAAAGTCACATTGCTCTAGTTATTTTTCTTATTTAGTAGGTCATTCACATGTGCATACACATGCAAAAATAGTTGCATGACCAATGATGAGAGCTAGGTAGGTAGATAGGTAGATACAGATAGATGATAGATGATAGACAGATAGATAGATAGATAGATAGATATAGATTATAGAGACTGCTACTTTCAACTGTGGTACTCTTTCACTGCATTTTCTACACTATTCTCTCTTTCAAAATATTGTCTTCTATGAGCTTCTAAAGTGAGTCTGCTTCTATAGACTATTGTGGATTTGAAATAAAATAAATCCCAGGCTAAGTCCTACCTCAAAGAGGTTTTCCTTTTCCTTATTCCATTGTCTCTTTAATCCACAATTCCTATTCTCTGGCCCCCAAAATTCAGAAGATGACCTTCATGCCACTATCCTGGAACTTTTTTACTTAACAGTTAGGGGGTACTTTTTCAGCTACCTTTAAATTGGTTCCAAAAATTGTAACAGGAATGGGTAAAGGTCATAGTAACCTGCTGCACTGCAGCCATTCATTCACTACATATGTATCAAACATTAGCCTAAGGTTAACCATAAATGAAAACAAAATGAATCTTGATGTACAACAAAATTAAATTTTTTTTACTTACCCATGTTCAGAGTAAAATATTTTCCACCTCTATTTCTTTTTTGGCTTTGAATAATAGTTTACATGTTTTCCCAAAATATTGTTCATATGTTAACTAATTTTATCCTCACAATAAACAAATCAGCTGGGCAGGTTATATCATTGCACCAAAAATTCATCAATGAGGTAATAGATGAGAAAAGCATGTGGCCCTTAAGAATAGCAAACTGCCTATTTGAAAGTCTCTACCCTCCATCTTCCATCTTTTGGTTAGCCAGGGACAAGCAGCTTTTTAAAGATGTAGTGGCTAGTGAAGCCGTCACCCAGTTATAGGTCTCAACATCCAGCTATTTCCTTAGAGCATCTGTGCCCTCCCCCCTGTGCCAGGTGACACACTCAGCCCACACACTCTCCCAGTCAGTGCTATGGACACAGACAAAAAGTCTGTCCCATCAACTTTTGTCCAAAATATGTGATTCAGTGGCTCTGTTTAGACACCTCATAGAAAGGACGTTTGTCTTCTAACATACCAGCATTTTCACATCTGCCCTAAATCCTATCATTTTCACTTACCTTCTATTTCATTTCCTCTCCATCCATCCATCTCCTCACTTTTGCCTTTGAGTGCACCCAGGACATCTACTATTAAAAGAAAAAAAAAATTCTCAACATTGTAGCTTGCACCTAGTGTGCATTTTCTTTTTCCTCCCATTATAGTTTCAAAAATTTAGCTTTCCATAACCTGTCTCTAAATAAACTTTAACCATTATATCTTATAAATTCTTGAATATATATGAAATTTGAAATGTATTAAATAGTGCTCAAAGAAAACATGTCTTCCTCCCAAGCTTCCCCCATCAGCCCACCTTCCCTTCCCAGAGGCAATCACTCTATCAGTGTGTATACTTCCAGAGATAAACATAATTAAGCATACATGTTTATATCCTGCTTGTTTTTTACACAACTGATTACATATAATGCACATTGTTCCACGTGTTGGATATTTTACCTGATATTAATGTATCTTGAAGGCTACAGTATATCAGCACATATGAAAGGCCTAGGTTTATTCTTATTGTTTCTTTTTATCTGTTTGCTTGTTTTAATGGCTGCTTGGTAGTCATTGCACGGGTGTAACATAATTTATTTACAGTTAATGAGCACTTAGCTGTCTCAAAAGTTTGCAATTTCAATAATACTGTAATGGATATCCTCTACATATGCTGTTGCTCACATGGGCGAGTATATATGCAAAAGAACTTCTAAGCATAAAATTGTTTATTTGAACACAGAAAGCAAAAAAAACTGCCTGCTAGTCTGTTCTCCCACATTTTACTGAATTTTTGTAGGCTCTAGTCAATGTAAATGACTCCCCAATCTTCACTACACTTTCTTTTGCCTGCCTTTCTGCGGACATTCATTTTGTGCTCTTTAAAGGCCATTGCTGCATTTCCACAAACTCATCTTCTTTTCTGTTAACCAAAATCATCCTCCTCATGAAGCATTCTCCAATTCTTATTCCATGAGGACACACACCTCATTTTCTTAATACCTCCATTAAATCTTGTGTGCAATGAACACTCTCCATACTTACTGGTCTCAACTTTGGAATGTAGTTATTTGTATTAGTACTTTGTTCCCACCTAGCTTCTTAGAGGGTAGTCCATACCTTTTTTGTTTGTTTGTTCCTTGGCCGCACTTAACAACGGACATGTATGTTTAGTATCTTCAATAAATGTTTGTTGCATGAAAGAGCTTGAGAGAGCTATATGCATCCTCTGGACTTTTTGTATCTCCTTGACAAATTGTATCTTCAAAGCCTTTCTTAAATGAATAAAATTTTAATGCACATGATATGCCAAAAAACTGAGATGAATTGCAATCCTTTCAAGTTCAGTGTTGTCCGTGTACATTTGACAACCCAATGAAGACACTAGGAAAATGTCATGGTACTCTGGTCATATATACAGGACAAGATATTAATTCCTATGCAGTAATTGAGGACAGTTGCAGTGTTCATTAAGAGGTACCTCTTGGATTCATCACTCCATAGGGAAGTTTTCCCATCCCTGCATCCCCTCTATTGTTTTCTATTACAGTCTAGATTCTACTGGAGTTTGGGGGGAAAAAAAATCCTGGACTCTAGATAAAGCAAACTACAGGACTTTTGACTAGCTCTGTGAGAAGGATACAATTGGGAGAACTGCTGTCCTGGGGCACTGCTGACCGATTGGCTAACAGCATCGTACAAACACCAGAATCTGGAATCTTATATAATGAACCTCTGCCCTTAACAGGCAGCCTGTGGGAAGCATTTTTTTTGTCAGCAAATCAGAGGATTGGGTCAAATCAGTATTATTATTGTATTAGGAGGGCTTTAAAAAAGATTTTAGGCATTCTCAAATTTTGTACAAAAAAAACTTGTTTAAAATGCAGATTACAGGATATTGTGGTATAGAAAAAAAAAGAACCAATGAATTAAAAATTACAATGCAAGGATCTTGTCCTAACTCTGTCTCTTCCTCTCATTGTCCAGGTCCTTTCCTCTGTCCTCCATCCTCTCATTGAATAAATAACGATTTAGACTAGAAAGTGTGAAGGTCCATTTAAATCCTAATGATCTATTTAGGAATGGGAGCTCTGGAAATAGAAAACCTGCCTCCCAGATACAGTTCCACTGTTTCGTGCTAAGTGAGTCTTGGCAAGTTATTTAAGTCTCTGAGCCTCTATTGACTTATTTTTTTTATTTGGGGCTAATGATGCCTACTTTACACAGTTATTGTGGGGTTGAAGTAAAGCAAAGTAAGGAAAAATAGTTGTAAATTCAAAGTCACTCCTTTCAAATAGTAGTTATAACACTATTGATATTTCTTCCTTAATTATGAACAAAGACAATTCTCATTCTTACCACAGTGTTTTTTACGTAGCAAATGTGATGAGTAAGCATGGCGGGCAGGCACTGCTCTCCTGACGTAAGCTCTATTTAATGTATAGAGCTGAAGCTCTGGTAAAATCACATTAGGCCTTTTAAGCATGTTTTCAATGCTTCTGTGGAACAAAAAAATCTTTGTTTTTTTAAAGAAAAGAATAAATGGCAGTATAAAAGAAAAGTGCCAAATACCATTCAAGAATATTTGAAAACAAGTCAAATAACATGCTTAAATATTTTGAGACTTCATATAGTAACAATAATATGAATAAGTAACATTTTACAATTGATTCCAGATACTTTTCTAAGCATTTTACATGCCTTAACTCAATTAATATTATAATCAGGTATTTAACACTTTAATTTTGTAGTTGAGACTGAAGAGCAGTTTCAATCATTAGACTAAATTCACAGTTCTATGTAGTCATCATTTCAGTTCACCTGATTCAGTTCATAATCAGAGAATATGAATGTAAATTCCCTAGCTCATAATAGGTGCTGAATAACAAAAAGCAAAATTTAATAACAAGAATTACCTCTGCTTCAGCTATCTTAAAGAGCTATAGAAGTAAAATTTAGTATTGAAACTTCTTCCCTACTCCTGTGTCTTTAAATATAATGTGAAAAGAATGGAGAGAGTATGTGTCTGTGTGAGATGAGAGCTCAGAAGGTAACAGAAGGAGCAGTTGGGAAAAAAATTACTTGAAAGTTCATGATGATCTTTGTCCCTTTAAGGCAAACTAAAGAGCCACTGTCTGGAATTGATCATCTATGAGAAAGACGAATACACATATTATTTGCAGTTTGGGGACCAGTATCAACAGCAGCAGTCATGTTTTCAATATCAAACTGGGATAAATACATAGCATCAGTACAGAAAGATATTTCCAAGCATCAAAAGTAGACATAAAAATGCATTGTCCAGTTATTTTCTGTTTCTTTTTTCCTTGATTTCTTTGCATCTCTTAAAAAGATTGCCAAAAAAATAGAGGGGGAAATAGTAAAGAACAGCTTATTATTTATTGAGTTCTCCTGTCCTTTGAAAAAGCGATAATATATTGTTGTTTTTACTTCTTTATATATGTGTGAAGATTAACTCTATTTGTCTTTTTGATGATTTATTTTGTTTGATTATAGAATGTAACATGTTCATAATCAGTAACATTTGTCTCTATTTCAATTAAGAACTAAACGAAAAGTCTAAAACCATCAAACATTATCATTGCAGTAATGCTTCCAACTGGAAACAATTGGAAATTTTGAGAAACTATCTTGCCTTAAATGCTTGAGGCTTAAAATGCTTTTAGAATCTAAGGACAATTATATCTCTGATTTTAACAACATGGATTAGTCAAAGACTCAAATTGGTAAATATTGTGTTTCACTGAGCATGATTTATTTGCTTTCCACATACAAAATTTTATTTTAAAAATAATAGGCTGCTTGCCATCCAGTTGGCTAAAGTTACTGTGAGCACGGTAACACAGAATTAAAGGATTATAGGCCCAGATAACCACAGAGAATGAGAGAATAGTGTTTCCTCAAACCTCAAAGACATTGAACACATTTATATATGATCAAATGTAGGTAATGGGCTTAAGCAATTCAGAAAGCAAGGCAATCTAGTTTTCTTTTATTTGTTTGCACACTTGTTTGTTTGAACACGTTTTTGTTATAGGCACTCTCTCGGTGTGCATATGACATAAGAGAGGAGAAGTGGTATTGTCAGAGGGATCTTTGAACATTAGGGTTGTATTTTGGGGAGAGCAGTGAGAGATGCTGCCCTACAGGTATTAGTTATTGTCCTTGGTAATTCAGAGCTTCACATTAAACTAGCTCTGGAAATCTTGCCAACACTAGATTTAAGGCAGTTATTGGAGGTCCTTGGTTTTAAATTTAGTTCGCTCTTAAGTAGGGCAGATCATCCTTCTGTTTTCCTGCCCAAAGACTTTAAAGTCCTGGTTTCCTGGGAACTTGAACACAGTTCCCAGGAAACATCCTGTCCTCTTGTGAAGCAAGACACAAAGACAAACCACAAAGCTGAGCTTGTTAGTAGCATATAATTGGCAAACAGTTTTCCATAAAATAAGCCTTCACATGAAAGAAATAAAAGGAGTCCTCTTAAATAAAGTACTTAACTGTGTGTGTTTATAGGATATGTATATATGACATCAATTGCCTTATAAAATATCTAATAAAATATACATATGTGTATGTATGTGTATATCTATATACAACCATCTAGATAACTGTTCATATAAATGGATATAGAGAGATCTAGATAAAGAGAGAGTGAAAAAGAAAAGGAAAGGAAAAGGGGGGAAGGAGAGAAAAAAGAGGAGAGGAGAAAAAAGGGAGAGAGAAGAGAGATTCTTATGAAGAGGAGATCTTGCAGGATCTGGTAACTACTTCATTTGCTTTCATACCCTGTGCTTCCTGGCAGCCATGAACTGAGTGGTGCATCCTTACCTGACTCAGAGAGAAAGGAAATCTCTTACCTCTTTTTAACTCTAATTAAATCCTGCCAACACCTGTACTTAGTCTCAAAACATTTCAGCATAATGCTGGGGATTACATTTAACTATATCTTGAGATTTAGAATAGTCATCCAGTTGTATATTCTTATAGGTAGTGGGAATTATAAAAATGAAGCCAATATAATCAATAGTCTATATTTTAGAATCTATAATAAAACAGAGATGAAAAAAGAAAATGTAGACTGATATAAAAATAATATTCAGGAAAAATATAGAAGACTGACTTTAGAGTGTTTATGGAACACCAATTAAAAGGTGCATGTTGGAATTGTGAAGATGAATTTTACTTTCAATAGAGCATTGTGTTCAAGTTGCCCTAAACCTATGAAAAAATATAATTATATCTCCACCTAGTGGATACTGATGGCAAAGCAGGTGTGAAAAGTAAAATCAAAGCATTTCCCACCATCTAATAATAATTTAAGGCAAAGCAGGCTTGCCATAAAAACCTTGGAAATGAACCCTAAACTGGTTTATGATGTCTTGAGGCATTCTAAGGAATGTTAGGGTACTCCTCTTCTCAATTTTTTTAAATTTAATCTAGGACCAAGATTATTCTCTCTGTAGATCTTAGAAAATGTTCCCTGGCCCTCTTTGTGGGCAAGGGGTCTTCACTGAGCATTATTAAGCCAACTCTATATTCATGCATTTGACTTGTGCATTGTAGCTGGTCTTAGATAGAAAAATATGAACTTTAAATGGAACTGGGGACGAATTTGTTTGATTTGGGTGGATATTGCCTCTAAGATTTTTGTCTAAAGAAAATAATGAGTTTGATGATTGTCATTAAAAGCTAAAGGGAATTCCAGGTACAACAAAAAAAGATTTAAAAATATCTTTTTATTGCATTAAGGTCCTGCCTATTAGCAATTATTTTTATGCTAATGAAAGGAAATTGACCACTCAGGCAACTCATTCAATACCAAAGGTTTAAGGAGGGATGATCTGGTATAACCTAATTTCTTAAAAACAACAGCAACTACAATGACAAAAACTAGCATTTTTTTAAACCAGCAAAAGCATTTTTACCCTAAGAGCAAATGAAAAAATTTTATTTTGGCTTTCTCCTTTTTGTGTTCAAGAGAATGTTATAAATATTCAAAAGTTGTGATTTACAGCTGTAAGATCTAGAAGTAGCAGACTGAGGTAATCAGCACCATGTAATATATTTAGCACAATAATGTTTATCACAAAGATGTGTATCGGGTGTGTGTGTTGGGAGGAGGGTAAAAATGCACTTTCTGGAAAGCCAAAGAATAGACAGCATTAAACTACCATGATATCTCAACCCTAAAAGAACATTAAAATAAATCATTGCTAGAAAACCAAGATCATTGATAGTTTTTTAAATACTGTTGGGCCCAAACTAAGGAAGACCTAAAAAATCATAAATTTCTTTAAAAAAATATAAGAAAAACAGTGAATTTTGAACAAATCAAAAGAATATAGGCTTAAACAGTGTAAAGTAGTATATCCTATAGATTCTCCATGGTAGACAGGGATAAAGACTCCTAATTTATGGACTACATATCTACATATCCAGAATGGTATATAAATATTAGCAAGCAGTCATTCATTAATAAGAAACTCATCCTACCAAAAACTGTAGCTGCAAGTAAAAAGTAAGATAAAATAGCAGCAGTAAAAAAAGAAATAAAATTCCAAAATAGTCTAACAACTGATAGACTGAGGTTTTATTTTGCTGTGCTTTTCTTATTCATTGCTTTATGTATCTCCTTTGCTTTTTTTTAATTTCTCAGATTTCTAAAATATGACTTTTTCCATTCTTTCCATCTAGCAATTCTGAGATATATTAGTCGTGATTTTACAGATCAGGTTTCTACACTGCATTTTAAATTGATAGTTCCAAATATAATTTAAATTAAATTTCCTATTCAGTTTTTTCTCTTAGAAGATTTAAACTTTATTTATAGCTCTACTATCCACCATTCTGCTTATTGATTTTTAGTTGTTTCTCCCAATCTTTTGCTGGTTTATATTTGGAAAAGGTTCTGGATGACATTTTTTTTACACCAGCATATTTAATGGCCTGCTACCTAATTCTACTATTTTTAATATTGGAATTAAAAAGTTGTCTAATTTAGTAACAATTTTTTAAAAGAACAAAAACTTGTAAAACTGTTAGTAAAGACTCCTCCTTTAAAACATTGTCATTGGCAAATTATCCAAAAATCAGAAAATTGAATTATGCATATCAGTATTTAGTATGATTTTTCATGTCTGTGTCATGGCAACTGAGAAAGCTAATTTAGTCATATAGTTGCTTCCAATATGTAATAATAGCAATGAAACTCTTTTCTATATATTCCTACAAATGTTTTTGAAATTTTTCTTAGGGCTTCTCATTTCTTGTAAAATAAATACAGTTACTATACCTGCTGTTGTCCTTCTACTAAAAATTTAAATTTAAGAAATAATAGATGCTTGTCTAGACAACCCTAAAATTGTTTTAGTTACTGATGTATGGATGACTGATAAATGTCATCTTTTCTGCCTGAATTGCATTTTGAATCTAGTCTACTGACATTTGTCTAGAGCTGACCTGGGTCTGCATTTTAGATTTACATGAAACATTTAAGTTTTACAACTATAAACCTTTCGATTTCATTGTTCCTACTCTACATCCAACACAATAAAACAATTAGATCCTCGACCATGTTTCTTCTTCATCACATGGATGTTTTTAATTAAACCAGCAGGGAAGATTGTAATCAAATGGAAGGCAATGGAATTTACCTCATCCCTTACCTAGTGAAACAATTATTAAATTCCCTAGCTTCATATTTCTCATACCGATAAAATTAAATCTGCAGCTCTGCTCAAAGGGCGGAAAAAAAGCAATCCAAGTAATCAAAGCCTATAGGTC
Source organism: Manis pentadactyla (assembly GCF_030020395.1). Lineage (NCBI taxonomy): Eukaryota > Metazoa > Chordata > Mammalia > Pholidota > Manidae > Manis > Manis pentadactyla. Next base: position 62,096,222 of record NC_080021.1, read on the forward strand.
TTCGGAACAATAATGCAAAATATATAACCTGTTGTCTGGGAAATTGTTAGCTTACTCCTGTAGAAATCATATCAGTTTTCCTCATTTTCTCTTTATTGGGAAGCATACCCATATTTTATACATAATAACAGAAGAGTAGCCCTTAGAACTGGGGTTATAAGACCTAATTAAGTTATTTCTGAACAATGTTTTTATAGAATAATGGCTTACCTTGGGTTGACCCACAATTCTACTGAAAGAAACAGTTTTCTTTGCTTTTGCTGTATTATAAACATGAAATTATCAAGAACATGAATATGAAGGAGTGCTTTTCAGGCTGTGTGTCTATGAGTCTTTGTTAGACATCTCATTACCCTGATACGCTGTGACATGTGACAGTCCCACTTCTCACCCTTTATACTGTTTACAAGGCTTGGACAAGTTTAAAAATATATATAAAGAACAATCAACCTTACATTTTAAACACATGAAGAAAAAAATTTACATAATTCCTAGCCAGTAAAGGAACAAAGAATTTGAGCAGTTACAGAAATGATAACTTCAGTAAGGGGAGCAATGACTCCTGACAGCCCTCCATCTGATTTTGGTTTGCACCAACATTTACCTGGCAATAGCCAGGGAAGATGTTCTTCCTATGTACATATTTCTTTATTAGCACTTATCTCAGATATATCAGTGTTTTGTCTCCATCACCTGACTGTGACATTAAGAATGGAAAACAGCATTTGCCACCATCAGATACTTGACTTATGGTAGGTACTCAGTGAATGTTAAATGAATTAAGGAATTAATTAATATTAAAAGAATTAATAAATGTGGTGCTCGGTGAAATGTTGATATTATGTTACCAAATCTAGACTCCATATATATAATATATATTTAACATCTTTACATCCAAACATCAAAAACACTTGTTAACTTACTACAGGATCCTATAAAGAAACCAGAAAGTCATAGATGGAATGAAGCAGCAGATAAAAGCACAAAGACCCTGAAGTGGAAGGGAGAAAAACCTTCTGAGTGAATCATATATCTGTATGTGATGAGCGGAAGAAAAATTAAAACAATGAAGATGGTCATTAACTTTACAATATTTTCATTACACATTTGAACCTTTAAACCACATCATCTGAAGGAATTTACAGAAAATTAGGCTGCAATCCCAATTTCATGACTCTCTTTTATGATGTACTTTGTTTGGATTCAAAAGTGAATCCATTTTCTGTGAAGAATGTAGACTCTTAATTTATGAAGTGATTTATACGAGCAGATGCAGACGACTTTGGCTGAAACTGGTGTTTGGTCAGAAATGCCGGGAATGGAGTTATATCTGTGGCAAATTTGACTAGAGTCAATGCAAATTTTGCAGACAACATAATTAGTAAGATGATAATGATTTTTGAAAGCAATTTACAAAGATAAATTATGCTATCTTGCACTGTTTTAGATATGAATATGGATATACAAAATGAAGAAAAGATTACAAGAAAAGCAAAAGGAAATACTCTCTGAAAAAAAAAAAGAATATTCCCCAAAGGAGAAGTAATGAATGAAATAAAACCACATGTATATGAATCTATTATTACTCTCCCTAAAAGGATTATTATCCTCTTCGTTAATTTCCTTAGTTCTAATTTTTCATCCATTGCTTATTTATTCTCTACTACTTAACATAAATAGAAAGTGAAAAAAAGAATTCCTTTCACTTACAATCTGAATAAGTAATTCATAAATTAGAAGACAGATTCAACATATTTACCCAGAATGTATTACACAGAGATTAAAAGCAGGAAATAGGAACAAGTCTTTGTAATATGGAGGCTAGAATGGGAAGATACTAAATGTATCTAACAGATGTTGTAAATTTTACTTTTGATGAAGTGGAGTAAGTTTTCAGTGGACTGACCTTCCCACAGCTACTTATTGTTATAAACTCTGGGCAAAATACCATGAAACAGCTACCTTACATGTGTGAAGAGTAAACAAAGGCAAGCATGTTTCACGCGAGATCAGAAGATGAGAAATACAAATTCTCAAGGAGTGATTGCCCTGCTTCGTGGCTCTGGCCTGAGAGCAGCCTACGGCTGCACCGCGGCACAGGCTGACTTAAGCCCCTAGAGAAAATGTGCTCTTTGTGGCCTAAAGAAAAGGAAGACAGGACAACCAGAGAAACCAGAAAGTGAGGGAGGAATTTACACAATTTACCCAGTTCTAAATATAAAGTCTATCCAAGTCCTGGACAACCGACCCAACATGCAAGAACCTGTCTATAAACAGCCCAGCTAATGAAAACCCTCAAACAGAGGTGCTGTCCACAGAAGGTGGAACAAAGTTTGGAACTGGAGTCTAACCACATTAATTAGATGGTAGATCAAAAGCATGGTATTTTTTGGAGGATGTTAACAGAATCCAGAGACTCCAAGAACTTATATTCAAAATACAAAGACTACAATCCCAAATTACTGAACAGGCAAAGAGCTCAGGAACTGTGATTCATTCCCAAGGGAAAAGATAGTCAATGGCAACCACTGTGAGATGGCACAGGCGCTGGTGTGAGGCAAGGACTTTAAAGCAGCCGTTATAACTATGCTCGATGTGCTAAAGGAAAACATTTTTATAATCAAAGATAGTAAACTTTCAGCTAAAAATAGAAAATATATGAAAAAGAATCACAGACGGAATGGTGTCCCTTGCAGTTTTAATTGCTGGTTGCTGTGACTGCACCCTCATCTGGAAACAGAGCTTTTGCAGATACAATTAGTTAACATGAGGTCAGACCAGATTAGGGTGGGCTCTAAATCCAATCATTAGAGTCTGTATAAGAAGAGACTCAGACACAGAAGATGCCAGGGCAGAATGCCGTGGGAAGATGGAGGCAGAGGTTGGAGTTACGTTGTCACAAGTAAACGAATACTAAGGATACCAGTAATGACTAGTAATTGCAAGTCAAGGAAGGATTCTTCTCTAGACCCTTTGGATGGAGCATGGCCCTGCTGACACCTTGATTTCAGACTTCTAGCCTCTAGAACTGAGAATAAATAACTAAATAAGTACCAGCTTATAATTAATTACAGCAGCCCTATGGAGTTAATATAATCAAATGCAAATTTTAAAGTTATAAAATACAATATAGGAAGTTTTAAAACTTCACTGTATGGGCTTAATAGCACAATGGAGATGATAGAAAAAAATTTCATTTATTTGAAACAAATCAATAGAAATTATCAAACCTGAAATATATATATTGATATACAAGTACTTCTTTGAAAATAAAATTTAAAGACCTAGACAATACAATCCAAATAAGTAACTTTTGCTCTACAAAGATATGTTTTATGTTAAATAAGTTATAATAAGAGGTTATATTTTTAAAGAGACTGTAAGAATTATAAATTAAGAGAAAATGTGAGAATTTACTTATAAATTTATAAACTGCTTTTATTGGGGTGAAGAAATCAATGAAACAAAAGAGGAATGAAAAATTTACTTTTACAAAAATGAATGTGTAGGAAAGGTACCTGATAAAAGATGTTAGGGTGACCCATTCTAAATGATAATAAGGCCTCAGTTATAATTGTACTGATGGGTGATTGAAGTCATTGAGAAAATTCACTGAAATATAAAGATTTCAGAAAAATGGGAAAAACCACTAATAACCCCTACTTGTTAGCAGTCCTTGTATACAATTATGCAAAAGTAAACTGGTGGTCACTTTTCCCAAGAGCTCATGACATAGTAGGAAGCCTAGAGGATGTCTTAGAGATTAAGATTAGGTGGCTACACGGATAATGTGTATAAATGCCCAGAGTTAGACTGTTGAGATGTGGGGCAGCTAAAGTTCTAAAAGTGGTACGGGAGGTAGAGAGTGTTCTCCTGACTCTGAGGACCGGGGTACTGAAGAAGCAAAGGCTGCAGTATTAAAGGGAAGTGGTAGAGTCAGGAGAACTGCAAATTATCACTAAGTGATAAAAAGATGGTAGAAACAATTACACAATTTCAGAGAAGTCAGGAGAGATTGGTAGCGGTATGTTGAAGAATCCATAGCATAGAAGGAACAGGTTAAAGGTAGCTTTAGGAAAGAACAAGACTGAGCTGACTAGGATTGAGAGAAGTGGGAAGATTTTTTTTTTAATGATGAATCAATTGCCCAATGGGATGTAAATGCAGATAAATGAATGTGAGGAATTTCACAGTAGGTGAGGAAAGGACATGACTGTACATGTGTGTGCATATAAATGTGCATGCACACCCAGTGCATAAGGTGAGAAAAAGGCCAGGCTGAGAAATATAAAGACTGGAGAGTTAGGGTAAGGAGTACATTTTTCCTCTAAAAATTGCTTGGATTCATTTAATGAAATCTGATTGGAGTAGAGTGGAATGGAATACATTTCCAAAAAGTCCCAAAGTGGCTTAATGTTGATATATGAGTGCAAGTAGTTTTAACAACGATTCAATTTTAAGAAGTTTTATTTCCAACAATCAGCCAGTTATAACCATCTAGTTATTTAGAGTCAGTGATTTTATTTGTGACAGGATCCCTTGAACCAGTTGTTCCTTATAAACCTCATTGTTCCTTATAAACACAATATCTGACTTAAATAAATTATTGTCTCTATCTTTGGCAAGTACAAATTTACATGCTTTTTAGAACTGAGAGCAGAAAGGAGTACCTGGAGCAGAATGTAGGAGGAAAGGATTAAAGGAATTTTATAATTTAGCAATCAATCACTAACACACCAAATTTCTTCTGCAACAGTAAGAACAAAAGTACATCACATTTAATTAAAACAAAACTTGTTATTCTTGCAGATTTAAAATTGAGGACTAAGTACACCCAAAATGAAACAAATATCGTTTTGTCCTCATTCTGCAGATGGTGCTATTGACCTGGCTTCCAACTCTGGCCACTGGAATGCGGACCGGCAGTTGTTTGATCCACTCACTCTTCATGACATAGTATTAAACTGGTTCTTCAAAGAAATGGAAAATAACTTTTTTAAGATTTCAATATGTGTACCCATCTAATAACTGGAAAATATATTGAAAGGAATTTATCATAACATCATCCCAAAATAAGCAGTAGCACATCTTCTCATATTTTAGATTCACTTAACAATTTCTACCTTATCACATATATGTTTTGCAGTCCAATTATTTCTCATTTTAGATTATACTGAAAAAACATTTTCCTATGTTTCTAAAACTAAGTAATCACTTTAAATTTCTGGATATTCCATTACTTATTTGTAAAGGTATTCTTTTTTGAAAACATTCACATCCTTAATAAAAAAGTTAATTGCAACACACTCATATAAGTCAACTCGAACATCAATATAGAAAACAATTTAGATACACACGAAACACATATAGATTTACACAAACAGTGGAATTGATCTGGTACTCTGGTATTAACTGCTAAACCTTTCTCATGAAAACTGGTAATATCATCAGTCAGTTGTCTGACTGGAGCTCTGGAGAATGTTCTGATTCTGGACTAAATCCTTGTATTCCGTTATTCCGGCTTTTAGTCATCTACTGATTTCTGTGGGTCTCACCTGTAGCAATACCAGTAAAGCAAATTTGCAGAAGATTCTTTTCTAAGTTTACAAATGTTTAAAGGTAATTTTTAAAAGTAAAACATTTTTAATAAGCAGTGTTTTCAAAGCCATAGCCATTTCTGTTCTACTCTCTCCTGTGCACATAAGAGGCTCCACATTCCAGGGTGCCTACTGCAGATGCAGAAAGCCTTTTACTGGGGACTGTTCCTGTGAAGGATGGCACAGTCCTCCCTGCCACTTGGCAGGCTGTAAACAACCTTTACTACTTGCTGTCATTTTGAAAAACTTTTCTTCAAAACTTGGAAAGCCTGTAGTTACATTTTGGGCTGCATGGCCGACATTCCTCCCAGTGGCCATAATGATTGTATAAAACAGTCCAAATATTACTTAGGGGTTATGTTCTATTTAACACTGTGACTATATTAATTAAACCTATCTTCTTAATAGTGCATAGCACAAATATAAATATAATTTTTCCCTAGACTACACAGATACTCCTCACCGTTATCCAGGAAGAATTAGAAGTCACATATGACTGAACAGTAGTCAGTCTTCCTTTTGACAAACTTACAGATTTGGCCTGCAGAGTCAAAGTAATAATAGTTACCCAATACTTAAGGGTGAAAATAATGAAAAGATTTTCAAAGGGAAGGAGAAATATGGTATAAACGTTTCTTTCTGATTTCTTAGTGTTGGTTTGGGGTTTAATCATTTGCTTGCTTTTACTATAATATAATTATTTAAAACAGTGGCACATTCATTCAAAGTATCTTCCAAGTCTGCAGTAAGCAGGGCTGGTCTAAGACGCATGGGCAATCTAAGAAGGCTCATATCTAATATACTTTCAAATAAATATTCTCAAGCTACTGTTCAACATTTTTTTGTAAGGAAAATACTGGCATTTACAAGGAAGAGAGGGGAAAACACAGAATTGCTTAGAGCAACACTATATTGTCTTAAAGAATTTATCTCTAAACTCCAAGCTCCAAATCTGCATTTTCCACTTGGCAGAAGACTAGAATTTCCTGAGACAGGAGTTTAGCATGACAAGTGGGATTGGGGACCCAAAGCTTATCCTAATTGTTCCATCGTCCAACTATTTACAGAACTTTCCATGAGGAGGGTTCTGGGAAACACAGTTGTCTTTATTCTCTCATATTTCTGGAGTGTTTAACTGTTTGGAGGACATTGGGCCATTTCCACAGTGGTCCTCCCCTTGAATCAGTTCTGACATTTTCAGTTAATCTTAGTCATCTGATTTGTAAGACAAGTATTACTTCTGTGTCTTATAAGCATTATGTATATGACATCTTTAAAAAATTTTTATTTACTTGCTCAATATACAAATGTCCATTAAAAAACATTAGAAACTGAAGAGAGATATGAACAATGGGAATCCTAAACAAAAGAGAAAATTAAGCTTACTCCATTCCTCAGAGGTTTTTCTCCCTTTCTTCCTCTGTCCCTCTCTTTATCTCTCCATCAGTCCTTCTCTTCCTTTCCTACATAGACTCATATCAAAACTTCCTTCCCTGTCTTGATAGCTACATGCTAATCCTCATAGCTAAGATTTATCACAGTCTCAGCTGTTCCCCTGAAACTTACATTTTGGTGCCCCATGCCTTCAGAATAACAGCCATGGATCTGATGATTGATGACACGGTGGAATTCATGTGAGTACCTTAGTAAATTTGTTTGTATTATTGAATTAATTGATACAAGTTTTAAACTAGGCCAGCAGTGAGTTTTTTCCTAATGGGTTGGCCATTTCAAATCCCTTAAGTAACAGCAGGTTGGAAACTTACAAATACTTCTTCAGGTAATTATTTATTTAGGTAATGAAATTAAACACCTGCTAAAACATCTGTTTATAAATTCAGGCAGGCTGATTCAGAAAAACCTGTGAATACCACGTAATGACTTTATTATACTCAGGGAAGTTCATGAAGCCTTTCTAAGCCTCATTCTCCTCATTGTTAAATGGCGAAATTAGTAGTACCTACTTCATACATGGGTTTGAGTCTGTATTCAAATATTACATACAGACTTAAAAATTACATTATCTTTAAAGTATCTTTAGACTCTGGGTTCTAATGATTCTATGATTCCTACAACTATGAATTATACTTTTGAGTATCAGTCAAAACCAATTCTAAATACAATATTATGAGTACATTTTTCAGTTTTCCCTTTTTCTTTGTAGATTTTTACCAGCAAGCTGATGGAACTCAAAGCAATGAGATTCTAGTGTCAATTTCCTTGGTTTTTCTTGAGTATCCAGTATATAAATGTGGGGGTAACTGTTTTATTGATGTTGAGAAAATGAAACTAAGATCAGCGCTGAAACAAATAGATGTCGATCATTGCCCCATCACTTCAGATGACATCATTGTTAGAGATCATTTCTTCGGGGATCTGTTTGCTGTCAAGTCCTATTGACATCCGTGAGGATGCCTTCATTATCTGGTTGCCCTGCCTGGGTGTTCATGGAGTGGAACTTAGAAAATGCTTCTGTGGTACACCGCAGCAATGTGATGATTCTAATGCTTTTGCTCTTTCAAAACTCAGATTCTTTTTTTCTCCAAATGGCCAAAGGCAGTCATGCCAGACAGACTGCCCGATTATTTGGTTTAAAAATCAAACTAAACTCCTAAGTCCAGTTATCATTTTTTGACAGATTTTGAAACAGAGCACCAGAGCTCCAGTACAAACTGTCAAAAAAAAGTTGTGTTTCAATTCTATAGCTTCCCCAAGGCCTGGTTACCATTTGGTATTCTTAACTTACTTATTGAATTTTCACTCAAGTAGTCTGGGTTTCTGAGAATTGTCAAGCTGTTCTATTAGAAAGAAAATCTCGTTTGTAGAATGGCAATGTAAACACGGCTCAGCCAGAATGATGTCAATTCACTAAATTTCACCTCTCACATGAATGTATGTCATATCTGAACATGATTGTCACTTGCCTCAGAACGATCAATTTCTGGAGAGGTTCTGGGTGCAGTGAGTACAGATAAAAGAGGGCTGGGGTTTAATTTTATGTCAAATTTAAATATTTTGTTTCAAATCAATATGTATATTGAAAAATTGTTTTATAGATGATATTTAAAAAGATGTAATAGTTTTCTAAGCAGAGAAACCTTTTGTAATACGATTTTTTCTAAAAAGAAGAGTGACAGTAGTAATTTCATTTTACACATCCCTGACATATTTCATTCTCAGGGCATTATTTATAGTTTCTTAAATTCCTTTCAAAATGGAAACATTGTGGAGCTACCAATTATTAACAGCCCTAGAAATTCAAGTAATTTATAGATTATGGATAATCTAGATATAAAGGAAAGAAAGCCAAGCTTCCATGTATGTAAATAAACATTTGTTTAAAAATGAGTCAGACTCTTTTTTCAACAGGAAGTCAGATAGATTTTTCAAGTGCATTGTAGAGAATATGTAGCATAATCCTCACACTTTGCAGATATGAGAAAACTACACCAAAGAAGGTAATTAACTTACTCATGGTTTTATCTATAGCATCATATGCAACCTGATTCCCAGGTCTATATGGTCTGCCCATGATCAGATGCTACCAGCATGCAGTCATTTATTAATACCAACTTGGCTCACCGCCAATGTGTGCAACACTGAGGACAGCTAAAAGAGTTCTGATAACCACTCACCAATCACAACTTTTCCAAGACTCTCCCTGTATTTTGAGAAGTCTTGCAAAAAAATAGGAAGGCAATTTAAAACATATCTATACAAGCTGAAACTGCTTTCTCTAAGATGGGAACTTGCTATCAAAAACAAGTTAATGTTCTAGTATGCTTTTAAGTAAATTTGGTAATAAATGAAGTGGGAAAGATAAAAATGAAAAGGGAAATATTCTGTACTTTAAAAATGGGAAGCTGGATTTTGGTAGACATCACTTTCTTCTTGTTTACCTCAAATGCACATCCAGCTGGCAGCAGCTTCATCACTCACATCGTTATTATTTTAGGTTTTGCATATGTGGCTATCGAGGCATGTCTACAAAAATATGCTGAAAAAAATAGGAGAAGAAAGTTGATCATAGAAATGTTCACCTTCATTCATTCTATAATTCGTTTCCTCATTGGGTTTTTTGTTAATTCCTGACTTCAAACTAGTTTTGCTCTTTTCTTAAAGATCATGGGCTCAATACCCTTATTACACTCTTTCCCTCTGTAAGTATCTAGACACATCTCCAAAAATCCACAACTTCACACTGTGTTTCCTGATGATAAAAGGAGGTGATAGAAAAAGCCAATTATCTGGAGTGCTGTGTGGTTCCCTTACTAATATTCCCTGTACACTTGTTTTGTATTCAGTGATAATCTGACTATTCTAATTAAAATTTGTCAGTCTAAATAAGCATTAAAGAGCATCGAGTAATTTTAAATGCAAATTGAGGAAGATGATTTGCTTTATACCATTCACTAAGGTCTATTTTATTATTTGGAATGGAAAAAAAAAAAGCTTTTGGCACATTGTGATGATTTGGCATGAATATGTTACAGAAGTAGCCCTTTCCTGAAATCTTCCAGAACCTCTGTGAGCAGGTCTGGTCATACTGGCAGGAAAGGAATGGAAGTGACAGAGCAGTGGAACAGTATTTGCTTGACGTTTTCTTTCAGGTCCAGTAGGCTAATTTGAAATTTGCAGTCTATAGCCTAGCATTTCCTGTCTGTCATGTACTAACAGAAATAATTCCAGAAATTTGGAAGTAAAATTAATTTATCTGTCTCTCTTAAAAGATAGCAATAAAATACCGCAATATCATAATGTGTCATGTGTTTTTAAAACTTATAACAAAAATCAGTTTTTATCAATTTCCTTTTATGTCATGATCTTGCTAGTGAGATTATTAGAGGACATCATGTCACTCTGAACTCATTTAATTAAAACAAATTTTCCAAACATCCTGTAACTCAAACTGAAATAATATGCACTTGCTTCAAAGAGCTTTGCCATGTAAAATGTGCTTTCTGCTCTATAGTCTCACTTTTTCTCTCTCTCTCCTTTAGATCAGTAGACTAGATACTGTTTTAAAAAGTAAATTATTTTTCATTATAGTTTGGCAGTGTCTGTAACTCTTAATTACTTACACCCTAATGTTTTGATACAAACTTCACTTTTTCAAATGACTACATGGACGATTATATAATTCTTCCTACTATTCTTTCATTATTACTTCCAACAAGGTATTTGAGCAGGGATCTGAGGAGCTTGCTTCCTGAATAGGTTATGGCACAGCCTGAAACTTGCTCAACTGCATGCATGCCCTGCAGCAGTTTACATATTTTTTTCACTTGAAAAGACAATATACATTTTGAAGAGGTACAAAATATTCATCCAAAACATGCAGAAGCTGATCTGATTTGAAAAATAAAAAGCCAAAGCAAAAATTTGGAAATTCTCTGCAGAGTCATTTGCTGGTATGATGTAGGCTGAGGTCTGGAGAGGGAGAACCATGATGGCGCCGGGGAGTTTCGTGTGGATTAGAGGAGATGGGCTGGAATGGAGTTGGACTGTTTCATACTGAGGGTTGTTGTGTTCAGGCTGTAGCCAGGGCCACAAGACAATTAACTGGGAATGCCCAGCACAGAGGAACTGTGCTTGAAAGGATCGTTGACAACAAGGCAAGCACACCCACTTAGAGAAAGTTGAAAACCAAAGGTTAGTAAATATTCAGTGTAACATATATTACTATCAATAATACTGAGTGCATAAACTAGGGAGGATATGAATAATGAAGACGATAATAAACCAAAGGGAACAAGTATTTCTCCACTTGACTTTTCTGAAGACTTTTTAATGATTTATATGCCACCATATAAGTTGTTTTCTTTTTTTGTTTTGTTTTCTTCGGTCCATGTAGGAACCATTAATAGAATGGTAGCCACATTTTTAAAAAATATGACAATCTCATGGAGTTATTTTTCCCACTGGAACTCGAGCCATTAAATCCATTGTCCATTTTTGTTTCCTTGTCAATGCAATCTGTCTCTTTGCTTTGCCCCTATTAACGCCACATTGAGAAATTGAAGCTGCTCCCTAAGTTAGTCTCTAACGTCTTTATTATTTGAAAGAGAGTTTAGTGCTTGGAAACTTGCTCAGGGAAATAGAAATCCCATCTTAAAATTTCCCACAGCACAAGCATCAGTATTGCAAGCATGTTCACCAGTGAGCCCCTGGCCTGCTTTTGAAGAGTTGCTGAACAAAATGATGGAGGTCAATACAGCATTTATCAGAGGCTCAGCTAATTCATATGTTCCAGGTGAAGCTGATCCCTTCAGACTAAGAGAAAAGCCACTGCTCTCTAAGGCTCACTGTGTGGGGGAAGAATGGGGGAGGGGGGATTGTTTGTCTGATATATGTGCTTTCTGGACCTAAAGAGAAAAGTCAATGCCAGGTTCAAATACCTTAAAACACATTCCTTTTGTAATCCAAGGTAGATCCTGTTCTTCCATATTAAGTGATCTTATTTATTGTTTGACAAAATGATTGACCATTATTAAGTAGAACTCGGCATATATTGGATCACTAGAATAATTTGAGAGTTCAGCATGGAACATGTACTGTGAATGAGGTCATATAAAAAGCAAGTCAAGGTTTTTTCCCTCAGATGTATGGAAAAAAGTAAGCCTAATTAGCAAATCCCAGCTACCTCAGCTGCCCTGAACTCTGATCTCGGTCTCGTCCCTTTGACCCAGTGAGACCACTCCGCCCTGCTGTGGATTCTCCCTGATCTTGGTCTGCAAGCTGCATTGTACCACCACGCAAAGAGTCAGGTGACTGAAGGACTCCATTAGTTTTTTTCTTTCTAAAGGATCATATTCCTGCACTTCTGGCTCTCCAGCAGTTAGAAACAGTATTTTCATTTTGTCCAGTTTTCTATTTTTTTGTGTGACCCATTCTCTTTGACTCCCTCATGACAAGAAGCAGAAATCTCTACATTCATTTTTAAATGATAAACTTTTTAACTGCAGTATGGCCCACATATAGAAAACTGCTCAAATCATAAATGCATAAACTGATTTTAATAAACAAAATAGCCATGAAAAGAGTGCCTGGATTCAAAATAAAACATTACCACAGCCCAAAGCCCCCCAGCATGCCCCTTCACAACCACTATGACCATTTTCTTTTACTTCTAACACCATTGATGAGTTTTGTCTGTTTTTGAACTTTATATATAGTCTGTATTCTTTTATGTCTGGCTTCTTTTGCTCAACATTATGTTTTTGCAATGAACTGTTGTTCCATGTAGTTCATTCATCTTACTGTTGTAGAATACTCTGTTCTACTGTGTGTGTGTTTATATATACACTACAATTGGACATTCTCTGGCTTGGAGCTACTATTAATGCTGTTATCCCTTCCTGGAGCTTGTTTCAAGAACATATGCACATATTCTGTTAGTTATCTACCCAGAAATTAAATTGCTGGGTCATAATGTATATGTTTGTTTAACACAGTAAATACTGGCAAATTATTTTCCAAAGTGATTTTTTTTTACAGCTCCATTAACAGTATGTAGTATTTCCATTTGATCCACACCCTTAAGACCACAAAGTATTTTCAGCCTTTTTCATTCATCTATTTGGGTGAGTGTGCACTGATATTGTATGGTAGTTTTAATTTCCATTTTCCTGATACTATTAAAGTTGAACACCTTTTCATATGTTTGTTTACTGGCCATGTGGATATACTCTCTTGTGTAATGCCTGTATAAGTCCTTTGCTCATTTTATATTGGTTTGTTCCCTTTTTTAAAAATTGATTTGTTGGAATTCCTTATAGATTCAGATATGAATCATTCATCAGATATATTAATTGCAAATATCTTTTACTCTATGGCTTTCTTTTCACTATTTTAATGGGTTTTTGATGAAAAGAGTTTTCTAAATTTTAACTCAACATATATTGTCATTTCTTACCTCCTGGTTGGTTTTTTGTTTCTTTTTTAAGCTTTGCTTAACTCAATATTGATACTCTCACTTATTTTTTCCTGAAAAAGTTTTGTTGCTTTACCTTGCAAATTCTGAATTTGATTTTTCACATGGATGAAGTAAGGTTCTTGATTTATTTTATCCATATGAATATCCAATTTACTCAGCATGATTTGTTGAAAAGATCATAATTTCCCTAACACCTGTAGTATGTCCTTGTTATATATACATATATATATTCCTGGACTCTCTATTCTGCTCCATTATTTTATTTTCTATCTTTGCGCTATTTCAACACTCTTCATTTTTTGATCTTTTATATCAGCTGGTTATGTGGTAAGTAAAGTTCTCAGTGCTTAGTATCTTCTTTAGGAATTCATTAGCTGTTTTGTTACTTTATATTTTTGTATAATTTTTAGGATTTTAGAATATGTCAATTCCTACTGTAAAAAACTGGAATTTTTTCATTGGATTGCATTAATATTGAAGGGAATTATTGATATGATTGGATTCATATTGATCATCTGTAACTTTTTCTATTCTTTGTATTTGCTTTTTGTTTCTTGTTTGCCCTCTTTTTTCACCTTCTATGGTTTTAATTGAGCATTTTATGATTGAATTTTATTCCTTCTCAAGTCATTTATACTTAAAAAAATTGTACTGCTTACCAAAACAATATATGTTTGATATTAATTTAAATTAACTGTCACATAATACTGTACAGCTTTACATGTAGTGCAGGTAGTTTTAAGGGTTCCAAATTCCTCCTTCCCATTCCTTTTACTGTGACTGTCACTCATTTCATTTATCCATGTACTGTAATCATCGATTATTACATTATTACTATTATTGCATTACATAGTTATCTGTTAGATAAATTAAAAACAAGAAAAATTAACATTTTTTTTTACCTTCTCTGATGTTCCTTTCATTGTGTAAATCCAATCTTCTGATCCAAGTTATCATTTTTCTTTTGCCAGATAAACATCTTTCAACATTTTTTTTTTTTTCAGACTAGGTCTGTTGGGAATGAATTCCCTCAGTTTTTCTTGTCTGAGAACATCTATTTTTTTCTTCTCTTTTGGAGGATAATTTCGCTGGATATAGAATTCTATATTGATAGAGCTTGCAAAGTTTTTGGTGAGAATTCCTCTGTAATTCTTATCCTTTTTCCCAGAAGTAAGATTTTCTTTACCACCTTGGTCTTCCTTCATGATTTTCTCTTTATCTTTTCTTTTGTTTTGTTTTTGCAGTTTTGATATGATGTACTGATCTGTGGTTATTTGCGGTCTTTCTCCTACTGCGGGGTGACCAAAGCTTCCTGAATTTGTTGTTGGATCCTTGTCATAGATTTTGGATATTTCTAAGCCATTATTTCAAGTATTTCTTCTGCACTGTTCTTTCCTTCATTTAGTCCAATAATGGATATGTTCCTATCCTGATATTATCCCACAATTCTTGGATGTTCTGTTTTGTTTACCTTTCATTTTTTTCTCTTTGCATTTCAGTTTTGGAAGTTTCTATTGCTTATATTCAAGTTCATGGATTCTTTCCTTATCTGTGTTGAGGCTACGAATGGTGCCATCAAAGGTATTCCTTATTTCTGTTTCTGTGTTTTTCTTTTATTTCTATCGTTTTCTTTGATTCTTTATTGGACATCTCTCTGCTGACATTGCCCATCTGGGCCTGCTTGTCTTCTTGTTCCATTATAGCCCTTTACATATTAATCATAGTTATTTTAAACTCCCTGTATGGTAATTCCAACATCTGTGTTATATCTGAGTCTAATTTTGATGATTTCTTTGTTTCTCCAGACTGTTTTTTCTTGTCTTTTGGCATGCCTAGTATTTTTTATTAAATGTTAGAAATGTTGTAACAGATAATAGGAACTTAGGGAAAGGGAACTGTACTATGAGGATTTAAGTTTATCTAATACATATATTTATAAAGATTAATTTTTGAAAAGTTATGTGAAGTTCTATCTGTGTAACTATAGTCCAATAGAGAAAAGAGAGAATGAAATTAGAAGCAATAATGTAAGACAATGGCATTGTAGGGATTTAATGTACAGCATGGTGGCTATAATTAACAATACTGTAATATATACTTGGAAGTTATTAACAGAGTAAATCTTAAATATTATCACCACACACCAAAAAAGGTAATTATGTGAAGAGATAGAAGCATTAGTTGACCTTATTGTGGTAACTATATATGTGTATCTAGTTTACAATATTTTATAACATATATGTGTATCTAATCATCACATTGGAAACTTAGACTTACATATGCTATCTGTCAATAATATCTCAATAAAGCTGGAGGGAAAAAAAGATGTAATAACATATATAACAGCAAAGAATTACACAAATCTCATGAAATCTCCAAAAAAAAGAGAAAGAAACACCAAGAACTCAAGAAGTACTGAACACCTCAAACAGAATCAACTATCAGAGTTAAGCCAATGGAAAAAAAAAAAAATTATTTTTGAAGACAGCAAAGAAAATAGACATATTACCTTCAAAAAAGCAACAATAAAAGAATAACAGTCAATAATATTTGCCAACCTAAAATCTTAACTGCAAAAAAGAAAAAATTCAAAATGCAGGTGAAATATATTTCTAGGAAACAAAATCCAAGAGTCTTAGTCACCAACACACTTACATTAAAGACAATACTAAAAAAATGATCTGGAAAAAAAAATCTATAAAAGCTCAGAGATGCAGTATAGAATGACAAGTAATAAAAAGGGCTAAAATATGCAAAAATATAACTAAATATGTAACATTCTAAAATCCCTTATGGAGCTTAAGATATATATATGAGTTAAAATATAAAACAATAATAACAAATAGGGCAAGAAACAAGTGAAGTTAAAGTGTTTTATTTGTTATATGCAATATGGTAAAGTATGAAATTATATTACCCTTTAATAAACCCAGGGTGCTTATGGTAATCTCTGGGTTAACACTAAAAGAATATGAAGATAATAGAGCTAATAAAATATTCTATTTACTTCTAATAATGGAAGTAAAACTTAAATTTTAAATATATTTAATGAAATCCAAAAAAAGAAAATTGAGAGGAAAAGAAATATGAAACAAGTGAGTCAAATAGAAGGTAGAGAGTAAGAAGTAGATTTAAGAATCAATATATCAGCAGTTGCATAATAATATGAGTAAAATTCCAAAAAGAAGACATAATTTGCTGAATTGGATAAAATAGCAAAATCAAACCATATGCTTCTCATAAAACACACTATCAAAAGTAAGAAGCTTAGCTCTACCAAATTCTAGCAAATCAGACTTCAAGGCAACAAGCATTAATGGAAGTAAAAAGAGAGATTTTCCAGTAACAAAAGATTAGCAGCAGAGAAAGATATCCAGCAGAGGAAGTCCTCTTATTTTGTACTTCCAGTTTGTCTTTCTTGCCCTTAATTATTTGCATTTTATGCACTCTAGATTCATTTAACCCAATGTCACAAAAATACGGTGCTCAGATTTTGATTAGAATTGACCTGAGTCTAAAAATATTCTGGGGAGACTGATTTCAATTTTGCATAATACTCAGTTTTCTAATCAGTGAACACAGTATGCATTAGGTGTTGAATTTCTATCAATGTTTTATGGTTTTTTTATGTGTAAGTATGAATTGGCCCATGTGTGAGAAGACACTTTAAAATCTTTATTAATATTATAACATATATTATATTTTGACAGTCATTTTCTTCGGCAAGTAAATTGTTAATTTGCAAAATGGATTGTACATGGAAAGCATATTTTTCATTAACTTTGAGACAGTTTTCAGTTTTTAAATTTATATTATAACATGAAACTGTTTATTCATTTGTGTGGCTTTAAGCTTATAGGTTTGGTAATATCTGTCAATTTTTGTTTGCTGGATGAAAAATAAAAGCTTGTTGAAGTACTTGTTAGGAGGTCAATAATAGAGCAGATCTATTACAGAGATGAGGAATGTCACAAAGTTGTAACAGTATATTTTGATATGCAAAAATTTTTTAATTTCATCCTATAGAGTGACTTTAAAACTGTGATTAAAATGCAGCTGTTTGGCATATGCAGCTTTTATTAATTCCTCTCCCTTATACAACTCAAGGGAACAGAATTACGCAAATCACTGGTAGAAAACTTAAAGATTAACTGTTTTGCAGAATTTTACTGGTGGGATCTCAGTGCCTAACAGGGGTTATGGAAGAAAGAGTCTGGAAAGTTGACCTTGATAAATCCAGGTCTCTATTTTACATCAGATCTCTATTTCTACATCATTTCTACTCCTTAAACTCTTCCCTTTACTCCACCCTATGCAAGGCCTTGCTTCAATCCTTGCTTTTACTTTGCTTTTTGTGTATGCATATTGCCTCAGTGCTGAGACCACCATATTTACAATTACTATGTAAACAATCATAATGTATGGTTATAGAAATAATTTTATTTTTAAAATTTATATAAAGGAAATAATATAAATATATACTTATTCATATGATTACACATATGGCTTATAGATATCTCAGATATTTAGTGTCATAAATAAAACTTTAACTTAATTGGAGACTATGTAATCCAAAGGTCTCATGATTTCATACTTCAAGCTCAAAGTCCAAATCTGACAAATAAGTCACAATTGAATACCAAGCAATATTGTAAGAAGGTTACTTATAAACAAACTTGTACTTCTATTTTAATTCTAAAATAGCAAATTCACTGCAAGAGATGATTATAGCTACACATTAAATAAACTAAAGCAAGTATCTGTTCAATAAAGGAAAAATAATTTGGACTTATTTGTGTAAATATTTTCAATAAAATCAATTACAAGGTTGCATTGCAGCAGTGATAATCTAGGTTTCTAACTGGTTTACCTAATTAGATACCCAGTTTCTACCTGGGACCCTTCTCACCCATCTCAGATCATTTCCTCTCTTATTCTTGGTTCTTACCACATCTATATTTTTACTCTCCCAATCAGGAGTAAAAAATTTTCTCTTGGAAATTAAATCCTAATAGGAGTTCTTTCAGCATGAAATATTATAAAAACAAACATTGATAACTCTCCTCATCCCACTGTTGGTATGGAAGGTTTAGCCTAGCCTCAAGGACATTAAGAGAAGATTTATAGATATACGCCTTGGAGTCAGTTACATGAAGGTTCTCCTTTATGAGCTTGGAAACATTTCATTGGAGCTACAGGAGATCTAGAGTATATGTTAACTATCAGTAGGATCCCCCCTATACTCCATTCACTGATGAAAATACAAGGTAGATCTGAAAGTGAAAACAGCACATTAGTAAAAGGAAGAAATTTGTAGATTTAAGAAATAGTCACAGAAAAACAAAAGGATAATAATTAAGGAAATTCTTAATTAGCTGAAAAGAACTTCTACTAGCTAATAATTCAGGAACTAGATTTTAGAATCCCCCGTGAAGACTAAGTGTTCTTTCTGTATTGTAACATTCCTAGATTTTCCAGTTAGATACGGTTTAAAGCTTGGAGTTAGTTCAAACATTATGATTTCATTGCTTCCTAATTTCATTTTACATCCACTGCCATTCAGTAACACTCACACTGAACTTGGAAGTATCAAAAACCCTTCTAAATGGAAGGGCTGCCAAATCCAAAAACCTTAGCTTTTTTTTTCCTTTCTTTATGCGTAAGCACCAGTTTTGTTGTAATTTGTTAGATGCCTTCATGGTTTTTGTAGCTGGAGTGTGTGCATTCAAGATTCTTGGTGCAACTTCACGGCTGCCAACACTAAAATAGTGTTATGAGCAGACTGTTTACGTGGGATCAAACTCCTCAAGATGTAAGATGATATGCTATCTTGAGCATTGTACCTTTTCAAAATAGGTTCGTTTGAGAAATACAATTCTAAGCCAGTAAGGGAAAAAGTAACTATTAATCCAGTTCCTGGAACACCTGACTTAAGCTTACTAATATTCCCAAATTTCTTTGAACCCTTTTTTCATGTAATTAATAAAAAAGCAAAGGTTCACAGAATATAAATCTGATTTTCAATATCTGCTTCACTAGCTTTATTTAAGTTTTAGAATTTTCACATTTGAATTAAGATTTCTCATTTGCATGCATAGATCTTATTAAACAATCTAAAGTGTATTTTAAAGATTAATTGCAATTAAATGACAATACACTTAGTATTTACATAAAAATGTCAGAATCGGGAAGAGATACACAATGTCAAGCTTTATGTTTGCATATATTAATGAGTATTATTTACTGGAAAAATTAGAAAGTGACAAATTTTAAGAGAAATAATGTCAACAAATCAGTTTTTACAATTAATATTTTTATCATAAACATTATTGTAAATAGTGTAGACCACAAAACTGATCAGTATTTTATGTTTATTTCAGTTGATTTTCCTAAAAATAGCTTGTCAATATTACACAATAAATAGAAAATCAAATCTAACTGCAAATAGAAGTACAGTGGGAGTGAGGATATTGCCTTGCTACAGTTTTGAACTGCGTTGTTGGAAATACACTAGCAGAAAAATTAGCCAATTATTATTTGCTTTTTTACTTGCATAGGTCTATCATGGAAACCACCATCACTATATATATTTTTTAGGTTTTTATTTTATTTTAAAGCAGGATTAAATTAACTTTATTTTTTTTTGAGCAATTTTATGTTCACAGAAAAATAGAGCAGGAAGCATTGAGTTCCCACATACTCTTACATCCACAGGGGAACAACCTACTCCACCAAGCAACATCCCACACCACAGCGGTACATTCGGAGCAGTCAGTGAACCTAAGCTCATCCATCATTATCATCCGAAGTCCATATTTTACAGTACAGTTCACTCTTGGTATTTATTCTATGGATTTTCACAAATGGGTCATGAAATGTATCCACAATGATAGCATCATACAGAATAGTTTCAATGTCCTAAAAATCCTCCTCCTTGCTCTGCTATTCATCCCTCCTTTCCTCCAGTCCTGGTAACCATGTGTCTTTTCACTGCTCCATAGTACCGCCTTTTCCAGAATGTTATATAGTTGGGAATTGTACAATATGTTACCTTTTCAGATTGGCTTCTTTCACTTAGCAATACAGATTTCAGGTTCCTCCATGTCTTTTCATTGCTTGATGGCACATTTCCTCTCAGCACTGAATATTCCATTGTCTGGATGTACTAAGGTACATCCATTCACCCACCAAAGAACATCTTGGTTACTCCCAAGTTTTGGCAATTATAAATACAGCTGTTACAAACATCTGTGGGCAGACTGTTGTGTGGACAATAGTTTTCAACTCTTTTGGTTAAGTACCAAAGGGCATGATAGCTGAGTCATATGGTTAAAGCATTTTTAGTTTTGTTAGAAACCACCAAACTGTTTTTCAAGGTGACTGTACCATTATGCATTCCCACTACAAGGAATAATAGTTACTGTTGCTCTACATCCTCACAGGTATTTCATGTCAATGTTCCAGATTTGGGTCATTTCAATAGGTGAGTAGTGGTATCTGATTGTTACTGTAAAATACCTTTCCCCAATGAGATGTGGAACATCTTTTCATATGCTTGTCACTTGTATGTTTTTTCTGGTCTTCACGATGTTTGTTCATTTATTAATTGGGTTGTTTGTTTCTTATTATTGAATTTTGAGTCTTTGTATATTTTTAATGAGAGTTTTTTATCACTATTTTTTATATTTTCCCTAGTCTGTGGCTTGTCTTTCTCTTCTCTTGACAGTGTCTATCTATCACAAAGCAGAAGTTTTCAAATTTATTTAAATTAAGCTTATCAATTATTTTTTCATGGATCATAGCATTGGTGTTTTTCTAAAAAGTCATTACCATACCCAAAGTCATCTAGATTTTCTCCTATATTACCATCTCAGGATTTTATAATTAAAATTTAGGTCTGTGATCCATTGTGAGTTGAATTTTGTGAAGGGTGTAAAACAGGAGTTTGTTCCTGTCAAAAATCCCACCTGAGCCCAGCCTTCCAGCCGTTCTCACCAGGGCACCAGTCACAAGTGAAGCCACCTTCAATCCTCCAGATAAACCTATATGCCAAATGAATACCACTCATTGACCTCAATCAACATTATGAGGAATAAAAGAGTCCCCAGGTAGAGCCCTGCCCAAATTCTAGATACACAAAATTGGGAGAGATAATACAATGGTGTTTTAAACAACTACATTTGGTGATAGCTGGTAATGCAACAGTATATAGCTAAAATAGCAAAACAAAGGAAAACATAAATTGTCAACTCTTTTCTTCTTTGCAGTTTTCCAAGCAAGGCCCAATATGTTCGTAAGTACATGTTAATAATTCTAGTGGATATACTTTTTAAAAATCTGTGATAATATTAATATGCAAATTTTATGGCAATTTTTTTGGTTTAGATAACTACTCTCTTTTGAGAATACATTAGCTCTTCCAGTTTTAGTTATATACTTGTCAAGTAAAGTTGAAAGAATAACACAAAACTAAAAAAGTTATAATGACATCTGGTTTCTAGTTTGGCACACAAAGAGCTTAGAAATTCTCACTTTCACAATACTCTCTTGAGTGAAAAATAACAAACACACTATCTTTTCACTGGGAGAAGTGTCCAGCAATTTGTAACCATGTTCCAAAACTATTACATTTAAACATTTTAAACATGCTGCATGTAAAATTTATTTTTAGTTATAGCTTTTACATTTTCCAGTAGAATCTGTTTGAGCCACATTTGCTGAGTTATGGTATTTAGTTTTTCTTTCATTTATACTCCACAAATATATTATTATAAATAAATTAAGTACCCCTGATTGTCCACGACAATGCATTATTTTAGGGGGTACTTTTCTTGACCTTAACCATATGCATTTATTTATTTATTTATTTACACAGATGTAATCAGGTTAGATATAATTCTTTTTTTATTTACTAAACATTGTATCAAAAATAATTTCTGACACCTACAATTGTTCAGTTAAAATTTTATTGACTTCATGTTTCATTATGTAAGTTGCTTAACCATTTCTCTATTTTTGTTGATTCTTATTTTTATGAATAATCAACTCAGTCTTCACCTCTCTCCCCCTCGCCCCTCTCCACCGTCCCTCCCTCTCTTCCCTGATCTCTTTCTCTGTGTGCTCCTTCTTTTCATCTCTTTCCTCCTCCTCCTCTTCCTTCTCTTTTGATTCGTACTGCACTGAGTCTGCATGCAGTCTGGGGAGGATCACAATCTTAACATTACTGGATCTTCACCTTGGTGTATCTTCTCTTTCTACTTTTTCTCTGAATTATTTTGCAGTATGCATCTTAGAGGTCTTGCATGTCTTAATTTAGTCTTAAGTTTTGATGCTGCTGTAAATAGTATTTTAATTTTATTTCTCAATAGTTACTTGAGACTATATAGAAGTAATTTTTGTTTATATCTTTTGTATATCGATATCTTGCTAGGTTCACTTATTAGTTTTGGTAAATTCAGTGTTTTCTATGTATACAATCAAGACATCTGTAAATAATAACAGTTGTTTTCTTTCTTAAGAGTCTTTATGTCATTTTTTTTCCTTGCTTTATGCACTGGATTTAACTTCCAGTTCAATTTAGGATAAAAGTAGTGAGAGTGTATATTTTCGACTAGCTCTTCATTTTAAGAAGAAAAAGATTGATATTTTCTGATGTTTTTTTAGATTGAATAAGTTCCACTCTAGTTCTATTTTCTGAGAATTTTGATAAATTTTATCAGTGTTTTCTCTACTTCTATTGAGATTATCAGATGCATTTACTCCTTTGTATTATTTTGTTGAATTACATTTATTAAATGTTGGGAAAATATATATATTCTATAAAATCATTAATATTTTTGTTATATTTTAATGTATTGAGAACTTATAATAATATCTATTCTTTCTTCTCTTATGCTAGTAATTTATAGTCTCTTTTTCTTTATTGTTCTGTAGGTATAAATTTCATAACTTTTTCAAGAACCAGTTTTAAATGTGTTAAATTACTCTAGTATTTGTCTTATCTTATTTCTTTGATATTCTTCTTCCAAAATTTGTTTTTTAATCTAACTATTTTGGGTTTATCTTATTTTTCTAGGTTCTTAAGGAGCAAGTGTACATCTTTGATTTTTTTCCAATCTTTATTTTGTCAAACAAATATTTAAAACTGAACATTTCCCAGTCTGAGTATTTCTGACTTGAAATGTTAGTTAATTTATATTTAAGGTTATTATTGATAGGCTTGTGTTTAAGTTTACTATCTTGCTTTTATTTTCTACTTATCCCATATGTCTTTCTTCCTCTTTTTCTCACTTCTATTTCCATAAAAGTTAATTTAATGTATTTAATTATTCCATTTTTCCTCTATCATTTTATTTATATGACCTTTTTGTGGTTGCTCTACGGATAAGCAAGTTTTGGCTGTGTGTGATACCTCTGAAGTTGAATGTCGCTTAAATTAATTAATTCAAAAAATATTCGTTTATGTAAGCTATACTCTATGTAATTTAGTAGTACAATGATAATTAAATTAGGCACTATTTCTTATCCCATATAGCTTAAATTCTATTTGGGGAAGGGGCAAAGGAGAGAGAGGAGGCAAATGAACAAATAAAAGAACAAAATCATTGTTACTTGAGATATACTTTTGAAGGCACTCATTTTAGTGACAGAAAAGATAACTCAGGGAACAGAGTCAAGGAAGGTCTCTAAAGAGGTGACTTAAGAGCTGAAACATGAGCTGTTAACAATGTTAACCATGTGAGGAGTATTCTGAATAGAGAAAACAGTACTGTCCCAAACCCTAAATTCCACTAACCGAATAATGATGATGATGGTGATGGTATGAGTCCAGTATAGTGAGTGAACAGGGTCTAAAGGGAAATGATTAGGACGCAGAGATTAGAATCTACATATTATATAGGGCCTGGTGGGGCATGACATGGAATCTAAATTTTACTCAAAGACTAATGGGAAACTCTAAAAGAGCTTTAAAAGGGGAGACCATGATCATTTATGTTTAATTATGGCACAGAAATCCAAATTTCCAAAAGAACTCCTTTTCTCATTGTTCCTTAATATCTTAGTCCAATATTGTAATTTTCAAGGCACATTTCTGTGCCCAATAACTCAAGAAAAAAATTACTCTTTCAAAAGATATTTTAAACAAACCAAAATATTTTCATTTGTATGAATTATAATTTCATTCAATTGTATACTTAAAACCAATGTAATATTGTATATCAATTATACTTCAATCAAAAAGTAACTTTAAATATCTTCCCTTTTATATTTATTGCTACTGAAGTTTCATGATTTTTTAGCTATTAAGTTACACAAATTTAAGAAATTATTTTGCAGTTTTCCAAATGGTTTGCTAGGAGAGGCAATAATTTGTATCTGATCTTATCCGGGTCCACCTGGGAGTCAGGAGACAGTCTTGGCCTCAGAGTGAATTGCTGTGAATACTTGGCCAGTTCTCAAAATCCATGTGTAACTAGCACTTTGAGCTTTCCATAATTACAGAAAATTCTCAACCTATAGGAATGAACTTAGAGTGATTCTCATTTATAGCACTCTTGCAATTGCACCTGTGTAATTATTTACGGCACTTAGAGCAGCAAGAGCACAGACTGTCACTCACACTGTCTGTTTCTGAAGTATTGCCACATAAACTTGAATCCCTGGGCTGTGTACTTGGGGTCATTCTAGTTACCTAATTCAAGTGCGCCATCAATTCCTGGATGAGAAATAACCACTTCCTTGCATATCTACTACTTTTTTCCAGCAGACATTTCTTATATAATAAAACCATGTATTAAGTATACATGTATTGTATATCCCTTTTAAATCATCATTTACAAATTCAAAAAGTTATTTGCTACACAGTATACAGGTATTTGTTTTTATTTCATAGTTCAATAATTATGATGTTTTTATTCATGTTTGTAAAATGTTGTTCATTAGATCATTAGGAAGTTTATGTAACTGTCTATTGCTATGTTTTACCAGAATATGAAAATAGCATTGTCATATTAGAGTACCTTATAAAAGAAATAATATGCAATATGTTTAAGAATTCCTTGTACATATTCAAGTTATAATCAATACCAGGTTATGTGGATCCTTTTTCAAAGGAGGAATGTAACTGTATAATTCATTTAACTTGTTAAAAATTTAATACGTATTTACTCATCTAAGTGCTTAAGATTTACCTGATAGTACTACTAAGGTTCTTTATCATGAAGAGCCTGAAAAAGAACATTATTTTTCAAGAATGTCATTTTAAAGAGAAATTCCTTTAAAATATATTCTAAGAGATGAAGGGAAGGGATATGAACATGTTAAAACATGTTAAAACAATTATTTAATACTTCCATTTAATCAAGATTTTGAACTAAATATCTTAATAATCATAATCAGGAATCATTGATTTTTTTTTTTATCTGTGCTCTAAGGCCTCATTGTTTGTACCTTTAAGAATAGTTGTTAATTTTTCCAGATTGCATGATAAGCCCCAGGTTCCATGCTAAGCACATTTTGTAAACTTTATCAGTTCACTCTTACAATAGCCTGTCCAGTGTTAGTACTGTAATTATTCTTTTTTGTTGTTGTTGTTGTTGTTTAGTTTAAAGACAGAGAAGTTGATATTAGGAAGAACTTGCAAGTAATTTTACAGATAGTACACACTAGGGCCCTCATTTGAATCAAGGCTAAGCCTAAAGTCTTAATCTCTATGATATACCACATCCTAACACTTATTGCATTCTGTTATAAATATTAATAACTTCTCAGTCTTTCTCACTAAATTTCAAACCCCTTAAGAACAAAAATATATTTCATTCACCTTTGTATTTCTGACCAAATCCAGCTTAGTGCATTCTTGAACCTAGTATGTACAAAATAAATATTTATGAAGTATTAAGTATGCTTACATTAGTTTCCCTTAATTTCGTTTTTATTCTAGTGTTACCAATCTTTTATTGTAATAATCTTTCCTGTATATTGGTAAAGGAATGTAGAGGCGATTCTATGGCAATTCTCTAGCATAGTACTTTGATTATGTTGTTGAAATACATTGTGTGTTTTGTGCTGCCATTAAAGGTCACTTCAGATTTTTCCTTCTTTAGACAAAGCAGTCTCACTCTACATTAAGATCAGCTTTTTTCTAAACAAATACCACTACATGTTTTGATTTGTGTTTCTGAACTTATTTATCTGCCAGATAACTGCTTATTAGATCTTTATGTTTATATTTAAACTGAATTATTATACAATGTAAGGGCACCGATGACTTATAAATAAAATAATCAATAACATAATGTAATTGCATTTCTGTCTTCTGTTATTATTTTAGAGTGAATAGGCTGTACATATTTTTTCTAAATAATCAGTGCATTAAATCTACATTATTCCTTAGCTTAAAAAAAATAATTGTAATACAGGAATATTGTAACTGTATCTACTAACCTCCTTGTGACCCTAATGTCTAGCATAAGTAGGAGACTGACTTGTGGGAATTATAATTCAAATTAAATGAGCACAAAAAGTCTAATATATTATAAGAAAAAACCCTTTGTGTTTTGATGCTGTTTTTGCCATATAAAATGTAACACATTTTGTGTGGCAAAAATATCCTTTTAACAAAGTTTATATTTTAAAATATGAAATATACATTGATGAATCTGTCTTAAAAACATCTCAGAAAAAAATTATAATTAATATAGACAGGGATTATATGATAATGTTTTACTTAAGATTAAACTAAATAATTTTTATGGTTTTTATTTTAAAAATTAATAGACTGTCTTATTTAAATAGTTACCATTATCTAAACATAATTCATTGAATAAAAAGTAAATATGTTATTTTTTTTCTCTTGCACATTGTGTCTTGAGCTTTACTAACAAAAAATAATTCACAGTTGTGACTAACCTCTCGTCTAATTTAGAAATCACTATTGGCTACCTAATAATTGCTGGGAATTCTGTTGAATCTGGGGAATTCAAAATGTATCCAGTGTAATAACTACTCTCCTAGAGTTCACTTAATTGTTAATGGTCAATAATTAAAATATTGACATAGATGCTATAAATAGCAGTATATGCTATAAACAGGACAGTGTAAAAATGTTCACAGAAGGGGTGAAAGTGATATGTTAGCTAAATTTTAAAAGATAAGCAGGAGCATGCCTAGAGACCAGAGAAGAAAATACCACCCCAAAGAAATAGCCAGAGAAAAAGGATGAGGCTAGAAATTTGTCATCTGGGACTCTTCCATGACAAAATTCTTAACTACAGTAACTTTTTCTAGCCAAAACTTGGATCGAGCCAGCTTTTCCACTACTATTTCCATATTTCAGTAATTCAACTTCATCAACACTTTCAATGCATCCTTTTTCTCCTAATGCATTTGTCTTTCATGACTTAATTAACTGAAACTGGATTAAATTCTCAGAAATGTTTGTTTTTAGCATTTCAGTGTAAATATTCTTCATTAGGTTATGTTGTAAATTTGATTCTGATGGGATTGTAATCTATACTTTATTTTTGATGATATTGTAATCTATATGGTTGAATAATTCCATTTTATAACTGCCTATGATAGTATATAAATATAAATGAATTTTACATGTTGTTTTAGTTTATGTTCCCTAGGAATCAGACTCTGAGATTACCACATAGGACATTTTTAGGGAATGCTTTAAGGATCCATACCCAAAAGACAGTGTGGAGACAAACTGGTAGAGGAAGAAGTTAAACTGTGATGTAGACTCAACAGAAAACTCAGCCCATCCCATAGTTAGCTCTGAAACTTGGATGGCTCTTCAGTTTTCCTAGGGTGGTGGAATAAAGTCAAGCCTCTATATAACCAGTCTTTGAATGCAGGCTGCACCCAGGAGGAGGTGCAGTGAATAAGGTAGCTTTCCAATGTGGGTAATTTTTAGAGACGTCTGCCCGCTGAAGGTTCTTAGCCAGCTGTATTCCAGCACCTGGCAGAGTTAAGTCCTTCAGTCTGCAGTGTTGACTACAATATAACCCTTATATCTCTCAAATGCTTGTCTTCTATAACTTTAGATAGCAGGTCCTCCATGATTCCAGTGAGTCCCTTTTCTGGGAGAAAATGAAAAGAGGAAGGCAAGACGACAGAGTAGATAGCCCACCAATTTAAATGATCATTATTATCTCATTCTTCTACTATTCAGTCTAGAGTCTCCTTAACCGCCAGCAAACCTCAGTGGTCTCAGTGGCTTGTGTGGTGGTATTATCCAGACCCTCAGCTCAGGGTTCTGAGCCTCTAATCACAAAGCTCTTCTCAGACATTGACTGTTGCCCTTGTCCATAAGCCTTCACAACTGGGCATTGGGGCACCAGAGACACTCAGATGGACCACTGGGATGCCAAATACACTTCTCTCTGAGCCTATTACGTTGCAGCAGCCCTACTGTCGCCTGATAATCAGGGTGAATTACCCTTGACAAGATAATGATTCCTCTTCTAATCTCCTTGAAAATCTTACAAATACAAAACCTTTAAAAATGGAAATCTTCATGTGACTCCTGGTGGAAGAATTACTTCTTTAGAACCAAGACTTCTAATTATTAAGAGCTCAGAGTTGTGGGGACAGGGAACACAAATTCCCCAAATGGGCTGGTAATGGTGGTAAGTGGGGTCACTCTGCCTTCTACCACATGATTTTCAGACCTGTTTATTCTACCTGTTGGGGGTACAGCATCATAGAGCTAGATCACAAAGTATGTCTCTAACCTCAAGTTATTATTGGTTAGTTGGTTTCTATGATGGAACTTCAAGCAACCACTTTTTTTTGTCTAAAAAGCCATTGGCTTCTGGCTAAATAGGAGCCCAATAGGATATTAGTAAAATGTCAGGCTGATCTAGATATATTCAGGTATTTGATGGCAGAAAGAAGGAGAATCAACATAATTCTGGATCAAGACTATAAATGTATACTGTTGTCTGTTCCAGATGAAAATGAACTGTTTCTGATGCTTATGCATTCCTTAGATCTGTAGTCACATACTTCGTATCTGTCGCCATGTTAGTCTACTGCAATTGTTTGAAATCTGTGACTGTCTACTTTCATTATCTGGGATTTGTCTGCCTTTTTAAGATCCATTCTGAAGAATTAAATGGAGATATAATAGAGACCACTACTCTTGCATTCTATGGTTTTTAAGGGATCATGATATGTGTTTCCTCCCATAATCCTACTCCTGCCCAAAGGGTGATAGTTTTTTATTTACTGTTGTTGTCTGAGGAGCAGGAGCATTTTCATTAACTTTCTCTTGGCTTTTCCCAACAAGATAGTTTCTATCCAGCAGGACAAGGAACTGATGATTGGATTCTGACAACCTCCAAGTATGTCCAGTTTACTGAGGGACTAAAGAAATGATTATTGGATGGACTTTGGGACTCAGTGAAATCACTGTATCAGTCAAGATTCAACATCCTGTCTCCCTCTGCATCCTCAGAGTTTGGCTAACTTTCTTGATTACTGAGCTTTAGGCACAGTCTTCCTGTAGGTGCTCTGAGAGCTTTTCCTTGATCTATATGTAAGTTCATCTGGTAAACTCTCATAACGTCATGTTATTGAACTACAAAATAATGATAGCTTATTTGTAGTTATTTGTATGACTATGATTTAATGTTTTCCCTCTTTGAATTTCCTTTAGAAACTTCAGAGCTCTAGTGTCTACAAATTTGTGGCATTTTGTAAGGGTTTAATATGTCTATTTTGGATAATGCATAAATGCCTCTTACTAGACCATTTTATGAATAATTATGTACTGTAATAAAAACACAGATGAATTTGTATTCTCATTTAATCTAAAAAATTACTACACCAGGTGATTGTCTTAACCTGCAAAACTTAACGAGGTATCAAAGTTTAGTCATAGATCTCCCATATTGTTTTTTAGCTGTCTATGCATCCTTGATCTTTTTTATTAAACTATTTCTACTAAGTTACTCAATTTTTCTTTTTCCTTTTTTATAGAATTTTATATTTTAAGAATCCTATTTTGTTCAATTAATGGTTATCTATAAATTATTTTTTAAATTTCATTTCTTTTATGAAGTATCAAGAAGAAATATGTATATATAGTTTTACCCTATTATTTGCAACCTGTGTAAAACTAGTTTTAATATACAATTTCTTCTCTCCTACCTGACCTCAGACCCCCTCCAAAGCACCTACTGATTTTTTGTCTCATAGGGTAAACTTTATATTTTCTAAAGAATTATTTTTTTTCAGATAAGAAATCAAACTGGATATAAGAAATACAGTTTTAGCTAATTTTGAAAGGTGATCATGGCAGGGAAGTTCACCGACTTGTTCAGTAATTGCTTATTTGTAGAGTTTCCCTGGCTGGATGGGTAAATACAGTTACTTTTGTTATTCATTCTGTCCAACATTTTCCTTCCCACCAAAGGCATTGCCTTCAACTTAGACATTTCCATATAATTTCACAACTCCAATTAACTGTAGCCAGTAAGGATCTCCAGGAGAGGACACAGTGTAAGAGGCAAGTTCACTATTAAGTTCTTTTTTCTAACATGATTATTATAGTACTCTGAAGTTAGGATCTTTCTATCCCTTCTGTAACTGAATACAATTCTTCTTATTAGGAAATAGCTGTGGCCCTGAACCTCCTTCACTGATCAGCCCCTCTGCCTCTAGGAAAATCAGGTGACTCTCACTATGAATCCTCTACATTGGATTACTACTACAGCTCCTTATGTCCTTGGATTTGACCTTCATTGATTGCCACATGTTCTTACCTTAGTTTTAGCCTGTAGTTTTACAACATTGAAAATTTTTAGGGCTCTGTGGAATTTCATACTACTTTCACAGCAGCACCATTATGCCTGTGCTTAATCACAGACTAGTCTGTGTTTCCTTTACTCTGATGTCATCTGCCCTCTATTTTGCAGAAACATTTAGAGTTTCAGTACATTTATTGATACATTTTATTTTTTAAAAAGTCTCTGGGCAGTTCAGTGATATTTTTGAAATGAGGAAGGGACATAAGTTAAAAAGATCAGCTCAAATACTCAAGTTGAAATGGATGTCAAATTACACTCAACTATAGTTACAATAAACCTTATTATTAATATGTTCCATGTGTTGTCGTTATTCTTAGTATCATTCCTCCTATGATCCAGAAGCAGGACATTCTTTCTCTTCTCACTTTCCCTAATAAGTTAGGGTATATTCTTCTATTCTTCACATAAATATAAAAATTGCCTGTTTCATATTGTGGGGAGAATGGAAGTTCCTGTGGCCAGGATCCTCACCTGACCCTAAACTACTCAATGATGTAATTGCCCTACTGCTAGGCTACTGCTTCCACACCCGAAGGCCATAAGCTAGTATTGACTGACTCACTATAAAGAGCTCTGCCCAGTGCTCTGGGTGGAGGCAGAGATGAAGGAGGATTACAGTCCTGCAGATTGTTGGATGCAGACATGATTCTAGTGCTTGACCTACTGCTGTGAGAATAAAGCCAGGTGTAAACTCTTTGACCCTAAGAACATTCCATTGTCATTTCTCAGTCTCACTGAATCCATAGCGAACTTGCCTGGGACTGTAACCCTCAGGCAAGACACATATTTGGAAGGAGGATTTTCACTATAAACCCTAAGTACAATTTGTGTTGTTAAATGAGGTGCACATATTACGCTGATTAGAGTACAAATGAAATAAAACTGAGTTGAATTCTAGAAAAATGAAATTGACTGGTCTTCATAATGTAAGATGTTTTACAAAAAACTTTAAATATGAATGGAGGACACCAGCCAATAAAACCTAGATTAACAGTGAATGTGCCAAAGTATATGTATACAATGTTTCTGCCAGCCTACTCATTTATTTTAATTATGGTGACAAAACTTTCAAGCAAAACTCCTTAATTAAAGTGCAAATGTAAGGATTCTCCCTTTAATCAGTGTCAAATTCTATGATTATTCGGAGATGCACTAATTCATTTTGTTTGGCCTCTAAAGCCCAGTATTAGCAAACTCTATGTAAATTTAATTACATGACCATATAAAATATACTATCAGTATCTTTCAAATTCTGAAGTCATTTTTGAATAATAACGAAGCAGCCCCCTTCAGTGTTTCTCAATTTTTATTTAGAAAGTTCAGTGAACAACATGGTATCACAGTTTAGAAATATTTTAATTCACTATAATTTAACATTTTTAAAAATCTAGTAAGTTTTGATTTTCAACAATGAAATTTATAAAAATAATTTTACATTTATAAAATGAATCATATTTCACAATAAATTATTCATTTTTATAACCTGAAAAAAGTTTTGTGCTATATAAAAGCAATAACACTCCTTATCAATATTTTGAAAATAGGCTGAAACCTTCAGTTCCTGTTTGTCCAGCATTTTTGGCAGTTAAGTATACAAAAATATTATATTACAAATTCCCTGACCATAGTTATTAAAGTGAAATTGTTAGCAATAATTTCTAAAACATAGCTGTTTAGAAAATATACGCAGATAAGTTAGAAGGCTCACTAAAAATGAATTGTTTTTTTTATATTTTCTAAGAGAACAACACAATTAAACAGAAACCTATCACAAATATTTATATTTATAAAAATCAGAGGCATTCTTATTCATGAAATAGACACACTAGTAAATTTCCAAAAAAAATAAGAATTAAGAAAATTTTCCTCTTCCCTTCCTCTCTCAAATATAGATCTTATAGTTTCCAGGTACTTGCTCTTGAAAGAATTTTACTGATTTTATTAAATCAATGAATGATAGCTTCTAAGTAATCATTTTTCTCCTTTAAGAGTTAATAAGTTAGTTAACATTAACAGAACCTTTTTATTTGTAAGGTTAGTGGGGGTTATGAAATCATAATCCAAAATTTTGAAAGGTTCTATAAAAATCATTTAATTCAGTCTCTTTCAGCTTTGGACTCTCTTTTATTATACCATTGATAATCAGTTTTTCCCTGATTCAGAGTACTGTGTGCACGTGTGTGTGTGTGTGTGTGTGTGTGTGTGTGTGTGTGTGTGTGTGTGTGTAAGAGAGAGAGGGAGATGAGAGTGAGAGAGAAAGATACATCACTTTTTTTAGAGGTGGCCTATCATTAATTGTTTTAAACATGCTCCAGCTTTAGATGATACAGAATAGTTTAGGGCTCCAGAGAACTATACTCTTCAGTCCACTGAATTTTTGAAAATCTGCTAAGTTAGTGATTTGAATTTTTGTTTTCATCATAACCTATCTGGTGTATTATTATTTTCTTTAATTTGTTTAAAGGTCTTTTTTAAGGGTAAGACTCTTCTTAAAAATACAAAAGTGGTTTCTGATTCATGTCTCAACAAATTTGCACTCTCTGCTTACATGAATACATGTGTTACAAGTACATGATGGATAGTATTCAATCATCACTCTATTGCATATATTTAAAACCACAGTAAGAAGCTCACATTTTTCATACCATACCACAGATTTATTCTCATTAAAGTCAAGCAGACCTGGTTTTAAAAGTGGCCTTGCCTTCCTACTCTTTAGCTTCAAGAACTTTGATTACATTCCTTAAGCCCTCTAAGCTAAAGGTTTCTTTTATTTATAAAAGATAATACCTCTCTTACAGGGTTGCCCTGAGGATCGGCTATTTTGCCTCCCAATATCAGCCTCGCAGAGTGGTACAGTTTTAGGTGGCAGAAGGCTTTTTACCTAGTGACTACTTTGCCAGCCTCCCTGGGAACTAGATGTGGGCATGTGCTAAGTTCTACTCAATGCATGAGTATTTTAGATTGTTTTAGGAGGGAGAAATAAATGTCTCTCTTATTTGAGCAACTCTTTCAAGGATGTCTTTTTTATAGCTGACCCTGTATCCTAACTGGTAAAACTAACATGTTTTATCTAATGTACATCCTTATACAGGCAGATTTCAAGGACTATCCAGTCATCCTTGGAATGAATGGCTATTTGCAATTTTCTAAACTTAAGATAGGCATATTTACTTGTGGGCCAAAACGATACTTCTTAGCCACTGGATATCCATGTGACTCTTCATCGAAGAAATGTGCCCTATTCTACAGGTACTGCTTTATTTTTCCAATTTACAAGTTCAAAATTTATAAAAAACTTGGTTCATTTTTATATTAATCTGGGATTTCTGATCTACTATTTTAAGTCAAAAACAACCTTAACTCTGTATCACATCATAATAAAGTATTTACAAATTTAAATTAATATTCAGACAACAAATGAAAGTAGTACATAAGATTCAACTGGTTCAGAAACAGTGCAAGGGAAGCTGGAAAAATACACTATAAAACATGTGGGAACTCAGATATACATTGATGGCCTCTAAAGGTTTTAAACAATAGAAACGACAAACAAAATGAGCATATAAACAAGAAAACAGGATACCATCTTACAACAGCACCATGAAGAAGCCTGGGTTAAAGAGTTTGCTGAAAGTACTATCCTGAGATATTTCGAGACCAACCACTTCTCACCTTTATGCAGTGCCATTCAAAAGTAAACATATTCTCACAATTGCTTTTGTTTGGAGAGAGGCTGGTGTGAAATGACTGAAGCTTGGTTTGCAGCTGTTTTGTACTGTTCTTGTCCAGAGCCTTGTGGTGGGGAAGGGAGTGGGGTTTCAGGAGTTGCTAAAAAAGAATCAAGAGAATTGTATGTGATGATGATAATCACCCTGGCCCATTCCATTAAGTCCTGCTTGCCACCAATATGCATTATTTTATTTTGTCTATGTTTTTAAAAGATCCTATATAAAGTAATGATTTATATAATACATCACTGGCTCACTGACTACTATTGGAGATGCATTTCCATCTTATTTCCCCAAATGGCATTAAACTGGAATAGATCACCCACAGTAAGTCTTAATCACTTTAAGGTGTTTCCTGTCTTTCTTAATAGCATTTATGAGATTTAGTTATCTCACAAACCAAGCAAAAAAGTTAATGAAGAGGATGAATGAAATGCTAGTTTCTTTTCAAATCTCATAAAACAAAGTTCATAATTTTTGCAATAAAAATGCATGTAAAATAAAATATATTTGGCTTGGATTTCACTAACTCAAAGATATTAGATGGCATACAAAATTAAGATGCTTTTCAAGTGCTTTGAAATCTATGTTTAGTAGTTCAAAGCTTCTGAAAAATGCTTACTCTTTTACAATTGAGCTTGTCTATCCTTTCTTTCCCCACCAATGCAAAGAAAAAGTCTGAGTAATTGAAAAAAAAACTTACAGTTTGAATATTTCATTGTCTAGAATTCATTGTATTTTCTCTTATTGTTAACTTTTACTATATTATGAAATAATCCATGAGGTATTCTATAATTTAAAAAATCTTGAAATATTTTAGCAGTCACATTTATTATTATTCCATATATTTAAAAGAACAAATAGAAAATTTTAGATGATCAGAATGAGGCATTGAAAACCTTATAGATTATTTTTCCCAACAGCTTTAAAAAAGTTCTATATAAAAATAAGTCCCTTCTTGCCAGATTTTCTTTCATATATTAACTTTATATTATTAAGTACGGACTAGCAATTAGAAGCCACATTTTGATTTGCAATTTAACTGACAAAAAATAACCACATTTGCTTTAACAAAATTATTTCTGGGTATTTAGGATGGATCTCAAAGTGCAGTGGCCTGCTTTGAAAGGCCAAATATATATGCATGACCTTACATTTAGGTGTGTGTATACATTTAATGTTTTGCTTTGCATAAAATATAGACCATTCCAAATGGACACAAGCAGAGCAAGGTTTCCTATTACAAATGATTCTCACAAATATTATGTTGAAAGAGGAAAAGTAAAAATGAGAAGTATGATGATGTAAGTCTAAAAAGATTAAAGCCAATAAATACATATGCTTTTTAAAATACCAGATTTTAAAATCTGAAAGTAAAGGATTCAACCACCAGCAGAATTGTTAAACTTCCTTGTCAGTTGATGCTTATAATGTTTAATGTGTTGTTAATGTGTTTTATTTTCTGAATTTATGAATATCTGATCTCTAAGAGAGATAACTCCATAGACTCTTTGTTATGTTATTGGATGTGCCAGTCTCTGTTCTTGACTATTTATTAAGTGAAAATGGTAACTTCTGAACCAAGAATGGTCCCAAATTAATGTCTCTCAAGTATGTTGTGATTTATAAATCTTTCCATTTCTATAATTTGTGTTTTTTATAGCAATTTCATTTCTGCCTCATCACATACTCAAAGAACTTGGTGTTTCAAACACAATTTATACATAAGCCTCCCAGAAGTGCATCTGAAGGACAGCAGTGCTAACACGCATTTCTGAGGCCTCCACTTTCCCTACCACTAGTGAGTAACTAAATTGTTACTTTACACTGAACAATATAACTTGTTATTAAGGGCTATTGTAAATTCAGTAGGCAATACAGGTGTGCATAATAATTCAATCACAATAATTCAAGGTATCTCAGAGAGTTAGCTAGTTTAGTGTTCAGAGAAGATAGGTCAAAAGTAAATCTATGATTAATTAGTATAAATTCAAAAACAATCAATTTTAGATATTTTGTCAAATAGAGATTTTTATCTCCAAGGTAGTTTATAAAAGTAGAGTTTGTGTTAATATCAGATTAACTTAGCTATTAATAACTACTAGTATTTATAGAATCATTTTAGTTCCAAAGAGTTTTCCCAGCAGCCCCTGCTTTGCACAATTCTGATATGTATGAATTTGAGTTATCACAGGTTAAGTTAAACAGTCCAGTTCTGCAAAAAACTTGGTTCAAATTTCGGTCAGCATGGTAACTCACAATTTGTATATAAATACAAACTTCATTACTAACTCTTCAATCTGTATCGATTACCTAAATAATGGATGTGCAATGTGATCAGTGACCAATCATATCACTTCTTTAAGTCTGTGTGTGATTCATCCCTGAGCATACTTTATCCAGTTATTCAGTTCTGACAACAAAGTGTGTAGTATGTGGTTGTGTTGCCTCCTTGTCCCCCCAGTCACAAATTCATGTGATGTTTTACAAAAATGGACAATTGAAAGAGAATTGGCAAAAAAAGATTAAGAAGTGCAACAAAAACAAAAAAATGACTGGAAGTGAAGCTCAACTGACCATAAATAGAGTTATAGACAAATAGCTGCTCCTCGAATCTTTAAATAAGCATCCAGAACCTTAGTGAAGGAAAACTTATTGACATTAATGAGGAAACTGATTGTGTTGAAAAGGATGAGGATGTCCCAGAAGAAATGAAACTGGCAAAAACTTCATATCTAATTCTCAGAGATATTTTAGGACATTGAGAGTGCAAAGGATAAAATGTTGGAAGCTGACCCAAACTTCCAAAAAGAGTAAAATTCATCAATGCATAGAAAAGATGTTCACTTTCCCCTTGTAAGTTATAGGAGAAGGTAGCAAGCACTGTTCAAACTACACTTTTTTTTTAGTTTTATTTTTTTAACAAAGAAATAAAATGCCAATTCTCAAGGTATCTAATTTTTAAATTACAGTGTTAAATAAATAGTAGTATTACTCTATTTTTAATTTACCTATGTATTTATAACCTGTAGTTAAGAGAGTATTTACTGTTTTGACAAACATTTTTAAAGGTCATAAGCAACTATAATTTTCCCATTGATTATTACGATTTCTTGGCATTTGAACAGTCATTTTTATGGTCCTGCGCAAATCTAGGACTGCCTGTACATTCTTTTGTACTTCAGAGAAATTTAGATACTCATATTCCATATTAGGGAGCAGACTCATACCTAAGTGATTTGCTGACTATCTTAATCTCCCATAGTTGAGTACTGGAGAGGCAATTGTACTCAAAGTTTTTTGTAATTTCTGTGTACTAATAGATTATGTCCCTAAATTCTTCTTTTTCTCAGATAAACAAGTTTCAGCGAGATTATGGTTGAAAGTAGCCCAGATACTTACAGATCTGGTCTGTATGAACCAGTGTTGACATGGGCCCTAACAGTACAGTTTGTCCAGTTAATGGATCCTGAGACACATGTGGATGCATTGGATGATGGAGATGGCTAATGTCATTGGCAGCACCTACAGAAGATAAAAGGATGCTTGCGTTAGTGATATTTAATCAGGAATAGAAGTTTACCTTGGAACAAATATTTTGATTGGCAGCTTGAATATTGCTAGTTTTGCAAAGTGCTCTTTGGGAATTCAAAAATAAATTAATAGAACCACTGCGATATTAAGGACAATGTCAGCTTTCACTATGCATTGACTAGATTAATGTTGTATCCTATTATGTTGTATATTAATAATGGGCCCTGTATGCCCTTTCCTGGAATCATTAGGTTTGCTGCCTGCTGTGAGAGCAATTCCAAGAACCACTTACCTCGAGTTTATAGTATTTGGGATCACCCTAATAGCATAAACAACTTTTATTTCAGAAAGACATCATTAGGAACACATTAAGCACCAGAAAACTAAAACTAAAATAAAATAAAATAAAGTGATTTTACAAGGAAATTTAATTTAGATCAGAAACAAAATTAATGATTTCTTAACTTTGTCCTGACATTTACTGCAGCAATGAAATCTCAGTTTTCCCTTTTCACTGTATTATGTCAATTAATTATTTCAGGAGTAAATTGTTTATTTTTAAGGTATTTGTTATATATATGTGTATATATGTGTGTGCATGTGTGTGTGTGTGTGTGTGTGTGTGTGTGTATTTACATTGTTATGATTCTGGTATCCTTGAGCTTTTAAAGGAGTCAAGGCATAGAACAATACAATATGCTCCAAGCAATACTAAAAATAGGAAATATATTTCCATTTATCATAGTTCGAAGGTTTGAAAATTGAGGTAAGAGGGATAGTGTGGAGCACAGATGATGGGACTAGTAAGACTGAGGACTTCAAAGTGTTCAAGTATTTTAGTCTCCATCCAGTGGGTGTTGCAGACTTTCTAAATGTAAAAAATTGACTTCATTATATCATGGACAAAGAAATAAGCAGGTCAAACTTGTTTGAAAGTATGTAGGGTGATGCTGATAACAGAAAATTCTTAAATGTACTTACCACCCAGTAACATTTCCTGAAGTAGGTTGTCAATTTTAACCATCCCAAAAAGTTTAACGAACTGTATTTGCTCAATCATTTGCCAGGTGATGCTCTGCAGCGTGGGCAGGAGCAGGAGTAGCTCGCCAAACCTCCCCCGGGAGTCGTACTGCCGGTCGTTGATGTAGTCCTCCAAACTGAGCTGCACTTGGAACCGCATATTCTTAATCTTTACTGGATCACTTAGCCCTTTTGCATCTAATAACGTAATAAAAAGGGAAATCTAAAGATTGACTCTTACTAGAGTGTTAGAATAAATATCCTAATATGAAAAAGTATGTTAATTTCCATTATAATTTATTTTTTAATGGACTGAAAACAAACCTGGGTCGAAAAATACAATTGCCTTCAAACAAGCATATTCATTGTCATCGATCTGAATTTCTTGAAAGGGTCGGACCAGCTCATCCAGAACTCGGTTGGCCACACGGCTGATCTCAACTTCACAACTGTTGCGGTGAATGACGTAGTTGTTTCCTAGGGAGAAAAGTGATCACCCCCCCAAAAATTGTCAGATATTGTTATATTTTTACAAGCCAATGTTTTACATGGTCTTCCCGTAAAGAAACAGTTATAGTTCTTCCTCTCTCAGTAGTTAGTTAGTTGTTAGAAAAACTTAAGAACACTTCAGGGATCAATAACATGGATAATGTGATCACATGCATCTTAACAGCCTCAGTACTGGTGATAATACAGATAAAGGCTAATAACTGACAAGAGAGAAACAAAATGTAATGATTTGCTTTCCACTATGTCAGTTATTTATTAGTGTCTGACTCATTAATGAGCATAATATAAAACCTAAAGAAGCTTTCTTGCTTACAGTGGATTAAAAACAGTACTCCTTTAGTGGTCTAGTTGTATGTAGGTATAATTACTATTGAGACACAATTTTAACAAGCCAAAGGAGGTGAATTCAAGGGAGTTCAGAAAAATTGGATGGAGACTGGACTACTTAATCCCTACAGACAGTTTCAGTTTTAGGAAGTCTCTGGTTATAATATGATATTTACTGTAGTTTCTAAAATATTAGAAAATTAGATGCATATTAAATCTCCTAAACAATGGCTCAATTGTTATTTCTGGTCTTATAAGAAGCAGAATTATCTGAATTCTTTCACTGCAGGCAAAGATATCTTCAGTGTAACAACATGTGCAAAAGGACTCAAGGAATGATGAAAAGTTGTTTACCTAATTATTCAGGGTAAAACTATTTAGAATTATGTAGTAAAAACTTTGTTTTTTAGGTATATTGTATTCAGATTTATAATGAGAACAGTATTTTTGAGGTCTTATAAATTCAAAAGAGTGTTTAATAGAATTTAAGAGCAGAGCCTATGCAGCTACATTTTGTAGTTTAGAATCCTGGCTCTATCCCTTACTAGCTTTATGACCTTAGGTAAACTTTATCTGCCTACATTTCCTCACCTGCAAAATGGGCTGAAAAGAATAGTACCTATCCCTTAGGATTATTGTGAGGACTGAACAAGATAGTATGTATACACATGTAAAGCACTTAGAGCAATGCATCTTACATAGTAAATCCTCAGTAAATACTAGGTATTCTTACATTATGTTCAATTTGTTTACATTTTGGAACAAAATATCTGTCAGAGAAATAGAGTTATTTTATATAGCCAGAGAGAGGTAGAGCTAAGAAGCACTAGAGTTATCTCAACTTTCTCAACAGGAAACCTAATTTTATAAATTAAGTAAGGCAGGGGATAAAAGAAATTACTAAAGGAAATCAAAGCTTTTCCTTTTGTCTTACTCCTCCCACTCCACCTGTCATTCTACTTTTACCTCTTTTTGCACCACGGTTGAACTGTCAGAATTTTCAGACATTGTTACCAAATGTTCTTTTGAAACTAGGGATTCTGTAGCAGAGGGGTAATAAGATGATAGGAGATAAACATGTTCCTTACAAGTTTGTCAAATAAGTAGATACTAAGAGAATGTGAAACAATATTGAAACATCCATAAAATGGTCACACAAATTATTATTTTATCCTAATATGATTTAAATATACTTCAATATTATGTCCATTGAAGAACATCTCTATTTTATTTTTAAATATTTTTCTCAGTCTTATTGAGAAATAATTGACATACATGACTTTATAAGTTTAAAGTGTATGGCTGATGGTTTGATTTACATATATCGTGCAGTGATTAGCACAATAGGTCTAGTTGACATCCATCATCTCATACAGACACAAAAAGAAAAGAAAAACAAAACCTTCCCTTGTGATGAGGACTTAGAATTTACTCTTAACCTCCCTGTGTATCATACAGCAATGTTAGCTATAGTAATATTGTATGTGACATCCCTAGTACTAGCACTTATTTATCTTTTAACTGGAAGTTTGAACCTTTTGACTACCTTCCTCCAATTCTTATTTTTAAATCTTAATGCAACCTGAACATTTTAATGCACTGTGAACTTCTCTGCAATCAAGTCAAGGAAAAATAGGGCCTGTGTGAGGATACAATCAATGAAATCCAATTTGTGAAGTCAGACTACCACTTAATAAGACTCTACGAATGCTTGGTACATACAGAATAGATCTGTTGTTGGTATGAAACATACATAATTTCTTCTTAAATTAAAAAAAACAACTTACCCAAAAGCAAAATATCTTTATACACCATGGATCTCTTTGTAGCTCCAAGGAGCAAGTGTTCCCCCGCATGAGCTCTCAACAGTGCCACCTAAAAATTC
This sequence comes from Manis pentadactyla, assembly GCF_030020395.1. NCBI lineage: Eukaryota > Metazoa > Chordata > Mammalia > Pholidota > Manidae > Manis > Manis pentadactyla. The sequence goes on from NC_080021.1 coordinate 62,138,584, forward strand.
CAAGTTTAACAATTAATTGCAAAATAAAATAATTAAAAGATGGTATACTATGAGTCTGATTAACTTAGTGTTCTTTTAGCTTGGGACTTTCTTTTGTTTTAACAAACTATAATATTCATAGATACTTGCCATCATTAAGTCTTCTGTTTTTCTATTTTAGCATAACAACAAAATTTTACTTTCAAAATTTCTAAAACTAGTAACTCAATATAATGGCTACAAAAAAAAAGCAGAACAATGAAGTGTGTGCTGGGATGAAATAGAATCAAACACACATAGAGTTAGAATTCTGGTTTGACCACTTACTACCTATTTTTCCTTTGGTAGGCTAACCAGTATGTTTGGGACTCAATCCATTTTCATCGTGGAGATAGTGATAAAAACCTCAAAGTGGACTACATAAGGACTAAATGAGAACATATATATAAAACAATCTCGTACATGTAATAAACTGAATAAACAAAAGCAAAGCAAGAACTTGTGATATACTGAAAAGAGGATGGGGGATCTGGGTTTTGACACTTTCTGGATTGAACCTCTTTGTACTAAGCTCTCAATTGATTGTTATGCATATACTCAACTGTCTGGTGAATGTTACCACTAGGAAGAAAAGGAAGCATTTCCAATTTAACACATCAAGAAATGCTTCTCCAACATCTTCATCATCCTAGTAAATGACACCATTATCCAAAATGCTTGTTTACATCAAAAACAAGAGTCCATTTTGTTTCCCCTCTAGTTGTACAGCAAATCTTAGTGCTGCTTCTCCATCGCTACCACCCCAGCCCAAGCATTTGTGATTCTTTACCTGGCCTGCTACAATACACTGCAAATTGCTAACAGGTATTCCTGCTTCCTTTCTGGTTCCTCCATTCTAAATTCTTCTCAACAGAGCTTCCAAGATGAAATATTATTTGTAGGATAATAATTTAATAAGTTTCCAAGATTATTATTTGTAGAATAATAATCACTTAGTATCATCCGTCTACTGAAAACACCTCCCAGTTTCTTATTGCCCTTAGAATAACATCCACACTCCTCCAGCACGGCCTCACAGGTGATGGCTCAATGTTTTTCCTCCCACCCATGTCTCTGGTTTCATCTTGCAACATCCCTTGCTCACATTATTCCTGCTCGCCTCAGAACCTTTGAACATGCCATTCAAATGCTTTCTTTTCAGCTCTTTATCTCTTGCCCTTCAAGCCTCAGGAAAAATCATCTCTGATTGCTAAAGCATTTCATGCTGTTTCACACCCTCCTTCCAGCAACTCATCCCACTTCATTTTATAGAACTTCTCCCCACCTAGAATTACTCACAATCTGTATATTTTTTATTTTCTGTCTCTCCAAGTCAAATGCATACTTTATGAGAATAGTGATGTAATCTGTATGTTTACTGCCAAATAGCCATAGTTCTTAAAACTGAACAGTAGTCCTAAAAAATATTTGCTTGATGAATTTACTGAGTGAATTTAACTGATCTAGGGTTCAGTTTTCGAAACTGGATATAACTGGATATAATCATACTTATACCAGAGCTCCTGAAAAGATTAAGTAAAATAATGTAGTATATATTGCAACCAAAAGCTGATACTCTAGTGTCTTACCCATAATAGATATTCACCAATCCATGGCTATTAATGTTATGTTTCAAATTCAAAGTGTTAGTTAATAAACAAAAAATACCTTTTGACAGGTTACTGGATTTTAATTTCCCAACTTTTAAATCTTTGTCTCCATACATAAGTCAGCAACTTTGAAAGAGGAGTGATAATAAAAATACAAAACTAATAAATAACATAATCCTACTTATATGGCTTGAAGTAAGACAAGTAGGTTTTAGCAATTTGGCATTATTCACTCTGAAATAATCTTCTGAGTCAAGGCTATCTTTATGATATGTCAATAACCGTGACTCATACCAGGAAGGCAGTTAGAGAACATTTTAAGAATGATTTCAGACTTCACAGTTTTGTTTTGTTTTTTGTCACCAGGTGAAATGTCTCCTAGAAATATAACTGCTAACTTCCCATGATCATGGTTTTTTTTTCTGGTTGTATAAATATTTTGCCATTCTTTTATTTTTAAACAAGCATGAAACTTTCTTTTTGGTTATTTTTTGTTTTTGTTTTTGTGTATCAGTCGTAAAGAGCACTGGTCAGAGAGTATAAAAATATAACTGACTATAATGTATATCATGGGGCATTCAGTGTTTGGAAATCTTCAAGTTATTTGTACCTACAAATTATATGCTACCTAAATGGAAAAGTTCAAGTAAATCTCCAACTAATAATCTAATCTTCATTGACAGGAAATGAAATTTCTTAACTATTAATTAAAATACATATGACAAAGTATGAAAACATATGTATTACGACAAGATCATTCTATCTGAATTCTATTTCTCTGTATATTTCAGAACATTATTCTACAGGCATTTTTGCCAGACCTTTAATTTTTATACAGTAAATGCTAGAATAAAATTGATAACATTAAAGTCAAAATGTTTTATGTGGTTGCACAAAGTGCCCACTAAGAACCAAAACAACTTTTGTTGTTTCTGTTTAGGAGTGATCTGGCATTTCTGAGGAATTTTATATAGCACCTTCAGTAAACACCAAGACCCAGTAGTGTACCATTTGCCTCCCAGACATTTACTCTCCCAACACCTTAACTCAGGAAGGCAGTTACTTGCTATTGGCCTTTCTCCCTCACTTAAGCCTTACAAACTACAAGGCCGAAGAAGGGAGTCTTGCTCAACTTCATCCAATCAATAAATCTGCAAGATCCTAAAAGAGAAATTAAATCTTTTTGTTGGAACAAGAAGGGGAATGGACAAGAAAACCAATCTCCTTCTCATAAGATAATTTAACCTTTGTCAAATATAGTACATTTATTCTAATTAAAAAAACACAAAAACTTTAGTAGAGTTCAAAAAACATTTTTTAAACATTCATCATATCTTTAACTTATACCTGATCATCCAATGGCAACTCACAGAAGGCAGGAATATATTTGGCCCACTCCACCAAGACTAACAGTTGCTGTTTCATAGATTCACAAACATCACCAATACTTGCAATTTTCTTAACATTTATGTCAGTACTTGCACCAGGGCTTGAGACTGAGATCTAGAATTAAGAAGAACACTTATTAATTTATCATTTAAAAAAGTATCTGACCAATATTCCTATTTTTCTGTGACTGAAATAGGGAAACACCATTGAAGTGGGTGCTATTATCATCACAGTGTCTTGAAATATGCTAAACACCTTAAAATGGATTCACAAAATACCTACCAGTACGAAGCAAACTGAAAACATTCACTATCTAGTACCATGCTCTGGGAGCAGTATCTCATTTTACTGACCAAATCTGTAAAATGAGACACACAACTGGAAGTTAGCTTCATAATTCAAGATGACTATATAAAGAGATATGGAGTATTCACATAAAATATGCTCTATGCTCTTATTTTTCATTAAAAAATATTTCCATTAAGAAAGCCCATCTTTAATTTGTTGAAATATATGGAGAAAATGTTTCCATTGGATAATTTTTCAAACTGGAAAGAAAAAGATTTAGACAAGAAGCCAGAACTAATTATGTTGCTGCTTTAAATGGAAGCCCATCAAAATAACATGAAGAAACCAACCTTTGACTCAGCAACATTAAAAAGCTTAAGATATAACAATTTAAAAATACATAATTTTAAACTATAGAAAAATAGGTGGTGCTAAAATTCTTTTTTGCATAAAAAAATCACTTTCTCAAATTTCTTATAAACGTTATTTTTGAATATGTGTGCGTGCATATGTGTCCTATAGTGATGTGTATTTCCTCACAGCTTTCCTATAAGCTGCTCTTTAAGTGCTTTATAGGACCATCAAGTAATCTTCAAGTAATGGTGATAATAATAGTGATGTTCACCTCGTCACATTACCCTTGTGTTATCAAAAACGAAAGTAGTTACATTGACTCATTATAGGACCTGATTAATAGTTAGCTACTTCATATTTGCTTTACAATAGAGAAGTAACATTGACAATTCTATTGGTGGCGACACTAAAATAATCCATCTTCAAAGGGTTTCTTTATTTGATCAAGTGATTTATTGATTTATTTTTAAGTATATAACTTAGGACCCTTATTTTTTAACTTGGGAATGGATACACTCATTCTAGAAATTTAAAATAAACTCTTTCTTCTCTGTTTTCTGAATTCTGGCTCTTTCCTTAAACACCTGTTTCCAAAGTAGGTACCAAAGTGCGTTCTTGAGTCCAGAGTTATTTCCAAGAAAGGAAGCTCCGATGATAGGTATCAGCCAAACTCCCTGATGAAAGTTGTGGTACCTGACTTTACAGATTCAGCCAATAAAACAGTCCTGCCCCGAGAACGTGCTACACATCAAATATTTGAAATCAACCTTGTTAACAAATTGTTTTTAAACAATCTTGGACTGAAATGCATTTCATTTTTCCATTTAAGAATTAGGAACTTGTCCAGGAAAAGTCAAAATCGAGTCAACAGTCTAACCAGTATTTTCAAAGTGAAATTCCTGAATTCTCATGGATGTTAGTTAATTTTATCAACGAGCACATGTGAATGAACGTGGAGCATCTCAGCCCTGTGCCACACAGACATTTGGTTCTTGCGAGCAGGGCGGCCGCGGGCCTGGCAGGTAGGTACCTGGCGAGACCGCACTTCCGCCTGCGCCAGGGCGTTGATGGACGGGATGCTGCCGCAGTCAAACGTGCTCCTCCGGGTGCTGATTCGGTCGCGCTCGTTCTGCACGGCTGGGGGAGGGGAAATCACAGTATTTGTTAGTTGGCTCTCTTCAGTATGTGTCAGGATATACAGTTTGAAGTAAAAAATACAGAAGTATAAAAGTGAGAAGGGAAGTTTCTGAAAGACCTGAAGCTGGGGCCGGGGGGTGAGGAGGGAGAAGTGTGATGGAGATATTTCTCATTCTGTGCCACTCGTGAAAGCAGAATGAACCAGGCGTGTTCCCAGAGCTCATAAAATACTGCCTTTTGGGTCCTCACGATGGCACGCGTGTTGAAAGGGTTAGATCAGCCAGTTCAGCCACCCTGGGTTTTTACTAGGATGGTGGCTTTCCGTTTCCTCAAAGTTAATAAAAACTGTAAGATAACTAGAGGAAGAGTATCGCCTATGAGACAGGCCTGGTTAAAGATACGAGTGTATTCGCTGTTGGAAGATATGAGTCATAGAGTCTGAAACCTCCATGTATTAGCAAAAAAGGAAAGTACATTTATTTTATTTTGGTTAAGGTGATTTTATGATTATGATCCTATGATCTCTTACAAAACAATGTCCTCAGGACAGTTTACATACATTAATAAAACAGAATTTGCAGCAGTGGGTCTCTTCTGAGAAGATTGAGGTTTAAATATCAGCATTTTGGATGGGTGAAGAAATCTCAAGTATTATATAAAAGGTTTCTAAGAGAAGTAGATCAGCTTGTTTCAGAAAGGAAAGAAAGAATAATATGTATTCCTAAATTCCTTTTTGAAAACTACACATTAAATATAAGGAAGCGTGAGAGGGAGAATATTAATTTGTGTATATGTTATATAAAGAATACTATATAAGATAGCAAAATTGGATTTCAAACTTAAGGTAAAATTATCTTCTGCTAACCAAAAAAGGACAAAAACAAGACCTGTAACACCTGTATTATTTAGGGTAATGCTCTCCCTGCTCTGCTGGAAAGATAAGACATTAAACTATCAGAATTTTTAATGCAATTTTTCTTTTATTAAAGAAATTCACCAATTTCTATGCCAAAATCTACTATCTACCCAAAACTTACTGTTAATGATCAGTTCATTAATTTGAAAAATACTACTTTTGTCTTTAAGAGTGAGTAATCTTTAAGTTGGAGTGAATAATTAATATTTCATTTTAAAATCATATTTACTGGTAGCTTACTCTCTCTCTGTCCTTTCTCTTTTTTTTTAACAGAAATTGTCATTGATTTTCAGCCTCTACTAAATCAAATGTACATGCATATGTGGATATAAAAAATTAAAGTGTAAGCTATGCTTTTATGAGTTTCATTTAGATGATCAATCTTTAGAAAAATGCTAAAAAGATATGAACATCTGTAAACTTTTTACTGCTATCATTTTTTGATATAAAACCATGTTTATATATATTCCCATCTAACTATTTTTGATATTATGGTATTACTGTAAATAATGAAAATATATTTACTTTGAAACTGAAAAGTTACTTCCTAATCTATTTAGGAAAAACTAATGCATCATTCTATGGACAGTAAAAAGTATAATTTCAGTATTTTTGAAAACTGTATTTCACATACTGGAAAACTCTTAAAGGAAATATAGATTGTGATTTGCTTGTACTTTTTCAAGTAGAAATAGATGAAGATGATTAACAAAGTATGAAATTAATCCCATAAGTTACTAAATATGCCATAAGAAATGTCATTTTGAAATGATAAAGTGCTTCTCTTTAAATTCTGTGAGCTTTATTTTGCCTTCTCTTTGAGACTAGCAGTCTGAATGAAATTAATGGAATTTTTGTCTCTTTAATGAATATTGAGTGACAAAGAAAAAACTAGTTATGTTCAAGATAGATTCGATACATTTAACATTTCTGTAGTATAGTGATCTAATTTAATTTTTTTATAGTTGGCAAATAGTTCTGAAAAATCTCTTTGTATATGACAGGTATAAGAATGTAGCAAAACTGATAAGCGCAAAATCTTGTAGCACCTATTCTCTGCCTCACATTTAAATGTGTTCAACACATTCATTTCTAAATTAGCCATATTTAGAAAGAAGGGTAATATACATAATCAGATTATTAAATATGTTCAAAATGAAATTAGTGCACACTAAAATAGAATATCTAGTCTACTGTCTATATCTCTCAATGGAATATATGCTCCATGAGAGGTGGGATTATTTTGTCTGTTATGTTCACTATTGAAACCTCAGCATCCAGAACAATTTTTGAAAAGTAGTGCTGTTTAATAAATATTTATCAAATAACTAAATGATTACATGAAGAGTCAATGCTCACTTAATGCTTATGAAATGAATAAAGATTATCAATTGTTATTGATAATAAAGAAATGTGTTTAAAAATACATTTACAATTTCAGTGTATTAATTGATTTTGCCATTTATCTTTTGAACAGGACATTGAAATATTATTTAGACAATAATTTAGACAATAATTTTGTTGCCAGAGGCTAGCGGAGAATATAGTGTCTGGAATCAGACAATCATCAGATAAAGACTGGCTCTACCACTTACTACCTGGGTGTTAGTGTCCATGAGTAAATTCTTAACCTCCAGGAACTGTAGATTCTTCATTGAGAAAAATTAAGGAAGATAAGAACTCATGTGAAAAGATTATTGTGATTAAATGAGAATGTGTGCGTATAACACTCTTCATCAATAATGTTAATTAGTTATTACATATTATATATTATTACCTTCTTTTTTCATTCCTGCTCTAAAACACTTCCTTAATCGACAGTATCTACATTGATTCCTTTTGTCCTTGTCAACAACACATTGCCGACTGAACCTATAATATCAAAAAAGTTATATTAGTTTGCAGAGAACTATTATTTATCAAAGAAAAGCAAATAGGTAGACTTCACATAAGTATGGTCAAATTCAGCCTGATGAAAAGAACATGTAAGAACAATTAACTACAACTTTTTCAGTCTCATGATCAGCATGCACATGACATGGAACTCTAAGACACACCTCTCATGACGTCTTTATGATAAAATAAAACTGAATGATATCTCACTTTTGGCCAATATACATGATCATTTCTATTATGAGTCACGAAAACCAAACCTAGTTCAAAAATCTTTGGCATGTGAATACTAATTGCTCAGTGCTAAGTGATTCCAGTGCAATGGAGAACATATCAGAACTTCAATGCTCTGCACTTTCAAGCTTGTTTTTTTTTAAGTATTCTTCTATTAATTTTAAATGCACTTCACATCCAATTGAAGTTACTCTAAATATCAAATTACATATAAAGAGGCAGTTGAGAAGAGCATTGTGAGTATAGTATATGCACAACTTGGTACCACTTTACACCCACTAAATGGCTAAAATCAGGAAAAAAAACAGACAAGTGTTGATATGTGAAAAATTTGGAACCCTCCTACACTGCTGGTTATAATATAAAATGATGCATCTGCTTAGGAAAAAAGTTTGGCACTTTCTTAAAAAGTTAATCATAAGAGTTACCATATGATGCAGCAATTCCACTCCTAGGTATCTAACAGAGAGAAATGAAAACCTATGTTCACACAAAAACTTGTACACAGATGTCCACAGAAGTATTATTCATAATGAAAATTTGGGGATCCATTACCCATCAGCTGACTAATAGGCAAACAAAATGTGGAATGCCCACACAATGGATATTATTATTTGGCAAGAAACAGGGATGAAGTTCTGATTCATGCTACAATATGGATGAACCTTGAAAACACTATTCTAAATGAAAGAAGTCAGACACAAAAGTCCACATGTTGTATAATTTCATTCACGTTGAATCTCCAGAAGAGACAAATCTATAGAAACAGAAAGTATTTTAGTAGTTGCCTAATGCTGGTGGGGAGGGAGTAGGGGAAAATGGGGAGAGACCACTAAATGGCACAATGTTTCTTTACAGTTTGAAGAAAATGTTTTAAGTTGATTGACTGATTGTAGTGATAGTTGCACAACTCTGTGAAATTACTGAAAAACTGACTTGTACACATAAAAAATGTAATCTCTGGAATTAGAACTGAGCTTGATTTCCAAGTCCACCACTTACACTCAATAGAACTCAGGAATGTTATTTGACATCCCCAGTTAATTCATAATTGCCAAATAGGGAGGACCTGCTGCTAAAGGTAGTTTTATGAATGTATTTAAAAAATTTGGGGCAAATATTAATCATATAGTGAACAATAGCATTTCTTCAAATTATTGCATAAAATTACCTATAATATATATCTGATTATTTGTAGTTGGTTATTAATGATGAAAATTAAAGAATATACTTTGTGATCTAGTAAAAGAAGGTATTTCTTCTAAAATATATGGGTGGCCACTTAGAATCGAATGAAGATAAAGCCTACTGTAAATGAATTGAGCTGAGAGAGATTTACTTGCAGGATGAGAACAAAAGCATTATTCATTTGACAGGACACTCCAGATATGGGACCAGATTACCAACAAACACAACAGGAGAACACATCCGATTAACATTAAATTAATGCAAAAATTGAATAAATGTATTACTGAGAACCTACTGTGTACAAGATCCTGGTGTAGGGATTAAACAGAAGAATATGATCTGTCTCCTCCATTCAAGGAAACTGCAATCCATAGAGTACACATACAAGTTTACAGAAAGCCATAATAAAAGATACAATGTGAGAAGTATTGAGGAGCAAATTTAAAGTGTTTCAGGAAGGAAAGCTCGACTTCAGTGTGATGGAACAGAATGGAAATGAAATCTGTAAATCTAAGAAAATAGATAAATTCGAGGCCAAAACCTGAGTTCAAAAACCCTTTCTGCCCCTAAACTTGTACCAATATAATAACTAATTTCTCAGTGGAAAATTGTAACATTTTTTAAATATCAAGATGTGTAAAGAAGACTAAGTTGCTAACAGTGTTCATGATGGGAAGGTGTGAGGAGTTAAACGGTACATGTTGTTGGAATATTTTTTAAATTCCAGAAGTTGCTATGGGAACCTCCGTTAGCACTTTTGTCTTTCCCGGTGGAAATCTTGAAAGCCCTTGGTGCTGATGTTCTCTGATTCTTGAAAGTTTTTGTTGGATTTAGTTGTTTGGTTCACCACTTTTTCATACATACACACACACACACACACACACACACACACATACACACACACACGTATTTCACCTTTGACAGGACACGTGCCAAAAAACTTTTGTTTACATGTTATTATGTTTCTATTTTAGTTGTTAATTTTTTTAAGAAGCACTCAATATTTAATGTAATCATAGAGAAAATGTTTTTGGTGAAGGAAATCTACTTGGTCTACTTTCATATTTCTAAGTTTTGATGTACATAAAAGCAAAACCCATCTAAAATTATTTTTCTTTTCCAAGAAGGTTTTAAAGTGGATGATTTATACTTTTTAACCTACTTTAAACTCTCCTGGAAAAATTGCTAGAGAACACTAATTAGATATTTGGGGAGTTATATATTAACTTTTTCCACACATCTAGAAATCAAGTGGCGTCATATTGTGAGAAAATTAACTTCTTTCCAAATGTTCGATTGTTCCTAAACAACAAAACAATCCTATGCATGCCTTTAATTGAAACAGCAAACACAGATTTTTTTGTCAAACCTATCTTTTAATAGCCCATTTTTAACATGGATGTACTCTGCATTCAAGAACTGCCATGCTGAACACTGAAGGAGGACAATCTCATCCTAAATTGTACTATGATGTTGACAAGATACTATTTTTTAAAAATTCTAGTAGAAATGTGTGGCTTGTACAACATAGTTAAGTAAGTTTTAGACAAAACATTAAATTCAATGGCAAAATTGTAGCATGAGAACACCAAAATTTCATGACCAACAATTTAATTTCACCCATCAGTATTAATAGCTACCCAAATCATCTACATGCTTGTAGTTTTTGTTTTAAAGGACTCAGAATGTAATGATGCTAAAAAATCAAATCAATATGCAAAAAAATACACACATTGTGAAACCATTTGAATACAGATTTAAATACATCTATTGGTATATGAACATGTGGCAAAAACAATTAAAAGACACAAGGAAAGGAAAAACACCAAATTTCAGATAGCAGTTACCTCTGGGAGAGAGGGGAGAAAAAGAAAGTGAAAAGGGAGGTGTCCACTGGAGGCTTCAGCCATATGGGTCTAGGGTGGGTGGTGTGTGGATATTTTTATATACATTTTGTAAGTCAAACACTTCATAAAAAAGAACCACTTGTGTGAATGTATCTTGCATATACACCCACACATTCTCACACAACCTCCTCCTAAAAGGAATGTCTCAAATACCTGCAGGAGTAAATGTGACTCTTGCGGATGCTGCGTCTGAAGAAGCCCTTGCACCCATCACAGCTTGATGCTCCATAGTGCTTTCCTGTCGCCCTGTCCCCACATATGGCACATAGGCAGTTGACACCGTTCTCTGTGGTGTTCATACTTGTCGTCTCCGGGGCAGAACTGTCTGCTAAAGGAAAAGGAAGAGTAGGGTTTGAGTTCATATGAAGTATTTCTGGTTTAAACTGCCTCAATTATTCATAGGCTTAACAGAACCCATCCCATGGTTTCTGGGTGCCCACCAGTGTTCTCCTTTTTAACCACTGGCTGCTTTGTTGGTCTGCATTCCAATCTGCCCTCTCATATTTCTAGTGATTAAACTTTGGGATGCCAAAGGGCTCAGTCCCCAGCTACACTTTTTGCCAAGGGAAGCTCATCCAGTGCCATGACATTAAATATCATTGGAATGATGAAATATCCCCAAATTTTATCTCAAGCCCTGACGTCTCCCATGGGTATCAGTCTGAAATGCCCAAATACCTATTTAACAACTTCCCTTTGATGTTTAATAGGAATTGCAAATTAATGTAACAAAGCAGAACTTTTTTATTTTTCCCCTAGGCTTTGGTCTCCCTTCAGCTGACCCTATGCCAGTCAATGGTACCAGCACATAGGGCCAATGATATGGTCGTGTTCATTGCATTCTCTCCTTCAATGCTGATATCCAATCCAACAGTAATTCCATATTTAATATACATATCAGATCCACAACTTTTCACTCTTCATGGCCACCATTATCCAAATGAACATAATCCTTACCCTGGATTATTGCAATAGCCTCTTATCTATTTTCTCTATTTTCACCCTTGCCCCTCTACTGTTTATTACCCCAAAGTGCTCTTGGCATGAGAAAGTCATGCCACATTAGCCTTCTGTTCCCAACACTTAAAACCGACACATCCTACCATAGCCTGGAAAACCCTGCATGATAAAGCCCCCTCCTGCCTCACTGATACCATTACCTGGTACTACTTCTCAGCCTGTTCATAATTATTCTCCAGCAATGCTGCCCTTTTCCCTTGAAATGTGTCCCATCTAAAAGTTTATACCCTTGCTGTCCCTTCTGCCTCAAAGGAAAGTTCTTCCTCAAGAATTTCTTTGGGCTGGCATCTGATTTCTTCTCAAACCTCACATTTCCTGTGAAATATTCTCAGGATACACATTTAAAACTTATCTCTCATCTGTCCTTTAAGTAAAACCTGGTTAATTTTTGTAATAGCTACTTCTTGGTCTAAAATTACATTATGTATCTGTTCTGTTCATTTTTTACCCATCTTTGCCCATATAAGAACTTAATGTTGTCAAGAAAATTTATCTGTCTTATTCATATCTCCAGCTCTTGGAACTGTATCTGGCATAAAGTGAGCATCTAATATATAGTTTTGAAGAAAAAGGCTTAAAAGAATCTAGATAGTTATTTTTACTTAAATATGTCTTAAATTAGTTAATACTGTTGACTACATCTTTAATGTATGCAAAAGATATTGAATATAAGGTGATATATATTAAAATTAATTTATCATAAAATTGTATAATAAAATAAACAAAATAATACTTCATTATTATCTTCAATATAACAAAAGGAAAAATTAAAGGTTGTCATAATTCAATTACATTCTGTGACAACACAAATTCTGCTTACTAATACTTCTGAGTAGAAAAATATTATCACACATAATTTCACAAAGCTAAAAAGAAAGTCTTAATGAGAATATTCTTAAGGTTAAGTATGATGTTATAGAATTTAAAGCTAGAAATTTTTGTTTTGGTAAAATAAAATAGATGTTAGGAATAAAACAGAAGTGTAAAATATTGATTGTTTTCTGGGAGATTTTGTGGAAATGCAGAAAAATATTCAACTCCTGCTTCAAATTTAATGCCAAACTTACATATTATTAACATGATTAGAAAACATGGTGGACAACACTGAAAAGTCAGTTGTTTTAGTGAATATTTATGGTAAAATAGACTATAGACTATTCTATTGTCTTTTTAAGAACTCATAATTCTACTGAGATACTCTATTAAATATCTCTAATCAAATCTAAACATAAGAAATCAAAATAGTGACTTCCTAAGATTTGTACTACAGGTACACTTAACTCTTTGTGCTAAAATTTCAGAATTCATCTTCTGACAATTTTTTAAAAACCTTCCTATTAGTAAGCTATTATTTATTATAAATATAAAAGCAGTCAGAAATTGTACAGAATAAAAGCCATAGAGATCCTGAGTACAGGATCCATTCTCAATCCTGAACTAAACACACACACACAGACACACACACACATTCACACATTTTGCAAAACATACATAATTACTAGATTTTAAGAGTTCCAACAGTTATAACTGAACCTGAACCAGATTTTTATTTGAAAAAAGATCTAAAGTCAAAGCCAATTGTAAATTATATTATGTAAAGATATGAATCCTAAAATATTCATGTCTTATTTAAAGTTAAAATGTTACAGTAGATAAACACCTAGAGCTTGTGAGGCTAAACATTAGCTTGTCAAGTGAGGTTCTACTATAAGCCTTTATTTCCTTTCACATTTGTGTTCAATGCAAAAACTTGATGAAGATTTTAAATGTAGTGTCTCATCGGCAGGAATTGAGAACTGGAACTATGAAAGATAGTAAGACTTCAGTGTTCTATGGAAACTTTGCTCCATGTGTCACATTAAATATTGCATAGAAAATATATATTACAGCCCATCTGCCAATATTACCTATTACTGTGATTCATAGTAAACAAAAGAACTACTCAAACTACTCTTTTTACCTAGATGGCTCATGACAGAATTCTGAGGTTACTTTATTACACTTAATTAAGCTTTTTCAATCTCAAACATAAAAAGCAATAGCATTATTAATTAAATTTTGTGATGAAGTGCAAAAGCTCAGATTTGTGGCCTTAAAAAGCAAGCCCTGAATTCTCCAGCAGTGAAACATGAAGTTGCCACCTGGAGAGCTCAGTTTTACTTCTCCCATTATACTTACTTTTCTTGATAGCTACAAACAGATGAGAACTCACCATTTGAATTATACAGGATCTGCATAGTGTCAAATTCCAATGTTGTATAAGTTGGGTCCAAAACTTCGCTGTAATTTGCCATCTCCATGTCCAGTATCGGTTCCGATACCCTCATCATTGATTTAGAAATGCACATACAAGTGGCACCCACAGGCCCAGAGTGTGTGATGGCTGTTGACTTTCAATCTGTGAGTGATAATCCAAAGCTAACTGTAACTGAGTGACTTATGTGCTACAGTGGGAGGAGCTGTAAAACTGTAAACTCCTTCAGCAGGCCATATTCTGCTTATTTCTTTTCTTTTATGGCATACGAAAGCAATTCCTTGTGATAATCTTGGAATGCTTCATGGAATTGCCTTATCTGAAGTGCTCAGTGGACTAATTTCCTAAATTGGTTCCCAGTAGGCAATAAATGATGTCATTAAAAGGATTCAAAATAGAAAAAAGACTCAGGTTTTTAAGTTGCAATTATCCCATTGAAGGGGTTGGAAATCATATACTGTTGGGACTCTACTGCTTTAAATTTGGTCAAGACTGTAAGTTAACACTTAACACTTAACATAAGCAGTTAACAATTTCAAGTTTTCTTATCTGTAGAATAAAGCTAACTTTGTTTATGCTGGAGGTAAACAACTTTGTAATTTGAAATGGATTTGTGATACATTCCAGTAGCAGCCTAGGCAGAACCCTAATACAGAATTTGCCATATTCCTTTTAACTATCAATTTATGAGTCCCTTGCATATTTGTAAACTTCCCACGGGCAGAGCCAGTATAGTTGCCTAGTATATTGTACGCATTCAATAAATAGTTGTTACATGAATGAGGTTTCATTTTAGGCACTATACATTTTAGGCCTATTACATTTTAGGCACTATAATGAAATAAAATTTTCCCTAACATGTGGATCTACACATTCCCATCATCAATCTTCCAATATCTAACTTCCATACAGCACACTGTATCTTTTCTAAGTACACGTGACAAGGAACATTAAGAGTTTGGGGACATTTAGAAGATAGTATTCAATGATTATATTTTACTTCTGATAATATGTTTATTGGTTTTATATTCCAAGAAAGAATTCCACCTACATTTGCCCTAGAAAGTCAGAATTTCATATTCCTCATGTAGTAAAGTTTATGGCAAAGTAATATTTTTCATTCAATTTCTGAATACCATAAGCCTTGTAAATATTGTATCTTAGAAATTATTACATTTTTCATCTGAGAATTTTGGCCACTTAAACTAAAAGCCATGTGAAGAATTGTGAAGAAAATAGCACAAAGTCATTTTAGCAGTCAGATTTACTAAATTAAACAGTGATCATTGGAATAGTCCTCTTGCCTTCATAATCTGTAGCATTCTTCATTATAAGGATAATATTTGGGGGTAGAACAGCCTACACATTCATATCAGCAAAGATCCAAGTAGCCACTAGTGGAATATCCTTCAAGTGGAATGTCCTGATCCAGTAGCGAGGCCACCCATGGGGCCAGAATTGAGTAGAACAATAAAGCCATGACAGCATTGTTTTGAGCTATCTGCACATCTTTTCTACTTCCAAAATTTCCCCTTGGTTTAAGAGAAAAATCTCTCTTAACATGTATGTTTCATTAGACTATGCAATATTTGACTAAATTATGAAATGAAATAATAAGAAATGATATTAAAATGCTAGGTAACAAATACAAATGATCCTTGATATTTATATAAAGTTGGTAAGATGGTAAGGGAACACTGCTGCTCTATTCACAATGACCAATCAATGAATGTCCATCAATGGATGAATAGATAAAGAAAATCTGGTATGCAATGGAATACTATTCAGCCTTAAAAAGGAATGAACTACTGATACATACTAAACATGGATGAACCTTAAAAAATATTATTCTAAGTAAAATAAGCCAGTCACAAGAGACAAATACTAGATGATTCCATTAATATGAGAAATCTAAAGTAGGCAGACTCATTGGTTTAAGAGAGGAATGGTGGTTGCCAGAGGCCAGAGAGGGAGAAGTGGGGAGTTACTAATAAAAGGGTCTACAATTTCAAGTAAGCAAGAAAAATAAGTAGAGATCTGCTATACAACATTGTACCAATCAAGAGTAATGCATTGTACTTTTAAAATATTGCTGAAAGGGTAGATCCCAGGTCAAATGTTCTTATCACAATAAAATTAAAAAATAAAATAAAACTAATAAAATAAAATAAAATAAAGTAAAATAATAAAATAAAATAAAATAAAAAGATTTACAAAGAAGAACTGAACTACATCATGGGAAAATAATCAGAGAATTGCAAAATAAAACAATTAATGCTTTTAATAAAAGGTGCCTATCACTCAAGGAAGTTAGCCTACCCTGCAAACTAATTAATATGTTCCTCAAAGGAAGTTGAGGACTTGAGTTAATCCAGGAGTTGGCAAAGTGGAGATTGGAATTTCTCTTGTATTGAGTTGAACACGAGATAACTTGTATTTATAAATACTTATGTTCTTCCTTATGACAAATCCTACTTCTAAAATTAATTAGGCTAAATCCAGAATATTTTAATTTGCTTAAAGAGTAGTAGGGAAGGACAATGAGGTGGATGAGAAAGGAAGAAAGAGAGAGTAAAGAAGAAGAAAATGCCACAGAGAAACAATTTTAGTCATGCTTACTTTTGGACTTTTAATTTTGTACCACAATCAAAGCAAGCAGCACGCTCAATCATATTTTGTGTTTTCCATTCAATAGTGATTGTAGAATTTTCATAACTAGTAAATTAGGTTTTTGGAAACATGTCCATGGCACAGTTGAACAAAATAAAATCATACAATTAATTACATAAACTTTAATACATTGAACAGTTGTGGCATTTGTTTACATATTTTCATATTAAAATTCAGTTATTTTTCAGGAAAGAGACAATGGATACACCAGGGAGCTTTCATTATTGCTATCTCAAGTACTTTTTATGGGTAAATTCATAGCTACATTAAATTAATCGTTTAAGTAGTTACAAGGAAAACTGTATTAATTGTATGCCTAGGAGATAAACATTTATCCTTAAATTAAATGAGACTTATGTTACTAAAACCCTAGATTCAACATAAAGTTATGAGTACTTTTCAGTTTCCATCTAAAATTTAAGTTTTACATTCTAAGTTTAATTGCGGAAACACCAAATAGTCATACTAACTCCTGAAAGAGTAATTTATAATAGCTAGCATACATCTTCTAGAGAAGAAATATACAAATCTATATCCAAAAATGTAAATAAATATAATAAACTAAGATCTACTGAAAATCTCTCTTAACAGTGGTCACTTTGCAGTATCTGTTCTTTAAGCTGAGCAAAATATTACTGTTCTTTAGCATGACCTCATAGTTTGCAGGCTAAGATGCACCTAATCAGGTCAGATACCCCAGAGAAAAACAATATTATTTGTATATAAAAGCCCCATTTTAATACTTGTGCTATACACTTGAAAAGTGTATGAGAGCAATGGTTCTCTAAACTGCCATGTGGAATATTATATTTAAATTTCTTTAAAGCAACATAAGAAATGAAAACAACATAGCTTTTAAAGACAACAACTCAATTCATATTGACTATTCAAGATAATAGCAGAAACATTTGTATCTTATCTGAAAGACTCTTAAGCTTGTTAAATCATTCTATACTTTATATTTGACTTAATCATTCCTTCACAGCATGACTAAAATAGAAAACAGCCTAATAAAAATCAGTTATAAAATAATTTTCATGAAAATAATCTTGATTTTTTATTAACCTGTTTTCTGTTTTACATCACATAAGAGCATTTTCATGAAAAAAAATTAGGATGTTAATATCAATATTTAAACACTTTATTTGAAAGTTATAGTTAATAAAACTTGTTTGTAAACTTACTCCTTTGAGATCACTTTTCATTACCAAAAGTACTATACCAATCCCAAAAGCACATTAGTAGTTTTTCTTGTTTTCATATTCCACTTTTTCAAGTATAAAGATTACACAAATGTGATCACTAAAAGTTAAGTGAAGAAGAATAACAATCCAAATTAAACCAGTGTATTTTTCAGTGTAAACAGGAAGCCATTAAGTGGAGAGCTCTATCCAATAAAACGGCTTATTAATTCAAAGCAAAGTCACCTTTCATTTCTCAAAAAAAACCTTCAATAAAAAAATCATTATTTTCTTTGCTCCCACTGTCTTAACCTAACCATTATTCCTCTTTTAAAATAGAAATATTGTCTCTTCTCTTTCTATTTTTGATGAGGGAAAACAGCATATTAAAGAATTAAAACAAATAAAAATAGGCATTCTAATCTTCAAAGCAAATTGCTATTACTGACAAGTAAAGAAAAAAGTTTGAAATTGGCTGTAGTGATGGGATCCTACTTTCAAAGAGCTTCATAAGTCCTTTCTTAAAACCCAGATTATATATGATTTTTCGATAAACAAAACAATTTTTTCTTGTCTTATGCTTTTCCTTCTATTTCAACCCAGCTGATGATCATGCAGTGACCAACAGAACCACATAACTCATTAGGTCATTTAAACCAATGTCATTCCCAACATTAAAAAAAATGACTACTTTATCATTATTTTTGAAACATACTCCTATCCTTGAATTGCCAACATTAAAAAAAATTTAAACTTAACTTCCATGGAACTTTTTTGCATAGTTTTATAATCTCCCTTAAAGAATTATAATTATTTCATAGCTCATTGCTCAATTCATATCGTTTTCCAGTTCATGACAATAGCCCAAGGAAATGATTAAATCCTTACTTTAGATCTTTTATCTGAAAACATCTCACATCACTGCTAAAAATGCCATTTTATAGTAAAAACTAAATAAATTGGACAGAGATATACAGCACCTTGTGAAATAGCTGAATTAGTTTAAAAATACATTGCTATTGTTTATAATATTTATGATTTACCTCAACTATTCATACTTTTCCTAATTTCTCATTAACATATCAGATTATTATTTAAAACTAGTTATACAAATAAATGTAAAACTCAAAACTAAGGAAAAGTAGAAACTGCATCATAATCAGTTACTGTTAGGATAGACAGAAGAAAGATTGCACAGCTGAGATCTAAACGTAACCAAGAAAATACTCTTGATAAAAGCTTCTGGGTGATATGAGAAATCTGCATATATTAAACCCACATTCAAGGTCAGTTGCCTTGTGATTCAAAAACAAACTCTCCTTTTCGGATGATAAGGAGCTGATTAGTACTAAATTATTAACTGAAATATAGATTATACTGGTAAGGAAAATTTTTAAAAGTCTGGATATAAGGAACGTTAGGATTAGAAAGTCACTATTTCTGCATTTCATTTTCACAGTGGATATTATCATTGTTGCCACTGCAAACTCAGCAAAGTTAGTCAGAATATTTAAGATTGGGGTGGCACTCTGATAGCAAAATTGCTGCATTATGCAAAATGAAGGGAAGGAAGTTATGGGTTTGGGCCAGGACCTTCAAATATGCTCTGACAAGGTATAGTGCTTAATGATATATAGCAGCAGTTTTACTATGCTGAGTGCACAGTTAGACTTGAACATTTTGAACAAATGTATTATAATGACCATAAACTTTTAGCATCTGGGAGCCAGAAACATACATACATGTATGTTATTATTTATTTAAAATCTGTGGTAATAGATTACATATCCAGTCATACAGTCAAGAACTGATCAACATTCTTGCTTAAAGCTTTTTTTATAAACATAGGGAAAACAACATATTAATGAGATATTCAATTTAGATAAAACTAAATAATATATGCATTTCCATTTATTAAAGGTAGGTATACAGTTGACTTAAGTTGAGATGTTAAATATTTTACCTTCTTTAGATAAATTTGTTTTTGAAGAAATATTGGTTGATTTTTTAAAAATACCATAATGAAGTGTTTCTTTTGGAATAAAATATAGGACAAAATTAAAATGACATTTTCTATAAATGACAAGTTCTATGAATGCAAAGACTTTATATTCTTTACTTGTGATGGTATCTCTAGGGTCTAGAATAGTGTGTTTACATGGTGAACACTACAAATACTTACTGAACATGTGAATAAAATAGATATGCAAATAAGTAACTTTGACAGAATATAGCATTGATACTGAACACATAGTATATTTTGTATGTCAACTACTTTTCCAGTCACTGAGTATTTCAATATAAACAAACAGAAAATCCCTACCCTAATTAAACTTGCAATCAAGTAACAACAACAACAACAATAATAATAATGATTTATATCTTTATAAAGAGATGGGTATTGAACCATTGTCTTTCCAGGGGATCCACAAAGTTGGATTGAGAAATATAATTAGTGTTTTATACATTTAGACCTTGAAACAGCAAACTTACTGGTTTGTAGGTAGACAGAAGGAGGAGTAAACCCTTCTACTCACTGATTCTTCAATGCCTATCTTAATTTACAATGTTGTTTATTCTTACATATTTCAGTGGGACGTTGCTGCAAACTGAATTAGCAAACACTGAACTGTTGCTCCTAGGGAGACTCAGGGTTAGTTTCTGAGAGCCTCTACTCACATTATCACCAACCAATCATTTTATAACCTTATTTTATGTGGCTGTCTGTATAAAGACCCTTAATTTAATATATTTATTGTTGATTCATTAGCATTGAATCCATAGCCAAAAGCGTTTAACTCACACCTGGAAGAAGTTTATCTAACACGTGTACTTTCTCTGTAAGGTTTGAGCAGTCGTCTTGCAACCAGGAATACTAGATGGCATCTCAGTACTTTACTTGGAGGTCATTTTAAACAGCAAAATTACTAACAAAAAGCACAAGAATGAGGAAAACATGGCACTAAATATGTGGTGAGAAGGATACTTGTACAGTATGAAAGCTGAAACAAGAAGGCAGAGCTTTGTCTGACCTCAACTGGGTCATGTTCACTAAACTCAACTCAGCAGATTCACAAATGAATGCAAAAGTGCCTTGAGTATTGATTTTGGGGTTAGAAGTAAATTCTAGCAAATTGGCAAATTCTCAAACACAGAATCTGCAAATAATGAGGACCCACTGTATAGATGTATGTACTAGATGTACATGCATTACTACTGAAGCTTTTGATATGCAATAAAAAGAAAGCTATTCATTGACAGTGTAACATTATGTTTGAAGCAAAAATAACTTTCCGAGAATTACAAAGTCCTTTGTAGTCTTTCAAATATATACATAGTTTTGGTTTCTGTTTTAATTTAAGGCACTGCCAACCTTTAAAAAAAGCTATGTGAATGTATTTTTGTGATAAGTATTTGAGTTTTAAATGTAAAGGAAAAATATTGATATATATTAATAAGTCCATTCCCTATGAGGTTTGTGCATTTTTGTTGAATCAACCTCCAAATGTTAATATTATTTGATACAGGAAACCAAACAGTAACTTTTCAGTTCTAGGCCCTTAAAATTAAAAATCCTCATTCTAAAACTTTAATAAAGAAAAGAAGACAGTAATTTCACTGTAATATTGGGTTATGATAGTAAATGGAATATTTGTTCAGGCAAGCACTGTGACACATACATTAATTGGGGCAATTTAATTTTTCAGTGATAAATATGCACTATGATAGCAGGTCCCATGTTCTAACTGTTCTCCCTTCTGTTATGGTAAATAATAACAAAAAAAAAGGAAAAGAAGAAAAAGAACAAACAACTAAGGTTAGAAATATGGACTTCTGTAAATGTTTAAGTACTCATGAATACAGAACTTAAATCAATTCAATATGTATTTGTATCAAAATACTAGGGGCAAAAAAACATGTTTTGCATAAGTGCTAAGGGCATATCAGAATAATTTTTTATCGTATTACTACTATATTTTAAATGAAAATAAGTAAAAAATAATAGCAAGTAGGAAAGAAATGCTGAGTGAAACTTCCCAGCGGTTGACCTATTTCTCATAGAGCTGAAGCTTACACAGAGTTGAGGAGGTCTTGAAGAGGAATGAACTCCTAGAAATACATTGACAAGGTTCCAGCTCAATTTTTGAGGGGCCCTAGAAGGTGTTCATACAAATGACATGCCCTGAAATGTAAATTTCATGAGCTTCATTTGAAATCTACCTCTGACACAAATATAATTTTTATTTAAAATTGTATTATCCTGGTTCCTACTTTACCTGTGTGGCAACTCCCTTTTCTCCCTCTTCCTTATCCACCTCATAAGAGTTCATTCTTCAGTTCTCTGATGTTTTTTTTCCTTTTAGGAATCTCATGTATGTTTTAAATCACTATCACTATTTAAGATTATTATTCCAAACTTTTGTTACAGTGATTACTCCATTGCAAAATATAATTTTAAATCCCCAATTTTTGATTAATCCTTTTCCCCCTAGAATGCTTTTCTGCCACATACAATAAAACTTTTCCACAATAATAAAAGTGGGGACAAAAAAATTCAGTCTTATTACTGTGAAGTTAATAAAATGTCCCAGGTAAGCCTGTAGAACCAGTTGGCTTAGAGGTGAAGGGTCAGATGAGTAAATCCAAGTCTTTCCAGGTTCCAGAGGTAATTTGGATATGATAACATTTATCTATTAAGACTGAAATACTAATGGAGAAGATTCTGGATGTTTTGATTCATTAAAATCACACTAAGAATATTAAAATTCCCAAGAATAGTATTCCAAAACTCTTCCATTATTATGAAACAGGTCATTGCACTTTATCTGTATCTATAGATCTAGATGTATTTCTAGGTCAATATAGTTTTATATATAAAGGGAAAACCAAAAAGCCTTCCTTTCTGATTTCTCTAATTTTATTTTGGTATAGTTATTCTACATTATACATAG
This sequence comes from Manis pentadactyla, assembly GCF_030020395.1. NCBI lineage: Eukaryota > Metazoa > Chordata > Mammalia > Pholidota > Manidae > Manis > Manis pentadactyla. The sequence continues at coordinate 62,161,595 of NC_080021.1, forward strand.
AATATCACATATACATATGTATATAATCTTAGAGCAAATTCAGTCTACTTTAATCTTATCAATTCAATAACTAAGTCATATTTTAATCACCCAAAATAACACATTTCTTATTTATTCTTACCTATCCATTCCTACTGTCTTCCTAACTCAAGAGGAAATTACTGCCTATATGGGTTATTGTAGCAGCCTCTCAGTGTTTCCACTTTTTCCATCCATTTCATCATGCTAACTCTATTCTATATACAAGCTACTGTTCCTAAAATACTTATTTTATAATGTTATTATTTGGATAAAAAATTTAATGATTTTGACAACATAAAAAAGCACATAACATATGAACATAAATATACTAGGTAGGTTTTCAAAACTACTCATGTTATGACACTAAATGATGACACATTTCTCAGGACAACCAGCTGATCTTGTAATTTTTTGAGTCTCTGCTCCTCACTGAGGCAGATGAAGTTAGGCATATAATTATTGAACCTTTTGAGTTGTTGACCAAAGTTTCTTTTTACTGTCTCCCAAATTCACAGCATTCCTTTCCAGAGTTTTAATCTTACCTAGTCACTTATATTCCTTACTGTGCCTAGTACAATTCTATCCATATAATAACCATACCATAAATTTTTCTTCAATAAACATATTAATAGGAAGTCAATCCATGTGAAATGAGTGTCTACCATAGGTCTCTAAAAGGTGCTCGTATTTCTGTGTTCAAATTTTAATCTGTGAATATAAGGGAGTGTATAGTTGCAAAACTTTATCAAGCTACATGCTTGATATGTGCACTTTTCTATATCTATACTTCAGTAGAGTCTAAGAAATTAGTCTGCTGTATGATTGCATTTGTAAGAATGTGTCACCATTTCTAGCAGTTTAAGGTAGTCCATATAAAATGTCTTCTATTATACACACATCAGAATACTAAGAATATTCTTAGAGAAGTGACAAAAATTGGTATTTCTATAAAAATGTAGAAGGGTAAATATACAGAATTATTTTTTCTGATCAGTTTTAATCAATGTAACTGATAATGAAATTTCTTGGTAATGTTTTTGCTAAATTTAAAATTATCTTCAGTATTATGGACTTTGTTGGGGGTCTTAAAAAATTTAATTGAATTTCCTTACCCTAAAAAATGTTCAACAGTTCACCAGCTCTATCTATATGCTCATATACTACAATTGAACATACCAGCTTCTCCACATTCAACATACTCAAAGAAGGTTTACATAGATACCTCCTCACTTCATTCACTGTTCATCAGAAGGGACCAAAATATTGGTGAAGTTGGTTCATTATATATCTAGTAGTGTATCAATATTTTGTTTGTATAATTGAGGGAAGGAGAAGGTGAAGCAAATAATTAAAAATTTTTCAACAAGAAGCAGCCATTGCAGCAAGGGGGCTTAGGGAATAGAGAACCTGACAATGACAGAGATATGATATTCAAATCCTGGATTCTGGAAGGCTGAATTAGCACTAGGAAAAGCATAAGTGAGAAGAAATTCACAAGTCTGTAGACTCAAGAAGGTTATTAGTCCTTTATATCATTTACAGAGAGCTGGGATTCAAAACAGTTCTTTCTGTTTCCAAAACTTTGCTTCTTTTTTATGCCATTTGTTTTGTGCTTTGCTTCACTTCACTTTGTCTAGCTATTTAAAGACAAGTAACCAAACTGCAGGAAAAGTATTTTCATTATACAGACATAGCATGATTCTAGCTTTATATTACCTTACATAAAATATCACTTCACCAGAACTCAGGTGGCATACTAGGAAAAACATAAAACTACAGCAGTGGTTCTCAATGAAGAGTGACTTTGCTCTCCAGGGGATGTTTGAAAATGTCTGGGGACAATTTTGGTTGTGACAACTGGGAAAAAAGGGTGATACTGGTAGCTAGTGGGTACAGGCTATGTGCTGCAAACATCTTACAATGACAGACCAATTACTCAGAGCAAAGAATTATCTAGGTCAAATGTCAATAATGCTGAGTTTGACCTGCAGTATAGTAAACCTAGGTCATGTTATGCAATTCAACATATTTTAAATGAGAATCAATAGTGATAATGTGTTTAAGCATTTTCTAAAATTACAAGAATCAACTGTGATAAAATGCTTGAGACTTTTGGAAACTATAAACTGTTCAATCATTATTTATTTACTTAAACGTTTATTTATTTAAAAGGTATTATTGTAATATAAGTGCACTTATAAATATATTCTGGTATACACTAAGCTATATAGATACAACGTCTTCTACATTATCATAACCTCAATATCTTCAGTCCGGCAGTAATATGCACATAAAATGTTTGTTCAATTAATGAACTAATATACTAGCATAGCAATTGTAATTCCTGGGCAGAATCTTTTACAAAGAAGTCTAACAAATGTAGCTTTTTTTCCCACTGAAAAAAGAGCGTTTACCTTCCAAAGTTAATTTTAATAACTAAGGATTGGGAAGGGAGATATACAACAGCATAAGATATGGAGTTAGCTATAACTTTAAAATAGATATACAACAGACATTTTAAAAGACAGTTTTCATCCAAGAGATGATGATTGTTATTTTTTAATGTCATTAAAAGTTCACTGCTAATACCCTTTTAATTTTCTGCTTGTATATTTCCTCAACTGGACTTTGGGCCATATAGTAATTTCTGCTCAGTTCTCTTTGTGAGATCTTTGCTGTTTTAGCTGTCAGTTCTTAGACCCTTAAGTTTGGCCATCTTCTCTCCTCTTATGGTTGCAATTATGTATATGAATAATTTTCATATATATACATATACACATACACACATACTCACAAATACACACATATATGACCTGTATAACTATACATAGGGATATGGGTAGATAGATAAAGACAGAGAGAATGGCAGAGAAAAAGAGAGAGAGAGATAGGCCAACAAAGACCTATTCTCTCATCTCAAGCTTCATCTCAGATGTCTCTCTGGTAGCTTGAATTCCATATGTCCTAAGTGGAAGTTGTGCTTTTCACAACTTACCTTCTATATTTCTAAGTCAAATCTACTTCTTTTCTACCATATTTTTACCCTGTAATTGGCACCATTATCAGCAAAGAGGCCAACATAAAACCCTGAATTTTATCAAATAGAAGATGACACAAATAAATGGAGAGATTACTGTGCTCATGAATTGGAAGAATTAGTGAAATTGAAGTGTTCATAGTATACAAAGTAATACACAGATTAAGTGCAATCCCTATCAAAATTCCAGTGGCATTTTTCACAGAAAGACAACAAACAATCCTAAAATTTATATGGAACCATGAAAGACCTCAAATAGCTATAGCTATCTTGAGAAAGAAGAACAAAGCTGGAGGCACCATACCAAATGATTTCAAACTATATTACAAAGCTATAGTAATTAAAACAGTATGGCACGAACCTAAAAACAGACTCATATCTCAATGGAACAGATACAGAGCCAGAAATAAATACATGCATATTATGGTCAATTGATTTATGAGAAAGGAGCCAAGAATATACAATGGGGGAAGGACAGTCTCTTTAGTAAATAGTATTGGGGACATTGGACAGCTACATGCAAAAGAATGAAATTGAACCACTCTCTTATACCACACACAAAAATTGACTCAACATGGATTAAAACTTGAATGTTAAGACCTGAAACCATAAAACTCCTAGAAGAAAACAGGTGGTAAGCTCCTTCACATTGGTCTTGGTGGTGATTTTTGAATCTGACATCAAAAGCAAAAATGAACAAGTGGGAGTACATCAAACTAAAAAGCCTCTGCATAGCAGAGGGATTCATCAAGGCAAACTAGTGAATAGAAGAAAACATGTGAAAATCATATATCTGACAAAAGGTTAATATTAAAGAAACATAAATAACTCATAAAAATTAATAGCAAAAAATCAATCTGGTTAAAAGATGAACATAAGATCTGAAGAGACATTTTCCCAGAGAAGAAATATAGATGACCAACAGGTACATGAAAAGATGCTCAACATTATTAATCATCAGGGGAATGCAAATAAAACCAACAGTGAGATATTACTTCATACCTGTTAAAATGGCTATTATCAAAAAAACTAGAAATAACAAGTGTTGGTGAGGATACAGAGAAAAGGGAATCAAGTGCACTTTTGGTAGGAATGAAAATTTGTATAGCCACTATGAAGAATAGTTATGGAGGTTCTCTAAAAAATTAAAAATAGAACTACCATGTGATCCAGCAATTTCACTTCTGGGTTTTTATCTGAAGAAAATGAAAACTCTTATTTCAAAAACATATATGCTTCTCTATGTTCACTGCAGCATTACTGACAAAAGCCAAGATAAGGCAACAGCCAAAGTGTCCACTGATGGATGAATGGATGAAGAAGATGTGGTACATATATACAATGGAATATTATTTAGCCATAAAAAAGAATAAAATCTTCTCATTTGTGATAATGTGGATGGACCTCAAGATCATTATGCTAAGTTAAATAAGTCAGACAAGGATAAATTGCATATGTCTCTCTTATACTCTTATATATGGAATCTAAAATTAAAAAATTAAAAACCAAGCTCACCGGTACAGAGAACAGATTGTGGTTGCCAGAGGTGGGAGGGAGATAGGATGTGGAAGAAATGGGTGAACATTTTTTCTTTGTTTTTAATTTAAATAAATTGAATAATAATAATAATATACTTTTCAATGACTTCCTTCTGATCTTAGAATGAAACTGAAACTCCTCAACATGGATTATAGGGAACTTCAAACTCAGTGCTGGCCTTCTTCTTTGGCTTCACTGTTTTTCACTCACCTCTTCCCCTCTAAGCTTCAGTATTAATGGATTTCCTCACCTCATGTGTTCTCTTGGTTCTGTGCCTATGTACATAGTTACAGCTTTCCTCTGTCCCCTCTTATCACATTTTTCTTCCCCTAATATAAAAATCTGTATTTATTATTGTGATTAACTTGGGCTGTGTTTTCAGCTAGCTCTAAGCTCTTTGAAAACCAGTACTTTGTCTTCTTACAGCTGTACTTCTACTACCTGAAAAAATGGGTTTTCAATTATGTTAAACCTGGAGTAAAATTTCCTGTAAAAATTCACCTGGAGAGATTTAGTAAACATTCTTAAAGTTATTAAAGCATTATTTTTTCATTTAACTGTTTATTATATTTAGAATTTATCTGGGGACATAGTACAAGACAGGTAATCTAACTTCCTTTTGTTTTAGAATAAATACATTTATATATACACATGTTAATTTTTATATGGATATATAGTAAATCCTTGTGAATACATATCCTATTTGAATTTAGAAAATTAGCAAATGGCTCAAGTCCTCTGTCCATCTCCCTTTCTCAAATAGAGTGTGTGAAAGTCCATGGGGGGCAGAGAGGTAGGAGAGTAGATATCCCAGCTCGATCTCCTTCATGTCCTGGAAAAACTGGTTTTCCTATATGTAGAAGACAATCTCTACCTAGCTTCTCTATTTGTTACAATATTATTTCTCTCTCTTTTTCCCCTAGAACCATCATTGTAGCCACATGATATTATTTAATATTGATGTGGTTAGTCTCCATTCATTTTTATCCTTTTTCAAAATTACTACTTTATTCTGTTTATAATGTTAAAATTAACTTTGGAATCCTTCTGACAAGTTTTGCCCAAACTATAAATCAATTCAAAAGCTTCTGAATTCTCTATACATTTTAGTTTTCTTACCCAGAAATCTGGTAATTTCATTTATTCCTTTTTATATTTTTCTTTTAATTCATTTAATGAGTATATAATTATCTTAAACTTGACATATCTCTGTTTATAGTTATTTCCAAACCACATAACATATAACTAAATTTTAATGGAATTAATTAACATTTTTGAACGTATTTTGTAACTTTATTATAAATATGTATAGTTTAACAAAATACATTATTTGTAAAAGGAATAACCATGCTTATCATTCATTTGCATCTTTAATTACAAAAGTCACATAACCTTGAATGTAAAAAAAGCAACTTTACATTGTATGTAAATTAAAATTTGAAAGTTAATTCTTCCTCTTCTCAATGTCATTCCCAGTTCTAGGGATAAAGAGATTTTAATAAAATAGCTAGAAAGTTAAGTAGATAGATTACACATAAAAAAAGACAAGTATCTATCTGTAATTCCTATATATGATCTATATACAAATATACAAAATATGTATTTCACAAACACAAATACAACATACACATATACATGTAGAATTTTCTATACACATAACCATTTAACATACCTATAGAAATTTTTAGCCCAAATTAAATTGTAGTGTTCACCCATCAAGACCTGATAACTCCACATTGTTACATGGAGACCTAGCTCATTTTCAGTCACAGCATGCACGGATCTTTTTGCCAAAAAAATATTGCAGGGGCTCCCACCTAGGCCACAGGAATTTGTCTTTGCATCCTATCACAAAATCAGCAATACTGGAAGGAGAAAATAATCCTTACAGATTACTGCTTCATATTAGATGGGAGTAGAAAAATGAAAATTAGGAAAAACTAGAGCATAAGCAGCATATTCAGAAAATACTTAGGAACTGTAATTAAATGTTAGTGAGGCAGTTCAATCACGAAACTTACTAAGGTTTGAATTAGAAAAGAGGCAAAAGGGAATTATATTCTAGTAATCACAATATGTGCTACCTTGTAGGACTTAAGGGATATGAGAATGAGATAGTTTGTTAATTATTTTCTCTGATTAGGTTACCTATTTCTCCCCATGTACATTAAATATTAATCAGAGACTCACTTTAGTACAGTATTATTCAAAAGGGTAAAATGAGGGAAGAGTTCAAGTATAAGATATACAACCACTGAAACAGAAGATAAGAGTTCCCTGCTTACTAAACTTAGTATTTAATAATTACTAAAGCTGCTTGTAAATTTTATGATTTTATTATTGCTAGATTATAAACTGAACTTTTATGCTTAGGAAATAAGTGTAATGTTTGAACTTTCAAACTCAGATTCTTATAAAAATCACTATACCTTTTTTTTATTATTTAACTTTTTAGACTACTCAGTTTCTAATATACTAGAATGCTATATGCAGAAAGAAAAGGAGCAGTTGTCTACAATATAGCCTGATCTTAAATTGCTTACAGGTTTCTAAAATGCAAAACACTTTCAGTTTCATTAAGAGAGAAAAATCACTAGACTAACCAACTGTAAAAGTACAATTTTACCTCCAAGAGTCTTACACTCTGGGGATGCCTTTTCCTAATTAAAAAAATTAATTAAAATGCACTGTGTTAGATATTACAAACAGACTGTCAAGGGTCATTCCACTTAAATCAGTGAGTAGTAAGCAGAGTTAATTATTCAGAGTCTGTGTACCTACAAAGTATTTAAAATGTAACTGAGTTAAAAGGACTCATCACATTCTTCCTCAGACGATTTTTAAACTAGATGAAAAAGTCGCAAAATTCCCAAATACATCTATTTGCAACTCTTATGTACTTTTGGCAAATCTTATATTATGGAGCTTACAGGGTAACTCTCTCATCTCACAGCTGCATTTATTTTTGAGTGACAAGACACTGAAATTGACTTAAAAACAACTGGGAGATAAAACAATGTTCTTACATGTTTTCCTTTAACTTTGTATTTTAGTGTGTGACTATAATTTCAAAACATTGTAGTTTTGGGGTTCTAAACTTTGGAAAGCTTTGTACCATTTATCTTGGGCTAGAAAAACTATTAAAGAATGAGACACAGAGAGAAGCCAACTCATGGTACATCATGAACAATCCCAAATTCATTTGGAAATTTCAAAATTGTATTTGAAAGCAAGAAATGCATAGTATAAATGACTCAGAAAGGCACAGCTAGCAGGGAGTTTAGAGATACTTTAGGCTAATACTGCAGTTGCAGTTGAGGAAACAAAGTTAAGTGACTTGTCAAAGGTTCACCAACAAGTTAGCAGAACTGGGTTTAGAAATCAGTAACTACATCAAATATTTTGCGGGTAAAATCAGTATCTGCACTCAAAAACTAACATATTCTCAGAGAATGTCAGCATACAAAACAGAGAACTTCTTTCTAAGCCCTTATAAACTGACATAAATTTCTATGATCACCTACATTAGAGAATTCAAAAAAATTTGCCCCCTTCTCACTCATAAGTGGTATAATTCAAAACACAACATTATAGAGTCAGACCAATAAGAGGCTCAAACTAGCTTCCACATTCATAATTCACTGTGTAAGATCTCATGGTTACTAATATACACATAATAAGAGATCATTCTAATTTGAAATAAAAATATCAAGAACCTAATAAAGTCATCAGCAGAACATAAATATACAATTTGGACAAAGGGAAATATAAATAGAAACAAGCTAACAAATTAGAAAATATACAAACTTGGTAATAACTAAAGGACAGTCATCTCAAAATATAATTTTGTCTAGTAAATTAGCTTCTTTTGTAAATGATACTATATGCTGGAGATAATCAGTATCACTCATCAATGATACTATTGTCGAATGCCGTCCCCCAAACATGTACCTGTATATGTATATAAATATGAACATGCATATGTGTGTGGATATATAAAGTCAAAACCCATCAAAATGCTAATAACCCTTGGCCTAGTAATACCAGTTATAAGTATGTGTCTTCCTTGAGATTGAATGATCAGAACTGTGCTTAGTATTTTAAAAGCAGAAACACTATCATTTAACATAAGGGGCAAGGATATACTTTCTCTTTTCTTTCCTGATCATGCCCAGAATTTTATAGACTTTTAGGATGAGGGAGGCAACTTAGCCATGCATATTCTGAAAATAGTCTACAATGATTCCTAGGTTCTTAGATCACCTGGAATTTTATGTTCACTGACTTTAAACTAGTTGCCATCTGTAGCAAAGGGTTATAGATTGTGATGACATGATCTTCCCAAATGGGCACACTCCCTCTGGCACACCCAGAGTTGTCAGCAATTCTCTGCATAGCTATAAGGAGCTCCACCCCTTTCTGTCCCACTCAAAACATTATTTCATAATGCAAGAGAATGAAAGAGTTTTTATAGCCAAAGCACTGATTCATTCTAACATAAAAGAAACAATTCTCAAACTCTGGTAGAGTATTGCAAGAAATAAATCATTCAGAATACACACAACAATGATAGCAAACACCTCAGCCTGTCACGGCACCACGGATAGGAAGCTCTCATCTATAAACCAGTATAACTAAAAACAAGTCAGCAGCCATTGCAAGAATATCTTGACATTTCTCATTGGAGCCAAAAACTGTACATTAAATCATCCTGAGTTACTATACTTGCTATTGGTAATAAAAATACATAACATCTATTAGATGATTATTCATTGCCAAGCATTGTATTTTTTATATGCTTTATCTTATTTAATACAATAGCTCTGTCCTGATCATCATTTTTATCTTTATTTTACACTGGAAATCTGAGGTTTAGAAAGTTTAAGTAATTGCCCAAAACGGAGTAAGTGACAAAGCCAAACACAAATATAGGTCTATCTAATGTCAAAGTCTGTTCTCTTAACCAAGCTTTCATTTACCCCAGGACATTACTTCAACTATTTGAGAATTATTTACCTAAGAAGTGTTCTATATGGAAAATAATCTCTAATTTCCTCCAGATCGTGAAGTGCCCATCCTAGTGGCTCTATAACTCTTTTTGAATTATTTGTGATTCTATCCAGAGAAAGTCCATGAATGTAAAAGCTGTATGTGTAGTGTATTTGTGTACTTTAAAAAACAAGTAAATCATAATATATATTATGTCCTGAAAATATCTTTGTGGGAGAATATATTCAGGAAACATATCCATATCATTACTCTCCCAAGAGACAGTTATATTGTCTTCAGGAGTTTCTTATTATACACAATGTTATCATCAATGGCCTACAAACATCTTAACAATGTGAGTCTTTCTTGAAACAAGTATAGACGTTTTTCTTCTTGAGAGATAAGGTCAAATTACTTTAAAGTGTTTATTACAAACTGAGCACACACCAACATAATATGGTAGTAGAATACCTGTTTTCTCACTTCATCAATATGAAATATTAACAGATATATTTACTTTCATTTTTTCACACTAATTTGTTAATTTGACACAAGTTAACAGAAGACCCAAAAAGTGATCTTTGGGTAGTATACTCCAAAATAAATAATTATATTTGGGAAAATAACATTCTTTCAGCACAAAAATTCGCAATTATAAGGGCATGGTGCTATAGCATGGAGAATACAGCCAATGATTCTGTAACATCTTTCTATGTTGACAGATAGTAACTACACTAGAGGGTGTGAGGATTTAATAATGTGGGTAACTGCTGAACCACTGTGTTGTATATTTGAAACCAATATAAGATTGTATATCAACTGTACTTCAATTAAAAAAATAAAATGAAATGAAAATAAAAGATAACCCCCAAAATCATCCCTTCAGAGAAATCTGACATACTGCTGTTGGAATAAAAAAATATATATGATATAGATAAATGAATATATACATATATATTATATACATCTTGTATTAACCATTTCTTTTTACAGTTCTATACTGATATTCTGATATAAGTAATTGTATAGTGGAACTTTAAAGTTCTATGTGGTTTCCAAATGTCTTAGTGTTTGCTGCAGCATGAATACTTTAAATTTCCAGTAAGTCTCTGTTAATATGTATCTATATGAATCATATTATATTTTTGAAGTGTCCATACTTTTTTTTAAAAATACTCATAACTAAAAACAAGTCACCAGGATAATATTAAATGCAATGTAGTGTAGTTTCTAAATTGATTTGGCACATCATAAGAATCTTTTAATAAAAAAAATTCATTTTCCAAGAAATCCTATGAATCAATTCAAACAGAGTAACAAAAGCTAGGAACACCAGAATATCTGGAGAAATACTTTCAGTACTGTAAAGAAAATGAGGATCTCTAGGAAAGATCAGGGAGCAGCCAGAGGAAAATAGATTTAATAGGAAATAAGATGAAATGAAGATTTTCTGCCCTGAAGTTATAATGATGTGCTCCTTTTCAGTAGCTATAGGAAACAATGTTATCTTTTTTTCATGAGTTATTCATTAGATATATTACTTACTGAGATCTACAGCTCTTTTAATTTCTCTACTACGTCCAGGAGTTAGGACATCCTTCTACAAAGAATCAAGTGTAATGTTCTCTGCCTAATAAAATTAAGTATGTTTTAATAACATACAAGCACATTTCTTTCCACCAATAGAGAAAACAGATTTTGTTTTTAAAATAGCTCTTCTATGAACCTAAGGAACTTTGGATGGATTAAAGTAGATTCAAATATAAATACACAGCTCTGTTCTCAGTCATTAAGCACTTCCCATCCATGTAGCATTTATATATTCAGCCAAATCTAGTGGGGGGCAAGCAAAGGGCTGTGGATGCTATTTAACTAGGCTATTCTGAATCATAAGTCACTGGAACTGAAGACATGCACTTTCTACAACAAAATTTGTACTTGGTGGATAATACTTTTAAACCTAGTACACATTGCTGTTTGATTTTCCCTAAAACTGCAATTCTCATAACCATAAAGTTTTATGCTGATCATCTGAGATGTAACAAAACCTTTTATTTTAATGTCATTTATACATATAGTAGTAATACATTTGATGCTGCTCCATTGTAGTCCACATAAGACATTATTTCCATGTTTTCCACATCTTTTTCCCACTTTTCTCACTGTAGTAACATTAGTTCTGTTGATTTTCATGGAACAAAAACCAAATGTTATAGAAACCCTTTCATGACAACCAGTTTTATGTTTTAGAATGTTTCAGGGAAGGCACTCTCTTTATATAAATTAAGTAGTAAGAACAGGTACAGGAGTCTAAGAATCCTAATATTAGAGAATAAATCCCCTCTTAATGTTAAGAGATGGAGAATTCTGCAGCCACTATGGAAAGAAGGATAGAAGTTTCTCAAAAAACTAAAAATAGAAATACCATATGAGCTAACAATTCTACTTCTGGGAATTTACTTGAATAAAACAAAATCTCTAATTCAAAAAAATATATGCACCCCCATGTTTACTGCCACATTATTTACAACAGCCAAGATATGGAAGGAACACAAGGTTCCATTGATAAATGAATGGATAAAGAAGATGTGGTACATGTAAACAATGGAATATTACTCAGCCATAAAAAATAACAAAATTTTGCCATTTGCAACAACATGGATGGACAAAGAGAGTATCATCCTAAGCGAAATATGCCAGACATAGAAACTCAAATAATGATTTCACTTATATGTGGAATCTAAAAAAACAAAAACCAAACAAATAAAAAAGAAATAGACTTGTAAGTACTGACAAGGGACTGTTGGTTACAATCAGAGATGGGAGTGGAGGAATGGGTGATAGGTGAAGGGCATAAAGAGGAACAAACTTCAAATTATAAAATAAACTAGTCACTGGAGTGGAAGCATGTCATAGAGAATATAAAATCAATAATACTGTAATATCTTGGTATTGTAATAGGGTAACTACACCTACTGTGGTGAGCATTCAGTAGTGTATACAATTATCAAATCACTATGTTGTATATCTGAAACCAGTATAACATTGTATATCAACTAAATTCCAATAAAAAAACAGAAATGGAGAATTCTGATGCAGACTGCTCAAAATAATTAGGAGACTGAAAATGTGTCCTAAGAAAAACTAGTCATATCAAACTTTTGTGAGAAGAGCTAAAAATTGAAGGCTGCTGGGAATAAAAATAAAAATCTCAAGTGTTATGAAGATAATGTGACATCAGCACAGCTGAAAAAGAGATTAGAATATTAAGATATATATTTAGGAAGCTACTAGAACCTGCCAGTTGGTGTCAGGTAGAGCGTATGACAAAAAAAACAAAAGACAGACTAACAGTGACCAGAATAATAGCTTTTAAAAGTTAATTATCTTTAAGAATTAATTTTACTTTAAATTTTGTTTTATCTTGTGAACTACTTTCTGTACCTTCCAAATTTTCTGCATATCACTAATATTTAAAATTGGATGTAAACATCATACTACTTTTACATAAAACAGATTTTTCATATTAGTTCTGATATTGTTATTTTTCCCATGGGTATTTCATATACCCTTTCGAACATTTACCACCATTCATTCATTAAAAAAAAATTAATGACTACTTTTTATGTTCTGGGCACTAAGTCTTTCAATCATAAATTATTAATAGCATGTCCTTATAAATATAATATAACAGTTCACAAAATTTAAAGGCTTTGTTGAGGAAGGAATACACAATTGATAAGTAAAAGGTAAAAACAGGAAAATAAAAATATTGATAATGTTTTTTTCTTAGGTGGCTGCATTGTGCCTGTTTTAGTGTTATTCTTTTTTACTGCATATATAGTATGTTTGAATGTATTAAGTATTTCATTATAAAAAGGTAAAATGATCTGTCTTCATGGAATTTACTGTATTAGCCTTATACGAGACCCACAGTTGACAATCTGCTAATGCAGAGGCACTTAAATATCAGCAAACTGCCAGCTTGAGCACAGTGAATTCTGAAGCCTATGGTAAAAATACTGATTAGTACCATAAAAGTACTGTTAATAATAACCTCCCATCTTTAAAAACTCTAATTAAGACAATAATAGTGAATGCTACCACACAAGGATATTAGAAATAGAATTTCCGAGGTACTACAATTACACTAAAGTTTTCTGTATGACTGTGTGATACGAAATACTGTTGTTAACTTCAAGGAAGAGGACAAGATGAAGGAGTAGAAGGGTACTTTTTAATCTTTAAGTTAAAAAAAATACAATATAATCTGAGTCAGTTGCAAAAGCACAAATAGAATGAGCATAAATTCATTTTGCTCCAAAATCACTGTCATTTTTCTATGATATTCGTCTCATTCAGTCTTCAATAACAACATATTCCTGCTTTCTACTGGATAATTAGACAATGATGGAAACCAAACTTCATGAAACTATGTAGTTTATTTAACACCAAAAACTTTATCTTACACATACCTGGCAGGCCATAATTTACCATCACTTTAAATAAAAATTGCTATTGTCACCATTTTAAAGTGTATGTTTATTGTTAAACTAAAAAAATTTTCATGATTCTGTATTTGAGTGCATGTTTATTTCTACATATACTGCGTTATGACATTATCTAAAATTTAGCCCTTTCAAACATTACATTTACCATTATTAATTCACTGAAAAAAAAGAATTAATGACTACATTTTATGTTCTAGGCCCTAACTAATCTAGGCAATAATTTCAAGGATTAGTAAGTGACAGTGCCTGCACTTGATAAAATTGTTTCTAAATACACATGATTTTACTGTGAAATCTTTATTGATTACATTCAGTAAAACAAATTAATCTCTAGTCAGTAGCAGTATTCTCAAAGGTCACAAATTAAAGCCCAATTTCTGCAACTATACAAAAACCTTGCTAATGTTACTCTCATTATTTTAGGCAATAAAAATGAATTAAAAGTTCATCTATCTACTACATGATTTTTCTTTAGTCTCCTACGTTATCAACTCTGAGAGAGAGAGAGAGAGTGTGTGTGTGTGTGTGTGTGTGTGTGTGCGCGCGCTGAAAGGGAGAGGGAATGCTTTTTCCTTGCTTGACTTTATCATGTCATTTATTTCATGCTGTCTGTTAATTTATTAAATACATGTTCACAACCTCATTATACTCTCTGTTATTTGTGGGAAGGTTCAATGTTTTATACAACTCAGATTTTCCCATAATTATTTTCAACAAAAGTTGGACAATGAATTTTCATGAAGGAATTTAAAATTTGTAGTCATTTAGTTAGTAGCCCTTATATATTACTATTATTATTTAATTATCAATATATTGCTGCTCAGAGACCTCACATTTTAAAAATATTACTATAGTGAGGTTAGATTATATTATTTAGCACTAACATCTATGTCTGTAAATTTGCTTGGAGTGTGAAATATAGCTACAGAGAAAATAAAAGAATATATACTCCCAATTACTTGGGACAAATTTTCAAGTATTTCTTTTGGAAATGAATCACAATAAAAACATGAAATTAGCAGGTACAGCAAAGAAATTTTCTAGTTTTTATTAATATCAGCAGGAATTATATATGTTTACCAAATGTTGTTTAAATGTGAAAAAATACTATGAGACTTCTATAAATTGATTTAAAAAACACTGCTGTTAAAATGAAGAGTTTATATATATATATATATATATATAGTTTTGAAAAATAGGAAACACAGTTGCAAGACAAAAACACAGAAAAAATTTTTACTCTAAACTGAAAATTATAAACAGTAACTGTTTTTTAACATTAAAATTAGCATTTTTTTCAATTGGAATACCTCATGCAATTAGGGACATAGCATAATCAACAATTCTTACACTTCTGTTGGAAATACTTAGTAAGTACATTTTGCAAAGCTACTTTTATAATGTTTGCCTCAATGATTCATTTTGTGAGGAAAAAAGGCCTTTTTCTAGAAACTCTTCAAGGTGGAGAAGCTCATGTCCCACCATTTATCACTTCTTCCTAGGACATGAGACCCAGTCTACCTCACCCAGTTTCATCCAATAGCTCCTTTCCATACAGATATATTTACCCTTCTAACTGGTCTAAAAAATTTTAATACAAATGCATTACATTCCAGCGATGAGATTTCTCCTTCTATCCCTAATTTCACTAAACATATACTGTTAAATTAATTCAACATTAATTCAATTGTTAAATTAATTCAGACTTAAGAGGCTCCATGGCTTTGGTGGCCTTTGTAAGCAAAGCAGACCCAAAGTCTATAAATGCCTTAAGGTAAGGAAATAAAAACATGACACCCAATCACAAACAGCCAACTAGGCTTTAGGCTCCAGCCAATCAAATAATTTCCTTCATTCGCTTCTGCATGTTCTCTGCATTGTATGTCTTCCCCTTGCTCTCCTGCGCTGCACTCCCAACTGCTTCTGGTTTGGCACTGTGATTAGATCTGATTTTTTCTCAAATAGACTCTGAACATTTTTAATATGCCTCAGTTGATCCTTTAACAATAAATTTTTGCATGTTTTTCAATATTTGATGATTTCTTTGTGTATCTAAATATGTGTATGCATATATATATATATTTAAAATCACAGTTCAATTCTGTTCCCTCAAGCATCTCTTATAGACAGTGAGTCTGCAGGCTGCAACCTATTTTTGGGTCAAATCAATCTTGTTCAGAGAACCACCCTCTCTCTCTACCTCCAAAAGGGAATAGAGACTGCTTAGGATGGGTGGTTCTAATTCTCAAAGTTTTTCTCAAGAGAAATCAGTCTCATTGCTTACAAATCAGAGCTAAAAAATATCTTTCTGGCTTTCCCTGTGTGGTTCCTATGTGAATGAGATGAGCCACCATGTGAGGTCAGCTGGGTCTGATGGAAAAATAACAGGCTTCAGTGCGACTTGGAACAAATCACTTCACCCCTTATAGGCTTTCATTCTTTACAAAATGAAGATAATAAGACTCACCTCATAAGATTGTTTTGAAATGAAAGAAATTATGTAAAAGTTTTATTAATCTATGAAGTTGTGTGATAAAATTTATTATTTGGTTAGAGTAGGATATATATGTGAAATGTTGCACAAAGGTAGATGGTTACTATAAACTCAAATTTAGTGCTAGAATTTAGCGTTTTTATCTAAAAATATGCTGTGCTTCAACCAGCTTTTCAGTTCTCTTTTTAATCTTTCATTATGTAACTACTCAAGGGAAAGTAAAATAATCTCCCCAACCTTACATGTTTCTAGCAGGGTGGACAGTTTACAGGAAACAATTATTTGCCTAAATAGGATGCTATCTAATCTCAGATGCTAGTTAGGGTGATTCATACTATCAATTATCAAAGAATCTAGAAAAGGAAGAAACAAGTAGTTGGGAACAATAGGGTAGTTGTGGGAGATGGAGCACTTCAGCTAGGCCTTGAAATATTGGAATGTTAGGAAACAAGCATTCCAAGCCGGCAGTATGAAAATAGGAATAGAAACCTTCAGTATGCAGGGAGAGAATGAAACGAGGTCGTTTCACAAAGCAGTTGTCAAGAAAATCAGCACTGCACTGGGGCAAACCTTGCCTGGAGAGAATATCACTGAAACAGCCTTGAAACATAGGGCCACAACAGCCCCACTGTCTAAGTCAGCTTGCTGATTCCCAGCTTTTCTCCCTTGCACCAACTATGCCCACAGCAACCTGTCTGGAAACACCTGGTGTCCTCTGCTTATAAATCTTCATAATGGATCTAAACATTTTTCTTCTAACAGATTTGCCACTTTCTAACAGATTCCCAGTTTCACTGAGAACTATCGTAATTTCGAAAATATGCTTTCATGCTCCTCAAATTTCTATAATTAAAAAATTTCCTATAAGATGCCATGGTTTTAATGTATAATTATTAACCATATATGTTCTTTATTCTCAACATGTATCTATCATATTATATAAAACATAACATCATAAAATTAAATCCATTAGCAAAAATGATGTATCAGTAGCATCATAACTATTACAGATATCTAATATGTGCTTGTGTAAGACTATATTATCACATTTATTTTTCCAATAACCTTTTGGGGAGATAGTATTACTATATTATTATTTCATTTTATAGTAGAAGAAATTGTTATTTAAAAGGACCAAGTTATTTTCCTCAAGACTAAGAGCTCATAAATGGCAGAGATGGGATTGAGAAGTACGTATTCTTCAAACATAATCAAATGAATTTTAAGGAATGGATGAAACAAGTAGTTTCTTAGATTATAAACTATCAGAGGGACACCACAGTAACTCCAGCCTTAATGCTCAAAGTGTATACTGCTCTTGAGCCTATAAATGTAGGAAGCCAGGGGAAGGGAGAAATTCATATTATTAAGCACAGATCTCTTTCTGTTGAATGATTTTATTTGTGTCTGTGTAGTTTCAGTCAGCTAATAGTACAATCTTCAAACTGCTCTATTTACTGGACACAAAAGTGTATTTTTTTTTAAATTATAAACATTAAAAATTCATATGGTCATAAAATCACAAAAGAAAATCTAAGAAAGAAGACGGTAATTCAGGAAAGAAAGCATTTGCAATTTGTTTTCAGAATATTGATAATACTACCTCAGGGCAAGTGAATTAAAGATGTGCATCTGCTCTGATAAACAATTTTTATTAATAGAAACTGTTTCTTCCATCATTAAGTAAGTATTCTTTAAATACTTTATATTTTTTAGTCTGAAAATATGCTAACTAGTACTGGGCTCCAAATTGCCAGACTGAATAGTGCTCAGTCTGGAACATACACATATGAGCACTATGAAATTTTGTAAGCAATATAACATAAAAAGGAATGACAAAGGCATAATCATAACATGGGTAGAAAAATCATATTTGCAATATAAGATGGAAAGAAAGGGTATTCCTTAAGAAGGCTGTGGTCAGCATACACATTGAGACTTTTCAATATATATGTGACCTTAGAAATCATAAGTAAGTCAGACAAGAAGAAAAGAGGTCTTTACAAGGTGTCCAAGTAATAAATAACTTACAAAGCAATTTAGAAACCTCAGCAATCACCACTTACAAGGCTGTGGTAGGGAACGGAGTCTATATTTGTAGAGAAGAGCAGAATCAATACAAGGAGTAAGCTGTCAGTTTTTTCTATAGTGTCGATATCTCAGACTGGCTGCTTTCACTGGTGGCCTGTAGAAACAATTTCCAAAAGTATACTATTGAGTGACATGTTGCATGGATTAAATGATTTACTTTAAGCCCCTAACTGCATGTTGAAAGACCAGTAGCCCAAAAGGAGTACTAGAGAGCCTGAGGACAAAGCAACCTATAATAACAGTGTGATTTTGGAATGGTTTATACTTAAGAAAACCCACAACAACTTCCATCCAGAACAGTACGTAAAAATTGAGAAGTGGTCACAACAGACTTACAATGTCTGGCTACCAGGAGGATCATTCACAATATATAGAGAGCTGATTAAATGGATTTATTGGCCAACTTCCTGTTTGTAAGTCATCAGTTAAAATGGTGATTTAATCTTAGAACAGCAATGAGCAGTCTTAACTCCCTTTTAGTATACTTATGTGATAAAGATCTAGTAACAACTTTTGAAGTGTGTCGCAAACTCAAACCCCATTGCTGTGTGACTTTGATCTTTTAAATGAGAAGATGGGATCAATTTAGCTCTAGTCTCTTCCAGCACTTACATTTCTATTATAAACATCAATTGTTGTTCAGTGTTATAGCTGACTGATCATTTGTGGGCAATTGATGTATCTGGAAACACTGGCCCTTAAATTGAAGGCACTGAACTGTTTTGATAAAGAACTAAGATGTGAAGGTAGAGTAAGTTTCTTGACTAGTGGAAAAGATAGCACTGTGAGAAGTGAGGCAGGAACCTCCTCCCAAAATCACATTAAACATACAAGTACAGCAAATACAACTAACCCTCAAAAAGCAACCTGAAGACTGAAGAACTGACTGACTACATCTGGGGAAAAGGAAAAGACCTCACAGAAAAGGGTAAAGTAGCAAAGCCATGTTCTGGAGGGACCCAAGCCTTTCCCCTACCCCATCCCACAGGCAGGAGGTAAAGAAATGGAGCAGGGAGGGAGTAGAAGAAGCCCAGGACTGCTGAACACCTAGCTGCAGAGATCTGTGCTGGGAGTAAAAACTCACATTTCATGGTGCTCTAGAGTTAGTGGGGTTGGAAAGCAAAAACACGTAGAATACTCAGAGAGACTGAGATTCTAGCCACTTGTGGAGAACAGGTATGCACAACCAGCCCCACTGGGACAAAAGAAAGGCCGGAAGTTTGAAGGACTTCCCAACAGCCAGAGGGGCACTAAAGGATTACACAGAGCTTGCTGCTCAAGAGAAAGGTCAGGGAGACAAACCTTCCTGGCATGGTCAGCCCAGCAGGTTGAGAACTCTCAGGAGCTTCAGATGCCCCATACCCCTGGCTGGCAATGCAGCCCTGAGGCCCCACACTGCAGTATGCAGCCTGCTACTCCTTCCTCCCAGCAGGTGTCAATCCCACTCACCTGCTGCCCCCACCATCATGCAAGGCCAGCCGGAGGATGACCCTGTCCATGGTAGCTACAGGACCTTTCTGCTCCTTTCTGCATGTACAGCCTGTTGGAACTGGCAGTGGAGGCAGGCATTACACCTGGAAAGGCAAGAAACCCTCCCAGCTGAGCTCTTTCCATCCTGCACGTGGTGATTCTGCTTGTCTGTGACTCCTGCCATTGCTGCAAGCGCAGGGCAGCTCCAGAGAGTAGAGCTTCTGGGCACTAGAGGGCGCTGCCTACACAAAGTTATTATCACATAGGAAACACTAAAAAAGTGAACCAGCAAAGGAATTTGGTCCAAACAAAATTACAAGTAAAAACATCAGAAAGAGGGCATAATGAAAATGAAATCATCAATCTTCTGGATGAAGATTTCAAAATAAAAGTCATAAACATGCTCACAGAGCTACAGAAAAACACTCAATATTACAGGGAGGACTTCAAAAAAGAGATACAAACTTTGAAAAATACAGTATCTAAAATGAAACATACAATGAAGGGATTTAAAAATAGACTGGATGAGGTAGAAGAGATGGTAAATGAAAAAGAATTAGAGAAGAGGAAAACAAAGAAGCTGAGGCACAGAGAGAAAAAAAGGATTTCTAGGAATGAAAAGAATAATCAGAGAGTTGTGTGACAAATCCAAATGGAACAATATTTACATTATAGGGATACCAGAAGAAGAGAGAAAAATGGATAGAAATAATTTCTGAAATTTCTGAAAACTTCCCCAATCTAGGGAAGGAAATAGTCTCTCAGGTCATGGAAGAGGACAGATCTCCCAACACAAGGTACCCAAGGAAGACAATACCATGACATAGAATAATAAAAATGGAAAAGATCAAAGACAAGGAGAGAGTATTAAAAGGAGCCAGAGAGAGTAAAAAGATCATTTATAAAACACACTTCTCAGCAGAAACATTACAAGCCAGAGGTGGGTAGCATGATATAGTTAATGAAATGAAACAGACCTTTCTCCAACCAAGAATACTCTACCTGACAAGATTATCATTTAAATTTGAAGTAGGGATAAAACAATTTGTAGATAAGCAAAAGCTGAGGGAATTCACCAACGCTAAACCAGCTCTACAAGAAATTTGAAGGGGACTGCTCTGGATGGAAATGCTCCTAGGGCTAAATAGCTGTCACCAGAGAAAAATAAATCCACAGTAAAGGTAGAAGACCAATTAATTACTGAGAAAATACAAAATTAAATCAACTACCCAAAAAGTTAGCCAAGGAATACCCAAAGAGTACAAAATATGACATCTAATATATAAAGAGTGGAGGAGGAAGAAGGGGAGGAAAAAAAAGAACCTTTAGCTAGTGTTTGAAAGAGAAAAAAGTGATTTAAGATAGACTGTTAGACAATATGGAAGCTATCCTTGAAACTTTGATAACCACAAATCTAAAGCCTGCAATGGCAATAAGTACATATCTATCAAAAATCACCTTAAATGTAAATGGACTGAATGCACCAATCAAAAGACATAGAGTTGCAGAATGTATAAAAATACAAGCACCATCTATATACTGCCTACAAGAGACTCACTTCAAACCCAAAGACACAAACTAGAAATGAAGGGATGGGAAAAGTTATTTCACTCAAATAAAAGAGAGAAAAAAGCAGGAGTAGCAGTACTTACATGAGACAAAATAGATTTCAAAACAAAGAAAGTAACAAAAGACAAAGAAATACATTACATAATGATAAGGGCGTCAGTCCAACAAGAGGATATAACCATTATATACATCTATGCACTCAATATAGTAGCACTTAAATATGTGAAACAAATACTAACAGAATTAAAGGAGGAAATAGAATGCAAGGCATTCGTTTTAGGAGACTTCAATACAACACTCACTCTAAAAGAAAGACCAAACAGGCAGAAAATAAGAGACAGAGACACTGAACAACACATTAGAACAGATGGACCTAACAGACATCTACAGAACGCTCCACTCAAGAACAACAGGGTACACTTTCTTCTCAAGTGTACATGGAAAGTTTTCCAGAATAGATTACATACTAGGCCACAAAATGAGCCTCAATAAATTCAAAAAGATTGAAATTGTGCCAACCAGTTTCTCAGACCACAAAGGTATGAATCTAGAATAAATTATGAAAAGAATATAAAAAAGCCCACAAACACATGGAGGCTTAACAACATGTTCCTAAATGATCAATGAATCAATGACCAAATTAACACAGAGATCAAGCAATATATGGAGACAAATGATAACAACAACTCAACACCCCAAAACCTGTGGGATACAGCAAAGTTCTAAGAGGAAAGTATATTGCAATACAGGCTTACCTCAAAAAAGAACAATCACAAATGTACAGTCTAAACTCATAATTAATGAAACTAAACAAAGGAAAAATAAATGAGACCCAAAGTCAGTAGAAGGAGAGACATAATAAAGATCAGAGGAGAAATAAATAAAATTGAGAAGAATAAAACAACAGAAAGATTCATAGATACCAGGAGCTAATTCTTTGAGAAAATAAACAAAATAGATAAACTCCTAGCCAGACTTATTAAGAAAAAAAATGAGTGTACACACATAAACAGAATAAGAAGAAAAAGTCACTATAGACACCACAGAAATACAAAGAATTATTAGATAATACTATGAAAAATTGTATGTCAACAAATTGGACAACCTAGAAGAAATGGACAACTTTATAGAAAAATACAACCCTTCAAGACTGACCTAGAAAGAAACAGAAAATCTGAACAAACCAGTTATGAGCAATGAAATCAAACTGGTAATCAAAAAACTACCAAAGAACAAAATTCCTGGTCCAGATGGCTTCATGGGTGAATTTCACCAAACATTTAAAAAGCTAATACCCATCCTACTTAAAGTTTTCCAAAAAGTGCAAGAGGAGGGAATACTTCCAAACTCATTCTATCAGCCCAGCATCACTCTAATACCAAACGAGACAGACACCAGAAAAAAATAAAATTATAGACCAATATCCCTGATGAACATAGATGCAAAATCCTCAACCAAATATCAGCAAACTGAATTGAAAAATACATCTAAAAGACCATCCATCAAAACCAAGTGGGATTTATTCCAAGGATGCAAGGATGATACAATATTTAAAAATCCATCAACATCATACACCACATCAACAAAAAGGACAAAAATCACATGATCATCAACAGATGCTGAAAAAGCATTTGGCAATATTCAACATCTACTCACAATAAAAACTCTAAAAAAAATGGATATAGAAGGTAAGTACCTCAACATAATAAAGGCCATATGTGACAAACCCACACCCAATATCATACTTAACAGCGAAAAGCTGAAAGCTTTTCCTCTAAGACTGGGAACAAGACAAGGATGCCCACTCTCACCAGTTTTATTCAACATAGTACTGGAGTTCCTAGCCATAGCAAACAGACAACACAAAGAAATAAACGCACCCATATTGGTAAGGAAGAAGTTAAACTGTCACTCTTTGTAGATGACATGATATTGTACATAAAAAACCCTAAAGAATCCACCCCAAAACTACTAGAACTAATAAGTGAATTCAGCAAAGGTGCAGGATACAAAATTAATACACAGAAACCTGTTGCTTTCCTATACACTAACAATGAACTAGTAGAAAGAGAAATCAGAAAAACAATTCCACTCACAATTACATCAAAAAGAATAAAATACCTAGGAATAAACCTAACTAAGGAGGTGAAAGACCTTGTGGTAAAATTGTAATACTTCCAGAATCTCTCACCTGGCTTTAGTTCATCTGCATATCAACAGGTATTTCAAGGGGTGGAGAGAAGTGGTTCATCTGCATATCAATAGGTAATTACAAGGGTGTACAAGGGTTTATCTGTACCAGAGAGGTTGGGTGGAGCTCTCTTCTGCTGCAGCCTTGTCAAGAGAGAGAGGAGTTGACTGCTTGTAAGAAATAAATGTGTTTCTTAACTTTATTTCTCCCTTTGACTGATTTTGGTTTCAAAGATATTTTGCCCAGGGATTTCCACCCCAGAGTTACATCTGGTGGTAGTCAGCAGGACCTCTGAATCTGAAATCTGTCTAAATGGGTGTGACCCATTGGGCGGGCTGCCTCTAAGGATAGTGGGAAGTCTCCAATGGATGCAGCGGAAGAGGGTGCAGTTTGGCTCAGGAACCCCCATATGTGGGGCTTCCAATTTGAGAGCCCCTAGTGGGGAACTGGTCAGGGTAAAGCACCTCCTAGAGGGGTGGGGCCTTCCCCAGAACTAGGAAGAGTGGAGACACTGAAAGCTGCAGAATTAGCCCTCCATCAGATAGAAGACTGTTTAGAGGCCTTGGGTGGCCATGTAGCAGCTGGCATTGTAGGATCTCTTTCCGTCCAGTTGTGCAAAGTGTTATTGAGCAGAGAGAGAGGATTATCAAGGAGGGAAAGAGGGTTATTGAGGAGAGAGAGAGAGACTCAGCAGGAGAGACACACTTCTTGTCACCTGGAGGAGCTGGGTGATGACCTATGGAATGCCCTCAAGGAAGAAAGTTATTGAGTGGACAGGTCATGCTCCTGGAAAATTCCTTAGCAGCAGTGTGGGGGGAGGCAGCAGGAAGAGTCTGCATTGCAGAAGGTCGTGGGGAGGAGGGAGGAAAGAGCAGTGCCTTCAGCTCTGGAGATGGTGGAGGAGGTGTCGGGAGAAGACGAGGGGTTGGGGCCAAGGGCCAATCTGTTGCCAAAGCCACCATCCAAGGCACCAGCCTCTCCCATATTAAAGGCCTGCCTGATTGTAATTAAGAAAATAAAAACACAACAACCACAGGCTCCTGAGGAGGAGGAGCCAACCCTCTCCAGGTTGTGGAGCACTCCATGCTCTACCCCTATACTCAGGGTAAGCTGGTGAACATGAACGTCTGGCATCAGCAAAAGCCACTGAAACCTCTGCCTATGTGGCTTTTGCATCTCTGGGATATGAGGGTGGAAAACATTGTTATGTTGGGTAATGAGATGAGTAGAATGGCTTCCCTGATGACTCACCCTTCCCTCTGGCAGTGGTTGCAAATGCCCGTCACACTTCTGGATTGGCTGACAGCAGCCTCAGGGCAGTTTGGCCTAAACAGGGTAATTTACCACGCTTACCCACTAGCTGGAAAATGTATGCAGAGCTCCAACAGGTATTGCGGGAATTGGGCATAAAAAATATCATCTGTAATATGGACCCCCAGGGTCCTAATGAGGAGTTGTTCACCATAGGAATGAGAAATCTGGTGCGCCATACAGCTCCCCCATCTCTCTTTGGGTCCCTAGTGACTATTCTTGCCCTTCACATAGGGCAACTCTTAAGTGAGGTTACTCGTACTTTAGTACATCTGGGGAAGTTGAAACAATAAGAGCCCAGAAGGAAGTACAGGCTACAACTGAAAGGAGAGGTACAAAAGGCCCCATGAAGGTCTTGAGGACCCAGATGTGGGTTGATTTGATAAAAGCTGGGTAGTAAAAGAAAAAATTGATGGGCAGCCCAATAGTATCTTATTAGAACTGTGGCACCAATTAAAGCCAGAGCAGCAGTTCCAGCCACTGAGGTCCAGGACACGGAAGCTAAAGGAAAAGCCCCATGTCCATCCTGTGTCCCTGCAAAACTTCCTGGGGGACAGTACTCAGGCTCCGCTTGGGCCTCACCCCCACAGGAGGATGATTAGTTATTGTAGTTTGACTGAGGGAGGATCAAGGCCCCCACCTTGGGGGATATGGTGGGGACCAGAGGCCACATGTAGAATGATATTTATTAGTCCCCAGTTAATGTGCAGTGTGTCCTGGCCCTAGTGGACACAGGAGCCCAATGTTCCATATCTTATTGTGACCTGGAGGGCTTTCCAGGGAACACCCCCCACCCATCTGTTTGCAAGGTGTGGCTAAGTGGAACAAGCCCAAATCCCCTTGGGATTAGGGCGTCTAATACTGTTTGTGATGTTATGCTCATGTCTGATTACTTTACAGATAAATGTGGCATTTTTACAAGAGGTTTTGGGTCTTGTAGACTACTGCAGAGTGTTTATTCTGCACTTGGCACAAATTCTGAGGCCCTTTTACCATTTGGTATGAAAGGGCATCAAGTGGGGCTGGCATGAAATGTGCACATTTACCTCCGCTATTGCAAAATGGACAGTCAAGGCTGTGGAGGTCTTGAGTGAGACAAACCCATCAGGACCCTGTGAGCTGGATGTCCCTGTGACTGAAGACAGCTAGGGCTGGGGCCTTGGCAGTGCCTTGTAGACCGTTTACCTTTCACATTGGCCCAGGTGCATTAGCTAGCAGCACAGCCTGCCTCAGGCAGAAAACAATATAGGCTGCAGCCTGTCAGTGGGGCCTGCCTTTGACATTTGAAGAGGTCAGCAGAGCCCCATCAGAAGTGCACTGTGTGACTGAGTCCCACAGCAACCTGGAGACTATGTGGCCTTGGACGTTTCAACACATCAACCAATGATGGCTGGCCCTTCTGGCACCTTGGGGACAAGGCCTGGAAGCTGGCCTCCTGTGTGTTCCTGGAGTAACAGCAGAATGGCCCCCAAACATGACAGTAGTGTAATCAAACAGGCCAAAAGGTAACATCATCTTACTGGGGAGCTTTTTCTTACCATTGTGGCCAGTGCATGTGCCTCCTGCAGCCCTACATATAGACATATATAGCCAATTAATATATGATAAAGGAGCCAGGTATATACATTGGGGAAATGACAGCCTCATCAATTGGTGTTAGCAAAACTGGACAGCTACATGTAAGAGAATGAAACTGGATTATTGTCTAACTCCATACATAAAAGTAAACTCAAAATGGTTCAAAGACCTGAATGTAAGTCATGGAAACTTAAAACTAACAGGAGATAATATAGGCAAAAATTATTTTTTGAATATAAACATGAGCAACTTTTTCCTGAACACATCTTCCAGGGCAAGGGAAACAAAATTAAAAAATGAACAAATGGGACTACATCAAACTAAAATGCTTCTGTACAGTGAAGGACACCATCAGCAAAACCAAAAAGCAACCTACAGTATGGGAGACTATATTCATAAATGACTTATCTGATAAGGGGTTAACATCCAAAGAACTCACATGCCTCAACACCCAAAAAACAACATGATTAAAAAATGGGCAGAGGATATGAACAGACAATTCTCCAAAGAAGAAATTCAGATGACCTACAGGCACATGAAAAGATGCTCCACATCACTAATTATCAGGGAAATGCAAATAAAAACCACAATGAGATATCACCTTACACGACTTAGGATGGCCAGTATTGAAAAGACTAAGAACAACAAATGCTGGTGAAAATGTGGAGGATGGGAAACCTCCTACATTGCTGGTGGGAATGTAAGCTAGTTCAACCATTGTGGAAAGCAATATGGAGGTTCCTCAAAAAACTAAAAATAGAAATACCATTTGACCCAGGAATTCTACTCCTAGGAATTTACCCAAAGAAAATAAGATCCCTGAATCAGAAAAGACATATGCACCCCTATGTTTATTGCAGCACTATTTACAATAGCCAAGATATGGAAGCAACCTAAGTGTCCATCAATAGATGAATGGATAAAGATTTGGTAGTACATAATGGAGTATTCAGCCATAAGAAGAAAACATATCCTACCATTAGCAACAACATGGATGGAGCTGAGGGTGTTATGTTCAGTGAAATAAGCCAGGCGGAGAAAGACAAGAACCAAATGATGTCACCCATTTGTGGAGTATAAGAACAAATCAAAACTGAAGGAACAAAACAGCAGCAGACTCACAGACTCCAAGAAGGCACTAGCAGTATCAAAGGGAAGGGCTTAGGAAGCATGGGTGGGGAGGGAGGGAGAAGGGGATTAAGAGGAACTGTAATTAGCAATCACAATATAGACAGGTCTCAGGGAAAGCAGTACAGCATGGAGAAGACAAGTAATGACTCTATAGCATCTTACTATGCTGATAAACAGTGACTGCAATGGGGTGTGGGGGGGACTTGATAATATGGGTCAATGTTGAAAGCACAATGTTGTTCATATGAAACCTTCATAAGATTGTATATCAATGATACTTTAAAAAAAGAAAAGAAGAATAAGTTTCTTTCCAGCTCAGATTCTGCCATTTAGGAGCACTCACATAACACATAAAGGTTGGAGAGACGCAGAAGCTGTTGCTCCTGCAGTAGTAGCAGGCAAATAAATGCTTCGGCTGCCCCATAGAGGAGTTTCTATGGTGGCCGCTACTGCTTCCCTAGACCTCGGCCACCTTGATACCTGAAACATTTTGATTCGTGCTGGCAGTTCCTTGATCTCTCTAATGTTAGCAGCAAACCTGGAAGCTAATAGCCTTCTTTCCTGAATTTTGATTCTCCACACCATCCAATGATTTTGTGAGCCTTTGTTTCTTGAATTAAATCCCTTCCTGCTTCCAATTTCCAAAGTGGTTTCTGCTTTTAAAAGCATGGATGAGGCAGTGTTTTTGTAATATTTTTTAATAGACAGAAAACATCACAACACATACATTCCATTTAAAGCTTGAGGAAACAAATGAGATGGGACATTAAGGACAGTGAGATAAAATCTATTAAGAATGGCTGATCCACGCTGCCCCCATTTAAATCTCAGTTTTCACATCTGTAAAATGAAAAATTTGGTTAATTAATCCCTAAGGTTATTAATCCCTAAAACCCCTAGTGTTTACAAGTTCTCTGACTGTATGAGTCTAAGCTTATTGCTCAAAATGTCTAAATACTCAATTTTTATCAAGTTGCATATAACAGAAGCAATTTCTAAACTACCTATTCAGTGAGCGGTCCTTAGTTATGAATACCATTGTACTTGGATTTAGTGACATAAAATATAAAAGGTGGTTTCTGCCCTCAAGAGTCTTAACCTGTTTGTGGAAAGAAAAATCAGTAAGAACAATTGGCATGAGTAAGTGGAAAATACAATTATTCTAACTCTAGTTACTTCTGAAATTCAGAAGAAAATTCCTAAGTAAAGGCTGGAGTGAGAATGGTATCAGGTCTAAACTGGGCTTTATGGAGTGACTGGTGGACGAGGAAAAAAAAAAGACACACTTTTGGGTAAAAAGAAAGCAAATGATGATGCCTGAAAGGATATGCGAATGTGATTATATGTTTAGAGTGGAATTATATTATGGAGGCTGTTTGAAGAGAGATAGAGAGAACATTTCAGATTTGTTTCTATGAAGGATTGCAAGACATTAAAGGATTTTTGAGCAAGTGATAGAAAAGTCACATGACAAATTAAAAGATCAAATGTACATCTATCCTGGAACTCTTGAATGTGTCAGGTCTCAGGGGCGAGGGCATGTTTTAAATTTTAATAATAGAATAATGAGAAAGAAATGATCCACACATACAATTAAATGCAAAAGAAGACCTTGTCTGTGAGTCGGCACAAGGAGTCCGTGGAGGGGATTGTGAAAAAGATTTGTGATAAAGATTGTGAAAATGAATTTTAAAGTATTTGTATTGTTCAGAAAAGAGTGAATAAACAAATAACTGGGTTACTAAGTTTTAACATTTCAAAAAATTGTTGAGATGTTAAATGGGACTTAAAAATGATTAGGTTTCTGAATTCACTTTTGGAGGGTGAATTTTCAAAATCAACTTAAAAATTTTAAGCCTAGAAAAAGGTTTTACATTTTTGTTTGTTGTTTGCTTGAATTTGGCCAGGTTCCATCCACAAAAGTACAGATGAGCTGGAATTGATTTCTGCAAAAGAACCGTAGTAAATAACTACTAATTTAACTAGAGTATAAAATACTGTTAGGCAGGAACTACTGTTTACATGTATTTTGTCTTCCCTCTTGGGCTTAGCTCATTACTCTGCAGATAACACAAGTTCCATGTACATATGACCAATGAAGGAAGAAAAGATTGCCAGATCAGGTTATTAAGATCTTGTTATTAAAATATAATAAAACATTCTGTCAAAGTTCAGGGAGAAATGATTTGGGGTCTCTGCAAGAGGAACAATGAAAATTATACTTTAAGACACATGAAGGATTCTAAGGGGAAATAATTTGGCAAAGGCTGGTCTTAGGGATAATGTCCAAAGGAGAGACAATCAAGTTCATTTGTAAGGCCAGATCCAAAATATCCAACGTGATAGTCAGAAAAGAGCAGCTAGAAATTAAGAAACCAGTTGAAGTAAGGGCCCTCCATCCATCTATTCACTAATTTATTCATTCACAAGACTGGCAATGAGTCATAGATAAAACAGGGTTTTATCCTGACGCTTTGGATCTAGGGTATGGTGAGCAGCTGGAGCAGACCTATGGGGAGCACAGCTGTGATAACCCTCAGGTCTGTGTGTGGGCAGATGACTGAACTTCATGCCTACCAAATGTGGTGTCCCAAGGTACCTGCGTCTGTGCTAAAAGTATCTTAACAAACAAGGGTGGTCAGACCCAGTGTTATTCAGAGTCCTTACTCATTTGTATCCACTTCAAGAGCAGGGACAGTCAAGGTAGCGAACATATGAAAAGAAGTCAAAAGAAAAAATATGATAAAAGTTATAGAGATAAGTTTTAAATTATGTTATCTTGGTGAATTTCAGGAAGAAAATTAACTTGGAAAGCCAAGTTTATCTTAAATACTAATGATTGTAAAAAATAAAACATGTATCTTTAAAACTGGATGCTATAAGTCTGATTGCTAGCAGTATCTATGACAGAAAACATCAGAAAGAATGAAAGGCATATATAGAAAGAAATATATTCAACCAGCTCAAAGCCTTAACTAATAGTTTTCTATGATGTAAATTTAATGTGGCTACCTGCTCTGCAGCCTTAGAGTTTACACAGAATTTTTAATTGAAAATTTAAAAAATGTATGTCAAAGATCAGCTTTGGATTAAACCATCCAGAAAAGTTAATGAATTGCCAATTATATTACAACTTACAAGATGGTTATCAATTTTACAACAGGTAAAACTCTTATTTTTCTGTTCCACAAAGTCTTATTTACTCAATGAAAACTCTGGGGTTTGTTGTCAAAAGATTTGGATTTGAGATCTAGCTCCACT
Source organism: Manis pentadactyla (assembly GCF_030020395.1). Classification (NCBI taxonomy): domain Eukaryota; kingdom Metazoa; phylum Chordata; class Mammalia; order Pholidota; family Manidae; genus Manis; species Manis pentadactyla. The sequence continues at coordinate 62,192,788 of NC_080021.1, forward strand.
ATTTTGGGGTGAATAGATTTTAGTAATTGTCTTCCTTTTTACCAACATGATAAATACTTAGAGTTGAAAATTTGAGGGATATGGAATTTTATGCAAAAAGTAAAAGCCACTGCAAATCTACCACTATTCTCATTTTATATATATTCTTCAGAATTTAGCATGTTTATAAATTAATTATTATTAACAAACTAATGGTAAGTTTGTGATATATTAACATACTTGACCTGTAAATATGACCATTTAATATACTTCAACAGGTTGTAGTTGTCTTAGTGGGGACACTCTATGCAACCCATTACACAACCAACAGCTAAGAGTTTGGGCATTACATTCTGAGTTATCAGGTTTACATTCAAGATGTCCACTTACTTGCTATATAACTAGACAATTTTCTCTAAGATTTAGTTTCTTTGTCCAAAAGATGTGATAAAGATGGTCCTTATTTCATGTTTTTTTTTCCTGTGGCATCTCAATGAGATTATATCAAAAGTTCTTAACACAGTGCCTTGCATTCATTCATTCATTCATTTCTTCAACAAATACAGTTCATTCTATGTCCCAGTATGTACTAGGCATTGAGCAAACAAGGCTGACACAGTTACTGCTCAAATGAAGCTTATAGTCTGTTGAGAAAGACAGACATTCATAAGATACTACAAGGTGATTTATTATAACCATAATAAATAGTATGAAGAAAAATCAGAGTGTTATAAGAACATATCACCAGGTGACATACCTGGTCTGAAGTGACCCTGAGGTTCAGCAGAGTTTTCCTGAGAAAGTAACATTTTATCTAGAACCTGAAGTAGTAGCCAGCAAAGAGGTGGACCAAGAGAAGTCCAGAAAGGGCCCAAGATGGTGGAAGCTTTGTGCACTAGACTATCTGGCTCCGGACTCAGAAATAAGTTCCTATAATTCTGATCATACTCATTTTATATTTGTATATCTCACTTTTTTTACTTACCATTAACTCATGAGCATTTTTCTATATTACTGAAAAACATGACTTGCAATGACTGCTTAATGCCCATCATTAAATTAACCACTCTTCCATTTAATAATTTTATGTTTCTAATAATTTCCATTTTAAGAAATGCTGAGATAAAAATTCACATTTACTTGAGATTACTTTCTCATAATAACATATTGGATACAAGGGAAAAATATTGTCAATTTTCCCAAAATATCGTCTCGTAAAAATTTACGTTCTTAAAGTTGCCATTTACTTGGCTTCCCTAACTTGAGTCTTTCTTAACTTTGCTTTTGAATCTTCAATAATATTTGTAATAACAACAATAATCATACAGGGGTGTGATAACATATGAAAATGTCACCTACAGAGAAAATTGTATTAAGTAGTTACTCATTTCATCAATGCTGTTACTTATTATTGGCCAAGTACATTAACACAGGGCTAACAGTTTCAAGGAACAATAACTAATAATACTTATTAAGATCTTAGCCAGCTTAATTAATTCTGCAATGGATATTATTGTGTTAAGTATTTAAGAGCAAAAATCTGGTAATTACTTAGTTTTTTAAATATCTGTTTCTATTTAAATACCCTTTACCACAGTTTTATAGAGAGTAGACCTATCATTGAATAATCCCAGCTTTAGATCAATGATTTTGAACTTGAATGAAAAGTTGCATAGACCATGTATTTTTTAGGGAGAAAAAAGTAAACAGAGCAATTTAGACTGTGAGGCCACTTGACGAGAAGCAGGGGGCAGTGTGACAAAGGCTAAGGAAATAAACGGCAGAACTGCTGGATACCGGGGGAAACTTCCCTGGGCAGAAAAGGGAATTGTTCTTTTAACAAGAGGATATCTCTACTGATGTTGTTAATAGGACTGTCAAAAAAGAAAAGGTGCTGTGGAGTGCAGAGAGCTCTGGGCTACCAAAATCATTGAAGAACTACATTTGTGCTGGAAAGAGAAAGTGAACCTCTCTTGACTGATTTAGGAAGATAAAATAAGGGAAATTTTTATCTCATCTATTTGAAATAAATTAATAAATATTTTAATAATACAGCACTATTTTTAGAAGTATAAGCAATTTTATTTTTATTTTAGTAAATATGGGTTTTATTTTAGTAAAATTTATTTTCTGAAATATTTACTATTTTAGTAAAATCAATTTTACTATTTATTTACTAAATAAATGTTAGTAATTTATTTACTATTTATTGACTAAAATTTTAGTAAAATACATATTTAGATATTTATTTTAGTAAAACATAACATGATAAATAGTTGATTTCCTCATAATTGAAAAACAATCCTTTTATTCTAAACACATCATTTCAAACTTTATTTTATGATGCCTGTGCATGTTCAGTTCACATGTCATTGAATTCAGAAGTGTAAAATCACCCCTCCTTATGCCCAGTAATTACTGAATACTCTGCTATTTAGTTATAGGCAGAGTAAGGCATTGGATTACAATTTTAACTAGAATTGAAAAGTAAATTAGGAATTACTTCAAACAGAAAACAATAATAAAACAATGATGCAAATACATTATAAACATTATCACTATCAGAGCATTAAAATATGAGTTCTTCAAAGTTTGCTTGTGTAGTTTAAAATTCAAACACGTTATTGATGGGAACAAGGAACTGTGATCACCAACAGAGCAATATTCAAAGTAATATAAACCTGTCAGTATTCTAGTATATTCCAGTGTATTTAGTGAGCACTGAGGAAGTTCAGGAAAAGTAGCAAAGGAAAACAGGCTCTGAGACAAATGATCTCTTTCAAGATTAACACACGGAGGTTGCATTAAAACCCTCCCAAATTTCCAGGTGAGACTTTTGAGTTCTTCTATGCAGCTGTCTAATCTACCTCTTTCACAACTATAGTACAAGTGTGAAGTGTTCCTTCATCTCCTTCTTGTTCTGGAAGGCATTTATATTATACTGCAAAGCATCAAGTAGGGGACACTGACATTAAGAGCAAAAGATTTTACCTTTGGAGACAACTGACTTACAATTTGATCTTCCTGAGGACATTGTCACATTGCTCTTGACAGCCAAGTTTGCACTGGTTTGTATTAATAACATTATTTTATTTAAGCTGCATATTATGAAAAGGCTGTCTGAACATTTCCAGTAAGATTCACTAACTTTTGCTGAACAAAGGTGTAAGTAAATAGATGGTGGTCATATTAGGGGAGAAAGACATGCCTGCATGTAAAGTCCAGAAGTGTATACAAGTGGCCTTCACACATTTTTTTGTTGTTGTTTCTGGAATTATTTGTTCTCATTTTTGTTTTTTGGTTTTGTTTTTGACTTCTAAAAATTTAAACTTTCATTAAAAATTACCCAAATATACTTTTTTATTGAAATAGCATTTGGTAACATTGATCACAAATTTCCCTGTGGCCAGTCTCCAGGAAGTCCATTAAGGCTGTGAGCTCCTTGATGGCACACGTGCTCTCCAGGGAGTCCTATCATCCCCTCCATCTTGTATCATCCTCCTACTCTTGTTAGCTCCTGTAGGAATTAGAGACGCCAACTCTTCAAACACTTAGTAACTGTGATAGAGTGAAGAGCGGGTAAGAGCTTCATAAAGGATACTGACATACTGTTATTGAAATTTCAAGAAAGGAGAGTTTTTTTAAATGTTTAATAATTCTATTGATCATAGAGATAGTCATTGAGTTGGACCCTGAAGTGGAATTGTGACTGGTGAGGTGGGCATTCCATGAAGTCTGGAGCATAAGGTAGTGAGTGGTAATTCGTGTGTGAGTCTCACATAGGAACTAGGAAAGAAGAAATGGGCCATGACGTGTTAAAAGTGGAAGTAAGTCTAGATGTAATCTAGTATGGGTGCTTTTCAAATCTTTACTTTATGGAAATACCTTCTAAACAAATTTCAAGCATGCAACCAAAAGGTAAAATACAAAGTCAGAGTTGCATGGGAGACTAAAGCACTCCTGATTTGTAGGACCTGGTGGAGAACTTTTTAAAAATGAATACCCTAATTCCACCCTCCAATGAGAAAGTTAGACTCAGAGAAACAAAGTTACTCACTCAAGGTCATTATTAGGATTGGAGATCAAAAGTCTCTTCCTTACTTTGCAGCAGTATGTATAACACAATGAATGATTTCAGCTATATTTTCTGGCAGGGAGAAATAAGACAATAAATTTTTGATATCACACGTTGATACGAGGAAATTTGATAATGAGGAAATAACAGTGGGCAGTTTTTTAACTTCCACCTGAATTTTGTTTCATTTTATATGTTATCTTTAACATTCACCCTTGATTTCACTGATGGAAATTATTTTTAAATGTAAAACTGAAAATCAGGTAGAAGACCTGTAGCTGCACATGACACTACGGGCACCCCACAGGATTTGGCCTGAGCAGCCAGCTCTGCTCTCTGACACTCGGAACACGGGTTCCATCATGGCTGCGCACATGGCCAATCAAAATGTTGTGTCCTGTTCAAAGAAGTAACGATTATTTTCTCCAAATCTGATTTAATTTCACTGCACCTATGATACTTTCCAGTTAACCTATGGAATCTCTGTATTGTCATTAATTCTTGATAAACTTTTTTCTTATTAGATTAATAAACTAAAAACTGCCTTATATATCACATTAATAAGCCAAATATTGCCTACTAGGTTATTAAGCATTCATTCAATAAGAATTATATTGTTCTCAAATTGCACAGGATTTTTCCAGAAATAAAATTCTTACATAAACACCAAAAAAATCTAAGAGGGATTGAAAAGAATTTAAAAAATTTTTCAGTGTATTGTAAAATACTTCTTTACATCCACATCCATGGTAGTTAAATATAGAACATTTACTGTTTTCTCTCTTGTTACTAAGTTTTTAATACACAAAATATTCATTCAACAAATAAGTATTCACACAGAATATCCCTACTTTTTTACACAGCCATAAACACAAAAAAACATTAACAACAAATGACAGAACCTTGTTAATGATACAACCTGTCATTTCTTTCTAGGCTGACTTTCTCCCTGACACTGTGCTATGAATAAGCGTATGGCTCTAAAGACAGTTTTCCCAAGTTCAAGTCCTGGCTCTACCTCTTACTAGTTGTGTGACCTCAGAGAAATGTACCTGAATTATTTTTTTACCTTAATTCCCCTACATGTGAAAAAGGAATAATATCTATGTATAACTGAGAAGTAAATATTTTAAAACATGTAAACCTCTTAGTGTAGTGACTGACATTTATAAAATAATTAATGTGAGTTATTATTATTAGTCTGAAACTATAAACAAATAAAGGATACACATTTTCTTTTTTCAAAGGTAAAAGAAAAGCCAGACAATCCATATGGATTATAAAACTAAAAAGGTTGTCTATTTTTAAAAATCTTAAACAAATGCTTAAATCTTTATACAATGATGTTTCCCCCCACTCCTTGCTTTCTTGGAGGGGAAAAAAACTGCTGAATTCTTGGCATCTCTTGAAATACTATCTTCAAATTATTGTATCATCACATACCCAGAAGAGGAAACTAAAAATGTTAGACAGCTGATCAGTCTTCACAGAGGAGACTGCTAAAACATAACCCTCTACTAAAGACAGAGTCCCTGATTTCATGCAACCTGCATTTGAAAATTGCATTATAGGCGAAATATGCAAGAAATAAAATGTACCAAATACAGCCCTCTTTTTTTGGTGCATGAATCTGATGACAGTTCAAGAATAATCATTTCTATTTCTTTAGGTAAAACAATCATTTGCCTTCATTCATGAACAAAGCTAGGAGATATAACCTAAGAGGCCAATCTATCTCTTAAAAAAAGTTGTAGCTTGGTTAGGCATGATTTAGAGAGTATGGCACTTTTCTCATTTAATCCTATCCAGATCCCATAAGGGGGGCTGTGTTATTGTCCCCAGTTTTATATTTGAGAATAATGAGACTCAAAAAGGTTCAGTTACTTGAGCAGGGATTGTGTACTATGGACAATAACCAAGATTCTAGCCCCAATTTCTCTGTTACCAAAATGCATTCTCAGGTCACTACATCGCATCTGTGGATTCCAGAGTCTAAAAAGCCACTCTTCTTAATTTTGGTCCTGCTCAAACATCTAGCTTTTACAAACTCAACATATGGCTCTTTGCTGTAGATTTCACTATCTTCACTGAAAGAAAAAACTTTGTTAAATAATCCACTGTACCATACCAGAATTTTGGAGTCCATATAACAACAAATTTCAGGGCTTCAGAATGCCTGTAGAAGCATTAGAGTGCTCATACCTGTGAATTTCCTTAAAGGTTTTCACCCTTCTGTCCCCAGAATCATTTGAATTTCAAAATATATTTATGTAAACTCATGAACTGTGACAAGTTACCTTAAGAACTTTTAAAACAGTACAAAGAGTTAACACAAGGAAATGCAGGATCTGACACTGAATAATGAACCCCAGATTTTGGTTTCATTTAATTTGGACAAAGATCCAATTATAAATATTTTTACACTCAGAAAATAGGTGTTTCTCTCTTGCATGGATATCTACTGCCTTTCTGCTCCCTGTACCTGTGTTTCCAAATTTTGGTCACCTAGAAATTTACTATTCTTCAATTTAGTAACATATAAAGAGACTTGCAGGATTTGATTCTAAGTATACAGGATTCAGCACACAATAGTATTTCTCATTCTCTACAGTGTGATTTTAATGAATATTTTAGCACTGAAATCCGTAGTTCAAAAAAATCAACCTAAGAATCTTTTCCAAATGTAATGGTAGGCTTTGATCTCAGAGAACACATGCATATATCAACTCAAATGGTTTCCTTTTAAATTTTAAGATAATCTAAAAAGCAATATTTAAGATACTTAGCACAAAATTGTCAAATGCTTTCACTTCAAACTACAAACTCTAGTAAAGGTACTACTATAAAATTGACAAGATATTGATAAAACAAGTAGATTCAGGGGAACTAATTAATTCTATAATTAAATACTGTCTTTAATTTTATTTTGAAATAGATAAGTAAACGAAATTATCAACCATTACATCAAATATAATTTTTGTGCTTTGTTTTCAAACTAAATCTACTCATGAATATTAGAAATATTAATATTTCACTGGGAAGCACTTACCCCTCTTACTGGGAAGACTAAACTGGGATTCATAGTTCCACCCAGGCCTTCTTTGTCTGGAGAGCAAGCTGCCTATGAGTTCCCACAGAAAGTTACACAGAAAAGGAATTCCTCCTATCTGAATTCTCGATAAAATATGACATGAATAGGTTACCGTATATGCAAAAACAAGACAAAGGCAAATTTTAAAAATAGCACTTCATTACATTATTTCTTCACAAATGCTAAAACACATGACCATGTTAATTTTGACAATAAAATCAACCTAACTAGTGTAAAAAGCAACAAGTCCGATGTTGAAGTTGATAGTAAGACATACTCAAACTAAGAAGTTCACCAATGTGCGTTAGAAGTTAAAAATATATTAGAAAGTCATATACAAATTGCCAGTTATACACATTTAACATGTTTTAGCTCCTTCTCTGTAACAAAATTGTATTTTTGGGTTTACTGTAAATGGAAAATAAGATGTGCATTTTCTTCCTGGCATTTTACAATATAAAGAATAAATGAATAAATAAAAAAACCTCTAGGCTTCTAGTGCTTAACAATGTAACTGATCCATGGGCCATTAGTGAGTCATAAAATAAGAAAGCTCAATAAAATAATCATAACCTCACATGTTTATTTAGTTTTGAGACTTAACTGATGGACCTTTGTACCTGACCATACATAGAGACATTACACACACACACACATGCTTTTGCTCATGCTCTCTCATGTAAACTCGCATACACATGTGTTCCTGGGACAGCCATAATGCTATCACATCTTTCCTTTAATAACCAACAAAGGGGTGTTATTTAGTTTCCATAAGTAACTTAATCAATGGCCTTTTATTTAAATTATAATTATTTATAATTCTTGACCCCTGAATTTCTTCTGAACACCAGATAAACTGAAACCAAAAAGAAAGGCTCAACTTACGTGACCATATTTCAACTTCTGTAATTACATTTCTAGCTTGCTGAAATTTTCACCATTATCAAATTCATTTTAAGTATTTTTTCAATACATAAAATCTTCATACAGCATTCATGTTCTTTGTAACTTCCTAACTTACACCTAATATGGAGAATGCTCAAAATTGTGTCATTTCTCAAGTGACAGTAGGATATTAGATAACTTTAGGGTGAATAAAGGACAAGCTTCTTGTATAACATAGAGTTTTTTACACACTTAAAAAATGTCTCTTTAATAATACCAAATTAGTAGGTTAATTCCACATCCTTGATTAAAACTGTTGTCTCAGATCAATTTCAACTTATAGAAAGCAATGTTCATTAACTCTTCCTTTAAGCTTGTATTCTCCACAAACAGTATCCCTCCCATCCCCTCTCGTATTTTAGGAGAGGCAACTCTCCTCCTTCCAAGGTAAGTTCTTTCACTAGAATTTTCATGTCTTCTTTAGATTCATTTCTAGTCTCTGTTTAGAGACCTTCTCTATTGATTCTCCCTATTCTCACCCCCCTCCTTTCTTAAGAAAAACGTTCTCCTAACTCTATAATCCACTTTTCTTGCCTTAATTTTTTTTTCATCAGAGACCAGTTGTAAGAAATTGTTGACTGCCTGGGCTCCACTCGATCATCATCTGCTTGTTTCTTTCTCCCCTCACTCTGCCCAGCCATGCCAAGAAACTTTTTCTCTACTAGTTGTCACCAGTAAAGGCCATGACTTCCTTGTCCTGTCCTGCCTTTTTTGCATAGTACTCTATCAGGTCCCCCCAATTCCAATCCACTTTATCCATTCCTAACAGATTAATCCTAATTTTTCTAAAGTGTAGTTTAGTTAAATCCTTTTAGTGTGGAAGGTGGAGACAGCAGAGGGCAAAAAGGATTTCCAATGACTCTTTAACAGCTGGAGAACCAAATGGATTCCTCTTCCCCACAACTTTACCCTGATTTCACTATTCTTTTCACCTCTGATTTAGCAAAACAGTCATTATTCTTCCAAAAAGTGTTCAGATGCTTGCCTCAAACTTTAATATTCCCTTTGTCTAAAACAGTATTTTTCAAACATTTTTAACTACGACCTACAGTGAGAAATATATTTTAAATTGTGACCATAATTACTCATGTCTTATGTCAGTATCACATATAAATCTAAACAATTTTCATGACATGACACTCCATCATAACTTTTTATATGTAAATCATGATCCACTAAACCTATTTCATCACCCAGTAAGCAGCCACAGTTTAAACACCCTGCTCCATATTATCTAATCCTTGCCTTTTTTCTAAATGTGATTCAATTGCGTACTTCATTAAGCCACTTATGCATTCATTTCATTCATCAAAACAAGTAATGATCTCCTATTGGAAGTATTTAATTTCTGTGTGCACTGGGAGTAAAATGGAAATATGCAAACTCATCCCTGCCTTCACAGAATTTGCAGTGTTGATCATGTGCCTCTCTTCTTAAAGTCCTAATCCAACCATTTGTAGCTAAATTAAGCCAGACAGAGAAAGACAAATACCATCTGATTTCACTTATTTGTGGAGTATAAAAACAAAGCAAAACAGAAGGAACAAAATGGCAGTAGACTCATAATCACTGAGAAGGCACTAGTGGTTACCAAGGGGAAGGGGCTGGGGCAGGTTCCAGGGAAGGGTGAAGAGGATAAATGGGCACAATAATTTGCAATCACAATATAAGTTGGTCATGGGGTTGGCAGTACAGCATGGAGAATATAGTCAATGATTCTGTAACATTTTTCTACATTGACAGATAGTAACTGCATTAGAAGGGGTGAGGACTTATTAATATGGATGACTGTTGAACTACCATGTTATATATTTGAAACCAACATAAGATAGTATATCAATGACACTTCAATTAAAAAAATTATGTTACTTAACATTTCCTCATCTTTTGTATCTAAACTCCATTGCCACAAATAGACTGTAATATCCTTCAAGAGAGGAATCTTAATTACATATATTTGTACTCTGTACCTTCACTTAGTAAGGGGAACAATAGCATAAAGGCAAAAACAACTAGTTCTAGTCTTAGCTCACCACTTACCAGCTTTGCAAGCTTACACCAGTTGTTCAACTTCTCTAAAATTCAGTTTCTTCATCTGTAATTCTACTGCATAGTGTTTTCAAGATTCAGTAGAGTCTCCAAAGCATGACAGAAATGGGTTTTCACCCAAAAGAGGGGGAGTGGGTGCTTGGATCTCCTCCTGCCTCCACTGGAGCTTACAATTTCATCTGAATAAAGAAGAGCCTTGATACTAAAAAATTTTTTCAATTACTAAATCTCAAGATTTTGCAGTCATGTGCTCTACCTTTTCTGCCACATAAGGCTGAGGTGAAGGAAGAAGAATGAGGTAGGAAAAAGGGATCATAGGAGGGAGGGGGGAAGACAAGATATATTTCATAGAGTATACACTACTAAGTTTCAAGAGCTAGATTAGGAGCAGTATGTATATTACCTTATTTTTTCTGTTCAGCAACTTCACAAGATAGGAATTACCAGGCCCATTTCAACATGAAGAAAATGAACCTCTGAAAGATGAGGTAACTTGATCAAGCACTATAATTAAGAAGCAGTGAAGCCAAAATGTTCCCTTAACATTAGCTGGAGGTACCCTTGAAAGAAACTAACATGGACATTAGTTTTGTTTGTTTGTTTCCATTTTTCCCATATTTCACTGGACTTCATCCCCACAACTTTAAGAAGTATACTCAGCATTATTCTTATTTTGCCAGTTAGGAAACCAAGGTTGAGAAATGAAGTGATCTGCCCAACACCAAAGTAATGTAATGGTTGGCAAGGACGGAATTAAATACCTGAATTCATATTCTGTTCTCTTTCCATACACCAAACTGCCTTCTTTGAAACGAAGAAAGGAGAAACAGAGAAACAATAAGAAGGAAGGAGGCAGAAAGGACTGGACAGGTAGAGAATCATAGTAATTCTACTGCTTATAAGGGCTAGTGAGTCAAATGAGATAATTAAATGGAAAGCACCTTGAAAAATCTAAAACATTCTATCAATATGTCATTATTATTAACTATTCAAACAGTTTGCAGTGAAGAAGACATTTTATATTTTTGTAAAATTCCATGTGGTAATTGCAAATATAAGATATATATAATGACTTCATTGTTTAGACATACTACAGAAACACATATAAAAGAAGGAAAATCTGACACTCTTGAGATAATGATATAAGAGTTGGTTACATATGCCTGTTTTCTGTTCATGATATACAGTCCCTACTGTCAGAAAAATAATTCAGATTTTCAATTTTTCTTGGATTTCATCACAAACCCAATCAAAAGCATGAAAGTCAGTATTTTAATATCCTTGCACTATGTGAAAAATAACAGCATGCTCTACTACCTGAACTCTTAAAGCATTTTTTATTTTGATTGGCTTCCCATTATACTGAGAGATTGTCAGGACCTTATCAGGAAGATCATCCAAACAAACTAGAACATTATTAAGGTGCTAGCAGTACAGTAACTCACTGAATGTGTGAGTGATTAAAAGCCATACAGTTGTGACAAGGACCATAAGGAGATCAGACAAAGGGGTTACATGTCCTTAAAAGAAGAAAAAAAAAAGACTAGAATTATTTAACCCCTTGTATCTTTTACCAATATGAAAGTCACAGCAGTGTTTGATCAATACTTAACACTTTGAGTGCCTGGATTCCTAAAGGCAAGTAATTTCCAAAGGTCAAAACTTCGGAAAACGTGATTAACACACAGTACAGCACCACTATCATCTTAACAAGGTGCTAGTATTCCAAAACACAACAAGATACCCTAACATCAGTGAAATGCTACTTTTGGAATTTATCATTGACCATTGTTAAACTTTTCTAGGTTCGTTGACTTACTTAAACCTAGAAATGTACTCCCATTTCAATTAATATTTATAAAACTATTAATTAAATGCTTCCTGTATACCAGACATTGTACTAATTCCTGGAAATACGATGTAAACTGAGAACATATGCTCTTCAGAGGAATGAACAATCGGGATTGAGGGAGAGGGCTAAGTTAATTTTTACAATAGGACATAACTGAAAAAATGTCTATGCCTTATTGCTAAATGAAATAAACTGACCTTTAAAACAAACAAACAAAGCATAGTACTAAAATGTTAACTGTATTTTCTTAAGCAGAGAAGAACAGCAGTAGTTTCTTCTTTACACTATATATATCATCTGGTTTATATAAAGTATTTTTTAGACTTTTATAATCCAAAGTAAAAAATCCTAGAAATAAATTCTTTAAGTTTGGGTAGAATGCTGTGAGAACCCCAGGAGCACACCACCAGCTGTGTGTAAGAGTCAGGCAAAGCTGGAGACTGAACTGGCCCTGGAAAGTAAAGAGGGATTTTCTGAGTGAAGAAGAGAGTGGACGATAGCCAAAGTAGTGAGAGAATCATCTAGAAGAGTAAAAAGTTTTGAAGTCAGCATTCCATACAATTTTGAGTGCTGTGTTGGGAAGAGGAGATGGAAGCTGGATGTTCCCCAGGAAAGAACACATTTGGATGAAGTTGTAAAGGGCTTTAAAGCCACTCTAGACACATGGATTTTATTCCTGGGACACTCTCAGATTTTTTTTGTGTAAGATGCCTCTGACTCCAATGTTTGTGAGGTAAAACTCCTGATTAAAGATGAATACTTCTAACAAAACAAAAATTGAGTGAAGGGGATTCGAGTTGGAACCGGCAGTATCCGTTCACCACTTGGGTATAGGGATGATAAAGAAGAAAACCTTGAGGACAACTCGGAGAGATCTGATGATGAGAAGTTAGTAGGTAGCAGGACTAGGGTAAATGAGGATTAATGAAGTGACTGGTGCATATTGAGAGGAGGTGCCTGAAGAATCTTCACTGGACAGTTTAAAACACAGGTCTTAAATTCATGACAGAATTTGAGGCCTTTCCCCCCTGATTTTCATCACTACTACAATAAAATAATGAATTATATACCACTAACAAGTAAATGAATAACGTGTTTAATCTTATAAGTGAAACTCTATAAAAAAAACACTTGAAGAAGTTTCTCATATTGGCAAAACAAACAAACAAAAAATCATGTACATCAAGAACCCTCATATTTATATGCCTTCCTTCTGGTACAAACTGGATTATTGTTTAAATTATTCTGCTTCTTATACCAGGACTATACATCCACACCCTGTGCTATGTAATTTTACAGTGCTTCTCACTGTGGGTGGGATATACTTCCCCTTTCCACTAATGTTGAGAGTAGTCATGAAATTGCTTTGACTACTAGAAACTTTAATTGCTTGCATGGCTTGGCTTGCTCCCTTATGCATCTGTGATCCACCATAAAAAGAAGATGCCACTCTGTCTACTGCTCCTTCAGGACCTCAGACCCAAAACCTAATCAGAAACCTGTTGCCGAGCCCTACTCCACTCGAGTCCAGCCTACATCAGCCATTTGTACCTTGGGAGTTTAAAAATAAATAAAACATCAGTAAGCCACTGAGCATTTTATGGTTTTTGTTATTGTTGTTATGCAGCATTATTGTAGCAATTGCTGACTAATACAGCTTTTCCTTTACCTCAGAGTAAAGAAAACAGTTGTTTTTATTCCTTATGACTATGTTTTTCTATAAAATCAATCTACTTGTTAAACTTTATAGAGATATATATGTATACAAAATGCCCCCATGCAGAGGACCCCGAGGTTGAAGATTATATTAGTTATTAAGGGGATATATCATGTTCATGAATTTGATGACTCAATACATCGAGGTTTTCAACTCTTTGAAAATTAATCAATAAAGTTACAGCATTTCCAAGGGAAATCCAAGCATGATTTTTAGTGAATATTAATAACCTCATTCTAAACATCAACATGATATTCAAAAGAATAAGAATAGCCAAGTCAATCTCAAAGACACTATTTTATTTGCCTTTTTGCATGTATGGTGTATTTTATAGTTTCAAAAAATTAAAATAAATAAAAAATAAATAGAAATAATTACAGAACTAGAAAGAGATCTTACAGATTAAATACACAATACAAAATAAAGTACAACAGAAGCCTAAAAAGTAAAGGATGAAAATATTTCTTATGCAAAGAACAAAAGTAGAAAGAGAATAAAAATGTGAAATAAAAGACAGGTGACAAAGAAAACTAAGAGCACCAACTAATACAAAAAAGAATGAGAAAATAAAAACAAAGAAATGGGAAAGAAAAATCATCAAAGAAACAAGTAGACTAAAGCAGTATGTTTCAAAACTGAACAGGCCCATGGGGATCCCAAGACAGTACGTGAAAAAAAGCCTATACTCATATCCATTTGAAATCTGGGGACACAGGGCATCGTGAGATTTTCAAAAATATGTAGCACCCCACAAGGGAAGTTTCCAGAGGAAAAAATCTGAGGCAATTATGCTTCCTGAGGATGAAAAAAAAATAAGGTTAAGATAACAACAAATTTAGAGCAGAAAACAAAAAGAAGCATTATTTGAAATTTTAGGCTAAAAACAAACCAGTAGGAAAAATAAACACCCAGATATAAAGCAAATGTAAATTTGGAATCATTTCAGGCAACTGAGTTTAAAAACAAGAAGAAGAAAGAAAAGAATCCATTTGCATATAGTGAACTTTTTTCCAAGTGTGCCCTAGATTTCCTGGGGTGGACCTATATCCAAGCGTAATAGCACACCATGTGATTCAGCATTAGATGATATTTGTAGAGTGCCAACATTGTTCACATGTTTCTAACTTTTAAACATATTAAAAAAGGAAGACTTGGTGGTGGACATAGAATGTAAATATAAACAAGCCTGACAACATGAAAGTAAAAGTTTAAGCAGACCATAAGTAAGCCACTGGAGGAAATAAATGTTGAGGAAATCAGTAGCAATATTAATAACTTGCCTTAGAAAGCTAAGAGTATAGATTTGTTCAAAAAAAGAAATGGACTTTTAACTATGTTAAGTTATAAAAGTCATCAAAAGAAGAACAAAACTAAAACTGTATATGTCCAATAATGAAAGGAGGGGCAGGGAAAGAAGCAGTCAGTTAAGTGGGACAGATCCTCAGCTTTCAGAGCAGGAACCAATGATACTGCCACAAAGTTGACAAGCATGTGATCAAGAATTATAGAGTAGCCTTCCAACGGAAAAGAATTAAAAGCCATCAGTTAGGAGTTGCCCCTGAGAAAGCAAGAAGAGCAAGGGTATGATGAGGCAGAGATGGGTCTTGTTATTATCACACTCCTGGAACATAAGATTGTGATTTAAAAAATGGTTTTTAAAAGACAGACCCAGGATTCATTTCCGTGGGCTTGTGATTTATTTTTAAAATATTGACCCAGGATTCTGTTCCCATAAAATTGATAGTAGTACACTTGTAACACCAAAAAGCAAAAAGAAAGCCTCTTGAAAAACTAAATATCTAAAATGAAATGAGAAAAGGTCATCATCAGACTGATGAATCAATTTAAATGGCTAAATGTAGGAATTATTACAGGAAAGAACAAACAAAGCGGGCATAGAATACACAAGGTTAAAAAAGAAGAAAGAAATATTGAGCAACAGAACATTATTTGTTGAATAAAAATAAGGACTGCAGAATGTTTAACGTATTTAGAAAATAGTTTTGCAAGTTTAATTATGACAGTATTTGCAATATTTGAGTGCAGCATGTACTGTTTCACTTGCTTTCTCTTTGTTATTTTCTAGGAATGAGGGAGAAGGAACAAGCATTTGACATCTACCAGCTAACTGTTTAAATATGTTTCTATTTGTTCAATGGAACAAAACTTTATCAACTCTAAAGAAATGGCACTAAGACATTTACCTTAAGTGAGTGAATGATGGATCAAGGATTTTTTTCTGGACTTAAAGCTACTTCTATTCTATTTTACTGTCATCATTTTACAGTTCATTAATCTTACTGATTATAATTTTGGCCTACTACATTATATCAAAACATTAATTTTAAAATACAAAGGCAGCTGCACTATGTTTACCTGTACCTTCTTTAGCTTCTGTGGTAAGCAGAATAATGGCTTTCCAAAGATGCTCTAATCCCTAGAGGCTGTACATATGTTACCTTATATAGTAAAAGTGACTTTGCAGATGTGATTAAGTTAAGGATCTTAAAATAGGAAGATCACCCTGGATAATCCAAGCGGGCCCAGTGTGATCACAAGGCTGCTTAAAAGATGGAACAGGGAGACAGAGGAGTCAGAAAAGGAGATGTGATCCTTTTAGAGTGATGGCAGTGTTGGCTTTGAAGATGCAGCTGAGCAAAGTGGCCATGACCAAGGAAATGGAGGAAGACTAAATGCTGGGAAGGCAAGGAAATGGATTCTCCCCCAAGGTCTCCAGAGGAATACCCACCCGCGGACACTTGGAGTTTAGCCCAGTGAGACCCCACTGGGACTTTTGACCTCAGAGCAGTAAAATAATAAATATGTGTAATTTCAAGCCACTGAATTTGTGGTAATTTGTTACAGCAGAAATAGGAAGCTAATACAGAATCTGCAGCAGAATCAGAAAGGTCTGTGCCCAAGTTTTGTCTCTGCTGTGTGTTTTGGGGTAGGACTCCTCACCTCTATGAACTTGTTTCCTTTTCTGCAAATTTAAAATTATAAAAACATCTATTCAAGCAATTACGATGATCATTAGTCTACAGATAGAGTTTATTAAAGGGGAAATATTATTAGTAAGCACCAATTGTGGACAAAAAATAAAATTTGTAAGAAAACATGGTTAAGATTGTTTTTGTTTCCAAAATCCAAAGTTAGCTAGCCAGTGCTTCTTTATAACATCTTGGCTAAAAGTTGAAATACGAAGGAGGAAAGCTGCTCCAATGTTGAAACCACTTCATGATCTGAGGTCATTCACTTGACTCCTTTAATATCTAGCTTCTTTGGGGAAGAGGCAATATCCTTGACTGGCTATAAATTTATGAGTGTAGTTGCTTTTTATGGCTCTGAATGTAACAGAAGCTAAGTAAATACTGATAAGTTCTCTATTCTTCTAAGAAGTTTCCACCCACATAATATTGTCCTATCATTGGAAATCCCCAGTTTTGATAAGAATAAAGGCAAGAACTCTTTTATATATAGTACCTGTCAATTAGAATCAGAATGTCATTCATCATTTTAGTTGGAAAGGCTACATGTTTTTAAAAAATCCACTTGAAGTCTATATAATGAAATTTTACCCCTTATTGTCTTTTGAGCATCTTTAGATGGTTAGGGAGGGTAACGCAGGCTTTCAAGTGTACTTTTTTTCAAGCATTCTTGAACATGGTTTGCATTTACAGATTAAGTGGTAAACTGATTTAAAGGAAATAAGTATTTTCTGTCACCACGGTCTCCCCACACAGACTGTGTTTGAAAACCATGTCCATCTTTAAAATATAGGGATAGATACTTTCTTCATTAACTAGGCCTCTAGGGAACTATATTAACTCTTTCAAACCACTTAGGTACTAGTCATTTTTAGGAATTCCTTGTGTACACAGTGTATTTAAAGAGATTTTTTTCTCTCAGTTGCAAAGTATTGATTTAAGCTCTCAGTGTACAGGACTGTAACATGGCATGAGTTAATTAGTATCCAAGAGACCTTACAACTAGGTAAATTCTCACCAAAAACTATGATCACTTTAAAAAGTGTAAAATATGACCAAGGAAAAATCATTTACTACATACTCCCCCTATTCTGTGGCACATGGTTTTCATTTGTATGTGCATCATTTCAAGGCATGATCTATGTTATTTGAAAACAACCCTTTAAGAAACAATACTGATACTCACCAAGGGAAGACACTGCAGATCTTACATGCTTATTTTGCTTTGGGCTCAGTGGATGTGTGCTTGGGTGTTTCTTATCTGAGGATGAATTTCAGACATCACCAAACAAAAAGGTCCCTATATCTTGTATGATGATAGTAGGTGCTGATTAAATATTTATAGAGTTTTATATACATATATGAGTACATATACATATGCACACACACACATATGAGTTCACAGTCCAGAAATGAGGAATCTTTCCAGACTGCTAGCACTCTGAAGACAAGAGCCTGTCCAAGCTGGTATTACACCACCAGTGTCTGGATCGCTCCAATGGGTAGAGGGTGTCATGGACTGAATGTTCGTGTCCCCCCAAAATCCATATGTTGAAACCCTAGTCCCAATATGATGATATTTAAAGGGGAGGCCTTTGGGAGGCAATCAGATCATGAAGGATGGAGCCCTCATGAATGGCGTCAGTGCCCTTATAAGAAGAGGCCAGAGAGCTAGCTAGATCTCTTTCTGCCATGGGAGGATGCAGAAGGAGTCAGCTGTATGCAGCCCAGAAGAGGGCTCTCACCAGGACCTGACCATGCTGGTGCCAGGATCCTGGTTTCCAGCCTCTGGGACGGTGAAAAATGACTGCTGCTTAAGTCATCCATCTACAGTGATTTGTTAGAGGAGCCTGAACCAAGACACGATATATGAAGAAACATGCATATGATTAAATACATAAATGAACAAACATTTCCTGAATGAGTGGATGTACAAATTAGTTACTTGATTTTACATAAGGACATAACAGTTTACTTCTCTTGGTTAATATGAAGCCAAAGTATACAGTTCATTTATAAATACTACTGCACAAGCAACATTATGAACACTGTAATAAATATTTTATTATCCAGAATCCTATCACCCAACAAACTTTTTTCAAGCTCCTAATTATTGCCTGATAATATTTTATACAGTTTTTTTGTTATCACAAAGAAATAAGAATTTTTTTTACATAAAGAGAATAATTCAATACAAGGTTAAAGTTCTGCACATAAATTAGGCTTCATATTCTTGACAGGCCACAGTGATCTCTCCTTCCTATGAACTCATGATACTTTATAAATATCATATTGATTAGGGATGCAGCCATACTGCTACAAGACATATTTGGTACTATTATATAGTCTGCATTTTATTCAATTTTATATGTGTCATTCACTCACTATGAAGCTCCTTCCTATTAGGAAATAGGAATTAGGTCTCTTTACATAACCCCACCCTTACTAGAAGGGTGCAAAAGATATAGATAGATAATAGATAGACATTTAGTAAATGTATGTTGAATGAATGTAAAGTTCAATATAATTGAATAAAACTTGGGAAAAATAAAAAATTCCTAATATTTTGTATTGTTTTATTTTTAATGTAATTACAATAGCTTGTTTCATAATCTTTACCATCTGAGATAAGTAAGAACCATTACTGTCCCTTAAAAATATACATTTTAATGGTTATGTAACTATACTCCTATTATGTTAATGTGTGTGTGCAATTTAAGTAGTAGCTTAAAACCTATACATGCTGAAGTTACTCTACAAGAAGATATATCAAAGAAATAATCAATCTTCCCATGTTTTCTTCCGCCTGCTACTTCTATAGCTTTTCTTCTTCCTTCCTAATTACAACCCTTAAATAGAATTCGTGCCTCATATCAAATTTACCGAGTATCATAATTCTTCCAAGTGGTAAAGATACCTCAAGACAAATGCTGGGCATAGAAGCCACAGGGCATAAATATGCAAAGAAGTAAAAAGCTAACCTTTTCAAACAATAAGGCTTCTCTCTCACTTACCAACTTCACATTTCCCTGTATGGCCCCGGAAGATGACTGGTTAGCTAGAGACGGGTAAGATTCCTCAAGGGAGGAACAACCTAAGACAGGCACAGTCGCAGGGGGGCCATCAGGTGAGAAATTGGGGATCAACAGAGGTGAGGCTTAGAACCTCACCCCCCCGTTCTGAGAGAAATCTTCTGCATACGTGGATGTTTTATTGCCCTGGTCTAGCTTGGATTAACACATAGTCTACAGGCACACACCTGATCATCTACATGTGCTCTCTTACAACACTAAACTATGTTATCTACCTTTATCTTGTATCTACCTACCACTTCAGCATTTTATTAAAAATAATAATAATAAAGAGAGAAATGTGGTATCCACATATAAATCAAGTATAAAAACCAAATGAGTATTCATATTTGAACTGACTGTTTATAGTTCATAATGCATGAGCAAAACCGAAAGTTTCTGTGATGACTGCCCTTGTACTGTTCACTATGTAACTTATTCATTATGTAAGAATTTGTTCTACATGTAAAAACTTGTTTGTTATGCCTCAGAAGATTGGAGACTGACAAAAATTAGGCTTGGGGTGGAATAATGATTGTGCATTGAGCATTGACTCCCCTATACAGAATTTTATTGTCGTTAACAACCATTTGATCAATAAATATGAGAGATGCCCTCACAAAAAAAAAAAAAAAAAAAAAAAAGGACAGACTTCCAATGGTAAAATAAATTAGTAACCGGGATGTAATGTATAACATAAGGAATATAGTCAAGATATTGTAACAGCCTGGTAGGGTGATAGCTGGAACCTAGAATTATGTATATAAATGTTCTACCACTGTGTTGTACACTTGAAACTCATGTAATGTAATACTGTGTGTCAACTACCCTTCAATAAAAAATAATTATTAAAATAAAAAAAATATATATATATATACATTTTAAGATAATCAGCACTTTTTCATTAATATCATGTCCATTAAATAGTAGTTAAATATTAGATAGTTATTACAAAAATAAAGTAGAGCAAAAGGGATTCTTACTCTTCTCTTTAGCTTTTGCTTTTGATTTAAAAAGCATACGTGAGATGAACTGTGTTCTTAACTTTGGTCCAGTTACGATGCTGAAGCAACATGAACTCCACCTCTGAATGCCAGCCTGTTAAGTGGAGGTTATTTCTTCTCCCCATGAGGGTGTAAATTCAATTAAATAAATGTGCCACATATGCCAGGCATTCAGGAAACAATGAAATGAAGAAGACATAATTCTTGCCTTCAAGAAAGCTACAGGATAATGGAGACATATATATAGCTGACCCTTGAACAACATAGATGTAAACTGCATGTGTCCACATATATATGGATTTTTTTCAATAAATACTGTATAATACTGTCAATGTACTTTTTCTTTATGATTTCCTTAATAACATTTTTTCTCTAGCTTACTTTATTGTAAGAAAACAGTACATAATACATATAGCGTACAAAATACTGTTGATTGACTATTGCTGTGCTTGGTAAGTCTTCCAGTCAACAGTGGGCTAAGTTCTGGGGGAGTCATGCAGATTTTTGACTGTGTGGAAGGTCAATGGAAAGACAATGCATATACAGTATGCATATGTGTGTGTGTATATATATATTTTACTTGTCAATGTGAGAACAAGTTTTTATGTGTGTTTTGTTGTTGCTTTTCTCAGTAGAAGTCATGAAAATTTGATCCCTGCTGCCTTTGGAAAAATGAAGGCTTTGTTGAGTGTCTCTGTTCTCAGGGCTTCCATTGTTATGACAACTATTCCTCCCCTCCATGATAAATAAAGGCTGGCCCACTAAATGTAAGTGATTATTGGTCTCTTTCTCTTGGTTATGTTCTTCCTTCCTTATCTCCTTAGTTGGGTTTTATGTTTTCCTCCCACCGTTAATCCAAGACTTGGTCTTTAACCTAATCTTGTTTACATACATACATGATAATTCAGGGATCTTAGGTACAACAGGAGTTACTACTGTTATTATAACCTCCCAAATTTATATTTCTAATCCTAACTACCTACCAGTATATAGGCTAGTCTTAAAATATAACTCAACAACTAATTATTTTTTCCTTGAAATTAGCATCACTCTAATGTGTCTTCTATAGCAAATGGCCATCATCTCACTCCATTTTATATACTATGGAAATTATGGTATATGTGTATATGTATAGCACAAGCATATTTCTTTGTATGTATATATATATATATGTATGTATGTATGATGTGCATATGTATTTTTATTTTAAATATAACTATTCTGTCATACTATATGTATGTATCACAAACTCACCTTGATAATTCCTAAGGTGAACCTCATTTCTACAGCAGAAATAGCAAGTTTTTATTTTCCTAAAATTTTCAAATATCCAGTGACTAACGATTCATTACTGTGGTCACTCCTCTATTACTTAATTAGTCACTCCATCTTGAGGCTCTTGAATCCAGCCTAGTGCAGATGCCAGGTTACTCATGAAGCAGCTTAGGGCCCGTGATCTCAGGCCCACCTCTTGAGCTCACACCTCAGCTCACTTCAACACCAGCTCTATCTCCCCACAGATGCTCTAACTACTCCTTCCTGAAAAGCAAGCCCTGTTGATCAGATCATAGATCTTGTCTCTTCATCTCCAGAAAGGACCCCACCCTACCCTATGGCAATGCTGATACGAGGAAATAACCATTTGCTAAGCAAGACCTAAGCAGCCGCCAACCCCACCACCAGCACTCCCTTGCTCCAGATGTTCCACATGCCTCCTCAGAGGTTTTCTCTGGTAGTGCACAGCAGAAGACCCACCTGCTAAATTCAATGCAAAATGACAGGCTCCAGGGAGTTTCAACCTCTCTAAGATATTACCTCATTCCTCAAATAGTTCATAGTAAAATCTAGGGGGATGATTTTAGAGTCACATGGACCCAGGTTTTAATTCTGGCTCTGCTACTTGTCTCATTTTGAACTTCAGTTTCATCATTTAAATAATGGTCATAGAAGGATTTACCTCAGGGCTATAGTGAGGACAGGCACAAAATATATAGTCCATGGTGGGCACCAACCTGCCCTGTATCTTATGGCTAAGACAAGGGATCGTATGAAGCTACCTGACAAATCAAGGCTACCTGATTTGCCACAAAGGGGGCAGGATATGAGGGAGTTAATACACAGCCTCACTTTCTCTTAGATTAAGTACATGTTAAAAGATTATGGCTTTTCATCTTGAAAATGTGTTCTTTTTACAACTGGCCAGCAGAATAGTCCATGAAATAATATGGAGGCTTGGAAATTTCTCTGAATACTTCAGATACTTGGTAAACTATTGAATTAGTTAATTAGTCAATGGATCTATTATAGATTTATCAGATACTTGATAAATATTTAAACAAATTAACTGGTTAAAATAGATCCTTTATTCTATGTGGCCTTTACACAGGGTGTAATTTTATCATCTTCAGAATACCAGGAGTAGATTTCAGTTATTATCCTGGCAAGAACTGTATTTCTTATACTTTCTTATTCTTTATTCTCCATTTTAAAACATAAGGAATTAGACCTAAAAATGGCCCAGATAAAGCATAGTAACAAATTAAACTTGAAATGAGAACCAAACAATCCAAAGAAACACAAAAACGAGTTATATTTTTCAGAGGATTGTGCTTTTTGTAACTAGAAAAGGGATTAAAAAGAAATCTCAAGTATACAAATCAGCAAATACTTATAATAATCCCATAAATCTCTTCTTGAATTTATTATATCTCAGGCCTCAGACCACCCTCAAACACTTAAAATTTCATTCTTAGTAGATGTTCAGTGCATTCAAAATTAACCCTCTATTTTTTGTTTATTTCCTCAGTAATAAGGTAAACATTATGTTGGATTTTGAATGATTCAATTAAAATCTTATATAAAAATAAGATCTCTAAAGTGTAGAAATCAACTCTTTTAGATACATGAAGTTCTGGACAGGTTTACAAAATTTTGTGTACTTCTGAATAAGGAAGTTCCAGATAAGGAGTACATTTTATAGTTTTCATAACCACTTAGTCAATAATGTTCACAAGGGGGAAATGTTCATACAACTCATTTAACCAGTTCTGATTCAGAATACCTAATTCCATAGAGTTATTACTCTATTCAGTTAGGACCTTTTTGTTTTTCTTGTTTTTGTTTTGGTTTGGTTTAGTATTTTGAAGATAAAATTAAATCAGTATTCATACAGAAAATATGCAAACATTGCAAATGTTAGTATTTTAAAAGCAGCAAAACTTATAGAAACATATAAGAAACTGTGTTAACAGTGAACGATGTTTAGTTTTTAAAAACTTTTTTAACATCCTACTGGGAAATACAGTCAATACCACTTCTATGAGTTTTCAGTTATTTTACTAATTCATCCCATTGTGGATGTGTCTGCAAAATCAAATATAGAACTGAAATAATTTATCAAGCTAAATGTTAGTTGAATATTTTCCTTAATTACTTGTACATTTCATTTTGCTACACCTTCGGTTGAATTATCCAGAAAATTATAGTCCTCCATGTTCATTCATAACAGGTTATAGCAAATTGACTTAATTATTCTCTGGAGCATAAATTATCTGAACATTACCACCACACTGATTGTCATTGTTGGCTATGTGTGACACAGAAGATACCAACATTTTATGCAACATAATTTTTAATTATTAATCACTTCTGATCCATTTAGAAGTCTCATTACCTGAAAATAAATAGTCTCTCTAAATAGGGACAGATGGAAGACCTATATGAAATACAACACTTAGGTTAAAAAAAGTTCACAAATTTTATATTCTCAGAAACTACATTTTTTATTCTCAAATAGAATATGGTATTCATTTCTTCAGAAGTCAATCTTCCAACAACTTAGTGTCTTATTGCTTTGAAGGTTAATATATTTAACTTGGCAGATGAGTTGTTTGGTTTATGATGGAGTGAAAAATGCATTGAAGGAATATGTTATTTGCACAAAAGGCATGGGTCGGGAGCAATTGCAGGGTAGGGTATGGGGAGGACTCAAGACCTGTATATAATTTTTTCATATATGATTGACAGTCTTACATGATTCCTTCCCTGATGCTAATGTTTACAGTGATATACATATATACAAGAGTTTCTGAGTAGTTTGATTCTTAATAGCATTGCTTTCTTATATGATTTCTTTTGTTCAGTCAAAAACAAATAGATGTTTAATGATGCCATACACCAGGTAGTCTTCCAAGCATGGGGGGCATTGCAGTGGGTAAAGATGACAAAGCTCCTTGCCCTCACTGATGTCGTCCCTGTGAGCAACAGGGGCACCATAAAATATGTACCTTGTCATCCAGTGACTGCTGAGTACAATGATGGGAGGGAGCTCCATGAGGTGATAGCATGACTGTGACTATTTTCAACAGGCTGACTAGAGAAGAGCCCTCTAAAAATTGACATTTAGGAAGAGTCCTCACCAAACAACTGGGGAGAAAAGTGTTCTGTGGCGAGCACTGCAGCAATAGCAAAGTGTGCATTCCGGAGACTTCAGGAGACTAGTGTGACTGCAGAGTGGGAGGGCAGGCAGCGGGAACTCTTAGCAAGGCTAGGAAATGTATTGAAGATTTTACACGTATCTTTCTGGACTGTTAGCACAATCCTATGTGACATATATGACTCTCCTTATTTTACTAAACAAAACATAAAACATTAAGATCTGAAGTATGATATAAGTTGCCCACAGCTGAGGCATATCAAGGACCTAATTCCATGAGGCCCAAATCAATGTTATGAGTTCCTGTGCTATTCTGCTTCCATCAAGACACAACACAGACACACCCACAATCCAGGAACAGTCTGAGTGCAGATGTAGAACACCCTGGTGCAAGGGATGGAAGGCTCAAAGTGAGGAGACCTGGCATTATTGCTACCATACTGGATGATCGTGAGCAGTCATTTAATTTCTTCAAAGTTAATTTACACTATCACTCATTTGCTTATAATTCACTCTGAATATGTATGTATTGATGGCCTAACAGACTAGGCAATGTGATCAAGAATTATAATGAAGAATAATTGAATCCCTCATTCAAGTGGAAAGCAAACCTATGGACATATCATTCAAGATAATATATGTACAATTAATTGGTAGAAAAAGTGCTATGAAAACGTAAACCCAAGAATAGTACTGGCTGGTGGACAGTTTCTGTAAAATTCAGGAACTAGGCTGCATGATCTCATTGGGCTTTCCTTACCTGTAATACTTTATTCCAACTGTCAGTCACTGAATACATTCTATGCATTCTGTGGGAAAGCAATACTATATAAATTCCCATCATAAAAATTAAAACTTTTTTGGCAGACATAAGGCTATATTGGGTTCCTCTTTCTCTCCTTCCTGTAATAATTCCTGTAATTCTAAATTATTCTTCTAATAATAAGTCATATGCTCAGAAATCTTCCCAGGTCATGAATTACTTCTTTTTAACAACAATGATGGATGGAAAGAATTTCACCTAAGTACATAAGCATTGGCTATTACTTAAAAATGAAACACATGCATAGGGAAGCTTTATGCCTATTCCACGTTTTTTAACATTTAAAAAATAAAGTCAGGTTTTCAGAGCATAATTTTAGAGGAAATAAACTTGAAAACTCAACTTATATAAGTAGTGACATGAATCTTTAGTGACAATTATTAGTACATATTTTACATCCACAAATTTAGCTTTTGAAAGTTTAAATAAGCCCAAGAATAAGAGGGAGCCTCCTTGTGATAAATTACGTGCTGAGGTTCACATAATGAAATTCTAGATAAGAGACTTGGTTGTCAAAGCGAGTCACTGAGGTAGAGGGTGAAGAAGATGAACTCAGTAACGCCATCCTGAAGCAGCTTTGTCTTTCTCTACAAAGACTGCCATCCCTCTGAAAGAACTGAAATCCTATTTCTCTATCATGGTGCCAGTCAAACAAAAAGAACATGTAGAACTCTAAAAAATCAAAAATTATGAGCCAGACATTAAAATTTTAGATAAATTATAAAGTAAAGGTTGAATTTCAGGTTGGGTCTATAATATAAACAAACTTACCAATATTCCAAATGGAATTAGGAACTGTTAGTTTCTACAGTCTCCATCATCTTCAAAATGGGATAATAAGGATGAAAACAATGCTATTACCATGCTAATAAAGGGAATCAGCAATATCGAATGTTGCTTTAACATAAATGCTGTGTTAAAAGGGGTTTATGATTACTTCCTAGTTTTTGAATAATAAATCTTTTACTTGAACATTAAAATTAAATTTGACTGATCATAGTTAACTCTTGTTAGGGTGACCAGAAGCCCAGGTTTGCATAGGAGAGTCACAATTTTTGACTGTTGCCCAAGCATAATTAATAGTAGCACCCCTTTTACTCTCAAAAGTTTCCTGATTTGGGAAGTTAATTATGTTTGGAATATCGTCACCTTTCTCAAGATTTAAAATAGTTTGATAAAGGATATTGCTTAATATCAAAAAGAAAAAAGTTAGAATGTGCACCTTTTGAAATAACATTTGATAAGCCATTTTGAATACTTTTTGTGCCACTGATTCACTAATTGTCAAGTAAAATTGAATGCTCAGTTAATTAAGCTGAAATCCTACTGGTACTGTACTAGACACGAAATGAAATACGACTTTAGAAATATGCCCTTCCCTTGCAGAAATTAAAACCAAAAAAAAAGTAAAGTGGTCTACCGAAGGGCATACAGTATAGGACTGAAAGCTAGCAAAAGGCAAATATAAAAGTGGCCACATCTGATAGGAAAATGCACTCATTATGTAGGTGGGGGCATATCTATATATAGAGCAGTTTTCATCTAAGTTTAATCAATTAGTCTATAAACATTCGTTCTTATTTGATTAACCATTTACACATTAGTAGCACTAGAAAATAATAGGTTTAATAATTAGAAAGTCCATTTTTTAACTAGGTTTAACTAGTCTAGCTTTAAATTTTAAATGTAAATAAACTGTATGCTTATTGTTGAATATTTTGTAAAATATAAAGAAAAAATAACCTACAGTTTTATCATCAAAAGTACCACTTTTAATATTTTCTTACATTAGTTATATCAACATATATACATATACATTATATATACATGCACACATGCACATATATATTCATGTATATGAATATCTTGTATGGATTTATTAATCTCTATTTGAAGTTTTTTAATCTTTCATTATACCTTGTGTATTTCACTATATCATTATTATTTGAAAACATTATTTTAATGGCTGAGTAATAAATAAACTACAATGACTTTGACCACATCACTATTTAAAAAGGGAAAAAAATCCCCAAAATGGAATCATTAAGTCAGATAGTATAAATTTCATTATAGATTTTTACCTGCAGTGTTAAAGCACTGTCGAGAGAAGACATCTTATTTCATTATACATCAATGACGAGCCCAAGCTTTGGAACAGGAGTGCCTGGACTGGAATTGTGTCTCAAACACATACACTAATTGCATACTTCAGTCTTTATCTTTCTGAACCTCAGATGCTCATTTGGAAAGTGGTAACGATGAATGTACCAATTTTTAAAATTATATTAGGGCTGAAGGATGCAGGACACATGTTAAGACTGCAATGATTATTTGTTATTATAAATATTACTAATGCAACTACTATTAATGGTAGTATTGGATTGATAATATTTATTTATGTCATTTATTATAAAATTATAAAGTAATTTTTAATTTATTTGATTACCAGTTTGGCAGAGACAACCAGCAATTCCCTTATATATGCTTCTTCTTTAAGAGCAAGAGATAAGTATATAGGCACTTTGAAATTGGAAGCCACATTTCCCAGACACTCTTACAGCTGGGTGTAGCCATATGCCTAAGTTTTCAACAATGAAATGTAATCAGAAGTGATGCTTGCTACTTATGTGCCTACACCTTAATATATTGTGCATAAATCCTCCATGCTCTCTCCTCTCGGCAAGATGGAACACAAAGGTGCCTATGATTTAGCATCCACCAGGCAGAGCAAACCAATGCCCTTGGACAAGGGTCATAAAACTACAGAGTGCCTATTTTTGTAAATAAAGTTTTATTGGAACATAGCCATATCCATTTTGTTTCTGTATTGTCTATGTCCACTTTTATCCTACAACTGTAGAATTGATTAATTACAACAGATATGTAGGATATGGCCCCCAAATCTTACAATATTTGCTATCTGTCCCTTTATAGAAAAAACTGCCAACTGCTGTCTAGGACATGGCACATTAAAAAGGCAGAAATGACCTGAGTCCCCCAACGACCAGGTGAAACACAAACTGCACTCTATCTAGACCTGAGACTTTGGGGTTGTTATATGGGACAGAAATAAACTTCTATTTTATCTAAATAACCCTTTAGGCCATTAGTTCTAGCAACATAATCTTCATCCTAATATACGAGGATAGCTCTGTTTTTAGAAAATTATGCAATTTAATTTTGCCACTTTTACTGAGGAATGTTTGTCATTTTATTGTCATTTAATTTATGGGGTTTTTGTATATATGTCAGGGATCTAAACTTTAGTCTAAATATTTATAGAAAATGATGTCCATAGGTAGTTGTTTGATTTTTTTATGTTAATTATGTTTCTATGTAGTTTTTAAAATATTTATCTGCTATATCAAATCTATCATTACTTCCTCTTCTAGTTTCTTACATTGCTTTCTATTTATAAAGTTTTCCCATTTTGTGTTTTTATTATCTTTCTATTTCACTCAAAATTTTTCATTTCATATAGTATCCAGCAGTACTTATTGAAGTTTCTTCATAGATGTATTATAACAATATATATAACCTATGTTCACATTTATATTATAGAATCATGTAATATAAATTACAAGCACTAGGATCTGTTACAGAACTATTATATTGTTCTACTGCTCTATTCTTCTTTTTTCAAAGCAGTATCATAGAGCTTTATTATAGCTTTAGAATTTGATTAATATCCAGTGTGGCAAGTCATCCTATTCACTCATACTTACAGTTTCTAACTTTTGGGGAAGGGAATGCATAGGAGGGTATTTTTTTTAAAATTTATTTGGTCAAGTGGTAAATATAAAATAAATTATAACTTTAGTTTACCACAGCTACAGAGGAAGACTGACATAGATGGATGTTCACAACAAAGGTGAAAAAATCACACTACAACATTATATATATCACACATTTTCATTTTCAAAAATAAACCTGCAAATAATCTAATTTCATAGAGTTCTTCATTAGAGTGAGGCTAAAATAAATTATTTTTATCTTAGTAACTAATACCATTGTTATTTTCATTTTAGATATTAGAAAACTAAATACAGTGGAGTGATTTGATTAAAATCATGGTTAGTAAGTAGCAGAGCCTGAGATTCAGCAGTCTTTCTCTCTGTCATGATTTTCAGTCACAGTCATCTGAGCATTCGTTCTACAATGGGTTTGGGCAACTCCCTGAGAATGGGCATTTTGTTATTTATGTTATCCCAGAACACCTTAAAAACTAGGTGTTTATGTTGTCAAGATCAAATCCCTGTAATGAAACTCAGTATGGAATAATGACCTCCTAATCCTTACAGGCCTTAGTATATTTATGGCTATTAATTTTTTAATTTTATTTTGTTTATTTTTCTGATTGGAATTAGACCAAATGTATATTTATTCTGGTGAGCTCAAGGTTTTATATATAATTCTGAATCTTACCATCCAGGAATGTCTTTCTATTTATTCACAGCTTTTATAGGTCTTTCAAAAAAGTTCTATTTTTAAAGTTTCACATATTTATTTTATTATGAAACCTTTATGATATGCAAAATAACATGTAGTATCTGTTCAGTCTAATAATAATGATGAAACAAATATCTGTATGCCCTCTACTTGGTTTATGAAGTAGAATATGAAGAGTGCCTTTGAAGGCCCCTGGGTACCTTTCCTTGATTGAATCCCACTCCTAGAGTTAATTACTAGTCTATGCTAATAAGCCCTATCATTTATTTGAGTTTTACTACATACCTATGAATTAATAAGATTGTATGGTTTAGCTGTTTCTGTCCGGGCCTTTATGTAAGTGAAAATGCTACTGTAATGTATTCTTTGACTTGATTTTTTTTTAACTGAACACTGTTCATGAGATTTATCTATGTTGATGGATAGAGGGGTGATTTATTTACTTCCTCTGCTTTATAGTAAGTCATTATGTGAACTTACTCAATGCATTTATCCATTTTATTATTGATAGACTTTTGGGGTGTTTCCAGTTTTTGTTTTTATAAATAGTGCTGCTATAAATATTTTGGTATGTTTCCAGATATACCTACCAACATGTAATTTTTGGAACTGCCATTCCATGAATTGTTGCAAGTCCATAATAGGATAATTACAGAAATGGAGGGTAAGCATTAAGAGATTTAATAGTAATTGGATTTCACTGTAATATCCAAGCTCAGAATCAGTGAACTCATCTCATTTAACAGGGCTTCACCTGCTTGATGGTGTGGAAACTCATGTGGTGAGTCACTATGACAAAACCACATGAGTCATGTGAAGTTAAGATCATGTGATAGTTTAAAGATGAGATTGGCAACTATCATCCAAATGTATAAAAGCTGGACAAAATATGAGTACACTTATACTTAATATCTGTATATTCTTTCCACTTATAATTAAGCCTGCTTTTAAAATCTATAATTTAACATTACAGCTAAATTAGAAAGTAAAATTTGTATTATTTATTTTTAATGCCTAGTTTGTTGACAGCAACATAAACCTCACTGGATATTTGGTGTTGCTAAGCCAAAACATACTTTTCAAGAATGTAGCAGTAGCAGTAAAAAAAATAGACAAAAGAAGTGACTTCAAAGAAATGAAGGCCAAGATATTGAAGCTGCCTAAGTATACAACCCAGGATGTTGCTTGAATATACACTGTGATATACAGAAAACATGGAATACTATCAGCTACAAAAAAAAATGAGGAATGTCTTCATGAATTGATAGAAAATCCCAGGAGATATCATGAAGTGGAATCACCAAAGTACAGAAAGCACATATAATAAAAAGGAAAAATAAACTAATATTCATATCGCTTATCATTGCAAAAAAATCCCAATGGAGTTGGTGACATGAGAAAAATTTAGTTAAATTATATTTCAAATGAATATCATAATCGTACTGAAGGAGAAAGTAAGGAGAGAGAGAAAAGGGGAGAAAGGGAGAAGAGAAGGAGAGAAATTTAAAAACTTTGGTTCCTTTGTCCCGGATGGTATGAGAAGTCCCACCCTGAGGTATACTTAGCAGTAGAACTGCTAGTTCATGTGTTCCTGCTTAACCATTAATTCCGAATAGCTTTCTAAAATTCTGTACAGTGATACACTGTCACCTATAGCGTACACCAGTCCCAGTTGCCTCTAATGCTGATATTGTCATTTATTCCTGGAAAGATGGTGAGATGTAATTTCAGAAGAGTTTAAATTTACTTTTCTGTTATTACAGATTAGTGCCAGTATGTTTATACAGGTTTCTTGGCCAGTTTGATTTTTCTGTGAAATGACTATGCATGCCTTATCCTCACTTTTTTTTCTATTGGTTATCTTTTTCTTACTAACTTTTTAGATATTTTAGATTCTAAATTATATTAGTTATGGGCAAAGCAAACATCTTCTTCCAGCTTGTGGACTGTCTTTTCACTCTTACGGTGCCTTTCCATGGACAAAGCTCTTTGAATTAAGTGAAAATGATCAACCTCTTTCTGGTTGTGCTTCTTTTTAAAAGAAATCCTTTCATGGGAAGATATCAGAAATTCCCTTATATCCTGCTTCAAATTTAATTTATTAACCCTATGTTATTTTATTTAATTTATTAACCCTATGTTAAGTGTGAGGTGGAGAGACCGGTTTTGTCTCTTCCATACCCTTTGCCAGTTTTCTCAACACCTGTTGTCCCGAGGACTAAGTTTCCTCCACTCACCTGCAATGCCAGCTAAGAGAACAAGTCTACATAAGTGTGTGAGTTGTTTATAAGCTAAGCATTGTGTTCTAGCACTCTATTCCCGAGCGAAAACACTGTAATAATAATTATAATAGATCTTATATTAGGTCTTGATATCTGACAGGCCAAAAGGTCCATGCTTGTACTCTTTTTTCAGAAATGAAATAGCAATTTTTGCCCTTTTGATCTACCATATGTTTTAAAATGGGCTAGTCAGTTTTTATGAAAAGTCTTGTTGAGACTTGATAGGCATTGCTTTAAATTATAAACTAATTTGACAAAAACTGTCACTTTTAAAAATAGTGTCTTCTTATCTACAGTATGATTCTTCATTTGTCTTTCAATGTTCTCAACACAAATTTTATAATTTTCCATGAAAAAACTTGCATTTTTTCATTTTGAGGTATTTTATAATTTATGTTATTATGACATTTTCCAATTTAAAACATTAACTAATTATTAATATATAGAATTGTACTTGAATTTTGTTTTGATTTTATAATTTTAAAAAATTAATAATTTGCAGATTTTTTTTTCCAAATGGGAAGTCACATCATCTACATAACATGAACACTTGTTTTACTAAGCTTTCCTCTCAAATTAGTAATTTTCTTTCTTCTTATTGCCTGGCTTCAATCTGTGCTACAACATTGAAGTGACGTGATGAAAACAGGTATCATTGATTTTATTCTGCATCTTACTGATTCCCCATAGAATGGGATGTTTGTTAAAAACTGTTGGTAGCTACACTTTATCATGGTAAAAATGGTCTCATATTCTGTACTTACAAGATGATCACATAGATTTTACTTTTATTATGATCAATACATTAATAGATTTCTTATCAACTTAGCACCCCAAATTTGTAATAATGTATTCTCTTTTATAGGTATACTTGGTATTGTTTTACCAATATTTTGCATCTGTGTTCATGAGTCAAATCAATCTGTTACTTTGCTTTCTCATGTTATGTGTCTGGTTTTGGTATCAAAGTTTTACTAGCCTCATGAAATACATTTCAGAATATTCCCAAGTGTTCTATCCTTTTAAAGACTTTAGGTAAGATCAAAATTATAGGCTCCTTAATTTGTGCAAAATCATCTGGACTTATATTTTCTTCATGGAGGGATTTTTGACTGTAGATAAATGCCTTGGTGGCTATTAGACTATTAAGATTTTCTGTCTTCAATGTTCTTTATGGTAAATTTTATTTTTACAGATATACTTTCCTAATATTTTAGGTGTCTAGGTATATTCATGATGCCCATATATCATCACTTTAGTTTCTGTTGCATCATAGTATTCCACTTTTATTACCTGATTTGTGTATGTGTGTTGGCATTTTTGTTGTTGTTGAGTCATTTTAGTAGGGGTTTTCAAATTTCTAGGTTCCCCCCCTCTATTGTTCATTCTCTATTGCATTATTGTTTCCCCATATATTAATTTCTTATCATTGACCTCTTTTCTTTGTGTTTATACTGTTATTTGTTTGTTTGCATCTTTATCTCATGTATTGCAGTTTTTTGGGTTTTTTTTTCTTAGCTATTGAAAGGATCTTAAGGCTTTAAATTTCCCTTTTGTTTCTACTTTATGGTACTACAAAAGTCTGATATGTGACATTTTCAGGATCATTTGGTTCTAAATATTTCTAATTTTCACTGTAATCTCTTCTTAGAACCATTAGTTATTAAAAGTGCATATTTTTGATTTCTAAAATATGCTGTTATCTTTTATCATTGAAATCTATCTTAAAATTGTGCTGAAGCTAGAGAATATGGTTGTACGATCCAAGTCTTGAAATTTGTAAAATTTTCTATATAGTTACTGTGTTTTTGGCTGGTCAATATTAGAATTACTAATATAGTTGTGTGAAGTCTCCTACTGTAATGGTATTTTAAGATGTCTGTAAATTCTACCTCATTTATTTTTAAGTTATAGTAACATCCATAGAGTTTTAAGCTTACATTTTCTTTTTTATTTGGAATTCTATCTTTAGTTTATAAGTTATACATTGTTGCATAACAAATCGTCTCAAGATTTAATGACTTAAAACAATAATAAAAATATATTAGCTCATAATGTGTATACATCAGGAATTTGGGAGCAGTTTAACTGAGTGGTCTGACTCAAGATTCAAGAAGTTGGATGGGTACAGACACCTGAAGTCTGACTTGAATAGAGGATTTGTTTTGAAAATGACTCCTCAAATTGTTGGCAAATTGGTACTGTCTGTTGGTAAAAGGCCTACATTCCATAAACATGCAGTTCTCTAGAGCACTGCTTGAATATCCACATAATTTGTAGCTGATTTCCCCTGAGCAGTGCTCCATGAGAGTAAGGTGGAGGCTATGTTGTCTTTTATAATCTAACCTCAGAAATCACATATTGTCATTTTTAGAATATCTTACTGGTTATACAAGTCATGCCTATCCTTTCTTGGGTGAGAGACTACACAAAACCATGAATAGGCAAGAATCACTGGGGCCCACTTTAGAGGTTAGCTATAACATGGGACAATATTTTTTTTTTTTTTGCTTTAGAATTTCCTTTATCTGTTTTTAAAAAGTAACTGTTTTTTGGGTTATTATTTGGTATATATATATATATTGCTTTTAAACATTGTCTACATTCTTCAATTTAGGTTTTCTTTTTAAATAAATAATAGACCTGGGATTTGCTTTTTTGTTTTCTACTTAATAATCTCTTAATTTTAATCCATTTATATTTATTGTGATTATTGATATGTTTGGATTTGTTCCTATCGTCTACCACCATCCTGTTTTTATTGCGTTAACTTCTTTTCTCCTTTAACAATAAAGGTGTTCTGTTATTACACTAAAGTGTAAATTGGTTTGAGATTTGCTTTGCTTTGTGAATAAGAAGATTGGTGTCTTCCATCAATTCAAAAAGCATTTCAGCCATTACCTCCTTAAACATTCCCTCATCTCTGTTTCCTCTCTTCCCTCTACCTAGGTTCTCCAGTTAGGTATATGCTACACTAACACTTTTTATCTTCCATATATCTTAAGAGTTTTTCTCATTTTTTCTAGCTGTCTCTCTGTTCTTTGTCCATTGTAATTTCTTCAGATCTATCTTCTGTTTCAAAAAATTCCCATTTCAGTTGTATCTTCTTTGCTATATAACCCATACGATGAATTTCAACTTTGATTTGTTACTCCTTTTTTATTGCTCAAAATACTGTTTTGCATGTTTGTTTTTATAGTCCCTTGTCTTTTACTATATTTTTGATAATCTATATTAGTTTAACCATATAAAATATAATTAATTTATATCCCATAAATAAAAGTACAACAGCTATAACCTTTTTTGGCTCTTTGCTGTTTTTTTTCCTAATAATTCTCATTGTGATGCTTTATTCTGCCTGTATTTAGTGATTATTTTTTAATGTGAGTCCTGTGTCCTTTGAAATTTTATCTGTGAGAATTATTTAAGGTCTTGACTCAAAGTGTTTTTCTTTTTGCAGGATATTTGCTTGCTTCTGAGAAGTACTTAGAGAAATTATCAACTTTAAAACTGAAACTTATTTTTAGATATCTTTAGTGTACATATTTAGTGTGAATCTGAATTACATGATGGTGAGGTTAGGAATTTTCTTCAGTTGAAACTTTCCTTTTCTTCTATTGCACCCAGAACCAAGACCAAGTAAAGTAATTATTCCTGCTCTCTCCTTCAAGAACATATTCTCTCTCTCATATCTGTTTTATTTGCTTAATTCACAGTAAGAGTTGCCTTCCAGGGATCCTATTTATAAAGAGGATTTTCTAGTCCAAACTACCCATTTTTGCCAGCCAACACTGTTTTTTGTTCACCAAATATGATTTCTTAAATCCTAAACATAAGCCATGAGAAATTACCAAATATCCCAAGGGAAAAAAATGTTTGTTTCAGTGCTTGCTAACTTCTCTTGATTTGTGCTTTCATGCTGTTCATGGACTCTGAGAATTCCCCTTACTTTCCCACCAACTCAGCTATACGATGAAATAATCCTTTAAAAATATATTTTTAAAAAACCTATATTCTGTCTGGCATTTTATAATTTTTATTAATGGATGTTTCTTTAGATACATAGTTTACCATATTCTCTGAAATTAACAGAAAGAATAACCATGAGATTTCTGGTTGGAAAAGAGCAATGAAATGTTAAGACTCCAGTCTTTGTTCTTAAAGTCTGACTTTTAGCTCTGATCAGTCTTCACTCTTCAAAGGAAACAACACAAAGCTACCCTACCCTTCAAATCATCACACCTTTAGGTAATGTCAAGATTTTCACTAATATTGGAACAAGGAACTAATGGATTCATTATAGAGAAAGGGTGTTATTTTAACCATGGTAAATGGCAAAGAACCAATAATCCTCTACTATGTTGAATCTAGAGTCAGAAATTCCTATAATGGAAGTAAAGGGTGATGGTTGAAAACTGAAACAGAAGTGAGAAAGAGACAAAAAGGCTTCCTTTATAGTCATATGTATGTTGTCTAAAAATGGAAAAAAAAATTGGCCTTTTACTATACTGAGACATAATACAAACATTATAGAAACACACTTTTGAAAGGCAGACTCTAAATTTGATCAGATTCTGCTCTCAAAGATCTAAAATGCACACAGTTAATATTTAAAAACATGAACAATATATAGAGTACCTTTAACCTATGGTCTTCTTATATTCCTTCTCTCAGTTAAAGCCATTCATTTAGGCAAGCTAAAAAGTTAGAAGTCATTCTTGTAGGTATCTCGCTATATGTCCAATTCATTATCAAATCCCTTACATTTTGCCATCAAAAATGATATGAAATTAATCTATATCTTATCTCCTATACCAGCACCTTCATCCAAGCAATCATAGTGTGTTGCCTGAAAGACTAAACTAGTTTCTTGGCTGTTCTGCCCATATCTACCTTTGCTGCCACCCAATCAGTTATTCAGTTGCAGCTAGAGTGATATATCCAAAATGTAAATCTGTTCATATCACCCCCGTATTTAAAACATCTCAAAAGCTTCTCATCTCATCACTCTGGGGAAAGACAAAAGCCTTAATGTGTGCCTCTCTCCAATCATAATTCCAACCCCCAAGTACACAGTAAATTACATAAGCCTTTACCTTTGATTTTGATCACGATTCCTACTCTTCCCTTCACAGAATGTAATTAATAATGTTAATATTTATGTATTATGTAAAAGTACTTAGATTTTCAAGTTTTTGAAATTTTAAAAAAGGAATTATACTCAATATATCTTTATATCCTTTCCTGATTTGTTTTTTACTCAATGTTATGTTTCTGAGATTCACTCATACTGATGACGAACCTGTAGTTCATTCATTCTTACTATAACATATATTCTATTGTATGAATATAAAGCAACATCTTGTTTGCTGTACTACTGATAGACACTGGGGTTTGTTGATTTCTGCTATTAGGTATTCCAGTATTTGATTCCCATATACATGTGCAAGAGCTTTTCTAGAGTATATAGCTAGGAAAAGAACTGCTGACTTAAAATGCTATGCAAACCTTCAGAGGTCATTTAAATTAGTAAAGTATATGTAATATATGTTATACATATGCATTTATAGAGGTGTTATATAAATTTTATTTATTTTCTATATTTTCTTCGATTTACCATTATCATCTAAATCAGAGAAGCATATATTATTAAAATTTCTACCTATTTCATTAATATATTCATTCATTCAACAAGTATTTATTGAGGTACCCACTATGTGTCAGGTACTAAACTATATGCCAAACTATTCTTAATTTTTATATCCTTATTCCAACAGTCTGGATGCTTTCAGATGCTTAACACCACAGTCCACTCACTGGTCTTCAGAAGATAAGGTTCATTCTAATACTAGGAACCAGAGTAAGAACATGAGTAAAAATAACTGCAAATAGAGTCCAACCCTGTATCCTGTCAAGTTTCAAAGGCAGAACCACTCTCACCCACACCCAGGCCCATTCCAGCCCTGGACCTCTAGATTCTAAGTCAGGAGAAATCCAATCTTGGATCAGCTTCTAAACTGGCCAGTTTCCAAATCAGACCCCATCTGCCTCCAGCTGGTTTCCAGATACATACCAGAAAAAGAAACACTCAAAGTTTGAATGCTCATAAAGCTGCAGAGCCAGTATCCAGGATGGAGATGGACTTACCCACCACTCCAGAGGCTGCAAGGAAGCAGCGAGCTCATGGAGCTCAACAGAGTAAAGGCAAGACCTGAAAAAGGGCTCCGATACCACCACAGCCACCAGTGGGGCCTCCTATTTCTAGAGTCCCTCTGGCCCAAATAGCTCAGAGCAATTCACAAACATTTATTGACAGACCCCATGACTCATCCCCCATGTGAATATTCTAGTATCCCATGCTGCAGAGGGCAAAATGGGAACATGGAGAAGTTCAAGGCTCTTGGCTGCCTGCCATGCAAAGAAAAAGAAATAGTGACTGGATTCTGAAAGAAAAGCATCACCACGTGCACAGTGGATTATTCAAGAAATGTGGTGCAAAGAGCGCTGGGCTGGATGTCAGAAGACCTGAGCTCTGATTCCTGTTTTGGCACTCACAAGGGGGCTGTGGCCAAGTCACCTCTCCTCTCTGCCCCTCAGTCTCTGCCACTGTAAAATGGAAGGTTGAATAAGAAGACTCTAAAGCCCCTTCTTCCTCTGCAAATGGAGCTCTACATGCATTGAGTCAGAGCAGTACGCAAACTTTCTTACCACCTATGGCTCCTAAAGCACACAACCAACACTTATGGCTGGAAGTATTCCTCTATGCCTTCCAAATCCAGCCTTCCATTCAAGGTCTGGTTCCACCCATCTTCCCACAGGTGCTCTTCCCTTATTTGTTGCACCCATAGGAATTTTACAGTCTTTAGAGGTCTTGATTACTTACTTTTCCCCATGGAAAGTGCTCAATAAATATTTACTAAATTAAAAAAAAAAACCTGCAAATAGCCAGTATATGATATATTGCAAATGTTGAGAAAACTGTTCTAAAAAAAATTAGTGCTTTACTCTCATGTAATAGCAATATCTTTAGACATTAATTTTAAAACTTTTTTTTCAAAAGTAAAGTCACTTAACGAACCGTATGGAAAAGAACACAGATTTAAAATGTTTAAATCTGAATTTTGTCTTGCATTAAAAATAGATCATTGTAATTCTTTCCCATCCCATCATGACCCCCATGCCTGGGAATGGCTTTACATGATGGAGTTTTAACAAGTGACTATAATACTCCCAAGTACTAAAATAAAAATTAACATAATTCAATCAGTGTCAGAGCATTCCATTGTACTTAGCCAATCATTATCACTTCCCATATACTCTTTTTACTTTACACCCTTTTATCTTTCAATAAAGAAGAATTGCAATAATGAAACATTGTCCAGTCTACACCACAATGATATTATTAAGCTTCAAACTGTGGCTATAATTTAAGTAACCGAGAAAGATGTTTATTGCTGACACACCCTAACAAATAAAAGCTGCTTAATGACTATGCCTGAAAGCCTGCGTTAAAGGAATTTTTTTGCACTCACTTCCTGGTTCAGAAGCATAAGAGAAGAATCACCCAGTTCACTTAGGGAATATTTTACCATAACTTAGCAGAAGACTTAAGTCTTAAGAATAGCTTAAGAATATTCTTAAGAATAGCTTAAGTCAATATCCAGAAAAAAAAAAGAATAGCTTAAGTCTTTCAGAACTCCCTGTTCTCATAACCTTGCTTAAATAAAAAGCATACTTTAAAAATCATGCTCACTAGTATGGAGTAAGCTCAGGATTATGTGTGTGGATGTTTGTGTGTAATGTGCTTATACCTAAACTATTTACGTGAACTTCACCTTAAACATAGTGCAAAGGTTCACTAACATAAACAAATACCTACCTGTCAATTGATAGTGTGTATTCAGTACTTACTGTGAAGTGGTAAATAAAGTGCAATGAGGAAATATAAACAGACTAGTGAAAAAGTGATTCTAGCAGAAATAATGGCATGAGTAAAATCCATGAAAAGTGCAAGTTAAGAGTGTTATAGCCAAAGTAGTTATAATAGTTATCTGTCAATTATATCACAATTTAAAAAATAGTAATAATAGTAAATGTCTATATAGTTATATAGATTCATATATGATATTATATATAGTTATATAATAGTTACATAGTTTCATGTATGGTAAATTCATACAGAAAGGAGAATCATCAGAGAGAGGTAGAACCTGTTAACTTTTGACATGAATGAGTTTCTAGATTCAACTCAGTTACTGCTTTCTTAAATTATTTATTATCTCCTCTTTTGTATGATAAGTATAGTATCTTTCCAATTTAAAATACAGACATATTTCTATTAGTGTTTAAATAGATTTTAAACCATAAAATTTATTTGCTAAACATATGTATCCTCTGTGATCCAGGAATTTCATTCTTAGGAATATACTCATCAGAAATTAGGGCTCAGGTCCAACAAAGAAAATGTAAAATATGTTAACAGCAGCTTTATTTGTAATAGCTCCAAACTGGAAATAACCCAAATGTCCATCAATAGTAGACTTGATAAACTAATTATTGTACATTCATCCAAAGGCACACTAGAGAACAAAGAAGAACAAGCTACTAAAACACACAGCAAAAGTAAAATAGGCAAATTCAATCTATATATGAGTAGAAGCCCAATGATATTTGTAGGGAAGTAGAAAGGCTCTATTTTTAGATGACAGTGGTTATATTTTACATATATAAAAGTTATGAGTGTATACTTAAGATTAGCTATAATTTGATAAAAAAATCTTCAGTTAAAACTAAAAGCAACATAATATGTATCACAGCTAGCAAAATCTGACATGCTGGAACTAACTAGCTTCTGGAAATTAATATTATGGAAATAAATCAATTTTGAAAGAAGCTGTGTTCATGCACAAATGCACATTATAAAATTATGAATTGGAAATGATTAAAATCAACCTATACAATAGGAAATGGTTACATAGATGTTATTTCAATTTAATGGAATTTTTTGTGCTATTATAAGATAATTATAAAGATTTACCTAATAAGAAAAAAATTTTAGTTCAATAAACAGTGGAAAAATCCAAATACAGATGATGTATGGTGAATGATATAAAACATATGCATGTCCACAAACACACATATGTAAGAGACTAGCGAGAAATGTGTAAAAAGGAAATGTGTGTGTGTAGTGGGTGATATAATAATTGTTATAATTTTGTTTTGATAAGTAACAACAGTTATAAATATATTGAGAGTTTCAAGAACTAATTATTATAAAAGGCTATGAAGGGGCAGACCTAAGCAAAAAATGGATTTTATTTTCAGTTAAGATAAAAGGCATAGATGAGACACAGGAAGACAAAATTATGCAAAATTTGCAAACTAAATTATGTAAAAGGGAAAAAATTCTAGGTAAAAAATTCATATAGATGTATAGTTGGGTACAGATTTGTAGAACACAAAGAGATAAGTAAGAAAGAAACATGCCTTAAAGAATAAATTAAGGTAGCTAATTATCTGAGAGAAGAATATAATGTGGCAGTTTAGTGTTTCAGAATCTCATACCTGCTAGTAACTCACGGTGTACTTTTGAGATAAGTTCTGTGTACTTTCTCTATACTGGAATATGCTATACCAAAAAGAGGAGCTATGAGATCTCTTTAATGTGGAAATATATATATATATATACACACACATACATACATACACATATATGTGTGTGTTTATAGAAATGGATTT
Source organism: Manis pentadactyla (assembly GCF_030020395.1). Classification (NCBI taxonomy): domain Eukaryota; kingdom Metazoa; phylum Chordata; class Mammalia; order Pholidota; family Manidae; genus Manis; species Manis pentadactyla. The sequence goes on from NC_080021.1 coordinate 62,235,285, forward strand.
ATATATATACATATGTATGTGCTTATAGAAATGGATTTAATAATTATAAATTGAATTAATTTTTTTGATCCAATTTTCTTCTGTTTTCAAAGTGGGCTTCACTAGTTTTACTGTTATCCTCCTTTCCTTTTTCTTTGCTTTAAATAGATAAATTGTTTAATAGTTAGCTATAAGCAAGATAGTATGATAGATATCAGAATATACAGCAAATTATTAAGAATGCTATGGTTATTTAGTTAAATTAAACTTGGAATGAAGCATCTCACATATTTACAATCTAAATATAAGTGTATTATATGTATATATTAGTATATATTATTCATGTTTATTAGTTGTGTGTAAATAATATGTATATAGACACACGTGTGTATATATGCATATATATGCATATATATATGTATATCAGTATCTAGGGATAAGTGTCATGTATAACACCATAAACAGACTTCAATGAGAATTATTTTTGTATTTATTTCTCCAACTAGTTTCCTACTTCATAAACTACAGGGATTCTATTTATTATTTATATCACTTAAGCCACTATATGTTTGGCACATAATATTCACTAAAAAATTCTTGCCTAATTGATGAGACTCACAGACTCCAAGAAGGCACTACTGGTTACCAAAGGGGAGGGGTGGGAAGGGAAGGAAAAGGGAATAAGGGGTATTATGATTAGTACACATGGTGTGGGCGGGATCATGGGGAAGACAATGTAGTACAGAGAAGACAAGTAGTGACTGTGGCATCTTACTACACTGAAGAACAGTAACTGCAATGGGGTATGGGGAGGGTCTCCATAATATGGGTGAATGTAGTAACCACATTGTTTTTCATGTGAAACCTTCATAAGAGCGTATATCAATAATACCTTAATAAAAAAATTGTAAAAAAAATTCTTGCCTAACTGAAGTATAATTGTTTTTAACAAAGAATACAGTTTTATCATAGGTACTTGTTTCAAATATACAAGTTATGAGTTCAATTTCACAAAATGAAATGTCAGGTTTTAGACTCATAAGAAATAATAGCTCTTTTGTAGGTAGAAAACCACAGTGTTATTCAACATTGTTTTAGGCTTAAATATAAGAATTACATGTTACACATGAATATTGTTTATTCTCCATTTCAATTTAAGGGTTTAAGGCAGTTTGAGAACATACATCAAAAATACTCTCTACTTAGATAACAATTACTTAGATAACAATATGTGCATTTACCTGTGCTATATAACTTACTTTTGCAAGATATATGTTTTAATTTTCTGGGAATCCATGCATAAATAGAAGAAAAATATGATCATTAACTATCATAAGCCATGTGGTTAATGGAAAGTATTTCAATATATACTATATATGCTAGGTATAAGTATACTTATATTTTCTGTTTAATGTATCCATAATGAAGATAATTTCAGGTAGCAGGATTCTCTGTCCAAAAGAAGTTGATCGACTAAGAAAGGAAAATCATCTTTTAAAACACTCCAGACCTTATAAATTGAAAACTTTGCTTCCCAAGAAGTTTCGTTATTCAATAAACACTAATTAAGAAGCTTTTTCCACTAATACCTACCCATGATTCCTGAAGAGAAGATAGTAATGTACACACATTTATAACTGACTGAATACTCAAATGCTTCAATTCATTGTGCAAAACTAAATAAAAATTCTTAAAATCCATACCATAAACATCAGGTTTTATTTCATTCAACCTGTGACTATCATAGTTTTTATTCCTGATTTAATAAATTAGTTTCAATTAAAAGTTCCAATTCAGTGTTTTGCAATCTACTTGAACCTGTCTCAAAAGTTAGCCTACCATACTGTTTATGCCCAAAATATCAGATACGTTATTTTAACCTGATATATGCTCAAATGAGTCCAGTGAAATCGTTCGCATGCTTCATATAAATAACTGATGGAACACAAAAAAATGAGGAAAATAAAGTTACCTTATTTCATTTTTAGCTTAAAAGATACTGTGAAAATTGACATGAGATTAACTGGGTAACACCTTAGGTATTAAAATTATTAGAAGAGGAAACAGCTTTGGAGTTGATTTGTATCTAACACACTTATTAGTTGTGCAGTCTCAACTGGACATTTAACCTCTCCATCTCAGTTCCCTTGTATGTACAATGGAGATAATAATAGTTTATACCTTAAAATGTTGGTGTAAGGATTAAATGATTTATGTCAAGCACTTAGTGCCTAGCACACAGAAGAGGCTTAATAAATGTTAACTAGTCATAGTAATGTTAGTAATAGATGGAGTATGTGTGTATAAATACATGTAAAATGCATTTATATGTATAGACATATAAAACATACAGATAGATACATAAAAATATTAACTTAATACAAAGAGGACTCAAGATAGTGAGCAAATTCAATATTTATTAAGTGCATTTGCCTTGTGCCAGATACTATATTAAATACTTTAAATGTCATCTTAAAATCTTAAAACCCACTGTGCCCATGAGCAAGGAAGGATTCTGCTTAGTTGGCTAACATGACCAAAGCCCTACAGGTTTGAATCAAGTCTTTATGACTCCACAACCTGCATGTTCTTTCCACTGCCCCAAACTAAGTAATACAGACTTGAAGGGTATGAATTTGCAAATATGTTTCAACAGATGCTCTGGTATTCCAGGTTAGTCTTTGAGAAAAAGGCAGATCCCATGCCAAATCTGCAGATACACTACATGACACTTGAGGAATTCAAGTGATTCTGACATGATTACAAAAAGATATACAAATAAAATATAGTAAGGTGTTTGGACACATTGAGCATAATTAATTATTAATGCATCTTTGCATTCTTGTTAAGAGGGTATTTTAATATGAATAAATCCCTCATTTGAAAGTATGAGTATTTCAATTGCTCTGGATTACAATCCCCTTATTTCTTAACCACTAAAGGAACCCACAGGAATTAAAAATGGATGAACTTTTTGAAAAAGGAGCAATGAGAAATTTCAAAATTTCCAAGTGATAGAACAAAAGGAAGAGCTCTTAAACCATGAGCCTGCTCAGCATGTAATTTCTGAACATGGTGCATATCAATGGTACAGGGAAAGAAGTCAGGGCCCTGAACAGGGCAATGGAAACAGAATATAGTGAACCAAAAGATTATGTTTGAAAGCTTCCTACCTTTGAAGATCTGCCTTTGAACTTCCCATGAGAAACTAAAAAAATTAAACTAAAATTAAATTAAATTAAAATTAAAAATATTAAAAAACAAAGAACTTGGTCATACTATGTTTTTTCCCCCATGGCAAATTAACTAACAAGTGTATATAATTTTATTCATGTGGAGTCAGTTTATAAATAAAAGACAACTATAGGAAAATTCACACAATCTAGAAAATCCTCTGAGAATTTGGATTTTTGGAAAGTATTCTATGTCAATTGTGAATTGTCATTTTCAAAGTACAACTATACTCTCCAATGTTTATTAGGGTCGACTGTACCATCTGCCAGAGTTCAGCAGGACACTGTCCCCTGTCTACCAGGAAAGTGTCCTGCTGTCTCTTTTCTTATACATTCCACTTACACACACACACAGATGCACACACACACATGTATGTGCACACACACTAGTTAAAAAGATAGTGGCTGAAAAGTAAAAAATCTATACTTAATAATGACTACACATACCTCCATACTTGGTGTGGTTGTCACAGAACTTAAATAAAATGATATACAGCAAAACACTATAAATTGTGTATATGAGAGAACTCTATAAGTGATAAAGCTCAATTATTATCAGTGTTGTTATATATTGATATTTATAAATATACTGATAAATATTATGCTGATATTTGTTAGTGTTAGTGTTCACAAAAAAATAATCTAAATTCCACAGCATAACACAAAAAGGTCTAGTTTCAGGTTTTTTCCTATTTTTGTAAACTAACTTTCCACCATCTTTTCCTATTTTACCACATACCAGGGCCTCATAAACCAACTTTATTTTTTTACATTTGCACATGCTATTCCTATTCATGAATGAAATATCCTTTACTTTCTCCTACTCTTGGTCAACTCTAACCCCTTGTACAAGAATAAATTCATATGGGGAGAGAGAAAAGGATCTGATTAAGGACTTATATCTATAATATATGTAGAAGTCTTACAACTCAATAATAAGAAGACAACTCAAAAAATGGGTTGGGAGAGATGCATGGATTTTGAACAAAACTTTGCCAAAGAAAATAAATGCATGGTACATAAGCTCATGAAAAGATGCTCAAGCTCCTTAGTCATTAGGGAAATGCAAATTAAAACAACAAGAACTCAGCACATACCTTTTAGAATGTCTAAAATTACAAGACTGGCCATACCAAATGTTGATAAGGATGTGAACTCTCAAACTTGACTTGTGGGAACATAAAATGCTACAATTACACTGGGAACCAGTTTAACAGTTTCCCCCATATGATCCAGCTATTACACTCTTAAGTAAGTATATAAAACAAATGAGAGCATATGTCCACACAAAGACTGTACAAGAATGTTCACAGCAGCTTTATTAGTAAAAGCCAAAAACTGGAAATAATTAAAATAATGACCAATAGGTCAATGAGTAAACAAATTGTGACCAATCTATAGGGCGTCAAGCTATCCATATAAAAAAAATATAAATGCAACAAAATTGAATGAATCTCAAAATAATTATGCTGAGTGAAAAAGCCAAAGAATATTGTATGTTCCCTTGAATATAAAATTCTAGAAAATGCAAACTAATTTGCAGAGGCAGAAAATAGATTAGCGGTTGTCTCAAGGAGAAGAAGGAGGAAGGAACTTGAAGAAACCTTTAGCGGCATTGGTTATATTTACTATATTTATTGTAGTGATTGTGTCACAATGATACACATTTATCAAAACTTTTTAAATTATATACCTTATTAGGTACAGTTTATTATATCTCAATTGTACTTCATAAATCTGTTTTTAAAAAAGAAATATGCTACTGATACCTACAACAAGATGGCTGAATCTCAAAATTATTATGCTAAATGAAGAAAAGCAAGATACAAAAGGCTACATATTATATGCTTATACTTATATATAACTTTTTGTAAAAGACAACACTAGGAACATAAATCACATAGTGGTTGCCTGGGAAGAGATGGAGAGCACTAACTGCTAAAGGGCTTAAAGGAATTTGAGGAAGAAGGGGTACAGAAATACTCCATATTGTTATTGTGCTAGTGGTTACATAACTGCATACATTTATCCAGACCCTCTGAGGTATATACTTAAAAAGCATAGATTTTAGGTGAAGGGGATAATGAAGGACAAGCTTACAATTATAAAATAAATAATTCATGGGGATGACAAGTACAGCATTGGGAATATAATCAATCATATTGTAATAACTTCGGTGACAGATGGTAACCACAATTACTGTGGTGAACATTTCATAATGTATGCTAATATATTATGGTATGTCAATGATACTTTAATAAAAAAAATAAAAATAAAAGGGAAGGATGGATTTTATTAGTGTAAATTATCTCAATATAATTACCTCAATGTAATTATATCTCAGTATCAATAAATTATGTCCCACTTGAACTTAAAAATAAAGAATTCATCTGTCATCTCTTGTAGAACTTACTCCAGGAAAAGTTAGTGGGCATTCTGCTAGGTTTCTATAATCCTTCCCAACTACTCAACATGTGCACTAATCACAGTGAATAATAATTCTTTTATTCATATCCCCAACCTGATAGGAAACCCTTAAGAGAATTCTTTCTAGACATTGCTTAATCTCTAATGTAGAACATAGGGCTTGAAAATTAGGTTCTTGAGCTGAAAGTGTGAAAAAGATGGCAGAATAGGAAGGCAAGGTGGAAACCTCCTCCCACATACACACAAAGGAAACAACTACAGCAAATGAAACTCATCCTGAAATTATCTGAAGACTGCACAACAGACAGTCTACACCTGGTGAAGAAGAGAAGAGCGCTCAGGTAAAGGTAAAATGGAAGAGTCATGGTCGACTGGGACCCCAGCCCTTCCCCCTTCCCCAATCCCAGCCCACAAGCAGGAGGAAGAGGAGCTGGGAGAGCATAAGTGCTCAGGAACTCTGCACTCCTGGACGTGGAGATCTTCTCTGGGAACATGAGTGCACATTGCATTGGGCATTGTTGATTAATGGGGCCAGACACCAAGGAGAGATGGAGCACTTGGGGAGGCTGGGACTCCTGCCTCATGTGGAGGACAGGCATGCTCTGTAGGTGCTGCTGAGACCCAACACAGAGGTGACAGTTTGAAAGATTTACTAGCAGCGGGAAAGGTGTCAGAGGCATGGAGGATAAGCTCTTTTCACAGGAGAAAGGGCAGGTAGGTGATGCTTCCACAGACCTCCCTCAGCACAAATGGTTGGGCACTTGTAGGAGCCAGCCCCCAAATGCTCCATCCCCTCACTGGCAGCTCAGCCCCATGGAATTTCCCTGTGGACCCACCCACCACCTGGCCTGCTCAGCCCAGCAGCAGTCAAATCTGACTGCCTAGCAGGCAGAGGGAAGCATTCCCATCTTTCTTGGTCCTCTCTCAGCCCAACTATGGAGGCACCTGAAAGACCCTGCTCCAAACATTCCGTCGTCCTAGCTGAAGGCCCAGCCCTCCACAACGCTCCCCTGTACACCTGCTCTGCCCACCTTCAGGTCCAGCAGCACCTCCATCACTGCCAGGCAGGCCAGGGGACCCCTCCACAAGGATCCTAGAGAAGGACTGCTGCACAACTCACAAAGGGTCTCTGCTGACAGAGATCAACTACTTCTAGCAGACAGGCAGAAAGGCAGCCTTGTAAATTGCCCAACAGCAACTGCAACTCTACTGCAAAGAACCAGGCACAGGTAAGCAAAGAGTCTTGAGCATTTGGGTACCACACAAGGCCTTCTTCATAAAGTTGTTACTCTACACCAGGAAGACTGGTGGATTTATCTAACAGAAAGGAAGAAACATGGAAAGCCAGACAATATGAAGAGGCAGGGGACTATGTCACAAACAAGTGAACAGGGTAAGACAGCAGAAAGAGGGGTAAATGGAATGGAGATCATCAATCTTCTTGATAAAGATTTCAAAGTAACAGTCATAAATATGCTTACTGATATGCATATAAGTATTGACGATCTCAGGGAGGACTTGAACAAAGAGATAGAAGAGTTGAAAATGAACCCCTACAACCTCAAAAATACAGTAACCAATGAAAAATACAATGGAAAGAATGAATAATAGACTGCTGCAAGTAGAGGAGGTAATCAATGAGATGGAAATTAGAGAACAGGAAAACAACAAAGATGAGTAACAGAGAGAAAAAGGAATCTTTAGAAATGAAAGGATGCTAAAAGAGCTGTGTGACAACTCCAAATGAAACAATATTTGCATAATAGGGGTACCAGAAGGAGAAGACAGAAAGTCTCTTTGAAGAAATAAATGCTGAAAACTTACCCATCTGGGGAAGGAAATAAGACACTCAGGTCCTGGAAACACAGAGAGCCCCTAACAAAAGGAACTCTAGGAAGACAACACCAAGGCATATAATAATTAAAATGATGAAGATTAAGGATAAAGAGAGAATACTGAAAGCAGCTAGAGAGTGGCAAAAAGTTACTTATAAGGGAAACCCCACCAGGCTACCAGCAGACTTCTTGCACAAACTTTACAGGCCAGAAGGGAGTAGCACAAAATATTTAATGTATTGAAAAAAGAACTTTCAACCAATAAACCTCTACCCAACAAGGTAATCATTCAGAATTGAAGGAGATACTAAAAGTTTCCCAGACAGATAAAAATTAAAAGACTTCACCACCAATAAACCATTACAGGATATGTTAAAGGGACTTCTTTAGATGGAAATGTTATTAAGCCTATATATTTTTCACCAGTGAAAATAAACTGACAATAAATTACTTACCAAACAAGTATGAAATTAAAAAAAAAAAAGTAAAACCAACCATACACAAAATTAGTCAAGGGATACACAAAAAGCACAGCTACAACATCTAATAAATAAAGTGTGAAGGAGGAAGAAGAAGAAAAAAGGTACTTTTAGATTTTGGTCAAAATAGAGCAACCATCAACTTATATAGACTCTTACATATTTAGAAAACTATCCGTGACCCTCATGGTAACTACAAACATGAAGTCTATAATAGATAACACAAAAAATTTAAAAAGAGAAATCCAATCACAACACTAAAGAAAACCATCAAATAACAAGAGTATAAAAGAGGAAGAAAGGAACAAAGAGAAACTACAAAAACAATCAGAAAACAATTAATAAGATGGCAATAAGTACAAACCTATCAATAACTACCTTAAATGTAAGTGGACTGAGTGCACAAATCAAAAGACACAGAGTGGCCAAATGGATAAAGAAACAAGACCCATCTACATGCTGCCTACAAGAGACTCATTTTAGACCTACAGACACACACAGACTGAAAGTGAAGGGATGGAAAATATGTTTTATGCAAATAATAGGAAGAAAAAAGCAGGAATAGCAGTACCTATATCAGACAAAATAGACTTCAAAACAAAGAAACAAGAGCCCAAGAGGGACATTACATAATGATAAAGGGACCAGTCCATCAAGAGGATATAACAATTATAAATACCTTACACCAAACATAAATCAATTAAATATATAAAACATACACTAACAGAATGAAAGGGAGAAATAGATTGTAATTCAATCATATTAGGAAACTTTAATACCCTCCTTATATCAATGGACAGACCATCAGGACAGAAAATCAGTAAGGAAATAGAGGCACTGAACAACACATTACATCAGATGGACTTAACAGATATCTACAGAACATTCCACCCAAAAGCAACAGCATACACATTTTTCTCAAGTGCACCTGGAACATTCTCCAGCATCAGTCATATACTAGACCACAAAAAGGCCTCAATAAATTCAATAAGACTGAAATTTCATCAAGCAACTTTTCAGACCACAATGGTAGGAAACTAGAAATAAGCTACATGAAGAAAACAAAAAGGCCTACAAACATATGGAAGCAAAACAACACACTTTAAAATAATCAATGGATCAATGAAAACATCAAAGTAGAAATCAAGAAATGCATGGAGACAAATGAAAACAAAAATATAACAGTTCAAAATTTGTGGGACGCTGCAAAAGCAGTTCTAAGGAGAAGTAAATTGCAATACAGGCCTACCTCAAGAAACAACAACAATGCCAAATAAACAGTCTAAACTCACAACTAAAGAAACGAGTAAAAGAAGAACAAATGAAACCCAAAGTTGGTAGAAGGAGGGACATAATGAAGATTAGAGCAGAAATAAATAAAGAACAAAAAAAAGAAAAAAATCAGTGAAACCAAGAGCTTATTCTGTAAACAAAAAGACAAACCCCAAGCCAGACTTATCAAGAAAAAAAGAAAGAGGGCACAAATTAACAAAAAAAGAAATGGTTACAACTGACATCACAGAAATACTAGAGAATTCTATGAAAAATTATATGCCAATAAATTAGACAACCTAGAAGGAATGGACAAATTCTGAGAAAAGTACAACTTTCCTAAACTGACCCAGGAGGAAGCAGGAAACCAGAACAAATTACCAGCAATGAAACTGAAGTGGTAACAAGAAGCTCCTCAAAAACAAAAGTCCACAGAACCAGATAGCTTCACAGCTGAATTCTAACAAACATTTAAAGAAGCATTAATATCCATCTTTCTTAGAAGTAGAAGAGGAGGGAAAATTCCAAACTCATTCTATGAGGCCAGTATCACTCTAATACCAAAACCAGACAAAGATATCACAAAAAAAGAAAATTATAGACCAGTATCCCTGATGAACATAAATGTAAAGATCCTCAACAGCATTTTAGCAAACAGAATTAAAAAATACATCAAAAGGATCATCTGTTACAATCAAGTGGGATTTATTCCAGGGATGCTACAGTGATACAGTATTCATAAATAAATGTCAAACACCACATTAATAAAAAGAATAAAAACCATATGATCATTTCAACAGATGCCGAAAAAGCACTTGACAAACTATACATTCATGATAAAAACTCTCAACAAAATGCATATAGAGGGAACATATGTTAACATAATAAAGACCCTATATGACAAACCAAGAGCTAACATCATACTCAATGGCAAAAAGCTGAAAGCATTTCCTCTAAGATCAGGAACAAGACAAGGATGTCCACTCTCACCATTTACATTCAACATAGTATTAGAAGTCCTAGCCATGGCAATCAGACAACATAAAAGAAATAAAAGGCATCCAAATTGGTAAGGAAAAAGGAAAACTGTCACTATTTACAGATGACATGATACTATATATAGAAAACTCTAAAGACTCCACCAAAAAGCTATTAGAAGTTATCAAACTGGACTCAGTAAAGTTGCAGGATACAAAATTAATACACAGAAATCTGTAGTGTACCTAAATACTAACAATGAACTAGCAGAAAGAGACATCAGGAAAACAACTCCATTTACAATTGCATCAAAGAATAAAATACATTGAGGAATAAACCTAACCAAGGAGGTAAAAGACCTGTAGTCTGAAAACTCTAAGAAACTGATGAGAGAAATTAAAGAAAACACAAATAAAGAGAAATATATTTCATGCCCATGGACAGGAATAATTAATATTGTCAAAATGGCCATCCTGCCAAAAGCAATTTATAGAGTCAATGCAATCCCTATCAAAATACCAACAGCATTTTTCAATGAACAATAGGAAATAATCCAAAAATCCATTTGAAACCACAAAAGATCCCGAATAGCCAAAGTAATCCTGAGAAAGAATAAAGCTGGGCTAATTATACTCCCTGACTTCAAGCTGTACTACAAAGCTACAGAATTCAAAACAATATGCTACTGACACAAAAACAGACCCATAGATCAATGGAAGAGAATAGAAAGCCCAGATATAAATTCACACATATTTAGTCAATTAATGTATGATAAAGTAGCCATGAATATACAATGGGGAAAAACAGTCTGTTCAATAACTGGTGCTGGGAAAACTGGACAGCTACATGAAAGAGAATGAAACTGCATTACTGCCTAACTCCATACACAAAAGTAAACCCAAAATGGATTAAAGACCTAAATATAAGACATGAAACCATAAAACTCTTAGGAGAAGACGTAGGCAAAAATCACTTGAACATAAGCATGAGCAACTTCTTCCTGGACATATTTCCCTAGGCAAAGGAATCAATAAAAAATGAACAGTGGGAGCACATCAAACTAAGAAGCAGCACTTTTGAAGGCAGAGTGCAGTGCATTTGAGTAACTAAGAGATTTATTCCAGCTGAAGACTGAAGTAAAGGACCTCAAAAAGAGACAAAGCTTGAAGTGGAAATCATGGACCATGTCACTTGGGGCCTAGTAATATGAAGATATTTGGACTGCATATTAAGGGCATTAAGAAGTTAACAAATTGTTTTAAATGGTGGGAAAAAAGACAATGGTCAAATTTGTTTTCTCTGCATCACATTAACTGCTATCTGGAACTGAAAGAAGCTAGTAAGACGAGGAAGAGAGAGCAGTTGGTTTTACAAAAATTTAGGCTAGAAATAAAATTACTTTGCTGAAATTAGTCCAAAATAGGAAAGCAATACTCTCCCTAAGCTCCTAACAACCTGGCCCAAAGGACCAAATAAGTTCTAGTTTTGCCATACAAACCAAGTTTTAAAACATAAACAACTTGTAGAAATATAAAAATTGACAAACTGTAAATCCATGATGACAGGATCAAATCAAAGCTTCTTATACAATCCTAAAGAATATGGATTTGAGGTCAGTTTCAACCCCTCACACCCCCCATCTTCCATATTCTATAGTTCTTAAATTCTGTTTAAGGACCTTCAAAGCATCTCTAGATTCTACCCTATTCTCTTCACATCTTCCATTGGACTGTTGTGAAAACTTCCTACTGTTCCCCTGGCTCTTGTCTCTCCCTGTTTAATCTATCCTCAAAATGCTACCAATTTTAAGAAAAAAAGAGAGAACTTTCATAACCCAATCTACTTACAGAATTTTGATAGCTTCTAGTTGCCTAGAGTACATAGCTCAAATCATCGTAACCCACATTCATGATTGTCAGGATCTAGCCCAGTGGTCACGCCCTGTTTCATCTCCTGCATTCTGCATACTCCCAATGCAGTCTCCTCTGCCTCAAACATCTTTCCTATTCTTCTGTACTCAACAAGTTCTAATCAGGAAAATCATTAATTCCTCCATGAAATCTTTCCACACTACTCGACCTAAACATATCTTCTGTGCTTATATTTTCCATGGTATCTATTATACTAATGCAACAGTTAAGGCATTATGTTATAGGTGGTTATATATGTTTGTCTTCCAAGTAGATTATTTGTGTTTGAGGGTGGGGGACACGGCTTTATTTATATTTGTAATCCAGGCACCTAACTGCAGTGGGTATAACTTAAATCCTTCTAAATTAGCATGTACAACTTTATTTGCAACATACAGCCATGATATCTGAAACAGGTAAATGCAAAAAAAAAAAATTAGTGGGACAGAGTCCACAATTTTCAGTAAGCCAAAAGCACAAGATTAAGTACAACACAGTATGCAAGCCTAGAGTAACAATACCCAAAGATTTAAAATATTAAAAAATAGTAAATTACCAGGCTCAGATGATATTGGCCAACATTTTAAAATGAGATGGAGACACACTGCCTGGACTTTTTGCTATCATATATTAAGAACTTATTAAGAACTTAATATACATGAAGTAGTGTTTTAGATGCAGTACCTCATTTTATCACAATAACAATATAGAATTCATATCAAGTACTCAATATATGCCAGGCCCTGTTCTGAATGCTTTCCTGTATTAACATATATAATCATCACACCAATGATATGAGATAGGTATTATAATCACATATACTTCAAAAATGAAGAAATTGGGCCTCAAATAGGTTAACTTACCCGAGTTTCCCACCCGTGTACCCCTTTTGTAAATAGCTGGGCAGGGATATAAAACTCCCTATGTGGTAACAAAGCAATCCTCTCTTGGCTTTATAACCATGAGCTGGCCATTCTCAAAGAATTTCATGTCCCCCCAGATGTTCAAAGAACCATGAAAAGAGAAAAAAATGAACTCCTCATACATTTTCCAGAAAACCATCCTGATAAAACTAAAGGTTCTCAGGGCAACACAACAACAAAGGCTATAAATATGAGCTAGTTCTCCCATGTAGAGAGCAGACTGTCATCATGCATTAAGTACAAGGTAGGAAGTATAGGCAATAAGGCACATCTGTTCTTTCAGGCGTACATATCATAAATGGGCAAGATACTATCGAATTACAAAGATACTCACATAAGCATATAAGAACACATATACGTATTCCAAATATGTATATATGCAGCTCCTGATTTATCAGAAGCAGAACTGCTATGAGCCCTTGCGGACATTCTGTGACCTAGAAAACTACCTTCCCCCGGGAAGACCCAGACAAGAGCAAAGGGCCATGGCTTGGCTGGTGGGACATGGTAAAGGTTTCAGTCCTCACTTGCCCCTCAGTTGGCCACCCCTATGCAGTGAACAACCTGATGCCCCTGTGGAGCAATGATGTTTTCTCTCATGCCCTAAAGCCACAGGGCCTAGATTTGAATTCTCAATTTTATCCTGTGTAGATGTGTGACTTTAGTCAAGTTTTAAAATTTCTCTCTGCTTTATTTTTCCTATCAGAAAATGGGGAGAATATTAATAGGAAATAAATAGGTTTGTTCAAAGAATTTGAAAGAAAAAAAAGGTCTGTATGCACATATATATGTATACTTAATTAATATTCCTAAACAGCTTCTCCAGCTGTAAGAACAACCATATTAGAAGCATTCCTTATACCTGTGTATGAGCCAATATATATCAATAGGTGAAAGTTCCTATGGGGAGAGTGGAGAGAAGTGATTCTACAAGGATTTTTCATTGTACATCAAGTTATTTTGTTTACATCTATAGCTTCGTAAGAATCCAAAGCTACCCACTTCACTTAAAACTGTGCTTTCATTCCCAGGAATGTGAATTCTCTTTTATGAAGGTGGCAAACATGAAAGTCAAGAGCCAAAAAATCACAACAGCAATGACTAAGTACACCATAGTCACATGTTGGTAGCATAGAAATTCTCCCCCATCATGTACCAGCACCTCCAGACATTCAGTTAGTGGGTAGATAGTAACTAATGCAGTGGAATCTTTTACAAGCTCAAAATAAGATGGCATTTTGAAATGCTTAAATTCCCATTCCACTTTATTATATTTTTAAAACAAAATTCTCAAACTCCCCAACTCATATATCCCAGGACTGGTTTACATAATTTACAAATATGAAACTCCAGCAATGAGAAATCAATTTTTCAACAATCAAATTGGCAACATTTTCAGTACATCATTCTTCTCCAGTGTTGGCAAGAGCATGGTAAACATACCACGAGTACTTAGGAAGTCTCTTTGCAATATCTACCGAATTTAAAATGAACATCCCTTTGCAGCCAGCAATTCTCTTTTCAAAATAAATCTTCTGCAATATGATTGCAAAGATAATGTACACAGATATTCACTGTATCACTTTTTGTAATAGTAAAAATTAGAAGATCCAAGTGAATATTCTGGTGGATACTGGCTGGCTACATTGGGTAGGTACATAAAAAAAGCATTTTCATATACTGACAGAAACATATTTGAAAAATATTAAATGAAAAATAAATTTCAGAACACTGGAAATTATATGACCCAATTGAACAAATGAAGCAATGAACCATTTATCCAATTTTTTGAAATAATGAAAGAAAAATTCCTGTGGTTATACAAAATGGAGACTGGAGGGACACAAACCCAACCAAAAATGGTAGTTACACAGATGGAGTGGAATAGGAAAGGAAGTTCACTTTATAAAGTATAATTTTCATGTTTCTTTATAAGAAGTATAGCTGACCCTTGAATAGTAACTCAGGTTTAGGGGCGGTGACCTCTAAGCAGTCGAAAATCCGCATATAACTTTACTCCCCGAAAACTTAACTACTGTTGGCCAAAAGCTTAATCAATAACACATACAGTCAATTAACACATATGTTGTATGTTATTGTATTATGCACGGTATTCTTACAAGAAAGTGAGCTAGAGAAAGAAAATGTTTTTTTCAGATTTATACAAATCTCCAAAAATTTTTCTAATATAGTTATTGAAATAAAATCTACATATAAGTGGATCCACTCTGTTCAAAACCTTCTTCATGGGTCAACTGTATTACTTTTAGAATTAAAAGAAATAAGAATTTCCAAAACAAACAGGGCACTCAAAAATAAAATTATTTGCATGTGGGTATTTAAAAACATCTTAATTCCCAAAGTTAATTTGCACTGTCCCATACGCTTATAATCCTAATTGCAGAAAAAAATGCTCATGAGTCTTAGCAGACACGCTCTAATAAAAGAGTTGTACTACCTTCATAAAGCATGTTGAGAAAAATTCTGTATTTCTAGGCCCGAAAGTGGAGTATAGGAGGAATGAGGAGAGAGGACAAATGGCTCTCAATTTCCACTCCACTGTGAAAAGTGAAAAATGAGTAGTTTACCACCACTCTGCCACCTCCCTCTCCTCCACACCCTCCCCCAAATGGTAGGAGAAAGGAGTCCAACCCTGCTTGGCCACTGACTTCAAACACAAAGTACACAGATCAGGCGGTTTGACTGACAATGTGTGCAGAAGATGAAAACAGAGGGAGGTATGAAGAGAGGGTGGAGACAGCAGGATTATTATGGAAAAATGGTGAAAACTGGAGAGGAAGTATATTTTAGTGATGAATAAATGCTTGTGAAGAGAAAACTTATATGCAAAAGGAATGGGAAAGGGTGGGAAAGTAACAAAATAAAAATGGAATGTTGCCATCAAGGAGTTTTTTAGTTTTCAGGACATGGCATTAAGTTTAGAGCTTTTGCATTCTGTACTCTCTAGCCCTTGCCATCAAGTGAAAGTTTACAGATTGCTTGCATGTTGGAGAGGGGTCCTTTGCCTGTTTTGAGCAAGACTTAGAAGCTCAGCTCATCAGGTATGAAGCACATATCACATTCAATTCAAAGGTCTGATCACGTGCTGGCTTATTCCCGTTAGACATGATTATTGCTTTAACTGGCACATTGTTTCAACAAGCTTCCAAAGGACATTTAATCCCAAAGGAAGCTAAAATGGTTTAAAGAGAATTAAAAATTTGTATGAATTATATATATATATATATATATATATATATATAAAACTATACATATAATACATATGTTGGTACTTATTTTTTTTTTCACATAATCTCCCCAGCATCACCTATGTCCACTCCCAAATGTCCTTATAAGAACTGACATAAACTGAGACTGGTGCAAAGGCCTTGAGGTGATACCCCAAGACCAAGCACCTCCCTACAAGCCACCACGATCCTTAGATATCCACAAGCCCTGGCCTTGTCCCAGGCCACAAAAAAGCTCCACCAGAGCCCCCAGGGACCTGGCAACCACGTGACCCGCCGGCAGACACTGAAGCCTTCTTTCCCAAACAAATCCAACTTTTATTTCACTTTTCTTGGGTGAACGTTTGCGCATGCCCTCCACTGCCTCTCCTCTTGCTTTTTCCTCCTCCCTCCAACACAGGCTGTGGGAGACCTCGAGGTATCTGCTCTCAACCCTGGCTGGCCTAGGGGTCCTAAGGTTCAGCCCCTCCCGGCGGGCGCCCCTCCTGCTCCAACTCGGTACCGGCCAGGAGCGCGAGACGCCGGCTCAGCCCTGCGCGCCGGGCGCGGGCGCGGAAACTTACCTGCGGAGGCGCTGCCGAAGCTCCCGCGTCGCAGTCAGCTGCGCGGCGGCCGCCGCATCCCCCAGCAGCAGGGTCCCCCCACCCACCCAACTGCGGTGTCCTGTGCAGCACTTTTCCGAGCCTGGGAAGTTGGCTGAAAGAGGAGGTGGTAGCTGGGGGTGGGGCTGGGTGATGTGGAAGCGGACGCTTAAGGATTTTGTTGTTTGTTTGTTTGTTTGTTTGTTTTTCCCGATCTCTAGCGAAGACTTTAGACCATATGCTGGAGAATATAAGCTTTGCTCAATGGCGACAGGGCAGCAGCCTCTCACAGTCCGATCGATTTACTAAACAAACTTAAACGTGGGTGGGGATGTTAAACAGTAACCAGCAGCTTCAATGAAAACTGAAAGCAGCGAGGCCGCCACCGCCTCGGCGCGCTCATTTCCCTGTTCCCAAGGGCCCAGGGCGACTCTCAGGAGGGCCAGCAAGTCCAAAGCCCCGGCGTCCGTTGACTTTAACGGCTCTCCTGGGTCTCCCGGAGGCCGCCAGGCGGTAACTGCTGCACGCCACATGCCTAAATTTGCACCATCCGGGCGAACCGCTCCTGGGCTAGACCATTTGGGGCAAGAGTCATCTCTCGGCCGCCTCCCGCACCCCGGAGAGCCCCGCCAGGACCCACGCCCGCGGCCTGAGGCCGAGCCTGGCCCCCGCAACGCGGGCACCGTCCCCCGCCCCTGGTCACGCTTCGTTTAGGGCGGTGTCAACCCTGGAGCAGTGCGTTTGGACAGGAGGCGGCGGAGAGAAGTCTGCTGACCCCAGAAAGCAGATATAATTACGAGCCAATGAGGTCCAGAAAAGGGCCGGAAGGGAACTGAATAGGTTCCTAGGGACAGCACTGCAGCCACACCAGTAGGGAAGACGCAGTTACGTCATTAAACTGCACCTTGGCCGCTGGGGTTAGTTAACTTTTGCCCTGACGCTTGCGGTCACCTTTGCTCTGCAGGAGTTATGGACAGATGAGGGAGACTAAGTTTTCCTTCCCCGGCCAACCCAGCCACCTGTGGCTCAGTCATTAAGTGCCTTTTTACATATGCATCTGACGGAAAGTTTCTTTTCTCCTTCCCACATACCCTAGGCGCCTTCTCAAGCTTTAAAGACTTCGGGAAACGAAGCTCAGACGCGTCTGAGACGCTCTGGTCATCTGGATCAAGCTTTGGTTTAACCAAGCAATATAGCCAGAAGCTGTGGCTTTTAAAAACATCTCAACAATTTAACTTCATGGTTTCAGGAATGAATGACTTCAGGTCAAACAAGTAATTATCCTCATGAGATAAATAGTCACCTAATCCGTTCGGTTTTTCTTTTCCGACCAGGGGGTTGGAGGTTATTTTAAGACTGTAATAACAATGACAGGGAGATCAAAGGGCTAGGTATTTTCCCTTTTTCTTTTTAGATCGGGTTTACTAAACTTTCTCAGTTTCCCCCTTCCGAATCTCTTGCTGAAAGGCTCTTTTAAAAACAAGTAGTGGGTTGTTTTAGAAATCAGAACAAAGGGGAGAGATCATATACTATTTTCTTTAAATCGACCTTCTCAAGCAAAACACATTCCTCGTTACCCACGCAGTCTGAAAACCGTGTCACGAAAGCGGCCGCTGTCCAAGTCGGCTCCAGGAAACCGTCCGGAGACAGCTGAGGCCGAAGAGTAACAATTAACGGGTTATGTTTATTATGCAATTCATAGGCGTGTTGTTTAAAGATCGCCTATAGACACTCTTTAAAATTACTTCCAGATGCCTGGATAGTGAAGGTTGTCTTACTGCATACCAAAATATATAGTTCCCATGAAACAGTCTGAAGAGAGAAATTCACCATCCCCATTCACGAAAGCGTTAATGTCACCTGACATCTGTTGTTCCCGGCAGAGACACTGTAGTTTAGTTCAATAATCTCAGTTTATTCCAGTTAACAATTCCAGTTGGCAGTGGGTTTGGTTGAAGATGATCAGTTCATTATAGATGTGTGGTAGATTCGCTGATCTACCAGGAAATGGTCATCACATGTTTTGTGTTCAAAACTTTTGATTTAATACATGGAATCTTTGCCAGAGAATTTTATTACAAAGGATTTTGAGTAAAGATGAGAGAAATGGCAGTACATTCAAGGAAGTAGAAACTCTCTTAAGTCTCAGTTATTATCTAAAGGAAGTATTGCATTTGTTAGGTTTAGAAAAATCTTTAGTCTATGTAATACTGCCAGTCCTCCCACCTTCGCTGCAAGGAGTGGCTTCAGATGACTAAATAAATAATTAAGTGACATTATGAGCTAAAGGAAGGTATGAAGAGTTGGCTCTGCTGTGTGTGGGCTTGGCAGTTTTTACTAGATCAGTGACAACTGATCAGGCTTTAGAGCATCACTTATATTGTTCCTGAAATTAATTTATCACGATTCTTCACGGCATGGATTTATGATGCTGGAAATGGAAAATGTGCTGTGTGGAGAGCTGTCTCCTGAATGCAGTGGAGGAGCGGGGGGTACACAAGAAGTAAGAACCCAGAATAATTTTTTTTAGGGAAGGGTTCTCAGAAGATACAAAGTTGTTTAAATAGTGTTTAGGGGACAATTATACACATATGTATTTATGATACGTCGACTCTTTTAACCCAAAACTAAACACAGAAAATGTGACGTCAAAAATCTCTTCACTTTCTGGTTAAATCTGGTTAAGAGTCACATTCAGCCTGTGCTTTTCCTTTCCACTTTAATCACCTTTTTCACACCATTTTTATTTTCTTGCCAATACTACCAGATAGTCTTGATAAGAACTCCGGGACTTCCCACAAGCAGTTCTGATACAATTAATTAAAAGAGTGGCCTGGGGCAGAGCGCTCCGGAGGTGAGGATGCTCAGGCTGGCGCGTGGAAGCTCCAGAGGAAAAATCTTCCAGATTTAAGGACCCAGAGACCCTATTACGAGGGCAACTGCACGCTCCTCGCCCTGTAGATAAAAACCATCCCAAGACGCGAACGAGAAGAGCCCTCATCCTGCCGAGGCGCTGCACCTCTGCTGACCTGGCAAGCGCGGGGTCCTCGGCGATCTCAGGGGTGCCTACACTGGAACCGGCCACGGCTCCAAGCGGGCGCAATCAGTGGGGACTTCCCCACCCGCAAGCAGGTATACACCAAAGGGAAAAAAAAGGGGAAATTAAAAACATACAATTCGTGTTCACCTGCCAGTCCCTTCTGGATTTGTGCAAAGTCCACTGGCCCCTTCCAAGTCACTCGTATGGAAAGAAGGGAAGAGGCCACAGGGACTCGGGTGAAATGAGGAGTCCGGAGCTGCTCTAAGCGCGACTGTCACCTCAAATGTTGGGGCAGTGTCTGACCCTGGGGGCACAATAGCGGGTAAAGCAGCCTCTGCCAGAATTTCTAAAACTCCCTCGAGGCCACTGAAACGTTTTATGCATCAAAAAGGGAGGTCTGGATTCGGGTCGTTGGGACTGGGAGCGGGAAAGGGGTTCTGCCAGCAGAGTAGGGGTGGGGGCGGGGGCGGGGGCGGGAACAACTTGAAGCGGGAGAGGGGTTCTGCCAGCAGGGTAGAGCCGGGCCGCCGGGGCTTTTTCTTTGACTGCAGCTCACTACCTCTTCGGTCCCGTCTATTTCAGAGAAAGCACAGTCCATTTGCTCTGTAGCGCAGCCTAAAGCGAGGGCACAAATTTCCGGAGATATAAGGCTGCAGGCTCCCGCCCCTGGTAGGGGGATGTCAAGCCATTTCATCTCCAGCCCTGCACAGCAGCCCCCCGCGAGGTCTGCCCCTCCCGCCTGGAGCAGTGCCGAGCTGTGATTCGGATCCCAGGCTTTGGTACTGTCTCCTGTTTGATTTGTCGGATCTTTTCACGGGGAACCTACCTCTAATGCCTTTAATTAAACGTAGTAAAAGAAAACAAAACAGAACACAGTAAAAACAGGCAGAATGAATAGGAAGGAGCGACTCATTAGCATCCCTCTAGCACCACCACCACCACCATCACCTGCAGATCCTAAAAAGTAACATCCAGAAGCCGCCTGGCCCTTCTGGGGAATCAGACGCTTAAAAACACATATGACAATCTCCAGGCATGACCTCCAGGACTAGGCACTCTGCTTGACCACACACTGACTCAGATAAAAACTATAGTCTTTATTTTATGCTCAAGTCATAGCTCTAGAGCACCCAGAGTAAGCCCACATGAGTAAGGCTACAGGAATGTCCCTAGACTACCTTACCTGCTAATATAAATGGACAAACAAGATTTCAGATTAAGCATCTAAATTGAAACTGCTCTGCATATGTTACACATCTGGCTGGGACACTGAAAACTGAACATTCAATAATTCTGTATGTCAGCATATGGTTCCTGTGCCAAAAAAGCAAACTGCAAGGTTGGATGTCTTTCCCCCAGCCCTTCTCTCTGTAGATTTCCTGCTGAAGTATTGATTGCCAAGATCTCTGCAAGATTTTCAAACTTTTACAGTCATTTATGGTGCATGCAATAAAAAGGTGATATGAGCATGCTAGTTCAAGGTGTAATGCAAAGATGTATTTGGTGTCCTTGGCAACTATCTGTGGGACCTGTTTGTCTTTGTAGAACACACCCTTCTCTGCAATGAACCCCTCTGTTATAAAGATTGGCCCTTTACATTTCCAAGGACTTGTCCCTTCAAAGAAAAGGCACACATGTTCAAACCAGAAAATTCACTTATTTCAACCTCATTTCAAACCAGGAAAAAATATTCTAGTCCAAACTATGGGAAAAAAAAGAAAAAAAGAAAAAATATTTTTTAAAGTTCCCTACTTCACTACTGTCTCTATCATAAAGGAAAAAAGAAAAAAAAGGAAATTGATTACCAAGTTATAAAATAATCTCTAACTGCTCTTGCATAACAGGGATCCACAGGACCTTCCACCATGAGAAAATGAATGGATTGAGATTATAAAGACAGCAAAGCATTACAGACTGTAGTGCTCAAAGGAGAAAGAAAAAAATTCTTTTTGAATGCTTTATGTGAGAATACATGGCTAATTAAATACAGATTTGTTGTCAAATTTTACTTTTACAATTTTTCAGTGGAGAAAATAAATACTCCAGAGGGCTGTTGTTTTTCTCTATAATTGTAGATAGAAACTAAAAGTCTTATTAGAAATAGAAACCCTATACAACTTTACCAATTTTACCAGTCCTTTTTCTTTTTTTAAGGCTATGTTTGGAGACTGAGGGGGAGAAAGAAAAAGAGACTCGTTTCTAAAATTTCCTACTTTGAACCAAATCGGTTTTCTCATCTAGTGCTACAAATAATAGCTGACATATTGCTTCTGAAAGGCATTCAGAATCCTATACCTGCCATCTAGTGGGCATAAGAGAAAATGCTGATTCTAGACATCCTTGAGAGAAGTCTGTAGTTTTCTTATTTATAAACAAAGCCAAGTCTAAGAAATGAAAAAGAAAACGTAACTTTAAAGGTAAAGGAGAGGAAATACTCAGTTATGCTAGGGACTTGAAAAAAATAATCATTCAATCGCCCTCCATTTCTTTTTTGTTTTTAGTAATCATTAAGGTTATTGATCTTTGCTGAGATAATCTATTATTTCTTCTGCATATCCTTTTCACATAGATCTTATGCTGTTTGTTTCCTTTCAGATTAAACTTGTTAACAGTTTTGGATCTAGTTGCTATTCAAATTTAGAAAATCCAAAAGGAAGCTAGTAAGCATCCCCTTCCTATTTGGTCTCTTTAAATAAAACATCCACAAAAAGCCATCCTTCATCTTATAAGACAGAGAAAGAGAAGGGAGACTTGGGAGGGAAGGAGTGAGAGAGAAAATGGAGTTAATTATACACTTGCTTTTGATGTCTTGTTACAAATATTATACTCCCTCAGAATTGACTTCATCAAATATCATAAAACAGGTAGGTTAAAATCGACTTAGTTATGGCAACTTAAAGTACATTTCCTTGAGGTTCACATTTTAAAATACTGAGCCTAGGTAGAAGGTTTGCTAAATGAAATAGACATTAAAGGTTCATCACCATTTTAATGGTAACTGACTCTTTTTGGAGTGCTTACAATGTGTGAGGCATTGCTTTATGGGATTTTCATCAGTTAAAAACCCTAGAAGATTTGTATTATTCACACCATTTCATAGGTGAAAAAGCTGAGGATTGGAATTATGAAGCAGGCAATAACTGATCTGGTTTCAGGGTCAAGACTAGCACCGTACATGCCATACTGCCTCCCATAGAGAAAAGAGGCAAAGAGAGACCATTGCAATTCATGCTATGAGATAAAAGAGATATGAGGTACATCCAAAAGAAACATTTGTTTGAATGTTTAAACTTGATCTGCAAAATGTCAGACATCCAAATGAAAAGAAAAAAACTAGTTAATGACCATTCATTGTAAAAATCAAGTACTAAGAAATAAATAACATATTCATTTACTTCATCTATTACCATTTTTTGACAGATGTCATGCATAGCTTTACTGTAAATCTGTCCTATAGTCTATGCCCATTTGCACTTTAATTTCAAGTAAGGAAGTTACCAATGCTAAGCCAGTCCTTGAAAAGCCCTTCAACATACTGACAAAGATTTATTCCTGAAGTTAACTGGACCAGTCAACTCAATTATCATCCCTGCTTGCCTCATTCTAATTTCAAATTTCATTTCCTAAAAAAAATGTATATACACTCTAAAAATATTTTCTCCTTTCTAATTATGCAAAGCATTCGCCTCTTTTCAGGACAGCTACTTTATAAATATGAGCCAGTTCAAGGGTCAACAATCTTAAATCAACACAATTAAATGTATTAAAATTTTCTCCTTAATACTGTTCATGAGAACAAGCTTTCTCTTCAGGAAGCATATTGATAAATTTAGAAACTACAGAAACTGAATGATCGGTTGCAGACCCAAGGTATTTTTGTTTCATCTTGTTTTTCCAACCACCATATTTGAAATATTAATTATTAAATAGCACTGTATTTCATAAGTATGAATTTAAGAGTAGTGAATCCTTTCAAAGGGAATTGAAAGGATTCAACTGACAGCAGCTGGTTGGGGATTCCTGTCATGGTTAATACTCACAAGTGAAGTCACCAGTTCTGCCTTCCTGATCTCTTCCAGACCTCCAATCAAGATCAGACATCAGATAAAAGCTTGACATTATGGCAGTCAGACAACCTTTGCTTCTCTTCTGTGTATCCATGTAGGTCTAAGTGCGCCCTCCCCTTCTCAGGAAGAAATACTGAAGCTGTCATATGAAGAAGAGATTCAGTTCCTGTTTAAGTTTAATACCTCCACCTGTGTTCTTGATCCCGTCCCTTCCTGCCTATACCTGGCTTTGTTCTATCAGTTATTTTTTTGCGTATCTTCAAACTCCCCTTCTCCAAGGATTCTGCCCATTAGGCTATAAATATGTTCAAGTCTTACCAACAAAATTTTTAAAAATTGTATAAAAGGAAATAGAATTTGCTCTCTCTGCTGTATCTCTTCTAGTGTTGCCCTATTTTTTATCCTTTGCAACCAAGAATCATTATCCAAAGTGATTAATGCATTTAAATTTTCTCCATAATACTGTTCTCTTTATCGACACCTTCCTTTCAGTCCTCCATCAGCCACTCTGCCTTTCACTGGTCCCACTCCACAGAAGTGGTGCTGCTCTTCTGCTCTTTGGAAGGGCCTTCGTGGCCTCCTAGCTGGTAAGCCAATAAGAACATGTGCGGTCTATATTAAATTCACCAAAGTCTACGTCTAACCCTCTTAAACATTCTTTTAATCTGTGTTTCTTACCATTTTACTCCAACCATCCTGTAGCAACTGGTATTTCCTAAGATTTTTCCCACACACTTTTTCTTCTAATTCTGTATCTTCTGGGGCAATCACAGGCACTGTAACAATTTTCCCTACCACAAAATTGGCTGTTGATTCCTTAAAATATATTCAAAATCAGATTTTTCTCCTAAGTATCAGTACTTAGTACGTGCCAACCACCTTCTAAATAGTGCCTCTTAGACTTTACACAAGCACTTCAATTTCAGTTATATCCCAAACTGTCCTAAGTTATCTTCCTCCCAAACTTGCTTTTTCCTTTTGGATTAATTAATGAGACCATTATTCACCCAGTTGCTCCATCTGTCTCACTGCCCTAAATTAATATTCCAGCTCATCTATGCTGATGGATTAAAGTAGAGCTTTTATTTTTCTCACATGACAAAAAGTCTGGCGATAAGTAGTTCCCACCTACTAGGGCAGCTAAACAACGTTGTCGGGGCTCAATATTGTTCTATTTTTCTGCCCCACTATCCCTAGTGTGGGACTCTCGTATTCCTGGTTACAATATGCTTCCTATACTTTATCTGCATTCCAGGCAGGAAGGAGAAGAAAGAGCAAAAGGCCAGAGGATCATGCCAACAATCAGAATCACTTTCCTTTAGACTGCTTCACTCTCAAATACCAGACAATCCAAGTTTATGCCTCATTGGCCAGAACTGGATCAAGAAGATACTGTTGATGACTATACATTACAGGAAGTAATCTTTGGCAGCCAGATTGTCAAGTAAAATATACTGGGGTCTTGTTAATAAGTATCAATAAATTGGATTTCACTGCATAACAAAGCTCAGAACTTAATGGTTTAAAATAAAATAATTATGTTTCACAATTCTTTGGGGTTGGTAGAACAGCTCTAGGCTGAGGCTGGGTGATCTACAATGGTCTCATGCTCACGTCTAGGCCCTCATTAGCTGGGATGGCTGGGCCTCCTTGTCTCCCTTCAGGAGCATAGGGCCTCAGGGTTCTCAGAAGCAAGAGAAGGCAAGCCCCAATTCACTAGCACTTTTAAAATACCTGTTTATATCACATTTGTTAATGTCCCATCCTCTAAAGCCTTTCACATGGCCAAGCCAAGATTCAAGGGGTGGAGAGAGTCTACATTCTCATGGGAGGATGGCACAGTCTTAATGCATATCAGGATGGGAGGAATTTATGGCCATTTTTTCCCAATCTACTACAGTTAAGAAAGTACAGGAAAATAGGTATGGGTTGGCAATAGTATAGACTGCCTTGTGTCTCTTATCTCAACCCCTGTGTCAGTGCCTTAATAATACTTAAAAAAAAATAGTCCATTCTATGCATCCCTTTAAACTTTCTAACTTCCCATCTCCAGTTTTTAATTAACTTTCATATCCACGATTGTTTAAACTTTCTTGAGTCTGGGTTATTTTGAAAATATGATCAAAAGTATGGTCTGTTATGGATTGTTTGTGCCGCCCTTCCCAAACTCATATTTGAAGCCCTAACCCCTAGTGTGGCTGCTTTTGGAGATGGGACCTCTAAGGAAGTAAATAAAGTTAAAAGAGGTCATGAGCAGGGGGGTGATTCTGACCCAATAGAATTGATTATTTTCTTATAAGGAAACACCAGAGGGCTCTCTCTCTGCATGCACTCAAGAAAATGCCTTGTAAGGACATAGTGAGAAAGTCTGCAAGCAAGAAAGAAAGCTCTCACCAGAAACCAAATTTGCCAACATCTTGATCAAGGACTTCTAGCCTCTAGAGATATAAAGAAATTTCTGTTCTTTAAGCCACTCGGTTTCTGTATTTTGTTAAAGCAGTCCAAGCAGACTACTACATGATCTCTCTTAGAAAAAGTAAACAATTGCACAACACACAGAACTTTATATGTAATGTCAAAGTGATCTGGACACCTAGGATACAACCTAGAAACCTTTAGGCATTCATGCATCCCAGGTTACAAATTCCCGTTCCCCAACAACATCCAATATAGCTTTTAAAAACATACATTTATTTACATTGTCACTATTTTAAAACTTTTAATAGCTTCCCATAAACTTCAAACTGCTTAGTATGGCCTAAAAGGTTCTTCTGATGTGGCCTGGTTCTTCTTTGGCACAACTGATTTTAACAGGCCACTCATAGCTTCCTTCTCCTGCAGCCAAATCACGGTGGTGACCCAGCTTCTGTTCCTGAGCACAGAACCCTTGCCTTCCTCCGTGCCTTACATCCCGTCACATTTATCTGGAATGTCCCTTCCTTTCTTACCTTTCTGTCAAATACTTACTCATTTTTTTGAACATTGACTTTTCACTAAACAATGAGTCTTTTCCTGCATTCTTCCCATAAAGCTGAGGACTGAGTTTTTTCAGTTTTTCCTTCTATGCTACCACAATTGTCTTCTCCATAGCATACTAGTCTTATTTCTTTGTCACCTGAAGTTAATTGTTTATATGTCTATAACCCTTGATAATAGCGTTTGTGAATATAAATTAAGAAATTTGGCTTTTGCTGTCAGAATGTTTTATTCTGCGATTAGGCAAAAAATATTTGGGGTTCTTTTCCCATTTTCTTACAATAAAATTTTGAGATATACAGTAGAGGTTGTTTGCCTTTTGGCTGCCAAAGCCTTACATCAGAAAGTACCTGATGCTCTCAATTTATTTCTTCACCTTAGTCCATATAGATAAACTGTTGACAGAATACAAGAAATAAATTTATAATTACCAATAGTTTAATGCTTTATTTCTTGCAGGACATCTGCATTTTAGTAGGGCCAGGGAAAGATTTTAAAATTGAGGAAATACCTTGAATGGTGAAATTTCAGATATGACCAAGAGTCAGGGCAGTGGGGTTCCCCCATGTGACCCTTAAATGTTATCACATTTGTATCTGGCTCTTTCTTCTAAACCTAAGGTTATCAATATTCCCATTTATACATTGCCAACATGGTAGATTAAAAAAATTAAGGAACCAGTGAATATTTATGGGGCTATTTGTTGAGTCCTGCAGATGTATTTGTGATACTCCAAATATACTATTCCTGGATTTCCACAATTTCCTATAATGGTATGAACTATTAGTTAAATGTTTATGTGTCAAGTACTGCACTAAGCTATCATATATGATTTCATTTAATCCCCCTAAGAGCCCTATGAGGTCGTTTTACAGATGCAAAACCAGAGGTATCAAGAGGTAAGTGACAGGCACACAAGAATGTAGTAAAGATTGGAACCCACTAATCTTAGTTTCTTTTAAACAATGACATTATGAGACTTGTTCAAAAGTGTCCTCTCTGCTGAACTTGGATTTAACCATGCAGGACATGGTGAAACAAAAATCAGTGCCCCCCTGTCCCCTGTTCCCTGCCCCATGGGCAGAGGCAATGCTCTAAGACCCTCATCATGCTTAGCCAACATTTTATGTGGTTCAAAAGGATTTTCAGCTGGTAGAGGTGTCGTTTCACTGCCACCTTGGCCTTCTGATATCTGATGTTCCTGTCTCTCCCAATTTGTTAACAACCTATTCTGCCACTCAGCCCGGAATCCAAGCTGTCAGGAAGGCCTTCACTAACACCCTAGTCTTCTTGCTTCCTGATTTGTGGTGCTGAGATTCATTTCGGTTCACGTAGTCTCTTGTACTCTGTGTACATCTCCTCCCTGGCCTCAGAGTTGGAAACACCACCCCAAAAGCAAACTTTCCTTTTATGACATAAATTGGATTTTCAAAAGAGACTTTTCAGATGTGCATATTCACATTCTTTCTCTGTATCTCTGTAACTTCTAGTGGCCTCTCCCAGCTGTTGAAATGTACAACCTCAATCTCTGAGTTATTAATTCACTAATACAACCATTTAAAAAAATTTATCATTTATGCCTCACTCACTTTAACCATGCTCCAAATCTCTTTGGCCTGATTTTCTTAAATTCCAACTTTGTATTTCTATCTACTGGGGAACATCTTCATCTGATAATGCCAACCTTCACCTTGACTGAAATCAATGTAATATCCTCTCCCCATAAAGTTCTCATTTCTGAGAAAGTTACCCTCATTTTTCTTATTCTTGCATGTTTCTCTGTTCCTGTCTCTGCATGGCCTCTGAGTCACAACCTTTTTGTATTTTTATATACAAAACCTCATGTATGTATCCTTCCTTTCCATTAGATCAATGCAGTAATATATTAACTGATTTCTTTGTCTTTAGTCCCTTCCTTTCCCAAACCAACCAATACACTGTTTACTTTTCCTATTTAACAAAATAGTTAATTTAACTTTGTGGTTCCAGTATTTTAAATGATATCTGAATAACTAAAGAGAAGTATTAAAACTCTAAGAAGGAACATACTTCATTATGTTTACATTGGTCCCAACCTATTTCTACAGGTTTTTTCCCCTATATTAATTAGGCGAGGCTAGAAACTCAGAGTCTTGGTGGGTTAAGTAAAAAGAAAGAAAAAGTCTACATCTCAGTAAAGACTGCTTTAATGAGGTTTTGCTCTAAGAAGTGACAAGCTATCAAAGCCACTTGGAGCTTGTGACTCTACATTTCAGCAACAGGCCTCCGTATTCACAGCAGCAGCACTGGGGGAGCATGGAGAATCATGCGGGGCTTCCACCTGCATTGTCCTCGCCGGACACGTCCCTTCGGATAATAATATGTCCAGAAACAGCTACATGGCCTGCCTGCGAGTCAATAACAGGGAAGGAAGCCTAAGCTTTGAATCAGAGGAAAGGAAGGAAGACACGTGAGGAAGAACATGAAGGGAGAATGTGAAACGAAATGTAGCAAACTTACAGCATTTCTTACTTCTTAAAAATAAAGTCGGTTAATAATAAAGAGAGAAATGTGGTATCCACATATAAATCAAGTATAAAAATCAAATGAGTATTCATATTTGAACTGACTGTTTATAGTTCATAATGCATGAGCAAAACCGAAGGTTTCTGTGATGGCTGCCCTTGCACTGTTCACCATGTAAGAACTTATTCACTATGTAAGAATTTGTTCTCCATGTAAGAACTTGTTTGTTATGCTTCAGAAGATTGGAGACTGACGAGAATTAGGCTTGGGGTGGATTAATGATTGTGCATTGAGCATTGACTCCCCTATACAGAACTTTATTGTTGTTAACAACCATTTGATCAATAAATATGAGAGATGCCCTCACAAAAAAAAAAAAAAGTATACACTTCCAATGGTAAAATGGTAGGTAACCGGGATGTGATGAATATAGTCAAGATATTGTAACAGCTTGGTATGGTGATGGCTGGTACCTAGAATTGTCATGTATATAAATGTTGAATCACTATGTTGTACACCTGAAACCAATGTAATGCAATACCGTGTGTCAACTACCCTTCAATAAAAAAATAATTATCTACAAAAAAATTAAAAAAAAAAAAAGTCAGAGCCATCCATCCCTTTGTATAGGTTTCCTCACTCTCTGAGAATATTCTTTCCACTTATCGTTAAAGGCCTATCGAAAACGTCCCACATATTCCGAAAAAAACTGTCTGAACACCATAACAGAAAGCTTTGTATTTTCCCAGAATTCTTAGAGAAATATATTTTTCTTTGTCATTCTTTTGGAGCTGTGATAGCTACTGGTGATATCCCCTGAGTATTTCTGATTTTCTGTCTTCTGCACTTCCTCTAAGACTTTAGGTGGGTGGGACCCTGTGATAGCTGTGAGCAGAGGTGGTAATTTGTGGGCTGAAGAAGTTAACTGCTGTTATGATAAGCTTAGAAGCTCCCTTTCTCTTTAGCTTGGTCATCACTTGTGATTCAGATACTGGGTACTCACTCTATCAGCCGGTGCTGCAAAAGTGAGCACAGTATGGAGCTGCTCCACTAGGTGTATCTGTATAAGTGACAAAACAAACACTTGTTCTTAGACTAAGATTTGTGGGTTTGTTTGTTAATGCAGTATAACCTAGCCAAATTTCAACTGAAAGGATAAGCACCAGAAGTGGTATTTAATTCCACAGTAATATTAAAACTCTGTAAAGTCTGTGGCAATAGTTAAAGGGCACAGCATACATATGGGGTGAGGAAACTGGTTTCAAAATTTGGGATCCATCCATTAAATGTGTCAATGAAACGTTTGGTATATCATTGATTGTATTAATTTAGAAATTAATACAATCAGATTATATACCAAATTAACTTGAGTGCCAGGAAATGCAATCTGAAAGTAGATATTAGAAACAACATTTGTTGTTATTGGCTCTGTTTGACCAAATAGCACAAGAAAAAGATTATTTAAAAAATGATTTTGCTGATTTACAAGTAGAAGTAAAAGGGAAGAGAGAAATTTAGGGGCTTCATAGAGTTAGAAGATTCAAATATTTCTTAATTCCAAAGAGTAAAAGATAAACCTAACTCATACAGTATCTGTCAGGTGAAGAGGACACCATCCTGGTTGGTAGATGGAGTAGGAATAATCTCCGGCACAAAGTGGCAGAGCAATTGCTAAAGATTTCACCAGAGGGGACCTGGGAAAAGGTCCCAGTGGATGGGAATGTTATGGAAGAGATTATAATGATACAGGTATTCAAAAATATATGAGGGATCAATGCCTAGAAGGATAGCTGAGGTCACTTATTTTTGTTAAGTTGCATTCAAACCCTGCAGAAAAGTGATGAGGGAATGAGGGCCGTTAATTAGCAGTTAACATTTAAGTGTGAAATCCAAGGAGCTTCTGTCTTAGCTTACAAATAGGGCCCATATTACCTGTTGTAGGGCAGATACAGTTGAGGGAAGACTGAAGACCTAATTGTTAGAATTATGAAACATCAGATATATTTGAGTGCTCAGCCAAGGCATATCTGTTACATGAAGGACAGGACTCTAGCGGGGAAAACCTGAAATCCTGAACCACAGTACATCTGATAGATGGTACACTTGGTACAACTAGATGGACAGCCTTAAGGATGCTGTTTCCATAACACCTCTGAACCTTTAGGGTTATAGAGGTGGCCCACTCTCCTTTAGCTAGAGCTAGAAGATGGGCAGAAACCTCTCCTATTCAAGAGAGAAGGTACCCTGCTCTAACTTTAGAAGCTACCCACACTTCCTTTCCTATGTCAGGTTGATAAGCGGGGTAAATCCCAGTATAATACACACAGCATCATATCTAACTAGGGGTGTGGGAGCAGGCCCAAGACCATGGGATCTGGTCATATCATATGCTGCATGACCCAGAAGCAGCCAGCTTCACAGAACTCTAGATCAGTCTTCCAAAGGCTTAATTAGAGCACCATGTTGGAGGAAACACCTGAAACGGTGGGGGGGTGCTTTTCTTTAGGATATGTGTATTCATTAAATCAAAGATCTCTCTATGGTGCTGTGTCCATAAGTGAACAACAGATACCTGTGTCCAGGAATCAAGAAATGGGAAGCAGCTTCTATATCATCCCAATGACCCACTGAGAAATACTGTGCTTCCTGTCCCTACAAATCTGGGATCTGTAAGGTTTTTTTTTGAAAGGGCATCTCTCATATTTATTGATCAAATGGTTGTTAACAACAATAAAATTCTGTATAGGGGAGTTAATGCTCAATGCACAATCATTAATCCACCCCAAGCCTAATTCTCGTCAGTCTCCAATCTTCTGAAGCATAAGGAACAAGTTCTTACATGGAGAAAAAGTTCTTACATAGTGAATAAGTTACATGGTGAACAGTACAAGGGCAGTCATCACAGAAACTTTCGGTTTTGATCACGCATTATGAACTATAAACAATCAGGTCAAATATGAATATTCATTTGATTTTTATACTTGATTTATATGTGAATCCCACATTTCTCCCTTTATTATTATTATTATTATTATTATTATTGTTATTTTTGATAAAATGCTGAAGTGGTAGGTAGATGCAAGATAAAGGTAGAAAACATAGTTTAGTGTTGTTAGAGAGCAAATGTAGATGATCAGGTGTGTGCCTGTAGACTATGTGTTAATCCAAGCTAGACAAGGACAATAAAACATCCACGGATGCAGAAGATTCTCTCAAAACAGGGGGGGTGAGGTTCTAAGCCTCACCTCTGTTGATCCCCAGTTTCTCACCTGATGGCCCCCCTGTGACTGTGCCTGTCTTAGGTTGGTCCTCCCTTGAGGAATCTTACCCGTCTCTGGCTAACCAGTCATCTTCCGAGGCCATACAGGGAAATGTAAAGTTGGTAAGTGAGAGAGAAGCAATATTGTTTGAAAAGGTTAGCTTTTTACTTCTTTGCATATTTATGCCCTGTGGCTTCTATGCCCAGCATTTGTCTTGAGGTATCTTTACCACTTGGAGGAATTATGATACTCGGTAAATTCGATATGAGGCACGAATTCTATTTAAGGGTTGTAATTAGGAAGGAAGAAGAAAAGCTATAGAAGTAGCAGGCGGAAGAAAACATGGGAAGATTGATTATTTCTTTGAGATATCTTCTTGTAGAGTAACTTCATCATGTATAGGTTTTAAACTACTAATTGCGCACACACATTAACATAATAGGAGTACAGTTACATAACCAAAGCAGAGCTACAATTACCAGCCATCTCCAGTGAAAGCAAGAAAACCAGTTAGGTACCCTAGGCATTTGTGAAAATTTATCTATGATATGATGGATATTGTCCAACTGAACTTGAACAGTCTGAGAGAAATCAGACAAATTAAAACAACCCATTCCTGGGAACTGTTCACATCCCATATGTTCTTTTAACAGTAGATAGTCTGTAGTTGTAAGATTTTGGAGTGCTACAACTTGCACTTCTCCTAATTCTTGGTTGAGTTACAACAGTATAGATCCAGTCAAATTTGTTGTTTTACTGTATGCACAGGCCAGCTTAGATATCTCCTTCTTCATTCCCATGGCAAGTCCAGAAACTGGTGGGATGAGTGCATCTACAGCTGTAGCAGCGCCTGGATATTTGTTGAGGTTTTTTGATGATCATCTTCTGGCATGAGTCTTCCAGAGAGTGCTGATGTTGGAAGTTCTTCTTCATATTGTACCTTAGTTCATTTTCTGGGTAGCCAAATTAGGCTTTGATCCTCTGTATAAACACACACAGACCCTTTGCCCACACTTTGATATGCCCTTTATACCATTGTGTAGAACTCATTGGAGGTCACCACACAGAAACTGCTTTTTTTTTTTGTTATCATTAATCTACACTTACATGAAGAATATTATGTTTGCTAGGGTCTCCC
The DNA here is from genome assembly GCF_030020395.1 of Manis pentadactyla. Classification (NCBI taxonomy): domain Eukaryota; kingdom Metazoa; phylum Chordata; class Mammalia; order Pholidota; family Manidae; genus Manis; species Manis pentadactyla. Next base: position 62,269,136 of record NC_080021.1, read on the forward strand.
CTATACCAGGTCCCCCCTATAAACCCCTTTACAGTCACTGTCCATCAGCATAGCAAAATGTTGTAGAATCACTACTTGTCTTCTCTGTGTTATACAGCCTTCCCCTTTCTCCCACCCCCCCAATATGCATGCTAATCTTAAAACCCCCCTTCTTCTACCCCTCCTTATCACTCCCTACCCACCCATCCTCCCCAGTCCCTTTCCCTTTGGTAGTCCATTCTTGGGTTCTGTGATTCCACTGCTGTTTTGTTCCTTCAGTATTTCCTTTGTTCTTATACTCCACAAATGAGTGAAATCATTTGGTATTTCTCTTTCTCTGCTTGGCTTATTTCACTGAGCATAATACTCTCCAGCTCCATCCATGTTGCTGCAAATGGAAGGATTTGCCCTCTTCTTATGGCTGAGTAGTATTCCATTGTGTATATGTACAACGTCTTCTTTATCCATTCATCTACCGATGGACATTTAGGTAGCTTCCAATTCTTGGCTATTGTAAATAGTGCTGCGATAAACATAGGGGTACATCTGTCTTTCTCAAACTTGATTGCTGCGTTCTTAGGGTAAATTCCTAGGAGTGGAATTCCTGGGTCAAATGGTAAGTCTGTTTTGAGCATTTTGATGTACCTCCATATTGCTTTCCACAATGGTTGAACTAATTTACATTCCCACCAGCAGTGTAGGAGGGTTCCCCTTTCTCCACAGCCTTGCCAACATTTGTTGTTGTTTGTCTTTTGGATGGCAGCCATCCTTACTGGTGTGAGGTGATACCTCGTTGTAGTTTTAATTTGCATTTCTCTGATAATTAGCGATGTGGAGCATCTTTTCATGTGTCTGTTGGCCATCTGTATTTCTTTTTTGGACAACTGTCTGTTCAGTTCCTCTGCCCATTTTTTAATTGGATTCTTTGTTTTTTGTTTGTTGAGGCGTGTGAGCTCTTTATATATTTTGGACGTCAAGCCTTTATCGGATCTGCCATTTACAAATATATTCTCCCATACTGTAGGGTTCCTTTTTGTTCTATTGATGGTGTCTTTTGCTTTACAGAAGCTTTTCAGCTTAATATAGTCCCATTTATTCATTTTTGCTGTTGTTTTCCTTGGCCGGGGAGATATGTTCAAGAAGAGGTCACTCATGTTTATGTCTAAGAGGTTTTCACCTATGTTTTCTTCCAAGAGTTTAATGGTTTCATGACTTACATTCAGGTCTTTGATCCATTTTGAATTTACTTTTGTGTATGGGGTTAGACAATGGTCCAGTTTCATTCTCCTACATGTAGCTGTCCAGTTTTGCCAGCACAATCTGTTGAAGAGACTGTCATTTCCCCATTGTATGTCCATGAACCCTTTATCGAATATTAGTTGACCATATATGTTTGGGTTAATGTCTGGAGTCTCTAGTCTATTCCACTGGTCTGTGGCTCTGCTCTTGTGCCAGTACCAAATTGTCTTTATTACTATGGCTTTGTAGTAGAGCTTGAAGTTGGGGAGTGAGATACCCCCTACTTTATTCTTCTTCCTCAGGATTGCTTTGGCTATTCGGGGTCTTTGGTGTTTCCATATGAATTTTTGAATTATTTGTTCCAGTTCATTGAAGAATGTTGCTGGTAGTTTGATAGGGATTGCATCAAATCTGTATATTGCTTTGGGCAGGATGGTCATTTTGACGATATTGATTCTTCCTAGCCACGAGCATGGGATGAGTTTCCATTTGTTAGTGTCCCCTTTAATTTCTCTTAAGAGTGACTTGTAGTTTTCAGAGTATAGGTCTTTCACTTCTTTGGTTAGGTTTATTCCTAGGTATTTTATTCTTTTTAATGCAATTGTGAATGGAATTGTTTTCCTGATTTCTCTTTCTGTTGGTTCATTGTTAGTGTATAGGAAAGCCACAGATTTCTGTGTGTTAATTTTGTATCCTGCAACTTTGCTGTATTCCAATATCAGTTCTAGTAGTTTTGGGGTGGAGTCTTTAGGGTTTTTTATGTACAATATCATGTCATTTGCAAATAGTGACAGTTTAACTTCTTCTTTACCAATCTGGATTCCTTGTATTTTTTTGTTTTGTCTGATTGCCGTGGCTAGGACCTCCAGTACTATGTTAAATAACAGTGGGGAGAGTGGGCATCCCTGTCTAGTTCCCGATCTCAGAGGAAAAGCTTTCAGCTTCTCACTGTTCAGTATAATGTTGGCTGTGAGTTTATGATATATGGCCTTTATTACGTTGACGTACTTGCCCTCTATTCCCATTTTGCTGAGAGTTTTTATCATGAATGGATGTTGAATTTTGTCAAATGCTTTTTCAGCATTTGTGGAGATTATCATGTGGTTTTTGTCTTTCTTTTTGTTGATGTGATGGATGATGTTGATGGATTTTCGAATGTTGTACCATCCTTGCGTCCCTGGGATGAATCCCACTTGGTCATGGTGTATGATCCTTTTGATGTATTTTTTAATTCGGTTTGCTAATATTTTGTTGAGTATTTTTGCATCTACGTTCATCAGGGATATTGGTCTGTAGTTTTCTTTTTTGGTGGGTTCTTTGCCTGGTTTTGGTATTAGGGTGATGTTGGCTTCATAGAATGAGTTTGGGAGTATACCCTCCTCTTCTCTTTTTTGGAAAACTTTAAGGGGAATGGGTATTATGTCTTCCCTGTATGTCTGATCAAATTCTGAGGTAAATCCATCTGGCCCCGGGGTTTTGTTCTTTGGTACTTTTTTGATTTCTGCTTCAATTTCATTGCTGGTAATTGGTCTGTTTAGATTTTCTGTTTCTTTCTGGGTCAGTCTTGGAAGGTTGTATTTTTCTAGGAAGTTGTCCATTTCTCCTAGGTTTCCCAGCTTGTTAGCACATATATTTTCATAGTATTCTCTAATAATTCTTTGTATTTCTGTGGGGTCCGTCTTGATTTTTCCTTTCTTGTTTCTGATTCTGTTGATTTATGTTGACTCTCTTTTCCTCTTAGTAAGTCTGGCTAGAGGCTTATCTTTTTTGTTTATTTTCTCAAAGAACCAGCTCTTGGTTTCTTTGATTTTTGCTATCGTTTTATTCTTCTCAATTTTATTTATTTCTTCTCTGATCTTAATTATGTCCCTCCTTCTGCTCACCTTAGGCCTCATTTGTTCGTCTTTTTCCATTTTCGTTAATTGTAACATTAGACCATTCATTTGGGATGTTTTTCCTTCTTTAAATATGCCTGGATTGCTATATACTTTCCTCTTAAGACTGCTTTTGCTGTATCCCACAGTAGTTGGGGCTTTGTGTTATTGTTGTCATTTGTTTCCATATATTGCTGGATCTCCATTTTGATTTGGTCATTGATCCATTGATTATTTAGGAGCGTGTTGTTAAGCCTCCATGTGTTTGTGAGCTCTTTTGCTTTCTTGTACAGTTTATTTCTAGTTTTATGCCTTTGTGGACTGAAAAGTTGTTTGTTAGGATTTCAATCTTTTGGAATTTACTGAGGCTCTTTTTGTGGCCTAGTTTGTGGTCTATTCTGGAGAATGTTCCATGTGCACTTGAGAAGAATGTGTATCCTGTTGCTTTTGGATGTAGAATTCTGTAGATGTCTATTAGGTCCATCTGTTCTAGTGTGTTGTTCAGTGCCTCTGTGTCCTTACTTATTTTCTGTCTGGTGGATCTGTCCTTTGGAGTGAGTGGTGTGTTGAAGTCTCCCAGAATGAATGCATTGCATTCTATTTCCTCCTTTAGTTCTGTTAGTATTTGTTTCAGATATGTTGGAGCTCCTGTATTGGGTGCATATGTATTTATAATGGTTGTATCCTCTTGTTGGACTGAGTCCTTTATCATTATGTAATGTCCTTCTTTATCTTTTGTTACTTTCTTTATTTTGAAATCTCTTTTGTCTGATACTAGTACTGAAACACCTGCTTTTCTCTCCCTGTTGTGTGCATGAAATATCTTTTTCCATCCCTTGACTTTAAGTCTGTGCATGTCTTTGGGTTTGAGGTGAGTGTCTTGTAAGCAGCATATGGATGGATCTTGCTTTTTTATCCATTCTATTACTCTGTGTCTTTTGATTGGTGCATTCAGTCCATTTACATTTAGGGTGATTATTGAAAGGTGTGTACTTATTGCCATTGCAGGCTTTAAGTTTGTGGTTACCAAAGGTTCAGGGTCAGCTTCTTTACTATCTTACTGTCTAACTTACCTCGCCTGTTGAGCTATTATAAACACCGTCAGATGATTCTTTATTTCTCTCCCTTCTTATTCCTCCTCCTCCCTTCTTCATTTGTTGGGTGTTTTGTTCTGTGCTCTTTTTAGGAGTGCTCCCATCTAGAGCAGTCCCTGTAAGATGCCCTGTAGAGGTGGTTTGTGGGAGGCAAATTCCCTCATCTTTTGCTTGTCTGGGAATTGTTTAATCCCTCCTTCATATTTAAATGTTAATCGTGCTGGATACAGTAGTCTTGGTTTGAGGCCCTTCTGTTTCATTGCATTAAGTATATCATGCCATTCTCTTCTGGCCTGTAGGGTTTCTGTTGAGAAGTCTGATGATGGCCTGATGGGTTTTCCTTTGTAGGTAACCTTTTTTTTCTCTTTGGCTGCCTTTAATACTTTGTCCTTGTCTTTGATCTTTGCCATTTTAATTATTATGTGTCTTGGTGTTGCCCTCCTTGGATCCCTTGTCATGGGAGTTCTGTGTACCTCTGTGGTCTGAGAGGCCATTTCCTCCCCTAGTTTCCTCTCTGCGTTCCTGTTCTCTGTTTTCTAGTCCATTAATGGTCTCTTGCATCTCGTCCATTCTGTTTTGAAGTCCTTCCAGAGCTTGTTTTATTTCTGTATTCTCCTTCCTTAGTTCTTGCATATTTCTCTGCAAGTCCATCAGGATGGTTATGACTTTTGTTTTGAATTCTTTTTCAGGAAGACTGGTTAAATCTATCTCCCCAGGTTCCTTCTCAGGGGAAGATGTAGCAGATGCCGAAGCTGTCTGGGTTAGTCTTGTCTGGATCAAATTTTTTTGCCTTTTCATGTTGATATGTGCTATTGACTGTCAGCTGGGAGAGCCAAACTTTCTACTTGCTACTGGTGTTTCTTTACTGGGACAACTGCGACCCCTAGTGGCTTGTGTTGGGTAATTGCGTGTAGACTGGGTCTTTGTGTCTTGCCGGGCCGATATGGAGGAAGCTCCCTTGCTGAGGGTGTGGACAGCCTTAGGCTGCTTCTCTGCTATCGCTGTGCCCTGGAGGGGTAATGGACGGGGGGCTGTTTGGCTGTTTACCTCCGTGAGGGTTCTCAGAGCTGTTGCCCATGGGGTTAGTGTGCCCAGTTTTCCCTGGAATTTCCAGCTGCTGGACTGTGACCTGTGTTGTTTCCGTCCAGCTGTTGCGTCCCTGTCCCTTTAAGACTTTCAAAAAGCACTCGCTTTTCTTTGTCACAGGGGCATCAGCTTCGGAACCCGCTCAGAGGTCTTGCTGCCCTGTTTCCCTAGTTTCCAGCCCTCCACTCATGCACTGTGTCTGCGCTCTGGTGTGGATGGCTGGGGCTGGGTGTTCAGCAGTCCTGGGCTCCCTCTCCCTCCACACTCTGACTCCTCTCCTCCCAACGGGAGCTGGGGGGAGGTGTGCTCGGTTCCTGCCGGGCCGGGGCTTGTATCTTACCCCTTTCACCAGGCACTGGGCTCTCGCATGTGTGGATGTAGTCTGGCTGTTGTCCTGTGTCTTCTGGTCTCTCTTTTAGGATTAGTTGTATTTGTTGTATTTTCAAAAATATATATATTTTTGGGAGGAGATTCCCACTGTCCTACTCATGCTGCCATCTTGGCTCCTCCCCCCGGGATCTGTAAGTTTTTAAGTCCTGGTCCCTAAAGGGGTGTAGTTTTGGAGGGGACACAAGGTTCCTATTGAACAAAAGTTACAGCTGCTGCTAGGACACTTTGGATTCCTTGTGCCCAGGGGCCAACAGATAAAAAGAGGAATCATCATACTGGGCTATTTCTGAACAGTAGAAGGAAGTAAAGCTGCTTTTCACAAGTAAATGCCAAGGTGATAGCTAAAGGGGGGCTTAGGAGGAAAGTAGAATGGATTGTAGAGGGAGAAGATTGGTATAATTTATCCCCAAGATCAAATGCAATTACAGGAATTGTGTTTCATCTCACTAACCTCCCTCTTCTGAAGTTCCATTCAGGAAAACATATTCCCAGGAACTGTGGAGTAGCTACTCCCTGAACCTATGTGAGAAATTCATTTGCATAACACAAGGGGTAGACAGTGGTGGCTGTGAGACTGTGCCTTACAGACCTCCAACTACAAGGAACCTAGCTGACTAAACTGATGTAATTTGACAGCCTTTACCATGCTGGCCCTTGTAGCAGTCTCCCTACGGGCTTTGTGCAGCTGGATCTGAGTGCACCAGCAATGCTAAGGCAGCCCATTTCCAGCAATTCCTCCCAGAAAACTTTGGCCACAGAATCTCCTGGAAACCTGGTTGAACTTTTCTTTGACTGTGTGGCCATCTAGGATGCTTCTGTCCAACTGTCCTTTTCTTTCTCCTTCACTCAGGGTCAAACTTACATTATACTCTGATATCTCTCCCAGCCTCCTCCAGATCCTTCTCCATTCTCTCAGAGATGCTTTCTCTAATAAAATAATTCCATGTTTATTCTCATCTGGGAATATGCTTCTTGGAGGATCTGAAGGAACATGGTACTCTTAGAAAAGGGGTTCTTTTCCATTACAGGTTACTGGGGTGAGAGTAACTTGTCCTTTTCTCATGGGTGGTCTAGATCAGGTAGAGCTACATCCAGACCTGCAATAAAAGACTATTTCACAACACCCCTGACTTCAAAAACTATATTGCATCATCAAAAGAATTTGGACTTCAAGCTTGATACCATGTTCGATGGGACTTACGTTTTATTTCCCTTGGTTAGAGAGTTACTGTGTTTTGTCTACAGAAAAGAGAATAAACCGCATATTTGATTATCAGATTTCCAGGTTGTGGTTGTAATAAAAACCCTTCACTAACTCCGTCTGATTTTTAACTTCCAGGAATATGTTAGATAGCATTTCCTGACCCTCTCTTAATTGGGTAAGACCTAGTGACCACACCTGAGTTCTAAGAGGAAGCAACATGTGTTATTTCTAGTCCAGAATATTTAACTGCCAGATATTTTTCCCTCTAGAATGCTGGCAGCAATGTTCCTGCAGCCCAGGTTTTGAAGCAAACACCCTGCATTGGCAAGAAATAAACCTTTGGCACTTTAAGTCATAAGAAGTTTGTTATCTGAGCATAATTCAGTCCAGAGTTTTTCAAAATAAGTATGCATGAGAAATACCTAGAAGATCTGTCAAAACAGATTTGGGTGCCTCAACTTTTGAGTTCCTGGTTCAGTAGATCTGGGGTAGTAACTATGAATCTGCATTCTAAGGAGTTCCCACATAATGTCTGATGCTGCTGGTCCAATGACCATGCCTTGAGACCCTGATCTAACCAATTCCAGTGTACACATTAACCCTAACATTCTTCTGCACCTATGTAATGATGAGCATGAAATCGTGTAAAAACAAGCATAATTTAGAGGCCACTTTTCTGCAAGCAGGGATTCTGTTCAACTTCCAAACAATTGGAAAATTGCTTTTCCCATCAGTGAAAATGGGAAATAATAATCCCATATATATTCTACAGTGTGGACAATATATTGAGTCAGCAGTCAAGGTATATTCAGTGAAAGACAGATGACTCTGGGGCCATGAAAATAAAAAGAAAGCATTAGTAACTATATTGTCAATATTCAGAGAACAGAGTCTACTCTAGTTAGTTTAAGTGGTAATTGATTTTGAACACAGAATTGAATAGCTTATAAAAATGTGAAGAAGGATGGAGAAACAAATTGTAGTTACTATGTCTCTCCTGTTCACTATTGTATCTCTACTATCTACAAATGCCTCATACTTAATACATAATTTTTGATTGAATAATGCCAAGAGTGGATGACTCTTATTCTAGCTTCTTATTATTTTGTTTTGTGCCTCATTATCAGCAAACATGTGTAGGTCATACTTGGGTATACCTGAAAACTATTTAACATGAAATTATTTTGATGGAAAGTTTAATCTTATAGTCACTCTACATCTGTGTGGGTGACAGGTAAAATATGGACTCTGCTTAGTGTTCAGAGTAAAATTCTTAAGAGATAAGCTTAGAAATGGTATAGATCATTTTACAGAAGCAATCAGTTCCTAGCTTTTACTGAAGCCACCCTTCAGATGGTCACCAAATAAACCTTATTTTAAATTGGTATATATTTGCTGAATTGTACTCTTCAAATAATTTATCTTATTTCTATTATACCTCAATAAAGTTCATAACAAGAAGTTTTTTTAAAATACTTTTTTCCCCAAGGAAATTTTTAACATAAAACACATACAAAGATCCAGAAAATTAGATGGAAGTAAAGAACTAGCCATATAATGTATTTACATCCAAAAAAAAATTTTTTTATGAAATTTTTTCTGTTATGGAAACTTAGTCCATGTAGCCTAATCTATTTCTTCCTCTGAACTTCTTATTCATCCCATAATACTTCACTTGCAGAAAAAGTCAAATTGAAGATTGTGTTTACAACTTGTGTTACAACTACTTTTGTATCTGAACATTATTATTGTTGTTTAAATCCAGGAAGCAGAAAGAATGCTCATTGTACTAGGTCCATTTTCTAAGCAGCCATAAATCAATAAATATGGGAAAGCATACATTTTCTTAATCCTCTTTGTTTCTGTGAATAAACCTGTTCATGAAAATGTCACACAGTACCATGCACGGTTCTTCTATCAGGCAATATTCAGTACACATAATGCTAACTCTTTTCCAGTCTCTGTTAGCACACATAGAGCATAAATTGGTAATTGTGTGGTAAATATGAAATTAACTCATGACTCCACTGTACCTTTCCATTAGCATCACCAAGAGTAGTATTACCCTCTCAGTGACCTCAGCATAAATGATAACATCCTTAGCTGTCAAAGTAAAAACAAAAATTAAGTGAATTTAGTGTTGTAAAGGTGATGAAGTGACAGCCTCAGGGGCGGGAGTCCTTTTTACCTATCTCCTGACACAAATAGTGAAAATGTGAATCTCTCTAAGCAGCCCCATTAGTACATCTCACCTCTTTTCTCTAAGAACAAATGATTCCTTACTTATTCTTTTACTTGCTAAGATGACTTGTGTTTATGATTTTTTCTGTGAAGGTTAATGGCTGTGAGAGCCTTCCCAGTGTCACTGGTTCATTGGCCCTGCTTCTAGGCAGTACTCACGCTAATTAATACACTTGGTATATCTGTTTTTAAAAGTTTGACTTTGGAAATCCTTATCATTGATTCTCATTTATCAAGTTTCTACTTGGAGTGTAAACAAAAGCTATTAAACTAAATTATTACTACAAAATTAATTCTTTATTCATTATTGGTCAGGTTTATACTCTTCAGGTTCATGTTCTTAGTGAAAGTAAAATTGAACACAGATTATATACTTAGTAGTGTAACCTTTCTTCAACTATGGAACAATGGAAAAGGAAACTTAAGCTGGAGGGTGGTTGGTACCTTTGTGATTAAAAGCACAAGCTTGGGTGTCAATATTACCATATGAGAGCATATAAGAAAAACCAAAGTATTAGGAAATGCTCCCCTAAGGAAATATTCTTTTATCTGGGATATGAAAGAGATTTAGAGTGATGTAGGTACAGGGAAGAACATTCCAGATGGAGAGACTAAGAAACTGGAATGTGAAAAGTCCCAATCATGGAAGAGAAACCAAATAGCCATGGGTTCTAAATATGCATATGTTTTTTTGTGTGTGTGGGAATGTGATGGGGAAGGTGGGAAGTGCAAGGTACAACAGAAGGATTTTAATAAAATATGTGATTTTGAAAAATCCACACCAATTGTAGTACAGATAATAAGACAAGAGTCTCTGCGGGAAATCAGTTAAAAGACTATTGCAAGATTTTAGGCAAGAAATAAAATAGGTCTGGGTAAAATTGCAACATTTCCAGAATCTTTTGCCTGGCCTTGGTGCATCTGCATATCAATAGGTGTTTCCAAGGGGTGGAGAGTAGTCCATTTCTATATCAGAAGGTAATTATAAGGCAGAGCTTGGGCATACCTGGACCAGAGAGGTTGTGTGGGGTCCCTTTTTTCTGAGGCAAGTCTAGAGAGACAGAGAGAGCACAAGAGGGCAACTGCCTGTAAGAAATAAACAGGTTTCTCCCACTTTATTTTTCCCTTTGACTGCTTTTGGTGTCAAAGGTATTTTGTCTCAGGCTGGAAAGGTGTGTCTCCCCACCATCCACAGGAGGGTTTCCAGGTATGACCAGACCATCTCTAGGGGCAGCCTGCCCAAGGGTCACACCCACGAAAACAGATTTTGGGTTCAAAGGTCCTGCTGACTACTGCCAGATGTAACTCTACATGTAGTTGCTAATTCTACATGGGCATTATAAAGCCCACTCATAGTCCTTTTAATTCCCAAGTGTGGCCAGTGAAAAAGCCAGATGGCTCGTGGTGTATGACTGTGGATTACAGGGAATTGAATGAAGTCACACCCTCCTTGGTATGCTGCTGTCCCCTTTATAACAGCCCTTATGAACATCCTCAGTCATGAACTGGAGATGTATTGTTATGTTGTGGACCTTGCTAATGCTTTCTTTATTGACATAGCACAGGAAACTCAGGAACGGTCTGCCTTCACATAGGAAGGCCGGCAGTGGACATTCACTGTCCTTCCACAGGGATAGCTCCACAGTCGTGTCGTTTGTCACAGACTTATAGCCCAGGACTTGGCCACATGCAAGAAACTGCAAATGGTGCAGCTGTATCACTACATTAATGATATCATGCTCACGTCTGATTTTCTTGCAGATTTAGAAGTGGCAGTTCCTAGACTGCTGTAATATCTAAAGGAGAAAAGATGTGCTATGAACAGCACCAAGGTTCAGAGACCTGGTTTGTCTGTAAAGTTCTTAGGGGTTGTCAGGACAGGTAAAACTAAAGTTATTCCTGAAGCAGTCATAGACAAGGTCCAGGCTTTCCCTACCCCTACCACTGTGGCAGTAGTACAAGGGTTTCTGTTTTTTTGAGGCTACTGGAGAGGGTTTATCCCACACTTGGCACAAAATCTGAAGCCCTTATACTGGTTGGTATGAAAGGGCATCAGGTGGGACTGGGATGAAACATGTGCAGCTGCTTTTACTGCTGCCAAGTGGGCATTCAAGGCCATACAGGCTTGAGTTAATGGACTCATCAAGACCCTGTGAGCTAGATGTTCATGCAACCAAAGATGGTTATGGATGGGGCCTTTGGCTGTGGCTTGAATGGACATGCCAACCTATTGGATTCTGATTATAATTATGAAAAGAAGCAGAGGTCCAGTACACCTTGATAGAGAATCAACTGGCTGCTGTGTACCACACCTTGCTGGCTATGGAGCCCATCACCAGAATAGCTCTGACCAAGGTAATAACCACCTATCTCATCACAGGGTGGGTATGATACTGGACCCAAAAGCTACAGAGTGGTGTGGCACAGATGCCTACACTGGCCAAATGGGGCACAAATTTACAGCGGCATAGCACTCTGTCTACTAGCCCCTTAAGTAGAGAACTCCAACGCTTATTGGGACCAGTGACGTTTACCAGTGGAAAGCAGGAAGAACTTGCTTTTGAGCCATTGGTAGCTGAGAGTCCTTATCAGGAAGGAAAAGGCCTTATACCTGAAGATGCTTGGTATACAGATGGCTCCAGTCATGGGAAGCCCCCAAAGTGGAGGGCTGTGGCTTTCCATCCTAAGACTGAGACAATATGATGGATTACTGAGAAGGGGAAGAGCAGTCAATGGATTAAATTGTGCGTAGTATGGCTTGTGATCACCCAGGAGCCCTCCCCTATAGTTGTCTGCACTGACATCTGGGCCGTCTATCGGGACTTGACCCTGTGGCTACCAACATAGTACTATGCCAACTGGATGGTTGATCACTAGCCCCTTTGAGGGCAAGAATTGTGACAAGACCTATGGGCCTCTGGTTAGACTAAGACAGTTACCATATATCATGTGACTGTCCATTTGTCTTTGGCATCCCCAGGGAATGATGAAGCAGACACACTGGCTTAGTTGTGTTGGCTAGAAGGAAAGCCTGCCTCTGATGTGGCCCAATGGTTACATCAGCGTTTGTTGCATGTGAAGCAAAAGACAATGTGGGCTGTAAGCTGTAGGCCATTGGTAGGTCTTGCCATTGACCTCTGAAGAAATTAGCAGAGCCCAGTAGGAATGCCTTGTGTGCTCTAAGAGAGACCTACACTGAGTCCTTCAGCAACATGGGACAATAGTAAAGGGGCAGATACACTCATCAGGTGGCAAGTAGACTGTACTGAGCCTCTGCTCATATCAGAAGGAAATCAGTATGCCATGACTTGTGTGGACACAGCTACTGGTCTGTTGGTTGCTTTTCCTACACATTGTGCAGATCAGCAAATGACCAAAATGGGCCTAGACAGTCTCTTTGCAGCCTATGGCTGGCCACAGGTGATTGAGAACAATCAAGGCACCCACTTTATTGGACATATGTTACAAGAATGGGTGCAGCAATTAGGAATAGAGTGGAAATTTCATGTACCATATAACCCTGCTAGGGCAGGATTGATAGAGAGGACAATGGTTTGTTGAAATCTGGCTTGAAGTCAGACACCAATAGTCCATGGGGCTGGTCAGTTCATTTATTGACAGTATTATGGCACTGTTTGAATGAGCAGCCCCATAAAGGAGCCTTGAGCCCTGTGGGTATGCTAACACACATGGCTACCTCTCCTATACAACTGTATGTGCAAAGCAAAGAGGAGTTACTGAAGCCAGGATATGGCATCAGAGCAACATCCTGCTGCCAGCCCCAACTGCACTAAACCCTTGAGACTCTGTTGGGTGGATGTGGCCCTGGACATTTCAACACATGGACCAGCAATGGCTGACCCTTCTGGCACCTTGGGGAAAAGGCCTGGAAGCTGGTCTTGTGTGTATTCCTGGAGTAAGAGCAGAGTGGCCCCCCAAAATCATGGTAGTATAACCAAAACATCAGGGATGTAAGAGCATCTTATGGGGAAGTTTTGTTTTATCTTTATGGCCAAGTGCATGTATCTCCCATCGCCCTATATACTGACTCATCTATAACTCCCACAGGGAGGGGGTTGAGAGTCTGGTATACTAGACCAGGACAAGACCCCATTCCTGCCACTGCTGTACAACAGGACCACTCTTTTGCATGTATCCTACCTGATGGACAAGTTTTGCCTATGCTGATGTCATTATCTTATCTCCCTTAAGGTTATTTTCTTCTACAGTCCCTGTGGCCTGGACCTGCCCCATAGCAGCAGCTGCCTCATGATGATTGCTCTGAACTCCCTACCTGTTCAGCTACTGACTGCCTGTGGGATGGACGAGCTATGGACTAAATCTGTTGAATTTACCTGAATCCTTTGGCTTGAAGATTAGCATGATTTTATTGCTGTTGTTATTGTATTTTATTAGTCTGGTTACAGTGCTCCAGTTTTCTCACACAGGGGCCATTGTGGAAGATGGGGAGTGAGTACACTGTGAGGTGAGATTTCTGGAGGGGTGCTGCTGTGGGTAAAATTACAGTATTTCCAGAATCTCTCACCTGGCCTTAGTGCATCTCCATATCAGTAGGTAATTATGAGGGGGAGCAAGGGCATATCTGGATTGGAGAGGCTGGGTGGGGTCCTTTTTTGAAGCTGGGTTGCGGGAGACATGGGCCAGCAGAAGTGGATGACTGCTTGTAAGCAATAAACAAGTTTCTCCCACTTTATTTCTACTTTTGACAGATACCGGTTTCAAAGGTAATTTGCCCCGGGCTGGAAACTTGAATTTTCCCCTGGAGTGAACAATGATGAATATGTAATGAATATTTGCTGACTCTACAATCCACTATGAGGCTGTAATGATATCACTGACTATATAATAAACAGAAGAAATAAATCTGATGAAGGAGCATCCACAACTATTTCAAAAAGCAGCAGTTAAAAAGGTTGTGCTTGAAGACAAACACCGGACAGGTGTGGCTACAGAAGTTACATTTACTTACAACACTGTCATGTCTGATTTCCATATTTATCAGCACAAACTATTACTCTGAATTAATTTTACTCATTTCAATTCTGTGTTTTCTTATAGAATTCTGAAATGATTGCTACTAATATTTTGGCTACATCAGCAAAAGAAGAAATTTCTAGAGTTAAATGCCAGTGTTATATCAAAGATAATAATCATATAAGCTAATTTTAATAATAACCATATCATACAATTTATGGAATCAACAGAGCTTTGAAAGTTTATGCTTTCTAAAGTGAAACATCTGATGTTAGTATAAGTGCTACTATGAGTTCAACTAGGAAGATCAAAGTTAAAGATAATTTTTTATATTGATAGTTCAAAATACTGTATTTTCATGAGATATAGCACCATGATAAAACAATATAATTCCTAAATTAGAAACCTATGGACCAGAAATATATTTTGAATTAGTTGTAGTGCAAACATAATTCATAACTGCATCTGTATTAGTTTTCTAAACCTCCTGTAAAAAAATTACCACAAATTATCACTAGCTTAAAACAACACGGATTTACTCTCTTATTCAATAGGTCAGAAGTGCAACACAGGCCTCACTGGGCGAAAACCAAGGGGTGGCAGGGCTGTAGTCCTTTTTGGAAGCTTTAGGGCAGAATCTGTTTTCTTGTCTTTTCCAGCTTTAGATGCTGCCCACATTCTTGGCTTGTGTCCCTCTTCCCCCATCAGCAATGTAGCATCTTTTTAACCCTGCTTCTGTCATCACATCTCTTTCTCTGACTGCAGCTGGAAAAGGTTATCCACTTTTAGGAATCATGAGATTAGTTGGGGCCCACTCAGATAATCAAGGATAATCTCTCCATCCCAAGCCCCTGAACTGAAATCTACAAGTTCCTGTCTGCCATATAAAGTATTCAGCTGCCAGACTATTTCAGGCATGGAAATCTTTGAGGGGTCAATGTTCTGTCTACCACCTCATCCAAATAAATGGTGATTCAAATGGAAGCTTCCATAAAGACTTTGAAGTGTTGTAATTAAAATTTACAAACAATAGTAAGTGGTTTAAAAGAAATTAGAAGGGTCAGGAGAACATATAACTGTAAGACTTCCTTGAAGAAGTTTGAGCTGATAACTGAAGGATGGATGGAAGATAAATAAGCCAAAATTGTGCAGCACATAGGCTGAAGAGGTTGATGCTATCAAGGAATGAAAAGAAAGACAATGTAAAGGATGTGTAATGAGCAAGGGAAAGAATGCCACAATCTAATACCAACAGAAGAAGCAAGGAGCCAATCAGACAAGCTTTTTAAATTGTTCACTGCTTTTTTATTTTTAATATTAAGTGCAGTGAGAAGGTTTTTAGGCTTTTAAGCAGGAGGAGAAGTGCTGTAAACAAATTTGGGGTTTTATAAGATGATTCTGGCTTCATTGTGGAAAATGTATGGGAAGGGCCAAAGATTATAAGTTTCTAAAAAATATCTCAGGTCTTCTCACATAAATCTCTCACACCTTGCATGTGAATACATAAACACCTAGTTCTGCATATCAAGCCTGAGAGTCATCGTGATCTTCCTATCTTTCTTCTTCTTCCTCCTCAGTATCCAAGTCCCATTAGCTTTGCCCCCTAAATACCACTTAAATGTGTGCCCATCTTTCCATCTCCCCTGCCAGCATCCTAGTGAAGACTATTGTAACTCAGTGGCGGGGAGGGGGATGAATACACCTTCACAGCCTGGAAAAATACCTTTGAAACCAATATCAGTCACAGGGAGAAATAAAGTGGGAGAAACCCATTTATTGCCCACAAGCAGTCATCCACTTCTGGTCGCCCAGGTCTCTTGTGACTCAGCTGCAAAAAGAGAAGTCAGCTCACCCAGCCTCTCCAGTCCAGATATGCCCTCACCACCCCCTTGTAATTACCTATTGATATGGAAATGCAATATTCTGGAAATATTGAAATTTTACTTAAAATCATCAACTCTCTTGAGAAACAAACTTCAGTACTAATTTTTACATGTAAGAATTGTTTTGCCTTTTTGTTGCCAAAAATATTTATTGCAAAATAAAACAGTGTATTTTATGACATACTTTATAACATGATTGTTCATCCTCTCTTTTACATTTCATGTAGGCTGAACCTGTAAATCCCCTGGTCTCATACTGGCCCTAATGATTAGTGTTCTATAGAATAACTAACTGGCTGGAACACCAAGTGGCCATAAGGGAGAGTGGGGTGTCAAATAGGCTTCCACCATCACTAGGACCAGAAGGAATTAACTGCCTTTAGCCTCTTGTGTCTATCTGTGTGTCAAGTTATACTCAAAATTTCTCTGGACCTCTGACCCTCCACCATCCTTGGACCAGCTTCGTGTGACTATTTTCTTTAGGATAAATTTCTGAGGAGTTTTTGTCCTTTGTCTCCTTCAAAATCTAGGAATTTTGTCATAAAAATGAATGAGGCACACCACGTCATCATTATCTATTTCCTCTCTTGAAGCATTTCCGATGCAAACAGGCCTTTTGCTGCGCCCTCCTGCAACTCCCCATACAGGCCTGGGCGTGTCTGGCTTTCACAGTTTGAAGAGCTTAGGCCTTGCTCTGGAACCCTGCTTTCTGCTTTTTCTTATTCGCTGTGTTCCTAAGGCATTTACCAGAATAATAGTGATGCACAGTTTTGAAAAGTTTAAAACCTGAAGTAACAGTCATGGTTATCTGTTCTCTTAAAACAAATGTGTTTTTTAAAAATATATCAAATATGACTCTCAATCCACAAAATTAGTTGTACTGGCAATGGAAATTTGTATTTTGATACCAAAGTTAATGTCTATTTAGTGTCTACAGTCTCTGCAACAGAAAATTAACCTTTGTCAACTCCAGGTAATCTTAGTTAATTCAGGATCCCTCTCCACTCCTCTACCTTTACCTCATCAAAATTCTCAGTGGCTTTCTTAATGCGAAACACGGAGCAGTAATGGGTCCCTGGTGTCTCTCTCCTTGGTGGTCTCTCCTGAAATGTACATGGTGCTGAAAGATTCTTTGTCCTTGGTCCACCCAGTTGTTGCTGTATTGCTCCTTGATGCTGACTGCAGGCCTTCTCTGGAGTCATCTCCCCCAACTACTTTCACACTTCTCTCAGGAGACCCCAGTCCACATAGTCTCATTCATGCCATTCTGTAAGGCTGCCTCAGGTACATATCCACAGACACACTAGACCTTTTCTTCTGCCTCTACTCCCTGGGGCCATGAGGAGCTCTGTTCTTTTACATCATGTCTTTACATCAAAGAATCAGATATGGCCGGTCACTATATCCCACCTAAAGTACTTGAGGTTGAAATGGGGCAAAGAGGAATCATTTAATACCAGAGGCCATATTTGGTCCCAAGAGGAACCACACTTCTAAAGTCAGAAATCAGGCTAAGTTTTCACCATCTGTGTTACAATAAAAAGAGCCAATAAATACCTGCATGTCCTTATTTTTAGTAGACTCAATGTTTTCTGTGCTGGAATTTACGGCCAAATGTGTTCTCACATCACCGTCATTTTGTTTTGTGCTCTGTACTTGGAATTAGAAATATCTTCTTCTTACTTAATTTGATTTTTACAGAAGTGTTTTGTAGACAGAATTATGTGACTAGAATTTGAAAGCATCATGAACTCCAGAAGAAAGAAATATATGGTAGTTATTGAGAAATGGACTTGCTCAGTTTAGTTACACACTTAGAAATTTATTCAGGGTATTGGTCAGGCCACAGAAGTAGAGTAAAGCTCTTGTGAAAAAGGAAATCCATACTAAAGGAAACCTATACCCCCTTCTCCATCTTATTAAAGGAAGACCAGCTAAAACCTCTTTACATAGGGCTGGCATTTGGGTTCCAGTCTTTCCTATGTATTGCTGCCCCAGCAACTGGGGCCAGCTCTCCTGCCCCTGTAACTTTTATAGACCCTAAGAAGATGCATTCTCAGGGAAATATAAGGATTATTCTATTTTAGGTTAGATAGCCAAAGTAGACTTTGGTCGTATTTTGAAAGAACCCTTTTATTTTCAACTAGTTATATCCCATCATTTTCTCCAAAGAATTTAAGATGAACTCCAAAAGGATCTAAAGTATTGTTCCAATCTGAATGCTGTAAGAAGAGAAATATCCAGTTCCCTTGTTATCTTGAAGATACATTTATGGAAGCCAGCAGAGCTTCCCATCCTCTCCCCTCTCCTGATTACACTCCTAGTAACATAAATTCACATGTCTATTAAGGAGACAGGGCTCTGACATTAACCCTCTTCTTTCTCAGACCTTAGAAATGATGGTACAGACTTGGCATCTGTAACAATAAATATTAGAATGCATATTTAGCAGACATTATGCTATTTTTCTTAACTTACCTAAAGGCAGTACCAAGATATATCTTGCTGTAAGTTCTGAACATTCCATCTGACTGTCCATAAGATTTAGCTGAAAGACTATGTTCAGAACTATGATCAGTACTATATAGACTTAATGAGAAGCAGAAGGCATGTCACTTTATGTAGAAAAATCTAGAACCTAGTTGAGACAGCCAAGACATTTATAAGAAATGATTAAAGAAATAAACATCCCATTTGTCTGTGATTTCAAATGAATGACCAAGTTTCTACTTTGTGGCAATATAAAAACAAATAAGGAGAATCAAAGGAGGAGTTGATGAAGGCTGGAATTCCAAAGACTGACAAGATTGAAAGGGAGGGGCAAAAGTTATGCCTGAAATTACGCATAAGATTTGGGGAGACAGAGAAAAGGGAATCATTCCAACTCTTCAACTAACATAAATATATTTCCCTAATCTCTGTCACTGATTGATATAAGTCTTAAACAGTTTGAACTCAATATTTTTATATTATCCTCTGAACATTCTTTCTCTGATTTTTTAATACCAGTATCTAACTTACCAATCTTAAAAAAATAAGAAAATAAAATAATTTCAATTCAGTCCAAACATATTTTCAAAACAAAGTTTCTTATGAATATATTTTAAAGCTCCATAGCTTAAACCAATAAGCTTAGCTCACAGATTATTTCCCATGATAAGAGGACCTCTGAAAACATTCTGCTCAGAGGTGAAATAATAGAAAAAAAAACACATTACCATAGTTCCTGTTATCCAGGAGCTTGTTTTTTTTTTTTTTCTGTTTTCATCTGTCCAGAACTCCTCTGCTTTTCTGGGTATTATCAGATTCAGGGGGATCCACCTCCTACTCCCACACACACATACAACTCTGGGGCCCACGTCACAGAAGCCAGTTTTACATCCTCTTGGTCATAATGTCTGAGAGGTGAATGTATAACCCAAATTGGGAAAATCAGAGAGCTTCCCTGAATATTTACAGTGGGTGGAAAATGGGACTTTCCTCTAGAATCATAAACTGGTAAGATGTAAATCCAGACAAGTTCCCTACTACACAGAAATCCGTGAGTCAGAAAAACAAAAATGGAAGTCTAGACTGGTGATGGTGGTGGTGGGTGAAGAGAGGAAGCTGGAGGGAAGGAGTGCTGACGCTGTCTGAGTTCCCAGCTCCAACCTGTTACTGAAAAGGGCTCCACTCTTCTTTCTATGGTTTGGCTATATGCAGCAACACGGTTACTTTCATATGTAAGCTATTTTGAGTTGGATTTCGGTCACTTGCAACTGAAAGTTTCATAATACAGGATTTAAGATATGTGAAAGAGTTCTAGAAAAAGAGAACAGATCATAAAATTATTTAATTAAAATGTAATAAAAGTTCATAGAAATGAGGGATATGTGTGGGACAGAGTCATAAAAGAAGGTATTATGGGGTACTAAACCTTATTAAAGATTTTGAATGGCAGATACGATTTTCTTGGTAAAAAGCAAAGAGGAATTCTTTCTTTATTTATGTGAGTCATAAGCAAAGAAGTGGAGGTGGAAAATCTAATTGAAATATACATACAACATTTCAACTCTGCACTTAACCTGTGACTGAGGAGTATTGGTTCATTTTGTCAAATTACCTGAATGTTCATTAATCTGAGTCTAATTTGGAATAATAAGTCTTTTAAAAAATATATTAAGGCTTTTAGAAGGTTATTAGTCACTGTGGCATGTGGCATAGTCACTATGGCATGAATTAATGTGTTATTTTAATTCCTCTTAAAATACAATTGTTATCAATCAAGCTGGAAGAATGGAGTTTTGATAAAGAGCTAAGAAGCCAAGAGAAACCATGACACTCTTGAAGAAGAAAAAGAGGGAGAAACTGCCCTAACAATTATCAATACATATCCTAGAGCTTCAGTAACTAAGAGAGTAAAATTTGTGCAGCAGGAGAAAAATAGGCACACACATCTGGAATTACCCATTGAATTAAGCATATTTATTCTTTCTAACCTTTCGATAAATAAAATTCCCTAAATGCTTATTGTACTTCACTTACTTGGATCAACGACTTTGTTGTGTTTAATATGGATGCAGATAAATCACTTTCCTTTTAGGAGCTATGTGAGAATCCTTGTGTTCATGGCAACAATAAGAAAAACACAGACAAAATAAAAATCACAATTTTCTACACAACTAGCAAAGAACAGTGGATACAAGAAAGGCTCAAGGAATAGAATTCCAGACAGAATAAACCCTCATATGTTAGCGGAGCCATAGTGTCTGCTTCCACTACTGAAAGCGGGCATCTCATCTCGTCCAGATGGGGTGAGAAGAGAAAAGACCTGCCAGAAAAAGAGAACAGGAGCAGGAGGAATCATGTAAGCCTTAGACAAGAGGATGGTGAACTGGAGAGATGAAACTGAATCTGCAAGAACCAAACACAAAACAAATTGCTCTACCTGTCAATCCTCCCCTGCCTCCTTCCAATGTAAACTTAAATTCTGTCCCTGCCCCCTGGCTCCACACACACGTGACTTTGAAGAAAAACAGAAAGAAAGCACAGAGAATAAGATTCAATCATGGGCTGTCACAAATGTGTCCAAAGCTCTGGTTCAAAAATACCTGATTCTGCAATCCAAGCACTTTACCTCTCAAACACTGATAGGATCAAAATAGTGGCAACAGGGCAGGTGGGAGGATCCTGTGCTCAGGGGAAAAGTCAGTCTAATTTAAAGCTACAAAACAACCTCAGTTAAACTAAATTTTAGGAGATATCTAAGTAATTAGCCCTTCACCCTAAATGCCAGGCAGAGAAAAAGGTTTGAACTTTCGAGAAATAAATAAAACTAAATCAAAGAAAATTGTATGCTAATCTCTACTGTTCCTCTTTCACAATGTCTAATTACACAATTAAAAGTAACAAAACAGCAAAGAAGCAGGAAAATGTGATCATAAACAAGAAAAACCCAAGCCATTCTCTAACCTAATTACTAGAATAGCAGACAAGGTCTTTAAACCAACTACTATAAACATATATTCATCAGAACATCTGCAATAAAGAAGTGTTAAAAAAGTTTTTCAGGCTAAAGGGAAATAATACTAGAGAGAAATTTTTTTTAATTACAAAGGAATAAAGAACAGTAAGTGGTTAAAAAGACAACTGTTTTCTCTTTTTAACATTTCTGTGTAAGACAATTAACTATTTAAAACAAAAAGAATAAAAAGATATTTGGGGTTTTATGATATGTTTAGGTAATCTATATGGCAACAACAGCCTTATGGGTTTAAAAGGTTACACTGGGAAATAAAAATGGCATAAGCACTTTCTAGAAACTAGAAAAGAATTAAAAATAAGGACACAAATAATAAAAGCAAGAGCATAAGTTAATAAAATGGAAAACATACAAAAGTAAATAAAATCACAAAATGGTTCTTTGCAAGGATTAACAAAATTGATGAACTTCTAGTAAGATTTATCAAAAAAAAAAGAGAGAAGCCACAAATTGAAAAATCTGAATAGTTCTGTGTTTATTAGAGAAGTTATGGGCCAATTCCTAAAAAGGCACATTCTATCAAACTTCACACAACAAAATATAGACATTTGAACAGGCCTCTATCAAAGAAATTTTATCAATAATTTATAACCTTCCAAAACAGAAAGTACTAGGCACAGAGGTGAATTCTACCACTAGTGAATTCTACCAAACATTAAAGGAAGAAACTATATGAATTCTCTGCAAACTCTTTCAGAGGACAGAAGCAGAAGAATAATTCCTAATTCATTCTCTGAGAAAAGCATTGCCCTAATACAAAAACCAGACAAAAACTTTAGAAGATAACCATAGACAAATGTTTATCATCAATATAGATGCAAAAATTTTCAACAAAATACTAGAAAATCAAATTCATCAATGTACAAAATAATTCTATACCATGACTAAGTGCAATTTATTCCAGGCATGAAAGACTGGTTCAACATTAAATATCAACTAATGTAATCCATCACATTAATAGGATAAAGAGGAAGAATCCCATGATCATATCAATAAATGCAGAAAAAACATTTGACAAAATTGAATACCCATTCATGATATTTTCAGCAGACTAGAAATAGAGGGAGACCTCCTTAACTTGCTAAACCCTACAAAAACCCTACAACATTATACTTAATGGTGAGAAAATCAAAGTTTCCTGTTAAGAACAGGAACAAGGCAAGAATGTTTCTTCACACCATTCCTGTTCAGTATCAAATTGCAAGTCCTAATGTACTACAACAGAAAGGAAATAGAACATGGGGCATATTGGGAAGGAAGATATAAAACTGTCTTTGTTCACAGGTGACATAATCATCTATGTAGAAGATTGCCAAAAAACTTCTTGAAACTAATAAACAAGTACAGCAGAGTCAAAACTAACAAGTTAATGTTTAAAAGTCAATCACGTTCATATATTCCAGCAATGAACAAGTAGGATTTGATATAAAAACACAGTACCATTTACATTAGCACATAAAAAAATGAAATACTTAGGCATAAATCTAACAAAATATATATAGGATATGTATGAGGATAACTATAGAAATCTGATGAAGGAAATAAAAAGCTGAATAAATGGAGAGATATTTCATATTCATGGATAGGAAGACCAAATGTTGTCAAGATGTCAGTTCTTCCCAATTTCATCTTTACATTCATTGCAATCCCAGGCAAAATTCCAGCAAGTTATTTTGTCAATATCAACAAACTTTGTTCTAAAGTTTCTATGGAGAGGCAAAAGACCATGAATAGCCAACACATTATTGCAAAAGAAGACAGAAGTTGGAAGACTGACACTACCCAACTTTAGGACTTATTATAATACTATAGTATTAAGACAGTGTGGTATTGGTTAAAAAAACAGACAAATAAATCAATGGAACACAATGGAAAACCTCAAAATAGACCCACATAAAATACAGTCAACTGATATTTAATAAAGAAGTGAAAGTAATGCAGTGGAGCAATGACTTATTTTAAAGAAATGGTGCTGGAACAACTGGATATTCACAAGCAAAAAAAGAATGAATCTAGACACAGACATTTATGCCCTTCACAAATATTAACTCAAAATGGATCATAGATCTAAATGTAAAATGCAAAACTAGAAAACTCCTAGAAGATAATATAGAAGAAAACCTGGATGGCCTTGGGTACAGAGCCAAAACACAATCCAAAAAAGAAATAATTAATAAGTGGAACTTCACTGAATTTAAAATTTCTGCCCTGTGAAAGACACCATCAAGAGAATGAAAACATAAGTCACAGATAGGAGAAAATTATTTGCAAAATACATATCTGATATAGGACCATTATCTAAAACATACAAAGAATTTTTGACATTCAACAATAAGAAAACAATCCAATTTTAAAATGGGCCAAGGACCTAAACAGACACCTCACCAAGGAAGATATACAGATGGCACATAAGCGTATGAAAAGATGCTACATATCTTGTGTCATTGGGGAAATGGAAATTAAAACAATGAAATACTACTACACACTTATTAGAATGGCCAAAATCCAAAACACTGACAACACCAAATGTTGCCATGAATGTGGAGCAAGAGGAACTCCCATTCATTGCTAAGGGAGTATAAAATGATACGGCTATTCTGGAAGACAGTTTGGTAGTTTTCAAAATTAACCATACCTGTGCCATACAATCCAGCTATTGCACTCCTCAGCATTTACCCAAAAGAGTTGAAAATTTATGTTCATACAAAAACCTGCACACAGATGTTTAGAGAAGCTATTTTCATAACTGTGTAAACTTGGAAGCAATCAAGATACCCTTCCATGGGTGAATGAATTAATAAACTGTGGTACATATAGACAACAGAATATTATTCAGCTCTAAAAAGCAATGAATTATCAAGCCATGAAAAACATGGAGGAACATTAAATGCATATTACTGAGTGAAAGAAGCCAATCTGAAGAGGCTACATACTATATGATTCCAACTATATGACATTCTAGGAAGGACAAAAATGTGGAGACAGTACCAAAACCAATGGTTGAAGTAGGGGTTGGGAGAAAGGTAGAGAACAGAGGATTTTTAGGGCAGTAAAAACACTCCATATGATACTATAATGATGGATACAGTATTACACATGTGTGAAAATCCACCAATTTTTCTGTGAATCTAAAAACTTCTCTAAAAATAAAATCTTTAAAAAAGTTGATGTTTCCATATTTTTCTTCAGAATGACAAAATTGCGTTTAGAAGTCAGGAATTGAGGAAACTAGTCTTGATCATTTTAGGTATGTACTGCTTCTACCAGAATGATTTTAAAGGTCATTAATTTTAATGAGAAATTATTATTCACAATGGCATTTCTAGATTGAAACTTTGGGTTTGAAAAATAAGTTTTATTGGGTGATTTGATGTTTTCCTTGGTTATCTGATTTACTGTCATCTAAATTTGCATTTCACCTGATTAAAACTTTATATATTGCTTTTATAAGCTTTATGACTGAAAAATTCACCATTCATAAAACTGACAATGGAATCATACAGGATAAAAATATTATACATTTGAAAATCAGTCAAAAGCAGTTTTCACTAGGGTAATATGTGTAGATGAATTTTCATATTTAAATGAACTTTACATTAATTCTCATATACAGTGATGCCACAAAAGCCTTGCAAAACACTCTGTTACCAAGGAAATTATTGTGTTATGCAAATATACTGCTAACCACATATACTTGCTTTTTGAACAATCCTTACATTTTAATATATTGAGAATATTTCTGCCTTTTGAGAAAAATATACCATATGGGTTAGTTTCCATAACTTTCATTTTTCTTTTTCTTTTTTTATATAGACTTATAGCAAAACATTCCTCTGGTAAACATATAGTTTTGTGTTTGCCTACAAAACCTCACTAAGAATATGTATAATATTTTTTATCATTTCATCATGGTCAGATTAAATTATAAACTTGTTTGTATTTCACTGTTTAGTAACAGCTACAACAAAAAGAAAGTATTTTTCTAAAAGATATACTCAGAATATTTGTAAAATTCTGTAAATACCATATATAAAACCAATTCATAGGCAGATTTTTTCTGCATTTATCATTCTTTGGAATTAAAAATAATCTTTCTCTGATTTTTTTATATTTTAATGAAGTTCAACCATGTTAGCATTGTTTATATATTACTATATTACTATGTTATTTATAAACTTGGGCTATGCTTTTCATATGATTATCAAGTCTGGCATTTATATATATATATATATATATTCATTAATTCTTCTGTATGTATATTGGTTAAAGGCCCTATATATAAATATGAGTAATATGTATGCATATTTATAAAATTATCATCCATAATTATCCGTTAAATTCAGATGTATTTCTCTAAGTAACCACCAGATGGCTATATGAGCCCTTTCTGGATTTTGAAGTTCCATTTTGGTTTCTTTTTTTCCTCTTACAAAACTAAAGATATAAGCAATTCCTTACATAATTTTTATGGAGTTTTGAAATAATTGAAGTGTGATAATATAATGGATATGAATGTAATGATTTGTATGTGTGTGTATTTATATAATTGTTTCGTCTGATTTTAGTATAAGTATTATATTAATGTGATGAATTTTAAAAAACTCCAAAATCACAGAACCGTAAACCTCTAGATATTTAGCTCTTTTTTAGTCCAAACTTTTAATTTTACAGGTTAAGGACTTGGTATGTAAAAGATTTGCTTTTCTCCATCTTTTAGGCTTTATTTTCACTGGCAAAGTCAAATCTAAGTGCATTAATCACATAATTCAAATGCAGGATTAGGGAAAATACCATCAAAACTATCTGTAAAACTACTGTACAAATAAAAGGTTTATTTCTTCTAACTATTCATGAAATTATAATTATTCAAATGCTGACATTTTCACATTGTTTCATTCTGTCAATGCACTTGTAGGGAAAAAATAGGCAAAACAGAAGGAAGTCTAAAACATTTGTCATGATTAAATCCCCTTTTTGTGGGAGAGCAAAGTTATACATGCTTGCAAGTGCAAGATTTTACTTAGAACAACTTGCCTAGTTCATCTAAAAATATGACTATTAGCCTGGGAATGTTAATACCACCTTACTGCAGTCCCACAACAAAGAATGGAAGCAGAGCTTGGGAAATGTCAAGACATGTCTGGGTAATGCCACTTTAGTGGGATAAGAATTCATATACTATAACTCAACCATGTTAAAATGTGGCATGATTTATTTTCTGTTTCTGATCTCATCTTGCTGTGAAGTATCCTTTCTCACTGGTTAAGGAGAGGAAAAAAGAGAACAGCAAAATCAAACCTTAATCTTGACACACCAATATTCATTCCTGTTGTTAGGGTCATTTAGGTAGTCATTTCAAACTTCCCATATGGAAGGGTTTTCTCTTCCCCTTTTCTTTACCAAGATGGTATGATATGATTCATGGCAAAGAGTACCTAACCTCCTGGGTTGGGAGGAGGGGTCTTCTGGTCAGCCTGCTGTGTTCTCAGGCCATGCTGGCTCCATGGCGAAGACCTGGTGCAGAGTACCCTGCAGTAGTGCTGCTCTGAAAGTCAGGGTCCACCAAGCTTCTCACCATTTCTGTCTGCCCTCCATTAGCCCTGAAGAACCTCTACGGTGTACCACATGGACTATGGGGACTGGCCCACACTGGATGGCAACTTGGAATTTCTGCTTGCCTTCGGCTTTGGCCAACCCTTGATGCTATAATGCACCCTATGATGGTCTCCTCTCAGCTTCCCACTTCCCCATCACCTTGCTTGTATTTTATTATCTCTCATCCAAACATTCTATTTCCTTATTCAGGTTTGAAATCAGTGATTCGGTGAAGGGAAAGTTGTTTCTACATCATGATGTTATGTCTTCTAAATCTGTCTCCGTCCATTCCAATACCAAGGATTGTCCTTTCCTTCTGAATTGCGGGGGCTTTTCTTACGTTGTTTCATCCTCTTTTATGGTTTTTATAGGAAAACACTGAGATCAGACACTCAAGCTTTGCCCTACCTTTGCCATGGGAAAGTTTGTGAACTGAAAAAAGATTTTTTTTTTTTTTTAAGATTTCCTATTTGAACAAAGTCTAATGTTCAAAACTTTCATGTCTTTATGAAAGTATATTTTAAAAGCTTGAGACTCAAAGTTGAGGAATAACCACGTTGTTTTAGGCTCTGTTTACCTCTCTGAAATAAGGAACTAAAGAATTAAATGGGCAGGGAGAGCTGGAAAACCAAAATCTGTAGTGAAAAAAACATTGACTTAATATCTCAAATCACTTCACTGTTTCATTAGTAAGACTAAGTGGTAAAAATTCTCATGCTTAGTCACTTGTTCCTGATATTGCTCCATAATTCTCAGCAATAAGCACTGAAGTAGCATAAAATTTGTATTTGATTACCACTGTATTTTGTTGTCTGCCCATCTGGCAGGCCATGAGAAAATGAAAGTCTGTCTCATGTAAAAGTCAATTCACTCATTCACTCATATTCATTGAATACTCATTCATTGAATGCCAGATGAATATGAACAAGAACTACAACAAAAATAACAATAACAACACCCCCCCCCCCACCCACTTTCAGCCTTAGGACAGTCTTTCTGTACCACACTGCAATGTTTAAAGAACTCTTCAAGTCATTGAAAGGGCAAAACCAGGGCATCAGTTTATGGCTAATGTTTTTCATGGGGCAGTTAACTAGAGAGAATCCTCTGGGAAAGAAATTGGTTCTGTTGCATTTGTTATTACTTTTATAATCAGGAAAAAGAGCATCATAAAAAGATATGATTTTTACCTCACCCTGCCCAAAACTTTGGCAGCTCTAATTAGAAAGTGAATGTACCCAATGTCTTACAGAATAAAACCCTTTTATAAAAAATTAAAACCTTTTGATGGAGAAACCACACTGTTTGCACACCAAAAAGTAATTTTAAGGCTTATCTTGAGTTAATGCCAGGATAAACAGAGGCTGAAGCTTCTTGCCCTTCTTTTCTCTTTACCAAGGAATCAAAGCAGATCTAACTCGGCATTCTGTTTTTACAAATATTCTACTGTAAATTTTATGCAGTTTGCAAGGACAAAACCCTTTCCAGTGACATTTTGGAATACAAATGAAAATTCTGGATCTCTGGTTGTGTGGTGGCTAGATTTTAACAATCTGTACACAAGAAGGCTTATTGTGAGGGAAGCCAAATTTAATACCAAAATGTTCCAAAGAGTTGTCAACAGTTCATTTGAGGAAACATTAAGGAAACATCTCACTCTTGAAATTTAATTTTGACCCAGTTTATAAAAGTTGGAAAGCCAGAGTATTTATGTTTTAATTAGGGAAGATTTTTTTGAAACCCTAACTTAACTCCATAACTTAATATACGAAAAGAACAGTGATCACATTAAAGGTAGGTTTGTTTCATTAGGAATTTCAAACTGAATAGTGCTTAAAAAATCCTCCCATGACAAGTTAACAGATAAAAGGAATTTCAACAATCATTGAAAAATCAGTTCCAAAAGTTCAGACTAATCTTTTAACCATTAATCATTTTATTGTGCTTATTAAATGCCAGAAAAGATGGGTAATTTATAGCTGCATTTCTTGTCACAATAAACACTTCAAACAAACCAGCACCAATGAGTATTTACGTATTAAGTTCAGGAGAGCTTCAGCAGTACTTCATATGGGACTTTGCTTAATAATGTCATGTAATATCTCCATACCCTTTATAATTTACAAAATCCTTTCATGCATTTTATCTTATTTGGTCTTCTTATGATTTGGTCTTTTTTTGGTAGGCTGACTTGCCTTTTACATTTTTTATATTTGTTCTCATTTTACAGATAAGTAAATCATGAGAATTAAGTACCTTGAAACAGCTTATGTAACTAAACAGTGGAAGAACCAAGATACACTCAAATGGAAGGTTTCCAATTCAAAATTCTTTGCAAAAACTTAGTTTTCCCTTTGGTATAAATATACTGGTCTGATTTATAAATGTGTCTTTCTTCTTAGTCAACATTTACAACAACAAGACATCCCTATGGCATTCTCATTTTCAAGGTATCACATTGGTTTGATTAGGTTAGTTGTTTTAAATGCATCTCTTCCTCTTAGCCCTTAACTACTTCCATTAGTCTCTCCCATAAATGACATCGTGAGCTATGGAAAGCAAACTCTAGAAGAAGAAAAGAGATGCAATTAGAAGATTTCTGGTTTCTGTTCTACATGTAAGGATCTTAGAGTTCACCATTCCATTCTAACAATAAGTAAAAAGCTGAACAGACTGAAATACCAACAATTTGTCTTGATCTATAAGAGAGTGGAGGACACAAGGCAAACTGCTGCTCCCAATATCGAAGGGACAGACAAGTGAATACAAGGAGTCACAGTTTACCAGAGGAGAGACTCACAAACAGCAACTGCTGCTTGAACCAGTGGCAGGACAAGAAAAACCCAAACCATAACTGACAAATTGCTGGAGGCTTGATGTGATCAACTCTGATAGTTAAAAACTCTCAGGGAACCTGGTCATGGGGCTAAAGGGACAGATTTTTGTTTTGAGTTCTGGCTCCACAAGTCTGTCCAGGTTCTCACAATTAATATCAGGGAAAAATCTCCTCATGCTTCAGGCAGGAGTAGGGAAAAAGGAATTATTTTGATATATGCCAGAACAATTCATTTTTAATTAAGGCCGATCCTCAGATGAAACTAGTTAGCCAGAGTCTAACCTGCTGAGGTATCAGAGCCTCACTGACTCCAGCCCACTCTAGCAATCCTATTCTACCAAAAGGGAGTGAAAAAATATGAGAAACACTTGTTAAGTTCACAGTCCAGGGGCATAGACTCTAAAAGACTAAGACCTAAATAGGACTATATGTAACATCTTCCCTCCCCCAACACCTTAACATCAAATTACAAAAGGCCTATTTACAACAGTTCCTTTTACCTAGTATATTTTGTGTTTCTTTCAAGAAAAAAATGTTAAAACACACTGAAAGACAATAAAAACACAATTTGAAGAGATAGAGCAAACATCAGAACTAGATATGACAGAGACGTTGGAATTTTCCAAACAGGAATACAAAATGATTATGATATATATGCTAAGAACTCTAATGGATAAAGTAGATGGCATACAAGAACAGATGGACAATGTAAGCAGAGAAATGGAAATCCTAGGAATACCAGAAAGAAATGTTAGAAATCAAAAACATAACAAAGCTGAAGAATGGCTCTGATACACTTATAAGCAGGCTGGACACAGCAGAGGCAGGAATGTCTTGATTCCTTGAGGATATTGCAATAGAAACCTCCCAAACTGAAAAGCAAAGAAAACAAGACCGGAAAAAAACAGAACAGAATGTCCAAGAACTGTAGGACAACCACAAAAAGTATAACACTTAGGTAATGGGAGCACCAGAAGAAGAAGAGAGAGAGAAAGGAACAGAAGACTGTATTTGAAATAACAATGACTGAGAATGTCAGATTATGGAAGCTCCATCCCACAGCTCAAAGAGAAACAAGCAGAATATGTGACAAGAAAACTACACCTAGATATATCATTTCTAAACTATAGAAGATTAAAGATAAGGAAAATAACCTGAAAGAAGCCAAAAGAAAAAATCTTGTTACCTATAGAGAAGCAAATATAAGAATTATATCCAACTTCTTCTCAGAAATTAGTCAAGCTAGTAGAGGACAGAGTGAAATATATTTAAAGTGTTAAAAAAGAAACAGCCAACCTAGTTTCTGTATCCTGCAAAACTACCCTTCAAGTGTGAAGATTAAAGGCTTTCTCAGACAAACATAAATTGAGGGAATTTGTTGCAAGAAATGCTAAAAGAAGTTCTTTAGAGAAAAAACAGTAGAGGTCAGAAACTCAGATCCACATAAAGAAAGAAGAGAAGGAATAAATGAAGGTAAAATGAAAACTTATTTTTCTTATTCTTCATTGATCTAACAGATAACAGTGTGTTCAAAATAATAGCAATAGTGGTTTCTTTTTATATATGCTTATGTGTATATCCTATACATAAATACATATTTATGTTTAGCTTATATGTAAGTGAAATGAATGACAGCAGTGGTACAAAGAACAGGAGGCAGGAACCTGTTTAAAAGAATATATAACATATAGTTATGTTCTAAATGACTTGAACCAACATCTATGTTTAAAAATATGCAAGCAAGTAGGCAAACAATAATGACTTATAGCACTCCCATGCATTCCTGGTATTACTGCAGGCCTAATTCTTACTTTTCTACTTCAGTCTTCTTACTTTTCAGCTGACCAGTTTTCTTAGATAATATTTTTCTTCTGTGATTTATCTCCTTTGATTTCCAACTTGTTCTATACTTTGTTTCTGCCTCCTTTACAAATATGACCCCACATCTGAGACATAGTAGAAATGCAGTAACTGTTGACTGAGTGGTTTCATGTATAAGTATGTGTCTAAATATAGGGCCTTTATTCTCTCTACTGGCTAAGAAGCATTCACTCCTAAACCTCAGGGAACCTTTGCCAACCCCCTACCTCCTTCACAACCTGCCACAATCTTTTCCATCTCCCCAGCTCCTGTGACCAAGGAGAGAGGTTAGGGAGTACAGAATTTTGACTCTGCTTATTAACCAGAATTTCCCCTAAATATACTTTACAATACTTAGTCTATAACTGTCATTGAATGGCATAATTATTGTTAAATAACAACAACAGGAAAAAACCAAACAACCTGAATTATTTATATATACGTTACTATTTGTTTGGCATATTGTGTGCCTACATTCAGCTTTTTGTGTATTTCTTGATTTTATCTTCACAACCCTAGGAAATGTACTATCTTTATTCCTCAAAGATGTATCTAAAATAAAGTATAGAGACATTAAGTAATTTCCCAAAGCTCTCAAATTGCAGTGACAGTTTTGAATCTGGATTTGTTAACTCTAGGATTATCTTCAATCATTATACATTCCAAGTTCTATTAGTAACCAGTGAATATATTTTCTGTTCACTTATTTATTCAATTCATTATTTATTCAGTATTAGGCATTGTGTATATAGAGCAAAAGAAAGAATAGCTTCCCAAAAAAGGCACAATTTATGATGCAGATATACATGTAAACAAACAAGTACAATGTGGGTGATACAGGCTCCAATGGAAATAACTAAAGGAACTAGAATATGCTCTTGGGATATAGGGAGGAAAGGCTCCAATCCTTTCCTGGGGACAAGGATCTGGGTGATTATACAAGACATTCCAGAAGAGGCTGAAGCTTCAGCAAAGCTTAGGATAAGAATGAGATTGTCAGATCAAAGATGATGCATACATGAAAGGACATCTCAAACTCAACCCTTGTAATTGTATTAATTTTAAGAAGGATTAACAACAAAAAAGTTTAAGTATGTGTATTACTTTCTAATTGAAAGTCAATTTTTCATTTCAGTCTACTAATGGTAATATTCCATTAAGGACTATTTTTTGTGAATTTTTTCTTGTGTGTATTTTTGATACTAGTCATTCCAACAAGTGTGAAGTGATATCTCATTGTGGTTTGGGTTTGCATTTCCCTGGTAATTAGTGATGCTGAGCTTCTTTTCATGTGTCTGATAATCATGTGTTACATTTTCTTCAGAAAAATGTCTATTCAGGTCCTCTATTTTGTTAATTGGATTGTTTGCTTTTTTGGTGTTGAGTTACATGAGTTCTTTATGTAATTAGGATATTGACCCCTTATCAGATATATCATTTACAAACATTTTCTCTCATTCAGTAGGCTGTCTTCTCATTCTGTTGATGGTTTGCTTTACTATGTAAAACCTTTTAAGTTTGATGAAGTCCAAACTGGAAAATAGTGAGATTTTACATGTATAATATTCTAAACTGAAGAAAAGCAGACAAAAATGCAATCTTTGTTCTTAGGTGATTACAATTTTATTGTTCAGAAAAAACATTCAGTTATATAAAGTTAACATCAACAACAAAATTAGGTAAATATATATGCCTTAGGGCTTTATACAAGAGTATGATCATTAGGATTGATGGTTATGAAAGCTATTATAAAGAGATAACATGTGTTCAAGACCTTGAAGGTTTGATGGCATTTTGATAGGTACAAAGAAGGGAGAAACAACTGCAGATAAAAAAGATTGTAGGACATCAGCAAATACGCTGTGCAAAGGCTGCTCTCACTAATACCTTTACCCAGTACAGAGATTGCTTAAAAAGCCCAGCATTCTTCCCTTGTAAACTCAGACCAGTCCTTGCATTCTGTTAAGACAGTCAATATTAATCAATCACAGTTGTCATAAGGGGCAGGGCCAATTTGCCACCATTAGGAGAATATGTATAAAGGTAAAGTATCAAGAAAGGAAATTTGGAAGAAAGATAGAGCAGCTTATAAAAAAACAGAATTTTTATAATAACAGTAAAGGAGGGAAGATATATTAGGGTTCTGAATGGCACACTAAGATTTTCTTATATTTACATTTTTATTTTGTCATTATACTATGATTTTTAAATTACTGCAATATTTGATACAATAATGCTTGCATTATTATTATTTTTAGAAGTTGTTAATGTTTTTGTAGTCTCCACTCAATTTTCTTTATTGGACATTACAAATAAATACTCATTAATATAATAAACATTTATTGAGTGCACACCATGTGTTAAACACAGTCACAAAGACTGGAGATGTAGCCAGAAGGTACACATAAGGTTTCTTTTCTATGAAACCAATGATATAGCAAAGAACATAACTAACTAAATGATTAGATTCTCAGAATGTGTATAACAGAGAAAATAAAAGTATTTTGATCTTACCTAAACTTCATAAGATTGTTTTATCCTGACATTCATACATTCATTCATTCATGATCCCAAAGAGCTTTTAAAACCTATATTATTTCCTTATCACACAATTTTTGACATCTCTCTAATCCCAAAATATTTTGCCATAAGGCAAATCATCTTTTGTGATCTTTATGATAGCTTTTGAGATTTTGAACATAATAGTTCCTTATTCTTGTTTTAAAAATACTATATACTCTATTCCAACTGTGTAGTCTTTTTAGGGTAATAATTCCAGCACTTACAAGATACAATCTGACTCAGGCTGACTGGGAAAATTATCTTTTATATCAGGACCTGGTTCTGGTAACCACGGGATTAGTGTGTACAAGTACTTCAGGAAACCATAGTAATAAGACAGTAAGTGACTTAACCCGGCAAAAACATTCATCTTTCTTTGAAAAAACTGTATAACAATATACTACCTTTTCCCATCCTACTTCATTAATTGCCTATAGCTACAGAATAAACTTTTGGATATTACTAAATTCAGAAAAAAATTTTACTTCTAAGAGATGAAAGTGAGATTGGGGGTTACTACCTTATTTTCAATAGCCATTCATTATTTCAGAACCACAGTTTAATTTTCATATATTGCTAAGACAGAGCAAGACAGTAACTTCAGAAATATGAATGTAAGTGAAATCTCCAAGTAAATATAGGTCGCAAGTGTTTTAGTACCTTACCCATCTTTATATAAAATTGCATTTCAGAATATATTGAATGTTAAAAACCTGATGCCTTATTATCATGATGAGACAAGAATAGAAAATGGCAGAGGACTACAGACAATTTATTTTCATGACAAGCCTGCATTATCATGAAGAATTGTAGACATAAACCATCTTATTACCATCTCAAGACTGTAATCTTATCCTCCAAAGATGTCACACCTGGGCCTCAATTGTTTTAAATGACTCATTACATATTTCTAGATATTCTTGGCCAGTCTGGTTACCAGAGCCAACCATTACTAAAATAAATGAATTTTATTCTTGTCTATTCTATTGAAGAAAATTATGTGTACACAGATTGCTAGCTTTGAATATTTATGAACAATCCAAGCAACTTGAAAAGAATTAAAGTGGTTTTGTTAAAAGTATAGTTTTTGAGTTCACATTGTGATGCAAATATAAATAAGCAAATTCTAGAAAGGAGTAATTATTAAATATGCTTTATAAAAATGAATTAGTTATTAGAGATGTTCATGTGTGTATGCTTGCATGTATGTATATATATGTATCTGCACACGCCTACAGCATAGACTTCTGATGACCTCAAGTGCCTAAATAATATTTTCTGACATGTCAGTATAAGGCCAAATAAGCATTTTAAAAAGGAGATCAAATAACCCCAC
Source organism: Manis pentadactyla (assembly GCF_030020395.1). Lineage (NCBI taxonomy): Eukaryota > Metazoa > Chordata > Mammalia > Pholidota > Manidae > Manis > Manis pentadactyla. The sequence goes on from NC_080021.1 coordinate 62,304,831, forward strand.
ATCAGAGACTTAAATATTTTTTATAATTCAAAACAAACATTATCATATGTATATATGCTGTAGGAATTACAGAAAAATCTTCAATTTTAACAATGTAGAGAGGAAATTTAGATTTCATTTAAACTAGTGTTACGATGTACTAGTTAAAATACTGCCCTTAATATAATAATATATATTTTTGTTGTGCTATGTCCTTTGAGAAACAACAATTTTAATGTTATATTGAAATGAATACTGTTATATGCCTATATATATCTTGATTCCATTTATTATTATAATTTAGTTGGGATGATTAATGAAGGAAGTGTGATCTCATTTATTTCAGCTTGGTTAATTTACTTGCTCTATTATTATCAACTCAAATGCTCTTCCTCAGTTGAGACAAATGTTCTGTCAGATCAAAACTATTTATTGGATTCCTAATGTACTCTGTGAGGAACTCTGAAAAAATATACTTTTAGATAAATAGAGAACAACAGTTGATATTCTTTAGCATAACTCATAATTTTTGTGAAACACAGACTACTTTTAAAATTTGATGTAAAGATGGAGATGCTCTCCTAGAAAATTTCACATTTGAACATCAAACCAAATGTTCATGGAATTTCATGGGTTCACAGATATCCTAAAATTTAAGGTATGCCCTGGTTTTAAAATCTTTGAAAAATAATGTTGAACTAGCTATATAATTATGGGTAAGTTAAAATAAATTCATTGTGTCTGTTTCATCTGTTCTGGAAAATTTTACTATCTATCTTTTTGGAATGTTGAAAGGATTAAATGAATTAATATATGTTAAGTACTAAGTTCATTGCTTGGCTGAAAGCATAAATACATACGCATTTCTTTTATTGTGGTTGTAAAATGCTTTCGGCAGGCCAAAGAGAAAGGGAAGCTCAGCTTTTGGCAAACCTTAATTTATGAAGATACTGAATTTAAGCTAGGTCTTGAGACAACTTTATACTGGCATGGAGGAAAAGCAAGTATTTTTAAACATTGTGAATATACTTCTAGAAGTAGGAAAATTATGTGGCATGAATCAATAAAATTCATTGAAAGCAGAGGATTCTGTCAATGGAAGCCAGGGGGAGACAGCAAAGAAGGAGATGCCCCCATATTTTGATACCATGCTAAGGAAGTTTGATTGGATGAGTCAAAGAGGATACATGTTAATTTTGCATACCTTCCTAAATTCAGCCCCCTTTATTTTTACTTTGCACAGGTCAAATAAAATGCGAAATGATCAAATAGAATATTTAAGTTGAAACACAGCTAAAACTAAGTGGTACAGAAAAATTAATATTTTCAAAGCAGCATCAATGAACTTGTACAAAATTTTGCTAAAGATGACTTTATGCAGTAGAAGGAATGGTGGATTAAAGAAGGAAAAATAAATAAATAAGATATCAAAAATAGAAAAATGGTTTGGCCTTAGAGGTAGAAATATCATGTAAAGAAGAGTAGTTTAAAGATACCAATGTATAGATTCTCTAATGCTAACTGAATGCATTACATTCCCATGCACTTCACTGACATGAGGTGTTATTTTTAAAAATATTATCTATTTCTCTTTTTCCTTTGAGAGGACCTTCATCTTTTCAAGTCAGAAGTATCTGTCCATCTATCTGATAGAAGTAAGTGGACATGGAAGAGAGTTATAGTTTGCTACAGAAGGAATAAAGTTATGTTTAACTTTTGATATGCAAAACAGAAATCTCTAGCAAGACTACAGTACAGAAAAAGGACATCTCACAGCTGTTATCTCCCCTATCACATTTGGCATATCATTAGGAAATCAAAAGAATACAGTTGTTAAGAGTTGTTCCACAGGATGAAGATGCAGCTTTGGCCTATAACACTAGGCTAGTTCCAAGGAAATTAAGAAGGTACAAGAGAAAGGAAGAGAAAGGAAAGCTCCCCTGTATTTCTGGCCTTAGGAATGGCAAGAAAGAGAAGTGGGGGAGGAGAGAGGATACTTCTCCTTCTTTATCCTGAGATTTTGACACAGAGGAGATGTGTTCTAGGTAAGTTAAGGGACATAGTGACAGCAGAGACCCTGTCCTAGGTTTTTGTTTGGGTCCCTAAGAAGGGGCCATATTGAAGGTTTCTTCCAGTGCACATCACTGGACTAAGAGGCTCTTCATTGCTTGGAAGAGACTCAACTCTTCTCAGGACTCTTTTATTGATCAGATCAGAGTAGGATTTTAGATTAGATTGGCCTTTTATTTCCCCTTCCTGCTAACAAGTGGGTGGAATCACAGGAAGAAACCCCAATTACTTAGAAACTCATAAAAAGCTATTATAGTAATTTTCTGCATATTTTAGTATTTGTGTGAATTAATTTTTTTACTCAATCTATTTTATATGCTTAATTTTTGTGCTTTTCCCTCTACCATGCTCCAACATCATAGTATTGCCTGTAAGGCAGCTTTACATGCACCTGGTGCCCTGATTTTTGTGTTATCTAGTGCCCCAGTTTTTGTGGCTGCCAAGGGGTTCTACCTTGACCACCTGGCTCTGGTGGCTGGGTAAGTTTGCTTTCTTGGGTCCCATGGGACTGTGGCAATCAGAGAGGTGGTTCTTGGTGTGCTAACACCCCCAGGGTACTGCACAGACAGTGGACTGAGGCACACTCCCCAGTCTTTCTGTGAAGGAGTCCTTTGTTCTTATCCCAGAGCTTTGGCCTGAGGAGGAGGCTTCCAATCTGGCAGACATTTAGAGGTCTATAGAGCCATTCTTAAGGAACGTAGTCTATGGATGCCTTGGTGGAATGGCATGTCTTGATGCTCTCCCTCTCCCTTGCTCCAGCTTGCCAGTATTATCCAGCAAAGAGAACATACACTTGTCTGGAGCCCTGAAAGTACCAAATAGAAGTTGCAGAGCTGAAGAATACAATAACAGACTGAAAATACTCCAGAGGAGTTTAACTGCACACTAGATAGAGCAGAAGAAAGGACCAGTCAACTCAAAGACAGGGCAGTGGAGCTCACCCAATTAGAGAAGAAAAAATAATGACAAAAGTGAAGATAGCTTAAGGAGCTTATGGGAAGGAATAAGGGACAACATCAAAGGGATTAGCATTCATATTATAGGGATCCCATAAAGAGAAGAGGGAGAGAAAAGAGTAGATATCTTGTTTGAAGAAATAATGGCTGAAAACTTTCCTAACCTGGAACAAATAGATAACCAGACCCAAGAATCCCAGGAAGTTCCAAATTAAATGAACCCAAAGGTACCCACACCAAGTCACATAGCTAAAATGACAAAAGTTATAAACAAGGATGAATATTAAAAGCAGCAAGAGAAAAACAACTTGTTATGTATAAGGGTACTCCCATAAGACCACCAGCAGATTTTTTTAGCAGAAACTTTGCGACCCAGAAAACTTTGTAATTAATATATTCAAACTGCTGAAAGAAAAATCCAGTCAAGAATACTTTAATCATCACTGAGAATTAAAGGAGGAAAAGGAGTTTTCAAGAAAAGCAAAACTAATGGAGTTCATCAACACTTAAGCTAGCCTTAAAGAAATGTTAAAGGGACTTCTTTAAGTTGAAAAAAGGAGTGCTAATTAGTAACAAGAAAACATATGAAAGAGTAATCTCATGGGAAAGGTAAATATATACTAAAGGTAGTGTATTAATCACTTATGAAGCTAGCATGAAAGTGAAAAGATGAAAGTAGTAAAAATAACTATGATTTCAATAATTAGTTAAGAGATACACAAGATTAAGAAATGTAAAATGTGACATCAGAAACATAATTTTGATGGAAGAGTAAAAATGTTAGGTTTTTAAAATGGGATCAAACTTAAATTGTTACCAACTTAAAATAGACTGTTACAGATATAACATATGTATGTAAGCCTCATGGTAACCTCAAAACAAAAACCTATAGTAAACATAAAAGAAAAAGAAAATGGCAATAACACACACATACCTACTGATAATTACTTTAGATGTAAATGGAATACATTTTCCAATTAAAAGACATACTGTGGATGAATGGATAAAAAAGAAACAAGATCCATCTATATACTACTTACAAGACACTCACTTTAGATGTAACGTCACATGGACAGAAAGTGGAAGGATGGAAAAAGATATTCCATGCAAATGGAAATACAAACTTCAGTGGTCATACTTAGACAAAATAAACTTAAAATCAGTCTGTAGTAAGAGATAAAGATGGGCATTATGTAATGATAAAGTAGTCAATCCAACAAGAAGATATAAGATTTATGTACCAAATATAGGAGCACCTAAATATATAAAGCAAGTATTAACTAACCTAAAGCGAAAAATAGACAGCAATATAATAATAGTAGGTGATATTATATACACCACTTACAACAATAGATAGGTCATCCAGACAGAAAATCAATAAGGAATCATTGGCTTTAAATGACATGTTAGACCACATGGACCTAACAGATGTATACAAACATTTCATCCAAAAACAACAGAATACACACTCTTCTCAAGGTCACATGGAACATTTTCTAGGATACATCATATGTCAGGACACAAAACAAGTGTTACTAAATTTAAGAATATTGAAATAATATCAAAAACCTTTACTGACCACAGTGGTATGAAACAAAATTATTTACATGAAGACAACTAAGAAATTTACAGATATGTGGGGATTAAACAACACACTATGGAACAACCAATGGGGTCAAAGAAGAAATCAAAGGAGATATAAAACAATACCTTGAGACAAATGAAAATGGAAATATAAGATAGCAGAATTTGTGAGATGCTGCAGAAACAGTTATAAAAGGGAAAGTTATGGTGATAAATGCCTACTTCAAGGAACAAGAAACATTTCAAATAAACAACCAAAACCACATACCTCAAGGAACCAGAAAAAGAAAAACAAAGCCCACAGTTAGTAAAAGGCAGGAAGGAAAAAAGATTAGAGCAGAAATAAATACATACTAAAAAGATAATAGAGAAGATCAGTGAAACTAAGAGCTGATTCTTTGAAAAGATAAACAAAACTGATAGACCTTGAGATAGACTCACCAAAAAAAATAAGAGGGCTCAAGTAAATAAAATCAGAACTGAAAGAAGAGATATTACAGCTGATACCAAAGAAAGACAAAGGATCATAAGAAACTACTAAAAACTTGTTACATGACAATAAAGTAGACAACCTATAAGAAATGGATAAATTCCTAGAAACATAAGAACCTTCCAAAACTGAATCATGAAGAAATAGAAAATCTGAACAGATCAACTACTAGTAAGGGATTGAATCAGTAAACAAAAACCTCCCAACAAACTAAGTCTAGGACCAGATAGATTCACTGGTGACTCTTACCAAACATCCAAAAAGAATTAATACTAATCTTTCTCAAACTCTTTTAAAATATAGAAGAGAACTTCTCCAAACTCCATTTGTGGTGCCAGCATTACCCTGATATGTAAACTAGTTAAAGATGTCACAAGGAAAGAAAATTATACACCAATATCCCTCATGAACATAGATGTAAAAATCCTCAACAAAATATTAGCAAATTGAATTAAACAATATATGAAAAAGGTCATAGCCCATGATCAAGTGGGATTTATTCCAGGGATGCAAGGATGTTTCAGCATCCACAAATTAGTCAATGTGATACACGCATTAACAAAATGAAGGATAAAAATCATATTATCATTTCAATAGATGCAAATCCAACTTGACAATATTCAACATCCATTTAGGATAAAAACAACAAAGTGGGTATAGAAGGAATATACCTAAACATAATAAAGGCAATATTTGACAAGTCCGCAGCTCACATCATATTCAAATACATAATTTCTCCAAGTTGCCAATGAAAGCATCTTGTCATAGGTGCTTTCAATGATTAAAGAAAATGTGACAATGAATGGAATTAATGTCACAATGAATATGATTGACAATAATAAATATTGTATTTAAAAAACGTGTATTTAAAAAAAGGTGAAAAACTGAAAGCTTTTCCTGTAAGATAAAGGAAGATTCCCATTCTCATCAATTTTATTCAACACATTTCTCTCACTCTCTCTCTTTCTCTCTCTCTCTCTCTCTATATATATATATAGAGAGAGAGAGAGAGGAAAGTTATTGAGCCATAAAAAATGAAATCTTGCCATTAGCAACAACACAGATGGACCTCAAGGGCATGCTAAGTGAATTAAGTCAGACAGAGAAAAAACAGTTATATGATCACTTTCATGTGGAAACTAAATTCAGATACAGACAATACCTTGGTGTTGCCAGAGGCAGGGGGTAGGGAATAGGAAAAATGGGTCAACTGTCTTTGTTTTTGCTTAAATAAATTGAATATTAAATTTTTAAATTAAAAGATAGTAATTTTTGTGTGGGTACAAAGAAAGAGAGAGGGAGAATATAGGGAGAATACCAATTCCATTTCTAGGTGTTCACCCTAAAACTCTCTCACATGTACAGAGAGACACATATAAAAATGTTCATTCCAGCTTTCTTTGAAATAATGAAAACGTGAAAACCTTTCCTCCCTCAGTAGGAAAACAAATTAGTAAACTGGTTTATTGATACAGTGTATTCAATAATTAATATAAATGACTTGATCAGGCCATCTAGCAAACTACGGCTTATAAGCCAAATCTTGGCCCCCAGTTTGTTTTGTAAATAAAGGTTTACTGGAACACAGGTCCACATCCATGTGCTTACTTCTTGTGTATGGATGGATGCTTTCTCACTACAATGACATGGCTAAGGAGGTGTGACAGAAACTGGATTGTCAGCAAAGCCAATAGTTTTAAACTATCTGATCCTTTGCAGAAAAAGTTTACTGACTCCTTAACTAAATATTCATGAGCATGAAGAAATCTCAGAAACATAATGCTCAATGAGAAAAAAATGAGAAAGATATATATGACATGACTTTATTTATATAACATATTTAAATGCACTACAATAGTATACACTGCTTAGTGTATATTGTTTAGTGAATGTATGAAAACATTAAAATAATTAAAAGCATAATATACCACCACTTTCAGGCAATGATTCTTCTGGAGAGGATGAGATGGTGAAATATTTGAGACAGGTTTTAGCTAAACCCCTATTTTTTTATTTCATTTTTTAAAAGAGAAACTGAAACAAATATAGCAAACTGTTAGTATCAGTTTAATATTAGCATAGGTACCTAAATGTGTATTATGTTTTTTCTATTTGTTTGAAATAGCTTCAAGGTTTTCAAAATAATAAATAAAAAGGGAAAACAAAGAAAACAATAAAAAATGTGCCTTGGGCTTGTCTTCCAGGATATCTGCCACACAAATTTTAATGAAGCTGAAGAATGTTAAAGAAAAAAAAATTAAATGCCACTTGCTAAAGCAAGTAAGGAGACTTTATTAAGGGGAGGGTACTGTTGTGATAGGTATAGGGACCACGGCAATGGGATTTTGCAGTTGGGGAGAAAGACTGGGCTCAACTCTCAATATTGCATGGGCAAGAGGGAATATATGGCCAAAGAGCAGAGTGGGGATCAGTGGGTGGACAATTACTCAAAGAAAACATCAGGGGTAAGGATGAGTCTGGTTTACCCAGAAGACAAGCCCAGGTCATCAGCTGTCACTTAGAGATGATGGAAGATGAAGAATCTAATCAGATGTGGAGGGTGAGCAGGTATCAACGGTGGGGGTTCCCTCTAAACTGACTTAACAGAATTCTTACTAAAACTGGTTTTTACAAGGATGTGCACAGATGGGCCTAGGAGAGGGTTTAGGAGCTTGACTAAAGTTTGCTCAAGCAAAGAATCTTTGTCAGAACCTATATTCAACTATATTACAATTATGAAGTTCCTATACCATGTCCCACTTCCAACACACTGAAATGAAACTGAAGTTCTAAAAGACAAATGTCTCTTACTGGAAGAATTTTCTTTCAGTATAATGTGCCTATGCAGCAAGCAAGTAGTAACAAAGTATCTTAGTAGTTTCAATTACAAATATACTCTACTTCAGTTGTGTTAATAATTTTCCTGCAGTCACAAAGAATTTAGGACACAGAATAATACTATGTTCTATGCTTTTATTTTTTCCAGATTGTGAGATCTTCAGGAAACAATGTATGAAATGAATTTTTCTCTTAATACTCATAATGTGCTTTACCCTACAAGTCTCTAGGTAAAGTCTGGACAATTCTCTATAGAAAACAGTAAAATCAAAAGCACTTTAAACATATGGAATTTTCTACAAAAAATAACAAAAATTAAGTTCAAGATCTTGCAGAGCAGGGAAGAAAACTTCTGAAGTATACAGATTGTAAATAGGAAGACTGCATATTAACCTTCCAGATTATTAACCAGTAATTATACAATATAAAAGTCTGACTTTGTAAATGGATGACAATAAAATAAAATAAAGACTGATAATTTAGAATGGGGAAGAATTCCAGAAATGAATGAAGACTGTTAACACATTGTTTTTTACAGCATTGCTTTTCACTTATTAGGTACATAGAAAATGTTTGCTGAATAAATCAATTACCATTGAGAACACCTAGAATCACTTAACCCAATACATTTACCTGGAATACAGAATGCATTTTTCCAGAGCTGAACATTTGTCTGCAGCACATTTGAATAATACAGCCGTTTCCTTTCCTCCATTTGTATTTCTCTTCACCTTCAATCTTGGCATTCCCATAAATGCCGTAACCTGTGCTGACAATTTCACTGCGGACTACATGCCAGGGTGGAGGCCTGAGCAGTCGTCCAGGCCCACACCAACTGCCCCCGGGGCATTTCCCTCAAGTAGTTCGAACATTCAGTCCTGGAGTTTGGATTTAAATATATCTGCCAACAATACACCAACAGTACAATGGGCCTTTGGATTTTTCTTTTTTATTGAAGTGAGTTTTTTTCATACTCTAGTATATTTTTTAAAGAGTTTTCACTCTTTTCAAAATGTTTCCTAATGCATTTATTCTATTTGATGTGACTTAGAAGGAACTCTGTGACAGGATGATTGTAAGACTTTATTTTATTTTAGCTCCTATTGTTCCTCAGGAAGAGCTCCTAATTTAGTTGTTTATGTGTGAATTATTGTACTGAAATTTTAATTAGGACGTCTGCATACAAAAATATGCCTCTCTCAGTTCCTCCATTTATTAACTGGAGGCAGTTTACACTTTGGGATCAAAAAACCCTAGTTCCAAATCCTGGCACTCTTCTATAAAAGGTGTGGCTTGGACAAATCATCAGACCTCTCCAAACTTTCATTTCCTTATCTTTATAATGAGAATAATATCATTAAATATGGTGTTGTATGTAGAACTTTGAATATCTATGAATCTAGTTTCACTCTTTCCTTCAACTCCTCACTTCCATCTCAAAGAACCCAGATTACTCTTTGTGGTTTACGTTAGTCACCAGGTTCCCACAAATCAGTTTTCACAAATTATTCCAGCATCTTTAATGTTCAGCAGATCTATTGTCATAGACAAAGTTTCCTAGTGAACAGAATCAGAGGAAATATTTCCTTCTAGTCTAGAAGTGGTGATGGGAGTGACTGACTATTGACAGGTGGCTTAGCAAGGAGAGAAAGTCCAGCACTTCCACAGCAAAAACTGGTTGATTCCAGCTTTGCCAAGAATTTCTCTAAAGATGTGCATATGAATCAAAGGAATTACTCAATTAAAATTTACTCTGTGAGTACTCTAATTATATAAAATTTCTCCTATTTTAAATTAGATGCAATGCTCAAGAGAGATCCAAGGTCCATGTGGTCATTACATGTCAACAAGTTTTCATCTGAAGGGCAAGGATGATGTACATGTTCACCCCCTCTCACTACCGCCTTCCTGGTGGACTAGTTCTGCATCACTCCACAATCCCCACACAGAGTGCTTAGTTACTGCAAATTCAATTCCATGCTTCCACCACCATCATTACAAGGAGAAACAATTATCTTCAGACAAAACAGCATCTGGAAATGACGTTAGGCATGTCCCACTGTAAGCAGACTTAGCTGAGTGTGCCAATGGCAAGGGTGAGATATTTAGACTGGCAGTTTTTGCATCTTCACAGCGACATCATTACCTCCTGAGACTAAGGAAGCCTATGCCCTTGTTGTGGCTGTATCAACTGGCCGCTGCCCTTCAGTAATGATTTCCTTCCATTGTGCGATGTGGCAAATTGTATTTCCTCAGAAAAAGCAAGCATAATTAATGCATTTGTTTCTTCTTCTTTTTAAAAAGACTAATAAAGTGTCAGCTCAAAGATGAACCAGAGACAGCATTAGTCGAAGATAATAGGTATCCTGATAGAAAGAGAATAAATGTGTTTTTAAGACTAACATATTCAAATCCTGGTTCTACAACTAGCTGGATTGTATGACTGAGCACATAACTTAACCTTCCTGAACTTCTGGCTCCTCAGTGGAAATGATAGCAATACTTCCCTTATAGATTATTATGAACAATTAAAAGGCTTATTAAATTATTCAGCACATAAGCTCTTTCTACATGGGACTTAACATTAGAAACAGAAATCTTAAGAGTTAGTATATATAACTCTCATTTCCTAGTTGGGAAACATATCTGGCAAAGCCAGACAACTTCTCTTAACAAAATCTAATGTCCTTTTAACCTAAGACAATGCCACCTTTATTATGAGTACTATCAAGATTGTATTTCTGACCTGGAGGATCATTACATTTCTCATTGCAATAGGAGCAAATTCTGATAATTTTATTTTATATTAGGAATTTATATTAGACTCTTCTTTTGTCTAAAACAAAATTTTGTACAAAAGCAAATGCATTAGCAAAGCATAATTTATTTAAGGACCATATAACTAAGTTCAAAATACAACTTGATTTCCCTGGTGTATACTCTGAACTTTAGCAACCAAAGATAGTATATTTAAATGTGATTTAATAGAACTCAGTTGATATATTATTTAATTTATTGCATTGTGTGCCTGCACAATTTCATCATTGTACAGCAAAAGCAAGCCTACTTTGTAAGTGCTATGGTTTCAGTTACCCCTTTAGTAACAATGTACTTCTCTCATTATTCCTTTTAATTTCATTTTACACCATGATAATTTTGAAAGAAAATGTTATTTCTTTCTTTCCTGAATGTAAATGTATATTTATATCATGTCCAAAGTAATCAAGATGAAATGGTGCTTCTTATAAAAGTCCTTTCACATGTTCAGAAGAAATGGTTTTGTAGAATGAAGGTCCACACTGAAGCCACAGCACTATGCATGTGATGACCTAATAGCTCACTTAAAAATATTTCTGACAGAGTCAATTTTGTTCAAAACAACCCTGCAAAACTAACTACCTTTCACTTCTGAAAAAATAGTAGTGGTTCTAAGGTACAGAACACATGGTGAATGAAGCTTTTTGGCATAGTTTCTCTGTGTGCGGGAGTTAAAATATTGAAAATGGAATTATGACAGCTACTGTGTGTCTGGTATGTCTTTATGTTGTAAATGGCTATTGTAACTTTGAGTAAATCACTTAAACTGAGCCTCTGCTCTGGTTCCTTTATTCTCTAATCATAAATAGTAATCACTGCCTAAGAATAATGAGATATTTAAACTTCTGTCAACATGGAAGACAGCTGCATCAAATCCATTTTTACTACTTGCTCCTTCAGTTACATCCTCTTTGCCCAGTAACTTCAAAGTCTCTCTTCACCTTATCCCCTTTAATCAATTCATCAAACCATGACACCCACACACCATTATTCCTCGACTAGCCATAACTCCCTTTTCCCTTTAAAAGTTAATTTTCTAGAGTTTTCTCACATTTGATGTAACCATGTAAGAGGACAGAACACTGGAAAAACTGCAACTTGGTTAGTGTGCCTGGAGTAGAAACACAGAGTGAGGATCAAAGCATATTCAGGGGGTTTCTGGTTTCTGGACTAGTACATAAGGAGCTTGGAATTCATCACCCTGTCCTAACAACAAGTACAGATTTGTGAAAACTGAAAAACCAACAACTCTTCTTAGATCTGTCAGAGAAGTGAGGTCACAGGGCAAACTGCTGCCCCCATAACTGGAGAGACAGATTAATGCAGAGAATTACAATTTACCAGACAGAGCAGACTAAGCTACACAGGAACCAGTCAGTGCTGGAGTAGGAAAATGTGAACTTAATTGACAAATTGCTAGAAACTCAGAGTGGACAATTTAAGAGTTAAAAAGACCAGGGAGTTCCAGTCACAGGAAGCCCCCAAACTTATGTGGGTTTGATCTCTAGCTTAAACAGATTCTCACAGTGAATACCAAAGAAGAATCCCCTCCTGCTTCTGGCAGGAGAAAAAAAGGAACCATTTGGAAATATGCCACAGAATTATGCTGTTGTTATTTTAAATGAGATAGAAATTTATTTCTTACAGAGGCTAGTGGCCCAGGGCTGATAGGGCATCTCTGTCACATCAACCTAGGCATCTGCATCTGATACCAAAGTAGCTGCTCCAGCTCCCACAATCATATCTGCATCCCAAATGGGCAAGAAGCATACATGTCATTCCTTTTTGTCCTCATATTATTGAAGTACAATTGGGAAATAAAAATTGTATAAATTTTAAGGTGTACAAGGTATTTTGATATATGTACACATTGTGAAATGATTACCACAATCCATCAACTCATATAGTCATTATTTTGTGTGTGTGTGTGTCTGTGGTAGGAACACTTAATATACTATATTTTTGTATGTGTGCTGAGAACACTTGAGATTTCAAATACACAGTACATTATTATTATTGAATATAGTGTATTGATTGTACAGGTACACTTTGGAGATACTGAAGATTTGGTTCCAGACCACTGCAATAAAATGAATATTGCAATAAAGTGAGTCAAATGAATTTTTTTTTGGTTTCTCGGTGCATATAAAAGTTATGTTTACACTACACTGTCCTCTACTAAGTGTGCAATAGCATTATGTCTAAAAAACCAAAGTACTTTAAAAAAATGCTCTACTGCTAAATAATGCTGCCAGTCATCTAAACTTTCAGCAAGTGATAATCTCTTTGCTGGTGGAATGTCTTGCCTCAGTGTTAATGGCTGCTGACTGATAAGGGTTGCCAAAGGTTGAGTTGGCTGTGGAAAGTTCTTAATGTAAGACAATAAAATGATGCTTGCCACATGCATTGACTCTTCCTTTCACTTGAACATTCAGAAGCCATTGTAGCAGTATTAATCAGCCTAGCCTAATTTCAATGCTGCTGTGTCTCAGGGAATGGGGATGCCCCAGGAGAGGAAGACAGATGAGGGAACACGGTGGAACAGTGACAACACACACAGCATACATGAATTAAGTTTGCCATCTTCTAAAAGAATGGTTTGTGATGCCCCCAAATAGTTACAATAGTAAGATTGATGATCACTGATTACAGACCAGCATAACAAATATGGTAATAATCAAAGAGTGTGAAATATTCTGGGAATTACCAAAATGTAACACAGAGACATGAAGTGAGCAAAAGCTGTGGGGAAAATGGCACAGACAGATTTGCTCAATGCAGCATTGCCACAAACCTTCAATTTGTGAAAAATGCAGTATCTATGAAGCTCAATAAATTGAAGTGCAATAAAATGAGGTAAGCCTGTATTTTAGTATATAGTATATTATATATTGTCACCATGCTGTACACTAGCTCTCTCGAGCTTATTCATCTTAAAACCCAAAGTTTAAACCTTTTGACCACCATCTCTCCATTTCCTCCATCTTTGACCCATCAGTAGAAAACTGTACGTGGGCATATCATTTTCAAGCTACAGAAATCAAAGATGAGGAAAATATCCTGAAAGAATTCACAGGAAAAAAGCACCTTACTGAGAGAGGAACAAAGATAAGAATTACATCCAACTTCTCTTCAGAAACCATGCATGCAAGAGAATGGAGTGAAACAGTTAGTGTTGAGAAAAAAACCCACACAACCTAGGATTTGTACCCTCAGAAATTATACTTAAAAGTAAGGAAGAACTAAAGACTTTTTCAGACAAAAGAAAATTGGGGGAATGTGGTGTCAGTAGACTTGCCTGGAAAGAAATGTTATAAGAAATTCTTTAGAAAGAGGGGAAGTAATACAGGTCAAAAACTCAGATCTATGTAAAGAAAGGAAGAGCAAAGAAGGAATAAGTGAATGCAAAATTAAAATTTTTATTTTTCTTATTCTTAATCTAACAGCTAACAGTTTAATTTTTTTAAATTTATTTTTATAGCGATATAATTGACTTAGCATTGTGTATGTTTAAAGTGTAAAACTTGTTCATTTGATACATTTATATATTGCAATATGATTAAAACCAACCATTAATTTGGTTTTATCACCTTTATCAACTAACATAATTATCTCCTTTTTGGGGTAAGAACAATTAAGATCCATTTTTTTAGCAACTTTGAGGTTTATAATATAGTTGTTGACTATAATCACTACATTGTGCATTAGCTCTCCAGAACTTATTTATCTATTAGTTGCAAATTTGTGTGCTTTAACATCCCTCCAATTCCTCCCACCTAAGATATTAACATAAATTCTTCTGCTTAAAAGGGATCAATATGCATTTTTTCCTACATTGTATACTACAGAAACTTCCCTTGCCTTTCTGCAAGAGAAATTTGATATATGGCTGTTGAATTATCTGGAAGAACAATTATTGGGTTAAGAATAACAGACTGCATGAATGAATGCTCGTAAAAAGAATGGCTTCCTCATGAGCTGCCATTCAGTAATAACAAAATTAGAGATATTAAAAGGTCTAAAAGGCCTTAGAAAAATAACTGAAAAAAATTATCCCAACCTCTAATGACTAGGAATATCTAGTTTTTCTAGTCATTACTCTTGTGGTGAAGCTTTCTGTTTCTATTTAAAGAATATATTATAAATGATAATTAAAGCAAATTTTAAAAACAAGTGAATTATTCAAAAAGATAAATAACTAAAGAAAAAAGGCAATTGGTTGAAATTTGAAGGTTAAGATAGATATGACACACACCATTTTTAAAAATGTATCTTAATCCTATAAACAAACAGTAACCAACTTGAGCTTTATCTTTCTTCACTGTTTTTTTAAAAAGTGATAAAAAAATTAATTCTTGTTATTAAGTTAAAAGAACGTATATAATAAAATAGAAAAGGTTCTTTTCACTTGCCTCACAACTCAAAGACAAAAGTAGTGAATTGTTTGGTTTGAAGTGTTCTAAAGCTTTTCCCTATAAATCCATATATAATTTATTCAGTACATACATGGAATCATACACATTTCTTTGCAACTATTTTTAATTTGAATAGAAATGCAGTAACATCTTTTTATGTCTATACACAAGGGTCCTCTATATTCTTTTTAAATGCCTTGTGATACTCCACAGGGTACAGAGACCATAATTTTGAGATGCACATTTAAGTTGATCCCCTGAGGGAGCTAATGAATATTCATAATACCATATCCAACACTGTAGAATACACATTTTTTAAAAGCACATATAATAGCCAACTTTCAAAATTCTTCCCAATGAGTCTTACTTCCGGACATTCATGCCCTTGTGAAGTTCCTCCCATATCTAGTAAGGCTGCCAGTTGATGCACATTTAAGTTAATATTTTGTACAGTTTCACTAACTTTTGATTTTGAAATAATATCAGACAAACTAAAAGCCTCCATAAATTTTAACAACTTACATAACCATAGCACAATAATCATAATTAGGAAATTAAATCACTGTAACACTAATAACCAATTGAGAAACTTCACTCAGATGTTTCCAGATTTAATTAGAAGTAGTGGAATTCCACTAACTCCCTTTTACTGATTCAAACCTAATCTAGGATCACACATTGTATTTAGATGTCATGCCTCCTTAGTCTCCTCCATTCTGGGACAGTTCTGTAATCTCCTTTCATACCTTAAACACTTCTGAAGAATACTGGCTACTTATTTTGTGTAATGATCCTTAACCTAGGTTTATGGTGTTTCTTCATAATTAATTCAAGTTATGCATTTTTGGCAAGAATAACACAGAAGTGGTATTGTGTCCTTAGTGCATCATATCTGGAGGCATGGGTTGTCAATATGCCTCATAGCTGGTGATTTTAAATTGGTCACTTGTTTAAGCTGGAATTCTTTTAAATAGTCTTTTAAAGAGCTTTTGCCAAAGTAAAATTATCATTTCCTTTTGTAATTATTAGGCATTTAGGAGAAAAAATTTTGAGAACATGAAAATATCCTAATTTCCACCCAACTTTTTCCCACTCAATTTTACCATAATCCATAGATGATTTTTGTTTGCAACAATTATTAGTGGTATGTGATAATTTTCCACTATCATCCTCTCTGTATATTAATTAGAATTATATTGTAAGAAAAAGGTATCCATTCTCCCTCAGTTATTTATTCTTTTTAAATATAATATGGTTTATAATTATTATTAAAATTCATTACTATCAATATTTATGTATGTGCATTTACAAGTATTTCCATAGATAGATTCGTAGAAATAGAACTTCTAGGTCAAATACATGCACATTTAAAATTTCTATATACATTGACATTTTTATTTGTAAATTGTGTACAACATAGTATATTAGTAAATATATTTTCCTTTCTATTAGTAAACTTTATAATTAATGTATATGTGTATATGTATTACACACAAACTGTTTTGGAGATTGTCAAATGTTTACCAGCACACCATTGATTAAATATCAGTGAGATGCAAATTAAATTATAATACATCCTAATATGCATACATCAGAAGGACTAAAATTTAAAAATATATAAAAGTTTTTATATCAAAGATTGGTGAGGATATTGAACAACTAGAACTTTCAAGTGCTTATTGAAGGAATATCACTTAGTAAAATCAAGTTAAAATATTTGGAAATACCTTTCAAATTAAATATATTCCTACCTCTGGCCCAGCAATTTCACCCTAGGTTTATAGAAATGCAAACATCTTTACATTAAAAATATGTATCAAATTTTTTATATTTGCATTCTTTGTAATAGTTGCCAACTGTAAATAACCCAAATGGACACTAGTAGCTAAAATATAAATGTTTTCATGTAATCTTATAGTCTAATTCCATATAGCAAAGGTGAATGAGCCACTGCCATAAGCAAAACATGGCCTGAAACTTATGAAATTGAGCAAAAGAAGCCAGGCACAAAAGAGCATATACACTGTATATGTAATTTTTATTTATATAATTTTTAAAAAGACAGGAAAAACTAAACTATAGTGTTAAAAGTCAGAATAATAGTTATATATGAGTAGGAAGTTACTCAGAGGAAGTCTGAAGATTTGTGGCCATTACTAGAAATGTTCTATTTCTCAATTTGGGTAGTAGTTACATAGATGGGTGCATTTGTGAAATTTCAAAATTTGTATGCTTACTATCTATATATCATACATTATTTTAAAATAAAATAATGGTATAGAAGATTTAAGTAAACAAATAAAAAGCTTGAGCTAATGTATATTCATAATACCATATCCGACACTGTAGAATACACATTTTTTAAAAGCACATATAATAGCCAACTTTCAAAATTCTTCCCAATGAGTCTTACTTCCAGACATTCATGCCCTTGTGTATGTAGTCCCTCCCATATCTAGTAAGGCTGCCAGATGTAACCAACAAGATATGGAAAAACCAGAGTACGACTTTCAAAGTGAGGTCATAACAACATTGGGACTTTTCTCTCCGTCCCCACAACTTTAGTTGGGGAATTCCTTTTGGAGGAAACCAGCTGCCATGCTGAAAGGACAAAGCAGTCCTATAGAGAGGTTGTGAAGCAAGGCAATGAGGTCTCTAGTCAACAGCCAACATTTACTTTCCAGGCAGGTGAATGAGCTACTTTGGAAGTGGTTCCTCAGTCTCACCAGTTTAGATTACTGTAACCCCAGCCAACATCTTATTTGTAACCATTAGTGACAAACCTTGAAATTACATAAAGCATATTTAACTTGACAGATTCTAAAATCAGTCTTTATTCTCTCCCCTCCTATTAATACAGAGCATAGTATGCAGCTTACATTTAGTCCCTTCTTGCATCTAAATCCCTATGACAGTTGGCAAATGCTAATTTATACTTCTGTCATTCCTTCTACATTTATGAGTTTGCATTCTACTGCAAGGAAGACCAACCCCTATTCATTCACCATCTATTTATTTATATCAATGCTTACTCATTGATTCTTAATTTGTTCAACAGATTATAATCTCCTAATTTCATATTTTGGTGTGTAAATCCTCCAAGATTTGGCCAGTGGTAGCCCTTCAAGATGATTTCTATGACCTTTACACATATCTTCAATCATTCTTTGAGTACTTTCATATTTTGGCAGAAAAGATGTTTCAGGCTGTGGGGTAAATGGAAGTTTTCACCCAGAATTTCCCACCTGGTCTTAGCCTATTTGCATATCAATGAATGTTTACCACTGCAGAGCCTCTAGTGGAGCCAGGAGTTGGGAGAAAATGGCCATTCTCTCCTCCCCTCCATTTCTGGTGCATAATTGGTTTGGTCAGCCAGTCTCACCAGGGATCCTGCCACGTATTTCCTCCTGGAAGGGTCCAGCTGAGGAAGGTGAGCACACCCGGCAGCTGCAGGGGACGGAGGTAGCAGGGGCTGGCTAGTGAACCCAAGCAAGCCATGAGCACTAAAAACCCTTTATCCCAACCTGCCCTTCCCCTCGTCCTCTTTCAGTGTCATGGGATTCATAGGGAACTAGCCCCAGGCAGGAAACCAACTCCTTTAGTCCTGGAGCCACACAGCCTTAAGATTTTTCCCCTTCCTTTTCATCTCCCAGCTATGTACATTTAACCCTTAAAAAATTCAAATGTTAGAGTGTCGGCCCCTGTGCAGTCAAAACTCCACATGTAACTTTGGCTTCCCAAAACCCTAAATACCTGTATAGCCTATATATAGCCTACTGTTGATGGGAAGTCTTACCAATACAGAAACAACTGATAAACACATATTTTGTACGTCTTATGTATTATATACTGTATTCTTAAGATAAAGCAAGCTAGAGAAAAGAAAATGTTTTTGAAAATTGTCATAAATCTTCAAAACTTTTCCCAATATATTTGTTTGAAAAAAATGCATATAAATGGGCCCATAGAGTTCAAACCCATTTTTTAAAAGGGTCAACTATAATTAGATGGGCTTTCCAAGAAGCCCTTATTTCTTTCAGTCTGACTAATGCTTAGTAGTTCCTTTGATGTATAGTAAGGTCTCAGGGATGCGTGGGATTGTTTCTTGGTCTTTTGCTGTCTGGCTACTCCCTACAATTACTATACAGCCCTAAAGATGATAGATTTATAATTAATTAGTCCAAAAATATTAATAAAGTACTACTATGTGCCAGGCACTGTTATAGAAAACAAGGGATAGAGCAATGGGGGGAGACAATATCCCATCTTTGAATACAAGAAAAAAATAACTTAAAATATAGGTATAGCAAATGGTGATAAGTCTACCTTATAAAGGCAGTTCTTTATATTTATTCTCTTTTCTGAACTATTTAAGCTTTTTGTGAACCCACCCTATTCTACACAAATTCTAGAATCAGTTTTCAAGCTCCATAAACATTCTGAAGGAATTTCTTTAGAGTTTCTCTGACTACACATAATACATGGAAAACTGACAGCATAATAACCAGTCTTTATTTTCATATCAAGGTATATAGCTAGATTATTTAAAAGAAATATTGTTTCTTAGTCATTAATGAGCCTCATTTGAATTATTTTATAAAATATTGTTTTGATGAAAGTTTTGCTACAATCTGTAACTTTTTAAAGTATTAATACATATGTAAGTATTGTCTCACACACAAAACCAAGAATTTTGCCTTGAAAAATGATAACAGAAAATTATTATATAGCAAATGGTTAAATAATGAGGTGGGTAACAGAGAAACTGAGGTACTGATAGAAAAAAGAAAAAAACAGAGAAATGAGAAAGGATCAACAGCAGAGTGAGTTAATGAACTCCAGCACTGTATGATGTGGGATAAAAATTAGTAATATTCATGTGGCACTGTAGAGTTTTTGAGTCAGTTTTGATATATGAGATACTAATGATAAGAGGAATAATAATGTTGAATTTCAATCATTTTGGGCATGTGTAAGGAATAGAATCTTTAGTGTTTTTTATAGTAATTGCAGTGCCATTTGCTTTAAAAAATAAAATTTTAAAGTATCAAAGGGTCTCTTATTTAAAACTGGCTGCACTTAAGTTGCATTGAATCTTTCTATGCATCTTTCTGTCATTTTATTTCCTTCCAAACTTAGACAAATTTACCAAAAATAATCAATATTAAACCATTTTTATTATTCAAAATAATCCCTTTACTAATGCAGGTATAAGCATTCTGCACAGTTACAATCTATTAATTTGCCTTAAAATACCATCTACCATCTTATTTTATTTTATAATTTAAAAAAATGTTTCTATATTGAGGTACATACAATAACCTGCACAAATATTAATGTATAGCTTGATGAATTTTGACATGTATACACTTATGCAACCATCACCCAGATCAAGATATCAAACATTCTCACTAATTGTTTTTCCCCTTCACCTACACTACCAATACCTCTCTAATGACCTTTCCTATGACAATCACCAGTCTATTCTTCATGTTTATGAGTCTATTCGGTTTTGTCTGTTCATTGTGCTTTTTAGATTTCACATAAAAGTGAAATCATATGGTACTTGTCTTTCTCTGTTTGACATATTTCACTTACTATAATATCAGTAGGTCTATCCATGTTGTCACAAATGGCAAAATTTCATTCTTTTCTATGACTAATATTCCACTGTATATATGTGCCACATCTTTAATCCATTCATCTACTGATGGACACTTAGGTTGCTTCCATATCTTTGTTATTATTAATAGCTTTTTTGAGAAACCTCCTTACCACTTTCCATAATTTGTAATCCCACTAGCAGTGTAGGAGGGTTCCCTTTTCTCCATATCCTCATCAACACTTGTTATTTCTTGTTCTGTTGATATTATTTCTTAGTCATTAATGAGCCTCATTTGAATTCTTTTAATTCAATTAGCCATTCTGATTGGTATGAGGTGATAACTCATTGTGGTTATGATTTGCATTTCCCTGGATTAGTGATGTTGAGTGATGTTTCATGTGTCTGTGGTCATCTGTATGTCTTTTTTGGAAAAATATCTATTCAGTTCCTCTGCCCATTTTTAAATCAAATTACTGGTTTTTGGTGTTGAGTTGTATGAGTTCTTTTGGATATTAGCTCCTTATTAGACATATCTTTTGCAAATATATTATCCCATACAATAGGTTTCCTTTGTTATGCAGAAGATTTTTCATTTCTATAGTTCCACGTGTTTACTTTTGCTTTTATTTCCTTTGCCTGGGGATATATCCAGAAAACATTTATAATGATGATGTTCATGAGTTTACTGCCTATGTTTTCTTCTAGGAGTTTTATGGTGTCAGGTCTTATGTTTAAGTCTGCAATCCATTTCAAGTTTATTTTTATGTATAGTTTAAGAAAGTAATGCAGTTTCTTTCTCTGGCATGTAGCTATACAGTTTTCCCAGCACCATTTACTATAAAGATTTCATTCTTTTTTATGACTAATATTCTATTGTATATATTACCACGTCTTTTTTATTGATTCATCCATTGCTGGACACTTAGGTTGTTTCCATATCTTGGCTATTGCAATAAATGCTGCAATAAACATAGGGATGTATATATATTTTTTATTTAGATTAGTGTTCTTATTTTCTTCAATAAATACCCAGACATAGAATTGCTGGATCATATGGAAGTTCTATTTTTAGTTTTTTGAGGAACTCCCATACTGTTTCCATATGACCATAACTGTTTATATTCCTACCAACAGGATACAAGCTTCCCTTTTCTCCACATTCTTGCTAACACTTCTATATCTTGTCTTTTTGATAAGTTATTCTAACAGGCGTGAGGTGATATCATATTTTAGTTTTGTCTTGCATTGAATATCTTTTTATGTGTCTGTTAGCTATCTGTATGTCCCCTTTGGAAAAGTACCTATTCAGATATTCTGCCCAATTTTTAATTGGATTATTATTATTTTTTTGCTATTGAGTTGTATTCATATATTTTGAATATTAACTCCTTATCAGATATATGATTTGCAAATATTTTCTCCCATTCAGTAGGTTAATTTTCATTTTATTGTTTTCTTTGCTATGCAGAGCTTTTTTTTAGTTAGGTATTTATTTATTTTGCTTTTGTTACTTTTGCTTTTGGTGTCAGATTTAAAAAATCATTGCCAGATCTAAGTCAAGGAGTTCACTACCTGTGTTTTCTTCTAGGAGTTTTATGTTTCAGATTTTACGTTCAAGTCTTTAATCCAAGTTTTAGATTTCAAAATGTTTACAAAGATAGTACAGACAATTTCCATATACCCCACACCCAGCTGTCCTTCTTATTAACATCTTCCATTGCTATGGTACATGTGTCACCTAATTAATATTGATACATTATTAACTGAACTCTAAACTTAATTCAATTTTATTAGTTTCTTGCAAACATCATTTTTCTATGCCAGGATCTCCTCTAAGACTACTAAGTAATTTATTTTAAATTAATCTGTTGCTATTGCTGGACTCAAATACTTTTAATAAAAACTGTTCTGAGTCTGAATTCTGACATAAGCAAACTAGCTTTACTTTGTGTGGATTATACTAAGACATGATAGTTGAATCCTCTTTGTGATTCTCTTGCTTTGTAGTCAGGCTAAATAACCATTACATTTACATTTTAACTAGCTTTCCTAGAAGAAAACATATTTGTCTAAAGGTGCTAGGATATACCTAAAGCTACTGAACATGAACAACTAAATCTGAAGTCAGAAAATACATCAGGAAAGCCACTTATTTTGACCTCTGAAGCTATGCTTACTTCTTTCATCTGGTAGTTGCTCAAAGGTCTTCGATAGATCTCTAAGTAACTTCTGTTGCTCTCAGGTTTCTGATGAATAATGTGAGATGCTCATGAATATCAAATATCATGGCTTGAGTACTAAAATGAAGAATCAGAAAAATCTGAAAATTGCCTTGCATCATGAATCATGATTCATGTATATGCCCCCATTCAGCAGCAGAGAACTATAAGTATTAGTTCTGATACTCAAGATATATTAAACAGTCCTCAGGCTGAATAGTTCAATTAACTTTTTCAACACTGATCCAATTCACCTGTAGTCATATAGCCAGTGCCTAGGAAAACATTTCCCTGAGGATGGATGTTCACAGTAATAGAATTTTTTTTTTGTTTTCCACAGGCTTTTCTTTCAACAGTCTACAGATATTTAATTAATTTTGATTCTAAAAACATATTTTAGAATATAACAGAAAATGTGCTGTGTCGATATTAAATATTTGGTGACACATATGACTTATTCTATTTATTTATTCAAATAGATACTGAGCTCCTAATATGGGCCAGCCACTGTAGAAAGCCTTGAAGATACAATGGATGGATTAGACAGAATATCTGCCCTCATGGAGCATGGTCAGGTCTTCGGTGAAATAGACAAGACACATACAGCATTTGTGTGTCTGAGAAGAGTATCAGAAAACTTTGAGAGGGCATAGTTGCCCTTTTTGATTCAATTCCAAGGAATTATGGTCATTCCTAGGATATTAAAGATCTCTTTCAAAAAAATATTAATTCAGTACTCTTGTATATATTTTATTCTTCTTGCAACCATTTATACTTTCAACATTTATAAAATTTTTCCTTGTGGCAATGAGTTTCCTTATAGTCTTATTACAGTAACTACCATACAATTTCAAAGGCTTCCTTATAGTTACAATGTAGGGAAGCTTAGTGAACAAGTCAATGTTTACTATACAGAAAGCACTATATCCTAATAGCATGTCTTTCTAAACTTCAGAACATGGTGAGGAAGTATTAAGGGGCATTACAGGTTATAGAGTGGATAAGTAGATAATTAGACTAATTCAACAGTCATAACCAAATTAAGCCAAATTTTGCAAATATGTGCTGGCTATGTACATTTTGGCATGCTATTTAGATTCCCCCATTGATAAAAGAAGCAATTTTATTTTATTTTTAAATTTTATTTTCTACTGAGGTATATACAATAAAATGCACAAATCTTACTGTACAGCTTGAAGAATTTTGATACACACACACACACAAACACATATACATATATATATTCATATAACCATCATCCAGATCAAGATATCAAACATTCTCATTAATTTTTCCCACTTCACCTATTTCACCAATTTTACCTACTTTAAAATTAAAAGTAATTTTAAAAGCATTATAGGACTGGATTACAAGTTGAGTACATTTTTGAAGAGAGTATATAAAATTCTGTTAATGGAAAAATGTGCTCATGGGTTAATGATATAAACATACTATTTTGGAAATGGTTGAACCCAGAAAAACTAATATGTGAGAATATAAGGATTTCAAAAATTTAGTGTTTTTATATTGATTTTTTTTTATTTGTAGATTTATTCATCACTGCTTCCTATTAACAGTTCTTAATTTCATCCCTTTTAAAAATGGTATACTCTCAATTGGAAAAGTAAAAAATTACATTTTGTTTCTTAAACTTTATTTTGAAGAAGTTGAAATGATGTTAATGAGACAATTAAATATATTAGCAGTATATTTAAAATATCAGCTATCTCAGAATTTAGTGTCTCAAAATAACCAGAATTTGATATAAAAATAAAAAACAAAAGGATGCCAGATGAAGAACTCAGGGAATCCATGCAGATGCAAACTAACTCCTCTACTATTTATTGGCATATCAACATTTATCTACCTACATACTATGTATCTGCCACAGGCCTCAGGGGCTCAAGCATATCAGTAACATTTGTAAATAACTTTAAATGTTGTCTGAAAACAATGAAGCAGCATATGATTGCAGAAATCATGTGTTTTAACAAATGCATTTCTTAATATCAAAAGCAAGTGATTTTAACAGGCTACTGTCTTGGCATTGTCCCTTGAGTTAAATACAGAATTACTTATCAGCCTCACAAGGTGAACTGAAGAATGAGTGTAGGGAATACTCTGATGTGAGAATAAACATGAATAAACATGAGAATCACTTCACTGAATGTATATGTCCTATGAATGATTTATTGTGAGGTTTTCTTTTTCCTAAATTCCTTCAAAGCCTACTCCCAACAGACTTGTTTCCTTTATCATCACCTGGGTCTCCACCCCAGAAGTCTGACTTCATGTCCAGTCTGTTCAATTTCCATTCCCCTTGGCAAACCTGTTTCCACCCTCCTTGTAGGCCAGCTATCTTTCTTTCCACTGTGGACTTTGGTAGTATGAGTTGGCTTAAGTTGAAGGGCAATCTCTTAACATTATGAACACTGCTGCTGCAAATGTTCTACCAGTTATGTTCATTGAAAGCTGGATCTTCCCCACCACACATCCTACATTCCTCAAAAACCAAAGCAATTCTCTTATTCTCCTTATTCTCTTCATTCCTCTTAATTCATACTTGCCAAGTCCTAGAGAAAAGCTCAAGTCAGCACTGGCCTTGCCTCTATCAGTTGCTCTCATATCACTGCCATTTCTTCAATTCAGAAGCAACACAGATGAATGAAAATCTCCTTCCTCTACTAATGCACTTGCTCTGTGAAATGTGGCTACAACAGTTTGACGAACCATGTGCATGTGTTCTGCTGGGACTCAGAGCAGGACAGATATTCTGGGCATTCGTGGATCTCTCTCTGGAGGTTCTTGGGCTAATACTGCACAACACTCACCCCTCCTCTGACCAGATGGTACAATTAATGGCGTATGGCTTTCTAATTCATTCAGGGACATTCTGCAACTCTACTCTTTCCCCTGAAAAAAATTTCGACTTTTACTTTTCTGTCTTTCCTTCAGTCTCAGGGAATAAACATTAGCTTTTAAAGCTTAAGCATGTTACATATATTCACAATAAATTGCCTCCTCTACTTTCAAAAAAGTGTTCTAACTGAGGCAACCACAAATCTAAAGACTACAATGGCAATAAGTAAATACCTATCAATAAACATCCTAAATGTAAATGGTCTGAACGTACCAATCAAAAGACACAGAGTCACTGATTGGTTAGAAAACAAGACCCAACTATATGCTGTCTACAAGAGACTCACTTCAAATCCAAAGACATAGACTGAAAGTAAAGGGATAGAAAAGATATTTCATTCAACTAATATGGAGAAAAAACTAGGAGTTGCAGTACTTGTATCAGACAAAATAGACTTCAAAACAAAGAAAGTAACTAGAGACAAAGAAGGACATTACATAATGACAAAGGGGTCAGTCCAACAAGAGGATATAACTATTATAAATATCTATGAACCCAACACAGGAACACCTACATATGTGAAATAAATACTAACAGAATTAAACGGGGAAATAGAATGCAATGCATTTATTTTAGGAGACTTCAACACACTACTCACTCCAAAGGACAGATCAATCAGACAGAAAATAAGTAAAGAAGCAGAGGCACTGAACAACGTATTAGAACAGATGGACCTAACAGACATCTACAGAACATTCCATCTAAAAGCAACAGAATACATACTCCTCTCAAGTGCACAAGGAAGATTTTCAAGAATAGATCATATATTAGGCCACATAAAGAGCCTCAGTAAATTCAAAAAGATTTAAATTGGACTAACCAGCTTCTCAGACCACAAAGGTATGGAACTAGAAATACATTACACAAAGAAAATGAAAAAGCTCACAAATATATACAGGCCTAATACCATGCTCCTAAGTGATCAATGGATCAATGACCAAATAAAAACAGAGATCAAGCAATATATGGAAACAAATGACAACAATAATTCAACACCACAAAAATCTGTGGGATGCAGTGAAGGCTACACTAAGAAGGAAGTATACTGCTATACAGGCCTACCTCAGGAAAGAAGAATAATCCCAAATGAACAGTCTAAACTCACAATTAATGAAACTAGAAAAAGAAGAACAAATGAGGCCCAAAGTGAGTAGAAGGAGGGACATAATAAAGACTGGAGCAGAAATAAATAAAATTGAGAAGAATAAAACAATAGAAAGAATCAATGAAAGCAGGAGCTGGTTCTTCAAGAAACTAAACAAAATAGATAAACCCTTAGCCAGACTTATCAAGAAAAAAAGAGTCTACACACATAAACAGAATCAGAAATGAGAAAGGAAAAATAACTATGGACACCATAGAAATACAAAGAATTATGAGAGAATATTGTGAAAAACTATATGTTAACAAGCTGGATAACCTAGGAGAAATGGACAACTTTCTAGAAAAATACAGCCTTCCAGAGCTGACCCAGGAAGAAACAGAAAACCTGAATGGACCAATTACCAGCAAGGAAATTTAACTGGTAATCAAAAAACTACCTAAGAACAAACCCCTGGACGAGATGGCTTCACCACTGAATTTTATCAAACATTTAGTGAAGATCTAATAGCCACCCTCCTTAAAGTTTTCCAAGAAGCAGAAGAGGAGGGAATACTCCCAAACTCATTCTACAAGGCCAGCATCACTCTAATACCAAAAGAAGGCAAAAACACCACAAAAAATGAAAATTACAGGCCAATATCCCTGATGAACACAGGTGCAAAAATGCTCAACAAAATATTAGCAAACTTAATTCAAAAATACATAAAAAAAAAGATCCGGAGGCGGAGCCAACATGGCGGCGTGAGTAGGACAGTGGGAATCTCCTCCCAAAAACATATATACTTTTGAAAATACAACAAACACAACTAGCCCTAAAAGAGAGACCAGAAGACGCAGGACAGTGGCCAGACTGCAGCTACACCAGCGAGAACCCAGCGCCTGGTGAAAGGGGTAAGATACAAGCCCCGGCCCGGCGGGACCCGAGCACCCCTCCCCCCAGCTCCCGGCGGGAGAACAATAGGCAGAGCGGGAGGGAGACGGAGCCCAGGACTGCCGAACACCCAGCCCCAGCCATCCGGGCCAGAGCGCAGACACAGTACATGCCCAGGGGGCCCTGGATACTGGGGGAACAGGGAGTAAGACCTCTGAGCGGGTGCTGAAGCTGATGCCCCTGTGACAAAGAAAAGCGGGGGCTTTTTGAAAGTCTTAAAGGGACAGGGACTTAACAGCTTGAAGGAAACAACCCAGGTCACAGTACAGCAGCTGGAAATTACAGGGAAAACCGGGTGCACTAACCCCCTGGGCAACAGCTCTGAGACCCCTCACGGAGGCAAACAGTCAAGCAGCCCCCCCATCCATTACCCCACCGGGCGCTGCGAAAGCAGAGAAGCAGCCTGAGACAAATTCCGCCCACAGAAAGGGAAATTTCTCCCTTCCGGCCGGGCAAGACACAGACCCAGTCTACACGCAATTACCCAACACAAGCCACTAGGGGTCGCAGTTGTCCCAGTAAAGAAAGGCCAGTAGCAAGTGAAAATTTTGGCCCTCCCAGCTGACAGTCAATAGCACCTGTCAACATGAAAAGGCAAAAAAATATGATCCAGACAAGACTAACCCAGACAGCTTCAGCATCTGCTACATCTTCCCCTGAGAAGGAATCTGGGGAGATAGATTTAGCCAGTCTACCTGAAAAAGAATTCAAAACAAAAGTCATAACCATGCTGATGGACTTGCAGAGAAATATGCAAGAACTAAGGAAGGAGAATTCAGAAATAAAACAAGCTCTGGAAGGACTTCAAAACAGAATGGACGAGATGCAAGAGACCATTAATGGACTAGAAAACAGAGAACAGGAACGCAGAGAAGCTGATGCAGAGAGAGATAAAAGGATCTCCAGGAATGAAAGAATTTTAAGAGAGCTGAGTGATCAATCGAAAAGGAATAATATAAGAATCATAGGTATTCCAGAAGAAGTAGAGAGAGAAAAGGGGATAGAAAATGTCTTTGAAGAAATAATTGCTGAAAATTTCCCCAAACTAGGGGAAGAAATGGCCTCTCAGACCACAGAGGTACACAGAACTCCCATGACAAGGGATCCAAGGAGGGCAACACCAAGACACATAATAATTAAAATGGCAAAGATCAAAGACAAGGGCAAAGTATTACAAGCAGCCAGAGAGAAAAAAAAGGTTACCTACAAAGGAAAACCCATCAGGCTATCATCAGACTTCTCAACAGAAACCCTACAGGCCAGAAGAGAATGGCATGATATACTTAATGCAATGAAACAGAAGGGCCTCGAACCAAGACTACTGTATCCAGCACGAATATCATTTAAATATGAAGGAGGGATTAAACAATTCCCAGACAAGCAAAAGTTGAGGGAATTTGCCTCCCACAAACCACCTCTACAGGGCATCCTACAGGGACTGCTCTAGATGGGAGCACTCCTAAAAAGAGCACACAACAAAACACCCAACATATGAAGAAGGGAGGAGGAGGAATAAGAAGGGAGAGAAATAAAGAATCATCAGACTGTGTTTATAATAGCTCAACAAGCGAGTTAAGTTAGACAGTAAGACAGTAAAGAAGCTAACCCTAAACCTTTGGTTACCACAAACTTAAAGCCTGCAATGGCAATAAATTCATACCTTTCAATAATCACCCTAAATGTAAATGGACTGAATGCACCAATCAAAAGACACAGAGTAATAGAATGGATAAAAAAGCAAGATCCATCCATATGCTGCTTAAAAGAGACTCACCTCAAACCCAAAGACGTGCACAGACTTAAAGTCAAGGGATGGAAAAAGATATTTCAAGCAAACAGCAGAGAGAAGAAAGCAGGTGTTGCAATTCTGGTATCAGACAAAACAGACTTCAAAATAAAGACAGTAACAAAAGACAAAGAAGGACATTACATAATGATAAAGGGCTCAGTCCATCAAGAGGATATAACCATTATAAATATATATGCACCCAATACAGGAGCACCAACATACCTGAAACAAATATTAACAGAACTAAAGGAGGAAATAGAATGCAATGCATTCATTCTAGGAGACTTCAACACACCACTCACTCCAAAGGACAGATCCACCAGACAGAAAATAAGTAAGGACACAGAGGCACTGAACAACACACTAGAACAGATGGACCTAATAGACATCTACAGAACTCTACATCCAAAAGCAACAGGATACACGTTCTTCTCAAGTGCACATGGAACATTCTCCAGAATAGACCACATACTAGGACACAAAAAGAGCCTCAGTAAATTCCAAAAGATTGAAATCCTACCAACCAACTTTTCAGACCACAAAGGCATTAAACTAGAAATAAACTGTTCAAAGAAAGCAAAAAGGCTCACAAACACATGGAGGCTAAACAACATGCTCCTAAATAATCAATGGATCAATGACCAAATCAAAATGGAGATCCAGCAATATATGGAAACAAATGACAACAACAACACTAAGCCCCAACTTCTGTGGGACACAGCAAAAGCAGTCTTAAGAGGAAAGTATATAGCAATCCAAGCATATTTAAAAAAGGAAGAACAAGCCCAAATGAATGGTCTAATGTCACAACTATCGAAATTGGAAAAAGAAGAACAAATGAGGCCTAATGGTCAGCAGAAGGAGGGACATAATAAAGATCAGAGAAGAAATAAATAAAATTGAGAAGAATAAAACAATAGCAAAAATCAATGAAACCAAGAGCTGGTTCTTCGAGAAAATAAACAAAATAGATAAGCCTCTAGCCAGACTTATTAAGAGGAAAAGAGAGTCAACACAAATCAACAGTATCAGAAATGAGAAAGGAAAAATCACAACAGATCCCGCAGAAATACAAAGAATTACTAGAGACTACTATGAAAACCTATATGCTAACAAGCTGGGAAACCTAGGAGAAATGGACAACTTCCTAGAAAAATACAACCTTCCAAGACTGACCCAAAAAGAAATAGAAAATCTAAACAGACCAATTACCAGCAACGAAATTGAAGCGGTAATCAAAAAACTACCAAAGAACAAAACCCCCGGGCCAGATGGATTTACCTCGGAATTTTATCAGACATACAGGGAAGACATAATACCCATTCTCCTTAAAGTTTTCCAAGAAATAGAAGAGGAGGGGATACTCCCAAACTCATTCTATGAAGCTAACATCACCCTAATACCAAAACCAGGCAAAGACACCACCAAAAAAGAAAACTACAGACCAATATCCCTGATGAACGTAGACGCAAAAATACTCAACAAAATTTTAGCAAACCGAATTCAAAAATACATCAAAACCATCGTACACCATGACCAAGTGGGATTCATCCCAGGGATGCAAGGATGGCACAACATTCGAAAGTCCATCAATATCATCCACCACATCAACAAAAAGAAAGACAAAAACCACATGATCATCTCCATAGATGCTGAAAAAGCATTTGACAAAGTTCAACATCCATTCATGATAAAAACTCTCAGCAAAATGGGAATAGAGGGCAAGTACCTCAACATAATAAAGGCCATCTATGAAAAACCCACAGCCAACATTATATTGAATAGCGAGAAGCTGAAAGCATTTCCGCTGAGATCGGGAACTAGACAGGGATGCCCACTCTCCCCACTGTTATTTAACATTGTACTAGAGGTCCTAGCCACGGCAATCAGACAAAACAAAATAATACAAGGAATCCAGATTGGCAAAGAAGAAGTCAAACTGTCACTATTTGCAGATGACATGATACTGTACATAAAAAACCCTAAAGACTCCACCCCAGAACTACTAGAACTGATATCGGAATACAGCAAAGTTGCAGGATACAAAATCAACACACAGAAATCTGTGGCTTTCCTATATACCAACAATGAACCAACAGAAAGGGAAATCAGGAAAACAACTCCATTCACAATTGCATCAAGAAAAATAAAATACCTAGAAATAAACCTAACCAAAGAAATGAAAGACTTATATTCTGAAAACTACAAGTCACTCTTAAAAGAAATTAAAGGGGACACTAACAGATGGAAACGCTTCCCATGCTCATGGCTAGGAAGAATTAATATCGTCAAAATGGCCATCCTGCCCAAAGCAATATACAGATTTGATGCAATCCCTATGCAACTACCAGCAACATTCTTCAATGAACTGGAACAAATAATTCAAAAATTCATATGGAACCACCAAAGACCCCGAATAGCCAAAGTAATCCTGAGAAAGAAGAATAAAGTAGGGGGGATCTCACTCCCCAACTTCAAGCTCTATTATAAAGCCATAGTAATCAAGACAATTTGGTACTGGCACAAGAACAGAGCCACAGACCAATGGAACAGACTAGACAATCCAGACATTAACTCAGACATATATGGTCAATTAATATTTGAGAAAGGAGCCATGGACATACAATGGCGAAATGACAGTCTCTTCAACAGATGGTGCTGGCAAAACTGGACAGCTACATGTAGGAGAATGAAACTGGACCATCGTCTAACCCCATATACAAAAGTAAACTCAAAATGGAACAAAGACCTGAATGTAAGTCATGAAACCATTAAACTCTTGGAAGAAAACATAGGCACAAACCTCTTAGACATAAACATGAGTGACCTCTTCTTGAACATATCTCCCCAGGCAAGGAAAACAACAGCAAAAATGAACAAGTGGGACTATATTAAGCTGAAAAGCTTCTGTACAGCAAAAGACACCATCAATAGAACAAAAAGGAACCCTACAGTATGGGAGAATATCTTTGAAAATGACACATCCGATAAAGGCTTGACGTCCAGAATATATAAAGAGCTCACATGCCTCAACAAACAAAAAACAAATAACCCAATTAAAAAATGGGCAAAGGAACTGAACAGACGGTTCTCCAAAAAAGAAATACAGATGGCCAACAGACACATGAAAAGATGCTCCACATCGCTAATTATCAGAGAAATGCAAATTAAAACTACAATGAGGTATCACCTCACACCAGTAAGGATGGCTGCCATCCAAAAGACAAATAACAACAAATGTTGGCGAGGCTGTGGAGAAAGGGGAACCCTCCTACACTGCTGGTGGGAATGTAAACTTGTTCAACCATTGTGGAAAGCAGTATGGAGGTACATCAAAATGCTCAAAACAGACATGCCATTTGACCCAGGAATTGCACTCCTAGGAATTTACCCTAAGAATGCAGCAATCAAGTATGAGAAAGACCAATGTACCCCTATGTTTATCGCAGCACTATTTACAATAGCCAAGAATTGGAAGCAACCTAAATGTCCATCGATAGATGAATGGATAAAGAAGATGTGGTATATATACACAATGGAATACTACTCAGCCATAAGAAAAGGGCAAATCCAACCATTTGCAGCAACATGGATGGAGCTGGAGGGTATTTTGCTCAGTGAAACAAGCCAAGCAGAGAAAGAGAAATACCAAATGATTTCACTCATCTGTGGAATATAAGAACAAAGGAAAAACTGAAGGAACAAAACAGCAGCAGAATCACAGAACTCAAGAATGGACTAACAGGTACCAAAGGGAAAGGGACTGGGGAGGATGGGTGGGTAGGGAGGGATAAGGGGGGGCAGAAAAAGAGGGGTATTAAGATTAGCATCCATAGCGGGGTGGGAGAAAGGGGAGGGCTGTACAACACAGAGAAGACAAGTAGTGATTCTACAACAGGTTGCTACACTGATGGACAGTGACTGTAAAGGAGTATATAGGGGGGACCTGGTATAGGGGAGAGCCTAGTAAACAAAGTATTCATCATGTAAGTGTAGATTAATGATTAAAAAAAAAAAATGCAGTTCCTATGTGGTGACCTCTAATGAGTTCTACACAATGATATAAAGGACATATAAAAGTGTAGGCAAAGGGTCTGTTTGTGTTTATACAGAGGATCAAAGCCTAATTTGGCTACCCCGAAAATGAACTAAGATACGATATGAAAAAGAACTTCCAACATCAGCACTCTCGGGAAGACTCATGACAGAAGATGATCAGAAAAAAAAAAAAAAAAAAAAAATTTCAACAAAGATCCACGCACTGTCACAGGTGTAGATGCACTCATCCCACCAGTTCCTGGACTTGCCATGGGAAAGATGAAGGAGATATCTATGCTGGCCTGTGCATGCAGTAAAACAAAAATTGGACTGGATCTATACTGTTGGAACTCAACCAAGAATTAGGAGAAGTGCAAATTGTAGCGCTCCAAAATCTTACAACTACAGACTATTTATCGTTAAAAGAACATATGGGATATGAACAGTCCCCAGGAATGGGGTGTTCTAGTTTATCTGAATTCTCTCAGACTGTTTAAGTTCAGTCGGACAATATCCACCATATCATAGATAAGTTTTCACAAATGCCTAAGGTGCCTAACTGGTTTTCTTGGTTTCACTGGAGATGGCTGGTAATTACAGGTATGCTTTGGTTAGGTAACTATATTCCTATTATGTTAATGTGTGTGCACAATTTAATTAGTCGTTTAAAACCTATCCATGCTGAAGTTACTCTACAAGAAGATATGTCAAAGAAATAATCAATCTTCCCAGGTTTTCTTCTGCCTGCTACTTCTATAGCTTTTCTTCTTCCTACCTAATCACAACCTTTAAATAGAACTCGTGCCACATGTCGAATTTACCGAGTATCATAATTCTTCCAAGTGGTAAAGACACCTCAAGACAAATGCTGGGCATAGAAGCCACAGGGCATAAATATGCAAAGAAGTAAAAAGCTAACCTTTTCAAACGATAAGGCTTCTCTCTCACTTACCAACTTAACATTTCCCTGTATGGCCCCGGAAGATGACTGGTTAGCCAGAGACGGGTAAGATTCCTCAAGGGAGGAACAACCTAAGACAGGCACAGTCGCAGGGGGCCATCTGGTGAGAACATGGGGAGCAGCAGAGGTGAGGCTTAGAACCTCCCCCCTCATGTTCTGAGAGAAATCTTCTGCATACATGGATGTTTATTGCCCTCGTCTAGCGCGGATTAACACATAGTCTACAGGCACACACCTGATCATCTACATTTGCTCTCTTACAACACTAAACTCTGTTTTCTACCTTTATCTCGTATCTACCTACCACTTCAGCATTTTATTAAAAATAATAATAATAGAGAAATGTGGTATCCACATATAAATCAAGTTTAAAAATCAAATGAATATTCATATTTGAACTGACTGTGTATAGTTCATAATGCATGAACAAAACCGAAAGCTTCTGTGATGACTGCCCTTGCACTGTTCACCATGTAACTTATTCACTATGTAAGAATTTGTACTCCATGTAAGAATTTGTTCGTTATGCATCAGAAGATTGGAGACTGACGAAAATTAGGCTTGGGGTGGATTAATGATTGAGCATTGAGTATTGACCCCCCTATACTGAAATTTATTGTGGTTAACAACTATTTGATCAATAAATATGAGAGATGCCCTCACAATATATATATATATATATATATATATATATATATATATATATATATATATATAAACACACTTCCAATTGTAAAATAAATAAGTAACCGGGATGTAATGTAAAAAGAAAAAAAAAAAGATCCATCATGATCAAGTAAGATTTATTCCAGGGATGCAAGGATGGTACAACATTTGAAAATCCATCAACATCACCCGCTACATCAACAAAAAGAAGGACAAAAACCACATGATCATCTCCATAGATGCTGAAAAAGCATTCAACAAAATTCAACATCCATTCATGATAAAAACTCTCAACAAAATGGGTAGAGAGTGCAAGAACCTCAACATAATAAAGGCCATATATGACAAACCCACAGCCAACATTATACTTGACAGAGAGAAGCTGAAAGCTTTTCCTTTAAGATCAGGAACAAGACAAGGATGCCCATTCTCCCCACTTTTATTTAACATAGCTCTGGAGGTCCTAGCCACAGCAATCAGACAATACAAAGAAATAAAAGGCATCCAGATTTGTAAGGAAGAAGTTAAACTATCACTGTTTGCAGATGACATGATATTGTACATAAATAACCCTAAAAAATCTGCTCCAAAACTACTAGATCTAATATCTGAATTCAGCAAAGTTGCAGGATATACAAAATTAATACACAGAAAACTGTTGCTTTCCTATACACTAACGATGAATTAGAAGTAGGAGAAATCAGGAAAACAATTCCATTCACAATTGCATAAAAAAATTCAATACACAGAAAACTGTTGCTTTCCTATACACTAACAATGAACTAGAAGAAGGAGAAATCAGGAAAACAATTCCATTCACAATTGCATCAACAAGAATAAAATACTTAGGAATAAACTAACCAAGGAAGTGAAAGATTTATACTCTGACAATTATACAACACCCATGAGAAGAATTAAAGAAGATACCAATAAATGGAAACACATCCCGTGCTCATGGATAGGAAGAATTAATATTGTCAAAATGGCCATCCTGCCTAAGGCAATCTACAGATTCAATGCAATCCCTATCAAAATACCAACAGCATTCTTCAATGAACTAGAGCAAAGAGTTCTAAAATTCATATGGAACCACAAAAGATCCCAAATAGCCAAAGCAATCCTGAGAAGAAAGAATAAAGTTGAGGGGTTGGGGGGCGTTATGCTCCCTGACTTAAAGTTCTATTACAAAGCCATAGTAATCAAGACAATTTGGTACTGGCACAAGAATAGACCCATAGACCAATCAAACAGACTGGAGAGCCCAGATATAAACCCAAGCATATATGATCAATTAATATACAATAAAGGAGCCATGGACATACAATGGGGAAATGACAGCCTCTTCAAAATCTGGTGTTGGCAAAACTGGACAGTTATATGCAAGAGAATGAAACTGGATTATCGTCTAACTCCATACACAAAAGTAAACTCAAAATGGATCAAAGACCTGAATGTTAGTCAGGAAACCATAAAACTCTTAGAAGAAAACATAGGCAAAAATCTCCATATATAAACATGAGCAACCTTTTCCTGAACACATCTCCTTGGGCAAGGGAAACAAAATAAAAAATGAACAAATGGGACTACATCATGCTAAAAAGCTTCTGTACAGCAAAGGACACCATCAGCAGAACAAAAAGGCATCCAACAATATGGGAGAATATATTTATAAATGATATATCCAACAAGGGGTTAATACCCAATGTATAAAGAACTCACATACCTCAACACCCAAAAAAGCAAATAATCCTATTAAAAAATGGGCAGAGGTTATGAACAGACACTTCTTCAAAGAAGAAATTCAGATAGCCAACAGGCACATGAAAAGATGCTCCACATCACTAATTATCAGGGAAATGCAAATTAAAACCGCAATGAGATACCACCTCATGCCAGTTAGGATGGCCAACATAGTAAAGAATAGGAACAACAAATGTTGGCGAGGACGCCCAGAAAGGGGACCCTCCTACATTGCTGGTGGGAATGTAAACTAGTTCAACCATTGTGGAAGGCAGTATGGAGGTTCCTCAAAAAACTCAAAATATAAATATCATTTGACCCAGGAATTCCACTCCTAGGAATTTACCCTAAAAATGCAGTTTACCAGTTTCAAAAAGACATATGCACCCCTATGTTTATCACAGCACTATTTACAATAGCCAATATATGGAAGCAACCTAAGTGTCCTTCAGTAGATGAATGGATACAGAAGATGTAAAATATATACACAATGGAGTATTATTCTGCCATAAGAAGAAAACAAATCCTACCATTTGCAACAACATAGATGGAGCTAGAGGGTATTATGTGCAGTGAAATAAGCCAGGCGGAGAAAGACAAGTACCAAATGATTTCACTTTCTGTGGAGCATAAGAACAAAGCAAAAACTGAAGGTATAAAACAGCAGCAGACTCACAGAACCCAAGAATGGACTAACAGTTGCCAAAGGGAAAAGGACTGAGGTAGGGGTGGGTGGAAAGGGAGGGAGAAGGGGAATAAGGGGCATTATGATTAGCATGCATAATGTAGAGTGTGGCAGGGCATAGGGAAGGCAGTACAGCACAGAGAAGATGAGTAGTGACTCTATAGCATCTTACTACGCTGATGAACAGTGACTGATGGCGTATTTGGTGGGGACTTGATAATGGGGGGAAATCTAGTAATCACAATGTTGTTCATGTAATTGTATATTAATGATACCAAAATAAAAAGCATTCTAAGAAGTATCAAATTTTTACTTTGTATTACTCCTCAACCTAAAAATAGGCCCAATTCTCATCTTAAAAATTATTTACTTTTTCCTTCCAAGTCCTTGTGTACATTTAAGGAATAGTATCTTTGGGGGTAAAAAAAAAAAAGAGTTTGAATTCACTGCCTTAACATCTATTCTTTCCTCAAGCTTTTAAAATATGGTTTATATTTCCTGTCAAAATTACCTTTTAATAAGCACCAGTGACCACGTAATCACCATATCCATCAGCCTCCTTTTTGCATTCCTGCTTGATTACCTTTCCTTAGCAGCTAACATTTTTTAGCACAACAGTGCTTTGCAATGTCCAATTCAGTCCCAGTCCTTGATTGAACAACATTTCCTAAGAACTAGCATGTTAGGTGCTGTGGACATACAATAAGGAAAACAAAACAAAAACTTGCCTTCATAGAGCAGATGTGATGAAATAGGTAAGTCATATATACTATATTAGAAAGTGATAAGGACTATGTAGAAAAATAAGGCAAGGATAGTGAACGAGGGGCAAATGCCTTTGCAATCTACAGTTCTGTTAACAGTGGTTATGAAAACCTCATCAAGAAGGTTCCATTCAAGCAAAGATTTAAAGGAAGTGAGGTGTGAGTCACATGGGAAACTGGGAAAGAGCCCTTCAAGGAGGGCATTAGTCAGTGTCAAATTGTGTAACAAGAACAGGGGCATGTGTCACTGTTACCGCATGAGCTAGGGAGAGGGAAGCCTGACACGAGGCAGAAATATGAAAAAAGTGGTGCAGATCATTTATTAGAAGTGCGTGCTACGCAGACAGGCTCAGCTGGAGGGGAGAATTTAATTCTGTTCTGAATGATAAATAGGAGTATATTGGAAAGAAAGAATAGCATATACAATGTGTCAACATGTCATGTTCAAGGGACTGCAAATAATTTTAGGTAACTGGAGCTGGGCCCTTGAGAGGAAGAGATGAGATGGGAAGGAACAGAAGGAGCCAGATCATGAAGGGATATGAGCACAAGGGAAGAGCTGAATCTCAGTCTACAGATGATATGGAGAAAGAAGACTGAACAAGATGCCAAGGCTCTACTAAAGGGCAAAGAATTTCCTGACCTCTTGGATTTTCCAAACATTCTTCCCCAGCCCCACTACACATCCCCCTGTCACCACACACACCCACACTGTTGCTCCGGTCAGGTAGTACATTTTATTTGTTCTGCTGGTTTCCTCTACTTCCCTGTGTTGGTTATTAAGCTATCATCTCTTATAGCCTTCCGTATTCTGTTCTGTGATTCTGCAGCTGGAACCCAGCAAACCACATTTTTACTTGGCAGCTGTCTCCTATTAGATTCTGCCCACGAGCAGGGGGAAAGGCTGGAGGAAGAAGAAGGGAAAATGCTCCCTCCTTTCTCTTGCTGTTCCTGTCAGTGTCACATCAGGAATGACTCTTAATCCCTCCTAGGCCACAGCAGTTGGCTCCAGTGGTAACTGGTTATTACAATTCCCACTTTTGTTTGTTTTATATCCTGAAGAGCCATATCAAAGATACTGAGCACCAGCCAGCTGGTGCCCAGCTCCTCAGACGTGTGGGTTCAGCTCCATGGGCTTCCTCTTCAGAGCTGGTGAGGCTCTAGCACCACAGGGGTGTCGCGCGCCCCGTCCTCGCCGGCAAGAACAGCACGCAACAACAGCAGGATTCTTCTGCAGAAAGCTTTAATCTTCAGCTCTTTCGTGATACAATCATCAGGGGAAGGACCCAAAGGGAAAGACTGGGCTAGCTATATAGTTCTCATGCTCCAAGCTGATTGCGCGCTGCTTGTGATGCTTTATTAGCATAGCTGCTACGATACGCCAATTGGTTAGCAGGTGAAGGTCTAATTAGCATGTGGTATGCGGCCAGGAAGTGGCGGGATTATCCAGAAGTAGTCTTTGTTTTACCTACAACTTTTTCTCAAGCTGGGCGCCATTTTTGGGTGCGGCAGGTATGGCTACCAACATCTCCCCCTTTTTTGTTTCGTTGAAACTCAGGGCGGAACTTGTCAGCTGAGGTGGAGATAGAGGCCTGATCTCCAGAAACATTTGATGTCCTATTTTCGGAGAGGGGTTTGTAGACATCCACCCCTATGCAATCAGGCATGTCTCTCAGAGGGGCCCATGACCTCTTGCAGTGCAGTGCCTCGCACCCTCTAGCTGACGATGGGACCGCCCGGTACAAAGGGCTTGGGCCTGTGCAGTGACCCTCTTGTACCGAGTTTCGTATGAGAAGCTTCGGGTAAGCGAACAGGTACCTTAACCTGGTGCAATGCCACAAGGGCTCAGGGTGCAAGGGCTACCTCAAGCTAAAGCTGAGCTTCTTTATTGAGCATGTTGAGCCATACTTGGGGAGAGGCGCCAATATCTACCGCCATCAAGGCTTGAGCAAGGATCACTTTATCTTGCCTGTGTTGGGCACGGAGCCTGCATAACAACCAGAGTAGGAGCATGAGACCTCCAAGCATGAATACACCCATCCCAGCCATGCCCGCCCACTCTTTAACGTGGGAGAGAGCTCTGTGGAACCAGGAAGAGAGTCCTTCTGCTACGGAGATATCTAGCCGGGTGGAGTTGATGTGGGTTATTTCTTGCCGTAGCTCTTCTAACGTTCCATCAAAGTCTTGGGACCAGTTTCCTGAAAGATACTGGGACAGGCTTCGTGACAGATTAGCTGCTCGCGTAAAGTTTTCATATTGTATGCTAGTAATGCAGAGAGCGCGAAACTTTCGCTCACATCCCAATTGGGCTAACTGCCAGAGCACATCTAGTTGCTCTTCCACTAGATCTACTCGCTGATTGAGGACCATAATTCCTCCTTTCATCTTTCCATCAAGTGAGGATTGGCGGTCTAGAGCAGTGGCTACTGAATCCGCAAGATTATTCAATTCTGCAGCCGCTTTAACAGAGGTGTCCAAGGCTATGGCAGCTGCAGTGGCAGCCACTGCAGCCAGAGATATTAAAGCCACTATGGCGGCAGTGACACCAAAGTCACGTTTCTCACGAAACAAGGTCATGGAATCAGGTGAATCCACTGGGACAGGGACCCAGCGAGGAATGCGGGCCACTAAAGCATTGGAATGGACAGTTATACTCCAGCACTGAGACAAGAAACAGGTGTCATTGG
Organism: Manis pentadactyla; assembly: GCF_030020395.1. NCBI lineage: Eukaryota > Metazoa > Chordata > Mammalia > Pholidota > Manidae > Manis > Manis pentadactyla. Next base: position 62,346,089 of record NC_080021.1, read on the forward strand.
AGCAAGAGTCAAAACTGTTATTGGATAAGATAAATAGAAATGGGGGATACACGCATACTGGAGTAGGTGGATATTGGCCAGGGGCTGGTGCAACTCTTTGACATGAAATATTATAAGTAGTCTTATTCACCTGGTATACAGTTTTGCCATCTAAGGTTGGGCTTGTAGCTTCATAGGTACAGGAACTATCAGACATCCCAATCCCTCCCCCTTGTAGGACAATAAAGGGAGAAAGGTCTGAACATGAACCATTAACTCCACACAGCAGCCATTTATGGAAGGGGTTCCTGCCTACATCTTGTTGGAACTCTCCTCCTTCTGCCACCCTTCTGTAAACACTGCCAGAAATTTCCTCCATATCTGGGGACAAGGAAAATTTGTGTCCCTCATCTGCCCAGGTTGTTGCATGTGACTGGCAATCAGTCCAGGGCCATTGCTCTCCCTCATAATCTCCCACACAATGGGGAGCATATTTGGGTTGACGGGGACGGTAAGGGAAGAATATGTTGCTATAATTAATCTGCTTAATAGGAGGTTTCATAAATGTACCATTGATCCAAAGGACCCTTAGGCTTACTACTGCATTAGTGTAGGTGTTATTCTCACGAAAGGACTGACTAAATTCACCCGATTTTCTATCACGGCTAAACCACCCGTACATATGCTGTTTAAGGGACAGGCAATTTGAGTGGTTACGAGTGGTGAAGCACAAAGATCCATCGGTTTCAAAGGTTCGGTTTTCTCCTAAAGAAGCTGCTAGAGAATCTAATGGTAAGTAAGGCAGGTTCATGCTAGAGTTAGTAGTAAAAAAGCGTGGAAAAACTGCTGCATTATAGCGAACAGGCATGGGCTTAGGGAAGACTGACAATATTCCCCATCTCAGTACTCCCTGAGTCAGGATTCCCATCGACAAGATCAGGATCCACAGGCACAGAGACGCCATCTCCTTTGTTCAGGACTTTCCTGGTCAGGCGTTCCGGGATCCAGAAGGGGTTTTCTTCACCCTGGGGAAAAACACATACAGCCCCCCTGGATCTAATTATAATTGGATCCGGGCCTTTCCATTGGTTAGATAGTACATCCTTCCATTTTACTAGTTCTTGTGGGTCTTTTGGCCATTGATGATGGCGGTCCGCCGCTGTATGGCCTTGAGCATCCAGGTTCAAAAAATTGAGAGTGAAGAGTGCTAGGGCTATAGCTGTTTTGGGTGTGGGGGGTATGTCCTCAATTCCCCCTTTTTGTTTAATTAGATAGGATTTGAGAGTGCGGTTCACGCGCTCCACAATCCCTTGACCCTGTGGGTTGTAAGGAAGACCAGTGATATGTTTAATTCCCATGTGATGACAAAATTGGGCAAGTTTGGCAGAAGTATAGGCGGGACCATTGTCTGTTTTGAGGATTTGGGGTAACCCCCATGCGCTCCAAGCCTCAAGACAGTGGTGAATGACATGGGAAACTTTCTCTCCAGACAATGGGGAGGCAAAGATGACTCCCGAACATGTATCCACAGATACATGTACATATTTCAGCTTCCCAAAGGAAGAAATATGTGTTACATCCATTTGCCAAACCTGTAAAGGCTTAATACCTCTAGGATTGATCCCAACATGAGGTGTGGGAAGAAAACTGCAGCAGTGTTGGCAGCTAAGAACAATGTTCCTAGCTTCGGCTCTGGTTATGCTAAACCGCTTGCGCAGTGTATCAGCAGTGACATGAAATTGTGAGTGGAATTTTGAAGCTGTGGCGACAGGGTCTAGCAGAGGGAAAGCTATACTTCTAGTTGCAAGGTCTGCTAAGTGGTTGCCTTGGGTCATAGGCCCGGGAAGGCCTGAATGTGCTCTAATGTGAGTCATATATAAAGGAGAGCATCTAAGGAGTAATTGTGATTGTATTTGTTTGAACAGGGTAGCTACTGAACTAGATGCTTTGATCAGTCCTGCTACTTCTAGGGAATTAACTGCATTAACAACATAACTAGAGTCTGACACAATATTTAAAGGCTCATGAAAGGTTTGTAGTACTTCCAAAACTATATGGCATTCTACTATCTGTGGAGTATTGGGTGTATAGTTTTTTGTTACAACTTCGCCATCATGGACATAGGCACCTGTACCTGTCTTGGACCCATCTGTGTAGACTGTCTTTCCATGTGGCAACGGGGTTAAGCTAGTGACTCGAGGGAACACCAGGGGATGATTTCTAGCAAAATTGATGAGGGGATGTTTTGGGAAATGATTATCAAAGGTTCCTGAGAAGCTATAAGCAAGTATGGCCCAATCATCATTCATAGCACATAATGTTTGTATCTGCTCCATATTGTAAGGGGTTATGATTGTTGCTGGAGCTTTCCCAAAATATGTAAATGAGTTTTTTACTCCCCTCAGAGCGAGATTGGCTATGGCAGCTGGGTAGTATTCTATCGTTCTAGCCTGAGAGGCTTGGGGATGGATCCAGAGCAGTGGCCCTCGTTGCCACAAGACTGCAGTTGGCAGTCCCGGAGTAGGAAGGATGCATAATTCAAAGGGTTCATTTAATTGTATCCTATTCAATTGTGCTGTCATTAAGGCCTGTTCTACCTTATGGATAGCCTGCACTGCCTCAGGTGTAAGGGAGCGCGGAGATGTTAGTTGTGAGTCTCCTTCTAGGATATTAAACAGTGGTTTCAAGTCAGTGGTAGGTATCTTTAAAAATGGCCGCAACCAATTTATGTCTCCTAGGAGTTTCTGGAAATCATTCAAAGTTCGCAGCTGATCATGTCTTATCTCAAGCTTTTGGGGGCAAATTACATCTGTATAAATGGTGGCTCCTAGGAATTTGCTAACACTAGATTTTTGGACTTTCTCACTGGCTATATTCAGTCCCCAAGTCTCTAGGGATTTAGTGAGCTTTACATAGGCCTCTTCTACTTCTGCTGATTGTGGGGAGCAGAGAAGGATATCATCCATATAGTGAATGATTTTCAGTTTGGGGTAGTTTTCGCGAATTGGTGCTAGCGCTTGCTGAACATACAGTTGACATATGGTGGGGCTATTTGCCATCCCTTGAGGGAGGACTTTCCACTGAAATCTGGCGTCTGGTTGCTCATGGTTAATAGCTGGCAGGGTGAAAGCAAACCTTTCTCTATCTTTGGTGTTTAGGTGTATGGAGAAGAAACAATCTTTGATGTCTATTATGATTACTTTCCATTCTTTGGGTAGAGCAGAGAGAAGTGGCAGTCCTCGCTGGACAGGTCCAAATAGCCTCATTTGAGCATTTACTGCTCTCAAGTCATGAAGCAATCTCCATGATCCTGACCTTTTTCTGATTATAAATATGGGCGTATTCCATGGAGATACAGAGGGTTCTAAATGTCCTAATTGGAGCTGTTCTTGTACTAAATGGTGAGCTGCTTCTAATTTCTCAGAGGATAGGGGCCACTGAGGAACCCATATGGCCTCCTCTGTAAGCCAAGGTATGGGCATGGCGTCTTCAATGGCCCCTAGGAAAAACCCAGGCCATGACGGTCATTTTTTACTTTGGGAAGGATAGGCTCTGTGCGTCCCTGTTGGTGTTTCCCTAGTCCTTTACCAGGAATATATCCCATATCCATCATCATGCCTTGGGCAGGGGTGGAGTATTCATTAATGAGTTTAAGGCCTAGGCCCTGCATAACATCTCTCCCCCACAAATTGACTGGCAGTGGGAGCACATAAGGGGTAACTGTACCTTTTTGCCCTTCAGGCACCTGCCATCTCAATGGTTTGGCACTAATGGTAGGACTAGACTCATACCCTAAACCTTGTAAAGAGTGTGAGGACTGTGTTATAGGCCATTTGGAGGGCCACCAGGTTGCAGAGATAATACTTTTATCTGCTCCAGTGTCTAAGATTCCTTCAAAACTTTTTCCCTCTATTTTAAGGGTCAATTTTGGTCTGTCTGCTAAATCTAATACTATAAAGGCTGAGTTATAATTAGAGGAACCAAAGCCCTTTTCTCCTCTCTCCGTGGTGGTAGCTGGATAATTGGCATGGAGACTAGGCAACACTAAGAGTTGGGCGATGCGGTCTCCTGGGGATATAGGGTAGATTCCTCTGGGGGCTGAACACATGATTTTTACCTGTCCCTCATAGTCTTGATCAATAACTCCGGGGTGGACTACAAGGCCTTTCAAGGTAGCAGAAGAGCGCCCCAAGAGCAACCCTACTGTATCTGGTGGTAAGGGGCCTTTAAAGTCTGAGGGGATGGGTTGAACTCCCATCTGTGGAGTTAACACTATTCTGGTGGTGGCACGGATGTCCAATCCCGCGGAACCTGGAGTGGCTCTCCTCGGGGGGCTTGGTTGCTCCCAAATGATACTTGTGTACTGGTTGCCCCATATATTTGCGGGCCCTGGCAGCGGGGGCCCCTCTGGGAGTTTTTTGGCGACTCTAAGGGTTTCCCTTCTATGTCTTTAACAGATCGGCATTCATTGGCCCAATGTCTGCCTTTTTTGCACTTAGGGCACAATCCAGGGGTCTTTTGGGTTGTGTGCTCTAAAGTTGGGCTTCTACATTCTCTCTTTATATGTCCTAATTTCCCACATTGAAAACACTTAACATTCCTATTAAGGTTCTTAGCTTGTCTATGACTCTGCAATATAGCGGCAGCTAGGCCTGCATTGGTGAGGGGCCCTCCTACCTCCCTGCAAGCTTTCAACCAAGCAGTCAATCCTTTCTGCTTCCAGGGGGTAATTGCCTGTCTGCATTCTCTGGTGCACTGTTCAAACACTAGTTGTTGGATGAGGGGCATGGCCTGTTCTTGATCTCCAAACACTCGGCCTGCAGCTTCCATCATGCGAGCAACAAAGTCTGAGAATGGCTCGCTTGGTCCCTGAATTATTTTTGTTAAATTACCTGACACTTGTCCTTTATTAGTGAGGGCCTTCCATGCCTTAGTAGCACACGCATTTATCTGTGTGTACAATGGTACAGGAAAAGCGATCTGGTTGGCTACCCACTGTCCCTGGCCTGTCAACATATCATAGGACCAATGACACGCGGGTTCCCCCGCAGCAGCGTTATCACGCGCCTGGGTCATGCTTATATCATGCCATAGTGCCTTCCACTCTATATACTGTCCCATGCTAGAAAGACAAGCTTTTGCTACATATTGCCAGTCTGAGGGTGTCATAGCTGATTCCGCCAGCCTTTCAATCTGCGCTAGGGTGTAATTAGCACTGACTCCATAGGTCCGAACAGCCTCTGCGAGGTCTTTAACCTCTTTATGGGTAAGGGGTTGATGGGCACGTGCTCCATTGTCTTCGATTACGGGGAACATCTGTCTAATTGCCCTTAAATCCTCTGGAGCACAGAAGGAATGTGCGCCGTTCGCATAGGGCGGCGGGGCTAAGGGCGATGAGGAGCGTCTCACTTTCATTTTCCCTTTAGTTTGCGTCTCCGTTTTGCTGGCATCTGTACCTTTGCACTTAGCAGTTCTAGAGACTCTGGTCTCTTCCTCCTGTTCCGAGGACATTAATTCATATTCTGATTCCCTATTGGAAAGTTGGAGTTCCCTCAACTCTTTCCAGGGGTATTTGCTATTTTCTCCGAGGCGGTCGTCACCTGCTTCTCGGGGCTCTTTCGCTTTTGCCCTGGACGGGCTCTCTCCCTCATTCTGGGGCTTTTTAACTTTCGTTTTAGCGGCCCCTTTTTCGGCCGCGAGCTAGCTCTGTCTCCCGTTCCGTTTCTGACATACTTTCTTGGATGTCTGACAAGGCTCTCTGACCTGCTTTTATCACCTTTTCACACTTTTCATCCTGCAGGCAAGCTCTAATCAGTTTCCATAGTGGTCTAGTGCCTCCTCTCAAGTGTCCCTCTTCTTCCTCTCTATCAAGATCTTTCCCTAACTTGTCCCAGCTCGGGATGGAGAGGGACCCTGAACAGATAAACCAGGGGGCAACACGGTCTACTTCTTTTACAAATGATCCTAAAACTTTGGTGGAGACCTTCAAATTTCGCTCTTTGAGAACTGCCTGTAATGCTGAGACTAACGATGGTGCGTTTCCCATGGTGCCTCTTTATTTACAGAGAACCACCAGCCACCACCCTTAAAAGCGCGTCTCTCGGAACTTACCTCTCTGGGCTATCTCTGCAGTTCTGAATCCTCTCCAGATGTCTGAAGGGTCCTCCCTGTGCCGGTGATGTTCTGGTTCCCGGGTTTCGGCACCACTTGTCGCGCGCCCCGTCCTCGCCGGCAAGAACAGCACGCAACAACAGCAGGATTCTTCTGCAGAAAGCTTTAATCTTCAGCTCTTTCGTGATACAATCATCAGGGGAAGGACCCAAAGGGAAAGACTGGGCTAGCTATATAGTTCTCATGCTCCAAGCTGATTGCGCGCTGCTTGTGATGCTTTATTAGCATAGCTGCTACGATACGCCAATTGGTTAGCAGGTGAAGGTCTAATTAGCATGTGGTATGCGGCCAGGAAGTGGCGGGATTATCCAGAAGTAGTCTTTGTTTTACCTACAACTTTTTCTCAAGCTGGGCGCCATTTTTGGGTGCGGCAGGTATGGCTACCAACACAGGGGCAGGGCCTCTCTTTAGAGGGTGTGGATTCAACCCCAGGGGATGCCTGCTCCAAGCTTCTAGAGTCTAATTAATTGTTCCCCTTTTATTCCATTAGCCCTACAGAAGAAGGATTGAAATTACTATCTCTGCATTATCTCAGTTATGTTTGTTTGGCCTTTGTGTCCTCCAGTGCTGGTTTAACCAATTTCCTATATTAAATTCTCTCCATTAAAAGAGCTGATGTAATCACTGTTTCCCTTACTAGAACAAGATTGCTTCATTTCTTTATTTTCCTTCTCACTCTAAACATTCAGGTGAAAACATTCCATTAACCTTTGTTCTTATTGAATCTTCAAGGATTCTTCTGTTTTATATTTTTACTCAAATAAGAACTCACTTTAAATCAACTGAACAAGAATCTTGCAATGTTCAAGACATTGTGCTGGACACCAAAAGAGGTACATGATATTAGTGGTGTTCCATAGATGAATAGATAGATAGATAGGTAATTTATATGCTATAGATCCAGATAGGTAAGCAATGAGTTAAGCAATAATAGAAGTCTTCCTAGATAATATAAGCTGTTTTTTTTTACTTTGTCAACCAAAAAAGCATTTATATCATTTCAACAATTGTTCACTTTCTACTAAACACAATTCTTATTGAAATGTTTGCCTTATTTCATCATAAAAATGAAATAATGCAATCTTTTTACTTATTTTTCATGGATAGCTCAGTTGTCTCATTCATACACTATCAGAGAAAAACATAATATTAAACTGGTTCAATACGGTTTAATAACCATTTTCTTCATTAAAATGTGCCTTAGAGCCTACAGCTTTCTCTGCCTCCTTCCTGCATTCCTTCTCTTCTTGACTAGGCTTTTCAGACAAGAGGGGAGGGCTGAAGAGAAGGAGAGTTGATAGGGGATTGTTAATTTGTGTAAACAAAGCAATAGCAGTTTAAAAATTGGATGAGGGACATTTTCAGGCCCAGAAGGCAAAAAGAGAGGAGACTAAAACTGAGGAGTCAGCAACATTGTAAAGAAGGAACGAACACTGGCACTAGTTAGAAGCCTGGAAACTCAAATACCAGTTTAAAGGCAGTTGGTACACTGGGCCTCTTAGGAAGCAAAGAAGAAACATTTCACATCCTTTGTTTGAGATGAATGAAATCTCAAGCTGCTAGATTTCAATGAACTGAAAGATACATTATTTGTAGAATATGTTTAAGAATTCCTAAGGGTGCTAGATCAACAGGAACTGGCATAATTTATTATATTCCAGCTGACAGACTGAAGAATAAAGACAATTCTGTGAATTCACATGAAAAAGGAAGTCAAGTGTAAAAGAAATCAGATCTTATTTTTTTTCCTGATCTCTAGCCAAACATTCAGTTAAGAGGTAAACTTTTCTTCCAGCAAAGAAACATTGCTTGCCAGGAATGTGGAGGTAAGCTATCTTGTTCCAGGCCAAACTGGGAATGAACTATGAAAGCAAAACTTGTATCTTTTGTGAAACCAGATCAACTAAGATCTGATGTAAAATGTTAAAAAGAATTGAATTCAGGAAGATCTGGATTCTAACTTAATCTCAGAGGGAATTCAAGGACTCTGTGGTTCCCTCCTTTTTTTTTTCCTGGAATCAAATTTCATAGTTATATTTGTATTACAAATATAACGTTTTCTGAAGTTTGTGTATATTTTGTGGGGCTTTTAAACCTTTATTTCATTTAAATAGCAGCAGATGATACATTTAATTTATGACAGTTCTGCATATCATGTGGGACAATGTTGTTCTTTGAATGTTTCTGCAGCATCACCAAAAATTCTTTGGCCTGTCAAACAGCAATGTTCTTGGGGAATATTATCAGTGATTAAAATTGATCGCAATGATGCTTTCCTTTGATGCTAGTAGTAAAAATTAAACAATATGGTATATTCTTATTCATATGATATATTTGCTTGTATCACTCCTTAAGGTTATTTTTACTTTAAAAGGGATGAATGAAGAGAAAATCCAGTTATGTAAAAGAAGGAAGTAACTCTCATTTGATACTTGTTTCTAATAGATGTTCATTTGTGATTAGCCAATACGGGATTCTCCTGAAGCAAGGAAAGCTTTCCTGGTAAGTGAGTGTAATCTAATGTAGACAATATATTTATAAACTGATAAAAAAGACATGAAGTATTTTAAAGCAGAATTTATAGAAATAATAATGTAGTGTTGTTTGACTAATATAATGTGTGAGAAATAATTATTACTCCCTTTCATTGTGTGAGGTGAGGATGCTAACATCAGTTTGTTGTTAGAGTATTTTTTATGAAATTGTTACACAATACTTTATGAAATTACTGTCCAGACCTAGGTTTCAATAAGAAAGAATGGTTAGCTTATGAACCAATCTTTAGTGTAAGCTTAAGATTAACTTTCAGTGTAAAAAGAAAGACAGAAACCCTACAGTGCACTTACCTCAACACCATGTGCTAATCAGCAATTTCTAAGTGCTTTTTGTGGAAAGTGATGCAAATACAGATGAAATGCCATTAGAACTGTTTCTTGATCTCAAGATTGTTATAGAAGTTTGTTTAAAAATATTACACCATTGCAAACCACAGTGGCATGCCTTGAGTTCAGTAAGGAAAATAAAAGTTGGATCATTTGACGAATTTTCTTCCACTGGCTATTTTGGAAGTTTATGTTGGTTTTTCTGGTTAGAGGGTTCATGGTATTTGAGGTGAGAGTTCAAACAGAGAGGTTCCAAGCAACTGATTCTCCTGTTAGAGGAGAGATTATGACAGAGGTAGAAACCATTTAGCAATGTTTAGTCAAAAATAGCATATGTAAAATATAGTGGTAGATAGAAATATATTGAGAATTAAATATATTATAGTCAATAGCTAGTATGTATGAAAGTACTCTAATAGGAAGAGGAAAGTGATTAGTGGCAAAGAAAGGACTCCAATCAACTAGTATGGGAATTCAGACACCAAGCAAAGGTTTATATTTCCTGAGAAAATTAGAAAGGAATGGCGAGTGTGGTTGGCAGATACCCAATATTGCTCCCAAAGATCCCTGTCCCCTAATAGTCACATCCTGATGTAACGCCCTCCCCTTGAGTGGCTCTCTACTAATAGATAGAATACTACATAGGTGGTTAGGTGTTACTTCTGCGATTACATTACAAAATGGCACTGGCTTCCATCTCGCTCCATTTCCTTGCTCTCCTGGTTGCTTTGATGAAGCAGCTACTGTAATGGGGGCTGCCCTCTGCAATGGCAAAGGACTGAGGATGAAAGCCAGTGAAGACCTCAGGCTCTCAGAGTCCACAATCTTGATGTGTGGGGAAGTGGATTCTCTTCCCCATCAAGCTTTCAAATAACTGCAGCCCTGGTTGACACTTTGGTTGCCCCTGAGTGAGAGATGCTAAGACAGAGGCATCTAGGTAATTATGCCCAGGAACCTGAGGCAAAGAAATTATGAGATAATAAATATTAGTTGTTTTACATTGCTAAGCTTTGGAGCTATTTGTCACACAATCATAATTAGCAACTACTACAAGGAAAGTCATGAAAGAGAAGAAAATTTTAAGTAAATGGACTTAAATAGAAGAAGAGAGATTCAATTATATTCCTAGTGGGAGGAATAGGATAAGTAATGCATAGTAGTAGGACAGTTTATGGTGTGTTTGGAGAAAAGCCATTATTTCAATTTTCTGGAGTTTGATGTGCACAAAGATTTTGTGTTAGTTAGAATTTAACACAGTACCTTGAAGTCTCAACATGGACAGTCTGGAAAGTCAAGCTCAGGATTTATATTTTAGTCGAATTAGGTACATAAAAGGAGCAAAACAGTACTTGAGGAAGTCTGGCTGAGAGTAATGTATAAGATGAATTAAAAGGGAAAGACTTATAAAGAATGCTGGAAAAATAATGAAACAATAATGAGAAATACTGAATTCAAGAGGAAAAGCATGAGTAGGATGGAAAACACAAATCTTGTTTTTGGCCTTTTGAGGCAAGATAGCAATAAAACATAATGGTGACAAAAATTAAAGCTACTGGTGCATATTTTAGAATAGAATTTTCATGTGCATTACTTTTAAAGATGTGTAAAATGATCAAAGTCAGTCTAGCAAGAACCTTGGAAAAGGTCCACATTTAGGACCTGGATGAAGATGTTTATAAGAGCCAGAGAAAACAGGGCATTAATAGAAGAAAGTGGTTGGTATGAATATAGATGCAGATCAATCCTTATACAAATAGGAGATCAAAAGCCACTGTTTTCAGCCAAAAACAGTATAATCAAACTTACTTCAAAAAGAAGCCATTCAGAAAGAAATTTCAGGAAAGCTGTCATATAATCCCTATATTTTGTTATAGAATTTGCATGAATTATAGTTAATTTTTAATGTATTTTCTAAAGCAAACCAATTATAAATGAACCTAAGTAGGTGAACTAAGTAACTTGCTATATTGTATTTTTAAAAAGGAAGTATCTTTGCAGGGCAACTAGGTAGATTTTAGATTTCTTGTTTGTAGTAAATAGATAAAAATGTCAGGTGTGGATTTATTTAATTACTTAATAAATCTGAATCTTCCACCTTCTATATGCAAAGCATCATTCTAGGTGTTGGGGATGTAAAAGTAAGATAAATATACTTGTAACCCACATGGAGCTTACATTTTAATAGGTCATTTCAAGCTTCTAATACCATTATCACATTTCCATAACAAGGAAGTATATGCTTAGCTATATACTCATTTGTGAAGAGAGGCATGCAACCAGCTGTAGCAAATACAATATCAGGCCTTACCACCATATAAGAATTTCTTTAATGCAGTGTATTAGTGGGAAGTGAGACTGGAATTGTTAAACTTCACTTTGGCATTATCCACTTGCTAGCTGCTCTTCTGCATTGTTAGTGCTTCCTATTCCCCTGCTTACTTCACTTGTTGCTGGTTTGGGCCTGGAACTCCTTGGTACCACTCATGGGATTTGGTCTCAACCTTGGTCCAACCCTCTTTCCTCTTTTCCCCACCAGGCAGTCCTTAGGACACAGTGATGTTTCGCAGCACATTTCTACACATATGACTTACTAAGTCAAGAATAACACCATGATAGTGGTAGTCATAGTGGGGTGGGGGAGGGGCAGGCAGTCAGAGATGAAGGGCTGACCTGAGCAGGACAAACCAGGATAGTCTTTAGCACTCCAAGTTCAAGTACTACTAGGCTGTTATTGATGCTGTTAGTACATTCAAACAATTGAGATGTGATGGTCGTAGCACCCCAAGTCTAATCCCAGTTAAGACTGCCCCATCTGCTATTATCAAAAAGACAAGAAATAACAAGTGTTGGCAAAGATATGGAAAAAAGGGAATCTTCTTGCACTGATTGTGGGAATGCAAAATAGTGCAGCCACTATCGAAAACAGTATTAAGTTTCTCAAAATTAAAATTAGAACTACCATATAATCTAAGAAGTCCATTTCTGGGTATTTATCCAAAGAAAATGAAAAAACTAGTTTGAAGAGATATGCTCCCCTCTGTTCACTGCAGCATTATTTACAATAGCCAAGCTGTAGATGCATCCTAAGCATCTACTGATGGATGAATGGATAAAGAAAATGTGTGTGTGTGTGTGTGTATAATTATGTAATAGAATATTACTCAGCTATAAAAAGAATGGAAGCTTGACATCTTGACATTTATGACAACATGGATGGACCTAGGGGGTAAGCTAAGTGAAATACATCCGACAAAGAAGGACAAATACTACATGATTTCACTTATATGTGGAATCTAAGAAACAAAAGAAAAAGACACTCATAGATAGAGGGAACAATCTGGTGGTTGCCAGAGGGGAGGAGGTGGGGAAATGGGCAAAATAAGAGAAGGGGATTAAAAGGTATATAAACTTCCAATTATATAATAATAAGACGGGGATACAATGTACAACATAGAGAATATAGTTAATAATATGTAACAACTTTGTATGGTGATTGATGGTAGCTAGATTTATCATGGTAATCACCTTGCAACATATAAATGTTGAATCACTATGTGGTACACCTGAAATTAATATAATATTGTATGCCAACCATACCTGAATTAAAAGAAAAAGATTACTCAAAAAAAATAAAAAGTTTTGAAAAAGAAAAAGACTGTCCCTTCTGTATATAAGCACAACAAAGTCTGGGATATTTATCTGTTTCATATAACATCAGTACATTATTGAAATGATGCATTTCATCAGCTCAAGTAAACAGTAAATATTCTCCAATGAATATGTGGGGTGCATTATATGTAGAACTTTTCTAAACGTTGACATATATCATGTTAAATCTCTTTTTCTCATGCACACACACACATACATAAAACCCATAGATTCACCTTAATTTTCAGAGATTAAGTATAACCTAATAAGAAGGAAAATAACTATTTTCTGATCTTATATTTTGGAAGAATATTTGTTTTTCTGATAGATTCCATATTTATTTTATTATGCAGCACAATGGCACTTTTTTCTAATGAAATTTTACATAAAAAAGATGACTTTAGAAAAAAGCAAAGTACCTTGTCAGACAAATGGTAAAGAGTGCTTTTTCAGAAAGTGACCTGCCAGACCTGTTTTATAATCCCCTCAACACAGTTTTCAATTCTTATTTGTCTTGAAAGTAAGGGATAAGATAGTAAATCATTTCTATGGACTCAATGTCTGTGCCTGCACCCCCCATTCACATGTTGACATCCTAATCCCCAGCATAAAGGTATTTGGAAATTGGACCTGTGGGAGGTAATTGAGTTTAGATGAGATGATGAGAGTGAAGCTCCCATAGTGGGGTTTGTACCTTTATAAGAAGAGGAAGAGACCAGAACTCTCTCCCTTTCTCTCTGCCATGTGAATACACAGCAAGATGTCCATTTGCAAGCCACAAAGAGGGGCTTTACCAGACACGGAATCGGCAAGTACCTTGATTTGGACCTCCCAGAATCCAGAACTGTGAGAAATAAATGTTTGTTGTGTAAGCCACCCAGTCTATGGTATTTTTTAGAAGCCCAAGCTGACTAACACAATACTATAGATATTCTATTTCCTTTTGTATCACCTAATGTTATTGTTGGTTGGATGACACATGAGTATGTTCATGCTACTCTAGATTATATACTTGGAATAAAGAGGCCAAATGGAATTGTGTATTTTGGAATGTATATCTTTCTCTTGTGAAGATCAGCATATCTATATCTTTGTGGTGATCAAGTAGCTCGTTTATGGATCCTGTTGGTATTCTAAGATTCCATTACTGTCATAAACAAAGTGAAATACTCCCTCAATAATTATAATTGTTTTAATGAGCAGAACTAGCTGATATTTAGTGTAACTAATGATAATTTATCTGTATATTATATTGTTTGTGTTTATTGTTTTAGAATGTCTTATAAGGACCTGAAGACATGAGACTGAGAATATCTGAATGATCAACAGCCCTAAGGATTAACATCAAGACAAAAAATAACAAGAGTTTGTGAAGATGTGGAGAAAAGGGAACCCTCGTACACTGCTGGTAGGACTGCAAATTGGTGCCGCTACTGTGGAGAGCAGTATGGAGGTGTAACACCAGAGAAAGGAAACCCTGGGGCAAAATACCTAGCTGAAACCAAAATCAGTCAAAGGGAGAAATAAAATTTAAAACCCATTTATTGCTTATAAACTGCAGTCCAGGGGGCATCTCTCTCTTGCTCCTGCAGAAGCAAGCAAAGCCTCAGCCTAACCTCTCAGGTTCAGATGAGCCCCTCCGCCCATTGATATGGAGATAAACTACTTCTCTCCACCCCTTAGAAACACCTGTTGATATGGAGATGCACTAAAGCCAGACTAGAGATTCTGGAAATTCTGCAATTTTACCCACAGGAGGTTTCTCAAAAAACTAAAAATAGAAATACCATATGACCCAGTAATTCTACTTTTACCCAGAGAAAACAAAATCACTACCCTGAAAATATGTATGTACTTGTATGTTTAACACAGCATTATTTACAATAGCCAGAATATGGAAACAAACTAAATGTCCATGGATAGATGAATGGATAACAAAGATGTACTATACAATAGAATATTACTTTGCCATAAAAAGAATGAAATCTTGCCATTTTTGACAACATGGATGGACCTAGAAGTTATTATACTAAGTAAAATAAGTCTAAGTCAAATACCATATGATTTCACTTATATATGAAATCTAAAAACAAACACACAAAACTGTAACAGACTCATAAACACAGAGAATAGACTGGTCGTTACCAGAGGGGATGGATTGGGGGATAGGTGATATAGGTGAAGGGGAAAAAACAAAACCCCCAAGAATTAGTACAACCTTCATTTTTATGGAAATTCTTTAAGACTCTTATCTGACAATACAGTTGGATAGTAAGGGAAGGGCTTTATTAAACTAGTCATTTCTTTTTCTTTGCGACTTTACACAGAGAATATATGAGTTCACATTTGTAAAAAAACTATAGAAAAAGATAAGATAATGTCACTACCATACATCCAAATATAGTATTATTTTTTGCATAAATTTATAGTGAAGACATCTGGCTTTGATTTTAATTTGAAGTATTTTAGATTAGTTTACAATTCTTTCTATTAGACCATATTAAGCTTAGAAACTCCATAAAATGTAATCAACACAATTATTGCTCTTAAACTTATATACTGAAATTGTTTAGTGTGCTTTGTTTTTGCTGAGTCCTCTTAATTTGTGTTGTGATCTCTGTTGTTTGGTTAACTTGGTTCATTACAAAGTGATACCAAAGAATAGGTCCTAAGTTTCTTCCACATAAAAACTGATTTGCTTTTTTCAACGCTGTAGCTCCAAAGCACAACTTGATCACGGTCAGCAATGACAACAGTTAGCCAACCAACAGAGCCTTACTGAAGACCCACTAGAATATGTTCAAAATTGAGGGGGTTTCCACAGACCTGAACATAATACACTTCTAAGTGAGTCCATGTTGGGAGGGACAAAGAAGGCAAGGAATCAAGCAAAGTAGATTTAGGAAGAATAATACTTCATTACAACTCAGGAGAAGATTCAAATCAATGAGTCAGAAACTCCATCTTTATTAAATGACAGGTCATTATCTTTTATAGGTAATTCTACTCAAGTGATAAACATCTGAACTTTATAATGATCATCATTAAATGAAACAGAGCATTGGAAAATTTCCAGCAAGGTGGGAAATTGGGAAGAGTGGGCAGCACACTTTGGAATACTTTGGTTCAATGAGAAAATTTTCTTTTCCCATTCCCACTCTGTTTCTTCTACACACAGGTAAAAACTACTGTATAATTACAACCTTACATAGTGACAGTGTCATTTATAGTTAGGCTTGATGCTGCTATCTACTCTACATTTTTGAAAAAGTTAACAACGATGATAGGAAAAAAGCCTATGAGCGCATCTCTCTCTCTCCCTGTGGCTTATAAGTAATCACCTTTCCCCATCTGAAACAAATAAGCTCCTGGGGAGGAGATGTTCCAAGAGCTTTCATAGTTGTTTCCAAGGAAACAGCTTATTTTGTCCATATGTGCCCCGCAGTTCAGACAGTAGATTGCTTTGTATCATCAGACAAGGGTTCCGAGAAGTCAGCTAGTTTACATATACTTCAGAGCATTAAAATTAAACTAATGATCCCACTGTAATAGAACTGGATCATCCTTTTTTCGAAAAAATGTCTCAAGCTACTGTAGGGGGTTGTAGATAATGCTATGGATGGAGTTTCAAAATACTATTTACTATGTTGTGTACGATCATAAAATGGCTTCGCAAGAGGAACCACCTCATTTTTGTAGAATATAACATCCTTCAGTCTTGTGGAGCCCTCTACTGGAAAGCTCTGTGTATCGGACTCAGAGAGAAAGTATTTTCTTTTCCAAAATCCATCACTGTAAATCATTATGTTGGTAAATATTATTTTACTGTTTATTATTAATTTATCTGCATTTGAACAATTTAAAGTTACTTTATCTCAACACTTTGCTCTTGTTTGTTGATGTTTCCTGTTTAGAGAAAACTATGTTATTAAAGGTCCTTGGTCGAAATTCCTCCATGTTGACATAAACCATCATTCTAATCGATTCCTCTTAACTTGAAGAATTGAGTAAGCTCTTTCTGACTGGGAAGGCTTCAAAAAACAAACAAAATTCAAACTCTATGTGTTCTGTTGTTGGCTGATTATTCTGAATTATACTTTTAAAACATATCAATATCATATTTAAAATATATGAAAAAGAATAAGAAAAGATAACAGTATCTTTAATGTGACATGATCAAACTTCAGGTGTTACAAGATCAAAATTGTATTGCCTTAGGTGAGAGAAAGTACAATATTCACTGTGTGAAGAACAATACCAAGGGAGAGTTCAAAATTCAGTATAAAGTCAAAGAGTAATTTCCTGAGTGTGAAAATTTTAAAAAGGCATATTTTATTTTAGAAAATGCATCATTAGGGATAGGTTACCATAGGTTACCCTATATTAACTTTGTGGTAAAAATATGACTGTAATGACATTTGATATAAGTAAAAATATATTTAAATCATATACATATAGGAATATAGGGGCCTAAATTACTGCTCTGTATAATTTCTACACAAGTTTCTTTCTTTTTTCCAGTTAAAATTAACCTAAGCACCCACTAGAAGAGTTGTATAAAAAGGGAAGCTTTCTATAAATGTTTCATCATCTTTAGAGGATGGATATTCTACTGCCTTTGAGATGGTACTGTCTGTATGAGTCCAAGCAGAGCCTGTCACAGGTAGGAGCAATGGCAGGATCTAGGTTTAGTGAGAAATACTGAAGTAGTATATTAAAGTAGGGTGCTCATATAATTCACTGACCAAACCAGGCAACTTTGAGAGTAAAAGGTAGTAGATTATGCCAGCACAAATCAAAACTATCTTGGGCCAACTAGGACCTGCAATTACACAATATGTGGCTCCATATATGTCTGTTGGATGAAGGCTTGATTATTTGGGGCTGATACAGATATGCCTAAAAGATAACAACAGAAATAATGATTTCCCAAGGTTTTACAATATTTTCTATTTTTGATATAAATGGATTATATTTGAGCCACATAGTTAGGGACACTATACTTTCAAATCTGACTATACCAAAAAGCTGTAATAATTCTGCTTACTGTTATGTAGCACTGATGTTTACACAAAGCACACTTCATTAGAATTAAGACAACAGAATATATTAAAAACCCTTCTTTGAAATCAGACAGATTGGATTTGAATCCTACCTCCATGACTTAAATGTTTGGATTTAAGTATAATTTTTTCCATGTGTAAGGATACTATAATGTCTTATGGTTTTTATGATGATTTCCTGAGATAATAAGTGTAAATAATAATAAAATGCTGGATATATTACAGAGCTCCAAATATGAAAGCTATTATTATTTATTAATAGGAGAAATTTTTAGTCATTTAGTGCTTTAAAGCTTTCCAATAGTTTCATATACATTGTTGAGATATTTTCCCATATGACTCTGATATTTGTATTACTTCTTTGGATTTTACAAGTGAGAGCACTAACATTCACAGAAATTATGTGATTTAACCAACCTGGGTCATGTCATGACATGTAAACACCACTGGCAGTTATTTAAGGAATAGAGTGGAAAAGATAAGTCAACTAATTTTCTTAGATGCACAACTAGAGTAGAACTCTTTCAAGGGTTTTTCAATATTTAAACCTTTCTTTGGAGAAGGGATTATAGGCTCTCTTAAAAAGAGGATGAAGGTTCTTAAACAACTAATTGTGCCATCTACATAATTGGACTAGAATTAGGATTCCCCACCCTTCCCCCACTGAAGTATGTAGCGTCTGCTCACCAAAAATTTCTATGAAATTTGGAGAGAAGTCTGAAGCTTGCAGGTTTTGAGGTGCAGTTGTTGCACTTCTTACACTGGCACTTATACTTCTTAAGGAATGTTATGGTCAAATAAATTCTGTGTCTGATAACTGTTGTAAACTTGTGCTGTAAGCCAAAATACAAGTACTTCTGATCTTTTTACTTCCAAAATAGAGGTCCGAAATTTTTCACCACCCTCTTCCCTAACCTGAATATTTCCATCATTATAGCACAATGGTTAAGAGTATGCTCAGGTATCAGACTTTCTGGCTTGAAACATTGGATTTACCTCTTCCTGCCTGAGCAAGTTTAGGCAAGTTACTTAACTCTGATGCCTCTGTTCTCCTATACATAAAATAGGCAAAATAGTATATATCTCATGGGTTCTTATGATGATTAAAATGAGATAACATTACATCTAAGATACTTGGAAGTGTCTTGGATAATAAAAATAATCTAAAATATTAATTTTCATTATTATTGATACTCTTTCTACCTCATTACAATTTCCTGATATAATCTAATTCCACCTGAGCCAGATGTAATTCAATTCCATGGTAAAGAAACCTGCACTATTCTAAATCTTCAGTCTCTTGTTCAGGTCAAAACATCGAAGAATTCTGCTTCCCCTATTGTATCTTTAAATGGACATTGCTTTTGTCCAAAATTATATACTTCGAAGACAAGGAAGAAAGACTGTTAGAATTCTACTTCTTTGCTTCCAAAGACTCAAAACAAAATTTCTTCTTTAGGTTTGTGCTGTTACGCCATTCCACCTTTTACTCCAATGCTGGGATCCAATGACTTCATGCTCAGACACAGTTTACTGTAGCTGGCTCAGCCTTCTCTCATCCTTAAATGCCACTACCAACCTACATGCCTTCAGTATCTATGTTGATATATCCAATAACCTTGCACCATAATTTGTTGCCCTTCTTAATGCCAATTACCTGCAACTCAACCCTACTGCAGTCAACCACACCCATAGTCATACCTTGGAAACTGGTAACTACTAATAATTACCCAACATAAAATATAAACTCTGTAATGTTCCACTCTTTAACACCACCCCCATCAATCTGTTTCACATCTTTATGCTTACATATCTTTTAATTTGACTTCTTAGAGATATTTAGTTCACTTTCTTCTCTCTCTCCTAAAACCTCATTACTTAAACCACTAGATTGCTAATGTCTCATTGCCTTGTTGATTAGTTAAAACATAAAATTCTGTAATACCCCTGTAAACATCCAAACTTTCGATTAGTCCACTTATTCTACCTCTTACAGCCTGATTGCCAAGAATTTCTGTACAGACAATAATTTGGGTTGACACCATCATAAATTTATGGTGTTTAGTCTCAGCTGGAAATTCATTGCTGCCTTACTTTTCTCAGATCCTCAAGAAATCCAGCTCCCATTTCTCAAAACAGCCACTTGTAACCTTCTTTACCCTCATAAAATTATTTTATATAACCTTGTCACAATCATAGTCAGCAGAAAACCTTGTCTCCTAACTCGATGACAAAATGGAGGGTGATAGGAATTCTTTCACTCCTTGTCCCTCCTTCACTAACAAACTCACCTACATTGCTATAAATGATTTGTCCGGGATGGGAATTTCAGATATTTAATACAGAGATGGGTTCTCTGCTGGTGAGACTCTTACTGTTTCCCTGACCACAGGCAACTGCATTAGCACATCAACGGCTGTGGGGCTAATTAGATGACCTCTTCTGGGTATTTGAGATTTGATTCCAGAGATCATAAGCAGTCTTTGATGATTGTTTGAACTGCCATATGTAAATTCAGGAGCCATGTGCACATGGAGAAACAGAGAAAGTGACACTGAAGCAGAGCTACCAAGGGAAGCAGAGATGAGAGACCCATAGCCCTGGAAACAGTGATTTGATTTTGGATCTTGATGAGATATTCTGGTTCCTGTTTCCAGTCCCTAATGAGGTGAGTCTCCTGCTTTGAGGTCACAGCAAATACATCTGAAGGTTATATTGACCCGCCTTTGCTCAAACTAGTTCAAATGAGTTGCAGATACTTACAAAAAATTCCACTTAGGTAAGTGTTCACATCCATCCATTCGCTCCAATTTCAATAGAATAGATTCTCTTCTATCATAGATGCATCCCTCTAGTGTATCTCTGGATCCACTCCTCTCTATGTCATTGGTCATCAACACTCTCTCCCCTATGTCTTTAGCCTCACTTCCTCTTTCCTCCTGGAATATAAAGATCCTTACACCACAACCACCTTGAAAAACAACACACCTTTCTTGAATTCTGGCTTCTCCCAAACACTGCCATATTATCACAATTACATTTAGTGAAAAACCGTTTTCCCTCCACTGCCAAACTTCCAAGTAAAGCAGTCCAATTACACAGTCTCCAATTATTTATCTCTTATTTATGCCTTGGCCACTGCTATTTGCTTTCTGTTCTCAATGCCCTTCATTGACAATTTAAAATTCTTAACTTATTTTGCTATATTACAGCACTTAAAATAGGTTAACTCCTTTAAAACTAGCTTTCCTTTGTTTCTGATATAGTAGTATACTGTACGCTGTATGCATTCTTCCTTATGAAACTGATCCTTACTCATCTTAATGATACAAAATTGTATATGTAGAGCTCATATTTCTCTTCTAAGCTCAAGTCACATATATAAATACAGACACATGTGCTTACATATTTCTGGCATATAAGCCAAAAATGTCAAAGTGATCCATGAGCTTGAGATTGCTAAAAATTTTTCTCACTCAATCTCTATCTTTACTATCATTCTCCTCCAACCCAGGATTTAAACCACTGACAGATGATCTTTCCAAAAACACATGTTTAATCACCTGTACCCAGATCTGTAGCTAACAGCAATGGGCTTAGGACAAGAGCGCAAATGGGGGTGCACATATCACATGTCTAAATATACACAAGTGATAGACAAATATCTATTAAATAAAACCAATTATATCCTCCTACCTTAAAATATATACTTTCATAAAAACAAAACCTTAATATAATACAAAGTTGCATTTTATGTATGTAATGTTTGGCAGACCACCAGACAACTGAATGAATCATTATTGCCCATGTCTGAATCTTCCAATGTTTGGAAGATAATATTTGCAAGAGTAGCAAAATAAAGTTATACAAAACTACTGTAAATTTATTTCAACAAATTTTGTTTCTTGACTTTATTTTAGCAAAATCACAAATTGTATTATTAAAGTTTTTTCATAATTTGGGTTCTACTGATAATAATGCCAAATAAGAAAGTTTTTGGCAAACTTTCTTATATATCAAATTTTTTTGTAAGTTTTGAATTGCCATAGTTCTTAAATAGCTTTGAATTAATGGCAAATTAGAGAAACTTTTCTGGAACTGTCAACAAAATTCTTAAAGAATATTTAAATCAGAGATGAACAATGAATTTTACATACAATAGTCAAACTGAAGTGAGGCTACACATGGTAAATTATTATTGGAGTATTACAAAATATTTTAATTTTGTTATATAAATCAATATTAATTGTATCATATATTTTGCCCTCTCAAAGTATTATCTAAATTCACACATTAATATAAAGACTTGGTATTTACATGTATACCCTTTTTATTGTATAAAACACATCTTACTTAATTTTTAGAGGTATAAATTGCTTAATGATGCAAAATAGTCTGTAGTTACCATATGTAACTATTACATATATATTATATTATATTACTTTGTGAGTGCCTCTATACCTTGAAACACAGAAGAAGCAAGAAAATGGATGTTTGGCACAGCTGGAAAACAGTAAGATAGTTTCAAGTATCCATTATATTTATGATAGCTGAAGGAAAGGATTTGATGAAAATTTGTCTTTTTTCTTATCTAAACATATCTGCAGCTCAAATTCTGCCCATATTTCAAAGTAGGGTCTATCTGCAATATCAAATAGTGGCACACTTTATAATCCTCTGTGGCTTTTGGATGTAGTCACCTTTTGTTTTGAGAATGTGTGGACAAAATATATGGAGAAGCATTTTGGTAGTGCCTGAATGGGTTTAGTCAAAAGAGTGGATATTTAGGCCAGATTAAAATAATGGGGGTTAGGGTGACCAACCTTTCTTATTCACCTGGAACTGAGGGGCATTCTTAGGCTGCAGAACTTTCAGTGCTGAAAGTGTGAAAGTCCCAGGCATGCTAGGACAAGTTGATCACTCTACTAGACGTCCCATATGTTAAATAAAATCTGTATATGTTTGTGATATGTGTGACTCCAGGTCAGGAGTCAATCTTGCCCGTGTCTAAGGGGGATACTGTCTATGTCACTCCTTTGTTTAAACTGCTTTGGTCTTTCCTCATTGACATCATGTTAAAATCCAAACAGCTAGGACCTTAGACATGACTCTTCTTGCTCCTTCCTGTCTGCCTTTCTAGAGTTATCTGCCATTGCTCTTTCAACTCACACCTAATTTTTCATACTTCCCAAACCAGTTATGTACTCCCACACTGCCAAATCTCTGCCCATAGCCCTGTCTTTTGGGAATCTTCTTTCCCCAATTCATTGCCTGGGCTATTTCTACTTACTCCTGAAATCCCATCTAAACTATCACATCTTCCAGGAAACAATACATGATCTCCCCCTGGCCTTAGTAAAAGAACGCAGAACATAAGAACATGGGTTCCAGAATTAGCCTGCCCACATTCATATCCTAGATCTACCACCAACTAGATGCATAACCTTGAGGAAATAATTTAACATCCTTCCCTGTGCCTCAAGTCCCTCATGTGTAAAATGGGAATTGGAATACTACCTAAACATGAGGTTGTTGTGAGGATGAAAGGAAGGCTGAGAACATCCTAATACATAGCATATATTAAATAAATTTTAAGTTATTAGAATTTCACCCAGATGCTATGGTTGGCACATAGTGGGTGATCAACACATGTTTTTGAATGCTTGGGAGGAACTGTGCTTTCTAGGAGATTCACAAATCACAATGTGATACAGACAAGGGAATCTTTAAAATTTTACTTCAGAGGTTCCAGTGATTATGCCATTGGTGTTCAGATGACCTAAAAGTCTAAAGTAGGACTCTGGAAATGGTCCAGTCTATATATTTCCATTTAGAATTTGGAGTACAACTTTAGGGGATTCAGAAACAGTTGTGAGATTAATAGATAGTTCTCATTTAAAGGCTATATCCTCTAAGTTAGGAATTCAGACCCCACTTTTTGATGGAAAGAAGTCAATGTTAGGGAGGTGGACAGAAAAACAAAAGCAGAGTAGAGTGTCCTATTATTCACAAGTATTGATTGTCTACTGTATTCCAGAAACTGTGCTGGACTGAGTTTTGTTGAGAACTCCAGACCTGACTGGGAACTATACTCATTCAGTAGGGATTCTGGATTGGTAGAGCTGTAACTTGAAGCAAACAAACTCTGGCTATCCTATTTACTAATTCTGTTTCCCTTGACGTTATTTGCAAGGAAGTAGACAAACTGAGCAATGTTGGATCCCAGCTGATGTCTATGGGTCACTGGGTCTGGGAAGTGAGAATTTGCCTTTGGCCATTAGAAGGCTCCACACGTCAGCCAAGATTGTCTCTTATTTTGGACTGGGCTGACTATAAGGTGAAAGGGCACTAGTGACCCCAGATGTATGGAGCTAGGAATAGCAAAGTCTCTAGAAATGAAGCAGAGACCTTTTTAAGTAGCTGCGTAAGAACATCAATCTTGTATTTTTATCACTTTAAAACATACTAATTGATTGAATAAGAGAAATGTGTTCTAGAGAGCAAAAGCAGAATGAGCTGTTCCCACCAAATGCTTTTTCAACAATTTTTCTTATAAATGTGGAGATGTGTTTCTACCAGCACAGAAAGGGAAGGCATTATATTATCAACACATCAAAACAGAATGTAAACTTCATTTTAACCTTACAAAAGCCTTTATGGTAAGCAGGAATCTATATATTATTCTCTGTGTAGAAAGGAAAATGAAGCACATTGGGGTCAAGTAATTTGTCAAAGGTCACCTAGCAAGTTGGTGAGACCAACGCTCTTCCAATATGCTTTCCACCAGACCATGTTAGACTTGAAAGGTCATGGATACACACTTGTTTCCAAGTCTGAATTGCCTTTTGGAGTGTGGAACCAGGTGACTAATGGAGAACTAGTGTTTGGATACCACGTTGTTGAGCTTGGAAGAAACAGTTCTCTTTAAGCCAATGACTGAAAAAGAGGGAATAACCTGATGGAAGACTTAATGTTCTAAAGCCAAGTGCTGCTTGCCTGTGTCAAGATACAAGCAGGTTTACCTCAGCACTAAAGAGGGAAACATCTGTTACAATGGAGCTACTCCAATGCAAGGGAGATGAGGAAAAGGTTGATTATAACATTGACAATATCCACTAATTTCATAAAAATGCACTATTGCATAAGAACAATTTGCCAGGCTATAAAAACTGCTGGATTGACCAGGTGGCACTCTTGGATGCAAATATTGCTTTCCACTTTGCACAGTAGATATTTAAATGTCAATAGTTGATTCCTCCAAGTCCCTTTCCATTCTGTGGTTTATGGAAATGTTTAATTAGCTTTATTGACATTCCATCATCCAACCTGCAAAGGTTGGAATTCCAAATTCCAAACATAGTAAATTTACAGGGGGATATTTTATATATATGCATATATATAAAATCTGTGTGAAGAATGATAATGGATACACTCAATTTTTACCTCTTGATCCAAGTGGATTTTTCTTGGATTGGGGAAACTTGTTTTAGGAGGACTTTCTTGTTGACTAGCCCAGGAATCCTAAATATTTGATCTATGTGAAGGGGTAGAGGTCATAAGAATGTCACGTCTCTTTCCCTGCTTGATGTCCTGTTCCTCACTCATGCCTGCATTACTGTCTGCCTCAGGAGCCCAGGGTGGTGAGCACTATGACTGCACTGAGATAGTGTGTGGTTTGCTATACAACTTCCCACACAAGATGTTATGTATTGTCAGAAGACCTCGTCTCATTTCCCAGTGTCAGAGGGCAGCACTTGAGCTCCGGGAAAGAGAAAGAAGTAGGATAAATCTTGAGCTTCTTCTCAGTTAGATCTTCATAGTTACTTTTTGTTGATAAATATAAAATAAAGACTATTTTAAAGACTATGACATCTGTCTTTTAAAAAATATATACTTGTAAAATAAAGAGAAATTACTTCTGCATTCTCATCATTATCTACCTCCATTTTCATAGAAGACTGAGGAGTGATTTAGGGATTCATTTGTACTTGTGGTCTAATTTATTAAATGATACTTTTTATTGAGCCTCAAGTCAACTACTAGGATCCATCAAAATAGATTGTATGTGCATATGGGAAGGAAATGAGATTAAATGAAAATGCTTTTAATGGCCATAGCTGACAGTAACAGTTTGATATGTCATTAAGGTAATGTATATACAGACTTACACAAATGTTTGTGCAAGCATATGCATGTAAGAATATGCATTCATACTGGGGAAAAAAGGCTGGGAATCTGGAAAGAGACATGCTATTGAGGATTACCTGGGCACTGATTCCTTACTCCCTTTCTCACTTAGTAAGGACAAAACCTTTTTGATGCTGTGTTTGTTTCAAAACCTAGAAGAAGAGCTCAGAAAAAATGTCTTCCTAAACAGAAGCATTCTATTATGAAAAATTTATTATTATTACCTTCTTCCACAGTAGTGGTATAAAACCATAGCATGAAAGGACAATATAATGGCAAGTACTGACCTGTATGGATGTGGTGATACCCTGTCTCCAAGAGACAGTGACTGGCAATGGCGTAGCCCATTAATGACCCTAAGGACTATAGGAAGTCCCCCTGATTTTAAGCAGATTCTGTTTTCTTGGACAAATGAATCTTAGCTCAAACTGATACTCTCCAGACATGTGCACATCAGCTGTTGAGATGCATGGGTCAACAGCAGCATGTAGCTTTCTAAGAATGGTAAATGAGGCAGTACAAAAGAATCTCACCAAGTACTCAGCACGGTCAGAGTCTCCCGCTGCTCTACATTCACAAGGTAAAAGGCCAAGTGTGTGCCTGTGTCTATTGGGTAGACACTAAAAGGAAAATCACACGAGATTTTCTCATTTTTACCACGTATCTTTTGCCAATCAGTTGATAACAAACGAAAACAACCTGCAAAAAGACTATCAGTTTTAGCCCAACAGTAAGAAACATCCTTCCTGCATAAAATTAACATAAATTAAGATAATTTGTGCTTTAATTTGTCTATTTATATATTCAAGAGAAGCATATCACTGAAATAACTAGAATTTCTATAGACTGATTCACCTTATAAGACATTTTCACTCCACCAAAACTCTAAGATCACTTTTACTATCATCACTTTACAGATGAGAAAACCAAAGTTCTGAAAGTTAACTGATTTGCCGTAAGTAAGCAGCCATTTAAAGTGACCAAAATGGGATATGAATTCAAATACAATGATGCTATATTCCATATGGTCTCCACTATACCATACTTACTGATTCTTATATCTTTATTCTCAGCTACACAAGATGTGTTCACAATGTCTATTAGTGGTGATATAATTTCTGCTAAGATTAGAGACACTGAAAATAGTGATTTAAAAGACTGGTGAAAACTTAGTTGCCATAACTGACTACAAGACAGATTTAAAAGCATAGCCTTCATTCTGGGGCCATATGCCAGGTTATTAAAAAACAAAGAACAGGTGCATTCTCTGCCATATAATGGAAAATTATTTTGTACCTTAAGAATCCCCATTTCTGTTTAATACTATTTCCTATAAAAGGTCTTAAAACAAAGACAGAAAGAAAATAAGATTTGCAAACTTTACTCTTCTGAAGAATTAGATTATTTTAAGCAATGATTTCAGCACAGTCTGTTTTTAGTCCCTTGGAGTTCACTTTAATAGATTTTCACTCTTATATTGCATTAGTTTAATGGGTAGAGGGTTATTTATGACTTCTTTTTAATTTTTTAAACAGTGCTTAGTTGAAACCCATGAGTATTTGAAATTTAAGTTAATAATTTTAGTGTTGCTAAATATGTTGATATGAGAAGACCAAAAAAATGGCAATCTTGCATTCTATAAGTGTGTCGTTAAACATGTCAGAAAAAGTGAAGATGGTTGTTTATTTAATTCGAATATCTAAATGATTATGTTCTTGGAATATCTCTCAACCATCAGAAAATATTTATGGTTGGAAAGGAATGCCTTGCCAATGGGCCCTACCACGTTAACTGGACATGCATTTTTCTGGATTCCTACATTTTTCTTTTCAATAAAAATACAAAAGGGCAGAATATCATTGTGATGTCAAAATGTAAGACATTTTACATTCCTCCATCTCAAATTTGTCTTCACATGAGATTAGTTAGAAAACAGATTGAAATATTTCAGGCAATAAATTCCTCTGAACCACACATTTTCTGCTTTTCTTTTATGGAAAAAGTCACTTTCTGTGCACGTATGCTGATTTTTCTACTTGTGTCAGTCCAATGTTGCACTTTTAGGCATTGCTTTAACACAAAACTGCAGAGATTTTCTGAGACAGGATACAAGAGTCTAAGGGAGCAAGTTTCTTGGAGCTCAAGATTGATTTTAAAATTTAAATCAAATTTATTTCAGTTATACTTTTCTCCTCTTACAAATTATCAGTTATCACATTGGTATCTGAATGTATGTATTTTAAATTCCTCTAATGATTTTTATTCTTCCCCAATGGGTAATTATTTATGGTGGGGTGATTTGGATATAATTATCACTTAGGTTGGAAATTGTCGAGTGGGTACAGACATCATTTGATCTGAAAATTGGACTTTGAATTCAGGGGATTTTACTGGAATGTTTTGTTTTAATATAAGTTTATTTGAGGCTATATATCCTTTTTCAGATTCACTAAATTTGTTAAGAGGTTAAACTTAGCAAGAAGGAGTAGTATGGTTTGGCCTAATCTCTAGAAGGATGGAAATGGGAGGTGAAGAGGAAGGGAAAACTGCAAAAGTTCCAGGTCCCTATAACACCTCTGGAATCAGCATTTCTAAAATTGTCTAGTTATATTTTTAGCCACTATGTGAACATCTACATTACTGAACAGACTAATATTTAAATGCAAACACAAAATTGTACTCTACAGTCACTCTTTCATCTTAGTCTCTTCTCAATGCAGCCTCAGAGGATCAGCTTAAAAACTGTCATGCAATTCATCTGCTCAGAACTCTGCAGCACCTCCCCACTTTACTCAGACAAAAAGCAAACCTTAGGATGGCCCTAGAATTTTCTCTCTCCCCTTGTCCCCGGACACAGGCCCACCACCCCTTGGCCTCATCTCCCTTCCCTTTCATTGCCTCAACTCAAACCATATTCACCTCTCTGCTATTTCTTGAACGCACCAGTTCCCTTTGCATCTTTAGGCCCTTGTTTTAGTTCTTCTTGCCCTAAAATGGTTCCCCCCAGATATGTCTCCTTTATTTCACTCTTCATTTTCTTCATGTTTCTGCTTAACAATCATCCTCATAATGTGGCCTTACCTGACCACCTCTTTAACTTATTATCTACCCAGACCCCTGATAACCTCTTTACCTTACCTTTGTTTTCTAAATAGCACTTACCATCTCCTAAAATAATATAAAATTTATTATATTCACTGTTTACTGTCTGTTTCCTTCTTATAATGTAAGCTCCATGAGGACAAAGATCTTTGCTTGTCCTCTATATATGGAAACGGTCTTAAATGGTGCCTAACACATTCTGGGCACTCAATATAAAAGAGTTGAAAGAATGAATATGGCCAACCTTCCACTCCCAAATACCCTGTTCATTCTGTCTCTCACACATGTACACTCACCTACATATTAGCTCAACAGAATAACCCACTCATTCAGTAGCTCAGATCCTGATTAAATGGATAAATAGCTAGAAGTAGCAATGAACACTTAGCTCTACAATAGCGCTCTCTACTATAGTCTATTGTGGAAATAAGTGAAGACCAACCAAATGAGAAAAAGGAAAGGCCACTTGTTCTCTACGTGTTGTTCAGTTGGTTATGGCAAGGAAGTCTGCCATTGTTGCTTGTAGTTTTGGCAGATTCAAAGGCAGGCAGAGGAGTGGAAAAAAGGGAAGGCTTCAGGTATGCGCTAAGTGGAAGCCATTGGCAGAAAGAAGCTGCACATGGGCTAACTGGAAGTGGGCATCTTGTATGATTGGTTAAGGGTACATATTTTCTTTCTCTGATTGGTAGTAAGTTGAAAGCTAGGCCAAAAATTATAGAAGCTTATTAATCAGTTATTAATCAAGTCTGCTCTTTTGGTCTAATTGTTACTATTTGGCTCTTTGGTTGTTACTAGAGATTGCAGTCTGACTTCCTACAAGTTTGACTTATAGATAGCAGGCTGGGTTCTTGGGCTGGTTACTTTTAAGTAAGGGATTGGTTTCCTGGGCTGGTTGCTGCAGGTTGTGGGTTAGAGTTCCATGTTGCATATGGACTTGCCATTGACCATTTGTATATTCAGTCACATTTTATACAAAACAGCAGCTTTTACAAGATGGAGTACATAGCCACATATTAATAAAATTGAATTAATAATCTCTAAATAATATATTTTAACAACAATTATCACTTCTTCAAATTCTGACTTCCAGAATCTCAGTGAATTACTTAAAGGCTAAATTAAAAATAAAAAAAAAAAGAGAAAATCCCAATTGCAGTCCTTTCTTGGTCCCCATTTGGATTCTTCCATTTGGCTATAAAAATCTGTGAGGGTAAACCTCTCATATATACTTGAGGATGATGTAACAACTCCTCGGTCATGTAAGCTGGACTAAGATCAGTATTCATTGACTTCCACCACGCATTCTTAATCTGCTCCAATCTGGTTTCCACATTGCAGTTATCAATACATGTAAAATCTAGATTGAAGGCAGGTCTTATTAAAACATTGCCTTATTCACTCAGTTACTTGGCTGATTTATTACTGAACTGAGGGCAAAGTGTGAGACACTTCAATGGCTGGCCTCACTCCCTCTTCAGATTTTTCTCATCCCCAAACCCTTATTTTGTGCTTCAATCACTCTGGGAACATTGCCTTGGACTGGCCATATTCTCGCTTACCACACAGGATTTTCCTGCACTTTCTCAACTCCTAAAAACTTCTCCATTTCTTTCCCCTCTGCCATCATTTTGATTCATTAACTTACTCTCATGCTTTACATGTCAGCTCAGGCTTTAACCCTTTTACTAGCTTTACATCTCCCTGTTTATCAGTATCATAGCATCATGTATATTTACATCAAAACATTTATTGGTTGTTACTAAGAATCAAGTAAATAAATATTTTGTCTGTCTTCTCCACCAGACTCCACTAGCCTTGGAAACAAAGGAACTATTATATTTTCAACACTACTTGACCTTTGTGCCTACCACAGTACCTGACACATAAAGAATACTCAATGAATGTTTGTTGAATAAAGGAATCAATTAATGAATATAAAGAATATACACAAGAGTAAAATAAGTCCACTAATTTAAAGGAGCTCACAGTCTAGACAAGAATTAAAGTAAATCAAACATAAATAGTACAAAGAATCTACAAAATACTATGAAATAGTCATAGAGGAGGGAACAATTAACTTAAAGAATAAGGCAGCTTCTCAAACAAGGTGCTCCTTGAGTGAGGTTTAGAGTAGGATGTTTTCAGTTGTTAAGAGATTAATATCAATGACATCTCTCTTATCTATGATCTCTGTAACATAGACCTTATACACAAAACATTTATTTGTGATTTTTGAATCAGTAACTATTCTTGATCATCCATAAAAGCATTTTTCTGTTCACTAAGCATGATGACTTATGGTTGAGTCATAGCTATATAAAATATTTTGAAAAGAAATAATGACATTTCTTTTGAAGACATTTAAGCAGCTATTTCTTTTACTATTCTTAGTGTAAATAAAATTAGGGGGGAAAGGAAAATAATAATCTTTCCATAATGTTAATAAATCAAGTTATTCAAAGTTATTCTTTGATGGATAGAGAAATATTGAACTAGGCAAAGGGAGATTTTAAAACCAAGAAAATTTTAGTTAGGAGACAGGGCTTTATTAGGAGGTTTTTCCTGCAGCACTCAGTTACCCTTGCTGTTCTCAATTCAAGAGGAAAAAAACAACCCTATAAGTCACCGCTGAAAATACAAACTTTCCTTATTTCCAAAATACTTCTTCTTTGAAGTACAGTATATTTCAAAGCCAACAGCCTCATATACTTAAATAGTCTTGACTTTCAAACAGTAGCATTTACAGCAAAGATGTGCTTGCTCCAATGCTAAATATGCCTAGAGCTTTTAGGAATCCATACATTTTAGGTAACTGTACTCAAATACAAGCCTTTAACTAATACATGGTATCTCTTTATATGGTACAGACATACAGGCATATAAAAGTAGTATTGTTTCCTAATCCACACATTTAATGCTAAGAAAAAAAAACCAAATCCTTTAACATTACATTGATAATCTATTCCCATTTGCTCTATTTCAGAAGACACCTGAAGAGAAATACAATGTAATTAGAGCCCTTTAAATTTTTATTTATACGCAAATTATATTGTATTCCTAATCATATCTGAATATTCAGCAATTATTCCAACAGTTCTACGTGATTAAATTTCAGTTGATTCTGCCTCAGAGAAAGCAGTATTTGCAATCTAACTAGAAAAAACTGGGGCAGATATTGAAACACAGTCACATTGAACAAAACTGACACTTGAAGGTTTTTCATAATTTTATATCTCTAATCTTATTGTCATGGAAATGAGAGAAGGAATGATGACAATGCCTTTTTAGTAAGAGAACCCAGCAGTGCTTTATCTGATGTGCTTAGCAAGAACTGAGACATTGAAATATATCTTAAGCCCACTGGGTATGTGCTTCTTTTTGTTTCCCTGTAATGTTTAGTCAAATCTTAATTTTAACCAGACTGTGATGTATTGATAAATGATGTGCTATTCACAGAGAATAAAAAAAATACTGTCAATTTCAGTAAGCAAGTTTTGATGAGGCTCTCTATTGAACAAAAGACAATATAGTGCAAAGTTCTACATACGGTCACCTTTTTGATGGAAGCTTAATACCCATGGTACTGCTTTTCAGCTCTCCAAGACAACTTAGGAGGCTGCATGTATACTCTCCATTCCCTGTGAAAAGCATCTACTCATATATTTTAAGGAAAAAAATTATCTGCATATAAATCTAAATCTATCTACAAAATGTTTTAATTGCCACATGTGACTCTATTGTATCAGTTGTTGATTGTGCACTCAGTGAAACTAAGCAGAAAGACTAATTTTTACATTTTCCCATACCTTGTATTCTGACTTGTGGAAAGGTTACTTTTAAAAACAGATTTATTAATCCAAAAAGTGCCATTCTTGGTATTTAATTGCTATGACTTATGCATACTTGCCGAGTAAGTGACCTATTTTTTTTTTAAGGAACTCTTTGAATAAGAACACCCACACAGCTGGTTGACCCAACTTGACTTCCTGGCCAGGTCCACCATCAAACTTTTCTCACTGTTCTCTACGAACATTAGGTGTCAGCACAGAGCAATCTACTGCAATTATCTCCGAAATTAGTATAGTCATTCACATACTATTTTTGCTTTCGTGATTAATAACCATCTAAAATAGTCTCCTTTCTTTTTGTCCTTTATATTGCATAGCAACAGCTATGATGTCAAAGGCAGTCAAATTACTGCGGGCTAATTTTCCTTTACTTAGTGAGAGAATTGGTCTATTAAGAGCAAAGATCAATGGAAATGACAGAGAAGACAAGTAAAACTATTTCCTTAAGTGGGATGATACACTTTTTGTGATTCGTTAAAATATATTTTTCTTGGGTGTACATTAACTATACACACTACAGTATTCTTTGAATTTATTTTTTAACCAAAATTAAATGTGCACATAGTTAAAAATACAGTAATTCTAAAAGGCTTATTATGAAAAATAGGAGTTCCTATCTCCTCTCTCTTAATTCCTTCCATACAGAGGCTTTTAACTCTTTCAGACGGGCAGCATTTACGTTCATAGATCTAAATAGTGTGCATATAATGTTAAATCTTGATGTTTTTCTATTTTAGACATTAAGTAAATTCCCATAACCAAAGAAAAAGATTTCACTCTTCTCTCATTCCCTTCTCCATTACACTCCTCATCTACATTCTGGAATCACAATTCACAGCTAAGCCATATTTACTCTATATTATATTATTTCTTGTACAAAATACTGTTATCCCTGAAAGGAATGTCTCTTATTTCTTAATTTACTCAGTTCTATGTAATTGTCACCATCTTTACACAAATTTCAATGTTGTATGAAACTCTTTTTAACATATTGAAATATATATGTATAATTTAGTTCAGAAATTTATTTTCAACGGTTTGAAATATAACTCACATACTATACATTTCACCAATTTAAAGTTTAAAATTCAATGGCTTTTAGAACACACACAGATGTGTGTGTCCATCACAACCTACTTTAGAAGACTGTCATCACTCCAAAAGACTGCAACATCCCTCAGCTATCACTCTCCAACACCTGAAGCCCCCAACCCTGGGAAACTGGAATCAATTTTCTGTCTCTATAAATATGCCTATAGTCTTTGACATAATGAAATAATGAAATATGTGGTCCTTTGTGACTAGCTTCTTGTGAGGTTCTTAGTAATGCCTCTACTTTCATTTCTGATGTTAGTTTTTTGTGTGTTTCTCTCAATCTTTCTTTCAGTCCAGCTAAAGGATTGTCAATTTGTTGATCATTTCAAGAAACCAATTTTGGTTTCTTTAATTTTCTCTATTGTTTTTCTATATTCTACTTCTTTTATCTCTGCTCTCATCTTTAATATTTCCTTCCTTCTGCTACCTTTGACTTTGGCTTGCTCCTTTTTCTTGTTAAGACTTGTTAGGTTATTGATTTGGTATCATTCTTCTTTTTAATGTAAGCGTGTATAGATACAAATTAAGCACTCTGGAATTTTTACCCTGTGATTTCTTCTTTGATGTACTGGTTCTTCAAGAGTGTGTTGTTTAATTTCCATATATTATTCCATGTAATTTCTCTATTTTTCTTGTTATATTTGTTTCTAGTTTTATTCATTGTGTTTGAAGAAAATACTTTGTGTCATTTCAGCCTTTTAATGTGTACTGAGCTTTCTTTTGTGGCTTAGCCTATAGGTCTATCCTGAGACTGTTCCATGTACTCATAAGAAGAATATATATTTGCTGTTATTAGGTGGAGTGTCTTGTTAGATGAAATTGGTTTATAGTGTTGTTCAAGTCCTCTATTTCTTTATTGGTCTTCTATCTAATTGCTCTCTCCATTATTGAAAATGGGTCACTGAAATCTCCAATTGTTATTTAAGATCTATTTCTTCTCTCAATTTTGTCAAGTTTTGTTCCAAATATTTTGAAGCTCTGTTGCTAAGTACATATATGTTATAATTATGTATTCTTGATAGAATGATCCTTTTATCAATATTTAAAATCCTTCATTGCCTTTTGAAACAACTTTTTGTTAATAGTCTCTTTGGTCTCAAATTAGTATAGATACCCCAACTCTCTTTCAGTTAAAATTTGCAGGATATATTTTTTATAAGATAAAAATACATAATAAGTATATATAATAAGTAAACAAATGTAGGAAAATCTACCATAGATAAGATTTAAAAATATTCAACTACAACAAGGTTAGGCAACCATGATCTTCAAAAGTGGAAATATTGTTTGAGAATGTTTTAAAAATTAGACTTTTATGATTAATTACACAGATTCAGATATTGATATGACTCTTGAGACTCTACAGGTTATACTATGTAAGGCTTTAAATAAAGCTAAATGATATGATATAGCAGTAGAAACAATGCACAGACAAACACGAGGGAGTTCTGAGACTTCCCAGTGCGGCTCCCAGGACCCTTTGTCCTTTCCCATGAGGCAGGGAGCAGTAGGGCCCGTTCTTTACTGCCCACCACTGTGTTGCTTAAATGTTTCCATGGTTGCTTATGTATTATAACCAAGAAGTCACTTTCAAAGACCAAATGTGGGTCTTTGAAATTTCTGGTTGGAGTTTTTTATGAATTTGTAAGGTTTTTTATTTGTTTGCTTTTTGATTGTCTTCAAACTGCTCCACTTGGACCTTCCTTCTCATGAAATTTTCTATAATGTAGCATCTCATACTAAGGTACTTCTTATCTTCCAGTCCTTAAGGCTCATTTTCTGAACCATCCTTCCAGTTCATTGGTCATTAACCAAGAATTTATAAAAATCCATATCATATTACTATGATCTAGTTCCTCTGATGCCACAAGGACCACCATTTTTACTTCTAATCATTAAGCAGATTTATCTTTACCTTTTTTACTCAAAGTTCAACCAATCACCTGTCACAATGCCTTCCAGACTTGAGTGCTGTCCTTCCAGCTTGGAACTTCTTCCTCTCTGTAAACCATTCTGTTTAACGAGCATCCTCTGAGAACTGATCAAAGGGAGGGTCCCATTCAGCTATGGGGTAAGATTACTCCTCAAGTTGATATAATGAAGGGCCCACAGACACTGAAGCCACCGTGCTATGCATAGAAGTGGTCTCCCAGTTTTATGGTCTTGAATATACCATTTCTATTTAAGAAGCTGCTGTTGGATTTTTATCCCTGTTACAATGTTGCTTTTAGGGCATACCTTGATGGGTATTTGAGTTCTCAAAACAATTTTGTGTCCATCTGTAATAGAAGCAGGTTTAAGTAAAGCACATTAGCAGGCCAACAATTGCTCGACAGAGACTAATTACATTAGGAAAATTTCTAGTCCAAAATCTCAGTGGTTACCATTGGGAGGCAGAAAAGGGATTTTGGCCAACGCACCAGTGAGTACAGTTGGAGTTACTAACACATCTTATCATTTGAGCATCCCTGAGGTTGTATGACTCCAAAAGTATCCATTGGGTAATGGCTCTTTGACACTCCAAGATAGGCTGCTGTTGTTCACAGCCCCATTCAATTTCAGCTTCCCGCCCCCCCTAGTAATTCTGTGGGGGTAGGGGCAACCCAATTAATTTTTGTTTCAATTTTTGAGCTGGCAGAAAAAGTACCTTATTTTTGTTTGAAGCACTGTCCCTAATGTCTCTGGCCCAAGTATTTCCAATGAATGTTATCATATATTCTTGAACTTATATTTTAGCTGGTTCATGAGCCAGTGTCAGGTAGTGAATAATCAGCATGTCTAATTATCTTAACTCGATCTTAGGAATGAGATCAACATTACACTATTGATATAATGTATAACAGTACATTTTAACTCAATCAAATTGAATAGGTTGTGGGAATATTAGGAGCATTTAAATATCCATGAGGAAGCTCAGTAAACCCGTACTGTATTCTGTCCAACATGTATGCACAATGGTTTTGACTTTCCTCCATAACTGATATAAAAATAGAAACCATTAGATATATCGAACCATTAGAATACCAATCCTCCTTAGCTTGCTGCAAGTTTGAAGTATACAC
This sequence comes from Manis pentadactyla, assembly GCF_030020395.1. NCBI lineage: Eukaryota > Metazoa > Chordata > Mammalia > Pholidota > Manidae > Manis > Manis pentadactyla. Next base: position 62,383,126 of record NC_080021.1, read on the forward strand.
TATCAGGCATGGCTGATGCTTTTGCAGGAACAATTTTATTCAGTCCCCCACAGCTAAAATTAACTTCCAGGATTTCCCAACTTTTTCACAAGCCATACCAATTATTAAAAAGCATATTCTGCAGCTAATGATATACTTTTGTCTAATATATCCTTAATAAAATCAGGAATTTGCTGATGAGCCCCTGGTATGCTTTGTTGTTTTAAATTAACCACTTGTATGAGTAATGTCATTCTAAGGATCTCCATCTAGCATGCCCAATTAAAACAGTATAGAGTAGATTTTTACAACATCACTTTCTCCAATAGTTTGAGTAAGGGAAGAGCCTCCCCTGCTTCCCATTTAGGATGGCACTGTTGAATGAAGTTTCCAGAGGGGAGGTACACAAAAGAAATATCGTCCCTGAAACTGTGAGACAACACGATGGGCCAAAGAACAATTTATTCAAGTCCAGCTTGGTGAGTCAATGAGTTTCATTAAGGGGTTCCTTTAGGGAGCATTGGCTTGGCTGACATTCATGCAGCTGCTCTACTGAAGTCACCACCTCCCTATGGCTAAACTAGTTTTTATCAGGGAATGGGGAGAAGGTTGCTACCTGCAGGAATGCAAATCACTGTGTGTAGAAAAGCAGGCAATTGTGGAGTTCCTCCTTATCTAGATGTTTTTTTTTCAGTCCCAAGGCAGTTCTGTATTCTCTGCACCTTGCCCTAGGATTAGGGGAGCGGGGAGGAGTGTCTGGAACTGCAGTCTGGGGATACAGCCCGGCAACGTGCTCTGAAATGGCATGTGTAAACAAAATGGCTTTGTTTTGGCCAGGTTTCAGAGGCCACCCTGTGCTACAGTTGCAAACGTTCCAATTACACATCCTGGAGTTGGTACACAACCATAAACAACCACAACTATACCTTCTGCTCACAAATTTCTATTTTCAGCCAAATTTTCAGTTTTAAGTCATTGACAATGTACCACACCCTCTTAATGTAATTATGTTACTTTTTAACTTTTCATTAGCACATTTAATAGGACAGTAACTATGAGCCAGTGTAGAATAATTCCAGTAAAATTTTTTTGTCACACCCATGATATTTCACCAACATTGATACAAATGACCTCAGATACTCTGCTACTAACAGCCTGACACTCTCCACCCTGAAAGCAACATGATATATCTTCTTTAACAACCATTGTTTTAGTCAGGGCTGGTTATGAGGATTTTTTTTTGTCACTTTAAGAATTTTTTGAAAAAATTCATCAAAGCTAGGATACATTGAACAAGTCTTTTTATAATGTAGTTGGTGGAGCAGCTGGACCACATGAGCTCTCCAGCAATCTATAATATTTTTAGTCTTATTCCATCCATCACTTCCTCTTTGATGACATTTTAAACTGACTATCTGAATGATCCCACCCTGTTTAAAGTCCTGCAGCTTTTTCAATCTCTTTTAATCTTAATGTCCCTTTCTTCCCTGAAAATTCCTAATCTTTCTTCCCAACACTTAACCCTTTGTGAAGAGTTGAACCAATAGGTCTATGACAGCTTCTTTTTTTTTTGAGAGGGCATCTCTCATATTTATTGATCAAATGGTTGTTAACAACAATAAAATTCTGTATAGAGGACTCAATGCACAATCATTAATCAACCCCAAGCCTAATTCTCAACAGTCTCCAATCTTCTGAAGCATAACGAACAAGTTCTTACATGGTGAACAAGTTCTTACATAGTGAATAAGTTCTTACATGGGTAACAGTGCAAGGGCAGTCATATCACAGAAACTTTCGGTTTTGATCATGCATCATGAACTATAAACAATCAAGTCAGATATGATTATTCATTTGATTTTTATACTTGATTTATATGTGAATCCCACATTTCTCCCTTATTATTATTATTATTATTTAAATAAAATGCTGAAGTGGTAGGTAGATGCAAGATAAAGGTAGAAAACATAATTTAGTGCTGTAAGAGGGCAAATGTAGATGATCATGTCTGTGCCTATAGACTAAGTATTAATCCAAGCTAGACAAGGGCAACAAAACATCCACGTATGCAGATGATTTCTCTCAAAACAGGGGGGGTGAGGTTCTAAGCCTCACCTCTGTTGATCCCTAATTTCTCACCTGATGGCCCCCCTGCAACTGTGCCTGTCTTAGGTTGTTCTTCCCTTGAGGAATCTTACCTGTCTCTGGCTAGCCAGTCATCTTCTGGGGCCACACAGGGAAATGTAAAGCTGGTAAGTGAGAGAGAAGCAATATTCTTTGAAAAGGTTAGCTTTTTACTTCTTTGCAGATTTATGCCCTGTGTGTGACAGCTTCTTTCACATGAGGAGGGTCACACAAGAATCCTAAGCATTTGAGCCCCATTTATCACATCAATTTTTCTTGGGTAAAAGGCCTAAAAATTGAAGCACATTTTATCACTATATAATCTTTTTGAAGTTGTTTGCATTTTCAACATTTCAGCACCCTCAGGATTATTCAGTTTAGTTCGTAAGTAAAGAGTTGGATTATCCCCTCTCTCATGACACTTCTCTGTAACCCCGCCTTCCACCAGCTCAGCAGATTAGGGTATCCACATTTCTGCAAAAAGTATACTGCTTGAATTCTTTGAATGTTCCCAGGTTTGGGGTATCTCTTGATCCCCACCCAAAGCTTGTTTAGTCTTTCAGTGATTATCAGTTTGACAGGGGAACACTTTGATCAAAAGAAATATTTGTACTATGCCCCGCTTCATCATGTCCCTTCCCGTTCCAGAAAGAATCAGTGGTAGTACCCTGGGGCCAACTGGAAGCCTCATTTTTTTCCTTTTCATTTTTGCCAAAGCAGCCAAAGCAGCCAAGACACAGAATTCTTTACTGACTTCCCTCCTGTCTAAATTAATTTTTTCATCCATTTAGGTACTTCCCCCAGCTCCAGATCTACCCATTTCCAAGTTGATATGCTAATCCTGCTGTCAACGGTCACAGTACCACTCAACTGTGGGTTAGCCTGGGGGACCTAGCGTGGCATCAAAGGTTCTTCATACCCCATTTCCTCATCTTCCTTTCTTCCAAGGAAAGCCTTATCCATCACTTGATTATAGAGTTGGGGGCCACTTTAAGTATCCCGAGAGCACCAAGGGCAGTGGTTACACAGGGTCAGAACACTGAAAGAACTCAAGAAACTCCACAGGGTTTACTCACATTGAGCTTTACTAAAGGTGAAAGATATGACACAGCAGGAGAAAGAGAGGCATACACCAACATGAGAAAGAAAGGAGATTTCTAGGTGAGGCTTCCAGCTTTTTTCTCAGACAGGGGACATGTTTAAACTGTGGACCATGACCACCAAGATAAGTGAGAGAAATCATGAATCAACAGAGCTAAGGTGTAAATTCACTGGATGGGTCTTTTATACTCCACTAGTCAAGGAGCTAAGACCACAATGATTTTAAACTGGTGAAACAGATACAAACCATCAATCTATGTATCTTCAATAAACAAAGTAGACAAACTGGTACAGAGTATCTCCAGGTGAGTTTTGGACTTTAAACAACACATTATAAATTACTAGTTAGTATATTTAATCCCTATCTTGACAAAGTGTCAGTATTATGATGTCCTTGGACATAAGTATAGAGGATTCACCACAGACCAGCTTTTAACTTTTTCAACTTTCAAAAGTAGTGCGTCAAAAAATTTCTAGCGCTAGTACATCAAAAAAAAAAAAAAGGAAAAGTGTAAACTTTTAGGTTTTTGAATCATGTAATGTTTAGAAATCCATATTATTGCTCTTATATACCACAGGCATACTACTTAAAAATACATACATACATATATCCTATTGATGGTGTTAAAACATGGTTTGATTTACTAAATGCTACTAGAAAGAAATTCTTTTGGTGATTTCCTTATAGGGTCAAATTCAATTACATGCTAAGCTTTTTAAGTGATAGGGAAAATGTTCATAACTAAACACAAATATAAAATGCTTTGAGAGGTAAAATATCACCTTTAAGCATTTAAAAAATACAAATGTCAAACTGAAGAGAAAAAAAACTACCTATCAGCCCTTGGAAAGACTTGGAGTAACCTTAAATGTGTCTTACTAAGTAAAACAAGCCATTCTGAGGAGCTACCTACTGTATGATTCCACCTACACGATATTCTGAGAAAGGCAAAACTATGGAAAGTGTAAAAAAGAACAGTGATTGTCAGGCCTGGGGGCAGGCAAAAATAAATAGAGTAGAGAGGATTTTTAGGTCAGTGAAATGATACTATATTATACTATACTGGTGGATACACATAATTATGTATATTTGTCAAAACCCTTAGAATTAACAAAGCCAAGAATGAACTCTACTATAAACTTTGTATTTTGGGAATTGATGATGTTTTAATGTAGGTTCATTGACTGTAACAAAGGCTTTAGTGGTAGATGTTGACATTGGGAGAGGGATGTGTGTGTGTGGAGACAGAGGGTATATGGGAACTCTGTAATTTTCACACATAAAGATATTTACTACATTTGATAAAAGGGAAGTTTATCACATAGCTATTTCCATTATGGACTTTAATTTACCTTTCTAGCTTCCAGAGGCTGCCTATATTCCTTGGCTCATGATCCTTTCTCTCCATCTTCAAAGCCATATCAATGTTGCATCTCTCTGACCTTTCTCTCTCTCTCTCTCTAACCATTGAAAAATGTTCGGAAAAGTTCGGGAGAGCTCTCTGTTCTTAAAATATCTTATCATTAGACTGGATCCACCTGGCTAATCCAGGATGCTCTTCCCATCACAAGATCCTTACCCTTTATCACATCTGCAAAGTTCCTTTATACTGTGGAAGGTAATATACTCCCAGGTTCTGATACTAGGAGGTAAGCATCTTTAGGGAGCATTATTGTGCCTATTACTGCTTCCAAATTCAACTTGTTGGCCAAATCAATTTTCTTGTGACTGTACTACTAAAATCCCAATTTTTATTGGCTTTTAGCTGAACACAGCCCTCAGGTCCCAGAAGACATCGGCAGTTCCTTGCCTTATGGGCTTCTCCAACATAGCCACTGACTTCATCAAGCCTTTAAGGAGCGTGTCTTCTCCAGTGTGCTATGACAGAGTCATATATAACATAACTTAGTCATGGGAGTGATAGCATATCACCTTCAGCAAATCCAATTGGTTAGAAGCAAGTCACAGGAAGTCCCCCAACTCAAGGGGAGGGGATTACACAAAGGTGGGGACAGCAGGAAGAGGAAAATCTTTGGGGTTCATGTTAGGGGTTATCACTCCATTAATAGTAGCACTTCTCAGTGTATTGTGAGAAACTCTCTTGGAAGACTCACAGACACATGCATAGAGTATTAACAGGAGTATTATTTGTAATAGTGAAAAGCCTAAAGTAATCCAAGTGCCCATTAGCAGAAGAATGGAACAATAAATTGTGGTACATTCAATCAATAAAATACCAAACAGTAGTTAAAACTAATGAACTAGAGCCTCATGTATCAGTGTAGATAAATCCCCAAAATGTATTTTCTAATCCAACAAAGTGTAAATTATACATCATATTGTGCCATTTATTTACAGATAAAAATAAGAAAAAATAATGCAATCTTTTTTTTTTTTTTGAGAGGGCATCTCTCATATTTATTGATCAAATGGTTGTTAACAGTTAACAACAATAAAATTCTGTACAGGGGACTCGATGCACAATCATTAATCCACCCCAAGCCTAATTCTCATCAGTCTCCAATCTTCTGAAGCACAACGAACAAGTTCTTATATGGTGAACAGTACAAGGGCAGTCATCACAGAAACATTCGGTTTTGATCATGCATTATGAACTATAAACAATCAGGTCAAGTATGAATATTCGTTTGATTTTTATACTTGATTTATATGTGAATCCCACATTTCTCCCTTATTCTTATTCTTATGCTTATTCTTATTTTTAATAAAATGCTGAAGTGGTAGGTGGATGCAAGATAAAGGTAGAAAACATAGGTTAGTGCTGTAAGAAAACAAATGTAGATTATCAGGTGTGTGCCCATAGGCTAAGTATTAATCCAAGCTAGACAAGGGCAACAAAACATCCACGTATGCAGATGATTTCTCTCAAAACAAGGGGGTGAGGTTCTAAGCCTCACCTCTGTTGATCCCCAATTTCTCACCTGATGGCCCCCCTGCGACTGTGCCTGTCTTAGGTTGTTCCTCCCTTGAGGAATCTTACCCGTCTCTGGCTAACCAGTCATCTTCCGGGGCCATACAGGGAAATGTAAAGTTGGTAAGTGAGAGAGAAGCAATATTGTTTGAAAAGGTTGGCTTTTTACTTCTTTGCAGATTTATGCCCTGTGGGTTTTATGCCCAACATTTGTCTTGAGGTATCTTTACCACATGGAAGAATTATGATACTCGGTAAATTCGATAGGAGGCACGAATTCTATTTAAGGGTTTTAATCAGGAAGAAAGAAGAAAAGCTATAGAAGTAGCAGGCGGAAGTAAACATGGGAAGATTGGTTATTTCTCCGACATATCTTCTTGTAGAGTAACTTAAGCATGTATAGGTTTTAAACTACTAATTAAATTGCACACCCACATTAACATAATAGGAATACAGTTACATAACCAAAGCAGAGCTACAATTACCAGCCATCTCCAGTGAAACCAAGAAAACCAGTTAGGCACCCTAAGCATTTGTGAAAACTTATCTATGATATGATGGATATTGTTTAACTGAATGTCAATAGTTTGAGAAAAATCAGACAATTTAAAACAACACATTCCTGGGAACTGTTCACATCCCATATGTTCTTTTAACAGTAGATAGTCTGTAGTCACAAGATTTTGGAGCACTGCAACTTGCACTTCTCCTAATTCTGGTTGAGTTCCAACAGTATAGATCCAGGCAAATTTTTTATTTTACTGTATGCACAGGCCAGCTTAGATATCTCCTTCTTCATTCCAATGGCAATTCCAGGAACCAGTGGGATGAATGCAGCTACAACTGCAACAGCACCAGGATCTTTGTTGACGTTTTTTTGATAATCATCTTCTGGATGACTCTTCCAGAGTATGTTGATGTTGGAACTTCTTCTTCATATCGTATCTTAGTTCATTTTCTGGGTAGCCAAATTAGGCTTTGATCCTCTGTTAGTTCATTCTTGGGTTCTGTGATTCTGCTGCTGTTTTGTTCCTTCAGTTTTTCCTTTGTTCTTATACTCCACAGATGAGTGAAATCATTTGGTATTTCTCTTTCTCTGCTTGGCTTATTTCACTGAGCATAATACCCTCTAGCTCCATCCGTGTTGTTGCAAATGGTAGGATTTGTTTTATTCTTATGGCTGAGTAATATTCCATTGTGTATATGTACCACATCTTCTTTATCCAATCATCTACTGATGGACACTTAGGTTGCTTCCAATTCTTGGCTATTGTAAATAGTGCTGCGATAAACATAGGGGTGCAGCAATCTTTTTATTGATACAAGTTTGTGTATAAAATTTCTAGAAAATACCCATGAGAATAATAAATGCCAAATTCAGAATAGTCACTACTTCTGAAGAGGAAGAGTGAGTTATAGAATTAGGGAGATAAATACTACTGACCTCAAATGTGTCTTGTATGATCTATTTATTTAAAATATCAAAAAATAATGAAACCAAATGATAAAATCTGACAAAGCTCACTGGGAGGCACAAGAATGTTCAATATTCTCTGTTGTCTTTTTGTGTATACTTGAATTATTTCATGGAAAATAGATGCAGTGAAACATTCGTATTTAGTATTTAGAACAAGGATTCTGGTTCAGACCCAGTTCCACCACTTACTGTAACCCCTAGGCAAGTTATTTTACCAACATGTGCCTCAGTTTTCTTTCAGTGAGTTATTAAGAACACTTGCCTCATAGGATTGTGATGAAGATAAAAAAATAATATATTTAAAGAACTTAAAATTGTGCTTGGCAATGGTGGTAGTTTACATTATTTGTCAATGTGGCTAGGCTATGGTGCCTAGTTGTTAGGTCAAGTATTAGTCTAGATGCTTCTGTGAAGGTATCTGCAGATATGATTAATGTTTACAGTCATAGACTAAGTAAAGCAGATTATCCTCCATAATGTAGTGGGCCTCATCCAATCAGTTAAAGTTCTTAAAAAGAAAGACTGAAATTTTCCAAAGAAAAAGAAATCCTATCTTAAGGCTGCAGAATAAAAATCTTGCCAGAGTTCCCAGTCTTCTGCCCCGCACTGCAGATTCTGAACTCTCGACTACACTATTAACTGTTACATGAATTTTCAGCCTGCTGGCCTGCCCTATGGATATCAGACTTGCCAGCCTCTAAAATTGTGTGAGCCAATTACTTAAAGTAAACCCCTCTATATACATATATCCCATTGGTTCTGTTTCTCTGTAGAATATGGCTACTATAGCAACTCAGTGTCCAGATGTTCTCCATTCTCCTTTAGGTCCATATTAGCACAGCATGGTGAGCAATATAAACTATATCAATTTAGGGGGATACTTTAATCTGTGTATTTTCTTTTATGCATTTATTCGATGTGGTCCTTACTGTGTTACTTTTACAAAATTTTCTGAGGTTTGAAAGTAAATGTTCACTAGAAAACATATAGCATGTGCTTTCCTATATTCTAAGAAGTTATAATTTGAGTTTGAATTACTACAGTTAAGATAATTAAGAATTAATGGAATATTTCAGATATAAGTTCATTAAATTAGTAAGCCCGAAATGTGAAATGCATTTTGACAAAACCACTGAAACTTACGGTACCATGTGACGATATACTTTGTGGCCGCTAGAGGGGACACATCTGCCACATTTTTCTTCAAAACCAAGACTTGATTGTAGAGGAAAAGTAGTCACATTTTGTCCAAGAAATAAGAAAATGGAGCCCATTTATATTTAAATCATTATCACTGACATATAAACATTTTAACTTATTTGAAAATGAAGGAATTCACTTAAAAGACACTTTTCAGTCGATTTTCAATATTTAGCAGTTTTTTCCCCAAAACCACATTTTTAGATATAGCAATGCATTTGACTCTGAATCAATGAGTAAAACTAGGTTTGAGTGTTTTGAAAGTAGGAATAACATTTTATTGATCTGTGAATCTAATACATTTACTGTCACAGTTTAAGGGCGTAGATGTTGCTTCATTGTAAAATTCAAAGATTTATATCAAAACAACATTAAGTACATTACAAATGTAATAGTGCAATTCCACAGAAGTCACTTTGCTAGACATATAATGAGATGATAGTATCAGTCAAATCATACTTTCTAGGAATTCAGGGACAGGTGATAGTCTTGTGGTATATCACAGGTAAGGCCCTCCTGCCTAAAACTCTCTCCTCCATCTGTGTATTGGTTGTTGAATTCTTGTAGGATCTCTTATTGATTAACCCCAGGTCCATTTCTTCTTTCAAGCACTGGGTATTTTGTCCCTATATTCATTCTTCCCAAGCCCCTCAGATATTACCTTTTCACAGACTATTGCCTACTCTGCTTCTTGCAAATGGTATACTATATGCCAATACCTGACCTATGGTTTCCCCAAACCAGTTTTTCTTTTTAAAGATTTGCATTTAATCTCAGAGAACCCTACTGGGTTGAATTTTGCTGCATTAGAAAATGACACATTCAGACTGGGTCCATTGCTAGGTCTGACGTGATTTCATGCCTCACAGATTGTAAATATAGAGTTGCAGTGATTATTTCTTTCATTTCATCAGGTCAAAGAGTTATAAAGACCTATAAATATTTCCTTTTACAAGTATTCATATTCATTCCTTTTCCTCTGTTTTTACTGCTACCTCTTGGGTTAATCTCTCATGGCCTTGCATCTGAATTAACTGGCACCTCTTCTTAACTGGCACCTCTTACTCTGTTTCTCTTTTGAATCTCCAGCTATAAAGCTACCAAATTAATCTTGTTTAAATAATGATTTCATTATGGTACTCTCAAGCCAGTACATCTGTAGTGATTTTTTCCTACCATGCCAATGTGAAATTCCTCTGTCTGCTATGTAAGCTCTCCGAGAATATGATCCCATACAACATATTAGAATGTATTCCCTTTGACTCCCCAACACGCATCCTTACCAAATAAATCTTTCTGTCACAACAAAAAGGTGACTTTCGCATCACAGCAACTTAAAATTTTAATTTTCATATATTTTAACATTTGGCTTCTTTAGAGCAGGCACCCTCTTACTAGCTTTGCATTTCAATGCTTTCCAGAAAGCCAGCTTCTAGAACACAATCATTGTTGGCTGAATTTATAAATCTATAAAATGGTATCCAGGCTATCTCCTTTTTATTTTTTCACTGTTTCATCATATTTAGGGCAACTGGTAAGAGTGGATGGCATATACCAATTAGTCAGAAGTTGTAGGTTTAAATTCTTGGTCTTCCATTTACTAGCTTTGGCATATTGGGAGAGCTTCCAATATGAAGTAATTTTTTTTTGAAGCTAAAAAAATTAATATATTCAACTGCAAAGATAATATAGACATTACAGAGAGTTTGGAAAAGAAAAATAATTTTAAAAATGTATCCCTATATCTGGGTTTTCCATTCCCTCTGCTACTCTAACATATTACAACAAACTTAATGGCTTAAAACAACACAAATATATTATCTTTTGATTCTACCAGTCATTCTCTGAAATGGGTCTTTCTGGGCTAAAAATCCAAGTGTTGGCAGGAGTGCATTACTTTATGGAGATTCTAGGGAAGATTTTTATTTTGCCTTTCCAGCTTCTAGAGCTAACTATCCGCATTCCTGTCTTCAAAGCCAAAAGGGGCCAGCGGAGTCCTCTCATTGCATCGCTCTGGCACTGACTCTTCTGCCTCCTTCACTGGCTTTTTAGGGTCTTTGAGGTTACATTCCTCAACTATTTTACATCTAGGGCAACCTCTTTATTTTGAGGTTAGCTGGCTAGCACACTTTATTACATCTGCTACTTTCATTCCCCCCCCTTGACATGTAACAACTTATTCAATGGTTCTGGGGATTAGCACATAGACATCTTTAAGGGAAAGCATTATTCTGCCTATTATAGTCTACCTTCTGGCCCTGAAATAGCCACATTTGTCTCATATTCAAAATATACGCATCCCATTTTAACATCCTCCAAAGTCTTAACCAACTACAGTATCAACTCAAAGTTTAATATATCATCTAAATATCATCAGCTCAAAAGCCTCAAATATTATCACATATATCAGCTATGGCTAGAGCTCTCAATATAATTCATCCTGATTCATGATTCATCTCCAGCTGTACACCAATGAAACTCAAAAAGCAAGTTATTTGCATACAGAATAAAATAGTGGGCAGGTACAGTATAGTGTTTTATGAACATTGTCATTTTAAAAGGAAGAAAAATAATTTAAGTGTCATTGGTCCCAGTATTATCTGTGAGAGCTCCATTTGGTTTCAAGTCTCGTATATAATCCGATGTGGCTGATGGCTTTACTTTCTGGGCTCCTGACTCTACCCTAAGAGCCATCCTGCAAAGGCAGAACATGTTTTCAGGTGATTGGCTTTATCAATTTGTTGGAGATGTGATAGCTGGTACTCTCTCTGTTCTTTTTGGCCCAAACTGGCAGTGTTTCTACTGGTATAACTTTATGAATAACACTGTGGATCTCCCATGTATGAGAATTTACCCTATTAGACAAGAGAATTTCCAGAAGTTTCTCTTGGATAATGACATCTCTATCCCTGGCTTCTGCTGATATGGTCAAGGGGTCCATGAATAACATGGCTAATCTCTTCAAAAAGCCCTCTATGGGACTGAACCTCTGATCTTCTGATTCTTCTGAGGTACTAAACAAAAGTTTTCCAGTCCTACCCTTGGCTTTCTCTCAAGACCATGCTTTCCTGACAGCAATTCTCCTAATTTAAGCATCTTTTACAATCTAGAAAGACCAAGAATTTCCAAAATCACCAAGTCCTAAATATTTTTTGCTTAACAGTTAACAATTAAACTATCTCTTTCCTCATGATTTTCCTATAATCAGCAAGAAGCAACGAGGCTGTACCTTTCATGTTTTGCTTGGAAATCACCTAAGTGAACTGACCACATTCATCATTTACAAGTTCTGCTTTCCACATAACTAAAGGACACAATTCAGCTAAGATTTCTGCTGCTGCAGAGCAAATATTTACTTTTCTTCAGTTTGCAATAAAAGGTTTCTCTTTCCCACATTATCCCTCAATGGAAGCACTTGTAATGTCCATATTTCTATAATGATTCTGTTTTAGGCATTTAGGTATGAGAGCATGTTTCCCATGTTCCTCCCCTCACTCTAAGTCCTTACTCGCAGAGTTGTTAATATCCATATTTCCACTAACAATCTATTCAAGGCAGTGTAGGCTTTTTTAATAGTATTTCTCAAAATTCTTCCAGCCTCCACCTACTACCCAATTCTAAAGCTACTGCTACATCTTCAAGTATTTGTTGCAGTAGCACTCCACGTCCAGTTACCAGTATCTGTATCAGTCAGGGTTCCACCAGAGATGCAGAATCAGTAGGAACTACATATTGAAAAATTTGTTAAAAGGAACTGATTTTTATGATTATGGGGGCTGGCTAGTTATGTCTGAAATCCATAGCGCAGGACTTCAGGTAAGGCATGCTGGAACTCACATAAGGGCTGCTAGTGCTGTCCACAGATGGAACTTCCTTTACACTATGGAAGCTTGAGCTCTATTTTTGAAGTTTTCAACAGACAAAAACAAGCCCACCCAGATGATCGAAGACAATCTCTCTTACTTAAAGTCAACTGATTGTGGACTTTAATCACATCTACTAAACGGCCATACCTAGCTTTATGTTAGATTGAACTGGGACTACAGCTTAAATTAAATACCAAACAAATCAAAAGACTCATACCCTATTAGTCTGACATAATCACTATTGTAGTTTCTTGTATTTGCTTTGTATTTATAAATGTACCACATAGATAATTACATTCACAAAGAGTATTACTTTGATATTTTCTGTGTGACATACTATCATAGACTTTTTCCATGTTACTGAATATTTTTCCTACTTAATGATTGCACAATATTCAGTCTAGTTCATATATTATAACTAACGACTTCCTTCCATTTTTTTACCATTGGAAAGTGCACCATAATTAATAACTGCATACTAATGTTTTCTATATTTTGATTTTTAAAGACATATACCTAAAAAAATCATCAAAGGACATGAATAAATTGATGTCATCTATTAAGTTACTTCATTATTAAATTGGAAGAATAACAGTCATCCTTACCTATCTTGAAAAGTATAAATTATGGCAAAATGTTCAATAAATTGTAAGGAGCTATACAGACATGAATGAATTATTATTATTATTTAAACTGTGATATAAAATGGAGATTGTCTGAATTAGGGTTCAGCTGGATTATAAATATCATAGGCTTGTGGACCACATATGGTCTCTGTTGCAACTACACAATTCTATCATTGTACCATGAAAGCAGCTCTAATCAATATGTAAACAAATGGCCATGCGCCAATAAAACCTTATTTTTACAAAAAGGTAGTAGTCCAGATTTGACTTATGGACTGTAATTTGCCAAACTATAGCCTAAATTATTGATTTGTTATTTGATCAAAATTAATTTAATATAATTTGAAAGTATTTAAAATTTGGCTAATTTCCACATTTCATTCTTTGCATTTTTAAAATAAACTATATTGTTGTTGATATAAAGGCTCTACCCCTGTAATTGTGGAACCTTAATGTGCTCTGATATTAGGGAGAAGACAGAGATCAATCTGGTCTGTAGATCGTCATGTCCATTATGTCTCTACCAGTATTTATATATTGATATTTTCTGGTCTCCTAATTCTGCTCCCTTCTACAATTATGAGAGTCACTAACAAATGATGTTGGAGGGACGGTCTCTTAACTGTTGCTTTTCTAGGATCCTTTCTTATTTTTGAACTTCCAAAATAATTACACCATTAATTAATTCATTTGGATTATAGAAATTTCAAACTTTTGTTTGTTCTGTCAAAACTGTGTGAGATTTTTTGAGGATTTATCTATCATTTTGTTTTGGTATGTTTTTTTTGTTTTGTTTTGTTTTTGTTTCTTTGTTTCTTTTCAAGAGTGCCATAAAAAAAAAAAAAACTATTCATAGGGGTAAAGTGAAGAGGGACAGGAAGACTATGAAATCAAGGGGTTCTTCTGGACTTTCCTAATTAGGCAAAGAGTGAGAGAAACCAGATTAATTGTTTTGCTTCTGGGCTCTGTTCTAGGCTCTTTTCTCATTCTAAACAATCTTGTGGGCATTCTATGCATTCTATGACTGCCTTAGCCTTCTATGTAAACATCTAACTCCCAAACTTCTATCTTAAATCAAGATCTATTTTTCTGAATTCTATTCCTGTATACTAGCCACCTACTAGACATCTACACCTGAGAATCTTACAGCCTTAAAATGCAACACTTCAAAATGAAGTTGTCATCTCCAAAAATGTTTTTCATCTGGTGTTTGTTAGCTCATTACATAATACTGCACCCCACACCCGGTTACTGAACTCAGAAATCTTGCAGTCATTCTTGCTGCTTTCTTCTTCCCCATCCCTCATATCTAATTAACCACCAAATTGTTGATACCACTACCAAACACTTTCACAATCCACTAAGTTGTATCTGCTCTCACTACCTCTAAGCCATCATCATCTATGCCAGTCTAGTACACCAGTAATCTTCTACCAGTTCTGAGCATCCATTCTTGCCACCTTTGAATCCATGTAGTGTGAAATAGCAATTTTCTAGGAAAAGCCAATCTGGTTATATCCCTTCCCCATTGAAAATCCTTTGCCCTAGGATGAGGACCACATGGTTCACAGTCCTAACAATCTACTTCATGCCTACCCTTCCCTTCCCATCACCTTCTACTGCTCCTTTCATGCTCTACCTTTCAAGCATAGGGCCCTTATTTCAAATATGCTTCACATATTTTCACATATTCCTTCCTCTGCCAGGAGCAGTTCTCTATTTCCTCAACTCTCACAAACACTTTTGCTGACATACAGCCTACTATTCTTCAGGTGTCATCCTGAATTAATTTCTTCAATAAACAAACTCTGGTCACTGAGGTAGGGTTAGATCTTTTGCACTACGCATCCACAGCACACTGCACCGCTCTTTTACAAAACTTAGTGCAATTGAGACTACTTGTTCAGTGTCGTGTATCTAGTATGTAAGTTCCCTGAGGGAAGGTTGGCTGCCTGTTCATCTAGAACAGACATTGGCTCAAGTAAATAATACATATTTGATAATAATAGAAAGAATTTGTGAAATAGGCAGAGGAAAAAACATTTTACTTAATTTCCTTTTAGTCTCTGTAGAGTAATAGTAACACAGTAATATTATTTATATTAAGAAATTATTACTGTATGTTATACTAATAATACATATAACAATATATATTGTTACTAGTATATTACTATTAATACACAGTTATTAATAAATATGTTTGGCATTATACAGAAAGAACAGGGAGGACCACTTAATGTGGCAGGTTTATAACACATGCCAGGAAGATCAAATCTCTAGATAAAGCTGTAAGAACTGACTAATCCACCAAATTGCTCACCATTCCACATTTGGCATTTTATTCTTACAAGTCAGTACTAGAGAATTTCCCTTTTTACAAAATTATATCTTTATTTACTTGTCCAGTTCAAATATCCCTGCATTTCTAAAAGCTCTTGTTCCCTCTACCCAAGCAGAGTTAAGTACTTACACATATCCACTCCTAAAACATTTTCTATATGTCTCTGTTTTAATACCTGTCATATTGGATTATAAATATTATAGCTATTCGTTGAAGTAGGTCTCACCCCTAGCCTGTGAGCTGCTTGAGGTCAGGATTATTTTTAGTCATTTTTAAAATGTGATCACGTCACTGAAATTTCTTCATAGGAATTAGGGAATGCAAAAATATATATGTCTCACATGTGCTACTTTTTTTCTTTATTTCTCTATGGGAGTTTTAGTACTATTAACAGTATTTTCTTATCAAATTCTTCTGGGATGTCACACTCACTCCTGGTCATCCTTCTGAGTTTCTAGCTCTTTCTTCTCAGTCCTTATCAAGAATCTTTTTCTTCATTTATTCCAATAGTAGCAGTGCCATCAAGCTGCATCATCAGATCTTTCCCTCTTCTTTCTCCCTTTTTGGGTAATGCAATTTGTTTTAAATTATTTAGGAAATTACTAATTTATTTAGTTGAATCTAAAGTTACCAGAACAGGAATATCTGGGTTAACCATGGATGGATTTATTCAGAGATAAAATGACAATTTTCCATTCTATTCTACAATAAATATCAACATTTTACTGTTTTGTAAGAGCTTACTGTTTTGGAGGGAGACTGGACTAGGTAAGTACTTGAACATAATTGTAAAATTTAGAATTGATACATTTGTAGCAGAGCTCATTCACCCAGTTGTTTTGTAGTTGAGATTTCCAGCTTAATGGTTAAAGAAGAAAATTTAACATTTTAACAGAAGGTCTTACAAAAATGTTTGACCCTTAGTGTTTGGAATTTCTCCCCTCAGTACTTTTGCAAATGTATAAACACTTGTCAAGAAAGGCAGATATCAATTCATATGATGTGTAATTTATTCTCAATTCCAACAGAATCTGTTTTCAGAATGTGTTACTCAATTGAAATACACCTAAGTAATAATATTTTTTTAATGTATTTGATGTTCTTGAACATATCTTATGGCACTGTGCCTGGTACAAATGAACTAAATCTAAGTCTCTGATCTTTATTATTCACTAAGCTATCAAGCAAATCAAATTGTCAAATGAGACTCACATGAATGAATCAGATATCTTGTCCACCGGCAAGTTTACTAATAATGCAAAGGATGTAGATCCTCAAGAGGCATAAGTGAAGTGAAGAGAGGTCTGGGACATCCTGCCTGTCCCCTCACATTCTTTTTTCCTACCAAAGACACATGCTTTTTGGCTCCCAATAATAGATGAAGTCCCCAGAGGAGTGAGATTTCTCTTACTCATCCAGAAACAGTTACGTTATGAAACATCTCCTTTTATATTCCAGAGAGTTGTATAGTTTATATGACATTTTCCAGAGACCCATCTTTCATAAATCCATAGACTCCACATTTATTTACCATAAGTAATTTCTGGCCAGGGACATTCTGCTAAGACCATCCTATAAATAGCTCTTTTTCTTTAGGAAATTTAATTAGATTTTTCTTTTTCCCCTGCAGAAATCTGGCTGAAAAAGAGATTGGGCCAAGTCATCTGCCTTGTCCCTGCTTCCCCACCACCAGCCCAGGAACATTCTTTTGGAGAAAGATACAAATGGATCACAAGCTAGCTGCCTTAACTTCTTACTCAATCACAATATACTAGAGAATACAGAAGGTCATGTTTTATCCCTTTTGTATGTGCTCAGAAAAGTTCTCTCAAAAACTTATAGAAATAATAAAAAATTATAGATTTTGTATCAATTGTATGTTTCTCTGAAAGGTAAGATGTTGATATTTATTGTAGAATAGTATAATAGACCTGTAATGCGTCAAAAAGCAAATATAGTTTACTGGGAACAGTATCAATCAAGAATAAGTGATACTGAAAGCGCTGCACTTTGGCTGTCTTTTATGAAAGGACTCATTCTGACAGCACAGGCAAAGGAACACTGCTATGGAGTGGTAATCATCCACTCATTCTTTCTTTATCCACTAGTTTCTGATTTTCTTAATGGCTCACCTGTTCGCTCGCCATTTTTATATCTGGAGTCAATAAGAGAGGGGACAATTAGAAAACATTTTTAGTGAATGAAGGAAGGAAGGAATGAATCATCCAAAACCATACATTTCCCCACTTACATCAATTTATTTTACCATTAAAAACATTATTTATGATTTCTGCATCATTATTACTACTGTATGTCAGAACCTTTTCTAACTTCTCGTATATGAAGGACTTGTCCCATACAATATACTCAGCTATATAAGTTTAAGAAAATCTATCCTCTAAAGACTAAAAAATTTTATCGTAAGTAGACATTTCTGAAAATGTGACAAAGTAACGCAGTGTTCTCCAAATTTTGCTTCGTATTTGATTTTTAATAGAATTCCAAACATAAGAATTACTGAGTCTGCTTTAAAATGTTTGAAAATTCTGATTGAGCCCACACAATGCATCAATTTTCCCAGAACATTTCTTAGTAATGACATTTCACATTCTGAATGTCACCTTTCTTCATAGGCTTAATCAGTGAGGAAAACTAGTGGGCAGAAAGATGGTAACACTATAACCATGAATTCCCCTGTTCAACATCTTTAATGCTTTTTGCCATTTGGAAAATAAATCTCAGTGTATATCATAATATGTCCCTAAACTTAACTTTACTTTTCTGATTTAGAGAACAAACTACTCCTAGGTGTTAAGGGGGAACATTGTTTATCAACTAACAGATCTGAAGCAGTCAAAACTGAAGGAAAAAAGGAGACAGATGACATTCTTATGGGACTCCTTCATTGCTGGGGGTTTCAGTGGCAATCTGCTGTCCAAGAGATTGTATTAGTGGTTTTTAATCTGTCCTCTTTGTGGTAGGTTTCAAATAATTATTTGTGATGTCACAGTGGGTATTACAAGTAAGGAATTCTAAAGAGTTTATGCCACAATCTCAAGAATTAACATACAAGCCATCTTGATGTTGGGTGTCCATTGCAACCCCAGTATTCACTGTTTCTCTCAGTAGAGAAGGGATAAAACTGTAACAAGAAGAAAATGGTTCATTAAAATCACCATGTAATAATTACTTCCTATCATGTTTTTTTCCTCTAAGCTCTTATACAATAATCCATTACAAAATTTTGTAGCCTTTTTCTACTTTACTAAGTTTCCATTTATGTGTTTATAAATATATCAGAAAATTATTTAAATTTCCTTTTTGCTCTTGATTTATGACTTAAGAAACTTAAGGTTTTGTTACTTGATAGTCTATGTATTTTATGAACTCCTTTGTTTTAGGAACTTTCTGTGTTCAATTAAAACTCTTCAGTATTCCTTTCCTTAAATCATTTCTTTTCTTGCTTTGCACATATTCCCTGGATGTTGTCTACTATGTCCAAGTTTCCACTTGCATGTTAGCTGTATCCTTAACCTGATCCTTTCTTCCAGACTCAGTATCTGTTAGGAAGTTCAGTATCAGCTTCCTAACCCAGGAATAATTCAGCTTCCAGTCTAGATGAACTTGAACTTAAAAGGTCCAACATTAATTGATAATAATTCTTTTGGGAAAGAACTTGTGAATATTAATAACAGGACAGCTTTGTAACTAGCTATAGTAAGACACAAATAATTGTCTTATTTGCATAACTTTCTTACATTCATACACTGATAAAACATAGGTTGGAATGTCAAAAAAACTTATACATATAATAATTTAGTATTAAGACAGTACCACCTCATTGTTCCATTAATTGGGGATAAAAAGGGATGTATGCATGGAGAGAAGGGTACGTATGAACACTGCATGTTAGAACAAAAACCTTGATTCCAACCAATCCCTGATACTAAAATGTTTGAGTCCTCATTGTGACATATCAATAAATCATGCATCAAAAAGCAAAATCAAAGAATTAAAAAAATATATATTTCACAAGTTTTTCTACTTTGCTTTCACAGATATTGTCTGTGGTTACACAGTAGCCCGAAATCATCAACTGTTATAAATGTGGTGATTGGAAGTTTGGTTACCTTTCTTTCACATTCAGCAGGCCTATCAGAGGGGAGACAATTTTTCACCATTTTCATTTTCAAGAGACTTTATTCATATTCTCTTAAAACCTTCTTTCTCACTGATCCAAATTAATGGAATCATAACCATCCACTTTCATAAGTTAAAAAAAAGCCTTTTTTTGAAAATTACTGACTTCTCTTTTGAATATTCATGGAATTGGAACACAACTGCTGTATTTTTGGCCTCAGAAATGATTCTCAGTTTGGGCTTCTCCCCTTCTTATCATGCCAATTCCTTAGTGTACAAAGTCACCATCATTTTCATAGACTAGGGTTTCTCAATCTCAGCACCACTGACATTTTGAGGTATGTGATTCTTTATTGAGTTAGGAAGAACTGTCCTCTACAATATTCAGCAGCGCCACTGGCTTCTGCCAACTAGATGCCAAAAGACTGTACTACTGCCACAACTACTAAGTAGTGAAAATAAAAATGTCTCCAGATATTGCCAAATATAACTTGAGGAGAAAAATTACTTCTAATTGAGAACCTCTTGACTAAGACTCAACACTGCTCTGGCCCTGCTTATATAACAAAGATTTCAAGTAAGATCCAAGAGAACCAAATTACTCTTCAGAAACATTAATATATTCCAGAACAAAGAATAGAAATATTTATAGAACTATAAACACAGACATTATCCAACAAAGTAAAAACAACAATGTCTGGCATCCAATCAAAAATTACCAGATAGTCAAAGAAGCTAAAAAGTGATTCCAATATGACATGAAAGAATATTTAACTGAAACCTATCTAGAAATTACACAAGTGATAGAATTAGTAGACAAGAACATTAAAGTCATTATTATAACTTTATTACATATGTTCAAGAAGCCATAGGAAATATGGGATATCTAAGTAGAGACATGTGAGATATGAAAACAGACCCAAATTAAAACTTATGGAGATTTAATGTTTAAGATAACATATACTTTAAGCAGGATTAATGGTTTAATGACATATTGCAGAAGGCTGATAAATTTGAACATAGTGCAATAGAAACCAAACCAAACAAAGCACCAAAACAAATAGGCTGAAAAAAAATGGAGAGATATGAGCAACTCAATAAGCAAAATGTATGTACAATTAGAGTTCATGAAGGAGAGGAATCAATAGAGAACAGAACAAAAATATTTAAAGAAATAAAGGCCAAGCATTTCCAAATTTGATAAAAGGTATAAAGCTACAGACCTAGGATCCCCAAGGAACCCCAAGCACCAGAAACAAGAAGAAAACTACACTGTGGGATATCAGAATCAAATTAATTTGAGAGTGATGGAGAGAAATATTAAAGGCAGCTATAAGAAAAAAAACATATAAAGGAAGGGTGCCAAAAAGATGGTGGAGTAAGACAGCAAGGCAAAAACCTCCTCCCATGCACACACTGAGGAAGCAACTACAGAAAATACAATTAACCTAAAAATGACCTGAAGACTGCAGAACAGACCATCTCCATCTGCTGAAGAAGAAAAGACCACATTGAGAAGAGTAAAGGGGCAGGGCTGGGATCAATTTGGGACCTATGCCCTTCCCCCATCCAAGCCCAAAAGCAGGAGGGAGATGAAAGGAGTGGGAGGGGTCAAATACTCAGGAACCTGGCACACCTGGCCCTGGAAATTTGCTCTGGGAACACAAATCCACACTGCATTGAGCTTTGGTGATCAATGGGACTGAACACCAGGGAAAGTTGCAGAACTTTGGGGGGCCAAGACTCTTGATGCTTGTGGAGGACAGGCATGGTATACTAGTCTGCTGAGACCTCACAAAGAGGCACAATTTGAAATATTTTCCAGAAGTGGGAAGTATGCCAGAGGGGGAGAAATCAGAATGAGCCCTCTAAAGAGGAGAAAGGGCGGGCAGTGGACACCTTCCCAGCCTTCCCTTTGCAACTGGTCAGAAACTTGCTAGAGCCAGCTCCAAATGCATCATCACCCTCACTGGTGGCTCAACCCTATGAAGATACTTTCCTGCATATCCTCCCTGACCAGCACACTAGGCCCAGCAGACATCTGACTTTGCTGACAGGCAGCTATAGGGCAGATGACACTTTCTAGGCTCCCCCAGCTCTTTCTCAGCTCAACTGACTAGATGCTTGTGGGGACCAGTTCTAAACTCTCCACCTGCCCCACTGGCTCAACCCCAACACCCCACAGTGTGTACCCCCACCCTTATATATTCAGGCCAGCAACAGACTGTCAATGCTGAACAGCAGGCACAGAATGGCCCCACCCACAACAAATCCCAGCAGAAGTGCCTCACCTCACACAAAGGGGGCAGAGAGGTGAACTGTGGGGATCAGCCATTGCCAGAAGACAAGCAGAAAGGCAGATCACATCCACAGCCTGCTAGCAGCAACTGTGGCTCAACCACAAAAAGGAACCAGGCACTGGTGAGCAGATAGTCTTGAGATTCTGAGCACCACAGGATGCCCACTTCAAAAAGCCATTACTTTGAGGACCAGGAGGCATAGCTAATCTATGTAATACAAAGGAAGAAAGAGAATCATAGACAAAATGAGGAGATAGAGAAGTATGTTCCAAACAAATAAACAAACAAACAAAAACAAGATAAAACACTAGAAAAAGGACTAAATGAAATGAGATCAGCAATCTTCCTGGTAAACAATTCAAAAAGCCATAAAGATGCTCATTGAACTGGGGAAAAGAACTGGTGATCTCAATGAGAACTTCACAGAGATAAAAAATTTGAAAAAAAGCCACTCAGAATTGAAAAATACAATAACTGAAATGAAAAATACAACAGAGGAAAGGGATAGTAGATGGCTGGAAACAGAGGAAAGAATCAGTGTGATAGAAGATACAGAACAGCAGAGTAACCAAACTGAGGAATAAAGAGAAAAAAATTTTCTAAAAATGAGAAGATTGAAAGTGAAGGGATGGAAAAAGATATTTCATGCAAATAAAATGAAGAAAAAAACAGGAGTAGCAATACCTATATCAGACAAAATAGACTTCAAAACAAAGGAAGAATTGGAGACAAAGAAAGACTTAACATAATAATAAAAGGATCAGTCCAACAAGAGGATATAACAATTGTAAATATCTATAAACCCAACATAGGAACACCTATATATATAAAACAAATACTGAAAGGCCTAAAGGGAGAAAGAGACAGCAACACAATCATTTTAGAGGATTTGAACACCCCACTTACATCAATGGATAGATTCAGACAGAAAATAAAGAAAGAAAAGAAGACATTGAAAGATACACTAGATTAAATTGACTTAACAGATACGCACATGGAATGTTCTACAGAATGAATCACATACATATTAGGACAGAAAAAGAGCCTCAATAAATTCAAAAAGATTAAAATTGTATCAAGCATTTTTTCACAACACAATGGTATGAAACTTGGAATCAAATACATGAAGAAAACCAATAAAAGCACAAACACATGGAGGCTAAACAGCAGCATTCTAAATAATGAATCAATGAACAAATCAAAGAGGAAATCAAATAATTCATGGAGACAAATGAAAACTGAAACACAATGATTCAAAATATGTTGAATGCTGCAAAAGCAGTTTTAAGAGGGAAGTACATAGCAATACAGGCCTACCTCAAGAAACAAGAGCAATCCAAACTAAAAAAATCTAAACTCACAACTAAAATAACTAGGAAAACAAAGAAACAAACAAAGCCCAAAGTTAGTAGAAGGAGGGACATTAAAAAGATAAGAATAGAAATAAATAAAATAGGGAATAAGAAAACAATAGAAAAAAAAATCAATGAAACCAAGAGCTGGTATTTTGGAGAAAATAAACAAAATAAACAAACCACTTGAGAGACATATCAAGAAAAAAAGGGAGAGGACCCAAATAAACAAAATCAGGAATGAAAAGCAGAAGTTACAACTTCTTAGAAATTTAAAGAATTATATGAGAATTGTATAAAATACATTCATGAGAGAAATTAAAGACACAATATTTGGAACTCTATCCCATGCTCATAGATAGGAAGAATATTGTCAAAATGGCCACACTGCTGAAAGTAATTACTCAGAGATTCCATGAAATTCCTATCAAAATACCAATGACATTTTTCAGTGAACTAGAGCAATTAATTCTCAAATTTATATGGAACCACAAAGACCCCAAATATCCAAAGCAATCTTGAGAAAGAAGAACAAAGCTGGGCATACATGCTCCCTGACTTCAAGCTATATCAGAAAGTTATAGTAATCAAAACAGTACTGGCACAAGCACAGAACACAGATCAATGAGAGCCCAGTAATAAACCCACACATATATGGCAAATTAATACATGACAAATGAGGCAACAATATAAAATAGGGAAAAGACAGTCTCTTTAATAACTGTTGCTGGGAAAACTGGACAGCTACATACAGGAGAATGAAACTTGATTACTCCCTAACTCCATACACAAAAGTAAACTTGAAATGTTTATATAAGACATGAAACCATAAAACTCCAAGAAGAAAACATGGGCAAAAATCTCTTAAACATAAGCATGAGTAATTTTCTTCTGGGCACATCTCCCCAGGCAAGGGGAAAAAAAGCAAAAATTAACAATTAAGAATACATCAAACTAAAAAACTTCTGTACACCAGGGAAACCATCAACAAAACAAAAAGGCAACCTACAGTATGGGAGAATATATTCATTAAATGATTATCCTATAAGGGATTAATACCCAAAATATATAAAGAACTCATAGAACTTAACACCAAATAAACCAAATAACACAATTAAAAAATGGGCAGAGGACCTGAAAAGACATTTCACCAAAGAAAAAATACAGATGGCCAACAAGCACAAGAAAAGATGCTCCACATTGCTAGTCATCAGGGAAATGCAAATCAAAACCACAATGAGATATCACCTTAACACCAGTTGGGGCCATCATCCAAAAAACAAGAAATAACAAGTTCTTGTGAGGATGTGGAGAGAAGAAGACCCTCCTTCACTGTTGGTAGGAATGTGAATTGATGCAGCCACTATGGAAACAAGTATGGAGATTCCTCAAATAACTACAAATAAAAATCAATACAATATAGTAATTTAAATTCTAGAAATTCATCCAAAGAAAAGAAAATCTCTGACTTAAAAAGATACATGCACCCCTATGTTTATTGCCACATTATTTACAGTAGTGAAGATATGGAACTAACCAAAGTGTCCATAAATAGATGAATGGAAAGGAAGAAGTGGTATATATACAAAGTGGAATATTATTGAGCCATAAAAAAGAGAGCATGGATGGAGAGGCCATCATCCAAAAAACAAGAAATAAAAAGTTCTTGTGAGGATGTGGAGAGAAGGAGAACCCTCCTTCACTGTTGGTAGGAATGTGAATTGATGTAGCCACCTAGAAGATATTATACTAAGTGGATTATTTCTTCATCCAGGGAAAGACAAATATCATATGATTTTACTTACATATGGAATCTAAAAACAAAATGAATAAAACAGCAATAGAGTCACAGACACTGAGAAGTAACTGGTGGTTACTATGGGTGAGGTGTTGGGATGGGTGGGTGAAATAGGTCAAGGCAATAAAGAGGACCAAAATCTCTCTCATAACATAAATTAGTGACAGGCTTGAAAGTGCAGCAGAGAGAATATAGTCAATAGTTTCATAACATCTTTCTATGTTAACAGACAGTAACTACACTGTTGGGGTGAGCATTTAATTATGTATGTATCTGTGGAATCACCATGTTGTATACTTCAAACCAATATAGTGTTTGTTTATCAACTATATTTCAATAAACAATTTTAAAAAGGTATATAACATACAGAACAACAAAGCTAAAAAGACAGCAGATGTTTCATTGGAAATGAAGTGAGACTATGCAAGAACATTGTTATAGTATTCTCAACCTGGACTTCTCTAAACAGTCAAATTATCTCTCAAAATCAAAAGAGAAATAGGCAATTTTAGGTATAAAATACCTGACTGATTTCATCACAAGTAAACCTGCAATCCTAGAAATGTCAAAGAAAACCCTTTGGGTTCAAGGAAAATGATACCAGGTGAAAATGAAGAACATCAGAAATGGTAACCATCTCTGCAATTGAGACCACTTTGCTTACTACATTTAATATCTTAATAAATCACTGCTGCTCAAAGGAAAAATAATAATGCATTGTGATGTTTATAACATATATAACATACATAAAGTGCAGGACAACAACAGCACAGAGGAGGAAGAAATGAAAATATGCTGTCATAAGGCTCTTATAACCTATGTAAAGTGGTATATCATCTAATGAAAGTCAAATGTAAAAATAAAGCAGATACAAAGATAGCACTAAAAAAGAAAATTGCAGACCAATATCCCTGATGAACATAGATGCAAAAACACTCAACAAAATATTAGCAAAGCAAGTTCAAAAATAAATGTAAAAGATCATCAATCATGATCAAGTGGGATTCAACCCAGGGATACAAGGATGGTACAACATTCAAAAATCCATCAACATCATCCACTACATCAACAAAAAGAAGAACAAAAACCACATGGTCATCTCCATAGATGCTGAAAAAGCATTCAACAAAATTCAACATCCATTCATGATAAAAACTCTCAACAAAATGGGTATAGAGGGCAAGTACCTCAACATACTAAAGGCCATATATGACAAACCCACAGCCAACATTATACTTAACAGCGAGAAGCTGAAAGCTTTTCACCTAAGATCAGGAACAAGAAATGGATGCCCACTCTCCCCACTTTTTTTATTCAAAATAGTTCTGGAAGTCCTAGCCATGGCAATCAGACAATACAAAGAAATAAGAGGCGTCCAGATTGGCAAGGAAGAAGTCAAACTGTCCCTGTTTGCAGATGACATGATATTGTATGTAAAAAACCCTAAAGAATCCACTCCAAAACTACTAGAACTAATATCTGAATTCAGCAAAGTTGCAGGATACAAAATTAATATACAAAAATCTGTTGCATTCCTATAAACTAATGATGAACTAGCAGAAAGAGAAATCAGGGAAACAATTCCATTCACAATTGTATCAAAAAGAATAAAATACCTAGGAATAAACCTAGCCAAGGAAGGTAATGACTTATACTCTGAAAACTACAAGACACTGGGGAGAGAAATTAAAGAAGAAACCAATAAATGGAAACAAACCATGGATAGGAGGAATTAATATTGCCAAAATGGCCATCTTGCCTATAGCAATCTACAGATTCAATTCCCTAACAAAATACCTAAGCATTCTTCAATGAACTAGGGCAAATAGTTCTAAAATTCATATGGAACCACAAAAGACTAATAGCCAAAGCAATCCTGAGAAGGAAGAATAAAGCAGGGGGAATTATGCTCCCCAACTTCAAGCTCTACTACAAAGCCACAGTAGTCAAGATAATTTGTTACTGACACAAGAACAGACCCATAGACCAGTGGAACAGAACAGAGAGTCCAGATATAAACCCAAGCATATATAGTCAATTCATATATGATAAAGGAGCAATGGACATACAATGGGGAAATGAAAGCCTCTTCAACAGCTGTTGGCTAAACTAGACAGCTACATGTAAGAGAATGAAACTGGATTATTGTCTAACTCCACACACAAAAGTAAACTCAAAATGGGTCAAAGATCTGAATGTAAGTCATGAAACCAGAAAACTCTTAGAAAAAAACATAGGCAAAAATCTCTTGGACATAAACATGAGCAACTTCTTCATGAACATATCTCACCAGGCAAGGGAAGCAAAAGCAAAAATAAACAAGTGGGACTAATGTTCTTCATGTAATTGTAGATTAATGATATCAAAATAAAAATTAATTAATTAATTAATAATCAAACTAAATAGCTTCTGTACAGCAAAGGACACCATCAGTAGAACAAAAGGACATCCCACAGTATGGGAGAATATATTCATAAATGTCATATCTGATAAAGGGTTGACATCCAAATTATATAAAGAGCTAAGACACCTCAACAAACAAAAAGCAAATAAGCCAATTAGAAAATGGACAGAGGATTTGAACACTTTTCTAAAGAAGAAATTCAGATGGCCAACAGACACATGAAAAGATGCTCCACATTGCTAATCATCAGAGAAATGCAAATTAAAACCACAATGAGATATCACCTCACACCAGTTAGGATGACCAACATCCAAAAGACAAACAACAACAAATGTTGGCAAGGATGTAGACAAAGGGGAACCCTCCTCACTGCTGGTGGGAATGTAAACTAGTTCAACCATTGTGCAAAGCAGAATGGAGGTTCCTCAAAAATCTCAAAACAGAAATACCATTTGACCCAGGAATTCCACTCCTAGAAATTTACCCTAAGAATGCAGGAGCCCAGTTTGAAAAAGACATATGCATCCCTATGTTTATCGCAACAATATTTACAATAGCCAAGAAATGGAAACAACCTAAGTGTCCATCAGTAGATGAATGGATAAAGAAGATGTGGTACATATACACAACGGAATATTATTCAGCCATAAGAGGAAAACAAATCCTACCATTTGCAACAACATGGATGGAGCTGGAGGGTATTATGCTCAGTGAAATAAGCCAGGCAGAGAAAGACAAGAATCAAATGACTTCACCCATCTGTGGAGTATGAGAACAAAGAAAAACTGAAGGAGCAAACCAGCAGCAAACTCACAGAACCCAATAATGAACTAACAGTTACCAAAGGGAAAAGGATTGGGGAGGATGGGTGGGAAGGGAGGGATAAGGGGTAAAAAAGAGTTATTACAATTAGCATGTATAATGTAGTGGGGGGACACGGGGAAGGCAGTATATCACAGAGAAGACAAGTAGTGATTCTATAGCATCTTAGTAGGGGGATAAGAGGTAAAAAGAGTTATTACAATTAGCATGTATAATGTAGTGGGGGGACACGGGGAAGGCAGTATATCACAGAGAAGACAAGTAGTGATTCTATAGCATCTTAGTAGGCTGATGGACAGTGACTGCAATGTGGTATGTGGTGGGGACTTGATAATAGGGGGAGTCTAGTAACCATAATGTTATTTGTAATTTTACATTAATGATAGCACAAAAAAAAGAAATCTGAAATCTGTAGACTTGGAGCCAAAAAAAATGAAGCAGATACAGTAGGAATTCCAAAGGAAACACTAAAAATAACAACAAAAGGTTACATCTAACAAGTCAGAAAAGGAGATAAAATTGAATCATGAAAATATTCAATAATAAAGAAAAGGGAAAATAAAGTGAACAAAGGTAGAATACATTGAAAACTAGTACCCAGATGGAAGATTTAATTCTAACCATATCATTAACAATAGTAAATAGAAATGGTCTAAACACCTCAGTTAAAAGGCAGAGATTGACAAATTGGATTAAAAAAGAAAGACACAGATTATAAGTTAAAGGATGGAAAAAGATGTATCATACTTACTAATCAAAAGCTGAAGTGACTAAATTAATATCAGAAAATGGATATTTAGCAAAAGGAATATTACCAGGAGTAAACTATGTCATTTCATAACAGTAGGTCAATTCTTCAAGAGGACATAAGAATCCTAAATGTTTTTTTTTCTTTTATTGCTATATACTTTCCTCTTAGAATTGCCTTTGCTGCATCCAACAAAAGCTGGGGCTTTGTGCTGTTGTTGTCATTTGTCTCCATATATTGCTTGATCTCTGTTTTTATTTGGTCATTGATCCATAGATTATTTAGGAGCATGTTGTTAAGCCTCCATGTGTTTGTAAGCCTTTGTGTTTTCTTTGTACAATTTATTTCTAGTTTTTGCCTTTGGGATCTGAGAAGTTGGTTGGTAGAATTTCAACCTTTTTGAATTTACTGAGGCTCTTTTTGCGGCCTAGTATATGGTCTATTCTGGAAAATATTCCATGTGCACTTGAGAAGAATGTATATCCTGCTGCTTTTGGGTGTAGAGTTCTGTAGATGTCTGTTAAGTCCATCTGTTCTAGTGTGTTATTCAGTGCCTCTGCGTCCTTATTTTCTGTCTGGTGGATCTGTCCTTTGGAGTGAGTGGTGTGTTAAAGTCTCCTAGAATGAATGCATTGCATTCTATTTCCTCCTTTAATTCTGTTATTATTTGTTTCATATATGTTGGTGCTCCTGTATTGGGTGCATATACATTTATAATGGTTATATCCTCTTGTTGGACTGACCCCTTTTTCAATGTAATGTCCTTCTTTATCTCTTGTTACTTTCTTTGTTTTGAAGTCCATTTTGTCTGATACAAGTACTGCAACACCTGCTTTTTTCTCCCTATTGTTTGCATGAAATATCTTTTTCCATCCTTTCACTTTTAGTCTGTGTACGTCTTTGGGTTTGAGGTGAGTCTCTTGTAGGTAGCATATAGATGGGTCTTGATTTTTTATCCATTCTGTTACTCTGTGTCTTTTGATTGGTGCATTCAGTCCATTTACATTTAGGGTGATTACTGAAAGATATGTACTTATTGCCACTGCAGGCTTTAGATTTGTGGTTACCAAAGGTTCAAGGGTAGCTTCTTTACTATCTAACCATCTAACTTAACTCTCTTATTAAGCTATTATAAACACAGTCTGATGATTCTTTATTTCTCTCCCTTCTTATTCCTCCTCCTCCATTCTTTATATGTTAGGTGTTTTATTCTGTGCTCTTTTGTGTTTCCTTTGACTGCTTTTGTGAGTAGTTGGTTTTATTTTTTGCCTTTAGTTAGTATTTGGTTGGTCTGCTTTCGTTGGTGTGATTTTATTTTCTCTGTTGACATCTATTTAGTGTTACGAGTGCTTCCATTTAGAGCAGTCCCTTTAAAATACCATGTAGATGTGGTGGTTTTGGGGAGGCAAATTCCCTCAATTTTTGCTTATCTGGGAATTGTTTAATCCCTCTTTCATATTTAAATGATAATCATGCTGGATACAGTATTCTTGGTTCAAGGCCCTTCTGTTTCATTGCATTAAGTATATCATGCCATTCTCTTCTGGCCTGTAAGGTTTCTGTTG
The DNA here is from genome assembly GCF_030020395.1 of Manis pentadactyla. NCBI lineage: Eukaryota > Metazoa > Chordata > Mammalia > Pholidota > Manidae > Manis > Manis pentadactyla. The sequence continues at coordinate 62,413,902 of NC_080021.1, forward strand.
AGAAGTCTGATGATAGCCTGATGGGTTTTCCTTTGTAAGTGACCTTTTTTTTCTCTCTGGCTGCCTTTAATACTTTGTCCTTGTTCTTGATATTTGCCATTTTAATTATTATATGTCTTGGTGTTGTCTTCCTTGGGTCCCTTGTGTTGGGAGTTCTGTGGGCTTCCATCATCTGAGAGACTATTTCCTCCCCCAGTTTGGGGAAGTTTTCAGCAATTGTTTCTTCAAAGACACTTTCTATCCCTTTTTCTCTCTCTTCTTCTTCTGGTACTCCTATAATGTGAATATTGTTCCTTTTGGATTGGTCACATAGTTCTCTTAATATTCTTTCATTCCTGGACATCCTTTTATCTCTCTTTGCCTCAGCTTCTCTGTGTTCCTGTTCTCTGAGTTCTATTCCATTAAGGGCCTCTTACACCTCATCCAGTCTGCTCTTAAGTCCTTCCAGAGATTGTTTTATTTCTGTATTCTTCCTCCCTACTTGCTCCTTTAGCTCTTGCATATTTCTCTGCAGGTCCATCAGCTTGGTTATGACCTTTATTTTGAGTTATTTTTCAGGAATATTGGTTAATTATATCTCCCCAGGCCCTCTCTCAGGGGTTGTCTGGGTAATTCTGGACTGGACCAAATTCTTCTGCCTTTTCATGGCTATAGAGGTAGCTGTAGGCAGGTAGCGTGTGTGTCATCTGGGAGAACAAAGTCCTTTCCTGGTGCTGGTCACCTTGCCCTTCTCTGCTGCCTTTGTTAGTTACCCATAGTCCTGGAGCAGCCTCCAGATTAATCCCCTAAGCTGCCATGGGTGGGGTCACTGTCAGGGTAGCCCAGAGCCCTGCGGGAAGTGGTAGGTGCACCAGGTGTGCTCTCCTGTGAGAGCGGCGCCTCTTCGTGCCTTGCCCCAGTTTCCTCTGCCTGCACCAGGCAGCTGTGCACCAGTGGTGGCCTTTGGGTCTGGCCCAGGCGGCTGCGCGCCAGAAGGAGATTCTGGGCAGCTGCCGTGGGCGCATGCAGCCACTCCCCAGCTACTGGGCTGCTGTGTTGGGGGCCGCACCGGCCAGAGCAATGACTGGCAGGCTGCTTATTGCCGTGAGGGACTTCAGGGCTGTGTTCCCACCCAGGGGGCTGGGGTGCCTGAATTTCCTCAGGATTCCCAATCTGCTGGGCTGAGTGTGCCAGGATGCTTCTGTCCAGTTGTGAGGCCTTTGTCCCTTTAAGACTTTCAAAAAGCACTCACTTTTCTTTTGTCCCAGTGGAGCCGGTTGCAGGGACCCACTCGCAGATTTTGCTTTTCCCTTTCTCTAGTATCCAGCACACCATGTGATGTGTGCCTGCACTCCTGGTGTGGATTACTAGAGCTAGTTTATAGCAGTCCTGGGCTTCCACTCCCTCCCTGCTCCAACTCCTTTCCTCCCGGTGGGGAGCTGGGGTGGGGAGAGCACTCAGGTCCCACTGGGCCATGGCTTGTATCTTACCCCCTTTGTGCTAAGCTGAATTATCGCAGATCTAGATGTAGCCTGGCTGTTGTACTGTATCCACTGGTCTCTGTTTTAGGAATCTAAATGTTTTTATACTAATAACAGATTTTTGAAATGTATAAATCAAAAATTGATTGAACTTCAAGAAAAGATAGAAAAATCCACAATTATAGGCACATATTTCAATACCCTCTTCATAACAATTGATAGAACACATGGACAGAAAATCAGCAAGTTTAATTATTTTCAAGTGCACATGAAACATTTAATAATATGATCCATATTCTGAGCTATAAAGCAAGCCTCAATAAACATAAAAGGATGGAAGCTGTACAACATATAGTATCTGACCATAATGGAAATAAGTGAGATAACTGTAACAGAAAAATGCTGAGAAGATTGCATAATTTTGGAAACTAAATAACAATATATAAATTCAATCTGATGCAATAAGGAAAGAAAAGCACCCAACTTGCGAAAAGAAGCACTAAATCATGCAGGTAACATGACTGTCTACATAAAAAAATCATAAAGAGATCTCCAAAAAAAAATTCTAGAATTAATAATTGAGTTTATCAGAGTGGCAGGACATATGGTCAACTGACAAATATAACTTGTATTTCATTAGAATAACAAAGAATTAGAAACAGAAAATTTTTTAAATTGCAATTACAATAACACCAAATATATGAAAAATTTAGAAATAAGTATGACAAATCATGGCAAGATCTGTACACTAAAATTTACCAAGCTTTATGAGAGGATTTAAGAAGGTCTAAATAAATAGAAATACATACTATGCTCATGAATCAGAAGAGTCAATATTTTTTAAGACAACAATTTATCTTAAACAAAATAAAAACTTTGATCCCTGTGTTATACCATATAGCAACATTAGTTCAAAACTATTGGTGATTTAAATGTAAATGGTGATTCAAAATGCAAAAATAAGAAAAGAACCCTTTTTCTAAAAGTACATAAATTATTTAAACAGATATTTCACTAAGATAGTTATATCAGTGCACTAAAAAGCTGACAAAATGCTAAATTGTATTAGTTGAGCAAAGGAAAAAATTTCAACATCATTATTCATTACTGAAACACAAACCCTCAGTGTGATACTATACATTACCACCCTATTCAAAACAGGTTTTCTCAATAGAGACATCGCTGCCATTTTGATTTTGGTCAGGGTTAAGTCCTTCTTGTTAGGAACTGTGTTACGCAATGGAGTTAAGCAGCAGCCCTTGCCCCTAGATGCCAATGGCACAGTCCCCCTCCATCCAACTTTCTCCAGGCATTGACAAATATTACTTGTGGGACAAAATTGCCCCAGGTGGAGAACCTATACTGTGGCAACAACTTCTAGTATGTTCTCAGTGTTATTAGTCTTATTCCACTTTTCCCTATTGCAGATTACTGTCAAAGTTATCTTCCAAAAACCAATCTACATAAATCTGTGCCTTTGAAGACTTCTGGTTCTCAACCGCCTTTTAGGAAAAATGCATATTTTCCAGAAGTCCCTTTTGTTTGTTTCTTTGCTTGTTTACTTACCTATCTTTTCACCTCATTTTGCCATGACTTCTCATATATAGACTCTGGGTTTCAGCAAGTCACGGCTTCTTGCTGAATACGCTGCAACCATTTGTGCTTTTGCAGAGCATTTAGGCATGTACTTTTTCCATGCAAAATATTCTCCTTCTACTCTATCCACCCTCATTAGGCAGAAATCTCTTTGCCTGAAATTGTTCAATACTTAGAGTACATCTTCTCTGTAAAAAACCTTACTGACACCACTAAACAGTATTATATTCAGGTTCTTAGAATGCAATCACCAGAAAAGAGGTGAGAGAAAAAGGAAGGTTTACTTGTTGTTAGCATGAGAGTCTAACTAAAAGTGAGGGTGTGTGTGCTCTTGGAGGTTTATGTGTCACATGCACATAGCGGGTGCTAAGATTAGTTAATTGTTCTCAGTACTCACAAAAAGATGTCCTCTGAGAATAACCAAGTACAGGAAAAGCACAATGGGTAGTCTTGGATTTTTAAAAAATATACCAATTTAGGCCCCAGGTTTGCAATTCTTTATTACATTAAGAGTTGTAGAAATTTGTTAACCCTTTAAGTTATTACCTTCATGTGATGGGTTTCCATAGCACGTAATTTTCTTATCTTGATTACAGACTTAGTATTTTTAATCTATTTTTAATTTTTTTATTGTAGTACTGTTGATATACAATCTTATGAAGGTTTCACATGAACAACACTGTGGTTTCAACTTTCACCATATTATCAAGTACTCACCCCATCACTGCAGTTACTGTCTATCAGCATAGTAAGATGTATAGATAGACTCAGTATTTTTAATATTACTTTTTAAATTAATTCTTATCTCCCCAATTTAGTTATGAATTCCCAAAGTAAAGCCAGTGTCTAATTTATATGTTTGATCCTCAGTGATGGTTGTGTATGTGCACTGTTCAAAGGCACTCAGCCAAGTTGGTCCCTGGTGGCTGAAACCCAAAGTGAAGAGCTGCAGCCACCAGAGGAAAGAGAGGCCTTCTCTAAATTGAAAAAAGACATTAATAGTCCAGCTGTGCTGCTGCTTTAATGTCTAGTATAGCTCATGGTAGTTACTCAATGAGAGCTTATTTAAATTCAGATTCTTTTCTGAGACAAATTGAAGATTCAGGACTCTGTCCAGGTTGGCAATCTCAAAACACTATGCCCTAAAATGACAGGTAGGAAACTTAAAATGGCTACAAAACTGAGGAATAATATGTAAGGTCAGGCAAGGAGAGTTGGTTAAGAAGGGTATGGATGAAAAGTCAGGCACATTACAGCACCCTATGTACACAGAAGTGACACTGATAACAGTAATAATTGTCCAAATCAGTTAACTTTTTTTGTTGAATTTTCACCTTTAATAAAATAAGAAACAAATACACCTGAATTCAAAGATTTAATATAAGGAACTTAGTCCTTTCCTAAGAATATGCTGACATTAATTAATGAAAAGCAATCTACAAAAGGAAAAGTTTTTAAAAACACATTTTTTTGGTAGAGATGAGAAATATAAAATAGATGTAAAAAGCTTCATTTAACCCCAACCTTTAAAAAGGAAATAACACGGGTTTAGACCAAATGTATGTTTTGGCAAAGTTCAGATTTTAGTGAAATATGATAATGGCCAAGTATTTTATGCATTTGCAAAGTCAACTGGCTAGGTATCAAAATAAATTTTCATTTGGAAATCGGAAAGCCTGTATAGTGAGGCTGCCTCTTATTAAACAACATTTAGGTCACTGAATAAATGTTTTCACAAACATGAAAAGTCTCATAGTATTCTGACAAACAGGGAAGAGGGAAGAAATATTAGGTCTTCCAAAGCCTAGAAAGAATTGTTCTTGACTTTTACTTTTATGGTTTTTACATTATTATGGAGTTGTCTAAACAATCATTTTTGCATAGAGAATCTCAGGTTATACTCCATGATTCTTAGGTTATATTATATGTAGAATAAATTTTGAGTAGATATTAGTACATGTTTTTTCCACAATTTGATAATAAGAATAGCCACCAGATATCTGGATATCTGTTACCTGCATATCTGCATCAGCAAGGGTCTTAGCAAGAAATAAAAGTCACACATACATTCAAGATTTTTAAAGTGACTATTAGCAAAGGCATGGTAGGTTTTACAGAAAATGCAAGGTATAGTGCAGTAAGTACTTGAGGGGCTAAAAGAGGTGGGAAACATTATTATCCCCTTTAAGGATAAGAGTAGGAATAGTTATGAGCACTGGGCAAGAGAAAACTGGGCTGAGTGAGCTGCCTGACTTAAGCTGTGACCTTCAGCTGCAGAACAGTCAGCCGGTAGTGACCCTGATGGGAGGGAGCAGGAAGTAAATAGCCTGGCCTCACTCCTTCCCTGGCTCTAACTTCTGATAGTGTTCCCATTGGTTCAACCTAACAGGGAGTCAGGGAGTCTGTGAGTTTATTCCTTGTAAGGCAATTCTTAGGAAACACAGCAGAATTTGTTGTTACAATAATTTTGCTTTTCCTTTATCTTAGTAATTTCTTTGAAGATTGATAATTTTCAACCTAAAATCAAGTTGTAAAAATAGAGAAGTATTTATATTTTTGTCTATCACTAGCTAAGCAGTATTAAGGGGAAAAAATAAAATGAAAAATATTTTCACAGAAAAATGCAACAATTTTATATTGGCTCAGTTCTTAAGATCTTTTTATTAAGCTTTCATAGAACTTGAAAATTGTAACGCTTTAAAAATTACTTCGCAACAACTATGAAAGTTAGTACAACAGAACACACACACACTGTGGGTCATAGGCTGCCTGAATCATGAACCTTTAGTTTTCATGACTCACCTGACATTTGATTTACATAGCATAGTACCTGGATCATTGTTAGATGACTCAGACATAGTAGACATCATCTGTCATGGACATGCAGTCAAATGCACAGCACTTACTCAGAAAAAGATGAAGAACTGTTAGTGGGAAAACAACTAGGTGTCCCAACTATAGAAATGCTGTGATTTCATCTAGTAGAGGCAAGTAAGGAAAGGACTTCTAAGGAAGAAAGGGTAAAAAAAAAAGAAATCCAATATAGCACACACTTTGGGATGGGGATATGGCAACGGGTGGGTTTTGTACATGTTGAATTTGAAACTCAGACATCCAAGTGGAGATGACAATATGCTGTTGGCGCTGGAGGTCAGGAACTCAAGAGATGATTCTCAATTTAGATATGCAGACTTACTAACCATATGTGTAAAGATGATAATTAAAAGAGTAAGAGTATATTAGTTTGCCATGTGAAATATGTAGAGAAAGATGAAAAGAGACCCTAAGAGAACACTTTAAAATGTGAGAAATAAATTTGTCAATATAAATTAAGAATTATATAAACATTCACACACTTTAATGAAAAAAAAATGACTTCAGGAATTTATAAAACCAATCCTTAATTCAAAAACAACCCAATACTTGAAAATAATTTTTAAAAAGTCAATTTATACAAAAATAGGGAAATAGTTAAAAGTGATGTTATACCCACTTAAAATATATTATCATTGAGTTTTTATGTGTTTTTAGTAACACAACTAATTGTTAGAACAGTAAATGCAAAAATAGGTTATGAACTTCATCATCCAATTTAAGTCCAACTACTTATAATACACACATACACACATAGACTCATGACAAATATTCTCAGTGCTTCTCTCTCATAAGAGTCCCTTAGCTATAGTCTAATCTATTTCAAATTCCCTACAAAAATCCATATTTTTCTTTTGAAAACTTTCACAAAATTTTCAATATGTTTTTATATCCTTGCAGTTATTTGTGTCTGCACAGCATGTGTAGCCACCCATTTTGGTAAAAGAGTGCCTCTCTTTTTTGTGGTATTTATTTTAATTGTGGGGAGCTCTCCTCATATACACAAATTGGGGTTTATACCATAAGCTGACCAGAGTATCCTACTTACATGAATATAGATTTGGGGGCATAATGGGTATATGATTCAATTACAACAAGCAGTCATCAGAAATTATACTGGAAAAATTGAGAAATCATTTTCTATTTGATTTGGGATCACTACCATAAAGCTGATGTAAGTCTTGAGCTGCTGGTGAACTTTACTTGAAAATGAAGCCAACTCAAAGGAATGCAAAGCCTAGAGGTGGAGCAAGAGTCCTGTGTTTGAGTGCCTGGATCCTGCTGTGTGTGCAGAAATGAGTCATACTTCTTACCTATTTCTGTTATGTGAGGTAACAATTGGGGAAGAGGAATGTTAGCTGGTTTGCTTTTCCATCATTTACAAATGAAAAATCAAACTGCAATAGGCCAAAATCACAACAAAGGGACAACCTGATGAATCCATCTTAGAGGTTCTGTCTCCGATTCTGACCCAATGACTGTGAAGAGGAGACCTGATGGAGATACTAATATCAATAGTCTCTCCATACTGCACTCCATATCAGCCTCAAAACAAGAGACTGAAGAGGAAACACAGTGAAGTCAAATCATTAACTGAAAGGAGTAACTAAGAATGTACCCACCTGCCATCTGTACCTATCCTGAGATTTTTCTAATTAAGGACCAGAAGTGACAGATTGCATAAATGACAGACGGTGGATGGCTGTTATCATTTCTCTGCTTTCTTGTTTGTTTTTTTAATGAGTAGATTAACAAATCTCATTTTGGTTAATCCTAATTTGTCTGTTTTGAAAATAGTGATGATTTTTAGCAAGTAATTCCTCTACTTCTTAGAGCCAACTCAGAGAACACATGGGCAACAACATTACAAAAAAGCAAAAATAAAACAAATAAAATGAAGAGAAAATGAGAAAAAAGTGAAGTAATGAAAGTTTATCTGGGGCAGTTACTAGAACCTTGAACTAAGAAAACATACTGTGATTGAACAAAAAGTAAACTCCCTGGCCAAAACAAAAAAATTGGTTTGACTTTTCATCTAATAAAATGTTTATTTTCCACATATGGTTTTATACTATCCTACACAGGTATTTATTTTCAGGATTTACTAGCAAAACATTTGTGATTTTTTGTTATTTTTGACAATCTTTATTGCTTTATCTAAACAGTATATGGCTTTCATTACATGTCTTGCCTAGTTTTTTTTAAGGCATTATTAAAAACCTTGGCACCTGCTGCCAATGAAAAAATTAAGAAAGTTACTAAATTATCTAAAATGTTTCATGATCCCAAAATGCTGAAGATAAAGGCTGTTAATAATCAAATTATTTAAAAATTCAATTAATAATCAATATAATATAAACTATACAGCCATATAAAAACATGCACTAAGGGATAATACATGAATCAGATTCAAAACACATAACTTAATAACCTAAGTCACACATGCTGCTTACTTGACATGTTAATCCACGATAACATCCGAAAAAATGTGAACCTACACTAGAAATAACACTGAGTTTAATCAATCTGGTCAAGAAGGAATACATAGATAATTTTAAGGAAACGAATTAAGATATTAGTACAAATCACTGGTATTTTTCCTGAGAAATTAAAAATCAAATGAACAGAAAAGGTTGTTTCTTCCTAGGTTAACTTTCTAATAGTGAATGAACTTTAAAAAACAAATAACCAAAGCCCTCTTACCCTGTTTAAATTTGGATGTTTATTATTCAAAAGTAGAAAGATTTAATTTATTTTTCAGTCCAGGAAAAAGAATCACACCTTGAGTGTCAATCATCAAAATTTACGCAGTTTTCAAAATACTGAAAAACAAATCCGGGCTCTTAGTTGAATTAAGTTTGGCATATACTCCATAAATACTCTGTGGCCAACAAGACTGTTTATAAAGTAGTGGAAAGCCTAAGGAGCATAGTCATACTAGTTTAGAATTCTAAATGAAAATTATTGTAAATCCAGTGATTTCATGAAATGGGCATGTTTCCCAGAAACGTATTTTTAAGGTAATTAGATGCCAATTAGCAGTTGCTTTACTAAGTAATTAGAAATAAATTTTCTATCAGTGTTAGGGGGTAAGATTTAAACCTTTGAATTTTGATGAGAGTCAAAAAAAAGAGTCATTAAAAGACACCCTTTCTGTATTTTTCCTTTTCAGGATAAAAATACCTGAAGTATGTAGTAAACTATAAAAGGTAAGCCCCTTTCTACCTTTCATACCACCTTGAAAGAGTAAGCAAACTTTGTTCATGTTATTTTAAATACACCTTTATGATGAATGCCATTTTTCCTCATAGTTGGTACATTAGCTGGTTCTGTTTCTGCTCACTTACTAGCAATTAGGTTCAAAGTGCCTCCCTGTCATTTTCTGACCTACCACTTAAGTGAGCATATGTGGTGCAAAGGAGTGAGGAACTAGCATCAGATGGACATGGCTTATACTTTTTTACTAGCTGGACAATCTAGGAAGAAGTAGTCTTCATGAAACTTCCATTGAGTCATTTGTTAAATTCGATACAATAACAGGAACTATTTTTGATTGTTAAGTAGATGAAGGGACTTGGAAAAGTTAAGTACTAAGCACTTTCATCATGCTGGATGGACTTCTACAAAGACCTCAATGAAGTTAATTTTCTTTTGTACTTGAAATACCATTTCCTTTATTGTGCATTGTGTTCCATCTTCTGGAATTCATTACATCCTCCTTCAACACTACTCCCACTGTGTGCTGTATCTGAAAACATCTCAGCCACCACTCGGAGCTTTCACACCTATCACATAAACTGTGATATTGTCAAATTTTGCACTAAATTTAAAGGGTGAGAATAAGTTGACAATGTTAAAATTATAAAGCCCAAGATTAAAGTAGGTAGAATGGTTAAAATTGTAAGTAAAAATTTAAAAACCAGAGAGTAGAAAAATATTAAAACAGAAGTATAAAAATGCATAATTATGGGAAGGTTGAAATTATAACAATAAAATCAGTAAGGCAAAAAATTTAAACCACTAAACTTATGACTGCAAAGCGATTAAAATAAAAGGGATAAGACAAGAAATAAAATAATAACTTGGGAAAGTTGCAACTTTTTAAAGGGTTTTAGGAATGACTTGAAATAGATAATAATGGATAAATCTAGATTGAATATTAAAAAAAAGAAAAAATGAGTAATAATTTAGAGCATTAAAATAAATAATAATCCAAAGATATTAAAAGGTTGAAAGGGTGTAAGACAAAATAAGATATTTATTTCAAATCAAAGTGATAAAAATGAAACAATAAATACTATGTAATTTTTAAATGACATGGTTTAAAAGCTAAATAGTGAGAAATACAAGATGGCCCATAGATAGAATCTCAAAAGAAAAAAGCAAAAATGCATCACTCAATATTTTGCAGTATGCCAAAACATTATCCAAACACAAACAAGTCTTACTGTAAAATAAACAGCCCTATATATATATAATATACAATATATATACAAACAACATATATCATATATGTGAACACACACACACACGAACTACACAGTAAACAATCAGTACTAGAATGAGTAAAAAGTCTGAGAACATTCTGCCTTGTTCTCCAGGCTATGGGCTCAATTTCAAACAATTGTCAAGGGGAAGGACAACTTGAAACAACTCTCCTAAACATACTGCCTCATGATTTCTCTATCTTCTACAAAGGAAAATAGTCAGCAAAGCAAGGTAAGGATACTGAATGTTCTGGAAGTAGCATCACATGGAGATTGTGTCTATGGATACTGTAAGGATGGGGAAAACATGGAGAGGTAAATGGAAGAGACCAACAGTCTTGAGTGGGAGGTTGAGTGTTCCTTGTACATATGACAAATGAGAAGGTCTGAAAATTTTAGGTGTTAGAGGAAACTGAGGAAAAGAGAGAAGTGCACATGAAAGGTGGTGTCAAGGGTCGATGCACTGTATCTCATTTAATTTTTTTTTGAAATGCATATCAATTTTGGAATTTCTTTTCTGTTTTATAATTTTTTGGAGTGAGGATGCAATCTGGATAGTGGTTCCTAAATGTGATGCCAATCTGTAAAATCTTCGTTATTGTTTCAATGGTATTTCCATTACACATACAGATGAAGTGTTGGTTTGAATGGTGTCCCTGGAACATTCCTCTTGAAGGACCTAGAGGGTTATCCATCTTTGGTCTCCTATACTTACCACAATGCCTTTATTGTAATAAGGGCTCAATAAAACTGTCTTAAACTGGTGCTGGAAAAAGATATTTTGAATTTCAGGTCTTATTCATACAAGGACAGTTTTTAAGTTATGCATTGATTATGACTGTCAAGCAATGTTTCATATTTCTCACTTCTAAAAGATGTCATTAGTCAAAAGCTGCTGATAGAAACATGATGGACCGACTGTATGGAATTTAGCATAGTATCACTGTGTAAATTATGTGCATAAATTAATGAATCAATGTTTTTTTAATAAAAAATAGTATTTCAGAGTATATTTTGTTCAAAAAGGAAAAGGAAAATATAAGTATTAAAGACTGGATATAAAACCTCTCAGAAGAAAAATGTGTAACTCTATTCAGGGACACCAGAGATAAGCATTGTTTTATTACATTTGTTAGCTTGCAATGTGTTTACTGCAAAAAAAATAAAAATAAGACACACAAAGTTTGGAAACTTTCTCCAAGATAATTTGCCTTTTATATCTTCATCATCCTCCATACTCCTTTTCTTCACATAAGCTTTTAAACATGATGACAAAACAGTCAAACATAATCAACTCTTTTCCATTCTAAGATAAACTCTTCTTCCTTGATTTCACCTTCCCTTCCAACTATCCAACTAGCCACTCCTCTGCTCAAGCCTAACCCTTCTCAAAAATTTTATATGTACACACAGTCCATATTTTCACTTACCTCACTGCATGAATCCATTCCAGTCTGATTTTTAACTCACATGACTCACATACTGAAACTATTATTAGAAGCTGATAATTATGCCCCATGGATTACCTTTGATCTTTTCTTGTTGGACTCTATGGCAACATTTGGCACATGTTGCTGATCACAACTTCTTGAAAAATACTTTCTCCCACCTCTGTGCTTCACTTGGCTTCCATGGGCACTAGAAACCCCTGGATTTCATTCTCTCTTGCTCTGGAAAATTTCTGGTTGATCTCTCTTGCTCTTCATCTATTCAAACTCTGAGTGCTGGAGTTATAACTTACTAAGTGCCCTCCTCTCAGTCTATACCATCTTCTGTGTCTGCTACAGAGACTCCCATGGATTCAATGATTGTCTATATGACAAAGATTCATAGAATATAATTCTCCAAGCTGCACCACTGAATGCCTACCTTATTCTTCAACTTCCAGTTCAAATGGGTTTTCCTCTGGTATCTAAACTCAACACACTCAAAATGGAACTTATAATTCCAATTCTCCCTCCACTCCCCAAAATACTGGTCCTTCAGTGTTCCTGGCTCAATAAATGCTACCAGACAGAAACCTTGGAATCATCCTTGAACTTCAGATTTCCTTTGAGGGAAGGCAACTGTTATTTATTTTACAAAATGTTTTTATGGCCTAATTGAATGTTACAAAATTGCTCCAACTTACGATCTAGAATAAAGGAAGTATTGCTTGCATAAAAACAGTGACAGGAATTCATTTTGTTATTTTAATTTTTTTTTCTTTTTATGAAAGTAGTGTGTAGTGAATGGCCCTGAAAAGAAAGTGGAAAGAGGGTTAGATGTAAGAAGGAAAAAGGTTAAGGCAGAACCACATGGTTTAGGGGCAGAGCCTGAGGGGTAATGATAACCAGGGATAAACTCGTGATGGCTAAGAGGGCTATGAAGTCTTAAGATAAGGGATGACTAATACTTTAAAGTTGATGCTATTCTGTTACATTTTTCTGTGACTCCCCATTTTGAATAAAAATCTGATATACTATAATGCTTTGTGATATTATTGGTTACTAGAAAGAAAAAACTGAGTTTTATGAAACAGCTGAGGCAAGGTACACAGAAAATCACAGTACATATATATAATAAAGATTGAGAACTCAGAAGAGAAGAGATCTAAGTATCAGATCACTAAAAGACATACCAGTTGCATATGCATCTTGAGAGATGCAGAAAAGAGGAAATAGATTTCTCAATTTGGGGGAATTGGATTTACTCTCAGTTATTTTAAAAGTTCAGTGGTTATGATAACTTCAGAAGGTTGTAAGGTTTAGGAGTACATGGGCTTCTGCCCCATCGATTATACAGTAAACTATTAAATCTATTTCCTAAGTATCTCCTTAAAATATCTATATTACTCCATTTCTACTCCCATCACCAGTATCGAAATGTTCTCTGAACTTTTCCTCCCTTCACACTTTTTCTCCCTTCAAATCCATCTTCAACTCCCATAACACATCTTCCCTTTGCAATGCTAACCAGAGTGAATACTTCAAAAACAGTATTATCTGAGATTTTCTGAGATTGATAAAAATGTTATTTCATTTAAGCCCTATATTTCTATTATTTTAGGGGTAGCTTTTACACTTTTAACATGCACAAATTTTCTTTTCTAACCAAATTTAAAGTTAACTTGTATCTCTACCTGTATCTGCAGAACTGTGAAAGTAAATTTCTGTTGCTTTAAGGCACCCAGTTTATGGTATTTTCTTATAGCAGCCCTAGGAAACTGATACACACCACTTTCCTACTAGCCTCAGGGTATTTCTCTTCTTGAAAATTCTGCACCCAGAACTTTTTATTAACTTAGTTAACTCCATCTTCGAAATTTTATTTCAAATAAAGTTTACTTTCTCTCTGCACTTTTTCACCAGGTAGGATTAGGTTACATACTCTCATTGAGATTTTTAAGTCCTTTTTTATATAGCATTTCCCAAAAATATAACTAAGGCTTAATATAATAGTTGTTTATTGTTTTCGTTGTTTATCTCTCCCACTAGAATGTGAGCCCCATGAGTGCAGAGATATATGTTTACCACTACCCCTTGGCAACTAAGATCATATCCAGTCTATGGAAGATTTTAAATAAATATATAGAAAGGCTAAATTTCAGAGTACTGACATGTCCTAATTTTGAGAATATATCTACTTAGGAATAGCAAGCTGGGATATTTTTAACTTTAGAAGATCCCCAAATGCTAACTACACATACCACTTTCCATTTGATAATTTATTATACTGCTTTCTTTGTAGGGATTTAAGTATTGTTTCCACCAATGTCAGCCATTCACTAAAACCACAGGTATATGAACAACATTTAGTATTGCTGTTTGAATCTATTTATTTCATTGACAAAAATCTCATTTTTATTCAACTTCTACCTACTAAAGTGTTTCTTCTTAGATATTTGCCTAAGCCATTCTTTGTATATGTAAACATAGAACATGGAACTTCCTCAAATAGTAGTAAAAAAAGGTAAGTGTTAGGGTACAAAGAAAATAATCACACTAGGTATTAAAGAGTTCCCCAATTCCAGGGAAATAGCCTGGGAATGGTTACAAACCACTAAGAAGCACGGAGGATGTCCTAAACTAAAAGCATGACCGTGAATGGGCTCGGCAATGAATTCATAGAATAGAGTTGGGCAGAGAATCACAGAAATCTAAATGAGCCAGAATACTCACAAGTAGACAAAACTCGGTCAGAAGAACAATAAAGGCATCTTCTAGTTTTCAGACAGAACTTGGTGAGAAAGTTGTTCCAGCCCAGCTGCAAGACCACCTCTGCAGTCAGAGGGCATCGTGCGCTGCGCATCTTCCTGCTCGGCGGAGACTGATGGCAGCGGGTATATACAAGCATGGCCCTTCCCTGGTGCTAAGCATTTAAAGCACTGAGCTTCAAACTCAGATTCCACCAAATGAGAATACACAGACATGTGAACTCTTGACAAAATTGTAAGTTTTAAAGTAGAAGAGGTGGGAATAAAAAACTCATCTTTCAAAATGTAAAACCAGTAAGCCACAAAGACATTCTGGTGACCATAGACATGAGGATTTCCTGTTATATTTGAAATGCTTTCATTTAATATTAAATACCAAAATTTGTTCCATTATTTATTTTATATCTAAATTAAACACATGCCTTTGACTACCATCAGTGAAAATAAACCTCTTATAGTGCCACACTGGATCTTGTAAGGATTGATTTGAAATGGCAATGTTGAACTCTTTAGTGAAGAGGTGTCATATATAGACATGTATCACAATTACTAATAAGCTAAACCAAGTTTTTCTAGGGCTGTAAAATAAGTCGGCTTTCACTGAATGTTTTAATTATTTTTCATTGCGTGGTTAACACTACATTAACTTCAGGAAATTGAGTTATTCTGGGATTTTTAATTTTCTGAAGAATTGAGGGCAAGCTGCATGTTCCTCTTTTGATGGCAGAAGAGCAAAAGAGCAAGCCCATTCATGCAATTGCTTTCTTTAACTTTGGCCATGACACATGCACTCATATACACTGGACAAGCCTGAAAAGGGGGAAAAGTATGGCCCACCTTCTGGAGAAGGACTTGCAAAATTATGAGACAAAGGATATGTAAACAGAGAGTGGTAAATAATTAAGACACAGTCACCCAATCTGCCTCAGTTTAATTTTATTGATAATTTGATTCTTAATTGTTCTTCAATAATAGAAATGTATGAGTAATTGGTGTGTTGGTAAGACTGAAGAACAGCTATATATCCTTCATTTGTTCTACTGTTACTATTTCCCTAAATGAGATCAATGTTGTAGATATGTATTGTGGGCATGCAAAATAGGAGATTCTAATATGAGATAGCATAATAATTATTAAAATAATTTTAATAGGTAGATAAAAATGATTTTTTAGTGTTCCTGAATATATGTGAATACTGAAAACTAAAGTTTGGCTTTGCACAAACAAGAATATTAAAAGATCCACACTGCCCTAGGAAAACTACAGTCCTTATAACTCAAGGGTTGAAAGATTTATTTCCCTGTGGACCAAGGTTTCAAGCAGATCAATTAATAGAGCAGGCTCTTCTCTTCTGCTGCCATGTGCAGGAAGAAAAATGTGTTGATTATGCCATTTTAGAGTACTGTATACACAAAGTCAACCTTCTGGGTTGGTCTAACCTACAGTGCAGTACTCAGAAATTGGGAACCAGAAAATAATTGGTCTCTGTCCACTTGGCAGCATGAACTATCATGAAGGCCAGTGGCTGGCAGACAGGATCTGAAGCCTAGAGTGGCTCTCACTTCATAGCTTCTGATCAAAGGAATAGAGCTCCCTAAACTCAGTAAATTCTGAGGATTAAATAACTATATAACATATTCCCTAAAATTTACAAAGGGCATCAAGTAATGTAATCTTGCCCTCCCAGGCAAAGAAATGAGTGCCATTAAAATGTTTAGGTTTTACAATAGTGCAAAGGAAGCAAAATGCCATTAATATCACCAAATCAGCCATAATGGGTTCTCTTTCAGCACAGGGCTACTTTTCTTTTTGGCTTCTTCCCCTACAGAATGATTTTCTGTTTGGAGCCTCTGTTAGGTTAATGGCATTAAAGCCATAAATCAACCCCAGGTTCTCGTGCAGTAAAGCCATAAATCAACCCCAGGTTCCTTGATTTTGTGATTTCTGGAATAGTATGAAAAGAGGAACCATTGTTTGAATAATTTCTATGTATTCAAAGGGCTTATTAGTTCCAAAATACTAATAATAGTTAAATAAAAACAACAGCTTATTTCCAATGTGATATGATAATGTTGCAGAGTATATCACTGGGCCTCATTGCTTAAAGTGACCTTGTAGATGTTAAATCCAACATTAGGGTAGGAATCTCAGATTCTAAGATATCTCTGAAAGAATGTTATCCACTTTTTAATAGCACTTTCAATGAATGAGACTCTTTCCAGGAGACACAGCAAAATGTAGCAAGAAACCTGACAATTTTCATCTGCTCAATTCCCCACTGCTCATTTCTTTAGATCCACAAAATAAACTGTAAAATAAAACAAAAAAAGAAAGAATAGGAATAGGTAGATTAAAAAAATTTAAATCCCTGAAAGAGAAGTAAAAATTACATTTCAATTGAAATTTCTTTTCAATTTTTAATTTTAATGTAATTTCACTGAGCATTTGTGCCTCCTTCTCTGGATTGTAATTTTGAAGAAAGGAAGGAAGATATGAGAAATGAATAGTCAGCTATATTTATGATGTTAAAGAAAGAATTTGGTTTTCTGGAACACAGCCTGTGAGAGCAGAACCAACGCCTGGCAAGAAACAAGTTGTGTTTGGCTGTAGAGTCACTGGCACTATCAAGAAATATTAAGCTGTACAGCTGAGGAAGAAGAAAAATACTCAAGCAGACTGGGACTGAGAGAGCAGGGGGACAATGAAGTATGGCCTGTCTGTCAAGACTGAGTTGACACACAATTTTGTGGTGGCTCTATCGGTCACAGAACTGACATCACTAGTCTTCATGTTTCATGTAGGTTAAGGAATCAGGAAAAGTCCTCAAGCATTGCAGGTGCAATATTTTCTACTTCCTTTCTAAATTGAAGATATAAGAACTTTCCAAGAGAGTCCCAACTTTAATATGTCACAAATATATAAGAAGCAAGCAGAGGTTTCCTTGGGCTTTTCTCCATTAGTAATAAATTGTCAATGGCATAAGGAAGCTAAAAAACTGATTCCCTCCTAAAAAAGCCATAAATCTGGACAATGAACAGCAGCAACAAAAAATAACTGAAGGGTCTAGAGACTAAATGAAAGCAGGAAATTTGTGGAGAGGTGTCAAAACTTGGAGCAAATATCCAACAAGTGAGTTTTTTTTTCTTGTTTTCTCTATACTGAAGGAATATGCAATTTGACCTTGGCTGTAATGTCAAGTGACTCAAATTCCAAGAGAAAAATTTAACTATCTTTCTAGAACCAGAGGAAGGACTCCTGGAGCAAATACAGCCTCTGAAGATTAAGACAGAAGCTCCAGAAAAAATACCCAGAGGTACTTAATTTTATGCATAAATTCGTAAGTCCATGCAGGTTGCTGAACCACTTCTGTGTGGGGCAAACTGCAAGGAGGTAACAACTAAGGCTTGAAGAACTGAGCTAATATCTGCCTGGTTTAGTGTTTAGCCAAGTTAATTGCCTGATAAAAACAAACATCAACACTGGAGTTTATAACATAATCTGGAATGCACAAACCATCATGTTAACAATGTTCAGGATATGCAAGAAAATTACTTAACATAAACTGAACCAGGAAAATAGGACCCAACCTCAAGGGAAAAGACAATCAAAAGATGCCAACCAAAGGCAATACAGGTGCCAAAAATTATACAACAAAGATTTCAGAAGAGTTATTTTAACTCTGCTTGGTGAGGTAAAGGCAAATGTGCTCACTATGAGTGAAAAGATAGAAAGTCTCAGCAAACACATGTAAACTACAAAAAAAATAACAAAATATTAATTTCAGAATTAAACTATACATTATCTAGAACTAAATTCACTGGATAGTCAACAGAGTGAAATGGGAATGATGGAAGATTTAGGTAGACAGATAAATCAAAATTGTATAATCTGAAGAACAGAGAGGAAAAGAGACTCAACAAAGTAGAGGCAGATCCTCAGAGATCTGAGGGAAATTTCAAAAGGACAATATATGAGCAATTGAAATACAAGAAAAAGAGAAAAGAGAAGTGGTCAGAAAAAGAATTTGAAAGTGTCTGAAAACTTCCAAAACTTACTGAAATACATACATTTACAGATTCAAGAAATATAGTAAACCCAAATATGATAAAATCAAAGAAATATGCCAAGGATCATCATAGTTAACCCATTGAGAATCTTGAAAGCTGTGAGAGAGAAATGACACATTAATGACATAGACAGGAAAACAAATTGAATACTGGTGAACTTTTCATCAGAAGTCATAAAGGCTAGAGGACAGTAAAGGAACTTCTTTAAAGTGCTAAAATAAAATCAGTATTATTCAAAATCCCATATCCAATGAAATTATTAATCAAGAATGAAGGTATTCTTTTTAAAAAGTAATTGAATGTTTGTGTTTTCTTCTATTTCTGAACTCTGTGGTTTCAATGATCCATTGATGTATTGTTACACCAATAACACCCAATTGTTCGCAGCTTCACAGTAAGTCTTGAAATCAAGTAGTATAAGCCCTCCAGATTTTTTTTTCAAGATTGGTAAAACTGCCATGACCTTTTTGTGCTCTTCCTTCATCTACTGCAGTGTGGGAAGTTTCTCCAACATTAAGTTCAGGACCATTGTGGAGTTTACTTTGTTTACTCCCCATTAGTCAGAACTTGTTCCTATGCTGCTTTTTTTTTCTAACAGATGAAAATAATTTTATTCTGCATTTTCTCAAATATCTTTTTATTTACAGAAGCTAATTCCAGTCTCATCATGGCCAGAAACAAGAGTTTGCTTTTATGTTGCTAATAACCTAAAAATAATATTCAACATATTTGCTCTCACTTTGGGACTCATACATTTGGTGATCACCTTTCCACTTGTGTTTGCAACATGGGTACAGAGTAATCACATCCCCCAAAATGTTTCATATTCAATTGTCATAAATTGTTCTAAATCATAATGGCAATAATGTATATCATTATGAACTTTCTTTACAATTTTAAAGAAAAAATCATTTTTTCAGACACAATTCATAGTCAATATACACTTTTATAGAATAAAGTAGTTTCTTAAGTTTTTAACCTCATGAGAATACCACCAAGAAAGTAGAGATAAGCTTAATATGTAAAAGAAGTTTTGCACCAAATGAAATCAAAATGATTCATGTACTATATAAACAGTTTACAGTTCAGACACATAACAATGGTAAGAGAACTAAGTCAGTCAGCACAGGTATAGTACAGTCATGATAAAAGAATATATAGCAGTCAGCATCATGTATCAGTTCCTAATACTTAGATTTTATTAAAGGGCATATGATTCATTATATTAAAATCTAATTATTTTGAACGTTATAAATTTTGTAGTTTTGTTGACATTGTGTCATGGTGAAAACTTGTGCAAAAATTAATTTGTAGCTCATTATAATATTATGTAGATATTCTAAACAAAACTATTCTAGCCAATACAGGGTATCCAAAAATGTTTTTCTTTTAAAGGATTTTGTTTTCACTGTTGCTGAAGTTTAAGAAACACCGATTTATAACAACGATGGGAAAGTAAAATCTTTTTTAAGAACCATAACCAACTTCACTCAAAAGAGAAATTTTCCTAGGTACATATATTTTGGGGAACTTAGCTATGTTCACTTAATATAACATGGTTTTGAAAAACTATTGGTTTTTCAAAACCATGAATGATTAAAAACCCAAATAGTAGAGGGAAAAAATATTACTTTTCAAAGTCATCATAGTTACTGACTACAAATTATAATTTCACAGAAAACACTATTAGTCACAACTGTCTGGGTTTGCTAATAAATTTAAATCTGTTAATTAATTGGCTATGATTTCAATCATGGGGCATTTTTAAATGAAGTAACAATTATGCTCTACACATTACTGTCAAAATGTATCAGTTAAAGAGAGGCCATGGTACTGCACTAAGGCTCAGAGTATAAATACAACAAATTTGAAATTAGTCTGTTTTAAAAAGTCAAAAATAAAACCTGGTGCCTTTTACCTTATAGCACTGTATTGTATTGTATTCTATTTTTTGAGGAACCTCCATACTGCTTTCCACAATGGTTATTACCAATTTACATTCCCACCAACAGTGTAGGAGGGTTCCCATTTCTCCACATCCTCACCCAAAATGTTATTTCTCATCTTATCAGATAATAGCCATTCTGACCGGTGTGAGGTGGTGTCTCACTGTGATTTTGATTTGCATTTCCCTGATGATTAGCATTATGGAGCATCTTTTCATGTGCCTGCTGGCCATCTGCATGTCTTCTTTGGAAAAATGTCTGTTCAGGTCCTCTGTCCATTTTTTAATTGGGCTATTTAGTTTTTTTGGTGTTCAGTTGTATGAGTTCTTTATATATTTTGGATATTAGCTCCTTATCTGATATATCATTTGCAAATACATTCTCCCATATGGTAGGTTGCCTTTTTGTTTTGTTGAGGGTTTCCTTTGCTGTGCAGGATTTTTAGTTTGATATAGTCCCACTTGTTTATTTTTGTTTTTGTTTCCCTTGCCCATGGAAGGAAATATATCCATATGTTTGGAAATGTATCCATAAAGAAATTTCTCATATTGATGTTCATGAGATTCTTGCCTATGTTTTCTTCTAAGAGTTTTATGATTTCATGTCTTACATTGAGATCTTTAATCCATTTAGAGTTTACTTTTGTGTATGGTGTAAGAAAGTGATCTTATTTCATTCTCTTACATGTAGCTTTCCATTTACCCAATATCATTTATTAAAGAGACTTTATTTTCCCTACTGTATATTCTTGCTCCTTTGTCATATATTAATTGATGATATATGCATGAGTTTATTTCTGGAGTCCCTACTCTGTTTCATTGATCCATGGGTCTGTTCCTGTACAAGTACCATAATGTTTTGATTATTGTAGTTTTACAGTATAGCTTGAAATCAGGGGACATGGTATCCCCCAGCTTTGTTCTTCTTTCTCAAGATTGCTTGGCTCTTTGGGGTCTTTTGAGGTTACATAAAAATTTTAAGATTATTTGCTCTAATTCACTGAAAACTGACATTGGTATTTTGATAGGGATTACACTGAGTCTGTAAACTGCTTTAGGCAGGATGAGGACTTTGAATTCCACTGAAGGATAACCTAACTTGGTTTATCACTTGGAGAATCTCCTACATGAGTATCTTTAGATCTGTTTTTGGTGTGTTTATTTTGTTTTGTTTTGTCATTTCAGTTAAATTTTCCAAAGAAACAACTTCTAGTCTTCTGTCTGGAGGTTAAATGTCTGGTAGTTCCTTAGGGTTCAGTAATTAGTTATCAACTCAGTATTTGCAAGTTTCTCTATTTCCATTTCATTTGTTTTTTTCAGTTGATGTCTTAAAATATAACTTTATTACTCTCAGATTGACATTTTGAGAGCAAGCAGACATAAAGGCATGAGTTCATCTTGCCAACCTTAAATAGCAGTATACTCACTGGTTTGTAAGCATGGGAGACTTATTTAACAATTAAAAACATTTCTATACTTCTAATAATTAGAATGAATAATCATACTTAATCAGAGATACTAATCACCACTTGTCTTTTTTATTTCTTTGGTAGGTCCATAATATTTTTTATTATTATTTTATATTAAAATATCTCTATTTACATTTATGTATCAAGTTGTACTAGATAAGCATAAACAGGAATCATGATACTGATGAGAGGTGAAGCAAACCTCTCCACTCATATATTATTTTCCACATACCATTTTGTATCAAGTGTGGGATACTTGCTGATCAAAAAGTAATTGAACATTCCCATCACTTCTATTCAAGAATATATCAGGAAGCCTAACAGAGGTGAGATTTAAAGAGACAATGTTTCTAGGAGAAAACCCACTATAAATTAAAACAAGTAATATCCTTTTACACTGCTGGTAAGTGGTAGATATGACTGATACTTGAACACATCCTGACCAGACTGCCTGTGGTATTTTTGCTGAGAGATAAATGACTGTGTTGGTTAGGTACAACGTCAGCATCATTGCCTTCTCCAATATATGAAAGCATTATTTTAACAGACCTGATGCAGAAAATATAATCTCTTTGCTACTTCTCAGGAGTGACAATGTTGATCTTTACCACTGAGGAAGTTCAGTCATTATATAAACTGATTTTAATTTATACCAGTAAGCCAAAGCATAGTCACATTACTGCACTGAGGGATAATAATACTACTTCTTTAATTCTTGCTAAGAATAGTTTTCATATGAAAAATGTACATGGAGGCCATCAAAGAGAACTGTTGAAACACATATTTGGTGTCCAACAGCCCTGGATTTAAGATATAATTCTCTCTAATTGGTCTTTAATGTGTGTGACCTTGGACAAGTTATACATCTTTTAAGACCAATTTCCCCATTGATACGATAGGGATATTAATATCTACAGCATAAAGATATTGTTAAGAAAACTACTACCAAATAGCAAATGCTCAGTAAATTTCAGTTATTATTTTGTTATTATTATTACTTAAATACATTTGGTAAGGCAAAGATAAAGATATGCTAATCTAAAAAATCAGTCCTGGACAAGATTTTCTGGACATTATTTTTCACAGCAAAAAACTAGACAGAATGTTGAATTTGTATACAAAAGCTACTGCTATCCCCTTTATTATGGCAAATCTACAGTGGTCTAGGTGAATGCAGTGAAAAAGAACAGCCTTCTCCATTCATTCCCTTGTGCGCCTGGCACCCAGATCTGGATTAAATATTCCTAGTACTGAAGGCACTTAGGAATCTGGGGGCCTCTCAAGTTAACTGTGAGAAAATTCTATTGATAAATTGAGTCTGTGGAATTTTTTTTGAAGTAACTCCTCTATAATCCTAAAACATTTCAAACAGAAGTGGGCTTTAAACAAGCTAATGCTATGCTTGGTCAAAACAGTTTGGGAGAGTCTATAAAATAAGCTTATGGGAAGAGATTGAGTTTTTTGGGAAAAAAGCTAAAGCAAAATAGGAAATTCTAACAAAAACTTAGAAATCAGAAACATCAAATGTTTTCTTAGGTAGATGACTACAATTCAGACAAAGTCTTGAAGACTGGAAATGAATTAGTTAGAGGGCTCTAACAGCTCCTTGGTGAAATCTTCTCTGGTCACTCACTGTAAAGTGACTGTATTCCCTCCCCTCAACTCAGAGATCACCCTGTTTCCTATTAGGAACTACCACTTAAATCTTGTTACTACATTTACATTGCTTATATTAATTATCATTTAACATTTCTGGTCTTCTAAACCATTAAAATCTTCCTGAGAGGAAAAGCAAAGTCTAACAATATTTATGAATAAGTTGATTATTAAATGACCAGCTCTAGAGAGATTTCAAGATTTGGATCTGCTTCTGGGAGGTTCACATTCCCTGATGTTTTAAGAGATGGCAGGTGGTTTTGCTTTACAACATGGATGTGCTGTGCATATGTCTCAGGTTATTCTAATTTTAATTGTGTTTTAAAAAGGAACATACCTATTTCAAATATTTTTAGGTTAAATAGACACATTAAAATATTTTTGCTTTCTCTACCTCTTAATCTTAATGAAATTAAAAATTTAAAACTCCAGGCAAATCTGGACCTTAGCATCCAATCTTATTTATACCACTGAGAGGACCAACAGAATAGTGCATCCGAACAGTTCACAATTCCCTTTGTGTGGTCCTAGTACACTTTATCAACAGTTGACATACAAATTATCTTAAATTCTTCCCAATATAAGGAAACCCCTTGCCAGCCCCTGGAGGAATTTGCCTAAAAGTAGACTGAGGAAAGATATCCCCATTCACACACAATACTGGATGTGAAATGATGACTAAATGGTTTATACAGCAGGCAAATATAGGCTTTAATGAACTACAGGACTCAAACCCCTTTCTGGCAAGTTGTGGGGCACAGTTTGCAGAAGAGGGGATAAAGAACCAAATCTCAGAGGCCAAGAAATTACCATAAGGGGGAAGAAGGCTAAAGCACATGGAAATGGGTCACATTCAACAAGACCTGTTCATCACTACCCCAAAAGACAACTCATTAGAGGCCTCAATGACAGACTTCAGAGTGTTTGAGTCCGTCAGAAATGATCAGTGAAGGCCAAGAATCTGAATTCTGAGCACCAGATGAAGATTGTCTCTGCCAATGTCAGCAGGACATATAACTGTAGGTGGAGGAATAAGTTTTTGTTCAGGAATCATAAGGATCCAGAGGAGAAAATGGAGTTGCAATCACAGTTTTGTAATGGTTTTATTCTTAGAAATCCTCATTCCATTAGAACTGATAGCAAAGTTAATTACTTTGATAACTGAAAACCTATCCCAAATAATAACTCAATTTCAAATCATTTAATTAGAAATGTTAATCTCTGTAAGATATTTGGTTTGCTATTCAAAGTCTAACTTCTTTTTTCAAAACTTTTTAAATTGAAATATAGTTCACATAATATTATATTGGTTTCAGGTGTACAACATAGTGATTGAACAATTATATATTTACATTACTAAATGCAAGCCACAATAAGTGTAGTTACCATCTGTCAACATACAAAGATAATATATTATTACTGACTAAACTCCCTGTGCTGTACTTTCATCTCCATGACTAATTTATTTTATAATTGGAAGTTTGTACTTCTTTATTGCCTTCAACTATTTCACCCATCCTCCTAATCTCCTCTGTTAGGCAACTAACAACCTATTCTCTGTGCCTCTGAGCCTACTTATGGTTTGTTTGTATGTTCATTTGATTTTAGATTACATATATATGTAAAATATGCAGCATTTATATTTCTCTGTCTGCAAAATCCAACTTTTTAATTGTTCTACTTTACCTAAAAAGTTGAGTGATATATTTAAGAGAAAAAATTATAGATTTTTCAAACAAATAACAAATATATAAGCAATGATAAGAGTTACAACAGAATAGCTAGAAATCTTTTCAAGAAATTGATTTTTTCATTAAGTCCTGAGTTTCTTTTTCCTATTCAAGAGTAAGTTTTTAGATTTTTCCTTATCTCATAAAATAGCAAACTTTTCATAACATAATGAACAGTTATGGAAAAATTCCTCTCACTGGATGCAATATAATTTACCTGCTAGATTATTTTTTAAATATATATATGTAATTCTATAAATTGTATTTTACTGTTTTATTTAGCAATAATGTTTCATTTATCCTATTCAGGAAAAAATTGTTTAAATTGATTACTAAAAATAATAAACGTGTGAAGAATCTCTTTAACATTTAGTTTAGAATTTAGTTTATTTCCTAAATGGTTTTTCAGTTGAATAAACAAGTTTAGTAGTATATGGTAGGTTTTAGTATACAGATCTTAGAATAATTGAGTTTCTTCATTTTTTTTTTTAGTTTTATTTTATTTATTTATTTGCTTGTTTTTAGTTTGGTATCATAAATCTACAATTACATGAAGGACATTATGTTTAATAGGCTCCCCCCTTCACCAAGTTCCCCCACACACACCCCTTCACAGTCACTGTCCATCTGTGTAGTAAGATGCTGTAAAATCACTACTTGTCTTCTCTGTGTTGCACAGCCCTTCCCGTGCGTCCCCCAAACTATACATGCTAATTGAAATGCCCCCTTTCTTTTTCCCTGACCTTATGCCTCCCTTCCCACCCATCCTCCCCAGTCGCTTTCCCTTTGGTAACTGTTAGTCCATTCTTGGGTACTGTGAGTCTGCGGTTGTTTTGTTCCTTCAGTTTTCCTTTGTTCTTATACTCCACATATGAGTGAAATCATTTGGTACTTGTCTTTCTCTGCCTGGCTTATTTCACTGAGCATAATACCCTCTAGCTCAATCCATGTTGTTGCGAATGGTAGGATCTGTTTTTTCCTTATGGCTGAGTAATATTCCATTGTGGATATGTACCACAACTTCTTTATCCATTCATCTACTGATGGACATTTAGGTTGCTTCCATATCTTGGCTATTGTAAATAGTGCAGCGATAAACATAGGGGTGCATCTGTCTTTTTCAAACTGGAGTGCTGCATTCTTAGGGTAAATTCCTAGAAGTGGAATTCCTGGGTCAAATGGTATTTCTATTTTGAGCATTTTGAGGAACCTCCATACTGCTTTCCACAATGGTTGAACTAATTTACATTCCCACCAGCAGTGTAGGACGGTTCCCCTTTCTCCACAACCTCGCCAACATTTGTTGTTGTTTGTCTTTTGATGGTAGCCATCCTTACTGGTGTGAGGTAATATCTCATTGTGGTTTTAATTTGCATTTCTCTGATGACAAGTGATGTGGAGCATCTTTTCATGTGTCTGTTGGCCATCGGAATTTCTTCTTTAGAGAACTGTCTATTCAGCAACTCTGCCCATTTTTTAACTGGATTATTTGCTTTTTGTTTGTTGAGGTGTGTGAGCTCTTTATATATTTTGGATGTCAGCCCTTTATCAGATCTCTCATTTATGAATATATTCTCCCATACTGTAGGATACCTTTTTGTTCTATTGATGGTGTCCTTTGCTGTACAGCTTTCTAGCTTGATATAGTCCCACTTGTTCATTTTTGCTTTTGTTTCCCTTGCCTGGGGAGATATCTTCAAGAAGAGGTCACACATGTTTATGTCTAAGAGATTTTTGCCTATGTTTTTTTCTAAGAGTTTTATGGTTTTATGACTTACATTTAAGTCTTTGATCCATTTCAAATTTACTTTGTGTATGGGGTTAGACAGTGATCTAGTTTCATTCTCTTACATGTAGCTGTCCAGTTTTGCCAGCACCATCTGTTGAAGAGACTGTCATTTCGCCATTGTATGTCCATGGCTCCTTTATCAAATATTAATTGACCATATATGTTTGGGTTAATGTTTGGAGTCTCTAGTCTGTTCCACTGGTCTGTGGCTCTGTTCTTGTGCCAGTACCAAATTGTCTTGATTACAATGGCTTTGTAGTAGAGCTTGAAGTTGGGGAGTGAGATCCCCCCAAATTTATTCTTCCTTCTCAGGATTGCTTTAGCTATTTGGGGTCTTTGGTGCTTCCATATGAATTTTTGAACTATTTGTTCCAGTTCATTGAAGAATGCTGTTGGTAATTTGATAGGGATTGCATTGAATCTGTATATTGTTTTGGGCAGGATGGCCATTTTGACAATATTAATTCTTCCTAGCCAAGAGCATGGGATGAGTTTCCATTTGTTAGTATCCTCTTTAATTTCTCTTAAGAGTGTCTTATAGTTTTCAGGGTATAGGTCTTTCACTTCCTTGGTTAGGTTTATTCCTAGGTATTTTATTCTTTTTGATGCTATTGGGAATGGAATTGTTTTCCTGATTTCTCTTTCTAGTGGTTCATTGTTAGTATATAGGAAAGCCACAGATTTCTGTGTGTTAATTTTGTATCCTGCAACTTTGCTGTATTCCGATATCAGTTCTAGTAGTTTTGCAGTGGAGTCTTTAGGGTTTTTTATGTACAATACCACGTCATCTGCAAATAGTGACAGTTTAACTTCTTCTTTACCAATCTGTATTTCCTTGTATTCTTTGTTTTGTCTAATTGCCATGGCTAAGACCTCCAGTACTATGTTGAATAACAGTGGAGAAAGTGAGCATCCCTGTCTTGTTCCCGATCTCAGGGGAAAAGCTTTCAGCTTCTCGCTGTTCAGTATGATGTTGCCAGTGGGTTTATCATATATGGCCTTTTTTAGGTACTTGCCCTCTATACCCATTTTGTTGAGAGTTTTATCATGAATGGATGTTGAATTTTATCGAATGCTTTTTTAGCATCTATGGAGATGATCATGTGGTTTTTGTCCTTCTTTTTGTAGATGTGGTGGACAATGTTGATGGATTTTCGAATGTTGTACCATCCTTGCATCCCTGGGATGAATCCCACTTGGTCATGGTGTATGATCTTTCTGATTATTTTTAAATTCGGTTTGCTAATATTTTGTTGGGTACTTTTGCATCTTCATTCATCAGGGATATTGGTCTGTAGTTTTCTTTTTTGGTGGGGTCTTTGCCTGGTTTTGGTATTACGGTGATGTTGGCTTCATAGAATGAGTTTGGGAGTATTCCCTCTTCTTCTGTTTTTTGGAAAACTTTAAGGAGAACGGGTATTATGTCTTCCCTGTATGTCTGATAAAATTCTGAGGTAAATCCATCTGGCCCGGGGGTTTTGTTCTTTGGTAGTTTTTTAATTACCGCTTCAATTTCGTTCCTGGTAATTGGTCTGTTTAGATTTTCTGTTTCTTTCTGAGTCAGTCTTGGAAGGTTGTATTTTTTTAGGAAGTTGTTCATTTCTTCTAGGTTTTCCAGCTTGTTAGCATATAAGTTTTTCATAGTAGTCTCTAATAATTCTTTGTATTTCTGTGGGGTCCGTCGTGATTTTTCTTTTCTCGTTTCTGATTCTGTTGATGTGTGTTGATTCTCTTTTTCTCTTAATAAGTCTGGCTAGAGGCTTATCTATTTTGTTTATTCTCTCAAAGAACCAGCTCTTGGTTTCATTGATTTTTTCTGTTTTTTTATTCGTCTCAATTTTATTTATTTCTTCTATGATCTTTATTATGTCCCTCCTTCTGCTGACCTTAGACCTCATTTGTTCTTCTTTTTCCAATCTCGGTAATTGTGACATTAGACTATTCATTTGGGATTGTTTTTCCTTCTTTAAATATGCCTTAATTGCTATATACTTTCCTCTTAAGACTGCTTTCACTACGTCCCACAGAAGTTGGGGCTTTGTGTTGTTGTTGTTGTCATTTATGTCCATATATTGCTGGATCTCCATTTTAATTTGGTCATTGATCCATTGATTATTTAGGAGCATGTTGTTAAGCCTCCACGTGTTTGTGAGCCTTTTTGCATTCTTTGTACAATTTATTTCTAGTTTTATGCCTTTGTGGTCTGAAAAGTTGGTTGGTATGATTTCAATCTTTTTGAATTTACTGAGGCTCTTACTGTGGCCTAGTATGTGGTCTATTCTGGAGAATGTTCCATGTGCA
The DNA here is from genome assembly GCF_030020395.1 of Manis pentadactyla. NCBI lineage: Eukaryota > Metazoa > Chordata > Mammalia > Pholidota > Manidae > Manis > Manis pentadactyla. Next base: position 62,443,471 of record NC_080021.1, read on the forward strand.
CTTGAGAAGAATGTGTATGCTGTTGCATTTGGATGTAGAGTTCTATAGATGTCTATTAAGTCCATCAGTTCTAGTGTGTTGTTCAGTGCCTCTGTGTCCTTACTTATTTTCTGTCTGGTGGATCTGTCCTTTGGAGTGAGTGGTGTGTTGAAGTCTCCCAAAAAGAATGCATTGCATTCTATTTCCTCCTTTAATTCTGTTAGTATTTGTTTCACATATGTTGGTGCTCCTGTATTGGGTGCATATATATTTTTAATGGTTATATCCTCTTGTTGGACTGAGCCCTTTATCATTATGTAATATCCTTCTTTATCTCTTGTTACTTTCTTTGTTTTGAAGTCTATTTTGTCTGATACTAGTATTGCAACACCTGCTTTTTCCGCCCTATTGTTTGCATGAAGTATCTTTTTCCATCCCTTGACTTTTAATCTGTGCATGTCTTTGGGTTTGAGGTGAGTCTCTTGTAAGCAGCATATAGATGGGTCTTGCTTTTTTATCCATTCTATTACTCGGTGTTTTTTGATTGATGCATTCAGTCCATTTACATTTAGGGTGATTATTGAAAGATATGTACTTATTGCCATTGCAGGCTTTAAGTTTGTGGTTACCAAAGGTTCAAGGTTAGCTTCTTTACTGTCTTACTGTTTAACTTAACTCACTTTTTGAGCTATTATAAACACTGTCTGATGATTCTTTATTTCTCTCCCTTCTTATTCCTCCTTCTCCATTCTTCATATGTTGGGTGTTTTATTCTGTGCTCTTTTTAGGAGTGTTCCCATCTACAGCAGTTCCTCTAAGATACCCTGTAGATGTGGTTTGTCAGAGGCAAATTCCCTCAACTTTTGCTTGTCTGGGAATTGTTTAATCCCTCCTTCATATTTAAATGATAATCGTGCTGGATACAGTGTTCTTGGTTCAAAGTCCTTCTGTTTCATTGCATTAAATATTTCATGCCATTCTCTTCTGGCCTGTAAGGTTTCTGTTGAGATGTCTGATGACAGCCTAATCAGTTTTCGTTTGTAGGTGACCTTTTTTTTCTCTCTGGCTGCCTTTAATGCTCTGTCCTTGTCTTTGATCTTTGCCATTTTAATTATTATGTGTCTGGGTGTTGCCTTCTGTGGATCCCTTGTCATGGGAGTTCTGTTTGCTTCTGTCATCTGAGAGGCCATTTCCTCACCTAGTTTGGGGAAGTTTTCAGGAATTATTTCTTCAAAGACACTTTCTATCCCTTTTTCTCTCTTCTTCTTCTGGTACTCCTATGATGCGAATATTGTTCCATTTCAATTGGTCACACAGTTCTCTTAATATTCTTTCATTCCTGGACACCTTTTTATCTCTCTGTGTCAGCTTCTCTGTGTTCCTGTTCTCTGTTTTCTAGTCCATTTGGTCTCTGGCATCTTGTCCATTCTGCTTTGAAGTCCTTCCAGAGCTTGTTTTATTTCTGTATTCTCCTTCCTTAGTTCTTGCATATTTCTCTGAAATTCCATCAGAATGGTTATGGCTTTTGTTTTGAATTCTTTTTCAGGAAGATTGGTTAAATCTATCTCCCCAGATTCCTTCTCAGGGGAGGATGTGGAAGATGTCTGGGTTAGTCTGGTCTGGATCAAATTTTTTTGCCTTTTCATGTTGATAGATGCAGTGGTAAGCTGTTGACTTGTCTGTCAGCTGGGAGAGCCAAGACCCTTTCCACTTGCTCCTGGCCTTTCTTTACTGGGACAACAGCGACCCCTAGCAGCTTGTGTTTGGCAGTTGCACATAGACTGGGTCTCTGTTTCTTGCCTGGCTGCTATGGAGGAAGCTCCCTTGCTCTGGGCGTGGCCAGCCTCATGCTGCTGCTCTGCTATGGATGCTGGAGGGGGAACAGACAGGGGACTGTTTATCGCTGTGAGGGGTCTAAGAGCTGCTGTTCAGGGGGTTAGGGCTCCTAGAGTTCCCCGGGATTCCCAGCTGCTGGGCGAAGTGTCCCGGGATGCTTCCGTCCAGTTGTGGGGTCCCTGTCCCTTTAAGAATTTCAAAAAGCACTCACTTTTCTTTGTCCCCAGGGTGCTGGCTTGGGGGGACCTGTTCACATGTCTTACTGTCCTGTTCCCCTAGTATCCAGCACCCCACGCACGCATTGTGTCTGCGCTCTGGTCCGGATGGCTGGGGCTGGGTGTTTAGCAGTCCTGGGCTCCCTCTCCCTCCCCACTCCGACTCCTCTCCTCCCGCCAGGAGCTGGGGGGAGGGGCGCTCGGCTCCCGCGGGGCCGGGGCTTGTATCTTACCCCCTTCGTGAGGCGCTGGGTTCTCACAGGTGTGGATGTAGTCTGGCTGTTGTCCTGTATCTTCTGGTCTTTTAGGGATAGTTGTATTTGCTGTATTTTCAAAAATATATATGTTTTTGGGAGGAGATTCCCACTGTCCTACTCACACTGCCATCTTGGCCCCACCCTGAGTTTATTCTTAAATACTGTTTTATAATGTGTGATTTTTATTTTAAAACAATTTTATATTAATTTTAACAGTCAAAAGAATAGTACCCCAAAAGTTATTTTTCCCTGAATCATTTGAGAGTTTGTGACCAGCATAATGCCCCAATACTCCAAATACTTCAATGTATATGTCCCACAACAGGGATATTCTTTTATGTAACCACAATACATCAAATACTGATGTATCACTACCTCTAATCTATAGACCTCAATTTTGCCAATAATGTCACAGAATTCACTTGCCTAAGATCACTTTTCCATTTAGTTGCCAAGTTTCTTGTAGCCTCCTTCAATCTGAAAAGATTTCTTAGATTTTTCTTGACTTTTATGGTTTTGACTGAAGAAGATTACAGGTCAGTTATTTTCTAGTTATTCTTGATTTGGATTTATCCAATGTGTTCTCATGATTATATTCATATTTCACATGGTTTGGTGGCAATTTTATGAAATCAATGCTGTGTCCTTCACATTGCCTATTATCAGGCAGTGGACAATATCCTCAGCATTCTTGTTTTCTTCCTTTACATACTCAGTATTCTTATCTTCAACAGTAAACCTATGGGTGCTATTGCAGTGCGGGAGCCTCTGGGTAGCCTTTCAGGTACAGAGGGCCAATCCGTGGGTCTCCTGGGCCTTAAACTTGAGTAAAAATCTGGTTCCAATTATTTTCAATGCTTTTTATAAATTTGATGAATCCTCTGAAGGTAGACAATCTCATGTCAGTGCCACTCTGCTCATTGTGGATGCTTTCTTCATTTCTCTTCAGATCCCAAACACTTTGCTGGCTGACTGCTACATCCATGCCTCACACAGATCTCTCCTTATCACTTGGGCTTTAATACCCCAAATTAGGCAGCCCCCAGCACAGCCATTCCCATTCCCAAATGGATGATATTTCCAATCTGATCGATGACAACATCCTGCACTGGGCCTTTTCCTCTACTTGTGGGAAACTCTGCCCTACTGAGTATATCTTGGATTAATTTATTCAGGAAGGAAGGGAAGAAGTAAAGAGTGAAGGAAGAAAGAAAATAATGACAGATTACTTAAAATTATATCCTTATTGCTCTGTTGAAATTTTATATATATATACTTTCAAAGTATTTCAAGTTATTTATACATATAAATAATATGGCTCATGTATTTCCTTTTATAACTAACATCCTCAAGGTTCTAAGAAAAAGTTTCTTAAGAAAAATGAATTTAAAAGATTAAGAAATGCTAAAAGACAGATACCTAGATCTCAAAGAATATTTACATAGTATAAAATAACTATACCAGATAAGAATCTATCTATTATTATCTATTTTCCCCTTGGAAACTTCAATATCTAGTAATAAAAATAATCGTACTTCCTAGATGGGAATGATTTGAGAAGTTAAAAATAATCCTCCACACTTTATTGAAATGATTTTCTTACAGTTGCTAAAGCAAAATCCTTCCCTGGTCCTATTGACTTAGAGATGCTTATTTGGTTTAGATAATGATGACTACAAGAGGAAAAAATAATTAAGAGATCATTTTATAATTACCTAAGTTACCTGAAATGAAGATGAAACAACTCTAAAATTCTTTCTTTTTTGAAGAGTTAGGCATGATTTTAAATCCATCATAGCTATAGCTGGAACCTCAGCTACATGGTCCTGGGTATGAAATAACAACGGAATGTTTGAGAATTGACTCAATGAGGATTAAAAGCTCTGGGGGCAGTTACTGCATGTTAGCAGCCACTGGGGAGAAACGAAGTGAATTGAGCAAGTCAAACTTTTCTGATATCAATTTATGTCCTTTGGACCAGAACCTACATTATTAGTGCTTTGAACTTTCAGAAGTGGGGCTGCCCAAGGTTGTCATTAATTATATCTCTATTGTGTTTAGTTCATCAGAAAAGTTTAGCTCTTCAATTTCATAATTCACATTCACTGGTCACTAAAAGTTAACTCATCTTCCAAGTATTCCTGAAGACTTTCCAAAAAAAACTGAAGCACACTCAGAAAGAAAAGAAGAGAAAGGCTTTGTATCATTATTTTGAAAACTCTGCTTCCAATATAACTATTTTTCTTGTAATTTATTTGATCTTATTTGTAGAATCCTTAAGGATTATTTGTCATTATCTCTGAAGTCTAATAGATTTGCTAGCCTATTTCTCAAAGTTGATGATTCCACACAGGAGACTATTTTCTTAATTTCCCAGTGGGCTCTTTCAATATATACATTCAGGCTTCCAATTTTGGAAATTTTTCTTCAATAACAATTATAAATATTAATTTTGTACCAATGTGTTATTTTAATCTTTAGTGACTCCACTTATACAAATATTATTCCTTCTTTGTCTATCTTCCATTTTTAACACATTCTTAACTTGTTCTTTCACTTCTTTAATTTTTGTCTTCTTGGTTGTTCTCTTACTTTCCTAAATTATTATGAGGTTTTTATTTATCGTTATTCTTTCTTAGGCATCATATACTTGTTTTTATTTCTGTGTCTTCCATTTCCTTTGTGAATTTAATCCATCTTCTTTTATTTATTTCTTTTTCTTCTCTTTCCTGCTCTTTCTTTTCTCCAAATTCTTGTTTGAGCATATTTAACCAAGTTTTAAGTGTTGTCTTATAATTGTTTTTGCTACATTTTCCTTCCTTTTTAAAGAAAAATATAAGTATATCAGTTAAAGCTTATTGAATTTTTAAAAATAATTCTGTGCATACTTACTGAGTTTTCTTTCATTAATCATTGTGAACTTTGGGTGTTTTATGGAATTTCTGGTTCACTGGCATCCTCTTGTTAGTACATCAAAATAGATCAAAATCCAGACTTCAAGTGCATTTTGTTATTTCTTTTTTTTATGCTTAGGGAAAACATTGTGTGTGTCTGACATTTAGTTCTGTTTTGTCTGTTAGGACCTTAATCTTCCCTTTATTACTGAATTGCCAAAAAAATCATTCTCTTTTTCTTTTCCATGCAGTTTTTCTAGGCCTGTCCTTGCCCACTGCAAAGGCTTGCGGTGGTGCTATCTTGTGAAGATTGTTTCCTATGATTTGATGTTTTTCCTTTATTTACTGTTATTTTGACATTTGGTCATTCTTTGTCTTCAAGTCACACATAAGGCAATTTTTGATATAGTTTTTGCTATTATTGTTGCTGTTTTATGTTGCTCTTCTTCTCATAGTTTTGAATTGTTTGGGGAGGACATACTGAAAGAAGTGCACTTAGACTGTCACTGTCTTCAGTTATTTGGAAGTACTTTGTCTTTTACATTTTCATTTCCATTTGGCCTATGCTCCTTAACCAATGTTATCTAGACTGAAATGAGCAACTTATTATTAACTATTATTATCTTCCACAATAATCAAATACATACATTATGATAACTAGAATAAAATTTGCATTGTTATTAATGTATTATAAACCAATAAAGTGAAACTTGAAAAAAATAATATCCAGTCCTGAAGTTGGCAATTTCCATTCCATTAAAAACAAGGTAGATGTACTACGCAATCAAGGAGAGCATTTTATATTGCCAAATTACACCCCTGCTGTACCTGCTATGTTGTTACAAAGGAGTTCAGTCTTGTGAATGTCACTGAGTAGTTTTTACTAGTAATAAATTAAGTTTGAATGCATTAAAACATTTAAATGAAATAGCACTGTATTACCCAAAATGAGGTGGGTGTAGGTCATTAGAGCATAAATTATTATCCATTTTAAAAATTGCTAGTTTCTTGTTTTCTGGCAAGAAAACAGTGAGCCATTTTAGAGACCTGGCAAAGCCAAGTATATTTTAGCACAGTTTCAAGATAAAAACAACTTGTCATGTCAATAGCCGAGGCAAAGTTAATGAGATGTAGTTTAGTACCATTATATCCTATTTTGCCATGCAACTGAAAAAAAAAGCAGTGTGAGGTTTGACCATATTCACCTTACCAGTGACAAATGACAGTGATTATTGGAAATAATCCTTATCTAAATAGTAAACAACATTCTATTTTAAAATTTGTTCTCAATTGCACTTAGCTTCTTCTTTCTAGTATCTTCATCAAGAAAAAAAAAACATTCTTTTCTTTCAAATGTCTATAAGATGTTAATGTTATTTGGAAATTATATGAGGACTTGTTACTACAGATGGTCAAAGGCCTTTTCCATGCACTGTCCTAGGGTCTATCTTCAGCCTAACTACAGCTACAGCCCTCTCTCCCTTTTTATTCCCTCCTCTCCTCCAAAGGGATTGTACTTTATTCCTACATTAGTGGCTGCGACCAACCCATCTGTCCATTGGAGGACTTCTCTTTCCTAAAACTTAAGTGAAATGGGGATTCTGTCTCCCCACTTTCTTTGTTGCCACTAAAAATAAGCAAACTAATGGATTTTATTGTTGATCACTAAAAGGAAAAAAGACGTCACTAAATTAAATACAAACAAGTTACCAAAATGATAAATTTCCTAATTTACAGTTCCTGAAAAATGATTAGGTTTCCTTTCTAAAATTGAAACTTGAGGATCCTACACAATTTTGCCTGGCTATTAGTTTTTTATGGTAGAGATAGAGTTCATCAAGCAGTTTAACATTCCTTGAATTTGTGTCTTTAAACAATGCATTGTTTGAAACATTTCCACAAAATAATACTTCCCGGTCAGAAAATATCCAACAGTCTTGGTAATAAGTTCCTTTTTTTATTCAAATTGACAGTCTGCATGTCAATAAGCTTCAGCTAAGCCAAAGATTTTCTTCTTCTGGGTATCTTAATCTGAGTCACTTGGAGTTACAGCTTGGTTGAGTTTCAGTTTATTTCTTTTTCCCTTTTTTTAATAGACTATTTTTTTAGAGCAGTTTTAGGTTCATAGAAAAATCAAGTGGAAATTACAGAGTTCCCATATATCCACTATCTGCACACATGCACAGCCTTCCCCACTATTAACATCAACCACCATAGTAGTACATTTGTTATAATTAATTAATCTATATTGACACATCATTATCATCTAAAATCCATTAGAGTTTAGCTGACATTAGAGTTCTTGGTATTGCACACTCTATGGGTTAGACCAATGTATAATGACATGTATCCACCATTATGGTATCATATAGAATAATTTCACTGCCTTAAAAATCCTTTGAGCTCTTTCCATTCATCCTTCTCTCTTCCATAACCCCTAGTAACCACTGATCCTTTTACTGCCCCCATAGCTTTGCCTTTTCCAGACTATGACGTAGGTAGAATCATACAATGTGCAGGTTTTCTAGATTGGCTTCTTTCATATAATAATTTGCGTTTATTTCCTCTCCATGCCTTCGTGGCTTGATACCTCATTTCTTTTTTTCAAAAAACAGAATTAATTTTTTAGAGGAGTTTTAGGTTCACAAAACATTAAGCAGAAGGTATAGGGGTTTCCCATGCAGCCCTAGCACACATACACACTGCCTCCATTACTGATATCCCCCACTAGGGGGGTACATTTTTCACAATCAATGTATCTACATTGACACATCATAATCATCCAAAGTGCACAGTTTTTATTAGTGTTCACTCTTGGTGTTGTACATTCTTTGGGTTTGGACAAATGTATGAGACATGATCCACCATTACAGTATTATACAGAGTAGTTTCACTGCCTTAAAAATCCTCTGTGCTGTGCCTATTCATTTCTGCTTCCCCATTAATCCTGGCAACAACTGATCTCTTTACTCTCTCCATATTTTTGCCTTTTCCAGAATGTCATGTAGTTGGAACCATTCTGCAGGTAGCCTTTTCAGATTGGCTTCTTTCCCTTAGTAAAACACATTTAAGGTTTCCCCATATCTCTTCATTTACTGATAGATCATTTCTTTTTAGAGCCAAATAAAATATCATTGTCTGAATGCACCATAGTTTATGTATCCATACATTTATTGAAGGACATCTTGGTTGCTTCCAAGATTTTTCATCAGTCTCTTTTTCTTACTCATATTTAATAACTTGAAACTTTTATTCCTTAGTATGTGTGGGTACAAGCTTTCTAGTTCCAGGAATGTTATCAGATGGCGAGCTGTAGGATGTTTTAAACTACTTATCCCTGTCACACTCCAATACAATACTGTTATATTTATCAATCTCGATCCAAGAGCATATCTTCTCCACTTCTAAAAAAAAATAATGCTTTGAAATATCCCAAACTTAGTTATGTGGTAATAAGTTATCTTCCCAATTGCTTATTGCATACATTGATTCTATATCCTTTCCTTTTTTTAATTTATAGAAAATAACCAGAGAGTGGCAGAGTGACTTGCTTTTCCCACCTTAAAGTCACTGCTATTTTTGAAATAAAAGAGATCTTTTGAAATAAGAGGTTTTAATTTGAAAACTGGTTTATTCTAACTTCTTTTTCTATAGTATTCTTAATAGGAAAGAATAAAAATAAATGTGTACATGATTTTTATTCAAGGAAATTATATTTAAGCATGTTAAAAAAAAAATGAATGTCTTGTTCACTGGTGGCTCAAATCATCTACTAACACCTGTCAGACATCAGAAGGGTACATACCCCTTTCCAAAAGATCTGCATCCTTTACAATATGATGGGTTAATTATACACTGGCTAATATGGTTAGAATATATCTCTATCCCCTGAGGCTACAAGTCTGAAGACTGAAACACCTAGAGGAAAGTAGTAACTTTAGGAATCAATAGTTTGATAAGGAGCTCCATGAAAATGTTCATATATAAAGGTATACCTCCTTGCGATGCAGCAGAAGAATATTATTTCTTCTTTTACACTGATATTTTAGATAAAACGGGTTTTTCTATCATTTTATCCCTTTCCTTAAACCTGGGATGGGAGGTAGGAATCCTGGCTTATATTTTTGGGTGACAGGACCTCTTTCTTGACTTATTCTGGTTAGTCTGTTTTTTAGGTCAATATTAGAAAATGTTCTCATACTTTGTATCTCATATGGTTTCTCTATTCTGTATCTCAGGTTTTGCCTTACCCTTTTCCCTTAGATTTGAGAGTTCTTTGACTGTTTTTTGGTTCAAATAATCTAGTGAAATAACATGACCTAAAACAAATACCAATACAAAAACACAGGACTCTACAAATAGTACACTGGGCAATAAAGAAAAATTGGCCTTGTGAAGAAACTTAGAAAATAAATAATGTGTGAAATACATTCACAGGAATTTTATATTTGTGCTACAAAAGCCAGTATATAATTATGGAGTGCTTCACAACTTGGATTTTGACTTGTGTACATAAACAATGCCACAATTAGGCCTACTTTGTCCTGAATGATTACAGCAGACAAACATCAGTACACACCAATAAGGTATTTCTATGAATTTCCTAAATCACAATGAACATTAGATTTTCTTTTACTACATATGTAATTTCCAAGTGGTTTATGTCTTCTGCCTCTGAGTAGTTATGATTGAAGCAAAAAATTCTGAGATCTTGCAAGGAATTATTGAAGCTGACAAATGCTGTATGGTATTTCACAAGCTGCCCTTTCTAGCAGAGAAAGCTGAGTGTGCAGTACTTGAAGAATCAGGAAATAAAGACACCTGGTTATAATTTATCACCATTTTCTTTGGCTAGACTAACCTTCTTGTCTTGTGATCTTTTACTGCTTTTGACTTTCCACATTAACTCGTTCAAATACATTATTGTATTATATTTTCAAAGTTCACAAGGGTTCAGTAGATATGGGATTTAAAGACACTACGTAATATACAGATCAGAAGCTTTGCGTTGCCACAGACCCCTGCATTAAGCATCAACAGTTATCCCGAATGAGTTTAGCTACTTTGCTTCCTTCCCTCTCCTAACACCCATTGTTGCCTCCTAATGCATCAGGGAAAGGCATGTCAAGAATTGTTTTTGTTTAGTAAAAGCCCTGTGGCCTATTGGCCTTCCTTTAAGAAAAGAAAGCATCAGTAAAGGAGACCTTCACATCTATAATTGTCAGTTGGTTGACCAGAAAATCTGGCCTCAAGCTACACCTACCCACAAACTGAAGCTTTCTTTCCAAGCCCAACATCCCCAGAGTTTCGGCTGAAATGAATAGATTCATTGAAATGCATCTGTATATATAATATTCAGAAAGAAACTTTTCTTTCAGTATTTGTCCATTTTCACCTTACAATGTCACTTTCAGTAACTGTGATTATAGCACTTCTACAATTTACTGAAGAAAACTCATCCTCTTCTGTGTGAAGGATGTTTAAGCCATTAACTTTAGCCAAGACGAGTCTCTGGGGAATCAAAGCCATATATCCAACGACTTACTGAACCTCCACTTTCAGGTCCCATTGTCTTCTACAAGGTAACATTCCAACCAATCAACTTACCATCTTTTCCCACCTTTCTCAGTTCAAGCCTTATCTTTCTCCTGTTGTATTGTGACACCTAAATGATTGCTACAACTGTATGCAGTCGACTTAAATAAAAACTTTATGATTTATATTGGACTACTCCATGTCCCTCACACCCAAATTCATACACTGCTAAATCATGTTAATTTTATCTTCCAAATATATCTTAAATCTATCCACTTCTTACACAAACACTGGTTCTTTTGAATAAACTATTATGATATATCAGCATCCTAATTTGGTTCCCTTCCTCAAGTTTCAGACATTTTCTAACCCATTATTCACATTAGAGCCACAGTATCTTAAAACCAATGATCTCACTTCAGTAATAAAAGCCTACAAACATTCCTTTCTTCTCTTAAGAATAAGTCAAAATTAAGTAGAATTAAGTAGAATATCTTATAATTTTGTCTTATAAGAAATCTATGATTTACTGTCTGATATTTCTCTAGCTTCATTTATTACCATTTTTAGTTAAAGTAGCTCATATCATTTAAGTTATCATGAATTTATTAACATGGTGCTATTTAGCTCTGTAAATTGCTCTTAAATGTTTACAATTTTTACATTTATAAGGAATCACTAATTCTCTCAGAAAAAGATCACACACTATTGCCTAACAGCAAGTCAACTAATATAAACTATACTAAAAAGGTGAGAAGTAATAAAAATATTGAAAAATATCTAATAAAAGGTAAAATAAGGAAAAAACCTTTAGTGAAAATAAGGTGACACTGATTAATGTAAAGTGAAGATTTCACAAGGATAATCAAAAATATGGGTAGATCTTTCTTTAAATTATATATAGGGAGATCTTTTCTAATTATAACTAAAAATCCAGAAGCAATAAAAGAAAAGAATTACTTGACTATATAAAAAATTTTACATTAGTATGAAAAAAATACCATAAATGACATAAAAATACAAATGATAAAGTGAGAGATAATACTTGCCACACATATATGACAGATTCAGGGATAATAATTTAATACATAATGAACTCTTAAAAATTGAGAGAAAAATTACAAAAGCCTGAAAACATAATAGACAAAAAAATATAAAAGATAAATTCTCAAACAAAAGGTGAAAATATTATTCTTAAATATATAAAAGCCTTTCACCATTACACATAATTAGAATAAAGCTATTTAAACATCACTATTTTCACCTTTTTTAATTTACCAAGTTGGAAAATTAATATGTAAAACAACACAACTATTGGTGAGACTAGGAGAAGAGACTCATATATTGCTGGTGGGAACAAAAATTTATACAAACCTTATGGAGGAAAATTTGGCAAACTCCCCACCAAAAAATACATATGTGTTTACTTACTAATTCAGTAACCCCAGTTCTAGGAATTTATCTGAAGATACATCTCCATCAACACTAAAATACATGATGTGCTCAAGGATATTCACTTCAACATTATTTGTTATTGAAAAATACTGGACTCAATGTAAATGTCCATACATAGAGGAGTGATCGAATAAACTCTGCTGCATCTATACAGTACATCTGATAGAGTACCTTGCAAGTATAAAAATGAGTAAGGAAGAATTGATACAGAGTGACTTACAGAATATATATTTTTAAGTGAAAAACCTAAATGCAGAAGAGTACCTTTAGTATGTCATCTTTTGTGAAAGGAGAAAAATAAAATATATGCATGTATTTACTTGGGTAAACACAAAGAAACACAGAAAGAATAAACCTAAACACTAATGAGATTGGTGACTTTTAGAAAATGGTTGGAAAATGTGTATTAGTATATTCTATGAATATAGCTTTTCTCTGTTATCCAAAAGCAGAGCATTCCTATGAAATCTTTCATAAACTGAAATGACCTAAAGGGAATATCTCTCCTTTCCAAAAGTTCACATTATGCCACTTCACTTTTATGAAAGACCTACATTGGTATGCTAATGATTTATTTCATAAAATCTTCTTTGGATTTCTTTCAGTTAGCAAAACAGTTACTAAAAGTAAAGTTGCATAATGCAGACTTTTGGAAATCTATATACATTTTTAAATATATCTGACTTTCACAGTCATATTAATGTTTAATGTACTCAGAAAAATTAAATAAATCCATACAAACACTCTAGAATTGAATACAACAGAAACATTTTAACTGTATTCAAATGAACAACATTACAAATTGAAGAGAGAATGGTTGAGATCAAAATCAAGTCACTTTCAACACAATGATTAGAGTATACACCCTCAAGTTAAAGAAAAAAGAAAAAAAATACCTTCTAGAAACACTAAAAATAAACTGAAATCCAAGCAGAAGGTTTATTTTATAATAAAGATTTATTTATTATAAATCTTTTTATAATAAATAATAAATAAATAACTTATTATAATAATATAATAAATAAAAAACTTATTATAATAAAGGTTTATTTATAATAAAATCATGAATGAGCAGTTCTGAAATCACTGTCTATATTTTCTAGAACTGAACACATAAGTAAAAACTTTGGGGAAATGGGAGACAGGTTTCTCACTCAGAAAAAGGAGAAACCTTTTATGGAAATTAAGAAGACAGAATGAGGCCTGTGAATATGAACTGGACTTGCCACATCAGTGCGAGAACTACCTGCTTCTATACTTTAGAAATATATAGAAGCAATGCTCCCCAGTAGCAATGAGCACAACTAATACCTGATTTTGGTTTCTAAATACCACTCTCCTCTTAAAGGAACCAGGAATCCTTGGAAAAATGGCAGATTCCAGAAAAGGGTTGGGAAACTATAAGATAATCCTGGATTAGTTCTGATCTAGAATGTAAGGAAATGCACAAAGAATGACATGGCATGGGGCCCAGAGCCAATTTGAAGGAGCTCTTACTACCATTACAACGTGAATATCAAATGATTATAGTAAGAGACTATATGGTTGAGATCAAAGTCAAGTCACTTTTAACATAATGATTAGAGTATATGCCCTCAAGTTAAAGAAAAAAGAAAAAAAAAATACCTTCTAGAAACACTAAAAATAAACTGATTTATTATTCAATAAAATAAGATTCTATAATTCATAGTGATATAAATAAATGAGTACATAACTGGGAAGAAGAGAAATTATTTATTTTTAGTAGCATGATAACTAATAAATGTACAAGTACGATGGCATTCAAAATCACCATTTGCCAAACACCATTACACTTTTCTTTATTATAATCACTGATGTGATCAACAATCATCAATGAGTGTTAATAATTAGTCCATCAAGAGTAACAAGATGCTTACAATATCTTTGCATATATTCTCACATGACAATAATCACAAATTATACAGTAGTAACTTTATAAGGGAGAAACTTGGCAGAAACCACCTTAACCAAATGATCAGATTAACATTGCATGTCACAAGATAAATTAACAACCACTACCAGGTATAATATATTGAAAACTTAACATCAGTTCTATGGCATTTCTATCCCAAGTGTGTATCCTCAATATAATCTTGAGAAAACACCAGACAAACTCAAATTGAGAGATACTGCAAAACTATTCATGTCCAAACCTGTCAATGCCATAAAATGCAACAAAGAAAATAATGAATTACTTCAAATTAAGGGAGATGAAAGTGATATGACAATTGAACATGACACATGATTTTGGATTTTCTTTAGTTCAAAGGTCATCAGTATAGACATTGGTGAAGTCACAATGAATTATTGAATCGATATTTATTTCCTTTTACTGAAAACTGCACTGTGGTTATGTTTTTGGGAAATAAATATTAAAGTGTTTATAAAAGGACACTTAACAAAGTGTTATTAAAGGGCATCTTGCCTGCAACTTACCTTTTAATGGCCAAAGAAAAAATTTTCTATCTATATGCCTACTCACCTAGAAAAAATGATAAAGCAAATATAGTAAGATGTTACCTTTTGGAGAATTAAGCAAAAGGTGTCCAGGAATTCTAAATATTATTCTTGTAACCTTTCTATAAGTCAGAACTTATTTTGAAAAAAAAATTAAATAATGATGGCTTTAAGTAGCTCATAAACATTTATTTTCTCAGAACTATACTAATTCCTTTTCCACTAATAAGAATCTACATTTTCTTCAAAATTTATGTATCTGTTTTCATTCATTCTTCATTTTATTAAAAGATACCATCTAATAGTAGTAATAAAATCATTAATATTTTTTATAGTAAACAGAATGATAAAGTACTTAAGTCCAAAATTTTAAAAAGAAAGCAAGGCTATTCAAAAGAAAAAAGACAGAGATAGTCATAAATAGAGCAATTTATATCTAAGGAGGTATAATATTTTTACTCACATTCACTATTATAGAACATTTATACTGTAAGGAACCCACTTCATTTTACACAACAGCAAACTAAATTCTTGACAAACTGTCTATACTCATACAATTGGGGAATGGCAGAGCTGGAAATAAAACCCAGATTTCTTGACTGCACTGACATGGTGATTAGGATTTGGTACCTTCTCTGTTACTAGCCGGGTCTGAGTCTATGACAGGGAAATTCTTTCTTGAAGGACTGTGGATTAGTAGTTTAGAAAACAAGACTGTGACTAAAGAGGCTTGTGTTCTAGAACCAGATCTGTTGCTTACTATGTGACTGTGGGGAAATCTCTTCTAGTTTTAATTCCATGTATAAAGATATTTTCCCCAATTTTATTTATTAAAACAAAAAATAATTTAAAATATCACATTAAAGCAAATATTTTTAAATAAAAAACTTCTACAGTTATCCTACAAATACAGCTTTGACAAGTACTCTATTTTTTCAAAATCAGTTTGTAGTTGACTATCAAATGTTGATGGGAAAATAAATTAGTATATACTTTCTGAAGACTGATGTAACAATACTGTTTAAAACTATAGTAATTTGTGTACACTTTCTCTGACAAATCCACCAACAGAAAAACACTGTAAGAATATAATCAGCTAAGTGCTGAAAGTTATAGATACAAGGATATTCCATCTTAACTCTATGTAAATAAAAAAAAGGAAATATTATTGGACTTCAGTAATAGCAGATTTATTAAATATGCTGTATCTACATAATGGGATAAAATACAGATATTAAAATAGAACAATATTTACCAAACATGTATTAACACTAATCCCTGTAATGTATTCTATGGAAATACAAGTATTTAGAATCTATAAAATTATGTAAAGTTAGGTGCCATTAGTTCTCAGATATGTTAATATTCTGACATCCACTGTAGTTCTCCAGATACAAGGACAGAAGAGATACTGTAGCAAAATGTTTCTAAATTGAATTGACCCTATTTTTATAGATAACTTACTAACATCTCATGGAACATGGTTTAGCAGAATAATGTGTGATAATTGTTGTAATACTGTGGCAAATATTCAAAATATATAGTTCATTAAAATGGTATTATAAAAATGTATGTATATTATACAAAACTATATGTGTGTGTGTCATATATATATATATGCCAAAAAATTAACGATCTTGGGTTAAGAAATGAGAAGTAAATATTTTTTTCATGTTTAATTTTTAAATCTCCTACAATGTAAATAAATTACCTACTCCACTCAAAATACTTAGTTAACAAATGTTGGTACTTGTATCTTTCTGCTCTCTGATTCTTTATTATCCCATTATTTTTTTTAAGACCCCATATCCTAAAATCAACTATTTATCATTATTTTGGACCCAAGACAGAAAATTCTGTCAGTGTTTCTTCCTTCAGAGGATCCTTTTCTGTTTCTCCGTTGGTCTCCTGTACATCTGGTTGGTTTCATCTCATGTCCCCAGCTCCCACATATGTAGTCTCACCACCACCCCCTGACATTTTTGTGTTTCCATAGTACACTGCCAGACACTTCTGCCAAAATCAACTCTCATATGCATTGCTTTGCCCACATCAATTTCTTCTTCAAATCCTTCAAAGACAGTATTCCTTTGCATATGAAATACAAATTGTTCATATACATTTTCAAAAATCCTCCATCTGCACATAAATACTATACATGAGACCTCTCATCCTCTTCTTCATACTGCTCTTTGCTGCTTAATATGTCCAAATACTTAAAATAACCATATTCACATTAATATTGCTCAAACATTTTTAAAAACATTTTTCTTTTCTTCTCACTAAATGATTTCTTCCATTTTTATATCCTCTGACGGTTTACATAAGGGAAGGAGGAAATGACTCCAACATTGTGTCTATTATATAGGAACACTGAACAAGTTTACTTACTACATATCATCTCTTTTAATTCATTGGAAATTGAGTCATTCTAAGTCAAGAAAATATGATTTCATGACCTAGGAATTAAGAATGTTCTGATTAGTTCTACCTTATACCATTTTCTTCCTTCCTGAAAACTTTTTGACTATCATTTTGCTGCCAATATATATTTTTTCTCTCTAATGTTCCTAATAATTGGGCTAAGGCGTAGGGAGCTATGATTCTATTTTTTAGTTCCCAAATGAATCCCTAAGTTTTATTATTATTTATTTTTTACAGCCAACCTCTGTAGAGTATTAGTTTTTTTTCTTAGGTGAGTAAATGTCTCTTGCCAGTCTTGACAGAGGGTTATAAACTTGTTATTTTATTAAGAACAGGAAATTAACATTAATGAAAGAAGTGTACCATCTTTAATCAACATGGTATCAAAACAATGGACAGTTTAGTATCAAGAAAGTAGACAGGGCTTAATTCCCTAAATGGAAACCTACACTTTCCCTAAAAGGAAAATTTGCCACCATACAGTGACATACCCAAAAAATCAAAAAGTAAAAAATGATGTGTACTAAAATATAAAGACAGTAAAACCATAGCCTAACATTTTATTTTAATTATATTACACCATATTTAATTGTTTTCTTGATAAGTTTGTGAGTTTGGGGATCTCTATTTTATAGCAGATACAAAAAACCATTTTAATCCTATTTGTTTCAGGTTTTATTTATTAGTCATTGAAAACTCAGTCATACCAATTTATTAGTTTGCCTGGGCTATCATAACAAAACACCACAGACAGGAGACTTAAACAACAGAAATGTATTTACACAGACCTGGAAATTAAAGTCTGAGATCAATGTATCAGCAAGGCTGGTTTCTCCTGAGGCCTCTCTCCTGGCTTGTAGGTAGCCAGTGTTATCACTGTGTCCTCTCATAGTCTTTCTTTTGTGTCAATGCTGCCTGATGTCGTTTTGTGTGTTCAAATTCTCTCATCTTATAAAACCACTCAGATTACATTAAGGCCCACCCTAGCAGCCTCATTTTAAATTAATCTCCTCTTTAAAGGCCCAATCTCCAAATACAGTCACATTCTAAATAAATGGGGGTTAGGGTACCAACATAAGAATTTTGGGGAGACACAATTCAACCACAACAACTAGCAACACTAAACTGAAACACCAACCTACCTAAGATCTGTATTTTCTGAGATTAAGTGATGATTTAGTCCAAATGATATTAAAACTGAAAAATCTAGAGATTTATACATAGTAGCTGTGAACTCTAAGGGCAAAAATATGTTTAGTTCATCCAGGAATGATTATATTTTTAGTTATTAAATAATATTACCAATTCCTCTGATATTAAAAATTAATGTTTTTCTAATTTTCATTTTTTAAGACAGAATTAGCCACTTTGATTTAGTGTGTTTCCAACTCTAGTAATAATACCCATGTGACACAAAGCCACAAAGATACACAATGCTTTTCCTTCACATCCCTCTCATATCATATATCTAGCATAGAAAACTTTAGCTCTGAGTAAAATAGGAAAAAATTTTAAATGTAGTTACATTCTTGGTGATAAGTGAACTAATCTTTGTATACTGAATTAAAGAAAAAATCCTGACATTTATCAGTATAATGCATGAATGTTGAAACAGACACAATACGTACCTAAGATTCTACTTCAAAGTGATTATTTTTTCTCTACATTTTGTTATAAAATGTGCATATATTTTATTTTATTTTTGGCTATTTTGGAGTTTCATTCACCTTGAATATTTAATAGATTAACCTTTTAGGTTGCAAGCAACAGAGAGCAACTAAGTAATTTTGGCAAAGTTATTTAGTTAGCTCGCAGAATTGAGGCTGAATAACTTGACTAATAAATAGGAGAGTCCAAGGGGTTGCTGTTCCTGGAACTTTAGGGCCAGTCTGCTGCAGCTGCAGGCTTTATTGAAACTCTTGATTCTACCAAAAGTGTCTCGAGTACACCAAATCTTCTGGAATGACCTTAGCCCCCACTGACCCTGCTTGGGGCCATGCATTCAGTATTCAATGTTACTGGAAAAGGTTTCTTATGGTGAGGCTTCAGACCTGTACTAGCATCCTACCTGAAGAATATAAGCCTCTCCTCTTCCATGGTGGAGGTACATACTTGAAATTACCCTTTAACTAAGAGTGAACATGGTAGATGAATGATTCCATACAATGAAAGTGCCTAAGAGCACAGGGGTGGGAAGACCCTGCATTTGTCACAATTCCTAGTAAGTTCTCTATGTTCCTGGGGGACATGGAAGGAAATATTTTGTTTAAGTTGAATCAATTTCAAACCAAAATTTTAGAAAAACTCCAAATACCAATTTATGGAAAAAGAGGTTAAGTGGTATAGGCATTTCAAAATAGCAAGAGCTCTTTTTGGTGATTTCTGAAATAACATGAGTTTTTCCTCAAGTAATAAGTAGGATATGGATGTACAATAGTGTATTAATAGAAAGAGAAATTTATGATATTGTGTTATTTGAGTTCATATTTCAAAGAATCTTGGAATCTACCTCTGGCTACATCAATTAGCTCAGTACCCGCATAAATGAATTCAGATCTAGAAGTCTTGCATAAACTGGTGTAAAAGTCCTGTGATCCTGAATACATACATGCCAGAAGAACAAAGTCTACTGAATGCTAAATACCAAATAAAGACAGGGAATAATTCTCTTTACTTAAATAACTAACATTTTACTAAATTGATTTACTGTTTTTTTTCTCATGGTTATTGTTGAGAAATTCTAAAATGTAGAAATATTCAAAGAAAATATAATGCATAAACATTTATCCACCAACCAGAATATTCCTGTTTTATCTGTTTTTATACAATGACTAACATATAGATAAATATGAAATCCCTCTTCCCATATCTAGTCACTTTCTCTTCCTTTAAGATAAATATTATCCTGAAATTAGTATAATTTCATATGCATGAGTATGTGTGTATAATACTTTAAATTCATTTGCATATATGTCTATGTATTGTTTGAAAACATGTAATATTTTTGTCTTTTATCATGAATATACACAAGTGGTACCATACATTTTTGTATAACCTTACCATTTGATAATTCTTTTATCATGCTTTGAGATTTATTTTTTGATACATTTGTTTTGGTTCATTCATTTTAACTGATATGCTATATCCCATCTTATAAATATTTTATCTAGCCCCTATTGATGGACATTTAGTTTGTAACCATTCTTTTTGTTTGTTTTTACTGCAATAAACATTTTTGTATATATCTTTTTGTGCACATATCTGAGAGTTTTTCTAGAAACAAATTCAAGACTGCAAAGCAAGAATATTTTTTTTACTGTGCTAGATGACTGCAAATTATTTTTCATCCAGTAATACTTTTTAAAAAATTAAAATCTTCAAAGGTAAATTGCATACTAATTCCTACCTTTTTTAGACATACTTCCTCTTTTTGCTTTCACATCACAAAGGCAAATCTTTCTAATAAGACAGTAAGATAAAATGGGTAATAAGATACAATGACTAAAATGGGAAATAAGATACAATGACTTTTTTCTCAGCATTTTAGGTTTGTACAATGATATAATTTGCCTTTGTGTTCATTTTTCCTTGCAAAGTAATTTTGTTGTATGACTGGATTCCCCTTTCAATGTCCCAGGAAAATGCTTACTCATAAAAATCGAAGACAGATTTTCTTTTGGAAAAAGTAACTCCACATTTACCAGCACAAATTGACAGAGCCAGGAACATTTCTATAAAGGTTTGGGAAAACAAAACCTAATTAAAATTACTAAAAGTAGACAAATAAAATTCCCATAGTCAAGAATTTAAAAATATATTTTGAAGATTTTAACAGGACAGAGTGCTTGATTATACCAAAAAATATCATTAATTAGATTTGAAAGAATTTTTCACAATGGCAGTTACCTAAACCTGTATCTGAATTTTCTTTTCAAGTAGACTTTGTATTTTATCCCACTGTTTCCATTTTTTCCATCAAGAACTGGGAAAAAGTAGCAATTTGGATTTCCCAGTATTTTTGTTGGATTCTGAAAATAAAACACAAGCTATTCTACAAGGGTGACTTGGTGTGCTTGATTTAATTAATAAAAGATGTAGAGGGCATTTTTTATCATTGGGAAACTCTGTCATCAACTAGGGTTTATATTCCATCCTTTTTTCTTACTTTTCAAGGGATGATTTTCTAAATATACATTCTGTAGAAGGTAAGTGGTTAATTCCCTCATTCTTCCTCGCAACTTGGACTGGGTTTGCCAAGTTTAAAGAAAGGGACTAGTGGATTTAAAGGTGCACATGCACACACATGTGTGTGTGTGGGGGGTAAGGTAAATGCCCTATTTCCATTACTGCTCCCATTCAGAAGATGAGGAAATGCCTCCTTACACTGCAAAAGATCCTATTTGATTACCAGTCAAATATTCCTGCACTCTCAGATAAGGGGTACATTTGAGGTCTAGAGGCAGACAGTCTCTGGGGAGAGTGAAGTGGTTTTGTTAATGTGAAGAAAAATATATCTGGCTTGAATATTTGCATGTTTTCCACTTATGAAGTAAAACTTAGGAAACCTGAGTATGAAATCCTAATAGATGAGCTTTCTAGAGATTAAAATAGGATTTCTTCTGATGCACTGAATTCTTCATCAACACTAGTATTCAAGCAGTCTCATTATCTGTTGTGGAAATGCTTGAATGAATGACTTTTAACTGGGAAGTTGGTCTATGTTATAAGACATTTCTAACATCAATGGGTTATGATTCTTTCAATTTGTAAAAGAGAGAGATCAGTTTGGTTTAGTTGGAAAAAAGCATCAAAGGTAGAACAGATGATGAAAGATAGAAGATAGGTAGAATTTTCACGTGCAATGACATATGTGAAGGGCAGTTCATTGAGGAAGCAAACCTAAACAGATACTATGGTGACGGTTATCCCAATGTATGAATTGCTCTAGGTCAAACAACTGCTTTGCAGCAAAACTTGGGTTAGGAATCAAACTTCCCCACGCCTGAGTGCTGATTCTACTTTCTCAACAGAGTGAGAGAAAGTTCCTGTCATTCACACAATTTTACCTATCCCTTATAAATAAAAATAAAAATTTATATTTACAAAATATACTATTATATTATATTATATGTAAAGAGATTATGTAAAGAACATAAAATGGAAGTGAGAGAGTTTTCTAAGGATGAGATAATATCAAAAAAGAAAATAAAATGGAAAATGTGATTTTTATGTTAATATATCTCAAAATTAAATAAATGCCAGAGAATATGTCTCCAGAATATGTCTCCAAAGTCCATGTTATCTATACAACTGATAAGGAAAAACTCATGCTGATTACTTCAATCTAGGGATATAAGTTCTTTATTAAACCATCACTAAGCTCAAGATCCTCATTATCTCTGTAAAAATATATCTGTAAGATACTTAAAATAATATGAAGTAACAATTTGCCTGCAGATTAAATGTAAATACCTTACCAAATTATGATTTGAGTCAGTAGCAAATCAACAATTACGTAGCATATCAGTTAAAATGAATGAACCAAAACAAATGTTCATTATTTGGCAAAAAAAGAGATTTAGACACACACACACACACACACTCACTCACTCACTCACTCTTCCTGGAAGGTTTCACCTCCCAGGCAAGTCTGATGGTAATGTACTTTATATCTTTCTAACTATGATCTAGCTGAAGCCCAGTTGCCTAAATTAAACCACCTCTTTTTAACAAAAATTGAGCAAAACATTCATTCAGTTTCATGGTGTTTCAATGTGTACCTTTTAGAAATAATGAGGTAAGGGAAACTAACCCCCAATCAACCACTGAAGCCATTAAAGTAGGTTTGTTTGCATACTCTGCCTTTATCGGGATAACATGCTCCAGAGAGCTGCAGAACAAAGGCAACATGAACAACACAGGGTTCTGGCTGATGTTTTCTTACATAGCCCATCCAGAACACACATGGTAGCTAAAGTGTGGCTGATAGGTCTGTCACAGATCAGCACTTCAAGGATATCTGAGTAGACAAAGAAGTTCAGAAGTATTGAATCTGGAAACCTTAAAGACTTCAAGGCCAAATGAAGTACACCAGTTAGAAAAATGCATCTGAGGTATGCTTGAGTTCTTAATACTTAAGTATTGCTCTTGAGACTTCATTCCTCCACCACATGATCCATCTTTCTGATAGAAAAGTGGGAGACTTTATAAAATATTTATGGTTTATTTGAGGTAGGATTTCAGCTTGTGAGTGCTAACAGAGAGCCAAACAACCTAGAAGTAGTGGATTTTGGTAAAGAAGGACAGGGGAAAAAAAGTCTTTTGAGTGATTGACAGATCAGATTCTGAGGGAAACAAAATCACTCCAACTTCTTTAAAGAGGCACAGATAATAATGTACTTCTGAATATTCAATCACATCCTGTTATTCTAAAGTTCAAGCATAAACTGAGTAAAAGAATCACAAAACTAAAAAACACAACTCAAGCCAAGGTAATTAGATAGGATTTTTTAGTACTACAATTACAGTTTTACACTATCAAAAGTTATACTCCATAACTGAAAATTTTCAAAGCTCTATATTGTACCATTCAAGGTCAGAAACTTTTGACAAGAGCAAGTTCTGAGTGGAGATTTTGCACACGGTCCCTCAATTTATGTGTGTTTGAGGACAGCACACTTAACATAAGAGGTAGATTTACTTGGGCTAAATGTAAAATAACTGTACTTTGGCCCATGCATTGGACCGAATTTTACAGCACTACCATTTGAAAAAGCCAAATATTCAAAATGATTTAGTCATTAGAAATATGTGAGAAGACACTGATTTGTTAAAACAGTTGCAAATCAAAAATGTTTAACATTACCCTGAAATTTCAATAACCATTCAAGAATCTATATTTATTTTTGCTTAAATAACACTATTTGTAGAGCTTTGTGAGATAACAGAAAATCTCAATACACACACACACACACACACACACACACACACATATATATATATATATATATATATATATATATATATGTCTCTGCCCCCAGTTCCTGGCTCCAAAACCTTTGTAATTCTCTAAGCTAAGCAACAAATAATATCTATGATCACCTTTTGTTCTATAATTCGGTCATTGACCCTGGTTCCTGACAACAAGCTCCTAAATCCCCTTGGAATTTCCTGGGTGACAGGGACGTCTTCTGTTCTAATGAGGTGACTCTGGATGGGCCTCTGCTTAGGGGCTGGTCACCAGAAATAGCAAGCCATGATTAGAAGCTTGCAAATTTCAGTCCCACCCCCACTTCTCTAGAGGTGGAAGAAGAAGGGTTGGAAATGGAGTTAATGATTGATTAAGCCTGTACGATGAAGCCTCCAAAATAATCCTAAAAGTATGGGTCCAGAAAGCTTCCAGGTGTTGAACACGTGGAAACGGGGAAGAATCGCCGTTTCAAAGAACATGGAAACTCGACGCCCTTCCCCCCTACCTTACCCTATTCATCTCTTTCATTTAGATGTTCCTGAATTATATCCTTTTATAATAAGACAGTAATCTAGTAAACAAAATGCCTCTCAGAGTTCTGTGAGACTTGTAGAAAATTATTGAACCCAAAGAAGGAGTCATGGGAACCTTAATATATATATACACATAGCCTGTGGGTCAGAAGTACAAGTGACAACTTGGGGTTTGCTTTTGGCATTTCAAATGAGGAGGGGAAGTCTTGTGGGACTGAGCCCATAATTTGTTGGATATGATCCTAACTCTGGGTTGATAATGTCAAAATGGAATTGAATTATAGGACTCCCAGCTGGTGTCAGAGAATCGCTTGGTGGGGGAATCCCCCATATTCGGTAACCAGTGTGTCAGAAGTGAAATGCTATGTGTGAGCAGTATAGGAAAAACCTAAGTTTTTCCTACTGAACCCTGTTTCATACATTTTATTAATATTAATTCATTAATTACCATAACATCCTTTGATATATTATTTCTGTTTCATAGATGAGGAGAATAAGCTGAGGTTGAGTAATTTGTCCAACATTATATACCTAGTAAAGGGCAGAGCCAGGATCTGAATGCAGGAAATCTAGCTCCAGAGTCTAAATAAACCACACACCACATGATCTATTCTTCACACGGATCTGCTCAAGAGAAGACTGTGTGACACTGGAAGCTATGCAAAAAGAAAAGAAAATGCCATAAAATGTGAATCACTAATAACACCTAACAACTGTTGTTATCTTTAATTTGTCAGATAAGGTGAGAATCACTGAACATGTTCATCATCCACTTCTGATGGAATTTTCATTAAAATCGTTAGAAGTACAATTTATAACTAAGTTACTTTTCAGGAAAGAGGGACATCTTTGTCAAATACTCAGTTTTGAGACAGTTTTTCCATTTTATTTAAAATGAAGATACCTATCTCTCCTTGTGACATGGTAACACTGATACAGATATTATAAAAGCAGATTAAAGTTGTTCAGTTGTTATATAAATCAGGGGAAAAAACCTCAAACTGTTATATTTATTAGACAGATATTTGTAAAATGGAATCTACTTCTCAAAATACTTATCTTTATTGTTTCAGTTGCAATATTCATGCCAACGGCAAAGCTTCATCATAACAACACATATTTGCATTTTACTTGCCACTGAATTCCTCATCACTGTATGTTAGGAATCTACTCAAAGTGGATACCTCTGAACCCTGTCTGGCATTTGTGCAATAGTAATGTTCTCACAAATATACATAGGCCAGAATGTAAAAACATAATTAAATCATGTATTGCTACAAACTTAACTGATGCTGTGTTTTTGTTTTTAATCAAGATGTCCAAATATATTTTTTAAATAAAGGAAAAAAAAACTTAAGGACTACATATAAATGAGTCAATATGAGATTGCCCAAGTAAATATTATTTTGGTATGTCCTTGGATATTTTTATGAAATATAATTTAGTATGTGTACTTTACTACAGTGTTCCTTTACCAATTTAAAGTAATTTAAAAGGTATAAAAACAACACAATTTGTTCCCATTATTTATAGGAGATCCTGAAAGACCCAGGAAAATACTGTCCAAAAGAAATCAGTAAGTGATCTCTTCCAATTCTACAGGCCTACAATTTTCCTAGTGAACATCATAAGTGCAGATTATATTCCAGGGCAAATATTAAGATATGACCTTTTAAAATCATTATGACTAATTGAATATGTCGAACATTTCATCCAAAATAAAAGTTCTTTTCTTCAATCTGTCTATAAGGACTATTGAATCATAGACATATTTTTATGTTCTCTTGTTTGAAATTTTAGGAACAATTAAAGACTTGGCCAGGGGAACTTTCAGTAGTATGAATGCTGGTGACAGTAAAAATCAACACTACTCTGTTCTCATTCATCTTATGGAGATGAGTTCCCCTTTTTGGAATACTTCTGTTATACTGGCTCCACACCTTGAACATTGTTACAGGTCTCTGTAAATAAATATTTAGAAAAAAAGTAGAGAATATGTGCTTTACTTATGAGGTATATAAATTTAGAGAATTTGAAGTTTGTTCTGAAGTGCCATGACACCTATTAGGACAGTAGGTCTTAGTATTTAAGGACAGAGGCTGACAGGAGCAGAAGGCAAGGAGTTTCTAATGACAACATAGATTATTGTCTGTCGTAACAAAAGATCCATAAATCCCTCACAACAAAAGACAAAATGGGCAACAGCAGGATCTCTACTTTAACAATATCAATTCTCTACATTTGTTGTTATGCTGTCTGGATATAAGATTTAAATTATGTTGTCCCTTTTCTTTCTTGTTTATAATTCATTATAATCTCTTTGAACAGACATAATTTGGAGGTGTGACTCACTCCATATTATTACAATTGCAATGTATGAAATCTAGAATTCTATTAGTATCCAACAGTCTTTCTTGAATTCAAGTCCTACTTTTGAGATCCTGAAACAAATACAACATGAACAATTTTGCTTTTACTAAACAATATTAATTCTCCTAAAACACTAATATTACTTTAAAAGTGTCACAAAAGATGAAATAGAAAATAAAAGAAAGTAAACAAGCAAGATAAATAAGTTCATAGGCTTTTGAGAATCCACTGACTAATTTTACTACCCTTCTCATGTTCACATTTGAAGACTGTCATTTTTCTTATTTATACAAGAATTCACATGAACACCTGTTAACATTTAAGACAGTCTGGAAAGTTCACTTATTAGTTGTCAAATTCTTGAATAAAAGTCATATTTTAATTAATATCTTTAATTGTCAACTACTTACTCCAACACAGGTAAGAAAACTCTCTTTCTTGGCCTACTTATTCTTCAAGTGATGAAGGGAAAATTACAATCACACAACAAAACAGAGTTAAGTTTCCTTAGATTTTATCACTATATATTTTTCCTAATCAGAATTTCACATTTTGTCTTAAGAGTAATGTCACCTCACTGTCATAATAATCTCTGTCCAATATCTTTCAATGCATCTGTGAAAAAAAATACTAGAGTTTTCTTTGGATGTGTTTAAAATTTTCAGGAGGCAAAAAGCAAAAAGATAACTCATATGGTTAATGAGTGATATAAGCTTTTATGAGCAAAAAAAAAAAGAGTTTGAAAAAGGAAAAGTCCCACAATATAGGTACCTAATTAATAATATTTAATATTTTTGGGGCACATTCCATTGCAAATATTCTGTATTTGAGGAGAAGGGTTTTTATATCCCTCTCAGTTTGAGTCACAGATAGGAACTGAAGAGATGGGAAGGCTTTCTTTGGAGAGAATTTAAACTTCATCCTCTGAAAGTATAACTACAATGTTTTAGTAAAATTTTTCATGCCTAAAGCAGGGGAAATAAGTACAAAAAAGTTAAGGGTCAGCTTTCAGACTTGAGTCTTTCATGCTTCTTTGCTGTACAGAGAAAATATAATTGATCTCACTAAGTGTTTGACTCCTAACAAAGGAAAATCTATGACTTAGTCCTGGGAAAACACCAGAGGTAGATTAAGAAGCAGTTGGCAACAATTTAAATTTAGTTGAAATGATTTCTGTTATTTTTAATTATTATAAAATTAGAAAATTTGAGTCTTATGTTTTCCTAGAAAGTGTTCTGAAAATTCTGTTATCTGCTACCAAGGAAATGCTTTTAAATTTTTCATGATACAAACATGATTCACAATTGAGTGTCTAGTTCTCCCCATATAGGTGTTATCTATAGTATCTCATTCTTCTCCATTCTTTTAGAATGCCCTTCCTGTAATTTTCTTTAAATGTATCTGCCTAGTATTTCACCACTATAACATGTATTGGGCTATTTTTATACAGACTTTGATTGAGCTAATAATCAACAACTTAAGACAGTTGTTTTTCTTTTGTACCCAAAATCACCAGACATACATACTAAATAAACATTTACTGCTACACTTTCCATTTTCCACACTCCCCTTTGTCCATCCAGCTCTGCCCAGAGGCGCATTCACTCACAGTGCCCCTGCTTACTGTTACATCCGGATGTCTCTTCTCAACAGGTTCCCTGATCAACTTCCTCCTTTTTTATACCCACCTGGTTCTCATCAAAACTTACCTGTGCTCAAATCAATGATGTACTCCTCCCTAATTCCTGAAGTAATGACTTTTTCATCTAACAAACTCAAAGCAGTGTTTCTATGAGACGAGTTCATTGTAGAAAGTAAAGTTCTGTACTACAAATACTTTAAAATTGACCACATTTATTTTTAATAATGATTTATTGAGACAGTTTTTGTACCTTCAATTAATAAATATTCCCTTTTAAACTTTTATCATGAAATTTTTCAAACATTCACAAAATTAGAAAAATAACTCAATGAACTCTCTTGAGCCATTATGTAACACCCACAGTTATTATCAGTATTTTGCTAGTTTATTTAATCTATCACCCATTCCATTTTTCTGGAGATTTTAAAGAATATTTTAAACAACTAATAATTTCACCTACTATAAATACTTCAGAATGTAGTTTTAAATAATAAATATATTTAATATAACTACAATGACAATATCACCTCCAAAAATTAACAATAATTCCTTAATATTTTCTCTAGTTGTCTCAAAAATGTTACTTGTAAGTTGGCATGATCATATCAGTACCCAAGTAAGCTCTGTGTATACCAGCATCAACATTTTAATGGTGGATATTATTGCCTAGATAGAAAAAGTTGTATCATGTTATCTAGCACAGTGCAAGTTATACACAATGGAAAACTGTTTCACGTAGCACTACAGTCATTAGCTCTATAGTCACAGTTTGGGCTAAGATCAGAGGCTGTGCTATTTAAAAGCTGTGTGATATTAAACAAATTTCTTTGTATTTCTTCATCTGTAATATGGGAATTGTGAGTTTTTAATGAGCATATATACTTAAAAACAGTTTGCATGGTTCTCTGAAACAGTCTTAATAAGTGAATTTATTTTATTATTTAATGTAGGTTTTGTTTCCTCTGTGTATATATATGTGTGTATGTTTATGTTTTGCCCTAGAATGTGAAAATCTTAAGGTATTAGGCTATCAGGAAAAAGTAATCACAACAGAATTAATTCTTCTTGAATCTTACTTGAAGAAAGAAGACCTTTCCAGATAGATGTAATAGCTAAGGTTTTAGAGGTACAGTAAAGGTAAAAATGATTTATGGCAGCCTTTCACCATGAAAGAGATTGAGGAATTTTATTGGTGTATCTGATAATAGCTGCAGTCTTATGTGTACCTGAGTACTTGAAATGCATAGTCCACGCAGTGAGTAGACCACAGAAACAATACTAGGGAGAGTCAGATACCCCTATGGAATCCAGCTGATTAAAGTTTTGAATGTTATTGTGTGTGTATGTCTGTATGTTTTTGAGATGGATAATTCTTTTTTCCAGCTACATTGAAATATAATTAACATAAACCACTGTGTGTGTTTAAGGTATACAACATGTTGCTTTGATACACTTCTATAGAGCAAAACGATTGGTCGTAGTATTAGCTAACACCTCCATCATCTCACATAATTACCAATTCTTTTTTGTGGTGAGATCATTTAAGATCTAATCTCTAAGCAATTTTCAAGTATACAATACAATATGGTCCTAATTTGTTTGAAAACAGTGAAGTGTTTATCAAAGATACAAGAGTGCCCTCTACTGCACAAATTTCATGAACTGCAGACACAGGGCCCTCAGAAACCAGGAAATGATGGAGCAGGCATGTACTAAACAACACAAGAACACAAGGTACACAAAGCAACAGGAAAACATGACAAAGTCTCACTTTACCTGACTTTTTATGGAATATAATCTGATGTTCATTCTGATGCCATAATTAAGTTTTGTTTTTGTTTTTGTTTTTTAATCAGATGGATTGTTATATCCCCAGTATAGTCTTATCAGTTTTTCCTGAGATTTTGTTTTTTGGATCATAATAAAACACCACCAATATCTGGTGAAGACTGGATAAAGTGAAGGTAAAATTCCAAGAACAGAAAAAAGGGAACATATATAGTGAAGAATAATAATAATGGCTAATTCTTTCAGCTGCTTACTATATATGTCAAAGTACTTTGCTCTTTATATTATCTCTAATTCATAGAAAGTCTATGAGTAAGGTATTAAATCCATTTGCAGATGTAACTAAAGCTTAAAAAGATTATTTGCAACCTGCATAGAAGACATTAAGGTAAGTGTGCTCTTAATGAGATGACATTGTGCTTAATTACATTACCTAATTCCACAGTACGTCAATGATACCAACAATCAAACCAAAGCATAAAAATGACCACTGAATAAAGCTAATGAAAAATGACATTTGTGTGCTTGTGACCATATAACTGAAACCACCTCAAATGCCTATGTCATACAATTGTAGTTATAACAGAAACTAATGCAAAAAATCAGGTAATCACATCATCTAGAAATATGTTTTGCTTATGGAAGGAATTTATTACTTTAAAAAATTATTTTGTAAATAATAAAAGAAGGTTTGGTGTCTCTTTCACTTTAGACCAGAGTTTCTCAACCATTGATTTTCATACTATTGACATTTTTGGTCACGTATTCTTTTATATCAGGGTTATACTTTGAATTGTAGGATGAATATTGTCCCCAACCATCCATGTGCAGGATTATAGTGATGAAATTTGTGTGGTGGTCCTTGCGGAAGGCCTGCTAACAGTCCTTACCTCCTTAATTTTATATAGACTCATTTCAAAATATTGAAATATTGAACATTTATAGGCAGTGGAATAGTGCAGTTGTAATAAGACCAAGTCTCTATTCTATTGCACTTAATATCTAACAGGAGTGAAATATTCCTTTAAATCAAAGTTTAAGAATTAAAAAAAAATCATATGACTCAACACCAAAAAACAAATAATCCAAATAAAAAATGGGCAGAGGACCTGAACAGACATTTTCCCAAAGGCATACAGATGGCCAACAGGCAAAAGACAAGAAATAAATATTAGCGAGAATGTGGAGAGAAGGGAACCCTCTTACACTGCTGGTGGGAATGTACATTGGTGCAGCCATGATAGAAAGCAGAATGGAGGTTCCTTAAAAAACTAAAAATAGAAATACCATTTGACCCAGCAATTCCACTTCTGGGCATTTACCCAAAAAAGATAAAAATCTCTGATTCAAAAAGAGATATGCTCCCCTTTGTTTATTGAGGCATTATTTACGATAGCCAAGATAGGGAAGCACCTAAGTGCCCCTTGATAGATGAATGGATAAACAGGTGGTACATATACAAAATGGAGTATTATTCAGCCATAAAAAAGAAAGAGATCCTGCAATTTGTGACAACATGAATGGACCTAGAGGGCATTATGTTAAGTGAAATAAGCCAGGCAGAGAAAGGCAAATGCCATATGATTTCTCTCATTTGTGGAATCTAAAAACAAAATAAAATGGACAAAATAACAGTAGACTCAGACACACTGAGAAGTCACTAACTGTTACCATGGGGGAGGGGTTGGGGTGGGTAGCAGAGTAGATGAAGGGGATAAAAGGACTCAAAATTCTCAATCATATTATAAGTTGGTCATGGGGATGATACTACAGCATAGAAAATATAATCAGTGATTCTGTAACATCTTTCTATGTTGACAGATAGTAACTGCACTAGCTGGGGTGAGGATTTAATAATGTATATTAACTATTGAATCACTATGTTGTAGACTTGAAACCAATATAATACTGTGTATCAACTATATTTCAATTAAAAAGAAATAAAAGAATTACATTATAGAATAAGTTAATTTTGAAATTATATGTCTGGTAGATTGAGGCTGTTAGAATCTTTTCTGCAAAGACCTTGATCCAAAACTCTTTTCCATTTGCAAAGGCTAATCATCATTTAGATTGTAAGTAGTATAGATTTCCTATAATTCTGTGATTTATCTTGCTTTTAGAAAATTTATATCTAATTCTAAATGGAATGTTTTAGTGAACCAACAACAAAAAATAAACAAGTACTTCCTTACCACCTCAATATAAAGCGATTATCCTCCCTCTCTCTCTTTCTAATATTATTAGGTAGTAGAAAGAAGTTAGAAGTAGAACAAAAGGATTGAAGAATGAGCAAAGATAATCTAGATGGTAAGAGAAAAACAGAAGGAATACAGCACAGTGAAGAAGACTTGACTGACATTTCAAAGATAATTTTACTCTAATTTTTAATTACTGTGACTATGGATAAGCCTTCACAAATAGTTTTTGGGAAAAAAATGAAAGGATGAATAACTGAACAAACTGTCTCCATCACTTTCCTCCTATAGAAAGAAAAGGGTGTATATGTACTCTTCGTATTACTCAAGAAACTTATAAAGATCAAATGAACTAATGAGCTTACAAGTACTTTATTTTTAAAGATCAAATAATATATGTATTATATAAACACGTTCAAATTTCCATTAAAATATCCATAAATTTACAAAAAGACAAATATTACTAGCACTATAAAAAAAATGTTAGGCCATAGCCTGGGCAAAATTTCAACTAAATGCATAGTCATTCCCTTTCATGGTTTTCAAACTATTTTAACACTTACTAAACATGGGATTCACTTTTCTATTTGCAGATTCCTTTACCAGGACAATTTTTTGTCTTTGTACTTGACCTCCTCTTGGTAATGTCAACAATAGTTTCAGAATTTGCTAAGTACTTTTTGTGGCTAGAAATTATCACTACCTTTAATTTTTTAGTAAAGTAACTCATAGTTCTTTTACATTTACATCTGTCACTTTTCTTCATCTTTGTGAATAACAAAGCAGACACAAAGGAAATGGAATGCATTGTATGGAGAATTAATTTGGCAGGCATATGTAATTTTGCCTGCAAACAGCTGACTCAGTGCTAAAGTACTGTAAGTAAATTACCTAATGTGATATGCTAGAGAGTCCTAGAAAGCTATTCATAAATTAAAATTTCATTAAGTTTAACACAACTTCCCCAAGAGTCCTTCATGATGAAGCAACCAAAGTAACAAAAAGGTTTATGAAAGTTGAGCTGCTTTTACTAATGCCTATGATTACATACAGGTGACAGGCTATATGATAATTAGTTATTAGTTGACTATTTAGGAGAAAAACACAAGTACAATGCACTAAACACTAAAATGATGGAATAGGTATGGATGAATTTCATAAAAGCTTTTAGATGCAAAAGAGTGAACCAACTATCAAAAGGAAAATTGTGGTATATTCTTTTGGAAAATGAAGTTACTTCTGTCAAGTAAAAATTCACCTTATTTCAACTGCTTTGTATGTTCATGTTCTGGCATATTGGGGTTTCTTCAAGAGAAGCACTAATTTACTTTGTAGTGTGGAGAAACTCTTTCCTAGCATTTACAAGCTCAATGCTTCCTTGTCTTGTGAAACATGTTATTAACTGTTGATCCACACAACACCCCTTGTTAAGTAGGTCATTATCATCTCCACTTTCCAGCAGAAGAAACACATCAAGAGAGGTCATGGAGTGAGTCAAGGCCAGGATTAGCAATAAAAAGCACCCAGTTGTTGGTGCTTTCCTTGGTCCACCAGGCCATGCTAAATAGGTGAGAGGGCTTGCCTGGATAGCCACAAAAAATGGGAGCTGACCCAAAACTTGTATAATTAAACTCCTAATAGAGGCAGCCTGTGTAGTCCTTGCCTCTGGACTTCATACAAGTTACCCTAAATTTGAATTGCTGGTGCCCTCACTAATATTCTTGACCTAGATCCTGAATGTTGCCCTTACTATTTCTCACCTCATGTCACCATCACTACTGAAACCCTGTGAGTTTACCTGTGGTTTGTTTCACTCTGAACCCATTCCTAAGGAGAGAAATGTAAATAACACTGAGGGGACTTTACAACCTAGGGTGATATTTCTGGAGGGACTGAAATCTGTATTAATTCTCTTGGAAAAACTAGATTAAATTTATAATTTTTGTCACTTTTTAATCTAAATGTTTGAAAAAAATAAATGTACATATAATAAAAAATATCTGAAATTCATGACAGTGGCTAGGATATAGGCAATAGATGCAGTATAAGTTTATTTTATGAAATACTGATAGACAATGAAGCCATGAATTTTAAAAATAATTAAACTTTCGATTGTTAAGAAGCCTTTCATAGTAGCAAGAACTTTAACTTAAAAAGAAGAAAATAGAAATCTTAAGAACACCCAATAGCAAACAAAAAGAGGCTTTGTTGGAACTATGTAGCTTTTACAGTTTTGTGAAATGCAGGTATCATGGGTTACCAATAAAATTTATTTAAAACATATTTTTATTTTAATTAATCTAATGTCTCACTGAAAATGAACACATTTTGATCAAAGTAGCATATGAAGGCTTACCTATTAGCAAAATATCCTTTTGATATTACATAACATTTAACATATTTGAAGTAATTGGTAAAATATGTAAAAAAAACTTTTCTTTGTATAATGAAATATAGTCCTAGTTATTTTTTCTTTAATTTGAATGAAATGGAAAAACATTCACCAAAGGGAAAATAATAAAATATATGAAAGCTGATAGAAAAAATAAATAAAAATTCATCTTATCCCAATATCTAATAAAGCAATTGAATATGTTATTAACAACTTTCATGCTTAAAAATCCCTGCCCCAGATGGCTCCACCACTGAATTATTCCATGCATTTAAGAAGAAATAATAATTATACACAACACTTTCAGAGACGAGGAAAAACAAGGAATGGTTCCCGTCTCATCTTATGGGGTCTGCAGAGCCTTTTACTCTAAATTTTAAAAGGCCATTAACAGAGGAAAATTACAGACAAATTTCTTTGAAGAACACAATTGAAAATTCCTACATGAATGTAAGCAAATGAAATCATAAAACAGATAATACAACAGTAACTAAGTTTATTATAGATCTGTAAGAGAATTATAACAATCATAAAGCAATAAATCTCATGCATCACAATGACAGAATAAAGGGGGAAAATGCCATAATTATCTCAATAGATGCAGGGAAAGCTTTTGATAAAGTTCAATATTCTTTCATGATAAAAATTTTTAGCAAACTAGGAATGGGTGAGACTCTTCTTAATCTGATATAGGATATCTACAAAACTCTATAGCAAGCATTATATTTAACAAAGACATAGCAAGACTGGAAACAGAGTAAGAAAGTGTGATATCATCATTTCTGTTCAATTTTGTACTGGGTACCCTAGTCTGTGCAATATTATAAAAAGAAATGAAAATCTTAAGTTTTGGAATGACATAAATAAAAGGAGCATTGTTTGCAGATGGCATGATTGTGCACATAAAAAAATCCAAAAGGTGTTGTAAGTGTTAGAATCAATAAATAAATCTAGTGCAGCTGCTGGATAAAAAAACTCAAAAATAAAAAAATTTTAAAGAGAGCATTAGTTTTAGCATCAAACACATCAAATTTCTAGATATATATGTAATGAAAACCGTGTAAAGTCTTTGCACATAAAATCATAAAATATTACTGAAAAAATTAAAGAGCTAAATAAACAGAGAAATCAACTAAGACTGTAAATATATCAGTTCTTCCTCAAATTAATTAGATTCAATGCAATCCCAATTAAAGTCATAGCATTGTTCTTATAGACATTGATAAATTTGAAAATTCATATGAAAATGCAAAACAGCCAAGATAAGGCAAGGTAATTTTGAACAAGAACAAAGAGTATTTACATTACCAGATATGAAGACTTATCCAAAACACAATAATTAAGGCTTTATATTATTGACATAAGAATAGAAAAACTGACTAAAAGCATATAATAAAGAGTCTAGAAACAGGGTCATCCATATAGCCACTGACTTACGGTAAAGGTGACACTGAATCACAGTGAAGAAAAAAGTTAGGTTCATGAACATTAATCTAAAAAGCAATGGTTTTGTGATACAACACCAAAGGCATGATCCATGAAAAAAATAAATAATAATCTGGACTTCATTAAAATTAAAGTTTCTGTGAAAGACAACTTCAAGAGAATAAGAATAAAAGCTACAGACTGGGAGAAAATATTTGCAAAACATATTTGGAGTCCTGGAACTGACAAAGGACTGTTCTCCAAAATGTACAAAGAACTCTTAAAATCCAACAGTAAGTAAAATGAACCATTGATTGAAAAATGGGCCAAAGATCTGAACAGACATTTCTCCAAACAAGATATACAGATGGTAAGTAAGCATATTAAAAGATACTCTAGATCATATGCCATCAGACAAATGCAAATTAAAACAACAGTGAACTATCTCTATACACCTGGCCAAAATAAAAAACACTGACAACACCAAATGCTGACAAAGATGTGGAGCAACAGAAACTCTCATTCATTTCTGGTGGGAATGCAAAATGGTACAGCCACCTTGGAAGACAGCTTGGCAGTTTCTTACAAAGCTAACATACTCTTATCATATGATCCAGCAATCACTCTCCTTTATAATTCTCCAAAGGAGTTGAGAACTTACATCTACACAAAAACCAGCACACAGACATTTTGCAGCTTTATCCAGAACTGCCAAAATTTGTCATTTTGGAAGCAACCAATATGTCATTCAGTAGGTAAATGAATTAATAGACTGTGAAACATCCAGACAATGGAATATTATTTAGCACTAACAATAAATGAGCTATCAAGCTATAAAAAGACATGGAGGAACCTCAAACACATATTACTAAGTGAAAGAAGCCAACCTGTCAAGGCTACATACTGTGTGAATCCAACTATATGACATTCTGATAAAGGCTAAACAGTGGAAACAGTAAAAAGATCACTGGTTATCAGTAGTTGAGAGGGGAGGGATAAAACAAGCAGAGCACAGAGATTTTTATGACAGTGAGAATACTCCATATCATATGTTAATGATGGATACATGTCATTACACATTTGTCCAAACACACAAGAATGTATAGCACCAAGAGTGAACCTTAAGGTGAACTATGACCTTTGGGTGACTATGATGAGCCAATGTAGGTCTTTAATAGCAATAAATGTTCCACTGTGGTGGAAGATGTTGATAATGGGAGAGACTATGCATACGTGAGGGAGGGGATACATGGGAAACTCTGTACCTTCTCTTGGTTTGCTGTGAACCTAAAACTGCTATAAGCAAATTAAAGTCCTTAGAAAAACATTAAATGAAAAAACATATACACACACACAATGACAACAGTATACATCTACCAGAAATGCTGGGGACAAGTAGCACCAGTGAGTAAAAACTGGTATAATCTTTTTTGGCAAGCTGACAGTTATCTCCTAATGTAAAACACACGAATACCTTGACACAGCAAATATACTAGATTTTAAAAATGTGTATATGTGTGCACTGAAAGACATGTACAAAAATTCAACAATATCATTATTTGATATAGTGAAAACCTAGAAACAACCCAAATATTCATGAATAGAAGAATGTAATTCAGAATAAAGATGCAATGGAATATTGCACAGTGATGAACATAAGCAATCTACTTCTAAATGTATCAACAGGATAGTCTCACAACAGCACTGACTGAAAAAAGTCAGGCACAATTTATGTAGTATAATAAAATATACAATGTGATTACACTTATATAAATGTCTTCAATAGGCAAAAACAACCTGTATAATGGAAGTCAAAATAACTGTTCTCTTTGGGGAGGTGGGAGGAAGGTGATGAGTAGGAGAGTACAAAGGAAGCTTCTTGTACATCCTGACATGGACATTGATTATAAAGGTGTCATTAACATATAAAAATAATTGAGCTGAAACACTTTAAATTTATATACATGTAAATTTATTTGTTATGCATTACACATCAATAGAAAAAATTAAAGAAAAAGTAGAGATCATTTCAAAGACAAAGGACATACAACATTTCTCTTTTTCATGACTGTATAACAGTGATACTAATTTCAAGTAAAAATCCTAATCAAAGTAGATCAAGGTGAAACTAGGAAGAACCATTGCTTAATCCTTCAATCAAAATTCAACAATTTCTACTACTTGCCAACAGATAATACAAAATATCTTAAGCAGTCATTGTTCATAGATGACAATTATTTTCAGATGTGATAAAAATTTCCTTCTGTAGGTATATATTGCCTTTATTAAATCCAGGCACTCCTTAACAAATTAATCCCCAAGTCATAAAGAAGATCAATTCAAACAACACACCACCACGATTATTAAATAAATCCTATTTCTCTTGCCATGAACCAAAGTCAAAATATTCAGGTTATCTACAGTGAAGCCTGAGTGAGTTTTATTCCCTTGTTGATTCAAAACATCAGAGAGACCCTTTATGCCAGCTGGTTACAGCAGAAGCCAAACACAGAAACGAAACAGCAAATTATAAAGCCACCAGTGCTGCCTCCCACTTAAGCATCCTACCCTGCTATCAAATGTCATACTATTCCTCATTCCAGCACCCTCTCCTTGGATTGGTGACACAGCATTTTAGTTTCCAGCACTCTATCCCATGAAATAATAAAATAAACCAAGTTTTCTAAATCTACTCTCTAGATGCAGGCACAGATATTTTTTAGCTTTTCACACTGTTATTCATGTCCTGAGCTAACTTTATTATGGTCACTGATTATTCATATTTTCCTGGCCAATTAGCATCTTTGAGGCCACACCCCAAGCAATTCCATATCTAAGCATATTTAGCCACAGCTATTCTATTTTAGTTCCTTAACCACTGAACTCCTTTGGCAAATTTAGGATGAAAAACATAGACCAGGTCCTCTGGGGCATTATCACTACCTATTCTGCTCTGAGACTGGGACTTGGGTCATAGACTACATGATAGCTTTATTATCATGAGTTAAAGAGGTTACATTTGTTCCTAGAGAAGCTCATTTTACTCATTTATTTTGTGGGTTGGAATAAGGACATAAGAAATTTCCCTATTTCTTCATTTTAGTATTTCATGTTGTTGAGGCACAATATACAGCAGGACCCGTGCTAAGCCATATATTGTCTGTGTCTATAAAAATCAATCCAATAAATGCAACCCCATATTTTAGTAGCAACTGAAACAACTACAAAATCTTAGCACTTAACAGGATATAAATCACATTACAAAAGAAGTTTATAGATGAAGACATAAAGACTAAAGGAAATCCATAACTTGCTCAAGATGACACCACTAATCAGTTGGTATTAGGTAATCTGCTTCTATTTTATTAGTGTGTAAGAGAGGGAAACAAAAACAAATGGAATAAGTTTGTAGCCTCTGGGAAACTTGGTAGTAGAATATTCTAAAAGATGTTCTCCTGATGAGATGAGGTCAAAAATCTTTTGGGACAACTGACAGGCCATACTTCTTTGCCCGCATGAAAAAGAAAACACATATTAATGTAGATGTATGCATATATATTATATATGTACATATATAATGTATAATATGTAAATATATATTATACATTATATATGTATTTATATATGTAGACATAAATCATATATGCCTGTCATGTATGTACACATATTACTTTTTGAGAATTTAAAACTCACAAATACCTCAGAAATTTAAGAGAGCATGCCACTCTAGACTAGAACTTCTTAAAACAAGACCCAAGAATTTTAGGAGATCTCAGGCTTACAAAGGGTCTGTGAACCAGCTGATATTTGAAAAATAGTTTGT
This sequence comes from Manis pentadactyla, assembly GCF_030020395.1. NCBI lineage: Eukaryota > Metazoa > Chordata > Mammalia > Pholidota > Manidae > Manis > Manis pentadactyla. The sequence goes on from NC_080021.1 coordinate 62,483,685, forward strand.
ATATGCATATATGTGTACATTTTTGCATTTCTGGAATATAATGAGTTTATAGCTTTTACAAGATTTTCAAAGGGGTCTTTTGCCAAGAATAATTAAAGTATCTGTATTCTATACTCAATTTTTTATAATTTGCCAGACTCACTCACTTGGCAAAAAAAGCTTCTTTCCTTTTTGTTTTGGTGGAGAGGAGTGAAAACATCCAACATTTTTGGATAGAATAATCTATAGTCTGTATTCTTTAGTCTAAATCTTTCACATCTAAATCTAGAGAAATGTTAGTTAGGTGACGTCCTCATCAAGTTTAATTCCCATATTTAATTCGCCATATTTAATTTCCAATTTTGCTGAGTTGAGTAGAATTCTTTCAAAAGTAGTAGCAAATGTCTAATCTTGCACACTGCCCTTCAAGGCACAAATCTCTTCCATTGCCAAATGGTATATCTCAATTAATTGTATTATACTGACACTATTATATGAGTTACTATAAGGAACACATTGTGTTATCAAACCTAAATATTTTTCTGTTTTAAGGTATGTTGGTCTAATTACAGTATCTAAGAGTGTTACTAAGTTTATGCTATATCTATTCATTTTTTTTATCTTACATTTTGTCTAAAATGTAACCCTGGTGAAGGCAAGGATTATCTGTGGTAATTATAATAGATTGGCTCATACTTTATGTGTTCCAACTTCTTTCTGGAATGACTTCTTATACTGCAAAAGCCAGAAAGTGTAAAAAATAAAAAACCTTTTCTAAATACATTCCAGGTAAGCTTCCAGATTTTATTTATGTTCTTGAATCATATACATGCATCTACTTAAATTTGGAATTACATTGGATGGAAGAAAGGAGCAGAGATTTTACAAGGCATCCATTTTTCTGGTGCAGATATAGCAGGTCTGATGGTTCTAGCAGTTGCTTTCTAATCTTGGAATTGCAGCTAAGGTGCTAAGATCTGCACTCATCAATTAGACAATTCTCCCTGATTGCCCATCTTCTCTTTTTCAAATTAAAAAAAAAATGTATATATTTAAGGTGCACAACATGATGATTTGATTGCCATCTTTTTTATTGTGGCAGATATGTCAGTTAGCAGAGGGGACCAGCCATCCAATTGTTTAGAAGGGACCCAATTCCTCATATTAAATCCATTTTTGCCAAAAATAGAGTGGTTTCTGTTTTTCACAATTCATTTCAGACTGATAGACGGGCACTCAGTTTTTTGTTGACTGAATGAATACAGTTCTAAGGAAGCCTAATACATTAAAAAAGAAAACAACACTAGAAAGAAAGTCCACTTGTTGGGATTTCCCAGGAAGCAGACTCTAAGACAGAGATTTGCACGGTTAGTTAATGGGCAGATGCTCTCAGGGTTGATACCTGGATTGGGCAATGAGGAAAGCTGAACTGTGGTGTGCATGCAACAAAGGCATCAGCTGGTAATACCAGGAAAGTTCTAGAGCTAAAATGGTTCTTATGAGTTGTCCAAAACTGAAGAGAGTAACAGGCTTTTATATCACTACATCAAATCGTAATTGGATGCGGACTGACATCCTACCAAGGGGTGTGATCATGGACTAAGCCATGCTTTTGTTGGGCTAGTAAGTCTCAAGAAGACTGGTGGACTGAGCTTGGAGTGTTGGGTATAAGCACTCCCAGCAACTGGATAAATGCATGGTTCAGTTCTGGGAGGAGGTAGTAGAAAATCTAGGCAGTATACTACAGCATCCATCTCACAAAGGAAAAATAGTCATGTGACTTTGTACCAGAAAGCCTAGATTTGCCTACTACCATTTCTTCCACTTACTAGCTGTGGAAATCTGGACAAGTCATTTAACTCTCTGAATTTGTTTCTTCATCCATAGAAAGTTAATAATAACATTATTATATAATATAATACATATTATTTAATAATGTGATTATATATATATAATCATAGTACATTAAAGGTTTATTGTAATATATGCAAAAGAGTATTGTACTGTGAAGATCATAGTATTACAATTTCAGTTATTATTTTGCAGAAAATTTAGCTCAAAATGATATGGTCTGTTTTTAAGTGAGTGCTCATTTCAGCCATACACACAATAAAAGTTGGGATAATACAGAGAAAATTACAGATAAAGCAAATCAAAGAGAAAGACAGAAATTTGATTAAGGTACATTTTATCTACTCATTCATTCTTACATTTATGAATTTATCAAATGATGTTTTCCTCTATGAAAAGACAACTATCATTAGGACAGGCATGCCATGGAAAGTTTGAAAAATGATTGACCTTCTTTGACTTTAAAAGAAATTAAACTATCCAACCCTTTTGTGCCAATGCAACTATATATCAACAGGCCTGGAATAGCATTCCAAGAGTTATCTGGAACTAAGTTCACAAAACTAACCCCATATCCCACTAAACTTTTCATCACTGTTATGTAGCATTATAATTTTCTTTTTAAAAAAAGACATTAAGTTAAAACCATGCCACCCTGTAAAGTTTTCAACATAAAATCTCCCACAGCTCCACTTGTATTTTAGGATTCAGTGCAATAATCAAGGTCCTATGATGTTTGCCAAAGACAGCATGGTAACAGTAGAGGGAATGATATTCTGTACCACCTACAGAATTTCCTTTATACTTCTTGTGACAGCTCCAGTTGTTAGAACTGATGGTCACATATTCTCTACTCTCTTCCAAGAACCACTTTGGTGGCCTAAAGTTGCCAAATAAATGAATAAGCCATCCTCAGGCTTAAACCATGATACACTTCTCTTAAAAGGTGGCCAACCACACTGGTTTAGAGAATAGTGCACTAAATTCTCTTGCTCTGATTACCTTATAGATAAATTTATTTTCTTTCTTTTTATGAAGTAAAAGACACATATAGAAAAGTGTACATATTAGGAATGTACAACTCCATGGATTATGTGAACAATTTTAAAAGTATTAACATTGTTGTTGATGTTAAGTTCATACTTAGTTTCCTGAAAAATTTCAAATCAAGTAAGATTCAAAAACAAATAATAAAAATCACAATATATTAAATAGAGCCTCAGAGGGAACATGGAGAGCCTCAAAAAATGAGATTGAAATTTTACCAGTAATGATCATATCCTAAAGTCATGGAAAATTAGCCAGATAATATGATAACATAAAACAATTGCTCTTGACCTACAAGCTGTATCAGTTATCTATTGCTGTGAATTAAACCACTCCAAAACTTGGTGACTTAAAAGAACCATCACTTTATTTGCTTATGATTTGGCTAGCTAGGCCCACCTTGCTAGCTCACTGGCTGGTCTTGCCTATGGTCACTCATGGCTACAATCAGCTGATGGGTCAGCTTGGAGCCTTAGCTGGGAAAACTCATGTCTGCTTCTCATGGTCATGTCCGCAAGTGGGCTAGCACAGTCATCTCTATGGCAGCAGTGTTCCCAAACGCAAGGCAGCCCCAGTCCTACTTCAGATGAACTTTTCACATACCTGTGGGCATCTCATTCACTAATACCCACCGATTAGAGCAAGTCACAGAGATTAGTGAGAGAAGGACAACAAAATGCAGACATTACCCACAAGGAGCCATCACTGCAACAATCTACCATAAAAGCCAACTAAATTTATTAAGGTAGCATGATTAGTGGGAACCTAAACAAAACTGGGCCATCCACACATAAGGCTCAAACCTGTAGCTCAATGACTAACTAGTTGTGTGACTTCAGAAATACCACTCTGTGTGTCTCAGATTCCTCTTAGGTAAAACAACATAATAATAGAGATAATGAAGATAAGGTGAGAAAATGTATTAGCACACAAAAAAGTTAAGTTTTATAAATTATTTAAAGTAAAATTCACAAAACAAAAGTAAATGATTAGGGGTTGCTGTGGAAAAGATGGTAGCCTGACAAGTGAGGCAGAAACCTCCTCCCAAAAACCCATGTACCATGAAAATACAGCAAATACAACTAACCCTGAAAGAGTGACCCAAAGACTGCAACAGACTTGCTATATCTGGGGAAAAGAGAATATCTCACAGAAAAGGGTCAAGTAGCAAAGCTGCAATCTGGCAAGACCCAAACCTCCCTGCACCCCAGCTCACAGGCAGGAGGAAGAGAATGGAGCAGGAAGGGAGTAGAAGCCCAGGACTGTTAAACATCCAGCCCTAGAGATCTGCTCTGGGAGCATGAACTCACATTCCATGGTGCTCTGGAGATTAGTGAGGAGGGAAAGCAAAGACAGGAAGAATACTCAGAGAGAGGGAGATTCCAATTGCTTGTGGAGAATAGGTAGCCACAACAGGCCACTCCAGGACAAAAGAAAAGTGGGCATTTTGAAAGACTTCACAACAGTGAGAGGGGTGCTAACAGGGCAAGGATGAAACAGAGTTTGCTGCTCAGGAAAAAGAACAAGGGGACAAAATCCTCCTAGCACACTCAGCCAAGCACGTTGGAAACTTTCAGGAACTTCAGATGCTCCATCCCCCTGCTTGGCAATGCAGTGCCAAGGCCTCCCACTGCAATGTGCAGCCTCCTGCTTCTTCCTCCTAGCAGGCCAGTCTTCACACCTGCTGCTGCCACCATGAAACCAGGCCAGCCAGAGGGTGGCCGTGCCTATGGCAGCTCCAGGGGCATAACGCAGAGGCTCCTCCCTGCACATTTGTCTCACTGGACCTGACAGTGGAGACAGGCCCTGCAACTGGGGATAAGAGCTCTCCTCCTGGCAGGTGCTGGCAACATGCACTTGTGACCCTGGCCATTGCACCAGGTGCTGGGCATCTCAGACAGTAGAGCTTCTGGGCACCAAAGGGTGCTGTCTACAAAGAGTGATTATTCCACATTTTTCATTAGAATTATAAAATGGCAAAAGTATTTTGAATAAACAAAAACCTCACAAATACCAGAAAGAGGGCTAGGTGAAAGTGAAATGACCAATCTTCTTGATAAAGATTTCAAAATAAAAATCATAAACATGCTCATGGAGCTACAAAAAATATTCAAGATCTCAGGAAGGACTTCAAGAAAGAGATAGAAACTTTGAAAAATATAGTATCTGAAATGAAACATACAATGGAGGGATTTAAAAGCAAATTAGATGATGAAGAGGAGACAGCAAATGAAATAGAAATTACAGAACAGGAATAAAAAGAACCTGAGGCACAAAGAAAAAAGGATATCTAGGAATGAAAGAATAATAAGAGAACTGTGCAACCAATCCAAACAGAACAATATTCGCAAGGTAGGGGTACCAGAAGAGACAGAAAAAGGGATAGAAAGTCTCTTTGAGGAAATAACTGCTGAAAACTTCCCGATTGTGGGGAAGGAAATAGTCTCCCAGGTCATGAAAGTGCAGAGATTTCCCCACAAAAGGGACCCAAGGAAGACAACACCAAGATATATAATAATTAAAATGGCAAAGATCAAGGACAAGGACACAGTATTGAAAGCAGCCAGACAGAGAAAAAAGATCACATACAAAGGAAAGCCCATCAAGCTATGATCAGACTTCTCAGCAGAAACCTTACAGGCCAGAAGGGAGTGGCATGATATAGTTACTAAATGAAAAAGAAGGGCCTCCAACAAAGAATACTCAACCTGGAAAAATTATAATTTAACTTTGAAGGAAGGATTAAACAATCTCCAGATAAGCAAACATTGAGGGAATTTATCACCCACAAACCATCTCTATAGTATCTTAGAGAGACTGCTCTAGATGTAGGTACTCGTAAGGCGAAATACCAGTCACCAGAAACAACAAATCCACAGTAAAGGAAGTAGACCAATAAATGACTAAACAAACAAAAAAATTAAATCAACTACCCACCAAGTCAGTCAAGGGATACACAATGAGTACAGAATATGACACCTAATATATAAAGAAGAGGAAGAAGAAGAAGGCAGAAAAACAAAGAACCTTTAGATTGTGACTAAAATAGCATAGTAAGCAAGTTGAGTTAAATTGTTAGATACTAAAGAAGTTGCCCTTGAACCTTTGGTAACCATGAATCTAAAACCTGCAATGGCAATAAGTACATATCTATCGATAAGCACCCTAAATGTAAATGGAATGAATGCACCAATTAAAAGACATAGAGTTATGGAATGGATAAAAAATCAAGACCCATCTTTATGCAGGCTAAAAGAGACTCACTTCAAAGCCAAAGACATACACAGACTAAAAGTGAAGGGATGGGAAAAAGATATTTCATGCAAATAATAGGGAGAAAAAAGCAGGAGTTGTAGTACTTGTGTCAGAAAAAATAGATATCACTCCACACAAAAGCATCAGAATACACATTCTTGTCAAGTGGACATGGAACATTTTCCAGAATAGATCATATACTAGCCCACAAAAAGAGCCTCAGTAAATTAAGAAGGATTGAAATTGTGCCAACCACATTCTCAGACTACATAGGTATGAAACTAGAAGTAAATTATGCAAAGAAAACAAAAAAGTACACAGACACCTGGAGGCTTAACAACATGCTCCTAAATAACCTATAGATCAATGACCAAATAAAAACAGAGATCAAGCAATATATGGAGACAAATGAAAATAACAGCTCAACACCCAAAAACACATGGGATGCAATAAAGGCAGTTCTAAGAGGAAAGTATATAGCAATACAGGCTCACATCAAGAAACAAGAACAATCCCAAATGAACACTCTAAACTCACAATTATTGAAACTAGAAAAAGAAGAACAAAGGAGGCCCAAAGTCAGTAGAAGGAGGGATATAATAATGATCAGAGCAGAAATAAATAAAATTAAGAAGAATAAAATAATAGAATCAATGAAACTAGGAGCTGGTTCTTGGAGAAAATTAACAAAATAGATAAACCCTTAGCCAGACATATCAAGAAAAAAACAAGAGAGTATACACATAAACAGAAACAGAAATGAGAAAGTAAAAATCACTACAGAAAGCACAGAAATACAAAGAATTATTAGAAAATACTACAAAAAATTATATGCTAACAAATTGGATAAACTAGAAGAAATGGAAAACTTTCTGGAAAAATACAACCTTCCAAAGCTGACCCAGGGAGAAACAGAAAATCTGAACAGACCAATTACCAGCAATGAAACTGAACTGGTAATCAAAAAACTAAGAACAAAATCCAGGACCAGATGGATTCACTGCTGAATTTTATCAAGTATTTAGAGAAGACCTAATAACCATCCTCCTTAAAATTTTCCAGAAAGTAGAAGAGGAGGGAATACTTCCAAACTCATTCTATGAGGCTAGCATCACCCTACTACCAAACCAGAAAAAGATACCACAAAAAGAAGAAAATTACAGGCCAGTATCCATGATGAACACAGATGCAAAAATACTCAACAAAATATCAGCAAACCTAACTCAAAAATATATCAAAAAATATCATCCATCATGACCACATGGCATTTATTCCAGGAATGTAAGGATGGTACAATATTTGAAAATCCACCAACATCATAAACCATATCAACAAAAAGAAGGTCAAAAACCACATAGTCATCTCCATAGATGCAGAAAAAGCATTTGACAAAATTCAACATCCATTCATGATAAAAACTCCCAACAAAATGGGTATAGAGGGCAAGTACCTCAACATAATAAAGGTCATACATGAAACAACAAACCCACAGCCAACATCAAACTTAACAGTAAAAAGCTGAAAGGTTTTCCTCTAAGACTGGGAACAACACAAGGACGCTACTCTCACCACTTTTATTCAACATACTACTGGAGGTCCTAGCCATGGCAATCAGACAACACAAAGAAACAAAAGGCATCCAGATTGGTAAGGAAGAAGTTAAATTGTCACTGTTTGAAGATGACATGATACTGTATGCAGAAAACCCTAAAGAATCCACCAAAAAACTATTAGAACTAATATCTGAATTTAGCAAAGGTGTAGGATAAAAAATTAATACACAGAAATCTGTTGCATTCCTATACACCAATGATGAACTAACAGAAAGAGAAATCAGGAAAACAATTTTATTCACAATTGCATCAAAAAGAATAAAATACCTAGGAATAAAATTAACTAAGGAGGTGAAAGACCTATGCCCTGAAAACTACAAAACTCCCATGAGAGAAATTAATGCACCAATAAATGGAAATATATATAATGTTCATGGATAAGAAGAATTAATATTGTCAAAGTAGTCATCATACCTAAAGCAATCTACAGATTCAAAGCAATCCCTATCAACATACCAACAGCATTCTTCAATGAACTAGAGAAAATAGTTCTAAAATCATATGGAACCACAAAAGACCCTGAATAGCCAAAGCAATCCTGAGAAGGAAGAAAAAAGTTGGGGGTTTATGCTCTACAACTTCAAGCTCTACTACAAATTCACAGTAATCAAAACAATTTGGTACTGGCACAAGAACAGATGTATAGATCAATGGAACAGAACACAGAGCCCAGATATAAACGCACACATATACAGCCAATTAATATACAATAAAGGAGCCACAGGTATACAACAGGGAAATGACAGCCTATTCACAACTGGTTTTGGCAAAATTGAACAGTTTACAAAAGTAAACTCGAAATGGATCAAAGACCTGAATGTAACTCATGAAACAATAAATCTCTTAGAAGAAAACATAGGCAAAAATCTTTTAAATATAAACATGAGCAACTTTTTCCTGAATGCACCCTCTTGGGCAAGGGAAACAGAATAAAGAAATGAACAAGTGGGACTATATCAAACTAAAAAGCTTCTGTACAGCAAAGGACACTATCAGCAGAACAAAAAGTTATCCTACAGTATGGGAGAATATATTCATAAATGACATGTCTGATAAGAGGTTAACATCCAAAATTTATAAAGAGCACACACACCTCAACACCAAAAAAGCAAATAACCTGATTAGAAAGTGGGTGGAGGATCTGAATAGACACTACACCAAAGAAGAAATTCAGATGGCCAATAGGCACATGAAAAGATGCTCCACATCGCTAATCATCAGGGAAATGCAAATTAAAACCACAATGAGATATCACCTCACACCAGTTAGGATAGCTAACATCCAAAAGACAAGGAAAATAAATGCATGCGAGGATGCAGAGAAAGGGGAGCCCTCCTACACTGCTGGTAGGAATGTAAATCAGTTCAACCACTGTGGAAAGCAATATGGAGGTTCCTCCAAAAACTAAAAATAGAAATACCATTTGCTCCAGTAATTCCACTCCTAGGAATTGACCCAAAGAAAACAAGATCACAGATTCAAAAAGACATATGCACCCCTATGTTTATTGCAACACTATTTACAATAGCCAAAATATGGAAGCAACCTAAGTGTCCATCAGTAGATGAATGGATAAAAAAGAGTGGTACATATACACAATGGAATACTATTCAGCCATAAGAATAAAACAAATCTTATCATTTACAACAACATGGATGCAGCTAGAGGGTATTATGCTCAGTGAAATAAGCGAGGTGAAGAAAGACAAGTACCAAATGATTTCCCTCTTTTGTGGAGTTTAACAACGAAGCAAAACTGAAGGAACAAAATAGCAACAGACTCACAGACTCCAAGAAGGGATTAGCGGTTATGAAAGGGGATGGTTTGGGGAGGGTGTGTTGGATGGGGACAGAGAAGGGGATTAAGGGGCACTATCATCAGCACACAAAATGTAGGTGGGTCATGGAGAAGGCAGTATAGCACAGAGAAGACAAGTAGTGACTCTATAGCATCTTACTACACTGATGGACAGTGACTGCAATGGTGTATGTGGGGGGGAATTGATAATATGGGTGAATGTTGCAACCACAATGCTGCTCATGTGAAACCTTTATAAGATTGTATATCAATGATACTTAATAAAAAAATAAATGACTAAATTCTTATTTTATGTTAAAAATTCCAATGAATTATAAAATTATTTTATGTATCATTTAGAATTATAAAATGTACATATTTTCTATACCACTTAATATATGAATGAAAAATCTAATGAGCATTCTTTTTAAAACTTGTGTTATACTACAAATATCCTATTTAGAGAATTTTATCTTTTCTTATAATATCATCATGGAATAGAATCCATAATTTTCATTCAGATTATGTGCCACTAAAATTTACCTCAGGACAGCTCCATACATACACATACTGCTTTTTACTCAGAGAGCTTTAAATGGAACAAAAATAAGTGGTGTCCTTTCAATTTCAACAGTTTGCAAATAATTGTTATACCATTAGGCCAGCTTAACAAATGAATGGTTATATATTTTTTTCTACATTTAAGTCAAAAGCTATCCTCCCAAATTCTTAAACTATAGTGTAGTTGGTAGAGAAGAGGATATGCTGCAGTAACAAAAAAGATCCACAAGTTAATTTTGAAACAAGTTAGCTTGTTTCTCTCTCAGTGGAGAACGGTAGGAGATGGCTCTGGCTCCAGGAATTCAGAAAAATCCATCCCTAAACACAAGGCTTCCATTGGTGCTCCAGATGTCAACCGCTTCAGCCATTAGGAGGGAAAGAGAGAGTCATCATATTGCAAGAGCCTCCTCACTAAGAGCCTTCTCATTAAGTGAAGTGGATATTGTATTCATTCATTCAATTATAACCCATTTGTTAGATCTTAGCCTCATGGCCACACTTAGACATGCCTAGTTAAGGGGAGATGAGAAATATAGTCTGGCTAAGGAGCCATTTTCCCAGGAAAAACAGGAAAACAGACTTAGGAGAGGCCAGTACATATTCTTCCCATATATGACATCTGAATTCTTAAATACTTATAAATGGAGTTTAAATGTATAAAAGCTTTATATTTCTTTAGATGCTGAGCCCCTCAACTATATTTTTTTTAATTCTGTATTGTCTAAAAGAGAATCTTAGGTGTATAGAAACAGTCTAATATAAAGGAATCCTCTCAATAATTTTTCTGCAAGGTGGTCATTCAGGTGATGATTGGGATATTTCCATTGACAGAAGTCCTATTACATGATGTTACCTGGCTCAAAAATCCTCATAAGGCAAAATCTGACTCCTCTTGATTTCTATTTATTTCAGTTCTGCTGTGTCCATTTTCTCTTCTACATGATATTCTAAGAATATCTGAAGACCTTGTTTCCCCTTAATCCTCTCTTCCTCAGGTTAAATATTCCTTACAGGTGTTAAGAATTTCTGGTATAAATATGAGAAAGTTTAGAAAGTCTTCTATATTTCACCTGGATAAGTACACATTGCAAGAAATAAAGCAGCTCTTTGAAAATGCTGAAGCAGTATTATTCCTCAAAAAAATACTAAATATTTATTTTTAAATGATAGTTTATGTCCTAATAGTATCCTCAGAGTTTAAAATGTTGGTTACCCAAACCAGTAGTGTCAGTAACAGTTGGGAACTTTTAGAAAAGCACAGTACAAATGCTTAGGCCCAAACTCAGATATACTCAATCAGATTCTCTAGGGGTAGGGTTCTATAATCATCACTTTATCACACAATTTGACATGATAAAATGGAGAAACATGGGACTAAGGAATAAGCTGTGTGCACTGTTTTGACAATAGTAGGCAGAAAATTCTAGGTAACTTGCTAGTGATATACTTCTGTATTTACTAGAAAATAATAATTATTTACTAAGTAAGGAAAGCCATCTTTCGCAAACACATGGAAACTCTCAATTGGCTTGCCTCTTAGGTGATAATGACAATAATCATGTCTCCTATGATTGTGATATACTTAAGTATTTATTAGAAAATAATAATTATTTACTAAGTAAAGTAGTGTCTTGTATTATCTCTCACCATCCCATTCCAGTTTCTCTGGAAACATGTCCAAATCTTTGCTATGATATACTTCTGTATATCTAGAAAATAATAATTATTTACTAAGTAAGGAAAGCCATCTTTTTGTAAAAACATGGAACTCCCAATTGTCTTGCCTTTAGTTGATGATGGCAATAACTTATCTCCTGGATTCAATGAACAGTTACAAGAGTGCCTAGAAGGTTTCCTGATAATTTTCCTTCAATTGTTCTTTAAACATAATAGCTGTAATGGGTAAGTAGGGAGAGAAGCCAGCTGAAGGGAACATTGTGTTTTTGTTTTTATAATCCTCTTTCCTGATTTCCCTTGCTTGACTTTATTTTCCAAATGGAAGTGGTGAAGTCTTCAGGATTTTGTGAAAGCCAGAAATAACGTTTACATGACCTACATAATTCATGATAAATTCCACCTCACGAGTGACTAAATTTTAGCTTCAGAAACAATATTATATTCCTAAGTTTTCAAACAAGAAAAGCCACCTTTACACATGACTAAAGACAGCAGTCGTTCAATCTTGAAAGTGTTAACAGAATTTTTAAAAATAATGATTAATTTTATATATTGATTTAAAGACTGATTCATTTTTAACTCTCAGTAAGCCTTGATTATCTGCTATACCAGTAACTAATCGTGCCCTCAGTGAAATCAGGACACTTTTTCCTTTTCTCTGAGGTATATAAATGTGGCCACTGTATGACTCTCATTACCTTTCAAAGAGATTTGGACACGTTTCCAGAGAAACCGGACTGAGATGGTAAGAGAGAATACAGAACATTGCAACCCAGGAAAATCAACAAATAAGAAAGTAGTTTGCCTCAGACAAGTGTGAATTTATCAAAAACATTTACTTTCATTAGTTTTGGGTTTCTGATGCTTATATTTTCATATAATTCCTAGGTTAGATGAGTTATTACAGAGAGGAGAAACCCTAAAAAACTTGGATTCCAAGAAGCACAGTGGTATTAAAGAAACTGTGTGGTAACTTGTCTTAAAATACACAAAAAGGTCCGCAGAATATGATGGACATAAACCTATTTTTTTGTTTATTTCCACTGAACTGAGTTGATTCCAAAGTATACCAACTTTGGGCAGTTTACTTAACCAACCTGGAAACAACTCAAATTCAGTATATAGTCGTTCTAATTCCAACAAATTAATTGCTCTCCGAGAACAGTGTTCTTATTTGTAAGAAGTTTATTAAAATATCTACATCATGGAGTTTTTGTAAATAGTAAATTTGAGTATGTAAGAACAGCAGAACAGGATCCCTGTGTTATGCACCTTTCACTTCTATCTTCAACCCTTGTTGGCTGAAGTGATGCCATGAAAAGTGACCAGTAATAGCAGGAAAAAGGCCCTTCTTGCAGAAGACTCCCATTTTCCTCCTGTAATGGAGAGACTGTTTTCCTTATTATCAGATACAATAGTCAGTCTCTCTCTCTCCTTCCCCCTCTCTCCCATCTTCCCTCCATTCTTCTCTTTCCCCATTTCTCTGCCTCACTCTATCACAATGGACATCTACATGCCCATCTTAGCATCAAGTATGTCTGAAGGAAATCTTACTGGAACAATAACAAAATTCTAATGCCCTCTCTTGACACCAGGTATGTTCTTGATAAGCAGATGGCCGCCTTCTGTCTGATAATGTATTATAGTTGCACACCCCATCAAATGAACCAGGGACACTTGTCAATCAACCATGTTTCAGCAGAGTGCTAGTCACAGTGTGAACATTCCATAAAGTAGCTGCAGTTCAGCTGACCCTACATCCGCAGGGGCTGGTCTGACAGAAGGAAAAAGGAAGTACTGCTCTGAAGCATATTCCTCCCTTAAGCACTGAACAACACAGACAGATCCTGAGTGAGAGTGAGGAGGGGAGAGTAGGTGAATAGACAGAAGTGTTTCTCAAGATTCCTCATCAGCCCTTTACAAACAGAACAAACCACAGGTAACTTCAGCTTCCCCGTCAAGGCAAAAATTAGAAGAGTTCATTCTAGGAACCATTTTTTTTTAACTGAAAAACTTCCATACTTTAGAATTGCATTTTCCATGACAAAGACATAACATAAATCCATAGTAGGATTTATCTATAAAAAAAAGTCCCAAAGCCTGGAGAAATGAGGAACCACAGAGTGCAAGGGGCTCACACGCTGTGTGCTTTCTCGCAGGAAGTTCTCAATAAATAGTAGCTCTAATAGCAATGATACATCGCATCTCTATGCTGCCACTTAGGCAAGTTACTTACCATCTATAAGCATCAGTTTCCTCATCTGAAAACCGAGAATAATAGAATAAAACCCACTCTACAATGTCACAGGAGAGAAACTATGTTATTTTAAACAAAAGAACCTAACACTCTTGATTCTGCCCTCCAATAGGGGGCATATTTTTCATGTCCCTAACAAAGCCTGGAAGACAGCATTTCTAAGAATTGATTTTAGCAAAGGCTATAATTTTAATGCTTCTGGTACTGCTATATGCCAATAAAGTGTGGAGAAACAAAGGGAAGTGCTGTTTGTTTTAGAAAGTCCCTAAAAGAATGTGTGGATGTTTAAAATAGACCTTGGAATAGTTTGGAGTAGAGTTAAAAGCTAAAAATATTTTAATACCAGCTACTTCAGTCTTTTGTGTCCCAGTATCAGACCAAAGGCAAGCTGATTTCAGAGTAACCCTACAAGGGCAAGCATGATTCAAAAATATGACCACTGACTGTTGTAGCAAATCTCTTAGTTTGAAAGATCTTTCTTCCTAACTGCTGCCCTAACACCATCCAGTGATTAACACCCCAAACCTCAAATCCTTGTAAAAACCCATCCCTAACTCTCACCTTTTGAGAAACTCCTTCAAATTGATACTCTCTTTCCTCAGGGAGTTTCATAACAAACCACTTTCCCTGGAGGTGGTTGTTCATAGAATTTGGGCAAGTTCTAGATGAGAAAAACCACTTTAGTAATGGATAGTGGCAACCAGGTAAAGGAGGAGGAAATTTAAGAAAAGACACAGGTTCACTAACATGAGGGGTGGGAGTGGAGACACAGTAAGAAATTCCCAATGTTGGAAACAAGCAAAGACGTTTTCCAATTGGCAAGGTAGTATTAAACATTTCATACATTGCTGCCTTGAAACTCAATGCACTATGTTTACTCCAACTTTTGGGAAAGTTCTGCTATTTCTAGTACTTCATGTTGTAATTAATTTACCCTCTGAATAAACTAAATAGGTAGTGAATAGGGACAAATGGGTCTGTGTCTCACATGTAGTTTGACATGGCACAGAAAGAACTATAGCCACAGGGAGTGACAAATTGTCTCCAGTTTTATTGACATATAATTGACACACCATGGTGTGAATTTAAGTTGTACAACCCGATGATTTGATACATGTATATATTATAAAAAGGTTACCATAATAAGATTAGTTAATACATCTATCACCTCACATAGTTATCATTTGTATATGCATAGTGAGAACATTTAAGATCTGCCTCTGCAATTCAAGCATATAATACAGTTTTGTTAACTGCAGTCACCATGCTGTAAATTAGATCCCTAGAATGTATTCATCTTATAGCTAGAAGTTTACATTCCTTGAACAACATCTCCCCACTTCCCCCACCCCCTAGTCTCTGACAACTACTATTATACTCACAGAGTGAAAGCTTAGAGAAGAAAGAAATAATTCAGCAAAAAACAGGTAAAAGATACTGAAATAAATTAAATTTCCTGATAAACCATGAGACTTTCAAGGGGAATGCTGTACTTTTTTAATTACCAGAATTGTATTCTGTAGCAAATTTATTTCAAATATTAAAAGAAAGAGTAAACCTAGAAAGTCAGAGACTTTAGGGACACCCACATTGCTGACATCCATGGCACTGCCACATAAAGAAAGCACACAATGGGATAACAGAGCAAAGAATAAAAAATAAGTGCATGCTATTATTACAGTTATTAATAATTACTGGTCCTTAATGCCAAGGTATCTGAGTAAATTAGCAGGGAGGACCATGGTAAAAAAGAAGGAAAAAATAAAAGATGGGAAGTCTATTAGTTTCCTCTTGCTGCTGCAATAAATTACCAACTTAAGGCAGTACAACTTTATTATTTTACAGTTCTGGAAGTCAGAAGCCTGAAATCAGTATTACTGCACTAAACTCAAGGTATCAGTAAGACTGTGCTCCCTCTGGGAACTCTAGGGGACAATCTTCCTTGCCTTTGCCAGCTTCTAGATGCTGCTGGCACTTCCTGGCTTGTGGTCTCATAGCTCCAACCTTTGCTCCGGGCATCACCTATCTTTCTCTGAGTCTGGTACTCCTGCCTTTCTCTTATAAGGACTCTTACAATTAGACTTGTTTCTCCCTGGATAATACAAGATAAACTTCCTATCTCAAGATCCCCAATAAATCTGCAAAGATCCTTTCGCCATACAAGTCACATGATCAGTATTGATGAGGCAGTGAATTGGAATGCTCATACATTGCAAAGGGTATGCAAAATGATGCAGCAGCTTTAGAAAATAGTTTAATATTTCCTGAAAATGTTAATTGTAGAGTTGCCATAAGTCCCAATAATTCTACTCCTAGATATATATACCCAAGAGAACTGAGAACATATACCTACCCAAAAACTTGTGTACACAAATGATCATAACAGTATTCATAATTGTACAAAAGTGAAAACACATATTTCAATCAATATTTAAGTGGATAAAAATAAGTCCATACAATAAAACATTTTAGCTAGAAAAGAATAAAGTTGTTATACATGTCAGAAGACAGATGAAACTTGAGAGAGACACATTATGCTAAGTGAAAGAATCCACACTCAAAAGGCCACATATTGTATGGTCCTATTTATATAGAATGTCTAGAATAGGCAAAACCACAGAAAGAGAGTAGAATAATGGTTGATATGGGCTGGGGTTATAAGGGGATAGACAGCGACTGCTAATGACTGGGATGGGGGCCAGGGGTGATGAAAATTCTGGAATTAGAAAACAGTCACTGATAACACAACTGTGAATATACTAAAAACCATTGATTATATACATATAAAGGGTGAACTATATGGCTGTAAATTATATCCCAATAAAACTGTTACTTTAAATGAAGTGCTATTGTAGTTGGTAGAACTGCTTCAAGGACTGTGGAGTCACCTAAGTCTAATTTTACCTCCTTTGAGAACTTGCCACATCATCCTATATGAAGTAATTGTCTGTTGTACCTCCTTTTATTTTCCCCTTTTATTTCTCCTTTTATTATACTTAACACAATTAATTTTTTTAAATATGCTTATTTGCTCTTGCCCAGGAGAATGGAAAATATTCAGAGTTAGGAACTCATCTGGTTCATCACTATAATGCCACTATTCATCTAGCAAGCTGCTTATCAGAGGTAGTTTGTTGTGAAGGTAATGATGCTTCGGCTTCAGGACTCTCATTTGCCCAGATCCTTTCCAAAGCCATGGAGAAGCTGTAACAATTTATCTACACAATCAGACTTTTTTGTATGCAAAACTAAGATATTTTAACTACAATTGGTTAAGAATACTGTCTCTTCCCAGTCTGACGCCTTCTCTATCACACTTCTGTCAGGCTGTGAGAGAGTGGCTGTGAGTTTTTTTTAATTCTCCTGAGGAGAATTTGAGTTGCAAGGACACTTGGTCTGAATTTCTTGGGACACATGTAAAAGAAACTTAACTGAGTTTTCTCAAAGTTGACAATTATAAAATTTTCTACAAAATTTTTAAGAATGACTTATGAGGCCCCAAACTAAATTATCAATAACAGTATTTTTTAGATTATATACCAGGCTAGAGGAGAAAAAAAGAATTACATTCTTTTTTCTATAGTGAGAATATTATAAAGTAATTATTACATAAACAATGTTATCAAAGTGTAGGCAGTCAAAAGTATAAGGAAAATATTATAGATCTGTGTTACTCAATGTTATATTTCTGGATTTTGTTATGTTTCTGGCATTTGTAAACATTTGGAGTTATTTTAATATGATTTTTATTCTAAATAGAACACTCACTTTTGCATTTCACTTAGCAATCATATTTTTGCATCTTTTATCTTACAAGCAACCCAAATACCATGAGTGTCAGGTTCCACAAAGCCTGGCTTTGCTCCTGTTTAGCATATCAAAAACACTCAGTAAATACTGACTGAATACTTTAATGAATAAGTTAATCATTCATGTTTCTGTATTATGTCTCTAGGACATTCTATTTCAGAATTACATATAAAAGAATTATCTGGAAGCCAATAACTACTGAAACAACTAGGCTTTTCCTTCTTCCAAAATCAGTACCTCACAATGTACCTTTGCTTTAAAAAATTACTAAAGATTCAGGTCAAGATTAAGTAACCACATTAGAAGCCCTGAAGGAAAAAGAAAATACAGAAAACATCCAAATGTTTTTACTTATGTGAGTGGCAAAGATAAGGTCACAGTGTCCAGATTTTCCTTCTCAGGTTATAATCCAACAGCTAACTTTGCTTTTAAAAAAAAGTAATGCAATAATTACGGAAAAGACAAAAAAGATTGTCATGGTCTAATGAAACCTGAATAACTGTTTGAAAAGCTTAGTCAATAAGCAAAAGAAATAGTAAAAAAATTAAGATATTTTAATTTATTTAACAGTTCCATCAATATTATTAATTCTTTTCCTATGTTTCAGTAAAAACACCTCTAGCAACTTCCTTGGCTCAGAAATAGACTTGTTCCCCAAGAATGCTTATCCAGATCAGATAAAATGTACTTCCACTTCTTGTTCCCAACCATCTCTCTGAACTAGTTACTGGCACTTAGCCCAGTCATGTCACTGTGTTTCCCTTATTGTTGACTTTAAGATCTTGCTTTCTCATTATTGAAAAGAATATAAACCTGTCATCATGTAGGAGGATAGTTTTAGTCCAGGACACCTCCACTGTTCTGGTGAGGAAAGGAAGTAATAGGGAAAAGGTCATAATGGGTATTATTACCCAGAACAGACCTGGGAGTCCGAGGCTTTGCTACAGTACATTCTTAAGTTGAGATATAAGTATTGTGGCAAAGAAATGGTTCAGTAACTCTGCACAAGGAAGAACCATGTGTAATGAAAGTCTCAGTCCACTGAGACTAATTTCCCTCAATTCAGCAAGTCCAAGATGAGCTTGAGACTGTATTTCATAAAAGGTCAATTCAAGGAAGGTCAGAGAAGTAATCCAGCTATTCCGACAATAACCTTTTTTCTGACTGCCTAATATTTCAGGGCATCAGATCCATGCTTTTACCTCCAGCCCATGGGAAGTAATTAATAAATGCTGGTTAAACAGGTGATTCCCACTGACTTGTTTTGCTTATAAAAACTTTAACTGTAGAGTTGCATTAACATTTTACTCATAAAGTAAGTGAAGTAACAAATCTGAAAGTGTCTGGTCTAAATTACATAACAGGCATGCAATAGGTGTTTAGGAGTCTAAGAATAAGTAATTTATTTTTAGCAACATTATTCAGATATAGTTAATATAGAAAAAATGCACATAATTACTGTGCATAATTGTTGAGTTTGGACATTTATATACACTCAAGTTACTTTCAGCACAATTAAGGTAGTAACACCTATCACCTATGAAAGTTTCTTTCTGTCTTTCTGTTGTTTTATTTGTTTGCCTTCTGAGGTAAGAACATTTAACATGACATCTACCAGGTTAACACATTTTTAAGTACATAATACCTTACTGTTAACTGTAGACACTATGCTGTACAGCACATCTCTGGAACTTACTTATCTTGTATAACTGTAATTTTATACCCATTGAACAACTCCCCATATCCTCCTCCTCCTCTAATCCTTTGATAAGCATTCTGTTGTCTACCTTTATACCTTTGATTATTTTATTTTTAAAATTTTTATACTGAGGTACCTACAATAAAACGCACAAATCTTAGTAAATAGCTTGATGAATTTTGACGTGCGTACACTCATGTAACCATCACCCAGGTCAAGATAACAAACATTCTATTATTTCCCCTTCACCTATTTCACCCATCCCCACATCCCTCCCCTATGGTAACCACTAGTCTGTTCTCTGTGTTTTTAAGTCTATTTCGGTTTTGTTTGTTCATTTGTATTGTCTTTGAGATTCCATATATAAGTGATATCATATGATATTTGTCTTTCTCTGACTTATTCCACATACCTAATACCCTCTAGGTCCATCCATGTTGTAGGAAATGGCAAGATTTCATTCATTTTATGACTGAGTAATGTTCCATTGTGTACAGGTACCACATCTTTTTTATTCCATTTATCTACTGATAGATATTTAGGTTGTTCCCATATTTTCTATTGTAAATAATGCAATAGTAAACACAGGTGTGCATATGCCCTTTCAAATTAGTGATTTTGGTTTCTTTGAGTAAATTCCCAGAGAGAAATTACTGGTTCATATGGTATTTCTATTTTTAGTTTTTTGAGAAACCTCCATACTGCTGTCATAGTGGCTTCATCAGTTTGCAATCCTACCAGAAGAGCATGGGGGTTCCATTTTTCTCCACATCCTCACCAACAATTGCTATTTCACATCTTTTTGACACTAACCATTCTGAAACTAGTATGCAGTGATATCTCATTGTGGTATTGATTGCATTTCCCTGATGGTTAGTTAAGCTGAGAATCTTTTCATGTATCTGTTAGTCATCTGTATGTCTCCCTTGGAAAAATATCTATGCAGGTTGTCTGTCCATTCTTTAATTGGATTATTTGTTTTTTCTGTGTTAAGTTGTATGAGTTCTTTAGATCTTTTAGATATTAGACCTTATTGAATATAGTATTCATAAATATTTTCTCCCATACAGTGGGTTACCTATTTGTTTTAATAATGTTGTCCTTTGCTGTGTAAAAGCTTTTTGGTTTGATGAAGTCCCACTTATTTATTTTTGCTTTTGATTTCCTTGCCTGAGGAGACATATCCAGAAAACAATTACTAATGCTGATGTTCCAGAATTTACTGCCTATGTTTTCCTGTAGGAGTTTTATGGTTTCAGGTCTCATATTTAGGTTTTTAATCCACTTTGAGTTTATTTTTATATATGGGGAAAGACAATGCTCCAGTTTCATTCTTTTGCACACAGCTATCCAGTTTTCCAACATTTATTGAAGAGACTACCTTTTCCCCTTGGTATATTCTTGCCTCCTTTGTCATATATTAATTGACCATATAGGCATGGGTTCATTGCTGGGTTCTCTTCCGTATTCCATTGGCCTATGGGTCTGTTTATGTGCCAGTAACATACTGTTTTGATTACCGTAGCTTTGTAATATAGGTTGAAGTCAGGGAGACTAATATCCCAAGCTTTGTTTTCTTTCTCAAAATTGCCTAGGCTGTTGGGTGTTTTTTGTGGTTCCATATATATTTTAGGATTATTGCTCTAGTTCAGTGAAAAATGCCATTGCTACTTTGATAGGGATTGTATTGAATCTGTAGACTACTTTGGGTAACGTGACCATTTTCATGTTTTCCATTTATTTGTGTCTTCTTCTATTTCCTTCATCAATGTCCTTTAATTTTTGGAGTACAGGTCTTTCACCTTCTTGACTGAATTTATTCTTAGGTATTTTGTTCTTTTTGATGCAATTGTACAGGAACGTGTTTTCTTAATTCTCATTCTGTTAGTTTATTATTTGTATAAAGAAACACAACGGATTTCTGTATATTGATTTCATATCCTGTAACTTGACTGAATTCCTCAATTCTAGATTTTTTTGTTTTCATGGAGCCATATCACCTGCAAATAGTGACAATTTTACTTCTTCCCTACCAATTTAGGTGCCTTTTATTTTTTTTCCTGCTTGATTGCTATGTCTAAGACTTCCAGTTCTATGCTGAATAAAAGTAGGGAGAGTAGGCATCTTCTTCTTGTTCCTGATCTTAGAGTTAAGGCTTTTAGCTTTTTGCTATTGAGTTATGAGTATGCTAGTTGTGGGTCTGTCATATATGGCCTATGTAATTTTGAGATATACTTCCTTTGTACTCACTTTATTAATGGTTTTTATCATGAATGGATGCTGAATTTTGTCAAATGCTTTTTCAGCATCTACTGAGATGACCATATGGTTTTTATCCTTCCTTTTGTTAAAATGGTATATCACATTGATTTAAAATATTGAACTTTCCTTGCATTCCTGGAATAAATCCCACTTGGTCACGGTCAACAATGTTTTTAATGTGTTTTTGAACTTGGTTTGCTAATATTTCATTGAGGATTTTTGAATCCATGTTCATCAGAGATAATGGTCTGTAATTTCCTTTTTTGCAGTGTCTTTGCCTGGTTTTGGAATCAAGGTAATGCTAGCCTCATAGAATAAATTTGACTATTTGGCTAAATACCTTTGACAATATTAGATGCCTCATGTAAGAGAAATCATTCGGCATTTGTTCTTCTGCATGTGACTGACTTAATTAACATGATGTCTTTCATGAACAGATAAGTAGATAAACAAAATGTGGCATATATATACAATGGAATATTATTCAGCCTTTAAATATAAAGAAAATCCTACCATTTGCCACACGTGGATGGACATGTAAGAATACATAACTTAAATGTTTTAAAGACCCCTCAATAACATAAACCTACTAACACTCTGAATACCAAGTGAACTGAGACATAAACAACAATCAAAATAAATTCAAGAAGCATGTTTTTAGTTTTGAGCTATCAGAAATATAAGTAGTTATGAAATAAGACAAATATAAATAAAAATTACATAGATAAAATAGAGGATAAAAATAGAAAAGTAGTCTCTGTATGACTACAGAGAATATTTTGCTATAATTGCACCTTCCCCTTTCCCCTTTTCTTCCTTCCATCATTCCTTCCTTCCTTTCATTTATTCATTCATTCCTTTCTACATTATCTCGTACTGGTATACTATGGATACCATTAAATTATTGTCAAAATCTGTACTAATAAATAAACAGAAACAAAATAAGGAGTGATTATATTAAGAATTTTAACTGTATGAAGAAAATAAAAATAAGAATCCTACCTAAGAAAGTTCGAGGTAGAATTTCTCTATCATGAATGAATAATAGAGGCAAACCTAATGAATATTAGTTACTATTTTGTTCCAATACCAATTCTCATTAACAGTTATAATTGGTTGAGAATTTAAAATTTGGTAAAAACTTGTCAAAAACTATTGGAATTTAGTGTTTTAAAGAAAGCAACAAGGAAAACAATATAAAACAACCCCTTTAAAAATGTATTTTATAAATATTATGAAAGCTCTGAGTAAAGGAGGAAAGTGTTTCATTTAATGTATAAGACTTTATTTTGGACCTAAGATTTGAAAATCATTTATACACGGACTTCTCTTTTTTTAAAAAACTCATTTAAGAAATGTAGGTAATTTGAACTCTAGTTTCTAATTTGACATTATGGAAATGTAATAGACTCAAATGCTTATTATACCCTGCAGGTAAAAATTGCATGTTGAATTATTTTTATCCATCAATAAATTAGCAGACTATAATTTCATTCAAGTTTGAGAGACCTAATTTCCATAAATAAAGACAATCTTCTCTAAACTAAGAGCTATGGGATTTTGGTTGATAATTCAAAAGGTAATTTTTAAAATTGAAATACACTTTCTTTTTTTTTTCTCTCTGCCTCAGTTTCCTCATCTGTCAGATAGGGACAGTAATAGTCCCTATTTTATAAAAAGTCATGTGCGTTTGTATATAAAATAATAAGCGCATAGTAAGCTCTTGAGAATGCTGTAATGATCCCATTACTGTTCATTAATTGGATATCAAAAAACATAAGAACAAGTCTTCTAGGGGAAGACTCATGCTTGTATCTCTTCCTAGATCCAGAGCATCTTTGATTATTATAGTATTTCTCCAATCATGGGCTAAATCTTTTATTTATTTATTTTTTTTGTAGATAATTATTTTTTATTGAAGGGTAGTTGACACAAAGTATTACATTACATTAGTTTCAGGTGTACAACACAGTGACTCAACATTTATATACATGATAATTCTAGGTACCAGCTATCACCATACCAAGTTGTTACCATATTTTGACTATATTCCTTATGCTATACATTACATACCGGTTACTTACTATTTTACAATTGGAAGTGTGTATTTTTTGTTTTTATTTTTATTTTTTTTCTTGTGAGGGCATCTCTCAAATTTATTGATCAAATGGTTGTTAACAACAGTAAAATTCTGTATAGGGGAGTCAATGCTCAATGCACAATCATTAATCCACCCCAAGCCTAATTTTCGTCAGTCTCCAATCTTCTGAAGCATAACGACCAAGTTATTACATGGAGAACAAATTCTTACATATTGAATAAGTTACATGGTGAGCAGTACATGGGCAGTCATCAAAGAAACTTTTGGTTTTGCTCATGCATTATGAACTATAAACAGTCAGTTCAAATATGAATACTCATTTGATTTTTATACTTGATTTATATGTGGATACCACATTTCTCTATTATTATTATTTTTAATAAAATGCTGAAGTGGTAGGTAGATACAAGATAAAGGTAGAAAACATAGTTTAGTGTTGTAAGGGAGCAAATGTAGATGAACAGGTGTGTGCCTGTAGTCTATGTGTTAATCCAAGCTAGACAAGGGCAATAAAACATCCACGGATGCAGAAGATTTCTCTCAGAACAGGGGGGGTGAGGTTCTAAGCCTCACCTCTGTTGATCCCCAATTTCTCACCTGATGACCCCCCTGAGACTGTGCCTGTCTTAGGTTGTTCCTCCCTTGAGGAATCTTACCCGTCTCTGGCTAACCAGTCTTCCGGGGCCATACAGGGAAATGTAAAGCTGGTGAGAGAGAAGCCTTATTGTTTGAAAAGGTTAGCTTTTTACTTCTTTGCATATTTATGCCCTGTGGCTTCTATGCCCAGCATTTGTCTTGAGATATCTTTACCACTTGGAAGAATTATGATACTTGGTAAATTTGATATGAGGCACGAATTCTATTTAAGGGTTGTAGTTAGGAAGGAAGAAGAAAAGCTATAGAAGTAGCAGGCGGAAGAAAACATGGGAAGATTGATTATTTCTTTGACATATCTTCTTGTAGAGTAACTTCAGCATGTATAGGTTTTAAACTACTAATTAAATTGCGCACACACATTAACATAATAGGAGTATAGTTACATAACCAAAGCGTACCTGTAATTACCAGCCATCTCCAGTGAAACCAAGAAAACCAGTTAGGCACCTTAGGCATTTGTGAAAACTTATCTATGATATGGTGGATATTGCCCAACTGAACTTGAACAGTCTGAGAGAAATCAGACAAATTAAAACAACCCATTCCTGGGGACTGTTCATATCCCATATGTTCTTTTAAAAGTAAATAGTCTGTAGTTGTAAGATTTTGGAGCGCTACAATTTGCACTTCTCCTAATTCTTGGTTGAGTTCCAACAGTATAGATCCAGTCAAATTTGTTGTTTTACTGTATGCACAGGCCAGCTTAGATATCTCCTTCTTTATTCCCATGGCAAGTCCAGGAACTGGTGGGATGAGTGCATCTACAGCTGTAGCAGTGCGTGGATCTTTGCTGGGGTTTTTTGATGATCATCTTCTGGCATGAGTCTTCCAGAGAGTGCTGATGTTGGAAGTTCTTTTTCATATCGTAATTTTCAGGGTAGCCCAATTAGGCTTTGATCCTCTGTATAAACACAAACAGACCCTTTGCCTACACTTTTATATGACCTTTATACACTTGTGTAGAACTCATTGGAGGTCTCCACACAGGAAATGCCTTTTTTTTTTTTTTTTTGGTGTCATTAATCTACACTTACATGACGAATATTATGTTTACTAGGCTCTCCCCTATACCAGGTCCCCCCTATAAACCCCTTTACAGTCACTGTCCATTAGCATAGCAAATGTTGTAGAATCACTACTTGTCTTCTCTGTGTTCTACAGCCTTCTCCTTTCTCCCACCCCCCCATGCATGCTAATCTTAATACCCCCTTCTTCTCCCCCCCCTTATCCCTCCCTACCCACCCATCCTCCCCAGTCCCTTTCCCTTTGGTACCTGTTAGTCCATTCTTGAGTTCTGTGATTCTGCTGCCCATTTTTTAATTGGGTTATTGGTTTTTTGTTTGTTGAGGCGTGTGAGCTCTTTATATATTCTGGACATCAAGCCTTTATCGGATCTGTCATTTTCAAATATATTCTCCCATACTGTAGGGTTCCTTTTTGTTCTATTGATGGTGTCTTTTGCTGTACAGAAGCTTTTCAGCTTAATATAGTCCCACTTATTCATTTTTGCTGCTGTTTTCCTTGCCTGGGGAGATATGTTCAAGAAGAGGTCACTCATGTTTATGTCTAAGAGGTTTTTGCCTATGTTTTCTTCCAAGAGTTTAATGGTTTCATGACTTACATTCAGGTCTTTGATCCATTTTGTGTTTACTTTTGTATATGGGCTTAGACAATGGTCCAGTTTCATTCTCCTACATGTAGCTGTCCAGTTTTGCCAGCATCATCTGTTGAAGAGACTGTCATTTCACCATTGCATGTTCATGGCTCCTTTATCAAATATTAATTGACCATATATGTCTGGGTTAATGTCTGGATTCTCTAGTCTGTTCCATTGGTCTGTGGCTCTGTTCTTGTGCCAGTACCAAATTGTGTTGATTACTATGGCTTTATAGTAGAGCTTGAAGTTGGGGAGTGAGATCCCCCCTACTTTATTCTTCTTTCTCAGGATTGCTTTGGCTATTCGGGGTGTTTGGTATTTCCATATGAATTTTTGAATTATTTGTTCTAGTTCATTGAAGAATGTTGCTGGTAGTTTCATAGGGATTGCATCAAATCTGTATATTGCTTTGGGCAGGATGGCCATTTTGACAATATTAATTCTTCCTAGCCATGAGCATGGGATGAGTTTCCATCTGTTAGTGTCCCCTTTAATTTCTCTTAAGAGTGACTTGTAGTTTTCAGAGTATAAGTCTTTCACTTCTTTGGTTAGGTTTATTCCTAGCTATTTTATTTTTTTTGATGCAATTGTGAATGGAGTTGTTTTCCTGATTTCTCTTTCTGTTAGTTCATTGCTAGTGTATAGGAAAGCCACAGATTTCTGTGTGTTGATTTTGTATCCTGCACCTTTGCTGTATTCCGATATCAGTTCTAGTAGTTTTGGGGTGGAATCTTTAGGGCTTTTTATGTACAGTATCATGTCATCTGCAAATAGTGAGAGTTTAACTTCTTCTTTACCAATCTGGATTCCTTGTATTTTTTTGTTTTGTCTGATTGCCGTGACTAGGACCTCCAGTACTATGTTAAATAACAGTGGAGAGAGTGGGCATCCCTGTCTAGTTCCCGATCTCAGAGGAAATGCTTTCAGCTTCTCGCTGTTCAATATAATGTTGGCTGTGGGTTTATCATAGATGGCCTTTATTATGTTGAGGTACTTGCCCTCTATTCTCATTTTGCTGACAGTTTTTATCATGAATGGATGTTGAACTTTGTCAAATGCTTATTCAGCATCTATGGAGATGATCATGTGGTTTTTGTCCTTCTGTTTGTTGATGTGTTGGATGATGTTGTATCATCCTTGCATCCCTGGGATGAATCCCACTTGGTCATGGTGTATGATCTTTTTGATGTATTTTTGAATTCGGTTTGCTAATATTTTGTTGAGTATTTTTGCATCTACGTTCATCAGGGATATTGGTCTGTAGTTTTCTTTTTTGGTGGGGTCTTTGCCTGGTTTTGGTATTAGGGTGATGTTAGCTTCATAGAATGAGTTTGGTAGTATCCCCTCCTCCTCTATTTTTTGGAAAACTTTAAGGAGAATGGGTATTATGTCTTCCCTGTATGTCTGATAAAATTCCGAGGTAAATCCATCTGGCCCGGGGGTTTTGTTCTTTGGTAGTTTTTTTTATTACCGCTTCAATTTCGTTGCTGGTAATTGGTCTGTTTAGATTTTCTGTTTCTTTCTGGGTCAGTCTTGGAAGGTTGTATTTTTCTAGGAAGTTGTCCATTTCTCCTAGGTTTCCCAGCTTGTTAGCATATAGGTTTTCATAGTATTCTCTAATAATTCTTTGTATTTCTGTGGGGTATCTCGTTTCTGATACTGTTGATTTGTGTTGACTCTCTTTTCCTCTTAATAATCTGTCTAGAGGCTTATCTATTTTGTTTATTTTCTCGAAGAACCAGCTCTTGGTTTCTTTGATTTTTGCTATTGTTTTATTCTTCTCAACTTTATTTATTTCTTCTCTGATCTTTATTATGTCCCTCCTGCTGACCTTAGGCCTCATTTGTTCTTCTTTTTCCAATTTCGATAATTGTGACATTAGACCATTCATTTGGGATTGTTCTTCCTTTTTAAAATATGCTTGGATTGCTATATACTTTCCTCTTAAGACTGGTTTTGCTGCGTCCCACAGAAGTTGGGGCTTAGTGTTGTTCTTGTCATTTGTTTCCATATATTGCTGGATCTCCGTTTTGATTTGGTCATTGATCCATTGATTATTTAGGAGCGTGTTGTTAAGCTTCCATGTGTTTGTGAGCCTTTTTGCTTTCTTTGTACAGTTTATTTCTAGTTTTATGCCTTTGTGGTCTGAAAAGTTGGTTGGTAGGATTTCAATCTTTTGGAATTTACTGAGGCTCTTTTTGTGGCCTAGTATGTGGTCTATTCTGGAGAATGTTCCATGTGCACTTGAGAAGAATGTATATTCTGTTGCTTTTGGATGTAGCGTTCTATAGATGTCTATTAGGTCCATCTGCTCTTCTGTGTTGTTCAGTGCTTCCGTGTCCTTACTTATTTTCTGCCCGGTGGATCTATCCTTTGGGGTGAATGGTGTGTTGAAGTCTCCTTGAATGAATGCATTGCAGTCTATTTCCCCCTTTAGTTCTGTTAGTATTTGTTTCACATATGCTGGGGCTCCTGTGTTGGGTGTATATATATTTCTAATGTTTATATCCTCTTGTTGGACTGAGCCCTTTATCATTATGTAGTGTCCTTCTTTATCTCTTGTTACTTTCTTTTTTTTGAAGTCTATTTTGTCTGATATTAGTACTGCAACCCCTGCTTTCTTCTTGCTGTTGTTTGCGTGAAATATGTTTTTCCATCCCTTGACTTTTAGTCTGTACATGTCTTTGGGTTTGAGGTGAGTTTCTTGTAAGCAGCATATAGATGGGTCTTGCTTTTTCATCCATTCTATTACTCTGTGTCTTTTGATTGGTGCATTCAGTCCATTTATATTTAGGGTGACTATTGAAAGATATGTACTTATTGCCATTGCAGGCTTTAAATTCGTGGTTACCAAACGTTCAAGGTTAGCCTCTTTAGTATCTTACTGCCTAACTTAGCTCGCTTATTGAGCTGTTATATACACTGTCTGGAGATTCTTTTCTTCTCTCCCTTCTTATTCCTCCTCCTCGATTCTTCATATGTTGGGTGTTTTGTTCTGTGCTCTTTCTAGGAGTGCTCCCATCTAGAGCAGTCCCTGTAAGATGTCCTGTAGAGGTGGTTTGTGAGAAGCAAACTCCCTCAGCTTTTGTTTGTCTGGGAATTGTTTAATCCCACCATCATATTTGAATGATAGTCGTGCTGGAAACAGTATCCTTGGTTCAAGGCCCTTCTGTTTCATTGCATTTAATATATCATGCCATTCTCTTCTGGCCTGTAAGGTTTCTTTCGAGAAGTCTGATGTTAGCCTGATGGGTTTTCCTTTATAGGTGACCTTTTTCTCTCTAGCTGCCTTTAAAACTCTTTCCTTGTCCTTGGTCTTTGCCATTTTAATTATTATGTGTCTTGGTGTTGTCCTCCTTGGATCCTTTCTGTTGGGGGTTCTGTGTATATCCGTGGTCTGTTCAATTATTTCCTCCCCCAGTTTGGGGAAGTTTTCAGCAATTATTTCTTCCAAGATACTTTCCATCCCTTTTCCTCTCTCTTCTTCTTCTGGTACCCCTATAATATGGATATTGTTCCTTTTGGATTGGTCACACAGTTCTCTTAACATTATTTCATTCCTGTAGATCCTTTTATCTCTCTCTATGTCAGCTTCTATGCGTTCCTGTTCTCTGGTTTCAATTCCATCAATGGCCTGTTGCATCCTATCCATTCTGCTTATAAACCCTTCCAGAGTTTGTTTCATTTCTGCGATCTCCTTTCTGGCATCTGTGATCTCCCTCCAGACTTCATCCCATATCTCTTGAGTATTTCTCTGCATCTCTGTCAACATGTTTATGATTCTTATTTTGAATTCTTTGTCAGGAAGACTGGTTAGGTCTGTCTCCTTCTCTGGTGCTGTCTCTGTGATCTTTGTCTGCCTGTAGTTTTGCCTTTTCATGGTGATAGGAATAGTTTGCAGAGCTGGGAGGAGTGATGGCTGGAAGAACTTCCCTTGTTGTTGGTTTGTGGCCCTCCTCTCCTGGGAGAACAGCGACCTCTAGTGGCTTGTGCTGGGTAACTGTGCGCAGACAGGGCTTCTGCTTCCTGCCCGGCTGCTATGGAGTTTATCTCCACTCTTGCTGTGGGCGTGGCCTGGCTCGGGCTTCTGCTCCAAAATGGTGGATTCCTGTTGGAGGGGGAGCGGCCTGGAGGCTATTTATCTCCGTAAGGGGCCTCCGAGCTCCCTGCAGCCCAGGGGATTAGGGTGCCCAGAGATCCCCGGATTCTCTACCTCTGGATTAAGTGTCCCGCCCTGCCCCTTTAAGACTTCCAAGAAGCACCCACCAAAACAAAACGACCACAAATAAAAGAAAAAAAAATTTTTTTTAATTAAGAAAATTAAAATATAAATAAAAAGTGGCCGCTCATTTTTCTTTATTCTCCAGTGCCAGCCTCAGGCATCTGCTCACTGGTCTTGCTGCCCTGTTTCCCTAGTATTGGGGTCCCTATCCCTTTAAGAATTCCATAAAGTGCTCGCCAAAACAAAACAGCAAAAAAAAAAATAACCGCTCACTCTTCTTATGTCCTCCGGCACCAGGCCTCCAGTACCGCTCACTGTTCTTGCTGCCCTGTTTCCCTAGTAACCAGGTCCCCCCGCGCACACACTGTGTCTGTGCTCTGGCCCGGATGGCTGGGGCTGGGTGTTCAGCAGTCCTGGGCTCCGTCTCCCTCCCGTTCTGCCTGCTCTTCTCCCGCCGGGAGCTGGGGGGAGGGGCGCTCGGCTCCCGCAGGGCCGGGGCTTGTATCTTACCCCCTTTACAAGGCACTGGGTTCTCTCAGGTGCGGATGTGGTCTGGATGGTGTCCTGTGTCTTCTGGTCTTTTTTCTAGGAAGGGTTGTCTTTGTTATATTTTCATAGATATATGTGGTTTTGGGAGGAGATTTCCGCTGCTCTACTCATGCCGCCATCTTGGCTCCAGCCAAATTGAAATACACTTTATAGACAATATTGTTAGGCAGAAAAATAAGACATGTGTGGGGTGGAGAGAGAATAAAGCCAGTAAATCCCACTAAAAGTGATTCAGAGAGTTAACCAGATAAAACCAGAGAGCTATAAAGGACTCACAAAGTTAATTAGTTAATTAATTGAAGTTTCAAAGGGCAGGGAAATGGGACAAGGTCAAGCCATTGTAAAATTTACGGAGCCTGTGATAAAGGCCCAGCTTATTCTTCAACTTAATCTACACGCTGTTCTTCCTCTTCTTCCAGCTTCTTGATTAAGTAAGTTTGCAACGAAGATAGGAGATGCACCTCTGAAGAGCAAATAAACCTATGTGGATAAAGAATGCCAAGATGGGAACCAACAGTCACCTAAATAACCCTATTCTTAAGACAAAACTTGAGGAATTATGAATTATCTGCATACATCATGCCTTATGCTGATCCTTACCTAAAGGCCTTATAAAACCCAAAACCCTAAACCCTTAAGCATGCCTGCTCTCTGGGGTTGCCCACACTCCCCTTTCTCCAAGTGTGCACTCTCTCTGTTCTATTCCAGATAGGTAGGGAGCTGCAACTGAGAGTTCTGATTTGGGCTTGCAAGTTCTCATTGCCTTGGTGACCCAGACAGGACGGCAGCTGTACAATCATGTTCTTTAGTAGCCTGCCTGAAAATCTCCTTTCTTTGCCTTTAGTTCTCAGAACATCATCTCACTCCATCCATTGCTCTGCGGTTTCCCCTTGTCCTGGGGTGGTAGGGACTTAGTTCACATGCCATGCAGATTCAAGCAGACACTGGACGCCTGGTAACCCTGGCTCTAGGAATTGGCAAGGGATTTTCCCAAAGCTGAACAGGAATTCAGTGAGCATTCCCTTTCCTCCTTCCATTCTCCCTTGCTCTCTGCTGCTTGCAAGGCAGCTGCCATTCCCTGCAGTTCTTACTTTAATGAATTCCTTCTTTACCTATCACTCTGACTTTCCTGAATCTCTGAACCGAATTTCTTCCCAACAATATCACATTGGTTTCAGAGGCACAACATAGTGATTTCACAATTTTATACATTACCAAATGTTCACCAGGATTAAGTGTAGTTACCATTTGTCAACTTCACCCATCCCCCTACCCCCTGTTCTCTGTGTTTACAAGTCTTTTTCTGTTTTGTTTATTTGATTTAGAGATACCTATTAGGATGTTTATATGAAAACTCAATGCAAAAGATTTTTGATACCTTTTTAAAATTGTGAATTGAGACTTTTTCATTAAAAAAATTAAAAGCAACAGGAATTTATGCCTAAAATAATTCCCTGGAATATAGTTTGGAAACCAGATTTAGCTGCTAGGTAAAAAGGAAAAAATGTTCTCCATTGCCAAATCAAATAGAAATCGGTATTAAAAAACAAAAAGCTGATGTTTGAAAATTTCCTTTCCTAATTAAACATTTCAATATGCCCAAAACCAAACCTCCAAATCCTGAAAGGATTATAGATATGAAATTTGCATTTATTATTTCATATTGAGCATTGTTCCTAGAGAAAATCTAACTTTTAACTCCAAAGAACATATTTTACTTCAGAAAATCTTTAATTGTGCCAATTTTTCCAACTTCTCTTTGAGATATTAAACAGTCCAATATTTAATGGTGCTGTGAAAGCTACCACTAATTGTTTGCCATATTTTCACAAATTTGTTTTCATATCCTCACTACAAAATAGTAAAAAATATGTCTGTGAGGGGATGATATATAAGGTCATTGGCTAGAAGATGTGAGACTTGGAGAATGCCTTTTTTTTTAAGGATACATTTGTGTAAAAGCAAATGGGACGTAAAGTGTAAATAGCCACAGGAGAACATTACCCTCACATTAAGGAAAAATGTATATAGTCACCAAAGTAATAAGTTTTGGAGCCTACCAGACACCTGAGGTCACTAATCAACCAAGTTATTTGAATTCCAAAGTGTGATAAGTCATGGCAAGGGAAGATGGGCACATAAACTACTTCTTAACAAATATGAGAGGTAGAAGAGGCAAACTGTGAAAGTTAAGAAAAAACTAAAATTTTAAACAGTTCCTTTAAGGCTGAGCATTGGCCTACATGATAGTTTAGAATCCCCTGGAGGACCAGATGCAAGAGGAGTCTGTGCCTATTGCCAACCATTTCTCACAGCCTTTCACTGTACCTGGGAGGAAGATTTAGGACAATGCAAAATGCCAGAGAGAACTGGTGATGCAGGTGGGCCAGACCTGCCAAAGTTGGAGGGTGGAGCAAGTGAAGTGAGAAGCCTGTCTGACCTCTGGGCTCTATGAGTTCCAGGTGGAGATCGGTGATTACTAGTCCACAGACAAAAGCTGCATGTACTGCATGTGCAGACACTTCTCGGACACAAAGGGAAAGCCACCTACTCTTGGAGGAAGAATGAGAAACCCACCCACTGTGGACCTGATAATGCTTTAAGACAAATGTCCTCAGCATTGGCATCCTCAGCACTGGTAGAGGGCAGGAAATGCACCTGCCCCCAAGACCTGGCAAAAGTCTGCTACCTCTAGGGAAAAAATGGATAGAAAAACCCTCCCTATCCCCCTAGCCTGCCTTAACAATGGGTAAAACTACCTGCAGGCACAGGCAATACACAAATGAACAGGCTCTTCAGCCTCATACCAAAATATCAGCAACAGCTAGCAGCTGCTGGAGGATGAGCACAATGGCAGAGAACCCTGTGGGACACAGATGACAGAGACCCCTGGGTGGTATAGGTAGCACAGGCTACTTAAAGTGAAGAGGGCGGCAGTAACATTGAGAAACATGCTCCAGTATTGTAGCCCTCACAATGAGGGCAAGGTGGCTTCCATCCACCACTAAAGAGGAATTTGAATCTTGTGAGTCACCCATGGGAACTAAATCAACAAAAACCTCAGACTCAGCTCAGCAAAGGAGTGAATTTCCGTAACGATTAAAATCTTCTCTTTGAAAAATAAAAAGATAAAGTACCTTGAGAAAATGAAAAGATAAATTACCTATTGAGAGAAAATATTTGCTAAACATATATCTTGATAAAAAACTTGTTTACAAAATATATAAAGAACTATTAGAGCACAATAATAAAAAGTCAAAACACCCAATAAAGACCATTGATTTGGGCCCTTCACTAAAAAAATGATTATGAATGGCCAGTAGGTACATAAAAAAGTATAAAATATCAACAGGAAAACTGAAGTTTCCACTTACACTCACTAAAATGGCCATAATTCAAAAGTGTTGGTGAGGATGTGAAGCAGCCAGAACTATCATACATGTTCTGTATGTACAGGCGCTCCCTGAGAATAATGGCTACTCCCTCAGTTCAGAGTGTCTCTTGTTGGTGGGATCTAATTGGAATGCTACTGGCAGAGAGTCTAGTTTCTAATCTTCCATCTTTAGCAGTATAGAGAAGTGTCTGATGTCTAAAAGTGTGGATGGAAATGGTACTTAGAATTAATATCTGGCATGGTGGCATTTTGCACAATGAAATGTCCATAGTCTATGATCTGGTTCTTTGCAGATAAGGAATGTTGTCCATCAACTACACTTCAATAAAAATAATTTTTTTTTTATCTAATTTCCCTGAACCAACTGGACTTGGGAAGTTTAACCTAAAATATTTAGAACTGTAAGAGTCTTAAACTAGGCTGTCAAATATAACTGTTATCTGAGCCATAGTAATAGGAACAAGACTTCCTATTCATCGAATGGATACCATGCATCAAACCCTAGGATAAGTAGGTTACATGCATTATTTCCCTTAATCTTCACTTACCCCTAGAAGATAAGCATATCATCTTTATTTGCTGATGAAGATGATCAGTCTTTAGAAGTTAAGGAATCTTCCTAAATTCTATGGAGGAATCAACTGAGTATCAAAGCAAACCTCTCAGTAATAGTTACTCTACTACCTTGAAATATGTTTCTGCATGATTAGTACATTATCCGTAATTTGCTAGATCTACCTGGGTTCCAGCCTCAGAGTTTCTGATTCAGTAGATCTGGATTGGGTCTTGAGAATCTGTGTCTCAAACAAATTCCCAGTGGATTTTGATGCTGCTGGTCTGGGAACTATACTTCAAGAAATTGCCTTGTCATACCACCAGATCACTGGACAATTAAATGTTCATTACAATTGATCATCAGACATTGGAAAGTTTCCTATATCACAACTATTTCAACTATTTTTTTTACCATGATGCTGCATAATAATGAACTATTTCATATAGTATCCAAATAAGTATTTTTAAGCAATTATTGGCATATCCATATAAATTAACCAAACAAATACAAATTTGGGACAAATACTAAAAGATCACTTAAAAAAATCAATTACAATATAGGCTATATATTTGAAACAATATTACAACAAAACTGATAGTTAAAAAGAGAGCTAGAAAATAACGTCCAAAGTGGAAATAGGAAGATTGACGTGTCCTTAGACAGTGGATAATAAGACAGTTGCCAAAATACAACCAAGCTGCAGATTAAATGAAATTCTATTATTCTGTGATTGTTTCCAAAAATGTCTTTAACTGTACTACAGATGGTAAATCTAGTTTTTAAATTTTTTTATTTTGATCTCATTAATGTATAATTACTTGAACATTATGGTTACTAGACTCCCCCCATTATCAAGTCCCCCCCACATACTCCATTGCAGTCACTGTACAGCAGCATAGTAAGATGCTATAGAATCATTACTTGTCTTCTTTGTGATATACTGCCTTCCCTGTGACCCCCCCCTACATTATGTGTGCTAATCGTAATGCCCCATTTTCCTCCTTATCCCTCCCTTCCCACCCACCCTCCCTAGTCCCTTTCCCCTTGGTAACTGTTAGTCCATTCTTGGGTTCTGTTAGTCTGCTGCTGTTTTGTTCCTTCAGTTTTTTCTTTGTTCTTATACTCCACAGATAAGTGAAATCATTTGATACTTGTCTTTGTCTGCCTGGCTTATTTCACTGGGCATAATACCCTCTAGCTCCATCCATGTTGTTTCAAATGGTAGGTAAATCCAGCTTTTTTATTAATAGCTTAACTGCATGAGTCATTAAGAAATCACTGTTATCAACACTTATTTCTCAATCTACTTCTAGAAGTCCCTGAAAATCATTTAAAATAGGTTTGTTGAGGGTAAAGAACAATGAATGACATTATATGCAAGTATGGTATGTTTTAATGAAGACAAAATACACAATCTGTACATTAAAAGATCATTTCAGTCATAGAGTCATAGTAATGAAACTTGGGTTTTGAGAAACAAAGCATGTTAAAATAAGAAGACTGAGAAAATAAATAAAGCAATAAACAACTGGCTATAATAACAGAAACTATAGTCAAAAGTTAAGTGAAATTTTTTTTTCCTACATGCATATATATTATAAAAGTAAATTCAATGTTGAAACTATCAGGCAACATCACACAGGCATAAATTGTTAAAGACATAAATTTTGAATAGAAAGAACTTTATGCAGAAGAATAACTGAAAACAATAGTACTATTTTTAACAGCAGTCACTTTAGTTGGTCTTTCTCTGGTTTGAATTTACTACATTATTTTAAGCGCATTCCTCCCAACATTCCTTATTTCTACTCAAATATTTTTATTCTTATGTGCAGTTTTCTTGTTTTAATTTTTCATGTAGCAAACCTAACAAAACTTTTTTTAATGTAGTGATAATTTTGTGACCTATAAACAGGAAATGTAGGACTTGGAATTTCAACTTTCATTGGCAGTGAACCTTGTCTAATCTTAGATAAACAACTTGAGCTCAAAGTATCTGTTTACATGTAGTCAGACATGAAGTAAAAGGAAATTCTAAAGGCATGCTCAGATCCAGTTTTGGACAATGACCTGTATGCTTGAAAATATGTATTTCTTCCAAGTAAAACTAATCCAATTTCTTTGTTTACAGACCATAGCTATAACATTCCAGGATTACAACAGTCTTTTTAACACCTATGATGTGCCTCTGTAATTAATTAATATTATAGCTTTCTGCAAGAGGGAGGATCTCTAGTGTAATCTTTACCACATTCAATTTTGTCTATATATTTCTATTCTCTTTCCAAGAATTCATATCTCTAAGAATTCAGCAGCATCTGATAAGGTTATAGGAAAATTGCAACAAATAACAACCCACAGCTTTTCTTCCCATGCATTACTGAGTAACCAGTGCCACATGGACTGTTGGTAAGTTCACCAGGACTTGTTCTCATGAGAATGAATTTTAGGTAGCATTAAACTGGCCTTGGGCATACTATTCATTCATTCAAAAAAAACAATTATCTACCTCAGTCTAAACATTGGGAACACTACAACTAAAGACTAAGTGTGTCCTCAAGTTACTGCCTGGTAAGCAAAATAATTATAATTGGTTAAAAACAGATATGGCTACATGGTAAATACCAGATAGGTTCTCTATGTATCTCAAAGCAGGATCACTACTAAGTCTTTGTTGATCATGGGGGGCTTCCTAATTTGACATGAAAAGAGAAACAGCCTGGAAGCAGATGTTGAGATGGAGAGTTACATGAGAAGATACATCAGTGAGCATTGCCAAAGAGAATACCAGTGCCATCATTCAGCATCCATTCAGTACCAGAATGTGTGTGTATTATAACTCAGAAAGGAAAAGAAACTAAGACTATTCCAAGCACACAGAAGAGAAAGCCCAGGAGAAAAAGGAGGGAGGGAAGGGGAATAAACATGTTTGTTCAAGGATCTTTAAATGTCTCAGTCTGGTGAGAACAGAAAATACGGTAAGAGATGAGTTACGAATTAGGAGTAAGAGTGACCAAATCTTGAACAGCCATATATGCCTAGAAAGAACTTTATAATTTACCCTGGGGGGAAATGACAGCCTCCTCAACAAATAGTGTTGGCAAAAATGGACAGCTACATGTAAGAGAATGAAACTGGATTATTGTCTAACTCCATACACAAAAGTAAACTTGAAATGGATAAAATACCTGAATGTAAATCATGAAACCATAAAACTCTTAGAACACAGGCAAAAATCTCTTGAATATAAACATGAGCAACTTTTTCCTGAATACATCTCCTTGGGCAAGGGAAATAAAATAAAAAATGAACAAATGGGACTACATCAAACTAAAATGTCTGTACAGCAAAGGACACTATCAGCAGACCAAAAAGGCATCCTACAGTATGGGAGAATATATTCATAAATGACATACCCAACAAGGGGTTAACATCTAAAATATATAAAGAACTCACACACCTCAACACCAAAAAAGCAAATAACCTGATTAAAAAATGGGTGGAGGACATGAATAGACACTTCTCCAAAGAAGAAATTCAGATGGCCAACAGGCACATGAAAAGATGCTCCTCATTGCTAATTCTCAGGAAAATGCAAATTAAAACCACAATGAGATATCACCTCACACCAGTAAGGATGGCCAACATCGAAAAGACAAGGAACAACAAATACTGGCAAGGGTGAGGTGAAAAGGGAACCCTCCCACACTGCTGGTGGGAATGTAAATCAGTTCAACCACTGTGGAAAGCAATATGGAGGTTCCTGAAAAACTAAAAATAGAAATACCATTTGACCCAGGAATTCCACTCCTAGGAATTTACCCAAAGAAAACAAGACCCCTGATCCAAACAGACATATGCACCCCTATGTTTATCGCAGCACTATTTACCATAACCAAGAAATGGAAGCAACCTAAGTGTCCATCAGTGGATGAGTAAATAAAGAAGATATGGTATATATATATATATGCAATGGAATGTTGTTCAACCATAAGAAAGAAAACAAATCCTACCATTTGCAACAACATGGATGGAGCTAGAGGGTATTATGCTCAGTGAAATAAGCCAGGCAGCGAAAGACAAGTACCAAATTATTTCCCTCACTTGTGGAGTATAATGAAGCAAAACTGAATGAACAAAGTAGCAGGAGACTCACAGACTCAAAGAAGGGACTAGCAGTTACCAAAGAGGAGGGGTGCAGGAGGGAGGGAGAAGGGGATTGATGGGTATTATGATTGGCACAGGTGGTGTGGAGAGGGTCATGGCGAAGACAGTGTAGCACAAAGAAGACAAGTAGTGACTCTGTGGCATCTTACTACATTGATGGACAGTGACTTCAATGGGGTCTGGAGGGGACTTGATAATATGGGTGAATGTAGTAATCACAATGTTTTTCATGTGAAACCTTCAGAAGAGTGTGTATCAGTAATACCTTAATAAAAAAAAAAAAGAAAGAAACTATGCCACAGAGAATGCCATCAGCAAAGAGCAGAGTGTCGGGAAGTCTACCAGTCCAATAATGAGTGTCTCCAACAAACCAAGTGTAAGGAAAAGGAGATGGAGAGACACACACACACACTAAAAATGACTGCAATGATACATCAACCACTGTCAGCCAATTGCATTGCAGAGGCCTTTAATTCCTTATTCAAACAGTATTTTTAAAATTGCATGTGTATGAAACACTGGGAAATTTAAAAAGATACTTGATGATCTTAAGAATTGTTAAATTTTTAAAATAATAATTGTGTTGTACTTGTGTTTCAAAGAATCCTTGCCTTTCATAAATATGTATGAAGTCTGTGTAGATGATAAATGATGTCTGGGGTTTACTTCAAAGTAGTCTGGGAGGCATGGAAGACAGGAAAATATACATGAAACAGGCCTGGTCGTAAATGAACCTGGGTGATGAATACTAGGAGGTTCACTATACAACTTTCAATATGCTTGTAATTTTCTATGAGAAGAGATTAATACAAAAAAAAAGAATTTACCCTGGGGTTATAATTAGGTAAATGAGAGGTTTTAAGCAGTGGAGGGAATGATGTGTTCAGATTTATCCACAATGGACTAAACAAGGGGAAAAACTAAAAGCAGAATCAGGAAATAATTATAATAGTTTATAGAGGAGAACATGATGTCCTAACCTAAGGGCATTGGTAGGGAGAATGGAAACAATGAAAAGACTTGAAAGGTAGGAGGGATAGGTGATAGGTTTTGGTGACTGGCTAGATGTGGGCACTGAAAAAGAAGGAGGCCAAGGGTGATTTCTTAGTTTTTTACTCTGAGGACTGTATTAACAATACTGCCACTGACAAAAGATGAAAACCCAGGAGAAAAAGTTTATGGGATATCCAGATGGAGATGTTCAATTAAGAACTGGATATGCAAATCATTTTACTAAGAATGATTTAGGATATAACTTATAGAAAAAATGGAAACAGAATATATGATATGGTAAAACTGCAATTTTTTCAGAATACCTCGACTAGCCTTAGAGCATCTCCATATCAATAGGTATTTCCAAGGGGTGGAGAGAAATAGCCATCTCCGCATGAATAGGTAATTACAAGGGTGTATCTGGGCCAGAGAGGTTGGGTAGAGACCCTTCTTCTGCACCTGGGACACAAGAGATACGGGAGAGCAGAAGTGGACTGCTTATAAGAAATAAACTTTATTTCTCCCTTTGACTGATTTCAGTTTCAAAGGTATTTGCTCCAAGATTTTCCCCCCAGAATACACCTGGCATCATCAACAGGATCTCTGAACCAAATCTGTCTACATGGGTGTGACCCTTGAGCAGGCTGCCCCTAGAGATTGTGGGGAGATCTCCAGAAATCCCACTGTGGATGGTGAGGAGACCCCCCCCAGTGGCTGCGGTGGTTGAGGATGCATGTTCACCCAGGAGACCCCTGTCTGGGGGCTTCCAAATGGGGAGCCAATAGTGGTGAACTGGTATAGAGTAAAGCACCTCCTAGAGTGGTGGGGCCTTCCCCAGAACTGGGGAAGGGTGGAGACACCAGAGCTGTGGAATTAGCCCTCAATGAGAAAGTAAACAGCTAGAGGCCCTGAGTGGCCGTGTAACAGCCGGAATTGTAGGATCACTTTTCCTCAAGATAGTGGAATGTACTATCGAGGAGAGAGAGAGGATAATTGAGGAGGAAAAGAGACTTCGGCAGAAGAGAGAAACACTTCAGAATCGCTTGGAGGGGCTGGGCGATGACCTATGGGATGTCCTTAAGAAAGAGGGACAGTTCCTGAGAAGACGGGTCACACACCTGGAAGATATGTTAGTAGCGAGGGAGGAGGCAGCGAGAGAGCCACATTGCAGGAGACTGGGGAAGAGGGGGAGAAAGAGCTGTGCATTTAGCCCCAGAGATGCTGGGAGAGGATGAGAGAGTGGGAACAAGGGCCAATTTGTTGACAAGGCTACTGCCTGAGATACCAGCCTCTCCTCCACTAAAGGCCCACCCAGTTGTAATTAAGAAAATAAAAACGCAACAACCATGGGCTCCTCAAGTGGAGGAGCCGCCCCCTCCCCAGGTTGTGGAGCACTCCATACTCTGCCCCCATACCCAGGACGAGCTGGTGGACATGAGCATCCAGTATCAGCAGAAGCCATTGGAACCTCTGCCTACATGGTTTTATGTCTCTGGGATACGGGGGTGGAAAACATTGTTATGTTGGGTTCTGAAATGGGTGGACTGGCTTCCCTGATGACTCACCCTTCCCTCCAGCAGCAGTTACAAAGTGCCCGTCACATCTCAGGGAATCAGGCACTTCTGGATTGGCTGACAGCAGCCATCATGGCACTTTGGCCTAATCAGGATGTCCTACCATAGTAACCCACTAGCTGGAAAATGTATGCAGAGCTCTGGCAGGTATTATGGGAACTTGGCATGAAAAACATCATCTATAATATGGACCCCCAGGGCCCTGATTAGGAGTTGTTCACCACAGGAATGAAAATCTGGTTCCCCATACAGCTCCCCCATCTGTCTTTGGGTCCCTAGTGACTATTCTTGCCCTCCACATAGGGCAACCCATAAGTGAGGCTTCTTGTACTTTAGCAGATCTGGGGGAGGTTGAAACAATAAGAGCATGGAAGGAAGTATGGGCTATGACTGAAAGGAGAGGCGCAAAGGGACCTGTGAAGGTCTCGTGGACACACCAGTGGGTTGATTTAATAAAGATCAGGGTACTGAAAGAAAAACTTGATGGGCAGCCCAATAGGATCTTGTTAGAACTGTGGCACCAATTAAAATAAGAGTAGCAGTTCCAGCTACTGAGGTCCAGGACACAGAAGCCGGAGGGAAAGCCCCGTGTCCGGCCTGTGTCCCTGCAAGACTTCCTGGGGGACAGTACTCAGGCTCCACCTGAGCCCTCATCACCACAGGACAATTGGGCATCACAGTTTGACTGGGTATGGGGGAATCAAGGTGCTCACCTTGGGAGATGTGGTGGGGACCAGAGGCCACATGTAGAATTAGCAATTCATTGGTCCCCTGTGAATGTACAATAGGTCCTGATGCTGGTGAACATAGGAGCTGAGTGTTCTCTGATTCATGGCAACCCTGAGCGGTTTCCCGGGACTCCTGCTGTGATAGATGGCTATGGGGGTAAGGCAATTAGAGTGAAGAAAGTCCAAATTCCATTGGGGATAGGGGTTTACAACCAAGAAGTATACCATTTACATTTCTCACATCGTGAATATATTTTGAGGATAGATATGTAGGGCCTGTGGTTACAGAGCACTGCAGGTGAGTTCAGACTGAGGGTATGTGTAGTAAAGGCAATTCTGAGGGGACAGGCTAAGCACCCACCTGCAGTTCTGCTGTACATCAGCAAGTGACAAATACGAAGCAGTAGAAATTTCCTGGGGGGGCACAAGGAAATTGGAGAAACTCTACAGGAATTGGAGAAGACAGGCATTATAAAGCACACTCATAGTCCTTTTAATTCCCCAGTGCAGCCAGTGAAAAAGCCAGACTGCTCCTAGCATGACCATGGACTACAGGGAATTGGATAAAGTCATACCCCCTTTGCATGCTGCTCTCCCCTCTATAGTAGCCCTTATGGACACCCTCAGTCATGAACTAGGGATATAACATTATGTTGTGGGCGTAATGCTTTTTTCTCTATTGAGATAGCTCAGGAAAGTCAGGAACAGTTTGCCTTCATGTGGGAAGGCTGGCAGTGGACATTCACAGTCCTTCCACAGGGATACCTCCACAGTCCCACCATTTGTCATGGACTTGTAGACCAGGACTGGGCCATGGAAGAAACCACAAATGGTGTGGCTGTATCACTACACTGATGATACCATGCTCACGTCTGATTCTCTTGCAGATTAGAAGGGACATGTCCTAGACTGCTGCAACATCTACAGGAGAAATGATCGGTTGTGAACAGCACAGAGGTTCAGGGACTTGTTTGTCTGTAAAATTCTTGGGGGTTGTCTGGTTGAGTAAAACTGAAGTTATTCCTGAGTCATAGACAAGGTCTAGGCTTTCCCTACCCCTACCACTGTGGCAGTAGTATAGGAGTTTTGGGGTCTCTTGGGCTACTGCAGAGTGTTTATCCCACACTTGGCACCCATTCTGAAGCCCTTACACCAGTTGGTATGAAAGGACATCAGGTGGGACTGGGATGAAACATGTGCAGCTGCTTGTACTACTGCTAAGCGGGCAGTCAAGGCCATACAGACCTTGAAAGTAATGCACACATCAAGGCCCTGTGAGCTACATATTCATGTAACCAAAGATGGTTATGGATGGGGTTGGGTCTGTGGCAGCAGGTTTAATGGACACACCAAGCTATTGGATTCTGGTCACCACTATGGAAAGGAGCAGAGGTCCAGTACACCTTGATAGAGAAGCAACTGGCTACTGTGTACCACACCTTGCTGGCAATAGAGCCCACCACCAGAACAGCTCCAACCAAGGTAGAAACCACCTATCCCATTGACTGATTTCAATTTCAAAGGCATTTTGCTCTGGTATTTTCCCCCAAGAATTACAGATGAGAACAACTTGGAAATGATGTAGAAAAGAAGAAAATGATACTATCATTTAAGGTTACACTAAAAGAAAAGAATCTGTGAAGGAGATTATGAAGAAATTATCAATTTCCTAATTTGTAAATAGATTGTAACAACTGTCAATTTACGTCTCCTATGTTCATTTGAGATGCAAGTAAAATTTCTGATAAGAAAATGCCTTGGAAAAATAAATTACTACACAAATCTCATTATGTTATTTAAGCGATTAACTTATTTACCTACTTCTCTCACCATTCCTTCTTTTGTGTCTTGCATGTTTCTTTTTCTGCCAGAACCTTAATCTCAGGTGCGAGATTTCAAGATTCATTCTGCCTCACTCAACTTTTTCCTCAGTCCCTCCCTTTTCCTGACTTACCTCTTCTGCTCTCAAGATTTTAATTGCCATTATATACTTAGAAGTTTGAATATTTCCAGATCTACTTTCTGAGGCTCAGAGTCACATTTTGAGCTGCTGGAAGAACATATTCAATGGTGTGTCATCCCAAATCCCAATTTAATATGTCATCTTCCCCCAAACTTTTATTCCCATATTATTGAGTAAAGTTTGGAGCACCATAGTCTATACGGTTATCCAAGCCAGAAACCTGAGAACATGGAGACTGCCCCCTTTTTCTCACTCCAAAGTGAACCAATTACTACATCCTAAGACTATATCTCTTTTTTAAAAATTAATAAATTTTATTTTTACAGCAGTTTCAGGTTACTTCTAGTGGTATCAATTTTATGGGTTTTGACACTGCATAATATCACATACCCACCACTGCAGTATCACTCTCAGTAGTCTCACTGCCGTAAAAAATCCCCTGTGC
Source organism: Manis pentadactyla (assembly GCF_030020395.1). NCBI lineage: Eukaryota > Metazoa > Chordata > Mammalia > Pholidota > Manidae > Manis > Manis pentadactyla. Next base: position 62,528,499 of record NC_080021.1, read on the forward strand.
TCGGACTATTCCTCCTACCTCCCCACCAGCCCCTTGGAAACCACTTGATCTTTTAACTGTCTAGAGTTTTGCCTTTTCCAGAATGTCAGATAGTTGGAATCATATAGTATATAGCCTTTTTAGATTGGCTCCTTTCACTTAATAATATGTAGTTAAGGTTCTGCCAAATCTTTTCATGGCCTGATGTTCTCTTTTTTAGAGATGAATACTACTCCATTATCTGCATGTACCATTGTTTATTTATCCATTCACTTAATAAAGTACATACTGATTGCTTTCAAGTTTTGGCAATTATGAATAAAGGTGTGATAAATATCTGTGTGCATATTTTTATGCGTACATGTTTCAACTCCTCTGAGAAATTCAAGGGACCACAATTGCTGGATTGTTTGGTAAATTTATGATAGTTTTATAAGAAATCACCAAACTGTCTTCCAAAGTGGCTGTACTATTTTGCATCCCCACCAGCAATGAATTAGAGTTCCTGTGGCTCCACATCCTCACAAGCACTTTATGTTGCAAGTGTTCTGGATTTGGACCATTCTAAAAGGTGTATAGTGGTATCCATTGTTGTTTTAAGTTGCAATTCCCTGATGATATATGATGTCCAACATCTTTCAATATGCTTTTTTGCTATCTGTATATCTTCTTTGGGGAGGTGTCTGTTCAGATCTTTTTTTCAGGTCCATTTTTAAAATAACATTTTTTTCTTATTGATGGATTTAAGAGTTTTTGTATATTTTGGAAAACAGTCCTTTATCAGACATGTTTTTTGCTAATCGTTTCTCCCAATACGTGGCTTGTCTTTACATTCACTTGACATTGTCCTTCAGAGAGCAAAAGTTTTTAATTTTAATGAAGCACAGCTTAACAATTATGTCTCTCATGGGTTGTGCCTTTAGTGTAGTATCTAAAAAGTTATCACCATATCCAAGGTCATCTAGATTTTCTCCTGTATTATCTTCTAGGATTTTTAAAGTTTTGCATTTTACACTTTAGTTTATGATATATTTTGAGATAATTCTTGTAAAGAGTGTAAGGTCTGTATCTAGATTTATTTACATCTCTTTTCAATCTATCATCTCTTTATCATCTTAATTACTATTTTCTTAGTTACTGCCTCATCAGCCCTTTCTCAATTATTGCATTATTCACTAAATTTTAATATCTTTAAGCTCTTCTACCCTGCAACCAGGATAATCTACCTAACAAAGAAAACCATACCATATGATTAAAGCCTTCTCTGGTTCCCACTCCTTAAAGGATTTTAGCCAGATCTTGAGTATTCACACAAAGCCTTTTGTACCCTCTTCCTACCTCTTTAGCTTCACCTCTCATAAATCCTTTCCCCTACAATCTCAGATGATTGAGATTCCTTGTATGAAATTTATAATTCACATCTCTTTACATTCATGATTATTCCTTTTGCTTGTGTTATCTTCTGACTTTTTCTTTAGCTAAAATAAGAATCCTCCAAAACTTAATCCAAGCATCCTTTCCTTAAGAGAGCATTCCCTGAACCTACAGCTGATTTTAAATTCTGAACCCATTCTCTGAGCTCCTATAATATCTATACACTTCTGGATATTAATACTACCTAAGCTTTTTTTCATGTGTCTGCATTTGTATGTCTGTCTCTCCTGAAAGACTGTCAGCTCCTCAATGATAGGTACACTGTCTAAATCATGCTTGTAGCATTCATTCAGTTCCTGGGACAGGGCAAATCTTCCAAGTATATGTGTTGAACTGAGTTGCATAAAGCAATAATGCTACCAATGTAGTACCATTACTGCCATCCTACTTGCACCTTCCAAACTGTCAGTTAATCTAACTTATCACTGTTCGGCCCTATAATAGGTGACTGAGAACAGAAGAGGTTAAAGATGGGTAAGAACTACAAGTTTAGTAATATCTTCTGCTCTGGGCTTTGTTTTCCTTTTAAAGACAGTTGTTATTTGCTTACTTTCTTAAGCAGCAAAATTAATTAACTGAGATGATTAATGACAGGATGGCTACTTCTCTCACCATTAGAAAGGACTGAAATCTGGCAGTTGTGCCAAGAACTTGGAGGGAGAGGCCTGTTTACTATTTCTGGCCTTGACTCCAACTTGCTGAATGTCCTTGAGCAATTTCTTTAACCTCTCCATCTGCTTGCATTTCCTGTACTATAAAAGATGCCTATGAGTACTTCATATGAGACTCATGGGAATCCTTATTTGAGAGGCAGTACAGAGAGGTCTTTATCCACATCTCTTTGAGAGTAAGGGACTTGAATATCAAGAAAAAAGAAAAGCACCCCCCCAAGATATTAAAACCACGGAGCAAAGAAAACTTGAAATCAAGTTAAGTGATGACTTGGAAAGCCTATTCTGTTTTTTAAAATACTAATGATTTTATTGCCTCAAACCAATGTAGATCAACTCAAAACAAGGAGACTTTATTTTTCAGTCATTTAAGGCAGGCCAACCTGTGTGGCCACCCTAAAAGCTAACAAAATATTTTTTGTACAGCGGCATGTATCCTACTTTTATGTTTATACAGTCACATACAGTAAACTTGCTTAAAAATTATTTTCCCCCAAATGACAAGTTGTTGAAATTTACTCCTCCTTAATTATACATTTTAACTACACAGACTGTTAGATACATAAAATCTACTTTGACAAGATACAGAGAAAGAGTAGGACAAATGATAATGGTTTTGAACATGGAATTTATTGGATTTTATTAAAAGCATTTTTATGGTATGAATGGTAAAATCTAAGACTTAAAGTAATCCACATGATTTCTCATTTAAATGTTATAAACTACATATTTGTGAAGTTGTGAAGGGTTTTGTTATTATCAAAGGCAAAGATGAGTTCTCAGCACAAGCTATAACTTATTAGAAAATACAATGTTTGTCATAGAAAGCCTAAATTATATATTTTCTATATGCTCAGGTATAAATTCAGGATACCCTTTAACTTTATGGCAAAGTGATATAAGAACTAAATATTGTCTATAAATAGTCATATTTATAATAAGTCATATTGTCTATAATAATAATCATACTGTCAATAAATAGTCATATCATCTGTAAATAATCTTACAGATTAAGGACAGCCAGTTATCTCCAGCAGCCTCTTTTCTATATTGTCATATGAACAAAGGGAGGGTTGTTTTAATATAGAAAGATTTTCGTAGTTAGAAAGTTATATCCATATCCTCTATGCCATCTACACATTCAGGTTCTCTCTTTAATAATTATTAGCCTTGCATCTTTCTATATACTGTTGCCAGATTTAGCTTTGGAAACCACAAATTATTAAGTCTACATGGTGATGAAATAACTTTAATGGCTATTCATTGCTTTAAAAAAAATGATACAATTAGTCTAATAACTGAATCTTTCATAACTTGTTCCTAATCTGACATCCTTGTTTTATCTTTCAAGGAAGTTCTTTTTTCAACTAATGAACATTTTTACCTCTGTAATCTTACTTTAAGATCCAGATCGAAACCCACATTTCCTTTCCATCCTCCTAGGCCATTCCTTTCTCCCATAGCATATGTTTAATGCCTAGTATAGTACTTATTATACTCCACTTTATGAAAAATATCCACAAACTATTATGAGTAGAATACTTAAAATACATTCTACTCATAATTTACAAAAAGCAACAACTCTGCAGAAGATTATGTCCAAAAAACCCAGTGTTTTAAAGTTGCTGACATAAGACTCCACACGGAGCGGGGATAGTACTTCATTCACTCACCCAATTCAGTCACTGCTTACTGAGCACTGATTGGTCAGGACTTTTTAAATTAACAGTGGTCAAAACTCATGAGTTAGTTCAGCAAACTTCTTTGTAAGACTCAAGTTATTTGATACAGTAAAAGACAGCTATGACAATGAAATTAAATTGTCTTTAACATTAGCAAAATTTTTAAAAATGAGAATATTCATATCAGATGAGAGTATGGTTAAACAGTACGCTCATGCATTATTTTGAGGGCATAAATTGATGCAGTATCTTTGAAAATGTATTTTCTTGCATATATTAAAATCCTTAAGATATTGATTCATTTTGATAGTTAATTCTATACAAAATAATTTGTATTTAGGTAGTCATCTGAAATAGAATTTTAAAAGTTTACATAACAAAATATGCACATGTACACATATATTCTAAAACACTGGAAATAAATTAAATGCACAATAGGAAAAAGATAATTATTCTATAGCTTCAAATTAGAATATATGTAGAAAATTATTTCTTCCTTCTATTATGGTAATGAAGAAACTGACATTTATTCAACAAATACTTACTGAGCATTCCTATATGGCAGAATGTTCATGTTCTTCATTAGGCAATTTCCTACTCTATTTTACTTATTCTTAGAACAACACTGGGAGTGGAAACTTAAGACTCTGAGAAGATAAGCAATTTGTCCCAAATCACACAACCAAGAGGTAGTAGGTCTTGGAAACCTCCATTTATCTGACTTGAAAGCCAACAATTTTTTTTCCAGTCAGATTTGTGAAATTTAGGGCATTTTTCAGGTCTCTCTTTGGCAAAACTCTCCTTGGAGAAGTTATCTAACTCCAAAGTTACTATAAGACTGATTATTTTAATTAATATTTTTGGACAATAGTGGGGGAGTTTCATTTTATCTTTTTAATTATGTTTTTAAAGGTGTAAGATTGACCTTAAGGCCTTAGCCTAGATATGCCAATGACTGAAAAGGTTGTCTTGAACAGTTCTCTAATAGAGCTGTAGAGCTGCAACTTAATGAGAATATTTATATAAGCTTTTGGAGTGAACTCAATACTCACTGGAAATCTACTGTATTTAGCTTTTGCTTTTAATACACACTAATAACTCTCCCGTAGGAGAGCTTGAGAATTCGGTGTCAAATAAATAATATGGAATTAGTTTCTCTGGATTCATTCCTGATTGTCACAGCTAACAAATTACTTATCCTAAAAATTATTTATCAAAGGTAAAGTTGGCAGGGAAAAGTAAAACTATGCCATCATTCAAAATGTAATGATGTAAATAGCTAGATTGAGTCCCACCTCACTAGGCTAACTTGCCCGTCTATGGCCTGAGCCAATCATAATAAGCAAAGCTGACCTCATGCCAAGATGCTGGAGTATAAAGCCACGGCTATTACAAGGTTTCCATTCTATAATTTCATATTAGGTAGCTCTACTCTTTTCCTCATGTAAACAAATGAATTTTTTCACATATGAGATATATTAAGTTCAGAGACTGAATTGGATAAGCACTAGGCTTAGATTGTACAACTGTTTATGTTCTGACTATAGGTGAGTTAAAGTCTGAGTGCTCTTTTGAAAGGTGGTGATCAAGTTTTTCATCTAAAAGTGCCTCACTGACAACAAACATAACCTAAGATTTCAGCATTACCTTTTTAAAAGTTCACAAGAAAAAGCCTCATTTGGAACTCACCAGCCTAAGTATAGACACACCTAAAGAACTCATCAGCAGTAACTGACCTTTATTAACTTTCAAATTTTAGTAGAAATAATTCTGTATAAAAATATTCTAACAGAATTTTCCAGAGAGAATATATTAGCTTCATCAAATTCTGCTTCTCCTTGTAACTTTGTCCCAGGAGGTTAGCTACTGCTCTACAATCTGATCCTCAGCTTTATAGATTTCATCTCTTCTCCCAAATAAGGTAACATAGCTCAGGTGATCAGATTTATATTTACAGTAGATTTACAGTAAACTATAAAACAACAGAATTTAAATTTCCTCATTTATAAATGTCATAGTAATGATCAGAGTATATAATGAAAGACAGCCTTTCCCAGAACAAATTAAATGCCTAAGAAATAAAATGAGTACACTTAAGGTTGCTTGTTGAATACAGAATTTGAACAAATGAAATTTGGGGAGTATTTTGCCCCTTTAGAGTAAAACCCATAGAATTATCTTTGATCTACCATAAAATAAATTTGATTTTAATTTTAGTTTTAATAAATCATAAAATTTGATTTTAAGAATCCTTGTGTCATGTTGTTTATGTGAAACCTTCATAAGATTATATATCAATGACACTTTAATAAAAAAAAAGAATTCCTGTGTTGTTGGGAGCCACACAAAGACAACAAGATGGCCACAGTTCATGAGGTTCCTGCTTCACTTCCTGGAGATTAGCTGCGAGCCCGCGCGCGCCAACAAGAAAGCCCGCGCGCGCCAAGAGATACTCTTCTCCCCCTCCTTCCCCATTATCATATGCCCATCAGAATGTAACTCGCTGCGCCATCCCTGCTGTGCAGCCAATCCCCTGCTTACAAGTATCCTATGGCCCACTCTGCCCCTGAACATTAGTATATATGTACCCCCGTCTTACAATAAAATTTGAAGGCTTGATCAGAACATTGTCTTGCCTTCGCTCTTCTCTCGCCCCCATTTTCTTTCAGGTCGGATCTCCCTCGTCCCCACAAATAACTAGGTCCCGCTGGACGGGACAAGTGGCGCCCAACGTGGGGCCAGAGGTGCAGATCCTTCACAGGCGGACCCCCGAGTGAGATATCGTCTGCGCAGACCCCTTCTTGATGAAACAATAGGAGACGCCTTTCGCCGCTCACGGAGGTCGTCGTCCCTGGTGAGTACCGGCCGCCTTACAAGAAAATGGGAACTAAATTAAGTAAAGAAGCGGTCTTCATAAGAGACCTAAAAAGTTCACTTAGGGAGAGAGGAGTTCGAGTTAAAAAGAAAGACTTGGTAAAGTTTTTTATTTTTGTTGATGAAGTCTGTCCGTGGTTTATCATTAATGGCCCCGAAATTCATCCTAAAAAATGGCAGAAAGTAGGTAGAGATTTAAATGATTATCTTATCAAAAACGGCCCTGACTCTGTTCCTGTTTCAGTATTTTCCTATTGGGGTCTTATCAGAGATATTGTTGAAAATACTGACCCTGATAAACGTCAACTCTTGTCAGTAGCAGAATATTGCCTCCGCCCCCTATCTCGGGCGGCCTCAAAATTGTCTCTTTCGAGTGATCCCCCTGCTCCAAAATCGGCTAAATCCCCCTCCCCTAGCCCGACACCATCTTTGCTCGGTGCCCTCCATGATACCCCTCCCAAATGTTGCACTTATCCGCCTCTCCCTCGAGATTCGGACTTTGTCGATACACAAAAAGTTTTTCCAGTCGTGACTAAGAGCCAAAATGGCGAGCCTTTAGATCCGGGAGACGCGGCTGAACTAGAAGACGAAGCGGCCAAGTATAACAACCCAGATTGGCCCCTTGCCGCCCCGTCGCTTAACCTCCCTTCTTACACACCCCCAGTTTTGAAAGGAGCCTCTTACACTCCCCCTATTCGGCCTCCCAATGTTTGCGCCCCGGCCTTTTTGCCCCCGTCGGCCCCTCCGCTACCCCCTCCGGCTCCCGGTCCTGTTAGCCCCCCTACCAGCACTGAAGACCTAATAGCACAGATAGTAGAACAAAGAATAACTTGCCATCTCCAAAAATTAGTTGTCTCCCAACCAGTTCGTCCCGCGTTATATTCGCAAAGGGGCCTCTCTAAGAAACCGCTTACAGCCACAAAACCTAATAAACAACCTAAAAAACTGCTCTTTCCTGTTCTTACCCGAGCCTCCGCCCGCTCTGGCCCCACCTCCACAACACATAGTCCGGAAGAGGGCGATCTTAAAAGCGACGGCGAAGACGCCCCTGCTGCTCAGGAAATAGAAAGTGAGGGAGAGGAGCAGGCTGAGCCAGAGCCGGCCGAGCCTGCTGATGGCCCTAGAGAATTTCACAAAATCCATTTCAAAAGCTTAAAAGAGCTGAACGCGGCCGTTAAAGCTTATGGCCCCAATGCCCCTTTTACCCTTTCTGTTCTTGATTCGCTGTCTCGAGGAGGACATTTACTCCCAGGTGAATGGCTGCGTATAGTCCAGGCTGTGCTTACCCGTGGTCAGTTTTTAACTTGGAAGGCAGATTTTGCTGACCGTTGTCAGACCATCGCTGCTGCCAATGTAAAAGACCCTCATTCCCCAACAGCGTCCTGGACTTTTGATAAGCTTACGGGACAGGGCAGATATATCTCTGAAACCAGGCAGCAGCGCCTTCCCCTTGGTCTTTTATCTCAAGTGAAAGATGCCGCTTTGGGCGCTTGGATATCACTCCCTGCTTCCGGGACTGCTAACACTCCTCTAACTAAGATCACTCAAAGCTCGCAAGAAGACTATAGCGAATTTGTTAGCAGACTGTTAGAGGCCGCCGAAAGGACCCTTGGTTCCGCGGCTGCCAATGATAAGATTGTAAAACAGCTAGCCTATGAAAACGCCAACTCGGCATGTCGAGCCGTCCTCCGCGGTAAGACTCGAGACAAAACTCTTGATGAAATGCTGAGAATGTGTAGAGATGTCGATCCTTTTACATCCAAAGTCCAAGCCCTTTTAGCTGTAGGTGCCGCTGTTCAAACTCCCCCGGTTTCTTATCCTCCTTCCTTCCCCAGGGGCGCACCGCCTATGCGTAACTGCTTTAAATGTGGACAGCCAGGCCATTTCGCTCGCCAATGCCCTACCACAGCTCCTCCTCCTAGAGTTGGGTCAGTCCCCGGTATTTGCCCTCGCTGCCATAAGGGGCGGCACTGGGCCAAAGAGTGCCGTAACAATCCAACAAATCCTTTTTACAGTACCACAAATCCTTTCACCCCCCCTTTTCAGGGAAACGGGCTGAGGGGCCAGCCCCGGGCCCCCCAGCCAATTCCATTTCAGCCGGCCTCGGGGAACAGCCTAGCTGTAGCACTCCCGCCCTCTATCGGGCCACACCCGGGAGTGCAGGACTTGACCTCTGTGCCTCCTCCTCAACAATATTAACGCCTGAGGAGGGAATTACAATTATTTCCACAGGAATTTATGGCCCACCTCCCAAAGATACTTATTTTCTAATTTTAGGGCGAGCTTCCACCACAATAAACGGCCTTATTGTCCACCCTTCCTTAGTTGACAATGACTATACTGGAGAAATAAAAATTCTTGCTAGTGCCCCCCAGTGCCCTGTCAGCATTATGAAAGGTCAGCGCCTTGCGCAGGCGCTCCCCCTCCCTTTAAGTACATCTCACCCTGCTATTCATAAGCAGCGAGGCTCCTCTACCCCAGGTTCTTCAGACTTATATTGGATCCAAGCTATTACTAAAGAACGCCCCACTCTTAAACTTAAGATCCAAGGAAAAGTATTTGAAGGAATTTTAGATTCGGGGGCCGACTCTACGGTCATATCTCAGGCTTCATGGCCCTCCAGCTGGCCCTTACACGCTTCCTTGACCCATCTACAAGGAATTGGGCAGTCAAGAAACACCTTACAGAGCTCACAGTTATTAAACTGGGAAGATGAAGAAGGAAATACCGGTTTCATTCAACCCTTCGTAGTTCCTGGGTTGCCGGTAAATCTTTGGGGAAGAGATATCCTCTCTCAAATGAAAGTCATCATGTGTAGCCCTAATGAAGTTGTAACACAGCAGATGCTTTCACAGGGTTACCTCCCTGGTCAGGGGTTGGGCAAACTAAAACAGGGAGATCCCAACCCGATACTGGCCACGCCTAAGATAGACCGCTCAGGTTTAGGGTTTGAAAAACATTTTTCGTAAGGGCCGTTGCTCCTCCTGCACTCCAGGCAGACAAGATTACTTGGAAAAGTGATGTTCCTGTCTGGATCGATCAATGGCCCCTTACCACTACAAAATTAAATGCAGCCATAGAGTTAGTGCAGGAACAGCTGGCTGCTGGACATATTGAACCTTCTACATCCCCTTGGAACACCCCAATCTTTGTAATCCAAAAGAAATCAGGCAAGTGGAGGCTCCTACAAGACCTCAGGGCGGTTAATAAGACTATGGTCTCTATGGGCGCATTACAACCGGGAATTCCCTCTCCAATAGCCATCCCTAAAGGGCATGTCAAATTAGTAATTGATCTAAAAGATTGTTTTTTCTCCATACCTTTGCATCCTGATGATTGCAAACGTTTTGCCTTTAGTATACCCATTACCAATTGTGTAGGGCCTTCTCCCCGGTTTCAGTGGAGAGTTCTCCCACAAGGAATGGCCAACAGCCCCACTCTTTGCCAAAAGTTTGTAGCCCAGACTATAGACCCCTTTAGGTTGCTCTTCCCCACTTTGTATATTATCCATTATATGGATGATATTCTTCTTGCCGGTCCTGACCAGCAACAGCTCTATGCGGCCAGTCAACAGCTAGTCACTGCCCTCCGAGATCGAGGACTACAAATTTCCCCAGAAAAAGTCCAGGTCCACCCCCCCCAACTATTTTTAGGCTTTGAATTATTTTCTAATAAAATCCTCACTCAAAAAATTCAGTTAAAGAGAAGCTCCTTAAACACTCTTAATGATTTTCAGCGTCTGCTAGGAGACATCAACTGGCTCAGGCCTTATCTAAAGCTGACCACCGGAGAGTTAAAGCCCTTGTTTGATGTCCTACGTGGAGACCCTGATCCTTCCTCCCCCCGCTCGCTTTCATCAGAAGCACAAAGGGCATTAACCATTGTAGAGCAGGCTATTTCTGAACAGACCATTAGCTACTTCTCTCCACATCTAAGTTTGTGGCTGCTCATTTTCCCTACCCCCTTCTCCCCTACAGGAGTCCTTTGGCAAAACCATCCACTATTTTGGGTTCATTTGCCAGCCTCCCCCCCTAGAGTCTTAGCTACCTATCCTCAATTAGTTGCTGCCCTTTTACGTTTAGGCCGAGAAGCAGCTCTCAAGTTGTTTGGGAGAGACCCTGAAGTTATAACCCTCCCATACAATACATCTCAATTACAATGGCTTATTCAACATGATGATGATTGGGCAATTAGCTGCACCTCCTTCCATGGGACAATAGATAATCATTACCCTGCAGACAGATTAGTCCAGTTCCTTCAAAAGACCCCGGTTGTCTTTCCCAAAAGGACTAAAACCACGCCAATTGCTGGGGCCGTGATAGTGTTCTCTGATGGGTCCTCCTCCGGTATAGCCGCTTTCAGTATTAATGGGCAAGTTACTCGAATACAGACAGACCTCTCTTCTGCACAACTTGTTGAACTAACTGCAATAATCAAAGTTTTTGAGCTTTTAATAGATGCCCCCTTTAACCTTTACACTGACAGTGCCTATGTAGCAACCTCTGTTCCCCTATTAGAGACAGTGCCTTATATACGTCCTTCTACAAATGCTTCCCCCCTATTCGCAAAATTGCAAAAATTAATTCTAAACCGCGATGCCCCTTTTTTCATCGGGCACATACGCGCTCACACTGGCCTTCCAGGGCCGCTTGCCAAAGGCAATGACAGAGTTGATCTGGCGACTCAATTAGTAGCCTCTGTCACGTCAGACTCACCCTTGGCTGCAGCCCAACGGGCTCATGAACTACATCATCTCAATGCTCACACTCTTAGACTCAAATTTTCAATCACCCGAGAACAAGCCCGCCAAATAGTTCGGCAATGTCAAGGATGTCTAACTCTCCTCCCAGAGCCTCATAACGGAATCAACCCCCGGGGGTTAGTTCCAGGAGAGATATGGCAAATGGATGTCACTCATTACCCTTCTTTTGGTAAATTAAAATATATCCATGTGTCTATTGACACATGTAGTGGTTTCCTATGTGCATCCTTGCAAACGGGAGAGGCAACTAAAAATGTTATTACCCATGTTCTCTCATGCCTGGCATATCTACCACCACCTAAAATCTTAAAAACTGACAATGGGCCTGGATACACCAGCTCTAGCTTTAAACAGTTCTGTGCGCAGTTAAGTATTAAGCACATAACAGGAATCCCCTATAATCCCCAAGGCCAAGGCATTGTTGAAAGAGCCCACTTAACCCTTAAAAACATGTTATTCAAACTTCAGTCGGGGGGAGAAGTACTCTATCCGAAAACAGGTAATGCAAAGACACTCCTAAATCATGCACTGTTTGTTCTTAATTTCCTTACTTATGACTCCGCGGGTAAAACCGCTGCTGATCGCCTTTGGCATCCCTCCACGGCAGATAATTATGCACAGGCTATGTGGAGAGATCCGATGACCAACACATGGCACGGGCCTGACCCTGTGCTCATATGGGGGAAAGGACATGCTTGTATATATGATGCTAAGGCACAAAATGCCCGATGGCTCCCAGATAGGCTCATTAAACTTCTAGACACAAATAAAAGCAAAAACAATAACTCTAGTCCAGGGCATGTTAACCCCTGAGAAGCCTTCCCTTTCTGTTTAATTTCAGAAGGCAAGAAGTGGATCCACGCATCTCATGTGAAACCTGTTGTGGAGAGCCCAATCTACCAAGAATCCTCTCCAGCTCAAGATCAGCAGAACGCCCCTAAGATGATCGCCTTCGAACTGTGTGCCATTGTACTGGTACTGTGCTCCCTTCCCCCAGGCAGATGTTCCAGCCCACAGCAGTCTCACAACTTGACCTGGGAGGTGATCAGTGGGACAGGGAACGTAGTTTGGAGTGTGTCAAAAATAGCACACCCCTATTCCTGGTGGCCAGACCTGTACCCCGACCTGTGTACATTAGCAATAGATGCAGCCAATTGGGGTTTGGAAGGACACACAGACTTCCAAAAACCCCCCTCCTCCCCTGGGAGCCTAGGATCGCCCCCTTGGGGAGGATGCGGAGAACCCAGCAAGAGGAGAGAGTTGAAAACCCTCACTTTCTATGTCTGCCCTGGTTACCATCGTAGCCAGGCCCTTAATTGGAAGTGTCAAGGATTATCAGATTTTTACTGTGCAAGCTGGAGTTGTGAGACCTCAGGTGACACCTACTGGCGGCCCTCCTCCTCATGGGACCTTATTAAAGTCACTGCTAATTACACCCACTCAAATCGGGGCAACGATGGCACGTGCAATACATGGTGTCACCCGTTGCGTATCGAATTCACCAATCCTGGGAAACGGAGTACTAGTTGGACAACGGGGGCCACATGGGGACTGAGACTCTACCAGAGTGGCTATGATAATGGAGTCTCGTTTACAATCAAGCTTAAAGCAGAGCCTCTTCCAGCTGTCCCAGTAGGACCCAACGCTGTCTTGCGAGACCAGCCGCGTCTCCCAGCCCCGCCCGCGCCAACCCTAGCCCCACCTGCAGACGCTGCCACCCCTTCCTTCGCCTCCACTCTTAACCGACCCACCTTCCTTCCTAGCACCGGATGGCGCTTTCTCAACCTCCTTGAAGGAGCTTTCCGAGTTCTAAATACCACCAACCCAAATTCTACCGAATCCTGTTGGTTATGCTTTTCCTCTTCACCTCCTTACTATGAAGGACTAGGATTGTTAGGCAATTTTAATAATACGACCAGCCACGAAGCCTGTAGCTGGGGCTCGCAAAAGTTAACCCTGACTGAGGTAACTGGAAAAGCTACATGTTTAGGAACAATTCCCTCAACCCATAAAAGTCTGTGTAATCACACCCTACCTATAGTTTCCTCAGGCGAGAACAGGTATCTAGTCCCTCCCCGTCAAGGATGGTGGGCTTGTAACACTGGACTAACACCGTGTGTTTCCACCTCTGTTTTCAATTCCTCCCATGATTTCTGTGTTATGGTTCAACTAGTACCAAGGCTTATATATCATGATGATTCCTCATTTGTCACTGAGTTCGACCCTAAAAATAGGTACAAGAGAGAACTAGTCTCGTTGACCCTAGCCACATTAGTGGGAGTAGGAATTGCAGCAGGAGTGGGAACAGGGACAGCTGCCATCATCCAGGGGAACCAAAACTATGAAGGGCTGAGAATCGCCATTGACGACGATCTAAAAACCATAGAACAATCTATTACCAAACTTGAAGAATCTCTGACTTCCCTTTCTGAAGTCGTCTTGCAGAATAGACGGGGGCTAGATCTACTGCTCCTAAAAGATGGAGGTCTGTGTGCAGCTTTAAGAGAAGAATGCTGTTTTTATGCAGACCACTCCGGAATAATAAGAGATTCAATGTCAAAGCTTAGAGAAAGGCTAGACCAGAGAAAGAGAGAGCGAGAAGCTAGCCAAAGTCCCTTTGAGTCCTGGTTCACTAAGTCCCCATGGCTCACAACTCTGATCCCCACCATCCTTGGACCCTTAGCAGGACTCCTCCTTTTAGTGTCTTTTGGCCCTTGGGCCTTAAGAAAACTAACAGCCTTTATTCGAGAGCAGGTTGACCAGCTCGTCAAGCCAGCAGTTGCTGTTCATTATCACAGACTTACAGCCTGTGATGAAGAGTCTAATACCGAGCCAACCAACGCTCCCGGTCTCCAGTTCTCAACTTTACAGGCACCTCAACCATGGTACCATCGATTCTGGCACCGTAATTAATGTGGCCCATATGCTGGTCGGCCAGAACCAGACATACCCCATTACCATTTATGAGGGTATGGGCATCGAGATGAGTGCGAGACAAAGTACCGCAAGGGAGGGTTCTTCCTAGAACCTCTCTGGTCCTCCCTGAGAATATGCCTGGCTTGCATAGAGGTTGGTATCCATATGTACATAAAGCCTTAATATCAGCTAGCAATTTGGCTTTCAGCTCTGCCTCTCCTCCCTAAAAGATACCGAGAGCATATAGGTAGACATTCGCAAGATGTTACCTTACTGGAGGAGCCAGGCCTCTATTCCCTCACTCGATTAAGGCCCACCTTTCTGAAATAAATAGAAAGGGAGGAGATGTTGGGAGCCACACAAAGACAACAAGATGGCCACAGTTCATGAGGTTCCTGCTTCACTTCCTGGAGATTAGCTGCGAGCCCGCGCGCGCCAACAAGAAAGCCCGCGCGCGCCAAGAGATACTCTTCTCCCCCTCCTTCCCCATTATCATATGCCCATCAGAATGTAACTCGCTGCGCCATCCCTGCTGTGCAGCCAATCCCCTGCTTACAAGTATCCTATGGCCCACTCTGCCCCTGAACATTAGTATATATGTACCCCCGTCTTACAATAAAATTTGAAGGCTTGATCAGAACATTGTCTTGCCTTCGCTCTTCTCTCACCCCCATTTTCTTTCAGGTCGGATCTCCCTCGTCCCCACAAATAACTAGGTCCCGCTGGACGGGACACTGTGTCTTTCAAATAGTGCCTCATTTATCATATTGTGGTAAGTAAATACTTACCATTTTTAAAATGCAGTATTTTAATCAGGAATCAAAAACTTCAAAATGGGTAACATGTTGCCTTCTCTACATTTATTATATCCACATATTTTCTTTCCAAAAATGAACTGACAAGGAATTGAAACTTTTTTATCATTTATTCCAGAAAGATAGGTTACAGATCTCAACTCAAATTTCAAAATTTCATCCAAAGGCAAATATTTAATTATTAGTATTAGAATAGCTCTTAAACTCAACCAAGAAACATTGTATATTTCTTAATTTCACTCATGTGACCAGAAAATATTTACAACTTGATTCATTTCAATTCATTTCAACAAATATTTATTGAACAGCTGCTACATGACAATCTTTGTGCTAACCACTAGAGTGTGAAAGCACAAAGATTAATTTATTATCCCAGCCATTAAAAATGACTAGCAGTGGGAATAAATTTAAGGTGAAAACAGCTTCAGATTTCTCTATGATATCTTGTTATCATAAGAAAAAGAAGTCTTCTAGAATTTTAAGATGAGAAAAATTTTTAAATAAAACTTCCAAATGCAATGATTAATCATGCATTCTATAAAATTGTTTACTTTTTCTAAATAAACCAATATTAGAAAATAAAATAAAATACAGAGTGAAAAAAATATACATAGTATAATTTTGTCACTCAAAGTGGAAAATAAAGTTTCAAAAATTTAATCTAGGTTAAAAATCACATAAATATTTAACAAACATATCTTTAATTTGAATGGCACATATAAAAGAATATTCTATAAATAAATCAAATAAGTTATATACATTAAAAGTAAACAGAATTGGAATTTGTTTTCCATGTGAATATTTTGGGGATTACAGAACTGGTGAAAGTTCTGGGCTGCACATGCATTAAATTCTGCATACCATTTTTCCTGGTCTCTCCATAAACCTCTATGGATTATGAACCCCACTTCACAGGTATTAACTCTAACATTCACCTTGCCATAAAGTTATGATACCTGATACTTTCTGACACACTTTTTCAATATTCTCATTTCAGTATTAATATCTTTATTTCATTATTGGGGCATACTGTTGTCTCTAATGGTCATGCCTAATGTCACTTACTTCCCTTAAGAAAAACTTGTCT
The DNA here is from genome assembly GCF_030020395.1 of Manis pentadactyla. Lineage (NCBI taxonomy): Eukaryota > Metazoa > Chordata > Mammalia > Pholidota > Manidae > Manis > Manis pentadactyla. The sequence goes on from NC_080021.1 coordinate 62,544,719, forward strand.
CATTCAGTCATTTCGATATTATGTTCTATGTTGTTTTAGAGCTCTCTTATCTCACTCCTCTGTCCCTCATAATCACTTTTTAGAACAAGCCAGTTTGATATTTCTCACTATGGTTAATATATCCATCACCATAGCCTTTCAGGACATTACTACAATCACACATTTGTATTTGACCAATAGCACTGGTAACAATGATAAATTGATTCAACAGGACACAAATGGAGACAAGAGGACTATTTAGAATTCTATTTCTATTATCAAGTTGAAAGATGATTGGGCTTGAATTAGAGCAATTTTGGGCTCAAAGTTGTTGACTCTTCTACTATCATAATCCTAGTGCCCACCAGACTTCATCTGATGTCTATCTGTTTGGTTCTATCTTCTGAGGTACCAGATGGTCTTACTATGGCACATTTGCAAAACCTAAGTTTGTTTTCTACTACTTCATTAACCTTTTCCATATCCCTATAATTTTTGGTTCTATCTTTTTAATTGTCTTGAAAAGTACTGTACCAATTTAATTTGTCCTGAAAAGTACTGGTTGCAAATTGCCTATAGTGACTAGGATGAAAGAAACAGTAGTAAATTAACTTATACAAAAATTTTACATAAAAAGAACTTCTGAACATACTTTTATTTATCATAAATAGAAATTTTCCAGTTTTAAGAGGTAAGACATATGTAGTAGTCTATAGCAGCTTTTGTTTTATCTCCCAGGAGCCCTATCATTCTCTTTCTACTAGACACAATAACGTCCTTCTTTAGAAGAAGTCCTCTCCATCTCTATGAGGCTTATGTAGAGCTGTCAAACACAGTGACATGCCCTCTACTCCCCAGTAGCCATGGCAATGGTCAGGTCATCTAAGTTTGGTGAATTAAGCAATTCCCAGTCCAGAAATGGTTATTCTGTCTATCCAAACAGTAATGCCCTTGGAAAATTTCTGTAAGAAGTAGCAGAGAAAGCTGTCTTTCTCAAAGGGCCAATATGCTAAAATGAATAAGCCTGGAGATGCTTGCTGACATCTCACCCAGTTGTAAAACAGTAAGAGGGAATTAGGTCAACTTACAAAAAGTTTTATGGACAAGTAAATAATGAGACAGGGATAGAAAGAATAATTAAAAGCACCATTGTGCCTCTAGAATTAGCACTGGAATAAATGTAAGATGTGGAGCAAAATATCTGGGTTTCAATTTAATTTTAATAGAATTCAACAAATATCTATGTGCCAAGAATTGTTGTATGTTTGTGTGACGAAGACTGCAATTAAATTGGTTACAAAAGCCTGACGCGTGTATGCTTCCAAAGCAGTCACATTTCCTTTCCAAGGTTCCAATCAAACACAAACTTAAGTGGAGCTTCATAAGCCACTCTGAGAAGGCTACTATAAATTTACACAGTCCTATCTAGGACACTAACCATTCCTACAATCATCAGTTCCTCAATGATGAGTCTCAAAAGGCTCCTGGATTTGGAGAAAAGTTCATATTCCCCAAGTGTGTGTCCACATTCCACTGCCCACAATCCACAGACAGATGTCTAAACAGAAAACTCAGTCACTGTGCAGAAAGGACATTTTTCCTATCAATAGCACTTACTGCTGTTCTTCACCAAAAAAATTCCCATTTAGTCAAGCTTAGGATTTCTACCCCATGCATCTTCCTCATGAGCCCTAAAATATTGACAGCTAATCAAAACCCAAACAAAATACAGGTTATGTAGAGTCATTTTTGTGAAATGGGTAGGGGCAGGGGCAAACAATATATAATAAGCACACCGATGGCGTAACCCATCCAGGTAGAAGGTATTATCTGATCCTCTTTGCATTACATGTATAATCTGACCAGTGAGATGTAGAAGAATGGCTCCTGGTTTTTTTTTTTATTGTGATAGAGGTCATTCCCCCATAGTTTTCTGACTTCTTCAACCTCCATCCAAGGGAATCCATTAGATATTTCAACTATGCCTTTTGCTCTCAGCCCACAGAGACCCTACTCCTATAAATGTCTCTGGAAGTCAAATTGAACATATTTGTGTAAAACATCTTTTGATTCCATGCCTGGTTTACTGCCTATCCTACTAGGAAACAATTGGCCCAAAGATGCAAATGTGGTATTGCGTTTGTGGTAGGCCTAGTTTTGAGAATGATGCCAAGTATATTAGAAGCATTCATCAATGTGACAAAATCTGACCACACAATTCATGATAATGTTCTGTACCACCAGAGTGTTCGTAATGCCTTCTCCATGATTCAGGGACTCACACAAGAAACTTAAGACCCTGACCCTGAAGCTGTCCTCTTGCTTCAGAACTTGCCCTTCCGCTTGTCCTATTTTGAGCCCAAGAGTCATGTACACTATACCTTTGCTTATAAAGGACACTTATGTTTTTTCTTTCTGGTTCCCTTGTGCTCATACCATTTGGTCCACGTCACTCTATTTCCACACTTTAGCCAAGTCCAGTGAACCACCTATTTGCTCCAAAGAAGAGAAATATGCATTTTAAAAAGCCCTTTAGCATTTCCAAAAAATATCTTGAATATAAATGAAATGAATGAAGATATCAGCAAATGCTTTTTTACCAATGACTTCTTGAATCAGTGAATATGATTGTGTCTCTATTTCCTTGCATGAAAAGTAAGTGCATAAAACACATTTCACAGGATTAGGAGTGGGACTGGTAAAACAGGCCTGGAAAATGCAAATGCTGCCAGACAGTTTCCAGACATGGCATGTCACTTGCTCATTCTCTTTTCATATCCAAAATCTAAAAAAAGTGAGAACTACCTCACACTCACAGAAAAAATATTTGCATTCCCTCAACTTCCACGTAGGGCTTTGAGTCCACTGATACATTTAAATATAAAAGTACTCCTAATATACAATATATTAAGAATAAATACTCTGGTCAGCTTATGTAGGCATGTATCTAAAGCCACTTATACCATATGTAGATAGATTAATGTGCCAGAGAGAAAAAGAGTTGACTTTGAGTACATTCAAAATCAGCACTGTTTTTTTACATCTAAGTTTTACACATTAATTAAAACAGAGATCAATGGTTTTGGAAGCAATTATTTACCAGAAACCAATCAGTGAATATGCATATGTCATTGAGGGGAGGGAAGAGAAAACTTAATTAGTTGTTCTAGGCAATGAAATTGAATTGGTAATCACAAAACTCCCAGCAAACAAAAGTACAGGGCTAGATGGCTTCCTAGCTGAATTCTACCCAACATTTAAAAAAATGTAATTCTCATCCTTCTTAAGTATTTCAAAAAGTAGTAGAGGAGAGAATACTTCTGAACTCATTCTATGAGGCCAGTCTAACTCTAATGCCAAGCCCAAACAAAGACAAAAATATAAAATTGTAGACCAATCCCTGATGAATATAGATGCAAAAGTCCTCAACAAAATATTTGCAAACTGAATTCAATAATACATCAAAAGGATCATCCATCACGACCACGTGGGATTTATTCCAAGGATGCAAGGATGGTATTTTTGTTAATCAATCAGCATCCTACACCAGATTAACAAAAAGGATACAAACCAAATGATCATCTCAATAGATGCTAAAAAAGCATTTGACAAAATTTAACATTCATTCATGATAAAAACCCTCAACAAAATGGGTACAGAAGGAATATAGCTCAACATAATAAAGGCCACATATGACAAACCCACAGCTGACATCATACTCAGTGGTGAAAAGCTGAAAGCTTTTCTCTAAATGAGGAAAAAGACAAGGGTGTTCATTCTCACCACTTTTATTCGACATAGTACTGGAGGTCCTAGTCATAGCAGACATTAAAAAGAGATTAAAAGGCATCCAAATTGGTAAGAAAAAGTAAAACTGTCACTATTTGCAGATGGCATGATACTATATATAGAAAACTGCAAAGACTCCACCAAAAAGCTATTAAAACTAATAACTGGACTCAGCAAAGTTGAAGGATACAAAATTAATATACATAAAACTGTTGCACTCCTATATACTAACAACAAATGAGCAGAAAGAGAAACCATGAAACAATTCCATTTATAACTGCATCAAAAAGAATAAAATACCTAGGAAAAAACTTAGCCAAGGAGGTGAAAGGCTGTACTCTGAAAATTATAAGACTCTCATGAGAGAAATTACAGAAGACACAAATAAATGGCAATCTATCCCATGCTCACAGATAGGAAGAAATAATAGTCAACATGGCAAACCTGCCCAAGACAATTTACAGATTCAGTGCAATCCCTATCGAAATACCAACAGCATTCAATGAACTAGACTAAAATATTCTAAAACTCCTATGGAGCCACAAAAGACACCGAACAGCCAAAGCAATCCTGAGAGAGAACAAAGCTGAAGGGATTATGCTACCTGACTTCAAGCTCTACCACAAGGCTACAATAAGCAAAATACTATGATACTGGCACAAGAACAGACCCATAGATAAATGGAACAGAACAGAGAGCCCAGTTATAAACCCAAGCATATATGGTCAAGTAATATACAATATAGGAACCATGAGTATACAATGGGGAAAAGAATCTCTTCAATAACTGGTGTTGGGAAAACTGGGCAGTTACATTTAAGAGAATGAAACTGGATTACTAACTTCATACACAAAAGTAAACTTGAAGTGGATCAAAGACCTAAATGTAAGACATGAAACCATAAAACTCTTAGCAGGAAATAAAGGCAAAAATTGCTTGAACAAAGCATGAGCAATTTTTCTGGACACATCTCCCCAGGCAAGGAAAACAAAATAAAAAATGAACAAGTGGGGGCCTCTATTAAAATAAAAAGGTTCTGTACAACAAAGGACACCATCAACAGAACAAAAGGCAGCCTACAGTATTGGGAGAATATATTTGTAAATGATTTATCCAATAAGGGGTTAATATCCAAAATTTTAAATTTATAAAGAACTCATATAACTCGACACCAAAAAAAAAAACCAATTAAAAAATGGGCAGAGGACCTAAACAGACATTTTTCCAAAGAAGAAATACAGATGACCAACAGGCACATGAAAAGATGCTACACACCACTAATCATCAGGGAAATGCAAATCAAAATCACAATGAGATATTGCCTCATACCAGTTATAATGGCCACTACCCAAAAGACAAGAAATAACAGGTCTTGGCAAGGATGTGGATAGAAGGGAATCATTCTACACTGTTGGTAGGAATATAAGTTGGTGTAGCCACTGTTGAAGGTTATATAGAGGTTCCTCAAAAAACTAAAAATAGAAATACTATATGATCCAATAATTCCACTCCTGGGAATATCTGAAGAAAACCAAATCCCTGATTTGAAAAAATAAATGCACCCATATGTTTACTGTTGCATTATTTACAATTGCCATGATATGGAAACAACCAAAATGCCCATGAATAGATGAATGGATAAAGAGGTGGCACATATACACAATGGAATATTATTCAGCCATAAAAAAGAAAGAGATCCTTCCATTTGCAACAACATGGATGGACCTAAAAGGTATTATGCTAGGCCAGGCAGAGAAAGACAAATACCATATATGACTCACTTGTTTGTGGACTCTAAAAACAAAACAAAACAAAATGAACAAAATAGCAGTAGACTCATTGACCCTGAGAAGTGACTGGTGGTTACTATGAGTAAGGGGTTGGAGTCAGTGGTGGGGAGGCAGAGGAGGACAAAGGGGTACAAAAATTCTTAGTCATAATATATGTTGGTCATACTGATGGTACTACAGCATGGAGAATATAGCCAATGATTCTGTAACATCTATGTTGACAGACAGTAACTGCACTAGTTGGGTGAGGAGTTAATAATGTGAGTAATTGATGAATCAATGTGTGTATACCTGAAACTAATATAAGAGTGTATATCACCTATACATCAATAAAAAATATGACACCACTAAAGTGATACTAAGAATCCTTGGGTGAAAAAAATGGTGAAATCCAAAAATTTCTCCAGGAAAATTGACACTGTTTTATAAGTCATTTCATTACTATTAATGATTAACTCATTTTCCTAAGAAGAAAAAAGTGTTCCAGATATCCAGTGATGAAAATAAACAACTGCAAACAATGAATGCATTAGATAGGAAGAGTCAGTAAAGTAGTTAGCACTGTGAAAGCACTGCCGATAGTACAGAAGAATTATAAAGTGTGATCAGTATCAAGGAACTTTAAATCAAAACTGAAGAAGGCTAAAATAGGTAGCAAAGAATACCGCATGGTGTTTATTTTTAAACTATACAGGAATACTTTCTAATCATCTTTGGCTGCATAATTTGTATTCATCTTTCAAGGTTCATTTTACATACAGGTACTTTAAGAAGCATGCCCCACTCTGCTGTATCTCCTTTGTCCCATCCCCACACTGCACTAGGTTGTATTTCATTGCATTCTATGCCTACGTCTAATACGGTGCATAGGTCACACTGTATCATCACAGTCTCCCCAGCTAGGCAGTGAGCTACTGAGGGCCACATATTTCAACTTTGTTTTCCCAGTACTTGGCATCACTGGCACTGAGAAGGAACTCAGTGTTTGGTAGGTTTGCTAAATACCACCAATGGGGACAGAGAATAACGAGGGCTAAAGAGGTAAGGAAAACCTTTGTGGTCAAGATGAATTTTAGTATCCACCAGTTGCAGAGTTATAGTGGGCAACTGTCTCTTCTCTGCCCATTGCCCCTCTGTCCAGAGCAGAACTGCCCTTTCCTCATTCCACGTGGTTCCAGGATACCTTCCCTTAACCAGAGCCAAGTGACCCAAGCCATGTACCCAAACCAAGTCAAAGAATTAGACACATATCTACAGCTGCTCAGAACTTTTTCTTAAAATATACCACCTAGCCACAGGGTAAGAGGGTTTTTCTTCCACCTACATCTCAAGCTGTAAAGCCTCTCATCTACTAACTTGTCATCCCTGTGGGGAAAGCATATGTGAAACAGCAGAACATGGCCAAGAAGAGAAGCAAGATGCACTGAGAATAGAGTCAAGGCAAGTGTCAAATCCAGATGTCCTGCATTTAAATTTGAAAAGTAGATTCGTTTTTGTTTCAGCTGGAATAAAAGATGTTCTATTACATGAGACCAAATGAGCCCCAACTAGTGCAATAAACCTACAGTAAAGTGTACAGTAAACCAAATTCTCCCAAATTTGTTATTGTGGGTAAAATTGCAGTATTTCCAGAATCTCTCCTCTGGCCTTAGTTCATCTCCATATCAATAGGTGATTACATGGGTGTGGGGAGCAAGAGCATATCTGGACCAGAAAACTTTGGTGGGGTCCTTCTAGTAGCCGGGTTGCAAAAGACATGGATGAGCAGAAGTAGACGACTGCTTGTGAGCAAAAAATGAGTTTATCCCACTTTATTTCTCCCTTTGACTGATGATTTCAGCTTCAAAGCCTATTTGCCCCAGGCTGGAATCATATTTTCCCCCTGGAGTTACAGTTATAAATCTCTAAATTACCTCCTCTGACTTAGAAGCTGAATAAATTTTTGAAGATGAATAAATTAAGGCTCAAAAAGATAATACATCTTGCTTATAACCTCATAAGGAAACATGGCAAATTTACCTCAATATTCTGATTTCAAATGTAATGCTATTTTTATTATACATTGTTTCTTTAGGTTGGAGTTAAGACTCTAGCTCAAATTCATAAAAGCACACAACGTGCAATTGTACAAATGTATAGCAGGGTACCCCCCTGAAAGTGAGGGCAGAATATCTGTCCTCATTTCCGTGGAGAATACAGGATGGCCTTTGCTCAGAGAAGAGAATTTTCCCCCCACTCTGGTCTTTCATCATCCCTATATGAAGTCAGTCTTACTCACTAATGTTATATGCTGTTTCAGCATTAAGCATACTCCAGTCTTGAGAGGTCATATTTCAGGAATGACGTGATTTGTGTGTAGGGTAGGGGGTGGGGTGGTAAGGAGAAGAAGGAAAGACTGCATATATTCATATAAGGAACCAGGCTTCCTTTGGGTTTAAACACCATACAAACACATTATTGTTAGAAAAAGTGAAGATCTGGTTAAACTGGAAAACCAGAGGTAAGAAAGACTTTTTGTTTTAAATATGGAAACAGAAGAAGCATAACTGAAAATAAAGTGGGGTTCCTGGATAGTCAGTCTCCTGTGTTTTTGGTTGGTGAAAGTCAATGGAACCCTTTCATAGCAAGCAAAATTGGCTACAGGGACAGCTGACATTGGAAACATAGCACAGAGCTCATGTTTTGTGGAGTTTATTGACTGCTTCCCAAACAGAAGAAATAAACAGAGGACTGGGTTTTTAATTTTAGGATATATTTCCACCCTTCTAAATTAGAGAACCCAAATGACGTCTGCTGGAGGAACTCCTGGTTGCACCGGGGCTTCTTTCCTAGCTTGACAAAAAATAATTCAGTTCTAAGTAGGCACATATCACTCCTTGGCCAAAAGGACCAGTCACTGAGATAAAACACAAAATAATGCTGTTGCCATTGTGTTTGTGATTAATGTCACACCTTAGCTCTGCCAGCTACTTAGTTTCCATTCAGATTTTAAGTTTAATGCAGTAAACAATTTTATATATTGAAAAGTCACTAACCATCAAGTTTGCTAAAGAGGATTGAATTGGGTGGCCTACACATCACCCCTCAAAATTCAATTTCATTTTGCACTTTTTTTTAATACTTATTGAACACTGTCCATATGTATTACTTTCTTCTTATCTAGTTTAGATATTTTGTCAGTATATTTACTGTCTTCTATTATTAGAATGAGAGCTCAAAGAGAGCAAAGAAGTTTATTGTATTTATAGGGACTATGATAGTGCCTATTAATAGCAAATACACACTAATACTTTCATAAAAGACAAAAGTGATGCTCAAAGACACACCTGTAAAAGCTGTTGTGCTTGACTGAAAGATTATTTTAGCAAAAGTTTTGTTTTGTATTGTCTTATGCCCCTCCAAAAAATGAATAAACTATTACTACTAAGAAGACAAAGAAATAACCTGGTATCTGTGAAGCAGCAGGCAGCAATCAACTGTGGATTTTTTTTTCTTGTCAAAGCAGCTAATTTTTATATGATTTTATATAATTTTATAGACTTACAAGCTTCCAGATCATTTGAACCCTACCTTAAGTATCTGGCCTACCAACTAGAAATAAATCTTAATCAGAATATAGCTAATAATTCCTGGATGTTTTAGTTCAATCTTTCTGCTAATGTAATGTTGAAACATAATGATGCTGACACTATGATTTTCTTTTACTTCTGTGGCAATATAAAAGTTAAAAATTAAAAAGCAAGTTGTAAGAGACTGTGTTTTATTGTAATCTCAGAAAGACTGTATAATTCCATGAGGAAATGAAATGACTTCAAAATAATGATTTGCAAGTCTTCTTCTTCCTACAAATTGAGGATTTATGAAGAAATTATGCTTTTAGTAGTTTTAGTAGAAGTATGCTTTTGGTGCTTTCATGTTGAGGAGCCAGCTGTGTATTTAAAGTTAAATAACTTCTTCCAAGAAACAATGCATAAGCTCAAAATGTAGTATGTTTAATACAAAGAACATTTCACATAAATGTATCACGTATGCACTTGCATATACCTTTTGTTGTTAGAAAAAATACTAAACAAAGACATGGATTAAGTTTAGAGTCCAAACTTTCTAGTTTAGGAAAACAATACTACTACCTTTGCATCTCAATGTTCTTCTCTGCAAAACAGGATAATATTACCTATTGTATCTACTCCATAAAGTCCACATAAGGGTTAAGCAGAACCAATTTAGATTAGAGTGCTTTTAGAATTCTAAAGTAGCATTTAAATATAAGACTTTGTAATCAATAATACAATTAAACAGCAATTAAACTCAAGCTTTACGATAATCCAAATAGCAAAAATTTCAGGAAAATGAAGTAATTCAACAAACGTTAATTTAAAAAATATTTATTAAGCACCACAATATATCAGACAATACTCAGTTACTTGAAATGCAGTGAACAAAACAGAACTCTCACCTTCAGGGAGCTTACCATCTTGCTGAGAGATGTGTCACGGGGCCTATACTTGGAGAGTGATGAGTCATGTCTAAGGGTGGGTAGAGAGGAGAGAGAGACAGCTATTTTAAATCCTAAATGTGCTATCCCTTTCTCCTCCACTCTTCTATGAAAACTAGACTAATTGGTAACAAATGGAAAATATGGGTCTGTATTTCAATATACAGAGATTTGTCAGAGGAAGGGAAAACAAGTCTAAACCCCTCAAACCTCCAAGTCCATTTTGCTTAACTAAATTAACTCATGAAGAGCCATTTTGAGTCAAGAATTATGTGAAAATTACTTTATATTATAAGGTAAGATGATTTGAGTTTCCCAGATAGTAGAGGGCATAGGAAAGGGACTGAAAGGATAAAGTGTAAAGAGTGTAAAGCAGTATGTTTGGTATTGAAGCCCATGGGGAAAAGATACACACTGAGTGGTTCAGGCAATGGGATGACTATTAAATAATTACTAAATAACTAATAAACATTATTCAATAATAGGAAGTTGCAATCAACTGTGAATCATTTTTGTTGTTAGAATGCTTTCCATTACCCTAGACTAAGATAAAGTCTGCAATACCACAAATGCTTGGGTTTTAAGAAACTCAGAGTGCTTTTTTTTCTACATTTATATTGGTATGGAGCAAAGAGAAGGAAAACAGTTACAGGAAGTGAGACATGACTGAACTGAACATTCAATAAGACCAGGAACTGGGATCCAGAGTTACCATAAAATAATAATAAGACCCTAGGAATGTACAGCAATCTAAGTGAAAATGCCAAAATACTGCCCCCCATAACCTTACACGTACAGAAACAGATGGTAGATCTGTGAGCTTGAGACAAGTTCATTCAAATATCATGTAGATTTAAATGGAGGACTTCAATCAATATATTTTTTTATTCCAATAGTATATAATTCCTAAACCAACAAATAGAACTGCATAGGTGAAAAGCATCATGCAAATTGTGGAGATCTATAGATACTTGGGTGTAGTGGGACCATAAATTCTGGGGCCAAAGCAGCAAGTAATGAAGCTGACTAGAGAGGAGAACCCATTCCACAGAGATGGAAAGCTTTATATAGATAGAGAAGGAGCTTAGAGCACACATAGGCAATTGAGACAATTAGTTTTAAGCAGGTAAGTGATATATCAGATTTATATCTTAGCAAAACCACTTGGCATTGTGGATAATATGGCTATATGGGGAACAGGTATATAGTTGAAAAGATCACTCACGAGTTAGTTTAGTAACAGGATTAGCAACCCTTGATTGTTATTGGCTATCAAATACCCTTGGTATTGGTTATCAAATACCCAAGCAGTTTCATTTAAAATTTTCTTCAGAGGCCTAGTATCCCTGCCAGTGTGAAGTACTGAGAAGCTGGAAACTGCTGCCTAGAAAAATGGAAACTCAGATTCAAGTTTAAAAAGACAAAACCACAGAAGGATGAATTTGGTATTTTCTTTTAACTAATGAAAACATCAGGAACTACTAATACCCACAGTTGTCCAGGAAGAGAGAGTTTCTTTTCATGGAGCTTTCCTGCCAAAGCTTTATCCTCTCAACTTTTTAAAAGAGAGCATTTGGGGAACCCCATATTCTATAAATCCAGCATTTGAATAATTTTTTGTTTTAGTTTAACAAGTTTCATACAGATGGCGAATGTCTTTGTAAAAAAGTTTTGCTGTAGGCTGACAATTGAGAGAGCTAGAAAATTAAGATTTAAATAATGTAGCTCAATATATCCAAAAGATTAGTAAACTGGGGTAAAATCATGAGCAAATATGAATATTGTGAATAAAACTGAATACAGAATCACCTAAGATTAATTTTTTTAATATCCTACACAGAAGAGAGTTTAATCATGTTCTAAGAAATAAGACAAACCAAAAGAGGTAAATAAAGCCCAATGGTTGAAGAAGATCAAAAAGAAGGCAGATTTACTTAAACAATATTTTCTTTCAATTTCTCTATCAGGGTAATCAGAAAAAGTGACTAAGAGTAAACTGATTCTTCTAATCCATGAACAAAGAATATCTTTCCATTTATTTGTGTCTTCAATTTCTTTCACCGATGCATTATAGTTTTCAGTGAACACATCTTTCACCTCCATAGTTAAATTTTTTCCTATTTTTTTTGGATACTATTGTAAAAGGAATTATTTTCTTAATTTATTTTTCAGAAAGTTAATTGCTAGTGTATAGACACATGACTGATTTTCGTATGTTGGTTTTGTATCCTTCAACTTTACTGAATTTATTAGTTTTCACAGTTCTTGGTTGAATCTTTAGGTTATTCAATATATGTAAGATCATGACATCTGTAAACAGAGACAATTTCACTTCTTCCTTTCTGATTTGAATGTCTTTTATTTCTTTTTCTTGCCTGATTGCTCTGGCCAGGATCTCTAGGAAAATAATGAATAGAAGTGGTGAGAGTAGGCATCTCTTTCTTGTTCCTAATCTTAAAGACAACAATATAGCTTTTCAAAAGATGGCAGCATGAGAAGAGAGACAGAGGTTTCCTCCTAAAACCGTACACAATTAGAAAATATAGTTGGTGCAACTAATCCTGAAAGAGCAACAGGAAAGAGAACAGTGCCAGACTGCATACACCTGGAGAAAAGAGCAGACCTCATCAAACAGGGTAACATACCAAAGCTGTGGACTGGCGGGACCCAAGCCCTTCTCCCACCCCAGCTCACCAGCAGGAGGAAGAGAAATGGAACAGAGAAGGAGTGAAAGGCCTAGGACTGCTGAATAACTAGCTCCAGAGATCTGCCCTGGGAGCACAAACCTACATTTCATGGTGCTTTCATGATACTTGCATGATTACAAGGTTGGAAAGCTAATACAGGCAGAATTCCTGGAGAGACTGAGATTACAACCGTGTGTGGAAAGCAGGGATCCATACCCGGATGCTCTGGGACAAAAGCTTATACCTGTGTGCTCGGCCCACTGGTTCTGGTAGTAGAGGTAGGCATAGCAGCTGGGAAGGAGGAAACAGCTCTTTCCTCCCCCCAGGAGCCAATACTGCTCCCCTGCGACCCCCAACATTGCTTCAGGGGCTGAGCAGCTCCAGAGTAGAGCTTCTGGACACTAGAGGGCATTTCATATACAAATATGAAATGCCAAAGAAAACTGGTCCAGAGTAAAATTAATATAACTCCAGAGAAAGATTTAAATGACATGGACCTTGTGACTCTAACTGAAAGAGAGTTCAAAATAAAAATCATCAATATGCTAATGAAGGTACAGAAAGACATCCAAGAACTCAGGAATGAATTCAGGTTGGGGATCCAATCATTGAAGAGCATTATGGAGGGTACTAAAAGCAGGTTGGATACGGTGGAGGAGACGATAAATGAAATAGAAACTAGAGAACAGGAATAGAAAGAAGCTGAGGCACAGAGAGAAAAAAGGATCTCTAAGCATTAAAGAATATTGAGAAAACTGCATGACCTATCAAAATGGAACAATATTAGCATTATAGGGATAACAGAAGAAAAAGAGAGAGAGAAAGGGATAGAAAGTGTCTTTGAGGAGGTAGTTGCTGAAAACTTCCCCAATCTGGGGAAGGACATAGTCTCTCAGGCCATGGAGGTGCACAGATCTCCCAACACAAGGGACCCAAGGAAGACAGCACCAAGACATATAGTAATAAAACTGACAAAGATCAAGGATAAGGACAGAATATTAAAAGCAGCCAGAAAGAGAAATAAGATCACATACAAAGGAAGGCCCATGAGGCTAACATCAGACTTCTCAGCAGAAACCTTACAGGCCAGAAGGGAGTGGCATGATGTATTTAATGCAATGAAGCAGAAGGGCCTGGAACCAAGAATACTTTATCTGGTAAGATTATCATTTAAATTTGAAGGAGGGATTAAACAAGGTTCAGATAAGCAAAAGCTGAGAGAATTTACCTCCCACAAACCATTACTACAGTCTATTTTGGAGGGACAGCTATAGATGGAAGTGTTCTTAGGTTTAATAGTTGTCACCAGAGGAAATAAAACCACAGTAAATAAAGTAGAACAGCTAATTACTAAGCAAATGCAAAATTAAATTAACTATCCCCAAAGTCAATCAAGGGAGAGACAAAGAATACAGAATATGATACCTAATATATAAAGAATGGAGGAGGCAAGAAAGGGAAACAAAAGCAAAAATGAACTCATGGGACTACATCAAACTAAAAAGGTTTTGTACAGCAAAGGACATCATCAACAAAACAAAAAGGCATCCTACAGTATGGGAGAATATATTTGTAAATGACATATCCAACAAGGGGTTAACATCCAAACTATTTAAAGAACTTACACACCTCAACACCCAAAAAAGCAAATAACCTGATTAACAAATGGGCAGAGGTTACGAAGAGACGGTTCTCCAAAGAGGAAATTCGGATGGCCAACAGACACATGAAAAGATGCTCCACATCACTAATCAACAGGGAAATGAAAATTAAAACCACAATGAGAGAGATCACCTCACACCAGTAAGGATGCCAGCATTGAAAAGACTAAGAACAATAAATGCTGATGAGCATGTGGAGAAAGGGGAGCCCTCCTACACTGCTGGTGGGAATGTAACCTAGTTCAACCATTGTGGAAAGCAATATGGAGGTTCCTCAAAAAACTAAAAATAGAAATACTGTTTGACCCCAGAATCCCACTCCTTGGAATATACCCAAAGAATACAACTTCTCAGATTCAAAAAGACAGATGCACCCCTATGTTCATCGCAGCACTTTTTACAATAGCCAAGATATGGAGGCAACCTAAGTGTCCATATGTAGATGGATGGATAAAGAAGATGTGGTGCATATATACAACAGAATACTATTCAGCCATAAGAGAGAAACAAGTCCTACCATTTGCAACAACATGGATAGAGCTGGAGGACATTATGCTCAGTGAAATAAGCCAGGCAGAGAAAGACAAATGCCAAATGATTTCCCTCATTTGTAGAGTATAACAATGAAGCAAAACTGAAGGAACAAAATGGTAGCAGACTCACAGACTCCAAGAATGAACTAATGGTTCCCAAAGGGGAGGGGTGTGGGATGGCAGGTTGGGAGGGAGGGAGAAGGGGACTGAGGGGTATTATGTTTAGTACACATGGTGTGGGGGATCATGGAGAAAACAGTGTATCACGGAGAAGGGACATAGTGGATCTCTGGCAACTTGCTGCACTGATGGACAGTGACTGCATTGGGGTATGGGTGGGGACTTTAATATGGGTAAATGTAGTAACCACATTGTTTTTTCATGTGAAACCTACATAAGAGTGTATATCAATAATACCTTAATAAAAAATTTTTTTTTAATTTAGCTTTTTACCACTAAGCACAATGTTAGCTGTGTACTTATCATATATGACTTTCCTTATGTTGAGGTAGATTCCTTACAAACCTGAAAATTCTCACTTTGTTGAGAGTTTTTAATCATGAAATGGTTTGAATTTTGTCAAATGTTTCTTCTGTATCTATTAATATGATCATATGATCTTTATCCTTCATTATACCAAAGCAATCTTGAGCAAAAAGAACAAAAGGAGGCATCAAACTATCAGACTAATAACCTGGTTTAAAAAATGGGGAAAACCTAAATAGACATTTCTCAAAAGAGGAAATACAAATGACCAACAGGTGTATGAAAGAGTGCTCAGCATCTCTGATCATCAGGGAAATGCAAATCAAACTCACAATGAGATATCGCCTCATACCTGTTAGAATGGCTATTACCAAAAAGATAACAAGTGTTAGCAAATATGTGGGAAAGAAGAAACCTTTGAGCATTGTTGGTAGAAATGTAAACTGGTTCAGCCATTACAGAAAACAATATGGAGACTCTTCAAAAAACTAAAAACAGAACTACCATATGATACAGCAATCCTGTCAAGTATATATTCAATGGAAATGAAATCAGAATTGCAAAGAAATCTGCACTCCCACATTCACGGCAACATGACAGTCAAGACACGGAATCAACCTAAGTGTCCATCAAGGGATAAATGGGTAAAGAATGTGGCATATGTATATATACAATGGAATACTATTCACTCTTAAAAAAGAAGTAAATCCTGCCATTTATGACAACAAGGATAAACTTAGATGACATTATGCTAAATGAAATAAGCCAGACACAGAGAAAGACAAATATAGCATGATCTCACATATGTAGAATCTTAAACACTTGAACTCGGAACAACAGATTAGAATGGTGGTTTCCAAGGGGTGGGGGTGGGGAGCCATAATGAAATGGGAGATTTTACTGAAAGGATACAAAGTTTCAGTTATATGCAGAATAAATAATTTCTAGAGCGGCAACATATAACATGATGACTATGGTTAATAATACTATGTACTATATTGAAATTTGCTAAGAGAGCTCTTAAATATTCTCACCATATACACAAAAAAGATAACCATGGAGGTGATGATTATGTTAAATAGCTTGTGGTAATTATTCATATATATATATGTAATATATATATATATGAAGAATCTCCCTACATATGTGTAAGTGTATATATAAATGCATCAAGTTTGCAATTATACCTCAATAAAGATGGGGTGAGGGGGTGGGGAACTGAAACCTGAAACTGGAAAAAAAATGATAATAGAGGACCTATCCATTTCAAATTAGTTCAAGTGTCCAAGCCCAGAAAAATTAATTTTATGGAAATGAAAGAATATTTAAAGGTGATCATCAAACCAGCATGAGTAATGGTTGTGTAACTGTGCCAGTTATAAATGGTTTTGACTGCAAGAAATAAAACACTCAAATAAGGGGACATTAAATAAAGATGTTTAATAACATTGGAGATAAGAAGATTCAGGCCTGATGTCATGCCTCAACAAAATTATTAAAGTCCTAGGTTCTTACTGTTATTCCATTTTGCCATCTTCAGTATATTAGCTTCCATTAAAATAAATGTGTGTCACTTCTTGGTTATGTTACTAAAATCACAACTCCAAGCTATCATATCTTCACACAAGTTACTCAAGGTAGGAGCATGTCTATCATGCTAGCTCTTCTTTTATCCATGGAACAAAATCCTTCCCAGAACTAGCCTGCCACCAAGCATATGTCTCCTTAAATAACTTCATCCAATTTGATCACCTCCCCATCCCTATAAAATTCTGTGACAGAGCAAAATGTGGTAACCATGCTTAGTTTAGATATTTATGCTTCATCCTTTGGGGAACAGGAAGGGACCCACTTTCTCTGAACATTTTAGTTCCTAAAAATATTGGGGTTTTATGAACAAGAAACTATTGGGTAATATGTGTCACTTTATTGGTATAAGTTTTAAAAGCCAGAGCATTTCACTGCAATCTTTTTTTCTCTGAAGCAGAGTCAGCAGGTATGTTCCAGATACTGCTCTGATAGCAGGAGTCCCAGAATGAGGACAATAATGATGTAGAAGGGTGTGTGGATCTCCCAATTTACTTAGGTCTTCAATATATGCCAGAAATATACTGTGGAGTTTTCAGTGTGTATGTAATTAATAAACTTATCTGTTATATTAGCTCTTTTTCAGAGTCCTTAAGATTTTTTAAAACATTTTTGTTAAATCATTTTTCATGATTCCAGTGAATAAAGATAGTTTTTCACTTATTCTTTTCCAAATATAATGACTTCTGTATCTTTTCCTTGCCCTATTTTATTCTGGGACACATACAGAAGAATGAAACTGGATCATTATTTGACACCATATACAAAAATCAACTCAAAATGGATTAAAGACTTAAACCTAAGACCTGAAACTATGACTCTACTAGAAGAAAACACAGGGGAAAAGCTTCTTAACATTGGTTTGGGCAATGATTCTTTGGATATGACCTGAAAAGTATTAAATAGTACAATGTTTAATGGAAGAGGTGAAAGCAGATATCACTGTCTTGCTCCTGACCATAGGGGAAAATAACATTTTTTTTAACCAATACAATTTTAGATTTCTGTATTTTCTTTACAGTTAGGTTAGTTTTTGTTTCATGTATTTTGAAGCTCTATTATTAGGTGGATACACATTGAGGATTTCTGTATTTTTTCATGAATTGGTCCCTTTATCAATATGAAATGTCTCTCTCATACTACATGAATACTGATAATCCTAGTTCTGAGATTTTTTTTATCTGATATTGTTGTAGCTATTCTGTCCACCTTTTGATTTGTGTTTATATGACATACCATTTTGTACCTTTTTACCCTTAAAACATTTGTGAATTTATACTTTAAGTTGGTTTTCTGTCATCTTTCCTAAGATGGTAGGAACTCATTTTTATATCTGATAATAAATAAATAATGTAAGACATTCCATACTAAGAATTGCCTCACATCTACAATCTGTTTTTCCCTTTTCCACAGTGAATGAGTAAACATTAGAAAAAGGGTTTGCTGAATAGCTAGCCAATCTCTGCCAGACAAAGTAATAGAAATTTAGCCAGGCATATGGTCATTCAAATAAAAAATTACATTTCTCAGTTTCCAAGAGGCTTGAACAATGTGAGAAAACTCAGAGTAAGGAAATATGAACAAAAGTAATGGAGAAAATGTCCTAGTTTTCATTATATTAAAGACAGGCTGTCCATCCTCATCTTTTTCCTTTCCCCTTCAAATGGGCTGAAATGTATTCATAACAGTGACAGATGGGGGACGCATCCAAAAAGAGCAAAGCAATAAGGATACAACAGGAACCTGGTCCTTGAATGAAGCAGGAGGAGAACTAATTTCCTGCCCTAGACTGCCACCCACTTATACACTATTAGTGAAAGAGGCATCAACATCCATGTCTGAGGAACTATATATTTCTCTCTCTCCTTAAGAACCATATTTCTAGTTTAGTGACAATAAATTGTCATGAGGCAGGAATCTAAGAACCTAATGTACTCTGTTCGTTTATACTTACTTACCAGACCAAATACAGAAAACCTCTACAGTTTTAATTTCCCCATATCCAGAACAGAAATGGCAAAGAGTTCTATATATCGTTGAATCAACATAGAGACTAAGATTTTTGTGGTCTCTCTTATTCTCGAAATAGTTTCCATATGACTTAAATTATCTTTTAAAAAGATTTTTTTCATCTGAAAGCAAGCAACAAGAGGTTATGTTAACTACTGACCAGGTTTGTACTATACACTTGTAATATTCTTCTAATAAATATGCAATATTAATTTTCCTTAAAAGAAAAATAAATGAATGCAACAGTTGCATGTCTTACTGAGGTAAGGCAGAGTGGAAACACAGGGAGAAAGAAAGAAAAAAAGAGAAAAGAGGTGGGTAAGCACAAAACAGTAAACACACAATGTCCCTTAATTCATAAGCTTTACAAATTAGGACAGTCTATCCCCAACTCTAAATGGGCAAGTAAAATTTTGTCAGAGAGAATGGATGTGTAGGGTATACAAACACACATTTTGACTAAGTACTGACTGATTTTTCTACAGAATGGCTGCAATAGTCAGAATTTCCACCAGGAAAGTTCCTATATTGCCGCTCATGCTGTACTTGTCATTTCCCAACTTCCTGAGTTTTTATTTCCAGTACAATAGGTATACAATGATATGTTTTATTGAATATATATTTCTCACTTACGAGTTAATGTGCCTTCATATTTTTTTGGCCTTTTGGATTTCCTCTTTTGCAAATTCTCTGGATCTTTTGCCTGCTTTTCCATTTGGAATATTTTATTTTATATTATCATTGTAGAGATCCTTAGAAATTCTAGACATAATCCTTCATAAATATAGACATTGAAAATAATGTCTCTCATTCTGATAGTTATCTTTTTCCCTATGTTATCTCTTCTTAAATAGAAAATTTTAATTTTAGTATGATTACAATAAACAATTTGGTTTGTGATTTTAAAGTTCTAAGATGTCTTCTTCCCTGACATGACAGAAATAACAAATTATAAAACATTACCATGAAAAACTTTATGACAACAAATTGGAAACCTAGAAGAAATGGATTGTTGCCTACAAATACGCAATCTTTCAAGACTAACCCTAGAAAAAAACAGAAAATGTGAACAGAACAATTACACGTAACAAAACTGATTTGGTACTCAGAAGAGTTAATACCTATTCTTCTCAAACTATTCCAAAATATTGAAGAGGAAGGAAAACTTCCAATTCATTCTACAAGGCCAGCATCATTCTGATACCAAAACAGACAAAGACAGTACAAAAAAGGAAATTACATACTAATTATCCCTAATGAACATAAATGCAAAGACCTCAACAAAATATTGGCAAGCTAAATTCAAAAATACATCAAAGGGGGAGGAGGAAAATAAGGTAGCATAGGAAGTGAGGCAGAAACCTCCTCCCTAAATCAAACAAAACATGAGAATACAGCAAATACAACTAATCCTGAAAAAGCGACTGAGACTGCAAAAGAGATGGCCTATATCTGGGGAAAAGAGAAGACCTTACAGAAGAGGGTGAAGTAGCAAAGCCACAATCCATCAGGAACCAAGCCCTCCCCCAACCCCAGTTCATAGGTGGAAGGAAGAGAAACAGAGCAGGGAGAGAGTAGAAGCTCAGGACTGCTAAACACCTAGCCTTGGAGATCTGCTCCAGGAACACAAACCCACATTACATGGTGCTTTGGAGATTAGTGGGGAGATTAGTAGGTGAAATACTCAGAGAGACTGAGATTCCAGCTGCTTGTGGAGAACTAGTATGCACAACAGGCTCCCCTGGGACAAAAGAAAGGCAGGCAGTTTGAAAGACTTCCCAGCAATGAGAGAGGTGCTAAAGAGGCAAAGATTACACAGAGCGCTCTGCTCAGGAGAAAGTGCAGGTGGACAAAATCGTCCCAGCACGCTCAGCCCAGTAGGTTGGGAACTCTCGGGAGCCTCAGACATTTCATACCCCTGGCTGGCAACACAGCCCCGATGACCCCCAATGCGACAGGCAGCCTACCGCTCCTTCCTCCCTGCAGGCACAGGACTGACATACCTGCTGCCCCTGCCATAGTGCCAGGACAAATGGGGAGAGGCATGTGGACCTGTCTATGGCAGCTACAGGGGCATAGCACAGAGGCTCCTCCCTGCCTGCTCAGCCCACTGACCCTGGCAGTAGAGGCAGGCCTTACAGCCAGGAAGGCAGGAAAGAGCTCTTTCCTCCTGGAAGGCATGGTTCTGCATGTTTGCAAACCCAGCCATTACTGCAGTGGCTCAGCAGCTAGAGAGAGCAGAGTTTCTGGGCACTAGAGGGTTCCTCATACACAAATCTATTATCCTATAAGGAACACTAAAAAACATATCGAAAGAAAATTTTGTCCAAACAAAAATTCAAGAAAAAACTCCAGAAAGAGGGGTTAGTGAAACTGAAATCACCAATTTTCTTATTAAAAATTTCAAAATAAAAGTCATGAACATGCTCACGGACCTACAGAAAAATATTCAAGATCTCAGGGAGGACATCAACAAAGAGATAGAAACTTTGAAAAATGCAGTATCTGAAATGAAAAACACAATGGAAAGATTTAAAAGTAGATTAGATGAGCTCTCTTGACTGGCTTAAAGATGGTGGCATGAGAAGTGAGACAAAAACCTCCTCCCCGAACCACATATTATATGAAAATATAACAAATACAATGAATCCTGAAGGGGAGACCAGAAAGAAGACTGTGACAGACTGTCTACATCTGGAGTAACGAGAACACTTCACGGAAAAGGGTAAAGCAGCAAAGCTATAATCTGGCAGGACCCAAGCCCTCCCCTGACCCAAGCTCACCAGCAGGTGGAAGAGAAATAGACCAGGCAGGGGGTACAAGTCTAGGATTGCTGAACACCCAACCCTGGAGATTTGCTCTGGGAACAAGAACCCACTTTACATGGTGCTACAGACATTAGTGGGGTTGGAAAGCAAAGACAGGTGGAATACTGAATACCAGCCACTTGTGGAGAACAGGTACCCCCAACTAGCCAATCTGAGACAAAAGAAAGGCAGGTACATTGAAAGACTTCTCAACAGCAAGAGGGCTGATAAAGGGGTAAGGATTACACAGAGCTTGCTGCTCAGGAGAACTGAAAGGTAGACAAAATTATCCCAACACACTCAGCCCAGCAAGTTAGGAACTCTCAGGAGCTTCAGGTGCTCCATTCCCAACAATGTATGCCAAGGCGCCCCTGGCGATACATAGCCTGCTGCTCCTTCCTTCCAGCCAGCACCAATTCACAAACCTGCTGCACCTGCCTTTGCACCACGCCAGCCAGAGGTCTGTTCTACCTATGGCAGCTACAGGGGCATAATGGAGAGGGTCCTCCCTGGGTGCTCAGCCCACTGGTCCTGGCTGAGGAGCAGCCAGGAAAGAGCTCTTTCCTCCCAACATGGAGTGGTGCTGCTTACCTGAGACCCCCACCAGCGCTCCAGGTGCTGGACAGCTCCAGAGTAGAGCTTATGGGCACTAGAGGGTGCTGCATACACAAAGTTATTATTCCAGAGATATCAATACAAACATTGAGATGGCAAAGAAACCCAGTACAAACCAAAATCCCACAAACACCAGAAAAGGGGCAAAGTGAAACTGAAATCACCAGTCTTCCTGAAAAGATTTCAGAAAGAATTCATAAGCATGTTCATGGAGCTACAGAAAAAATATTCAAGACCTCAGGGAGGGATTCAAGAAAGAGATAGAAACTTAAAAAAAATACAGTATCTGAAATGAAACATACAATGAACATATACTGTGTAACATAAAAGCAGACTAGATGAGTTAGAGGAGATGGTAAATGAAATAGAAATTAGAGAACAGGAATACAAAGAACATGAGGCAAAGAGAGAAAAAAGGATCTCTAGGAATGAAAGGATATTAATAGAACTGTGTGACCAATATAAATGGAACAATATTCATATTATAGGGGTACCAGAAGAAGAAGAGAGAAAAGGGGATAGAAAGTGTCTTTAAGGAAATAATTGCTCAAAACTTACCCAATATAGGGAAGGAAATAGTCTCTCAGGCCATGGAAGTGCACAGATCTCACAACACAAGGAACCCAAGGAAGACAGCACTGAGACATATAATAGTTAAAATGGCAAAGATAAAGGACAAGGACAGAGTATTAAAAGCAGCCAGAGAGAGAAAAAAGATCACATACAAAGGAAAGACCATCAGGCTATCAGATTTCTCAGCAGAAAGCTTACAGGCCAGAAGGGAGTGGCATGATGTATTTAATGCAATGAAGAAGAAGGGTCTCCAACCAAGAATACTCAACACAGCTAGATTATCATTTAAATTTGAAGCAGGGTTTAAACAATTTTCAAATAAGCAAAAGCTGGGGGAATTTACCACATACAAACCATCTCCACAGTGTATCTTAAAGATACTGCTTTAGATGGAAGTGCTCCTAAGGCTAAATAGCTGTCAACAGAAAAAATAAGACCACAGTAAAGGAAGTAGACCAATTAATAACTACACAAATAAAAAATTAAATCAACTACTAACAAAGTTAGTTAAGAGATATACAAAGAGCACAAAATATGACACCTAATATATAAAGAGTGAAGGAGGAATAAGAAGAAGAAGTTGAGGGGAAAAAATAACCTTTAGATTGTGCTTGAAAAACCACAATAAGCAAGATAAGACAGACTGTTAAGATACTAAGGTAACCACAAATCTAAAGCCTACAATGGCAATAAGTACATATCTATTGATAATCACCCTAAATGTAACTGGACTGAATGCACCAATCAAAAAACAGAGTTATGAAATAGATAAAAAATCAAGAACCATTTATATGCAGCCTAAAAAAGACTCACTTCAAACCCAAAGACATACACAAACTAAAAGTGAAGGGATGGAAAAAGATATTTCATGCAAACAATTGGGAGAAAAAAGGAGTAGCAGTACTTATATCAGACAAAACATTTCAAAACAAAGCAAGTAATAAGAGACAAAGAAGGACATTACATAATGATAAAGGGGTCAGTCCAACAGGAGGATATAACCATTATAAGTATCTATGCACCCAACACAGGAGCAACTAAGTATGTGAAACAAATACTAACAGAATTAAAGGGGGAAACAGAATATAATACATTCATCATAGAAGACTTTAACACACCTCTCACACCAAAAGACAGATCAAACAGACAGAAAAGAAGGAGAAGGAGGCACTGAGCAATTCATTAGAACAGATGAACCTAACAGACATCTACAGAAAACTCCACCCCAAAGCAGCACGCTACACATTCTTCTCACATGTAAATGGAACATTTTCCAAAATAGATCACATACTAGGCCACAAAAAAGAGCCTCAGTAAATTAAAAGAGACTGAAATTGTGCCAACCAGCCTCTCAGACCACAAAGGTATGCAACTAGAAATAAATTTTAAAGGAAAACACAAAAAGTCCCCAAACACATGGAGACTTAACAACATGCTCCTAAATAATCAATGTATCAATAACCAGATTAAAACAGAGATCAAGCAATATGTGGAGACAAATGAAAACAACTCAACAGTCCAAATCCTGTGGGATACAACAAAGACAGTTCTAAGAGGAAATTATATAGCAATACAGGCTTACCTTAAGAAAGAAGAACAATCCCAAATGAACAGTCTAAACTCACAATTACTGAAATTAGAAAAAGAACAAATGAGGCCACAAGTCAGAAGAAGGACCAACATAATAAAGTTCAGAGTAAAAATAAAATAAAATTGAGAAGAATAAAACAACAGAAAGAATCAATGAAATGAGGGGAGCTGGTTATTCAAGAAAATAAACAAAATAGATAAAACCCCTAGCCAGACTTACCAAGACAAAAAGAGAGTGTACACAAAAAAAAAGAATCAGAAATGAGAAAATAAAAATCACTATGGACACCAGGGAAATACAAAGTATTACTAGAGAACACTATGACAAATTACATAATGTAAAATTGGACAACCTAGAATAAATGGACAACTTTCTAGAAAAATACAACCTTCCAAAACTGACCCAGGAATTAACAGAAAATCTGAAGAGACCAATTACCAGCAATGAAATTGAATTGGTAATCAAAAAACTACCTAAGAACAAAAGCCCTGAAGATGGCTTCACTGCTAAATTTTATCAAACATTTAAGAACTAATACCATCCTCCTTAAAGTATTTCAAAAAGTAGAAGATGATGGAACATTTCCAAACACATACTATGAAGCCAGCATCACCCTAATAGCAAAACCAGGCAAAGACACCACAAAAAAAGAAAATTACAGACCAATATCCCTGACATATACAGATGCAAAAATTCTCAGCAATATATTAGCAAACTGAATTCAAAAATATATCAGAAAGATCATCCATCATGACTAGTTGGGATTTATTCCAGGGTTGCAAGGATGATACAACATTTGAAAATTCATCAACATCATACACCACCTCAACCAAAAGGTCAAAAATGACATGATCATCTCCAAACATGCTGTAAAAGCATTTGACAAAATTCAACATCCATTCATGATAAAAACTCTCAACAAAATGGGTAAACAAGGCAAGTACCTCAACATAATAAAGGCCATATATGAAATGACAAACCCACAGCAAACATCATACTTAACAGCAAAAAGCTGAAAGCTTTTCTTCTAAGATCGGGAACATGACAAGGATGCCCACTCTCACTACTTTTATTCATCACAGTACTGGAGGACCTAGCCATGGCAATCAGACAACACAAAGAAATAAAAGGCATCCAGATTGGTAAGGAAGAAGTTAAAACTGTCACTGTTTGAAGATTACATGATATTGCACATAGAAAACCCTAAAGAATCCATCAAAAAACTACCAGAACTAATAACCGAATTCAGCAAAGTTGCAGGATACAAAATTAATGCACAGAAATCTGTTGCATTCCTATATACTAAAAATGAACTAGCAAAAAGAGAAATCAGGAAAACAATTCCATTTATAATTACATCTAAAAGAATAAAATACCTAGGAATAAATCTAACCAAGGAGGTGAAAGACCTGTACTCTAAAAACTACAAGACACTTATGAGAGTAATTAAAGAAGACACCAAAAAATGGAAATACATCCCGTGTTCATGGATAGGAAAAATTAATATTGTGAAAATGGCCATCCTGCCTAAAGCAATCTACAGATTCAATGCAATCCCTATCAAAATATCAAAATAGTTCTTCAACGAACTAGAACAAATAGTTCTAAAATTCATATGGAACCACAAAAGACCCTGAATAGCCAAAGCAATCCTGAGAAGGGAGAACAAAGCTGGGGGGATTCCTCTCCCTAACTTCAAGCACCACAAAACCACAGTAATCAAATTAATTTGGTACTGACACATGAACAGACCCACAGATCAATGGAATAGAATAGAGAGTTCAGATATAAACCCTAGCATATATGGCCAATTAATATACGATAAAGGAGCCGTGCATATACAATGAAGAAACGACAGCCTCTTCAACAACTGGTGTTAGCAAAACTGGACAGCTACATGTAAGAGAATGAAAGTGGATTGTTGTCTAACTCCATACACAAAAGTAAACTTGAAATGGATCACAGACCTGAATATAACTCATGAAGCCATAAAACTCTAGAAGAAAACATAGGCAAAAATCTCTTGAATATAAACATGAGCAATTTTTTCCTGAACACATCTCCTTGGGCAAGGGAAAAAGAAGCAAAAATGAACAAATGGGACAACCTCAAACTAAAAAGTTTTTGTACAGCAAAGGACACCGTCAGCAAAGGACACCATCAGCAAAACAATGGGCATCCAACAATATGGAAGAATATATTTGTGAACAACTTATCTGATAAGGGGTTAAATTCCAAAATTACAGGAACTGACACACCTCAACAACCAAAAAGCAACTAACCTGATTAAAAAATGGGCAGAGGAGCTGAATGGACACTTCTCCAAAGAAGAAATTCAAATGGCCAACAGGCACATGAAAAGATGCTTCACATTACTAATCATCAGGCAAACGTACATTAAAACCACAATGTTATATCACCTCACACCAGTTAGGATGGCCAACATCAAAAAGACAAGGAACAAACTGGCGAGGATGCAGAGAAAAGGGAACCCTCCTACACTGTTGGTGGGAATGTAAATTAATTCAACCGTTGCGGAAAACAATATGGAGGTTCCTCAAAAAACTAAAAATAGAAATACCATTTTAGCTAGTCATTCTACTCCTAGGAATTTACCCGAAGAAAACAAGATCACTGATCAAAAAGACATATGCACGTATTTACTTACAATACCCAAGTTATGGGAGCAAGTTCAGTGTCCATTAATAGATGAATGGATAAAGCAGATAAAAAAGATGTGGTATAAAGATACAATGGGATATTCCACAGCCATAGAAAAGAAGGAAATCTTGACATCTGCAACAACATAGATGGACCTAGAGGGTTTTATGGGTGAAATAAGTCACAGAGAGACAAATACCATATGATTTCACTTACATGTAGAATCTAAAAAACAAAAACAAATAAAACCGATAGACTTATAAACACAGAGAACAGACTGGTGGTTCCCAGAGGAGATGGAATTAGTGGGATGGGTGAAATTGTGAAAGGGATAAAGAGTTACAAACATCCAATTATAAAATAAATTAGGCATGGGGATAAAAGTACAGCCGAGGTAATATAGTCAATAGTATTGTAATATGTTTGTATGTTGACAGATGGCAACTACACTTTTTGTGGTGAGCATTTAGTAACATAAATAATGACCAAATCACTGTTACACACCTGAAACAAATATAATATTGTACATTGACTATTTTTCAATTTTAAAAAATGAGAACAAAGACAGTACTTCCTTGTCTATTATGATGGCATGTTTCCCTGGAAGTAAATCTTCATCTTGCTCTTGCAAGAATTGTGTTTCTTCTAATTGAAAAGAATTTGTAAAAAGTCAATACTGTTAATAGCTTTATCTAACACTTTTTTACTGTATTGTATTTTTTTTTTAAAAACCCATGGGAGCAATGGGTGAATTATATGGGAATTTTATATAAACATTTTTTACTTTGATTCATCCTTCTAAAAATCTTAATTTTTTTTTTGTTTTTAAAAAGAGAATTAAAAGAATTCTCAAATCCTTTTCCCTTGTTTTTTTCCTGAACTTCCCATTTCTCCTCTTTCACAGTAACCCAAGTTTTCACATTTATATCTGTTTCTCCTTTCCAGTCAAGTGCTCCAACCAGTGGGCAAAGCTGCCAGTAAGCAAAGATTTACTCAGTGTGTAAGGACACAGAGGAATATTTGGCCGAGGCATGCAGGCCCAGGCTAGCTTTCTCTGGCAGTGCTACACTGAAGGCTACTGTCAAACAGAACATCATATTGACCAAAACAACTGGGGAAGAGCCATTAGAACCAGCAGAAATTATCTGTGAGTTGGTCTAACTTTTTTTTAGTGTGGAGGAACATTCTCCTTTTCCTTTCAGGATTTTGTTATATTTATTCAATTGACATGAGGAAAATGTTTAAATGGTTTAAACAAGATGACTCATCTAAAAAAGCAAGGACAATTCAACACATACAATAAAGTATATTTGGTAATACCTGTCTGTAAAGAATACAGAAGGGATTTCCTAATTCATATTCTGGTTTTCAAATGTTTGTAAAACCCTCAGATTGACTGTATTACATGCCAAATGCTACAATTTTAACACTTTATCATCTGTGGTATTGTGAGGGAATAGAATATGTACAGATAAAAAGAAATAATACATATACCAGAAGTAAGTTATTTGTCTTGTGATCATACATAAATGGTTCTTAATATATATATATGTTGTGTGTATTCTTGTAAATAAATTAAAAAACATGCAATTATTTATGAATACTATAATATGAATAAAAATATTTTTATATGATTAAATATGGCAGTAGTCAAAGAAACCCTAATTTATAATACAAGTCTCTTAAAGCCCGTAACACATTCAAAGTAGATCTTGCATTGCAATGGACTAACATCCACTTAGATTTTTTTAGGTGGGTCCACACCAAATCACATACATTACCTTTTTTTTATATGAGGCAACTAAAAGGTTAGGAATTTCAGTTGATTGTATTATTTCACAAAAGAAAGGTAGGGTGATAAACTCTCCTAGAATAATATACACAAAATACCCCTTTCCTTTGTTGTATCTATCCTACACAAGCCTCCAGGGCACCTGCACACACATTTCTTTTCTGACATCACACAAAAATAAACCTGTCCAGGCTCTTAATCTCTTCTGTATTCTCATTGTTTTTACTTTTGTATTATATTTATACTGCTTTATTAATTTTTGGTATTCCAGACTCCATTCTAATTTATCAACCAGGAACTGATCCCCACCATTTTTTGATCTTCCATATCCTGGATTCTCCCAATGCCCTGAAATTATGAAAGCTTATTAGCTTTCAACTCTTTGCTTGCTGTCAACAAAACGATTATGCATTAATTTTTGGTCCTAAGAGTCTGCCCTATCTGTGTGACTACAATAGACCAGTGATTCAGTTTGCCATCAACCAAACAAAGGGAGGATTATCCCCCAACACATCGATATTTAAAGTAGTCTCAACTAAATCGACAATTAACTCTGAGAAATAACAAATATACCAAGAGTCCTTTGTCTTCTAATCATTTACAAAAGTTACCTCTTCTAATTCTTTCTCCAAAGTTGTTTCTGCTCATATTTTATCCACAGTATTTCATTTATCCATTTCTGGTGAGTCATTTCTAATGATTTTAGATTATACAATAAGCATAAATTTTAAACTAGGATCCAGTATAGATCCTTAAGCTCCATAATATTTGTTAGGTATATAAGTCAACACTAGAAATCTTCTCCAAAGTTCAGTATCAGTTTTTAAAAATTATATTAGAAATATGTCTGTATTAAGTTGTTTGACATTTCAATAAAGTAATAAATGACAGAAATATTTAGTTTCCCCTTTTGGAATGTATGATTCTAATACCCTTCTATGTCTTTGTGACTATTAATGGTTTATTCTTTTGGTATAAAAAATCTCATTGTGGGAAAATTTTTTTTCTCTAGTGTGAAAAAAAACTACTATGATAATAAAATATTCTAATATTAATAACAGGTTTAAAAAATGTGTGTATCATTTTATTATTTCAACAATTTCAATGTTTAGATAAATGGAGAATTTTCAAATTCCCTCCACACATTCTTAGTGAATTTTTAGTAAAAATCAGTAGTACTCATATTTAAAGCAAAAGTATCTAATTTTATTTTCAAATCATTTTCAGTGCACCAAAAGCAAAGTAAAGTTTGAGTCTAAAGTCATTTAATTGCTTTATTTTGTTTTCCCAGTTGTAAATGGGAATGCAAAAATCTACTCCATGGAGTTTTTGTCAAATTCAAATCAAATACTATATATGAAAAGTCTGTAAATTGTAAGACTTGGAATTTTAAGGATTAGGTGGCATTTTCATCAGAAAAACAAAAATTAAAGAAAATTTTCATCTATTAAAAGATGTAAAAGAAACCTGTGTTACTATTAAATGAATTTTATAGTATTAATTGCTTTCATAAAATATAGATGGAATAAATTTAAAAGATATGTAAATTGCATAGTTTTAGAATTTGTGTGTATCCTGCATTGTATAAAAATTTCCATTTACAACAATGCAGTGAAATATCTGTAGCAGATAGAATAAGAGCTAGCAAACTAAGTGAAGACATTACCTGAGTTCACTGCACAGCTTAATGCTGAGACACATATTTTGTTATGTTATTCTTTTTGGTGTTCACTACAACTTGTTGCCTATTTACATCAACTTGGGATATGTTTTACACATTTATGTCATCTAAGTTCTACTTCAGTGGATTAGGGTTAGTTTTGGAACAGAAGAGAGAAAGAGAAAAGGATAACCTTTCTCCAAGGGACTCTGCCAGGCACTGAGGATCTGTATAGGTAGAGAGACATGCCACTATACCACAGGGTAGATATGACATATGACTTTAGGTCATAGGCTCTAGGAATATGATTCACTGACCCAGTTAATTAAAATGTATATAGTAGCGGGAACTGTAACTATAACCAAAAGCAGAAGCACAGCATATCCAATATTATACCTATATTTCTCAAACTGGACTATTTAACAGACAAAAAAAAAAGACATTTTACACTTCCTATGAAAATATAAACATGTGAAACTAGCTGAGAAAATTGTTTTAAAACATGAATAGTAAGCCATATCAAAATTAAAATACATAACAGAGCAAATTAATGACACGTTAGTACTGACTGATAGATCAATAGATCAGAAGACAGAGCCAATAATTATAATGTATTTATAGAAATTAAGTTCAAATAAGGCAGTGTTTTCAAATTTATGCAGGAAAGATAAATTATTCAAAAAACAGTGTTAGGAAAAATGGATAGCCATTTGGAAAAATATAGTTGTAGTTCTCTTTCCTCAGTTCCTATACCAAAATAAATTTTAGACTGATCCAACATTTAAGCATAATAAATGAAAACCTT
The DNA here is from genome assembly GCF_030020395.1 of Manis pentadactyla. NCBI lineage: Eukaryota > Metazoa > Chordata > Mammalia > Pholidota > Manidae > Manis > Manis pentadactyla. Next base: position 62,576,240 of record NC_080021.1, read on the forward strand.
AAAGTGCTTGAAGAAAAGTTTGAAGTTTTTTTTTAAACATGTGCTTGGAGTAAGAATGGCTTGTCAAGCATGATGACATAAAGTTCAGTAATCATTAAAGGAAAGATTTGATGAATTTAAGAACACAGAAATACAAAGTTTAAAAATGAAAAATGACTGGTAAAGTGTTTTAAATTAACAAGGAAGTGTTAATTTCTTAATTTTAAAGAGTAGCACAGTGGTTAAGAGTCCACATGCATGTATGCACAAATTCATAAATACATATAAAGCCATAAATATCTGTGATTGTAAATGTATACAAAGTTTAGTTCAATTTATGAAGGGAAACTGGGGGTCAAAGAAATACACTTTTCAACATATATCTTTTACCTTCTGGATTTTTTGTTATTGTCAGGGGTTTTCTGAATAAAATACAATATATAAAAATAAACATTTATAGCCTTCTGGTTTCAGACATAGTAGAATAGCTTGTTTTTGGACTAACCATCCAGCACAAAACAACTATAAATGCTAGGAAAATTTATAAAACATGGATCTGAAGGTTTTGGAGAGCATCCAATACAGACAGGGCTTAAGGGGATAAAATCTTTGGAAGAAGGGAAGTGTGTAATGTAAGATTCACATTCTTTCTATTCTTTGCACTAAATTCATTTTCCAAATATCAGACAAGGGAAATAGAGCATAAGCAGGAAGTACAAGTCCTACTGGACTGAGAGGACTGAGAGCAGATTGTGGAGCTGCCCTACTGGCTGGGTTTTAAAGAGGAAACACCAAAGGAGGAGGCGCCTCAGAGACAAGAGTTCAAAAATTGGTATATAAATGTCCCAGAAATCACTGGCTGACTTCTAAACTGCACACTCATAAGGTAAGACTCAAAAAATTGTTTTAATCTTAGTATAAATAGCATTTGGAAGATTAAAATGCTACAATAGAGTTGACAGTAGCCACACGGTATTGGGAGAAAAGTTTAACTTAAATCCTGCCAAGGTGGGGTGACTTTGCTAAGTAACCAAAGCTTGAAGATGACACCCCAGAAAGGCTATGTTCTAATAGTAAGGGCCACACCTGGGGTATAAAGACAAAAATAAAACAACTAGCCTTAACAAATACTAAATCCAAGCCTTAATAGGACCAAGGTAACCCACTAGTACTCTGGCTGTTTTCCAAAATAAAATTCACTCCACCTGAAGAAAGGTAACATCATTTAGAATCTCTATAACTTTGATCCAATCCAAATATATGAGGCATGAGAACAGAAAAGAAACAAATGGCCAAATATTAAAGAAAAAGACAAATCTACCAGTGATTGAGATATCTCAGTTACCAGTCAATTATCAGTCAGATTGTCAAAAAACAAAGAGAAAGAGAAAGAGAAAATTTTAAGAGCAGCCAAAGAAGATCACACTTTGCTTTCAAAGCAGCAAAAATAAAACTTACAGCCTAATGGTTATCATCACTATGGAAGGCAGAGGACAGTGACATACCTTTAAAGTGATAAAAAGATAGGGATAGTTCACCTAAAATTCCCTCTCTAGCAAAACTATCCCTCAAAAATGAAGGTTTAAAAAGATATCAGACAAATAAAAGCAAATACATTAGTAAGACTCACTAAGATAGTTCCTCATATTAAGTAAATATGACACGATAGGGAAACATAGAACTTTAGTTAAAAAGGCAAACATTGGGAAAGGTAAATACAAATGAATATTGACTATGTCAGTGAACAAAAATGTCTTGTGAGGGTAGATCACAAATGTATAAGTATAATTTATGGTAACAAGCACAAAAGGTGGGCATGGAGTGAATGTGGCTAAACTGTGGAAGGTTCTTGCATTGAGAAGAGACAAATGTGCTAAAGTCGACAGTAATATATTTTTTAAAATTTATATTACAGTCTCTAGAAATTACCCCTGTAAGAAAAATAAGACTACAGAGCTAAAAAGCAAATGGAGAAAGGAATAATGGAGTACTTACATTGTACCTGATTCATCAAAAAGAAGAAAGGAGGAATAAAGGAATAAAAAGCAGATGAGTAAATGGGAAATATATATCAAGTATAGAGGCTAAAGGAATTCCATAGCTTATCAAGGAAAAATGCATAACTACACGGTGGTGGGTGCACACACACACACTCTGTTGGGCAAGGTTCTGCAGGTTTCCATGCGGGGTATGTCCCTTACAATATGAGACTGATTAGAAGCTAAGGTGTCAGGGAGAAAGACAAGTGAATATACCCAAGGGGTCAGAGGATTACACAGAAGACTTACCTGCCTAGGTGATGTCCCGAAGCAGCATAGTGGGAGCTTGTCTTGGGATTACTGGAAGCTTCCTCTGCAGAAGATGACTTCTTCAGGGCATCCGACTATGACAAACATCTTCACATTTTGTACTTATTCTGGAAAGTATATATGCATACAGAGATTAGTATGGAAGTGGGAGGGGAAATAATAAAAGCACAGAAACCAGAGACATATTTATATTTGAAGAGCTGAAATCCTGGCTATATTTATTTATTTTTCTGCATCATCTTGAAGAAATTACTGAACAACTCTTATCATCCATAAAACGAACGTGATAATAACAGTATTCTCCTCACTGGACTAGAGAGTGCATTGTGTGAGTTTATGTATAAACTGCTTAGGACAATGCCTGGCATAAATAAGCACAGTTATGAAAACAGCTATTATTGGTACTAAAAAGCATTTGATAGACTTCTGAGTATTTCATACAGAAATACCAGTTGTCTGGTAATTTTTTAATGTCTTAGAGAAAGTATGATGTAAAAGATGGTTTTTACTTTTTAAGATGTAAGTTCTGATGCAATATTCTAAATCGACACAACTATTTAATTATGTTTATTTTTTGTTAGTGTGGTGCTCACCCTTCCATGTAGTACTTGTGACATAATTACTGACTTTTAATACTTTCTGAAGTTTGTGAGGATGTATTCAAAGTACTTAGGTATCAGGACACTAACATTTGGTTTGTGTTCTTATTCCTGGCTTTATGTGAGGGAAATATAGAAAATATGATTGGAAACCTGAAGAACTTATTTAAAATTAGCACAGCTTTATGTGACTTTGGCCAAGTCAGTGCATATTCAGTTTTTTTCCAGCTGCAAACTGAGACAATGAATAGTAGTTAGATGAACACTAAGACATTTATCTAACACACCACCAATCTGTGAAAACTGTAAATTTATACACATACATAAACACATACAACATAGGCAGAGGTTGTACTATAGTTACTAAAGGAGCATTTTTTTTTGTCAATTAAAACCATATCAAAGTTATGGGACATTTTCCAGCACATCTGTTCCAGATAATATTATTGTAATTATTTCCTTCCATTGAACATCTCAGCAGTGCCAGAACCATAAGCCAAGTAGGAGCAAAAATCTTATTAAGCAGTAACAAGTCTCCAATCTTTTCTTCTTCGGATGTATGATAATTAAAGTCAAATAAAGACTTCTGGTGGAATCCTTTAAGTTAAAATAAAGGCTGTTTGTATTTAACAGCTATAAATGAACACTCACCTTTTCAGCTGGGTTCAAATACAGTTTTGGCTTGTTTGTATTATTGCAAGGTCCCCCCTGCTGCCCAGCCACTGCCCAGGACAGTGGAGGGACAGATCAGGCATAGGCTGGGACTTCTGGGGAACACAGCGCGCTGCCGAGGCCCAGCCGCCTCAAAACAGATTCCTGTTCTCCTGAAGCTGACCTCACGGGAACTTCTGAGTCTCACTCCCCAGAACCAAGCAGAATTTGCTGATCAGAGAGCCCTCCTAGTGCTGACTCCCACGCAGGCCCTGTATGTCTTTCCAGCACAAGGTGTCTGCTCCGCTGCGCAGGAGTGCACTGGTGGGAACTCCCGGCCCCAGGAAGATGGCCTGCTGGGCCCTGTTGGCCCCTGTCAACACAGGCCTCGAGTTCCTGCACGCCTGAGAGGAGGGAAGGGAGAGGAACAGTGCATGCCCCCATCTTGCTGACTTGGCTTCCCCATCTTGCTGACTTGGCTTCCAGGCTCCCTGGGATGGGTTTCTGGGTATGGGGCACAGGCTGGGACTTTTCCGGGAATACTCCGGGTTGCTAAGGACCATCCCTCTCCAGAGAAGTTAAACTCGCGAGATCTCAGAGCCAAACTTCCCGGGATCTCGGATGCCTTTCTGGAGCCGACCACTGAGAGATGAGATGGGAGGCATCTGGAGTCAGGTTTGCCAAACGTGCTACAGATCCTGTAAGTTGAGCAGGACTCTATATGGGGTATGACAGCGTCGCCTTTATAGACCCTGAGTCAATGGGAGGTTGCGGGGAACCGCCAGCCTCAGGAAGATTTCCTGGTGAAAAAGGGCGGCCCGTATTCTGCAAGCCAAGAGGGTCTGAGCTGAGGACCGCGCGCGGGAAGTCACTGAGTGTGCCCGTTCTCCCGGACTCAGCATCCAAGTGCCCTGGGGTAGGCCTGGGCTGGGCCTTGCAGGGATAAGTGGGGCAACAGGCTGGAGTTAAAGGGGGACACACCGCCCTGCCAATTTCCAACCTGCTCCAAAACAGAGATACCTATTCCCCTGAAACCAGATTTCATGGACAATTGTTAGTATTGCCATCCTGAGCAGTGCTGGGAAGTACGCCTGCTAGAGATACCTGGGAGATCTGACTCCTACGGAGGCCCTATGTGTCTTACCTGCACAGGGCCTCAAGGGCTCTGACTCACAACCTTTCCCGTGCTGCATCAGGAATGCAATGGGAGGAACCAGTGGCCCCAGGAAGATGGCCTGCTGGGCTGCGCCTGCCCAAGTTCAGAAATTTTCATGGAGTCACTTGGACTTTTTGCCTAATATCAATCTATTCATACATAAAGTAAAAGTCCAAGAGACTGAAAAAAAGCAATCAGAGAAGAATAAATTGAACCATTTCCAGAGCTCACCCAGAATTTCTCTCATCAGTAGGAATGGACATTCTTTGTTTATTACTGGGAATTCTGAGTAAAGACCCCAGATACACCAGACTTTAGTATGAACTTAACTACTTATAAAAGAGAAAATCTTAAAAGCTGCCAAAGATAAAAGAGAAGACATATGTAGAGAGGAATACAAACCAAATGATCGCAGAGGTCTCTTCAAATAACACATATGCTGGAAGTCAATGAAAAGACATCTTTAAAATGCCAAAGACAAACCACTGTCAACATAGAATTCTATATCCATTGAAAATGCTTCTAAAAATGAAAGCAAAATAAAGACTTTTAAAGAATGCCTGTAATAATAAACTTGAGTGAATTTAAAAACAATAAAAAGATGGATTGAAATCTGTCATTCAAGCACTATAATAAGAATCCTGGAATGGTAATATTAATATAAAACTAGCCTCCTGAACAAAATTTTTTCAATAAATGGTACTTGGAAAATTGAATTCCCCTATGGAAAAGAAAAAGAACTCCATTCTAACCTTACCATAATGCACAAAAATTAACTGAAATGGATCATAAACTTAAACTATAAAACTCTTAGCAGAAACTGTAACTGATATACCCAAATTTCTTAGATAGGACACAAAAAATATATACCACAAAACAAAACAAAAAGAACTGGTAAGTTGGACTACATCAAATTTAAAGCTTCTGTTCTTCAAAAGACACCAATTTAAAAAACCCAAATACCTGTTTATATATGCCACTTAAAATACACATTTCTATTTCAAGATATTTATCTATCTTGAGGTATATATACATATATATGTGTGTATGTTCATATACATATATATATGACAGAGGCCTTGTATCCAGGACATGTAGAAAATTTCATAATTCTATAATGAAAACATAACCAGTCTAATTTAAAAATAGGCAAAAAATTTGAATAGACACTTCACAAAATAGATATACAAATGGCACATGAAAAGATGCTCAACAGTATTATTCAGCAGATAAATGCCAAAAGGAAAACCACCATGAGACCTTATTACATACATGTTAAATAGCTAAAACTACAAAGATTCAAAATACCATGTTTGCCAAGCAAGTGGAGCAACTAAAAGCTCTCAATCATTACTTGTTGGAATGTAAAGGGCACAGCACTCTGACAAAAAGTTGGATAAAAGTCTATTAAAGTTAAACATTTATTTGCCATATAACCCAGCAATTCTTCTACTAATTTACCTGAAAGAAATGAAAATATACGTATAGACAAAGCCTTGTCCATGAATATTGATAGCAGCTTTATTCATATTAGTTAAAACATGGAACAATTTTTGTATCTGTCAATAGGTGAATGGATAGGTATACTGGTGGATTTATATACAATGGTGTACTATTCAGTGATGAGAAGAAAAAATTACTCAGAGATGTAATTATGTGAATAAATCTTAAAGACATTCTGTTGAGCAAAGGAAACAAGACACAAAACAGTACATACATATATTTATATGAAACCCTAGAAAAGATAAGTCTAATAGTAACAAAAAGTACAATGATTGCCTGAATCTGGAAGCATTTGGGGGACTGGCTGGAAATTAGCAACACAACTTTTGGGGCCTATGAAAATGTTTTTGTATCTTAATTATGATGTAAGAATATAAAAATGTATAAATTTGTGAATACTCATGGTTTAAATTGTGTCCTCCAAAATTCATGGTTCAATCTTAATCCAGAGTACCTAAGAATGCTGCCTTATTTGGAAATAGAGTCACTGTTGATGTAAACAGTAAATAAGGTCATACTGGGGTAAGATGAGCCCCTAATTAAATATCACTTATGTCCTTACATAAAGGGAAATTTGGAATAAACACACCCATGAGAATGTCATGTGAATATTGGATTTATGCCACAAGCCAAGGCATGTACAAAAAAATGTCAGCAAAACACATAAGATAGGAGAGAGGCACGGAACATTCCCTACTGTCATCAAAGGGAGCATGGCCCTGCCAGCACCTCTATCTCAGACATGTAGCCTCCAGAATCATGAGCAAATCAATTTCTTTTTTAAGCCACTCAGTTTATGGTACTTCATTACAGCAGGCCTAGGAAACTAATGCAACTCATCAAACTAGATAATGAATGCATGCATTTTATTATATGTAAATTATACCTCAATAAATTTTATTTAAAATGATTGAATCTAGTTCATTAGTATTTGGAAAAAAATCCATGTAACCCCTGAGAGACACAATATTTATGCATCCATATGGAATTCTCACATCAACGCTGTAAGAAAGTTATAATTTTTGTATTATGTAAGAGCAAACTAGGGCTAAGAGACATTTAATCATCCAGCTAGAAAGAGGCAAAGCTGGTATGGAAACCCAAAATTCCTCACTAGGAATTCAATATTATATCAAGTTTATATCTAATTTTATGTGATTGTCGATAGTATGGAATATTATAATGCATGTGGACAGCTATACCATTTTAACAACAAATTGTTTTCCACTTCTATACATCTTTTAAAGTTCCTACTTTTAGTCCATATCACAACTTTGAAGCATATCTTCTTTTTCACTTCTCAGAGTCCAATAGCTATTTCTTAGATTCTCTAATCTCTTCCCAGATTTGATGTTTTTTTCTCTGTTTCTTTCTTCACTATCCTGTTCTTGTTTTATCAGTATATGGGTATCTTGTTATATGGGTATCTTCTAAACTCCACTTGAGGATATTAATGATAATATTTTTAGGGGTACATTTCTTTTCTCTGAAATGCATGCTTTTTCTGGTGTCAGTTGATTTGATGTTTGCTTATCTTCCCATAAGTCTGATGATCCTTTTTGTTCATATACACAGCAGAACAAGATTAACACAGGTATCTCTTATTGTCATCCTGTGGCCTGAATAAGGAAAGTCTGACTTAAAGTTCTTTGTGTGTAGTGGTATATTGATTAGCTGGACTCATTTGGGGACATGTGGGCAGGTGATGAGAAAGCCAGGATGGCCACTTGAATGGAAGTTATCATTTATTTAATGAATTGGGGGTGGAGAAAGAAGTGATTTAATTGTTTGTCTTGAAGAATTAGTCTACTAGTTCAAAAATCTATGCAATGCAAACCTTATTTGTTTCTGGCATTTCCTGTACCAATGTTCTTTTTTTTTCTTTTATGTTATTAACCACTTCTAAAGAAAACCAAATCTCTATTTCTCTTCTGCAGATCTTCCAACAACTAACAAATTTGTGACACATTCAAGGATTATAACATTTTTCATAAGAGTACTTCTCAAACTGGTGTGGGAGGAATTACTGAAGTTATTCAGTCTCCATGGAAATTTCTAGCAGGGGTGATCTAGTAGGAAGAATATTGTCTTTGGAATTAGATGGAGTCTTAAATTACTTCTCAGAGTCCAATAGCTATTTCTTAGATTCTCTAATCTCTTCCCAGATTTGATGTTTTTTTCTCTGTTTCTTTCTTCACTATCCTGTTCTTGTTTTATCAGTATATGGGTATCTTGTTATATGGGTATCTTCTAAACTCCACTTGAGGATATTAATGATAATATTTTTAGGGGTACATTTCTTTTCTCTGAAATGCATGCTTTTTCTGGTGTCAGTTGATTTGATGTTTGCTTATCTTCCCATAAGTCTGATGATCTGTTTTGTTCATCGGACTTGATCACAAAGTCTTGTTGTACTAGAATCTCTAGCTCCTAGTCTGTGTTGCTTAACCTTTTAGAATTTGCATTCTAAAACGTAAGTTTGGGAAAATAATCTTCTCATAGGTTGGTTGTGAGCATCAAATAACATATGAAATGTAAAGCTCTGTTTCTAACACATAGCTGGTGCTCAGTACAAGTCATCCCCTCTCGCCCTCTTGTACAATCATCTGCAATCCATTGCTTTAGACATGTTAATGATGTAAGACTAAAACTGTTTTTAGATCCGAAGAATAGTAAAGTACTTTATTGTAAAATAACTTTCATTGTAATAAAACTCTAAGATTGATATTATAGAATGTATTCAGTACTTTTTGCTTCTCTGCTCAAACTCTGAATACCTGAGTGTCTTTTGAGAATGTTAATATGTGTCATGTCATTGTATTATTCAATTTGGGCATCTCTTTAAACTCTAGCAGTGCATTTTAACCTTAAAGAGATCCTGTCCAGCCTGCTTTGCCTCCCACTTACTTCTCTAACCTCAGACTGTACATCTCTTGTTCTTTGCCCTCAAGACCCACTGACCTTTGGCTTTTTGTTGCTGTTATTTCTAGAATGTTTCTGCAGTAAGGCATTTGCACACTCCATTCTCTCTGCAAGGAATTCTTCCATCCCTAGTGAATCCTACTCATCCTTAAGATCTAAGCTTTAATGTCAATTTCTCAGGAAAGTCATCTTTTCTGTCCTCCACTAGGTCAAATCCCACTTTTAAATACTCCCATGGTACTACAAACATTTTCTTTGTAACTATGCAGTTCTACAACATTCATGGATTGTAATCATATTATTTGTGTGATTATTTAATTAATAGCTGTCTTGTTCTCTAGATTCTAATCTGAGGGTTTTGCTTATAAGCATATCTATAGTGATCAGTCAGTGCAGAGTAAATTGTAGGAATCTGATACTTTGGGGATTAATGAAAGCGGAAATCTGCAGAAGGGGCTATTTGTTTGTGTTTTTCATTACATGGTTCCTAACCAAGCTGTTCTCATACAGCTTTAAAAAATCTTTCTTTTAGCATAAGTTATGAGCTCAGTCACGTTGAGATTTAACATTTGTATTATTTTAATTCAAACCATGCGCTTTTAAATATTTATCCTTGATTTCTACTTGTCTTCTGTACATGTTTCATTTTTAAATTGAGCTTATCAGACACAGTCTTGTAGAGGCTCTCTACTGTTCTCCTTTATCTGCGTAGTTATACATGCAATTGACCATTATGGTTTTAATTAAAAAATATTTTTTAATAATGATTGAAAAACTAGTTTTCACAGTTTAATGGTCTAGGGTAAAGGTGTTTGCTGGTATTATTTTACACTCTGATTATTTTGTGAAACATGATATAGGGACTGGAGGATAAGAGGAAAGAGAGTATCTAATTGCTAAGCATGAGAGCAGAGTTCTCTAAAGAATTCACTTGCCTTTTAAAAAATCTTGATTAATATAATTTAGCCTTTAATCCCAACAAATTAGTGAAAGAGGACCAGATTATTTGGCTAAATTACTGTTCCTTCAGCTTCTGAAAATTATGATGCCAGGGTTGAACCTCAGGTAACTGTTTTAAATAAACCTAAACAATGTAATTTTTTATGCTATAAATTAACTTAAACTCCAAATCTGAAGTCTGGTATGTTTGCAAAACTGATAGTGTTGTATTTTTGCTCACCTCACTCTTCCCTCCCAAAGAGTTTACATTTTTCTTAAAAACATTTTAAAAATGCTAGAGAACAGTCAAGATCTCAAAATACAATATTGAACAGAAAAACATATATTATAATATGTTAATGATATAACAGATTAGGAGAAAAATTTTTTGGAGAACTCTGCTTGAAATGTGCAGATTACTTTTATTAACTACAAAACATTAAAGAAGTAATTAACACATGATCCAATAAACATTGAAAGCTAAAATTATGATGCTAATACAATTTTATAAGGATTGACCTCTGTTGCAAATCCTTACTTAGAATGTTTATCAGTAAGCTATTTTCATTAGCTATATTATCGTCTGCTGTGATAATATGCAAGAATATTCACGTATATCATCAAGAATAAGTCAGAAATTGTTGGAATATTCATTTTGCAATACTGACCCACCATTTATATAGTAAAAAAACACTGTATCGCTGGAGTAGAGATACAGATAAGAGTGTTACTATTCTCAAGGACCTTCCCTAAGTGCTGAAGGATCAGTAGTGTAACAGGACAGATGCATAGTTTCCCCAAGGTAAATAACAAGAATGAGTATAGTTATATTAATAATAAAAATGTACATATATTGACCATGTACTATGTGTCTGATGTTCTCATAAGCACATTATACATCTCAATTCTTTCAGCAATCCCTGAGCAGTATTATCTGTCCCATTTTCCAGGTGAGGTAAAGAAGCATAGCAAGTTAAATAACATTCAAAGCCACACCTTGTGTAGAAAAGCACAGATGAACCAATATGGAACAAGACTATGGAGGCTCTTAATTGCTTTTATAATATGGTTTTGTTTTCTTAAATAATGGAGTCTTAATAGAAGAGAGTAATTCCAATGAAAATATTAAGGATGCATTGAAAAGGAATGGCGATTCCAGTTGTAGACATTGCAGTAGGACAGGAAATTGGTGATGATGATCTAAACTAGGGACAAATAAGAGAATCCTCACACTGAAGAATTCATGGGACTGCCCTGCTGGTGGGGAGCAGTGAGGAATAGTAGAGGAATCTACAAGGTAAAGTTTAAATTTCAATCACACTATTGAGAAGGTGTAACATGTCTTTTAGATAAAATATTCCCACAAAATCTGCTTTAACTTTTGAAATTTCTAATGTATAAGTGGTTAAATTTTGATTACTTATATTTTGAACCACTTAATTCCTGGCCAGTACTTAACAAGTAATCGTGTTATTTTCTTTATAATTTACTTGTCAGCAGCTGTTTATGTGAAATTCTTTTCTTTGTTTGTATTACCCATCTCTCTTGCTTTCCCTGATCCCAGCATGTAATTTATCTCCCTTTTATTTGCTCCTAAACACCTTCTCATTTACTTTCTAAAGATATTTGCAAAAGAAGTATTTATTATCTTGTTAATTCTTTTATAATTATTTTATATCTTTCAGATTTCTTCTTCCAGCTTATAACCTCATTTTATTCAAATTTTCCCTTGATATAATGCTTCTAAATTATATATGTAATATAAATATATTTTATATATAATATACAAATATGTTTATATTAAACATATATATTATTATACATACAAAATGCTTCTAAATGTACCTCTTCTCTTTCATATACAAATACCTAAATAATCAGGTTGGCTTTGTAGACTTTTGATATTAAGGATGTTATTATATTAATGTCAATAACCCAAATTTAAAAGTCTTAAGACAATAATTTTGTTAATTTAAACTGATTTCTAAATCAAAATAAGGATGCAAAGGGGACTGAAAATAATATTTTGAAACATGATTAATTTTAATATGTTTACAGGGAAAGAATAAATTCATCAGTAGACAAAAAATTACCAAAATTAACATTTTACAGATTCTTGGTCTCAAAGCACATTTTTCATAGAAACAAATATATCACCATTATAGGTACCATAATATGGCAACATCTATACACAAGGCCATTTACCATTAAGAAAATCAGTGGCAATGGTGATACAATACATTATACTGTTAAACATTTTGCTATTATACTTCCTGGCCTGCAGGAGTATTTGCCAGGATGCAAAAGAAAATGTGTGACCTCAGTTTGAACAATACATAGAAAGCTCTGGCTGCCCACGTTTACCCCTGTATTTACTATATGATCACTAGGAATATTTCCATACCACTACATTGAATTCATTCCACTTACTATTAAAACCATTCCCAAGGAATCAAACATTTTGACAGATTCACTTGGATATTAAGCAATTATTTTATACAAAATAAGAAGTGCAATACCAGGACTCAATATTCTATATGCCTAAACTTAACAAAAGAGAAAAACTATACAGGTTTTAAGTGGAAAATAATTTGAGATTATTTGGAGTAGGTAATGGTATAATATTGAACTGGGGAATATGTGATAATACAGTTTCTTTCATTTTATTAGAGTTGATTATTTTTAAATGCACCAGATGATTTTCTGAGGGTCATTCACATTCAATGTTTAGATTCATTTTATTAGTGGCATATATAAAGCACCATAAAATATAAACATATGAAATGCTGAACAATCATGACTATGTAATTAACTGAAGAAATAACTGCTAAGAAAATATAGCAATATTTAACACAGGATTTCTAAAACCATTACATATTCATTACTTTTCCCAAAGCTAATACTGTCCCATGTTTTATTTTACAGACTTTGTCTATCAAGATTTATATGCATTTGGCACTTTTGGGGGGCTAAAAATAGTTGCTATCTTCTGTACAGTAATGTTACAGTTTTATACAAACTTCAGAAATATGGCATTTGGAATAATCTTTACAATCCTCTTCCAAGTGTTCCATTTCACACAACAGCAAATACTCTGAATGCCTTTCCTCCTGGAGGATTCTGTAAACTGCAAAAAATACAGAAAGTATATTGATGTCATCTCCACATATAATCCTTCAGATAAATCATGCTTTCTTATGACAGTCAAGAAAGCAGCTCTCTGAATCCAGATGGTCAACTTTCTTAGGCTACTATATAATTTATAGTTACTGGAACTGGAACACTTGAGTGAAGATGACATAGTTCTTTAAATCTTAGTTGTATGCTGGGCTGCAAGTTTACTAAAGAAATTTAAAGTGCACAATGGTAATAATAGTATTTTATATAGTACTAACTTTCCCTAAGTACCAATGATTTGGAAAACCACTCTATGTACTTTTCTCTTAACTTTTATTAATGTTTGATAAAATAACTAACATAAATTTTCCCAAACGACTAAAATACATAATCTTAATGGATCAAACAGTATGAGATAACCACAAAGAGTTCACTTATACCATACTAGGCATCCACTTCCAATCAAAAAGAGAATTTGGTTCTGGGGAAAATCAGAATCATTGTTTTCGTTAAATACTTTGTCAGATAACTGGATTAGAGAAATATTCAGTGCTTTGTTTACCTAGAAAGAATTACATAGAAAAACTAATCTAGAGAATCCAAAAGAGGATGAAAGAAATTTACTTATTATAAGATCAATTAACAAAATAGTGGTTCTGACTCATAATCTGATTTTCATGTTGATTTTTATAAGCCTGTAGGAGATAGGCACCTCTGGTACCACAGCTTCTCCCATCCCTGGAGGACTGGCTATTTACACAATGTGCAAAGGAAACATAATGGCTCAGCCACGTTAACTTCAAGCACATATTAAAGTAAGTTGGTTGTAAAGCAAACATAAAGGGATAGATGGTATGTGTGTATATATATGTATATTCATGTACCTTTCCGAGAAGATTCCATTCTGAAAAGAAGCGGTGTAAGTCTTTCTTTTGTCCACAGGCATAACATCAACATAACCACCATGATTTCGAACCACCCCAGCATGTACTGCTGCTCTGCAGATACTGGACAGCTGAGGGGACAAGGAAAAAGCTGCCATTAAGAAAGTCCTGCAGAACTTCCCCAGCCTGTTCTTCCATTGGACTGAAGTTGCTGGCATATCCTCAGCAGCTACAGGATGATGTTTTGTGCACAAAAGACTGTTTCAAAAGTCATGAATTTAAAGCCAATTCTGTGCAAGTATGAAGGCAGATTAATTTAAGGGTGGCTGCAATGGTAAAATCTCTTTACCATCTAATCTGGCAAACCCTTGCCTAACCAAACTACTGTCGAAGTAATAAAATGCAAATTAGCTTCTTTCATCTCTTCAAAGGCCTATTTATCATTTTTAAATTTCAGCCTGTGCTAATCCCAACTGCAGTCACTCTGACCAAACATGCACAGGCTGGATTACCAGTACCTCATTTATGTTCAGCTTTGATTTATAAACAGTTCTGTGTCTCTATAGCCTGTTTTCCATCATCTCAACGGAGAAACTGTCTAAAAGAATAACTCCAAGAACAGTAATAGTTTCTTACCTAGATTTGCAATATCTCACTCTGGTTTGAATGGTCTGACATGAAGTATTAGGAAAGTTCTATGATTATATTGTACCAGTGGTATAACCTGAATTGAATGGGATTTCTATGGAGTAGAAAATTATTATTTCAGGTCTAACACTTTCAAATGTTTAAAACTACTGACTTCTACAAGTCAACACTTACCTTTTAGCCCATTAAAGTCTTCTCTAGATTTTAACATTTTGCTTTAATCCAAATGTTCTAACCAAAATTTGTCAATAGCTAAGTACAGCCTGAGGAAATCCCATAAAATGAAACACTTGAACTGTTGCAGTATAAAGCAATACACCTCATATCCCAGGCATCTTTTCTGATTCCACTGTTGTATTCTTTTCTTACCTCTATGCACATGTGAGTGACTTAACGTTTTTTTTTAAGTTCACATAAGCATGTGCATCTTACATGACCTTGCATTATTATTGTGCTCTGAACTTTTTGGCATCAGTCAGTATTTATTAGATCAGAGAGCCGAATACCAAGCTGTTTAATCCTTTTTTGTGTTTTTGCTGTATCACAAAATACCACTCATCTATAAAATCTCATAACCTTACTCTGAGGGGTATTTTATTCACCATTTAAAGTCCCTTACTGAGTTAATATTTCTATCCAATAAGGTTCATAACAGATGGAATTAAAAATAATTCTGTACATATTTCAGTATTTATCTTGCTCTGTTAAAAGGGTATTATCAGCATTTTTCCCAAGGCAATAAAAGTGCTTAGATATAACATTCACTAAATCCAAGCACTTAATGTCTTTTGAAACTATTGTTTTATCCATAACTATGCAGTCAGCAGGCATTCCTATCTGAGTTCAAAGGTCAGAAGAGATTTTCTTTTCATACTAGCACTTTATAAGAATTAGTATGTTATGAAAAAAGAGAAGAATTCATCTGTGAAAACAATGGAATGTTTTTAATGAATGCTGAAATTAACGTCATCTGTACGAAATAAGAAATATAAGTTCAAGGCAATAGAGTGTACAAGTTGTAACTCTATTAGTGGAAAGAGGGAGAGAGAGAGAAAGAGAAAGGTGGGGAGAGGGGGAGAGAAGGGAGATTGGTAGACTGGGTCTCATCTTTACTTATCTTATATATTTAAAGAGATGATGCATTTTGTAGATGGTGGGAAGATCAGCAGTTAATGGTTGAATCTGTAGCAGACTGACCCCTAATAATAATCTTTATTTCAAATTTACTCTTAAGAGGGTCTCTACCTAATAATGCATAATTGCCTATCCATTTCATGAGGTAGATAGATAAAATGATCTCAGGATATAAGTTCTAACAAAACTTTAACTCTAGCAGAGACAGCTCGTAGGTACACAAGTGTATAGGATACTTAGATTTTCACCAGACATGACTAAAATTTAAAGTTTTGGTACTTAAAGGGACAATCTGAAAAGAATGATTGCTTTGGAAATCTCTGATGACTCTCAATATGCTTGTTCATACACATTGATTACTTTATTTTTTCAACATATATTTCTATGCAAGGTATTTGTCCTCAGTTTGGTTAAGACAGAAAGTAAGCCTGTCATGTTCACAGCTCAGCTCATATCCAGTCATGGATGAAAAACCTGCTGCATGAATTGACCAGCTGCTGCCCTCAAGGATCCTAAAAATTAATAGAAGTGGGAGAATCATAACAACGAACAGAACTGGCTAAGTGCTAAAAAGAAAACAAACATATAGGAGTAGAAAGAAAGGCAACATCACACTTGCATTAGGGGATCCAGGAATATACTTCACAGAGAAAGTGGCAATAATTTAGGTTGGGAAGAATGACCATTATTTTAACGACAGAAAAATTAGGAAAAGGATGTTTTCAAGCAGAGATAAGAAGATAAGCACAAACAAGAGGACTAGCAAATTAAGATACCAGCAGGACATTCAAGCTGCAGATAAGACTATGAAGCTGAAGCTTGCAAGAGACTCAGAGGAGAGTTTGAAAGGTAAAACTGAACTGAAAAACACTTGGACCTCCATAAACCCACCGAGGGAAATAAGGTGGTAAGATATATACTTCAGACCTCTTTTCACAATCATATTTCCATAATATTCTATCAAATATGTGCATCGAAAGTATATTTCCTAAATTTGTCTTTTAACCCTGTGGCTTAGAAATTTGTAATGGTTTCTAAATGACTGCCATATAAAATCTAAACTCCTCCACAAGCACTCAGACCATCTGTTTACATATTTCAAGAGCAGGATCCCTCCATCCCTCACACAGAATTGGTTGCAACCCCTTTTAGATTCAATTCCCACCAGTTCAGAGACAAGCAATCCTATTCTTTGTGTTAATGCCTGCATGCAGCTCCCTTGCTTTCCCTCCCTGTCTTTGTGGATGCCATTCCCACCTAGAATATGTTCACTAATTCCCCTTACCAAACCACACTTCTTAGCAAACCACACTTACCAAACCCTGGCTCAAGAAGTGCTAATCCTGACTGAAGCCTTCACAGCCAATATACCTCGTCCAACCTGGGGAATGTCATCCATTATAACATCACCTCAACTGGTTCCCTTTTGCAAATAATTCATTGTATTATCTGTTCTTGAGTCTATGCTACTATTTAAGTGCTCCTTTGGCAGTGAGGATATTGTTCATACATTTGATAATTTCTTAATTATCCATTTTATGCTTTAAATGCTGAAAAAACAAAAAGATTATAGTAAAGCAAAATGCACTTTCCTTCCCAGACTATTTCATTAAGTGTGTGATATAAGATATTTGTGTAGGACATGAAGAAAAATTTGGTCAAAATAAACTATTATGAAACTCTTGTTTGCATGTGGATATTCATTTTTCAGTGCCAATGATTAACTTTTCTGAGACTATATATAAACACCATGCTTCTATTCTGTATATAAATGTACACATATACACTTAAGTGTGTATATACTGAGAGCTGCATGAATCAGGTTACTTACATCAGAATAAACTCGACTTCCAATTACACGAGCATAATGTGGATTTGCCTGCATACAGTTACGAGGACAGTAGACTCTGGAAAAAAAAATGTATATATATATATGAAGTAGCTGAAGGAAGACTTCAGTCTTCCTTATTAGTAAGACCAGACATGCATACACAAAAGTAAACTCAGCATCCTAAATACTACTCATTTTCTTTTATTCTGAAATAGCTCATTTGTACAACCCAGACACTAGACAAAATTGCTTCTGCTAGCTTTATCCATTTCCAGCTTTTGGCACAAATGTGTTTCTTTTCTCTTTATTTACTGGAAGCTTTCTAATTTGGGTATTCCAAGCAGAAAGAATTATCAGGATGTATCTCTCAGTATGTAGGAATTCGGTACCCAGTTTGTCTACAGAATATAGTTTTAATTATGATCTATAAACTATTGATTTCTGGATCTGTACTTTTGAGATCTCTCAATTCCAAATTTATATGCCTTAGTATTTATTCAGTATCTCTGCTTATATCTAATAAACATCTTAGACTTTAAATATTTGAAACAAAATTCCTAATCTCTGCCCCCAGTTCCCAGTTCTGTTGTTTCTGTGCACTTCCTACAATAAATGGCAACTACATTACTCCAGGTCTCAGGCCAAAAACCTTTATGCTATCCTCAATCCCTCTCCTTACCTCACACTTTCCATTCAACCCACCAGCAATTTCTACTTGTTATACATTAAAATAAAATCAGAGCATTCCTAAGCACCAATGTCACTATAACTCTGGATTCTCTCATCCAATGTCTGGCTTGCTGCAATTTCTCCCTCCTGTGATCTCTCTGCTTCCAACCTTGTCCCCTCCAATCTATTTTTTCCACACACAGATTAAAATATACAAATACAATCATATTCCTCTGCCCCAAATACTCCAGGGGCTTTCCATCTCACTCAGAATAAATTACAAGATCCTCATAACAGCTAATTAGCCCTGCATATTGTGTCTCCTCATTGTCTCTCTGACCTTCGAGCCTACCCCTCCTCCACTTTCTTACCCAGCTCCAGTCAAACGGCCTGATGGTCATTCCCCAAACATACAAAACAGATTTCTCCTCAGGACCTTTGACCTTTATCTCCACATGGAATGTTCTTTCTCCAGGTATCCTATTGCCCTACCAGTATCTGATTGGCTTAGCTCATTTTTTAAACGTTTCCCAAAGCTTTTTATTGAAACATAGTGTCCAATCATTATCAGTGTTAGGGTATTTTTAAAAATCCACTCCCAGAGTTTAAGAAACTGTCAACAAGTGGTACTTTTTTCTGTCATTTGGCTCTTCTGAATTCTCACACACCCACAAACCACACTCATGCACTACAAGATTAAAAACTAAAACTGGAAAAAACATCTTATTTCACATAGCAAATCAGGGTCTCAATAAAACAGCTTCATGAAAATCATTGTTTGATGAAGGTAATGATTTTCCTGAAAGTATTCTAAAAAATGCTTCAATTGCAACTACCTCTACCAAATGAAGCAGCTCTTCAAGATAGCTACATTTCTTACTTAAATTTCTTATTTGTAAAATTGCATAACTCTGTATATAGAGTGTATATAGTACTTAAAACATCTAAACAAGAAACATTAGTAACAAATCTGAATTTTTACAATTTTAAACTAAATGGTTGCTTTGAATACAAGATGCTGTTGGGGATTTCTATGGGAGGAAGAGGGTGCCCTCATCGACTGTAAAATTTTCTCCTTATATTTGAGAACTTTTGGGCATTCACTGCCCACTCTCTGGTAGTAAAAGCATCTGCTCTGCCTTAGGAGCACACAGTGTGGGCTCTATCTTGACCATATTTTGCACTTTATTTGTGGAAGGCCAAGGTCAGTAGCTTCAAACTGAGTTAGCCTCTACTTAGATAAGGTCAGATCAAAGAAAGACTAGAGGAGGGTTTTTGCTTGTTTGTGTTTCTAATCTCTGGTTTTAACACCTTGTTGCATACTACTGAGAATGTAGATAGTGACCTAGTAAACATTCCTTTAACTATAATTTGCTTGTAAACTTTGAAAAAAAAGGTTAGCAAATTTTAATGATAACTGCTTTTACATTAAGTATTCCATAGATTTTAAAGATCTAATTATTTATAGATATATGTAAATCAGGATAAGATTTCTGCACTCTTCCCCCACCCCACTCCACCATAACCCATCCCCAGGTTGGTGAAAAAACATTTTTCCAGTAACACACACACAATTTTTACAAAGTTATGGCACTAAATAATAGAGAGAGCTTTTTGGGGACCATTCTGCCAGCTATGGAACCTCTAAAGGAGACAACTAACTATGTAGGTATATCTTGTTACTTCTTGCTCATTTTGAGCTAAATCCCTTTCCTTTATTTGCTCTTGACATTTTTGTCCAGAATATATTTAGAATATGAAATTCTAAAACAGATATACCAACCCTATGGTGCTCAAAAAGTTATGAACTGTGATACAAATAATAAATACCATTGTAACATTATTCATGAAACTATTAAAAATTTCATGAGGAAAGAAAAGACAACCTTTGTTTCACATGTCTCTAAAAGAAAACAGGAAGGAGCTAGCTTATCAGACTGCTTCAGATCAATATTGTGTCTAAATCGTTACTTGTATGGATTTATTATATTGGTGACAGGAAAAGTTAAATTATAAAAAGTTCTCTTTTTTAGGAATATTTCCCTTCCTGGAAGTAGCCAAGAAATAAGAAATATTTCTTAATATTTTACCTGAATGACTTTTTTTCTTTTGGAACAGTATTGTTCATTCCATAGATATTAAAATGACCACTTATTGAGCATGTACTAAAGAGAGGTGTAATGCTGGAATGCTCTACAGAGATTATCCTTACTATCTGAGCCTCATGAGCCTAGTGACATAGCTGAGAAAGGGTCTAGCACAGTACTCTTTATAGTGAGTATTTCATAAATATTTATAAGTGTATAATTTTAAAATTCTTGCTTTGCTTTCACCATATCACAATGCTAAAATCTACAAGCTTCACCTAGCAACCTGTCTCCACCATAAATAATCTATAAATACAGGTGTTTGCAAAATCTTAAAAAAATACTCTATAAAATTTTCCATATGAAACAAATCATGATTTAATAAAATCTTAATTAAAGTATACCCCTGTAAGGGGCATAATTAGTGAAGCTCTAGTAAAAGGATATTATACTTTTATATGAAAATATTTGACATAATTCAGTTTCTGTGATCAGATGGTAGAAACATATATGATGTACTTCAAACAGTAGGGGATCCTCTTATTATTTTACACAATGCATAATCCTATGATTTCACTAAAAACACATGCTGAGGAATTATTAAGTTCTCAAATCAGCATGTACCAAATTAACTGACCAAAAATATTACAACAGTATTCTCGTATTAGAGTAGAGACAGATATGGTTTTTTAGAAGGAACAAGTTAGCTATTCCTATGTGAAGGAACTGATTGCTTCTATCATCACATCACATTGCTTATCCTCACCTTACTGATAGAAAATGAAGTCCTTACTTCTTTTATGACCATCACAGTCTTATTACCTTATGAGCAACCAATCTTATTCTTCAAGTAAAAAGTTGTTTCAGTTTTAAAGAATAAAGTGATGATGCTTTTCCAAAGTAAGTGAACCTTCTCATAGTAAGCTCCCTCAAATTTTTTGTAACTATTTTATCAATTGCAATTGTATCTCTAAATCTCTACTGGTTTCTGGAATTAAAATGGTAGGTAGTGTGGCTAGAACTAATGCTGGAGGCACAGGGGCACACTTTACTTTTCCTATGTTTGCTCATAGTGTGTGGCCATAATACTTCTAACAGTTCTCACCCTAGTGTGGTCAAAATAAAAAAACTTTTCTTCATTAGTATATAGTAGGTAAAATCCATTATAATTTTTAAGAGAAAGCATATAAAACAAAAATAAAAGAAAGGCAGAAAATGGGCTTTCTAACTCAGCAGTTGCAATTAGATTTACCTCATTTAGGAACTGGATGACAATACTTTAAAAATACGACTTACATCATTGTAGTTTCAGCAGTAAAAATTTGTTATAGACTGAAGGTTTGTGTCCCCACAAATTCACATGTTGGAGGCCCAACTCCCTGTATGACTGGACCAGAGATAGGCCTTTACAGAAGTAATTAAGGTCAAATGAGATCATCAGGAGGGCTCCTGATCCCAGGAGAGAAGTGCTCTCTCTCTCTCTCTCCCTTCCTCCCTACTATGGACACAGAGGGAAGGCTTCCACCTGCAACAAGCAGAGAAGCCTCAGGAAAAAACAAATCTGCCTACATCTTGATCATGATCTTCTAGCCTCCAGAACTGTGGGAAAATAAGTTTCTGTTGTTTAGGCCACCCAGTCTGTGGCATGTTGTTGTAGCAGCCTGAGCCAACTAAGGCAGAACTCTTCAGAGTGTATGTGACACTCAGAGTTTATGCATAAGCCCTGCTATTACGGAACAGCAGAAAGTGCTTTGGCATTTGGAGAGAGCTCACTTGGAGTGCCCGCAGTACATGTAGTCTGTGATGTCCCACTGCTCCCTGCTGCTTAGCAATTCAAGATCATTCACCTTTGGAATCTGAGAGACACCAAAATTTCAGGCCAAAACAGCCATCACAGGGTAAAAGCCCCATTTACGTTCACTCGTAAAAAAGGATGAGAAAATTCAGAAAACACTACCTTGGGCAATGTGAAGCAGGTTTATGAAATGGACACAGTTGTTCCACAGTTGTTTCACAAGTGACAGCCTGAACTGAAGAATTAAAATACAAAAAATTAAGCAGACTCTTTGAAAACAATAACATGTAACACAATAGTAAGTAAAAAGATTTTAAAAAGCGCTAACCTGTTACTTTAGAGACTGTGAAGGAATTAGCAGATTGATATTTGCTGGAGATAAAAACAAAAATGTCAACAATTTTCTTAGATACATCATCATCAACATAATTTCTGGTATTTTTTAGTCTATGACACTTTGTTTCTTCTTAAAACCTTCTTATTCAAATATCTAAATAAGTAGTAGTACAAGAATACATCACCTTCTTTATGCTAAATACATATCACCTTCAAGTATAAACCAAGTAAGTATCATTCTTGATATGAGAGGATGATCTCTTTTTAACATTGATCTCAAAAACTTACAGATTATAGCATAAAACAACACACATTTACATCTACATATTGGTTTCCTATTAAAATAAAAACTTTCCACATACTAATTCCCTGTCACAACAGAAGAAAACTAGTGTTTCACAGTGATAAATACAGAGTAGTATTTTTAAAAGACTAAAGCAGTTAGTACATTAAAGAATTGTACATTATTCACTTTTTGTTCCCCCTAGTATCAAATAAAATGTCTATAATAAATTATTGAATTCCTCTTCATTCTATGCATTATTAAAAAGCAGGACTATAAGAATAGGAATATAATTATATATATGTAAAAATTGTTTATTTTAACCCAAACTTTCAAAAAACATCTATTACCAAATGTGCTTGTGATAGTGTTTTTATATGACACATCCTTCAAGTTTCAAGAGAGTTTTTGTAATGAACGTAATCAAAAGCCGAGTTAAGAAATAGAAAGTAAGAAAGAAGATGTCTTTTAATGCAACATTCAGTGTTTGGTTTACTAAAGCTAATAACTAATATGTATTATTTATTAAAGATAATAAATATTTGCTGAGTGAATAAGTTAATCTATAAATGTTTCTATAAAGTTTTTACTTAATTGATAATAACTGAAAACCACACATCAAATCTTACAACAAAACAGTATACATTCCACCAAACTTGCAGGGTTTTTAATAAAAATTCCCCACTATGATGTTTCATGCAATTGTATAGTTACAAAGGAAAGAGACTATGTCATATACCCTAAGAAATCATATTCCATATGAGATTAGTATTTTTTTTACATAGGAGAAAGGGCATTACAAAGATATTTCAAAAACCCACATTTTTCTACTTTCTATACTGTATATGAAAATATATTGTATTTTATAATATATTTAGTATATTTAATATGAGAAACATTTTAAAAGTCAACCAATCCTTTGATATTGAGTTAAATTACATTTAAATGGACAAATGTAACATACTGTCTTACATATTTAGAGAACTTTGTAAAATCCTTATTTACCTATAAATCTAATTTATTGTATCAACAAAGTTACTGATGCATGAAATAAACCATTTTCCCTAAACAGGGCAGGGAGAATATGAATTAGCCTTCACTGGAGTATTTTCTTTCACAGCTAAAACATTTATTGCTTCACATCGGGAATAATTGTAAATTTGTACATTCTTAATGACACTCCAGAAAATGTGGTGTTTCAGCATGCTCTATGTAAGCAAAACAGATCAACTTTGATTTTAGGTACTTTTCCTTCTTTTAGTCTTTGGAAATCATATAGCTGAAATGAACCTTGAAAATTACCAACTTCTGTCTTTATAAGTTAACTTCTATTCTCTAAAAGAACGTGTTAACTCATTGCTGCAATTTAAATCATCTTGTCCAAAAGATCATTACAGTACTTACCCAATTGTTTGAACACCATTTCTATTGGATTTGATGAAATAATGTTTTCTTCCTTGTCTAGTAATATCTACCCAACCACCGTCATTGTCTATTATACCATAATGAATTGCAGCTCTACAGATGCTGGATTGCTTGGAGAAAAGGAGGGGGAAAAGATGTTAAAATATTGAGCTCTGCATAGGACACAACTAGTTACTATTTATATGAATATAAATTAAACATTTCTGAACAGAATATCTACACAAATATAAATTTTTAATTTTTAAATTAAAAAATTAAATATATATGAAAGGATCTATTCCCCCTCAAAATTACACTTGTATTACTTACCATTTCATAATGTACACTGCCAATAACTTTAGCTTTACTATCCAAACAGCCAGCAGGGCATTCATACCTAAAAGAACAAAAATCAGGCACAAAGTTTAGTTTCCTTTAATGTCAGTATAAAATGAAAATATTTCTTATATTTGCCAGTTAATTTTGAGAATAATAATAAATATTACCTATTGCAGGTTGTTCCTTTGCACTGGTCTCTTAATCTTACTTCGCAAGAAACAATTTGAGCTAAAAACAAAAAATGCCAAAATAATTTAGTTAATGTTAAAGCTGCTATGATTCATCATATATAGTCTGATGCCAAGCCTTTTGCCATTCTAAAAATGTTCAAATTAAAATACAGTTGTATATGCCATCTACATAAGCTTTAAAATTTTTCTAAGTAATGCAGAGATCTTACACATTTGCTGTGTGCTTATGACTTCGTTTCTGTTACTATCATCTGATCTTGTCTGAATGCGGGTGTCATGGATTTGTGACTGCTGCCGTTCAATTTCATTTGTTTCTTCTTCTTGAGGAGGGTAGTATCTGTCTGATCCTTCTGTTAGAGAGAATGGATTTAAGAAATATGAATCCATCTTAAACGTGTATGACTTATCCAATAATGGTATACCTTTATATGCCTGTTTTAACACTTAAAACTAGAAAAATCAGTACTGTTTTTGGCTTAAGGTGTTGATCTTATGTACTGCATTGGGGCAAATGAAACACATGACAAGCCTTTGAGTCATTGATTTAATTATGCTCCATTTGGCCAATACTAAATGGACTCATTCTAAATTTGCTTCTGTTTCAAAGTAGTATCAGTGACTGGCTTTCATGACATGATGCATATACAGTCATCTAATGAAGTCAAGGCTTAGTGAATTTGAATTTGTTTTTCCAAATGAAATCATATTTTCAGGAGAATCACATTTAAAATTTTCAAAGGATCACATTTAAAATTCTCCCAAAAGGAAATTCAACCTGAAAAGGGATTAACACACCCTTGTTATTTACTACAATATCAGTTTCCATGGAAAGGTTTTTCTTTCTTAGAATGGAATTCAATGTGAAGAAAATTAAACTTAACAATAGAGAATATGCAAACTTTGGATTTATATTTTTTCCCCAGGTTGGCTTATATTAACATCTTCACAGTGGTACATTTTGGAAAGATGTGGTACTTTCACTATATCCAAGAACTCAGAACCTAGGAAAGGGAAGTATGAATTCAGAGGAAAATCAGCTTTAAGTAAAATATAGTGGCCATTGGTAAACAGGCAACTAGGTTGGAGATTTGGGGATGGAGAAGAGACTCACAAGAAGTGAAAAATGTTTACAGAAATTAAAAATGGCTCACAGAGTGTAATATATGGTTACTTCTTGTCTGCTCATTATAGCTAATGAGAGTTAAATCATTAAGGGAAAAAAAAGGACATATCTCTTTGTAAGTCCTGAAAAAGGCTGCATTTACCCATATATTCTAAAACACTTAGTCTGCATTAATCTTCACTGAGTCATCATTCAGAAAAAGTACAAGGGACAAAAGGGCTCAATTGGATGCCCAACAGCATGAGACCTTCTAAAAGCTTTACCATATGAGTTTTATCTTCATGTGCTAGAAACAGGACACCATATTTATATTCACTTTTAAGGACATCAAATGCATTTGAGATATGTATTTTACAATTGCTTTACAATACTATCATAACTTCTTTTTGTTTCTTTATCATGGGAAATAGTATACTGTGTAGTAAGAAGGAGAGAGTATAATTCCTTCATGATGCAGTAAGATTCATGGATAGGTGTTTTGGCAAAAACTTTTGAAGTGTTAAAAATAAACTGTGCTAAGTTGCTAAGTCCTTCCAAAATAATGACATTTATGGAGATAACTCTAGTCAACAATGTATCAGGATGGCTTTTAAGAAATGTAAATATCATTGTCACCCTGAGATACTTTCAAAGTAGAATTAGAAGCAGTTATGAGCAATAATTGTGAAATTTTCCTTTACTTATTGGTATAGTAGACTTATTCATATTATAAATATATTTAAAATAATTTAAGTGAATTCTTCAAAATGCTTGAAATAGAATTCTGGAAACTCTCCATGTAATAATTAAATGTATTTTTGGTTTTCTAAACACAAATTAATGCAGATATTGGATTAAAATATAAAAGCAAGTTGAATATGACAATACAATAGGACATGCCTTTGTAGCACAGATTTTCTCTACAGCCTCCTCCAAAACTAGGTGGGCAAGCAGAACAGGGCCGTCCATGTTTGTAGGGGGCATGGCCCCACCAGTTTCCCCTGAAAGAGATGGTTGACTCTATTAAGAGTTAGTCTAATAGCATAAATTATAAGACACTGTAGATTATTACTATATAAGCAGCTCCAAAATAATGATTTTGGTGTGTAGATTTAATACATATCTTTCATCACAGTGTCCTTTTGTTTACTAAGTTTAAATATAGATTGTTTATTCATTCTTTTGAAAAATTCTAAGTAATTTGCCATGCATATTGTTAAAAATTACAAAATCAAACTTTTCCAGAACACAAACTCTGCCATAGGATATTTGCCTATGTTCCATTTGTTTTCATGTAGAGTTTTGACCCTAAGTTGTTTGGATAGGTAATATTTTCAACATGATAATTCAAATGGTTTTTACACAGGTGAAACTACATTTCTCAGTTAATCTATACTTGCTCATCACTAATAAATCCAAATTATCAAGTGTTTATACAACATAATAGTACAATGAGTAAAACTGAAGGCATAAAAATGTGATTCCTGTCTTCACAAAGATGGTATTTTCAATTTTTGTACTCCTTTTAAAAGCACTGGTTTTAGTCATCAGGAAGACATAATTGTTGTGATATTGAGTAAACTGTTAAAATAATAAACTTTACTCAATAAAGTGAGAAATGAGAAATGATCAGGAATGTAGTTATTTCACATTGTCAAGAAAAATATACATCTGAAAGCAGTGTTTTATCTACTCACTTTGGGGAATAATTGCATACCAGGTAGACAGCCTTGGGCCATATCTGCCCCCAGATGTTCATATTATGGCACAAATTAATGGCACAGCCTATTCTGTTACTTGTTGCCCAAACCACCTACATTAGAGAAGAGAAAGGTTTAGAAAAAGTAGCTGAGATGAAGTAAGACAACAACATATCTTAGGGAAAAAGTATAAAACCTGAACTTGGGAAACAAACCTGTATCATTCAAAATGAAATGGATCAGTGTCAAAATGGTATTTTTCCTGAGACTTTGGGAAGTGCTTAATTCAGTTAAGAGTTCTATGGCCAATAACTCTATCTGGCTATAAAACATAAGCATCTTCAAGATACAAATTTACTACATACCTCAGAAGTTAAATTCTCACAAACCTAAATGCTGTGTTAATGCTCCTATGGAAAAACTTCCATAACAAAGGAACAGAATTTTTCACCTTAAACAAAAAAGTATTGGAACAAAAATTTAGGTGGTCAAATTTCTTATAAAAGTTGATTATTTTCATTATGCCCCTCATTTTTAGGGAGTTTAATGCTGATCTTAATCTTGTCACATGCAAAGGCATACAGAAAAATCTGCTTTATATTCACTAATAATCAGCCATAGAAATTCTAGAAACTCAGTTCTGTGATGAGCTTTATCTAGTTGAATCTACCTTTAGTTGTTTGATTTGGAAGTTTATAACATATCCAATACCAAATGTGAACATTAAATATAAAAAAAAACATAAATGTTGTTTATGTAGACATTTTGACATTGAGTGTCATGGCAAATAAAACTATGTTTTTTTTCTTTGGGAAATAATGCTTCTGAAGATGGTAAATTTCTCCTCATTTTGCATTTAGTGAAGGCCCTATTAAAAATGTTTCATACAGGGACTCTCTTGTCCCCTCCTGGCGTGAGCCGGGAGTTCTGTCTTTTCACTATATCTCTAAATAAAAGCCTGTACCTTGCTCTCCTAAAAAAATAAATAAATAAATAAAATAAAAAATAAAAATGTTTCATACATAAGATCGTTGAAATGATTTGGGGAATAATTTGGTGGAACAATCTTTTTAAGTAGATGTTTGGACTTTTTCTTATAATTACTTTCATTGTAGAAATTTGTAAGCCAATTCTACATAAATCAATATCTATGTAAGTTTTTTTTAATAGGCATAACAAATGACATAAGAAAGATGCACGTTTAGTAGCCTAAGTTCTCTCATAGTTACACAAACTCAATCTAGAGGAATATACATGATATATAATATATAATATATAATATACCCAAAACATACCTGTGTATAATGAGTACATACAGGACCAGAACATCTGAATGGACAATAAGGGTTGCATTCATGTTCATATGGGTAGGTAAAATCTCTCACTTCCTCATACCATGCTTGTACATGAAAAGTTGGGGGCCTATATCTATGTGAAAGGAAATAACCACAAACAGCAAGTGAAGTTGGAAAAAATTTAAAACTAAATATTGCAAAATAAATTGTAAAAGTTTGGTAGAGAGGTATTTTTGTGTAAGTTCTTGATCTTAAATATTGATACCCATTATATTACTAATATATAAATTACTTAAAAGTACTGCTGGTCAGTCTGGTATAGTATTTATTTTTTACTATTTGTGTTGACATAATTACTTGACCCCTTTTAGGCATTAGCCTTTGAAAATGTGCAATGATGATTTGTATTTCATTTCAAACACATATTTTCAGAAACAAAAAGTTACACTTTAAGCTACCTTCCCCAGTGTGCTCCCAAATTCTGTCCAATTGATGGAAGCAAGCTTGCAGGTCCGTGTTCCCATATACAAGTCTCAGCCCAGGATTCTGCAGATCTTTCCAGTTCTATATCCCATGTCTACAGTTTAAAACAAAAACAAAATACAGATACAAACAAATAATGTATATGTAGAGTTTGGACATTTCTTCTGAATATAGTGTTGCTTAGCTCTTACATTTCATCCCTTCTTTGCAAAGTCAGTATCTTAGTCTGGTTTCTCGCCAACTCTCACCTAGGTGTTAGCACTACTCTCCTAACTTATCTTCTTTTCTCCATCTCTTCTCCCTCCAATCTGTCCCACAGGTGTTCAGAATCCCCTATGTGGGCACTTAGGTTTCCTCTGTGATTCACTCTGTCTGAAGGGCACTTGTGATTCCTCTGTCTAAACACTCCAACAAATTCCCATATACATAAAGTCCAAGAACCTGGTGCCACTGTTCCCTATCATAAAGCAGGCTATTCTTTACTCTTGTTGGCATTGCTTTCTGTGCCTAAACATCTTTCTCTCAATTATTATGTCAGACAGACCCCACTCTTCACAATCCAGATTTAGGTAATACATTATTGACACCTTTTCAATTATTTCAGATGGAAGTTATTTCCTGGCCGGGGCTCTTAAAATTTTATAATAGTCCTTTCTTTCAAAGCTGTTGCTATTTGTCTACATGTTTATCTGTTTCATGAGATGCTGAGTTTCTAAGAGGCAGTTATTTAACTCATGCTGGTATTTTGGGCCTATTTTCTTTATCTGCCATATAGACAAAGTGATTAATAAATGTTTATGGAATACATAAGTGATTAATGAATCTGATTCCTATAAAAATACATGCACTTTTTTAAAACATTCAATGACTAATTTTTATTTTAAAAATAAATTATAGGAGAGCCTAGTAAACATAATGTTCTTCAAAAATAAATAAATAAATAAATTAATTAATTAAATAAATTATAAAGAACTACCTAAGATTATGAAATTATTACTGAACTTAATTTGCATGCCATGGGTTATTATTCAATTTTCCAGTTTGGAAAAAAGGCAGTATATTAAGTCTGATGGTAAAAATAGAGTTAGGTAAAACTGGGTTTGATCTTGGCACAAGGGCAGGACTCTGGGCATGTTCAGAGGACAGAAAACATGTTCTTGAACTAGGACACAAGGACACCAACTACAGTGAGAGCAGACATGACATAATGTTTCAGAATTTAAATTCCTAGAAGTTGATGGATAACTGAAGGTAGGTGGTGGGAGGGGAAAGAGGTGAAGACTGATGAGTTACAAAATTGGGAGAGGGAAATTACAGAAAGAGGTATCAATAGATGGCTGTGATGGAAGTGGGTGTCTATGAATTTCCTGCCTATTTCAAGGGTGCTGTGCGTGGTGTCTGTGATACATGTAGATGGCAGAAATGGATGGCTGGGTTCTGGGCAAAGAACTTGCTCTGAGGATATGAATTTTGAAGTTATTCATTCAGAGATGAATTTCTTCAGGAAGATGCTATGGAGTGAAAAGAGGAATGAAAATTCTGGGGTTATCAAAATTGAAAGGGAGAAAAAAACAGTGAGTTAGTGAAGTAGGGAAAATGGGACCAGAAAGTGGGGGTTGTTTTGTTAATGCTTGAGAAAGGAAGAAGAGAGATGGGCAGAAGCTTAATAAAATGAGATACCAGACTCTGGCAACAATTTGTTTGCTTGATTTTTAAAGGATGAAAGAAACCTAATTATGACTATAGGTAAAAAGGAAAAGACACTAGTGAGTAAGCAGAGAAAGAAAGAAAGAGAGAGAGAGAGAGAGAGAGAGAGAGGAAGGAAGAAAAAGTATGCGTGGAGAGGAGAAATTTCTTCATTCATTTGTATATTTTTTTTATAAATGAACATTCTTTATTTGACTGTAGATCTGAAATATATAAAATCATGTTTTCAAACCTAAAAAGTAAAATGTATACAAAATTAGAATTATGCATCTTTATTTTCTAGCTAAAATGCAAAGTATATTTACATGCAACTGAAAAATTAAGAGCAGCCAAAATACCTGATTTTCATAAAAGTCATAAAAGCTTTAATATTACTTTGAATTAGTATCAAATATTCAGGATGACTGGTTTGTGATATGGACATCAGAAATGTGTGCTATAAATAAATTTTAAGGAAGCACTTTATTTGCCAAATATGGAAATATTATTAATTAAATTCATTACTTAAATTAGATCCAATTTTATAATCATATATTTTATATAATTACACTAAGGCATACTTCAAATTGTTGTCATTATTTACCCAAACAAATTAGAGAAACAAAGAATTGGCTGAAGTCCCAAAAAATAAGATGCTGATGTCCTTTTGTATCCACAAAGTTGGAGAGAGAGTCATCTTTCAAAAGCAATCTGTTTCCAAGTAGAGTTAGGTCCCTGGAATTTAAGTTGCTCTTAAGAGAAAAATTCTTCTCTTCAACCTGGAAATTGGGTTCTTGCATAGTACTTTAGTGATACACACAGCAAAACTTCACTTATCCATAGGTTTCTAAATCTAGCAACCTTTTATTCACAGAGAAGCAGGAACCAAAAGAAAAGCAAATAGTTTCTAGGTGGCACACACACAGAAAAAAGCCTTAAAACATTGTAATCATTTTAAAACACTCTTCCCACAAAAGGTGGAGTTGAATTTCCTCTTCTTGCCTTCAATTTGAGCTGAACGGTGACTCCCTTCTAATAAGACATACTGTGACACCTCTCAGACTAGGTCAGGAAATGCAGCCTCTATTCAGGTCTTTCTCTTTTAAGAAACACATCTTGACAGACCTGAGCCAACAAATCAGGAGTCCCGCTTTGTGGAGAGGTAGCTGGAAAGACAATGTGGAGAGACACAGAGACTGAGAGGGAAGCAGGAAGAGCTGCCTTTGCTGAGTGTTCCTTGCCCAGGCACAAGGCCTGTCGGTCGGCAGGTCCAGGTCACGGCCAGCTTGTGAGAGATGGGAGTGAGAACCACCCAGCCAGCCCTTGGAAGAGACGTTCAAACCTTTACTTGAGGTCAATTTAACAACCTTGTTTGACACATGATTCTACAATCTTAGATGCCAGTTTTTCCTGTGAATTGGAGATTAATCCTTTTTAGAGTAGACACACAACCAGTTCCAAATTCACAGTATGTTATATTTCAAAAGTTTGTTTACATATCTGTCACATAGAAACCAAAATAAAATCTAAAATTATCATTCAAATATTTTAGGCTAGGTGTCCTTATATGTAAAATGTGTCAGTTGAAATAGAAGACAACTCAGGTCCCTACCAGTGCTAAAATTCCACTATTGAATATTACTATGGATAACCTGATTTTAAGGCACAAGTTTTCTATTTAATCAGTTAAAAACAAGGAGGAAAGCATATCAGATGAACCATAATAATGCTAAAATAGGGGCATACATTATTTTAATATAAGAACTGGGCAGGAGGGCATGCAACTAAAATTTACTGTCAATATTTAATAAATAGTAATTCACTTGACGAATTTAAAAGTAATTATCTATTTAAAGAATCTAACCAAGCATAGGTGTTTAGGTCAAGTTCAACAATACAAAGCAAAGAGATTCTTTAAAAAAAAAACTTATCAAAAATAGAGTTTTCCTGGGGAAATATTATCATACCAAGATAACCACATGGAATGTATATTTTTATGCTGCCACATTAGATTTCAGGTTTTAAGACCGCCAATAATTTATACTCATCCCACTTAAATGCAGGTTCGTCTCTACACATTTCTACTTAAGTTCAGATAAATAAGATCAAAATGGCCTGCAGGCTTCTTTTTTTCTTTTTTCACTGAACTATTCACCCAGCACTAATTTAAAGCCAAACCACACTTAAAATTACTATTTCTTTATAAAGTGGGTACTTGAGATGTGTAGAAATGAAAACCACTTTACTTCCCAACTACATCTGTAAGCTGTTCTTTCTTAGAGAATAGTGTTTGATGAAGTTTTATTACTAAAACAAACATGTAGACCCCTATTGACATTCTTTGTCTCCAGTGATATTTTTAAGCCAGCGCAACACGAAGGCTCTATCATTTCCTCTGTGGTGTGTATGAGAACTCTTAAAGAATATTTGTTAAGTATTAACAAAGGACTTTCAAAAGTAAACTTAGAACTATACGGTAATTTTAGCACTGAAGTATCATACTTGTAGAAATTGGAATTTATGCAGCTATCTCGGCATGTACAGAAAGTTCCATTGACTGCTATACTTTGTGAAACATTACTGATCGTATACAATTCATATTTCTACCACAATACCTGCTGTCCTGCTCTAATAACAGACAGCCAATGACAGCTGGAAAAGCTGGAAATCAATCAAGAATGTGGTTTTTAATAGAATCAATACTGCTAGCTTACCAGTAAGCTGTATAATGGTATATTAGGCAAAAATAGTCATTAGTGATACTACTTTTTCTTTCTCTTTGATACTGAGAATAGTATTCTCTCTTAAGAATGAGTATTTTCAAATATATCTTCGTAGCCGTAGTAAATATACAGTTCTATCCAGATTCACATAATTTAAAAGTCCATGCCCTGGAAACTGTTTAATCTTTAAGGCTTCAGAATTATGATTATAGTACCTTAAAAAAGAGTTGAAGTCCAGTGTTAATTAGTAATAAGAATTTGTCTGAAGACAAGCATTTCCTTGTAACTGAAGCTTCAAAATGATGTTAGCAGAAAAAAAAAAAAGAACAACAACAAAGTGAAAGGTGGATTCTGTTTCAAATAAAAATCAAAACATTAATTTCACAGAATACCTAATGTTAAAAAAAAACATATTAATCATTTATACTCCATAGAATATGTACTTGTGAGATTATCTGCTCGATATAAACTTGTGTTATTAAGACTCTTCAGATATAAATTACCCCAAAGTTAGGTGGTAGGGGTAGAGATGGTGGACATCCATTAGTCTGCAGAACTACTGGTAAGCACTTTTTAGCAAAGGTACCAGAATAATTTGTCTACCAAAGAGACATCCCTAAGTGACACTGAAGTTGTTAAATAGTTTATTTTATAGAATTAGATTCACCAGTGAGTAAAATATTATCAATGAATAAAGAAATTTTCATAGGAAACTGACCAGCATTATCTGGTACCTTTAAATACAAACAGCAATAATTTTCTGACTAGAAACTCTCACACAATTTCATACTGTTAAATGCCATTCTGAGTAGAAGCAAGACTGCCAGATTTTTCCACCATTCTAGAAAGCTCCACCTATGTTGATAAAGCTATAATAGGTCTTTTCAAAAACATGCTGAGAAAATGTCTAAATAGTTAAGATAAAGTTTTTCTAAAAAAACTGGAAAAGAGGAATTAATGTTGGAAAAAAGGAATTAATTAATATGAAAGAGTATCTAAATGATACAGAAATAATGTTTTAATTCATTAAACCTTTTGAAGAATTGAGATAGCCTTAATGGATGCAAAAAAAAGTGGTGTTTGAATATTATACTATTAAGCAGCCTAATTAAATAACAATTAAACACTAGTCCATGCTACAACTTGCAATTTAATACAGACCTTTAAAATATGTATTGCTCTCTGGCAAAGTAATAACATTATGAAACCACAGTGATGTTGAAAAGGCAATTACGCTGGAAGTCTAAACCTAGGCTGGAAGCACAGGTCTTAACTTCCTACCACTGAAAACTAGAAATAGTATGATGAAATTATTTTTAAAAACTAAGCTTTTGCAATACATTTTGAAAAATGAACATCCTTCTCTTGAGACGCATACATCTGCACACTTAACTCGAATACCACCATCATATCTCCAAGTCTACTTCATACTTCAGTTCTGTTCTAAGTAGTAATAGCACTCTAGCTTTCAATGGTATTGAAAATAACTGTTCCCTAGTGCTATGTCTTCTGGATATTTGTAAGTGAGGTTATTAGTGATAAATTTTCTTTTTGTTTTCTTATCTAGAGATAAAAATTACCCAAATTATGGGTAATTAAAATACATAATAACACCCTGAAAGAGTTTTCTTTCCTATTAAAATTGGGCACTTGCAAGTTTATCTCTTTGTGTCAAATTCAGTTTCTATTTCCATATCTGCAACATTAGGAAGCTGGAATAAGTCTCTTTAATTTCTTTAACTTTGAAATTTTATTATTTTGTATTTATAGTCTCATAGAAAGCCCTGTATTGCTTGTAGATCTCCATTAGAACTTACAAACTGTAAAATAATCTTTCTCATGACAACTAACAGCATTTCTTAACTAATGAACAAAAGCTGTTTTGTGATTTTCAAAATTACAAAACTAAAAAGATTTCACATCTTCCAATTATAAGGCTAAAGCAGAGCTCAATTTTTCTGAAACATTTCTATTTGGTAAAGTTTTAATATTGTCCCAAACAGATAAATACAACTGAAACTTAACTCAATAAAACAAGAAGATATTCTCAGGAAAAGTTTAAACTAGGTCACTCTTCAGCGTAAAAACCACAAGTAATATCATTAAAATAGGGCATAGACTCCTACATGCAAAGCTAAAAGCAACATGAGGGTTTTTTCAGCCAACTCATGAATGTAGAAGCAGTTGAAGAAAATCAGAGAGAAAGAGAGTTTATCTTTCTAAATACCACTGGTAAAAGATAATTCTTGCTGTGCCACCACTTCTGGACAAACAGGTTTATAAATTATCCATTATATGTCAAAACTAAATCCCTCCCCAAATCACTGTTGTGTTCTCCTGTTTAAATCAGAACATGCAATCCCAAAATCTGATGGGATAAACTGTCGATGTGATCCTCTCAATAGCAATAACTTGACCTTCAAAAATGAATTCATCAGTCTAGGTAATATTTGTTATTTATTATTCTAGGGAACATATTTGACAGTTCATGAGACTTCAGATTTAAATTTCAAATATAAAGCCTCATTATAAAATCTTTAAACCCACCTTCTTTTCTCCCTGTTGTTGGTGTTATTAGAACTACAATAAAGAGACTGACATCAGTGAAATAAATAAATAAGTTAATGAGTTTATGCTGGAAGAGTGTATGGTGTTTTTCTAAATCATCTGATATAAAAAGCGCTATGGAAAACAGTAATAATACATGCCTCACAACTCGACACCACCTCGGTGTTTAACTACTGTGCTTCACCTCCTCTGAGAAGACTTTCTTGTTAAAGGGAAAATGCACAAGGCTCAGATTTCAAAGGCAACTGGGTACAGAAGCCTCGCCAGGTACAGAAAAGTAACATTACCTCCGGGCAATGCATTTATTAGGGTCTCCTGGAAGTTAGAGATGTGAGACAGCTGTAGCAGTATTTTACTTAAAATCCACTTTAAAACAAGGCCTTAAGTATTTTAAAAAGTAGCAACCTACTAGTTTAGGGAATTGCCCCTTCATCTCATTAAAATTAAAATACATTTTGAAATGAAAACCTAATCTGTGGATAAACTCCCAAGATAATTTCAGTTAGGTCCACTGTTTCAGTATTATGCAGACTGAATACATGATGAAGGGTAGACTGTCCTTGTTGAGTCAGCAGAGACATGAATTCCATACAATTCTTACATTTCTACGGAATGTCTACAGATCGATCTCATCTCATCTCACTGTCAAGGCCTCCCCTTCTGGTCATAACTTACCAACCTCACTTATATCCCACCTCCCTTCAACAACTGTCCTCCTCAGCAAACTCTCCGGAACTTTAAAGAGCTCATAAATACCCAAGAGACCTTTTTAAAATACAGATTCTGATTTGGTAGGTCAGCAGAGAAATCTAAGCTACAACATTGCCAGGACCACGCATTGAATAACCACACTTTGAATAGCAAAGTTTTAGCACCTGTCCATTCATAGTTCTTGGTCATTGAAACCATCAGAGATTTTCCCCAAAAGGAACTGTTCTTTCTTTCTTACCCTCAGTTACTGAGACTATCCTTTCACTAAAGTCCTGTTCACATTCTCTCTCCTCTTGGAAGTCATTCCATATAGCCTTCCATTTAATCTCACCCTTCTCTGAACCTTCTTAAATACACAATTTGCCAATTACTATATATTTTCCTATCTGTCTCTAGTGCTTTGGGTCTTAATTTCCAAACTAGAATTTAAATTAAAAAACTGTGTCTCATGCTTTTTGTGTGTTTTTCCATGACACCTAATATAAAATATAGCACATAATATATTGCCATTATGTAATCTTTGATAATCTCTCATCTCACAGCTGGCCTGGGAACCCACAGTGACTTGGGTCAGAGATATGAGCGCCTAAATTCTCTGCCTAAAACATATACATGTGATATAAACTGAGGTGGAAGGGTGTTTATAATGCACCTACCTTAAGCAAAAGGTAAATCCTTGAAAAACTGAATCTAGATTATTTTTGTAAATGTCATATTTTTGTATTAAATAGTGAAAAATCCAAGGCTATGATGCCTTCATTATTTTTACTGTCATTTATAAGAGTAGCTAATAGTCTTCAAGACTATGTCTGAGAAGTCTGAAGAGATCTCAATATTTAAGAGAATCCTTTAGTAATTGAGAAGGCACCATTTATTGATTCTTTAAGACTTGATCTAAGGTAATGGTTCAATTCATAAGAATTAACACCTGTGTTTTGGTTTATTTATAACATAAATTTCAAATAGAAGCAAGACTCATCTGAAATTCAAACCTAAAAAAGTACATGGTAGGAAAGATAGGCTCTTATAATAAATTATGCTATAGTATCTACTTATGTATTTGGTTTATATTTTATATTTAAATATCAAAATAACAACAACTTGGGTTTTGAAAGTAAAATATTAATTGCTTTTATTTATTGTACTTAGGGATGGTTTTCTAATTTTCAAAAAGAAAAAGAGATGGGTTAACAATTGAAAATTTTCTTCAACAAATTAGTAAAAAATAAAGTTTATGCACACACAGAAACCAAAACCTACAGTTTAACACCATAGCTTCAGTTTAAACCAAAGGCCAATATAAGAAACATTCAAATGTGTATGTTTCACACATTTAATGAAACTTCTATATTAAGTGGCTCACCGCTCCTATATTGAGAATTCTGTGTTAGGTTTTCACTAATAAATCCTGCCTCAAGAATGATAAATTGTTATGCTTCCTGTTTGCTTTGGCTGCTAGGAAGCTCAAAGCTAGTTTAATAACCACAACATTCTCAATCAGATTTTTAAGCATCCCTTAGGAATATGCCTTTAACTTTGTCTTCTTCAA
Source organism: Manis pentadactyla (assembly GCF_030020395.1). Classification (NCBI taxonomy): domain Eukaryota; kingdom Metazoa; phylum Chordata; class Mammalia; order Pholidota; family Manidae; genus Manis; species Manis pentadactyla. Next base: position 62,614,833 of record NC_080021.1, read on the forward strand.
CACTTAAGACTAAGATGAAGATTTTTTTTAATATGGTTTCCAAAAGTCCCTATTTGAAAATTTGAGAAAGAATATTGTGTTAAATATTATTCATTTATTTCCATATAGCCATTCTTGGCCCCTAAGTGCCATTCTCCATGTCCCAAAAGACTCATCTTGACACACTGAGTTACTCCAGGCTCTCTTGGACCTCAGATTCCAGTTGGATTTGGCCAGTGGAAGAGAAAAGCAGAAGCCTGAGGGTGGGAGGTGAATCTGAGCATGCATTGTGCCCTCACCAGCCCCACTCATCCCCTTTGCATCCTCTGCCTCACTGTGATGGTGACTGTGTCCTCTCACACAGCCCTGCCCTCCAGGCTGCTGTCCTCATGAGGCTGTGACAGCACCAGTTAAGCCTAAATGCCCCCCATCTCTTGTAGGTTACCTTAGCCCTGTCCACAACTCTGCAGACAAACCCCTCATTAGCTTTCTTCTGTTGAATCTTTACTGTGGTGGTGGTATATTATTCCTGCTGAGAAATAAGATTTGAGAATTAAAAAATCTCACAGTGTTTGCATTAGTAAACTGCCTAACATATTATCTGTTACCTATTAGATCTTAATAAATATTCCTACTCTCCTGTTCCTTTAAGTACCTGCTTAATTTGCTGTGATTCACGTAGCCTTTTTATGATCCATTGCTAATGGGACTAATGAAAAAGTGGAAGTCCACAATTTTGAATGATTGAAAAACAAGATAATCACTGCCACCTAAAGTTCCAATGAAAAAGTAAATAATCTTTTTAGAATTCAAATTTAACACAGTATTAATTATAAAACAAAGTTTAAAGTTACTCCTAGCTTTACTTTGAGTCTATTGACAATAAACTCTCTAACTTAAGACCTCTGTATTAAATTTCCAAGATGATATTTCCATTGAAGCCTCTAAGCAACCCTAAAATTTAGGTAAGATATGTATACACACACACATACATATGTACACATACAGGAATAGTTTTAAAAGCATTAATAAATCCAAAGTTTGGAAATCTTTTGTAATAACTATTTCTCTTAAAGAGTCAAAATAATACTGCCACATTATGTTAAACGAACTGTTTGTATGTATGTTGAGAAGAAAAATAAGACTATGCTGCTCAAGTATGCCATGATTCACACTTGACAGAATAAAATTATTTTCTTCATATTTGGGAAAATATGTCCTCAAATATCTCCATATTAGAGGTTTGACACAGTTCTCATGGATGGTGACTGCCATGTCTTTGCATTTCAATCAACTGTACCCCTATTTTCATATCAACACCTTACTGATAAGGTTCTCATTAGCCGAATGTTCTCTACCACAGTCCCTATGACTCAATGACTGCAACGTCTTTCAAATACTATTTCAAAATGTACCTTTAGTAGGAAGCCTTTCTTGGTTATAGTTTTACTCTGAAGTTCTTTAAGATTTTCATGCACTTTAAAATATATTAATTTGTACTTCTTAGCACATTGTGATATACATTTTTAAAAGTTCTCCAGCAAAAAGCGTTCACATTCTGATTATCATATCTCTTGGAAGACTCTCCTACTTGTTGAAAGACCTGGCCATCCCTACTTCTTAAGACAGAGATGTCTGTAAACCAATGTAACTCTGAAAGTCACTGAAACCCAATGCTAATTTAACCACCTGTCATACTTACTAAAGAATGGTTTTACCTAACCAAAATGCTACTCAACTTAAAAATGTGAATTAAGTAAAACATAAAACCCTTCATTGAAAATAATGCTTTTGCAATTTTTAATTGTATTTTCTTGTCAAAACAATGAATCAAGTCCTTTCTCAGTCTGCCCACTTTAAAATTTTTGTTGAAAATCTAGTCTTTTCATTTTCTCATTCCATTTTTTTTCTTCCAACTTGCATAAACTGAATTTAGAGCATCTGTCAGCCATTTAGCTGGGAAGTACAAAATTACTAAATCACAGTCCCTTTCTGCAAAGGAATATAAAGCTTAGAGAAAGAGAAAAGGAGGTAAATAAACAGAGGCAGAGGCAAGTATGAAATGCTGTGGAAGCCAGAGAACGGAGGCAGGAACCTAACTCTGTATGGAGGGTTTAGACAAAAGCAGATTATTTAGATAGTCTTGAAGGAAGAGGAGAAATTCATTAGAGAGCAAGCAAGAGGGCATAAGGCATCCTCACATCTGCAAGGGCAAGCAGGTTTGGTGAGATCATACACCATGCTTGGTGTATGATATACACCATACACACACATCGTACAGCATCAAAAACCCAAGGCAGATGAAATGCCATAGATATTCTTGAAATAGCATGTTTTTTAATTTGTTTAGGTTGTGCCCACTGTGTTCCCAAAACTCTGGTTAACAGCCCCTTTGTTTCTAGATGGGACTTCTGCTACTCTAGATGGGACTTATTCCCTCTTCATTCCAGAGCCACCCCTTCCCCAAAGCTTCTATCACCTTGTTTCCCCACTGTGGACGACACTGGATCTCACTGTAGTTTCTTTGAGCATATCAGTCAATCACTCAATATTTCAGATATGGGTTTGCCATGTCTTGAGGAAATATAGTTTTATATTTTTATATATATAGTTTTATATATATATATATATATATATATATCCTCCCAGCACCTTTATTAGATTATCCCCTGAGTTGGGGATTAGTTTGTATGGTTTAAGATGCAACAGTAACATACATGGGAAAGTCCATAAACAATAACTCTCATGCTCATTCCTGGGTCTTATATAAGAGCTCATTATCCTATCATCCTGTTGCCCCCACACTTGCTAAATGTGAAACTTCACTTCCTCCTCCCTTCTCATATGGCCTTTAAAGTACATCCTGGCATTGACTGCATTTCACTTTTCACTTTCCTACAGAACTGTGCCATTAGCTAATTTTAACATTTCATTTCCCACTTCTCCTCCAATTAGAATGATTTAAGCATTAGGCCTTGGAGAATCTTATTGTTTGAGTGTCTTCACCTTTTTGGTTTCTAAGTACTACTTGAAAAGGAATGAAAAGGAGTTCCTGGTTTCTTGCATTAATATAGCTGCTACCTTATAAGAAGGAGAACGTGAATGTGATAGTTAAGGAGGAGAAAAATAAAGAATTTGAATTCTAGGTCAATTTAGATTTCAACTCCTGAGAAAGTTTAAAGTCTTCTCTCAGAGTGGGTTCCCAGACAGCAGCTGCCGTATCACCTGGGATTTTGTTAAGAATGCAGAATAGTGGGTCCCTATAGACCCACTGAGTCAAAAATCTCTATTTTAACAAGATTCCCAGGGGATTCGTATGCACATTAAAGTTTGAGTAGCACTGGACTAAAGTACTCCTTATTTCTATTCTCAAAATCATACCTACCTCTTATGCAGGAAAAAAACACCTGCAGTCCTTAATTTCCTGATGACTGATTTCAAAGTTTTCCTAATTAAAAACTTAAAATATAAAGCATGCATAGCCTACTAGATTGTTTTTCCATATTCATATTCTGCTTTTGAGATTGATGAGCCAACAATAGAAATATGTTGCCTTTTCCCCAATAAGCTACCTGTAAGTAGTTGACTTAATCATTCCTTCTTGATTCTGTTAACTTAGTCATACCTTATTACTTCTGTTAACTAGTTAAAAGGAAATAAAAAGAAGTAAGATTCACCAGATTATAGTTTCAGGTTCTTACATTTGGTGAATTGACTAACCTACTAATCCAAGCCACATATTTGGGTCAGTCCCATAGTTTAATTTTTAGAGTTCCCATACAACTATCTGTATTTAGCATTCAGTTTGCAATTTGAACCTCAAACACACCATTTGGTCCACATCTGTATTTGTACTTGAATCTGTATTATGTAACATCTGAATATCTTAAAAACTGAACCCCCACTAACTCCATTAATGTGTCTTTAGGCATCTCTTCTTCATCTCCAGGAACTGCTTAGTCAAGTGCCTTCAGAGATTGAGAAGGTGACACCACATGAAGTGTAGGGAAAGAGTGGTGTGACCTATGGCATACCAGAGAAAGAATCATTACTTTAAATCTCCCTGTTTTTGGAAATACCTTGACACATAGTTAACCTCTTCCATATCAATTAGATGTTTTAACATAAAGTATTGTGAACTGCATGAACTTAAAGCATCTCAGAACATTCCATACTTTTGACTCCACAAAGGTCTTTATGCAATATCTTCAAAACTACATTTCATGTCCTATCCTCACACCACTTCATTCCTGCCCACTTTATCTCAGCTGATGATCCTGCTCAATGGAAAAAACAGATCTCTTCTTTTCTTCATCAAATACACTAAACTACCTGCTTCTATACCTAAAGCCTGTCTTTCCTGTTAAAATAAATTAACTGACTTTGCATTATATTTTCTCCCTCCCATGGTCAAGTGCTTCCTCAACCTGTGCATTCCCATCAACCTATAGACATGCTCTTTCAAAAAAAAATGCCCATATTTCCCTCTAGCAATTGCTCATTCTGGTGCTCTGGTCTCCTTCACAATAATATCATCTTAAAGAATTACTTAAAGTTACTTTCCATCTCCTTACTTCCCATTCCCTTCTTCCCACTTCAAGAAGAATTCCAGTTATATTCTGCCACTGAAATTATTCTCATTAAGGTCACCAGCAACCTCCATGTTGATAACAACCATTGTTGGCTTTTTTCTTCATCTTACTGTGCTGCTCATCAATACTGAAGCACTCACTTCTCCCTTAGTAAACACTCTTCTTCTGGCTTCTGGACACCAGTCTCCCATGTCTTTTCCTCCAACCTTGTTGACCTCTTACTCTCAACTCCCTCCTGCCCAACTTCTACAGATTGCATGGCTGTAGGGCTCAAGAGAACACTTGTCCATAAAAACCTTCTTCTTGGAAGATTCTCTTCAGTCAGATAAGTTAAGATGGTTCCTGATAACATCCACATGATTTCCACATTTTTACCTCAAGCCCCATCTCCCCACTGACTATTAACCTCACTTGAAAATGAAATGTAATTACATCTAAGCTTGACTCCACAAAGGTCTTTATGCAATATCTTCAAAACTACATTTCATGTCCTATCCTCACACCACTTCATTCCTGCCCACTTTATCTCAGCTGATGATCCTGCTCAATGGAAAAAACAGTCTCTTCTTTTCTTCATCAAATACACTAAACTACCTGCTTCTATACCTAAAGCCTGTCTTTCCTGTTAAAATAAATTAACTGACTTTGCATTATATTTTCTCCCTCCCATGGTCAAGTGCTTCCTCAACCTGTGCATTCCCATCAACCTATAGACATGCTCTTTCAAAAAAAAATGCCCATATTTCCCTCTAGCAATTGCTCATTCTGGTGCTCTGGTCTCCTTCACAATAATATCATCTTAAAGAATTACTTAAAGTTACTTTCCATCTCCTTACTTCCCATTCCCTTCTTCCCACTTCAAGAAGAATTCCAGTTATATTCTGCCACTGAAATTATTCTCATTAAGGTCACCAGCAACCTCCATGTTGATAACAACCATTGTTGGCTTTTTTCTTCATCTTACTGTGCTGCTCATCAATACTGAAGCACTCACTTCTCCCTTAGTAAACACTCTTCTTCTGGCTTCTGGACACCAGTCTCCCATGTCTTTTCCTCCAACCTTGTTGACCTCTTACTCTCAACTCCCTCCTGCCCAACTTCTACAGATTGCATGGCTGTAGGGCTCAAGAGAACACTTGTCCATAAAAACCTTCTTCTTGGAAGATTCTCTTCAGTCAGATAAGTTAAGATGGTTCCTGATAACATCCACATGATTTCCACATTTTTACCTCAAGCCCCATCTCCCCACTGACTATTAACCTCACTTGAAAATGAAATGTAATTACATCTAAGCTTGGCCAGAAAAGGAACTCCTGATTTCGTCTTCACCTCCTCCTATCTGTTTTTCCTCTTTGTTTCAGAAAATGCTTCAACTATCCGCCAACACCAACATGCTTAAATAAAAACCTAAGAACATTCCAGATTTCTCCTTATCCTTAACCCATCACATTAAAGCTGTCACCAAATTGTCAGCGATGCCATCAAAAAATACACTAAGGCAACTCAGCTCTACTTTTATCACTACCACCCTGGTCCCAGTCACCACCGTCTCTCACTCTGAACACAGTGATGGCTTCCTAACTGTGTGTCTCCTTGCAGCCTTGGCCTTTCAGACCACTCGTCATAATGTAGTCAGAGTGATTTTATGAATCTAGAAATAAGATCAGGCCAATCTCTTGCAAGAAATTTTCCAACGGCTCTTCATTTCACTCAGAATGAAATCCACATTTCTCCTTACCTATAAGGCACAAAGGTAATTCTCCCCCATGTTTTTATGTCTACTGCATTTTCTAACACATTTCTCATTCTTGAATAAAATTTAGCAACACTTGCCTTCTTTGTGATCCCTGAAAACTCCCACCTCATTCCTAATGTAAAGACTTTGCGCCTGGTATTTCTTCTACCCAGATCTCTGTATCTTTGTTGAGATGAATTATTATTATGATTCAGCTATCAGATCAAAAGCCAACAATTTAAAGTTGTCTTCCCCAACTACCCAATATGTTTAGCTTCACCTCTGTCATTCTCTATCACTTTACTCTGCTTATTTTTACTAACTCTTGTGAAACATTTTATATACTGATGTATTCTCCAACATCAAGAACAGTACTTGGCACAAAAATGCTCTATCTGTTATTTGTTGAACTAAGTTCTTTCTTAAACACAAACTTATCAATGAGAATAACAAATTGTTTTAATCAATTATAAAAGCCTTTCTGTAACATCTTAAAATTAGGAAGGCAACAAACATTTAGGAAAATAAAGGGTTACTTAGACTGACTATAATAACTTCACCAGACAGTTCTTTACCTTATGAATTTTCATTTCACATTCTCTTTCAATGAACTAAATATTACATAAACTTTATACATATGTATATAATATATAATAATAAAGCACATACATATTCCATTTTTATAAGCATATGGCTTTAGTTGAATTAGTAAAAATCATTGAAAATATGAGAATTTAAATTTTAAATCATGTATAATTATTTGTATACATTCCAGAAAGGACTATGTGAGAAAACACAGCCAAACAACAGCAAAGAATATTCTTGAACTAAATGTCACTCTTAATTGTGATTACAAATAACTAATAATGAATATTTTGTTTTTAATGAAGCCATTCAGTAAAGGTAACTGCAAAAAAAAAAAAAAATTCCATGCAAAGAAATTGCATTTTCCTGTCCATCATTATAAATTTGGGCCAGGTTCCCTAACTGAATTGCCTCTTCTAAAACTAAGCTGAAAACTTTTGCTATGAGAACAGTCAGGGCTAAGGATACCACCTGGCCCACAGGAGGTGGTTCAAGTTTGACGAGCAGGGGAACAAACAAGCAGACATGCTGCTCCCATCCCACTCTTCCTCAAACCACTCTTGGACCACTGTAACTCCACCCAATCTGCTTTTTATGATAGTCCCAGTGTGGTCCCAAGTTGTTACATTCAAAAGTCCTCATTTCACTTGAACTTTATAAGCAGCATTTAACAGAGCTGATCATCCCTTCTGCCTCCATTTGGTTCCCAAGGCATCACGTTCCCCTGGTTCTCTTCCTAATTCTCAATTCCCTTTTCTGTTCCTCCTCACCTTCCCTACCTCTACGCTGTAACATATATCAAGGGCTCACTTCCTGTACATCTCTATACTCATTCCCCTAATGGTCTCATCTCTCCTCATCTACCAGCTCAATGCTGATGAATCCTAACTTTATGTTCCAGATTAGACCATATATGTCTGAATTGCATACTTGATTAATTTGCTTGGGAATTTAAGCGAAATGTTAAGGTTGTTCCTCCCTATTTTTAAAAAATGGTAATTCCAATACTTTCCAGTTCCTCAAAAACTGGACAGCCACATCCCACATCCAAAATTTGTATTACCTCCAAAGGAGATAAAAATCCCAATAGCACGTCCCATGACAGTGCAATTCATGACTGCTACACAGGACCTGGGCCACAGTCCTGTTCCTCTGCTCATGCTAAAGTTCTCATCTTCTGCTGTTTATGGAAGGAGTGACAGAGTAGACTGGCTTTGGGAGGAGATGGCAGACCATGTGCAAGAACAGCAGGCAGCCTTACCCCGGGAAGTGAGGCACAGGTTGGTTCCACCTCCTCTAATCTCCTGGAGTTGGGTTGGCAAAATGGGTATCAAGTAACCATGTACCAGGTCATTTCTTGAATCTCTGTAACTGTTCTGGAAGTCACTACAAGGTGAAAGACCCAGAACCTTCCCCACTGATATTTAAACCAGAATGGAAACTGCCACCAGTTTTCAAAATACCAACCAGGGCTTGGGTGAATTTAGATTTTGCCCCAGATACAGGAACTCACAGCCTACTGGCTGCCTGGCTGGCCAAATCACTTTCACTATCTTGCAACAAGGCTTTCTTGTTTCAAGATTGATGTTATGATTATAAAGAGGTTTTAAGTGTGTATTCACACTCTTTCCACTTCTCACCACCCTCATAGCAACAACTCTACTCCTAGCCACCATCAGCTGTTGAATGAATTATTACAATAGCCTTGTCTCCCTACTCACACCTTTGCCCCACCTCCTACCACCTAACGTCTCTTCTCAACGAAGCCAGAACAATTCTGAACAAGGATAGGAAAGATCATGCTATTCCTCTGTTCAAATGGCTCAAATGGCTTATCACTCAGACTGAAAGGGAGTCCTTACATATTCTGTACCTGTCCTCAATTAACTCTCTGACTTTGTTCCCTGCATTATGTCCCACCCTCACTCTGTGTCAGCCACATGGACTCCCTGCTGATGGTGGAGTCTCAGGGTCTTCACACCTATTCTAGGCATGGAAGAATGCTTGTTGTATTTACTGCTGGGCCCTGGATATGGCAAACTTGTAGTAACTGTTGAATGAAGGAATAAATAAAAATTCCAAAATTATGTGGCATTTTTCTGGCTCTGGGTATTTCATTCTCCTCTTGAAAATACTTTTTTTTTTCCTTGCCTTTCTAAGACCCTAGATTTGCTGTTTACATTTTAGGAAAAATTTAATCTCCCAGAACTCCAGGGTAATTACTAAACTCAAGAGAAGTGGGCTATAATGTCACTTTCCTCCTATTGATATTGCCATCTACAATGCAACTTCCAAAAAGAAAAACATTAATTTGAAGTGTACATGTCTTTACACTTTTGTAAACTTTTAAATTCTATAGACCAAGATATTTAAAGCATAACTTTATTGCATAAACACAGTATTTTTAAAGTAAAATTAAGATACTTTAGGAAAGTGAAGTAAGCTATTTTAAATATAGAATAAAGAAATCTTGATAACTTTAAATAATGACAGTATTTTTTAAACTAAGAAATATATTGCTTTTAGGTGCATGGAGATTATATTGCATATCAATAAAAGATGCAAGCACTTAGTTTTTGACAATTACCAGGCAAGCACCAGTATACAGAGAGAAAACTATCATTTTGGAATCAAAAGTTGTAATAAATTATTTAATTGCACTGAAATCCTGTCACTTTTAGCTGATAAGAAATGTATAAATACTGAGCTTTGGGTAAATCAGTTATAAGGCCATCATTTCATTATCTGCATTTATTCTGGACATATGTCATTGGAAGCAAATAACTTCAGAAAATATGGATTTATAAGAGTAAACTGAGCAACTCACAAGCTACAGATAACTTTTTTAGGCTGGGATTCAGACTACAGAACATCAGAAATAGTGCAGAGCCAATATTAGTATAACCGTATTCAGCCAAATAGCTTGTCCAACGTCCATCTTCTGGAACTATCTGCTGTACTGAAGCACAGAAGAAAAAACAAAGCGACAACAAAAACCCACTTGACTTCCAATGTTAAGCTGACTTTAGACAGAATATAAATGACCAACTAGAACTAAGCCATTGTTTGCATCAACATTCCGCATGGACCAAGATTACCACTGGTTGTCTGGCTCACAGTCTTTGGTTGCCTAGAGAAAGGAGACGCACTCAGAGGTATTTGGTTCTATGTTTGGAAAAATGCTGTGCCAAGGTCTGCCCGTAGTCTCACCCACATGTAAGGGGAGAGCGAGTAGGCATAGCCATCAGCCTCCCAGCAGAAAATCTGTCAACAGTTTTCTAGAAGACTTGGAGACAGTTATAACAGTGGAAAAAGGCTTATACAATTGGCTTATATGTCCTTTTCAAGTAAAGTGTCCTAGTTGCTAAAGCACATTCCAGACTTAGATACACTTTGTATCACAGTGAATTCATTTAGATTTTAATCAATCTATAATGTTTCAGAAGTTCTATGTTAAAAACATGTAATGAGGTAAATACAGATTAATTCATTTTATTATTTAAATTCCAGATTATTTAATGATTTCCCTCATTTGTGGAGTATAACAACAAAGCAAAACTGAAGGAACAAAACAGCAGCAGACTCACAGACTTCAAGAAGGGACTAGTGGTTACCAAAGGGGAGGGGTGTGGGAGGGCAGGTGGGGGAGGGAGAAGGGGATTGAGGGATATTATGATTGGTACACATCGTGTTGGGGGTTCACGGGGAAGACAGTGTAGCACAGAGAAGACAAGTAGTGACTCTGGCATCTTACTACACTGATGAACAGTGACTTCAATGGGGTGTGGGAGGGACTTGATAATACAGGTGAATGTGGTAACCACAATGTTTTTCATGTGAAACCTTCATAAGAGTGTATATCAATGATACCTTAATAAAAATAAATAAATTCCAGAATATTTGAATATTTACTACTATCTCAGTAGCTCTATACTAACAGAACAATTTTAGTATACAATGACTATTTTTAAAAATGGAAAAAAAAATCCTGAATTACTTGAAGCATTTATTCCTTCATCTCTAGTATTTTCAATTTCCATATCAGTATCTCTATGGTGTTGGTGATATTATACCTTCCAGAACTTTTATTATTTTAATTCCTCTCACCAGTCCTCCATATTTATCTCATATATAATCTTACCTATTCCTCCCTCCATCCCTTCATTCAACACATTTATTGAGCATTCAACAATATTCCATCAACAAATATTTCCTGAGTACTTCTAAGCATTAGACATAGGGTTATAATAAAGATAAACAGAGTATGATCCCTACCCTTCTAGGAATTTGAAGTCTTGGAAAGGAAAACAGACATTAAACTATTGAAATGCAACAGAATTCTAATATTATAAATAGGCTTACATAAAATATTTTAGGAACACAAGAGTGGAACAGAGGAATGGGTGCACTGGAGAAAAGTTTATGGAAAGACAACATTTGCGCTTAGTTTTTAATAAGAAATGGTCAGGAGGAAAGAGGAAGCCCAGGCATTCTGGGCACAGAGCATACTGATGAGCAAAGAGGCACAGAAGCATGAGGAAGCAGGCCCCATCTTTATGACCAGTGAATAGTTCAATGGGAACACAGACTAATAATATACATGCAGGAGCTGAGGGCTATGGAACAGACTGGACTGGGCGTGCCTCCTTTTCTAAGTTAATCAAAGTGGGCTTTAACTTATGGGCAGTCAGGAGTGAACAGAAGTTTTGTGCAGCTGAGTAACCACCACAGATCTGTTTGAAGGGAAAGATGGATTTTGTGACACTGAGGAAGGTGGACTAAAGTAGAAATAATAAAGGAACAGACCAGTAGAGTCTGCTGGGTGGGAAGCTGTGCTACCTACCAATCTCCAGGTGAAATTATAAGCAAAGGCTAGGATGAAATGGAAGAGATGGATTCAAAAAACATTTCTGAGACAGAATCTACAGAATTTGGCAAGTAATTGAGTGAATGCCATTTGCATGTGTATGTTATGTCGGAGTGGGCAGAAGGAATGGGAGCAAGACAGGAGTTGAGAATGTGTCCAATTTCCCATTTTTCTTTTTCTTTTCTTTTTCTGCCTAAAGAGGACTGAGATGTCGATGACATTTACTGAGAAAGAATCCACGAAGAAAGGAGGATCACAGGCAAGGGTGGAGGAAAAGGTCTTTTACTTTTCAGACGTCTTCAGCTTGAAGTCCCTGTGGAGTAATATTACATAGAGATGACCCAGTAGGCAGTAGGAAACGTGAAAACGAAGCTGAAAGAGAGGACTGTGAGATGGAGATGCAGACTATGTATGGCATGGACTAAATGTCATGAATATGCAGATAGTATTTAAAGTCACAGAAATAGATAAGGTCTTGCAGGAAGGGAGAAGGCCAAAAGTAAGCCTTAGGGAACAAAGTTTTAAGAGACAAGCAGGAAACAGCAACATGTTGATGAAATAACAAGAGAAATAAAAGAATCAAGTGATAGGGTTAAAATCCATGGAAAGGAAAAGGTTAAAGAAAGAGCCTAAGGGCAATAGTATCAAATGTCTCATCTTATTAGAGTCTGTGGAGTTTATATCCTTACACTGATTTTGCCAAGAGAAAACAATATCCAGAATGATTGCTGGCATGAGAGTTCACATACCAGTAAACAGTAGAGACAAAATGTGCCCTGCTGCTCTGTAGGTCCAAAGCTAGTATTTTGTCCTCTAAAATTCACTGCCTCTTCAGCAACAGCTTCATGTGATAACTTAAAACCTCCAGTTTCTCAATTTAATATAAATTAAATGCAGTAATCTTCTTAGGATCACTGTAATCAATAGGTCTCTGTAATCAGTAATTCATTTATCATCCCCTTCGTGATTCTACCACAGGTCTGTGCTTTCAACCTACTCTGCTTCTAATTCCCTACAAACACTTTTTGTTTCTCTTCCTCTACCTGGGATAGACATGCTGTCCATTCTTCGCCACAGTTCAAGGTCCTGACCACCTACCAGGAATAACATACCTCACCTTCCCCATTGATCAATGTGCCATTAGGAATATTCCATTATTCTGGGCTCCCTTGGCATTATTTGTACATATAAAGAATTTTGAGTCCTTGTTTACTTGAAAATATTCAAATGTGTCTATTCTTTCTTCAAAATTAGCCTATAAGCTCTTCAAAGGAAGATGTAGCTTTACAGGATCAATTTTTAACCCTATTAATTAAATGAGAGCAAATGTTTGGGTAGGAATGTGATGTTAGCAAATGTGGAAGTGGCATGGCTGCCATAAGTTCAAAGACAAAGAGTACACTAAAATCAGCACCTAGTGTAAATAAAACACATAACCTAACCAAAAGTAGTGGCACTTATACAGAATGGCAGATTTTACAAAAAAAAAAACTGTTTAGTCAGTTTTTTCCTCAAAATAAATATACTTTAAATAATTATTTGACTAAATTATGTTTCCACAAGGTTGATCAACATCTGTACTTACATTGTTATACAATACACAGGAAACAGTATTTCAAGTAAACTAGTGTTATTCTTTTAGACTTCCCCTTAAATGTGTATTCTAGAAAATGTGTTCCAGTATTAGATTTGGGCAATGAACTTTGTAGCCCAGTTAATGGCCAAGACAGTTTCAGGGCCAATAGTATCTAAGAGCAACACAATATAAACCCTGGATGGTTTCTGAATCTACATTACACGGATAGAATGAAACCAGTGAAACCAAAAAGAAACTTGCATAAACACTCCAGATCAGACATCACACAATAGGAAGTTATTTTCTTTGGAAGTCAGACATGAAAACGAATCACAGAACTGTTCTTTCATTATTTCCATATTACTTAAAACACACAAATATTCTTTGGTTTCTTTTTGTGGGTTTGAACTCCCAAGTTCTTATTTTAAATAAAAAGTAACAGAATACCTATCCATATGGAATAAGCATACAGTGGCCTACTTGGAAAGGCTCCATAAATGACTCTTTCTGTTAGAAAGCTCACAAATGAAGAAATCATAGAATTTTTTACTTTGGACAAACACTTTAAAGTACACAAAAAGCAGAAGTGTGAGACATTAGAGATGCCATATCCCGCACAGAACTTTGAACAAAGCTAAAGATTCCCTTAGATGTTCTATTTAAGTGGTATGAGGAGACATAAAACTACTTGTGTCTTAATAACATTACTGAGACCTTGCAGTATGCCTAATAGTGAGATAAACTACATAGGTTACCCATGCAATCCTAACAACAACCCTCTGAGGACAGTATACATGCTAGAGATGAGCAAACTGAACTAGAGAGAAATTCATGACTTGCCCAAAGTAACCCAGCTAGCGGGGATCAGTGCCAGAATTTAAACCCGGTCAGCCTGACTCTTGGGTCCTGATTCTTAATCTCTGATGAGTTCTCGAGTGCTACCTTCTTTCTTTAGGGTAAAATATTTTTCTAGTAAAAGTTAAAATAATATAACGACATATTTTATAATGGGTTATGTGGCCTTAGGGCTTCCATGTTTCATTAAAGTTGCCTAGCCCATCAAAACTAATGTGAATGCAGAGAAAAAGAAAAACCAGAATGCAGTAAAATTAATGGCACCCTGCAATGTATCCAAAGGAGAAATGCAATTTCCAATGTTCATTAAATAAGCTTTGCTTATCACCAGTGATTACTTATTATCAGTCTTTGCAAGTGTGATTCCTAATTCATGCAAGTAGTATAATAGATTTGTGAAAATTTTTCTAAACATTCAGGGTATAAACATTAACGAATTGTATGCTAATAGTCTTTAAAAGGTAATTTTGTGTCCCAAACTTGCTAATTTACTCTAAAAAAATATATAAGATTAAGGATAAGTCAAATATTTTTATTTAACGCTTAGCCCAGGCACACAAATCAGAAGAAAAAACAAGCCATTGCTAAAGCACTCCTTAACATAAAGCAACTACAGAAATGTACTCTTTACAGTATGTCATTTACATATACATAAGAAACAGACCATTAGAAACTAGATCTACAGCAGCAATACAGAAAGCTCCTTTAAATTATTAGTCTCTGATTTTTCATATCCACCCCTCATAAGAAGGTTCTATCAGTTAAAACTTAGGAAGCAAATGTTCTACTAAGTCATTTAAAAGCAAAAACATCAGCTGTTTAGCATTATCAGTATAGGACTCTCCCTGGGCAGAGCAGAATTTAGAGCTCTTAGTAGGAACACTGCATCTAAAGGCATTAAATTCTACTCTAAAATCAAGGAGCTCTTAGAATGAAAGAAACACTAGCAATATGAAAAGGAAGATACTCCCAAAGAAAACCTTTTTAAAAATTTCATACAGGACAAGTGGTAAAGACTAAATAATAGCATGAGAGAATTTACCAGGAAGGCAGAAAGCATGATACATGCCATTTGAAAAATTTCCTTACCATATACTGCATATTTGATGCTGTTGGGTACACCTGACTTCGTAATTTATTATGAAGGTCCAAGATACTCTGCATGTCATTGTCTGTGATGGCCCTTTTCCCTCTTTGCTTGGCGGTCCACCACTCACCATCCTCATCCGTGTACTTTTCCAAAAGCTTCTCCAATAAAGTGGCATTAGGAACTATCATGGCTGGAACTGCTTTGGCCATGAATAGCACTGCGGTTACTCTGAGCCACTCCCGCGCAGTACACTTCATAATGAATGATCTCAGGATTTCCCCAGGAAAATCTCCAAGACAGGTTCTTCCACTCCTTTTGGCTATAATGACATGCAGTGTGATGAAAGTGAAAATCTAGGCAAATATTAATTTTCTAATAACAAACGTAAAACAACTACACAGGAGTGTGCCAGTTTGATTTGTCTATATAAGACGAGCAAATGGATACACAGGTTTTAAAGTAACTTATCTTCAACCCGTTTTTCCTCCAGAGGACTTTTTACAATGCACCACTTTCACAAAATAGACAGCTATATTTTCCAAGATAATATGCATAAGGCCAAAAACAAATGGCAAAAATAGCCCAGAAGAGTCAAAATTTGAAAACAATTTCTGAATTACAAGGCTTTAAACCACGATTACATACAGCCTGTAAAGTGTTTTATATCAATCTAGAAATCCATGTGCCTTACTATGCTTTAAGGTATCATTTTATCCCAGTGTCCCATCTCCAGTTCACAGGCATTCAGAATGTCCACAACATTCTGAAATGGAGATGAATGTTTTAAAGTACAAAATGTTATTCATAACATAAATTCAGAGTACATCTAGAGGGCCCAGTGAACTAGTGAGAATAAAGGGTTCGGGACCCCGGAGGAAGTCTCCTCTTACCCAGGCAAAGGTTAAGAAGGATTCAACCATTATTTCTGGAAGGTGTGCGCTAACCTGTGGCCCGCACCGATAAAGCCAACAGGTCACCAGCAAGATCCAGCGGGTTTCCTTCCACACGCCACAGGCGCACACTGACTGCTCTGGGAACCCCAGCGCAAAGCGCGCCTCAGAAGGAAGTTGTGAAACCCACGAAGTCCCCTCCAAGCTCCGGCACATCTCCACGCCGCAGCTGTCGGAGTAGCCCACCATACTCCGTGTTTGACCATTCTCAACAAGTTGGCTTTTTTTTTTTTAAGTTGATTTTAAAAAGAAAACGGTAGCTAGGAAGAAGTGGGAGCTGGACTCGGCGATGCGCCCTGAAGTTGCCCTTACCTCTCCGGTGTGCAGCTGCCCACCGAGCCCAGCCGCCCCAGCCTCCGCACGCGGCCACGCACGCAGTCCTTCGGGAAGGACCGGGCCACCGCGCGTCCTCCGGCGACGAGGCGCCGACCGCAGGGGCGCGAGCCTCGGCCTCGACGGCTCCTCTCGGACCTGGGAGAAGGAGCGGGCGAAGCGCTTCAAAGTTAGAGCCTGCAGTCGGGCGGAAAGGGAGCTCCCCGGTTAGCTCGCCGGGGTGGGCGTCAGCGCTTCTCCGAGCCTGATGCGCAGGAACAAGGGGCGGGGACACGAGCTGCTCGCGGCGACGGCTGGCGGCGGCCTGGCGCTCCCGCTCGGTGCAGCCGAGTGCGCACAGCCGGGCGCCCAGCGCTTCCGCCGCTCACTCCGGCGGCGGGGCATTTATTGCGGCCCCTGCGCGGGCACGTGACGTGGGCGCCCCTCCTCGCCCACCCCCACCTCCGCCTCCACCCCGCCCCGGCCGGCCGCCCGCTGCTCCCCCGGCCCTGCGAAGCTGGGACGCCTGGCCTTTGTGGGCGTGCTGTGGGCCTCAGAGACCGGGCGGGCAGGGTCTGGACCCTGTGGGAGGCGTTTGCAAGGCGGCCCCAACCTCTCCCGCCCCTCGCATCTCCCCCTGCTTTCCCAGATCTGGTTCCTTCCCGATGAGCTACTGAAATGACGTTAAGAACTCTTAAAGAAAAGGAGCAGCTCTAGTGAGTTTGCAGAGGGGTTTGGGGTGGGGTCAACACCTGCGATCTCAGAGGCACAGAAGGGGGGGTGCGGACGGGGAGAGAAAGGCTTTCATTTTCTCCAGGGGATCGCTTCTGTTTCCAGGACCCCGTCTTAAGTTGTTCTTTGTGGCTCCCTTCAATCTTAATGACGGCCAGATGAGGAAGGGGTTTCATACAATTTGTGATCCGTCACTTGGGATTGCCAGGTAGTTGAGAGCCCCACTTCATCCATAAAATACGTGGCATTTGCTTCCCAAAGTGACCACAGCATTTTTTTCCCCTAAGGATGCAGATATTTTTGGAGTTAAATTTTATCAGTGCTACCTTGACAGGAATTCAAAACCCAGCCCTAGAACTGATAGTGAAATGAGACCGCTGTTTTCTCTGTTGTCCGTGTTATAATCTGGAGTAGAAAAATTAATTTTAAATTCACAAAGGCTCACCCTACTGAGTGTGGTGCTTCTTGTACAAGTAGGTTCTTCTTTTTTTTTTAAGAAGCATTTATTAATCCATTTACCTTTGCTTCCCTTAGGTAATGAGTGATGATTTCAATTTTCTTTATTTCTAAATGCTAGAATATATTGCATATATAATCAAATGAATTAAAACATATTGAAAGTAACTCCCAAATCATCCCAGGCTGTTACCTATCTCTTTCCACCATCCAACTACACTTTACCAAACCTAGAAACTCAAATCTAAGCCTCTAGTGAACATGAGATCTTCTTTTTTGTAGGAAAGGCCCTGAAGGTAGAAAGTTTTGTTGCATATATGACTTTCCTAGGTGTAATTTTGCAATTTTTGTAGCAGCTTAAAGAGACTATTAACTTTGTACTTTTCAAATAGTTATTTATAACTCCCACGCACAAGGTTCAGAAAACTGACTTTCCCTCCTGGAAACTGCAATTTTATTGTGGTATTGAAAAGTATACTGAGTATCAAATAGAAAACCATTACAAGTAGTGACATTATTTTGAATTTTTTCAAAGAGAATTTAAATTGAGAAGAAGGGAAGTAAGGTGATAAGAAAATGATGTCAAATGCGTTGACACTTGAATATTTCCATTATAAAACCTTTCCATGCAATATACAAATCGAACACCTAGAGGCTCACATTAAAGGAAATAAGATTTGGTTTTAATTTCAAACCTCTCTCCAAGCAAGAAAAATAAGTTTGTATCTCTTGACTCATTGGCCTCCAGTTTGTTACTGCAGGTCTTATTTTTATGTAAACAAATAATTCAAACATCCATTATATTAAATATCAGTATTTCAATAATGCATCTGGTCATGTTGATTTGATATATATGCTGGAAATGCCGTTTTGAAGAACAAAATCAAACACAATATTCTTGAATATTTAAGGATGATTCTGTTTACATTTTTATTTGTTGAGAATCTGTATGTAGACAGAAGAAAACATATCCACACAGAATTCATGTAAAAGTGGCACTTTGGTTTGTGGCTGAGTCTGTTACTTATAAAGCTGTGGTTGTTCTTAGCATTACTACTTTCTTGTGGTAGACACTGTTTATTGACTAACTGACACCCAGCCTTCCACCCCTTTCTTCCAAGCCCATAGCCTCCAGGTTACTGGGAGTGGTCACCTTCTCACACTCTGTCAAACTGAGTTTGAACCCGCAGCGGGTGAATGCTGATTAGTCAAACCCAGTGGTCACTATCCATTTTAGCTACCAGGGACTCATCCCCATGCAACCCTGGCTACACAGAGAAAGGAAGAAACCTGCTTAGGGAGGAGGGTTAGCAAGGGGTTTTTTGTGTGTGATACAAAGAGATGCAGCAAGATAAAATGTAGCTTCAGGTTCTGGTAAGTTTGTGAAATTTAAAGATGCAGCTGTTATCCTTCAAAGAAGAGGGACAAGCCTGAGGGTAGACACTTAGCATCTTGGCTGAGCAGATAGACTGAGTCTAGTCTCCCTTTTTCTAGCTGTAAGAGTTACAAAATGTATTGTTTAAGCCACATTGACTAGTGTATTCAGTTACTTACAGATCAAAGTATTTAACAGATACATTTCTACAAAGAAGATAACTTTCTCTGGCAATGACTTATTTACTCCATGCTGTTCTCATTTTCTGTTCATGTGCATACACAGATGCAATCTTTAAATTTTATGTGTTTTTCTACCCTGTGCTTGCAAAAGGATGTATATACTCGTCCCCAGACATTTCATCCACTTTATAGTCTCATGACCCACAAACCTCAGTCTCAGGTCAAGGCTGTTCTATCACTACATTGTTGGTAAACTCATCCTCCCTTGGGGAATATAAGAATAGAATGCATGTCATGTTTGGGGAGGTGGAATCACTGTAGTGCAACTTTTATAGCATGCAATTCTAAACTAAGATGCCAGAGTTGGTTCTGTGACATGTCATTAGTCATGGAACCTTGATTATGCTACTTGGTCTCTATCAGCCCTGGATCCTTCCTCTTTTCAGGGAAATAATAATAACTTAATAACAATAGCAGCTATATCAAACTTTGTCACATTGTGTATTAAGATGAGTTAATACATGAAGCACTTACTTAAAACAGTAACAGATAAATAGAAAAAAACTCAATAGGAGTTTAGTACTAAGTATTATAAGAACTGAACTACAGGCTTTATATTTGCTACTTTACATACTCAATGGGCTTTAATCAAAGTACTCTGCAGTTTAAATTTTCACTTTTAAATAGAAGTAACTGGCTATACACATGTTAAAAACAATCTGTAATATTTCTGGCAGTGTGTAGCACAGTTTCTTCTCATAGTTGATATAGTATTCTGTTCTACTTACCATAGGACATGGTTTCCATTCTTACCCAAAGCAGTTATTTGTCTCTGACTCAAGATCTGAAATAGAGTTCATATATATATGAACATGTATATGAACATGTATATATATGAATATGTATATAAATGGGTTTATGTATATCATGACCAACTTTTAATGAATACCATACCCAGTCTTTCTACTCTAGCTGCAAGTGTGTAACCAATTATTGAAACTTTATTATTGAAATGCAACATGCATTAAACTGCAAAAATCTTAAGATATGACTTGCTGAAGTTTTGCAAAGTTAATAATGCATGGAAACTGCTCAGATCTAGATAGACAACATAACCATCCCCTAGAAGCTTCTTTTGTGCTTCCTTCCATAAAGATGCATCCTCCCCAAAGGTAACCAATATTCTGACTTATTTAAAATTAGCTTTGCCTGTTTTTAATCTTTACATAAATCTTTGCATCATACAGTAAATAATTGCATTGTCTAGCTCTTTTTGTGTCTTGTTTCCTTTATTCAACATGTCAACAAGATTCATCCATGTTATTGTATATAGCAGTAATTTCTTCTTTTTCTTTGAAGAACATAACACAATTTATGCATTATGTTGTTGAATATTAGAGTTCCTTTCAGTATAGGGCTGTTAAAAATAATAAGAACATTCATATACATGTTTTTGTGCACATATTTACACTTTTTTTATTGGCTATATAGCTAGGAGTAGAACTTCTGGGTCCTAATGTATACTTATGTATACATGCTGAGATCCACATTGATACCATAAACAATTTTAGTGGACAAATTGGGTTGTATACATTTTTTTCTTATAGAATTGTAGGCATCTTTTATAAGTGCTGGGCACATGTCCTTTTTAGGTATAAAGTATTTTATTAATTTCTTATTTCTCTCCTTTCCTTGCCTTTTCACTCTTGTAATCATGTCTCCTGATGAACAGAATGTCCTATTTTAATAATTTACCCATCTTTCCCTTTTGGCTAGTGATGTGTGTGATCTATTGGAAAAGTACTTGCCTATTCCAAAGTTAAGAAGAAAAGTCCTATACATTATCTTCTAGCTTTATTATTTTACATTTTACCATCAGGTCTTTGATCCATCTGGGATTTTTTGTATGATTATGACAAGGGAGAGACCAAATATTTAAAGGTTGAAATGATTATATTAAAGCTTGTATTTCTTATATTCATCACTATAAAATTCTTTATGAATTTATTCTGCAGAAAGGGTAAATTTCAAAGTTAAGAGATAGAAAAAATGTCTTTGCTCTTCAAATCTAGAGTCACTATGATGCTTCAATTAGGTAATTTAAAAATATGAATGCTGAGATCCACATTGATACCATAAACTGAAAATTCTTTAACCTCTTTCCTGATGTATAGGAAAGTAATTATTTTAAGCTTATTTTAGATTTGCAGAGGACCCATATTGTCATGCATTTTAAATATGACTGATCTCATCATTAAATTCCAGATTCATTTTTAAGTTATATTCTTCATATATATTATTCATTTTAAGTTATATTCTTCTGCCCTCTATAAATTTAAATAAAACAAAATTTCAAGAATTTCTTTACATGCTTCCATGCCTTTCTTGACCTTTTTTCACTGCTTCAAGTCTCTTCTGTTGTTCATTCTTTTCTGAGTGAACCATTCTTCTCCACAAGGATTTTCACTGATCCAGCCAGCCATTATCTATTTCTTCATTTTCCTCGAAATCTTATCAATTTTGATGATATAAATCATGGCTATTCAAGTACTTATGTTAACTCTCCAACAATATAAAGAGCACCTTGAGAAAAAAAAGATGTTTATGAGACCTTTGTATTATTTACACTGTTAAATCATCAAATGAATCTGTAATTTTGGAATAATATGTATTTCTCAGAAAAATACATACATGTTGCTGGACATACAAGCCTATAGGCAGGAGAACTAGAATCCACAAAATAAACAAAGTACATTATACGAGAGATGATTTTCACTTGGAGATTTTTGTTTTGAAGGAAAACCTATTGAAGCAAACATTAATGTCATAAACAAACTATAAGCAGACAGACCATTCAGATTAATTTTAAAATGAAAACCAGGCATGGCATAACTGTTCTCTACAATTCACTACTATTAATGGTTCGTCAGTGGAAAAGCTTGAGGACTGCCCTATGCTATTTATTCAAATTAAAACTTATGTACATAAACTTTTCTGTGAAAAAAGAGAATACATTCCAATTGAAGCCATCCATTCTTTTCAATATATCATTTCTAAACATTTATAGGGAAATGATGTTTCCTAAAGAGAGGTAGGTCAAATATTCACTAAGAACTATCTTTCAGGATGAGGCTCTACCTGATTGCTGTTCTACTATGTATTTTGTACCTACTGATGGTTTCCTTATGTTTCCATTAGTCCCTTTATAGCTCTTATGAAGAGCTGGTGTGTGTGTAGTGTTAGCATTTGCAGCATTGTAAATCACAGCAGGAGCCATAGATGTGAAACTGAAAAGAGCTATTTGTTCATTTAAAACTGTCCATCCTGGTTGAAACACTGTATTTTAATTTCTTTAAACCAGAATATCCAGAATAGCAGGTAATGCTAAAAAACTTTTAAAATTAAAGAAGTGTCTCTGAAGTACATACAGGTTGGCAGGAGAAATCTAGCTGCAGCTTCATCTTTTGATGATCACTTTTCTTTCTAGATCTGTGGGAGTGCTTCTCAATGTGCCCAGGTTAGAGGTTGCCTTCCAGGTGTGCGGGGAAGGGCTGTTGAAAGACAGGCATAATAAAAGGAAAAGTGTTCACCCTTTCATCTACAGAATTAATGTCAGAGACAGGCTTTTCATCCTAATATAAGGAAAATGAGAACTTTCTCAAGTATCATTAGCTAACCCATAAAGAAATAGTTGGCAGAAACTCTGCAGTCTACTTTTAATGGTAATTTTAAAAAATCACATGTAACAAAAATGTTTTGAAACAATTTAAATCACAGGTGTTTTCCCACAAATACATAACTTTCAGAATTAAAAAGTATGTGTATGCATATGATTATAAAATATGAAAATTATATAAATATGCGTATATGTGTGTATTTTTGAATGTTAAAAACATTTCATGAGATAACAGATGAGATTAAGGGAATTTATTTGAATTACATAACTGCAAGGAAAAACACTGGAAATTTGAAAGAAAATGTACAACTTTTCACTTGCCGCATGTTACCTTTAGCTATTCACTATCAGAATCAACTCAAGAATTGATGCAGATTTTAGAAATGCTTTGGTCTAAAAAAGCTGAAATAACTACAAAATAAAGGGTTTGGTAAATAATGACTTAACAAATAATAAAAAGAGCACATGCACAAAGAGGAAACAAGCAGAAATAAACAGCTTTTATGAATAGATCTGAAACATTCATACCCTTGATATTGCACAATCACACTGTTCACACAAGTGCATTTTGGTTCTACTCCTGTCTTGCTTCTTTATATGCCCTTAACTTGGGTACCCATTTTCAGCATCTCACTGCCTCCTAAACATGTCTGTCTTTGTCCCCTTTGCCCAATTCTTCCCCCAAACTACAACATCATTATTCTCAATTGCTGTAACTCTCTGCCTCTTCCTTTCAAGGTTTCATCTCAAATTCTAATTCTCCCAAGAAATCCTAATTGTCCTCATATAGAAGTACTATATACTCTAAAATCTCTATAGACCCTGAAACACTACAGGAAAGCCTATTTTAAGGGCAAAAGCATTGTTTTTAGACTGAAAGACCCTATTCTTTAAGTGGAAGGGTTAATTCCACTGGTAATCCAGATATTAGGATCTTTAAAACATACTCTTTTATATAAAAGAAATACTTAGCAATCTAAACTCATAACAAGCAACATTAAATATAGTATGTACTTGCTGGAATTTAGGTGTAAAATTGTGACATCTTAGGTATAAAAATGTGACATTTTTTAGGAAGTGACTTTTCTTTTTTTTAAGCACTCATTGAAAACCAAGCATATTCCAGCTGGTGTTAGGTTGAACTATCTGCCTACAGATCATTGTCTTGCCATTGACTGTGGTCTTGCCATGTGGCTTGCTTTGTTCAATAGAATGTGGGTGGAAGCAAAGACCTTTGGAGACTTGGCAGTTTCCACTCACCTTCTTGGAGCTTCTGCTTTCTGTCACAAGAAGAGTATGCCCAGGTAGCTTTTGCTCTTTTCATTTAGGTAGGTCTGAACCAATCAAAACCTTGGAGTCCAGCCTTTTCCAACTGATGCCAGCCAACCAAGACCAGAACCAGCATATCAGATCCCAAACACCCAATAAATATTCCTACAAGCCCCTACAGCTTTGTGTGCTCACAAGACTATCATAGCAGGAGACTGACTGATGAATGAATACTTTTATATTTAATATATCAACATTCTCACAACCATGTGAAATATATTACTGAGGTTCAGAAAAATTAAGTGACCAGCACAGAATTTGATGATAAATCTTTCCGTCAAGGCTGATGGCCTTCCCACGACCTCCCTCTTCCTGTCACCTCACCTGCCCTCACCCCACTATTCCTTTCTTTTTCAGGTACAAAATTCTTTTAAAAATGCAAACATTGAAAGTAGGGAACAGGAAATAAGAAGTAGCAAACAAATAACATCAGTGCCAAGCATTTTGTTTTGAAATCTCTAAATCTCACTCATGGCTAAATATCCTCATTCATGACTTTTAAGGTGTGAGAACATTTTTGTGAACCTTGGCATAATGCTCATTGATGTATATTAACAAAACAACACTACATATAAATAGTGGCATCAAGGTGATTTAACCGATAAGAGTAATAGGAAGATGGTGGGTGAAAGTTTCTATCACAACTGTACTCCACAGGTACCTGGAATTTGAGATTTGCACCTCTTTTGAAGAACTGTATCACTTCCCTAAAGAATCTCATGATTTTAAAATTTGCTAGGTAAATTTCTGTTTTAGTCGATCGCAGGATAATGTTATATTTTAAGAAACAATAATGTTATATCTTTTTTGAACTATGTTTTTCAACAGGATAGAAAAACAACCTTAGGAGACTGGTTCAATCCTGAGTGAGGTTCTTGAATTTAGAAGGGTCTGATGGTGCAAAAAAATATATTCACTTGATGGAAGAAATGAACAACAGGAAGTGTCCAGGCTCAAATCCAAGGTAAGGCATATTTCTTGATATTGGAAAAGGGAAAATGAAGGACAAAGGCTTTCTTCCCTTAACAATATTATGTGAAAGAAGTTATGTTCTGAGAAGTAGAGAAATGCTTGTGCCAGGAAGGAAGAAGTAGGTGTGCATGTTTTGAGATGTGAAGGATGGCTGTTACCCAGATGGCAGACAGGACGGCTGAAGGAGGAATCGGAAGAATGCAAGACATGTTTCTCGTTTTGCCAAAGCAGCAGTCTATCCAAGTTTATTCAAGATTTAGTACTTTAAATTTGAGGTGAAACTGTAACTTTAATTATACATTTGGAATATTTGAAAATTAAGATGGCCTGTGGATATAAAAAGAACATCTGGAAAGGAGTATGGAAGAAAAACCATTACTTCTGCAAATCCCGTAAGATGGATTCAATTTCTGTTTAAAATTAATAGCTTATCTGTTAGCAACCATTCAGGTCACAGACCATCTATTAACAAGATAAAGCACTTCTCCCACATGTTGAACAAATTGCCTTTACTTTATCAAACCAGGTTTCCTGTTCCACTTCTGGTTTCTCAGAATTTGTTTAAAGTCTGCCCTTGGCTTGCTTTGTTAAACCAAGGGATAGGAATAGAATTAAAGGAATGCAAATGTGAAGGAAAATAATTCAAAGTTATACAATATACTCTTTCTTTTACTGTTTCTCTTTTTACCATTTGATCCGCTATTCCCTTTTTCACTCTCTCTTTTAAAAAACAACTTCTTTTTGTGACATTCCATTTTACTTTTAATATTAACATGTTTACATCTTAAACATACATTTAACCCAGAACAATTTTTGGAATTTTTAAAGCTATTTGATTTGGTAAAAGATACCTTGCTATTGATCTTCAGTTTGTGGCATAACCCTGGCGTCACTATACTACTGTGGCCATCTAAGCAAGAATATAATATCCTTAAACAGAAGTAGCTCTGTCTTGGCAGTTCATGGATACTCAGTAATTATGACTTACTGGTTCTTAAGTCTACATGACTTTGGTTGCTTTCCAATGGTAACCAACACCATGAAAATACCTACAGAGAGCTGCAGCAAGCCTCTAGAAATGGATTTTGCTCATTAGTTTAGTTTTCACTTACTCATCTGTTTTATAAAAATATGGTAAATATTATGAGGCTTAATAAAAGAAATTGGAATATATCTGAAGTGGTTATAAAAATGAACTTCAGATTATTATTAGCATAATGATATATAAAATGACTTATAAAAAACTTTATTCATGTTTATTGAAAAGTAAGTTAAACTAAAAGAAATAACCATTCTCTATTGTTTATGCATATGCAGTAAGCTAAATTACTGGCAATTTTTCAAAATTAAAACTTCACTACCTTAAAGAAATTTCTGCCAAGAAAATGCCACCATTTGGTTTGATGTGTTTTACTCTCAACTATAAGAATCATGTCTTTCATGATTATGAGAAAATAGTGAAAGCCAGTGGTCAGTCTAGTTTAGATGTTTAACCACTGGAGATAATATCTCAAAAGACAAAAGTGTTTGAGATAATCAATTTCATTACTATATGCATTTAATTAAATGTGGCAAATTCCAAAGCCATTATGCCTGATAAGGACAACTAGCAACATTGGTTCCATATTCTTAGATAATTTATTTCCAACTTGTTTTGCCAACTTTACCAATATGATTTTCTTTTCAGTTGATAACTACTTCTAGATTGCCAGAACAAGAAATGAATGACCTCTACTACTGGACTCACGTCTGATAGATCATAGTTTAACTGATATAACAATGAATTCAAATGAATGGAGGTCTCTGCACGCATGGACATTTTCTGTACACTTTCTTACCTTTTATAGCCAAGGTATCCCTTTCCTAATTAGAAGAATAAGTTTATAAATAAAATCTAACTAACTGATTACTTTGTATTTATAATGTCTAAATGAGGAAGGCTTAGAACTCTAGTCAATGCACTTTCACTTTATTGAACTTCTAAAAGGATTAATACATTACTTTTGACAAAATCTGAGTATTTGTCCCTGAGGTTGCATCAAATGAGGTTGTCAGGTAAGCACAGACAGAGTGATGGCCTTTTAACTATCATCAAGACCAATACCCTCACCTGCCACAGGTGCTCATAGTATAATGTGAACAGAGGAAAACATCACTGGGGAAATGCAGTTTTTGATGAGATTAATGGATTAATTGTCTGATTATACCACTGGAGCCACTGAGTTCCACTCTGTTACTTTATCTAGGTGGAAGGTTTTCAGATATATTCCAATTTATTTTATTAAGCCTCATTTATGGCGGTGAAAATTTCAAAAATGTATGAGGATTCCCTTCCATATAGCAAAGTCATATTTTTAGCCCAAAGCAAGATCAAGTACATCTAAACAGATGCCAACTCTCCCAAGGACAAACCTGGAAAAAATAGAATGATTCTAGCTGCAAATTTTGAAGATATTGGAATTTTGGATTTTAGGGGAAAAAAGGAAAATTCTAGTCATGACCAAAAGAAGGCACCTTGCATGAGCCCTTCCCTTCTGGTCAAGAAACTAATGAAAAGACTCAGTATTAGGAAAAGCAATGCTTACTACGTCAAGTTGGAGTAGCATCGTTAGCAAAGCTTGGTGGAATTTGTTTTAATAAACTCTTGCAGTAAATTTTCTGTGATTCTACGTCTCCAAGTTTATCTTTTTGTTATTTTCAGAGATCACATCTATAAGTGAGCTCCATGATTAGTGATGTGGAAACTCAGCTGAATCACTGTCATGTGTCTTTTTAAAGGATTTTCATACTCATTTAAATACTCATCAAGTCAAGAAGTCAGTGCTAAGTTGGCAAGAAGCCACTCTTTGTCAACAGCACCCCATGATGATTTCTGCTTAATGAAAGTGAGGTAGCTAGAGATGTAAAGGAAAAATAGCCAATGCTTTCCATGTATTTGACTCAGAACTCTTGTTAGTTATATCCTATAAATACAGTGATCTCCATCTGTCTTTAAAAATGCTTGCTGGTTCAGGGATTGGCTGTGTGACCAATGGGTTAGAGCACAATAAACCCATGCATATTTGGAAACTTGGCATATCACAGGTGAGGAGAAGAAGTGGGAGTGGGACTGGCTCATTCAGTAAATGGTCCTGTGAAAAATTACTATCACTATGGAAAAATGAAATTCTAAGCTTATTTCACATCACAAACAAAAACAATATCAATTTTATAAAAGACATTTATGGGAGTTTGAAACTTGTAGAATAAATAGCTTTTGAATAATAGGTGAAGAAAGAATGTATTAAACAAGATAGGAAAACCACATACCCCCCAAAAAACGTGATATATTTAACTATGATAAAAACTAATGCTTTGTCATGATAAAAGACCCACTAAAAAAGTTAAAAGACAAATCACAGATTAAAAGAAGACAATTGTAACTTATATAACTGACATAATTGTATTTAGAATAAGCACAAAACCTCAAAAATTATGAAGAAAACCACAAACAACCCAAACAGACAAAATAACCAAGGAACAGGAGAAGAAAACTGAAAGTCTAATAAAATGATGAAATGTATTATCTCATTAGTAATAAGGAAAATACAATAAAAAAATAATAAATATCATTTAAAACCCATCATACTGGCAATATAAACATTTGACCAGGACAAAGAGAAAGAGGGACTCTTATAGTAACATTTTGGGACTTACTATATGGCAGAAACTCTGCTAAGCACATGCCATTACTGATACAAATTTTAATATGGACAAATAAGTTATAAAACCTACATAGGAATGAAACACACCATCTTAGATTAGAGGTTGCCTTTACGAATAATAATAGAGGAATGAGCCCTTCCCACATTAATAATCAGGGAATATTGTTCCAAAGAAGGTTTTCTGCATCCATCTGTTACCTTTTAAATTGAAAGAGGAAGAGACAGAGACAGGGAAAGAGAGACAGACAGATTTGAGCCTCAGCCAGGAGGAAATTGTTAGTCAATGTGCCTTCTGCAGCCTTGCTACCTCTGTCTCATAGCAGTCTCATCCCAGAACTCATGCTCTTAAGGTCTCTATTAGGGCTTCCAGCAAGTGAGATAATTATTATTATTCACTTCATGTGCAATGAAACAGAAAGTGTAAGATGTTAGCTGACTTGCACATAGCTAGCAATTGAGGGAGTCCTAATTAGAATGCTGATCTGATATGCTCTGAAAACACATTTTGGCAAGGCATTCTACCAGCTGAGCCAGGGGACACACTGGTAGGAAGCATCTGTGGCACAGAGGGAAGGCTGTGATGTGGAGTCCACACAGGAGGTCCATTCAACTTCTGACATTTATGAGCAGCATGAACTTGGAAAAGTCACATGAGCTCTCTGAGGCTCTCTGAGCCTTAGTTTCCTCATCTCTGAAAAAGATCCAATAACATGTACTGCAAAGAAATTGTGAGAGTCAAAGCGATACTCAATATAATGCACTTTATCAATGCAAAGCAATGAACAGTTTTCTTTAGAAAAAGAAACTGTTTCTTCTGGTTGGGAATTAGTAATCCCCAAATTCCCATTGCCTAGCGCACTGCTTACATAGTAAAATTCAGTAAGTATTTGTTGATGCTGATGTTGGTCGGTCCACACAAGAACGTAGAAGTCAAGTAAAACTGGCAGCTCTCTATCGAAGTCCCATACAAATACATGGGCCTACAAAGGAGTAAAGGACCCCAGAGTGACATGCATGGGTTTGTCGTTAAAAGTCCTTTTAGAGAAAAGACGAGTCGGGGCCCGAGTCAGCTTTTTGAACTAATTCTATTAACTTGGACAAATCTCAGGGCCCGCTGTAAGAAAACTTTTAAAAAATTATGAAACAAAAATAATTCAGTGATGAATATTAAACTGATAAAATAAATTTAAAGTCACAGCAAAAATGCAAGCCTTACAAAGGTAACAAATAATATCACAAAATCTAGACCAATGGCATAATATATTTCTCAATTTCTACATGAAACACTTCTAATGTGTCCTCTTAGTTTTTGAATGCTTAGTCTTTGATCACCTCTTTGTATGACAATAATCTTATAATATTTCTTAAAGAGATACTAGAAAGATATTTCATATTTCCTCCAACATGAACCATCAAAGAAGCCATTTCTAATGCAGGCAGTTAGCAATCACTTAGCTAAATCTAGAAGAGTCTGCGAACTAAATAAATATATCCCGCCTATTATAAACTGCCCAGCTCAATCCTTATTTACCCAACAATCCTTGGGATCACTTCAGCATGACCCTACAGAGAACAAATGTCATGGAGGAGAGTTCTTAACTAGCTGTCATCAAAATACAGTATTTTTCAAATTTTACAGAAACAATATACCATGTGAACATAATACTAGTGCCTTTCTTGAGGTCCTGCAAGATCTCTTGAGGTAATGGACTCTGAAGTTGATTTTCATCAGCCTCAGTGAATCTGCCTCTCTACTCAGTTTGCCCTCCATCCACCAAGACAGGCCAAAGGAGTGCGAAGTCAGGAAGCTGGGAGTAAAGGGTAATGGAGAGGAGGAGCACCCTTCCTGGTCCTGTTAGTTCCTATTGGCATTGTAATAATCTTAGTTGTTAAGCTTCCCTGAAAACTGGCCAGAATTTCAAGTCTCCTCTCCAGTGGAAATTGTAGAAAAGAACACCACCTTCCTGCCAGGACTTTCACTCTTCTACTGCCAAAGAAATTAAAATCGAAATGTCATTTCATTGATGTTTAAAGTAACTTAGCCTGACAGAAATGGCTTTTATTATCTTAAGAGGGAACTTCATTACTCCATGATAATGTATTAGGAAGATGCTTCAGCACTTGGGACTAGGAAGGTCTGACTGGCACCACTGAAGTTCTGTGTCAACGAACTGTGCGCTGAAGGAGAGGTATGAATGTCACACACGTGGATTCCATTGCCGTTGGGTCACCGTTAATACTTCTTTCCATGTGCTACACGCTACCCAGGCAGTTTAAAGAATCACTGTCTGTCTAGGTTACCATCGTGGAGCGGCATAACGTGTAGTATTATAACAGAGCACCTTTGGCAGAGAGGAAAACAGGGCTCAATGTGAACTCCACCTTCTCTTTTGCCTTTCCATCTAGGCCACAGGGAGAAGGAACTGGAGGTTCAGATGAGGACAGCTTCACAAGGCAACTAAAAAAAAAATTGAAAACCCTTAAAACCAAACCACAACCATGCTCACACTAACCTGGCCCTGGGATCCCTAATTCCAGTAACACCCTTGGATTGCGTCCACTCTTCTCAAAGCTCCCTCCCAAGCCTGAAGGAGCTGAGGAGTGCCTTTCTGCTCAAACGAGACACTAAAGAACAGACTCAGCAATAGGGCAAAGCTCTTGGCTCTTGTAGGCAGAGGAGCTGGGAGAACAGCAATGAAGGGCACGTTAGTTTTTCCTGATTTGTGGCCCTCAGGTTGATAGTCTACCCATGATACAGTCACCAAAATTCACCTTTCCAAAGTGTAGACTCTGGAAAAATCAGTTCTGTATTATATATAACAGGTGCATTTTATGTTACACTTGTATATTCATGATTTTATATTTCATCTACTTTCCATAATTTGAATATTTAATGTAGCCCAGAGAGTTGGTATTTAAAGGACATATATAAAGAAATGCAACAATTGCAAAAGCATTTTACCTACCATTGACAACAGTCTAGGCATGAGGCAAACCAGGCTGAAATATGTTTCTCATCATTTAAGGTGAAAAATAATTGTTGACACAGTTTTGTGTTTTGGACAAGACAACAATGTGTTGACTGTTATGAATTGGTAATAAAAAGTGAAAAAAAAGGAAAATTTGTATCTGATATTGTTCTTTTCCTACAAATTTCAAGTGGCTAGTCCAAAATAATTTTATATTGGCTAGTAATCCATTTTCACATGTTATGTTCATTAAGGATATTGTAAAAACAAGAAAAGAGTGAAACCATCACCCAACATCACTTAATCTGTTAATGGTTAAGTGGTAAAAATGACATCAGAGTGATGGAAAAAATAAATGAATTGCAGTAACTACCTTGAGGTTACTAAACTATCTTTTGGCATTCTTTTTCTTCCACGGTCCATACTGATTGCATTAAGAGCTCATTTAATTTCTTCAAGAAAGGAATGATGGAATCAAATTAAGTCCATAATTAAATTAATCCATAATTACAAAGTGATTTGTTCCACAAAAATTTTTGCAGGTTAATATAATTTAGACACTCTAAGTTTTCTTATCTTCCATTTAAATACAGAATAAATTTTAAAGTACTGAAACACATTCACATAAAATTGTAGCTAGTTTTCAAAGGTCTTAGGTTTATACAAATTATCAAAAGGTAGATCAAGTATTTAGAGACTAGATGATTGTTCCCTCTTCTGGTATATCAATTTATTTCAAATGCAAAATATTAAATGTGCAGTATTTGGTTTATAGTAGTTTTATCACTCCAAGAAATAGATGCTACTGTAAGCTTTTTAAAATAGATACTGATTGATTAGTAGAGTCCCCAAACTAAGACTGTAGAGGATAGCTTAAAAATAGGATCTCTGGGGATTAGAATTACGTTTTCTTGCCTTTGATAAGTAGTGAAGACTTTTTTACCCTAAAAACACTTGAAATATGCCTCTGACCACTACCCTTGCATGTAATTATGACTCTGATGAGATGTGAAATGTCTGGTAAGCACGATACTGGGGTGGGAAGGGATGAGGGGCATCCACTGAAGCAGAAATACGTTTTTTGGCACCTTTATAAAGAGATCCAAAAGAAGCCATCACCAAGACTCACTTTCTCCTGCAGTTTTCTTTATTTAATTTTGCCTCTTGTACAGCACGGCAATTTATGGAAATAACTTGGCAGAACAAGTTACAATCAAGGAAAAGCAAACCAGGCATTTTAGAATAAGTGATGAAAATGAACTCTTATTTTGTTTTCTTCCTCTGTTTTGTTTGACTCTTGGTTATTTCTGAGAGTTGTTCATTTATGAATGGATTGTGACTAATGTCAATTTGTAAATCATTGGTTCAAAATTTGTAAAATTTTTCCCCAGATAGCCAAGACTGTAAATGATGGTTACTTTCTTTACTAGTTAGTAAAAGTTTCATCAACAAGTAATGTGGTAGGAAAGAGAAAATCTTACTCTACCACCTGTTATAAAGGGGAAACAGTCATTCAAGGAAATACCTCGAGAGGCTCCTTTGGAGGAGGAAAAGGCACTGAGGATTTAGTTTCCAAAGAAGCACGGGATTGGAAGTAAACTGTGTGCTGCGTAGCAGGAGAGGAATGGGACAGCAGTAAGGGAGAGCGCATGCAGTGGAGCCGAAGAACAGAACGTTGGGGAAAAGGTGATCAAAGCGGCTGCCCCAGAGTCAGGAGAATAAAGAACTATGAAGAGTGATGTCCTTTTTGTAAACCCCCATCTTCTCCACCTTTCTCTGAAGTAGTGAAAAGGCTGGCGCCCTCTAGAGGACCACCTTGAACTTGTGTTAGATTTGGGGTTTGGGGAGTTAGTTTCACAGTTTGTTTTGTCCGGGAGGGGAGAGAGATGTTCCTGGTCTGGTGTTGCCAGTGGCCGGGGATGCTAGACAACCGTGAATGTCCTTATTCAAAGTGGGCTCTCAAAATATTTTTCTAAACAAAACATTTCTCTCCTTCAAGGTGCTGCAATACTGATTTCTTCAATCTGCTACATTTACCATATCCACATATTAATTAGTCTTTTAAATCTGGGTTAAGAAACTTACACTATCAGTGGCCTTGTTTCTTAAGAAAAAGAAAGAGAAGAAAATACAAAACTTCAAATATGCATGTGTACATATATGTTTATTTCAAATATTAAATATAAAAATGTAAAGAAAACAAGTGGAATATTTAAGAGTAGTTTTTAAGATTTAGCTCACAAGGGAACCATTCACAGTGTGCCTATTCTGCCAATACATTTTTTTCCTGATAAACCAGAAATCTTTCAAAATTAGATAAACATTCTATAAAAAACACTGTTTTAAAGTTGGCAAAATATATCAGATTTCTAAGATTTTAAAGAAAGTCTTGAAAACTGTAAACACAGTTACTGAAGTAACTGAAAACTCAAAAGAATAAAGTTCTAGTTGACAATGATAGACTAGCACAGATGCTAACTGAGCAATGAGCCATGCACCAACAGAGAAAATTTCAATTTGGGGAGGGGTTATTAGGATAATGATGGAGAGAAATATCAATGATATAATTTCTATACCTCTTTTATAGTATTTTAGTCAACATTTGATATTGTAGGTTTTGGATTCCATAAAAATTATACCTCAGAATTAAAATGTGGAATGATATGACAAAATTTTTTAATGCATTTGAAAAGTCCAGCTTCTTCTAATTCTGTAATGACATGCAGTAGATTTCATTAAAGTGAATAGAACCACTACTGATGTGTCAACAAATGTAAGTTATTTTAAAATGTCCTTGCTAATCTAGAGCTTTTGTACCTTTTATATTTTTGAGGCAGTTAGATCTATATCTATCTATCTATCCATCTATCTATCTATCTATCTATCTATCATCTATCTATCTGTAAATAACTTGTTCTTATCGGGAGGCTATTAAAAAGATTTTTAACAGAGCAATCACACCAGTCAGAAATGCTAATATCAACTATACAAGAAATAACAAGGTTTGGTGAGGATGTGGAGAAAAGAAAACCCTCCCCCATACACTGCTGGTAGGGTTGCAAATCAGTGCAGCCACTATGGAAAGCAAGATGGAGATTTCTCAAAAAACTAAAACTAAAAATATCATATGATCCAGTAATTCCACTTATGGGAATTTACTCAAAGAAAATAAAATCACTAATATGAAAAGATATATGCAGTCCTATATTTATTTCAGCATTATTTACAATAGCCAATATATGGAAACAACCTAAACATCCATGATTGATGAATAGGTAAAGACACGGTACATAAATACAATGGAATATTACTCAGCCATAAAAAGGATGAAAGCTTGCCATTTGCAACAACATGCATTGACCTCGATGGTACTATGCTAAGTGAAATAAGGGAAAGACAAACACCATATGATTACACTTACATGTGGTTCTAAAAAATGAAACAAATAAACAAACAAACAAAACTGAAATAAACATAAACACAGAGAACAAACTCGTGGTTACCATGAGGGTGGGAGTGAGGATGGGTAAAGTAGGTGAAGGGGGAAAAGAATTAGTGGGAATGCTTGATGCCTTGATTCAGACAGTGGTTACATGAGTGTGTACACATGTCAAAATTCATCAACCTGTACACTAAGATTTGCACATTTTATTGTATGTACCTAATTTAAAATTAAAATGTTTTCTAAAAGGCAGGAAAAAAATAAAAAGATTTGATGTTTAGATTTTAAAAAAGCATATGAACTCAAAATATATTGGGGCACTAACTAATGTGAAATAGAAATGAAACACATTAGCGAACTTTCGCAGAAAGACTTAATTGAAATAAAAGATGACCTTCAGAGTAAATAAGGTTGAATTATCAAACATTTTGAATCCAGTGAAGGCTTTCACACACACATTTTAAGAATATAACAAAGTAGTATAGCTCTTTTAACTATATGTAGCTGAAAAGTTTTTCACATAAGTAATGCAGCTACAGCAAAAGTAGTAAAATTAACTAGACATGTATCATGGAGGTGATCTGTGACTCCTTCCTTTTTGTGAATAAACTATTAAAGTATCAGAGACATGGAAAATGCAGGGATTTCATGAACCTTCATTCATGAAGTTCATAAGAGCATAAGGTATTTCATAGTATTGTCATACATACTTTTAATGTATTATAGCACAACAGGAAGGAATCTAGACAAGTAGCACTCTCTTTCTTAGGAAGAAGCTTTCCTTTTCACTTTGCTTTCCATACTTTATCTGTACCTTGGTGATATCAACTTTTATTAGTCCATATAAACAGCATTTTCAGGAATAGAGAAAAAAGAAAGAGCCATGGTAATTCTTGAAGGGAGTGATAAAGTTATTCATTCATTCATTCAATAAATATGTATTGAGCATCCACAATGCCACTGTGTGCCAGAGATCATTCTAATAATGAGGATATAGGCAAGAACAAAACAGAGAAAATCCCTGCCTCCATGAAATTTACATTCTGTCAGGAGAGAGGATCTGTAAACAAAATAAGTATGTAGTGTTCTACAGTGATCAATGGTATAGAGAGGATAAAAGTAGAGAAGGAGTAAGAAGGGAGAGAAGTGTTATTTTAAGTAAGGATGGAAAGAAGCAGAAAAAAAGTAACTTTACAGTGGAGAAACCTGACAAATACTACTTCAATCAGCCAGTCAAGGTCAACATCTACAGTGATAAAGAATGTTGAGAATATACAATCTTGAAATGATGTAATAACAATGGTACTTTACCACTGTGTCTTTCTCTCCAAATCACATAGCCCCTGTCTAATAATGAGAAAAACACTAGACAAATCTTTTAAATAAGGACCTTCTACAAAAGACCTGACCAGTACTCCTGTTAAAACTGAAAATAAGTAAAGTCTGAGAAACTACCACAGCCTAAGGAGCCTAAGAAGCACAATGTCAAGTGTAATATGATATCCCAGAAGAATTTTGGAATGTAAAAAGGATATTAGGTAAAAACTCAGAAAGTTTTAATTATATATAGCTTTTAATTAATAATGAATCAATATTTGTTCATTGGCTTTAATGAATGTATCATACTAACCTAAGATGTTAATAATAGAAGAGACTAGACATGAGGTATATGGGAACTTTTGTACTATCTTCACAATTTTTTAAATCTAAGACTGTTCTTAAATAAATATTTATTTTAAAAATGTCTTAAATAATAGATCTTGTTTTCTAAGTAACATAATCTAATGAAAAGAACCAGGGCTGCTTGCAGAAATGCTGTATCAAAGACTGGGACATGGTAAATGTAAAATGAACTTGGAGCATTTGTTTTGCCAGAAAGTAAGGAAGCATTCCCCCCAAAAAACTCCAAAACAACTCCCACAAAATATAGATGAAAACATGTCAGGAGGACACAGGAGCCACCCTGAAAGAGGTGCCAAAGCTAGGACAACTTGAGCAACAAAATAAATAATGATACTGTTGAATTACAACCCAAAGAATAAAATACACATCCACAAATCCTCAGTGTTAGAAAACAAATTACTAGATAAATAAGTAAGTGGAGGAGAAAGAGGAATATCTTCTTTACAGAAGAATTCCAAAGAAGGTATTTAGATAATTCTTACCTCCAGGAGTTAGAGTTCAGCTCTACTTTTCTTGAGGGTGAGTTAGAATTAGTGATTTGCTTCTGAAGAATGGGAAGAGTGTTGAATGGGAAAAATAGTAACTTAACAGTAGAGAAACCTGGCAGATACATCATCTTAACCATGATAAGACCAAGATAATGAGGAGGGCAATTCACTCCTGTGGTGTTTTTTCTCCAAACCCATCATACCACTTCATCATGAGAAAACAGAGACATCCTACAAAATGCCTAATCCCTACTCTTCAAAACTCTCAAACCATAAAAATCAAGAAATGACTAAAATTGTCACAGGTCAAAGGAGAGTAAGGATATATGGTATATAAATGCAATGTGGCACCTTGATAAGATGTTGGAACAGGAAAATGACATTTGAGGGAAACTGGGGAAATGCAACTAAAGTCTGTGATTTGAAACAATGATGATTTCTTAGTTTTGATAAACATGCTATGGCTCTTTTAAAATTGTCACCATTGAGGGAAGCAGGGTAAAGAGTATATGCATATCCTAGCAACTATATTTGAAACTTTACTGTAAATCAAAAACTACTCCATATTAACTGTCTTTTTGAAACAGAAAAAATTAGTAAAGCTATTGACCTTTTGAATTCTGACATTAGGAAATCAAAAAGAGAGATACAAAAGGCTTGCTTCATGTCTCAAAGCTGACTACTGACAGAAAAGAAAGTGCCCCAAATGGGCACTGTGTTTTAAAAGCCACCAAAACCTTAGAAAAGCAGATAAGAGTTATTAGAAGAAATGACTTCCAAATGCATGTACTTTTGTAATTAATGGGTGCAGTTAACAGTTGAAATGCTTAGAACAGGACAAAATTTTAGCTGCTGGTGTGGAGACTCCATGTTAATTTTAACCAGTCAATTCTCAAGATAATTTTTTAATTTTACATGTGTTAAATTTATATACATATTTTTAGCAAAACATATATATATTTAAGGTGTGCAACATGATTTGATATGGAAATACATTTATTTGCAAATCACAGTGAAATGATTACTACAGTCAAGCTAACATCCCATCTCCTCACATAGTCACCATTTCTTGTGTGTAGAGCACCTGAAACCTACCTTCTAACATATAACCAGTATTCAGTACAGTATGATTAAGTATAGTTATCATGCCTGTAATTAGAGCTATAGACTTACTCATTCTACATAATTGCAACTCTGTACCTTTTGTCCAACATAGCCCCATTTCCCTCACCTCCTAACCCCTTGTAACCACTGGTCTCTCTGCTTTTAGAGTTAGCTTCTTTCAAGATATTTAAAGCCTAACTTTGACAAGAAGTATCCAAAGAAAATCTTCTGTAGGAATTTATTCTAATTATTTAGAAAAAGTATACAGAGTGATTTTTTAGAACTCTATGCATCACTAACCTCAAGAAAAATTGTAATGTGGTTTTCATTTTCAAGCACGGAGATGCACTTATTCAGCATTAAATATTAGCAAAGAACCTGGAAGATTTCCTTTTCATTCATTGTCAGAATAAATACAGATTGCAAGGTCTTTTACTCACTTTGCAAACACCTAGAGCTTCAACGCAAGATCACAAGCTTTCATACATATTGTCTTATCATTGCTTTTCAAAGAACACATATTTCCAAAGCTTATTTTTTTGTTCTTTCCTAAATGAATCATCACTTTTAGGAATTGTTTGACAACATGTGCATTTAGGGAAAACTTATGAGTTTTGAAATACAGAATTAGGTCCACAAATTTATAGACTGTCACTGGAGTAGTGCTTTACCTTTCTGAGAGAGGAAGCAAGAAATTTACAGCAGGAATTATGTTGAATAATTTTTCAAAACACAGGAACCACATTTTAAGATTGGACATTAACTTACATATATATTATAGCAAATTCTCTCCCTTTTTCTATTTGTAAAGATAGAAAGGAGAAAGAACACTTTGACATTATTATATTAAAAATTGCCTCCCTTATATAATGACAATAGAGTAGCCTGCCTTTACATGGTGCATTGAAGGAAAGTCATTCTTGGAGCCCTCTCTTTCATCAATGAAAGGTACACTTACTACTTCTAGGCCAGGTGATAGTAATGAGAGAAGTTGGAATGGGAATCCCAGATACTTGAATGGACACCCATCAAGCTTTTCACTACTGTCAACCCAATCACAATCAGTACACATTTGAAGGATTACAAAGGCATGCTCTTGGCAAGAAAGGTTGAGACTACAGATATCTTTGTGTTACAAATATTATATTTCCTTGCATACACTTTTCATCATTTGCTTATGTCACAGGCGTTAAATGATGGAATGGTGAGAATGAAAAATGTATATTCCTAAAAGGCTTTGAAGATTTGTGCTTCATTATTCAAGCTGCTGTCTCTAAACACTTGATTTTCCAAACTCTGTTTAAATAAGTTTTTGTTTTTCCAGAGGATATAGGAGATTACCAGCTTCAAAGTTTAGGAGTATTTTTTCCCTGTAAGCAACTTGACTATTCCCCTCTTTTTATAATAGGGTATTTCTCTTAGGATGGAGATATTTTAAAAAGCTATATTTTTATAATAGCAAAATATTATCAATAAATATATGTAGACCACATCTGATAATTGGAAAAAGTTAAGCAAGTAGACTTTCATTTAATAAATCCTAGGTTTGCAACACAATTCAAGAGCGGACCTCTTTTTATCTGAGCTAATCATCTACTATAGAACTTGGATAGTCTATAAGAACTTTAGTTGTCACTGTTTAACATAATTTAAAATGTACCAAACTCAAACTACTTTCTTCCCTAATTTTCAACCAGCACATATAGGCAGCAGTTATTTAGGTCTTCATTCATTTACTTATTCAGCAAATATTTGTTGAGCATCTACTTAGCTAAAGAGTATTTGACTTTCAGATTTGGTACTGTTCTGTTGACACGAATTTCCTCATATTCATGTGAAATGTAATTCTAGTTGTTTTCTGCTCCACCAGTTATCAGGAAAATTTTAAGTTCTGTTTATTATTGCCTCTGTTTATACATGCCTTGAGGGCTGAGAAAAGGGAAGTAGGAGTCAGCTTCTTATGAAGAATGTCCAAATGAACACTATGATTGTCTGATTTAGGAAAAAGAAGTCTAAACAGGTTTAGTTTAAATTATGCTGTTTTTAGTGATTTCGTGCATCATTGAGACCTGGCCATGGAATTGTTTTGATTTCAAGTCATAAATTCAAAGATTGAAAAAAAACTCCACAGAATTGATAAATAATGCATTAATTACAAAAATGGATAATTTTCAGAGTAATCACAAATGTCTAAAATTGACCAGAGCTAGAATATTTGAATAGCAAGTGACCATGAGAGAAACTGAGATAATTACCAAGTACCACCACTCTACCCCCACAAAAACACTGTCATAATGACTTTAATGTAAAAATTCTTTCAGACTTTCAAGCAATAAGTATACATATTCTATTTAAAATGAGCCACAGAAAATATAATTTTTTCTATTTTTCCTGAAGACATGTAGAAATCTAATATAACCCTGAGAAAAATAGAAATTTATCAAAAAATATTTATAAATGAAAAAAACAAAAAAAGGAAAAGAAAAAAATAATAGATCAATATTACTGATCGTTTTGGACTTAAAATCCAAAATGGAATTTAGCAGACTGAATTCAGAAACATTAACATAATTGCTGAATATATCAGGAAAGTTTTATTCCAAGAATCCAGTGTGATTAATCATTGAGTAATCTATGGACATTATCCATTACAAAAAAGACAGTTGAAAAAAATTGTCCAGTAATCTTGGTACATTTCAAAAAGTTATTTTATAAATCTTCAAACTGATTTTAGACTTATAAAGCTGTTACTATAATAGGAATCAAAGGATGGCTTAGAAAATCCTATCTATTTCAAACTAACATCCAAGATTATTTAGGAGTTTGGATTAGTGTCATTCCCATTAAAATAAGTTAATATTCAGGATTAGGTAGTTACTGTAACCAATAGCCCTGAAATTTTATTGGCTTACCTAATAAATATTGCCATGCAACTTTATAGTATCAGAGCTCTCAGTCTGTCTTCTAAGTGCTGATTCAAGAATCAGACTCCTTTTTTGGCCTCATCATCCACTTAGGAATCAGAACTTTCAGCTTTAAGCCTTAGATGGTATAAGAGAAAGAGTAAGGAAGATCATTTGTGGAGGTTTTAGGCAACCGGCTTAGGACTGTTGTACATTACTACTGCCCACAACCCATCCACTTATATGGTTAGGAATGGAAAAATACAGTCTTGTTGGGTCCTGAAAAGGATAAGGAAATGAGGCTTGGTAAATGCATAGCAATCTCTGCCTTTATGAGAACAAGGCTGCCTTCTATTGCTTTTTTAAACAACCATTCCAGAAATGTTAGCTAATACAACTATCTCATATAGTCACAAAATGATAAAAAATACTGGTAAAACATAGGAAAAATTGTAATTATTTACTGATGATTTCATGTAGAAAGACTAAAAGAATCAACTGAAAAGTTATTAGAAATCACAGGTGTTCAGTAAGCCCACCAGCTGTAAAATGATTACACAAAATCCAATTGTTTTCTCACGTAACAGTAATAAGCATAAAAGTACATAATGGAGAACACTCAGGAAAACACATAAAAAGAAATTTTAAAAAACAAATCCACATGGCTTAAAGGGATAAGCCATTAAAATTATTAAAAAAGCATTAGAAAAATCTTGCCTAAATGGAGAAATATTTCTGTACATGAATATTCAGTATAGTAAATGGATCTATTTCCCCTAAATAAAACTATAACTTTAACACAACTTCCAGCAAAATCTCATAATTTTGTTTTAATTTTGTGATAATGTTCTAGAATTCAAATGAAGGAATGTTAGAAAATTTTGAAAAAATTTCTATGTAGACTTTAGGATCTATCATAGAGATACAACACTCTAAGCAATGTACTATAGACACCAAACACTGTGTGTTTAAAATGAGAAGGGATGACGGTCAGGGATGATGAAGGAATTCTCGCATTTAAAAATCATTTAACATTAACGTAAGTCAGTGTTTTCAGGATTCTGAGACAGGTTCAACATAAGAGCTTTATACACTTGGAATAAGATAGAGAAATGAAGAATTCAGGTTTTAAGAAAGAAAAGAATACTTTTCCATTTCACCATCAACACTTCCTTCATTACATCATATAGCTAGATAATAGCCTCTTGAAAAAGTGGCACTATTTATATGTGTATGTATATATATTTCTAGTAGATGACATAGCACAAGGCATATAAGAACACATAATAAATGTGTGTTTATAGAGAAGTAAAGAGTTGGTAAATATAGTGTTGCGGGTTATAAAATGGTAAAGAAGATGATTTTGGTCAGGGACCCTACCCAAGTCTTCTCAGATTATACCCACAGGGTATACAGATAAGGTAACTTCCTGCCCTAGTCAAAAAGTGCTTCTCCAGATATACTGCCTCTTTCCAGTATCTAATCCTAATCATATATTCATTTGTAATTATTCCCCATTAATGAGCATTAATGAGCATTCTCCTGCTATTGAGACAGGGGGATTAAGGGACAGGCTGCTGGATATTCAGACAATAATAGAGCCACATGATTCATGACATTTGTGATAGAAATATTTTTTATGAGAGCCCCAGGATACAGAAAGTATTTGCTCATTTAGTCACCTTCAAATAATTATTGAATCTCTACCATATACCACTTCCTGTTTTAGAGATACATTAGTGAATTGAACAGGTAAAGTTAGCTTCTCTCAACAATATTACACCCCAGGAGAAATGACACAGATAATATCATAAATAAGAGGATTCTGTTGCATTTTAGACAGAGACAAAGCAATGGAAAATGTGTAAATCAGGGAAAGTAGAGCTATCTGTATTGGTCATGACATGAGTTGCAACTTTAAATAGGTGAATAAAGTGGACCTTAATGAGAAGATGAGACCTGAGCAAAAAATTTAAGAAGGTGAAGGATTAATATACATTTGTGGAAAAGGGTTTGGAGCAGACACTGGGAACAACGAGGTGATAGATCCTAAGAGGGAACATCCTGGAGGAACAACAGGAGGAAAAAATGGGCAATGAGTAGAGAAGTAAAAAGATGCCAAATCATGAAGGCCCTGAGCCCTGGTAAGACCTTAGTTTTACCCTGATTGAAATGAGGAGACATTGCAGCTTTCTGGAAGAAGTAACATGATATGGCTTAGATACTAAAAGGTGCACTCTGATTGCTGTTAAAAAGGACTGTAGGTAGACTAAGGTAGAAGCTAAGGAATACCATAAGAGGCAATTGCAGAAACCAAGCCTTAGAAAATGTGGTTTGGACAAATTTAGCAACATTTTGGATATCTTTCAATGGTGTAGTCAAGGGATTTTCTTGGCAATTTGGAGATAGGATGCATGAGGAAGCGAAGTCCAAAAGAACCCCAAGGGTCCTGTCCTGAACAACTTCAATGATGGAGTCACCTGAGAATGGGAAGGTGAAAGGTAAAGCAGTCTGGGGGAAAATATTAACAGCTCAGTTGTAGAAATATTGAATTTCAGATGTCACATCCAAGTGGGAGCAGCTGGATTAATAAATCAAGAGTTCAGGAGAGAGTTCTAGGATAGAGGGTCAAATTTTGAGCTTACTGGAATACAGATGATATTTAATACTATTTATAGGTGATGAGCTCACCGAGGCAGGGTATGTAGATGGAGAAGAGTATGGATGTATCACACAGATAATTTCACAATAGTAAGTGTTATCTAGGCAGCATGCCCAATGCTAAATTAAGGATTGTACATGACTCCAGGGTGCATTTCTTATAAAGGAACAAACAGTCTAATTTTGAGTCATCATAATGAAGATTGATTCCAAAGGGGAATCCTTAGGAGGCAGGAGTGGTGTGAATTCATTAGGTCTTGGCCAAGGCCCTTTGAAAGAAGAGATGAGAACAAAAGAAAGAGGACAGCCTGGTTAACTGGCCGACTCCAATCAAATGAAGATAATTCCCAAATAATCCACAGAGCTTTGCTACAGATGCAACAAACCAACTTGTTGTGCATTACAGCAAACATTTATG
Organism: Manis pentadactyla; assembly: GCF_030020395.1. Lineage (NCBI taxonomy): Eukaryota > Metazoa > Chordata > Mammalia > Pholidota > Manidae > Manis > Manis pentadactyla. The sequence goes on from NC_080021.1 coordinate 62,659,468, forward strand.
AATTCACTGAGGTTTTCAGTCCCTTGTGAAGATTTTATAATCTGAAAATTACAGAAGGACATTCATGCAGTGGCAGAGGTGTAAAAACATCATTTATGCCAGTGTTATTTTCTTTGGCACAAGTTTTATGAGTTCCCATTTCAACTCTAAACAGCAGAAGGATGTCCATGACTCATAATATTTATTTTTTGCCTTCATGTAGTAATCATTGTCTTAAATGGGACCTCTCAACTTTTCTTAGTGGTGATTGAAGCCCTAGCAAATCAGCTTTTTATTTTTCAGATTTTCACAGGAAGGAACTGTTCTAATGATGACAGACAGACAGAGAGACAGAGAGGGAGGGAGAGACTGAGAGTGAGACATACTGTAATACTTTTGATTTCCCCACAACCTGCAAACCTCCCAGTAGATCATTTGGCATTTGATGGTCCCCCATCTGCTTTCCTAGAAATGTGTTTACTATAATCATGCGATCAATGGGTTCTGTTAAGGAGGTTTCAGGGACACCGGGAGCTAATAAAGAGGAGCAATGTGCTGTTAGGCTTATGGGTCATCTCCTGTGACGCCTTCAGTAAGAGAAACAAGAAAGTCCAGCAGACAGGAAAAATGAGAACCAGATGGTTAAGGCCCTGTTCTGACAAATAGGCATGGAATCGTGGACTGACTGACAGAATTATTTTCTAAGTAAATTGAGTTTCTTTTTTCAGAACAAGGAAGGCATTTTATAATGATCTCTACCTATTTTCACAAATTCTGATGTAGGATTTATCTTGTCCATTCAATGATCTATCCGTCAGTCTGGTAGGTGTTTTTCAGAGTCCTTCCAGTTTCTCACATCTGCCAGCTGCTTTTCTCAGCCTCAGTCACAGCTGTTCTATTCATCTGCTTATTTGCTCAAGTTATTGAAAGGCATGGCCTTAGTTTGCCTCGCGAGATTTCTTATTAGCAGGGAGTGTGCTTTTGCCTCTGATTTCACTGTTTACTCTGCTCCAGTGAAAAATAAGGAGTGCTGCTTCACTATGAAATTAAGACAGATTTTATTTATTCCTTTAAAAAAAAGAATTACACAGAAGTTCTATGAAATTCTCCAACTCAATTCCCTTCCTTCATTCCTCAGGGGCCACCACAGTTCTAACACAGAGCCCTCAAATCCACGACACTTGCCATGTATGCACTTATGTGTGCCTCTAATATAATGCATGGTATTGTTTCACCATGTAAAATTTTTCATGAGGAGTTCCACACTGCACAGACCTTTGAGCAGGCAGCTTCGTTTCTCCACATTTATTCTTAACATCTCTCCCTGCTTGATACCTGAAGCTCTAGTTCATTCATTTAAATGGCTGTAAGGTTTTCCCTTTTCAGGAATAACCATACATTTTTCCTTCTTCCCAGGACAGACATTTAGATTGTTTGCAGATTTGCATTGGTACAAGAAATAGAATAATGACCATGTTTTCTGGGCACAGGTATGACATGTTCCAGGATATACTCTTAGAGGTGGAAGAGCTTTGTTGTAAGGCATTATTATAACCTGAATGAGCCAATATCCAAGGCGTCCTAGCAAGGTACACCAGCAGTGGGAGAGCCAACATTTGGAATTGCCGAAGTTGCTTCTTTATTCTTTAAAAAATTTATTTATTAGTAAGGTTGGGCATATCTTCATATGTGACTTTTGGCATTGTTTTATTGAGGTTTATGCTTTCTTGAATAATGTTCGGGAGTTCTTTATGTATATTTGAAAAGGAATACTTTGACTGCTTAAAAATACCGCAAACATTTCATCCCCATCTGTCGCATTTTAAACTTAATTGGTGATGTTTTGATTGTATAGATGTTTTCACATTTTGAAGAAATCAATTTACCAATATTTTCCTTTATGATTAATGTTTTTGGGGTTTATTTCAAGGTTATAAACAAATTCTTCTTTATGTTTTCTAAGCATTCTAAATTTTTATTTTTCATACTTAGTTACATAATGTCTAGAAATTATTGATACATTTACCCTTTCCCCACTATACCACAATATTATTCTTAACATATATATATATATGTATATGGATTGGTTTACTAACGTTTTCTGTTTCATTGATTTGCCTCTTATTTCACAGATTTCACACTATTTTAATTACTACTGCTTTTAATGTCTTACTATCTGGTAGAACAAGTACTTCCTTCTTATTCCTCTTCAAAATTTTCCTGGTAATTTTTGGTAAGTCTGTTTTAATATGAATTCCAAAAGCAGTTTCAAATTTACATGAAAAATTATGTTGGTATTTTTATGTGGATTGAATGAACGTGGAAGAATTAATACATTTACAATACCGAGTCTCCTCTCATAAGCTTCACTTTTATGTTGTTAAATAAATTTTTGTACACTTTTCCATGATACCTTGAACATAATTTGTTACACTTATTATTATATATGTTAATATATAGTAATGTACACAAGTAATGTATACATATGCATACACACACACACACACACACACACACACACACACACATACACACACGCATATATAGGGAGAAAATACTGACAAAAAGAGTTGCCCTAGTATACAAACACATTTACCCTCCCACCGGAAATCTAGCAATGGAAAAAGATTCCCAGAAATCCATTCTGGTGGAAATGTTGTGGTATGCATTGTGATATAATTTGCATTTCCCTTATTTATATTTTTATTTTTTGCATTTAAAAAATCAAGATAATATTTACACACCATAAAATTCATCATTTTAAAGTGTGCGATTCAGTGGTTTTCAGCATTCACAAGGTTGTGGAACCATCACTACTTAGTTCCAGAACACTGCATTACCCCAAAAAGAAACTCATAACTGTTAACAGTCATCCCCAGTTTCCTCTTCTCCCCATACCCTGACAACCACTAACATCCTTTCTGTCTCTATAGATTTGCCTATTTTGGACATTTTATTTGAATGGACTCATACTGTATGTGGCCTTTTGTGTATGGATCTTTCATTTAGCATAATGTTTTCAAGGTTGATCCATATCATGGAATGTATCAGTACTTTAACTCTTCTTATGCTTGAATAATATTTTACGGTATGGGTAAACCACATTTTATTTATTCATTCATCAGTTTCAGAACATTTGGCTTGTTTCCACTTTTTGGATATTAGGAATAATACTGCAATGCACATTTGTGTACGAGTTCTTGTGTGGATATATGTCCCCCAGAATGGCTAAAATCCAAAATGCTGACACCACCAAATGTTACAAAGATATGGAGCAACAAGAACTCTCATTTTTGTCAGAAGGAATGCAAAAAGGTTCAGTCACTCTGGAAGACAACTCAGCAGTTTCCTACAAAACTAAACACACTTTATCATATGAACTAGAAATTGTTCTCTTAGGTAATTGCTTAACCGATTTGAAATCTTATGCCCACCCAAACACCTGTATGTGAATGTTTATAGTAGCTTTATTCGTAATCACCAAACACTGGAAGCAACCAAGATATCTTTCAGTAAACAAATGCATAAACATACTGTGGCAATCCATATAATGGAACAGTTTTCAGTGATACTTAAAAAAAGAGCTTTCAAGCAATAAACAGACATCGAGGAAACTTAAGTGCATATTGCTTAATGAAAGCAAGTCTGAAAGGCCACATAATGTATGAATTCATTTATATGATATTCTGGAAAAGGAAAACTACAGAGATAATAAAAAGATCAATGGCTGCTAGGGTTTGGAGGAAAAAGGCAAGGGTTAAATTGGTGAAACAAAAAGAATTCTTTAGGATGGTGAAACTATTCTGTCTGATACTATAAAGATGGATATAAGGCATCATGCCTGTGTCAAAACCCACAGAACCTTATAGCATGAAGAATGAATTTCAATGTATTCAGATTTATGAAAATGATTTATGAGGTGTTCAGAGAGTGTATCCTTGGAAGAAATGCAGTCTGTGAACGTGACCTTATTACAGATGTATGAAACAAGCTCATGGAAGTGTTGAGGGGAAATCAATAACCTAAGTAACTGGAATGGTAGATTCTGCAAGGCTAAAGGCAGAAAGAACTGCTTATAACTCTCTGAGCACACAACTACTCTAATTCATAAAGTTGTTGCCCGTGGGGGTATACATTAACAATTCTGATACTGCTATAAATGCACACTGCAATTTAAAAATTAAGTAGATTGTGGGAGCCAGATTACTCACCACTGGAGCAGGACATTACAGATAAGCAAGGGGAGGAGCCTAGAATGATCTATGTGGTGATAGATTAGAATTCGACATCAGCAGGAACTCATATTTAGCTTAATTTAACTCATACTTAGATTATAGATAGTTCCATATATGACTATTTATATAATGTGTGTATAAACAGGTTACTATATAAGCATACATTTCCTTACTCTGTTAGCTGCAATGACCCCAGTAGTGAAGAGCATACCTAGTACCCAACTCTCAGTTTCTATTGCCATCCTCCAATGAAGGTACCAGGGCATCTGCGAGGAATGGATGATTCTACAGCTAGAGCAGAAAATGCACAAGCTGAGCTGGAGCATCTAACACCACAAAGGAAGGAAGCATCCCACATCGGTGAAGGTATAACGACGGGCACAGAAACCTATCAGAAGAGTTCCTGGGGTACATCACAGCGGTGTGAGTCATTCCTTTCTTCCGAGCTGCCCTTCCACCTACAGCTAACTGGACTCTGTAACTGAAAAGAAGCACTGCTGCACAGCTCAGGCCACCTCAGGGATCCACCCATCTGTGCACCCAAAAGTGGGGGGACTGGACCCTGGAAGAGACCTGTGGAGCAAGGGGAACAGAGGCAACCTAGCTGCAGTCCAGACAGAGCCTGCGAGCCAGCACAACCTTTCTGGTAGAGGGGGAAGGGGATGAAGGTGGTGAGTGGGGACTGTGTGTGGCCGGCAGTGCTGCAGCCCGAGGAAGAGAGAGCAGTGACGGGGGGAGGGGAGGGAAAGGAAAGTAGGCAGACAAAGAGTGCTGAGGAAAAGCGGGCTGGGGGTCTGCCACAGGATCCTGGAGACCACCCACAGACCTCGAGGATCTTCCTAGTGTGCTGTGCACACCACCAAAGCCCCAAGAGCTACCTACACACCTCCCCTCACTCTGCTGCCACTTTATTTTTTCCTGTCAGTTTTTCTTTTTGTTTTTAATGCATATGCTCTCAGCCTTAGAAGCTAGTTAGCTCTGGCAAGAAAACCCAAACATTTGTGCTTTAGCGCCACCTTCTGGAAATCTAGAGGAAGGTCCCTAATACCAACGAACTACTAGAATCAAAGCCTGAACTAAGAAAGGTTCCTACCTGGAACACTGCGGCACACGCATTTTTCTTGAAACACCATGAAGATTCACAGTAATACTGTATCACAAAGAGGAAATGACAGTTTCCACCAACATAACCCAAAGACACAGGATGTTGAGCTCTAACAGCTAAAGAATTCAAAGTAGCTGTTATGAAGGAATTCAGTAAGCTTCAAGAAAACCAAGAAAGGCAATGCAATGATCTCAGGAACAAGAATAATGAAAGGAGTACTTTGCCAAAGAAATTGAAAGTCTAAAAAAAGATCCAAACAGAAATTCTGGAACTGAAGAACTCAATAAATGAGATGAAGACTGTATTAGAATGCATTGGAAATGGATCACATGGAAGAGAGAATTAGCAAGTTCAAGGATAGGAATATAGAAATGATTCAGGCGGAATAAGAGAGAGAACTAAGATTTTTTAAAAATTAAGAAACCCTACGAGAACTCTCAAAGCGCATCAGATGAGCAACATTAGATGAATGGGTATATCAGAAGGAGAAGACAGGGACCAAACAGCATATTTAAACAAGTAATGGATAAGAACTTCTCAAACCTGAGGAAGGAACTGGATACGTGAGTCCACAAAGCTGGTACAACACCTTATTATCTCAGTGCAAAAAGATATTTTCCAAGATACATTAGATTAAAACTGTCTAAAGTCAACGATAAAAAAAAATACTTAAATGCAGTAGTCAGGGAGAAAAGGACAGTCATTTACAGAGGAATGCCCATTAGTCTGTCAGCAGATTTCTCAGCAGAAATTCTACAGGCCAGGAGAGAGTAGAATGACATTTTAAAGTTACTGAAGGATAAAAACTGCCAGCCAAGACTATCTGGCAAAGTTAGCCTTCAGATATGAAGAAATAAAGCCTTTTCCAAATGAACTAAAGTGGAGGGAGTTCATCACCACTAGATCTAGAACTGCCTTAACAAGAAATATTGAGAGGAGCTTTTCAAGATGAAATGAATAGATGAAAGTACACAAACTTTGATTAAGAACATAAACAGTCAGTCAGAATTAGAAAACTAGCTCTCCTTTAGAACGGTCATTAAACTCTTAAATACAGCATAAACATTAAAGGAAAGGAACATTAAAAATAACTATACCTACTAACAACTTGGTAATAAAATCACAGCATAAAAAGAAATTATTTGTGATATTAAAATATGAAAAGGAAAAAGTAAAATGAAGGAAACTTTGCAGACTAATGAAATAGATCATATGGAAGAGAGAATTAGCAAGTTCAAGAATAAGAATATAGAATGATTCAGGTGGAAGAAGAGAGAGAGAACTAAGATTTTATAAAGGTGGAAGAAGAAAGAGAATTAATATTTTTAAAAAGATCTTTAAAATTCTGATAGATAAATGACTATCAGAAGAAAAATACTATCTCATCTATGAAATGTTTTATGTAAATCTCATGGTAACCACAAAGCAAAAATCTAGAGCAGAGACACAAACCATTCAAGTAGGACAGACTGAGAAAATCACCATGGAAAAGCACCAATTTACAAAGATAGACAGCAACAGAAAAAGAAACAATAGAGAGATAAAATAACTAGAAGGTAATAAAATGACAGTAGTAAATGCTTACATTCCAATAATCACCCTAAATGTGAGTGGATTGAACTCACAAAGCAAAAGGCATGGAGAGGATGGATGGATGAAAAGAAACAAGATCCAACTATATGCTGCCCACAGGAGACTCATCTCATCTCTAAAGACACATGGACTCAAAGTGAAAGGATGGAAGATGGTATTCCAAGGCAAAGGAAACTACAAAAAGTGGGATTAGCCATACTTACATTAGAAAAATAGACTTCAAGTCAAAAAAGGCAGTAAGAGACAAGTTCATTATATAATGATAAAAGGTCTGTACATCAAGAAGGTAGATTGTATATATGCATATATGAATATTTATCTCCCAACACCGAAGCACCAAAATATGTAGAGATAATAACAGATCTTAAGGGAGAAATGGACAGAAATATAATAAATGTAGGGGACTCCATTAGCCACTATCAGCAATGGGTAGAAACTCCAGACAGAAAATCAACAAAGAAATGTTGAAATTGAACATTTTAGAACAAATGGACTTAATATATACAGAACCTTCCATCCAACAGCAGCAGATTATATATCCTTCTTATGTGCACATGGAACAGTCTCCAGGACAGATCATCTGATAGACCATAAAACAAGTCAGCACATTTAAGAAGATAAAAATCATATACCAACAATCTTCTCTGACCACAATGGTATGAAACTAGATATCAACAATAAGAGAAAAGTTAGAAGATCTACAAATCTGTGAAAAATCAAACAACACAATTATATACAACCATTGGGTTAATGAAGAAATCAAAATTGAAATAAAAAATTATCTTGAAACAAATGAAAATGGAAATACAACACATCAAATATTATAGGATACAGCAAAAACAGAGAGGAAAGTGTATAGCAATAAATGCATACAAATACACAACTTAACTTTATGCCTTAAGTAACTAGAAAAAAAGGAACAATTTAAGCCCAAAGTTAGCAGAAGGAAAAAACATAATAAAAATCAGAGGGGGAATAAATGAAATAGACTGCAAAAACAATAGAAAGGATCAACAAAACTGAGAACTGGTTCTTCAAGAAGATAAAAAAATTGTAAGACTTTAGTTAGACTCACTAAGAAAAAAGGAGAGAAAACTCAAATAAATAAAATGAGTAATAAAGAGATATTATAACTGATACTACAGAAATATGTACAATATTAAGAGACTACTGTGAACAATTATACACCAGCAAATATGTGACCTAGAAGAAATGCCTATATTTCTAGGAACAATCTACCAAGACTGAATCAGGAAGAAATAGAAAATCTGAGCAGACCAATAACAAGTAATGAGATTGAATCACTAATCAAAAACTCCTAACCCACAAAACTTAGGACCAGATAACCTCACTGGAGAATTCTACCTAATATTTAAAGAAAAGTTAACACAAATCCTCCTCAAACTCTTCCAAAACACTGAAGGGGAGGGAATACTTTGATATTCTTTCTACAAAGCTAGCATTACTTTGATACTAAAACCAGGTAAGAACAACACAAGAAAACTATAGATTAATATCCCTGATAAATATAGATGCAAAAATTCTCAACAAAATATTAGCAAACCAAATTAAGAACACATTAACAGGATGCTATACCATGACCAAATGGGATTTATCCCTGAGTTGTAAGGATTGCTCATCATATGCAAATCAATAGATGTAATACATCATATCAATAAAATGAAAAGTAAAAATTACATGATCATTTCAATAGATGAACAAAAAGCATTTGACAAAATAAAGCATCCTTTTATGATAAAAACCCCTAATAGATTGGGAATAGAAGGAATATACCTCAAAAGCCATATACAACGAATCCATAGTTAACATTATTCTCAATGGCTAAAATTTAATAGACTAAAAATACCAAATGTTTTAGAGCAAATGGAACTCATACATTGCTGATAGTAATAGAAAATGATGCAACCACTTTGGGAAAATCTAGCAGTTGCTCATAAAACCAACACTGTACCTCCCCCAAGACCCAGTAATTTCCCTTCTAGATATTTAAAGTGAATTGTTTCACTCAAGAAAAATGAAGCCATATTTTCACAAGTTTTGTTTGAGAACATTTTTAGCAGCTCTAATGAACATAGCCTCAAACTGGAAACAACCAGTGTCCATCCACAGGAAAACAGATGAACAACCTGTGATGTAGCCATACAGTGGAACAACACTGAAATAAAGAGGTAACAAACTACTGATACATAAAACAAACATGCATGTATCCCACACCTTGCTGAGTGAAATAAGTAGTACCTAAAACCACACGCCATAGGTCTCTATATGAAATTCTTGTAAAAATAGTGCATAACCAATTTATGATAGAAAAGTCCGAAGAGTAGTTTCCTCTGAGGTAAAGATTGGGATTGACTGAGAAGAGTGAGGAAATTTTCTGGCATTATCATAGTTTCTATATCTTGATAGGAATAGGATTACCCAGGTATACTTATTTATCAAAGCTGAGCATATTTGCCCATAATACTTTTGCATATTTATGTAAATTTTACATAATTTTAAACAAATACTGAAATCCAGCTAATGATATAAATGCTAATGTATTTAGGGAGAAGTGTATTAATATCTGCATCAAAAAAGTAAGATTGACTAATGATGGATAGAGGGATATATATGTGGGGGTAAAACTGCAGTATTTCTAGAATCTTTCGCCTGGCTTTAGTACATCTCCATATCAACAGGTGTTACCAAGCGGTGGACAGAAGTCATCTATCTCCATATCAATGGGTAATTACATGGGCAAGCGAGGGCTTATCTGGAGCGGAGAGGTTGGGGGAGTATTCGCTTGCTTCTACCACAGAAGGAGAGAGATGCGGGATGACTTCTTGTATGCAATAAATGGGTTTTAGACTTTATTTCTCCCTTTGACTGGTTTCGGTTTCAGCTAGGTATTTTGCCCTGGAATTTCGCCTCCCTTGAGTAACAATATGTAATAAAGCAAGTAAAATATCAATGATTAAATCTAGGTTAGGGATAAATATTCATTGTAAATCTTTCCATTAAAGTTTGAATTTTTTCATAAAATGCTGGAGAAAGTTGATGCTCAATGTTAGCTATAATATACCCTCAAGAATAAATGACCTATTCTCAGAATGTAGCATAACTTGAAACAAAAACTATGCAGCAAGAAAATGAAAAATAAGCTTTGCATTTTGTCTTCTGACAGGAGATCCCAGGTTACTGCTGCATGACACGCCTCCAAGTGTTTGACGGTAGTGATTGAAGTACATTACTACATAAGAACAACTCTAATGCTTTCAAAAGTGGTTCATCAAGATTTGGGTTTCACCCAATATTCATATTTCTTGCCCTCTACCTACATCTTTCCCCCAGATAAAAATCTTTGCATCGATCTTGGCAAGTCTACCTAAATTATTAGTAACTTAAAAATATGAATACCTTTTTAACCCTTTTCAACTCAATCTTGACCTGAAAATCCTTGGCTACTATGTTTTTTCATTTTCATAATCCTGACATTTGGTCTTAATCCTTCATGGCAAATGAACTTGTAACTGTAACAGATAGCAGGAATGGAAGTCCCCAGATGTGTTTCCTGAACAGAATATTTAGTTTTTCCAATTGGCTTATTCTCGATAATACTGGGAAATCTCATTTTATTCAAAAGGGCACAAGTCTTCATCTTCAAAGTACACAGGACTGTTTAACGTGAATTGATATATATGTAACAAACCTAAAATATTCTGGAGACAGCTGAAATCCAATAGATGGCAGCGAAATACAGAATAGTCACTGATTTTGAATTCTTACTTAATTGCTTTCAATGGTAAGCTGCTAGTCGATTACCGATTAAAGACTCCTGTAAATTCTAGATGTCTTAGAATCATATTACATTTTAAAAATACTGTGAGGTCTTGGATAAGAATTAGTTCCAAACTTACTGAATATATGAGGATGCTGTGGTTTTGTGGGATTAAAGAACTTGTTTGAGGTTACATAAGCAAGTTTGTGGTAAATTCAAGTGTAGAATCAACAGGATTCAATGTTCCCTTGTGTTAATTCTAAATCCGCCTCATGGCCTGATGTTTCTTGAAAGACTGAAGCTGTATTTAAGTAACCCTAATAATCCATGGGTAGCAAGGAGGAGCAAGGTGAGTCTGGAGATGATTCTGGAAGCGTTAAGTCATGCAGGGCCATCAAGGCTATATTAAAAATTAACAATATCATTGTAAAGTGCAAAGCAAAAGCAATGGAGTTTAACTATCTTTTCATTTTATAATCACTTGAGGAATAAAAAGTAAACAATAGCCCTTTTCCCTGCATTCCCCCAGAGATACTGATTTAAGATTTCTAGTGAGAGGTCTGGGAATTAGCATTTTAAAAAGTTTCCCCAAATGATTCTAATATACAGCTAAGGTTCAGAACCTCTGGTATAGGAGTAAAGGCATTGGCTTTAAAATTGGATAGACTGAGGATTTGATCTCTGTTCTACCTGTCTGTTTCTTAGCTCAGTGAAATTTAAAACATTATTCAATCTCTTTAAAACTGGTTGACTCATATATAAAATGGGTGATAATAGTTTATCTGCCTTTAAGGATTAGTTTTAGAATTACATATAAATTACCACATTTCTGACTTTTTATTTTAAATAGTTCTAGAAATTCAATATATGTGTGACTCCTTTTGCATATATTCTTCATTTCCTTAACTGTGGAACTCTGTTACTTTTATTGTTACTATGGTATTTTATTTTGACGTTGATGCATGAATTTCATAGTTGAATGGGAGAGAGAGCAAGAAAACATAATCAGTCAATAGCTGAGGACCATAGCTAACCAGCAAGTCCACATTCCTGCGTGAAAGCATTTCAACAATCATCTAGAAGGTCCCCAGGACTACCGTGTACCCCTTATGTGTGACCAGTGTATGACTGTCATCAACAATCAACCCACAAGCCTTCTCTATGGACTAACCACCTTTACCTGAACTTTCCCTGCTTTGTATCAGCCCACCTTCCTGAATCTGTAGCCAGTGTGAATTTAAAGAACTTTCTTTCATAAATGTGCCGTGTTTCTTGAGTCTGACAGACAAGTTGTTTCTGTTGACTGGCTTTGCTGCTGGTGAAGCAGAAACTTCCTGTCCCAGGACTCAGTCCTTTATCTGGCTGCATCTGTAAAGGCTCAACAAACCCTTTTATATCTGAGAGCTCTGTGTCACGATTTCTCTGATCTGTCAACTGCATCGAGCACTACCATGTGCAGGAACCGGTGGAGGCGCAATGAAGGCAACTGTGACGGCCTTCTGCCCAGTCAGCCTCTGGCCCCTTCTTCTGTCCATTCTCCGTAGAGCAGTCAGGACGCTTACAATATAAGCAGACAGACAAAGGAAATAAAAGGAGGAAGGCAGTGTAGGAGGGAGACTGTGTAGAAGAGTGAGGGGGGAAAGGAAGGAAGGATGGGGGAGGGGAAAGAGGGAGGAAGGCACAAAGGAGGAAGGTGGGACAGAGGATGGAAGCAAGGAGAAAATGAGCAAGAAATCTTACTACATATTTCCCCGTGTAGGACCCTATGGCTGCTTCCCTTCACTCTTAGAATACAGTCCCAGCCCCATATCTTGGCTTACACAGCCCTGCACAATCTGGACCCTGTTACCTCACACCTCACACAGTTTCACCCTCCTCCCCCGAGGTGCGTGCTCCAGCCACACAGCCATTTTTTAGTTCCTCCATCACCGAGTGTGCCCCCGTAGAAGGTCTGGTAAGTGTTCCCTGTACGTGGACGGCTTCCCTGCTGGGTCTTCAGAGAGCGGGCTTATTGTTACATTCAGATCTGGGTCCATATCTGCCATGTTCCTGATCACTTATAAGCACTATCATACTACCTTATTTTCATTCTCTGTGGAGCCCTTCTCAATACCTGTTTTATTTCTTACTTTTAAGCTTATTTATACTTAAGTATAAATCCTCCACTAGAATCTAAGCTCCATGAGAACGTAGATGTTGTCCACTAACTGTAAGATAAGCAGACATTATTTTTCCCTCAGAGATTCTAGTCAAATATGAGAAATATGCATAAATAACAGCATTGAAAGGAGAAAATACATTTGGAGGTACAAATGAAGTTCTGTGGGGCATATAAAATCATGGGAAAATGAACTACACTGGGACTATCAGAAAAGACTTCTTGAAATAAGTAGTTTTATAATACTTAAAGTAGTAGAATTTGAGTGCAGGGAACTGGAGGGAATAAGTTTTGTTCTGGGTTAAGAGATCAGCAGGAAAATTCTAAGGCTTGGCATGACCCACAGAACAAGGCTCACAGCAGGTCATAGTGAGAGCCACAATTATGCAAAGCCTGTGATTTGCACTGAGAATATACCTTGTTAGAGAAGCTGCATTCTCCTTTGTATACAAGCAAGGGAATGGCATGGTCCTCATACCCATTAGAAGCTTCTCTAGGAGAAGAATGATTATTTCTCATGACCTAAAAAATATGCTAGTGAGGGAGCCAATTAGTTCATCCACTCAGTCAAGCAACTATTTACTGCTTCCAATTTTCACTTACAATGCAGAAGGGAAGGAGCTTGCCAATGAAAATAAAAATAGGCCTTGACATCAGAAAGGAGGTAGAGAAGCAAAGAGCTTGAGACACCAAGTGGAAAATCAATGTATTTATTGTTTTAAGAGATAACTATGAGGCAGGGAGATTGTCTTCAGCAGTAAACAAGATATATAAAATCCTCATCACAATGTGTACATTTTGGAATGTAAAAACAAAAAATAACTGAGTGTGACCTTAACCTCTTTGCCCAGGGCCGGGTTTGTTTCCCACAGAGCGAGCACCCATGCAGAGCTCAAACTGAAATAATCAGAAATCCTGTGAATGTCTTCCCCAGACAAAATTGGGAGACTCATGTTTTATATATTTTTGGCAATTTTTAAGAATTTATCTCAAAATCTGATAATGTGATGCTTGAGAACATTACTATGTCTCTAGTCATAGCTCATGATATCCAAGCTCATTTCTAAGTTCTCTTCAATACAATCCCTTTGTTACAGACATGGATATTAGACACATTCTGACGGAATTTAAGAGTGTTTATATAACATTAGTCCACGTTTCAGGTGAAGCGCGTGAAAAGTATCCCCTGTCTTCCCCTATTCCTTTGGTTTTATTGTAAACCCTTAATCAGATGGACTCTCATAGTTTTAAACTACAGCATTTCTGGCATTCATATGTCTTCTATTTTGACTCTGAATGTAGCATATATGGGAAATGAGATTTTTACCCTAAAGCTAATGAAGAACTCATTTGGAACACAAAAAGTTGGATGTGAACAATTAGATCTGAGGTAAAATGTGATCATATTAGAACAAATTCTGAAATAAGATTCTGGAAAATTTATCAAGAACTGTCAAAATGGAGGGTGAGCTATGGAAAAGGACAAATGCATTTACTCCTATGAAAAAGTTACTTCTGTATTCTCAGCCTTGATTTTTCTACTAATGTACAATCTTCTCTGTACATTATTAAACATAGCATCAAAAGAATATAAAATGTCCCTATTTTCTCATTTCCCTGCTGTTTCTGCCTAGTTTTAAGCTTCATTTGCTTCAGGTGGTGGTGGAGATATTCTTGACATGAATATTCATGCTAAGACGTATGACAGTGGGTAAGTTCTCAGTGGGCACACACATTCATTACATGAGGGCCTGGAAAGAATAGAATATCTTAAGCAAGAATAAAACATGGCTCTCTTTCTCTAAAATCCTTCTTTGACTGTTGTGATCTTTTAAAAGTATTTTCTTTCATTCCAAAAATAGACCATTAAAACTGAGTGGGTGATCACGGGGAGAACAGTGTATCACAGAGAAGGCACATAGTGGATCTTTGGCAACTTGCTGCACTGATGGACAGTGACTGCATTGGGGTTTGGGTGGGGACTTGATAATATGGGTGAATGTAGTAACCACATTGTTTTTTCATGTGAAACCTTCATTAGAGTGTATATCAATCATTCCTTAATAAAAAATTTTTTAAAAAAAGAACATTACTAAAAAATTTAATGAAGTTGGTTTTCCATTGTGGTCTATGGAAATACATTTACTGCAGTTCACTACATAGAACAAGAATACAACAGCTCAGTTCTCCCTCTCAATATTAATAATCCAATGGAAAAGAATATGGAATAAAAATTGAAATAGTTAAATGGAAACAGTGCAGAATTATGATTTCAGAGGAAGACTTTCCTTCAAAAAGGGCAGCGGGAATGGCAAGCCCTGAGTATTCTATGGAGACGACCTAATATCTTTTGTTGTCTTGATAAAGTTGAAGTCAGATCAATAGCTTCCATATTGATACAGGGATACACTAACCAAGAAATCACAAACTGATATTTGGAGGTGACTTTTAGCTCCAAGAGATGCCAGGCTTCATAATTAGGATACCTACAGGAAAGTTCTGAGCAAAGCTACACTTGCTCTTGTCTTATTTTGCAAAGGATTGTTAGATTTGTTAGAGTTGCTAGATTAGCATCATCTTTGTGTCTAGGGCAGTAAGAAATGTATCTTCACATGGGTAAAGAGCATATTCCTCCAGCTTCCCCCATGCTCTCTCTTTGTTTGCTTCTCAGTATCTGGGGATAGATAAACAGCCAAACCAAAAACCAAAAAAAACCCCAAAACCCAGAATGCAAAACAACAAAAATAAAGTGAAGTGCGTAACTGCAAGGATATTGCCCATTTGGAAGGAGAGACAGAAAACTTGACACACAGTTACACTACACATGCACACTTGAATGCAAAGTTTGCTTTAGAAGTCTGGGGAAGAAATTTTTAAAAGAGTGATAAGCGAAATTTCTTAAAGAAAAGTTTATCTGATGTTTTTAATGCCTTGATAAGAATGTTCAGGTTCTCATGAACATTTCCTTTTTAAAATGGATGAATGAAAAGTGAATGAGTGAATGGTGAAGGAAATTTAAACTGATTAATTACACATTACTGAAGCAATCCATTACAATAATATTCGTTGACATAGACATTTACGAATAATGCATGGCAGGAGACATTCAGGTAGCTGCTGTATTGTGAATGAAGTGGATCATCAAGCAGGAGGAGAAAGGGCAGTCCGAGAAAAGCACTATTTAAACAAAGACTGAGGCACATTTTCACATCCTGGGCCACAGGTGAAGTCAGCCAGGAAACCATAGCTGGAGACCAACTAACCCAGCACAGAGTGGGCCAAGTCTGGATAGTCTAGGAGATAAAAAGTCAGAGCAGGAAATAATGCCGGGTTATGCAAGTGAGTAAGTACTAGCAGAGACCAGAGGACTTTCTCAAACATGTTCACTATAGTGAGGAAAACACTTGTCAACAGTGGAGAGATCATGATCAAATTCAGAGTGCCAATCTCAGAAGCAAAGAGCAATATAAAATAAATATATTATTTTTGTCTATAGTTACTTCAAACTTTAACACCAACCCTAGTTCTTATACTAGTAACTTAGTCCTTCAGTAAAATTTTAGACAACACCAAGGTTAAACTACCAACCATTAGCTTATGTTCATTGCTAAAAAGAAAATCCTAACCTACTGACTTAAAAGTCCATGATGAAAAAATCTAATATATATGTAGATGATTTCTTAAGCATAACAGTACAATTATAATTCTTCATTTCAACTTGTATCTGGATCACTCAGCCACTTTGGATCTCAGTGTTCTCATCTGTAAGTTGAGGAGGTTGGCATAGAGGAACTCCAAGGTAAGGCCCAACTCTAAACTTGGTCTGTGAGTCAGTGAAGGGCAGAATCATTCTTAATCCCATTTTGTTCAGACATGTCAAAATTTTGACTTCTTAGAGGGAAAGAAGAAAAATTTCCAATAACATTAAATCCAATTCAAACCACAGACTCTAGAAAATTTATAACATTTTATATATACATATACTTTTATATACGTATACATAAAACCATAACTACATTCGATTGTTCTTTTTATGCTGACTGGGTGGTTTGTTTCAATCTGTAAGCCTAATGGGGTTAATTAAGGACTTCAAATGTAATTTGAAAATGTTTACAGACAGCATGTTGTAGGTTGCCAATCCCATCTGTGGACACTGCTATATTAATGACACAGTATTTGTTTTAGAGGTCATAGTGCTATTTGCCAGGTTAAACATTTGTAATCTGGATCCAGCTTTAATAAGCCCTTTCAAAGAATGCCACAGGCTGCTGTACACTACCTCAACAGTGCCCTTCAATCGAACAGTTTGTCAGGATTACAGAGGCGACTAAGCCAACAATAACAGGCATCTTCCATGCAAATGCCAATTAGAATGTTGACATAGTAAAACTCCTTACGAGGGACAAGTCGGCATTCAGTACTTGCAACCCAACATCACGCTGAAGGCAGAGCTGTTAATAGAACTTGTCCCCAGGGTGACCAAAGGCAGAACACAAAGAGCTCCAAGCCCTGTTTGCACCCGCAGAGGTGTGCGTGTGTGGGTGTAAGCTCCTGGCTGCAGCCTTCTGATGGTCACACAGTCGTTAATTTGTATTTCTACTCTCAAGTATAATTTTTAAAGGTCACTCTTCTGTTTACTAAAATACACATAGGTAAGCAACATCAGAATAGAGACTAAGTGTGCATTTGAAGTTCACTGTCATCATGCTTTTAAAATGATTTCAAGTACGTATTACTTTTATTGTACAAGTTATGATATTCTAGGAGATCTTTGTATTTATATAGTGTCTCACTTTTTTTAGTGTAACATACATAATTTCTCATGTATTATCTCATCCTCATTTTTAATATTCCTGTGAGGCTTTTGAAAATAACTTAATAATGATGTGGACTAGGAAAATAAGACACAGCCAGATCATCAAAGTTGCAAGATGAGCTCTAACAGGATACAATAGCAAAACCAACAACAAAAGCAGAAAGATAAAGAAACATAATGAAAGGAGGTAAATGGCTTTAGACCAGGCCTACCTGATAACCTCTAAAATCTCAGAATTACAACATATAAAGACAATCAACCAACCAACCTTAACTGAACATCTATAACGTGCCCAGCTATATTTGCTATTTTTATGGTACATTAGTGTGTAAAACACCAACTGTGTGTTGTTTAAGCCCCTAAGTTTGTGGTAATTTGTCATGTATCAGTAGATACCTAACACTGTCTCTGACTTAGAGAAAATGCCTTCAGGCCTGAGATTTATCATTTACTGCAAAGGATGCCTTGGTTGAAATGTCCGCACAGGACAACCCACAACAATTTCACACTCGAAGGATACTTTGGTAAATAACCAGATACTAGAAATCACTGTTCATTCTCATGTCTGAATGAACTCCATAATAATTATCTCTTGTCAGCACCAGCAGGTGTTCTATAAAATGCATTAAAACCTGCTTCCTTTGTTAGCCATTCACAGAAGGTTTCTTCAATATTGAAATACCCATGGAAGTAGAATATTTTATTTGTGAAAAAATGATACTTGTCATCTGACTATAACATATAAAAGTACAAGAAATTACAGACCAGATCAGCAACTGCATTCTGGGAATGGTTTTTGAGAGAGTCAGTTGCCTGCCATGATGTCAAGCCTTACTCACAGTCTCTCAGCTTCCATACACTAACTTTAGTATACGGTTGTCAAATTTAGAAAAACTAATGTCCACACTACTCACAGGATTTCCGATCTTACAGTCCTGGATCGTGTCACTGAACTGCTGTAACTTTTGCTCTTTAAGACCTCCTACTTTTTTAAAGCTTGTTACCACATGCATAAGGACCCTTCATCTACTTTATTGTATTAACTATACTTCCTTACAATAAGTCCAGTCTTTTATGCCATCCATGACCTGCTCAAAATATTCCAGAGGCACAACAGTAAGATCGCATATTCTCTCCCTATCATCCTGTCTAAGGAGACTGCCTATTGTGCTGGGCCATGGCTTTGTTACCTGGTGCCATTGAGTTCACATGGCGCAGAGAGTCTGGGAATGGATAAACTTAGAAGCCACTGTGTGATCTTGGGCAAAATACTTTTTTAAGCTTTAGATTTCTCCTCCGTCAAGCAAACAAAAAAAATTTCTTGTTTTGAAGAGTTACAGTTAAATATACAGGGAGAAAAACAATTTTTAAAATTCAAAACTGAGAGAGAAAAAGGAAGTGCATAATTTCTTTTCAGATGACTTTATCCACGCCTATAGATTTAAAGATATGAAAAACTCAAGGGATGATTTGCAGAATGGAAAACAAAGAGAAAGCTGACCTTCTTTGCACAAAGAAAAAAAGACATTTTGGAGTGAAGGGAAGCACAAAAGAGAGTAGCTGAGCATGGGGCAAGGCAGATGGACCAGGAACACAGCTGTTAGGAGGAGATCTACAGGAAAACACTAGGATCAAGCAATTTCAGTCATGAGTATTTCTAAAAGACTGAAGTGATGCGAGGTAACTTACTGCCCTGAAGCTTAATTCTCTTGCACGTGAAAATTCCTATTGTGAATATTGTCTGGGGAAATCAAACAACAGGGACAATTGGGAACCACATCTGGCCACATGGTGAAAGAAAAGAGTACAGCTAATGGGATGCAATGAAGCACAACTAAGAATGGAATCCTGGGGGAGACAGGAGGTTGGAGAAAGAACTGACCTTGAGAAAGAGCACCAGCTACCTAAAATCTGGGGAGATCAAGCACCCAAGGGAATATGGAAGAGAGAGTTTAACTGTAAATTTCAAAGGACAGTGACCCCAGCTGAAATCCATATTCCTTAAAATTTTTAAATACCTAGAAGAGAGCTTTTTCATCACTCCATAAAACAAAATTTGAGATAGGCTCAGAGAGTTTACAGAATTACTTTCCCAGATTGCTGCAAATGTCAGACAAAAAAGAATTTGACTGAAAGAAATTCACTTGTTTGGACTTGACTCATTTCTCATCATCAGATGAATGTATTCATTAAGTGAAGGGAATCCTTTCTTAATGAGTATGTATATCAAATCGTCACATAGTACACTTTAAAAATCTTACAATTTGGTCAATTATACCTGAATAAAATAGTAACAAAAGAAAATATATTTCAATTATAACAGCTCATTATTCAGTTTTATTCAGTATTATGTCTATACCTATACACACATGTAACTATTAAGCCACAAATTAAATGTATTGAAATTCAGTTTTTAGTACTTTCTCACCACGGAATTTATAACACTGTGCAGCTGTGGGCACTAGCTGCTCCCTGGAATGACTCCTCTTACTCTCACTGCTGAAATCTGGGCCTATATGTGAGGCCTTTCCAAATTGTCCTCTTTGATATGGCAACAGGAACCTTCCCAACATACACTCACCCTCATTCTTGCTTATCAATTCGTTTATTAATATTCCTCCAAAACATTTATCACTATCCAATGTAACTTCTGGTCTACTAATTTGGTTTTTTTTTTATGGTTTTCTCTCCATGACAGAAGCTGCAAGACATTTTATTATTTTGTTATCTTCAATGTTGTTTCTCTAGCACTTAGAACAATGCCTGTCACCTATTAAACATTCCATGACAATTTGTTGAACTAGTGAATCCTTAACCAGGAATAACATTAGGAAATGCCATACACAGCCTTCGCTCTCAGACTATTTTTGAGTTAATGCCTTAGTTTCATAGTTGCTTGTTCACCTGGTGCTACACCCTTGGCCTGTTTGTGATGTAGTTTGTCATGTTTTTGAAACGAGGCTTTGTTATGCACAACGGCATTTTCATCATATCTATTCACACTCATTTTAAATTCACATTTTAGAGATAAAGTGTTTTGGAGGATATCACTTTTTTAAATTTTGGTATCATTAATATACAATCACATGAGCAACACTGTGGTTACTAGATTCCCCCCATTATCAAGTCGCCACCACATATCCCATTACCTTCACTGTCTATCAGCATAGTAAAATGCTATAAAGTCACTATTTGTCTTCTCTGTGTTGACTGCCTTCCCTGTGCCCCCTCCCATGTTATGTGTGCTAATCATAATGCCTTTTATTCCCCTTCTTCCTCCCTTCCCACCCACCCTCCACAGTCCCTTTCCCTTTGGTAACTGTTAGTCCATTCTTGGGTTCTGTGAGTCTGCTGCTGTTTTGTTCCTTCAGATTTTGCTTTGTTCTTATGCTCCACAGATGAGTGAAATCATTTGGTACTTGTCTTTCTATGCCTGGCTTATTTCACTGAGCATAATACCCTCTAGCTCCATCCATGTTGTTGCAAATGGTAGGATTTGTTTTTTCTTATGGCTGAATAATATGAGGATATCACTTTTTAAAAATGTTTTATACATGGTGACAAAAGTCATTTTTTTAAACTGGGAAAATGGTTGTAGTTGCTCAAGTTTATCCATTTTATTTTAAAATATTACAGAATAATTTCTAAGGCAGGAAGCACGCTAGGGATTCAGTGTCACTGAGGCTTTCTGTGCAAGGGACCGGTTTGTTTCCTTTCCCTTCCCTGGGATTCTCAGCACTGCACCCATAGCCTCTGAGCTGTTGTTGCCCCCAGGCCTTTCCACTTGGTGAGTTCCTCTCCTCTGTGACAGCCCTTCTCAAAGTCTCCTCCAGCCTCTTCCCTCTTCCATTAGCAAGATGACTGTGATGCTACAGAAGCTTACACTTCAGGGTCTCTCTCTTACACAGGCCCCTGCCAAGACATTGAAACTAATTTTATATGTATTGTTTTTCTTGGCTTTTCCTTACTCACCTCCCCCCAACTCCCGTACACATGTCAAAGTGTGTAAGCTTAAGACCCTGTGTCTTAGTGGGTGCAGACTGCTATAACAAAGACACTCTGGACTGGCTGGCTTACACAGCACACATTTATTTATTGCAGTTTGTGGAGACTGGGAAGCCCAAGATCAAGGTGCTGGCCAGTTTGGGTCCTGGCAAGGGCCCTCTTCCTGGTTATATTCTCACAAGAAGGAGAGAAAGCTCTGCGGCATCTTTTTTATAAGGGCAATAAATCCCATTCATGAGGGCACCATCCTCATGACCTAACTGCCTCCCCAAACCTACCTCCTAACACTATCACACTGGATTTCAATACTATTTTCAGGGAACACAAACATTCAGACCATAGTAACTCACAAAACCAGATCTGTCCTTCTATTGTCCCCTAGAACTTCACAGTGCTCAAAGAACTTACCAGATATTATCATAGATACTTATCTGTACGTGGATTGTATGTATACAGAATATGACCTTCTTGAGCCCAGGATTCATGTCTTAGTATTTTTCTAACCTGAGTATGTGGCACACAGTCAGGTTCATATTGGTCACTCGATAGGATTATATGAAAATGATTTGTTGAGAAAGAAATGACACCAGTTCCGTGATTCCATCTCACGGCTCTCATCCTCTGATACAGGGCTGTTCATTTCCTTTCTGTCACCTCTTCAAAAGGTTTCTTTTGATTAATAACCAGCTTAGGAAAGAGCAATTACATTTTTCATTTCACTCTTCTCCACTCTGAGTTACACTGTTTATATACTGAGCGAGAGCCTAGAGTCATGGACAGAGGGAGGAGTTTTTTAACTTCATATCTGCAACAGCCACATAGTATTTGTATGGCTCAGGAGAGATCATTTTCCATCTGTAAGCTTCAGTTTCCTTATTTATAAAAGACAAACAAACAAACCAAAAGGGATAAGCAGCCTGGGGGAGAGCAATATTTGACCTGGAAGGATCACAAGCTATTTGATAAACAGATAAAATTATATATGTGAAAGCTCTGACACAACATAAATGTAAAGTGTTAGTATTATTTTGAAAAGTAGGGGAATATATTTAATTATATCACTTTATTTATATATAAACATGGGTTAGCATTACTCTTTAAATTATTATGATCCCCCAAATTCACAAACTTAAATTCCAGAGTCATAAAGTGATTTGGGGAATCAAAAGAAAAAATACAAAATGCACTCATAATTAAAATGTTACAATAATAAAGTTTGTTTGTTAATTTTGATTTTTCAGGGTTTAGAGACAAACAACTTGCTCAGCATATTTTGGCAGAACTTTTTTAAAAACAAGGTGGTTAACTACCAAATTATGAGGACAGCAGATGGAAAAACAACCATAATGCTGCTAAATAAAGATATGAACACAAATTCTATATTGGAAATCAAACTAGTATATTTTAAATTGGAGGTTGTGTGGGGTTTTTTTAAATTTCTTCTTATATTGGAATATTTTCCTGAGAGTCCTATTATGCTTAAAAAGGAGTTCCATTATTCGTTCTTTCCCCCAGAAGTATGAGCAATTTTTTTAAAAACTCTGTGACGTCTATTGACAGAGAAATAAATATGTTCCTCTATTTTAGGCTTATTTAAATACATGTGGTACATAAAGGTGTGATTAGCACTAAAAATACACATTCCATGTTAAGAAACGTCATCTTTAGGACATAACATGTAGGAGTGCAGTAAGAGGCTTTCAGTGACACAGTGTGTGTGAAGTAGTATTTCAAGGCTGTCTACCTGAGGATGTAAGTGTGCACTTTGCCAGGCAACCAAGGAGAAACATCAAGGGAACCAGCGTCTGTGGAAGGAAAGCAGGGACTTCTTCCTTGTAACTTAGATCTAAAGGATTTACCCCAGGAATATCCCACAGTTCTACCAGTTTGGGGAGAAATCAAATTAGTAAGTCTGCTGCTAACACTACCACACATTTTATAGTATTTCGAGAGTCGGTTTACTAAAAATATATCATCCTTTATTACCAGATAGACTGGCAGCTATCAAATTTACTGATAAAATCAATGAAGGAAACAAATTGACATAAAGAAAATATTAAAAAACAAAAACACTGGATTACAGAGCAAAGACTTGCTAGGCTAAGATAATTTAAATGTCACCTCAGGCTTCCTGGCTGACAGGGGACAACACTCTAGTCCAGTTACTTTCATTAACTGACTTGACTTGGCTGAAACCAAAGAACACTGAAACTCCCAAACTGAAATAGCCACAGAGCAGCAGTGAGACACAGACGGGCTCCGAAGCTACCTCTGGGATTACTTTATGCGGATGAACACACTGCTGGGACGTAGGTCCAGGCCTGAGTGTTTGTCTCCACTCAGCTTCCTCAGCTCCCTTGGAGATGGCAGCTGTTTCCGTTCCTGGTCCCCAGCTTCCTCCCCTAAGTTTAAGGTCACTCTTCACTGAAGTTGTAGGCACTCTGCTGTCACCCAGTTTTCCCTATTCCCTGGGCCCTCTTTTCTGCTACATGTCTTGCTGCCCTGTTTGTCTTGGTTGAAACATAGTTTAGCCAGTGTTCCCCAAATTATTAGAAGGTAAAAAAAAAAAAATGTTTCCATGAAAGATTCCAGGGTGAAATAAGTTTGGAGAAACTGAGTTAATCAAAATTAAACTGCTAAGTTTCTCAGGTTTTAAGTGTTCAATGTTTATATCCAAGGAGGGGATAAAGTGTGGAGCATTTCCCAGAATCATTTGGTTGTGGCACACGTTTCTCGGTGGAGAACACTTTTACAAATGATAGACTGGGTGGATATTACAGAACATCAATTCTACCCATGAGCAAAGTAAAGCCTTTCGGTCTGTGCTCACAGTATCTCAGCTTCATTTGCCAGCTTCTAATTGCAGCCACGTCATTGGTGAGAGGATGGGGAGGAGGGGTGGAGGAAAATAGGACTGGGCACAATTGTTCAAGGACCTTGAATTTATCTAATTATCTCCTCATTTTATAAGACTATTAGAAGACTCAGTATTTCTCTCTTCAAAGACTCCCTTTCCCTCTAAGAATTCCTGCTAAGTTCCCCAGACCCCCAAAGGCCTGCAGTTTTATAGTCTTGTGCTGATGACAGATCTCTGGGTTGTAAGCACCCTAACTGCTCAAGCTCTCACTGGCTCTAGTTCCTGGGTTTCCTATTTGGTCCTGTCTAGAATAATACTGTTGTACAATGTTAATCTTCAAGTTGGACAACTAAATAACTTAAAAATGCAACAATAAAAACATAGACATTAATAAAGTTGCTCTCTTTTAAAATCTTGCATTCCAGGATTCTGAAGATTAAATGAAATAATATGTGTTAAGTGTGAAACATGATGCCTGCCATCCAGTGACTGAATAAATAGTAGGAACTCTTTCTCTATGATCAAATCTTGATGGAAAAGCTTGTTTTAATCAATTAGAGCCATGTTCTCTGGCCATGACTAATTAAAACTTCATTCAAGCTAATCGTATATATTTTCTTTATTGTCTCAAATAGTAAGTAAGAGGTGGTCACTTCTTCAAAGGAAAGAGAGAGAAAAACCCTAACCTGTCTCAGCCCACAAAGGCTCCTTCTTGGAGAATTTCTCTGTACCTAGGCAATCTGAATACCTATTCTGTAACTTTGTTAATATTGTTTGAATCATGAGACTAAGACACTACTACATTATTTTAGCTTAGCTGCCCTTTGTGAACCAGGGACAGTTTGGAAACTCTATGTTCCTATCTTTCCTATTTTGAGTAGATTGGGTTCACTGCAATGTATATGGATGCTAACTTGGGTAGGTCATCTTTTGACTTTCTGAAGCTTGTGATGTTACTGGAGGCAATGCAGGAAATGCAGAAAAAAATACACAGGAGCTCAAAAAAGTATTCCTTCTATTGCACTCTCATACGAAGCTTTGGGGTAAGCAAAAATCGTGCTAATAAAACAAGAGTGAGGAAATTATGGAACATAGAAAGTAGGGATTCGCTAGCAAACGGTTAAGACAATTATAGACCTGACCAGTGAGCTCGTTCCAAAGTGCAGCCATTCCAGATGGAGCAGAAGTATGGATGCCTGGGTGAGGGAAGGACTCAGAAGAACAAGAGGAGGAAGAGGAGGAGGAGGAGGAGGACAAAGAATAGATCAAGTGGATATGACTCTTTGAAAAATGTACTGCTGAGCATTTGACAGAGCTCTTGGAATATTTAGGTATAACAAAAACTGAACCAATAAAATAAAAAAGTGGGAATAGGGAGCCAAGATGGCGGCGTGAGTAGAGCAGCGGAAATCTCCTCCCAAAACCACATATATCTATGAAAATATAACAAAGACAACTCTTCCTAGAATAAAGACCAGAGGACACAGGACACCATCCAGACCACATCCACACCTGAGAGAACCCAGTGCCTCATAAAGGGGGTAAGATACGAGCCCCGGCCCCACGGGACCGAGCGCCCCTGCCCCCAGCTCCCAGCGGGAGAAGAGCAGGCAGAGCGGGAGGGAGACGGAGCCCAGGACTGCTGAACAACCAGCCCCAGCCATCCGGGCCAGAGTGCAGGGCGCTCGATACTAGGAAAACAGGGCAGCAAGAACAGTGAGCGGGTACCGGAGGCCTGGCGCCGGAAGACATAAGAAAAGCGAGTGGGCATTTTTTTTATTTTTATTTATTTATTTTTTGCTGTTTTGGTTTGGCGAGCGCACTTTGGAAGTCTTAAAGGGATAGGGACCCTAACACTAGGGAAACAGGGCAGCAAGACCGGTGAGCAGATGCCTGAGGCTGGCACCAGAGAATAAAGAAAAAGGAGCGGCCATTTTTTATTTTTATATATTTTTTATTTTTCTATTTTACAAATTTTTATTTATTTATTTATTTTTGTGGTCGTTGTTTGTTATGGCGGGTGCTTTTTGGAAGTCTTAAAGGGGTGGGACACTTAATCCAGAAATAGAGAATCCGGGGATATCTGGGCACCCTAACCCCTGGGCTGCAGGTAGCTCGGAGGCCCCTTACGGAGATAAATAGCCTCCAGGCTGCTCCCCCTCCAAAGGGAATCCACCATTTTGGAGCAGAAGCCCGAGCCAGGCCACTCCCACAGCAACAGCGGAGATAAACTCCATAGCAGCCGGGCAGGAAGCAGAAACCCTGTCTGCGCACAGCTGCACAGCACAAGCCACTAGAGGCCACTGTTCTCCCAGGAGAGGAGGGCCACAAACCAACAAGAAAGGAAGTCCTTCCAGCCGTCACTCGTCCCAGTTCTGCAGACTATTCCTATCACCATGAAAAGGCAAAGCTACAGGCAGACAAAGATCACAGAGACAACACCAGAGAAGGAGACAGACCAAACCAGTCTTCCTGACAAAGAATTCAAAATAAGAATCATAAACATGCTGACAGAGATGCAGAGAAATACGCAAGAGAAATGGGATGAAGTCCGGAGGGAGATCACAGATGCCAGAAAGGAGATTACAGAAATGAAACAAACTCTGGAAGGGTTTATAAGCAGAATGGATAGAATGCAAGAGGCCATTGATGGAATTGAAATCAGAGAACAGGAACGCATAGAAGCTGACATAGAGAGAGACAAAAGGATCTACAGGAATGAAACAATGTTAAGAGAACTGTGTGACCAATCCAAAAGGAACAATATCTGTATTATAGGGGTACCAGAAGAAGAAGAGAGAGGAAAAGGTATGGAAAGTATCTTGGAAGAAATAATTGCTGAAAACTTCCCCAAACTGGGGGAGGAAATAATCGAACAGACCATGGAAATACACAGAACCCTCAACAGAAAGAATCCAAGGAGGACAACACCAAGACACATAATAATTAAAATGGCAAAGATCAAGGACAAGGAAAGAGTTTTAAAGGCAGCTAGAGAGAAAAAGGTCACCTATAAAGGAAAACCCATCAGGCTAACATCGGAGTTCTCGAAAGAAACCTTACAGGCCAGAAGAGAATGGCATGATATATTAAATGCAATGAAACAGAAGGGCCTTGAACCAAGGATACTGTATCCAGCACGACTATCATTCAAATATGATGGTGGGATTAAACAATTCCCAGACAAACAAAAGCGGAGGGAATTTGCTTCCCACAAACCACCTCTACAGGACATCTTACAGGGACTGCTCTAGATGGGAGCACTCCTAGAAAGAGCACAGCACAAAACACCCAACATATGAAGAATGGAGGAGGAGGAATAAGAAGGGAGAGAAGAAAAGAATCTCCAGACAGTGTATCTAACAGCTCAATAAGCGAGCTAAGTTAGGCAGTAAGATACTAAAGAGGCTAACCTTGAACGTTTGGTAACCACGAATTTAAAGCCTGCAATGGCAATAAGTACATATCTTTCAATAGTCACCCTAAATGTTAATGGGCTGAATGCACCAATCAAAAGACACAGAGTAATAGAATGGATAAAAAAGCAAGACCCATCTATATGCTGCTTACAAGAAACTCACCTCAAACCCAAAGACATGTACAGACTAAAAATCAAGGGATGGAAAAACATATTTCAGGCAAACAACAGTGAGAAGAAAGCAGGGGTTGCAGTACTAATATCAGATAAAATAGACTTCAAAAGAAAGAAAGTAACAAGAGACAAAGAAGGACACTACATAATGATAAAGGGCTCAGTCCAACAAGAGGATATAACCATTCGAAATATATATGCACCCAACACAGGAGCCCCAGCATATGTGAAACAAATACTAACAGAACTAAAGGGGGAAATAGACTGCAATGCATTCATTCTAGGAGACTTCAACACATCACTCACCCCAAAGGATAGTTCCACCGGGCAGAAAATAAGTAAGGACACGGAAGCACTGAACAACACAGTAGAGCAGATGGACCTAATAGTCATCTACAGAACTCTACATCCAGAAACAACAGGATACACATTCTTCTCAAGTGCACATGGAACATTCTCCAGAATAGACCACATACTAGGACACAAAAAGAGCTTCAGTAAATTCCAAAAGATTGAAATCCTACCAACCAACTTCTCAGACCACAAAGGCATAAAACTAGAAATAAACTGTACAAAGAAAGCAAAAAGGCTCACAAACACATGGAGGCTTAACAACACGCTCCTAAATAATCAGTGGATCAATGACCAAATCAAAATGGAGATCCAGCAATATATGGAAACAAATGACAACAACAACACTAAGCCCCAACTTCCGTGGGACACAGCAAAAGCAGTCTTAAGAGGAAAGTATATAGCACTCCAAGCATATTTAAAAAAGGAAGAGCAATCCCAAATGAACGGTCTAATGTCACAACTATCGAAATTGGAAAAAGAAGAACAAATGAGGCCTAAGGTCAGCAGAAGGAGGGACATAATAAAGATCAGAGAAGAAATAAATAAAATTGAGAAGAATAAAACAATAGCAAAAATCAATGAAACCAAGAGCTGGTTCTTTGAGAAAATAAACAAAATAGATAAGGCCCTAGCCAGACTTATTAAGAGGAAAAGAGAGTCAACACAAATCAACAGTATCAGAAATGAGAAAGGAAAAATCACGACAGACCCCACAGAAATACAAAGAATTATTAGAGAGTACTATGAAAACCTATATGCTAACAAGCTGGGAAACCTAGGAGAAATTGACAACTTCCTAGAAAAATACAACCTTCCAAGACTGAGCCAGAAAGAAACAGAAAATCTAAACAGACCAATTACCAGCAATGAAATTGAAGCATTAATCAAAAAACTAACAAAGAACAAAACCCCCGGGCCAGATGGACTTACCTCGGAATTTTATCAGACATACAGGGAAGACATAATACCCATTCTTCTTAAAGTTTTACAAAAAATAGAGGAGGAGGGGATACTCCCAAAATCATTCTATGAAGCTAACATCACCCTAATACCAAAACCAGGCAAAGACCACACCAAAAAAGAAAACTACAGACC
The DNA here is from genome assembly GCF_030020395.1 of Manis pentadactyla. Lineage (NCBI taxonomy): Eukaryota > Metazoa > Chordata > Mammalia > Pholidota > Manidae > Manis > Manis pentadactyla. Next base: position 62,689,035 of record NC_080021.1, read on the forward strand.
AATATCCCTGATAAATGTAGATGCAAAAATACTCAACAAAATATTAGCAAACCGAATTCAAAAATACATCAAAAGGATCACACACCATGACCAAGTGGGATTCATCCCAGGGATGCAAGGATGGCACAACATTCGAAAGTCCATCAACATCATTCACCACATCAACAAAAAGAAAGACAAAAAACACATGATCATCTCCATAGATGCTGAAAAAGCATTTGACAAAGTTCAACATCCAATCATGATAAAAACTCTCAGCAAAATGGGAATAGAGGTCAAGTACCTCAACATAATAAAGACCATCTATGATAAACCCACAGCCAACATTATATTGAACAGCGAGAAGCTGAAAGCATTTCCTCTGAGATCGGGAACTAGACAGGGATGCCCACTCTCCCCACTGTTATTTAACATAGTACTGAGGTCCTAGCCACGGCAATCAGACAAAACAAAAAAACACAAGGAATCCAGATTGGTAAAGAAGAAGGTAAACTGTCAGTATTTGCAGATGACATGATACTGTACATAAAAAACCCTAAAGACTCCACCCCAAAACTACTAGAACTGATATTGGAATGCAGCAAAGTTGCAGGATACAAAATCAACACACAGAAATCTGTAGCTTTCCTATACACTAACAATGAACCAATAGAAAGAGAAATCAGGAAAACAACTCCATTCACAATTGCATCAAAAAAATAAAATACCTAGGAATGAACCTAACCAAAGAAGTGAAAGACTTATACTCTGAAAACTACAAGTCACTCTTAAGAGAAATTAAAGGGGACACTAACAGATGGAAACTCATCCCATGCTCGTGGCTAGGAAGAATTAATATCGTCAAAATGGCCATCCTGCCCTAAGCAATATACAGATTTGATGCAATCCTTATCAAGCTACCAGCAACATTCTTCAATGAACTGGAACAAATAATTCAAAAATTCATATGGAAACACCAAAAACCCCGAATAGCCAAAGCAATCCTGAGAAAGAAGAATAAAGTAGGGGGGATCTCACTCCCCAACTTCAAGCTCTACTATAAAGCCATAGTAATCAACACAATTTGGTACTGGCACAAGAGCAGAGCCACAGACCAATGGAACAGACTAGAGAATCCAGACATTAACCCAGACATATATGGTCAATTAATAGTTGATAAAGGAGCCATGGACATACAATGGCGAAATGAAAGTCTCTTCAACAGATGGTGCTGGAAAAACTGGACAGCTACATGTAGGAGAATGAAACTGGACCATTGTCTAACCCCATATACAAAAGTAAACTCAAAATGGATCAAAGACCTGAATGTAAGTCATGAAACCATTAAACTCTTGGAAGAAAACATAGGCAAAAACCTCTTAGACATAAACATGAGTGACCTCTTCTTGAACATATCTCCCTGGGAAAGGAAAACAACAGCAAAAATGAACAAGTAGGACTATATTAAGCTGAAAAGCTTCTGTACAGCAAAAGACACCATCAATAGAACAGAAAGGAACCCTACAGTATGGGAGAATATATTTGAAAATGACACATCCGATAAAGGCTTAACGTCCAGAATATATAAAGAGCTCACACGCCTCAACAAACAAAAAACAAATAACCCAATTAAAAAATGGGCAGAGGAACTCAACAGACAGTTCTCCAAAAAAGAAATACAGATGGCCAACAGACATATGAAAAGATGCTCCACATTGCTAATTATCAGAGAAATGCAAGTTAAAACTGCAATGATTTATCACCTCACACCAGTAAGGATGGCTGCCATCCAAAAGACAGAGAACAACAAATGTTGGCGAGGCTGTGGAGAAAGGGGAACCCTCCTACACTGCTGGTGGGAATGTAAGTTAGTTCAACCATTGTGGAAAGCAGTATGGAGGTACATCAAAATGCTCAAAACAGACTTACCATTTGACCCAGGAATTGCACTCCTAGGAATTTACCCTACGAATGCAGCAATCAAGCATGAGAAAGATCAATGCACCCCTATGTTTATTGCAGCACTATTTACAATAGCCAAGAATTGGAAGCAACCTAAATGTCCATCAATAGATGAATGGATAAAGAAGAAGTGGTACATATACACAATGGAATACTACTCAGCATAAGAAAAGGGCAAATCCTACCATTTGCAGCAACATGGATGAACTGGAGGGTATTATGCTCAGTGAAACAAGCCAAGCGGAGAAAGAGAAATACCAAATGATTTCACTCATCCGTGGAATATAAGAACAAAGGAAAAACTGAAGGAATAAAACAGCAGCAGAATCACAGAACTCAAGAATGGACTAACAGGTACCAAAGGGAAAGGGACTGTGGAGGATGGGTGGGTAGGGAGGGATAAGGGGGGAGAGAAGAAGGGGGTATTAAGATTAGCATGCATGGGGGGAGTGGGAGAAAGTGGAAGGCTGTACAACACAGAGAAGGCAAGTAGTGATTCTACAACATTTGCTATGCTGATGGACAGTGACTGTAAAGGGGTTTATAGGGGAGACCTGGTATAGGGGAGAGCCTAGTAAACATAATATTCGTCATGTAAGTGTAGATTAATGACACCAAAAAAAAAAAAAAGGCAGTTCCTGTGTGGAGACCTCCAATGAGTTCTATACAAAGGTATAAAAGGCATATAAAAGTGTAGTCAAAGGGTCTGTTTGTGTTTATACAGAGGATCAAAGCCTAATTGGGCTACCCTGAAAATGAACTAATATGTGATATGAAAAAGAACTTCCAACATCAGCACTCTCTGGAAGACTCATGCCAGAAGATGATCATCAAAAAACCCCAACAAAGATCCATGCACTGCTACAGCTGTAGATGCACTCATCCCTCTAGTTCCTGGACTTGCCATGGGAATGAAGAAGGAGATATCTAAGCTGGCCTGTGCATACAGTAAAACAACAAATTTGACTGGATCTGTACTGTTGGAACTCAACCAAGAATTAGGAGAAGTGCAAATTGTAGTGCTCCAAAATCTTACAACTACAGACTATTTACTGTTAAAAGAACATATGGGATGTGAACAATCCCCAGGAATGGGTTGTTTTAATTTGTCTGATTTCTCTCAGACTGTTCAAGTTCAGTTGGACAATATCCACCATATCATAGATAAGTTTTCACAAATGCCTAAGGTGCCTAACTGGTTTCCTTGGTTTCACTGGAGATGGCTGGTAATTACAGGTATGCTTTGGTTATGTAACTATACTCCTATTATCTTAATGTGTGTGCGCAATTTAATTAGTAGTTTAAAACCTATACATGCTGAAGTTACTCTACAAGAAGATATGTCAAAGAAATAATCAATCTTCCTGTGTTTTCTTCTGCCTGCTACTTCTATAGCTTTTCTTCTTCCTTCCTAATTACAACCCTTAAATAGAATTCGTGCCTCATATCAAATTTACCGAGTACCATAATTCTTCCAAGTGGTAAAGATACCTACCTCAAGACAAATGCTGGGCATAGAAGCCACAGGGCATAAATATGCAAAGAAGTAAAAAGCTAACCTTTTCAAACAATAAGGCTTCTCTCTCACTTACCAACTTTACATTTCCCTGTATGGCCCCGGAAGATGACTGGTTAGCCAGAGACGGGTAAGATTCCTCAAGGGAGGAACAACCTAAGACAGGCACAGTCGCAGGGGGGCCATCAGGTGAGAAATTGGGGATCAACAGAGGTGAGGCTTAGAACCTCACCCCCCCTGTTCTGAGAGAAATCTTCTGCATACGTGGATGTTTTATTGCCCTTGTCTAGCTTGGACTAACACATAGTCTACATGCACACACCTGATCATGTACATTTGCTCTCTTACAACACTAAACTATGTTTTCTACCTTTATCTTGTATCTACCTACCACTTCAGCATTTTATTAAAAATAATAATAATAAAGAGGGAAATGTGGTATCCACATATAAATCAAGTATAAAAATCAAATGAGTATTCATATTTGAACTGACTGTTTATAGTTCATAATGCATGAGCAAAACCGAAAGTTTCTGTGATGACTGCCCTTGTACTGTTCACCATGTAACTTATTCACTATGTAAGAATTTGTTCTCCATGTAAGAACTTGTTCGTTATGCTTCAGAAGATTGGAGACTGACGAAAATTAGGCTTGGGGTGGATTAATGATTGTGCATTGAACATTGACTCCCCTATACAGAGTTTTATTGTTGTTAACAACCATTTGATCAATAAATATGAGAGATGCCCTCACAACAACAAAAAAAAAAGTACACAGTTCCAATTGTAAAATAAATAAGTATATAAGTGTATAGCATAAGGAATATAGTCAAAATATGGTAACAGTAATACTGTGTGTCAACTACCCTTCAATAAAAAATAATTATCTACAAAAATAAATAAAAATAAAAAAGTGGTTTTATAAGAAATAAAATGTAATGATATATTTTCTGGTGTTAATTTTAATATTCCCATTAGAACAACAATGTATTTGATCTTCATTGTTAACCACAACAAAAAATGTGGTATAATTATTTTGCAATGATGCAGGTAAAGGAAGTGGTTCCAGAACAGAAAGTAACAATACATAGTGTTATATAAAACTGGAGGTAAATAGCTGTAATAATAGAAAATAAAGTTAAAAGAGGTTCCCTCTGCAGGGAAGAATTTCCATGGATACTGGAATTTTTTTTTGTTTTAATATAAGCCTTTTAATAATGTTTGTCATTTCAAATTCCTGTATCTGATATAATTAAAATTTTGATAAAAATAATTTGTTTTAAAAATTCTATAAAATTTCAACATACAATCAGTGTAGCTAACTTTAAATAAATGGAACAGACAGTTCAGACAAATAATCACTTAGAACTCAGAGGATATAGAGGCCAGGTGGCATAAAAATAGATTTTGTAGATAATGAACAATGAGAATTTCCCTGTGGCAGAATCAGAGGTGTTGATGGGAAAACTCGCAATAGAGCTGATGGTGACGGTCTTTGCATATCATGCTCAGTTGTCAGAACTTTACTCTGTGGTCAGTGAGAAGCTAGTGAGGGTTGTAAAAAGAAAAGATAGAAAATTAAGTTTATTTTTTGCAAAGATACATGGCACCAAACCATAAGAGAGAAAGAATTTTGGAATGAAGCATAATAAATAGCTGTTGCAATGGTTCTGAGACATGATGAGTCACAGAGGCAGTGGAAATAGAGAAAGATCCAATTCAGGAAATATTTCTGAGATAAAATCAGTAACACTTCATGAAACATTGGATGTAGAGCCTGGGAGACATATTCTAGGATAACTCTAAGCTTTCTAACAAGGGAAATCGAGAGGCTGGTGACCCATATAACTGAGGCTAAGAGAAATGAAAGAGATAACTCTGTTGCTGTAGAAATCTGAGAGAATCAATAGAACAAATGTTTCTTCCAAGTAGGTGGTACAACCAGAGGGTTGACATGGATATATACTTTACAGTCAGAAAGTCAGATGTGCTAAAAGAGATTTTCTTCATTTCTCCACAACTGAAGTTACCTTTGTTCATAAGACTCCACCTCCATTCATAATAGAAAATGTAACCTTGTTATTTTAATGTAACTAATCAGACCCAGTTAGATCTCAGTTACCTTTGGGTAATAATTTGGACTCTCCAGCTTCTTCTCCTTCCCTTCTTATCAAGAGAAGGGAGTGATCTAGGTTCTTGGCTCAGGATTCCTAATGAGGAAGCCGAGAGGTAGGCGGGGTGGCCTGTGAATTGCTTCAGCACTGAGTAAACTGTCCATGCTGTGATCCTCGTAGGTCCTTGCTGGCCTCAGCTTTCCCCCCCACATCTTGCACAGTGATCTCAACTCCTATTGCATCTGCGGCCAACGTCCATAGTCTTGCCACATGGGGACCAAAAGCTATTAAAATGTAGCTATTGAAAATAAAATATTTCATAAAAATTTAGCAAGTTTTGCATAGAAACAGTACTAAAAAGAATTACAAAAGATAACTGAAAAACTGCAAAAAAGTGTCTTTAAATAGATATTCCAGACAAAGTTGATATATTTAAAAATCAGAGAAGTTATTCAAATGTACAAGAAAAAAATTCAATGACTAAATAGGAAAACAGGTAAACATCCAAATTATTTTAAGTTAATGCTAAAATCACCCCTAATATGAGAAATAAAATTTAATCTATAATGGGATATCCTTTTTCTCTAATCAAATATGCAAAACTGAAAATTATTGATAAAAATAATATTTTGACCAGAGTGTGGATGTGGGTTAGAGATATAGTAAGCAATACCATTAAAATTTTAAAGGTACTTCCCTTTTAATTTAATAATTTTATTTATATACATTCAACCCATAGACAAATGTACCCATAGCATGCATTCCAACACTCATTTTAGTACATTTATAATAATAAAAATAGGAAACAACTGAAAAGTCCATCAACATATTAAAGTATGTTAAGTCTATATAAATGTGAACTAATTTATAGTCATTAAAAGCAGTGAGTCAGGTCTGTGTTTACTGATATGGACTGACTTCAAAAGCAAGATGTAGAACCATGTGCACATATTGTTATGTACTCCAAAAATGGACAACACATGCATATATAATCCTTTTATTTGCACTGAATATCTATAGGATGAAGTACAAGTAACTGGCAAGAACAATTGCCTTTGAGGAATTACTTTGTATTGATTGTATTTTGTTTATAACAGGTATGTGAATTATCTATCTAAACAAGGAAGGAAGGAGGGAAGGAAGGAAGGAAGGGAGGGAGGGAGGAAGGGAGGGAGGAAGGAAAGAACAAGTAACCATTGAAAGAAGGTAATGAGTTAAGTTTTAGACCAGTTAAATATGTGCCATTTGCAGGATCTCCAGGGATAAATTATCAGTAAGCAGATGGAATTCCAGTCTAGAGAAAGAGGGAGAAATTAGAATTAAAAAATTAGTGATTCTTTTGTGTAGATGATTTTGGGGGAGTGGATAAGATCATCTTGAGAGAATAGAAGCACTAAAAGAGCAAAGGTGAGAAACACAATGTGAAAAAAGCAGGCAGAGGAAGAAAGGCCAAGGAAGGTCGCAGATGAGTGGCCACAGGACAGGACACAACAGAGCAAGCCAGGTGGGAGTTTCAAAAGGAAACACACACCCTTCCACGTGTTTTAATGCCACTGAGGAAAACACCTGGTATACTGTGTGAGCAGTGACTATAACCCAAACAAGTTCTTTTTTTCTTAAGTTAAATGAGACGACAATGTATCTGTGCTTACAGGCAGATATAAAACACAACATTTTGAACTGGTGAAGTAGATTGTATCTCCATTTATGATAATTATAATTTTTGTTTTGTAGGGGACTAACAGAGTCCTACAAAAATCTATCATTTTATCTCATCAATCAAAGGGTGAATAAATATACAGTGTTTGATATATTTTAGGAAGTCAGTGAGTAGCTGCTGAATGTTGAATAAGCGCAATCACTCTGTCAGGCTCAACATACAAAATACTGATCGTTTAATAATTATAATATATTCTGGAACCGTAAATCAAGTCAAGCAGCTATTAAAATGAGAAGTTATCAGCTATGAACAGAGTTCCATTTGTATACTTTCTCTCCCTAGTTGTAAGTAGTGAATTTAAGGCACACGTTCATTTTCCTGCTGTGTTTCGGGGAAGGGACTGGGGAGGCAAAAGGGAGGATGAGAGAGGAAAGGGGCTGCTCATGCTTCAGCTTCACCATTGACACACACTACAGCACACACACACACACACACATAAACATAACTGTGCAAGTCACAAAGAAAGAACAAGGCATAAAAATGAGCATTTTTTAATTACTACATTAAAAGATATTTAAGAAAGCATTTAAATAATAAGCGGCTATCATAAAGTGAAGGAGGCACTTGAGAAGACATTTCAGCAGTTTCTTACAAAAGTGAATTTACTTTTACCTTATGACACAGTAATCACACTCCTAGATATTAGGATAGAAAACTTAGGTTCACACGAAAACCTTCACAAGCATGTTTATATCAGCTTTACTTAAAATTGCCAAAACTTGGAAGTAACCAGGAGATCTATCATTAGGTGATTAAGACAACCTCAGAGCCATTCCTCTGAAATGTAATCATTAAGAAAGATAGCAATTAAATCGAAATACTTCAGTTACTTAGAACTGAAAGTTGATTAAGAGCTCTCTTTCCCACACCCTTCCTTCTTCTCCTTGTCCCCCTCCAGACTAATGGTAAAAAGAACTGGAGCACTTGGGTTAGTCCATTAGTCTAGGGGACATAAATCTGAAAGGAGATCTAAAGCCAGGACACCAATTAGGAATGGAAAAGACAGATGTGTACAGAAAATGTTAGTAAGGCATTTCATATGCTGGTGTCCAGAAGTTACCTATTTAGCATGGATGGCTCAAGCCAAAAAGGCAAACAACCAACTGCGAGGTTTTAAGTTTAAATGTGTGGTTTCACAGGATTTTTCCAACTGATAATAGCTGCTACGTAGTCACAAGATGATTAGAGTTCAGACATGGAACTTTATTCAGTGGGAGAATTAGAACAAATTAGGAACCAAGGAGATCCAGGAGAAAAGAGGAGCTCAAATTCTAGAAAACTGGAATACCAGTGTCTGAGACTGAGCATCATATTGCAGGAATTAACCTATGACTGACCTAAATTCCTTTATTTTCTTCTTGCTTAGGTAGAAGGTGCCAGACTTTCAATGTTTGTGAAATAGGAGAAGCAGTCGCAGTACATACTGTGATTAAAACCATCGTTGCACACAACATGTACTTCTGCCAATTAGACACTCCTGAATGGATCTCAGCCAAAATTTTGAGAGTATGGAATAATAAAAGAACCAACCAGCATGAGAGCATTAAAGATTGCCAAGACAAGAGGGCATCATGGTGTCTCATGATATCTTTAACTCATTTGCAGAATTCCCCACTCCACTGATATCACCTTGTCCTGCAATAGGTGTTAAATCTATGTGGAGGAAGGGGAAAGTATTCAAGATAAATTTCCTACCTATTCTTGGGGAAAAAGTAAGTGTGGCCAATCCCACTGGCAGACCCCTCCTGTCTTCTTTATCCACAACACCCCACAGAAGCTATTCTATGTGCTGCAATGAGCTGAGAATACAGATATCTCCACAAAATGTGTGCAAGGCACTTGAGTCTGCAAAAAGACAGAATATAAGGATGAGGATATTATCTGTACTGTGTGGAAAATCTCCTGTACTCCTTGGAAGCAGTGTGTCAGTACTGACAATAGCAAATGAGAAAGGGAGAACGGGGTAATTAAACAATCCTCCACTCTGTGCCTTAGCAAGGCCTCTGCATCATGTTTAAACTTAGAGACAGAGAAAATCATTTAGGCACTGAAACACTTTTCCAGTCATTGCTTCTATAAAATAAATGGGTCTGTAAAGAATGTTAAGAGCTAATAGAACTTAAGAGAGTAGAGGCTGTCCAGGTTTCCATTCAGTGTGGTAGAAAAAGTGCAGAAAGTGGGGGCTAGTATATTAAAATTAGGTGACCCCAGAGATGTTCCTGACCTCACATAAGGGAGGGTCCCTTGCTTTTTAAGTCCTCAAAGAATTTTAAGGGACAAATATCCAGAATGTAGAGATGTGTTATATGGAAGTCAAAGAGAGTGTAAACTTTTTTTTCCAAGTTCCCTCTAAGCCAGAAGCTGGTTTTCTACCTTTTGAAAAATCATTGTGTACAAGCAGGCACGGAGATTATTGCTCCAGAAGCAGCCAAACTGCCTCAGTGGTTAGTGGAAATGCTTGTTTGTTCTGGGAAGCAGAACTAGTGGGAGAGAAAAAAGGCCATTTTTGAACAAAATACTAAAAAGAAACAGATCTGAGGAATCTGGTGAAATTGAAACTTTTAATCCAAGGAAGAAAATAATGACTGAATGGAAAATAATCTTCATGCCCTCATATTTTGATTCCAAACACTGAAAATTCTTTTATGGTCTAGAATGGCTGCCATGGCAGTGGAAAATTGTGCTTGATCGGCAGTTGCTTAATGGAGTTATTTCTTCTCTTAACCTCAGGTTAACTGATAGCAGCAAAACAATTAGTTGGGGACATTACTTTAAAGAGAGCTCTTTCAAGTTAAAGCTCATCAACTAATACTGGGCTTTTTTTGGGCTTTCAGTGGAAGAATGATCACGTCATAAAATAAGGAAGGGAACTATACATAGGCATGGCTAGTTTCTAAGCTTAGCAGCTGGGCTTGGCTCAGAAAGATCTCTTCCCAATATAGGTGTGATCTTCCTAATGAACAGATTGGCTTACATTTTAGGGGGATTATCAGTGCAGATATTTGTCCATTCATTGTCCACTTCTGGCAATACCATGTAGTTCCCCACTGGGCAAATGCAGGTGGGGAGGGAACATAGGCCACAAATCAGAATTGGAAAAATAGCTTTTCTACTTATTGCCTATACTGAGCAAGCTGTTCAGTATGTTTATAGTTTAATCGGCTCTTTTTCTCCCCTCTTCTCCCCATCCAATGGGTACAATCTTGGTTATACATTTTTTAGCAGGAATTTAAATTTTTCTCTGAACTCCCCTCAATTCTCCATGGAAATCTCTTGGAATTTATTTATTCATTTATTTTGTGCACATGAAAACCTTAAGTGGAAGCTGGAGTGAAAATTGTATCCACTTTTTTTATGAGTTAATGTTTTATAACATGAAATGATGGTAATAAACAGATGTTGTGTTTCATTCCTTACATTGTTTCTTGCATCATTTGATCTGTCAAAGCGTTCGAATTATTCATTGACATAAAACATAGGCACTTTTAGGAAGGCCTCCAATTTAACTTTTTAAATATCTGTGAACCTGAAATAACCAGTAGAAAATTTCTATTTCATGATGAAACCAAACAAAAAATATTCTAGAGAAAATGTTAACCTATTTGGCACAGCAGGAGTTAACATTAGTTTCTGTTTGTTATAAAAATGTTACCTTGCATGTTCTTTGACCAACTCTCAGTCTCCCCTTTCCCAACACCAGACACACAATACATTTAGAATAACAATATAGCCTTTGGCCAAAAATCTAAAGCCGCCTAAATTTTATTGTATTGTACTCAAATTACATATTACTTTTGTTTTTATTTTCATATTAGAATCTGGTTAGTCTCAGCATCTAGAATTGTGGATTGGTTAATCCACAATCTCCTACTCTAAAAATTTAAAGATCAAAAAGACACTCAAAAACAACTACAATCTAGTTTTAGTTGAGTGCTGAAGGTTTTTAAACTGTACATAAATGTGAATGCACTTTCATTATCATTATTAAAATATATAATAAAATTTTTCTCAATCATCTCTCCATGAATGCTCATATTACATACACTCTTTTCAGCTTCTGGGGGAAAACTCTGACAAGATTATTAGAAATCTGATGAAAGCTCTAAAAGGGAAAACTTGAAGTAGCATAATTATTTACCAATATCTCAATGGAGAATGTGGGCAAACTCTGGTAGTTTCATACATGTTTTATGAAATTGAAATTATAAAATTGAAAGATTTATTTTGATTTAGGAGGAGAAAAGTGAAAATGTAAAAGAAATGTTTTATTCTACAAATGATATGAATAAATCAGAAGTTAAATTATACAGAGCAAAACTCTGCATTTTGGGGAAGGATCAAAAATACTATTGCAAAAGTATTGATAATTTAGTGTCAGATGGTGAATCCAAAAGTTTCCCTTGATGTAATTATGGGTGATTATAGCAACATATGGGAAATCCAATTAAGACATGTATCCATGTTTGTTTTTTTACTGCAACTACTTTCACTTCTACAATCTCTTGAGTGTTATTACCTATAATAAACAATATTTATTGTTATTATTATTTACAACCACTTATTCAGTCTTCAACTAGGGGCACCACTGTTGAAAAAATATTTATCAAATTTCCCCACACTAGTCACCATGTCAAGAAATGTACATAAAAACTGAGTCGTTTTTAAGAAGACAGTCTGGAATTAATTTGTTGGGTTTGAATCTTGTCTCTGCCATTTAACTAGTTAAAGATCCCCTTTGTTGATGTTATACAACTATTCACTCAAACCCTATTCAGATTTAATTCAGTTGGTGCAAAGATACAGTCTGTTTCTAGCAGGGTGGTAAACTAAAAACCTTGAAAAACTCTCATACTGGAAATTATTAAAATTCTGTACCGAATTTTGCTTTGCTTTTTAATGCATCACTGAGCTGACACAACGGAAGGAATGCAAAGAATATTATAATAAAAAAGGAAGCAGGTGGATGGTCTCACTGGGGACTTCACAAAAAGCTGTACCCTATCAGCATAAGAGATGATGAGAAATAAACCCAGCCCACAGGAAGGGACAGCCAGAAAACCTGCCTAACTTGATCTCAGCACTAGGTGGTAAGAAAATAAAATTGTCCCTGAGAATGTGTAAACACAAGAAAGACCTTACATGACAAATGTTTCCAGTCCAAATCCACTGTGTTTTTGAGGTCTGAAAAATCTGAATCAAGGAACTTAATTCAAAGTAATTCCAGATTGACAGTCCTTATGGGACTAACTAAAGCAAAAAGAAACTCTTAGAGGAACTCGGCATTAACACAGGCCTCAGATAATCTATTGATAATGCTCCTGGTTGTGTGTGTGTGTGAGGTGGGTGGAGAAGAGGGATGCTTCATGTCAAAAGTCACAATAAAAACAAACAAGACATTGAGATATTAGAATTATAAAGTATAAAATAACTGCATTTAATAAGAACCTACACCCACTCACAAACCCCAGGTTCCCTTAGGTGTCTTCTCTTAGGACATTGTATTACAGCACATTTCATACTATACTGTTACTCTCTCTTTTTCATGAGTGAAATAAGCAGAATGCAAATAATACAGATCCTTTTCTTTTTATATGTACAAATGTGTATGTGAGCAAAACATATAAAAAATGATTTTTATCATGCTAATCATATTAATAAAATTTTATTATGCCATCATATATTTTTATTTGATCAGTTTTTTTATTTGTGTATTTTACTTGTTTAAAAATTAAAAACTAGAAAATTGAATAGGTGCTTTAAGATGTACTGAATAGTATTTACTTACTGAACCAATTAAGAAGTAATTATTTAAATTATATAGTTACAGCTTCCCCAAAATCATTGAATTTACTTAACAAGGGGTTCAACTCTTACATAGTAATTGGTTCCTAAAGTTAATTATTAAGTAGAAACTACCCACAGTAGATTTGCCTTCAAAAATACTTTTATTTAAGCATAGAGTGCTGAACAATTTTTCAATACTTATAACACTGTATTATTCAAACTCTTAATTAGTCATTACTTTTCTTTAACTTCATTTTCAGAGATTTTCAAGAAAATCACCACCCACTTGCCTGTCCACCCAAAGAATGAATTACATTATCAAAGATTGGGAAACAAAGTCATTTGCATATTCTCTGCATAGATTTTTATTAACTGTTGCTGTTATATTTAACAGAGGTAATGCACCAGAAGTATTAAAATTTCCTGTGATAAAAATCTTCTAAGTTCCTCTAAGTTTTCAACAGAAGCATGCTACTACAGATACTATAGTTGCAAGAGGGGCATCTGTTGATCACTTATGTATCTGCGGATGTGAATATAGCAGAAATAATAGGGCAGCTTGATCAGTCTTACACAAAAAGCATTAATTATTTCAATAGTGAATAGCTATTTTGTGCTAATGCTTTTTGATACAAAGGTGAACTTAGCAGAGACCTTGCAGCATAATAAAAAATATTTTTGAAATGTCTGTAAATATGCAATATGGAAAGCAAGGAGTTAAATGCAATAACAGAGATATGGTTCAAGTGCTACTGGTGCTCAAAGGAAAGAGGGCATGCTCAGAAATGGGGAAACCAATGATAGCCAGAGGAGATAAAGTTAAAACCATGTAGGAAAGAATTGTATCATGGAGGACACATGCAAACATATGCATGTGTATGTTGCACACATACATGCAGACAATGTAAACCACAAGAGACTAGACAGACATGTTGGGAAGTTCAGGTTTGAGTACGAGTGCTATCAGGTGGTTCAGTTCATCTGTAGAAAAGATATGTGAAGCACAGCAGAAAAAAACTATAATTCTCACTACAGCAGAGGTAGGTTAAATGTAAGGAAAGGTTGTTTGCATTTATTCTGGGGGAAAGAACCAAAGGAAAGAATTTGAACAGAGGGATTACATGTCAAGGTTGGTCCTAGAAAGACTGACTTAGCAATAGTTAATGCCATAAATTCAGTTTATAGTCATATTCAGGAACTTACTTATTTATCCCTTGAACCACTGAAAAGTCCCAGAGATGAGAGGTCAAAAAGAGTATAGAACTTAAGAAGAATTAAAACAAAAAAAAAGAAATGGAATGAATACTACATTGAATGCAACAGAAAGATTAAAGAAAGTGGGAAGTGGTAGCTATTTTCAATAAATAGATCACCAAAATCTTTCCAGGCAGTTTCTTTTGATGAAGAATAAACATTATTCAGGCATTTGATTATATTTCACCTCCCCAGTGAGACCCTCCTCAACTACCACCATCTAAAGTATCCTTCATCCTTGACCTCCTTTACTGGCTTTAATTTTCTTTGTAATAATTATTGCCACTGGAAATTTTATGATGTATTTGTTGGTTTCTATATTTTTTCTCCTGCCACTGCAATGGAAGCTTCTGGTAGGCAGGTACTTTGATTTTTATCTTGAATAGTACCTGACATGTACTATTCAGGTACTATTCAAGCTGACATGGAAAATGTATTCAATAAATATTTGTGGAATAAATAAGTGAATTGAAAAACACCAAGTATTAGGGGGATAGCTAGGATCTGAAGTCCGTAAATAGAGAAAGCACACTCATGAAGCTGAGTAATGAAGGGTTAAGAAGCAGACAAGACAGTGACTGCTTTGTGCTATTCTGAGCCTGGAAGAAGAGTGAAAATACCAGAGAAAGAAAGGATGATTGAGAGAACAAGGTCTTAATGGAGGTGGTCTCTCTGACTCACTACATTCTAGTTGAACATGGTAACCAGAGAGATCCTTCTGAAATAGGTCAGATCATGGCCCTTTTATGTTCAAAACTCTCAATGACTTTCCAGTTCATTCAGAATAAAAGACAAAGCCCTTACAATGGTCTGCCCTACACAACCTGGTCTTCTGTGACCGCCCCCTGACCTCATTCCAACGCTATTTTTTCCCCCTGGCTCTGCTGTAAGTCTTTGGACACAGCTGGCCTGGTCTGGCCCAATGCCTTGGCCCTCCCTTTTTCCTTTGTTTGGAAACTTCCTCCCCAGATATCCATATGGTATGTACCTAGATACTTAGAATCCACATGGCTGTTTCCCTCAAATCTTTCAGATCTTTGCTGAAATGCTACCTTACCTTTCCTGACTCCTTATGTAAAATTGAGCACCCTCCCTCACCATATCCCATGCCTCATCCTACCTTATATTTTCTTTATAGCATTTGTTACTTTCTTGACATATAGTCAATGTCTTACTTTATTTTCTATCTCCCCACCTCTAGAACATAAGGTCCATGAAGGAATGGATGAATGGATTTTTATCTGTTTTGTTCACTGTCTAGCTGGCAAACCAAGAAGAGAGTCTGACACAGAGTTGGAAGTCAAAATTACAAAAAGAAAAAAAGGGTGACTATGTGCAAAATTTTAATGAAATATAGGAGTGATTGGCTCATACAGGAATATGATGCATTAATCATACTAGTTTGGTTTGACTGTCTATTCATGAATGTCTCTATTAACAGTTCTCAATCAGGGGTGTCACTGCCCCCTACCCCTTCCAAGAGGGCATTTAAAAATGTACAGAGAAGACAAGTAATGATTCTATAACATCTTACTACGCTGATGGACAGTGACTGTAATGGGGTATGCGGGGGGACCTTAATAATAGGAGGAGACTAGTAACCATAATTGTACTAGTAATTATACATTAATGATACCAAAAAAGAAATGTACACAGGTAATTTTGGTTATCACCATTCTGTAGAACCTCAAGTACATTCTATAGACATTTAGTATTCTGAGGAGCTAGAGATGATAAATGGCCTTTCAAGGCATAGGACAATCCCTCACAATATTTTCCTACCCCAAATTTTAACATCATCCCTATTGACAAACACTACTAAAAAGTTCTCTTTCCTTATTTATAGAGGTAACACGAAAGGGCTAGCTATTACTGTAATAAGACTAACTATTAATAAAAAGGAAAAATATTAAAAATACATGGATGTTATATTTTATTTCAGGGGGAATTTATAATTTATCTGAAAGTGTATTAATATAATTACAGTTTTGTAGAGTAGTTTCATTATATAGTTATGATTTACCATTTTACTAATTTTATTTTCTATCTCCAAAAAGGTATTTCCTGTTATTAAACTTTTTTTCTATATGAATACATTTCTTCTTTAAATGGCCTAATGATTTAAGTTCATAAACCCAACTGAAATAGAATTCTCTTTCTTAGTGTTCTGTGTATGAGAACTCACTAAGGGCTGAAGGTAAAAGACCCCCAGATTTCAAACATGACAATTAATTCTGTCATTTCCAGATTGTCTGTTGGATTCACATGGAAGAGTTGAGCTAAAGTAGCCCTTGAAATATTTCTTTTTACTTATTTCTTCTTTCCCTTTCTGTGTGAGCCTACTCTTATTTTTAAAGCTGGATAGTGCAGAACAGAGCTGAGGAACTTGGTGCTGTTCTGTAAGAACTTGCATTCTTGCCCCATTTTTACCCATATAAGGGTAAAATCAGGGCCCAACATAAAAATGCTCTCTAGGCAGTCTGTATTGTAAGTTGACCATTCAGACTACATGGACATGTTCCCAAGAGGATGTTAATGTAATTCTGATTTTAGCTGCAGATTTAAAAGAAAGTAACTAAGATGAAAGATACTGGTTTTCTGGAAAAATAAGCTTGGTTATTTATTGCTTCTGTAGTAAATTAATTCTGTTAGCACATACTCTCTAAGGATATAGATCCCATAGATCCATAGTTTTTTTTCAGAACAGTATGAAAAAATAATTGTGGTGATTAAAAATAATGCATTTTGTTTATTCCTCACCAGGAACTGTGTGCATATAATGCTGTACATGCATTACCTCATTTAATCTATACAAGTTCATTCATTCATTGGTCTACCTAGCAAATATTATGGAAGACCTACAAAGTGCTAAGTACATTTCTAGGCCCTGGAAATATAGCAGTAAACAAGGTACAGTCCCTGCAGCCATGAAGCTTGCTTTCTAGTGGGAGAGCTGCACATAGGCCAATATATGTAATGCAGTTTAACAGCATGCCAGCACATAGATTTAGCTCCATTATTACAGTGGTAGTGCAATGCAAAGTGAGAGAGTTATGGAGGTGAGAGAGGACTACCTCAGATATGGAAGTGAAAAAAATTGTCAGTTGGAGGGGGCACACTGAAGTGAGAGAGAAAAAAGCCATTTGACTACCTGGGAGTAAGTGCCAGTCAGAGGGAAGAACACGTGAAAAGGCCTGAGGGCGGGATGCCCTTGGCAGAAAGACAGCAAAGTCACTTGGGGCAGAATGAGTGGAGGGTGTTGGAGAATGAGGCAGAAGGCAGCCCAGCAGAACTTCGTAAGCAGTGATACAGCACTGGATTTTACTGAGTGCATTAGAACAGCCCTGGAAGAGTTTTTGCAGGAAAGTCATTGGATGGACGTACTTTCCAAAAGGCCAATCCAGGACTGACAAAGAGCAAAGACAAAAACAGAAAGATATGCTAGGAAGCTGCCAGTGATCAGACAGTCTTGAACATTTTTCATTCTTTGACTAGGCTATACTTGATTGGATCATCATTATTTTTACCTCCAAACATTTTGGGTGTGCACCTTTATTCATAAAACGTTTTAGATCTTGCACCACCCATTGTACAAAATATAAATTATACCACATGCTAGGTATTATATTATACTAATATATTCTGTTCATTGTAAAATAAAAACAAAGTATCTCGAATACAATTTTTAAAAACCTTTTATTACTTGATCAATGTTGTAAAGATATTCTGCCTTCACCAAAATGTTATATTTCTATTATTATTTTTAAATGTATTAGTATTTAAAATTTTTGTCAGAGTAATATGACAAAACATGCTCAATGATTTTGAGAAGTTTTACTTATAGTACATAACTTCAAGCATCATGTTACATTTATGCTCATTTAAAAATGTTTGCCAAGCATAATAGCTTAACTATCACTGGTTAATAAAGCAAGCCAAGTGTTCATTTTTAATGAATGATTAATAGCATATTTACCTTTCCAAATAGTCTTGAACATTTTTCATCCTTTGACTAGTCTATCATACTTGATTGGATCATCATTATTTTTACCCCAGTCTGTAGCTAACAGAAAGCCTTATTATCATAAGCAAGGTAATTATCTACTATATTTACTATTAAATTTCCTTAGGGTGAGCTTGTGTTTTCATTTTAAATTATTAAATCTTGGTTCTACAGGATTTTCTAAGAATATTTTCCAGTGTTCAGGAAAACTGGGTTTCAAAGTTAATTAATTCTCTTATCTGACTCACTAAAATGCACTAGGTGGAAAAGCCCTAAAATGCAAACAGCCCATGTGGGGAGCAGGGCCACACTGCTGCTTTGGACGGCTCACCATTCCTTCAGGAGATGCCCCCCTCCTCAGGGGATATGTGGCCCTTCCAGGCATAAACCTAGGAGGGCAATCACTGTCAATCTACTATCCTCTAGAAAATCTCAATTTCTTTTCTTTCCTCTAGATAAAATTGAATCTAGATAGGAGTTCTTGTGTTACTTAAGTACTTCTCTCAATGGTTCTTTGTGCGCGCTCTCTGGGAGCACAGACTCTATGTTGGGCACCATTAATCTATGCGAGAAACAGTGGTGGCCTGGATTAGGCTGATGTTAGCTGAGGGGATGCTAAGCATTATTTTTAGTGGTGATGGTGTTAGAGGCAACAACCCATGCAATGAATGTGTATGTTACTATTAGATTGTCGTAGCACCTTGGGCATTTTGTTCTTCACAGCTAAAAATATTAATTTTCAAAAAGATGGTATCTTGAGTTAATGATTTTTCAGATTCACATTTAATATTTCAGTGTTATGTTTTTGGAAATTGTACTTGCTTTCTCTTAGGTTGGAAACTTTTGTTCCTAAAAAAGAGAGTAGGCTAATGACTTAGTTGCATTATTCTCACCCCCTCCATCCCCCACTAATGACAGACTATTAAATAAAGTTAAAGGTTCCTTTGCAGCTCTGTCTTTACAATATATTCCACTAAGATGGACACTCAAAATACTGTGTTTCAAAGTCATTTGAAATATTTTTGTCCTGTCCATCCTGTTCCCTTCTTACTCCTAAAAGTAATCATTTTTATTCTTTTAAATTTATGATTCTACTTTTCCTTTTGCAAACAAAAACAAATATGTATTATAAATACATGTGTGTGTATGTGTATTATTCCTCCCAATATTTCTTATAAGGTAGTATTCTAGGTGTACAATTGTGTACCATGCTTTTGTACCAGGTGTCATGTCCTGGGAGACCCCTCTACCAGTTTACAGAGATTTTTCTCATTGTACTTTTCAACTGAATAGTGGTCCCTTTTGTGGATATACCAGTGAGCCAATCTGCTTCTGATGGACTTTAGAGTTGTTTCTGGCCTTTTACTAGTACAAATAATGCTATAATGATTAATGTTGCACACATACCATGTCATTGTGGGTTAAATTGCCATATTTCCAGAATCTCTTGCCTGGCCTTAGTGCATCTCCATATCAATAGGTGTCTCAAAGAGGTGGAGAGAAGTAGTCCATCTCTACATAAAAAGGTGATTACAAAGGGGAGCAAAGGCATATCTGGACTTGGAGAGGTTGGGTGGGGCCCCTTCTTGCAGCCTGGTCCCTAGAGACATGAGCGAGCAGAAGTGGATGACTGCTTATAAGCAGTAAATGGGTTTCTCCCACTTTATTCCTCCCTTTGACTGATTTCAGCTTCAAAGGTAATTTTCCCTGGGCTGGGAATATATATCCCCACCGAGTTACAGTCATGTATTGCAAGTATATCTCTGGAATGGATTTGTGGAAGAGGAATTGTAAAGTCAAAGAGTAGATGCATATGTAACTTTTTAAAGATAAATTGACAGATTCTAGGCCTTGTAGAATTTTCACATACCTTTTAATTTTAGAATGAGGTAGGGTTTTTCCATTATCTTGCATTTTATTTTTAGAAAAAGTCATTTTTGAAATGATAATTAAGGACATTGTTCAATTTATTATGTGGAAACTCACAGAACAAATGCCTGTCTGCATTTAAGTAAAATTCATGTGTCTCTGGATAAGCTGGCATGTTCCCTTCTGTTAATAGGCTATCAAAAGGCAACATGCCAGGACCTCTCTTCTCTCATATCAATGGAGGAAACGGTCCAGAGAGATTCAACTACATTTGTTGCCACCTCTCTGTTGGCTGAGGCAGGGCCTGGCGCTCCTGTAGTGTTGGCTCAGCACCATAAGCCTGGCTCAGAAAGGCATTGCTGCCTCTGGCACCACAGTGCTGAAGTTACCTTCACAGAGGGTACCATGTCAGAGTCACTAACAGGGGGAATAGGTGTTCCCAAGAGCAGAGCTGCTGCTTCTGGAAAAGTAGATTGCCTTGTCAGGGTGTGCTGGCTTCTCATGAATTCATCAGCCACAAGGCTCATTGGTGGGAAGGGCTAAATGGGATCAGGCCCCCATCAAGTCCCCCACTTCAGCCCCATCACAAGTGTGCAAGACCAGTAGGATGAGACTTCCTTAGCACCCATCAGGCCTAATCTGAGGGGCTAGAATATGCACCACACACATACACACAGATCAATGAATGGAGCGTCACCTCCTGTGGAAATGGATGTAACTTTCCAAGCATGTGGATGAGAAAGTAGAGGCTTAAAAAGGATGGATGTGAAGTGAAAAGGGAGGACAAGCAAGAGAACAAACCCGAGAGCTACGGGAGAACCCTTTGGAAAGCCTTTAGTTAGTGAGACTTTCTCGTATGAGGTAACTATTCCAACATGTGGCAGGAGGCTTCCCACACAGCACCAGGCAACGCTGGGACAACAGCCAGGAATCAAAGAATTCTACCCAATTCAGACAATATCTACCCTGAGATAGTCAGACCCCACAGTTTAAGGGCTCAGTCCCTCAAGCCTGCCCCCTCCTACCTCAAGCGGCAGTCACTGGCTGTAAATCACAGGTTCCCATCACCCCCTCATCGATTTGTGAGAGCAGCTCACATGACTCAGGAATACAGTTTACTTAATAGATTACTGGCTTACTATAAAAGATATAACTCAGGAACAGCCAGGTGAAAGAGACACATAGGACGAGGTATGGAGAAAGGGCCCAGAGCTTCCACGCACCCACCTAGAGCACCCAACCTCCAACACGTTCCCCAACCTGGAAGGTCTCCGCATCCCGTCCTTACAGGGCTTTATGGAGGCTTAAGTACACAGGCACGCTTGATTAAATCATTGACCACTGGCGGTTGATTTGACATCCAGCCCCGCTTTCCTCCCGGGAGGTTAGGGAGGTGGGACTGAAAAGTCCAACTCTCTGATTGACAACCAGGCCCCACCCTTAAGTGCTTTTTCAAAGTTACCTCATTCACATAACAAAAGATACCTGCACTTAAATTCCAAAGGTTTTGGAAGCTGTGAGCCAGAAACATGGACAAAGACCAAATACCGATCTCTTATAATAAATCACAATATCACGTATGGTATGGAGAAATTTACATAAATTCCTAGATGTGCGTCCTTCTCTGTGAACTGGCCTGTGGCATCTCCCTTCTCTTCAGAGAGAAAGGAGTTATCCTTCTGTGAGACCGAGCCACCCTGGGAATCACCAGCCACTGGCCAGCAAGTGGCCTGGCCTCTGCCTCTGCCAGGAATGCCTATGATTTCTCTTCAGGCCCTCTATGTGGGGGAAAAAAATATTTATGTTCAACTGATGCAATTTCCTTCAGCCAGAACTTCTTGATATCTTGTTCTTTTCCTCAATGGAAATGCCTTTTCTATTCAAAATATTTTTTAGAATTAAGTAGAAAAAGAAGGGAAGAAAGGAAGGAGGCAGAGAAAGGCAGAAAAAGGGAAATAAAGGATTTGGTGCATTTTAGTGATGCATTAATGATTATAATCATTTTTGCTTTAGAAAGGTGGTTCAATTCTTATCAAAATTAGCATGGCATCTAATTCTGGTCTTTTAAAACTACTGAGAACAAGAAAACAACCAGATTTACTTTAAAAACAGAATTAATTATAATCTTTTATTGAGGGAAAATATAGCAGAGCTCAAAAAGCTACACTTGTTATGTTTTATAAAGGCAGAGGTTTACACAGGTTCATGTGTACACATTGATGACATTATATCATAACATCAAAGGCACCTTCCTTTGCCACAGTGTTAGATAATGAATAAAACTTATCCAAATTAATCTTTAGAAAAATCTAAATGATACAATATGCCTTATGATTATGTACATATTCAAAACATTTAGATATTTAAAAAAACACATTATTTTAATGTGTGTATCCACAATTATCTCTAATTCTCAAATTATTATGGTACCGAAATTCTGTTTGTCAAATAACAAAATACACAGCGCTATACTCTATAACCAAGCACCAGTTAAAGTCAGCATTAATTCTCCATCAAACTGAGAGGCTCATAAAATGCAAAGTGAAGTGGGTATTTAAAAGAACCATTTGGAGCCTCAATTTTTTTTTTTGTTTTAGTTAACCAATTATGTTGGAGAAAATGGGAATGGGGCCTGGATGATTTAGATCATGTTTTTCTAACTGTTCGATGGAACCCCATGTCTCTCAGAAGAAAAGTTCCCAGGGACTAGTAAACCTTGGGGTGTAAGCAGGTCCATCTGATGTGAATTATATGTTAGACCTTTATATATGACTGACATAATAGATAGGGTCCTATCACTTTAAAAAATGTTTGGAAATACTAATTTGGGAAATTGCTTCAATTCGTATGCTAACATAGTTTAAGACACATCTCTGTCAAAACAGATCATCCCACTGAGTCAATTACATGCCTCAACTGAAAGTGTACCTAAGAATATTGCCTTCATTAGTTACAGAGGATGTAATTTAATTTTTTATGTACATTTGGTAGGCTAGAAGGACTTTGGAATGATAAAATTTTATCATTAGTCAATAGTATGACCAAAGAACATTGTCAAATTCTAGACTAATAAGTAAAGGTGGGGAGATAATCTTTTTATATATGGAATTAAACATTGTAACGTATCTCCTTTTTATTTATGTACTATACTTAGTAAAAATAAATGATCACTTCTGACAGTGAGATAGATAATTCTGTTTGCTAATTTTATTTCCAATTGTATCTATGATATACACCAAATGAAAAAATATATTTTAGTAATATTTAGTTAGAAAGAACACTTTAATAAGCACCTCCGAACTGGAATATGAAAAACATTATTACACAGGAAAGTAGTTGCCAAGATACATAATCTGTCTCATCTTCCTATAAAATCGTATCCATGGAGTCAAGAATTTTAAAATGCTGTCAGGTTTAGAGAATATCCAAGAATTCTAATACTGTGCAACTTAAATTTTTATTGAAGAAACAGCTTTTGTTGCTGGCCAGGTAGCCATCAATAATTTGTTTTAACAACCACCAGAGGGGGCCAGTGCCCGCAGTAAGGCTGGTGGAGGTATAACCTACTCTAGATAATTTGAATTTGGACATCACCAAGCTAAAAAACGCCTTGAAAAGAAAACTGATAACTTCTAAAGAAGTTCTGTGACACCTACATAATGCCGGACTGTTAGATAAAAAAATAGAGTTCACTGGCCCATTTTTAGTTAAGGTTAATTTAACAGGATTTTATTGACATCTCTGGATCAGGAATTGAATGAATAATACTTTTAACAATGAATAAATAGAACATTGCTAGAGCTATTAACACTAACAATCATTTAGCACCATATATTGAGCACCAGAATAGATATGGATAATTCACACTTAATGAAAATTTGAATTTCAAAGGAAACCCAAAATTGTAGTCAGGACATGGTGGTTGTAATTCATTTTCAGCACCATTAAGCAGAGAATTAGAAGTTTCTGATTGACCTCTCCTAAGTCAAAGTGAGACCATGGCATAGTTGTTAAAAATCATTTTACATGTGTTTAACTATGGCTTTCTCCACACACATAATGACAATACAAAGAATATATATATGAAGGCAAAGGTAATGTTAGATACTGATAGAAATCTAACTCTACTCTCCCTAAACACTTCGGTAAGTACAGGCAGGCTTCCATCCGTGTCAAGATTTGCACCAAATGACACTGTGGAATATGGGGAATGTTGTTAAACCATGGGGAGAAGACAGAAGACAGGTGAAGCATTATTTTTCCTTTCTGGACACATTCAAATAATCTGTTTAGCTTATATATTCATTTAGTAAGCAGGGTATGAACACAGAACACTTAAACTGGCCTACGTGTGTATTAGATTTGCTTGTGTAGATGTTGTAAATAGATTTAACACAACTATGTGTTAATGAGAAAAATATACATTGTTTCAATCCAAATATTCGGAGTAAATTGTAGTGGTTGAACTTGCCCAAGTGTTGGGTCAACTTGGTGCTAAAGCTGCATGGACTTTCAAATGAATGTTTCCATGAAGGTTTCACAAGGACATTACAGCACTGCCAACTGAAGTCAGGAGGGAGGCTCTGATGGACCACAGAAGTGATGATGCTTAGACTACTGAAGAGAAGCAAAAATGATGGTAATAAAAATTGTTTCTGCCATATTTTAAAAACAAGCTTACTGGTCATAACCAGGAACATTAAGATTATGTCTGCTCAACTCAAATACAATTCTATAAAAAAATTCATCAGTTTAACAGCTAAAATTATAATTTTTCCTGTCTTTTGATGACATGGAAGCAAAAAGAAATCTATATTGTAACAGAATTTCTTTTTATTTTTATGCAGAATAAAGTGTGATGCGAAAAATCTATACAGTGGAGAGGGTCACTGCTGTAGAATATGTATGCCAATTACTATTTATTTTGAATGAAACCTTTTAAAATGAAAACCTCAGTACTGATTATTTAAAGCTGCTCTTATGAAATAGCTTATGCCCAGACCCTTTCTGCCTCTGGGAATTACACTGAGAAATAGCTATCCTAGCACCATTGTCACATGCTGTGAAAAATATGGTATGCTATTAGCAAACTTTCATTTGCTTTAGCCTAGAAAATAAAACATTTCACATACCACTTTGTATTTCTAACTTTAAAAAGCACAGATAGAATAACAAATATACCCGTTACATTTTCTGCTGAGTTGTTAAGTTATAAATTAAATTATAGTTCTAAATGTGATTTGGAAAGGACTGGTGTATAAGTGTAAATTATAAGTGTGTAGTCCCTAGTCTTAATCTGATACGTTTGATGACTTATCTGGATGTTTGATGCGTTCAAAGATTTGTATTTATGACACATGTGTCTTGATAAAAGATGGGAAGGTGGGATTACTTTAAATAGTTGCAGTTCTAGACTTCTTAGTTAATTCTAAAAATCCGTTTATATAAACACTTTTACAGTATAGCTACTATGTAAAAAATTGGGATAAATACAAAGAATTAGATAGAATTTCTGCCAAAGAGGAGCTCTGAAACTTAATTTTGTCTCAAGTAAAAGTTTCACATTAATGACAGTTTTAATATTCATAAACATCTCCTAATAAGTGAAATTTACCTTCACAGGCACCTCTGTGAAATATGTAGCAAATAACATTCTTTTTCAGAACTGAGAAACCAAGCTGCATAAGTAAACCAGCAACAGAACTGGAACTGAAAATAGTCATCTTTGGTTCAATAGTACTTTTGCTAGGTCTGTAGAACTAATATAGCAAAGTCAAAGATGGAAATATTTTCTAGAAGATTCAAGTGAATATCCCACTAATGGGCTTTCTTCCCAGTTGTCTATATACATTAGATAAAAGTTGGGTTGGGGCCTGAATCTTATAGTTATTTCTGATCTCCATTTGGTCTCCAAAAATGTTTATTTTAATAAAGTCTATATATATGCTCACAAAAGCATAGTAGTATGATATCAAAATATTGAGTCACCACATTCAATTTGTAAAAGGAGTCAGGCCAATTGTCATCATGTAAACCTAAACTCCAGATGGTGGCTTTTCCCCTTATTGAAAGGACCTACTGTAATCTTTCAATGTATCCACCCTAAGAAACTGCAAATGTATAGGGAATTTTAAACAAGTAGCTTCCTTCTGTTATTTACATTCTGGAACTAACCATGTTCCCTTATTTTGTGATTCTACGATAGTCACATAACCTGAATCAATCAATCAATCTCTCTCTCACACACACACACACACATACATTGGAAATGTCTTGTATTTTGACTCAGATGTTGAATTCTCTGAAAGTGATTTCCTGAATAAGGAAACATTACATTTCCAAAATTATATGAATTTCAGTGATGACTTTGATTTGATTTCCAAATCAAACTTAATGGGAAACTGAGAGTTATTCTTCTACATAGACACAGAAATAATATTTGGCAATTAAGCCTTAGAAAATCATTTGAAAGGGGCTACTTTAACAAAATTATAAATGCTTATGGTACATACACAGGATGTTTAATATGGTGCTCAAAGACCTCAGATGATTCAATGAATTCTCACCAAATAATGACAGGCGAAACAGTGAAGAGATGGAGGTATTCTTTGCACCTCACATTTCTTTCCTTCATCTCCTTCTGACAGAGCCTCCAGATGTCCTAGAACCTCAGGACATGCCCTTCTGAAATTCTCCACCTGTTTTTTCATGCAGTAACCCTTTCCATGACTTTTCATACCTGTCTTCTAAGTCTTACTTCTCTTGGACCTCATCAGTTTTCCTGCTTTCTACCTTCCAAAGTCACAACTATTTACTCTAACCCAGTAATTCCTGGACAGCTATTAATTCTTCCCTGACCCTTTTAGTTCCAAACACTGTAGCAACATTTTCAGGCTAATCAGAAGCCTCACATGTTATGCAGCATGGTTTACCACATATTCCACCTAGAGGTGAACATTGCTGCCTTCACTTTCTCAAAGCTGCATGAAAATAATTTTGTTCAAAATATAATTTTACAACAAAATCATTAGGTTACATTATTCCCTGAATATCTCTGTGAGCTTCTTGAAGGCAGGAATCATATCTCATTATCTTTGCATTATCAGAACATAACTAACGAGTGCCTTGCACATAGTAAGCACTCAGCACATGACTAGTGACTCAATAAAAGATTAAACAAAAGGCATGATTTCAAACTTCCATAAGTTGAGCATATCTTTTGCTGAAACCAAATGAGATAAAAAATCTCCAGAATGAAATCTGTGGTTGCTTAACTAAATTATTATATCCAAATATTCACTGAATGTTGTGTTGCAAAAAAATCACTTTGTGGGCATTATAAAAATGGCCGCTGAAGATGTCCCACCACCTTGCATGTATTTTAGAATAGGATTTTTTTTTCATTTCCTTTAAATTAACTACTGAATCATATTGTTGTCTATGTGTTACATCATCTAGCATATGTTTGTGTATGTGTGTGTCTATATACACACACACATACACAAACAGATGCATATATTACAGGTCAAATGTCTATTTTATGCCTCAGTAACATGACATTATTTCTTTGGAAAGCAAATTGTGGAACTGGATGCATTAACTATGTCAATACTATGTATTCAATATTTTAATTTAGGCTTAGAGGTCAGAAAATAGAAATGGATATTTTGGTTACCAAAAGATTAAACAAACATACTAGACAAACACTGATTCATACAATGAGTAATAAAAGGAAAACAAGATTATCATAAAATATGTATAACATGTGCAAAACTCAATATATATATATGCCTATGATTCCCAGAAACCATTCTATCTCCTGGAGGTAAAGATCAGCTTATTTAAACCAGTATAGGTAGTTTGACGTCACTCCTGGAAAACAAAGATTGTCAGTACAAGATCCCCCATAACTTGGAGGACAAGCTGAACATGGTACCCCTACTTTGTATGGTGCTTCTCCAATCCAATTGCCCCTAGAAAGAAACAAAAAAAGATTACATTAGTGCTACCTGACCATTAAAACATTTTGGCTGTCCTTAAGCACAGGACCACATGTATTGACATGTGATATCTTTTTGAGAAGTTTGTCATTTTAGAATGACACTGAAAATTAAATCCATTTATTATTTCTATAGTAACTTATATCTTACTCTTAAAATATTTTCTCTCCAAGTAAGTTTATATTATCTTAATTTACAGATAAGAAGTGAGACACTACAGTGAATGGTGACATCACTAGTTCTCTGACACCAGGCTTGATGCTCATTCCCGTGACGTCGTCTCCTTCATATAGCTGCCTTCCAGAGCACACAGCCAGGCCCTACTCACTTATTTAAAACTTATGCTAATGCTACTCTAAGGATAGTAAAAAATACATATCTTACATATTCTGGGAAGCTTAGAAATGATAAAATGAGCAAGAAATTGTCATAAACACAAAAAAATAGGTTGCAAATGTTCACAAGATTTGTATCTAAAGTTGTAAAATATTTTAGGTTCTCAGTATTTGTAAAATGAAGATATGGAAAACTCCATGGTAAGAGAATAAGGCTCATAGAAGAAAGTAACAGTGATCTTAAACCCCTTCCCATATGTAAATTCATAGCTATTTTTTTAATAATGCTATTCATTTTTTATAATGCTGAACACATTTAAATGAATTACTTAGTGTTATATTTTTCTTTATTTGTACTGACGGTCATGATCATAATAACACACTTAACTCACCATTTAGGATAATTAAAAATAGCCACAATGTCTTACTATTATCTAGCTCCTTAAATTATGAAGAAGATGATAAATGTATTTTTAGAGACATGATGATTAGTAACTACAGTATTAACAAATAGCATTATAGCCAGTGTATGAAAGAAATTAAATGGCAAGGAGGAAAATTTGTTGTCAATAGTAAAAAGTCAGGGTTGAAGATAAGCAACAGTATTTAAGAAGATAAAATATAAAATAGGTGGTTCTCATCTTTAAGACCTAAATTAGGTCAAGCAGTGACTCATTGAGTATACCCACAGGACATGAAAATATCTGCTTAAATCAGTCAGTTAAAAATTCAGACTTCTCTATAACATATCTATAAAGAAAAACCTATTTGTAAAAATGGAAAACATGCTGATTAAATATTCAGATTACAGATGAGATGAGATTCCAAGACTGTCCACCTCTCTCTAATTTATTCTATACTCTGCCCTCCAGATAAGTTTCCCCAAGCATAATTTTGATAATGTCACATAAGCTTGCTCACAAACATTCAAGGAGGCCCATTATCTTATGAATGTAGCTCACTCCTTTATCCTAATCTTTTCCATTCTATAGTCATAATCTTATTTCCTTTGATATCTTTACCCAAAGCTTTAAACGTATATGGACCCAACCTATGCTATTCTAATACCTTATTTTTCTAGTTGTCGTATACAACTTTTTGAAATTATATAGCACATATTTTTGGTAACAAACTTAGAAATACAATTTTATTATATGTAAACATTACTATATATTATATTATAAACACATTAAATCATAGATTTTTATTGAATAGAGGGTAATTATATTCGAAGTAAGTCAATTGATAAACTTATTCATTCTTTTATTTTTTACTCTTATTCTATTCCATTCCAATTAAATTATCCCTGCCTGACTCCCTGTCTTCCCCCAACCCCCCTCTCTCTTTCCTTTCCTCCCCTTAAAAACAGTTAGGCTTGAGTGATCTTCATATTGGCATTGGAAAAACCATATTCAAGTATTAGAAAGGATTTAAAAATTCTCTTCATTGCCTAGGTTTCAAAATAATAGCTCTTTATTACAAGAAATATAGCATATCAACACACTACCTTAATCTCTTGGACCCATAAAACAATCAGGTATCTCATCAATAATATCAGAAAATTCTAATCATTGGTCAAAAACAGAATAGTTAAATGAAAAAATGTCTTTCACTGCTTGGGTACTACTTGGCCTACTTATGTCAGGAAGAAGAGTAAAGGTTTAATAGGTATATATAATGTGTGAAACTGAAAATATCAAACAAATTCACAATTTTAATGCTTTTCATAATGCAAACACATTTTACTTTCCAAACCTTACTATTTTAATCATTGTGAAGAGGGAACCATGGGGAAAATCACTATTCTAACTTTGCAAAAACACTGCCATTGGCATGCTGCCAGATAAATGAGTAATGCAGTTGTTTATGAAACATTTTATTCTTCCCTTCCCATATTGGCAAAACTGGAGAAAATCTTTGTTTGGGACTTACTTTGGAAGGCATCAAAAGTGTCATAAATCCTTTGCACATTTTGGTATTTACTCCAAATGGAAACAGACTCATGTATTAATACTGGAATATTTTATCATCAGAAGAATTATTGTTATCAAGAACATTTTTCATCAAATGTTATCAAATCCTTATTTATCCTCATATTATAAAGGATGTTCATAAATATGTCTCTATTTTATAATATTTGATTAATTTTCACAATGTACTTTTACATAATGTCATAACACAAAATTACTTCATACTTTTTAATGCTGAAATGTAAATCATGGCAAATCTTTAATTTAAAAATAAGTTCTAGCATTTAAATCTTCCCTTCTGATAATGAATGCCTCCTTAACCACAAATAGAATTAATGAACTATGATTTTTAATGCTACTCTTAAAAGAAAGAAGGAAGACAGGCTTGTTTTGCTTTTCTAGTCCAAAAAAAAAAGCTGACATTCTACTGCTGATAGGCAGGAATATTTCGGTGTTAAAAAATTCTCTAGAAGATTCTTTTCTACTGCCTTTAACATAGCTATCAAATGCCTGGAAAGAGAGTGTTTATTGTACAACTATCATAAAAACCGTGAGGAGAATTTAGTGACTCTCCATCTCGCAAATTATTTTGCATAAAATCTTAGCCTAGAAACCTTGTCCTTGTGCAAAGAAATCCTTCAGGTCATCATTTTGCAGGTTTATGGGAGTGAGGGGAGATATGAGGATTGGAAGCCTTTGTAGTTAAGTCTTACTCAGTATACTAAAATACCTATCAGATAGGAGATGTTTAACGCCATCAAACACCCCACGAAACAGAATTCAGGTTGGTGCTTACTTTGGGGCATAGTTGCAAACCAAGTAAACTGCACGTCGCCATACAGCTCCCCACACATTCATGTTTTGGCAAGTATGAATTGCACATCCTATGCGATTGGAGGTGGCCCAAACCATCTGTGAAAACAAACCAATACACCATTGTTGAAGTCAGAGCTAAGAAAATGGCATGCATGCACCAAAATAGTGAGAGCATTTTTAAAGGTATGCTTAAAAAACTAACAAGACAGTTGCAATAACCTGCGTATAATGTGTGCACATGGGCCCAAAGCATCTCATAGGACATCTGGGGTTGCAATCCTGGGGATATGGAAAAGCATAATCTTTCACTTCATCATACCATGGCTTGACCAGCTGGAGAATAGAGCGGTATCTAGACATCAAAAAAACACAATGAGAACTTAGAGTACAGCAGTGGTAGTATTTTGAGGACCAGTGTTAAATTGTAAGTTAATTTTTCTCTTTGAAAATCATTCATGATGAATCAAGAGCTTACCCACCCCTCTCAATTACCATTACTATGTAGTAGAATCCTGTACTCCATCAAGTAAGGCCAAGCATGAACACGCCCAAGACTGAAGCGAGTGATCCTACATTTGTTTAAAGTATGTGTCTGGTCAGTTCAAAAAGAGATAGGCAAATATTTCAGGAATGCATCTTTATCTTGTTTTATCAATGTCAAAAATTTCTTCTCTCAGTATCTTATAGACAATTCAGAATTAGATATATAAAAAGAATTATGATACTAGAATTCAGTGTGTTTTTTTCCTTAAACTTGAATCACTTTAGTTTTAATATAGCACACCTGATTTTCCTCCCCTGTGTAGAAGAGAATGGGTCTTTGCAATGTTAGAAAATGACATTACGCAGTGGCAGAAAAACCACCCTATCACTAGAAACAGTTTTTTCCATAGTTGCACATACTTGTGTGTATGTATGTATGCAGATATATGTAAATATATATAATTTGTATGACACACAGACACACCAGTATCTGCACTGTGGGAAAGCTGCATTCTTTAAGGATGGCTTCTGCCAAGTCCAGGGGTGTTCTCCAAGTGGAAGAGACAGAATACAGGATATGGCACATGCCTGATGCTTTCCAAGGTTCTGTGAGGAAAGTGAAGGTTACAATCTAAGGGAGGGTGTGCCAAGGGTGAAAGGGAAACTGGTCTTCCTAGGCCCTTTTAACCAATTAAATAATCCTTGAAGACATCTAAGTCAGTCATAAGGCAAGCATCAGTGCCTGACACAGTGAACACTCAATAAATGTTTGCTGATACTACTTGCGATTGGTGTCACTCTCCCTTGGAGTCCATAAATAATAAAGTTTTGTGAATCAATAAGATCAGTGAAACTGCTTCCTACCTTCCAGTTCTTACAGATAGATTTTGGCCCAGAAATCTCAGTAAGTAAGATGGTCCATGATCCCAAATGCAAGCAGCTGCCCAAGCCTCTGCAGATTTTGCAAGATTTTCATCCCAGACCTGTTAAGGGGAAAAAAATCATCAGCTTTAGTAGGTTTGCTAGTAACAAACTAAAAGTAAGAGGAAAGAAGTGGTTTGCTACTACATCCTAAAGTTCTTTCTATTGTGGTTCCTGAGACTATTTTAACAAAAAGAAAGCAAATTCAGACCACTGATGTTCAAAGTTTTACCATGCAACATGATTACACCACAAAAAAACTTTGTTTCCATGATACTGTCTAGATCCAAAGCCCAGACATCAGAAGCATAGATAACAAGCTTATCATATCTAGATGTAGCTTGGGAACACCTCACACTGACCACTGCAATTTGAATCCACCAAAGTCAATTGATTTCTCTAGAGGTTGTCTTCAAGCAACAAAGAACCATGTTACTAATGGGTCTTAAAAATGAATATGATTGAATTTATTCAAATCAATTTACCATAGTTAATAATGTCTCACATTATATTGCAACTTTTAAAGACCAAACTATATTGTAGTATAATTGATAATTATAAATGGAGTCTTCCTATTTTATGTCATTTGAATCTTTAGCAGTAATAATGATAATATGAGAAACAACTTTTAGTTGGTATGAACTAAAAACAAACTATGATAAAAAATAACCTGACTATGCTACACAGTGCTACTACAAAAATATAGTACATTATGGTTCAATTAAATAAATTAAGAGAAATGGTAATTGTCCTTGAAAAAGGAAGGTATTTAAATTGATAAAGGTGTTACAGATGCATAATAACTTTATTTGAAAAACATTTTGGGATAAAATTTGAATGAGCCTTAGATTATATATATATATATATGATATATATATGTATTTATATATATATAAATAAATACAAATATAAACATATCCAAAACTGTATAGGAAACCAAGCCAAGCATTTGTGTGCCTGCCAGTCATAAACCATCTCTAAAATGGTAATCTATTTTCTAGCAAGTTGCAAGGTGCAAAAACACAAAAAGAGAATATTTATAACTCTTGTATTTATGTAAATATAGAAAAAAGTTTTCAAAATTTGTCTCTGGTGAAAATAATTTAGTGAAATATTTATCTGCTGTAAAGAATGATTTTAATTGGATTATATAGTTCAATATCATGCAATTATTTGTTAAATTACATTGGAATAATTTATGTATTATCTTACCTGAAAAAATTTTGAGTAGACAGTGCTTAGCATATTTAGAAGGTAAACCTTTCATGAAGAAAGAAATCATAATTTTTTAATCACTCAAATTCACATTGAGCTCCATATATGAAGGTGAGTAGATGTCCTTCTACTTGTCTTTGATTCCCTTCTTTTCATAGTCTCCCCCATTTTATCATTCTTTTGGTACTTTTCCCTCCACCAAGTTGTCTGTAGCTAAGAAAGACTCACTTACATTGGGGTTAATAGCCATGTGTTCAGTATAAGCTATAAGCTTTCAGACAAACTTATGGGACTGCTTGACCATAACACTGAAAAGGCTTTATTTCCCCAAGGATTATGGGATACATAGATTTATATAATATAGCAATGTCATTAAGTGAAAGGAAATTAACTTAGTGATGTTGAAATAAAATAAGAAAAAATCAAAATAGAAGATGAATTCTTCAAGAGATATTTTCACGTAGGAGAAAATGGTAGCCACCCTCCAAAGAGATTTGTTAGTTACTCAGAAGTGTTAAATTAGAAAAACAAAGTTATTGTACATAAATTGATCTAGAATCACATTACCATTATCTCACTCACAAACTCTATACAAAATCATATTTAGAAAGGATTCAGAGAAATTCTATGGTGACAGTGGCCACATCTCCTTTGTCCATGTGAAAAGAACGATTACTCAAGGAGCTATAGCAAGACACACTTTCTTTAGTTATCCAGAATATAATCTGCCCATTTTGTGAGTTAAATTAAATGTGGCAAAACATTACATAACACCATTTTAATAAGTAGGTAATCAATGTTAAATATGGTACCAAAAATGGAAAACACTCATTCTATAATATTTTAAGAGCTTGTGTCTATTTTTTTCTTTATTTTTTCTCTGAGCTGATATCATTTATTTATCTGTTATAATTATGAAGATTTTGTGCTACTTTTTTCATAGTTACTTACTTAACTCAGTGAACTAATCATTTGACAAATATTATAAATTATTACTTCAAACTTCTCTTTTGTCTGTAAAAGCCTGCACAAAGTATATCAGTGATACAAAATGAATTTATAATAAAAATCATAATATCCTAGGACTCAAATTAACTTTTAAAAGCATTTCATTTGGCTGCTAATGGATTTATCTAGAATTTATTTTTCCAATGTTTTTAAATGAAATATGGATTATAAAATATGGATTATAGTTTACTGAGATACAAAACAGAATAATTAATTGACAAAGGAATTCCAGATAGAATAGCATCAACAAATTATAGTCCCCTGAAGTATTCTTAATTAATTATAGTCACTGGGAAAAAATTACATATTAAGTATTATTTGCATATTGACCTACAGTGTGTACTCATAACTGCTAAAAATAATTATAGCCTTGTCTAAAAATATCAGCACAGTATGTCACAGATAACTCTGACCTGAAAATAAAAAATATTGGGTTCTAAACCTAATTCTCTTTCTCAGATCATCTGTGACTGAGGACATGTCTGTTATTCTCTATTTCCCAGTTAACTTGTCCATAAAATAAGATTGGAAGGGGTCATCTCTTTTGATGAACGGTACCTTTCATTTTCAACTTCCCATGACTTCATACACCTGAGCAGCCACAGCACCAGAGCCAGGAAGATCTATGTTTTACTGGCCTATGACTTGTTCATTTCTAGCCTGTCCATACAATGACAGAGTAAAACTGATTCTTTAAAAGGTATTTAAGGCAGTTAAGAATTTAAAATAATTTAGCATATGTGATCCAATCTTTATGTTCATTCAATATTTAAAAACTAAATACTGTATATGTCAAAAACATAAACCAAAAAGTTTCTGCCCCAAAATATCTTACATGAGCATACTTTGTTAACTATGATAAGGAATTTTGATAGGAAGGTGATGTATTTAGTATTACAGATGCCTACATTTTTAGGTTTCTATGTACTAATATTACAATTAAAATTTTGGAGAAGATAGTTGTGGGAGAGGAGGGATAACCACTTTTTTTCTTTATGTTTACTCTTTGGAAACTGATGGGAGGGATTTCTGCCTGTCTGTACGTCCCTGAAGGAAGGCGCTGGAAGGCCTCATGGGCACTGACCAGGTCCGCACAGAGAACTGGTCATTTTGACTCTGCAAGGGAGACATGATCAACCTTGATGCGTACTTGGATGTCCCTTTGACGCCTACTGCAGGGAAAGTCAAAAGGTCTTGTACTCTTTCTTGCCTCTTGTCCCCAGGCAGGACTCACAACCATTCTGTAGACAGAGGAAGATCCAGCTTGAGTAGAGAGCTCTGAAATTTGAGAATTACATTAATCATACCTACTGGTAAAGTTGAGACCTACATTTGTGTCTTTTTCTCCATTGGTTACAACTCCCAGGAGAAGATGGGTACTTATCCCCTTAATCTCCAGGGCTCATTAAGTTTATTAATATGATGAGAGGTCTTTGAGGTTTGAAAATAGAAAGTAATGACTACTTTATTTAAAAGAAGGAAATTTCAACAAAAAATTGGGGGCTGTAAGAAGTGACCCCAAATGATCTATTCTTTCCTACGCAGAAGCTCTAAATTACAATGAATGTTGTTAGTGTAACCATGTGAAAGATTCTTAACAACTTATAAAAGTTAAAGGAATGAAGATACAAATTGCCTAAATATCTAGCTAAATATATAAATTTCTGGATACTGGGGCAATCTGCTGAATTTCTCTGAATGTCTGTGGCATTTATTTGAAATGGTTTTAATATCATGATCTACAAATAAAGCAATAGAAAAAAAGGACAGCAAACGTGCACTTATTTAATATTCTGTAAAATACCTAGTAAACATGCAACATACTATCTTTTGTTGCAAATAATACACACCTGACACTACCCTTTATTTAACCAACTTCAACATTCTGTATTTCTAGTTCTTGCCCCTCTTAGTAAATAAGATACTTTCAAAGATAATTTAGTTGTAAATGCTTAAAATCTGAGGTAAAAATTGGGAATATTATGCATGGATACCCAAAAATATTTATAGGACACACCAAAAGTTAGATATTATGATTAAATTAGATATGTCTCAAAATAAAGATGGCTTAAAATCGTACCAGAGCATGCACAGGCTTGTGGGTGTGGTCTATTACACCAAATAGTTTTCTTCCATTCTTTGTTATGAGCCATTTAGTTGATCAGCTTATGGACTGATTGATTTAGCTATATACTAAGATGTTCCTCATGAGCTATTCTGCTTGTAAAGTTAGCACCTTGTTTGTGGAAACCACATAGGTTGGACTAAGCTATGAGAGATATCCAGAATTCAAACTGATGTCATTTAAATATCTAGAAAAGTTGTGGCTCCAAGAACTGGGAGGGATATGAAAAGAAAGCATATTCTTATCAAGGTCAGTGGTCTTGAGAGCTGGAGCCAAAAAAATATAAAATCCAGTAAAAGAATGTTGCAGCATGGGAGAAAGTCGCTGACTTTCATAAATAGAAGAATTAGAGAATAATATATTCCAGCCCAGGTCTGACATTGTTTTATCAGCCTTTTCTGTAAGCTTTGGTGCCCGTGACATAATGGCAGCCAGAATCATGAAGCACATTGACATCTGAAGCTTCCTTTTTAAATCCTAGCCAATGTCTCTGGACCATAAGAAATATAGTCAAACTGGAAGGCAACCCTAAAAATTACTTGAGTTTATATCCCAACATTCGAGATGATATACTGCTTTTTCCCCCTGAAATGGGTAACTTCTTTTAATTCCAAACATAGGAATTAAATGTAGAAGTATTTGAAAGAATCATATTTAAGGTGTTGAAAAAGATAGATATTTTCTGACTAAGGAATCTGTGCATACTTGATATTATTAAGGTTAGTAATGGGTAAGAGAATGTGGCCTTATAATAAAAGCAACAGGCTAGCCTTCTAATTTCAACATAAATATATCAATGAGTAATTATTCTATTTGTGATTTTAAGACAAAAATTATAAGAAAACCCTGTTATACTTTTAAGAGTGGCTATATTTAGAAATTAAGTCTCACCGTATTTCTTAGTCTTTTAAGACATTTATATATATGGCAATTATTATTTTCAACAAATCAATTGAAATACTTTGAAAAACAACTATATTAAATCTCTGAGTGCAGTTTAAGAAATGTAGTTAATTAAATTTGTGAGTAACAAACATCAGACAAATGTGATTGTCAAAAATGCTATATTTATGAATAAATCAAACAATTCATAAATTGAAGCTAAATTAAGGAAGAACCAGGATATTAATTTTGAAAACAAATGTGACCTCTTGAAAAATCTATTCTGCACATGGAAACCATCTTCAAAAATGTAAAATGTTAAAAACAAAAATATCACACTTTGAGACTGTGGAGGCACATTTCTAAATAGGTTATTATCACAGATGTTTGATTGCAATGGCACTGGAGACAGTATGGCACGTCCCATAGACATTTATTTTCTTGAATATTATGTGGTCATTTCTTGTATATTCAGATAAAAAGTAAAGTCAATTTAGATAGATAAATTGTGGATTTTTAAAAAAATAATTTAGCTAGGACTTTGATATTTTTCTGGGTTAGTCAGATTGGAAAAATTATGAAAGTGAAAAAGAGCCATTAAAGTGAAATTAAGTGATGACAAAATTATTTCCTCTGAGGACAGCCAAAAGCTTTTAAAACATTTCATGGGTATGATTGTGGTTCTGTTTTGAAATTGGTGACTTTATTCCCATTAGGTAGAAATGACCAATAGAGGAAACTGAGAGCTGGTCATACAAAGACCCAGTGTCAAACCAGACAGGATGGTGATGTGCTTTGGTTGCACTGGAGAGGGATGGCATCGGGGAGGCCTGAGAAGGGGGAAGGAATTATATTAAACTGAGTCTACTTTATAAGGGAAGTAGAGAGCTAAAGGAACTTGATTTTTTAAAAATTTCCTTCAAAAAAAGCCTCAAAAATAACTACAAAACATGGAACCACATCTATCATAAAATATAAAAGTGAGATCCTAAATATTTTTAAATGTTTAAAAAAAGTAATAAAGATTTTCCTCAGATAAGGTGAGTACCACCAGGCATATAGATGGGAAAGGTAAATTTCCATAAAGAGATGATGTGAAGTACTCTCTTTGGGAGGGTCATTGCCAACAGCATAAATGTTTGAAAAAGCCCTCTCTTGACCCCTTTCCATTTTCTAAATACTGTACCATTCTTCTTCCTTTTACAGTGACCTTCCTTGAGAGTTGTCTTATCTAAGAATTTCCAATTTGTGTTCTTCCATTCTCTCTTTAGCCCATCCCAAACAAGTTCCCCACTACATCTACATTCACTGCTAGGTAATCTCATCTAGTCTCATGAATTGAAGTACTATTTATATGCTGGTGGTATCATTCCAAATTATATTTCTAGACCTTTCAGTTGAATTCTAGACTAGTTTATCCACCACCTATTTTAAACCTCTACTTAACATGTCCAAAATTGAGCTCCAGATATTCACAGTCCTACCCCACTCCCTACCCACTAACCGGCTACTCCTGCAGTCTTCCTTCTATCAGTGAATAGCATAGCTCATCTTCAAATCTGTCCTACGGCCTGTTTATATAGAGGATCTATGTCTGTTTCTCTGCTATACAGGCAGAGTTAGGTCATTGCAACATTGATGATAAAGTCTGCAAAGGTGAAGAGATTTACTACCTGATCCTTTACAGAAGTTTGCTGACTGCTGTTGTAGTTGTTGGGGCCAAAAATGTAGTAGTTATCTTTACTCTTTTGCTGTTTCATAATCTTTATCAGCTCCATCAGCAAATGTTGATCCTACCTCCCAAACCTTGTATATCCAGAATACAATCACTGATCAACACCACTATTGCCACCACCTTGGTCCAAGCCACCATCATCTGTGACCTGGATTATTGAAAGAGACTCCTGAGGAAGTTCTCATACATCTAAAATCTTAATATATAAATTAATGAAAGCATGGATAGAAAAAATATATTTGGAATTTGAGGTAAGAGTATTTAATAAAGGAAAGAAACGTCCAATGTTTTAAATCTATGCATGGCTAGATCTACACAGTGAAACTATACTTCAGTCAGTATTTCTTAAATGCCAAAGATCTATGTAAGTGTAATCGCACTCTAATACTTGCATTGGAGGGATGGTCTGGTGATGAAAATGAGTAAAGTAGTATATGGTGTAAGGTGACAAAGTGCAATTACTGCTTGTCCTCTGGACAGTTACATGGGAAAAAAAAGAAAGAGACTCAGAAAGGAGCAAATTTGCCCACTCAAAAAGCTATGTCTCTAGACCTTACCACTTTTCAGGATTATCTAGAAATCCTGATGTATATATGGGATGCATCAACTATTACATGTTGGCAAATAATTTTTAAAAATGTAAAATTCTTTACAGTTCAATACTATGCAGCACAAATTAATGTGCCTATGAATTAGAGTGGTTGATGGGCCTACAGTTTATGAACTCTGATTTAAGGCATCATTATCATCATTACTCTGACATAGATGAATCACCTTCCCTCTTAACATTCCTGGATGGGGATAGGAAAGAGTGACACTGGAACAACCTTTTCTCCAAACCTCCTTACAAAAGACTCATTAAATAGGAACTGTTGCTTTGTCCTCACTATTGGAAAATGCAAGAAATGCAAACTTCTGGATTAACCATTAGGACCTTAGGTAATTAATTCATCTAGGCAGACAGTAAGTGACTATTTATTGGGAGGCACTGTGTACTGTGAATTCATTCAACAGTTAGCAAGACTGATGTGGTTACAGATCAGGGAAGAGAC
Source organism: Manis pentadactyla (assembly GCF_030020395.1). Taxonomy (NCBI): domain Eukaryota; kingdom Metazoa; phylum Chordata; class Mammalia; order Pholidota; family Manidae; genus Manis; species Manis pentadactyla. The sequence goes on from NC_080021.1 coordinate 62,729,778, forward strand.
AGGTAATGAAAACACTACCAAACAAATTAGGAAATAAATGCAAATTATAATATATTATATGAATACATTTTTGTATATTATACATATATGTGTATATATATATATACTTACTACTTGAAAGATTACTACTTGAAAGATTACTACTTGAAAGATTACAACTTGAAAGATTGCTTCTTTTGAAATTTCCTTCATCAATCAAGTATATTCCCAAGTAAGTGTCATTTCATATTGCAAACAACTGTGGCTCACCCACAATGCCCACATGATGTTTTCTGAAACAGGGGTTGAATAAATATTTAAGTGAAATTTTGTGATAATATAGAAGTTATCCCTAGGGTTATTCTTCATTTGGCTTAATCTATTAATTCTTTCAATATATAGTCTCTTGACAAATAAGTGGATATTTGAGCCATGTGATATTTTCCTCAGCTCAGTCTTGTGTCCTGAACCAGGATCTAAGACAGCTCTCAAAGCACATTTTTGAGTTTTCTTCTGGGAAATTACTCCAGGATCTCCTGGGGATCTTTTGGGAAGACAGATACCTAGCCCAATCCTGGACCTACGAAATCAAAACTTCAAGGTTGGGGGACGTTGAATGTGTGTTTGCAAAGTGGCTCTGTTCTCTCTGATTAGAAATAATTGTCTTGGGCCTTATTTGGAGGAGTGTCATTGTGACTGCAGAGAGCATTGTGCCTTTCCTGTCCCACTCCTGTTTACCTCATCCCCACATATATAGTCACACACCACATGGAAGGCTTAGGAAGAAGGGGACATTTTTGATAGTTAACATCTAGTAATTTTCACATACATGCACTTACATCAGTATGCTTCCTCTCAGCTCTGGTCTATTATTGATCCAACTTTTGATAAATATTAAAATACTGTATTTCATCTGGGAAATGACTCACTGTCACAGACATGGGTACTAAACTCTATGAGGGTGTGTTTGGTATGTGTGTTCATAAAAGACAGAATTATTGGTGAGAGAAGTAGAGAAATTGTCCTATATGTTGCTGTACAAATAAGCTAACATCACTCATTCTGAGAAGGACAATATCCATAGAAGGGAACATGAGCCTGCAGCTCCATGAATATGAATTCAGAGATAACACAGATGGTGTCATGGTGCTTATTAGAAATCATGGGAACTCTATGTGGCTTTATCAACTAAGATATCACAAGCTAACATGGTGGAGAAACATAGCTGTAACTTCCTGAAAATCTGAAATCTTGAAGAAAATGATAAAAAATTATAAAAGGTAGTTGTTTGCCCTTGTCATAATATTGAACATGCATTTAAAACACATTTTTGGCCTATAAGCAACTTAGTTCATGAGAATATGATATGAATCAGCAAGAGAATGTGCCCACCAAATCTGCCAGCCCAGCTTTAGGATGCAGCCTCAGGAACAGAAAAAATGGAAAATAATTTGTTATTGCTACTCGGCACTAGTCAGGTCACATAAATTCTAAGCACCCTGCTGTCAGAAGAACACACACTTCTTGGAAGCCAGCCAGGGATGACAATTGGATGAAAGGCTTACCTTGCTCAGAGCCACACTGCTTCCAGCTCCAGGATGATTCTAAATGGCACCATTCATGTGCCTAGGTGTGGTGTAAGGCATGAGGGAAAATACCTCGATTTTCCATCTCTTTAATAGCAAAACTTTTTACCTTTCCTAGGATTTTCAGAAAACAAATATCTTTGTGCGACATTCCCTGATTGGCTCTGTGGGCAACAGTCTGGATGCGAGAGGTGTTGTATATAGGTATTTAACACAAACGGCTAGAGGCTTAATTAATAATTTGTTTTTTTTAATCTAGATGGTTTATAGAAAAGTTTTCAGATTTTTCATCTGAGTTGCTCATGCAGGTATAGTTCTATCAAAACACTATACCTTACAGATACTTTTTGCACAGGCAGACACTGATGTATTTAAAAATATATATTTCAGTTCATGAGAAACTTCAAAACCAATCTGTATTATGTACCAAACTGATTTAAAATAAATCTACATTTATTGAGAAAAAATAAAGGCTGAAGGCTTAGAAAGAACTGGGTGACTGGGAGTCAAGGGGCTAAGACATAGCTGCTCACAGCCTTCGAAGACTTGAAGCACTATTAGACTATATACTTTTCCTATATGGTTGTCAAGGGTAGAAGGAACATAGGGAGCAAGACTTGATTCCATCTGAAGAAATACTTTCTAATGTGCAGTGATATCTTCAGATAAAATGCACATGGGGAAATTCCCTAGCCAATGGGCTCAGGAGCAGGAGATGAACACCTGAAGGGGAATGTGTATTGTATGCACTTCCAAAGCGTGGACTTGTGGTCAGATAGAACTGAATCCTCATCATTTCTATTTACTTGCTCTGTGACCTTGGGGAAGTTACTTATAGTCTCCAAATTCCAGGTTTTCTGTCTCTAATTGAGGACAACTGTTCCCATGTCTCAAGCCTGTTGTCAGTTAGGCAAGATAGTGACTGAAGAGTATTTAACACAGCCCTAGCAGGACCAGGGAGCATTTAATGATAGGTATTATTGTTAAGGATTCAGGCCCTGAAATGGCACTGGTGTCAGTGAACTCAAAAGCCTCTTAAAATGGGAAGCAGTGTGAGGTGCACTTTTGACAACATTATCTGGCAGCCTAAAGCTTAAGACGCACCAAATTTTAATCTCAACTACGCAAGCAATCAGATAAAATGAAAACAGATAAACCCTAAAGCAACTAAATAATCAGGAGCAGAATTGTATGAGGGGCTTGTTTCAAGGGAAAATAACATCAGACAGTGGAAAATAAAAATTAGAGACTGTTTTAGATGTTTTAAAACTTCCTAATTCCCCTCTGTGAATCCCTCTTTGACATACATTTCATCTTTAAATTTTACATTTGTTGATAGATTCTAGCAATAGTTCTCCTTTCCAGGGAAATATAATACCCACCACCTATTTAATAATATGGGAATTATGAGCCAGGAAGACATTTCCATGTGTGGTTAACTTTTCACTAGCTCAGTGTTACAATAATCTAAAAGCTGGTGTCTTGATTGCTAAACTATCCTGCAAAACCCATATCTTGCCAATGCCCACTTGGTCAGAGGAATTCAAATGCCTTTCCGCCTACCTAGTGCCTGCTAAAAACATGATCTCTCTGGAATGCAGAGACAGCTCTGCTAGAATGTTCTTATTTAATGAAATTATGAAATAAGAATTTGATGCACTTTTTAGGAGAAAAAATATTGTCCTTAAGCAACATATCTGAACTATTTCAGTTTGGAATATGAATATGTGGTGTGAAATTTTAAGAGTCATGAAAAGTTTTGTCTTAAAACACAACTTGTTGGGCATGCTTCCATATCCATGTCAAAAAAATATGCTGGTACCTGATTTTGGACACTATGGGTAACATAGACTGGAAACACTGAGTCCCATCCCTCCAAACTTCAGTCTACATTGTATTTAATGCCAAATATTTTTTGTGATCAGTTTAAGCTGTTAGCCTTTATCTTCCCTGCCCACTGCCCACACAATTCTTCAGAAGTCATCACAGACAATGAAACATCTCAAGTTCATAACTACTTAATGGTCATTGACTGACTATTGAAAGTTTTTCAGATATAGTAAATTCAGGCCACCAGTCCAGCCAGATCAGTCAACTTGAATTTTTCTGACGTCCTTTAATCATTTCCCAAAGAAACCTTATCCTGAGTGTATCTGAAGGACTAGATGGGCCTGGTGCTACCTAGGTCACTGAAAAAAGTTTGAATTTGCATTGATTTAAGTCCCAGCACTTATTATAAAAAAAAGATAATGAAACTTTCTTGCAAAAATTCTTGAGTAGATTCCCAGGCATAAAATCATCCAACCATGCTATCTTTATGACACTACTCTAGCTATTTACCCAAAGTGGTCCATTTTGATAATCCAAAATTCTTGAGAGTAGATGAATGTTTCCTCCCACATAGTAGGTACTTTTATCAACTTCCATAGATGTGCACTCTGGATGATAAAAGTGCAGCCACTTAATGATACCCTGAAACCCCTATTTTGTGTTCTCCAGCTTGGAGAAATCCAGTTGTCCTGGTCAAAAATGGAGGCATTCTCCTTGACTACTTCCTCATATAAATCCTCATTCTACTTTACTATATGAATCACTTACTCTTATTGATTTCATCCCTAAATTCACCTTGTCATGTCCCCATAATCTTAACCTTCATTGAGGCTTCAATTATCTCTCACCCAGACTGCTATAACAGCCTCTGGACAGTGCACCCTGCCTTCTTTCTCTCTCCAACCCTCCTTACCCTGTAGCCAGAATGACTTTTTGGAAATGCAAATTAATTATACAGTTTCCCTGCTGAAAACCTCCAGTAAGTCCCTTTGATCTGAGAATGAACCTGGACAAGATTCTGCATGTGTTCCCAGCTCATTGAATATCACATTTTCCTTTATATGGTACATCCAAGCCACACTGAATTTTTATCCTTGCCTTCAGTATACCATGGACCTTCTTAGAATCCTTCCACACCTACAACCCAGTCCCCCTCTCCTTAACTCTCTTCCATATAACTTTTCTTTATTTTTCATGTTTAATGTTTGAAATCATTTCCTTCTGGAAGCCTTCCCTGCCTCTCCACCCCAAGTCCAAATCTGGGCCAAGTATGCCCCAGGTGGTGCTAAAGCACCCTGAATTTATTCCACTTTTCCACTCAACTGACTGCTTTGCCATATACTTGTCTATTCTCAGAACTTCCTATCCAAGAGGGTCCTTCCCTCCCCATTGAATCTCCCAACACAATGCTAGGCCCATGAATAAATGTTGTGGAATGAAAGACTGAATACCAAGTGACCCAGCTGAGTACCAGAACCACACACTCTTTACATCAGATGCCCAGAAACACTGGGTAAAAATTCATTCAATTGTTTCATGAATATTTACTGAGTGTTCTCTTTGGAGCAACTATAATGCTAGGATCTCCAAATTCTCAACAGGAATACAATAAAAGTATTAATCTCTACCATTGTATGTGATCAAGCATCATTTACCACCAAAGAAGCAGTAGTGAAAACGAAGAAATATAGTCACCATATATATGATCTGAATGTGATTCAATTTGTCTGTTTACCGCTTAATGGTGAGATTCTGAGTCATCTTGTGTTAACATTTTTACATTTGTGTTCTTGTAGCCTGTATTCAAAATGGTCACAAATGTTCTTAACCTTAAGCTGACTCCACACATAGAGAGCTGAAAACTCATATACAAATAAAACTAAGTAACACTAAGCAATGTACACCTTGGAAAAAAATTCCTGCACAATGTGCCCGGCCTCCATTTGCAGCCAAGACTCTTAACACGTTCTGCATCTAGGGGAGCAGGAATGTGGAGTTCCGAATGTGCTGGATAAATGCCTTCTTGGCAGCGATCTTGCTCAGTTCACTGCTGGCTGGCAAGGGGTCTCAGGAGGGTTTCTAGTGGTCATAAAAGTGTTCATTGCAAAGATGTAAGTTAGACACATCAAATTTCTCATGTTTATAACAAGAAAATTGAGTTATCCTTCCTGAATTAGAGAAACTGCGCCATCTGGGACAGTTTTCACTAAAAAAAAAAATGATAAGGATAGACATCACAAGTGTTTAATCATCTATTGAATAAAGATAATAGTAGTTTATATTATTTACATCCTCCACACAAAGCTCAAATAAATGAAGTCAGCATTTTTCATTATTCCCAGGTCATAAACTATTACAGGCATATGGTTTATTGGCTATTTCTGAGGATGGATTAATCTCTTCTCCACTCATTCAAGTCACGCTTTCTGTACACTACTACCTTCTCTCACTTGGCAACTAGTGTTTTTTTCCTTTCTAGAAAAGTATAGGAAGCCTTGTTCCCTTAGCTCTGCAAATAATATTTGTAGGTATGAAACAAATGAAATAGGTCATATTATCAATAGAGCTATTTTGGATTCTTCAAATTACCTTACTTTTTAAAAAAATTTTAAGTTGTTCAGTTCCTATCCATCTTTATCTTCACACTGTCCCTCATCTGCCTTTACACCATTCTATTCTGTGAACACTACTGTCTCATGTATTACACTTCAGGTAGTTGATCACACCTGCCATTGTGTGTAGGGTTAAGTGTCCAGCATTTCCTTGCCTTTGCCTAAGGGAACAGCACCACTGACTCTGGCTGTCCACTCTCTGATCACCTTCACTGCCAATCTAAATTCCATCAATCACCAGGACCATCTTCTAAAAGGCGCCTCTGACCCTGCTTTAAAACCTCTACATTCTCACTCACTGCTTTTGTATTGAGTGATGCATAATCTTTTCTCAAACATCTCAACAATATGGCTAATGTACTATGCGATTCTGTTCATGCATCACCTTACCTACTACAACAGCCAAACCTGCCCCTTCCTGAGCATCTATTTCATTTGCCTCTTATCCAAGGAACCTTTCATGATTTGGTCAACAGAGATGATCACTTCTTCCTTTGACATCTCCATGGTATTTATCCATACCTCTTTTATTACATCAATCTTATGAAGCAGTGCATTATAATGAATTATATGTTTAGTGGTTTTTTTCCCTATTTGTTTTGTTTTTACCATTTTATTTACAGTTTAAGGACAAAGATTTCAGTTATCTGTGGATCTCATCTTCTCATGGAGGGACCTCAAAAAATTTTAATTAGTTTATTCAATTGACTTGAATTCGGGAATATCCTACAAATTTTACTCCATGAGTGAGTCTTGCACTTTGATTCTTTTGGGGATAATTCTTATTCTAAGAAACTAGTGTGGATTGTGGTTTAAAGTCATGATTTGAGCTGCCCTTAGGAAGAATGAAAAACAGCTGGTGTCCAAGGAGTTCTGGAAATTTGTCAATAAACTAATTGTAGAACAGAAGCCAAGAGTAAAACAAGTTTGACTTGCATATCTTAAGTCCTATCTATATTATTATTATTATTTTTTAAAGATACTGTGTCTGGAAAATTAAATAATTCAAATAATATTTTTTTACTAAAATCAAGGACAATATATCCAAAGAAAATATTATACAACTATAATATGAACGTCAACACTCTGGAGTTCAAATTGCTCCCACTTTATTTAGCCAAGCACACACTAACATAACCAAGTATTTAAAGAAGATGAAATCATTTAATTTTAAGGCTTTTTAGAATTTAGGGAAAACTTCTTTTAATTTTGGGTTCATGTGATAATAGTATTTATAATATGAGAAAACGTTAAAATATATAATAATATCAAAATCATTGCTGCTTATATAATAATTCACAGGTAATTCAACAAAATTCAACAAATAATTGATCACTGTCTATATGCAAGAAATTGTCGAAAATAGAGATACAAAGCTGAATAAACACAGACTTAGCACCCTGAAAGCTTAAAATTGAGAAAATTTTTGGAAGAAATGTACAAATAACTATAAATCAAGTTCAATTTTGATGAAAGCAGTGCGATAGACACAAAGGGTTATAGATATTCAAAAGAAGGAGAAATCAAATGGGGTTGTGAATGTAAGAAATATGAATGGAAGATAGAACATTTTTATATAAAGGTGAAGGGTAGGATTGTAAATAATGGAATAAGTTAAAGAGGACACATTAGAAGGAGAGGAAATGGCATGGGAACAGGTTCAGAGACAAAAGGTGTGCATGAAAGTGATTGCATATCAGGCTGGTGCAATTAGAAAAAGCCCTGAGCTGAAGATCATCTGTGGGGTTCCTGAGGCTGATATCACCCACCGATGAGGATACTTTGAACACATGGTTGGTGGCCCTAGTGAGCTAATGCTCTGTTACTGAGGTACATAGTAGAGGTTAGGGACCAAGCTCACTTTCAAATTGCTCACAATCCAAATCAATGTTGAACAAGTTAAAATAAAGCAAACAACATTAAATTGAGATCTGTACTATTCACCTGGCCTGGAGAAAGTCACAGTTCCTGCTTCAACTGCCAAGCTACTTATTAAGTTGTACTTCCCCCAAAGTTTGTCTGAGTCTTCATGAGGGATCCAGATGAATTATTGCAATTGGTCAGTTTATTCAAAGAGTCCTTCTAACAGGATTTCATTAAGTTGAGCACATTTTCCTAACTAAACTAATCAATTTTCTCCTTCCTCCTCAGGGCCTCTGTCCTTGCTTTTCCCTCTGCAATGGTCTCCCTTCATCCAGAGAGTGACTCACCCCCACCTCCCTCCAGGACACTCAGTGGGCCTTTCCTAGAAGCCTTATTAAATTTCACAACCTCACTACAACCACTTTATTTTTCTCTATAACCTCATCACCTTCTAACATACTATGTAATTTATTTATTCATTTTATTTATTGTCTGACTCCTCACCTGGGGGGCCAAGGATTATCTATTTTATTTACGAATGTATCTCCAGTGCTAAGAATAGTGCCTAACATATAGTAAATGCCCAATGAATACTAACTGAATAAATACATGTGCAAATTAACTATATGCAGTGTTTACATGATAATTTGAAATAGTCACACTTTTCTTTACAGAACTTACTGTTCTGACTATTGTTTCTTATTAACTTTACTGAGTTAAGGAGCATTTAAAAAGCATATGCTATATGATCAGCACTGTATCTGCTTGTTACAAAATAAATCACATGTAATAGCTCCTATAGTTGAGATGCAAATAAGAATAGAATAGAATAGAATAGAATATGAATGTTATAGAATTTCAGCCAGCATTTTAAAGGAGGAAACAAGATATCCTGATATCTCTTGGGGTTTCCCCCAGTGGAGCATTTGTTAGGTCTAGCAAGTGAAAAGAAGCTCCCTAACATAGGCATGAGCTTTGAAATTACACAGCCCTAAATTCTTATTCCAGTGATAGCACTCATCATCCAAACCACCTTGGCTTATTGGATAACCTCTCTGGGTCTCAGCAATTTCACTGGCAAAATGAGCATCACAATCTCTACCTCACAGGGAGAATGCGAGCTTTCAAATGAGATCATCTATGGGAACAATCAGCCAAGTCCTTGGCACATAGAATAAATTAAATAAATCCATGTGGAATAAATTAATTATTGATCAGTGGGAGAAACATAACTAAAAACTTGAGCTTTTTCAGCACATTTCTACTGTGTTGTACTACACCTTTGCCTATACTCATGATGACCTCTCTGCCCTCAATACCAATAAAATAGTGAATTGCATTGTATACTGATTGGTTATTATGTATATTACTATTCCCATTTTAAGGATAAGGAAATAGGGTCTTACACACATTAAATAACTTGTACAAGGCCACAAAGTAAGCAGCAGAGCCAGGATTTGAACCCAAATGAGCTCGCCTCCCACACCAATTCAGTTATCTTGATCCTGCCCTCTGTCTGCACAGCTGTGTGATCAGCAATGGGAAGCGTTCCCTACACCTGAAGCCTGGAGAGTATACCTTTCTGATCTCACATAGAATTCTTTGAGAATTTCTCTCATAATTTATAGTAATTTAAAAATTTTACTTTTTCCTCTTCTTTCTACATCTGCACATCAAAGGTGTGGGTAACTGCTTCCAATCTCAAATGAGTTTTTGCCGGGCACTTCTCACAAGACATTCACAGAAACCCATACAAGCTAGTGTTCACTGAACATCTATTTTGCTGTAGGCTTTGGTCTAATTGTTCTACCCCTCAACTCATACGCTCCTCATAACAACCCAATGTGGCAGATACTATCCTTTTATCCTTTTCTTCACATTAGAGATGATGTGAATGAAACACGGTGAGGTAATGAATTCACAGAATTTATACTCCAGGATCTGGATTTGAACCCAAGCATTTAAATTCTAGAAACCATCTTCTCAGTCATGGCACTACATCGCCCCTCATACACCATGACTGATTACATCTTCTTTTCCTCCATCTTTAAAAAACACTATAAAATCCATTTTCATAGTGTCTAAATAGTGAACTCTATGAACTATATATATATAATATATATATGTGTGTGTGTGTGTGTGTGTGTGTGTGTGTGTGGTGTGTGTGTATTTAGCAAGTCTTTATCATTCCTGTGACTCTGACATCTGCAATTAGACAAACTTAAAAAGCTTATTTAAATAAAGTAGGTGAATTCAGAATTTGATAGAAATTCCAAAATTTAGGTCTGCACTTATAAGTACCTGTTAGTGGTACCTCCCCACCCCCCACCCCAGTCTGGAAATACTATATTGGTAGTCTTCACTGCCTTAGACAGTCTCCAAGCTGTGCGTTGGGGAGGTGCTGAACTTTAAACCATAACCTTGCATAAATTCAAAACCAAAAATAAAGTAACTTTCAAAAGATGCCTATCCTTTGAAAACCAACTCAAGGGTTTTCTTTTTCTTCCTAAGTAAAATGGTTTAAACATAGACAGCCTATTTTTAAGAACAAGCACAGAATGTGTTCATGGCAAGTTGGGACAGTATGCAAGTATGCTGGCTTCACTGTTATCTGAACGACAAAGCATTAAATCACATGGAGGAAAAGTCAGCATGTTCTCAGAGATATATAAATAGATTAATGTCAAGGAAGAGCTTTGTCCAAGTAATTGAAAGGACACCTACCTAAAAAATAAATCATGCACACAAAACCTGTAATTAAAAAATACATATTTTCAAGAAATGTTTTAGCTGATAAATAGGACTACTAGATAAACAAAACACAGGAAAAGTTCCATGTGAATTTTTTCAAAAAGTGGACCTTTCAAATGTGATCAGTCAACAAACCTCATTCTTTGCCTACGTTTCTTATATAAGATCTTATTTACCTGTGGTTATGTAACTCACAGAAGAAAATTAGTGCTCCCCCACCCCCGACACTTGAATTCTATGGTGATACAGTACTTAAGCTAACCAGGCACTTAAGAACCTTTCCTAAGTTACAATGTGTAAAAAGCCCCACATTCCTTAACATATAAACACTCCTTAGGTTCTAACATCTTCTAATATACAATTTCAGTAATGCGTCCTCACTCAGTACTCAAAGAAAACAAATTCCTCTTACCATATATTCCATGTTTGCTGCGGGTGGAAAGACTTTACCCCGAACTTGATTATGATAATCAAGAATGGCGATCATATCATTCTGCGAAATGTAGCGCTTCCGCCTGGCTTTGGGGAGATCCACAGATTCGAGCTGTGCTTTTAGAGCGGCTTCAATATCAGTGAAATTATTGGTTGGCGGGGATGAGTCAGTGGAATTGAGTAAGACGACAGCACTTGCTTCACAGAGCAGGGAGAGCAGGACGGCACTGCTGGCTGCAGAGATTGCCATCATTCTGAGGGCTGGAAAGGGAGAGGCCACCCAGTTTACCTTGCTTTGAAGCAGAAAAGGAGAGTTAGGGTCTATAAAAGGAAAAACAATAGGGCCAGAGGGTATGAATTTACAAAGTCATCATCTGGGAGCATTGCTTGATTTGATTTTCTCCAAAAATTCCATGCAAATGTTGAACTCAGGCCAGGAAACAACCTATTGTCATCTCTATACATTTTACTTGGTGCTCTGAGGCACACCCCTGAGAGAAACCCCCTATAGCCAGACGAAAATAAACAGCATGACTACTAACCCTAAAGTGAATGGGAACCATTTGCCCCAAATGCCTGAACCACATAATGCATTGCTGCATATTTCTAAAGGGAAATCTGTAGGAATTGAAATTCATCTTGAGAGTGAAGAGGAAAAATGCATCCCAGGTAACAAGAGAGCAAGTGCTGATCATGTCTCCCAGACATAAATGGACACCAAGTGACAGAACACATACCAAGAAGTTATCATCATCCAATCTCATTTCTAAAAAAATAATAAATGAAAATGTGAGCTACTTTAAAATCAAGGCATGCAAAATAAACTTGTTGAGCTAAATAGCTTACCTCTGCACAATGCCAATATGAATATATTATTCTTCCAAAAATTTAAAGTTCTCTGCTAGGTTGTAGCATGAACTCTTGTAAGAGGAGTGTGTCTTATTACAAACTCTCAGAGAGCAAAACTCTGCAAGGTTTGAGTGCTGCTGGCTACAGCAGCAGCTAACAGCTTTTATATGTCACAGTCTGTAACGTCCAGAAAGGGCAGTCTTCCTTAGGGTCTCTCCTAGCCAAAATCAAAGGGGAGGGGTTTTGGATAGAAAAACCAGTGATTGGGTGGCAACCTTTTCATGTGGGTGGTGAGGAAATTGAGTCACACCCACAGCTTGCAAAGTACAAACCATAAAAGACAAACCCCTTTTTCTCTGGGCTTCCACCTTTTCTGTGAGTGGTTAATTTTCCTTTTTTAATGCTTTCTAGTTCCTGGTTCCCATACAAAAGGGAGAAAGGAAAAAAAAAAAGGACTGTGAGTTCTTGAAAACAGAAGGCTGAGTAACAGTACACTTTTTTTTTAAGACAGTAAATGACATGGGAGCTGAAAAGAACAAGCTGATATTAAAACAGGAGATCAGCTGACATCATTAATCTGGGTGGCCACAAATGTGATTCAAGAGGAATGTCAGGCAAATCAGTAGTAGCCAAACTACATTAGGATAATAGATGCTGAAGTGGTGGTACTCTATGTCTCCATGTGGCTTTGTTCCTGTAATTTATATATTTATTCTCTCTCTCTCTCTTATTTCACCCTCCCTCCCCTTATTTCTTTCTCTGCAGAATGAAGCAGCAAACTGTCTGCCTTTTACCTGCCTTGTCTATAAAGCAAACAGAGACACTCATGACAAATGACAGCAGCCAAGGGAACATCTGTTTCAGGTTTAGAAGCATATAGTTGAAATTTTAAGCAGAGAGTGGCTCAGCCTCTCAGGAAACATAGTGGAGGACACAGCACAGAGGCCATGAAGAATTTAACAGCAGCAGCCAGCTGCTAACAGTCAGAAGTGCCTTCTTAGAAAGATGGCATTGGAGTAAAAGCCATGTCTGGCCAGACTAGAGCCAAGGATGTGAGTATAAGGACAATCTGTAATGAACGGACTCTCATTACCTTCATGTGTCATGATACCACTAACAAAATGTGGACCGTTCAGTCAGTGCAATAGGAATCCTGGAAAACACATGTCATTTAGCTTAGAAACTGACTTAACATATGCTGACTTGTCCAGTTTGCTGATGTGCTTGTCTCCTGCGTGTTTCAGCAGGAGGAGTACTACATGAATTTGCAGTTGTCAGAAATGATAGTCATGTGGTTAGAAGCACACCAGACTGGGAGCCAAGTTTCCTGAGCTATTTTCCCAGCTGGATCTCTAGCAGTACGTGTGGCCTGATGCGTATTGTTTAACTCTTCATTGGTACACCTAAAAATGGCAGGGAAAAGGCACATATTCTACAATGAGACCAAGTTCATCAGAGTCCTTAAGAGAACAATAAGGCGTTTAAAGCCAGAAGTGCCACTGAAGTTCAAAGTACAGTAATGAGATGCCATCTTAGATGATGAAAACGTGTCAAATTTCAGGTTTTGCTATTTTGGGTGAGTATCAAGCATCTAACTAAAGTGAAGTCATTTTAGGAGAGGTTAAGTCACAATACTGAATGCTGTAAAGAGGAATTAATTCACACTGTAGAATTGAAAAGGCAGGAACATATAAGCCCAGGATGTGAGTAGGAATAATGTAAAACTTCAGATCAGGTTGAGGGGGTACATGTAGCTGCTCATAGCTGCAGACATCTAACAGCTGGAGCTGTCCAGCAAGGGTCTCACCCCTTCAGAAAGCACTCACTGTACCTTGAATGAATCTCAAGGATGCTGTGTTAAGGATTCCCAAATTGAATAGGAAGTTAGGCAACATATTCTCTGTGGGCAATCCAGCTCAAGGATCCCAGGACATTTTCAGGAATTAGTGCCAGCACTGACTAGCCTATATACTTTTCAACCTATCTCATATAGCTGTCCAGCATACAGGGGACTAAACTTTTAATGCCTTAGCAGTGGACATGAGACTTCCTTTCTCCAGAGCGGATGAGTTCTGCTTAGAATCTCATAGAATTCAACTGTTGCTTTCAAGTTTACCTATTTGTCATGTACACAAAGGATACGGTCCATCACTTAAGATTGGACTTGAGGGACTTCCGTGGGGGATAAAAATGCATTCCTTGAGAAACTTGTCTGACCCATAAATGGGCTTCCTCCAAGAGAAAGTGGAAGAATAGAGGAAGAGAAAGAGAAAGAAGGAATTTCTGAGCTGAACTAAATAGATTACCTCTGAGTCCTATTACATGAAGGCAGAGCAGATAGTTGCTTAATTCTGAGACCCTGAGGCATGTCAGTGATTTCAGATGTCTTTCAACACACACGGATGATATTGTGGAATTTCAGACTATTAAGGAAACCCACAAGTCTATGGAATCATAAAAGAAAGACCTGTGGGAGGAGAGTTAAGAATTCTGCTTCCAAGCAGATGTTATTGCCAGAGAAGTATCTGAAGTGCTTTGGAAGTAATTTTAATTTTAAATACTTGCAAAATTAAGAGGCATGTATCCAAGTTGCCATAAGAGAACTATTAATGAACAGCTAACAATGAGGCAGTTCTTTATGAGACTTCTTAAAAAAGACCATTGACATGTTTAGAAACCTTCAGGGGAGTGCTTGCCAACAGAGACAGAAATAGAATGTAGCTATATTACTGGAACGAAATACATATACAATTGGCAGCAACTTGAAACCTGTGAGAAAATGGTTGCGATTTTTAAATTGAAATCAGACATATTACAAATGTTCCAGAATGGCACAAAGCAAAGGTACTTTGGTGTGTGTGTGTATGTACAGATGTGTGTGTGGCTTTGTAATCAAAGTGTGCTGCATAGACTACTAGCATTGACTAGCTCACAGGGGAGCTTGTTAAAAATACAGAATTTCAGGCCTCATCTGAAACCCACTGAGTCAGAAATTGCATTTTATTTAGATTCTCAGATAATTCAAATGCTTATTAAAGTTCGAGAAATACTATCTAAACTACCTTTTTTTTTCTATTTTCAGAGACACAGACACAACACACATGCCCATTGAATAAGCTATTGTAAAAAATCCATTTATCTACTGACATAG
This sequence comes from Manis pentadactyla, assembly GCF_030020395.1. Lineage (NCBI taxonomy): Eukaryota > Metazoa > Chordata > Mammalia > Pholidota > Manidae > Manis > Manis pentadactyla. The sequence continues at coordinate 62,744,831 of NC_080021.1, forward strand.
GGAGAATTAGAGATAATATAGGCATGTACATGTGTCTTTGAAGAGGGGAACACAAGTCAACTTCTATAAGGAAGAAAAATTACGAAAAGTACCTACATAGAGCTTCTCACAAAGAAAGTTTTTAGACATGACCAGAGACTTTTTCAGGTTATTATATAAACCTCACTTGTCATTTAATTCCTATTAATTTATCACAAGGGTGCTGTAACAATGGACTGAAGTATACTGCTTTATAAACTGTGACACGTCATATAAATAGAAACTATAGTTTTATTCTGTCAGTCCCAAGTGAGAAGCCCAAATCATCTTTTGTGTATACACTTTCTCATATTGTTTCTTATATCTGCTAGCTTGGCAAAACATGGAGTTTTATCACTGAAATATCTCAACAATTTATTTGCTTTTTCTATTATCATTATTTTGACTACTTAAGGTTAATCCCATTATCTTTTTCTAGAATTACTCCAGTGTCCCTCTCATTCATTAGCCTCATTGCTTTTGGTTACCTTCCTAAAAGACAATCATTTCACTCATTTACATGCCCACTGCCCATAGGGTCAAGTCACGTGCCTTGAACTGCCTTACAAGGGCCTTGAGAATGTAAGCTGATTCACCTTGTAAGCCTTATTTGCTGCAATCGTGCTTTCTAATTCTGTATCCTACCCATACCTTATGCCCCAACTTAACGTAGTCACTTTCTTTTTCCTGTTAGTTTTAGTAAGTTCACAAGCCCATGTGTGTTTGCTCATTGAGTAGGGTGACATACTTTCTGTCTCTGATAATGTAATTATTACAGATAATTATGTATGTTATTATAAAAAGAGCTTAGTAAAAAATAAGAAAATAATGCATTAATTGTATATAACTACCCTTTAATAAATATTTTCTTACTTAATTATGTCTCATATAGAATTCTAGTATCATCAACATTTGCAAATGCCTAAATGAACTTGCAAACATTTTTTCATCAATTTAACCATTAATAATCACTAATCAATCTAGGATTATGTATGTATTTCCTACATAATTTAATGAAAAGGTGAAGGCTTTGCAAGAATGGTAAAGAGTTTTGGTGTCTAATATGTATTTCCATTTGTAATATAGAGGATCATGAATTTAGAGGCTTCAGAAAATGTGCAGAATAAGCATACAAATTATTCTCAAATTTTGAGCCTTCTAGTTAATACTATAACAAATACATACAATATATAGCTTATACATGATGCATTTGTAATATTAAAGTTTATATATTATGTAAGAAATATATCTCATTATAATACTAATACCAAAATACTGCATCTTCAAAATATTTGAGAAATTCAGTAAAATATAAAATACCACCTATACATGTAGTATAATTCCTTTTGTAATATTACTTACTATTGTGAAACTGGATTCAAGTATCTATACTTTAACTTACCATTATCTCTTCTTTTTACCTTCCTTACAAAGAGTGATTAGGAACTAAATGTAACATAATGATATTTGTGTGATTATTCCAAATTCTGTATGTTTGTTTTTCCTCAAGTAAAAAAGAAAAGAAAACAAAATACACACAGTTTTAGTTTCTGCAATCTAAAAGCAAAAGTATTAACAATTTTGAGTGTGACCAAACTTAGCTTTCTCACTGGAAACAGTTCTGAAAAGCATGGCTCCAAAGCAGGCTTTTAAGTCCCTGCCATAGTTTGATGCTAAAATAAACAACTAATTCAAAATAATAAAGATAATTGTTCAATGGAATATTTAATGTAAGAGTAGAATAAAATTGTTTTATATTCATACAGGGTCTTAAAAACTTACCATTCAGGTACACTTTTTTGGAAAGCTATTGAAGAATTTATACAATAAAGCAAAAGAACAAATCAAAGAGGAGATAGATATGAAATCCAAGAAATAGGTGCTACAACATGAGAATTTTTAAAAATGGCATTTCCATGGTGATGCTGAAGGAATTTGCAGAGCAAAAGCTTTGTGGTAGCTTGGAGAGCAGCTAGTCTAGATTATAATAAAAGCACAAAGAGCTCCATAATAGAGTGTTTCCAAGGGAAAACGTGAAATTGATAGATTCATAATACTTTCTTAACATGTTGAGGATATATTTAAAAAACATTGTAGGATAAAAGAAATATAATCACAGAATATAATGTGTCTCTATGAATATCCATACATAATAATATAAACAATGAGCAGTGCTATAACCCAAAGATATGAAATTACTCTATTGAAATGATGAATAAAGAAGTGAAAGAATTTGTATGTTTATTGGGAAGGGGATGGAGTTTGAAAGAGAGCTAAATACTCACCTATTCTACAAAATGTGTAACATAAAATTATTAATAATATTTATTCCAAACTTATTTCATAACAAGTTATCTCCAAGTTTATAGGCTAAAAAAATAAATAAATATTTATTATCTCCCACAGTTTCTGTGGGTCAGGAATTTGGGAGTAGCTTAGATGGTGCTCTGGCTCAGGGTCTTGCAAAAGGTTGCAGTCAAGATCTGGGTGGGACTTAGGTGGGGCTGGAGGATTAGTTTACGAGATGGCTCCTTCGGCTGGCTGGCAAGTTGGTGCTATTGACAGGCGGCCAGCGCATATGGACCTCACCACATGGACCTCTCCATGGCTGCCTGAGCATCCTCACTGCATTGAAGCTAGGATTCCCCCAGAGTGAATGATTCAAGAGTGAATGAAATAGGTTCACTGTGTTGTGACCTACCTGTGGAAGCTGCACACCAGCATTTCCACAGTAGCCTACTGGTTACATGAGCCACTCAGACCTGTTCAGTGTGGGAGGGACTACACAAGGCCATGAACCAGTAGGGGAGGATTATTGGGGGTCATCTTTGAAGCTGGTTACCACAGGGCATTTTTGAAAAACAGCTCATTTTTTAAAATCAAGAAGTATGAATATTATTTGGAAATATGGAGTTAACTACCAAAAAGAAACTATTACAAGAGGTGAAAGTGGCTGCTCCTACAGAGCAGAAATGTAGGTGGGAGTGAGGAACATGAGACTATTCTGTCTTTTAATTTTATAGAACTATTTGACTTTTGAAAGTATATACATTTACAACTTAATTACAATATAAATCATTAATTAATTTGGCAAACAGTGCAGATTTAAGTACGTCAACTGAGCAAATAAACAGATGACAAAACTGGATGTGTAGATAAAAGTGAAACCACATTTGCATTTGCCCAGGACCTCTCACTGGGTTTGGTTATGTTACAGGAGCTTCTAACTGATTGGAACCTTTTTATCTTCATAATTCAGAAGCCTCACTCCTAGAATTATCCTTCTATGTTTTAAAGTGTCCCTTATCTACCTTCCTGCCTTACAGAATTTGAAGCTATCTTTTCATCATCCTATGATTCATTGGAAGAAATAAGGCCTTGAATGAACATGAGGGCTATCCATTGCCCTCAATCAAGAAGGGGTTAGCCTTAACTCTCATCTTAAGGATTGTCTCATTGCTTTAAAATAAAGTATATGAACATCATGGTGTATTATTTCTTTAGGATCAGTAAAAGATAAAGGCACTCTTTCAGTTTTCTAATCAATACTTAAAACAGGCATTTATTTTTTTTTACCTCTTCCACACACACTTCAGAAATCTTTGGTAATAATCTCAAGGTTTTTAACACTGAAGTGTCTGTGGATCAAGAAGAATCTCATAGTTTAACTAGACTTCATCTACTTAAGGATTTTGACAGTCCTGAAGTAGGATAAGGATGAAGAAACTCCAAAGAGCTAGCATGTCTGTGTTGGTATCAGCAAAATACTCAATTGGAGAGCTGTGCTGTGATCCATTAAGAGAACACCCAATGGACTTAAATATATCTGAAAGATTGTATAATTGAATTTAGCTCCAGGAGTTATACAAAATCTCATTCACGGTGAGTAGTTAAGAGATAATATCTACAGTGAATGGTAAATTCTGGTATGAAATACTGGTTACATCTGGTGAAGCACATGAAGAACCCACATGATTTTATAGGCAGATGGTTGGAGTTGGGATATGGATATTAGTTATTTAGTGAAGAGAAAAAGGATTGGATTTTAAGAACATTGAAAATTGTGTAGTTACCCTGTAGAGATGAAAAGCCCTAAAGTTCCATTCCAGTCAAGAAAAAAATTATATATGTATTTCTGCCTAATGTTTAAGATAAAACTGATGCTAGAAAAGAAGAACAGCACAATGACCCAAAGGTACGATATTTATTGTCCATGTGCCAAGAATATATCAAAATGAAGCCCAAGAGGTTTATTTTGTGGTCAAATAGACTGAGAGATTTTAATATCCTTATTCACGGCATCATTTCAGATTTTGCCTATAGTAGGTATTCAAAAGACGTTTGTTAAATTTGATAAATAAACATGCTCTATCGGCATGGCCTTTTTCTAATCCAGGACCTCGGCACACAGCCAGAAAAAACTCGGCTCTCCAAAGCCATCTGCGCTCTGGCCAGAGTCATCAGTTCTCCTTGGTGCTTTCACTCACTGTGAAGAAGGGCTGGATAAACTTTGTGGGAAAGTCTGGTTAGCTGCCCAGTAAAAATTTAGAAATGAACATATGGGATGGTTATATGAGGATGTCTTGAGCTATTAGTCAGATTATGTATCACCAAGTCCATCATTTGTCATTCACAAAGACCATGATTAGAGGTGTGCCATCGGGCAGCCCTTGTGAAGGCTGATGCAAAGAGCAATAACATCTCCTGAAAATGTGCCACTCCAGACATTTGATAGTAACCTCAGTCTATCTGGTAATCAACAGTTATGAAAAATTACACTGAATAAAATTATACATAATGGGTTAATATTCCAAAAATAATAAGCTGAAATAATTATTATTTTTCCTGTAAATCATTTTCCCACAAAGCCTGTCTGCCACTCTGGCCCCCAAGGAAGGGAACATGTTGATGACATCTGAAGAATGAGGAGGCTATCACACAAAAGAAGTCCCTTCTGGACAAAAAGGAAGGAAAAGAAAGCCTTCCTTGTTTCAGAGACCACAAAAAGAAGAGAAACAGGAAGATAAATGCAACAGTTGTAACTCATCACTCCAGGTTGCAATCCTGGGAGATGACACATGGATGGCAAAAGGCAGATATTTCATATATACAGAGTGGAAAGCCAAAAGTAGAAAGGTTTTGATTCACTTCCAATTTGGGCTTTTGGGAGGCGAGCACACTGCGAGGTGCCCCATACCAATATGAGATCTTACAGCTGAATGTGGTGGCATTGTTAGCAGAGCATATTTGAGCAGAGAGAAGAGCAAAGACAGTATATGTCAAATCTCCTCCTGATCACAAGAATCACAGAAGGCAGTATTTGGCATGCTCCAGGGGTGGAGAGGATTGGGGGACAGAAGAGAAACAATAAAGAAGAATGAGGTAACCTTGTAAGAGAGGCTGCAGGTGGAGGTGGAGAGCCCAAACCAAGAGTGGGGAAGAACAACCTGATTGAAGTTCAGGAGACCTGCAGGGCCAGTGAGAGCTGAAGTGACGCCAAATCAGCAAGGGAGGGCCACTGCGCTCTGTCTGTCTAAGTGATAAGACTCCTTTCATCCACTACAATTTCAAGAGCAGTTGTGAACTTAATGCCCAAACTCCAGGCAGTATAGGGAACTTTAACTCTTAAGCAAATCAGTCTCCAGGGGATGTAAAGACAGACACAGGATTTGAAAGCTCTATCCTCATGAAGTCATCAAGGCTGTCCTCTACCCTGCTGTCATCTGGGAGGATGGAGAAGAAACCCTGAACTACTACAGAGTATTTACCCAAAACAGATCGAGTTAACCTGTGAGAGCCTGAGATTCCCTCTTTGGACAAACATAAATATATACTCACCCCGAGATCCAACTACTTAGCAGAGTAAGGACTTTGGAGGAAAATTAGGGAAAAGAAAGGGACTAAAATGTTTTTTGGAGCAATCTTGAATTATGACGTGTGAACTCTCAAATACACTACAGATGTTTATGTAGGATTGTTGGGAGGATCTATCTAGGTTGTCTAGTTATCTCTTAATTAAGCCAAATGTCAACAGAGCCACATTTTGTACCACACTTCTTACAGCCGGCTACTATAATACTTTCACTGTTTTGCACGTGGGTACTGTGCCTCCAGCGCAATGGTGTTAACTGAAGGGGGCACTGTGCTATCTCAGCATTTGCAGGGATTTGTTAAGGGTGTTGTCAACCAGGTTATTCAGTGTTTCTGTCAGAAGTCTCAGTGTGAAAAGTTCATTGCCTAAAGGAATAGGAAAAGCTTAATTTCTCTGCCAGAATTCATGTTTTTCCTTTATGACCATTTCAAACCTTTTAATTGATTGCTTCCTTTTCTGTTTGGTTTACAGAACCCTGATAGTCAATTTCAGTGCCCACTGTTGACTCTAGGATTGCATATTTACCTATTTATCTGGCTTTATGTTCCTATTTGTCTATTTGTGTTTTGTCTAATTGTTACTTTTCCTTTAACATTGTTATTCATTTTTAAATGTTACCCAATATTCTTTAATGACAGCACCTAATAACAAAAATAACAATTGCCATGCCATATTGAGACTTCTTATAATAGGAACTCTTCCTTCTAAGCTAAAATTTAATCTCCACAACAAGCCATAACCTATGAGAAAGTTTCCATACATCTTTATTTTACTGCTAAGAAAACAAGTTTAATGAGATTAGGCAATTTATTCAAATTCATAAATCTAGAAAATGTTCCAGCTGGGATATAAACCTGTGTCTTCTGAGGACAAAGCCTGATCTCATAGTTGCTCTAGTATACCATCATTCTGGAGCAAAGTGAGGTTTATATAAATAAACTATCAATTACTAAACAATTATTAGATGCTTACTTGATTCTCAATTCTCTGTTGAACACTAACAATACAGAAATTGTAATTTTTAAAAAACCAATCACCCTGTGCTCTTAAATGACTTACATGTTAGTTGTAGAAATAAGACATATATATATCAAATTCTTAAAAATTACAGAGGAGAATTTATAACTAAATATGTTTATGTACTAAGTAGTAGAAGAAAGACACCTGGAGATGTTTAAAAGGAGGGAAATCTGAAAATATTAAGTTACTTGGGGATATTTACTTTTGTCAATAAATGAAAATTGAATCAAATATAAAGGATGGCTAAGAATAAATGGATGGAGTGAAGACAGAGCTTTTCACATAAGGGAAATTGGTAGAAACTAAGCCAGAGACAAAAACAAAAGAGCACTTTGGTGGAACAGACTGCTTAGATGTAGTTAAGGAATAGGGTTTAATAAGTAATCAATAAAAGTCTTTGTGGGAACATGATTTACAGGGAAAATAATAATTATTTCAGCTTATTATTTTTAGAATATTAACCCATTATGTATAATTTTATTCAGCGTAATTTTTCATAACTGTTGATTACCAGATAGACTGAGGTTACTATCAAATGTCTGGGCTCTGTCTAAGTGATAAGACTCCTTTCATCCACTACAATTTCAAGAGCAATTGTGAACTTAATGCCCAACCACCAGGCAGTATAGGGAACGTTAACTCTTAAGCAAATCAGTCTCCAATAAAAGGTTTAAATGTCTCAAAAGTTCTAAGCCTAGAAGCTTGGGGTAAAAAATCGTTGACCAAGAATTTGGGAAGAAAATCCCAGTTGGTGAGTAAAATAAGAAGCTTAATTTGCATGTGTTGAATTTGAGATAACATCCAGTTGGAAATATCAAGCTTTGGAGCTGGAAACATGGTACTGTGAATTGAATAATGGTCAGGATTCATTACCCTGGGACAGAGCTGAACATAAAATATTCTACAGGTCAGGTTCTGTCCAGAAACCAACCAACATTAGAGAATTAGTTAATTTGTTAATAAGTAACTTCATATATCCTCTTAGCTCAGGCAAGAAAGCAGGTATAAAGTCTAAGAAGTCTATATGAATGAGAAGAAGCAGCAGAAATAAATCTAGGGGAAAAAGCAAAACCAGAATATACAATCTTTATTTCATATGTTGGTAGCTATAGATGGGTAATTTAATGAGCGTGTGTGCATTTGGAAGTAAACAAAGACTGAATACAATGAGATTTATTAGTCTGTGATTGCAAAAAAAGAACATTAGACCTTCAAAATATATTCTTCATATTTTGTCTTCAAATCTAGTTTTCAAAACAGAGATACAAGTGAAATCCTTGGAAGTGTACTAGCTATTTAAGGTAGTGATGGTAGAGAGAGAAATACACAGGTCAGAGGATAGTCCTTGGAAAATGACAGGTGTTAGGAGTAAAACAAAGAAAATCAAAGGAAAGAGATGAAAGAATGATTAAGATAAAGAGATGTTCTTTTAACTATGGTCATACACATTGTTTCACCCTAATTTATCTGCACTTAAAAATTATATAATAATAAGGAAATAAAAGCCAAACAATATAATATAATAGCAAGCAAAGGCCTTGACTAATTTGAAGATACCACTGTGTAGAGCTGGTGTTCCATGCGGGTATGGTGACTGGTTATGACGTGTGTTTTTAAGAAATCTCAAGAATCTACTTACTACTTTATCTCCCCACTATCTGTTGCTGTGTGATCCCCTGCCCTTCCTCCATGGAAATGCCCAAATTTAGAGTCCCTAATGAAATAAGAAACAAATTCAAAATGTGTCCAAAAGGTCAATGGTAACATGTATTTATGATACATAAAAGCAACTTTTCATCTTCTTTCCCCATCAGCACACTAATATCATAAACTGATTTTGCTATATACCCCTTGAAAGGCACAGGTGGTCTTCCTCAAGAACCTCCCAAGCCCGACCCACCCCACTCCCATCTCAGAATCTGCTTTCCCTTCCTGATTCTCTTAGAACAGAAGTTCTCAAACTTCAGCATTATCAGTCACCTGGATGGCGGGTTGAACAGATTGCCGGCCCAGAGTTTCTGACTTAGAAGGACTGGAGTAGGCATAAGAATTTGCTTTTCTAATAAATTTTCAGCTCATGATGATATTGCTGGTCTGGGAACTGGGACAACCACTGACTTGTAAGAATAACATTGTTATTTGTATAGTTAGATTTGTTGGTTAATTTCATCCTTCTCTCCTTATTGCAAGGTAAAAAGGTACAGAGAAGACTCTCTTGTTCATCTCCAAAATCTCACTGGGCTGGCACACTACCCAGTACAATAATGAATATGGACCAAAGGAACAGATGAACCCTCACTTTTATCTGAAGGCATTGTTTCTTTATGTGCATGATTATCTTCTCATTATCCTCCCTTCTATTCTTAGAAGAAGAACTACTTTCAAATTCATAACCTTAATTTCTTACATTTCTGGAAGGGATAATTGTAGAATGGAGACATTTCCACAATTATTGCTACCCCCTCTGGGATTTTCAGAATTTATTCTCTCATTGTTTGCTATTCCTAACTCAAACTTTGTGCATATCCTGCTTATTTTAGAGCAGTTTTTGAATATTATCTCCTCACACTCTCATCTGCTCCCCCTCCCCCCACATTTATCCGGTCACTTGTAGTACACCTTCAGCCTTCAGTCCCCGCCTTGGGTCTTTATCTTTTCACGATACCTCCTTAAGAATGCTGTCCAAAGGTCTTCATCTTCATTTTGCAGCTCCTACTCAAACCCCAACTTCATACTCCACACTACCTTTCAGTAGATAATTCTAAAAACTCAACAATGCTAGAATAGACCAATTATATGCCTCACAAAATATTTTCTTTCAACCTCTGTGTCTCTACTAGTGTCACCAATGGTCTCATATTCATTCCTAGTATTTGATGTAGCCAAAACCAAACAATTTCCCTTCAACTGGCTGCATATCCATTTATCTCTGTCTGAACTTGGACCACTGCATCTTAGGCAAGCACAATATGGGATGCTCAAATAAATGCTTAATTAACTACTTGACTTTGGTTCCAACTGCCTGTATAACTAATCCATTATTTACCAGAATTTCATAAATACTCTTACATCTTATTATTCCTCTATTTAAAGTTCCAAAAGACTCTTACTCCATGAATATAAATCCTTCTTTCTCTATCATCCTATCCATTCCTATTTCCCATTAATACTAGGTTAGTCTGGTCAGTTGCCTTCATATGAGATGATGCCTGTGCCCATTCCAGACTCTCTGGCTTTGCTCTAGATGTGTCCCCAGTGGCATAAACTCACTCCCTCTTCACCTCTGCAAATGTTCAGAGGCAAATGTTCATAAGTTGTACATAATATGAATTCAATAAAATATTTTTTGGCTGTTGAGTTATTTAGATATCTGAAAGTCAAAAAGAACATATTACTTTAATGAAAAGTACAGATCATAATATGAGGAGGAGAAGCAAACTACATAAAAAGATTTAGATTATAATTAATACATACCCTTAAAAACATAAATAAAAGCTAACTTCTTTTTTTAAATTGAAGTATACTTTTATACAATATTATATTAGTTTCAAGAGTACAACATAGTGATTGATAATTGTATACATTACAAAATGCTCACAAAGGTAAGTGATTACCATCTGTCACCATACAAAGTTCCCACAATACTATTAACCATAATCCCTATGCTGTACTTTTCATCTCTGTGACTTACTTATTTTTTAACTGGAAGTTTGTACCTCTTCATCACCTTCACCTATTTTTCCCATTCCCTCTCCCACCCCCTATTGCAACATCCATTTTATTCTTTGTATGTAAGAGTCTATGTATTATTTCTTTGCTTGTTCATTTGTTTAATTTTTTTAGGTTCCACATATGAGTGAAATCACTTTCTTTGTCTGACTTATTTCGCTTAGCATTATACAAGATTTCATTCTACTTTGTGACTGAGTGATATTCCAATGTGTGTGTGTGTGTGTACCACATCTTCTTTATCCATTCATCTATTGCTGGGCACTTAGGTTGCATCCTTATCTTTGCTATTGTGAATAATGTTGCAATAAAAAGGGATACATAGATTTTTCTGAATCACTGCCTGAGTTCAAAGTGACTGCCCTTTAACATTCAAAGCAAAGTTGTCTTGCACAAGCCCCTACATGCAATCTCTATCTCTGACTAACAGTAACTAAAGCAAAGAGAACAATTTCCTAACATTGTGGTGGGAAAATCATCCCACAATATCCAGTTCTCTTGCAATTTTCAGTTGTTTATTAAACAGTTTTTTTGATGTGCACATACTCCCACTACAGTGTAACGTCAGCCATGTAATCCCTTAACTCCTCCAAGTTTGTGTTCTTGGCAGAGGGCCACATCAGCAAGCCAACTTTTCAAGGATCCAAAAAATAATGAGTGGTACCCAAATGCTGAAAAACCCTTTGACATAGAAAATTATATATTTCTTTTCTAGAAAATGGTGGGAATTGAGCCATAAGACATGCAGTAAGTCTTCTTCTCTTCCTAGCTCCAAAATCCTCAAGCTTCTTCAAGTACAATCCTCACATTTACCACAAGTTTTCCACCCAATTTGGGAGGAAAAGTGAGAGACAACAGAGCAAGGCAACTGAGAGCACACATTCCGGGGGCACCCAGCTCCGCTCCAGCACCCTCCTGCTCCACGGCTGCCCGGCGCTGGTGGACAGCCAGCCAGTGACTGACCAGTTTCTAAAATCTAAACTTTTTTTTCTCTAAAGGAGTAATCTACCCCACAGGGATGTTGTGAGAATTAAAAAAAGTAACATATGGAAAGCACAATTCATATACAAATACACACACACACTCACACACACTCACACACACACACACACACACACACACACTCCCCAGTACCTTTAGGGCATTTCTCCATATGCCCAGAATTCTGAGAAGAGGGAGGAAATTGGAGTGAGGAGGTGGAGAGGGCAGGAGAGGTAAGGAAAGAGAACATCCAGATCGTTGATAAAAGGAAAAAATAAACATGTTCTAACAGTACTTTCATTTTCCTCAAATCGTACATAGATGAGAAGGTAATCAGAAGGAGAGACACAATTAAATTTTGAGCTTAATGTGTGTGAATTTAATGTAATGAAGGAGAAGAAAAAGCGTCAAAAGCAAACGGCTGGAATAAGGGACCGAGTCTCCCTAACTGCTTTTCTCCCCTCAGTGCAAGGCGCCCAGGGCAGCCACCGCAGGAGCAATGCCAACCCCGGAAGAAGGTGCCCAGAAGAAGGTGCGAGCTGGGAGAGGGGTAAGAGGGGGCTGCGGGGGCGAGGAAGCAGGAAGCACAGGGCACACGGGCAGTGACTGGCAGTAAAGTGATTCAGTCGGAATGTCTGGGAAAACCCAGATGGCTGGACACACAAGTGAAGTCTTAATGTCACATTGTCCTAGCACACTGAGTAACATTAGAACCGGACAGACCCAAATGCCCTTTGGTTTTCCTCCTTGTTTCATTTTCCCACCAATGGTGATTACCTCTGTTCTTACAGGATATCTGTGCATCATCAAGCTACATGGGCCCATTGACTGATGCACTTGTTCAGAAAGAGATACATGTGACTGTCCAAATGTTTGGGCCAAGTTCAGAGGGTGCCAGGCAAGATCCACTTCAACAGATCATAATTTATACTGGCAGCTGGACAAACAAAAGCGGAGTGACGCATGAACAAGCTTAAGAAAATTGCCAATCCTCCACCAACTGCTTGTTATATTACTCTTAAATGTTTCTAAATAGGTCAGTTAGAATAACATCATGTGGGCCATAGTAAGTCTGCAGAAATAAATGTCACTTTTGGCAAGTTGAATTCCTCCTCTAAATGCCTTCTTTTTGGTCCTTTTATTTAACCATCATCTGGAAAAAGGTAAAAAACAACATTGTCATGGTTTTGTAGTGGTCAGCAGTTTCAGTGATTCACATTTCATTGTGGCCATGTGACAAGTGTGGGCCTTTTCCAGGTGGTTTTTGGCATTACCTATATAGCTGGTCACACGATGCATTTTGCCTTGGAGACTGGAGGAAGAATAACAATGACCCCATCCCTCAGAGAGCCGCAGCCTCACTCTGGCAAAGGTTCCAAGCCCAAAGCTCTGAGATGGAGAGCTCTGGGGTGGTGAGGAGTTCCAGGGTCTTAGGTCTCCAGCAACTTCCTCCTCAGCACTCAAACAAGATAACCTTTGAAAGTGTCCCAAGCCAATTATTCTGGCTGAGGGTGGGGCTCCTGCCAGAAGTGAGCTCCGAGAAGATTTTAGCCAAACAGGGTTGTGTTGACGGTAATGCATATCTGGAAATGCAAACAGGAAATTTGCCAGCAATAACTAGGAAGGCAGTGACTTCTTTTGCTCTATGTGCTGTTCTATCTATAATGTTACTGGGGAGAGGAAATTACCAGGGTCCATTTTTGAAGTAAGAAAATAGCAAAACTACAAAGGGGGAAAGGACAGCTTAAATAGCATTTTTTTCTTTTAATATATTAGATGGTTTATGAGAATCCTGCCCTCTTTTCAATATGGGGGAAAAGAGGTCTCTAACCATTCTTAAATACCATGAATTCAAAAGGTTTAGTAACAATTGTTAAGTGCCAATTTTAGTGTGTAAAAACTTTCTATTCAATAATCTGTATTTTTGCTAAAAATACATATTTATTCAAGGACTAATGTATACCTACAGAATTAGTTTACAACTATGTCACAGACCTGCCATTGCCTTATCTACAGTAAAGTGAGCACTGTCAGTAGTACAATAGACTATGAAGAGATTGTTCTTCACAGATCCTTCAGGTAAAGTCAAGATCATTAGTGTAGCTGCTTTTCAATAGATAAGCTACTCTTTAATATATTGCCAGCCAAAAACTTAAGCTCTTCGAGAATACGCCTTTGAAAAATATCATTTAATCAGCAATTGGAAACCTTCAGCAAGCATGTGTTGACCCTCTTCTATGACTTACAAATAAGTGTTGTCCATGGAGATACACTCATGTATAGACTAGTCCCTTCCCTCAAGCCACTCACACTCTAGTACAGTGAAAGATCATGACCACCATAATTGCAGGCCAGAGGTCAATTTGTGAAATAGTAAAAGTATAAACATAGTGTCATCAAATATATAAATGATAATTTCTGACTGGTACAATAGGATGGATCACAGGAAAGCATAATCATGAGACAGCCTGAATCTGAACCATGTGAGAAAATAGAATTTCAAAAGGTAGAGAGTGTGGATCAATAAAAGATGCAAAAGCAAGAGGTTTTAAAGGAGATAAAGTGTTGGGCATAGAGAGTAGAAAGATGTGATTAGAATGTAAGGTGTACAGAGAAGGGGAAGGTAGGGATTGAGGAAGGAACATTATATCAGGTCCAAATTACAGAGGGAGTTTACTATGATGCTAAGAAATTTGAACTTTATTCTCTACTAAATGAAGAGTCATCAAGATTTGAGCAAATAAATGGCATGGTGACAGTTGTGTTGAAAGAAGATAACTAAAGACAACACGAGCAATGTATTGAGAAAGACACAGGTAAGAAGACATTTTAAAGGATTATTGTACCTGCCCAGGTGACACATCATGAATGACTGAACAAAGAAAGTGACAGTGCGCTTTTCAGTGCTGTGTTTTTCTAAAGAAATCTGGCTGAAAGTAGAGTTGATTGATCAAAAGTCATCTGAATGAGAGAAATAAAAAGAAAGGAAGATTTCAAGGAACAGCTGAATGAGAAGATAGTATTTCTTAGATAAAATGCAGGAAAAGAAGCCAACTGGGCAGGAACATCAGAACTTGGTTTTGATCATGTTGGGTAAGGTTTGAAAGGACACAATTGCACTTAGAAATAATAACTTCTTTTATAAATTTAGTATCTCTGAGTTAGTGGACAAAAACAAAATTGCAGGGAGGTCAAGGAGTGAAGAACAGGAGTAAAGGCAGCAGACGTGACTTGTTTTGGAAGATCTACAACACACAGGGCTGGTGATATATTCTTGGATCTGCTTGCCAAATATATGTGTTATATTCTTTTATTTAAAGAAAATTGTTTTGAGTGGGGTTGGTAAGGAGTGTTTAAATCAAAGTATTAGAAAAAAGTATGAGGTTAGAAAAAAAGAAGGCAACAGATAAAATTATTCAGATAATATTGAGCTTAGGAAGACAGTGATACCAAAGCAATAGCTGTTTAACTAATGCTGTTGAGTTTGTTTGCATGAAATTAAAGAATGGAAAATTACTGTACTTTCAAAGAAAAGGAGAGAAACTTACCTTACATTCACTTTAAACAATTATGTCTGAGAGCTGGAAATTATCTTAGAAATTACTGCATCTCCTTTTACTTGGGAAAACTGAGGCAAATAAACATCTCTACCTAATTTGATTTAAATGTGTCTTCATAACTTAGAAAATCTGCATGTAATACATGCTCAATTAATGTTAATAAATGG
Source organism: Manis pentadactyla (assembly GCF_030020395.1). Classification (NCBI taxonomy): domain Eukaryota; kingdom Metazoa; phylum Chordata; class Mammalia; order Pholidota; family Manidae; genus Manis; species Manis pentadactyla. The sequence continues at coordinate 62,760,178 of NC_080021.1, forward strand.
GAAAATATCAATGACAGATGCTTCTGAATGTCTTGTTCCATTTTTATCTATAGATGTATTATAATGATAAGAAAATCAGACATATGTTATATGATGAGAGGATAGAAGAAAACCTAAGACACAACCTCAAGCCGTGCACTCCAAAGAAACAGTAGCTTTGGACAAAATGGTGCAACCTGAGAAAATGGGAGATCAAGATGCTGAGAGGACACTAGAGTACTTTGGATGAACAGAATTAACTTGATGTCATATGATGCTGCTTTAGTCTAGAAATATTTTTTATAAGATGTTAATTTACATATAGTTCAGATTAAAGAATCAAGGAAGATTTAGTGATACATTTTTAGGGAATATGGCATATTGATGACCCAGATGAATAGAAAAGAAATGATGTCAACAAACTGCTAATCTTTGTTCTAGTTTAGAGTGTGGAATGGAATGTTATCAGATGAAAAGAAATGATTGCTCTAGTGCCAGTACATAGAAAATTACTAAGCAGATTATTGAGTTAATATTGGATATGACAGTTACACATAAATTTTCAGCAGAACCATGCTATTTAATATAAAATCCTATGGAAGGGACAACTCTGCTGAGTGTAGATGACTACCAAGGAAATCATGACAGGATGAAGGATAGAAGACAGCTAAGATAGAAAAGTAGATCACTCTTGGAGGATTCCCAATAAATACTTTGAATGAGTCAATTGATAAGGAATTATTGAAAACTAACAATAAAAGTGTGTGGGATTTAAAAACCAATGAATGTTTGACTTCTCCCTTCATCACTGTCACATTCTGATCTCCTGGTAACTCACCCTCAGTTAGTGAAAAATTGGTTCTTGACTTATTATCTTTCTTTACATGCAAATTTCTGATAATCATCTTAGGAGAGTCTATCAGCTTCATAGGACATTCATCCTCATATCTTTACTTTGTAAATTATCTTTAATAAATCTAGTGTCTTTACTCCTTGATGTAATGCTTCACATTCATTCCACATTGTACAACTCCCATCCACAGAGTCACATTTTGGGTCTTGTCATCAACAGAACCTGTAAGCATGTCAAAAATCTGAACATCCAACATCCCATTTTGTGACAACAGTTCATGTAGCAAAGCTTCAAACTATATGGAAAAAAAAATGTTGCTGGAAAAATAAAGCTAACACTGTCTTGGATTGCACTGTGAACAGCATTATGTCCAGACTGAGAAATATTAAGTCTCACCTGTTCAATAATTCAAAATTATTATCATTGTCATAGTTACTATTATGTGTTGTTATTATTGTAGTTATGGAACTTGACTTTTCTAAGTTTGGCAAACACTTTTGTACTAACAATATCCTACTGATCACCCAGAGGAGGGACCAAAATGGTGAGAATCTGAACTTCAAGAACCCCAAGAAGGGTAACTATAAAGAGAACCACACCTAGTCATATCATAACTGATGAAAAGTAAAGATAAGGAGAAAAATCTTAAAAGCAGCCAGAGAATAAGGAAGACAATATTACTTGCATTGAATTAGACAATATTATTACCTAATATTGACAATAATATTGCAAATAACACAATATTAAAGGGGAAATGGCAATACTAACTGACCAGAAGACAAGTGAATGCCATCTTTAAAGTGCTGGGGGAAAATTAATCAACCCAGAATTCTATATCTAACAAAAGTCACCCTTCAAGTAGAGGAAATAAAGACATTTTCATATCAAATAAACTTGAAAAATCCAACACTGCTAGACCTGTGCAATAAGCAATTCTAAAGGAAGTTCTTCAAGATAAAGGGAAATGACGCCTGATGGAATCTCAGATCCAAAGACAGGATAAAAAGCACTGGAAATGTTCAAAATGGTTCTGGAGTCTAAGATCTTGTGACAAAGAATGGTAGGCAAATCATAACATTTTAAAGTAATTTTTCTTGGAGCTAGTGGAATTGGAAAGATTTCTCTTATGAATATATAAGTAACTAATAAATTTGATATGCAGGTCTCCACAAAATAAGTATGAAATTTTGAGATAGGGATTGAAAAGTGAATGGATTTCTTTTTATGCAGATTGGGACAAAGCTGATCAAAATGATTCAGAAGCCCAAAAGCACTGCTATAGAAGATTGATTGTTACCTTCCTAATTTTAGTGGAGACAATATTCAAAGCTTCAGAATTCAGGCAACCACAGGAAATAATTCAGACATTATGCAGATATCAAAGACCCTAAGATATTTTATTTTGTGCTTTTGGGTAACAAGATTAATTGAAGTGACTGCCAAGAGTCTGCAGGGAATGCACAAGCCTGGTGCAGGGACAAGAGCAACTATAAGTACTCTGAAACAAGTGCAAAAAAATATCAGAAATTTTACAATGACTTTTAAGGAAGCAATTTGAAGACTTCTTGATACTTAAAATAGGTCATACCACTTATTTACAACAAACTGTTAATCTCTACTAAAATCTAAACCTCATTCATCTTATTGTTGACTGTTATAAAATGTTGATGCATTCTAACACACACCACATAATTATATGGTAGTATTACAGAATACATATTTGTAGAAATGTGCCACCTACTAATATAACTAATCTATATTGCTTATAGATTAATAGAGAAGGAAAATCTGTTCACTGAATAATCTATTTACCGAATCACAGACCCTCATATTCATAAATTTTAAAGGGAGTCTAATGACTAAATTTCTTTAATGATCTAATTAGAGATAATAACAAAGATAACCAATATATTAATTATTATTCAAACAATACATGAATATCCTGAATAAATAAAAGAAAGAAACCATAACACATACTTTTAACAGAGAAAGGAAGGTTCCATTTGAATTTTGTTTAAATGGTTTAATAGAAAGTTCACTGCTGGGTGCAAAGGCCCATCTGGGAATTTAGCAAATTTATCAGGTCAGGTGGTTCTTATGATACAAAATTGCCAGAGCAACTTAAGCTCACTTGCTGATTATCTCCTTCAGTTTAAAAGAGAAATCCTCAGCCTAGTCCCACAAGTCTAAATCAGCAGTGGAATTTCAAGACCATCATTTTCTGCCTTGCTTATACTTTTGATTCATCTAATAAACTGTTCATTTAGAAAATTTTTAGAATATAAAATATCATATAAACTCTCACATGTGTTCCACTAGTTTTTTATGTACCACTCCATTTTGTCAAGACATACCCTGGAGGAACAGCAAAATGTCTAAAGGTGTGCAGTTGCTTTTCCACCTTCCCTCTCTCATTTACTAATTAAGTCTCAGATGTGGATATTTAGTCTTGCTCTCCCTTCACCAGGAAATTACCTCATGCCTTTCCTGACTCTTGAGCTATATACACAGATATGGCAGGTCATTTCCTGCTTAAGTATTATATTTTGGGAGAAGAATACTAAAAGATTTAAAATAACTCAAGTGTTACAGTCCAAAAGTCTGAAATTATCTTTGGAAAAGTCTGTTATATTTTATACTGAAAAAGGAGAGAAAGCATTTTTACCAGTTAATCCTAACTTTTATTAAATGTTCATGTGTATTAGTAAGTATAATACACAGACATTGTATTTAAGAGTAACAAAGCTAATAAACATGAAATAATAATGCAGTAATGTATAGGAATACATGTTCAAGAGCTAAGTGAGACAGCTTATACATGCAATAAAATTTCAGAGATGACTGAGAATCTAAGTAGTCAAGGTTTTCACTGAGGCAGAAGGAGGTTGGCCTTAACAAAAGGTGGGCCTTAAAAAGTGAATACAATTTGGATTGGGATTAAAAAGGAATGAAATGGAAGGAAGTGGCATTAGCAATGATGTGAAAGTAAAGTCAAATAGTGAGTAGAAAGAAAAGGTAAGAGAAAAATCTTGAACACTATAACAAAAGCTTAAGTTATGGAGGATGGACAGAAGAATGCATCAATAACTATGGTTTGAGTTTTGAGAAACTCAAAAAATTAAATGAAGAGATGAGACATGCTCTGTTGGGCCACTGTGAACCCTGTGTATTTTCTGGGGGCTAAAGAATGACAAGAGAGAATTTTTGTTTTAGGGATTCTGGTCTGGAATGTGAATGGGTTGGCAATAAAAGGAACTAGTGGCACAAGGCTGAATCTGGAAGCTGCTGCAATAAACCAGATATGGAATTTACAAAATTGTGATTTAGCATGATGGAGGTGGGAATAAGTGAGTAAATTGAAGAGATTTTAAAGGTAAATCGTGATAAAATTTAGTAGTTGCTGGGATAATGGAATTACTGATGTAAAGAATATGAGGAGTTTGTAAAGCTAGGAAAGGAAAAGATTAACAGTCTATTAAAATATAAACATTGAGAGGGCTTGGAAAGTAATTCCAACATCTTCATTTCAATTTAACCATAAGGAATTTATGGTGAACAAAGAATTTTTACATGGAACTGTTTTATAGGAAGTGAAGAATATAAGATTGAAATAGAGATGATAAGTCAGAGCTGCTGTTGGTGTGACCACCAGCTACCCAGAGCTAATAAATGGATTACACTCTTGACGTATGCCTCATTTTACCTTGTATCATGGTGTAATGGTTAATTTTATGTATCAATATGACTGGGCCATATAATCCCAGACATTTGGTCAAACCTGGGGTGAGAATCATGAACTCTCATACTGCTAACACCAGACACCTATTCTGGGTATGTCTATGATGGGATTAATATTTGAATTGACAGAGCCAAGATATGGAAGCAACATAAGTGTCCATCAATAGATGAATGGATAAAGAAGAAGTGGTACATATACACAATGGAATATTATTCAGCCATAAAAAAGAAAGAAAGCCTGCCACTTATGCTAAATGAAAAGGCATGGCACAGAAAGACAAATACCATATGATTTCACTTTTTTGTGGAATCTTAAAACAAAAAGCAAAATGAACAAAATAGCAGTAGACTCATAGACACTGGGAAGTGACTGATGGTTACCATGGGGGAGGGGTTGTGGTGGGTGGGTGAGGAGGGTGAGAGGGATATAGGGGCGCAAAAATTCTCAATCATAATATAACTTAGTCATGGGGATTACAGTAAAGCATGGAGAATATAGCTAATGATTCTATAACATCTATGTTAACAGATAGTAACTGCACTAGTTGGGAGGAGAATTTAATAATGTGGGTAACTGTTGAACCACTGTGTTGTATACTTGAAATCAATATAAGGTTGTATATCAACATTAAAAAATATTGACAGATTGAGTAAAACACATTAACCTTTCTAATGTTGGTGGGCCTTGGCCAATCAGTCGAAGGCCTGACTGGAACTAAAAGGCTGGACCTCCTGCTAGTAAGGGAAACTTTTGCCAGCATGTTGGAAACTTTTGGGCTTTTCTGGTTTCATTTTCAGACTACATATTTGGGACTTGCTAGCCTCCCTAATTTTGTGAACCAATTCCTTACAATAAATATTAAATTATATATTATATATCTAATCTAATCTATCTATATAGCTATTGGTTCTGTTTCTCTAAAGAATCCTGACAAATATACATGGCTATTTGGTTATATGTCTGATTTTCCCTGTAAGACTATAAACAAATTGATAAGAGTTACTGTTAATCTTATTGTCTCTGACATTGCCTAGCATGGTACTAATAGCAAATGGTTAAGTCAGTTTTGGAAAATGAACCAATGAAGACCCAAAGTTGAGTGAGTCCTAAGGAATGGACATAAATGGAAATAAAGGGAATATGAAAGATGGGTATGCTGTAAAAGTCAAGGCAATACAGAAAGTTCTGTATATTTATTATTGGAAAATTAGAGGAAATAGGAAATTAGCAAAAGAGAGTAGTGCAGAGAATAATAAAGTTGAACAATGGAGGTTGATTGTTGGCTTCCTTACAATTATTCCTTTCTTTTAGTACTGAGGGATGATATTGAACTTTTTTGAGTTCAAAAGGAGGGGAAACAGGGGAAATGTGTGGAGAAGAAAATTCAAACATTTGGATAGACATCAAGTCAGTAATATTTTCCCATATGCTTGTTATGCAGGCCTGGATCTAAAGTCTTCATTTAAAATGGTATTCCTTCTTTTCAGTCTCAGCAAATAAAATTGCCCAAATGCTGTCTGGTGTTAGCAATGGGACAGATCATGAGTCTTACTTTGTGATCTCATATGATTTTCTTACTAGTAACACTGGTCCTTTTTTTCTATCAACAGCATAGATGTAAGAAACAAAAATTAGTTAACAGCTTCTAGATTTCTGGAAAGGGTAATGGAAGGTTTAAAACAATAGAGATAATTAGTCACCTATCCAAAGCCCACAGATTTAAATAAAGATCAAATAAATGTCCATTATTTTTAATGCAACAAACCAAACATGAATAATGTTAATTTTGGAATCAAAGTAATTGGGGGTATGTTTATGTTTAGAAATTTACTATTCCAGATGACTCAAACAATCGCAGCACATAAGAAATGAGATTGCCTCTTATCAGTCTTATTGTACATTCTATTATACTAATTTAACAACAAACTAATATTGAACTACTATATCTTGAGCATCTAAAACATGCCAGGCCTATACCAGGAACATTCAGAAAACTACACTTCAAAGTAGGTGTTGTTATCCCAAAGTATTCTCCCGTATGCTAACATTTCTAAAGGTAAATTAACTTGTCAAAGATTAAATAAGCTAATAAATTTGAAGCTAGGATTCTGGCCAAGTTCTTTTGATTCCAAGTCCAGTGCTTTTTCTGATTATGCTCTGCTGGGTTGAGTATAACTAGAAAACTTTTTCAGATGGCTAGGTCTTTTTTGAGGCCAAAAAGAGAGACTGTTTTGATATGTTTGAGATAAGTATGAGAACCTTGCCTGCTAATGTATTCCAAGCCCTCTTTACAACTCTGCACATGGCTAATCTTAAATCCCTGCTATCGGGAGGCTGCCTTTCCCAGTGGAGATTTCTGCTTGTGATCACAGACATTGGTTACCACAGGGTACTGGCTGCCTTCAGACTATTGGTCAAAAGACAGTTGGTTATTTGATAAATAAGTATTGCCAGCTTTCAAAAATTATAATAAAGTACAAAGTACTGGGAATATTTGCAATTCCTTTAGACCTAACATTTCTGAGTAAGATTAATTCTGCAGGGGTTTAGAACTAACATATTAAGGACAAACATTTCTATTTCAAAAGGAATAAGCTCACCTACTTTACAGTATGGTTTAAGTAAACATAAAAATTTTCTTCTCCAGTCTTTTAAAGAACTGATGGTCTTTATACCCAACAGAATCTGCAAGAGTAATGAGATCAGTGTCTAAAAGGCAAACATAATGGCCAGGCCACCAAACTTACCTCAAAACTTCACTAAGAAGAGATCAAACTAAGCTCATCACAGTTGTGTAGATATGTCACATGAATAATTTCATGAGTTGTTTTTCTGCAGTTTCTGTTAAGAAAATCAAATTGAATTCCTGAAAAATATAATTCAGAGACTGTAGAAAATGACTATGGGAGGATAAATGGTTGGCCAACAAACCATTTTCACACCTGAATAACCAGATGATGCAATCCTTAAAATAAAACAAAACAAAAATCTAATGAAATATAGGTGAGAAGATCAACACTATATTTATTTTAAACTGATATTCTACTAATGTAGACCCATATATCATCATTGTATTATTTGAGCATTATTTGTCCTGTGTCTGTCTTACCATGCTCACTGCTTCTCTTTTTATTAACGCAGTTCCATTCTCAGCACATTTAGACCCATCTCTAAAGCAGATGGGTCACCAAGCACCCTTTGCTCTCCACAGGAGAGAAACAAGCATTTCAGTCGCTGGAGAAATTGTCGGTCCTATAGATGAGGACATTTCATCAAGCCTCGCCATGGTTTGAAAAACTACTGAAGATACCAATTGCCTTTTATTTAAATATGCAGCTCATCACGCAACCTTCTGATTTTTCTTCCCATCTACCCTAATACCAGCTGAGGGACAGATCTTGGCCAATGGCTACCCGTACTCAGCTGTTAGGAAAGGGATGTCATCCAACATGACCTAATAGGCTGGCCTTGGATGACTGCACCAGCCTTGTGTGGATCAGTGAAAGTCTGTCACCAGAAGTCTGCTTTATCTGGTACACTAACGAAAACCAGGTTCTGACCCTGAAGAGCTGAGAGCCAGGTTTTGAACATGAAGGACTCAAAGATGGTGCTCTCCTGAAGCACCTGCAGTCTGCACTCTGGGTAATACTGCTGCTAGCACACTCTGCAAGGGAGTGAGCTGTGGCGCACATCCCTGGGCATGGATGAACAGCGTTCTGTCAATGCCTAACCAACAACCATTCTTCAGCTGCTGGACCTTGAGGCCGTTTCCAGGCTTTCACTGTTACATAAAACACAGGGATGAATATCTTTGTGATTAGTGTTCTTTTTGCTGTTGTTGTTTTGTTTGTTTTTGCATTCGAAGTGATTCCTTTAAGATGGATGATCAGAATTGAGAATTAAGTGATGTCAAGCTCTTTCGATCTTTTCTCCTGATTCCCTTTTCCCCTTTTTTTCTTTCAAATGACTTTCTTCCTTCACATCTGACACTATTGTAAAAGTACCTGGAAGAAAAGCATACTTTTCCTATTCCAAGGCCAACTAAGCAACATTAGGAATTCCTCTCTAAGAATATTTTCTTCAAATACATATGACTTAGGAAGGACCTTAAAATGACTATCACTTCTCCTTGAAGGTATATATTTCCTTAATTTGAAGGTATACCAGAGATGTAACTCAATATATTAAATTCTGAAATATTCACACAACAGAAGTGAGATGTAGTATAGCTAATCCAAACAATGACTAGTACAAAAATCATTGGCATTCAGCTAATAATTTACATTTGTTTTTTGTTTTGTTTCTTTTGTAAATGTTTGCTTTCTTATTTCTTATGCAAGTAATTAAAATTAATGTTCACTTCCTGAAGAACATCAGCCCAAATAAAGAATACAAATTTTCCCACAGAAAAATATCTAACCAGTAGCACCTTCATATATCTGAGCTGAATGTGAAAATTTAATGAAATGGTGGTTGCAGATGCTCTCAAAGAGCAAGTCCTGAAATTAGGAGAAGCATTTAGAAAGAAAACCAAGGAGAAACTGCAAACTATAATCTGCAAAGCATGGATAACAGAGTGTAGAATTTCAGGAGACTACATGAACATTAAGGAATTAGAAAAATTTAGGGACTCACAAGAAAAACTAGGCATTGTTCAATATTTTCAAAATCAAGATTGCTCAGCTTCTCCTGAGCATAACTGAAAAGCATAATCCTTCCTATTCCAAAGCCAATTGAGCAACATTAGGGGAGACACATGATTCATTCTTTTAGCTCAGTTACTTATCAAAAATGGATTTGCAATGTACATGGGAAACTTTGACCACAGATTGTAAGAGTTAGAACCAGAGTTTATCAACCCACAGACATTTGATGACAAGATGGGAAAGCTCTCTTGGATCTTAAATTAGTCTCCTTGTAAGCTTTTCAATGCTGCCTAGTACCAGGAAATTACACTCGTTTTCTTTTTGTTGCTGAAAATTTGGCTTTTAGTCAGAGTTAAGGGCAATGTTAGGTGTAAATCATAAGAATATTTGGTCCAACTAAAATATTATTTTTGAACTGGGTCTTAGACTAGACCCTCATATGTATCAGCTGTTCCCAGGCAGAGTAGCAAAAAACATCTGTTCAAAAAACACTGTTTATTTTATCCTATCTCCTAATATTGTGCTTAAAAATGACTATGGCAATACTGGGAAAAAAGACCAGGTTTTTCTGTTCTGCATTCATAGCAAGGGATTTTTTAATTTAAATAATAAAGCAAAGGAATATTGGATCAAAAGTAGTTCTCCAACTGCTTGGTTTCTAGAATTGTGAACTCCTAGTTTTAGGTGAGAGCAGTCTCTATAGATACTTTCCCTTATCTTCCAGTTTCTAAGACTCTGTCCCTTTTTCCCTCCCTTTCCTTCACTGCCAGCCCCTGACATGTTTCCTTTTCTTCTGCCGAGCCAGGTCCCCTCAGTAGGATTTATTTTTCCATTCTGTCTATAGGCCCAGATGCACTCCAGAAAGGGCACTGAAGGCATCAGAACTCACATTCCATATCTAGTGGGTCTTGAACTTAGACCTTGTTGCCCATGATGATGAATTCTAGTTACCAGCTCTGTCTCTGGGTCTCCGGACCCTGGATGATTTCTCTCCATTCCACTTGTGACCCAGGGCAGAGCTCCTGCAGCTCCCAATTGACAAGCTCATTCTCCTTAAGGAATGAAGACACCCTGAGGCTAGATTGCTGCTGGTTTTGCTAGCCTCCTCCCTGGCAAGCTGGATCCTGTGTCCTGTGTCTCTTCCTGTGAATGGATGGAGACCACCAGCACCGAGAGGGTGACTTTGAGTAGAGTGTGCTGCCTCTGTGAGTCAGCCTTGTAAACTGAATACTCTTCCATGGACACACTGAACTTTCCTATATTCATGAAAGCTTGAACTGGGTCTGAAATCCCCTACTCAGTGTTCTCTGTGCGGTTGATCATCCTGCTGCTTTCGTTAGGGCTAGCCTCTTAGGTCCATTTTCCTGCTGCCCTGTCTGCTTCTATTCTTCCTTCTCATTTCTCTCTACTAACTGAATTACTGAGGCCTCACTTGCCATCACTTGTCCCTGTGTGTTTCTGTTAACATATCTACAATCCCGGGTCCCTGGTGATACCATACCAATTTCATACACATATTCAGGGAAGATGTATAACCCTCTGCTTTCCAATGCAGCCCTGCCTCTCCTGCTCCAAACTTAATTTCCAAAATTAATCAAAGGTAATAAAGAAAAATAATCTATCCTGGGTATTTCTTTGTGCTCAGCTTCTCCATAACTCACCACAGCAACACACAATATCAGCACCCTTCTACTCCAAATCACAAGCTCTGTGAAGACAGTCTAATTAATAAAAGCCCCTTAAAGAATGCTAGACTGGCTGCAGCAGAGAGAAAAGTAGAAACAGAACTGAGTTTAGGGAGGCACATGGAAGCCAAGGAGCCTAAATTTTGCAGACCAGATGAATAAAACGATACACAATTTGTCATCGAAATAGAACCCATTGAAGAACAAAAGAGAACACTGCCAATGATTTTGCCAGGAAAATGATGTAATATGATACTTCATAGAACTAATTGGGATATATGGTCAACTTACAAACAAAGGAATTTTATCTCTAGCCTAAAACCAGTAAGGAAACAATTAAAGAGATTTAGACTCATTCGTGCATAATTTCATCGGTATTTCAAGAACGCCTCTGTGGGGAAAGGATCAGTCCATACTGTGGCTCCAACCCCTCTCTACAAAATTTATTTTTATTGTGGCAGGTCTCTTGGTAATTATCACTGCCACCAACATGCCTGCTCCAAGGGTGACCACCCAGGGAATGTGATTTTTGACTTAATTCATCACAGGGAATTTGGGCTAAATCAGAAATTTTAAGGATGGTGTGGATAGCAATTGTGGAAGGATCTTATAATAATTTTCAAGTGAAAATTTATGAGTTTTTAAAAAAATAATTACTAATTATGTTATTTTTTTCTTATTTTTAAGTACTATGGATATCTTGAAAACAATTTTTAAAATTTAGATAATTCTAAGTATAGTTTGACTCCTATTTTTTACACACTACATCATTTTCATTTTCCCATGTCACTAAGATATCTTGGTAAATATTATCTTAATTCCTTCAATATATGCCATTACACAGAGATATCATATCTTGATAAATCTGCAATTGTTAAACACATTGATAAAAACTTTGACAAAGATATGTATCCATCCATATTTCAGAACATTGTTATATATAGTGGATTCCTAGAAGTGGAATTTAGTCTACAAATGGATAAAAACATGTTGAAACCATTTGAATCATATTGCCGAACTGCTTTTTAGGAGGTTAAAAGCAATTTATAATCATATCAGCTTTGTATTAGAAAGCCCAAGTCACCACAGTCTTGCCACCATTATTATGTTAAAAAGTTTGTTGATCTGATAAAAAATACTACAAATCATTACTGTTATAACATGCATTTAATTTGTGATAAGTTGAAATGGAATCTCACATATGTAAGCTATTTGCATTTTTCTCTTTTGTGAACTTGCATATTCATGATTTTTACTCCTTTCCTATTTCCTTAAAGTCTGTGTCTTTCTTCTTTAATCAATTGTACAGGCTTTGCATAAACTTCTTAACATCTTCCCTTTTGCTTTCCTTGTTTGGTTTTTTTTTCCCCTAGATTATTGAATTACTTTAAGAATGAAATTTTTTCAAGCATAAAATTCTTAATTTTTAATTTAAACTTTAATGCATGCTCAGTGAAAGCATCTGAAAACATGGAAGCACAAATAAAATTTAAAGATTCCCCCTATTTTTCTATTTTAATAATAAAATGATTTCAGATTGTAATTTGTTTTCTATGTAAAGCTTTGAGATATAGTATTTCTTGTTATTAGTGTGCCACTAAATTTTAATTTATCTTTGATCCAGTAATTGTTTATGGAAGTGGTATTTTATAAAATTTTTCATATCTGTAAATTTATTACAATTTTCTAGTTTTGTCACTTGATGATCGAAAAAGATGGCCTGCACCATTACAGCTTCATGAAGTTTACTGTGGTTTTCTCTGTGACTTAGTGGGTAATCTATTTTTGTGAATGTCCCATGGATGATAGAACATATGTTTTTTTTTTAATTTCTCAGTTTATAGGAAAAATTTATTCCCTTCAACAAATCAACTTTATTAAGCATGTATTTCAACTTTTATGTTTTCATTCACCTACTTCTGCAGTAAAACTGAAAGCAGGATCTCTTTGGGATCCTTGATCAGTAGTAGATTAAAAATGCATTCTAAAATCACTCACTAGAACAAATTTGTCAGTTTTTCACCATAATTCAGATGACTTTTGATTTGTTCCTGGTTAGGACCTACTTCTAGATACATAATCATGACTGTGGAGCCTCCACTAGAAATTTTCCCCTTTAGCAATAAAAAAAAAATACTTTGTCTATTTTAACCAACATTACTATTTCTTGATTAATCATTTCATATATTCTTGATAATTTAATGATTTTTACCTTAAGGTTTTAATGTCATTTAGTAACTTCAAATTTATTTAACCAGTTAATGTAGCAAGCATAACACCGAATTTAACTTATTAACACAATCTGACAGTCTTTTACTTTTAACAATCTGATCTTTTCATATGTATTTTCATGTTTATATAGTCATTCATATTTCTGCCATGTTGCATTATTTTCTTTTTTAACGTTTTCTTCCTCTTCTGCAATTGTGTGTGTGTGTGTGTGTGTGTGTGTGTGTGTGTGTGTGTGTGCTATTTGACATTTTAAGTGTGGTAGCATGCATGATTTTTTTCAAAGACATTTTACAAATCTGTTTAAGCAAACATTGAATGTCAAATAACATATAATTTTGAAATCACATTTAAAAAGGTACAGTGCTTCCTCTCCTTTACCAAATTTTGTTAATTTAATTGGAGTTGTAAATACCACCAATTTCTTTTAAAAAAAATCAAACTTGAGAAATAGAAAGTCATTTTGTGATCTCTCTATTTGCTCAGTTATTTCAGTGCTCAATCAAACCACTCCAAGCATGACTATCTCATTCCTGAGTTCCTTACTTTGGTTCACTTTTCATCTTATCACTTCAAGACATATACCACCCTCTCCAGGCCTTAGTGCTCAGGTTTGAGAAATAAAAAGCAGTTTACTTCTCCTTCCATCTAAAATCCACGTCTCTCCATCCTCTCCTGTCCCAGGTTGATACTAGGAACATGCACTCACTTTAAAAGACATCTCAATTGTCCTGCTGTCCCTTCCATGCATGTGACGGAACCACATGGCAGTGTTTAGAGGTCATTTCCTTTTCCTTTTTTGACTGGAAACATAATGCAGACTTGCAGTTCAGATATAAACTGATAAGCTTCTTTGGATTAGAAAAATATTCTGTTATTCCCTTGAATGTTGTTTTTGTTTCATCTTTTCTATCCTTTCATTTGTATGCTGGGCATTTAGGTTAAGTCTCTCATACTTATTATCATTTTATCCTCTTCTGGTTTTTTGCTCCTAAAAAAACAATTATTTTACCTTCTTGTTTACTTATATTATTCTCCACAACGTCTAGTCTGATTTTGTTGTTTAAATCATTTAGCCACTGCATATTCATATTTCTTGTGAATGTTCTTTACTTTTCACATCTCTAATTCTGTTGGATATTCTTGTTGAGAGCCCCACTGTTTTCTTGTTGTTTTGTCCATCTCCTAAAATTATTGCTAATAAGGAATCAACTTTCCATCTTCTAAATTTGGGTGTCAAATCCTCTGGACACAATATGAACAGGTACCTCCTTGAACATTTTGACTAGGCTCTTCAGCAGTCCTTAACAGAATTTAGCTCATTTCCTGTGAAACAGGCTGAGGAATTGTAGATAGATTTCCTTTTCGAAGTGTGACTAACTAAAACATAATCAGCATTATAAGCTTCTCATTAGAATAGGATTCCTAAAAATGGCCTCTTGCAGTAGACAGTTCTCTGCTCAGTGTTGGCACAGTGGCCAACAGAACTTTAAGAAATTGATCTATTGCTGGGTGGTATGAGGTCTGTGAATCAACACTGGCCAGATGGATTCCATGAAATGAGTCTACTGCCTGATGCTCAGTACATTCTCACTTCTAACATTAGCCACTCCAACTTAAAAGGGATCTCTAGAGGACTGCTCGGGCTCAGCTCTCACTCTTTTTCATTAAGTGCCAGAATCATGTATCAATCTTCTGGCATGATTGTTTCCATCCATCTAATACTATTTATGATGTCTAATTTTATATGTCAGCATTGCTGGGCTATGGTGTACAGCTGCTTGGTCAAACAAGTAGTCTAGATCTTACTGTGAAGGTATCTTTAGATGTAGTTAACATTTATGACTCAGTTGACCTTAAGTAAAGCAAACTAGCCTCCTCAATGTGGACCAGTCTCATCCAATCAGTTGCACATCTAAAGAGCAAAGACTGTGGCTCCCCAAAGAGGAGGGGATTCTGCCAGAAGACTGCAGGAAAAAAATAATGGGAAACAGAAATTACACATTCTGCCTGAGTGTCCAGCCTGCTGGCCTGCTTTGAGTGTACCAGACTCAAGACTGCAATGACAACTGAATTTTGAGCCTGCTGGCCTAGCCTACAGATTGTAGACTTGCCAGTCCAACTTACATTAAAATAAAGTCAATTCTTCAAAACAAATACCTATCTCTCCTTTTCTTTCTCCATATACTCACACAGACATATATATATATATATATACACAAATATCCTATTGGTCCTGTTTCTATGGAGAATAATAACTAATACTTCATCAAAATGGCTGAAATTCTTCTAATATAATGGCTTTGTTTTCAATTTCTTACAGATTGCAGCATGTCACCCTATTTTCTAGTGCTGGGGCTGATGTAGATTTTACCTTAATCCTATATAGCTTTGGATTTCACAGTGGGAATTTGGGAAAGAAGAAATAGTTACAGTGTCATGTTGGTCTATTAGACCGAAGTGTTAATTTGACTATATTTTTTTCTTTAGGTTTTTTGAAAGAAGTATTCTCCCTTGGATAACTCACTCATTCTCTTATCATACAGTTGCCTACTTGAGGATGATTCCCAAATGTGTATATCAAGTATCAACAAAATATTTCCAATGGCTTAATTAATGTTTTACCAAGACTTTAGGTTTTCTTCTCAAATAATATGCAATGTTTGCTCTATGCAAAATACTACATTTGACCTAAGAGGACATGTCAGTCTCACAAAGGTTAAGCAGTGTACCTAAGATAATAGAATTAATGACAGGCTTGGAAGCTATCTCCATCTGACTCTAAAACTAGTTTATTGTTTATTTGTTGCTTTTCACTAAGACATGTTACCTTACATTGTGCTTAGAATTGAACTTTATGACAGCTCATCTCACAAAATAGGATTCATTTTCCATTTCCCATACTCCCTCCTTATTTCAATCTTTTATTATTATTTCCTCTACCTATTGCCATTCCATCTGTCTCTCTGAGTACCCGGTGTAGGCATCACTCCCTTTTGAACATTTACTGATCCCCCATCATCCCCAACACAGCAGCCATCTCTGCACTATAATAACATAGACTGGCCCCACCACTAACATGGCTTGCTATTTCATAACTAGTTTCATGCTTTTTAGCACAAATATTGAATCCTCCTACTTGGCAGTAAGTATCTGAGGCTTTATAAACCAATGAAAATTCCTTGGATTATGGAAACAATAAATGGAAAGGGTCCCCCAGGTCCTGAATGAGGTCATACCTGATAAAAAAAGTTGCATGTGAACATAGACAGTGACAATATAATAACTCTATAGATCAGAAAGAAGTAGCCTTCTACATTACAGGAATACCTCACATATACAGGCAATTAATAACTATTTTTTTAACAAAGAGGTTAAAACATTCATGTACTTATCCATGACAACATAATTTCTGATAAACTACTCTGTAGGTATTCATTTTAAAATGTGAAATATGGCAATGTCATTTTGAAAACATGAAAAGAGACATTACCTTATATTTTTCCTTTTGGAAAGCAGGAATGTTCTTCCTACTGTACCCCGCTGGGCTTACACCTTCCTTCTTTAGAGGTCTAGATTTGAGATTGCCATAAAGTTGGCCTTCGTTCTATTTGCTTTTTCCATGCCACTAGAAATAGCATTTTCCTGGTATTTCTATTGAAAATACTTTTGGCTCATAATATTTGGCTCTCCAGCCACATGCTGCATGCATGGGGAGAGGTGGAGGGAAGAAAAGGGGCCACTCCTCAAACAGAATCCTAGAGGAGAATGCATTAAAGCAAACCACACAAGGTGCTTTCCCAAGCCCCCCAGTGTCTGGATTTCATCTCCACTGAGAATAGGGAAATAAAGACAAATGTCAAGACTGCTTGATTTTGGAAAACAAAGCACCTGGTGATCTTAGTGTACAGAGCTCGTCTCTAATGCTTTAGAAAGCATCTGTAAATGAATACATTCAAGGACCCTCCTGGAATACATAAAGTGACTGTGTCCATTTCTTTTCAAGTAAGGCCTTTGAGTTTTATAGACTGTTTCCAAGATATAGGTTCTTCAAAAATTTAGCATCGAAAAGGAAGAAGGGTACAGCCAGAAAGACCTTTGTCATTAGACTCCACTTAGTTTATACTAAACAATGCTGAGCAAAGCAGATGAAATGTCAATATCCTCTCTTTAACGAGTCAAAGGTTCTGCCATGGCTAGAGAAATATGCACACCCTCCTCAACCCCTTTTCTTAGCTTTTGGAATCTGTTCTCTCTCCTGGGGTGTGTTTTTCCCTTGGCCTTGATTTGTCCTATAATTTGACAGCTACGCTAAGCCAACAATCTCAAATAGTTTTAAATATTATTTGGTGACAAGTTGTTCCAATTTTGAAAACTTGAAGAAACCAAAAGCCAAAGATATAAAAAGATCATACGGTAAATTAGCATCAGAACTACAGTGTTCATCTGTCTCTAGCACATTATGCCGTAAAACTGTATACACATATATATGTGTGTGTGTATACATATATATATTCAAACAGAGCCCTGTCAAGGCAGTTTAATTTGTATAATAAGGTAGATATGGTATTGAGTCTCAGCTCTGTTACATACTAATTGTTAACTTTGAGCAAGCTATTTAACATTCTGAGTTTCAGTTCCTTCTCTGTAAAATTTGGATAATTATGTTCACCTAACTGTTGTTATTAGGATAAAATTTAATAACAGGTATGAATCACCTTCCAGGAAACTTGGTTCAAAGCAGAAGCCTACTATTACTATTGATGTTGCTTTTGTTAAATGTTCCAGATTACCCAAGAAGATAACTGTAGAGGTTATCCTAGTAAAAACACCCAAAAAGGATGCAAAAGATTTTCTGGTAAGTTTCCACCTGACCACTTACCTTTCTTTCTCTTCCCCAGCAATGACGTCAATGTGCTCACCACCAATATGATTTCAGAGCAAAAGATGGTCAGTCGGCGGCATACCAGGAGAATAAGTGTTATTTCATTGGTTAAGTTATGCCTTTTCTTAATGTGGTTCCTCATGTCTTCCTATACCATAGTCTTTGGTTTTACAAACCATAATCACAGTGAAAAAACAAAGTCCATTTAGATAATCTAGTTAATGAGCAAGTCAATTTCCTTTTTAAAACCATCAATTCTATTGTTTTATAGAATTGGCTTTCTTTTCTCCCACTGGACCAATCAATTAGGTTAAGTAATTCAGTTTGTGTAGCTCAAGTACAGTGAACTTCCCTGCCATTTGCTGTCAAAACAAAAACTGTATTCTTTTATTTAACAAGCATGAAGAACTATTTTCTTTACTAGCTTGGTTTCCTGGTAACATGGAATCATGATTTAAATGCACACAATGACTTGATTTTAAGCAATTATTATTATGGTTACATCACCAAGCATGAGTCTTGGGTAACGGTTATGAACTCACCACTAGTTTCTAGTAGCTGCACAAATGGTATTTAGGGACTATCTTCTCAGACAGGAACCAGGTCTAGTTTGTTTCAACTATAGAACACACTGCATCATCCAGGAAGTGAAAGCTCCCACTGGTTTATTTTAGTAATAAAGGTTACAGGTTTTGTTCAGCTTTTTATATTTGAGAGGAGATGTTGGCATGGGTGTTTTTCTAGACTTGTGGAATGGTTTGATAAGGATTGGCCCATTAACAAAATAAAGTATGTGCCAAGACAATGGATATCTTTGTGTTTGCCTTGTATTATAGGCCTCATGAAGAAGTTTTCTAACATTCATATATCATCTATGCTTTGTAGACCTAAAATTCTCTTTACTTTTGAGGTGCCTGCTTTTGTTCTCTCTATAATCTCTATAGTTTAAATTCAGTGTATGAGTTCAAAGATTGTGCCTAGAAATTCATGCATCTCTGTAGTCCATTTTAATGGCTTATGGCCAATCAACACAAAGATTAAGGCTTAAGATGTAACATTTTTTTTCCTCGTTAGTATAATTGGATATGCTCTGATGGTGGCACTAAATTTCCTACCTTCCCCACTTTTTCTTGAAAGAATAAACTTACTAAATGCATTAGACATAATTAAGAAATGGTGCCAGCATTGTTGCTGATGTTATTTCAATGAGAATATGCTACCCTTGAGGAGGAATACTTCCAGGAATGGCCAGAAACAAAATAATTACTGGTTTTTAGTTGTTTCAACTGGATAAAGCCAGTAACTCATTGTGTTCCACTGTAATATACCAATGATTTCCTTTCTACAGTAATTTAATATGTCATAACAGATGGTACAAAGTAGGCTAAAATTTCAGGCCATACTTTCTTGATGCTTGATGCATAATAGTCATTGTTTCTTATAATAATGAGGGTTGTGAATCTAGTGATTAAAATCTGATGCCTCTCCATCATACCTAATATCCAGAGTGATGTACATCATATCATGATTACATTAGCTGGGCTAATAGTGAGGGAGGGAGTACTGTAGAAATTGTATAATTCTCCTTAGCTGATTTTTCTACACCCTATATCATTTACCATGTCATTCCCCATGATCACTAAAAACAATAAGATATCCAAAGAACATCAAGAGTTGTTTCATTTTCAAGGAGGTCTGATTAGTTTTCTAACAGGGCAAATCAATGTGGGATCTTGGAGGCCTTCTTAAACACTGCCTACCACAGTCTACAATCTGCTACTCAGGGTCCAACAAGCTGTCAGTTTTCTAACCGTCTAAAGGGAATGCAGAATTCATATAACATCCTAGGAAATTCTGTCTATTTAATGAAGTACAGAAAGGCGATTTAAGTAAAACATTTCTCTATTAACTTCCAAGTTAAGTCTTTTTTTGTAGGTTGTCAAAATGGGAGATCCTTTCAGACTTGAACCATTATGGAAATTTTCATGGTTGTAATAAGATATGGGTAAACCCTTCTGGCTACATCCTGGTCTGCTGAATAGTGACATGCACTTAATTTCAATAACTCATGAGAGTTCTTCACATACACATTTTTTTTTGTAATTACAATTAAGTAAATGATACATCTTCTGTATGCGACCATAGATTGACGTTCTTCCCATCCTCACTCCACCGCAAGACATTTGGCAATGTCTGAAGGTACTTTCAGTTGTTACAGTCAGGAGGGGTGGCATTTCAGTCATTTAGTGGGCAGAAGCCAGGGACACTACTAATCACCCTACAGTGCACAGGACATGCTCCCTCTCAACCCCAACAGAGAATATTAGTACCAAATGGCAAAAGTGCTGAGCCTGAAAAACTGAGTGAGAGGGATCTATCATAAAGTAGGGCAGGTAGTGAGAGAGACTTACTTCCTAAAGCTATTACATTTATTTGCTACTCCACAGTTTTGGTAGGGTCAGTGGTCACATTATTTTTTGGGTTTCTATCATTCATTCAACAAGATATTTTAATGAACCTACAATGTTCCAGCACTGGTCGTATAATCATAGGCAAACATAGACTGTGTTTATCTACTTGTAGAGATTAAGTCTAGTGGGGCAGTCAGATAATATTATATTAATGGATATACAATTGCAAATAAGAACCTTTAAAGGAATGGAATTTGATTCTGTAAGAAACCTTAGCATGAGAAACTGACAAAATCTATGGTTCTAGAGAAGGCTCCTTTGTGAAAATTGTGCTTAAGCTAAGCACTAAAGGCACAGTTGGTGAAGAGCAGGGGAGGGCACTCTACCTGTAATGCCTTGTGGCTAGAAGACAGGGAAAAGGGAGAGGGGTCCCACATGTTTAAGAAAGTATAGGCCAGACACCGCCATGGCTCTGAGCCATATTAAGGATGTGATCTTTATATGAAGAGCAAGAAGCCATTGGTCATTTTTTATGCAGGATAATAGCAAGATCAGATTTATTTTAAGATGGTTGAGCAGTGCGATTCAAAAAATGTTACTCAATGGCCCAGGGTTAACCTTGAAGAAAGACTGGTGAAATGTCACAGGGTCCTATTGTAGTCTCTTCCCATTCATTACTTTTATCAATAACTGATGAAAATATAGAAGATGTGCCAAACAAATTAATAATCCTGAAAGAAAATCCCTACAATCATAGACAATAAAATACTTAGAACTCAAAATCATCTCAACAAATCAGATCAGTGAGCTAAAACTAAATGGAGAAAAGCTGGAGAGATAATTGTAAAAAGCCTCAATTTGGTCTTTTAAATAATTAAGTTTAGAGGCCCAGGTACAGGATGGGCTTCGGTTAGCAGTTCATGTGAAAATATCTAAATGTTATATAGCTTATTAAGAATCACCATTCTACTACGGTTGCATGAACAAGGTCAGAATAAATTAATGAAATAAATAGCCTCTGCACTTGCCAGCCCATGTGAATATTGTAGTCATATCCAAGTGCATATCAAAGGCAGGGCTTTTAGAAACGACAATGCATCTATCTTAAGACAAACTGCATGTTGAAAGAAACAGTAAAAGACATGATTCCATGAGCTGGAAATCATAATAAAATCTTTTAGAAAAAGAACTGCCGGGATTAGAACATAATATACTACAGTGTGAAAAGTCCCCCATTACTTGAAATTTCAAGAGAGGCTCTCTGCCTGTTTTCCAGAGCACTCTGAGGGAGATCTCGTAATTGGAAAGGACGCTGAACTAAGTGGATGAGTTTGGTATTTTCTCTCATTCTGTCATTGGGGTCTAATGAGCATGAATCCGTGTATTCATTAATTTCTCTGGCTGCCAAACCCTCTTTCTACACATGGTAAATTTCTCACTTTACGAGTCTTTATGGGAGACTTCCTCCCACTAGAGACACTGAAATGCCAAATCCTTATTTTTACAGCCTCTTGTGCATGGAGGATAGGGAATTCACAGTCTAGCTTCCATCACTCAGACATATCCGCTCTAGAGTTTGTACAGTGAGCTGACAAAGCAGAAGAAGAACCCCTTTAGAGCGAAGGAGAAGCTGCACAGAGGTGGGGGTGGCGGCTTCTTAGCCACAGCTGGTGGCAGGGTTGCAGTCTCCTTTGTTAGCCTCCCTTATGGTCAGGCTGCAGCCCAGCCTCTTACCCCTGCCTGTCTTCCAAGCCAGGTCCTATAGCTCTCCCTGAGTGTGTCTTTTTTCCAATGCCATTTAATAAATGTACTTTTATACTTTTAGTTTAAATCCTCCAGGTTTGGTGGCACAGCTAGAATGTGGCTGTTTTCTCTGCTCCTGTAGGATATGTCCTCATGGATTGTATCCCCAGAGCTGCCTTCTCACCGGGGAGGTAAGGGCCAAGTCAAGTCCAGACAGAGCATTCTTCCCTGTGTGGTCACCCACTGCCAGTTTGTTTCAATGTTCTTGGCATGGCAAAGTAGAAGGGGAATTCACTCTGCTCTTACTATGGATATGTATGGAGCCTCTTCCCAGGAAGCAATGACCCACCTGAACTGTGGCAAGAGACTACTCCATAGGTCAGTGTGAAGTCACAATAAAATAGGAATGACACATATAAACCACTTCATATCATTTGGCATATACTGAACAATCTAACATTATTCTAAACCTACCAATATAATCAGTATAATTTTTTTGTATTTCTACCTGTTTGATGTAACACATTCTACTTCAATTGGTTATCAGAAAATACAGCAGAAAGAGGTACCTAGGGTTTACTTATCATAGCCTCCCTCCCTATGGCCAAATAAATTCTCCAACTGTCCCAGATTTCTACTACCTTTTATAATTCATTTTTGGTAGATCTACATTGATGTTCCTTAACAATGCCCTTGGATTGTTCAAGAAGATATTTTTTATATCTAACTGACTAAATTTTCTCTTGAAAAAATATTATTTTTTGACATCTAAGAGATGAAAAACTGAACAGTAGTTGAAATATTGGAGTGCCTCTCCCCTCAACCCCACCCTCTGGACTCATACACACCACCAAGTTACCACAGCTCTTCTTTTTCAGGCTCAGAAACTCAATTCTTCCATCTAGTACTTTACCTGATTTTCCATCAATTTATCCTTTTTGTTCCAGCTTTTTACATTTAATTTTAGAGTGTGTTGCCAAACTTGGATATAATACTGTAAAGGTTCTGACCATTGTTAAGTATAATGAAAGGATTATTTCTTAGCATTTGATAATGTAACATTTAATATAATACTGGGCTATACTTATTCTTTAAAATATTTTCTATATTATAATAGTCATAATAATATTATATCATAAAATATACTATTATATTGTATTTTTAAAAGAAAGTATACCTTTAGCAGTCATTGGTTGGCTACATAATCACCTGGGTTCCATTAGCTTTCCTTGGGTGTCAACAGCTAAATAGCCAGTTCAGGGTTTAGCAAAATAAAGGGTTTCACTGACTTGAATATTTAACTTGAATGTTTAATTTCCACTTGAAGGGAGTATACAACTAGGTTCCAAAGAAAAAAGCAAAAACCAACCAAACAAACAAACAAACAAAATACACCAGGACAGGAGAAATTTAAAACACAGTTAAATGAGAAGGAATCAAAATTGTAAATAATGAAGTATCCAAACCCCACTGTAAGAACATAGATCCAAGAAGGGAAAGAAGTCAAATGGGAAAGTATTCATCTTGATTTCTCTGACAGGTGGCAATTTTCCTGGAGAGAGAGGAGGTTTAAAGGAATTCAAACATCAAAATACTTAATTTACCCAGTAATTAAGTGCAATAGAAAAATAAGCTTCTTTAAAGGAGAACCAACTTTGACATTTTTGCTGAACTGAGGGCAACTTTCATTTTATAAAAGCATTTGACCATTTCAAACATTTAAATTTTTCCCCAAATGATCTTTCATCT
Organism: Manis pentadactyla; assembly: GCF_030020395.1. Taxonomy (NCBI): domain Eukaryota; kingdom Metazoa; phylum Chordata; class Mammalia; order Pholidota; family Manidae; genus Manis; species Manis pentadactyla. The sequence continues at coordinate 62,784,097 of NC_080021.1, forward strand.
CTTAGAAAAGAGGGGTTGAATAAAATGCTCTTAAGAATATGAATCTTAGCTTTAATGAGATCTGACCTTGAGACTTGAATTTTCATCTGAACCCAGGGATCCTCCTGTAGTCGGCAAAAGAAACAGATCATTATTGTTTTTTAAGTCAAAATTTGAAATGGTCGAAAAAGAAAAAGTCAGAATATGAGCAGTAATTGTAGAAATAAATTTCAAGACACTTTAGAAACAACTTTTAAAACTTAACACTGTTTTCCCAGGTCGCTAAGGAAACAAAATAGCGCACTGTGTTTTACTACCTGATTGGTCAAAGGCATTGGAAAAAATATTTTACATACTCAGCAAGCCCACCTCCGTCCTATTTACATTAACAGATCAAATCACTTGACAATGACTACATCAAACACAATCAGAAACTGGGTTAAGATGCTAGAAGATGCCAGAGAAGGAAAAAGAAAGGAATGTTGGAACAAATTCATAACCACATCAAACAGTAAGAAATATCTAAAACACTTCTTCCATTGTGAAAATGAGTGAATAATTGATATATAACCAAGGAATAAAGATCATTACAAATGTTACTATCAACTTGCAGGAGGGTACAACAGCAGGGCAGTGAAAAGCCATGTTTATGTGTATTAAAGAATGGTATTTCTCAGTGCTATATTAAAAAGTATTTTTTACTTCACCACATTCTTCTCTGTATTTAACTCCTTTGTATCAAACAGTGAAATTCTCACAAAAAGAGGCTTTATATAATTCATCTTTATATGTCTAGTTCCTGACACATTATCTGCCATATAGAAAATGCTCAATGCATGCATATTAAGTTAATTGACAATACTGTTTCATACCAATATCTTAGTTCTGGAAGGCATAATTAAAATTTTATTTCATACTTTGATAGAGAAAAAATAGAGAGACTTAAAGCCAGAAGAGTTTTAATTCTAATTTTTCAACAGTCATTGTATGTGTGTTCTTGATTAAGTGAGAATAATAGAAAAATACAATAAAATTTAAATATTTAATATAAAGTATGAGCAAAATGCAAAATTAAAATAGTATGTACCTAGAATAACAGTGTATGAATTTAAGTAGAGTTGCACACTGAGGAAGCAAATAAAGTCATTTGTCCAAATTAGAAATAGACCATGTGCCATAAAGATATTTACTGTTTCCAGGCTGAAGTTTGGGGATTCTTTTAGTTTTAAAACCTTGAAGGTGCTTCGTATCATGAAGACCAGCCAGGATTTCCAGATCAACTGCTAGAAGCATGAAATCATGAGTGAAGGAGGTCAAATACAAGAAACTGACAGCACCTTTCCCAATTTTTGCTAGGGAAACCTGTAAAGAATGGTAGGATTTTAAGTTTGCAAGTGGGTTTTTTTTATTACTTTGTTTTGGTTATCTATAATTTCTAATTTCTCAATACTAACTGTATTACTTATTTAAAAAGCAAACAGAAAAGGCATTTAGATAGGGATGTTGTTGGGAAGGCCTCCATCTGTAATCATAGAAGGTTCTCTATTGTTAAAAAAGAAAGAGGCAGTGCCATACAGAGCATCTTTTAAATGTGGAACATTGACACATTAGACATAGAAATGCAAAGAAGTTTACTGGTATGGTAGACATAGTAACAATTTGCCAATATCCACGTCCTCTTGTTTTTCCAAACATGTGGAAGATGTTTGAAATTGAATATGGCTGTATGATTTGTTGAATGAGTGAACGTGAATGAATATGAACGGAGGTAGTGTCACCTTTGGGTGAAAGCATTTAAGATCTGATGCGCAACTCCACATGTATTCAAACACCCCCACCAACCCCAGAATGAAGAGACTGTGTGTTACCTGTATTGTAGCACAAGAAGGCAGGGTGTCACGGGACCTGGGTCACCAGGTTGTTGTGTTCAAGGCCACTGGCCTGGAGAATCGTCTGATCCAGCAGCAGGCCTTACCGGAGCAAAAAATAAACTTTTGTTTTGGTAAGCAGCAAAAAATCATGGTGTTTTTCTGTAACTCCCTCACCTAGACTTGTCTTATTAACATATGTGGTGTATGTCAAGGCCCTGAATACGGAAGGATCATGTTTGGTATAAGCCCTTTGTACCTGCCAACGTGAAAAACCAACGGTGATGAAGGCAAGGACTGAGAGGACAGGACGCGTGGCTTCTTGGGTACAAGTCAGTCCACATGTCAATTCAGGTTTTGTTACGAGTTTGTTGCACGGTTTTGAGAAAGGTTACTTTACATCTCTCAGTCTTTTACCCCACTTGTAAAGTAACACAAATATTCTAAAAATAGACTGGGGTTATGTCTGTTTGAGATTATGTCTAGAGGGTTTATTTAGTACAGGTGATCCTCAATGCATTTTGTGTCCTTCCCACATTTTTCCTTTATTCACATGAGCACCTACTATATTCCTGGAAAGGAAAGGTAATGCTCTAGGCTCTTTGCCTACAGCAATGAACAAAGCTAACACTTTCTGTCTATATATGGCAATGGGATGCCACAACCAGGCGTTCAACCGGAGGAACTGTATTGCAGCAACTTTCCTCTGGAGATATCCAATAAGGCTGTTAAAAAAGCTTTTTAACCTTCAGTAGAGTGTGGGGACGGGAACATAAATTTACCCTTCTTATTGGGAAATAATACTAGACTGCAAGCTGCAGGAGGTAAGGAACAGTTTCTGCCTTATTTACAGCCATATCCTCTGTGCTTGGCAAAACCAGAAATCGTCTAAATATTTGCTAATTTATGAATAAGGAATGAGTGAATAAATTAAGTGTGAACTAACTCAGGGAACAAAATAAAATGTGTTGATCACAGCTTTCATTTGTTTACTCATGCGGTAAACATCCAGGCTTTGCTTTGGGTACCGAAGGCAAAGCACGGGATGAAATCAGGTCCCTCTCACCACGGAGCTTACATGCTCTGGGTTCCCAAAATGATTTCTATTGACAGGTGGGTGCATGAGCCCATTTATGTTCTGAAAATCAGCTTATCCAGTGACCCCACTTAAGTGGACTTTGGTAAGTGGAGGGTCATCAGAGGTTAGTTTAAAATAGTGAGTAGATTGGCCCGAGATTTACTGTCCATGGTTTAATTTTTGGAAAGTGGGCACTGAGATTTGCATTCAGACTGTACTGCTGCATCTGTCCTTGCTTACCACATTATTAACCAATGTATTTATAATTGAGAACATTTGGCTGGAGAGGAAAAATTGATTGCTTGGGTGTGTTCTCATAACAGTGACTTAATCTTCTGTTTTTGATGGAAATAAACAATAACAAAAGCAAAGAGTCAAACTTCAAAGTAAACTACAGGATGCCTTGAAGGTAAACAAGCTAAATGTTTCAACATAAATTGTGTGTGGGCTGAGCAGGGGTGGTAGAGCCAGTGGTCAGCATGGATACACTTCATGTAATACAAATAGGCAAGTTCATATTCTAGCCTGGATGCTAGATAAGGAACTTCCTGACCAGTGTCTTGTTTACTCCATACATTCTCATCTGCTTCATGAATGATGAGATAATACCCGGTATAAAAGCTGTAGACAAGGCAAATTCTATTCGTTTTTACTCCAAAGACAATGTAAAGAATTTATGTAATACATAGAATGTCTTGGCCACTATTTCTACTCTCTGTTGTTAACATAAAAAAATTACATTCATATTGAAATCATAAGGAATGTTAGGCATGTGTAGCCAAGAAACCTTTGACAAAAATACTGAAACCCAGCACTTGTAACCCAAACTATTGTTGAGAGGTTAAGAGGCAACCTACATTTAGTCTTTAGCACAATGCCTAGCTCCTACAAAATTTTCAATAAATGTTAATTATTCAATAAATAAATAACATTTCAATAAATGGTCACTATTATTAAAAGCTCTCTTAGTAATAAGAGAAATAATATAGAAAAAGAGTCATGTTATCTTATCCATAATCAGAAAAATGGACTGAATTATCCTTTGATGAACTCTTACAATACATATAAAACAATAATATAATAACATTAATCACTGTATTATTTCTATTGTAACACAAGCCTAGCAGTAATATTTATTTTGCCACAATTATTAAATGCAATTTTCTAATATCATTAATGAGTGTCAAACTTAAAATCTCTCTATTCTCACTCTGTAGGTAAAACATATCCAAATCTATATTCTTCTTTCCAGGGATTCTAAGTTTACTGCTTTAGCAATTTTTTCTAAACATTCACAAGTGTAAACTTGGTACGGTACTATATGAAGAAGGCCGCCAGTCAATATCCTTCACATCAAAACTACATGCTGGAGTCGTGTCCTATGTGATGAAACAGAACGGGAGTTGAAGGCATGTCTGTGAGCCTTGTCTTCAATCAAAGCTTCCTGTCAGAGGCTCCAGGAAAGCAGTCACACTGCAAACCAAACCAGTCCCGGGCAAGACTTGAGCAAAGGCACAGCTCAGAACCTTAACATCTCTAGGTGTAGGAATACAAGTTTTCGGTCATTTGCCCAGCTTTGGTGAGCCAATGTATTTACATCTAATGTCCATTGTAAAGGAAAAGTGAAAACCTGCACCCAGCATTTATTTGACAGATGCATGCTATTCTGCTGTGTAAGCAGTTACCCTGAAATAGAGGAGTATAAGCTGCTGGGGAGCAGTACTAGGAGGCAAAACCTCATCTGAAGAGTCTGCAAGCACTTCTCTGAGAATGAGGAATTAGAGTTGAGCCCTAAAGCGTGGCAGGGCCGGAAGTGCTATAGAGAAGACAGCGCTGATCAGTACTGTGTCAGGACAGGGCCAGACTTCTGTTTTTGATGGAAATAAACAATAACAGCGCTGGGGGTTAGAAATGGTATTTGCCAGCTCTTCAAATAGAAGTCATTTACAAAATGCTGCTGCACAGAAGACACAATCCCTGAAAATTAGCGAAAATTAGAGTTCAGAACAAGGACGAGATGTTGTACATGCCAATCAAAAATTTCTTTTCAAGCAAAATGTCAGCACTTAAGAACATACGTATTAAAGCAAGTGCTTGAAGACTAGACTTCTACATAGTTAGGTCTGAAACATAATCCTCTTGTTGAGCTTATTCATTATCGAAAAGCATCGGCAACTTCAGTAAATAACTTCCCATGCCTAACCTAAATATGTACAATAAAGCAATAAATAAGATAAATGTTAGTAAAGAAAATTGCAGTGTTATTATCTAAATCCAATGGAGACAGAATTCTACTAAAATGTTAACTTTAGCTTTGAAGATATTTCCAAATATCATTCATTAGGTCTGAAAAAAAAACATGATTTGGCCACAAACCGTGTAGTAGTCTTGTCCTCAGCTATAATGAGTATTATATGCTCCTCCACCCCCGCCACCCTCTATTTACCATCTGGGTTTTCTTTACTTATTTCCAGCATCAATAAGTTAACCTAAGTAAGCCAAAGATCTGCACTGCTAATGTTTCTAATTGCAGATTCTTTTCTCCTTTATGATTTTCAAAAATGTCCTTAATTGACACATTTTTTGTTATTGTGACATCGGATCCCTTTGCTTTTCTATTCATTCTTCCTCTTCTTATCTCTCTTTATCTCAGCTCAGTAAGTTTTATTTACTTTCAGATCTGGTATTTCTTTTTTATACCTTAAAATTCCCATTTTCCACCTCAATTTCATAGTTCTTTCTGTACCCACCTTCTCTGGACTGATCCCTGGATTTTGCATCTCAATGCTTTATATTATTTAGGTTGTGCTTCTTATCTGACCTTAACAACATACTGAATATCCACGGACATTCTATTACCTCTAGCCTCTGGCATGTATCTAACATCTCCTACTTTAGAGCAATAAGAACACAAGCCTCTGTTCACAGAGCTCCACCACTAACACTGACAAACCAAACAATAATGGAAATGTGTGGGCCAGCTTGTTGCATTTATGTTAGGCTTTTAGCCCGGCTTCCAATAGGACAACAGTGTTTTCTTTTATGCTTTGTGCATTTGGACCAGCAACTATTTTCATGAGTAGATCAGCTTATTAAAATTCAACGCAGAACACCTGTCACCTGGATCTTGGTATCTAATACCCTTTTCTTTTTTGTTTTTGTTCAAAAATGAGGTAATATTGGATTATAACCCAAAGTGTAAAATAAATGCCCATGAGTCCATATTGATATAAATAAAGGACCAATTGGTAAGTGGAGAAAAGAGACAGATCTTCCATGCAGAAGAATTCCAAGTTATTTAAGAAAATACTCTATCCTCAAAAGGGGGAGCATAACTCCCCACTACTTAGCAGCAGATGGCACAGAGTGACTTCCTACCAAAATGTACAGTATGGAAAGGGGAAAAATGAATAATTTTATAATGGAGAAAACTGAAAAACTACATCACTCAGATTTAAGATCAACATCAACAGTGATGTTATGTCGATATTATCACCATAAATTCTTGATGTGATGTGATGAAATGGCACTTTAGCTTCCTTGTCTTTTCCCCAAAACACATAATTTCATTTTAACCATGAGAAAATCACCAGGCACATGCCAATAGAAGGACATTCTTAAACATACCTGACCAGGACTCCTCAAAATCACCCAGGTCACCGAAAGCAAGGAAAGCCTCAGACACTGTCACAGCCAAGTGGAGTCTTCAGAGACATGACAACTAAATGCGATGTGGTGTCCTGGATGGTATGTCGGAACAGAAAAGAGACACTAAGTGAACACTAAAGAAATCTGAATAAAGTATGAATTTTAGTCAAAGATCATGTATCGGTATTGATTCATTAATTGTAACATGTACCACACACCATAAAATGTTGACAATATGGGAAACTCTGTATAGGGTATAAGAGGACTCTGTACTATCTTCTTGATTTTCTTATAAATCTGAAATTAACCCAACTCTAAATATTAGAAAACAGAGTCTATTTTTAAAAATCTGATGCCAAGCAAACAGGGAAAGAAGAGCACAAGGTAAAATGGTGTTTCAGGGATTGTCTCTGGGATAGAATTTAGAGCCTGAAGAGGACATCTGCAACATAAAAGATGGATCCCAGAGATTCCCAGGAGTGAGACAGTCTGTGGTGTCTGTACCCTGATGTAGATGTTAATGGCTGGCCCTGTGTGATGTAGATGTTAATGTGGCCCGCAGGACTGATCAGCGCTGTCCTCTCTATAGCTCTTCCACCCCTGCCATGCCTTAGGGCTCTCAACTCTAATTCCTCATTTTCGGAGAGTGTTTGCAGACTCTTCAGATGAGGTTTTGCCTCCTAGTACTGCTCCCCAGCATCTTATACTTCTCTTTCATGGCTCTATGCACGAGGCTGCCGGCTCCACAAAAGCAGAAAGTGTGGTGTGTTCAGCAGACAGCAAGTGCTTAACACATGTGTGTTCATTGATCAATAATAAGTGAATTTAGGTGCACGAAAAGGAAAATCATGCCCTGTGGAAGGTGAATGACCTAGACATAATTTCAGGTTAGATGTGTGAGGTGCAGAAATCATAATACTGGAATTACTACATTTGCTTTGCTCACCCAACCATGTCCTGTGTTTGGGAAAAGACTTTAGTAATGAAAAATGCTTGCCCAGAATTGTGGTAGCCAGTCCTAGTTGGTCAGGAAAGTATTCTAACTTCAATAAGAGAATGACCTGAGTCTATCTATGAAATTTTAAAATAATAATAACAACTATTACTTGTTTACTAGTTATATCAGGCACTGTGGCAAGCACTTTCAAAATTATTTTGTTTAATCTTCACAGAAACACTGTGATGGTAACAGCTAAAGAGTACCCAGCACTTGGTCTGTTCTAAGCACATTATACACATTAGCACATTTAATCATTCCCCAAATTTTATGAAATCAGCACTATTATTATTGCCATGTGATAGTGGATAACACCAAATACATCAAGAATAATGATGCACCCACAATAGCAGAAAGCCTAGAGCTGGGATTTAAAGACATGAAGAAGTGAAGAGAAGGGTACCTCTGCTCTCAAGCAGTTTCCTACATTGTCTCACCATTAACCAGTAGGCTAAGGTTTATTTTCTGAAATTTTCAGATTAGAAAAACCCTGAGATTCACGGAGACTAAGTTACTTGCCTCAAATCACATAGTAAGTGACACCAATCCAGGCTGACTCAGTTTCTTAATTATCATACCACATTAGCTCCTTGACATTATAATTTGCTAGGCAACTAGATCCATATACTTACCGCATACTGGGTAAATCGTTCATTCTACTCTTTACCCTAAAGTTACCTTCTTCAAGTTGAAAACATTGTCTCCTATTTTAAGATTTCCAAAGACAGTCAGTACACCTTACTGAACAGTAAGCTTCACTTTATTGACACACTTTGACTTTTCACAGAATGAGCTGATGGTTCTCTTAGTCTTCTATTGAGACTTGAGTTCCATTAGTATTAATTGCCATTGTATAAAAACAGTATATTCCTTTGCCTGTTTGAGTTTACCAGACCCTGAACTACTCTGGTGGTTTTAGTTTGTCCTTTAAAGAGAGTGACTAGGATTATATACTATATTCAAATATCTCATTATTTATGCTTTGATATAAGGAAAAAATTACTGTCAGCTTTACTTCCAATACATTTTTGGTGATTCATTTGAGAAGCACTACTGGCTAACCTCTTCAGTAAGGAAGTCTTTTTTTTCTATGCATTTAAGCCATAGGGCCTTTTGTTTGTATTTATATTAGGCAATCTTGAGTATCCTGCTCTTATTTCTCTGCAAGCTCCTTGGCAGAAAAACTGATTCTTACTTTTGTGTTCTTCATAGTGTCTAGTACCATGCCAAGTATATTGCAGGTGTTGCATAACAGGATGCTGACTTGAATGAAGTTTAATAAATGATTGAGGAGAGGGCCCCCTCTCACGTTGACAGAAAGACTTCTGTGGTACATACTTTATTGTAATCTCTGTGTTTCCTTCTTAGCTTAGTGCCTGGTAGTAGATGGTAGCATTCTGTAAATGTTTGCTGAGTTGAATAAAATGTTGCCTAGAATGCATCTGTTTATGCTTACTTGTGCAATCTGCCATCACACAATTTACACTTGATTCAGCGTAACATTTAATGAAAAAGAATAAGATAATCAGATAATCCTGGTTTGGTTCTGAGCTCCAGCAATCACTTGGTACATAACCTTGTAAAAAAATAATTAGCCTCTCTGAGTCTCAGTCCTTTCACCTGTAAAATGAATAGGATCCTTACAGGATCACCCAAAGGACTATATGAGATAATAAATATGAAATACTTAGTATTGTGCCTGGCACATTATAAGTGCTCAAAAAATGTATCTTAAATCACCCTAATATTAGTTATTAAGTAATATAAAGGTAACATCTTTAAAGGTTATAAATAGGTAAATAAATATTGGTTGTATTTATAACACACGTGTGGTTTTAATCACAGTGATTCAGCTGATGATGGCGTAGGAAAGTCAAAGATCTAGGGAAACAAAGGAAAGAATGCACCAGGAAAAAACAAGAGAGGTCTTATGTAAGATCATTTATTGGCAAGGAGAGTTATGTCTGTGTCCTGAAAGGGCTTCTGAAGTTAGGACGTGCCCCTCGGAGACCGCTGGATTCCTCACCTCATTGACTGACTAACCTTTCCTTTGGCCTCCTCCACCTTGGCGTCCCAGCCTGCTGCATGCAATCTGGATTCTTTTTTAGAATGGTGTGGGCTTGTTTGTCCAGGCTTAATTCTTAGGAAAGCAATTCCAAATATGCTGCACTTTTCAAGCCATCTGTAGAGATTGGAATAATAGAGAGGACTGTGTGGTTTTGCCAAAGAATCACTTTTTCTTTTTCTTTTATCCGTCAAAGAATGAATACCATCTGAGCTGAACTGAAATGCCTGAGTCACTGTTAAGTTACACATTCTGAGCATTTTTCCAGGACCATGAAGGGAGCCATGACTGCTGACTTGGAAGGAGCAAGGGGAAACTAGATGCTATTAAAATTACATAAACATTTTGATGATGCTTCTGCAATTTCATGCTACTATTAAGCATGGCCATGTAAATCATTAAAAGTAATAATGTTATTCTGATGAATCAATTGAATTTTTAGAAAAAAATATAGGTATAAGTTATACAGACTAAAAATGGACTAAATTAGACACACCCACACATATTTAGGATCTGAATGAAATACTTCAGAAACTACTGAAAAGATGTATTCAAATCCAACAAGCATATTGAGACTATAAGAAAACAAAATGTTCATATATTTGCACCAGGAATTGGATTAGATAGATCTTCCCTAGAGAGAATTTACCACATTTTTATAAAACATCCCATTTCTATGACATAAACACACAATATAGAATATAGTACCTTACAAAAAAAGACTAGAAAGCCATATTCAGTACTATGAACACTGATATTCTTTGAGTCAAAAGGTTAAGAGGGGTTTTAACTTTTACTTGTGCTTTTTCAAATTGTTGACAATAAATATGTGTTGAATTTGAATGCTATTGCTACTTTGGCTACTGCTATTTGTCACTCTGGCATTTGTTCAAAAGAAGCTAAGTGAGAAATTGTGAAAGAAATGACACAAATTAATCATGCCCAGTGGGAGAGAGAACCCAGAATTTAGGCTTTACTTTGGTAAGTTAGCTGAAATATAGGCAGACTGGCTTTAGATAAATGGAAAGAGAATTCTCTAAAGAAAGTTTTTAAGGAAGAAAAAACATCTGCATGTTGGTTGTTTTTCCCATTGATTTTCCATGCACAGGGGTGACATGTCACATGAGGAATGTTTTATTCAACAGAAATCTTCCTAGCAAAGAAACTACATTTTCTTGGGATAAATAAATTGATAGATGAAAGAGTGTAATGGGAAGAGCCTGCCCTGCAGCAAAGTATCTATAACCTGAAGAAGGAGAAGGAGAAGGAAGGAGGAACATATATGGTGGAAGTCTGCTGCCCTGAGATATCACCCTAGAATATTAATTATCAATAATAATAATAATAAAGACCAGTTGAGCATCTACTATGTGCAAGGCACCATACTCTGTCCACTACATATATTAAACCACTTAATTCTAACTACTCTTAGAATTTGGGTTCACAGATACTTGCTTTGGAGAGATAGTATATCAGACTTTTTGTATAGACACAGGCACTGGAAGCAGAAAGAAATATGAGGAAGATAGCACATGCCTAACCAGGGGATTGCTACTGCTGAGCATGTAAATTATTCATAGCAATACTGTTACTCTGACAAGCCAGTTGAATTTTTGAGAAATAAAATTCTGGGGATATCCCTGAAGTCTTACACATTTGGAATTAGGGACAATTATAGCCAAATCTTGAAGAGAAAGGTTTCAAGTAATGTGATGGATACACTCATTTGAAAAAAATCTCAGCCTGGAGAATAACAGGAGAAGAAAAGTTGCCTATTTTTCCCCACTAGGATGGAAAGAGATGTCTGATGGAGAGAATATTGGCTTCAGAACCAGACAAACATGAATTCCAATATTTACTGTCTTTTACTGAATGTGTGATCCTATGCAAGTCACTTAACCTTCTTAAACATCAGTTTACCTATATGTGAGGCTGGCTTTCTGTGCATTCTGTCTGTGCAGTCACAGAGGGTCTGTGCTTCAAAGGGCCCTCACTTTGGGTTTTAAGGCTCTACAATCATCATCATGAAATCCTTAATAATTTCAATCAAGGATCCCTGAATTTTCATTTTACACTGGTCCTGCAAGTAGACAGTCCTGCCTAGCTACCAAATTGGGACAACAATACCTGCCTCCCTGATCAGCATGAGGTTACCTGGTTAGGTGATGTTTAGAACTCTTCAAGGAAACTGACATACGGAACACAGAATTACTCCTTCTAAGCTTAAGCCACAGAATTAAGAACAATGTTCTCTTAGGCTGGGCTATGATGTTTTTGTCAGAAAAATTGATGGTGGAAGAGAAAAACAGTGATTACAGTTACTGACGGTGGTGACTGCGGTTCGTTTTGTCTTTTTTTTTTTGTTATCATTAATATGCACTTACATGAGCAACATTGTGTTTACTAGATTCCCCCCATTATCAAGTCCCCACCACATACTCCATTACAGTCACTCTCCATTAGTGTAGTAAGATGCTATAGAATCACTACTTGCCTTTTCTGTGCTATACTGCCTTCCCCATGCTCCCCACCCCCACATTATGTGTGCTAATTGTAATGCCCCTTTTTCCCCTTATCCCTCCCTTCCTACCCATCCTCCCCAGTCCCTTTCACTTCAGTAACTGTTAGTCAATTCTTGGGTTCTGTGAGTCTGCTGCTGTTTTGTTCCTTCAGTTTTTTCTTTGTTCTTATACTCCACAGATGGGTGAAATCATTTGATACTTGTCTTTCTCCACCTGGTTTATTTCACTGAGCATACCCTCTAGCTCGATCCATGTTGTTGAAAATGGTAAGATTTGTTTTCTTCTTATGGCTGAATAATATTCCATCATGTATATGCACCACATCTTCTTTATCCATTCATCTACAGATGGACACTTAGGTTGCTTCCATTTCTTGGCTATTGTAAATACTGCTGCGATAACCATAGGGGTGCATATGTCTTTTTCAAACTGGGCTCCTGCATTCTTAGGGTAAATTCCTAGGAGTGGAATTCCTGGGTCAAATGGTATTTCTATTTTTAGTTTCTTGAGGAACTTCCATGTTGTTTTCCACAATGGTTGAACTAATTTACATTCCCACCAGCCTGCAGTTCTTGACTGTCTCTAGCTGCTGAAATGAGGGCATTTCTCGAGCTCCTCAGACTACATGGCTAGCAACATTCCATAAATAAAATGTCACAGTAATGCATAACGAGTTGTTTTCTGAACTGCAAACTCTGTAACAGAAGAATTTTGGAAATGATAATTTCATGAAGTCCTACTTCTACTCAAAGCTACAGAAATGCAGAATCCAAAATCATACTTGTTCATAGGGCCCTGTGAATTGCAGAAGCATTAGGTAGATCGACTCAATTCAAATCACTTAACTCTCCAAATACATTTAAAAAATTTAATGGTTAAAAAGGTATTGAGTCTCTATAAATGTAATATTCTAGAGAAATGTAAAGTGAATAAACATGAAAAGAAAGTTATTCATAAATATGATAGCATTTTTAAAGCTACAGGAGGTTCTCTTCAGGAATCTGGAGAAAACTTTGTGTATGTCCTAATTTTATAAATGCTCACTGTCTAAAGAGCTAAGAGTATTTAGTTTCTAGCCTGGGAGAATGGCAGCACCATTCACTGGCCTGGGTTTCTCAACCTTGGTATTACAAAAGCCATGATCTAGGTGATAAGGATGGAAGGAGAAGGAGAAGCTTAGCAAAGGTACCGGCAGCAGGACCTTCCACTGTGATCCACATCCAGACTGTTGGGCTAGGGAAGCATTGCTCCCCAGAGCTTTCCTCCCATCTCAGCTGCCCCAGCATGACTCACCTGTACTCCAGGTGGCTGTTGAATGACAATCTCCACCAGGAAACCGCAGCTATAGGCAAAAAGGTTGCTGCTGTTGGATCGCCATAGAAGTAACATGTTCTAAAGGATGTTTAAAAATACAGAAAGTGGAAAAGGCAGATTACAAAATGGAGTTTTTGTAATTCACTTTTATGTATGTAATACACACACACTATATATATATATATATATATATACACATAATATATATACACATATGTAATATATCTATATGTACTATATACAGACACAGAGGCATAGAAAAAAGAATTGTAGGATATACAATGACATTTTAATTGTGGTTCTTGCTGGATAATTTTTAACTTCTTTCTCTGTGCTACTCTGGATTCACTCAGTGAAGGGAGGAAAATTTATAATAGATGTCATTTCTAAGCTGGAAAATAAGTGGAATTTTAAGATATTGGAGAATTTTTCATATGGTAAGGGTTAAAGAAATTCTTATGTTTCAAAGTATCATATTCTTGAAAGGAATAGAGGCAAAATTACATTTTAATGAATTGTACCAAAAAAAACCCAACTTGATTCCATAAGCCATGACTATTTCAACATTTGGAAAAATGAAACTAGAATAAGGCTTTGCTGCATTGTTTGAATGAATTTAATTAAGTGAAACTTTTATAGAAAAGCCAGCAGGCCTGACAATAGAAAAATCAATATTTATGAATTAATATTGATGACACTGCCCCTATTTTGTTATTTATTCTTTGTGGTATCACTATGGGGTTTCTCTATCAGATTATCTAAACATTTGACAAATTTCTTAGAAGTTTGGGCTGACATTTTTTTGGTATTTTAGAGAAGAAACGATAACCTTTTTTTTTCCCAAGAGGACAAGAGGGCAGGAGGTTACAAGCTGATCTGCAGAGACAGAACCAAAATGTAAAAACAACCTTGCCTAAGCAGAAAGTGGTTAGCTATACCAAAAACTAAAAGCTCTTTCACCAAATACTCTAACAACATTCTTACTGGAGAATCTGACTGCTGATTGGATCTAGCTTAAAGTTTTTAGACTGCTTATCATTAGTTACGTGACTTTTGGGCAAATGACTTAATCTCCCCACCTCTCACTTTCCTACCTGTAATAAAGGGACAAAATTGTCTCCTGATGATTAGGTTATCTTGAGGAGTAAATGAAATAATTCATGTAAAACATTCATGAAGATGGTAATTATCATCATTACCATCGTTACCACACCCAGACTAAAGCCAACTAGTTGGGCAAGAGGCTATTATCGAAAAAACTCTCAAAGAGAAGGAATGATCCCAAGACACAGAGGTGCATGGCCGGGGCAGTGCCAACAACTCCAGGGAGAGTGCAAAAATCCCCATCATGAGCAATGCTCTATGAAAGCAGGACAAGAGGCCATAATAAATCTGTGGGTAAAACTGCAATATTTCCAGAATCTCTTGCCTGGCCTTAGAGCGTCTCCATATCAATAGGTATTTCCAAGGGGTGGAGAGAAGTAGTCCATCTCCACATCCATAGGTGATTACATGGGGGATCGAGGGCACATCTGGACTGGAGAGGTTGGGTGGGGTCCCTTTTGGCAGCCAGGTCGCGAGAAACACAGCAGAAGTGGATGACTGCTTGTAAGCAATAAATGAGTTTCTCCCACTTTATTTCTTGCTTTGACTGATTTCGGCTTCAAAGGTAATTTGCCCAGAGATTTTTTTCTGTAAGTCGTTCTAGCAAATTATTAAACCTGAAAGGGTAGTGGGCACCTCCAAACTTATAGCCAATCAAAAATGCAGGTGGCCTGGGGACTGCCAGGTATGACTGATGTCTGAAGCAGGGCAGTCTCCATGGGAACAGTGCCCTTTAGCTTGTGGGTCTGTGCCAGCTCCGGGTGGTTAGTGCCAAAATTGAATTGCAACACCTACCACTGGGGTTGAAATAGAACAGGGGCTTAGACCAGTATCCAGCTACATGATTGGTCCTTACTAAATGCCAAGCACCTTATGACATCATTCTGATTCTACCACGCCCACCCCATCCTTATTTCCATTATCTTTTAATCTCACATGGCTACTTGAAGAGTTCTCAAACACAATGATGTCCTTGAGGAACGTGCTTTAAGAGCACCACCTTTCAGTGCATGAACTGAGACAGGAAATAGATGGACAGAATTCTGGGAGACAGTGCATCCGAGAGTTTTCTCTTAAAAGTGCCAAAAAGAGCTTAGTGGATAGGATCCAAGAGAACATTTTGTGACTTTTTCATTAACTGATGTTGAGAAAGTCTGCATTGTCAACTGTATCCATCCTATAAATTCTACTGTAGTTCTACAAATACTGCATATTGGTCCACAACCAAAGTATGACTCTTCCAGAACCAATGTTAACTATAATGGCTAATATGGTCAGCGACAAATAAATCTTCCCAACTGAAACTGTGTATTTGTGGTTAACAGCTTAATCTCTTTAGGAGTCTTTGGCATTGTTTATCTTCGATTCTGCCAATATACACATAACCCATCACTTCAAAGACTGTTCTACTGCTGTTTCAGCAGCAGATGAACTGTAACTTTATAAACATCATTGTTAAAGACCAGACTACAATTGTGTTTGATTTTTTTCTTAAAAATAAGATTACTTCAATTTTGGAAGACAACTTCAATCTCTAGAAACCTGTTCACTGTTGTTTTCTTTTGGGGGCTAATATGATTTATAAGATGTAGGGGTCAAAATAGGAGTAGGAACTGTTAGTTCTCATGCTGATTCAGCTGTGGGTCCCCTGGATGACCTCATTCAAGATCCTTCATTTCTCTGGTTGTCTCAGAAAGTGGAATAAGTGATTACAACATGTCATTCTGGGATGTTATGGGAATGAAGAACAGCCAACTCTAAGATAGCAATAATAGTTAATCATATTTACAGATATCCCAAATATGCTATCTTGAAGATACTTTTATCTTATGTTTTATATATAGGTATATATATATATAAAGTATATATATATATATATATATATATATATATATATATATATATATCTCTTATACTCTAAAAGTACTTTTATACTTATACTTTTATATAAATATATACGTACATATATATTCCCCTTCATTCACCCACCTGATCCTTTAACAAGTAGACCCACTGAAAACTATAAATGTAGAGTGATTTAATACTTATTTCTTTCTGCTAGTTTGTGGAAGACTTGCTAATAATTATTTCAGTGGCCAATAAAGAGACAATGGATAAAGTAAAGAAATTCAAATAATCCAGGAAATGTTAGCTCTTAAGTAATTGAGAGTGTATTTAATCCAGTACCTCCCCTTCCTTTCCCATAGCCTCATAACTTCCAAGGATCCCCAAGGGACACCTAGCTCTCAGTACTCTTCCATGTGCTCATCACCTGTCATCATCTGGGGTTGAAAACCATTCTAAAACAATAGCTTCACAATTTTATAGACCACTTGAACTCCAGTTCATCCCCTCTCCACCAAAACATCATTTCCTTCATTTCCACAGACTGATTTTCATAATAATCTCTAATCTCCTAAAATTCTGTGCCCTAAATTTGTGGCTCCAATTTTCCCTTTTCATATCTCTCTACCAAAGCTGAGCATCCGAATCAGAAGTTTCAATTAAACAGAAACTGCCAGCCAAATAGTCCCAACATCCTATATCTTTTGTTCTGTCCATCCACTTGCCAGGCTGTACAATTTCACCAAGGGTGAAGATTTTCTATCGGAGTAATGAACAATAAATACTACCAAGAGGCTGAAGGAGAGGAATTTTTTAAAATGTGCATTGGATTTAGTTTATTTGACAAATACTTTATAGTGCTTACTATGTGCTGAGCACTGTTTTGTTTTACACGTGTTTGATTTCACCTTTGCAACAATCCTATAAAATAGGTATTATTATGCTGTCCATTTTACACATAAGAAGACTACAGAACACAGAGGTTGAGAAACTTGCCCAAGATACAGCAGAAAGTGACAGTTAAAATGCAGGCTGATTTGTGAAGCAACCCGGCAGCTCTTTCAGTCTTTGGAGCTAAAAATCCTCCTGTGTAAAGTTGCCATTTTAGGGAATCGGTGAATCTGAGATGCTATCAGGAACAGTCTTTGAAGCCAAATAAAACTGAGCCAGATTTAAGTGAAAGTTTTCTCAGCTGCCGCACATTATGAAAATTATGTCTGTTAAACTTCGGTTTTGGCCCAAAGCCAAGGGAAAAATTAATCATTGACTTTCTTGTACATTGTTCATAATAAGTGACAAGAGTCTCTTGCTATCATTCTTATTTACCGACAATCTAGCATTTTCTTGGGTGTCTGTGATTAGGATGTATGTCTTTAAAAATTCAACAAAGATATGATCAAATGCTTGTTGAAATGACTCAGTCACTTTAACCACACTACATAAATAATGAAAAGAGCTAACAAGTCAGAGAGAAAATATCTTGCCTTCTTAGTTTCAGATGCACTCTTCAGGAACTCTGTGTAGCCTTTCAAAATTTACTGAGTTTAGAGAATGGGTTGAACTGGTAGCTGGGTTGAACACAGGCCTAGTGCATGAAATTCACCTGACATAAGATGAAAAATGCTCCTAGATGTGAGCCAGTAGTGAAGATTATCAAATTCTTAATTAAGAACTATGATTTTTAATTTCTTAATTGGAAATCTATCTTTTAAAATCCTAGAGTATTTTTAATAGTACTTTTTGAAAAGTCTGCCGATAATGTATTTGGGTTGGGTGAGATTTTAAAAGACAGATGTATTAACAAAGAATAATTACATCACATTTAGTTGACTTAAATCTCTCTATGAATCAACATTCTTTATGATATCTGAACAGTGCTCTGTTCATACAGCATCTCTATATAAACAATTTCATGTTTCTTAATATAGACCTATGTATTTCACTAAATTTAATGTCACTGATTATGTTTACATGCAAGCAAGTTCTTTTAGTTCATTTTCTCATGATATGTCTTTTCTCTTGTGTTTGTGAATAATTCATAGCAAAAAAATGTGATATAGAATTTATGTTCTATAAAGTTGCCACACTGAACCATTGTAACTAGGGGAAATACAAGATTAGTTTCCTGTGAACATCTGGTCACAACATTTTTGTCAACCAATCAGTACCTAACCTTGTTTTATGTATTTTTCTGTTTAAAAACTCCTTATTTAATATACATTGTTGATTCATTAGCATTGAACTCATAACTAACAGCATTATAACTCATGCCTGATCAAAGCTTACCTGACCCATGTATTTTCTCCGTAAGGCACATTAGCAGACTTCTTGCACTTAGTAACCCTAGACAGCACTTCAGAACTATGTTTGGAGGCCATTTAAATAGCAAAATCACCAACTAAAAGTACAAAAATGAGGAAAGCACCACATAAATCTCAAAAAAGACACTTGTATACATTATAAGAACTAAAACTCGAAGACAGAGCATTGCCTCATTCAACTCCAACTGGGAACACACCCATCAGGCAACTCAAATTATTTGCTACTCTTCACACCTACAGTCCACAATGACCACAAAATCACCACAAATATTGATTTGGGGTCACAGATAAATTTTATAGAGTAGGAAAATTTGCAAATACGGATTCTGTGAATAATGAGGATTGACTGCATTTTTAAAATCATATCTGGGCTATCTAGAATTCTTAATGAAATTTAATAATGTTGTGAATAGTATATAATTCTGAAGGGAAAAATTCTCTTTTTTCTCATCTCCAGAGGCAGTAAGTATAGTGCTGGATAAATTTTTGCCCTTTCTTGGATACTGTAGAACTAGTATCTCTGCATTCACATCATGGCACATTGAAGTATAATGAACACCAAATCTTTGTAAACTCTCTCAGCACCCCTAATTACTAAAGCTACTAAAACTACATTTCATCTATATTCCTAAATAAATATAGCTATAGAAGCAAGTTGTTGCAGGGTAAATTAGTCCATTTACATATCTATGGATGTTTCAGAACCTCCTGTCAGGGGCAAGGAATAGAGAGAAAACAGCCATTCTCTCTTTCCCTCCGTTCATAGTACCTAATTGGTCCGGTGCCAGTCAGTCACCAGTCGCCCAGGGAGTTCCTGCCGGAAGGGGCTGGTGAGCAAGGAGAGTGTGCTCTGTGGCCCGAGGGAATAGTCAGGAGCCAGACCGGCTAGTGAATTCGAGCAAGCTGTGGCCAATAAAAACAGGTTCTCCCACCTGCCTTTCCCTTGCCTTACTTCGGTTTCACAGGATTCACAGGGGGATTTGTTCTGGAAGGGGAACCCTTTACTCCTGGAGCTACAGTTGTGATGGTCCTCTTTTCTTTGAAACTGTAAGGAGAAACTTTTCTCATGCTAAATTATACATTAGCTGTCCTTTCTAAGAAAAAAATTCAGACCAAATGAGTTTAAGGCTCTCAAAACACAACATAACTCTTCCTGGTGATGGCTCTTAATTTGTTTTTATTAAGCTTAATACCTGACCTTCTAAGCTGACATGTCTCTATAATGTTACATGTGCAAGTCTTCTTATGATATTTTAGCTGAGCAGGTATAATATACACATTTGATATTAGTTAATGGTTGTAAAATCTATCATTACAACATATCTTAGATGCTGAATTTTTCAAAGAAAACAGGTTTTCACTTTGAGAAAGTCTTCTTTTGGTCACCCCTACACAACTGAACTATTATCTTCTTTTGGGAATAGAATTGCTAGCCAAAAATCCTAATTATTGTCTTGATTTTTGTTGAAGTATTTAACTAATCACAAAGAAGATATGTGACTAAACCACTCTTCGTATAAATTAAAACTGTTAGATACCACCTCAAAATGGTCAGATGCTTATTTCTGATAATGCTGAAAAACTCATATTATTATACTCAAAATGAAATAATTATCTTTCACTACAATATAAGAATCATTTGACAAGCTTGTTTCAACAAACCTGACCCTTCAACTGGGGTCTGTGACTCTAAGAGAAAAGGAGAAATGAAACTGGCTTCCATTTCAGCTTCAAAGTCTAGGCAAAATAGAAAGGACACACACTGGAATGAGTTTTGAATGGGCTCTTAGTTCAGAAATGTCTCAAAATGCGTGTCAAATCTCCTCCATAGAGCCGATAATGCTTATTTAATGCTGTGTTCATTTTATGATGCCTAACTTGGTAATTATCTTGAGACATTTCCACTGGGCGGTCTGGTATATTTTGTAAATTTAAGTATTTTGAAAATGAACAGCTGGGTTTCATCAGAATTCTACTTCAGCTAAAAAGGCATTACAGTTTTTTTACTTGGTGATTGGAAGTGGCATCCCCCATTCCTTTCCGAGAACATCCAGGGTAGTGACAGATTTCTTATGTCCATAATGCTGCTTAGAGAGCTTTCAGTCATAAAAGAGAATCACATGAAAATGAACAAACATGGTTTTGCCAGTTGTGATTTTCTTAATTAGAAAAACATATTTGCTGATGGGATGATGGCGATATGTTGCAACTTTAAATTATCTTGTTATACATTTATTCTAATACCTACCAATATAGTATGCAAATATGATAAATCTTACCTTTTATTTTTTTTGTTTAGGTACATTAATTGTGGTAGAAATTTTGTACAATCATTATAGATGTTAAAAAAAAAAACCAAGCCATTGAAAAGGATAAGTTGACCCATCAGCTTTGTAATGTAAACTTCAACAAACTTGCTTCTCTCTCTCCATACCAATATCATGAAAACATAATTATACTACTCTCTATAGAGAAGAGTATATCTGGCCATCATATATATGTGTATATATCATATCATATATACATGCTATATGGCTTTTGGAAAGTCATGTAAGTGATAGAAAGGAAACATCTGCTCACACATATCTCACTACAGAATCTACACAACAGTCCTTCATGGCAAAATTTTTATCTTAGCTGTGGAAGTGGAGAAGCCAAGAATGGATACAAGAAAAAGCCAGGGAAACCTTCTCTAGGTAATCCCTAGTTTGCTGATTTTCTCTTCAAGAAGGTAGTTGTTAGATGTTCTTAAGCTCCAGGAGAGAAAACTTGAGCTGGATTGAATTACAGCACTTGATCATATAGTTCTTATAATTTACAAAGCCATACATACTTAACATAAACATGACAGTAGAAAAATATTTAATACAAATACACAGATTATAACATTTGTCTGGGAGGCAACCTGAGAGATCCTTGGGTAGGTACACTGTGTTTGTCCTTGTTCTTTGTCTCCGTGAGTGGTTTTCAACAAGAAAGATTGAAAATGCCTACAGGACTAGTGAATGTTCCAGCCCTTCATTGTTTTCAACCCATTTATGGACAGAGCCAGTGCTCATGGACTTTTACCAAACTAAGAATACCATTTTCTGAACTTACTCCTTCACTGTGTTTGATAGACTTGGAATCTGTTTTTCTTCAAAGGTTGTTTAACAGGTCCACCAAGTCACAGGCAAAAATCCAACTACTGACTGAGTTTCTGCCTTTAGATTTGGCTTCTATTCCAATCTTTCAACAAGGAACAAGGGGGACAGAGTATCTCTGAACACTGCAAACAAAACCACAGAATTTTTGTAAATAACTAGGCATTACAGTTTTTTGTTGCCTTCTATCTACCTCTGTGATTGAGAATCATAGAAATAGACTTTGACAATGAAAACAAAATTAAGCCATCAAACAACAAAACTGGTCATGAGTACGATAACTTCTAGGTATAGATTTTGTATCATATCAAATGATAACTATAAAAAACACATACTGTGAAAAAAATTTTAAGGAGAGGATGAATCTGTAGGACTTGGCTACTTCCCAAGTTATTATGAAGATGAATTATAGACTAAAAAGAATGTAGAACTGAATGGAATCCATCTGGCTCAATTTAAACACTTTTTTTTCTCCTGATACATTGTCTTCCAAATTGGAAATTTAAAAAATTTCTAAAAATGTAGTTAAAATCTAGCTTCTGGGTGAGGTCTACTTGATTTAGATACACTCTAGCTTTTAGCTAAAAATGTCCATCTTTTCTTTTCCTCTGATCCTTCCATGTACACACTGGTCAGATAAATAAAGAGAAAAGATATATTAATCAGAAAATAACATGATACATTAATATACTTTCACCTTTTCAGGTTTTCTTGATATGTAAGGACTTGTTGCATCTTTTACACTAATGACTTATAACTGGTTAACATTACTATTGTGAGTCTCTCTGTTTTTCCTTCATTAAAACTACATTGTTATCTTTTTTGAACTTAACTAATAAAAAAGAAATGTACTTCATCTTCTTAAACTTTGTTTAGCCATAATTACAGTAAATGCTTATAAAATGGTTACCAAGTACCAGTACCATCCTAAGTAGCTTAACCCTCAGACCTATTTATGAGGCAGTTACTATTGCTTTCCTAGTTTTAGAGATGAGAAACCTAAGACATAGAGAATTAAGTAGCTTCCCAAGGGTCATAAAGCTCATTTACTGTTTGAACCAAGATTTGAACCTGGTACACTGAGAAATTTTGTTTCCACCATATAGGCCCATCATCATAAATATCTAGATGTTAACATCTGGATTATATATAGACAAAGTCCAAAACCACATTAAATGACTCTAAATGGTATTACTAAATATCATGCTCCTGAAATCAATTTATTCTTTGGCAATTGTTTTCATATGACTAAAACAAAACAAAATAAAACCTCATATAATAGGACTTGGGTGGTAAAGCAGAAATTTTGTAAACCATGGTAATGGTTTTCTTAATATTCTCCTTTTCCAATCTCTTTTTTCTTCAATTGAGCATTCAATTAATACTGGGGTTGGCTACATAATACATATCTTGATCATGCTGTTCCCTTCTTAAAACTTCCCATTTCTCTTCACTTCAAAAATAATGAAGTTTAACTATTTATCTTGGCCAATAGTGTCTTTACAAACCTTGGTCCTAAATCAAGTTCTTCTATGGCTTTTTCTTAGTTCATGTTAGTCTTCCTGCCCAAAACTCCATTCACCATCTTCCTTTTCCTCCTCCCCACTCACCTTCCACCCCTCTTTCTGCTTTACATAAATATGGCAACTATCCCTGTCTCTAGCCCTATCTGTGTGTCTCTTTCTGTCTCCATCTCTCATACATAGATCCACACTTCTTCTCCACTAGGAATTCATTACTTTTACGACTTTCCGTCTTCATTCTTACGGCACTTTAAGTCTCCTTTTTTTTATAAAGATCGTCTTGGAGATAATTATTTATGATCTTAGCCCCTCCACTAAGGATGACCTTCCTGAAGTCCAGGGTTAGATTATTTATCTTTCCAAGCCTAGGGCTTGGTAGATAGGAGATACTTAATCAATATAGTTGCATTAAATTAAACTGAACTGAATCTAATTGAACTGAAAAGTTTTTATTCCAAGTCCATGAAAGAAATTAGAGACAGTGCACAGCTCTGATACTTGAACTGTTTCTATGAGAAACTGATTTCAGTTGCTTTGTTCTTCTGCATCTAACACATACCTATCAGTGTTCACACAAAGGAGGTGTCTGATACATTTTGAGTGATTAAGCAGATCCACCTGACTTACCCAATATCTATGGCAGAATCAAGAACAAAATCACTTTCTTTATTACAGCATCCTTAAGATGTCATCACATGGAGATCACATTTTGGGGCCAGTCTGCTAGGGTTTGCATCCTTTCTCCCCCATTTACTACCTGTGTGACCTGGATCCAGTGAGGCAAGTGCCTTACTTTCCTCATCTGTACAGTGAAAATAACATTAGTGTTAACGTAATAGGATTGTTGGGAGAAGTAAGTAAGTTGATGTTTGTAAAATGCTTAATAATGTTCCTGGCATATAATCAGCTGGTGAAAATGTTACCTCGGGTCTTTATTTGTTGTAACCTACATTTTTTTTCTATACTTTGTATCCCTTTATGTCTACTACAAGACTCTTTCAAGAAAATGATAGTTTTCCCATATGAGGAAATGCCGTGATAGCCACATTATTCACATACAGTACTTTTCTGTTGTAAGACTGAAAGAAATCTCAGATATACAGAAATCTCTATATATAGAAAGTAGAAAGATAGATAGATAGTTTAAGAGATAGACAGTCCCTAGAACACGTTTTATTTGTTTCCTCTATTACATTTTTTACACTGTTACTACTTTATTTTTTACTTTTACACTAAATACGATGTTTATTATTACACTTTTTCCAGTGCAAGAATCATGATTTGACCTCATACACAAAGAGCTTCTGTTTCTCCAAATCAAAAGCTATATAATATTGAACTAAATAACATATAAAACAATGACAAAAGGTAGAGGTTTAGTGGAGTTATTGTTAATGAACAATGCTAACTTAACAATTTATCATGAAAATATGTTCAGTAGTAGCAGTAATTCACTTCCATCATTTTTATTGTTTCCTTGTAATGAGGGCTTAAACTATTGAACTTTTCATGAAGAACACTTTCCAAATCTTGTATTTCCAAAATATTTCTATTAGACACAGATATTAACCTATAGTTTGCTTTCTCACTTCACTTTTGCTTGTTTGAACTGTTTTGAATTTTCCTTCATTTCCTGACTGGATTGCTTTCTATCCTGGTGCAATAAGATTTTCATTATAGTTTTTGGATGGACAAAACCAAACCCAAAAGATTCATCACATAACCAAACAAATCTGACTTTCTCAACTTTCACTCTTAGCTTCTGCATAAAAGACAATCTGTATTTATTTCTTATTTGCAGGCACTCAACACAAATTGGGACTGTGAATGAGAACAGCAATGTAGAGAGCTATTTGTTTTTACATGGCTTTTCTTTTTAAAAATTCTTTATGTGAAACACATTTACCTTACAATCTCTTTCAGATTGTTCTAATATTTTAAGTTTTGTGGCATTAATTCATCTGTTTGTTGCATCTGCTGACTCTTCTTCATGGTGATTTTCTTGTAAGTTTTGCCATCTGTTAAAGTGGGTTTATCTTCCTCCCTTGAGGAATCTTACCCGTCTCTGGCTAACCAGTCATCTTCCAGGGCCATACAGGGAAATGTAAAGTTGGTAAGTGAGAGAGAAGCAATATTGTTTGAAAAGGTTAGCGTGAGAAATTGGGGATCAACAGAGGTGAGGCTTAGAACCTCACCCCCCCGGTTTTGAGAGAAATCTTCTGCATCCATGGATGTTTTGTTGCCCTTGTCTAGCTCAGATTAATAATAGGCACACACCTGATCATCTACATTTGCCCTCTTACAGCACTAAACTATGTTTTCTACCTTTATCTTGCATCTACCTACCACTTCAGAATTTTATTAAAAATAATAATAATAATAATAATAATAATAAGGGAGAAATGTGGGATTCACATATAAATCAAGTATAAAAATCAAACGAATAATCATATTTGACCTGCTTGTTTATAGTTCATGATGCTTGATCAAAACTGAAAGTTTCTGTGATATGACTGCCCTTGTACTGTTCACCATGTAACTTATTCACTATGTAAGAACTTGTTCACCATGTAAGAACTTGTTTGTTATGCTTCAGAAGATTGGAGACTGTTGAGAATTGGGCTTGGGGTTGATTAACGATTGTGCATTGAGTCCCCTATACAGAATTTTATTGTTGTTAACAACCATCTGATCAATAAATATGAGAGATGTCCTCTCAAAAAAAAAAAAAAAGTGGGTTTATCTTAAATTTGCTTTTTTTTTTATGGTAGCTCCCTATTTTAATTACTCTTTCTTTTTTTTAAATCATTGAAGTATAGTTGATACACAAGCCACTGTGTTGTATACTTCAGCTTGGTTTTTAAAACCCTGTTGGATTCCAAAATGCCCTGACTTATGAAATGATGGTTTGTAGCTTGCTTTTGCTGGGGACCCAGGGGATTTCAGTGATTTTGAACTAGTTCTTAAAGTTAATTTCTCGGATCATGTTACCTGTACCATCCAGGTAGTATAAATTTAGAACCTACATCAGCAATGATTTAAACTTAGTCTTTTAATTTTTCAGAGTTCTTGTTTTTTCCAACACAAGTTCTAGATAATGGCCAGTTTACTTACATTTTCCTTGGTTAATTGTTTGGAATTTTTTTCTAGTCTAGAAGTACTGAAAGTCCTTAGAAATTTTGTGTTTTATATAAGATTCTCAGGTTAAGCTTCCCTTCTATATCAATGTTTACAACTTTTTCTCCAGTCTCTTAGTTATTAAAACCCATCTCCAGTTACAAAGACCTATATTTTTTCTGAAATGCATGTGAAATGCCTTGATATCAGCTCTCTGTGACCTCTTTCATTTTAATTCGTCTTCCTTTTTTAAAAAAATAACATCTGATGATTTCTCTGCCTTTGATTTTACCTCTTCTGTAAAATCAATCATAATATTTTATCCAATATTTTAGGTAGTTTTAGTCTATTCACGTTTCTTATTCCATGTGGGCAGATGACTCATTGCTATTTACTGAAATTCTGTAGGCTTCCCTTTTAGAATTGAGGATGGCCTCCTCCCCTCCAGCTGTACCTTGTTCAGCTACAAGCATCATGTCTCATCTTCTGCCACCACCAAATTTTATACCACGACACCAGAGAGATTCCAAAATAACACACGGGCTTTATTACAGCTCAACCTCTGAATGAGATCTTTATGGAAATGTTTTCCACCTTGGTCAAATTTCAAGGATTTGACAATCAGTTGCCTATAAAAAGCAAAAAATTATGTTATTTATTTCTCAAGAGGAAGTGGCTATCAAATCAAAAGAACCAAAGCAAACACATCCGGGAGAACTAGCGACATGATGAAGTGTGGGCAGGGAGAGGACTGGATGGCACTCCTAGAGGACAGCCAGTGCCTCCTTAGTAGATGTCAGTGCTTCCGTAGTAGATGGAAAGGACACAGAGAAACTTTCTCTTCAAAAAAGGGTTCACAACAACCATGAATGACTGGGATGCAAAAGTGTGAAACTATTAATTTTTAACATGGTTGATGCCCCACACAGATTGTAGCCTGATTATATGCAACATTTCTCCAAAGATCAAGGAAAAACTGACCAGATATGGCTCTTCATAGACTATAATTTTAAAGGTGAACAGAAAAATAGATAACACATTTAATTTTAGCCAGGTTATAACATGTGTATGTAATGAGAATATAATTGTTTGACTTCTCATAGTCAAGATACTGCAGAGAACACCACTAGCCATACACATCTATATTCTTATCATTTATCTATTAGCAACTTTAAGGCCCCAGGGAGTATGAGTGCATTCTCATACTACCTGGGGAATGACCACCACATAAGATGATCGTGAGGAAATCCCTTTTAAACTAATCTTTTATGATGCTGTAGTTAGTTACCAGTTATGAGGCCTGAAAATCAGTACTGCAATTACAAGATAAGAAGTGATCAGAAAAGGCAGTTTCTAAATTATACAAAGCGATCCTTATCATTTGTGAATTCCATATCAGAAAATATCCTACTTTTGAAGATCATTTGTAAGCCCCAAATCAATAGTTGCAGTGCTTTCATGATCATTCACGGACATGCACATATGTGTGGCATGTCACAAGTGGTTCCAGCCAAGTTTAAATAAGGCAACACTCTGACTTCTGGTTTCAGGTCTCAAACTATAAATAAATATCCTTTTGGGGGCCTACTCAGTGCCACGTTGTTCATGTTTTTGTGCTTTTTGTTGGTGGTTTTGCTGTTTAAAATAGCCCCCAAGTGTGGTGCTGAAGTGTCTACTGTTGCTAAGTACAAGAAGGTTGCCATGTGCCACACAGAGAAAATATGTGTGTTAGGGAAGTATTGCTCAGGCATGAGTTCTCATGCTGCTGGCCATGAGTTCAAGGCTGATGAACCAACAATATAGTAGATCCAGGAAGAAAAGAGGAAATTCACTATCTGTATGTGAGGCTGCTCTGGAAAGTGATAAGAAACACCTATAGAGTATGGTGAAGGAATAGGGGAAAAGACTTTTTAAAGCATGGAATAGAGGCCAAATTTGTGGATTTATGAAATGTGAATCAGTAGTGAAATGACTACTGATTTAAAAAAAAAAAACAGCTTAGTGATAACATTGTTGCAAAACTGTAGCCAAAGAAATTTAGTCACATTTCCCGGAGTCAGGAAAATGTTAAATCCTTCTTAGCTAGTGAGAACTGGCTGGTGTTTAAAAACATGATATGGC
Organism: Manis pentadactyla; assembly: GCF_030020395.1. Lineage (NCBI taxonomy): Eukaryota > Metazoa > Chordata > Mammalia > Pholidota > Manidae > Manis > Manis pentadactyla. The sequence continues at coordinate 62,812,742 of NC_080021.1, forward strand.
ATGAAAAAGGTTAAACATGCAGGCAAGACAGTTCAGTTGATCAGTAGGCTACAGTAGAATTTTAAGAATATCTGCTTAAAATAGGCATAATTTTAAAATATTTTTCATAATGCCCACCTTAAAATACAGGAAAAAAGTTATCTGGAAGAACAGATTTCCAATGCTAATGAGACCAACTTGTTTTACAAGGATGCTGGCAAAAGAACCTATATAATGCAAATAACCTCCAAAGCCTCTTGATTTAAACCAGAGTTATTACCTTGGTGATTATTATCTTGGTCTGAGCTGTTCCAGGGATGGGCATACTTCCTTCTGTGCTCTTATTGTTTCAACCTCCCCCAGACCTGCTAAAGAACGAGTAACCTCACTTATGGGTCACCCTATGTGAGGAGCAAGAATAGTCAGCAGGGACCCAGAGAGAGATGGGGGAGCTTATGCAGCATCAGATTCCTCATTCCCGCAGTGAAAACTCCTCATCTGGGCCCTGGGGATCCATATTATAGATAATATTTTTCATGTTGAGCTCCCATAATACCTGCTGGAGCTTTGCATACATTTTCCAGCTAGTGGGAAAGTATGGTAAATCACCCTGATTAGGCCAAACTGCCCTGATGGCTGCTGTGAGCCAGTCCAGAAGTGTCTGATTCCCTGAGGTGTGACGGGCACTTTGCAACTGCTGGAGGGAAAGGTGAGTTGTCAGGGAAGCCAGTCTACCCATTTCGACCCCAACATAACAATGTTTTCCACCCCCATACCCCAGAGACACAAAAGCCAGGTAGGCAGAGGATCTGATAGCTTCTGCGATTACTGGACACTCATGTCCACCAGCTCTTCCTGGGTACAGGGGTGGAGCATGGAGAGCTCCACAAACTGGGGAAGGGGTGGCTCCTCCCCTTGAGGAGCCTGAGGTTGTTGCATTTTTATATTCTTAATTATAACCAGGTGGGCCTTTAATACAGGAAAGGCTGGTGTCTCAGGATGTAGGTAAGCTTAGCAACAGATCAGCCCTCGGTCCACCCCCTCATCCTTTCCCAACATCTCCTCTACCGTCTCCAGGGCCAAGTCACTGCTCTTTCCTCCCGCTCCCCATGGCCTCCTATAATGCAGATTCTCCTGATGTCTCCTCCCTCAATGCTGCTAATGTATCTTCCAGGAGCACAACCTGTCTCTCTTTATTAAGGACATCCCATAGGTCATTGCCCAGCTTCTCCATGCAATGCTTAAGTGTGTCTCTCTCCTCAATAACCCTCCTCTCCTTGATAACACTTTCCACTATCTCAAGGAAAAGGCATCTCACAATCCCAGGTGGTACATGGCTACTCTGGGCCTCTAAGCAGTCTTCTGTCTCACAGAGGGCTAATTCCACAGCTTCCAGTGTCTCCACCCTTCCCCAATTCTGGGGAAGTCTCCACCCCTCTAGGAGGTGCTTTACCTAGATCAATTCCCCACTAGGGGCTCCCCAATTGGAAGCCCCACAGATACGGGGCTCCCAGGTGAAGCTACTCGCTCTACCGCTGCAGCTACTGGGGCCTCCCCACTATCCACAGGAAGGTTCCAGGCATCTCCCCACCATTTATACTGGCAGCCCACCCAAGGGTCACACCCATGTTGACAGGTTTCGGGTTCAGAGGCCCTGCTGACTACCACCAGATGTAACTCCGGGGACGGGGGAGGTGGTCAATACTGGGGCAAAATACCTTTGAAACCAAAATCAGTCAGAGGGAGAAATAAAGTGGTAGAAACCTATTTATTTCTTGCAAACAATCATCCACTTCTGCTCTCCCATTTCTGTCGTGACCTGGGTGCAGAAGAAGGGACCCCACCCAACCTCTCCAGTCCTGATAAGCCCTTGCTAGCCTTTGTAATTATCTATTGATACGGAGATAGACTACTTTGCTCCACCCCTTGGAAACACCTGTTGATATGGAGATGAACTAAGGCCAGGCAAGAGATTCTGGAAATACTACAGTTTTACCCACATGCCTAATACAAAATATAGTACATAGCAAGTGTTAAACAAATGTCTTTTGAATAGAATTAACCAGTAAGAACAAAAATATAAATAATCTCAGGGAATTATAACAGTACATTTTTAAGAATTAGATAAGAATTTAATTTGAATTTCTCTGTGATTTCACAGAATTGTAATTCTGGATAACACTGCAGTGTATGTTTTAAAACTTATTTAAAAAAATACAAGGACGCATAATTGTAGTAAAATATTCTAAACATTAAAGTAATGTAATAATGAAAAGGGTGTACAAACAAAACATACACACACACACACATACACACACACACATACAGTTTGTTTTTCCTTTTAGGATTATGATGGGTCCCATATACTGATTTAGAAAGTATCAGATAACCAAAGACATAGTTTTATTTTGAACTACATACCACAAGTATATATTCCTTCTATGCTGTACACTCCATCTGCAATCTATTTAAACTAAAATGTGCTTAATGTTAAGTTTTTCTAATCAGTGAAGACATTATTATGGCTATATTTGCATGACCTTTGCATTTCTCCATTTCCTGTGAAAGTTCTGGGGAATTCATGAATCTGCCATCTCAATACACTCTAAAATATTTGCTCCAAAGAAAATGTAACTTTATAACTCAAGAAATTTTCAAATTAGAAATAAAAGGTAGATACTTATCACAACTCGGAAGCTGTCAATGGAGTGCATCCAGAGTTTAAAGAAGCTTAGAGAAGCCCTGGGGAATGTTCATATGTCAAGAATTCCACATCACTGGCAAGCTGAAAAGAACAGCTTATAGTTGATTTCTCCATTTGGATACAAACCAGTAGGAAGGTCATCTGAATTGTAGAACGGATGCCAGCAAAAGGATATCACTGGTATAGTAGACACAAGAACCGCACAGAAATAAGGAAACATTTACATCTGGTGACTTTACATCCACCCAAAAAGTCCAGCCTATCATCAATTGCTTTTTACCAACAGCAAAAGAAACATGCTCTTGAACCTGCTTCAGAGAGAATTATTTTTTTTACTTATTGAAGCCTTCCTTGAAATGAGTCTTGAAAATGTTATAACCTCAATACTCCTCAATTGTATTCCTTATTACACATGAAAAATAAAAGAAACCTTAAACTAGGTCACTTGGCCTTTTTTCATATTGTTTCCTCCAAGTTCAAACATTTTCATCTCCTAATGGCCATATCAACCTCCTAGATCAGAGTTAGGCTGAATGCATGAAAGCCTAAACACAATTATCAGTTTGATTTTAACCTTCTTCCAGAAAATTAACAGTGTCTTCCCACTGTAGGAATCTACTTCAATCAGTAGCTCCTTGTTTTCATGAAGCTAAAGTGGACCTACCTTGGAGCTGCTGGATTTAGGGGACATTCACCATTTTTATAAGAATAATCTCTGCATATGAAGAAAAACTTTTTAATGTGATTATTTCTTCAACAAAGCTGATTGAGCACCAACTCTGTTATGAGTACACAAGAGATAAATGATGTGAATACAAAACAAGGTGAGGACAGTTCTTTCTGCTAAAATGGTTTCTCATGTGGACCTCTAACTGTGCTGAGTGGCACTTATTAAAAGAACTAAGTAATTCAGAAAATAAGTACCACCAGGGTTTGGGGAAACTGATTGTGAAGAATTTAGACTTTCATGGATGCCTGCATTGAAAAGGAAGGATTAATCAGGCCTTGAAAGAATATTAGGAATAGAATCTATGGGGAAAAGAGCAGAGAAAGGCATTAGAGGCCTTGTGAGCCAGGACCAGTGAGGACACCATACCCACTGGGATTGTGAGCAGAATTACCCTTGCTGAAGTGGACAGTCAGAGGAAAGAAGAGAAATGCAAGTATGGTAGTCACAGAAAGATGATAGGATGACTGTGGACCATGAGTGTCAAGTGCCTGCAAACTTAAAAATAAATGATGAATAAATAAATAAATAAATAATAAGACTGGATCCCTCATTTATTCACTATACCCAACAAAATATTTTCAAATACTCAGTAGGCTGGTATTTTGTAGGAAAAGCCGTTTCACTAGGATTGAGATACATGGAACAGAACTGAACAGGAAGGGCAGGAGACAAGTAGAAAAACTATGTGTTTAAAAACAACAACAAAAAAATCCTGGAGATTCTGTTGCTAAGGGTAGTTAACAAAAGACTATTAACCAGGTTTAAGAAGGTGAGTTCAAAATCTGAGCCATTGCGTTGCAGGCTCATGAACCTAGGCCAGGAGAACAAAGGATAAGAGCTTGGGCTTGGGCATGGAGTAGACATTAGGCCAAAAAGTGTGGGTTCCAAGAAGTATAAGGAGATATGAGGGGCAGGGAGGAGGCATCAGTGCCTTCATAAGCAAGGAGCTTCTACTCTGGCTCAGAAATAGCCTCAAAGAGCCCTACAAGGGTCAGACCTTCAGCCTCCAAGTATAAAATCAAAGACCCCTTGATGGGAGAGGGGAGTCAGAGAGCAGAGAGCAAGGTATTTTCCAAATCCAAAACCCAGGAAATCTCAAAGAATCTTTGCAATCTATCCAAATATTCTGATGTAATGTGGAAACATTCAGACTTAGCACAAGTGCCAACTATGGGACTCCTAGGCAATTGTGTTCTAAACAATAATGTTTCCCAGTCCCGTTCTTGAGCACTGAAGTGCCAATTCTGTCTCTCCGAAGGCTTTCCCTGAGAAATGCACACACTTTTCAGGGAGCTGAAGTTTCCCTGTGTACAGAACTGCATAGACTTCTTGTTTTCTTAACAAATTGCTGCAAGTCTTTGCAAGATTTTTCTTTTCTTTGTACCCCAATATAAAATTGGAGAATACACTTCAATTACTTAACATTAAATTCAATTATCCCAAATATTTAAAACATTTTTAATAATTTGTAGATGGACTTTTTACAGCTCTTTCAAAATGGTTAGACAGATTATCATATTATGATAGTGCCTTTTAGAAATACATACCCACCATTTAGAGATTCATAGATATATTCAGAAAGAAAAAATATTTCTTCAGTGAATAGAGGAATCCATACAACTGCATCTGTTTTAAATAAATATGAGGGCAGTGGAAAAAGAAAGAGACCGAAGAGTATTTTGAGAATCAAGGGACTAAAGGACTGTATTTCTAAAACTGGGAATGTCCCACAAATCAAAAAGCTTTAATCAGCTAGTGGGTTTGTGAATTTAGATATAAACTTGTTTCCCCACCCCCACCCCACTACTTATTAGTTGTTCAAACTGTCTCAGGATATAGAATTGGAGAATACACTTCAATTACTTAGAATTATTACAAAGACACCGTTAAATTTTTGTGGTAGAATATGCTTGCTCCTCATTACTTGTTTTAAACAGGAAGTGAACTCTGGTGTGTTAAGGGACACATCTATGACCCAGAGTGTTGATTTTCCATGTTGTACTAAGAGAGACCCTATAAATTTCATTCTATGAGCAAGGGATGTGTTAACCTACCAAGATCCTCTTTTATTTCACAAGCAAAATTTGCAAACCACATCAGTCATTTGAGTCTTGGCCAAATATTTTTAAGTTCCCAGAATTTAAAAGGATCACCCAGAACTTTTAGTTATAATAAGTTAACAAAGTTATGTTTAAGGTCAGCACAATAAGTAGGCCATATTTTATCATGAATTTAATGAAGCAAGGAAAATATATTCTTCTTGGGAAGCTTCACCATTAGCTTTCAGGGAGTCTCACACTGTTTTTGAATGAGCACAGCTGAGCGGTAGTCTATGGAACAGCATGGCACCAGTGGGGGCACAGCATGCATGGGAGCCAGGCAAGCACGTTTCCTTTTAGTATGTTTGGGATTTTGGCCAAGTCATATTGCCTTGGCTGGACTGCTTTTTCCTCCTTGGGAAATGAGGGCTGGAGATTGGATACTTTCTAAGATCCCTTTTAGTTTTAAAACCCTGTGAGACCATAAATCCTTCAAGTAAGAGACCAAGAGCTTCTTGAGGGGCAGGGGTCTGTCGTGTCCATGTTCATAGCCAGCAATGGGTGTGGTTCCCAACAGCCAGCTGAAAAGACCACAGGAAAGGAGAAACACATGTTTATCATGTATCTTCTATGTCTGTGGCCAAGAACTGGGCCACACATATATTTTGAACATTACATTGTGTTTCATCCTTACAACCACCTTCATTTGTAGTATTTTGATTGCTTATACCTAATTGCTAGTTGGGTAAACTGAGGTAGAGTGCGGCCAATTAAATGATCCAAGTTTACACGGTAAGGAGCAAAATGTGATTATAACAAAGATACAGATGATACCATGGTCATCTTTGCTGTCCAGGCTATTGACAAATACATTTGATACAGTATTTTTTTTCCTCCAAGACAATTTATGTGGGAGCTGAACACATACACATCTGCCTAGGAGAAAAGGAATTAAAATGAGTTGAGAGAATAGATGTGTTTTTTAACTCTGCTCTAAACTTTTACTCTTTCTTGGATCGCCTCTAAAACCATAGTAAATCAATCATCTGGCATCCTTGAAGGTCTTTCATGGGTCAGCAGGGGCTTCTGTACAGTTGTGTGTTTCTGAAATGTGATAACAGGGATGCTGTCGAAGCGGCCCCAGCTCTGCCGCTATAGCTGTGGGTGTCACTGTGCCAGCATGGGTTTCCTTTATCTCTTGCAACTTGAGATTTTCCAAAATCATACTATTTCATAAGTTTCTTGACCCACAGTTGGAAGGAAATAGGAGGAGGTGGAAATAATGATCTACGAGGTTTTGATATCCTTCCTGCAGTGTGTCCTGAGCCAAATCTAATCTTGGATATCAGAAAGATCCGAATCTGATCTTGGATATCTCAGAAATCGCTATTCTGTAGTGGATATCACAGCCTCCTTAAAATGTTTCATCTACATTTTTGGTGTAATTACAGACCCATTTGAGAATTATGGAAATACCAAAAAATACTGATGTGTATTTACTTGCAAAATTTTGCCCTTGATATCAACTTTTAGCAGGTTGTTACCTTAGCAGAACTAAAGGCATCATCGTCAAGATGATCCTAGAAGTTACTTATTTTCTAGTGTTTACAAAATTTACATGTAATCCTAGAGGGAACTTTTCCCCTAATGAGAACCTCTAACAATAAGGTGTAAACCACTGTTCATTATCTCTCAGACTGGCCTCTAGCAAGTCTCCTACTTTGTGCCCTGCTGTCGTCTATTCTCTACCATAATGACCAGAGTAGTTTCTGTACAATGCAAATCTGATCCTAGCCTTCTTATGTGGCTTCCCGACATTCTGAGGATAAATCCAGGCTCCAGACCAGAGGCTGCAGGTCACCACTACCCACTACCCTAAACCCAAAGTCTTCCACGTTTGCCCATGAATTTCTAGCCTCAGTGGTTTCTTGCTGTTCCTTAATTGGGATGATTTCACTCCATCATGAACCTTGTAATTAATGTTCCCTATCCTGACAGTAAATGGCACATTTCTTCACATTATTCTGGTCTCTACAAACTTTACTGACTCATAGAGAGTTTCTTAATAGCCTGTCCAAAATGACATCATTCCTCCCATCCACCTTTACCATGTATCCTCTTTCTCCACCTTTACTTTTATTCATTAAACTTCCAGCTACTTGCATTTCTTTGCTTATTTGTATATAAGTTTATAATCTGCATCCCTACAATAAAAAAGTAAGTTCTGTAAGGACAGGAATTTGTCTTATAAATCCTATATTCCCAGTCCCTTGAAAAAAATTTTTTACCTCAGTCATTAAATAAATGAATGGATAGAAAACATATTTTTTATATATGTGCAGCATAACATCTACCACAACCAATACTAAATAAATATTAATTTCCTTGACATCCCTTTCCCTCTTTAAGTCATATAATTTAACTATTTTTTTAAATCATAACTAAAAATTTTATTTTCATCTAAAATGAATTCAAAATCCATTATGCTAAAAACATAACATCCCAAATAACACATGAGTGGTTGCAAAAAAAAAACCTGATCTACAGGGCTCTATTTCTACAATTATTACTATTTTATAAATGTCCTTATGCTTCCGGAAGGCAGTAGTTATAAATGTCCACTATTCTACCTGATGTCAGTCTTTAAAAAATTAGGACAACATGTGACTCTGTGTAGAGCACGTCCAGAATAGAAGTGACAGAAAGGACAAGGACCCTCAGTAAGTCTTCTGTTGTGATTGTAAGTGAAGTAACTCATGCTCAACCCCTAGGTTACTAGATCTTCATTATGAGGACAGAGTATCATATAAGGGTAGTGGCCTTAAATATACTGTCTTGAAGCACAGCACCTCATATTTTCAGAATGTTTCCTCTACCCTGGCATTTCAGCTGTATCTCTAGAAGGTCATTCAAACATTCTATAAGATCAGTGCAGTACCATACGTAATGAGAGAATCTTATGGTCATGGGGCTCTCCACACCTCCTTCACTATAGAGAAGGCTCCTTGTCAGATGTTAAGCTGTGTGTGTATCACGTATTCCATAAGTTCCCAGAAGTAATGATGGCTGAAACTTTATAAGCAGGAAAAGCAAATCCACACCCAGAATAAGTATGTATGTATGTGAGGATGAGCTGCCGGCCTTTCCACATGGAAGGGACCCAATGTATTCAACTTACATATGTCTGGTTGGTCTCCTTGAGAAACAGTGCTGTCTCTGGGACTCAGTGTTGGCCACTATTGCTGACATTCAGGAGCAGTGATAAGTGGGAATTCATGCCGTTGGCTCACATGTGGCCTCTCTTTCTACCACCATGGTCACTCCACTCACGTGTCTATAGTTCCAATTCTAGGGTAGTGGATGGCAAAGGCTGGGTAATGTGAATTGTCCAAATCATCTTGTCTACTTGATTCTTCAGTGTCTCATCCATGGTGCATACTTCTCATGGAAACCAATGGGTGAAATGAAAATGTTTACTTTGTGCCTACTCCCATTTGTGTAATTTCATGCCTGTACTCCAGACCTCCTTATCTCTAATCTTCAATGCCTTTCTCTTCTCAGATCTCTGAGAAGATAGACTATTGGCCACTGTCAGGGAATCTGTGTGTATTCCCACCTTGGGCCCCTTCCTCCTCCACCTAAGGTAGATAACCAGATGCACTGCTCCGAACTCCATCCACAAGATAGCTCCACTGTCTCAGATCCACTCCTGAATGTGGCGGTAATCCAGCTGCCGGTCATTTCCAGTGTGCACTGTCACTCTAAGAGAAGAGCCATAAGGATGCTTCTGGTCACTGGACATCAATGTTAATATGATGCTATGTCCTATAGTCTGGAAATATCTGGTTATCTTCCCATTTCTCAGTGTACAATCACTTGAGTAAATGGGTTGTGGGAAAGGACTGCAGGAACTATTACCGTACATACTTGCCACAGAAGGTCCTTTCTCCATCAGCCAATGGGTTCCATATCTGAACACTGGCTCAGATCTCAAAACTTAGCAAGGGATCCTGACACTTTATTGGGGTGACAACTTTCCACTCCATTCTTGCTTTTACTTGGAGGCCAACTCATGTTAACAAGTGCCAACTATGTGGTTGTCTCCTCTACTGTCATTCCTGGCCTGCAAAAGAGGCCACTGCCAATATTCTTGATGGTGATGTTGGTGCTCCTCTCTGGAAATCATATCACTATGCAGTTATGGCCCTAAGTAAAGGAGCAGGAAGCAAATTTGGGTAGAAGTGCCCTAGACTGTTATACTATCTAAGAAATGTTTATCAAGGCTGTTGGAGAATTCTTGAGCCAAAGTTGGACTCAGTGAAGTTCCTTATCTCCCAAGAATAGGTCTGTCTACACATCACCGCCACACTTAGTTACTGTCTGGGAGTAGCCCAAAGAAGTATAGCCTTGGTACAAATGCAGTAACAAAATCTAAAGCCCAGCAACTGGGATCATGGCTCAATTTTGCTCCTTGTAGTCAGAGGTCTGTGAGGTGCATTCTCATTGTTACCATATAACCTTAATGTTCATCAGCAATACCATATATAAATAAACTGTGATATACTGACTCGGTGGAATACCACACAGTAGTGAAAAATCAACAAGTTACTGCTATACCACCACAGATGAATTTCACAAAAAGAATGTTGAGTAAAATAATCCAAGCACAAAAAAGCACATACGATGTGATCCCATTGTATGTTCAAAACCACACAAAATAAATCTATAATGATAGAAAAAAGGATAGTTGCTACTTCTGAAAAGAAAGGTAGAGTAGTGACAGGTGTTATATATTTGGGGGTCTTAAGCTCCTGATGCTTTTCTATATCTTGATCTAGGAAATTCTTAAACAGGTATGTGCTTTTTTATGTTATAAAAATTTTACTTAAATAACAAATACATAGGTATAAAAAAATCCCTAATACTTAGCTTTTATAAAATTGCTTCAATAATTATACTCATACGTATATCCACATGAACTTGTGTGTTTATATCTGCAGATGGATTTCCAAAAGTAGATTTGCTGACCAATGTGAAGTTTTAAATCCCAATATTAAATGTTAAGTTCTCTGCTGGAAAAGCTATACCAGTATCTATTCTTACCCACATCTTGACTAATATTGAACATAATCAATCATTTTAATTTTTCACTAATCTTATAGGCAAAATGGAGTCTAGTTGCATCTAGGTTTGCCATATATTTTGATGATTACTAGTGATAATAACCATGTTTTAATGTGTCTGTTAGAAATTTGTATTTCTTCATCAGAAAACTGCCTGCTCAATCTCTTTGTACATTTTTGTGTGGGGTTGACTTTTTTTCTTGTGAACAGTGGGGGCTCTTTCCATATTAAGAATATTTACCTTTGGTGTCATTTGTTTTATAAAAGCACCCTGATTCATAATGATAAAATTTTTATGTCATAATGAAGAAAAAATCTATTTTTTTGCTTTGATGGCAAGAAGGCATGTGTTTGAATCCTCTAACAGCAGTATCAGCTTATTAAGGAGAAGTGAAAGGCACAGTGACTTAGGAATAAATCACATTTTAAAATCACATAAGACTACAGTCTTACCTTCTTCTGGGAGTCCTTTACCACCTTGGTTCTTGTGGTGGCATTAAAATGATATTTAATAGAAGTTTTAGAAGGCAAAGATGTAAATGAGGCTTGAACCATTACTACACTACTCTTCATCTATTGCATTACAGGATAGTAATAGAAAAATAAAAGCTTTTTCGCAATTTCCTTCTTTTGGTTATTCTTATACCATTTTCCCAAATTTGCTCAATAATTGTTTCTTTTCCCCACAATCACTTTTCTGTAACTATTAATTTTATGTCCATATATTTATGACTGTGGAACACAAAAGTCTGTCAAGCGTGCTGAAGCTCAGAAAATTTCCTTTAACTTAAGGAGTGTGCAATTCTACTTGGCAGAGCCAAGAGGAAGCTGACAATATCTGTACTTTGTTTCCCTAGCCATAGTGTTCTTCACAAATTCAGTGTTTAGCAAATCTTCCCTGGGTAATGGCTCTTTTATGTGTTCAAGAAATTGGAATGTACATTTCAAGATCTAATTTTCCTTTTTTTCTCATGCTTTTTCCAACACTTAGAAACTAAGACACAGAGCATCTAAATGTCTCACCAAATTTTCTATTATTTTCTTCCTGATGGTTCTTTTGGAATCCTATAGGCAAAATAACCATCCAATTCACCAAAGAAATATTTGTCATTGCTGTTAACCATAATCCACCAGTTCTAAGATACACATTACTTCACATTTTAACAGCTCTGAAGCTGGAGGGTGTGTTCCAACTGACAGCAAGTCATAGGTTAAATGGGGGTGTTTTTATTCATTTCATTTTTAATGTTATATTAAAAATATCCCTATTAAAACTGATAGTATCTTACATGTGATGAGATTCAATAATAGCATATTTTGCAAAACCACTGAACTTTTATTCAAGTCCAACCTTCCTGTCTAATTTTTGCTCTAGTGATTCAATTTTTGGTGTTAAAACAAAAGTTGAATCTCTCAAACAATCAAATCAAGGGAGCTTAACTGTTGAAGTTTCTTTGTGGGGTTGTTAAAAGTTTGCCTGAAATGTGTGATCAATTACAGAGATGTGATTGTTGGAGCCAGTTATTTGTTTGCAACCTGGGAAAGTATTATTACAGTAATGATAATATTTTTCTCTTTAATACTTAGAGGTCTTTAACCCAAATAATCCCTTGAATATTTTACAGACTCTACAGATTAGAACTACATCTGCTCCTAATGAAATCCATTTACCGTCAGGGAAAAGCCTGGTGACTATTTATGACAACCAAAGGCAACACTATATAGTAAGAACACATATGCAATTATGCTTAATTCTCACCAAAGCAATTTGGAAAACTGGGAAGGAAGTTTATGTTTGTTATTGGACTTAACCAGAACAGCACAGCAGATCTTAAATCGTAACTATCAGTGTTAGGTTTTTGCAAAATTAATGTCTCTGCCATGAATATTCCATTTTTTTCTCCTATTTCATCCCTTTCACTTTTAGTTACTACTGTTTCTTCTGGGCCGCCTCCCCAACCACTTTAAACAGGGTAAGAATCCCAAATAGACACTCCCTGGCAAACTGCACTTACTCTTTAGCAAACTGGAATTGTGTCTATTGTTCTGTATTCCCTTCTAGACCATTAACTTTTGGAAGACAGGAAGATCATGTACCATTGTATATCAATAGCTTAGCACAGACCAGGTCAACATAGATGCTAAATAAATTGTTATTGAATGAGCAAATAAATGTATGACAAACCATCTGGTCTGGAATTCTTTAAAAAAAAAAAAAAAGAAAAGAAACAAACAAACAAACCCACAACTACCTCTTTTTAAGAATCTCAGAGTCCTGAAGCTATATCCACATAGGTCAAGCCAAGGAAAGCAGACCAAGCCAGCTTGTCTCCACCTGGCCTCAGTAACCTTAGAGTCTTGTAAAGGTAGTAACTATGTAGGGACAGAAAAGGGGTGACCATAATTCACTCTCAACTTCTTTCAAACCTTGAGCAAATATTTTACTTGTTATGACACTCACAAGTAAGTAACTACTCTAGGCAAATGTCATATGTACGGTTTTGCTTTACTACAAAGCTCATTCCAAGGAAAACCCCACCAAAACAAGCTTCAATTGCATAAGTCCCTACCCAATACAATAACTGGGTGTATGAGGGTGCACCAAATATAGGAGAAGGATCCAAGCCATTTGGTTGGCACTCTACAGCTGAATAAATTGCAAGAAAGTTCCTCCTATAATCACAAAGAACCCCTGGTACAGCACAGGCAAAATGCCATAAGCTGAACATCATAAAAATATAGAACAAGTTCCCTGATAAAGCCATGGAGAGAAGCCAGCAAGCACCACCACACCCAAGAATCATGACATTAAAATAATCCAACACACCCTAGAGCTCTTTAATTTATTGTTTTGTTTTTAGTATTTTCTCTCAGTTTAAGGGATATTTTTCTTTTCTTTTTGATGTTTTATTTTTATTTTTTTTCAGCTCTATTGACATATAATTGACAAATAAAACTGCAGTGTATTTAAAGTGTACATCATGGTAATTTGATACATGTGTACATTATGAAAAGATTCCCACCATCTAGTTAATTAACACATCCATTATCTCACACACTTATCCTTTTTTTTTTTTTTGGTGAGAACATTTAAGTTCTACTCTCTATCAAATTTCAATTATATAATATAGTGTTATCAACAACAGTCACCATTTTTTTACATTAGATTCACAGAACTTATTCATCTTACAGCTGAAGGTTTGAACCCTTTTACCAGCCTCTCCCTATTTTTCCCACCCTCTAGCTCCTGGCAACTACTTTTTTCTATTCTCTGTTTCTGTCAGTTTGATTCCTTTTCTTAGTATAATGCCCTCAACGTTGTTTATGGCAGGATTTCTTTCTTTGTCATGGCTGAATAATATTACATACAATATATTATATCCATATTTTTAATCCATTCATCCATTGATGGACACTTAGATTCTTTCCATACCATGGCTACTGTGAACAAATTTAAAAAGGATTCTTGATTTTAGTAGTCAACCAAGTCAGTATATACATACGAACTGTTTAGCTAGAAAAAAATACAATATTTTTATGTCCAAAAACTCCAACACATTAACTTGTCTTTTGTTGTGATAGCTGTTTTCTAAACCAGAACTGCAAAATTGTCCAAACTGTGGCTAAACAAAATAATGGTAACCATGTCACAGAATGTCTGACCATGGTTACCTCAGGCTACCAAGGATGTAATCTTGTACAGTGTCTTTGATCTCTGGACCTATTGGGGAATAATTTCTTCATATTTTACGGGAACAAACATGGAATACAATTAGTTAATGTGCAACCCTGGCAGTGAGTGTAGTAAAGGATCCATGCAAATCCGTTTTGTAGACACTGCTTCAGGGCTTTCCTCATGAGACTTTCTCAGTCTGGGTAATCATGACTAACTGGCTGATTGTCACAATTATTAAATTCTTGCCAAACTTTCAGTACAAAAATGTGCCTACATAAATCTTTATTCTTATGTGTAATTAGTAGATTTTAACTTAAAAATTTTAAATGTGTGTGTGTACATCCAGCATTGGGGGTGGAGGGGGTGGACAACACTGTGTTCCAAACAAAATGTGTAAAACTTGATACCACACTGTTCAGCAGGCATCATCTGTCTCTTCCCTTGGCCTCCTGGTTGAATTTGTCCATAAAGGCTGGATTTTTTCCCAAGGACCAAGAACAAGCTGATGTAATGTTCATTTTCAATTCAAACTTGGCATTGAAAAGATAACAAAGTAAAAGCCAATTTCTTCCAAAAACTAATAAAAACATGAGTTGGGCCAAATACCCCTAAAATATACTGGGCAGCACAGAAACACTGTCACTTAGTGCTGGAAGCACAGGGCAGATTTTTTCTCCTGCTCCTTGATAAGGCTCTGTATTTTACATGAAATGTATTCTACGTGAAACCCAGAGGGTCCTGCCACACACAGTATAGCCCATCCAAGCCACGCCATCTAACGCCCACTTCTCCTGGTCCGTAAATAAAAACAGGGGACACCTTGAAGTTCAGCATCTAAACCGTCATAGTATAGGAATGCTTCTGTAAATCGATCCAGTTCTGTGTTGTTTTCTTCATCAAGTTTCTGGTCATGCCCTAGTGCATTTTTATCTCATTACCTTGTGTGCCTCCCCTATCCCCAACTAAGTTTAAATAAAAACTGCTAGATGGAAATTTTGAAATGACACCCTTATGGGGAAACCTGGCTTGGAATTGAGAGATTTTTAAGAATATTGGAAGAGTGAAATTTAGGGAGGACTTCAACTAATTGCCTGGTAATTTTACAACCAGAAATTTAGAAATAATATTTTAGATCTCAAAGTCATGAAAGTAAGATGATTGACAATCACACCATTGAATCTATTAACAGTATTGAGTGGGCTTAGGAGAGAGCATACTCTGTCCAGAGGAGTGCTGAACTAACACTGCAAACATGGTTTCAGAGTTTAATTTTTGAAGCAAGTTATGGTCACAGTCTTGGACATGATAAAAATATCAAGACAGAACCTATATATAGAATTGGTAAGTAGCCAAATGGGTCCCTCAGCATCCCACTCCCTGGTAATAGCCCACAAGTCTCCTGTGCTAAGAGGGAGTAGTACTTACCACACCCTGGCTTGAACTAGCATTCCTGTTAAATTAGAATACAAAGGCAGACACATGATCTGGAGAAAAGCAATCCTATTAAATGTACTTTGGCCTGTGTGGGCTATCAGAAACAGCAGTAAAAGGACTTTTTAGGATTTAGCATAATTTAAAAAGTGCTTACCAGATTAGTAAACTCAAAAGTGGGAGCCCTGGGTGGAGCTAGTAAATTAAACAGGCTTAAGGGAATTAAAAGGAGCAGAAAAGAGTTCAGCATCCAGTAAATTAGGCCAGGACAATATGAAAACATCAGAATTCCAATGTTTGCTATCTAGGCAAAGTACCTGAATCAAGGGGATTATGGAAAAATGGCCAGCTCCATCAAGTATGTTCCTTGTCATCATTATTCATTCCAGATTAACATGATGAGGAAAGTGCAGGGTCAATCCCTCATATTGTAAATAGGGAAACCAAGACTAAATGGTACGTGATAATCATCCAAGGTTACAGGTTGCAGAAAGGAAGGGTAGGACTACTGAATTCATGATTTTGCACTCCATCTTTCCTCATATTTCTACCATGAGCCAGCTGTGAACACAGATTGAAAACCATATGGGCATGTAATGAATAGAAGTGGATGATGAGGTTTCACATCTCTACCACTGCAGGCAGAAAAATCATTGTTGGCAGGTTCATAGACTACTGTGTTTATCTTCTTGTTTATATACACATGTACACATTTTTTCCCATTCTTTGGATCTTGTGGAAATATTCCATTCTATAATCCATTCTTTTATTCTAGCACCAAGAATTTAGTGTGACTTATCATAAAAGTCATCTACCGAGGAAGGAACTTTGAAAATGACCTGGTATTCCTATCTCAGGAAGATACACCTCAATAAGGGATGTATTTTCTAATCAAGAGATATGGTGTATAGTGCTTTCCAACAGATATAGGAAAGCCAAGAGGAGTGGCCAGGACAATACAAATGCCAAGTAGAGTTGGAGGAGGGAAAAAAATAAAACCACAATACCATTGGAAAATGCTGGTGTAGAATTCTAAATCCATTTTTGGTTTTAAGTCAAGGTCTTGATAGCTCACTTAATCAAAATAAAGAATGAATGAAAGAGGAAGTAACCTCAAATGCAAAAAGTAACAAACCTAGATATTGGCCCATTAGAACCAGAAAGATTGAATTTGGGGAAATGTGAAATTCACATCTCCTTACAAATTAAATTTCATGATATATTTGAAGAATATTTACCAAAATAACAACCACACGTTGAGAAGAGTTCATCTGTATCACTACTGTATCAATACAGAATGGGTTATGTCATAACCTTTCTGTGATGCTGTTATTCTCTCTGAAAAGCAAATGTAATGGATGCTTAAGTTTCCCCATTTAATTCAGACTTCTGTACATGGAATTTCCCTGGCAAGGCAGGATAGTTTAACACTGTAATGCATGCCACTGAGAGGTTCACACATTTACTTTAAATTCAGCTAAGTTCCTTCTGGCTGGTCTTTCCTATTATCTCCAGAGAAATGTAGCAAATGAAAAGAAGATATTAAGCAACCTTACTTTCTTCACCCATTAAAAAAATATGTTTCCATCTTTAACTTAATACTCTTGCTTAATCATATCTTTTCCGCAAATATGGAAAATGACAAATGTTGTCTTACTTAACAGTTTTAATAGACAATGTCTGAGGTTGATAAAAATGAAACAAGAAGGAACCCATCATTTTCATTAAAAATGAACGCATTAGAATACAATAAGGCATGATTAGAACAATGAATGAGAACAGACTGTAAAGAACTCATCAAAATTTAATTGCTGGACAACAAAAC
This sequence comes from Manis pentadactyla, assembly GCF_030020395.1. NCBI lineage: Eukaryota > Metazoa > Chordata > Mammalia > Pholidota > Manidae > Manis > Manis pentadactyla. The sequence continues at coordinate 62,830,249 of NC_080021.1, forward strand.
ATCCCTAAAAGTTTAAGTGGTACAGAGTCTTAAAACAAATTGGATCCTGAATGCAAAAAATGTATGTCATCCTTCCAACAAAAATAATAAAACCACCCAATTCTTTTAATTATTGTTTAGAAAGAAGATTCCTAATGAGCCAAATTCAGGGTGACAGCCTTCCCACATATTATGCAGAAATTAAACTGACCTGACCCCAGATCTTTAACTTACATGAACAACTGTTAGTGTTTTCTTCCTTCACAACAAACTCTCCGACCAACATTATCCTGAACTGGTGGGGCACATTCCTGACTTCTCTATATATGCCTTCTACCTAGAGAAATGTGCAATGTGGCTAATTAAAATTGTAATACTAAAACAACATTTTTTCCTGCTGTATGAACACTGTGCTAGACACATACTTTATATACACTCCGCACTCAATATTTACAATACCTGCTAAAATGGGTATTATTTGTCCCTATTTTCCTGGTAGGAAAAAAGTAATAGAGATGAATGTTTTCCCCAGAGGCACAGAGCTGGGAAGTAGAAGAAATGGTAAAATACTGGCTCAAATCCAGGTCTGTTTGATTCCAAAGCTTCAGTTCTTTCCATTATGTCTTATTATCTATTAGGCAGAGGATAAAATGAGGAATGTGTTCATGTGCTGTAATCTTCACTAGTCAGCGAATCCCTGATCTATTTCATCAATTTTGAGCACCAGGATTTACCAAAGCACCACTGGCACATGCTGTGTATCACAGAAGAGTGATTATAAGGGCTAATGACTATCACCTGAGAATCTGCTGATGAATTGGAATGGAGAGGATGAAAGAGTATGTGATCATAGAATGACGGTTGTCATCAAGTATTTGATGATATGAAATTCGGGAAGGGAATTTTCTTTATGACCCCAAATAGTTCAGCTAAAACCAATTTATGATTGTAGGGAAATGGAGTTGTTTTTAAAGTTAAACTTTTTCTACCATGAAATTTTCTATCATAAAAATAAAAAAATGAAATTCATTACCCTGATGAAGTGGGGAATTTCCCATCACAGAAGATGTTAATACACAGGTTGGACAGTCTCTTAGCAAATGGATTGGAGATAGAAAGGGTTCAAGTGCATGAAGCTAAGAACTTTGTGGTTACCCAGGTTCAGTTTCCATCTTTGCTACTTACTAGCTGTGTAATTTTCAGCATGATGCTTACCCTTTTTGTTTCTCCCTTCCTTCAGCTGTAATATCATGACAATGATCATTAATCCACAAGAGTTTGGGTGAGAATTAAGTGAGATGACCAGGGACTAGCACGGATTTTTAATAAATGTTAATTATAACTTTCATTGTGATTATAGTTAATGTAGCTAGATAAACATTAACTCAGTGCCATATGTCCACAAACACTGAGGGTAAAACCAAGTAGAGATTTGTACACCAAAGAGATCCTATCAATATAAGAACAATGTAATTGAAAAATCTTTCTATAACAAAAAGAAAGTGAGGTTATAGTGGAAGAAACGTTTCAATATAAAAAATGTTAAATTAAAAAATAACTCTGATATCTGCTACAAGAATTGTTTCCTACAAAAATGTATAGCCGTAAATAACTTTCAGGTAAGCTGAAAAACAAAATGATGTTAAGTTTCATCAATTTTCAACTGTTTATAAAAAATGTATTTAAATATAGAACCTATTTTTGAAATAGTTATGATTTCTGAATATGTAGGAGTATTTTAAGGACAGTGATTTAAACCTAGTAAATGAACCTTCTGACAGAGGCAGCCAGGTGTGTCTCCCTGTAGAGAAAATGGAAATTTCTGACCAGGATTCCTGCCTGGCCTTCATAGCACCCACTGTATATATATATAAGAGCCTGTTTGCGTATCTATGGGATGTTTACCAGGGACAGAGCAGCTGGTCAGTTACAGGAGTACTGGTCCAGGGGAGGGGTGGAGAGGAAACACCCATTCTTTCCTCTCCTCAGGTCCACATGCATAACTCATCAGGTGTCTGCCAGTCGCCACAGAGGCCCGCCCACAGAGTTCCTCCCAGTGTTAGGCAGGAAGTAGAGGGCCATGGAAGAGGGGAAAGAGCAGTGTGAGCATGGGAGCAGGGAGTTTGGAGAGGGAAGCATTGAGGAAGAAGTGGCAGGCGGAGGGAAGCCATGGAGCCCGGTACTGGGAGAAGATTAAGCCTGTGCTGGGGGGGCCAGAGGGAGCAGTGCCAGAGCCAGGAAAGACTGACCTGTCTTTGCCACTTGTACTTATCTGGGTGACCGCCATGAGAATAAATGTGGTAGGAACCCTTTAAAAACCCTCAACTTCTTGCCCTTGTCTTTACTCAGTCTCATCAAATTCATAGCAAACTTGCCCCAGGTGGGTAACACCCTCCTCCTGGAGCAACACTCCCATTGTCTATTTTTTCTCTTCCTTTCATAGCCACACAGACTTGATTTTTAGCTGGTGTATTGCCATCCAGAATATGGGAAGTAGTCTCCAAAGATATTCCCCAACAATTCCTCCCCTCCATATGTATTGTATGCATGTCACTTCTCCCATTAAGAGGTGGGGTCTATTTCCACTCCACTTGAATCTGGGCTGGACTTGTAACTTCCTCTGATCAAAATATATGGTGGAAGTGATGTGATGTGGTTCTAGGCCTAGTCCTTAAGAGTCCTGGCAGCTTCTCCTTTCACTCCCTTGGAAACCAGCTGCCAGACTATAAGAAAGCTGTTCTCCAGAGGAGAGGAGCTTAAGGAGGGGCCCTGAATGATGACTACCATGTGGAGAGAGTGGCCTCAGGGATGAGAAGGAAGGCACTGGTTAGTAGCACCAAGGCCCAGAGGTGAGTACGGCCTTTTGGCTTTCTAGCCAGCCCAACTACTAGCTGAAAGCATCAGTGACCAACTCAGTACCATATGGAGCTCAAAAAATGTCCAGTTGGTTCATAAAAACTAAGAAAAAGAATCATTTTAATTTTAGCACATGAAGTTTTAGAGTGATCAATAGATAAATGAAACATAGAATAAAGGCTATTTTTCATAGTCTTTCTTGCAGCTAGGATTGGGCATATGACAAATTCTGGCTCAAAGAACACAAGGAGAAATGAAGTGCTCGTCTTCTAAGTCTACCCTTCCCTGCCCACCAACTGGCGCAGAGATTTGCCAGTAATTTATCTTGAGCCAAACTGACAAGAGCAACCCCTTTAGGGATAGCTGAACAAATCTGATCCCTGGGCTGTTCAACAGAGTTTTTTCTTAATTAACTACCATTATTTTTGTTCCCTGCTACTACAGCCAAATCTATATTTTCACTAATGTGAATTTTGCTCCAGAAGTGAGATAGATATTGCTGCAAAGGTGGGTACTCAAGCACTGGATGAGCAGCCAGCAGGAGACTGAAATGACACAGATTATGCAAACAGGTAGGCAACTGTCCATGTCAAAACATTTGGCAAATCTGTCATTTGTGACACCATGGTGTATTTATACCATATCTAACTAATCTTATAGTTTTAAGGAAAACAATGGGAAATTTTCAAATTGTGCTGTATATTTGCTACATCTTGCCATTATCATCAAAGTCTTAAGAGAGAGAGAACTTGTGCCAGATCCAGCCAGTCTGCACACAGATATGGCAGAGAACCCAGATTTGCTAAGAGACTCTCATTCCGCCATTGCACATCAGCAGTCTAAGCTGAGAGTTTAGTAATTTGAAACCTCACAGGATTTATTTAAACATATATATAATTCTACACACAAATGTAAGGAAATAAAGGAAAGAACACTAAAAAATCAGCCTTAGAAGTTATGACTGAATGTGAAGTTTTTTTGCAGCACCTCCTGCTAAGGGTTCTCCATCATATGATGGGAACCAGCCCAGGGACCAAAATGAGATTAAGAATGTTGCCTTCATACCCAAGCTTATTTTTCTCTAATGACCTTCAAATAGCTACTATTGAGTGGCACAAGAGGAGGGCTCAGCTGAGCACAGAGGCAAATAAATAAAAGATCAGTGATTTCAGGCCTAAAACTGATATCTAGAAATCATGATTGGCTCTGTTTGCCTGCACATGATGTGGACCAGATACAAAAGTCTGAAGGCTGGTTTGGTTTGGCTGAGAACTGTAGCGGCAAAAGCAGCACCCTGGCAGGACAGGAGCCGTGAGAGACGGGCAGGCCTATCAGCAGCGTGCTCCCCGTGCCCTCTTGGGACACAGCCGGAGAGTAAAGATAAACAACAAAGAACTTCCCAGGAGATGAAGCTGGGGACCAGGAGGGACGACTGACAGAGCTCATCACACACAGCAGCTCCAGCTGGCGAGCCAAGGAGTGAAGGCCGAGGCTGCTGGAGGGAGGCTCCTCAGCTCCTGCCTGACAGGATCAGGTATTTGCTGAAGACCATTGTTTGTGTTTTCCATTTTCCATCCTTACCTTTTCTTGAAGTTATTCATTTCATCTTTGTCACATAACATTAAGTTTTGGGTATATGTTGGAGAAGATGAAGATAATATATCTTTTAATTTCTAGGTTATTGTCCCCTCAAGTTACCCTGAACACAATGGAAAGGACTGAGCAGAAATCCACGATTTTTAAATGGATACTATAAATGGATAGGTTTCCTCTCTCTTGAGACATAGGTATGTGCGAGAAACGATGTACATGGATATTTGACTGGCCCAAGAGAAAGATCCTGGCAGAAAATGCTAGTTATCAATTGTCTCATAGTAACAGAATCTCTCTCATTTTTAACTGAGCACTTGTCACTCAGAAAAAAAGCTTCCTTTGTACTTAGGTGTGTCCATGTGACTAAGTCCTGCACATTGGTTTGTGAGTGGAAGTGAGATGGGCAACTTATAATTTATCCTTTTAAAATAAGAAGTATGCCCTTCCCTCTTCTTTCTTCCTACCCTGTAGCTGGACTACAAAGGTTGTGAGCCATCTGGAACTTTACAGATGAGGTAACTGAACCAAAACAAAGGAGCAAGGAGATATAAGGGCCTGACCCTTGATTCATGCAGATGCTGTATGGCCCTTGGCTGCTTATATTCACACTGATAGGAAAGCAAAGGTAACTGCTCTCAGATATAAACTGCTGTTTTGAGCCACTCTTATCAAAATGAAATCTACATCCTTCCTAATGTAATTCCACAGATTGATATCATCATACATTTCATTTTTTAGGTTCACACTGATGATTATAAAAATGATCATATTAAAAGATAATTTTAAAGAGTATAAAGACTCTCTGCATATTTTATCACAATGGGCAGAGATCCATAATTCTATATTCATATATATATCCAGAGACACAACATAATTATCCACCTAACATAAAAGAATGATGTACATTAGCATAAAATATGGGTTAATTCTTTACACCAGTATAATATTCAATAAAGGGCCCAGTTGTAGATCCAGTTCGGGGCTGGATCTAAAGCTTGCTTTTGAGCCAAGTTCTGTTTCATGATGTTGCGCAATTGTAGCAGTCACTGGGGACACTCCTCACACATTTCCCAGGTCCCACCATTCTGGTGCACACCCAGAACTTTCCATCTCAAGCACCCATTTCTCTCTGTCTGAGGGATTTCTCTGGTGCTCATGGCCAACATTGCAAGTAAAAGTGCTGGAGTGTTGACACCTCCAGATGTAGTCTCAGCCCATGACAGGAGAGGAGACTACAGCTTCCTTACTGTGCAGGTGGCTCATGTCTGAAGTGTGCTGTATGTACACTGTCTCCCAGAGGTCTGCAGTAGGAATGAGCCCCAGTGGTCCATGACACAAACCTGCTCACTAACCCAGCCTGCATTGGCCTCACTTCCCTATTCTCTTACCAGAGCTTTCCAGGATCTTCCGGTAAAACTATTAGCATTTAATTCCTTTCCTCAGGGTCTGTTTCTGGAGGCACCCTACCTAAGTCACTAGCATTTTAACTCCTTACAGTTGACAAACCAGTTTTTTATACATTTCTAATTTGAACCCCACGAAGCCTTAGTGGCAGAAGCAGAGGGCACCATTTCACAGATGCAGCCCAGAGAATTTAAGAGGCTTACTCATTACTCTTCCCACTAGTTTTGCTGGCAAGGGCAAAGACTGTCTCCTAGAACCAACACATCACTTTTTTGCAGATTGCTTTTACAGGGTTCTGCTTGTTCCTGGCAGGTGATATCCTCTCTTGGGTCCAGTTATACCACCCATTTGTAAAATAATAGACTGAACAAAGACAAATATGGGTCTTCCTTTCTCTGAATTTTTAAAGATTTAGTTGTCTTTACATGGGAGAAGAACCAAGTGACTACAATGTTCATTTGAAAGCCCAAAATGTAGACAACTCACATGTCACAAACAGAATGGGATCTTTCAGGACACACTTCCTGGAGTTCATGGTAAGGTCACAGTGGCAAGAGGAACAAGAGGTTTATCTCTTTTTTATGTGAGCCTAATTTTGCATATCCCATTGCAATTAGGCAAAAGATGCTTTTGCACCTCTTCCATGGATGAACTCAACAAAAGTCCCTAAGAATCTGTTGCCAAACTAATCTGTATCTCCCTTTACTTACTTCATGGCCCCTGAGAGTCAAAAGAACTTGCAGTTTGTGCCAGAACCCTTTTTAAAGTAACCGCGGCCCTTTATCTGCATCAGATTTTTCATGTACACAAGTTTTGCCATGCTTTGTGATGAAGCGTGGTGCTTCATAGTGAAGATTAATTTTATTACAAATAATAGTAGGAATATTATAAGAATACATTTTTCTTTGAATATATTCTTTTTCAAACGAGTCCCTTTTTTTTTATTTCTAGCCTTTCATCCCTGCAGAAATGTGTTTCATAGCAACAAAAGTAATAGAAAAGGAAAAAGCAGGCTTCCAAAAAGGAGACATTATTCTAAAATAACCATCCCATTCCTTACAACCTGAAATTCCAGTACATGTAACTGCAGAAAGTTTAAGAGAGAAAAACAAAAAATATTAGAAAACCACGCTAGTATTAAACCATAGCAGCCCTCAGCCCTCCAGCAGTTCCTTCCTAATCTTTTTAAATCAGTTCCTATAGAGCTGGATTTATTGAATAGATCCATATAACTTTTATTTACCTTATGAACTTAGGCACTATGATTTTATAATTTCCTTTTCCTCTCTTTCATAAACAGATAAAACCCATGAAAGGATACTTATCACACACATATGCTAGTGCTAATTTTACAATGAATTAACATTTGGCAAATATAATTTCTGATTCATGAGAATGTGTTAAGGGCCACCTAAATTCATATCAATATGGTAACCGCCCTTTCAGATTAGAAAACAGAGAAGAAAATTTTGCAATTCCCCATCCTGGTAGTGTTCCCTGCCAAGGAAATGTTCTAATCATAGACTTATCCTAGTAGATCCTCAATAAATTCTTATTGGAATTAATTAACTCCAAAGAGTTACTCAGTTTTAATTCTTGGAACCTAACTTAACATGATAGAAGTCCTAGTTATTGAATGAAGAAGGCAAAGGAGATTCCACTATCTCCTAGGATTTCATGAACTTTTATCAACAAATGGCAAATATAATTTCTAATTATTAATTGTGTTCCTTCTATCTTTTCTCCCAAAATGCAAGATGAAGTAGGTCTTAAACTTGCCAACCTAATTTAAGGTTGATCTCTTTAATATGGCTTTTATTTAGAATGAGATATTTCCAAAAATATGTTCTAAGAGTATGTTCACATAAGAATCACTTTGAAAAAAATTTACCATTTAGTATACAAAAGACTATACAAGTAAAAAAAAATAAACAAAATAAACTGTCTTTGCTTGACTCTATATTCTGCAAAACCAGCTAACCATGAAACCATTTTCCTTTTTAAAGAACCACTTATTAACATTCCATAGTATCCGTATTCTATGCATTGTGTGTGAAAAGGTAGCAGCAGGAGCTGATCGAAGAAAGGAGAAAAGGAAGGAAGGAAGGAAGGAAGGAAGGAAGGAAGGAAGGAAGGAAGGAAGGAAGGAAGGAAGGAAGGAAGGAAGGAAGGAAGGGAGGGAGGGAGGGAGGGAGGGGGAGGGAAGGAGGGAGGGAGGGGCAAGATTAGGGAAGTAGGTAGAAATATCATGCAAGGTCTTACAGACCCTGAAGAAAATTTGTGGCTTCTAAATAAAATGAGAAATCATTGATAGTTTTAAGTAGGAGCATTACATCCATTTTATAACTTAAAAAGTGAATTATGGCTGCTGTGTGGGAAATGGCTTGGACTGTGGTAAAGAGTGCAGGGGCAGGGACAAATTGGGATGTTACATAAGTTGTTCAGAAAAGAGATGGCAGTGAGGATGGGAAGAGTAAAAATTCAAGATATGTTCTTAAATGTTTGTATTCAAAGTTATAATATCACTTTAATAGTGCTGTATTTCTTTGTTATTTATTAACACATGCAAAGTGCTTAGAATGGTTCCCGGCATATCATAAATGCCAATTTCTGTGAGGTCTTTAGCGTCAATATTGGCTGGTGCCTATACTCAGTGCAGACTCAGCTCAGATGGCTTTTCTTAACCATCACCCCCTCCCTTTTCCAAGCTGAGAACTTCCCCGATACACACCCTCTTAGCGTATGTGCTTCTTTACATTTCTAACATGTCATGTTTTACTTTAATTCATTTTCTATCTGCATTTCCCACTGTAATAAGAATTGAGGTGAAGAGTTAGGTCTTCACGTCTATATCCCCAGTGCTTAATTAACATTTAGTAACTACTTATTAAATATGGATCAAAAAATCAATGGGATATAGAACACTATATCAGCCAATAGTACCACCCAACCAATAGATACTCTGAAGCACATGTAATTGACCAGAGTGAATAAATTTGTAGAAGAATAAAGGCAGAAAAAGTTAGAGTTTTGAAACCTAGGCCAATCCCACAGCAGTAGCCTAGTAGTAAATATAAAAGTTGAGGATTAGATTTCAGGACAACTAAATTCTAATTCCTGAGCCACTGCTTACAGTCCATTTGATCTTAGTCAAATCACTTACCCCCTTATAATTCTCTCATCTGCTAAAGAGGCATAACAATACTTCCTTTCCGTACTTGTGCAAGAGAGATGTATCTTAATCTTAACCTGATACTGTCTGTGAGATTGCTTTAACAACTGTAAATGTCACTACCGATTCCAATATTATTTCTTGCAAATAGTTGAGAAGTATAGGTGAACCTGAGTTCCTTCCCAGTTTTGAATTTCTTTAGGCAGAATGATGAGCATTTGTAAAAATTGCTTGTTTTATTTGCTTAGTGTTGGACTCCACCACTGTCTCAGTTCTATGCTCTATGCTAGTTATAATAAAATAATATTTACTGAACATTTACTCTAGCAAACTCTCCTACATACTTTACCTGCACTAACTAATTTAATCAATAGCCCTATGCAGTGGGTGCTACCACCATCTCTGCTGTACAGGTAAGGAGAGTGAGGCACAGAGAATTTAAGTAACTTGTCCAAAGAAGCCCAAATGGTAAGTAACAGGTGTGGGCTTTGAACTCATGTGGTCTGGTTTCCGAGTTTGCACCTTAAATGCCACATTCTCCTGCCTCTCATGGTAGAGGACCCAACATTATGGACACACTGAGCCATGAAACGATCTCTCCAAAAGCCCCCTTTTGCCCCCTCTCAACTGCAACCAATTTGCAAGCATAGAATTCAGCACCATTTCCTAAGGCATTTTTCAGGAGTTCAGCCAATTCCCATCACAAGGTTCTCCACACCCAAACAGACTTATATCTGTGCTTATAATTTCCACTTTCACTTAACCAAAGGCATTCTGAATTTCAAGAAGCAAAAGGAGATTAATTTTATCCTTTTAATTTCCTAGAACATCCAGCCATTACTCCATTTGATTAGTAATGTACAAATGTGAGGGGAATTTGTTGCTGTTTAGAATACAGTAAATCCTGTGAGTGCTCATTGGCCTAATACCACATTTGGGAGGAAGGACCTATGTTGTTACTAGGAACAGATTTACACAAGTACTGAGGAGGTAGTATTTCCCTACTGAACTGTCACAGGATGGAAATTCCACCATTATTCCTCAAAATCCTTAAGAAAATGTCTTATGTACTAAGTTGAGGCACTATTCAATTCAACAGTTATCAAGGGCCTACTATTCTCTAGCTGCAATTCTATTATTCATTCAGCACCACAATGATTAAGGTCTTCTTACAAGCACCAGTCTTTGTGTTAGGAAGTAGGGATGTAACAGCGAATGATATAGATAAAGCCCCTTCCTTCTTCCTTCTTAGAGCTTACAGTACTGCAGGAGAAATGTACCCTAAAGAAGTAATTATATAAATACTCAAATATGCCAGGGGAAAGTTTTACGCTGGTGGAGAGAAAGCAATGAAATGTGTGACAGGAGCAATCTAAAAAGTGGGTGGGCCAAGGAAACTTTCCAGAGGAGGCAAACTTTATATGTTCATTTTTCAGTTTTCTAATGGTCTTAAATAGTTGACAATACCCAATACACAGGATAAATTTACATTAAGATGAGAAAAAAGGGGGAATATGTCAGACAAAGGTATTGCTACTGAGCCTTAGAGAGGCATAGCATCGAAATAACAAAGTGACTATGGGCAGCATTGAAATCCGGGACCATTTGGGTCAGAAAAGCATGGGCCCTTAACCATACCGCATATGAAATACTTGAGGAATAAATAAATGACTTCTAAATAATTGTCATAGTCTATTCAGATTTTGATTAACAGAATAACATAGGATGGGTGATTTATAAACATCAAAAATTTATTTCTCACAGTTCTGGAGACTGGAAAGTCCAAGATCAAGGTACCAAGACATACTGTGTCTGGGGAGAGCCTGCTTCTGGTTCACAGATGGCCATCTTCTCACTTTGTTCCTGGCAGAAGGGGAGAGGGAGCTCTCTGCAGTCTTTTTCATAAGGACACTAATTCCATTCATAAGGGATCCACCCTCATGACCTAATCACTCCCAGAAAGCCCCATCACATTAGGGGGTAGGAATTCAGCATATAGATTTTGAGGGGGCACAAACATATATAGTTTATAACAATATAGGACACAAGGTACAAATTCCCTGATTAACCTCTAATTAATCAAATAAATTGGATTAAATAATAAAATGAAGAAATTTGAACTATGGTACAAATCTAAGACATCCTGCTTCTTGCCTCAATGCTACATCCTAACAAGGAATAAAAGCTAAATAATCAAATGAATACTTTGAAATAGAGTTGACTCTTAATTGTCCATGCTCTTAGAAGAAAACAGAAACTGACCGGTAGTAGGAAAAAGGAGTAACACTTTCTTCTTTTCAAAAACTTTTGCACACATAATCTCCCTGCTCCGCACTTAACTACAAAACAAAAAACAAAAATGCTTACATGCTGCTTGTTTTTTAGGGTAAATTCTAATATCCGGGCCTAAAGACTCTCCAAAATTTGATCTTTAAAACTCCATTGCAGCCTCTTCTGAAAGAGTGGTGCATCATGCCATTTGGTCTGCCTCCTTAATTCTCAATGCACCTTGAGCTTTTCATCCTAAATTTAGCTTATACCACAGGGCATGCCTTGCATGCTCTGAAATTCACTAATTAAAATCCTAACCCCTTTCAAATACTGGCTCAGATCACATACCCTCCAGGAAGCTATCCTGCTATGCTGGCTAGACCTGACATCTTCTTCCTTATCTAAAACAGTCATTCAGTACTTAGCAAACACCATCTTATATTGCCAGTTATTTCTGATATAAAGAGAAAGCACAGTTATTTCTGATATAAAGAGAAAGCAATTTGGAATCCAAGAATTTTAGGTCTGGAAAGCACTTAAGATTAAGTCAATTCTTTCATTATATAAATAGAGAGATGAAGTTCTTGATTAGTTATTGAAGAAGTCAGAACTAGACTCAGTATTCCATCTTCAGTTCAAGAAACTTCCCAGTATACCACACACTTAAAAATTTTTTAATTTAAATTAAGAATTTTACTTAAAATTTTTAAAATTTACTACATGTGTGATATAATACAACTGGATAATTAATCCGGAAGTTACATTTTTAAAAAAAAGTAAGTTGTCAACATTGTATAATACATTTAAATGTTCAACCAAGCTTTCTTTAACTCGATGATAAAATGTGCTTTCAATTAACAAATGAAAGCAACGAGGAAGAATGGGTCCAAGAGTGATGAGGAAGAGATCTCTTGGGATTGAAATTTTGCTATAAAAACTCAACAATCTAGATAATCTACAGAGAGATTTGGGAATTATCCATTATTTTAGAAGCGCCAATTCCTTCTCATCTCATCTTTTCAAAAGCAGGCAATTTGGATTCATAAGCAAGTGGCGCATAGCACACTGGTTTGGTGCTTGCGAGGAAGGATTTCATCTGTTGAACTGGAATGCCCCACTATTTCTAGGAACTGTGCTTGGAACAAAACACTTCCCTGTGATACATCTAAAATTAGTCATTCTTGTTAGATGAAGGGAAAATTTTGCAATGGTTTTTCCCATTCAGATGATGACTGTCCTGGCACAGGAGGTTAAGATCCTGTGAGTGGGTTCAACTGGATGCCAACTTATGGTGCCAGATCACAGGGTCTCTTCATAAAATTTATGATTGGCTATATCCCATGGAGCAAAATGGTTCACGGATTAAGAGAGTCAAGATATCTTTATTAAAGAACTTCCCTAGATCTCCCTCTTTTTTTTATTTTTGGGGGGTTTCCATTTTGATTTGGAATTGGAACAAAGTTCCTTCATGTTATCTTCTTCCAAGGGAAGTTCTCTTACTCTTGACATGAAGACAGCCATCTTCAAGAATATCGTGAGCCTTAATCTAACTTTCAAAACTAAATAGACCTCTCTTAATCCATCCTTGCCTCGCTGAGTTCTTTAATATTCTCTCAAGTATCAGAGCATTGCTTGGTTCTCACAAGAATTTTTGTCCATTGTATCTTTGGTGTCTTTTAGGCCATTTCTATTTTCTGTAAGCAGCAATGTCCACTCAACAGTTTATACTGAAATTGAAGATAAAGCTTAATAAGCAGACAATGCCTCACACAAAAACACTCCAGCTACATCTGACCAGTAGTTTTGTCCAGTTAAGTGACAGCTTATGAAATGTAGCCCAATAGACACAGTTGCAGTTTTAAAAAAGAACCCAAAGAGTTACATGTTATGAGGACACAAAGCTATGAAACTCATTGTGACATTATGGCTAGACAAAGAATATTTTGAGTGGCTGAATAAGAAAAACAATGCTGCTTATTTATTCTGTCTGGAAATGTAACTTTCTTGATACCATTCTGACTCTACCACACCAAAAATATCCTAATTGCTTATACATATTTTATTTTTATTTCTGGTGTTCTATTTATAACACTAGCTATCTCCACATCAGCATGGGTAGATTCCAAATAAGATTTCAAGTCTCACCAGGGCAGATGGGGCAGTTAGACTCAAGGAATTTTAAGATACTTTCTATCCTCAAATACCATGCTTCCATTGAACGTAGTTTACATGGCACCCAGCAAAATATCTCTCACATGGTTTGGTCAGATGATGAGTGCTTTCAGGTGACAAATATCTGAATCCATGGGAATTTTGACTCACAAGTTCTCTGAAACACTGACTGAAAATTCATGGTCTTAGAGCAGTTATTTCATGAACATTGAATTTTCACAGGTTTATGTTCAGAAATACCATAATTAAAAAATGCAACAATGTGATTTGATGAAAAAGTTGTGTGTTTTGTGTGTTACTCTTTAATTTTCTATCCAATACATTTTGGAAAAGTGCACTTGGCTTAAAAAGGGCATGCCTCACCCATATGTGTCCACTTCATGCAATTGCAAAACCTTCCCCATGATTTCCCTTCCATGAACCAGAGGGTGCCTCTCCCTGCCAAGAAGCTTGTGAGAAAAAATTTCAGAGAACTCTCCAGTTCATACAGTAAGAAATCATTTTCCAGTTTTTACATGTCTAAATAGATTACTAATTGTTTTCAGATTTTTCTTGTTTTTACAATTGCTTAAACATGGATTTTGCTGTCTGCACATCTTTAAGAAGCCATCTTTTATACTACACAAACAGTATGGTGTCTTTACCTCCTCTAGCTGCCAGCAAATGGAACAATAATACAAGAGGACTGAAGAGCAAGGGGGCCCCTAGTGCTTTGGTTTCAGCGTGAACCAAATTTGCGCATGATCTCAAAATTTAGTAGGGTGGCAGCTCCGGAAATTCTCTATAGAAAGGACTTAATGGTGAAAAGGTTTTTGGAAGTGGAAGCTAACTGATTCGTCTTGAAGCTTCATTGAAGAGCAAGCACACTTGATTTCATTTAGATTGATTGTCTCAATTGATTATAAGCTTATTAGGTGTGACTTGGAGAGGGGTGTCCATGGGGATTTATGATAGGGGCAAGCCCCTTTTTCCTCAAGGTCTACACCATGGCAATGCCACTGCTAAAGCTCTCAGAAGTGAGATTACTCAGGTCTGTGTTTATTTAATAAATGAGAGTCAGGTCAAGTCCATTGCCCACCCACATTGCTCTGCAATTTCATATTTCCTTATGAAATGATTTGGAGGTTCAAGCTGGATTCTGCCCTGGCTCGGATGCCAGACAATAATACTTCCTGCTCAAACCTCATACTGAGTGCAGAGGAGAGCTGCTTTGCTGAACAATTGCACAAGTGGTGGAACAAGAGGGATTCTGTATTTTATTTTTATAGATGATTGTTTTCTCTCACCCAGACTCTTCGGTGAGTCATTTTTTAGCATGTCATTTTCTTCTAATACAACTTTTCTAATGACTTCTTGGTCCTGTGAATATAAACGGTATATGGTGGAAGTTTCTGCTTGAACATTTACAAAGCTTAGCTTATTGCTGATTTCTGCTTGCTCCTTCTGGGCCTGGTTTTCTCTGAAATATGTTTTTATTTGGACTCAGTTACACTAGAATCTGCTTCTCTGTAATGGAAAGGGATTAGTCTGCTGTGAACTGCAACTTGTTTTGATAGCTGGGAACTTTGAGCTAAAGGGACATTACTGTTATCAAAACAGCAAAGAGCTTTTCTTGGAAGTAGAAACTGATATGGTCTTTTTTTCCCAGTTTTGCTGCCTGAGGTCGTATCCCTTGACTACAAGCACACACTCTATGCTTTCTGGAGCCTTCTCTCCTTCAAATCCCATAGGCCAACTATAGAAAGATCAGAGTCTTGGGCAGAGTCCTCAAAAGGATACAGATCAGGGCATCAAAAGGCCATAAATTCAACCAGGGTAGTGGTATTTGGAAACAACCTTAAGTCCTAATCTTAGAATGAAAATATCTGAATTTCAGACCCAGTACAATTTTTGAGGTTCTTTGTATATTAAATAGGTACAGAGAAGTATACATATACTTTCAACTTGAACCATATGGGAGAATATTAAGTTATTTTAATTTTACTAGGGGCAAAGCCTGCCAAAGTATTTTAACTGAGTAAGGTACAGCAAACATAAAAACTCAATTAAAGTTTTCCTATGTAGCTTTTGCCATGTCTGTATTCTAGATTTTTTTGAAACATTACCAAAATGAGAAATTAAAATTGGGTCAGACATTTATAGCTGTCAATCAAGCTCATGCAAAAGTGACCCCATTGATCCTGACATGTTCCACTAAAAAAAAATAAGGAACCAGGATGGAGCTGCTATCCCATCACTGGCAGCTGTTGGGGTAATGATGTGGTCCTGTGCTTTAGAGCACAGTGATATTACTCACCGTTAACTCTGGACATGCATTAACAACATAATCATCCTGCTGTGCTTATCCTAGCCTATGGAAAGAGGATGGTTTGTTAGCATCACAGAGTGAAACATGGTATATTGGCAAGATGTATTTAGCTCCTATTTCCCCTGAAGCTGTTCCAGAATTGCATTAGAGAAAAAAAGAAGGGTATCAGATCAAAAGGACAAAGCATATAAGTGTCCTCAGTGGATAAAACATTTCAACCAAGATTTAGAAGTTGTAAAGTACAGCAGAATGATTAGCAAGGGAGTGGAGTGAGGAGCTGTAACAGAAGGCAGCTGTGTGTGCTGTGGAATAC
Source organism: Manis pentadactyla (assembly GCF_030020395.1). Lineage (NCBI taxonomy): Eukaryota > Metazoa > Chordata > Mammalia > Pholidota > Manidae > Manis > Manis pentadactyla. Next base: position 62,846,317 of record NC_080021.1, read on the forward strand.
CCAAGGGAATCAAGGTCATTTGACCTGCAGGAATCCCAAGAGGCTTGTAAGCACCTGATTTGGCCGGAAGAGAAGGGAGTGGAGGTTAAAGCTGAGACAGGAAGAATGGAAGTCTGTATGAAAAAAATATTGTCCATATGGCCAGATAGCTACCATACTCTTCACAGTTCCTGGGAGACCAGAGTTCTGATCTCTGCAGATAGTGCCTGGAAAGGCTCCATCTATCCTTGGTACACATCAGAGGACTTCAGTGAGGTAAGAAGCTTAAAACTATTGTACGCCCTAGGTGACTTCCTCAAGATGCATTGTCCCCAGGGGAGCACAAAGCATTGGTCCGGAGCCAACGCTCTCATTACCAAAAACTAAAGAGAGAAAATATGTCTGCATAAGGCTTTCTTAGTGGATAAAGGGTTCCTGCTTTCCATTAAGTCTTATGCACACTGGGGATTCCTGCAACCAGAAAGAGTTTTTACATAATGAATAGAAAAAAAATATATATGTATTCCTTTGGTTGCCCACTACCTGTAAGCTCCCTTCTTCCAATTCTTACCTTTCAAAAAAAGTTAAAACCCTACTTTATTCAAATACCCTCTTACAACCCAAAGTATACCTACTCCTCTCTAAAAGGAGGCTATCCATAGTTTGATAATTACTGAATCATTCCAAGTCCAGGATCTCCAGTTAAGCAGGCAGCACTTACTGGGGCTTCTTGTCCCATTGTAAACACACATTCATAGTCCTAAGGGAGCTGAAACCTTGCTCATCTTGAATGTGCAAGTTTGTATTACTCATTAGTCTTGCCAATGGGTTTCAGCCCCGGGCAAGTTCACTATGGATTCAATGTGACCAAAGAAATGACAGTAGAATGTTCTTGGGGTGAAAGGGTTATACCCAACTTGATTTCCACAATGGCAGGTCAAATACTAAAATACCGTTCACTCAGAGTGAGTCTGCATGCAGCAAGCCAGTCCCTGCCTCTAGGCATCTCTGTCCCCGCAGCCATCTCAGTCTCTGTCCTCGGCACTGCCACCACTCCAGCCTCTGCTCTGCTCTCCTGCAGCCTTGCAGCCGTGCCACCATGTCACGCAGAGCACTGGGTGGAGCTCTTCATATGGAGTCAATAGCAACACATCACCCACACATGTGTAGTGAGCCACCAACCAGGGCCAGGCGAGAATCCTGGCCACAGGAACCTTCACTTTCTCTACATCATCTATCCACATTTACTAGAGATGTGATAATATGGGAAGGAACTCCAAGAGATGACATGGTTTCCATCCACACTTCTCCCAGACCTCATAGTATAGCATAAATTTATTCACTCTTGATGAACAAGATCACCCAGACCACACCCTTCCCAATTTTCCTGTTTTTTTCCAATGACAGGCAGTAAGTTACTTTGAAAACTGCAGAAATGTAGCTGAGGTATCATGGCTCCTATCATGAAAAGGGTTTGGGGCCCTGTGGGGAAGTTGGGGTTCCTATGGCCAGAATCCTCACTGACCTTAAACCACCTGATGGTGTAACTGGCCTGTTGCTAGGCTACCACTCCACACCTTTAGGCAATAAGCTATTATTGCACTATATAGAGAGCTCGGCTCAGTGCTCTGGGTAACAGCAGAGACCTTAGTGCTTGACTTACCACCAGAAGAACAGGCCAGGTAATAAACCCTTTTACCCCAAAGAAACGTTATACTGTCATTTTTTTTGGAAACATTGAATCCATAGGGAACTTGCCCCAGGGGCTGAAACCCATTGGCAAGACAGGCACAATTCCATTTGTCACCTAATCGCCCTACAGCCTGCTCTTGCCAGTACAGTGCGGGTGGCCTCTGAATGCCCAGGAATCAGTGTTAGCGCAGAGCCAGTGCCCAACAGGCTTTGGAAACTTTGGGTATTTCCTGAACCCTAATACATAATTATTTGGTGAATGACATCAGATTCCTCTGAAGAACTAGGATGAAGATTCACAGTATGTATCTGTGGTGATATTGAGGCATCCTTTCTCGAGTGTATGTCTGTTCTTGGAGGTCTGGGTCTGTGAACTGACTTAGATCTGGGAATCACATTCTCAGGACTTAACAAGTTCGCAGGCATCCAAGGTCAAGTCATCTCCAGTCTTGTGTATTCCCAGGCTACCACCAATGATACCTGAGGACAAGGCCCTTCTCATTACCTATCATTGTAGCTGCAGCCACTTTCCTCTGATAGTTAAATACCCCTTATATGGTTTCTTCTACCCTAGGATATTTGCACTCTACTGATGACAGGAAGCTCATTTCAACTGCAGTCTTCCTCCAACATTTGAAAATTAGAGGACTTTCAAAGAACTTGGCATGCCTTTACCACTATATTTAGCAAGACCTTGATATAGAGAATACCTTCTGAAATGTCTTTGCAAACACCGTTAGGATGGGTGAGTAAAGCACAAATAACTTAATTCCAGCAATTCTATCACTCTGAACCTTTGGACCTTTTCTTACACCTCATGCCAGGGAATTTTTAACATCTCATATTTATTTGGTATAAGCCACCTTTGAATCCAGGTGTTAGCCTTCAACCAAGAAAACATTCTAAATGAATTAACTGTTCAATTCAACTTGATCTGATGTTCTTCTTGTCTTAGTATCTTGGAATATCTTTCTATACATCTCTCCCAAATTTTTCCTAAAGACTTTCCAGGTCTTCTAATTCCTTTGAGATTAAAATCTCCTCAGTCTAACTTTGAATCTGGCCTCCAGTTATATTACATTCCCAGTTCTGGTAATAAATTTGCAGACATTGAGGTGTAGAGGTCTTCAGAAGAAATAGCTTCCCTTGCAGGGAAATTTTCTCCAAAATAAAAAGTTTTGTCATTATCTTCCATTCAGGGGTGAAAAAGCCTTATCAGACATGGAAGGTGAGATAGCTACAGCTGGGAAGGGGACCAGTAAGAGAGGGTTCAGGGTCCATCAAGGCCTTTATATCTTCCCATATCATCTAATATGCACTATTCATGTGCTTTCATACCTTCTTAATCAAAGCTCAACTTTCATAGGGAGACTTGGCATTCTGGTGAACTCGAATGTATTTGATAAACTGTGAACTTTGACCTATTATTTCTCTATTTTTACCCATTTCCATCAGAAGCAAACACCCTTCTCTATATCCTTAAGATTGCACGACCTTAATTCTGTTTCTGTAATTGCATCAAGATGATAACATCAGAAATTTACCTTTAATGGACACCTCATTAATGGTAACCACAGGTGTTAATTAGCTGTCTGCCATTGCATATCATAGGTTACCAGTTACTGACTGGGTATTAACTGAAGTTTTTAACTGCCTTTAACCTCAGTTTAATCAGACATGAGGTTGCCCTAAGGCTTTGAGGCCAAGAACCTACTTCCTGGCACCCATGTCTATACAAGTTAGATCCTTGGTTGTACATTCCTAAAACTGACTTTGGATAACTGGTTCCAAAATCAAACTAATGGGAGTTCAGAGAATCAATAGAAATGCTTGAAAATCCGGTTCAGAAAATGACAGGAAGCAAGAAAGACTTGGCAGCCAAGAAAAGAGCCAAGGTCAGAGTTCAGAAGAGTCTGGTTAGGATGCCATCGCTGGTACCACAGCTACCAGATGCCTCCTATCAAGCCTCTGGGCTTGACCTTGGCTGAGCCCAGGTTAATGCCCAATATGGCTGCCCATGTGTAGGGAGATAGAATATTCCTTTTTGACTTCTGAGTGTCACGCAGTGAAGAATTCTCTCCAAATAGAAATGATGCTTGAATGGTAGCTGGCCAAAACTAACTAAACATTTACTAAATTTTTTTTTTTTAAATAATTATTTTTTATTGAAGGGTAGTTGACGCACAGTATTACATTACATTAGTTTCAAGTGTACAACACAGTGGTAGAACATTGATATACATAATTCTACGTTCCAGCTATCACCCTACCAAGCTGTTACAATATCTTGACTATATTCCTTATGCTATACATTACATCCCAGTTACTTATTGATTTTACCATAGGAAGTCTGTCCTTTTTTTTTTTTTTTTTTGTGAGGGCATCTCTCATATTTATTGATCAAATGGTTGTTAACGACAATAAAATTCTGTATAGGGGAGTCAATGCTCAATGCACAATCATTAATCCACCCCAAGCCTAATTTTCGTCAGTCTCCAATCTTCTGAGGCATAACAAACAAGTTCTTACATGTAGAACAAATTCTTACATAATGAATAAGTTACATAGTGAACAGTACAAGGGCAGTCATCACAGAAACTTTCGGTTTTGCTCATGCATTATGAACTCTAAACAGTCAGTTCAAATATGAATACTCATTTGGTTTTTATACTTGATTTATATGTGGATACCACATTTCTCTCTTTATTATTATTATTTTTAATAAAATGCTGAAGTGGTAGGTAGATACAAGATAAAGGTAGAAAACATAGTTTAGTGTTGTAAGAGAGCAAATGTAGATGATCAGGTGTGTGCCTGTAGACTATGTGTTAATCCAAGCAAGACCAGGGCAATAAAACATCCACGTATGCAGAAGATTTCTCTCAGAACAGGGGGGGTGAGGTTCTAAGCCTCACCTCTGTTGATCCCCAATTTCTCACCTGATGGCCCCCCTGCGACTGTGCCTGTCTTAGGTTGTTCCTCCCTTGAGGAATCTTACCTGTCTCTGGCTAACCAGTCATCTTCCGGGGCCATACAGGGAAATGTGAAGTTGGTAAGTGAGAGGGGAGCCTTATTGTTTGAAAAGGTTAGCTTTTTACTTCTTTGCATATTTATGCCCTGTGGCTTCTATGCCCAGCATTTGTCTTGAGGTATCTTTACCACTTGGAAGAATTATGATACTCGGATAAATTTGATATGAGGCACGAATTCTATTTAAGGGTTGTAATTAGGAAGGAAGAAGAAAAGCTATAGAAGTAGCAGGCGGGAGAAAACATGGGAAGATTGATTATTTCTTTGACATATCTTCTTGTAGAGTAACTTCAGCATGTATAGGTTTTAAGCTACTACTTAAATTGCGCACACACATTAACATAATAGGAGTATAGTTACATAACCAAAGCATATCTGTAATTACCAGCCATCTCCAGTGAAACCAAGAAAACCAGTTAGGCACCCTAGGCATTTGTGAAAACTTATCTATGATATGGTGGATATTGTCCAACTGAACTTGAACAGTCTGAGAGAAATCAGACAAATTAAAACAACCCATTCCTGGGGACTGTTCACATGCCATATGTTCTTTTAACAGTAAATAGTCTGTAGTTGTAAGACTTTGGAGCGCTAAACTTGCACTTCTCCAAATTCTTGGTTGAGTTCCAACAGTATAGATCCAGTCAAATTTGTTGTTTTACTGTATGCACAGGCCAGCTTAGATATCTCCTTCCTCATTCCCATGGCAAGTCCAGGAACCGGTGGGATGAGTGCATCTACAGCTGTAGCAGTGCGTGGATCTTTGTTGGGGCTTTTTGATGATCATCTTCTGGCATGAGTCTTCCAGAGAGTGCAGATGTTGGAAGTTCTTTTTCATATTGTATCTTAGTTCATTTTCGGGGTAGCCAAATTAGGCTTTGATCCTCTGTATAAACACAAACAGACCCTTTGCCTACACTTTTATATGCCCTTTATACCTTGTGTAGAACTCGTTGGAGGTTACCACACAGGAACTGCTCCTTTTTTTTTTTTTTTGCTTTGTTTTTGGTATCACTAATCTACACTTACATGACGAATATTATGTTTACTAGGCTCTCCCCTATACCAGGTCTCCCCTATAAACCCCTTTACAGTCACTGTCGATCAGCATAGCAAAATGTTGTAGAATCACTACTTGCCTTCTCTGTGTTGTACAGCTCTCCCTTTTCTCCTACCCCCCCATGCATGTTAATCTTAATATCCCCCTACTTCTCCCCCCCTTATCCCTCCCTACCCACCCATCCTCCCCAGTCCCTTTCCCTTTGGTACCTGTTAGTCCATTCTTGAGTTCTGTGATTCTGCTGCTGTTTTGTTCCTTCAGTTTTTCCTTTGTTCTTATATTCCACAGATAAGTGAAATCATTTGGTATTTCTCTTTCTCCGCTTGGCTTGTTTCACTGAGCATAATACCCTCCAGCTCCATCCATGTTGCTGCAAATGATTGGATTTGCCCTTTTCTTATGGCTGAGTAGTATTCCATTGTGTATATGTACCACTTCTTCTTTATCCATTCATCTATCGATGGACATTTAGGTTGCTTCCAATTCTTGGCTATTGTAAATAGTGCTGCGATAAACATGGGGGTACATTGGTCTTTCTCATACTTGATTGCTGCATTCTTAGGGTAAATTCCTAGGAGTGCAATTCCTGGGTCAAATGGTATGTCTGTTTTGAGCATTTTGATGTACCTCCATACTGCTTTCCACAATGGTTGAACAAGTTTACATTCCCACCAGCAGTGTAGGAGGGTTCCCCTTTCTCCACAGCCTCGCCAACATTTGTTGTTGTTTGTCTTTTGGATGGCAGCCATCCTTACTGGTGTGAGGTGATACCTCATTGTAGTTTTAATTTGCATTTCTCTGATAATTAGCGATGTGGAGCATCTTTTCATGTGTCTGTTGGCCATCTGTATTTCTTTTTTGGAGAACCGTCTGTTCAGTTCCTTTGCCCATTTTTTAATTGGGTTATTTGTTTTTTGTTTGTTGAGGTGTGTGAGCTCTTTATATATTCTGGACGTCAAGCCTTTATCGGATGTATCATTTTCAAAGATATTCTCCCATACTGTAGGGTTCCTTTTTGTTCTATTGATGGTGTCTTTTGCTGTACAGAAGCTTTTCAGCTTAATATAGTCCCACTTGTTCATTTTTGCTGTTGTTTTCCTTGCCCGGGGAGATATGTTCAAGAAGAGGTCACTCATGTTTATGTCTAAGAGGTTTGTGCCTATGTTTTCTTCCAAGAGTTTAATGGTTTCATGACTTACATTCAGGTCTTTGATCCATTTTGAGTTTACTTTTGTATATGGGGTTAGACGATGGTCCAGTTTCATTCTCCTACATGTAGCTGTCCAGTTTTGCCAGCACCATCTGTTGAAGAGACTGTCATTTCGCCATTGTATGTCCATGGCTCCTTTATCAAATATTAATTGACCATATATGTCTGGGTTAATGTCTGGATTGTCTAGTCTGTTCCATTGGTCTGTGGCTCTGTTCTTGTGCCAGTACCAAATTGTCTTGATTACTATGGCTTTATAGTAGAGCTTGAAGTTGGGGAGTGAGATCCCCCCTACTTTATTCTTATTTCTCAGGATTGCTTTGGCTATTCGGGGTCTTTTGTGTTTCCATATGAATTTTTGAATTATTTGTTCCAGTTCATTGAAGAATGTTGCTGGTAGTTTCATAGGGATTGCATCAAATCTGTATATTGTTTTGGGCAGGATGGCCATTTTGACGATATTAATTCTTCCTAGCCATGAGCATGGGATGCGTTTCCATCTGTTAGTGTCCCCTTTAATTTCTTTTAAGAGTGACTTGTAGTTTTCAGAATAGAAGTCTTTCACTTCTTTGGTTACGTTTATTCCTAGGTATTTTATTTTTTTTGATGCAATTGTGAATGGAGTTGTTTTCCTGATTTCTCTTTCTGTTGGTTCATTGTTGGTATATAGGAAAGCCACAGATTTCTGTGTGTTGATTTTGTATCCTGCAACTTTGCTGTATTCCGATATCAGTTCTAGTAGTTCTGGGGTGGAGTCTTTAGGGTTTTTTATGTACAGTATCATGTCATCTGCAAATAGTGACAGTTTGACTTCTTCTTTGCCAATCTGGATTCCTTGTATTTTTTTGTTTTGTCTGATTGCCGTGGCTAGGACCTCCAGTACTATGTTAAATAACAGTGGGGAGAGTGGGCATCCCTGTCTAGTTCCCGATCTCAGCGGAAATGCTTTCAGCTTCTCGCTATTCAATATAATGTTGGCTGTGGGTTTTTCATAGATGGCCTTTATTATGTTGAGGTACTTGCCCTCTATTCCCATTTTGCTGAGAGTTTTTAACATGAATGGATGTTGAACTTTGTCAAATGCTTTTTCAGCATCTATGGAGATGATCATGTGGTTTTTGTCTTTCTTTTTGTTGATGTGGTGGATGATGTTGATGGACTTTCGAATGTTATACCATCCTTGCATCCCTGGGATGAATCCCAGTTGGTCATGGTGTATGATCCTTTTGATGTATTTTTGAATTCGGTTTGCTAATATTTTGTTGAGTATTTTTGCATCTACGTTCATCAGGGATATTGGTCTGTAGTTTTCTTTTTTGGTGGGGTCTTTGCCTGGTTTTGGTATTAGGGTGATGTTAGCTTCATAGAATGAGTTTGGGAGTATCCCCTCCTCCTCTATTTTTTGGAAAACTTTAAGGAGAATGGGTATTATGTCTTCCCTGTATGTCTGATAAAATTCCGAGGTAAATCCATCTGGCCCGGGGGTTTTGTTCTTGGGTAGTTTTTTGATTACCGCTTCAATTTCGTTGCTGGTAATTGGTCTGTTTAGATTTTCTGTTTCTTTCTGGGTCAATCTTGGAAGGTTATATTTTCCTAGGAAGTTGTCCATTTCTCCTAGGTTTCCCAGCTTGTTAGCATATAGGTTTTCATAGTATTCTCCAATAATTCTTTGCATTTCCGTGGGGTCCGTCGTGATTTTTCCTTTTTCGTTTCTGATACTGTTGATTTGTGTTGACTCTCTTTTCTTCTTAATAAGTCTGGCTAGAGGCTTATCTATTTTGTTTATTTTCTCGAAGAACCAGCTCTTGGTTTCATTGATTTTTGCTATTGTTTTATTCTTCTCAATTTTATTTATTTCTTCTCTGATCTTTATTATGTCCCTCCTTCTGCTGACCTTAGGCCTCATCTGTTCTTCTTTTTCCAATTTCGATAATTGTGACATTAGACCATTCATTTGGGATTGTTCTTTCTTCTTTAAATATGCCTGGATTGCTATATATTTTCCTCTTATGACTGCTTTTGCTGTGTCCCACAGAAGTTGGGGCTTTGTGTTGTTGTTGTCATTTGTTTCCATATATTGCTGGATCTCCATTTTAATTTGGTCATTGATCCATTGATTACTTAGGAGCATGTTGTTAAGCCTCCATGTGTTTGTGAGCCTTTTCGCTTTCTTTGTACAATTTATATCTAGTTTTATACCTTTGTGGTCTGAAAAGTTGGCTGGTAGGATTTCAATCTTTTGGAATTTACTGAGGCTCTTTTTGTGGCCTAGTATGTGGTCTATTCTGGAGAATGTTCCATGTGCACTTGAGAAGAATGTATATCCCGCTGCTTTTGGATGTAGAGTTCTATAGATGTCTATTAGGTCCATCTGCTCTACTGTGTTGTTCAGTGCTTCCGTGTCCTTACTTATTTTCTGCCCAGTGGATCTATCCTTTGGGGTGAGTGGTGTGTTGAAGTCTCCTAGAATGAATGCATTGCAGTCTATATCCCCCTTTAGTTCTGTTAGTATTTGTTTCACATATGCTGGTGCTCCTGTGTTGGGTGCATATATATTTAGAATGGTTATATCCTCTTGTTTGACTGAGCCCTTTATCATTATGTAGTGTCCTTCTTTATCTCTTGTTACTTTCTTTGTTTTGAAGTCTATTTTGTCTGATATTAGTACTGCAACCCCTGCTTTCTTCTCACTGTTGTTTGCTTGAAATATGTTTTTCCATCCCTTGACTTTTAGTCTGTACATGTCTTTGGGTTTGAGGTGAGTTTCTTGTAAGCAGCATATAGATGGGTCTTGCTTTTTTATCCATTCTGTTACTCTGTGTCTTTTGATTGGTGCATTCAACCCATTAACATTTAGGGTGACTATTGAAAGATATGTACTTATTGCCATTGCAGGCTTTAAATTCGTGGTTACCAAAGGTTCAAGGTTAGCCTCTTTAGTATCTTACTGCCTAACTTAGCTCGCTTATTGAGCTGTTATATACACTGTCTGGAGATTCTTTTCTTCTCTCCCTTCTTGTTCCTCCTCCTCGATTCTTCATATGTTGGGTGTTTTGTGCTGTGCTCTTTCTAGGAGTGCTCCCATCTAGAGCAGTCCCTGTAAGATGTTCTGTAGAGGTGGTTTGTGGAAAGCAAATTCCCTCAGCTTTTGTTTGTCTGGGAATTGTTTCATCCCACCGTCATATTTGAATGATAGTCGTGCTGGATACAGTATCCTTGGTTCAAGGCCCTTCTGTTTCATTGTATTAAATATATCATGCCATTCTCTTCTGGCCTGTAGGGTTTCTGTTGAGAAATCTGACATTAGCCTGATGGGTTTCCCTTTATAGGTGACCTTTTTCTCTCTAGCTGCCTTTAACACTCTTTCCTTGTCCTTGATCTTTGCCATTTTAATTATTATGTGTCTTGGTGTTGCCCTTCTTGGATCCTTTCTGTTGCGGGTTCTGTGTATTTCCGTGGTCTGTTCGATTACTTCCTCCCCCAGTGTGGGGAAGTTTTCAGCAATTATTTCTTCTAAGATACTTTCCATCTCTTTGCCTCTCTCTTCTTCTTCTGGGACCCCTATAATACGGATATTGCTCCTTTTAGATTGGTCACACAGTTCTCTTAATATTGTTTCATTCCTGGAGATCCTTTTGTCTCTCTCTATGTCAGCTTCCATGCGTTCCTGTTCTCTGATTTCAATTCCATCAATGGCCTCTTGCATTCTATCCATTCTGCTTATAAACCCTTCCAGAGTTTGTTTCATTTCTGCGATCTCCTTTCTGGCATCTGTGATGTCCTTCCGGACTTCATCCCATTTCTCTTGCGTATTTCTCTGCATCTCTGTCAGCATGTTTATGATTCTTATTTTGAATTCTTTTTCAGGAAGACTGGTTAGGTCTGTCTCCTTCTCTGGTGTTGTCTCTGTGATCTTTGTCTGCCTGTAGCTTTGCCTTTTCATGGTGATAGGAATAGTCTGCAGAACTGGGACGAGTGACGGCTGGAAGGACTTCCTTTCTTGTTGGTTTGTGGCCCTCTTCTCCCCCTTCGCGAGGCGCTGGGTTCTCTCAGGTGCGGATGTGGTCTGGATATTGTCCTGTGTCCTCTGGTCTTTATTCTAGAAAGGGTTGTCTTTGTTATATTTTCATAATATATGTTGTTTTGGGAGGAGATTTCCGCTGCTCTACTCACGCCGCCATCTTCCGCCCCTCCTCCACATTTACTACATTTTTAATAAAAACTCTAACACTAGTCACAATTATGTGTAAATGCTTTTCCAGTCCCTTTCCTACAATCCCCTTTACTATTTCTGTTGAGTAATTGGTCAAAAAGTTTAAAAGCTGGTAATAAAACAGTATTTGATACCTACAGATTGCATGTATCTCTCTTTAAGTTTTAAGTATTTTAAAAACTGAGAACATACCAAAATTAGAGTTTATGGGAAATTCTAAATATTTCTCAACTTCTCATTTGACACAGTATCAAACTTTATTCTTTTTAGGCAATGGCTACTACCTGTGTTTCAGTGTATTTGACATACAAATAATTTCTGTTATAGAAGTTATGCCAGTATTGGAGAGGAAAACCTTTCTCCTATCCTTTAAGGTTCTAGCTGGTCTAAGAATGAAATTGACACATGACAGATGATCAGGAGAAAAAACCCAAAGTTTATGTATATAAGAAGGCCCAATAATGAAAATGAGATGTCCAAGGCATGCAGCTTTTATACATTTTAGACAAACAAATATAAATCATTGAGTGTGGATAAAGTGAAGGTTCCTGTTTCCAGGATTCTCACCTGGCCCTGGTCGGCTAGCTCACTACACATGTGTGAGCAGTACGTTGTTACTGACTATATAAAAAGCCCTGCCCAGTGCTCTGGGGGACACAGTGGCAAGGGTGCATGGCTGCGGGAGAGCAGAGACTGGAGTGGTGAAAGTGATGAGGACAGAAACTGAGACAGCTGTGGGGGCAGAGAGACCCAGAGGCAGAGCTGCATGCAGATTCACTCTGAGCGGACAGGATTCTAGTGACTGACCTGCCACTGTGGGAATAAAGTTAACCCTTTCACCCCAAGAACATTCCATTGCCTTTCTTTGGTCTCGTTGAATCCGTATTGAACTTGCCCAAGTCTAAAACCCATTGGCAAAGCAATTGGCGACAGTCAGCAGGGTTCACTGGTGACCAAGGAAAAAGAACAGGCTGCACTTATGGACAGGGAGACATTCAAGTGTCCCCTGTGGATCTGTGGTACTGGGAAGGGGTGGAGGACTGGGGTCCACCCCAAGAGAAAGCTGACTGAAATGACATCACTCTGAAGTGCTGTGGCCCGAGAGGAAGCAGCACGTGAAGGAGCAGTGTGGGAGCTCTGGCTGCCAGGTGCCATGGGGCAGGGGAAGGATGTAGTGGAGCCGTCAGCCCCAGAAATGGAGGAGCAGAGGTTTGACTACACAGGTGTGGACAATACGTTGTTACTGACTCTACAAAAAGACAAGCAGAGGTGGGGGTGGAGGCCTTGCTAGTGCCAGAGGCATCAGCCCCTCGTCGGCTGAGACCCCACCTGGTTGAAAGCTGGTGGAAAGCCAGAAGGACCCGGCAACCACGGGTTCCTCCAGGAGTGGTGCAGCCCCCTCCTCAGGTCGTGGAGCACTCCATGCTCTGCTTCTGTCCTCAGGCTCGAGCACCAAAGGAAATATGGTCTGCTTCTCAAAGGAAGAATTTAAAGGGCCCTGTGAAGGTCATGAAGACCCAGATGTGGGTTAGTTTGAAAAGGCAGGAGCAGACAGATAGAAATTGGACTGGAGCTGTGGCAATTGAGACCGGAGCAGTGGTTCCGGCTGCTGAGGACTAAGCCGAAGACAGAGACAAAGCAACAGGACCGGCCTGTGTGTCTGCAGGACTCTCTGCTGGACAGGCTGGAGAAGGTGGGTGTTGTTAAGGCCCACCCATAGCCTTTTTGTTAACTTGTTTGAGTAGAACTGGTTGAATACAGCCAGGATGACCACTTGGTGGCAATGGATCTCCTCAGGTTTGATGGTTACTATAATTTGTTGTAATTTTTGTTATTTGCATATTGCCATAGCCTCTATTGTTATTATGGAATTTGGTTTCAGTGCTCCAGCTTTCTCACCCAGGGACCATTGCAGAGGACTGAGGGCACAAAGATTGAGAGGAGCGAATCCTGGAGGGGTGGAGTGTGGATAAAATGAAGTTTTCTGTGGCCAGGATTCTCACCTGGTCCTGGGTGGCTCCCTCACTACACAGGTGTGGGCAATACGATAAAGAGCCCTGCCCAGTAGTCTGGGCAACACAGTGGCATGGCTGCAAGGCTGCAGGAGAGCAGAGCAGAGGCTGGAGTGGTGGCAGCTCCAAGGACAGAGACTGGGACGGCTGTGCTAGCAGAGAAGCCCAGAGGCAGAGACCGGCTTGCTGCATGCAGACTCACTCAGAATGGATGGGATTTTAGTGATCGACCTGCCACTGTAGGAACACAGTTGGGTATAAACCCTTTCAACCCAGGAACATCTATTGTCATTTCTTTGGCCACACTGAATCCACAGTGAACTTGCCCTGGGCTGAAACCCATTGGCAAGACAGCAAGACAGTGAAGAATTGACAGGACAAAGAAATGTTTGAGAGCTTCGAGTAGTATGGAATTCTAAACAGCATTTTGGCTAGGGTGGTAAATTACTGAAAAATAACAAACATTGTTTATATGGCCTTCTGTGGCCTTGAAATCCCTGTCTCTTGTGATGAGGCTGGCGCTCTGCCTCCTGGTGTAGGGAGGGCACCTTACCCATGGGAGAGTTATTTCATAGTTTCAAGGTAACAGGGACAGATGTGGGTCAGAGAATCCCTCCTGCTTCTGCTGTTTCTCCAGTTATTGTAATTTAAAGTTAATTTAATTCAAACCTGCCAAAGTGGCACATCTTGGGGTAGCCAGCTCTTGGTTTTTCTATCAGTCTCAAAAGATCTCCCCTCATCAATGCCATTCTTTTCATCCCCACTGACTCAGTTCTGTAAGCTCATCATCTCCTGAACTATTCAATTCAAAATAAATGTCCATCCTCCTCCTGGCTCAGCAATGGTGATGCAGAAGATATGGAGAAGTGCAGATGGTTACTGCCTTCACAGTCGGTAAGGAGACAAGCACAGAATCAACTACAAAGAGTGCAAGTCAGGTTGTGTTTGGGGCTGAAATAAAGATGTAACTAATGAGTTATGGGAAATGGTAGACTGATTATTCTGCTTGGGGAGGTTTGGAAAAACATCACACAGGTTTGTATTGGGCCTTAATTATTTTGAACTGGGCCTTGACTATACAAAATACCCTCCAAACTAGTTTCACTTGCCAGCATCTGTCACTTGGCCAAATTGCCCATAACATTGCTATAGAAATAACTTTCTAAAACTGAAATCAATGTATACCACCTTATCTTCTGAAAAGCCTTCTGCAGCTGTCTACAGCCTAAATGGAAACAAACTAAAATGAAACTTTGCCACATGGAACCAGGTTTCCACCTACCATCTTGGCTTCATCTGAAATTAAACATTGCTAACAGCACCCAGCCATGTTCATCACTGGGAATCACCTTCGGCTGCAGGCAACTACCTCGAGCAGAGTTATCCCTCCTCCATGGGGTTCCCAGCTGCCAAAGACTGCCTGATGCCTAAGTACAAAGCCTGGTCCAGTCACTCAATTCAGCCAATCTCTGAAAGGTCTTCCCAGCTTCAGCTCCTCTGCAGCATCAACAAGATCCTCGGTGCTGCTGCATCACAGGTCAGTTTTTCTTTATTTCTCTTCTTTTTCTGAAGAACTTCCCTGTAAGTCTTCTGCATGCAACCTGCCATCTCAGAGCCTGTTTCCAGGAAATTCCATTTAGGGCAAGCTTCAAGGAACAATGATTTTGCCAAAAACATGTCACAGACTGCAGGCTCTGGAGTCAGACTGCAAATCCATGAATTGCTCCTAAATTACTCTATCGAGAATTTGTTTCTGCTTTCTCTTCACTGTGTGTCCTCTATTCCTGCACTTATTTATACTGCTTAGAGTCCTGTGAGTTAATAATCTGCCTTCCTTGTGGTCTTGCACCATTTTGTATTTATCTCTACCTAATAACATTTAAACAGACTATGTAGTGTACTTAATTTTGCAACAAAAATTAAGGGATTGAATGGATAAAAGTTATGCATAACTGTAAGCAAACTTGTGAAACTAATAGAAGTAAACCTCACACCAGTTTCCTGGTGCTTTGCCTTCATCACTTGTTTCAAGGTGTCTTTGATATCTCTCCATAGGTACCAGGTCTTTTCATTTCAACTCCTATATTAAAGTTTGCTTTCAAAATAAAACCTAAATTTTTAAAAATCAAGATGTGCAAGGCCTTTCAAGACCTGAAAAAATACCTACTAAATGCTATTTCCAATGTAAAACTCTTTAACCCCAAATCTAGCCTAGAACTATTCACCATTGTGCTAAATACCTGTATTTTCCTGCTTCTACATTAACTCGTGCTGGATTCTCAGTCCAGCATCCTCTCACAGAACCTGGAATCCTTCCTCAAGCACTCAGCTCAAAGGACATCATTTTCCTGCAGCTATTTCTGATGACACCAAAGAAAATTAATTTCTTCTCTACATTCTCATTTCCTCTGTGACACTCAACATGCAATAAGTTGCTCACAAGGCATGTATCCTTGCTGTGCAACAAAGTATTGCCCATACTTACACAACACATAATAAAGCACAGAAAAAAAAACAGGATTAGTAAGTAGGATGATGGCTGTACTTTCTCTTGACCTTTCATTTGTCCTGTGATGTCCTGCCTATACCTACGTTAGTGTTCTTATCCTGTTCCTCAGTGATCTCTTAATTAATGGGCCATGTTCTTCATCAAACTGTCCGCACCTTGGGGCAGGGTCTTCTGTCTTTAGTTTTTAGAGTAGCCTATAGTGAAGGGTCATAATTTCTTGGTAAATATGTCAGCCCCACCAAACTGAGGCCATGTAGTGTGCCTGCCTTCTTCATGGCTGTATCCCCAGAATCTCAGAGTGCTCTGACATGTAATATGTTTTTGTCTAATGGATGAATATATTACAGCTTTTGTCAAATATTATCTGTATTTTAGATATTGTTCATATTTACTTCTTTCCCTTCTAGATGGAAAGCTACTGAAATGTAAGACTTGTAATCCATCCTTCCTTAAATTTCCTGCCCTGAATACCATATTATGGGCTTTTACTACAGAAGTATTCACTAAAAAATACTTGGTTTTCTATATGAAAATAAATATTTTCTGTAGGAAATAAATAAATATCCAAAGATTATAGTGTAATCTTAAATAGAAATAATTAAGTCCTGGTAATAGATTTCAGACTTGTCAAACTAATAGTTTTGGGCAGAGAAAAAGAAGGTCCTAAATAATATCCCTTAGTCCTACATGAAACATTTATTGGGTAACTAAAATGACCTTCTGAAATGAAAGGGCTTACAATGCTTATTAATACAGTTTCACAATCATACCAAACTGAATTGGCAAGATGGGGAAAATAGAGGAGAATCACACAATTCATGGTATAATGAAAATCATATTTTTGTTCCTCTATTTACTTGGTTGCTGCTTATGACTTATGAACTGATTTCTCATAAAATTGCAAATAAGAAATGGCTTTCCATTATAGTGGTCTTTTGCTGCCTACTTGTCACAAACCCTCTTCCTGTGAGACAGCCCAAGCATACATCATCTCATCCATTTTCAGACTGAACTGCAGATACCTGTGGTGTGTCTACACAGCATCCAAAGAATGAAACAAGCCAAAAAATCAGTTCATTTAAGGAAAACATATCTCTTATTTGCTACCAAGTGGAGATAATAACCCACTGACAATGTATTCTCTTTTTAAATGATTCTGATCATGTGAGAAACCAATTCTTATCAGTGTTCTTATTTTGAAAAACAAGATCCAAACTTGTGTACTTAGCTGTGCTATAGAATGTTGTCCATATTTACATAGGATTCACCAAATTAAAGAGGAAAATTAAGTGACCGTAAACACTGAAGAGTACATATTCTCTTGGCCTCTCAGTTCTTATTTAATACCCAGTGTATACCTCTACCAGTGTTATCATAATGTTTAATAAATGTTTATTTCTGGCCTTTTCCATTAAGTCAGTACCTTGAAGACACGAACTGTCTTCTACATCTGTGTCTTCGATATCAGTATACTAAGTGTCTGGTCTGTGGTAATAACTGCTTGCCAATTCAATAAATTAATGATGAAGTAATGGTTTGTCACATAGTACATATAAATACAATGTATCATGAGGACAGATGGTTATTAACTCAGAGTAATTTAATTCTGCTAAAACACACAGAGCTGAATACTCCTGGACCATCACTATTAAAATATTATCTCATTATGTTGTAAAATTGCATTAACATAAGGCAGAGAAGAGTGAATATACGAGGACTACTTATGTGAAGACTCAGTATGCAGCTCTTAGACCAAAGTGCCCTCTAAGCCCCATAAGCAATAATCAACCTCTTTGAAGGATCCTCATGATCAAGTGAAGCAAAATTTTTAGGCTTCATAAACCTGTAATGTTTTTAGCTCTTGATACAGTGATATCTTATAATTGACCCCTTGAAAGTCAGAGATATATCTGTCTCTGACCTTCAAAGTCCATCAAGGAGACTATGCAAACAAAAAGAACCAGATTGTTGTGAATCTATCTTTTAAAAGGTTTCGTGATGTTGGTGACTACTTTTCAATATAAACTGCCCCTCCTCTTTCTTTTTATTTTATTTTATTTTTTTTTGTAGATAATTATTTTTTATTGAAGGGTAGTTGACACACAGTATTACATTAGATTAGTTTCAGGTGTACAACACAGTGATTCAACATTTATATACATGACAATTCTAGGTACCAGCTATCACCATACCAAGTTGTTACAATATTTTGACTATATTCCTTATGCTATACATTACATCCCGGTTACTTATTTATTTTACAATTGGAAGTGTGTACTTTTTTTTGTTGTTGTGAGGGCATCTCTCATATTTATTGATCAAATGGTTGTTAACAACAATAAAATTCTGTATAGGGGAGTCAATGCTCAATGCACAATCATTAATCCACCCCAAGCCTACTTTTTGTCAGTCTCCAATCTTCTGAAGCATAACAAACAAGTTCTTACATGGAGAACAAATTCTTACATAGTGAATAAGTTACATGGTGAACAGTACAAGGGCAGTCATCACAGACACTTTTGGTTTTGCTCATGCATTATGAACTATAAACAGTTCAAATATGAATACTCATTTGATTTTTATACTTGATTTATATGTGGATACCACATTTCTGTCTTTATTATTATTATTTTTAATAAAATGCTGAAGTGGTAGGTAGATACAAGATAAAGGTAGAAAACATAGTTTAGTGTTGTAAGAGAGCAAATGTAGATGATCAGGTGTGTGCCTGTAGACTATGTGTTAATCCAAGCTAGACAAGGGCAGTAAAACATCCACGTATGCAGAAGATTTCTCTCAGAACAGGAGGGGGGAGGTTCTAAGCCTCACCTCTGTTGATCCCCAATTTCTCACCTGATGACCCCCCTGCGACTGTGCCTGTCTTAGGTTGTTCCTCCCTTGAGGAATCTTACCCGTCTCTGGCTAACCAGTCATCTTCCGGCTGCCCCTCTTATTTCATTGGGATGGGTGGTCAGTCTGGTGAAAAGAAAGGACCAGGACAAGAGTAATGGCTTGACAAGCCTGGGATTAGCAAACCTAGGTACAGGATTAGAATTATTTAGAGTGATCTGTGGGCTCTCTAAGCATATGCACATGTGCATTAATCCTCAAAAGAACTCTTTGACATTGGGTGCTATTCCCATTTTGCAGATAAGGAAACAAGGGTAGAAAGTTCAAGGAACTTGGCCAAGGTGACACGACTGGTGAGTAGCAGAGCCTGGATCCAAGTGGGGACGGGTGGTACTTGTTGGTTTGCTGGTCTCTTTTCCTGTATTCTAGAGCTTAGCAGAACAGCTGGCACATAGCTGGCACTCAATGGGAGGAAGGGTGGATGACAAATATTGAGTTTAGAAAGTCCTATAAGTCATGCGCTCTATCAAGTCAAATAAAGTAAATATGACTTTGGACTCAAAATAATAATATTTTGACTCAAAATTAGAAGTTAGAGGCAGTTACTGCTTTTCCAGGCAGCAAGGAGGTCAGTGTCAAAAGGAAAGACAGGGATCAGAGAGCTAGCAGACTGTGGAATTAAAAGTCTACAAAGGGCCCTACAAAGAGATAGAAATATGAAATTCAGCTTTGAAGAAGTTGTAGTCAAGATATAGGCAAAAGAACCAGGGTAAAGCTCCCATACGGAGAGTAGAGGTTGATTTTTTTTTTAAGCCAAAAAAATAAAATCTGAGATTTAAGTTCATTATAAACTACTTCCTAGAATCACTTTTCTTCTCAAAGCACAGGCAGTGCAGTTATTCTGAATGCAGGGAATCACTAAACAGCACAAGGAAATGAATGTCTGGCATCAATGCACATCACCTAGATCTTAAAAAGCTAGTTTTGAAAGTCCATAAAGCAAATGTTTTAAAAGGATTTAAAAATTGGTAGGGCTCATCTGGCCATTTGGAAATGGGTATGTTTTTCTATATATGAGTTGTATAACACTTTCATTATGTTTGTAAAGTCAATGGTCACAAAATTCATTTGACGTTGGTTATATCCTGTACACTCAGACTTGGTCATTCACATAAAACAGTCTCTTATGTAAGTCTCTTGTTTCCTTCTTACTCATGAGGAAGTTGTCTGTGTGAACTCTTCTAATCCATGGGCAATTACTATGCTTAAAGTCTTGCTGTGTAGACACATTATGGTATATGGGTTTTTCACACTGGAAGGAAATTATGCAAGTGGGAGAGACTGTGACCAAGAATTGAAAAGTTATGTGACCCAAACCAAATGCTAGAGAGCTGTATAAATTTCCAGAGTGGAAGCAAAAGATAAATGCCAGATTCCAACCACACATGGTTGTGGAAATTTTCAAAGGAAAATTCCAGGAAGCCAAAATTCTACTGTTTCCTTTGTACTTGTTTGAAAATAAAGCAACCAGCTGGGATCCCATTATTTGCACATCTGAAAGTATGCAGCAGTGTGGCAAACGGTTTTCTGAAATGAATAAATAATGTCCTTTTTGGAGTCATTGAATCATAGATTTTGAAGAGTTCCTAGGAGGATTTCATCCTATTTTCAAGTGAAATTACACCTTAGCCATTTTAGAGGAGAGAAATTCTGTTTTAAACACATCCAGGAAAATCTAAAATATTCCTTAGAGTATATTACAAACACTTCCAGAAGATACTACAACTTCTTGAGTGACAAGTGTCAGATATTAAGCATTTCACATATCTGTTCAAAGTTCCTCCCAACAATTTCTCAAGGATGCTATTACCCCATTTTAAAGACTAGGACTTGAGTCCCAGGTAGTCTAAGCAATTTGTCAGTTCAAACCAGGGAATCGGGGCCAGAATTCAGACCCACAACTGTCTGTTTTCAAAGCTGGAACTCTTCCCACCACATCCCACTGACTGACATTCATTAGATGGAACCCAAATTCATCATGCTGTGTTTTGGAGTACTGTCAGTGAATATATTGTCAGAATGACAGGAGAATATGTTTTATTTATCATTGTCAAGATTCTCCAGTGACATATTCTCGTGATCACAATTCCCTCAAAATTGTATCTAAATTGAGGGTGGGTATCTATTGATTTCTATAATCTTCATGATAGTTCATAATAAACTACTAATGTGAAATGAGGTTGAAAGTTGTGACTCAGCAGAAAGCTTTATCTTCTATATTTACACTTAATGCTTCTTTTTAACCTTCAGTTTTGATTTTGCATCATATAATGAGTATTTTGGGGGAATTGGATTCTAATTTCTTCCCTTGCTCATGTGATCTTGTAGTATATTAGAATAAGAAGAGGCTGCCACCCCCAGCCCCTGCACACACATACCCCATAAATGTTAGGTTTTGCTGTGTGACTTGCTTTAGCCACTGGAGAGTAAGTGGCTATGATTGTACTAAAGGGCATTAATATGTGTGGTTTACTCTTTGTGCTCCTGTGATCTATCATAAAAAGAATATATCTGAGGTAACCTTCAATCCAAGAATATGGAGGCATGTAAAGCTAAGACCAGCAGATCCACAACCTAAAGCATACAAATGAGTAAGAAAATCCAGTGCTTGCAGTAAGCCACTGAATTTGTAGGCTTTTACACAGTGTTATTGTGGCAATGGCTGACTAATGCATTCATGGTGTGGTCTAATTGGTCACATAGCTCAAGGACACTGGTACCTCTGGACAACCCACCAGTTTGCCTAAGGACCCATGGAATGAAATTTTTAAAGGATTTGGGAATGACAGATTTTCTGACTCCAGACAAGAAAAATGAAAACTTGTACATAAAGAGATGGCAGATGCTAGCTTAGCAGACATATAGAAAGATCTAAATAGGGTCATCAACATAAAACAGGAGCCACCTAGGATGCCTAGAAGAGGAGAGCTGGGACCAGCCTTGAGATATGATGGGGAAAGGCTCTACAAGCTATGGTCAGAGTTCCATAATAACCTAGGCAAAGATAAAATCAATTATCACTGATTACAGCACAGCCCTTAGGTATTTTCTCTGGTTGCTGTGACCCAGGGAAAGAAGAAATACAAATAGAATATAAAAAGATATTAAGATACAGAGAATGGCTCCAGTTTTATGTTTAACTCAGAAGGAACATTAGAGATCCATACTCTAATCTCATAAATAGGTAAAACAAATGTAAGGAAAGTAGGCATGTTGTCCAAAGATGCCCAGAATCCTAACAGCACAGGTGGGTTGAGAACTTACTCAGCTGATGATTCAATTCAGTTCTCCTGGTGCTAATCCCAAGTGAGCAAGAGGTGTATTTCAAAAGAATCAAAATTATTTGTACTATGTAACTTAGTTTGTGTTCAGGTGGGGATCATTTTAGAAAAATTTCATTTCCAACTGGTAATTAGTGAAATTCAGGAAGACCAAGTGATTTAATGAGAATATCAGCCATCTTCAAAATCATTAAATATTTTACTAAATTCTTCATTCCTGAGTCTTAAAATCCTGTTATCCTTTATGACAAATTTTTAGATGATTGTTTTGTAATATTTGATAATGCATATGCATAATAATATATATATAATATTATACATATTGTGAAACATAATAGAAAAATACCCCAGGGATTGCTTTCTAACCCCTCCCATGTATCCACCATTCTGGATTTTGTATTTTTCATGCCTTATTTTTTATGTTCTTACTATGTGCTCATATTTATATCTGAAAATATATTTAATATTGTTTGTCACTGAACTTTACACAAGTTATACTATATTCAGTGTTCTAAAACTCTTATTTCTACAATTCAACCATGTTCTTTATGTGGTTGTGGTTCTTTCTTTTTCTCTACTGTCTACTATTTAATTGTGTGAATATACTGTACTTTATGCATTCTCTTTTCTATGGATAGTTGGATTGTTTCCAGTTATTTTACAAATCTTTTTATACAAAATCTTGTATACTTCCCTTGGTGAACATAAATAAGAGTTTCTTAGGTTTATATTCTTAGGATTTGCTGGGCTGTATACCATGTGCAAAACATGTTCAAGTGATTGCACCAGTATACTCTCCCATGGCAGTAGGTGAGAATTCAAAACATTTCATGTTCTCTGGCTTAAATTTTTGGCAAAGTGTGGGCATTAAGTTGTATCTCCTATGTATTTTATTTGCACTTTCCTGATTTCTAATAAGGTTGAGCTCTTTTCATTGGTTTTTCTGTTTTCTGTTTTCTTATGTTTTCTCTTCATTAAAATGTTCATATTTTCTAATCACTGTTGGGTTTTGTTAATGTTTAGTAATCTGTAACATTTCTTTATATACTCTTGATGCAAATCCATGTTCAGTTATATTTCTTGAAACTATATTCTTTTGGGTTTAATGTGTTTTCCCTCTCTTCATTATAAAATTTGATAAGCAAGAGTTACTAATTTTAAAGCAGTTAAATTTATCAGTCTTCCTAATTCGTTATGTAATTTTATGACTTAAAAAATCTTCCATATCCTGAACTCATCAAGTTGACCTGATGCTATCCTCCAGACATTTAAAAATTTGCCTTTCCTATTTAAATGTTTAATCTATTTGGGAACGGTTTTGTGTGTGCAGTATGATCAGTCCCCCTGTAAAGATACCCTGTTAAGAACCATTGATTAAATATTCTTACCTTCTCCCAGTGATCTATAATGACATCTCTATCATATATCGAACACCATAAATTTGAGTCTGTTTCTTGTCTCCCTATTCCATTGCTCAGTGTTTGTATCTTGGAATGCATTCTCCATTCTCATATTGTCCTTTTCTAGTTTTGGTATAAAGGCTATGCTGACCCCATTCAACGACTTCAGTACTGTTGCCATTCTTTCTAGTCTGGAAAACTTTGTGAAAGGTGCCTTATCTTCATTGAAAATACAGTACAACTGGTCAGTACAGTCATTTGAGTCTGTTGTTCCTTTTGTGAGAAGATCTTAAACTATAGATTCAATTAATAACTGGTTATAAGGTAATTCATACTTTCTTTTTTCCCTTCAGTCTGTTTTGGTATTGTATGTTTTCTAGAGATTCATCTATTTTTGTTAGTGTTATCAAACATTTTCTATTAGTTAGCCTGTGGAAACCTATTATACTTTCAGTTTTTACTGTGTCTTCAGTAATGAACTTTGTAAGATCTATGTTATTTGTGGCATCCCTTTTTACCTCAGACTCATCAGAGGTTTACTCAGTCTTTTAAAGAAATCACTTTTGGCTTTGTTAATTTCCCCTTTTTTCTTTTCTATGGTGTTCATTTGTTTCTTGAGTTTATTCTGTTCCCACTTACTAATTTAGATGTCTCACTTATTCAATTTTAGCCTTTCTTCTTTTCAAATATTAACATATTTCCACTACATACTGCTCCCAAAATGCTGCTTTCCCTGAGCACTACAAGTCTTGATAAGTGGTAATTCAATCATCATCCAGTTCTCCATATTATGGTATTTTATTATAATTTCTTTTCTTGATCTATGAATTATTTAGAAGTATGATTTTTTTCACTTCCAAATTTTTTATGTTAATTTATCCTGTCGTAGTTTATTCCTAACCTACCTGGACAAAGATGAACTGCATGATACCAGTGTGAGGTGTTTTGCATGATGTCAGATTTTTGAAATTTGTTGAGGTTATTTTTTTTAATGTTTATGTGCTTGAGAAGAATGTTCTCTAATAATGGGTAAATGATTCCATCCATATCTTTTGATTTCAGTTTATTAATTATGTTCAACTCAAAATTTATTCTTTTACCTGTTTGACCTTTGACAGTAAAAACTGTTGAACTGAATCTTCATAATAGTAATGTGCTTACTAATTTACTCCTCTATAAATTTCTAGAAATTAGTTGATTTGGTTAGTACATGCAAATTTAGAAATATAATATCTCCCTGGTGGTAGTATTCCAGTTAGTATTTTCCTGGTGAATTGAACTTTAATGTTACGCAGTCAGCAGCAATTTTCTATTGCTACTGATGCTTTTGGTTAAGTATATTTTGTGTTTGACATTAATACCAGTTCCTTTTACATCCTCTCATTTCCACCTTGCCAAGGTATGTTTTAAGTGTTCCTCTTGTCAGTTTATTCCTGAATTTTGATTTTTAAACCTATTTAATGAACTATTTTATTATATTATTGGTATATCTGAATTCATTTTTCACCAACCTTATGCACTTTGTCACATTTTTCCTATGCTTTTTATTCTCTTGCCTTTTTTTGGACTGATTGAGCACTTTCATTTTCCTTCCATTTTTTCCTTCTACTATTTAGAAGTTGTATCCTCTATTTTTTTTATGGGTATCTTTGAAATATTTCCATGCAAAAGTTTAAATGGTATTGCAACCTGCCACATGAACACTATCATTTTAACTATAACTTAACTATCCCAACCTACAAGTTACTTTTGCCTAGTTTTTCAGTTCTTTCCATTTCTTAATCTGAAAAAAAGTAGACATTATTATTTTATGATTTATTCTTTGCCATTTCTTTTTTCATCACATCTATTTAAAATCATTTTCCCTCTTTATGAAGTATTTTAAATGTTCCTTTTAATAAAAGAGTGTTTGCCATTAATGCTCTGCTTTAGTTTTTAGGAGAAAACATTGGAAGACATTTCTCTGGGTTCACAATTCTGAAATGAAGTTGTTTTTTCTCAGAACACTGAAAGTATTATTCCATAGTCTTTTGGCTCTTGATGTCTCATGTCTGAATAATTGTTCCTTTGCATGTGTGCTTTTTCCCTTCTCTGACTTCTAAATTTAGTTTCTTTAATTGAGGATGTATCTTTGAGTTGAGTATGTACCTTTTAATAAGTTAATAGATTATAAAACTTTAAAATGGATACTAATGACACTTAAATGTTTACTACTGAGGAATGACTGTGCCTGTAGGAGGAACATTTAGATGGTACAATTTCAGGGTCATCAAGACTGTTTCCACCCTCCCAAATGCTATTTTACTGTGTCTGGTGTAAGTTGTATTTTCCATACCTTGAATGTCATTCTTCAGAAAGACCTTTCCTAACCACCCCACCGGAATCAGTCACTCATCATTCATCCTAGTTTAGTTGGTCATTTGCCACCATATCCCCCTAACTTAATTCTCTGAACAGTATTTACCATTTATCTTCAATGTTTGTTTGCTATTTCTCTTTCCACACTAAAACATAAGGTCCCAAAGGGCAAAAACTTTCTTACCACTGTAGCCCCACAGTTTAGAAAAGTACCTCATACACAAGAAGTTTTCGATAAATTTGTTGAATAACAACATATAAAACATTCTTGAAAGATATAACTCTTGGAATACTTATCTACTACAGTTGGTACCTGTTAATAATTTGTTTACAAAATGAGTGAGCTCTTTACTTATGGTCTAAGGTATGTTTTAGCATTAGAAAGTGAAAGAAATAAGGAAGTCCTTGGCATATGAGGAGACATAAACTATACCACTGAATAACTGGAAAATCACAAAGTGAGGAACACTAAACACAGACTTCCCAATTACTCTCAGGGTCCTTTATTCTTTGGTAGGGAAATGAAGTCATGCTGATTACAGGGCAAGTTGTTGGAAAACTAGACATTTACACCTTTCGTTATTATGTTCAAGTTCATATAAAACTCCTTCCCTACTTTCTGGCATTATGTATCATTACGATGCTCTAGTTCTTTAAATATCAAGTCATTAAACCATTGCTCTCCAGGGGTAGCAAGTGGGGTGAATGAGGAATAGGAAACCAGTGCTAGAATCCATTACTCTAGTTTGAGGGCAGCAAACGTGCAGCTGTTAGTACCACTGACACCTACAGAAGACACAACTAATTAATCACACTCATTCTGAGCGCAGCTTTCTCAACACATTGATCCAGGAAATTAAGTCCTACTAGCCATATCAATGCTAGATGAATGATACAAAAAAAAGTAGTGTAACTAGTGTAAACATACCGTTGTAACTTCAGGCATCTTAAGTGTCCATAGGATAACATATTAGACTGATTTTGGTTACATTTGCATATGACTTTGATATTTCATACGAAAAGAAGATGTGTTATAAAAATTAACCCCAAGTGTGAAACTGACATAAAAATAGGGACATTGAATACTCCTTAACCTCTCAGACACTGCACTAGCTGGAAAACAAATCCTGAGAGTAAAGGGAGATGATTTTTATAAACATTCTAAAAGCAGAGTTGAAAATGAGGTACAAATATGAACTACAGCGTGTGTCTTATGTATCTTATACTCTCTTCTTGTCCAAGACCAGTGATTGAAGGACAAAAAAATTTTGAAGTGACTTATAGGAACCTAAAGAAATTTACATATAAATCTGTCATCCTTTGAGCCTAGAAATAAAGTAACACAAGCTGAAAGGATAGCTACCTCCACTTCAGTGCATCTACTCCTGCAACAGCATCAAAGGATGTCACTGAAGTGGCCGGTGAGATTTAAAACCAGTTTTGAAGCCAGCCATGCTGTCTATATTGGGAATGGCAGAGAATGTCAGTGCAGCAAATCACATTTATCTGATTAGTGTAGAACCATCTGAGAAGGTAATTACTAAGCGTAGGAAGAAAAGGGCAGTTGGAGTCCTTTAGGCGCTCATGAGGCATTCATTAACCCAGCAGAGAGGGATCTGAGAGAGAAATGGGATTCCACAGGTTCTGCCATTTCCTTATGACCCTGTTTTCCCTTCTGGCTGGGAGGCCTTGGCAAACATCTGTTACATTCATGATTTAAGAAAGTCTAACCTTTTTAATAAATACATAACGATCCAAACAGCTGGAGTTTCTTCCTCTTAACAAAAGCCACAGTTGTTTTTTCTATCCTCTTCCTTTATGGATCGTCTCATTATTGATGAGAAGTGTCACAGGTGGATTGAAAAGGCATCATCCCTCTCGCAGCTGTGTGCGTGATCTCTGTTCCCTTGGACCAGAAACATATTGCCCAAGATGGCAGGCCAGCACAGCATGGAACTTATCTCACTGAACTTTGAATAATTCAACTGATATTTTTGGAAAAGGCAATCCTTCATTAGTGTGATAAGCCTATAATAACACTCTTTTTCCCATTTTTGAGGTATAATTGAAATACAGCACTGTATAAGTTTAAGGTATACAGCACAATGATTTGACTTACATATGTTGTGAACTGATTATAAGTTTAGTATCTGTCATCTAATACAGATTTTTTAAAAAACATTTTTTCCTTTTTTTTTTTGTTCCTTGTGATGAGAACTCTTAGGACCTCTCTTCACAACTTTTAAATATACCATACAGCAGTGTTAATAGTCATCATATTGTACATTACATCCCTAGTATTTACTTATAACAGTATAACAGGAAGTTTATACCTGTTGATCATCTTTATCCAATTTCCCCCTCCCCACATCCTCTAATGTGGTAGGAAGCCAAGGAGACAAAGTTTCTGTTGAGGCTTTAGGAATGTAGAGGAATCACAAGGTGCTTGGGTGCTTGAGGTTGTAACAGTGTATTACCCCTGAAACCAAGACTCAGTGGTATGGAACAGCTTGTTGATCATAGTCATGGAAGCCCATTATTTTATAATAGGGTATCTGGGTACCCTTTACAGAGATAGATTAAAATATAACTAGCATTCTGAATACATCTGTAGTGACCTAAAGCTCCCACTGCAATGGTTCCTGGGTGCTGACTCCCCTCTAACCTTGTAGTGAATGTACAAACGGCATGGCCCTACTGCACTGGGGGCTCAGCCTTTGGATAGGATTCCACTGAGCCAGTGGTGGCACTAATAAATACTGCTTCTCGCCAAGCGTCTCGGTGTCCCAACTCCTTGTTCATAGTTCCTACGGTTCCTGCAACACTACCTCTGACAACCACAAATATGATGTTTTTTTCTATGGGTATGGTTTTTTTTGTTTCATATACCACATGTAAGTCAGAGCAATACAGTATTTGTTTTCCTCTGCCTTATTCCACTTAACATGCCCTTAAGTTGTATCCATGTTGTTACAAATGACAGAATTTCCTTTTATATGGTTGAATAATATTCCATTTTTAATATAATTTATATACACCCACACACATACATATTTTTTTCTTTATCCATTCATCTGACAATGGCCTCTTAGGCTGTTTCCATGACTTGGCTATTATAAATAATACTGTTGTGAACATAAGGTGCAGATATCTCTTTTGTACAGGTTTTTGTTTCCTTTAGATATATTTGCAGAAGTAGAATTGCTGAATCATATTGTAGTTCTATTTTTAATTATTTGGGGAACCTCCATATTGTTTTCTACAATGGCTGTGCCAATTTA
Organism: Manis pentadactyla; assembly: GCF_030020395.1. NCBI lineage: Eukaryota > Metazoa > Chordata > Mammalia > Pholidota > Manidae > Manis > Manis pentadactyla. The sequence goes on from NC_080021.1 coordinate 62,875,252, forward strand.
CATTCCCAAAAACAATGCACAAAAGTTCCCTTTTCTCCACATCTTCAGCAGCATTTGTTATCCCTTGTTTTCTGGATGATAGTCATTCTAACAGGCATGAGGTAATACCATAGCTCACTGTGGTTTTGATCTGCATTTCTCCTATGAATAATGATACTGAACACCTTTTCACGTACCTGCTTGCCATCTGCTTACCTTCTTTGGAAAAATATTAAGGTTGTTTACCCATTTTTTAAACTTGTTTTATTGCTATTAAGTTGTATGAATTCTTTGTATATTTTGGATATTAACCCATTATCAGATATATGGTTTGCAAACATTTTTTTCCCATTACATAAGTTGTCTTTTCATTAAGTTGATCATTTTAGTTTGATGTTCTTCCACTTATTTTTTATTTTTGTTTCTTGTGCTTTAGGTGTCATATCCAAAAAGTTATTGCCAAGACTCAAGTCATGGAGCCTTTTTCCTGTGTTTTCTTCTAGGAGTTTTATGGCTTCCAGTCTTACGTTTAAATGTTTAAGCCATTTTGAGTTTTTGTCAGTGGTATAAATAAGACAGGTGACTGATTTCATTCAAGCATTCTTTAAAGCAAAATTTATCAGGATATAAGCAGAATTCAGCATATATTAAAACAAAAATATTGTGTCCAAAAGGACCTTCTGTGATATTAAAATGATATTTGTATGAATTTTAAAATTCTGGAACAATATTTATATATTTATAGGTGTTGTGGCTCTTGTCCAATCCTCCCTGAGCCTTCACTTCACATAAAACCTGAATTTTCATTTTCCCTTATTGTAGGTCAACTACAGATCTCAGGAACTGTCAACAGGAAAGGTGACTGGAAACCCATTAACCATCATGAGCAGTAGTCCACCTCCTGCTGTTTACCCTTCACCTCTAAAATAGCATGAGTCCTGCCCATCACCACTGCTATGATATCCTCTTGCTCCCATTCACCTCTATATCTTTCCAATGTTATACCGAGATTCAACTCGCCAACAAACTGCCTATACAACATATTGCATTCCGAAGCTTTAGATTCTTCAATGTGAATGTGCCGTAGGTTCTGAGTTTAGTGGATGCTAGACTTGTAAAACCCAGATAAGAATAGTCTCAGATAACATCTGTGATACTTTCTATTTTCTAACATTTTTGGGGAAATGCAATACATGGAAGACCAAGAAATATAGGAAAAAGGGAATTACAAGGATGTTATTTAATAAATGTATGTGGATAAAGCAGTGATCTTAGCTAAGTAGTCACATACTGCCAATGCAATTTGGTGTTTAAAATTAGCGGGGACCATAGAAAAGATTGATAGTGCTTTTGACTTAAAATGCATCTATAAAAAGATATCCTGCTTAGTGATATTTTTCTGCTTGTTCAGTAATAGTCATCTTGAAAGAGATCATTTTTCTTCTCCTGAGTTGACCTGTAATGTTTGGTTTGGTAGGCCACTGGAGCCATAAAGTACACTCCTCTTAGTGGGTTTCTGTTAATGAGGGTTGAATCTTTGAATAAGAGAATGATAAATTCAACCTTAGCTAGCAGATCTGAAAATACAAAGAGCTGATGTGCAGAGAAATACAAAAGTTTTGTTATCTTTGACCATGAGAGACCGTGATTAAGTAAACCTCAGTCACCACGAAGTGTACAACTCAAATAGTTCTCTCATTTTCAGTCCACTCACTGTTACCAGCAAATTCCTCTTCAAACAGCCCCACATTCTAACTTCGGGCTTTGAGTCCAGTTGGATCTTAACAGCATTTTTATATCCTCAGATGAGAAAGAACATAAATTCTACTTTTAGTTCCTCAGCTTTTTAGATGAGAGTGAAAGTGCATAAAGTAGTTGTTTTCCTGAACTCAAATCTACCACTTCTTTGGACAGAAACCTATCTATTAAAACCAGAATTAGACTTGCAAGAACTACAAAATAAGAGGAGCTATATTCTTAGAACATGTATAGGAGCACCTCAAGTAGCAATCGGTTCTGGTCCGCCAAAAATGACAGGATCACTTCAAGTCTTCTTAAACCACAGTGTATAGGAGTTTCTTCTAGATATCCCATGGATAATTGACAGCAAGTTGAAACAGTAAACTTTACAATTAAATGCCAGAGCTATAAGAACCTCCTTCCTTTCTTTTCTCACTCCCCTTTTCTGCATACTCCCTCCCACATGCACAAATACAACACCAGATTTGACCCAAGTTCTTTGCAGGTGGGGATTATTCCTGTACATTTATCTGCCCTGCAGAGTGACCCACATCACATGGGGGTCCATGAAATATCTTAATGAAATAATTACAAACAAATGAGAAAGAAAAAGGAGGAAGAGGAAGAAAAGAAATAATTATTTCCTTGAAAATTAAATCCAAACTCCTCCTCCTTGCATTCAAGTCATATGAAAATCTCTCCGTGCCTTCCAAACTTAACTCTGCACATAGAAATTGTTCAAAGCCTTTACCTAAGTCAGCTTGTTTTACTCAATCTGATAAATTTATACCAACTTCTTGAAATATTCTTCTCCTAGCTTATATGAATATTAGAAGTCCTTCCGCAATTTGTCAGAATCTCTTTTATTTTTCACCCAAATACACCCAAATTTCTCTCTGTCTCTCTCTCTTGAAGTCTAGTGGTTAGCACATCTCCCCAGAGCAACTGCCTAAATTCACTTGGTTGCCTCTCAGTGTTTCTAGATTCAGTCTCTTTAGGTCCTCAGGATTCTCTCCTAATGTCATAAATTTAAAGAGATGCTTCATACTTGGTCTGTATTTTTGAATGATCTAGGCTGAGAGTTTCTCTAGAGATATATCTGCTGTATTGCCAGAAACAGCAGCACTGAAACTTATCATACATCTTTCTTTTCCCCCAACTTAACTATATTTTGAAGCAAGAGTCACCCAGTCAGTTAATATACTCCTCAGTGCCTGCAGCCCTGGAGATACTGCAGCGAGCAAGGCAGATGATAGCCCAGCCTGCTTCTTACTGCGGGAGACAGTTACCAAAACATAAACCAATAAGCAAACGTATTAGCCTGCTCAGCTGCCATAACAAAGAAAGATGGTGTGCCTTAAACACAGAAATTTATTTTTTTGATGGTTTGAAGACTAGAAATTCAAGATCAGGGTGCCAGTCTGGCTGGTGTGGTGAAGGTGCCCTTCCTGTCTTGTAGACAGCTGCCTTCCTGCTTGTGTGCTGACATGGGTGGGGGAGGTGGGGGAAGATGGGGATTTATTCTTATAAGGCCACACACAGTCCTTTTGGATCAGGGCTCCTCCCTTATGACCTCATTAAGCCCAACTACCTCCTAAAGACCCTGTCTCCAGACATAGTCCCACTGGGGATTTGGGCTTCAACATGAATTTTGTAGAGAAGCACAATTCAGTTCATAGCAGCAAATTTCAGGACTAATACATTCTGTAGAGATGATTAAGTCAAATGATAAAAGAATCTGGGAATTGCTTTAGTTAGTTGGTCACACTGACTTCTTTTGAGAGATGGCATTTCAGATACAAGGGAAGAGGAGGTAACCAGCAAAGATACTGAAGTGGAGCCTTTCAAGCAGCAAACATCAAGAAGGCAAATGCACTGGAATTACAAAACAACTAGTGCGTTCAACAGATAGACAGACAACATGGCTGGGAAGTAATGAGCAGTCATTAGATCTTGAGATATATACGTGGGGGTTCCTCATGTGGGACTTTGGTGAGAAGCTTGGATTTGATTCGTACAGGGAAAAGCATTGGAGTTAGGAAAATGACAAAATATCATTTAAGTATTAGTATGAGATCGCTCTGACTTTAGTGGAAGATATGGTCCAGAGGGGCTAGAGGGGAGAGAGGAGACTGCACGCATTCCCTTTAAATAATTAAAACTCCTACACTTCAGGAACCAGCTAAATTTCAAGAAATATAATTTCAAGTTAATTTTCCTCACTGTCTCTTGTCATACAAATTCCTTTCCTGACTTTGTAATTTATGATAATGGGCTACTATGGAATTGGGAATTCTGGTTCTGGTGTCATCTTTAGCTCCTATCGCTTAGAGGCTAGTCCTGGTATTTCATTTGTACCTCCTGTGATAGTAAGTCTCCAAAGATGGCCTCAAACAAATCCATCCTTCCATCCACATTCATGATACTTCTCCCTTGAATCTGGGCTGAGCTCCTGACTGCTTTGATGAAAAGAACAGAAGTGGTAGCATTACGGGAGTTCTGAACATAGGCATAACAATGCTTCATAATTTCTCCTTCTTGTATGAGTTTTTTGGGCTCTTCAGCAGTTGTGGAAGAGGTCCAGCTACCCTGCTGGAGAGATCACACAGAGGGTGAGGAGAAAGCTCTGACATGAACTGGAGCCCAAGGAGAGTAGCCCAGCTTTCCCAGAAGCCAGTTGGACTTCCAGTGAACTCCAGCGTCCATCTGACTACAACCAAGAGAAATTCCACACAAGACTAGCAGAACTGCCAGTTGAGTCCAGTCAGTCAACACATAGAATGAGGAGAGACAGTACAAAGATTTGTATAATTTGATTATATCCAATATGAGCAAAACTGTGGATTAGTAGTCACTTGCTCACTCTACGGGAGAGTAAATCCATGCCATTTTCATGGATGGTAATTTGACACTATCTTTTGGGATGCTTAAATATAACTTTAAGCAATCACAGAATGCTAGGAATTTATTCTAAAGATGTGTTCTCTTTTGTGTAAGAACACTTAACATGAAATCTAACTTAAATTTTAAGTGAATAAAACAGTATTGTTAATTATAGGTACAATGTTGTGTAGCAGATTTCTAGAATTTATTCCTCTTGCTTAACTAAATCTTTATATCTGTTGATTAGTAATTCCCCATTACCCCCTTCCTCCAGCCTCTGGCAACCACTGTTCTGCTCTTTCATTTTTTGAATTTGCCTACTTTAGACATCTCATATAAGTGGAATCATGCAGTAGTTGTCCTGTGACTGGCTCACTTCACTTAAAATGTTCTTGAAGTTCATCCATGTTGTTGCATGTTGTAGCATTTCCTTTCTAAGGCTGAATAAATATTTTACTGTATATAGCTACTACATTACCATTATCCATTTATACATCAATGGGCATCTGGTTCTTTCTACATCTTGGTATTGTAAATGGTGCCTCAGTGAACATGGGAGTGCAGACATCTCTTTGAGACCCTGATTCTAATTCTTTTGATTAAATACCCAGAAGTGGAGTTGCTGAATCATGTGGTGGCTTATTTTTAATTTTTCGAGGAAACTGCTGTTTTGCATAGTGGCTACACTCTTAAAAGTTCTGCAGTGTTTACATTCAGCCAATGTATGTGGAGGCTGTTGTGCTAGGCACAGCTCCAAGTCCTGCAGATTCAACAGTTAATTTAAAAAAAGAGGACTGCTGTCAATGAGGAGAAGCAAAGTACAAATAAAGACAACATTGAAACATAAAGCAGAAAAGAATCAATTAAATCAGGATAAATGCTCTCCTAAAGACAGGTGTGAAAATGACCGTCAGGGCTGTCACTGGCTGCAGGGCCAGGCGAGGGCTCTCTGAGGAGGTGAAACCTCAGCAAGCATCTGAGTGCCAAGAAGCTATCCATGCTTTCTGAGCAGAAGGTGTATTTGGAGCAACATCCAGGAAAAAGTGAAATATTTTAGGGGGATGTGGAGTGGAATCCAAAGCTGTTGAAACTTATGTGTAAGGAAAAGTGGAGAACAGAATTTGCACAGGTAAGCAGAAGCCAGGTGACATACAGCATGGGCTATGAAGTCAGTGTAAAAAGCTCTTATTTTTATTTTAAGTGCTGTGAAAAAATTGGAGAGTTTTAAATAACAGTGATATAATTTCATCTATTCTTTTAAAAGATGTCTCTGGATGTTCTGCAGGGAATGGATTGTGGTAGAAAGAAGCAAGAGGAGGTCAGGAGGCTGGGTCAGGAGCCAGGTGGGAAATGGTGATGGTGGAGACAGAGGGACAGTACTTCTCTGTTTGTGGATGTGGGAGAGTAACGTATTAGCAAATTAGGGGGAAGAAGACAGGGAAGCTGACCGAACCCCAGGAGTGTCCTAGAGAAGATGGTGGGGACTGAGATTGAAAGCACAATAGGAAGAGTAGACAAGGGAAGCAGAGAGGATTCCTAAGTGGTTAAAATTTAAAAAGTCATAACAGAAGGGAAGCAATTCACAGACCAAGAAATCCACTAAGAATAAAAGACGTGGGAGTGAATTTGATTTCCTGAGAAAATGATGTTTGAAGGGGTCACGAAGACTTCAACAAAGCCTCATAATGGGTTTGTATCAAATTACAGATGCAAAATCCAGAAAGTCATGGGGGTGGAAGGAAGGAAAGCTGATAAAGTGTAGGATGGAAAGGACAAACTGAAGAAAAAGAAACATTCAAATAAGCTACTTGGAGATTCTTTTCATTCCATATATTTGAATCAGTATATATTTCATTCCATATATTGGGATCAGAGCCTTGCCATGAATCATCACACTGACTATGCCTTACGCTGCCACCACAGTCCCCTGTACTGGAGGACCCTTTCTTTCCCCTCACCAATGTAGAGAGCCAGTTTTTCATGGCAGAATATGGAAAAGGAAATAAATTTTGTCCTGAGTGTCAGAGAACCCCCCCCCAAACCGTGTTGTGTTCGGTTGGCTCACCATTACCTTAGCTCACGAGTGTATGCATTCTGGCTGATGGACATGCAGTGCAGTAAGGCATCCAAATTTGTAAAAGCACCAGATCTCCAATACTAACACTCAGAAGTAAATGCTTCTGAAGTTTTTTTCATGTGCTTCCCAAATTCCCAAAGAACATTGAATAATGATGATTTATTTGATTAAATGAGATCAAGTTCACTGAATTACTCTTTGCCCCCTGAGATTCTGCAACCTTTATAAAACTGAAATGATTTACTTCTGAAAAGTAAGGGAGCCCCATTAGGAATGTTTGTAAATGGGAAGTGGGATTTACTTTTGAACCAATGCTTGTTATAGACAGGAAAAACTTAGACCTACAAGCGGCTTCACTTTCACTTAGTTTAGAAACTTATCTAAAGCACATCCAAATTTTCATTCTGGCTTAGCAAATAATTCCTAAAAGAAACTATGACTTTTCTACTTTTTAATATCAGTAGGCTTTACAAATTAGGGTAGGTAAAATTACAGCAAAAATTTCAAAACATGGCTTAAGCAAGAAACAGACCTCCTGTTAATCTCCTAGTCATATACATCAAAGAATCAAAGTCAGAGAATTCTTATGCCAGTGTAAACCTCGTAAAATTCATCATTACTCTAGCTCTGGTATGATGTTCAGTTTTTCCTGGGCAAAATAAACTGGTTATTGACATCTTCAGTTTACTTTCACTTCCTCTAAGCATGCATTTATCCTATTGGTACTTCCATATTACCAACAGTCATTATGGATGGATAATGCTAAAGAACTTCCAGATTTTATAGTCAACAAACTCAGAATACCATTTTTTATGGTTTATTAATTCAAGATCAAAAAAAGATGCAATTTTGTATTACTTAAATCTCAGTTATCATATTGAAATCTAGCATAATAGAAAGTACACGGTACTCTCATGCATTCTAAACAAGTATCTATTTTCCAAAATAACAAATAACATGTAAAATTATAAAATTATGCCTAACATATTATACAAAAAAATGAGTCATTTCTAGAGAAAAACTATTTTCAATGCTTCTTCCTCATTTTTACACATCCTGAGTAGAGGGCAAAAGTGTTTGGCTGCTCTAAGCTCCTCCTACCATGGTGAAAGCTATTGTAATAAGCTTGTTCTTACTAAAATATTAAGGTGTTTTCCATCTGACAAGGATCTGTTTAAAAACCAAAGAGGAAAATTTTTAACTTAAATAACAATGTTCCTTGGGTATGGAAAATAGTTTGGCCTTTCTTAGGCTCAGAAATCACACCTTACAGAGCATTGCCTCTTAAAGAGAAGGCTGATTCTTTTGAGAATCTACTGTTCCCTCCAGAGACAGATTTTATCATGTCCTTGAAATATCTAAATAGGTGAATATTCAATTGATGTATTTACAGAAGTGAACTGCTGTCAATGGCTGACATTACTGTGGGAGAGAAAATGGCCATTCAAGTTAACTATGGAGAAGTTGAAAAAGACTCTTACAATAATTTTGATTCTTGATGGGTATGCACATATTGCCATTTTATTAATATTTTTCAGGTTGTTTTTGTAGTTTCTCTCTGACCCTTTTTTCCTCTCTTATATCCTTTTATGTGATAGTTTTCTTTAGTGCTGTGATTGTGATTGGATTTCTTTTTTTTTTAATTGTTTGTGTATCTCTTATTGGCTTTAGGCTTGTGATTACCTTAAGATTCATAGGTAGTTTCCTAAACATACATTAACGGTTTGTATTAAGTTGATGATTGCTCTATTTCAAAAAGTCTAAAAGTATTTATTTTACATTCTTGTTCTTCCACACTTTATGTATTAGATGTCATAATCTGCATTTTCTGTGTGTTCCTTGACTGATTTTGTGTATAGTTGATTTTACTACCTTTTTTTTTAACTTCATACTTGCCCAGTAAGTATATGGTTTGCTACCTTTATGGTGAGTTTATTTTCACTGACAAAAACACTTAGGTTTAATATTTCTATCTACAGAAGTCCTTTGAACATATCTTGTAAGGCCAGTTTAGTGTTAAATTCTTTTAACCTTCATTTATCTTGGAAACTTTTAATCTCTCCTTCGATTCTGAATGATAACCTTGCTGGGTAGAAGATACTTGGTTGAAGGTCTTTCTGTTTCAATACATGTAATAATGTTGATTCTGAGAGCCAGGAATAAAGGCCAGTGTTAGTGACTGCTTTCAGGGAATTTCTGTTTCAAAACAGTGATATTATTGTATAATGCTTCTTTTGTTGTGAGGAAACATCCTATTCTTCTTGGAATGAGTTGGAATAATTATGCCCAAAGGTAGGGTAAAGGTTTTAATCTATATTTTTCAGGGTTTATATACATTTAGAGCTATGAGGGATAAACCTTTATTTTTTGCCTTTTTTTTTTCCTTTTAATTAGTGACAAGCCTAGGTATGTTAATTTTCATTAATTAATAATCAGATATAATAAGTTTGCATCTCTTTTTTGGATGATAATACTTCCTATTCAACATAGGGATGCTTTGGGTTCAAATTTTCTTTAAAGGGGGCATAAAAATATACCTAGTTCTGTGTGAGGTCAGGGAAAGGAAATCCCAGGGCAAAATACCTCTAAAAACCAAAATCAGTCAACCCTTTATTCCTTACAAAACTGCAGTCCCAGCCCATCTCTTTCTCCTGTTCCAGAAGAAGCAAAACCGACCCTCCCCTTTCCTCTCAGGTACAGATAAGCCCTCTGTGCCCCATAATTACCCATTGATATGGAGATGAACTTCTCTCCACCCCTGAGGAATGATGCAAATGCACTAAAGCCATACTTCTTCCATCTCTGAATGCCTATTGATTTGCAGTTGTACTAAAGCCAGGTGAGATATTCTGGAAATGTTACCATTTTACCCACACTCTGTTTCTCAATTATAAGCTTAAATTTTGCCATGTGAATCAGTAGTGTTTTGTTTGTGTGTTTTGTAGTATAGATTGAAACCATTGCGTGAGTGATATAACTTTAAATTCTGGGTTGAACTGGATACAAGATGTCTTTATAAAATTCCATATTTACTCGGTGGGGCAGAAAAGAAAGGTGAGAATCCTCAGAATGTCACTTCTTAGACATGTGCAGTGAACCACTTGTACAGCCATACTCAGTGGCCCTACACGTCCCTTATTTAGACTCCCCTTTAGTGTTGGGAAGGATCCAAGCTGACATGCAGTTCAAGCTTTTTCTCATTACCAAGGAGCCAAGGTAGCCCAGCTGGGAACCACAAGGCCAAAGCCAGAACTCAGTTCTGCCTTCAGTTTCATTTAGTGTGCTTTCCCATGCTGGTTATGATCTCCCTTTTTCTGAACTCCAGTTACTAACAGAGCAGATTTTTATCTAAATTCTGCATCAGAATTATCTATTATTTAATATTATTTATTCTCTCCTTTGCCTTCTCCAGGCAAAATAAAACCTATTCCAATTGTTATCAAGTTCTCATTGGATTTCCTCCAAGTTTCCCAAGTCTGTCTTGTTTTTTTTAATGTAAAGCCTGTTATGAGATTAGAATGTATCAAATAAAAGATTACTTTTCAAAGAATATTTCAGTCTTCTTAGGAAGGAAAGAGAGTAACTATACTTAAAACAGCACAACTGTTTCCAAAGACACATCCCCTAAATAGTCAGGTCATTGATACTGTTGTTTCCTAAAATCCAGAGAGATTAGATGAAATTCTGTACTTTGAAAGTACACCCTTTCCAGTTTTGGCATCCTAAATTTCAAATCTGAAACAATTCAGTTCTTGAAAAGAAAAACTAGTACATTTTATTTCCCAATGAACATATTTGGCAGAAATATTTTGCTGGAAATTATTTTCTGTCTGGCGAATCCTGGAGTCTCTGTAGTGCACTTACACCTTAGCCACCAATCTCAAGGGCTGTCCACAACTTCCCTCTTGCACAGGAAACATGACTTTCTCAATCATAGTTGACTGCACCAGAATGCCCAACCTTAAGGTTGAGTGATCAGTAACCTGGTTCAAAGAATGAGCTGTGTGAGAGTGTCTTTCAGGAATTTAAAAACTATGGAGCCTAAGGCAGACAGCTGTGGCATCTGAACTGAAAGATTATTAAAGTAAACCCAGCCCACAGCCACTATGGGTCATTTGAAGCTAAAGCTGAATTTATGAGGTCAGTAATCAGCATAGTGAGGGAAAATGGTTCAGATGAGCAGAGAGAAATAATTAACAAAACTCCATGAGAAAGATCAGCCATTAGCCATCTTTCCAGGTTTCCCAGTTCCACTTACTGTGATGCTCTATTGTGGATATGCTCTTGTGCACAGCTGCACCCAAGTAGGTGGACTTGATGTCTCTATCTTTGTATACCTCTCTCTTGAATTAGTCAATGTATGTCTCTATTCCTTGTAACTAAAAGAACACTAAACAAATGTTTTGCTGTCCCATATATTAAAATAGGAGAAAATGTGAATAAATGTAGACTATCCTAATTACATTAATAAAATATTTACCATGGTTCAAAATTGAAAGATTACGGCCATTTGATTATCCTGCAAGTGTTTTAAAGAGGAAGTTTGTAAATAGGAAACACTTCCCATCAAAAAAGCACATATGGGAAACATGACCTCTGAGCCTAAACATGGTAGAAACTAGAAAAGTTTTATTTCAAACTATACATGTTATTTTATATTTAAGGATACAAAACACAAATTTTTCACTTGTTTCCAAACAAGTGGGTCTTGATAGCTATTGCAATCCATCTGTTTCTAATTTACTTACACTTAACTCATCAAAATGCTATTTTACAAAAATTACTTGCTCAAGAAGCACTTTGAATCTTCTTTATGAGCATATTTAGCCTTTCTTAGAAACAGGTCTGTTCTCCAATAGCAAGTGAGTTCTACAATAAAACATTCAAATTTGGATGGAAAAAATTGGATAATAAAAATCAGGTTAATTTCTTTGGGGAAAAATGCAGTAACTTTCAGATGGTAGTCTGATACAATTGTTTCAAATGAATGTCTTTTGTGTTTCTTTAGGCCTTCAGGAGGGAAGTTCATTTAGATAAATATGAAAGAATTTATTGTTTTAAATAAATGTTCTTTCATTGCAATTGTGAAGATGCATAAAAGCTCATATTCTCCAGTTAGAGTAACTTGCATATTTTGTTCAGTGGCCTTCTTGGCAAAAACAAATGCCAATAAAATAATGTACTTTACAGAGATTTTGCCTGCCTTTAATAATATGAAGCACTTAGAGAAATTGGCTGTAATTTTAAAGAAAAAATTTAAATAGTTTCTTCTATTCATTTAGCACATATTTATTAATCACCTCTTATGTGGCAGGCATTAGTCTATAAACTGAGGAAACATCAGTAGGCAAGCAGACAAAAATTCCTGCCCTCAAGGGCTGTATTCTCAGGGGAAGACAGACAATAAACATAAGAGGAAATTCTACCATATATTAGAAGTTGCCAAAAGGGAAAAAAATCAGAGCAGAATAAGGGAAGTTGGGAGTGCTGGCATACAGAGATGCAATTGTAAATGCAGGCCTCATTAAGAAGAATAAAGGCAAAGCGTAAAAGAGTAAGCATAATACTCAGGTAAGGGCATTCAGGTAGGAGGAATAGTCAGTGCTTAAGCTCTGAGGCAAGAATGGTATGTTCAAGAAGCACTGTGAAAAAGGTGGAATAAAGCAAGAATATTGATAGATGAGCTAAAGGAGATAACTAGGCCTACGAGCTTATAGATCAGTGCTTCCCAAACTTTATTGAACTTGTGAATCACCTGGGGATCTTGTTAAACTGGAGTTCTGATTTAGTATGTCTGAGTGAGGCTTGAGATTCCACATGTCTAATAGGCCCCCCGGATGATGCTGATGCTGCCAGCCCATGGAGCATTCTTTGAATAGCATTGTTGTAGACCAGTAAAAAGGATGTTGGCTTTTTACTGTGAGAGTGAAGAGCCACTGAAGAGTTATCAGTAGAGAAGTGATGTGAATTGATGGAGCGCAACAAAATTCTAAACACTGCTCACAGATTACTTGCCCCACCAGGCGCTGTTGCAGTGGGAAGCTGGCAGTTGAGAAAAGGGTCATTGTTGGCTCCTTTTCTCTTTACTTTGACAGTCCCTCCCTGCCCACCAGTTCCCTAAGGAGGATGAGTGAGAGCAGCATCACTGAAGGGGATGAACAGTAAATTGGCATCTCTCTCTGTGCTCTAGTGGCTGGATTAGAATGTGCAGATCTGCATCCTGGTGGTACCCCATAGGGAGGCACCAAGGTACATGTGCCCCTCTCCCCTGCTGACTCTATTCTATGCCTCTAGAGAAAAAGGGAAGGTTTTCCTTTATGGGTACTGTCTGCAGCTGGTACTGGTGTTCTCCAGGATTATCAGTTCAGAACTGATCGTCATCTCTGGGCTTGATGGATTGAGCTTTTTTTCTTGGGTGTTCATAAAAGTCCCACCCCCAGGCACTGAAAATCTCCAAAATAGATTCCCTGGTTTGGGTGAATATATCTCTCCACCATTTGCTCATATCTTTTCCCTCTGTTTAGAAGCAGGCAGTCTTCCCTGGTGGGGTCACCTGGCTTCTCCAGGATATTCTCTTAAGCAGGATCAAAGATGACTCCTCAGTATAACTCTATCACATCATTCTCCTCTGATCAATGGAAGCACGCAGGCATCTTTTGTCCCAGTAAAAACAGTTTAGCTCATCATCTTTCCTCTATAATCTGAGCAGCCAACCAGTCATAGTCTCTCATGTGGATTTCTCATAAGAAAAGACTTAGATACCAGCCCACTGAGATCTCCAACTGAGGGCCACTCACCAGGCTCTCTGAGCCCTTTCATTGAAACCTCCTCACTGGACTTATGATGAAGAACAAGCATATCTACAGTACTCCTTTGTAGATCTAACAATAATTGTCTTAAAAGAAATATTTTGTCTACCCCTAAACCTCCTGGTAGAGGTGGGGGTCAACTACAATGTACAAAAACTGTTTCTGAGATCTCTCTATTTGCAAGTATAAGACTATGTTATTATTAAATTTATGGCTTTGTTTGGTAGATCAGGATAATCAGAACTCAAATATAACTCCTAATCTTTCAAGAAAACTATCCTCAACAATCAATTTTAATTCAACATTTCTTTTTTTATTAAGCTGTAATTGTTATACAGCAATTTATTAGTTTCAGGTATACAACATAATTTGATGTTTGTATATAATTTGAAATAATCACCAAAATAAGTCTAGTTAATATCCATCAGCGTACATTGTTATAGAATTCTTTTTCTTGTCTTTTAAGATCTACTCTTAGCAATTTCCAAATATGTGATACAGTATTAACTAGTCATCATGCTTTACATTACATCCCATGACTTATTTATTTTATAACCAGAAGTTTGTACCTTTTGACTCTTTCACTTATTTTCACCTATCCTCGACTCTTCACCTCTGGAAACCACCAGTCTGTTCTCCATATCTATGAGCTTGGTTTTTTGTTTTTCTTAATTCCATGTATAAGTGAGATCATACAGTATTTGTCTTACCTTGTCTGACTTATTTCACTTTCCACAATGCCATCAAAGTCCATCCATGTTCTTGCAGATGGCAATATTTCCTTTTTATGGGTGAATAATATTCCGTTGTACATATATCCTAGATTTTCTTTATCCGTTCACTGCAGTTAGGCTGCTGTTATGTCTTGGCTATTGTAAATAATGCTACAGTGAACATGGAGGGTGCATATATCTTTTTGAATTAGTGTTTTTGTTTTCCTCAGATAAATACCCAGAAGAATTCCTAGATAATGTGACAGTTCAATTTTTAATTTTTTGAGGAATTCTATGCTGATTTCTACAGTGGTTGCACTAATTCACATCCCCACCAACAATGCATGAGGATTCCCTTTTCTCCACATCCTTGCCAACACTTGTTATTTCTTATCTTTTGGATAATAGCAATTCTAACAGGTGTAAAGTGATATCTCACTGTGATTTTGATCTGCTTTTTCCTGATTAATGATGTTGAGAACTTTTTCATATACTTGTTGGCTATCTGTATGCCTTCTTTGGAAAAGCTGTCTATTTAAATCCTCTGACCTATTTTTAGTCAGTTTTTTATTTTTTTATTTTTTTTGCTATTGAGTTGTATGAGTGAGTTCTTTATTTATTTGGGTATTAACCACTTACAGATATTTGGTTTGAAAATATCTGTCATTTCATGGGTTGCCTTTTCCTTTTGGTGATGATTTCCTTTGCTGTTAATAGCCTTTTGGCTTGATGTAGACCCATTTGTTTCTTTTTGCTTTTACTGCCTTTACATTTAGCGTCAAATCCAAAAAATCATCCTTAAGACCACAGTCAAGGAGCTTACTGCCTGTGTTTTCTTCTAGAAGTTTTATGGTTTCTGGTTTTACATTCAAGTCTTTAATCCATTAGAGTTAAGTTTCCGGCATGGTATTAAGACAGTGGGTCCAGTTTCATTCTTTCGCATGTGGCTATCCAGTTTTTCCAGCAACATTTATTGAAAAGACTGTTCTTTCCCATTTGTATACTCTTGGCTTCCTTGTCATAAATTAATTGACCATAAACTGTATGGGTCTAATTCTGGGTTCTCTATTCTGTTCCATTGGTCTATATGTCTGTTTTTGTGCCAATGCTATACTGATCTGATTACTACAGCTTTGTGATACAGTTTGAAATGAGGAAATGCCATGCCTCCAGCTTTGCTCTTTCTCCAGATTGCTTTGGCTAGTCAGGGTCTTTCATGGTTCCATTCAAATTTTGGGATTGTTTGTTCTATTTCTGTGAAAAATGCCATTGGAATTTTGATAGAGATTGCATTGAATCTGTAGATTGCTTTAAGTAGTGTAGACATTTTAACAATATTTTTCCAATCCATGAGCACAGATTATCTTTTCAATTATTTGTGTCTTCTCAATTTCTTTCATCAATGTCTTATATTTTTCAGAATACAGGTATTTCACCTCCTTGGCTAAATTTATTCCTAGGTATTTTATTCTTTTTGATGCAGTTATAAATAGGATTGTTTTTTTAGTTTCTCTTTCTGATAGTTCTTTAGTAATGTATAAAAACACAACACATTTCTGTATATTGATTTTGTATCCTGCAAATTTACTGAATTCATTTATTCTAACTTTTGGTGACATCTTCAGTGTTTTCTGTATGTAATAGGTATCATCTGTAAATAAGGACAGTCACCTTCCTTTCTGATTTGGATGCCTTCTGTTTCTTCCCTAATTTCTCTGGCTTGGACGTCCAGTATTACATCAAATAGAAGTGGTAAGAGTGGGCATCCTTGTCTGGTTTTGGATTCCTTAGAGGAAAAGCTTTGAGCTTTTCACCTGTGAGTATGATGTTAGCTCCTGGCTTGTCATATCTGTCCTTTATAGTGTTGGGATATGTTTAATTTATACTCATTTTTGAGAGTTTTATCATGAAAGTGTATTGAATTTTGTCAAAGCTTTTTCTGTACGTTTTGAAGTGATCATAGAATTTTTATCCTTCATTTTGTTAATGTGTTGTATCACATTGATTTGCCAATACTGAATCATCCCTGTGCCCCTGAAATAAATATGACTTGATCACAGTATATGATCCTTTTAATGTATTATTGAGTTTGATTTGCCTGCATTTTATTTAGCTACTATATTTATTTCCAATGAAATATTATAATTTTCACACTGAGATAGATTTTAAGGTGTATTTCATGTAATGATCTGTCCTGTGCGAGTATGATACTGTTGGTTTAAGCACAGTTACACTTGAGTTCAACCTGCCTATACCACCATGAGCTATATGGGAGTCTACTCTTATACCAGTTTTTTGTACTGAAGCATAAGTAGAACCTTGAGTTACATTACACAATATGTCACTTAATCTCTAACTGGCACCAAACTAGCAAGTGGATAAACTCAAATACCCTCACTGAAGTCACATAGCTGGGAATCAGATTATTATAACAATAGAAATATAAACCTTAAAAAATTCTATGTATACTTAATAAATAACTCACAGATCCTCAAATAATTTATCTATAGACCCAGTTTGAGACTATTAAACTATTTGGTGAAGTAATAAGTCCTGAGATATCAGATAATGAGACAAGGGCCTCAGAAAAACAAACATCAGAAGCCTCAACATCTGTCCATTTTGCATTGTGGTTTGATATGGAAATAATATGGAGACAGAATTAAAAGAAAACTGAAGGAGATGTCATAACCTTGCCACATCTAAAACATCGGTGAACATGTCTCCTTTTAGACAAGTGCCCTTCAAATTCTAATGTGGCTAGTATTTGTGTTTGTGGAAGGAAACACCATAAAACAGGGAAAAGAAAAAAGTCAGGTATATCTAAAGAGGCAGAATAAAGTAAGAATAAATACGGGCAATGAATTGTGAATTAATTACTAAACAAATGGAATGAGGCATGGCCTGCTAACTAGATTATTTTCAGTTTCCTCATTGTTTTAAAGTGACCACTCATCTAGAAGTCAGAATTTAAAGTTATCTAACAGTCATGCTGTACTCGTCTGCCTACTCTGAGTCTCCCCAGCTTTAGTTCCTTCTGCTCACTCCATCACCAAAACATGCTTGTCTGGAAATTCACATAAACTCTGGTTGCTAATGGGTAATCTGGTATGCACAGTATGAATGGTGAATTTGACTTTTCAGAATTAGCTATGTGTTATATGGTAAACACTCAAGTTTTAATACAGAGCTCCTTCCCATCCCTACCCACTCTGAGAAAGTTATTCTTGAAATGGTGAGAACTAAGATCAATATTGAAGGTCACAATATGTTTGACCAGCAAATCCTTTCTCAAGAAGTAAGAAACTGTGAGTCAGCATAGTACATATGCTATGCTAACCAACCCAAAAATCTCAGCAGTTTAAAGTAATAAATTAATACTTATATACATTGTATGCTCAATGCAGATTAGCATGTGGTTTTGTTCTACTAGGTCTTCGTTCTAAGGTCTAGGCTAATAGAGGCTCCCTACAAATATATACTTTCATGATTGCTGAAACAAGAAAAAGAAGATGTGAAAAATCACATGCTCACTCTGCCCAGAAATATCACATGTCACTCCCACTCACATTTCATTGACAAACAAGTCACATGGCCACAACTAAACTCAGCAGTGAAAAATCCGGGGTGTTCCCTTAAAACGGGCAGCAAATACTTTGAATAAGAAGATAACTTTCCATGCTGGCAATCCAGTGCAGGAGATAATCTGCAAGAGGAAATATTTTAGCAACTAGTAATAGATGGCACAGGCCACAGCCTATGTCAATAGACTGCCTGATATCTACCATAAGTTGGAATCTTTGAGGAATTCCAATAAATGGTACCCTGATGCCCATGTGGGTTCGGAGTTAACTTAGGAATAAGGCAAAAGACTCGATTTAAGCCCAAATATCACCATCATTACAAATGAAGGCTAGATGGAAGAGAGCCCAGTAAGAAAACCCATCATATCCTGATTTGAATTACTAGAGGAGGGTTTTTGGTGTTTGTTTTCTCCTCCACTAAATTAGAGACTCCTTGTAGAACTAGTATCTTGCAGTTTTAAGACTCCATAATAAAAGAAGGCAGAGTATATTTAAATGTTATGTTATTTTATAACAAAACAAACAAAATAATCACTTCAAAATCATATATTCATACTGAGTGAAGAGAGCTACCTTTACTCACAGAATTCTATACAGACTCCTAACCATTAACTGTCAAAAACAATCATTTGCCTCATAACTTAGTAGAATTCCCTCTTAAAAAGTGAAATAAACATTCTTGAAGAGAATTGAAGCTTTTTGACAGTATTATACATCAGTAAAACAATCTGTTCTCAACAGCTCTGGTGGCCTTATATAACATAGAATTGAAAGTATGCTATGCAAAAATGAGCAAAAAAGGAATTTATTTCCAACCCACTCCAAGCATAAGAGAAGAAGAAAAACACACACCATACATGATTTCCAAGTCAGAAAGGAAACAAAAGCATTTCCAAGAGATGAGGGATGACACAGAATGCTATAAAATAGATTTATGATGAGACACATTAAAATGGCAGTATGTGAATTATCAAGCTGAGACCAACACACTTTAATATTTCATTTTCTGAAAAGGAAAGTATTTCAGTACAATAAAACCAGGGCTTATATATTCCAAGTCTGTGCTGGTGGCTGACCAGATTGAGAGCTCAAACCAAATTTCCCTTCATTTTGTCTTTTCAGTAGAGAAACTTTTTAGTCACATGCTAATCCGTAACTTAAAACTTTACAAATGTGCACCAGAATAACGAACGTTAAAACAACTGGACATGGCAAGTGCTGTTGAGGATATGGAGCTCCTACATTGCTGATGAGATGTAAAAGGATACAGCCAGTTTGGAAAACAGTCTGGCTGTGTCACCTTCCACACCTTACCCACATACACCTTACGTGTCTGTCATACAACCCACCAATTCCACTCCTAGATTTTTATACCAGAGAGATGAAAAAAATGTCTGCAAAAATATTTGTATTATAATGTCCATAGCAGCATTATTCAAAACAGCTATCAACTGTGAATAAAAACATCAAATGACCATCTGAATGTATAAACAGATCATGGAATATTTATACTATTGGGCTACTCTCCCCCAAAAAAAATGAACATAATACTGATACACACAACATGAATGAACCTCAAAACCATGCTAAGTGAAAAAAAGCCAAACTCAAAGGACTGCATAAATATCATTTCATTTATGTGAAATTCCAGCAAAGACTATCTAGAGTGAGGAGGAAATGGATGGACTAAAAGTAGTGATGAAAATTTTCTATCTTGATTGTGGTAGTAGTTACTCAAAGCACGTACATTCGTGGGTGGATCTCCTTGTGTGTAAATGTTACATCAATAAATCCGGGAAGAAACTTTGCTAATATAATCAAATATAGAATAATATAATCTACTGTAGAACTATTTAAAATCATAAATTGCTAACTTAGAGAATCATGTTAAACCATTCCAAAAGTAAAATCATATTTCTACATATAAACAACAGAAGAGGCATGTTTTTATGATAAATGGGATAAATGATAAAAGGGATAATAACGTTAGGGCCAAATGTTGGTGAATCTCTGGATTTACGGTGTTTAGAAAAAATGTGAAATATTATGTAAACATAAACATACCAGAATCCAACAACCACCTGAACTTAAAAATTACTCTCCTATAATGCTAGAATTTGTACTTTTCTAGTCTTTCTACATGCTTCTCCCAAAATACCCATAGAAAACTTATCTAATGGTGATTAATTCACATCAGCACTAATTAGGTAAAAGTATGTATTCATAACACACTTGTATTTTATAAACACAAAAAATTTTTTTTTAATTTTATTTTGGTACCATTAATCTACAATTACATGAAGGACACCATGCTTACTAGTCTCCCCCCTTCACCAAGTCCGCCCCACATCCCCGTTGACAGTCACTGTCCATCAACACAGCAAGATGCTGCAAAATCACCACCTGTCTTCTCCGTGTTGCACAGCTCTCCCCATGCCCCCCCCCACACTATACATGCTAATCGTAATGCCCCCTTCCTTTTTGTCCCACCCTTATCCCTCCCTTCCCACCCGTCGTCCCCAGTCCCTTTCCCTTTGGTAACTATTAGTCCATTCTTGGGTTCTGTGCTTCTGCTGCTGTTTTGTTCCTTCAGTTTTCTTTTGTTCTTATACTCCACATATGAGTGAAATCATTTGGTACTTGTCTTTCTCCGCCTGGCTTATTTCACTGAACATAATACCCTCCAGCTCCATCCATGTTGCTGAAAATGGTTGGATTTGCCCTTTTCTTATGGCTTAGTAGTATTCCATTGTGTATATGTACCACATCTTCTTTATCCATTCATCTATAGATGGACATTTAGGTTGCTTTCAAATCTTGGCTATTGTAAATAGTGCTGCGATAAACATAGGGGTGCATTGGTCTTTCTCATACTTCATTGCTGCATTCTTAGGGTAAATTCCTAGGAGTGCAATTCCTGGGTCAAATGGTAAGTCTGTTTTGAGCATTTTGATGTACCTCCATACTGCTTTCCACAATGGTTGAACTAACTTACATTCCCACCAGCAGTGTAGGAGGGTTCCCCTTTCTCCACAGCCTCGCCAACATTTGTTGTTGTTTGTCTTTTGGATGGCAGCCATCCTTACTGGTGTGAGGTGATACCTCATTGTAGTTTTAATTTGCATTTCTCTGATAATTAGCGATGTGGAGCATCTTTTCATGTGTCTGTTGGCCATCTGTATTTCTTTTCTGGAGAACTGTCTGTTCAGTTCCTCTGCCCATTTTTTAATTGGGTTATTTGCTTTTTGTTTGTTGAGGTGTGTGAGCTCTTTATATATTTTGGATGTCAACCCTTTATCGGATCTGTCATTTATGAATATATCCTCCCATACTGTAGGATACCTTTTTGTTCTGTTGATGGTGTCCTTTGCTGTACAGAAGCTTTTCAGCTTGATATAGTCCCATGTGTTCATTTTTGCATTTGTTTCCTTTGCCTGGGGAGATATGTTCAAGAATAGGTCACTCATGTTTATGTCTAAGAGATTTTTGCCTATGTTTTTTTCTAAGAGTTTTATGGTTTCATGACTTACATTCAAGTCTTTGATCCATTTTGAATTTACTTTTGTGTATGGGATTAGACAGTGATCCAGTTTCATTCTCTTACATGTAGCTGTCCAGTTTTGCCAGCACCATCTGTCGAAGAGACTGTCATTTCCCCATTGTATGTCCATGGCCCCTTTATTGAATATTAGTTGACCATATATGTTTGGGTTAATGTTTGGAGTCTATTCTGTTCCATTGGTCTGTGGCTTTGTTCTTGTGCCAGTACCAAATTGTCTTGATTACTGTGGCTTTGTAGTAGAGCTTGAAGTTGGGGAGTGAGATCCCCCCCACCTTATTCTTCCTTCTCAGGATTGCTTTAGCTATTCAGGGTCTTTGGTGTTTCCATATGAATTTTTGAACTATTTGTTCCAGTTCATTGAAGAATGCTGTTGGTAGTTT
The DNA here is from genome assembly GCF_030020395.1 of Manis pentadactyla. Classification (NCBI taxonomy): domain Eukaryota; kingdom Metazoa; phylum Chordata; class Mammalia; order Pholidota; family Manidae; genus Manis; species Manis pentadactyla. The sequence goes on from NC_080021.1 coordinate 62,896,979, forward strand.
GATAGGGATTGCATCAAATCTGTATATTGCTTTGGGCAGGATGGCCATTTTGACGATATTAATTCTTCCTAGCCACGAGCATGGGATGAGTTTCCATTTGTTAGTGACCTCTTTAATTTCTCTTAAGAGTGTCTTATAGTTTTCAGGGTATAGGTCTTTCACTTCCTTGGTTAGGTTTATTCCTAGGTATTTTATTCTTTTTGATGCTATTGTAAACACAAAATATTTTAAAATGAATCATAGAATGGAAATATTTTGAAAACCAGAGGCATAAAACTAAGGCATTTCTTATGTAATCAATCAGGGTCCTAATAATAAACTCTGTGTGTATGTGTGTGTGTATTCACATTGAAAAGACCATGAGCCACACTTTTTTTTTTACTTGAGAGTTTATACTCCCAAGATTTCCTGTAAAAAAAATTTTTTTTCTTACTTTTTCCTCTTAATCTTTAAACCCTACCACCAAAATCTCAGCACTATTTTTAAAAAATATTTTAAAATATCACTAAATCACAGACAAAAAATTCAATTCCACACCAGAGGAAATGACAAGAAAAATATACTGAAAGTGTCACTTTTGTTAAATATTCCAGATCACATGCTCAAAACTTTATTAAGTGGTTCAAGAAAGCTGTGCAAGTGTTTCAGAATATACATGAGATTTTCATTTCTTGCCTTTCTTAAAAGCCAGTATTTATTATCTACCAACACTCTTTTAAATCTATCTATCAATATTATTTTTTACATTACCAAAAGCAAGCTAAACCATGAACATACCAGCCCAATAGCTGGGAGGACCCGGAGAGCTGGCACTGTTGATTTCTATTATATAATTATGATTTATCTATGGATAACAATAATTGAATCTCCAGCATCATATGTCTATGCCCAGAAGCCTACAGAACATCTTTTTTTTTCCTTTTTTCTAGACATAAAACAATTAAAGTATAAATACTAGGGAGATAAAAAATGATCAGTTTTCAGTGTATGCTACTGTTCACTTAAAAAAAAAATCCAAAGCAACATGTCCCTAACATATATCCTTTTTTTATTGAAGTATAGTTGATATACAATCTTACGTTAGTTTCAAGTATACAACACAGTGGTTCACCAGTTACCCACATTATTAAAACCTCACCCCCCACTGTCTGTCAACATAGGAAGATGTTCCAGAATCATTGGCTATATTCTCCATGCTGCACTACCCTCCCTGTGACCAACTTACATTATGATTGAGAACAGTTGTGCACCTTTATTCCCCTCACCCTCTCTAATACCTCCCCCATAGTAACCACCAGTCATTTCTCAGTGTCTTTGAGTCTACTGCAATTTTGTTCCTTTTGTTTTGTTTTATTTTTAGATTCCACAAGTAAGTGAAATCATATGGTGTTTGTCTTTCTCCACCTGGCTTGTTTCACTTGCAGTAATGCCCTGTAGGTCCATCCATGTTGTCACAAATGGCAGGATGTCTTTCTTTTTATGGCTGAATAATGTTCCATTGTATATATGTACCACATCTTCTTTATCCGTTCATATATTGACGGACACTTTGGTTGCTTCCGTAATTTGGCTATTGTAAATAATGTAGCAGTAATCTAGGGGTGCATATATCTTTTTGAATCAGGGATTTTGTTTTCTTCAGGCAATTCCTAGAAGTGGAAATACTGGGTCATACAGTATTTTCATTTTTTGGGTTTTGAGGAACCTCCATACTGCTTTCCACAGTGGCTGCACCAATGGTCATTCCCACCAGCTGCGTAGGAGGGTTCCCTTTTCTCCACATCCTGACCAACATTTGTTATTTCAGAACATACCTTTTCTGTTCTCCCACAGGTAGCTCAAATTTGCCATGTCCTAAACCAACCTCATTGTTTCCTTACTGTCACTACTCTGTATTTTCTCTCAGTAATTAATGCCACTATCCACTCAGTTGCCCGAAACAGAAAATTTCTCTCTCAGAGCTTATGCCCAATCAAACACTAGTGTAGGTTGTACCTCCAACTCTTAAAACTGCCCCTTTTTCTCTACTCCCCTAGTCAGATCACCATCACTCTTGCCTAGATTACCACTTTGACAGTCTAAATGATCTCCCTGCCTCTACTTTCTCTCACCATTCCACTTCTCAAGTTTTAGCCAGAGTGACTGAGTTAACACTTGAATACAGGCATCTTACTTCCTCCAAGAAGTCTTCCCTGAGTCTCCACATCTGGATAAGTTGCCCCCTTCTGTGTACCTGTGGCATTCTACAGTCCCCCAAACATGTGCTAATCACAGTATTGTATGGCCTGCTCATTTATTTGTATCCCCTGCTAGACTGTAAGTTGCCCAGGAGAAAAGACTCTGCCACTCTTAAACTTTTGTGTTCCTAATGATCAGTGCAAAGCTTTGCAAGTAGTAAGAGCACATTAAACATATGTTGGATGAAATGAACAAATAAATGAATGATATCCAATAGAAATCATTGATAAATAGATCAGGAGGCAGTAAAAACCAGAACCTACTCCACAGGCACCTTAATTTAGGATGTGTAACACATTCAGGATTAAAAGGAAATCTTTCTCAGGCAAATAAGATGGAGAAAGCTGACCATTAAATGGCCCATCTGGTACCGTAGATGAATTTGGGAGAGACGTGGTCCCTGACATTGAACAGTAGTGGTCTGATAAAGGAAGCGTAGTCCAGTCATTCTGGATAACTCTGCCACCAATAAGCCCACTTGGTCTTTAAGTGCCAAGCTGTTGTCGCTGCTCTGGCTCACAGGTGTTGGCCCTGGGGTGTCCACCCTGGGGTGTCCACCAGTGAGTTCTGGCTGTTTTCCAGGTGACATTCAGTCTCACAGGAAATAATTTAATCTTCTGTGAACTCAGGGGTTCTTCCTTGCCTGCAATTCACTCTCTTATTTAGTGGAGTCATTTTTCTCCCCAGCTTAGGACCTGAGGTTCAACTACATTTCTAAATCTTGAGTAGGAATCCATCTACATTTTTACCCTATTGTAGGTTGTCCCTTATTTAGCAAAGCAATGTAAAGATGCAAGTCCACATTCTACTGGAAAAAAACCTTCTTATAAATTACTATTCAAGCTAATCAATTCCAGTTACTTTTATATACAGAGCATCCAAAATGAAGACATTGAACTTAGAGATAAGCACATTTTCTACAGGGGATCTATGTTTAAGAAAAGAACAAAAAAAGTTACTATTTTTCTAGAAAAAAAAAGTACAATTTAATGCATGGAAGAAAGAGTAAACTAAAAAGATACTGGAAAGGAATATTGTGTTATATTAGGTCTTTTTAAATTTTGTATTAGTCAGTTTAGACTCCACTGACTGGACAATATATAATAGAAATATTTATGCAGGATAATGTTAACAGCAGGAGTGGGAACTTAAGAGACTTGTCCATACAAGGACAGCTTAGTTACTTAGCTATAAAGTTTTAAAATGCTTCTTGTATTTTCTAATTTTTCATTTCCCAGATCTCATTATCTCAGCTTATACTAGATTTACTGGAATCATTAAAGATACAATGATGCTTAGAATAATTTTATATTTCTTTTTCTACCTGGTGAAGGAAACATTTTGGGACTAAAGTCATTTTGTCCACTAATTGGTTTAGAGGAAAGGCTGAAAGGTAAAACCCTAAGAGCTCCAAAATACCTTGACACTTCTGGGTACATTGGCAAAGAACATTTGTATGTTCCCTTCACCATCTTCTTCTAGCTCTGCCCTAGAGTCGATCGCTCTTTCAAATGATTTCTAGTCTTGAAAGGACTTTTTAAACATTCTCTTGAGTTTCAAAGTGCTAGATGCATGCAAAAAGGACCAAGAAACCGTATTTACTACCACTCTTGGGGGGAGATTATGGAATTCTGAATCAGTTACCCAGGACAGAGATGGTGGGGAGGACCATTACTGAAGGTGTAAGAGCAGCCTTCTCTTTGAGTGCACAGACTACTGGTATTTCTACCTCTGGATCCTTCCTACGTGAAGATCTGGCCAAGGGTTAAAATGCTCCCAGAGGGAGAGTGTGCATAGGTCTAGGAATGTGTGAGATAACCCATGAGAATAGTTTTGCAAATTGTGGGAGGGGAGAAGACGGTGAAAGGTTAAGATGAACTGCTGCCCATAGCTGTGTGACCAATCATCTTCAAAACTCTGCCTACCTGCCTTATGAAGCTTTCTCATGCTGGTAGGTGAAAACTAAAATCACATTTAGAATTCAGGTCACAAATGCTACACACACTGGGCAAGCAACCAGGCAGAAGTAGCAGATGTTAAGAGGCAGTTATTTGGTGTAGACAAAAGCCTCAGGCTGCTTCATCTGTACCATTCCAGAGAAACACTGTGGAAGACAGACAGCTATGATTTTGTAGTAAGTCTGTTGTCATCTGGTTACAATGAAATGGATTCACACACAGGCTCAAAAGGCAAGGTAGCTCCTTCTTGGTAGTGCTCTCTCCTAAATACTGTCTTGTATTAATTGCAATTTCCTGAGAGCTATCAAATATATTAAATATAACTAATGTTTTTAAGTTTTGCTGAAATTTTTAAAGCATTAACAGGAAGCTTCCCAGGTACACTAACTTCTTAAATCAGAACTGGTGAGAATGTCCTCATCAGTGTTGTTCAGAAATGTTTGTTTGATTCACTGATTTTCCTTCAGCACCTAGAAAAATGTCTGGCACTTAGTTGGGGCTAAATAAATATTTGTTTAATGAATGCCCAAGAGTCATTATGTGTCCCAATAGATTAATCACAGATATAAATCAAATTTCTCAGAATCTTCCTGAAGCTCTCCAGACTTAGAAAAAGACTTTGGCACAGATCCATCCTCTTGAAGTATTCCAATCCTTGGAAGCAGCCAAGTACCACAAAATAACCACCATGATGTAAACCTAGCAGAATAAACGTGAACTTTGGGGTCAGGAAAATAGTGTTCAGACCCCAACTGCGACTTACTAACTTGAGAATCCCAAGCAAGTTTTATTACTCCAGAGTCTTCATATTTTAAATGGAGATAATAAAATCTGTCTCACATTGTGAAAAAGAGCAGTAAATAATACAATATTTGAAATATCCTTAGCACATTCAGCAACACCAGCAACCCCCCATCCATCATTCCTTTTCCTGCCCCTCCCTGCAGAATCAGCACTCCTCACAAGCCCCATCGAGCCTCTGACCAGGTCCTACCTGCCTCCATCCCAAGAATGTCCACTGAGGTGGTATATTGGACAGATTAACACCACAGGAATACCAAATGTTTTCACCCACTAAACATTATTAATGTACTTTTGATTTAAAAGTGTACATTAAGTAGTTATATATAACTTATAGGCATCTTATTTTTCTATGACAGTGTTTCAAAAAGAATGAAAATGAATAGGTGTACCTTGATGCAGGATAATTCACAAACAAATGTATTACACTGGCTTGTCTTTGGCTTATAGAGCAAAACAGGAACTGTTGCCTCAATTTTTGCTTTTATCCTGAAAAGAAAATTGAGCCACAGTCTGTTCTATTTTGCTTTCTAAGCAGTCATAATACAAATAAAATTCTAGAAGCAAAACTACCAACGCAATTTCTATAGCTCACCTGAGGGAAAATAATTAACCTAAGATAAAATGAGCTACTTTTGTCTTTAACCAAAACAAATGGAAGAGTTATTGGACATTTCAGTTAAAAAATAATCAACCACAGATGACTTGAAAATTCATTTTGCTGTTATTGTCTTAGCAGGTTGCTCTGACAGCCTTAAGCTCATCAAACATAATGCAGCTGACCACGTCTTTTTGGCTATATGAAATGGCTGTACATGTACCCAGGATGAATGTGAAGGCTTTGTAGGACTTAAGAAGAAAATAGAATCTCTAAAGAAATGGCATTGGAAAATAAAGTCCTTCTTTCATCTGACAGGGTACTATACTAGGAAGGTGGTTTTTATTTTCAATAATTCATGAGCATAAATGCATTAGCAATTTCTTACACAGAGCATCTTCATTATAAACACAACTTTAACATTATCACACTCACCCTTTGCATCTTGTTCACACTTAACACCATTAAAAAAGGACCCATTTCAATACTGTTGGCCAGTAAAAAGTCTATGACCTAAGCAAAATTACAGTTCACTCCAAGAACAGGATGGCTCTGCTCTAAGTCTTTTGGCAAAAGCTGGGCTTTTAATGACCTTAAGCAAGCAGGGCGGGCAGTCACATTGCCTGAGAACTCCAGAGCTTTTGTACAGTTTATTCCTGTTGAAGCAAGCAAAGGCAAATGCTTTGGCAGCAGTCTGAACATGGGGGCAAAGGGTTTCAAGTGGTTATTTTCCTGCATGTAACTCCTTATGGCTGGGTGCAAAAAAAGGAGGGTGTTTATAGAGAGCTTTGCCTGGGACACTATCAGATCTCTTTCCCTGGATATGGTACCAAGGAAAGAGTCCTCGGCTGGCATTTATTTTCCCTGATTTGTACCTAAGCCCTTATAAGAACATGAAAGGCAAGTGGATGCATGTTAGAGGTAGGATATAACTTCCCCAAAGCTCATTATCTCTTTCTCCTTGGATTGCTTTCAGAAGTTAAAATGGGGACAGGGAGAGAATCGCTGGCTCCCTCTCATTGAGAGAAGGTCCATGTTTAAAAGAGAATAATTAATTTAAACATCCTTGGTTTTCAAACTGTGAATTAAAGAAACAAGAGTAAGATGGTACGTACATGATCAAACATAAATAAGCTAAAGGCATTAAAGGAGCTGTCTGCAACATCAGAAACCACCATGAGACTCAGGCAAGGAAAAGCCCTTTAGTGTGACCATGGCTCCAACAGCTTCCCTTGAAAGTGTCACTGGTGGGAAGGAATACCAGCATATAATCTTTCCCCATGCTATCCCCCCCTGCAGCCTCGTACAAGAGATACAAAGGCCCAGATCAGCTTTTAAATTTCTCAGTGGGGATTCTGGTAAAACAAAACAAAGCAAAACAAAAAAACTTATGCTTATTAAAAGTAGTAAAGAGATTAATAACCATACCTCAATGCAACCTATTCAACCATCAAAATTATTGAAACTTTCAATAGGAACATAATTGAAATCATTTTTTAACAGAAAATTAAAAATTCCTGCCTTCTCAGAGCCTTAGGATTATATCAGGACAACTGTCTCAAAATCCAGCAAAAACTAATAAAATCTATGTGACTAGTTGTGTAACCCTCATTATTTTCAAATAACATCCTCTCATTCAAGGCAGAGTTCCTGACCTCAAGGAACAGATTATTAGGAGATATATACCTAAGTGATAGAAAGCAAAGATAGCATGTTATAAAGACTGCATAAGGTATATAAAATTATAAGTATACATCAAAGTGAGTAAAAGTATCCCCAACTAGAAGATCAAAAAGATTTTTATGAAGCAGATTCTACTTTAAAGAGATCTTAGAAAATAGGTGGAATTCTATGAAAGAGCAGAGAATACATTAGAAGCATGGACTCAAAGGCAGTCTTTTAACACTGACCAATGTCACCCATCACAGATCAACACTTCAAGAAAACAGACATGTTCGGATATGTATCTCAGGGCCACTCAAACCTGACCCATAGAAATACTTTCCTTTTTGAAAGACTCTCTTCTTTTGTCTTTCAAGGTATCATTTCCTCACAATTTTCCTCTTAACTGGCTCATTCTCAGATTATAGTTTTTCTTTGTTCACATCCTAATGTTGATGTTCTTCAGAACTCAGTCCTCAGCCCTTCAATGCTTCATCTCCCAAAGCAGTCTTACCAATTTCCATGGATTTCATTGACATCCATATCCTGATGATTCCCAGATTTATAACTTGAAGCCAGGTCTCCCTAATGAACTCTAAACATATATCCCTTAACCTACAGCTTTACATATTTCAAAAGCTCCTCAAATGTCCAAATGTAAATCCATCTTCTTCAAAGACTGACCTCATCTTAATAAATATCATCTGGTCAAGCCCAAAATCTTGTTGTCATCATTGACATTTTGTCTCCTGCATCCCTGTTACCCTCAGGAAATACTCAAATGTGAAAATATTCACTTTTCTCCATTTCCACTACCACCACTTTCATCTAAAGCACCATCATATTTCACCTGAGCAATTGTAAGAACTGGTCTCCCACCTCTAGTTCCATACCCTTTACATCATCCTTCATCCTGCAGCCAGTAAGATAATATTAAAATGTAGAGTTGTTCGTGTCATTTCCCTGCTTAAAACCCTTTCGTGGTTTTTCCATTGCACTTAGCATGTCTGTGATCATTAGCACACCACACAGCCTTCTGCATTTGGCCCTGCCTACTTCTCACGTCTTACCACTCCCCCCACCTTGTACTCTAATATCAAGTGTGTTGAATCCCCAAGTTATTTGAAAACTGCTCTCTCAGATTATAAACTCCTTTTAAATCAGGTCCAGACCTGCTTTGTTCAAGCCTATATCCTCAGAATCAAGTGCATATTCTGGCACACAGTAGGTGTTCAATGTATCTATTGTTTGATGAATAATTACTCTAGTTTTTATTGGTGTAGAGCATTGGGGGAAAATACAGTAAGAAATATGCTAGAACGGTAAGTTGGAGCCAAATCATAAAGGACCATTAGTACCATACTTCAATAGGTGCTCTAATCTGGAAATATGGAGACCATTCTCATAGAAAGTAAATTCTAATGAAGCAGGAGAATGAGGCAGATTTGAAGTAAACTGCCTAGAAGAATCTAGGAAAGCTTATGAATATTTTTCAAAGTGATCCTCATGAAAGTTCTTCAAAGAGTGCTATTTATATTTCCCTCAGAGACTAAGTTACAAAGTTAAAACATGGCTTAAGGACAAAAATTCACTGTTAAAATTGACTGTGTTCTTCTGAAGATAAAATTAATTTTTGAGTAAGCCAAATGGCTTTCTTGACCAGGACCACTTATGCATATATGCATGTGTGCTGTGCTTTATTTAATTTTTATCCCCTATCTCCTAGGCTACAAAATACTTGGAAGTGTTTGAACATGTGTACTGTAGGAATTAAACTAATTAAGCTTCTCCCTTACCAGTCCTATCTCCAATAGGAGATTTTTGTTTTGTGCCCTAAGCCTAGCCATATGAGTCTAGAGAGTCCCATGAATTCTGACACATACTCCTTTCCTTCTGTCTAGAATATCCTACATGTCTGCTACAATCCTTCACACCTTCCTGGACCCAGTTTAATTAAAAGTCTCCTATGAAGACTTCAACTTCTCCTACTCCCCACAAAATGAGTCCCTCTCTGTTCTCAATGAAATATGTGTATCACTATATTAAAATTGCTTTACATTTGCCTTTCATGTGCCTAATGTTTCCATTATGTTGTGAGTTACTTTACTTAAGATAATCCCCAAAAGACTTTTTCTTTCCAGCTATGGTCCCCCAGCCAGCATTACCTGTGAGCTTGTTTAAAAAAATACGGACATTCAGATGCTATTTCATAGCACAGAATCTGCAATGTAACATATTCCCAGTTTGTTTTTATCACAGTACAGTTTGAAAAGTGCTGCCGTAAAGTATCTAGTACAGATGCCTGATACAGGCTTACCTGATGGATAGCTAAGGCATAGGCAATAGGGGAGTGACAGTTCATACCCTTACATCAGTGCACAGAGGTGCTTTGGGAGTTTATCTCAGGGCATACGGTAAATAACCTGGACAATGTATTAAACTGACCTCAAAACATCACTAAGAGCTCTAAAATGATGAAAGACTGATGCATACCTGAAATTTCTGGCAGATAATGTTATGAAGTATTCTGAAAATTGAAGATCTTTTTTAAAAGTCACTATAGCTTGACATATTTTGGATTAGAACTCTTTCACTGTGTTCAAATATTTATTTTCATTCCTGCATATTTTCTTCTTCCTCCCCTTCCTGCCTAAATTTATATATGGGACTTAGTTAACTCAGCCTGTCAGCTGGTAAAACTGCCTTCAGAGAAGAATGTGAAAGTATACTAAATTCAAGGACAAAAATTTGCAGGATTGGTGGATTACTGGGGCCCCACATAGTCAAAAACACTTGAAGAACTGCAACTCCAACAGGACTTGGAAGAAGGTAAGGACTACAGAAACATGAAAAGAGAACAGAGGTCAACCTGTGGACCTTCCAGATTCTTTCTCTAGAAGAAATAAAATGAAATTACTCCAATTATTTTCAGTCACTGAAGCCAAGACAGTGTTAATAAATTCCAAAATGGTGTCTCATGCCTCATGGAAATCAAAAAGCCCTGAAATAGAGGCAACTGAGGACATTTCAAAGACAAGACATGAACAAGGGGGCCTGACACAGAGACAGAGATAAGGAAAGAAATGATGAGTTTGTTTTCTCTTTCTGTGAAAGTTTTAATTCCCACATTTCCATTACTTAATGTGTCATTATTTTACTTTTCAACAGTTGGCAAACCAAAAACATTCCACCATTTATTTTAAAATTGGTAGTCAACACACAATACATCAGATTTTTATATTGCCTCAAAGAAAAATTCTCAAAAGAATCAAATCTAAAACTTTACTATCAATTTCCCTTGGGAATTTGATCCTAAAGTCCTTAGACATCATTATATATTCCAGACCGAAGGTTTAAGTCCAGAAATTATGATGACACAGATGATAAAATCCAGCCACACACTGTAGCCACAAATTATATGGCAACCCTGATGGGTAACACTTTTCATGCCAGTAAATAGAAGTCAAATTCCCCAGCCAGGCATTGAAGGTTTTATAATGCGGCCCCAGTGTGAATTTCCAATCTTATTTCTATCATGACCCTATATGCCAACTAAGTAGAACAAACTGTGTTCTGTATGCACCCTTTAATTTACTATCTTTGTAAATTTTGCCTAAAGCTATTTTCACTTGTCACTCTCTTTCTTCCCATATCTCTGAATCCGAAACTACCAAGCAGTTAAGACCAGCACAAATGACACTTCCACTGAGCCTCACAGACTATAAGCTTCACCTCATGTTATCTTTAATTACATCCATGTCAAATGCAACTCACTAGACTGAAAGTTTCCTGATGTTGGAAAATTATCCACCTTGTGTTCTTGTTTGTACTTGATAGAGTGATTTGCATGTATGGAATGATAATATGTATTCAGTCAAATGTTGAGATAATTAAAACGTTTGATGGGTCAGTCTCCCTTATTTTTGAATTTTTATTCCCTAGTTTCATTTTTTATCCCCTAATTCCTCTAAAAGCCTAGTAAGTCACTATCACTGCAATGATTTTCCATGGAATTCTGAGATGAAACTGGGCTAATTTTCTTCCTTTGAGTAAAATTAGACTATGTTCCTGGCACCATGCCTACACCTAAAAGTTAGTTGGCATTCAAAAAATATTTGAGGAATAAATAAATCAACTGTACTGCTAAAACATCAATAATTCTAGCATCATGAAATGAGGAAGCTGCTCTGGGCTTTTGTTGGCCATTTCTCTAGATGATGACAAGTGATCATTTTAATTTCATTCCCGCTTTATTGAGATATAATTAACATAAAACATTGCATAAGTTTAAGGTGTATGGTGTGATGATTTGATACCCTATACATTGATAAAATAGCAAAATTAATTTATTTAACACATTCATTAGCTCACATAACTACAATTTTTTTTCTAAACATTTAAACTACATTTCCTTAGCCACTTAAAAGTATATAATACAGTATTGTTAAACTATTGGTACCATGCTATGTATTGGATCCTCAGAATATTTTCATGTTGTAACTGGAAGTTGGTGCCTTTTAACCCTCACCTTCCTGGTTGCCCCTCATCTCAGCCCCTGGCAGCCACCATTCAATGCTCTGTTTTTGTGAGTTTGGCTTTTCTTAAATTCTACATGTGAGAGAAATCATACCATATGTGTGTTTTTTTAATTTATTTTACTAAGCATAATACCCTCAGGATGCATCCATGTTGTTGCAAATAGCAAGATTTCCTTATTCTTTATACTGAATAATTGTGTGTGTGTGTGTGTGTGTGTGTGTGTGTGTGTGTGTGTTTCATTTTCTTCATCCATCAGTGGGCACTTAGGTTGTTTCCATTTCTTGGCTATGTAAATAATGCTGCAATGAATATGGGAGATGGGAGTGTAGATATCTTTTGGAGATAGTGATTTTGTTTCCTTTGGGTATATACCCAGAAGGGGGATTACTCAATCATCTAGTAGCTCTATTTTCACTTTTTTGAGGAAGCTCCATACTGTATGTAACCCATAGTGGCTACACCAGTTTACATTCTCACCACCAGTGCACAGTCTTCACCAACACTTGTTCTTGTTTTCTTGATAATTGCCACTCTAACAGGTGTGAGGTGATATTGTGGTTTTGGTTTGCATTTCCCTGATAATGAGTGATGTTGAACACCTTTCATCAAGACATTTGTATGCCTTCTTTGGAAAAATATCCATTCATTTCCTCTGCTGATTTTTTAATTGAGTTGTTTGGGTTTTGTGCTATTGAGTTTTGTGAGATTTTTATATATTTTGGATCTTAACCCTTTATGAGATATATGGTTTGCAAATATTTACTCTCATTCCATAGGCTGCCTTTTCTTTTATTATTTCTTTACTGTGCAGAAGTTTTAAAATTTGAAGTAGTTCCATTTATTAATTGTTCCTTTTGTTGTCTGTGCTTTTGTCCATAAAACCATCATGAAGACCCATGTCAAGAAGCTTTCCCCCATGTTTTCTTCTAGGATTTTTATGGTTTCAGGCCTTATATTTTCTTCCTGTTTTTGATTTCTAGTTTTACAACATTGTGGTTGGAAAAGAAGGTTGATATGATTCCAGTCTTCTTTAATTTAAGACTTGCTTTGTGGCCTCACATATGAGCTACCCTGCATAATGTTCCATGTGCACTCAAGAATAAGAATGTTTCATGTGTATTCTGGTGCTGGTGGAGAGAATGTTCCATATATGTCCATTAGGTCCATTCTGTCTATAGTGCTAATCAGGTCCACTGTTTCCTTGTTGGTTTTCTGTCTGAGTGATCCATCCAATGTGAAAGTGGGATATTGAAGTCCCTTATTTTTATTGTATTGTATATTTCTCCATTCAGTTCTGTTCATATTTGCTTTAAATATAGGTGCTCCAAGGTTGGATGCATATATATATACATATGTTATATTCTCTTGATGAATTGACCCCTTTGTCATATATAGTGACCTTCTATTCTCTTGTGACCAGTTTTAACTGAGTCTTTTTATCTGATATAAGTATAGACAATCCTGGTTTCTTGATTAGCATTCTCATGCAATATCTTTTTCTATACCTCCACTTTCAACTTATGTGTGTCTTTAAAGGTAAAGGGAGTCTCTTGTAAGCAGCATAGTGTTGGATCTTGGGGCTTTTTAAAAATCCATTTTATGTATCTTTTGTTTGTAGAATTTAGTCCATTTACATTTAAAGTAATTATTGTTAGGTAAGGACTATTGCCATTTTGTCAATTGTTTTTTGACTTTTTAAAATTCCATTGTTGCTTCTTCTCTTGCTGTCTACCTTAATGACTTATTTTTTTGTACTGGTGTGCTTTAATACCTTTCTCTTTATCATTTGGGAACCTACTGTAGATTATTTTATTTTGTGGTTATCATGAAACTGTACAAAAAATCTCTTACAACAGTCTATTTCAAGATAAAAACAACTTATCTTCAATCACATACAAAAACTATGCTTTGAATTCTCCTCCCCCCACATTTTATGCCATCAATGTCATACTTTGTATCTTTTTAATTGCATATCAATTAGCAAGTTAGTGTCACTGTTATTTTAAATATTGCTTTTTAATTTTTTCATTAGAGATAAAAATGAATTATACACTACCATTACAATATTAGGGTATTCTGAATTTGACTATATATTTAATTTTAGCAGTGAGTTTTATATTTTTATATGTTTTAATATTTTTACTTACCATCATTTCATCCCAATTTGAAAAACTCCCTTTAGCATTTCTTATAAGTCAGGTCTAGTGGTGATGAACTCCTTTAGCTTTTATTTGTCTGGAAATGATTTTTTTTCTGGACATCATTTCTGAAGGACAACTTTCCCAAGTATAGTATTTTGGGTAGATTTTTCTCTCAACATTTTTGAATATATCATCCCATTCCCTCCTGGACTGCAAAGCTTCTGCAGAGAAATATGCTGATAGACTCACGGAGGTTTCCTTCCATGCGATGAGTTGTCTTTCTCTCAAGGCTTTCAAAATTCTCTCTGTCTTTGAATTTTAACATTTTGATTGTAACATACCTCAGAGTATTCTTTGGGTTGATCTTGTTTGGGGTCCTTAGAGCCTCCTGTACCTAATCATCCATATCTATCCTAAGATTTAGGAAATTCTCAGCTATTATTCTTTAAGTTTTCTACCCCTTTCTCTCTCTCTCTTCTCTGGTATTCCCATGATGTGAATGTTCTTTCACTTGTGCCGTCCCATAAATCACATAGGCTTTATGTGCTCTTTTTCATTTTTTCTTTTTTTCCTCTGATTTCAAATTATCTGTCTTCAAGTTTGCTGATTCTTCAGCATGATTAAATCTTGAAGCTCTCTATTGAATATTTCAATTCTATCATTGTGTTCTTCAGCTCTAGGATTTCTGTTTGGTTCTTTTCTTTGGTTTTCCTTCTTTATTAAACTTCTCATTTTGTTCATGCATTGTTTTCCTGATTTTGTTTAGTTATCTGTGTTCACTTGTATTTTATTGAGTTTCTTTCAATTATTATTTTTAATTATTTGTGAAGCAAGTCATAAATTTCCATTTCTTTGGGGGCAGTTATTGTGGCTTAATTAGTTCCCTTTGGTGGTATCTTTCTTGCCTGATTCTTCATGATCTGTGTAATGTCACATTCGTGTCTGTATATTTTGAAGGAGCAACACATCTGTAGTAGTTACAAACTGGTTTTGACAGGAAAGACCTTCTATAAGTTCCCCAGGCCAAAGGGATTACCTCCAGAATTGCAGTCATGCTGAATCTGAGACATGTTTAGGGTGTCACTGAATTTTCAGTGGGATTTGTAGTTGCCAGGCTTGTTACCAAAGATTTGATCAGGCACAGGTCCTGTCTGGTTCCTGGATGGATAACAGTGCATCCAGTACCTTGTTGAATAGGGTGGCACTGGGCTACTGGTCTGTTTCAGGGTCCACACTTGGGTCCTCTGTCAGGTCTGTTACCAAGGATGTGGACAGATGTAGTTCCTGCACAGTCACTTTGAGGTCTCTTCCTTGGTCATAGGTAGGTCCTTCAGTGGGCACGTCTGACCCTAGACTATGGCTGAGAGGTACTGAAACAAAGTCCCAAGACTGTTTCAGGTTCCACAGCCAAGACTTAGGTCTGAAGACCTGGCTCTGGAAGCATGGGTGGGCATGTTTCCCACCAACCCTTGGTCTTGGACTACACTGGGGTTTCAGGATCTCCAGCCTAGACCCCAAAGCTCCCACAAAGGAAATTTTATCCATGGATAGATGTCAAATTATTGTTCAGAGGGAACCTGAGATGGAGATAACTTATTCACCCATCTTGCCAGCACCACTCACCTAAATGGTCTTATAAAATAGATAAATATAAGTTTTTTTATCCATGGGTAATATAACAGCAACACCCAACTCCTCATGGTTTTAGTAATGCATGAGCCAGTGAGAGGTACACCACTGCTTCTGCTGTAACAGCCCTGGAAAGAAGTACACAGGCACAGCAGACACCCTACCCCCACCCCACACTGACTCTAAAAGAAGGAACTAAGGGGACACAAAGGAGTATGAGCCCTAATCACAAACCTGGGCTCTGGTGTCCATTGTAACCTATCCTTCTGGTGACATCCTGAGACCAAACTCCCAGGAAGGGTTTTGGGAGAAAAATTTCATTTCCCATGATCCAGAAACCACAGTCTTCTCAAGAGGAGACAGGCCTAGACCAGAAGTATGGCCTGCTGTGGAACCATGCATGGGAAAACAACCTCATAGCTTTACTGCAACATAAAAGATTCTCATCCTCTTGAGTTTCTCTTGTTGCATGTGCTCAATATGCTCCTACATGGAATAAAGAACGTTTTTGAGAAGTTATTTCTACCTGCCCAATTTTTTTCCACTGATGCACAGGGTCCATTTACACCAACAGCTGTTAAAGCATCTTAAATAGGCAAGTATGTGATTAGGTGATTAGATTAGATTATGTTGTATCTTCCGTGTAAAAGAAAGTGTAAGAATTTTAAATGTTTAAAGACCAAAAGAAAAAGTAGGAATAGGTCTCCCTAATTTGTGCCAAAACAATAAAAACAAATCCAGTAACTCTTGAAAAAAAAAAAACTTTCAGAAAAAAGTAACAATGGAACTGACCATTTAAATATACCAACATGGTTTTCTATCTCTTCTTCTACCAAAAACCATTGTTGCTATAACTGATAAAGTTCTCCCAGGATTTGTTTCTGGAAGACAAAGAGACAAATACATATTTGATTTTCCTCCTATTCAACAGATGACTGAATAGAGAGGGCTGGCTGGGAGCTGTGACTGACTAAACCACCAGGCACCAAAGGCCTGTGTTTATTTTGAGAGGGTGCTGACTGGGGTGGGCGTGGACCATGAGCAGTGTACCTTAGATGATCACTGTACTGTCCTCAAATTACCCTAATCTGAAAGTTTCTTCTTTATAATCCACAAACCAGAGAAGTCTGATCATTCCTGAAATGCTGGATGTGTGGGGAAATGGAATAGTGTGTTGCTTTAGGTACACTTGATTATTTTTAACTACAGATGAAAGAATATGCTGCCAACTGTATGAACTTGGACAAATTACAGGATCTCTGAATCCTGGTTTCCTTTTCTTTATAAAGAAGATAGAAGGGCAGTCAATTAGAGGATCAAATAGGGCTGTATATATGAAACACCTCACACACAGTGGTTGACATGTAGGGACCACTGAAAGGTAATTTCTTAACACTTCCCACTCTTATTTGTTAGTGTAGCATAAAACAGAGCAGACTGGTAAGAAGAGGCAGGTGCTAGGATGGGTCCTCTATAGCCAACTGCCAGGAATCTCCAGCCAATGTTTTCTCCTTCCATTTCCAGACAGCTTGTTTCTGAAAGCCAAGTTGCTTGTTTTCTCTCACTATCTACCCCTAGAGAATTCCTTATCATCAAAGATTTGTAAACTGAAGGGCCTTTTTTTTTTTCTTGAGAAATCTTTTATGCATTTTGTCCTTTCTCTAATCTCTCTCTCTTTTTTGAGGGAAAGCCTTGCCTGGTTTCTTTCTTAACCATATCCAATTGGCTTTTCTTTTGTGTGTTTCTTCTCTGCTTGGACAGAAAGATGGACATTTGCAAACCGTAGTTGACTTGTCTCCTCCCCCACCAGAGCCAGCAGCCACCTACCACCTGGATGGAAAAGAGGAACTTTATTTTCAGTCAATTGATTAAATGTGTCAGATTTTTCCTCTTGCAAACAAAGTGGGTAGGAAGGAGAGGGTTCTTAGGAGCTTATCTAGAATCTATTTTGAACTGCACAAAAAAATAACTGTTTTGACTTGAGCCAAAAATTAATGTGTTTAGCATTATTATCAGACACAACCAGAACATTTCACCTGTTTATCTTCCTGATCATATCTCAACTGCCACTGTAAGTATATTGTCCTAGCTTGTCCCCCACTTTTCCATGCCTCTGAACAACCCTTTCTCTGCCTATAATGTACTTTTCCTCCTCTTCAGCTGGAAAAATCCTAGTACATTTATTCACTCAACAAACATTTACTGGGAAAATGCGTAGCTAGATGTGGATGTGGTAGCCACCAAGACATCAGAAGGTGGTGGTGAACCACAGATGAAAGTAAACATTGCCTAGGAGGAAATGTCAATTGTGAGAATGAGACAAAGGATGTTTCCTGGGAACATCCATATTCAAGCTGCTTGAACGAGAGATCAACATTTGGTATCTCTATTACTCATCTTCCAAGCACCCTTGTGGTTGACTGATAAAGTTCCCACACCAGCCAGACCCCCTCCAACAATGCAACATCGATTCTGTGAGTATCAGCTGCTCCCCTTCTCCAACAAATTTTCCTCTGCTGACAGGGGTGACTTTGCTCTCCGGAGTTTACACTAACAAACCTCCAGGTCTATGACTGGCTGTACACTGGAGAGCAAAAGCCTGGTCCCCCTTGCTATTTCCAGGCCTTTGCTTGCTCTGCATCCTTCTAGACCGCCTTCACCACACCTCAACCCTAGGCATCACCACTATAGAAAACCTTCCTGAAAATAATCTTCCCCAGGCAGGTAGCATGACCTCTGCTTTCTTCATCTCTCCACTATGTTGCAAATGTCTAATCATAGGTTTGTTTCTCCACTAAACTAGATGCTCCTTGAAGGCAGAAATGTTGGATTCACCTTGGAATTCCTAACATCAAGAATACTTCCTGGCTTGTAACAAGTGGTCAATAGAAATTTTCTTAGTCAAGGAATGAAGGAATTCATGAGTCACTACTAATGAGCTGTTTATGTATTTCATAGTTTACTTGGCCTAAAGACACAGAGTTTCTGTCATCAGATAAGTTATTTGCCAACATCTTTAATTTTTTTAAATATTTATGTTATGTTTAAATTAAAGTGCATGCTAGGGCAGTAATTAATTCAATGAGAAACACATATGAAATTAAGACGGGCTAACATAAGAGGAACTAAGTAAGTGTCAGTTAAGTAAAACTGGGGCAGGTCCCCATAAAAACAAAAACTCTTCACAGATTATTTTTCAAAATAAAAATACCACCCAGACTAATGGAAAGCCATGTAGTCCCTTTCTGTATATGAAGAAAGATACCACTTTTTTTTTTTCTTTTCCATCACATCTCTGCTACCTGGGCTACCACAGTCTACTCTATACTTGAGACAATTTTCAGAGAAAACCATTACCAAAAGTCCTGTTAGACTTACACAATATCACTTCCCCTTGAATTGTGCCATATAACATTTCTCTAAGTTCAACTCTGTTAAGTACCTTCTTTATCCCAGTACTGAACTTCTGGAGTGTAAACTTCAATTCTCACAAAGTTGGTAATCCTTAATCATCACCCTAGATTCAAAAGCATCTTCTAAGCATTTTGGAGCCTGAATTAATAGAGATTCAGACCAATGAGAAGTTCCCACCAAATGTCCCATTTTCTGGTTTGCTAATATTAAATACTTCTCACTTAAAATATCCACAAAAATAGGAACTACTTGTAAGTCTGGGGAAAGGAAATCCCAGAGCAAAATACCTCTAAAAACTGAAATCAGTCAAAGGAAAAAATAAAGTTTAAAATCCATTTATTGCTTACAAACTGCAGTCTGGGCCCTTCTATCTTTCCTGCTTCAGCAGAAGCAAAACCAGCTCTCCTCTTCACCTCTCATGTACAGATAAGCCCTCTATTGCCCAGGTAATTACCCATTGATACGGAGATGAACTTCTCTCCACCCCTGAGGATATGCAAATGCACTAAAGCCAGGCAAGATATTCTAGAAATGTTACAATTTTACCCACAGGCCACCCCTCCAGAAATCTCGCCTTACAATCTACTCATTATCCTTCTTCTGCAATGGTCCCTAGGTGATAAAACTAGAGCATTGGGACCAGACTAATGACATAACAATAGCAACAGCATAAAATCATGACAATCCTCAAGCCAGAGGATTCAGCTAGGTTCAAAGTCTTATGCAGATTAAGTCCATAGCTTGTCCATTCCATAGGCAGGCAGTAGCTGAATGTTCAGAGGAATCCTGCTGACTACCACCAGTTGTAAGTCCAGGGAAAGGAAATCCTAGGGCAAAATACCTCTAAAAACTGGAATCAGTTAAAGGGAGAAATAAAGTTTAAAAGCCGTTTGTTGCTTACAAACTGCAGTCCAGGCCCTTCTCTCTTTCCTGCTCCAGCAGAAGCAAAACCGGCCCTCTCCCTCACCTCTCAGGTACAGATAAGCCCTCCAGTTGCCCACTAATTACCCATTGATATGGAGATGAACTTCTCTCTACCCCTGAGGATATGCAGATGTACTAAAGCCAGGCAAGATATTCTGGAAATGTTACAATTTTACCCACACTACTGAACACAGGTTTTTCCCTACACAGGGTGCTCACTGAATCAGGGCACAGAGTTAGGTTGACAAGAAGGATACTGCAATTTCAACCTTCCACATCTACTATCTTCTTTTTTTTTTTTTTTTTTTATTTTATTTTTTTTATTTTCAATTCTAAAGTAAAATTATAATTTCAACTAATTCCAAATGCTGAAGTAATAACAAGTAGAGAGGCCTTACTGGGCCCTCCTTGATGAATAGTTAAGACTTATTTTCAGGTCAGCAGCACATGAGTATTGAATAATTTGAAAACAGAATGAAACATGCTCCTTCCAGTTCCTCAAAATATTCCAACAATCCTTACTATCCCAACATGCCAAGAACTATAACTGTTTTGGTCAGATGTAGCCTTTAAAATGAAATGTTTCTCAAAACTGTACTGTCAGAGTAGGAGCTACTGTAGGGCACAAAACAGGTCACTTATTTCAGTTTATCCAATTTTCATTATTTCCTTTTACTCCAACATTCATTTATAATAAACAGGACAATGATTAAAATTAGTCATTTCTCAAACCACAACTCTGAAATACTAGAAACAGACAAGCTCTTCTAGTCAAAATCCTCATTCTAGCAATGCTGAAACAGTCTGCAAATGTCTTAAAAAAATGGAGCTTTGAGACAGAACAAAAAAGAGAAAAATTTAAAACCTTTCTATCCCAAGCACCAATAATGGAAGCTAAGCAATTACACCTACAAATCCTTAATGACAGGTCTTTCCTAATGGAAAATCCTGAGATTTTAAGCAATGTGACTTTCTAGAAGGCAGGTTGGTTTAATGAGGAAATTGACTTTTAATAAAAAGACAATCAACAATATTTTGGACACTTACTGTTTCACAGATCCTCAACAAGTTTTGAGGTAGGTTAAATATTAGCATTGTATGTTATAAACTACAATTCAGAAGTTACATCACTTGTTGCAAACTACAGCAGGAGTCCTATCATGGTGAAGAGTAACACGGTCTCTGCGATCTTTCAGATTAATCTTTACTGATGTGTGAATTTAATGGTGATAGCTGACATATATTCATTAAAAAAAAGACTAGATATTAATGAAATTCTACTGTGGGGTATTTTATAATTCTTAAATTGATCCTACAATGATTATACATATTATGAAATAATTTACTTACTGCCATTACAAATATATTCATATATAACTGATCCTTAAAAACAAATTAGCACATTACTGATTTTGTTGCTTTTCTGCCTTTTGGTTTGGGTGGAGCAGAGGTAATCAGCAAGCTTTCCTCAGAGCACTAGGCAGTCTTATTAAGAGTGGTTACTGTGCTCAAGATTATCACTTAATGATGATTTGGGATCATAGGAAAGCAGCTATAAAATGCGGCCAAGACCCAGAAGATGCCTGGATCCAAAAGAGGGGAGGCCCTGTGTAAGTCAAAGACGAAGGGAAAAATGCTCTCATCTCAGGCTACTGATCCTCATTTCCACGCTACAGCACTACAACTTATAGAAGCGCTCCTAAGAGCAGTAAATCTGTTCCAGTAAATCTGTTAATTAAAGTTCTTATAAACTAGATAAACCATAAGTAAAATCAAATTGTTATTTTATTAAAGTGACATGTATAGAAGCAAAATATCTAAATATTTTAACATGAATATGTTCCACCTATCATGTAAATTACTCTAATTGTCACAAGCCTAATTAGCTTAGCTCATTATAATTACTTAAAATTATTTAGCAGAATTCAGTTCATCCTGACATAGGTTCCTGGGTCAGTCTTGCAAGTACTTGTTTCATTATAAATTTCTTTTTAAACAATTGTCAAACATCAGTAATAAGACAGGATTGAGAGTGATAAACAACTGAGAAATTTTAAGGAAAACATTATTATTGTGTCATAAAATACAGCACTCAGCAGAACAAATTTCAAAATGAAGGAAAAAGACAACTATGCTACTGAATAGACTGAACAGCACAGCCCAAATAATCTGAGTCAAAGAAGCAAAAATTAAAGGTCAGCATGGGGGGGGGGCAGCCACAAGAGGCAGAGTATTGAAGCCTTTTATTCTAGTGTCCCCAAAATTGACTGTGGAAGTAAAAAGTTTCTACATTTAAAAAGTCTATATAAAGTACATAAATTGCAATTTTCATACAAGTCAAAATGAAATGTTCTGCATAGGACAAAAGATATGCCTAAGCAACATATCATATTTGCACAAGGCCACTGAATGTCATGGATATTAGTAACAAATGAAGAAGCTTAAGTCTATGGCAGACTGAGCAAAGACTTCAGTTTGGTGTTCTATAAACTCAAGATTGTAAACTACTCATAACTATACAAAAGCCCTAAGGTCATACAGTCTTGTGTAGGAACTCTTGTGCTTCTGGTTGGCACACCATCTACTTTTTAACATGTGAAATTAATACAGACATTTGTGAGAGGTTGTGCAAAACTACTGTATTTACAAAAGTGGCACAAAAGTGAATTTAACAGTTAATGCACATGCATACTTCATTCACATCTTCAGTAATAACAAAAGGTGCTTGAACACTATAGAACTGAAAAGGAATACTAGCTTCAATGGCAGCTGTTAAGCACTAAAGTCACATACGTTACACCAGAATGGGCAAATATTGCCCAAGTAAAATTCTATTGTTAAAGCTGAAACAGGTTTAAGGCCATTCAAGTTCAAGCACAGAGATACAAATCTTTTGGAGTCCCATCTATTTGTGTTTGAAATATGTGACCTTTTCTCCAACTTACGGTCTTAAACTTCTGTTTTACGAAATCCAAAAGGAAAATACAGAAGAAATCAATACAATAGAGGTTATTATATTAAATAAGGGTAACATACAAAGCTATAATTAAGATGAATTAAAGAAAGCCAAAACATTCAAATCATAAAACTTGCTTGTTACTTGTTGGGACCAGTCCTACACTAGGAGTTAGGTAATATATACAAGTATTTTCAAGTAGATTACGTTGCTCTAATGTGTTCTTTTCATCAGTGCACTGTTAAATTAATGAAGAACTCTGCACACATATATTCCCTTACAACAGCACACACCATCGCTCCCTGCAAAGCCAGCATTCTCCAATGACTTAAGTGAATGAAAGGAAAGAAAAAGGAGAGAAATTACATACTAAGGGGAAATAGTGGGAATTAGAAGATTCATGCAGTTCTGCTCTTTCAGTCAGCCAGCCAGCTTGCTAGCAACAAGGGATGGTTTCCGTTGAGGAAGGTCCTGTGGAGTGGGAATGTGGTCACCAGTGACCTCTGTCTTATCTGGGGCTGCAGCAGGAAGTTGCTTGTTCTTCATTTTTGCTTTGGCCATGTTGTAATCCCCAGAATCAAAGTATTTTTGCCCTTTCTGCAATCGTTTCCTTAAGAAATCCGAACCTCCAGGCTTTTGTCCCAGATGAGGATACCTTGCTTTTAATTTTGCTTCTTCAGCTTTCTCTGGATTAGTCACTTTATCTTCCATTTCTGAATTTGGACCAGTGAGTGTGTTTCTCACACCTGCTGCTCCTCCGCGGAGGCTGCCTCGGGAACGTCCGCGGACATGCTGCTCCCGCTGCACAGGAGACCGGTTGCTCCGGCTCTACTATCTTCTGATAAATTAGTTTTCAACTCCAAATTTCAACTGAGCTACAATAACATACATTTGTCTTATAACCTTAAGAGATTATCATTATTGTATCTTCCTCTCATTTCTCAAGGGAGTTATGTTCTATTGCTTTGACCTATCCAAACCCTTAAACAAATGCTTAGTTTCTGCTTTCACACAGAGGCTTTTGTCTAAAGAGTCTCTAGATGTCTTATTTCCTTTGGTTTTATGCTTCCTTCATTTTATTATCTCTCTCCAATGCCTCAAGGCCAAATCTTTTGTAGTATGTATAAGTTCTAATTTTTAACTGGTCTTTAATTCACACATGAGTTACTCTCTTCCTCTTAACTGTCAACAATAAGAATACACAGAACAAGGCAATCAGAAGGCATCACTCCCATTTATACCAAAAGCCACATAAATCCCAACACTAATGGAAAACGAGGGAGCCATCCTTATCACATTGTTGAAACATCAGCCAGCTATCAACTCAACCTTTCAACAAAGCTGCATGACTATTAAACTTGATAGATTTGAATTCAAAGGCTTTTCAGATCCCTCAGGTTCCTAGTTGTAATCATTTTAACATGTAAGTGGATTATTTAAAAGTTGAGATTTAATAGTTTTACTGTGGGTTTTAGTTTTAATGCTTTTCCATACTTTCATAACTTTGAGATGCCAGGGTGGATTTCCAACATACTCAGGCCTATGTTAAACAACAAACACACAGTCACACAGAGACCCACAATATTAAATGGATAACTGACACAGTTATTCAGGTAATACAGGACAAATTCGCTTTTGCTTTTGTTCATTACCTACCTCATATAAAAGTGGAATATGGCTTTTAAAAATCTGTAATCTTAATTACCCAAGTAATAGCTTCAATTTTCCTTTTTTAAATATCTAGACCAAAAATACTAAGATGTTATCTGAAGTTTTCAAGTGGGCATTAAATACACTTTATTCCACTGACATTTTTTTTCAGGACGCTTCTATAATATCAAATTATTCATGTTTGGTAGAATTTTTATGAACCCATATTTTCAGTTATTCAAGAACATTGATCAGCCACTGGTCAGGTGCTTACTAAGTGTCAATTCTAGAGAGAGAATGATGAGTAAAAGAAGAAATTTCCTTTTTCTCCTCCAGCCTACAGTAGAGAATGGGAGACAGATTTAAACAAATGATCACATCAGTGAATGAATGTATACTTACCACCTGCAAGTGAAAGGGCAAGCTCCCAGATTGTATTTTAGCCAATTGGGACCTGGATCCTATTTCATCCAATCGGAGCTTGGTCTCTCTCCCCTCCAGTCAGCAAGAAGTACACCCACCACCCCTAGACCCTGCCAATTGACCAAAGCCACGACTCATCACCCCCCAACTAACCCCAGGCCCAGCCAATCAGCCAGAGCCATGGCCATCACCCCCCCAAACTGCCCTGGAAACCCATAAAACCTTTGTTATGGGGAAAACGCGCTCTTTTTCTCTGGCACCTGGCCACTGTTTTGGCATGGGTGTGAGATTGAGCTCCGGCTAGCTCAAATAAAGGCTCTTTGCTTTTGCATCAGTGTTGGCTCCTTGGTGGTCTCCTTGGGATTCGTGACTTTGGGCACAACATTTGGGGGCTCGTCCGGGATCCCAGAGACCCCCGGGTCTCCCGACCCGGAGGGCCCTGTGCTGGCTGGTGAGTGCACTCAGTTATCTGTCTGTCTTTGTCTGTGTCTCACTGTTTTTGTTCGCGAACAAGCCTGTATAAGCCTGTAGGAGCTCCAATCTGTATCAGGGTCGGCATTGACTTAGGCGGACGTACTGACAGGTCATCGACCAGGGGTCTTGGGAGACATCCCTTGCCCCCGTCTGAAGGATGAAGTCCTCATCTGTGAGGAAAGTCGGCTGCCGCTGCAGTCCAACAGGCCCTCAACTTACTTTCAGTTTTGCCTCCGCGGCCATGGCAGATTCTTCTCTGTAGGCGCCTGTTTGTTGTTTGTCGTGTTTGTCTTAAGTCTTGTTGACAGAAGAAATGGGACAGACTCAGACGAACCCCTTCTCTCTCATGGCAGACCATTTTTCTCAGACGTTAGGGAAAGAGCTCACAATTTGAGCACGGACGTCAGGGAAAATTTTGTGTTTTCTGCACCTCCGAGTGGCCATCCTTTAACATTCGCTGGCTGCCGGAGGGAACATTTAATCCAACCACTCTTTTACAGGTTAAAGATATCAGGGGAAGAGCTAACAACCTCAGTGTGGAAGTCCAGATGGGTCGGTGGCAGACTTTTTGTTCTAGCGAGTAGCCAGTTTTCAATGTTGGATGGCTGCCAGAGGGATCCTTATCATTATGTCTCAGTATGTATGTTTGTGTGTCTAAGTGTGTAAATGAAAATATCTTTCTACCTCTGGATGGTATTAATAAAATTGATTTAAAGACAAGCGCTTGTGAAAATTGGGCATTCTAAAACTTCCAGAAAATCTGATAAAAAATGTTAAGCATTAATGCTAATTTGGGTTTGGCTGAGGCGTGCATGTCCTTATAGTTATCAGCTGCCAAAGTTTACTTAAAGTCATTTAAGTTGATGTTACCTGTTAAACATTTCAAGAAGATAATTAAAGAAAAGCTTGACTTTGTCTAATGTTTAGTAAAAGTTTTCTAAGTAATCTACCATGGTTGCTAAAAATAAGTAAACAAGTGTAGCAAATAAGCATCTTAATAATAATACTGTATTAATGTATAACAGTGTGTATATATGCAAACAGCCTGAGAATTTTTGTGGTAACCAAAATTTTTAAAGTTTGCTAAGTTATATAGACATATTTTGTGCCTAATGAGAAATTGTGTTGTAAAGCACATTTCCAAAAATGATAATATATGTTCATAGATGTATCAATCTGAAGAATGCTAGTGTAACAGTTTACAGTGGACTGTTTTTCATTGTTCACTGAAAGTTAAAGTATCAAATGATTTTAAGTTCTAATGAAAACTACTTAAATAAGGAAAGCATTTCTCTATGCTAAAAGATGTATGTTTTAATAAGAGAAGGTATAAAGAATGAAAACTCGTCTGCATGCTAAAGAATGTGTTTTTTGATAAAAGAAAGTAACTTTGTTCTAAAGTACAGCTATTTATTTAAAGGGGAACAGAGAGACAGAGACAAAGAGAGAGAGAGCAGTGTGGTGCCTTTTGTTGTGGCGGATCCGCTCAGCCTGTTGCTTTGGGGGAGGGTCAGGATGTTTAGAGATAAAGCGGGATAAACCCAGTCAAGCCCCAGGCAAGCCCAGGCATAATTCTCACCAGTTTATGTGCTTGGGACCATGGGGCAAATGAAGAATAAATTACTATATTCTTACAGATATAGTCGTGCTATGTGAAATTAAAGCAAGTGAGTCTTGATATCAAGTGCACAGCAAAATTAGAATTTTGTTTCCAGTTAAAAAAAAAAGTTTTCTTTAACTGTTAGTCTGCTCTTAATGTTGAAAGATTGCAAAAGGTTCTCTAATTGTTTTATCAAAGCAGTTTCTCATGCTTAAAGTCTCAGTGAGTTGCCAGAATATTTTTTAAAAATGAAATCTTAATATTAAAAAGACTAAAAGCTAAAGTTTGTTAACAACTGTGTAACCTTTATTTGCCTTTGAAATATTTTGTTATCATTCTGGTTAAATAGATAAGTACTGCTTCATAGCAACCTATAATCTCATTTAAGCAAGTGCCAAAAAAAAAAAAAATTAAATGCAAAAAGGTGCTTTTACCTCTAGTTAACTCTGATATTTTCCAGAGGGCCCCTGGAACATGTCAGAGGAATTTTTTCTCATTGGAGAAAGTATTTGACTAATTTGGCTTATTTATCTGATATATATATATATATTTACCAGGAAAGCAATCTCAAAGAGAATGATGCTAAACTTGGTTACTGAATGTTTTGTATTACAGAAATATCAGAATTTCCTTATGTCAACTGTCTTACAGTAAGCTCTCATCAGATCTTTAACCATTGTCATTTGTAAGTCTTTTATTATTTACAGTCACTGTTTTATTACTCTTAAGCTAGTAAAAAACCAGATTTCAGCAGAACAGGTATTAGTTGAAGGGCCCCCACCCATAAGATGGCGAACCTCCTGCTTCTCTTCCGGGTCCTCGGTTCCCGCCGGCACCACCTGAAGCCCAATCACCCCTCGCCCCCCTAATCCTAGCACCTAGCCAATAGCCACCAGCCCCGTAGAAGTGACACCTCAATCACCCCATGCCCCTTCCTATATAACCCAGCACCTTTCCCTAATAAAGCGGAATTCTCCGGTGAATTGCTGCTGTGTGTCGCTCCCTTCCTTTCATTGGTGCTGAAACCCGGGAGACGGGACACCCCAACTGGGCCCCGTCTTCCCCCGACACCAGCAGCAGCTTGCCCTCGTCCTCTTTTTCCGGCGCTGGCTCCTCACACTCACCACTCCTCTTCATGCCTTTGGGTAAGTTTTCCCCCGGAGCGGGCGGCTCTTCCCCGAGCTATCGCAGCGCCATTGACCGTGATCATCCGGCAAGGTCCTGATGCTCAGGGACGAGGAGGGAACTCTCCCCGCCTCAGGCCTTCACGGCTGCAGCGGACCCTCAGGCCCCTCTTCCAACAGCCATAAACGAGGTGACTCTTTGCGGATGAGAACGCTCCCTCCCCCCCACCTTCCGTTCCTTCCGCCGAAAATTCCTAGTACTAGGTTCCTCGTGACTCCGGCACTCTGCCTTCTTAGAGAAGTCTGGGTGACGACCCACACCTCCTAAGAAACCGACTCGTATACGAGTTTCCGCAGACCCCCAAGGATCATCGGGGACGCCCTTGGTCTCCTTGCCATCTGCTCCCAGTCCGAGGGTCTCCGTTCGTCTTCCCCTGTTTGTCTCCTTCTCTGTCCCTTAGCCATGGGAGCCTCCTCATCCCTCCCTGAAAGTTCACCTCTTGAATGCCTGCTCAAGTATCTAGCCACCCTCTCCCTGATGCCTGATATAAAACCAAAACTTCTCCGCAAATACTGCTCCCAAGATTGGCTGACATGCCCCCTAGACAATAACAACCAATGGCCCGCAGGGGGAGCTCTTGATCCTAACATCACTCGCGATCTCTTTAACTACTGCCAGCGCCTGAAAAACTGGAAGGAGATTCCCTATACCGAAGCTTTCCCCCTCCTCCCCCGCCTCCCTCGCTGCCACTGGCCCCTCCTCCCCCCGCCTCCCCCCAAGTTCTCCTAGCCTGCAAGTTGTCTCCCCCGCAGAAGCCTCCCGTTCACTCCCTTCCCCCTCCTCTCCTACAACAGCCCCTTCCCCTTCCTCCACCACCATCTCCTCCCCCACCTCACCCCCCTGCAGATCAAGCCTGAGCCTTTCAGCCCCCCTCTAAGTCCCAGGAGCCTCCTCCGTCTTTGCCCCCATCACCTGTTTCTCCCCCACAGACTGAGCCAGAACCCTTCAGTCCGCCACCGCCGTGGGTCTCTGCTCTCGAGATATCTTCGCCTGCTGCTTAATAGCAGGTCTGAAAAAGGCAGCTCGTAAAGAGTCAATTTTCAAAAGCTTCCTCCGAGTTCTTAGACAGACTCACTCAAGCCCTATGACAGTTACCAACCTGGACCCAGAAACGCCTGACGGGAGACATGTCCTTATGACATACTTCCTAGCTCAAAGCTACCCCGACATTAAAGCTAAACTCAAAAAGTTAGAACAGGGCCCCGCTACCCCACAGACTGAGATCCTAACAGTGGCCTTTAAGGTCTTCCATAACCGGGAGGAGGAGAAAGAACACTGTAAACAAAAGGCTGATCAGGCCAATTTTCAAATGTTGGCCCAGCTGATAAAACCACAACCTGGGCGCCCCTCTACAAACAAGCCCCCCCAGGAGCTTGTTTCAAGTGTGGAAAAGAGGGACATTGGTCAAGGGCGTGCCCCTCCCCCAGATCTCCTACCACCCCATGCCCCAGATGCCACAAAAAGGGCCACTGGGGGTCTGATTGCCCAGCCACCCAAAGGGGAGGCTGGATGAACAACCCCCATCCTAAGCCCGCCGTAGTGGGACTGGCAGAAGAAGATTGACGGGGCCTGGGAGCTTCTCGCCCGACCATTTCCATCACCAAACAGGAGCCCAGGGTTACTTTAATAGTAGATGGTCGCCCCATCTCCTTCCTCCTAGACACAGGAGCCACCTTCTCAGTCTTGCGGGAATATAGGGGCCCTACCACACCTGCCGTTACTCCTATAGTCGGGGTAGGAGGTAAACAGATTTTCCCATTAAACCCCCCCCCTTTTATGCACAATCCAGGACGATCCCATACCTTTCTCCCACTCCTTCCTGGTTATGCTCCAGTGTCCCATCTCCTTACTAGGATGGGACATCCTTTCCTCCATGTTTCCATAACTATATCCATTCCCACAGCCCCCAGTACTCCCTTTCTGATGGCCCTCATAGCCGATGACCCCCCTCTACCCAATGAAAGCTCCAGTTCCGCCCTCATACACCCTGTAAATCCCAAAGTTTGGGACATTACAAGCCCCTCCGTAGCTCTATGTCCTTCTGCTTCTATTAAATTACGTGACCCCTCTCAGTATATCTGTCAGGCCCAATACCCCCTAACCACTTCAGCCCTCATAGGCCTTCAACCAATCATTCAAGATCTTTTAAACAAAAATTACCTCAGACCCACTCACTCCCCGTTTAATACCCCCATATTAGCTGTTAAAAAAACCAACAGATCTTTCCGCCTCGTCCAAGACCTTCGCCTCATCAACATGGCCATCGTCCCTATCCATCCTTTAGTCCCAAATCCATACACCCTTTTATCGCAGATCCCTGCCTCGGCCTCCCACTTCTCAGTCCTAGATCTCAATGATGCATTTTTTTTTCTATCCCTCTGGACCCCTCCTCCCAAGATTTTTTCACCTTCACCTGGATGGACCCATACACAAGACATTCTGAACAACTCACTTGGACAGTTTTGCCACAAGGCTTCTGAGTCCACCTTATTACAATACGTGAACGATCTTCTACTCTGCAGTCCCTCGTGGGAACAGTCTCAACTTGACACTGCCTCCCTACTTAACCTTCTAGCTTCCAGAGGTTACCGAGTATCCCCTGTCAAAGCACAAGTCTCTCCCCCTTCTGTCACTTACCTCGGATTTCTTCTATCTCAACAAAAAAAGTCCATTACCTTAGAGAGAAAACGGCTCCTCTCTGACCTGCCTGTTCCCAAAACCAAGACAGAAATCCTTTCCTTTCTAGGCCTGGCTGAGTATTTTAGAGTGTGGATCCCTAACTTCTCCCTGTTGGCAAGACCCCTATACGACCTCAGCAAGGGCCCCCCTGAAGAACCATTATCCTCCTCACCCCGACACTCCTTCATTAAGCTTTGTGGAGCCCTTGTGGAAGCCCCAGCTCTCCATCTTCCTGATTTGTCGAAGCCCTTCTCATTATACATTCATGAGAGGTCCAATCAAGCTCTAGGAGTCCTAGGCCAACATTATGGCCCATCCTTTGCCCCAGTAACTTATCTTTCCAAGCAATTAGACCCCACAGTTCGGGGCTGGGCCCCCTGCCTACGGGCATTAGCCGCTGAACAGCTCTTGCAGAAGGAAGCTCATAAACTGACATTCGGGGCGCCCCTTACCATTCTGTCCCCACATCACCTAAAGGATCTCTTAACCTACAAAGTTTACAGACTCTCCCTCCCTCCAGACTCCTGACCTTACTGTCCTCTTTCCTCCAAAATCCCGTTCACCCCCTTTGCCATCCATACCCGAATCATGACTTTTTCCTCCTTTACTGCTCCCTCTCTCTCTCTCGCTTTTTTTCCTCATTTCTATTGTCTTTTCCGCCACCCCAGCCTCCTTTGTATGGCGATTCAAAGTCAGACAGACTTACACACAGCATCAAACAAAAATTACTGCCCTCATTGCCACATCAGACTGCCCTCTGAAAGGCTGCTCCGAGCCTTTATACCTCCTCTTCCTCCCTCCACCAAAGTGTTCACTAGCAGCTACGATTACTCTCCCTACCTCTGCTTCCTCTATGACCAAAAACAAGCCTGTTGCAGGTGATGGCCAGACACCTATGGGGATGTCCCTACTGGTCTTGCGCCATTCACTACATGGGTAACTCCCGGTACCCACAGTATTACTCCTCCAACCCATTCTCTTCAATACTGACAAACGCCTTCCTTACCTGGCTTTGGCCCATTGCAGGCCCTATAATAATCATTCTTCTCATCTGTCTCTTCTTTCCTTGTATAGTAAAGTTTATCAAATCCCAAGTTGGTAAAATCTCTAATCAAACTTTCAACCAGCTTTTACTCAGGAACTACCAGCTTTTAGCCACAGAAGATCCCTCACCCTCACGTAACCTCCTCACCACACGCTGAGATGGACCCCTCTCTCCGCTGGAAACTGTTCCTGGAAACAATGGCCGCAGACGCCTGGCTTCTGGCACCCGTATCCTCTTTGCACCATTAGAATCAACAAGTCCTCGACCTATGGTTACAGGGAACCTTCATTGATTTCCAACCTGAAGAAGTCCACGTCTACTCGTCCTTACTGTGGGGAGTCCTATCAACCCTTTCCTCCCAGTCCTCAAGCCCTCACTCCCTTCTCCGCCCCCGTTCAGCAGGAAGCAGTCAGAGAGAAAGCAACGTCCACAACCCCATAGAGGAGAAAGGGGGGAATGAAGGGCCCCCACCCATAAGATGGCGAACCTCCTGCTTCTCTTCTGGGTCCTCGGTTCCCGCCGGCGCCATCTGAACCCCAATCACCCCTCGCCCCCCTAATCCCAGCACCTAGCCAATAGCCACCAGCCCCATAGAAGTGACACCACAATCACCCCATGCCCCTTCCTATATAACCCAGCACCTTTCCCTAATAAAGCGGAATTCTCCGGTGAATTGCTGCTGTGTGTCGCTCCTTTCCTTTCATTAGTTACATAAGATTAAGTAAACTAAGGAAGATGATTTTAGTGACTTTTTGTTTCAGATGTTGATAAAGTGTTTTAAGCTTTTTCTCTTAAGCTGACAACAGTTTAGTAAATGACTGCCTTTATAAGCAGAATTGAAACTTTATCTTTCTCTCTACCTGATCCCTCCAGAATTTAAAAACTCTCAGTAACTATTTTTATATTTCATGGCAGTATATTTATTTGCACAAGTTCAATAAGAATCTGCTTTCCTTGTAAGAGGACCAATTAAAAACACTGGTTATACTACCAAGGCTTTGACTGGAATGTCATACCTGAGAGACACGTTCATAAACTCAGATATGAACAGACAGCTTGAAGGAACTAAGATTGACTTTATAAAGACAACAAAGCCCCTTAGAAGAACTGGCTTGGTACCTTGCTTACAGAGTTCCCAGCAGCCTTACCAGGTGAGTAAGGAAGGTCACTTCCTGGCAGGTGCAGGAACCTCAAGAAGAGAAGAATTCACCCAAATCTACAGGTACTGAAGGCACAAGCTCATGGCAAGTCTGGCTTGGCTTTCTGGCCTCAAGAAGCCCTTAAAAATTCAATCTGAAATTCCTTACAAAAAGTTCCAGCAAAGCACATTTAAAAGAACCTGTGTAATCAATTGCTCTTCTTGCTGCACTTATGCAAATAATCAAGCCAGCTGTTAATTATTTTCTTAACCTGGTTACTTCTAATAAAAATGAGGGTGATTTTTAGAGAAAGTATTTTTTCAATAACGCAGCCTTATCCATACTAAATCCTAATATTAGTCATTGGGACATAAACTAGATCCAGAATTCCAGCTTCTTCAAAATATCTAGCTATGTTTTAGTTTTCTCCTGTCATTGCAATTAAAATTTTACTATTTCTAGTTCTCATATTCAACCATGCATTCTTAATCTCATCAAGTTTGTCCTTCCAGAATGGAAAATCCAACTCCAGATGTTGCTACATAACCTAATAACACAATTTGTTTTATCTTGCCTAGAAGCCACAAAACTGCAAAAAGTAATAGAAATGAAACCCAGAATAGAAGTGCCAACCTTCTGAGGCCCTCTCAACTGACCAGTGATGGAGACCTAGCTGCACCCTTTACTGCGCCCCCTTCTCAGCACGAAGCAGCCAGAGCGGTCATCGCCCCTTTTCCCTAGCAGCAGCTAGAGTCTCTATCTGTAGAAGGGAGAATGAGACAGGGACCATAGGCTTAGACAGAATAAAGTGAGAGCCTCTGAAGAAAGCAAGGCAGGATATTTGCAATCAGAGGAACATAACTACATGCTGGAAACCCCCCCCCTACTAAAACTATGTTGAACATTAAGCTCTAGAATAATTCTTCAGTGAGATCAGTTAATGTTCCCCAGATAAAGAAGAGTAGCACATGTTTTATTATGCTAATCATTTGTAATCATCTATAAGATTCATTTTAGCATACTAAAAAGCCCAGGCCTATATGCTGTCTTTCCTCCTTCTGATCTAAGTAATTTTGCAAGCTGAGCAACTGACTTAGCATGCAGACCCAGCTGTAGATGGCATAGTAAAAGGCAGGATTCTTTAGCAAATATACAATATCTCAGCCCACCTTAGAGGCTGGGCACGCAGTCTTTTAATGTGCGCCTGGACCAAGGCGTCAGTGTCCCAGAGAGAAATCAAGGCAGGAGATTATCTTTAATCAAGGACCCCTTGCCATCCTACTCCTTTTACTAACCCTTAGGCCCTGTATCATCAACAGGCTGGTCCAGATTGTCAGAGACCAAATGGGGGCCAGCCAACTGATAGTCCTCCTTGCTCAATACAAGCCCCTAGTAATCTTGTTACACCTGCTTACCTGATAACTTATTAAAAATAGAGTTAATACAGTCCAGCTAATGGTGCTAAGACAACAGTATCAGCCTTTATCTCCTTACAACTGCAAAATCTTATTAGACCCATGATTGGGTCCCTTAGGATCCAGAGAAAGGGGGGAATGAAAGGGCAAGCTCCCAGATTCTATTTTAGCCAATTGGGACCCGGATCCTATTTCACCCAATCGGAGCTTGGTCTCTCTCCCCTCCAGTCAGCAAGAAGTACACCCACCACCCCTAGACCCTGCCAATTGACCAAAGCCATGACTCATCACCCCCCAACTAACCCCAGGCCCAGCCAATCAGCCAGAGCCACGGCCATCACCCCCCCAAACCGCCCTGGAAACCCATAAAACCTTTGTTCTGGGGAAAACGCGCTCTCTTTCTCTGGCACCTGGCCACTGTGTTGGCACGGGTGTGAGATTGAGCTCAGGCTAGCTCGAATAAAGGCTCTTTGCTTTTGCATCGGTGTTGGCTCCTTGGTGGTCTCCTTGGGATTCACGACTTTGGGCACAACACAAGGTTTCCTGAAGGAAAGGCATATGATTTCTTAAAAATATAAAGCAGAGGAATCTGATTAGGCTGGGAAATTTTCTAAAATGGCATTTGTTTTAAGCTCTAAAAGGTAACATTAAGGAGACTGGGTGGAGTGAGAGGCAAGAAGGGATCATGGTGGCTACAAAGCAAAGATCAGGGAGGAGGCTGGAGAATTAAGCAGAAGCTGAAACATAAAGATCTTAAAGCCACAATGAGGATTTTTGTTCTTAAAAAACAAAAAGGTAAGACCTTAAAAGTTTTAAGCAGAGTATGTTATAATCCAGTTGGTATTTGTAAAAAATCAGTTTGGCTGCAGTGTAGAGAATGTGCTGGGGTGCAGGGAAGCACGCAGGGTAGGAAGTGGGGGCATCCAGGTGCGAAATGATGATGACCTTGGCCTCATTAGCAACACCTGAAAATACTGAATGACTCAGAAAATATGGAAAGGGATGCATCCAAATGGTGATAAGGTCTTTGCTATCACTGGTAGACAATGGCAGGCTAGTAGTGTATAGAAAGGTAAAGCACCTCATTGCTTAGAGCCATGAGATTCAAATTTATATCCTGAAGCTTTTGTAATAGACCTGACTCTGATTTTCCATTCTCTATCCTGAGAATATTCTCTCAAAGGAACTAGTACCACCTGTACCATGAATGAGTAACAGGTTGCTGCAAAGAAATGACCCACTCAACAGTCAGTAGCCAAGTTGAGACCAAGGGGTGTGGGAAATAGGGGCAAAATCTTGTTGCTTCCAGCAGTCTCTCCTGAGGATCCTAAGAGGGCACCCCAAGAGGAGTGGGCTCTAGAGAGGCTGCTAGTGATTCCTGCTGGCAGCAAAATATAGCTCTTACTGCTCTGCACTGAGGTTCTGAGTGAACCAAGAAGGTGCTGTTCTACCTGGGCACCCGTTTCAGTGGCCAGGTATGCAGTACTGCCATTGTGGGCAAGGGGTCACAGAGCTGCTCTTTCACGTGCCCAAAGAGTATGTATGCAGCCCAGGGAGAGTTGGTCTGGGGCATGGAGGATGGAAAGGAGCCTCTTTTGACCTCCCATAATCATGGATACAGGTAGTGGCCCCAGATGTTGATCTTAGCACTTTGGCTAATTTACCACACCAAGGCATTGAAGGCTTGTTGTAGGGTGACTGCCCTTGTAATGCATGCATGAAAATGACAGATTCACCATGAATTTGAAATGATTGATGTGAAAAGGCCAATTAGATCCAAAATCAATTTGTATTTATATAAGAACCTTTAACATCACACTTGTCAATGAAAGAAAAAGAAGTTTTAATATAAGATATAATTTCAGTTTAAAATCTTTACATGATTGACAAAAATATTTTTAAATTTAGTAACTATGATTCCAACAATTTCTCAATGGTAGTATCTCTCAGGATCTTGGAGAGAGAATCATTGAAACAGGAATTATATAACCCATCAAAAATATAAATTGAAGAAAGTTTGATTTTCTACAAAACTTGTGACATTTTATCACAATTCAATAGTTATATATTCATTAAAAGTTTGTATTTTAGTTTTTATAATCATATGTTACCAAACATTATATAGATGCCCTCAAATCTTTCCCTGCTTAGCTCCAAGTGCTCTTTTTTGTGCACTTCTGAAAGGGAGTTCAGGTCTCATAATGGCAGATGGCAAGAGCATAAAAGAAAAGTCATTTTAAATTATACATTGGCATCTGACCTATATAGTTTGAGAGTACATGTATTGGTTCTTTGTGACATCCATCTGTGCCTGCCAAATTTTCATTATCTCTTTCCATACCTCCTTGGCAGCTAAAGAATCATTTCCTTCTTCCTTCACATTTCTGGTTGAATTGTTTTAGTGACTAATGAGAAAGTGTATGGAATCCCAGAGGCAGCTATGATCAGAAAGAACAAGTCTCAAAGTATTTAAGTGTCAGGAATATATAATGCAGTTGCAGCCCAAATGTGAAGTGCCATGATGTCTGCAAAGGAAGTATTAAGGAAAATGTCTTAGAAATATGAATCTAAAAATAGAAATATCAACAAGTCAAGGCAGATGCATTTATAAGCATTTTTGTGAATGTGTAAATAGTATTTTTCAATACATGTCAAGTATACAAACTCCAGAAATTTCCTCACTCTTGCAAAAGGTCAGGTAGAAAATAGTTGGGGATCTGGACTTCAAAAAAATAAATGAAGAGCCAGTTATGTCCTTCATAGTGAGAGAACCTGATTAGTAGCAAATGCTTCATTTTAATAACAGACTTAGGTTCTACAAAAATCCTCCAGGATATTTACAGTCAGCCAATCTAATCACACCGCACTGGTTGCCCAGAACGTGCTTGAAGTGAAATCAGTCCCTCTTGGAACTTTGGGCAAAGTGACATAAAACCAGGAATTTGGCTGTGGCAACAATGATGTTGAAAAGACTGATATGCTTCCAATTTGAAGAGACTCATTTGGCCATTGGGTGGTACCCTAGAAACTATACAAAATGTTTTTGACTAACTGTTCCCAGAACAAAATGGAAAATCATTTGGACCAAAATTTCCATGATTTTCATCTTTGCCAAAGTTCAAATGTATATTAGTTCTCTTCAAAACATGGCCAATTAGTCACAAACTGGCTCTTTTTGGTAGTGCTGTAAATAGTTTTTGGAAAGGTACTACAGCCAGGATGCCAAACATAAGGGGGAGTATAACCAGAGCAGGCAATGTTTGGCTCCAGCCCTGCTGAGATGGGTAAAAGGAAGTCCTTTTCTAATTTCATGGTTTGAAATTTTGCTTTTCTAATTTTGATAACTCAGACAACTTTAAACAAGACTTCTCTTTTGCTGGCCTGATCAATGTTCATACAGATCACCAAACAGTTCACTTAGCAATTGAGATAAAGGCCGAATATAAAGAATTCTGAGACTCAGGAGAAATGAGTCACATGCCCATTTCATTTCTTTTTGCATTGTTGTGATATTGAATAAATCCCCAACCTCCCCAAGTCTTTGATTAATTGATGTGTTTAGAGACAAAGACCAGAGTCTTAGAGAAATAAGACAAGCCTTATGTTGGTACCTCACTCCAGGAAGGATGTGGTGTTTAAAAGGTGCTAAAAGATGAGGAAGATTCTGACATGCAGAGATGTAGAGGAAAGCTCTTCTTGAAGAAAGGAATGAACTCCAAAACTCTTTTCATGTTGATTGTGAAAAGAGAACCAGTAGTCTTGTTTCTGTTGGATCAGAAGATAAGGCTTTGCAAAGGCAAAATTAAGAAATGAAGCTGGAAAAGTAGGATAAAGCTATCCTGGAATAGACTTTGAAATTACCAGGCTAAGGAATCTGAACCTTAATCTGTAGGCTATGAGGGACTATCAGGTATTTTATGTAGAAAAATAACAATGATCAAATCATGTTTTAAAAATGGTCACTCTAGCAGAGCTATGTATGGTAGACAGTAAGGCAAGCCAAGATCAAGAATGTAAGTTTAGATGTATTCTTAAAAAATCCTAGTATGACATAATGAAAGCCTAAATTAGAGCAATAGCAACCCTGGAGAAGAGACATTGGATGCAAGATAAATTTAAAGTAAGAGAATCAACAGGATGTAGCAACTAATTGCATAAGATGGAGATAAAAATAAAGCATGGTGGGTTTCAGCCTAAATGGCTAAGAAGCTGGTAAAGCCATTAATCAATAAAAGAAAATCAAGAGATCCATTTTGGGCTATTAAATGATGACTTTTGGGGACTCTAAGATGAAGGTGTTGATGCTCTATGGTGATGCTTAATAGATAATTAGGAATTTTCATCTACAGCTCAGAAAAATGATTCTGCAGTGTTAAAGTGAGGACGATAGCTGTGAAGTGGAAGGGATCACTGAAGGGCACAGCACAGGACAGGCTCAAGGATACAATCTTGAAAAAACACCTATTAGCATCAGGAAAAAGTTGAGCTGTAGAATATGATAGGGAAACTAAGCTCAAAGAAGTCAGAAAAGAAACAGCATTAACCTGGCAAACCTCTCAATTCAAAATAGGAGGCGATGGATTGCACAGTGGGAAAGCCAGACTGCAGGGGGCTAAGCATATGTGTGTATCAAAGTGGAAATCTCAAACGTAGACCACTTTCCAGAAGTCTGGGATAGGGTAAAAGCAAGGATAGGGCAAAGCTTGAAGAGATGACAGGTAAGTGGAAAGATTTGGAGGAGTTTTGGAGTGAAAGAGAAAGAAAAAGGGATTGGAAAAGATTTTATTACATATCTCAAAAAAGAGACAAAGAATGTCCAAAATTGAGTCCATGGATAATTCCCCCATCAGTCCAAGCCTACTTCTTTTGTATAATTCCTTCTCTCAACAAAAGGCAAGCTAGAAACCTCAGGGTCATCCTCAATACTTCTCTCTCATTCCACATATCTAATTTTTTATGGTCAAGTTTATCTCTTAAATAGCTCTCAAGTCTATCTGTTTCTCTCCTCTATCACATATCCAGTCTATATGATCATAATTTCTCTCTTAAACTATCTCAGTAACCACTTAAATGGTTTCTCTGTGTTCACTTCTATCTCTAGTCTGTTCAATAAACTTCAGCTGGAGTGATTATGAAATCCAGCCCTAATCATGTCACTCAGCTGCTTAAAATATTTAAATGACTCTGCATTTCCTTTAGAATAATTCTAAAATGAAAAACAAATCTTCACATTATCTACAAAGTCCTGAGTTGTCTTGTCTCTGCCTATCTCATCAGCACCATCTTGTACTCCTGTCCCCACACTGTGTGCTCCAGCCACATAAGTGTGTCAGCTGTTACTCATATTGATTATAGTCCTTCTTGCCACAGGGCCTTTGCACATCTTCCCTCTGTGTAGAATGTTCTCAATTTGCCTAATTATTGCCTACTTTGTTACCCTCTTAGGGAAATTTCACTGACATTTCTAAGTCAAATATACTCTTATTGTACCATAAGCCCCTCCCATATACCTTTATTATTATTCATTCATTTGCCAAATATTTACAGTGCCTACTATATGCCAGGTACAATTCTAGGCACTTGGGATATAACAGTGAATCAAAAAAAGTCCTGTCTTCATAGGCTTTTATTCTGATAGGAGGAGGAAAGTGGTAAATTGGCAAATGAATGTGTAGGGACAGATAATGGTAAACTGTACAAAAATAAGGAAAAAGCCAGAGAATGATGGATAAATGTGATTTTTGATAGACTGGTCAAGGAATAGCTGCTGATAAAGAAGCAGTTGATAGAGAACTCAGCATCTTAGGGGAGGATCTAGATACTACTCAAAGCTATGCAGCTATGTGATGTTACCTGGGGAACAGATGCAGATGAAGAAAGAGGGAAGAGCCCCAAGTTCTGAAAAGTATGGCACTCCCCAGCTCAGAAGTTGAGAGAAGAGTCTTGAGCTGCCACTGAGACTGAAAAGAGATAGGAAGGTAGGAGAATCAAAGTCATATCCCAGGGTACCAAGGAAGAAAGGAAGTATTTAATAAGATAGTATAATCAACTTTTTCAAATTATATTTATAGAATGTCAACTCCATGAGGGGAGGAATTTTTTTCTTTTTGTTTACTTTGGTAGCACTAGTCCCTGAAACAGACATGGCATGTGTCATATGCTCAGTATATTTGTTAACTGATAACTAGTCAATAGGATGAGGCCAAGATTTGACCAATTGGATTTAGCAATGTGGAAGTCAGGTCAATATGGTGACCAGGTCAAGAGCAATTTGGATGGTGGGTGGGGTCAAACGTCTAAGCAGAATAGGTTTAAGACACAGTGGGAGGGGAGAAAGCAGAGAAACCACGTCTTTATGTGTGTTCTTTAATGCATGCTTCCATCCTGAATTATATGAAGGCTTGCCATGTATACACAGTGCCTGGCACATAATAGATGTTGGATTATATTTTCTTTTTTTTTTTTTTTGTCGATAATTATTTTTTATTGAAGGGTAGTTGACACACAGTATTACATTACATTAGTTTCAGGTGTACAACACAGTGATTCAACATTTATATACATGATAATTCTAGGTACCAGCTATCACCATACCAAGTTGTTACAATATTTTGACTATATTCCTTATGCTATACATTATATCCCGGTTAATTATTTATTTTACAATTGGAAGTGTGTACTTTTTTTGTTGTTGTTGTGAGGGCATCTCTCATATTTATTGATCAAATGGTTGTTAACAACAATAAAATTCTGTATAGGGGGGTCAATGCTCAATGCACAATCATTAATCCACCCCAAGCCTAATTCTCGTCAGTCTCCAATCTTCTGAAGCATAATGAACAAGTTCTTACACGGTGAACAGATTCTTACATAATGAATAAGTTCTTACATGGTGAACAGTACAAGGGCAGTCATCACAGAAGCTTTCAGTTTTGATCACGCATTATGAGCTATAAACAATCAGGTCAAATATGAATACTCATTTGATTTTTATACTTGATTTATATGTGGATACCACATTTCTCTCTTTATTATTATTATTTTTAATAAAATGCTGAAGTGGTAGGTAGATACGAGATAAAGGTAGAAAACATAGTTTAGTGTTGTAAGAGAGCAAATGTAGATGATCAGGTGTGTGCCTGTAGACTATGTGTTAATCCAAGCTAGACAAGGGCAATGAAACATCCACGTATGCAGAAGATTTCTCTCAGAACAGGGGGGGTGAGGTTCTAAGCCTCACCTCTGTTGATCCCCTGGATTATATTTTCATACGAATAAAATGCAAAAACCAGAAACAGGGACAGAAAAATAGGACAATTCTGCAGTTACATAGGCATAAGGTATTCAGATCATAGAGGCAGTGATACTGAAAGAGGATGGTGAAATATGGTATAAGCAGCTAATTTAGCAGACAAAATATGTAATTTTATATACATTATATATGGAAGAATCAAAATACTGGAGAACATACAAAAAAGATGTCAATAACTTGAAACAGCTGAAATGAGGAACTAGTTAATAGAGAAAATACAAATTACATTTTGAACTGTTGAGTTTATAAAGAGTAGATACAGTATGATGGGCTAAAAAGAGCACAGTCTGGATTCTATGCCCACCTGTCATTAACCAGCTGTGTGACATTAGGAAAAACATTCTGCCAGATCTCTGTTTTCCTCATCTGCAAGATGGGTTTAGGCCCGGTGGGCTCAGCATCTTCCCCGTGGCAATAATCTTTGATTCTTGAGAGGAGCTTGTATGTGAAAATGACCTACTCTCAAGGCAAAGTCAGTGCTAGAGTTGTAAATGTGGGTATAATTAGCAGGAAGGTAATAGCTAAAGTTCAGAGATTATTTGAGTTTGGATGGTGAATAGAGCGCCATGCATCATTAATTGGCTCCACATGGAGATCTAACCACACCCTCGGCTTCCTTCCCGCTGCTCACTGACCTCTTCGCTTGGCCGGTGCCGACGGTGAAGCAGCCCACAGTTAGAGAGCAGCTGTTCTCAGGAGGGGTGGGGAGAGCACAGCAACTGGCTGAAGAAAATGAGGAAACAGGGAAATGGACACCTAAAGTGAGACTGAAAATGGTTCTTTCTTGCATTCTCTGAGCTGCAGGGGTATTTTTGAACCTTAAGAAGAAATTAATAAAATTTAGTCTCATGGCAAAATTACATACCTGTTAAAAAGACTTATAAGTAGACCCTCAATGAATATTGCTAAGGTAGAAAGAGGGAGCCATGGAGGAAGACAGGGAACCACTGTGCAGCTTTTCTCACTCAATCCTGTTGAACCTCGAAGAAAAGTCTGAATAGTTCCTATAGAACCATTTAAGAACTCAAGATCAACTTCTGAGTAAAAACAGTAGAGTGAATCCAGGTCACAGAGACTCTTCCCCAATAGCTAATGAAAACAAAAAGAAAGCTGCCAAAATTCACAGGTGGTTTCTAAACAGTGAGGGGAAAAGCCATAGTCTTTGATGAGAGATGAGTCAGCTCCTTACCCAGCTCCTATCACTTTGACAAAGAAAGTGAGTTGACAGGGTTGTGAGAATATCTACTAAGACCCTCAATTTGAAAGGAAAAAGGCGAGTGGTTTGAGTAGGCCCCACAGGAGTGTGGGAGAGAAATCCTGACAAGCATCACAAGAACATAAATATCTATAAACCGTTACGGAATCTCAGCAGAGAGAGGAAGGTTGCTAATGCCTGAGTTTCATTTTCCAGGGCACTGTACTAACCTGAAGGAATCCATCAAACCCACTGGGAGTGGGTTATACTCTACCTGCAGGGAGTGGTCCAAAATATAAGGCATATAAGGCATTTAAGGGATCTCAGGAATAAGCAGACCAGGGCCTCTACAGTGGCTTCACCCCACACACCTAGAGATGGCAGCATGCACCAGCATGGTAACAACAGGCCTCAGTCTCTATCCCTTGTTGTGCCCCTTGATTTCCTTGGGGGCAGAGCTTTTCCCTGTGCTC
The DNA here is from genome assembly GCF_030020395.1 of Manis pentadactyla. Classification (NCBI taxonomy): domain Eukaryota; kingdom Metazoa; phylum Chordata; class Mammalia; order Pholidota; family Manidae; genus Manis; species Manis pentadactyla. Next base: position 62,940,429 of record NC_080021.1, read on the forward strand.
CTTGTATTCCATTTAATCAATTGAATATCATTGCTGGGGAGACATGTCAAGAAATGATCACCCACACTATAGCAGAGTAAATAGCTGGTCTGGAGAAGTCCTATCATTAAGAAATGCTAGATTTTAACAAGTGGTATACAGTTTTTAAATGGAAAAGAAAGGGAAAGACAGGAAAGAAAAGAAACAGGAATCAGAATAGGAATAAAGAAAAGAAATGGAAACAAAGAAAAATACTATAAAAAGAACCCAATGTGAAGAAAAACTACCCAAAGAATAGAAGACAACTTGTCCTTGAGAAGTTCAAGCTATAAATAAACTTGAGAATGTAAATTCAACAAAACTAGAACTCAAAAATATTATTTTTAAAAGGATGAAATGTTAAACTGGGCATTCAAAGGCACCCATTATATGCCAAATAAGTCCATTTAAAAAGCAAAGAATGAGTTAGTCAAAACTTAAATTATCCTTGGAAACAGGATAGTAATTGCATTATTGCAGAGAATGGAGAGAAAAAAGGCAAGAATATCAAAGTAATTAGAAAACAATAGATATAAAAGACCAACAAAGGTGGTCTGAGAGTATTATTGGTGTTTTCACCAATAGCTGTATCACAGAAAGGATTCAATAATATAGAAAAATAGTTCTCTTACAAGCTGTTGGATGCCAGTTTTGAAGCCAAAGGAGAGAAAGCAATACAAATACTTTTAAATCTTACATAATTCAGTAAAAGTACAACATTTAAGACATCTGAAGAACTATTTCAATCCTCTATTTTCCTTTGAGGAAAATACAAAATTATCTACTGGGATTTCTCAAATTAGAGACCAGAAGTCCCTGTTAAAGATTTAGAGGACTAATTAAGTATCCATCAACTGAATTCATGTAAATACCTGAAATTCAAGGGATAACCAGTACATACCTAATTCATAGCCTGTAACTTCTGACTAGAGCTGACCAACATATAAAAAAACTTCAAAACCAGATGAACAAGTCAATGGCTTAAATAACCTGTCAATGGCTTAAAATATCTCCTATTCCCTTCCCACACAATTTAGTGTCTCACACAGGTGAGGGAATCATAGTAATTGTTATTAGCCTAAACATATGTATTTTCTGTATTATATATACAGATGGTATATAGCTCTTTTGAGCATAAGCTAATGAGTATCAAAAATAATAGATCACGATTTTATTCCTCACTACTTGTGAATATTAAACTAAGATTAATGGCTCTCTGCCATATTGTGTAACATCCACATAGTACCAGTCATTATAAAGGTGCTGAAGCATATTTTGAGAAGCAGGAGAATTTCCCATCATTGAAGTTCCCAGTCTCCAGTCCTTCAAATCTCAAACCGGAGACTTCAGTCTAAGTTTTCACAGCTCTCTGGACTGAACCTTTACCCAAGAAACTAGCCATAGCCTCTTTCATCAACAATGATCTGCCTTTGCTCCTTTTTTCAATGTTTCAGTGTCTGATTCAAACAGCTGGTTGTCTTTATAAGACTTGTCTTCCCACACAGCACAGCTGCACTCCCAGATCTTTCCAACCTTCTGCCCCAGCTCTGAATCTTTCTCTTGGCTCTCCACTTGCTCCAAAGTCCACACCTGTGTCTTTGGACCTTGGGATCTCACAGGAAATGGAGAGGAACATTTTATTTTTAATAGATACATCTTTTATTATTTTTCTGCTGCTTTTGCTCCATCACATGAGAAAAAAAATAATTGAAACATATTAAAAGAAATAAATTTTAACACTATAATATGACTCTGGAGACTTAGGTAGAACTGCTAATTAGGTCACATAGGCATATGGCCCATTGTCCAAACTTTATAAAAGGACAGTTAGAAGAATGCTCCTCTTTTCTTCTATGGCTAGCCAGAGCATAATTCATGCTTACAGCAGCACCATGGTTTTTACAGATTACATATATAAATTACCCAGTAGTGAGCATGGCCTGTGTCCAAGCAGAAGGCAACCAGGGGAGAGCACTTACCTACCCAACTACAGCCATTCTCACAGCCCAAGCTGAGGTGGGTCAACTCTCCATGAAAACCCTCCATCTCTCATCTTCCTGGTGAGCTTAGAAATGGTGGTGATACAGGCACTAAAATGTAATGATGTGACAGTGTTGAAGCAGTCACCTCAAAATATTGCCCATACTGGCTTTCCAAAATAGTTAATGTCCCATCGATTATTTTCTAAATTTTAGTCTTAATTTTTTGTTACTGGATCAAAACAATATTATGTAAATATGAATAATTTTGTGTTTTATTGATTTGAGAAACTAAAATCTGGTGAACTAGACTTTTATTCAGATTTTAGCAGGCAACAGAATTACCTGGAGGGGTTCTTTTTTTTAAAACCTTTATGAAGGTATAGTTGACAAACAATAAACTACATGTTTAAAGTATACAATTATATATATATACATATACATATGTGTACATGTATACATGGACATATATCTGTAAAATCATTGCCACAATCAATATTAGGAGCACACAATCAAGAAAATGAACATATCACTCACCCCCAGAAGTTTCCTAGAACCCTTTTATAATCTCTCCTTCCTGCCCTCCCTGCCCATCTCTTTCCATTGCCACTGCTTTCCCAGGAAACCACTAATCTTATTTTTGTCACTATATATTAGTTTATATTTTCTAGAATTTTTCAAAATTGAAACCACACAGTACATATTCTTTTTTCAGTATGGGGGCACCTGGCTTCTTTCAACTTGATTATTTTCAGATTGACCCATGTTGTTGCATGTATGAATAGTCCATTTCTTTTTATTTCTGAAGAGCATTCCATTGTATAAACTGCATGTATTTAGCATTCACCAATTAGTGGACATTTTGTTTGTTTACAGCTCTTAGTTCTTTTAAGTAAAGATGCTATGAACACTGATGTACATTTCTTTTCATGATCATAGCCTTTTACTTCTCATAAATAAATAAAAAGGAGCAGAATAGCTATGTCATATGGTAAATATAGGCTTAATTTTTTAGAAAACTGCCAAGTTCTTTCCAAAGTAGCTGTATTATTTTACATTTCCACCAACAGTGTATGACAATTCTAGTTGCTCTATATCCTCTTCAATCCATGGTGTGATCAGTCTTAATATCAGACATTTATAGTAGATGTATAGTGGTATCTTACAGTGTTTTTATTTTGCACTGCATCAGTGAATATTGATATGTACTATTTAACTGTATTTGTGATTAGTATATCTTCTTTGGTGAAGTGTATGTTCAAATATTTTGCCCATTTTTAATTTTGTTTTTCATTTTGAGTTTTGAAAAATTTTTATGTTCTGGATATAAATCCTTTATCAGATACATTTTTGTTCATTTCTTCATTATTTTCTGCTCTGGTCATTATTCTTTATTTTTCATAACATAAATAATACTTACTTTGGATTTCATTTGCTCTTATTCTTCCAGTTTCTTAAAATGGAAGCTGAAATCATTGATTTGAGTCCTTTATTATTTTCTAATATAAGTAGTTGATGCCATAAATGTTCTAAATATTGTTTTAACTGCATCCCACAAAGTTCGATATGTTGTATTTTCATTTTCAGTCAGCTAGTGATATTCTAATTTCCATTTGCCTTTCTTCTTTTGCCCACAGATTATTGATAACTATGTTTACAATTTCCAAATATTCAAGGATTTTGCAGGCATTTTCCTATTATTGATTTCTGATTGTGGTCATATAACATTTTATATGACTTGAATCTCTTAATTTATTGAGTCTTGACTTATGACTCAGATCTGGTCTATCTTGGTAATTATTCAGCATGCTCTTGAAAAGAATGTGTGCTGATGTTTTCGCATGGAGTACTCTTTAAAAGTCAATTGGGTAACCTCATTGATATTATTATTAAGACATCAGTATCCGTACAGATATTTTTTGTCTCTTAATTCTATGAAGTATTGAGAGAAAAAAGCAGAATCCCTGAATAAAATTGTGGATTTGCCTACATCATCTTGCTATTCTGTCAGTTTTGGTTTTGTATATTTTGAAGCTCTATTATTAGGTGTACTTAGGATTGTTATATTCCCCTGAAGAATTCACTTCCTTCCTCACTGTGAAATAGTCATCCTATTCTTGGTATTATTTCTGTGCTCTGAAATCTTCTTTGTCTGATATTAATAGTCACTCCAGCTTTCTTTTTATTAATGTTAGCACAGTAGACCTTTCCCCCTTCTTTTTATTTTCAACCTATTTGGATCATCTTTTAAGTGGGTTTCTTACAGGCTGTACATAATTGAATCTTGCTTTTTTAAATCCAACCCATCATGTTTTTGTCTTTTAATTGGAGGTTTTAGACCATTTACATTTAATATGATTATTGATATGGTTGAGTTTAAGTCTACCATCTCACTATTTGTTTTCTAATTGTCACATCTGTTTTTTATTCAGTTTGTCTTAATTTTCTGCCACCTTCAGGATTAACTGAGATTTTTAAAAATAATTGCACCTCTTTTTGTTCTTAATAACCACATTCTTTGTTGTCATTTTAAAGCTTACTTTAGGATTTATATTATAAATTTTAACTGATCAGTCTACCTCCAAGTGATTATTTCACGTATCACTAAAGAACTTTATAATAACTTCCCCTTCCTGGCCTCTTTGCATTTGTAGTCACACATAGTTTGTCTGTATATGTTATAAACTTTGCAATACTTTGACACAATTTAGTTAAGCAGTTAATTGTCTTTTAAAGAGATATAAATAGTAAGAAAATAATTTTTATATTTACCCTTGTTATCATTTCCACTGTTCCTCATTTCTTTGTGTAAATCCAGTTTGTGATTCATTCAAATCTGAGTTTTTAGCTATCAAAAATATTTTTTTATCTTTTGGAACTCTCAGTACAAATTACTTAATTATTTACAAAGTGCTAAAACATCTTTACAAAGTCATTTTATATCTATTTTTCTTCTATGGGTCCCTAAAACACAGACATTATTTCCAAAGTGTCTTATTTCCAAGCGTTTTCTTCTCAACTAGCCCCACTTTAGATTTCCTTAGAAATTTGTAAGGGAACTCATAACTTATAAAATTAGAGGGGAACTCTTAAATAGAAAACTTACAAGCCTATTACCAGTTTTTTCCTAAATGTCACAAAGCCACAATGAATGGGAAATTTTTCAATGATTCATTGTGAAATGCCCTAAGGAATCAAATCAGTGAGCAGTGATGTTACATGTTTCCCTGCTTAGCTCCAGGTTGACTCCCATTCTCCTCCTGGGTTTGTACTTTGCCCATGTTTTTGAAGTGAAGTTCTCGTGTTAAATTACAAGGTTTATCCCTAGACAGACTTTGCTGTATCTGTGTTATATTATAGATAATTAATATTAAAATTCTGTCTGATTGTCTATTACTTCATCATGTAAAAATGCTATGTAAGTCATGGTAATCTAAAATATAAACTATGCAACTTAGGAGGATAGGGAAGTAAGAGTACTAAAGAATCAAAAAGGACGGGCTGTCCTCTAGAGCAATATAATTAGGGTGCAAAAAGATGTCTGTGTAAATGACGGCCAGGAAAGGCAGAATGTGTATATTAAGATGTGGCGACAAAAAAAAAGATAAGCAGTTATTTCAAATGTAAACACTCATTAAAAGTTATTAGAGCAGAAGTTCCAAAATACAGGCATTGATCTGTGAATAATGTGTTTTCACATGGTCAGTGAAGTATGCTTCTTGGTGAGAAGATCTTGGGATTTATTCTTCGAAATGTGATTAATAATGCTCCTGAGTAATGCAAGAGAAACCAGTCAGAATGTTATAAGAGTAAGTACAAAAATAAAAAATTTTTTTAAATTTAAAAAAAAGAGGAAGTACAGCCAGGTAATACCAGCTCACAACCAAATCAGATATTTATTAAAAGTTGCATTCCTGAGTATTTTGCTGTAACCAAGGGGTATAAAAATTAGTAATACTGAGTTCCTATCTTAAAACAAACTATCGCTTAAAGGAGAAAACACAGAGGAATTGAATATTTATCTAAAGCATTACTCAATTTTAGTGCAATATATAGTTTGATCAATATTATACAGAAGGTAATGGAGAAAAGGAATTGAGATGTATTCCAACTGAAAGCATTGAAGAAAACTTCCCAAGGAACTGGATCTTGAAATGAAGGATGATTTCAACATGTACAGATGAAACAGTTGGAAGGATAGCCTCATTTGGAGGAAGGGGCATAGCTATCATTTACAACCTGGGTTGTGGTCACACATTCTTATTTAGAACAGCAAGGACAAAGACACTGAAATGAGAACAGGAAGAACAGTTTCTAGGAATGGGAAATCCCATTTGGAATGTGTTAAGATGTAATAACATGGATAAAGCTCAAATGATTGATTACAGCCAAATAGTAGTGGATTATGAATTTCAGATTAAAATATTAAAAAGGTTTATGTAAGGAAGCTTGCATAAATACTAATAAAGAGGAATAAATTGGGAAAAGAAAACAATTGGTTGAGTTAGGAGAAACCATAGGCACACAGACCAGGACAGCATTCATCCCCTCCAACCAAATAGGAAAAGAATTCATAATTCATGGGACATTGGCTAGAGTACTCAGCAGATTCTTGCCTCCATAATGGAGAACAATTAGGCCTAGAATAAATGCTCCTCTGGCTCTTGCTACTAAATCTTAAAAGGAAGACTCAGAAAGACCAAAATCTTTCTAAGTAGCCTAACTACATACTAGAAAAAAGTTCAAGATACACATAAGAATACAAAAACTACCCAGCACCCAACAAGATAAAATTTACAGTGTGAATAAAATCAAAGTTTATAGGCGGGCAAAGAAGAAAGGAAATATGACCCATAATGAGGAGAAAAATCAGTCAACTGAAACCAAACCAGAACTGGCATGGATGTTAGAATTAGCAGACAAAAACAACAATTACTTTCAATTTTCTAAGGTTCTTCATTCCTTTTTCTTCAACTATTTGTCATTTGATACAGATTTAGTCATATTTGCCACAGCCAATGCAAAGTAAATGCAGATTTTCAAATAACATAAAAACCATGTATTTTAAAAGTTTTGAATAAAGTTGCTCTTTTTGACAATTACTATTTATATAGAATTTATTACATGTCGACTTCCTTTTCAAGTACATTTAAAGTCTTAACTTTTTCTGGAATTAGTGAATGGTATTAGCAATTGTCATTCTTCCTTTTTTATGATGTCATTTATTGCTTGTATTTTTGTCCAAAAATTCCTCTTTAAGGCATCCCATTACTTCTCAAGTAGAATGAAATTTCTTTAAATTGTTGCTATCAATAATACTTTCTGTCTTATTAACCTCATATGGTAACTTGTTATTACTTAGTTGTCTAACTGACAGAACGGTATGGTGGATGTTATAATCCTCTCATGCCCAAGGGCAGGGGTTCAAATCCCAGCTCTCAAACACAAATTCCATTCTTAGGCCAATTCCCCCAACACAGTGGGCTGCACATTAGAATTACCTGGAGAACTTTTATAACATGCAGATAATGAGGCTGCACTATAGAGCAACTAAAAATCAGAATCTTTGGGGATAAAGCCTGGCCAGTACTTTTTTAAAAGCTCCAGGGTAATGTGCACTCCAGGTTAAGAAGCCCTGAGACATAATTTCTCCAGTTCTCAGGATACTAGGTGGGATAAGGCCTTGTTCCTCTGTCTCATAATCATCAAGAGAGATGAAATATATCATATCTCAAAACATTTTAAATCCTTTTTCATATCTAGTCCTTAAAGAAACTTCTGGGAATAAATCAATACTCTTCTTGGTAAAGGGACATGAATCTTTCTCCTGTGTCCTAAAAGCATTCACGTATACCCAGGAGAAAAACCAAACCAGTGATTCTGACCTTTGGGTGGTGGCAGGGAGAATAGCAGATTGGACCAACAGGGTCTCAGCAGAGATCCAGTTGAGAAGCTGAAAGGAAAACTATGGATCCTCTTTCAAGAAAAATACATGGGCAAACACAGCCAACTTGGCCTGTGTTCCCAGGGGGTCCACACATGTCCTGAAGCCCAACTGTGATGCAGATCAAAAATCTTCACCCTGGGTTGCAAAGTGGATAGCAATTCTTGTTGTGTTCTTTTTGTTGCCTAAAGTCCTAAACACCTGAAGCCAATTGTTAAAGACTTCAGGGAATTTTCTTCATGCTTATTTCATGGTTATTGGAATGTCATTCAAACCAAGCTGTTCATAGAATGCCTTCCTCTCTGGCAAACAAGGTCATTCCTGACTAAAACAATAAAGCATTGCTTCTCATCAGGAAAGGATCTGTGGAACACAGTACCTTGCCTCTAGGGATCCTTCAAGTTCTAGGGCTGTAATCTGAGCTCTGCTGTACATGGGAGCAATTCATCATACAGAAACTTGCCCTCCACCTTCCCCAATCAATAGGGAATGAGAACACCATGCCGGCCATTCTTTCAGTCACTATTAGGAAGAAACAACTAATAGCAGTTCATTACCTCTACCCCCAGACTGTCAGTGACATAAACCATGTGTTGGCCTACCCATAGGCTTTTATGATGGATTGCAATAGTTATTGCTCTTTGCTCATGGCTAAAGCTTGTCATATTCATATATAATATTAAGATTCTCCTATCATGTCGATGAGTCCTACACCACCAATCCTATCCTCTTTTCCTTTTAGGAACTCTTTAGTTCAATAGGAGACATATTTATTATGGCTTTTATTTTACCTAATAAAATGCTTTTGCTTTCACACAACTTTCTTATGCCTAACTGATTATTATCTTTTCCAAAAGTATCTTTTTCAAATTAATAAAACATATATCAAAACCCAATAACATAAAATGAATTACACTGAGGATCTGGCATTAAAGGCCAGCTGGATCTAGTCATGTGCCAGTATATATTTAATAAGTAGTTTTACAGATTTAAAAAAAATCCCATCCCTGATTTGTAGCATTTGATAATTTCCATGGTGCAAATATTCCCACTATCATGCTAATTTTAAGTGACCAAAATGATGTCAGCTGTCTAACAAAATTCTTGAACGTTTAACAATTAGTTTTCACAAGGCAATGCTAACAGATGTTATTTTCCCTAAGATACTTTGTAGTTTGAGGGAAAGATCCATGTCTAATTTATGATTCTGAATTACTTAGAAAAGTGCTTTGTTCAGAATAGATACAATACACATATTTGTTAATTATACATAATAAAGTACGCAAAATTTTAGCTACTGTAAAATTGTAAAAATATATAAGGTTGCTCATTTTCAACTTACATATAATCTAAAAGCTTGAAATTAACTATATAGGATGAATTAATAGGGCTGTGATTTAAGCCAAATGAATCCTGGATTATTTATAGATAGACAGATAGATAGGCCTTTTGCCAATTGATAAAATTAAAACTTTTCTGTCATACTATATGATTAAATAGATGACAAAATAATTTAACAAATATAAAACTTTTGAAGAAAGAATATTATCAATGTAAAAACTGAGAAACATCAAAATGAAAGTAGTCACATACAAAATAAACTAAGGAACTCTTGAAGAGTGGACCTTTTAAATTTTCTCATATATAAAATATTTAAATAAATGATATATAAATATTTATTATATATTTCCTGAAAACTTCTGTTTCAATGGTTAAGAACCTAGTATATTTAATGGAGAAGATCTAATACTGCTGAAAATTTCAAATTAAATCCAACTGAATTTTTGAAAGTCAACTTACTCAGGAAACATATTTTTAGGAATAGGTTGTTGGTGTAAAAGTTAACACATTCTCTTGTTTCTGTTCCTTTTATTTTTTTCTGTCCTACCTTTGACCAAATTATTTTTCCCATTTGTGTTGTATTTGCTGAAATCAAAGTTAAAACACTAACATCAAGTCAAATCAATTTTACTTATTCATTTTGAATCCTATGATAGCAAGAGATTAGAATGATGGTACTAGCTAAAACGAAAAATAATTTCCCATCATAATAAACACTGATATTCTATTGAAAATAAAGAAAATATTTTCATCCAGAAGGAATGTTGGTTTGGTCAATGATGAAAACATTTTGAACCTACACAAGTTGCTATCGGGCCCTATGATGGTGCCTTATCAATGAAGGTAATGATCCTAGTGCAATTAAAAGACTTAAAGTTGGAGCATCTCAAAAGAGATTTACAATGTTTAAAATGTCTTCTGAGAAATATGCATGCTTTTGTTATTTTTTCATCTCTTTTGCATAACTTATTAAAGGGACATTTCAGCAAATTAGTAGATATATGGGCATCTGAATCATTTTTTGGCTTGCATTTATCTGGTAAAATATTTTGTTCACAGTTTTGATGTGTTTATTGCATTATATTTGTTCTTCCTCTTTTGGATGTCACTGTCCTTGAACTCAATGACCTTATTTTTTACAATTTACTTCCAGTTTTATTTAGATATAATTGACATATCATATAAGCTTAATGTGTACAACATGATGATTTGATATATGTATATATTGCAAAATGATTACCACAAGAAATTTTATTAACATCCAACACTTCCTGCCTCTAGCAACTGAAAAATGATCTATTTCTATGAGGGTTTTTTTTTTTTCATATTATACATATAAGAGAGATCATTTAGTATTTGTCTTTCTCTATCTGGTTTATATCACTTAGGTAATTCCCTCAAGGTCCATCATGTTGTTGCAAATGGCAGGAATTCCTTCTTTTTTATGGCTGAATAGTATTCCAGCGTGTGTGTGTGTGTGTATGTGTGTATGTGTGTGTGTTTGTGTGTGTGTGTGTGTGTGTGTGTGTGTGTGTGTGTATAAGTAAAACCTTTCTTTATCAATTCATCCATCAATGGGCACTTAAGTTGTTTCCTTAACTTGTCTGTAGTGAATAATGTTACAATGAACATCTGGGTGCAGATATCTCTTCAGGACAGTGATTTCATTTCCTTTGATATATACCCAGAAGTGGAATTGCTGGATCATATAGTTCTTTCATGTTTTGAGGAGATTCCATACTCATTTTTTAATAGTGATAACTATCAATTTTCATTCCCACCAACAATGCATAAGAGTATCCTTTTCTCCACATCCTTGCCAGCATTTGTTACCTCTTGTCTTTTTGATGACAACCATTTTAACAGATGTGAGGTTATCTTCTTTGGGAAATGCCTGTTCAGATTCTCTGCACATTTTAAATTAGATTATTTGGTTTTTCGCTAGTGAGTTGTATGAGTGTCTTATCTATTTTGGATAGTACCCCTTATCAGATGTGTGGTTTGCAAATATTTTGTCCTTTTGCATAGGTTGCCTCTTCATTTTGGTGATCACTTCTTTCGCTGTACAGAAGCTTTTTCTTTTTTTTTTTTGTAGATAATTATTTTTTATTGAAGGATAGTTGACACACAGTATTACATTACATTAGTTTCAGGTGTACAACATAGTGATTCAACATTTATATACATGACAATTCTAGGTACCATCTATCACCATACCAAGCTGTTACAATATCTTGACTATATTCCTTATGCTATCCATTACATCCCGGTTACTTATTTATTTTACCATTGGAAGTGTGTACTTTTTTGTGTGTGTGTGAGGGCATCTCTCATATTTATTGATCAAATGGTTGTTAACAACAATAAAATTCTGTATAGGGGAGTCAATGCTCAATGCACAATCATTAATCCACCCCAAGCCTAATTTTCATCAGTCTCAATCTTCTGAGGCATAACAAACAAGTTCTTACATGGAGAACAAATTCTTATATAGTGAATAAGTTACATGGTGAACAGTACAAGGGCAGTCATCACAGAAACTTTCGGTTTTGCTCATGCATTAATGAACTATAAACAGTCAGTTCAAATATGAATACTCATTTGATTTTTATACTTGATTTATATGTGGATACCACATTTCCCTCTTTATTATTATTATTTTTAATAAAATGCTGAAGTGGTAGATAGATATAAGATAAAGGTAGAAAACATAGTTTAGTGTTGTAAGAGAGCAAATGTAGATGATCAGGTGTGTGCCTGTAGACTATGTGTTAATCCAAGCTAGACAAGGGCAATAAAACATCCATGTATGCAGAAGATTTCTCTCAGAACAGGGGGGATGAGGTTCTAAGCCTCACCTCTGTTGATCCCTAATTTCTCACCTGATGACCCCCCTGCGACTGTGCCTGTCTTAGGTTGTTCCTCCCTTGAGGAATCTTACCCGTCTCTGGCTAACCAGTCATCTTCCGGGGCCATACAGGGAAATGTAAAGTTGGTAAGTGAGAGAGAAGCCTTATTGTTTGAAATGGTTAGCTTTTTATTTCTTTGCATATTTATGCCCTGTAGCTTCTATGCCCAGCATTTGTCTTGAGGTATCTTTACCACTTGGAAGAATTATGATACTCAGTAAATTTGATATGAGGCACGAATTCTATTTAAGGGTTGTAATTAGGAAGGAAGAAGAAAAGCTATAGAAGTAGCAGGCGGAAGAAAACATGGGAAGATTGATTATTTCTTTGACATATCTTCTTGTAGAGTAACTTCAGCATGTATAGGTTTTAAGCTACTACTTAAATTGCGCACACACATTAACATAATAGGAGTATAGTTACATAACCAAAGCATATCTGTAATTACCAGCCATCTCCAGTGAAACCAAGAAAACCAGTTAGGCACCTTAGGCATTTGTGAAAACTTATCTATGATATGGTGGATATTGTCCAACTGAACTTGAACAGTCTGAGAGAAATCAGACAAATTAAAACAACCCATTCCTGGGGAATGTTCACATCCCTTATGTACTTTTAACAGTAAATAGTCTGTAGACGTAAGATTTTGGAGCGCTACAATTTGCACTTCTCCTAATTCTTGGTTGAGTTCCAACAGTATAGATCCAGTTAAATTTGTTGTTTTACTGTATGCACAGGCCAGCTTAGATATATCTCCTTCATTCCCGAGGCAAGTCCAGGAGCTGGTGGGATGAGTGCATCTACAGCTGTAGCAGTGTGTGGATCTTTGTTGGGGTTTTTTGATGATCATCTTCTGGCATGAGTCTTCCAGAGAGTGCTGATGTTGGAAGTTCTTTTTCATATCATATCTTAGTTCATTTTCGGGGTAGCCCAATTAGGCTTTGATCCTCTGTATAAACACAAACAGACCCTTTGCCTACACTTTCATATGCCCTTTATACCCTTGTGTAGAACTCATTGGAGGTTACCACAAAGGAACTGCCCTTTTTGTTTGTTTGTTTTTGTTTTGTTTTGTTTTTGGTATCACTAATCTACACTTACATGATGAATATTATGTGTACTAGGCTCTCCCCTATACCAGGTCTCCCCTATAAACCCCTTTACAGTCACTGTCCATCAGCATAGCAAAATGTTATAGAATCACTACTTGCCTTCTCTGTGTTGTACAGCCCTCCCTTTTCTCCTACCCCCCCATGCATGCTAATCTTAATACCCCTGTACTTCTCCCCACCTTATCCCTCCCTACCCACCCATCCTCCCCAGTCCCTTTCCCTTTGGTACCTGTTAGTCCATTCTTGAGTTCTGTGATTCCGCTGCTGTTTTATTCCTTCAGTTTTTCCTTTGTTCTTATATTCCACAGATAAGTGAAATAATTTGGTATTTCTCTTTCTCCGCTTGGCTTGTTTCACTGAGCATAATACCCTCCAGCTCCATCCATGTTGCTGCAAATGGTTGGATTTGCCCTTTTCTTATGGCTTAGTAGTATTGCATTGTGTATATGTACCACATCTTCTTTATCCATTCATCTATAGATGGACATTTAGGTTGCTTCCAAATCTTGGCTATTGTAAATAGTGCTGCGATAAACATAGGGGTGCAGTGATCTTTCTCATACTTCATTGCTGCATTCTTAGGGTAAATTCCTAGGAGTGCAATTCCTGGGTCAAATGGTAAGTCTGTTTTGAGCATTTTGATGTACCTCCATACTGCTTTCCACAATGGTTGAACTAACTTACATTCCCACCAGCAGTGTAGGAGGGTTCCCCTTTCTCCACAGCCTCGCCAACATTTGTTGTTGTTTGTCTTTGGGATGGCAGCCATCCTTACTGGTGTGTGATACCTCATTGTAGTTTTAATTTGCATTTCTCTGATAATTAGCGATGTGGAGCATCTTTTCATGTGTCTGTTGGCCATCTGTATTTCTTTTTTGGAGAACTGTCTGTTCAGTTCCTCTGCCCATTTTTTAATTAGGTTATTTGATTTTTGTTTGTTGAGGAGTGTGAGCTCTTTATATATTCTGGACGTCAAGCCTTTATCGGATGTGTCATTTTCAAATATATTCTCCCATACTGTAGGGTTCCTTTCTGTTCTATTGATGGTGTCTTTTGCTGTACAGAAGCTTTTCAGCTTAATATCGGCCCACTTACTCATTTTTGCTGTTGTTTTCCTTGCTCGGGGAGATATGTTCAAGAAGAGGTCACTCATGTTTATGTCTAAGAGGTTTTTGCCTATGTTTTCTTCCAAGAGTTTAATGGTTTCATGACTTAAATTAAGGTCTTTGATGCATTTTGAGTTTACTTTTGTATATGAGGTTAGACGATGGTCCAGTTTCATTCTCCTACATGTAGCTGTCCAGTTTTGCCAGCACCATCTGTTGAAGAGACTGTCATTTCGCCATTGTATGTCCATGGCTCCTTTAACAACTATTAATTGACCATATATGTCTGGGTTAATGTCTGGATTCTCTAGTCTGTTCCATTGGTCTGTGGCTCTACTCTTGTGCCAGTACCAAATTGTCTTGATTACTATGGCTTTATAGTAGAGCTTGAAGTTGGGGAGTGAGATCCCCCCTACTTTATTCTTCTTTCTCAGGATTGCTTTGGCTATTTGGCGTCTTTGGTGTTTCCATATGAATTTTTGAATTATTTGATCCAGTTCATTGAAGAATGCTGTTGGTAGTTTCATAGGGATTGCATCAAATCTGTATATTGCTTTGGGTAGGATGGCCATTTTGAAGATATTAATTCTTCCTAGCCACGAGCATGGGATGCATTTCCATCTGTTAGTGTCCCCTTTAATTTCTCTTAAGAGTGACTTGTAGTTTTCAGAGTATAAGTCTTTCACTTCTTTGGTTAGGTTTATTCCTAGGTTTTTTTTTTTTTTATGCAATTGTGAATGGAGTTGTTTCCCTGATTTCTCTTTCTGTTGGTTCATTGTTAGTGTATAGGAAAGCCACAGATTTCTGTGTGTTGATTTTGTATCCTGCAACTTTGCTGTATTCCGATATCAGTTCTAGTAGTTTTGGGGTGGAGTCTTTAGGGTTTTTTATGTACAGTATCATGTCATCTGCAAATAGTGACAGTTTAACTTTTTCTTTACCAATCTGGATTCCTTGTATTTTTTGTTTTGTTTGATTGCCGTGGCTAGGACCTCCAGTACTATGTTAAATAACAGTGGGGAGAGTGGCATCCCTGTCTAGTTCCCGATCTCAGAGCAAATGCTTTCAGCTTCTCGCTGTTCAATATAATGTTGGCTGTGGGTTTATCATATATGGCCTTTATTATGTTGAGGTACTTGCCCTCTATTCCCATTTTGCTGAGAGTTTTTATCATGATTGGGTGTTGAACTTTGTCAAATGCTTTTTCAGCATCTATGGAGATGATCATGTGGTTTCTGTCTTTCTTTTTGTTGATGTGGTGGATGATGTTGATGGACTTTTGAATGTTGTACCATCCTTGCATCCCTGGGATGAATCCCACTTGGTCATGGAGTATGATCCTTTTGACGTATTTTTGAATTCGGTTTGCTAATATTTTGTTGAGTATTTTTGCATCTACGTTCATCAGGGATATTGGTCTGTACTTTTCTTTTTTAGTGGGGTCTTTGCCTGGTTTTGGTATTAGGGTGATGTTAGCTTCATAGAATGAGTTTGGGAGTATCCCCTCCTCCTCTTTTTTTCGAAAACTTTAAGGAGAATGGGTATTATGTCTTTCCTGTATGTCTGATAAAATTCCAAGGTAAATCCATCTGGCCCGCGGGTTTTGTTCTTTGGTAGTTTTTTGATTACCGCTTCAATTTCTTTGCTGGTAATTGGTCTGTTTAGATTTTCTGTTTCTTTCTGGGTCAATCTTGGAAGGTTGTATTTTTCTAGGAAGTTGTCCATTTCTCCTAGGTTTCCCTGTTTGTTAGCATGTAGGTTTTCATAGTATTCTCTAATAATTCTTTGTATTTCTGTGGGGTCCGTCGTGATTTTTCCTTTCTTGTTTCTGATACTGTTGATTTTTCCTGTCTCTCTTTTCTTCTTAAAAAGTCTGGCTAGAGGCTTATCTATTTTGTTTATTTTCTCAAAGAACCAGCTCTTGGTTTCATTGATTTTTGCTATTGTTTTATTCTTCTCAATTTTATTTATTTCTTCTCTGATCTTTATTATGTCCCTCCTTCTGCTGACCTTAGGATTCACCTGTTCTTCTTTTTCCAATTTCGATAATTGTGACATTAGACCATTCATTTGGGATTGCTCTTACTTTTTTAAATATGCTTGGATTGCTATATACTTTCCTCTTAAGACTGCTTTTGCTGTGTCCCACGGAAGTTGGGGCTTAGTGTTGTTGTTGTCATTTGTTTCCATATATTGCTGGATCTCCATTTTGATTTGGTCATTGATCCATTGATTATGTAAGAGCGTGTTGTTAAGCCTCCATATGTTTGTGAGCCTCTTTGCTTTCTTTGTACAGTTTATTTCTAGTTTTATGCCTTTGTGGTCTGAAAAGTTGGTTGGTAGGATTTCAATCTTTTGGAATTTTCTGAGGCTCTTTTTGTGGCCTGGTATGTGGTCTATTCTGGAGAATGTTCCATGTGCACTTGAGAAGAATGTATATCCTGTTGCTTTTGGATGTAGAGTTCTATGAATGTCTATTAGGTCCATCTGCTCTACTGTGTTGTTCAGTGCTTCCATGTCCTTACTTATTTTCTGCCCGGTGGATCTATCCTTTGGGGTGAGTGCTGTGTTGAAGTCTCCTAGAATGAATGCATTGCAGTCTATTTCCCCCTTTAGTTCTGTTAGTATTTGTTTCACATATGCTGGTGCTCCTGTGTTGGGCGCATATATATTTAGAATGGTTATATCCTCTTGTTGGACTGAGCCCTTTATCATTATGTAGTGTCCTTATTTGTCTCCTGTTACTTTCTTTGTTTTGAAGTCTATTTTGTCTGATATTAGTACTGCAACCCCTGCTTTCTTCTCGCTGTTGTTTGCTTGAAATATGTTTTTCCATCCCTTGACTTTTAGTCTGTACATGTCTTTGGGTTTGAGGTGAGTTTCTTGTAAGCAGCATATAGATGGGTCTTGCTTTTTTATCCATTCTATTACTCTGTGTCTTTTGATTGGTGCATTCAGCCCATTAACATTTAGGGTGACTATTGAAAGATATGTACTTATTGCCATTGCAGGCTTTAAATTCATGGTTACCAAAGGTTCAAGGTTAGCCTCTTTAGTATCTTACTGCCTAACTTAGCTCGCTTATTGAGCTGTTATATACACTGTCTGGAGATTCTTTTCTTCTCTCCCTTCTTATTCCTCCTCCTCGAGTCTTCATATGTTGGGTGTTTTGTGCTGTGCTCTTTCTAGGAGTGCTCCCATCTAGAGCAGTCCCTGTAAGATGTTCTGTAGAGGTGGTTTGTGGAAAGCAAATTCCCTCAGCTTTTGTTTGTCTGGGAATTGTTTAATCCCACCATCATATTTGAATGATAGTCGTGCTGGATACAGTATCCTTGGTTCAAGGCCCTTCTGTTTCATTGTATTAAATATATCATGCCATTCTCTTCTGGCCTGTAGGGTTTCTGTCGAGAAATCTGATGTTAGCCTGATGGGTTTTCCTTTATAGGTGACCTTTTTCTCTCTAGCTGCCTTTAAAACTCTTTTCTTGTCCTTGATCTTTGCCATTTTAATTATTATGTGTCTTGGTGTTGTCCTTCTTGGATCCTTTCTGTTGGAGGTTCTGTGTATTTCCGTGGTCTGTTTGATTATTTCCTCCCCCAGTTTGGGGAAGTTTTCAGCAATTACTTCTTCTAAGATACTTTCCATCTCTTTTCCTCTCTCTTCTTCTTCTGGAACCCCTATAATACGGATATTGTTCCTTTTGGATTAGTCACACAGTTCTCTTAATATTATTTCATTTCTGGAGATCCTTTTGTCTCTCTCTATGTCAGCTTCTATGCGTGCCTGTTCTCTGGTTTCAATTCCATCAATGGCCTCTTGCATCCTATCCATTCTGCTTATAAACCCTTCCAGAGTTTGTTTCATTTCTGTGATCTCCTTTCTGGCATCTGTGATCTCCCTCCGGACTTCATCCCATTTCTCTTGCGTATTTCTTTGTATCTCTGTCAGCATGTTTATGATTCTTATTTTGAATTCTTTTTCAGGAAGACTGGTTAGGTCTGTCTCCTTCTCTGGTGTTGTCTCTGTGATCTTTGTCTGCCTGTAGCTTTGCCTTTTCATGGTGATAGGAATAGTTTGCAGAGCTGGGACGAGTGATGGCTGGAAGAACTTCCCTTCTTGTTGGTTTGTGGCCCTCCTCTCCTGGGAGAACAATGACCTCTAGTGGCTTGCGCTGTGCAGCTGCACGCAGACAGGGTTTCTGCTTCCTGCCCGGCTGCTATGGAGTTTATCTCCGCTGTTGCTGTGGGCGTTGCCTGGTTCGGGCCTCTGCCCCAAAGTGGTGGATTCCCTTTGGAGGGGGAGCGGCCTGGAGGCTATTTATCTCCGTAAGGGGCCTCCCTGCTCCCTGCATCCCAGGGGTTAGGGTGCCCAGAGATCCCCGGATTCCCTACCTCTGGATTAAGTGTCCCGCCCTGCCCCTTTAAGACTTCCAAAAAGCACCCACCAAAACAAAACAATGACCACCAAAAAAAAAAAAAAAATTTTTTAATTAAAAAAAAAAAAAAAAGGTGGCCACTCGTTTTTCTTTATTCTCCGGCGCCAGCCTCAGGCATCTGCTCACCTGTCTTGCTGCCCTGTTTCCCTAGTATTGGGGTCCCTATCCCTTTAAGACTTCCAAAAAGCGCTCGCCAAAACAAAACAGAAAAAAAAAAAGTGGTCACTCGCTTTTCTTATGTCCTCCGGCGCCCGGCCTCCAGTGCCCACTCACTGTTCTTGCTGCCCTGTTCCCCCAGTATCCAGGGCCCCCTGGGCATGTACTGTGTCTGCGCTCTGGCCCGGATGGCTGGGGCTGGGTGTTCGGCAGTCCTGGGCTCCGTCTCCCTCCCGCTCTGCCTATTCTTCTCCCGCCGGGAGTTGGGGGGATGGGCGCTCGGCTACCGCCGGGCCGGGGCTTGTATCTTACCCCCTTCTCGAGGCGCTGGGTTCTCTCAGGTGCGGATGTGGTCTGGATATTGGCCTGTGTCCTCTGGTCTTTATTCTAGGAAGGGTTGTCTTTGTTATATTTTCATAGATATATGTGGTTTTGGGAGGAGATTTCCGCTGCTCTACTCACGCCTCCATCTTCCGCCCCTTGTACAGAAGCTTTTTAATTTGATGAGGTACCACTTGTGTATTTTTTGTTGTTGCTTATGCATTAGGTCTCATAGCCAAAAAATCATTACCAAGACCTGTGTCAAGAAGTTTTCTCCCCATATGTTTTCTTCTAGGAATTTTATGGTTTCAGGTCTTATATTTAGGTTTTCAATTCATTTTGAGTTAATTTTTGTGAGCAGTGTAAGATAAAGGTTCAATTTAATTCTTTTGCATGTGACTATCCAATTTTTCCAGAGTATATCAAATAGACTGTCTTCTCTCCATTGAGTATTCTTGGCCCCCTCATCAAATATTATATGGCCATATATGCAAGGGGTTTATATTTGGGCTCTCAGCTCTGTTCCATTAGTTTATGTCTGTTTTTATGTCATTACCATACTGCTTTGATTACAACAGCTCTATCATAAAGTTTGAAATCAGGACATGTGGATGGTTTCAGCTTTGTTCATCTTTCTCAGGATGGCTCTACCAATTCAGGGTCTTTCATGGTTCCATATGAATTTTAAGATTTTGGTTTCTTCTACTTCTGTGAAAAGTGTTGGGATCTTGACAGGGCTTACATTGAATCTATAGATGGCTTTAGGTAGGATGGACCTTTTGATATTCTTCCAATCCACGAGCACATATTTGTCCATTTATTTGTGTCTTCTTAAATTTCTTTCATCAATATATTATTATTTTCAGTGTAGAGATCTTTCACTTCCTTGGTTAAATTTATTCCTAAGTGTTTTACTGTTCTTGATACTATTGTAAATGGGTTTGTTTTCTTTATTTCTTTTTCAGGTAATTCATTGTTAGTATAAAGAAATAGTGCTGATTTTATACATTGATTTTGTATCTGCAACTTAAATAAATTTATCAGTTAGACCTGACAGTTTTTTAGTGGAGTCTTCAGGATTTTATATATATATAAAATCATATTCATACATACATATGTATGTGTGTATGTGTATATATATATATATATATCTGTATCTTGTGTGTGTGCATACACACTCACACACACACACACACTATGATTAGTGGTTACCAAAAGGGGTTAGAGGGCAGACAAAATGGGTGAAGGAAGTCAACTGTATGGTAATAGACAGTAACTAGACTGGTAGATTATCACTCTGCAGTGTATACAGATGTCAAATTATAAAGCTGTGCATGTTAAACAAATAATTTTTTTTAAAAACATGTCATCTGCAAATAGAGACAATTTTACTTCTTCCTTTCCAATTTGGATGCCTTATATTTCTTTTTCTTGCTGTATCGTCCTGGTTTGAATAGAAATACTGTGAGAGTAGCACCCCTGTCTTATTACTAATCCTAGAGAAAAGGCTTGCAGCCCTTCACCATTGAGTATGTTGTTAGTTGTGGGCTTATCATATATAGCCTTTATTATGTTGAAATATATTCCTTCTATACCTAATTTGTTGAGAACTTATATCATGAATGAATGTTGAATTTTGTCAAATCCTTTTTCTACATCTATTGATATCACATGATTTTTATCTTTCATTCTATTAATGTGGTTTATTGCATTTACTTGTTTGTGTATAATGAATCATCCTTTGCATCCCAGGATAAACTCACTTGATCATGGTGTATGATCTTTTTAATGTGATGCTGAATTGTGTTTGCTAGTATTTTGTTGAGAATTTTTATGTCTATATTCATCAGGGATATTGGTCTGTGTTCTTCTTGTCCTTATCCAATATAGTGTTGTTCAGAGTAATGCTGGTCTTCGATATCAGGGTAATCCTGGCCTTATAAAGTGAGTTTGAATATATTCCCTCCTCTTCAATTTTTTTTGGAAGTCTGAGAAGGTTTGGCATTAATTTTTAAAGTGTTTGGTAGAATTTACCAGTGAAACCATCTGGTAATGGCTGTTTTTCTTCACTGGGAATTTTTCAATTACTGATTCAACCTCCTTACTCATTATTAGTTTATTCAGATTTTCTTTTTCTTCCTGATTCAGTTCAGATAGGTTGTAGTTTCTAGGAACTTAACCTGTTTCTTCTAGGTGTTCAGTTTGTTGGCATATCATTGTTCATAGTAGTCTCATGATTCTTTGTATTTTTATGGTATCAGTTGCAATGTCTCTTCTTTCCTTTATGATTTTACTGATATGGGTCTTCTCCCTTTGTTTTCTTGGTTAGTCTAGATAAAATTTTATCAATTTTGTTTATCTTTTCAAAGAACCAACTTAGTTTTGTTAATGCTCTCTATTGTTTTCCAGTCCTTTATTTGACTTATTCTGCTCTAATATTTGTTATTCTTCCTGCTATTTTTATGTTTAGATTGTTCTTAATCTAGTTCCTTTAAGTGTAAAGCTACATTCTTTATTTGAGATTTACTCTATCATACTGACATATGCATTTACAGCTATACTTTCCTCTTAGAAACGCCTTTGTGTCCTCCCACAATGTTTGACATGTTGTGTTTCTATTTTCCCTCATCTCAATTTCTTTGATCAATTGGTTGTTCAAGAGAGTATTGTTTAATTTCCATGTATTTGTGAATTTTGTAGCTTTTATCCTATCACTAATTTTTATTTCATACCCTTGTGGTCAGATAATATGCTTGTCATGATTTCAGTCTTAAATTTGTTAAAACTTGTTTTGAAGCCTAAAATAGGGTCTACCACAGAATATATTCTGTGCATTCTTGAGAATTATATAAATTCTACATTTGTATGAAATATTCTATATATATCTATTATGTTCATTTGGTCTGTAGTGTTGTTCAAACCTGCTATGTCTTATAGATTCTTTATCTGGATGATCTCTCTGTGGTTGTGAGTGGACTATTAAAGTCCCCAACTAGTATTGTACTGTTTACTTTCCTTTTTAGTTTTGTTAATATTTGCTTTATATATTAAAGTGCTCCTGTGTTGGGTGTGTAAATATTTACAACTGTTATAACTTCTTGGTGGATGGACTCTTTTATCATTATGTAATGACCTTTTTCTCATTTTGTTCATGCATTGTTTTCTTAATTTTGTTTAGTCTGTCTGTCCTTAGTTAAAGAAGTTCACTAACCTCTTTAAGAAGACTTTTCTGAATTCTTTGGTAGTTCATAGATTTCCATTTCTTAAGGGTTGGTTATCGGAACTTTTTTAGTTCCCTTTGGTGTGTCATGTTTACCTGATTTTTTGTGATCCTTGGTTCATTACATTGGTATCTATGCATGCCACTATAACTGGGACTGTAAATAATTATAGTATGAACCTTTTCAAGTGAACCCTACTCTAACCAAACCTAAAGGAGTAACAGGTCTCCTCTTCTAGGTTTTACAATCTGCTTTGGCATAGACATCCCTTCACCAAGTCAGCCCAGCTTGGGTTCTGGACAGATCAGCTAGTAAAGTCATTGGGCAGGTGTGGCTTACTACCAGCATCTATTTTAGGGCAAGGCTACTGCCTGAGCTCTGAGCTAGGGAGGTAGGGGGTTTCCACTGGCTGGGGACAGCTAGATAGGACTGCTAGCTTCATCCCCTGACCACACCTCTCTATAGGATGGACTCTGCAGTTGCCTGACTTCTCTGGCCAGCCTTCCTAGTGAAGCAGGACTAGGTACTATACTCAGAAGCAGGTAGAAATGTGAATTAGTTTCACTGCCCAGGCAGGTTGGCAGAATGAGTACATTGATGGGGGACCCAAACTAGACAGAACTGCACATCCCTAGCCAGATGGGGTCACCTGCTTTGCTCTGCAGACAGGCAGAACCACACTTTCTGGGCTGTCTGCTCACATGCCACTATAACTGGGACTGTAAATAATTATAGTATGAACCCTTTCAAGTGAACCCTACTCTAACCAAATCTAAATTGATTAGTGTTCCAAACATTTCATGACAACTTGGGAGTATGTCCTTTTTATAAATGTATAATTTATTCCATATTATTGCTGCTTTCTGTGTTAGAAAGTTTTCCCAGCTTATATTCAATTCTGCCCCCACTTAGGAAGATTTCCCTTTGCATTATCTACATTATTTCATTACTGGAATTGGTTTACATAATAACATAGTTAGCTTTTATTGTAACATAGGTCACACACATTTGCTCCTGGCATGGGAGATAAGGATTGAAGCAGACATTTTCAGTTATATGCACAGATACTTAAATCAAATCTAAAAAACGGAAAGAAAGAAGAGGAGAAGCAACAAATAATCATGTCCCACAGAGATAGTAACTTTGATTCTTGACACCCTCTAGTTCCTGATTGAATCCCTCGTGAGATTGAAATGATCTTTCTTGAGTTACATGAGATAGTTCTCTTAGATAAATCTTTAATCTTTTGATCAAAAAAATTTTTAACTAATCTGAATAGATTCCTGTGATTTATAAAGTTCAATAAAGCAAATACATAAAAAATGATAAAATATTTTATAATACAAGCAAAATATTCCAGAATCGATTTTTAAATTTAATTTGACAATAGAGGTAGAAATGGATCTTAATAAAAATATTAGAGAAACTACAATTATTGCTTAACAAAACATTCATTTTTGAGGTGTACTACTCCCTATCTTTATCACCAAAAGTTGAACAAAATAAGAAAATAGAATTTGAAGGACTTTAAATCCTAAGGGAGAGCTTGACCTTACCAGTTTAGAAAATGACACGTCTTCTTTCAAATAATCTTTCCAATGACGATTCTGTTTTCAATATTTAAAGAAAGGAAGTAACTCAATGACTCAGTTGTAAGTGACCAAAGTCCAAGTTAGATGAAAACTGGGCACATGACAACATGACCCAAACAAGTAAAAAGCCATGGGAAAGAACTAGAAAGGATGAGCTTAGAGAATATCAGTGATAGAAGGGAAGTATCAGTAAGTGAATATGTCGACATAGGAGGGGATGGAGAATTCTTGGAGAATTTTCAAAACTCTGGGGACAAATTAAAATGAATATTTTCTGGAAAAGAAGATCATAAACACAGATGGTAGATAATATGGTGCTGGTTCTTTGAGAAATGGGCCCTGGCTTAATATATAGAATCCCCTGAGGCTTGGAAAAATTTGCTAGAATAGGAAATGAAATAGTCTACCCAAGAAGGGATTTGAAGTAAAAATGTCTGCCCCCTGTTAGATACATAATGCAGTTGAACAAGATTCTGTAGGCCATTTTTTCACACACTGACCAAAAACATTCTATCTGGATTATTTCATGGGAGCTACCGTGAGCAGCTGCACAGGAGGAGAAAATATTCATCAGAGTAGTTTATTTTGGTAATTTGAGGTTTTTGGGGTTTTTTTTGTTTTGGTTTGGTTTGGTTTTTGGTTTTTGTTTTTTGTGTTTCTTTCCTGAAAATCCATGGTGGTTCTTTAATTCCCTACATATAGTCACGGCAAAAAATTGCCTAAGAAAATCACCTTGAATTCTTTCTAAACACATCTTCTCTCCTATACAAATGTAACAAATAATGTGTTTTATACACCATAGCATTCTTAAATGACCACACCCATAATTCCTTACAATATCATGAAATCCATTCCAAATCTTTTTTCACTACTGGTTGCCATTTAGAATATATCCAGAGAAAATAGCTATGAAAGTCAGTACATTCTTTGTTCTCTCAAAAAGAATTCAACACCCCTTAGTTTTATTGGTATTTAATAGCATCACTTAGTTTATTAATGTATCTGATATAAATTTGTCAAGAACAGAAAACCTACAAAAACTACATGTATAGTTTTGCAGTTCCTCTAATGATTCAAGCTGTTTCATGCATATACACCTTGGTTTACACTGGCCTCGGCCTGAAAGAATCTCTACCAACACAAGCCTCCCATTTCCCCATCTGGTAACAACTGTTCACATCACTCTCTGTAGAAATCCTTTCCTGACTCCTCCATTTTAAGTGAGCACTTAAAACCTCTACTGTATCTTTTTCACACATATTTGCAATAGGTTGTATTTGTTTGTTTATGTGTCTGTTTCCCCTACACACTGACCACATAAGATCATACATTCTTAAAAGGTGGATATATTACTTATCCTTGTTTATATTAAGCCTATCATTCCTAGTGGTGTGCTTCATAGATGCTCTGTAAATGTTACTGAGTGAATAACTATAGAAAATTTCATAGTTTGTCAAATACATCATCATATTTTCACCTTTCTATATCACATTAACCTAGGGAAGACAGCATCCATCCTGTGGATAAAGAATGAAGTCTCAAAATGTTGTCTCCTGTTCATGGAGCAGATTTCACAAGTCTTACTTACCCCAATGCTCTTCCACAACAACAAATTGCTTCTAATTGCTCTAATCCACCTATCCGTAGAGTGCTAATGTATTTTTTTGAACTTGTATTTTTTGAAATTGCTAATGGTTTTAGCACAGCTAGAGATATATTGTCTGTTATATATATTTGTATCTGGAAATATATTTTTTAAACTCCACATTTAAAATAAACCTTGCCAGATCCAACCAGTCACATGAGCCTAAATTACTCTCAACATAGCATTCATTGAACATTACCTTATCTCCCACATGAGATGGATGCTCACGCCAACCCAAAATGCCTCATCCAGTTTGTTTTGACTTTTGGATTGGTTAGGATTTTCAGCAGAGGGTTTAATGCTTCTTTGTTTCCACCTTAAGTTGAGTCATGTGCTATGTAAGAGAAAGATGATCCCAAAATAAGGAGGCCAGAAACACTGACAAACACAACACAAAAACAACGGGGTCCATGTTCCTGAATCAGAACTTAAATTTTGAGTAAAGACCTTTACTTAAATAAAGGAGGATGGCAACCAATACTCCAGAAAAGAAATATCGACACAAACAAAAGCCAGTTCATTATAATGGCAGAAGTAAAATGGTGCGTCAGTCAAATGAATGTGTGTCATAGCACCTTTATTGATTGTTCTGGACACACAAGTAAGGACTATGAGCAGCAGTTTGTGACTCTTCTCTCCTTGGAGCCTGGGATTAGTTTGCCCTATGAGAATGAACTGAAGAGTTAAAAGGCAAATCTTGGATTTGCTGATCCAAGCAATGTCCTATAGATCTGTGAGGAATAAGGTCCCAGATAACATCCCAAGATAACCAAAGGTATTTAGTTATCTGAAATTCAAGGCTAAAAATTATTCTTAAGCACAAACTAAAAGGTTTGGTATAAATGATCTCATTCCTTATTTTATACTTTTAAATTTCCTCTCTGTTTAGACCCCACCTGAGTTGTGCAACTGATAATGGGAGAGAGAAAAATAAAATAAACAAAAAGTTTGGGCATGTGTGCCTCAGTTTAAGAAAAACCAATTTTAAAAAGTCTGTAGATAGAAAAAGCATTCAAAACAGATGAACTGGAGGGCTTGATTTCACTTCACAAATGAATTTTCTAAAAACTTATTCATCAAACAACTAGTCCTCTAGTAGACTTAAAACACAAAGTGCCATTGACCTAGATTTTTTTATACAGGAATATATTGATTGATTGAATCATATGAAGTCCATAGAGGGTATGGGCAAAGAAGCAAGGTGAGAGACAGGGGAGCAGAAGTGGACTGCTTGTAAGCAATAAATGGGTTCCTCCCACTTTATTTCTCCCTTTGATTGATTTCGGTTTCAAAGGTACTTTACTTCAGGATTTTCCCCCTGGAGTTAAAAAATTCCACCATCGATCCAGTTTTGTAAATAAAGTTTTGTCAGAACACAGCCTGAGTCATTTTATGATGTATTGTCTATTGCTGATTTTGCACAACAATGACAGACTTGAGTAGTTTCAACAGAGACCTCAGGACCCACAAAGCCTAAAATATTTCCTATCTAGTCCTTCACAGAAAAAGCTTGCGACCCCTCCTGAGCAAGCAAACTTCCTAAAAGAATGGTCCACACTTGCTGTTCTACTTTACCTCTCATCTGTCAGCTGTGCCCAGGTTTCCACCACAAGCCTTCTGAAGTGACACTGCATTAAAAAATTACCAACACACTCTTTCTTGAAAATCTCCAAAACACTAACATGTCTTGTTTCACAACCTAAATTTTGATCACTATTTCATCTCTGGCTTGCTTATTCTTCTCACTTCTTAATGTCATTATTTGCTGTTTGTTTTTTCTATTTTCTGTTACTCTCCCCTCTCAATGTATTCTAGTTCTAGGCAATCTTGTCTACTTTAATGGCTTTAATTGTTGAGTCTACGTGGACAATATCCAAATCACTCCCAGCCCCGATCTGTCTCCCAAGTTCAACGTTTCCAATTATATACAGGACACTACACATCACGTGGAAAATTCCAAATGTCAAAAAACAAAAAAACCAAAAAGAAACAGAACATTTTATTCCCTCATGATCACTCATTCTTCTTAATGGTATTTCTAATCTAGTTCCCAAGGCTGGAAATTCTGGAAATACCATGCTCTTTCTCTCTGACCATCTGAATGCTTACCAAATGCCATGCTGTTGAACCATTCTGCTCCCACAGCTGCTTTTGCACCCACTCCTCTCTCCTCCTCTTCTCTTCTCCATTCCCACAGCCCTGTCTCCCTCAAAACCTTCACCTGCGCAGTTGTGAGTCCCCTGGGTGGCTTTCTGCCTCCTCCAGTGTCTATGTGCGGCTTCCATATAAATCTTCCCACGACACAGTTCAGTTCAGGTTCCCCTCCTAACACTTGGTTTCTCGTTGCCTACCAAAGGAAGTCCCAAGTCCTAACCTGTAATAGTCAAAGTCTCTGCAGGAAACATAACTAGTCAAACTGAGGAAAAAATTGTATTAAGTGTGGGCAGGGTGTAAGGAAGTCAGCCAAGTGTAATATAGGACCTTACAGCTAGTGAGAATTGGAACGCGTCACTATCCCCAATCCTGAAAAGGCAGGAGGGAGGAGAAATCTAGAACCTAATGGTGGTAACATATGGAGAGGTCTGCCTTACAGGAGCTGGGGCCTAATGTACAGAGATTCCGCCTGCCAGGAAGGAACCCAAAGACTAAATCCCAGACCCCACTTTCTTTCCCTGTGCTGACCACCCTCAGTGTTTCCCGTTGGCTGAACCCAAACAGAACCCAGCACCCAACAGAACGATCCATACAGAGAAGCTCCCTGGGGCATGGAGTAGAGAAGGGTGGAAAGCGCATCTGGAGGGAGGATATCCAGCATATTATGGTCAATATTAAATGGCTTTCTGATCTAGCCTCAAGTGACCAATTTACTTTATCTACCACAAATCCCCTTTACACTTCCTTTAATTAAGCCAAACTAGATTCTCTAAACAGAGATTTTCATTGTACCTTTTCTCCTTATGTTCAAATTAAAACTTAAGTTCCATAGTCATCTTACATCACCAAAACCTTAGATGATATTAAGGGTGAATTTTGTCACCAACTAACAGCTCTGCTTCCAAACTTGCCTTTCATTCTGGCAGATTGCATTGATGATGTCAATTCTCCACTGTCCCATATCTCTGTGGTGCCCCTGGGCTCTGATACCAGACATATGACTAGTTTGGGGCAACAGAATAAGGCAGAAGTGGCTGGCACCAGTGCCTAGGCCTCAAGATATCTTGTGTATTTCTTTGTGCTCCTGTGCATCTGCCACCAGGATGAGAAAGACTTGCCTGTGCGTTCCTGGTACGAGGAGAACAGGAGGCCTGTGGAGCAGAGCAACATGCAGCGTGACTGGACCAGCCAAACCACAGATGCAGGAGTGAGCCCAGCCAGAATCAGCTGGACCCTGAGATACATGAGAAATAACTGGTCAATTCAATATGCCACAAGTTTTGAGATAATTTGCTACGCATCAAACACTACAGTGATACGAGGCGTTCTAACTGCCGTTCCCACTGCCTCAGAGAGAAGCTCTTGCTCCTCCCCAGCATTACCCATCCAGCTGTGTCCTCGATCCATGGGTAACCACTTCCTTTCCAGATACTACTCTCAAAAAAAAAAAAAATCACCTTTTTTTCTCTATTGTCTTTAATGTCTCTTTCTCCACTGGTTATTTTCCCTCTACCTACAAACATACCAGTCTAACTCACACAAAACAACCTTCTGTACTGTGATAGGAAGAATTCTAAGATGAACCCAGTGACCCACACTTTTGTATAATCTTCTTCCATCTGAGTATGGGAAGGATCTGTAAATATAATAGCATATCACTCCTGTAATTCTCTTATGTAGTACAGTTGACTTTAAGTTCCTTTAAGAAAGGAAGATTATCCTTGTTGGGCCTGACCTAATCAAGTGAGCTCTTAAAGGGGATGAAGCTCTTCCTTGAAAAAATAGTTTGAAGTGAGAACTGATGCATGAATTCTCTATTGCTGGCTCTGAAGATGGACAGGGCTACCTAGAAAGGAATGTTGGGGACCTCTAGATGCTGGGAGATAGCCATCCAGGAATGAAGCACCTCCATCCTACAACTACCAGGAGTTGAATTCTGACAACCTGAATGACCTTGGAAGTATAATTCGCCCTGATTTTACCCTTGTGAGAAACAGAGTGGAGAACTCAGTCATGCTCTGCCTGGCCTCCTGACCTACAGGACTGTGAGGTAGTAAGTGGCTATTACTTTAAACCCCAAAATTTGTGGTTATTTGTTATGCAGCAATAGAAAACTAATGCACTTCTCAACTTCCCTTCTCAGATGAGCTTCAAAGCATAACAACTGCTAACACTTTTATGCACAGCATTCACCATGAGCCAGGTATAATTCTATGTATTTTACAAACAAAATAACACATTTAATTCTCACAACCATCTTCCAGATGTGAAACTTGAAGAACAAAGAGGTTAATAACTTGTCCAAGGCCACAGCTACTAAAATGGCAGAGCAAGGATTCAGACCTAGGCATTCTGGTTTTTGAATTTATACTCTAACCTTCTATTCCGTTCCTCTACTTCCCCAGTTACCATTATGCCTCTACCACCCAATTGCGGATTCTGCCCTCAAAAGTCTACTAAACCTTCTCTAGTAGAAACAAAGGGTCTTGCTAATTTTCAAATCCAAATGATACTTATCAGCCACTCTCTCGTTTAAGCCCCCCCCCTCAACATTTAGCATTGTTTACTACTTTCTCCACTTTAAAACCCTACCTTTCTGGTGGTCTTCCTGCCATGGAAATGCTTTCTCCTCCCTTATTCACCCCATAGTGCTGTTGTTAGACATGTTAGTCCTCAGCCTCCTCATTACACAGACATTCCCTGGTTGGCTTGACTTCTATCCTAACTTTAGCTGCCATCTCTGTGCCTGTGAGCACATCCCTCTCTCCAGAGTTCAGGATCCAAGTTGGCAGCAGGACATATTATGTCCCACCCTGAACACAACACATCCAAGATGAAAGTCCCTGTCCTCTACCTCAAATTTCACTCACCTCTGTCACTCCCTCGTATGCCACTTCCCAGCTCTCCTCTTGATCCCATGGTTTTCCTATGTTTTCCTGATTCTTACTTTTTTCTCCAAACCCATTCTGCTCTTATGCCCAAATAATGGCCTAACTCAAAACTCCTTCAAAATAATTTTCCCAAGATGTATCTTCTTTTAAACTCTTAGTCACTACTAGGTGTCTGTGAAACAATCAGGTAAACTAATTTCTTCAAAAATGATAAATAGTTATCATTCTCAAGATTAGCTACATCTTAAGCAAGTAAAAAAGTAAACTTCCTATAAAAATCCTGAAGAAAAATGATGCTAAGGCTTAATAAAGCAGGGATATATTTGGGGGACAAAGGATTTTAGTATGTGTTCCTCAAATCAAACCCATTGTTTGATTTATACCTTCCTTTATCTGACAGTTCTG
Organism: Manis pentadactyla; assembly: GCF_030020395.1. NCBI lineage: Eukaryota > Metazoa > Chordata > Mammalia > Pholidota > Manidae > Manis > Manis pentadactyla. The sequence continues at coordinate 62,971,658 of NC_080021.1, forward strand.
TGAGATTGGGTACTCCAGAGCTTAGAATTATGCTTCAGGTATGCCCAGCTCCCAGTAACCTTTTATCCACCTGCAAAATGTCCTCACTAAGAATGGGATCTAAACTTAACTTCTTAATCGTGTTGTTGTCATGCCAAGAAGAATGCTGAGGTCAGGAAAACCCAAAGCTCATGTCTATTGCTCCCTAATAAAATTTAAAAATAACTTTTTCTACTTGTACTTCCAGACATCTCTGCCCTCTCTTCTCTTAATCTGGTATCAAGCCTAAAATCATATATCTAATTTTTAAGAGTCAAATTACTTGTGATGTGGTTCAAATTATTTTCTCAGCACTCAGATATGCCACTATGATAAGTACAGTGAGATAATTGCCTTTTCTTCTGGCCTTCTACCAGTGCACCCCACATGCACCCCACACCCCACCTATATCACCAAAGAATAGAATGCACATCCCCTCAGTAACAGGGGCCTCTTTATGGCTTAGGGCCCTTGGGCTCTGGCTGCACATCTTATGTGAGAGCTATGACTCAAGAAACATAATCATATGAACCCATATTTGTGAAAAAGAATATTAATTGTGCAGGAACCAAAATCAGCAAACTCTGGAAGTAAATTGGTGTGAACACATTAATTCCTTCAAAGCCTCAGGTGACCACTGGTACGTAACAGTACATTGCCTAGTAAATTAAATGTTAGATAAATGCTTTCAAAGGTAATGGACTCCAAATGACCATTTGACTCTAAGATGTTTCCAGTTCCATAGAAACAGCCCTGGATAGCTGCAGGCTAAGGATTTTGATAAACAATCTGTCATCACTATAAAATTAGACTACTTAGGTTCTTTTTCTATATGCTCACACAAACATCTTCTTAAAGTAGTTTTAAGAAAGGGTAAAAACAAAGTATGTAAGACAGGCCAAAAATATAGTGGTGGAGGCTGTTGTAACTTAAAATTCAGAAAACAGTATATTTTCTTTGTTGTAATAGAAATGAAGTACTGTATTCTAGTCCTGTGTCTATTACTTGTTAGCCCTGTGATCCCATCCATACGTGAGCCTCCTCTACTAAATTAGATGGATAATAACAGCTCATGACTTAGGAGACATGAGATCACAGAAGTGAGAACACTTTAATCTTCTATAAAATATTCTACAAATGAATGGCATTATTATTATTGGTTAATCCAAAATCAGTGTAACTTGTGTACCTGTAAAAAGTCAAGGACTACACAACCAGCTAAACGTAAATGAAGGGGTCATGGCTACGCAAGCTTACTTTTTTGTATCAATGCAAAAGGTTCCTAAAAGTCAGACTTCCTTTCCACTTCTTCAAAGTACAGCTGAATTGAATGATAATGAACTAATTCTTTTTCTAATCCATGCTGTACCTTTAAATTACTAACTGACCTCTGTTGTAACAATAATCTTTAATGTGTAGATAAGAAATTTTGGCTTGTGAGGTGATGCAGCTTGCACACTTTTTTAAGCCTCTGGCACTGCCCCCCAGCCACCTCCTTGCCACATGAGAACATGCTAGTTAGGAGCACCTCCTACATTGACAGCATCTGCCAGAAAACATCAGCCCATTGGGAACCACTCTGAATCGAGCCCAATACTCATTCTCACGTGTTTGCTTTCAACCTCAACCCCCCTGGGAACCTATCCTCAATATGCTTCAGATTCTTTTTCCCTTTTTTTCTTTTCACTTTAAACCACCCATCCAGATCAACTGTGCCCTCAGGATCCCTCTGTATTATGTGCCAGTTGGCAGCTGCCCTTCTTCCAAGTTCATGATAGACTTTAGCATGAAACTGACCTGGTCAGCCAAGCCATATGCATGTGGCTGAGTGATGTTCATGGGGATTATAAGAAAAGCCCTCTTATTCAGCCTCTCCTACCCCAACTTCTGCTTCCCTGTGCTTTTCCCAGGCCTCTGTATGCACTTGTTGCGTACACACTACTCCAGCCAAAGTACACAGGTGGTCACAGCGTTTCCCTCCGTTGACGTGGGCTTTCTGCAAGCTTAACCCCGAAGCCAAAGTCTATCTGCCAAGGCACTGTGAAGCCTCCAAGCTAAGGGTGAGGTCATAACTCTCTTCTGTTTCCCTTATGAGATAAACCACATCAAGCCTTTCCTGAGCCGCCCTTTTGGCCCATGCTTGTAAGTTACAGCCATGCTTCTCTCTGCCAGAGGTGTTGGTGTCAGAGGTTGGCTCAGGAGCGTGGATCCTATAAACTCGCCTCGTCAGTAGGCTTTGAGGAATTACCCCAGGGAACCAGACATGCACTTGCTGTTAGCTTGTTTTTCCCAATTAGTGTCCTCCTGAGGACATCTAGGGTTCCAGCCTCAGCGATAAGACAACTCTGTTTCTCACTGCCATGCACTCTGTGCTGATAATTTCAGGGAAAGCCAAGGGCAATACAGAGGCCCCTCCACTTACCTACTAACCACCTGAAGCGACACTTACAAGTCATGGCAAATGCCTGAAAAATACATAAAGAGTATCTTTTACCCCACATGCACTGCCTGGGGCAGAAGAGAGGGCAGAGTGATTTAGATTTGCTGTTTCAGGCAATACCCTCTATCACAAACTTTCTTCTTTCTTTCCTACTGCCCAGACCTAGGCTCACTGTTGTTAAGTGTTGTTTATGTCAGAGGAGGGAGCCTCCCTATGCTCTGAATGAGTGAATGTGATCTCTCCCCAGTTATCTGGGGTTCTGATGTACCAAGTTCATAACAGAGGGCTTGAAAAGAGTAAAGTCACTCCAAAGCACTTGGAGACAAAACGTATACCTCAATGGCTATTGCAGTTCCCAGCTGACATATCCTCCCACAGATTAAATGCTGCTTCAAATGATACTGCATGTCCAGAGACTTGCTGTTTTGGAAAGTAACTTAAAGTAGTTCTGGATATATTCCCTACTTAATACACTGGCTTAGGGCAGAGCCTTTTAGTTCAGAGAGAGCCCCAGATAAATATTTAGGTTAGTTAATGTAGTATGAGAAAGCCTGTGATGTTCTCCAATTACTAAAAGAAGATGCTAAGGGCTCCTCAATAAACCAGGCTGAGTGAATTCTCTGGTAATGTTTATAGAGGTTCTAGAACTCTTTTGCATAAAAAATAATATTTATTTAATGTTTATCATGTGCTAAATGCTGCTCTACATGTTTTACATGCATTACCTGATTTAATCCTCACAAGGACCTCTTAAGGTAGGATAACAACTCTAATGGATAGGCACTGTCATGGTCCCGTGTTACAGATGAACAAACTGAGACACAGAGTTCAGTAAAGGGACAGGTCACACACTTAGCAAATGTGAAATCGGGATTTGAATTATAGAAAGACTGAGTCCAGAGTCAGCCCACTTAACCAAGCTATGCCTCTGCCCTTACATCACCTTTCACCTTGTTCCTTTTGTTAACAGTCAAGATACCAAATGGTATGTTTCTCTTTCCCTAAGGCAGACATAACCCACTTTATTCAGAAACCGTATTAATAGTGGGAAATCCAACAGAGTCCAATCGATGATGTCACAGGGACTGAAATGGACAGGAGGAACCTATACCTATGGTTTTATTTTTAGCAAAATTTGCAGGCTCTGTTGATGTTTATCACAGCACTCATTCATTATTGTTGTTTTTTTTAACAAGACAAAGATATAACTTCTTTCACTTTATCCCCAGCCATGTCTGAAAATCATAACCCCTGTAGCAAACCATATTGAAATCTTCAAGTTCAAAATACCTCTATATTACCTCTCAGGAGTAATGACGGGACTGGGGGTGGGGGTGGGGCAGTGGGTGCCTCACCCATGCGGGCCAGATCTTCCCCAGGAGCCTGCCCAAGACAGTCAAGGGCTATTGCCTCTTCAGGAGGCAGTCTGTGGTCTGGGGAAATACTACATGGTCCTGCCACACAAAAAGGCGGCCATGCACGCCTGTATCTTGGGAATCTTAATATTCAAGGTTTAAGAAAACTCAGGGCACAAAGTATGGATATAATGTGGTACCTTGTGTTGGAATCCATCTGCTCTGATGGGATTAGGAAATACATTTAAAAGTCCAAAGACACAAATGAAGGAAAATATTTGGGGACTATCATTTTTTTTTAGGTTTTATTTATTTATTTGTTTGTTTTTAATTTTTTATTAAGGTATGATTGATATACATTCTTATGAAGGTTTCACATGAAAAAACAATGTGGTTACTACATTTACCCATATTATCAAGTCCCCACCCATACCCCAATGCAGTCACTGTCCATCAGTGCAGCAAGTTGCCAGAGATCCACTATGTCCCTTCTCTGTGATACACTGTTTCCCCGTGATCCCCCACACCATGTGTACTAAACATAATACCCCTCACGGGGACTATCATTTTTACAACTAAAATAGGATTGAAATAACAGACACTGTGAAGTAGGTGAGGTAGTATCCCATGGCTGTATGTGTTTGTAGCCCCTGCACTTCACATATCCTACACGTTTGGCTATTTCTTATCTTTCCCACTGAACTTCCCACCAGATAAGGCAGAGAGCCTTACTCACCACTGAGCCCATGGCCTTAGCACAGCACCCCGCATCTGGGGAGGGCTCAGTAAAATGTGCTGTGACAGACTGAATATTTGTGTCCCAAAATAATGCTGAAGCCCTAACCCCCAATGTGATGGCATTTAGAGGTGGGACCTTTGAGAGGTGATTTTGGTTTAGATGACGCCATCAGTGAGTGGTCCTCATGACAGGACTGGTGCCCTTTCAAGAAAAGGAAGAGACGCCAGAGCCCATGCTTCCCACCCCACCATGTGAGGACACAGCAGGAAGACATCTGTCTCCCAGCCAAGAAAAAGGATCTCATTGGGAATCAAATCTGCTGACACTTTGATCCTGGATTTCTCAGCCTTCAAGAATTGTGAGAAATAATTGATGAATAAGCACCCCCCAGTCTGGTATTTTGTTACAGCAGCCTGAGCTGCCCGATATATATGTACTCACTGATCAACAATGAATGGATGAGCAATAGCATCTGAAGAGTGAAAGTGCAACTGAAGAGAACTATGACTATTTTCAAACAGTGGCCAAAAAATGCTTCTGTTCCGTGCTTCTGGTTTACCCTGAAAATAAAGCTGTGTACATCTTTTGAAATACTGAATTGTAGGAAAGGAAGTATTCAACCTGACTGAAACAAGATATTTGGTCTTCAAAGTAGTCATTTCCATGAACAAGGAAATGGTGATGGGTGTGCAAGACAAGATGCAATGAAATGGTGACATTTATTTACAAGTTTGTTAGTCTTTGTTTAGTCTGCTTAGTCTAAGTGAAAAGCACTTCTTTGTTGCTTTTCAAATGGATCCATTTTGTTGACTACCCATTTTAAATAAGATTTGAAAGAGTACTTTGACCCTGCTGATACACTTGATTTGCTTCTCATGAACCAGTTTGATAATCATTGCATCTGGAGATCTATTAATAAGAGTTAACACATCAGATGGTCAGAAGAGAGCAAGCAAATGCTCCATTCTTTACTGCAGAGGAAAAGCATCTGCTTTGCTGACTTTGATTAATTAGTGTATTATAGCTTTTCTTAGAGTTGTGCAGAGCTGTCATTTCCAAAGCATGCAGTGATGAAGAAACAGCGACTTAGGGTCTTAAGCAATAAAGTCCAGGAAACATAGATTTATTGCCTTAAATGTTTTCTTTTGTTTTTATTTTTTTCATTAAATTAACTGAAAACAGCTTGGAAAGAACTCCAGAGTAACTTTCTGCCTCATTAGCACAAGGACAGCCTAGGATCTGCTAGTAAAAGTGTCATAGAAAGTTTATATTCATTGTTATGTAATTTGGATCAATTAAATTGAACAGTAAAGGGGCCTTTTTCAGTTAGAGTTAGATTTCCTTAGACAATCTGTTGGATGGAGATTTTTAGGATTAATGTTTATCATGTTCAAAAGAGGATACTTTCCCCTGGAGTTGACAGGATACAAAAAGAAACCTCCAGAGTACAAAAAGGAAAAAGTCCTTTCTCAGTGCCTTGCCCTTTCCTTGCCTGGAAGGAGAAAGGCGACTTACTTCAAAAATAAATGAATAAATGAGTGAATGAAGGACTAACCTGAAGCCAGAAACCTTGGGGCAGTTAGGAAGGAAGTATCTCTATCTCTTTTGCAAATCAACCCAAGAAAAGGCCTTGGGGAAGTATGTGGGATGAAGGGTGATGGACTAGTCAGTTAAGATAGTAGCACAAACGGGAGAAACCAGGTCACATACACCCTTCCTCCCATCATAATTGCTGGCTCTTTCACCCTTGGCTATGCAGTTTTTACTTGTTCTCTGAACCCTAACAAAGAGTTTTCACCCTGTTAGGAATTTTTCTTCCACCCATTGGGTCAGGAGGTGTTGAAACTAACAAATTTTGGTGATGCGTTGATTATCTATTATCATATAACAAAGAAAAATCACATAAAAAAGTGGTAAATAGAATGTCTATGAACAGCCTTAAATTTATCTGATGCATCTGTTCAATAAGGATGTGATTTGATTTTTAAATGTTTGGAGGCATCAAATTAATGGAGCAGAGCTGTTAACAGAATGCAGAGACTTCCAAGGTTATTATTTAGCCCTGTAAAAAATGAAACAAACACATTTCTATGGACCCAAACTAGGTAGAACTATCATAAGTGCATGTTTTCAAAATAGTAGTTTCTTGCTTGTGGTGGAGTGATATCTCTGACACTTTGCAAACCAAGAGAAGTGATTTATGTTCATGTTGCCTATATCCTGGTACTTAGGTCCTCAAACAAGTACATAACAGAAATTGGAAGAAAAAGAATTCTCTGTTCCCATTTCTTTTGATCTCCATTTAGTTTCAATTAGTCAGTCAATTACTACTTAAGAACTCACTGTACCAGAACTATGGAGAATTAAAATGGAAAAGGAGGTTCGATTTTCCCTGAAGGAGTTTACAAAATAATGGAACCAAAAGCGCAATTTTAAGTATGGTCTTGTTGCTTTACTCAACTAAACAACTGCAAAGATAACTATCCAGGTAAGGAAAGCAGTGATGGTGAGATTCATCTACAAAAGGACAGGTAAGAACTGAACTATTGCAGAGAACTTGCTCAAGATGGGGAGGAAAACGCAGAGAGTAAATGGACTTTTTGTGTCTGGGCTAAATAGGAACTGGGTAACTATAAAAATTGCATGTCACAGAGTCGTGTACATGTTAGGCACTCAATAAATAATGCAGATTATAATGCCATGTTATCAGTTTCTCAGCTGTGCCCCTTACCCTGTTTTGAAGCCCACAGACTGCTCTGACTGTTGGCTCATGCTGCCTCCCACTGGAGCACATAGTTCTCCTTTACTCCTGCTCTTCTCTGACGTCTACTCCTAGGTGCCATACAAATCAATTCATTTTCTACTACATGGTAATAACCCCACTGTGTGAAAAGAACTCCCACTGCCATGCTCAGAACTTCAAAACAACCCTATTCTCAAATTTCCAAATGAAGAAACTAAAGCTCAGAGAGGTGAAGTAACTTCACTCAAAAGGCTTGCTGTGGTTTGAATGTTGATGTGCCCCCACAAAATTCATATGTTGAAATCCTAACCTCCAAAGTGATGGTATTAGGAGGTGGGGCCTCTGAGAGGTGATTAGGTCATGAGGGTGGAGCCCATGAACGGGATCAGTGCCCTTATACCACCAAGCTCCCTCAACCCTTCACCATGTGAGGATACAATAAAAAGTCCACAACCCAGAAAAGGGCCCCCACTGTGCTGGCACCCTGATCTCAGACTCCCAGACTGCCACCCAATCAGTGATATTTTGCTATAGCTCTAAGTTAGTAACAGGTGCAACAAGTATTGGAAGCTGAGTAGTCTGATTCCAAAGCCCCTGATCTTTGTGCTACAAATTGATCATTATTCCTGAACTTGATGTTTTCTGTTTTGAACATTCTAGTCCCTTTCCCTTTTGTAACTGTTATTCCATTCTTGGGTTCTGTGAGTCTGCTGCTGTTTTGTTTCTTCAGTTTTTGCTTTGTTCTTATACTCCACAGATGAATGAGATCATTTGGTACTTGTCTTTCTCCACCTGGCTTATTTCACTGAGCATAACACCCTCTAGCTCCATCCATGTTGTTGCAAATGGTAGGATTTGTTTTCTTCTTATGGCTGAATAATATTCCATTGTGTATACATAGCACATCTTCTTTATCCATTCATCTACTCATGGACACTTAGGTTGCTTGCATTTCTTGGCTATAGTAAATAGTGCTGCAATAAACATAGGGGTTCATATGTCTTTTTTCAAACTGGGCTGCTGCATTCTTAGGGTAAATTCCTAGAAGTGGAATTCCTGGGTCAAATGGTATTTCTATTTTCAGTTTTTTGCAGAAACTCCATACTGTTTTCCACAATGGTTGAACTAATTTAAATTCCCAATAGTAGTGTAGGAGGGTTCCCCTTTCTCCACATCCTTGCCAACATTTGTTGTTGTTTGTCTTTTGGGTGGTGGCGATCCTTACTGGTATGAGGTGATATCTCATTGTGGTTTTAATTTGCATTCCTCTGATGATTAGCAATGTGGAGCACCTTTTCATGTGCCTGTTGGCCATCTAAATTTCTTCTTTGGAGAAGTGTCTGTTCAGATCCTCTGCCCATTTTTTAATTGGATTATTTGCTTTTTGTTTGTTGAGGTGCATGAGCTTTTGTATATTTTGGATGTCAACCCCTTATCGGATATGTCATTTATGAATATATTGTAGGAGGCCTTTTTGTTCCACTGATGGTGTCCTTTGCTGTACAAAAGCTTTTCAGTTTGATATAGTCCCACTTGTTCATTTTTGCTTTTGTTTCCCTTGCCCATGGAGACATGTTCATGAAGAAGTTGTTCATGTTTATATTCAACAGACTTTTGCCTACATTTTCTTCTAAGAGTTTTATGGTTTCATGCCTTACATTCAGATCTTTGATCCATTTGGAGTTTACTTTTGTGTATGGAGTTAAACAGTAATCCAGTTTCATTCTCTTACATGTAGCTGTCCAGTTTTGGCAACATCATTTGTTGAAGAGGCTGTCATTTCCCCATTGTATGTCCATGGCTCCTTTATTGTATATTAATTGACCATATATGCTCTGGACTCTTTATGCTGTTCCACTAGTCTATGGGTCTGTTCTTGTGCCTGTACCAAATTGTCTTGATTACTGTGGCTTTTGGCTTTGTAGTAGAGATTGAAGTTGGGAAGTGAGATGCCTTCTGCTTTATTCTTCCTTCTCAGGATTGCTCTGGCTATTCAAGGTCTTTTGTTGTTCCATATGAATTTTAGAACTATTTGTTCCAGTTGGTTGAAGAATGCTGTCAATATTTTGATAGGGATTGCATTGAATCTGTAGATTGCTTTTGGCAGGATGGCCATTTTGACAATATTAATTCTTCCTAGCCAAAAGCATGGGATGAATTTCCATTTATTAGTGACCTCTTTAATTTCTCTTAAGAGTGTCTTATAGTTTTCAGGGTATAGGTTTTTCACTTCCTTGGTTAGGTTTATTCCTAAGTTTTTTATCATTTTTGACAAAATTGTGAATGGAATTGTTTCCCTGATTTCTCTTTCTACTAGTTCATCATTAGTGTATAGGAATGCAACAGATTTCTGTGCATTAATTTTGTATCTTGCAACTTTGCTGAATTCAGATGTTAGTTCTAGTGGCTTTGAAGTGGATTCCTTAGGGTTTTTTATGTACAATATCATGTCATCTGCAAACAATGACAGTTTAACCTCTTCCTTACCAATCTGGATGCCATTTATTTTTTTGTGTTGTCTGATTGTCGTGGCTAGGACCTCCAGTACTATGTTGAATAAAAGAGGGGAGAGTGGGCATGATAGTTTTCTTCCCAGTCTTAGGGGAAAAGCTTTCAGCTTCTCACTGTTAAGTATAATGTTGGCTGTGCGTTTGTCATATAAGGCCTTTATGATGTTGAGTACTTGCCCTTTATACCCATTTTGTTGAGAATTTTTATCATGAATGGATGTTGAATTTTATTGAATACTTTTTCAGCATCTATGGAGATGATCATGTGGTTTTTGTCCTTCTTTTTGTTTATGTGGTGGATGATGTTGATGGATTTTCAAATGTTGTACCATCCTTGCATCTCTGATATGAATCCCACTTGGTCATGGTGTATGATCCTCTAAATGTATTTTTGAATTTGGTTTGCTAATATTTTGTTGAGTATTTTTGCATCTATGTTCATCAGAGATATTGGTCTATAGTTTTCTTTTTTTGTGGTGTCTTTCCCTGGTTTTGGTAATAGAGTGATGCTGGCTCGATAGAATGAGTTTGGAAGTATTCCCTCCTCTTCTTTTTTTGATAAAACTTTAAGGAGGATGGGTATTATGTTTTCTCTAAATGTCTGATAAAATTCCGTGATGAATCCATCTGATCGGGGGTTTTGTTCTTGGGTAGTTTTTTGATTACTGATTTAATTTTATTGCTGGTAATTGATCTGTTTAGATTTTCTGTTTCTTCCTGGGTCAGTCTTGGAAGGTTGTATTTTTCTAGAAAGTTTTGCATTTCTTCTAAGTTATCCAGTTTTTTAGTATATATATTTTCATAGTATTCTCTAATAATTCTTTGTATTTCTGTGGTGTCTGTCTTGATTTTTCCTTTCTCATTTCTGATTCTTTTTATGTGTGTAGATTCTCTTTTAAGTCTGGCTAGGGGTTTATCTATTTTGTTTATTTTCTTGAAGAACCAGCTCTTGGTTTCATTCATTTTTTTTCTATTATTTTATTCTTCTCAATTTTATTTATTTCTTCTCTGATCTTTATTATGTCCATCCTTCTGCTGACTTTGGGCTCATTCATTCTTCTTTTTCAAAATTCAATAATTGTGAATTTTAACTATTCATTTGAGATTGTTCTTCCTTCTTTAAATAGGCCTGGATTGCTATATACTTTTGCCTTGGAACTGCCTTCACTGCATATCACAGAAGTTGGGGTGTTTTGCTGTTGTTTTCATTTGTCTTCATATATTGCTTGACCTCTGCTTTAATTTGATCATTGGTCCATTGATTATTTAGGAGCATGTTGTTAAGCCTCCATGTATTTGTGAGCCTTTTTGTTTTCCTTGTACAATTTATTTCTACTTTTATACCTTTGTGATCTGAGAAGTTGGTTGGTACAAGTTCAATCTTTTTGAATTTACTGAGGCTCTTTTTTTGGCCTAGTATGTGGTCTATTCTGGAAAATGTTCCATGTGCACTTGAGAAGAATGTGTATTCTGCTGCATTTGGGTGTAGAGCTCTGTAGATGTCTGTTAGGTCCATCTGTTTTAATGTGTTGTTCAGTGCTTCTGTCTCCTTATATATTTTCTGTCTAGTTGATCAGTCCTTTGGAGTGAATGGTGTGTTGAAGTCTCCTAAAATGAATGCATTGCATTCTATTTCCTCCTTTAATTATGTTAGTATTTGTTTCACATATGCTGGTACTCCTGTGTTGGGTGCATAGATATTTATAATGGTTATAGCCTCTTGTTGGACTGACCCCTTTATCATTATGTAATGTCCTTCTTGTCTCTTGTGACTTTCTTTGTTTTGAAGTCTATTTTGTCTGATACAATTACTGCAACACCTGCTTTTTTCTCCCTATTAGTTGCATGAAATATCTTTTTCCATCCCTTCACTTTTAGTCTGTGTATGTCTTTGGGTTTGAAGTGAGTCTCTTGTAGGCAGCATATAGATGGGTCTTGTTTTTTTATCCATTCAGTTACTCTGTGTCTTCTAATTGGTGCATTCAGTCCATATACATTTAGGGTGATTATCAATAGATATGTACTTATTGCCATTGCCAGCTTTGGATTCATGGTTACCAAAGTTTCAAGGGTAGCGTCTTTATTATCTGACCATCTAACTTAACTCATTTATTATGCTATTATAAACACAGTCTGATGATTCTTTATTTCTCTTCCTTCTTTTTCTTCTTCCTCCACTCTTTGTATGTTAGGTATTTTATTCTGTAGTATTTGTGTTTCCCTTGACTGATTTTATGGATAGCTGATTTTATTATGCCTTTCGTTAGTGTTTGATTGGTCTACTTTCTTTGCTGTGATTTTATTTTCTCTGGTGACATCTATTTAGCCTTAGCTATACTTCCATCTATAGCAGTCCCTTTAAAATACACTGTAGATGTGGTTTATGGGAGGTAAATTCTCTCAACTTTTGCTTATCTGGGAATTGTTTTATCCCTCCTTCAAATTTAAATAATAATCTTGCTGGATACAGTATTCTTGGTTTGAGCCCTTTTGTTTCATTGCATTAAATACATCATGCCATTCCCTTCTGGCCTGTAAGGTTTCTGCTGAGAATTCTGATGTTAGCTTGATGGGTTTTCCTTTGCAGGTGATCTTTTTTCTCTCTCTGGCTGCTTTTAATACTCTGTTATTTTCTTTGATCTTTGCTATTTTAATTATTATATGTCTTGGTATTGTCCTCCTTGGGTTCCTTGTGTTAGGAGATCTGTGGACTTCCATGGTCTGAGAGACTATTTCTTTCCACAGCTTGGGGAAGTTCTCAGCAATTATTTCTTCAAAGACACTTTCTATCCCTTTTTCTCTCTTCTTCTTCTTCTGGTACCCCTATAATGCAAATATTGTTCCGTTTGGATTGGTCACACAGTTCTCTTAATATTCTTTCATTCCTGGAGATCCTTTTATCTCTCTCTGCCTCAGCTTCTCTGTATTCCTGTTCTCTGATTTCTATTCCATTAACAGTCTCTTCCACCTCATCCAGTCTGCTCTTAAATCCTTCCATTGTTTGTTTCATTTCTGTAATCTCCCTCCTGACTTCATCCATTAGCTTTTGCATATCTGTAGCTCCATCAGCATACTTATGACTTTTATTTTGAATTCTTTTTCAGGAATACCAGTGATTTCAGTCTCACCAGGCCCTCTCTCTGGTGTGTGAGGGATTTTGGACTGAACCAGGTTCTTCTGCCTTTTCATGGCAATGGGAGTTGTTGCTGGTGAGTGGTGCATGTATCAGCTGGGAGAACAAAGTCCCTTCCTGCTTGCTGGTCACCTTACCTGTCTCCACTGTCTGTGCTAGTTAAATGCACACAGGGAGCAGCCACTGAGTTAATCCCCTATGCTGCCATGGGCAGGGCGGCCTTCGAGATGGCCTAGAGCAATGGCAGCGTTGCAGGCCAGCAGCACATGTTCTGCCACAAGAGCAAAGCCCCTTTGTGCCTCCCAGTCTCCGCACCTGTCTCCACTGTCTGTGCTGGTCAACAGTGCACAGGGAGCAGCCTCTGGGTCTGGGCCAGTTAGCTGTGGGCAGGGAGAAGCCTCTGTGTTAAGCTGTGTGGTTGCTGCAGGTGCGGCTGCTCCCTGGCTTTTCTGCAGGAATGGCGGGTCAGCTGGTTTGCTTGCAGTGCTGGTGGGGGTGGGAGGAATTACTTATCGCCGTGAGGGGGGTTGGAGCTGCTCTGCCATCCAGGGGATTAAGGCACATGAAGTTCCTTAAAGTTCCCAGCCTGCTATGCTGAGTGTGCCAGGACCATTTCATCCACCTGTTAAACCCTTTTCCCTTTAAGACTTTTAAAGCACCTGCTTTTCTTTTGTCCCAGGGCAGCTGGCTGTAGGAACCTGTTCACCTTCTTAATCTCAGATTTTTCTTTTCCGCTCCTCTAATATCCAGTGCACCATTCAATGGGTGTCTGTGCTCCTGGGAGAGATTACTAGGGCTGGTTATTTAGCAGCCTTGTGCTTCCACACCCTCCCCATTCTGATTTGTTTCCTCCTGCTGGTGAGCTGGGTTTGGGGAGTGTTCAGGTCCTGCTGGGTCACGGTTTTGTATCTTACACTTTTCCGTGAGATGTTGGGTTCTCACAGATGTAGCCTGGCTTGTGTACTGTATCTTCTGGTTACTCTTTTAGGCATAGTTGTATTTGCTGTATTTTCTAAATATATATGGTTTGGGGAGGAGATTTCTGCCACCCTACTCATGCCACCATCTTGAGAATTTCCCATCCCTCCTATTTTTTATTTCATTACTTGTGCTTTAGATATCATATTTTAAAAAAATCACTTCCAAGACTCATGTCAAGAAGGTTCATTCCTATGTTTTCTTCTAGTATTTAATGTTTTAGGGCCTTACATTTAAGTCTTTAATCCATTTTGGGGTCAATTTTTGTGAGCAGTGTAAGATAGGGTCTTGTTTTATTATTTTGCATGTGAAAATCCAATTTTCCCAGCCCTTTTTATTGAAGAGAATTTTTCTCCTTTGGGTATTCTTGGCCCGCTTGAGTATTCATGCTCAAATATTAGTTGGGTTTATGTCTAGGCTCTCAATTCTATTCCATTGGTCTATGTACCTATTTTTAATGCCAGTACAATATTGTTTTGATAATCATAGATTTGTAATATAGTTTGAAATCAGGATGTATGATACCTCCAGTTTTGTTCTTCTTTCTCAGAATTGGGTTCCTTTGTGGTTCCATATAAATTTTAGGATTTTTTTCTTCTTCTTGGGTAGGTGGGCTGACAGCTATATTCAGCAATGGACAGGGCTACAAAGTAGTTTCCCTGCCTGGGAGGGGCCACTGTACAGGCCTCAAGGCCAACAAGGCTCTTTTTTGGGGATCAAATTGGGCAGAACTATGCACCAAGTCCCCTGGCCTGATGGGTCACCATCCTGGTTCTGCAGATGGGCAGGACTACCAGCTAGGTTCTCCATTCAGATGGACTTTGTGGATTCCCAAGAATGCTGGTTAGGTTTCCCAGTCAGGCAGGGCTGGAAACTGTATTCTGCTTTGTGGAGGGCTGTAAATTAGCTTTTCTGCCCAGTGAGAGCTGCAGAACATATCCCAAAGCCAGTAAATCTCTTTTTCTTTGTAGACCACATCAAACAGAACTGGTTACTAAGGTCCCTAGCCACATGGGGCCAGTGTTGGCTCACAGACAGAGGGCCACTGGTTGGGTTCTCCACTCAGCTACCACTGTAATTGGGGCTGTGCACTGACCAGGAGCTCTATTAGTTTCCTGATTACATTGCTTAAAAGTCTCTGATGATTACATTATACTTAATAATGCTGTCTTGTCTCAAATTCCTTAGGAATAAACACTCTTTCCTATTTATCTCTTCAGTCTCTTGCAGAATGCCTACCTTGCAGTAAAAGCTTAATGATATAAATAATTTCTATCATTTGTTGACCTATAAACACAATCCAGATGCTGGGATATGTATATCATCTAAAACTCAAAAACCCTATGAAGCAGGTATAATTATTTAAGTTTTCAAGTGAACAAACTGAGACTTTGAAGTTTAAACAACATGCCCAATATAACACAACTCAAAGGTGATAAGATACCATTAGAACCCATGTCTGAATCTGAAGTCTGTGCTCTCAAGCCCCATGCCACATGCCTCAAGCCATAATAAATATAAGATTGAGTAGATCAATCTTCAGTTGCACAAATTCACATTTAAAACCAAATAGTGTCCTGCATGCAACTTTCATGAAGTTGAAAAGTCATTCAAGGAAGTTTCAGAAAAAAAGACAAAAGTCAAGGTCATATCTGAAGAAGTACTGGAGAGGGTAGATAGTAACCAGAACAAAAGGCAGATGGAGGGGACAGTAGAAAAGAGACTGGGAAGGCAGCTTCTGCTCAGGTCATGGGGGCTTTGGGGACATATTAGATGAAGTAATACATCAGTGGCGATTACTACTGCTGTGATTATAACATGTCATGATCAGAATGGGGCTTCAGGAAGAGGCAGTGGGAAATAAAGTAGAAGATACGTCAGGTGCAGATAATGGTTTTGCCATAATCCAGAAGAAAGGAAACGAAGAACCGAGCAAGATAAAGACATTGAGAATACAGAATAGGATTCAGCATGGGAAATGTTTAGAAATAAAACTGGGGAATGCGGCTGTGTTGGATGTAAGAAATAGAAAGCAGTCCAAAATGATGGTAAGGGCTAGAATCTGACTGCCAGAGAAGGTGGGGCCAAGCACTAGCATGGCCAAAAAGGAGGAGGGAATCAAAAGGAAGATGAGTTCAATTTTGAAAATTTTATTTAAAATATGAAGAAATATGAAGAAGTAGAGACTCCTGGGTTATTCACCAATACACCATCTTTTAATTCAGCAGGAGGTAAGGGAAAATAAGAGTGAACAAAGCTGCAAATATTTATTTAATGACACTGTGTCAATACTCTGCTAGATACTTACAGTCTAGAGGAAAACTGAATCTGAAGCTGGCGTTTATGCTAACTGCTAAAGGTGGCAATGAGTTGAGAGGAATGAGCATTAAGTGATTGCTGTCATTCTTAGTACCTCCATAAGGAGATCTAGAGAACCAAAGTACCAGAGAATGGAGAAGGGCTCAGTGTTAACTAGATTCTCCAGTTTTCTTATGGTGTCAGAATGCTCTGACCTTGCCTCACTTCTGTTCAGCTTTATTATCAGTGCCTAGAATAAAGACATTGAAGATATCTTATCAAATATGGAGTTCTTTAATTTGGTAGGGGTGGGGGCGTGGTTAGCAAAATCAGAACTCAAAATTATCTCAGGCAGCTAAAATAGTACAAGTCCCAGAGACATTTTTAAATGATAGATGTTTGGAAATTTGGTTTGGTAATATTTCATATGAAAAATAGACCTGAGGTTTTCATTGAATCCTAAGTTCAGTAAAAGCCAAAGTGTAAACCTGGGCCACATTAATGTTAAACCTCAAAATCTTGGCCAAAAAAAAAAAAAAAATCCAGCATAGTGGTTAGGATTTCTTACTGGTTAGGATGCATTTGAGTAGTTTGCTTAATTTTATATACCAAATTTTACAGGGAAAATGGCAAAAATGAACAATATAAGGAGAATAGCAAGAAAAAAGAGGATGTGAAAAGTCATATTAAAAAAAAAGAGTTGGAGAACTGAGAATATTAAGCCCAAAAAAGACTCAAAGGGGTAAAGGGTATAATATCACCTTAAAGTGTCATGATGTGGAAGAAGTAAGCTTCACCCAAATTGGTCCAGAGAGCAGAACAGGAAGCAGACAGCAGGAATTACTGAGAAGCACGTTTCTTTCTGTTTAAAAACGTACATTCTAAAAAGTACAGCTGTTTACTAGAACGGGCTGTCATGTAAACAACTTGACTGATGTTGTCAAGCATCTCTCTCTACTATGGAAGGAAGTCACATATTAGGGTAACAGCATCTGGAAGATGCGATGACCCTACATTTTCCAGAATATCACAGGAACAATGACTATCTGAATGTGAAGGGAGGTATTGAATCAGTACAATGAAGGGGAAGAGCTAGAATTTAGAACTTGGGATCTTGGATTTGACTCTTGATTCTGCCAGTTATAAGTTGTGCCGTTTTATAAAACTCAGTTTTCTTATGTAAAAATTACAATGATATAATACCTACTTTATCCTTATGAGAGGATTAGGTGAGGCGATGTATATGAAGTACCTTGTATTACTTTTTAAAAGGTGTAATAAACTGCTACTTTTTATTACTAGATAATTATAAAAAATTAGCCTCAGATCTTCTAATTGGAAAATTGAAACCATTCTGCCCCCACTAAACTTATATTTCAGGGAAAAATTGGTTTCTTCTGCTTAGTTCAGAACAAGCATCTTAAAATGTCAAGTAACATGATTCCAGGCATTAATTAAAACTTTGTGTAAATTATTATTTTTCCTATAAATCATTCAGGAGCTATTCTTAATGTTGCCTATTGCTAAAAATCTTTATTTCACTATAACTTATCCATTGGTACAAAAAAGGAACAATATTTAAATATCAATATGTGTGTGCAAAGAGTTTATATTGTAGAAATTATTTCTCTATAACCGATAAATACCACATTTTCCATTTATTCTGTTTTGGCTTTGATGTTTTATAATGTGCCTATAAAGATGAGGTCTCAGACACAGTGCTGACTTGAAGTTATTCTGTTTTTTCCTCTTTCCCTTAGAATTATCTTGCTTCTTTAATGTTTTCCAGACTAATGTTTTCCAGGATTAGCTTTTCAGAAAAAGGAGAGAGGGCCCTGATAGTGGCTTGCGCCTAGCAGAACCCACACCAAGACGAGCTGTTGAGCCAACAGTGTGTGCCAGGGCCATGATGCAAGATCTCTGCATACTCTGTCTCCAACACATGCCCACCCTCTATGCTGTTTCCAGGGCTCAACCTGCCTGCCAGTTATTTCTAATATACTGCTGTCTGGTTTATCTGTGAAGTGGAGACAGAGCTATACTTTTCACATCAGGGCAATGGATGACCTCAAACCCCAAAGTTAAACAAGCATTTAGTCTTCAGGTTGAAAGATGTTGAATAAAATGCAACTTGAGAGTGTATTGTCCGTCAGTATCAACCAAATACCCAATGACATCAATGCTTATCCTCTCAAGTGGCAGGGGTGAACTTTTTATGTTTAGACTTAGTTCTACAATTGGAAATAGCAAAAGGAGTAAATTTATATTCATAATACAAAGTAAAATCAAGGTGCTGGTATATAATCTCTTTCTGAAGCATAGTTAATATCTTTTTTAAGTTTTGTGAACTTTTGTCACTCGTCTTGGAACAAAAGAAAGGATAAATGTGATACTATTATATTTCCAAATATCGAGCAAGTATCTAACTTTTTCCACTGTAAGATTTCCAGGTTTCTATCATTTTGGAAACTTACTTAGTTTAATGAAAAGATGAATTAGGAGTCCATACACCTGGATTCTATTCCAAGCTCTATTGCATAACTGTGTTAATGTGTGTAAGCAACTTGAACTTTGCACAACTAGCTGTCTCATCCACATAATGTGGGAGTGTGTTTGTTTACTTATAAACTCTCCACCAGCTCAGATGTCTAGAATCTGCTTTCTTTAGGATTCTTTGACATCTTGCTGAACAGAAAAATGTAAGCAATAATCTCAGGTTAATAGCCTGTTATCTAAATAAGGCAGATTTGGGAGTAAGAAAAAAAAAAGCAGACTTGTCTTTGGGTTGGCAAAGGTCAAAACTAAGCTGAATACAATGAATGTAAACCATGTAGGCAGCAAACCAAATAAACTGTTTCCAATGCACAGCAGATGCTTGTTTGTCTACCTAACTTTGCCTAAGTGGATGAGATAATATACAGAGTACATCTCTTCCTCCAAGAGAACTAGATTCATAGTTAACATGGTCTGACATGATGTTTACATTAGGTAGTACTTAAAATAATCCTCTAATACAGCAGCTTTTCACACACATTATGAAAAGAGGCATCTACCAAGATTTTTCCAACTGCCATTACTTTGATAACACCAATTACTTATTAAGTCTGAATAGCACTCTGACAAAGAAGTTTTCTGTGTATTATCTCATTATTCCAGACAACCCATCATATGAAGGAGATTATCCTGTCATCCCCACTTCTCAAATGAGGAAACTGAGATTCAGAAAATCAAGTCACAAAGAGCAAACATTTGAACAACCCAGGGTTTCAGCCTCTTCAGAATGTGTGTTCTTTCTTTCTCATCTTTTTTCCCCCTAATCTCCTCCTATCTTTGTAAATAGAAATACATAATTCAACAAATATTTACTGAGCACTTTTTAAGTGTTGTATTAAGTGAAGAGTTGGTTAAATATATATATATATATATATATATATATATATATATATATATACACAAATATATATAAATATATAGATGAACCCAACACATGGAGTTATGGTTTAATAGTTTCAATTAGTATCCAAGAACATCTCCTTACCCAATTCTTGATTCAAGGGAAAAACTTTGCATCCCTCCTTCTCACCCACCCCCACTGTACATAATTCAAGAATATTATACAAGCATTTTGCCAACATAAAATTAATTAGCATATTTCAGTGAAAACCACCCGTATATTTGGTTTCTTTGACCTGCGACTTCAGCCTACAAGATGGAGGCAATAAGATCCTACAAGATCTCATAACCAATGGCCTGGACACCACACAGTATCTAGCTTTCATGCCTCTATTCAATCTGCAATTACGAATTAATTGATAGATAGCTCAATCAGACTGTTATCTTTTAGCCAGTGCTATTGTCTACGATTATCTCATTCTGTTAAATAAATTCACCAATATTTGTCAGGAATGTTGGACTGAGAGAACAGGGGAAGTATAGATGTTTACTTTGCCTAAGTGGAACTCTTAAGTGGAAGCCTAAAATGTTCTCCTTGCCTCTGAAAATAAGTTCTTTATTTTTTTGTTGTTCATTATTAATCAAATAAACAGTTAATTTTTTTAATTTAGAGTAACTTACACTATTTTAATGGGAAAAAATTGTAGTGATCAAAAAATATTTATTCTAGAAACTACAAAACATTTGTAGAAGTTGGTGACTAAACAACTTCAAAGATTTGGGAAGAATTCTGGCTTCATCAACCTTTCTGTATGTCAGAAGCTAGTGTTATAGCTAGAATTATGCTTATGTTTACAGTATATAGACCCTTTGAAGAAAATTTAGCCCATTGAAGGAAAAAACTAGAACAAGTTATTCTCTTAATCATCCAAATGGGCCAAAAGTGACCTAATTTCTCCATAAGAGAGTCCAATAGTAATAACTTCTAAAATATTTGCTTGCAAAAAAGGAAATGTATCTTTTTAAACTCTTCTTAATATTATCTTTGCTGAATATTTAAACTATAAGCTGTCTTACGGCCGGCAAATGTGGAACTTGTTTATAATCTGAAATCTAATCTCAGGGGCTGGGAAAGAATTTTAAATTATAGATAATACTTTTTGATAGTACATCTAATATTTTTTCCCTCCAATAGCAGTGGATATTATTCATGGACTAAAATAATCACATCAATGTAACTTACTAGTCAAAGTCCTGAGTTACCCAAGCCAATAACAACAAAAATCAGTTTTATTCCAAATAGAAGTGTTGTCACCATAAAGGAAGTTGTGCATGTGAGCGATAAACCATGGCTCAGTTGGTGCTACCTGTTTTTAGAGATGTGACAATAAAAAGTACTTATTAATTTATGTACCTTTGGAGATCAACTGATTATTTCTGAAGTAAGTCATCATATTATTTAATGATAAGGTTATCTTGTAATATCTTTAGAATATGCAATGACAGACTCCACTCACCCACATAAAAGTTCATTTTGATAATCAAGTTGTATCTGGAAAATATTTACATCATCTTTTATATGCTTTTACTATTCGCCTTAAAAATTTAGACCTCTAGAAATTAGCTAAGTATTTTTAATCGAAATGAAAGGTAAAGCAGTGAAGAAAACAAGATGACTTATTTCCCATTTCTCTTTAATGAACATGTATCTGATTCTTAAGAGAAAAAAACCCTACTACACCTTGTGCAGGCATTATTAGCAGTCTAAAGCCAGTTCTGACCTATATAAAAGCATTGGATTGGAATAGGATTTAGTTAGCCTGGTTCATATAAAGCCATTTTAATAGTCCTTGAGTGAAAGAGTCAACTCCTGATACCGACATATAAGCCATCAACAAATAGGAAAAGTGAATATATTTCAGTGTCTAGATCCAATCACTATGAAGAAAATAGAATTTCAATCAAATAGGACTGGCTCCCTCATCAATCATTACATTAGTTAAAGTCAGGGGCCTTTTCCAGCTGTAGCTGTGACAGTTGGCTCTAACTGGCACATTTTGGGCAACTCATAATTCTAAAACAAATAGACATTTGTTTTAGAATTGAGAACATATATGCTTTTTAAACTCAGAGATAGCATTTCACTTAATCTGTAATAATTTTTTAGCACCCTGCAGAGCCTTCCTATATTTTGGTTATGCAGTCATTACAAAATCATTACTCCATGTCACTATTCATGTACTAAAAGTGAACCAGTCTCTTTAATCGTAAACTGAAATGTTAGAGCAGAAATATTATCAAGATAATAATGTGGAAAATATTCACTCTTTGAATTAAGAGATATGCAGCTATCTATTTGGGGGGTTTGCTTAGTTTTCAGGAAAATATCAGAACATTCTGAAAATCTACTTTATCCTGTCTTCCATCTCCACTCGTTGTAAGTATGAGAGCCTGGCAAGATGGGGTTCCACATTTATGCTCTGTGTACCCTGACAGTTTGTATCCTATGAATCACCACAATTCTTAAGTGAAATTATATCTGAGATTTCAAAACAAGTGTGTAATAGATCCCTTCTTTTCTACCTCAATGAAAAAAAACACCATATGTCCAAAAACACCTCTAAGCAGGTATCAGGCCAGAATTAGTAGATGTTAAGCTGCTTGGGAACAGGAAATATATCTTGTCTATGCTTATATCCCAGGGCCTAATACAATGCCTGTCTCCTTATAAACACTCTGAAAGTATTTATTCATTGAATCAACAGATACTTTAATTGCAGGAGGTAGAAGATTTGTCAGGGGGTATAGTCTACCATCACTGACTTAGTGGAATAAAGTAGTGCTCAGAACTCATATATAAAGGCCATGCACACAGGGGCCAACCCTCTACTCTGAGAGAGTGTGTTCTAGAGAAAAGAGGACTTCACGACTGCCCTTCAAGTCTACAACCTGACTGTTTGCCCTGGCTTTGCCTTTTTTTATTGTGACTTTGTGCTAATCATGTCAGCTCTCCAGATCTTACTTTCATCACCTATAAAATGGGAAAGCAATAGCAACTTGAGCACCTCACAGCTCATCATCCCGAGTGTGAAGCAAGATGCTCTGTGGGGAAGGTGACAAACACTATCATCACGTATGTAGCACACTACTGTGCATAATCACCCTTCCTTCAGAAAGGCAGCAGTGTGGCCTGCAAGATTCAGCCCTGAATCAAACCATCAATTCAAATATTTTAACTATAATGTGCCAAAGTAATTATATGTGCTCTTATTTCATGCAATTATATTTATAATACAATATTATAGTTATGTACTTATATAATAAAATATATGTCTATAAAATATATACAAAATAAAAATATATAATATATAATAAAATAATTATATTTTATAATTTATATAATTATAAAACAATAATATGCTAGAAATTTAAAATATTGCTCATAAATTTTTTAATCAAAATTAGGAAAAAAATATGTTTTTTTGGAATAAAATATAGTTTTCTGGAATTATGAATATCAGTTCTCAGGAAATACCATTCTAACCATATTTGCAAGGAAAATTTTTAATGTGACTTTTACTATTTAAGTAGAAAAAACTGCATATTTCCTAAAGACAGGGAATGTGCCTTACTGATGTTTACAAACAGAAGGTCTACCATAATCACAGACAGTACTCAACAATTATATGTTGAATTGACTTGAAGTCTTATTACTATAAACTCAAAGGAACTGTCCAAATTCTATTGTCATCTCAGCATTTGGTCATAATAAATTTTTCCCAAGACCAATGCATAGTTTATTATCCAGAGATTTTTTTAGGATTGTGAAATTTGAATGAATAGACTTGACATCAAAACATATAACCAAAGTTCATATTAATGAATGAGACTGCATATGGAAGGGGAAATCTCCCACGAAACTGCTAACAGTTTGATCTCTATTGAGTAACCTCTCTGGTCCCCTGGAGGTAAAGAAATAGGACCATGATTTCCTATGCACTTAAAAAGGGGCAAATTATTATGAGCAACTTACCAAAGCCATAGCTTCTAACTAGGAGGAATCATGGTGTTTGGGGAAGTATATAGGATTTAGATTCAGAAGGTCTGTGTCTGTATTCCCAACAACTAAAGAATTTATTTTTTTTAATCCTTTTTGACAGGAAATGGTCAAAGTCACTGTGCTTCCTACTTACGTAAAGATGATGATAAAATAATATCAGTCTCATCCCTTTCATAGGGATTTTATAAAAATCAAATGAGGTTGCATGAAAAATCACTTTGGAAAACATAACCAATGAGTGTTTACTGAATGACTGCAAAAACACAATTCTGTTCGAGGTGAAATCATGTCATGTCTACAAGTGAACATTTTTGTCACTACTAGAAAAATTGCTCTCAAATCGTTAACACAAATGCAGAGAGGAAGATGCTTTTGCAAGCCTCTTTAGGAAAATTCTTAAAAGTTCATTTATCCTGAAAAATATTTTATGTGCTCAGATATTTTAAGTGCATGCCCAGTTATTTACTGGCTTTCAAGGCAGGTAGGTAAAGGCTTCCAAAATGCACCAGTGTTTGCTGAACACTTACTATGTGCCAAGCCCCAGGAATAAAACAGTGAACAAGAAAATCCACTTCCGGTTTTCATGAAGTCTTACAGAATAGTGGGACTACATATCAGTAAATAGAATTCTTAAATCCCTATACCTCCTGTTTTAATTTTACTGGAAGAGAATGAGTGATTAAATACTGGTGCTCCATCAACTTCTAAACTGACAATGCAGAAAAAATTCAGAGAGATGCCAACCAGAATTATAAAAGACATCCGAAGGAAAATCTGGAGGAGACTAAGGTCAGCCAGAGGTGGCCGTTGCTGATTTTGAGTGTCTGTGGCATTCTGAGAGAGCCCTGTATTTCAAACTTTCTTTTCCATCTTCTTTTTTACCTACTTTATGAATGGTTTCCACCCAACATGTTTATTTGCAAAGACTTGAGAAAAAAGAATAAATAGGAATAAAGAATCCACTGCATATTTTCCTTGGTTTTAGTCCCAGGTCTGCCTCTAACTAGGTGCGTGACTTTGGCCAAATCATGTAACTTCTCTAATCCTCAATTTGCTCTCTGAAAAACTGGAGTTTTGGCTAGATTAGTTATTATGCCTTGCCTGGTTCTAATATTCAGTCATCTCTTTCTCATTTATATAGGAAGCTGATACAGAAAAAATACAAAAAAATTTACAGTATTATTATAAATAAAAGAAAGATATGGGAGCCCCAGAACTCCCCAAAGTACACTTTCTACAACATTATCATGAAGATGACAGCCAAAAATATTATTTCTCCTAAAGAATGTTTATCATCCTCTGTTTTATCATAATTACCAAAAATATTGTATTTTTGGATCCCTAGCATATCACCGCCAGCAAGCAACACATTGTCCATAATTTCCCAGATAATATGAAAATGTTTTTCACCCCTTTTTGGAGCTCTGCAGATAAATTTAATCAATCAGAAATGTTTTAAAATAATTAAGGACAAAATAAGTTAAAGTAGACAGCTGCAAGCAGAGCCTGAGGAGGCCTGGGCAGTACTGGCCTCTGAGATCACCCACTTACTTCCAGTCATGGAAACTGCATTTTCCAGATGACTTGGCAGACTCGTCACCCACTGCTGTGTGCATCCCACCTTCATCCAGAACTCCTCTGCAGTTGACTTTCTTCCCTCCAAGACACAAGGTATGAGCAGATGATTTTGGTCTCTGGATGGGCTTTGTACTCATGCATACTGAGAACTTGGAAACAAGAGACCCTCTCAAATCTCTGCCCTGAACTTCCCCTCTCCACCCTTGTTACCACTGTTTCCCTGCTCCTTTGACCAAGATCTACTTGGCCACATGCTTTTAAGGAGACCCACTAGCCACGGGTTACACCCACTCACGGGTCTAGATGATACCCTCTGTCTTGCTGCCACTATGCTTTCCCTTGGCTTAAGAGAGTGAAGCCACTTAGAGCTGTTTGGTTTGAAAACAAGTTGGGCCATGTAGCTGAAAGTTCACCTACAGTAATGGGTGGTTCAGTGTAAAGAAGCAGGAAACCTGTAACTTAGAACACTCCTGGGGACTGAGGCTGACTCAGGACCATGGACTGGAACTGGGTGATCCACAGCACTAGCCAGGGGGTGCGATCAGGTGTCAAACAGGGAGTCTCAACTCAAGTTCAAAAGTTATAATAGGAATTCAAATGTCATGAGACCACGTTTTACCTGGGTTTCTTTTGCTCAAAATAATATATTCTGAGATCCCAGTGGCTAGCACCTTTCCATTGTTGAAAACAAAACATAACAAAAATCTCATAAAATATGTAAAGCACATCTAAAAGTATATTTGGTTAGGCAAGTCTCTTACTAAATCAGTTGTTTCCCTATCTATCTGGAAGGGCTAGCAATTTCTGCTCCAAAAATTTCACAAAGTTGTGAGAATAAATGAGATTACATATATAAATATTTTGTGAATGATAAATCATAACAAACAGACTTATCACATCAATTGTCTCACTTAAATTATGCTTCAAAGATTAGGGTAGTTTAAAAGAGAAGCCATGATTTTCACTTTTAAAAAAACTCTCCCCAAGAACCATTGACTGCTTAACAACTACTTGTAAAGAGATTGAAAGGAGTTCTGTCCCGAGTTTTATGAGATGTCTTCCAAGAAGAATGAGAACCAAACCTGTTATGCATTCTGCTTCCATTAGCCTTGTATCTGGATTGGAGTGCACAGAAGGGGCAGCTTCTTTGCTAGACGCTAGCATTTGGTAGTCAATTGCAGGTGGATAGTGACCAACATTCCTCAAGAGGTCTTGGTTCTGCTTCAGATTCTAAGGGTGCAGCCAGGGCTGGGAACCTCTGGCTCAGAGGGGGCCCACACATGCTACTCCTGCATGTGTACTAAAAAGGAGCAGAGGGAATAGTAAAGACACAAGAGGGCTGAAAGATGTTTCCTATAAATCAATCAGGATCCCAGCCTGTGTACATATATGCGATTCATTGGCTACTTAGAAACAACTCTTTGCCCAAAGTAACAGTTTATAATCACGAAAATGTGACTAAAATGTGAAACATTAAAAGCACATGAGGAAAAGATTTTCCACAGGCTTTGCTGAGTCCCAATTGGGTTTGCTTTGGCCTTTCCACATTCCAAATGTTATCCACTCTATCCAGCATGTTGGCCCTGAGAATGGCTGATGAAGAAAGAGTTGATTGAATTCAGCACAGTTTTTCAGATGGCTGGTATCATCAACCACCTTCCATAATTTCAGTCTTAATAACTAAATGAGATGCAGTATGTAGCAACTCAACTGACTGCTCAGTTACTACTGAAACCAACTTGCTGTGTCTACAATGTGGGCTTTGTGCATCCAAAGGTCAGCTAGCTTATAGAAGAGAGAAAGAAATGGCAATTTTAAGGAGATTAAACATCTTAAGAAGATTAAATGATCACTACTGATCACTATTTAAACAACGTCCTGCTGTTACTTGTTAAACGAGACTGGCTTGGAAGCTTCCATTTGTTAATGTCATTCAAACATCTGCTATAGACATTCTACCAAACAGACTATGAGCCAGAGAACCAAATTGTGAACACTGGTAACAAAGGGGCCCAATAAATTGCCTAGAGGAAACGTCCTGCCCCAAACATCTGTAGTTTTTCTTCAGTTGAAAGGTCATTTATTCTGGGGCAACTGAGTTCCGCTAAGTCAGTGTGGTCCACCACCTAAGTTATACCCTGGAATCACCTAGGAGCTTTAACAAATACTGATGCCCATCTCACCCACAGCCCCCAGAAACTCTTCATTTCACTGTTCTGGGGTGTGCCCTGGTTATCATGAATTTTTTAACCACCGCTTCTCACCCCCAGGTGATTCGAAGCTTCAGCTAGCTTCAGAATGCCTGTTCTAAACTGATAGGACTTGGTAGCTGGGAGATGTGAGCCCAGAGCCTCCCAATATAATTTAATCAGCAAAGCAAATTTGGGCTCATTTGTTCTGTTAAGTTCAGACAGTTCTCTGGGCAATGGAAAATTGCTCACCAGTCCATTGCCCTTTTGCCTCCAGCCTACTGTTACTTCTCAAACATCTCATTCCCTTTTATGTTCAGCACTTTTCTGTAAATGCAAAGGTTCTTTTTAATGTCTTCTTGGGAGAATTTCATCATATTGGATCTGATTGCCTTCATATTTTAGTTTGGCTTCAGTGATATTTATTCCTTGTGTTCATTTTTTGAAAATGTTTCTGGATGGTCCTTATTCTCCTGCTAGATTCACATCATTTGCAAACATTGTGCATCATTTTAAAGAGAAGGGGTGGAGACTAGAGAACTCTTATTTTCCCCACAGCCGCACACCTCCCAGGGTCGCTGAGACTCTCTTTGTAGACGTTCAATGTGAAAAGCATTAACCGGCTCTGCCTGGTCTGCTGACTGCATTGTGTAAGGCGGTGAGCATTCTGGCCTCCCTGTTTTCCTCATCTGTCCCTGAGCATGCACAGTGTGTACCACATAAGGTATTATTTAGACCTTGATGTGTTACTTGGCAATAAAGGAGCAAACACAATTTGTTAGATAATAATCTGGCACAGAAGTATATACAAAGTCAATTAGGAAATTAAAAACCCAATTCTGGTGCCAGTTATAAATATACCCAATGCCCTGATTGAATATACACTCAGTACCCCCTTTAATGAGTACAGAGGTAAGTTCCCTTGCCTGGTGATTTATTGGCCTTTGTATAAGGAGCTGAGGTGCAAGGGTTGATTTTAGATTGATAATTGCATTTGCAACCCAGCAACCTCCAGATCAGAGCCCCAGCAAGGAAATAGCAGAGAGAGATTAGGCACTAGACGGCAGGAAGAGGCCCTTTTTCTGTTGTTTTTGCATTCACTTGCACTTGAACAAAAGTTGTTTATTGTTTTAATAAAACTATACTCACAAATGTTGCCATGGCATGGACTGTGTCAACATTTCCACTGTAACCTTTGCTTTCAGGGGGTTTTAACTCAGGCATAAAACTTCCTCTGGGTTAAAAATCTGGCACCAAAAATAACTTGGAATCTCTAAGGCTCAGCCATGAAGGAAATAGTTGTGTGTGAGTGTGTGTTTATGCACCTTTAAAAAGAAATTCACTCGACAATTCTTAAAGAGACACTGTAAAACATTTTCCCTCTGATTAAAGTGTGAAGTTTTTACCTCAAAATTTCATCTGTACCCCACTGAAGACAAATTCATTTAAAACACCTTACCTGTCAGTGCAACATAGAAATATCTTTTCCTTTACCCATTGTTCTCTCTTCCAGTGTCTTGCTAATTTCTGTCTAGTTAAATCCAGTTTTATTCCTCTATCGTCATAGTTATTTGATTGTCTGTGTAACACAAACTAATCTGTTTTATCCAAAAGTATCCACAACATAAGCTATAAAATGACACTGGCTTTTAAAATCTACCATCTGTTCATCTTTTCTCTTAAACATCTATAAAATGTATGAATTAAATCAACAAAGGAGAAGTCCTCAGGGGATTCAGGAGATGGGACAGAGTGGAAACTGGATATAATTTGAAAATTCTAGTCTTATCTCTCCCCTCCAACTTTATATGAAAACTTTAGCAAGGTTCATATCATCTCTGGGAACTACATTTTTCATTTATCAAAAGGATGCATTTGGACTCCATGGTCACTTATTGATTATAACTCTCTAAGATTTTAAAGTATAATGACATTTGCCATTTGGGGCTGTCCAATGCCAACATCCAAAGGCCCCTCCCATTTGTGGGTAATTCTAAGGTGGGAACAAGGCCATACTTTGAAGGGAGGGCAGTACCAGCAGTCAGGGGAAGGATTCTATCTCTGCATAGTGAATCAGTATCTCAAGCCTGTGACTTTGAACCTGTTCAGAGAGCAATGTACAGATTCAAAACCAAAGAGGAAGTGGCCACATTTATGGCAGCCAAGACCCAGCATCACTGTGCTAGCAGTACAGTCTTAAGCAGACTTCCTGACATGATCATGGCCCTCCCTTCTCTTTTATCCTGCTCACTTTCTTGAACATGGTTTCCCAGCATCTCTATCAATGATGTGAACTATCTGATATCCTTCCAATAAATTCCTTTTTACTTAACATTACCAGAGAGAGTTAGGTTGAAATTGTTTGTAATGAAGCACCCTAACCAGAATAAATAAGACCTTTACCAGAAAAAAAAATCATTTTCTTTAGAAGGTGCAGCATCTCACTTTTTGGAGTGTGGCCCTTGGACCAGCAGCAATGGGCCACCTGGGACCTGGTTAGAAATGCAGAATCTCAGGCCCTATCCCAGACCTTCTCAACCAGAATCTGCATTTTAACAAGATCCCCAGATGGTTCATATATACATTAATGTTTGAAAAGCATTAATCTCTTTTGAAGCATAAAATTAAGTTCAGCACACACACTGAGTTACAGATTATCACTTCTTCAGATATTATTAGCTCAAAAATTTGTTTCAGTTTAATTCATACCTAGAGCCCTAGGAAAATGGAACATTATGCTAATATTCATGCAGGCAGGGCCCTGTATCTTTCTAGTATCCTTTGTATCCTTCTAGGATCTCAACACTAAAGAGGAACCCAGTGCTTTCTAGTACATTGATTTAGAATTCACAAATCATTTTATATATGGTGACTTTTTATATTTTTATTCTACTTAATTGTTATTTTATATCCCTACCCAGGTTATGTCCTTTTCCTGGTATTTTAGTGGCATCCAGAACTAAAGATGTCAGGATTCTCACAGAAACAATGCAAGGTGGAGTCAGAGAAATGTTGATTTGTGATGGCATTCTTGCCATCCCCTTGTGTGACCTGAGAAATGCATAGGTCTTCTCCTTAAGATTCATAATAATTCTATAAATGAGGAAACCAAGAATCAGGGAGATTTATGTGTACTGATTATAGCAACTGGATAATCCCCAAACCCTGGTCATCAGGTTCCACATCCACTTTATTCCATTATACAGCAGCCCTTCCAGAAGAAGGCATGAAGCAGGTGCCCATGAAGAGTGACATGACTATTGAACCAGAAAGTTCCTGATGAAATGTTCTTAAAAGCCTTGGGAGAAAGAACAGAAGATTTGGAGTCAGAAGACTTAAGTCTTACCATTAGCACAAACATTTGTGGAACTGATGGGAATTTAGTCTATCTAAGATGACATTTTCTAATCTAAAAAAGGACAATCACCACAGATACTGGAATTTTGTAAAAAAAAAAAAATAAACAACTGTAAAAATTTAGCTGCAGTACCAATATCAGCTCCTAAAAGCCATTTCAATCTCACAGTTACAAATAAGAAATGTCTCTTAAAATTTACCATGTGGGAACATGGAAGAGGAGGAAGACTTCTAATCTAATCTAATCACCAGAAGTGATTAAGTGATCTGTCTTCATTGTTTAAATATTCCAAACCTTGCCACTTTCTTGTTTGTTCTGTCAGTTAATGAGGGAGATCTCTTAAAATTTGCTATGATTACAGATTTATCTACTCTCTGTCAGCTTTTGCTATGCATATTTTAAAACTATGTTATTAGGTGCAAACTAAAGTATACTAATTTAGAATTGCTGTATCTTCCTAATAAACATTTTATCATTATGAAATGCTTTTCATTATCTTTGGTAATATTTTTGGCTTAAAGTCTAGTTGTCTGGTATTAATTTAGCTCTGTCAGCTTTTTTTTAAACTAATCCTCACATAGTCAGTTATTTCTACCCTTTTTACTTTTAAACTTTTCTGTTCTTTCATTTAACAGTATGCAACTATGCATACATATAGTTTTTAAATGCAGATTGATAATCTTTAATTTGTTCATTTAGTGTAATTACTGATATATTTCACTGTATATATACCATCATATTATTTGTTTCTGTTTGTCTCTTCTCTTCCAGTTTCCTTCATCTCTTACCTTGTATTTTATTGTTTTATGCATATTTTATTATTTTGTTTCTTGTTATATTTCACTTTTTTAATATAATATTTTCTATTAGCTTAGTAGTTACTCTACTCTTCTTTTGCGTATGTGTACCCTAAAATTGCTTTGTCAAATAGCAGCCACTAGACATGTGTGGCTATTTAAATTTAAATTTTAAAAAGTTCTGAGAGTAGTACTGCAGAGACTACAACTCCTCTTCTTGACTAAAATAAGTTAGCAGTTATATTACTTTATAATATTCCATTTGCTGTCCTCCTAAATTATTCATTTTAATTCAATATATATTTTAAGTCCTGTAAAATATTATTATAGCTTTATATAGCCAATATTTATTCAGATTTACCTCTTCCATACTCTCTTTTCACTCTTTTTGAGATTTCATCTGTTTGTCTTCTGCCTGAAGAATACCCTCAAGTGTTTCCTTTAGTGTGGGTGTGTTGCTAGGAAATTATCTTAGGTTTGTCTGGAAATACCTTTATATCACCAGTTTGAGGGATATTTTTGCTGTGTATAGAATTCTAGGTTTGCAGTTATTTTCTTTCAGTACTTTGAAGATAGTCCATTGTCTTCTGCCTTCCATTTTTTTCTCTTGAAGTCTTCTACATCTTATTATTGCTCCTTTGAAAGCAGACTATCTTTTCCTGTCTACTTTCAAGGTTTTCTTTACATTTTTAGGCATTTTAGTGTGCTGTGCCTAGTGTAATTTGTATGCTATTTGTTTAAGTTCTTGATACATCTTTGTAACTCTCCTTAAATTTATAGATTCTTGTTTTTTATTAGCTTTGGAAAATACTCACTCATTACCTCTTCAAATATTGCATCTGTCCCCTTTTTTTCTCTTATTAACTTCTTCAACTTCCTTTCCATGTAAGAATTTTTCTCAATATCTCCAATCCAATCCAATCCCTTATACAAAATATGTTTCATAGTACCTAATCTGATTTCCTACAATTACTTACCTTCCCCCTTTGAGCAATTTACCTTTGCTCTTTGAAGATCCCTGGGATAATCAAAGAGTACAGTATAAGTAGGGAACATCATTGAACACCAAGGTCAATAACCATAACATACTATTAAACATTTGGCAGCAACTTTCCTTATAGACCTGTACTCTTCTGGCTCATTTGTTTTCTTTTAATCCCTGTCACCAAACTTTCTCTTACTTCTTTTCCTTCCAGTTTTGTCTTATATCTGCAAATTCCTTTAGATTAAAGGTCAGCTTTCTAAGCTTAGGGTTTTATGCTCCACTCAGACTTTCATATACATAGTCCTCATTGTGAAGGAAGAAATAAATGGGCCACTTCCTTGGACTTTTTGCCTTTAGGCAATAGCCAGGACTAGAAAACTTTCACCTGGAGCTCTTTAAAGCCCTTTTATAGAGTAGGGGACAGTCTGACCTATTCTCAAGTGTGCTTTCTTCTCCCCATCTAAAGGCAAATTATTTCCTTTTCTACATATCTCCTGACAACATTTTGAATTCTTTTCATATTGTCTCTTCTAATTCATACTGTCACTCTTTTCAATTCACACTTTCATCCTTAACTAATGCAATAAGTCTTTTTTCCCACTGTTTATATAGTTTCTCAGCTATCTGCCCTTGCAAAGGGTCTGTGCAGATAATCAGAAACTATTTTGATTATTTCTGCTTCCCGAAAACTTTTTTTTCTCCTACCTTTCTAATTCCAAATCTGAGCAATTAGAGAAAATGTTGCCTCCCTTATAAAATTTCCCAACATTTAAATTCTACCTATGTACATGTTTTACCAAATGTTTTCTAGAAGTGTTTGTTAATACTGATGTGTTCAATAAATATTTGTTGAATGAATAATATTTTTTCATTTATAACAGGTATATGACTGTTTCTATTGCCCAAGTATTCTAGACAATAATAAACGATTTGGGCATAGTCACTTGAACTCTCTCACATTCACCTTCACACTTACAATTTGCCAATATATTACTCAACTAAATGGTAATACTAAATTCTTCTTTTAGCTAAGCCATCTCACATAGTCATTGAATTTTGGGATAAGGTATAGTTTCCTAACTTCACAAAGGTATTCTTTCAAAGTCAGCCATCTGTTCTTCATTCTGTTCCACATATTTTTTCTGTATGTAGTCTATAGTACCCTACTCTTGAAATTTACATCATTTACTCATTCCTGACATCTGCCTCATGAATCTTGTTTGACTAGCAAACAGTCCCTCCTATGGTATGCAGTCATTTTTTTGCTTGTAACTATTCTGTAAGGTATGTTCCTCTTTCAAACTTCCTTTACTTTTTCTGAAGAACATAGAAAAATTAGATCAATAACCAGGTACTGAAAAGTTCCTCCTAAACCTATTATTTAAATTCCAATGCCAACAGAGCCCATATGCTTTAAGTAAAATAAAATGACAGATAGAACAACTGACTAACATACTACAAAACAAGTTATGATATTTACGCGTAGAGAAGAAACCAAAACTCAGGACTTTAAGAATTTCTTCAGGAACTATAGAAGGAGTAGAAATTTTCCTCTGGTGCATGAGCATCAGAAATACTCACTACAATTACCTGTTACCTAATTGAGAGCAGGAGTTTAATATATAAGCTGCCATTTGTTGAGTATTTACATTCAGCTATCTTCATTCTTGAGATTTTTATATATATATAATCTTGTTTACTTCTCACAAAAACCCCAAGCTGTAGGTATAGTCCACTTTATAGTTAGGTAAATTGAGGATTAAAGAAGTGTCTTGCCTGGCATCCTGGAAATATTAAGTGATGAGGCTGTAATTTATACCCAGGTCTATCTCTAAACATGGTTCTTAGTAGGCCCATACTCTTACTACTATGTTATAATATTTCAACAAAGTAAAACACATACTGGTTAAAGTATAGAAGAGTAGAAAAGAAGAATCGAAAGACTGCAAAGGACCTGGATCCTGGGGAGTAGGGACAAGCGGACAGATTTGGAAGTCTTCATATTCCAACATACATATAGCCAATGCTCATTTTTGTTTTCATTCTCTAAAAATAAAACATCATTTTCAGTATCCATCATTGTAAACTCTTTGTTTGGTGAGTTAATCTTTTGGTTTGTGCTTATAGGCAATGTATTTGAAGAATAGAAAGAAAACATCTCATTGAAAAGGTACAGTTCATTGAACAGCAAAAACTTTTTGATAGAACTCTCATTAGGTATAAAAAACATAATGAACATGTGGTAGTATGTATTCACAAGTTGGCTAGAGTATAAAATTTTATATGGAGAAGGGAAAAACCCTAAAAAATCTTATTGTCAAATGGCTAATGGATGGAAAATGACTGTTCTCTTTATAATATTTTGTTGTTCTACAATAGCTCTATGAAATAGGATGCAGTATCTGGGTATCAAAGTAGGAATTCTAACTCTGACTCAAAAAACAAATTAGCCTTGACTCTTGCAACTGCTTACCATGTAAATACTTCATTGTAGTCCCAGCTTTGTATACTTTGAACTCAGCAGGCTCTGAAAACTGTAAAGGTATATTGCTGTCAGCTCAGCATATATAATTTCTGCTGCAGTAAGTTATCACCCAACCATAAAGGCAGCATGAATAACACTTAAATGGAGATTGCAAGGACTTAACTTTTTCATGTCAAGTTTTAATATTATCTTCTAATTATGGTAACCCTGAAACCTACAACCTATGTGAAATTCCAATTCACAATTAATTTAGACAGCCAAAATTTAGCTTAAATATCTTTTTCCAGAGTCATTAACCTTGCAAACCTACTTTCCAAAAGTAAGAACAAGCTCCACTGCTGTGAAAACAGTAGTTCTTTCTTCCAGGAAAACAGACTCTGTCCTTTAGTATTTTGATTAAGTCTTCCAGTCATACTGAATAAAAAAAACATGTCTATGGATTTTCTAGTGGCATTCTTTAGGAGAATTTCTAGTTTCTTTATCTTGAGAAAAGGAAAAAGTAATTTGAACAACTGAACCAGCTGAAGAAAGTTTTAAAGGAAATTGTATTTCATTTATTGTGCTCTTGCTATGTCTTAAAATGAGGCAGCCTGTCATTTTAAGAGAGGACTGGCTGGATGGCATTTTCTGAACTGCCAAAGTGACATCTCCCATTTTAATTACAATAATCATGAGCTTTATTATATTTTCTTCTCTTTCTTTCCAAGTATCTACAATTTAAAAATGAATAACCAAAAACTTACTGGTTGTTTTTGTCATTGCTCTTTATTTTCCTGAGTAGCTCCTTCTGTTGCAATTTCTTAGCAGCCTTTCCAAAACAATTATTAAAAATCTACGTCCCGAACTACACAATGTTATTTTATACCTTTCTAATCAGAATAATAATCCTTAGAAATTAAACTTTACATGAAAATTAGCCTTTTGCATACAGGAGGTCCTATTATGGTACGGCTGAATCACATTTTAAAAATAGCTTCCTTTTAAATCTGCCTCTCTACCCGTATTGAGTTCAGGAAATCGAATTTCCACATACATAACTAGACAAGCAAAAGTCTCTGCCCTTGGCCCAGCCACAGTCACTATTATTTTAGTCATTTTATTTAATCAGCATAGAACTTATACACCTGAATTAGGCCATCATCTATCCCTAGATCCTTCCTTTTCCTCACCTCTTTATTATCCAAAGTCAATTAATACACAAGTCCTCTCACTGCTACCATTAAAACAGGAGATCAGGAAGCTTTGAAGGGGCCATAAATTACATCTTTATATTCAGTAGCTTTTAAATGAAATTTAACATTTTCTTCCAACATGAATGTTGTCAACACAGTGGTACTATCTTTGACTTTATCACCAATAGGAATTACAGATTTTTTCATATATTGCTATTATATCAGCTATACTCAGCTATACTGGAATAATGTTTATGTTTATCACTACTTTGAAATTACAATGGTTATCAGACCCACTAACTCTTATTATTTAAGGAATGATTAAAACTGCACATATTATTAAGAGATAAAAGGATTAAAGATAGTGGCGTGAGAGGTGAGACAGAGGCTTCCTCCTAAAACTGCATATAATATGAAAATATAATTAATACAACTAATCCTAAAAGAGCAACAGTAAAGAGGACTGTACAAGACTGCATATACCTGTAGAAAAGAGCAGACCTCACAGCCCTTCCCCAACCCCAGCTCACCGGCGGGAGGAAGAGAAACGGAGCAGGGAGGAAGTGGAAGGCTTGGGACTGCTGAATACCTAGCTTCGGAGATCTGCTCTGGCAGCACAAACCTACATTTCATGGTGCTTTCATGTTACTCTCATGATTAGGGGGTTTGAAAGCTAAGACAGGCAAAATTCCTGGAGAGTCTGAGATTCCAGCCGCTTGTGGAAAGCAGGGATCCATATCCAGCTGCTCTGGGACAAAAGAAAGGTGGGCAGTCTAAGAGACTTCCTAACACGGAAGCCCTTAGTAAGAGGGCTGCTAAAGGGGCAAGGATTGCACAGAGCTTACTACTCAGGAGAAAGGACAGGTAGACAAAAATTGTCCGGGTGCACTCTTCCTAGCAGGTTGGGAGCTTTCATGATTTCCAGGTGCTCCAGCCCCCTGGCTGGCTATACAGTTCCAAGGACCCCCTCCATGATAGGCAGCCTACTGTGCCTTTCTCCCAGCCAGCCCCACCTGCCTCTTAAACCAGCAAACCCTACCCTGGCATTAGGCCAGCCAGAGGGAAGGTCTGTCTACAGCAACTATAAACAACAGGGCATAGAGGCTTATACCTGTGTGCTCAGCCCACTGGTTCTGGCAGTGAAGGCAGGCATAGCAGCCAGGAAGCAGGAAACAGCTCTTTCCTCCCTGCAGGTACCAGCACCACTCTCCTGTGACCCCCGACATTACTTCAGGGGCTGAGCAGCTCCAGAGAGTAGAGCTTCTGGACACTAGAGAGCGCCATATACAAATATGAAATACCAAAGGAACCTGGTTCAGAATAAAATTAATATAAATCTTGAGAAAGATGACATGGACCTCATGACTCTTCCTGAAAGGGAGTTCAAAATAAAAATAATTAACATGCTAATGGAAGTACAGAAAGATATTCAAGAACTCAGGAATGAATTTCTGTGGAGATCCAATCATTGAAGAGCACAAAGGAGTGTATTAAAAGCAGATTAGATACAGTGGAGGAGACGATAAATGAAACAGAAACTAGAGAAGAGGAATACAAATAAGCTGAGGCACAGAGAGAAAAAAGGATCTCTAAGAAGAAAGAATATTGAGAGAACTCTCTGACCAATCCAAACAGAACAATATTCGCATTATTGGGGTACCAGAAAAAGAAGAGAGAGAGAAAGGGATAGAAAGTGTCTTTGAGGAGGTAATTGCTGAAAACTTCCCCAATCTGGGGAAGGAGATAGTCTCTCAGGCCATGGAGATCCACAGATCTCCCAACACAAGGGACCCAAGGAAGACAACACCAAGACACATAGTAATTAAAATGGCAAAGATCAAGGGTAAGGACAGACTATTAAAAGCACCCAGAGAGAGAAATAAAATCACATACAAAGGAAAGGCCATCAGGCTAACATCAGACTTCTCAACAGAAACCTTACAGGCCAGAAGGGAGTGGCATGATGTATTTAATGCAATGGAGCAGAAGGGCCTGGAACCAAGATTACTTTATACAGCAAGATTATCATTTAAATTTGAAGGAGGGATTAAACAATTTCCAGATAAGCAAAAGCTGAGAATATTTACCTCCCACAAACCATCTCTACAGTCTATTTTGGAGGGACTGCTATAGATGTAAGTTTTCCTAAGGTTTAATAACTGTCACCAGAGGTAATAAAACTACAGTAAAGAAAATAGAACAGCTAGTTACTAAGCAAATGCAAAATTAAATTAACTATCCCCAAAGTCAGTCAAGGGATAGACAAAGAGTACGGAATAAGATACCTAATATATAAAGAATGGAGGAGGAAGAAAAAGGGAGAGAAAAAGAAAAGAACCTTTAGATTGTGTTTGTGATAGCATATTAAGTGAGTTAAGTTAGACTCTTTGATAGTAACTATGAACCTTTGGTAACTATGAATCTAAAGTCTGCGATGGCAGTAAGTACCTACCTATCAATAATCACCCTAAATGTAAATGGTCTGAATGCACCAATCAAAAGACATAGAGCCACTGAATGTATGAAAAAACAAGACCCATCCATATGCTGCCTACAAGAGACTCAGTTTAAACTCAAAGACATATGCAGACTATAAGTGAAGGGATGGAAAAACATATTTCATGCAACTAATAGATAAAAGCAGGAGTTACAGTACTTATGTCAGATAAAATAGACTTCAAAACAAAGAAAGTCACAAGAGACAAAGAAGGACGTTACATAATGATAAAGGGGTCAATCCAACAAGAGGATATAGCCATTATAAATATCTATGCTCCCAACACAGGATCACCTACATATGT
Organism: Manis pentadactyla; assembly: GCF_030020395.1. Lineage (NCBI taxonomy): Eukaryota > Metazoa > Chordata > Mammalia > Pholidota > Manidae > Manis > Manis pentadactyla. The sequence goes on from NC_080021.1 coordinate 63,010,690, forward strand.
GAAACAAATACTAACTGAATTAAAAGGGGAAATAGAATGCAATGCATTCATTCTCAGAGACTTCAACATTCCACTCACTCTGAAGGACAGATCAACCAGACAGAAAATAAGTATGGACACAGAGGCACTGAACAACACATTAAAACAGATTGACCTAACAGACATCTACAGAACTTGACACCCCAAAGCAGCAGAATACAGAATACACATTCTTCTCAAGTGCATATGGAACATTTTCAAGAATACATCATATATTAGGCCACAAAAACAACCTCAGTAACTTTAAAAAGATTGAAATTGTACCAACCAGTCTCTCAGAACACAAAGGTATGAAACTAGAAATAAATTACGCAAATAAAATGAAAAATCCCACAAACACATGAGGCTTCACAACATGCTCTTAAATAACCAATGGATCAATGACCAAACAAAAACAGAGATCAAGCAATATATGGAGACAAATGACAACAATAATTCAACACCACAAAAATCTGTGGGACACAGCCAAGGCTCTGCTAAGAGGAAAGTATATTGCAATACAGGCCTACTTGAGGAAAGATGAACAATCCCATATAAGCAGTCTAAACTCACAATTAATGAAACTAGAAAAAGAAGAACAAATGAGGCCCAAAGTCAGCAGAAGGAGGGACATAATAAAGATCAGAGCAGAAATAAATAAAATTGAGAAGAGTGAAACAATAGAAAAAAAATCAATGAAACCAAGAGCTGATTCTTCAAGAAAATAAACAAAATAGATAAACCCCTAGCCAGACTTCTTCATGAATGCATCTCCTCAAGAAAGGGAAACAAAAGCAAAAATGAACTCATGGGACTACATCAAACTAAAAAGTTTCTGTACAGCAAAGGACACCATTAGCAGAACAAAAAGGCATCCTACAGTATCTGAGAATATATTTGTAAATGACATATCTGACAAGGGGTTAACATCCAAAATATATAAAGAACTTACACGCCTCAACACCCAAAAAGCAAATAACCTTATTAACAAATGGGTGGAGGATATGAAGAGACAGTTCTCCAAAGAAGAAATTCAGATGGCCAACAGGCCCATGAAAAGATGCTCCACATCACTAATCATCAGGGAAATGCAAATTAAAACCACAATGAGATATCACCTCACACCAGTAAGGATGGGCAGCATTGAAAAAACTAAGAACAACAAATGCTGGCGAGGAAGCGGAGAAAGGGGAACCCTCCTACACTGCTGGTGGGAATGTAAGCTATTTCAATTATTGTGGAAAGCAATATGGAGGTTCCTCAAAAAACTAAAAATAGAAATACCATTTGACCTGGGAATCCCACTCCTTAGAATTTGCCTAAAGAATACAACTTCTCAGATTCCAAAAGACGTACGCACCCCCATGTTTATCAAAGCACTTTTTACAATAGCCAAGAAATGGAAGCAACTTAAGTGTCCATCAGTGGATGAATGGGTAAAGAAGAGGTGGTACATGTACACAATGGAATACTATTCAGCCATAAGAAGAAAAGAAATCCTACCATTTGCAACAACATGGATGGAGCTGGAGGACATTATGCTCAGTGAAATAAACCAGGTGAAGAAAGACAAATGCCAAATGATTTCCCTCATTTGTGGAGTATACAATGAAGCAAAACTGAAGGAACAAAATGGCAGCAGACTCAGAGACTCCAAGAATTAACTAGTGGTTACCAAAGGGGAGGGGTGGGGGAGGTAGAAGGGGATTAAGGGGTACTATGTTTAGTACACATGGTGTGGGGGGTCACCGGGAGAACAGTGTAGCACAGAGAAGGCACATAGTGGATCTGTGGCATCTTGCTGTACTGATGGACAGTGACTGCATTGGCGTATGGGTGGGGACTTGTTAATATGGGTAAATATAGTAACCACATTGTTTTTCATGCAAAACCTTCATAAGAGTGTATATCAATCGTACCTTAATAAAAATTACTTTTTTAAAAACTGCACATATTAGTATTTCACAAATTTTTTCAAAACATTTTGTTAACTACATTTTAATGCAATTGGTTTCCTCTGTATTTCATTGTATCATATGTTATACATTTTAAACCTTATTTTAAAAGAGTCTGATAAGCTTCAGCAGAATGCCAATGAGGGAGGAAAGCCGTCTTGAATGGCGGTCTTACCATCTCCACCACTCTCAGCCTAGCAGGACCTGCTATCATCTCCAGCCTGGATCGCTCCAGCAGCTGGTGTTTCTGCTTGCACTCTTATTATCCCAAATTCTGCTTTCCGCAGAATAGCCAGAGTTACATTTAAAAAATATAAATTGAATGAAATCACTCCCCTATTTAAAACTTCAAATGGATTCCCAATACATTGAAAAAAATATCCTCATGATCTCCATGTCCTGTAGTGATCTGATATCTGCCGACTTCTTCCGCTGAACTTCTGCCTCTTCTCCCTAATTCACCTTTCTTGAGAGGTCTTCCTTGACCGCCCTATCACAATGACCCATGTCCCCCACCCACAGCATCACACTGTTCTGTTCTGCACATTGATTGTATCTATGTGAAATTAAACTCACTTGTTTGTTGTTTGGCTTCCAAGAAGAACCAGATCTCCCAGGATGACAGAGATTTTGTCCGTCTGTCTTCCTTTTCTCCAGCTATACCATGTGAATTCCATGCATGTGTATGTTAAATGTAAGAATGAAATGAGGATATCCTGGCTGTCAACCTTTAGAAGTGGTACAGAGTTCTAGGAAATACGGAGCAAATCGTATGATAAGATAAGAAACTGGAAGACAGGCATCTGGAATATAATCTGTGTGTGCATGTTTGTATACTTTCTTTGGAAGGATACCTGCTTTTACTCTAAAAAATGAGTGGCCCTCTGTTAGATCTGTTAGGATTGGTTTACCAAAAGGCTTGGTGTACCAAAAACATGAACCAGTAGAGGGCGAGTGAGGACAGGCTACAGTTCTGAAAATAAAACTCATTTGTGTGGCCAGCAAAAGAGAAAGTGATGAACGGGACAGGATCACCTCTGCACAAGCTAGACTAAATTTCAGAGTAAATGGAATTGCTGCAATAAATCTATAATATTAAATACCTGTATACTATATGCTTAATTTTAACTGCTTTAAGCCGTGTCTCTGCACTTTGATCTCAAAGTGTTTTTGTAACATAAAATATGTGAGTAAATATATAAAATACCTTTGCACATCAATTTTACATAGCATATAAGTGTTACATGCAAATTAAATAAGTAGTTCTCAGTTGTCTACATTCATTTAGGTGAAATAGCTTGGTTTAAACCTCATGTATATTACTTCTAGAATGTATGAAGTGTTGTATAACATTTATTTTTCCAAGAGAATTCCCATTTAAAGCTAATATCAACATGTCATATTCCCCAAGCACACATGGGCACTATCTAGGGAAGAAGACAGCTAAATTATTTATGATCAAGTGCTAAATATTTACTTATTGTTTTCAACTTAATCCTCACAAATCCATAGAAGATAAGTATTATTATGCCTATTTTATAGATGAATAAACTGAGACTTTTGGAAATTAAGTAATTTGTTTATGCTATTCCAAGTCCTTAGGGAAGTTGAGATTCAAATTTAATCTACCTGTTCATCCACTACAGCATAGAATAATCCATTTAATACTAAAATGCTAGATTTCAGGCACACAAAAGCACTGTTGCTTGTAGTAACAAGAAAATTGAAATGATAGGGAAGGGACATAGTTTAAGCCTGAGATTGCAAATAAATGGCCCAAATATTCTCCCTCTTCCATGCCTTTCTCAAACATGGCTAATCATTTACTCGTTTCCCTCCAAATCCAGATACAACCACAAAACCTTCTAGAATGCAGCATGCAAAATAACTTTTTGCCAATCACTCACAGATGACAGAAAAAAAAATATTTGCCATCTCTCTCCATTTAGTCTATTAGAAAACTGAATAAAATTGAATTACCAATGATTAAAGATAACATAATTTCTGAAACAAAAATTGGACACATATCAAGCACGTAATGGAATTCACTGTCATTTCAGCCAGTTTGATAATTTCTTGCCAACACCTTCACAAGTTTTACCTCACTCAACTTGCAGAAAAACCCCAAATTTGTAGGTATATTTGTTGTTTTACTTTTTTTACTTGAAGTATCATTGACATACAATATTGTATTCATTTACAACATAATGATTTGACAATATATACATTACAAATGCTCACCATGATAATTGTAGTTACCATTTGTCACCGTACAAAGATATTATGTTCTCTGTGCTGTACTTTTCATCTGCATGACTTGTTTATTTTCTAACTGGAAGTTTGTACCTCTTAATCCCCTTCACCTATTTCGCACCCCCTTCCCCCTGACAACCACCTGTTCTCTGTATTTGTGAGTCTGTTTCTGTTTTTTGTTTGTTTGTTTGCTTATTTGTTTATTTGTTTCCACATGTAAGAGAAATCATTTGGCATTTGTCCCTCTATCTGACTTACTCCACTGAGCATAATACCATCGAGGCCCATCTGTGTTGTCAGAAATGGCAAGATTTCATTTTTCTTATGGCTGAGTAGTATTGCATTTTGCATATGTACCACATCTTCATCTATCGATGGACACTTAGGTGCTTCCATATCTTGGCTAATGTAAATAATGCTACAATAAACATAGGGATGCATATATCTTTTCAAATTAGTGTTTTTGTTTTCTTCAGGTAAATACCCAGAAGTAGAATTACTAGATCATATGGTATTTCTATTTTTAATTTTTTGAGGAACCTCCAAACTGTTTTCCTTAGTGGCTGCACCAGTTTACTTTCCCACCAACAGTGCACAAGTGTCCGCTTTTCTCCACATCCTCACCAATACTTGTTTTTTCTTGCCTTTTTGATGACAGCCATTCTGATTTATGGGAGGCTGTCTCTATGTCCTCCCAAAGTCCCTTCTAATTTCAACATGTTAAAGCCTATAAGAAGTAAACCCAGACTGCAATTTCTTATTATTTCCCATCCAGAGACTCTTACCAAGTCTAAATTCGGTAAATTGTGGCTCTGTGCGTCTAAAAGTCTGAAATTTCTACCTCTCCATCTGTTAGAATGTGCCTCAGATAATGTGCTCTTCCAGACATAAAAATCTCTATTTTGCTCAAAGATTCCAGTAACAAAGCATACATCCTGGAATTATATTTTCTTGATTGCTTCTATGATGCCCCTACTCGACCAGGTTTGTCTGAAACGGAACAAAGACAGAAAAAATTGCAAGATACAGGCACTTAGATTAAATATCCCTGGATCTTTATCTACCCCAGGTAATAAATTGGACCCATTGATTCCATGTACATACATTTTCAATTCTTAAACAACAAAAAAAAATAGCTTAAAATTCACTGGTGCACAAGAATAATATACATGGATGTAGCATCAACAAATTCATGTTTCTTTGAAAATCTGACCTGAGGCCAGTTGGAGTTCACTTCATATTAAAGTAAAGGCTTGCTAAGAATATGAATAGTAATATCATATGGTCAAATACAATTGCAAGGAAAATGTTTAACCTAATTAACATAATAAACCTCAAATATTTCAGCATATTAATTTTAGTTGCAAATGAAATGTTAATAAAGAAGATTTTTTACCTATTTCTTAAAATAGAACTTTATATGAAATTACTTGATTATTCATAACTTTGAATGACTGTTTTTCTCTTTAATGGATGCTAAGTTCTTTTGTAATAATTTAAACTTTTCATTTCCAGCTAGTTCAATTTAATAAAACACAGAAAATTTAGAAATCACATATGCAGATTCTATTGGGCAGATGGTGCAGATCAGAGCATTTTCTGCTAGAAAAATTAATAGCCAGGTTAGTTTCATATTTTATTTTTTTAATTTTCAGAATACAAAACAGTGTCTAGTACATAATAGGTCCATGATATTCACTGAATGAATTCCCTGTAATCATGTACAAGCTTTTAATAATTATAAATTACAAATCCAGAAATTTAGTTTGATTGTATCAGTTATACAATATTCTAGTGAAGTAAAATTTTTATTGAAATAGATTAAAAATGAAATAATAGAATAATAGGATTTGCAAATGGCACTCCCACAGTTATTGTAAAATAAGTGAAATTACATAATATATAATAGAGAATATACTCTGGAATCAAAAAGAACTGAGTTTTTATCATGATCCCACCAGTTTTGAGCTGTGTAACTTGTATTAAACAAATCAACCCCTCTATCATTTTTTCCTGTAATAAATTGATAATAGAACTATTCTACCCCATAACATTATTTTAAAAACTTGAAATTAGTGGGTACCTTCAGTGAAAGCAAAAGAAAAGGGTTCTGTAGCGTGTGATAAATATTTGCTTATGGAATTCAAAATTAGTGTATTGTAATAATATGATATTAGTATATTTTGCTCAGCTCTATGGGCAAGCCAATATAGTGAAGAACAAATAAGAATATATACTTGACATTAAACATATACAGTTAAAACATTAAAATATATACAACTGATACAACTATGGCCAAAAAAATGAGTTTGTTTCTATTTGCTACTAAAGTTTCTGAAAAATAAAAAATTAACAAGATAGATAATGCCAGTTTGCTGACGTCAAGACACAAGGAAATTCTGATTAAACTAACCATGTTTATGGTTTCCTCTTTCTATTTTTCATTTCTTTTCGTTTTAAAAAAGTTTCTGTGTTTTGTATATGACTTTTCCTATTATTAAGCTATAAACGTCTTTTCCACTGGTTTAACTCTGTGACAGTCTTTGCTGGCATATAGTCCCTCGTAATGAGCAGAGCTGGCAGGCCCACCCCATGTACACAAGAAAGCTCTGGTAAATAGATGGCAGAGTACAGGTAATCTTGTACATTCATAGGTATGTCATTCAAAGAAATCCAAGTAGAGTTTCCATGTTTGCATACACATTAAGTGTTAGTGTCTTTTTAGAGGATTTTGATGTTAGTAGATTTAGGCAGTATTTACAAATATAACCAAATTTAGCTAATTTGACAAAACAAGTAATGAGTCCCGGTAGAAACATTTTAATGGTTCTTTACATTCAACATTGTCTATTCATTTCCAAATGCACCTGTGTGTCCACAGGGAACCTAAGCTCTTCCTGGGGAATTCTTACAAGCTATGGGTTCTTTTCCTACTTTTATTTCCTAAATCTGTCCACCCATTTAGAATGGCAATCTGTTTCTGACTGTTTCCCCTGGCTTTGCTCCACCAATATTTGGAGACATTGTTTCCAGGATTTACACTTTGGTTTCCGGTACCACAACACAGGCAGGAGGTGTCCCTGCTAAACACCCCAACCCAGGGAATAATTGTCATACCTCCCTCCCATTTCTACTTGGTGGTTAAAGCATTATGAACCTGGACTCTTCTGTTAATCTCCCTGGGCTTCAATTTCCTTATCTGAAAGCAGCAATAATAAATAATCATCTTACCTAACTCAAATTAGTGTGGACACAGCAAATAAGATGAGACATATGAAAATATTTTATAAACCATCAGTTACCAAACCAATATAAAATGATATTATTGACCATTTTTAAAACTCCTGCATGTTCTAAATTGTGTACAAAATGAGAGAAAAAAAGTTAGAACTGCTTACTACATACCTACTAAAACAGCTGTGCAAGGCAACTCAGTATTCACAACCACACTATAAAGTATTCATTCTTCTCAGACAATTAACTGTGAAGGTTTGAGCTTCAGAAAAGTTATCTTGCATGAAGCCACATAGCTAATTATTAGTGTCACACTGAAAATTGGAAGGGTCATCTGAATCTCTTTGGTGAAAGTAAGAAAAGAAGGGAATTAGAGAAACTATTAGTCCAAAAAGTAGACAGAGAAAAAAGCACAGCACAGAGACAAAAGAGCACGGTGCTTCCTCAGGGCCTGTGGGACAGGGATGAAGATGTCAGGAGGGCCACTAGCTCAGGGATGGGAGGGGACTGCACCCAGACTGGGCTACATTTTAGTTTCAACTACTTGAAACCTCCATTATGCCTGTCTCTAAACAGCTTGACCTTTAGTATTAGAATTTTGCCTCTCTGATATGGAAAATAGAGCAACCTTCCTCTGGATTTGGTCAGTCTAGGAAATCATGGTAGGTATTCAGGCCAAAATGTCTGGGCTTTTTCTCAATATTTAATACAAATGCTCTGGATAATGGCACTAATTCATTGTTGAATTATACTCTACACAGACAGCCACTAGTATATGGAATAGTTTATACATGAATATCAAGAAGCATAGCATTTATAGTCCTGTTGGCAGAGTACAGTTTTGGGAAGCAAGTCTCTTCCATGTTAAAACTGGAATTTCAACTTGAAGTGACACAGAAGCATAGTAAAGAGTAGTTACATAGGGTAAACAATTTTCACACTGTGAAAGCCAGATTTAAAAAATGCATTTTACAGAGAGGAATTTTTCAACAGAACCTTGTGTTTAATTAAAAGCAATAAAATTCGTGAATTTTAGAGAGAATTTGGCTTACCTTTCTTTAAGGAGAATTTGGCAAAAGATGTATTTTCAACTCAGCCTTAACAAATGGTAAGAGAAAATTTGATGTATTGTTTCCAAACAAAACTCTAAATCTTAATGCAAAACACCTTTACTGTTTTTGATCCAGTTGGTAAATGACACAGTAGACAGATTTAGACCATTAGCATGAGTCAGTAATACATCATCAGGAAACCCTCCAAAGATCAGGAGAGCAGCAGAAGCCTTTAAGGAAACCAGCAATTCATAGGAGCCAACACTTCAAATTCTACGAGGTACCATTGAATCAGCAAGAGCAGTGAGTTGATAAAATAATTGTGTTGTCAACAGCTGTATTGTGCAGGACTGGGTTTCTTTCCAACTTCTCTCTTTGAAAGCAGATCAAAGTAGAAAATGGATTTCCAATGAATGGACTGATTAATATACTGTGCCTGTTCTATTTGTAGTTCATATAAACGTCTTTTCTTAACTCTTGTATACAATTCAATATATGGGTCTGGGATGATGTTGTCCCATTTTCCACATAATGTGCCTCCAAGCTGGTGGTCCCTCTGCGCCTTCAGCAAACCATACCAAACCTCTATAACGCTGACAACTTCTAGGTGGTGTGGTACATGACGTAAAGAGCAAATCTTGGTGTCATGAGTCCACTCTAACCCCTGCTTTTCTGTAAAGTGGGTTTCCTAATTCAATACAGTGTTACATGGAATTCATGCTGGTACATCAAATCCTCTGTAAGTCTCCAGTTAATGGTGCAAAAAAGATAACTCCATCCCTGAATGTGTGCCTATTCCTGTGTGAACAAATCTCCAACCCTTCCAGGATGAAAGGCTCCATTGTAGTCATTTTGTTATCAGTGATCTGAATCCCTGACTATAGATCTTCTAATCCCCAGCCATTTGTCTTTACACACAAAGTGATTCACAAGGAGGATTTTTCCACCATCTTTCAAGACTACCCCTGAGGCCTCAGTGCAGCTCTCATCCATTTTCAGCTTGTACCCTCATACCAAGCCTGCCTGTCTGTAAAATTAAGCTCAGACTTTTTACTCCGTGTCAACAGGTCATACAAGACTCCCCAGAGAGCCATAAGCACAAGCAGAAAGAGGGGCCCTGGTGCAACCATGATGGATGATGTCTGCACTGACTGCTCGTGTAGATGGTTTATGGGCCAACAGAGTTTGAGCCTCCTTCTCATAATAAGAGGAGCAAGATGCACTACTGTGTCTTTTGAGCAAGGTATATCTCAGTGTCAGAGTCATAAGAGAAAGTTTAAATAATTGGAGTCCAAACAAGTACAGGACCTAGATGTGACTAGTAGGTGTTGATGGATGGGATTTTAATGACCTTCTGGACAGAAGATAGGTCCTCAGGGCCGTGTATTTTGAAACAAGGCTGGGAGCCTCAAAAAGTGTCCTCCTTATGAAACAGAAATAGAACCACTGTGCCCTCCAAACTGCTTTACTAAGCAGGAAACACTACAGCAAGCAGCCTGTCAGGTACCAAAGCTCTGGGCAGAAGAAGAGTCACTGGCAAGGAGCTAAAACCCCAAGATGGCTCCATGCTTGGATGATAGGTCCAAATTTATGCCAACCACACGGGCCAGAACCCCTAAATTTGAATTTTTAAGAAACTGAATTCAGAGCCGGTTCAGAACCCAGATAAATGCAAAATCACTCTGTCCATGTTCTTCCATAGCCTAAGGTACACCCAATTCTCAGGAAAGAAAATTTCCATTAAGAAAACACACACTAAGCTCACAATGTAAACAAAATTCACACCATAAGAACAAACAAACCACCAAGAAGGAAAATTAATAAACATAACACAGGAGAATCATCATTATCCCTAAATCTGGAAATAATAGACTCTTCTAAAATCCTGAATAATAAGGATGCTTGTGATGTTTACAAAATGAAAAGAAGACATAAAAGGCAAAAAACAAGACTATACAAACTGATAATGACATGAGTTAAACCTTTATGTAGAAAATTATTGGACAACATCTAAAATATTTCTACAATATCCATTGTAGAAAATTAATAGACAATATCTAAAGTTAATAAATGTATAGATTATGAGTATTGATTAGAAAAACCTAAAAACAGAAACAGCTAAAAGTAATTGGCTGTGAGCATAAGGCCAGGGAAAGGGGCAAGAAATAGTGTGTTTATTATAAGCTTTTCTGTACTGCATAATATTTATTATTTTAATTAAAAAATAATTAGGAACTGTGTAAACTAGGGTAGAGAGAAAATATAAGGGTCAGGGTCAAAAATTTAGGGTGTGTGTGTGAATTCAAAGTAATGTCATGATTAATGGAATACATAGGAACCTTGGTTTAAAAAAATACTAAAAACTTACAGTGAAAAGGAAAAGACCCTTCCACATCACCTAGGGCATCTAGGTGACCCCAAGGGCAGACCCCAAGAATCCATGACTGTATTTCCTCCCTTTGATCCCTATGGGCAGAGCGTAGAAACAACTTAAAGAGAGAACAGATATCACACCCATGTTGGGCATCTTATACTTATGCTTTTATTTTGTTTTTATTTTGAAATACATCTAAGAAACACTTTGGGTGATAATGATGTGTCAATATGGGTTCATCAGTTATAATAAATGTACCACAGGTGGGTAATGTTGATAGTGGGGGAGGCTATGCATGTGTGGGAGTAGGTAATACATAGGAAATCTCTGTACCTTCTACACAACTCTGAACCCAAAACTGCTCTAAAAATAAACTCCATTAAAAAAAAGTAATGTGAGCATGTTTATCCTCAAAACCAGCATACTTAAGCATGAAAAAGTAGATATTCATACATATTTATGACATATTTGTATCAAACACTGACAAGTTATATGCTCACTAGTCATGATTTGATCATATTCCTGATTTCCATAATTTCCTTCAAAACTGAATCAAAAGAGAGGAATATTGTTAACCACCAACCATTATCTGGAAATAAAGTGGATAGGCATTGAAATAGAATGTACTTGTCTATTTTTTTGAAATACAATTGACATGAAATACTATATTCATTTCAGATATATATTTGTATATATTGTGAATATATATATGTATATTATGAATATTTGTATAAAATGTTTCAATATTTGTATATATATATATAATGAAATGATCACCACAGTAAGTCTAATTATCATGTATCACCATACATAATTACAGAATTTTTTTCTTGTGATGAGAACTTTTAAGATCTACTCTCTTAGCAACTTTCAAATATGCAACACTGTATTTTTAACTATAGTTACCATAATGTACATTAGCCCCATGACTTACTTATTTTATAACTGGAAGTTTGTATCTTTTGACTACCTTCACACATTTCACCCACAACCACCCTCTCCTCCTGACTACCTCAATCTGTTCTCCGTATCTATGAGCTTGCTTTTTCCTTGTTTCATTTTGTTTTTTAGATTCTGTATGAGTGAGAAGATATGGTATTTATCTCTCTCTCTCAGACTTAGTTGAGCATAATATCTTGAAAGTCCATCCATGTTGTTATAAATGGCAAGATTTAATTCTTTTAATGGCTAAATAATGTTCCATTATATATCTATACACCACATTTCTTTATCCATTTATCTATCAATGAACATTAATAGTTTGTTTCCCTATCTGCAGCATTGTAAATAATGCTGCAATGAATATGAGGGTGCATGTATCTTTTCAAGTTAGTGCTTTCATTTTCTTTGAATAAATACCCAGAAGTGGAATTGCTGGATCATGTGGTATTTCTATGTTTAATTTTTTGAGGCCTCCAAATTGTTTTCCATAGTGACAGCCCCAGTTTGCATTCCCACCAACAATGCATAAGGGTTCCCTTTTCCCCACATCCTCACCAACACTTTTATTTCTTGTCTTTTTGATACGAACCATCCTGACTGGTATGGAGGGATACCTCATTGAGGTTTTGATTTGTATTTCCCTGATTATTAGTGACGTTGAGCATATTTTCATGTACCTATTAGTCATCTCTAGATCTTCTTTGGAAAAATGTTCACTCAGATTCTCTGGTCATGTTTTAATCAGATTGTTCTTTTACCATTAAGTTGTATGAGTTCTTCATATATATTGGATATTAACCCCTTATCAGATATATGATTTACAAATAATATCTCTCATTCTGTAGGTTACATTTTCATTTTGGTGAAGGTTTCCTTTGCTGTGCAGAAACTTTTTAGTCTGACTTAGTCACAGTTGTTTATTTTGCTTTTGTTATCTTTGCTTTTGGAGTAAAGTACAAAAAATCATTGCCCAAACCAACGTCAAGGAGCTAACTGCCTATGTTTTCTTACAGGAGTTTTATATGGTTTCCAGTTTTACATTCAAGTGTTTAATCCTTTTAATTAATTTTTGTGTATGGTGTAAGAGAGTAGTCCAGTTTCATTATTTTGTCTGTGGTTGTCTGGCCTTCCCATCACCATTCATTGAAAAGACTGTCCCTTTCCCTTTGTATATTCTTCACTCCTATGTCATAAATAAATTGACCACATATACATGGATTTATTTCTGGGATCTCTATTGTGTTCCATTGATCTGTCTGTTTTCATGCCAATACCATACTGTTTTGATTACTAAAGCTTTGTAATAGTTTGAAATCAGGGAGCATGATGTCTCCAGCTTCATTCTTTCTCAAGATTGCTTTGGCTACTTTGCAATCTTTTGTGGTTCCAAACAAATTTTTAGGACTGTTTGTTCTATTTCTGTGTAAAATGCTATTGGAATTTTGATAGGGATTGCACTGAATCTATAGATTGCTTTTGGTATATGATCACTTTAGCAATATTAATTATTCAAATTCATGAACACCAATATCTTTCTATTTGTGTCTTCTTCAGTTTATTTTATTAATGTCTTATACTGTTCAGTGTAGAGATCTTTTACTTCCTTGGTTAAATTTATTCCTAAATATTTTATTATTTTGATACAATTGTAAATGGGCTGGTTTTCTTTATTTATCTGACAGTTTGTTGTTAACATATAAAAATGCAAGGTATCTGTATGTTGAGTTTGTATCCTGCAACTCTACTTGTATTTACTTTTCACTGTTTAGTTCTAACAGTGTTTTGGTGGAATCTGTAGGGTGTTCTATTTCTTTTTATTGTCTAATTCCTCTGTCTAGGACTTCCAATATTATGTTGGACAAAAGTGGCACAAATGTGCATCCTTGTCTAGTTCCTGACCTCAGAGAAAAAGCTTTCAGCTTTTCACAGTTGAGTATGATGTTAGCTATTGGGTTGTCATATATGGTCTTGATTATGTTTAGGTACATTCCCTAAATGCCCACTTTGTTGAAAGTTTTTATAAGAGGATATTGAAATTTTCTAAATGATTTTTCTGCATCTATTGAGATAATCATGTGTTTTTTATTCTTCATTTTGTTAATATCATGCATCCCATTGATTGGCTTGTGGGTGTTGAATCATCCTTGCATCCCTGGAATAATTTGCATTTGCTCATGGTATATGATCCTTTTAGTATATGTTTCAATTCACTTTGCTGCTAGTCTGTTAAGGATTTTTGCATCTATGTTCATTAGGAATATTGGCCTATGATTTTCTTTTCTTGTAGTGTCCTTGTCTGGTTTGGGCACATCAAGGTAATTCTGGTGTCATAACACAAGCTTGAAAGTATTCTCTCCTTTTCTCATATTTTTGGAAGGTTTTGAAAGTTATTGGTATTAATTCTTTGAGTGTTTGATGGAATTTACCAGTGAAGCTATATGGTCTTGGTGGAGGATTTTGATTACTAATTCAATCCCCTTACTAGTAATCAATCTATTCATGTTTCTCTTCCTTCATGATTTGGTCTTGGGAAGTTGTATTATTTAGAAATTTATCAATTTATTCTAGGTTGTCCAATTTGTTGGGATATAATTATTCATAGTAGTCTCTTATTCTTTAATTCTTATGATATCTGTTGTAACATCTCTTTCATTTTTGTTTTATTTGAGTACTCTTTTTTTTGTTGATGAGTCGAGCTAAAAGTTTATCAATTTTGTCTTATCAAAGAATCAGCTCTTGATTTCACTGATATTTTCTATTGTCTTTAGTCTCTATTTCATTTATTTCCAATCTTATCTTTGTTATTTCCTTACTTCTACTAATTTTGGTCTTTGGTCGTCTTTCTAGTTCTTTGAGGTATAAAGTTATGTTGTTTGAGATTTTTCTTGTTTATTGGCATAGATATTTATTCCTATGAATTTCCCTCTTAGAGCTGCTTTTGCTGCATCCCATCAGCTTTGGTGTGTTTTATTTCAATTTTCATTTGTCTCAAAGTGTTTTATTATTTCTCCTTTGATTTCTTCACTGAATCATTGTTTAGTAGTATGTTGTAAGTGATTTCTGGTTTCATACCATGTGGTCAGAAAAGATACTTGATATGATTTCAATCTTATTAAATTTTTAAGAATCTTTTTGTGACCTAATGTATGATCTATCCTGGAGAATGTTCACTGTTTACTTGAGAAGAATGTGTATTCTGTTGCTTTTGGATGTTACATTGGAACATTCTGTATATATCTGGTCTAATGTATTGTTGAAGACCAATGCTTCCTCTTTTATTTTCTGTCTGAAATAGCTGTCTGCTGATGTAAGCTGGGTATTAAAATCCCTTACATTTTTTGTATTGTTATCTCTCCCTTTCTGTCTGTTAATATTTGCTATATATATATATATAGGTGCTTCTATGTTGGGTGCTGAAATATTTACAAATGTTGTATCCTGTTGTTGGATTGACCACTTTATCATTGTGTAAATCCTTCTTTGCTCTTATTCCAATCTTTGTTTTAAAGTCTATTTTGTTTGACATAAGCATGGCTTCTCAGCTTTCCTTTGGTTTCCATTTTTATGGACTATCTCTTACCATCCTTCATTTTCACCTGTGGATGTCCTTATATCTGAAGTGAGTCTCTTGTAGGCAGCATATAGATGAACTTTAACTTTTTTTAGTCCATTGAGCCCCCCCATGGCTTTTGATTAGAGAATTTAGCCTAATTACATTTAAAGAATTTATTGACAGGTATGCATTTATTGCCATTTTATTCATCATTTTCTGGCTGTTATGTAGTTCCTCTGTTCCTTTCTTATTATCTTGCTCTCTTCTAGGCAATGACTTTCTTTAGTGGTATGCTTAGATTCCCTACTCTTCTGTATATCTGTGATAAAAATTGCTTTGTGGTTACCATAAAGCTTACATGTAACATATGTATGTCTATTTTAAGTTGTTTAGTTCTAAAGCTTTCTAAAGCTCTACATATTTACTCTCTCCCCCAGTGCTTTATGTTTTTGATGTCACATTTACATCTTTTATCTTGTGTATCTCTTAACTAATTAATGTGGTTACAGTTATTTGTACTATTTTTCTCTTTTAACATTCATACTAGTTTTATAAGTGATTGAGACACTACTTTTATTATATATTTACCTTTCTGGTGAGATTTATTCTTTCATTTGTTTTACAGTTACTATTTAGTACCCTTTCTCTTCAGCTTAAAAAGTCCCTTAAACATTTCTTGTAAAGCCAGTTGAGTGGTAATGAACTCTTTTACTCTTGTTTGTCTCATTCTCTCTATTTCAGTTCTGAATAACTTTCATGGATAGAGTGTTCTTGGTTGGAAGTTCTTTTTTTTTTCAGCACTTTGAATATATCATGGCATTCTTTTCTGGTCTGCAAAGCTCCTGCTGAAAAGCATGCTAGTAGTCTTCTGGGGTTTCACTTGTATGTAAAAATTATTTTCCTCTTGCTTCTTTTAAGATTATCTCCTTGTCTTTAATTTTTGATGTTTTCATTTTAATGTATCTTGGTGTGGGTCTCTAGGTTCATCTTACTTGGAATTTTCTTGCCTTTCTGAATCTGGATGTCTGTTTCCTTCCCCAGGCTTGGGAAGCATTGAGCCATTATTTCTTCAAATAAGTTTCCTGCCTCTTTCATTCTCTCTTCATCTTCTGAGACCCCCTATAATGCAAATGTTAGTTTGTTCCTTACTGCCTGGATGATGTTATAAACTTGTCAAATACTGAGATAAAACCTTGGCAGCTTTTGCATAATTATAAACCAAAGCAGAATGGGTTCTTCAGTCCAAAATAATACAAATTAATGATTTTCAGTATGAAATGTATGAATTTTGTTGCTAAAGATAGTGATGAGCCCAAAACTTGAGGTAACCATAGTTGTATTTACCATGGCAAAATCAGATACAAAGGATACCATTTCTGAGAGAATGTTAAGACTTTCACAATTTAATGCCAACTTCTATGTTTGGAGAGAAAGCAGAAGAGCAGTTGGCAAAATCCCTTTGTCAAACGACACAGAGATAGTATAATATCAATGGTATACAGTCCAGAAAGCCATGTGTGCCAACAGATGCAAGGATGTGGTACTGATGGTGTGCAGAATAAGAATCATCTCTTGCATATATGAAGAAGTGCCTGATGACTTTCTGTCTCTTCACACTAAAACCTCTCTCACAGTTGAGATTTTCTACATTAATTATTGTTTTGTGATCCATGTGAGAGCCTGGAAGGTGTGGTGGGATCAGCAGTAATGGGCTGCACACTATATTGGAGAAGGGAGTAATAAGACAAGTAAGTCTGGTTCTGACCCAACATGGTGACACAGGAAGAACCTGAACTCACCTCCTCCCATAGACACACTGAATACAGCTATATATGGAATAACTCTTTGAAAAGAACCCAGAATCTGGTGGAATAACTCTTTTACATTGGACAAATGAGAGTGAAGCCACATTAAAGTCCTTAGGAAAGGCTGAGACACAATCTCATTAAAATCTCATTCCTAGCATGGTAATCCCCAGTCAGGAGCAAGCTTCAAACCTGGAGCTTCTTCCTGAGAAGCAAAAGGCTCATACCCCACATCAGGCATTCCAACTTTAAGACTGGCACCTGAGAGATGAGCCCCCTGAACATCTGGCTTTGAAGACCTATAGACTCACACCCATAGATGGGAGGGGCTGTGGTATAATAAGAAATAGCTTTTAAAGGGCTCACACACAGACTCACCATCTGCGTTCCATGTGTTCCAGGGTATCAGCATCTCTTGTAGGGGAGTTCTTACACATGTATGGTGTCCCAGATTTGAGGGTATATTAAAATTATGATACAGATGATAAACTTATTTTATTAAAAGAAAATAAAGGAAAGGAGGTATTTAGGAATCAACTCAACAAATTAAGTGAGCCTGTGGTTTGTCTAGCAAGGCATGCCCTGGGGGAACTTGGTGACAGCTGGCTTTTCCTTTACCTAAAAGATACTGTTGGCCTGAATTTGGCGTTTTTATGAAGCAAGGTAGGAGTTTTACCAGTTTGACAGTGTGCTTTGTGTTCCACACAAGCAAGCGTGGGAGTGGCATTCAAACTACAGTGTCTTTCTATAATTAAAAGAACGTGTTCTCTCTTTTCAATGTCTCATATCCATTTCACCCAGTCTAACCTTTGGTTGACCCCTACAGTCCCTACCTTTTTATATCAAAACTCTAAGCCTTGTCATAAGTTTCTAGGAGTTTAGATAATGTTTATCTATAGAGATGATCTTAGTTAGAGAGAGGGAAGGCCGTAGGAGGGGCTGGCCCATCCTTTCCCCTGGTGGTCCTAACCTTTACTACAAAGGACACACGGCAGACTGAGAGAGCTTGAACGAGCCCCTGGGAATCAAGATCAGCTGATAAGCAGGTGACATAAATGAGGGAAGCAGACAGGTTAGGAAACTAGAGAAGAGCTCCATCTAAACAGCAGTTATACAGTTCCAGTCAACTAGTGCCACATAGAATCACTATGAATTACTAAGTCTGATTATTTTCAAGAGAAGGCAGAAATCTGCACTTATACTGGGTACCATCGAGAATCTAAACAGCCACAGGCAGCACCAGAGAAAGGAAGCAGGCAGCTGGGTGCTGAGGATTTGCTCTAAGCTCTAAGCTGCAGAGAGGTGACGGAACACTATGATTTCCCATGTTGACCTGGCTTCTCACCACAGCTCTCCAGGGTAGGAGGCAGCAAAAACTCCAAGTAATACTACAGAGTGTGTAATTGATTGAAGTATCCTCATACTGTGTACCTTGTAAAAAATAATAATAATAAAGTAATAAAAATGCTAAAAAGGAACCTGAACTGCTGGAGAAAAAAAAAAGGTTTACATTCCTCTCTCCTTAACTCAGCAATGGAGGAGACCTCTAAGGTGTAGGGCATTCTTGCCTCCCTTGTTAGTGAAGGCAGTGAATGAAGGAGCAGACATGGGGCATTTTCCACTTCAGAGGCTAGAATGTGGCCATCTCATCACATGAGCCCTCAGACACACTGCCACCTCAGTGCCCTGGCCCTCAAGAAGTTACATTTGGAAATGAGCTTAGGGATTCAATACCCTACTCCTTTGCATTAAAAACATCTTTTTAGGGGACAGCGATAACTGTGACTTTTTAATTTAAAACAATAAATTTGTTCTAAATTCTATTATGCAACCAATAAATTTGTGTTAGGTCCTGAAGTTCTGGGGATATAATTTTTGTATTAATTTGGGGTTCCCCCAAAAGCAGTCACTAAAACAGAGTTCATATTTGAACAGTATATTTAACTGAGGTGTGGGGAAGTCAAAGAAAAGGCAGCCATTCCAAGCAAGATAGCTACCACTGTGGGTGACTGGCACTTAGTCCCATGGAGAGACTCTTGGAAACATGCACCATGCAGTTATACTGCTGAGGGGAGAGGGATCAGAGATATTTATACATTGATTCTTGTTATTTTTGATGAAGGAGTGCTGGGGGATATGGGGTGGTGCTAATTACTGTGCATGAGCAAAGTGACTTTCCTCAGCTTAAAAAAACTTTCTTAGGCAAAAAGATTGAGGTCAGCTGGTATGCCTGGAAGTAGTAAGTCATCCAAAATATGAATGGAACGCCAACATTGTTCCACTCATATATAAGTCAAAGCCCTACCCCACCACAGCTTGCAGTTTAGTAAGGAGAAGTTAGAAAATAAACACAGCAATGTGAATGACACATGAGCTTATGTATTTGGAAGTTGAATTTTCTGAGATATCTTTTGAGTATCAATATTCTGTATTTATTTAAAAATGATCATGCTGAAATCATAGCTAGGATTGAGTATTGATCAAGCAATTTACTTGGTCCTAGCCTTTTCCTCTGAGGTATTTAATTCATAGAGTATTTTCCATTCTTCCTATTATTAATATCCTTGATTCCTCACCCATTTCCAGTTGTCATTTTGCTGTATTTTGTGTGCCATGTTATGCCACCATAAATCCTATTCTGAAACAAACTTAAAGAGACTGTACAAGTGAGCAAATGAAGGAGAGGAACAAAAGGAAGGGAAAAGAGAATATAGCAAGAATACAGTATGTCCTTTTATTTGAGGTAGTGGCCCTTTGACAAGAAACTTAGGTTTGATAAAATCTGCCTTTTATTTCCATTTATATTATCTGTGGTTTCCAGAACTGGTAAGGCAATATTAGAGGATTGCAAGGAAAAATTTGCTCTCCCTTAGAGAATGTCTCTTAAATAAGTGAGTAGGGCAGATGGCCTTGCTAAAGGAGCAGATGAAAAAGTTCATACTATGTACAAAAGATTTAGAAAACTTTACAAAGCTGATCAAGCAAACAAGTATCCTAGGTCATTTATCTAAAACACTCTGGTTAGAAGTATTATGTAAAAAAGTAAAATGCTTTGAAAAGTGTAAAAAAATGGTCTCATGAACCCAAAGGCATGACTGAAATATAATAATCGATATAATAACTGACTTGGATGAAGAGCTGTGTTCTCTTCCCAGAACCATCATGATATACTCGGAGATCCGAGGGGAGTTCTAAAGGGATGTGAGGTTTCTATGAGGAAAAATTTTGTGGAACCAATTCGAAGTATGTGCCTATTTGGCAACAATGGTGTGATTTTTCACAACTCTTACGGAGTTGTCAGCTGAGACAAACACTAGTGATACAACGAGAGGCAGAACTATAGTGTGCAAAGAGCATACTCATTTCAGTTCAAATCCCAGTACTACCGCCTAGCACTAACTGGTGACTTTGGGCAAGTCATTGAACTAATCCAAGCCTCATATCCCAATCTCGAAAATGGGGCTAATAACAATACCTGGGATTAGTAGGTGTTAATATTACAGGATGGCTACGATAATCAAATGAGAGAAAGGGCACAGAAATAATACAAATAATGGTTGTTAACAAATTTCCTTACTGGCAAATTAATAAAGTATGTTGTTTAGGGTTCTAACATGGTTGTTAGAAAATAAAAGAAGAAATTGGATTATAATCTACCTTTTCATACTGTCCCTATCTCAATTCTATCTCTGATGAAACTATACAGTTTTAATAAATAAAAGTGGATTCAGAGATAGTGGCTGCCTCACCACTGTAACATCTTGTTTTATAACATCCTGAAATTATTATTGACATCTGAAATGTTCCTGATATGGAGAGAGGTATTTCTTTCCTGTCAGCTGCATATAATAAACAATTGTGTCTTTGGTTATCATACATAAGATATATGAGACCTTAACTGTATCTCAACCTGAAGTATCATTCTGAAATAAGATGCCTGGCATGACCTAGCCTTATAAAGAACCGAAGCTTCTGTGATTGCATGTATATATCTGCCAGGAAAATACACCACTAATTATATGTAGGTCTCTGGTCAAAAGCAATCTGGTTAATACCCTTCAAGTTACATTTCTCCAGAGTCAAGTTGTTCCAATTTGAATGCATCATGTTAAGTCCTAATAGGCAGTTTTTTATGTTTCAGCTCATTGGCTTTCTATTCAACACATCCATAATCCTCTATGTTTGGCCTGTAATCTTAGTACAGTTTGAGTCAACTGTGAAGATTTATTGACTACTTTGAAAACACTAATGTGGAACCAGTAAGAAGGGAATATTTCTACACAATGCTGATTACATAAAAAGATAGTAAAAGGGAGAGGAAAGTGCCAAACCTACTTATTCATCATTGGCTAATAAAATTTTAATAATGGATTTGCTGAAATGAACCCAATTGTCAGGTGCCAGATCAGCTCTGTTGTTGATACACTGTCCAAATTGCCAGCTCTTCCAAGTCCTCTGTTATCTTTGGCCCCAGGTGAAGTGTTCTTACATTGGTATACTCGTTGTAAGAAGCTGAAAATAGAAAGCAAATAAATAAACTGGATAAGTACATCAAAAAACAGCATGGTCTTTAAACATCTAATTAAATAGATAGTTTGTAAGAACACATTAACCAAAATAAGTCTCAATGCATACATTAAGAGAGTATTTGTGTCAGGAGCAGCTAGGTCACTTTATCCAATGATTCCCATTGCAAACCACAGCCATAATTTATTAGAGTCCAAGAAATGTCCCTCTTATGCTCAAGTATGATTAGAGAGTTACACTAAAAACTGATGCGTGCAGGACACTTCCCAAACCCCAGTGGGGAGAAAAATCATTCCAAGGGATTGTATTTCTTCAGAGTGTGACAAAATCCAACAGTGATACTATGTATCTTTCACAGATACCTTAAGAGTTAAAAACATAATCTTTGCCAGTAACTTCTGTAGGAGGTCATATCTCTTCAGATTACTAACTGCTCAAAATGTTTGTGGGTAAAGGTAGAGGCACGAATGAATAAATGAAAAAGTAATTTTTTAAACAGAACAACTAGATTCTAATCCTTGTTTTTCTAATATTTTATCAAACAACCACTAGAATGTACTAGAAATGGAGGAGAAGTTGAAAAAAACTGCATCCCAGGCAGCATGTTTCAGAGGACTATTCTCTCTGCACCAGTATGCTGAGAAGAGAATGGTCCAAGTGAGGAATGGCCTTTTTACAAGTTCACTGACTGAGTTTGGATGTAGTATTTGGCATACCAATTTTCATCTTATCCAAGACCCCATGTTTGGATCAAGATGTAAGTTGTTAGACACATCTAGACAAGCAAGTCTTTCAATAAGGCCTCCCAGTTTATAGCCCATGTCCTTCAGTTGAAGATGGAGTGCCTTTCCTCTCACTGCACCACAAAGCTCAGTCCAGATTTGATTCTTAGATCTAAGATTAAGTTAAAGAGGCAAATCTAACATACACCCTTTGGCTTAGAGGACCTACTTTACCTCTTTGCCATTTGAATTTCCTAGAACATTGTTCATAATTGTAGTACTTCTCAATCCTGCTAGAAAGGTAAAAGGACCAGTGGACACATGGACCTCTCATTTGGCTTCAGCCATTCAGGTCACCTCTGCCAAAACCATCATTCTCAGTGAGAATTGAATATTCAGATTTTCTGCTCTCCTCATTTATATTAAGCCAGGCAGCTGTCTTGGTCGTTATTATTAAGTATAAAAAAAGACCTGCCCACATTTGCCAACTTAGACAGAGAAGTCCTAATTCTCATGAAATACTGGAAACCAGGATGAAGAACAAAAAGGCTAGGATTGAATGTTTTAAAAAAGTAAACATAAAACATATCTTGGTTTTCCTGTCCCTCCCCTCACTTGTGTTTATATTCATCTTGGTTAAGGTCTGTTTTTGCTTAGTTTCCTTCATCTCTAATGCCATGTATCAAAACTGCCACTTCTAAGACAACTGAAAGATATTTTCTTGGAAGAGTCTGTTTTTATACATAGTATCAATAATAGCTAATATTAATTGAGGGCTTACCAAGCCAGACACTGACAACATTCTTTTATTCCAAGCTTTGTTGAGATATAATTGATATATAACATTGTGTAAGTTTAAGGTGTACAGTATGATGATTTAATATATGTATATACTGAGAATTGACTATCCCAATAAGTCTAGTTAACACATCCATTACCTCTGATAGTTACCATTTGTGTGTGTTTGGTGAGAACTTTTAAGATCTACTCTTATCGAGTATACAATATAGTATTGTTAACTGTGGCCACCATGCTGTATATCACATCCCAGAATTTATTCATCTTACAACTGGAAGTTTGTACCATTTGACCATCTTTGCCCATTTCTGTCATCCCACCCCCAAACCCCACCCCTAGCAACCACCAGTCTACTCTCTCTATCAATGAGTTTGGTTTATTCAAATATCACAAATAAGTGAGATGCAGTATTTATCTTTCACTGTCTGACTTTTTTCCCTTAGCCTAATACCCTCAAGTTTCATCCATGTTGCTACAAATGACAAGGTGTCTGTTTTTATGGCTGAATAATATTCTATTTTGTGTATATGTATGCATACATATGTATATCTTCTATTGTATATGTATGTATATGTGATACATATATATCACATTTTCTTTATCCAGTCATCTGTCAGTTGACACTAAGGTTGCTTCCATGCCTTGATTTGTAAATAATGCTGCAATGAATAAGGCGATGCAGATATTTCTTCAAAATAGTGATTTCATTTTCTTCAGATAGATATCCAGAAGTGGAATTGCTAGATCAACTATTTTTAGTATTGCTGAGGAATGTCTTTACTGTTTTCATAGTGATTGCACCAATTTACATTCCCACCAAGAGCACACAAAGGTTCCCCTTCTCCACATCCTAACACTCTTATCTTTGATAATAGCCATTGTGAGGTGGTATTTCATTGTGGTTTTGCATTTTCTTGATGATTAATGATGTTGAGCACATTTTCATGTACCTATTGGCTATTTGCATGTCTTCTTTGGAAAATGTCATTTGGATCCTTTGTTCATTTTTTGATAGATTTATTTGAGTATTTTTGCTATAAAGTTGTATGAGTAACATATATTTTAGATATTGACTCTTTATCAAATATGTGATGGACAAATATTTTCTTCCATTGGGTAGGTTCTTTCACTTTTTTTGGTTATTTCTTAGCTTGATGTGGTCCGATTTGTCTGCTTTTGCTTTTCTTGCTTGTGCTTTTGGAGTCATATCCGTATCCACAAAATCATTGCCAAGACCAATGTCAAGGAGCTTTTCTCCTATGTTCTTGCTTCCTATGTTTCTTTCAGGAGCCTTATGGTTTCAGGTACTATATTTAAATCTTTAATACATTTCAACTTAATTTTTGTGAGTGGTGTAAGATAGCAGTCAGGTTTCATTTTTGAGCATATAAATATCATTTTCCCAACACCATTTACTGAAAACATCTATCTTTTCCCCATTCAGTATTCCCTTTTCAAATATTAGTTGACTGTATCCATGTGGACTTATTTCTAGGTTCTTGATTCTGTTCCATTGGTCTGTGTATCTGTCTTTATGCCAAAGCCATATTACTTTGATTACTATAGCTTTGTAATACAGTTTGAAATCAGGAAGCATGTTGCCACCAGCATTTTTGTTTTGTCAAGATTACTTTAACTACTCAGGGTGTCATTCCACATGAACTTTAAGGTTGGTTTTTCTGTTTCTGTAAAAAATGCCATTGAAATTTTGATAAGTATTGCATTGAATTTATAGGTGGCATTGGGTAGTAGGGACATTTTAGCAATATTCTTCCAATCCATGAACACAGGATGTATTTCCATTTATTTGTGTCATCCTTACTTTCTTTCATCAATGTCTTATTGTTTTCAGTGTAGAGGTTTTTCACATTGTTGGTCAAATTTATTCCTAAATTTTTTTTGTTTTTGATACTATTTTAAATGGGATTTATTTCTTTATTTCTTTTTCAAATAATTCATTGTTAGTGTCTAAAACATAATTTTTGTATGTCAGTTTTATATCCTGCAACTTAATTGAATTCATTTATTCCAACAGTTTTTTTGGTAGAGTCTTCAGGATTTTCTATATACAAGATCATGTCATCTTCAAACAGACTATTTTATTTCTTACTTTCCAATATTGATGCCTTTTATATCTTTATTGCCTTATTTCCCTGGCTAGGACTTCAAGTCCTATGTGAAATAGGTATGATGAGAGTGAGCACCCTTGACTTGTTCCTAATCTTAGAGGAAAATTTTAACCTTTCACCATTGAGTATGATAGCTGTAGGCATCTCATATATAGTCTTAACTATTTTGAGGTACATTCTTTCTATATCCAATCTGTTGAGTTTTTATCATGAAAGGAAGTTGAATTTTGTCAAAGTTTTTCTACATCTATTAAGATGAGCTTATAATTTTACCTTTTGTTTTATTAATATGACATACACATTCATTGATTTGCATATCCATTTAATATCCTTTAATCCCAGGTATGAATCCTAATGTATGATCATTTTAGTGTGCTCTTGAATTCAGTTTTCTGGTATTTGTGAGGAATTTGTACATATATACTCATCTGGGTTATTGGCCTGTAGTTTTCTTTTCTTGTAGTTGCTTACCTGGTTTTGGTATCAGAATGATGCTTGCCTCATAAAATGAGTTTGGGAGTATTCCCTGCCCTTCAGTATTTGGAAGAGTTTGAGAAGGATTGGTGTTAATTCCTCTTTAAATATTTGGCAAAATTCACCAGGGATTATCGGGTCCTGGGTTTTTCTATGTTGGGATATTTTCATTAATAAATCAATCCCATTACTCATTGGTCTCTCTCAATTTTCTAACTTCCTGGTTCAGTCTTGGTAAGTTGTATGTTTCCAGGAATTAATCCATTTCTTCTGGATTTGTTGGTGCATAACTGTTCATAGTACTCTTTGACCCTTTATATTTCTGTGGAACAAATGAAATATGTCCTCATTAATTCAGAATATATTTGAGTCCTCTTCTTTTCTTGGTTAGTCTAGCTAAAGTTTGTCAATTTTATGTTCTCAAAGAACCAACTCTCAGTTTGGTTAATCTTTCTATTGCTTTCTTGTCCTCTATTTCATTTATTTCTGCTAATCTTTATTATTTCCATCCTTCTGCTAATTTTGGGCTTACTTCATTCTTCTTTTTCTAGTTCTTTGAGGGGTAAT
This sequence comes from Manis pentadactyla, assembly GCF_030020395.1. Lineage (NCBI taxonomy): Eukaryota > Metazoa > Chordata > Mammalia > Pholidota > Manidae > Manis > Manis pentadactyla. Next base: position 63,037,093 of record NC_080021.1, read on the forward strand.
GTTGTTGTTTATTTGAGATCTTCCTTTTTTCTTGAGGTATGAGTTTATAGTTGTAAATTTTCATTTTAGAATTGTTTTGCTATAACCCATAACTTCTGATGTGTTGTGATTCCATTTTTTATTTGTCTCAGTATATTTTTTCATTTTCCTTTTGATTTCTTCTTTGATCCACTAGTTGTACAGGAGTGTATTGTTTAATTTCCACATATGTGAATTTTCAAATTTGCTTCTTATAATTGATTTCTAGTTTCATACCATTGTAGTTGGAAAAGATACTCAATATAATTTCTATCTTCTTGAATTTGCTGAGACTTGTTTTGTGATGTAACATATGATCTATCCTAGAAAATGTTTTGTATATGATTGAGAAGTAAGTGTATTCTGGTGCCATGGGATGGAATGTTCGAGAAATGTCTGTTAGGTCACTTTGGTCTACATTTTTGTTCAAATATGCCGTTTCCTTATTGATTCTCTGTCTGAATAATCTATCCATTGTTGAGTGGGATATTATAGTCTCCAACTATTACATTGGTGTTTATTTCTCCTCTAGTTTTGTAGTATCTGCTTTATATATTTAGGTACTATGATGTTGGGTGCATAAATTCAATTATTATATCTACTTGATGGATCGATTCCTTTAGCCTTATATAGTGACCTTTGTCATTGATCATTTTTAGTTATTAAGTCTATTGTGTCTGACACAAGTTAACTACCTCTGCTTTCTTTATTTGTCATTTGTTTGAAATATATTTTTCCATCCTTTCATTGTCAGTGCATGTGTGTTCTTAAAACTAAAATGAGTCTCTTGTAGGCAGCACATCCTTTTCTTATCTTCAGCCATTCTATATCTTTTGATTGGAGAATTTAATTCATCTACATTTAAACTAATTAATAGATAGGAACTTACTACTGCCATTTTGTTCATCTTTTTAAGTATTTTGTAGAGTCTTTATTTTTGTTTCCTCCATTGCTGTCTTCCTTTGTGACTGGATGACTCTCTGTGGTAGTATGCTTTGATCCTTTATCATAATCTTTTGTTTATTACTACAGGTTTTTCCTTTGCAGTTACCACAAAGCTCACATAAAATTTTTTATAGTTATCCTCTATTAAGCTGATAACAACTTAACTTTAATAGCATACGGAGAGTTTACTCGTTTACTTCCCCTCTAACATTTTAGGTTATTGATATTACAATTTCCATAACAAATTATTATAGCTATAGTTATTTTTAATGTGTGTTTTTAACTTTTAAATTAGAGTTGTGAATTATGAACCATCATTACAATATTAGAGAATTCTGATTTTGATTATGTATTTGCATTTACTGTGAGTTTTACACATTCATTTTTATGATGGTAATTAGCATCCTTTTACTTCAGTTTGAAGAATGCCCTTAAGCATTTCTTGTAAGGTGGTGTTAGTAGTGATTACCTCAGTTTTTGTTTGAGAAAGGCTTTTGACACAATTATAATGTGTCTCATTGTAGCCCTTTTTTGGTTTCAGCCTACTTGGAATTCTTCTGGTTCATGAATCTAGATGTCCCTAGGTTTTAGAAGTTTTCAGCCATTATTGCTTCAAATATACTTTCTGTTCCTTTCTCTTCTCCTTCCTGGATTTCCATAATGCATGCATTTTTTTTCCATTTATGGAAAAATTCCTATAAGTCCCATAGTCTTTTTTCACTCTTTTTCATTCTTTTTTCTTTTTTGCCCTTCTTACTGGATAATTTCAATAACTTACCTTCAAGTTCACTGATTTTTATTCTATTTGGCTTAGTCTGATGTTTGAATTCTCTATTAAATTCTTCAGTGTGATCATCACATGCATCAGCTCTAGGATTTCTGTTTGGAGTTTTTATTGATGATTTCCATTTTTTTGTTGAACTTATTTCACACATTATTTTCCTAATGTCATTTAGTTGTCTACATATTCTTATAGTTCACTGAACTTATTTAAAAGGGTTACACTGTGTTCAGATAGTTCATATACCTCCATTTCTTCATGGTCATTTATTAGAGCTTTATTAATTTCCTTTAGTCACATGATGCTTACCTGATTCTTCATGATTCTTATATCCTTGTATTGATATTTGTGCATTTGAGTGAGCAATCTCCTCTTCCTGGCTTTACAGGTTCGCTATAGCAGGGAAAGAACTTCACCAGTCAGCTCAGCTTGGGGTGCTGGACAGTAGCATCAGCTGGTAAGCTGGTAGCAACCACAGGTAGGTGTGGCTTTATATCAGGATCTCTAGTTGCCTGTGCCCTGAGGCTGGGGTGGGGCTGGTGCTGCTGTATAGGACCTGAGGTTGAGTGAGCCTGCTGGCTAGGTTCCATGTTCAAGGCAGGGTCACTGGGTGGGCTCTCTGAATGGGCAGGGGCACACAGAGCTGCCAGCTGCTCTCTGCATTCACTCCTGTTTGGGTGAGGTAGCAGGCTGTGTTCCCTGGCAAGGTGGTACCATTGGCTAGACTCCACTACTGGGCAGGGCTCTGAGCTGAACTCCACGATTGCTCCTGGCTGGGTGGGGCCTTGGGCTCTGCTTCCCAACTGGATGGTGCCACTGGACAGACTCTGTATTTGGGCGGGTACTCAGGCTGTGACCCAAAGCTCTGTGTGGCCACAGATTGTGTTTTGTGATCATGTCAGCCTCTGGCTGTGCTCTGCTGTAGGCCAAGGTCACTGGCCAGGTTTTCTGTTCAGAGGGACCTCCAGCTATATTCCACAGCTGGCTTCTGACCCCATGGGACTTCTGTCATCCCATGGGACAAGGGCATTGCTGACATGGATTTCCCCTTTGATGGCAAATGAGGCTATATAATGGGAGAATTTCTGCCCAAGTTCAGTACCTTAACTTCTCCTTCTCACATAAGGCAAGTGTCTATCTCCTACTCACCATTCTCTGGCCAGTTTTCCACAGTCATCAGTGTTGCCATGTTTTCTCATTCTTGTGTATTGGTTGCCATAGCCATTTCGGTAGTCTAGGCAGACTTCCCACCAAATAGTATACCTCATTGAAAAAAACACTTTCCCCACTCCATTCAATTGGTTTCTTTAGCGGGGCCCAAAATTCTCCTGCATATTCCCACCCCTATGACTTTTTCCTCTTCCTCCTTCACTTGGAATATCAGTATCCCTTCTCTGTCTATCCAGCCAACCAGTATTTCCCATTTTAAGCTTTTCTTAATAACTTCATATCCCTCACTACCTGTCCTTAAAACACTTTGGGGACTACCAGAAAATTAAATGCCTGTTTGCATTGAATCTTGTATTACTCTTCATTAATTTCCTGTGTACATGTCTAAATGGCACCTGCATAACAAGGCTTATGCCTTATATGATAGGTAATCACATAATTTATCATCCAAACTGAGAGCAAAAAGAAGGTATTAATAATTATTCTGGAATTTCAGACATAAACAGGGTGTCCCTAGCAAACCAGAACTAATAGTCACCCTATATACTATCTGTATCTGTCACAGTCCCTAGTGTAGAACTCAGGTGGTCAGTAATTACTTGATTTAAATTTCTGTACTGCTATCCAAAGGGAAAGCAATTTTGTCTATAGATTTTTGGAGTAAAATGTTTTTGGATGCAAAGTTGTATCACAAGGATCACTGCCAGTTTTGCATAACTGAAACACAGAAAAAAGAAGGAGATGGGTAATACTTTAAGCTGTGGGAGCCAAAAGGAAAGAATTATAAAGGGCATTGCATATTAAAGAGTATAACTTTATTTGGTAGGTGGTGGACTACCATCAGTGACTTTTAAATAGGTTAGTAATTTGGTCAGCTTATGCATAAATGTGTGTGTTTAAAATGGCAAAGGATATACTTTGGAAGTTCAAGAATGGATTCAAGAGATATTAGGCAACTGCTACAAGAGTCTAAGAAATGATGAGGGCTTGAACTTGGTCAGTGGCAATGGCAGAGGATATAGATTTCATAGATTTTTTAATTTATTGCACTGTATTGAAGGAGAATCAAGATAATGAGGTGTTTGGACTTTCAGGAAAATTAATGGACATATTCAGAATAATAATATTTACCTCAGAAATAATGAGCAGAGTACAGAACTAGACACTTAGGACTATGTTTTCTTAGCAAGCTCAAGTTGGTCAGTCCCCAGTATGTATGGGCAGGACTAGCGATTCCTCCCCTTGGAATCATGTATAGGAACAGTATCTAGTGTGTAAAAAACTACAATCAATTGTGAGAAACTAGTATCAGGAATCTCCTAACACTACCCACTGATAAATATGGTTCCATTAAATGGGAAAAAGATATTCTCATGTCATGATTAGGCTCATTTCACAGTTAACTTTGCTTATCCAAGTTAAGCAGAAATCTGTTCCCCCTTTCACAACTACATATCATAAAACTGTTGCAGAATCAGTAATGTACTGTGTGATATTTAGTTGGGGTTCTTTTCCAATGCTCTTAAAGAATTACACACAATGGAATGTTTTACATGCAAAATGTCTACTATAGTGTCTGGCCATGAATGAATAAATGATGAATGACTGAATGCATGCATGTATGCATGTTCAATATTTAAAGAGATAGTTACATATATGTCTAAGCTGACTAATACCAATACAACCTACCAATGTCCCCAGTGAGGAGTAGCATCCAAAATTCAACCTAAATTTAGTTGAAATGTTCAGCTTATGGTATAACTGTAGGTCACCTGACTATACATTTTAGAACCCCATTTTTGTAAGCTATCTCTATAGAAGTTTTTTCCATATCAAATTTCATACATGGTTTATGCAATACTCTTTCTAGAGAGTAGGCTTTAGTAAGGAAGAAAAAGGTATATCTTCCTTTCTAAAGCATACCATGCATCATTGCCCAGCTCTACCTCCAGATTCTGTGTAAAGCCTTCTTCTAGCAAATTATGGTTCAAAAGTCTATGCCTATCATAAATTTCCTGCTGTTATTGTATATTTATCTTATCTCTCCTCTAAGAATATAAACTATGAGTGTTTGATGGGATATAATAATTCTTTGTATTCTCCATAGCCCTAACCCTGTGCTTATAGATCTAATTAATGAACAATAATAATAAGTCACATTTATAGAGCTCTAACTATCTGTCCAGAAGAGTGCTAGTTATCTGATCTCATGTATTTATTATTATCAGTAACAGTCTCATGAAACAGGACTATTTTTACTTTCACTTTAAGATTAAGATGCTGAGGCTTAAGGCAGGTAAGAAACTTGGTCAGGTCACACAATCAGCAAATGGCACAACCAGAATTCAAACTCAGGCACTGACTCCAGGGCTCCTGCTTGTAAGCAGCTCCCTGTACTGCCTCTGTGTTTGCTGAATCAGAGGAAAGAATACAGATGAAATGTCTCAACTACTTACAGCCTCAGAGGATGCAGAAGGGTAGCTGATTGTGATGGAAATTGGACCCTTTCATACCAAAGTTCTGCTAAGAGCTGGCCCTGCCAAGGTGCCCAGACCCAAGCACTTCACTCTGTCCTATAAGGGCATCTTCTTCCTTTAGGATAGAAAAGAGAGGCCATCATATGCATTTGTGGTGGGGAAATAAGTCTTGAGACAATGCTTCCAAATGAGCAACTTCTAAAAGAAGGAAGGAAAAATCAGTCCAGGTGGTATTTTGGAACGTGTATGTATGAAGGGAATACTCATTCATCTAAATGATCTTTTTACATCTTTCAACCATGCCACATGACACATTTTCTCACACAAATAGTCGATGCCCTGCCCATCCACACACTCAGAATCTGGAGTACAAGGTAAAAACTAAAGAGGCAAATCTCCAGTGACTCCTCTGGAACAGAGGCAGAAATCAGGAAGAGATGCCTCTGAAAGCCTTTTGGATTATTGCTTATAGATAATTTGCTAACATAATAATGGAGGCCAAATACCAAGGAACTAGTCCTTCTCAGGTGGCCCTGCCTTTACCTAAAGAATCCTGGACTTCACAGGTTTGATGCTGCTCATGAGCACTATATAAAATATAAATAACCCAAATAGGATCAACATTAAGTAACTTGATCCTAAAAGAAAGATCATTCCCACTAAAACTCAGTTTAGCTTGAGAAGCCTAATGAAAAATCCTTCTACCTTCATCTCTATGCTGCTTCTTTATTTCCCGTTCACCTCCTAATATGCCAAATATAACCTCTGTTACACCAAATTCCTTTTACCTCCCCTGATAAAGAACAACCTCCCGTGTTTTAATCCCTATTGCTTTATTCCTTTTTCTAGTCTGTTTGAAACAAATGATGGCAAGTTTTGTAATCCGTTTCCATCACCAAGCATAACAAACAAAAGATAGGGTATATTCCGAGCAGTTTTCAAGCTTTCTTTTTCCTCTTCTCCTTATTGTGTGCTTGTGTTTTATATTATTGATAAGAAAGTTATTCAAAAGAAGAAAAGCTTATTTAATAGTACACTGAGAAGCCAATTCCTAGTTTTTGCCTCTAGAGTAATGAGCAAATCTGAACCATCGTCTAAAGCCAATCAGACCAAAACAAAGCCACAGGGATGAGCAACTCATCAGAAAGGGAGGTGTTACTGCTCAAAATGAATGCTGGTTTGGAGAGCAGCCACACGCACAAAAAGTCAGAGATAAGAAAAAATGTATTAAACCAATACAGGTGAATAATCATAATTTTATTTTTATTTAAAAGAAGAAAAATATCTATAATAAGGCATGAACTTCACCAGATAAGGCTGACTTAGTCAAAGAGTAGATTTTAGGCCTAGAATATAAGAAATGATTAATCAGTTTATCTATACTAGTAATAACATTTATTGGTGCCAACGTGCACGCCGTCCCAGGGGAAAGAACTCACGAGGCTCAGTCGCACTCTTGACCGACAGTACTGCCTGAGACAGGGGCCATTACTCCTGCTCCTGCTCTGTTTCCACTAGAGCTCCAATGTACTGCGTGTCCCAAGAGAAAGGCAGCTAGTCAGCAGCAGACCTAAGATTCAAACCCAGAGCTCAGCAACTTGGTAAGCATTCAGAGTCTCAATTTCTTCAACTGTTAAATGAAAATGATAATGATAAGCCATTATCTCCTTAAGTGGATTATGATAAGGACCAAATTATTTAAAATACAAAAAGTACTTGGAATGGTGTCGAATACATTATACATGTTCAGTGTTTATCAACTGCTAGTCCTTCCCAGGACAAAGACAATAAGAATATTTTATTGCAATCAAGGTACTAGATAATAGATTCCCAGGGAGCTGTACTGGATCCAGGATGGATCCCATTACCTGAATGGCTTAAACAAATGGAGGGCAAAAGTTCTGTCCTGCCAACTTCCCCCACATCACCCAAATCTACTATCCTGATGTGAAGACTGACCACAGGCACCAGCAAGGCACGGGACATCATGTAATGCCCGAGTATAGGACCATTTTTTACACTTCTCACTAAGAATCAGCCTCCAGAAATGTGACTCAATTAGGGGATGTCTAATTTGACTAATCCATAAATATATTTGGTATATATCTTTGTGAAGCCGGTTCACAAAATTTTCAGCAGTTGCTGCAACAAACATCAAGTAATGCAGAAAACCCAATGTGGACGGGAAAAGGAGTATGGCAGCACCAAGTCTGATTCCAAGGTTGGGGAATTTCTGCTGCAAGAAATATTGTACACATCTCCTTCATGTGTAATTGTGGTTAAGAATGAAATTCAAAAATTTTATTTCAATTTACATGCATTTCTAACCAGTTATCAAGTTATTAGAACATAAATACTTACCAAGTTCTTCCAACATAGCTACTTAATAAACAATAGGCTTTCCACAGATGGATACAATGGCCCTAAGTTGAGAAATGATGTGGTGTAATTAAAAAACTGAAAAATATCAGTGTGCCTAAAGCATAGTGAGCTTGGGGAACAACTATCCAAACACACTTTGGAAGGGCAGACAGGAGCCAGATTATGCAAAGCATCACAGGCCATACTGAGAAATTTAATTTTATGCTAAGAACAACAAAAGGTCTTTGAAGTTATTTTAAGAAGATGAGTACTTTGATCTGTTTTGTAAATGAACCTGCTCCAGGAGAACAGGTTGGGAAAGGAAAAGTGGAGAACCTGGCGGGAATCATCTAGTCCAGAGGACATGATGGCTTGGAACAGAGAGTAGCAGTGGGCATAAAATAATATGGAGACCAGGAGCATTTTGTACGTAAAACTGACGAGACTTGGTGATGGATCGAATGAAAGGAGTACAGGAAACGGAAGCGTCAAAGACGGTCCTTAAATTTCTAAGTTGAGCAACTACATGCCTGTGTCTGAAATGAAAATAGGGAGGAACTAGTTCGGAGGAGAATATCAAAGCTTAGCTTAAGATATTTCAAATTTAAGATAGTAGAAAACAATCTTCAGATGAAAGTAGGCAGGCATTTGGGTTTGAATATGAAATCAACATCCCTTTCCCTGAATATGACTTTCATTCCTCCTTCAGTCCTTTTACTGAGTTCTAACATGTGGCCACTAAATACTCTTGGCCTGAACAATCTCATCTCTCCAAGGCAGGCCCCATATTAGGGTCTCCAGCTGTCACTGTGCATAAAATTTAGTTTTTCTTTTGTAAAACCAGGATTCAGGGTGCTGAGCTGAAACCAAGGGCAGCCATAAGGTCTTCAGCCTCCAAACTTCCCCGAAAACAAATTTGCTTCACTTAGCTGTTGACAGCCTTCCCTGTCCCTTCCCATTTTTCCTCCCCTACGTTTGCATACTGCCCTTGTTATAGTCACTGATGCTGGGGTCCCTTGGCAAACCAAGCAAGCTACCAGACTATGAAGCTGCCTTTGAATCTGACTGCATCTTGTGCCTCACCGTTGTAATGGTACAATTTACCAGATCAAATCCCGTAGATCTCTGTAGCTTAAATTAGGCTGCAGTTTGACACTCCTCCATTGCCACTCTGTTTTGGACAGTCTACCTCCTTATGGGTCCAGCTCTCTCTACTTGTACCTCTCAGCCCACCAATAGAGCTCCAGCATGCCTCATCCAAGCCTGTTTTGTTGATCAGAGTTCCCATGTCTCTGTACCACATTTATTCTCTTCTTTTCTTGAATGTATTTATCCTTTAAAATCCAACTCACTTGCCACCTCAATTGATTCTCTCTTGAGACTGTTTTTGTTAAACTCCACACAGGAACAAAATATTTTCTTCACATTGCCTTTAGGTGTTTTGTGTTTCTCTCAGTGTAGCAGCATACATATGTATTTTTTTCCCCTTTACACTAGATGTTTCAATATTTTATCTCTATTGACTGAATCAAACTGCCACATTTGACCATTTATATTGATCTGTACTCATGCATACCTGATTCTATTTGTATAAATGAATGAAGCACAGAAAGGTTTTGATTACTATTGTAATTACAGAAGTGGTTTCTTGGAATTGTAACAGTAACCATTTTAATGTTGATGCTCTTATTTCTGTATTTGTTTACCCCTTCTCCCATAGCTATATTTGTCTTATTTCTATTAAAATGGACAGTTTTGGAGGTGAGAAAAATCTTCTGCTTATTAAAACTATTCTATTAGTAGAATGTACTTCACTGCAGCCAAGGATACTTTGATCTGCTCTGGGATATGGTGTAGTAAGTCTCTTCTAAAAATACTCTCAAAGTTATGTCCACTGTATTATGTTACTTTGTTTCAGCGCACAATAGAGGCTCAATCTAAGAAATGTTATTTACTTTTTTGCCACAGTATGTTGCATTAATTACATACCTTTTGTGATTACTAATTATCCACCCCATTGCTAAGCTGTTCTGTTGTGTGGTTCTTTTCCTGTGTTTCAAGACACAGCAATACTTATGGATTTTTCCCTTTGCCCTTGATCTTTTAATAATTTGATCTCTTCTGAATGAATCAGTCCCTCAGGTCTGTCATTTGTATCGATTTGCTCTTATACTATTAGTGCTTTTATCATTCAAATGCTTGCTAACTCACTAGAATTCTTGAAGGCTTGTTTTAATGTTGGCATATACTTTGAAATGGTTCAAGTAAAAAAAAAATCTGTCCTCCTTATTCCCTACTTTTGTCTTGCTCTATTTTCTCCTTAGTGATTTCTGTGTCAAAAAGAAACAGGAAGAATTAAATTTCCTTAAATGATCCCTGATTTTTATTCCTTTTCCTTAAGAATATGTCGATAACTGTTTTAAGTCTCAGTCTCAAAATATAGATATTGATAACTAATTTCTATTTGGTAGATGCCATTTCTTCCCTACAGTGTATTTTTGCTTCTGTCCAATATTATCTAACTCAGAGTCAACTGAAGTAGATTTTTACCCTGTCAACTCTGTATGTCCCATGGTACTAAAACAAGTGATCTTCAAATGGGAAGAACTCAGTCAACGTTTGTTGAATTAAGTCATTAGCTATATTGAATGAAAGGCCTGCAGACCCAAGTCTCTTAAGTTAATGTAAATATCTCTTGTGTGGTAGCTGTCTGTTCCTAAATTGATCTGTTTTCCCAGTGTTCTATTATAGCTCTGTATAGAACACACAGTCAATTTGAAACAAATAGTATAGCCCAACTGGGAAATGCTTGACAAAAAATTAACTCTAGACAAACAGAACTCAAAGAGTCACTGTATTTGGTGAAAATTACCTATCTGTTTTGCTAACTCTTCCGAATCTTGATGTGTTAAGTTAATAACACATGTTTAGATACAATTTAACAAAAGTCCTTTTATTAAGGAAAAAACAAAACCTTGTTTCCTAGTTCTGCCTTATAAGGAAGTAAACAGTCAAGTTTTTTATGTTTATTCTCAAACTTGGTGATACTGTGATTTCATATATTTTTATTGTTTGCTGGAAAAATTAGAGGAAAATTTTATTCCTTGGGATGAAATGATTTCTGCTGGAACAGAACTATTTTTCTTATTCAAATCTTTTAGTAATTTATGAGATTCAAAAGCAATAAAATATCTGCACCTGCATTTCTGTAGGACCAAAAAATATGAGTGAAACTGAACTGTGTTCATGGGGGTCAAACAGGAAAAAATCCATTTGACACCATTAGCCTTGGGGTCTCAGGTGAGTACATAAAACACACTATATTTCCCTATCTGAAAACATAACCCTAATCTATCTATACAATGCCAAACATGTGGAATATGAACAACCCAGTCAATTAGTCACCTAATAGTTCGCATGATGACAAACATCTGGATATTTGGAAACTTCCAGATGAATGAGTTAATTTTTCACTTTTCTGAATTCTTTTGGCAGTCTATTAGCAGAGCCAAATGTGGCACTTTTGACTGTTACTTTCAGGCAGCAGATCCTAAAATATCTTAGAAGTCCTAGCCATTCAATATCCAAAGAAAACCTATTTGCAGTCTTTCTTGATTCATTTTGATAAATAATTTATATTGAACACTTATAATGGCAAAAATCAAGGTCATTAAATGAATTTGTATGTTTATTCAATAGGTTTTAGTAAGCAGAGTATTAATGTTCTACTCTCATGGGACAATATGTATATTGAGATCGTCTGTCTTAAGCTTCCTACAGACCCCATTTTTAACTCACCACGTTATTGTGCCTTTCCCCTAATCCTTCCTTTGCTGTCTGAGAGATTCCTCAGAAGGGATGTGGGATAGGAAAATACTTTGTGGCTGGTAGCAGAAAAATGAAGAAGCTAAGGGTCTGATACCCAGAGGCCACAAGGAGAAAAGCTTTGGTAACAGCCTCAAAGGCAGGGGCAACAATTGACATCCAATGTGGTGGCAGGAGATGCTCCTTAGGGAAGTCAGAGAAGATGGAGGATACCCCAGTACCAGGACAACAAGGAAAGCCATGAAAATTTAGACCAATCCAAGGAAGAAGAAAGAGACCAGGGTCTGTGACTGCGAATTTTGAAACTTCTTCCCTAGTTCTCCTCTTTTTTTCTTTTCTTCTTTCCTCTTCCTCCCCATCTTCTGTGTTTTCATATACCCAAACTTAAAAATGTAATCCACAACTCCCCAAATAGAATCCTTTCATGTGATCCCACCCTTCTTTCTAACTACCAATACTTCTCTTCTGTTTTCCTGCCCAAGTTCCCCAAACTCTCAGGCTCCAATAAGCATCCTGTCTACCTATCCACCAGACAACCTTCTGCTCCCTTATTCAGTGTTAGATCTTCTATTACACTAATAAAGCTTAAGCTTCAGGGCCCCTCTCTTAAATGGGCCAGTTATCCAGAGCCCTGAGAATGGCCCCAGCAACGTATTTATATAGACATATGTTTTGGAAAAATTTGCAACATGACATGAAGCTTTCAGGACAAAGTTTGTGTCACAGTATGTGGTACCTGACGCCAGAACTATGAAGGAGAAAAATTTGCAACATGACATGAAGCTTTCAGGACAAAGTTTGTGTCACAGTATGTGGTACCTGACGCCAGAACTATGAAGGAGAATCAAGATTTGAAAGGTACAGAGCCAGAAGCTGATCTGTAGAAAGTATCAAATGAAGGATTCATTCTCACTGATGCTTCTCCAAAATGAATGTTCTTTCTTATCACGAAGTACTTGATCAATAGAAGACAGACAATTATACATGCATTACATATTTTTTCCTTTTTAATGGAGACCATAATGAATGAAATTAATCAGAATTCCCATTTGTAGGATACACATCTATAGCAGAGCTACAAAAAGCCAGTATGTCTATTTTTTTAATTAACGTGATTTATGCATCCCAAATTATGAGATGGACTCTTAGTATATCTGACACATCTTGTCCTGATAAAAGACTAGATCTTCCACTCAAAGCTGTATATACAATTGCTACCAGCCCTGAGAAATTACCTGAAGAAATGAGTATTCCAATGACAAAATCCCAATATATGTTCACTAGGAAGTCATCCAATAGTATATAAGAGTAATTTAATCACAATTGTGCGGCTCAGTATAATGTAATGACAACTTTTAAATGCATTTGAATACTCTTGAGCACACTTTAATTTCAAATTAATTTTGTGCATTTTTTAGAATTTTCAATAGTATTAAAAATCAAATATGTTCTGAAGTAGTTTTGCAGTGGAAGCCAAACATGTAAACAGAAAGAAAGAAAACTGGTAGAAGCTTCAAGTGTCCTTTAAGTGAAATAATGACAATATTTAAAAGTTGTAATTAGTTATTTCTTTTCTCATTCCAAATAAATATCCCCTTTGTTTGCAATTTTGTATTTATAATTTTATATTACTTTTCTTAGAGAAAGCCCCCAAATCATATTTGTTTCAGGTTTCACAAACATGAACTGACCCCGCGCCATCATAGCAGCTTTTCACAAATTAAAGTTTAAGAAACTCCTGCCTCAGAATCACCTGGGATTCTTCTTGAAATGCAGAGTTCTGAGCATAACCCTACATCTTCAGAATCAGCAACTACAAAGGCAGTACTAGGACTTGTATTTTTAAGGTCTGTCTGTGACTCTTCTGCATATTCAAGATTGAGAGATACTGCTCCTAGAAATGTTTTCTCGAAAATGTCTAATAACATACATCTTGCCAACCCCACCCACTTTTCTAGTTCTCATCTCCTCATGATTTCTATTATATTTGAAAAGAAGAGCTTCTTTGAGTTATTTCGATACTTATGTGATTTTTTTCTCCTCCCTCTTTTGGACTTCCCCCCTTAAGTGTTGGCTTATCACACAAGGGTTTGATCTTAACCTGACATTTTTATCAACAGTTTGTTACTCCATTAGTGAACTGATTCACTAACAGACCCACTTATCATCCGTATTAGTTTCCTAGGGCTACCATGATAAATCAGCACAAACTGAGAGGCTTAAAAGATCCAAAATTTATTTTTCTCCTAGTTCTCGAGGCCAAAAGACTGACGTTGAGGTGTCAGCAAGGTACTGGGAGGCTCTGAAGGAGAATTTGCTAACTGCCTCTGTCTGAGATCCTGGTGGTTCCAGTGATCCTTGGTGTTCCTGGCTTGTGGATGCATCGCTCCAACCTCTGCCTCCATCTTCACATGGCGTTCTCCCCTGTATGTGTATCTAAACACCCCTCTTCTTATAAGGACAGCAGTCATACTGGATTTAAGGCTATCCTGTTTCAGTAAAACCTCATCTACACTTGATTAAATCTGAAAATATATTTCCAAATAAGATCATATTCACAGATTCTAAGTGGATACAACTTTGAGGGACACTATGCAATCCAGTATATCCAGTGTACACCACTGTGCAACTGGTTCCCTACCACTTGAGAACTAGTCTTGAAATGTCCCGATATCACATTAAACTCAAAATGAACCAAATTCAATTCGTCCAACAATGTTTTCCTTCCCATTCACCCTATAAAGCAACTCCTTGAGTAGTGGACAGACCTTGCACTTTTTCATTTAGATCTCAGCATGGTCATCTCAAGCCAGAGCACTCGTCTTACCCTGTTGACAGTGTGTCCACATACCTGTGTTGTAGGGCCAGCCAGAGTGAACACCATCTTCACTCTGGCCTCACGTATTTAGTCTGAGTATTGGAAGTCAGCCACAGTAATGGAATGGTTGATCATGGTTGTTTACTCTTGGCTCAAGGAAGACTAGTGTTTCAGTATCATGTACTTAATCCTTAATCTACATTGTGGATTAAATCGCTAAAGTATAGTGACTCATTTTAATTCACCATCTCAGTAAACAGTTTGCAATGAGTTAATAGAATATTCAAACAAAGTAAGAGCACACAACATCAGTATTATGTTTACCATACCCCCTTAACTGTCAGGATAGCCCCAACTCCATGTTTTAGGGTTAAAGAAAGCAACTCCCACCTAGACCATCTTAAATCAGTAATTAAAGAAGTTTGAATAAACTTTATATAAATAAGTTTGAATAAACTAAAATGAGACTTAAAAAAAAAAGAAAGCAACTCATTTAAGGACAGTGAACAGTTACTTTTTAAACATTAAACATTAAAAGTGGATGTTATGACTTTTTAAACAGTTACTTTTTAAACATTAAAAGTGGATGTTATGACTTGAAGGAATTATAATTTAAATAAGTAGCATACTATTAAGGACTACAAAGGATTTTACAGTTAATCTGGTGATAATCATTTTTAATGTTTGGAAAAATAAATACTAAGTGACTGATAATTCAAGATATTTGTTTCTGATTACTGAGTTATAGTGCCTTAGAGCTAAAACATTACTCAGAATCAAAGTGAATCTGAGTAATTGTGGTCATTCTCTAAACATTTTTGTCAGTTGCCAAGTAGCCATAAATTTCCCGAGTCTACTTTGGAAAATAGAAATCACTAATAAATTCTTCAAGTGTTCTTTGTTTTTTGTTTTTTTTTTTAAATGATGCTTAACATATATTTATATGTTTTCCTGTTCCTATCAAGCATAATACTGTAACTACTTCCTTGATTATTACATCTATTGGAATCAATGTTTATTCTGCCTGAATTAAATCATATAATATGATTGATAAATAGCTTAAAACTATATGATAATATTCTGAAATCATGTTTTTCCTTTTCTCTGTACAGAGAATTTGAAAGGAAAACTGACGAAATTATCCAGTGTTGCATAGCTGAATGTTAGTTCAAAATTCAAAATACTTTGGCCTTTAATTTTGTGGTTGAGTAGATGTCCTTTATAAAGTATTCTATATCTAAGAAGCAATATTCCAGGCAATTACACAGAGTTACAAGGCCATTCACTGCATACAATATTAGAAATGGAATATTTGCACAGGTAATTAAAATGGATTATGGACTCATCAAAGTGTATTTTGAAATGGTTTGTGGAAAGGGCACAATTTTTTGTCACTCACTTAGAAATTATTACCTCAAACTCTTGCCAGTTGACTTTTTAAAAAGGCAATTCAAGAGCCAGAAAGGGGTCTTGACTATAATTTTAAGATATAAAGAAGAATTACAACATAGACATACAATGAACAAATTGTCCTGAGCTCCCAAATTGTGCTATTTGTAGGTTGAACACAAAAGCAGGGAGTAGCCATGTGGCATAGGCTACCCTTCTCCAATACAAAAACTTATTAAATCTCCTGAAGTTGGCTAAAGGAAACCATAATTATTTTCAAATGAAAAAAAGCCACAAATTTCCTTGCCCTCTTACAAGCTCTTTTCTTATCCCAAGTTACATATTTTCAACTTTATCACATATCAGGATGTCAGGTTAAGCACCCAGCCTAAGCATATTAAAATTTTTTCCTACCCCTGAACCTATGGCACAAACAAGATTGCTATTTCAGTCACGATTATTTTACAATTGGCTTGTGTTTTTCCTGTCAGTTGTTTTTTCAGTGTCAATATACACATTAAGAGCATATATACTGTTTATTATAACTCTCTCCCTGAAACCACTTTGACTATGTTTCCTGTTGCATCTAGTAACATTTCCACAGAACATTGTTAGCATGTCTCCACTATCTCTGATGAGGTGTCAGCACTGTCAAAAGACATTTCGAAGTAAAGGAGCCAAAGTGAGTTTTTCCAGTAAAGGGTCATGACCCAGTTTTCTCAATCCGGATCTTCATTCCATTTACCTTGAGCCTTACTGCTTCTTTGTACATGAACAAAGAGTACTACTAAGCCATAGAAAGTAAAAAAATTGATAAAAAGTTATTCAGTAATTCTGGTAGAGAAATTTACATAACTTAGTGAAACCCCCACTATAACAGAATTGACTAGAATGTGCGCTTCTTAAATACAAGGGAAACTGCTCATAAAAAATTCCAAAAATTGTCTCTATAGACCAGCCACACCTACTCTACCCAAGTTACAGAATTACAATGCACTTCAAGTTAGTTTCTTTGTATTTTGCAGTGCCAAAAATTGCAATTGATTTCTCTCAGACTGTTCAAGTTCAGTTGGACAATATCCACCATATCATAGATAAGTTTTCACAAATGCCTAAGGTGCCTAACTGGTTTTCTTGGTTTCACTGGAGATGGCTGGTAATTACAGATATGCTTTGGTTATGTAACTATACTCCTGTTATGTTAATGTGTGTGCGCAATTTAAGTAGTAGCTTAAAACCTATACATGCTGAAGTTACTCTACAAGAAGATATGTCAAAGAAATAATCAATCTTCCCATGTTTTCTTCTGCCTGCTACTTCTATAGCTTTTCTTCTTCCTTCCTAATTACAACCCTTAAATAGAATTCGTGCCTCATATCAAATTTACCGAGTATCATAATTCTTCCAAGTGGTAAAGATACCTCAAGACAAATGCTGGGCATAGAAGCCACAGGGCATAAATATGCAAAGAAATAAAAAACTAACCATTTCAAACAATAAGGCTTCTCTCTCACTTACCAACTTTACATTTCCCTGTATGGCCCCGGAAGATGACTGGTTAGCCAGAGACGGGTAAGATTCCTCAAGGGAGGAACAACCTAAGACAGGCACAGTCGCAGGGGGGTCATCAGGTGAGAAATTGGGGATCAACAGAGGTGAGGCTTAGAACCTCACCCCCCCGTTCTGAGAGAAATCTTCTGCATACGTGGATGTTTTATTGCCCTGGTCTAGCTTGGATTAACACATAGTCTACAGGCACACACCTGATCATCTACATTTGCTCTCTTACAACACTAAACTATGTTTTCTACCTTTATCTTGTATCTACCTACCACTTCAGCATTTTATTAAAAATAATAATAATAAAGAGAGAACTGTGGTATCCACATATAAATCAAGTATAAAAACCAAATGAGTATTCATATTTGAACTGACTGTTTATAGTTCATAATGCATGAGCAAAACCGAAAGTTTCTGTGATGACTGCCCTTGTACTGTTCACTATGTAACTTATTCATTATGTAAGAATTTGTTCTCCATGTAAGAACTTGTTTGTTATGCCTCAGAAGATTGGAGACTGAAGAAAATTAGGCTTGGGGTGGATTAATGATTGTGCATTGAGCATTGACTCCCCTATACAGAATTTTATTGTCGTTAACAACCATTTGATCAATATATAGCATAAGGAATATAGTCAAGATATTGTAACAGCTTGGTAGGGTGATAGCTGGAATCTAGAATTATGTATATAAATGTTTTATCACTGTGTTGTACACTTGAAACTAATGTAATGTAATACTGTGTGTCAACTACCCTTCAATAAAAAATAATTATCTAAAAAAAAGAAATTGCAATTGTATTAACTAAAGAATTTGAGCATCAATAGAAGATATACAAAATGTCAGCAAGGTGAAATACTAATGAGAATGTTTAAGAATTGATCTTGGCAAACAACAACAAATGCTGGTGAGGATGTGGAGAAAGGAGAACCGTCCTACACTGCTGGTGGGAATGCAAATTAATTCAACCATTGTGGAAAGCAGTATGGAGGTTCCTCAAAAAACTAAAAATAGAAATACCACTTGACCCAGGAATTCCACTCCTAGGAGTTTACCCTAAGAATGCAGGAGCCCAGTTTGAAAAAGACATACACACCTCTATGTTTATCGCAGCACTATTTACAATAGCCAAGGAATGGAAGCAACCTAAGTGTCCATCAGCAGATGAATGGATAAAGAAGATGTGGTACATAATATGCAATGGAATATTATTCAACTATAAGAAGAAAACAAATCCTATCATTTGCAACAACATAGATAGAGCTAGAGGGTATTATGCTCAGTGAAATAAGCCAGGCAGAGAAAGACAAATACCAAATGATTTCATTCATCTATGGAGTATAAAAACAAAGCAAAAACTGAAGGAACAAAACAGCAGCAGACTCACAGAACCCAAGAATGGACTAACAGTTGCCAAAGGGAAAGGGACTTGGTGGGGGGGATGGGAGGGGAAGGGAGGAAGAAGGGGAATAAGGGGCATTATGATTAGCACACATAATGTAGGGGGTGGGGCAAGGGAAAGGCAGTATAACACAGAGAAGACAAGTAGTGATTCTATAGCATCATACTACGCTAATGGACAATGACTGTAATGGGGTATGTGGTGGGGACTTGATAATGGGGGGAATCTAGTAACCACAATGTTGTTCATGTAAGTGTATATTAATGATACCAAAACTTAAAAATAAAAAAAATAAAGACCTAATAAAAAAAAAAAAAAGAATTGATCTTGGGAAAGAGATTGCCTTATTTTATAAACAGTGTGACAGAGTAATTTCAACAACTCTGAGAAATACTAGAGGAAAGATTTAAGGTGAGCAGAAACTTGAATTCATCTTTCCTGTTTGTGATCCTTAAACACATCCCCTGTTACCTTTGAGATTATCAGAAAGAATGCCGTCCCTGTGAGTGCATCTCATAGCACTCAGGCCCCTCATCCCCAATTTAAAGCTGTGCATTGTATATGTTATGGTATTTATTTAGTCTGCTGTTCTCCTCTGAATATTTGAGGCTATAGAATAGTTTGCATAGCCACAACACTTTGTACTACCAAACATTTAGTTATCAATGAGAAATGTCTCAAAATGATCATTTGACTCAAGACAAATGCTGGGCATAGAAGCCACAGGGCATAAATATGCAAAGAAGTAAAAAGCTAACTTTTTCAAACAATAAGGCTTCTCTCTCACTTACCAACTTCACATTTCCCTGTATGGCCCCGGAAGATGACTGGTTAGCCAGAGACGGGTAAGATTCCTCAAGGGAGGAACAACCTAAGACAGGCACAGTCACAGGGGGGCCATCAGGTGAGAAATTGGGGATCAACAGAGGTGAGGCTTAGAACCTCACCCCCCCGTTCTGAGAGAAATCTTCTGCATACGTGGATGTTTTATTGCCCTGGTCTAGCTTGGATTAACACATAGTCTACAGGCACACACCTGATCATCTACATTTGCTCTCTTACAACACTAAACTATGTTTTCTACCTTTATCTTGTATCTACCTACCACTTCAGCATTTTATTAAAAATAATAATAATAAAGAGAGAACTGTGGTATCCACATATAAATCAAGTATAAAAACCAAATGAGTATTCATATTTGAACTGACTGTTTATAGTTCATAATGCATGAGCAAAACCGAAAGTTTCTGTGATGACTGCCCTTGTACTGTTCACTATGTAACTTATTCATTATGTAAGAATTTGTTCTCCATGTAAGAACTTGTTTGTTATGCCTCAGAAGATTGGAGACTGAAGAAAATTAGGCTTGGGGTGGATTAATGATTGTGCATTGAGCATTGACTCCCCTATACAGAATTTTATTGTCGTTAACAACCATTTGATCAATAAATATGAGAGATGCCCTCACAAAAAAAAAAAAAAAAAAAAGGTCAGACTTCCAATGGTAAAATAAATTAGTAACCGGGATGTAATGTATAGCATAAGGAATATAGTCAAGATATTGTAACAGCCTGGTAGGATGATAGCTGGAACCTAGAATTATGTATATAAATGTTCTACCACTGTGTTGTACACTTGAAACTCATGTAATGTAATACTGTGTGTCAACTACCCTTCAATAAAAAATAATTATTAAAAAAAAAAAATGATCATTTGATAAACCAAAATTTTGAGAAAGGTTGCACTGGGAAAGAATGAAGAATATGGGACATAATGTCGTGTATCACTCAGAAAGACTCCACAGCTTGGACTCAGGCATATTATGTCAATGAATAAATACTCAGGGAGAATTCTTACAATTATTTATCGTGTGTTAAATGAGTGAATATTCTTTATGTGAATCATACATTGTACTTCAGATTCTTAGGGTCATATCTTTTTACATATTAACAAGTCTGGTATCAGGATATGCCTTACTATTGATGACATGGATAATTATTTGTGTGCATTTTCTTAGTTGTGCCTAAAAGAATGGGTTGTTGTATAACGGATAGAGGCTTGGTTTTGATGATGTAACTTCCTATTTCATTTTCTGAATGCCCTCAGGCTGTTCTGAAGAAGTTGTACCTTGAATCTGAATGCCACTGACTCATTTTTTTTAACTTAGGGATTTATATAATGTAGCATCAATTTTCATTTTGCCAAGAAAGGTGATTAAAAATATATATGCCAGTACTATATTTTGTTTTTCAAAAGGATGTTCTGAAAGCAAAAAATATAAGAAAATCTTAGTCTCAGAACTAAGATAAATCCTTTACTTTTAATAAAGTTAGCTCTTTGAAAAACTCATTTTGACCTGGTTTTTCCATTTCCCTATGTGGATTTGTTTCAATCCATGACGGGCATTTTAGAATACTCCTCTGGGATACTGTGGCACAAATGCCCCAGCACTCACTCACAGCCCCATTTCACTGACAAGAAACATTCAAAGCAAGGCATGGCAACCACGCTATCTAGAGAATGTTCAGACATTTGCAGAATACTTTGCTTTTTATTTCAAAAGTCAAAAAAACATTTCTATCCCAGTTATTTTTTTTCTTGAAGGCAGAAGTCTTTGATTCAATCAGGAGAGTATCCACTTGAACTGAACTTTATTCACAACCCTATTTTAGGGCCCAGAGCAATGACTGAGCACCGGCCTTTGGTTGAGGTCAGCTTCGTATCTGATCTTCTCCTTGCTCAAATGTATCCTGAGCTGGCAGGGGGATGCGTTCGGTAATATTATCCTGTGGGTCTATTCTGTCTCTAATGTCTACAGTCTAAAATTAGCTTGCTTCTGGCTTTGAATCCGCACACTTCGGCTCCTTCTCCTCAACCTGGCCCCTCTCTTCCCCGGCGATAGAAGCCAAACCCAGGTTTTGCTCACTTCTGATCCATAAAGTACACTTCCATTTCTGAGCCACCCACCCCCAGTCTTATTTCCTTTTTCACTGCCCTGAAGCCCTCCCACATGAGCACATTTGGAAAGTGTTCAGATTCATTTCTGTAGTTTGCGTTTTGGCAAACCTGTTCCCTTGTCCAATTCTTATTACAAAAAAAAAGTTCAACCACGGGTCCAAATACCAAGTAAATAGTGTTAAATAACAGGACAAAAACAGGTTACGCTGGTTAGCTCCACTTATTTTCACTCACATAGTGTACTGAATAAATATCTTGAATCCCAGGTTTGTCTGTGGAAGGAATTTTCCCTTAGGTATCTAGGATATTTTCTTACACATTTGTTTCCTTCAGATGAGTAGATAATATAACAGACTGAATACAAGGGGATGACCAATATCCTTCTGATCTAATCTCCCAATTAAATCTTGGTGAGGCTGTGGGGGTAAGGCTGTTGTTAAACATGAGTCTTCTTAAACTTCAGAAAACAATCAGAATCTAGTCACCTATTATAATACTCTCATTTTAAAGACGGGAAACAGAACTAGAGAGAGGAAATGGCTTGTCCCAAAATAGAGGAAAAAGTGGCAAACTTAGAACTAAGACATCTTTTGACTCCAGGTTGTCTTGCTGGGGAAACCAAAACTTTCTAGGTCACAGAGCGGGGCAAGGATTACTTAACCTGAAACATTTTTTGAAAAATTGCTAATCTGACCTTCATCAGAGTTAAAGTTTCTGCTCATCAAAAGATAAAATTCAAAACATTCAAAAGCAAGCCACACACTAAATATATATGATACATACATCTGACAAAGGAATTGAAGCTAGAATAATAAAGAACTCCTATAAATAAATAACAAATGACAACTTAAGTGTTAAAATGAGCAAAGGACATGAAAAAACACTTCACATATGATAACCAAGTGGCCAATAAGAACATTAAAAAACAGCAAAATCATTAGTCTTCAGAGAAATGTCAAGTAAAACCATAATTAAGTTCCATTTTATATCCACTAGATTGGCCAAAATAAGACTAGCAAAGCATAATGTTAATAAGGATATGGAGCTACTACAATACTCATTCATTCATTCACTGCTGGTGAGATTATAAACTGATGTACCACTTTGGAAAATTATTGGTAGTTTCATTATAAAAACCAAGAGAAATGAAAACCTATGCTCATGAAAGATGTGTATGAAAATATGATAGATTTTTCAAAATAACCAAAACTTGTCCATATGTCTATCAATGGAAGAACAGATAAGCACACTGGCATATTCATAAAATAAAATACTCCCTAGCAATAAAAAAAAAGAATGAACTACTGATACACACAACATGGGTAAATCTCCAAAATATACATAAAGCAAAAGAAGCCTGACATAAAACAGGACACACAGTATATCCATTTATGTAAAATTCACAAGCAGACAAAATGAATCTATAGTGAACAGTGGCTGCTTATGAGACATAATAACTGATTAGGAAATTCCTAGATGAGGGAATGGTCTTTTATGTCTTGGGTTAGTGTTTGCATTTATCAAAAATCTGAAATGTACAGTTGACCCTTGAACAACATGGGTTTGAACTGCACAGGTCCACTTATGTGTGGATTTTTTTCAGTAAATCTATGGGAAATTTTTTTGGAGATTTGCAACAATTTGAAAAATGTATTTTCTTTTCTTTAGCTGACTTTTTTGTAAGAATATGGTATATAATACATACAACATACAAACTACATGTTAATCAACTCTTTATGGCATCAGTAAGGCTCCCAGACAACACTAGGCTATTAACAGTTAAGTTTTGGGGGAGTCAAAAGTTATACATGAATTTTCAACTGTGGAGGATTGGCACCCTAATTCCTGAATTGTTCAAACTGTACTTTTAAGATCTGTGCATTTCAATGATATAAATTTTACCTCTGTTATAAAAATGCAAAAAAAGAAAATATGCTCTCCCCAAAGAGATCATTTCTTTCACTAATTATTACAAAAGTTTTTACCCAAACAAAAAAGTAGAAACAATAGGAAAATAATGCTTTCCCCAAAGAGATCATTTCTTTCACTTACTACTACAAAAGTTTTTACCCAAACAAAAAAGTAGAAACAATAGAACAACAAACTCCATTTAGCCATTTCATTTCTTAGCTTTGGTAGTTGTGAACTTTTTACCAATCTCGTGAAATGGTTTTGTTAATAATGAGAAAGACATACCAGAACATGGAAAAAACATGGTTAACTAAATTGAAGACTGTAATTGGAAGACACAGGCAAAAAGAGCCTTATAAAATGTTGGTGTGTGTTCACTCCCATAATAATTACCTCATTCTACCTTGTATTTAAGTTACTGATTTGTGCTTTAATCAACTATAAGGGATAATTAAATTCTTGAAGGCATGATTCATCTCTGTTCCACTTTTTTTTTTGCATTCCAGTTAATCTTTGATTAGGAAGGTGAAAGAAGGCCCATGTAGAAGTTTGCATTGTTTAAGTGTGCCATTCAGTGGTTTTTAGTATGTTCACAAGTTTATGCCATTCCATTAACATTAATTCTGGGGCATTTCTATCATTGCCCAAAAATCCCAGTATTTATTAGTAGTCACTCCCTATTTTCCCCTCCCTCTGCCCCTCACTACCACTAATCTATTTTCTGTCTCTATGGATTTGCCTGCTCTTTGCGTTTCATATGGACAGAATCATGCAATATGTGACCTTTTGTGTTTGGCTTCTTTCACTTAGCATAATGCTTTCAACATCCATTTTGTAGTTTATCAGTACTTCATTTCATTTTATGACTGAATAATATTCTGTTATACAGACACACCAACTTTTATTTATGTGAGCCTGGCACATAGTAATTGCTTAATAAACAGTGGCCTTCATCTTCATTTTTTTTAACAAGAGAAAATTTTAAGCCTTTTCCAAATTATGACTTAAGAAATATAGGATTTCACTTTGATCTTTAAAGCAGGTGCTTTAATGTCAGTTTCAGCAGGTTTGTATTACAAGCTAAACAGTTTCTAAGAGAAGATTGTTCTTCATAGTTTCTCTCAAAGGACCCTTTGTGGTCTGAACAAGTAGATACTTCATGCTCTCTTGCCTGGTCTCCATCACCCATCACAGACAGTTCAGCATTTCTACATTACAAATTCCAGATCCTGGACTTTTTGCATTGCCAAAAAGTACATAACAATAGAGAAAGAAATGGATTGATTTTCTTCCCATTGCTTTATTACTTCTCTGCCGATCTTGTTATGCTAGGAAATTTTGATGAGAGTTTTTTTCCATGCTGTTTACATGCTAAAGTATAAAGGAAAAAGAAATTGCTTTCTTGAAAATCTCCAGTACATTGGTGTTGCTATCATATCTCCTCTTAATCCATGGTTTGTATCATAGTCTTATGATAGTAACCAAGCTGTCCTGGGTAGAACTTGGAGTATTTCAATCATGTAAGTCGGGGGTGTTTGCCATTTTGTTGCACAAATTTATTTGAAATGTGAAATTTTCTTGATCCAAAGACTAGCATCTTTCCTTTAAAGAGTAACTGGCTGAAAACCTCTCTTAAAATCTTTCCTAATATTTCTCTTTCACTTAACGTGAGTGAATGTAGCACTCTTGTTGAGATGCCACATTGAGAAGAATTCTACCTCAAAACTCTTTGATTCTAAATAGTATCTCATTTGCTGTGTCCTCAAACTATGATTTGTAGTAACTATAAATTATTCTGATTACTTGCATAATGTTCAGTTTCCAAGAGTTATATCAAATGGTTTGTTTTCTTAGCTAGATTTTTTCAATCAATTTAGTACAAGTGAAAAAAAAAGGCAGATTTTCCCATTGACCAGAATGATGGAGAAAATTTTGTCTTTTTTTTAAGTGGTGTATACATCAGCATGTATGTGCAGGATCAAGACCTGAAAGAAACTAGAAATGATCTAAAGGAAATCTAGTCATATATAAATAAGAATGTGGACTATTAAACCACAGCAGTGGTAACATGTTACCTTAAGAAGATAGTGCTGCCTTTGCTATCATAACACAGGACATTTTGAAGTAGACTGCTAAAAACATCCAAACTAAATATGTTAGTTCTTAAATAGACTTTTACAAATTGCAAAATAAACAAAGCAAACAACCTTACCTGTGTTTACTTATTGATCTTGATTCAATAAAGAAGATTATAAGATGCAACTATTTCAACAATTAACTTTATGGTAAAAATTTAATTCCTATATTCTAGATTATTCTATTCCTTTCTTTGATATTTTAGAACCAGGATGCAGCATGATTGTGATACCTTGCCTGGAAGCAGAGGACAGGATTACATTAGTTTTGGATGCCCTTCTAGCTCTATGATTCAAGGATTCACTGTAGGTTAATGTAGATTCCCAAAAGGCTTGCTTGTTGACAAAGACATTGAACTTGACACTCCCAAAATACACAAAGGTAAACAAAGAAAATTTTATTATGACACAGAAGAGAAATTTGCCAGAGTATCTCAGTTCTCTGGAAAATCCTGGAAACTTCAGAGAATCAAACTAATAGATTTATTATGCCTAGACTAGAAATATCAAATTGTGCTTTCTGATAAGCATTAGCAATAAAAGCCTTTAAAATATAGAGGAAATGAAATATATGTTTATCCTTTAAGAATGTTCTTAAAGATTTCCAATCCTTAGCACTAATCTAACTTGTAGTCTGATTTAAGTACTTCCCTACTTTGAGTCTTAAAAAAAAATGTTCTTTTAAAGTAGACTTTTACACAATTAATTTCAAAATACCTTGTACGAATACATAACCCAACATATGTTTTGTTTCTTGATCTTCCTTCCCTTCAGTTTTGGCAGACTCGTTCTCACATCATGTAGAACTGGAAAATTTACAGATCTTTAATTGAAATAAATGTGACCCAAATTCAAATCTGAAGTTATTGTTGTACAATCACCATTTTCTAATTCTTCTGTTTAATTCCTTCCTCCATTAATGGACCACAGCTGTGAGTACTGGCACACAATAACACCTTCTGAACTTGTAATGCCCTGGAAGTCACAGGAGAAGTTCAATGAGCACTGACAGCCCAGAGTTTTCACAGAGACTTCATTCCTTTTCGCAAGAAATCTTCTGGCAATTTTCTGCAAAGACTGGCCTAAGCTAAATGCCACACGTTCCCTCTGTGCTTAATGTATCTTCGATAAAGGTGACAATAGGCTTCTGTTAGCAGGGGGGAAGGGGCACAGTTGTTGTGTCTATGTGTGTATCTGTGTCAGGTAAAAATCTCAGACTATAAGCCCAAAAAAGCAAGAAATGTAAATTTCTTAATTTTCTGTACTTAAATTTCATTTCTATTTTAAGCCTCCTTTAGGCTTAAATGGAGGAAAATTAATCATCAATTCAAGGTCCAATTTCCTAACAAATCCCTAAATTATCTGGACTTTAGTCTCTTCATTTGAGACAGAAGAGAGTTTGACTAACTTGGAAAGGGCGCAGGTCAGACATTCTCCTAAGTCACAGAGGACCCTCAGAGCTGTGCTGACACTGCAGTGATGACTGCATAGGGATATAAAATTATCTAGTCACCTCACTTTTAACCTTCACTAAAACTGAGTTTCTCAACTTAAATGTAAAATAGGTTCTCAATGCAAGAATTTAATGGAAAATATAAAAGGAAGGTTTATCTATTATCTCATTTAGTAAGACTGATTTTCTTTTTTTAAAAAAGCTTTTGATTTTAAAGTTTAGGAAGGGAATTATAGATGTGAGGAAGGAAGACAGCAGCATGTACTTTATTCCACATGTATTCAAAAATTTGAAAACAAGTGGCAGAGATGCAAGAGAAAATCCAAAAAGTGTAGAATCATAGAAATTAAAGCTGGAAAGCAGACCAAATGTGAAAGAGTAGAAACCTGTGGCAAACTGTCCCTAAGGCCAAAAAAGAGGAAAACAATACATGTCCATTGAGGACTCTGGTGAAAATGGTTTAAATGATGGGAGACAAACACCAGGTTGATGTGCATAAAAGAAATCTGTGACTAAAGATTAGGATGGAAAGAAGTTTAAATGGAAAAATGCTGAGAAAGAACATCGGCTGGAGGGAAACTGTGAATGTCTCGAATGTGGCCGTATTTAAATGAGGATGGGAACACACAGAGGGGGGAGATTGTGAGAGCAGGTGACAGAGCTGAGGAAGGGGAGCCCAGAATATCAAGAAAGGATGACTGAGATAGCTGCCAGCCTATAGGTGTGATCATGGTAACCAGCCCTTCGGCTGGGGCACAGAGTGGCTGGGCCCTGACCTAGGACGACAAATCCTAGGCATTTGGATTTTGTAGACCAACCAAATTAACAAAGAAATAGAAGATCCAGATAGAGTTGCCTCAAAGGCACTTTTTCACTGAATAAAGTATTCTGGCTTGGCACTTTTTTTCTTTCAGCACTTTGAATATATTCTCCCTCTACTTTCTCTTGCTTGCAAGGTCTCTGCTGAGAAACCCACTGATAGCCTTATGCGGGTTCCCCCTTGTAACAGAAATTTTGGGTCTCTTGTGGCGTTTAAGAGTCTTTGTCTTTGATTTTAGACAGTTTTACTGTAATGTGTCTTGGAGAAGACTGTTTTGATTGAAATTTTGGGATGGCTGTTAGTTTCATGAATTTGAATGTGCAAATCTCTCCCAAGTTTGGAAAGTTCTTAGCCATATTTCTTTAAATAAGCTTTCTCCCTCGCTTCTTCTTCAGGAACTCTAATGTTACATATATTGTTTCTCTCGGTGGTGTCCTATAGGTCTTGTAGGATTTCTCCGTTCATTTTCATTCTTTTTTTTTTTTCTTTTGCTCCTCTGATTGGATAGTTTCAGTTCATAGGTCACCTACCTCACTGATTCTTTTCTGCAAAGTCTATTATTGAAACTCCCTATTGAACTCTTAGGTTCGATCATTGTGTTCTTTAGCTCCAAAATTTCTCTTTAGTGCTTTTTTAGGTTTTCTATCTTCTTTGTTGAACATCTCAGTATGTTTTTGTATTGCTTTCCTGATATAATTACGTTGTTCATTTGTGTTCTCCTGTAGCTCTCTGAGCATCTTTAGAACAGTTGTTTTGAATTCTTTCTTGGGCAATTTCTGGATCTCCATTTCTTTGGGTACTGTTGTGGGAGGTTTACTATATTCCTTTGCTGAAGGCATGTTTCCCTGATTCTTTGTGATTCCTGTAAACTTGCAAAGGTATCTATGCATTTCAAGGAGTAATCACTCTTCCAGATTTTGTGGACCCACTTTGGTAAGGGATTTTTACCCATGGGGCAGTGGGAAGCCACACTGAAATATGCTGCAACCCCAGGGGCAGGCTACCAAGTATGCAGCATGTGGCAGTGCTGGGTCCCAGGGGTGGGATGTCTCTTTGGCTCAGGCCCCTGGAGTCCACAGCATCATCCCTTGGTGAGCACTGCTGGGGGTCTTCAGTGGTTGCAATGGCTTTTGGGGTCCTCAGCAGCCCCTCCAGATCTGGTTGTTAGGGACCAGGGCAGGCAACCGAGGTACCGGAGTCAGTGGTGTGCACCCTCTTGTCTACAGGAGCCAGTTCCAGGTACCCATATCATGTCAGGGGCCAGCTGCAGACACATACAAAGTGGTGGAGTCCAGGACAGGCAGCAACCACTGGGGTCAACTACAGGCTCATGGGCAGTTGGCTCTCTTGTGGCTCTACAGTCTCCTCCTGGATGTGCACGCTGCCAGGAAGACTGGTGACAGCAGCTGGGCCAGGGACACAGAGGTGCACAGCTAGAGGGCTAACGGCAGGTGAGGGCAGGTGAGTGCCAGTGACACAAGACAGGGCCTGGTCCAGGCCCATGAGCAGCTGTGGGGGTCTGGCTATCAGCATGCTCTCCCATGGCTGCACAGTCTCCCCAAGATCTGTGCACTGCCATGGAGGCCACACAGGCATCAGGCCAGCAGCATGGAAGTGCACAGCTGGAGGGGCTAGCCCTAAGCATGTACCTGACAGGGAGGGCCAGCTGTGGCATCTTGTATTCATGCAGTTGCAGAGGCCAGAGCTGGCTCCAGCAGAGATGAGGCGAGGAGAAACAGTGGGGAGGCACTCAGATGGCCGCCATCAGTGAACGTGGGAACCTGTGGGGCCAGAGCTGGTGAAATCTGTAGCCCCTGTTTTTCTTCCCCATTCCTAGCTATCTCTATACATCTTAGTTTCTTCAGCTTCAGTGGGTTGAAACCAAAGAGAGATCTTTGTACAGGGTCCCCAAAACGCTCACTATACTCTTCTTTTCCTGGAAAGGGGAACCCTTTCTAGCTGGGAAGTTCCCTCTCGGCTCTTGAGCAATGCTGGTTTGAGGTATAAGGTGATACTGGCAAAATGGCACTGTCTTCCTTCTGTTCTTTTGCATTTATTCTCAGGTTTTTGTTCCACTGTGTTGCTAAAATTTCTTATGTGGACTCTAGAGCACTCCCAGAACTGTTTATACTCATGCATATCTGTCTAGTTGTCAATCTTTGTCAGGGACAAAGGATGGAGCTCCTACATCACAATTTTAGTGACATCATTCCCTTCAAAGATATTTTTTTTTAACTACCAATCACCATTATAATTTTAAAAAGAAGAAAGGACCTAATCTCAGAGCATAAAAAATGTAACAGTTCCTTAAATTTGACAAAGTTAACTTTATGAAACTGTAACATCCTTAATATTACTATTTTGTACAGGACTAACAGAAAGTTCATTTGTTTGCTATTGGCCCCAAAACAGCATTTGGGAACCAACTCCTTGGTCATGCAGCCCCCAGCAGTCTGCTCATCATAAGCTCATGCTTATTCTTTACTTGAGAGACCAGTATTCCAGGCTCACTAGACTCTTCCCTTCTTGCTGGACTACTAAGACCCTCCCTGGTCCACACAGGGAATCAGTCAGCTTCCCTATAAATGAATCATTACTACTTCATATTTTTAAACTGATCTCTAAGCCTTTTGAGATTAGGGATTGTCCAGCACAAATGTGGTGTTCTGTTCATTTTAGTGGATGAAATGACAAAGGATGGGTGGAGGGATGGAGGGATCCAGGGATGGAGGGAGGGAAAAAAGGAAGAAATCTTGGAATTTCGATGACTGCCTACTGATTGGAGCCCCATCTTACATTTGCACCATTTGTGCTTGGACATTCTGGAAATGCATGCATTTTGAACCTTTAACTCTACGTGTTCGCATACAACCTTCCTGTGTTACTGCCTCCCCAGTAGCTTTGGACTCCTCTTTCTATATTCAGTCTTTACATTTACTCTTCTATGCCACTGCCTGCTCCTTGGAGATTTCAAGTTCAGTCATTAGAGAAACTCATTGTTTCAGAAAAGTTTCTTTCAGTTTTTTCTCTAAATGGATACTCATCTTGAGAGGTTTTCTTGGTTTTTTTAAATCTATATTTCCACATATTGAAATTATATAAAGATACATTGAAGAATTATCAAATTGCACTTGATTTCAGAAATCAGTAAAAGGTTTTGAAACCTGAAACAAATTGTGCCTCACAACACAAACATAAAACAAAATGAACAGTAAAAATATCAAAGTGCAATAATCAGACATTGGAATTGAAGGTATGAGAGAAAAATCTAAAGATGAAGCTCTACTTGTCAATGAACTTCTTAGTAAGAGAGCAATATAAACAGGACAGAAAGTACCATGGCATAAGACCCTCAGGGAAGCCTGGAAGTAAGCATGAGGAACCGCAACAAGAACTGAGGCTTTCAAAAGCCAGTGTGCCCCACGTCCCTTCAAAAATGTCTGACTTTCCCCATTCGGAGACTTAGTCCTTGGAATTATGTGGACATCAAGAGGTATTCTCTTTGAAATGCAACTAACTTAGCCAGAGACAATACATTATTATAAATCTTGTTTAACTTAGCTTGCTCAGTATTTTTTTGTTTTGTTTTGTTTTTTTTTGTGAGAGGGCATCTCTCATATTTATTGATCAAATGGTTGTTAACAACAATAAAATTCTGTATAGGGGAGTCAATGCTCAATGCACAATCATTAATCCACCCCAAGCCTAATTCTCGTCAGTCTCCAATCTTCTGAAGCATAATGAACAAGTTCTTACATGGTGAACAGATTCTTACATAATGAATAAGTTCTTACATGGTGAACAGTACAAGGGCAGTCATCACAGAAGCTTTCGGTTTTGATCACGCATTATGAGCTATAAACAATCAGGTCAAATATGAATATTCGTTTGATTTTTATACTTGATTTATATGTGAATCCCACATTTCTCCCTTTATTCTTATTATTGTTTTTTTTAATAAAATGCTGAAGTGGTAGGTAGATACAAGATAAAGGTAGAAAACATAGTTTAGTGTTGTAAGAGAGCAAATGTAGATGATCAGGTGTGTGCCTGTAGACTATGTGTTAATCCGAGCTAGACGAGGGCAATCGGAGGACCGTTCTTCAGTCAAGGGTATACGAGTAGCTGCGCTCCCCTGCTAGAACCTCCAAACAAGCTTGCTCAGTTTTTAAAATTTGGGACAGAAGTCATAAATAGTAGAAGAGAAGTCTAGGATATGATTTGAAGAAAATTAAACAGAAAGAAAGAATTTAGAACATTAAAGTGTACTCCACCATTTCATATTTTTGTCTGACAAATCAAAATATGGGGTGTGTGTGTGTGTGTGTGTGTGTGTGTGTGTGTGTGTGTGTGTGTTACAACAGCAGTTATGTCTATGAATGGAGGTGGCAAAAATAAAAGATTGTTAAATAGAGCTACTTTCCATGGTGTGTAAAATTGTCAGAGCTGGTCTTAAATATTAGGAAGAAATTTGATAACTTCCTATCAACAAAAATATAGTTTGAGTTATAACTTTAACTTCAATTCATACATTAAAATTTAAGTTATGAATACTAAAAGCTCTAATGTTAAGGATTATCCCAATTTGGAGTTGGAATAACAAAATGTAGAAATTGGGATGACTCAACTGATTCAGTGGGAAACATAGTAAGACTTTTTACAAAGTTGATTCCAATTTTTTTTTACATAATGAGCTCCATCTCATTAATCTTTTCAAATTACTTCAGTACATGCACATGGCCATAAAAGTTTAAATAGCTCTTTTCACTCAGTCTATTTTATTTTATGCTCCAGTAGTTCAAAGGTTAGGACAAAAGGAAACCAAAACTGAGTCAGCCTGTTTATAAGCTGCTAAATCCATATGCTCTTCATCAACAATCTGATATCTATGGTACGCCCTTATTAAATGAAACTCATTATGGGCCTCTGAAGCCAGAAAGCTGTATCTTC
Source organism: Manis pentadactyla (assembly GCF_030020395.1). NCBI lineage: Eukaryota > Metazoa > Chordata > Mammalia > Pholidota > Manidae > Manis > Manis pentadactyla. The sequence goes on from NC_080021.1 coordinate 63,070,065, forward strand.
ATAAATCTTCCACTTACATAGCAAAGTAGAAGTAAACAAAGGCATATGTCCTGAAGGCAAGTGCCTAAGTCTTTCATTATTTCATTAGTTGTAACTCATTACAAATCGAAAAGCTCCTTATATCAAAAAACCTACCTACTGAACTCTAACCCTGGACTTTTCAGAAAATACAAATTGGTTGACTTGAATTCTGGTAAATGTGAATCTCAAGTTAGAAATCTACTGTCAGGATACTTGCAGATTATTAATTTACTTTAAAGGTTGGCAAATTAGCATTTCTAAAAGACAGACATTAACAACACAAATTTTCAGATGTCTTGAAACAGCCTCTTTGAAAGTATATTGAAACCTCATATTTTATGAAAAGGAAGCTATCTGTGGTTTTAAATGATTTAATCCACCAACAATTGTTACTGACCTGAGTCTACAACGTGTATACACATAAATAGAGCTATTTATGTGTATACAAATAAATAACAGAGGTAAATCTTAGTTGTCACTTTAAATATTTTAGGATGCAGATAATTTCCTATAGAAATTTATGCTATTTTAGTTTATAATTTTATTTCACCCTAATTCATTTTGTAGAGTTTAATACTGACTTTTGTTCCAGCCATCACATGGCAGACATGATTAACTTCCCACTACAAAAGACCTAGAAACCTAACGAACATATGCTTACATGCTCCAACTCACTAGCAAAAAAATAAAGACAATGCCAAAGGGATAATGATGGAGCAGAAGTGGGAAATAAGAACAATAACTGTGCAAACTTCTAGGGTAGCTCTAAGTATATGCTAATGTTGATAACATGAGACTTAGGTTTTATTATTTATGCAAAGACAAGGAACAAGAACTTGGAAAATGAGGAATTGAGATTGATATGTTTCATGTAAATCAGGGACTCTGGAAGAGATAAAGCTGCAGAGAAAATGTGACCAGGAGAAAAAACATACACAAGGAGATAATGGGATAGTTTGTCTGTCTTGCTATAGGTTTGGGCTGGGGGTACACAAGATTTCTACTAAAAGTTATAACCACAGGCCTGTTCCAAAGTGGATCTAGGTTTGAATTTACACTATCCATGTGTGGCTAAGGAATCTTTAAGCCTTAGTCATTAATACATAAATGGCCCCAAACTTATTCTAACCATGGAATGCCTAATAAAGCAAATAGAAAATTTCTCTGGTGGAAAATGTCTTCATTTCAGGCCATGAAGAATTCACTTAGGAAAAATTCACTGAAAAGGAATTTATAATGCAGATTTTAAAACAAATGAGGCAGGCACCAGTTTCCCACCCAGGGCCAGTGCAGTGATGGTACCTAGCAGTGAAGCTGGAAACTCCCAGTCCTAAACCCCAGTAAATCCCAACACCCAAGTGGGTTGCCCAGCAGGAATGTGAAGACCCCCTCGAGGCCCTGACAGAGAAAGGGATGGTCTTAGAAGAGGAGGAAGAGGAAGGAGAGAAGAAGGCAGTGCAGCTAGACTCTGCATATTGGCTGATTTTAACATCAGCTCCTCTAAGGTAGAGGAATATATGCTCTAAGCAGTGAGGGCTTTGTGGGCTTTCCTGTTACATACAGTGCTACTGAAAAATATTTCAGGAAGGCAAAAGAGCTGAAGGCTGCCCACATGGAAATTATGGCCAAGTTAGGGAAAATGTACTTGGATAAATTGAATTTAAAGGAAGTTCAGCCAGTCATCATCAAAGAAGATGCTCCTTGTGTCTGTTCCAGATCTGTATCAGGCAAAAACTCCAATCACCCTATCTCATTAATGACGTAACTTTCAGGGCCAGATTTGGGCCAGTCGCCCTCCTTGCAGATGTCTTCCTCTGAAGACCAGTAGCCCAACTTAAAAAAGAGTATCCTGAAGGAAAAAAAGAAGAATGATAACCTGTACTACATCAGCAATACGTGGACAAATATTTTTGTTGAAGATTATACTTAAGGTGAAAATGCTGACTTTCCAGAGGTTGGAAAAACAAGGAAGAAACCAAACGAATGAGTGTCAAAGTAACAGTGCCTGAGCCTTATCAAATGGTGATTAAAGAACAGAAGAAAAAACAAGAGAATATGAAATCTAAATCAGATATGCAAATGGTTCACAAACTGCTCAGAAAAAAAGAATATTGTATGCCTAAAACTAATATAATGTTAAATATCCATGTATCTGGACATTTATTATGAAAAATAATAAATAAATACATTTTAAAAAACAAGATGTAGAGTATGAGAAGAAATTCTGAGCCAGTCCGTCCTTTTCTCTCTTTATCATGATAGAGTCAAGCAAAATGAAGAATGGAGAAAGTCTATGAAGCAGGAAAACAAGTTTTTTGGCCTCATAAAGGCCATTTAAGTTTATAACAAAAGAGGAACAGAAACCAGGCAGTCCAGGAAAAACAGCTGAGAGGCTTTTTTTTAATCTAAAAAGAAAACAAATCACACTTTATAGAACATTAGGACACAGCTGACAGCCTGAGAGATTTTATAGAATTCATCCCCTCTGTCATGCAGGCCAGCTCACAGAAGTTTTCCTACAAGGACCCAAGTGGTCTAAAAAGGCTGAAAAGTTAAAGTGAAAAAGGTTAGGTGCCAGACTTCTTGATTTTGAAAATCTACATTATTCTAGGTGGGAAAAAGTGGCTTAGCTTTGAGAACAGAACAGAAAGAAGTACTGGCCTTTGGTGATTTGTTTGAAAAAGTTTTTCTGGAAAGCATGAATCAGTAAATATTTTTAAATTTTGCAAAATAAAAACATATGAGGGAAAAATTATGTGATAAACAAGAGTCATCAGGTATAGTATTTTTTATATTGCCCAATAATGCCAAGTGCTAGAACTACTAGAGTTCCAAAAATAAATAATTTCACACCAAAAAAGAATTGAAAACATAAAAGAAGACAAAACTCCATAAAAACATATGAGACCTTTTTAAATAACAAAATAGAATTTCTAAAAAAAAAAAATTTTTATGTTAGTATTATAATTCAAAATCAGACTGAAGATTTAAAGAGGGCAATAATAGAATGAATGGAAGAAAGGCACATTTTGAAACATAATGGGTAAGGGTTTTTCATAATTAATGAAAGGTAATTCTCAGATTCAGTAAGCACAGTATGTTACAAGCAAAATAAACTTTTTAAAGACTCTTAACAGTAGATACATTCTATCAACTTTTCAACACTAAAGACCAAAAGAAAAAATTTAAAGAACCAGAGAGTCAAGGAACAGCAATTAAGTTGAAACAGACTTATTTATAACAATACAAGTCAGAATACCAAAGAAAGAATAATTCAAATTGACATAAGAAAATCATTGGCATTCTAGAATTTTTAACCAGCTTATAATCATTTCCAACAGATAAAATATGAAAGTAATAACTTCTAATTTATAATTCTTTCATTATGATCTAATGAAAGAAGAAGAAAGATGGACACACAGGAAAGATAATAATGCAAAGAGGAGAAATGACAGGTAAGGAAGTTGGTAAAAATATTGGTAAACAAGTAGATAATCCTAAAAAATTGATATGTGAGAATTGCAATATTAATAATTAAAGTGTATAAAATTAGTAAAGTACTAATAGATGGTGTACACAAATGAAAGGAGACTAAAATGTGGGGTGAGAATAATCCAGGGGAATAACAGGGAAGATGACCAATGTTAAAATGCCTGAAGTCTGTTTTATTTAGGCAGAGGGAAGAGACGTTGGTTAATTGAACACTTTGTTAATTCAACAATGTCTTTTACATCTTTAAGTGTAACCTGAAAATGAATAGAAAGAGAATGTATAACTTCCAAAACAGAAGTGAGGAGGGTAGGGGTATGAAAGATATCTAAATACTTACATGCAATCTGACAACCTCTGTTTTAACCTTCAGTGAGCTGAGTCTGTTTGCTAATGTGATTAATGATACATTGAAAAAGAGAAAAAGAGAACAATGGGATATTTGAGACACACCTAAAACATGAAAGCATAGATTAAAAATGAAAGACATAATATCTAAAGAAATATTAAAAGAAATATGAGGGAGCTATATTAATGTCAAATAAAATGTACTTTAGATAAAAGATATTTGGGACAAAAATGGTTAGTATATAAGGACACAAAAACCATGCAGAAGACATTATGAATATGCATGCTCTTAAAATAACAGGATCTGATAATTTATAAGCAAATGTTTACAGAATTTACCAGGATAAAAAGTAATCCACTATCATAATAGATGATATCAGATTTTTTTATACTGGTAGAGATCAATATTAGAATAAAACATTAATAAGCTTGACCTGATGACCATATATACAACCACACACTAAAAAGAGAATTCACCTATTTTCTAAAAACACATGGAACATTTACCAAAATTGACCATTCTCTAGCTACTAAATCAGCTTCAACAAATAGTAAGGATTTGGTTTCATTCAGCATTTTTTCTCTATCCACATGCAATTATTTAGAAATCAGTAATAAGAAGATAACTTTTTTCAAGCTTTATATTTGAAAGCTAAAAAGCATATCTATAAATAACTTACTATTTAAAGAAGAAATCATAATGGAAATTAGAAAATACAACTAACCATTATGAAATACTACATATCAAAACTTATGGAGTGCAGTCAAATGGCACTTAAGAAAAATTCATAGCTTTAAATATTTCAAAATGTAAGAAAAAAGGTAATGGACCAAGCTACTCAATTTAAGAAATCAGCAAAAATCAGAATTCAACCAGAGAAAATTTGAAGGAAAAGTGAGAATTCATTTTTTAAAAAAGAAGCAAAATACTACTAAAATCATTAATCCAAAAGTTGGTCCTTTGGAAAATTAATAAAATAGTAAAGCCTCTAATAATATTGATTGGGGGAAAAATGAGACAGCATTAAATGAAAAAATATTAGAAATGAAAAAATTTGATTTGAAGTTCTAGGATACAAGATAAATTTGAAGAAATACAATGTTGCAAGGATTTGCCCTACAGATATCAGACTTACTACAAAGCTTGAGTAATTATGACATTGCAGTATTTTCTCAGAGATGGAAAGTGGACCAATAAAACAGAATAGAAAGCCCAAGAAGAGATATATACACACAGGAAATGACATGACAGAGATAATACTGAAAAACAGTGGGGAAAGGATGAATTATTAAGCAATACTAAAATAATTAGTCCCCCACAGGGAATAAGAAATGAATTTATATCCTTCCTCACCTATACAGATAAAATGTACAGGTGGGTTATAAACCTATTTGTTTAAAAAAAATTTTTTAAGTTAAACATTTTGGAAGAAAATATTCTATGAAATTTTTGTAGAAGCTATCTTAGATCACAAAAAGCAACCACAAATAAAAGATTGATAAATTTGACTACATTAAAATGCAAGGCTAGTGAACAAAAAAAATCATACATATACATATGCCTTAATCAAAAGGAAAAAAACAAGCCACATGTTTAAATAATGTATATACTATCCAGATCATATATGAAAAGTACCTACAAAGCAAGAAGAATAAAAATAATAATTCATTAGATAAATGAGCAATGAACTTGAACAATTTACACAGACCAGGAAAACTTCATGCCCAATGTATACACAAGAAGACACATAACTTCATTAGTATTTGGATAAATTTTAAATAAAACGATAATGAAATATTCTTTCACACACTTCAGGTTGGCAAATATTTTAAACTTTGGCAGGACTAAGTTAGACAAGGCAAATTCTCATATACCATTGATGGAAGCATAATTTGATAAAACTACTTGGATACAAGGGATTAGCTTAGCTTAAAGATGGTGGTGTGATAGGTGAGACAGAAACCTCCTCCCAAAACCACATATAATATGAAAATGTAGCAAATACAACCAATCCTGAGAGAGCAATAGGAAAGAAGGCTGTGGCAGATTGCCTACAGCTGGGGAACAGAGCAGACCTCACAGAAAAGGTAAAGTACCAAAGCCTTGATCCAGCATGACCCAAACACTTCCCTCACCCCAGCTCACCAGCAGGGAAAAGAAACGGAGCAGGAGGGGTGGAGGTCTAGGGCTGTTGAATACCCAGCACTCTGGGACCACAAACCTACATTATATCGTGCTCTGTAGATTAGTGGGGTTGGAAAGCTAAGACGGACAGAATACTTAGAAAGACTGAGATTCCAACCACTTGAGGAGAAGAGATACCCACAACCGGCCACTCTGGGACTAAACAAAGGCAGACAGGCACTCTGAGAGACTTCCTAACAGCAGGAGGGCTGCTAAAGGGGCAAGGACTACACAGAGCTTGCTGATCAGGAGAAAGATAGGTGGACAAAATTGTCCAGGTGCACTCAGCCCAGCAGGTTGGGAACTTTCAGAAGCTTCAGACATTCCATCCCCCATGACTGGCCATGCAGGCATGAGGCACCCCACCTGCAATATGAAGCCGCCTTCTCCTTCCTCCCAGCTGGCACCGAGTCGCAAATGGCTGCCCCCGCCATTGTGCCAGACCAGCCAGAGGACAACACTGCCTATGGCAGCTACAAGTGCACAGCATAGAGGTTCTTTCCTGAGCACTCGGCCCACTGGACCTAGCAGTAGAGGCAGGCACTGCAGCTGGGAAGCAGGAAAGAGCTCTTTCCTCCCTGCAGTTACCAGTGTCATTCGTCTGAGACCCACACCATCACTCCAGGGTTTGAGCAGCTACAGAAAGTAGAGCTTCTGGGCACTAGATGGTGCCATGTACAAATATGAAATATCAACAGAAACAGGTTCAAACCACAATCCCACAAACACTAGAAAGAGGGCCGAGTGAAACTGAACTCACCAATGTTCCTCAAAGAGATTTCAAAATAAAAAATATTTAAAATGTTCATGGAGGTACAGAAAAATATTCAAGACCTCAGGGAGGAATTCAAGAATGAGATACACACTTTGAAAAATGCAGTATCTAAAGTGAAACATACAACGAAGGGATTTAAAAACAGATTAGGTGAAGTAGAGGAAACAGCAAATGAAATAGAAATTAGAGAACAGGAATACAAAGAAGGTGAGGCACAGAGAGAAAAAAGAATCTCTAGGAATGAAAGAATATTGAGAGAACTGTATGACCAATCCAAATGGAACAATATTTGCATTATAGGGGTACCAGAAGAAGAAGAGAGATAAAAAAGGATAGAAAGTATCTTTGAGGAAGTAATTGCTGAAAACTTCCCCAGTCTGGGGAAAGAGATAGCCTCTCAGACCATGGAGGTGCACAGATCTCCCAAGAAAGGGACCCAAGGATGACAACTCCAAGATATATAATAATTAAAATAGCAAAGATGAAGGATAAGGACAGACTTTTAAAAGCAGCCAGAGAGAGAAAAAAGATCACCTACAAAGGAGAACCCATCAAGCTATCATCAGACTTCTCAACAGAAACCTTACAGGCCAGGAGGGAGTGGCATGTATATTTAATGCAATGAAGCAGAAGGGCCTTGAACCAGGAATACTCTATCCGGCAAGATTATCATTTAGGTTTGAAGGAGGGATTAAGCAATTTCCAGATAAGCAAAAGTTGAAAGAATTTACATCCCACAAACCATCTCTACAGTGTATTTTGGAGGGACTGCTATAGATAGAAATGTTCTCGTAAGGCTAAATAGTTGTCACCAGAGAAAATAGAGCCACAGTAAAGAAAGTAGAGCAATTAATTACTAAGCAAATGCAAAATTAAATCAACTACCCCCAAAGTCAACCAAAGGATAGACAAAGAGTACAGCATATGATAATTAGTGTATAAAGAACGGAGGAGGAAGAAAAAGCAGGAACAAAAAAAAAGAACCTTTAGATTGTGTTTGTAATAGCATACTAAGTGAGTTAAGTTAGACTGTTAGACAATAAGGAAGTTACCCTTGAACCTTTGGTAATGACAAATCTAAAGACTACAATGGCAATAAGTACATACCTATCAATAATCACCCTGAATGTAAATGGTCTGAATGCACCAATCGAAAGACATACAGTCACTGAATGGATAAAAAAACAAGACCCATCTATATGCTGCCTACAAAAGACTCGCTTTAAACCCAAAGATATGCACACACTAAAAGTGAAAGGATGGAAAAAGATATTTCATGCAACTAATAGGAAGAAAAAAGAAGGAGTTGCAGTGCTTGTGTCAGACAAAATAGACTTTCAAAACAAAGAAAGTCACAAGAGACAAAGAAGGACATTACATAATGATAAAGGGGTCAGTCCAACAAGAGGATATAACCATTATAAATATCTATGCACCGAACATAGGAGCACCAACATATGTGAAACAAATACTAACAGAATTAAAGGAGGAAATAGAATACAATGCATTCATTTTAAGTGACTTCAACACACCACTCATTCCAAAGGACAGATCAACCAGACATAAAATAAGTAAGGAGACAGAGGCACTGAACAGGTGGACCTAACAGACATCTACAGAACACTCCACCCAAAAGCAGCAGGATACACATTCTTCTCAAGTGCACATAGAACATTTTCAAGAATAGATCACATACTAGGCCACAAAAAGAGCCTCAGAAAATTCAGAAGGATTTCTGAACCAGCTTCTCAGACCACAAAGATATGAAACTAGGAATAAATTATGCAAAGAAAACAACAAAGCCCACAAATACATGGAGGCTTAACAACATGCTCCTATATAATCAATGGATCAATGACCAAATTAAAACAAAGATCAAGCAATATATGGAGACAAATGAAAACAAAAACTCAACACTGCAAAATCTGTGGGATGCAGCAAAGGCCGTGCTAAGAGGGAAGTATTTTGTAACATAGGCTTACCTCAGGAGAGAAGAATAAAAATACCATAAAAACAGTCTAAATTCACAATTGATAAAACTAGAAAAAGAAGAAAAATGAGACCCAGTCAGTAGAAGGAGGTACATAATAAAGACCAGAGCAGAAATAAATAAAATTGTGAAGAATAAAACAATAGAATCAATGAAAGCAGGAGCTGGATCTTCAAGAAAATTAACAAAATAGATAAACCCCTAGCCATACGTACCAAGAAAAAAAGAGAGTCTACACACATAAAAAGAAACAGAAATGAGAAAGGAAAAATCACTATGGACAGGACAGAAATACAAAGAATTATTAGAGAATACTGTGAAAAATTACATGCTAACAAATAGGATAACCTAGGAGAAATGGACCACTTTCCAGAAAAATACAACCTTCCAAGGCTAACCCAGGAAGAAACAGAAAATGTGAAGAGATCAATTACTACAACAAAATTGAATTGGTAATCAAAATACTACTTAAGAACAAAACTCCTAGACCAAATGGCTTCACCACTGAATTTTACCAACATTTAGTAAAGACCTAATACCCATCCTTCTTAAAGTTTTCCAAAAAGTTGAAGAGGAGGGAGTACTTCCAAACTCATTCTATGAGGCCAGCATCACTCTAATACCAAAACCAAGCAAACACCACAAAAAAAGAAAATTACAGATCAATATCCCTGATGAACATAGATACAAAAATACTCAACAAAATATAAGCAAATGAAATAAAAACATACATCAAAAAGATCACCCAGCATGATCAAGTAGGATTTATTCCAGAGATGCAAGGACGGTACAATATTCAAAAATCCATCAACATCATCCACCACATTAACAAAAAAGGACAAAAAACACATTATAATATCCATAGACATCAAAAAAGCATTCAACAAAGTTCAACATCCACTCATGATAAAAACTCTCAACAAAATGGGTATAGAGGGCAAGTACCTCAACATAATAAAGGCCATATATGACAAACCCACAGCCAAAATCATACCTAACAGTGAAAAGGTAAAAGATTTTCCTTTAAGTTTGGGAACAAGACAAGGATGACCACTCTCTTCACTTTTATTCCACATAGTTCTGGAGGTCCTGGCCATAGCAATCAGACAACACAAAGAAATAAATGGCATCCAGATTGGTAAGGAAGAAGCTAAACTATCATTGTTTGCAGATGACATGATATTGTACATAACAAACCCTAAAGAATCCACTCCAAAACTATTAGAACTAATATCTGAATTCAGCAGATTTGCAGGATAGAAAATTAATACACAGAAATCTGTTGCATTCCTATACACTAATGATGAACTAGCAGAGACAGAAATCAGGAACACAATTCCATTCACAATTGCATCAAAAAGAATAAAATTCCTAGGAATTAACCTAACCAAGGAAGTGAAAGACCTATACCCTGAAAACTACAAGACACTCATGAGGGAAATTAAGGAAGTCACCAACAAATGGAAATACATGCCATGCTCATGGATAGGAAGAATGAATATTGTCAAAATGGCCATCCTGCCTAAAGCAATCTACAGATTCAATGCAATCCCTATCAAAATATCAACAGCATTCTTCAACTAACTAGAGCAAATAGTTCTGAAATTCAGATGAAACCACAAAAGACCCTGAATAGCCAAAGCAATGCTGAGAAGGAAGAACAAAGCTGGGGAGATTATGCTCCCTGACTTCAAGCTCTACTACAAAGCCATAGTAATCAAGACAATTTGGTACTGGCACAAGAACAGGCCATAGACCAATGGAACAGACTAGAGAGCCCAGTTATAAACCCAAGCATATATGGTCAATTAATATATGAAAAAGGAGCCATGGATATACAATGGGGAAATGACATCCTCTTCAACAGCTGGTGTTGGCAAAACTGGACAGCTACATGTAAGAAATGAAGCTGGATTATTGTCTAAACCCATGCACAAAAGTAAACTCAAAATGGATCCAAGACCTGAATGTAAGTCATGAAACCATAAAATTCTTAGAAAAAAACATAGGCAAAAATCTCTTGAGTATAAACATGAGCAACTTTTTCCTGAGCACATCTGCTTGGGCAAGGGAAACAAAAGCAAAAATGAACAAATGGGACTACATCAAGCTAAAAATATTCTGTACGGCAAAGGACACCATCAGCAGAACAAAAAGGCATCCTACAGTATGGAAGAATACATTTGTAAACAACATATCCAACAAGGGTTTAACATCCAAAATATATAAAGAACTCACATACCTCAACACACAAAAAGCAAAAAACCTGATTTAAAAATGTGCAGAGGATCTTAACAGACACTTCTTGAAAGAAGAAATTCATATGGCCAACATGAAAAGATGCTCCACATCGCTAATTATCAGGGAAATGCAAATTAAAACAATGACATATCACCTCACACCAGTTTGGATGGCCAACATCGAAAAGACAAGGAACAACAAATGCTGGCAGGGATGTGGAGAAAGGGGAACCCTCCTACACTGCTGGTGGGAATGTAAATTAGTTCAACCATTGTGGAAAGCAATATGGAGGTTCCTCAAAAAACTAAAAATAGAAATACCATTTGGCCCAGAAATTCCACTCCTAGGAATTTACCCAAAGAAAGCAAGATCTCAGATTCAAAAAGACATATGCACCCCTATGTTTATCACAGCACTATTTACAATAGCCAACATATGGAAGCAACCTAAGTGTCCATCAGTAGATGAATGGGTAAAGAAGATGTGGTACATATACACAATGGAATATTATTCAGCCATAAAAAGAGAACAAATCCTACCATTTGCAACAACATGGATGGAGCTAGATGGCATTTTGCTCAGTGAAATAAGCCAGGCAGAGAAAGACAAGTACCAAATGATTTCCGTCATTTGTTGAGTATAACAATGAAGCAAAAGGGAAGAAACAAAACAGAAGCAGACTCACAGGCTCCAAGAAGGGACTAGTGGTTACCAAAGGGGAGGGATGGAGGAGGGTGTGTAGGGAGGGAGGGAGAAGGTGATTGAGGAGTATTATGATTGGTACACATGGTGTGGGGTGGGACACAGGGAAGGCGCAGAGAAGACAAGTAGTGACTCTGCCACATCTTACTACACTGATCAACAGTGACTTCCATGGTATATGGGGGAACTCGATAATATGGATAACTGTAGTAACCAAACGTTTTTCATGTGAAACCTCCATGAGAGTGTTTATAAGTGATGCCTTAATAAAATAAAAAAACTAATATTGCACATTATAAAGAACAGTAAAATTCATGGTACTAATTAAGAAAAAAACCTACTTGGACACAGTCTAGTTAAGTTGGAAGTGCTCCGAATCATTACTCAGCCTTCTATTCTTACACACCATAAAGAAACTCTCTCGTGTGAAGTTAAGTGTGCATTAAAAGAATGTTTATTGCAGCACTGTGTTAATAGTGGAAAATTGTAAACAACCTAAATGTCCATCAGCAGGGAAATAGGTACATTGCAGTATTTCAATACAATGACAACGAATGACAGCTACATGTATCAATCTGGCTATATCTCAAAAATTTAAATGTTGGGTTATGATATCATATAAATGTTTAAAGATGCAAAATGATGTTATGTATTTTATTGGCATACAGTAAACATATGTAGCAAAAAATACATATCCTAAATGGTAAACAGGAAAATTCATCATGGGAAAGAGAGCTGTAAATAAAACTAGGAAGGCACATACTGGAGGTTCAAGTGTATTTTTAATGGTTTACTTTTCTTTAAAATTTCTTAAAAGTACAAAAATAAATAATAAATAAATGTGGCTTTAAGACAAATCACAAAATGAATCCTAACTAAAACCAGTCAAATTAGATATCATGAAAAGCATATAATTCACAACTAAGTAAATAAAAGTACTGGTCTCCTAGCTTCTCTGCAATTGAGAGCTATGGATCTTTAACATCTAACAGTGTACTCTTCCATTGTTTATAGGTGCACACCACCTTTCTGTAATAAATGAAAAATCACTATAATGATAAAATACACTTGTCTAGCAGGTGGTTCTGGCTGGATCATGGATCTCCAGCCAACTAACCCAGATTTCTTCACAAGGTGGCAGCATTCCAGAGGGAAAGCCTTGATGGGCAGGCACTTTTCTGGCCTTTGTTTAAATCATATTTGCTGAGTCCCATTAGCCAAACCATGGCACAAGGACAAGCCTAGGGTCAGTGTAAAAACGGTCTGCACACACAGATGGAAACAGAGAAGGGTGAGGCCATCTACTGTACCAATCTGCCACATAGGTACCAAGCTCAAATTAAAGTGCCATCAGGATGGAGTCGCCTGATATTTGGGTGGGGTCAAAGGTATCAGAAAAAAGGACTTAAAAAGATGGCTATATCCTATATTTCCTGTGTAACCTACTTGAAAAACTGTTTAAAAAAATAAAGCCCTGAGAACATGGCAGCATTTAGGGCAAGCAATCCAGGAGATGTTTATTCAAAGAGAGAAAAGTAATTGTATAACTGTAACAGAAAGAAAGATACTAAGTATTATAGAAGGCCCTCTTGTTGGTAATCTAGAAGACAACAAGTTTACAACATACTCCCACCCCTGAACCTAAAAGCTTTTCCAGGAAAACAGCAATGGGTATTCAAGGACAGGAATATAGAACTGTTATACAAGAGTGTTACATTTACAGCCATAGCTATGATTCACAGAATTGCAAGTATTGCTCACAAGAGCATTGTCTCAGTGCATTCAGACTGCTATAACAGAATACCACAGACTGAGTGGCTTATAAACAACAGAAATTTCTTGTTTACAGTTCTGGAAGCTGGGAAGGCCAGTATAAAAGCACCAACATGGTCACCTTCTGGTGAAACCCTCTTCCTGGTTCATGGCTGGTGCCTTCTCACCGGGTCCTCAGATCTCTCTGGAGCCTCTTTCACTAACCATAAAGGCCCCACCCTCTTGACCTAAGCATCGCCCAAAGGCCTGCCTCCTAATGCTCTCATCATTCAGAGTCAGGATTTCAACATATGAATTTGGGGTGGTGAGGAAGGGGAGACAGACCAGAGCAAGAATTCAGAACACGGTTCTCCGAAGGTAATGCGGTGCCCTAAAATGTTCATATAACAGAAACTTTTCATTCAAAGGCTTAAGTTGCAGTCCACTTCTAATGCAATGAAATTCAAAATACTCGGCCTTCTTTCCTGTCTGACTCAAGCCTAATATTCCAACTGCTCCTACATGAGCGGATTTCCCCTAGTCTTTGCATCAAATATGTTTCCAGAGTAATTGCTTCAATCCTGTGATTCCATGATCCCACTTTCTGACTCCTTCTAGTTTGCCCAGCCACAATTAACCTTGTCATGTCTCGTTAAAAAATGTATTTGGTACGTCATGACACGTTGCTATAGCATATTTTTGGTTGAATCCCAACCCAGCAAAGTATACCAAGGTCACTGTCATCTGTCCTCACAATATGATTTGATGAAGGCTTAGGCCAATTATAAGTATTTTCTGAAGATAGTAAGAGAGGAATTAGATTAAACATTGTAAATGGGACTAATCCACAACAACATTTGGAGGCCTTGGTGCCCACAGCCCAAGGCAAACATGGGGAAGGAGCAAGCAATGTGCTATGCAGTTTGCTCTGGACATTAATATGGGGCACCATCAGGGTCGGCCATAAAGCACAGTGTTCCTCCTGAGAACCTAAACCAAATATGTGCCTACAGGGAATATACCAGTTGACCTGCTGAGGATATTCCAGGTGGTGTGAGGACAATGCAGCTTGGCTCTAAAAGGATAAAGATACAAGAACCCAGTGTATATAGTTCTTCTTATACAGGATAAAGTATTCTTAGGAGTGTAAGACTATAGAAGAGGGAAGTTTAAATATTTTGAGTGTATATCATAAACATATTAACTGGCAAACTCAGTATGTGTTAGTGTGTGGTATGGTCTAGGATGTGTGAAACAGATACTGATCGGTATAATCCACAGATACCATTTCCAATACTTAGACCAGAGACTCAACCATTTTTGTCCTAGAGACACCTTAGACAATGAAGTCTAAAAATACCTTCTCAGAATACTCTTAAATGCATTAAATGAAACACATTTAGTTACAAAGGAAACAAATTATATTGCTATGCAGTTATCAAAACCTCCAAAAATAAATATGATAAGGCATTGAATGCACTCCTTTACTAACACTTTAAAAAACAAGATCTGGTTATGAGGTTAATAAATACCATGATAATTACCATAACAAATAATATTAGATACCTGCAACTACTTGTCAGGAAGTGAATAGTTTCATGTTTCTGCATGGTTAGGACTTTCAGAGCAACTTTTACTGGAACCAAGATTAAAGGGCAAATCTTGGAAGCTAAACAATAACTGAATAAATAGTAAGTAAACTCAGAAAAACGATATACCTCCTAGAGGTATGTGTTTACATTTCAAAGGGAGATAAAAAATAAAATCTGGAGCCATGAAAACATTCCAGGGATTGTAACTCAGAGAAGTTTATTTTATCTTCCCCCTGGAGATAGAGATTAGTATGCCAAAGGCTAAGAACCCAGAGACCCTCCCCTTCTCTTACCAAGGAGACTGTATTTCATTAGAGAAATTAGGTTGCTCTTCCTCTCTTAGGAGGGAAGGGTGCAATGTGTCTATTAGCTCCCAGACTCAAAATGTGGGGATTTCTCTTCTCTGGTGTAAGAAATCCCTTTTGTCCATTTGGGGGGTTAGGGGCGGGGAGAAGAATCAGACCATGGGAAATAAATGTGGTTATTGTTGTAAGTAAAAGTGGTAGGTCTGTCTTGACGCAGAAACTTCATATTGTCATCCAGAATAATAGAATTAAATATAGTTAGTCAAAGCTTATCAAGCTTGTATTGGGTTGATGCAAACCAGAAGTGTTAAAAAAAAAATGCAGAGTTAGGTCTGAGTCACCACCAATGATAACATCTTCAATTCATTTATCAAACATTTATTGAATATCCAATATGTGTAAAACATTGCATTGGGTACTAGGTATATAGTACTGAATAAAACACACCCTTCCCTTTCTTTTGTGACTTTTACAGGTTGAGTGATCCCAGGAAGTAAGAAGTGAGATGGAATTGAGAAGGAAAACAATCAACTTTTTAAAACACAGTGATATCTTAAAGAGACATAGCACCAATTTCTTTTTAAATGAAATAAACAGAGAATAATGGTGCCAGAGCTAAAGACTTCCCAGGTCAGTAGTCAGAGTAAACCTCTTTTTCTCAACATAATGGAGGAAAAGTAATTAATCATTCAAAGACCTGGAGAAGGTGCTTCAGCAGAATAGACATAATTTGTAAAGACCCTAACACAGAAAAGATTTTGCACGTTTGAATGAAGAAGTTCCAGTGTGTTCACAAAAAAGGCTAATTACTTTATGATTAGCATATGCTACTACTGCATATATGCTTAAATATGTCCATTTGATCTGCCTCCCTAATTGCATTCTAGTATTTCACCACATGTACTCTTTCTCTCCCAAAACATATATACTAATCTGTGGCAAGATGCTGGAATTTAACAAGTATATTATACGGACTAGGCTTAGCAATAGTTTTAAAGCAATATATTACTAATAAAAATAAACACACTGCATGGTCTGATGTCACATGAGTCACCTGTTATCACAAAAACCACTTTTAATGAAAATAACCTAACAGTACCTGGTCTGACAAAAAGAAGACAGCATTTACCAGTTGCCAACAGCATTTCAGCTGCTGTCTATTTCAGCTGCTGCTCTCACAGCCAGGCTGACTGGCAAAGCTAGAACCAGTGTCTATGCGGTGATGTCCCTGCAGGGAGCTAAGGGAGGATGTCGTGGCCTCTTGAGCAATGACACCACACCGCACACCACTCACAGCAGTTCTTACAAGCTGCAGTCCCCGCAGGCTAGGGCTGAACTGTGCATCTGGCTCTCAGTGAAGCTGATTGTGTGGTTACTTCAGTTTTACCTAGTTACTCCCAGTTGGGGATCTTAACTCTTCAGATTGTGGCTTTTATGTTTTGTAATGGGAAGTATTACATTCTTGATGTACACAACAACAGTGACAAGTGTTTGTTCTTGGTCCCAAGTGCTTGTGAGTGACCAGTACTGCTCTCTGATGACTTCCTTTTCATATGCCCTCCAGTTTGTTTAATTTCAGCTCAAGGAAAAATACACTTGGTAAATTCCTTAAGCAAAAATTGAACCTAGGGGAAGGGTAAAACTGTTATCATCTAGACTGCTGACTAACCTGGAGCTTTACATCTTTCGAAGGTTTTTAACCATTTCACCAGAGAAATGATTCATTTTAGACCAGGGTTTCTGGCTGTTGCCTTGATTCTGTGCAAACAACAGGGTAAGTTAGAAGCTTTAGTCATAACTTGTCTGTTTTTTTTTTTTTCTTTCCTTATTGCATTGGTTTGGACTCATACTATGATGTTAGTAGGAGTCATTGCCTTGTTCTCAAGGTAAAGGATTCATCTGTAAGTATTACATTAGCTCTAGGGTTTTTTGTAGAAGACTTTCCTCAGATTGAAGAAGTTTCCTTCTAAGTATGCTGAGATTTTTGGTCATGAATATTCAATTTTATCAAATATCTTCCTACTTCATTGGATTATGTGTTTTTTCTTCTTTACTCCATTAGTATATTGATTTACATTGATTGGTTTTCAATATTGAGTAGGATTTGCATTCACAAAATAAACCCTACTTGGTTACAGTGTATGATTCTTTTGATATATTTTTAGACTTTTATACTTAATTAAGTAGTTGTATATTTTATATACAAGTTGCTAATATTTTATTGAGGATTTTTGCATCTATATACATGAAGGATATCAGTCTTTAGTTTTGTTGATGTTTGTTTATACTGCCTTTATGCTGGCCTCACAAAATGAGTTGGAAATTTTTCCCTCATCTTTTATTTTTCTGGAAAAAAATTATTTTAAATTGGTGTTAAAACCTTTGCTTTCAATTTTCTAACATATGTTTAAGAACTCATAGTTGAAGAATAGTCTACTCTTCTTAGCCAGATATATATGTTACTACTGCTCTTTCATCATTCCTGTTATTTCAAGTTTCCTTTTGGTATCATTTCCCTCCTATCTGACCAAGTCTCTTTAAGCATTTCTTTTAGCACTGGTCTGCTTGTGAGAAATTCTCTTAGTTTTCCTTCTTCTAAGATTCCTTTTTCTCTCAATCCTGAAGAACATTTTTACTAGACACTGAATTTCAAATTGATATGACAAAGAGGCAAGAATATAGAATAGTCTCTTTAATAAAAGATGTTGGGAAAACTAGACATCCACATACAAAAGAATGAAATTGGAATCCTATTTTACAGCATACACAAAAATCAACTCAAAATGGATTAATGATTTGATTTGAACATAAGACCTGAAACCATAAAACTCCTAGAAGAAAATACAGGTGGTAAGCTGCTTGTCATCAGCCTTGGCAATGATTTTTTTCAACTTGACACCAAAAGTAAAGTCAACAAAAGTGAAAGTAAACAAGCAGGACTATTTCAAACTAAAAATCTTTTCCACACAAAGGAAACCATCAACAAAATGAAAACTACAGAATGGGAGAAAATATCTGCAAAACATAAACTTGATAAGAAGTTAGTATCCAAGATATATAAAGAAATCACACAACTCAATATCAAAAAAGAGTCCAATTTTTAAAAAAGGCAGAATCGAATAGACATTTTGACAAAGAAGACACAGATGGCCAACAGGCACATGAATAGATGCTCCACATCCCTGATCATCAGGAAAATGCAAATCAAAACCACAATGAGGTATCACCTCACACCAGTCAGAATGACTAGGAAAGAAAAAAAGAAGGAAGGGAGGGAGGAAGGGAAAAGAAAAAAGAGAAGAACAAGTGTTGGTAAGGACATGGAGAAAACAGAACTGTATGCAATGTTGGTGGGAATGTAATTGATGCAGGCACTATGGAAAATAGTGTGGGGGTACCTCAAAAAATTAAAAGCAGAACTACCACATGATCCAGCAACTTCACTTCTGGGTATATAGCCAAAGGGAATGAAAATAGGGTATCAATGAGATACCATACTCCCTTGTTCACTGCAGCATTATTTACAATAGCCAACATATGGAAACAACCCAAGTATCTATCACTGAATGAATGGGTAAAGAAGATGTGGTATATGTACAATGGAATATTATTCATCCATAAGAGAAAAAGGAAAACCTGCCATTTTTGACAACGTGGATAGATCATGGGGGCATTATGCTAAATGAAATAAGCCAAACAGAGAAAGACAATCCTGTGTAGTACCACTGACATATGGAATCTTTTTTTAAAAAGATTTATTATAGTAACAAAGAAGATAAAAATGGTTTCCAAGGGCTAGGAGGTAGAATAGGAAAAGCTTGGTAAAAGGGTACAAACATTCAGCTATGAAATAAAAAAGGTCTGAGGATCTAATGAAAAACATGGTGACTATAGTTGATAACACTGTATTATATAATTGAAATTTGCTGAGAGTAGATCTTTAAAAATATTCTCACTCACATCACCAAAAAGATAAATATCTGCATATGGTTGCTTATTTTTAAGTCTTTAGTTTTGCAGATGCAATTAGTTCTAAAATTTCCATTTGGTTATTCTTTTTATCTTGTACTGCTTTTCTGAGAATTCCTATCTTTCTGTTCCTTTCAAGGGGGTTTGTTCTTACTTGAGCATTTTTATATCTACTTCGAAGTCTTTATCAGAAAATTCCAACATCTTTGTTATCTGTTGGATAACAACATATACATCTGTTGATTGTATTTTCTCATGTGAATTAAGATTTTCCTGGCTCTTCATCTGCCAGATAATTTGAATTGTATCCTAGGTGTTTGGAATGTGTAATGCTGATGCCTTTGTTTAAGCAGGCAATTGACCAGTTGGGTTCTGTCCCCTTTCAGACACTGTCTGCTCAGTTTCCAAGGCCTTTCCAAAGCAGTGCTATGTTGATCTCTCCTGCAAGTGCACTTGACTAGTCTGGGATTTTGGTAGTAGTCTAGCCCATGGCCTAGTTTCCGAAGTCTATGTATGCTGTTTAAGATTCAGGCTTGTACAACTCAAGGGTAAGCCCAGGAATTCATAAACAGTTTAAAGGGTCACTTGCTCAGCAGCCTCTTCTCTACAATCTCCCCAATACTTTCCTCTTTCTGAGTGTTCCCCTTTTCTGGTTCTCTAGCCAGAAAGCTGGGGCTTCATTTACCTGCTTTTCTGTGCACTTCCCATGGGTGTACCTGCTTTAGGGCCAAATGGTGGGAAGATGAAAAGAGAGAAAAAACAACAGGGGTTCACCCCACCGTCTGCTGGCTCCCAGTCTCCAAGGGAAGAGGAAGATCACACTCCTCACAGTCCTGGATTTCCCCTGGCCTCTGACTGCTGTTGCTGCCACGACCATTACAGGAGTGCTTGGGACATGGGGTGAGAGAGAAGAGAGAAAAAAATGAGTGATTTCCACATGCTCTCTAAGCATTAGATCCCCTTCCTACTCCTCTAGCCAGAATTAACACATACCTGGGCTTCTTTTGTCTCTCAGGCTGTGTCTGAATCAAGGTGTAATCTATACTCTAGGTATTTTAGTTTGAGGAATTCCTTTTGATTCTAGGAAGTTGAGAAAGGGATAAGTCTCAAGTCCAGAAGAGAAACAGAGTATTTTAGGCTCGCAATCAGGTCTGATTTTAAGAAAAGAAGTAAAGAGATAAGTACTTTTCTGGTTGTTAAGCCAATCTGACAGCAGAAAAAAAAAGAAGTAGGGTTGATGACAGAAGCTTTTCCCAGGACTAAAGCCCACATTTGTCAAGGTGTCACCAGGCAGTTGTTCTACAGAGATATTTCTAACAGCCACAATTTCTCTCTAATTAATAGAATTTGTCCACTTTTCTTTGGTACCTCCTATTAATCAAAGCCTAAAAATGTCATGACACAAGCAGAATTGATACAGAAGATTTTTCAGTTATGTTATTAAGCATTACATAAACAGACCATATTACACTATGATGATTCCAAGAATAGGCAGTTAAGGTACATCTGGTAGGTCTGTTTACTGGCTATTATTCCAAGTAAACCCTCCCTTTTGAGTTAATTACACTCAGCTACCAATAGGTGCTTCATGGAAGTTCTACTCTAGCTTTGACATATGAATTATGTCATGGTGAGTTACCTTCTAAGACTTCATTAATACCAGTTTGAACAACTATTAGTCAAAAGTCACACTTCACCATGGAAATCCATGGTAGACATGAAAGAATGAAGTAGTATTGAATTATGCCAAATTCTCTACAATTTATAAACTTCGCCAAGTAGAAAAGCAGTCAGGAGAGAGAGAACACATTCTATCTCCCATCCATTGGTTTTAAAGTAAGAGTAATAGTTGCAGAACTGATTAAGTGACTTTAAAGGTGCACCTAGGATAGAAGCTCTTTAAATGAGTGCTGCTGCAAGGATACCTTTCTGTGGTTTCTCACAACAAGAAGTGAAAGGAGCTGCTGTTTAAGACAGAGATGATGTCTCAAGACCCAGTCTTCTTGTTTTCACAGAGCATAATGTTAAAGTCGGTTGTTAGAAGCGCATATGTGTTTATATGGTCCACTCCAAAGTAAAGTCTCAAGCATAGAAAATAAAGTGTTGTTGAATCACTGTTTCTTTATCATTGCTAACCTAGAATCCATTAAATGGCACTGACTGTCCTAAACTTAATTTGAGCCACGAATATTCTCAATGTATTACCATGTTACTGAAAAGACACATGCACCACACATTTTTACCTCATCTGCCTTTCAGCATCTCAGAATTATAGCTCAGCACTGATTAAAAATAGGATTTAAGCAAAGACAAGTTCAGGTGACTGTCTTGGATGATCCAAGGCATGTATATTTGGCTGAGTGGTTAGCTTTAGTTTACACCAAAGGCTTTATATTCCTGCATTAAAATGGTTTAAAAGCCTATGCAAGCTACTGACATTTATTGATTCGAATATATTTTTGTCTCCTTGGGAAAATGTCCCGTGTGGAAATTTTCACAATTCTGAATGTCTCCTCAGACATCTATTCTGTGCCAGAAAACACCATTTCATAACCTAAAAGCCCTCTTTGATGTTCTCTATGTTATATTCATTAATGGCCTCCATTACTGAAATATTGAAATTCCTCTCCTTCAGACAGCCTTCACCCTCTAGGAATTCACTCATGTTTTAGTCCCTCAGCCTTTTCCCTTGATCAAAGTCAGAATTTACAAAAATCCTTACACTCTACTACGTCAAGACTGGTTTAGGAATTTTGAAAAAATATGACTGTCTACTCACTTCAAAGGAATATTATTTACAAATCTAAGAAAAAAGTAGAGTCCATATACCACAACAGCAAACTTTTGGTAAGTGTCACTATAAAGACATGAAGAAGATACTAGCAAAGCATAAAGGAGGACCCCTAGGCCAGTGAGGACAATAGTAACTTTCAATTTGATTCAGTTCAACAAATACTTACTATGCACTCTCAGTGTGCCAGAACATCCTCAAAGTGCGAGGGAAGCGGATGGGGAGGTGAGAGAACTCTGATACATAGACCTCTGATATAACTCTGATATACTGAGCACAGGAAAAGTTCTCCCTAGAGATCAGTTGACAATACCAGTAGGCACTTCAAAGGAATTGAGAGCTTGGAGAGGTCCTCTAGAGCAGCGGCTGAGAATGGAGGCTCTGAAGTCAGACAGACTTGACACTGGAGTCTCGACTCCATCATTGACTAGCTCTGTGGCTCTGGGAGTGTGACTCAGCCTCTCTACATCTCAGTATGTTCACTTGTAAAAATGAGAATGACAGTAAAAATACATACCTTGGAGAGTTTCTGTCATAACTGAATATGGCAATTCATATAAACTGCCTGGCACATAGGAATCATCTAGAAAATGATAGCCACTGCTATTATTATTAGAGTGATGCTATCAAGCCTGTTAGGATTATTTTAGCTAATGCACAAAGTAAATAATTCCACTTAGTGATTAAATAAGGGTATTTACATACACTTAATGTATTTCCTAGTGCATTGTAAGCATTCAAGAAATGGCCAGTATCCTTATGTTTACTAACCACCATTAGTATCTCATGATCTGTTCATTATCATAGACTTCTTACATTCTGAGTTACTTGTATAAATGCAAAACACTCACTATCCTATTTTCTTTCTTTTTAAAAATGGCTCATATTTAAAGGTCAGTCTTTACAAATTTTTAATAGAGAGACCAAAAAAAACAAAGTTTTCCAGAAAGCGTAGGCCTCAAAATCTTATAGTTAGCACCATATTAGTAGAGATCTTTAAATCTCAATTGAATCTAAACAAAAGAGCAGTTCCACCAAAGTTCATAGGTTAAAGCAGGCAGTACTTTCAGATGGTTACAGCTCAGCCCTGCTGTTCTATCAGGTGGTCTCTAAAAGTTACTGACACGTACGTAATAGAGTCACTGCAACTTGAGAAGTCTGCCCACAGGTCTTACCCAAATACTACTGACCATGATCCATACACTTTTACTGGAACTTCTGGTGATATTTAGTGAATATGCTTCATCAGGAAAAGCTAAAATGTTAGCATGTAAAATTTATAAATATCTGGCAGGCTTGTTTAGAAAGGAAAATTCCACCTCTGGGTTCATGTGCAGTTCTAACCCTCTCCCATGTAGAATGGGTAGACAGGACAGTCACCCAACTAAACATGTAAACATGCCTGTGCATCTTTCTGACTGGGTGGAAAAAATTAAGAATTAAAATTTTAAATCTGTTTGTAATCCCCTCTTCTTGTATTTCTTCCTTTTAAATTTTTATTCAAATGAAAAAACAAAATAAAATCAATACTATAACAAAGCTGGTAAGATGGAGAAGCCAAGATTAATAAACCTTAAACAATTAAACTGAAGCATCTGTATCATTTAAAAATGCCTGAATGTTATCAAATTTGAAAATTCAAATGTTTTTAATAAGCCAAATATACCCAGCGGAAGACTCTTTCTCCCATTATTTCAAGGTATAAAATTACATTTTAACACATTCTTTGGCCATTACATCATGAATGTATTTGTAATGAAAATGTCCACTACTCTGTTATAGAGGTCTTTCCATTCCTGTAAATTTCTACATATCCATTAACTTTTTTCCATTACCTTTTGAAG
Source organism: Manis pentadactyla (assembly GCF_030020395.1). Taxonomy (NCBI): domain Eukaryota; kingdom Metazoa; phylum Chordata; class Mammalia; order Pholidota; family Manidae; genus Manis; species Manis pentadactyla. The sequence goes on from NC_080021.1 coordinate 63,094,069, forward strand.
ATTTTTATACATTGAGACTGAAATTCCCTTTACTTAAACCAAGCTGAACAAAAATAACAACAAAGAATGAGGAGAACCAGTAGTATATCTGTTCAGGTATATTTTGATAGATAATTTTATGGAAGATTATTTCTATTAAATTGGAAGTTTTAAAGATCAACTTCAAGACTTCACATATGCAAAACTTCATTTGTGTTTGAGGAAAAAATGTTTTTGTTCTTAGTTGTATTTTTTTATGAGATAGTACTACCTTGGGATTGTGAAAACCAATAACTGCCTGGGCTGTTATTTCATTTTTTCTGATATTTCAAAATGCCTCTTTCTAAGGAATTTCAAAATTAAAAAGCCACATGAGGGAGAGGGGTTTCTAGGTCCCAAAAGATTATAATGTAAATTCCAGTGTTTCTATGGCAGTGTTCCTTAAAACAGTAGTCCTCAAACTCTTGACCATGATACACAATAAGAGAGATCTCTTACATCATGACCCAGTATGTGCATGTGTCCAGGTGGAAGAAAATGTTCTAGGAAAGAATACTTCTTAATACACATGAGACACTGCTTCCTTTTCTGTTCTATGTTGTTTCTTTTTAATGCCAATCCCGATCCACTGAGTTAACTTCACCATCCATTAATGGGTTGTTACCCCGAGCTTGAAAATGCTGCCATACGCCTAAACTGTGTCTTTTAGTTCTTTTAAACTGTTTCTCTATCACTGTAAAATACAAAACAATGTGGTACATACATAAGGTGCTAAATAAATGTGCATGTGTCTGTATGGTATTTTTAAACAAACTTTCATTTAGCCTAGGACCAAATGACTGGAGATACTGGTACACGTATGGTAAAATGTTGCTTTATTTAGGTTTCACTGAAGATCAAGTTCAACCCACAGCCAGTGTTAGAGCACTGTAGTCTTCTGCCCACATGCAATAAGGCATCCAGAAATTACTAAAGGCAATGTGCCAGCGTTATTCATTTGAAAGCAGGATTGTGTAACCCTAAGTTTCACCTCAAAGTACTATATCCATACTCTCAGCAACATGGCCTGTGAAACTGTCTTGTGTACAAGAGATTTAATTCCTTTTCCTTGACCATTTTACTCATTGTTCTGAAAAATAAAAAATTCCTGTTTTCTGTGTGTTTGATCCACCACTGACTTTGGATCCTTCACTGACACATACTGGAGCTTTTACATAAAATCAGACATAATAGTTTTAAGGCATGACCAGTTCTCTGGGATTAAAAGTAAGATCAGTGGGCACTAAATTGCACCAAATTCTGCATAAAGCTTGATTGTCACCGTGTCACCACTCACTAGCATGCTTAAAAGCTTTGATGAACCCCTAAGGTTACCATCTATATGGCGAACAACATCTTCCAGAATTTGTTTGACTCATTTAACACTCGTTTGGACACCAGAAAGTGGGTGAAGTGTGGTGAATACAGATGAACAGAATACAGAAGATTCCTGTGAGAAGTTCACAGGCTAGCAAAGAAGGCAGATATGATCAAAGATGAAATAAGCTGGAAAGGCCAGCTAAAGCACTCTGGGCCATGCCCACATTTTCTTTGCAGTTGATGCAACTTCAGGTATTCCTCCAACTTTGGGTTTCATGGTTTTGCTTCTGTACCTGACTTGTTACCATGATAGCTCCTTTCAGTTTTGAACGTTCTTCAGATTCCAGTTTCCAGATCCCCATCTTTTGACTCCTCACCAGCAGCACCACTCCCAGTCATCCGCTCAGCTTTCCTCCACCTACTTCAGGGTCCTCTGAGCTATCACCTCCTCGTGAAGCTAATTTACTTTACAAGGTCCCCTCTGGCCTATATCAGTACATATTTGTGAGTGTGCATCTAACAGAGGTTTGAATCAAATGCTTTAGAAACAGAAGAAGGAATGATTATCTGTGCCTAGGGAAGTCAAAAAGTGCATTTAACTTGAACATTGCAGCTGAAAAGAGAACCTATGAGAAGACATACTGGAGGGACAACTACTAGAAGGTTCTATCAAAGGGTTTGCTTACCTGTTCACAGTCAAGTCAAACATTCACATGAGGATTTTACAAGACATCGCCATGTAAATAGCAGAGTATATAAGGATGGGGATGTGGGAAGTGTACCAAAAGGAGAAAAATAGGTTTCACAAAATATCCAGTGTGACCACCCCCTTGATGGTTCTATTGTCTTCAGGTAGACGTCTCAGAAGCTAAAGAGTTATTTAGCACTTAAAACTATTCACAAAAACACATTATCTTGTTGAAAGTAATTTGCCCCCATTTAATTGAACTTCAGTGTTAACTGAGAGACTTATTATAATTTTTTAAACTATTAGTTATGATAATATTTAATGATCTGCTTTTTATGGGTAGGGTACTTTTGTAATCAAACATACAATGTATTTTGTTAATTCCAGATCAACATAAGACACTTGTATAGTTAAAGCACATCAAAATTTTCAATTTCTGACCCATATTTTTTCTTTCCTTAATACCAATAAAAAGACCTAAAATAATCATCATCTTTCTCGGTTATTCAGGACATTTTGCTCCAGATACCTTACATAGTTTATGTACATTAAACAGAAGTCTGGGGCCAAGTTTTTCCATCTAAAATTCCCTGAGTCCCTTTATTCATAACATACTCCTATCATCCGTTATCTCAAACTTAATCAGCTCACCCAGCAAAAACAGAGAGAAACAATGTGCTAAGAATTCAAAGCCAGTAATGGAGAAAGTGGAGAGAAGAAATTTAAAAATAGTTTTTTATCATTTTTTGTCCAAGCCAGAAATTTTCAAGTTCTCTTTTGTGTTTTTGTCAATCTCTTTACTAGAAAGGAACAGTTATTCAAATCATTTAAATGATATACCTCAATGAGGAAATCTAAAGGTGGTTTATGTGCTATTACATAATTCTTGTGGTTAAGAATACTGCTCCAGCTGATGCAATTCTAAGACTGCTGAATATGTTAAACTTTCTTTTTATAAATTTGAAGTTATTTTTAATACCTTAGTATTTTTAGTATTGATAAAAATAATGCATATAAAAGATGAGTATAAAATACATTCTCTATTAGTAAGCGTAATGCTAGCACCTGTAACAAATAAACTCCCAAATGTCTATGGCTTAACCCTATAGATTTTCTCACTAACATAAACTCAGTATGGGTGTTCTTGATCAGCAGCAAATTTCCTCCATGCTACATAGCTCCTGCTGTCTTTTGATTCTGCCATGCTCTGAGCCTTGATATCTGTGTCTATTCCAATAGGAGGAAAAAGTATGTGGGAAGGACCAGGGAAAATTTGTATGGGCCAGGTTCTTTATAGCATAAATCAGTTGGATTTGGTAATACCAATTCTTACCCTCAAAAGTAACACCAAAGTTAAAAAACAAGAATTCCCTAAAATTCCTTTCAATTCTATGATTCTAGGCCTTTTTGAATAGTAGACAAACATTAAACTAATTAGCATCTATATAATTTGATTGCTAGTCTTAACATCTCTCAACCGTGATTTAGAATAATCCACACCATATAATGTTGTTTAGTACACTCTTTTGTGTAATTTGAAGATATGAAAGCAATTCTGGAATTTTAGGTGCAAGTAAAATGTGCCTAGTTGCATTGATTGTAAAACAGAGTGGACTTCATTCAAGATTTAGACATAAATTAGTGCTGTATGCAGTGTTACATAAAAATGACATTACACTGGCAACAGATATCATCTACATCCAGTGTTGCTTAGTGCTTTTTTTAAATGAAGTAATATTTGAATACTTGTAGTGAAACCTGAAACCAAATGAAACTTTATTGATGTGGGGTTTATTTCTAGAGGTTTGGGATCTGTCTATAAACTCCAAATCCATGTGTGGTTCATAGAAAATGTTGGTAAGACTCAAATAAACTTTTAGAAAACCTGGATAGAATTTCAAGCCCTTAGAAATAAGAGAATGAATGTGTTTTTGCTTACTTTAGACCAAATTCTGTGGGTTTTGAATTTAGAATTGAACAATTGGGGTTTAAGTTCCATTCACAGGGAAAACATGACTTCCTAGTGGAAAAAAAAGACCTGAAGAAAACAACTTTTACTTTGGGAAAATATAAAAATTGTTCATGCATGGGCTCTGGAACAAAATACCATGGTTGAAAAGAGGTCACCTGAAAGGAATTTAAAGAAATTTTGTAATTCAGTATGGTACTGCCAGTTGTTATTCTCCGAGTTGAAGTGAATTCCCAGAAGCTATAAGAGGTGTCAACACACACAATCTTCTTGGACAAGAAAATGTTAACATAAGTCATACATTAGTGAACAAACTTCAACAAGTTGTTTTTTAAGTAAACAACAGAATGTTTTAAAAAGCAAACAGTTATCAAGGCATTGTCTGAATTCAGCTGATTGTATTTCAATAAGTTCCTGAGAGGTAAATGAATGAAATCATATTCTCATCATTTCAGAAGCAGGAAATCTGCAGGTTGGTGTTAAGAGATGAATTCCTGTGTTCTGTGGGATCATGGGAGCCTTACAGCCTTACTGATCAGACAGCAACTACAACCAAGACCTGGGTTGATTCACAAGACTGAAGAAAACTCTGCTGTATTTGTGAGCATATGCTTTTCCTTTTTGGCAATTCATAGATTTTAATTGGAAGGCTTTATGGAAGAAGTGAATCTGTAAGAGGTACAGCTAAAAAATCTGGTGAACTGGCAAACTAAGAGAAAAAAATAACTTCTAATTATATGGAGAGAGTGTGCAGAACAGGTATGGATCCTGGAGACATGGTTAAAGGGCTGATTAAGCCCCAGACCCAGGAAAGATGAAGAGACAGATTTGGAAATGAGCTTTCTGTCATGGTTTATATACAGTGTTAGGTTCTCTTTTGCTAGCAAAACACATTTTTTAATTAAGGATGGAAATATTTGTAAAAATTCAAATGAACTATTAAATCTAAAACTTTTGAAATCAGTTTTACTCTTCAAACTCTAGCCAGATTCTTCTCTCTCAAGAGAAAAAATAAAATTTCTAGAGATGAATTTTGGACTAACCTGGGCAGCAGTTTGCGTGGGATGCATTTGGAATGAGCCTAGGGTAATTCCAAAGTCAATGCAGACTGATTTTTAAATAAACCTGGACTGGGTTAGCAACTGGGCTGAATGCCATCAGAAACCTGCCAACAGGTGAAATTTAACAAAGGAAGCTAATTTGAATTGATTTTTAAGATTTTTCCCCACCCCAGTTTTGGAAGGGCCAACTAAAGAACTGAATGGTTGTTCCGGATTTGGATTTGCTTAAATAAGAGTGTATGCAAACACCCGGGGAAACAGAATGTCATGGTGCATGAAACTTTGCTTAGTTTGAAAGCTATATCCTGAAAAGAGCCAGACTTCACCCAGATTTATAAGAAGTATTGGAAAGTTTTATATTTTGTAAGCTGATTGATTTATAAACAAACTGAGGAAGAGGTTTGTTTTTGTTTGTTTTAGTTTAAATGTGGTTCAGATTCCATGAATTTTAAGTTTTTAATTCAACAACTGGCAGTAAAAAGCTCAGAACTGCTTAAACAAAAAGATTCTAAGTAAGGAGTAACTGAAATAAAAGATAGACTAAATTAATAATGCAAAAAAAAAATTCTCTACTTAAATAACTCAAACTCCCAAGCAGGTATGTACTCAGAAAAAAAAAAAAGGAGAATTCCAAACAAAGAACATTTGTTACAATTTCATCTAGATAGATGACAACAAAACCTCCAGCCTATCATTTTTTCATTAATTATCTTTCTAAATGAATTTTTAAAATCCCAATCATTTACTTAGTATAAGCATCTAAACGTAGCATTGATACAGAGAACATTGGTGAAGAGAAGCAGTATTCACCTGCGGAAAAAATACGATAGACTCAGCGATTATTCAAAGCATGTTACACAATATTTCTTTATTCTTAGGCAAAATCAGTAAACTCCAATCAAGCTATAAACTAACATTGACAGTGTTTTCTATATCCTTTTTAAAATACCTACAGTATCTAACAATGTGTTAGCTAAAGAATAGGTCCTGTTAAGGACTTCATGCTAGAACACACTAAGCTCTATCCACTGAAAAGATCTAGAAAAAAATTATCAACACAATAGCAAAACCTGATGCTTACATCAATTGCCCGTTTAACAGGAACCAGGGCTCTTTGGGAAAATAGCTGAGTCCAAGTCTGGGGCAGGAAATGTAAAACATTCACTTGAAAAACTTTATCATACCAGAAATCAAGGAAGCTATCAAATTATATTATGAGCAAAAGAACTTAGGAACCAACTTGAACAGGCTTACAGTGGCCAAAGACAAAAACTAAGCATCAATGAAATAATAAAGGCAATGGATTGAAAGGCATGAAATATATTTAAACCCCTGAGTTCATACTGTTATCCCCCCAAAAAACTCATTGGTTATCTTTGGATACTAGGAAACCAAGCCACTATTTTCAAAAATGGAAAATAATTTTTAAAAAGGATCAAGCTTTCAGTTGTTAATGTACACCGCCAACATAGGGGCCAATTTTAGAGGACACGAAAGAGAAAGCAGAGGGTCAAGAGCTCAAAGATATGCAAGCTATTGATATAAAATATGAATAATAAAGTAAAAAGTTCAAGTACTCGCCATTACATATCCCATCACAATTCCAATTTACCTCTCCAGAGCTAACCACTATTTAGTCTTAATATTAAGTGTTTTCTTATGTGCTTACCTATTTCTTTACATAAATGGAATCACACATATAATATACATATATTAGTCTTCAGTTTGCTCTTGCTGTTCTTCCCACTTACTCTTTCCATAGCTGCATAGTATTATGGATTTACCATAATTTATTAATTAATACCATTATTAATTCTCTTATTGATAAGCAAGATTGTTTCCAGTTTTTGTTCCAAACTCTGCTACTATTCATATCCTTATTCATTATGCCTCTGTATACATATATGCAATTATTTTAATAGTATAGAGTCTTGAAAGTCAAATTATCGGTCAGATGACATATGCAATTTTTAACAGCTTTATTGAAATATGATTATATTAATCAACCAATTAATTAAACAATTTGATAAATTTTGACAAACATTCTCCTGAAACTATCACCACTCACACACAAAAGCCACCCATACTCATCCTCCCATGTTTTCCTATGACCCATAGTAATCTTTCCTTCTCACACCTTCCTCACACAGTCCCCAGGTAATTACTGATCTTTTTTCTGTCACTTGTCAAAGAAAATTGCACTGGATTGAGTTAAATAAGCTAGGAAAACTTTCTTCAAGTCTATCACAATAGAGGTAAAAACTACCTCAATAGGCTAGGAGAAGATTTACAACTCAAAGGGGCAGATAAAGAATTTATAATTCTAAGAATTCCAAAGTAAATGCTCTAAGAAAAGGCAGGTCAGGGGCTACAGTAAAGAAGAAAACTGTCTAAAGTTTAGTCAAATTAAGGGGAATGTTAAGGCCGTCCTGGGCACACTAGAAATCTCTACTTTGCATTTTGTAGAATTGTATGTAAGTGGAACCATAAGGGAAATGAACTTTTTATCAAACTTTTCATCCAACATAAATATTTTTATATGCATCAACACTGCTGCATGTACTAGGTAGTTGTTCATTCACTTTTACTGCCGAGCACTACTGTATTGTATTGTAGTCACACACCACAGTTTGCTTCTTCATTCACCTATTGAAATTTGGGTCATTTCAAGTTCGGGGCTATTACATATAAAACTGCTATGAACATTCATATGCAAGTCTGTACTGACATGTTCATTTGTCCTGGTTAAATACCTAGGAATTGAACAGTTGGCATATACCTACCATAAATTTTAAGAAACTGTCAAACTGTGTTTATTCTACATTTTCAACAGCCATATATGAAATTTTTAGTTGCTCCCCATCCTCACTACCACTTGTTATGATCAGTGTTCTAAATTTTAGGCATTCTAATAGGTGTGCGATAATATCTCATTATATCTTAATTTACATTTCCCTAAAGACTGATGGTGAGCATCTTTTCTTGTGTTATTTTTCATCCAAATAACTTATTTGATAAAATGCAGTTCAAATATTTTATCTATGTATTTTTGGGTTGTTTTCTCCTTTAAAATTTTGATAAATTTAGCTTAGAAATCCTTTATCAGATAAGAGAATTGCAAATATTTTTCCAATTTGTGGCTTGTCTTTTCATTTATTCAGTATCCTTTAAAAGCGGAAGTTCTTTATTTGGATAAAGTCCAACTTACCAATATTTTCCATTTATGGATTGTGTTTTGGGTATTATTACTAAGAAATCTTGATCAAATACAATGTCACAAAGATTTCTCCTGTTTTCTTCTAAAAATGTTATGATTTCTGGTTTTTACATTTAGTTCTATGATCTGTTTTGAGTTGGTTTGTGTAAGATTTGGATCAAAGTTTCTTTTTTTGCACATAAATATCCAATTATTTCAGAGTCACTTGTTGAATCTACTTTGCCATTGAATTACTTTGGCATGTTTGTCAAAAATCAATTGACCACATATGTCAGTTGATGAGGAATATAGTGTTGCATTCGCAGACCCTATGATGCATTTGCAGAGGAAAGCAATGGATAATAAAGTCTGTTAATTGGCAATTATTTAAAGTAATTACCCCAAATATAATTGATAGAAACCCACTGTCTTAATCAAATGGTCATTTGGCCATATCCTTTGAGTTCTGTCTGAACGGGTTTTCACATTCCTTTCAACATAGATAGGTTGCAAATTTTCCAAATCTTTAAAATCTGCTTCCTTTCTGATTAACAATTCCATCTCTAAGTAATTTTCTCTTCTCACAATTTAGCAGAAGCAGTCAAGAAAAGCCAAGCCACACCTTCAACACTTGTTTAGAAATTACCTCATCCAAATATCCAATTTCATTGCTCACAAATTCTACCTTCAACAAAACACTAGAACATGAATGTAATTCAGTTAAGTTCTTCACTTAATCACAAAAATGGCCTTTTCTCCAGCTTCCAATAATGTGTTCCTCATTTCCACCTGAGACCTTATCAGAATGGCCTTTACTGTCTGCATTCCTACCAAAACTCTGTTTAGGATTATTTAGGTATCCCCTAGGAAGATTGAGGCTGCCCCTACAGCTCTCCATTTTTCTTTCTGAGCCCTCACCAGAATCATCCTTAACAATCTGTTCATTACAATGATGGCTTTTCCTAGCATGCACCTCCAAATTCTTCCAGCCCCTACCCATCACCCAGGTCCAAAGCTTCCACATTTATGTGTATTTGTTATAGCAGCACCCCACTTCTCAGTACCAATTTCTGTGTTAGTCCATTCAGGCTGCTGTAACAAAATATCATAGACTGGGTGGCATATGAACAAGAGAAATTTATTTCTTACAGTTCTGGTGATGATTAAGTCCAAGATCAAGCCTGCTTCCTCACTGATGGCCGTCTTCTCACTGTGACTTCACATGGTGGAAGGAAGAAGGCAGCGTTCTCAGGCCTCTTTTATAAGGATACTAACCCCATTCACATAGTGTCTGCCCTCATGACCTAGTCACCTCTTAATGGCCCACCTCCTAATAACTACCCCACCAACATTGGGGGTTAGGATTTCAATGTATGAATTTTAAGAGGGACAGAAACATTCAGTGCATAGCACACATTAAAGAAAGGCATTATGCAAGTAAAAGACATCCAAATTTATGAGGCAATACAATGTTTAGAAAAGAAAAAGCATGCATTATTTCATCTTGGTTATATGAAATTATGAATCTAGACCTTAATTAAATTGCAATATTTTCAATCCCACAGAATTCAACTTCAAGATTCTTGAAGAAAAATCATTATTTTGTCTTTTGAACAATTTCCAGTGCTTTTAAACTTACGTCCTTTAACTACCAAAAAAAAAGGAAGCAAACTGAAGTACTTCTACATTGTTTTAAGAGAGATAGACTGTGGGCCAATGGCTTCCATTTGTACACTTGCTCTAAGTCTTACCATGAAAGCGGTGGGCCTGGCCATAGGTCCTTTGGTGAAACACTGAAGAAATATTTGTCACATGCTCTTATGGTGAAACTGCAAGATTCTTTCTCAAAGGGACATAATCTCCTCTTCAGACAAAATTTTGGGTCTGAGAATTTGTTTAGATCTGCAAACTAAGTGAAAGATCATGATTTCCCATTGCAGATATTATCAGACTTCTCACCAGCTCATTTTCTTCTGGTTATACAAATCACGTAAGTTCGTAACTATTGCTTCTCTGAGAACACATCATTCATTAGCTGTCACAAAAATCCCTATTGGTCAAGGGCTATGACTCCATCTTTGCTCCTCATTTTGGTAATTATGTATACCTTACCTCTGTTAAGTGCTTCCAACTATTGATTCTAATTTGGTGACACTGATACTAGTCTGATGGCAGTACCTTCTACTGTCAACACTGGTTGATCCAGGATAACCACCACTGAATTTCTCAAACATCCCATCTTCAGTATTGCCCTTAAACTCAAACTAGCAGTCTCAGTACCCCAGGGTCCATCACAGGGTTCCTGGCACTTTAGAGGGCTTTCTTCAAAATTTTCTAATTCTGCCTCAGATTTCTGGGACTGCCATGACCATCCATTCACACTCAGACCAGGACCCACATGGGCCCTGTCCCTGTTCCTTCCATTTTGGACATTCTCCAACTATCTTGCCTACATGTGGAGCCACCAGATGTCCTGAGGACTCAAAATTTGCATCTACAGGATTGTCCCGGGGTCCCGTGATTGGTACCTAGTTCTAGCTGAGTGGCTTAGTAAGCAAATCACTCCCACTGACCAGCACCGTTCTTCTCTCACAGGATCACACAAGGTTGATTCACCAGAATAATGTTGAACTCATGTCAAACATAGGAAATGTTCAGGGTTCTGGGCCAGTGATGGTCACCCTTCAGTCTGAGTCACATGGGTGAACCCATTGCTTCTTTCATATAACATGTTTCTGAGATTCGACTATCTTAGTATAGGTATCAATAGTTCATCCTTTTTTTATTGCTGAATAGTACTCCATTGTGTGACTATAGCATAGTTTGTATATATATTCATCTATGGCATACATTTCAATGATTTCTAGTTATTGGTTATTATTACTAAAGCAGCTATAAACACTTATGATAAGCCTTATACCTAAGTGTGGATATTGGTGTCATTTCACTTGGATAAATCCCTAAAAGTGGAATTGTCAGGTCATATGTTAAGTGCATGTTTAATTTATAAAAAACCTAAAACTTTTTTCCAAAGTAGATGTAAATTTTACCTTCCCACCAATAATTCTAAGAGTTTCAGTTGTTCCATATGCTCACCAAGAATCAGTATTATCAGTCTTTTTTACTTTTAGCCCTTCTAGTAGGTATGAAGTAGTACCTCATTGTGGTTTAGCTTGGATTTGGCTTAGACTAATGTTAATAGCTTGTACATTAGTATAATGATTGGCATATTTGATTTCCAATTGAATCCAATTGTCTCATTGGATTTGATGACTAATAGTGGTGAGCATCTTTTCATATGCTTACTGACCATTTGTATATCTTCTTTTGTGAAGCATCTATTCTTTTGCTCAGTTTTTGAAATGTTTGTTATTACTGCATTGTAAGACTATTTTATATATTCTGGATATAAGTCCTCTTTAGATTCATATATTTGGAATATTTTCTTACATTCTGTGGTTTGCCTTCTCATTTTCTTAATGATGCTTTTTGGAAAGCAGGCAGTAATAACTTTGATGAAGTCTAACATCATTTTATTATGGAGAGAACTCTTCTGTGTCTTCTCTCTTTAATAAATCTTTGTCAGTCCCAAAATAGCAAGCTTTTATTATATTTTCTTCTAGAAGTTTCATTGTTCAGCTTGTGTGTTTAGATCTATGATAGATTTCAAAGTAATTTTTTGTACTGATTGAGATGAGTGTTGAGGTATATATTTTTGTAAAGTTATCTAGTTGTTCAAGCATCAATTTTTTTAAAACACTGTCTTTCCTCCATTGAAAAGAATTGGCTACTATGTTAAAGAGAAAAAAAATTGACCACACATGGAAAGTGTACTCTGGATTCCCTACACTATCACTGATCTGCCTTTATACCAAGGCCTAAGTTGAATGCTATAGTTGAAAATATAGTCGAATGTAGTAGCTTTCTCATTAAGTCCAAAAATAAGATCATGTAAGCCCTCCAACTTTGTTGTGTCAAAATTGTTTTGGCTATTCAAAGTACTTTGCATTTCATATAAATTTTAGAATAAGGTTTTCAATTCCTTTTTAAAAGGGGAGGGAACTGATGGGATGTTCACTGACATGTTATTGAATTTACAGATAAATTTGGGGAGAATGGACTTCTTAACAGTATTTAGTCTTCCAATCCATGAACATGCTATATCTCTCTATTTATGTAGGTCTTATTAAATTTCTTTTATCAGGAGGGCGGAGCCAAGATGGCGGCGTGAGTAGGACAGTGGGAATCTCCTCCAAAAAACATATATATTTTTGAAAATACATCAAATACAACTAATCCTAAAAGAGAGACCAGAAGACACAGGACAACAGCCAGACCACATCCACACCTGTGAGAACCCAGCGCCTGGTGAAAGGGGTAAGATACAAGCCGCAGCCTGGCAGGACCCGAGTGCCCCTTACCCCAGCTCCCGGCGGGAGGAGAGGAGTCGAAGCAGGGAGGGAGAGGGAGCCCAGGACTGCTGAACACCCAGCCCCAGCAATCTGCACCAGAGCGCAGACACAGTGCATGCGTGGGGTGCTGGAAACTAGGGAAGGAGGACAGTAGGACCTGTGAGTGGGTCCCAAAGCCAGCGCCCCTGTGACAAAGAAAAGCGAGTGCTTTTTGAAAGTTTTAAAGGGACAGGGACCCCACAACTGGACGGAAGCATCCCAGGTCACAGTCCAGCAGCTGGAAATTCCAGGACACTCCGGGCGCACTAACCCCCTGGGCAACAGCTCTGAGACCCCTCACGGAGGTAAACAGCCAAATAGCCCCCCGTCCATTACCCCTCCGGGGCCCCACCATAGCAGAGCAGAAGCCTGAGGCTGGCCACGCCCTCAGCAAGGGAGCTTCCTCCATACAGGCCCGACAAGATACAAAGACCCAGTCTACACGCAATTGCCCAACACAAGCCACTAGGGGTCACAGTTGTCCCAGTAAAGAAAGGTCAGGAGCCAAGTGGAAAAGGCTTGACTCTCCCAGCTGATAGACGTGTCAATAGCACTCCACTGCACCTATCAACATGAAAAGGCAAAAAAATTTGATCCAGACAAGGCTAACCCAGACAGCTTCAACATCTTCTACATCTTCCCCTGAGAAGGAACCTGGGGAGATAGATTTAACAAGTCTTCCTGAAAAAGAATTCAAAACAAAAGTCATAACCATGCTGATGGACTTGCAGAGAAATATGCAAGAACTAAGGAGGGAAAATACAGAAATAAAACAAGCTCTGGAAGGACTTCAAAACAGAGCGGACGAGATGCAAGAGACCGTTAATGGACTAGAAAACAGAGAACAGGAACGCAGAGAAGCTGATGCAGAGAGAGATAAAAGGATCTCCAGGAATGAAAGAATTTTAAGAGAACTGTGTGACCAATCAAAACGGAACAATATCCGCATTATAGGGGTACCAGAAGAAGAAGAGAGAGAAAAATGGATAGAAAGAGTCTTTGAAGAAATAATTGCTGAAAACTTCCCCAAACTAGGGGAGGATATGGCCTCTCAGACCACAGAGGTACACAGAACTCCCATGACAAGGGATCCAAGGAGGGCAACACCAAGACACACAATAATTAAAATGGCAAAGATCAAAGACAAGGACAAAGTATTAAAGGCAGTCAGAGAGAAAAAAAAAGGTCACCTACAAAGGAAAACCCATCAGGCTATCATCAGACTTCTCAACAGAAACCCTACAGGCCAGAAGAGAATGGCATGATATACTTAATGCAATGAAACGGAAGGGCCTCAAACCAAGAATACTGTATCCAGCACGAATACCATTTAAATATGAAGGAGGGATTAAACAATTCCCAGACAAGCAAAAATTGAGGGAATTTGCCTCCCACAAACCACCTCTACAGGGCATCTTACAGGGACTGCTCTAGATGGGAGCACTCCTAAAAAGAGCACAGAACAAAACACCCAACATATGAAGAAGGGAGGAGAAGGAATAAGAAGGGAGAGAAATAAAGAATCATCAGACAGTGTTTATAATAGCTTAATAAGCGAGTTGAGTTAGACAGTAAGATAGTAAAGAAGCTAACCTTGAACCTTTGGTAACCGCAAACTTAAAGCCGGCAATGGCAATAAGTAAATACCTTTCAATAATCACCCTAAATGTAAATGGACTGAATGCACCAATCAAAAGACACAGAGTAATAGAATGGATAAAAAAGCAAGACCCATCCATATGCTGCTTACAAGAGACTCACCTCAAACCCAGACATGCACAGACTTAAAGTCAAGGATGGAAAAAGATATTTCATGCAAACAACAGAGAGAAAAAAGCAGATGTTGCAATACTAGTATCAGACAAAATAGACTTCAAAATAAAGAAAGTAACAAAAGATAAAGAAGGACATTACATAATGATAAAGGGCTCAGTCCAACAAGAGGATATAACCATTATAAATATATATGCACCCAATACAGGAGCACCAACATATGTGTAACAAATACTAACAGAATTAAAGGAGGAAATATAATGCAATGCATTCATTCTGGGAGACTTTAACACACCACCAACTCCAAGGGACAGATACACCAGACAGAAAATAAGTAAGGACACAGAGGCACTGAACAACACACTAGAACAGATGGACCTAATAGATATCTACAGAACTCTACATCCAAAAGCAACAGGATACACATTCTTCTCAAGTGCACATGGAACATTCTCCAGAATAGACCACATACTAGGCCACAAAAAGAGCCTCAGTAAATTCCAAAAGATTGAAATCCTACCAACCAACTTTTCAGACCACAAAGGCATAAAACTAGAAATAAAATGTACAAAGAAAGCAAAAAGGCTCACAAACACATAGAGGCTTAACAACACGCTCCTAAATAATCAATGGATCAATGACCAAATCAAAACGGAGATCCAGCAATATATGGAAACAAATGACAACAACACAAAGCCCCAACTACTGTGGGATACAGCAAAAGCAGTCTTAAGAGGAAAGTATATAGCAATCCAGGCATATTTAAAGAAGGAAGAACAATTCCAAATGAATGGTCTAATGTCATAATTATCGAAATTAGAAAAAGAAGAACAAATGAGGCCTAAGGTCAGCAGAAGGAGGGACATAATAAAGATCAGAAAAGAAATAAATAAAATTGAGAAGAATAAAACAATAGCAAAAATCAATGAACCAAGAGCTGGTTCTTTGAGAAAATAAACAAAATAGATAAGCCTCTAGCTAGACTTATTATGAGGAAAAGAGAGTCAACACAAATCAACAGAATCAGAAATGAGAAAGGAAAAATCACGACGGACCTCCACAGAAATACAAAGAATTATTAGAGAGTACTATGAAAACCTATATTCGAACAAGCTGGGAAACCTAGGAGAAATGGACAACTTCCCAGAAAAATACAACCTTCCAAGACCGACCCAGAAAGAAACAGAAAATCTAAACAGACCAATTACAAGCAAAGAAATTGAAGCGGTAATCAAAAAACTACCCAAGAACAAAACCCCCAGGCCAGATGGATTCACCTCAGAATTTTATCAGACATACAGAGAAGACATAATATCCATTCTCCTTATAGTTTTCCAAAAAATAGAAGAGGAGGGAATACTCCCAAACTCATTCTATGAAGCCAACATCACCCTAATACCAAAACCAGGCAAAGACCCCACCAAAAAAGAAAACTACAGACCAATATCCCTGACGAACGTAGATGCAAAAATACTCAACAAAATATTAGCAAACCGAATTCAAAAATACATCAAAAGGATCATACACCATGACCAAGTGGGATTCATCCCAGGGATGCAAGGATGGTACAACATTCGAAAATCCATCAACATCATCCACCACATCAACAAAAGAAGGACAAAAACCACATGATCATCTCCATAGATGCTGAAAAAGCATTACACAAAATTCAACATCCATTCATGATAAAAACTCTCAGCAAAATGGGCATAGAGGGCAAGTACGTCAACATAATAAAAGCCATATATGATAAACCCACAGCCAACATCCTACTGAACAGCGAGAGGCTGAAAGCTTTTCCTCTGAGATCGGGAACAGGACAGGGATGCCCACTCTCCCCACTGTATTCAACATAGTACTGGAGGTCCTAGCCCCAGCAATTAGACAAAACAAAGAAATACAAGGAATCCAGATTGGTAAAGAAGAAGTTAAACTGTCACTATTTGCAGATGACATGATATTGTACATAAAAAATCCTAAAGACTCCAATCCAAAACTACTAGAACTAATATCGGAATTCAGCAAAGTTGCAGGATACAAAATTAACACACAGAAATCTGTGGCTTTCCTGTACACTAACAATGAACTAATAGAAAGAGAAATCAGGAAAACAATTCCATTCACAATAGCATCAAAAAGAATAAAATACCTAGGAATAAACCTAACCAAGGAAGTGAAAGACCTATACCCTGAAAACTACAACACTCTTAAGAGAAATTAAAGAGGTCACTAACAAATGGAAACTCATCCCATGCTCCTGGCTAGGAAGAATTAATATCGTCAAAATGGCCATCCTACCCAAAGCAATATACAGATTCGATGCAATTCCTATCAAACTACCAACAGCATTCTTCAATGAACTGGAACAAATAGTTCAAAAATTCATATGGAACCGCCAAAGACCCCAAATAGCCAAAGCAATCCTGAGAAGGAAGAATAAAGTGGGGGTGATCTCACTCCCCAACTTCAAGCTCTACTACAAAGCCACAGTAATCAAGACAATTTGGTACTGGCACAAGAACAGAGCCACAGACCAATGGAACAGAATAGAGACTCCAAACATTAACCCAAACATATATGGTCAACTAATATACAACAAAGGAGCCATGGACATACAATGGGGAAATGACAGTCTCTTCGACAGATGGTGCTGGCGAAACTGGACAGCTACATGTAAGAGAATGAAACTGGATCACTGTCTAACCCCATACACAAAAGCAAATTCGAAATGGATCAAAGACTTGAATGTAAGTCATGAAACCATAAAACTCTTAGAAAAAAACATAGGCAAAAATCTCTTAGACATAAACATGAGTGACCTCTTCTTGAACATATCTCCCTGGGCAAGGGAAACAAATGCAAAAATGAACAAATGGGACTATATCAAGCTGAAAAGCTTCTGTACAGCAAAGGACACCATCAATAGAACAAAAAGGTATCCTACAGTATGGGAGAATATATTCGTAAATGACAGATCCGATAAAGGGTTGACATCCAAAATATATAAAGAGCTCACACACCTCAACAAATAAAAAGCAAATAACCCAATTAAAAAATGGGCAGAGGACCTGAATAGACAGTTCTCTAAAGAAGAAATTCAGATGACCAACAGACACATGAAAAGATGCTCCACATAGCTTGTCATCAGAGAAATGCAAATTAAAACCACAATGAGATATCATCTCATACCAGTAAGGATGGCTACCATCCAAAAGACAAACAACAACAAATGTTGGCGAGATTGTGGAGAAAGGGGAACCCTCCTACACTGCTGGTGGGAATGTAAATTAGTTCAACCATTGTGGAAAGCAGTATGGAGGTTCCTCAAAATGCTCAAAATAGAAATACAATTTGACCCAGGAATTCCACCTCTAGGAATTTACCCCAAGAATGCAGCACTCCAGTTTGAAAAAGACAGATGCACCCCTATGTTTATCACTGCGCTATTTACAATAGCCAAGATATGGAAGCAACCTAAATGTCCATCAGTAGACGAATGGATAAAGAAGATGTGGTACATATACACAATGGAATATTACTCAGCCATAAGAAAAAAACAAATCCTACCATTCGCAACAACATGGATGGAGTTAGAGGGTATTATGCTCAGTGAAATAAGCCAGGTGGAGAAAGACAAGTACCAAATGATTTCACTCATATGTGGAGTATAAGAACAAAAGAAAACTGAAGGAACAAAACAGCAGCAGAAGCACAGAACCCAAGAATGGACTAATAGTTACCAAAGGGAAAGGGACTAGGGAGGACGAGTGGGAAGGGAGGGATAAGGGTGGGAAAAAAAAGAAAGGGGCATTACGATTAGCATGTATAGCGTGGAGGGGGCACGGGGAGGGCTGTGCTACACAGAGAAGACAAGTAGTAATTTTAACAGCATCTTACTATGTTGATGGACAGTGACTGTGAACGGGGATGTGGGGGGGACTTGGTGAAGGGGGGAGCCTAGTAAACACAATGTCCTTCATGTAATTGTAGATTAATGATACCAAAATAAAATTTTAAACAAAAATTAATAAATAAATTTCTTTTATCAGTTATTTGAAATTTTCAGTGTAGTTGTCTTGCACATCTTATATCAAACCTATTTTATCTTTTGATGTATTATAAAAGGAATTTTTATTTTTTATTCAAATGCAAATTACTAGTATATATAAATACAATTAGTTTTGTACACTGATCTTTCATTCTGTGACCTTGATAACATCACTTAATAGTTCTAAGTGTTTTTTCTTTTTTTAGAACATGCCTTAGGATTTTCCTTAGACAGTCATATCAATTGCAAATAGAGACAGTTTTCTTCTTCCTTTCTCATTTTATGCCTTTTATTATTCCACTTGGATAATGAATAGCATTGATGGCAGTGGACATCTTTGCCTTATTCCTGATCTATTAGGGAAAAGATCAATCTTTCATCACTAAGTAATATTAACTTTGGACTTTTTATGGATGTCTTTATCAGGCTGAGGACATTTCCTTCTACTCCTACTATGCTGAATATTAGATTTGTGTTGAATTTTACCAAAATCTTTTTCTGCATTTGCTGAGGTGATCATTTACTGTTTCATCTTCATTCACTTAATGTAATTAATTATACTGTATGATTTTCAAATATTGCATTCCTTAGATAAACTCTATTTGGCCATAACATAGGATGTATCCTTTTGTATACATAATGGGTTCAATTTGCCCATTCTTTGTAGAGGACTTTTGAACCCACGTTCGGGAGGGATACTGGTCTCTGTCTTAGTCAATTCAGGCCATTATAATAGAATACCATAGACTAAGCAGCTTATAAACAACAGAAATTTATTTCTTGAAGTTTTAGAAGCTGGAAGATCAAGATCAAGGTGCCAGATGGTCAGCCCTCTTCCAGCTTGCAGACTTTCTGACTTCTCATTGGATCCTCACATGTCAGAGAGCAGAGATTAAGGAAGCTTTAATTGCTTTCAAGAGGGTTCTACCTTCATGACCTCATCAAATTCTAATTACCTCTCAAA
Organism: Manis pentadactyla; assembly: GCF_030020395.1. NCBI lineage: Eukaryota > Metazoa > Chordata > Mammalia > Pholidota > Manidae > Manis > Manis pentadactyla. The sequence continues at coordinate 63,113,557 of NC_080021.1, forward strand.
GTCCTCACCTCTTAATATCATCACATCAAGGCGGTAAAATCTTAACATATGAATTTGAGTGGAGGGAGTACAAGTATTTAGTCCAAAACAATCTCTGACGTCTTCTCTTACAAATCTTTGCCAGATTTTGGTATCAGTGTCATACTGATCACATAAAATAACTTGGAAAGCATTCCCTTCTCTGTCTTCTGAAAAAGAGTTTATGTATGGGTGGATGAAGTGAAGGTAACTATGGCCAGGATTCTCATCTGGCCCTGGTTGGCTACACAAGTGCGGGCAATACGTTGTTACTGACTCTATATAAAGAGCTTCGCCCAGGGCTCTGGGGTGACAAGGTGGCACCGCTGCAAGGCTGCAGGAGAGCAGAGACAAGACTGGAGTGGTGGCAGCACTGAGGTCAGAGACTGAGACAGCTGCGGGGGCAGAGAGGTCCAGAAGCAGAGACCGGCTTGCTGCCTGCAGACTCACTCTGAGTGGACGGGATTCTAGTGATTGACCTGCCACCGTGGAATAAAGTTGGGTATAAATCCTTTCATACCAAGAATGTTCCACTGTCATTTCTCTGGTCTCATTGAATTCATAGTGAACTTGTCTGGGGCTGAAACCCATTGGCAAGACAGTATGATTGGTACTATTTCTTACTTTGTGCCTAATATATTTTACCAATGCAAACATCTAGACCTTGAGTTTTCTTCATGGAATTATTTTTTCATTTTATTACAAATTCAAGTTCTTTAATAGTTATATGGCTAATCCAGTTTTTCACTTATCTTTGAGTCACTTTTGATAAGCTGTGTTTTTCAAAAAATTTATCCATTTCATCTAATTGCCAGATTTATTGGCACAATTTATTCCTAGTATTCTTTTATTTTCCTACTAAAATTGACAATATGTAATTGACAAAGTAAGATAGTCCTTATTTTATTTGTAATATTGGTAAGTTATACTTAGCACTCAGTTTCTTGATTTATCCTTTTGGGGCTTACCAATTTTACTAATCTTTCAAAAAATGAATTTTGAGCTTTGTCGATTTTTCTGTTCATGGACTTCTGCACTATTATTTTTTGTTTCTGCTTATTTTGGGTTTTATTTACTATTTTTCTGTAGCTTTTAAGGGGAAACTTACATCAAAATTTTTTAACCTTCCTTCTCTTCTATTACACAGATTTAAAGCTATAAATTTCCATCTAAACACTGTCTTGCTATATCTCACAAATTTTGATACATTGCATTTTTATTATCATTCAACTCAAAATATATTCTTATTCTCTTATGGTTTCATCTTTGAACGATGGGTTACTTAGACATGCATTATTTAATTTCCAACTATTTGGAAATATTCTAAATATTTTAGTTGATTTCTGATTTAATTCTGTTATGGTCATAAAATATATTCCACAATATACACATCTTCGGAAATTAATTGAGATTTCTTTTATAACCTAGTATATGTCTACTTTGATGAACATTCCATTTGCACTTGAATGTTTATTCCGCTTATTGGTTACAATGTTTCATAAATGTTAATTAGCTCAAGTTGGTTGAGGATGCTCAGATCTTCTATATTCAAACTACTTTTTGTCTACTTGTTCTACTAATTACTGAGAAAGTGTTATTAAACTCCCCAACTACTTTATTCCATTTGTTCTGTCAACTTTTGTTTCATGAATTTTGAAGCTTTGTTAATAGATGCTTCCTAATTGGTTCTTTTGTGACTTATAAATGTCCCCCTTTATGTCTTATAGAATGTTTGCCTTTAAGTCTACTTTTTCTGAAATTGATAAAGCCACATCAGCTTATGCCATTTGCCTGGTATATCACTTTCCATCCTTTCATGTTCCATCAATTTATACATATCTTTAAAGTGTATTTCTAATAGATGTATATACTTGTGTCTTTCATTCCTATCTAATCTGACCTTCAATTGGAACATTTTACATTTAATGTAATTTACATTACAATTTACATTTATAATAATTATTGGTATGGAGTGTTTAAGTCTACCACCTTGCTAACTGTTTTCCATTTGTCTCTTTTTTTCATTCTGTTGCTCCTTTCATATTTCTTCCCTCCTATTGATATCTTGGCTTTTTTGAATTAAATGTTTGTGTTCTTCCCATGATAACAATGCATTCTTATTAGAGTCTATTCAGCGTCAAAATGGTACTACCTCACACTTGACATTGACACATCCCTCTGTACACTTCATACTGCACACTCTACAAATCTAATAGGCTTACAATAGTTTAATTCCATTTACCCATCACCCTCAACTTTTGTGCTTTTTGCTTATACTTACTTCTATATATATTATAAGTCCACCTTACAATGCTGTTATTCTTGTTTTAAACAGTTGGTTGCCTTTTAAAGAAATTAGGAAGAAATAAAAACAGTCTTTTATGCCACCTGCTTATTTGCCATTCCTGGTGCTTTTAACCCCCTTTCTGTAGACTTGAGGTTCCATCTGGTACACTCCATCGGCCTGAAGAACATGTTCCAAATTTTTTGTTTTTCAGGCCTGCTGGATCCAATTCTACTCTGCTTCCATTTACCTGAAAATGTCTTTATTCCACTCGATTTTTAAGTAGTATTTTCTCTGGATATAAGATTCTGAGGAATTTCTTATCAGCATTTTAAAGACATTTCTATTGTCTTCTGACATTCCCTATTTCTGATGAGAACTCAGTAAACTCTTAGTATTGTTCACTTACACGTTATATCTTTTTTCCCCTCTGGCTGCTTTCAAGATTTTCTTTGTTAGTTCTTAGTGGTCTGTGATGTTCCTAGGTTTGACTTTTTTGGTATTTATCTTTCACTGAGTCAATGATTTTCTTGGATTTGTAAGTCAACATTTTTCATCAAATTTGGAGAAATTTGGCATTAATTGTATATTTTCTTTTGCCCCATTCTTACTTTCTTCTGTCTGCTTCTATAATGTATATATAGTATCCATATGTCCCTGAGGTTCTATTCCCTTATCTTTCCCTTACCATCTCCTACCTGCTGTGAAGTCTATCCAGTGGATATTTAACTTCATTTACAGTAATTTTTTACTTTAGAATTTCCATTTGGTATTTTATTTTACAATTTTCATCTTCTTTATGCTTTTGTATTTCTCTTCTGAGATCCCCTGTCAACGCAATCAGACCACATTTTCTTTTAATTCTATGAACATATATTGTCCTTTAACTGCTTTAAAGTATTTGCTAAATTCAACATTTAAGTCATATCATATTCTGTTTCTATTTACTATCACTTTTTATTGACAATGAATCCTATTTTCCTGTATCTTTGCATGTTTGGTAATTTTTTTACTGTGTACTGGACATTGTTAATGGTACATCACAGAGACTCTGGATTCTGTTATCTCATCTCTAAGGGCATTGAATCTTATTCTAGTAGGCAGTTTAATTACTGGCTAATAATCTTTAAATTGTGTAGGTTTGTATTTATGCTTTGTTATGGGGGATATGTGGAAACCCAAGATGTTTTCCAATCATCTCTATCTTGGCAGAACCCAACCTACAAAATCTAGCTCTCCTGCAGACCTTGTCATGGTTTGGCTTAGGCTTTGTTAGGGTAGGTGCAGAGCAGCAATGTGCAAATGGAGAAAATTGTATCCCCAGGTGATATTTGGCAATATCTGAAGACAGTTTTGGTTGTCACAACAGGGAATCAAGTGGAAGCTATAGCATTTAGTGGGCAGAGACCTCTTACAACACACAAAACAGCACTTCAGAACAAGAATTATCTGGCCCACAATATCAAGACTGAAAAACTCTGGTCTAAATTAGGCCTTACGCAGGGCATGACCCTTACTTCTGCCTGGGTGATGAACAAGGTGTTAATAAGGCCCTCCACTCTGCCCAGAGAGGACCTCCAATGACTTTCATCACCATTTGATGACTAATATCTCTACTAAGTTCCTCTCTGGTGAGCCTAATGTTGTCAGGCTTTGATGATGCTACTTCTTGGTGGGAGGACTGATAACATCCCATTGCAAGTAAATGAGTGGAGGAATGAGAGTAATTCATAGCCATTTTTATAAACATAGATACCTCTGCTTTTAGCTAAAATTTTTTGGTTCATAGAATTTTCTCAATGTAAACCTCTACTTTCTTTGGAGCACTGAACTTAATAAATATGGAATCTCTGGAAGTACATTTTTATTTTGATGTGTATTTGGTGATTATGTGTGACTGTTGAATATCAAGTTCTTAAATTCAAAACATAGCTGACCTGATTATACAAAAAGTTACACATACTGGCTATCTGCCTGAAAAATCACGTTTGATTAGAAATTAACATACATATATGTGTGAAAATTGCTGTTGGCATGGAAACCTGACACTTTGCCTTACATTTCATTAACATCTTTATATTTTCACCCATACTATTGGTTTCTCTTAATAAGGGAGTTAGTTTATTGACAGCACATTGTAATCAAGGACCCTATGTATAAATAATGAATAAAGTGAAAGGCTAAAAACAAAAAACTTCCAACCTCCCCAAAGGAGGTACTATGGATGGATACACCACCCTATTTAAACAGCACATCAAGGCCCATCATAAGCATGCTTTGTCTTAAGCTCCACATGGCCTTGTTGCCTTTATATCAGAGCCCTGCTCTACCCCATATAACAACTCTTTCTCCCTCATAAGACAGAATTTCCAGGGCTCAACTCAAATGCAAATAATGCAGGGTATTGCTTTCATCAAGGCACCTTCTTTCTAACCCACAAAGCAAGTTCTCTTTCCCTCCCTCTCTCTTCATTTTCATAGCATAATACATAATTAAAACTACTACCCTCACTCTAGAAACTACAATTCCTCACTTGGTTTGGGAACTTCTACCCTATGTAGGAAAACATAAGTGTTCTGGGGAATTAGAAAACCAAGATATTCTGATATGAATAAATAGAGAATAACAATGTAAATGGGCCAAACATTTAGCATAAGCAATATAAATGCTGTCTAAATCCTAATTTACTTACTGCATTAATTTGACTTCTGTGTCTTTACCATGGTGCTTTCCCCTGAGCAGATTACAGAGTTGTGTATCACTTGATTGAATTTCTATCTGATGATTACAATAATGGCAAAGCTTACTAAGGTGAAAACATGGATGGTACTTTGAATATTCATGATCCATAACTCAATAAAACAAAATCATTTTGGAAAAAAATACTCTCTTGGTGCTTATCGTTTTCCTGTTATCTGCTGTTAGGTGGCTGGCTGCAAAAGAACTTAGTGATCAGGATCAATATATTATCTTTTAAGCTGCCTTTCTTAACTGTAAAATTGTGGGATATAAATAAATCTTGAATCAGTAATTGTATGTTATAAGGAAAACATGACATCCTATAGCTGAATCTTGAATATTTAACTTCTGCTTATTTTACTTTAATTATCACACCTTGTTTTGATTTTAGTGAAAAATACACATTTTCTCAAAAAGATTACAAAATTAGTGCTCAAATTTATTTTCCAATTACTTTTAATGATCTTACAGGCAGAACAGTATCTTGATCTTTCTATTACATTCAACAATACCCAAAATCTACAACTTTGATGTCAATATCAGTAATTACTAAAATTCTAGCAAGCAATTTACATCTGCGGTAAGGAAAATGGATCCAAAAGCATATAATTGCAATAACAATAAAATAGTATTTATGTGTAAGACATAAATAGCCAACATAAATTCAGTTCCTCACATATCTAATCGTGATATTTATACAAATTTTGGAAACTCAGTAGCACACTGGCCAATCACCAATGACTGTGAAAAAGAAAATACATAAAAGTGCCTATTTGCTAATAGTGTACATTTAGCTCTTTAACTTGATATTGTATGGTAGTTACCCCTTTCAAAACATTAGAAATCAATACTACATGTGCCTCAAGCTTTTTTACAGATGAATGATCTGATGGAGATGCCCTCATTTCAGAAATTAAGGTCATTAATTTTTATCTTCACTTGTATCAGAAGTCTTGCTGAACCTAAAGAATGCCTCATCTCAGACTACTGGATGAATGGTGACATCTAGTGGTCACCATATCCCTAAACAAACGTTTTGAAAGAACTCAAGGCTATCTGCATTACAAGTAAAATCACCACGATGTATGATCTTTAATATTGACACATGCGTATTTCCAGTGAAACTGTAGCATAAAATTATAAACACTTCCTAGAAGGTCTTCTCTGATTCAGTAATAATGTAAATTTAAGGAAAACCCAGCATTGGGCTTCTAATCTTTATTCTTAACAACCCTTACATCAGTAAATATCCTACGTAGATTTTTATAAAAATCCAATTTTGATTTCTTCATGTTTGAGTTCTTCTAACGGTGCCATAAAGAACTCTGAAACATGATGAACTACTCAATAATCAGTTTCGTGGCTCTTTTATGAATACACAGATTGGAATGTCCGAGCAACAATTTCAGACGCTCTATACAACAATGTAGTGAGGAGCAAAATTAAGACATCATAAAAGCTGCCAGTCTGTTCATACTTGTTGGATTGAGTTTACACTGGAGACATTATTTATTAATTTTTTATAAACAGGGAACATCCATTTCATCAAGATTTTCTAAAACTGATTCATGAAATGGAATGATAGAATCATTTACCATAAAAAAGCCATTGTTTCTCAGGCATGACTGCTTCCAACTAATGAAAAAGTCAGTACATTCTTCGGCTATTTTGCACAGCCAACCTGTGCAAAAGGCAGTCCAAGCAAGCTTTTGTTGTTCACTGGAACCTTAGCTCATAATTCTCTATTACATACTTCCTACCAGAGACCTAAAACTGCTCCCAAAACATTTGTGGCCAACTCCAAAGAAACACTTCCTGTTACCATAAGAGTGTTCCCGAGCATAAACTGTATGATGCAGTTCCATGGGTGTTCATGGGATGCACTGGGATTATCCCTTCCAGATGAACTGAGGAACCCCTCAAGGAGTTCAGATATACAAGAATGAATACAGGTAGACATCACTGTCGACTTATTTTATCTCCCCTAAATTAATTGCTGCAGGCCAGGACTAGACCTTCCTCTGTAATATTTTAAGGCTTTGCTGAAAACAATAAACAGACATAAGCCTACACAACAGTTTTTGTGTTGAAACACAAGCCTCCCCTAATGTACAGTGGGCATATCTGTATTCCCAGATCATCAGAAGACCCACTACCCAAGCACATGCCATGCTGCTTTCTGAACCCATGTAACAAAGATCATTTCTGAACTCCAGGAGAAAATGTTGCTAACTATTCAACATCCAGTGCATCCAGATAGTCTCAGATGAAGAGTGATAGGCAATCACAGGTTATTATTACTGTCTGCTCACAGTAATAACCTTCTCCCAAAATACATAATTCAGAACTTGAACTAGACTTGAATTAAAGGTCTATTCTCTACCTGTCAGCATTTATATATCTTGACCTCGCAAATGTTTTCAGGATGTATTCTCAAACTTACCAGCCCACAAAAACATTTTCATTGCCTCTTCGCTCATAAACTACCCAAAGAGTAAAGTAAATTATGCTTGTTACTAGTTGCCCAGGGTCATTCTTCACTGAGCCTGGAAGAACGGACAAGGGTCTAGCTGGATGGTTGGAGGAGCTGCCACCACGAGATCCCTACATGCCTAGAAGTAATTTGGTCTGGGTCTCAGTGCTAAAATCATGCTGCCAAGTCTCTTCCTGAAAATCATAAAAGCAAAATATCCCATTCCTGCAAGCAAACTAACCACGAGGGTGGTGCCAAGAACTTTCGGGGCCCTCTTCTTGGCCACCCGGAATGCTGTTGGCAGCACAGCAGAGATTAATATATTGTTGACATGTCCTAAAACCTTGTTAAATGTTTTTCTCTTCAAGACACGCTCATAATAGGTTTCCAAGTTCGGTCGCTTTCCATTTCCCCAGTTTCTCCTCGCAAACCCCAGGAACTTCAGTCGATGCAATGTGACAGCAAGAGAGACATCTGCCAGGGTGAAGGATTCTCCACAGAGCCAAGGCTGGTGGCCCTCTTCTAATCAGAGAAAGGGACACGGAGAATTAGGGGCAAGTGCTGTACAGACAGACTCTATATTTTGTCTCAGTCTTGAGGGCAAACATGACTATAGCAAAAAATGAATGGCCATAAAACCTTTTTTTGACAACCACACTCTGCATGTAATTTTATGCTAAAAAAAAAAATCCATGCAAATGTATCCCAAGTAAAGGAAACTTGCTTGACATCTGTTTCCCACCTAAATTCCTAGGTGAAACTGGAGCCTTTTGAGCTCAAAGCCTATCTATCATTTTGTAAAGAATTCTGAGGAATTGAGAGCCTTCAAGCCAGAGGAATTAACAGATATTTCCTTTTGATTTAGGAAAACAACAGGTGTACTTTAGGAAAAGTCATAAACCTGTGCCTGAAATGCTACTGAGTAGTTGCTACTCCTAGTTAATGACTTAACGCAAAAGAAAATCCCCGTTGTAAAGCAAGTTTCAGGTAAGACAGTCTTCACCTTTGCTGTCTGTGTGAGTGCACCTGGGCAACAGCTTCATCATGAAGTCAGGTTCACACGTACAATACAGGGATAGTCACCAGCTGTCCTGCAGGTATACAAGGCTGGCCCCATTTTATACTTTACTTTAGACTGGAAGTTCTTTCCTTAAGGGAAAAACTAGAGGGAGCATTCTCAGGTCACACTGAGTTATACTCAACTATCACTCAGTTAATTACAAAATAACTCCTGTAATTACAAATCTGTAAAACAAGCTAGGTAGGAATCTTCCAACCATATCTTAGATTGTGCAGAAAAATCCTTCACCAGTCATATTTCACATAGATGCAGACTGAGTTACAATTACACACCTGGGCTTTACTGAATTCAATGATTGTTGCTATCATTAACTTAAACTGCCCATAAATAACAATAAAAAACAGATTACAGAATGTTTTTGGTGAAATCTAAGAATTTTCTGATAAGTACTCCTGGTATTCAGAAGAAAAAATACATACAATGAGAACCTACCTGGGGTTTCTTCATTTCTTCTTTGCAACTCAGTTTCAACCTGATCCAAGACTTTCTCCAATTCATCAAGAATTTTCTTCAAATATTTGACATTGTCATGGTCAAGCAGCTTTGACTAATTAACAAAAATAACTAAACAGTTTATTTATGCCTGTAAAAGCAATCAATGTAGAGCAAAGCAGATATAAACTCTTACAGAGTTGGAGCCTGTTCATTCTAAACAATGAGAAAAATAGAATAACTTTGTTAAAGCAAAATGCAAAGCTGAGAAGATGCTCTGGCTGTGGAAATAGCCAGACCCACTGCTCACTGGCAATTCCTGCGGGACCAGATAACCAGAGAAGGCAATGAATATGAGGGGTACAAAGAGACTCCTCTCATGCCCAACTCAAGAATGGAATTTCAGCAGTCTTCAGTGAATGAATAAAGGAAGGGGCAGGGAGAATGGAAAAATCTAAATGAAGTGAATTAAAGAGCAAATGGAAAATAAGGAGTGCTATGTGTACAGGCATTTCTGCTGAGAAGCTCACTTAGCTGAGATAAAGGAAGATGGGAAGTTTAAGGGAGGGTTGGGGTGTTGATGTTTGCCATGTTTTTAATATGGGAGAAGCTTACACATGCTGCTGAGCCATGAGATAAAAATCTCCAGAAAGACAAAGGCTCACTATGACTGATGAAGCAAAGCCTGGCTCCTTAGGAGGCAGACAAGTCAAAGTGGGTTAAAGACTTGAACATGAGACCTGAAGCCATAAAACTCCTAGAAGAAAACACAGGCAGTAAGCTCCCTGACATCAGTCTTGGCAATGACTTCTTCAATCTGACACCAAAAGCAAAAACGAGCAAATGTGACTACATCAAACTAAAAAGCTTCTGCACAGCAAAAGAGACCATCAAGAAAATGAAAAGGCAACCTACAGAATGGGAAAAAATATTTCCAAATTATCTGATAAGGGACTAATATCCAAAATATACAAAGAGCTTATAAAATTCAACAGCAAAAAAAAAAATATTATTTTAAAGAAGACATATACATGGCTAACAGGTATATAAAAAGGTGCTCAACATCACTAATCACCAGGGAAATGCAAATCAAAACCAAGGTGAGATATCACCTCATACCTGTTAGAATGGCTATAATCAAAAAAAAAACAAGAAATAACAGGTGCTGGTAAGGACATGAGGAAAGGGAACCCTTATGCACTGTTGGTGGGAATGTAAATTGTTACAGCCACAAAGGAAAATAGCATGGCGGTTCCTCAAAAAATTAAAAATATAACTATCAAGTGATCCAGCAATTCTACTTCTGGGTATTATCTGAAAAAAATGAAAACACGAACTCAAAAAGATAGATGCATCTCCATGTTCACTGCAGATTATTTACAGTAGCCAAGATATGGAAACAACCTAAGTATCCATCAATGAATGAATGGATGAAAAAGATGTTGTACATAGATATAATGGAATATTACTTAGCCATAAGAATGAAATTTTGCCATTTGTGGCAACATAGATGGACCTGAAGGGCATTATGCTAAGTGAAATAAGTCAGGCAGATCTATTTCAAAAAAATTAGACAAATACCATATGATTCCTCTTATATGTGGAATCTTAAAAAAAAAATAAACTCATAAATACACAGAACTGTGGTTGCCAGAGGCAAGGAGAGTGGAGAGGAAGAAATGGGTAAAGGTAGTCTAAAGGTAAAAAAAAAAAAAAGAAACAAAAAAAACAAGAGGCGGGAGAAGAGTATATTTTGAGGAATAAACTTGCCAATGCCTTATTTGTAGGAAAACAAGAAAAAGAAGTCATAGAGGGCTAGCAATGCCTTTAAGTAGCAGTATACCTGAAGTGAGAGATTCCTAGAATATTTTATTAACTCACTTTTACATCTTATATATATTAGAAAGCATCATGAGCAATATCTTCTTTTTTAAGCACTTGTTTCATTAGGTTTGAATATGAAATCTAATAAAGAAAAATTATTTCCAAAAGCAAACCATAAGCCAAAGATAATATATGTATTGGTGACTGGTGGTATTTAATAGAAGATATTCTGGAAATCTTCTATTTAAAAAAGTAGAACATGTAATACAAACAGTGGATGTCAACTGAGGACAGCTTGGTTTACTTACTTTAAGTCGTTTCTGCTTTGCGATGTAGGCCTCTTGTAAATCTGGGTTTTCTTCAGCAAGTTTTTTCAGTTCAGATTCTGTGTTACCAATTTGGCCTGACAACAAAATCATTTTTGAAATGGAAAATCATTTCCTCCCTTCATTACTAGAAACAAGAGAAGCAAGGGTACTCGCTGGTGAGAGCATTAGCTCTGCGGCTCACACCTGGCCTCTGCCTCGGACTGACCCTCTCTGTGCCTTAGTTTCCTCAGCTTTAAAATGGAACTGTCAGAGTGTCTGCGACATAGGCCAGGGATTGAAGCAAGGCCAGTACATCATCCATGCTCAGTGCAGGGTGACTGCATTACCTTTCAATACCTTTCCATTTTTCTGTAATAAATGTCTATATAAAGGGAAGGAATGGGCCATATTAAAAAAAAAGTAACTCCAGGTGATAGCATTGTAGTCATAATACTTGTTTGAAATCATATAATGAACACTTATGAAGAGAAGGAGGAGGAACAGGAAGGTGAGAAACCAGAAAAGAGGGGAGAAAAATGCAGGGGAGAAGAGAAGGGGAGGGAAGGGAAGGGAAGAAAGAGGTGAGGGGACAGGAGAAGTATCAGGAAGAAAGAAAAATAATGTAAGAGAGTGATAAAGGTGAGGTATGACATAATGCAAGAACATAGTTCCTAGAATTAGAAATCTAGGTTTGAAGGATCCTAGTCAAACACCCCCAGAGTCTGACCACAGCCCCCCTTCCCTTCCCTTCCTATCCCAATGGTCTGTGCCATACAGCACACCCGCTTCTGCTCCACATCTCATGCACTGACCCTACCCTATCCTCAGGACAGGAGGAAAGGGAAGAGCTGGATATCACAACTCAATCTCAATAAATCTCCAGTCACTGAAGTTAGAGCAGCAGACAGCCTTACATCAGCTAATAGTAATTAAACAAATATTAAGACTACAAATGTAAGCTCAATTACCCACAGTCCCCAGCACATCCCCACTTTCCTGATTCCTAGCCAATCTGTCCATGAGAACACACTGTGTTCTTTACTTTTCCATAGACCACTCTTCTGACTTTGATCTAGGCTTAGCCATCAAAGCCAACAACTTAGAAATCAGCTCCTATGGCCAATAAACATACAGCTAAACAGCTGAAGCACAGATTAACCCAACTGGTGCATGGATCAATCTATAAGACTCATTTCCATGAAGCAGACTCAACAACCCTGTCCCTATGTCTTCATGAGATGGGCTGGATCTCAAAAATGAATTAAAATAAACTTGAGACAGAATTCCAGGTCTTTAAGCTGTTTACGTACTGCGAATTCTTGTGGTTGCATAAGCTGGGATCATGGAGTCCACAGTTAGCTCAGGATGTAAAATGCAGCCATGTGTGTAGGCATCCATTGGCAAAGAGTCAAGCAGTTCTCGATAATGTTGTACCCGTGGGTAATACATGCTTCCTTTATCAGGCATTAACCTGGGTGTTTTTTCTAAAATACATACATGAACATTGAAGAAAAAGTTACAAATGGGATCTTATGTCCAAAAGCAAAACCAAAAGCCCCAACCCACTCATCAATAACATTTTCAATATTATATCAAGGCATTTAAAAGATGACATTACCCCAGCCCAGGCTTCAGAATTTGAAATAAGCTGATACCAGACCAGACCCCAAACCATGATCACACTGGCATTATCTTCTCCACCTTGAAAATTGCTACTCAGCTCTCAAAATCTAGTTATATATGCCAACTCCTGCATTCCCTGACCTTCTACAACTACCAGCATCTGATTGGGTCAGGTATACCTTCCTCTGTATATGTGAATACCTTGTACATACTCAATTTAGCCCTTATCACCTTATTTAGTTGTTTGTATCTCTTTGCCCCATGAACCCCTTCAGGGCAAGGAACTGTGACCAGGGTCTAGGAGAGTGTCTAATATATTTTAGACCCTTGGTAAGGGTTGGTTGGGTGAATGAAAGCTCATTATGGGAAGCTGATAAGGGACCTTTTCAGAGGTTCCAATTAATATTAAGAATGACCCTGTTGATGTTATGAGAATGTGAATTGACAATCTTCATGAAATTTGCCAGAAATTTCCAATATTTTATCTCTGGAGAGAGGGCTCTATATGAATCTTTACTTGCTGGTTAAACTCTAGACTCCTTGAGGGAAGGGACCATGTATTGTTCTCTATTGAATCGCCAATGCCCAGTATGATGTTTGGTTCCAATATGTTAGGAGTCCAATAAATTTCAATGGAATGAATGAATATATTCCCAGACCTCTAGTTATTATAGACCATCTGAGCTGTAGAATATCTGTAGTAGTTAATGAGGACACTGAGATATAGAGGCTGAGATGTTCTCCCAATATCCCACAGCTAAAGGCAGAACAAAACTAGTCACTAACACCTAATGCAGTGCTCTGTTTTATTTCACCATCACAACATCTTCAAAGGGTTTACATTTGAGAGACAAGCCAAGAAGAATAAAAATGAATCACATGATCCAAAGGTCAAGGCTATGTCCTTTCAGAGTCATTTTCCACTTCTGACATTCAAACTACTCCTGAAAAACGCCAACAAGCTTATTCCAACAGGTGAAAAGAACAGCCTCAATTTATTTCTTTATTTCTTAGTTTGGGTTACTTATTTAATTTAGAATCCTTTTGAGCATCCCACACTCATTCATAAGTGTTGACAATTCAGAGTTGGTTGCTGAGCATTTCAGGCAAGCTCTCATAATGCCAGAACAAGCAGAACAAGCTTTTTAATCCAACAGGCTATTTCTGACTCTCTAAGAAAAAAGAAGATGGATTACTCCTCAAACCAATGGGCAAATATCTAATTTCCTGCAGGGGAGTACAATTCTAAAGGCTGCACTGAATAACCAAGAATGAAGTGTCAGGTACATACTGCTTGTCAACAGGGAATTTACCCAACTACAGCACACCTGCCTGCTGACCTTTCAGGATCTCAGCATATCACCAGGATCCCAACCAATACACAGCAGACATTTGCATGAGGACAGCACACTGGAGGACTTCTAGGGCCTTGAAATTCTAAAGAGTTCTTAATCTTTTGTGTGCCCACTGACCTCTTCTCAAAATAATGTCTTAAATGCATACAAGACAGGATTGCAAAGGAAATTGATTATATTAAAATACAGTTACCAAAGTAATTTTAAATTATAAAATACAAATTGGGTACCTTTTTATTAACACATTAACAAGATCTAGCAGCAGGTCTAATAACTACCATAATTTCAAAGTAGTTATGAACATAATTGATATTTTAAGATATCTGCAATAACTTGATATGTTATGAATATATCTGTGATTTTCACTGGTAACAAAGATAACAACTGTGGATTGTGCCTACAGTGGACATGAAAGGAAATGGTATGTTTTTGTTGAAAATTAGAGAAAATAAATACGTAATTTTTTTCCCCTCTAAGGGCCCAAATCTCCTGAATTCTATTCATAGACCACTGAGGACAATAGTTCTTCAAGTGTAGTCTGAGAATCACTGAACTTCCCCAAGACACTCTCAGTGGGTCTACAGAGTCAAAGCTACTTTTATAGTAATACTGAGATGTTAATTGCTTTTTCAGTCTTACTTTCTCCAAAGCGTATAGCAGGGTTTGCCAGAGGCTACACAACACATGATGACTCCATCACTCTAACAGTTAAGGGGAGTGTGGGCTTCTGTATTCATTTTAATTTTTTCTATTTCAATTTCTAATTTTGCAAATATTGATAGATACAGCCCACATAAACAAAAGCTCTGGGTATCCTCAACCAGAAAGTTTAAGAACCACTGCTCTGGGGGCCCAAGAACCTCAGGTTAATAACCATAAATGGTACAGCATTTTAAAATGCTTTCCAACTCATTACATTTTTGACTACTAGCTCTGGCCGCTTTCTGATTCCAGGCCTGGGGCTTGTCTTCAGAAGAGCACACCACTTCCTTCCTGGGAAAGTACATGAGAGCAGGAAAAAGACCTAATTGCTTTCTGGGGAAGTTCCAGCTGGTCAAGCCTGAATTTTCAGAGGACAGATGTTTAAATCCATGAAAATAATTTTCTTCTACTCAGTGCACCATTACTATGTAACTATCTCCAAAAAAAACTTTGTCAGACAGAGATTACAATACCCACTGGACCCAAGTTCTCTTCCAGGCCCACTGTCTCTTCAAGGAAACCCTGTCCAGTATCACACATGCAAAGTGCTGCCATTGCCCTCCTGACACCAGAGCACACGTGTCCACTGCCTTTGGAATACAGTTTTTCAAGGACAATTGGGAATTCCCTTTGAAGTATACAGGAGATATCCCCTCTCTGATGCTATTTTATTTTCCAATCCTTCCCTAAAGCATTTTTGTTAAATACAAAAAAAAGAAAATATTTTCTGGGTATTCTACCTTAGTCAGGAGTGAGAAAGCAATGGAATACTTCCAGAAGTAAGGGAATCAAGGGACTTTTCAGAAGCAGGCAATGAGAAGAGTTCCCAGCAATGGGGAACATGGTTGCAGTAGAGGAAGCCAGGATTAATGACTAAACTGGAAGAACAGATAAGAATAAATAAATTGGCATAAAACTTGGGTTCCTAGAAAAACTGAGGGCAAGGCAGGTCTGGTATTGCACCTAAATGTAGGCAGCAAATTAGAAACAAGCAGATAGACATAAAGCAGAAAAATGTGCTAAAGAACAAGAGAAAAAAGGAATTATTTTTAAAAATTAGAAAGAAACAATAAAAGTATTCTGCAGCTATTTAATGTGGACAGAAGCTCCCTACATTCTCAAGTTCCTATATTGCTGGGTAGAATAACAAAGGCCCTGAGCCATTAAAAAAAAAAGTACATTGTTTCCCCAAGGGCAAAAATAAAAAGAATTTAGGGGCTTAAAGGGATAAGCCTCCATTATTTTACTAAACTAACTGCTGATTTCCTACATTTCCCAGTGAGGGTAGATAAAGGAGGCATTATTTTACTCTTTTTTCAAGAAAGAGTACCCCAAGGTCTATTTGAATAACTTTCAGGCCTTATTAGCTCAGTAAAAACAGATTAGATTTCCATCTTTATCCCTTTGCTGATTTTTTTTTTTATTTTACTTAGATCACTTAGCGATGACATTGGTATATAAGGTAATATACATCATGCAGCTAAACAAAATTGTTCCCTTCAACTAGTCATACACACCAGACTATTAAAAAATATATAATAAAATGGTAAACAATTAAGTTAGAACCTGAAGCAAGAGATATGGTTACAGACTGACTACAATGCAAGGCTATTGTAATATTGGAACTGGAAAGATCAAATCTAAACACAGATGAGAAAAAAACATATGGTGTGGGTAGCTCCAGGGTGGGGGAAAGCGTGTTCCCAGCCCAGAGCGAATAAACAAGTGTAACTGGTGAAGCCAAAAAATCAGTCAAGGGAAAAGCTAGATGGGGAGAAGCTCTTTATTGCTCACAAGAGACCTGGCTCTGTAGGTCTCCCCTGGCCGCCAATCTCCCTCTCTGCTCCTTTCTCATCCCAGCACACCCTCCCCTCTCCCCTGCCTCCTCCCACCGCCACTTCTGGGAGAAACTCTGCAGGCAGAGCCCTGGAGACTGACAAGTGCCAGACCAATTGCAATAGAGGGGAGGAGAGAACAGCTTCTCTCTATCCCTGGTCTCCAGAGACTGCCAGAGGCTGGAGCACTGAACACCTTTGTTACATAAAACAAGTAAGGCCAGGCAAGAGGTTCTGGAACTATTGCAATTTTTACCTACAGTGTCAAATTACATAAATTCATTACATGCATACAGGATTTTCTGAGACAAGGCCAAATTTGTAGCTTTATTTTCAATAAATTTTATTCCTTAAATGTTTAACTACTTTTTATTTAATTGGTATTATAGTCAAGACTTTTAACAGAAACATTCATAATTGGGGGTTAAAAACTCCTTTAACAGACAGTTTGTTCTAATTATTGTATACACACAATACAGAACCAAGACTTCTGCATTTTAACACCACCATCTATCCACTAAAATTGGAAAAAAGTTTTTTCTTTTTAAAGTTAGTTTTAAAAACCACGTTTCTTGGCTCAATCAAGAGTGTTAAAGACTTGTTTTATTTTCCTTAGCATATACCACCATATTTTCTCCACACTAGAATCTTTGTGCTAATCTGCAATTTCAGTAGATGTGCTATAAGGCATATAAAGTTATTCAACTATATATGAAAACCTTTTAGTAATAAACATAAAATTAGTTATTCTATGAACCTTTCCAATAAGTGGAAATGCCTTACACAAATAAGCATGTATTTTTAATGCAGCAGTGACTTCAGCATTAGTTATTTTAAAATCTGAGTTGACTTTTCATAAAATTGTGTCTGTAAAATGAACTTACATTTTCTAATCAGACTTGTATGTTACTTTAATATCACACCAGAATACCTTATTTCCAAACAAATTATATTTCCTAAGAACACTTTAAATCATACATAGGACATAATCTTCAGAGAACTCTTATATAACATTAAATTACTAAAATTCAATATTCACCATACGATATCCATGATTTCAAGTTACCACTAAGTTATTTGGCAGTAATAAATAGATTATGTTTTAATATTTTGTAGTTATTTCATGCCCACATTTATTTTTTTATTTGGTGGTTAAAATTCACTGAAAGGTTATGAGTAATATAAGGAAATCTAGATTTAAAATTCCAGATTGTGTGTATATTCACTTGCCACATCCACTGTTCCTGTGTTTCCTTTTACTTATTATCATATCTCATCTAGCTTGATCAGTTTAACACTTTAACATTATTCTTCATTACATGCCCAAAGATAAAAAGGTGTCATGTACATGAAAAGGAGTCTATAAAACTGTGTAGTAATAATCACACAAACATGTATTACAGAAAGGTTTTGTATTATATCAAGTTTATAGAATAAAATTATATCTGAAGATTAGTAAGCTTCTAATGATTTGGGACCTTTGAACTACCCCACAACCTTACACCAATTAACCCAATTGATTTCTCCTAAAAGAATGAACAGATTGCTGTTGGCAAGCCCTTGTTTGAGCAGCCATAATTGAGTACTTCTAAATTCTTCCTTTGACCCAAGTTCTGACCTTAGGAGTATCACTGAGTTTTCCATGTAATTGCTTTAAAAACAAAAAAAATCAAGCATAGCAATCATCCAACTTAGATACTTGCTTTTTTTACACTAACACTTGAAAAGGTTTGCCTTGGCTATCAAATTTCTCCCTCAGTACTACCAATTATTTAATGAAGTTATCTCAAAAGCGTAAGAATTCAAATATGTAAATAATGATTACACAGAAAGGCTGGGAAAGGTCTATGGGAAAGTAATCATCTTTAGTACAATCACCAGATGACAGATGAACAAAGGACAGTAAATAACAGCCAAGAACATACCAGTGACTATATTCTATTCTTTAGAGGATTGGTTACACTTAATTAAAACCTATTATAACTCCTATTATAACCATGGGCAACTATAGACCTCATGAAATCCATTCACTTATTCTAACTTGTCAACATTTCTCAAAGTTCCATCCATAATTGGACAAAATGCTGCATGTTCCAATCAGTTCAGAATGTAGTGGGTCACAATTTGTGAGGTTCTGGATAGAAAAAATACTTTCAAACAATTTGAGATCACACTAACCTTCCATTTTGTTATTGACTTTTACTGGCAACTTATTAGTAAACCAGGTCTCCCATCCTTCATTAATGCAGCTGATTTTTAAGAACAAAATTCATATATTACACTTACTTTGTTAAATTTTCTTATTTTTCCATTTAATTGTTCCATGACAAGCATTCATAAGCTAGTCATCACACTATCCCAGCTTCTGTCACCTGCAAATGTAACAGCATTTCTACTGTTTCTTTATTCAAGTCATTTATAGAATTGCTAGGCTCAAGTTTGAGAATTGATGCCTATCAGAACACCAGGAAAGAAAGCCCTGCCCAGGCAGACATCTGTTTTCAATAATTCATTCATTTTAATCATTCAAAATAGTTATGAAGCTTCTATTAAAGAACATTCACCATACAAGGCATTGGGAAAACAGTTGTTAATGAGAGATACTGTGTGTAAACTCAGGGGCTTACAGTGGTCTGCAAGTAACTGAACTAATTTAAGTGTGATAAAATTATTATAGGATAAGTAAAACCAGAGTCTATAGCTAATGGGCAACCTGGTATAAGAAATTTTAAAATGAATATTCTTCAATATGGTGGTTTACTCATCTGAAAATGTGCATTACTTTCATCCAGCCATATTTGTCCCTTTATTCCACAAGGGTATCATATGAAGTAATTTCAAATGCTCTACTTAATACATTATATCTAGAACCATGGCCAGCACTTAATAGACTCAGGTTTTTTTAAGTGTTAAAGACATCCTCAAGTAATGTAAAACTTAAGCCAGTTCCTTTTAACTGAGATCCTCAAAAATTGTGTTTATGTATATATTTATGTGTATATATTTTTTTCTTTTTTGACAATCCATTCTAGAATTCTGCCACACTTTAAGACAGTAATTAATAGCACTTCTTAAAGCTCAAGCAATTACCTAACCCACAGTAATTTGTAGGAGTGCTTCTCAAACTTTAATGTATACATGAATGACTTGAGGATCTTGTTACAATGCAGATTCTGGTTCAAGAGGTTTGTGGTAGAGTCTAAGATTCTGCAGGTCTAACAAGTGCTCTGTTGATACCAATGCTGCTGACCAATGGAAAACGCTTTAAGTAGCAAGAACCAGTAGAACTGACCTTTCACCCTTTGACAGTTGAGATAACATTTGTCTGTTTCGTGTCTGGCTCTTTTCCTAATCTCCATGAGTTCTTACTGATAAACATAAATTATCTTAATGATAACAATGATAACATGTTTGTTTTTTATTTTAAAACTTTGGAATAAACTAGACTAGTCTTCATTTATGTAACTGTTTTCTTGCTGTCTTCATATCTACCATGAGTTCTAAGTCCCTTAGTCTTCTTTTAACCCTTTCCAATTGAATGACTACAAAAGAAGAAAGACTGAAAGAGGAACTGATTGGACTTGATTTCTCTCTGCAATTGGTAAAACTATAACCCTAATTCAAAAGGACAGAGAAGCCAAGTCACCAAGGATATACAACAAGTTAGTGGCAGCTTCAGACTAGGAACTGGGGTTCTTGATTGTTTGCTTATTCTATTGGTACAACCAGAATTAAAGTCTTTAGTTTCCATATTTTCATCTTAATATTTAGCCTGCATTGCCTTCTCCTCTGATTCAATCTATAGTAATAAGAAGAACTTCATATTTCGCTTGTTTGAGCAGGACACAATGTATTTCAATTTTGTTGTTATACAGTCAAAGCAAAAGAAAAAGCCTAAAAAAAATTTTAAGAAAACTTAATAATCATCAATATTGCTATGTTATAAAGTTACATATTTTACTGAGTATTTTACAAGAGAAACAATGTAAGGAGAAGGAGAAAAGAATGATAGTAGTTCAAGAGATGCTAACAAAAGATTTAAATATGATTTTCCATTTACTGTATTTTTTAATTTAAAATAAAATTCTTACACAATTTTGTTTTATTCACATTATAATCACTTCTCCCAAGAAACAAAATTATTATTTAACAAACTTGTCCATTTCCAAAAAGCTCAAGGTTGAGAATAGTCATGGTCTGAAATCAATTATCCACCATTTTCAGTACAGTCCCCAGCATACTGAATTATAAGGGGAGCAAGTAATGGTGCAGGAGAAAGCAGTTCTTTCAAGTCTTCAATTTAGATCAATGGCCACCTCTAATTAAAACCTCCAACCAGAATCCTAGGGAACTAAACATTTGGATTAAGAATACGAATAGTTCATTGCTAATCTATTCCTCCTCCCCATTAAGGAGCCATACCTATTTTCTTTTAACTACCTCGGACATTTTTTTGGCTAATTTCCTTCCTCAGCTTCCAATAATTTGGGGTTATATTCTGTTTTTATCCTGCCGAATTAACATCAACATAACTGGTGGCAAATGAAGAGTAACTGGATCTCATGCAGCATCTTTTTCAGAAGAATTCTCAGCTGAAAGCTAGGAGCCCTCTGTTCTGTTCTCAATTCTGCCATTGATTAGCTGCATAATATTGGGCAAACACTGAAGTTACCATTCACTTCAATGGGTGTCATTAGGAACAAGTGATACAATGTAAACGGCAATGACTATGACAGTCAGTGTAATATGAGAGTTGAGATTTGAAATATTTACATTCCAGCCCTACCCTGCCATAAAGTAGCTATATTACCTCAGGCAACCACTCTGTTTCTCTTTTCTACCATGTGAATAACTAGTCTACCATGCCTGTCTCAGGTTCTTTTGAGGACTAACAGAATTTTTTAAATGCCTGACATAAAACAACCTACCAATATATGATTATACTTAAAAGTCCTGTAATTCCCTACAAAAGATATAATCCAAACTGTGCAGAAGTAACAAGGGCCAAAGAGCTCCAAGTTTACAATTTCTATCCTCCCTTGCCTAAACTGTATTCCTCTTTTTCCTTCCTATTTTTTTTAAGGTGGAACCATTCTGTAGAGTAGATGAAACCGATTTTCATAGTGTACCTTTAGAATCAATATTATGAATTTGACTTTAAGGCTAATAAATCTCCACCACAAACCATACACCTGCAGGGTTTTTTGCAAGTGCATTTAAAAGGAACGTTCTACCATTAAAATTTGTAGTTTACATGAGCTCCCTTAAATGGAGTTACATTGGCTCGTGCTTATGGAAATGGAAAAGGTTTTCACCACTAACCCACCATAGGAAGGAAGGAAGGGAGGGAGGGAGGGAGGGAGGAAGGAAGGGAGGGAGGGAGGGAGGGAGGAAGGAAGGGAGGGAGGGAGGAAGGGAGGGACGGAGGGAGGAAGGAAGGAAGGAAAGCAGGGGACACATATTTGTGTTGAAAGTAAATCCAAGAAATCACAAATAGCCTTAACATTACCATCCAGGAAAGTCTGTTCAAGATAATCAATGATCTGAGTGGCCTCACAAATAATGTTTTCCCCGTGGATAAGGACAGGCACTTCTCCAGTTGAGTTCAAACGCATAAACCAAGGCTCATTGTGCTCACTCAGGGGCAGACTTACATCATGTTCCTCGCACTTCAATGCCTTTTCAGCAATTACCAAGCGCACCTGGAAGAGTTCACACTGGTTATTACAAGGCATGTGGGCTTTCAATAAAATGACATCCCTGGATACCACCAAGCAGCTTTTCTGTGCTTCCCGGACTTACTAACATTTTCATCATTCTTTTTAACAATTTATATTCCTGGAATTAACTAGTGAAATACATTTTAGTTTCTTACTCTTATAAATTAGAAAATATAATAAAATCGGTAGTGAAAATTATTCTGGCTATATTGATTCCACAGTCACCCTTTCCATCAACACTAATACTTTCTCCGCGTCGTAAACCTGATTATGTGTCCTCGCCAGACAAAAACCTGGAATACAGATTTGCTAGGCCTTGTCGAGGGGAGCGAATGCGAACAAGGAGAGGTCAAAGAGGGAGTCGTATTCTGCGGTTGCCAGCAGGCTCTTCCTTCTGCCTCCCTCTCCAAGGCCCAGACCACAGGGCCTCCAGCACAGTCCCGAGAGGGATGCCTTTTGGTCGCAGTTCATGAATGGCTGCGCCTGCGATATAGCCTTTCTGTCTCGGACTTAACTCTCCCTGTTCCCTCATCCCAGCCTAGACTCGAGGGAGCGCCCACCTAGGTTGGGGCGTTGGAGGCCTGTGTCAGGTGAGCCGGCAGGCGGGCGTTACCCGGGCGAGACCCAGGGGAGCTGTCCAGGTGCTGAAACGCGATCCGCGCCGCCTGCCCTGGTCGAGGCCTTTACCTTTTGAGAGCTGAAGGAATGTGTCCAGTGGTACAGAATGAGCCTAACCTCCTCGTCCGACTTGCCTTCCGCCATGAAGGGCGCGCCCCCTCTGTGCTCGTCCTGCTTCTGAGCCATTTCGGGCTGCGAGAGCGCGAGAGGCCCTGGACTGCCCTCCCGTTACTTCTCGCACCCACACTGCTCCGCAAAGCGTCGCTCGTTTTTCCGCAATGCCTCCTGGAGCCGGGAAAGACGAACAGACGCCTGGGAAATGTAGTTTACCCGACGAAAAAGCTCAGGGACGATCTGCAAAGTGGCGGGAATTGTTCGTAAAAGCTTCCGCTTGCGGAGACCAATTGGGAGGTGCAATTGAACGTTTTTTTAGGGGATACGATCTAAAATATGAGTTCATGATTATTAAAGTGAGTAATGAATAATGTTGATACAATCTAAAATATGAGTTCCCGATTATTAAAGTGAGTAATGAATAATGTTGATTGCAAACTACTCATCAGTTTTGGAAGTGGAATAGAGATGCTCAGAGAAGCAGCAATTTCCCAAGATACTTAGGGTTCCTTTTGGAGAGTCTGTGCCTTTGGCAGAAGGGAAGTTATGACTGACAGAGAAAATAACAGGATAAAGAACTATGGATTGTTCACTGGAAGAGGCTACTGTGGAGTCATGCAGAAATAATAATAATAATAATAAAATCAATAAACGATGGCAAGTTAAAATAGCCTGGTTGTAAAACAAAGAATTTTTAGAGCAGAACTGCCAGGGTTGGTGTCCTGGTTTTTCAATTTTTCCAATTTTTAAAGTGGAGATAATGATTCTGTTACCCCCCATAAGGTTTTAGTGAGAATTAAATAACTGAATACAGTATTAAACACTCAAAACATACTGGCATGTTGTAGTACTCAATATTGTTCATAAATTTAGTTGCCCTATAAACATTCCTTTATAGCCATGTTCAAAATCATAATTTTATGCTAGTCTAGTTATTACTGTATGCCTCTTAAAAGTTGACATGATAGTAAATTAATAAAATTTCTATTTCAGTAAATATGTATTAATATGACCATGGAAAGAATGCTTGTATAATTCATTCAGCAAATGTTTACTGAGCACCTATTATGTTGCAAGCATACCAAGCCCTGGGAATACAAAAATGTAAAAGACCTGACACTTGGCACCCAAGATGTAAGTCTGGTGGCAGAGACAACAAAATAATCAGACAACCACAGCAGAGATGAGAATTATCAATCTTAGGGTGAACACAGGTACTATGAGAAAAGAGAGGCAGGCATCCAACTCAGGTCAAAAAAGGCCCCCAAAGAGACAAAATCTCTTAAGATCCTTCCTCCCCTTTACAGTACCTTGTTTTCTCCCTAATTCTTTTATATTGTTTAAAGTTATAATGTTTTTTATACCCCTCAGTTAATTCAAAAGCTCAGCCAAAGTGATCCTTTCTAAATTTGTTTTTTTAATCAGTTCACTCTTCAGAATAGAAAGGGAAAAAGCAAAATTTTGAATTCAGACAGAATGGTAGATTTACATTCTAGCTCCAACCCTAACTTGACCTCTCTGGAGACCTCACTTGATCATATGTAAAATATGAATATATAAAAATATCTGATTTCTGTGGGAATTCGATGAGAGAATGTTTGTAAAGCACTGAGGACAGTGCCTGGAACATAACAGTTGATGAAAGCATATGCGGAAAAGCTCCCCCATGACATTCAAAGGGCATCATATTACTCTTGCTCTTCTCTTCAGGCTTCAAATTTTTTACAGCTACATACATAATCCTCCTCTCCCATTCCTCTTCAAAAGAACTTCATTTTTAATTCTCCCACTCCCAATTCCAACATATACAATTCCCCTTCCTTAATTTACTCAATTGCCTCAATATCTGAATAAACTCTTGGTCAGCCATCTGTCACTTACAGCTGAAATAATCCTCACAAAAAAGCCCAGGTCTGTTAAACACTGAGCACTTTCTCTGTTACATCTGCCAAGCAGCGATGCCATATAGTAAACACTGAATGAATTGATTGATTACTGTGTTGGTGTTTAATACTAAGTATTCATATATGTCCTTGGAGTACAAATGTGTACACAGCTCCTGAAGGGAAATTTGTCAGTATTCATCAAGAACCTTGAAAATGGACATAACTTCAAACCTAGCAATTCCTCTATTTGCAATTTCACTAAGGAAATAACTGTAGCAAATACTGACAGTTGGCCCTAAAATTCTATTTTCCCCTTCTTTGTTGATAATAGAAATTTCAGCTAAGCACATGACTGCTCAGAATAAAGACTGCATTTCCCAGGCTCCATTGCTGCTAAATGCGGCCTTGTGACTACATTCTAACAAACGGTATGTTATGAACGTGCTGCAAGGCAAGTTCTAGGATGTTTCCTTAAAGAAACTGTTGGCCCTGTACCTCTACTTCATCCCATCCTGCTTCTAGGAGGGTGGATGCTGACTTGGACCATGAGGAAGGCACCACACCCTAGGGATGACCAAGTCATGAGCTGGAGGGAGCAGAACCACCACACCAGCCTCAGTCTGCAAACCTCCAAACTTTTGGCTGAAAAAGAAATCGAGCATCTTATTTAAACCACTATTTTTTGGTGCTTTCTGGGTGTTATTGTCTTAACCTATCCTCAATAGATCAACCTCGTAAAGATATAAGTGGCTTTTATTTCTTTTTGCTTCTGCATATTATAATTTTTCTATAAATAAATATATGCTGCTTTTACCTCTTAAAGACTTGTGAATGAGTAAGTTTGTATATTAATCTGATTTTGATACTTTTTCCTATCCCAACCAAACATAGTTCTACTTCTTTCATTTCTCAGACAACTACTATTTTTATTTCCTTTTCATTCTTTTCACTGTGTTTAGGAAAAAAGTAGATAGGCACACATCTGTCTGCCCACTTTCAAACACTGAACACTTTCTCTAGCACATCTTCCAGGTGGCAAAACCATGAACTGGTAAATACTGAATAAATTAATTGTTGCCTTGGTGTTTAATATTAATCATGCCTTATAAACAAAAGGCATAATGTATAATTTTTGCATTAAAGATCACAGACCACTTTCTTACTATCGCACTTGATTCTCATAATAGCCTCCTAATAGTGAAGCAGCTACCATCCCTAATTTATAATCGAGGAAATAAAGCTTGGTGACTAGAGACTAGTCCAAAATCCTAGAGTAGTAAGTGAAAGAGCTATATAACTCAAACACAACTTTTCTGACTACTCTTCGAGTATTATTTTCTACTGCACCATGATAGCTTTGAACCAAAGAGAAAGTTGTGGACTTTCAAGCTTTATGCAGTCTGGGGTAGATTTGGGAGAAAATATACCCACCTTCTTGAAAATCAATCCACATAGGTATATGCCCTTCTATTAGAGCACAAACTACCATATCAAAATGCTGTTTAAAGGTCTTTCTTATGCTTTACATTCTTATCCCCTTAAAGGGCAAAGACTCAATGTCATTCATTTTAGTATCTTCAGGACCCCAAACAGGGCTTGATACAAAAATATACTCCAAACTGCTTGTAAATTAATGGAGAAAAAGAGTAGGTAACCACCACCATGACCACCAACAACAAACAATGACAAGCAACAATAAATTTTATTATTATTATTGCCTGTTTAGCTTACTACTCTTGAAATTATATGTGTAAAGGTAATTTCATTTGACAAAATTTGACACTTACGAATCCAGACTGTGGATCATGGCTCTTTAAATTGATTGTCTTCTATGTTCGTATTTATTGAAGTTCCTTATTCCTTTAAATATTTGAATAAAGTTAAAAATGGATTTGATTGATGTTATGAAATAACAGATTACATAATCTTTCTGAACCTGAGTCACCTTACCTATGAAATTATGATAAAAATCTACCAGATATGAGAACTACACAGATATATCCAGGTTGGAAAAATTCCTTTAGCTACACAATTATGATTTATTCATTTGCCTTTATGTCTTATGCTTCAATCAAGTTTTAATTTATCATATAGAACCGTTACAGCTAAATGATATATACATTTATAAAATGCACCATTACGCAAAGTCCTATTACTCATCTATTTTGACAGGTATTAGGTAATTCATATACACATATTTTTTTAAATGTATGTCAACTAAGCCAGAGATCCTGAAACCTTTTGACAAATGATAATACTCTAGGTTTCTGTTTTTAAGTTACTTTTATGAATGACCACAAGAGGTCTCTATTTTTTTAAGAATAATCAATCCCCTGCTATTTTTTTAATCAACAAATCAGAAAACAGAAATGGTGATATGCTCCAGAAAATATAATAATTAAGTACGTAGTTCAAAACTAAAAAAAAATAAAGATCTACACTTTCTCCTGTTAGTAGCAACATTAATACTAAACACCCAGAAGCTACTTTCCCTGCTCTGTCTTGACCCATGCTAGTTATCTGCCCCATGTGAATTGCGTATGATTTGCAATTGGTCTATACATAAGAAAAAAGGGAGATCTCTAATCAATCTGCCTCCTGTACTTGATTTATCAGAGTGGTTCTCAAAATGTGGTCCCTGGACAAAGAGATCATCATCTGGGAACTTGTTAGAAATGCACGTTTTACTGAATCAGAAACTCTGGAGGTAGAGCCCAACAATTGGTGTTTTAAAAAGTCCTCCAGGTTTTTCTGATGTGCACAGGGCTTGAGAACTACCAATTTAGTGTATAATTGATGAACCATCCCAATTCTCAGTCCCTAGTTTGCCCCAACTGTAAAATTTATAGAGCAGAATAGTGTACGAAAGTCAAAAGGCTACTTACGACATCTGAAAGGAAAGGTTAAATAATTGAGAGGGAAACCACTTCTGTAAAACAGCCCAGTAAAACCACATGGTACCAAGCCATCAGTTAAAGTTTACCAGCTCAAGATGCCAAGACTCCTACACTTCCCTCTCAAAAAATGTAGATTGCTCCCTGTAGGCTTCTAAGCAAAAGCCTCAATGACCTTAGAATAGCCCAGACTTACTTTTGCAACTCTAAAATGTTTACTCTGGTCTTTCTTGCTTCCCAGGGCAAATAATCTTATTTAATACCCAACACAACTTATTAATTCAGGAGGCTCAAGATTTGAGGTTACTGTAGACTTATAATAATTTGACTTTCTAGTTTCTTGAAGAATGACTACTAATGATAATGATGTACTAAACTAACTCTATACTTAAGTAGAGAATTCACTTTGAGCCATATTTCTGGTGGAAAGGACTTGACATATCTGTCCACCCTCTCATGTGTTTCTACTGCAATGAATGGTGTATATTTCAGAATAAATACATGAATATGGGCAAATATATAATTCAAACAATTCAAACAAAAATGCATTTGTACTACATGGTTGCTAATATTTTTTGGAGTGTTTATTTTCTGCCAGGAACTATTTTGAGGACTTTATATGTAGATTGTATTTGACATTTGCAAAATCCTTAAAACTTAAGACAGGGAGAAATATCATCCCTGTTTTATAGGTGAAGATACTAAGAAACAGAGATGTCAAGAAATTTCCTCACCTCACACTATTAGTAAGTGTCAAACTAGGACTTAATCCCAGAATTCTTACCACTGCAAGATCCAGGCTCAGTATATGAGGAATAAATCAGCTGTGATTTCACTAGTATCATATGTAAATATTACCTACTCCTTAAGTCACTAATTATTTTACTTCAGGAATTTTTTTGCCCA
The DNA here is from genome assembly GCF_030020395.1 of Manis pentadactyla. Lineage (NCBI taxonomy): Eukaryota > Metazoa > Chordata > Mammalia > Pholidota > Manidae > Manis > Manis pentadactyla. The sequence continues at coordinate 63,142,369 of NC_080021.1, forward strand.
CATTTGTTTAGAGTTCATAGAAAAAAACTGGGGGAAATAGGATCAAAAGAAAATCCTCTTAAAACTAAACCAACACTTATAACAAATTTGTACCAACATTACCCTAATAATATCTGATTTCTTGTAAAAGTTTACAAAGTGCTTTAAAAACAATATTCATTTGATTTTTTTCCAATAAACCCCCTTTTAGAAATAAGGAATCAAGATATGAACTGATAATTGAGAGAGCAGGAACTAAAACACAAGGCTTCTAGCTCCAAATTCTTTTTTTAAGTGAAGTGTAGTTGACATACAATATTATGTTGGTTTAGGTGTACAACATAGTGATTTGACAATTATGTACGTTATGAAATGATTACCATGTGTCTTGCCAATGGGTTTCAACCCCGGGCAAGTTCAATCTTGATTCAGTGAGACCAAAAAATGACAACGGAACGCTCTGGGGGTCAAAGGGCTTATACCCAACTTAATTTCCATAGTAGCAGGTCAAGCACTAGAATCCTGTCCGCTTCAGAGGAAGTCTGCATGCAGCAAGCCAGTCTCTGCCTCTGGGCCTCTCTGCCCCCACAGCCATCTCAGTCTCTGTCCTAAATGCTGCCTCTACTCCAGCCTCTGCTCCCCTGTAGGCATGCAGCCCAGGGCACTGGGTGGAGCTCCTTATATAGAGACAATTAATAACGTATTGCCCACACATGTGCAGTGAGCAAGCCGACCAGAGTCAGGTAAGAATCCTGGCCATAGGAACTTTGATTTTCTCTACACCATGATATGTATAGTCAGCATTTGTCACCATACAAAGTTATTACAATATTATTGAGTATATTCCCCTATGCTCTACTTTTCATCCTGTGACTTACTTTCTTTTGCAATTGGATGTTTGTACCTCTTTGTCCCCTTCACCTATTTCCCCCACCCTCAAACCCCTTCCCTTCCAGCAACCACCAGTTTGCCCTCTGTATTTATAAGTCTATCTCTAGTTTTTTGTTTGTTCTCTTTTTAAGATTCCACATATAAGTGAAATCATATGGTATTTGTCATTTTCTGTCTACCATTTCACTTAGCATAATACCCTCTAGGGTCATCCATGTTGTCACAAATGGCAAGATTTCATTCATTTTTATGGCTGTATAATACTCCATTGTACATTTCTATATACACAATATACCACATCTTTATCCATTCATCTATCGATGGACACAGCTTGCTCCCAAAACTTGGCTATTGTAAATAATTCTGCAATTAACATAGGAGTGCCTATATCTTTTTGAATTAGTGTTTTTGTTTTCTTCCAGTAAATACCTGGAAGTGGAATTACTGGGTTGTATGGTATTTCTATTTTTTCAGGAACCACCATACTGTTTTCCTTAGCAGCTACACCAATGCACATTCCCACCAACAGTGTACAAGTGTTCCCTTTTCCCACATCCTCACCATACTTGTTATTTCTTGTCTTTTTGATAACCTACCATTCTGACTGGTGTGAGGTGATATCTCATTGTGCTTTTGATTTGCATTTTGCTGATGATTAATGATGTTGAGCATCTTTTCATAAGTATGTTGGCCATCTGTACATCTTCTTTGGGAAAATGTCTATTTAGGTCCTCTGCTCATTTTTAAGTGGATTATTTGGTTTTTTTGGTGTTGAGTTGTATGAGTTCTATATTATATATTTTGGATATTAACCCCTTAACAGTTACATCATTTGCAAATATCTACACCCATTCAGTAGGTTGCCTTTTCATTTTGTTGATGGTTTCCTTCACTGTGCTGAAGCTTTTTAGTTTGATAAAGTCTGACTTATTTTTGCTTTTGTTTCCCTTGCCTGGGGATACAGATCGAGAAAAAAATTGCTAAGGTCAATGTCCAAGAGTTTACTGCTTGTTTTCTTTTAGGAGCTTTATAGTTTCAGGTGTTACATTTGGGTCTTTAATCTATTTTTAGTTTATTTTTGTGTATGGTGTAAGACAGTGATTCAGTTTTACTCCTTTGCATGCACTGTCCACTTTTTCCAGCATTATTTATTAAAAATACCATCTTTTCCTCATTGTATATTCTACTTCCTTTATCATAGATTATTGATCATAAATGAAAAGGTTTATTTCTGGGCTCTCTATTCTCTTCCATTGATCTATGTATCTATTTTTGTGCCAATACCATACTGTTTTATTATAGCTATGTAGTATAGTTTGAAATCAAGGAGCATGATACCTCCAGTTTTGTTCTTTCTCAAGATTTTTTTTGCTATTCAAGGTCTTTTATAGTTTTCAGGATTATTTGTTCTAGTCTGTGAAAAATGCCCCTGGTATTTTGATAGGTATTGCATTGAATCTGTAGATTGCTTTGGATAGTATAATTCTTCCAATCCATGAGCCTAGTATATCTTTCCATTTATTTATGCCACTTTCAATTTCTGTCATTAACTTCTTATAGTTATTACAGTATAGGTCTTGCACCTTCTTGGTTAAGTTTATTCCTATGTATTTTATTATTTTTGATGCAATAGTAAATGGAATTGTTATCTTAATTTCTTTTTCTGAAAATTCATTATTAGTATACAGAAATGCAACAGATTTCTGTATATTGATTCTGTATCCTGAAAATTTGTTGAATTCATTTGTTAATTCTAATAACTCTTCAATGGAGTCTTTAGGGTTTTCTATATATAATATTATGTCATCTACAAATAGTGACAATTTTACTTCTTCCTTACCAGTTTGGATGTCTTTTACTTATTTTTCTTGTCTGATTGCTGTGGCTAGGACTTCCAGTACTATGTTGAATAAGAGTGGTGAGAGTGGACATTCTTATCTTTCCTTATCCTAGAGGAAAAGTTTTCAGCTTTTCACCATTGAGTATGATGCTAGCTGTGGGTTGTCATATATGGCATTTATTATGTTGAAGTATGTTTCCACCATAGCTTACTTTAAATTTGTTGAGAGTTCTAGCTCCAAATTCTGTGTGTTCTATCCAATCCCATAGCTTCCACATAGCCCACCACTTGCCTCAGCCTAGATATGGGCCAACTCAAATATGGGACTTAAATTATTTATCATTATATCACAGTCTGACTTCTGTTCTTGACTTCACAATGAAGGATATAGACACAATGATCCAGTAGTATGGGATCTTCTCATTGTTGGATTGTAATGTCTGAGGTCATACTTCACTGTGAAGTTTCTCCACTTTAACTTAGCATTACCCTCCACTCCAGAACATGGCATAGTAGCTAAGAGTGCCAACTCTGAAGTCAGAACTGGATTTAAATTCTGGCTCCACTGCTAATCAGCTATGTGATCATGGGCACAGCTTCCTCACCTGTAAACCAGGTAAAATAATCATATCACCCTCATTGGGATATATTAAGGATTAACTGTGATTTTTAAATTGTTAGGTATTTAAGATGATGTTTTTAGCACAGGGTATTATAAAAGTTACAACAGATAATAATGATAGAATACTATTTCTTAATACTCTGGGGAAATGTTAATTATTAGTATGTTAGGTTCTCCTGTCAGAGGAGCTTGGTTGCTACCTTGGCTGAACCTTGTAATTTCATTTTTGTCAATTTTCTCTAATAACTTAATGTGAATTTAAGATATGTGAATTTATACTTTGAAAATATATATAAAATAACCTGTATTGGGTGGAAATTAAATATTTGTAATGAAAGAAATAAAAAATGATAAAATACTTAGATACTATTCATAGATCCACATAGGTTCATTTCTGGATTTCATGCTATGCCCACTGGAGTAGATCACTAAACACTTTGGTGATTATGTTAATATTATACAATTATCACTTATAATATGAAGGTAAGAGAAGTCATAGAGAAAAGAAGTCACTTCCCTGAATAATATTAACATTTCTTTCAAAGAGGTCTATTTTTGAATGCTTGCAACTAAGAAAGCCTCTAGGATATTTAGACACAATCTTGATAAAGTATATTCCACATAGAGAATACTTAATGCTTAGCTCTGCGATTGTAGATTCGTATTTGTTATATTTCCTATTAAGTGCTTTATTACTAAATTATAATGTGCCTATAGTTGATCACAACCACAGAATGCTATCCTCTCAGTGAAAGTGCCTTTTTCTTCTTATTTTCCAATAAATGATTCAGGTAGTCTTTGGATGCCTTATTTTATGTTTAAAGGAATCTTTCCAGGGATTTAAGATCATTTGTCATTTATCTTTGTAATTCAAATTAGAATATTTAATAATATACTGGACTTTATTTTTCCAGTGTCCTTGCTTTCGTGTTCTTTTAGTCACTACATAACAGTGGAGACATAGTTTATACCTACATTGTCTCTGGCCACACAAGAAAAATGGTATAAACATTCAGAGAGCTAAGCTTTAAAGAAAGCCAATTCTACTGTTGCAAGGATTGCTGTAAGATTTTGCTTTGTGAAAGTATAAATAGGACAAGATAAGGTTCTAGGCATCAACAGATCCTGGGCACCAAATAGTCATTGATGTTACTTTGGCACCAACTTCAACACAATGGTCTGATTTTTTCCTTAATCACCCAGTGTCACCGGGGATGTTGAGAGAACAAACATGAGAGCTAGTACTATAAAAACTACTTCATTTATCTTTTTTGTCTTAATAAGATCCTAAAGAAGTATAAGATAAAAGTGACAATAGAATACAGGGAAAATTTTACAGAGAAACAAAAATCTAAAGCAACATTTGCTTTAATTTTTGCATACTATATTTTTCAAATAAAAGTAATATTGTGGCACATATAGAAAAGATTAATTTAAATCCTAAGCCTGTAACTGAGCCAAATGAAAGCATGAAGTTTAATCTGTGCCTGTTAAAGCTACATGAGAGAAGTGGGTAACATGTAGCCACAATGAACCTCTTTCTAGTGACTCCCTGCATGACACTGGGGACTCTATGAAGAGACTTGTGAACCACAAAGATCACAGAGAGAAGGAGCTTGACTTCATAAGAATTTATATTCTGTTAGAGCAGGGGAGTTAAACAGAAAAAGGAAACTGGTCAAATTCAGGTGATGGTTTGTTTTCTAAAACATATTGGAAACATCAGACTCATGTATCAGCTTAACTTTTCAGCCTGAAAAACTACTGCTATATGTAAGGTCTGCAAATGTAAAAACCCAGTCTTGCCAATGCCCAGTGGCAACAGAAAAAATGGTCACAACCACCTAGAGACATGGCTGTATATTATATGAAATTGAAATATATATGAAAAGGAACAGAATGAAGATGAAGCACCAGGAGTTCCAGAAATGGCCAGAGCCCAGAGGCTTGGTCTAGAAAGGGAGACTCGGGAGTTTTGAAAGAAGGAGATGCCCCTTCCTCCAAAACTTCCTGGAGCAAAGGTGCTGATTCTGTACAATGAAATAGAAATCCGATGGGCCCTCTTAAAGTAACTGATGACCAACAGGAGCCCTCTTTTTCACCTTCCTCATTACCCATGTGCCTTGATGGCTGTGGCAGCTGCAGATAACAGCAAGTTCTCAGGCAGACCTGCAGGGAAGTTCTCGGCTCAGCTCTTAAGAGCTCTGAGCCAGCTGTTCTGAAAGCTCATCTAGAACGTATTCCCCTGTGGCTAGAAGGGTGCTGAGCCCCCTCTAGCTCTGCAGTGGGTTCTGTATCCTCTCTTTGTGCTAAGTCACAGCTGGAAATCAAGCCTCTCTGTCAGCATCAAGTTCTGTACAGGTTTCCTGCAAACCCCTGAGCCAGTAGTCCTATTGGGTGGTGCAAATGTGATCCTGTCTGTCTTCTCAGCCTCAGCAGAAGAGCGACAAGCCCATATTTATTGCTGTTACTATTCTGGGGGCTGGATGACGTTTTTCTCCCCTTGTGGCTGAGCTCTGCCCGTTCATCTTTCACCACTCCCTCCAAGTCTGCAAGAATAAAACCAGTGATACAAATAGATTCTATCAGTAGAAGAGTTAAAATGAGAAGTTCTTAAGTATTCCCAAATCTATTTGCTTCACAGCATTAAAAGCTTTAAATTCCATCATCCTGTATTTTTAAAGTACTGTTCGAATCCCACTATTGTCCTAAACTGCTATTGTTGGTCACTTTGCTAAGGAAAGAAAACATGGCTAAAGGGGAAAAAAAACAACCTGACTGATAAACACAGCTTGGAAATTTGGCAAATGTTGAGTTTTCCACTGCTGAGAGTAGGGAGTATCCATGTTACCAGAACACTTGAAGACTCTCACTTGTCTGTCCCTTCATTCTTCCTTACTAAGACGTGCCTCTTTTGTGACGTGAAAGGGACTGAATGACAAGCCACATAAACTCCTATTAAGGATACAATGATAAGGGCATAGGTGACGACTCCTGGAAAGTAACTATATACAGATTTTCTAAATGAAGAACTTAGACACATAAATAACTAATTACCACATGTATTACATGATGCACCAAATGGAAGCAATTCTGACTGTACCACCAGCCCCCTATTCATTACCAATCAGTCAAATCTTCCACCACAGCTCATAAGCCCTTCACCTTTGTACCTACCTGGCTGATCATCTGTCCTTGGCAATATTTCCATCTCTGGCTTTACTAAAATAACTTCAGATTTCATGTGCCCTAACCCAAATCCAATTTGTGATACACACGGAAGCAGAAAGTAGAGGGACACAGTAGGTTGCACAGGTGGCATGGGTGGGCTTGTGAGTTCAGCTGCCTGGGTTTGAATCCCTGCTCAGCCACAGCCCCGCTTGGGGACCTCTTTTAAGCCTCCATTTCCTCTGTAAAATTAGGATGACAATAGTAACCCCCTCATAGAGTTTTTTGTGAAAACTCAGTGAGAAAACTGATTGTAAATGCAGATAGAAAGATTAAAAGGCTGAGAACAGGACCCTTGTCTTCATTCGAGAGCAGAGCAAGTTAACCTCAGGCCAGCACATTTCCTTTGGGGCAGTTGTGCTCCATCTTCAGCCCCTCTGTTCCCTCCTAAAATGACAAGATGCAGGAGTTGTGCTCCAGATTCAGATGTTTCTGGCCACCTGCCAGGGAAATACCGTTTCAATATACAAGGTAGTATTTAAAGTGCACTGTCAGCTTGCAGCTTGGCTAATTTTCACCTGAAAAGGCCATACATAAAAGAACTATTTAAATAAAAACACTTAGAACAAGACCTGGTTTATAGAGTTAAATATATATATATACATAAATGTATATATCACATATATAGCTTTTTTGCCTGATTGGTGTTTTTGTCTTTCCTCTACCTTTTCAGTTGGGTATTTCTGCACCCATTTCCACTGATGGTGGGAAAACACTTAATTTTGTCCCTTTTATGGTAATTCAGCCACCTCCAGTAGAGTGTCAATTTATTCCAAATTTGTTTGGGATAAATATCAGTCTCTATTCTTCTTCCCTCTCATGGTGGACGGGAGGGTGAGGAAAGGATTCAATTCTCCCATGGCTTAGACTTCACCTGAGCTTGGCAGGGACATCTAGGTTGATGACCAGGCTCTGGTCCACGCTGGCCTCCCCTGAGGTGTCTTATCCATCTGCATCTTTGGGATATGACCTCTGGCCTTGTTGTATGCTGAACGGTTTGCACCTGAGGTCCCTCAGGGCCAGTCCTTCCAGCACATCAGACCATCCACCCTTCCCCACCAATGCTGATTCAATCCTGGCTCTAACTGACCCTCTGAAATTCAATCACGTCTTCCCTCCAGGCCCTGCTTTGTGACACCACCCAAAGCCTTTCCTCTCACAGCACCATGCAACCCACAGGCAGCTGGCCAGCTTGTAATTCTCAGCTATACTTGTAGGAGAACTCATCTCAGATCTCCTGCACACTTCAATCCCCACCCCCAATCCCAGAGCTGGAGATATCTAGGAAGCCTATTGTAGCTAATGTTCTCCAGGAAGCAGACTTTGAGATTTGCCTATAAAACATTTATTGGCAAACATTCTACAGAACACCACCTGTAAGGAAATGAGGGAAGCTGGTTTAACTTCTCCAGTTAGAAGTGCCATGTGGTTGCAAAAAAACTGATGATACAGGTTGCTCTGGAGCTGAAAGACCTATTAGGATTGTTCCAATTGAGACAAGGGGACTAGACTTTACATCCCCCACAGTGGACCAGTCACTGGTTTGTGGGCTTCTCCAGGGAGTCCAGATGATGTGGGGCTAGGAGGCCTTCTCTGATTAAGTGCAACACTTGGAGAAGGACTCACAGCAGCTGGGGGAATGAATGGCTCATCCAGAAGGCGGGCCTGGGCTGCACTTCTGTGCCCAGTTCGGGCCCTGCCTCCCTAAATACCCCACATATCCCCTCTGTCCTAACATGGCTACCTATGTTGTTTCTAATTGTTTGATGAGGCTTCTGCCTCCCCTCTCCCAAGATGTCCTGGAGGGAAAGTAGAATAAATGATCCTTCTGTCTTCAGATTCTCAACATATTTGGGAATATATCCAGGAATTTTCATCCATACTCAGCCATTCCCAACCCTCTCCAAACTGCTCTAGTATCATATCTTAAATCCTCCCTACTCTATGATTCACAGTAAAAACCCTGTGTTCCATTCTCCAATTGACGGTTTGGGGGAACCCCACAAATCATTTTTTTCTTTCAACAAAGCCTGAATCTTGTAAATATTAGCCTTGTATATCATTATATCATTTCTCCCAAAGTTCAATTTTGTTTTCAGGTTGGGAGTTTCAAGTTTACTCCTTTGTACCTTGCTCACCCCTCTCCATGGAGTAATGGACATTGTTGATCAACAGGAAGACTTCTGACATCTTGGAACAAATGTAACTTAGTGACATTTCATATGTGTTAACCTGATCAAAGTACAACTGTAGACTGCATCATTTTCTGCCTGCCAGAAAATGCACATTTCTTTCACTGGCTGTACTTCACATTTGGTAAATTATACAAACTGTTGAGAGCTCTCAGTTTTACGAAGCCCCCATTCAAACTGTTCTGTATACACCTGAAGGTAAGGTTCAGGTTTCCCAGGGCCCTTCACTTTTTCTTCCCACACTGATGGATCGGTTTATGGGCCTGGCTTGGGGAGCTAGTGCCATAGGCCTTTTTCAGCCCCATGGCCAGGGAAGTAGAGACTTCTCAATCACCTCTTTATAACCTTGTCCTGCGTACCATAAGCAGGAGCCACAGGGGCTTGTCACCACCCGCAAGGTGGTCTCACAGTCAAATCTTATTGATCTTGGAATTCAGTGATCCCTTTTCAGAATGTTAGAAGGAGCAATTTATCCTGTCCCCATGGTTCTATGTGAGAAGCAGTTTCCCTGTTTGTCCTCTAGGAAGTCTCTGGGAATAGCCATTCCCATATGTAGAATTGTTCTCCAACCGGAAGTCCAATCACCCAGGGGAGTTCACCCATGTATTCTAAGGGGTCTGGTAATTCTCTCTTAGATTTTTCCATGGACTTAGTTAGTTTTGGTGGCGGATGTTGTGTTTATGTTTAGGCTGATTTTGGCACTAAATCTTTCTACTTTTATAGTTTCTGACTAATGAGAAGAGAGGCAGACCTCCTGTCTACACAAATACTTACATACTATATCTCCCCCAAGGACTAGCAAAATGGTATGCCCACATACCATACAAAGAAACGCTTCCTAACAGATAACCCAGAGGAGTCCTCTACGGCTTCAGCATGTGCCCAGTTAGGAGAAGCTCTGCCTGCATGGGCAGTGCCATAACCATCATCTGTCACATAAACTCAGGTAGTTAATTTCATTATTACTTGTTTTCAATTTATGTTGGTTTTATGTTGTAAATACAGTATAGGCACACAGAGGTATACCTTATTTTATGGCTTATATATTTAAGTATACATAGTGATTGTATATTTGAATAAAAATAAAATTATTCAAACCACCATGGGAGAGATATCTGGATAAATTTGGGGTTTCTTTTCAAAAGTGTTTTGTGCATTTCTCAAGTGTGAAAAACAGTGTTCTACTGCAGAGGGGGTCACGTCTTGCTTCAGGGTATGTGTCAGAATCAATGGGAGGGGCTGGCAGGCAGCACTCTTCACATTTCCTTTCCAATGTATCCTCTTCCTTTTTTCTTTTCTCTGCCCTACCCCCAGCTATGGGGGAAGTGTCTAAACAGTCATCAGTTCTTACCAAGCACTTAGGGTAAGACCACAAACCGGCCCTGGGTCCTGCCTGCCGTCCCGCCATCATCTCTCACCAACAACCTCTCCCTTGCTCACTGAGCCCAAGCACACTGTCCTATTTTCAATTCTTTCTTCGTGTGGAGCCTTTTTTACCTCAGAGTTGTTACCTCTTCTTCAGGTGATCTCCTACTTACTTTCCAGGCTATATCCTAGTCACCCTTCAGAGCTTAGCTTAAATGTCACTTTGATAGAGAAGCATCTGAGTAATATCTGTTAGAATGATAGATGGATGGGTGGATGGATAAATGGATGGATGGAGGGATGGATGGGGAAGCTTTTCCTGACCTTACAATTTAAATGAACGTGTCCCTTGATATTTTTTTTTTATAGCACTACTTTTTCTTCTATAACATAGCAATTTTCAATGATATATTGATTTAGTATCTATTCCACCTCCCCCACCCAGTGGACCATACATTACAGGCAGGCAGGTTGTTAATGACTTTATACCCATTAGAGGGCATCCCATTTAAAAGATACTCACTATATATACACTGGGTAAATGAACAAAAGGAAAACCTGGGGATCACATTTCACATCACTAAAATAGCTGTAAAGAGGGGAAAAGACCTTTTCTAACATTTTTAACTTTTTTAATTGGTGGATTACATTAACAAGGAACAAGCTGAAAGAATAAATTTTGAAGAAAAGTAGCATATGGCCTTTGAGATGGAAGAGAATCAAAAATTGAAAAGTCCTTGCAGACAGCCTCCTGAGACAATAATCAAAGACAAAATATACACTGTAATCAGCATGAAAATGACTATATAAAGGTTACAGGGTTTTAGTGAAATTCAGTTACTGCTCAGACAGAATAGCTCTGAAGATTATATATATATGAGTCAACAGTCACCAAACCACTTGCTTGTAAGAGTAGAAAGAAAAGCTTTTCTTCAGCTATCTGACATTTGTTGTTGTTTTTTTAATCTGGAAGAGGCAGTCCCGGGATCATTTGGACATATTCTCTTTCAGCGTGTTCAACCCTAAGCCCCACCTATCTCAACACTGCTCTAAACCCCCAGCAGTGACTGACAGAAGAACCAGCTAGTTCAGGTACCAGGGGGCAGGCCAGTGTGCCCAGACACCACAGCACCCAGCCAGCCTGTGCCAAGTGAAACTTGCCAGAGGATCAAAGCCACAATTCTAAACTGACTGGCAACCTCAGGAGCTGCAGCTCAGGGCACTTTGCTGTGTGGTAACCCTAAACTCTTCCCCGCTTAGCCCAGGCCCCATGCCCTGCTGCTCCTCCAGGATGGGTCAAAGGAGACATGCTTAAGGCCAGTGATCTCTAAAAGCAACACATCTCCCTGAGTCCACACTCCAGAGTTATTGGGCAAGGAATGGAGACCTTACAAGTCCACCTACTGATGTGGTCTAGAGCTATCAGGTTTTTGTTAATATCTAGATTTCAAGGCCACCCCATTAATGCCTTGTTTTATTTTGTAAGTATTCACTATCTATCGTATACTTACCTTAGAAGACATTCTATTACATAGCACTTTTGAATTTTGCTTTTAAAATAAAAAGGAAGACATTACTTGTAATTGTCAAAGCACCTTGAGAGAGAATTCATGCAAGAAAGATGAATATTAGGATCACTAGTATCCAGCAACTGTGAATTTACTTTATCAGTTTATGGACCCTAAGGTAGTCCACATGAGAAGATCACCCTGCATAATGTTTCCCTGAAGAAACAGAGTATTTATTAAAAACATGCCTGCCTGAGCCCCAGCTCAAAACCACTGAATCAGAATTCACTAAGGAGAGATCTGGGCACGTGTATATTTAAAAAGTGCCTCCTCATGATTGTCATCAAGGGAGTTTTGGAGGTTGCCCTACAGAAATGATTCTGCACCAGAGAAATACATTAGAATTGTTGGTAAAGTTCTCAGAATGTACATGGTAGAGCCTCTCTCAGAGATTTTTCCAGGAGAGGGTGGAGTCTGAACAAGCATATTTTGAAAATACTCACCAAGGGATTCTTATCTGCACTTTGTTGAAATAACAGTCTAAAGGAATATTTAATATGGATCTGATGTGTGGGAATGAAGCATAATTTAGCCTAGGCTCTCATGTTATAGAAGGAAATGATGGTGCATACTTCTTTGTAGAAATAGCCAAACTTTTCACATCAGCAAACACAGCAGAACACACCAGTATACAGCTGGAGGTTTCTAAATGTCCACTCTGTCCCAGTCAGGCAGTCTATGAATTATTCAATCAGTTGGTGAGTCAGAAATCACTCATGTCTTCTGGATTCTCCAGGCAGTCTTTTTCCACTTGGGACACTAAGTTTTCAAGGGTCCTAAAATTCATTAGGTCCACTCACTGCTATACATGTTTATTGTACCATATGCCAATGGCAGTTCAATATAAAGTATTGATTTTTAAAATAATAACATGCTAAGATGCTGAAGATTGACATTTCAATTTAATTATTAATAGGTAGCACAATTTTAAGGTTCAAAAGAAATGCAACTCAAAATCCTCCTCAGTGGTTATTGCCACCCCGTCTCCTTTATTTTTCTTTGTATCTTTACAATTTTTTACATATATACAAATACAGAAAAATGCAGCATGTTACATACACTATTCCACACCTTGTTTTTTTCCAGCTAAGAGATTTTGGGGATTTTCCATGTCATTACATAGAAAACTTCCTCATTCTTTGTGAAGGGCTATGAAATCAGAATTTCATTCAGTTTTATTAAGTTGTGAATCAGACTTTCATCTTTCTTTGACCAAGGCCTACCTACAGAGGCAGACCTCAGAGACAGTGCGTGTTTGGTTTCAGACCATGACAATAAAGCAAATATTGCAATAAAGTGAGTTAAGTGAATTTTGTGATTTCCCAGTACATATGAGTTACACTTACAGTATACTATAGTCTATTAAGTGTTCAATAGTATTATGCCTAAAAAAATGAATAAGATAGCCAATATACATGAAAAGATGTTCCTCACCACTAATCATCAGGGAAATGCAAATCAAAACCACAATGAAATATCACCCCACACCAGTCAGAGTGGCCACTATCCAAAAGACAAGAAATAACAAGTGTTGGCAAGGATGTGGAGAAAAGGGAACCCTCCTACACTGTTGGTGGGAATGTAAATTGGTGCAGCCACTGTGGAAAGCAGTATGAAGGTTCCTCAAAAAACTTAAAAATGGAAATACTATAAAATCCAGGAATTCCACTTCTAGGAATTTACCCAAAGAAAACAAAGTCCCTGATTCAAAAAGGTATATGCACCCCTGTGTTTATCACCACATTATTTACAATAGCCAAGATATCGAAGCAACCAAAGTGCTATCAATAGATGAATGGATGAAGAAGATGTGGCACATACACACAATGGAATATTACTCAGCCATAAAAAGAAAGAAATCCTGCCATTTGCAACAACATGGACAGACCTAGAGGGTATCATGCTAAGCGAAATAAGTCAGGCAGAGAAAGACAAATACCATATGATTTCACTTATTTGTGGCATATAAAAACAAAACAAAACAAAATGAACAAAATAGCAGCAGATTCACAGTAAGAAGTAACTAGTGGTTACCATGTGGGAGGAATTGGAGTGGGTGGGTAAGGAGGGGGAAGGGGATAAAGGGGCACAAAAATTCTCAATCATAATGTAATATGGTCACAAGAATGATAGTCCAGCTGGGAGAATATAGCCAGTGATTCTGTAACACCTTTCTGTATTGACAGATAGTTTAATTGCACCACTTGGGGTAAGGAGTTAATAATATGGGTAACTGTTGGGCCACCATGTTGTATACTTGAAACCAATATAAGAGTGTATATAAACTAATTTCAATTTTTAAAAGTATATACTTTAATTAAAAAATACTTTATTGCTAAGAAGTGCTGACCAACATCTGAGCTTTCAATTAGTTGTAATCACTGATCACATAAACAGATCACCAAAACAAACAAAATAATGAAAAAGTTTGAAATATTGTGAGAATTACCAAAATGTGACAAAGAAACACAAAGTGAGAAGGTACACCTGTAGATATGAGTGTGTGTATGTGTGTGTGCTGATTTCCAAAAGCTCACTGGGTGTGTCAGTGCAGAGCCTCTAAGAGGCAGATGCAAGAACAGAATTAAACATACAAGACATTTGCTGAAGGGGAGCACATGTGAAGAATGAAGGCTAGCAGGAGCAGGTGGAGAAAGCCTTTAGGTCACAACACAGGTCTGAAACTGATAAAAGAGGGAAGGACTGGGTAGAGGAGCCTCAGACTGCAGCACAGTCCTGAGAAAGTTTCAGCCAGGTCAGTGGAGAGCACAGAAAAATACCAGTCTGTCAGAGGAAGTCTCTGTTGAGAAGGCATGGCCCAGCTCTAGAATCCCACTGTACCCAGTCATTGGCTGGAGACAGTCTAGATAGAGCATGGCCTCAGCACAAAAACTGCCAGGACCCAAAGGTACAGCAACTCATAGCTGTTCACCAGTCTCCTTCCTTGTAGCAAATTCTCTTAAAGGAAAATCTGAGTGGCAGCCACAGCCATCACAATCTCCCTTTAAGGTTGTCTTCACAAGTATTTGGGTAGCAGCTCCCATGAGCCTCTAGTCTCGGGAAAGCCTAGTAAAGGGAAGTCAATCAGACAGATAGGAGCCCCTGTCTCTTCAGTAGGTCCTGGGGTTGCAAACTGTGATCTTCTCCGCCTTCCTCCAACCATTGTCACTTCCCCTCACCCTGAGCTATCATAGCAGCAGGTTCTGGTGGCTTACCTGGTGGTGTGACCCAGACCTTCCTTCCTGAAACGTCTGAACCCTTGGCAAGTCAAGGCTTTCTCAGACTAGGGTTGCTGCCGGTGTGCCTTAATAGCAAGGGGCCAGTGGAGTTCTGGGAAGCTCCCGTGGATCACCTGGGGTCCACACGTATTCCTTGCTGTCTCCATTGTATAAACGCCTCTTTCTGCTCAGAATTTACAGTCCAACAGGACTCTCTTTTTGTCCTCTTTCAAGAGTGTTTACCCAGTAGGGACCTGAAGAGCTCAAAGTTCAGAGATAGGAAGAACAAAGACCCTGAGTAGGTCATGGGGTGAGATGGTAAGAGGAAACTCTTGCTTCCACCTCTTAGTTCCCAGGCCTGTATGTACTTCCTACTGGGAATATAGTGCTACCTAAAAGTCTGGTTTACTGAATATTCAGCATCCCGAAGGACACCATTCTATCTTTGGAAATTATTGCCACCAAACTGGAACTTCAGCTGTGCCTTTAGGAGACCATTCCATCATTCTATAAGGCTGGCTCCTCCACAGATAATAGAGGTATATGGTAATGCAGAATGCAGTAAGACCAGTAGGTCCAATGGTCGGGGCTCACTTTGGCACCTCCTTCACCATGAAGTGGGTCCCCTGGGAAGACATTATGTTGTATGAAATTCCATGCCTATGGATCAGGTATTCTATGAACTCCTTGATAGTGGTGATAGAGGCTGAGGCTCTGTGAGCAGAAAAGGCAACCCCACACCCAGAAAAGGTGTCTATACCTAGAAAAGACAAACCACTGGCTCTTCCAGGCTGGAAGGGGCCCAGTATCATCAACTTTCCACCAACTGGATGATTGGTATCACAAGGAATAGTCTCTGTTGCTAGCACGTTGGACAGTCAGAGGCAGCAGTAGCTAAACTGGGGTAAGTGCAAGTCTTCTCTGTTAGG
Source organism: Manis pentadactyla (assembly GCF_030020395.1). Classification (NCBI taxonomy): domain Eukaryota; kingdom Metazoa; phylum Chordata; class Mammalia; order Pholidota; family Manidae; genus Manis; species Manis pentadactyla. The sequence goes on from NC_080021.1 coordinate 63,158,201, forward strand.
CCATGAATAAGCTCCATCTCAACAACTGAGGCCACTAAGTTCACGTGCCTCTTGTTCCATATCCAGGATGGCTGATGAGAAAGGATGCCTGACATCAACTCTCTGAGTCCTGGTGTCTCTTGGGTTTTCAGTGCCTCTTCCATGGAGAGCATTGACATGGAGCACAAATACACACTTAGCACCCATTCCCATATGTTCATCCATATGTTTCTATCCTAGACTCCCATATCTCCAATTTTCCACTCCTTTCCCTTCCAAGCTTCCAACCAGAAGACGGGGCTGTTGATCACTGCCCAGAAACCCATATACATTCCCACCTCAAGTCACTTTTCCTTTCATACAAAGTAGATTACCAGGGCCACCACACACAGTTCTGCCCCTTGGAAAGATTTTCCCTCTCTATAGACCTTCAAGACCACTCCTGAGTGGAGCTGTAATGTAGCCTCCACTCATTTTCAGCTTCAACCACATGCAGAGCCTGTCCATCTATAAACCAAGTGCAAGCTTTTCTTCTACCTTCAGCTGGTTGCATGGAACCCATCTTCCCATAGAGCTGGAGAAGGGGTTCTAGTGCAAACCTAGGGGACATGGGGGTCTAAGCAACCTGTTCTTTCAGCTTGCTTATGCTCTCTGGTCCTGCTCAGCTTGATCCCAGATGTACCATGTCCATCTTCTGGATCTGACTTTGGCTTTGCAGGTTCAATGAGACCCAGCTCATAATAGGAAATTCTAGAAATGGTCACTTGATGTGCTATGGTCAAGTGTTCCTCATCTACCAAGGTCAAGTAACTTACCAGGAACTCTCTCTCAAAAGAAACAATTCTGTTTAGCAGATGATATGGCCTTGCTGCAGATCCCCACAGGCCTTCACTGCAATCCTTCTACTGGGGCATGCCATAATCTTCCCATAGTACCTTTCTCACCACTGACACCGAACACCAACACCAAGGAATCTGCCTGAGCAATGGCCCAAGAGGCAGGGCTGCTTGCACCACAGCCTGGGCCTCCTGCTGTCCTACCCTATGCCCTCTCAGAGCCTTCCTTCCACATCTCCCAGCATATAGGTTGGAGCAGTTTCTAAATGAGGCATCCATTGCTTGCAGAGCCCAAGAGGTCTACCAGGTGCTCTACCTTCTTTTGTGTTAGAACCCACAAGATGCAGCAACTTGCCCTTTACTTTGGAAGGGATGTCTTGGATGGAGTGAGGCCTTGCTGTGAACACCACAGTAGATCTGAGGTTGCAGCAGCTGGAGACTGTCTGCCCAGTACCTGACTCACTGCAGGTTTTCATTAAGGGAGATCTGAGCAGTGTGCCTCCAGGGCCACCCCATGGGGTGTTCCTACTTCTGGGTAAGCTGAAAGAAGGGTTTTCCACCTGAAAGTCATAAGTGAAATGCAAGAGATGACAAAAATGCTAGAGCATGTTAAAGGAAAGGAAGAGGAATGTAAGCTTTATCTGGAATGCAATCAGTATCTGAAGAATCCAACAAGGGCCCTAAGGTGTGCATGTTGAGGTGATGGGTGGATTGGGACTGGACTTGGCAAGAAAAAAATTTCCCCACATCATTCAGTTACAGGAAAGCCTTTCCCATTATTGGCTATTGTTTCAAATCCCATTCCAGAGCTCTTCGACCCATTCATTCCCTAATTATAATTTACATTTCTTTTATTGCCAAATAATCAATTTCTTTTTTTTCTCTCCTTGGGCTTTTGGTCAATGAGCAAATCCTTACTCCTTAGTTGTGCTTGCAGCAATACTGTGTGCCTCCCTCCTCTTTTCAATTCTTTATGAAAAGGTTATCTCATTCATCTTCACCACTGTTAACATCTTATCACCAGAACTCCCAAATATGCTCTTATATTCCCTTGCCACCTCCAAGTTGTGCCATTTCAAATACTGAGTTGCCTAAGCATCCCCACATTTTTGGAATAAAGCATTATGATCTTCAGTGTATCAGGGGGAGATGCAACTCGTCATCTTGTCTCCTCAGGCCCCAGGTCTCCTCTGTTCTCACAATGAAGGACGTGGATTACCTTCCTTCCTTCCCTTTGTGAGGGGTCTTGTAACTCAAGGTCATTCCTTTGTAGACACCTGGAGGGATGCCCCTTCCACTCTACCCACAAAGCTAACCAAATGGCTATGATTCCCAAAAATAGCTTCAATCATGGCAGCCCACAAAAATCACTGTCCTTGAACTCTTACGATACTCGACACTCATTTGCTACTTGTAGTTGTATTCCTTGCACTTTGTTTTTAATCTCCTGCCTCTTTAGAGATGTTTTATATATATGTATATATGTGTACATATGCACAGAACATACATACACATTTTATGATCTGTGATTTGCTTCAGGTACTAGGTCTTCAGTTCAGACCTGCAATCCACTCTATGTCTGCAAGCTCACTGCCTCTTTTAAGCATCCCTTTAATATGTTGTTGCCTTTTTCATTGTTAGAGCTTTCCTGAAACCTTCCGTGAGCCTCCTCATTGGGTACGTATGCTAAGTCTAGGTGGAGCTCAGCCCATTAGGAAGGGCAGGCATGGAGCCACAAGAGACAAGTCATGGGAAGAAACCAAAGCACTGCCCTTGAGACTTAAATAAGGCTCAGCTGGTGTTTTTATATCTGAATTAGACTCCTTCTAAATTAGATGCAGCCCTAAGAGCAGGCTTGTGGAGTTGTACAAGATTAGCCAACAAGTATCCGGCAATCACACAAAATTCTGTTACCGTGAAGCTAATGTTTAGAACACAAAAGACAGCCTAAAATTAAGGAGAATAGGAAAGAGAAAAGAAGAAAAATACACAGGGAGTGGAGACAGCTGAAGAGGTGGAAGAGGAGAGGCAAGACATACAGGTTTTAGAGAAGCCAAGGGAGACAAGTACTCACAAGTATCAGATTTGCAGCTGCCACTAGCAGGATAGAAACTGAGGAGATGCCATTGTATCTGCCAGCGAGGAGGTCCCTCGTAATAAGCTTCACTCGAGGAATGAGGGCAGAACCCAAGTCGAGAGGCACAAAAATGGGAGGTGGGAAGAATGTCTATTACTTGAATGTAATATACTCTTTCCAGGAAGTCTGGAGTTTTGACAGCAGACACAGGATGAGAAGTGAAAGCAGCACCAGGAAACTAGGACTGTTTGCATGTGAGGACACAAGAGCACGTTTGTTGGATGGAAGAAAAGAAACTACACTGTAATCAAGAGAGAAGGCATTGATGCAGAACTTGGAAAGGAAAAGGACATTTTTTCCTCTGGGATTGGGGTGAATGAGGAAAGGAAGAAAATGAGAACCAATGCTAGGTTTTGAAGAGAGAAAGAGAGAGGGGTTCCCACATGTTAGTTCTTTTCTTCTGCGAGGGAGAAGGGGGGCTGCAAGGGGCTGAGGTGATGGGTATTTGGATGCTGCCTGGGAAGAGGTCTGCTGTGCATGGGGTGGTGTTGGCCTGAAGCCTGCCCCCAACGGTGTGCAATGGTGACTGGTAAATGATGTGATTCTCTCCAGAAAGGGCTTCCTAGGAGCAGCGGATGAGAAGTAGTGGCTTAGAGTTGGGGACTGGGAGGGCAGATGCACCAGGAGATCACTATAGAATGGACAGTGTGGTAGAAATAACTCACTAGGGCCTTTGGGCAGGCTAGGTGTTTTGCCAATGGGTTTCAGCCCCAGGCAAGTTCACTATGGATTCAATATCAAAAAAATGACAATGGAACGTTCTTGGGGTGAAAGGGTTTATACCCAACTTTATTCCCACAGTGGCAGGTCAATCACTAGAATCCCTTCCACTCAGAGCAAGTCTGCAAGGCAGCAAGCCGGGCTCTGCCTCTGGGACTCTCTGCCCCTGCAACTGTCTCAGTCTCTGTCCTCGGTGCTGCCACCACTCCAGCCTCTGCTCTCCTGCAGCCGTGCCCTGGGCAGAGCTCTTCATATAGAGTCAGTAACAAAGTACTGCTCACACATGTGTAGTGAGCAAGCTGACCAGGGCCAGGTGAGAATCCTGGCCATAGGAATCTTCACTTTCACCCCACTAAGGAAGGGCCCAGAGGGCATGAAGGGCATTAAAGGCATGGGGAACTTTGAAAGAGTCAATGGCTTGTTCGGTTAGTGGGAAACACCAGAGAGTGTTGTCAAAGAGTAGACTGTAAAGTTCTGGCTTTCAGAGGTGGCCTACATCTGGGTCAAAGTATGGTCCAGCCTATGTCTGAGGGCTTCATGATAAAGGACATGACACCGAGAAAGGCAATGAACTGGGAGGCCAGGATGCAGCTTCTCGGGACAGTGACAGGGGACAGTGTGTGGGGCAAAAAGCAGATGAGCTATCAGTCCTGGATGAACACGGGGGAGTGGCCTAGAGAGACGGCAACCAGAGGGGCCTGTGATGGCAGAAATAGTGCAAGTTCAAGGCAGGTGCTAGTGAACAAGGGCTGTCAGAGGAAGGAGAAAATCAAGGGTTATTTACTTATCAACTAATTCATTTTTAGTTCTTGACCTGTATTACCCAACTACCTATTGAACATCTCCTCTGGGATATATTTCTGGATCATCTTCTAAATGAACCTATCTTCCCATCTCTGTGATTTTACTCTTCATCCTTCATTTCTGTAATTCTAGAGAGCAGCATCTCCATGCATCTGGGCAGCCAGACTAAAAAATAAGAAAGGTTGTCTTCACCACCCCTTCTTGCTCTCCCATTTCCCTCCCCCACTGGAAAGCTCTCACCTCCCTTCCTGTAAAGGATGGTTATAAAGAGAAGCGCCTCTACAGTCAGACAGACCTGGTTTGAATCCCAGCTTGACCACTTCCACTTGGAATGATCTTGGGCACATAAACGTCTTAAACCTGATTTTCTTCTTCTGTAAAATGGTTATAATACTAGTACTAATCACATGGGTTATTATGAGATTTAAGTGAGTTAATGAAATGTAAAGGACTTAACACAGAACCTGGCACATAGTAATTGCCTTCAAAGTTTTGAAGACCATTCATTTTGGAATTCTCTCCCTGTGGATAAAGTGAGGAATCCTGTGGCCAGGAGTCTCACCTGGCCCTGGTAGGCTAGCTCACTATAGACACGTGGGCAATACATTGTTATTGACTCTATATAAAGAGCTCTGCCCAGTGCTCTGGGTGACACGGTAGCCTGGCCTCATGGCTGCACAGCTGCAGGAGAGCAGAGGCTAGAATGGTGGCAGAGCCAAGGACAGAGACTGAGATGGCTGCGGGGGCAGAGAGGCTCAGAGGCAGAGCCTGGCTTACTGCCTGCAGACCTGCTCTGAGTGGACATGATTCTAGTGATTGACCTGTCACTGTGGGAATAAAGTTGGGTATTAACCCTTTCACCCCAAGAATGTTCCATTGTCATTTTTGGTCTCATTGAATCCATAGTGAACTTGCGTGGGGCTGAAACCCATTGGCAAGACACTCCCTCTCCTGACTTCAAGTTGTCTGCAAAGCTTATGCCCATATTTCTTAACTTTTGTATTTATTGTGGACAAATTCCTTAAATTTTTAGGAGTGCATTATTACAAATGTGCTAGCAATACTCATTTTGATGTAAATCAAGTAATTCTAACTATATGTACTTTTATACATAAACTTTAGACAACACCTACAGATTACTTTTGTCATTTGTAAATTTTACTAAAAATTTCAATTATTCTAATATGTAAATATGAAGTCACCAATAAATTTTTAAACATGCCTTCATTAAAACAAAAAAAAAATCAAATCTAAGTAAAACATCCTTATCAACATGCTGTTACCAGACATCAACACTCAAAATGGCTTGCCTTTTGGCACAAAATGTTTTAGAATGGGAATTTCTAAAGGCTGGGTTTTGAGCATGGAGGAAAATAAACTGGTAGAGTGGTTGTTGGTCCCTGGGCTTTAGTTGCCTCCCCCACCCCACCTGTCAAACCAACATTCACATTCCCTTCTTATTAATCCCTTCTTACAGCTAAATTCAACTCCCCCTTATCCAGGGCAAAGGTTCACAGTGAGAGGGAAAATAAGGACATTACTAGCCAGCTGGTAAATGGCAACATTATCCCACTGCCTACTATTCGCAATGCCATCATTCTCAGCACCTCTTCTTCCTCCTCTTTCCCAGTCTTCAACCATCACCATGGAACCTGAACACTTACATTAAGAACGCATCAATGCAACAGGAGAAATATCCTATTGTGATTGCAGCAGGTAACTGCATGTGTGACTTGTATGGTTTCTTTGCCAAAAACTGTTCTGCAAGCTACCAGAAATTCAGTATAATTTTCTTCCGTGAAGAGAGTCAACAGCAGAGTTGGGTTAGGATTGAGATTAGTTCAGATTTAATAGCAGATATCTAGTGGTGAATTCTACTATTCTAATGGAGGTCCCTTCCAAGGAAGACATCTGCTAAGGATAACAAAAGAAAAAACTAAGAGATAGTCATGTCTTTTATCTTCCCCATGTTTCCTCCCCATGTTTCCATATTCTACTCAGCTGTGTGTGCACCACTACCCTTTGTCCATCCACCATAGATGGACTAGACATCCATCACAAAAGCCAAAACCTTGCTTTGTGCAGGTTTATTTCAGAAAATCTACCATTTGTGGGAGAGCTAATTAGGAAAAAAAAGTTTTTTTTGTTTCCACCATGCTTGCAAACAAAAATTTAGCCCTTAAATGTTCACATATGAATCCTAATGCAAATGGGTGGGTCAAAAAAAAAAAAAAGGTAAAGGGGCAATGGTTACTCTATGAAGAATGCCAATTTAAAAAGAGGAAAAAAAGAATGTTGGCTTGAGCAACCACATAGTTTCTCATATCAAATAGAACCTCAAAACAGATGGCAATGTGTCTGTCTATGCTAGCTCCTGATCCTGCTATATCCCATAGCAGAGAAATGGAATTAAGGTTTAGCTGCAAAAGTCCTGGGCCCTCATTTTCCCAGTGGCCTAAATCAATCCCCAGTCCAAGACGAGATGCTGAGCAAGATGTGTAATTATTTCAGGCCACTAGGGTAAGCACTATTCCTGGCAACTGCGGGCACCGCCATGGATGAGGGTTTCTAACTCTCTCTGGTGATTTGGTTCTGTGTAAACTCAAATTTTTCTCTATTTCAGCCAGATAAGCAGGAAAAGCCAGCTCCAGCCCTGAGATACAGCCAATCAAGGTCAATTTCAGTTCCCTTTCTGGGCAGTTTAGTCTACTTCTCCTGTTCCCTACCATGACACCTGTCCTTATATTTTATCTGATTATCAAATACCTAGTGAGAGAAACTTTGACAGCCTCTGTACTCCCCTGGTCATCCAAAAGCCCCCCAGTCTAAGGAATACTACGAATAATCTGCAAAGCAGTGTCCTTGAGAGGCCAACCTACGATGTGTGTCCCACCAGTACTTTGAGTGTGAGGTTGAGACCCATGCCTGCTTTCATCAGAGGCAATACTGACTGATTCAACTTGTCTAGTACCAAATCTCTTATTCTTGTCTTTGCACTACACCCACAAAATAATTATTATCTAACAGGGAAAGGCAAATATAGTCATTCCCATTTGAAAGATGGTGAAATAGAGGTTTAAAAGTTTAAAAGAGTCCCTCAAAGTGAATTCAACAAAGAGGCATTGTACCTGGAAGTATCAGCTGACACCTGTCCCTGCCTTTGTAGGTCACAGACTCTTTGTAAGTTTAGAACAGTGTTTTACTTAACGATATTCCTCCTTGAAAACTTGTATTTACTTTCTTAAACTGTGGGCACTAGTGGAGAGGTACCAGGTGTACATTCCAGACACTTATACAATATGCATAAACTGGCTGGTCTGCCTGTTGGGTACATAGCTCCAGGCTGAATAATTTCTAAGGTTGTCAGAAATGAGGCATTAGAACAAGCAGGTTCTGATGTACAAGGAAAGCCTAAACCTCTTCAAAAACAGATTTAACACATCATCTTCATTAGTTATTACTAATAACTAATAAATAAAAAAGGAACCAACTGATTTTGTGCTTTTTCAAACTGCACTGCTCTCCCCAGTATCTTCATTAAATAAATGCAAACACATGTGCTAAGAAATGGGTAGGTGTAAAAGAACATTCTGCACAATTATATCTAGGCTGCCGCAGATTTATATCACATGCATACATATATCCGGGGGATGTTAATTCATGACAGCTGAGCATGACAAATGCAACAGTACACAAGTTGGAATGCCGAAACAATGTAACTGCAACCCCATGCAGACAAACACGCATACATAAGTTTTCCCTCAGCACACACGTGGCCGCACTTACAGGAGCTTAACCACTTTGATAAACCGCGAATGCAAACATCGGAGGCTCCGCCACCCGCGAGCTGCCCCCGCACACGCAGCCGCGCCTTCCTCCACAGGCGGGGATTCTCGCGCGTCCCTGGGTCCGCTCGCCCGCCCACCGGCATCCCGCTGCGCGCACACACGCGCGCCCACCGGTCCCCGCGCCCACCCGCCCTCCCGCCGGGGACGCGGCGGCTCCCGGGGCTGGGGGCAGGGCCCGGTGGGACGGACGCGCCGCGGGGCCGGGCCTCGGCGCCCGGGGAGGGGACTAGGGCGGGCGCAGGGCGGCGCCCGGCTCACGTGGGCGGGCGGGAGCAGCTGAAGGTCCGCTCCGGAGCCTGGGCTGTCCTCTCGCGCGCGGCGCTGGCCCGGGCGGCGGCGGCTGCGAAGGAGGCGGAGGAGGAAGGCGGCGGTGGCGGCGGTGGCGACGGTGGAGGCGGCGGCAAAAGAAGAGGGGCGGACGGGGGCGGCGTCGGACTGGAGCCGAGCGGCGGCGCGAGCTGCCCGGGGCGCTGTCTTGAGCTCGCCCGCCGGGCCCCCACCCCCGAGCTACACCCTGCCGTGCCCAGCTCTGCCCGCGTCTGTGCCCCCGCGGGGAGCGCGCCGGGGCTGCCCCCCGAATGACGGGCGGAAGGTTCGACTTCGACGATGGCGGCACCTACTGCGGCGGCTGGGAGGAGGGCAAGGCGCACGGGCATGGCATCTGCACGGGGCCCAAGGGCCAGGGCGAGTACTCGGGCTCCTGGTCGCACGGCTTCGAGGTGGCTGGAGGCTACACCTGGCCCAGCGGCAACACCTACCAGGGCTACTGGGCGCAGGGCAAGCGGCACGGGCTGGGGGTGGAGACGAAGGGCAAATGGATGTACCGGGGGGAGTGGTCACATGGTTTCAAGGGGCGCTACGGGGTCCGGCAGAGCCTGTGCACCCCCGCTCGCTACGAGGGTACCTGGAGTAACGGGCTGCAGGACGGGTACGGCGTGGAGACCTACGGGGACGGAGGTGAGCGGCGTCGCAGGCGGCTCGGCTGCTCCGAGAGCTGGTGCGGTGGGCTTTGCCCAGGCTGCGGGGACGCGGGGAGGACGCGAGGCGCACGTGTCCAGAAACCCGCCAAAACACCTGGGGAAGCCTCCCACCCACCTCCCGCGCTCGCCCTCACCGAGAGGGTGCGTTGGGACGCTACCGGTGCTCCGGGGTTTGATCTGACCCGGTTCTTGGAGCGGGCGGTGTGTCTACACCCGGGAGAGTGAGGCGTGAATATACCTGGCCGGCGCCAGCGCTGCACTGCCACTAGGAGGGAGCGCCGCCCGAGAGGGTTGGGCTGGAGAAAGGACGCTGTCACTTGAGCCCGTCACATTACGTTCCGGAGCCCTCCCTCTCCAGGCCCTGTTGGAAATCGCCACTCCCGTGGAGTTAGAGCTAACACGCTGGGCTTGTGAGGCTGGCTGTCGGTACTGACCGCTCCCCGGATTGGTTTCGCGTGGAGTCGTATTTCGCTTGTGGTCCTCTAGTAGCCTAAAGATAGAAGCCAGAACCTCATAAGTAGGATGTTGGGGAATTGTACCTTATTTGGTGTGCATTTGGAAACATCCTACTTATGGGAGTGGATAGGCCACCTGATGCAGGTGGGGTCCAGAGGGTGTAGGTTTTTCTTTCGAGTTTTCATTCAGTTCCTTAAAGTAGTGGTTTGCAAGCAAAACAATGGTAGTCATTGTTGACTAGAGATCTTTGGACAAGTTACTAGGAAAACATTTTAGAAATGAACAATGAAGTCTATGTTTTTTAAAAGTGCAATTGACAGGTATATTTCTGTAGTTGGTAAGTTAGCAGCTACTTTACTCCTGAGAATGGCAGTATCGAATCACCGATTTGCACTACGGTGTATGACCTAAACAGTATGCTGGCTGTGAACAAAATTCACCCCATTTAAATACTTAACAATATTTGCAAAAGAAATTGTGTATATAATAGGGAAGAGTTCCCTTTTTTTCAATTAGGACAAGAATACATTACTGAAACGTGTCAAAATCTGAGGGATTTCCTTGTGTAATAAGTTGAGAAGGATGATGGCATATGCTTTGACGAAATACATTTTCTGTTAATAAACATAATCATAGTTAATTGAAAAGGGTTCTTAGACGATGTCACCTTTTGGAATTATGCTGCTCAGAGTTGGAGGATATTAAAGGGATCCAATTAAAGGTTTCTCCAGTCCACTGCTATGTCAGTTAGGCCATTGCTTTTATAAAAGCTTATACAATTTGTACACTTCACTTCCTCAGAACACTTAGGCTGTGATTCAAATGCAAAATGGCAGAATGGTAGGATTTGCTAAAAAGGACATCTTTTCGTCCTACAGTATAAATAAAGGATGGTTCTCATGGATTAAAAGGGGGGAAATTTTTTAATACTTTTATATGGGCTGCATGTGTCTCGAGTTCCACAATGATTAGGGCCCTTGAAAGTTCTGAATGGGAATGGAGTGCCTTGGTTGACAGCCCTATAAATAGGTTAGCTTGGGTTTGGCTTTTATTGGAGTCCTCAGGTCTTCCATATAACTAAATTCCATGCTCAAGAGAGGAATGCAAAACTTATTTTTTTAATGTGTGCATTATTTTATAACCTTTTGAGTAGTCTATGGCTAGTTCTTTTACTTCAGTTTTGGAAGGTTAAAAATAAGTCTTTTAAAGTTACTACTCATTGAACAAAATCTCTTGGTTTAGAGCATTCATTATACCTAGCAATCAAAAAATATATAAAGCACAGTAAAGGTCATCTATGTACACGTTGTAGAAGCTCAAATAAGTGTCCAGGAAAAACTATATGGATAATCTGCCTTCTATTTTAAAACTAACTTAAAAAAAATTTTAAAGACCTTAAAATTTGGCATCACCATTGGACTGTGGTTTTTTCCTACCAAAAAGAAATCTAATAGTCTACCAATTAGGAAGAAAAAAATACCTCTTAAAAATCACCATTGAATGTCTACTCTGTGCTAGTCAATTTTCTGCTTTCTTTCCTATGTCACCCCCATATAATTAAAAAGTCCTTTATCATAAAGTGGGTATCTAAGTGGAAGTGCATTCATTTAACTTATTTCACACAAATAGGAAATGCCCATTTCGTACTTGAGTTAGCTTGGCTTTTTTTGTCTCCATATTCCACATGTGCACCCTCTCTCAAATTTAGGGGGAAATCATTGGGTGTACTTTGAGGTGACATTGAACTAGAGGAGGAAGGAAGGAAGTAGTAATTCCATATGAGAAGTATCACTTGATTTACTTTATTAGTAATTTGTGTGTGCAGTGTTGCTGAAATAGAAACCCCCTGAATATTAAGAATAAATTAATACCATATTCATGAAATCTAAGTTGAGGTGCAAAAAAAAAATCAGAGTTTTTTGTGCAAATTCTGATCTGCTGTACTTCACTTTTTTTTTCTACCTGTCATAAAACTTTTGAAAATACCAAGGAAGACATTGTTTTAATAACATGCACACTAGCACGTACCCATTCATAGCGTATTTGGCCTAGTGCGCTCTACATAACTGGAACTTTTTCTGAACCAGATGCCTTCCACTACAAGATTGTGCAGTTAAAATGGCCATATCTGGAAAACTAGCTCCTGGATGAAAAATCACAGAACCTATTTTTATGGGTTTCATTTTAAGTTAATTTTTACACTCATGAAATATGCATGTATATTTGAGGAATTGAGAAGCACTAATTAGAACTTGAACAGCAGGGAGATACTGGAACCCACCTGCTTCATAAAGAAATAGAGACCCCCTTTTTTTCAACATTTATTGACTAAACTAAACCTGTTTTAAATTTCAGATGAACTAAAGTTTGACTATAAATTGGTTTTTAGCAGTTCCACAGAGGAAGCCTTCCACATACTGTGATTAAACATAATGGGATGGGAATATGGCCAGTACTGTTATTCCCCGTTCCCTATTTGACAATGAAGCAAAGACCTAAACTTTCTAATCACTGCTATCGCCTTAAACTGCTTAGATTTTTTGAGTAATTCTTACTTGGAAATTCTAAATACTAGTCTCTTCTGGACATGTCAGTTTAAGGAAACTGATTTTCCCTCAGTGTTAAAATTAACTGAGACGTTATGGTTGTATTTTATAAATGTTAATACTTCCTGATATTAAATAGCACCTTTGGAAACTGTCCTTACAAAATTAACTTGTTCGTTATCTTGAAAGATTTATAGCATTCCTCATTTATATAAACAAACTATTTTTAAAAAATAAGATGGTTTGTTTTAGTATGTATAAGTCAGGTTGTGTAACTTTTATACTAGAACTTAGATTTTATCCCTATAGGCAGAGGAAAAGTCAAACTTGAAATTTCCTAATAATACAATTCCCTTCCTTAAGGTGGTAGTATTTAGAAATGACTAACATTCAGTAGGAAGCTTTTTAACCTGAAATATTCTTACATGACTATCTTATCCTTTGGGGTTTAATCCTTTTGAGAAAGCTATGGCCCACCCACTTCCTTAAAAGTCCATAGATGTTAGAATAATACTTTCACATCTAGCCAGAATATGACATTCACAGTACCAGACCCATTTTGTATTTCACTGTCACCCTACTATGTATTGGAGTGAACAGAAAAGGAAGGCAGTCTTGAAATTAGACAAAATTTTTGATTATTGGATCCATTACAGTTTTAACTTTTAAGTGCAGTGGAATAATCAGCCCTTGTTAACAAATGATATAAAATCACTAGTGTTGCTCAGTATTTTAAAAATAAATATGTGCCACACAATGGAAATCTGTGTGCAGCAATATAAAGTGAAAAGTGACTGCAGGTAGAACTATATAATCTAATTTATATATATAAGCTATATATATAAATTTTTCTTAGGGTAAATACTATACTCTTTTAGCCACCCTGTTTACTATAAAGTCATCAATCACCTACAGACCACAGGACACATAAGCCTTGAAGTCTGGAAATTTTGTCTTCTCTGTTGAAGTAATTCCTGCCCTTAGAGTGCTTCTAGTCCATGATGAAATTCACAACACAGTGGCACAGCTTAGGGAAATTCCTGACAAGAATGGTGGGAAGAAAGCAGAAACTTGGCAAGTGATATAAGACAAGTCTTGATCTTTTCACTTTGCAGTATAAAATGTAAAAACAAATTGTTCATTTCTTCATAATGGTTCTGAGTATTTATTGTTAGTCAAGTCACTCTTAGCTCAGAAAGTTTTACCCAAACTAATAATCATCATAAATTTTCCCTACCCTAAAAGAAATGTTGAACATGGTAGGAAAAAAAGTAGGTAATTTGTTTGATGAACCATGTGCCAAGGATTCAGATCACTAATAATTTTAAGTTTTTGAGCTTTTTTGGGCGTTATAATGACAGACCGGAGTTTTTAGAGGGTTTATTTTTTTTTTAGGTATATTAGAATAAGATTCAGAAATAGGACTCATTTCATTTTCTGTGACACTGCGTTACGAGGGACGTTGGGTGTGTGTATTTCAGAGTAGAAAAATTGCTTCCTAGTGTTCACTCTCTGTGTATTAGAAAGTAATGGTTTTCATCTGAAAACACTCGTATAAATTTTTTAATGAAAGACAAAAATTAGACTATTGGGAAGTCCTTTACAATTACATTAAAGCCATAGCCACAAAATTACAGGGCAGAGATCCGTGAGTGGATGAAAAGTTTCGCTTAGAGTTGACTTGGACACAAACGGGGTTGTCCCGTGGGCCTGCGTGCTCTGCGCCGGGCTCTCCCAGGGGGCGCCCCGTGCTCGCGGGCGATCTCGCCCCTTCTGCCCTCGACTCACGCTGTGCTTTCTCGCGCCCCCTGAAGGTACGTACCAGGGCCAGTGGGCCGGCGGCATGCGGCATGGCTATGGCGTGCGCCAGAGCGTGCCCTACGGCATGGCCACGGTGATCCGCTCGCCGCTGCGCACCTCGATGGCCTCCCTGCGCAGCGAGCAGAGCAACGGCAGCGTACTCCACGACGCCGCGGCCGCCGCCGACAGCCCCGCGGGCACCCGCGGAGGCTTCGTGCTCAACTTCCACGCCGACGGGGAGCTCGCCGGCAAGAAGAAGGGTGGCCTCTTCCGGAGGGGCTCCCTTCTCGGAAGCATGAAACTTCGCAAGTCCGAGTCCAAGTCTTCCATCTCGAGCAAGCGCAGCTCCGTCCGCAGTGACGCTGCCATGAGCAGAATTAGCTCCAGCGATGCCAACTCCACGATCAGTTTTGGCGACGTCGATTGTGATTTTTGCCCTGTGGAAGACCACGTTGATGCCACCACCACGGAAACCTACATGGGCGAGTGGAAGAACGACAAGCGCAATGGTTTCGGCATTAGCGAGCGCTCCAACGGCATGAAGTATGAAGGCGAATGGGCAAATAACAAGAGGCATGGATATGGCTGCACCGTGTTTCCCGACGGCTCCAAAGAAGAGGGAAAATACAAAAATAATATTCTGGTCCGTGGAATAAGGAAGCAGCTTATACCAATAAGAAATACAAAAACTAGGGAGAAGGTGGACAGAGCGATTGAAGGTGCGCAAAGGGCAGCTGCCATGGCCAGAACCAAAGTGGAAATAGCGAATTCAAGGTATGTGAATGCAGCTTGGGTGGTTCTGCCGGGTCGTTCAAAACAGCCAAATATTGCTAGAAACTATGTCAGTCTGTTGGTGGCATCAGATCGATTCTACAACTACCAAAATCAAAGTTGGAAAATAAAAGTCCCAAAGAATAAGAATCAGAAATATACCTGTATTGTTACGAAACTTTCCATCATCAAAAAACACTGAAGGCGCATTGAGGCACCCTACCTGTTTAAATTACTTCCCTAATACTTAGTATGATGGATTTCACTCAGACTTTGTGTACATTTCTAGAATCCAGAAAGTTACATTAGAAAAAAAAGTACCCCTGAAACATTTCTCAGAGAACACTGTACTTTATGTACCAGAAAATATCTATCCACACGGAAATATACCTAGTAAAGATGAGAACCTTTATTCTAATATTTAAGTTGGAGGTGTTTGTAACTCCCACTATAAAATTATCTACATTTCTAAAATTCAAATTCTGTTGATTGATGCCCTGTAGATGAAATTGATTTTGAGAAAGCCACCAAGATATACACAGAGCAGAAATGGAAAGTTGCACGACAGAATTTAGCATGCATTCTTTAAAACAACAGAGCTCATCTACATGGCAAAGGCAGAGGGACAAGGCTCACTAGAATCGCCACATTCTATGCAGGAAAAGATTAGATCACTGGTGTATTAAAAGGAAAGTGGGGGGGGGAATATGACATAGACAGATGGGACTCTTGGGTGTGCCAAGTTTGGGAGAAAGTAGAGCAGTGGAGAAGGGCTGGAGTGAGTAGGAGAAAGAGGGTGAATAATAGATTGAGAAGTGGGGTGTATGTGGGCACAGGACTATGCTTGAAGTTTTTACCATTAATAGCTGGGTTCAGGGACCCAAGGAGAGGAATGGAAAAATCATTGGGAATAGAATTTGATTAGACATAGATGTCATGTTAGACAAAAAAGAAGAAGGGATCTTTATAAGTGGAAATTTTTATTTTTAGGCTTAAATGGATACTGACTGGTGGAAGTTTTGTGCGATTTGAGGCAAACATTTAGCATAGAATATTAAAAATCCTTTTCCTGCTTTAGTAATATTCTCCCATGGAAGTAAATCTCATTTGAAACCACAAAATATTAGCATGCCTTGAGATTTTTATTCTTAGCATTGAATTAATGAGCTCCCCTTTTCTTTGATTGAACCATGTGAAGTTTCTGATTCTTGGTCCTTTTGAGGTATAAAAAAATGGCAGTTTCACAAGGTGCAATTTAATACTTCCAGACTTGTGACGTTTCTTTTAAAAAAAACAACAACCCTATTTTGTGGCTACTGTTTACCTCCAAGTATCTGAAACAATTGGAAAATGGAAGAGGTCTTTTTCTTTTGGCATCATTTTTAGATATATTAAAAGTCTTCAAGGTTTCTATCTTTACCCCAAGCTAATTCTCTATTTTAAAGTTAATAGTGCTTGATAATCAGCACAAACTTTCCTGAAAGCTCA
The DNA here is from genome assembly GCF_030020395.1 of Manis pentadactyla. Lineage (NCBI taxonomy): Eukaryota > Metazoa > Chordata > Mammalia > Pholidota > Manidae > Manis > Manis pentadactyla. The sequence goes on from NC_080021.1 coordinate 63,174,566, forward strand.
CTGATTTCTCTGCTGAGTGATTTTTATTTTAGATCTAAGTTTTCTCTGATCACCAAGCATCCATCTACTTGCTTTTTAGTTTGCTTGTAGACAGGAAACATCTGATCTTGCTGCCTTTTTCTGGCCCTCAGCTAACCCTTAGAGCTAGTGATGAACTTTTTGTTAACCCCTGGCCTTTAATTCTAAATGCACTCCTCTATTCTTGTGTTTATTTTCACCATACAATCTAGTGATCTATTAGAGGCAAGTCACTCTTGGTGGGTGGAAAATAAACCTGTGCAGGGCACTCTTGGAAATGACTTTCTTATGCTTGCTTTAATTATTGACTATTACGATTAGCTTGTTTAAATTGGAAAAGTCTACATAACGAAAGGGAAGCACTTGTGATGCCAAGATAATCTCTGGTTATACTAGCATAATAAAACATCAAATCCTAGCCACATCCTCTGTTGAATATCTTTTAGCACTTTGAGAATACTGTATTATACAGTTTATAGTCAAAGATACTTAGCTTAAGATCTTATACTTTTAGCCAGTTACCTACTTCATAAAGATTTCACTTAGCTATTTAAAAAATGCTGAATTCATTGTGCTAAGTGAAATAAGCCTGTCTTAGGACAGATACGCATGATTCCACTTACATGAGGTATCTAAAATGATCAAACGCATAGAAACAGAAAGTAAAATAGTGGTTGCCAGGTGCTGGAGGGAGGGGGGGAAATGGGAAGCTGCTCTTCAACAGGTATAAAGTTTCAGTTAAGCAAGACGAATAAGTTCTAGAGATCTGCTGTAATTAATAATAGTGTGCCTGTAATTAGCAATGTATGCAGTTAGAAACTTGTTAAGAGGGTAGATCTTATGTTGTGTTCTTATCACAGTTAAAAAGAATACTGTTTGGAGGTGAGGCTTAGAACCTCACCCCCCTGTTTTGAGAGAAATCTTCTGCATCGTGGATATTTTGTTGCCCGTGTCTAGCTTGGATTAATACTTAGCCTATAGGCACACACCTGATCATCTACATTTGCTTTCTTACAGCACTAAACTATGTTTTCTACCTTTATCTTGCATCTACCTACCACTTCAGCATTTTTTAAAAATAATAATAATAATAATAAGGGAGAATGTGGGATTCACACATAAATCAAGTATAAAAATCAAACGAATATTCATATCTGACCTGATTGTTTATAGTTCATAATGTGTGATCAAAACCAAGAGTTTCTGTGATGACTGCCCTTGCACTGTTCACCATGTAAGAACTTGTTCGTTGTGCTTCAGAAGATCAGAGACTGATGAGAATTAGGCTTGGGGTTGATTAATGATTGTGCATTGAGTCCCCTGTACAGAATTTTATTGTTGTTAACTGTTAACAACCATTTGATCAATAAATATGAGAGATGCCCTCTCAAAAAAAAAAAAAAGAATACTGTTTGAAAGACACAATAGACAAATAAATGCTCAAATAACCTTTTATATTCTACTTACTTTCACTATTTTGGTCCCTTCTCCAGATTCCTTACTTTACTGAGTACTTAAGATAAAGAGTTTTGCCACTTGTTTTTGTAGAAAGTAGCTGAAGGGCTGACATTCCTCTTATAATAGTCCTGAGTTTAGAGTTCTACATTGTTGTAAAAACTTTTTTGAAAAATAAAAAGAAAAGAGGTTCTATTAAGACTTTAAACATTGCTGCCTGGGAAGGACTTCTAGCTATTGTCATAAACCATGGCTTTTTATGTGCCTGAGTTTCTGCTCCATCTTACCTGGCCCCTCAACAGTTATTATTAATGTCTTTGTTTTTAAAAATATCAAAAGTTTGGGAACATAAAGTGACACATTCCCCTGCCCCAGTAATGGCAGAATAAGAAGTAGAAAGTAAGGCTCCTGGCAGCTGCCACTGTCGAAACACTAGTTCCCATTAGTAGAGATGATCACTTAACAGTTACTGACCATTTCAGTTTGTCACCCAGATAGTGTCAATCATCATTACTGTTGTTTCTTTTGATATAGAGAATTTTTGTTTGTTTCTTAAGTCCCAGGGAAATGGGATATAATGTTCTTGTACCACTACCCTATGTTATCTTGAAGCAAAGCCTCAAGGTAGCCCTGAGAATAAATAATTGTATCTTCCAATAATGTCTCCTCAGGGATATCAGGAGACATGAAACCATGTTTGGCCCAGAGATTCAAAGAAACATGGTCAGTCTGTGGACCTTTCCTGTGCTTCTTTGAAGAGAAAGTAATGTTTCTCCCCAGTAAACACACAGGAGCTTATTTCTGAAAGCTTATTATGGGCCCCTGTTCAATTCTTACAGATTAGGGAATGTGGGAATGGCACAACAGTTAGTGGGTAGTAAAAATAACAGCAGATACTGGTATTTACTAGCAGGGTAGCACTTAAAGAGTTAAAACTGTAAGGGATAGTAATCATTTGATGACTTTTCTTTAGGTTTATATTCTGATCTAAAAAGTACTACGTTTATAAGATTTAACAAAATGTATTATCCCCCTCTTGTCTTGGTCCTGGGGGGAAAAAAAGTCACCACCTGGAATTGAGAAAGTGTCTCAACCTTGTTTTTTAAAAAGTGTGCAAGAGGTAGGGGAGCAACTCTAGTATCTAAGCCCCTAACGTTCAGAAGCAGAGACCCAAGCTCTGTCCAAGGTCACCCCTTTATCCATGTTGCTTCAGTGGCTTCTCATTTGGTCATTTTTAATTCCATTGACTTTTCAATAATTCTTTGAGGTATTCAGATTACTGTTCCTTGAGAAAAATGTTTCAAGGAAGAATTTTAAGGTGAGGCATTTGGTTGAGATAGCAAATCAGTGGTCCTTAGAAAATCACACTTCCATGGAAATTAATAGGTAAGTTAGAAAAGGTGTAGGCAAAAGAGAAGCTTTGTAGAATCTGTACCTTAGAGGAAATAATTATCATGCTTGAAGGTAGAAGATGTACATGAAAGGGTAGGAGAGAGCTGGACGAAAGCAAGTTGAGAATTAAAGCCATTTCACCGTATCACAGATTAGAAGAAAATAAATGGGAGGATCAAGTGGCATGGCATAGTTACCATCTTCTCTGACTCTGTGGCCAGCCTCACTGAAGCTGGTAGAGTGCTTGGCTGGGCAGGCTCCCACTGCCCCTGGGACGTGTCAGTGATGGCACAGGTAGCCAGTCATGTGGCACTGTGCTACTCTCAGCCTCTCCCCAGCCATTAGTGCCACGTCAGGTAGTAACACCAGCACCTAGACAGGTAATGTCAGGAGCAGCCCTGTGTCGTTCCCCTGGCCAGCCCTCGCCCCACTGTGCTTGTCACTGGGAGAGCTGTGCAAGGGGCAGGAAGCAGCCAGATATAATATGGGGGGCCTGAAGCTCAAAGGATCTGGTGAGCAGTTAAGCTTCCAGCATCCAATTTTAAAACTAGAGACTGGACCCCAAAGTTTGCCAACTTTGGACCTAAATATAAAAATGAGAAACTTTTTAAAAAATTCTCAAGAAATTTAAAAAATATATAATTTCTTACCACTCTCCTGCTTTCTTCCATACCCAGAATGATTCAGCCACAACAGCTTTGCTTCAGGTCTGAGAAAAGTCTCTTTCATCCCTTCCCCCTGCCAGGCCCCCTTGCCTGACCAAGTCCCTCAGGCTGCTCTGTTGTCAGGTTTAGGCATGAAGTCTCTTCTTCAGGGAAGGTTTCCCTGACCCCTCAGGCTCCTGCCCACCGCTATCCAGCTTATTCTAAATGCCCACATTGGTCTAAGTTGTTCAATTTCAGTATAATTGTTTCACACGTCTTTCTCCAATGGGACTGGAAAGCCAGGCCCTAAAGGCAACTCGGCACACTTGGGTATACCCGGCAGCTACTTGAGATGAAGGCACTGCCTTAAGGGCTGCAGTAGGTATTTGATGAATGAGTGAATTAAATTCTCCCTACTTAGGGTATGAACACTGCCAGTACTTCTAATTCCATTTTGCTGGACACTTATAAACCATGGTTTTTAAGGAAGGAGACATTGCTCTCATAATTCATCATGCTCTAGTCTGTCAGTAGTCAAGCAAGTGCAGAAAATACAAAGGTATGTGTTATGGGTGGCCTCTGCCTTAATTACATCCACATCATTAAAGTGTCCTAACTAAGACATGGCCAGGGAACATGAGCTTCAGGTTAAGCCAGGCTGTTATCTCCATTCTTCATAGGGTATGTGAGTGCTTTCCTTAGACAGGGAAGCTCCAGGAAGTCAGCTTATGCTGAGTATAATAATTAGCTCATCCTACATATTTGATATCACCAATATATGTGATACGTCAGAACATAAGAGCTTATTATCTTTTAAAAATCTAAGTTTGCTGAAGGTTTGTTCACCTGTCTTTAGTTCCTTTTGAAAGTTTTCTTGTCCTGCCACTTTTGGAAGTCATTTTTCTTAAGCTCAAATAATATTATTCAATAGAACAGTCCTTCACAAGATTACTTGACTTGATTCACACTTATTAGTGATTAAAATCCAAAGTCAGCCATGAGTCAGTGCACATTCTGATCCAAATTCAGCTTAGTACCCAATTTTAGGAAAAAGCTCAGTCTCAGCCTAGTTATCATGAAGGGCCAAGAATCTGAAATTCTTTAGTTCTGTTGTACAAAACGATTCTATTTCTCTTTGCAAATCAAGATTCTAATTTATATTCTGTCCTTATTTTCTGTAATGTTAGTGGTTATACCGTATATTTAAAAACAATTTGATTACCTTTTACATGAATTATTGTCTCTTCTCCTGGGGCTCTGGCTAATTTTCAGTTATGAGTGTAAGTGACTTTTGTGGGAAGGTGAATCCCTTGTAATTCGTTGTAGGTCATCTTAATGAAGAGGCTGTTAAATAGGAGAAAATAAAACAATTTGGCAGGGAAATCACCTAAAATGAAGAACTTCACAGGGAGCATTATTTTCTTTAGCTATGCCTCCTGTGTTCCGTATCTGCCTTCACTGCTGGTGGCCCTTTCCACCGGTTATCACCCGCCCTTCTACGAACAGATTCCGGAGGTGTGGTTAGAACGCTCAGGCTCTGAGGTGCAGAAAAGTTTCCGTGAACAGGCATTGACATTTGCCTCTTTCTTCACAGAAAGGTCATGTTTAGGGTTGAATGGGGGAATGGGGTATCCCAGGGCTTTGTAAACTGTAAATCATTATATACAGGCTGTGTTTCAGAAAATGTGTTGATCCTACAAGTGTCATTCCCAAAAGTCAGAGTAGATGGATGACCAGACCTAGGGCAGAGTTGAAGGTGGGGGGAGGAAAGAAATAGGAAGGAAAGGAAGGCTTGAAAAACAGAAATAGAGATAAGCAAAGGGAAACGAGTTAAATCCACAAAGCTTGACCACCTATATGCAGACTCACCCAACTCCCAGCCTCAAGTCTGTGTGAAGTCAGTGTACTGTCAACAGGCAATTGTATTTTTTAAGATTGAAAAGCAAATGATCAAGGAAATTGTGTATGTATTTATATCATGCTCTGCTGGTGTACTATTCTGAAGACAACATAGGATAATAAAAATTTTATCTTCATATTGTTTAGGTATGTTAGTGGAGGTGACTAACCTTCATGGTGCATGTAAATATTTTAAATACAGGTTTCTCCTCCTTACCAAAGAATGCCCATCTCCCACAAGTGAAAGTGAGGAGCCTGCTCTGATTGCCTCACATTCTTCTCCAGGCTTTTTAAAGAAAGACACGTTTCTCTGTATAAAGGCACCCAGGACTTCTTCACGGGCTGAGCAGTCACCGAGAATTTCTGTGTGGGTGTACGGAGTGAGCAGCTGAAACCAGAAAGATAACCTAGGTACCAGCTCTGTCCTGCCCCCAAGCAGCAGGTACAGCTTGGATGTAATGGCAGAACTGGGGAACACAGAGAAACTCCTTTGACCTGCTTCTCTCTTTTGACTTCTGATATTCTACCCTCTCACCATTTAACAGGTTATTACACGTAACATGGGACGTGCTGTGCTATGAGAACCTTGTAAAATGCTCTTGGGTATCTTGTTTCTAAAGATCTTTCTTTAAAAACTCTTCATCCAGCCCTTTCAAGCCCAGGCCCATTCAAAAACTGAGGCCTTGAAGTGCACATATGTTTTAATGATTAGCATGTAGGTTCAAGCAATACAAACTAAATGAAAATTTGTCTTAGGCCGTAATAATGGGAGGGTTACAGAGTTATCCAGACTTTTGGACTATTACTAACATACTTTCATAAACTCCAAATCATGTAGGCCTGGCTCTCCACTGTGATTAAATGGGGAGGACCAGGAGAAGATGCTGCAAACGGTATGGCTGGGATGTGAAGTAACATTCAATTCTGCAGAGATCGCCTTGATGAAAACTGGCTTTGAAGACTAGAGGGAAAAAAAAAAAAAAACAATCTAGGGGGATGATAAGCTAGGTTTTTGGGACACATGTTGGCCTTATTTTAACTGTAGAACTCTGCGTTTGCTTAAGCAGTACAAGCTGCATCAAATTTGATCTCATTTATCTCCGAAGTCTGACATTTTCCTGATTCTGTAAATATGAAGATTAAGGCAGCAATGACTTTTTTAGTGTAGTTTCATTTGTAATGAAAACCACCCCACTATAACATGCTCTGGAAAGCCAAAGGTGTGATTGCATTCATGTTCCATCCCTTCTGCTCCATATGAATTTCAGCTTTGACCTGGAGAAACTCTGTTTGGGGGCAGGCAGCAGAGTTCTGTGCGCATGCTAATGTAGCTGGTAGACTCCAGGCGGCAGCTGCAGGCAGCCGAGCCACCCTGCTCACAACTTTCCATTATGGATTAAGCTGACTCTGCCAATCTCATTTTACTCAAGACACCAAACTGGATGCTTGCAAGACTAGTGCCTTGCAAATCTTTGAGATGCTTTTCTTATTATAGATGAAATATGAACATTGTGTTTAGGAACAGGATCCAACAAATGCCAAAGGTATTTATGTAAGTCATTCAGCTTTAGTACAACGGCCTCTTGAGAAAAAAACCAAATAAGCTTTTAATAAATTTGCCCTTCTATTTTAGGTGGTGTTTCACATTTATTTTGAATTGAGCATATTATACAAATAAGCTTCTTTATCAGAAATTTAATTAATATGTAAGGAATCAAGATTGCCTCCAAAAGAGTGCAACTTTCTGAAGTCAAATCTTCTTAGGATTTCCCTGTGTGCTGAGAGACTTATTCACGCCAAGTAAAATACATTAATTTACTTTCTAGTATTTTTAAAACAATCAATTATGCCAGAGATTAATAAATAATCTTGTTATATTCTTGTTGTTAAAATTTTTTGAATAAGGTTAAAAATTTTCCTGTATTTTATGGTATCAAGTCAATCAAATTTTGATTTCAGTTGGCTTGGTCTAGAAGTTTCTGTGTATAATTTTTTACATTGGTGAGGGAGGGCTCTTTTAGTTAGTATTTCAATATTTCCTACATTTACCTCCATCCACTATAGGAAAGGTTTAAGATTCATATGGGAAGCTTATTAGTCAAGACACATTGCAGTGATACCCCACAGAAGCTGGAGTTTCAGGTTCAAGAGCAAGAATGGGGGAGCATCACATGATAAGGCTTTACGTGCCCCAGCAGCCCTGGTTGCTTGTTCCTCCCCTTTCTGCTCATCCTAGTGCTTTGAGAATCATTTGAGCTATAGACTGACAGATCATCTTGCAAAGATGCAAATGCCCTAAAAGAGTGGTACCTTTAGCCCTCATCTGTCATCAGTTAAAACATTAGTTAATGCTTTGGCCTGGATTCAAAGAAAAGACATTCAGTTACCAGCCCATTTTACAAGGTTTGTTTATCTCTGAGAAATATTAATTCTCATCACTCTTTATAACATTAATCAATGGCATACTATATAAATGTAAAATTATCATTAGGACCCAGCCCTTTCCATCAAAGAGTCTGGTTGGGACAGATTAAAAAGCAGTTCCCTCTAAGATGATTGACTTCTTGTTATGAGTTTAGGTAACATATGAGGAGCTTAATCATAGCCTGGGGCTGGAGGCATAATTTTGCAGGTGGTATCCAGCCCCAAACACAAAGGATACCTAGGTATTTTCCAGGGGTAGGTGGAGAAGGGTGCAGAGGACAATGGCCCACATGTATCTGGGGCACTGTAAAATGTTTGGTGTGGTTGGGAAAGAGAGTGCTAGGTGGAGGGTGTTGAAAGATGAGGTGAAGTCAGCAGTGGCTCACTAACACAAAAGGGGGAGTTAGGATATTATCCCAAATACAGGAGAACTGTTGACAGTTTTAAGCAGAAGAATCACATGATCAAATTTAGATATTTCTGGAGGCAAGTGGTATAGGGATTGAGAAGAGTAGGGGCAATAAAATTGGAGACAGATTAAGCTGGAATCTGCTCACTATCATCTAGCTAAGAGCCCATGGGCTGTGCTGAGCAGTGGCAGCGGGGATGTAAAGAAGCAAATGTACAAGTGGGAGCCTCCCAAGCAGACTCAGCAGCACCTAATGGTTGAATAAGAGCAGCAAATGTAGAGAAGGAAGCATCGGAGTGACTCCTGAATTTCCGGATTGGCCAGTGGGAAGGATGCTGGTACTGTTCATCCAGACAGGGACCAGAAAGGAGGGCACAGGTTTAGAGAGGAGGATGAGTTTGGATTTTTGACTTTGTGAATTTTGAGATGTTGGCACCCCCACCTCTCCCCCCAAAAAAGGGAACATGGGGCTGGAACTGGGACAGATTTATAATATACATGAAGAGCTCAGACCCAAGCCCTAAGGGACAAAGACATTTATGAGACACAGCATTAAAGAGGAATTCCATGCACGTGATACTAGCTCTTTTTAAGAAGTACAAAGAAAGACGTTCTCACATTAAGTGACTGGGAATCTGTTGCCTTATGACAGTGCAATTCAGGTATCAGAATACCTGTTCTTGAATTTTTGAAACTATGCTTTCTAAGATTAGTGCACAAGGAACCTACCTAGTAAGCAAGATCTGTTGGCCTGCTTCCTACTTGGCAATGTGCTGGAACAAAATATCACTCTCACAAATTATTATGCTAAGGAAACATCATTTGGCAAACATTTAGTGCCAGTTCTGTCCAAACATGTGCCCTAGGAATACAGAGATGAGTAAGAAACAAAACCTTTCACTAAGAGCAAATACTCTAATGGGTTTGTAGCCTTCCTGTGCAGCAGGACCAGAGCTGTGAGCAAGGTGGGACTGCGGCTCATGGGACCCCCCTGGGAAGCATCTTGTCTAGCCTGGGCAAACTCATCACAGGCCCTTTCCTGTGCTCTTTACATATGCAACAATCTCTGCCTGTAATGCCCTCACTCCCAGGCTCCTTTCTTCAACCCCTGTTAGTCTTTTGCGATCACACCCCAGGTCTATAACAAACGTGGACTAAGAAAATCTAACAAAATGTCTCTTCAAACATGTGATTTTACTCCTGATGATAGGAATGCTGTCAACAGAATATACATAAAATAGATTAAAATTTTATTACATTAAAGGGAAGATGACTAGTGCTTTTTAAAAATATATATATTAAATTTTTAAGTAACTTTAAATTTAATCACAGTTTAAGTTATTTCTGCATAGAGTCTACAAGATAGATTTTTGATGGGAGCAGGATCTCATTAGCATGATTTGGATACAGAAGCATCAAAGTTAGCTGTTCTGCAATAAGCTGATTTTTTTGGCAATGTTTCCAGGTAGAAAAGTAGTGTTTCCTCCATGTATATTGTGCTTTAGTGCAAGTGCCCAGCTCCACCTTTTGGTCGAGATAGCAATTTGGGTGACACTTGTTGGTCACATACAGAGCCAACATGTCTTGAGTGGTCCCCTGGTGCATGGATCTGTACTGTGAACTTGACATCTGTCATCTCACCTAATTGCCATGGCAAACCCTGTGAGGTGGTAGGGAACTGAGGCATAGAGAGGTCAGAGTACAGGTAGGTGACCTGTGTAGGGTGGACACCAAAGAGCATAACATCAGAGCCCAAGCCTTCACCCCCATCAGATTTTGAGAACTGGGATCAGACTTTTTTCCTTTAGCCCGTGTACTCTCCTGAGGCTCACAAAGGAAGAGCCATCTGGGAGCAGTATCATTTTCATAGACTTCATTTTGCCACTGTTTCATTTAATAGATACTATTCAGCAGCCACAAATCTTGTGAGTGAAACAAACATAAACAGATAATGTCAACGTAATACGGTAAATTCGAAGAAAAACTTTAAATGCAAAAGAGGGAAGAACACCAAGTGCACGGTGGTCTTCTGGGGGTGGGGCTGAGCCCTACCTGGGGCGAATGAGACTAGATGAGGCAGGAAGCAAATGGTGGTGAGGATGCTGCCAGCCGGCAGAAGGGACCTAGTGAGCAAGGCCAAGGGGAGCAAGAGCTCTCACAGGCAGCTGGATGCAGGGGAGCAGTGCCTCTGCAAGTGGCATCCATGACCCTGCTGCAGATCAGAAGGATGGCTTAAAATGTGCTGCTCCCCCACCCAGAGCTGATTTACCATTTGTCATCGGGTGAGGCCCAGAAGCCTGCATTTCCTGAGCTTCCCAGGTTATTCTCAGGCACACTAAAGGTTGACCAGTGTAGGCTGAGATACGATAAGAAACAAGGCTGTGAAGGTTTGGGAGCTGCATTTCCTGTTAGTTGGCCTTGGGGAGACTGAAGAAATTTGAGCAGGGAGCTTGAGATAGATTTAACTGGGGCCAAGAGGAAGCCTGATCTGTGGTGATCATAAAGACCCAGTGAGGAGCAGTGGTGGTTAGAAGCAAGAGATAAAGGGAGCAGGAATTGGTGGGCAGACTGTGGGTGAGGAAGAGGCAAATCTAAGTGGGGGGCGTGTGATATTCTAATGCCCCTAAATGAAGTTAGTGAAAAGTTTCACTCACTCCTGGAGTATGGGTGATTTCTTTCAAACATATTAAACAAAATATTTTTTCTGGTTCTCCCTTCCTTATCAATAGAATGGGGGTGAACAGGTGGGACACTGGACCAGATTGTCACAGAAAGCCTGTGTCTGAACCTCCGCAGCTGCACCAATTGCCCTCCTTTGCCTGACTTTACATCACTATATCAGCCATGTGGCTACTAGAAATTATTCAGTTGGTAACCACAGGGGAACATACCTGACATTTTGCTTTTCCAGCTCCAGATTTGGCCTCAGTCAGAACAGGGTGGACTGAAAAGTCAAATGTCCTCCTATGTAAACTGTTAAGAACAAGATTATAGTTAGGAGCATCTAACCAAAATGAAAACCATTTTTGAAGTACCCATAAGCATTCTAGGAGCACAGCTCACATACCGATCATTCTTGATCACCTCAGAGGTATTGTTAAATGCTTTACGCATGCAGTGCTGTGCTAGACCGGAAGTGGGAGGAAGGAAGGTGGGGTTGACCCCCAACACCAGCTTCCAGTTGGTCGGAGGTAACTTACAGTCGAAGGAAGTAGTTAAATAATAACACAGAGCAATTCATTGGGTCAGCTATTTGTTTATTAGTGCTTGCCTCCTTTCATACAGGTTTCAGATCAGTTTACATAAATATCTAACTGGTCAGTCTTACAGGAATTACAAAAGAATAGATTGATTAGTTCATAGGCCTCTCCAAAGACTTTTTACTTGGCCACATGTCCTAGTGATATTTAGGGTTTTTTGTCTTTAATGTTACTCTGCAAACTTGACAGTAAAAGCATTTTTCAAAATTGTTATTCTTACCAAATCAGAAAAACTTTCAACCCATGGTTGGAATGATTAAAATGTGATGATAGAGTGAGTAGTCATTCACTAATGTTTAAATGAAAGCAATGGAAAGAAGAGCATATTAGGAATTTTCACTTTTTTCCTTCATAAATCAGTAAGGGGTTGATTTTGTGGTTTTAAAGTTCAGTTACTAAACTTTATTGTGAAAAGTTTTCTTTAGATTACAGCTTCTGTATTTGTAACAGTCACAGAGCCTCTGCTATATGCAGTGCCCAAGAATAGGATCTTAAAGGTGGAAACAGAAGGTGTAAACCAACAGAGGAAAAAAAAGTCTCAAACCAGCATCCCCCCATAACAGTGTGTGTGTAAATGTGTGTTCACGTGAATGTGTTTATATGTGAATGTTGGTCCTAAAGAAATGCTGAGTAATGAGAAAAGGGAGAAAAATTAAAGACACGGCCTGAATAAAGGGGTTCCTGGTGTAATTGGCAGCATGTCTGGTGCCAAGTAGAACTGGTCTGGAATGATTTCATGAACAGTTTGGGCCTTCAGCAACATTTTGAAAGGAAGGTAAGGCAACACTTGACACAGAGGCCCCCAGAGATTGGCCAGGGAGAGGAAGAAGAGTGTGTCTGCTGATAGAGCTGGAAATGAAAAACGCTTAAAGGCAGTGAAGATCACCAGTGCTCATTATCTATGGCAGTAATGTCCCTGTGGTTTGCTGGAACAAGTCTTTGGTTCAGCTTCATGGCCTTATTAACCATCCAGGGTTCACTATTGATAGTCTCTCAAGGCTCCCCTGCCAATAGGTCCTGACAATAGGGATCATTGTATGCAAGCGCTTCCCCCTCACTCTCATCCTACCACTGCAAAAAATGGTCCAAAACGTTAGTGAATTTGTGGAGATCAGTGGTGGTGCTACTCTGAAATTACAGAAAATTAATGCTGTTGCTTTGCAGAAAAGAATAAGGATAATAGGAAAGCAGGGGACTAGAGACCCTGGATATAACCCTTCTATCAGATTTAAACTCTGGGGCTTCATCCCCTTTTGGGAAGGCTTCTAAAAATGTGCACAAAAATGTACTCAAAACTGTCTGGATTTTGCACTGCCCTGCTCATGTGTATAATCTAAGACTCACAATGTTTTGCTTTGCGCTAGTGTAGAGCATATCTGAGTCACAGAAAGAGGAGAGGACAATTAGATAAGGGGTGCTGACTATTCAAGGATCTTAAAAGCACTAATCAAGCATTATGCAACACACAAGTGGAAATAGTTTCAGAGTTCCGAGGAAGGTAGTGACATGCGAACAACATCTTGAGGAGAATGATTTTAGCTGCCATGCACAAGTTGGACTACAGGCAGCAGAGGCAGGATAGCAGCATCAAGGACATGAAAAAATCAGTCAGGCTTAAAGAGCAGGATCCTTGAAATTTGTGAAGAACTCAGCTTGTATATTAATGCTATTGGTTTGTGGAAAAGAATAAGAATAATAGGAAAGCAGGAGACTAGAGACCCTGGATATAACCCTTCTATCAGATTTGACTCTGGGGCTTTATCCCCTTTGGGGAAGTCGTACTTCTAAATGTGTGCACAAAAATGTACAACTGGTGACTTACAGGGGAGTTAAAACTCTCAGAGTCTGAGCATAGTTGGCTGACGGCATAGGTGCACCATGAATAGTGATTTGACACTTTAGGGAGAAGGAGAATGAATCTTTAAATTCATGGACATTCAAGGAGGAACAAAACAGATGAGATTCCTATAAGAATGGTATTTTGAAGGTTGTGTATTTAGGAACTTCCAGAAAATATGAAACACTCAAAATTAAAGATGAACATTGTCATTTGTAATAAAAAGTTGTTAGGAAAATGAGAAGAGGTCTGAAGTAGAGAAATTTATAAGGAATCGTCAGAGATAGTGACCCATGTGTGGAAAGAAGCAGAGAATTATTTTATATTAAGAAAGGATAAGTTAAAACAAAATACTAAACAAGGTTTGATTGTGGTTATAACTGATATCTATTTGCATAATTCTGTTGTCTAAAGTCACATTAGCAACTCCCTTTTATGTTTTTTTTTATTTCCTCTATTAATAGAATAGCCTTCCCAATATCTGGATGGTCAGCCATATATTAAAACGTTCATTAACTTCATACTGCCTGTTGTCTTTGACTGAGTCCTATGAAAGAGTGACATCTATGACTTTCTTTGCCTTAGAAAGCCATCTTTCATTTTTTTCAGTTATTGTTGATACACAGTGGATCAAGAATAAGCATGTGGCTTGCGTGAAGATAACTTGTCTTACTAGTTAAAACAGAATATGAAAATATTGCAGTGCCTAATTTCAGGCCCCAAACTTTATCATCTGGGATGTACCTCCAGAAGGACATTAGTGGGCATTTTACCTACTTGGATAAGGTAGGACCAAGAACCGTGAGTCAGTCTGGAGTCCTGCAAAGAGCACTTGGATTCAGCTTAGGATCCAAACCGAGGGAGCTCCAGGGCTATTCTATGTTTATGATGTTCCACAGTACAATCTACGTCTTTTTCTTTCCGTGGCCCCTGCCCTAACTCATGGCAGGTTTATTTTGTTTGAGCCCCTCTCTGGTTTGTAATAGAGACTCTGCCCAGCCTCTAAGAGCTGGCACGTCCAGGAGCATAGTCCAGCCTTCCTGCAGATCTTTAGCTGTGGCAAGTTCCTGCTTAAAAAGGCCCCCTGCTCAGCTGGGTCTGATCAGCCACCTAAGAAATCACCACTTCTGCTGAAAAACTAGCAGATGTGGGGGTACTTAATGAAGTACAAGGGTTTCTGCTGACAGTGATTTTTCTATTAATGGTTACATATATATTCTGTTCTAGTCCATCAACAGTTTTTTTCCTATTGCTCAGTAAAACAGGAAAATATTTTACCAAATGACAAGTACTTAAATAAATTAAAAAGTATAAAATGATTATAAACTCTTCGAGTATATATTTCTTTTCCAAAATCATGGATTACATTGAGTCGTGCTAAGTAATTTTTAATCTGTCTGAAGACTCTGAATGAGGCAGGAATGTAAAAGTTTCTAAGTTTTTAAGCCATAGGAAAAAAAATGGAATTGTTGGGCAAATTGATATATTTACAGTCCCTGCACCAAGCAGGTATAAAGACCTTTAAGAACTAAAATAGACTGCGTGTAACTGATTTTTCTCATCCCACTTTCAAGATTTTTTTTCTCTTAATTTTCTATTCTTATTTTCCCCAATCCTTTGCTCTCTGTGATTAGTATAAAATTCTGCTCATTTAAGTGCTAAATAATTTTTGAAAGTCTAAATTAAATACTGAACTGTAAAGCATCTATAATTATTGAAAGTTTTTCCTAATAAATATAAATCTAAAGCTAACTAGAATCCCTCTTAGTTAAGAATTATATGAAGGGTATACCCAGAGTAAGATGTTTGCTTATTCTATACCTGAACAAAAATGATCATCGTGAACAGGAGGTCATTTTTAGACTTCATGGGCCACTTCTGCTAATAAAAATAATTCTGTCTTTTACACGTTACATGAAATTCAGCACAAGTGCCGAGATCTTCTAGTGCAAAATACGTAGTTTTGCTTGATTTTGTCACCTTTGAGTTGGTATCTTAGAGATTGAGAGCCTGGTACAAGGCTAAGATCTAACCAGGTTTCTGACAGTTCATATTTCAGCTTGATATGATATATATATATCTAAAAATATTTCTATGTGGAGATCACTGCATAGAAGTTGTTCAGTTTAATGGAAATGACCATTCCTGCAAGTCCTTTGTGGTTAGTGACCCTGGATTTCCTAGAGCTCAGCTGAAACTCACGCGAAACCTGAGATGAGATGAACACATGGGTGCACTGCAGTTCTGGAGGTCTGATTGCCTTGGGACCCAGAGACTGTATCCTTTACCTGAACAGGCTCAGGTCGGGGCCCAGGAGCAAGATCCCAGCAGACCCATCTGCAGGCAACCTGGAGAACACCCCACTCTTCTTCACATTTTGGGGTAGGGATGCCAGAAAGATATGGGCACTTACCAGACTGAGCTGATGGTGGGAAATTTTATTCAAATATTGTTTAACTGTGCAACTTCTTAAACCTTAGGTTTTCCATCCCCAAAAATGGGATGATTTAACACCCAGGTCACAGGAGGTTGTGACAATGAGATTAGCATATGACTACCCCTCACACAGTAAGTAGCACTTAGTAGGTATTAAATAAACTGAGGCAGCCAACAGTTGTTGAATACTTCCATGCTGACTACTGTGAAGCGACAGCCCTTTCTGAGAACCTCAGAGAGCTCATACTCCAGGGCAGGAGATTGAGGAGAAAAACAGGTCTTCCAGGATGTCAAGTAGCAAACAGTGTGTATCAGAGCCCAGCAGAGCATCTCTAAACACCTGGAGGAACCAAGAGAGATTTCAAGGGTGTCTCTTGTGCAGTCATAAGGAGACAAGGAATGGAACAGGGAACAGAAAGGAGAAAAAAGGCTTCCCAAGCAGAGGGAACTGCATGCAAGGGCAAAAGCAAGGAGGGTTGAGAGCTCTTGTTTGTTACATTCCTGCTGAAATACTGTTGTTCATATTCATGTAATTCCAGGGCACAGAGAGGCAGGCCGTGGTGTGGCCAGTCTGGGTTCAGATTCTGGTGCTGCCAGTGCTGTGACCTGGGCACATGCTCCCCCTGCCTGTTTCACACACACCTTCACCCACACGGTGAGAAGAGAAGGAAAATAATTGTGGAGTTAAATGAGTTAATACATTTGAAGTGGAAAGGGGATGCTAAGTGTTTCATGATGGAGTAAATTTTGTAGTCGTTTCAGCCAGTGGTTTCTGCGTGCCTGCTCTGTGTAAAGCAGGTGGAGTTCAGTGCCTGGGGGAAACCGAAATGAGAAAGGTGTGGCGCCTGTCCTCCAGGGGATTTATGACCAAGTGGCAGTGACGGATATGTCAGCAACTTGCAGCACAGCCAGAAATTGAACGAGAACTCCATGGAGGTTGAGGCAGTGTGCAAGGGGGCCACCAGGGAAGAAGCTGGTCCCAAGGAAGAGCAGGAGTTCTTGGGAGAGGTGAGGTTGGTGTGGAGTTTTTGCCCAGTGCTCGTCCTGGCTTTGGCTGCACCGTGTGTGAATCAGGGCAGGTCCACCAGGCCCGCTGTTGGGCCCATTTCATTCCCTGCAGCCGACTTCACCTTGGCCCATCTGCCTGGATGGTGTTCAGATGCTTCCTGTAGAACTGAAGCTGAAGAGGTGAATAAGGCAGGTTTCTATCATCAGCCTGAAAGAGGCTTAGAAAGAGTAGGGGCTAAGGACAGTCAGGAGCTGGGGACTTAATCATCAAAGAGAAGAAGTCAGGTTTCAGATGAGCCCCAGGCCCCAGGCTTTGGGGCCCATTCATGGAACTCCCCTTCCAGCCACTGCACTGCTTCCTTTTTGTTGCTATTGGTTCAGTGGCTCTGCCATCTCCCCGTGGTCAAAGGAGCACTCTCCGATTTTCAGGCTGCCATGCCTGTTTCTCCTCCAGTACAGACCAGGGTAGGGCCTGCGGTGTGTCTGAGAGGCTGGATCTAGAAGGCACTGAGGTGAATGCAGCCCTCCGCACAGCAAGGAGAGCCCCTCTGGGCTCTACAAGAGTCCTCATGTCTTCCAGGGGCAACCAGTGCCCAGGTGAGAGGTGGGTGACTATGGGCCCCTGTTGGCTTCCAACACCTTGGTCCAAACTAACCTATTTCTGGTAGAAATAGCTCCTGGATGGTGGTTTGTGCGTGGCTCTGCCCCACAATTTGAGCTGTGACCATGAGCTGTCCCTCTTTTCAGCCAGTCCAGTTCTGGGAAGAGGGGCTGGTAAGTCAACTCTAATTCAGTTGTCTATGCCAAAAAACAAGGAAGAAGTGAATGTGAACTGCACTGCAGAGACTTTCAGAAAAGAGAAAACAGGGAAAAAGCTCAAGTAATTGCTTAACTTGACACCTGATTTTTGCCCGGAGACGTTTAGGAAGTTTTCTTGACTCTTTTCTGCAATATGGTGTATGAGTTAAGAGTACAAATGCCAGAGCCAGAACAACTTCAAATCTTGACTTTGTCACTTTTTAGCCAAGTGGCCTCAAGAAACAACTTTACCTCTCCAAGTCTTCATCTCACTGTCTGTGAAATGGGTGTGATGATTAACAGTGCTCCTTCACAGGGTTAAAATGAGTCCTCCATGACTTGGTATGTGTCCAGTGTTTGGAACAGTGCCTGGTACCACTAAGCACTGTGCGGGTCTGAGCTCCTATGCTTATTACAGGGCTCATAGACTTTTGATGAAGTTCTGCCTTGCTGGACATATCCGAGGATGTGACAGTGCCACTGAGGCACTATCCAGGGCTCTTGGGAAGTTGAAGTAACAGACATGTTCAGTTACTGGATTAGGGAAATTCACGAGCACTCAGAAGTTTCTGAGAAAAATAGCTATAGAGATTCTCACCTGAATTCTGGCATAGGATAAATGATATTCTCCTGATACATCACATACAAACGTGAAGACAAATCCTAGCCTTTGGTGTACACAGCCACACCTCTGTTTGAAGTGCCGGAAGGCCTCTCCAGGGTGTGTGCAAACTGTAGATACAAAGACAGATTTTTGTGATGCAAGTTTCCTTTTTGAGACTCGGACCAGCCTGATTCCCCATTGTGTGCTGCCTTCTTGGAGAGTTTAAACAGATTTGAGCTGAACACCTGTGTCTTTGTCCTGAATCTTGCCTTGCTAAACAGGATTTCATTAGACTTCTCTTTTCAACACAGTTGCCCATCTACATGCCTGCATTTCTGCATTCCTACCTCATCCTGCTTCAATCAGCTTGTGCAGAAGGAACAGCCAGACTCCAAAGTATGAGATAAGAACATTAAAGTTCGATCGAAAATTCTCCTTAATACTGCTTTCTATTTGATTAAAAACAAACCAGTGTGAAATGTCCATTGTAATATTATTTAAATGTCTTCATTATATCCTTTTCTAAGCACATCTGCTTAAGCCTAAAGGAGATAAGTGAAACAAGCCTTTCTCCCCAAGTACAACTGGGCAAATTTGCTCTTTGCAAAATGACAGCAGAAGAATAAGGTAAAAAATAGGGAACTAGAAGTCAGTACTCACAGACCCATATGCCATGTGTATGGTGACAATTCGAGGAAGACCTAGACCACTCTCCTTGAGTAGAGTGAACGCTTGCTAACGCCTCCTTGAGTAGACGCTGCTAGTGAGGACAAGATGACCCTGGCTCTCAAGCAGCTCATTCTCTGTCATGGAGCAAAACAAATCACTGTGCTGCAAGGTGAAGAGGAAGTGCCCTGATGGAATCTGTTTTTCCAGAACCTTTTTAGTTCTGGATAAAGTTTAAAAGAGCAAAGGGATTTATCCATTTGGGAGTGTTAGGAAAGGCCTCATGGGGAAGGGGTAGAGTTGGCTCTTGAACTGTGAGAAGGATTTGGACAGACAAGAATGGGAAAAAGCACAAAAGCATGTTCAGGGGCAGTAGCACAGTGGGGGCATCTTATAACATACCCAGTTGCTGTTGGGCTACTAAAGGCTTGTGATTAGTGCACATTTTTAAATTAAATGCCTTTGGAGTTGTCTCCATTTTTAAAATCAGAGCTTTAATTACCATTATAAATCTGTTAGACCATCTTATTCTTGCTAAGCAGATCTGTGTTACCATCTTTCTCTGAAAAGGGCCATATTGTAGCTGGTGGTATATCTGATGGATACACACACTCACTGCCATGACTGCAGCTATGTTAAACCACGTTAGTCATTAATTTCCTTTTAATCCTGTAAAGAAACGAAAATCGGGTCTAACTGAATTCTTGCTCCATTTCTCAAATGAGGTTTCTATAGAAAATGCTTTTCTCCCTTACTGAAGGTTGCTTGGTTTAGTGGATCCTGTGGTTTCTGTCTAGGTGTAGTTCCTTGGATTAGTTTGTTGGTCTCTTTCAGAGGGTGCATAGCAGCCCTCTCCCAGTAGCTCATCCACCTCCTTGGCATATGGGTGAGCCCATGTTTGCCAAGCAACAAATGCTTAAGCAAAATCCTCAGTCCATACACACAAGAAGCACATAGTCGGAAAGTCATTTAGAAGGCCAGATCAGCTTTATGCAGGTAAAATATTTACTAGCTCTTAACAGAACCATGTGAACAAAAAGTATTCAAATAATATGACTGTCATTACAATTATGTAAGTCTATCGTTTCATGACTTTTATTTATTTAGTACTGACTAAGAGTGACCCACACATTTATCTCTTGAGAAATTATCCATGGGCTCAACTTTCTTTTTGTCTCACCTTCCTCATAAAGCATTTCCTTAACTGCTCATGTGTTTCTTAACTGTCTTTGCCTTCTGCCCATCTGTCTTTCCCTCCAACTCTTCCTCCTTTTCCACTTATAGATTTGCCATCCACCATCCTTCTGGATGTCCAGCTCCACTTGGTCCACTTTTATCATAAAGTCATTTGCAGATCCAATGTGTCTGAGAGATGTTAATTGAGGGCCTCCCCTGCTGACATGCATGTTTAAGAGATGGGCTTCCAAAGGCAGCACTTGCCCTTTAGGTGCTCATAATTTGGTGAGGTGAGACAAACAAGTACATAGCCGAGAGCAGGGTAGAAGCCCTGGTGCAGCTGGAATTCTGCCAGAGAGGCTGGGCGACCCACAAAGGATGGGGAGACGAAGCCTGTCCCTGACAGAAACCACTCCTGGGGCTGCTGCCCCAGCTCCCTTCATCTACTCTTTGCTTCCACGGCATTTGGTACAGACCTCTTTTGGTACTTATTAGGTTATATACTAATGTACTCATTTAGTCCAGCCAGTTCTTAATAATAATTATACACCTCACAATGAAGAACAGACAGAACACATCCAAAAATTAACTTCCTGGGACTGTTTTTTTCATCTGTAAAGTGACAGTGGTAACTTAGAATTCTTGCCAAGGTTTCTCTGGCTTAAAAAAAACACGTTTTTGATTATCAGCTAAAACAAGTATGTATTTGTATTGAAAACAATGTAAGACATTTTGTCTTTGATTATACAGACATGGTTTAAAAGTGAATTTCTCTAGTAAGATTCATTTCCAAATATAAAAAGGAGAAAAAAATGTATCTTTTATTTTTGGTGGGTTTTGAATACAAAGGTTTGTGCCCAATGCCAAAACAGTAGGCTTGGATAAAATGTATAGTCCTAGGGAAATTTTACTTCACTGGATCGGACTGTCTTCTTCAAAACTCCCTGCTTTCTGTCTTTAAAAAGAGAAACTAGACAAATTGTTAAATTGAATATGTATACTAATACAATTTAGTGACCTTTTCAAATATCACTTTGAAGTGATTTCAAGGATGCCAGGAAAGATAAGGATTTGGGTTGTTTCTATACTTAGTAGCCATGATTTTTAAAGATGCTGACTGTGAACTTAGGTCCTCAGGACCCATCACAATCAGGAGATGACTTCTTTAAAATTACAGGGAGCAAATGTATTTTTCTAACTCACAGTAATTCTCACTAGACCATGTCTTACATATGCAAGAGCATGAAAATGTAACTGAATTTTCTTCATGATTGGTGCACATGTCAGCACTCGGAAACTGTGAAATCAGAATAGCACCCTGTCAGCCCAGGGCTCTACCTCTGGTTGCCATTACAAGTGGTATTGGAGTCTTCAGAAGCCTGCCTTGGTTATTTTTTTCATTTCATTTTCATTATAAAAGCTTCCTGGAAGATGATTTTTTTTAATAGGTTTGATTCAATTTAGTTAATATTTATCACTTGCTACTTGGGCAGGCCCTGGAAGGCTCATGAGAAAGTCCAAATATACTCTTAGTGTAATTAACCATCCACGTAAGAAAAACTGCTAAATAAAAAATTTTTAAGACAGATTATTATATCCATACTTTCATGAATTTCCAGGTAGCTGAAAGATAGGACACGTAAGGGAGCATATATCTGGCCAAGTACATGAGTTTTATTGAGTTACAAACAAAATTGAATTTATTACAGGAGGATTCAGGAGGCAAAACCTTCATGTAAGAAACTAACTGTAAACAGTATTTTGAAGGAAGAGAAGGCAACATTGGGAAGAACTGGGCATGCGTAAATTGAGAGCCAAGAGAAACCAGAGTTCACAATGACTAAGGTAGGCTAGTCAAGGGGATCCACGGGCAGTAGGTATAAACCACTGCCTGCTGCAGACTTGTTAACAAATGTATCTTAAATAGATCAAGCTCTTGTCATATGCTTGTAATTGACGGTTTTTACGTTTTTTAATTTTCTTTGTTTTTTGAATAAATGGTAAATGTTTGTGGTTCCGAATTTTGAAGTTACAGAATGGTATAGACTGAATGATAAATCTCCCTATAACTCCTGACTCCAGCTAATCAGTTCCTTTCACTGAGGACACCCAGTGTTATTAGTATCTTCATAAAATTTTTCTGGTATTTATACACACAAATATACATTTTATCCCCTTTGACATAGATGGTCACATACCACAAGTCCACAATTGCTTTCCAAAATCTTTTGGGTCCAGATATGTTTTATAATTAGGATTTATTGGATTTTGGAAAAGCAATATGGTGCATATAGCATAAATTACACAATACCTCCAGGGGATCTGAGCAGCATTCAGTAAGCAAACACCTTAATCCTCTAGGGAAACTGAATATTCACACCCAGTGATATAAAAACCATAAATAGCTTCATGTCATTTGCATTCAGGTGTTACTGTTAAATAAGTTCTAATACTAAACTTATAAAAAGAAAATTTTGATTTTTAAAGCTTTTTAGATTTTGCAATTACATATGAAGGATCATAGCCCAGAATACAGTTGCTCTGTACCTATTGTTTTTTAAATTAACTATATATTGGAATTCACTCTGTGTCAGTACATAAAAAGCTTTCTCATTCTAGAAACAATTAAAACTGGCTCATATGCTAGACTTCTTGTGGAAAATAAATGCATGTAGTGGTTTATGTACATATATGTATGGATATAGATATAGATAAACAAGATTCATATACATTGGTGCAGTTAAGAGCAGAATCAGGTATAGATCAAATTACTGACTTCTACTATAAGGTTCTTTACAATATTATAATACCTGTTTTTAAAAAATAACACTGTTAGAAATAGTGGTTTATGAAAAAAATGCAGTTAAGCCAAACCAATAGAGTAATAATATACAGTATTGTTCAGTGTCAGGGGGAAAAACCCTTAGGAACTGTAATTTAATTTTCAGTATTCCTTATGGGAATTCTTAGCCAAATAAATTCAGGTTTATTTGCCATATCATTATTATTATTCTTTGTAGAAAAGTTGCTGCTAGGAAAGGCAAGAGGCTGTTCAAGTAACAGAGACTTTTTTTTTAATTGGTGTGTCAGCACCAATGGCTGAAAGAAGCACGTAATAGCATGCGCAGTCGTCGCCGTGCACGGTATTTCAGCCCAGAAGTCTGACTAAATAAGGCAATGCCCAAGTGAGCCTTATCAGCATTTGACCGGAATACGGACGAGCAGCTGATAGATGGTGCCCATCCACTCCCTGCAATTCCTTAACATCTTGGCAGAAGTGCATTTAGCACATACGTCAAATGTTACTACCTACGGTGCTCCAAGTTGTTGCCACCTGCATTTTAGTTTCTGTAACGTTGAATGTTGAAATGTTAAGTCTCTAGAGAGGATAAAAGAGAGTTCAGTTTACTGTTCCAAAAATGTGTTATGCATGTAAGCATACTTATTTTTAGTGATGTGTCAGTGGAGAGTGTGTTCAGGAGTTCATTCACCACTCCTGGCTCCCGACAGCTTTTTCCCCAACCACCACCACGTCGCCTCAGCCAGCCTGAGGCGTAGGGACCAGACTCAATGAGACTGGGGTCCAAGGGAAGGAGCTTTGCAGTCACTGCCACCTGGGTGCAGGTCGGAGGGGAGGAAAGGGAGGGAAAGGGGGAGAGGAAACAGGAAGAGAACTTGTCATCACATCCAGTCATTAGCTTGCCTCTTTTCTCATTTATTTTGTCTCTATGTTCTGTGGTGTTCATTCTCTGCCAGTCTGTATTTATAAAAAGAAAATGGAGTATTTTTAATAGGAATGAACCTAAGATTCAATTCTGATGCCATCAAGTATCATTTTCAGTTAATGTCAGTATTCAAGCCTACAAACTGGGCTTCTGATCCAGGCTTGGGGGTGCGGGGCACTGGTGCACATGCACACATGAAGAGTTCCCAGAGCTGATGAACATGTATCTTACCACCATAAAATAGAACTAAGGGGTAAAAATGAATGTGTGGGACCAGCACTGAGAGATTTATAACTGTCCGTCTGCTGTCAAGCTACTTGTCTGTCTTCCCTTCCTCTCTCCCTCTCCCTTCCTCCCCTCTCTCCTTCTCTCCTTTCTTTGATATTCTTAACCCTCCTGTGTAGAAGATAAATCACACTCAAGAACACTGGCCTTCTCTATGCCAGGCCCCTCTTTTCTCTCTCTCCCACTTTACCCATTTTCTACTCAAAACTATAAGGTTGATCCTTGCCACCACCTGTACACCTGGGCTGTTGGTTCTGACAGCTGCACAGTGTTCCAGAGTAGGCATGCGGCCCCTTTTGCTTAGCACTCCCTTAGTAGTGGGCGCTTAGGTTGCCTCTGACCATCACCATCACAAGCAGCACTCTAATACACATTGTGTTCAACTTCCTGTTAAAAACCAAGATGCACTTCATTAAGTACATCTAGTAAAATCCTGTGGTACCTATATAAATTCAAATGTATGCCTTCTAAACTTCTTAATTTAAAATGTTTTTCTATGGCTTAGAATAATGTTGGTACCCACTACAGCACGAATATTCTTGGCATCTCTGCCCTAATGGCACAGAAAAAAATTGAAACTTTCTGATGGAGTAGAGAACACATTCTGGTTGGGCACACAGCCTCTGGGTCTTCTGCTTTAGAATAAAATATTCACACATCTTCCCTAGTAATAGTTTGGGTTTTTGGCTAGGCAAAACTTGGAGGAAGATTCTGGACTGGACAGGGAACTGATCTTATTCACACTCTGTAATTTAAGGTCATGAAGTATGGGAAGTACACGTACTTTGGAGTCAGTCTTGACTCCACCTTGGGTTTTTTCTAACCTCTCAGCCTTGGTTTCTAAGTCAGTCAAATTAGGGCTGATTATAGAGCCCTCCTCCTAGGGATACGAGAAGAAGTGAATGAGCTAAGGTGAAATGGCACCCGTGTTGTACCGGACACACAGTGAGCCTTCCCTGCAGGCTGACTGGGAGCATGCAGAAAGGCCCCTCACCTCGGGTGACCTCTCAGCTGGCGTGGTCTCTTGTGCATCGCCTCTCCCTGGCGCCTACCTGTTGTCGTGTAAAGACGGCTGCTGCCAGGTGCTCTTGCAAAGGGAGAGGCTGGCAGCAGGCGGTATCAGTGTTTGTAAGAAAAGGGCAGGGTGTAGGAGGGGGAAATCCAGCCATGTTTAAGCAGATTTATCCCATGACGTAATACCAGGGAGGTATGAATGAGAGGGGATCGTGGGCTGAGTTAGGGCAGGCTGGGGAGCTCCTGCTAACCACACAGGAGAGATGAGAACGGGTCAGGGCGATACTTGGATTCTGGCGATCAGAAAAACATTGAGCATCTTTTACAAACACTTATGAAAACAGAATGTTCCTCCCAAACTTCAGTTTGAAACTTGTCCATAGACACTTGCTTCTGAAGAAGAAAGGGGCTATTTCAGAGCACTGGATACTTAGGCTGGGTCTGTTGGCCTGAAATAATTGGGTAAACACATCTGTCCCCTTGGTATTTTTGGCTCTCTTAACCAGATTGGCTCACTGGGGGATCAGTAGGGTTTTTGCTTCTCCTATATTAAGGCAAGCCTTAAATGCCCAAGTGAACACTGGTGACATCCTGATCCAGGGAGGACAGTGGTAAAGCAGAGTTGGCTTAGTGATGTGACTTCGTTTTCAGTTTATTAGTTTTATCTATAGCTCACAGGATTGATGAGAATTTTTATCTGAATGATCAACTTAATAAAAGTTCTTTTTTTTAGGATTTATGTTTGAATTCAATACAAAAATCATTATAATCAAATAATTATCACCAGTTGGCACATTTCCCCCATAACATTTTAATGATTTCTGGATGATAGGCAGCATAATGTGGGGACAACAACATGGACTTTTTCATTACCTGAGTTGAGTCCCAATTCTGCTGTGTGCTGTGGACAAACCACTACCGAAACGGAGCATGTGTCCTTACACACAACAGAGAATAATAACATCGAAGGACTGTTGTGTGCACCCAGCACAATAATTTTGTTCATAGAATGTTTAGGGTAAAGTTCCTGAAATATAGATGCTCAGTCATTGCAGGGTAATATTATATACTTATATATTAGTAGTGTGTTTTTGGATTGCACATGTTATAGTATATAAATACTAAATTTTTAACTTTCACTTTTCTCTCAGGGACTTGACAGTTTTTCAGTGTTAAAAAAGTTACAGTAGTCACCGCCTAGTTACCCTTTACTGTGTTGAACCCACTGTAGTCAGTTAATTGCCATCTTCCCTTCCTCACCTCCTCAATTTCCCTATCACCCACCTTTCTCTGTGCTGTTCCTTCCGTCTACATCCCTCCACACATTCCATCACTAATAAGAAAAGTGATGCATTAATAATATAATTAATTTAAAAAATATATATTTGGAAAATACCTGTCTACTTTGCTGAAAAGTAGCCCGGTCCAATTTAAAACAGACTTCCCTAAATATGGTGTGTTCTTACAGTCCCCTGAGGAGAACAGGCCCCCCCAAGTTACCACCTTATGGCTGGTGAAGTGGCACCTTTTGCCCAGCTGGTTAGGATAGTATCAGTACTTTGTGTCCTGTGTGGCTCTGTTCTGGAGCCTCCTTCTAGGCTGTCCCTGTGGTGCTGGCCCTGGGAGGCAGGGTCGTGTAGTGCAAACATCCCCATGTGCACATGGGGATGCGTATGCATGACAGGTCTTCGTGCTCTAGGCCTGAGCTTCCTGATCAACGTGAATAAGTTGGACCCAAGTGATCTCTGAGGTATTTCTCAGTTTCCAGAGCTTTTGAAATGCATTAATATAATGATTAATAATTCCAAGTATAATTAGATGACAGGATGTTTAAAGACTGTGGCTAGCATTAGAGATCCACTTAGAAAATAATCAGCCACAAACCCTTGAGGACATTTGGGCTTTATGCTCTTACATATAAATATCCATTGTTAGACTTTTTGATCTAGGTTGTTATAAAAAGCAAATAAGTTCATTTTTTACTTTCCACAGATGATGTGATTGCTATGGACAGGCCATCATTTAGGGTTCTTTACCATTCAAATTGTAGGAAAGTTTTAATTAGAAGGTATAGTTGCCTTTCTTATTTGAATCTGATGCCTCTACTTTATTTACCATAACAGAATAATTCATCAGATTTAGTAGGAAGGCTCTTGTCACTTTTTAAAAAAAGCAATAGAGGTTTGTTTTTACTTATTCAAGAAGCACAGTTCCCCAGAAAAAGAAAAGTGTAGCTACCACAATTATTGAATATTCAAATTGAAGGGACTTTAGAATTCTTCACTTTCCCAGGGGTCTTCAAACTGAAGTTTCAGACCTCAGCATTCTCAGGTTTGTGGAAGGGCTGCAGACAGGAGGCAGAAACCCAGAGGAGATGGAGACAGGCATGTGCAAGCTAGAACACAGGCTCTTTTGTTTGACTTCATATGGGGTGGGGGAAAGTAGATTAAATCTTGTTATAACAATAAATTAGAATTGTTCTCATTCTTACCTTTTGTTTTATAGATGGAGAAACTAATATTATCACAGGGAGGGGAAAGGCCTGTGGTCATAAATAGTAAGGAATCAGCAACAGAGTCTCAATCTCTTAAGCCCCAAGCAGAGCTTCCCCTCAGCGAGAGCTCAGGCCCCTGAAGCAGCAGCAGGCCAGGCTGCAGCTATTGTCAGGAGCACAGTGGTGAGGCCTGTCAGCTATGCTTTTTGGAGGGCTGAGCTCAGTGGGCTGCTTCTGAGGAAGTGAAAACCCCTAGAGTCTCCAGTATCATCTCCTACTTTCCATCCCAGTTAACCTCCCATCTATTGTCAAAACCTAAGCCTAGTGTCAGGTAAAAATTACTGTTGACAATTTTAGAATCCATCTGTCAAAGAAACTGGATCCATATTGGAAATTTTAACAAGGTAGTTCTAAGGCACAGAGCCCACCCAGTGCTGGCTCTTTGTACCTCAAGGAAAAGCAGACCTTTGTGACCCTAGACAAGTAATGTCATCTGGCCAGCTAGATACCAGGTCAGAAATAGAGACTTTGTGTTCTCCATATCCATGTACTGGTGTTTCCAGAGTAGAAAGAGAGGCCTTATGGGTGGTGGTAACTTCTAACTGGTAGTAAATACTCTGTGTGTGTCTGTGTATCTTCAGATCTACACATAGCCTTATGCCCCCACAAAATAGATGTTGATAACCAATTCCACACCTCCAAGACTTAAGTCATCTGCCCAGGAGTGCACAGCTTGCAAATGGTAAGACCAGGAAACAAGTGTAGGTCTTCTGACTGGAACTCCCAAACTTCTCTGCTACCCCTACTTCACCTGGGCAGTTAAACCTGCTGTCACCTCTCATGAAGGTCAAGCGATACAATAGTTTAGCACAGTAAAACATGTCTGACACTCTGGTCTCTGCTTTCTGATTTATTTCACAAAGGTAGAGAAATATTGTATATATGGTTTCAGTTTGTATAGAAAGGGAGAAAACAGGAACTTATGTTCCTCTTTTCTTATAGATACCCAAAGAACCTCTGGAAAAATCTTTTTAAAAAACAGCAACACTGGGTAGCTGTGGCTAGGTTAATGTCAGGGTGAGTAAGGGACAAGATAAGAGGGAGACTTTTCCCATTATTTCTTTCTATTTTATTGAGCTATTGGGATATATTACTTATTCAGAAACTAATGTATTTTTACATTATTCAATTAATCAGATGGATAACTATTATCTGCAGGGATGGAGAGTATTCTCTGCCCAGCTTTACATGTGTCATCTGTACTCCTCATAATAACTCTGTAAGGTAGGTTCTGCCACTGCTCTCGATTTACAAATGAAGGAACAGAGGCACAGCAAGGCTAGGTAACTTGCATTGGGCTGCAGGCTAGTGAGTGCTGAGAGTAATTCATATCTACATAGTCTGATTCTACAACTCTTGCTCATGACCACTGTAGGCACAGATTAGACAAACAGCAAGAAATTCAACTTTGAGTATGTTCCAATATGATTTAAGAGATATTTTTAGTTTGGCACTTTTGAAGTCCATGAATCCTAAATAATGTTGTGTCTGAGCAAGTCCAGAGAGACCATGAAATTTCCATTATGCTAATCTAATACAAGATTACATTTATGCTCTGGTTGTTACAATATGCTATAGATTGACGTATTGGGTTTTCAATGCCAAATATCACAAATGCTGAGATACCTAAGGACGTACCAAGGGCAGTAGGTGGGGAGAGAACAGTCAGAGCCTCCAGGTGGCGGGAGATAGCAGGAACCAGGATGGATAGCAAGGTGGCCCAGCAGACAGAAAAAGGCTGCATATGCCACCACTGGAAAGTGGTCATGAAGAGCCCACGTTAGGGGGTTTGGTGTGTGTCACCTACTGAAACCCCAGTGAAAGACAGCAACACCTCAACATCTTACAAAGATCTAAGGGAGATGTTGCAGCCTGGTTGAAAAAAATCCTGTATGTTGGAGTAAAATCATTTGAAAAGCTAGTGTAACTAATAACCACTCATTACTCGATAGCATCGATTATACTTTTAACTTAAAATTATTTATTCCAGAAGTCTATTATATACAAGAATCAACTTATGAATAAAAGAGAAATGTATATGTTAATTTAAATCATATCTGGGAGAAAATGTTCATCTTTTAGTAATTCAGTTGATGAGGAAACCAAGGTGTATCTGTGTATAGTTCTTACCTTCTTCAACTAAAATTAGCCACCACCACTCACTAGCTCATAACCCAGGGTGGATTACAGGAGATTCTACACATAAAGTTCTTAGAACAGATAATGCAAGTTAAACCTGGCATATAAAATATTCTCAGGAAATGTTAACAGTGATCATTGTCATCAATACTTAATTTGCTTGCTCAATACAATAAATATATCCCAGGTCTTTGTATTTTTCCAATGGTGATACTTTGTAGATTACAAATTATTGAATTGACTGAAAGTAGTCTGCTCCTTTCCTTTGTATCTTGTGCTCTCAATGCCATGTAATGACCAGAGACAGGGGCTGACCTCCAGGCCACAGAGGGCAGAGGTCACAAGTCACTTCCCTGCTTACACTTTCACAGCCTTGGATTAGTCTGTTGTTCAGGCTGTGGGAAACATGAGCCCATGGCTGGTATAAACTTCTGGGACCTGTCCCACCCATTGACCCAAGGTCATTCCCCACATCCAGAAACTTGGCCTGTGCCCCTTTGCACTCACTTTCCACCACCTATGGTTTTATTTGTCAGTTTACTGTTAGTTCCTCTCCTGGCTCCTTAAGAAATGTGATATAATTTCTCTTCACTTCTCCTTTACCCTGTCATTCCTAAAAATAATGACGCATAAGCCCTTTGTTTATTATAATCCTGGAGTATGTGTGATCTGTATATGTATGTGTGTTAGTCAATTGTGATCACAGAGAAGCACACACTGTAATAAAAGATTAATTAATAATTCATAAGTTATTAGAAATAAGTCTTTAAAAGTGCCAATAATCACTTTAAAAAAATTTTTTTTAAAGGCCAGAAATGATCTCTTTCCTGCCTTGAGTCTGGCCTAAGAAGATGACTCTCAGAAAGACCTTTCTGTCCCTCTGTTCTCAGAGCAGGAAATGAGGAAGAGCCTGCTCCACACCCATGCTATGTGAGGAGAGTCCTGATGCTGTTAGAGCAGGTACATTAAAGGGTTAGAAGTTCCCGTAGGGATATTAAGCTTCCATTATCTATTGTGCCGTAGCCACAATTATACTCCCATTGGCAGCATTTCCGTGGCAGGTTCTCCATCCAGACTAGTAAGTGCATGATTGATTCTAAGTAGTTATATGTGGTAGCGGTGGGAGAGTCACTCGTATTTTTCATTGTCATGCTGCCTTTAAGAATGAGCTTGGACAGTATCTTTGGAAAAGACAAGAAAAACTAGGAAGACCTTAGGTACTTTTCTTACCTAGAAGAATGCCAGGGAGCCTGGAAATGCACTTGGGAAAAAAGATGGCATTTTATTTATTAAAATTTGGAATTAACTCTCTGGAAGCTTAAAGCAGTAATGTGGGATTTATTTTGAGCTGTGTTTTCATAATATTCAGAACATAATGATATTCACTAACACTTGTGTGCCTTCTAGTAAAAACAGGCATCTCTGTTTTGATCTATTTTCTTCATCTCTGTTTTGCTACTATGTAGAGAAATTTGAAAGCCTGTAACTCTTGACTACACTAACTAAAAAGTCTGCTAATGGCCCCTCCTTTGTTTGGCACATTTAAAAATGGTTTCATATTAGTTAATGAGTCTATGTGAGTGAATACTTTTTTAACATAGCATTTCTAAAACGGTTTTCCTGCTCATAACAGAGAACAAAAGCCCAGTCTTATTTACAACCTGATTTCATAGTAAAGTTTTTTCAGAAAAAAAAAAAAAAAATCAAGTAGAATCTTGGCTTACAGCAGGTAAATTCTAATAACCCAAGCAGTCAAAGTAAATATCTCCAGAGTAAATAGGCAGAAACCCTGGTTTCTATACTTAAGCTCCCCAGACCAGCTAGAAGAATAGGATCATATAACTAGTCTGGATTTTACTTCCACTGCCAGCAAAGTGAGCAAGTCAGTACCAGCATTTGTACGTTAGGTCTCAAGTCAAAAGTCCTGGACTTGTAAAATACTTCCTTAAAAGTTAACTGTCTTCTGATTCTTCATGACAGAGCCTGGGTTTAGGCTAGCTGTGAACTGTGAAAGTTTATAAGATCTCAGCTGCAGTTTTCTAGAAAGGTTTTTTACATTGTTTTTAATTTGTAATGACTAGGGGTAATTTCCAACCTATTTTTGTTCTATGATGGAACAGCGCAACTCCAGGCAAGAACTTACACCTTCTATCTGGCACAAAAGTATATAAACTGATGATAGAGGAGGAGGCTGGGGTCAGTTGGGAGGGGCAGGGTAGAACCAAGTGTTTCTTAGAATGTCCACTTCTAAAAGCTCAGAGAGAAACCTGGCTTTTTATGTGCATGCAATTTCTCTTAAGGCTTTCTCAATAGATGTACTACATTAGAAAATTCCTATTTGGTTATGAGTCCTTGGAAAATTATTCAGCAAATAGTCCAGTAGCATTCAGCCAGGAGCTAAAAGTATCTTTACTTTTCCTTTCATTATTGTTCATGTTTCTCAGTTCACTCTTAAGTTTTTGGTGGCTGCTCCATGGGTCCCTGCCCTGGCTCATCCCTTCCAGTAAACTACCTGCACCCTACCGAATGGGTGGTAAACTCCTAGGAAGCGGAGAGTGGGAGCTAGGCCAGTGGGTATGACACACAATCTCACACAGCTTGATTCAAAGCCAAAGCACAATTGGATTATGTCAAAAAGGGAAAAGGAGCCACGTGCACTTGCCGTGTTTCTTCACAGAGCAAGCCAATTTAAATATAGCCCACTGCCGCAACTTGTCCAGAATTAAAATAGCCCAGAACAAGTGGCAAATGGCAGGGAGCAGGGCTCTTAGCCAAGAGATGGCTAAGGGACGGGAAAAACGGGCTTTTGAGGTGGGTTGTACAGGCTCAAATGACAACAGCAGATAAGACACCCTTGTAATCTTACTTCATAACTTAAATTTCAGGTCAATGTAAATTCCCAGAGCGTAAAAGACAGCACTGGTGAAAATACTCGGAAGCATAGGAGCCTGTTTCAAAAACTGATTAAAATGTGCTGTATTACTATTTTTAAATAAAAATCTGGTTACTGAATTCCAGTTTAGTGATTTCTTACCAAAATTCAAGGACAATACCATTGCAGTTAGGCTTTTCAAGCATAGGAGACATTTTTAATCCATGAATTGAATTACATAATAACCCTGTAATAAAACCTTATTTGACAAAGGAGCCTGGTGCCATACATAACAAAATTTACATTTAAAAATATGAGCAGCTCTGACTTAACTAGTTGTCAGGGCAGTGTTAGTAGTCAGTACAAGAGTTTCAGCTAATATTTCAGTTAAATTATTCATTCCTGGGTTTTTGGTTGGTTGGTAGGTAGTTTTTCTTGATGCCAACTCTGTCAAGTTCCCTATGATTCAACAAAATGGAAAAAATATATATTAGGATAATAAGTACAATTGAGTATTTTTCCTGAATGAGAGCAAAAAAACCTTCAGACACTCAAAACAGTGGGTGACATTTATTGGTAAAATATATACTTCAATCAAATATAACAATATACATTTAAATGTATATATATTATATATTTACATATATTTATGTATTCTTTCCCCAAAAGTCACTGTCAGATTAAACCTCCCAAGTAAACATTTAGTACTGCTTAAAAATTTTTTAATAATACAGGAGATTTCACCATCAGCATATAGCATTTAAGTTGATAGTTACTTCCAATTATTTAAATAAATAAAGCAGACTTAAAAATAATCCTAGGTCTTAACATTATACATGGAATGAACATGGTGTGCTCCAAAAATTAATTTCAGACTTTTAGAACCAAAGTAGCTAAGCTCTTTTCTGGAAATATCCAGACACCTTAGAAAAGATATTTTAACAAAATTGTAAGAAGTTACTTAGCATATTAAAATATGTCACTTGTGGTGACTTATTACAGTGTCTCAGAGCTCAGGGCATGACAGAGGTCTCTCTGACCAGCATCAGAACCGTTTTCATTTCACTTTGCCATGCACAACCACTTATTTGAACCGCTGTTGTTGTGACATCTCAGAAAAACATTTCAGAGAAATTGCATGTTTACAATTGACTGTTGCCAGCAGTAATCATCTACCAGAGAGAGCGTTAAGGGAAAGAAACTTTAATTTCACCTCCAGAATTGCAGAGGGGTCAGAGCAGGATGGTAATGTGTGTAATATAAATATAGTAAGCAGGATAAAGAAAAACTAGCATAATATGTAGAATTATGTATGCCTGGAGTAGCAAATAATTTAAAAGCATTTTAAATTGTGAATCATTAAGTATGTCGAGATTTTGTTTGAGATGGAAGCCATTAGTAATTGCTCATGAAATGAGGATTCGACAGTGGTAAAGAGATATCAAGAGAGACAGGCCAGGAGTGATTCATGTAGGAAGCAAATTCCAAAGTAATCCAAAACCCTCCTTGTCCATAGGAAAACAAGGAACCAGCAGGACACTTAAAACATTAGTAATAGCTCCTAACAGCATAGATAGAAGCAGCCAGCTGCCCACCAGCCTCATGCTTCCATGCACTGTCTCCTGCCCATGGTCTTGGGTGGGAAGAGGCTTCTTAACTCTCCTTCTTAGTCTGGAACAAATGCCATTTTCCAGGGCATTCCAGTTCCTGCCTGGAAGAAGGTCTGTCTGTGGGATAGTGGAGTCCACACACACTTATAAAAGGGCAGAAACCTCTTCACAATGGGCTTGCTCTGAGCATTATGATTGACTCTTAGATCTCTCCTTGCCTTACTGTCCCTCATGTTTTCTGGGTAACTGGTTGACCCAAAAGGAGTTCATATGAAGCTCTAAAAGGGCTCTCAGTCCCCCTTTTCTTTCATGCCAAAACAAAGCGAAGACCATGAGGTGTCATACCCCCATCGTGTCCATTGCGGCATCATTTGGTCAAAATTACAAATACATTTAATAGGTTTCTACCAGAATCCTACAGAGCCTCGGGTTCTCTGCCTTAAGCGCAAGGGGATCTTTCATTTTCCTGCTTCACAGAAGGCAGAACGGCCCTAAGGCAAAGGCGCATCCTTTTGTCATGGGGTCTTGTCATTTTAGTAGCGACTGTGATTGTATCAGTAAGGAAGCAGAAACTCTTTCCAGTACTTCTGTTGCTGACTAAAACTTCACACATTCAAGAACTCCCTCTTGGAAAGTATAGCTTGATGTTCTGCAGTAAACCTGCAGCCCTCCAGAGCAGCAGTCACAGTGCAGCCAAGCAGAAGTGAGGCCCTGGGCCTGTATGGTAATTTGCATGGGAAGACCACCAGCCGCGGGGAGGGCGGGCTGTGGCGTGTGACTGGTCACTCTTCCTGCCCATCCAGAGTTCAGTCTGACTGCTCCCTAGTTACAAGACAAGCAATTAGTCGATTTGAATTTTAGGGCCTCAAGGGAAATCCCTGTCTTAGTGCAAATGACATCCCAAATTTCCCCCTGTTCTTAGGATATGCAGCATTCCCTCTATGGCTGGAATTCCTCTTGAGATTCTTTGGACTCCATCTGAATCTCAGATTGGTGAGGAGTATTTGCATTTGAGTTACTGTATCTGTCACTAAGGAATGGAGTCCAGGAAGGCAGACCCTGCATTCCCCAGTGACTGGAGCAGGAGTCCATCCATCCTACTGACATGCATGGCATCCCAGGTCCCAGAGTCAATTAATTCCATTGTGAAGAAAAATAAAGGTTAAAAGGTCATCAGAGTGTGTCCAGAGTAGATACCCAGGTGGGCAGTGTCATAAGCACCATAAGGATGTAGTGTTGAAGCAGATCACTGACAGTCTATCAGGACCAGAAGGAAAAGACTCCTATTGTTAGAGCCAGAATTTAACTTGGTTCTTTTACTTACTTTGACTCCTGCTTTTTGTTCCTGTCACCATCTCTAATGAAGGAAAACTGTACCTTTTTATCTCAGGGTACAAGTAATCCTCAAAACTGCCTTTGCCCCAAAAATTTTATCAAGTGTTACCTTCATTTAAAGGTACTAAATAGACAAGCAATCCCCCTGGTTTACATATTTGCTTCTGCCTCCATTTTTCTCAGTGTCCTTGGTAATCTATTTTATCTGTTCAGTAGTATCAGGATGAAAAATTTCTGTTCTCAGTTTAACACAGCAAAGTGCTGAAAACATTAAATCACAACAGAAATTTTTTGAGATTCTCATGAGGAAAGAGAAGAAACTTTTTAAGAATTCAGGAAGAACTGGGTGATCTGATATTTCCTTTTAAAGTTGGAGGCGTTAATTACTAATTTGGTGATTTGTGGAAGGCAACTATGAGTTAGATGAATCTGTAGTATTTTTAACACCACCTAAAAATGTTCTTGCTAACGAATAACCTTGATGAAAACCAAATATCTCCCATAGTCTTTGGTAAGATGTTTTCTAAGCTGCACTATTTCATTTGAAAGTCAGCCAAACTGATTTTTTAAAATATGGAGAAAAAAGCTCAAAATTTGCATTTTTCTCACTGGGAGTCATAAATTTATTAAAATTAAAGAATTGAATAGAGAAGTAAGGAGGGCAGCAGACTCAGAGAAAGCATGAATATAACAAGGTATATCTATGAGTAAGAATAAATTTTTATAGCAGAAAGAAGAGTTTATAACTAGAAGATGAAAAATTAAATAACAATGTTTGCAAAATCTGGAAGATACTAATACAGAAATCTTTTCCCACAACATAGTTACTCTGATTTGCCTGAAGCTTAGGAGATCTGGGTTCTGCATATTCATCCAACTGAATTGCTGGGTGACTTTGAATATGTTCGTTGGTGTTTCTGAGTCTCCAATCCCTACAGAAGGAAGAGTAACTGACCACAGGGAACCCAGAAGGCTCCCAGAGGCCCTTTCCAGTTCTGACTGTGTTTTTAATCTGTTGGGTAAAGTTGAACTTTCAAGAGTAACTCCCTCAGAACCAGAAGACTAACATAAATCAGAGCACATCCTTTGTGCTCACTATATTGTGTTCCCAACATCTACTGTAGCACAAGACTGCAATTTATAATAAACATAGTCAAACACCTCTTAGTTGAACTATTAAAAGTTCCCTTGTCAGGGACCAGGCATAAAATTAGTGGAATAAGTGAATTACAGTTCCTACAAGGAATCGTGAAGTGAATAACACTAGTTTGCTGAAAGAGTGACGATATCCCTACTATTTGGGCATTCCTCACAAAGCCCTCTTCTCGTGTGTTTCATGTGGTCGAGCCTAAGGTGCAGGATGGTTTGGCATAGCCAGTGCCAAGCACTTTCTTGTTCACACTGTTCATCACCAAAGTTCGATAGAGGTAATTTATTAACTAAGAGAATGTCTTTCAACTGTGAGTTCATAATGGCATTCTAAAGGGTTTGTGTGATTTTTCTGAAGTGAATGATGTTTGCTTAGTTTTTCTTAATGTATAAGTATTTATAAAATGAGATGATTTGAGCACCACAGAGTGAATTTAATGACATTTGCAACAGTAAGTGGAGACCAGGCCCACCTGGGATGAAATCTGCTAGCTGCCATTGTGTGTTTAACCATTAGTGAGATAGTCTTAAATTGCTCTCTTACTCACACTTTAATTTGGACCCGTAATAGACCATTGGTAAAGGACTAGAAGCAGAACAGCACTGATAGGGCAATAAGAACAGCACTGACATGCTACTTCTTGTCCTTACCCAGGTCTTCTCAGGTTGCTAAGTTCTTATCAGTCACACCCAGATATTTCTATTACAGCTCTAAAAAGACTGACAATTTGAACTAAAGATATACCCTTTAGTGGTAAGCCAAATCTAATCAGAATAAAGCAGTTTCTATAAAATTTAGCACATGACAGACAGAAGCACTTTTCCAATCAATTAAGAAGCACCTAACACTATAATGATAGTCTGCATTTATGCAACTGTACAGTTACCAGACTGCCATCATATTTTTCACTTGCTCCTAAAGTAATACTTCCAATTTCCTCTGGTCCAAAGTCTGTGGTTGGATACGTGCCCTTCCTTTCTACCCCCAGCTCCGTGTGGGTTACATCCCCATCCTCCTTGCTCAAGTCACTACCCTGCATCAAGGCCACTTTCTACCTTCTACGCTTCTCGCAGAAGTAGAGCCCTGCTAGAGAAAGATGCAGCACCACGGAGACCTGAACTTGGATCCTCCTGGTCCTCTCTGGAAGTCCACTTTTCCTTTCTTTCAGTCTGTGCAAATTTTGTACTATGCTTATTCCAAATCTTCACCTCTTTAAACCCCAAGATTCTCCCTACCAATCCTAAATCTTAGCAGAACACTAATTCAGAACATCTCTATAAGGTAATATCATCCCCATTTTGCAGGTAAGGAAACTGATGCTAAAGTGACACAGCTAGTACAAGATAAACTGGGGTTTGAACCCAGGTCTGTTTGGGTTCCAGCACCCACAGCTCTCAGTCCCTTTCAAGCTTACGATCTTCCAAATGGGCTGATCCAACCTGAAATGATGGGATCATCCCATCATCATTCTCATGATTTGGCCTGTTTTCCTTTCTTTCACCTCATCCAGGACACGATTCAAACAAGTGGCGCCTTCTCAAAGCTTCTTCATTTTCTCCTGTTCCCTGAGCGCCTTTTTCCCACCTTCCAACAGGATCAGCTCTTGTTTTCTTAAGATATGAGTAAAACATCTTTCCCCTTGGCCCAGCTAATCCTGTTACTGTCCTCCCCTCCTCCTTCCTTCCTGGGTCAAAAGTCTCCAGCACGGGCCAACACCTGCTTCCTCTACTTCCTCTGCCTATTTCCTCACCGACCCCCTTCAGTCTGGCTTCTGCCACAGCCTTCTTATGAGAACTGCTCTCTCACAGGTTCTTACCAGACTCAGCAGCCTCTTCTCAGCCCTTACCTTTCTCCAGCCACGGCAGGACTGGCAAACCACCCCTTCCTCAGATTCTAACTGTGCATGTTTCAGTGACTGGATATAAAGCAGCCCATCAGAGCAGCTGCTGCAGAGAAGCAACACCTTCAGATCTGGCCCACTCCTAAGAGGAGCACAGGATTTATCCAAGAGCAAGAACGTTGACTGGTTCTGTGGGAAGTTCACCTCCCTGGGTGCTGCTGCCTCAGAGTTTACTTATTTTTCACCCAGTTGCTGAGGCACCTTTGTCTCCTGCTCAGTTCTTTGCTCTTTTGACCTGTATTTGATGGGCTCATCCACCATTTGTGAACCCATCTTCCGTGACCATAGTGCCCACATTCCTGTTTCTAACCCTGACCTTCACTTTGCATTGCAGCTCTGTATTTCCAAATAGAAAAGCCTTTGTCCTATAAAATCCTCCTTGTCTAAAACTGAACTTGTCATCATCACCTTCAAACTGTGTCCCCTTCCCACCTGCACAATTTCTATCTGTAGCAAGCCATTCATCTGGACGCCAAATTGGAAGTCTTGGGGTTACCTTTTAGGTTTCTCTCCTTAACCATTTATCAATTTTACCAAAATTTGTTGAGGACAGCCTCTGTGCCAGGCTTTTTGTTGAACTTGACAAAACAGAGGTGGAGGCTGCCCTCATGTTTCAAAGTTCTGACAGCTCTTCCCTTAAACTGTCCATCAGTTATTGCTTTTCTTTATAGCTGTTCCCCTCATTAGATATTTAGCATGCTCTGGGTGGGACTAGTACATCTCAGCTGAAAACATAGTATTTACTGCTTTCTCCTCACTTCCTCTGGATACATAGGATGCTCTATAAATAATTATGTATCAGGTGATTGTTTTTTATTTTTTATTATAAAGTATGCATAACATAAACTTACCACCTCATCCATTTCTGAGTGTACATTCAGTAGTGTTAAGTACATTGACATTGTTGGGTAACCAATCTCCAGAACTTTTTTATCTTACAGAACTAAAACTCTATGCCCATTAAATAGCAACTCCCCTGTCTCTGGGCAAACACCCTTCTACTTTCTGTCTGTATGAATTTGACTACTCTAGGCACCTCTTATAAATGGAATTATACATTATTTGTCCTTTTGGTGACTGGCTTATTTCACTTAGCACAACATCCTCAAGGTTTATCAATGTTGTAGCATGTGTCAGAATTTCCTTTTTAAGGTTGAATAATATTCCACTCTGTATGTACCACATTTTTTTATCCATCCAATCATTGGTGGACACTTAGGTTTCTTCCACCTTTTGGCTAGTGTGAATAATGCTGCTATGAACATGGATGTGCAGGTATCTTTTTGAGACCCTGCTTTCAATTCTTTTTTGGGTATATATCCAAGAATAGAATTGGTGGATTATATGGTAACTGAATTTTTAATTTTTTGAGGAAACCACCATACAATTTTCTATAGCCTTGTACCATTTTACATTCTGATCAGCAATGCACAAGGTCTCCAATTTCTTCACATCTTCACCAACACTTGTTTTTTTGTAGGGTTTTGGGTTTTTTTTGGTGCTAGCCATCTTAACGGGTAGAAAGTAGCATCCACTGGTATTTTCATTTTCATTTCCCTAATAGTGATGTTGAGCATCTTCTCGTGTGCTTATTGGCCATTTGTATATCTTCATCGCAGAAACATCTGTTAAGGTCCTTTGCCCTTATTTTGAGCTTTTTGTTACTGAATTATAGGAGTTCTTATATATTCTGGCTACTAACCCATTATCAGATATATGACTGCAATATTTTCTCCCATTCAGTGAGTTGCAGGTGGTTATAATTTAGAGAGAAGTTTTAACCTTATTTAAAATGGCAGTGTTTTTGAACTTTAGAAAGGCTCTCATTATAAAGGACTTTTTTTTTGTAAAAACTTATTTCAAGAATAAATCATCCCTTTAAATGTTTTTTTATATTGAAATATAGTTGATATACAATATTACATTGATTTAAAGTATACAACATATTGATTGGTTCAACAGTTACCCATTTATTCAATCCTCATCCCCACTTAGTGAAGCTACTATCTGTCAACATAGGAAGATGTTTCAGAATCATTAGCTATGTATTCCATGCTGTACTACCATCCCCATAACTGACTTAACATTATGATTGAGAATATTGTGCCCCCTTATCCTTCTCGCCCTCCCGCAGACTCA
Source organism: Manis pentadactyla (assembly GCF_030020395.1). Taxonomy (NCBI): domain Eukaryota; kingdom Metazoa; phylum Chordata; class Mammalia; order Pholidota; family Manidae; genus Manis; species Manis pentadactyla. The sequence goes on from NC_080021.1 coordinate 63,215,315, forward strand.
CCCCAACCCTTCCCCTGTGGTAACCACCTGTAACTTCTCAAGTGACTGAATCTACTGCTATTTTGTTCATTTCGTTTTGTTTTTATACTCCACAAATAAGTGAAATCATATGGTATTGGTCTTTCTCCACCTGGCTTATTTCATTTAGCATAATACCCTCTAGGTTCATCCATGTTGTTGCAAATGGCAGGATGTTTTTTCTTTTATGCTGAATAACATTCCATTGTGTATATGTACCACATGTTCTTTATCCATTCATCTATTGATGGACACTTTGGTTGCTTCCGTATCTTGACTATTATAAACAATGAGGCAGAAAATATAGGGGTGCATATATTTTTTCAAATCATGGATTTTATCTTTGGGTAAATTCCTAGAAGTGGAATTACTGGAACATATAATATTTTTGTTTTTAGTCTTCTGTGGAACCTCCATACTGCTTTCCACAGTGACTGCACCAGTTTATATTCCCACCAACAGTGTAGGAAGGTTCCTGTTTCTCCACATCCTCATCGACACTTGTTATGTCTTGTCTTTTGGATTAGTGGTCATTCTAACTGGTCTGAGGTGATATCTCATTGTGGTTTTGATTTGCATTTCCCTGATGATTAGTGATGTATAGCAACTTTACATGTGCCTGTTGGCCATCAGTATTTCTTATTTGGAGAAATGTCTATTCAGGTTCTCCACCCATTTTTTAATCCAGTTATTTGGGTATTTTTTGGTGTTGAGTCATATGAGTTCTTTATATATTTTGGATGTTAACCCCTTATCAGATAAATCATTCACAAATATATTCTCTCATACTGTAAGTTGTCTTTTTCTGTTGATGTTGTCCTTTGCTGTACAGCAGCTTTTTAGTTTGGTGTAGTCCCACTTGTTCATGTTTGATTTTGTTTCCTTGACTTAGATGTGTCTAGGAAAAAAATTGTTTATGCTTACATTCAAGAGATTTTTGCCTATATTTCTTTCTAAGAGTTTTATGGTTTCATGTCTTTAATCTATTTTGAGTTTACTTTTGTGTATGGAGTTAGACAGTAATCCAGTTTCATTCTCTTGCATGTAGCTGTCCAGTTTTCCCAACACCAGTTATTGAAGAGACTGTCTTTTTTCTATATTCATGGCTCCTTTATCATGCATTAATTAACCACATATGCATGAGTTTATATCTGAGCTCTCTATTCTGTTCCATTGATCTTTGGGTCTGTTCTTGTGCCAGTTTTGATTACTATAGGTTTGTAGTTTAACTTGAAGTCAGGGAGTGTAATCCCCCTAGCTTTGTTCATTTTTCTCAGGATTGCTTTGGTTATTCAGGCTATTTTGTGGTACTGCAACAAATTTTAGCACTATTTGTTCTAGTTCACTGAAAAGTGCCATTGGTATTTTGAGAGGGATTGCCTTGAGTCTGTAAATTGCTTTGGGCAAGATGGCCATTTTAACAATATGAATTCTTCCTATTAATGAGCATAAGATAGATTTCCATTTATTTATGTCTTCTTTAGTTTCTGTTAAGAGTGTCTTATAGTTTTCAGAGGACAGATCTTTTCACCTCCTTGGTTAGGTTTATACCTGGGTGTTTTATCCTTTTTCATGTAATTGAAAATGGAACTGTTTTCCTGATTTCTCTTACTGCTAGTTCATTGTTAGTATATAGGAACACAACAGATTTCTGGGTATTAATTTTGTATCCTACAACTTTGCTGAACCCAATTACTAGTTCTAATAGTGTTTTAGTGGAGTCCTCAGGTTTTTCTACGTATAATATTATGTCATCTGCAAGTAGTGATGGCCTAACTTCTTCCTTACCAATTTGGATGCCTTTTATCTCTTTATCTTGTCTGATTGCCATGGCTAGGACCTTCTGTACTTCTGTACTATGTTGAATAGAAGTAGTGAGAGTGGGCATCCCTTTCTTGTTTCTGATCTTAGAGGAAAAGCTTTCAGCTTTTCACCATTGAGTATGATCTTGGCTGTGGGTTTGTCATATATGGCCTTTATTACCCTTTAAATATTTCTTTACATGAGATTTTTCTCAATGCATAAATTATACAGGAAGGTAAATTTTAGATAAAGTTTATAAAAATGAGAATAAAGTAGAAGATAGGCAATTATTTGGCATATTCCAACTGAGGATTAGAAATGAGTTTTTGACCTGGCCTATCCAGAAAATATAGCCTTTAAGCTTATTGTTTGATCAAGTGTTACTGAATAAAGTCTGTAAAGTGCTTAAGAATGAGGCCTTATTTTCCAAGCTTGAAAATATTCTGGATTAGAAAAATATCTTATAAAGGAAGTCAAGTAGTAGTCTCTATTCTCCTCCAGTTATTACTTATGTCCCTGAGCATTAACTGGGAGCGGCCTAGAGTTTAGGAAACTTTGTATATAGTAAGAGCTTTTTGATCTGGTAACTTTTTTTCAATATCTGCCAGTTTCCAAAAAAGGATTTGGAGGGCATTATGATGAGTCGCATACATAGCAGCATTTGTGACACTGGGGAATTTTGAAAACCATGTAGTTAGAGAAGACAACCATATACATAGACTGAGAATAATACTACTCCAGGTTTTCTGATAGTCTTAACAAAAAAAGGAACAACAGATGATGTCATTCTCATTGTGTGGTACAAGGTCTCATCAAAGACCAAATTTTTCCTGCCACTAAACTTTAAGAGGACTGTATCCCCAAGATCTTTATAAACATGACAGTGATACACATAATGGACAGTATTTTGCAGAAGGTATGTCAACATCCTTCCTATGAATCTTGGTTGCTCCTTTTTCTCCTTGATAAAAAGTCAAGTGTGATATGAATTATGATTCTGTAAGGCATTTCTGTGATAGCTGGATTAATGTGGTTTAACTTTTGATCTCATGGACAAGAATCATCTGCGACCTGGATTGGCCTCAGCCTAGTCTCTGGCTATTAATGCTTTCAAAGCCTGTTTCATCACACCTCTGTGAACGTTTGCACCCTTGAAAGATCAAATATGAAATTTCAATGGGGAATACCATGCCCTTTGGTTTACATTTTCTATCTAAATAACCTGATGTCACTTTTTAGAAAGAAAGAAATGAACTCTTGCCCTAGCAACAAAAAAAAGAGAACTATTTGCTAATGATGAGCTTGTATTTAACCAGAACCTAAAAATTCTGTCTTGTAGTTACTATTCCTGTCTTTTAAAAAAACATAAAAGCACCATAAGGAGAAAATTAATATTCAAGAACAAATAAATCATAAATATTGTATCCATAAGAAGTAGCCTTCCCAAACTAAATTTACTGAAAACAGAGCTTTAGTAGAATCATTGTCCATTCAGGATTTTAATCTTTATCAGCTGTGACAGTCAGTAGATGTATAAAAGATTGAACGTTAGAAGTTGAGACAGACCTTTAAGGGACCTGTGTGTACCTTAACAGCAGGAGTGTATGCTGAGCTTTGCCAGGTTGGTCTGATCAGAGAACCAAATCAAGATTGAAAGACCAGTTCCTTAGAGATGCAGTAACTTAGAAATCATGCCTCTGCTTTTTAGCTGAGATCTGTGGAACAACCTAGTTCTTGTTCATACTAAGAGTATTCATTGACAGACTGATTTCTTCTTAAAAATGACTACAACTATATGCATAACATTTTTTTTCACAGATCTACATTGCTAGTAAATGAATAATGTCTTGGTCCTAAAGGAAGGCTAAGCAGGTCATATTTTTTGCATTTTCAAACCATGATGCCATTATCCAGGAAAGAATTTTGGTTATTGTCAGGCATTTTCAAGAGATCTGGAAGGGAAATAGAATGGTCAGCAGCACGAGCAGCAGGGCAGAGGGTCAATTCTGCTTTGCAGAGCCTGGTGAGAGGCGGTGGTGATGCGCCCAGGGCAGGAGCGGTGATGAGAACAAGAAGTGGTTGGATCGGGGACATGTTTTGAAGATGGTGCCAGCTGGATCTGCCGGCTGTGGATGTGATGTGTGAGAGAAAGAGAGGCATTAGGCATGACTCAAAGGGTTTTGGCTTGAGCACCTGGAAGAATGGCATTGCCATCAATGAGATTTGGATGCTTCTGTACAGTTGCTCTTACTTGTGAATTTCGCTAATAATTTTCTTTAAATATTTGGATATCAACAGCAGAGACCATGTTTAGCCCCTGAACCAAATAGATCATAGCCTCTACCATCAAATTTTAAGAGTCAGCTCTGTAAACTGACTTTGACTTAATATATAACAGATTTAAAAAGACATCAAATTCATTTTTAAAGCAGTTTTGGGGGAAGAGGATATTTAAAAAATAGAAGCAAAATTTGTAAATATTGTATCAGTTTTACAGATTAAAATTTTTATCAGTTATGTCAGTGAATAGGTGTGTGAAACACTGAAAGTTAGAAGTTGGAGCCAACATCTAAGGGAACCACACTTACCTTAGCAAGAGGAGTGTCTGATATGTTGTTGATATGATTTCTTTTAAAATATTACTACGTTAAATAAAAACTGGGAAAGCCAGACTGTGTTGTGCTGAGTAAGATGACTTGAGAATTCTTGAAAAACTGTTTCAGTCGTTAAAGAAGAAAAAGATACTCATCAAATTACTTGTTGGAAAAATAGTTAATTCAGTTCCCAGGTGATGCCTAACCTTCAGAAATACCATGCTTACTGTTTCATGACCTTTGCATGGCTTATGTCCAGCAGAGAGTCACTTAGCTGCTGCGTGAGCTCAGCCAGCTGCCGAGGTCTCCACATCTCCTCACCCATACCTAATAACTCTCTACAAGTTAAAACTTTGGTTTGTTAAAAATATGGTCCTAACAGTCAACAGCTGATGCCTAACTGAAGGAAGCTGCTTTTCACTTTCCACTGCATTTTATAGGAAAGTGTATGTGTCATGGTATCTGGCGATTCGTGAGGTCTGAAGACGACAGGCTTCTTGGGCAAGGGTGTGCCTCATGTGTGGGAATGTTTTCCGTGTGACCAGCGACAGCGGCGGGGCTCCACTTTGAGTTTCGGACCAGCTAGCCTGAGACCCCATCCCCCCAGTCTGCGAACAATGGCATGTCTTACCAGCTGGCTGAATAAAGCAGTCGCATGTTGCTCTGGAACTGAGCCTGGGATTTGAACACATGAATTCACTAAAGCGAGTCAGACTCAAGCCCAGATTTTTCCCCAGGCAAAATCTAGACTTATCTGTGACCTGACTGCACACAGCTGGTGGTGACAGCAAGTTCTGAAGGGTTCCTGTTCCCTTCTACTTCTTGTTCAGGTCCAGGGCTACCAGAAGCTCCCGAGCAGAGCTCTCATTTCAGGTTTGAATGTGGTTCTGACTCAGCCTGCCAGCTGTGCGGGAGGGAGTACTGACCCAGGGCGGGGCACTAGATGGAAAGGTCCTTCCTCCCTGGTTGATCTTAGGAAAAAAGTAAAAGAGTGAAGGGTTAAGCCTTCACTGATGCTGTGCTGATTACAAAATATATTTGCAGCAAGGCTAAGCTGTATTTGTCTGTTCTCCTGTTTAGCATATTATAAAAAATGGTGGAGGTAATACTACTATTTTGTTTGACTGTGTGGTGGTGGGTTGTGATTTTATCAGAATAAACTACTTGAGTTTTGTAAATTTATCATTGAAGGGCTAGCAGATGATAAGGCAGCATAACTGTACTTTTATGGCTTCATTAATTATGATGCCTGGACATAATTAGGCTCTAGCTAAGAATAGAAGATAGAGTGGAAAATTCTAGGGAAAAGAGTTGAGATTCTGAGAAACTGAAAAAGTGTAATAGAGGACATCCATTGATTCTCAGGCACAACACATGGGACTGAAGCATCACCCCTCATCAGTGATGGCTCGCAGGAGGGCGCTGCTACAGCCAGTTGTTTAAGAGTTCATTCTTACCCGATTGCTTTTGTTCCCATTTCATAATACTTTATAGACAGACAGAACCTAAAATATCCTCCATGATTCAGAAATAACAGTTTTGATGATCAGATGTCCATTCATTTTCTATTAATAGACTTTATTTTTTAGAGCAGTTTTAAGTTAACAAAAAACTTGAGCAGCAAGTACAGAGTTGTCCCTATTATTAACGTCTTGCATTCATGGGCACATTCAGCACAGTTGATGAACTGATATTGATATATTAGTGTTACGTAAAGTCCATAGTTTACATTAGGGTTTGCTCACTGTGTTGTACATTCTATAGGTTTTGATAAATGTGTAATTTCATGTGTTCCCTATTAATATCAAACAGAATAGTTTCACTGCCCTAAATTACCCCTGCATTCCCATTTTTCACTCTGAATCCTTGGCAACCACTGACCTTTTCACTGTCTCTATAGTTTTGACAATCCATTCATTGTTAAGCAGCTACCCAGCTGTCCTAAGGAAGCATCATTCACTCCTTTATTCATAAAGCAAGCCCTCTATAAAAATGTGCCAGGCAGTGTTCTACACATTGGGAATAGAGCAAAGGACCACAGATTAAAAATTCCAATCTTCATGACCCTTATGTTCTTGAACATCAAGCCTTCAGGCTTGGCTAGGCCCCAGGTGAAATGGGCCCATGAGAACACAGGATGAGAGGAGGTAGCTGGAGAAGGTCATCTGAGAAAGAGGCCTCCTACTAGTTGACCTCCTGGGCTCAGGTCAGACCGCATCCTCCCCATTTTGGCTTCTTGCCATCTGGTCCCAGGAACTTGGTCTGCTGGCCTCCTCCAGCTGCCAACTGTGTTTCCCTCCTAAGACCAGCGAGGGCACAATGCCATTTCCCAACTTTTCCTTTCCTGCTGTCTCTGAAATAAGTGAAAACACCTGTTTTATGCTTTTATTAAGTTTTTTACCACTAGTTAGTTACAGCCCTGCCTGGTGCTAATGAAATAGAAAGTTTACAAAATTTTAAGAAACAGGTGCCCATAATCATTACCTAAACACTAACGGGACAAGATCTTCTCCTCTGGAAGCAGAAATCCCAGAAGTTCTCTGTCGTACCCTCAAAATCCCCTCTTGGGTAGGTAGACATCAGTTTTCCTGCTTGCCTAAGAAGCTCCATTCCTTTCCCTACTGCCTCCCCCAGCCCTAGTTCTCTAGAACGTAAAGAGATTTCAGAGAGTGAAGATGGGCCAGGGAGGAGATGGCAGACTGAAAGAGATCCATGTTCTTCCCCTCCATTCTCTGCCTGTCTCCTTTTTGGCTCTAAGAGCAACTAAAATGACTGCTTAGAACCCTCCTAAACACTTTCTTAGAACAGAAACCATCGTCTGCTCCTATAGGCTGGTGAAAGTGACCATGAGCCGATTCTGCCCAACTGTGCATTCAGTGACATCACACTGGCAGCTTGACTTGGCCATAAGGGGAGTATTTATAACATGGAAATTGATCGATGTTTTTCCAGAGAGTTACATAACCAGCATACCACTGAGTGATTCTCCTCAATCATATTCTCACACTGATTTGACCAATAGAATTAAATCCATGAACACTGTACTCATATGCTCTAATTCTATTCCCCATGGCTTGGTAGTGGGGAAGGGACCAAAGTCAACAGGATATTTGACCCAGTCAGTTTTGAAAACCAAGCTTTGCATTAAGCTGCACAGAACTTGCTCATTTTTCATTGCTCTAGAAAGGATTGAGGCAGGGTACAGGTGGTTTCTTCCATGTTATTCCATTAATATCTCACAGCAGTGTGACTGTAAAACTTGCTATTGGAGTTGGACAGCCATGGTCACCATTAGCATTTCTTTTCCCCAGGCTGCAGTGTCTTGTCTGTGTGTAATTAATGAAGTACCGCCCTTGCTGACTCACCCTTTGTTCTCGGGTAGAACTGCGCATGCGAGAGCGAAAGCTGACGCCGCTGACCAGGCCGCCCAGGCTGCCCGCCAGGAGTGCGACATCGCAAGAGTTGTGGCCAGGGAGCTGTCACCTGATTTCCACCAGCCAGGTAAGACTGTCGCCCTGATGGGAGAAGGTAGGAGCATTGCCTCTGATTTCTTCTTTCCTTTTTCTTTCAATTTAAGGGTCTGTGCTTCATGAATCCCAGCAACACTACAAAACAAGTAGGAGCATAAAATAACAAAACACTTGAGTCCTGAGTGTTAGCACTGGAGATTTGGCTTATTCTCCAATGTACCTCCCCTCTTGCCTATCCCACCCTTGGCAATAAACTTTGAGCGGATAGCAGCAAACAACATAGGAATCCAGAAGAAATTAACTGATTCTAAGAAATTGTGTTAGTGTGTTAGTGACCATTGCAGATGCTGTAACAAATATCCCTAATTCAGAGGCACCTGTAAAAATAACTTCATAATAAGAAAAGAGTTGATAAGTACTATGACTGTTTTTCTTTTACTATAAGAATTAAATCTAATGTGGTTTGGCAGTTTAAAAAAAAGTATACCTCTTATAGACAGATTAATCTGCACAGATTAAGTGGAAAACAAATGTCATGGTAGAAGAAATGATAGTGACAATCTCAAAAAAAATCCAGATCATCTGCCTCTCAAAATGTTATAAAATAGCAATAAAAAAATATCTGCAGTAGGTTTAAATATTTAACTCACTTCCTAGTGGTTTGCTAGTACTGTTTCCAGCCCTTTCTATAATATACTGGGTGTTAATAAAATGGCACTAGCCACCTTTAGATATATGTTTCTCCATTGTTTTATAAACATCTTCCTTGTGATTGTTTGAGGGACAACAGATTTCTAAGACAAGAAACCAAAATAAATGTTTTAAATTTCTAAATATCAAACTTTAGATTTTCCTGGTAAAGAATTTTTCTACATTGATTTCTATTAAATCAAACTGGATATAACTAGTACCCTAGACAATGTATGTTTTCAACACATGTTTGGTTCCAATAAAGGTAATATAATAGTGGAACCCACAGGGCATTACTGTGACAAAATGAACAAAGTCAAAACAGAGCCGGACGATCCATATAAAAGCTAGAAACTTGGCTGTAATAAAGGATAGAGGAATGAAAAGGAAATGACATGGTGATTTTTTTTACAAAGAATAAAGACAACAAAAGGCTAGGTTACGATGACTCAGTTTTTAGGGGCCTGGCCCTGTCTCTGAGTGATGGAGTTGTCACAGTGATTTCTAGAGTAGTTCAACTCCAAGGGAGCCAACCAGAGATAATGGGTATTTTCTTTCCTGTGCATCTTTTTCAAGCTTCTGGGTGAGATTTAAATAATTTAACACATAGGTATATTTTGTTATGAAGGGAAATTTTTCAGTGTTTGGAGTGATCTCTGGTAGGAATAAACTAGTTGGTGGTGTGAAATGAACTCATCTTCCCTGGTACCTAAGTACATTGGCACCTACCTGTTCTAGGGTGTGAGAGCTGCAGGAAGGGTTCAGCCAGTGAAGAGGTACTGTCCCAGGAGCGCCGGCCATCAGGAGACAGTGCTGCTTGGCTGCATGGCCCTGGGCTTGAGCTGCTTTGGAAGCAAACAAACTTACTGTTGTTGTCTGCAGATGGTAATTTCTAGGTTCTGTTGGGGAACAGGGTCTCTGTATTTTCTATTAGGTGTTACCAAGAGGTAAATGATACAGAAGGTCATCTCAGTTGTCCAGACTAAATGGTTTAAAAGCCTTTTATGGTGTAAAAGCATTTGAGGGGAAAAAAATATTGTGGGAAAATGTACTTCCACCCTTTCTTAGCTAGAACAGCTTCATACAAGCAAGTTGTCCATCAGTAATGAATACATCACAGTAGCACGGGATGACAATGGGTCTATTTAGAGAAGAGCTAAGGGGAAGGCTATAATCTCCTTTGACCCTCTGCCAGCACTTCCTTCAGCAGCTGTATAGAAAGCCTTTTCTGTACTTAAGTATTATTGATCTCCTCAAGGGAGCAAAAATGCTTTCCACTCTGCATTTACAGAGTGATCAAATCAGATAGACATTTCTAAAACGGCTTTCAAGTGCATTTTTGAAGTCAAGCTCCTCATTTAATTTATATACCTCGTATATAAATGTTTCCATTGTTTGAAATCCATGTGTTGTGCATTGAAGTTGTTAACCCTCAGAAAAAGGATATCTGTCATAGCTTATATTTTGAACACTTTCATTGTAAATTACCTATTTTCAGGAGCTGGCAATATTTTCAGATACCATCCAAGTTAAATCTTCTGTGTTCAGTTTAAAAACTAAATATAAAGAGCTGTGTGAGATGGCTTTGTGAAAGGCGTAAGTTCTAACAAATAATTAAAAAGCATACAATTGGATGTATGTGAAACTATATGTAGATAATCACATACATGCACAGGAACCTAAATTGCTGTGTGAGTGACACAGTGAGTCATTCCCCAAAAGAACATAGGAGTAGGATTTCTCTCTGAGTTAAACTTTAAAATTGGCCTATGATTCTGCCCAGATACATCAAGTGATCATAAGTGATAGCATGGCTTTAGTACAGCAAGATTTCCTTGTAACCTGATTGAGTATATTTAAACACGTAAAGACTTGCTTGCCTGAAATTATACAGAGAAAGAAGTCATAGAGGCAGAAATTGGCAGTGCCCATCCAAAAACTACCCAGAAGTGAAAGAAGCCTTGGCCAAAACCTTGGGTATGGCCATTGCATTGGCAAGGATGTTTGCATTACGGGGAAGGATGCAGGGAGCTGTAGCAGAATCAACCCACTGAGGAAATGGATGCATCAAGCTAGCTCAGCCTGAAGCGTAGATATTTGATTCCTCTCATGCTCCTTGTCCCGATTCCTTATTCACCAGTAACCTTCTAATTTTGGTCTGCCAACAGGGAGAGCACTGGTATTGGTGCTATTCCTGCTAGTCCCCTACCTATGTGACATTTACTTTGCTCACTGTAAATAATGAACTGCCCTTCTGGTGTTATGCACCAGTCTTGTGAGCTTTGGTGATGTGAATCTGCCCCAAGGGATGGCTCTGCTTCAGAATGCTGATGAAATCAGGTTTTTAAACAAAGAAGGACAAAATGAGACTTTGGATTAACACTAAGGAAGAAGTAGGGAGTGTGACTTCAGGGGAGAATGATGGGGAAACTATATGTATGGCTCTTTGTCCCACTGTTTCAGTTTCCTTTCCATTAAAATACTCTTTATTTTTACTTTCAAGTGATATTAACTAGGGTGTGAAACTTGTTTATCGATTGTGGGAGTGACTGGGTTAAAGACTGAGAAACACTGCCCCATAATATTTTAAGCATATTTACTTTAAGCTCTCTTGGGAGATAGCCAGCTAGCTCACTTCCCTAGGCAACATCCTCAACAAGCTTTGTGCTCCTGTGTTGAAACATGTATTAGCTCAGCTACTGAAACAAAGCACCATACATGGGGTGGCTTGAACAACATGATATTTCTCACAGTTCTGGATGCTGAAATCCAAGATCAGGGTAGTAGCATGGCTGGGTTCTGGTAGAGAGCCATCTTCTCCCTGAGTCCTTACATGGCCTTGCCTGGGTGCATATGTGTAGACAGAGAACTCTGGTGTCTCTTCCTCTTTGTATAATGGTACTAATCCCATCAAGAGAGTCTCACCTTCATGACCTCATCTAAACCTACTTCCCAAAGTCCCCTTCCCCTGAAATGCCACCACACTGGGGGCTAGGGCTTCAGCATATGAATTGGAGATGGGACACATTCATCCATAACATCATGTATGTGCACACACACTGTACATTGACTAACGTAAGAAGAAAGTCTTTAATTTGGGTTTAAGGGGCAGTATTAACTAAGCTCACATTTCTGGTATGAATTAGAAATCTTTTTAAATCAAAGCATATTTTGATTCTTTGCCTATCATTAATATACAATATTTTTGGTTAAGAAAAGGGAAGTATCCTGGAATAAATGACTTCTAAATCTCTTTCCAAACCCAAAATTCTGAGTAAGCTTTCTCATAGAAAAAGGAAAATGGAATCATCCACTAGTTGACGTGAAGTTAATAACTCATGAGTTTGGTTATTCCTACCACTTATTCATTCCAGTATATTCAGTTCCACAAATGTACTTAAGTGCCAGCCATGTACAAGACACATGGATGGATGTCCCATAATTTGCAGACAAGAGCACTGTAACCCTCTTCTCAAAGTTGAAGCACGGTTTCGCCAACTGCAAAGCCCTATAGGAAAGTGGTGTTCTTTCCAGATAGAATATAAAAGTGGTCCGGCTACCAGTTAGTGACCTTGCCAGAATCTTTCAATCTGGTCCTCTTTTGCTGATTGGCAGTCTCTATAGAAAATATCTAATTTCTATTTAATGCCTTCTGATGTTGCTACAAAGCATTTGCTATCAGCACTACCCATGTAGACAGCTGTTTGGGGGAATCTTCATGGTCCCTCTGACCCACAGCCCGCCCACCAAGGCTCACCTGTGGACTAGTTGCACATCCCGCTGCTGCCATATCTGTTCAGAGCCTTCATGCCAACTATAACAAGTCACCTTCCCATGTTGGCGGGTGACGTGTGCTGAATGTTCCATGTTGTGTGGCATGTCAGTGTGCAGGTGTCTTGTATGTGACTTCATCCCAATATGAAGCCCCAAGTGAAAAAATCCCTTAGGAGTCATACGTGCTGTCCATGAAAATGCTGACTGCAACAGCTCTCAACACTTGTCATCATTTTCCTTCCTGGCAATATTCTGACTAGGCTTTTTAATGAACTGCTGCATCTCATCAGCTTTATGCTGCTGGCATTGCTACACTGACACACATTAGTCCACAGAACAAGTAGCAGGCAAAACATGTACCTTCCAAGAAAAATAGTCCAGGAAAAACTTGTGCTGTGCATTGTATAAAATGTCTTGTTTAAAAAGCATTCAGTCTTACTCTGGAACATCTAACTGTGTATCCTTGTTTAGCTGGCCACTCCCCATATGACTGTGCCGTGTTGTAACCATTTCTAACTGAGCACAGTCATGTAAGGCTCCACCTCTAAGTCAACATTTGTTTTGCTTGCTTTTAAATGCCTACTGGCTACATTAGAATCACCTGGAGCATATGTTAAACATCAGGATTTCTGGGCTTTGATTCATACTTATTAAATCAAAATCTCTGGAAATCACACCCCCAACACCTCTGATAGGCAGCAGATATGGAGCCACTAACTTTGGAGTACATTTATTCCCTTAACCAGCCATTTTTTAATGCATAATTAAACTCAATTTTTTAAATATGAAACTCAGTGCTAGAATGTACTTCCACCATTCTAATAAATTCTTTGAACTCAACAGATTGTGAATATCATCAGAAACCTGTAGATAAATCTGAATGGAAGTGCCTGAAAAATGTATCTTAGGAGAGGGGTACAAGTAAATCACAGAAGAAATAAATGCCTTTCCTACTGCATCTGGGATAGGAATACATGTACAAAAATGCAGCACACCAGATTTCCAAAGATCTAAAATAACGATTAGACTGGTATTTGAGAGTTAATAAAAATAAATACATTCAATAGAATCCAAAATACAACTTCCTAAGTCCATTAATATGAATTCCTCCAATGGCCACATCACTCTCAACTTGGCCTGTTTAGAGTTGAGAGAGTTCTATTTACTATCTACAGAAAGCATTTTAAAATGTGCTTTGCATTCAAGTATTATAGGGTTTGTTCTTTTTCTAGATAACTAAAACATATCATTTAAAAAACAACTTTTCTTGGCCCCATTATTACTGAATCACCTGAGTTCCCCAACTCATCCCCAATAAACAGTCTCTTGTAGCTGTTAATGATTCCTCAGTCTCATTCTTTGCTGGCATTTACCACTTGTGTTGGGATCTGTCAAAGCGGCTCCCACTTCTGCTTCCAATCTGCTTTCTGCAGTGTACAGGCAGGTGGGGCCAAAGGTCACCCAGATAATTCCTGAATTTGTAGGCCTCACTGTTACAGTCTCACATTTTCAAAATGAAGCACATGGGCTTTGTGATACCTTTATTTCTCATGGTTCAATGACTGTATCTTTCCCTTCCAACTTTGAGAATAGCTAAATCATGTTGGCCAGAGGCTATTTTTTTTCTCTACTCTTTTCTGTATGTGTATTTAAGTTTTTATGTGCCTTAATCTTAAGTACCAGATATTTTTGCAAATCTTTCTATCTTACCCCTTAGATTGAAGACATTAAATGTACTTTGTAATTTGTGTTTCAGAATTATTTGGCTCTAATTAAAAATCCATTGGCTCTAAGAATCTTGACTATCTTTGCACAGTATGTTCACTACCTACCCAGATGGGGATTTCGGTAGTGCTATAAAATTGAACAATAGTGAAGCATAAATAAAAATTTGGTGTGGAAGGGTAAGAGAGAAGTATGTAAGCAACATACCGCCTCAAACTCCTATCAGATACTATCCTTTATCAGAGAAGAGGAGGCGGTGTTTTATAAAAATATATCTGCAGTAGGACAATGAAGCTCTTCTCCCATGAAAGACCAACATAAATGACCTTAATGGGTTTTAAAAACGGGCACATCTGTTGGGGAAGAACTTCACTTCCTGGTGCTGCTGCTTCTCTTCATGGAACATCTCAGTCACAGCACCAAAGAGATTGAGAAACAGAAAATAACCCGGCTGGAATGTCTGCAGTTGCCCCGTTTCATCACTCAAGTGGGGACACTTTTCTGTGGGGCAAGAATTCACACTGCTTTTTTGATGGAGGATTTGAACGAATATTGCCAATTTTAAAAGGAGAAAGGGGGTTAACCCAATTTAGAAAGGAAATCTCAATGGTTGACAAGTGATCTTATCCCGTTTGGGAAATTGGAATCCTGAGGGGTGGCTTTACCTCCTGAAGGATGCAACCTGGGATAATACTAGTATGTTTTTGGCCCCGAGTACAACCTATAATTTTGGGTCCTTGGGAATCCTCACTTCTGGGCTTAAAATGCTACATTTTATTTTGTTTATGTGTTATTGTAAAGATACACAGAAGCTATGTGACTCTGGGTTTTTCAGTTGCTACAACTATTTCCACATCAGGAAAATTGGGAATAGCATCTGCTTCCTAGGATTTTGGTGAGGCTTTAAATCTTGGAAAATACCTTGTATAATAAACAACAGTCTCATAACAGTAAATTACTGCTCAGACCACCACGGGAAGAGCAATTAGAAGTATAAGTAAGCATTATATATTTTTAACAGTGAAGGATAATTGTTCTTTAGCTTCTCTGAAAATCTATTAGGCTAGTTTGAGGTGAGGGGTGGGAGCGGAGGGCAGGAAGGAAAGTAAACAAATATAATGCTGTGGAGTTGACAGAAGCTGGTCAACTCCTGTAGGCAATTTGGAGGGGTAGTTTTTCCCCATACACTGGAGAAATGACATTGTCAGCTCCTGCTCATTTGCAGAGAAGCGGGCGAACGTTAACCGTGTGACCTTGACTTTACCTGGTGAAAGCGGCTGATGAGTGGAGTAGTGTAGCCAAGGACGTACATGACCACATTATAGAGGAGGGCACTCCCCTGGGGCCCCATCTCTGAAAGCCCCAGAGTCATCCTTCCTGGACCACTGACATCCTTAAGCTCTTGCAGCCTGTACCATCTTGTGGCATGTGATCTGTTTCTTTTTTTTTTTTTAATTTTGGTATCATTAATCTACAATTACATGAAGAACATTATGTTTACTAGGCTCCCCCTTCACCAAGTCCCCCCCACATACCCCTTCACAGTCACTGTCCATCAGCGTAGTAAGATGCTGTAAAATCACTACTTGTCTTCTCTGTGTTGCACAGCTCTCCCCTTGCCCCCCCCACACTATACATGCTAATCGTAATGCCCTCTTTCTTTTTCCCCGCCCTTATCCCTCCCCTCCCACCCATCCTCCCCAGTCCCTTTCCCTTTGGTAACTGTTAGTCCATCCTTGGGTTCTGTGATTCTGCTGCTGTTTTGTTCCTTCAGTTTTTCTTTGTTCTTATAGTCCACATATGAATGAAATCATTTGGTACTTGTCTTTCTCCACCTGGCTTATTTCACTGAGCATACTACCCTCTAGCTCCATCCGTGTTGTTGCAAATGGTAGGATCTGTTTTCTTCTTATGGCTGAGTAATATTCCATTGTGTATATGTACCACCTCTTCGTTATCCATTCATCTACTGATGGACATTTAGGTTGCTTCCATATCTTGGCTATTGTAAATAGAGCAGTGATAAACATAGGGGTGCATCTGTCTTTTTCAAACTTGAGTGCTGCATTCTTAGGATAAATTCCTAGAAGTGGAATTCCTGGGTCAAATGGTATTTCTATTTTGAGCATTTTGAGGAACCTCCATACTGCTTTCCACGATGGTTGAACTAATTTACATTCCCACCAGCAGTGTAGGAGGGTTCCCCTTTCTCCACAACCTCGCCAACATTTGTTGTTGTTTGTCTTTTCAATGATGGCGATCCTTACTGGTGTGAGGTGATATCTCATTGTGGTTTTAATTTGCATTTCTCTGATGACAAGCGATGTAGAGCATCTTTTCATTTGTCTGCTGGCCATCTGAATTTCTTCTTTAGAGAACTGTCTATTCAAGTAGTCTGCCCATTTTTTAATTGGATTATTTGCTTTTTGTTTGTTGAGGTGTGTGAGCTCTTTATGCATTTTGGATGTCAACCCTTTATCGGATCTGTCATTTATGAATATATTCTCCCATACTGTAGGATACCTTTTTTTTCTATTGATGATGTCCTTTGCTGTACAGAAGCTTTTTAGCTTGATATAGTCCCACTTGTTCATTTTTGCTTTTGTTTCCCTTGCCCGGGGAGATATGTTCATGAAGAAGTCACTCATGTTTATGTCCATGAGATTTTTGCCTTTGTTTTTTTCTAGGAGTTTTATGGTTTCATGACTTACATTCAGGTCTTTGATCCATTTTGAATTTGCTTTTGTGTATGGGGTTAGACAGTGATCCAGTTTCATTCTCTTACACGTAGCTGTCCAGCTTTGCCAGCACCATCTGTTGAAAAGACTGTCATTTCCCCATTGTATGTCCATAGCTCCTTTATCACATATTAATTGGGCATATATGTTTGGGTTAATGTTTGGAGTCTCTAACCTGTTCCACTGGTCTGTGGCTCTGTTCTTGTGCCAGTACCAAATTGTCTTGATTAATGTGGCTTTGTAGTAGAGCTTGAAGTTGGGGAGCAAGATCCCCCCTACTTTATTCTTCCTTCTCAGGATTGCTTTGGCTATTCGGGGTCTTTGGTGGTTCCATATGAATTTTTGACTATTTGTTCCAGTTCATTGAAGAATGCTGTTGGTAATTTGATAGGGATTGCATCGAATCTGTATATTGCTTTGGGCAGGATGGCCATTTTGACGATATTAATTCTTCCTAGCCAGGAGCATGGGATGAGTTTCCATTTGTTAGTGTCCTCTTTAATTTCTCTTAAGAGTGTCTTGTAGTTTTCAGGGTATAGGTCTTTCACTTCCTTGGTTAGGTTTATTCCTAGGTATTTTATTCTTTTTGATGCTATAGTGAATGGAATTGTTTTCCTGATTTCTCTTTCAATTAGTTTACTGTTAGCGTATAGGAAAGCCACAGATTTCTGTGTGTTAATTTTGTATCCTGCAACTTTGCTGAATTCCCATATTAGTTCTAGTAGTTTTGGATTGGAGTCTTTAGGGTTTTTTATGTACAATATCATGTCATCTGCAAATAGTGACAGTTTGACTTCTTCTTTACCAATCTGGATTCCTTGTATTTCTTTGTTTTGTCTGATTGCCATGGCTAGGACCTCCAGTACTGTGTTGAATACAGTGGGGAGAGTGGGCATCCCTGTCCTGTTCCCGATCTCAGAGGAAAAGCTTTCAGCCTCTCGCTGTTCAGTAGGATGTTGGCTGTGGGTTTATCATATATGGCTTTTATTATGTTGACGTACTTGCCCTCTATGCCCATTTTGCTGAGAGTTTTTATCATGAATGGATGTTGAATTTTGTGTAATGCTTTTTCAGCATCTATGGAGATGATCATGTGGTTTTTGTCCTTCTTTTGTTGATGTGGTGGATGATGTTGATGGATTTTCGAATGTTGTACCATCCTTGCATCCCTGGGATGAATCCCACTTGGTCATGGTGTATGATCGTTTTGAAGTATTTTTGAATTTGGTTTGCTAATATTTTGCTGAGTATTTTTGCATCTGCGTTCATCAGGGATATTGGTCTGTAGTTTTCTTTTTTTTTTGGTGGAGTCTTTGCCTGGTTTTGGTATTAGCGTGATGTTGGCTTCATAGAATGAGTTTAAGAGTATTCCCTCCTCTTCTATTTTTTGGAAAACTATAAGGAGAATGGGTATTATGTCTTCTCTGTATGTCTGATAAAATTCTGAGGTGAATCCATCTGGCCCGGGGGTTTTGTTCTTGGGTAGTTTTTTGATTACCGCTTCAATTTCTTTGCTCGTAATTGGTCTGTTTAGATTTTCTGTTTCTTTCTGGGTCGGTCTTGGAAGGTTGTATTTTTCTAGGAAGTTGTCCATTTCTCCTAGGTTTTCCAGCTTGTTAGAATATAGGTTTTCATAGTATTCTCTAATAATTCTTTGTATTTCTGTGGAGTCCTTCATGATTTTTCCTTTCTCATTTCTGATTCTGTTGATGTGTGTTGACTCTCTTTTTCTCTTAATAAGTCTGGCTAGAGGCTTGTCTATTTTGTTTATTTTCTTGAAGAACCAGCTCTTGGTTTCATTGATTTTTTTCTATTGTCTTATTCTTCTCAATTTTATTTATTTCTTCTCTGATCTTTATTCTGTCCCTCCGTCTGCTGACCTTAGGCCTCATTTGTTCTTCTTTTTCCAATTTTGATAATTGTGACATTAGACTATTATTTGGGATTGTTCTTCCTTCTTTAAATATGCCTGGATTGCTATATACTTTCCTCTTAAGACTACTTTTGCTGCATCCCACAGAAGTTGGGGCTTTGTGTTGTTGTTGTCATTTGTTTCGATATATTGCTGGATCTCCATTTTGATTTGGTCGTTGATCCATTGATTATTTAGGAGCATGTTGTTAAGTCTCCATGTGTTTGTGGGCCTTTTTGCTTTCTTTGTACAATTTATTTCTAGTTTTATACCTTTGTGGTCTGAGAAGTTGGTTGGTAGGATTTCAATCTTTTGGAATTTACTGAGGCTCTTTTTGTGGCCTAGTATGTGGTCTATTCTGGAGAATGTTCCATGTGGACTTGAGAAGAATGTGTATCCTGTTGCTTTTGGATGTAGAGTTCTATAGATGTCTATTAGGTCCATCTGTTCTAGTGTGTTGTTCAGTGCCTCTGTGTCCTTACTTATTTTCTGTCTGGTGTATCTGTCCTTTGGAATAAGTGGTGTGTTAAAGTCTCCCATAATGAATGCATTGCCTTCTATTTCCTCCTTAAATTCTGTTAGTATTTGTTTCACATATATTGGTGCTCCTGTATTGGGTGCATATATGTTTATAATGGTTATATCCACTTGTTCGACTGAGCCCTTTATCATTATGTAATGTCCTTCTTTATCTCTTGTTACTTTCTTTGTTTTGAAGTCTATTATGTCTGATACTAGTATTGCAACACCTGCTTTTTTCTCCTTGTTGTTTGCATGAAATATCTTTCTCCAACCCTTGACTTTTAATCTGTGCATGTCTTTGGGTTTGAGGTGAGTCTCTTGTAAGCCGCATATAGATGGGTCTTGTTCTTTTATCCATTCAGTGACTCTTTGTCTTTTGATTGGTGCATTCAGTCCATTTACATTTAGGGTGATTATTGAAAGATATGTTCTTATTGCCATTGCAGGCTTTAGATTCGTGGTTACAAAGGTTCAAGGTTAGCTTCTTTACTACCTTACTGTCTAACTTAACTCGCTTATTGAGCTATAATAAACACAGTCTGATGATTATTTCTCTCCCTTCTTATTCCTCCTCCTCCATTCTTCATATGTTGGGTGTTTTGTTCTGTGCTCTTTTTAGGAGTACTCCCATCTAGAGCAGTCCCTCTAAAATACCCTGTAGAGGTGGTTTGTGGGAGGCAAATTCCCTCAACTTTTGCTTTTCTTGGAATTGTTTAGTCCCTCCTTCATATTTAAATGATAATCGTGCTGGATACAGTATCCTTGGTTCAAGGCCCTTCTGTTTCATTGCATTAAATATATCATGCCATTCTCTTCTGGCCTGTAAGTTTTCTGTTGAGAAGTCTGATGATAGCCTGATGGGTTTTCCTTTGTAGGTGACCTTTTTTCTCTCTCTGGCTGCCTTTAATCCTCTGTCCTTGTCCTTGATCTTTGCCATTTTAATTATTATATGTCTTGGTGTTGTCCTCTTTGGGTCCCTTCTGTTGGGATTTCTCTGTGCTTCCATAGTCTGAGCAACTATTTCCTCCCCCAGTTTGGGGAAGTTCTCAGCAATTATTTCTTCAAAGACACTTTCTATCCCTTTTTATCTCTCTTCTTCTTCTGGTACTCCTATAATGCGGATATTGTTCCTTTTGGATTGGTAACACAGTTCTCTTAATATTGTTTCATTCCTGGAGATCCTTTTAGCTCTCTCTGCGTCAGCTTCTATGCGTTCCTGTTCTCTGGTTTCTATTCCATCAATGGCCTCTTGCATCTTATCCCTTCTGCTTATAAATCCTTCCAGAGATTGTTTCACTTCTGTAATCTCCCTCCAGACATCATCCCTTAGCTCTTGTATAATATCTCTGCAGCTCCGTCAGCATGTTTATGATTTTTATTTTGAATTCTTTTTCAGGAAGACTGGTTAGGTCTATCTCCTTCTCAGGGGCTGTGATTTTGGTCTGTATCAAATTCTTTTGCCTTTTCATGGCGATAGAGATAGTTTGCAGAGCTGGCGCAAGTGATGGCTGGGAGAACGTCCCTTCTTGTTGGTTTGTGGCCCTCCTCTCCTGGGAGAACAGTGACCCCTAGCAGCTTGTGCTGGGCCGCTGCACGCAGATGGGGCTTCTGATTCTTGCCCAGCCGCTATGGAGTTTAGCTCCGCGGTTGTTGTGGGCATGGCCTGCCTCGGGCTGCTGCTCTGATTTGGTGGAGCCGCTTTGGAGGGCAAATGGCCCAGAGGCTGTTTATCTCTGTGAGGGGCCTCCAAGCTGCCCTGCTGTCCAGGGGGTTAGGGTGCCCAGAGTTCCCTGGGATTCCCGCTGCTGGCTAAGTGTCCCAGGGCGCTTCCGTCCAGCTGTGGGATCCCTGTCCCTTGAAGACTTTCAAAACTCACTCGCTTTTCTTTGTCCCAGGGGCGCCGGCTGCAGGGACCCACTCACAGGTCTTACTGTCCTGTTTCCCTAGTTTCCAGCACCCCACGCATGCACTGTGTCTCTGCTCTGGTGCAGATGGCTAGGGATGGGTGTTTAGCAGTCCTGGGCTCCCTCTCCCTCCCTGCTCCGACTCCTCTCCTCCCGCCGGGAGCTGGGGGGTGCTCGGGTCCCGCTGGGCCACAGCTTGTATCTTACCCCCTTCGCGAGGTGCTGGGTTCTCACAGGTGTGGATGTAGTCTGGCTGTTGTCCTGTGTCTTCTGGTCTCTCTTTTAGGAAGAGTTGTATTTGTTGTATTTTCAAAAATATATGTGGTTTTGGGAGATTTCTGCTGCTCTACTCACGCCGCCATCTTGGCTCCCCCTCGTGATCTGTTTCTGTACTCCTCATTCCCTGATATCTCCCCATAAAATATTGCTCTAGGGTCCCTTTTTTAAAGTGAAAGTTTCCCCATTTATAAAATTAGCATATGATTGTTTTAAACAATCCTAAGATATTCAGGAAAAGGAAATAAAATCCTGAGACTACAGAGTCAAAGACGACAGCCTTGTCTTGACTTCATGCCCACAGCCACACTACCAATGTAAATCCACACTGAAAGAATTCCATGTAAGTCATTCTGTTACATGCAACCTAAACCACAGAAACTACACCTACCTATGGAGTTTAAATGATCCTTTGGTGATGGAGCATTAAAAATATGTTACCTGTAAGTTCTCCTCTTATTACAGATACTTTATTAAATACTGATTTAAATATTTTAATAAATAAGAGTCTGTTTCTTTCCTTATATGAGCGTATACCTTGTATTATAGTTATGCCACATAATTATGGACACACAAATTAATCATAGTATTGTCACCAGTGCACCATCAACATGATTCTCATGTCGTGTTCTGCAAACAAGCAGGAACAATGCAATTATTCGGGAGGTCAGGGCTGTTAGTTATGGCTGTCCAGATCGTATAAATAATGGTAAATATTAACTTAAAATCACTTTTTAAGCAATAGTCTTTTCCCCTGGGATGAAATGTACTCATGCTAAAAGCCCTGTAAAAATATGTAAAAGAAAAGAAAAGATGACTAATTTGGCTAAGCAGAATTACATGTAGGTAATCATGGGGAACAAGCCTTTTGCCTGATTTTCATTGTATCATCTTCCTTTCTGTTGCCAATTTTTTCCCCAGGCCCAGATTATATCAAACAGAGATTTCAGGAAGGTATAGATGCTAAAGAAAATCCAGAAGAAAAGGTACCAGAAAAGCTGCCTACACCAAAGGAATCTCCCCATTTTTATCGCAAAGGCACGACACCCCCCAGGTCTCCTGAAGCAAGTCCCAAACAAAGCCACTCTCCCCAGCCCTCCTCTCCAAAGCCCACAAAGAAGCAGAACCCCAGCTCAGGGGCAAGACTCAACCAAGACAGAAGGAGTGTGGCTGATGAGCAGGTGATGGCCATTGTCAATAAGCCCTTGATGTCAAAGGCTCCCGCAAAGGAGGTGGGCGCAGTTGTGTCCCCACCCAGGTACTCTGGCCACCACCACATCCCCAACCCCAGTAACGGGGAGCTGCATTCTCAGTACCACGGCTACTATGTGAAACTGCATGGCCCTCAGCACCCTCTGGAAGATGCAGAGGAAGATGAAGGGCCAAGCCAGTCTTCCTCTGCACTGGTGCACAAGCCGTCATCCAACAGGTGGAGTCCCCCTAAGTCTGTGACAAAACCAGTTGCCAAAGAAAGCAAAGCTGAGCCAAAAGCTAAGAAGTCTGAACTTGCTATACCAAAGAATCCAGCAAGCAACAATTCGTGCCCTTCGGAAAAAGAAGCCAATTCAGTAAGTTGGGCAACATGGGTTTTCCTCTCTCTCTTGGGTTCTTTGAGGTCATAGCGCAGCGTGGCTTCCCTCTTGATGCCAGCCAGGCAGGTGAAAGTCCTGATGAGCACAGGCTGTGTGGAGGAGAGTTAGTACATTGTAGCTAGGGACCGCAAAGAGCTCTCCGGGCAGAAATTTCTCCGGGTTCACTCAGCCACCCACATTCAACCTCCTTCTGACAAGTTGAGACATGCCCAGCTTGTTATGGCATCACCTTTAGCAAGCCTTTACCAGTGCTTCTTTGTAAGCTTTCTAGGAGCTGACTTAGTTCAAGCTGCTAAAACAAAAAGTACCTCAGACTGACTGGTTTAAATCACAAACCTTATGTCTCACGATCCAGAGGCTGGGGAATCCCAAGACCCCAAGGCTCAGTGGACCTGGTGTCTGGTGAGCCCCTCCTGGTTCCTGAACCACAGGCTGTCTCTCTGTGTCTTTCCGTGGCCGAGAAGAGAAGCAGGCTCTCTTGTGTCTCTGCCTAAGGACACTAATCCCATCATGAGGGCTCCACCCTCCTGACCTAATCACCTTCCCAAAGGCCACACCTCCAAAAACCATCACATTGGAGATTAGAGTTTCAACACACGGATTTTGGAGGGACACAAACACTCAGCCCGTAACAGTAGATAATAGCTGGAAATAGCCACTGGCAGAGCTCTAGAGGACTCCACCACCATTTCCTAGGTTCTCAGCCCTCCTTTTGACCCCCACAACAGTCAGCATCTTTAGACAAAAGGACATCTTTTCTATGTACTGTGAATTCCTCTCCTAAATACTTAGTTTGGATTTTACTTCATCAAGCTTTACAGCTAGAACATTTTGCTTTCCCAGATAAGAACTCAATTTTCACTGTTTAAAGCAATTACCTTGGTCTTCTAACTTCTCAAAGCACTCCTAAAATTTCAGTTTCTTGGTAGATGCTAGTTTTATGATCAACTAGTCTTCAGCATTTAAGGTTTCCATCATTCAACCAGAAAACTTGTTATTGATAAATGACTACATCCTCCTCAAATGAGACTTGTTGAATGATATATGGAATTTGTATTTTATCAAAATCTGTTGAATTTATAAAATCTTGAAGCTAAGTAATTACTGATTTAAAAAATTGACCAACTGACCTATTGACCTAGTCACATGCCTTTGGAACAGAGGTATTGCATGTTAAATGAGCTTAGGGAAGAAGCCGTACTCAACCCAATATTTACTAGTAACTGCAGAGAGATATTTAGGTTATTAATCTTGGCCGATAAGACTATATAATACAACCATCAGTTTCTTTTGTCTGTTTGAATTACCCATAGGGTTAAACAATTGAAATTTATCTTTTTAATTAACTTATGTTTGTAGTTGCTTAGGTTTGTTATTTTGCTAATATCTAGAAACACTGGCCTTTTTATATTCAAATTCTCATCTTAATTATCTAAATGTAATCAGATTAGCTGGATTAATTTAGAGACAGCCTCATGGAGATAAATGGTTTTCAAAACAGACTTATTTTATGAAACTGACTATTCATTATGCATTTTTTTTAATTTTAACACTAAGTATCCTGAAACTTTAACTGTAATACACGTATTATCATTATTGAATTTGTTCAGTATAATAATTCACTTCTCATTTGGCTTTCTGCATTTATTAGCCACAGATTAATAAAGCCTCACACACACATTAGTATTAGCTTGCCTGATTTACAAGGGGGAAATTCAAACAATACAAGGCCATATAGTTTACACCTGTGGGTACCCAGTAGTGGAGTTCAGTTTACTTTCAGAACTCCACGAGGGGAAGCATTTGCCCCAGTGTCCTACACATCAGGTTAGGTAAACTAGCTTTTACATGTAATCATCATTCTATAAAACATTACTAATATATGTTTGATAAATCTGTTTTATGTATGTGCGGAACGGTCTGATTCTTAAGAGTTAACCAAGAATCCTCCAGCCCACATGTTGGTCTCTGGGGTTCCCTTCCACACCCCAAGGGAGAAAAGAGGCCAGGCAGCTTTATAAAACCCATTACCAAAATATTTTTAAAGACCAACACAGCTGCAATAAATAATGCAACTACATGAATAATGACAGCAGTTCCAGCAGGAAGCCAAGACTGACTTGACACCCTCACCCCTCATGTGAAGATTCTAACAATTAATCTTCTTTTCCTAATAGTAATGGAAAGCTGCCTTCACACTCCCCATAACTGTTACCTTCACGGGGAGTTAGAAAGTGACAAAATCATCATAAAGGTAGTTAATGAACAACTTTTAAAACAAAGGAGTACTCCACACAAATGTAAGATGTAAAGACACTGTATAAGTTAGAGGCTTATAAATAACTTGAAAACCCGTAGGAATATTCACACTAAAACAGACATTTGAGGGAAAACCAGGCTGAATCAATATACTTTGTGGGAAACCAAGAGAACCAGGTTGAGTCAGAATCACCATTTGTAGGGTGGCTGGCTACACTGAATCTGGATTTTTGGTCAACCTGCTTACTGTTCTGGACAGTGTAGGCTAGTGGCTAAGGGTGTGGACTCTGGTGCCAAATTTCCTGGGTTCACATCCCAGCTGCATTGCTTACCAGCTGTGTGACCTTGGGCAAGTTTCCTAACTTCTACGTGACTTGGTTTCCTCATATGTATCTATATCATAAGGTTGTTTCATAAGATTATGAAGATTAAATGAGTTAGTAGTTATTAAGTTCTTACCAAAGTAGCATATAGTAAGTACCCACAAAGCAACATTGTCCTAGTTGAAGTATGAATAGTTCATAAATATTCCAACAGATTTTAATCCATCTCAGGATCCCCCTGGGTATTGATCTTCTAGAAATACAGAAAATCTGGGACACAGGCTAACACTTAGAGCAAGTTAACTACTTGAGTATGAGAGCTAAGAGAAGGGAGGCTATGGCAGATCCCAGCCTTCCTCAGGAAGTGTGTCTCCTGTGGACAGTGGTTGCGCACAGACTCACGTTCCAGGGAAACACATTCCATGTGATACTGAAATTTTTGTGGGATTTGCAACATGTCAGCTTGGGTAAGAGCCAGAAGAGGATCTTTAGATAATTTGTGAGGGGCCTTCTAATTAAGAATCTTACCCTCTACACTTTTGTCTTAACCACTATTCTGAACAGCTTCCAAGTTTGTTTTGAGATTTACCTGATCTTTCTTTTGAATTGTAAGACTTAAGGCATTCCTGTCAGTTTTGAACCACACACACACACACACACACACACACACACACACACCAGTAAACAAACATAATGAAGCTTTGCTGTTAATGCTAAATTATTCTTTTCATATGTTTGTAGAGAAGCTTTAGGTTTAACAAACCATAGTGACTCCTTAGCAGAAAATTCCTCAAAGTTTTAAGAGTGATAGTCTCTTGAAGAAAAAAGGAGTAACTTCTTTAATTACAACTTTTTTTTGATGTCCTACACTTTATTTTCTAACTGCCTAAAAGTTTCTTCCACTCAAGACTTGCCCTTTGCCCTGCTCCAGCTTTTTATTACACCTGTCCCCGTCAGTCTGGAAAAGCAAGACTGATTTTTTTTTCATTTTGCTATTTTAAGCTACAACTGACTACCACAATCATATTTATAAGACTTTACCTTAAACCTTTCCATTCTGTGCTCAGCCTAGGTGTCTAAAGAACACAGAGGTCACATCTTAATATCTTCCTATTAAATCTAGCACCCCATAATTTATTTTTTACCTGCTTACTGTTTGAACTTTTTATTGCTGGTTTACCCTCATCTTCACTGAGTCATCTTTTAAAATAGCTTTATAAGTAAAGCTGTACTGATTGGATAAATATATATGTATGTGCTCCAAAATACATTAGATGATAGATGATAGATAGATAGATAGATAGATAGATAGATAGATAGATAGATAGATAGATAGATAGATAATCTCCAAAGTACTAGCCAATTCAAAAAGGTTGAATTCATGGAACCCTTATAAGGATTTATGAAATGGGAGTTAAAGGTTCAGGCACTTCTTAAGCTTTTGAAGTTGGTTTCACTGAAAGTGTTTCCTATGTCATTCCACTTTACCTGTGTCCATTGTAAGGCACTCAACTCTGTATTATTTTGTTTTGACCCCAGATACTTTCCGTCATCTTTCCTATCACTGTCTTTGGGAATTATGCATTAAATTCAATGACTCAAAAGAACTGAGCCTAAAATTCCTAACACTGTGCAAAATCTGATCAAAGTTTGTAATAGTACTAGGATTTCCTAATGTCCATGCTGAGTTGTGAGGTTGAAAGATCATCTCGATTATTTTCTGAGTTACAAGAATTCCTGCATTATTTATATGTTCTAAGTTAACCATTATTGAGGAGTTGCATAGGTTAGGACCCTTGACTTAGAATACAACTGTTCTAAAAAAGCAATTGATTATTACCAAGGTTTGATGTTTTTCTGCTGCTGTGGATTTAGGTGAAAATGCCATTTTAGAGAATTGGATGGGAATTTATTGTTTTTAAACTATTATTTAAAAACTAAGATCTATGCAGGTATATAGAAAAAAAGCATGGAACTCTGAAGTGGACAAAGTTTTAGTTCTAGGATTTGTTCAAGCTGGTTGAATAATCTTGGGCAGGACACTAACCCTCTCAAGTTCAGTAAAATGGAATAACCACTTGTGAAGAAAAAATAATCTAACAGGAATGCTTAGCCCTCTGCCTGATGTATAAAGATCTGCAGTAAATGTTTACTTTCCTCCCATTTACTTGGGATTTAGGAACTAAGGTTTTTCTTCTTCCTAATAGTCCCTATCTCAAAGGTACCCATTTTTAAACCCCCTTCCCTTCCCCCCACCCTGATTTTGCTAATCATTCTGCTGTTCACTTAACACAACAAATTAATCTATTCAATAACCACATCCACAGCACCTGGAAAAATGCCAGAAGATGGGTTTTCCTTAAACATTGGTTGTCTCAATAAATTGGGCAATGCACCCGTGTGTGTGGGGCCAGTGGTGAACAAAGCAGGGCCCTGCTGCTATGGGACTTGGGTGAGGAAGCAGACAGCCATAAACAAGAAATAACAATAAAATGTGGAGTGTTAGGGCAAAGGACAGGGCCCTTTGCCCCCTACCAGGGAGGTGGGGCCTCATTTGGGGAGGTCACCTCCTTGTGACCCAAACGCTAGACCCTTCGAGGTGAGAGCTGGACCAGTGGCAGTTCCAGTCTTGCTCCTTCACCATCCCTCCCCCCAAAAAAGCCACAGCCTTACATTTGAGGACTCTAACACTGTTTCAGTGTTGTCTTATTGGATATTCAAATATAGTATATCTGTTTCCTCATCCATAAAGTAAGAACAATAAGCCTATCCCACCCCCGAAGGCCAGGTTTCGAACATTTTTAATACTGCTAAAAAATTAGATGCTATTTTGATAGTAAATACCAAGGTCATGTCTCTTACAAAGATGGCCAAGCATGGGCAGATTGAAAAGATGGGTCATAAGGTTGGTTCATTTCAACAAGTAAAGTTTGGGTATGTTGGCCTGGCTGGTATTTATTATAGCAGCATTTATCAAAATAGGATTCTGAGGTTTGTTAAACAACTTGATTTCTGAAATGTTGTGGTTGTGAGCATAGAAATGAAAAATGAAGCGTGTAAAATAATCTCTGTAAGTGTTCAACTTCCCACTTGCAGTTTTTACTTTGAGGAGGTAGTGTCTAAAAAGACCAAGAAAAGCAGGAGTCAGAGAACCTCATTTTGAGTTTTTTCTAAATGTTTCCTGAGAGGCCTCAAATATCGTATAGATTTAACTCTCACCTTCTAACTGCCTTTGTAAGGAATAATCCTTCATAAATAACAAAAAGTGCACATTCACTTTCCCTTAGTTCCTAACTCCATCACGGGAACTGTTTCTCACCTCAACTGTTGCCCGATGTTTTGAGATGAATGAACTAGGTTGTTGTCTTTTTTTGAACTAGGTTGTTTTTAAGTCACTTTTTTTAGGTTTAAACAAGACTAGATTCATTTCTTAGTGAAAGTTCAGAGATGGCTCCATCTAAATACAACACTGCTGTTTTTAGTTTATACCTTTTGGAACTCCTGTCATTATTCATGCCTTATTTACACCACTACTGGGTTTTATATTTTTGGAAATTGGTTTTATGATCTAATTTATATCTCTGTATTAACATGGAAGAGTTATGCTTGTTCTGTTCTGTTTCCTTTGTAGGGCCCTAATTCAGTCATGATTGTCCTTGTCATGCTGTTGAATATCGGGTTGGCCATTCTTTTTGTTCACTTTCTAACTTGATTGGAATTAGGAAAGGTAAGAATAGCCTTAATTTCTATATCAAATCACAGTATATAACATTTTTTTCCCATATTCAAATTTACTTTTTTTTTTTAACAACTACGTATTGTTCTTCACTTTAATTTTGGCTGCGCCTGAATGTGATTCAACATAGTTACCTAATGATGTAACTGTTTTGACCCTTCAGTGAAGTCATGACAACTAGTGGTGTTAGCCCACAGTTCTCTGCCGTGGTGTCATCAGCCCTTTAAATGGCACACACCAGTCAGACCCAGACTCAGGGAAGGAGGCTTGGAATTAGGATGGGATCGCAAGACAGACGAGACTTGGAAAAGGCATCCAGAGGGCCTGTTCAGTTCTTCTGGGAGAGTTTTGTGGCTTTGGGGTCCTCTGGGAGCTGAAGCAAGAGGCCATGTTGGAGAGCAAAACTTAATAATCATTCTTTTTTAAAATATGCTGAAGCAGCCCCGTCCGGCGAAGTTATTGGCATTGGCTACTCCATCTGTCCTAGCAGCATGTGACTAAACTGGAAATGTATGGAGCTGCGTGTTTGGTTTTTTTTTGTTGTTTTTTTTTGATGGAAGTCAACAGCTGCCTTACTATTTTACCATCTGACGTTTATAGTAGGGAGCTGGGGCAACAAATGACTGCCTGAGGAATGCACGCGGAGGGATTGTGTTGCTGTGGCCGGGGTTCCAACATTCACCCGTATCTCATTAGAAGACCTAGGCTGCAGCATCAGTCACCAGTCTTAGGCCGTGACCTGCTGCTCAGACATCTACCGCAACGTCCCAGGAGAGAACGTTGCATTTGCTTGTGCACGACTGTGTTCATTTCTGCTCTTGATTTAAATATGATGTATAGTCATCTACAGCGTGCAGTCCTGGTCGGATGAAACACTTGTTGCATCTCGAGGAAAAGGAATAACAATATCCTAGAGAAGACGTGTTTCTTTTGGTAGCAATACATGATTTTTTTCGTGTCATTTAGTCTTCCTAAACCTGTAAAAGGCTATTTATCCCTAGGATTTAGCAATTTCAAGGCATTATACCTTCCTAGGAAGTAGTTTTAAATGTTTTTAACATTACTGAGATGAATTATTTAAGCACTTAGGAGGTGCTAAATTTTAAAAGCTGACAGGCTACCGAATTGTAAGAAGTATAGTCAAAATGTTGCATGCATTGCAGTAATCGGCGTCTAAAGGATTCGGTTTCATTGCTGACGTACTTTACAACCAAATAAAATCTTGTCAGTGGCGATGTTAATTCCCATTAAAGTTAAGCAAGATGCTATTAATAACTGCTCTTCTTTCTTTTTTTCTTCCCAACTTAAATTTTTTGTCGAATACATTCAGGTAGAGCATAAAGCTTTTGTTGCATCTCTATGCCTTTCATGTTTTTCAAAGTACTTTTGTAATTTTATTTCACCTTTTAAAGGCTTAGCCATTTTTATTGATATATTTGTCTTTTGCAGTCCTTTGTTATTCTGACATAATCTGATTTTTTTTGGCCGTTTTATAATTTATCCTTTATTACTCAGAAGCATGCTTATGGAAACAACGTGGTCTTTATAAAAAGAATTATTTAAAAGGACATCAGGGGAGGAAAGGTATCAGTTAAATCTCTATAAGACATTACATTGTGGAGAGGGAGCTAGCTATTCCTAAGTATTTTCACAGTCTGCATGGTTTAATCAGATCTTTTTACCTCATTTGCTACCTTTCAGTGCAGAAGAGATTATTCACAAGTTAGCACAGGTGTGTACTGAACGCTTTGTCACCTGCAGGGTAGTAATCCAGTGGTATTTTTTACAGAAGTACAATATGTTGAGAATCCTGGGTGTGACCAATATGGAATAAAGAAGAAAGCAGGAAGAGAGCAAATGAAATTTTCAACTTGTATATGTACTTATTTTTTACATTTTGCTTTGACTTTTAAATTTAGGAAGTATGTTTTTACCCAAGAAACATTTAAATTCCTGTGTCAGTCTCAATACTCCCACTGCTCCTTCTTAACCCTGCAGCTCTATTGCTGGGAAAGCTGATTTTTTTAAAAAATAAAATATTTAATCTTATTAAGTGTTTATTTAAAATGCATAATGCTTTGGAAATAATGGGTAACAGATAACTAAAGGATATGTTTATAAGGTGAGCATGTTGGTTCCATTTATAAATATATGTATGATTTATAAGCTTTTTTAAAACAAAGCTCAAATTGTTGGTATTTTTCTAAAATGTGCACAGCTGTATTTTACATGAAAGGCTCTTTCTAATGGGTTATACTGTACTCTACATTTTGGACAGCACATGAAGTCTGCCAATGTACTTAATAAAACATGATTTTCTTTATTTAAAGTTTCTTGCTGTGAAAAAGAACTCCCTACCTGTGAGTTCCTTTATTTATAATCCTCAAAACCAAAATGTATAATGTACAGTTTTCACAACTGTATCTGCTCTAATAAAAAAAAAACTTGATTATTAATAAAGTTTCAGGTGTGTTTCCTTTGTGAGTAAATTACTGTCTTGAGTTACATGGAATTTTTTGTAGGGGGTGGTTATTCAAAGAAAGACCTGAGATTTAACAATAGAAATGTGGGTGAAAAATGCTCAAAGCAGCCACACAGCAAAAGGTTGTTATACTGCACCATTATTTCTTTCTCCCTGGGCCTTTCAAATAATTTTGTAAAATACATTCATTGCTCTGCTTAGTGCCTTCATTAATTAATTGGATTAGTGCCTTATCCAAGGTTTTAAGTCTCCTCCTATTAAAGGAAAACTCCAAGTTGGAGTAAATCTCCCTTTTGCATGGGTATTTTCAAATAATTAGTCTTTTGACTGTTGTGCCCCAAATAAACTAATGTGTTGCCATGGCCCCTACTGCTTAGGCACACTTCTGGAGGTGCAAGCACACTGTGCAGTTGAATAAACTTGCTGCCACCCAAATTTCCAGCCCCTGGGCTCCCTTGGAAGCTATGCTCAGCACTGGCCCAGGCTGGCTAGACATGAAGGCAGGCTTCCTATGAGCTATAATAAAAGGACCTTCTTGAAAACAGCTTCCCAGGGAGTTGTCATGGTGCTTTTAAATTCCCAAATTAGTCCTGCTGAGGGCCTAGGTATACCCCATATACAAAATGCACAAAGTTATCACTTCTAGGTATTAATAGATTTGTCAGCTTAAATGATGAATCTCCTAGCAAATTCTATAGGAACAGAACACAGAATAAACTTGTTTTGGAGTAGGCAGGGAAAGCACAGGGTGCTAGAAAGGTTTATTGATTCCAGTTTCATGCCCAAACCACACATTTTGATGGCTGAAGCGAAAGCTGAGGTGAAGACTATGTGGTTGGGAAATCTGGAAGATATTCTACATGCCCTTTTAGTGCAGTAACTTTTTCAAGAGGCATGGTGAGCAGATTCCCCAGGCCATACACTCAGTACAGCTTACAGCCCACACTTTGGAAGGTTCCTAGTGGCTGTAAACATGGCATCTTCTGACAGTACAGTGTAACTAACACTTCCGCAGGCTGTATTTGATAACCCCAAATTTGTGAATCATCTATTTCCAACTTTTCCTTCTTAACCAGACAAGCACTGAAAAGTACTTAATCGTTCTGGAATAGCCTCTGTGGGGGTCTGATTTATGGGAGTGGGAGAAAATAACAAAATGTATAGAATGAACACTGACCAATGCATTGAATATGGATGAAATTCTGGCTGTGGTCATGATTGATTGTGGATCCTTCCCTAATCTGTGCCCCCTACTTTCCTCCTCTGTAAAATGGGCATAACCATACCACTGACTTCACAGGGTAGTTATGAGGACAGATGAGCTTGTTTCCATGAAGGGCTCACTACACTGCCTGGTGCATAGTAATTGCTTTGCACATGTTAGCTTTTACTAACTGGAGAAACTAGGAAAAAATTAATTTCTGTAAGTGTCTCAAACATTAAAAAATATAGTGCAATCCCACTGAGGACCTCTTTGTAAAGGTTAATTATGCCACCAGTCATGTGATGTTCTTTCTTCAGTGGTGATCACTGAGTCTTTCTCATGGTAAAAATCAAAGGCCACAGAGTTCCTTCTCAATGCTAAAATGGCATTTGTGGTATAATAGAATATGCGGCAATTGCTTCTTTGCAAAGAACTTTCACATCAGCATCTCATTAGATTCTTA
The DNA here is from genome assembly GCF_030020395.1 of Manis pentadactyla. NCBI lineage: Eukaryota > Metazoa > Chordata > Mammalia > Pholidota > Manidae > Manis > Manis pentadactyla. The sequence goes on from NC_080021.1 coordinate 63,248,800, forward strand.
CAAGACCCCTATGAAAGATTTTCTCCAGTTAAATGACTTGCCCAAAGTCACACAGTCAAAAAGTTATAAAAATCTATATCAGAATCCATATCTGACTAATGTTGTGCTTTCTCATTCCATGTATTTGCTAACATTATTCCACACTGTTATACTCATCGACCATGAAAAGATGGAAAATACAATGAAATTCAAGGTAGCAGTGTGGATTGAATGAACCCATTTCCACAAGTTCTGAATAATGTATTTATAATCCTCCTGCTTCATGACTTTTAGTAAGGTATTTATATATGACATTTATTTTGGAAACATAAAATACTAAATATTAACAAAAGTTTAGCACTTAATGATATCTTGGTATTTTGGAACAAGAAGCACATTATAAATGAACTTGATCTCTAGGATTAACCCAGTAATTGCACATAGTGCCTAAAAGACCTAAAAGATTTAGACAAATATCATGATGTTCCTTTGAGACTTTATCTTAGTGTTCCATAAAATGTCCTTTGTGTTCTCTTGAATTCTAAGTTTGATTTAGGTAAACTCAGAATTATTGCAAAAATGAGGGCCTGAGATTTGCTCAGCTAGTGATTGAGAAAGCTGTTCACTTACTGTGGTAAAGAATGTATCAATCTTTGAAAAGGATTTTAGAGGGAAGATTTAGAGGCAGAGACAAATTCAGCGGAAGATGATTACACTGTTGATGTACAAGTCTTTCCTTGTCCCCATCCTTGCCCCAAGCAAACGCATTCTTGAAATATCAAGAGCATGGAATTCATGATATTTTCTAACAGGAAAGCAATGGAGGTCACATTCTTGTCACTTATAGCACATACTTGGAAGAAAACAATCTGATAAATATCATATGCCCTGTGCAGTAAAAGCAGGACAGGCAAAAGAAGCCAAAGGTCCTCTAATTTTCTCACATTCTGGGCATGTTTTTACAAGAGTATCCAACCACTAGAGCAAATATCTAGAGATCAGGTAGCTGCTCCTGAAGCTGATAAAGACCAAGAAGATACTTGAACACAGCATTGTCATAGGGTTAACAGGTGGTGGGATCCATCACCTAAGAATTAGATATAGCATTTTAAAAGAAGTTGTGCATCAGATATTGGGCCAAATAAAAGTTAGCAGCGGCTTATAAACACTCTAATCCATATGATATTCAAAAGGATCAACAAGTAACAATTAACTCTGTTGTTAACTCAGTCCACTGAAGCCAAGCAAGAATTTGTGACATAAGCTCAACACAAAGTACCAAAGAATATACCTGGGCTCAAAAATAACGTTTGATGTTATCCATGTGTTTGTTATGATACAACAAGCAATAAGAATTCAGCATAATTTTTCATTTCTCAGTCTCCACTTCATTTCCCAATAGTTCCTTATTTATTGGTTTTTCTTCCATTGGAATTTTTGTGCACAGAAACATCTTGCCATTTTTTTCTATTAATCATGTCCATTTTTTTCTTCACAAAAGACTATGACTAATCTAAAAGATCCTAGACTATATTTGAGGGTTTCCATTGGTTCACTTGGATTAACAATTTACCTGTATTTGTGTTGACATTCTGAAGACTGAGTAAATTAGAAAGGAAGCACTTGAACCTATTTGCTGTCCTGCCATAAACTTCCAAGAATTTTAATAACTGCCTGTGTATTCAGTGCACTGCCTAATGCCTTAGTACTCTGCAAACCCTCCATCATCCCTAATCATAGTTCCTGCCACTCTCTCCAGGCCAATAGCATGATTAGACACACACAATTCACCAATGCAGTTTGACAAACATGTCATTTATTGACAATATCAATTCAAAAAGAGAAGCATCAACAGGCCTAAATTCAGGCATGCCACTCTCAGATTTCAGTGCATGGAAACAGCCACACACTTCTTTTGCGTCATCCCCACAGTCATTGGCTTTACCAGCACCAAATATCACATGTCCATTTTGTACACTAATGATTGGGGACTGTAAAGTGGAAACAATAATATCCGCCTTATAGTATTTTTGTAAGAATCAGAGTAGGTAACTTCAATCAACTTCGCAGCACATGATAGACACTCAACATACAGTAAATACTATTACATTTAATAATCTAACTTTATTAGCAAATTGTACTTGTTCCTTCATCAAGCATTTATTACAATCTGTCAAAATAACTTTCCAGGCCCAGGATGGAGCCACACCTATCCACAGTGCCACATCAGCAAACCAAAACTTGAGTAATTTTCAGGTCCCTGTAAATGCTTTGCTTGAGGAGAAATGCAGTATATCCAGTGAGCCAGTCCCCAAACTCCAAGTCAACTCTAGGCCTTCTCACCCCAGACAAGGGAGGTTGACTTTGTGGCCCCAGCCAATAAGATACTACTTTTGTCTCCTTTGTTCTTTATTCTTTAATCCAAAAAAAGCTTCTTGTCTTCTTCCCCATTTTGCAGTTCTCCAAAAGGAGACTGTTCACTTCTTGACATGTTAAATGTCTGCTTGTATCACATAACTTGTTTGCTTTAATCATTTTTAACTACTAAATTGAAATTTAAATTCACTGAATTGAAATTCCTTGATTATTAAGCATTAGGTCCTGCCCTAAAGAATGTATTCTGCCTATAGAATCAATTGTACTTTAAACAATTAAATGAGTTCCTTCTCAAAAGTAAGGGCAGACAAAGAAACCCAAAGCTCCTAATAATCTGCAGAAGGTACACTGTGGGGCCTCAACACATTTCTCTGGAGAAGCTTAGGAATATTTAATAATGCAGAACACTCATTATATATACTAAATACAACTATTCATTAATGTCTATTATTCACAAAAACTGTACAATAAAGAGATACAATTAAGGTGTATGAGAAAGGAGTCTGACAAAGGCTTGCCACAATGATTATACTCTTGGTTGTAGGAACAAATTTCCTGATGCATGTAGAGCATCAAGATTTTCACTGATACACAGGAGTGTGTTCAAGGGCTCAGCTGTTATATTTAATCACTGTGGTTAAGAACATAAGCAAATGGCTCTGACTTTAGATAAAATTAAAATATATTTAATCAGAAATAATAGCATGACAAAAAATCATAATGTCAGATCTTCCAGAGCTGAGTAGTGTACATTAGTTTACATGTTCTGTCATTAATACTTATGGAGAAAGAGAAAATAGAATAAGAAGTTATCTGCCCCATTTCAGTGTAGACATCCACAGAGCTTATCTTGAATCCTTCATGAAGCTAAACTCAGGTACTTTTAAACAAGTAACAGGAAGCAATTCTGCTTGAAACAAATGTCATTTACTATTTTAAGGAAAACCTGACATTAGATGAAAGTCATCTCTTGGGTCTTTAAATAGCTTTTATATCACTAAAATATACACACACGCTCACTTTTTCCCCCTCTCACTAAATCTCATTCTGCACTGACCATAACAGGAAGCTGCCTCCATTTCAGTGGTTCTCAAACTTTGATGAACATTAGGGTCACCTGGAGGTAGAATACTGCTGCTCCCTGCCAGCAGTTTCTGGTTGCCTAGGTCAGGGAATTTGCAATTCTAACATGTCCCCAAGTGATGGTGCCGGTCAGGGCACCACACCTAGAATACCACTTCTCTATGGAATCCAGCAGTGTACAAGTATGAAGTACCAACTATGGTCAAAGCCCTTTGCTTGTTAAGAAGAAAGAAGAGTCAAGAATATACATATACATCCCCACATTTGTGTAACAATCATGTTATTCAATCCTTGTAACTCAGTGAGCTTGGAAACATTTTCCCCATTTTGCATATGAGAAAATCAAGACCTAGAGGAGCAGAGACTATGAACAAAACACAGCTGATAAGCAGCAGAGCTAAGACTCCCACCCAGGTGCCTCTGGCTCTAAGTCCTGGCTGTTCCTTCCACTACATCTCCACAACTCGCCTGTCCTCTGGCCACCAAGAGGTTAGAACACAAGTCACAGCTGGAGAGCCCTTCTGACTGCCATCAAGCAAGACAACCTGAAGGCTGAGTTCTAGGGTTAATTGGGACAAAACTTTGTTATGTGAAGCTGAAGGCAGTACATCACCATTACATGAATGAGAGTCAGTCTCAAATCCCTGTAGTAGTTTATCTATAGACATTTCTCTGAAGCCACAGATGAAATTGGACTTCATTCTTTAAGATTTGTGCACTTAGGTACTTCTGTTTTATCAGACAGTGCTCACATTTGCAAGCCTACACACAGCTCCTGTCCGTGTGGATTTTCTCCCCTAGTTTTGACAAAAAAAAAAAAAAAATGTAGTGAAAGATGATGACAGTGTCTGCCACAGATTCTGTCATGTCCTGCTGACTTTTCCTCAGTGACCACCAGGCTGAAAGCGGAAGCCCAATTATCAGAGAGAAGGCAGAGATTGGCAGGAAGCAAGGGGGCTTTTAAGAAAACATCCTGATCCTTATTTTTCTCAGTAGATATATGTAGGATTTAGGAAATCAATCCTTCAAAGAGCATCAGACAAGTTCCCTAACTAGCCTCGGAGAGTTTATTTTCAACATTGAGATTTCCTACAAATGGCAAGAGTAGAGAAAACATATGGAAGAGAAAATAGAGTCTCAATAAACATGCAAAGATGTTCAACCTAACTGGTAGCCATGGAAAGGCAAATTAAAACAATGAGATTTTTTAAAATTCAGTGTTGGCCACATTAAGTATATTTTTAGCTGAAGTAGAAAAAGACCTTAATTTGGAGTCAACCCTGAACCTCAACTCCAGATCTTCTTTATTTTCCTTGCTCTGGGAAGCTCTCCCAGCCTCCAAAAATGCCCCTACTCAAAGACCCCAAACTACCTTGCTTGATTCTTAGCAGTTCCACACGTAAATCATCTGTTTTTCAAATCTGCCTCCACTACCAAGCTACGCACTTCTTGTAGACAGGGACTTTGCCCAATGCTTCCACTCCAGCAGTGCCCGGAACATACATATATCCAATAAAACTTATGAGTGAATCATAAAAATGAAATAACTTTGTACACTTATATAACTCACATACTAGTATAAGAAAGCCATCTCCCACAATATGCCCTGAGGACATGACCTCCCAACTCTTTTGTCTTACAGTTTTAATATTACTTTGCTAAATGGAGGGGTAGGGAGTAAATAGTTTCAGAAGAATAAGAAGTTTTAAACATACACAGAAATCCTGTTCTGATATCACTCATTTCCATTTGGCAAAAACTATGGCTGAGTGCCTTCATAAAATTGGATGGCTAAGCAATTTGATAATACATCCCAGAAGACCAACAAGTCATCTTATTTTGATGAAGAAAATGATTTGTAATCAACAAGTATAAAGTTTCAGTTAAGTGCCATGAATTATAGAGATCTGTTGTACAACACTGTGCCTAGAGATGATTGAATTGTATGCTTAAAAATCTACTAAGAGGGGAAAAACATGGTGGCATGAGGAGGAAGAAACTTCCTCCCAAAATATATATATATAAATGAAAATACAGCAAATACAAAGAACCCTAAAGAGTGGCCCAAAGACTGCAGAACACACTGCCTACATCTGGAGAAAAGAGAAGACCTCAGGGAAAAGGGTAAAGTAGCAAAGGCATGATCCAGCAGGACCCAAACCCTCCCTGCACCACAGCTCACAGGTGGAAGGAAGAGAAAAGGATCAGGGAGGGAGTAGAATCCCAGGACTGCTAAACATCCAGCTCTGGAGATCTTCTCCAGGAACACAAATCTCCATTACATGGTGCTCTGGAGATTAGTGGGGTTGGAAAGCAGAGACAGGCAAAATACTCAGAGAGACTGAGATTCCAGATGCTTGTGAAGAATAGGTATGCACAACTGGCCACTCCAGGACAAAGGAAGGGCAAGCACTTTGAAAGACTTCTCAACAGAGAAAGGGAAAGGGGCAAAGATTACACAGAGCTCGCTGCTCAGGAGAAATGGCAAGTGGACAAAATCATTCTAGCACACTCAGTTGAGCAGGTTGAGAACTTTCAGGAGCTTCAGACACTCCAACTCCCTGGCTGGCAATGCAGCCCTGAGGGCCCCCACTGTGATAGGCACCTGGCTGCTCCTTCATCCCAGCAGGCTCTGGTCAGCACACCTGATGTCCCCACCATTGCACCAGGCCAGCCAGAGGGTGACCCTGCCTACAGCAGCTACAGGAACAAAATGCAGAAGCTTCTCCCTGATTGCATGGCCCACTGAACCTGGCAGTGGAGGCAGGCACTGCAGTGGGAAGCAGGAAAGAGCTCTTTCTTCAGAGCAGGTGCTGATGTTGCTCACCTGTGACCCATACCATTGCTCCAGGTAGTCCACAACTTCAGAGAATAGAGCTTCTGGGCACTAGAGGACACCACCTACACAAAGTTATTATTCCATAGGAATCACTAGAATTAAATGGCAAAAAAATTGTACAAATAAGAATTCAAAAGGCCAGAAAGAGGATTAAGTGAAACTGAAACCGCCAATCCTCTAGATAAAGATTTCAAAATAAAAATGATAAACATGCTCACAAAGCTACAGAAAAATATCCAAGATCTCAGGAGGACTTCAAGAAAGGGACAGAAACCTTGAAAAATACAGTATCCGAAATGAAACATACAATGGAGGGATTTAAAAGTAGATTAGATGAGGTAGAGGACATGGTAAATGGAATAGAAATTAGAGAACAGGAATACAAAGAAACTGAGGCACAAAAAGAAAAAAGGATCTCTACAAATGAAAGAATAACAAGACAACTCTCTGACCAATCCAAATGGAACAATATTTACATGATAGGGTACCAGAAAAGAGAAAGAAAAAGGGATACAAAGACTCTTTGAGGAAATAATTGCTGAAAACTCCCCCAATCTGGGGAAGGAAATAGTCTCTCAGGTCATGGAAGTGCAGAGATCTCCCAACACAAGAGACCCTAGGAAGACAACACAAAGACATACAATAATTAAAATGGCAAAGATCAAGGACAAGGAGAGAGTATTCAAAGCAGCCAGAGAGAGAGAAAAGATCACATACAAAGGAAAGCCCATCAGGCTATCATCAAATTTCTCAGCAGAAGCCTTATAGGCCAGAAGGGATTGGCATGATATATTTAATGCAATGAAACAGAAGGGCCTCGAACCAGAATACTCTACCTGGAAAGATTATTATTTAAATTTGAAGCGGGGATTAAACAATTTCCAGATAAGCAAAAGATAAGGGAATTTACCTCCCACAAGCCATCTCTAAAGTGTATTTTAAAAGGACTGCTATAGATGGAAGTGCTCCTAAGGCTAAATAGCTGTCACCAGAGAAAATAAAATGACAGTAAAAGAAGTAGACCAATTAACTATTAAGCAAATGCAAAATTAAATCAACTACAACCAAAGTCAGTCAAAGGATACACAAAGAGTACAGAATATGATACCCAATACATAAAGAGTAGAAGAGAAAGAAGGGAGGGGGGAAAAAAGAACCTTTATGTTTTGTTTGAAATAGCATAATAAGGGAGTTAAGTTAGACTGTTGGATAGTAAAGAAGCTGCCCTTGAACCTTTGGTAACCACAAATCTAAAGCCTACAATAGAGTAAGTATATATCAATTGATAACCACCCTAAATGTAAATGATATGAATGCACCAATCAAAAGACATACAGTTACTGAATGGATAAAAAAATACAAGACCCATCTATATGCTCTCTACAAGAGACTCAAGTCAAACCCAGACCTACACAGACTGAAAGTGAAGGGATGGAAAAAGATATTTCATGCAAATAATAGGAAGAAAAAAGAAGGAATAGCAGTACTTATATCAGAAAAAATAGATTTCAAAACAAAAAAAGCAACAAGACACAAAGATGGACATTACATAGTGATAAAGGGGTCAGTCCAACAAGAGGATTAGTTATAAATACCTCAAACCAGAATACTCTACCTGGAAATACTATGATTTATATTTGAAGCAGGGATTAAACAATTTCCATATAAGCAAAAGATAAGGGAATTTACCTCCCACAAGCCATTATAAATACCTATGCACCCAACATAAGAGCACCTGAAATGTGAAACAAATATTAACAGAATTAAAGGGGGAAATATAATGCAATGCATTAATTTTAGGAGACTTCAACACACCACTCACTCCAAAAGACAGATCAACCAGACAGAAAATAAGTAAGGAGACAGAGGTATTGAAAAACACATTAGAACAGCTGGACCTAACAGACATCTACAGACTCCACCCAAAAGCAGCAGGATACACATTCTTCTCAAGTGCACATGGAACATTTTCAAGAATAGAGTACATACTAGGCCACAAAAAGAGCCTCAGTAAATTTAAAAAGATTGAAATTGTACCAACCAGCTTCTCAGACCACAAAGGTATAAAGCTAGAAATGAATTACACAAAGAAAAAAAAAAGCCCACAAACACATGGAGGCTTAACAACATACTCCTAAATAATCAAATGACCAACTAAAAACAGAGATCAAGCAATATATGGAGACAAATGAAAACAACGACTCAGCACCCCAAAAGCTTCAGGATACAGCAAAGGCAGTTCTAAGAGAAAAGTATATTGCAATACAGGCTTACTTCAAGAAAGAAGAACAATCCCAAATGCACAGTCTAAACTCACAGTTAATGAAACTAGAAAAAGAAGAACAAATGAGACCCAAAGTTAGTAGAAGGAGGGACATAATAAAGATCAGAGCAGAAATAAATAAAATTAAGAAGAATAAAACAATAGAAAGAATCAATGAAAGCAGAAGCTGGTTCTTTAAGAAAATAAACAAAATAGATAAACCCCTAGCCAGACTTATCATGAAAAAAAGAGAGTCTACACACATAAACAGAATCAGAAGTGAGAAAGGAAAAATTACTACAGACACCACAGAAATACAAAGAATTATTAGAGAATACTATGAAAAAATATATGCTAACAAACTGGATAACCTAGAAGAAATGGACAACTTTCTAGAAAAATACAACCTTCCAAGGCTGACCCAGAAAGAAACAGAAAATCTGAACAGACCAATTACTAGCAACGAAATTGAATTGGTAATCAAAAAACTACCTAAGAAGAAAACCCCTGTACCAGATGGCTTCATTGCTGAATTTTATCAAACATTTAGTGAACACCTAATACCCATCCTCCTTAAAGTTTTCCAGAAAGTAGAAGAAAACAGAATACTTCCAAACTCTTTCTATGGGCCAGCATCACCCTAATACCAAAACTAGGCAAAGACACCACAAAAAAAGAAAATTACAGACCAATATCCCTGATGAACATAAATACAAAAATAGTCAACAAAATATTAGCAAACTGAATTCAAAAATACATCAAAAAGATAATCCATCATGACCAAGTGGGATTTATTTCAGGGATGCAAGGATAATACAATATTTGAAAACTCATCAGCATCATACACCACATCGACAAAAAGGATAAAAATCACATGATCATCTCAATAGATGCTGAAAAAGCATTTGACAAAATTCAACATCCATTCATGATAAAAACTCTCAACAAAATAGGTATAGAGGGCAAGATATACCTCAACATAATAAAGGTCATGTATGACAAACCCACAGCCAACATCATACTTAGCATTGAAAAGCTAAAAGATTTTCCTCTAAGATTGGGAACAAGACAAGGATGCCCACTCTCACCACTTTTATACAACATAGTACTGGAGGTCCTAGCCATGGCAATCAGACAACACAAAGAAATAAAAGGCCTCCAGATTGATAAAGAAGAAGTTAAACTGTTACTGTTTGCAGATGACATGATATTGTACATAAAAAGCCCTAAAGAATCCACCCTAAAACTACTAGAACTAATAACTGAATTCAGCAAAGTTGTAGGATACAAAATTAATGAACAAAGCTGGCAGGATAATGCTCCCTAACTTCAAGCTCTACTACAAAGCCACAGTAATCAAAATAGTTTGGTACTGGCACAAGAACAGACCCACAGATCAGTGGAACAGAATAGAGAGCCCAGATATGAACCCACACATATATAGCCAATTAATATACGATAAAGGAGCCATGGCCATACAATGGAGAAATGACAGTCTCTTCAACAACTCGTGTTGGCAAAACTGAACACCTACCTGTAAATGAATGAAACTGGATTATTGTCTAACTCCAAACACAAAAGTAAACTTGAAATGGATCAAAGATCTGAATGTAAGTCATGAAACCATAAAAGTCTTAGAAGAAAACAGGAAAAAAATATCTTGAATATAAACATAAGCAATTATTTCCTGAACACATCTCCTCGGGCAAGGGAAATAAAATAAAAAATGAACAAATGAAACTACATCAAACTAAAATGCTTCTATAAAGCAAAGGACCCCATCACCAGAACAAAAAGGCATCCTACAGTATGGGAGGATATATTTGTAAATGACTTATTCAGTAAGGGGTTAACATCCAAAATGTATAAAGAGCTTACACACCTCAACACCTAAAAAGCAAATAACTCAATTAAAAAATGGGCAGAGGATCTGAACACTTCTCCAAAGAAGAAATTCAGATGGCCAACAGGCACATGAAAAGATGCTCCACATAGTTAATTATCAGGGAAATGCAAATTAAAACCACAATGAGATATCATCTCACACCAGTTGGAATGGTCAACATCCAAAAGACAAGAAACAACAAATGCTGGCAAAGATGTGGAGAAAGGCAACCCCTCCTACACTGTTGATGGGAATGTAAATTAGTTCTACCATGTGGAAAGCAATATGAAGTTCCTCAAAAAACTAAAAATAGAAATACCATTTGACCCAGTAACTCCACTCCTAGGAATTTACCCAAATGAAACAAGATCTCTGATTCAAAAAGACATATGCACCCCTATGTTTAAGGCAGCACTATTTACAATAGCCAAGGTATGGAAACAACCTAAGTGTCCATCAGTAGATGAATGGATAAAGAAGAGGTGGTACATATACACAATGGAATATTATTCAGCCATAAGAAAATAAATCCTACCATTTGCAACAACATGGATGGAGCTAAAGGGTGTTATGCTCAGTGAAATAAGCCAGGCAGAGAAAGACAAGTACCAAATGATTTCACTCATCTGTGGAGTATAACAAAGGAAAACTGAAGGAACAGAACAGCAGCAGACTCAGACTCCAAGAAGGGACTAGCGACTACCAAAAGGGAGGGGTGGGGAAGAAGGGGAGGGAGGGTGAAGGGATTGAGGGGCATTATGATTGGCACACATGGTTTGGGGGTGGTTATGGGAAAGACAGTGTAGCACAGAGAAGAGAAATAGCATCTTTCTATGCTAATGGACGGTGACTGCATTGGGGGGATGACTCAATAACATGGGTAAATGAATGTAGTAACCACAATGTTGCTCATGTAAAACCTTCACAAGATCGTATATCAATGATACCTTAATTTCTTTTTAAAACTACTAAGAGGGTAGGCCTCATGCTGTGTTCTTACCCAATTTTAAAAAAATTTTTTTAATTATTTAACATCTTGAAATTTTTTAGGAGTTTAGGATTAGGTGAATGGCAGCGTGTATGCTGGGAGCTCATTCAGAGACGAGAGTTCCTGATCCCTCTTTTACCTTAGAGTGGCAGCTGTTGAAATGAAGAGAAATGGAGAGTTAGAGCCACACTGAGGAGACAGACCTAACACCAAATGGTGCTTGATTTGGTATAGTGAGTCAGGGAAAAGTAAGATTCAAGAATTGACATCATCCAGATTTCAAGCTTGAGCAACCATGTGCCTGTTAGGGCCCCTAACTAAGACAGGGAGGATGGGAGGAGGCACTGATGAACCGAAGAAACTGAATTCAGTTTGAGGCATCACAGACCTGAGATATTTGACAGCTGGGCCAAGTGGAGAGAATGCTGTTGGGTACACAAGTCCAAGGTTCAAGAGAACTCTCCATGATCACAGTAAGCACTGAGTATAGAGTAAAAGCACCCACTGCTACACAATTATTTGTTCTCTTTACAAAAGAGTCATTCATTAGAGCAGGTTTCTCAACAAGATTGTATTCAAATTTTTTGTGTGTGGTACAATATATGTAACATAAATATACCATTTTAACAATTTATAGATGTACAGTTCAGTGGTCTTAAGTACATTCACATTGGTATACAACCATCACCACCATCGACCTTCAGATTTCTAAATTTGAGGTTTTTAAAACTAGTCTCTTACCAAAAGTAACTCTTTCGTAATTTGAGCTTTTTAAATTGTTACTGAGGCATCTGAAGTTACAATCACTAGTTTTATCACTAAATCTGAGGTCACTGATGATCACACCAAATGTACGATTTTTCTAAGCCATTTTACAACAAAGAATTTGGTGACCAAACTGCAGTAAATAGCTGTGAATGCTTAAGCTTTAGCAGAATCCTGAAGGGTCATGAAAGTTTTTCTTTACAGGGAGGAGCCTGGACCTTGCCGTCAGGCCTGAGAGCAGAAGAGGGGCAGCTGCTAACCACTATGGCCCAAGCCCCTTTCTGCAGGAGGTGGGACTGGAGGCTTTGTCCTCCTTCCTGTTGTTTTGCCTTCCTGGGCAATTGAGCTGACTGCCCAACTCATAAATTTAAAAAGTGACAAAGTTTAATCTTGAAATCTACAATTATGTTTTAGTTATTATCTAGTTGGAGAGCTCGATTTATTTATTGGGGGGAAAATAAAGAAGAAACAAAAAGGGAAACTTCTGAAGACCCTGGTCAACTCAACAGGCAAATTTCTCTCTTCTAAAATGATCTTTCAGATCTCTTATCCCCTAGGAAACAGAGATGACTCACTCATCCATGAAAATGTCCATTGATCTACAGTTAAGTGATCACTGGATGAACAAGAACTATAAACTGCCAAAATCTGCTGAAATCTCAGCATCTTAAAAATCTCCCACTAGGGTAGTGAATCATTGTCAGGCAATCTCATTCCTCTTTGCCAGATTTTTGTTTTCTCAGCCTCTCTTAATCCTTGGAGGTGACCATGTGACCTAATTCTGGCCAATAAAACTCAGCAGAGACTTCTGGAAAATTTTGTTTCCCTGATAAAAGAGATAAATAGCAGAGACCTCAGTGTTGCTCCACCTTTTTTCTTTCTATTCATGCATATTGAATCACCCATCACTGCCATTCTAATTTGGCTCCTCCTTCCCACGGGTGGGTAGGGCCTTATGCCATGGCAACGAGCCTGAGTTTAAGACTAAACATCCATCAAGAATGGGGAAGCAGAAAGTTGGAAAGAGCTTGGATCTTTAATAACAATGTTTAACTTTTCTTGCAAACAGCAAACGTCATTATGGTTTAATCCCCTTTTTAAAGAGTCTCAGCTGCTATTACAATGATAATAAGGGAAAATAATTTCGGCATTGTGTAAGTATGGAAGGGATTATCAACAGTATTCATGCATATGCCTCTACCCTAAAAATAAAAGACCATTTTACAAACATCTAAGCTTGGTAGCATTGGACTTAAAAAACAACGAAAACTTAACAAGACATCAACACAACCTCCTAACTCCACGGTCCGTCCTGAGCAGTTCAACTAGAGTGGTTCACTCTCCTCTGCAGGTCCATCCTCCCAGGGCACCCCCCTCCCCAATTCCCAAATCTCATAAATTGCACCAATCAGGCTTTACCCAGTCACTACCATTTACTGAGTGCTGATCACGTGCTGGCCTATTGTAAATGCTTTGTGATATCCTCTCATTTAATGTATTCTTAATTCTATGGAGGAGTCATTGTCATCCTGATTTTACAAGTGAGAAAAAAAAAATCAGACTCCATGAGGTGCCGTATATCCAGTGGCACCCTCACAGCTAGTAGTAACAAAGCTGGAATTTGAAACCAAGTCTATTTTTGAAGCCTGTCTCATAGGGTTTGTAAGAGCTGACTTGCCAGTTTCTTTTAATGGCATTATCGGCCACCATTCCCTAGAGGCTGAACTCGGACTTGTCTCTGTAGAAGCCTTGTTACCTCCCACACATTGTGCTTCTAGTGTGTCTCAGATGACACCCCCCTTTTCAATCCCATCACCGCCATTCTAATTTGGCTCCTCCTTCCCATGTGTGTGTGGGGCACGGGAGAATCCTAACTGGTCTCCCTGCCCCCTGTCTGCCCTTCCTATTGCTGCTGCTAGGACTTGCCAGAGATGCAAAGCCAAATCTTTCTGTAACTTAGCTCTGAACCCACCACCTCCTGAGAGAATGTACACGGTCTTCACTGTCCTAAAAATTAGAGGAAACAGTCCTCCTGCATTCCCAGAACCAGGCCAGACCCTTTCTGGTACAAGGCTCTTGGTGTCTGACAAAGAACGGCCAGAGGCTACTCCCAGAGGGCTGGTCCCCTGCTGAGTTTTGTCTTTCCAACTGGCCAGCCCTTGGCCATGAGAACTCTGCCAGGGTAGGGGCAGAGAGCCTCTCAGAAAACACACTGTCAACTCTGTCCCACTAGGCATAAAAAAGTGTGCCCTTTGACAAGAATTTAAGGGTTTAAGAAGAAGGCAGGGGCCAGGGACAGACCGCAGGTCCTGTGAAAGCATACGCTAATGGGCTCTCCATCCACCTTCCACGTTCATCTCTGCCCCCACCACACAGCACCTGAGGAATGGACGAAGCCTACAGAATCAGCTGCAGCCCGGAGCTACAAGTGATTGTCTGAATCTGGATACTGGAGCGCAGGTGAGGCTCCCCGGGAAGCCGACTGCCCAGGGGATAGCTTGCAGGAGTCTGGGAGCAGGGTGAGCACCGTGGAAGGAGCCCTCGGGAGCCCCGGGGAGCTGGGGGCTCAGAGAGCCTCTGGGCCCACCGCCCCAGCCTTGGGTCGTGGGCAGTGCCTCCCAGTAGCTACCGCCCTGGAATTCCCTCTCTTAAGCCAAGTCCAGGGGGAGATGGGCTCCCTCGGGAGAAGTCCCTGAGCTCCTCTGAGCGCCGCCAGCACAACCCCGGCAGCTTTGGTTTCATAGCCCGATTTCCCTCAGAGGGACCAGACGGGTCCCCCCTTGAAGGCAGCGACACAGCCATTCATTCGCCCAGCCCTCCCCGTGCTGGGCCTTCCTGCCCACGGAGACTACTTCCACAGGAAGAAAGTGGGCTCTGGACGGGAATTCTTACTTGCTCAAGCAGCTCAAACTCTTTCCTACAAATACCTGGACCGTAAAATGGAGATAACATACCAGGCCTCCCTGTGGGTTGTTCATTCAGGCAGCAGACCTACACCAAGAGGCCAGGATGTAAAAACTGCCCTTTTCATATATTATTCCGAGTTCTTAGAACATTTCACTTTTTACACAAGCAATGTCATTACAGAAGGGCAAACTGCATGGTGCTTCCAAGGTCACACAGCTGTGAGGGCTCTAACAGGCCCTTCATTCTAAGTGTGTCCGATGCCAAAGTCTGGGTCCCTGATGCTGCTTCACACCTGAGGAACCCCTCAGGGTGGCTGACATTTTACTTTGTTCGTGTACCACCATGGCCCTCAACTTTCTTAACGGGGCAATCAAGACCCTCTGATTTGACTCCAAACCATTTTCCTACTTCAGCTCCCAGCACGTGCCTCCAGCTCACGGGTCTGTTCCCTGAGCCCAGCATTCATCGTCCTCATCCTCCCCAGCTGAAGCCTTGCCGTCTCCATAACCCAGCTGAAACACTCTCCCTCCCTGAGGCTTTCCTCACCTGCCATTTTGAATTAATGGACTCCTTCTATGCGCGAAAACACTTCATTCCTATTTCACATAAGCTCTTACGTCATGATCCTCTGTACCATGTCGTTACTTATAAGTCCCTCTTCTTCCATTGTAAACTCCTTAAGAAAAGATATCAGTCACCATTGTACTCCTTGTAGCAAAAAAAAAGGTGTTTTACAGTCCTAAGAGCTCAAAATGCATCTATTGAATTGAATTTCTTCAAAACCCATAATTCTTTAGTTCCAGAAAACCTTTTTAAAGCTCTAATTTCATTTTCTTAAGATTTTTCACAATTTTAGGGGGGTAAAGTTTTCTTACCTTGTCTATAGAAGGACTTTGCTTTGGAGGGTCACCTGGGCCAGATGTGCCCCTTGGCTTTTGTATCCAGTAGCTGGGTTTCTTTACTTGTTCATGATTTTGCATCCCATCACCCCACTCCTCCCCACAGCAGCCCGCAGGCAGAGAAGGCCGCTGGGCACTGTAGCACACCAGCAACTCAATAAAGGGTTGCAGGTGGACCTTCAGTAAAAAGGCCTACAAATCAGAGAGAAGGTGCCACTCGCCCGAGGCTCTGAGGGCGGTGTTCCCTCCAGGCAACCAGGATGGCCAGGTGAGAGCCCTGTAGTTGTCCAGCTTCAGCCGCTGAGCAACCGTGGACCGGCAGCGTAGGCCCCAAGGAAAGGCAAGCTCTCGAGGCAAATCCTCTCTGTTCCTTCTAGAGACCCCAGGAAAGTGTGGTCTGAACACCCGCTCCAGTCCCATCAGCTCACTGAGAATGAACCGGGGAGAGACAGTCAGGATGTAGCCAAGCTGCCATCTTCCCAGAGCATTCCAGAGGAGGGGACAGACTGCACTGGCTCTCTGGCGCCCTGGGTTTTCCGGGCCTGAGGATGAGGTGCCTGTGCCCATTACTTCGCTGTTGAAATGCTGGGTCATGGCAGTGTCACAGCAAAGGAAAAGCAGCTGGCTCACCCAACCCCTGGCAGCCCCACTGACCAAACACACTAGTTAGAGCCTCTCGAATGACAGATGCCATTGGACAGTCTTTAGCCATCAGCTTCTCCAGTTCAGATCAATGTGTTTCTAATTCCCGAAGACCAGTCCGTGTGCTGGGAGCCGCAGCTGTGCTGACCACAATCTCGCCCCTGGCGGCGTGTTTTCAGGGCCGCATGGGCAAAGGGAAGCGTGCCAGCGGGCCGCATTTATGTGTATTTTTCCTCCTTGTGTGGCCTCTGCTAGTTCCCTGCAGCGCTCTCACCAAGGGAACCAGTGGGAGAGCAAAGTCCTTTGTACCCACTGGAATCTGGCGAGTCCAACGGAGGGAGAGACCACAGCCCAGAGGCGGCGGGAGACAAAGCCTTGGGGTCGTTCTTTCCCCATCACGGCAATAAGCTAGCTCTGCACATTTGCAAAAGATACTGAAAAAAGAAGGGAAAGGCGAAGAAGGAGAAGGAAGAGAGGAAAGGAGAGGAATGTGAGCCTGATCCAGTGATGTGTTAACAACAGTGTGAGGAGCTCCGTATGTAAGAGTTCACATGGAAGAAACTGAATTGGACTTCGAAGGAGGAGAACACCTAAACTACCTTTTTGAAGCCCTTTGAAAGCTTTGAACCTGACCCAAGTTTACTTAAAATGTAGTAGATGTTCACAGATCATATTTAGGTCTCTAACTGAATTCATCAGTTCAGTGCACCACACCCCTGTCCCCTGGTCCCTGCAGCTGTAATCCTAGGTATCACCTCCTTTTCCCTGGCCAGACCTAATCCAACACCAGCACCCATCCATTCAACGTTTCAATATTCTTTGAATCTACCTCCTGCTTCATTTCTACTGCCTCGGATTTCGCTGAGCCTCTCATAACTCCTTGTCTGTGTTATAGCAAAGGCCTCCAGGAACCAGGGCGGGTCACCTTTGATTCTGGCACCCAGGACTGTAACATGACACTTCCCAAGAGGGTCACCACAAGCTCCTGTCTGTAAGTGCACCATGCTTCCTCATGGGTGCCGTGACTTCCTTTATGTGTGTTTTTGCCCCACCTGGAGTGTTATCGCTCTCCCCCCACACTTGTCCACTCAGCAGACATTACTGCATTCTTCAGTGCATGAGTCAGTCATTGTTCCCAGAGAAACAGTCCAGACCTCCTGACCTAGGTGCCCTCCTATTGCTATAGTGTCCAGCAACCACCCATTGCCTTGTCTAGTTTCCTTCTCCGCTCATTTAGTTCATTGGAAATACAGAGTATGCCTCATTCCCCTTTGCATTCTCTGCTTGAGAAAGGCACAAGGCAGTCTGTTCAATGAATACTTGTTGAATGAGTGAATGAATAGACAAATCTCTACTGAAGGAAATGAGCTAACACTAAGGGAGGATGTATACTGTATCATGGGTGAACTTTGAAAACATTACACCAAGTGAAAGAAGCCAGTCACGAAAGGCCACATATTGTATGGTTCCATTTATATTTAATATCCAGAAGAGACAAATTAGCAAATCCACAGAAATAGAAGGTAGATTGCCACAGAGTTGGGGGGGGGGGGAGGGAATGAGGACCAACTGCTAATTGTTCAGAATTTCTTTTGGGGATAAAGAAAATATTCTGAAATTAGATAATAGTGATGATTGCATAACTGTGCATACACTAAAAACCATTGAATTGCATACTTTAAAAAGGTGAATTTTATGGTGTGTGAATTATATACCAATAAATTTTTTAATTGAATTATTGTTGATATTCAGTCATATTGGTTTCAAATGTACAACACAGTGGTTCAACAGTTATCCATGTTATTAAATCCTCACCCCCTCTAGTACAGTTACTATCTATCAATGTAGAAAGATGTTACACAATCATTGACTATATTCTCCATGCTGTACTACTATCCCCATGACCAGCTTATACTGTGATTGAGAATTACTGTGTCCCTTTATCCCCCTCACCCTCTCATCTACTCACTCCAACCCCTCCCCCTGGGTAACCACTAGTCACTTCTCAGCATCTATGAGTCTAATGCTGTTTTGTTCCTTCTGTTTTGCTTTGTTTTATACTCCACACATAAGTGAAATCATATGGTATTTGTCTTTCTCCACCTATTTCACTGAGCATAATACCCTCCGGCTCCATCCATATTGTTGCAAATGGCAGGATTTCTTTTATTTTTATGGCTGAATAATATTCCATTGTGTATATGTACCACATCTTCTTTATCCATTCATCTACTGATGGACGCTTAGGTTGCTGCCATTTCTTGGCTATTGTAAATAATGTGGCAATAAACATAGGATACATATATCTTTTCAAATCAGGGATTTTGTTTTCCTCAGGTAAATTCCTGTAAGTGAAATTATTGGATCAAATGGTATTTCTATTTTTAGTTTTTTGAGGAACCTCCATACTGCTTTCCACAGCAGCTGCACCAATTTACATTCTCACCAACACTGTAGGAGGGTTCCCATTTCTCCACATCCTTGCCAACATTTGTTATTTCTTGTCTTTTGGATGGTGGCCATTCTAACTTGTGTGAGGTGATATCTCATTGTGGTTTTAAATTGCATTTCCCTGATGACTAATGATGTATAGCATCTTATTATGTGCCTGTGGGCCATTTGTATTTCTTCTGTGGAGAAATGTCTGTTCAGGTCCTCTGCCCATTTTTTAATAGTGTTCTTTGCTTTTTTGGTGTTGAGTCATTTGAGTTCCTTATGTATTTTGGATGTTAACCCCTTATCAGATGAGTCATTTAATCCGCTATAGTAGATTGCAAATAAGAATTCAGATATTTCTGAATACTGAAGAAAAACATAAATATCTGTTGATCTAAAGTGGTTTAAGGCTAAGAAATAAGTAGAATTGACAAATTCCATGATCACTTAAAAAGTTAATGAGACAATTAATGAAATTCAAATTGACAGGATATCATTTTTACCTATCTAGTTAGAGGAATTCATAAAGTTTAATAATATACAGTGTTATTTGTGTTATCTTTACAGTATTTACCTAGAAGGCAATAACCTCTTTTATATACTTTCAAATAGAATGTGAATGAATGCCAACACTTTGGAAAACTACTTAACAAAGTATAGTAAAACAAAATACAGTTACCCTTTAGACCCAAGCTTTCCATTACAAATTTCCGTTTGTAAATTTATTACAGAAATATATACTCAAAAAATGAATAATACATATGTATAAGATGTTAATTGTAGCACTGTTTATAACAGCCAAAATATTGGAAATAATTTCAATATCTACCCATAGAGGACACATTAAGTAAACTTCATTATTTCCATACAGTATAATGCATGTATTGAAATTAATGGAGTAAGTCTATATAATTATTACCTTAGAACAATATTCAAGAAACATTACATTTTAAAAAGCAATGTATTAAATTTGTATAAAATGAAACTGCTAGTTGTCTACCCAGATTCATTCTTTCCTTCATTTTTACTTAATGAACCCTGATTTTATTCTAGTCTGCAAAGTAACTGTCATGGACCTTATTTCCCAGCCTCCCTTTGCTGATAGGGATGGGTAACGACACCTGGAAATGACTGAGGGGGCCTCTGAGAAAACTGCTTATGTGAAGTTAACTGAGCCCACAGAGCACACCCTTTTATCCTTTCTTTTTCCTTTTGGCCTGGTACATGTATGTGATGGCTGGAGCTCCAGTAACTATTTTGGAACATTAAACCACTTTGAGGATAGAAACCATGCTAAAAATGATGGAGCAGAATGATAACCAGGAAGCTGAAGTTCACCTGCCTTCTTCCTGCCTTCCTCTGAGTTTTATGACAGAAAACAATAAATTTCTATCTTATTTAACTCACATTTTTTGGGATTCCTGCTATAAGTAGCAAAATCTTATCCTGATACAATGTTACAAACAGACAAATGTCTGGTATACGTGGTGTGTTGCTGCAGACTGTAGCCAGTGACTTAAAGGTCTGCGATGGGAGGGAAATTCATTTATTGGCTGCTCTTTTGTATTGCTTGAATGTTTACCATGTCTGTATTAACACATCTTAAGAGCTGCCTCAGATTCTCTAGCTGCAGGCCTCTCCTGGACTTCTGCTGCTTGCTCAGGCTGCCAGCTGCTGCTGTGACACGCTGGTTTCACTGGGGAAGTAAATGGCCAGTGTCTCTGGCTCCTCTCACCGCTTCAGATGAAGCACCACACAGTGGGGTCTGACTTCTCTGCAGCCACTAAAGGATCAGGTGATGCATTCTTGGAGTGCAGGGGCAATGACATCCTGTGAGGTGAACTTCAGCTAATGGGAGCATAGGAGATAGGAGAGAGCTAACAAATACACTTCTCCCTCATTCACCCCCTGATGGCCTGCTCTAGGGCATGGAGCCCCGTGCATCTTATCCAGAGCCAGCCCATTGGAATGAGAAAAGTGCACAGACATCTCTGCACAGTATCAGCCACCTTCCATCCACGCGAAGTAACGCACCACCTTGTATTCGCCTACCATCCTTCCCTATCTCCACACCTTTTCCCTCCCTCTGGCCACCTTGTCATTGTACCTCCCAATTAACCAATAGAATTTAAGCTTTTCTTCAAGCTCTGTTTCCTAGGCTAACACAATGTGCATATTTTTTTTTCCCAAAAAAAATAAAGAAAGAAAGAACTAGTTAATATTTTAGAAACTCAGTGAGCAAAACAAATGAGGACAATGGACCCCAACCAGTGGATTGGAGCCTTCTATTCCATAAACTCTTGTATTTCTGCAGTTAACCAACACATTAAACAGAAGTCCTTTTTTCCCCAACACAGCCTAGCATCCTTATTTTTCTTAGTGTTTCTTATGAGGCCTGTTATATAGTCCAGCTAGCTGTAAAAACAGAAAGTTTAAAACCACAACACACAAAAGGATCTGAATTTTAACTGAATGATTGAAACCCAAAGGGACAGATCCCAAAACCAAGGACATTATGAGAACACCTGCTTCTGCTGTCCTCATATGACTTTGTCTGAAATTTAGAGACAGTCAAAATCCCATCATCCCGGAATCCGATATCACAGACTGCAGAATCAGCATGAGAGGCTCCCAGGCCATGCAGTGGTTTGTATGTTGACACGGATTCTAAAATTCACTGGCAGCCACTATAAAAACTGCAGACCTAGGGAACTGTGTCTTTGGAGCTAGACGACCTAAGTGCGAATCCTCACAACTGCATTTCTCAGATGTGGGGGTAATGGCCACATTCCTCAGGCATTCTTTGGCTATAACACAGTTGCAAAGTCATCAGCTTCTGTTTCTACAACAGGGGGCCAACACTGAGACCGAAGGATTAGCAGCCAAACACACTGAGCGCTTACAACACTGGGCTATGGAACCTTGACCTGTAGCTCCGAGTCGTCAATCTCTCTTCGGCAAACTCAGGCACCCCTTCATCCAGCTGGACAAGATCAGGTTGAACATGTTATACCCAGGAACAGACAAGAGATTCATTTTCACAAATATATGTTGTGCCCATATACACCAACATCACCCTCCCTGCATTCTCTCTGTCCCTTAGAATCCTTCTGTGAAAAGTTAGGAGATGGCAGCACCCTGAAAATATTCTCACAGCTGTGCCAGGGACCAGCTGTCATGTCTAGGCATCAACAAGGCACTTTCAATATTCCAAACATGCCTCCTGCAGAAACACAGCAGACAGGCCCCAGGGCTGCACCGCCCCAGGAAAACACAGGTGTCCACTCCAGATGTGAGGTCAGAATTCCTGCTAGAACGTGTACACCCACATTCGTAGCACCATTATTTAAAACAGCCAAAAGGTGAAAGCAACCCATCTGTCCATCAGCATGTGAGTGGACAAACAAAATGTGGTACAGACATACAACAGAATATTATTCAGCTTTAGGAAGGACTGAAATTCTGAATATGCACAACAACGTGGATGAACCTTGAAAACAGTATGCTAAATGAAAAAAGCCAGACACAAAAGGACTAATGCTGTATGGTTTGTATGTATTTGTATATATAAATGCTATATATATATAACTTAACCACTTATATGGGGAAACTAGATTAGGCAATTTCAGAGGCAGAAGTGGAATAGAGTTTACCTGGGGCTGAAAGGAGGGGAGATCTAGAGAGTTATCATTTAATGGGTATGGGATTTCTGTTTCAGATGATAAAAAAATTCTAGAAATGGATAATGGTGATGGTTGCACAACAATGTGAGTGTCCTTAGTGCCATTGATTGTACACTTAAAAATGGTTAAAATGGTAAATTATATGTTATGTACATATACAATTAAATTTTGTTAAAATCAAGATGAACCTGTCATTCTATAAACAGAAGTATCCCACTTAAGAAAATGCTATGCTTTTGATTCACATTCATTAAGTATCTAATATGTGCCCAACTTCAAACTAGGTCTTTGGGGATGCAAATGCCAAAATAGTCTCTCAATATCAATGTCTGTGTTTATTCCCCTAAATTACAGCTACCTCATCAAATGCTTCCCAGATTTGCCCATCTTTATGAGGGCACAAAATACCCTTTCTGGCTGGATTAGTTAAGATACAGCTGCTGTGACAAATGCCATAATAATGGAGGCTTACACAAAATAGGATATATTTCTCCCTCAGGTAACAATGTGGAAACAGTCCATTACTAATAGCAATGTTCCTGTGGCGTTGGGAACACAGGCTCTTTTAATCTCGTTCTGCCATTCATAGCACACAGCTTCCATCTGTAGTCTAAGATGGCTGTTATATGTCAGCCCTCACAACATTCCAGGCTACAGAAAGAGAAGACTGAGTCAAGACCTCAGCCCTTTAAGGGCACAACCTGGAAGCTGCACACATCACTTCTGTGCACAACACAGATCTTCGTCTCATAGCCGTGCTGGTGTCATGGAGCTTGGCAGACACATACTCCTTGCATACTGGGGATCTCTGACTAACAGAAGAAAGGAGGTGGTTATGAGTGGACAGCAGTCAGTCTCTGCTACACTCGGCCCTAACCTCTAGACAAAGTCAAGTTCCCTAGCTCCTAATCTCCACTGGGCTGGGCTGCTCTGGGGGGATTCTCCTCCCCACCAGCAATCCATGCCAGCAATCCACTCTGTGTTGTGTGTTTCTGCTCTGTGCTGTCGGCTGCTGACAAGTAAATGCTGCTTTAGGAAAATCCACACTAGAGGATTGGAGCTTTGCATGGGAGGAAAGGAGATATTCCCTTAAATCAACTCAATCTGCTTTATGTATATAAATGTTGTGTATAATGTTATGTGTAACATTACCATGGAAGATCAGAGAAGTAGAAAACTATGTGACCTGTAGCAACTGGAGCACTCAGGTAAAGGTAGACTGGCCACAAGGGCCTCTAATCTCTATCAAAACCCCAGGAAATAGTTGTAATTATTGTGCCCATTTTATAGAGGATGAAACTGCAGGTCAGTGAGCTGAATGAACCACTACCCAAGAACACAGTCAGGAAGGGTCAGAGCTGGGACTCAAATTACTTTGGGGGAAAGTTGAATGTAAAGAGTTTTCTCTTGTGGCCAAGTCACCTTTCCTTCTAAAACCATCTGTGCTTAGAATAACTTTTAAAATCTAATACTAGCCATACTTATTTAACCATTTACTAGTTATTCTTCAATACTATAGAATATAATAACTATTGTGCATGTCTGGGTGTGTGTCAGATTCTGTTACAACACTAAATCCTGTTCCTATTGCTCACTGTTTCCATCTGGGGCTCTCCTCTCCCCCTTGATGCTGCTGACCCACTGGTACCAGCGTGGAATAAAGTGTAGAGATGGGAATTTTAACCAGGATGGCAGTAGAGATCTCACAGCCAATCCAGATGGGACTGCCCTCCATTTCTGGCTCCTGCTCCCCTTGCCAGGAGTCCCTGACGATGGCCAGCCCAGGAGAGGGGACAGAAGCAGATGGGATGATGGCGCAAGAGCTGAAGAACGGCTCGGCTCAGCAGCGTTGTCTGCAACTAGCCTGGACTTGCAGTCAGGACTAATGGGCGTTGCATGGCTCAGACACCAACTTGGTAAGTGACCTGACTTCTATGGCTTCTGTTTTCTCATCTATACATCAAGGATGACACCACCTCCATGGAGAATTAAATGAGAAAATGAAATCTAATGAACTACCACAAAGGTGCCCGCCACATAGTAGACACAGAGTATCCACAGAATTTTATAGCAAAAGGCTGTTTGCTCCAGTCCTTTTGCTTTGCAAATGAATAAATGGAGGCTCAGTGAGGTGAGCGTCATTCCCAACGTGACCTGACTGGGGAGTATAGCACCAAGAATGGATACCAGCTCTTTCCCCTCCTGCCAAGTGTGCTGTCCTATACACCATGCTGCTCTGGCATGTGGAAGGAGAGGGTTTGGAAGCCCAGATGAGTGTGCATGGGCCAGGAGTAGGCTAAGAGAGCTGCGAGCCTTAGGGTTGGATATGTGCACACACTGGAATTCTCCTTGAGGGCAGGGACTTTGTTGTCTCACTCCTGTATCTCCAGTGCCTAGAACACTGCTTGGCAAATAGGTCCCAGCCAATATTTTTGACTGACTGAAACACACACACTTCTGCAAGGCAGAGAACTCATTGGAACTCTACTGCCTAGTCCAATAGAGTCCATCCTAGAATTTAAGCCAGACTAATTGTACCTCAGAAGCTTCTATCATCTGCTAGAGCTCTCCTGTCTAGGGCCCAGTACCTTCAATATTCGAAAGGCTGTTAGACTCCAAATAGCTTCTCTACCACCAAAACCTAGCTTCCTCTTATCCTGCTCCTGCTTCTGGATCCTAACCCCTCAACAATCTATGGAATATTCCTAGAGAACAAAAATGATTGTAATTCACCACTGTTTCCCCTGATAGCCAGAAAGGAACATAAGGGAACTTTGATCTAAATTATGGCTTTCCTGAGGAAATGATTGAGTTGAAGTGAAAGAAAGAGTCAAAATGAACACAATGGATTGCAAAAGAGGACAGAAGCTTCCAGGCAGAGGAAATAGCATGAGCAAAGGTCCTGTGGCAGCAGAGAGTGTGGCAGTTTTTTTGAGTGCCTGAAAGTTAGTGTGCCAGGAGCCCTGGGAGTGGGGGAAATCCTGGCATGAGAAGAAATGAGGAGATGGACACAGAAGCGGAGGAGCCAAATTCATATAGCTCTAAAGGGAATATTACTGGGGCACAGATTTCAGCTCAATAATTTGGCATCAGTAGGAGCTCTAACAAAGGATAGCCAGCTGTCTTAGGATGAGAAGCTGTGAGTTGCTGTGAATGACAATGTACGAGTAGAGAGATAGTTGGTATCTTTCAGGGAACTTAGTTATGGCATGGAGTGGGATGTTGGGATAGATGATCTTTGACTTTTCTGATTTTAAAGTTCAATGATAGAATGTTTGGCCTACTAAGTAAGGCTCTAGTAGATAAAGCTATTCCCCCAAATTCTGAGCTAGACAGAGATCAGAGCCCCAGTTAAACAGAAGGTTGGGAGAGGTTGTTTCCACCCTGCCCCACATCCCTTTCTCCCCAGGCACACCACAAGGCGCTTGTACTGACCTACCCTGCAGGGGCCCTCCCTCCATTAGAAAACTTCCCTGCTCGGTGTTCCAGTTCACAAGTGGCAGCTCCTACCCAGTCTAATGTACTATTGGACTTCCGAGTTTTAGAATTAAGCTTCCAGATTTCAAGTCCTGGCTCCATATTTCCTGTTTATGTGACATCAAGTTAAGTCTTTATTTTCCTCATCTGTATAATGGTAATAATAATGGTACCTACCCTATTGGGTTTTACTACTAACAGTATAATAAACAAAAATCACTTAGTATCGTGCCTGGAACACTATAAATGCTCACTAAATATTAGCTACTGTAATTTAAAGAACTAATTGCTAATAAAACTCAATGCTGCTCCTTCTAGAATAACAACTGTTTGCATGAATTTGGAGCCAATTTGTCTGGATTCAAATTTTGCCTCTACTACTTCCTACTTGTGTGACCTGCCTTGAGCAAATTACTTAATAGCTCTGTGCTTCCACTTCTAGCGTGTGAAATGGAGATAACAAAAGCACCTACACCATTAAGTTATTGTGAGAATCAAATGAGTGAATAGTTGTAAAGCACTTAAACCAGAGTCTCATAGAGGAAATGTTAGTAGGTGTTTGCAGAATTATTCACATTTCAAATGGTCTCTCATTGAAAGTCTGGAGGAATGAATCTGTAATAGTGGAAGTTACATGACATAGGCTTCTGGGAAGTTATTTCTAAGTGGGAGGGCCTTTGGTGCCTATCAAATAGAACCACATGTGTGGTGAACAAGATCTCTCTCCAACTGCTCAAAGTTCAACGGTTCTGTCTCTGAACCTGTGGGAGGCAGTGAGGCCACCATGTGTAGAGATGAGAGAACAAGTGTCCCATCACTCTCACAGTCACTGGGAAGGGGCAGTCCATGCTTCCTTGCACATACCATCCCAGGGCAGCCCTGGTCCTTGTCTCCATAGCACTCCATGGTGCTCAGCCTTTGAGAAAAAGCCACATCTCTTGGGGAAATCCTTTCCTACCCCTTCTCCAATCTCCTCCACTACAAGCACAAGCCATTTGTTATTCATCTTTGTATTCCCAGAACCTGGCAGTGGCGCTGACATGTACTAGTTGCTCAGTAAGTCTCTTTGAATGGACTGCTCTATGCACAGACCGGCTCTGTCCTGCTCTGGTTTCCCACCTTCCAGTTCTTATCTGCAGCTGTTAAATCAGACAGGCTTTGTTTTGGGAACATTCTCTGGACTTCCTGGATTTCTAAATCACATCAGCAACTTCTTCATCTGTGATTATCAATGGTCTCAGAAGAGGACATCAGCAGAATGTTCCAGAACACAGAGCTCAGAGAACCCCATCAAGGCAGGCACATCCCAGTCCCCAGGAATTCCATTTCAGCTTGTCCTTCCTTCAAAAGGAAGACTGTTAGACCACTTCTATGAGGGAGTCTTCTGGTATGTTCCGAGTGCTCTGGGTTATTTATTTCCTCAAGACTTCAACCACAATTTGTGATGTGGCCTCTCCTGATTCAAAATAGGAAGACCAGACAGCCATGTGATATTTGTCCCTCTTTATTTCCAGATGTCATAAAATGTAGAAGTACATAGCATAGCGCCCTAAAGATATCCTCACACTGGAATCTTTTGTGCACTTTAATCCTCACAAATACTTACAAGATATTCCTCCATCCTACAAAAAAACTTAAGGATGCTAAGTGACTTGTGGAAACTGCTAGTGTCTGGAACATGACTTGGGTCTCATGGTTTCTATTCCCACCAGAAGTAATTGAGACAAATCAGATTTGAGAGGAATTTACAGATAGATGAACCAGTCCAATGAAATCTGTCAGATTTAATTCAAGAGAAAAACTGAGCTGGTTCTAGAAAACGAAAACAAAAACTGAAACCTAAAGCAACTCTAGAACCAGCACACATGGAATGTGTAAAAGGTAAACACTGGTTACGGAGCGAGGCAAAGCTGGACTTACCAGCAGCTTCAGGGCTCTGAAGGATGAGCTCCGGCCAAGCAAGCACACCCTCACCATTCAGTCCCTCTGCCATCATGCACTGAGAGCCAGGCACCATGCTGACTGCTGGGGAATCAGGTGAGTGGCTCTGTGACCTTCCTGTCTGTAGGACCACACGAGAGGCAGGAAAAACAATGAGTTACAGGGGAGCGTGGGAAGTCTTAACAATAATGGCATCTGTGGTGGCTGCGGGGTGGGGGTGCTCCAGAGGCAGGTATTTTCCCCAGCTTGGAAAGGTCAACAAACTTCAGAAAAGGTGATGTTTAAACAGTGCTGCAAGGCTAAGTAAGCAGAATTTGCCAAATGGATAAGGAGGCAGATGAAGGTGCTCCAGTCACAGGAAACAGCTGGGGCAAAGGCAGGGAGCTTGTCAAACTCAGCATGTGGGGGCAACTTCAAGGGTAGCTGAGAAAGGGTGGGTTCAGGAAAAGCCTTTGGTCATGCTCATGCTAAAGAGTTTGAACTGATCCTAAAGATAACAGGTAACCATTCAAGATTTTGTTCTTAAATGGAAGTGATGTGATTATGTTTCCTCTTTAGAAAGTTTACACTAGAGGATTATTTAGAAAACAGAGTACACTGAATGGGGAGACCAGTGCTTAAAACCCTTGGCAGTCGAGTAGGTGAAAAACAGCGAGAGCTAGAATTAAGGGAGCAGCAGGTAGGATGAAAATGTTTAAAGGATATTTAGAAACTAGAAATTATCGGGCTTAAAGATATGGGAAAAATGCATATTGACCCAAATTTCCCATGAGTCACTGGGAAAGCAGACACCCCTTTCCCTGCGGTGGAGGGGCAGATTTGAGTTGAAATATGTTGAGTTGGAAATGCCAGCAGGGCATCTGCATGGAGAGCTGAGTAGATACTGGGAAACATGAGTTCTGAGCCCAGGAGAGGACCAGAGGCCCCGTGGAGTTGAGGGCTGGGTGTGGGTGAGATAACCCACAGGCACCCAGCAACGGAAAAGGGGAACAAGGCTAAGCATTGCCTCGGGAACAATCATAGCTCTAGGGGTGGGGAGAAAGACAAAGGAAAATGTGCAAGGGAAACAAAGAAGAGACCAGGGATGAGAACAGAAAAAGTTGCAGCAACGGAAGTTCTAAAGGAGAGAACATGCACTGCTCTTGGATGGCACCCCCAGCCCTGCCTCAGGGGCCTCATGTGTGTCCTCTCACTTCACGCTCCTGGGAAAATCCCATGAGTGACCTTAGTGTCCCACTCTAACCGAGTGGATACAGCAGCCCAGAAAGGTGGAATGACTTGTCCAGGACCGCAAAACTGGGGTTAGAGCCAAAGGTGTCTGGCTCCAAAGTCCACGATACTGTTTGCAGAGTATAAATTGCTTCAGAGGTCAAGTCAAATAAGGTTGAAAAAGGCTGAATAGATAGATGTAAGAAGTCACGGTTCAGACATGGGTGGAGTGTCATTGCTGTGAATTGCAAAGTGAATAGAAGGTGAGCAGACAAGGCAGACATTGAAGGTGCAGTATTTTTTTTTAGAAAACTTCCATCACCCATTCAACAAACATTCCAAAATATTTTTGACTGTCTTAATCCTGTGGCATGCACTGTTCTAGGTGCTAGGGATACCAAGTCACTGCTCTTGAGGGTCTTACAATTGGGTGATGAGAGAGACACTTAACATATAGTACCAAACCCACAATGTATGTCAGATGGTAAGAAGGGCTAGAAAAAGGAATAAAGCCAGGAAGGGGGCAGAGAGTGAGAGGCAACAGTGGGAAGAGGGATGGTCGTAGGCAGTATTTAATCTGGGGTGGTCTCTGTAAGACATTTGAACAGACACATGAATAAGCAAGGCTTACAGAGAGCCCCGGGCAGAAGGAATAGCCAGCACAAATGCCCAGAGGCAGGGCCACGCCTGTCACAACATCTGCTAGAAGGCAGATCTGCAGGGGCCACAGTGCCCAGGACCCTGGAAGCCCTGGCAAGAAATCTGGGTTTATTCTGAGTGAGATGGGAATCCTCTGTAGGCAAGAGGTTCTGTCCTTCACCATCCATGCCAAAGGCAGAGATTACTGGGTCAGGGATCCTCAGAAAAAAGTGCTCCCATCCTCACCTCCTTTCTGGCTGGAGCAGCAGCATAGCAGTGATGAGCAGGAAAGCTGGTAAAGCAGGATCAAGCCCAAAGCAGGACCTGAAGTGGCCTCCCCAGTCACTGCCCCAGTCAAGGCCCCTGGCCTTGAAGGGCACGGATTGAACATAACCACCATGTGTAACTGCAGGCCCCCTGAGTATTCCTATTGTTAGTCTGTATCTCTGCCATTCCTGCCCCTCAGAATCGCCTTCCCAAGCAGAGGTACTTAGACAACAGGAACCAAAACAGGAACAGAATTCTTAAATTGCCAGCACCTTGAACCACCTCAGAGAAATGCTACAACCTCACGCAGCTTCAGAGAGTTTAAGAATCAGAGCTCGGGGTTCCCTGGGTGTATGAGTAGAGCCCTGTCCTATTAGCTCCTCGTGCAGGGAGTTAATCAGAGCTGTACAGAAGACACACTGTCCCCAGTACAGGGCTTACACATGGCATCCTGCGATGGGGTCCTGCAGCTGAGCACACTTACCTCCCCACACCCCAGGAAGATTCCAGATGAGGGAAGTGATAGACAGACAGAGTGGGAGGGGGTGCCCCAGTCTATCGCTTCCCTTGGTCCCGGGGTGCATTGGCCCTAGAAAAGTTTTGGAACTTCCAGCAGAGGACCATTTATAATGACTTAGCTGTCACCATTATATTCTTTCGTCCTGTATTGGTAGTATGGGAATATCAATCGAGGACATAATATTGGGTGCAACCCCCTTCCATCTCTTTAGGGGGAATAGAGGCCAAAGGATGCCCCTCACTCTGGGAGATCTGGGGGACCAGCTCACAGGGAAGGATTTTCTTGGCACACTGAGAACCCACCAGGCCTGAGGGGCAGTAGAGGCCCTTGTAACTGGTGTGACTCCTTAGTCTGTTCTGGCTGCTTTAAATAAATATCAGAGACCAGGTAGCTTATAAACACAGAAATTTATTTCTCAAAGTTCTAGAGGCTGGAAGTCCCAGATCAGAGCACCAGCACGGTCTCCTTCTGGGCAGGCCCCTTCTTGGCTCACAGCCGGAGCCTTCCTGCTGTGTCCTCACCACGGGGAGGGCAAAGGGGCTCTCCGGAGCCTCTTTCATCATCGCGCTGGTCCCGCTCATGAAGGCTCCACTTCATACTCAGTCACCTCCAAGAGGGCCCACCTCCTAACACCATCATCTTTGGGGATTTGGATTTCGACATATGAATTTTAGGGGAGCCCATTCAGACCGCAGCCCCTGGTTATTAGCATACATTGGCATGCCTCTCTTTCACTCCTTAATTATGTCTTGAACCAAACATGTGATTTTTTTTTCATCCCAATCCAAGGGCTTCACCCAAATCAGAAGGAAGTATTTCAAAAATTTGGCTTCTTTGTTTAATTTTCTACCATCATGGGTGCTACTTTTGCCTTATCTAGTGTGCAATTTTCTGAAGAATGTCCCCAAAACATAGCACCATGTAGGCTAAGGTGATCTGTAGCAGAACTATTTAATAATTTGGTAATTAGCTAACTATCTTGTCCAATCAAAAATCTTCAAATGATTTTAGTTGAAAGTGGACATTTTAAACTATAACTGTTGTGCATAATAAATACCTTAAAATTCCATTTTCTCCATTGTGCTAAGTTTGATTTTAATTCCATCTTGGCCAAATGGCTTTTATAGTGTGCTCCCAGAACATGCTATGTTCTTCTAGCATAGCATTTATGACATTGAATGACATTGGCTCACTGGTTTGTATCTATTAAGCTGTTCAGATGCAGTAGAAAATACAATATAAATGAATGAGTAGATGATGGATGGACAGATGGACACTTCATACTGAAGACATGATAATATCAACAAATGTGGTTTTGCCCATCCTCTTAAGACCTAGAAAAATCCTACATTGAGTGAAGGAAATTTGAAAAGAGAATGCAGTTAGCTCAGCAAGAGGGTCTGCTAACCATTCCAGGAACAGAATAAAAGGGAATGGAAAATACTAAAACATTCTCAGCCTTAAAACAGTGGGGGGAAGAAAAAAACAGTGAGGGAATATATTCTAACCCAAACATCAGAAAAGTAGGGAAGAGATTAAAAACTCATACTTCCCTAGGACATAGAAACAATCTTCCATATCATATATTTTTTAATCAATGTAGTGTCATTTATCATACATCACACATTTATTATACAGACACACAGTCACTCACTTTTTTCTAATTTCAAAGGTAACATCAAGGATGAGGAATTAAAACATACATTCATAATTAAAATACAAAAGTCTCAAGGTTTCCAGAGGTGACCATAATTATCTTTTAGATATGTCCAATTCATATTTGACATGAGGCTTTAGTAAGGGGACTTTGAAAAATATTGAAACTCATTCTTACACATCCATTTTCACTCATTCATTAAACAAGAATGTCGGCTCCCCGAGGGCAGGCATCTTTGTGTGCCTTGTTCACTGCAATTATCCCAGCATAAGAACAGCACCTGGCACAGAGCAGCTACTCTATGAACACTTGTTATATGAATGCACAAACAATAGAACATCCACCATGTACCACACTCTGTCTTGCATAGACTCAGCAGTGGGAATGCTGGCTTTCAAGGACTTAGAGGACAGGCATGAGCACCCCACTGTCGCTGTTGGTGAGAAACCCAGAGACCCAAGTTATGGACCTTTTTCCTTTTCACCCCTCCCTGCCCTCTCTACTCCCCTCCGAAATATGATCCAGAGCTGCTCCAGCCATACTCCCACCTGGGTCAGGTTCCCATCATCTGTACTCCTGCACATATTGGTACTTTTCTCCATCAAAGCACTTGCCACACCGTCACTGGTATAGACGGAATGTTTGTGTCCCCCAAAATTCATATGCTGAAATCCTAACCCAGTGTGATGGTATTTAGAGGTGGGGCCTTTGGGAGATATTTAGATTTAGATGAGGTCACGAAGGTGGGACATTCATGAGGGAATTGGTGTCCTTAAAAGAAGAGGTAGAGACAACAGGCTCCCTCTTTCTCTGCTACATGAGGAACAGCACGAAGGCCATTGGCAAGCCAGGAAGAGAAGCCTCGCCAGGAATTGCACCTGCTGGCACAGTGATCTGGCACCTCCAGCCCCTAGAACTCTGAGGAAGGGATCTGTTGTTTAAGTCACCCAGTCTCGGGCATTCTGACACAGCAGCTCGAACTGCCTAGGACAGTCACTCGTTTTCTTATCCCTCTACTCCAGAAGACTATGAACTCTGAATATTTTTCTGGCATCTTTACATTTCTAGAAGAATCCATAGATCATAGGAAATGTTGAATCAATGAGATGAATAGATGAATATGCTGTCATACCCAGGAATGGATCATTCCACAAAGAGACATTTCATTTGAATGTGTAGCTACCATGGTAGGAATTTTAGGAATGGGGCAGGTGACAATCTCTGGGTCCCTCTTATATCCTGGAAAGGCAGCTGCATCTTTGTCTTTGCTGGGTGAGTCCTAAAATTACTGGTTCTTTCTGATCCTCTTCTTGCTCCCTCTTAGTTAGGACTTAAATTGAGCACCTGGTTTATGCTTCCCCTAAATCCTTGGGCTCGAGAAGTTTTCTCCTTGGAGACATTCTGTTTCATCACTTTTCTATTCTGGGCTTTATTCTTGCTACACCTGATATCCAGTTTTGAAGAAAATGACAAAATGCACAGACCCCCAAGGCTAAGATCAATTGTAATAAAATGATCTGGGGCATGTGATTTCCTTATCTAAGTTCTTCAAATTGTCTTAAACTGCAAGTAGAAACTCAAAATTCTATTATGTAAAAAGTCCTGTTTTCTCCATTCACTTCAAGCTAGATGGAATCCACCTCTCCAAGTCATTTACAAATTTTGTTTTCTTTCCCCTTCTACATTTTCTTTCCAAGAGAAACATTCACTCACTTTTTTAGCTACCTTCTAGAATCATGCTGGAAATTGAGATGAATCATCAAGTTTCCACAGCAGTTACAGGGAACCTGGGCCAGGCAACTGGACACTTGTGTATGGGAGACTTGTAACATCCATTTTACCCAGATGGAGCTCACTTATCTTCTGCAGCGTTTTAAAACAGAGCCTGGCACCACTACCCATCCTATTTATAGTTTAACATGTAACATAATATTTACTCCAGGCTCCAATAGGAATGCTTCTTTTAAATGTCAGTGGATTATTTACTATGGTAAACTAATTAGTTACGTAAATGCTTCCCTTTTCAGGGTGGGTGAAGAGGAGACTGTTAACACTTCTTGGATTAACCTTGTATTATTATCATTTGAAGCTTTTTTACATTTAACATAATTATTACAAGACTGCACAAATTTGCATGCATAGTACATCTGTTGCTTAAGTGATGTGGAGCTTTTTCATTTTAACTCACATGGTAAAACAGAATATCAATGCCATACATCCTGAATTAACAGAATCATTGCAATTTGAACATGAAAAAAATCAACATACCATGTTAATGTTCTTGATTGGCAGTTTTCATTCACAGGGATTTTATAACAATTAGATCAAACATGCAAAATGGTGATAAACAAAAGAAACATTGAAGGTCATTGATCCCTCAGGAATTATTACAGCAGTTGAAAGTAGTTTTCTTCTCGGACTTCTCAGGAATTCAGGTCAATGGTGAGAATAAATAGCAAAGAGATCTATATTTGGAGAATTGTCATGAATGGGTATGCTTCATCTCAGGGAAAGGGAACACATGTTTTTATCACAAAGAGATTATAATTATGAAAAAAAATTGTAATGTGGCTTAAAATATAGCAAGAGAAAAATCTTTTCCAAAAAAAGAAAACAGCAATGTATGAGTTCTTGATACCTTTCACCCCGTCCCTTATTTTTCCATAACAAAAAAACTTTAAGTAGGGGAAGCATTCCTAATCAAGTAAGTAGCATAAAATTAAATCCTATATGTGAACAATATCACAGGTCAAAAATAGGCATAATAAACTTTTGAATTTAAAAATTACACTAATAACTATTGAGTTTTATATGCACCCGACACAGCTCTAAGTGGGTCACATAAATTGTCATTAGATCCTCCCATCAACCCCTCGAGGTAAGTACTGTTATTCTTTCCATTGTAAAGATGAGGAAATACAGGCACAGAAAAGTTAAATGATTCACTTGAGGTGGAATGGTGGAGCTATATAATATGGCAAAAGGAAAGGTTCTCAAATTGTGCTTTCAGGAGCCCTGGAGGTACCTGAGACTCTTTGCAGGGGGTGAGGGGGTCCATGAGGTCAAAACTGTGTTGTAATAATGCTAAAAAACTGTTACTTGCCTTGTTTACTGTTTTTCCTCCCAATAAGGTATACAAAGAACTTTTCCAGATGCTATATGATGTGTGGCATTGCAGCAGATTAGATGCAGAAGCAAATATAAGAATCCAATGGGTTTCTACTAAGCCAGACATCCAGGAAATATGCAAAAATGCAACACTGCCATTCTTCTCACTACATTTTGATTTGTTTTGAAAAATATACTTACTTTCATAAAAATTATACTGTTTGTTAATATGTAATGGGTTTATTATTGTTTGTAAATGAGTTAAGTAAATGCTTTAGCTTTCTTAGATTTAATTTTTAATGTAGTAAATATAAATGTAACTCATATAAACAAAAGCTCTTTAGGGTCCTCAATAACATTTAGGAGCGTAAAAGGGTCCTAAGATCAAAAAGGTTGAGAATGACTATAGTAAAGTCTTTCACAGCCTATAAAAGGGGCATTAACATATCACATACACCAATGACAGAAGAGGTTGTGATAAGATAGCAAGATCTAGATGTTGTCAAAAATCTTGATGGAAAAAAAAAAAAACTCAGGCCAACATCCAAATGTCTTCAACACCTGAATATCTCAACACCTGGCTTTGGAGCTGAGATGTAAAATTTTAATCCAAATATGTCCTTTGGCTTTTAAGAGAACCCACTGCCTAGTACTTCCTTTGCCTGGAATGTCCCCGAATGTCCACCAGCCTCCCTTGTTCACTTCATTCAGATCTCTGTGTGGATGACCAGGCTGTCCTATCTGAATCAGCAACCATCCCCATCCCCTCTATCACTCTCTATTTCTTGACTTGCCTTATTTTTCTTTATAACAGTTACCACATCTAATACATACATATTTTCTTCTGTGCCTTCACCACATGAATTATAAACTGCGTAAAGGTGGGAATGTTTATCTTTTTGTTCACTGTGCAGCCCCAATTCTCAGAATTTTTGCTAAATAAGTATTTAAACAAGTGAATGAATGGCTTATGTTAAAAAAATAATACAATGGAAGAGCAAGAAAAAAAATAAAATAGGTACTTTAAGAATAAGTTGTCCAAACAAATCAATACTGAGCAAATACTTGAGTACATAGTTGCTATAGAGACAACACAACATGTTCACATTTTTTTCTCTTCCTGGGCACACAATGCCAGCTTCCCTTACAGTTGGGACCATGTTCACATTTTTTTCTCTTCCTGGGCACACAATGTCGGCTTCCCTTACAGTTGGGACCATGGGACTGAGTTCTGACCAGGGCTCAAACTGGAACATAGGTACAAATCACCTGGAAATCTTGTGAAACTGTAGATATTAATTCAGTAGGTCTGGGGCATATGATTGTGTACTTCTAACAAGCTCTCAAATGAAGATGATGCTTCAAGTCTGTGGGCCATGCTTTGAAGCTATTTCTACAGCTAACCCTTAAAAAAACATGCCATCCAGAAATGGTAACACCCTAGCAGCAATGAACACACCTACCACCCAAATCTTGGTTTCTCCAGTAAAAGGAACAAGGGTTCTTTTCATGGCTGGTTGGAGACTTGGCTGATTTTAGGACTGGGACAGAAAACATAAGCCTGGAAGATCTTTTTCTGTCAAAAAGTAAGAAACTGCTTACTTATGTCCAAGGGACACAGGAGCTAACTGAAAACAGTCCCAATGGCCAAAGTTGGAACAATTTGAGCCACAAGGTAAGTAAAGAAGTATTGGATTATAACCCAAGGTATGGAATAAGTATACAAGAGTCTGTGCTTATATAAATGAATTATTGAATAAATTAATAAATGAGAGAGAAATGACAAGCCTCCTGTGCAGAATTCCAAATAATTTACATAGATATTCTGCCCTCAAGGAGGAAGAGCACAGTCCCACTCCTTAGGTGTGTCCTAGGCATCATGACTCTTTCTGAAGAGTACAGTGTGGAAAAGGGGCTAAAAAGAGTAACTTTACAGTGGAGACACATGACACACTATCTCAGCTAAGTGATCACGGTCAACATCAGTGATAAACCATGCTGATAGCATGTACCCCTGATATGTGATCAAAATGACACCTCATCTTTGTGGTTTTTCTCCCAAAAAGATATAAACCTAGTCTAGCCATAACAAAAATTCCAACAGAGGGGCATTCTACAACATAATTGACCAATATTCCTCAAGGTTATCAAAAACAAGGAAAGTCAGACATTGTTAGTCAGGAGAAGGGGAAGGAGACAGGATAACTAAATGTAATGTGGCGTCCTGGATGGGATCCTGGAACAAAGAAAGGGCATTAGGTAAAAACTAAGGAAATCTTAATAAGATATAGACTTTAGTTAATGGTAGGTCAGCAGAGCCGCTATAAACCACAGAAATATAACTCAGTAAACTAAACAAAATGAATTTTTAACTCATCTTCCCTTTAGCCAGCTCCCAACAATGCATACAGCCTCTCCAAAGCCACCAGACACAAGGAAAAGGAAGATCAAGAAGTCAGAAAAGAAAAGACAGCAGTTATAACAAATTGCAGTTAGAATATCTTGCTTTTGCAAATTTTACATAAACATTGAACCAGATAAAGACATTCCTAGGGCCCTCCCAGGGCCTCAGGAGGAGCCCATGCACTAGAGGGTCCCTGAAACTTAAGTGTCAATAACTTCATGGCAAACCTACCTCTGGGCATAGGTTGCCTCCAAAATCAAACACATCCGGTAGGACAGTATTAACTCTGGAGCCAGACAGCCCGGGCATAGAATCCTAGCTCCACAGCTTAGGAGCTGTGAGAACTTGGGCAAAGTTCTCAACCTCTGTGACTCACTTTGCTCACCTATAAAATGGAGACCCTAAGACCAATAGCTCACAGTGTTGTTATGAGCATTCAGTGATTGGCATGTGGCATATTCAACAAGCATATCAGACATGCTGATATGTCCCTCTTTCTTAATGGCAGGGGAACAGCGGGTCTTTCATTTTGAAGGGAATATTGTGCCCTATGGCTGCCTGCCATTAGCATCATAAACCATACTCAGTTTGCCTTTGGATGGGGCCTCTCCAACCCCCACCCCAATCTTTCCACTGAAATCACAGGCCCCATTTCAATGACAACATCTCCATAAACAATTCTAGCCTTCAGAAAATGGTCACTAAAGAACTTTTTATATTTTTTTCAAAACCCTAGGTAGGAGCATTAGATGGGCTGAGTGTGGTCACATGCCTGCATCTGCTCTGCTGGGGACAGGAAAAAATTCCTACAATTTATATGAGGTGAATAAAGGCCCTTCCTGGCATGAAGATACAATCTTGCAAAAGAATAGAAAGAAGATCTGGGTGGTTGGTATCAAAAAAGGGGAGGGAAACAAAGAGAAAAGAAATATCTGCCCAAAACTTTTGCCCCATTCTACTGCAACTCTATGGGTATTGTCCTTTCTTCCCACTAAGCTGTGAACTACTCAGCAATCATCTTGCTCTTTTGTATGCCCCACACCACTGGCACAGTGCCTGGATTAAAGTAGGTGAATCAGGAAGTCTTGGGTGGTGGTGGTTTTCATTTTTCATTAAAGCACTTGTAGAGCTCTTGAGAACCAAGACTGGACAGTTAAACTGAGGCACTAAACAAACAAAACAAGGGACAAAAAGCCAGATCACTGCACAAATGGCAAGGACCCAGGAAGAGGTGCCCAGAAATGGTGCCAACCTAGCCAATCTGAGGTTAAGTCAGAATCAAATCTATAAATTCAACTATTTTTTTAATCTTATCTTCTTCATTATTTCTTTAATAAAAATCTCCTCTGAATGATTACCTTTTCTCAATTACACCCAAAGGGGTCTAGGCCAGGGTCGCCACCAGTTGGGGGTGGAGGAGACGATGGTCAGAGGTGAATGGGATGGCCAGATGTCAGGGCAGCAAGGGAAAAGAACAGTGCTCTCAGTTGAAGGCCATGTTCTAAACTGCCCTAATGGAAACAGATGAAAAATGGGCAGCACAGTGAAGCTCTAGGACTAGACAATCCAACACCAGGATTCTTAGCTCCTTAAAGACAGATATGTCAGCAAATTCCCTGCGGGTGCTTAAACATTTATAGCCCCATTTAAATATGTCAGAATTAGTCTCGCTAATAATTGGAACATTTCTTTTGTCTCATCTCCTCTTGGTTCTTGATGTTCCCGGGAAGTAGATAATACTAGTGTAATTATCTCAGAGAGAGGAATTTGGGACACTGAGAAGGCATCCTATCCAGAATCACACTGCAAACCCCTAGGGCTTCCAACTCGAGAACTCAGGCTGCTGTTGTGTCTGCTTGATTCATTGATTAAGATCCACGAGTGATAGCTTTTTATAGATTCTATGACTCCTTCTTCAGTACCAGTCATTTTAAAGTCAAAAAACTTTCTAATTTTGGTAATAAACTGGACTCTTTGGACATTCTTGCTGGAGAATTACTGTCTCTTGGTAGTTGGCCTTCACACCAGACCATTTATACCTATTAATAGTCATCTGTGGATCTTTTTCTGGCCAGAAGTAAATGTTCCAGGTTTACTTTGCAGGAATGGTGCCTGTTAATCTAGATACTGAAATATTTTCTGTATTTAATATCTCAGACTTCCACCCAAATAAGATCATTGTGAATATCTCCAGTGACCCACTATTTCTTATCCTTTACATTTTCATTACAATTTTATTGAGTCCTAGAAAAGAGGCCCTATTTAAGCCAGATGGCTAAAGATACTAGAGTATGTGTTAACATTAAAGATATTTCGACTTGCAGTATAATTTGCTATTCATTGAGTTCTTCAGAGAAACTTTAAAACTTCTGGGAATTGGGTCATGTCTTGAAGAGGAGTGGCATCAATCAATGTTTACAGTGTTTCTTTGTGTGTGTGAATTTAACCTTCGGAACCACCAATATTTTGTCACTAGGTTTCCCTTAGGATTATGTCAAGTGCTCAGGGTTGTTTTATATTATTGACATTTCCCATGCCTATCTAAACCGAAATATGCAATTCGATTACAAATTCACAAAGGGCAGAGCCTATAACTTAAACTTCTTGTCATTTCCCTACAACAGAGGTACAGTACTTTGCATCAAGTAGGTACTCGATAAATATCTGCTCATTGACTGAAGCACCAGAGCCTGGAAATGTGGAGATGACCAAGGAGTGAGAGAGGAGAGCAGAGCCATCAGCCCAGCACTCAGAGGCTTCTAGTGCAATGGCGACAAAATCATCAGTCACATCAGAGGGGGACCTTAGCTCCCCCTTTGAGGAAAATCACGTGGTCCTCGCTGTTTGGCGCTCATCTCCCATCCCTTCTAATTTCATCAGCGAGATCGAACTGGCCATTGTACTGCTTGTGCTCCTCACCCCTCCTCCGGCCTCTGCAGTTTCATTCCTAGACTAAAGGAATATACAAACACAGTCGCCATGTATGCAACAGGCATTACTGTCTAAAAGGGTGTGAATCCAAAGGGGTATCCTGTGGGATTAATACATAAATCAAGTATAAAAATCGAATGCATAATCATATCTGACTTGATTATTTTTCTTGTCATTCATGATGCGTGATCAAGACCAAAACAGTTTCTGTGACATGACTGCCCTTCCATTGTTCACCACATGGGAACTTGTTCACCATGTAGGACAGTCATGCCCCAAGAGACTGGAAACAGCTGAGAATTAATGATTGTGTATTAAGTCCCACACACAGATTCTATTGTTATTAACATTTATTTGCTCAATAAATACGAGGGGTGCCCTCTAAGCACCACTCTTGCGCAGTTAAGCCTCGAGTCCCCTGGCTGGTCCTTTCAGATCTTTGATGTCTCATCCCGTCTCCTCCCTTATCTGCGGGTCAGAGGCAGGGAGGGACCTACAAGTGGCGCCCAAACAGGGTCCCTGAAACTCAGAGCGGGGAAGCTCCGAAGATCGTAGATCCAGTAAGACTTCCGGGAAAGTGTAGGTAGGGACAGGGTCGAGACGTCAGGGACACTATAATGGGCCAAACTGAAACTAAAGCAGCTAAACCAGAGGATTGTTTAAAATTACTCCGTGCCCTCCTAAA
Source organism: Manis pentadactyla (assembly GCF_030020395.1). Taxonomy (NCBI): domain Eukaryota; kingdom Metazoa; phylum Chordata; class Mammalia; order Pholidota; family Manidae; genus Manis; species Manis pentadactyla. Next base: position 63,290,383 of record NC_080021.1, read on the forward strand.
AACGTCAGGAGTGAAAACTTCTAAAAAAGACTCTGCTCAACTTCACAGATATATTAAAAACCATTGTTACTGGTTGCCGCCACAGGGAACCCTTAAATAAGCTGATTGGCATACTGTATTAAGAGATTTTAGAAAGGCTCACAGACAGGGAGATATTATCCCTGGGCCTGTTTGGTCTTTATGTAATTGGATCACTCTCGCTTTCCAACCTCTGCAGACTCGGCAGTAGCACAAGTACGTCTGTGTTGTCTAAAAGCCTGGGCAAAAATAAAAACAGCTGGAAAGCCTGCCTTACGATTTAGTAAACTTAAAACTTAAACAGGGAATTAATGAATCATATCTTGACTTTGTTGCGAGATTGCAAGATAATTTGAGAAGGACAGTAGCACATCCAGATTTGAGAGACACGTTGTTGCAGATGTTAGCCTATGATAATGCAAATACGGAATGTCAAAGAGTTCTTAGACCTTTAAAAGCGGGGGTGGGGGATGGGGTGGGGGGTGGAGCTAGAATGGAAGATTATACCAAGGCATGTGCAGATGTAGGTTCCCCTACATATCAAGCTAATTTACTAGCAACTGCTATGAAAGGAAAGTCGAGGGGAAGTTCAAAAAATTTGAAATGTTTTGGTTGTGGCAAACAAGGACATATGAAAAAAGACTGTTAATCTAAAAAGGGGACAAAAGAGTCAACTTTCAAAAATAAACTGCCGTCTGTTTGCCCAAAATGTAAAAAAGGGAGACATTGATCTAATGAATGTCGTTCAAAATTTGATAAAGATGGTAATCCTATCAATGAGTCTCGGTCTTTAAACCTTCAACTGGGCCAGCCCCTGAGGCCCTAGAAAATAATACAGAGGCATCCTCTCCAGTTAAAAGAACATGGCATGATTTGTAAGCAGCAAGTAAAGGAAGTTCTGCTGTAGATCTTGCCTCTTCTCAATCTGTAATATTTACACCCATCACAAGGAGTCCAGTTACTTAGTACAGGAATTTTTGGCCCTTTACCAGTCAATTCTGTAGAATTACTTTTGGGTCACAGTAGCTAGACATTCAAAGGAATAATAGTAAGACCTAAGGTTATTGATCGAGATTAAAATAATGGTATCCTCTGAAAAGGAATTATATATATATCTCAAGGAGAAAGAATAGCTCAATTACTTTTACTCCCCTGCCTCCCACCTTCAACAACACCCTATGAAAGAGGAAAAGGTGGATTTGGAAGTACAAATAAACAAATATGGCTTAAATCAAAAATCACATCTGACAGACCTCAGTGTAAGGTCTGTATTCAAGGCAAGTCTTTTACAGAATTGTTAGACACAGGGGCTGATGTGTCTGTAATTGCTCTTAACCACTGGCTGAAAAATTGGTCCAAACAAGAAAAGCACATTCAAGTTTCATGCATTGGTACAGACTCTCAAGTATGGCAAAGTTCAGCTACCTTACATTGTCTAGGCCCTGAGAAACAATTAGCTTTATTGAAACCTTTAATTGTTGAGGTAGCAATTAATCTCCGGGGACGAGACTTGATGCAGCAATGGCAAGCTACACTGTCTTTTGATGAACCTTCATCTGTTCAATCTTTTTCTTAGGGGTCATTGATACACGGCTGCCAGCTCCTATACCATTACAGTGGACCACTCAGACGCCTGTTTGGGTGGGTCAGTGGCCCCTCAATAAAGAAAAACTGGCAGCCTTATACACATTAGTTCAAGAACAGCTTCAGCTACATAGATAAGAATTCTCCACAAGCCCATGGAATTCCCCTGTATTTGTTATAAAAAAGAAGTCAGAAAACTGGAGACTCTTACATGACTTAAGACAAATTAATGCAGTCCTTAAACCTATGGGACCTTTACAACAAGGCCTCCCTTCTTCGGCTATGATTCCAAAGGACTGGAACATGGCTATCATTGATCTTAAAGATTGCTTTTTTACAATTCCTTTAGCCATAGCAGACAGGGAAAGTTTGCTTTCACCGTGCCTTCCTTAAACTTACAGGCCCCTTCAGAAAGATTCCAATGGAAAGTACTTCCTCAAGGAATGCTAAACAGCCCTACAATTTGTCAAAATTATGTGCAATAGGGCTCTTCAGCCTATACATGAAAAATGGCCCCCAGCTTATATCATTCATTATATGGATGATATTCTTATAGCCCTACCTAAACATCTGTCTCTTACTACTATTCTCAATGAAACTGAAGCTGAATTAAAACAATGGGGCTTACAAATAACCCCTGATAAAATACAAATACAATACCCAATGAAATACTTGGGGGATAAAATTCAAGAAAATACAATAATCCCTCAGAAAATTCAGATAAGGAGAAATCATCTTAAAACTTTAAATGATTTTCAAAAGCTATTAGGAGGTATCAATTGGATCTGACCATTATTAGGTATTCCTACTTATAAACTACAACATCTTTTCAATACCTTAGAAGGACCCTCAGATCTTAATAGTCCTAGAGACTTAACCTCAAAAGCTGAGGAAGAACTCAAATGGATAGAACAACACATTCAAAAAGCTCAATTATCAAAAATTAACTTACATAAACCTTTACTTTTATTAATTTATTTTATACCCCACTCTCCCATGGGATTGCTGTCAATATGACAGTTGGCTGGAATGGATATTTTTACAGTATCAAACTAAACCCTCGTTACAACCTTACATTGACAAAGTAGCCTCCATTATCCTTAAAGGATGACAGAGATTAAGACAGATGATTGGTCAAGATCCTCACTCCATTATTCTTCCATTGTCTTAACAAAATATTATACAAGTATTTCGAGAAAATACTCATTGGCAAATTGCACTTTCTGATTTTTTTAAGAAATATTGACTGTCATTACCCTAAGAATAAATTATTTTCCTTTCTTCAGCGCCATCAATGGATCCTTCCTCAAAAAACTTCTCTTAATCCATTATTAAATACTGTTACCTGTTTTACAGATGGTACAAAATCTTTTAAAGCAGCCTATACAACTTGCTCTGGTTTGTCAAAAACTTTTCAAATGTCTTTTACTTCTGTACAACATGAGTTAATATGCTGTATTGCAAGCTCTGCAAGATTTTCCAGGTCCTGTCAATATTGTTACTGACTCTGCTTATGCTGGCTTTTCTGTTCCTCTATTAGAAACTGGGACGTTGGGCACTGTACAACCCCTATTAACACTTTATTCTCTCAATTACAGTCATGTGTCCATCAACTTCTACACCCCTTCTTCATCATTCATATACTATCACACTCTAATTTACCAGGTCCTTTTTATATTATAATGATAAAGTAGACAAACTTGTTTCTTTAGTTAATTACTCACCGGCTCAACATTATCATGACCAGACTCATGCTCCCTCCTTTACTTTACAAAAACGTTTTTCTCTCTCTGTTTCTGAAGCTCAGAATATTTTGAATTCTTGTCCAACCTGTTCTCAGATTAATTCTCCTCATTTACAAGCTGGAACTGTTCCGAGAGGAACACGTCCTAATGCCTATGGCAAATGGATGTTATTATTGTTCCTGAATTTGGAACTCTCAAACATGTTCATGTTTCCATTGATAATTATTCTTCAGCTTCATGGGCCACAGCCTTAACAGGAGAATAATCTCATCATGTTATCACTCATCTTTTACAAGCATTTGCAGTATTAGGCATTCCTGCCACCATAAAAACTGACAATGCTCCAGTTTACCTTTCCTCTACATTAAAAAAATTCTTTAAGTTATAGAATATCACTCATAAAACAGGCATTCCTTATAATTCTACAGGTCAAGCTCTAATTGAACATTGTCATCTTACTCTTAAGCATTATTTATTAAAACAAAATGGAGGATTACTCCCCGATATGATAAAATTAACTGCAAATCAACGATTAATGCATGCTTTACATATCCTTAATTTTGATCTTTTAAAGAGTGATGGATGATCAGCTATGGAAATGCATTTTTCTGATATTTCTTTTTCTAAAACAAAAGCAGTTCCTGTGTGGTGGTCTCCAATAGGTTCTTCACAATGGTATAAAGGTCATATCAAAGTGTGGGGCAAAGGGTTTGTTTGTGTTGTTACAGAGGATCAGCGCCTGATTTAGCTACCCAGAAAATGAATCAAGATATGATATGAAAAAGAACTTCCAGCATCAACATCCTCTGGAAAAGTCATTCCAGAAGATGACCATCAAAAAACTTCAACAAAGGCCTGTACGTCAAATACAGAAAATTGAAACCCACCAAAATCTAGTTCCTTTGTTTTTATTCCCGATAATGGCTTATGCATGTACATACTACACAGGCTTACGTTACAACAGCAAGCATAGATAGTGCCCCTTTCTTAGGCCATGGTGTGGTTCTTCATTGTTCATCTACTTGCTCCACTCCTGTGGGCCCTGTAGTATGGAAAAAGAATGGTGAAGAAATATATAGACAAAAGATGGAGGAAAATTTATGGATTAATGTTACTGATCAATCTGTTAGAGATAATGATCATTATGATATTTATAAAGCAGTTTTGACTCAGGAAGAATTGGCAATTATACCTATGAGAAGTTTCAAAAGGGAACTCCTGACATGTTATATAAAAGCAGTTATGTGTATTTGAATATATCACTTATGCCAGAAAATAATTTCTCCTAAACTAACTTGTGGTTACAACTCACGAGCCAGGGATTACACAAGTCATCTTTTTGTGTGGCAGGAGATTCCTCTATCAGTGGATTGTTGAAGAAGAATTTAATAGGCATAGGACTTCCTTTTACAGTGTTTACTAACATATCAGGCATAAATATTACTCTTCCTCCTAAGACTCTCACTTCTGATGCTCAATTAAATTTACCTGTTAGTACTACTATAATCACTGACCATGTATGTATTAATTGTACTCATACACCCTCTTATTGTAATTCTACAATCAATGTAAAATGGTCTTCTGGATATAGACTTCCAAATGGTTGGGTATTTTTGTGTAACAACAAAATGTATCAAGCCCTCTCTTCACATTATCGAGGTGTTTGTGGCGTGGAACACATTCTTCCTGCTCTAATAGATCATCCTGGAAATAATCACAAAAGATTTCTCTGAGCTCTGCCGTCTGATTGCAACGACAACTTGAAACTTTTAGATCCCACTGCTGTTGCAGTTGCAGCTGCCTTCCTCCTGCCTGTTCCTGGACTTGTTGGCAGAATGCAAAAAGAGATATCTAAGCTGGCCTGTGCATATGGCAAGACAACAAATTTGACTGCTTCTATATTACCTGAACTCAGTCAAGACCTAGGAGAAGTACCAGTTGCAGTGCTTCAAATTCGCACTATTATAGACTATCTGCTGTTAAAAGAACATATGGGATGTGAACAGTTTCCAGGAATGTGTTGTTTTAATTTGTCTGATTTTTCTCAAACTATTCAAAATCAATTAGATGATATCCATCATATTATCAATAAGTTTTTACAAATGCCTGGGTTACCTAACTAGTTTTCTTGGTTTCATTGGATATGGCCAGTAATTGTAGGTCTGAATTTTTTATGTATCTATATTCCTGTTCTGTTAATGTGTGTACATAATTTAATTAGTAGTTTTTAAAACCTGTACATGCTTACGTTACTCTACAAGAAATTATGTCAAAGAGATAATCAATCTTCTCATATTTTCTTCCTTTGCTACTTCTATAGCTTTTCTTTTTCCTTCCTAAATACAGCCCTTTACTAGAATTCGTGCTTCATACTTAAAATTACTGTGTGTCATAATCCTTCCAGCTGGTAAAGATACCTCAAGACAAGTGCTGGGCATAGAAGCCACGGAGCATAAATCTGCAAAGAAGTAAAAAGCTAACCTTTTCAAAGAATATTGCTTCTCTCTCACTTACTAACTTTACATCTCCCTGTATGGCCCCGGAAGATGGCTGGTTAGACAGAGACGGGTAAGAGTCCTCAAGGGAGGAACAACCTAAGGCACAGTGGCAGGGGGCCATCTGGTGAGAAATTGGGGATCAACAGAGGTGAGGCTTAGAACCTCATCCTCCCAGTTTTGAGAGAAATCTTCTGCACCAATGGCTGTTTTGTTGTCCTTGTCTAGCTCTTATCAATACCTAGTTTATAGGCACAGACCTGACCACCTACCCTTGCTTTCCTACTGCACTAAACTCTACTTTCCATCTTTAAGTCACAAGATTTAAAAAATAGATTATCTTTTATGAAAAAGCAAACTGTGTTAAAAAGCTTTCTATTAGAAACTGTAATCTCAATTATGTCTACTTACTAAAACATTTTATTTAAAAAATAAGGGGGAAATATGGGATTAATATATAAATCAAGTATAAAAATCGAATGTGTAATCATATCTAACTTAATTATTTTTCTTGTAATTCATGATGCGTGATCAAGACCAAAACAGTTTCTGTGACATGACTGCCCTTCCATTGTTCACCACATAGGAACTTGTTCACCTTGTAAGAACGTCACGCCCCAAGAGACTGGAGACAGCTGAGAATTAATGATTGTGTATTAAGTCCCCCACACAGAATTCTATTACTGTTAATATTTATTTGCTCTATAAATATGAGGGGTGCCCTCTCAGCACCACTCTTGGGTGGTTAAGCCTCGAGTCCCCTGGCTGGTCCTTTCAGATCTTTGATATGTCATCCCGTCTCCTCCCTTATCTGCGGGTCAGAAGCTGGGAGGGACTGACAGTATCCACCCTAGATTCCAGACTGATTCCAAGTCATTAATGCTCTTTTCTGAACTGCAAATTTGACAAGAAAAATCTGAGGAAGTCCATCCTTTCAAGGACATCCCAAGAACTAAAAGCTGGTCCTACATCCAGCCTGAATTATAAAAATCTGAACAATAAATTAAGTTTAAGACCAGCCCTAGATTTAATTCCATCAGAGTCGGACAAATGAACCTAATTTGGTCTAATATTCCCAGCTGCACCCTGCAGAATTAATTGATCTAAAATATTTATTCAGGAACTGCTCTGTCCAAGACATTAATGAGGTGGGTACAAAGATGACAGACACAGGTGTACAGACAAAGCACATCCCTGGTAAATTAAAGACAATGTAAAATGTGGTAAATGCCATAAAAGGGGGCATGCAAGCATTCAGAAAATGAATTTTCTTCTACCTGGCAACAATCAGGGAAAGTTTCAAGCCAGCATAGCATAGAAATAAGTTGGGTTTGGGCCAGAGACAAACATGTGTGAAGGGAAATAATAGGAGATGAGGTTGAAAAGGGATCTTATGGGACTTTAAATTCTTAAAGGGGCTTTAGGGGACTCTACATTCCTGACCCAGGACTCTGGGCTCCTTCAGTGGCCAAAAGGAGCCACTCTAAGTTTATGAGCAGAGGAGGGCCATGAACTGTTCCTGAGGGTAGAGATTAATCTCGCAGCAAGAAACAGAAAGGAGGGGTGAGGAGAAGCAGAGTGGAACCAAAAGTGAAGATGCTTTGCACTGGGGGAAGAGGAGAGAGAGCAGGTGCAGCAGGCCCAGCTGCGGCTGGACAGGGAGAAGAGGACCCGGATGGCCACGAGGCCCTGGGCTGGCACGGCAGGCCTTAGGGTAGTGCCCTCTGCTTCATGACTGAATGATGGGAAAGCAAACCAGAGAGAAAAGACACAGCACTGAGACCAGCAGAAAAATTACTTCAAAGGAGTAGAGTGAACAGTGTCAGTGTGAGCTTTTCCTAACGTATTTCTTAGACCCTCATTACCAGGGAAGGATATAAAAAACAAATTTTTTAATAAAATTTTTTTTCTTAATCCAAATATGATCTCCAAGTGAATTTCTAATTTACTTTTCACCATTGCTCTTTTCTTTGATATTATTGCCAGGTTAAAAAATTAACCTTTAAACCTGTTTTTCTACCATCCTGTTAGTGGACACCAATGGACAACTCCAAGGATTTTTCAGGACTGCTCAAAACCAGTAGTTGTTTCTTATTTCATTTGTTCCTGTTTAAACTGCATTTTTAAAAGAGCTACCATTTTTGCCCCCAGTAGTTCTGAAGATAATGCAATGGTTAAGGATGCTTTGATCAACTTTAAGTGTCAAAATTCTTCCTCTCAAATTTCCAAGCTACTTGAAATGTGCATGGTTTTCCCTCCACCCACCAAGCAGGCTGGCTCCTTCTCCCTCTTCCTATGCACCATGCTATTCCTCCCCAGTTGCTCAGGTACCATGTGACACTATCTAACAGTCTTCAGGGCTATTTTTTTTTCATGCAAATCAATCCTTCTTTTTTTTTTTAGGTTGAGTTGAATCATTGGCCAAAATAAACTCCAGGCTAAGAACTTCAGTAGCAGGTGTCTCCACAGCAATTCAGAGGGCAACATTCCAAAACTATGAATTTTGGACCTGTGCCTTGGTTTTGGTTGTTACATTTTACCAGCCATATGCACAAAGCAGGGCCTTAAGAAAGTAAGCCCCACTGAGAAGTTGTCAATGGGCTCATCTAGGAGTATCTGTTCTAACCTTAGAAAATGGTTCAGATGTTGAATTTCCACCAATAGCTGTCACCCTGTTACTCCATTGCCCATGGGCTAATTATCTGTGATAAATCTCCAGGACTTACCCTTTCGAAAATTCTTTTTTTTCTGTCTCATCCTTGCTCCTCTTCTCCTGACAAATCATAAGCAGAGACATGTATGCATACATAAATACCTATTCTCTTCATGTGTGGAGGTGACTCCACTGTCAGTCGCCATTCCCTGCAGATGGGACCCCTAACCCCACTCTACATTTTGGAAAACTCCAGTTCTCTGCAAAGTTCCTCCTCCCGCACTTATTATCCTGGATCTTGGAGTTCTCAGGAACAATCCTCACAACCATTCGCCCTTTGCCTGCCCAGGCAGCATTGCTCCCTCCACTTTGAGGTGTGAGCGTCCCACTTGGCCATGTGATGGCCCCTCTGTGGGTGCCTGCTGGCCTGGTTTTGATGCTGGTGAGATGTACATGAAGGATAGCAGAATATGCCACCTCAAAGTATGACTGTAGACATTCAGGGCACACAACCCCAAAATACACCACTTTGGTATACTGATTATCTTAAGCTGTAGGCACTTGAAAACTAACAAATGCAAGGAGAGGCTTCTTCTGAGCTCTCCCTTTCTGCCTAAAAGACAGATGCTCCAAAAAGAACTCAATTGTCATAAATCCCCTTCCCTGGAACTTCGTCAACCAGGAAAGATTGACTCATCACAGGAGGGGAGACTAGAAGGTGATACCACACCTAAACAAACTTTGTCACAAACTATCACATGTCCCATCTAATCGATTCATCTTTGTTAAAAATCATTTACTCTCCCCCAAGAAGCCTACACCCCTCCTCCCCTTCCCCTATTGAGGTGGTATTTATATTGGGGTAACCATTCACAATATTCACACATATATCCATACATTCACAATATTTATGTCAGGCCATTATGCTGTGCACCCTAAAACTTATATAATGTTGTATGTACACTCATTATATCTCAATAAAAATGGAAGAAAACATGAAACAATTTTTCTTAAAGGTGACATTTAATCCTGAATTCTAAGTCGCCTCACAAGTTACTCATGCTTCCCTGGTCATCCCCCACGTATACATGAGATACACATGTTCATTAACATACGTTTTTCTCTTTTATTACTGGGGTCTCAACTAAGAACTCAGAAAGATAGGAGGAAAATCAGCTCTTCTCCCCTACATACCAAAGCTATTGTGTTATGCCAGAGCAACATAGCTGACGCTGGATGCTGTTTCTGCCCCTACCTGAGGGTAAGGGCACCATTTCCCCTTGCCTGCAAAGCTTCTGATGCCCCTCTTGGCTCTAGTGAGAACTTCTCCTCCTCTGTCTCCTCCTGCTGCTGTGTAAGAATCAGCTGAACTGGGGGCCAGCCGCCCTCCCTCACGCTTACCCAAGAACCAGAGGTAGCACACTTGTGCAGGAGCTGCCAAGAGGCCAAAGCTCCGGATATGGAAGGCACTCTGCACTAGGTGCCCAGGTGCACACGCCTCTTCTCCCCCTGTGACTATGTGGCTGGGCTGTCAAAACAACGCTGCTTTGTACTCTCAAAGTTTCAAAGAGAGTTTGTGTAGAAACTGCTCTTCCTTTCTTTATTATTCAAATCGCTCTCTCCACCCCCTACCCATGGATTGAGACCCAAATGCTTTGGGTACTGGGGTGAGGGAACACTGAGAGGCAGAAACCCGGCTATCCTTACATCCTCCTTTTTCTTCAATGCCTGAGACATAGCTACTTCACCAGCAGCCTGGGGCCTGCTTGAATCTCTCCTCCTTTAGGTAATTTATTTTCTATGAGATTCAGTTTCTCAGGTGGGACAGACACCTTCCAATTTGCTTGACATTTCTGAATCCTGAGAAAATATCCTCCTCATCTTCAGCTGCTCTCCCTGCCTGTCAATCCCCTCAATTCACAAGGCAAGGGAAGGGGAACCAGGAAAATTGCCAGTATAGTTGTAAGTGCCTACAAGAAGTGGAAAGTGATTTTTCATTCTCTGGGTTGGCATTAGCTGAGCTGAAAAATCAGCAGGACCACCTAATGCTTCCATCAGAGCAAACAGCATGATAAATCTGGGAAAGTGCATCACACGAGGCCCTTAGTATTTGGAAGCATACCCAAACTTGGGGAGCAAAGCCTACTTTTCATCCCAAGATTTCTGAATACGAGAGGTTTGGGGCTATTACCTGCAACAACGGGAAGAGATGAATCATGGTAAATAAAGTTAGTGAGAGGGCAGCCCTCCAACCCATCCCATGTTCCTGTGGCCTTAAAAGAGTAAGGAAGAGAAACTCCGCAGCTCCCGTGGCCCCACAGGAAGGTGTACAAAGGGCAGAGAGGTAGCACAAGCCACAAAAGTGCCCATAAAAACAGGCATGAACAGGTGTCTCACCCAAAAAGATACTTAGAGTGTGCACCACTGTCTAGGACCCAGGAGGCCCAGCTGATCCCTCAGCGTTGGAGGGGGTGGGTATATAACTGAACTTCGCAGAGACCATCCTTGTGACTGAGCCACCAGCAGCGCGGGAAGCCAGCAGAGCCAGAGTGAGACCAGGGGCTGCCTCCCTCCTCCGATAGGTGTTTGCTGTGGAAGGCAGCCCCAGCCATGACCCACCCCCCTCCTCCCCAGTACAGGAGAGCAGATAGAGCCTAGAACAGAGCAGGGGGGATGGAGGTCCTGAAACTAGACCAGTGACACACACACACACGTACGAGCACACACACACATGTGCAAGGCACAGGATTCAGAGGCAGAAGGAAAAAGTAGACCCACTCCTTCCACCTTCTCCAAGTCCCCTGTAACAAAGCTTGGCTGGGGCAGGCCGAAATTCAAATGAACTCTAAAATGCAGCTGTAAGTCAGATTGGGCTGTTCTGAGTTTAAACAACTGAAAATCACTGGGAGGTTACTGAATCTGCCTAAGAGATCTTTAAGGGTTCTGAACCACAGACAAGCTGAGATCCACCACTGCACAGCTGGGGGCAGTGACAGGGGACAAAGAAAACCATACCCCACCATATCCACACTGATCAATATGCAAGTTACATTTGCAGTATTCTCTCTTAAATACACCTTAAGTCTAACACCTTTCTTCAAGCCTCCCTTCCAGAGCTTCAGGTTGTTGTACAAGAGTTAGCTTTCTGATACAGTAAATACAGTAGAATTTCAAAGAATTTATTTAAAACTCCCGAGTTGATCTGGCCAGCTCTTAGATCCACATATCATCTCAGGATGGCATTTTGCCTTTGCCCTCATCTCTGTACCTTCTAAATTGAAGCTGTGGTGGTGTTGGAATGAAAGCCATGAGCACCAAGAAAATATAAGGAGTGCAAATTAGTTTTGTTCCTTCTTCCTCCCACTTTAACCACGGCTCCTGCCTCTGCCTAGAAATGACACTTGGAACATATAGTCAGCAGAGAACAGACCTTTGTTCATTGAAATTCTCTTGTAGCAAGTATAATCTATCTGCTTGACCTACTTCAGATACAAATTGTCTTACCAATGGGTTTCAGCCACGGACAAGTTCACTCTGGATTCAATGAGACCAAAGAAATGACACTGGAATGTTCTTGGGGTGAAAGGGGTATACCCAACTTTATTCCCACTGTAGCAGGTCAGTCACTAGAATCCCATCCACTCAGAGCAAATCTGCATGCAGCAAGTGGGGCTCTGCCTCTGGGCCTCTCTGCCCCCTCAGCCTTCTCAGTCTCTGTCCTTGGCACTGACACCATTCCAGTTTCATCTCTGCTCTCCTGCAGCCTTGCAGCTACGCCACCATGTTGCCCAGAGAACTGGGTGGGGCTCTTATATAGAGTCAATAACAACGTATTGCCCACATGTGTGTAGTATGCTAGCCAACCAGGGCCAGGTGAGAATCATGGCTGTAGGAACCTTCACTTTGTCCACACAGACCAAATCATTTCTCTTTTTTTACTCTAATTAGCCCCTCAAAGCCCCATCTTTTATTCTTAAAGAACTCTAAGATCTCCTTTTTCTCCAAGATTCCCAAGAATCTCAGGGATTTACTTAACCCAAAGAAGTGAGTCTAGATAGAGAGAAATTCAGTCTGCACTGGTACCATGTCTGTCTGCCACATGGTGTGGCTGTTGAATGCTGGACCTGCACAGTCTGGTGCCCACAAAGGTTTCCTGGGGCAGTGATGCTGAGTCAGCTTTCTATAATCTAGCTTTACAAGCTCCTCCCCTGTTTCAGATTCACTTGCCCAAAGCACTGTCCCCCAGAGCCAGCATGTGGATAAAATGAGAGTTCCTGTGGCCAGGATTCTCACCTGACCATGGTTGACTAGCTCACTGCACACCTGTGGGCAATACATGGCTGTTGACTCTATAAAAAGAGCTCCGCCCAGTGCTCTGAGTGCAACATGGTGGCAGGGCTGCAAGGCTGCAGGAGAGCAGCACAGAGGCTGGAGTGGTGGCAACGCCGAGGACAGAGGCCCAGAGGATGGCTGTGCAGGATGGCTGTGTGGGACAGCTGTGCAGAGAGGCCTGGAGGGCAGCTGTGTGGACAGAGGGGCCCAGAGGATGGCTGTGCAGACAGAGGGGCCCAGAGGTAGAGACCAGCTTGCTGCATGCAGACTCAGTCTGAGTGAAGGAGACTTTAGTGACTGACCTGCCATGTGGAAATAAAGTTGGATATAACCCTTTCACCCCAAGAACGTTTTGCTGTCATTTCTTGGTCACATTGAATCCATAATGAACTTGCCTGGGGCTGAAACCCATTGGCAAGACAATTGGCGTAGTCGGCAGGGTTCATTGTTGACCAAGGAAAAAGACAGGCTGTCCTTATGGGAGGGGTGCTTCAGTGGGCTGCCCCTGTGAATGGGGAGGCAGTGGATCATCCCCTAATGGGTATGTGGTCTGAGGTGGCTTGCCTCCTAGAGGACTGGGCCCCACCCCAGGACTGGAGGCAAGTGGAGGTGGCACCTGAGGCTGTAGGGGTGGCTCTTGGTACAGTGAGCAGATCCTTTGAGAAGCAGAGTGCCCGAGAGGCAGCGGGGACTGTGGGTTGGCTGCTTCTCACAGTATTAAAAACGTCTACAGAGGAGACCCAAGAAATGGCAGCATGAGAACACAAGCTGCAAACTTCTGTGGATTCCCTGTGGATGCCTTCTTAGATGGCATCGATGAGGGAGGAGGCAGCACGAGAGCGCCAGCAGCAAGATGCCATTGGAGACGAGATGGCAGCACTGCCAGGTGTTCTGAAAGAGAAAGGTGCCATCAGTCCCAGAAATGGAGGAGCTGGGGAAGGATGAAGGGGTGGTACCAGAGGCACTGGCCCCTCCTGTATTGAAAGCATGCCCCATGGTTGTAAAGAAAATAAAGACCCAGCAGCTGAAAGTTCCCCAAGGAGAGGAGCAGCCCCCTCCCCAGGTTGTGGAGCACTCTATGGTCTGCCCCTATACTCAGGCTGAGCTGGTGGCTGTGGGACTTAGGGGTGGATGGAATTCCTCTTTCAGGATCAGAGATGGGAAAGCCATCTTCCCTTGCAGTGCAGCCCACCTTGAGGCAGCAATTACAAAATGCAAGGTGACACATACAGTAGCTGAAGCAATGAGAACCCGGAAAGAAATACGACCTGTTACTCACAGGAGGAATTTAAGGGGCCTCATAAAGGTTACGAGGACTCAGATGTGGGTTGATTTGATAAGGGCAGGAGTAGATAGAAGGAAATTAGACGGGAAGTCAAATAGGATCTTACTAGAGCTTTGGCAACAACTGAAACCAAAGTAGCAGTTCCAGCCATTAAGACCAAAGAGGCAGAGGTCAGAGACAGAGCCATGAGTCTGGCCTGTGTGTCTGCAAGACTTTTTGCTGGAGAGGCTGGAGAACAATGTTCCAGCTTTCAGGCACAGGGACCATTGCAGAGGACTAAGGGCACATAGACTGAGAGGAGAGAATCCTGGAGGGGTGGAGTGTGGATAAAATGAGAGTTCCTGTGGCCAGGATTCTCACCTGGCCCTGGTTGATTAGCTGATGCACACCTGTGGGCAACACATGGCTGTTGACTCAATATAAAGAGCTCTGCCCAGTGCTCTGCGCAACACAGTGTCAGGGCTGCAAGGCCACAGGAGAGCAGAGCAGAGGCTGGAGTGGTGGCAGTGCCAAGGACAGAGGCCCAGAGGACAGCTGTGTGGGACAGCAGTGAAGACAGAGAGGCTCAGAGTCAGAGACTGGCTTGCTGCATGCAGACTCGCTTTGAGTGAATGGGACTTAAGTGACTGACCTGCCACCTGGAAATAAGGTTGGGCATAACTCTTTCACCCCAAGAACATTGTGCTGTCATTTTCTTTGGTCACACTGAATCCATAGTGAACTTGCCCGGGGCTGAAACCCATTGGCAGGACACAGCACCAAGCCAGTAGGCATCCAGCCTTAGCCACATGTGTGCCTCTGCTTTCTCCCAAAACCTTTTGGACCCTGGTGATAAATACAAACTGGCTCACCCCAATAGCTCTATAGGCAGAAGTGCCTTGTTAAGCCAAACAAAAGATTCTGTTATACCCTCCAAAAAGGACTTGCATGAGGCATATTAGAACATTTCACTCAAATGACTCTTTTCAAAACAAAGATGTACTCCAAAATTGTTTGCTGTATCCACTTACATAATTAATTTCTGAGAATTTCTCTTGCTAGAAATTATTTTATCAGGCACCCTCTTGCACCCTTTAACTCCTAATAAATTTGGAACCACTGAGAAACTTTGGAGTGCAACTGAGCTTTAAGTCTGAAATGACATATTCTTCCTTGGCTGAACGAAATAGCAATTTGGTGCCATATTATTGAATTGTAACCTGATATGCCAAATGCCCCCACCATTCACTCTCCCCCTTCCTTGTGCCTGGGAGTTTTTTCCTCAGTTTACAGTTGGGTAGGCCAATGAGAGGCACCTGTGAAAGATGAGTGGTGACTACCACAGACCCCTTCTCCAGTTGGGTGGCCCTATCCCAGATTCTGGTGGCTATGGTTTTCTGCTCTTGCTGCCCCCAGGGCACTGCACTATTCCTTCTTGCTTGCCCTAATCTTGGCCAAGCTGTGAAAAATGTCCCTTTTGTAGGCTGTCTTCACATTTCCAAGTTTGTGGGTACCCGCTATATCCTGTTGAAACCATGACTGATACATCAGGATGTGGGAAAAATGGAAGTTCCTATAGCCGGGATCTCACCTGACCCTTAACTACTTGATGATGTAATTGGCCTGCTGCTAAACAACTGCTTCCACACCCATAGGCAATAAGCTATTGTTGACTCAATCACTATACAAAGAGCTCTGCCCAGTGCTCTGGGCCGAGGCAGAGGAGGAGGCTCTCACAGCTGTAGGTCAAGCAGTAGAATCATGTCTGCATCCAGAAGTCTAGTGCTTGACCTACCATGTCTGCATCCAGAAGTCTAGTGCTTGACCTACCATTGTGAGAATAAAGCCAGGTATAAACCCTTTTACCCCAAGAACGTTCCTTTGTCATTTCTTCTTGTCACCAAATCCATAGTGAATCAGCCCTGGGCTGAAACCCTCAGGTGAGACATGGGAATAAGATGAAAAAGTAGTCTGTGTTTTTTAAGCAACCCACCCCTTCTTATGACAAACTTAACATGCAAAACAGTCTCCCAGGGCCAGATTCGAGAGGACTCTCAACCACAGCAGTATCCCTAGGCCAGAACTTAAAAGTGGCCCCTTCCTAATACCAAAGTTGTTCCTGTGCAACCTTAGGGTGAATTATTTTTGTTGAGCAATACTCAGCAGCTCTAGGTCAATGGCAAATCGAGTTTCAATGAACTGGCCTTTCAGCATATTGGTCATTTGGCAAAATGATTTTGGCAAGTTGATTTTTGGTAAAGTAGCCTGCTCCCATGCTCTATACCCCCACCTGCTGTGCATTTCCTTGCTGTTTTGGTCTTGAATTTGATGTCCTTCTCCCTAGACTGTAGGACCCTTTGAGAGGGAAAATCATGTGCTACTCATTTTTGTGCTTTCCCCAGCCCTCTCTTAGGGCCTAATACAGTGTTTTGCAAATAGCTACTCAGTAAATGTGAAAGAAAGCAAGTGAACAAAAAAATACAGGGAAAGACTGAAGCCAGGACAGATACACAAACTGTTACACATGGACAGAGAAGGTTTCTATCTTAATGTGAAACAGATGTAAGAGAAAGGAAGGAGGGAGGAAAGTAAAGGGATAGAAGCATGGTTTTAGAAGAGGAAAGAAAGAAGGGACTGGAAAATTATGAAGAAAAAGAAGAGAAAGAGAAAAATACATTTTTATAAATTTTTCTTAAGTAAAAAAAGTGTAATCTATATGATCATTGACTTACATAGGTAGGTACACAGCTAGGATTTTGTCATGAGACATTTTGATTATCTCTAATAAAGTCCTTTTTAAAAATTGTTAGTAAATACGTAAATAATGCCCAACACATTATCTTCCTTAACAGCAGTTTCAAATTTTGATTCTGAAACTCTACACAGATTGTTTTAACTCGCCACAGAAAAATCCCTCTTGAAATGTAAAACTCACACCAGAAGGCTGACCAGGATCCAAACATGAATATGGTGGATCTGTCTCTGATTTCTAAAATAGGACCAGAGAAATTACTTTCCCTGCAGTATTTTTAGCAGTGTGAGGAAAGGCACTCCCCGTGCGGTCTCTTGGCAGGCTCACAGTCTGCCACTCCTGAGCCTGTCCCCTGAATTCTCCCGTCACTCCCATCTCCCGCCCCGGGCGGCACCCACTCTCCCGCCTTGGAGCCTGGGGAGAGGTGGGGGGGAGGTCGCGCAGCTCACTGGGCTTCCTTTGCCTGAACTGAGGCACTGAAGACAACAAGAGCCATCCCCCTTGACCACTGCGCTGAGAAAAAGCATCCATTTCTTGCTTGGTTACAAAGTTCCAGAAAAAGCTCAGTTTGAAGAGACGCTAATTCATGTTTATTTGGAGTAGGTATTCTATGTAATTAATCAGTTCTTTGAAAAAGTAGGTATAATTCTCCTCTTTCTATGGAGAAGGAAAAAGGAGACTTAGAGAGATGAAATAACATGCCCAGTGTTGCTCAGCCAGTAATAGTAAAAGTAACACTACATTAATGACCAGCATTTGTATAGCGTTGTACTGTTTATCATGCCCTTCTGCTTATCAATCCTCAAAACAAATCTGAAAGATAGACTGAATAAATGTTTCATTATTCCCATTCCACAGAATGGAAACCTGAGGTTCAGAGAAGAAAAGTGAATTCTCTAAACCTGTATATCTGGAAAGCGCAGCACCAAGGGCTGAGCCTGTGACTTCTGACTTGCCCGACCTGGAGCAGCAAGCTGTTCCTGGCTCTGGCCCTTTGCGGAGCACACTCAGGGGGATGGCCATGCATCTGCACTGTGGGTCAGAGAGGTAGACGGCCCAAACCAGGACAGCCTGGGGAGGATGTCAGAGTAGTAAAACAGTTAATGTTATGTCCATATGTAGATGATCCCTAGGTAACTGTAGGGGCTCATCTGTAAAAAAGGGGGGGGGAAACAGTGGGGAGGGGTGTTAATAATTAGCAACACATGGCATTTGGCTTATGGGAACCTCTTCCTTGCAAAGCATGACTCAGGAAAGCTGGGTGACCATACGAGCCATTTCTCCGGGATGGACACAATCTGGGCTGTTGTGCTATAACTAAGCACAATGCTGTCGTTCACTCCCTAAAGCACCCTGGCTTGCACAATGAATTTAATAGTCACCCTACCTACAGGAATATGTATTTCATAATTTTCTAAAGCAAAACGCTTCTCCTATCTTCTTTGACACTCCAAAACATAACTGCAACAACAGCCTTGATCAAATAGGTGCATCATGACACACTGATGTCAAGAACCCCCAAGGCAGATGCCAGACTGAATCAGCTCGTGTAGAATTTGCACTTTCTCAACATTTTCAAGCTGGTGAACAAAACAGTAAATCCTATGTTTTTCCCAGGTGCACTCTGAGATAATACAAGTAAACCACAAGGCTCCCTGGAAATTTTCCCAAAGCAGAACTATTGCTAAGAGACAGAGAGAAAATATCTCAGTGCTGGAGCTCTTTATTGCTATAAGACTATATTTGGAGTAAAAGCAGCAACTTCACTTTTTTAAAAAATCACATGTACACAAGATATAGTCCAAGACAATACTTTAATTTTTTAAATCCTCAAAAATATTACTAAATGTCATTTTTTCTAACACTACAACTACACAAAGAATGAGCTGATCGGAGGTGTTGAATTACTTTCTGTCTCCTTTCAGACATGGCAACTCATCTCTGAACATTTTAACATCAGCTCATGAGCTTACAGTTTCCTAAGCAGACTTTCTGTCTTCTAATTGCCTTTAAAAGGACCAGCAGTAAAAGCTGGCAGTCTTTCCAAGTCCCTGGGCTTCACCCCAGGACAGCACGTCACATACTCCCCTGCACCAGCAGATCAGGTTCCATGTGCGTGAGAGGCCCTGCTTGCCCTCCCATTCTTCAAGGATCCATTAATGTGTTTTCCAGCACCTAAGGGATGCTGCCCTCTACTTTCTCACTTAACTGGCTTGAAGGCGACTCTCAATGACATCAAGATTAAACCAGATCTTCAGGAGACAACCTAATGCTGCAGTTAAGAGCTTGATCTTCAGAGCCCAAGACCTCAGTCCAAACCCCAGTTCTGCCTCTCACTAGTCATGTGACTTTGGTTAAGTTATTTACCTCCTCATCTGTAAAATGGGATAATGATGCTGCCTAACTCACAAGATTGTGTGGGGACTCTGAGATAATACAAGGAAACCACAAAGTGCAGTGCCGAGCACATAGTATGTGCTCAAAATATATTCATTATCATTTCAAAATTGAACATGGCCTAAAATTTTAGTTTACTTTAAACCACCATGGTAAGGGAAAGGGTGCTTTTCATAGAAAGAAGGCTCAATTTGGAATCAGAAGACCTGAATTCTTGTCCTGGTTTCTTTACTCATTGGTTTATATGGTTTGGGATTAACTTATTTGAATCACAATTCTTTCCCCCATCCCATAAAATGATAAATACATCCTAGAGTCATTGAGAGGATCCAGTGAAGTAATACAAGGAAAAATGTTTTGCAAGCCCAAACAATATTTTTTTACTATCATCATTAAAAATTAAAATGAGTCTGAGAACATATCACCCACACAAACCTAAGGGCCAATGTAACTACAATGCCTGGCCTCTTAGCTGGGGAGCTCCACGTGCCAGGGTGTCAGGACCAGGTTGGAAAACTGGGGTGGCCCCTCGCATGCCCCAGACCAAACCCACCTTACTGCTTCTGCCTGCTCTGTTTCCCATCCTGGCAGGTCTTGTGCTGTGAATAAGGCGATTGCAACATGGGAGTTCTCTTCCCACAATATGCAATATTCCGCCAAGTCCCTAAAACAAAAATGGTGAGAAGGGAGGGCTGGGGTGACATGTACTTCAATGCCCACTAACCCAAATAAGAAACGATAGATGAAACTATGGACAATCTCCCTTTAAGAAACCCTCTTGGTAATGTAAAGGAATGGGGACCCGCCTACCTCACTGGGGAACTGTTAACCACAACTTCATCATATGCACTTGGGGTGAGGCTATTGTTTGAAAGAAAGATGTGCAGGAGAGGACAATTGTTGGTGTCCTTTGGATGAGGCCTAATAGGAGGGCTGAAGTAAGAAGTCACATCCACAGCAATTAACAAGATTTGACACTCAAAAGAAACAATCACTCCCAAAGAAAGGTTTAAAGCCAAATGCTTTTAGTGTTTAGAATATACAAAGTCTTTTTCCATGCGACCTTTTGGAAAGCTTGTGTTCAAGTAGTTCCTTCCTTCCAACATCAGACACTTAGAGATACTACTCTTGACTCTATGGGGGGGAAAAGGTGGCCTGTATTTTGCAAACAAAATAGAAGGCCAGGGAAGGTAGGAGAATTCAGTACCTCTGCATTTAGTGGGGCTCACCATAGTAGTTTTAAGCCCTTCTTGCTCATTCAGTGGAACAATTCCCAGATCTACTGTGTTTAGTGATGAACTGTGTCAATTTCAGTTTATCTGTTTTCTCTACGTGATTTGTCTTGCAAAAGATGTTAGTTCTCTCCATTAGCTCTTCCATAGCACCCCTAGAAATAGCTAAAATTTCTACAATCTTACTGTAGAGATTTTGGAAAATGAAATAAAAATTTAGAAATAATAATTATAAAACTCAGCCAGTATTTTCACAAAGAGTCCAAATTTCCCAGGTAACCAGTCTGGTCTGTCCTCTACTTCATGCACAAGGCAGAAGAATTCAAGTACCTTCTTGGGGCATCTTCCTCAGGCTCTAAGTTGAACTATCAAGTCTAGTACCTCCAGGTCCCACAGGAACATCTCTCTCTCTCTCCTTCTCTTTTTTTTTTTTTATGGCTTGTTCTCCTCTGGATATTTGGTATGTGATCTTACTTTAAAATCTTCCACTTGTAACCCCACAGCTGCCAACAATTGGAAAGGAGGAGGGAAATATGGTATTATTTTCCTCTTGCAAAGCAACAGTTTTGGACCATTGCACCTTCCCATCTATTAGCATAACTCTTTATGTAACACTCAGAGCACCATGGCTGAACCTCCCTGAGGCCATCAGAAGGCCTCTCTGCCCATCAACCCTCCAATGTTTGTGGCTTTGTTGTTCATCCTTGTGTAATGGTCTCATTATATCTGCAATCATGTCCCTATTCTTTGTATGTGTTACCATATATACAGAAGTTGACCAGGGGGTGGCAAAGATCACCATTTGTTTCCCACTCTTTGTCTCCTCATACACCCGCTGAGAACACTGACCGCACTGACCGCACCCCTCCCCTGACCCTGGAGAAGGGAATTATGTGACTTGTGAGGTTGGAAGAATGAACTGGGCATGTTCCACTCAACTGCTTCCAGTTCTTGTTCAGAGGCAGCCTGGCTGCAGACAGGTGTCTTTAGGGCTGCTCTTGTGGGAGCATGAGCAGCAGCCCATACATGTGGATGAAGCCAATGATTCTCCTGCTGTGCCAGTGCCTAGGCAAAAATGCTTGTCTAACACAGGGTGGCCTTTGACATCTGCCTTTCTCTTGCTTCCATCTTTCACTCAATTTGGGACTGGAGCAGGTGGGGAAAGGGTATTAAATTGTAATCTCGCAAAACACTCATATCTTGGAATTTTATTAGCTCCCTCATCCAACCTTGCTGTTTTCTCCATTTGAGCCAATGACGCTTCTAATATAACTCGATTAGAAGTTACATCTTGTCTCACATGGCTGTCTTATTTCACATTGTACCCTTTATGCTTTCAGCCTCTTCCCATTGGGAAGGAACTGAGCTGAAGTGTTCTCATTTGCTCAATTTGAGAATTAGGAGAGCTATACAAAGATAAAGTTGACCCCAGCTACTCTCATTGAGTGTACAGTTTGAGCTGTTTTTCCAGTAATGGAAAAGGAGGCACACTGAGGCATTCTCTCCCCTCGCTTCAGCTCTCACGGTAAGCAGATAGCTGGTCTTCACAGTGCAATCTAAGACTGTGGAAAAAGATTGACAGACACACAGGTGGAGTACCCTGACAACCTTGGTGTCTTGAGCTCAGCACTGTAAAAATAAGAGCAAATCACTTCAAGCAAAAGAGCTAGCAAAAGGGACCGCTGTTACCCAGAGGCAGCTGCAGTGGTGAGGCACATGAGCTCCTGTGCTGGCAGCTCGAGTTCAGATCCCAGCTTCCCGACTTACTGACTGCTTGGCTTCAGGCTTGTTGCCTTACCATTCTGACTCAGCTTCTCACTCTTGAAGTGAGGATAATAATAGTATCTATCTCACAGGTTTAGCATAGGATTGAATAAATTAGTACTTGTAAGACATTTAGACAGTGCCAAGTGTGTAATAAACATTCAATACGTGTTGGCTATCATTATTTGAGTTTGCCTGTGATGGCACATACAAATACAGGCTCTGGGTAAGATTCCGTTTTGTCATTAACAATGGTAATAAAAGCACCTGGTTGTCTCATAATAACCTAATGCGGCTTCATCCATAAGGAGTTCAACAAAGTCCTTTTTGAGATTAAGTGTTCAGTCTCCACTTAATATAAATAATTATTTACATTTCATGTACCTTTCAGTTGACTGCTGAACTACATGCTAAATGCTCATTGAGCTGCCAGCTATAGGTAGGACAGTGCTGACTTTCTCAGACAGCTTAGAAACCATGGAGACTGTGATTGTTACTTGTCCTTCAGAGTACCGCCCAATGCATAATCTGCTCATCCACCTTCACGTCAGGCCAGTTTTGCAGGTACAATGGGCCTGAGCTTGGGTTGGCAGCCTCCATGTGGGATATCACAGAGACCAGCCAAAAGTAAGACTGGCAAGCAGGACAAGGGGAGCTGAGTAAGAGGGCATCAGGGTCAAAGACAGCACCTCAAATTCTCTAGATGGCCCAGAACAGCAGCCAGGGAAGCAATGTTCCATTTCCACAAGGCAGATCCCTGCAAGACAATGAACTGGATTCCCATAGAGTCTGTCAGAATTTGGAGTTCATCTTTTCTTTGGGCTCTCCACACAATAGATCCCATCCCCTAATTGCTATGTATTGCTTCTAATGCGAGAAATACAATATGTTCTGTGTTTATGGTAATTGATGGTCTCGTTCAAAAAATGTGAAATTCCACCAGTTGCTGATCCAATTGTTCAATTAAGCTGTCGCTGCATTTCTCAGGCCAGGCAGTTCAGCCATTTTACAGACAGCATCCTCCCTGCTTTCTCAGTAGGGGCTTGTCTATGCTTCCACAACTACCTCACATGCTATAACTGAAGATTCTATGTCAGAGTTGCAAAGAAGAATATGATTTCTAATTCATTTACTCCTGCAGAATAGGATTCTTCACAGTGAATTATGAACCCAACACTTAATAGAACTAAGTTTTTAATAAATGGCTCTGCATAGGGGGGTGAAGGCTAAGCAACTGCTTTTAACTCAAGGCTTAAGGGGAAGCTGAAATGCACTTGAAAATGCAGAGAAATGTGTATGTGCCAAGTGGATTTTGTGACCCTGAGCCCGAGGAGCTGGATGTTTGACAGACCTGGCAGTTTCTCTCATGGGCCCCTGCTGGCAACCAGGGGTGCCCAGGTGGGTGGTAGCTAAGAGAGAACACATCCAAGTTCAAGTGGTAAGGTGTCAAAGAACTTTGCAAAACTCCCTCTCTGACTCCAAAGAGTTGGAGGATCTTGGTGCCATGACATTGACCGCCACCAGCAGGAACATACAGGGCCACTTTCCCACTTCCATAAACAGAGCTTTAAGTAATACACAGCTCTAATTACAATATGCATTTGTTATTGATTCTAATTCTCCATGATAATGAATTGAGAAAGACTTTAGTAACATATAATAAAGAGAAATGTCTGGCCTGTTCTGCCCTGATTGTCTGGTTCTATGTCCACTCTGTGGTTCTCATTTTAACAGACCCAGCTTTCTGAGCCTCTGAGCCCTTTCTTCAATACCTGCCAAGGCAGTTCTAGCATGTCCACCTCATTTACTGGACACAGTTTCAAGGAGCCATCTCATTAGTGTAGGAGGATTGGCTCCAAGATTCCAATATATTAAGTTCTGCCCTATGTCAAACATTGTCCCATGTAAGTCTTTTATTCTGCCCTCCCTGGTCCAAACTCAAAATCATCCCAGACATTCTTTCTGTTCTTGCTGGTATATGTGAACCTGGTCCTACAGCTCATTTGATGAATAACCCTTTGCTTCTCATCACAGAGAAAGTCTGTCCCTCCCTGAGCTATGCTGAAGGTAATCCAACATAGATGTAGGAAGACACTGCAAGAGATGCCTGGGACTGCAAATCTCAGCAGAAGAAGCAAAGCACAGACCTTGTAAAGTAGGTGACATGTATAGATGGGAAACACCAATAATTTCCAATACAGAACAAGTTCTGTGGATCAGGAATAGCACTGAGGAGAAGCAGAGGAAACAGGGCTAAGTGAGAAATCCATGGTCATGCCATATATGCAGGAAGCATCTATGAGGCAGGGTAGGTACCGTTGCTCACTCTTGTTGACTAAAAGGAAGTAAAGGCTACATTAGCCTACATACTACCACCCCATCACATGGAAAATATTACCATGAAACAGAAGAATTCTCGCTAACCTGAATACGGCCTGACTCACCAGTACATGAACCCTTCCCCACACACTCCCTGTAAACAGTTGGCTCAAGAAGATCTCATCTCATTAAAAGAATAAAAAAAGGATCCAGCCCTAAAACAACATAATTTTCAAAAGTATTCACTACATTTTTTGTAATGGCAAAAGATTGGAAACATACTAAATGTCCATCAGTAGGCAACTAGTTAAATAACTTATAGTATCTCCAAACAATAATTTCTGTGCACCTGTTAGAAAGATTGAAGTAGCTCTGTACATATTAATAACAGATACCTGCTGGGATAGCCTAGGTTATACTGTAATAACAAACATATACCCAAGACTTCAGTAGCTTAATACAACAAACTTTATATTTTGGTCATATAATGTACTCTTGGAGCCGAGGGATGCTCTAGTCCATAGCATCCTTACTCAGGAAACTAGGTTTCTCATCTAGAACATCATAATCTAGTGGCAGGGGAAGAGGAACGAAGAGAATTATGCACCTGTCCTTAAATCCTTCTACCCAGAAGCAGCTCCCTGAACTCCCTGATGAAAGCACATTAACAAATGTCACTTCTGATTGTTTCATTGGTTAAAATCAGTCAGATGATCTTCTAACTGCAAAGGGTCACAGAAGCACATTCCTACTTCATTAGCCAAAAGGAGAGGTAGAAATATTGGTGAACAGCAATGGTTACCACCATCTCCAAGAGATGCTAGTAAGGAAAAGGAAAAAGCAAGCTTTATTCTTCATATTAAAAACATATTATATATACGTTTCAGTCTTGATATGTGTTGAATATTTCTGGAAGACTATACTGAGAATAAGGAGGTATCACTAGGGAAGCATAGAAAAACTGGGTGATTTAATTTTCTAGAAGGCTTAATTTTCACTGTGATTTTTTGAACTTGTCAATTTCATACCATGTGCATGTATTATCTACTAAAATCATGTATTTACAAACAAGAAATAAAAAGCAAATGCCTCTGACCCTAAACATAAAAGGCAGTGTAAGGGAAGCCATCTCAATTTACCTCCCCTTGAAGAAAATGATGTGAAGTGGTCCTACAAGGAATGTGTAAGCACAGAAGAAATATTTTTAATTACTTAAATTTATAAAGATTTAGTAATCATGGGTTATAAATAAAATTTCCAAATGGGACACTTTCAAACTCAAAGTCAGTTGATCTCATCTCAAATAAATTGATAGTCATCAATGCCATGAAAAGGGTGACCAGGTCATCACACATGCAGCTATCCATTTTCAGCCAGAAAAACTGAGTCATAAATGCTTCCTTTGTGGGGTGTGAACTCCTTGATGAGAGCACATTAACAAAATGTTAGATTATAATCAGCTAGAGAGACTTCAATTCTTGGCCTCTGCATTATGGATAGGGTGTGAACCTTCATCTGCCCATCAAAGAAAGCCCAACTACTTTCTAAAAGCAGCAGAGACCTAAGCTGGGGAGAGAAGGATGTTCTTTCCTTATATAAACTGCATGTCTAGTACATTTCCCCAGCCCAGGATCATTTTTAATGAAAATGTCATCTTGTGATGGAATTTCCTGTGTTTTCAAAGTTCCTCAAATCACTAATTAGTTTTGCCACAATAGTAACTTATCAGTTCTGTATCTTTCCATGCTGATAGTTCTGTTGGGGGTAAAAAAAGACAGCTAAAAGTCAAAGAAGGCATTGATATTTTCTGGGCACTTGAATACCACCTTCTACCCGACACGATGGCCTCATGCCACACCTCAATTCCAGAAATACAAGAGCTCACAGTTGAAATAAACCTCCCCCAATGCCTCCATCTGGGACTCTGACCACTGAGAAAAGTGAGGCAGTGTCCTGAAAGGGATTACAGGTAGGATCCAATTTGCTCTAGCTCTGTGTCCCAAGGCTGGGGCAAGAAACTCTAAATATTGATAGAGTTCATCACCATTCCTTCCAGCCCTTCTGCCACCAAGGGCTGCCCAGGTTCCATGTGCCACAGCAAACCTAGGCTGAGAGTAGGTCTTGAAATAGCCTGCACATAAATAGACAAGTTTAAGAACAGAAGGAATGAAATGTGAAGTAGAGGGAGGGAAATGTTTTCTTCTTATGGAAATGTACAACATAAATGTGGATTCTTGGAAAGCCATCTGAGAAATCAGCATTTCTACTGCCTCCAAATGGACTTCAGTCCTTAAAGGAATAGGGGACTAATGAAGATGGAGCTTAATTTTCAGGAACTCACAGGGAATCAAGGTCACAAGGGAACTCCAGTTCAGCCCAAAGAAAGTAACTCCGTTATCAGAATAAACTAGTTTAGGGAACTTGTCCTATTCCATGTCTTTTTTGTTATTTTCAACACAGCCAACAGAGTAAATTAATTTTTAAGTAAGATTCCATATAAATAAATACACTAATAAGAAAAAATGATTTGCCAAAGTTTATGTCCTGATTTTCTATGTAGGAAATATCACCATTGTATTTTGATTTATACAAATAGCATTTATTGAGCACCCACTACATTCCAGGCACTATGCTAGATACTAGAAATACATTAAGCCGCTGTCTTAGACCTCAAGAGTTTATAGACTAGACATGTAACAGACAGCTAGATAGAATAGTTGCACTGATCCAGATTGCTTGACATCTGTTGGGAACTCAGTATGAGTCCATGGATAATACAAATTCTTCAGGAAGATGGACAAGGGTGGAGGCAAGCCTTCCTGACAAGCACACTCATGTATACAAAGTCACTGAATTATAGACCGGGGCACAGACACAGAACTACAGACAGATCAGATCAACAGCCAGGACTGTCGTGGGGAGACAGTAAAAGGTGAGGCTTGAGTCTAAGTCAAATCCAGATCACCAAAAAAACAGTTGGAGGAATTTAGCGCTTCTGCTGGAAGCAAGAAGGAGGTAGGTGCAGTTGAGGTTTTGAAAAAATCTCCTTAGCAGTCATCTGGAAAAGGGAACTGAGTTCATCAAGACTAGACACAGGGATGGGAGCCAGAATAAGGCAGGGAAGAGAGGGGGGTTTCAGAAACTCTTCAAGGGGAGATGGAGTCAGCAGGAAGACCTTGGGGACTAGTGGAATCTGGAAAGAAAGGGAGAGGAAGGAATTAAAGGACAGCTCTAAAAATTCCAGTTTGGGTGACTCTGAAATACCCGGAGAGTCTGACTTGAGAGGCAGAGAATGTGGAAAGCTAGGGGTTGGGGAAGAAATACAGTTGATAAGTTCTGTTTGGGGACACTGACCTTCAGGTTAGGCGGAATCAGATAGGAAAATCCAGCAGACAATGGGAACAGATTGTGAGGCCAGGAGAGATGGCTGGTAAGAGTAGGACCTCATGGTCACAGAGTCACTGGCATCAGGAGCTTCTGAGTAATGGAAGGTAATAACCAGTATCATAATTACCATAAAAGCAAATAATATTATTATTGCTAATAATATGCCTGACACTTTGTAGTTTACATCAATTACCTTATTTAATTTTCCTAACAACCCTTCAAAGTAAATGTAATTGCTATCCCTGTTTTTCAGATGAATCTAACCCAAAGTATGTTTTGATAGGCCAGCACAGTACTTTCATAAATTAAATTTGAACGACATTGGCCATAGCCTGAACCCCGAGTTCACCTCTCCCCCAAGCATCCCATATTGTCTCATGTGCAGCCACATGAGGTGTTCTGAGATGAACTGCCCAGCTCCCCCTTCATGGAAGGACTCGTCCCAGCCAACTTTCAGCATCTTCAGGATTGCCTCAGCTGCAGAGAGCTGTCTTCCCCAGCCACACCCCTTCTGGGAAACCCACATCCAATGACTAATGGGGACAAGAAGGGAACAAAGTCCAGGCCATCTTGGGCCAACACAGGATGCCCCTGATGGGCCATCTCAGAGCCCTGGTGCGGCTGGATGAAGCTATGACGCATGCACTGCAACCAGCTTCTTCAGGCTAGTCCTGCTTCATTTCCCTCCCTTCCATGGGTGCTTTTCTTCGGGGCACTTCCCCACATCTTACTAAGTAAACAAAAAGCACATCCCAAAATCAGCTCCCTGGAGAACTCATGTGACACATAACCTGCCAGTTCCATGAACACATGGGATTTTGACGTCTATAAAAAGGTCAAGCATTGCCTTACTAATCTCCAAATCTTTAAGATTGAGAGCACCTTAATACATAAACAAAGGCAAGTTCAGAGGGCCTCAGTCACCAGTGCACAAAAGTCAACTGGGATTTCTGTCCAGAAAAACCTCCTGGGAGCTTAGTCCATGGCTGCTCCAACCCCAGCTTCCACCCACCCTCCCTATGTCTGCTTTCAGTGCCGGCCATCCAAGTCTCCAAACCTACAACCTGACCTGCCTGAGCCCCAGCCCTAGGCCAAGTCAACAGGGGCAAAGTCTCAGACAGTTGACCAGCCTCACTCCTGCTCCACTCAGGACAGAGTTCACATAAGCATGGGAGATAACACAAATCTCACTTGTACACATTCATTTCTTTGGCTGAGAACTAGGTCTGCTTCCTCAGGCATCCTCTGTTAAAATGCAAATAAACATATATATATGTGTAACATATATATAGTAAGTTTATCTTTAATATTTACATGTTGATAGGAAGATGAGAAGAATTCATGCCATATTGTAAACAATGGTTTTCTCTGGGTTGTAGAATTATTGGTATTTATTTTCTTTCTTTTAGTACATACATATTTTCTAAAATGGGCCTGAGGTGTTATATTAAGAGAGAAACTGTTTAAATGATTTTTCAAAGACTAAAAGATTGTACCCTTCTCCTATACAAATACCCTTGGGAGGGAAAAGAAGCCCATTAAACTACTGGCATGAGAGGAAAGTAGTAAAGCCTTGCTGTTAATGCGTTACAAAGCCAGCCAGCTGATATTAGAGCACTGAGGAAATGAGATGTGTGATGTGCTCAGACAGGATGGAATAGTTTGACATTAGGTGAAAATGACATTAGGGGAGGAGCCACAGTTTTATGATTCAGGCATCATGTCAACCGGAGAAGGAAGGCTTTGCAGAACTGGACATGGGAGCTTACACTAGCCTCACGCCTCACCCTCCAGCCATCTGCCCCTCTGCCAGCTCCCAGGCGTGCAGGAGAGAGAGGCTACAGCTAGCCACACTTTCCCTCTTTATACCCAGAGGGCCTTCTGCCTGGACCCCCAACTGCCTCTCTTCCTCCACCAACGGTTTCTGAAGTCCCCTTTATCTCTCACCCTTCAATGTAGAGCCTAGAACTAGGCCAAAGCACTCGATTCCTTGCCTCCCCTCCTACAGGCCCTACCCTGAGCAGAAAGAAAGGAGCCTTCCAGACAGAAACCCAGACAGAGAAAAGAGCACAGGAGGAAAAGGGCTGACCCCTCCAGCTTGGCCTTTCCATGCTCTGTGGAGGCTGGTGACCAAAGGCCCACTTCCCCTGCACCCCATGCCCCTGGCCTTATGACCTTGCAGCCCTCCCTCCTGCCTGGCTGACTCTGTTTCACCTTGGTAGCACCCTGTGCTCTGGGATCTACTGACTCCCAAATGATCCCCAGTCCAGTGCAGTCCACCTACATGTGGGAATGTCCGGACATCTTTCCTTTCTCCACACAAAGGAGACTCCAGGCTGAATCCCAGGTCCGCCTCTGCCCCATGACCGCTGTCCCTACCCCTAACTGTGCCAGACTGCCCCATGTTGACATACACCCCCCTGCCCTGCATGTTCCCTCATATGCAGATCTTACTAGATTCACCCTGCAGTCTCTGACATTAAAGCCTGGCCCACGGAAGGGGGAGGCAGGGAGAAAATAAAAGAGCCCTCACACCTCTTCTTTTCTTCTCTGCAGTGGACAAAGTCAGCGTCTTGCCCTGGGCCTCCTGGGCCCCTTTCTGCCACTGTGTGCACTCCTGGGGCTTCCACCGTCAGCAGCCGGCATTGAAGGATCTTTTCTGAAAGAGCTACCAGAGCCTGCTTTGCCTACATGCCAGGAAAAGTGTCTGAGAATGAATTGCCCCAATGCCCAGCCCCTTTCCTCATGGTCCTTAACCAGTGGGGGCAGGAACGTGAAAGCCTCAGCAACCTTGCTGTGAGCTGGGACAGCTCTGGAGAGCAGCCCTCAAGTCCCTGGGGTCAGGACCCAGCTACCCTTGGGCTCTCCTTCCTCGAGCTGGCACCCCACTTCCTCCCTGGCCTCCCTGGCTGCTACTGTCTCTCAGACATCACCTGCACAAGAGCCTTCTCTCAGTGTCTGCCTCTGGGCAAGATGATTTAAGTCACTCTCCCTCTCCCTCTCTTCTTTCTAGAAGGGGTGAGCTCAGACCCTTCTATGTTCTACACTCCTTCTAGCATAGCTCAGCAAACCTCACTTATGGTGGAAAGACCAGACTTTTTTGAACTTTTCCTAAAGGAACATCAATAGTGATTCAGCACAACCTTTCAACAATATAGATATACTCCAGAAAAATGAAAACCCAGGTACCCTCTTGGACTTGGCAATGACAGACAGCTGACAAGAGCCTCAGGCCAAACAAAATTTTTTTTCGAAATATCCCTGACCCCTTTATTGCATTTCATGTTAAACTTGTTCAATTATTTCAACCAAATTGCAACTTATCCTCCAGATGCTAAAGCTGACCTGCTTTTTAAAAATGGGTTAAAGACATTCGATGTGCACCCTCTGACATCGTTCCATAATTAACATTTACTTAAGAATCTGAGCCAGCCCTCTCTGCAGCCAACTGCCAATAAAATGTGGTCTGCAGAGACCTGACTAGGTTACTTGGGGTTGGTTCTGCAAGTGTAATATGATACAAGGAGCTCCTAATAATGGGCTAATTCCTTCTTCAAATCAATGCTGTTTATGTAGTGCAGAAGGAAGCAACATTAAGATTCCATTAGGCCAAACCTAAAGTTAAACCATTTATCATAAAATAAAAAATACCCACAGCATTGATTATGCAGCGATCTAGCATCCCAATCTCAGGGGTGGAATGCTCAGGGCTTGTATTTCCACCATCATTCTAGATTGACTTTAAGTATATCATTTTATCATCTTTAAGTGGAGATGTTCCGAAAAATGCAGATGCTTAATGATATAATGAAACAGACTCCATCGAATTAATTTTTATCCTCCTGTGAATTCCATCATATTCTGCCAACCAGAACTTATAAGGCAGAGAACAATTACCAAAGAGGTGGGTATTTTGAAATTCAGGAACATGTTTAAACCTGAAACGAGCACTGCTCCTAAATTAGCAGCACTTCTACCATTATTCTCCTCTTTGTAGCCAAATTAATAGTAATAATGGGACCAGAAAGCAAGCAACTAACTCAAAGAAAGCAGGAGATTACATATGGTATAAAAAGGGTCAAGCAAATAATACTAGCTAAGGTTTTGAAGGTTTTTAATACATGCCAGACACTATTTTAGAAGCCCTATCACAGTAAATCATCTAATACTAATTGCCAGTGAAACAGGCAATACTATTATACCCATTGTCCAGAAGAGAAAATGGAGGCACAAACAGCTGGCCATTTGCCCTGTTACAGTGTTAAGTGGCAGTCAGGATTTAAACTCACAGTTTTGCTCCAAAGCCCCGACTCTTTCCAACTATGTAATCCCACTGCCTCTGACCAAAGACTTGCCCAATCAGAAAATGCCTCCTGCACAATCAGCTCTGAACCCTAAAATTCCTTCTGTGGGACCCATTCCACGGAAAAGGGCAGGGCCTCAGCAGGCCTGTGTGAGCGTGCTGTGAGAGAGGAGGACAACACCTGGTACCTGCAGTGTGAGTGGTGCCCCCTGGAGGTGTGCAGCTTTGAAGCAGAAGTAAAATGATCCAGTCAGTGAAGTGCTGGACAAGAATCAGGAAGTCAGAAAGAGAAAAGGAAGCAAGCCTGGTGGGACTTGGAGGCCAGCCAAGCAGTGATGTGAATGAAGGCTGTTGGTACTTGGTACAAAGACAAAAACCCCCAAAAAAGAGAGCTGGGAGATGGCTGAAAAAATTATTGGGCTCTTCAGAATCTGGACAAATGGATCAGCACTTAAATTTGCTCTGAATCCCTAACTGCCTGTTGGCCTCCTCTCAAATCAATCCCAGCAGGATTCACTCTGAGTCAAAGAGTAAAACCACCACCTCCCCTACCCCTTTCATCCCCATCCTCAACATGCTTCCCCTCTAACAACATGCACCCAGACATGTTATAGGGGGTCATACTTGTCAGCCTTTGCAGAGTTCGCTTAGCCTTTTACTTCTTACTCACCTGGGAAATACCTACTTGTCTTTCAAGACAGTTACTATATCACCTGTGGTGTACTTAGAGATAGAGATAGATATTACATACATATAAATATATAGTATATATATAAGTATATAGAAAAGAAAACCTGGTATACAGTATAGACTACATATACATGCTGTCATTCCAATGGCTCCTCCAAAGCTTTGAGTAATTCCATTTGGTCCAGCAGATGAGCATTGGTTATCTACAAAGGGCCAAGCACTGTGCTAAGGATTCAAAGGCAGCTGTAAAAGTGATCTCTTGTTAATTCTTCCCTCATATAATCCCCCTAAGAAGACCCTTGTAATTCTCAGTATGTAGCAGACTTATTTGAATTACTTTAAATAATATTTTTGTCCAGCCTACACCCTGCAAAAATTTTGATTTACTGTGTTACACCAAATCTAAGATGTCATTTGCTATCTGGATTACATTTTATGTACAATTAAGAAAGAAAAAATGTTTCAAATTAAATTATGGCACAATTCCTGTCTTATCACATTGATTATAACAAGTATCTGCAAGAACCATTGATTTTTAAGTTGAAATGTGGGGGGAAATTGCATCTTAGAATCAACTAAGAATAGTAGTTGGCTTACTATGGGGACCTAGACATCAAAGTATTTCAAATGAGCCTTAGGTGGTTCTAATAAGAACCACTGCCCTAATACCTTTGCCATACATCTTATTATTCTGCCATTTGGTCAGTCATTCAAGAAGCATGCTTTAAACTCTCAATGAGTTGCACATGCTGTATCGTGTGTATGTATTATATATATATATATATATATATATATGATTGTGACAGTAGACATTAATATGTCATGGTTCCAACCCTTGAGGAGGTTATACTCTAGAAGAGATGGGTAAATTAGTGATTGTAACTATTTTCTGTCTCCCTCACTAGGTCATGAGTGCAATAATTTTTTCTTAAATAAAATGGCTCTTTTTCTAACAGAATAGAGAGAATATACAAATCCTCTGTCTAATGGATGGAGACCTGCATCGTTTTTATACTCTAGTGCCTTATTTCTCCATACATCAGAAAATCATGGGTAATATTGCTGTTTCCAACTAAGAAAAAATTGGGCCTTAAGCAGTAATAAAAGCATGGACAGAGAGGTGTACTTGGCTGGAAATAGCTGAAGGAGCTAAGCCCCATTGTCAACAGAGTCAGAGAAAAGAGAGAGAGAGAAAAATAACAAGTGGAACACAGAAGGAAAGGATGGCAAGCTGCAGAGGGGCGAGATGGAAGCCGTGGCATCAGAGAGTAGAAGCAGCCAAGACCACAAAAATTACCAGCAGCAAAAAGTGACAGTGGACAAGAGATCTGGTAACAATGAAACACTGGAGAAAAAAACTAGAAGAGCCAGCAGCTTAAAAGCAAACAGAATCTCAGTAGCTCTTGATGACACCATGTGAGGAAATTGGAGAAGGAATGAATCGAGTCTACCCCACATGTCTCTCTGGTACAAAGCAGAAGAGCAGTTGATGATAATAGTCATTAACATTAATGATTGTTTTCTATTAGTACCGTTGCCATCCAACCCCGTTTAAAAGCTTTGGAGCTTAAAGGGTCAAGAGTGAGTCATACAGAAGTTTCCCCTTTGAGGAAATGCTGATAATACCAAATAGGTCAGGCTCTACTGCACTAGTGTCAATGAGATAGCTTTGTTTCTGGATAAATGTAATGTTTTGTAGATGTCACTCATCAGCAGATTGATCCTAGTATAGGATAAATCCCAGGGGATTCCACACTGTACCCAGAGTACATCAGCAAATGACTGCCTGAAATAGTCTGCTTACAAAGGGGCCAGAGGATATGCAAACCCAATACCAATTCCAAAAACCTGATCAATAGTGCATTTAATATGAGTAAAGACACAGATGGATCCTAAGGTTATTTTTCTAAAATTTAGTAAACATTCCAGACTCCTTGACATGAGCACTGGCAAACAACCCATCAAATGATGAGTATGTATTGAACACCTGTTTTGAGCCAACAGTATCTGTGAGAGATCTGAAGTTATGACATTTAGTTATTTACAGATGTACAGTTTACATATCATCATTACCTCATTCATAAATGTATGTATCATTTACTGAAATCCAACTCTGTACCAGGCATTAAGAGACAAAACCTCATAGTCCAGTGGAGGAAAGAAACACATAAACATATAATGGGTAACATGAGGCACTTAACACAGCACCTGGTAATGCCAGATGCCAGATCTGTTTGCTGACCTGAATGAGCACAGGAGCTCAATCCATCTGGAGTAAAGGACTGCTTGTC
Source organism: Manis pentadactyla (assembly GCF_030020395.1). Lineage (NCBI taxonomy): Eukaryota > Metazoa > Chordata > Mammalia > Pholidota > Manidae > Manis > Manis pentadactyla. The sequence goes on from NC_080021.1 coordinate 63,325,609, forward strand.
AGGAAATACAGAAGGCAAAGCTAGGCATGGAACTGGATTATTAATGACTTTGTAAGCTATGTCAAGAGGTCTGAATTTTTTCTGGCAGCAGGAATGCCAGAAAATGCTTATTTTCAAGCAAAAAGGTGGCATAATCTCTGCTCTCTGGGCAACAGTAAAGATGATGAATTGAAAGAGGTGAGTCTAGAGCCAGGGAAATCTGTTGAAAGGCCAGTGCAACAGTCCAAGTGAAGGATGACAATGGCTTGAACTAAGCCAGTGGCACCAGAGATAGAAATGAGGATCCCAGACATGCTTAGGATAGACTTGACAGAATTCAGGGACTAGATGATGAGTTTCTGAACTAAGGGGAGAATCAAGACTGACTTGAGCAACTGCAAAGGAACCTATTTATAGAAACTGATTACAGGACCAGGAGTGAGTTGGAGCAGAGGCAGGGGCAGGTAACAGGTACCACTTCAGACATGCTTAAGTTGAGATGTCTCAGACACATCCAGGTTCACATCTCTATTAGCCATTTGGTGTTAAGAGAAATATCTGAGCCAGAGACAGCTGTTATAGCTCCAAGAGATGTAACTAAAGAGACAAGACACGATGTATGTGTGGAAACAATGAACAAAAAAGTGGAATGTTTTTATAGGCTAAATTACCTTAAATGGGGTAATCTTGGGTTCAGAGAGCAAGGAGAACTCTGTCAAGTGGCAGAGTAGGGGAAAGGATGTTGGCCTTGAGGGATGAATATAATTTGAACAAGCAGAGGAAGGGCATTTCAATGGTCAGAACATACACAAGCCAAGCCAGAAGGTGGCAGGGGAAGCTTCGGGTAGAGTATGGGTATTAAGACTGTTATGACTATTAGTGGGGGTCCTAAAAACTGAAGAAGAAGAATGAAGTCTTATCACAATAGAGAACAAGAAGCTGTTACATAATTTTGAAGAGAAGAAAATCATGATGGAAATGTTTAACCACTCAATCCAAATGTAGTTTATAAGACTCATCCCATGGTTATTTATGTCTGTGCCAATACAAAGTTTTCATCCATCTAGTATAGCCCTTAGGTCATCTACATTTATATAGAGGATTCCTAAAAAGGAAACTTTACAAGAGATATACCAAGGTGAAGAAGCAGAATAACTGAAATTTCACAATGCCAATGATCATTACAATAAATTATTGTGCCTAACAAATATTTCATGTTTTACAGATTGTCCATAATAACAATGTTCTGTTGAGCAACTTATACTATGTCTTCTGTAATGAGCGATCCTATTTAACACAGGCTTCCTCTTATCCTTGACCACCTAGGTCACTTTCTATGTTGACTCTGCAATATTCATGAGCTATCCAAAATATTGGGTTAAGATTAAATGACAGGAACAGGAATCCTTTTTGCTTTTTCCTAAACTAACAATTGAGTCAAAAATCTAACAAAGGATTTGCATGCTCCTTCTGGGTAGAAGAGTCAGCTTAGGAGTCATAGCTTGACTAATAGGGACCTAACTTCTTCCACTGTCAGTTCAGCTGAGTTGTGTGGGCTGACATAATATCTCTACCTAGCACCATGACCACCACCCCCACAGCTCCACGGTAGGTGTGGAATGAGGGATGGTCACTGTGTTTGGTGTAGGAATGGATACATAGCTTGAGGTAATCCAGTGGGACACCAGCAAGTACCGTTGGGTACTTACACAGCTCCCAACTCCTTCTTCCTTGCTAACTGAACTCTGATTTTGTTTAGTTACTGGGTGACTTGAGCAACATCCATGAGCTCATACCTAACCCAAGGGATAAATGTTAATAAGCCAAAAACTAGCAAGGTAATTATATTCCCCTTGGAAAGGATTGTTCAACTACAAGCATGTGATGTAACTGACCCATGAGACATAAGGAGAGGTTGCTCGGTGGCTTCTGAAGAATTTGTCTGTATCTGCAAAAGAAGACACAAAGTAGGGACTGACTCTTTCCTACCTTTGAACACTGTCATATGCAGATGTGATGCTGTGAGCCACTTTGACCAACTGAGACAGTGAGGAGGCCAAGAGAGACACAGAGAAGTTGACAAGTGCCCTAACAGAATTCCCTGAGTCAACTAACTCTGGAACTGCTTCTACCTCTGAGCTCGTTGCTATGTGAAGATATTAAGCCCTTTTTATCTAGTTTTGTGTTACCTGTGGCCAAAACCATCCTGATTCAGGCTTAAACCTGGGATTTTTGCTGCCTGTAGAAGTTGTTCCTCCACTGATGTAACTAACTGGGTGGGAAGCAACCCTGGAGCTGCTTCCGTAAGGAAGGCAACAATCAGAGAATAAAACCAACAGAAAGGGAAGCATTGCCTGGAAATGGAGAGACAGAAATTCCCAGTGACATTGTTTAAGCACCTAGACCCAGTTTTCCATGAAGTTACCCCACACCTTTCTCAGTTACATGAACCAAAATATTACCCTTTTTGCTCTTGTTAGTTTAATTGGCATCTCTTACCTGCAATTTAAAGAGACCTCCCTACAAGTAGGGATAATAAACTGAATAAACAATAGTGGGACCTAAATCTAAGCTCTCTGTACCTCTTTTATCCTTCAGTCAAACCATCATCACCAAGAAAAACATGAAATGAGTGCCAATACTCTCCAACTTCCTCTACCTCCCAATCTCAAATGTCCCTCAAGTTTGAAATAAAACCTACCAGGCACCTATATCAGTCCCCAAAGCAAGTTAGAAGGGAAAGGAAGCAAAGTGATCAATGAATTTGGTCTGTCCTTCCTTCCCTCCCTACTTTAAAGAAAGATCTTTGTACGTAACAGGTCCTTTGAATACAAATAATATCCAGCTGTTTCATCCACAACCTCTGCCAAATGACTGGGAGTGATTCCCAGCATTTTTCCAGTTACAGTCACATGCACAGGTCACACTTGGTTCAGCCCTCTGTTACAGCATGTTTGGCTTATATGCTAATGTTCTTCTGCTCTACTAGATTTCAAGTCCTCATAGACTAGGAATAGCCTTCATTGAACACTCAGTGCCTGATGCAGCATCTTACACAGTGAAGGTAAATAGTGATGTTTGCCAATTGAATAGATGAATGAATTCAATCTCAAAGTCTCCCTTCATTTATGAGAAATCAGGCATGTTCTTTAAAGATGAGCCTTGCCAGAACATCTAAATACACCAGATTATTTACCAATCAAAAGCAGTTCTTAGCTACAAACAGAAGATAACTCTAGCTAATTAATTAAGGAAGTTTATTTTTAAAATATTGGATAGCACATAAATTGCTAGGAGGCCTGGAGTACTAGACACAAGGCTTGCCTTCTAAAAACAAAGCCCGATTTCAAATTACAGAACTGGCCAGATGAGGAAACCACCACCTCACTGAGCATTGGAGGAAAGTGCTGCCATGGCCACCAGGGCCATGCAAAGTGGAGCTTATATCTCCAGCATGTTTTCTCATGTTCCTCACATCTGAACTGCAGACTCCTGCAAAGGCATCTCATTGGCAGAGTCTGGGTACTATAGTGGCATCCTTGCTGCAAAAGGATTTGGAATCTGAGTCTACTTCTAAAATTGATGATAAGAGAGGTTTCCCTAAATATAGAAAGTCCCCATGAAAAATGATGAATAGTCATGAATGTAACACATGCTCCCTCCTTTGGAACTTAGAATTTTAGCCATAAGTTCATCTGCATAAGGACCATAATATCTCAACCCAAGCCCCAAAGCAGGCCCCCCGCCCTTCTGAGCTGGGTGTTCGGGCTACTCCCCTCTGGTCTGCTCTCTGACACTGACCACCCAGGCTGACCTTGGGGCAGGAGGAAAGTAAAAAGGGATGTGGGAAAGGTGTATTTGTTTGGTTTTAAGAAACTTGTCTCAAATGACTGGTTGAAAGTGAATGTGAAGAAATTGTAACTATTATCTCACAACCTTGTAATTTACCTCACTCAACACCAAGGAAACTGAACAAGAGAGAAGGTTGTTCATGTGGGATTAAACACCACAACTGCTAACCCAGCCCCATGTTGTCCACCTTCTCTGATGGACTTCATTGCACCCTAACAGCATTTTTAAGTCCTCTGACACTTGTGTGTTTAAAACTTCCAAACTAAAATACAAAATATTTTTATTTCAGTATCTGTCAGTTTCCCAAGTGTTTATTATTGTACATTTTCCAAAGATGCTTCTTGAACAAAACAGCATAGACTTTATGAAAGCTTAAATCATCTTCACTCTCTGCCTTTATTGACCTCGAATCCTATGCATCACAACTGCTGAGAAAGACTTCTTTCTTTCTATGAAATAACTCAAATAATTATAGCATGTCACATAATACATATAATGCTCTTTAACCAGCATGACAACATTTACCCTTACAGGCACTTGTTTTCTGTAATTACTGCTTATATGAAAAGAAGCCTCAGCTGAGAGCTATGAGAAAAATCAGTTCAAAATAGAACCTCTAACTTGCCAACACTGTGGAGGCATTTACCAATATGTACACAGCATTTATGTGCATAGCCCACTGAAAAAGCACTAACAGTTCACAGATTTCTCCAAGAATAGATCTTATAGACAAGGCAACAAAATGGAATTGACAAATGCTACCAGCTCAGTGATTTGTTGACAAATTTTCCGTGATAATCAGTAATTCCTGATGTCATGATTTCTAACAGCACCCACTCCAGTCAATGCTAAATGCATTTTGTTGAACAACCCACAGTGAGGACATTGTTCGTTATTGTTACCTTATGTCTTTTAATGGAAGGCAACTATTGTCATGGCAAGACATAGGTATGAATCCTGGCTCTGTCTCTTGTTGACTGTTAGACTTTGGGTAAATTATTTTACCTCTCTAAGCCTCCATTTTCCTATTTTAGAACTGATGTATCTTAGGATTTTTTTTGAGAGGGCCAAAAATTTAAAGACATTAACAAGCAGGAATTTAACAAATGTTAATATATTTAACATACACTCACAGTATAAATTTCCACTAGAATTCAGTGGTAGGAATAAATAGTACTTGCCAGATACACTGATGTACTTCCTTTAATTGGGCTAACATACTTTATAACAGACCACGAAGAGATCAGATCAAAATTGCAAACTAAGAATATGCTAAAACCTTTCCCCCAACTCAAATCCCAATAAATGAAAATAAAAAAATTTTAATCAAAAACAGCACTAGAAAATAAGACTTGGTGTCCTCAGTAAACCAGAAATTATAGAAATTCCTGAAAAATTAAAGGCAGATGAGTTTCTATTGAAGGAAGAAATAATAGACAAAACAGAAATGAGAGAACTGATGAAGAGGGTGAGGGTATCTTTGGATCCAAAATGAAACACAATAGATGAAAAGAACAAGAAAGGAACCAAGGCCAGCCAGAAAGGTGCTTTGGTTGAGGTGGAGGTATCCAGGTGGTTTGAACCATTTGTCCCTCCCCTTAGGCCATGCAGGTTCAACAGAGGCTTCTGCTCCAAAACAGGAGCAGTGCACAACCAGGAAGATGCCATTCCTCGTCCTCAGGACTTGGGGCAGTCCTCACTGCCACTTAGAAGGAAAGGGAAATGGAAGCCTCCATTGCCCAGGACGCTGCATGCCTCACCTCAGCCTGGAGTCCTGGAAACATGCCAGGTAATCAGATACAGCACAGACTGACACAGAAGCTCAGATTACAGATGAGCATGCAAACCCTGCAAATATTTAAGGAAAAGTAATCTTCTGAATAAAGGCACCACAGTCATCATATGGATAAACTAGCATCCTAAGAAACAAAGCTAATGGAAAAAAACAAATGAGAATTTAAAAGATGTATGGTACTTATAGTTAACATCCTCAGAGAAGAGAGGACAATGGCTCCTTTTAACATATGCAGATTACTATAAACGACAACTAGGATACCTTGGAAAGAAAAGCTGTGATGCTGAAATTTTTTTAACTCAATATACATGCTTAATAACAGAAAATATATAACTAAAGAATGATTACTTAGAGGATACAACTGGAGAACACCACTAGAACACAGCTCAAAAAGGACAAACAAATGGTGAACGTGGAAAAAAAGATTCAAAAGACCTAAAATGTGCTTTAAACAGGAATTCCAAAAAGAGAGAACGGAGAGAAGAAATACTCATAGAAATACCAGAAAAAAAGATTTCCAGAAAAGATAAAAATCCTCAGAGCAAATGGGTTCAACAAATGTCCAGCAGCCTGAATGAAAACAGACAAACTCTTAGATACATCAAGATGAAATTTAGTGGCTAGGGGTGGAGATTAGCTACAAAAAAATAAGAATCAGATTGTCATTAATTTTCTTATATTGCATCCATTGCAATAATGGATGCAAAATACACTGAGGCAGTATTTTCAATTTTATGTGGTAAAATAATTTTGATTTTTCTATATCCAGTCATGATATCATTAAGAAATAAGGATACTGCACACATGCAAGGATTTAAGAAGTTTTCTACCCACATTTTATTCTCTGAAAGAATACAAGAAAATCAGCCCTGACCAAAATTAAACAAACCTAATCCAAGAGAAAGAAATGATATGTTTGAAATGATGGCGAATAGCTAAATACCTTTACCGAGAAGATGGGGCTGGAGAAACAGAGGAGAGTGGGATTGTGGCAGGAATATTTGGGACAGGAGGGAGAAGTAAAATGGGGGCCTTGTTCTGGTTTAGGGAAAGGATATAGAAATTAATTCTAGATGTTGATTCAAAAATATGCAAATAAGTGGTAATAATCTTAAATCAATCACTAGAAGACAGATACTAGTCCATTTGCAAACCAATGAAGTTAGGAGAATGGAACCTAGAAAACTCAATCTTCACCCAAAAGACAGGAATGGAGCTTAAGGAAGAAGTCAGGGAGACGAGAGGGAAAAAAAAGAAAAGAGGAGCAGAAATCAAGAATGCCAAAATAAATCCAAACATATACATAATCACAATAAATATGAAGGGGTTAAATGGTCAAAAGACAGAGGCTCATTAGTTTTCTTCTAATTCACCACATGCTGTTTATAATAATGGGCCTAAAAAAACACAGTCTGGGGACTGAAAAAAAAAAGGATGGAAAAAGACATATGAGGCAAATGTTAACAAAAATAAAGGAGTAGCAATACTAATTTCAGACCAAATAAACTTCAAGAGATAAAACTGTTTTCAAGAGAAAAGACACATGAAAGGATGATATTGTTTCTCTTCAGTGAATATATGTTGCATACCTACTGTGTGTAGGTACTTTTCTAGGTTTGGGGAATGTAGCAGTGAGCAAGTTAGACAAGACTGACTTCTTGTGAAACCTAGTGGGATTCACACAGTATCCTTACCATTTGGAGGACTCAGGGTAAGAGTACAAATGTAAGCCTACACACTGTATTACATAATTGAGTCATAATTTCAACAAATTATAATTGACAAATTGTTAGATAAAATATTTTCTATTCTCCTACCTTGATAAATTATTCCTTCATAATAACTTAGAAGTCCAGATTCAAATTTGCAATTCTTGGATCCTTTAGATTGTAGAAATCTAGCCCTCAGCTCATATCCTCTTTTCCACCCCCAACTCTGTCACAAGGGGCTGCCAGCACACATGTGTCAACTCCCCAAATATGAGTGTTAACTTTTGTCCACACTTCTTGCAAACACCCCTTATCTGGCCACACCTCAGGCCTTGCAATACATGCAAAGACAGTGCAGTTCACTCTCAGGAAAACCTGCCCAGAAATGAGATCTATGCAGGTCTCAAAAGCTGGCTCAGGGCAATTGAAACAGGGAATTCTGAGTGCCAATTACACTTAGTGTGGTCTACAATTGGGGACAGGGTAGTGCAGGCTCCAGGGGACATGTCCTCTTGTGCTCATGGATCCCTGGATATGTGGGAAGGAGTCCAGCCTAGGAGGGTCAGAGAGGGATCCTTAAAGAACCCAAAGCAAGGGCACCTCTTGCCCAGGTTTAAGGCAGTACTGCTATCAATGAATGTAGAACGATCAATCCATAAAAGTCAAAAACCTCAAATAGGGTTAAGTTCTCTGCAAGATTGGAAATGCAGTGATAGAAAATCAAGTGACAGGGTGGCTTCTTGGATAAAATGGTCTCAGGAAAGGCTTCTCTTGAGGAAGGGACAGTCATTTAAGCCAGTATCTGAATTTTAAAAAAGAAAATTAGACATTTAGATGAGAGGAAAGGACATTCCAAAGAGAAGACTAATAGCTAAGACAAAATCTCTAAGACAGGAACAAGCTTGGTGTGTTTCAGGAACTGAAAATAGGTCCATGCCCAGTAGGGATGGAGGAGAGTGACAGGTGAGTTCAACAAGGTTGGTTCAAGCCAGATCATGTAGTTTTTTTTTAATTTTTTTTATTAAGGTATTATAGATATACATTCTTATGAAGGTTTCACAAGTAAAACAATGTGGTTACTACATTCACCCTTATTATCGAGTACCTCCCATACCCCATTGCAGTCACTGTCCATCAGTGTAGTAAGATGCCACAGGTCCCTACTTGTCTTCTCTGTGCTACACAGTCTTCCCATGACCCCCGACACACACCATGTGTACTAATCAAGATCATGTAGAGTTTTATAAGCAAAAGTAAGGAGTTTGGATTTTATTCTCAGTGGGAAAGAAAGTTATTAGAAGATTTTAATCAGAGAACAACTGAATTTACTTATTTTAAAGGTGATCCTGGCTGCTGGGTGACATGATGGGAAGGCAAGAATGGAGAGAGAGACCAGTTAGGAGGCCACAGCGGAGCCCATGTCTGAGTGATAATGACTTAGATAGGATGGCATTAGCAAAGGAAGCAAGAAAATAGGCATTTGGGGATTTGTTTTGTAAGTTAATATGACTTGAGAATGAATTGGACAGGGGCAGAGGGAGAAGCTAAGATAAAAGAGAGAAATCAAGGAAGCTCCTGACCATCTGATTTGAAAGACTAGATGGATGGTGGTGCCATTTACTGAGACAGATGAGCCAGAAAGAAGAGAGGATTTGAGGGGAGAAGTCACCTCTGGCGAAGCACAGGAGAAAGAGGTGGCCATCATGCAAGTAGGTAAGGAAAATCAGCTAAACTTTTCATGAACTTGTAAAGGCGAAATCTGGGACTAATGCAGCAGTTTGGAATAGCTGGGGTTCAAGACACAGGGGAGTTTCCACTCACTTCCAAGCTCTTCTTCATGAGCTTCTACCAAGGGCTCCCAGGGGCAGGGCAGGAGATCAGAGGAGGCCCCGGCAGGTGTGAGAAGGTGGTCAGCAGCCGCAGCACAAAGTCCTAACCATTCATCCTCAAACACACATGCACCCACACCCCCAAGTCACAGTCAGCTGCTGACACTGGAAGATAAAGGGGAAATCTTGAAGTCAGCCCAAGAAAAGAAACACTAATAGAGGGACAAAGATTTAAAATGCATTAGACTTCTCATCAGAAACAATAGAAACGGGAAGGTAATAAAGTGACAGCCTTAAAGAACTAAAAATGCCCTGCTAACTCAGAATTCCATATCCATCAAGAATGTTGTTTTAAAAAAGGCAAGAAAAGAAAAGGAGATCTTTTTGCATGGAGAGGCAAAATGTCAGAAATAAGTGTTTTGAAACACTCCAAAAAAAATCAGGGGATAATTGAAAAATGGTATAGTGAATTGTTGAAGCCAGATGATGGCACATGGGGATTCATCATAATGAATCTTCTACTCTTGAGGATGTAAAATTTCTATAACAAGAAAGCTCTTTTAAGAGTTAAATTAGGGGTAAGGAGATACATCATAGAAAATTCAGAAGCCAGAGAAAATACTGTTAACAAGTTAGAATATGTCTTTTTAGTCTAAGATACAGATGCATCCATTTTTCCCCAAAATTGAGAATAGACAGTTTGTACCATACAGTAATCTAGTATCTGCATTTATTAATATAGCATGTTTATTATTCCCTGTCTTTAAAATTTTTCTAGGATATAATTTTCAATAGCAACATTGTCTCTCATCTTATGGTGAACTATAATTTATTTAAATAATGCAATTTCAGAAATTCTTAATCAATCATTAATCAGTATTAATGGACTAATCAATTGGCTTTAGAAATTTTGAGTTGCATCAGTTAATCAATCAACATGCACAAGACGCTGTTGAGTGCTGCAATTCAAATCAAGAAGTGTCATTTGTAGTTACTTGTCATGCTTAAGAGAGCAAATCTTTAATGTGATAAGAAACTGGTTTCTTTACAACATGGAAATAGATTTTCAGGTAAAAATAATAATACATAATGACATATCCAGAGAAGTTTCTCATTCCTCTAAAGACAGGGTCCCACAGGATAGCATCATTATTTTGTTTGAAGTCAATTCTGAACTCAAGAGGTATACCTATATGAGATTAATGTAAACACAAAATATAAAGCCTAATAAAAACTTTGGAGCTGTTTTACATTTTTTAACTTCTCCAGGTGTCTGGTAACTTCCAATGGTACATAATTGACAGTGGCCTACTGTTGATTTGCACACAAAAACATTCAACTAAAAACTTTAAAACTTGCATTTATTGCTGTAACATATAGTCCATTAAAGGAACAGAAAAATGCCACCGATGTTAGCACCTATCAAACCATGCGCTGCTCAGATTCCTGATCCCCTTTACACTCATGGGCCTGGAGGATCTTTTCCCAGTTCGGTCACACAGTCATCATTTCGTAAGTGGCAGGAGACAAATGATCTAAAATAAATGTTATGATTATCTATAAATATAATTTGAAGTATTGACAAACTCTAGATTCTTTAGCTGAACATGCCTTTGAGATAAATGTATTCTTTACTTCTGAAAAATCAATCAGAAGCCTTCAGATATTTAAATTTTGGTTTCCTAATTACCTACTGGCTCAGACAATAAATACTTAGTGCCTAACTTGTTGGAAAGCTGGCATGGGCTTTTAAGAAAATTTCCTTTAATTCAAGTAACAAAATAAATGTACTCTCCTAGAGACTTGGATCTTACAGTGTCAATTCCAGTGTATACTATAATCATTGACTAGAAGGCAACGAAGAGATCTCCAGCAAATCCTGCTACAAGCAATGCATAGGAAAATTCTAGCTGCTTATTTCACAAACCCTTATAGGCACCTAGAGTCATTTAGGAAGTTATACAATTATTTAATTATTTTCAATATCTGGAAGCTACAAATGACAGTAAGATTCCTCTGCTCATCCTTGCCCTAAAGTCTCATCATTTCCACTTTGTGACTTAATCTTTCTTTCCATCCTGAAAACACCCTTAATTTTACATTGAGGTGCTTGCATGTCTAGCCTAAGATTTTAGTTATAGTTATATGGAGCTCTATAAAGCTCCAAATGTAACCTTTGAAAAACAAATACATAATTTAAAAGTTCAAAAATCTAGAGCTGACAATGATGAATTCCATTGGATAGCCTGCTATAATTCAAGATTCTTCTTTTCTTTTCTTTCCTACTCTGTAATTATGTGTTCATGGCAAAGCTAGTGGTTTTATAAGACACTGGACAAGAGGGACTGAGTCTGTGGAGATTTCCTTGCAGAGTGATTTAAGAATTGCATTAAGGGCATTTGTAATTTTAGATTTATTCAATATTTCTAGATGATGCTTGAAGAAAATGATGCATGTTTTATCACTGTCACTACCTCACTTAATTTTCAAACTAGAAATTCTGATTTATATTCCTGGTAGATTTTTTTACTTTTAGGAAGTCTCTTGTTTTAAACATGAAAGGTAGCCATTACATTGATATTTTCAGGAATAATACCAAAGTTTGGATAACCTCAGTGGGGCTTAGAACCTTTGCACTTTCCAGCCATGACAGTCTCTAAAGGGTGAAGGCATAAAATAAAGTTCAAGGGGCAAAATAATTCAATCTCTACCAACACCCAGTTCTCCAGAGACTCAACTCTAATCTCACAAAATCTGAAGCCCTGCTCAATGATTGAGTATTAAATGCATTTTTTCAGAATTCTTGCTAAAGGGAGTTCAAATCTTGGTATACTGGTCGATGTTTCCTTCATGCTTCCTTTGCAGATTTGACCTGTGCCTTCTCTTCTGGTAATCCAGTGTTCTATGCTCCCTAGGGCCCAGTTATCATTGCATTCCACAGTATGCAAAACTTATCCAGGCACGGAGCTGTCTTTGAAATCAAAGACACACCATGCTCAGACCTACTCTAAATACTGCATGAATTTCTGATCCAAACTTTTGATCTGCCATTTGTTCTCCAGTCCCTTCTTTCCTGGGATCCTGGCCCAGATGGCACTTTTTGTTGGTACTATGCCCTGTTCCTGTCATAGAACAACAAAAGTTTTAATTTCCAAATATGAAGCAATGTGTCAGAACTGATGGTGTTCACTATGTAAGGTAATACATTTCTCAAGCTATTTCAAAGATTTGGATATCTGTTACCCTAGCTGATCATTCTTCGAGTTGTATGTTGTGTATATTGACTAAAACATAAATATTTTAGCAATGGATTCATTTGTGTTTTTAAAACACTACACACTTACAAAAACACAAGGCTCATTATCTATAGAATATTTCATTTAGTTTAGGCAAGATACTTTTACATGCAGTAAGGGAATAAAAAAAGGTTAACAGATGGGATATATTTGCACTAGTATCTTACTCACAGAAGTGAGGAGGTGAAACTTTTTTTCTTAGGAAGTTACTTGACAAAGAACCCAAATATGTTAGAAGTTTTGATGGTGAGAATCCAGTAGGAGGATATAAGCCTACAATTCTCATTTAAGTGCCCTCATGTAGTCCCTTTACATGGAGGGGGAGCAGGGGTGGGGGTATAAGAAAGAGAGGCCTAACCAAGTCACATGCAAAATGTATTGAAAAGAATGACTTGTCTAGGAAAACATTTTAGTTTGGGGTAGTCACTTAGAAGCCTAGTAGAAAAAGTTGTGAACTTACTGTAATAAATGACACAATATGTAACTAACCATATTTCCAATTAATTAAATTAAAATTCAAAACCAAAACAATCCATATGATCAATTATTGTAAGGAACTATGCAAAGCACCAGAAGCGATACAAAGAATAGTCCATTTCCTTAAAAAGATCATTTCTCTGCTTAAAAGAATTCTGTAAGACCTCTTCTTGAACATATCTCCCCGGGCAAGGAAAACAACAGAAAAATGAACAAGTGGGACTATACTAAGCTGAAAAGCTTCTGTACAGCAAAAGACACCATCAATAGAACAAAAAGGAACCCTACAGTATGGGAGAATATATTTGAAAATGACACATCCGATAAAGGCTTGACGTCCAGAATATATAAAGAGCTCACACACCTCACCAAACAAAAAACAAATAACCCAATTAAAAAATGGGCAGAGGAACTGAACAGACAGTTCTCCAAAAAAGAAATACAGATGGCCAACAGACACATGAAAAGATGCTCCACATCGCTAATTATCAGAGAAATGCAAATTAAAACTACAATGAGGTATCACCTCACACCAGTAAGGATGGCTGCCATCCAAAAGACAAACAACAACAAATGTTGGCGAGGCTGTGGAGAAAGGGGAACCTTCCTACACTGCTGGTGGGAATGTAAGTTAGTTCAACCATTGTGGAAAGCAGTATGGAGGTACATCAAAATGCTCAAAACAGACCTACCATTTGACCCAGGAATTGCACTCCTAGGAATTTACCCTAAGAATGCAGCAATCAAGTTTGAGAAAGACCAGTGCACCCCTATGTTTATCGCAGCACTATTTACAATAGCCAAGAATTGGAAGCAACCTAAATGTCCATCGATAGATGAATGGATAAAGAAGATGTGGTACATATACACAATGGAATACTACTCAGCCTAAGAAAAGGGCAAATCCTACCATTTACAGCAACATGGATGGAGCTGGAGAGTATTATGCTCAGTGAAACAAGCCAAACGGAGAAAGAGAAATACCAAATGATTTCACTTACCTGTGGAATATAAGAACACAGGAAAAACTGAAGGAACAAAATAGCAGCAGAATCACAGAACTCAAGAATGGACTAACAGGTACCAAAGGGAAAGGGACTGGGGAGGATGGGTGGGTAGGGAGGGATAAGGGGGGGAGAAGTAGGGGGGTATTAAGATTAGCATGCATGGGGGTGGGTGGGAGAAAGGGGAGGGCTGTACAACACAGAAAAGGCAAGTAGTGATTCTACAACATTTTGCTATGCTGATGGACAGTGACTGTAAAGGGGTTTATAGGGGGGACCTGGTATAGGGGAGAGCCTAGTAAACATAATATTCGTCATGTAAGTGTAGATTAATGATACCAAAAAAAAAAAAAAGGCAGTTCCTGTGTGGTGACCTCCAATGAGTTCTACACAAGGGTATAAAGGGCATATAAAAGTGTAGGCAAAGGGTCTGTTTGTGTTTATACAGAGAATCAAAGCCTAGTTGGGCTACCCCGAAAATGAACTAAGATACGATATGAAAAAGAACTTCCAACATCAGCACTCTCTGGAAGACTCATGTCAGAAGATGATCATCAAAAAACCCCAACAAAGATCACGCACTGCTACAGCTGTAGATGCACTCATCCCACCAGTTCCTGGACTTGCCATGGGAATGAAGAAGGAGATATCTAAGCTGGCCTGTGCATACAGTAAAACAACAAGTTTGACTGGATCTATACCGTTGGAACTCAACCAAGAATTAGGAGAAGTGCAAATTGTAGCACTCCAAAATCTTACAACTACAGACTATGTACTGTTAAAAGAACATATGGGATGTGAACAGTCCCCAGGAATGGGTTGTTTTAATTTGTCTGATTTCTCTCAGACTGTTCAAGTTCAGTTGGACAATATCCACCATATCATAGATAAGTTTACACAAATGCCTAAGGTGCTTAACTGGTTTTCTTGGTTTCACTGGAGATGGCTGGTAATTACAGGTATGCTTTGGTTATGTAACTATACTCCTATTATGTTTATGTGTGTGCGCAATTTAAGTAGTAGCTTAAAACCTATACATGCTGAAGTTACTCTACAAGAAGATATGTCAAAGAAATAATCAATCTTCCCATGTTTTCTTCCACCTGCTACTTCTATAGCTTTTCTTCTTCCTTCCTAATTACAACCCTTAAATAGAATTCGTGCCTCATATCAAATTTACCGAGTGTCGTAATTCTTCCAAGTGGTAAAGATACCTCAAGACAAATGCTTGGCATAGAAGCCACAGGGCATAAATATGCAAAGAAATAAAAAGCTCACCTTTTCAAACAATAAGGCTTCTCTCTCACTTACCAACTTTACATTTCCCTGTATGGCCCCGGAAGATGACTGGTTAGCCAGAGACGGGTAAGATTCCTCAAGGGAGGAACAACCTAAGACAGGCACAGTCACAGGGGGGCCATCAGGTGAGAAATTGGGGATCAACAGATGTTAGGCTTAGAACCTCACCCCCCCTGTTCTGAGAGAAATCTTCTGCATCCGTGGATGTTTTACTGCCCTTGTCTAGCTTGGATTAGCACATAGTTTACAGGCACACACCTGATCATCTACATTTGCTCTCTTACAACACTAAACTATATTTTCTACCTTTATCTTGTATCTACCTACCACTTCAGCATTTTATTAAAAATAATAATAATAAAGAGAGAAATGTGGTATCCACATATAAATCAAGTATAAAAACCAAATGAGTATTCATATTTGAACTGACTGTTTATAGTTCATAATGCATGAGCAAAACCGAAAGTTTCTGTGATGACTGCCCTTGTACTGTTCACCATGTAACTTATTCACTATGTAAGAATTTGTTCTCCATGTAAGAACTTGTTCGTTATGCTTCAGAAGATTGGAGACTGACGAAAATTAGGCTTGGGGTGGATTAATGATTGTGCATTGAGCACTGACTCCCCTATACAGAGTTTTATTGTTGTTAACAACCATTTGATCAATAAATATGAGAGATGCCCTCACAACAACAACAACAAAAAAGTACACACTTCCAACTGTAAAATAAATAAGTAACTGGGATGTAATGTATAGCATAAGGAATATAGTCAAAATATTGTAACAGCTTGGTATGGTGATAGCTGGTACCTAGAAATATCATGTATGTAAATGTTGAATCACTGTGTTGTACACCTGAAACTAATGTAATACTGTGTGTCAACTACCCTTCAATAAAAAATAATTATCTACAAAATTAACAAATAAATTAAATAAATAAATAAATAAAAAGAATTCTGTAAGGTTCAAAGAGACCCCATGACCAGGTCCCCGAGCATGTCTCCTTGTACGCCATAATTCAGTACTATGAAATTGCATTAGCATTTTGTCATCTCACTTTTTCATATCTTTACACATGCTGTTCAATAACTTGTGCACCACCCAGAAGTATTATTCATCCTTCAAAACCTAACTCCATTATCTCATCTTCTGTAAGAGAACTTGGCAGGTGTGATCTCCCAAATGTGGCCACAAATGAGGCTCCAGCAAACCATGCCTTCTTTTACCAACAATGATTCTCCATTTGAAATGCAGCTTCTGGCATATTCTCAGTCCCTGGTAGAGAATGAACGCCAGTCCAGGGGCCATCAAATGACATTGCAATTTGAACAGTCATGAACTGGGCGTCTATTTGATCCACCAAATCACAAAACTACACAGCATCATTCCATTATACATCAGAAATGGGACAATACAAATCAGCCTCAGCATGTTTGGAAGGAACATGTCTCCCTCAAATGATCTATGGTGTCATTGAAAGTCCTTTGTGATCAGTTAAAAGAGGAGGATAATGTTGAGCGTGGGAACAGATAAATCTGCACTGTCTGTTTTTCAGGCCATCCCTGAAAGAGAGTGGTTAATGTAAATCCTTCCCAGGAGCAGAACTTTGGGGGCTACATCTGGTTGTCTGCTTCATTAGAAGGGAACATGGTTGAAGTCTAGATCTCTACTGACTCATGGGCAGGGGGCTAACACTGTTGACTGGCTGATCAAGGACTTAGAAAGAACAAAATTGGAAAATGAGTGAAAAGGATGAAGAGGGAGAAATATGTGGATGGACACTTAGAATGGACATAAAGTATGAAGATACTCACTAGTAGGATCACTTTGGAAGAGGTTCTCAATAATCAGGTGGATAAAATGACCTATTCAGTTGCCCTTATGCCCACCTAATCAGGCAGTCTCTTTCCTTAGCCTCCTCAGTGTTTGCCTAATGGGCCCATGTAAAAAGTGCCCAGGATAGCAAGGATGAAGGCTATGTATGGGCTTGCCAAAGCTTATCTAGCTGAGTGCCCAATCCCCCAACAGCAGAGGCCAACACCAAATCCCTGAAATAACACGATTCCCCAGGGGGTCCAGCCAGTCACCCAGAGATAGGAAAGTTACACTGGACTTCTTCCTTGAGGGAAAGGGTATAAGTTTGTCCCAGACTCATATTCTGGGTACAGATTTGTCTTCTCTACCTGAAGTGCTTTTGCCAGCACCTCCATATAGGCCTACAGAATGCTTTAATCATTGCCATTGGTGTCCCACATAAATGAGAAATATTTGCAGAGGAAATATTTTAAGGCGAAGGAAGAACAAAAATGAGCTTGCATGCTTATCATTATTTGGTCTTACATCCAAAAATAACTGGCTTGGTAGAATGATAGAATGTCCTGTTGAAAGATCAGCTACTGCACCAGCAGGGAGACCGCATATGAAGTAGGGATACTAACATACAAGATGCAGTATATGCCTTAAACCAGTTTCCACCAGGTGGTTATACCTCCTCCAAAGCTATAATGCATGAGTCCAGGAACCAGAGGGAGGAGGGAGGAGTACTCCCTCTCACTATTCCATCTGGTGAATTTTTTCATCTTTTCCCCACAACACAAAGAAATTATGTGACCTGTCAACATGACTTTGAGCTCAGTAGGTTTAGATGCCTTAGTGCCCATAGGAAGTATGCTTCTACCAAGAAATACAATTACTGTTCTAATGAAATCTGAGGCTGGCCTCTGGCCTCTTTGAAATTCTCATGCCTCTAGATCAACAGACAGAGGAGGAAGGTCACACTACTGGCCAGGGTGACTGATCCCAATTATCAGAAGGAAATTGGGTGGCTGATACACAATAGAGGCATAAACAATTGTTTGAAATGCAGAGATCCACCAGAACACCTCTGTGTTCTCTCTTGCCCAAGAGCCCGGTCAATGGAAAACTTCACCAACTCAATTAATACAAATACCCAAGGACTCACCCCACAGAAATGAAGGTTTGGGTCCCCTCACTAGGGAAAGCACTCTATCCAGGTCGGATGTTAGCAGGGGAAACATGGATGGTTCCTGAACAAAGGCAACTATGATTACCAATAAAGATGAGCTATAAATATAGAAAATGTAGGAGCTATAATTTTTTCCCTTCTTCTCCCACATCCTCATGGCTTTATATGAAGAACACTGTTGATTACCAACATTTTAGTTTTCAGCTGGGAGTATAACCATAATGATGACACTAATATCAGTGATTAGCTGATGGGACTGTGTTCCCTACATTGGGACACAAGCATTTACCTGAGTGAAAGACAAAAGTGGATGCAGACAAAATGGACAATGTTGGGTATCTTCTTTTGCCCCTCCAGATCTACTCTCCACTCTCCTTCACCCTGTTCTCTCCTTCTGGAAGGTGACCTCTTAAGGACTACATCAGTGAACTTCCTTGCCTCCTGACCTTTGGTTGAGGGAAATCAGAAGATCAGAAGACAGTAGTGGAGTGAGGATGGGGTGTTTACTTCCTCCACCCATCTTCCTCACTGTGCAGTCTCCCAGTCCCTAGCTGTATCCCTCTAAGATTTCAGCCCCCACCAGGGCCTGGCGTGCTCCTGCGCATTGACGCTTGCTTCTCGCTCTCTCCTCTTCCTTCTCTCTCCCTCTCTCTCTCCTTTTCTCCCTCCCTCCCCCCTTCTCCTTCTCTCTCATTTTCTCTCTCCCTCTCTCTATCTCTAGGGTCCAGTAACAGCTTCCTCCCATCAGACACTTCTGAAGCCCTGAACACCTAGCCCCTAGATCCTTTAGTATCCCTTGTGTGTTCCCTGTGCCCTGACCTGTGAATAGCCTGTTTATGAGATTCTGTTCCATTTATCCTACAGATATGACATCTGCATGCTGCTGCTACTCTGACTGACCCAAGCATCTTTCTCACCCACTACAATATGAGTTCCTAGAGGACAGGGACTGTGCCTTATTCATTGTATTCTCCAGAGCTTAACCAGTGCCTGGTCTGATCATAAGTGCTCATTAAATATTTGATTAAATGAATAATAAAATACAAATATCTGTAACATAGGACTATACATAGCACAAGAACAGGCCATCACACACAATAAGGAAAGACAAGTGCAGCTGAGATCCTGTCTAAATAGAACTGCCTTAGCCCAACCCAAAGGAAGGGCACCTTTTTGTACTTAGTCTAGACAGAGGGGTATCTTTTGGTAATATGCACAAACAGATGGTATGTTCTAACAGGTGGTCTCATAAAAGATATGACCTAAGTACTTAGGGCAGTAAGGAAAAGGTTTAGGGGTTTCGGAACAGTAAAGAAAAGACTTCAGCTAGGAGACATCTCATGAATTACATTTATCATGAGATAAATGCATTGATATTCAGTTATTAGTTTACATGATCTTTATAGTGTTTTAATATACCATAAGGATGAGACAGGGTATTTTTAACCAAGCCTACATAACCTCAGAGAAATCATAACAGGGTTTTTTCAACGCTGGTCCAGTTAGGTGAGGACTAACTCCGTAGTGGGAGGTGCTTCCAAATACTTAATACATGAGACAACCGCGCAACTAAGCACGGTGAATGAACCTGACCGAATTTTTCATACATTCTGATTTGGCCACAGGTAAACAGGATTTATACAAAGCTTGAGTTCTCTCCCTAAAAAAGAAGAAGAAAAAAGTCCAAAACCAAAAAATATTTTGTCAGGTTGCTAAACCAACTTCTAAAGACTATAAGGTAGTCAACTAAATAAATAGCAATGCTATGCTTCAACCCCATCATCTGATAACCTTAAATAATTGTTCAGATAAATGTCAAAAGCTCAACTAAATTGCTATCAATTAGACAGATCAGGGATTAACTCCACTAAAATACTTTCAGTTGGTAGATCTAGACTCATTTCAATTACTTGTAGAAATCCTGAACCTGATTTTGCAATGAAAATTTAAACAAACTCTTTGTGATAGACTAAAATGCTCTGGTATTAACATTTGTGAGATTCTCAGGTACTTAGTAAAAATTACAGGGTTTGAGGTTTAGTGAAAGGAGATTTAGTGAGCCTTCAAATTCATAAAGAAGAGTTTAAGATTTCCATAGCAAAAGTGTATTACTCAATAGAGAACTCACACATTGTAATGGTTACATCTGACCAGTCCTTTTGGTAAATAAGGCAACTTTTTGTTACTCTGCAACACTGGATTAATTTAAACCACACCTGTTTAAAAGGGTGTCTAGAGAATTTCTACAAGTTTTGACCTGTATCTCCTTGTTTAGAGTTAATGAGATCATGTTTCTATATCATATTAACATCTTAGATTTCAGTATCCTAGGAAGGGGAGCAAAGCAAATTTGCCATTTTGTTAGTCACTTCCTGGAGAAAACATCTCCTTTTGCCTACTTTTTTACCTTTTTCCCCCTTTATATAATGGAAACAACATTGTTTTATATCAGCCTGAGATTCAAATTCTCTGTGTCAAATTCTGTATTAAAACACAGTTGTTAACTGTGTGGACTGTAAGATGCTGTTTCCCTACTTACAAAATTGGGCTACTAATAACTATTTTACAGGGTTGCTGTCAGGTATATAAAAAATGCATATAAAGTATCTATTTCAGTACCAGGCATTTAGTAAGTGGTAACAGCAGAGTAGCCAGCATTATCCATGTCCTTATTATTACAATTACCCCATCACAACCTCTAAGATACTTGATTTCAAGAACTTGCAGTGGTTAGGAAAGAAATTATTCAAAATTATTCAGAAAGGCAGGATGAATCACTAGGAAGTCAGTTATTTTTTATTCAATGATACATACTTAGTGATGGTAAGAGAATTCTCTGAGCCTTTTTACTATATAAAACATACGTAAAATAAAACAGAATTCTTCCCCAGCCATAATCAGAGAACCAGAGCTGGTGAGAATTTAGGTGAGGTCTGGAAAACCTAAATCACTCCCAGAGCACTGCAGACATGAGTTTCTCATTTGTCAATGCTGGTCCAGATTTTAGCATCCTCTGTGAGCAATTGACAGCTTTTGCTTTCCTAAAATATAAACTCTCCATAAAATGATTTTGTAATTGTTTCCATTACTCATTTAGACACCATCTATATACCTCTTCTGCAGAATAAATGAACAAAATATCCCAATCACTTGAAACAGCTAGCCATGCATGTCTTATATAAACAATTTGATAACAAAGATAATTTAAGGGGCCTATCCAGTAAAACCGTAAACCCCAAATTCCAGCCATGATAATCAGTGTTGAAACAAATTCACATAAGGAATTAGAAATATGTTCACAATGTGATTAATATACACGTTATCCAACATCTCCTACCTTTCTTCTTCCCCTGACCCCTTCTAAGATTACATCTAACAAAAAATAATTTGCTCCATTCTTTCAAGATGTCAAGTGTCTTTTTTCTTTATTTGAATGATTCGTTCTAAGAGAAGTGGCTTGGAAAAGCGTTAGGAGTGTCAGGTTTTGTAACAAACCATGTGGGTGGAGGGTTTTGTTGGGTTGTTGTTGTTGTTGTTTTTTTGGCTGACAGCAAACAAATCTATCTGAAAACACATTAAGCTCCAGCAGGTGCCCAGAGCTAATTTGGTTTGCAACTATTTTTAAAAAGCTCTAGCTAAGTTTTATAACAAGTCATACCAAATGACTATATGTTTTTCTATTTTCCTACAACCTGGGGGCCAGTTTTAAAACGGGCCTCTAAACATAATGCCTAACGACACAAATTAGCCATGCACTAAACAGATCTAAAATATCCAGATTCCTAAGCCTTCTGATAGATTCCTAGAAACAAACATTTAGAAGTTTACACTTGAGTTTCCACTTAACACATTCCTTCATAAATTCTCTTCATTTCCTGTTGGTGTTTTCATGTAAATCTAGTGAGTTTTAGCTCTAGCCAGCAAGGATGATGTGAAATGCTTTCCAGCAGCCACATTCAGCTGGATTTGTCTATTCAACCACCTGCTGATGGCATGTATTTTGGCTTCTGGCTGTCACAGTGGATATATACTCTCCCTATGGAATCCCATGGCAGTCCCATTAACTGCATTCTTCTCCTAATACTCCCAGATTAAACACCCACTTGGGTGTGATGTCTGAAGAACCCTCAGCTTTGAATCTCTCTGATACATGCATGCAGCCTGACCTTTCCTTTCTCAAATACAGAAATCCTATATGGATTAAGATACAAAGATTGGATCTCCTGGGTTGTTTTTTCTTTAATCCCTATATATCCAAGCCCAGAAATTACTAGTAGTACATTAGTCAACATACTATTAGCCTAGAGTCAAAATACAGGGTCGTTCTACTACTGAAGTCTACTACTGAAGCAAGTGTCTCGTGAAGAGGAGGAGTTGTGGAGCCAGCCAGACCTGGACTTAAATTCCTGCACATGTATTTGGCAGTGTGTAAACGAGGGCAAGTTATTTAACCTCTCTGACAAAAATGGAAATAATACCTATCTCACAGGAAAGTCGAGAGGATTAAATGTGATTATATATGTAAAATGCCTAACATTAAATCAGGTTCATAACAAAGGGTAAATAAATTCTGGTTTCCTTGTGTCACTGCATTTAACAGCTGAACAACCCGAATCTGCTTTGTGCCCATTATGCCCCAGGGAGCAGTGCCGCCAAAGACACCATCTGCACCCTTCCATTTGATTCTCCCTGTAGCTCTGTGACATGATCATGGCAGCTTATCATTTGCCTCCTTTTGCAGATTACGAAACTGAGGCACAAAAAGGTGAAGCAATTTTCCCAAAGCCCCCCAAAAGGTAAATAAAAAGCCCAGACTAGAATCTGGGTCAGCTTAGCCCTAAATCCAGTGTTTTTTCCTCCAATTTTACCACCTGCCATTTGATTTTGTTCACCACACTCCGAATTATTTAGTGAAAACCTACTAACGGTCGTCCCCATCCTTGGCCGACTCAGGAAACACAGCTGTGAGCACACAGACGGGAGAGTCACAATCCTCCGAGCCGCGGCCGCTCCGGCCCTGTGTCTGGCCCTGTCAGTGCCGCCAAGGACCGTGCTGGAGGAGGACGTGGCTGCCTTCCACGCCGTCCACTTCACAAGGCTGGCGGGGCATCAGGGCCAGAGAGGACCGCGAAGGGCAAGTGGTGGCCTCACGCCAAGGTTAAGATGTGATGACTTCAGTATCGACCTCTTGAGATTGAAGAGATAATAGGGCGGCCCACTTGTTCCGTGGCCCACTCCGCCCTCACTCAGAGAGCCTGCTCAGCGACACAGCCCTCTCGGCCGCTCTGGGGGCACATAGCAGAGCAGCTACCCGGTTGGCTGTCAGACTTGTACCCAAGACTCCCGAAACTTAATTCCCATCTATGTGGTCTCCAAAAGCTGCTCTGTGTGTCAGTATAAAAAAAATTTTAATCATATTTGGAATTTCCTTATTGCAGCAGGTCCTAACAATCACAGTGGACTGTAGCCAAACAGGTACTAGTTTTTTAAGTACTCTGAGGTTCAGACATGTTAGGTGGTAAGCGATGGCGCCAGAAGAGGAGCCCAGGTCATCAACTCCTCATCGCGCACTCCTGGGACCACCTTACTGCCTTCTGTGGTGGCCATGGGAACCCGGGCCCCCTCCCTCCCTCACGGCCTCCTGCCGAGAAGCTTAAAGGGAATTCTGTGAATATTTGCAGAATGGATGGTACAACAAAGGGATAACAAGCAGCGATGTGTTCCTGTTTTCTCCTCATTCTGCCTCTCTTACGCTGTAGAGAAACTCCCAGCAAATTCAGCTGAAACAATCAACTCATTTTACCATTGCGCCAGTTTGTCATGTTGCCATAAGCCCAAGCAGGAAGTGACTCGGGTCAAAGTGCCCAGCACACTCCTAAGAAAGAAGCTTCTCAGTGGAGAAGGTTGCACAAAACAATCAGAAAGAGCAAAGAAAAAGCCACAACGCTGTAAAACCATAACATGAGTGTACCGTCCGTCCCTTGCTTGTAGGCGCCTCCAGTTAGTTTAAATCTGCTGCTGACCTATAAAAATTTGTAAATGTGATTTTGGAGCATGAATTTAATGGAATCATTTGATCAGCTCTGTTAGAAGTCAGAACTCATCATACCTGAAAAGTTGGAACATGAAAGTATTAAAGAAGGCAAATTATGAGAGGCCTGAGAAAACAAAGAGAGAAAAGAGACTGAGAGACAGAAAATTAGCTCAAGCAATACTCCAGTAATGACAAATAGTGATACAGAATGATTTTGTTAATATGTTTGTTCAAACTCAGTCAACAAAACCCTCAGATCAAGTAGAATTCTCCTTCCTTAAGATTTCTTTGACCAGTTCATATTATTGTTTATAACAGATTAATCAGTCAGGTGCTCCAGGCCCTCCTTTGTCAAAACATTCTTGATTACTTAGAAGCTTAATGACAGACCGGTTCTTCACCACTGGATTGCTGGTCACTCAAGCACTTACTTAAAATGCTTTTTATTTCAGTGTTGCACGCTCTGGTTCAAAACTAGATCTTCCTGTTACCTGCTTACATTTCTGTTCTGGATTTCAACCTAATTTCAGGAATACTGAGGGGCAAAACCTTTTATAGTGAAGTTGAAGACATCTACAAACATGAGGAAGAGAGGTATGCAGAATGTTTGGAGTCTTAATTTGAATTCTAGAAATGTCTCTCATCTTTCTTGTCTTAACTGAAGGAGATACTAATCTTTGCTTTTATCCCTATGAAGTGGCATGGTGGATCATGCCATTTGACATTCTTCTCCTAAACCTCAAGAAGAACGCATCTGTGGAAATAGAAAAATCTCATGTGTCCAAGGCCTATAAGATGCAATAGAGACGTCTAGAAAATTACTAAAGAATACCCAGAGAAAAATCAGTATATGTTGGGTTTTGGGAGTGGGGGAAGGAGTTCTTTTTTTGGTGGAGCTCAAGAATCTGTGCTTATGAGAAATCTTAAAAACAGTGCTTCTCAACCAATGTTACCACCACCAGGGGACATTTTGGACATTTCTTGGGTTTATTGTCTCAGTGGTTAGATGCTAAAGACACGTAGTGGATGCTGGCCAGAGATGGGGGATGTCCTTAAACGAGTGAGGTGGTGCCATACTGCCAAGACCACATTATTTACAAGTGTCTTGCCAGCATCCATGTAGATGAAAAACCTATTTATAATTGTCTAAATCTTATGTATATATTTTGGATTTAAACTCAAGTGATTTTAGCATTATTTTAATGTGTTTGGGCAATGGGAGGGTTGCCACTATAGGGTAAATTAAGGAAACATTTTGCACTATTGTTCCAAACTTTACCAAGAGTTGTTTACTGTTTTCAAAAATCACGTTGCTACCAAAATGCCACCGGTTGAATCTGAGTCATCAGTAAGCCATGATTACCTGTGTAGCTGTCCCCACCACCGTGATTTCTTGCATCTGACTCCTTCAACATGTCCTCTCATGTGGAAGTGTCAAAGCATTTACATACTAAAATACATATTTTTTTACTATAAATCACTGTTCTTTCATTTCTCCTTATATTACAGTTGAAGTTATGTGTAGATAGGTTATATCATCTATAAAATACATCAAAGAATAGTAAAGAGAATGTGGTTAGTTCTCCATCATTTCTTCTATATTTATTGGCATGATGGAGTTAGGAAATTTATCAGTGGGTGCTAACATTAGTGGGTGAAAATTTAGTAAGAAACAGGACATTTACATAGTCACAGAGCATCTCAACCCAAAATGTTTATCAACTGCAAAGAGAAAAATGGTACTTTACAGTGGAGAAGCCTGGCAAATGCCACCTTAATCAAGTGATCAAGGTTTAGAAAAATATTATATGTAACATTTTTATATGTGTGTGTATTTGTGCATAAGGTGGGGGAGGGTGGGAAGAAGCAAAATTAAATGAAAGGTTGACAGAAGTAATAACTTTTAAATCATTATTTCATATGTAAATCTTTTGGGGACTCATATAAATAATTTCTGATAATTTTCCCTTTCATAGGTGTAGACAGACTCATGCAAATAACTAAGAAGTTAGTAACAATGGGTGAAGGTGATACTGTGAAAGAAGAAAACAGTACAAACTGAATATGAGTCGTGATTTTTGTTAAAAATAAATCTGGGTGTGAACATATATTAATGTATACCTTCATCCAGGTTTGCAAGACTTATAAATTCAGTGAGAGATTTGAATACAAGAGAAACTGATAGAATTTTTATACTCAACAAACCAACCCCAATCAAACACCTCACTCTAACCCTAACCCACCCAGTAGAGGGACCCTCCCAGCTTTTGCTACCAGGAAGACTTTGGCGGACGTTCCCGAACTGTGGTCTACAGTTTTCTCTCTGGGAAGCCATGCCATAGAGCACGGTCTGTCCCCACAATCATAAGCTCCCAAGTCCAAAATATTAAGTGATTAACCTACCAACGAGTTTTTAGAAAGATAGGCAGAAAACAACTTCAAAGATCCCAAAATCTTTCATGAACCCCTGAACTGACCCACACTCCAGAAAGACGGACATAAGATGGGGCATTTCCCTTCCCAAGAGACAGGATCCCCTGTGCTACCCAGTTTCCTGCCCCAGCGAGGAGGGTAGGATCCCAGTGCAGCCAAGCAAGCAGGAAAGGGTTTTCTCCTTCACAAGCAGTTGTCTTTTTCCTGGCAAACAAGCCAGGTGCCAGAAACTTTACCCAGACAGGGAGGGAAAGAGAGGAGAGGAGGCAGAAGAGGAAGGGGGGCGAAGGAAGAAAATAGAATCATTAGAAAATGTGAAAGATAGTGTCAAATGGTTAAAATTTGAAACAATTTCAGAAACTCTTTTTCAAAGCATCTAAAGCCTCTCAAAATTCTGAAAAAACATAAGCCTGCATGAAGTATTTTCCCTCTGCATCCAGGTCTCACCAAACTACAGAAAAACGGGGAAGAGATTTCCCACTCAGAAGTCACACAGGTGTGCACACTAGGGTGAGTGCTATTGCTGGTTGGTTTTAATTTATTTGTACTAAACAGAAACTGTTCTCACAAGTTACTACCAACCCCAGAGACTCTTTACCAGGGGCTTCCCAGAGCATGCACACCGTTCCTTTCTTTTAGTCTGTCACCCATTTCTCTCCCTGTCACCTGAACAACAAATGTACTTATCCCAAATTCCTTAATTACATCTTTTTTTATCTTGCAACTATCAGGAAAAAACAAAGTCATGTGGGGTCATCTCTGCAAGGTTGAGAAGCCTGAGCCACCCACCTGCTCCTGCTCATCAAAATAAAATCTGCCAAGTGCTGACTTGCTTGAAAATGTCCCATTAAGTCATTTAAAGACATAGCTTTCCATATACCTAGCAAAGTATAACCTTAATTTGAGACATACACCTTGCTACAATCTCAGAACCTCTCCACAAAATGTTTTCTTTGCTGGAAAATAAAATAACCTCTCATCTACAAATGTTATTATCCATGTTTCATATTTGTATTTATTTCTTTAACAAAGAGAGCTTTCTTTCATGTAACCAACAATGTAATCTTGCTCACTGAAAGATTTTTTGAGGAAAAACTGACATATTATTGTATTAATTTCAGGTGTACAACATAAGGTGCAATATTTGTGTATATTGAAAATGGTCACCACAATAAGTCTATCTATCACCATACATAGTTAACAAAAATGCTTTTTTGTGATGACAATTTCCAAGAGTCACTCTCCTAGCTACTCTCAAATATGCAATATAGTATTAACTATAATCACCATGCTGTACATTACATCCCCATGACTTATTTTGATCCTCTTTACCCATTTGTCCACTCCTGACTCCCCATCTCTGGTAACCATGAATCTGTTCTCTAATCCATGAGCTTGGTTTTTTTATTTACCTAAATTCCTCATATAAGTGAGATCATATGATACTTATCTTTTCCTGACTTATTTCACTTAGTATAATACCCTCAGGTTCCATCTATGTTGTTGCAAATGCAAGATTTCATTCTTTTTTATGGCTGAATAATATTCAATTATTTATATATATATATAAAAGATAAGATATTTATTAGATATATATTTTATATTTTATATTTTTTTATATTTTAGATATACATATATCCCACATATTCTTTATCCATTCATTTATCAGTGGGCACTTAGGTGGTTTCCATGTCTTGGCTATTATAAATAATACTGCAGTGAACATGGGGGTACAGATATCTTTTCAAATTAGTGTTTTCATGTTCTTCAGATAAATACCCAGAAGTGGAATTCCTGGATAATATGGTATTTCTATTTTTAAATTTTTGAGGAAACTTCAATGTTTTCCATAGTGGCTACACCAATTTACAGTCCTACCAACAGTACATGATAGTTTCCTTTTCTCCACATCCTTGCCAACCTTGTTGTCTTTTTAATAGTATCCATTCTAACAGGAGTGAGGTAATACAAAATTTTAGGGTTTTCACAATTGAGTGATGTTAGCTGTTATCATATAAGACCTTTATTATGTTGAGACATTTTCCTTCTAAATTCCCTCTGTAACCACTTTATTAAGAGTTTTTATCATAAATGGATTTGAATTTGCCAAATGTCTTATCTATATCTATTGAAATCATATAATTTTTATCCTTCATTTTGTTAATATGATATATCACAGTGATTGACTTGCATATGTTGAATCATCCTTACATCTCTGGAATAAACCCAACTTGATCATAGCATATGATCCTTTTAATGTATTTTATAATTCAGTTTGTTAATGTTTTGTTAAGGATTTTTGTATCTATATTTATCAGGGATATTGGCCTATAGTTGGTTTTCTTTTCCTGTGGTGTCTTTGTCTGGTTTTGATATCAGGGTAATGCTAGCCTCATAAAATTAGGTTGCAAGTGGTCCCTCCTCTTCCGTTTTTTTTGGAATAGTTTGAAAGCACTGGTATTAATTCTTATTTGAATGGGTTTTTTTTGTTTTTTTGCTTTTTGTTGTAGATAATTATCTTTTATTGAAGGGTAGTTGACACACAGTATTACATTACATTAGTTTCAGGTGTACAACATAGTGATTCAACATTTATATACATGACAATTCTAGGTCCCAGCTATCACCATACCAAGCTGTTACAATATCTTGACTATATTCCTTATGCTATACATTACATCCCGGTTACTTATTTATTTTACCATTGGAAGTGTGTACTTTTTTTTTTTTTTTTGTGAGGGCATCTCTCATATTTATTGATCAAATGGTTGTTAACAACAATAAAATTCTGTATAGGGGAGTCAATGCTCAATGCACAATCATTAATCCACCCCAAGCCTAATCTTCATCAGTCTCCAATCTTCTGAAGCATAACGAACAAGTTCTTACATGGAGAACAAATTCTTACATAGTGAATAAGTTACATGGTGAACAGTACAAGGGCAGTCATCACAGAAACTTTTGGTTTTGCTCATGCATTATGAACTATAAACAGTCAGTTCAAATATGAATACTCATTTGGTTTTTATACTTGATTTATATGTGGATACCACATTTCTCTCTTTATTGTTATTATTTTTAATAAAATGCTGAAGTGGTAGGTAGATACAAGATAAAGGTAGAAAACATAGTTTAGTGTTGTAAGAGAGCAAATGTAGATGATCAGGTGTGTACCTGTAGAATATGTGTTAATCAAAGCTAGACAAGGGCAATAAAACATCCACATATGCAGAAGGTTTCTCTCAGAACAGGGGGGGTGAGGTTCTAAGCCTCACCTCTGTTGATCCCCAATTTCTCACCTGATGACCCCCCTGTGACTGTGCCTGTCTTAGGTTGTTCCTCCCTTGAGGAATCTTACCCGTCTCTGGCTAACCAGTCATCTTCCGGGGCCATACAGGGAAATGTAAAGTTGGTAAGTGAGAGAGAAGCCTTATTGTTTGAAAAGGTGAGCTTTTTATTTCTTTGCATATTTATGCCCTGTGGCTTCTATGCCAAGCATTTGTCTTGAGGTATCTTTACCACTTGGAAGAATTATGACACTCGGTAAATTTGATATGAGACATGAATTCTATTTAAGGGTTGTAATTAGGAAGGAAGAAGAAAAGCTATAGAAGTAGCAGGCGGAAGAAAACATGGGAAGATTGATTATTTCTTTGACATATCTTCTTGTAGAGTAACTTCAGCATGTATAGGTTTTAAGCTACTACTTAAATTGTGCACACACATTAACATAATAGGAGTATAGTTACATAACCAAAGCATACCTGTAATTACCAGCCATCTCCAGTGAAACCAAGAGAACCAGTTAGGCACCTTAGGCATTTGTGTAAACTTATCTATGATATGGTGGATATTGTCCAACTGAACTTGAACAGTCTGAGAGAAATCAGACAAATTAAAACAACCCATTCCTGGGGACTGTTCACATCCCATATGTTCTTTTAACAGTACATAGTCTGTAGTTGTAAGATTTTGGAGTGCTACAATTTGCACTTCTCCTAATTCTTGGTTGAGTTCCAACAGTATAGATCCAGTCAAATTTGTTGTTTTACTGTATGCACAGGCCAGCTTAGATATCTCCTTCATTCCCGTGGCAAGTCCAGGAACTGGTGGGATGAGTGCATCTACAGCTGTAGCAGTGCATGATCTTTGTTGGGGTTTTTTGATGATCATCTTCTGGCATGAGTCTTCCAGAGAGTGCTGATGTTGGAAGTTCTTTTTCATATCGTATCTTAGTTCATTTTTGGGGTAGCCCAACTAGGCTTTGATCCTCTGTATAAACACAAACAGACCCTTTGCCTACACTTTTATATGCCCTTTATACCCTTGTGTAGAACTCATTGGAGGTCACCACACAGGAACTGCCTTTTTTTTTTTTTTTGGTATCATTAATCTACACTTACATGACGAATATTATGTTTACTAGGCTCTCCCCTATACCAGGTCCCCCCTATAAACCCCTTTACAGTCACTGTCCATCAGCATAGCAAAATGTTGTAGAATCACTACTTGCCTTTTCTGTGTTGTACAGCCCTCCCCTTTCTCCCACCCACCCCCATACATGCTAATCTTAATACCCCCCTACTTCTCCCCCCCTTATCCCTCCCTACCCACCCATCCTCCCCAGTCCCTTTCCCTTTGGTACCTGTTAGTCCATTCTTGAGTTCTGTGATTCTGCTGCTGTTTTGTTCCTTCAGTTTTTCCTTTGTTCTTATATTCCACAGATAAGTGAAATCATTTGGTATTTCTCTTTCTCAGCTTGGCTTGTTTCACTGAGCAAAATACCCTCCAGCTCCATCCATGTTGCTGCAAATGGTTGGATTTGCCCTTTTCTTATGGCTGAGTAGTATTCCATTGTGTATATGTACCACATCTTCTTTATCCATTCATCTATCGATGGACATTTAGGTTGCTTCCAATTCTTGGCTATTGTAAATAGTGCTGCAATAAACATAGGGGTGCATCTGTCTTTCTCAAACTTGATTGCTGCATTCTTAGGGTAAATTCCTAGGAGTGCAATTCCTGGGTCAAATGGTAAGTCTGTTTTGAGCATTTTGATGTACCACCATACTGCTTTCCACAGTGGTTGAACTAACTTACATTTCCACCAGCAGTGTAGGAGGGTTCCCCTTTCTCCACAGCCTCGCCAACATTTGTTGTTGTTTGTCTTTTGGATGGCAGCCATCCTTACTGGTGTGAGGTGATACCTCATTGTAGTTTTAATTTGCATTTCTCTGATAATTAGCGATGTGGAGCATCTTTTCATGTGTCTGTTGGCCATCTGTATTTCTTTTTTGGAGAACTGTCTGTTCAGTTCCTCTGCCCATTTTTTAATTGGCTTATTTGTTTTTTGTTTGTTCAGGCGTGTGAGCTCTTTATATATTCTGGACGTGAAGCCTTTATCGGATGTGTCATTTTCAAATATATTCTCCCATACTGTAGGGTTCCTTTTTGTTCTACTGATGGTGTCTTTTGCTGTACAGAAGCTTTTCAGCTTAATATAGTCCCAGTTACTCATTTTTGCTGTTGTTTTCCTTGCCCGGGGAGATATGTTCAAGAAGAGGTCACTCATGTTTATGTCTAAGAGGTTTTTGCCTATGTTTTCTTCCAAGAGTTTAATGGTTTCATGACTGACATTCAGGTCTTTGATCCATTTTGAATTTACTTTTGTATATGGGGTTAGACAATGGTCCAGTTTCATTCTCCTACATGTAGCTGTCCAGTTTTGCCAGCACCATCTGTTGAATAGACTGTCATTTCGCCATTGTATGTCCATGGCCTTATTTGAATGTTTGATAGAATTTCTCAGGGAGCCATCTGATCCTGGGCATTTGTTGGGAGGTTTTTGATTACTGATACAATCTCCTACTAGTAATCAGTCTGTTTGGATAATCTACATCTTCATGATTCAGGCTTGGTAGATTCTATGTTTCTAGGAATTTATACATTTCTTCTTCTAGGTTGTCAAATAATTGTTCATGGTAGTCTCTTATGGTCTTTTGTGTTTCTGTGGTATCTGTTGTAATATCTCCTCTTTCATTTCTGATTTTGTGTCCTTTTTTTCTTGGTGAGTCTAGCTAAATGTTTGCTATTTATGTTTATCTGTTCAAAGAAATAGCTCTTCATTTCATTAATCTTTTCTATGGTCTTTATAGTCTCTATTTCTTTTATTTCCATTCTGATCTTTCCTTCCCACAATAAAGGATATTTTACAGTTAACAGGTCACTGCAGCTACAGTCCCTTATGACATGTTTCTATACTTCCTTTCTAGCAAACCGGTGGAATTACCAGAATTAGTATTTTACTGGTTTCAGTCTCAAGAACTAGGCCGTCAATCTCTATATCACATCGGCACAATCATCAATTTACTTTTTCATTGAGAGGTGCTGACTTGCCAGTGTGTTCTCTGGGCATCTCCATCTAATCCATTTGCCTTAAAAATCTACACTTTTATCTGTCAAATAACCTAAGGCTTAATATTACCCTAAAACCTAAGCCCTGAAAAAACGTCATTGTAAACTATGCCCTTACCAGACTGTAATGCTAAAGTTTTTATCACATTCTTCAATATGTTGAGGAATCATTTTATGAAATGAGCTTACCATTACTTACAAAGTTCTTAACTGTATTACTGGAAACAGTCATGCACTTGTTCTAACTATCCATTCCTAGCTCAGTTTGGCTAGTTTCTGCAGGTTTTCTCATCACTGTGGCCCTTTGCTATATACACACAGCATCTCAGTTTGGTGAGTGGGGGCACAGGCTCCCACTGTAGTTCTCCTTGATTCAAACTAAATGGGTAAGTCGGTTTCTTTTGACATCAGTTTCCATATGAAATTAGGGAGTTCACTACATGATCCCTTAATTCCTTTATGGGTCTAAATCCTGTATCTCTGTGATACAGTATTTATGACTCCACAAGGCCAACTTGATAATGGACAACACAGCAGACACTTAGAGGCTTTGCAGCTTCCAGAGACCCCTTGTATCCTAGATCACAGAATTTCCTAACACCCTCATGATGCAGGCAGCATTGGCAGTTTTAAGCTCACTTTGCTTATATTAACTCCAAGCCTCAGAGAGGGACTTTCCCAGGGTATCACAGCCAGGAATAAGCAGGATCCTGACTCAAACCCCAACCCAGAGTTTTAAATTCCCAGTCTGGTGACCTTTCTGCATAATAATATTGCTCATAAAGTTTCAGTAAATCACCCCTAAATCAATTATACAGGAAATTTTCAGTCTCTACTACATGTTTCCATGGAAATTAATCTGGATCACATGCAGGTGTCATCAGTCTAACATTTTTGTCTTGGGTAATCAATATTATTTCTCTTAGGTAATTTGACAGTCCAGCACTGACATTTTTATGGATCACAAACACTGCATTTTCTAAGGCTCTGAGATGAGCACT
Source organism: Manis pentadactyla (assembly GCF_030020395.1). Taxonomy (NCBI): domain Eukaryota; kingdom Metazoa; phylum Chordata; class Mammalia; order Pholidota; family Manidae; genus Manis; species Manis pentadactyla. The sequence goes on from NC_080021.1 coordinate 63,359,720, forward strand.
TTGTTGGCTCAGAGATTATCCCCTCCAGGAATCAGTCTTGATGAAGCAATGGGATGCACTTAAATAAGTTACACCAGAAAGTAGAAAGTCTAGGGAAGATGAATAGGGTCCTAGGAAGATTAGAGAGGGTATATTAGTTTCCTGGAGGGCTGCTGTAACAAATTACAACATATTCACTGGCTTAAAGTAGCAGAAATTTATTCCCTCACAGTTCTGGATGCCAGAAGGCCAAAACTGGTATGAGCAGGGCCATGTTCCCTTTGCAGGCCCTAGAGGAAACTTCCTTGTCTGTTCAACCCCTTGGTGGCTCCTGGCATTCCCTGGTTTATGATAGTAAGACTCCAGTCCCTGCCTCCGTCTTCACATGGCCCTTTCCTATACATCTTTGTGTCCTCTCCTCTTCTTATAAGGAGGCTAGTTGTTGGATTTAGCACCCACCCTAAATCCAGGATGATTTAATTTCAATATCCTCCAGTAGTTACATCTGCAAAGACCCTACTAAGATTTTTGACATTAGCAATGCAGAGGAAAGCCATCCAAAGAGGATTCAGAATGGATATGAGAGTAATTAAGTCCTGGGCACCTAGGAGGCAAGAAGCACCTGAGGTGGGCTATAAGAAAGTTGGAAGGATGATATATTGGTCACATCAGGCTTCCATAGCAAATGCCACAAACTAATGACTTAAACAACAGACATTCATTTTCTCGCAGTTCTGGAGGCTGTAAGTCCAAGACCAAGGTGCCCACAGTGTTGGTGTCTGGTGAGACCTCTCCTCCTGGCTTACAAAAGGCACCCCATCACTGTCCTCACATGGCCTTTTTCTTCCATGTGCACACACAGAGAGAGTGAGCTCTGTGATTCTTCCTTTTCTTATAAAGACAAATCCTCTCCAATTAGGGCCCCACCCTTAAGACCTCATTTAACCTTAATCACCTCCCTAACAGCCCTGTCTCCAAATACAGTTGCATTGAGGGTTAGAACTTTTATATGTGAATTTGGAGGGACACAACGCAGTCCATACCAGACAATTTGGGGCCAAATCGGTAAGTTTGACCTCTGTTCTGTCACAGGTAGGAAGATACTGAAAACCTTGAAAGTGGTTATGAAAATGTTTTCAAGGGAAGCACCATCCTTTTCATTTTCCTGGTCTGTAAAATGAGAGCTATTTCCTAGGAGCCCTTCCAGACTAATAGAGTGAGTGCATTTTGGAAGATGAATCTTTAAGAATTTCTTACTGCTTCTGATATACTGCGTATGAAGCAATTATGTTAAAGACAGATAACTCTTAAGGGCCATTGTTTTTCATTCTAAAGGGTTAATGATGAAGTACAGCAGCTTCCACCAAGAGCACCAGGACTCTGCTAGCTCTTAACAAGTACCGTCCAACAAACATTAAGATGGAATAAGATGTACCTGTGAAATTAAAAAAAAAAAATCATTCTGGTATGGCTAGTTTGCAGCACAAGGAATATTTGTGAACATTTTTCCAAAGCCTTACTCTTATCCAGTTTCCAAAGAAATCCTGGTCGTTTTAAACTTCCTGCTTAGTAAAATGTGAAATGATGAGCAGCATTGAATCCCAGAGAACCAAAGCTGTCAGGATACTTCTGAAATTATTCATTTCTGACTCTTGCACACTGTAGATGAGGAAGCTGAAGCCCCAAAATGTGTGTAGTTAGCCTGAGATCCCATAGCTACTTATTTAAAAAGCTAGCCTGCCACAGACCAAAAATAAGTTTCAGAGATCTGACTGGTGAAAAAAAATCAGAACTACTCTCAAATTTAACCAGCGTTATAGAGTATTTTATGTCTCAGCCACTGTTTGAAGTCAAGGCTTCTCAGATAAAAATGCGCATAAATAGGCAATAACTGGGGAGCTTGACAAAATGCAGATTCTTGTTTGGTAGGCTTGGGTTGGAGCCTGAGAGTCAGCATTTCTAACCAGCCCCCAGGATTGCTGTTCATGCTGATCTGAAGACCACACTTGATGTAGTAAAGTTCCAAGTGCTTTTATTTTATATTAACTCTATAATTCTCTAAAAGAGGCCTATTACTATTACAGATTCAGGTACTGTACAGGTACTCGAACTATTGCAATTTTATAGATGAGGAAAGTAAGGCACAGCTGAATGGATGTCCCATTGCTGGGCAGGGCCGGGGCCAGGATTTGCACCAGATAGCCAAACTCTAGCCTGTGCTCTTGACGACCACCTGGCCTGCAGGTTCTTAAAAGCAATCCAAAGTAATGGCCACGTTTACACATGTCAGCTTTCAGGGTTGAGTCACTAAGATTGTATTTTAAATATAAGCCACTAAAATAATGATTATGAAAAAGAAAAAGAAAAAGTGGGGGGCGTCTGCATAATAAAATGTTATGTAAAAAATATTAGAATATAAAATACATCAGACCAGGCCAGGACTTCTGATTACCAGTTCTATGACTCAGGTAGGAACAAGTCAAATTATCACCCTAGTAGGAAAGATTTTTCCTTCTTTTTCTTCCCTTTCCCAGAAACCCAGGGAAACCTCAGTTTTGCCTGTACCCCTACAACAAACACTTTAGAAAGTGGGTTCTTGATGGAACAAAGGCTTGAGGGAGAACAAGTCACACTATGTGAGAGGAAGCCAACCTGCAGCTCTTAGCACCCACAGCTTTCTTTCATTCAATATATATTTACTGAGAACTTGTGCCATGACTAGGCCCTGGGATATAAAACTGACAAAAGCCCCTGCCCTCATGAAGATCACATACCAGTGAGAGAGGCTGACAACAAAAAAAAGGCATCATAAATAAGCATATTATATACATTGTGTCTTATTAGATAAGTGCTATGGAAAAATAATAAGGTAGGGGGATCAGGAGTGCTGGTCGGGGAGGAGACTGCAATGGAAATTGGGGTCATCAGGAAGAGGGTAACATTGAAGAAAGGGCTTGAAATGGGAGAGTTAAGTACACATGTGTCAGGAGAAGAACATTCCAGGCAGATGGAACACCAGGTGCAAAGGCCATAAGACGGAAACCCTTCTGGAAGGTTTAAGGAACAGCAGAGGGCCTTGTACCTGCAGTGAGTGAGTAATGGGAGAGGAAGTCAGAGAGTTAAGGGGTAGGGGCAAGGGGCAGGTCTTGCAGAGCTTTTAGGCCACGATAAGGGCTTTGGTCTTTACTCTGATGGAAAAACAGGGAGTCACAGAGGGTTTGGAGCTGAGAAGTGACATGATCTGACAGATGTAATAAAGAACCTAGCTGGCCACTGTATGGAGAACCGACTGATGAGAACAAGGATAGAAACTTGGAGACCAGTTTGAAGGCAATTGACAATAATCCACACAAGGAAGTTAATGAATGAGACTAGAGTGTTAACAGTGAGATGGTAAGAAGTGGTAATAAGATTCAGGATATCATGGTTTCTTGAAGGGTTAGATATAGAAATGGAGGAGAGAGAGAAGTCAGGGATGTTTTCTACACTTAGAAGAATGAAGTTGCCCTTACCTGATATGCAAAAGACTCCTAGGTAAGTTGACTTGAAGGAAAAATCTGGAAATCAGTTTTAGACCAGTGAAGATGGAAATGTAGAGACATAGAATAGATGGTTGGCTCTATGAGTCTGGAATTCAGGGACAGATGAGGGCTGGAGATGTACACGTGGGAATTGTCAGCATGTAGTGCTACGAGATATCCAGGGGAGTGAGTCAAGTCAGGAAAAACAAGAGATGTAAGGTCTGAACCACGGATGTGTCAATGAAAAGAGAAGGAAGGGCAAGGGTCTGGGAAGAAGTGGCCAGTGACAGAGGAGGAAAACCAGGAGATTATGAATTTGAAAGTCAAGAGAAGAGAGTTTGTTTGCTGGAAGAAAGAGGGATCATCTGTGTCAACTGCTGGAAGGTCAACTAAGATGGAGACTAAGAACTGAGCTTTGGCTTTAGCAAGGTGAGGCCGTGGGCGGCCTTCATGAGCAGTTTTAGAGTAGAAAGGAATTTTTTTTTAACTACAGATAGGATAGGAAAACCTCAATGAAAAAAGAGGAAAGGGGCACAGTGCCTGGCATTCAACATTTAGGGAAGACAGTGTCTTTGGCATTTAAGAGACAGACTCATATGTAAGCCAAGCAGAAATGTTCTCTGTGTGTATAAGCCTTTATTTTCTCATGACTTGACAGATTTTGCTGCTAACTTACTGACTCTTTGTTCCCTCTTCAGCTCTGTCCTGAATAAAGCTTAATCTCTTAAGTGAAAGAAAAAAAATTAAAAGGTCACCTGCCAGCAGTTACACCATCACTCACAGGAAACCTGGACTTTATTCATTACATGAAAGAGGTGCTTGCAACATTCCTCTTCAACCTGATATTCATTGCTCCAACAATGGATTTTTGGTTTTGATATCACTGGCACACCTTTGGAACAATAATATTGGGAAATTCACACTGTCCTTTCTTAGTATTCAGCTCAAAGAGGCCAGACTTCTATGTTCAAGGCCAAGCTTGCCCTATCATCATACACCTCATCTCCTATAAAATCATCTCCTGTCACCAGTATTCCTGCCAAGTTACCCATTTAGAACTGTCTTTCTCTTTCACACAAAGCCATATGTGGAAGGCAGAAGAGACGATGTACTTAAACGGATCAGAATAATTTCTTGTTTATTTCAAAAATGGAAGATCGGCCTCGAAAATTCCTGAACAGTACCAATTTCTGACTGCTTATTTCCCCAGTGTGGATAAAATGAGAGTTCCTGTGGCCAGGATTCTCACCTGGCCCTGTTTGACTAGCTCACTGCACACCTGTGGGCAATGCAGGGCTGTTGACTCTATATAAGGAGCTCCGCCCAGTGCTCTGCTTGTGACACAGTGGCAGGGCTGCAAGGCTGGAGGAGAGCAGAGCAGAGGACAGAGGCCCAGAGGATGGCTGTGTGGGACGACTGTGCAGAGAGGCCCAGAAAATGGCTGTGCAGGATGGCTATGCAGGCAGAGGGGCCCAGAGGAAGGCTGTGCAGGCAGAGAGGCACAGAGGACGGCTATGCGGGACAACTGTGCAGAGAAGCCCAGAGGATGGCTGTGTGGGATGACTGTGCAGAGAAGCCCAGAGGATGGCTGTGTGGAACGGCTGTTTAGGCAGAGAAGCCCAGAGGATGGCTGTGTGGAACGGCTGTTTAGGCAGAGAAGCCCAGAGGATGGCTGTGTGGAACGGCTGTTTAGGCAGAGAAGCCCAGAGGACGGCTGTGCAGACAGAGGGGCCCAGAGACAGAGACTGGCTTGCTGCATGCAGACTTGCTCTGAATGAACGGGATTCTAGTGACTGACCTGCCACCTGGAAATAAAGTTGGGTATAACCCTTTCACCCCAAGAACGTTTTGCTGTCAATTTCTTTGGTCACATTGAATCCATAGCAAACTTGCCTGGGGCTGAATCCCATTGGCAAGATACCCAGTTAAACCAGAAGATAGAATATATTCCTAAGAAAGTATCTAGCACATATTTACATGCTTACCTTCTGTTTTGTTTCAATTTTATAGAAAGAACTATCATTCATTTTCTATGGCTAAAAAATAGAAATATTTCAGTAAAACCTCATTATTTCAAATCCTACTACTCTGAAAATAACAGTAATTCCAACTTCACTGAAGATGATTTTTACAGGGTGATTGAAAAGAGGACATTGTGAAGAAAACTGATTAACATTAATAGTGTTTCAGAGAGATATTTAACCCACTTGAAACAAAGTGTTTCAAGTATTACGTATTTGTTAAAGGAAACCTATCTGTATAGTATTAGTACAGAAAGGCTGTATATTTGTTTATGTATGATGGATATGTCTTCAAGAGCTCACTGTGTCATCCCCATTGTTTTTCCAAACTTAAGAGATTTTGTTGTAATTACTGATCTACACACACACACACACTCACTGACAGTCATGCAAGTATTGTGCAAACAACTTACCAACCCACACATTTTATTTGCCAACTCCTACACTCCACCAGCAAGTAGGTTTCCCAGATTAAAAAAATAAAATACTGGTCCTTTCTTTTTGTCTACATAACAGCTCCCTCTCTACTTGAGTCATAAATGGACTACTCCCCAAACTGCTCTTTCATGATTATGTAATTACAATTTTAGCAGTGTCAAAAGAAAAAAAAATGTTACTTCATGGTTGACTAAGAAGTGGCCTAAAAGAGACTTGTGTCTTCTCCATGCCTGTAGATTTCCTCACAGGGCAGAAATGATCAGAATCTGCTTAATAAATACAATACACCACGATTCACCTACTAGACTCAAATAATATGCTTTCTTAAAATGTTATTTTTAGATAGGTTTATAAGCAACCTGCAGAAGATGAAAATCGAAGGCAGCCCCTCACAAGATGTAGTCTGAGAGACATATATTAAGAATTTTACCAGCCCAAGACCAGCAGATGATGAAATCTGACAGATTGGCTGGCATTATCTCCCTCATTCTGGGTGCTTGTCTCCTGCAATCTGCTCCCACAGGGCTGAGCCATCGCCTTGTTCTAAAAACACCAACCGCATACATACCACCTCCGATCCTGGAAACTAAAGAACTCTACACTACAGTAAACATTTGTTCTCTGAAGTTTTCTTAACTAAATTTTTAGGATTCATATTTACCACATGTTAAGAATGTACCCATGTACAACATTCAGAAAATTTCCTCCATTGCTATTCATAATAGTTCAAAAATATTCATTGAACAAACGTCTATAGAGCACCTGCTAAGAGCCAGGCACCACAGCAGCTATTAAAGACATAAAGCCAGATCAGAGACTAGCTCTCTCTTAAAGGAGATGAATGTGTATGTGAAAAACAATGTCACAAGCACAACACTGACAGTGCACTGGGAGAAAAGAAGTTAGCATGATTCATTCTGTCTGTGAGACTAAGGAAAGCCACTCTAGAGGTTATATTTGAGCTGGGTTTACAGGATGAGGAGTTCACTGAAAAAGGGGGAACAAAGGATTCCAGACATAGCAAAGCCCTGAGATGGCTCTGGGAACCTGAAAACCTAAAACAACAAAGAAGACAGCAGAGAGGAGATGAGGCTGGAATGACAGGTTGGGCAGGACAGGTTTTGAATGTCATGCTTATTCTGAAACAATAAGGAACCACAAATGCTCTTAAATCAAGGAAGAACAATCAAATCAAATTATATAAAGATAATTGTGGTAGTTTGGAGGATGGATCGAAATAGGAGGAAATCAGAACTAGAAGTGGAACAGCATAAGTGGAAAGGGAGGTGAGGAGGCAAGCGCCGTTCCAGAGATAAAAATCAACCGGACCTGGGGATGCGAAAGGTGAGGGAAGAGGAAGAGCACAGGGCGGATCCAGAGATTTCAATTACAGTGACACATGAGTCAGACTCCCATGATCCAAATGCAGAAGGAGGAGCAAGCCTGGGTGAGCGAGTTCTGCACTGACTATTCAGTGGGTTGTCTAAGAGTTCTGGGGAGAGAGGCAATGGAGCAGGGAGAGGGGAGGCCAAGCAACTCTGAAAGCCAAGAGTCATCAAAGCTGAAGTTAAAGTCAGCCAGCATGAAAACAGTATAGAAGTGGTGGCTGAGAAGGGAATGGACATGACGGAGTGACCAGGATGCTGATAAATTCTGGCGACTTGTACAGAAGAGTGTAATCCAACTGGATGGAGTATGCCTTGGGGGCACATGTTTTCAGCTGGCTAACTCAAGAGCCAGCACCAAGCCTCTTCTTCCTAAAGCCAGATACTCACCCTCCCAGTGTCTTTCTTTGTTAGAGGTGGCAGTAAGGTGACAAGGGAACTTTGCTGGGCGCCTATGGGAAAACTCTTGCTTCTCTGTTAGGAGGAGCAGACATGGTCTGCCTTGAGTGAGGAAATACTGTCTGGAGGCTCTCAAGGCCAGCTTGTCCCCCATGAGATGACAAAGGCCAACCCATTAATGATGGTGAGGTGAACAGAAAGCCCCACTGTCCCTCCCCAGGCTACAGGGAACTTGGAGGCAAGGACCAAGGAAAAAGCAGTGTCATCAGAGGAAAATCAGGCTTCAAACGAGTCAAAGAGAAGGGATCTGTGTTCTAAGGAAAGGCTGAGGATAGATTGTGCCCTGTTTTCCTAGCACCAAACCCAGCACAGGGTGTATAGAGGCTCGCACCACACAGTTGCTGCTGAATCAGTAAACGTGGAGTGGATGGCCTAGTGGAATGGCTTGAAGAAAGGCTGGCAGAGCCGGGTGGCTTCCATAAAAGGACAGAGCTGAGCAGGCTAGGGTATGGTGGGCTGGTCAGTTAGAGCAGTTGTGCCCTGGACAGAGGTCTCTGATCACAGTGAGGTGGGAAGGAGGTGTTAGCTGAAGGGGAGGAAGGACAGGAAGGCAAACTGTGCTCTCTGCAATTTCAGATCCCAGATTCCAGAGAAAGACAAGACAGAAATATTGCTTGGAGAGAAAACAATATGAACCAATAGACAGGCCCAGGCACTTGTTCACAGTTCCATTGGCACACACTTTACATTTCAGGAGCTCCATGTCCTAAATACTTTGGGAAAACAGAGTCTCATATAGTCCAAAGCCCAGAGCTCTAAACTCCACCCAGGGACTCCTTATGGGACAGAAGTCATCTCACATGGCAATGTTTACTCAGCCTGACTCAGAGGAACACCATGAATCCACTAGAATTTTTGATCGTCTGATTCTTCAGCAGTGGCTCTTTGACAACACAGGAGTCTCAGAATGCCTGACTATGGCTAGCTTTAATCTCCGAGGACCAATTCCAATGGCAGAGCCAGGGCATTGGATAAGAAAGAACTAGCCAGCTGCAGGGTGCCAGGGGAAGCACCTTGCAAGGTGGTGCTGCTTAGGCAAGCTTCCTGGGTAGGGAGAGATGGCCCAGCAGCTGGAGAAGGCCCACAGGAAAAGCATTCATAGAATTTCCTGTAAAACCTCACAGGCTGCTAAATCCAACTGCAGCTTCATTTGCCACTTGAATACCTACCTCGAACACCGCTCCTTCCTGTACCTCCCCTCCCTGCACAAATTCAGTACGGAAAATACATCTAGTGAGACCTGATGTGGCCTTTCCATAAATAGCAGCCAAATATATATTCCATATTACATACATATACCAAAATTACATGGAGAAGAAAATTAAATTGTCATCAGCATTGATGGCATCTGCAGCATGTGGGCAGCCCTCTGTTTCTAATACTGAGGCATAATATCAAAATATTCCACTTAAGAAAGAATGACATTTTCAAATGTTAGCTTCATACATATAATTCCAAAAAAGCCTCACCAAATTACCAGGGAAACTAATCTAATTCTCAACAGACCAAGTAAATACTCCAGGTAAAACTGCATTTAATGCTTTAACCTATGATAGGAAGGCTCAGTACCCATGACCTAGTGGAGATAGAGCCATAACAAGATACAGTGCCACCTACTGACCACACACTAAAATACAGTCTTATGCACCACGTCAGCACATTCAGGCTGAATAAAAGCAAATTTATTTCATGTGAACTGAACTTTAACATTTTTACAAATTTAATGGAAGCAAAGTGGGGATTAAAACTATAAAACACTAGCAAGTTATTCTGCCTAACTTCATTCTCTTAATATATTTCTTATATTTCAATTACAGGAAATCTGTTGAATATTTATTTTCACTCACTGATTCACTATATGCATATTTATCAGGCACCTACAAGAGCCAGACCGTGTGTCTGCCAATAGTATTACAGTGGTAAGCAAGACCAACCTGGCCGCTTGTCCTTTTAAAATTTACAGTATTTCTAGAATCTGACCACTTTCCAACATGTGCACCATGAACACCTTGGTCAAAGCCACCTGGATTATTCCAAGAGCCTCCTCCCTGGTCACCCTGCTTGCACTCTTCTGCCCCCACAATCTCAACAGGGTACACAGGGAGCGCTTCAAATCCTAAACCATATGTGGAGCCTGCTCTGTTCTAAACCCTCTGGTTTTCATCTCATCCAGAGTAAAATCCAAAGTCCTTACTACATACGACCTAGCCTCCCCTCTCCCCCTCTACCCCCAGGCAGCCCCACCCTCCACACCAGCCACACGTCCTCTCTCCTTGACCTTGACAAACTTCAGGGCCTCTGTACTTGCTAATCCCTCTGCCAAAGGCTCATTCCTCAGATACCTGCACAATTCCCTTCCCCTCCGTGCCAGTGCCCCTTACCCTCAGAGCCCCACTTTACTCTTCTCCGCAGCACTCACTATGGGCAGGTATTTACCTGTTTGCATTGTCTTCCAAAACCACAATCCCAGCTCCACAAGGGACTTGTTTACTGCAGAATCCCCAAGGCCTAAAAGAGTGTATATCCTGTATTTGTTGAATAAAATCGCACTCACTTCTCCTGCTTCTCTCTCTCAGAGCGATCCCCTGGTTCCTGAGGTCAGAGAAGACGGTCAGATGTGAGCAGCCGTCACATCAGTGCCCTGGGCCAGGACAAAGAAAACTTTGTCCCGTGTACATCTTGGGGCAAGGCCGGCTTTGTGGGTATATACCTTGTGCAGTCACAGAGTTCCATGGGCACAGGGGCCCTGCACTTGGTTTAATGCTCCACAGTCACTGATTTGAAATTCTTAGTAGTTTTTGAATACGGGGGCCTGCACTTTCATCTTGCAGTGGACCCCACAAATTATGTAGCTGGCGTTGTTTTAAGGGCTTAGGGTTAGAGATATGGAAGTAAAACAGCCCACCTAGAATAACCATGGAGAGATGATCAGTTCTCCCAATGCATGACCTTTTTGGCAAATCCTAGCCACTAGCCAGTCCATTACTATTAATTCAAGGAAGGGAGCACAGCCCCTGAGGCACATGGGATTTTCACTCTCTTCAGACTGGGACAGCCAAACCCCAGTGAGTCATGGATTGCTCCCAGCAGTTCTCTCCTCTGCTTCCTCTCACTCCCATCTCCCCCTCCCACCAGGCCACAAACTGGAATTCCCCACAGCCAGGGTCAATGGCAGTGAATGGCAAGAAAGAGGCCACAGCACATTAATGTGGATATAATCGTAAAATCAACGACTATGGAGCTCACAGTAAAACAGTCAGGAGAGTTCCACTCCAGTGGGGACAAGAGATGGTCTATGGTTTTAGCTTAGATGCTGATGGGAGGAAAGAAAAGGTACCGAGCCCATGCAGGAGCTAATACTTAGATGTGTGTTGTACAAAGCAGGGAGCAGTGCAAAAAATAGGGAAGGGACCTAAGACATCTCTGAATGCTTAGGTACTGTTCTGCCAAGGGAACCGACAAAGGTTCCTTGTGCTGTCCTGGTCTTGGCGACAAGAGCGGCAAACAGGACAAGCCAGAGCAGTGGCGTTGCGGCTGACCCCTGCTGGCTCTCAGAGGGAACGCCTGTGTGCCTAGTGCTGGCAGGGCCTCCCAGGGGTTTTCCAGGGTGAAGGATGCACACAAAACTAGGAAGCTCTCTGAGAGTGGGGGACGTGGTAAGATGTGGGAGACAAACACTTTCAAATCTCTTTCTTTTAACAGAGTAATTACGTGGTGATCCTTGTAGAAACATAATGGAACAGAGGAGCTCATGTTTTTAGAGAGGGCCTAGAATGATATCAGAGCATCCTGTCTTCGTGATCCCGGAGTATGGACTGGAAAGCTGCAGTCTGCGATCATGCGACAGAGAAACCTGAAACTTTGAGGGTTTTCCTTTGCCTGTCAGTTTGCTTCTCTCCTCCTTCCTTGAATGAAGGCAGCCATGAGACATTACCAGACAAAAAGCCACTTCTTATATTCAAAGTGGTTACCAGTAAATTCTCTAGTCATCTCTCAGCAACATTAAACATAAGGTGAAAATTAGATTTCATCTTTATTATATCCAAAGAAACTTATCTGGACCAGATTTTACAGAAAACTGATTGAAACTCAAGATGGACAAAGAAAATTTATATTATCTTATCTGTAACCCAGGAATTCATTTTCATTTCCTTTCTAAAGTGCTCTAAAATGCTTTGCTTCTTTTGGGTCTAAAAAAAAGAGTTTCATAAATACACACCAGCATTGCACCACTACAAAACCTGAGGAAATAAAGGAATAAAGATTTATGCTTCCAGGACCACACTCATTTTTAATATATTGGGCAGAGTAACAAGTTTACAGCTGCCAAAAATCCAACTCCCCATCAGTAGTATAAATATATCCCAGAAACTTCATAATGTTTGCTTTTGAATTCCCTCCTTCATGAACTGCAGGGATTATCATCAGCCAGCTGCATCCATCCCACTTCTTCTGCAGTGTTCACCTAACAGTCCAATCAAATGATCAGTCAACCTGCACTTACTAGGTATGCACCAGGCACTCGATACAAGTATCGTTCAGGCTCTTTGTCTTCATATTTATACCACAGTGAAACACGAGTACAAAACAGAATGGTACAACCACTCTGGGGATCCAAGAGAGGAAAAAAGCCTGAGACGGAAGGGTGTTCAGTGGATGAAGACAGATTTGGATTTGTTCTTGAAGGAGAGGGAGGATTCAGAAGAACAGGGGAAAAAAAGAAAAAAGATAAATTAGTGGGGTGGAGGAGGTCTCAGAGAAAGACCCACAGAGACAAGAACAAACACAGGTGAGAGATGTTTGAGGCCAACTAATATTTTGAATATTAAACATTGTTTACATCAAGGTGAGGACAAACTATGACATTTCTCCTGTAAAAAAAAATAAAAATAAAGGCAACATCTCAAAGAGCAAAGGAAGTTCTTGTGCTGAGGAGGCATCTAGCAACACACCAAGACTGATGACATCAAAAGTTCTGGGGTGGGACCCGGGAACCCCAAAGGTGATGATGCGTGAGTGTTGACCACTCTGTGGTGACTTACCTGAGGCTCCTTGGGATAAGCAGGCTGTGATAAAGGATGGTTACATTCCTTAGTGACAGTGATTCTCAAACAACTTTAGAAAGCATCCAAGACAGCTGGGTACTCATTAAGATGTGGACCAGCAGCAACCTCTCCCCTCTCGTCCACCACACACACACACACACACATACACACACACACACACACACACACACACACCAAGATGTTGATTCAGCAAGACTGATCACCATTCAGTGATCTGCATTTTAAACAATCCCTCAGGTGGCACTGATACAGGTGATTCTGCCACTATATTCTGTACAGCCCTGTGACGGTCTCCTGAGCCACTGGTTAACTCTAATCTGAACCCATAAGCTTCAGATTTCGTTTTTCTAAGCTGTCAGGAGCTTTTACCATCCAACTTTGGAAGAATGTCTGAGATGCTTCCATTTTTTGTCATAATTTTCATTCACATAGAGGCATTCAATGTTCACACCAAGAAGGGAGAATTTGAGAGATGCTGTTAGGAACTGAATTTTTGTGTCCCCCCTAAAATTAGTATGTTGAAGTTTTAACTCCCAATGTGATAGTATTCAGAGGTGAGGCCTTAGGGGGACATTAGGTTTAGATGAGTTATGAGGGTGAGACCCCCATGAGGGGATTCTTTACCTTGAAAGAAGAGGAAGAAGTCCAGCGCTTGCTCCATGCCTCTGCCATGTGATGACACAGCTGGAAGACAGCTGTCTGAAAGCCAAGAAGGCAGCTCTCCCCAGGGCCTGAATCTGCTAGAACCTCGGAATTCCCAGCTTCCAGAACACTGAGAAATAAATGTGTGTTATTTAAGCCACCAGTCTGCAGTATTTGTTACAGCAGCCCAAACTAAGACAGATGCCCCATTTCAGAACTGACGAGTGGTGGGTCTGCTATGAAAATTAGCTTAAAAACATGTTCCCTGACCTTCCCTTTCCTCAGCATAATCAATCTTGTCAGAGGAAACAGACTAAGATTGAGCAAACAGGTTGTAGTTAAAATATGAATCACCTTGGACTTCAGCCTAATTCATAAACAGAACTAAATCTGACCACTTTTGTTAAGCCTTGGTTTATAAATACAAAAGGCAGGACCCTTTAACATAAATAGATGGACAAGCAGATTACAACAGCTGTGATGGTTCTTGTGGTTAAGTGGAACCATCAGCGATGGATTTGGGATGGTGAGACAAGCCTCCAGGAAGGGGGCAATCAGCAATGGATGCCTGAATTGAGTCATTCAACAAAGGCTTCCTGTGTGCCTACCTCATGCCAGGCTCCAGGGTCCCAGTACCAAGTGAAATTGTCCACATCCTCCCTGATGATAGAGAATACCTTCACATTCTCCCTGAAAGAGGGAGAGTACTTTCAACTGGTAATGAAAGCTAGGAAAGACACTGAGCACTGGGGAAGAGAGTGACTGGGGGCTAAGGAGTGGTTACTTTAGATGGGGTGGGCAGGAGAAGGGTCTCTATGGGACCGACATTTAAGCTAAGATTTGGGTTTCCAAAAGGAGCTGGGCATGTAAAGATCCAGTAGATAAAAATCCCTGCGACTGAAAGAAGTTTGGCATGTCTGAGGACTAAGAAGGCGGCCAGGGTGAATGGAACAAGCGAACAAGAGGAGCTGGAAAAGCAAACAGGATACTAATGGGCCAAAGGCAGGCCTGCTGCTACCACGGCCGAGAACCCCACAGGTGACACTCCCAGAGACAACTCTGATTTTGTGGGCGACTGCACACTGACACAGTGAATAACTCATCTGTCGGGTAGCTGATTTGCTGCTCGGAAAGCCGGCCCCTCCCCCATGCCCTCCTCTCCCGGGTCAGGATGGCTGGGATTCAAAAAGGCAGACTCACTGCTCTAGCTTTCAAGCCGGACAACCCAGGTTTTAGTTTTACCTCTGCCACCTTTTAGCTGGATAGTTATTTGAACAACCTGAGCCTTATTTTCCACCTCCATAAAATGGGTGTAACACAAGTACCTCACAGCATTGCTGTGGGCATTATATGCAATAACATATGTAACTCATTTACTACAGCAGCTGGCACATGATAGAAAGTGCATGTAAATGCTGTTCTTATCCAAGAAGCTTCATTCTCTATGATGTTGATACAAGTTAAACAGAAAATCTCTCTAGAGTAGTCACACTCTAAGTTATTAGCCATTTGTACTTCAATGTGAATGAGCCTGCAATTCTTTCTCCAAAACCCTCAAGTTGGATTTGAGAGAGAGAGAAACAGAATGACAGCAATTCTAGATTTCAGAGGAACTAAAGGAAAGAGGAGAAAACTAGATGGGGGAAGATGATAGCCTCTCAAATCCTCACAGTGTTTAAATTTTTTTAAAGCTATAAATACTGGAAAGAATCAAGCCTTTTATCTACCTTTCTGTACAAACTGCATTACTGCAGGGTAACCAAATGTTGAAAGAAGTTGCTTTTTATAAAAAATATTCTAGCTAAGCCATAGAAATAAGTGATAGATGTTACTGTTTAACAACCTCTAACAAGCTAAGGCATCAAGGGAATGATCATGAAGGATTGCTCACATCACAAAAAGACAGAACAGAGCATTTTGTGGCTCCTGACAGAAGTATACACACCACCACCTATCAGACATTTCTGCCCTAAACACAAGCCCAAATATTTAGCTCCAACTAATAATTTTATGAAAATTCAAAGAACAAATGAACATATTAAACATGGCAAAGGAAGCAATAGGCAAAATCTAGGTGTCTTGCCATTAGGTTTCAGTTCCAGGCAAGTTCACTATGTATTCAATGAGACTGAAAAATGACAATGGAACATTCTTGGGGTGAAAGAGTTTATACCCAACTTTATCCCCACAGTGGCAGGTGAATTACTAGAATCCCTTCCACTCAGAGCAAGTCTGCAAGCAGCAAGCTGGTTTCTGCCTCTGGGCCTTTCTACCACCACAGCTGTCTCAGTCTCTGTCCTCAGTGATGCCACCACTCCAGCCTCTGCTCTGCTCTCCTGCAGCCTTGCAGCCCTGCCATTATGTTGCCCAGAGCACTGGGTGGAGCTCTTTATATAGAGTCAATAGCAACGTATTGCCCACGTGTGTGTAGTGAGCTAGCCGACCAGGGCCAGGTGAAAATCCTGGCCACAGGAACCTTCACTTTATCCACAGTATCTTTCTCTGTCTTCTCTTCTAATTTTCCTAGTGTCAGGAAATAAGGCAGGGGTGTTATGAGTGGAGAGGGCAATGCTAGGTTTTGGAAGGTCTGGGCTTGTGCCCAGTAGCCCACTTTTTGCATTTCCCAAGAGAAAGAAACTGCTACCCTCAGGGACCTGCTAGTGCCCTAGGAGTCTGAGAACTGACCAGCTCTGGATGCTGGTGGCCAGTGCAAGGGTCTCAGAACCAGACACCACCTGACTTGATCCTAACTCCAACACTCAGATGAACTCCCACATTTCTGAGTTTTTATATTCTAACCTGTAAATTGGGAATCATATCCTCGAAAATCTAGAAAGCATGGGTGATTATTGTGAGAATTAAACAAGATAATGGCAAGCACCTCATACTGTGGCCAGCTACTCTCAAAACTGGGTTGTTTTCTTTCTCCCCTGCCTTACTCCCATGCTCTTTGTTCAGCCCTTCCTTTCCAGTTACTTACTTGGCCTCACTCAACTGGAAAATTCTCAAACTCTGCCAAAAGCTCTGGGCTGACATTGCAGGATGCTTTGTTCCTGAGCAGGGCAGAGCATCATGATCCTCAAATATGAGTTTTTTCTGGATTCATCTGTCAAGCTTTAGAATATGAGAGACACCCAATAATACATGCCCATTCTATTTATTCTGATAATTCCTTTACTAAGAGAAAAGTACTTATTCTTAAGTGATCTTCAATGTTTTTTTCTTTCTATTACGTTTAAAATTTCAAACACATACATAAGTAGAATGCTATAAAGAACCTATGTGAGCCCATCTCTGGCTTTAATAGTTATCAACAATCGAGCATTCTTGTTTCATCTACTACCCTTCCTCTTTTGTTGCTGTTATTGTTTTGCTACACATCTTATAATGCCACCATAAATCTTAAGGATATCACTAACAGATAAGGACCTTTTCTAACATAACCACAATACCAGCCCCCGTAACTGTCTCAGAAGTGTCTTGTTACAATTGCTTGTTAGAGTCAGGAATCCTCTACATTTGGTTGATGTTCCTCAAGTCTTTCCTAGTCTAAACCACTCCGTGGTAGCCTTGGGGGAGCACTTTCCTGACCCCCCTCAGGAAAGTGTGTAGCCCAGGTGCAGGGTGTGAGGTCAGCAGAGAACCTCCAGCTCTCAGCTCCTTTGAGACGGGTGTCAGCTGCAGCGAGCACTTCACCAAAGGCCACACACTTCCTTCAGATCCTGAGCGAGGCAGGGGTGCAAAGACCCAGCTTGGCATGACACAGGACACACAACTCTGATGGACAGTATTGGCTCCTGTGAGCCCTGCTGGGTTGGCCAAGGCTGTGGCAGGCCTTTGTCACAGTGGGTCTTTTCCCTCTGTTTCCAGCACCTTCCCTTCACAGGTGTTGGTCTTGACTGATCATCTTGCACCAAACTATGTCTCAGCATCTGCTTCCAGAGAGTATAATTTTACAACAGTTTCCTTCCATTTACTAGTTAAAGAAATTGGACTGACCTTATATTTTAAAATAATCTTTTCAGCATCTCCACATTCATTTGTCAAGAGCAGAAATTATAAGCCATATTGTCTTGCCAATGGGTTTCAGCCCCAAGGAAGTTCACTGCAGATTCAGTGTGACCAAAGAAATGACAGTAAAATGTTCCTGGGGTGAAAAGGTTATACCCAATTTTATTCCCACGGTGGCAGGTCAATCACTAGAATCCTCTCCACTCAGAGCAAGTCTGCATGCAGCAAGCTGGTCTCTGCCTCTGGGCCCCTCTGCCCACACAGCCGTCTTCTGGAACCCTCTGTCCTCATACCCGTCCTCGAGGCCTCTCTGCCCGCACAGTCATCTCACACAGCTGTCCTCTGGGCCTCTGTCCTCAGCGCTGCCACCACTCCAGCCTTTGCTCTGCTCTCCTGCAGCTGTGCCACCGTGTCACCCAGACCACCGGGCGGAACTTTTTATATAGAGTCAATAACAACACACTGCCCACATGTGTGTAGTGAGCTAGCCAACCAGGGCCAGGTGAGAATCCTGGCCACAGGAACTTTCATTTTATCCACACGTATATTCTCATATTTGTTGAAAGGGATTTCTGATAACTAAACTCAAAAGAAATCAAAGGAAAATACAATGAATTTAACATTCCCACTTTATTTTCTAAAAAAGTTAAACTATTTCATGTACATTTCCAATAAACTGCTGACATCACCAAAAGACACAAGAAAGTCTAGATGCCTATTAAAGGCTATTGTCATATATAAATTCTAATAAATTCATTGGTCTCTTTTTTTTTTACACCTAATACAGCAAGGGCCAACTTGAGCAAATACAGGTTATAGGAAAACTGTATGAATTAGAATTCAAACCCTGTCCTAATGTACTTATCAATTAATATCAATGAGAAATTAGCTGACCCAAAGCAATCTCTCCAGATAATGACTCCATCTCTCCAGATAAATGACTTGAACAAGCCACTTTCCCTCTGAAATCTCATTTTACTCACCCGTAAATTAGAAATGATTATGCTTCCAACTTCACAGGGCTGTTGTGAGGCTAAATGAGATAATATGTCAAAGCACCTTTGACGCTGTTACATGCCCACAGCTGGAACCCTTCCCTGCTCTAAAACCTGCTGATTCATCTTGCTGGTGGGAAGCAGCAGCTGGACCTGCCACTACTCCACCTTCTCCTTCCCTCCTTCGCATATCTGGCCCCTGAGCCAGGTGTGTGTGTTTAGGCCCTTGACAAAGGCTCCGGTCTTCCATAGTTGGCCCACACTGTGGAGGTCAGAGGCAACAAGAACCAGCACAGGTCTGTCATGTGGCCTACTGCTCATGCTGTGGGGTCCAGCCTCCCCTTCCTCTCCCCAGCTTTCCATTTCTCTTCCATTCCTAACCTCCTGTCCCATGGACCTCAGGCTCCAGCATCAGACATATGCCGAGATAAGAGCCTTTCAGAGACCTCTTAACTAGCTCCCATGATTGCACAAAACCACATCCCTTTGTAAACACCTGCTAGTGGTCCTGCTGTTCTGGCTGGACTCTGACTGATACACCCACACAGTCACCTTCAAACTCATGCATGCTCCCCACCTTCTTCAGAAGAGCTGCCAGAGCATGGCCTCATCTCCTTCCAGCTTCTCCCATGACCTCCCTGTATCTTCAAGCTTTTCCTCTTTTATAACAACTTTGTCAGAGACCATAAAGCTGCTTATATTTTTCACAGATTTAAAAGAAAAACCCCTCCATGTAAATAGGTATCATTTCAGGAGGTAATTTATCACTGTGTACCAAAGCTTGTTTCCAAGATAAGTAAATCTGCCACCTCAGCCATGGATATACACAAATGATTTTCATGTCAGTTTAATTTACAATGTCAAAATATTGGAAAGATATTAATCAGAAGACCAATTGAGTTATATTGTAACTGTATGGTGGATTATTGTGCATCCATTAGAAGTGGTAAAAAAACAAGTTGCAAATGGTGTTGGCAAAACTGGACAGCTACATGTAAGAGAATGAAACTGGATTATTGTTTAACTCCATACACAAAAGTAAACTCAAAATGAATCAAAGACCTGAATGTAACTCATGAAACCATAAAAACTCATAGAAGAAACCATAGGCAAAAATCTCTTGAATATAAACCTGAGCAACTTTTTCCTGAACAAATCTCCTCAGGCAAGGGAAACAAAAGCAAAAATGAACAAATGGGATTTGTCTTGCAGGTGGGTTTCAGCCCCAGGCAAGTTCACTATGGATTCAATGTGACCAAAGATAATGACAACAAAATATTCTTTGGGATGAAAGGGTTTATTACCCCTCTTGTTCTCCCAGCGGAAGGTCGAGCACTAGCGTCTCTACCTCCGCCCAGAGCACTGGGCCGAGCTCTCTATATAGTGCAGTAATAGCTTATTGCCTAAAGGTGTGGAAGCGGTAGCCTAGCAACAGGCCAGTTACATCATCAGGTGGTTTAAGTTCAGTGAGGATCCTGGCTATAGGAATCCCAACTTCCCCACAGACTACATTAAAGGAAAAAGCTTCTGCGCAGCAAAGTACACCATCAACAGATCAAAAAGACATCCTACAATATGGGGGAGTATATTCTTAAATGACTTATCTGATAAGGGGTTAACATCCAAAATATATAAAGAGCTCACATGCCTCAACATTCAAAAAAACTAATAACCTGATTTAAAAATGGGTGGAGGATCTGAACAGACACTTCTCCAAAGAAGAAATTCAGATGGCCAACAGGCAAAGAAAAGATGCTCCACATCACTGATTATCAGGGAAATGCAAATTAAAACCACACGGATATATCACCTCACACCAGTTAGGATAGTCAATATCCAAATGACCAGAAACAACAAATGCTAGTGAGGATGTGGAGAAAGAGGTACCCACCTACAGCGTTTGTAGGAATGTAAATTCAACCATTGTGGAAAGCAATATGGAGGTTCCTCAAAAAACTAAAAATAGAAATAGAAATTTGACCGAGGAATTCCACTCCTAGGAATTTACCTGAAGAAAACAAGATCCCAGATTCAAAAAGATATATGCACCCCAATGTTTATCGGAGCACTATTTACAATAGCCAAGATATGGAAGCAACCTAAGCATCCATCAATAGATGATGGATAAAGAAGAGGTGGTACATACACACAATGGAATATTATTCAGTCATAAGAAGAAAATAAATCCTACAATTTGCAACAACATGGATGAAGCTAGAGGGTATTATGCTCAGTGAAATAAGCCAGGAGGAGAAAAAAAATACCAAATGATTCCACTCATTTGTAGAGTGTAACAACAAAGCAAAACTAAAGGAAAAAAACAACAGACTCACAGACTCCAAGAAGGAACTAGCGGTTACCAAAGGGAAGGGGGTGGGGAGGGTTGGTTTGGGAGAGAGGGAGAAGGAGATTAAGGGGCATTTTGATTAACACACATAATATAGCGGGGGGGTCACAGGGAAGGCGATGCAGCATGGAGAAGACAAGTAATGACTCTATAGCATCTTATTATGCTGACAGACAGTAACTGCAATGTAGGGGTGAGGACTCGATAATATGGGTGAATGTTGAAACCACAATGTTGTTCATGTGAAACCTTCATAAAATTGTATATCAATGATACTTCAATTAAATAAATAAATAAGCAACACACACACACAAAAAGAAACAAGTTACATGGAGCACGCTTTTCACAGAAGAGGAAACATTACATGACCAATAAAAATATGAAAACGCTAACTTCATTAGGATTTACAGAAATGTAAACCAGGATTACAAAATATAATTTTATGCCCATTAATTTGGTAAAATTTAGAAGCTTAACAAGATCACCTATCATATGTAATATAGATCAATGGCTGGTAGAGTATAAACTTGTATGACTTCGGAAAATTGTTTGGCATTATCTGGCAAAGCTGAATATTCACATACTTTAACCAGTACTTCCATCCCTGGCTGTATATCCCAAAGAAATGTCTGCACTTGGCATCTGTGTACAGAAGACATGTATGAGACCATTAGCAGTGTCTGCAATAGCAAAAACTGACAACCCAGGTGGCTATGCACAGGTAAATAGATAAATTATTGTATAGCCACATATAGCCACACAAGGCAACATGACATTGCAGAGCAAATTAACTACTGCTATACATAATATGGAAAAATACTAGAAACGTAATTTTGAGAAGGAAAAGACAAGTGACAGAACAGTGCATATTCATTTATATAGAGCACAAAACAAGCCAACACAAACAATGTAATTCTTAACAGACATACATACATTAGAGCTAAAACCATGTTTCCCCTTAGGTGCCCTGGAGGTGAGAGGTAGGGAAAGATAGATACAAATTTTTGGTAATATTCTAGTTCTTGGATGGGGTGGTAAAGATACACAATATTCATTATATTATTATGATTGATAACTAATATTGATGTTACCTGTAATTTTCTGTATATATCATTCTTTTTTATTACAAAAGACATACTGGGGTCAGGTAGGTTCAGCTTTGAAGAATCCCAGAGGATATTTGGCTGGAGTGTCCCACTCCAAAGGGTTAACTCTGTTGGTGATATAAAATATTGAAAGAAGAAGAACTGTTTTTTGACTCTACGGAAACATCTTTCTGTTTCTTCCAACTGTGTTTCTGCATATTTTATAAGCTTTGCTTCTCAAAAAAAAAAAAAACTTGCAAGATACTTGATGCTATGTAAGTTATTTCCTGCCAAGTCTCTAAGTAATGCTTCTGAGCAGCTGAGTAGCATCATAATATAGCAGTAATAAGCCCATATTCCAGAGGCCAAATGCTTGTCCTTCCTGTTGCTAGCTTTGTGACCTGCGGTAAGTTACTAAGTTTCTTGATCTCACTTTCATCATCTTTAAAATGGGAATGTTAGTAACTGTCCTACTACATTTTACTGATGTAGGAATTAAATGATGTAGTAAAATGTTTGACACTGAATTCAGTAATGAAATTTTCATTTCTGGCAATATGGTACACTAGGTACTCAGAACAAAATTCCTGCTAGAAACAAAGCTGAAAACATGCCATGTAAATTTTTTTTTTAATTTTAAATACATACATAAAGAGGAAAGAAAACAAGAACTATTTGTATCTTGATTTTGGTCTCTAGTACCATTTTCCACAAAAAGAAACCAGGCTCCTTGGAGAAAGAGCTGATTCCAGAGGTAGGAAAGGGACACAAGGTGAGTGTAGGACATTTTGGTAGTGCTCAAAACAAGGAAATTTTCAAAGATGAATGGAGTCATACAGAAGGACACAGGAGTCCATTGAAGGGGATCTTAATGGCCTAAGAGTGACAATTTAACATCAAAAAGAATAATAATTATAGTTGAATGACATACATTGAATTTATAAAAATTCCCAAAATTCTATTATATTGAGAAAAGATAAACTAGAGGGGAGAGGGAACTCATTTGTCACCATTTAAAGGAGTTATGAAACATTCTTAGTATTTTTAAAAGAGCTATGAAACATCCTAGTAATGACTAAAACTAAAGATGGCAATGTTAAATGTTAGGAAGTGGAGTGACTAGAGCTCTCATATACCGCCAGTGAGAATGTAAGTCACAACTAATTTGGAAAACATTTTGGCAGTTTTTTAAAAGTTAAACATATACTCACCACATAGCCCAGTAATTCTATTCCTAGATATTTACTCAAGATAATGACTTATTCACATAAACATATCCATAGCGGCTTTATTGTTAATAGCTTAAAGCTAAAACAACCCAAATATCTATCAAAAGGTAAATGGCATAGGGAAGGAAACACACTTTTTTTCTACCTTCTTAGACTTAGTGACTGGGGTGTGCAAATTAAATTGACAAAAGACAGATTAACAGGAGGAAAAAAACAATCTGTTTTTGTGTGCAATGTGTATACACACAGGAGAATCAGCAGTTAATCAAAGGGGTGCTTAGAATTTGGGGCTTATGTACCATGTTAATAGAAAGTAATAAATTGTGGAGAAGTAGCAAGACAAGGGAAAAGGGGGCTAGTCTTCTAGGGGTGGTAAATTGTGGGGAGGTAAACATATAGGGGGAACAGATGGAAGATGAAGGTTACTTTAGTAATATTTGTTATGTAGACCCATCTCAGTGCTAACCTTCTGTCCAGTGATAAGAGGTGTTTTTCCCTTCCTGATAGAGAGGGCAAGGAAAATACCTTTACAATGGTAAATACATGCCCCATTGTAGTTTTTAGGCAAACAGAGGGAGGGTAGGGAACCCTTTCTGTATCTGCGGTTTCTCAGTTGCCATTTCTTACTTGTATCAAAATAATCCTTCTGTCAAAGTGACATATTCTGAACGCCTTCAATAGATAAACAAATTGTAGTATATCTTTACAATGGCATACTACTCATCAATAAAAGGAACAAAGTCCTGATACACACAACACGGGAACACAAGTGAAAGAGTATATTCAATATGATTCCATTTATATGAAATCTAGAAAAGGAAAATCTCATCTATAATGACAGGAAACAGACCACCGATTCTCAGACCCAGGGATGAAAGACATTGCTAATGGAGATGTTCTACAACTTGATGGTGGTGTTGGTTACACAAATATACATATTTGTCAAAACTCCTCAAACTAAATAATAAAAATGGGTGTACTTTATGTAAATTATTCCTCGATAAAGTTGGTTTAAAAATATAAGAGTATTAGTAAATTGAATCCAGCACAGCAAAAAATAAAATATATTCATCCAAAAAGAACACAACTCTTATGACCAAGTTAGTTTTATGTCTGTGAATAAAGATCCATTTAGCCTCAGATGAATAATTAAAAAGCACTTGAACAAATTAAGAGAAAATAAATACTCGTTTATAGAAAGATCATTTGATAAAATCCAGCATTCTAATTTTTCTTTTTTGGCAGTCTAGAACCAAAAGAGGGCATCCTTTCTGTGGATAAAGGGGATCCACAAAAATCCTGCAGGACATTTTTAGTTAGTATTAGCTATAAGTACACACACAGGTGCTATATTATATGACTAGTGATTTGCACTACAATTCAAAAAGCAGTATTGAACCTATTAAATTCCAGATCTGGGCTACATGATAGATCATGACTTCAGGGATACCAAAAACCTGATAATGGAGTTTCTTTTCTTTTTTTTTTCTATCAAATGTACTTCACAGTGGTTCTACTCTCTCTTCCCACCCCTGTGCCCTTCCTCCCCTCCCTGATGATGGAGTTTTAAACATAGTCATTTAAGAACCATATTTCTTTGCAGTGAGATTTAAACACTAATTTTAAATGTAAAGCAACATGTGATTAATATCATGATCATATTAAGTTAAATGGGTGATATCTTTAATTCACTGACAAATATTTATTGAGTGCAAGTCACTATTGCTCTGAGATACAATGAACCAAAGAGTTAGGAGACATTTTTTTTCTTTTAATGAAATCATATCATGTTCTAAGGATTTCACTTGTCATACAGGAGAGGAAAAACTGTCTCCTTAATTATATTTTATTCTCTATATTTTGTGTTTATCATTCAAGAATTGTATTATTGGATAGGTTTTCCCTAATGCACAGTCTCATGAAAAATTCTGCAGTTTTAATAATAAGGACAGGGAATTTTCACATCAAAATTAAGAACTGTCTTATTTCTGATTTAGAGTATAAAATAAGTTATTAAAATTATCTTCTCAGAAGAACAACAGGAAAGTAAAAACAAAAATCAATTGATTTTGGAACAAATAGAGACAAACTGGCTTTATGTAAGTCAGCCTCTCATACCAGAGCACAACCTAAAACAAGTTAAAGGAAACTGCCAGCTTTGGAGTGTCCTGATCACACTGAACTAATCACATTATTAATTTGCTCCAGCATCTCTGACCTTTGGGTCTTTATCTAGCAGAGCAGAATCACTGGGCTCAATCACCTTGCTTTTACTTATCCTTCTAGCTTTTCCCCTTCATCCCTGGGGTGACTCTGCTCTCTGTAGGGTCACCAGCAATTCCCTAAAGAGCTAATTTCGTAGTTGGCACTGCTTTTGTTAGCCCGTCTCCCCACTTAGCTTTTGTGATTCTTGTCTTCCCTCCCTCTGCTGCCTGGGAGAACACTCCACCTCAACCTTCTGTTCCCCAGAGGGATCTGCGGGCACCCATGGCTGCAGCCACCACTAGGCAGAGATGGCTCCTACTCCTATACCTAACCTTTGTCCTGTGCTCCAGGCTCCTGCTTCTGATCCAGGAAAATGCCACCTCAGCGTGCTCAAACTGAAGGCACTGGCTCTCTCTTAACAGGCCTCTTCCCTCACCTGTGCCTCTCTGTGAATGATACCACTGCTCTCCCGAATGCCACGGCACTACCCTCAGATTCCACTTTGGTGCCTCCATCTGCCTCACTACCACCATATCCAAACGCTCTCAACCTCTGCCAAGTCTGCTCTTGAGCATCAGCTAAGTTTGGGCACTGCTCATCTCTAGCTGTCTCGGTGAAGCCTTTTTGTCCTCTTACCTAGACTGAAGCTGTTATTAATTTTCACTTTATCAATGAGGAAACCAAGGCATGGAGAAGTTACAGAACTTGGCCAAGGTTATATAAGGAGCGCCAGAATTTGAACCCTAATAGTCTCACTGCAGAGCCCATGCAATTAATCTTCGCACTTTAACAACTACTTATGCTTACATAGCACTTTTCAATTTATGAAGCTCTTTTTTCTTTTTTGTTTTCCTCATGTAATGTCTTAGAAAAAAGTATAAGAGTAGTATGACCAAGAGTCAGGTACCACCATCCACAAGAAATACAACACAAATAAACCTGAAGCCCCCAGTAACATTCCCTTCCCTTAGTACACACCATGCCCAGTTGGTGCTTATCCTTTCAATTCATGTACATATAGTATACAATCTTTAATATTACTTCATATTTTTAACATATTATTGTCATTATTATACTGTATGTTTTCATCAGCAATTTGCATTTTTCTCTCCCATTGAATTTTTGAGATTTATCTATGTTGATACATATTAGTCCTATTCATTCCACTGCTGTTTAATATTTCATTGAACAACTATATCACAATTTATTCATTCATTCTCTTGCTAATGGATATTATTGCTATTTCTGGATTTTTATTTTTTGCATTGGCTTTCACCTTATTTTGTTTTTTTGTTCAGTTGGTTTTGCTTGTTTGGTTTGTTCTTTATTGACTAGAAATAAAGGCTACTATAAAATTCTTGTATATTCTTCATATGCACCAGCAAGGATTTTTCTTTAGCAAATACTTAAGAGAAGGATTTCTCTTAGGAATGAATATGTACAATATTGGAGGTCCTAGACAACAGAGTAGGACAAGAAAAAGAAAAGCCACAAGGATTAGAAAGGAACAAACTAAACTGCCAGTGTTTACAGTCAATCTGATTGACTATCTAGAAAATTCAAAATTTAATAAGACAAAAATAATATAATAAGAGAGCTCAGCAAAAGCAGATAAATATAAACTCAGTGTTCAAAAATCTGTTATATTCTTACACTCTAGCAACAAAATAATTAGGAAAATAACATTTAAGAATAATTAAGAGTAAATTTTACAAAAGATATGTAGGGCCCTTATTAAGAAAATCATTAAAAAATTACAAGATGCATCATAGACTTAAATAAATGGCTATATTATTATCATGAATAGAAAGACTCAGTATCTTAAGAATGTCAGTTTCCTTAAAAGTAATCTGTAAATTCATTGCAATTCCAAACGTAATCCCTACAAGATCACCACATACTGGGAGAAAATATCTACAATGCATATACCCAACAAAGAATGTATATCTTGAATATATAAAGAATCATACAAAACAAAGTAAAGACAAAGAAACCAAAAAACACAAGAATATATGTAGTGGTTTCAAATATGTCCACAAATTCTGTTCACACTCCTTTCAAAAAGTAGAGCTAATTACCCTCTCTTTGCATGTGAGCTGGGTTTGGTAAATCAAGTCCCACAAATAGAATAAGATGGAAATGATAGTGTTTGATTGTTTTTATGAGTAAGTCATGAAAGGCATCATGACTTTCTCTTTCTCTTGAATTACTTGCTCTGGAAAACATTGACTGAAGCCCTATGAGGGAGGACAGTCAACAGTTCTATGGAATGGTCCAAGTGGCAGGGCTCTGAGATCTCATAGCAAAGAACAGAGGCCTCCAGCCAATAGCAATATGAGTGACCCATCTTAGGAGCAGCTTTTACAGACACAATCAAGTCTTCAGATGACCAATGTCCCAGCTGACATCTTGAGATGTCATGAGAGATTCTGACACAGAATTCCATAGCTAAGCCACTATGAGATTTCTAATGCTCAGAAATTAGATAATAAATTTTTGCTGTTTTAAATGGCTGTTTAGGAGTAACGTGTTATGCAGTAATAGAAAATTATTACAAGAAGTACATTAACTGCATAGTGACTAAAAGCACAAAGGATGAGCCAGACTGCCTGGATTCAAATTCTGTCTTCACCACTGACTGATCATGTGACTATGAGAGATGACTAGCCATGTGACTACAGTTTATGCATCTGTAATGTGGAGATAATCATAGTATACTATAAAGGACCACCATGAGGATTAAGTGAGCTCATACAAGTAAAGCACCTAGAAGAGTATCTGGCACATAAGAAGCATTCAGAAAGTGTTAGCTGCTGTTATTAATTCACAAAAGAGTAAATCTGAATGTAAAATTGGATGTTTAACCTCATTAGAAATTTGAAAAACACATTAAAACCACTATGAGATACCATTTGTTTGCCCCAAATTGGCAAAAACTGAACTCATAGCTTAAGTGATGGTAGTCTGGGCATGCTCACTATGTGACATTTAACGAGATATATATATCTGATACGAACACTTTTTTGTGTGTATGCCATACTTTAATTGAAGTTTGAAAGAACAAACAATACAACATACACAAAATCCAATCCTCTCCTTCATTCTGCCCTCACCACAGAAAATGCTGTCAATATAAAATGTTGGCAAAGATGTGGAACACAAGAGTTCTCATGTCTTTTGGTGGGAGTATAAATTGGTATGGCTATTTTGGAGAGCAATTTGGCAATACTAGCAAAGTTGAAATTGCATAAGAAAAGTTTTATCTCAATAATAAGACATAAACTTACTCTACCCATTTTTCTGTATCTTCTTTAAACTTTCATTTATGTTAAGATGTCAGTGTGGGAGAGGGGAAGCATTCAATAACAGCCCTAAAATTTTATGACCCTTATAGAGATTAAAGGTACAGCATGGGGAATAATGTCAATAATATTTTAATAACTTGGTATGGTGACAGATGGTAACCACTTATTATGGTGAGCATTTTATAATGTATATAAATGTCAAATCACTAGGTAGTACACCTGAAACTGTTCTAATATTATATCAACTATATTTCAATAAAAAATTAACTTTTAAAAAATAAGTAAATAAATAAAAATTCTATGGCCCTTGACACACTTTTATTCTTAAAAAGTTGGGCATAACAGAGAGAAATGATCATTCTGCTTACAGCCTCAGGGACAGCATGTAAAACATGCCTAACATGCTGAGCACTCTATATACGCTTCTGAAAAGGAGAATTTCTAGATAAAATAGGACTTTAAAACAGCAGAAAGACTAAAAACTTGAAAAGGAATTAAGAATAAGTTACATCAGGAGCAGCAAAGAGAATGGGGAAGGAGATTGTTTCACAATTAATCTAGGACTTTTTTAAAAGAAAATTTATTGTGGCAAAATATATATAACAAAATTTGCCACTTTAGCCACTGCTGAGTGAACAATTTAGTGGCATCAGTTACATTCACAATGCTGTGCAACCATCATGACTATCTAGTTTCAAAACTTCTTCATCATCCCAAACAGACATTCTTAAACTGTAACCATTAAACAATAACTTTCCCTCCCCACTCCCCCCAGCCTCCGGTAGGTAACCTCTGTTCTACATTCTGCCTATGAATTTGACTACTCGAGGTACCTCACAGAAGTGGAATCATATAATATTTCTCATTTTGTGTCTGTCTTATTTCACTTAGCATAATAGCATCAAGGTTCATGTATGTTGTAGCATGTATCAGAACTTCATTCCTCCTTATGGTTAAATAATATTTCATTGTATGTGTATTTATATATCATTATAACATTTTGTTTATCCATTCATCTGTTAATGAATATTTGGGCTGTTCCCACCTTTTGACTCTCATGAGTAGTGCTGCAATGAACATTGGTATACAAGTATTTGCTTGAGTCCCTGTTTTCAATTCTTTTGGGTATATACCTTGGAGTGAAATTGCTAGGTTATATGGTAATTCTATATTTAGCTTTGTGAGGAGTGGCCAAACTGTTTTTCACAGTGACTATACTATTTTTTTCTTCCCACCAACAATGCATGAGGATTCTAATATACCACATCCTTGTCAACATTTATTCTTCTTCTTTTTTTTAAAATAGCCATCCTAGTAGGTATTAAGTAGTATCTTATTGTGGTTTAGGTTTGCATTTCCCTAATAATTACCTATGTTGAGCATCTTTTTGTTGCCAAGCAGGTGCATCTAGGGAGGTCTCTCCCTGTGCACTAGATGAAACTTCAACTTGGATGAGGGAGGGTTCTTGACTTTGAATGAGAAAGAATTCTCAAACAGGCCTGATGAATGTAGATAAGGAAGGAAGTCATTAAAGCAACAGTAGTAGTGAATGGCAGCAAACGAACAGGCAGCAGAGAACAAGAACACAAGGAGAAAGAGAAGTTCATTGAACTCCTGCTCAGCATAGGGCAGTACCTTACCAACTCCTAAAGTCTGGATCACTTGGCATCCAGTGTCTGCTTGGATCTGCATGGTGTGGGAACTAAATCCCTACAATCCCAGGATTTGGGAGAGCCACAGAGCCCTGGATGGAGGAAGACTATGTTCTGAGAACTTCCCAAAGGCAACGAAAGGAAATATTCAGGCAGGCTACTAAAGAGTATGATTGTACAGCTGCAGTCCTCTCTGGGTCACCCAATGGCAGGAACTTGCAAGCCCAAATCAGAGCTCTCAGTAGCTCCTCCCTACTTATCTGAAGTAGGACAGAGAGAGAAGACTTATGCTTAAGTCTAGAAAATAGATTGAAGTGGCAAAGTAAAAAAGACACTACTGAAAGAATGCCGAGACAAGATACAATAAGTTGAACAGTGAGAAAGCTTTATTTAAAAAGTACACACTCGAAGAAAGGGGAATGCAGGCAACCTCAGAGAGGAGGAGCACTTAAGGGCTTAGGGTTCTGTCTTTTAAGGCTTTCAAAATTGGGGCAAAAGGTGGCAGGGCAAAAAATGTCTCCTGTGAGAGACATTATGTCACCATCCACAGTCAGTCCTCCAGATAATTCTGTAAGATAAACTTAACACAAGAAAATCATTGATACTGTTCTTCTCTGAGATAGTGGTTTCCCTCCAGCACTGGGAACATGTCAATGAGAACTGCTTCCCTGCCTTAAGATAAGTTGTTGGCTATAACCAAAGAATATGTCAGAAATCTTACCTCCTAATTAAGGAGGTTTTTAAAAGAGAATCTTAGCCTTAAGATGGAGTCCCTCCTGTTCTTACTATACTATTTATATATTGGCATCTTTCTACAGGCAGGAAAAGTTAATCATGATGTTTGTCCCATGTCCCTGCCCTACCTCATTTCCATGTGCTTATTAGACATTTGTAAATCTTTGGAGAAATGTCTGTTCAAGTCCTTTGCTCATTTTTAAATTAAGTTGTTTGTCTTTTTTGTTTATTAGTTTAGGAGTTCTTTATATATTCTGGACATTATACTCATCATGTATATGACTTGCAAATATTTCTCCCACACTGTTGGTTGTCATTTCACTTTCTTGACTTTCTTTTGAAGCATGAAAGTTCTTTTAAATGACATCCAATTTATCTGGGTTTTTGTCTTTTTTCCTTATACTTTTGGTGTTATACGTAAGAATTCATTGTCTAATCAAAGATCATAAAGACTAATCCCTGTATTTTCATTTAAGACTTCTAGAGGTTTAGCTCATATTTAGGTCATTGATTCTTCCAGTACTTTTGATGGATAAAAGTAAAATCTCCCTTGCAAAGTTACAAGGAAATTATATATACTATCTAAAATTATTTAAAATAAAATTAAAAACAGAGTGAAGTAGTTTAGAATCTTCTAGTCTCCATAGTCTCTTCTCCATCTCTTCTGAATATTTGCTTGTGTAAACAGTAGAGGCCACATACCATCTAGTGACAGCCACACCCCAAGGAAAGACTGTGGAGAAAGTCACTTGTAAAAACTATAAAAAGAGATTGGGCATTGCCAGCTGATAACTGGTCCATATTGCATCTAAAATCTTTGTCTTTGGTACCATTTAATTTAGATGAGGTAAATTTGGCATAGGTAATTACTTTTATTTCAAGATTCCAATGACTGAATCAGAGTTCTATCATAATTTCTAGAAAGTAGTGAAGAAATGTGCTTACACAGAATTTGCCAACCACAGGAGTTAAGCCAACTTAGTGGCACTGGAAATCAAAAGACTCAACTCTTTTCAGGATTTTTTTACAAAACCTTGAGCCTCAGTTTCCTCATTTGTAAGGAGATGTTAAAGTGACACATAAAAATATTGCTCTGCCTTTAATTACACACACATCTCATTATTAAGAACTAAGATACTAGTAATGTTTGGATGATATCTTTTAGACCCTGTCTTCATCTGCTTAAGCTGCTATAACAGAATACCAGACATGGTGGTTTATAAACAACAAAAATTTATGTTTCACAGTTCTGGAGGCTAGAAATCTCAAGGAGCCAGCAGATTTGATGTCTGGTGAGAGCCCACTTGCTGGTTCACAGACAGTGGTCTTTTCACTGTGTCCTCACATGAGGAAAGTAGGGAGGGAGCTCTCTGGGGTCCCTTTTATAAGGGCACTAATCTAATTCCCAAGGTCTCCAATCTCATGATACAATCATCTCTCCAGAGCCGCACCTCCAAATACTATCACATGAGGGATTAGGTTTCAACATATGAAAGAGAGGAGGGTGCTAACAAACAATCAGTCTAAAGCAGACATAATTCCAAATGACTTAAAATGATGTAAGAGAGGAGTTTGGGGTAGAAACCTGAATTTATTTCCCAGGCCAGCAAATGTCTGAACCACTTCTACTCACAACTGACTAGGAAGATACTAACTCATAAGAATTTAGAGGGAGGGCTTTGCATCTGCCTAACCATAAGTACTTCTTCCTCTCTTTGCAAGACAAAGAGAACAATCACCTACCTGATTCCCCACTATTCACCTTCCCTTGCAGAGGCCATTTCTCTTTATAATCAGTTTTGTCTTAGCTCTTTTGAAATTCTAGTCCCCAAAAGCTGTGACTCTCTTCAAGAGCACTGCCTATGCATAGGAGGAAAACTTCAAGAGCACTGCCTATGCATAGAAAGGAAACAAAACACTAGAGCAAATTTTAGGAAGTTCAAGAAGACTTAAAGGGGAGGCAGTTTCGGTGTTGCAGTGTGGGTAAAATTGCAATATTTCCAGAATCTTTCACCTGGCTTTAGTGCATCTTCATATCAATCATATCAATAGGTGTTTCCAAACGGTGGAAAGGAGTTGTTCATCTCCGTATCAATAGGTAATTACAAGAGAGTGCAAGGGTTTATCTGTACCGGAGAGGTTGGGTGGAGCTCTTTTCTGCTGCAACCTGGTCAAGTGAGAAACAGGACAACTGCTTTTAAGAAATAAATGGGTTTCTTAAACTTTATTTCTCCCCTTGACTGATTTTGGTTTCAAAGGCATTTTGCCCTAGGATTTTCCCCCCAGAGTTACATGCAGAGTTTTGGAATAGGTAATTGAAAGGGTATCTCACCGTGACCCTCCTTAACCCAGAACGACTCAGGAGACATGGCCCACATAAGAGGTTTTATCATCTGAAAGAGAAAATGGCTGCCCCCAGAGAGAGGGAGCAGCAGCTCGTGGGTGAGGAAGCACGTTTTTAAGGAGTAGGGGTAGGGTGTGTTCCTAGTTGGTGATTGGATCTTAAAGGGTGGGCAACCATCTGGTTGGTGGTGATTGGATCTTAAGGGGTGGGGGTCTTAGTGTGCCAGAATTTCCTTCATTTCCACCTTTTTCTTTTCTTAATTGGGCCTCTGGGGAACTGGGTGTAGAATCTCATTCTCTAGCTACTTCCTGCTGGAAGGGGGTGCAAATTCTGAGGTTAACCAGGCCATTGCTGTAGAGTTGGGGAAGGGCGGGCATCCTGAGATGATTCGTGATGTCATCTAGCTGGTTTCATTATTCTTACTGAGAAGGCCTTGATAGCCCTGGAGGAGTAACTGGTTGACAGTATGGCTAGAAATTTTCAAAATTTGATTTTGAATGGATTTTTGGAATAGGTTCATGAAGCAGGGAAGGAAAAGGAGAAGAAGAAGAAGGGCAATAGGGGCTAGGAGGAGCAGGAGCCAATTGAAGGGGTAAGGGAACAAATTGTTAGGGGAGTTTTCTAGGAGTTTGGAGGATTGTTCATGGAGGTGTTTTGCGCCATCCTGGATGAGACCAGATTTGTTTGTGTAGAAACAGCATTGTTCTTGGAGTAGGGCACATATGCCACCTTATGCAGCTGTAAGGAGGTCCTGTTTGGGTTGTAGAGTTACTGGAGGATTTGTAGTCTGTGGAGTTGAAGGTGTAAGTGGTCCCACTGGGATGGAGGAGAATCATGAAGAATGTATTTTTGAGGTCAAGAATGGAGAAGTAAGTAGAAGAGGTGGGGATTGTGGAAAATAGGGGTTAGGGACTACTGGATGGATTGGAATAACAGCTACACTGATAAATCTTAAATCTTGAACTAGCCTATAAGAGCCATTAGGTTTTTTGATAGCCAGTATCAGGGTGTTATAAGGGGAATTGGCTGGTCATAGTAGCCATTTGTATAAAAGTTCCTGGATAATTGACTGCAGGCCCAGTAAACTCTTGAGAGGCAGTGGGTACTGAGGCTAAGAGGGAAAAGAGGCAGGGTCTTTAAGTCTGATAATTACTGGGGGGCAGGTAGCGATAGAGGGGGTGAGGGTACCCCAGACTACAGGGTTGACCAGATGGGGTGGCAGAGGAAAAGGAGAGGGAGGTGGGTGTGCAGCGGGTTGGAGGGTGAGTAAAAGTGGGATTGAAGGTGAGTCAGGGTTGAGGCACTGTCTGGGAGCCAAAGTAATGGAAGCTCTAACCTTGTGTAATAGGTCTCTTCCCATTAGGGGGATGGGACACTGGGGAATCACCAAAAAGGAGTGAGAGAGGGCAATGCCTCTAAAGATGCAGTGAAGCATGGGAGTTTGTAAAGGCTGATGAGGTGTGCCCTCTACCCCAACTATAGAGGACTATGAGAGGGAGGTAGGTCCCCAAAACTCCTTCAGGACTGAGAAGGTGGCCCCAGTATCCAAAAGGAAAGAGATGGGCCTACCTACTACCACAATGGTTAACCTGGGCTCCTGTACAGTGATGGTAGTGGTCGGGTGGAGGAGTCCCGGGCCCCCTCAATCATCAGTTGCCAGACCCAGAAGGTCTATGTGTGGAGTGTTAGAGCTGCATGGCCTGGCACCTCTTGGTGTGTGAGGATAGTCAACAGCCCAGTGTCCCTCCTGATGGCACTTAGGGCATGGACCGGGGGGCTTCCAGGGATTTGGGCAGCCTCTAGCCCAACGACCTGTTTGGTCACATTTGAAACATGGACCAGGAGGTCCTCCTGGCTGCTTCTTAGAAGGTGAGGATACCCGAGCACCAGTGGTCGGGGTAGGTTGAAAGGCCATTTGGTATTTTTGTTTATGAGCCTTTTCATCTCTTCCATTATATACTTTGAAGGCCACTGCCAGGACTTCTGCCTGAGGAGTTAAGGGTCCCTTCTCTACACGTCTAAGTTTAGCCTTAATGTCGGGGAAACTCTGGGTGAAGAAGTAGGTCATCAATAATTGTCTCCCATCTGGGGTCTCAGGGTGTAGGTTTGTATA
Organism: Manis pentadactyla; assembly: GCF_030020395.1. NCBI lineage: Eukaryota > Metazoa > Chordata > Mammalia > Pholidota > Manidae > Manis > Manis pentadactyla. The sequence goes on from NC_080021.1 coordinate 63,395,252, forward strand.
TTGTAAAAGAGCTTTGGTGAGGCGGTCTAGGAACATAGAGGGATTCTCATTTTTATCCTGAAAAACCTCTTGGGGTTTTTCATAGTTAATGGCTTTATTGGCTGACTTCCTGAGACCCGCCACAAGGTAGGTGATGAATTGATCTCGACTGGTGGCTCCCCCTGCCATATCATAGTCCCAGTTAGGGTCTTGGTCAGGAACCACCTCAGCACCTGTTGGATGAGCTGGAGTAGTTTGGTGAACCTCATCGGCATGAGTTCTAGCCTGTTTTCAGACTCACCTATGCTCCTCGGGCAAAAGTGTGTTGGATAGGATCATGTGAATATCATGAAAGGTAAGATCATATGACTGAGTTAGGTACTGGAACTCTTTTATGTAAGTAGCTGGGTTGGAGGTGAAAGAGCCTAATCTTTTCTCAATTTGAGATAGGTCAGAAAGAGAGAAAGGGACATGGACCCAGACGATGCCCTCTGTACCAGCTACTTCCTGTAGTGGGGCTAGGATCTGAATTTGAGAGTGAGTGACTGGAGGGCTTGGTGCGGGACTGGGTGAGGGAAGGGGAACTGGTTGTGGAGGAGGAGGAGGTCCTGCAGCTCCTGCAATGGCACTAGGGGTGCTGGAAGTGTTGGGATTTTGATCTTGCAGAGAAGGAGGTTGGGACGGGAGAGGAACTGGTGGTTGAGGGGGAGCTGTAGGGGTTTGAGATCAATAGGGAGGAGGTTCATCAGCAGGGTCAAAGTCAGAGGATGTGATGGGAATTGGTGGGTGGTGGGGTGAAGTTTTCTAGAGCAAGGAGAAGATGTTTAGGATTACAAGGGAGACAGAGAGCAGGCTTGGTTTGGAGGTAGGAGAAAGCCTGGATATATGGGATCTCTTTCCATTTGTGCGTGTACCCACAGAAGTTTTATAAGTCACAGAGAATTTTAGGATCTAAAGAGCCATTGGGAGGCCGTTTAGACTGATAGTCTAAAGAATATTGTGGCCAGATCTCATTATAGTAGCGAATAAGCTTAAAGGGTTTGAGGTCTGGAGTGAGGTGGAGAGGTTTTAGATTATTGAGTAAGCACCCTACTGGTGAATCTGTGGGAATGGAGGGGCCAGATCCCATGGTGAGAATGAGACTGTTCACAATTCGCTGGGGTGTCCCAGAGCAATTAAGAAGGTCGCAGAGAAGACCAGACACAGTTAGGGGGTGGTCACCACCTCTAATCAAGCAGTCGAGGCAAAAATGCAGGGAAGGTTTGGTACCTGGTACCAGTTTACGAGTAGATAAAGAGAGACCGGGCCTCAGTGAATGAGGATTCTCACCATGGGAGGCAGAGAAGGGACGACTATGGGGATCAACCGTGATTCTGAAAGTAGTGGTTGGGGGTGTCCCTGTCCCGGAGGAGCCATTGGGGGTGCTAGACACTCAACAGTCACTTCCCAGGTTCCAAAGGGACATTTAAGTCGACCACGAAACGGAGACTTACCAAATTGAAGGCCGGTGTTGGGCGAGAAGATGAGCATCTGGGGAAACGGATGGTGAGCCCGTGGAGGAGGATCGGGCAGTGAGGGTTCCCAAAGCAGCTCAGATTCCTGGAGGAAGAGCAAAGGCAATGGGAGAGCCTCATCTGAATCATGGCACCAATGAAAGGGTATCTCGCCGCAACCCTCCTTACCCCCAGAAATACTCAGGAGACACAGGCCCATGCAGGAGATTTTATTATCTGAAAGAGAAAATGGCTGCCCCCAGAGAGAGGGAGCAGCAGCTCGTGAGTGAGGAAGCACATTTTTAAGGAGTAGGGGTAGGGTGTGTTCTGCGCTGGTGATTGGATCTTAAGGGGTGGGGGTCTTAGCGTGCCAGAATTTGCCTTCAGTAATTACTTTTATTTCAAGATTCCAGTGACCCAATCATAAAGCTCTATCATAATTTCTAGATAGGTGTTGCAACTTGAGAGCAAGATAAGAGTTTCATTACTCCAGGAAAATGCACACAAAGCTCAAAATAAGTATGTTTTAAGCACCTAATATGTGTCAGACACTGTAAACTACTAGAGATGTATAAGAATTGTCCCAAGAGAGCTTACATTATTGTGGGAAAAAACAAAATATATAAACAAATGAGGGTGATAAAATGTTGTAAAGTACAGTTTAAGCACAAAAGAAGGGCATTCTAGGGGCACTTGAGCTGTCTTGAAGAAGTAGGTTTTCCCCAGTCGGTCAAGGGAGGAGAGAGCCTTCCAGGAAGACAGATCAACAGGCACACAGGAGACTGGGAAGGTGGGCAGGCTGTAGGTCCGGGGAGAGGAAATCCTGGGGCAAAATACCTCTAAAACAGAAATCAGTCAAAAGGAGAAATAAAGCTTAAAACCCACTTATTGCTTACAAACTGCAGTCTGGGCACTTTCTCTCTCCTGCCCCAGCAGAAGCCAACCAGCCCTCCCCTTAACCTCTCAGGTTCAGATAAACCATGGGTTGCCCAGGTGATTACCCATTGATATGGAGATGAACATCTATCCACCCCTGAGGAATGCCTATTGATATGCAGATGCACTAAAGCCTTATTTCTCTCCACCCCTGAGGCTGCACTAAAGCCAGGGGAGATATTCTGGAAATATTACAATTTCCAGACCAATCCCAGAGGACTTGATGTGGCATGCAAGGACTTGATCCTTTAAGCCCTATGTGCCTACTGAAATCAGTTAGGATTACACACTTAACTTCTCCGGCTTTGTTTCCTTATCTGTAACTAGATAATCTCTAAATTCCTTTATGACTTCAGAATTCTGTAATGATAAGATTACAATATTGAAACCAGAAAAAAAATAGGGAAGAGAGAAGAGAGAGAAGTAGAGGTGGCAAGGAGAAGCCAAAGCACATTCTTCATGTGTACACTTCTGTACTTGCGCCATGAATCTTTGCTGACAACCCCGGTACTGAACAGTTTCTCTTCTCTAAATACTGGTAACACAAGTGATCTGTATCAAATCCAGCACTCTTGTATGTTTTATGCCACTCTCTCATCTCTAAGCATAGTATAAACATCAGTTTACCCTCGCCTTTATGCCTCCCCCACCTGGCCATGGGGTCATCAAGAGTAGGGACTACACTGTATATTTCTCTATCCCGTGCCACCACAGCCCAACATATCTTTGCAGATATATCATATATATTTAACGAGTTGAAATGGTGGTCACAGACTGATTTCCATGTATTTCTGCCACAAAACTTTTCCCACACGCTTTCATTTTCATTTGTGTTGGTTTCGTGGGTATTTTTTTAATAGCAGAAAAAGGTAGATGGCATTTTAGGGCTTGAATTATTTTCTCCCAATTTGTAAATATTTATATTTACAGAACTGATGTGTTAGGGTAAGCTAGGATACAATTACAAATACACCCAAAATTTCAGTGGCTTAACACAAGGATGTCCATTGCTCAAATAACACAGATTTATCCCTTCATAGTTCTGTAAGTCAGAAGTCCAGGGGGCAAACTGTGTTCCTTGCTCTGGGATTTACAAAGCCAAAATCAAGTTGTGAGCGAAATTGGGCTCTCATCTGGGATTTGGGGAGGGTGGGGGAAATCTGCTTCCAAGCTTATTAAGTTCCCTGTTTCTTGCTGGCTGTCAGCCAGTGTTACTGTGGGTAAAATTGCAATATTTCCAAAATCTCTCGCCTAGCTTTAATTCATCTGCATATCAATAGGTATTTCAAGGGGGTAGAGAGCAATAGTCCATTTATATATCAATAGGTACTTACAAGGGCATGCAAGGGCTTATCTGGACCTTAGAGGTTGGGTGAAGCTCTCTCTTTTGCTGCAGCTTAGTCAAGAGAGAGATGAGATGACTACTTGTAAGAAATAAACAGGTTTCTTAACTTTATTTCTCCCTTTGACTGATTTCAGTTTTAGAGGTATTTTGTCCCAGAATTTCCCCTCCCCAGAGTTACAGTCACCTTTTAGCTTCCAAGGGCCTTTCTCCAGTTCTTGCATGCACATTGTTAGGTGGCCCCCTACCTCTCAGGTCAGCAATACTGCAGCAAATCCATGTAATGCTGGAGAGATCCCTTTGTCTTTTCATTCTGCTGCATCTCTTCTGCCTCCAGAGAAAGTCCTCTGCTTTTAAGGGCTCATACAATTAGACTGTATACTTACCTGGATTCCCCAAGTTAATTTCCCCATTTTAAGATCTACCACCTTGATTATAACTGCAAAGTCCCTTCTGCCATGTAACATAAGTTGTTCACAGACTCCTGGGATTAGGTGTGGACATCTTTGGGGGCCATTCTGCCTACCATACATGACGTGTTTTATACACATGCCACAGGCTATCCTAGGTGATATGCATATATCAAATGATTTAATCTTCACAAAAACTTAATGATTTGGCATTTGGAATATTATAACCAGTTTACAGGAGGGATGAAGCAAAAGAGGTTAAATAACTTGCGCAAGGTCACACAGCTCATAAGATACACTGGTCAGCTTCAAAACCAAAGACTCTGACTCCCAAATCTGTGCTCTTTGCTAGCATACCACACTCCCTCTACATGACTGTTTCTGCAGCCTAGAGCATGTGTTGTCACAAAATGTCAGTTGACCACACGGATGGTTCAGATTGCCAAAATCATCCCAGGCTTAGCCAATATACATTCCTGACTGGTTTTTCTTTTTATACTCAACAAAATTACATTTTCCCTAAAATTCTTCTTACTATAACAGTTATTTAGCTAAACCTACATCAATCTTACATGTGCGAATAATTTACTCATCTAGAAATGCATTTATTAAAAATTAAACAAAGGAAACTAACCATTACTTAAAGAGCAATTTCTTAAGAAATGTGATTCAATCGTTGATTGTAAAGAGATTATAAAATTTGGCTTTTAAAAATACATGTTTATACTTACATATAAACTTCCTGAAAATCAAGAAGTCTGTTTCTAGTGATGGGAAAAAAATTGTCCAAGACTTCGATATGGTCAAAAGAGATTACTAGACATCTTTTCAGTGGAATGCCGGTCTAGCAGATTATTTTAAATTATCTATTACTTGGAAACAAATGAACCCAAAATTTCATAGCTTAAAAAAAACAAAATATTTTTCTTTTCCTTTATCCTAATCTCAGCAATCACACACTGTTACTTCCACCATGTTTTTGGTTAGAAGTAGGTCATTAAATCCAGCTCACACTCAAGGGGAGAGGAATTAAGCTCCACCTGTTAAAGGAAAGAGTTAAAACCACTATTTGGATCCTCCCCAGATGACTGGATTCTATAGAATTGTTTATCTATTGACTAGCCTATTTTACAGTTCTATAGGAACAAATGTTAAGATGTATAAAGCTGACAATAAGGCATACGTTCTTGATCATAGCAATGCAAATGAATTTTGCCCATAGAAACACAATTGATTTCCACTCTGTAGAAAGGATGGCTCTAAATATTACATTTTGTTGTCCCTATAGGATATTAACCAGTTTTGCATTTATTAATAAATTATTTTCAACATTCCTGATTGCCTATACATCTCTGTTCTTCAGATTGCCTTTGAACTGGTCAAAATATTTTGCTGGTTCTCTCATTAGTTAATGAGTTGAATAAAATCGTGGTGTATACTTATTCTATATTTGCATAAAAGTCATTTTAACCTTTTGAAAATAAGACTTCAGTATTATGATCCATGTACCTCCATTGCTCTTTGTGTCAAAAGTGGGTTGAAGAACAAGGATTGGAGCTTTGACAGTGTTACACAGCCCAGTATAAAATGAGAACATTCAGACGGCCAAGAGGTTACAAATTTCCAAGTTCCTCTCTTTCTAATCTCTGCGTAAGGCATAGCACCTATCCAGAGCCATATACACTCTCAGAGCTCATCAGATGTTTTGGGGCAGCAGAAGGGATGAGAAAGAAAATATGACACCCACCTCAAGGTCTCAAGTTCTGAGAGGAAAAGTAACTTACATAACACTGTGTTATGCTGTCTATAATTTACCTTTAAATGCTTCAGTAAAAACAGGGTGAAATATTTGTGTATGTGAGTGTTAGTTTTCACCTATATACAAGAAACAACTGATTGCTCTTCTAGGCATATAAACTCCAGGGTGGTAAGTTAGTCTTGAAACAAAAAAGTATCCAATATAGATATTACAAGAGCTTCTGCTATAGTTTCCTCTGATTAATCAGGGTTCGACTTATTGGCAAAACAGAGTGATTAATGTTGTTTCAGTGGTAAAACTGTTGGTTTAAGAACTAGTATATAGGCTTTTCCATCTATGCATAAACAGAACATGAAAATCTAGCAAGCCCTAGTTTCTGTACCTTTAGAAATGGTGCATGATTCCTGAGTAACCCCAAATTTAGCCACCAATTCAGAAACTTTTTGGTTATCTGACTCCAATTAGTCAATCAGCTGGATCCTGTCCCTAGACTGCTACCTTTACATGATGTTAATGGAATCTCTAAAAGAATAGAAAGCACAGAGCCTCTGGAATGACTTTTAGCCCATTTATAATTATCGCTGTGTGTGTCCTTGAAATTGGTCTAAAAAACTTGCTATCATTGGCAGGAAAGTTGAAAGGAGGTGTAGAACAAGTACTACCAGTAACTTTGGGAGGCCACTGCTATTTATCAAAAATAATCTAATTGACCTGGGTGAGTTCACTCTAGAAGGTTGCAAAACAAGCCAAATTCATGCTCATCTGACATAAAGCCTGTGCTCATTTGTGCCTTACACTGCCTCTCAGAATAATTGTTCTTAGCTGTCATTACTATGGCTATTAAATTTTACTAGTTGTGATTAGTGAATGACTCTGGATCACACGATTTTCATTTTATACAAGCTCAATATATGAAAACCTGGGCATTTCCAAAAAATAAATAATGTAGTATGATTTTAAGATTTTTAATTTTGCAAAAGGTCTAATGAGATTTGATTCCTTTCCAAAGAAATCTCTTTGGGCTCATTTAGCATATGATTTAACTTCTGAAAAATTAATATACAGAGAACATGAGTGAAGACAAGGAAGTGAAAAGGATAGGGTGTTCAGGGAAGAATGAGTAATCCAGTTTGGCTAGAATGTAACGTATATGCTGGGAAGTGCTAAAGATAAGCCTGGAAAGGTAATTTTATTATAATCATTTATACATAAAACCCAGATGTGACTGTACCTCATTAGGCCACATCTGCTTAGTCTCAGAAGTACCTAATCCAAAACACAGACACAAATCCAATTAAGAATGTCTTGATGATTACTGGAGAATTTTTTAAATACTTTATTGTTATAACTCAGATATTATAAAGCACATATCTTAATTGTACAGCTCAAAATATTTTAAAATATGTTTACTCCCTTATAGCCATTACCCAGATCAAAATACAGAATATTTCTAGCACTCCAAAAGGCTTCCTGATTCATTCCAGTTAATACTGGCCCCGCTAAAAGAGAAATCCACTATTTTGCCTTGTATCACAACAGATTTAATTTCCTGTTTATCCTTGAGCTTCAAATGAATGGAATCAGCAGCATGCATGGGGTTATGTCTTACTTATTTCACTCATATGTCTGTGAGATTTATCTATGTTCTTGCAAGTAGCAATAGTTTGTTTTTTATTGCTGTGTAGTACTCCTTGTATATATATATTTATTTATTTATTTATTCTTCCAGTCATCTGTTGATGAATATTTGGATTTTTTCATTTTGAGACAATTATAAAGCTGCAATGAACATTCTTGTCCATGGCTTTTGGTGAACTACACATTTATTCCTATTGGATGTATATCCAGGACTAGACCTGCTGCGTTATGAGTTATACATGGTTAGCTTTAAATGTGTTCTACCAGTTTAAACACCTACCAGCTAATACATGAGGGTTCCAATTTTTCCATGTCTTCTGTCAACACTTGTTATTGTCTTTTCATTTTCATCATTCTGATGGAGGTAAAGCAGAATCTAACTGGTTTTAATTTGCTTTTTTCTGATGACGTAGAGCACTTTTCATGTGCTTGTTTGCCATTAAGTTACCCAGTTTCTGAAGTGGCTGCTTATGGAATGTAGATTTTACCCAAGGTTTCCTAAAGAAATAAAGGTGTGGGCTACATTACTTACTATAAAGGAAACCCTCCCCCTAAAAGTCCCCCTTAAGTATCTTTGTTCTTCACACAGCAGTTGCCCCATTTTTTCCTTCTCCCCTCTCTTCTCATAAAGATTAAGCAAAATATAAAATCATCTCAACTTCTCCTCCCCCATATTCTCACTAAAAAGTCCCTTCATTTCTGTTCTACAAGACAAAAGTTAGTCAAGTTTACTTAGCAAAACAAAAACTTGATCCACACCTATTGAGGCATACGCTTACTGCCTAGAGAACTTCAATACATCTCATCCATACCAGGTCCTAAATTAACTAGTTCATAAACCCCTTCCTTCAAAGTCAAATTATCTTGTTTCTAAGTTAATTTACTTGTTTAATTTCTATCTATTCTCAGTGGAAGTAAGCTCTTTGGTTCACCATTGAATCTCATGTGCCTAGAAAGAGTGCCTGGCTCATAGGAGGTGCTCAAGAAAAACTAAATGAATGAATGAAGAAAAGACTAAAATGTACTGATTACATGAAAAAAATGCTCAACATCACTAATCAGGAAAATGTAAATCATAACCACAATGAAATATCACCTCCCACCAGCCGGAATGGCTAGCTTCAATGACACAAGAAATATCAAGTGCCAGTGAGGATGAGGAGAAAAGGGAACTCTCATGTACTATTAGAGGGAATGTAAATTGATGCAGCCACTATGGAAAACAGTATGGGTTCCTCAAAAAATTAAAAATAGAAGTACTATGTAATCCAGTAATTCCACCTCTGGGTATTCATCTGAAGAAAATGAGAACACTAACCGCAGTTATCAAAAAGATAACTGTACCCTCATGCTCACTGTGGCATTATTTACAGTAGTTAATATATGGAAACAACCTAGGCATCCACAAACTGATGAATGGATAAAGAAGATGAGGTATATAAAATGTAATATTATTCAGCCATAAAAATGAATGAAGTCTTGGCATTTGCAACAACTTGGACGGACCTCAAGGACATTATGCTATGTGAAATAAGTCAGACAGAGAAAGACAAATACTGTATGATCTCACTTATATGTGGAATCTAAAAAAGAAAAAAACAAGCTTGTAGATACAGAGAACACACTGGTGGTTGTCAGAGGTGGAGATACAGAGTGGGTGAAATGGGTGAAGGAGGTCAAAAGGTACAAACTTCCAGTTATAAAATAAATAAGTTCTGCGGATGGAATGTAAGCATAGCAACTATAGTTAATAATACTCTATTATATATTTGAAAGTTGCCAACAGAGAAAATCTTAAAAAGTTCTCATGATAAGAAAAAAATTTGTAACTCTGTAGCTGACAGATGTTGAATGAACTTGTGGTGATCATTTCACAATATATAAAAGTATTGAATCATTATGTTGTACACATGAAACTAATGTTATATGTCATGTATACCTCAATTTTTTTAAAAAGAGTAATTCTAAAACATCAAACTTTTAAAAAAAAGAGAAAAGAAGTACTGAGGATATTGTAATTGCCTGCCAACATCCAATCTGCTCTATTGAAAACCACCCCAGTTTAAGACTGAGCATCCACATCTACCCTTGTACTAGCAGAGAACCTAATTCCACCCTCGACTCTCAGGCTGAGGCAGCTAGCCCAGACTACCTGATCTAAACCACATGATCCATCTTCTGGCTATAGTTACTGTAACCTGATATCTGTCAATGAGATTGACAACAACACTAACTGAGGGATTCTAAAAAGGAGGTTTTCTTGCTCTTTTGAGAGACTTTCTAGAAATCCTCTTCTCCTTTCCCCAACGCACCACCACCCCAACCTTGGATGTGGACAAGAAGTCAGGCAGCCCAGGGGTTGTCAGCAGCAATCTTGTAATGCCAGCCTTAGGATGAAGATGGCACGATAGAAGACAGAAAAAGAGAAATTGGGGTCCTTTGGGACATTATTGAGCCATGGAATCAGATCAACCCTGAAACCTGCCCTGCGATTTGCATAAATCAATAAATTTCCTTTATCATTCAGGTCAATCTGAGTTAGGCTTTGTGTTACTTAGAACTGAACAAATCCTAGTACAGGAAAGCAAAGGCATTTATTCTAGGTGAGAGGAACAGTGCGAGCAAAGGTAGAGAGGAATAAAACAGCTTGACCCTTACAGAAGCTGTAGGCAGTTGATCTGAACATAGAACAGGAGAAGGGCACCCAAGGAAAGAGGCTGAAGATTAGACAGAGGTCAGAATATAAAGCTAAATATGTGCCGGACCAAAACACATTACTTTATCCTATATATAGGTCATAGGGTAAAATGGAATTTGAGGGGGCAGGGCAATGACTTGCTTCAATTTTTATTTTAGACAAGTAACTGGGGGATTAGAAATGGGTAAGACCACAGACTGAGAAATTTGTTAGGCCAGGAAAGAAACTGAAAATTTGAACAAAGGCAGAGTAGTATGTACATTAGGGAACGAATATAAGGGATTTCAGAAGATTGGATCCACATGGCTGGGTCATCTATTGGATGTGAGGAGTAAAGGAGGGGGAAGAGCGGTAGCTGATGCCCCCTTCCAAGCTTGAGTTCCTGGCACTCACTGAAATGGAGAATACGAACCAATGAGTGCCATTTTTAATATGTTGAGTTTCAGGGGCTGTGAGATGTGCAAGTGTTGTTTGACAGGTACAATATTGTCCTGCATGGTGCCTTTAGGTTTTTAAAAATCAATCACCAACATTTTGTTGATTACATTTTTCACACAAAAATACAAATTTACCCTTTACTTGAAAAATCAGAAGATCTGACCACAGTAGGCCAGTATTCCCTTATGGCAAATGTAAAATGCTCATGTGCCCTTTTCTTCACCATAATCACACCCCTCCCTGTGACCTTATAACCCGCCTGCTCTAGCTGTTCCCCTTGGTGATCTAAATTTGCAAGCCCTCATATTGATGCAGTTGATGTCATGGGAGTAAGTATCACCCCCTGAATCAAGTTCCCATCACTCCCACATACCACACTTTCTAGGTGCATTTCTAGTAGCATCTGGAATCCCTACCATGGCCACACTGTCTGGTCACCATGCTCCACCACCTTCCCTTCTATAGTCACCTTTCTGCTACAGCCCTGTCCCAAACAGAGGGCCTGGTTTCCAGGTCCCACTGCCTATAAGCTGTGAGCTCCCATCCAGCACTTTTCTCTTCCTCTGTCTTACTTGTTCTTCCTCCTTCCAATACTAGAGAAGAAGGTCTCTATCAGAGGAGGAAAGGAAGAGTATGAAATGGAGCTGCCTCATCAGGACAAACTGAGCTAAACTGGGAGAAGGCAAAGGTTACTGCCTTGCAGGTACATCTGCTTATCCAGGGCTGCCACCAGTATGTAAACTGATAATGTAATGGAGGCAGTTTGTGACTAATTTTTGCTTTTCTTAACCCCTGTTATCTGCCACTCCCACCAAACCCAATCCTGGTGCAACCCCCCACTCCACCCCCACACACAAACATGCTCAAATATTATATAAAAATATTAATTTTTTATATAATACACTCTTACTGGCCAAAATACTCATCCACCAGAACCTCCTCCCCTTCTCCAAAATAATATCTTCTTTCTCCAACCATATTACCAAGTATTTTTCATTTTCTATTCTTTTTCCTTTCTTGTTTCCTTTTTTCACATTCAGCCTTTCTAAACATTTATATGAGTAAACTTTACACAGACAGTAGTTGCACTTGAAAACTCAGTAATTTGAATTGAAAAGTGAGTAAAATTAAACTGTGCCAAGGATTTTGGCTTTATGAAAGAGAAGCTTCCTCAACTAAATGCGTAAGGAAACGTGTGTTGGGGGACCTATAGTCCAGTGCCTTTCTGAGCAGCCACTAAACTTAGTAAGAGGCTACTCTCAGTCATGCTCAACTTACACCAGGAGCAAGATCACTGAGTTCCCAACTGCTGGAATTATGCTGATCATACGTTATCTGCACATGAAAGTCTGGTGTGTACTTTTTGTCTGACAGCATGCTGTTTTCATTAGCAGTAATGTCCATATCAGGCCTGCTGAGCAACACTAAGGAAATAGAAGCTCTTCACTTCCTTTGCCTTGAATTATTACTTCCTCTCTTAGCTTTCAGAATTGTAAGTGAATCTTATACAGGAAAATGTGTCTTCTGCACATTGGCCACATTCATACTTATATTTAGAACAGCCCCCTCTTCTTTTCTCTATTACCAATTGTATCTAATAGGTCTAATGTATTTTTGAAAAGGCATTGCTAACAGAATTATTGGGTAGTTATAGTGATGGCACTGGTGCTATGATTTAGCTTCACTGACGATATTAAAGGAAAACATAGTCGTAAAATCTAAATTCCACCACCCTCATATATTTACATTTTTTCATATAGCTTTATTCAGTGTGTTCATATTAAATATATTATTGTATATTTTTCATATTCTTATCACTTAATATGTGATAAGCAAAATGTCTGTGCCTGGTGGTGGGTGGTGTTCTTGGGTGAATGTGGGTGAGCTGGCCATCATTCACATTGCCTTAATTAGACTTATTCATTTAATACAACATTAATCATTACTGACTGCTGAAACTCATGAATATTTCCTTAAATAGCAATTTTAAAAACCATTTCAGATGTATGTGTGTGTCCTCCACACTACCAAGCAATTAATTCTTCAAGGACACTGGGCATCCCACAAATTTAACTCAGTTCTAACACTATATCCCTAGAGATAGCATCAGATTCCACAGGTTAATAGCTCAGTCCACAGGATTACCTCAACTTCAGATGCAAATCCCAAGTCCATATTGTCACCTGTGCTTCTGATGCACGGCTATAAATCGAAAGTCTCATGAACCCTTCCCCAAGTTCAATTAACTTTTTACAACAGCTCACAGAGCTCAGGAAACAGTTTACCTACTAGATTACTGATTTATTCCAAAGGATACTAAAAAATATAAATAAATAGTTAAATGAAGAGATACATAGAAAGAGGTCCCAAACAGAGCAGCTTCTGTCCCTGTCAAGTTTGGGGTCCAGCATGTAGATGTGTTCTGGTTTCCCAGCCTAGAAGCTCTCTAAACCCTGTCCTTTCAGGTTTTTCACAGGCATAATTCATTACTCAATCAAATCATTAGCCATTGGATATTGATTTGACCTCTAGACTCTCCTCTCCCCAGAAGTCAGGGGGTGAGACTGAAAGTTCCAACCCTCTAATCACAGGATTGGTTCCCCTGGCAACCAGTCCCAGGCTACAGTTGCTTTCCAAAGTTCTCTTATTAACATAAAATCAGGTGTGGTTGAAAGGTGCTTGTTAAAAATATCAATAAACTTTTATTGCTCTTATCACTTAGGAAACTCTAAGGATTTTGGAGCTCTACACCAGAAACAGGGATGAAGACCCAATATATATACTTTATTATAAATCACAGTATCACATCATCCTTCAGATTCTAAATATAGCCTTCAGATTACAACCTTCAACTCATTGCTTTCCAACTATAGTGGAAAGCTCAAATGTAGGTAAACTGCAGTATTTCCAAAATCTCTCACCTGGCCTTAGTGCATCTCCATATCAGTAGGTAATTACAAGGGTGAGCAAGGGCATATCTGGACCGGAGAAGTTGGGTGGGGTCCCTTTTTGCAGCCCATTTGTGAGAGACACTGGCAAGAAGAAGTGGATGACTGCTTGTAAGCAATAAACAGGTTTCTCCCACTTTAGTTCTCCCTTTGACTGATTTCAGTTTCAAAGGTATTTTGCGCTAGGACATCCCCCCCAGAGTTACATCTGGCATAGTGGGCAGGGTCTCTGAACCTGAAATCTATCTTCATGGGTGCGACCCTTGGGCAGGCTGCCCCTAGAGATGGTGGGGAGAGACCTGGAACCTCTCCTGTGGGTAGTGGGGAGGCCCCAGTGGCTGCAGCAGTAGAGCCCTCTATCTGTAGACTTCAGAATTGGAAGTCCCTAGTGAGAAATTGGTCTAGGGTAAAACACATCCTAAAAAGATGGGGCCTTCTCCATAATTGGGGGAGGGTGGAGACACCGGAAGCTGTGGAATTAGCCCTCCTTGAGAAAGAAGACTGCTTAGAGGCCCTGAGTGGCCATGTAGCAGCTGGGATTGTGGGATGTCTGTTACTCAAGATTGTGAAAAGGGTTATTGAGGAGAGAGAGAGACTCTGGCAGGAGACACACTTCAGCATTGCTTGGGATGCCCTTAAGAAAGAGAGACAGGTTATTGAGACAACAGGTCACACTCAGCAGCAGCAAGGGAGGAGGCAGCAAGAGAAACTACATTGCAGGAGGCCATGGGGGAGGCAGTGGAAAGAGTGGTGCCTTGGAGATGTCAGGAGAGGATGAGGGGGTGGGGCCAAGGGCCAATCTGATGCCGAGGCCACTGTCCAAGGCACCATATTAAAGGCTTGCCAGATTGTAATTAAGAAAATAAAAATGCAACAACCATGGGCTCCTCAGGGGGAGAAGCTACCCTCTCCCCGGGTTGTGGAGCACTCCATGCTCTACACCTATACCCAGGATGAGCTGGTGGACGTGAGTGTCTGGTATCGGCAGAAACCATCAGAACCTCTGCCTACATGGGTTTTGCATCTCTGGGATATGGGGTGGAAAACATTGTTATGTTGGGTTCTGAAATGGGTGGACTGGCTTTCCTGACAACTCACCTTTCCCTCTGGCAGCAGTTGCAAAGTGCCCGTCACACCTCAGAGAATCAGATGATTCTGAATTGGCTGACAACAACCATCAGAGCTGTTTGGCCTAATCAGGGTGATTTACTATACTTACCCACTAGATGGAAAACATACGCAGAACTCCAACAGGTCCGGGCATGAAAAATATAATCTGTAATATGGACCCCCAGGGCCCTGATGAGGAGCTGTTCACCAGGAATGAGAAATCTGGTGCTCCATACAGCTCCCCTTTCTCTTTTTGGGTTCCTAGTGACTATTCTTCCCCCCACACACACACATGGGGAAACCCATAATGGAAGCTACTCATACTTTAACAGATCTGGGAGAAGTTGAAACAATAAGAGCATGGAGGGAAGTACGGGCTACGACTGAAAGGAGAGGGGCAAAGGGTTACGTGAAGGTCTCAAGGACTCAGATGTGGGTTAATTTGATAAAGGCTAGGGTAATGAAGGAAAAACTTGATGGGCAGCCCAATAGTATCTTGTTAGAACTGTGGCACCAATTAAAGCCAGAGCAGCAGTTCCAGCACTGAGGTCCAGAACATGGAAAGCAGACACAAAACCCCATGTCCAGCCTGTGTCCCTGCAAGACTTCTTGGGGGACAATACTTAGGCTACACCTGTGCTCTTACCCCACAGGAAGACGATTAGGCATCACGATTTGACTGGCAGGGGGTCAAGCCCCCCACCTTGAGAGAACCTTGAGAGCCCCCCACCTGTGAGAACAGAAGGCCAGGTGTAGAATTAGCAATTCATTGGTCCCCTATGAATGTACAATGTGTCCTAGCGTTGGTGGACACAGAAGCTGAATATTCTCTGATTCATGGTAACCTTGAGCATTTTCATAGGACCCCTGCTGTGATAGATGGCTATGGGGTAAGGCAATTAGAGTGAAGGAAGCCCAAATGCCATTGGTGTTTACCCCCAAAGGAGTACACTGTGCACATTTCTCCCATCCCTGAATATATTTTGGGGGTAGATATCCTGCAGGGCCTGTGGTATAGACCACTGCATGTGAATTCAGACTGAGGGTACATGTGATAAAGGCCATTCTGAGGGGACATACTAAGCACCACCTGTACCTCAGTCTGTACCTTGGCAAGTGACAAATACTAAGCAGTAGAAATTGCCTAGGGGGCACAAGGAAATTGGAGAAACTCTACAAGAGTTGGAGAAAGTGGGCACCATAAAGCCCACTCATAGTCCTTTTAATTTCCTGTTGTGGCTAGTGAAAAAGCCGGATGGCTCCTGGTGTGTAACCATGGATTACAAGGAATTGAATAAAGTCACACTCCTTTGCATGCTGCTGTCCCCTCTATAGCAGCCCTTATGGACACCCTCAGTCATGAACTAGGGACATATCATTATGTTGTGGACCTTGCTAATGCTTTCTTCTCTATTGACATAGCACAGGAAAGTCAGAAACAGTTTGCCTTCACATGGGAAGGCCAGCAGTGGACATTCACTGTCCTTCCACAGAGATACCTCCACAGTCCTACTACCATTTTCCACAAACCTATAGCCCAGGACTTGGCCACATGGAAGAAACTGCAAGTGGTGTAGCTGTATCATTACACTGATGACATTCTCACATCTGATTGTCTTGCAGATTTAGAAGGGGCAGTTCCTAGACTGCTGCAACATCTATAGGAGAAAGGATGGGTGGTGAACAGCACCAAGGTTCATGGACCTAGTTTGTCTGTAAAATTCTTAGAGGTTGTCTGGTCGGGTAAAACTAAAGTTATTCCTGAAGCAGTTATAGACAAGGTCAGGTTTTCCCTACCCCTAACACTGTGGCAGTGTTACAAGAGTTTTGGGGTCTTTTGGGCTACTGGAGAGTGTTTATCCCACACTTGGCACAAATTCTGAAGCCCTTAAACAGGTTGGTAGGAAAAGGCACCAGATGGAACGGGGATGAAACATGTGCAGCTGCTTTAACTGCCACTAAGCAAGCAGTCAAGGTTGTGCAGGCCTTGAGTCTAATGGATCATCAAGGCCTTGTGAGCTAGATGTTCATGTAACCGAAAATAGTTACAGATGGGGCCTTTGGCAGTGGCTTGAATGGACGTGCCAACCTTTGGATTCTGGTCACAACTGTGGAAAGGAGCAGAGGTCCAGTATACCTTGATAGAGAAGCAACTGGCTGCTGTGTACCACGCCTTGCTGTCTACGGAGCCCATCTCTGGGATAGCTCCAACCAAGGTAATAACCACCTATTCCATTGCAGGATGGGTGCGAGACTGGACTCAAAAGCCACGGAGTGGTGTGGCACAGACACCTCCACTGGCCAAATGGGGCACATATTTACAGCTGCGTAGTGCCCTCTCCAAAAGCTCCTTAAGTGGAGAACTCCAACGCTTATTGGGGCCAGTGGCATATACCAGTGGAAAGCAGGAAGAACTTGCTTCTGAGCCATTGGTAGCTGAGAGTCCTTATCAGGAGGAAAGAACCCCTTTACCTGAAGATGCTTTGTATACAGATGGCTCCAGCCCTAAGTGGAGGACTGTGGCTTTCCATCCTAAGACTGAGATAATATGGATGGAGGATGGAGAGGGGAAGAGCAGCCAATGGGCTGTTGTGGGTAGTATGGCTCGTGATCACCCAGGAGCCCTCCCCTATAGTTGTCTGCACTGACAGCTGGACAGTCTATCAGGGCTTGACCCTGTGGCTACCGACATGGTACCATGCCAACTGGATGGTCGGTCACTAGCCCCTTTTGGGGCAACAGTTGTGGCAAGACCTATGGGCCTCTGGTCAGACTACAGCAGTTACTGTATATCATGTAACTGGCCATTTGCCTTTGGCATCCCCAGGGAATGATGAAGCAGACACATTGACCCAGGTGTAGTGGCTAGAAGGAAAGTCTACCTCTGATGTAGCCCAGTGGTTACATCAGCATCAGCATTTGTTGCACGTAGATCAAAAGACAATGTGGGCTGTAGCCTGTCAATGGGGCTTGCCACTGACCTTTGAAGAAGTCAGAAGAGCCAGGAAGGAGTGCCTTGTGTGCTCTCAGAGGGACTTACACCGAGTCCTAAAGCAACATGAGACAATCATAAAGGGGCCGATACCCTTTGTTGGGTGGCAGATATACTATATTGGGCCTCTGCCCATAGCAGAAGGATATCAGTATGCTGTGACTGTGTGGACACAGCTACTGGCCTGTTGGTTGCTTTTCCTGCATTCATGCAGATCAGCAAACCACCAAGAGGGCCTAGAGCATCTCTTTGCAGCCTATGGCCGGCCCCATAGGCTGATTGAGAGCAATCAAGGCACCCACTTTATTGAATATGTGTTATAAGAACAGGTGCAGCAATTAGGAATAAAGTGGAAGTTTCATATACCATATAACCCTACCAGGGCAGGCATGATAGAGAGGTACAATAGTTTGTTGAAATCTGGCCTGAAGCTGGACACCAATAGTCTACAGGGGTGGTCAGTTCACTATGGACAGTGCTATGGCATTTGAATGAAAAGCCCCAAAAAGAAACCTTAAGCCCTCTGGACATGCTAATACACCTTTCTGCATCTCCTATATGATTATATGTGTAAATCAAAGAGGAGTTATTGGAGCCAGGATATGGCCAGCAGAGCAACATCTTGCTACCAGCTCCAACTGCATTAAATCCTGGAGACTGTTCAGTGGACATGGCCCTGGACATTTTGACACATGGAACAGCGATGGCTGGCCTTTCTGGCACCTTGAGGAAAAGGCCTGGAAGCTGGCCTCCTGTGTGTTCCTGGAATAACAGCAGAGTGGCCCCCAAAGATCATGGTAGTGTACCCAAAATGCCTAGGAGATAAGAGCATCTTACAGGGAAGTTTTGTTTTATCTTTATGGCCAGTGCATGTACCTCCTGTAGTCCTATATATTGGCCCATCTGTAACTCCCACAGGGAAGGGGGTGGAAGTCTGGTATCCTAGACCAGGATGAGATCCCAATCCTGTCACTGTCCTATCACAGGACCACCCTCTTGCATGGATCCTACCTGATGGACAAGATTTGCCTATGCTGATGTCATTAAAACCTGTATCTTATCACACTTAAGGTTATTTTCTTCTACAGTCCTTGTGGCCTGGACCCTCCCCCTGGCTGCAGCTGCTGTGTGATGATTGCTCTGAACTCCCTACCTGTTCAGCTACCGACTGCCTGTGGAATGGGTGAGCTATGGACTTAATCTGCACAGGACTTTGAATTTAGCTGAATCCTCCAGCTTGAGGATTATCATGATTTTATTGCTGTTGCTATTGTATGTTATTAGTCTGGTTACAGTGCTCCGGTTTTCTCACACAGGGGCCATTACAGAAGATGGGGAGCAAGTAGATTGTGACGCAAGATTTTTGGAGGGGTCGGCTGTGGGTAGAATTGCAATACTTCCAGGATCTCTTGCCTGCCCTTGGTGTATCCCTTGTTTCCAAGGGATGGAGGGAAGCACTCCATCTCCATGTCAATAGGTAATTACAAGTGGGAGGGAGGTCATATCTGGACTGGAGAGGTTGGGTGGGATTTGCAGCTGGGTTGTGAGAGACACTGGCAAGCAGAAGTGGACAATTGCTTGTAAGCAATAAATGGATTTCTCCCACTTTATTTCTCCCTTTGACTGATATTGATTTCAAAGGTATTTTGCCTGTGGATTTTGCCCCTTGTGTTACATTGAGAAATAGCACTTATGTAGAACTGAATGGATGTCCTAATTCAAGCATTGCTCTATATTCTATTTCTCATTAAGCAAGTCCCTGAGTGTGCCGCCTAACTTGGACCTTATTGTTTGACATTTACTGTGTTGAACTATTGGTATACTCAATGTTGACAGAACTGGTCATATCAAATCTCAAAACAAGAAATATAAACAAGAATATGTGAAAATGTGTGCAGTCTCTAAGGTCATTAAAGATATTTAAAATATAATGACTATTTTTGCCTAACAGATTAGCAAAGATTTTTCTTGATGGATAATTAAGAGGGAGAATAAGGCCAGTAAAGCCCACTAAAAGGGACTCAAAGAGTTAACCAGATAAAACTTGAGAGCCAAAAAAGACTCTCTGAGTTAATGAGTTCATCAGTTGTAGCTCCAAAGGCCAGAAGTAATTTAGGACCTCTGGATAATACCCAAATAAAGAAAAGTATCCAAGCACAACCCCTGTCTTCATTGTATCAATTAGATCATGCCATTGTAAAATTTACCTAAGTCTGCTAAGAGGCCCAGTTTATTCTTTAATTTAACCTGTATGCTGTTTTTTCCTCTTCCCCCAGCTACTAATCAAGTAACTTTGTAACCAGGGAAGGAGACAGACCTTATAAGTGTAAATAAACCTATGTGGACAAAGAATGCTGAAGTCCTAAACCAACATAGTCACCTAAACGACACTATTCTTAAAACAAAACTTCAAAGGAATTATGAATCACCTGTATACATCATACCTTAGGCTGACCCTTACCCAAAGAAGCCCCAAAAATACCCAGACTCTGCACCCTTAAGCATGCCTCCTCTTTGAGGCTGCCCACACTCACCTTTATTCAAGTGTGTACTTTTTAAATAAAGCCTTCTCATTGTTCTACACACTGCATTTTGTCTCTGTGCTCTTCCAGTGGTAAATGTCTTTGTTACTTTGCTATTTTATTCTATTTTCTAGACTTAAACACAAGTCCTTACTCTGTCTCTGTCCTACTTCAGATAAGTAGGGAAGGATTTCTGAGAGCTCTGATTTGAGCTTACAAGTTTCTGTCACCTGGTTGACCTTGACAGGACTGCCACTGCATGATCATGCTCCTTAGCAGCCTGCCTGAAAATCTCTTTTCTTTGCCTTTGGGAAGATCTGAGAACATAATCTCACTCCATCAAGTGTTCTGCAGCTCCCACAAGTCCTGGGGTGGTAGGAACTTAGTTCCCAAGCTGTGCAGATTCAAGTGGACACTGAACACCAGGTGACACTGGCTTTAGGAGTTGGCAGGGGGTTATGCCTTTCTTTATACTGAACAACAGTTCAGTAAATGAACTTCCCTTTACTCCATTTTTCCTTTGTTTTATTGAAATAAGCCGGCCTTTATCTATCTTGACTCTGTCCCACTCCTCTCCTGGAGTGCACTCAAATAAAACTTTTACTCTTCTTCACTACTGTGTCTCTTCCCTTAAATTCATTGTTGTGGCGGGGACAAGAACAGAGGAAAATAAGCTCAACCTTCCCCCAACACTTTGATCTAGGTGGAGTGTCAAACATGAGGCAGCTATTAGTAAGAGGTAATTAGAGAGTCAATCTTTTTATTCATGCATTCCACAAATATTTATTAAGGTCATACTATGATTCACAAGGCACAGGGATGGATGATGAAGACATAATAGTGAGTGAAAATAGATAAGATGCCTGCTCTTGTAGAGACTACATTCTAGGTGGGGTAGATAAATACCAACCAATAATCACACTGATTTATATATCATTGTAATCTGAGTTGGATGATCTGCCACAGAGACCACTAGGTGTCCCCATGTCCATTCACTCCATCTATAATAAAGATCTCTAGCTTCATAGCGACGCATATGGCAAACAAAGGCTATGTTTCCCAGCCTCCTTTACAGGTGGGTGTGGCCATGTGAACAAGGTCTGCTCAGCGAGAGGTGAATTCCATTTATAGAGTTTGGAAACAAGAAAACCAGCCTACAACAAATCTAATGTAGGCCATTGATTGTAAAATAAGTCAATGTGCCATTGATTGTAAAACACACCATTATTTTATATTTCTATGTTTATATTTCTCCTAAGAAAGAAAATTCTGCAAACTAAATCATGACAAGCCATCATCATAAGCATGTCTCAACTTTAAATATGCTGGACTATGAAAAAGAGAACTTCTTAGATTTGATAAAATGAGGTATACTGTTTAGAGATTCATACATAGGTGGTAAAATTTAAAAGAAAAACAAAAACACTATCGCAGTAATGAAGATAGTAGTTACCTCTTGGAGACAGAGCTTCTAGACAGCAGCAATGTTTCACTTCTTAACTTAGAGAATAGTTTATGATTATTCCTTAAACTGTGTGTACAGGTTTTATACACTTTTATGCATGCTGCTTATCTTGCAAGAAGGAAAGAATATTGACCTAGAGAACAATGGCAAGAGAGATGGAGGAGAATCATACTGAGAAATACGGGAGCCTGAGTGGCTGAGATGTGCTAAGTGTGGAGGGTGAGAGGACAACAGACCTGAGGCTGCAGAGTGAGGGACAGGTGAGAGGAAACAAGCCAGGAAGCAGGAAGATTAGCCAAGAGGTATGTAGGCCTGACCCAGATAGTAGCATGAGTACAGAAGAAAAGGAGCAAATGGGAAAGATGCTTGAGATTTGAAAGAATATGCACTTGGATTTGTCTAGGTACACTAGTTGGTTGAATTATGGTTGTATTAACTTGATCTTGATCATCATTACTACCCTCATAGCCATCATTCGTGGACAGATTACTACATTTCAGGCACTGGTGCTTTGCATGCACTGTGTTGTTAATCTTCATAGCCATCTGCACTGGTAAATATTGTTTATCAACCATATTTAGAGATGAAAGCAGAGGCTTACATCCCACACATAGTGGCTGATCCAGGATGCAAAGCCAGATCCGGTCAGCACTCCCCCAATTTATTTGCCAGTTCCCCATCATTGGACTCAGAGAGGAAAACAGCTTTTCTCTTGAGTCTTGTGCATGAAGATTGCATTGCCAGGCACTATGTTATATGTTATACTTGACTTTCAGAGTGAGGCAAGCAACCTGATCCCCATTCAGCAGATCTACCCTGAGACTCCCTACCTATTTTTAGTAGAAAAATGCACCTGAATCATCAATCTCCATGCTTGCTCATGAATCATGGGGCCAGAAGCACAGTGCACAGGTTAGGCTTTGCCATACCTCTCTGGCTGTGTAAAGAAGTCACATTGATGTTTGAACTCTCTGATTCTGTGCTGTCGTCCCAGGGGGCTCATTAAAGGAGGGAATGGTGGCAGGAACTTCCATGAAATTAGATCCAAATCTTTTCATGTAGAAAACCCATATAGGATGAGTGATTCAGGAAACATGCTCACCTTCCCAAAAAAACCATGAGAGATAGGTTCCAATAAACAAACAAAACCCAGGAATGTAGGGAAGAAGAAGAGGGATTGCTGAAAGAAAAGATGAAGGATATGAAGACAAATTCATAATTTGCCTTTCACAATTTAGCAAAGCCTGCTTTAAAAATAACCTAACTTTGTTGTAAAGCTTTCTTTATTATTGACTGTATACTACCAAAAAACACATTGCAGGACAGCTTTCTGTTGATGGTTAGAAATAAAGTATTTATTCCCATAACCAGGAGCTCATTTTTCTTCAAATTACACTGCCTTACTATTTTGGAAAATATGTCCCTAATAAATTATACACATATTATATAATAAATTTTGTAATAATAAATTACAAAAGTTTCTGTGGATGTGTTATCAAGGTTTGTCATCCATAATCAGTAACTACTAAATGACCAGTCAAACACTGACTGGGAAGGTGAGGCCAGTGTCATTGTGGATGCCAACTTCCAGGTTCTTGGTCTTGTAGATGTTCTGGACATCTTCCACTCTCAGCTCTGCTCTGTGCCTGGGAGGCTGACCCATAGGGACTAGGACAGCTAACTGGCTGCCTTCAGGTTTCACTGGGTTCAACCAGTAGGCAGCCCAGCAGGAGGTCTGAAGGAGGTAGCAGAACTCTAGCCCTCCCTGTGGGGTTTCTTCCAGTTGGTCTCGATGCACAAAGGAGGCAGGGGGCTCAGCTTCTGTCAGACAGACCCCGTCTCCCAGTGCCTTTACATGGTCACCCACCATGACCTAGAGAATACTGTAGCCCAGTGGTATTAAGCCTAGGGTATGGCACAGTTCTTCATGGTTTCCCTCTACCTGGTCCTCTGCAAACAGTAGGCTTTCTTAAACTCCCCTTAAAGTATCCTAATATAACGTGTCATCTGTTTTCTGCTGGGACCCTGACTAATGCAGTAATACCTTACAGCTAAAGGCTTTTAGAGTTTCTCATTAATTTATTCACACTTGAATAACACTTTCTGAAGTTTTTTAAACTACAGATCTAGAAAAGCAAGTGTCCATATTTGATCCCTAGTCACTCTGCCGTAAGTAGAACTGAACAATCTCTTTGTTCTTGTAGTATACCATGTACTATAGGCTTTGTGTTTTTATTTCCATCTGTTGTTTCCTGAGAGGTTTTCTAGTTATGTAACATAAAAGCATGAAACCACTGGTTCTCATTTGATCTTTGTTTGATTCACTTTTTATCCTCTCTAAATTTTGGGCACACAAGTCTGTGAACGCTCCAAAGACAGGGAAGTGTTTTTCTACTTGCATCCTCTGCACCTAGCACAGCATCTGGAATGGGCTGGAACTCAGGACAGACATTCCAAATGAATGGAGAATCATGTCTATTCTTGGTCCCAGTTATTAGGGAACAAAGATCATCAGACAGTACACTTCTGAGAGAGCAAACATGAGAAAAAAAACTACTTGGTAATGAAGTTGGAGAGGTGTGTCGGGGAGAGGGCAAAGCAAAACGAGAACTTGGTTAGGGGCAATCAGAAGCTGAGGTAGCACAGACTTACATTCTTATACTTCTCATCTTCAAAAATTCAAAGATGACCACATTTTTTTCCTCTGAGCAAGTTATCCCATTTAAACATTCATGAATCAATCACATTAACTGACTTTTAACAAAAGGAAGAAAAAATGGTTTCTGCCTCATACATCTCAGTGATCTTGTGCTCAGTGGGTTGTCAAGTTGAAAGATTGCTTTTTACATTCCTAAGAATCTACTCTTCTCTGTGAACAAAAATTTATTTCAAAATAGAAAGGGAGGTTTGGGTTCATGTCCAATTTTCGACTCATATTGTACGACCTCTCTGACTAAGTTGTAAGAGCAGGTAATGCCTGAGACAAAATGAGAAAGTAATAGAATTATTTGAGAGAGTAAATAATGTTTTAGGGTTTTGTTTCATCAAGCCATGGCCATGAGAGATGATCTAGTCCAAACCCTTCAGTTGGCAGGTGGGGAGAGTAAAGCCTGAGGTCAGATGGGTGGTAGATCCAGTTTAGGGGCCAAAGTTCCCTGGCTTTTAGCAGCAAACCAACCATGAGGTGAGGGCTCTGGGCACCTGGACGAGTCCGGTGACAGAGGACTCAGCCCATGCTCTAAAGCCCACCCAGTGGCTGGCAGACCCTGGATAACGACAGGTGGAGCTGCACGGTGGAGAAGCAGCAGAGATTGGTGACAGCTGAAGGTGAGTGACTAGAGAAGAGGCCTGGAGGGCGAGACCCTGCTTTTAATTCTAAAGCATTGGAAATTTCCATCTTTGCATAGCACAGTGTGAAAAGAAAACATGGGAAAGGGAGGCCAGGGGAAGTAAACAGCATTCATGGCAAGCCTACCGCACTCTAAGTTCCTTCATCTTAACCTTTGCACCAATTTTGTGAGGTAGATAGTATCACCCCTAATTTACTTTCAATACTGTTAAAAAATTTTTACCATGTGCAAGAATTACATCAAAATTTTTAAATTAACTGTAAAACATTCAACTTTTTAAAATTAAGGAACTTCTCGGGAGTTATAAACCTAATGACAGAACAATTCAAACTAACACCTGTTGGTGCCAAAGCCTATGCCTCCAGACAAGGACCTGTAATGAGTTTTGTCCCCTAAAATCCTGACAAGTTGAGTCTTCAGAACATCTTTATTCCTATATATTATATTCTGAAGATTCGGTTTTTATTAAACTATGCCTGGCACTTGGTCATTGCTTTAAACTCTAGGATACTAAAACTTTAGGTTTTAATTTTACACTCTTATTCCCCCTCCTCTAATGAAGAATATTAATTAAGAATTCATACATTTTAATCATCCCAATTAAATTTTACTAGAGACAGTTTAGGGTATAGAATGTATAAACATGTTTATAAATATTCTAGAGTTAGCTGGGCTGTGAGGAAGCAGACATATTTATTTGTTCTTAGAAATCAATGTGAATTAGTTCATTTTTCTGGAAAGCAATCTGGTATTATTATTTTTTTTTTTAACTATAAACCTTTGTATATCTTTTTTCCACTTCAAAGAGAACACACCAAGGAAATAAGCCACACCAAAAACAAAAAAAATTAAGACATCAAAATCTTCACAGTATTGTTGATAATTGTGAACTTTATAAGTAATCTGTGTGCCCAACAATAAGAAGCAGATAAACAAAATGAAGCACATCAGGCCAATTTAAAATGACAAAAATGTGTGTGTCAACGAGTGTCAACTAATGAGCAAACTCTAGTCAACCTCAACTGGAAAAAGGTCACTGGCAATGGCACTAGCCCCACTGCTGCCTCTTCCTCTTCCTTGCCACCCGCTCTGAGTATTTCATTTCTTTGCTTTTGAGTCTAAGTTTACATCTTACCTTTCAAGAACACTGAACGAGAACCTCCTGAACTCTGACAGCCAGAACCCAATGTCCACACAATTCGGATACACAGATGTGGTCATTAGCTTCATCAACAATCACTTCATTCAGCACCTCTTCCTGGTCCACCACCTCCCCCACATCTCTCCCTCACCCCTGTATTCCCCTGTAATCTTATTTGGAGTTAGTAATCCTGATCAGCATCTATAAATATTTACTGGCACCTATGGCATGCCAGGCATTAGGCACTGGTGAATGAGACTGATGTGGTTTCTGTATTAACCCTCCTATAGGCCATTTCTTCTTTAAAAAGAAACAATCAAAAGTTCTCCAGATTCTACAGGCTAAATTTTCAACCCTAACTGTTAAGGACTGCAAAAGGGTAGAACCTAAACCTTTTTTACAACCAATTTTTTAAATTAAGAAATTAATTCCTAATTCATTTGATTCATAATTAATTCATTCCTAATGTAACTGTTATCCCTAATACTCTTGTTGGAATGTTTTCATGCCTTAGTGTAAAGGAGCAGGATTTGGGGTTAGTCCACACCTCAAATTCTGTTAGTTTGACTATAATATATGTGTGTGCAAAAATTTTTTTTCTTCTAAACTATTCAAAAGTAGATTGCATACACCATGACCCTTATTATAGTCAGGAAATTTAATAAGGAATTTGAATTAAGCTATAGTATACATTTCAGTGTCATTAATTGTCCTAATAATTTCCTTTATAAGCAGTTATTGTCTGGGTCAGGATCCAATCCAGGATCATTTATTTCATTTGCTGCCATATCAAAACCACAATAAGATATAACCTCACACCTGTTAGAATGACTAGTATCAAAAAGATGTGAAATAACAAGTGTTGGAGAGAATGTGGGGAAAAGGAAACCCTCATGCACTATTGGTGGGATTTCAGTTTGGTGCAACCACTATGGAAAACCAGTATGGAAAACCACTATGGAAAACCAGTATGGAGTTCCCTCAAAAAATTAAAAATAGAAATACTATATGATCCAGCAATTCTACTTCTAGACATTTATCCAGAGAAAACAAGAATACTAACTGGAAAAGATATTTTCACCCCTATGTTCATTACAACATTATTCACAATAGCCAAGATATGTAAACAACCTAAGTTTCTATTGATGGATGAATTGATTAAGAAATTGTGGCACAGATGTGCAATAGAATATTACTCAACCATAAAAAAATGAAATCTTGCCACTTGTGACAACATTTATGGACCTTGAGGCTATTATGCTAAATGAAATAAGTCAGAAAGAGAAAGACAAATATTATATAATCTCTCTTATATGTGGAATTAAAAACAAAAACCAAAAAATCAGTGCTTTCTCTTTTGCATGCTGCTTCCCTGTCTGGACAGAGCTGCCACTCATGAGGAACCAGAACACGTCCACATGCCATCAAGCCAGATCCCAAGCTCCATGAGGACAGAAGTTCTTTGATTTGGAAACTTACCCTATATATTTCTTCATGGGGCTGTTGATTTGGGTCTCCAAACAGCCTATTACTGTGCTGTAATCTGACTCCAGTTTGAATACAATTTAGATATAACTTTTCTGTATAGAAACAGTTATCTGGGACTGCTTTATTCCACCTGAGTCAAGTGAAAAACATGAGAAATCCATGAACTGGTGGTGATAAAATTAAATACAAAATGAATAATAAAATTTCCTGGCAGGCAAAACCTGTTAAGCCACATAGAAAACTAAATTCAACTTATTTCAAAAACATACGTAGAAGTTAATTTAGCTTATTTCTTGTAAACACCTCTGATTATCATAAAAGAAACTTGTCATCTCCCTAAAAAGGGTAAAAGATAATCAATCACTTTCAACTAATCGTCTGCCATGTGGAAATCCCCATTGTAATGACCAGTCATTTCAAAGGAGAAACAGCTTCCTCATTTTCACTTTGTACGCCATCCTGTAACATCATGTTGAGCTTCTTATTAGTTTTAATTTGAAAGCTCTCCATTTTAGAGTTTCCTTATATGCATAATAAACTCTTACTAAGTATGAAATAAACAAAAAAAAAAACACCTACCAAGCTCATAGATACAGTGAATAGATTGGTGGTTGCCAGAGGCAAGGGGTGGGGATGGAAGAAATGGGTAGAGAGGGTAAAAAAAAGAAAAGAGCACCAATTCCTATTAGTAAGGAATTGCATTATATGCCCTAAATTTCTGCTGGAGTGTCATTGCTCCTTGGTCCCTTCAAAGAAAGGAGTTAGAAATCATAAATTTAGCTAACACAAACTCCAATAAAGTTTCATAGGGTCCTTCTTTGTCTATCCACTCTCCATATTTGTATCTTCTTTCTTACATAATGGGGACCGTATCTCCCAACAAATCAATACATTTATTCCTTTGCTCAGTCCTACAATACACAAAAATTAGCTTTAGAATTGCTATTTCCACATTACTGTGAGGGGATAAAAAAGCTGCTAAGAAGAATTTAGGATTTGTTTGCACTTTTTCCTTTAGACAGGATATAGAGTCAAATTCCTATTTAGGTAAAAGTTACTTGGATTAATTTTTTTCTTTTCCTCTTTCAATGTGGTCATGACATTCATTAAAACTATAGTTGGGTTTATATGTCTCTAATTATATTCTGTTTTAGCAGTTTTTTTCATCCTTGTTGATTTATTTTTATCTTAACATATCTAGAATATTACCTGATAACTCTGAAGGCAAAATTACATGAAAAGGTACAGACAGCAAAGTGTTACTCTGCCCCTCTATTTCACATGTCTCCCCTACACATACTCTTTGTAGGTAACCAATTTTTTAGATTTGGTTTGTGAGAATAAGCAAATACACATACTTTTTTAAAGTTTCTCCTTCTCTCCTGCACAAAGGTAGCATACTATATATATATACTTTTGCAACCTGCTTTTTTCAATTAATATATCCTGGAAATCACTATCAGGTCATAGCAATCATCCTACCTAGAATTCCATTATGTGTTTGTACAAAATTTGTTCAACCACTCCCCTGGTTGGCCATTGAAGTAATTTCCAGTATTTTGCAATTACAAATAATTCTGCAATGAATCACCTTGTGTGTTTATTTTTGCATTGTTAGAGGCATAAATTCATAGTGAACTTCTGGAAGTAGAATACTGAGTTAGTATCATCAAATTCCCCTTTGTAGGAATGGTATCATTTGCCTTCCCGGCAGCAATGTTTCTTCATACCCTCTCCAACAGAATACAACAATCTCAAAGAGGAGGAATGGTATTTCAGTGTAGTTTTGATTTGAATTTTTCTTATGAATATAATTGAACATCTTTTGATATGTTTAGAGGCTATCTTATATAAGTAATTCATGAATCGATTCTCCTCATAAAAACTTGAAGCACTACAGATAAGTCCCTTTTAACCATCACCTACTATCTGGTCCCCTTTTTTTGTACCTACAGGTAACTACTGTGATCAATTTGGTGTACATCCTCTCAGTTCTTATCTAAAGTCTTTATATATGAATATATGTCCCTGTAGAAAGTACACCATATACTTTGGTAGGTTTTGATTTTGTTCTTTTTTTTTTCAATGTAGCATACATGCCCATCTGCACCTTAACTTTTTTTAGAAAGAAGTAAAACACTTTAATGTTCAGTGTTTTCAATGTTTTACAGTGCACTAAATAAATATTGGTTTTACTACTTTTCCATTTCTCTATACATTTATAACCAACAGATTTTTTAATGTTTTGATTTTTAAAAACTTTATTGTGGTAAAAATCACATAACAAAAAATGTATCATCTTAACCATTTCTTAGTGTATAGTTAAGTATATTCACATTGTTGTGAAACAGATCTGCAGAACTTTTTCATCTGAAACTATATGCACCTTGTTGATTTTTCATCTGAATTTCATCTGAAACTATATTCATCCTTGTTGATTTATTTTTATCTTAACATATCTAGAATATTACCATAACTCTAAGGCAAAATTGGATGAAAAGGTACAGACAGAAAAGTGTTACTCCTGCCCCTCTATTTACATAATTATTAAACAACTTCCCTTTTCCCCCTCTGCCACAATCCTGGTTACCACCATTCTACTCTGTTTCTTGACCAATTCAAGTACCTCATATAAGTAGAATCATACAGTATTTGTCTTTTGGTGACTGGCTTGTTTCACATAGCATGTCCTCAAGTTTCATGTGTGTTGTAGCATTTGGCAGAATTTCCTTCTTACTTAAGGCGGAATAATATGCCATTGCATGTGTCTACATTTTGTTTATCCATTCATCTGCTGATGGACGTCTGGGTTGCTTCTATGCCTTGGCTATTGTGAATCATGCTGTCATGAACATGATGTGCAAATATCTCTTCCAGACCCTGCTTTCGATTTGTTTGGGCATATACCCAGAAGTATGACAGCTGGATTATATATGGTAGTTCTATTTCTAATTTTTTGAGGAAACTCCTTACTGTTTCCCATAACAGTTGCACCATTTTACAATCCCACCAATAGTGCACAAGTGTTCCATTGTCCCCACATTCACAAATAAACAAATAACACTTGTTATTTTCTGGGTTTTGGATAGTAGCCATCCTAATTGGTGTGAGGTGATATTTCATGATGGTTTTGACTCGCATTTCTCTGATGACTAGTGATGTTGAGGATCTCTTCATCTGCTTGTTGAACATTTGTATATCATCTTTGGAGAAACAGCTATTCAAATCCTTTGCCCATTTTTTAATTGGATTATTGGATTTTTTGTTGTTGAATTATAGGAGTTCTTTATATATTGTGGATATTAACCCCTTATCTGATAAATGATTTGCAAATAGTTTCTCCCATTCTTTATGCTGCTTTTTGCTGTTGATTTTGTCCTTTGATGCAAAAAGTTTTTAAGTTTGATGTAGTACCATTTGTCTAATTCTGTTTTTGTTGCCTATGCTTTTGGCATCATTCAAAAATACCATTTCCAAGTCCAATGTCATGAAGCTTTTCCATGTGTTTTCTTCTAAGAGCTTTATAGTTTTAGGTCTTACATTTAGGTCTCTAATATGTTTTGAGTTAACTTTTGTATATGGTGTAAGTGTCCAATTTCATTCTTCTGCCTGTGGAAATCCAGTTTTCCCAGCACCATTTGTTGAAGACACTGTCCTTTCTCCATTGAGTGCTCTTAGTTAGCACCCTTGTAGAAGATCAACTGACCATGTCCTCCAACTTGGTTCTTTTTCAAAATTGTTTTAGTGATTTGAGGTCCCTTTTGAGATGCCATATGAATTTTAGGATGAATTTAGCAGCTTAATTTTTTAACTAAGCAATATTCCTTTATTTATCCACATTAGTACATGTATATCTATACTACCTTCTTGTAACAGTATTACAATTTCCTTTGACTATTACCCAAAATGATTGTTACTTAAGTTGTTTCCAATTTTCACTGCTTTTCATTGAGCTTGATTAAATGTTCCTTTAATTTTAAATTAGTCAATGGGCTTAAGTGATTATAACAAAATGGTCTTTTTAAATGTCATTTTAGCTAAATAAAAAATTAATACATAATTATTGTAGAAAAGTCAATGCAGAAAAATATAAAAACAAAAAACCCAAAATCCCACAAAAATGATAGGCAATGAAGTCCAGATTTGGAAGATTATAGTACAGAGATTAAATATTAGATTCCCCCATATTTTAGTGGAGGGAACCAGAAAATAAACAAATAAATAAATAGATAAACTAGAGAAAGTGAAACAAAGTAATAAGACTTCTATTCCAGATAGATTGGCCAGGGAACTTTCTGAAGAGGTTATTTTTTAATAGAATATTGAATGAAAAATGGAATAAATTATGTGGATATCTGGAAGATGTACATTCCATGCTCAGGGAAGGATGACTACAAAGGTTTGAGATAGGAATATGTAAAGATATTGGAAGAAGAGGAAGGAGATTGAGTAACTGGAACCAGATGAAAGATACTGAAAGAAGTAAGTCATGAGGTTGGAAAGGTGGACTTTTGGGACTAGGCTATGTCAGGTCTTATGGGCTAAATTGAGGGATTTCATTCTAAGAGTGGTTACATAGGCCACTGGAGGGTTTGGGGAATGAGAGGCAAAGGCAAAAGAATAGACGTCAGCTAAGAGGGCAATTGCAGTGGTCCAGGAGACAGGTTATGGTAGCTGTGGTGAGATAAATAGGGCAGTCTCAAGAAGACGCAGGGCTCACACTCAGGGGCTAGGGTTCAGTATCAGGATTGCCCAGCAAGGCAGTGCTATTCCCTGCCTCACCTTCAACAACTGTCTCACCTTCTACCTTCAAGAAATCTAAGCCTGGAGCAGACTGTTAGGATCCAACCTCAGCTCTGCCCCTTACTAAGTGTATGATCCTGAATAAGTTAATTTTCTGTGCTTCATCTTCTCTACTTCCTCATCTGTAAAATGGAGATGATCTATCTCTTAGATTCTTGTGAGGATTCTTGTGCTTTATTACATGCAAAATATCTAGAAAAATGCCTACGACCTGACATAAAAGGCATCAATAACTTTAGCTAATAATATCATTACTAGACATTTTCAAAATCTTGAATATGCTGTATCTCTCTCACCTGTAAACTTGGGCACCTGTTCTTTCCTATGTCTGAAAGTACTTTGCTTAATTAATTCCAAACTCATCTCAGCCTCAATGTCACTGCATCCAGAACTGTCCTGATCCCCTGGACTACTCTCAAGTCTCCTCTTGTCTCTTCCCTCACCACGCTATACTCCCCTCCAACAGTGACCCCATATTTTTCAATAATCAGTTGTTGAATATTTTAACAAGAACAAAATGTTCATCTATCCACTCAACAAATATGAATTCAAAGAAAACTCAAGCCTAGGTACTATGCTAGGTGCTGGGTCAAGAACAGTGAGCAAAATTGGGCTGAACACACTGCCTGGGCTCTTGGAGTTTCGTCTAGTGATGGATGATCAAAATAATGACAAAAATGAGTGTTAAGTATGGAAGGGAGAGACTCAGGTCTATAAAAGCATATCGCAAAGAAAGCTGGCCCTGACTGGATGAGTGAGATAAGGTAGGTGAAGAAGAGCGTCTGGGGGGGCTGAGGAAGCCACAGGAGGCTGGTGGCCTAGCTCCATATTACATACTCTCTCTGTGATTTTACTCAGGACTGCCTCTGCCCAGCATCAAAAGTGAGACATGCACTCCATATTACTGCTGATAATTCCCTGAGAAAGTAGCACCTGAGCCAAGAAAAATCCATATCTGTCACAGAGGTGAAGGGGTGAGAGTAGGATAGAGTGGAGGAGTGGAGCTGAGGCCCAGGGAAATGAGTGGGTAGGGAGGTTCTGGAATGGCAGGCAGTACAGGACATTTGGAACATGAGAGCAAGAGGAGGGTAGTGGGAGAATGGCTGGAAAGAGTAAGGGTAGGTAGAGCCTGGCAGGCCTTCCAAAAAATTCCAAACTTATCAAAAGTAATCAAAAGCCCCAGGAAGGGCCTTGTTTGTTTTTGTTCCATTTTGTTCTATTTGCATTGTGGTGATGTGACAGGGCCTGTGTTTTGAAAGTATTATTGAAACAACTGCATTGGTGGAGCGCTCTACCTAGTGCACCTGCCCAGGTGCCAGAAGATCCAGGCAGCAGAGTGGTCCAGGGGAGCAGCACCAGTAACTTGCCCTGAGTAGAGGCAGGAAATGGAGAGAAGTTGACCAGTTCAAGAGATTTCATTACCTGTATGTTGTGGGCTGAACTGTATCCCCTACGAAATTTATATGCTGAAGCCCTACTCCCAAAACCTGAGGATGTGACTGGATTTGAAGACACAGTTTTTAAAGATGTAACTAAGGTAAAATGAGGTCATTCTGATCCTATTATGACTGGAATCTTTATTAGAAGAAATGATTAGGACACAGGCACAGAGGGACACCATGTTAAGACACAGGGAGATGGCCATCTACAAGCCAAAGAGGGAGGCATCAGAAAGAGCCAAACCCACCATTTTCATCTCAGATTTCTAGCCCTCAGAACTCTGAGAAAACAAATTTCTATTGTTTAAGCCACCCAGTCTGCGGTATTTGTTATGCTAGCCCTAGCAAATTAATACTCTGTGCAAAAAAAAAATTTAGGTGAAGAACAGAATCTTTGAAAAATAAAAATATACTCAATTTATTCTAATTAAAATCAGGGCTGTGTAAGATGGTAAAATTCAAACAAAAGAGCATTTCTTCAGTATTCCCAGCGATGGCTTCTGTGACACATCTGTACTGCCCCTAAAATGAGGAATAAAGAACACAAGTGACATAAAATGTTAGATGCTTCTATTTTGAAAGACTTTTATAAGAATTTTGTCTTACTTAGGAGGAAGCCGCTTAAATCGAATTGGTTATCACTTTGTCAGTTTTCTAATGAGGTGAAATTTTTGAATGCCTTTGAATTTAGCAAGGATAAATCCATTTATTTCCCAATTACAAAAGGATGCTTTTTAACAATTGTTTGCAACTAGTCTATGAGATTTTCAAGCATTACATATAATTTGTAACAAAATAGGTAAAGAATATACATTGTTAAAGTTTATTTTAAAATAGTCACCAAAAGTGAAATGTGCGAAATTTCATTGCTAGTTATCTAATACAAACATCTAAAGTGACATTATTATTCAAGGAGGCAGTTATGAGTTATACAGAGTGATGATACAGTGCTTTCACCCAAGGATCACTCAACATATTAACAAAGAGCATTTGCATTACTTTTAGCCATGTATGTTAAAGGGAAAAAATGAAGTGAAAAAAACCTCCTTTTGTGTAACTTCAATTTTTCCATATTCTACAGAAAGATGAAATAGGAAAATACCCAAAGCCAAGTAAAAGTGAAAAAAAACAAACTTGAACATCTTACTCTTGAATCACTACTTTAACAGTTGTGAAGTGCATGTTTCAAATTCTTAACACATCTGTTGCTGCAAAAGGTTAAGAAAGTACAAAATGATTTTTGAACAATACCTTAGAAAATCGTATTCCCTTGTAGGAGAATGCTACTGTTGTATTCACAGTCTCTATAAACAAAATACAAAATACAAAATACAAAAAGTTATTGGTCATCATTAGGTGATTTCTGTTTGTTTTAATATGGAGTGAACCTTTTATAGTTTTACTACTGGCAGGAGCAGTCCCAAGCAAAAGTTTACACAGAAATAACAAATCTTACACCCTGGCTACAATTCTCCTGTGTCTTCCTGTTACCCCAAGCCTCTCTCAGTACCAGCCTATATCTCCTCCCTTAGAAGATATAAACTTTTAAGGCCTATTGGTCTCAATAGTGAATGATGAAAAAGCTAGTGCTAATATACTTCATCCCAAGTTATATATGCACATATTTAATGCTGCTGCTCCTTTAGCAGGGTATAATAGAGAATATTCTTTCTAAAGGTGGAGGAAAGATTTGGGAGGCAGCCAGGATACCAAAGTTCTTTCCAGTTTCTCCATACTGGAGAAAATATAAGTATTTAGTCAATGTTGAAATGCACAGTCATGGGCCTGGCCCAACAGAAGCTGAGAAACACAGTATCAGAAGTACAGGAAAAACCAGACTCCACTGACCAAATCAGAAAGAACAGCAAAGGAGTGAGCTTATAGGGTAAGGATAGAATTTTAAAATAGAAATATTTTAAATCTCCAACAAAAGCAATAGTGACCAAAAATATTTTTTAAAGTAATATAGTCAAATGGAAAACAATAATGGTTATTGTTCTCAGAATTGGCTAAAGATAATCCTTAATAGCAAATGAACAGATTATATCTGCATGTATATTTCTATTCTTGCAAAAAAATTTATTAATTTTTTTCTGATGTGTCCTTATTAGGGATGTTAATACACTAAAATGTTGGTTCTTTAGCTTAGTAAAGTGATAATGTCCACATGATCTTTTGATCTTTTATTCAAGGCCAATCCAGTTCCAATTTAATAGTTCAACAAATATTTATTGAAAGCCTACTATGTATCAGGAACTGAGGAGACAAAGGTTGTACAACACTGTTCTTTCCCTCAAAGAGTTAAAGTTTACTGGGGATATAGACATTCAAAGTAATCATTCCAAATACAATATGCAAAGAAAAGATGCAGTAAGGACAAATGTACTATAGATTTTCAGTAATAGTGATGGCTGTGGAGCCAGAAGTATTTGAACTTGAATCCCAGCATCTCTACTTACTCATGTGTGACCTTGGGTAAGTCACTTAACTTCTCTGTGTCTCAATAGCCATTTCTTACGATAGCCATTTCTTGACTATTGTAAATAGTGCTGCGATAAACATAGGAGTACATATGTCTTTTTCAAACTGGGCTGCTGCATTCTTTCTTTTTTTGGTATCATTAATCTACAGTTACATGAGGAACATTATGTTTACTAGACTCCCCTCATCACCAAGCACCCCCCACAAACCCCATCACAGTCACTGTCTATCAGCATACTAAGATGCTGTAAAATCACTACTTGTCTTCTCTGTGTTGTACAGCCCTCCCCGTGCCCTCCCCCCATATTATACATGCTAATCATAATGCCCCCTTTCTCCCCCCTCACCCCCATCCCTCCCTTCCCTCCCATCCTCCCCAGTCCCTTTCCCTTTGGTAACTGTAAGTCAATTCTTGAGTTCTGTGAGTCTGCTGCTGTTTTGCTCCTTCAGTTTTTTCTTTGTTCATATACTCCACATATGAGTGAAATCATTTGATACTTGTCTTTCTCCACCTGGCTTATTTCACTGAGCATAATACCCTCTAGCTCCATCCATGTTGTTGAAAATGGTAGGATTTGTTTTCTTCTTATGGCTGAATAATATTCCATTGTGTATATGTACCACATCTTCTTTATCCATTCATCTACTGATGGACACTTAGGTTGCTTTCATTTCTTGGCTATTGTGAAAAGTGCTGCAATAAACTTAGGGGTGCATCTGTCTTTTTCAAACTGGGCTGCTGCATTCTTAGTGTAA
The DNA here is from genome assembly GCF_030020395.1 of Manis pentadactyla. Lineage (NCBI taxonomy): Eukaryota > Metazoa > Chordata > Mammalia > Pholidota > Manidae > Manis > Manis pentadactyla. The sequence goes on from NC_080021.1 coordinate 63,432,440, forward strand.
ATTCCTAGGAGTGTAATTCCTGGGTCAAATGGTATTTTGAGTTTTTTGAGAAACCTCCATACTGCTTTCCACAATGGTTGAACTAGTTTACATTCCCACCAGCAGTGTAGGAGGGCTCCCCTTTCTCCACATCGTCGCCAACATTTGTTGTCGTTTGTCTTTTGGATGTTGGCCATCCTAACTAGTGTGAGGTGATTGTTCCATTCATTTATATGTCTATTTTTTTGCCAGCACCACACCATTTTGATGACTATAGCTTTATAATATAGTTTGAAATCAGAGAATGTGGTACCTCTAGCTTTGTTCTCTTTCCCAAGATTGCTTTGGCTCTTTGTAGTCTTTTGTGATTCCAGATGAATTTTAGGATTGTTTGTTCTAATTCTGTAAAAAATGTTATTGGTATTTTGACAGGGACTGCACTGGATCTGTAGATTGCTTTGGGTAGTATGGCTGTTTTAACATTGTTAATTTTTCCAATGCCTGAGCATGGAATATCTTTCCATATTTTTTTCTATAATTTCTTTCACCAATGTCTTATAGTTTTCCGAGTACAGGTCTTTCATTTCTTAAGTTAGAAAAATTAAGGTTACATTTATTTCTAAGTATTTTATTTTTTATTTTATTCTTTTGACGGAGTTGCAAGTGGGATTGCTTTTTAATTTTTATTTCTGCTAATTCATTATTAATGTATAGAAATGAAACAGATTTCTGTATATTAATTTTGTATCCTGACACTTTGCTGAATCCAGTTATTTGTTCAAAGAGTTCTTGGTGGATTCCTTAGGGCTTTCTATATATAGTATCACATTATCTACAAATAGTCAGTTTTATTTCTTCCTTACCAATTTTCAGGGACTTTTTATTTCTTTTTCATGTTTGATTACTATGGCTAGGACTTCCAATACTATGTTGAAGAAAAGTATCAAGAGTGGTAATCCATATCTTGTTCCTCATCTTAAAGGAAAAGCTTTCAACCTTTTATGATTAATTTTGATGTTAGCTGAGGGTTTATCATATATGACCATAATTATGTTAAGATATGTTCTCTCTAAACCCACTTGTTGAGAGTTTTTATCATTAACATATGTTGAATTTTTATCATTAAAAGATGTCAAATGCTTTTTCTAGATCTATTGAGATGATCATATAGTTTTTATCCTTCATTTTACTACTGTGGTGTATCATGTTGATTGATCTGTGGATATTGAACCATCCTTGGAATAACTCCCACTTGATTGTAGTGAATGATACTTTTAATGTATTTTTAAATTCAGTTTGATAGTATTTTGTTGAGGATTTTTGCATTTATATAATCAAGGTTATTGGTCTATAATTTAATTTTTTTGCAGTGTCTTTGGTTTTGGTATCATGGTGATGCTAGCCTCATAAAATGAATTTGTAAGAATTCCTTCCTGTTATATTTTTTGGAATAGTTTGAGAAGGACAGGTATTTACTCCTTTAAATGTTTAGTAGCATTCACCTGTGAAGCAATGTGGCCCTGAATTTTTATTTGGGAGTTTTTTGATATCTGATTCAACTTCATTACTAGTAATTAATCTCTTAAGATTTTCTGTTCCTTATTGATTCAGTCTTAGAAGATTGTATGTTTCTAGGAATTTATCCATTTCTTCTAGGTTATATAATTTATTGGCATATATGTTTTCTAGTAGTTTGTTATAATCCTTTTTATTTCTGTGGTGCCAGTTATAACTTCTCTTTTGTTTCTGATTTTATATATTTGAGTCCTCACTCTTTTTTTCTTGAGTCTGGCTAAAGGTTTTCAATTTTGTTTATCTTTTCAAAGGCTTATCTCTTAGTTTCATTGATTTCTTTTTCTTTTTCTTTTTTTGGTCTATACTTTATTTATTTCCATTTTGATCTTTATTATTTGCCTCTAGATCTAGAAAAAGCATTTGACATCTTTTAATGATAAAAATTCAACATATGTTAATGATAAAAACTCTCAACAAGTGGGTTTAGAGAGAACATATCTTAACATAATTATGGTCATATATGAAAAACCCACGGCTAACATCAAAATTAATCATAAAAGGTTGAAAGCTTTTCCTTTAAACAAAGCTTTGGCTTTGTTTCTTCTTCTTTTTCTAGTTCCTTTTGGTGTAAGGTTAAATTGTTTATTTAAGGTTTTCCTGCTTTTCTTAGGTACACTTGTATCACTATGAACTTCCCTCATAGAAATGCTTTTGTTGTGCCCCCAAAGATTTTAAACCATTGTGTTTACATTTTCTTTTGTCTCCTTGTAATTCTGGACTTCCCCTTTAATTTATTATTGGTTGGTTGCTACTAAATGACCTATTGGTCATTTAGTAGCATGTTTTTTAGCTTCCACTTGTTTGTGTTTTTTTCTTGTAGTTGATTTCTAGTTTTATACCATTGTTGTCAGAAAAGATGTTTGGTATGATTTCAATCTTATTAAATTTATTGAGGCTTGTTTTTTGTCTTAGGTTTGATCTATCCAGGAGAATATTCCATGTGCATCTGAAGAGAATGCTTACTCTTCTGATTTTGAATGGAATATTCTGTAGATATCTCTTAAATCCATCTGATCTAATGTGTCATTCAAAACCAGTTTCCTTACTGATTGTCTGTCTGGAAGACTCTATCCACTGATGTAAGAGGAATGTTAAAATTCCCAACTATTACTGTATTTTTGTCATTTTCTCCCTGTATGTCTGTTAATACATGTTTTGTATATTTAGATGCTCCAGTTTTGGAGACAGAGATACTTAGAAATGTATCTTCTTGATGGGTTGATCCTTTATCATTATGCAATGCCCTTTTTTATTTCTTTTTAGACTTACTTTTAAAGTCTGTTTTGTTTGATGTAAGTACTGCTTCCCCCAGCGTTTTTTTTCCCTTTCCATTTGCATGGAATATCTTTTTCCATCCCTTCACTTTCGGTCTGTATGTATGTAGGTCTAAAGATTGTCTCTTGTAGGCAGCATATAAATGGATCATTTTTGTTATCTATTCAGTAACCTTATGTCTTTTGAATGGAGGCTTTAGTCCCTTTCATTTAAAGTAATCATTGACAGGCATACAATTATTGACATTTTGTTGTTTTCTGGTTGTTTTGTAGTTTTTCTCTATTCCTTTCTTCTTCCTTTGTGATTTGATAACTTTCTTTAGTGTTATGTTAGAATATCTTTCTCTATTTTTCATGTATCTCCTGTAGGATTTTGGTTAGTGGTCACCATGAGGTTCATATATAATATCCTATGCACATAGTAGTCTATACTGTTGATGGTCACTTAAGTTCAAATACATTCTAAAAGCACGACCTTTTTACTCCTTCCCTCCATGTTTATGTATATGATATCATATTTTATACCTTTTATTTTGTGCATCCCCTATCTTTTGTAGATTTAATTGATTTTACTACTTTTGTCTTTTGCACTTCACACTAGCCTTTAAATGATTCATCTACTAGCTTTACTGCATATTTGCTTTTAGCAATGAAATATTTTCTTTTCATAATTTTCTTAGTTCTAGTTATGGCCTTTTCTTTTCCACTTAGAGATCCTTTTAACATTTCTTGCAAGACTGGCTTGGTGGTGGTGAAGTCCTTTGATTTTTGTTTGTCTGAGAAATTATTTACCTCTCTTTTAATTCTGAATGATAACTTTGCTGTGTAGAGCATTCTTGGTTGTAGGATATTTTCTCCTTTCAGCACTTTGAATATATCAAGCCACTCCCTAAAGGCCTACAAAGTTTCTGCTGAAGAATTAGCTGATTACTTTATGGAGTTTTCCTTGTATGCAACTATTTGCTTTTCTCTTGCTGCTTTTAAGATTCTCTCTTCATCTTTAATTTTTGACATAATTATTATGGTCTTGGTGTGGACCACCTTGGGTTCATCTTGTTTGAGGCTTTCTGTGTTTCCTGGACCTAGATATCTGTTTTATTCCCTACAGTAGGGAAGTTTTCAGCTATTATTTCTTTTAAAAAGTTTTCTGCCCCTTTCCCTCTCTTTCCTTCTAGGACCCCTATAATGTAAATGTTAGTATGCTTTGTGTTGTCCCAAAGATCCCTTAGCCTATCCTCAATTTTATTTATTTTTGTTGTTGTTGCTCAACTTGGGTGCTTTCCACTACCTGTCTTCCAGATCACTGACCCATTTTCCTGCACTCACTAAATTGCTGTTGATTCCCTCTAGTGCATTTTTCACTTCAGCTACTGTATTCTTCAACTTTGATTGGCTCTTTCTTATATTTTCTATCTCTTTTTTGATGTTCTCACTGAGTTCACGCACTCTTCTCTCAAATCTGGTAAGCATCTTTATGGCCTTGAACTCTTTATCTTACAGATTGTTTATTTCCATTTCAGTTAGTTCTTTATGGAGGTTTTGTCTTGTTCTTTCATTTGGGACATATTAAAATATTCCTCTGTCTCCTCATTTTCTTTGACTTTCTGTGTTTCTTTTATGAATTAGGCTGAACATCTACCTCTTCCAGTTTGAAAGAGTGACCCTGTGTAGGTACATTCCCTGTGTAGGCTATGTGTGCCTCATGGTTTTGGCTGGCCAGCTGCAGCTGGAATGGGAGCAGGCCAGGATCCTGGGGCACTCAACACCAATGTCACCCTGAAAGGACAGCTGGAGCTGAATCAGGGGTGGGCCAGGGGTTCTGAGGCACTCTGCACTGGGGTCACCTTAGTGGGATGATGAGCTGGAGTGGGCAGTTTTGGGGTTGGGCAGCATGTCCCACAGGGCTCTGTACCAGGGTCACCCTGGCAGGATGACTGGAGCTGGAGTTGCCACAGTTGGGGAGGGGTAAGGCAGGGGGCATCCAGGGTACACTGCACAGGGGCTGTGCGAGTAGGATGGCTGAAGCTGGAGTGGGACTCAGTCAGGGGTGTCCCTGAGTACCTCACCCCTGGGCCACTTTGTCAAGATGACTGGAGCTGTAGTAGGTACAGACTGGGGGTGTTCTGGTGTGTACCATGCTGTGGCTGCCTTGCTGGTATGGTTGGAACTGGTATGGGATAGGGGCCTGGGCCAACATGGTGGCTCCAGCAAGCCAGCTAGAGCACCAGGACCCTGTTCCCATATATACTATCAAGGTGGAAGGGAAGCATAAACAATGGCACTCAGCAGTGCCTCCAAATCTAGAGATTTTAGCAGTTATCCCACCATTTCGCAGATGCTCTAGTGTGAGTAATGGATTTCTTTCACTTCTACTTTAGTTGCTCTTCAAAGTGCTGGTGTTTGCTCTACCCCATGTGGTTGACTCTGTGCACAGGCCCCTCACTGATATCCCTTCCTACTGCGGATTAGCATTGGTGGAGGGGTGCCTGTCATTACTGTGTCTCTGCCTCTCCTACCCTTCTCTATGTGGTCCCTCTATCTTTTTGTTGCGCAGAAGCTGTTCGATTGGCCCTTGGTCCTTCTTCAGGAGGAATTGCTGTATATGTAGGTATTCAGTGTGTCTGTGGAAAGAGGTAAGTTCAGGGTCTTCCTACTCCACCATATCGGACCACCTCCACATCAATACTTCTTAAATCAGAATGTCCTGAGCTCACGCTCACATAGTCAGATGCTAAACAGACATGTTTAATCAAATGTTCCAAAATTACCTTGAGCGCAACATGCCCAAATCAGAACTTACTATCTTTCTCTTTAAAATCTGCCCTTTCTTTTGCATACAAACTTTCAGATAATGTCACTTCTATCCATCCAGTCACTGGCCCTTGAGCATTCTTGATTTTACCTAACCTCTGCCACATCCAAATCGATCAACATGTCTTGCCAGTTCTGTCTCCCAATACACTCTCTTTCATCTCATCCCCTCTATTCCCAGTGCCTCCATCTTTGTTCAATCATGGTCTCTTACACAGCCTCTCGGCTGCTCTTTCTTCCATCCAAGTTTCCTGCTTTAGCCAACCCCCATCTCTTTCCATATGGACACTAGCTATTTGCAAAAATGGAAATCTCAGTGGGCCATCCTGGTCTATAAATGATAGGATGCAGGCCAACATTTTGTGCATGACTAACTTGCTGACTCCTGCCCCCTTTTCTAGGCTCATCTCCAGCAATTTTCCACATGCACATTCTGCTCTAACTACAAAAAAAAAAATCTATTCTTCAAATAACCATATTATTTCATGGCTAGATGTTTTTGCATATGCAGTCTCTTCTCCCAGAAATGTCCTTTCTTCTCACTTTCTGATGTTTTCAGATTCAAGACTAATAAACTACTCTCTGAAACCTCATCTGAGTTCTCCTGTCACAGTAAATGTACAACTATATAGTTAAAACTAAGAGCTTTCTATTAGTGTTTAGGACATTTCATTATAATTTTTATTCCTGTGACTGTCTTTCCCAGAACAGACTGATCTTTGAGGTGAGACACCCTAATCATTCAACTTTGGATCACCAGAGCCTAAATAATAACATGCTCATATTAGGTAAAGCAGACATTTGTGGAAGGAAAGGAGGCAAGGAGAGAAGAAGCAAGCAGGCTAGATTGAATCTGACACATCTTAGATCTCAAGAATGTGAAACTTGAAAAATTCATATAAAATGTCAACATAATTCCACAGAGGTTATGTGAAATAACTGTAAAAGAGTTGTTTTAAAAAACAGTAATCTGCCAAGAGGATTTTTTTTTTCCCAAAGAGAAAGCACAGAGCAGTAGATTTTAAGATTCAGAAGGCTACTTTTAGTAATTTCAAAATGACCAAGGGTACTTTACTGAACCACTGTAGGCATCAGTTTCCTCACCTGTAAAAATAACAGGACTGTAAAGTCAGGAACAAAAGAAGTATTCCTATTACTCACATGAATGTTTATTACTCAATAACCATAATTCCTAAATTCTTACTTCAAGCACTGTACTAAGTTGTTTCATACATGATATCTAATTTAATCCTTAAAATCATGTAAAATAGATTTCACTTTTTCTATTTTATAGATGACAAAAATGAGGTTAATAGAGACTAAATAATATACCCAAAGTCAGATTACTGGTAGGTGGAAAAACGGATAGACTCAGGTCTTCGTGACTCTAAGCCCAGACTCATAATCAGTGCCAGCTCCATGATTTATATATGGCTTGTGCAGTAGCAGACAAGTTAGAGATGTGGAGAGATGGTTGACTAAGAAACACACCATGAACATTTTTTTGCATAGAATTCACACTGATTACTTAGAAAATGCTTTCTTAATGACTGCTAGAAAATGTATAATCAAATTGATGCCCATGTTAAAGAAAGCATAAGTCTTTGTTATGAATTTTCAAACTACCCTCATTCCATTAATTCCCTATCCTTATTTTTCATTTTGTCCCATCTGTATCTAATTTATGCTATATTGTTAAATTTAATGTATTCACGTAAACTACCTGAAATCTCTTTTTAAGCAAGAAAGCACACAGGTTAATGATAAAGGATTATATGGGCAAACATTCAACTGCAACAGTAGTAAAAAAAATTAATAAAACAATTAGGTGTAAGTTTTCTACTTAAAGTTTTTTTAAACTTCTTTTTTTAAATGATAATGCCCAATGTTAATGAGACAGAGATTAAACTACCACACATACACATTACTGATGGTACAATGTATAAATTGGTACAGTCCTTTAGAAAAGCAATTTGACCTTATGCAAACAAAACTACAAAACTATTTAAGCTCAGAAATTTCCTGGGAGTTATCTGTAACTACTTCCTCAAAACATGGGAGCATTCAAATCTAAAATATGAGAAAAATTATACACAGAAATATATTTATTATATTATTATTTATAATAGTAGAACTATCAAAAGGAAACTAAATGTCCAACAGGAAAATGGTTAAGTAAAACAGGGCATACCCACTAAGGGAGATGTTTCACTATGTAATACTTCTATTCTGATTTTTGGTCCATATGGATTATTTAGTCAAAGTTCTAAATAAATATTTTAAAAGAAAATAATGATAGCATACTTACAACTTCATAAGCGATATGCATTAAAAAGTGAGAAGGAAATACTCCAAAATGTTTTTAGAAATACGTTTCTCTGAACTATATATTGTTTTGTAAATTCCAATTTTTGGTAACATGACAGTATGATATTTATAAACTTTTAGACTATTTAAGATTCTAGTTTAAAAATTATTAAGGAAAACTTCATGGGCTTGCATTAAGTGACCTTTAAGGTCCTAAACTCTGAAATTTTATAATTCTGTGAATAATTCCAGGAGAGAAAAAATGGGGGGGAAGACATTGAAGAAATCAATGCAGCTGTATAGAAAAATCTACTGAATTTCAATGAAAAATAATAAATGTCATGTTTAAAAAAAATCCATAACCAAGGTAAAAGTTTCCTTAATCTGAACAAGATAAATTTCAATAATCCTTCAAACACACTGAAATTAAGTGTTAATAATAATTCAGCGATATAACTGCAAAATATTTTTTAAGCTGCTGGAAATAATGAGTTATTATCAGAAAAGGAACTCAACCTTTCTCAGTGTATTTAATTTTCATAACATTCTCATAAAGTATTATATTCTATTCTGAGAGTAACATGGATTGCATGCTTACCTCCCTTCAGAGCTCTGCAAAAAGAATAATCATCATTAGCTCCTCGGCAAATAACTTCTTTGCGCACTGGAAAATCCACGGAGTTAGCAGATAAATATATATTGAAATATAATTTTTTTATGTCTCTTCCTTAAAAAGAAAAGAATTCCATTAGCCCCACAAACAATAGATTCTTTTATAAATAAAATTAACATTTATTGTATACTTAAAAAATGCCCTGTACTTTCCTACATTATTTCATTTAATCATCACAGCTACTTATAATATGGATATTGTTATCTTAGTTTTAGATGAGAAAACTGAGAAGAACAAATCATAGGGTCTGTTTCAAACAGCAGTCCCATAGCCCACTCCACAGACTTTAACCTGAACCTCTCCAAAAGCAGAAATGCAGGAATGTTTGCAAAAGTTGAAGAGCTGTTTTCACATGGAATTCCTTGAAACACGGGCACATGATAATAATAACTGCAGTGGTTTCAATGACAATGCAGTACAAGGGGCCTTCTTCCATTTCTGCATGAAACACAGAATGATTCCAGTCTTCAGTGACTCCAAAAAAGGAAATGCTGCTTTGACATCTCAGTGGTTTATATCTTGAGAACTTTCTTGCCCTTGGTCATTACTGTGGTCATATTAGGCATGTGAATAATGGTCAAAGTGAGGTACCATTTGTATGGTTCAGCAGGATGGGGTTATCAATGTGGGTGTTAGAGTGAGAGACAAGAAACATAAACATAGTGGCTGTCACAGGGCAACAAAGATTATTCTTTAGCTCACCGAAGACCATTCCAGGTACTTCCAGATTAATTTTGAAGGAGGCTTATGGTCCAGCTTTATTTATTTGCCAATAGGTTAATAGCATACAAATAATTTACTAGCACGGCTATAAAGTCTTAAAACAAATCATTTTTATTCCCAACCTATTTCTGGTACAAGTATATACTTACAGCTCTTATTGACTTTAAATAGAGATAGAGCTATAATATTAAGATTGATTTCTATGAATGTAGCCCCGCACTTTATACAGATATTCTAATACTCTAGAGAAACTCGTATAATTGTGAAGCACTATAAAAAATATGAGTGAGTAATTCTTTTGTTACTGAATTACTATATAGTTGACCCTTGAAAAACACAGGGTGTGAGCAGCACAGGTCTACTTACATGTAGATTTTTTTCAATAAATATATTGGAAAATTTTTTGGAGATTTGTGACAATTTGAAAAAAGATTTATTTTCTCTAGCTTACTTTATTGTAAGAATATGGTATATAATACATATACAGAATATGTGTTAGTTTGCTGTTTATGTTATCAGTAAGGCTTCTAGTTAATAGTAGGCTATCAATAGTTTTTGGGAAGTCAAAATTATATGTGGATTTTCAACTGTGTACGGTTGGTGACCCTAGCCCCACATCAGTCAAGGGTCAACTGTTATGTTATATAAATATCATATTTAGTGAATGGTTAAGGTATTTGTGGTGACAGTAGTACCCAAACCTCCCTTCCAAAGAACCTGCCTGGAGGAGGATGATTGGCAGACAGCCTTCAGCTGTTGCAACTTCAGATCCATCCCAGCACTCATTCAGGAGCCAAAATCTCACAGACTACTCCTATTATGACTAAACTGCAAGAACACTGGAGCAAGCCTACTCCCTCCTGTCATTTAAACACTTATGACAGGCCATCTTTGCTCTCAAGCTCTCCATTAACCTAGCTGAAAGTATCTTGGGAGGCATTCACCAAATTGCCTTGGAATTCTCCTTCCTTCCTTCCCTCTCTCATTTTAAAGGGATTAAGCCTTCACCTCAGTGTGAATTCTCTACTTCTCTATTCTGAGTTTCTTTTCCCTTTATTGCTTACAGCATTTCCCTCAATAAATCTCTTGTATGTCTACTTCCTTCTTGGTATCTGTCTTTCAGAGAACCCTAAGTGATAACTGTATTGCATTATTCCTTGGGCTCCAAAGGATATAATCTGCTTTCTGTGTGTAAGGGCAAGGGGTTCACTTGAAAATGAGGTAATTCATTATGTAAATAATCACTCCTGCCAAACATCTAGGGCAAAAGCACACCACATAGACTGGAAAAAAAAATTTGATGAAAGGGTAATAAATTGTAGAGTCTTAACCTGACAAAAATTTAGATTATTTCTTTTACTCTTGGCAATTCACAGTACCTACCACAATGCTTGAAATATACTATGCATTTACTTAGTATTTTTTAATGAATAAAAAGTGAATACGGAAAAAAGTGTCAAAATATACATTGAACAATTAGATTCAGGAAAATGAAAACAGAAGTCTACTTATTGTCCATCATTTCTGGGTTCTCAGATACCTTTTATCTTAAAACTGGAGAACTAAAATCAAAGGTGGAAATGTTTCTTTAAGCTTACTTATGTGAAAGTACTTTGTAAAGTACAAGCTTCAAATATAATGTAAATGATAGAGATAATGAAAACAATAAAGACAATGATGACAATTAGAATGGAAGTTTCCTGGAATCCTAGGGCTTACAGGAAACAAAACTGACTGGTAGGAGAGGATGAGAGTTTTGTGTGTTTTCACAGACATTCAGATCCAGCCCAGTGCTATCACTGTTGCCCAATTTAGTTTTAATAAGTTGATGACAAGTAAAATCATAGAAAGGAAAAATGAGATACAACACAAACAAAAACATTGCCTTCTTTCATGTTATCATCATCATATTTTTTTCTAGAAAGCTCATCTTTAGAAAAAAGAGTCCTGGCTTGCTTTTACACAGATCTTTGACTAGCGGAAACTCAACTTTACTTATCAGCTGGATAGATAATGGGTGACAAAGGATATGCCTATTAGATTGTTAGAAGTCTCAAGTTATTTCCATTTTTACCCCCATACCATTATGTAACCTCTTCCCCGTGAGTGTGAGCTAGCCTAGTGACTTCCTTCTAACAAATAGAATAAGGAAGGTGATAGAGTGACACTTCCATGATTAGGCTATATAAGATTGTTAGCTGACTATCTTCCTTGCTTGCTTTTTAAAGCAAGAAGCCACATTGAAAAGGCCCATATGGCATGAAACAGAGAGCTGGCCAACAGCCACATAGGAAATGAATACTGTCAACAATCACATGAGCTTAGAAGTGGATCATTCCCTAGTTTCCTACTTGAGCTTTAAAATAGACCCCAGTCCTGGACAAACACCTTGATTACAACCTTGTGGAAATTCTGGAAGCAGACACAGCTAAGCCATGCCCAGACTACTGATACATAAAGAGTATAAGATGATAAATGTGCAGTGTTTTAAGCCACTAAGATTGTGGTATTTGTTTCATAGCAATAGAAAATACGTGACACATTTAGACCACAATCATTTATCATTCATGTTTCTTGAACCCATTCAATTGATCTACAAAAATAAAACTTTGGACTTACTTGGAATGTAGAAAAGATGCAAATATCCTTTACTTTTCTTCAGTGTTAAACAGGGTTCAACATTTATTGAAATAGGGAATTCCATTTTATCTAAATGGAATAGAGATGTCAATAAATTATTATAAATCATTTCCAATAAGTATTCTGAATATCAGCCCCCAAAAGATTCCTTTACATTAAAATTGTATAATAAGAAAAATTGAGAGTGTTTAAAACATCTCCCTCCCCACCACCCACCTAGGAACTACCCAGACCATGCCCCTCTGCCATTAGCTGTGCCTCCAACCAGCCAGCCAAACTGCCAGACACACACAGTCACAGTCTACCCAGGGGTCATCACTGTACAAGGCCACAACCTCAAACTGGGAAAGGTAGCCCTTTTGCCTAACTCATAGAAAAAAACACAGAAAGTCAAACAAAATAAGGAAACAAAGGAATATGCTTGAAACAAAGGAACACAGTAAATCTTCAGAAAGAAGATTTAAACAAGACAGAGTTAAGCAATCTACCTTATAAAGTTCAAAGTAACAGTTATAAAGATCCTCAACACACTTGAGAGAATGGAGAAATTCAGGGAGACCTTCAATGAAGAGACAGAAAATATAAAAAGAACCAATCAGAGATGAATAATACAGTAAATGAAATGAAAAACATACTATAGGGAATCAAGAACAGATTAGAGGATGCAGAAGAGGATGCAGGATTCCAATGATTTGGAAGACAGAGTAATGGAAAATACTTAAGCTGAACATCAGAAAGAAAAAGAATAAAAAGAAATGAGGATAGGTTAAGGGACCTCTAGGACAACATTCTGTGTCTTAACATTTGCATTATATGAGTCCCAGAAGGAGACAAGAGAAAAGTGAGTGGAAAATTTCTTTGAAGAAATTATAGCTGAAACCTTCCCTAACCTGGGGAAGGAAACAGACATCCTGGTCCAGGAAGCACAGAGAGCCCCAAACAAGATGAACCCAAGGAGGTCCACACCAAGATCATAATAATTAAAATACCAAAAATCAAAGATAAGAAGACAATCTTAAAAGCAGCAAGAGAAAATCAAATTGTTACATAAAGGGAGACTCTATAAGGCTATAAACTGATTTTTCAGCAGAAACTTTGCAAGCCAGAAAAGAGTGGCAGAGATTCAAACTGCTGAAGGGGAAAAAAAAAACCTACAACCAAGAATACCCTACTCAACAAGAGTATCACTCAAGATTAAAGGAGAGATAAAGAGCTTCTCAAATTCAAATAAGTTAAAGAGCTCACCACCACTAAACCAGCTTTGCAAGAAATATTAATGGGACTTCTTTAAGAGGAAAATAAAAGGCCACAACTAGAGGTAAGAAATTATGAAAAGGAAAACTTTCACTGGTAAAAGCAAACATAGTGAAGATAGTAGATTAATCACTTAAAAGCTAGTTTGAAGTTCAAAAGACAAAAGTATAAAATCAATTACTTCTGAAAATTAGTTGTTAATCATTAAATAAAAAGGTATAAAAGAAGACACCATATACATAAAACATAGAAGGGGGGGGAGTAAAAACGTAGTGCTTTTAGAAGATGTTTGAACTTAGGTGACCATCAACTTAACAAAGCCCAAAAATTTATAATAGATACACAAAAAATAAAGATAGAGGAATCCGAATCCAACAATAACAGTAAAGACAGCCATCACATACAAGGGAAGAGAGCAAGAGAAGAAAACAGGACCAGAAAATAATGACAAAAAAACCACAGAAAACATTTAACAAAATGGCAATAAGTGCATACTTATGAAAAATTACATTAAATGAAAATGGACTAAATTAACCAATAAAAAGACAGAGGGTAACTAAATGAATTAAAAAAAAACACACCTATCTATATGCTGCCTACTAGAGACTCAGTTCAGACCTAAAGACACAAACAGACTGAAACTGAAGGATGGGAAAACATACCATGCAAATAGAAGTGAAAAACAAGCTCAAATAGCTGTACTTATATCACACAAAATAGACATTAGAACAAAAACTGTAACAAGAGACAAAAAAGGACCTTACATATGAGTTAGGACTCAATGCAGCAAGAAGATTTAACAATCATAAATATCTACACACCAAGTAAAGGAGTACCTAACTATATAAAGCAAATATTGATGGGCATAAAGGAAAAAATTGACAGCATTGAAATACTTACTATGGGACATTAACTCCTCACTTATATCAATGGATAGATCATCAAGAAAGAAAATCAGCAAGGAAACAGTGGCTCTGAAGGAGACACATTAGACCAAATGGATTTAACAGATATATATAGAACATTACATCCAAAAAGAGCAAGATACACAACCTTTTCAAGTACACATAGAATGTTCTCCACATGTTAGACCACAAAAAAGCCTTATTAAATTTAAGAAGATTGAAATCATACCAAGCATGTTTTCCTACCACAACAGAATGAAACTGGAAATCAATTAGAAGATAAAAACTGGAAAAGCACAAACACATGGAAGCTAAACAGCATGCTACTAAACAACCAATGGGTCAACCAAGCAATCAAAGGGGAAGTAAAAAAAAACACTTGGAGAATAATGAAAATAGAAACACAACAGTTCAAATATTTGAGACATAGCAAAAGCAGTTTATAAAAGGGAAGTCTATAGTGATAAAGGCCTCAAGAAATTAGAAAAGTCTCAAGTAAACAATCTAATACTACACCTAGACAAACTAAAATAGAAGAGCAAACAAAGCCTAAGGTTATTAAAATGAAGAAAATAAATAAGATCAGAGTGGAAATAAATGAAATACAAACCAAAAAAATAAAAAAACTAAAAAGAAATAAAAAACTTAATGAAACTAAGAACTGACTCTTTGAAAAAACTTTAAAAAATTGATAAACCTTTAGGAGATGGAGAAATAAGTGAAGGGGATAAAGAGGCATGAAAATCCAGTTATAAAATAAATTAGTGACAGGATAAAACTGCAGCATAAGAAATAGAGTCAATAATATTGTAATATCTTGTATGTTGACAAATGGCAACCACACTCATCATATATATACATGTATATACACAGTAATGTATATAATTGTCAAATCACTATGATGTATACCTGAAACCAACATAATATTGTGTATCAACTATATTTCAATTTTAAAAAATATCCCTCCCCAGATGAAGACACCAGCAAGAATTCAGAGTAGGAAGTCCAAGACCTTCCTTCCCCCAACAAACATACCAACTCACCAACAATTTACAGGCAAATTCCTTTGTGAAAAATCAGAAACGAATTGAAATTTCCTGTAACCCAGGAAAATGCAAAACCAGACTCAAGTTGGTAGGGAGATTCAGGACACCTTCTGAAGACCAGAGACCCTGCACCTGGCACAGCACAATCAGAAAAAGACCCCCTAGACCCCATCTTTGATTCATGCATCCTGAGCCTCAAATTTTCCAATTGAGACTCCCAAAAGACTGAAGAAATAGAAAGGCTAAACAGACCTATAACTAATACGGAGATTGAATAAGTAATCAAAAATCTCAACAAAGAAAAGTTCAGGACCAAATGGCTTCATGGGTGAATTTTACCAAACATTTCAATAAGAATTAACACACTAATGCTTCTCAAACTCTACTGAAAACTGAAGGGGAAGGAGTATTCCCAAACTTCTTTTATGAGCCTAGCATTACCCTGATACCAAAGCTAGACAAAGAGACCACAGGAAAAGAAAACTACAGGCCAATATCCCTGGTAAATATAGATGCAAAAATCCTCAACAAAATACTAGCAAACTGAATTCAATAACACATTAAAAAGGATCATAAACCATGACCAGTGGGATTTATCCCTTGGATGCAAGCAAGCTTCAACACATAAAAATCAATTAACATAATATATCACATTAACAGAAGGAAAGATAAAAATCATATGATCAACTCAATAGATACAGAAAAATCGTTTGACAAAATTCAACACCCCTCCATGATTAAAAACTCTCAATAAACTAGTATTAGAAGAAATGGCCTCCACATAATAAAGGCTGTATATGAAAAGTTTTAGCTTACATTATACTAAATGGTGAAAAAGTGAAAGATTTTCCTCTAAGATCAGCAACAGGCAAGGAACACTTACTCTCAACACAGTACTGGAAGTAGTGAAGTGAAGACAGATTAATCAGACCAGAAAAATAAATAAAAGGCATCCAAGTCAGAAAGGAAGAAGTAAAATTTTCCATTTGCAGATGACATGATATTATATATATGGAAACTAAATACTCTCCCAAAATCTGTTCAGTCTAATCAACACATCCAGGAAAATTGCAGGATACAAAATCAACATGCAAGAATCGGTCATATTTCTATATACTAACAATGAACTATCTGAAAGGAAATTAGGAAAACAATCTGATTTACAATGGCATCAGAAAAAAACAATCTAGGATTAAATTTAATTAAGGAGGTGAAAGACTTGTATACTGAAAACTACAAAACATTGATGAATGAAATTAAACAAGATACAAACAAATGGAAAGACATCCTGTGATCATTGATTGGAAGACTTTACTTAAATGTCCATAATACCCAAAGCAATCTATAGTTTTGATGTAGTCCCTATCAAAATCTCAATGGCATTTTTTTAGAAATAAAAAAGTCTCTAAAATTCATATGGCACACAAAAGACCACAAATAACCAAATTAATCTCGAGAAAGAGGAACAAATCTGGAGGCATCATACTTCCTGATTTCAAACTATAATACAAAGCTACAGAAATAAAAGAGTGTGAAACTGGCATAAAGACAGACATATAAACCAACAGAACTGAACAGAGAGCCCAAAAATAAATCCATGCATAAATTGTCAGTTGATCTTTGACAGGACGCCAGAAATGCACCATTGGGAAAGGATATTATCCTCAACAAATGGTGCTGGGAAAACTGAATATTCACATGCAAGAGACTGAAATTTGGCTCCTATAACACAAAAAATTATTCCAAAATGGATTAAAGACTTAAACATAAGATTCAAAACTGTTAAAATACTAAAAGAAAATGTAGGGTAAAAACTTCCAGACATTGGTCTTGACAATGATTTCATGAATATGTCACCAAAACACAGGCAGCAAAAACATGAAGAAGTGGGACACATCAAACTAAAAAGCTTCTGCACAACAAAGAAAACAATCAACAAAGTAAAAAGGTAACCTATGGAATGGGAGAAAAATAACTGCAAATCATATATCTGATGAACAGTTGATCTCCAAAATGAAAAAAGGAATTCCAAAAAGGCTTCCTACAGCATGGGAGAATATATTCATAAATGATTCATCTCATAAGGGGTTAACATCCAAAATTTATAAAGAACTCATATGCCCCAATACCCAAAAAACAAATAAACCAATTAAAAAATGGGCAGAGGACATAAACAAACATTTCTCCGAAGAAGAAATATAGATGGTCAGCAGGCACATGAAAAGATGTTCTGCACTGCTAATCATCAGGGAAATGCAAATCAAAACCACAATGAGATATCACTTCACACCAGTTAGAATGTCCACTATCCAAAAGACAGTAACAAGTGTTGACGAGGATGTGGAGAAATGGGAACCCTCCTACACAATTGGTGGAAATGTGAATTGGTGCACCCACTAGGGAAAGCAGTAAGGAGGTTACTCAAAAAATTAAAATAAAACTACCATATGATCCAACAATTCTACTTCTAGGTATTTATCCAAAAGAACTGAAGTCAGGATGTTGAAAAGATCTTAACATTCCCATGGTCATTGCAGCACTATTCACAATAGCCAAGATGTGGAAAAACCTATTGTCCATCAGTTGAGGAACAGATAAAGAGTATGGGGTATATACATTCAGCCTAAAATTAAAAAAAGGAAGGAAATTTTGCAATGTGTTACAACATGGATGAATCTTGAGGACATTATGCTAAAGGAAATAAAACAAGTTATATAAGGGAAAATACTGTATGATTCCACTTACATGAGGTAGTCAAATTCACAGAATCAAAGAGTGGAATGGTGGCTGCCAGGGGCTGGGGTGAAGGTGAAATAGGGACTTTCTAATCAAGTAAATGGGCAGAAAGTTTCAATCAAGCAAGATGAATAAGCTCTGGAGCTCTGCTGTATGATATTGTGCCTATAGTCAACAACAATATATTGTAAGCTTAAAAATTAAAGAGAGGAGACCTAGTGTAAAGTGCTCTTACCACAGTAAAATGGGAAATACCGTACAAATGCAAAAAAGAAGTCTCTCCATAATGTAAACAGATTTACATTATGTTTTGATGCCTTTACATTATTAAGGTGCAGCTTGAAGGTGTTAAAGTATTTAAACTGCGAAAGAAAAAGAAATCCCCAAAATATATTTTCATAAAATTATTTGTTCCATATTGGGACATTTTTCCCTGTTCTTTTCTACATTGCTCTCCTTTTATCCACTCTCCTCACTTTTCTGTATGACCCAATGGTTCAAAATAGAAAATGTACATCAAGTACTTACAGATCTAGAAAATGCTAAATGAGTGAACAAATGAATGGTCAAGTTAATGAACAATCTTCCTAAAGTCATTTCACGAAGGGTGCAGAAGAGTTCATAAAAGTACCAAGAAAGAGGAATAGAGACTATACCAGCTTTGTTCTGATTTGCGCCCGTATGAACCCTTAAGATTAATGTTAACGTCTCTCATTCAATGAATTGGGTTTATCTACAATAAAATTCTCACAGAATGAGTTAAATTAACAGTCATTTCACCTAATCATGGATTTTGCCAATATTTGACCAAAAGATGTTCATCCTTGCATAATTTATGACCAAAGAAAAAAATGTCCAATTTGCAACAACATGGGTAAACCTTGAAGACATTATTCCAAGTGAAGGAAATCAGAGGAAAACAAATACTGTATGTTCTCACTTATATGTGGAATTTAAAAAAAAATTTAAAAAACTGAACTCACAAATATAGAGAACAGATTCATGATTGCCAGAGGTGGAGGGCTGGGGGTAGACAAAATGTGTGAAGCTGGTCCAAAGGTACAAACATCCAGTTATAAAATAAGTAAGTCCTGGGAATGTAACGTACAACATTGTAATGATAGTTAATAATACTGTATTTTATATTTGAAAGTTGCTAAGAGTGTTGATCTTAAAAGTTCTTTAAAATGATGGATGTTAACTAGACTTAATGTGGTAATAATTTGGCAAATTTATGTCAAATTATTATATTGTATACCTAAAACTAATGTAATGTTATGTCAGTTATATCTTAATTTTTAAAATGTCCAGAGGTGACTGAATAAATACTGTACACCTATTCATTGAATTAATATGCACTCATAAAAATGAATTTTTAGGCTAATGACAAAGATATTTATGGTACATTACTAAGTTTTTTAAAAGCTGGTTACCTAACGGTATATACAGTGTGATTCTATTTTTATGGTTTTTAATATATATCTATATATCTAAAAGAATATTTACCAAAATATCAGAATGTTGACAGTGATTAACTCTTAACTGGGACAGGCTGGTAGTACCTTATTTTCTTCCTTTTCACCTGTATTTTCAACATTTTGCATAATTATTATACATTATTACCTTTCTTAGGAAGAAAAAGATTGCTTTGGTATTAAAGTATGGACACTTTCATATGCATTAGCAAGCATAGTGTAGTGTGTATCTTTTTTTCCCGGTCATTTGCTTGTAGAACATCCTCAGAGCAAGCCGACCAAGACTGCAGCAGAAGCTGAGACAAGTTAAAACAGTGACTCACAAAGGGCCATGTCACTAAGGCAATTCTCCATTTCCAGTTAAGGTTCCTGCATGTCTAACGTTGGTCTGATGATGATGAAAACATCAACCAATTCAATCTAATCAGACAGATGGCTGGAGTGTCCCTGCGGGTGCTCAGTGTTCAGTCAGGCACCAGAGTGGTGTAGGGTGGTGCCTTGACTAGACTCTGCAAGACAGACAGAACTTTTGATGGACCTTAAAGTGTTTTCATGAAACAGAAAGATAAACAAGGATATTTCAAGTTAGAGAATAGTAGAAATAAAACTAAAGGCCAATATGGAAGCTGGTCTCCTTGAAGTCAAGGATACCCCTGGTTTGGGTCTTAAGGCATTAGCTGGATGATGAGATGGGGCATGTCAGATGCCAAGACCCAACTGCTTGGCTGGGAGGATCATGCTGCAACCACACATCTGATCAGTCAGCAAGTCCTGTCAGCTCCATTTTCATCACACTTCTAGAATCTGACCCCTTCCCATCACTTCCACTACTACTACTACTACTCTGATTGAGTGACCACTCTCTCCTCACCTGGATTACTGCAACAGGCTCTCAACACATCTATCACTTCCACTATTGCCTTATAGATCATTATCAACATAGGAGCCAGACGAAGCTCTGCTCACAGTAAAAGATAAGTCGTCCCCTGACCCGCGAGGCCCTCTCCTCCTCCCCATTTCTTTCTAGAACTTAATGTTCTACTATTCACCCCCTCACTCACTCCACCACAGCCACACTGGCCTCCTTGCTGTCCTTTCAACATACCAGACGTCCCCACTCAGGGCCTTTGTACTTGCTCTTTCTTCTACCTCCTTCTCCTAGGTATCAGCCTGGCTCACTCCCTCAGCTATCCCAGGTCCCTGCTAAATGTCACCTTCTCAGTGAGGCCTTTCCTGGCCACCCTATTTTACAGTGAAACCCTTTCCCCATTTCTGTACTCTCTATCCCCTCCCCTGCTTTATTCCTCTCTCATAGCAATAACCATCATCTGACATGCTCGATATTTTACTGATAGAACTCCATGAGGACAGGGGCTTTGGTCTTTGCTCTTCCCTGATATCTAATACCTTCAATGCCTAAAACAGGAACATACTAGATGATCAGTGAATATTGGTTCAATTAAATAATCCATTAATTCCTTTGGTTTCTGGACTATGTATATAGCAAAAAACAAAAAAGTTAGAACTGAGCTGACAACTCTAGGTTACTCGGGGGGGCATGTGTCCATGTTCCTATAGACTGACTCACATACCCACATTTTCTTTCTAAACATGGGGAATAAAACAGCCAATTCTTACCATTTCTGTATGTTTTGGGCTGAACTGTGCCCCCACCACCAACAACAAAAAATTCGTATGTGGAAGACCTTAACCCTCTAGTATCTCTGAATAGGACTGTATTTTCAAATAGGGCCTTCAAAGAGGTAATTATGTCCAAATGAGGCCATTAAGATGGGCTCTAAAGCAATATGATTGGTGTCTTTATAAGAAGAGATTTAATCAGAGTCACCAGGGCTGAACACACACATTGAAAAGGCCATAGGAAGACACAGCAAGAAGGTGTCCTTTTGCAAGCCAAGGAGGCCTCAGAAGGAAAACAAATCTGTCAACCCTTGATCTTGGACTTGCAGCCTTTGGAACCATGAGAAATAAATTTCCATTGTTTAAGCCATGCAGCCCCAGCAAATTAATACACTTTACATGCCCTGTAGCTCAGCCAAATGGTAATCATCATCACAGAAAGGACTGGATCAAGGACTGTTGCTGTCACCAATGTCCTCACAATAATACCTAGAGAAATCAGTTCCTCCCACACATGATGCATTTGAGCTCAGCTAGGATGGATTCTCTAAGGCGGGGAAGGGAGTGACATGACAGCGAGGATGGCCGCCAGCGGAGTCTTGCTGTAGCCATGTACTCTGCTTGCTCCCATTAGTCCCTACATCTATGGAGCAGCTGGGAAAGGATCACAGGCTATCTCAGGATTAGAGAGAAAGAGGTAAGATCCTCTCTCAAAAATCAAATCAAAAGACAAATTGAGTTAGTGTTACTAAAAGATTAAAAACTAACCAAGGATATGAAGTGTTATATAAATAAGATAGAGTAGGTGGCAAAATCAATGTGTGGTATAGAAGGGCCAAAGTTGAGGAAAGAAGTGGGAGCCAAGCCGACTGAAGAGCCTTCCTTGAAGAGGGGCATGTAAACTGATCTTGCAGGATGGAGAAATTCCAGAGATAAGTTGAGAGAGAATTCAGTAGAACCCACAGTTCAGTACAATCCACAAATAGGAAGAAAGCCATGTGTGTGAGATTGGTCACACACCTAACTCTTGTTTCTCAAACCTGGCAATTGCCGTAATGCCGCAGGAGGAACTTCATATTAGCATTGGCCAGATTGTATTTCTCAGGACAGTCAACACACGTTCAAAAGATAAAATTGAAAATCAGGGGATTAAATAGGTTTTTTATTGCAGAATTTCTTAGAACTCAAAACACATTTGTAAATGTTCCCCAAATGATTCGACCATAAATCCTGTTTCCCAAGAGAATCTCAAAGAACTAGTATTTTGAACTAAATCTTCCTGATATCTCTAGTGGGTAGCCAACCCATGATGAGCAGCACAGTGGAAAGTACCAAGTCAAAACAGGGTCAAGCCCTGAAGTTTTCATACCAGCAAACATTTGTACAGAAAGTCTGGAGGGGGATGGGGAGAAGGGTGAGGCGACAACCCTGGAGAGAGACAAAAGGAAGTGATAAAACCAGTTAAAAGCATTAGAGTATGGCTGATTTTTTTAAAAGTAACCAACCCTATTGTTTCTCTTTACTTCACAACAATCCTTGTAAAGTAGGCTCCCAAATTACTTCATTTTACAGATAAAATTAAGTGGGGCTAAGTATTTCACTCACGATCACACAGCTAGCAACTGACAGAACCAGGGTTACATCCAGTTAGGGAGGTGATTGCAAGAACCCTCAAAACTTACAGCCGGAAACACTTAGCGAGTTCCTGTTACATGCCCAACAATGTGCTAGAGAAACAAACAAAAGAAACCACAACCTGGAACAGTAATTCCAGGGAGCAGCTAGGACTGTCCTACTTTCTCAAGAGCCAGTCAGCTTTACTTGCGGCTGAGCCAGAAGTCCAAAAGCAGACAGTTCTGCCGACACTGAGAAATAAAACTGATCTCAAGGGAGATAGTGGACCACAGCGAACAGCAGAAGCCCTTGGAAGTTAAGTGCAACAGTTGAGAGACTCATGAGGTCTGTGAAGGATCAAGAAAATCCACACAGGGCAGTAACCAGCCACCTCTTTGCTGCCAGCAGCAGCTGCAGCTGGAACACGCTACCATTTCCTATGTCCCCACGACAGCAGAGCAAGGTTCTTGTGAAAACTTGGCCAAAACAGTTGACACTACAACTGTTTGTCGCGGTTTCACTTACCACAGTACGTATACCACACACTCAGATCAGAGGAGTTGCAGATCCAGCGCTGCTTCATAGGTTCAGTAAATACAGAAGCAAACAGGGTGGAAAAAAGCATAAAGGGGAACATGATTTGATATCTCCAAAACTTTAAAAATGCAGGGAGAATCAGTGGCTAATCATCAGACTCTTCCTTTCCAGTAAGTAGAGAAGATTTAATTAACTTAGTCATCTGTCACATGATTTCTGAGTTCTTATCCAACTGTTTCCTCTTTTGTGTGTATGTCTGTGTGTTTAAAATTTGAGCACTTCCTGTAAGGGGAGAGAGGAAAACTACTTAAGAATGCACTCTTTTCAAACACTTGGTACAAATAAGAGCACAAAGCTTTAAAAACAAAACAAGGTACTTCCCAACGGTAACAAAATGAGACTGCAGGTCTCCCTCCTTCAGAATCCTAACAGACTGGCACCCCTTTTCCTTCAGCACTGCAATTCTCTCCCATGAGTTATTTAAACAAGTTCTCATGACCCAGAGAATTGCACCTATAGATCTGAACCAAACAGTCTTCTGCAAACTATTTCTGCCCCACAAATAGTTCAGCCATAGGGCACAGCTGGGCTGGATGAGACCACAGCTATGGGATACTGCATTGTGGGTAGGGGCCCCACCAGCTTACAAATGCACTCTTAAGCAAACTGCAGCTCCAGGGAATATTTTGAGTCCTAATAATGAGATGGTCATTACTTTGCGTGTGGGATGTATTTTATTTCAAATCTCACTCCATTCTAGAAAAACAACTAATCCTTGATACTACTTGGAACCCTTTATAGGATATAGTTTGGGGACTAGAGTCAAAAATGGCATACAATCAGGACCTGAGAATCTACAAGTTTAGAGGAAAGTTTACCAATATGTTGGTTAAAGATTTCACTGAAGAACTGTCCTACTTTTTCATTTTAAAAAGGCAAAAAACCCACAGGGAATGGGGATATGGGGAGTTGTTCAAGGGGTATTGAGTTTCAGGTTTGCAAGATGAAAAGTTCTAGAGAGCTGTTGCACAATGTAAATATAGTTAACACTACTGAACTGTGCACTTAAAATTGGCTAAGGTGCTAAATTCTTTGTTACATGTTCTTTTATTTAAAAAATATATTTAAATGGTGTGGAGGGAACCCAGGAATATGCCTAATGGTCCCCAAATGCCATTTCCCATGAAAAGGAACAAAGATTCTTTGGGGAAATTGATGATTCCAGGTCTGGGGCAGAAAACGTACGAAGTAAGCCTAGAACATCTTATCATATTTGATAATTTGACAGTTCCACTGACCAGAGATGGGTTTCCTATTGCTGCTGTCACAAATAACCACAAACTTGGTGGTTTAAAACAATGTAGATTCTCTTACAGATCTTGAGGTCAAAAGTCCAGTATCAGTTTCACTGAGCTAAAGTCAAGGAGTCAGCAGAGCTGCTTCTCCTGATGACTCCCAGGGTAGAATTTGTTTCCTTGCATTTTTAATCTCTGGAGGTATAATCCTTGTGTTCCTCTATCTTCAAAGGTCAGCATTCCCATCTCTGCTTCCGTTATCACATCACCTCACTGATCTCCTGCTTCCCTGTTACAAGGATCCTGTGATTACACTATTACCATTTGGATAATCCAGGATAATCTCTCCAACTCAAGATCCATCTATAGAATCTGTGTCACATAATGTAACATTACAGCTTCCAGATATGAAAGTCCTGCAGGACCATTATTTAGCCGACCTGTAGGCTATATGAGCATTAAGATAGTAACTGCAATGAATTGAAATACATCAATGAATTGAAATATATTTAAATCTATGAGCTCACAATTGTTTTAAGGTCTAATTAATCATCAGTCTCTAGTTTGAAAACTGGTAAATAAAGGGAAGAATCAAGCATTTGTACTTACTTTTCTATAGAAAATGAACTATTGGTAACCAAGTAGTAGACAGGGGCTTTCTCATATCTTTTCTCTAGTTTTTAAAAATATTTCAGCTAATATATGAAAAAGGAATAATAGAATACAACAATTTTGCAACATGTTATGAATGAGTGAACTTAGGCATTGAGCATCAATGGTTGCTAACATCATGTACTTCTTGATGGATGAACACTGTGGTGGCCAGCCTGCAAGATGGCTCCCAATGATCCTTACTTCCTAGTAAGCAAATCTTTGTGTGGTAACTTCCAACAATGAATAAAGTTGTGTAACTAATTAAACATTGCACAATGACAATGTGTGACTTCCAAGGTAGATCATAAAAGACACTGTGGCTTCCACCTTGCTTTCCTGGATCAACTGCTCTGGAAGAAGTAGACCTAGAAAGAGATCCATGTGGTAGGCAACTATGGCCTCCTGACAAAAAGCAAGCACCAGCGTACGAGTCGTGTGTGAACCACGTTGGAAACAGTTCCTCCTGCCCCAGTCCAGCTTTCAAATGACAGCAGCACCAGCTGGATCTTGACTGGAACCTCATGAGAGACCATGAGCCAGAACCACTCAACTAAGCAATTCCTAAATACCTGACTAACAGGAACTGTGTGCAATATAAATGTTGTTTTAAACCTCTGAATTTTAGGTGGCAATTTGTTATGCAACCATAGTTCACTAATAAAACATCATCTATGAATCAGTCTTGTCCAAAATAAACTTTTACCTGATAAAGCCTCAAGTCCAACTACCAATTTATAGGAAATAACAGAAGACAAACATGCTAAACTACACCTCAGGAATATAATAAGAAAATCTAAACTATGAAAAGATGTAAAGGACAAACAATTCAGTCTCTTCAACAGGTAATTTGCAAAGGGTTGTAGGGGCAGGTAGGGAAACAAGGGGGGAAATGAAAGAAATGGAGGGATTGATAGATTGAAGTCTTACAAGACATTTCAAAAATTGGTGTGAATAAGCTATGAATGAAATGTGGGGAAAAAATTGGAGCAGATTGGATATTCAATATCTCTGGGAGCCAGAGAGCAGTTTAGATATTATAATGGTATTGTAGTTCTATTTTTAAGTCCTTATTTTGTAATTATAAAATTAAATATTTAAGAAGGAAATGTTCTCTGGGATTTGCTTCCAAATAAGATTGGTAATCTTTGAATCTGCATGGTTAAGTCATGTTGGTTCACTGCACTCTTTCACTTGTGGATGTTTAAAATTCTCAATGAAATGTGTCCTGAAAAAAATCAGAATACAATTTTAACAATACTTGGTCAAGTTAGCATAGAGATTGTTATTTTGTGAAAAGTACTGTCCAAGCTAAAGCTATCACTCATACCTAATGGCCATTTTGCTAACTTTTGTTTCTAAAGCTAAAGTCTTTCAGAATAATGAAATCTACGTTGAAGGAAGGGATTACATTTTATTGTCAAATGGTACATTACCTGATGTAACCCCTATGTCAGCCAGGATCACCCTGCCTTTTGAGACTCAACTAAAACTGACTCATTGTCCTCTCTCTAGATAGAGACTCATCACCTTCCCAATCTTTCCAAGATTATGCTGGCTGGGGTGAGGGCAGTGAAGTGCCATAGAGAGATGTGGGTATATTTCTCCTTACCAAGGCTGAGTTGATTCTGATTTACTTCAGGGATGAATCATCATAGTATCCTATGCATACTTATCCTTTTCTACCTCTTTATCTCACTCCAGACCATGTCCTTAAGAAGTCATCTTTCTCCCTCTGCCTTTTAAGCATGGTTTCTTTCTCCTAACCAAGTTATCTTCTGCAGAACTAATGATACTAATAAAAACAGGTTTTTCATCCCATTACACAGGTGATAAAATGGTTACATGGATACAGGACATCTAAAGAGAAGAAATGTGATGTACTCAAAACAAGTTATGAGGAAAATAACCCACAGAAGGAAATTTCAAAATGTTAAAAATGCTGTTTTCTTCAATAATAATAAAGAGAGAAATGTGGTATCCACATATAAATCAAGTTTAAAAATCAAGTGAATATTCATATTTGAACTGTTTATAGTTCAGAATGCATGAACAAAACCGAAAGCTTCTGTGATGACTGCCCTTGTAATGTTCACCATGTAACTTATTCACTATGTAAGAATTTGTACTCCATGTAAGAACTTGTTCGTTATGCTTCAGAAGATTGGAGACTGACGAAAATTAGGCTTGGGGTGGATTAATGATTGTGCATTGAGTATTGACCCCCCCTATACAGAATCTTATTGTTGTTAACAACCATTTGATCAATAAATATGAGAGATGCCCTCACAAAAAAAAAAATATATATATATATATATATATATATATAAACACACTTCCAATTGTAAAATAAATAAGTAACCGGGATGTAATGTATAGCATAAGGAATATAGTCAAAATATTGTAACAACTTGGTATGGTGATAGCTGGTACCTAGAATTATCATGTATATAAATGTTGAATCACTGTGTTGTACACCTGAAACTAATGTAATACTGTGTGTCAACTACCCTTCAATTAAAAAAAAAAAAATGCTGTTTTCTTCAAGTAGCAGAACTAGGAGTGATTATTTTCTGGCTTCTATTTTCTATTATTTGATAATGAGCATTTAATCATGGAATACTTTTTATAGAAATATGTCTCAGAGTAATTAAGACAGCAACAGTTATATATCTAGGTGACACAGGACAGTTAGCAGGCAGAGGCCCAGTCTGAGTACAAAGATGGAGCCAACTTACTCATTTTTTGAGAACCTACAGTCTGCCCTCTGCTGGGATAACAAGTTGACTGATTTAGCAGAGGGCAGACTCTAGGTCTGTCATTACTTTTCTACCTTAAGCTTTCCCATAAGCTTCTCACAGCTTTGGACATGACATTTCCCTAAAAACTAGTGATTTCTCTGCTGCTTCCCCAACAGTCTTTCTCATACACAGGCAAGCCACATAGATCAGATCAGATCTGCCATCATGGCAGGCTACAGGAGACATTACATAGCTCCACAGATACTGGGTGATTTGTTCTTAACTGTGACTCTGGCAACCCTCCCGGTACCTGGCACACTCCAGGCACTTAAGTATCTAATCATCTAAATAGCATGATTTGAGGCTTTATCGTACTTTCTCGAAATCTTCCACAAGAACCAACTTTCATTTTACAATTAAAGGTAAAATCTGACATCTGATCCCCAGCTGACAGGCAACATTATATAAAATAATCCATGCATATGCCAGCATATACATGTATTTTCATACCTTTAACACAAATGGTAAATATTACATGCTTTTCCAAACATAGCTTATTAAAAATGAACATAATTCTCTGAAAATTAAAAGTTGTTTGATACAACTTCAAATTCTTTTTAACAATTAGTCACTAACAAAAACCAAACATAAAGGCAATTTTATAATTATACATAAGAACATAAATCACATTTAAGCACAAACATAAAAACAATGAACTCATTTCTCATCTTTAAGCTGTTTCTTTTCACTGGCTTCCTCCATATCGAAAGTGAATGGTTTGTCATAACCCATTAGATGGTTATAGTCTTCAGGGTTTGGAAAGAGCACTGGATTAACTAACAGCGACTTGGTTTTAGCATAAAATGTGGTAAACACATGTGTGCTGTTTGGAATCTTCACATCATTCTGGTGAAACACTGTACTTGTTTCTGAAAGCACAACGTTATAAGTAATGGCTTTATAAGTGTCTGTTGTGGCTTCATGGTATAACCGAATGACATAGCCTTTTGTAACAAAGTGAAGCAGTGCTGGAGTGATCACTGTAAAGCTTCCTATGATGCCATAAAATAAGATTTGCAAAGGCAGACTTCCAAATACAATATTATTTTGTGCAAAAATGTATGGTAGAACTGCAAGGCTGATCACACTTGTAGAATAAGAGAAACATTTCACACCTAAATAGAAAAAAAATGGGAGAGGATTAATACCTTCAAATTTTATAAAAGAATCAACCTATCCAATTAATTCTTCTAGCTTTCCTTTTACTATATTATCATCAAAACATATATAATACTTACTACATTCTAGGCTCTGTTTTAAGCACTTACTATGTTTTACCCATGAAATGTACAAAACAGCCCTATGCAATAGACATATAATTATCGTCATCACTCCCATGTAAGAGATGAGAAAAATGAGGCACTTGCTCAATGTCACGTGTCTACCAAGTATCAGTACTGGTGGGATTCTCACCCAGGCAATCTGACTATCTGAAGAATCCAGACTGTTGGCCATTACACTACACTGCCTCCTCAGGAGGGAAATCTGCCTCAGGGTTTACTGGCCACTACCTCAGTTCCCCAGAGATCCTTATGAATACTATAAAAGCTCATTCAGTCAGCAGATTATCAAACAAAACTCTATTAACAAGCACTGCCACATATCTAACATAAAAATATTCAAATATGGGGCTAACTTTGCCCAGGATTAAACAGCAAATTACCAAAAAGATACCAGTGGTTAAGAAACATTATGGGAAAGGTACTCAACTTTTCTAACAAGGAAAGACATTCAAATTAAAACAGTGAGATATTTTTACCTAACACATTAAAAAAATTCAAAAAATGACTTCTGAACTGTATACTTCTGTGTTAATGTATATTTTACCACAATAAATAAATGACTGCAGCTGTAAATTTCTCTCAGTTTGAATGTGTAATTTTGATATGATCGCAATACAAATACCACTTATTTGGAAAACAGACGAGTTGAGATACTATACTAGTTGATTATAAGTTAATTTAGAAAAACAAAAAATAAGTATGCGTGGGGGGAGTTAGATAATAAAACATAAGACTCCATAACTAAAATAGTGTGGTATTGGTGCACAAATAAATCAATGGAACAAAATGGAAAATCTAGAAATAACCTTAACTGCAGATGGAAATTTAGTATGGAATAAAAATAGAATCTAAAATAAGTGGGCAATGGGGAAATGACAGCCTCTTCAACAGCTGGTGTTGGCAAAAGTGGACAGCTACATGTAAGAGAATGAAACTGGATCACTGTCTAACCCCATGCACAAAAGTAAATTCGAAATGGATCAAAGACCTGAATGTAAGTCATGAAACCATTAAACTCTTAGAAAAAAACATAGGCAAAAATCTCTTGGATATAAACATGAGCAACTTCTTCATGAACATATCTCCCCAGGCAAGGCAAACAAAAGCAAAAATGAACAAGTGGGACTATATCAAGCTGAAAAGCTTCTGTACAGCAAAGGACACCACCAATAGAACAAAAAGGCCTCCTACAGTACGGGAGAATATATTCATAAATGACAGATCCGATAAAGGGATAACATCCAAAATATATAAAGAGGTCACACACCTCAATAAACAAAAAAGCAAATAATCCAATTAAAAAATGGGCAGAGGATCTGAACAGACAGTTCTCCAAAGAAGAAATTCAGATGGCCAACAGGCACACGACAAGATGCTCCACATGGCTAGTCATCAGAGAAATGCAAATTAAAACCACACTGAGATATCACCTCACACCAGTAAGGATTACCACCATCCAAAAGACAAACAACAACAAATGTTGGCGAGGTTGTAGAGAAAGGGGAACCCTCCTACACTGCTGGTGGGAATGTAAACTAGTTCAAACACTGTGGAAAGCAGTATGTGGAAAGAGGTTTCTCAAAAAGCTCAAAATAGAAATACCATTTGACCTAGGAATTCCACTCCTAGGAATTTACCCTGAGAATGCAAGCAGCCCAGTTTGAAAAAGACAGATGCACCCCTATGTTTATCGCAGCACTGTTTACAACAGCCAAGAAATGGAAGCAACCTAAGTGTCCATCAGTAGGTGAATGGATAAAGAAGATGTGGTACATATACAAAATGGAATATTATTCAGCCATAAGAAGAAAACAAATCCTACCATTTGCAACAACATGGATGGAGCTAGAGGGTATTATGCTCAGTGAAATAAGCCAAGTGGAGAAAGACAAGTATCGAATGATTTCACTCATATGTGGTGTATAAGAACAAAGAAAAAACTGAAGGAGCAAAACAGCAGCAGACTCACAGAACTCAAGAATGGACTTATAGTTACCAAAGGGAAAGGAACTGGGGAGGATGGGAGGGAAGGGAGGGATGGGGGTGCGGGGCAGAAAGGCGGCATTATGATTAGCATGTATAATGTGGGGGGGGCACAGGGAGGGCTGTACAACACAGAGAAGACAAGTAGTGATTCTACAGCATCTTACTACACTGATGGACAGTGACTGTAATGGGGTATGTGAGTGGGACTTGGTGATGGGGGGAGTCTAGTAAACATAATGTTCCTCATGTAATCGTAGATTAATTATACCAAAATAAAAAAATAAAATAAGTGGGCAAAAGTGGTACTGGGACAACTGGATTATCATACAGAAAAAGATCAAATTCAATCCACCCCTCATACCATATACCAGGAAAATACCAAATAATCCAGGGATTTAAATGTAAAAATAAAACCACAGAGGTAAAAGAAGAAAACACCCATGAAGTCCTTTATAATCCGAGAATGGGAAAACATTTCTAATTATGACTCAAAACACAGAAGCAATCAGGGGAAAAGACTAATAAATCTGATTACATTAAAAATGTACATGGATAGGAACACCATAAACAAAGTAGAGATAGATGAGAAAAAAATTTGCAACGTATATCACAAAGGGTTATATCCCCAATATAAAAGGTTCTAGTATACAAGAAAAAAAAAGTCCCAACAACCCTACGCATATACATCGAAGAAATATAAAGTTTATTGAAACAAAAATGCTCATAACCCTTAAACAGATGAAATGATGCAACTAAAACCATAGTGAGATGCTGTTTTTCTCCTGAACTTGGACAACAATACTCTGTTGGTGAGACTATAGCAAAGAAGACACTCTCAAACAATGCTGTTGGTTGATAGCTTAATTACCTTGTAGCAGCAATTTAAAAATAATTCTTTCCTTCCTCCCACACGTAGTTGATACACCATTGGTACACATGACACACAATGAGGACCAAGATGCCTCCTATATAAAAGCCTCTTCAGCTTTCAACTACGTCTTTTTTCTCCATTACTTCTGTCACACTGTAGTGGACTCAAGAGTGCCCCCCAAAATCTTGTCTGTGCAGAACCTCAGAATGTGACCTTATTTGGAAATAGGGTCTTTGCAGAAAATTAAAAATTGAGATGAGATCATACTGGATTAGAATAAGCCATAAATCCAGTGAGTATCCTTATAAGGATAGAACGTGACAGAGACACAGAGAAGACTATGTGAAATAGGAGGCAGAGATTACAATTACACAGCTACAAGCCAAGAACACAGAGGATTGCTGGGAGCCACCAGAAGCTAGAAGACGCAAGGAAGAATTCTTCCCTACAACCTTCAGAGAGAATACAGCCCTGCCAAACTTTGATTTAGACTTCTAGCCTTCAGAACTGTGAGACGACATTTCTGTTGTTTTAAGCCACCAAGTCTGTAGACATTTTCTGCAATAACCCTAGGAAACTAATACACAGATATACTTTGTTTTGCTTGAACTAAAGCAATTGCTATTTTCTACAGATATTCTGGGTTTCCCAGACCTTATGCTTTGTTCATACTGCTTCTATGCCTGGGCTGCCCTTTTCCACACGTCTTCAATGTTTAAATTCTACTCATCACAAGATTAAGACTACTATACCATCAGTAATTACTCATTTCTGAATTCATAAAAACTGTCAACTAGAAGGCCCTTCAAATGTCTTTAAACTAGACCCATTTGGTAGTTTAAAGAACCTCCCAGAATAGTATCTCTTAGTATCATCACTCAGTTTTATATAGAAGAACTGTTTCTTCCTTAGCTTCTACAGAAAAAATAATAATCCCTGATAAGTATATAGAATGACTATTATCATACTGAAAGAACTCAAACATTAAATTCCTCTACAAATTGTAATTCTAGAACTTTGAATACCATGGACAGCTATGCTCTTCTGCAATTACATCCTACCCACATCCAAATTATTCTTTCTATTCTCTTCCTTCTGGATGGATCAAGTGGGAACATTAAATAAACTGAAAAACCCTCCCTGCATTTGAAGGAACAGTATTTGTGTTCAGAGGAAGGGTATCATGGGGATCACTGTTAACACATCTCAATAGCAACAATCCAGCATCCCAGGCCAGACTTGCATATAACTTCTGAAGAAATTTCTAACCATCCAAAACTGATTTTTCCAATAACTTCAGAACTCCACTCAATAGTGACTACAATCAGTCCTTATTCCCAAAAAATTTTACATAGGTAAAACTCTACTTAAAATGTAGCCTATTTTAATGCACATATTTGGAAACATACTGATTTCCAGAGAAAATTTTAGATAATCAGTTGCCACCAGCATGATCAAAACTACAAATTCAAGTGTGAGTGCTGAAAATCTTGTGGCCAACTAATATAAAGCAATCCTGCAGATATTTCAGGTTATACTTTAAGATTAGTAAAATGAAATACTGTCTCAGGAACTTGAAGAAATCACATACCTAAGTTCTTCTGACCATCTCTACAAAATTATTCCATACTAAATACTAAATTATGATCTAAGGAAGGAGCTTTAAACTTTTAGCTATTATAATACATTGTCTTTTCCTTCTCCATAACTCTCTACTACCTGTAAAAAAACAAACATGTTTGTTGAAAATTCTATGACCTGCAAAGATGTAAAATTAACATATTTTTGAATTATCAAAGTATCATATGCTCATTTTAACTGCCAAATTAAAAAATACATGAAATGTTTACTCCAAAGTAACTACTCTTAAAAAGTATTCTTCCATATTTTTTCTTTGCATATTAGAACATTACACACATATACAGCTTTTATTCTATTTTGTTTGTAAAAATCCCAAGAGGTGACCAAAGAATAGAAGGTTAGTGTCTAGACATAATATCATAAAATTATAAGTCTTCAAAAATATTTTTTAAATCCTAAAAATGCAAAGATCTCAACCTATACATCTTATCATCAACAGGCCACAGGAAAAAATATATATAACCTAATTTTTCCTTATGTCTTACAACAATATACCTCTAAATACACCCCTAAAATAATAGGTAAGATATTCTTAGAACTTTTTTTTACAATTAAAAGGAAAGAAAAGGAAATATCCTCACTTCTTATTACCCACCAAATACTGTTCGGGCCAAATTCCCAGTATAAATCAGTCTTCCATTTTCTGATTTTTCAAGTTGTGTATGTGAACACTGAACATATCTTTCCCAACAAACAGGTATCTATTAAGAAAGAGACCATTATAATGTGAGTACATAAAAACTGCACTTAAGACCAACTTTTAAAATTATTTTATGCTTACCTTTTAAAATATAATGATGAGTAAAAGAGAACCTGTCACATGAGGTCACTTAAGGGGTTCTCCCAAATAATCTACTGGGCTAAAGAAGTCAAATTGGCTGACAGAATGGCTTTCCTTAATTCCAATCATAAGCAGACGTGTGCTGAGTTGGAGTTTAAGGCCTAAGTGTGCATGCATCCAAGCTGAAAGCTTTTTAGATAAAGTATGACTTAGAACAAATACGAAATTTAGAGGAATCGTTTCTTCTATTCCTCGTTAAATGAGAACATCACTTTTCGCTCAGTTGTCAAAGATATAAATGAATTAGCTTTTCCAAAAAAATAGAATTAATTTTAATACAGTAATGCAAAACACCGCAAACGCAGGTTGTTTAAAGTCCAAACCGTTTTTAATACTTAAAATATTGATAGTATAGCTAGTAGAAGGATAACTCTTTCCCTACAGGCCTTGTATCCATCTCCTTGCATCCTTTGTTCCTCTTAAAGAAAATGATTTGAAATCCTACATCATATTTCACGGGAACAAGAGTTCCTCGAACGTCTAAAAAATTTCACAACACATATTTCAAAAACGTAAAAGACACGTCTAATTCATTTATACCTGAATTTAATAAATTCCAATTCCCATGTCAGACTCTTCTTCCAAATTTCAATAACATTTGCTAATCCTGATATTTTACACGAAAGAAGTGTTATTAAGATTAAAAAGAGAGGATTAACATCTCTATCCCCTTTTTCCAGGGTGCAAAGGAATTCCTGAAAATAGAGCCACTTAAGTAAAAAAATAGAAGAAACTCTTAAGACAGGTTATCCGAGTTCTTTCAATTTGGTCTGCAAGGTGTGCCTCTAATTTCGTTGCAAATTAACCCTTCAGAGCTTCTGCTCAAGGGTAGAAAAGAAAATAAAGTCACCACAACCCCCCTGGATTTGCAACCACATGTAAAGTGCTTCCAACAGCCCGGAGAGTAAATAAACAATTTTCAACGAATTATGCTAGACTCGCGGTTGCTGTAAACCCCGGGACCACTGGCCACTTCCCAAGGCCGAGGGCGGCCACTGCAGCGAACCCCGCAGATGGCTCCTTCCGCACTACAGGTACCGGCAGGCCAGGGGGAGATGCTGTCAGGAGGGGCTCTCCAACCCCGACGACACGCCCCCGCCCAGCCCTAATCCCGACTCCGGTCTACAAGCCCTAGGATGACCGACCTGCCCTTGCAGGGGACACCGGAGAAGCGGTGCAGCACCCCGCAGCCCCACGCTGCTGCCACCAAACAGCCCTGAGAGGCAGCTGCGGGAGGCGGCCCGTGAGACAGCAGCCCTGTGGGCTCCGAGCGCGGTGCCTGCCCACGGAACAGTCCTCTTCCAGCCGAGTCGCAGCCCCGATGCCCAGAGGCCACCCAACGCCAAAAGCAACATCCCACACGTGAGCAGTGGCAGCCTACAGCGCTTCAGGAAGTGCCTGGAACCCTGACGCCCGGCTTCTCAGAGGACCGCAGCCCGGACGCACAGCACA
This sequence comes from Manis pentadactyla, assembly GCF_030020395.1. Classification (NCBI taxonomy): domain Eukaryota; kingdom Metazoa; phylum Chordata; class Mammalia; order Pholidota; family Manidae; genus Manis; species Manis pentadactyla. Next base: position 63,468,451 of record NC_080021.1, read on the forward strand.
GGCCCCGCCCCCTAGAGGACCGCCGGGCAGTTCGGACGCCCGCGCAAGCGCGGAATAAACGGCCCGCCCACAACCCTCCCCGCCGCGCGCTTTTTCTGAGGACTGCGCTCGCCACCAGCTCGCTTTGGAGATCCGCCGAGGCCGTCCCTGCGCTTGGGTTCCCATTCCTGTAGCCTGGTGTTCTTTATGACAGCGTAGGACAGAAGGGAGAGCCCTGCGCGAAGGACAAACCCAGGAAGCCAGAGTTAAATCTTTCATTATCTTGGAAGTCATTTTTAAGCCCCAAAACTTGTTTTCTGCGGAAAATGAATCTAGCCTATTGGCACGAAGGAATAATATTTTATACGACTTGAACAAAAGTGAATGGTAATTTAATCCAACAGTGGGTTGGTAGAAAATAAGTGGAACTCGTTCATATAATGTTCATACTTGTCAAATTAGTCTTTAGCAATCATTCACATCCGTGAATGACTGCCAGCACTAAATAAGAAGCAGAGGAGACATACTGGGTAAAATTGGGAATCCACAGTGCTTACATTGCGGAGGAAACACCCAAAATAAGCAAAAACACAATGCTGTAATATAAATGAAATATACCAATTTACAAAATGCTACAGAAGCACAAAAGATAGGATGATTAATCTGGCCCCAGAAGGCCTTACATTCAGCTTTTGAAGGATGAGCAATTGTAAAGACCCACTTTTGTTTACTATTTCAGAAATGCTTTTGACTCTACATGTTACTTGCATAGGAGGGGAACAAAGTCTAAAATAATGTATCTTCACAGTTCCAAATCTTGTCTGCTTTTTTTCTGAGTAACCAGAAGGATAAAATTGTACTATTTTATGAATACTTCTATTTCTTAGTTACCTTCCACTTATATTTTTAAAACTATTCTGTTTAATGTAATTCATACCAGTTATTATCCATTATTTTTACTGAAACATGTAACATACATATACAAATGCATAATGCATACACAATTATCCATTATTTTACTGATACATGTTAAATTTCCTGTTCATATAGTGTGGTTTTAATATTGTAACAAAGATAAATTGAGGCATATTTTTAAATTTTAGTTTACCTGAGCAAAAATTTCTTTGAACTGGGCAGTGCCAAAGTGGAAGTGATTAGGGGTACTCCACTGAGAGAGAGATAAGGTCAAGGTTTTATAGAGAAGATGCAGAAGAAAGCAAGAAAATTTTTTGACTCGCTGTAGCTTAAGGGGTTGCATTATTTGAGAAAATTAGTTGGCTGTTTGCGGATGGTTATTCTTCTTACCCTTTAGGCATTTACAAGAATTGACTCTGGCTTAGGTGTTGCTTTGTGTACAAGGCAATACAGCCATGCCAGTCTAACAGTCTCCTTGTTTGATTACTTCAACATGCTGAAAGAACCTGAATTTTTATTTTCTGTTAAGCTTAGCTTCTTCCTACAGATACTCTAAGCAAATGAAAATAACGAATGAATATGAAAGCAATATGAAAATACTTGGCCTACTTCTCAAGGTTTCTAAATAGCTAAAATGAGATCCTATTTTGAAAACTGTGCTATAGAATTACATAGAATTGTTATTTGTGGTTAAATAGATTTCTCAATTCTAGAAATTTAGAGACATTTGTTGAATGTAAACTACCTGAATGGGATTTTAGGATGATACAAAGGCTGTTTAAAAAAATAAGTATTGATTCCGCATTCATATCATCTTGGAGGTTCCCTTTAAAGATGGATCCGATGGGGAAAATTGAAAATGGATGTGACTGGTAAAATGATGGCCACCATTTTTACAAGTAATGTTTGTTTTTTAGCTTTCCCCATTCACCAGTCCCCTTTACCTCCTTCAAGGCAAGCTTAAGGGCAGAATGGCATAATAAAAAAAAGTTTTTGGTAAAGCTAGTACATTCATAAGAACCCTAAATACTTTTTATACGTTACTGGTTTAAAGCATATACTTGGAGAATCTTTCTGGAAAAAATCTGTTAACAGATTATCAAGATCTTTTAAAATGTTCATATTCTAAAAATTTCAGAAACAAAGATTACTGAAGAGATAATGAACACGGTATTACTTAAAATAACTTAAAAATGTAAATAAGTAAATGTCCAACATTAAGGAAATACTTAAGTGAATCATAAAACATTTAGACAATGTAATTTTTTAAAATTTTTTATTAAGGTATGATTGATATACACTCTTATGAAGGTTTCACATGAAAAAAACAATGTTACTACATTTACCCCTATTATCAAGTTCCCCACCCATACCCCAATGCAGTCATTATCCATCAGTGTAGTAAGATGCAACAGATCCACTATTTGCCTACTCTGTGCTACACTGTTCCCCCCCGTGATCCCCCACACCATGTGTACTAAACATAATACCCCTCAATGCACTTCTCCCTCCCTCCCCACCCGCCCTCCCACACCCCTCCCCTTCGGTAACCACTAGTGCATTCTTGGAGTCTCTGAGTCTGCTGCCATTTTGTTCCTTCAGTTTTGCTTCATTGTTATACTCCACAAATGAGCGAAATCATTTGGCATTTAGACAATGTAATTTTATGCAGCCAGTAAAATTGATGCTTATGGAGATTTTCATAACAGAGGTTTGGTTACGAGGTGTATTAAGTTAGAAAGCAAACATTATACAGAACCAAATATATACAGAATGATTATGTAAAACACATGGAAAAAACAAACTTTTCTGCAATTTCTGTATTTTTACAATAAGCATGTATTATAGTGATTACATGAACAGAATTCTAAAACAAAGTAAAATTTTGCATAAAAGTAAAAAATAGTTCTAGATTCTTGCCCTAAATCTGGCATTAGCTATCCCCGGTATCCTTACCTGGAAAATTCTATCATTCTCTAGGCAACTAAGAGTGATCTTTTAGAGGGTGATAATGCAGTGAGGAAAAGCGGAAAACAGAAGGGGAGAAAACACTTCTGAAGTAAAGGAGAAAAGGTATGATTGAAAATGGACCTAAAACCTCTTCTTCTCAGCCCATCTCCACCAAACTCTATTCTGAGCTATCATTACAACCAAAAAACTTTAAAAAAAAATTTGGCAAAGGCTTTAAAAGTTAACCCAGGACAGTCTGTCGGTAAAAAGCAATACCTTTTATCTGCCAAATGGACAAAAAAAATGTCTTTTCTGGCAAAAGTCATTAATTGGGTCAGCTAACTTGGGATCGCCTATATCTGTTTTCCCTCTGTGGACATTGTTAGACAAGAGTGCCTAGTTGGGCAATTTGCAACAGTGAGCGTCTTGGTCCTAACATTTCCTTTGTGCCAGTCGCATGAACAGAGGGTGAACTTTATTTAGCTATTTTAGCCATCCTGGAAGGGTGCCTGCATTTAACCACAGGAAAGCCTATTTTACACAAACGATAGGCGGGGAGAGACAGAGACGAAGAGCGAGAAAGGAAAGGTGCGGGGACAGAAGAGGCATGGAGTGACAAAGGTGGTCTCAGCACTCATTATCGTAAGTGGCAGACGCCTAAAATTCCTGTGAATGATTTCAGAATCTAGGAAAACTGAGCAATCCCGGCGCTGGGATGGGGATGGGAGGTGAGGGAGGCACGGGGGCGTGAGGGGTCGGGAGGCGTGGTTAGTTTTCGGTAAACTTTAAACGATACCGGGAAGAGAGGAAATGAGGTAAGCTCCGCGAACAGTTAAGACGCTCTTCAACATGCACTGCAACTTTTCACAGATGATAGATGCTGCTTCATAAGCAGCACGATCTTGTTAGCATAGAAACCGCACTCTACACTTCCAGCCTTTTCTCTGCAGATCATCTCCGATCTGCGGGCTTAATCCCTCCCCACGAACACCCCGCCCACAACCAAAGGTAGGCCAACCTCTAAAATTACCAGATCATAACACCCTGGAACAGAAACTACAAGTCCCAGGATGCAGTATGGCCCCAGAGATCTGACAGCCTCTTTTGAGGATGGGTTCCCTGAGGAAATTGGATCCGCATGGGTGTTGCATTCTGGGAATCAGAAGACCCACAATGGGATTGGTGAGATTTGCCAGGCGTCTTCCTACAATGGCCAGTGGTATTGTGGGAGAAGGGAGGAAGGAGCTTCCTGTAGACGGAAGTGGGCTGCCGAATCAGCGCGCCCTCACTTCACCAGGTACGAATCTCCCGCGCGTCGCAGAAAGCGTCCGTGACCCGCCGGAAGTGATTCTTCCAACTGCCCCGGAACCCACGGCGGCAGGCTTCTGGGGGTGGGGGGGCGTTAGGGGCTGTGGCGGTGCGCGGGGACCTGGCGCGGTGGCTACGGGACGGACGAGTGAGTCTTGGACTGGGATGGGAACGGAGCTCAGGGTCCTCGAGGAGGACAAGAAATGCTCGCACTGGGCGCACACTCACTCCCACTTCCCACCCTTTTCCATTTGGGCGGGGAAGGAACGGAAGCCCTTAACCTCTCCTGGCCTCCACTACTCCTGGCTTGGGGGAGGGGAGAAGAGGGCGGCGGGACCTTTTCCGGCGCTGCTCGGTGGGCTTAGGAAAGGATGGAAGGAGGGGCGGCGGCCTGGTATTGCTTTGGACCAAGCGCGGCGAGGTTGGAGTTAGGAGCGTGGCCGCCTGTCGCTTTTCTTTTTTGCTTTCCCACTGTGCACGCCCATTCGTTCTTTTCTTAGAGTCAGTCCGCAGTCACGGGAGAGGGTCCTCTCTCTTTCCAACTCCGGGACCCCGACAGGTTTACCTTGTGGGCAACTTGTTGGGCGATCTCTGTCTGACTTGGTAGTTTGGGGCTGTCGTGCATCCACCTCCCAGTTTTGTCTGAAAGGAGGTACCTAGTGTCAAGTACAGTGGCCATTAAGTTTATTTTATGGAACTAAAACCTCTTTAGTAACATACAGCTGTGGAGTTTGTGTCATTAGTGTGAGCATTTCTATTCTGCATCACCTTCAGTGTAGAAAACAACTGAAATGCCTTAGAGTTTTAAAACCTCGTATTCAAACTGCCACATTTGTCTTTTGATCCCCAATAGCTGTTTCCTTTTGTCTAGGGAACTAAAATACATCTCTGAACTCGTTTACATTATAATTATATAATTCATGATGTTGAAACATTACAGTTCACACGGATTCACTTACTCTGGAGATAAAATTGCTAGAAAACAGCAATGTCTCTGTAATCGTGAATATTGTTTATTGTCAGTGATACTGGGTTCCTATTTAATTTTTAAATTAGTATTCTTTTTTCTTAAGTATGAGATTTAATAACTACTATTCCGAAATATATGTATATTTACTTCAATTTACTTCAAATGGAGGATGCCAGTTTCATTACTTTATGATAATTATGTAATATAATTAGGCAGTAGTTTGTAGTCAGAAGTTAAAATCAGCCTCCTATCAAGTTCTGAAATAATATATATCTTATAAAGTGCTTGTTCGGAGTTTTTTGGTAGATTTTTCATTACTGAAAAATAAGTCTGGAAAGTCTTTGCATTTATACCGATACATGTCAATGCATTTTAGCTAACCTGTCTTAAATGTGTGTTGTTCCATTGTTAAATAAGATCAGAAAAAGCCCATCCAGTGAGGCCTGAAATTTCAAGCCTTGGTAATTAAGAAAACTACCATTCACTCAAGAAATGTTAATTGAGCATTGCTATATACCAGGCACTGTAAGAGGCCTGCCCTCACGGAGCTTGAGAAAAGAGAGGAGATAATAGAGTGTGTGTGTGTGCACACACACACACACACACACACACACACATATATATAATAAGCAAATATAGTTTCAGGTGGTGATAAATGTGAAGAAATTATATTAAGATTAGAGTTGACTAAGAGTGACTAGGATGGTGTGTCTAATTTTGATGGTAGTGATGATGTTACAGCATTTTGATGAGTTGATAGGAATAATGGCAAGACAGAATCCTTGGACAAATGTGCTTGCTTAAGTGCAAAGGTTGACCTTGGATAGGAAAGCCGGTTTTTATTCAGCTTTTGAAACAGGACAAAGTATATGGCATATAGATGCAGGGGGGAATGAAGGTGGAAAGACAAGGCAATTGACGTGATTTGTTTCCAATTTCTTGATGAAATAAGTGGTTATTAGGGCAAGAAGGAGAGAGGTGTTAGAGGTTTAGGAGAAGCTATCATTTTCTCAGAGTAGGAAAGCCAGTGTACTAGAAAGAGCACCATAACTGCCAGGTACCTATTTAAAGTGTGTGGTCCTGAATTTAAAGCTGAGACCAGTCAAAATCGTTGTATCTTTTCTCCAGCCACATCCAGCTCTTTGGTAGAGGCCTGAGTTAGGCAGAGAATTGGTTTGGCCAAGGCTGGGATTTGGGTGAGTAGCTACATTAAAGAGGACAGAGTGGGCATAAGGACTATGAAACATGCAAGGTGACAGTCCTGGTGACCTCTTAACCAAGGTCAGAATTTTTTTTGTATTTGTGTTTGACATTTATTGTTAGCCCTCATTCAAAGGTTTTTAAAAATCATTTTATAATATTGACTGTATAATAATATATACACTATACAGTGGGAGTATTTGCTTATACTTTTTAAATCCAAACAAAGGAGTTTGGTAATCATTGTCTAGGAGGGAGATTAGGTAGTTTACAGAGGTAAGGCAGACGGACTCTGGGAATGCAGTGCCCTGGAGCCCTTAAATCCTGTGTTGTGTGGAAATGACTGCTTAGTAAAGATGGGAAATTGGGAATCAGAGGCATTTGTTGTAGAGAGAGGATGAATTTCAGATGGGTTTAGTCATGAAATGGTAGAACTGGAAGGGACTTTAAGACACAGTTTAGCCCAGTTCCTTATTTGGGACATGAAGACAGAAGCCTTATCATGTAACCTGTCTGGGCCTGAGAAATTCAGAAAGTAGAAATTCGTATGTGGACTTCCAATGACACTGAGGCACTTTTTGTATACCCCTACCCCACCACCACCCCGGCAACTGGGCTCATACTGTTTGCTTTTCCTGGATCGCCCCTTCCTTGGAGTTCAACCAGGTAAAAACACCTCCATCCATTGAGAAACCCAGATCAAAAGCTACTTTCCTTTTATGGCCAGTCACTTAACAAATTCCTAATCCCAGATTTACTTCCTTTGGGACTGCTAAACTCCTATATTCCCTTCTCTTACCATCCAGAATTTGGGTTAGTTTTCTTACCAACATAAGTGTCTTTTGAAAGGTTAATGAGGTGGAAAACCATATCATTCAAGTGAACGATATCTTAATTTAAGGAAAACCATCAGAGATTTTTAAAAATCATACTTTAGCCTTACTTTTAAAAAATTGAGATATAATTAACGTTTCATGTAATGCTTAGTGTTCCATTTAGTTTTCACAAATGGTTATCAAGAGTCAACATTTTTATCACTTTAGAAAGTTGCCTCATGCTCCTTTCTAATCATTCCTCATCCAGAAACAACCACCGATCTATCATTGTAAGTTTGTTTTGCCTATTCTAGAATTTCATATAAATGGAATGATACAGAATGTTCTTTTTTGTTTGTTTTTCCACTGTTTTTGATATTCATCCATATCTTGTATATCAGTAGCGTGTCCCTTTCTGTTGTGAATAGTGTTCTTCTGTATGAATATATCACAACTTATGCATCATATGGGTAGTTTCCTGTTTATGAATAAAGTTGCTGTGAACATTTTTGTAAAAGAGTTTTGTGGACAAATTATGTCTGGGAATAATACCTACGAATGGAATTACTAGGTCATAAGATAGAAGTATGTTTAACTTTTTAAAGAAACTGTAAACAGCTTTCCAAAATGATTGCCACTTTACATTCGCATCAGCAATATATGGGAGTTCATTTGTTCCACATCCTCTCAGACACTTACTTTTGACACTTTTTAATTTTAGCACTTTTGAATGTGAAGTATCTGTTCAAGTCTTCTGCCCAGTTTTTAACTAGGTTGTTTTTTGTTACTGATTTCCAGAAGTTTTTAATTATTATGGATACAAATCCTTTGTCAGATACGTGTTGTGAATAATTTCTCCCAGTTTCTGGCTTGCCTTTTCATTTTCTTCACAAGTTTTTTGATGAGCGGAAGTTTTTATTTTGATGAAATCCAACTTAACCAATATTTTTCTATTATGACATGTTCTTTCTGTATCTTCTCTGAGAAATCTTTGCCTTCACTGATGGTCATGAACAAATTGTGTGTTTTCTTCTAGTAGCTTTATTATTTTACCTTTGAAATTAACTCTGAACATGAGGCTCTTGTGTCCATATAGATAACCAGTTTTTCCAGCTTAATTTATTGAAGGGATTTGCCTTTCTAGGTATATGTTTTGAATCACTTTTCCTGTGTAAAGATTTAGAAAAGTTGTGTTTATCATTTTTTGCCATTTATAATTTCATATGAAACTGCTTACTAAAACATACATAACTAACTCATCATTCACATGAACCATCATTCACAGTGTATCTGGGAACCATGTAGAATCGTTAATGCTGATAATTTCTTGTAGTCCACACCACCCTGTAGTATTTCTGATTATTTGTGACCAGTCTAAAACAGAGTTCTTAAGTATCATAATTTTTCTAATCATATTTCCTAAAGCCCCACAGTTCATCATGACAAGCAGATCATAGTACTGGCAGGTGTGAGCGCATATTATAAGAAACCAAGGCCCTATTGATGAAATATTATAATACAGCTGAATTACTAGGTATTATTAGGTGAGTCATTATTTTAGTAGTAAAAACTTGATCATTTAAGGCAACAACTAATTGCTAGCCATCAAAAATAGATTGAAAATTGAGGTCGGTGCTTTTACTTTCAATGACCTACCTAATAGACTGAGCAAAAGCAAAGAAATTCCCTCTTTGACCTACTGTAGACTGCTGCTGTGAGCTAAACATGTTCTGAAGCCTAGGGATGTTTTGAGAGCAAGCTCAACCCTAGGAGAATTGAGGATATTACCAGATACTTAACATTTTCAGATTACTAAATTCTAGGAAGCAAAATTCCAGAAATACATGTTTCATACACTTGCATTACAACTTATGGTAATGGGTGTAAAATTGTGGGACTGATGTTTTGGTTATCACAATTTCACAAAACTTGGCTATATCCTTGAAGTCTTTAAAATAAAAATTGCCTTAAAAATTAGAATTCATATTGACTAAGTTCTGTTTTGAAGATAGAATACCATTTTCTTCCTTAGTCACTCCTTCCACTCAGTATAACCCAAAATACTTCAATAAACTAAAATAGATGTTTCCTAGAAAGAACAATTGTGTGGTTATCTAGAAGTTCCAAGTTTATTAAGTACCAACATGAAGGAAAAACATGAAAAGAATAAATCTTGGTCAAAAACATTGTGCCATTGAATAATTTTATTATGTTAGAAAGCTCAGGATAATACTACCTATGTGGCAGATTATTGTATGGCGCTTCACTTTGTTAACATTACCACGTAATTACCATTGTGCTGAATAAGTGGGTCATAAAGAGAAAGAACTTTAATGTCTTGTGGAAACTTAACACCTAGTTAGGGAGAGAAAATACATCTAAAAAGACATGCTTACAAGATAAGCGTTTGTGTCTAATACTGGAGAAAACTATAAGTTCCAAAATGGAGGAGAAAAATGGGGAATGCGTGCTATTTGTCAAAAGTATTAGATTGCCTACACAAGAGTTAAACGTAAGAACATTGTTTTAAGTTGACTAGGCCAGAATGAGAATTTAAGTTGCACTGAGAGATATAAATTCAGTGACACTGTAAGCACATTCTAGGCAGAATGTTTTGATGTGTTTTTGGAATTATATCCTAATTTCTGTCAATTTGTGTTATGTGGCCAAAGCCTCTCTTCTTGCTTCTTCTAATAAGACTGAGCATTAGATAATTTTGGCTAATGTAATTACTTTGCCAAATTAATCATATTCATACATATAATTAAGAACTAATAATCAGGCTAACAGACCACTATTCCCTTCATGAGCTGCTTGGTTCTACACATTTGTTTCTTTTTAAAAATCAGTTTTAAATCAAAGCTTTCTAGGTTTTACACTTTCAAACATGTATTTTTATACATTTTATTTAACTGCAAAAACATGAGATCAGTAGGCGAATACATTGTTTTACATAAATGGCATCTAACTACCTGTTATTCTTACCTGCTTTGTAAAAAATTAACTTTAAATTGGTAATATTTCCATTCCATTATATGTATAGATTTAACTTACTCCTTTTCACTGCCACACAATATTTCATAAGTACAGCTGTACTTTTCTACTTAGCTCATTTCAAAAAAATTTTCAGTTTTTCATTTATACCATATTATAGTAAATATTCTGTTGGTTGCTGTTGTTTCACTAAAACAGATGCCAAGGAGAGTTGCTGCCCGCTTCAATCTCCTAATGCTTTCCAAGCAGTTGTGCTGCTTATTAGCATCACCTTTCCCCTTTCCTCTAACACTTGATTCTTAGCGCATTTTAATATTTTAATTTGCATTTTCCTCATTACCATTGGGATCAAGGATTTTTATACTGGCCTATGAGCTATTTCTATTTTTCTTATGCAATTTTTCCAGAGTTGTGGGGATTTTTTTACATTTGCTTCTTTAATCTGTAGTGTATTTTTGTGAGTGATGTCAGTTAGACATCTAACCTTACTATTTTTCCATAGTAAAAAGAAAGATACAAAGAATAGATTTGCAGCTGTCGCTATCTAGTAATCCAAGCAATCAGCAGAAAAACCATTAGAACTAATTTGAGAGCTCTACAAAGATCATGGGATACAAGATCAACTTACCAAATTTAAAGGCTTTTCTTTAAAACCCCAGCAATCACCTTTCAGTAAGTATAATAAGAAAACAGATCCCATTCATAATAAAAACTATAAAGTACCCAAAAGAAGACCTAACATGAGATGTGTAATAACAAAATGGAGACTTGTCCAACCATTTATTAAAAACATGTGTGCCACACTGTTGAAATTAAAATCGTGGCAATGTTGGTCAGGTATAAATAGACTGATGGAACAATATAGTCTAGAAACCAATGTAGTAATTTATGATAAGGTTTATATACTTTATTCAAGTCATATACTATATTCATACACACTAAAGGACATTTACTATGTTCAAATCAGAAAAGGGATGGGCTATTCAAAGATCTTCAATGTTCAATGATACTAAACTCAAAACAGATTTTAGTGTAGGCACCAGGCTCACCTAGAATTTGTTTGTTTCCAAAACTTAAAAAGAATAAAAGTAATGTTTATATATAACACTATAAAAGCATAGTGACATCTCAGACATTTGTTCATCCTCTGTCTTCTGCCTAGTGAACTACTCAACCTCTTGATTTTACTCAGCTCAGTTACGGAATAGATGTTCAAATGTTCACAGAGATTTTTGTAACCCTAAACTTCGATTTTTATAGGTAATTTGTGGGTTAAGTCCCAGTTTAATCATATTTCAAGTATTTTAACTTCTACCTAAGAATTAGGATTTACTGTTAACTATTAGTGCTGATATACTCTTTCTTTGTTACTGATGAGGAGTCCCCCACCACCCACTGCCCACTTTAATTCTGTTGTATAAATGGTGGAACTGGCTTATATTAAGAAGTCTGTAAAGAAACTGTTGCTACCCAGAGGGCTTCTGTGATGTGACTTTACATGGTTGCTTAGCTACTGCTGATTAACTAAACATCCTGGATGTTTTACTCTGGAGATTTTTGAGATAGAAAAGTTGGCACTTGAAATTCTTGTTCTTGCTTTTCCAGCATTTTTTTCTTTTTTTTGTTCATTAGAAGAATGATTACAAAGCAGTATGAAGAGAAGAAAATAATGACTGATAAATTTTTTAATTGCTTACTATTATCATATGATAGCATAGTACTGCTTTTAAATTTTAGACCTATCTAATGATTTTTATCAGCAGCTCCCAGCAGTGGTGGAAAAGTTTTAATAGGAGCCAGAATTTTTTACTATGGTATGGGATAACAGAAGGGAGTGTGGACTTAGATTTAAAGCCTCATGCTCTCTCTGCCACTTAATCTGTGGAAGCTTTGAGCAAGTAGCAGCCTCTGCATTTTTCTTCATCACTAAATCAGGAGGAATAGTTCCTCTGTGAGAGTCTTATTTTAAAATAAGATAATGTATCTAAAGCATTTAGTTCAATGTTTGTTTACTTCTTATTAGGCCATCAAATTGTTGATAATGTTACATTGCCCCTGCTGCCTTTATCTCACTATAAAAATATCTCACTATAAAAAAAAAGACATTTACTTTAAATACCTCCCTCCATATTTAACAAGCATTCTAGACAAACAAATGGATTTTATTTTTCTTCCTCTCGCATTACCTAAAACAAGTCATCCACTCTCTATACATGAATGACATCATTTTTAAAGGTGAGGGATTATATAGGTTATCTCCAAGTTTCTTTCTTGCTCTAAAATATTATGGTTCATTTTCTTGCCCCTTCCCTTAAGGCTAGAATTAAAATACTTGTCAGGAATTTCTTAGAGAAGAGGATAATTAGGATATGCAGTTTTCATAATAATGACATAAAAAATAATACTGGTCTAAGTAAAATCCTCCTTTGAGGAAATGCAGTGAAAGTACAAATTACTGAAAACATGAGTCCCTTTAGCAATCATACTGTTTTGTAAAATTGAAGATTTCTTAGAAAATTAGCATTTTTTACCACTTTGTTATAGTTCAGAACTTTGGTAACCTATTGCAGAAAGGATGCAACAGTAAAATGTAGATGTGCACATTTCCATAAGAGGGCAAACCTTACCTTTTTCATTTTCATGAAAGCTGTTTAATGTCCTTGAATTTATCCTGTTGTCATTCATTCAGCAAATACTTGCTTTAGTGTCTACCAGTGTCCATTAGATACAGTTTGTAAAGATGATGAAGGCCAATGATCTCCTTTAAGTTCAGTTCAGCTCCTAAGGAACAACTGTATTTTTTAACTTGTCGGAATAGTTAAAACTTAAAGGAAAAACAAAAAAACAAATACGGATTTAGACTTTACTGTCCTAGAGGTGATCATCTTTTTTCAGATGTTCAGAAACTTGATACTGTTCCTATTGTGGAGGCTGGGAAACTTACATAGCAAAAAGAGTCCTTAAACTTGTAACACCCAGGACATATTAAATAATGAGTGAAAACATGTTATTCCAACATTAATATAGCATTGTTATATTTTCAGGAAACTACTAAAGTTCCTGTGGAAGCGAAGTAGAATTTTGTTACGAACATAATGGGTAAGTTATATAAAAGTGGTTTGGTATTCCAACTATTAGAAGCTGGTTTTTCTTCTCAGATTGGCCTTTGAATACAAGTAAGAAGATGGTCAGAGTAGACTGAAATTCTTTGTTTAAATCAACAGCTTATGTTTACTATATATTTCTGAAAAACAGATACTATTATTGTGTTGAGTGTAATTCTTGATTGGTGAGTAATTGTACCTTAAGAAATCAGAAACATTCCCAGCAGATATATAAAATGGTTTAGGTTGCAAAAAAATACTAGAAGTATAATTTAATAATTGATTTTGAATTTTTCTCAGAAAGTGGCAAAAGCTGCCAAATATCTGTATGCTTGAATAGCCTAAATTAGAAGTTACTTGCTTCTTTATGAGTCCCCTTGCTTTTTATTATGAAAAATTGCAAGAACAATACACTATATGTCCTTCACCAATTAATGTATTGCCATATTAGCCTTCCCTGTGTGTAGGTGTGTATGTTTATACACACACACTTTTTTCCTATACCACTTACTTAGTTGTATATAGAACACTTGACACCTAAATACTTGAGCATGCATCTCCTAATTCAGACCATGTTCTAAATTTCCCAGTTGTTTCAGTAGTATTCTTTACAGTGGGTTTATTACAGGCATACCTTGTTTTATTCTTCTTTGCTTTATTGTGCTTTGCAGGTACTGTGCTTTTTACAAATTGAAGGTTTGTGGTAACCCCGCGTAGAGCTTGTCTATTGGCGGGTGCCATTTTTCCAACAAAATTTGCTCATTTCATGTCTCTATGTCACATTTTGATAATTTTTGCGATATTTCAAACATTTTCATTATTACTATATTATAGTGATCAGTGATCTTTGATGTTACTATTATAATTGTTTTGGGGCACCTGAATCATGTGTACACATAAGACAGTGAACTTAAGAAATATTGGGTGTGGTCTGACTGCTCCACCCACCAACTATTCCCATCTTTCTCCCTCTCCATGAATTCCCCTATTCCCTGAGGCACAATAGTATGGAAATTAGGCCAGTTAATAAGAATACAATGGCTTTTAAGTGTTCAAGTAAAAGGAAGAGTTGCACATTTCTCACTTTGAGTTAAAAGCTAGAAATGATTAAGCTTAGTGAGGAAGGCATGTCAAAAGCCAAGACAGGCGAAGCTAGGTCTCTTGTGCCAAACAGTCAAGTTGTGAATGCAAAGGAAAAGTTCTTGAAGGAAATTAAAAGTGTTCCTCCAGTGAACACATGAAAGATAAGAAAGCAAAACAGCCTGTTGCTGATATGGAGAGTTTTAGTGGCCTGGATAGATGAAATGAGCCATAACATTCCTGTCATCCAAAGCCTAATCCAGAGTGAGGCCCCAACTCTCTTCAATTCTAATGAGGTAAGGAAGCTACTGAAGAAAAGTTTGAAGCTTGCAGAGGTTGGTTCATGAGGTTTAAGTAAGGAAGCCATCTCCATAACATGAAAGCTCAAAGTGAAGCAGCAAGTGCTGATGGAGAAACTACAGCAAGTTAACCAGAAGATCCAGCTAGGATAACTAGTTGAGGTGGCTACAACATTGAAAACAGATTTTCAATAAGGATGAAATAGGCTTTTATTGGGAAAAGATGCCATCTAGGACTTCTAGCTATAAAAGAGAAGGCAATGCCTAGCTTCAAAGCTTCAAAGGACAAGCTGACTCTCCTGTTAGGAGCTAATGCAGCTGGTGACTTCAAGTTGAAGCCAATGCTCATTTGCCACTCTAAAAATTATAGGACCCTTAAAAATGATGCCAAATCTACTCTGCCTGTGCCCTGTATAGTAAATGGAGCAAGAAAGACTGGGTGACAACACCTGTTTACAACATGATTCACTAAATATTTGAAGCCCATTGTTTGGACGACTGTTTAAAAAAAAAGATTCCTTTCAAAATATTACCACTCAATGACAATGTACCTGGCCACTCAAGAGTTCTGATGGAGTTCTACAATGAGATTAGTGTTGTTTACATGCCTGATAAAATTTAACATCCATTCTGCAGCCCATAGATCAAGGATTAATTTTGACTTTGAAATCTTATGAGTTAATATATTTCATAAGCTATAGCAGCTGTAAATAGTGATTGCTTTGGTAGATCTGGACAGAGTCAACTGAAAACTGGAAAGGACTCATCATTCTGTATGCCATTAAGAACATTTATGACTCACGGGAAGAGGTCAAAATGCCAACATTAATGGGATGGGAAGAGGTTGATTCCAACCCTCATGAATGGCTTTGAGGAGGTTCAAGACTTCAGTAGAACTGCAGATTTGGTGGAAATAGAACTAGAATTACAAATGAAGCCAGAAGATTTGACTGAATTTCTGCAATCTCATGATAAAACGTGAATGTATGAGGAGTTGCTTTGGATGAGCAAAAAAAAATGGTATCTTGAGATAGAACCTACTGCTGGTGAAGATGCTGTGATGATTGTTGAAATAACAGTGAAAGATTTAGACTATTATATAAACTTAATTGATAAAGCATGGGCAGGGCTTGGGAGGACTGACTCCCAATTTTGAAAGGAGTCCTACCCTACTGTTGGTAAAATGCTATAAAACAGCAACACGTGATATAGAGAAATCATTCATGAAAGGAAGAGTCAGTAACAAAGGATGCAGTAAACCTCATTCATTGTCTTATTTTAAGAGATTGCCACAGCCACCCAACCTTCAAAACCACTACCCTGGTCATTCATTCAGCAGCCATCAACATGGAGGCAAGACCCTCCACTAGCAAAAAGATAATGACTCGGTAAAAGCTCAAATGATTGTTAGCATTTTTCAGTAGCGAAGTATTTTTTAATTAAGGTATGTACTTTTTTTTTAGACATAATGCTACTGCACACTTAATAGATTACAAAAGAGTGTAAAACAAATTTTATATGCACTGGGAAACCTGAAAATTGATTTGATTCACTTTATTGTGATGTCTGCTTTATTGTGGTGGTCTAGAACAGAACCCTCAGTATCTCTAAGTTATATCTGTATTCTGAATGAATCCAAACAAGGATCACTTACTGCCTTAATTATTTTCCTTAATCCCTTTTAAACAGTTCCCTATGTGGGAGATTGGGGAGGAGGGTGAGAAGTGAGGTCTTTCATGACACTTTTAAGCTTAGATTTGTCTCGAGTGTTT
This sequence comes from Manis pentadactyla, assembly GCF_030020395.1. Classification (NCBI taxonomy): domain Eukaryota; kingdom Metazoa; phylum Chordata; class Mammalia; order Pholidota; family Manidae; genus Manis; species Manis pentadactyla. The sequence goes on from NC_080021.1 coordinate 63,484,837, forward strand.
CCTCCTGATTAGATTCAGATCAAGCATTTTTGACAGCAGCGGTACATTAGTAATTTTGATATTCTTAATTTTAGGAATTTCTAAACTGATCATTAACAAATAAATGAGTAAATGGATGTTTGTGGTTGAACAGTACTTCAGCTTCATCCTCTGTACTTATAGAGCTTCCTAACTTTTTAGGATATGCCTTAAGATACTTTCTTTCAGATATTGATAACCATAAAAATTAATATTCTGTCATAAAATTATGAAAGTTATATATGTGAGGAAAGATCTGAAAGGGATATACAAAAATACATACTGTCTCTAAAAGTTACTTGGAGCTAGATACTGTGGCTAAAGCCCGCATGGCAGCAGTGGGGGTAGTTGGTAGCAGAGTAACATCTATGCACTCTATTTTCTCACCTCTACTTTGGTCAGCTCATCACTTCGGTCATGCAGTAATTTAAACTGGGCAACAAAATGTTTTGAGCATTATTTTCATGGATCAAGAGTAGAATGCTGTGTAAAGGAAGCCTTAACTTAGAATTTGGGGCTTATCAGAAGTTGAGCTCACATGGCATGCAAACATTCATAAACATGCTGTGATCTTATTTTTAAAATGAGTATTTCAGAATTAAAGTTTTGCTATTGAATATTTTGCTTTAGTTTTCAAGTTTCAGTGTGCTGCTGTAGTTCATAAAAAATTGTTAATTTTTCCTTGAAAGGAAATATTTTTCAAAAGTACTTGAAAATAATCATCTACAGTAACACCTTTGTAGAGTTTATCCTGACATTGGAAAATGTTTAGAGATTAATAAAACAAGGAGTTAAAAACCAACATGTTGCTGGCTAGTAGCTCCTGAAATGTTTTTGGTCTGAGTTACTTAAATACTAACCTTGGAAAACCTGTTTATTTTTAATAAATCTTGTGATTCAAAAATCAGTTTACTATTTACTTTAGATGGAGAAGAAAAAACTTACGGTGGCTGTGAAGGCCCAGATGCCATGTATGTCAAGTTGATATCTTCAGATGGTCATGAATTTATTGTAAAAAGAGAACATGCACTAACATCGGGAACAATAAAAGCCATGTTGAGTGGCCCAGGTAGTTATATTTCTTTATTTTCTCTTAACATACCTTCACTTTTAGTATTTGGTGAGTGTGTTTTTTAAGTTGAATTCAATGATCACAGCTTTAAAATAAAGACACAATAACTGTTCTAACATTATTGCATGAATATGTTGATTGGAAAAAATTGGTTTCTGCCATTTCCTGTTTCCAGTTTTACCCTCGTTTCAGTTAAGATCAAATTGATTATTTTGGTAATAGGAAAGATCATTTCTCTACATTAGTTTCTGTGGTTAACTTCTTCACTACAGAATCCTGATTGGTGATTTATGCTCCTAGTTACATAATGAAATTCGTCTGTAGAAGTTACTGCCTTCCAGATATATATTCTTAACTTTTTTTTTCCTTTGAGGTAATTTTTTTTTTTTTTACCTCAAAAATTTTTCTTGAGGGTTGGAATTTCTGGAACATGTTTGGAGGAAATGCCAATGTTTGTACAGTGGCTGAACCATTTTACATTCTTACCAGCTATCTGAATGTTCTCCACATCCTCACTAGCACCTGATGTTCTCTATTTTTTTTTATTCTAGCCATCTGAATGGGTGTGAAGTGGTATCTTATTGTGGTTTTGATTAGCATTTCTCTAATGACTAATGACGTTGAACATCTCTTCATGTGCTTACTGACCTTTTTTATATCCTCTTAGGATAAATGTCTGTTCAAGTCTGTCATGTATTTTTTCATTAGGTTATTGGTCTTTTTGTTGTTGACTTGCCAGAGTTCTTTATAAATTCTGGGCACTAGACCTTTATCAGATACATGACTTGCAAATATTTTCTCTGGTTCTGTAGGTTGTCTTTTTCTTGAAGTGTCTTTGGATGCACAGGTTTTTTTTTTTTTATGAAGTCCAATTTATCTATTTCCCCTTTTGTTGTTTGTGTTTTTTAGAGGTCTGTCTAAAAATCCATTGCCAAATCCAGTGTCATGAAGATTTACCTGTATGTTTTCTTCTAAGAATTCTATGGTTTTAGCTGTTAACATTTAGGTCTTTGATTTTAAGTTAATTTTTGAATATGGTGTGAGTTAATAATTCGCTTCATTCTTTTGCACATGGACATCCCAGTACCATTTGTTAAACAGACCATTCTTTCCCCCATCGAATGGTCTTGGCACTCTTGCTGAGAATCAGTTAACCACAGATTGTGGATTTATTTATAAGCTCTCTTTTACATTCCACTGATCTTACATAACTTCCCGTATGCCATTACTACACTATTTTGATTATGGTAGCTTTGTGTAGTGTTTTCAAATTGGGAAGTGTGAGACCTACAACTTTGTTTTTCTTTCCAAGATTGTTTTGGCTATTTGGGGTCCCTTGCAATTCCTTTTTTTTACTATGGAGATTTAAAAACATATACAGAAGTAAAAGGAATAGCATAAAATACCTCTGTACCATCAGCCAGCTCCAGTAGTTACCACCATTTTGCCAATCTTGTCTTATCGATGATCTCTTTTTCTTTTTTAGGAGTATTTTAAGCAAAGCCCTGACATGCATCCTCCCTTTCTTTTCAGACCATCAGTTTTACAGAGAAACAGGTTATTTGTGTAATGTCCACATCTGAATTAAACTTAATAGTAACATCTTAGAAACTCAGAATTCTAGAGGCTTGATTATAATCCTGTTCATTTTTCTAGGCAAAAAGACTTAGTTGGTACTATTGTATTCCTATGTATCACATCTTCTATCAATGTCAAGATTGATTAGTGGGTACCAAGGTTATCATGTTGATATGTCCATGAGCAGTTCCCCAGTCAGATTTTCATGGTTTTGGCATTCATTGTGATTATTGCTGAGGTTTACCTTATTTGGAATTAAAAAAACAGTGACTTTCTACTTCAATAATTTCTTTTGCATGTATTAGTTAGAATTCTCCTATAAATAAGAACTATTTGGTTACCCTGAAATAACATTCTGTACAGGAAAGAAAAAGATAAATCCTTGATTTTTTTTTTCCTTTACATAATAATTTTTTAGAGTAATGAATTGGTTCTCCAGCATCCTCCTGTAGTAAAGAGTATCATGTTGTTTGTTTTTGTTTTTTTGCATATCATTAACAACTTGTGACTTTCTGTAGTTGATGTTTTCTATTGTGGTGCAGTCCTTCTTACTGATGCTCAAATTGTTCCATTTGCTCCTTTTACACTAGAAGGAGCCACATCAGGTTGGCTCCTGTGTCCTTTAGACATGGCTCCATAATCTTGGATAGCTCTACTACTTTCTGTAAGGATAGCTGTACTACTTTCTATAATAACAAGACAGGCTCAATCCATTTTTCCAAAGAGCCTGTTTTCTTTTAATGGAAAATGATATTTAGAGATCCCAGTCTGGGTGTTAGCAGTACTCATTGCTCCTAGATTGAATTGCTTTTAGATTTTAATACTAGATAGAGCTTGGATGTACTTTAGGGAAAAAAATCACAAATGCCAGAAAATTTTTAATTAAAAATTAAAGGATTTTTGCTTTTCATAATCTTGATCTCTTTTAATTTAAAAACAAGAGTTGTATCTTCAAAACATCAAACTTTCAGCCCAAAACTAATCTTTGAATTAGTTCTTCATAAAGATAGAAAAAGTAAACTGGTGTTTTCTAGAGTCTTTGGGGTTGGAGAAATGGGGAGTAATTGCTTAAAACTTCTGGTGTTTTATTTTGGGGTGATGAAATGTTTTGGAACTACATAGAGTGGGTGGTTGCCCAACATGAATTGTACACTTAAAATGGTAAATTTTATGCTGTCTGAATTTCATCTGAAAAGAAAACAATGTTTGGCATCAAAGGCTTAGTAAGTACCTATTGGTAATATACATATATTCAAGAAAGAGTTAGTTATTGGCAAGCCAAAGTTAACTCACTGCTGTGATTTACCTCATTTGCTGCATCCTGCTCACCTTTTTATTGTTAGACAATTAGAAACCTTTTGAAATACAGGCTCAGAAAGTATATTTTCTTCCCTTTTATATTCAATGCACAGTACTAGTACTAGAATGCTAAGAAGATATTTCATTCCTTTAATAAAGGCTAAATGGCTTAACTTATGGATAGCTAAAGAAGTTTTTTAAGAGATCACTAAACAGAGTTTATGAAGTGTTATTAAAGGGAAATAGCTTAGGAGATCTCATTAACATGATCATATTTTTAAAAACTAAGTAGGGAAACAGTAGATTTACATCCTTGAAAATATTTTAATACTATTTCACTTACTTTTACATGGCAGTTCAGTATAGCACAGGGTACCTGATGAGCCATAGAAACTTGATTCTGTAAGTTGGATCTTCTGAAAGATTTAGCTTTCTTACATCCTATCACCCTTCACTATTCATGCCACCAGGATTCTTAGGAAAAGATACTTAAGTGTCCAAACTTTTGGACAAAGAGAAATAGAATTTTTCAATTCAGTCTTAATGAATCCCAAATCTTAATAAAGATTTTATGTTAATGTTCAAAAATCAGTGTTAGATATTTCATTTGATGTTAGTTGGGTTTATTCTTTTCACTGATAAGTTTGCTAGGGCTGCCATAACAAAGTACTATAAACTGGGTGATTTAAAAACAAATTTATTTTCTCACAATTCTGGAGGGAAGAAAGTTGAGATAAAAGTTTTGGCAGAGTTGGTTTCCTCTGAGTCCTCCCTGCCTTACAGATGGCTGTCTTCTCCCTGTGTCTTCACATTTCCTTCCCTGTGTGTGTGTCTGTGACTAATCTCTTATTATAAGGTTACTAGTCACATTGGATTAGGGCCCAAACTAATAACCCCGTCTTGCCTTAGTTACCTCTTTAAAGGCCCTACCTCCATGCTTGCTTGGGCAGCACATATACTAAAATTGTGTTAGTACACAGAATTTTAGCATGACGCCTGCATAAGAATGATACAAATATTTGAAATGTTCTGTATTTTTAAAATTCTTCCTGAACAGAAAAAAAGAAAAAAAAACACCTCTATCTCTAAATACAAATTCTGAAGGAAGAACACAGTTCAGCCCGTAACAAACATATTCCTTTCTTTTACAGGTCAGTTTGCTGAGAATGAAACTAATGAAGTCAATTTTAGAGAGATCCCTTCACATGTGCTATCAAAAGTATGCATGTATTTTACCTACAAGGTTCGCTACACTAACAGCTCCACAGAGATTCCTGAATTCCCAATTGCACCTGAAATTGCACTGGAACTGCTGATGGCTGCGAACTTCCTAGATTGTTAAATAAAATAAATTATAATAAACTGTTAACTTTTTTCAGTATTTAATACTTGTAGTTCAGTTAGTAATTTTTTCATATATAGCATGTTGCCTGTGTGCAATTGAACTTTAAAGTTCATTGCAAAGCAGATTATCTCCTGTTCTTTTGCATAGCAACCAGAGTTGACGTTTGTTTGCTACATCAACAAATTAAGGACATTTTCACAAATTCAGAAATAAACAAGTATGCCAATTCATAGGTGGTTTTGCCTTATACTTTGGATGTGATTTTTAAGATTAGATTAGTGGTGGTAGAGTAAATGCTGAAATGTAGGCATAAATGAACATTTTCAACAGGTAAATAATGGGTTACATATTTTTGTTTTCAGTGTTTTTTTAAAAATCTATTTGGCTCTTACAGCTGTCATTAGCACTAGTACAGTTATGCAAATAATTACATTATAAATATGTTCGTAACTTAGAACATTGATTTTTATAATTGTCAAAGACATAAGAGTTGAAGTTTCTTATGTGTCTTTTGATAAAATGCAGTATTGTTTAAGTGTATCTTTTTGTTTATTGCTACGATTTAAGAACTTTATTTTATATTTTAAAACAATTTTGGAAGATTACTAGGTACAGCTTTTGGAGCAGTGACTTTTGGAGCTGTAGCCACATGGTCAACAAGTAAATTACATGATTGATTTCATGTGCATTGTGACCAATCCAAAATACTGTACTTTCATTGACTATAAAGCTGCTTTTGCAATACTCATTCTTTTTACATAGTCCCTTGTGATTACACTTCTGATTATTTAAGTGTGTTTTAAAAGACTCATTATGAACTTTATCAGGATCTTAAAAGCTAGACTTTTCTGAACTATTCCAGTCTTCCTCTGTCCAACTGAAATATTGTAAAAGATGAAAAATGTGGGGATGCAGTGCAAATCTTATAATGCACTTTGACATAGTATATGAATTATCTTATATTAATTAAAGTATGTCCCAATAAATATGATACCCATAATCTGTGGAACTTCTACTGAAATCCAGCTTACAAGGAGGTCATTCAGCTTTTATATTAAGCAGACAAAAAAATTTGAAAAACGATGACCGCATCTCTGCTTAGGCATGAGAAAAGAAGTGCTGGAGTTGGATTTTTATTGTCTCTTAATAGTAAGATAAAGCTGTCAGCTGTCAGGGTCTATAAATTTGTCTTTAGCTTAGTTCTTCAAGACTGGCTTAATATGGACTAGTTTTTTGGAACCTGCAAAATCTATAAACCAAGATGTATAAAAGCAATTTTTCTTCTTGAAAGACTTAACATTATATGTTCCAGCTTATTGAAAGCAATTAAATATTAATGTTAATTGTATATATTTTAGTAACTTCTGAGACATACTGGTACGTATTTTGGTGTGGAAGGTTATCAAGTACAAGAATTTTATTCTACTTGGTGACAAATAATGGCAGTTTATAAACCTAATTGATAATCTTAAAGGTCAAGGTGATAGCTAGAATAAAGTTTACTTTGACCAATTTTAGTAGGTTACTGTGTGTGTTAAGATCCAGAAGTAACCTTAAGTTTAAAATATTTAAATAGAACTAAAGATTAGGAAAACCTGTATATCTTGGGGCAAAAAATGATATTCATGTGTTAATAAAGGCTCTGTTGAATGAAAGGTTTGATGAACACTTGATGTTTGATCTTTCTAGCCTTCTCTTTTTCTGAGAATTCATTGAAGTATTTGCTTCAGGATACCTTGCCATGTAATTAAATAGCAGGAATTTTTATTTGGTTACATTTAAGAGATAATTTTTTTTTTTTTTTTTTTTTTTTTTTTTTTTTTTTTTTTTTAATAATTATTTTTTATTGAAGGGTAGTTGACACACACTATTACATTACATGAGTTTCAAGTGTACAACACAGTGGTAGAACATTTATATACATAATTCTAGGTTCCAGCTATCACCCTACCAGGCTGTTACAATATCTTGACTATATTCCTTATGCTATACCTTACATCCCGGTTACTAATTTATTTTACCATTGGAAGTCTGTCCTTTTTTTTTTTTTTTTTTTTTTTTTTTTTGTGAGGGCATCTCTCATATTTATTGATCAAATGGTTGTTAACGACAATAAAATTCTGTATAGGGGAGTCAATGCTCAATGCACAATCATTATTCCACCCCAAGCCTAATTTTTGTCAGTCTCCAATCTTCTGAGGCATAACAAACAAGTTTTTACATGTAGAACAAATTCTTACATAATGAATAAGTTACATAGTGAACAGTACAAGGGCAGTCATCACAGAAACTTTCGGTTTTGCTCATGCATTATGAACTCTAAACAGTCAGTTCAAATATGAATACTCATTTGGTTTTTATACTTGATTTATATGTGGATACCACATTTCTCTCTTTATTATTATTATTTTTAATAAAATGCTGAAGTGGTAGGTAGATACAAGATAAAGGTAGAAAACATAGTTTAGTGTTGTAAGAGAGCACATGTAGATGATCAGGTGTGTGCCTGTAGATTATGTGTTAATCCAAGCTAGACCAGGGCAATAAAACATCCACGTATGCAGAAGATTTCTCTCAGAACGGGGGGGTGAGGTTCTAAGCCTCACCTCTGTTGATCCCCAATTTCTCACCTGATGGCCCCCCTGCGACTGTGCCTGTCTTAGGTTGTTCCTCCCTTGAGGAATCTTACCCGTCTCTGGCTAACCAGTCATCTTCCGGGGCCATACAGGGAAATGTGAAGTTGGTAAGTGAGAGAGAAGCCTTATTGTTTGAAAAAGTTAACTTTTTACTTCTTTGCATATTTATGCCCTGTGGCTTCTATGCCCAGCATTTGTCTTGAGGTATCTTTACCACTTGGAAGAATTATGATACTCGGTAAATTTGATATGAGGCACGAATTCTATTTAAGGGTTGTAATTAGGAAGGAAGAAGAAAAGCTATAGAAGTAGCAGGCGGAAGAAAACATGGGAAGATTGATGATTTCTTTGATATATCTTCTTGTAGAGTAACTTCAGCATGTATAGGTTTTAAGCTACTACTTAAATTGCACACACACATTAACATAATAGGAGTATAGTTACATAACCAAAGCATATCTGTAATTACCAGCCATCTGCAGTGAAACCAAGAAAACCAGTTAGGCACCTTAGGCATTTGTGAAAACTTATCTATGATATGGTGAATATTGTCCAAATGAACTTGAACAGTCTGAGAGAAATCAGACAAATTAAAACAACCCATTCCTGGGGACTGTTCACATGCCATATGTTCTTTTAACAATAAATAGTTTGTAGTTGTAAGACTTTGGAGCGCTACAATTTGCACTTCTCCAAATTCTTGGTTGAGTTCCAACAGTATAGATCCAGTCCAATTTTGTTGTTTTACTGTATGCACAGGCCACCTTAGATATCTCCTTCCTCATTCCCATGGCAGGTCCAGGAACTGGTGGGATGAGTGCATCTACAGCTGTAGCAGTGCGTGGATCTTTGTTGGGGTTTTTTGATGATCATCTTCTGGCATGAGTCTTCCAGAGGGTGCAGATGTTGGAAGTTCTTTTTCATATCGTATCTTAGTTCATTTTCGGGGTAGCCCAATTAGGCTTTGATCCTCTGTATAAACACAAACAGACCCTTTGCCTACACTTTTATATGCCCTTTATACCCTTGTGTAGAACTCGTTGGAGGTTACCACACAGGAACTGCCCTTTTTTTTTTTTTTTGCTATCACTAATCTACACTTGCATGACGAATATTATGTTTACTAGGCTCTCCCCTATACCAGGTCTCCCCTATAAACCCCTTTACAGTCACTGTCCATCAGCATAGCAAAATGTTGTAGAATCACTACTTGCCTTCTCTGTGTTGTACAGCCCTCCCTTTTCTCCTACCCCCCCATGCATGTTAATCTTAATACCCCCCTACTTCTCCCCCCCTTATCCCTCCCTACCCACCCATCCTCCCCAGTACCTTTCCCTTTGGTACCTGTTAGTCCATTCTTGAGTTCTGTGATTCTGCTGCTGTTTTGTTCCTTCAGTTTTTCCTTTGTTCTTATATTCCACAGATAAGTGAAATCATTTGGTATTTCTCTTTCTCCGCTTGGCTTGTTTCACTGAGCATAATACCCTCCAGCTCCATCCATGTTGCTGCAAATGATTGGATTTGCCCTTTTCTTATAGCTGAGTAGTATTCCATTGTGTATATGTACCACATCTTCTTTATCCATTCATCTATTGATGGACATTTAGGTTGCTTCCAATTCTTGGCTATTGTAAATAGTGCTGCAATAAACATAGGGGTGCATCTGTCTTTCTCAAACTTGATTGCTGCATTCTTAGGGTAAATTCCTAGGAGTGCAATTCCTGGGTCAAATGGTAAGTCTGTTTTGAGCATTTTGATGTACCTCCATACTGCTTTCCACAATGGTTGAACTAACTTACATTCCCACCAGCAGTGTAGGAGGGTTCCCCTTTCTCCACAGCCTCGCCAACATTTGTTGTTGTTTGTCTTTTGGATGGCAGCCATCCTTACTGGTGTGAGGTGATACCTCATTGTAGTTTTAATTTGCATTTCTCTGATAATTAGCGATGTGGAGCATCTTTTCATGTGTCTGTTGGCCATCTGTATTTCTTTTTTGGAGAACTGTCTGTTCAGTTCCTCTGCCCATTTTTTAATTGGGTTATTTGTTTTTTGTTTGTTGAGGCGTGAGAGCTCCTTATATATTCTGGACGTCAAGCCTTTATCGGATGTGTCATTTTCAAATATATTCTCCCATACTGTAGGGATCCTTCTTGTTCTATTGATGGTGTCTTTTGCTGTACAGAAGCTTTTCAGCTTAATATAGTCCCACTTACTCATTTTTGCTGTTGTTTTCCTTGCCCGGGGAGATATGTTCAAGAAGAGGTCACTCATGTTTATGTCTAAGAGGTTTTCGCCTATGTTTTCTTCCAAGAGTTTAATGGTTTCATGGCTTACATTCAGGTCTTTGATCCATTTTGAGTTTACTTTTGTATATGGGGTTAGACAATGGTCCAGTTTCATTCTCCTACATGTAGCTGTCCAGTTTTGCCAGCACCACCTGTTGAAGAGACTGTCATTTCGCCATTGTATGTCCATGGCTCCTTTATCAAATATTAATTGACCATATATGTCTGGGTTAATGTCTGGATTCTCTAGTCTGTTCCATTGGTCTGTGGCTCTGCTCTTGTGCCAGTACCAAATTGTCTTGATTACTATGGCTTTATAGTAGAGCTTGAAGTTGGGGAGTGAGATCCCCCCTACTTTATTCTTCTTTCTCAGGATTGCTTTGGCTATTCGGGGTCTTTGGTGTTTCCATATGAATTTTTGAATTATTTGTTCCAGTTCATTGAAGAATGTTGCTGGTAGTTTCATAGGGATTGCATCAAATCTGTATATTGCTTTGGGCAGGATGGCCATTTTAACGATATTAATTCTTCCTAGCCACGAGCATGGGATGAGTTTCCATCTGTTAGTGTCCCCTTTAATTTCTCTTAAGAGTGACTTGTAGTTTTCAGAGTATAAGTCTTTCACTTCTTTGGTTAGGTTTATTCCTAGGTATTTTATTTTTTTTGATGCAATTGTGAATGGAGTTGTTTTCCTGATTTCTCTCTCTGTTGGTTCATTGTTAGTATATAGGAAAGCCACAGATTTCTGTGTGTTGATTTTGTATCCTGCAACTTTGCTGTATTCCGATATCAGTTCTAGTAGTTTTGGGGTGGAATCTTTAGGGTTTTTTATGTACAGTATCATGTCATCTGCAAATAGTGACAGTTTAACTTCTTCTTTACCAATCTGGATTCCTTGTATTTCTTTATTTTGTCTGATTGCCGTGGCTAGGACCTCCAGTACTATGTTAAATAACAGTGGAGAGAGTGGGCATCCCTGTCTAGTTCCCGATCTCAGAGGAAATGCTTTCAGCTTCTCGCTGTTCAATATAATGTTGGCTGTGGGTTTATCATAGATGGCCTTTATTATGTTGAGGTACTTGCCCTCTATTCCCATTTTGCTGAGAGTTTTTAACATGAATGGATGTTGAACTTTGTCAAATGCTTTTTCAGCATCTATGGAGATGATCATGTGGTTTTTGTCTTTCTTTTTGTTGATGTGGTGGATGATGTTGATGGACTTTCGAATGTTGTACCATCCTTGCATCCCTGGAATGAATCCCACTTGGTCATGGTGTATGATCCTTTTGATGTATTTTTGAATTCGGTTTGCTAATATTTTGTTGAGTATTTTTGCATCTACGTTCATCAGGGATATTGGTCTGTAGTTTTCTTTTTTGGTGGGGTCTTTGCCTGGTTTTGGTATTAGGGTGATGTTAGCTTCATAGAATGAGTTTGGGAGTATCCCCTCCTCCTCTATTTTTTGGAAAACTTTAAGGAGAATGGGTATTATGTCTTCCCTGTATGTCTGATAAAATTCCGAGGTAAATCCATCTGGCCCGGGGGTTTTGTTCTTTGGTAGTTTTTTGATTACCTCTTCAATTTCGTTGCTGGTAATTGGTCTGTTTAGATTTTCTGTTTCTTCCTGGGTCAATCTTGGAAGGTTATATTTTTCTAGGAAGTTGTCCATTTCTCCTAGGTTTCCCAGCTTGTTAGCATATAGGTTTTCATAGTATTCTCCAATAATTCTTTGCATTTCCGTGGGGTCCGTCGTGATTTTTCCTTTCTCGTTTCTGATACTGTTGATTTGTGTTGACTCTCTTTTCTTCTTAATAAGTCTGGCTAGAGGCTTATCTATTTTGTTTATTTTCTCAAAGAACCAGCTCTTGGTTTCATTGATTTTTGCTATTGTTTTATTCTTCTCAATTTTATTTATTTCTTCTCTGATCTTTATTATGTCCCTCCTTCTGCTGACCTTAGGCCTCATCTGTTCTTCTTTTTCCAATTTCGATAATTGTGACATTAGACCATTCATTTGGGATTGCTCTTCCTTTTTTAAATATGCTTGGATTGCTATATACTTTCCTCTTAAGACTGCTTTTGCTGCGTCCCACAGAAGTTGGGGCTTAGTGTTGTTGTTGTCATTTGTTTCCATATATTGCTGGATCTCCATTTTGATTTGGTCATTGATCCATTGATTATTTAGGAGCATGTTGTTAAGCCTCCATGTGTTCGTGAGCCTCTTTGCTTTCTTTGTACAGTTTATTTCTAGTTTTATGCCTTTGTGGTCTGAAAAGTTGGTTGGTAGGATTTCAATCTTTTGGAATTTTCTGAGGCTCTTTTTGTGGCCTAGTATGTGGTCTATTCTGGAGAATGTTCCATGTGCACTTGAGAAGAATGTATATCCCGCTGCTTTTGGATGTAGAGTTCTATAGATGTCTATTAGGTCCATCTGCTCTACTGTGTTGTTCAGTGCTTCCGTGTCCTTACTTATTTTCTGCCCAGTGGATCTATCCTTTGGGGTGAGTGGTGTGTTGAAGTCTCCTAGAATGAATGCATTGCAGTCTATATCCCCCTTTAGTTCTGTTAGTATTTGTTTCACATATGCTGGTGCTCCTGTGTTGGGTGCATATATATTTAGAATGGTTATATCCTCTTGTTTGACTGAGCCCTTTATCATTATGTAGTGTCCTTCTTTATCTCTTGTTACTTTCTTTGTTTTGAAGTCTATTTTGTCTGATATTAGTACTGCAACCCCTGCTTTCTTCTCACTGTTGTTTGCTTGAAATATATTTTTCCATCCCTTGACTTTTAGTCTGTACATGTCTTTGGGTTTGAGGTGAGTTTCTTGTAAGCAGCATATAGATGGGTCTTGCTTTTTTATCCATTCTGTTACTCTGTGTCTTTTGATTGGTGCATTCAACCCATTAACATTTAGGGTGACTATTGAAAGATATGTACTTATTGCCATTGCAGGCTTTAAATTCGTGGTTACCAAAGGTTCAAGGTTAGCCTCTTTAGTATCTTACTGCCTAACTTAGCTCGCTTATTGAGCTGTTATATACACTGTCTGGAGATTCTTTTCTTCTCTCCCTTCTTGTTCCTCCTCCTCGATTCTTCATATGTTGGGTGTTTTGTGCTGTGCTCTTTCTAGGAGTGCTCCCATCTAGAGCAGTCCCTGTAAGATGTTCTGTAGAGGTGGTTTGTGGAAAGCAAATTCCCTCAGCTTTTGTTTGTCTGGGAATTGTTTAATCCCACCGTCATATTTGAATGATAGTCGTGCTGGATACAGTATCCTTGGTTCAAGGCCCTTCTGTTTCATTGTATTAAATATATCATGCCATTCTCTTCTGGCCTGTAGGGTTTCTGTTGAGAAATCTGACGTTAGCCTGATGGGTTTCCCTTTATAGGTGACCTTTTTCTCTCTAGCTGCCTTTAACACTCTTTCCTTGTCCTTGATCTTTGCCATTTTAATTATTATGTGTCTTGGTGTTGCCCTTCTTGGATCCTTTCTGTTGGGGGTTCTGTGTATTTCCGTGGTCTGTTTGATTACTTCCTCCCCCAGTGTGGGGAAGTTTTCAGCAATTATTTCTTCTAAGATACTTTCCATCTCTTTGCCTCTCTCTTCTTCTTCTGGGACCCCTATAATACGGATATTGCTCCTTTTAGATTGGTCACACAGTTCTCTTAATATTGTTTCATTCCTGGAGATCCTTTTGTCTCTCTCTATGTCAGCTTCTATGCGTTCCTGTTCTCTGATTTCAATTCCATCAATGGCCTCTTGCATTCTATCCATTCTGCTTATAAACCCTTCCAGAGTTTGTTTCATTTCTGCGATCTCCTTTCTGGCATCTGTGATCTCTTTCCGGACTTCATCCCATTTTTCTTGCGTATTTCTCTGCATCTCTGTCAGCATGTTTATGATTCTTATTTTGAATTCTTTGTCAGGAAGACTGGTTAGGTCTGTCTCCTTCTCTGGTGTTGTCTCTGTGATCTTTGTCTGCCTGTAGCTTTGCCTTTTCATGGTGATAGGAATAGTCTGCAGAACTGGGACGAGTGACGGCTGGAAGGACTTCCTTTCTTGTTGGTTTGTGGCCCTCCTCTCCTGGGAGAACAGCGGCCTCTAGTGGTTTGTGCTGCGCAGCTGCGCGCAGACAGGGTTTCTGCTTCCTGCCCGGCTGCTATGGAGTTAATCTCCGCTGTTGCTGTGGGCGTGGCCTGGCTCGGGCAGCTACTCCAAAATGGTGGAGTCGCGTTGGAGCAGGAGCTGCTGGGAGGCTATTTATCTCCGTAAGGGGCCTCCCTGCTCCCTGCAGCCCAGGGGTTAGGGTGCCCAGAGATCCCGGATTCCCTACCTCTGGATTAAGTGGCCCGCCCTGCCCCTTTAAGACTTCCAAAAAGCACCCGCCAAAACAAAACAACGACCGCAAAAAAAACAAGAAAAAAAATTTTTTTTAATTAAAAAAAAAAATTTTTTTTTAATTAAAAAAAAAAAGGTGGTCGTTCGTTTTTCTTTATTCTCCGGTGCCAGCCTCAGTCCTCTGCTCACCGGTCTTTCTGCCCTGTTTCCCTAATATTGGGGTCCCTGTCCCTTTAAGACTTCCAAAAAGCGCTCGCCAAAACAAAGCAGCAAAAAAGCAAAAAAAAAAAATGGTCGCGCGCTTTTCTTATGTCCTCTGTCGCCCAGCTTCCAGTGCCTGCTCACTGTTCTTTCTGCCCTGTTTTCCCAGTATCGAGGGCCCTGCACTCTGGCCCGGATGGCTGGGGCTGGGTGTTCGGCAGTCCTGGGCTCCGTCTCCCTCCCGCTCTGCCTGCTCTTCTCCCGCCGGGAGCTGGGGGGAGGGGCGCTCGGCTACCGCGGGGCCGGGGCTTGTATCTTACCCCCTTCGCGAGGCGCTGGTTTCTCTCAGGTGCGGATGTGGTCTGGATATTGTCCTGTGTCCTCTGGTCTTTATTCTAGGAAGGGTTGTCTTTGTTATATTTTCATAGATATATGCTGTTTTGGGAGGAGATTTCCGCTGCTCTACTCACGCCGCCATCTTCCGCCCCCCTCAAGAGATAATTTTATATGTAGCATTGAAATAAGTTTTCTGACTCTTGGTAGGTAGGTCATTTTTCAGATTATATGCAAATCTCCCCAGTATTTTTTTTCTGCACAGAACTTAGTACAAAATCTTTTATTTCATTTTTGTACTGTCTAGGTTATTATGCTTTTAGATTGCCTTTCTTGCAGTTATTGACAAATAGCAGTCTCCATGCTTTTGAAGACTCTTAGTTGTATTGAGAAATATAATTTATTATAAGCAGTAAATTCAGCTCATGTTAAAAGAGAAATACATTTAGAAACATCTTGTAATGTATGGAGCTGTCAGTGTGAGTTGTTTTAAGTTTATCAATTATTTCAAAATAGTGCAAATATTCAAAGAAATAACATAAAATTACTGTTATTAAAGATTGAACAGTGTTTAAACTAACCCTAGTAATTCCTGTCTATATAGAGGAAATTTCATACAAAGCTTGGATGTATCCAAATTTGAGTTTCTGATTGGTTTTATCTAAGTCTGATAAAACATTTAAGATGTGGAAATCAATAGATGCCATTGATTTTATATATATGGTGTTTTATTTGTAATATATAAACCTAGTTTAATTCTAGGCCAGTCATATTTGTGCTAAAATTTTACGTTCCTGTTAGGCTAAGCTCTTAAATATTATAATAGTTTGTTGGTTTAAACAAGTATTTGTTAGCCTAGAAGTATTTCAGTAATTAGAGCACAAAACTGGGAGTTAAAAAGTCTGACACCTTATGCTAATTAGCTATGTGATCTTGGACAAATAACTGGGCCTTAATTTGACATCTAGGAAATTAGCATGTTGCACATCAATAGGGTGATGTTTACCACTTTTTTTTAATGAACAAAATACTGTATTTTTGGATACTGCTTAAATCTAAGATTGTAACATTACAGATGATCAGATTAGAATTATAAATGAGAAAGAAAATGGCTTTCTTGCTACATCTCTTAAATAGTACTCAATTTCAGTTTTGCTGCCTTTGATTAAGCGTTAAATATTATACATCAGTATGAAATACATTAAATGAGTTTAGAATCCTTGTAGTTTTCTATTGTTTGCTATGTAAAGATCAAATTTTAGCTGTGGTTATACCTGATGTAAAGGGAAATTAATGTGCCAGCTTCATACTAGGTCAACCTAAAACTCATTTTTTCAGTCATACTCTAATTTAGTAACTTATGCTGAATTAGGTACATATGTAATTTATTTACTTCAAGTATCACTAATTGAAAACAAGACTTTTTTTTTCCAATGTCCTGTAGAATATTCAATTTTCTTCCTCCACATTCCCTAGTTGGTCTCCACCCCTCCCCCAAGTTTTTTTATGGGGGAAAATTTTCAAGTTACTTTGAGATAGAACTTAGTTTTAATCATCAAATGTTCTGTAAATTTTGTGTTTATATTATTACTGTCAACACGGGACACAGATGTATCAGAGTTAGATTTTTTCCCTCTTCATATTGATACATGCTTACAGTCATTTTTAATATAAAAGTGTTCTGTCACATTTACATATATATGCTAAGACTTTTATTTATAATAGGATCTACTTATTATTTAGAGAAGCATGCATAAGATGACCATTTAGGATAAAAATCCAAATTTCATGACTTTTTGTTCAATCAGAAGTATCTAAAATCTTTTAACCAGCATTTTCTTTTATATCATGCATGAAGTAAAGCTGGTGATTAAATCTGCCTATGCATACCAACTGGCCCAGATCCACTGTTAGAATTTTTTTTATACATAGTAGGGTTTTAAGTACAGGCATATTAAATTTTAATGCAGACTTACCAAATATATTTTACTTTCAAGTCAAAGTAGAGTTGTTTGTGCTCTGGAAAATTTCAAGAGGCTCTGCACTCATCTCAAGTATAATTTTGAATTGGAAAATATTTTCTGCAGACCATCAAAGACAATTTTTGTCTTTCCATAATTCCCTTCAACTGTTTTTGAAAATGCAATATATTTTTAGCTCCATTCAGTTGTCATTTGAATCAGCCAATACGTTCCTTTTTGTTGTTGATTTTTGTTTAAATGAGGATCCAAGACAAAATTTTTGATTGTCCAAGGTCACAAGCTAATTTGCAGTGAGATATTAGGGGTGACCTATTTGCTATATCCAAAAAAGGAAGTCATGTTTGTTATAGTATTGGTGTAAACAATATATAAAGTACTGAAATGGTGGAATTGAGGTAGGGAGTCAATGCATGAGATGTGCCTACAAAATAAATGCTTTGAAATATATATAACATTTCATTTCAAATGAACATCACCTTTAACTTAGTAGGGCTGTTGTTGCTCAGAATGGTTCTGGAACTGACGTTAGAGCTTACAATAAATGTTCTTTTGAATAGTCTCAATGGTAGGAAATGCTTTTTCTGTAAATGTTTTGCAATAATCAATAAAAGTTTTTGATCTAAACCTACTGAATAAAGGTGAGTACCCAGACTGGGTCAGGAAGACACATATATACTGAAATAACGTGACTAAGGTAGCATGGCACAAAACCAAATGTAAGACGGCTGCATCAAATCGTAATTCAAATGGGTTTTATAAAATTGCTGTCTTAGAGTGCAAGACACTATCTCTGTTACTTTGCTCAAAGTAAACAGGGCTTAAATATTGTGCTTCCAGAATTTTGTTATTTGGCAAAATATGGAAAGACAGTTTTCCTGTTCTGAGCAATATTAGAATATATCTGATAAAGTACCATCCTATCTTTAAATACTGAAGGTACTATCCAATGAAAACTTATTCCTAAAGAGCTGAGTATGAGTTTCATTAACTGGTAGAATGGCTGTACTGTCTTAGAAGGCCAAAAGCTTGTGAAACTGAAACCACAGTTTATGTGATTTGTTCTTAAATGGAACTGTGTTACCATTCTTTTAGTGGCAATTTGCCTTATGTATATGTTTTAAAAACTAGATTGTAAAACAGCAGAAGTGAAGGAGGGGATTACTTCCATTTTTGAAAGGGTGTTGATCTTTTCTCTCCCAGTGCCTGGTATGGCACTTTACACATGGTAGGTGTTCAATAAATGCTTAATTGAATCAAGACTCATTGGTGTGAAAGGTAGTGTCTCAATCATATTCTGCTGGGTCCTAAGTCTTTATCCATATGTAAATGTTGAAAGATTTTTCTGAGCTTAACTGGAGAGGTCTGTACACCATCCAGTCCACCATTTGCCAGGAGGATTACTGAGTGGAAAAGCAGAAAAGCTGGTTTGGAGATCATTGCTGATCGAGATTCTGGTATTCTCCCAGGAAAAATAACAGTGGTCTGAATAAACATTTCTCCAAAGAAGATATACAAATGACCAACAATACATGAAAATCTCACTAGGGAAATGACTAAATCACAAAAAGATATTCATACCTGTGAGGAGAGCTATAATCAAAAAGATGGGCAATAACAAATACTGGCCAAAATGTAAAATTTACAACTCAATGCTGGTGGGAATGTAAAGTGCAGCTGCTGTAGAAAACAGTTTGGCAGTTCTTCAAAAAGTACAACCGTATTACCATGTGACCAGCATTTATACTCCTAGATACATACTGCAAAGTACGTATTGAAATTTCTAAACACCAAAATAAGTAGCCAAAGGAAAAATTAGAATTACAGACTACTCTTTAAAGGATAAAGTAACATGTTGTGAGGTTCAGCTATCTACCTCAAGCAAATTTATAGCCTTTATTAAATATGAAACAATGAAACAGCATTAAGTTCAAAACATTTGAAAATGCCAAGGAAAGTAGGATGAAATAACAAAAAAGCAGAAACAATAGAAAATAGGAATAAAGGGGAGAGAATGATGTTTGTAAAAATAAGAACTAGTTCAGAACAATAAAACTCATGGGACATACAGAGAAAAATGAGAATAAAAATGCACAAAGAATACAATGTCCATTTTTTATGAGAAAGGTTATACACCAAAAATAGAAAAAATTTAAATTATATACACTATGCCAATAAATTTTTTAATTGAGTGATTTTCTAGAGAAATACAAAGTATGAAAATTAAGCAGACAAAATCTGAATAGAATAACCATGGAAGAAAATGTAGTCAAGATTCTCCCGAAGAGGTATAAGACTAGATTATTTTTATGGTTGAGAGCAGTTTATTTTTTTAATTTTCAAGGAACATGATTCCCACAATAAACTGTTCTAATACATAGCAAATTATGGTGAATTTCCAAGTTGGTATCCTCATAGTTAAGAGAATACCTACCTTGCCTCAAATTAAAAGATCCTAGAGGCCTATTTCATAGGCATACAGAGGCAACAATCCTAAATAAAAAAACAAAACTAGCAGATCAAATCCAGACTAGTCAATGAATGTTACACTGTAACAGGTTTATTCTAAGAAAGCAAGGTGGTTTAAGGGTAAAATTTACTGTAAGTTTATAAAAGGAAACTGCATCATTTCAATAAGATGTTTAAAAATCATTTGGTAAAACATTGTTTCCACTCCTGGTTTTAAACTAATGCACTAGAAATACAGTATTTCGTACATTATCTTAAAACAATATCAAGCCAACAGTTATCACACAAATGATATTTATCAGAGGCATTCTCATTAAAAATGAGGACATGCTAACAAGTTTTGGCAATTATGTGGAAAAGGGAACCCTGTGCACTGCTGGTGGGAATGTAAGTTGGTACAGCTACTTTGGAAACCGTATGGAGGTTCCTCAAAATATTAAAAATAGAACTATCATATGATCCAGCAATCTCACTTCTGGGTAATTGAAGAAAACAAAACATAACTCAAAAAGATATATGCACCCTCCATGTTCATTTGCAACATTATTTACAACAGCCAACATACAAACAATCTGAGTGTCTATCAATGAATGAATGGATAAAGAATATGTGAGATGCACATATAAACAATGGAATACTATTCAGTCATAAAAAAACATCTTGATAAGTGAAATAAGTCAGAAAAGAAATACTGTTGTATGATCTCAAATGTGGAATCTAAAGAAGAGAATGGATACAGAAAACAGACTAATGGTTGCCAGAGGTGCTGGTGGGAGGTAGGCAAAATGAGTGAGGTGGGTCAAAAGGTACAAACTTGTAGTTGTAAAATAAGTTCTGGGGATGTAATGTACTGCATATTTGAAAGTTGCTAGGAATTTATTTTGAAATTTAACATCGCAAAAAATTTTTTGTAACTATGTATGGTGATGGATGTTAACTAGACTTATTGCAGTGATCATTCTGTAATATAAAGACCAGTCATGTTACACACTTCAAACTAATATGATGTCACATGCCAATTATACCTCAATAAAAAAATCATACCTCAATAAAAAGAATACTTGCTATCAATACACTATATGGCATTTCTTAGAAATTTCCAGTGTTGCAACTTTTTATAAATTTAGGAATAAATATTGGAAATCCCAGAAGTATCAACTGAGAAATTCTGAACTCTAGAATAAAGAAGTAGAGAAGGTAGTGGACATTCATGGGATGTTTTGGTTTGTTTTCTCTTGTTTTAGTTGCACATCATAGAAGTCCCCATCCTGGATATGGGAAAACCCACTATCTAAAACCAAGGTGGGATAAAATATAGGATATTTACTGAGAAAAGAGTAGGAACCCCAAAAGTTAAACAGAGATCATTTTCAATCCCTCATGATTCTCAGCAGCCAAATCAATCTGCCACCATTTTCTAGGTATAGAGAAGCAGAGTTCCTTACACCTGAAGATACCCTCTGGGCTAATTCTTGCCTCATCTGTCATTGCATTAGACTAAGAATAGAAATGGATCCCTGGGGTTCCCTGGATCCAGCATCAAAGTTAATGGAAGATTACTGCAACTCCATGACAACAGGATCTCTAGGAGCTCAGATCCCTCGGGAATAAAAACTTAGGTCACTACTGGGTAAAGAACTGCAGCCAGGTTTACCGGCCAAAAGCAAAGAAAGATGGCAGTGGAAGACAGGAATCATAAAAACCTGCTTCAGCTTTACAACCAGTTGTAGAAATGACAATTACAACCTCTACCTTTTATGTTCTTTCCTGCTATGCCCTGTGTATATCTACATGTGTTAACTACTTTCCCTTTATTTTTTTACAATCTCCTCCCCCCTCCCTCCCACTATTTCATTTAGGCCTTGTGGAGGTTAAACTTTATAATTAGTCCTCGAGGGGATCACAAGAGAACTAAAAAAGAAATGAATCATGTAGGGAACTCGGATTTGCTTTTAAATTCAGTAATCAACAAGATTTGAGTTGCTCCTCTTCGGGGCAGAGCTAGTGCCTTTCTTTCCGACTTTCTGAGACATACTGGCCCTGCAGCACTGTATTTGTCCCATCTACTACTGGTGGACATTTAGGCTGTTTCCGGTTTTGAGCTGTTGCAAATAATGCTGCAAGAACATTTTTGTACGTGGTTTTTGGTGCTCATATATGCACATTTTGTGTAAATACCGAGAGGAAAAATTGCAGATTCACAGGAAATGCTTATGTTTGGCTTTACAAGTTTCTAGCTAGTGGTTTCCCAAAGGAATTGTAAAAATTATATGCTTTCACCATCAGTGTGTGAAAGTTCCAGTTATTCCACATCAATACTATTAGTCAACAATGACACTTTCATTTTAGCCAACCTAGTGGAGGTGTACTAGTAGTGCATTCATTTAGACATTGTCTTTTGTGAAGTGCCTTTTTCCTAGTGTTCTACTGAGTTGCTTGTCTCTTATTTACTTAGAAGACTTCTTTATATATTCTATATATGTGAATCATTTTTGCTATATATATTGAAAATCAGTGTGTTGTTTGCCTTTCATTCTCTTAATGTTGGATTTTTGTGAACAAAAGTTCTTAATTTTAATATAATCCAAATTTTTCCCCTTTGTTATAGTACTGTCTGTGGTAAGAAATCTTGTTTACCCCCAGGTCATGAAGCTGTTCTCTTTCACATTTACAATTACAATCTGTCTAGAATAAATATTTATGTATGATAGGTAAAGGTCAAGATTTTTTTTCCACATTAATGTCCAATTGACCCATTATCATCAACTCTAAAGATCATTCTTTTCCCATTGTACTGCAGTCACCTTTGCTGTAAATGAGGTTACAGTGTACGTGTGGATTTGTTTCTAGACTCTTTCTTCTGTTGTTTTGGATTAGCGAAGTGAAGCCCCTCACTGTCATTCCTCCATTCTTCTTTCAGCACTATCTTCCTGAAGCAGATAACATGATGTCACTACCAATACATACAAAATAGTTTCCAAGACCAACCACAGTCTGAAGCCAACCTATTGTTCTAACATTACAAAAAGTAATCTATGGGATTTACGTGAGGAAAAGAAGATCCCTGATTCAAAAACACATATGCACCCCTATGTTTACTGCAGCACTATTTACAATAGCCAAGATATGGAAGCAACCTAAGTGTTCATCAGTAGATGAATAGATTAAGAAGAGGTGTTACATATACACAATAGAATACTATTCATCCATAAGAAGAAAACAAATCCTATCACTTGAAATGACAAGGATGGAGTTAGAGGGTATTATGCTCAGTGAAATAAGCCAGGTGGAGAAAGACAAGTACCAAATGATTTCACTCATTTGTGGAGTATAACAACAAAGCAAACCTGAAGGAACAAAACAGCAGCAGAATCACAGACTCCAAGAAGGGACTGGCGGTTACCATAGGGAAGGTGTTGGGAAGGGTGGTTGGGGAGGGAGGGAGAAGGGAATTAAGGGGCACTGTAATTCACAATCGAAATATAGGCAGGTCACAGGAAGGTAGTATAGAATGGAGAAGACAAGTTATGACTCTATAACATCTTACTACGCTGATGGACAGTGACTGCAGGGGGAGTGGAGAGGACTTGATAATATGGGTGAATGTTGTAACCACAATGTTTCTTTTGGGGGGGGGTGTTAATATAAATGGTAATGTGTTTTAAATTTTGAGTTCATTTGCTCACTGCTAGTGTATAGGAAAGCAATTAATTTTTATTTATTAACCTTCTTCTACCCTGCAACTTTGATAGAATCACTTATTAGTTCCAGGCATTTTTTTTTTTTTTTGGTAAACTTTTTTGGGTTGTCTACATAGAAAATCATAAATCATATGTGAAGAAAGAGTTTTGTTTCTTCCTTTTAAATCTATGTACTTCTTATTTTCTTTTCTTGCCTGGCTGCATGAGCTAGGACTTCCAGTATAAAGGAAGTCTTTATTCCTTGCCTTGTTCCTGATCTTACTGAGAAAGCAACTAGTTTCTCACCATTAAGTATAATGTTAGTTGTAGTTTTCTTTCTTTTTTTAATTTCATTATTTTGATATCATTAATGTACAATTACTTGAACAACATTACGGTTACCAGACTCCCCCCATTATCAAGTCCCCCCACCATAACCCATTACAGTCACTGTCCATCAGCGTAGTAAGATGCTATAGAATCATTACTTGTCTTCTCTGTATAAACTGCCATTCCCAAGTCCAGCCCCCCTACATTACATGTGGTAATCGTAATGCCCATTTTCTCCCTTATACCTCTCTTCCCATCCACCCTCCCCTGTCCCTTTCCCCTTGGTAACTGTTAGTCCATTCTTCGGTTCTGTGAGTCTGCTGCTGTTTTGTTCCTTCAGTTTTTGCTCTGTTCTTATACTCCACAGATAAGTGAAATCATTTGATACTTGCCTTTCTCTGCCTAGCTTTTTCACTGAGCATAATACCCTCTAGCTCCATCCATGTTGTTGCAAATGATAGGATTTGTTTTCTTCTTATGACTGAATAATATTCCATAGTGTATATGTACCACATCTTCTTTATCCATTCATCTACTGATGGACACTTAGGTTGCTTCCATTTCTTGGCCATTGTAAACAGTGCTGCGATAAATATAGGCGTGCATATATCTTTTTCAAACTGGGCTGCTGCATTCCTAGGGTACATTCCTAGGAGTGGAATTCCTGGGTCAAATGGTATTTCTATTTTTAGTTTTTTGAGGAACCTCCATACTGTTTTCCACAGTGTTTGAACTAGTTTACATTCCCACCAGCAGTGTAGGAGGGTTCCCCTTTCTCCACAATGTTGCCAACATTTGTTGTTGTTTCTCTTTTGGATGGTGGCGATCCTTACTGGTGTGAGGTAATATCTCACTGTGGTTTTAATTTGCATTTCTCTGATGATTAGCAATGTGGAGCATCTTTTCATGTGCCTGTTGGCCATCTGAATTTATTCTTTGGAGAAGTATCTGTTCAGCTCCTCTGCCCATTTTTTAATTGGCTTATTTGCTTTTTGTTTGTTGAAGTGTGTGAGCTCTTTATATAATTTGGATGTCAACTCCTTATCAGATATGTCATTTATGAGTATACTCTCCAATCCTGTAGGATGTCTTTTTGTCCTACTGATGGTATCCTTTGCTGTACAGAAGCTTTTTAGTTTGATGTAGTCCCACTTGTTCATTTTTGCTTTTGTTTCTCTTGCCCGGGGAGATGTGTTCATGAAGAAGTTGCTCATGTTTATGTCCAAGAGATTTTTGCCTATATTTTTTTCTAAGAGTTTTATAGTTTCATGACTTACATTCAGTTCTTTGATCCATTTTGAGTTTACTTTTGTGTATGGCGTTAGACAGAAATCCAGTTTCAGTCTCTTACATGTAGTTGTCCAGTTTTGCCAACACCAGCTATTGAAGAGGCTTTCATTTCCCCATTGTATGTCCATGGCTCCTTTATCATATATTAATTGACCATATATGCTTGAGTTTATATCTGGACTCTCTATTCTGTTCCACTGGTCTATGGATCTGTTCTTGTGCCAGTACCAAATTGTCTTGATTACTGTGTCTTTGTAGTATAGTTTGAAGGAAGGGAATGTAATTCCGCCTGCTTTATTGTTCCTTCTCAGGATTGCTTTGGCTATTCGGGTTCTTTTGTCATTCCACATGAATTTTAGAACTATTTGTTCTAGTTTGTTGAAGACTGCTGTTGGTATTTTGATAGGGATTGCATTGAATCTGTAGATTGCTTTAGGAAGGATGGCCATTTTGACAATATTAATTCTTCCTAGCCAAGAGCATGGGATGAATTTCCATTTGTTAGTGTCCTCTTTAATTTATCTTAAGAGTGTCCCATAGTTTTCAGTGTATAGGTCTTTCACTTCATTGGTTAAGTTTATTCCTAAGTATTTTATTCTTTTTGATGCTATTGTGAATGGAATTGTTTTCCTGATTTCTCTTTCTGCTAGTTCATCATTACTGTATAGGAAAGCAACAGATTTCTGTGTATTAATTTTGTATCCCACAACTTTGCTGAATTCAGATATTAGGACTAGTAGTTTTGGAGTGGGTTCTTTAGGGTTTTTTTATGTACAACATCATGTCATCTGCAAACAGGGACAGTTTGACTTCTTCCTTGCCTATCTTGATGCCTTTTATTTCTTTGTTTTGTCTGATTGCCGTGGCTAGGACCTCCAGTACTATGTTGAATAAAAGTGGGGAGAGTGGGCATCCTTGTTTTCTTTCAGATCTTAAAGGAATAGCTTTCAGCTTCTCGCTGTTAAGTATAATGTTGGCTGTGGGTTTGTCATATATGGTCTTTATTAAGTTGAGGTACTTGCCCTCTATACCCATTTTGTTGAGAGTTTTTATCATGAATGAATGAATGTTGAATTTTGTCAAATGCTTTTTCAGCATCTATGGAGATGATCATGTCATTTTTGTCCTTCTTTTTGTTGATGTAGTGGATAATACTGATGGACTTTCGAATGTTGTACCATCCTTGCATCCCTGGGATGAATCCCACTTGATTATGTTGGATGATCAGTTGATGTATTTTTGAATTCGGTTTGCTAATATTTTGTTGAGTATTTTTGCATCTATGTTCTTCATGGATATTGGTCTGTAATTTTCTGTTTTTGTGATGTCTTTGCCTGGTTTGATATTAGAGTGATGTTGGCCTCACAGAATGAGTTTGGGAGTATACCCTTCTCTTCTACTTTTTGGAAAACTTTAAGGAAGATGGGTATTAGGTCTTCACTATATGTTTGATAAAATTCAGCAGTGAAAGCATCTGGTCCAGGAGTTTTGTTCTTGGGCAGTTTTTTTATTCCAATTCAATTTCTTTGCTGGTAATTGGTCTATTCTGATTTTCAGTTTCTTTCTGGGTCAGCCTTGGAAGGTTGTATTTTTCTAGAAAGTTGTCCATTTCTTCTAGGTTATCGAGTTTGTTAGCATATAATTTTTCATAGTGTTCTCTCATAATTCTTTGTATTTCTGTCATGTCTGTAGTGATATTTCCTTTCTCATTTCTTATTCTGTTTATGTGTGTAGATTCTTTTTTTCTTGATAAGTCTGGCTAGGGGTCTATCTCTTTTGTTTATTTTCTCAAAGAACCTGCTTCTGCTTTCATTAATGCTTTCTATTGTTTTATTCTTCTCAATTTTAGTTATTTCTGCTTTAATCTTTATGATGTCCCTCCTTCTACTGACTTTGGGCCTCCTTTGTTCTTACTTTTCTAGTTTCATTAATTGTGAGTTTAGCCTATTCGTTTAGGATTGATCTTCTTTCCTGAGGTAGGCCTGTATTGCAATATATTTCCCTCTTAGCACAGCCTTCACTGTGTCCCAAAGATTTTTGTGTTTTTGAATCATTGTTATCATTTGTCTCCATATATTGCTTGATCTCTGTTTTTATTTGGTCATTGATCGATTGATTATTTAGGACCATGTTATTAAACCTCCATGTGTTTCTGGGCTTTTTCATTTTCCTTGTGTAATTTATTTCTAGTTTCATACCTTTGTGATCTGAGAAGCTGGTTGGTACAATTTCAATCTTTTTGTATTTACTGAGGCTCTTTTTGTGGCTAGTATATGATCTATTCTTGAAAATGTTCCATGTGCACTTGAGAAGAATATGTATCCTGTTGGTTTTGGATGGAGTGTTCTGTAGATGTCCGTTAGGTCCATCTGTTCTAATAGATTGTTCAGTGCTTCTGTCTCTTTACTTATTTTCTGTCTGGTTGATCTGTCCTTTGGAGTTAGTGGTGTGTTGAAGTCTCCTAAAATGAATGCATTGCATTCTATTTCCCCCTTTACTTCTGTTAGTATTTGGTTCACATATGTAGGTGATCCTGAGTTGGGTGCATAGATATTTATAACAGTTATATCCTCTTGTTGGACTGACCCCTTTATCATTATGTAATGTCCTCCTTCTTCTCTTTACTTTCTTTGTTTTGAAGTCTATTTTATCTGATACAAGTACTGTAACACCTGCTTTTTTCTCCCTGTTAGTTGCATGAAATATCTTTTTCCATCCCTCTACTTTCAGTGTGTGTATGTCTTTGGGTTTGTAGTGAGTCTCTTGTAGGCAGCATATAGATGGGTCTTGTTTTTTATTCATTCATTGACTCTATGTCTTTTCATTGGTGTATTCAGACCATTTACATTTAAGGTGATTATCAATAGGTATGTACTTATTGCCATTGCAGGCTTTAGATTCGTGGTTACCAAAGGTTCAACGGTACT
Source organism: Manis pentadactyla (assembly GCF_030020395.1). Taxonomy (NCBI): domain Eukaryota; kingdom Metazoa; phylum Chordata; class Mammalia; order Pholidota; family Manidae; genus Manis; species Manis pentadactyla. The sequence continues at coordinate 63,512,618 of NC_080021.1, forward strand.
TCCATTACTATCTAACAATCTAATTTAACTCACATTGTGTGCTATTACAAACACAACCTAAAGGTTCTTTCTGTCTTATTTTTTCCTCCTTTTTCTTCCTCCTCCTTCTTTGTATGTTATGAATCATATTCTGTAATCTTTGTCTATCCCTTGGGTGACATCTATTTAGCCTTAGGAACACTTCAATCTATAGGAGTCCCTCCAAAATGCACTGTAGATATTGTTTGTGGGAGGTAAATTCTCTCAGCTTTTGCTTATCTGAAAATTGTTTAATCCTTCCTTCAAATTTAAATGATAACCTTACCAGGTAGAGTATTCTTGGTTCAAGGCCCTTCTGCTTCATTGCATTAAATATATCATGCCACTCCTTTCTGGCCTGTAAGGTTTCTGTTGAGAAGTCTGATGATAGCCTGATGGGTTTTCCTTTATGCGTGATCTTTTTTCTCTCTCTAGCTGCTCTTAAAAGGCTTTCTTTATCCTTGATCTTTGCCATTTTAATTATTATATGTCTTGATGTTGTCTTCCTTGGGTCCCTTGTGTTGGGAGGTCTGTGCACCTCCATGGCTTGAGACACTATCTCCTTCCCCAGATTGGGGAATTTTTCAGCAATTACCTCCTCAATGACACTTTGTATCCCTATTTCTCTCTTTTCTTCTTCTGGTACCCCTATAATGCAAATATTGTTCCGTTTGGATTCATCACACAATTCTCTCAATATTCTTTCATTCTTAGAGATTCTTTTTTCTCTTTGTGCCTCAGCTTCTTTGTATTCCTCTTCTCTAATTTCTAGTCCATTTACCATCTCTTCTACTACATCTAATCTGCTTTTAAATCCCTCCATTGTCTGTTTCATTTCGGATATGGAATTTCATAATGATTTAATCTCCAACTTAAATTCTTTCCTGAGTTCTTGAATATTTTTATGTACCTCCATAAGCATGTTTATGATTTTTATTTTGAACTCTCTTTCAGACACATTGGTGACTTCAGTTTCATTTTACCCTTTTTCTGGGGTTTGTGAGATTTGGTCTGAACCATGTTCTTTTGATGTTTCCTGTTTCTGTGTGGTGCCCACTAGTGTCCAGAAGCTACAGTCTCTGGAGCTCATCAGCCCCTAAGTGAGGTTGGGGGTCATAGGGGAGCGGAGCAGGTGCCTGGGGGGAGGAAAGATCTGTTTCCTGATTCCCACCTGTGGTGCCTGTCTCCAGTATCAGAGTCAGTGGGCCAAGCACACAGGTTTAAGCCTCTGTGCTTTGTGTCTCTAGCTGTTGTAGGTGAGACCTCCTTCTGGCTGGCCTGATGCCAGCACAGTGGGCGCAGGTTTGTGAACTGGTGTTGGCAGGCTAGGAGGACACTGCGTGTCACAGTGGGGGGACCTCAGAGCTGAATAGACAGCCAGGGGGATGCAGCACCTGAAGCTCCTCAAAGTTCCCAACCAACTGGGCAGATCTCGCCCAGACAACCTTTTCCAGATCTCCCCTCCCCTATGCAGCATGCTCCATGCAAACCCCGCTCCTTCAGCAGCCCTCTCGCTGCTGGGAAGCCTCTCAGACTGCCTGTCTTTCCCTTCTACCAGATTGGCCAGGTGTAGATCCCCTCCTCCACAAATGGCCGGAATCTGTCTCTCAGGCACTCCACCTCTCTGAGCTCCCCAACATCCAGAGCACCATACAGTGTAGCTTTCTGCACCCAAAGCAGACCTCCAGGGCTGGGTGTTCAGTAGTCCCAAGCTTCCACCCCCTCCCCAACTCCATTTCTCTTCCTCCTGCCAGTGAGCTGGGGTGGGCACAGAAGGGCATGTGTCCTGCCTGATTAAGGCTTTCATATGTTACCCTGTTTCGTGAAGTCTGCTCTGTTTCTGGGGTCTGTGTGCAGTGTGGTTCAGCCTTTTTTATTGTTGTTGTTTTAGGGTTAGTTGTATCAATTAACTACATTTTCATACTATCTGTCGTTTTGGGAGGAATTCTCTGTCTCACCTGTCACACCGCCATCTTGAATCCCAGCTGTAGGTTTTTATAACTAGTTTTTATCAAGTTAAGGAATTTCCCCTTTATTCCTAGCTTTCTGAGACTTTATTATGAATGGGTATTGAATTTTGTCAAATGCTTTTTCGGTATTTCTTGAGTTTTTTCTTTAGTCTGTAGATATGATGGATTATATTAATTGATTTTTGAATGTTTAACAGACTTGCATTCCTGCTCAGTTATGGTGTTCAACTCTTTTTATACATTGTTTTATTAGATATGTTAACATTTTGTTGAATATATTTGTATCTATTGTCATGAGAGATATTGGTCTACAGTTTTCTTTTCTTGCACTGTCTATCTCTTATTTACATATTACGGTAATGCTGGCCTTATAGAATGAGTTAGGAAATATTCCTTCTGCCTCTGTCTACTGGAAAAAAATTGTAGAGAATTGGTATAATTTCTTCCTTAAATATTTGGTATAATTCATTAGTGAACCTACCTGGGAATGGTGTTATTTTGGAAGGTTATTAATTATTGATTCAGTTTCTTTAATAAATATAAGTTTAATAGATGTCTATTACTTCTCGTTTGAGTTTGGCAGATGGTGTCTTAACAGAAAGTAATCCATTTCATCTTGGTTATCAAATTTATGGGCATAGAGTTATTCATAATATTCATTAATTATTCTTTATAGTCCTGGGATTTGTAGTGATGTCCCCTCTTTCATTTCTGATATTACTAATTTGTATCTTTTTTCTTTTTATTCTTAGGTAGCCTTGCTGAAGGCTATTGGGTTTATTAATCTTACCAAAGAACCAGATTTGGTTTTGTTGATTTTGTTGATTTCCTATTTTCAATTACATATATTTCTGCTCTAGTTTTAATCATTTCTTTCCTTCTGTTTGAATTTGGATTAAATTTGCTCTTCTTTTTCTATTTTCCTAATGTGAAAGCTTAAATTCATTTTATACCTTTCTTTTCTTTTTTCTTTTACTTATTTATTTATTTATCTACCTATTTATTTAATTACTTATTTATTTATTCTGGTATCGTTAATCTACAATTACATGAAAAACATTATGTTTACTAGGCTCCCCCCTTCACCAAGTCCCCCCAACATATACCTTCACAGTCACTGTTCATCTGCATAGTAAGATGCTGTAAAATCACTACTTCTCTTCTCTGTGTTGCACAGCCCTCCCCGTGCCCCCCACGTACTATATATGCTAATCGTAATGCCCTCTTTCTTTTTCCCTGCCCTTAACCCTCCCTTCCCACCCACCCTCCCCAGTCCCTTCCCTTTGTTAACTGTTAGTCCATTCTTGGGTTCTGTGATTCTGCTGCTGTTTTGTTCCTTCAGTTTTCCTTTGTTCTTATACTCCACATATGAGTGAAATCATTTGGTACTTGAATTTCTCCACCTGGCTTATTTCACTGAGCATAATACCCTGTAGCTCCATCCATGTTGTTGCGAATGGTAGGATTTTTTTCTTATGGCTGAGTAATATTCCATTGTGTATATGTACCACATCTTCTTGATCCATTCACATACTGATGGACATTTTGGTTGCTTCCATATCTTGGCTATTGTAAATAGTGCAGCAATAAACATAAGGGTGCATTCTTAGGGTAAATTCCTAGAAGTGGAATTCCTGGGTCAAATGGTATTCCTATTTTGAGCATTCTGAGGAACCTCCATATTGTTTTCCACAATGGTTGAACTAATTTACATTCCCACCAGCAGTGTAGGAGGGTTCCCCTTTCTCCACAACCTCGCCAACATTTCTTGTTGTTTGTCTTTTCGATGATGGCGATCCTTACTGGTGTGAGGTGATATCTCATTGTGGATTTAATTTGCATTTCTCTGATGAATAGTGATGTGGAGCATCTTATCATGTGCCTGTTGGCCATCTGAATTTCTTCTTTAGAGAAATGTCTATTCAGCTCCTCTGCCCATTTTTTAATTGGATTATTTGCTTTTTGTTTGTTGAGGTGTGTGAGCTATTTATATATTTTGGATGTCAACCCTTTATCAGATCTGTCATTAATGAATATATTCTCCCATAATGTAGGATACCTTTTTGTTCTATTGATGGTGTCCTTTGCTGTACAGAAGCTTTTCAGCTTGATATAGTCCCACTTGTTCATTTTTGCTTTTGTATCCCTTGCACAGGGAGATATGTTCATGAAGAAGTCACTCAAGTTTATGTCCATGAGATTATTGCCTATGTTTCTTTCTAAAAGTTTTATGGTTTCATGACTTACATTCAGCTCTTTGATCCATTTCAAATTTACTTTTGTGTATGGGGTTAGACAGTGAACCAGTTTCATTCTCTTACATGTAGCTGTCCAGTTTTGCCAGCACCATCTGTTGAAGAGACTGTAATTCCCCCATTGTATGTCCATGGCTCCTTTACCATATATTAATTGGCCATATATGTTTGGGTTAATGTCTGGAGTCTCTATTCTGTTCCACTGGTCTGTGGCTCTGTTCTTGTGCCAGTACCAAATTGTCTTGATTACTGTGGCTTTGTAGTAGAGCTTGAAGTTGGGGAGCGAGATCCCCCCCATTTTATTCTTCCTTCTCAGGATTGCGTTGGCTATTCGGGGTCTTTGGCAGTTCCATATGAATTTTTGAACTATTTGTTCCAGTTCATTGAAGAATGCTGTTGGTATTTTGACAGGGATTGCATCAAATCTGTATATTGCTTTGGGCAGGATGGCCATTTTGTTGATATTAATTCTTCCTAGCCAGGAGCGTGGGATGAGTTTCCATTTGTTAGTGACTTCTTTAATTTCTCTTAAGAGTGTCTTACAGTTTTCAGGGTATAGGTCTTTCACTTCCTTGGTTGTTTATTCCTAGGTATTTTATTCTTTTTGATGCTATTGTGAATGGAATTGTTTTCCTGATTTCTCTTTCTATTAGTTCATTGTTATTGTATAGGAAAGCTACAGATTTCTGTGTATTAATTTAGTATCCTGCAACTTTGCTGAATTCCGGTATTAGTTCTGGTAGTTTTGCAGTGGAGTCTTTAGGGTTTTTTATGTACAATATCATGTCATCTGCAAATAGTGACAGTTTGACTTCTTCTTTACCAATCTGTATTTCTTGTATTTCTTTGTTTTGTCCGATTGCCATGGCTAGGACCTCCAGTACTACGTTGAATAACAGTGGGTAGAGTGGGCATCCCTGTCTTGTTCCCGATCTCAGAGGAAAAGCTTTCAGTCTCTCGCTGTTCAGTATGATGTTAGCTGTGGGTTTATCATATATGGCCTTTATTATGTTGAGGTATTTGCCCTCTATGCCCATTTTGTTGAGAGTTTTTATCATGAATGGATGTTGAATTTTGTCAAATGCTTTTTCAGCATCTATCGAGATGATCATGTGGTTTTTGTCCTTCTTTTTGTTGATGTGGTGGATGATGTTGATGGATTTTCGAATGTTGTACCATCCTTGCGTCCCTTGGATGAATCCCACTTGGTCATGGTGTATGATCGTTTTGAGGTATTTTTGAATTTGGTTTGCTAATATTTTGTTGAGTATTTTTGCATCTACGTTCATCAGGGATATTGTTCTGTAGTTTTCTTTTTTGGTGGGGTATTTGCCTGGTTTTGGTATTAGGGTGATGTTGGCTTCATAGATTGAGTTTGGGAGTATTCCCTCCTCTTCTATTTTTTGGAAAACATTAAGGAGAATGGGTATTATGTCTTCCCTGTATGTCTGATAAAATTCTGAGGTAAATCCATCAGGCCCGGGGGTTTTGTTCTTGGGTAGTTTTTTTATTACTGCTTCAATTTCGTTGCTTGTAATTGGTCTGTTTAGATTATCTGTTTCTTTCAGGGTCAGTCTTGGAAGGTTGTATTTTTCTAGGAAGTTGTCCATTTCTCCTAGTTTTTCCAGCTTTTTAACACATAGGTTTTCATAGTATTCTCTTATAATTCTTTGTATTTCTGTGGGGTCTGTCGTGATTTTTCCTTTCTCATTTCTGATTCTGTTGATGTGTTTTGACTCTCTTTTTCTCTTAATAAGTCTGGCTAGAGGCTTATCCATTTTGTTTATTTTCTTGAAGAACCAACTCTTGGTTTCATTGATTTTTCTATTGTTTTATTCTTCTCAATTTCATTTATTTCTTCTCTGATCTTTATTATGTCCCTCTGTCTGCTGACCTTAGGCTTCATTTCTTCTTCTTTTTCCAAATTCAATAATTGTGAGGTTAGACTACTCATTTGGGTTTGTTCTTCCTTCTTTAAATATGCCTGGATTGATATATACTTTCCTCCTAAGACTGCTTTTGCTGCGTCCCACAGAAGTTGGGGCTTTGTGTTGTTGTTGTCATTTGTTTCCATACATTGCTGGATCTCCATTTTAATTTGGTCATTGATCCATTGATTATTTAGGAGCATGTTGTTAAGCCTCCATGTGTTTGTGAGCCTTTTTGCTTTCTTTGTACAATTTATTTCTAGTTTTATACCTTTGTGGACTGAAAAGTTGGTTGGTTGGATTTCAATTTTTTGGAATTTACAGAGGTTCTTTTTGTGGCCTAGTATGTGTTCTATTCTGGAGAATGTTCCATGTGCACTTGAGAAGAATGGGTATCCTGTTGCTTTTCGATGTAGAATTCTATAGATTTCTATAGAATTCTATTAGGTCCATCTGTTCTAGTGTGTTGCTCAGCGCCTCCGTGTCTTTACTTTTTTTCTGTCCGGTGGATCTATCCTTTGGAGTGAGTGGAGTGTTGAGGTCTCCTAAAATGAATGCACTGCATTCTATTTCCTCCTTTAATTCTGTTAGTATTTGTTTCATATATGTTGGTGCTCCTGTATTGGTGCATATATGTTTATAATGGTTATATCCTCTTGTTGGACTGAGCCCTTATCATTATGTAATGTCCTTCTTTATCTCTTGTTACTTTCTTTATTTTGAAGTCTATTTTGTCTGATACTAGTATTGCAACACCTGCTTTTTTCTCTCTGTTGTTTGCATGAAGCATCTTTTTCCATTCCTTGACTTTTAATCTGTGCATATCTTTGGGTTTGAGGTGAGTCTCTTGTAAGCAGCATATAGATGGGTCTTGCTTTTTTATCCATTCAGTGACTCTGTGTTTTTTGATTGGTCCATTCAGTCCATTTACATTTAGGGTGATTATTGAAAGATACGTACTTATAGTCATTGCACGCTTTTGATTCGTGGTTACCAAAGGTTCAAGGTTAGCTTATTTACTACCTTACTGTCTAATTTAACTCTCTTATTGAGCTATTATAAACACAGTATGATGATTATTTCTCTCCCTTCTTATTCCTCCTCCTCCATTCTTCATATATTGGGTGTTTTGCTCTCTGCTCTTTTTAGGAGTGCTCCCATCTAGAGCAGTCCCTCTAAGATACCCTGTAGAGGTGGTTTGTGGGAGGTAAATTCCCTCAACTTTTGCTTGTCTGGGAATTGTTTAATCCCTCTTTCATGTTTAAATGATAATCGTGCTGGATACAGTATCCTTGGCTCAAGGCCCTTCTGTTTCATTGCATTAAATATATCATGCCATTCTCTTCTGGCCTGTAAGGTTTCTGTTGAGAAGTCTGATGATAGCCTGATGGGTTTTCCTTTGTAGGTGACCTTTTTTCTCTCTCTGGCTGCCTTTAATACTCTGTCGTTTTCCTTGATCTTTGCTATTTTAATTATTATGTGTCTTGGCGTTGTCCTCTTTGGGTCCCATCTCTCAGGAGTTCTGTGTGTCTCCGTAGTCTGAGCAACCATTTCCTTCCGCAGTTTGGGGAAGTTCTCAGCAATGATTTCTTCAAAGACACTTTCTATTGCTTTTTCTCTCTCTTCTTCTTCTGGTACCCATATAATGCGGATATTGTTCCTTTTGGATTGGTCACACAGTTCTCTTAAAACTGTTTCATTCCTGGAGATCCTTTTATCTCTCTCTGCGTCAGCTTCTATGCGTTCCTGTTCTCTGGTTTCTATTCAATCAATGGCCTCTTCTGTCTTATCCATTCTGCTTATTAATCCTTCCAGAGTTTGTTACAGTTCTGTAATCTCCCTCCTGACATCTGTAATCTCCCTCCAGACTTCATCCCTTAGCTCTTGCATATATCTCTGCAGCTCTGTCAGCATGTTTATGATTTTTATTTTGAATTCTTTTTCAGGGAGACTGGTTAGGTCTGTCTCTGCAGATCCTCTCTCAGGTGTTGTCTGAACTATCTTGGACTGGACTAAACTTTTTTGCCTTTTCATGGTGATAGCGGTGGCTGTAGGCAGGTTGTGAGTGTGTCAGCTGGGAGAAGAAAGTCCTTTCCTGCTTGCTGGATGCCTTGCCCTTCTCCACTGCCTGTGTCAGTTACCCGCACTCCTGGAGCAGCCACCGGGTTAGTCCCCTAAGCTGCTGTGGGTGGGTTCTCTGTCAGAGCAGTGCAGAGCCCTGCAGGGAGTGGCAGGCATGCCAGGTGCGCTCCTCTATGACAGCGGCGCCCCTGCCGGGCAGCTGTGTGACAGCAGCAGCCTTTGGGTCTGGCCCAGGCGGCTGTGCATGTGGCTGGGATTCCGGTCTGCTGCTGGGAGCATGCCTGCTCCCTCTGGCTCTGCTGCAGGTGCACGCAGGGCTCTCCCATGTGGGCCTCTACCAGGCTCCTCTTGCTCCACTGCCGCCGGTGACGCGAACCACACATGGGCTGTTCGGTCGCTGCCGCTGCGGGCTCACACAAGCCTCTCCTGGTCCCCTCTGGTGCCATTGGCTCACGTAATGTGCTCCCAGTCCCTTCCGGTACCGCCGCCCCCAGCATGCACTGCCACTCTCCTGCTATTGGGCTGGTGTGTCGGGGTCCGTGCCAGTTGGGGGAATAACTGGCAGGCTGCTTAGTGCCATGAGGGGCTTCGGAACTATGCTGCCTCCCCGGGGTTTAGGGCACCTAAGGTTCCCCGGGATTTCCAGCTGCTGGCTAAGTGTGCTGGGACGACTTTGTCCAGCTATGTGGTCCCTGTCTCTTTAAGACTTGCAGAAAGCACTTGCTTTTCTTTTGTCTCAGTGGTGCCAGTTGTTGGGATCTGCCCACAGGTTTTGCTTTTCTGTTTCTCTAATATCCAGCACCCCATGCACCTTGTGTCTGTGCTCCGGGTGTGGATTTCTAGAGCTGGTTGTTTAGCAGTCCTGGACTTTCACTCCCTCCCCATTCTGACTCCATTCTTTCTGCCAGGTTCTGGGAAGAGTTCGGGTCCCACCTGGCCGCAGCTTGTATCTTACCCCCATCGTGTGATGTTGAGTTCTCACAGATGTAGGTGTATCCTGGCTGTTGTACTGCATCCATTGGTGTCTCTTTTAGGAATAGTTGTATTTAGTGTATTTTCATAAATATATATGTTTTGGGGAGGAGATTTCCTCTGAACTACTCACAACGCCATATGCCTGTTATCCTCCCACCTTTCTTTTCTAATATATGCATTTGATGCTTTATATTTCTCTGAGTACTGTTTTTACTGCATCCCATAGATACGGTAAGTTGTATTTTCATTTAGTTCAAACTATTTTGAAAATTTCTCCTGTTATTTCTTCTTTGACCGATGCATTTAGAACTGCGTTGATTAGTCTCCAAATATTTTTAGATTTTTCCAGTCATCCTTCTGTTGTTGATTTCTAATTTAATTTCATTTTGGTCTGAGATCAGACATTGTATGATTTCTGAACTCTTAAATTTATTAAGGTGTGTTTTATGGCCCAGAACACTGTCTGTCTTGATGAATGTTCCATGTGAATTTGAGAAGAATGTGCATCCTGCTGCTGTTGGATGAGATAGTCTATAAATTCTGATTATATCCAGTTGATTGATGGTTCTGTTACCAGGCAGAGGATTGTGAAATTCTTCAGTTCTTGTCTTCTCAAAGGAAAGAATTCAGTGAAAAGACCCAGCAGAGATTATAGCCACAGAGGAATTTTTATTTAGCAAAGCAAAGTACATACCTAAGACAGAGGAGCAGGCTGACCACAAAGGTGGGTAGCAGCCCACTGGGTCTTAACATTGTATCATTTATGGGGTGTTAGTTGGTTCCCTCCTCCCATTTTGTCATTCTGACATCATCTTTTGGATCTATCTTGCTTCCTCCCCTTCAGCCTCTTTGTGAAAATTTGTGTTCATCATTATTCTCATGAGCATCTAAGCAAGACCCATGGTGGGGCCAAAACTGCAATGTAAATGATATAATAATAGTGTTATTATGGCCTCAGGGTCATTATTGACAAGGTCTTCCTTAAGTGCATATGCTCCAAAACTGGGAAGGTCCCAGTGATCTGTATCTTTTGCTTATCAGTTTGTGTTGAGCCACAAAAGAGGTTGGTCTAAGGGAGACAGGTTGGTTTATGGGCAGAACCTGGGCAGAGACTGGGTGGAGACTTGATGGTCTGTGGTCCTTCTTTCTCCCTTCCTGCTCATATCTAACTAACTGTACAATCTAAGGGTTCTGTTGAGTTCCTTATTATATCCTTATTGATTTTCTGTATGCCGGATCTGTCCATTTCTGATAGGAGGTATGAAATCTCCAACTAAAATAGTGGATTCATTTATTTCTCCTTACAGTTCCATCATTTTTTGCCTCACATAGTTTGACACTCTGCTTTTAGGAGCATACACATTACAAGCATACATATGTCCCCTTGGAGTATTGACCCTTTATCATTATGTAATGTCCCTCTTTATCCCTGATAACTTTTTTGCTCTGAAGTTGGCTGTTTGAATTAATATAGCTATTCCTGCTTTCTTTTGACTTGTGTTAACATGATGTATCTTTCTTTATTCCTTTCCCTTTAATATATATGTGTCTACTTAAAGCAAATTTCTAGTATATAACAGATAGTTACATCCTGTTTTTATCCACCTTGATAGTCTCTGTCTTTTGATTAGTGTATTTGGACCATTGATGTTCAAAGTAATTGTTAAGAGTTGGAAAGTGTTTACCATATTTTTCAGTTTTCTATTTGTTCTCTTGTTCTTTGTTCCTATTTTTGTCTCTCGTACGTTTTCTGCTCTTTGTAGCTTTAATTTAGGATTTTAAATGATTCCATTTTCTGTCCCTTATGTATGTGTGTGGTGTCTATATATGTATCTGTGTGTGTGTACATAGATACATATATACACTTTTCTTAAGTTTCTTAGTGGTTACTGTATAGTTTGCAATGTACATTTATAACAATGTAAACCCACTTTCAACTAACACTACACCACTATATTAGTAATGCAAGTACTTTATAACAAAATAATCCTAATTCATCATCCCTCCCACCCCTAGTATCATTGCTGTCATTCATTTTGCTTATATGTAAGTATACATATAAATATATATATATGCACATACATGACTGAATCCATTGTTGCTATTACTTTGAACTGTTATCTTTTAGATCAAAATCAAGATAAAAGTTTTTATGTACCTCCACTTATAACTTCTCTGATGCTCTTCCTTTATATAGGTACAATAAAAATCTGATCTATATCATTTTGCTTTTCTCTGAAGAACTTTTAACATTTCTTGCCAGGCAGATCTAATGGCAACTAACTCCCTTAATTTTTGTTTGTTTGAGAAAGTCTGTTTCTCTTTCCCTTTTGAAGGATAATTTCACAGTGTATAGAATTGTAGGTTGGTGGGATTTTCCTCTCAACACTTTAAATATTTCACTCCATTCTCTTGCTTGCGTGGTTTTTGAGGAGAAGTCAGATATAGTGCTTTTCTTTGCTCCTCTATAGGTAAGATGTTTTTCCCTTTCTGGCCCCTTTCAAGATTTTTTTATCTTTGATTTTCTTCAGTTTCAATATGCTATACCTAGTTGAGTCTTCTTGGCATTTATCCTGCTTTATGTTCTCTAAGTTTTCTGGATTTACGGTTTGGCATCTGACATTAATTTGGAGAATTTCTTAGTCATTATTGCTTCAATATCACTTCTGTTCCTTTCTTTCTTCTTCTGGTACCCTATTATGTGTTACACCTTTTGTAGTTGTTCCAAAATTCTTGGTTATTCTGTTTTGTTTTGTTTGTTTCAGTCTTTTTTCACTTTGTTTTACAGTTTTCGAAGTAAGTTTCCATTGTCACAATCTCAAGCTCAGATATTCTCTCCTCAGCCACATTCAATCTACTAATGGCCTATCAAAATCATTCTTCATTTCTGTCACAGTGTTTTTTGATCTTTGTATGTCTTTTTATTCTTTTGTAAAATTGTCATCTCTCTGCTTAATTATTCATCTGTTCTTGCATGTTGTATACTTTTTCTGTTAAAGCTCTTAGCATTTAAAGAGTTTTTAAAAATTTCTACTCTGATAACCCCAACATTCCTGCCATATCTGATTCTGGTTCTGATACTTGTTCAGTCTCTTTAAACTATTACCTTCCCAGCATAGGAATGTGTTCACCAAACCTGGAGACTCTTAAAACTCTGTCTTTTGCAGGCGTGGGGTAGGGAGGGGTGGTGGTTATGGAAACATCAAGAAAGCATGAGAGATTATTAACTCAATCTGTAGTGCTGGAGGATTGAGGGGTTGGGCTGAAAGTCCCAGTCTTCCAATCAAAACTTGGTCATTTTAGCAACTAGCTCCTATCCTGAAGCTATCTAGGGGTCTGCTCCGAGTTGCCATATCATAACAACTAATGCTCCTATCATCCAGTAAATTCCAAGGGATTTAGGAGCTCTGAGTCAGGAGGTACAATGGAATAATATTAGAACAAAAAGCACTCCATCACCTCTATCACTCTGAAAATGACAAGGGCTTTAGGAGCTCTGTGTCAGGAACCACAGACAAAGAACAAATGTATTTTTCTTATTATGCCACAAATCTTTTAATATGTAATATTTTTGTTCCATTTTTTGTTAGAAGCCACCAACTATACCTATATATTTAATACTTTTATATCTTCCAAAGCCTCTCCTACTTTGTAAAATCTATTCTTAAAAATACACAGTCTCTGTTTAATTTTTTTTCTATTATCTTAAAAATATCTTCTTATAATTTATTTGAATTGGGTTCTAAACAAGGTTAACAACTACATTTGTTTAATATGCTTCTTTCATTCTGTTGAGTTTTTCTCCACCTCCCTTTTATACCATTTATTGAAGAAACTGTCACTTGCCTGTAGAATTTCCTATAACCTGATTTTATATGTTTGCAGCTTCATGATGTGGTTTAGCAAGTTCCTCTATTTTGCACCTCTCTCACCCTTATTTCCTATAAACTGATAGTGAGATATACAGTCTCAATTAGATTTTTTTTGTAAGAGCACTTCATGTTACTTCCTATTGTACCATTCTCAAGAAGTACATAATACCTGGCTGTCCCACTTTTACTGATACTAAATTGGTTACTGATATTAAAGTGGTTGGATATCAGTTGGTTCAGGTGTGTCAGCATGATTCATCCATTATAAAGTTCCCTTCAGCTTTTCATCTGATTGTTTTAGCATCCATTGATGATTAGTACCAGGATCCTTTATTTTACTAGGGTTTGCCAAATTATTGTTCCTTTGTTTTTTCCTACTTTCCATGTGCAATAGCTGAAATTCTTCTATAAAGAACTCTGGTTTATCAACGATTTGGTTATCTTGAAATACAGTGTATATAGGAAAGATAGAAAAAGATGAATCTTTCACCTTTTTTCCCAATGAGTTGGTAACCTAGCAAACTCCAAAGGTGACCAATGAGGTTTTTTTAGTATTGTTAGGAGTTTATTATATGATTGTGTGTAGGCATGGGTATGTAGATATATATGTATATATAATACATATATTACATAGATAAATTAATGTAAATAATTCAGTTTATTATAGCCCTTACTTGTTTTATTGTTCAAATTATCTTATCTCTGGCCAGAAGATCCCCTTCAAAGTTGGTTTCTCTAATAATTTTTAACTCTTTATTCTTTTTTATTTCATTTAATTTCCAGTTATGTAAGAGAAGCTAGCAAAAGGATGAAATTTAATATTTACCTCAGCGATTCTCTAAGTTTCCACTTAAGAAATCCTAACTGGGCATTTGAATCACAAGGAGTCTAAAGAACATTGTTTTAAATGCCTTACCAACCCATCTATCAGGCCCTTAAATAGCCTCCTGTTCTGATTTTTCTTTTGTGATCTTACTTGATCAAATCTTACTTGATCATGCTCTAGGATGATGTACCATGTTTATCTTGTCATTTCGTATCCCTACATAATATTCTAGGATTACATTTCCCCACTCCTATGATATTATGATTTTAGAAATTATTAGGGGACATCGTTAACGTCAAACCAAATATATATGACCCACATAGCCTTCCTTCTTCAACCTCCTAACATTTTCATGTATCTCCCTCTGTATTGATTCCCTTTAGACTATGAAAATGCTCAAATCTCTTTCTGAAAACAAACAAGATACACAATTTCTTACTCTCGATCTTGCATTTATCTCTAGTTCAGTCTTATCTCCCTCTTTTCCCTCTCAGCTAAGTCTCCTGATGTCTCTGTACCTTCCCTTATCAGTTCATTCCATAACACATTCCAACAAAATATAATCTGATGAGGATCACTGATGTACTCCACATTGCCACTTCAGTTGCGTTTTTCTTTTTTTTTTTACAAATCCTTAGATGAATTTGCATTACAGATTACTTACTCCTCAAGACTCTTTTGGTTTGTAGGCCACTTTCCTCCTCTTAAATGGTGTTCCCCTAGCCTCTGACCTCAGCATCATGTTCTTCTCTCTCCTAAACTCTCTCTTGGGGCAATCTCTTTATTTTCATGGTTTCCAATGTAATCATTTTTATGCATGAACTGACCTTCATGTATGCTGTTTCCCACAGTCTTTTCAAACCTGTTTCATGCTCTTTCCTTATCCTGGATGAAATCAGGAACGTACCAGAACTTCTCCAGTCCCTCTGTCACAAGAACAGTCTCTTATCAGTCATTAAAAATTTTAGGCCATCTAATGTTTATTGTAATCAATAACATTACATCTAATGTCTTATCATAATATTATACCATTAATGAAAGCCTCTACCTAACCTTTCCTAGCATAAGGAATTGATGTAGGATTGTCTGCTGAATATATTCCCTTTAAATGTAATAGTGGACCCTAGTTTTTGTCTCTCTAGCATCTCTCATCTTCTTTCCCCTCATTCTAGTACAAGAAGCTTCCCTTTAATGGGAGGTCTCCTTATGTGTGGTTTGAGTAGAGCTGACCCCACACTTACCCATGCTTAAGAGTCATCCCAGGTCTGACCATGGTATCTCACCTTTTTTCATCACTGATCAGTTAAAAGATGGCACTGATTAGACTTAAGCCAGTTAGAGCCCCTCCCAGGTATTTGCTGCTAGAACTATCCACTAGGGTTACTGAGCTGGTAGGACAGATGAGTCTGGAGACTAGAGAACGTCTTCTTTACCACAGACACTGACAGAAAAAGAACCTCCACATTGGCTGAGCCTCTGTTCCCAGGATTTCCTAGTGAATTCATCTGAGATAGATTTCACAACTTTCACTAGAAAAAGGCATGACAGATGTCCTATAGAAAGTTTAAACTCTTTAAACATGTCCAAAATGGAATTATGTTTTCTTTCCCCTCTATTTCATTCACTCTGTCTCTTCCAACTCCTATATTTTCAAATCAGGGTCCTGGCACTCAACTCTTTAGTTGTTCCAAACATACAACAAATCTGTTCTGTCTGCTCCCTTCCTAAATATCTCTAGAGTCCTTCCTTTCCTTTCTCTAATGCACTAGTCCAACTCTCAACCCATCTATCAGGCCCTTAAATAGCCTCCTGTTCTGATTTTTCTTTTGTGATCTTACTTGGTCAAATCTGTTTAGCCACCAGAGCAGTCATTCCAAGATATAAATTTGGCCTCACCACTTTTCATTTGAAAATAACTCAAATTTTCCAAATAGTTTCTAAGATAAAGTCCAACTTCCTCATTGCCAACAAAGCCTCCCTTCCATGACCAAGTCTTGCCTGCCTCTTGTCTCCCTCCTCTTTCCATCAATTTCTGTTGGCCAATACCAAACTGTTGTCATCCCCCATAGACACCAATTACAAGGTTCATGGTTCCTCTACTTGGAATGCCTCTGTTCTACTCCCTTTCACCTCTGGTCATGTCCTAGCTCTTCTAAGAAGCCATCTTCAGCTACTAAGCAAGGCCAGGAGCTCATTATGATCCCATCACAGTCAATAAGTAGCTTTTTCCAGTCTATCAAACTCCTTTCTTTCATCTGTTTTCCTGATTGTAAGCAATATGAGTTCAAGGACTGTATCCTATCCATCTTATATCCCCAGTGCATGGCACTCATTATATGATTTTCGGACAAAATTGCCATATTTTTTTTTTATTTTGCCAAACTGTCTGAAAATTCACCAATTAGGTATATTTGGAGGCATCAAACATGCTTGGTAATATGTAAAATCCACCTTGTCAATTAAGTGTCATAGTTTAAAATGAATCAATTTGATTATAGGTCATTTTATTTTAAAACCTCACTGATATGGGTCACTATGAGAATGAATTTGGAAAGATAATACTATGTACTCATTAAAAAATTCAATTTGTAGAGTCAGGGAGTTAGATTTTCCAAGATAGAATTCTGATAGAATTCTGACTGCTATTCATAAGCTGGGTGACTTTGGCAATTTACCTAGCTTCTCCAAGCCTGTTTCCTTGTGTGTAAAATAAGAATTGTTTTATATACCTCATAGTACTTTTTTAAAGATTAAAATACAGGAAATACAAGTGCCTGCGTGACACAAATATTCGGACCAAAGTAGCTGTTATTATTGTCATTTATAAGGGCAGGCCTGGGAGGACACCACGTGTGGAAAGACACAGGGTGGGGCGGGGAAAGGCAACATCCCAACCATGAAACTTTATCTACGGCAAGCTTAGTTCAGAGTAGGGTGCCTGCCCAGACTCTTCAATATTCACGTATTATGAAATTTAGGGTTCTTGGCTTGGGCATTTCTCAGTCACTGCCATATACCCCACTTCCTATCTCAAGCCAAAATCTCATCTGCCCACTGGAGAGAGAACATAGGATAATTCAGAAGACAAACTAGGTATTGCCTCTCATTCTTGTGGTGCTGTGCAATTGATAAAGCTCCTTCACATCCATGACCTCATCTAGACTCCACCACAAACTATATGCTGGTATTTTTATCCCTATTATTAAGGGGATAAAACTAAGGTTCAAAGAGGCTTAAATAAGCAACTCCAGGTCACAGAAGTAAGAAGTAGCTAAGTTAGGATTCAAATCTATGCCTTTTGATTCCAAGTCTAGTGTCTTTTATAAAACATAAGTGGAGATCAGGCTAAAAGGGGCACAAAAAAGGGATAGGAAAGCTAGGCAGGAGATAAGGACATAGGATGGGAAAGAACTGACTGGTTGGGACAAAATCACTAGGGCTGTCATCCCTGTAGGCAGCAGAAGAAACATAAATATGTGTTTGGGAATGATGGCCTTAAGAGCAGGTGAAAAGAGGGCCACATGAAATATAACACAATTATGGAATTTTTTTGGCAAGGAAAATAAATCATCTGGTAAACTTTGAAGAAATCATTCTTCCCATTTTACAGATGAAAAAATCCAAAACCAGGGAGATACCTGACCAGACTTCTGTCTTATACACCACTAATGGGAGAGTCAATCTGAAGGCCAAACAGGACCTTCTGGTATGACTGTGGTAAAATAGTGAAATGCCTTTCTCTTCTTTTTAAGAGCTTAATTAGGGTATAATTAACATACCATATATGTCACCCATAATAATTACTCAATAATTCTGAGTAAATTAACACAGTTGGCCAACCCCCACCACGGTCTAGTTTTAGAATACTTCTGTCACCCCCAAAGGAATATATGTGAATCAACTATTTTTTACATGTTTGAGTAAGCCACACATATAAACCATCTGTTACTTTGTTAATTTTCCTTGTCCGTTACTAGAAGATTCATGTGAAATGACTAGTTTGGGTTCAAAATTATAAAAAACAATACTTTTGTAGATATGCTTTTCTTGAAGTATCACTCTAAATTGTGGATTTGGAGTTTTTGTGACTTGATGGAATTCCATTTATAGCTCAATTGGATTATGTTGGTAACTTTAAATTAGCTAAAGCCCCCCACACCAGTATCTACATAAATTACACTGAAGCCAAGTTCATTCATTATTTTATCTATAAAAGTGATTTTTAAACTCAAATATTACATCATTCCCACTGCATTTTACCTTCAATTTTTTAAGATGGTATTTTAGACAAAATCACTTTAAATTTTGATTTTGAATTTGAAAGAAACCTTGAATAATTATGCAGTCTGACTTGCTCATTTTCTTGGTAAAGAAATAAACCCAGAGAGATTAAGAGCCTTGACGAAGCTTGCTAATGACAGAGGTAGGACAAGATTACAAGTATTGGCTTCCTAGTTTGGTGCCTTTTCCAACATCCAATAAATAAGCTGATGCTTGCCTCCATTTTTTTGATGAGATCAGCCAGTAGGAGACTAAGAATAAACCACTCTGTGGAGACACAGACTCAAGCAAAGACTTGTCAACTCTGCTTTTTCATGCTCCAACATAGCATATTATCATGGGACAGCTTTATTTGTAACATCATCTGATGTCACTTATACCTTGGGAAGAACCAGCTTTTAAACAAAGTGAACCTTAGGTAGTAAAACCTGATCTTCTGGGGCAATTTTCTAAGACCATAGGGATAAAGATCTCCAGAAAAAAATGTATCTAGAAAAGCTTTCCTCTTTCATTGGGATATATGGGTTTTACTCACAGTTGAAATGCTGACAGCACAACTGGGCTGGCATCTGATACACTTCCAGTTGATTCCTGGTTGCCAAGACCCTCCAAATATTCTTCAAGAACACAGTCACTTTGTACAACATAGGGAAACTGGACCATTTCTGGCAATTGGGTGGAATTCTGAGAAGAAAAAAATATACTAGTGTGACTTCCTCTCTAGTGGTGAAGAATAATTTGTTTAATATTATATCATAGAATTATTGTGTATTTTGAAGATATTTTTCTTTTTGAACACATTTTACATTAGAGAATTTACCAGACAACATAATAATCAAACCCAAGAATGGAAGGTTCAATATCCTACACATTGCCCTTATATTTAAATCTTATAGAAATTTCTAAAAAGAACTCCAAATTAATAAAATGATAGATTTTAAGCTTTTATTCTGGTAAAGTAAAAGCCTTCTACTCAATATATTAGCTACCTAAATTTTTAAAAGACAGAACATGAGGGGCAAACCTTTGGCTTCCATTTTCCTCGTGTAAATCAATGACATCTTCAGTTCTGGAATAGCTTTTAAAAATGTGGCTTCTGATAAATGTTGGCAGAAGTGGTGCATTCCCAGGATAAATTCTGTACGCTCAACAAATACATCCCTAGGTCAAATGACCACACAACTGCCCACCAAGAAACAGGCTGAGGTCTGGATGTGAATGAATGTGAAATGTACCTTATAACGGGACACTGGCACATTTTTAAAAATTCACGTCTAGGGTTAAATCTCTCATCAAATATCAACGTCATAACAACCACAGCTATTACTGAAACATGAAGTTTAAAATTAAGGGGCTGGGTTAAGGAGGAGGCAATAGCACACAAAAGAAAAACTTCAAATTCTTCTCTTCTCTTTCAGGTAAGTTTCAGCTCTACAAATCCTCCCTTGCCTTTTAGAATATCAAAGTGCGGGTTTACTCTTTTCATACCATGTACAAGGAAATCTGTGTCTCTTTCCAAATAAGGAATATGAGAAGTCTTCCAGTTCCATGAAGACCAGAAAGCAGCCCCACGGGAAGTTTTATCTCGCCCCAAGGGTGTGAAAATGGGCATAGCAGTGTGGGAAAGACATCAGAAAGAGAAAATCTGTAAACCATACACATATGGTTGGAAAAAGAAAAAAAACCCTACAGATCAGGACATCAACAGAATCTCGGGGTTAGACAGAAAAAAAACAACCACCGTGGCCAGGTCAGAACCGAAGCTGCGGCTCCTGAGCGACCAGAAGAGCCGGGGGCATCGCCGCAGACGCTGGAGAGCTGGACGAGAGCAGGGGTCCCGAAAGCGCCATCTACAGCGCTCCCGCTCGCCCCACCCTCCCGGATGCCCAGGGTGCCAGCCAATCCCCTCGCGCCATCCCCTTCCCATCGGAGGCCCCGCCCCGTGCGCCCGGGGTGCTGGGCCCCCGCGGCGTGACGCGAGCACGGCGACTCCGCCCCCTGCGTCTCTGGCCTCGCCGGCCTTGGGGGGATGGTTCCATCATGGCGTCAATGCAGGTGAGAGGAGTTTGTAGCATCTGGGCGGGCGAGGGAGCTGCCGAGAGGATGTGAGCGTTTTGTCGGGGGCAGTGTCTGGGAGTCTGGGGCACCCCGGCAGGCTCGGGAGCGGCCCTGGTGGCCAGTCCTTCCCAGCGTCGGGGCGTTTGGGGAGGGGTGAGAGGCGGCAAGAAGAAGGGCGGGGGTGGGGGTGCTTCGGTCGGTCGAAGCGGACACCAGCCGGCCGGGAAGTTGGGGAATAAAGAAGACTAAGGGGAGGAAAGGGCGAAGTTTGGCGTTGGCTCGGCAGCGGTGGTCTCGGAATCACCTCCCAGACCGTCTCCGCTGGCCTGCCTGTCCTCCACCCCAGGGATGCCTTTTCCTCCGCGGCTCCCGGCCGGGCGGAAACAGCTGCTCTTGCTGTAGTCGCCGGGGCAGGGGCTACGCTGAGAGAGGGGTAGAGAGTGGAGGGAGCTGAAAAAGCGTCCCCGGAGAAGGCGGCTGGTTGCAGAGGCGCTCCTCGGCTTCTGCTCAGGCCTCCCACGCCCGGCTTCCCTGACTGCTGAGCCCCTCGGCTTTTCTCTCTTGACTCTTAATCCTTTGGCCGGGTGGGTACCTTCCTCCATCGGCTTTCGCACTCTTAACCGAACATTCGTGCTTCAGCCCATTTCTCACTCTCCCTGAAGCTCCCCTTAGTACGTGAACATCTCTCGCCGCCTAATATGCAGTCTCTTAGAGATCCGAGTCACCAGCCTCCTTATGCCTCCTGGGATAACTCACCCTCAAATATTTTCCCCACGGTGCCCCACCCTTGCGGTCTCGGTAAACCGATAGCCCTTTGCCCTTCTCCCCTAGATCTTTAGTGGAACCTTGTTTGGTAGGAGGCGTTTTATTGACCCGTGTCATATCTACCTGACTTGGCAATGAGTGGCTGGCTTTCCAACTTAATATACTCCTTTTTTTACAAATCCAAGGAGTTTGGTTTTTTCAGGCAAAGATGGCAACCACAATTGTAGTTTTGTAAAGATTGATTCAGCATTATCTGTAGTATGCCTTTAATTTACAGTTGAAGATTAGCTTTTATGAAAACAACAGAAGGTAGAACTTTGGTTTGGAGTGTGAGCTGAGCGCTTTTTAGAGTTTTAACATCTTAGAGAAAGCGACCACGTTTCTCGGATTTTGTGCTTTTGTTTCTAGCGTAATCAAGTCTCCCTCTCTCTCCCACCTCATTTCCCCCCTTTTTTCTAAGCCATAGCAGTGTTTTTCTTTCCTCTCTTCTCTTTTCTGCATCTTCTTCCTTTTTTGTATACGTCTTTGCTCATATTTACTTCTGTGCTTTTGTGTTATCCCCTTTCAGCATGTTTTCACTGCAATATTCTTTTTAACCTTTTTTCTTCCTCTGGACTTGCAGAAGAGAGGGAAAAATGTATATAACATTTCTAGTTATATACAATTTAAGAGATGTCATGAAACCGTGCAGGAAAAAAACAATTTCAGGAAACATTATACTATTCTCCCCAGAGACGTTAGAGAAGTTTCGTCATTTGAGGCCAAAAAAGGAACTGTAGAACACTAGTTGAACAGTAGATGGGCAATATGACTAATTTAAAATTATTTGTTTTACAGTTAAAACTGTTTTAAGACTTAAAAATTAAAATCCACAATACTTGTGATTGTACTTGACAAGATAATTATAGGGATAGCTAATTAGCTGGTTAGAGTTAGACTTCAAATATAAGGAAAAGACAGGGTTAAGTTTTTAAGAGAAAATAACGAGTCAGAACAACTTAAAATGTTGATAATCTTGAGTTTTATAT
Source organism: Manis pentadactyla (assembly GCF_030020395.1). Taxonomy (NCBI): domain Eukaryota; kingdom Metazoa; phylum Chordata; class Mammalia; order Pholidota; family Manidae; genus Manis; species Manis pentadactyla. The sequence goes on from NC_080021.1 coordinate 63,534,676, forward strand.
GGTGAAAAAATATTTACCAGTGCAATACTGCATGTTTCTGCTTCTCAAGTATACTACCTCTGTCTTATCACCCTTTATTCCTTTGTCTTATAATTAGAGGAATGGAAAACAGGTGTTTACTATTTTAATCAAAATAAAACTAAATCTTTTATTTGTAGTTATAAAATATCTGATACAGATTTCCCAATAGTATTTTGAAGAATATGTTAATAGAGAAATCAGACTTTTTGAAACACAATACAGTAATACTGTGTGGTTATTCTTTGTCTTCGGTAAACAAAATTTTTTCCTGACAGTCTTAATAGCAAAGCTTAATCCTTTTTAGAACAACTAAATTACACAAACATCTGCAGTCAGATTATGAAACTTGTTCATTCATCAATTATTTTTTGAGCGATAGTTTGTATCAGGTACTCATCAAGGTGCTGGGAATAACAGCAATGAACAAGAACCAAGATTGCTGCCTTTGTGGATATAATAGTGTAGTTGGGGGAGGCAGACAAGAACAAAATACTTACTTTGGTTGTGTATTATAGTTTAAGATGAAAGTGCTGTGGACAAAACATGCAGGGAGGGAGGCTAGGAAACAGATATTTTTGGAATTTCACTTAGAATGCTTAGGGTAAAGTATGCTATAGGTGAATGCTGCCCAGACTGTGTCCTTACTTTAAAAATCTTAAATAGATTTTTTATCTTACATCAGGATATTACTGCTGCTGAAGGGTTACTTAAGCTGTAAGAGAAACTGTATTTTTAAAATACTCAGTTTCTACAAGTGTAACACGGAATTTGATTACTTGAATTGATAAAAATGAAATAAATTAGTTTTTAGTCTCAATAATAAGTGAGGGTGGGATTTGAATTACTTGTTGGTATGTGTTTTAAAGTTGAGTTTTTAACTGCTTTAATGTACTTACCAGTGCCTCCCAACCTCTTTCCAGGTCATAGCACCCATAGAAAATAATTTTTGAATTGCACGCTAAGGTGGGTGAGGTATCAGAGGCTTGTAACACTTGACCAGGCAGATCGGGTGAAACATTGGGAATGAGGACCAGTGTTACTGGCATACCTTGTAATGACAGGGAAATTCTGCTCTGTAATGTTGCTAGAGTTGTTCTTCAGTATGCAGTTAAAGATTGTCTTCAAACTTACGTGAGCCCTTTGAGATGTTCTTTTCCATATTTTTTTTTCCTACTGTTTCTTCCTAGAACAAAGTCATAAATCACTAAGATTATGGCAAGATTATGTTTTAAGGAGCCATTCTTAAAGAATGGGGCTCAAAATTGACAGGAATTAGGGTAAAGAAATCAATCTACATTTAATTTTGATAATTCTAGAGATCTTAAAATATTAAGTGGAAAGTTGCTTGTAGCAAATTTTTAAATTTAACTGTTTAGGACTTTGATTATTTAGTACAAACTTTCTATCCCCAAACTTCAAAAGCACTTTAAAATGAATTTTTCTGTGATTCTAAACATTTCTTAAAAGTGAGGCAGTATTGGGTATTCTGTTACCTAAATCACAAAATTATATTCTTTGTGTTAATGTTTCTTTTTTCATTTTGTACTTAATCTTTTTTTTCCTTCTCCTGTTAGTTAAGTATTAACTAACCTGGCTTCCTGGATACATTGTCTGATTTTAGAATTTAATTTAGATGGTTCATTCAGACTTGGATTATGTTGGAAGTTTTTAAGTATATCTGGTATGTTTTTATGATTTGGCCACCTATATTTATTTATTAATTTTAGATGTGAACTCCTCTACATATTAAGATCTTACAAAGTCACTACATAACAGTGATATTTGTCAACTCTAAAAGCAATGATATAATGCACAGAAATGCTTAATTAAATTACTCTTGTGGATTTTCTGCATTTTCTTCCTCACTCTTACCTAATTGGGTCTTAGACTATATTGACTGTTTTGGTTAAATGGCGATTGAGATTTAGTAGGGATGGATTATGAGTGTGTGCTTATTTTAACATGACTTAGAAATAAATCATTTTGGATCATTCACAACATTGCTCTTTACTCAAGTAATTGTTGCTAGTGATTGAGAGAGGTGGAATATGGGCTAAGACATTACTATCACTGTAGTCGTGTTGCCTTAACACATTCTATGGGATTATTTGTTGATGCCATTTTGAAGGGTTACAACATAATCAAGAGTTAGAAAATTGACTGTCATCCTTGATCCTGAGTCTGAGTACTGGGAACTGGATTATAACTAGAATTACAGTGTCTGAGGTTAGCTGGATACTCCAGCTAGGAATGGGGCTGTCAGGGAGCTGTTAAAGGACCAGGAAAAAAGGCAACAGCAAAAAATAGAATTGAAGGTGTTCTTTGTGAATGATAAACAGAAGTAGATAGGAGACAACATGTGAAGAAAAGCCATAAAGCTATGGTAATCATCTTAACTCTGAAAGCAGTCAGTATTGTACTTCTCTTTTTGCTGTTACTCAATTACTGCTTTATTCGATGCCTTCATTTTTGTCCTCAAGTGTTTGGGTCTTTCATTTAACTTTTTAGGTCTCTTTGATTTCCTTGGGCAATAGGGTCCATGAGAATTGGAAAAATGCTTTTTCTCTGTTCCTTAAACGTGCACATAGTGACTCCAATAAATGTTCATTCCTTCACACTCCAAGAAACATTCCTAAATAGCAAATTCTGCCTCAGTTTAGTTCTATTTTAGAGAAATCTGTTAAGCAATTCTGTGATAGTAAAGTTGAGTATCTCTAAAGGAATAATTTAAAATTCACATTTACATTATATTTTTTTTCCCCAAAAAAAGTTAGGTTATTTTCTTGATTTATGTGTTCATCATAACTTTAATGTCTTTCTAAGTATTTTCATATTCTTTCTCCCTGGATTCTTACTCCAACCTTGCAAAAGGGAAAGTAAGATAATACTACTTCATTGTAATAAAGATTGATTTTTGGTAAGTAATCATTTATTGGAAAGTGACTTACTCAAAATTACATAGCAACTGTGTAGTGAAGCTGTGATTAGAAACCAAGCTCTGAAATCTGATGCTGTGAAGTTGTAGGTAATGAACATATTAACAAGTTCAGCATTGTAGAGAAGTCATTGTAATAGTCATCTAACTTTTCAGTGAAGAAGTAAGCATTTCCTAAACATCTTTTTATAGTTTCTATAGCTAAAAAAAAATGAGAAATATTACTTATACTTTATGAATCAAAACATTTTTAAAGGTTGTTTATGCATATTCTTGTGTACTGAGTAAAATTATAAGGGCAGATCTTTACTGTTCAAAAATAATCTTTACCATCAAGAAGATTTTTAAAAGTAGGAGGGATCTGGCCTCTGTGGAAATCTATTTCTGCATAGTACTTACCTAAATTGAACATTTGTTAGGTGAATTTTACTGCATCTTTATATCATTTCTCTCTGTTTCATTATTAATTTTATCTACATACTACTTGTTCATGTTTATCGGTGTTTTAAATATTTCTTCATTTGATAACCTGTATTTGTGCATGCAGATTTTCAGTTACCAACAAACGGTGCATACCTTGGAGTTACTTTATTCTGTGAAAAACTCTAAGCTCATGCAGTTGCTTTTGTAAAACTTCATTTAAACACAGGATCTGAAATCAGAATACCTAGTTTGAGGTTGTTTTCCACTATTTAACAGTTATATTGCACAAAAATCAATTTGTAGTGAGTGGTTTAAGACAAAAGCAGATTAACAGGTAAACATGTATAAAGCTGTTTTTTTTTAAATTTCCCTTCTTCAAACCTGTTCTTTCTGTAGTATTTCCCATGTTGGTCCAGGGCAACTTCATTCTTCCATGTTCTTCCAGAAACCTTGGTTTCATTCCACTGCAAAGTGAAAACATAAGCAAATTCTCTCAAGCTCTACCTTCAAAATATATCCAGAATCCAACAGTTTGTCTGCTCTTCTGAATTACTACCTAATACAGATGATCATCTTCCCTCATCTCAGTTTTGTCAACAGCTTTGTAACTGGTTCCCCTGCTTCTGCGCTTGTTCTTCACTGTCTTTTCTCAACCCATTATTTAGATCATTTCAAAACAAGTCGAATGTCATTTCACTCACATTCCTCCTGTGGCTTCCCTGTTTTACTCAGAATGTAATCTAAAATCCCTGTTATGGTTTAAAAGGCCTTACATCATCTATTTTGTTATCTCTCCCCACCTTCACTACTCATTTCTCTTCAGCCTATTGTTGTTTCTGCCTCAGGGCTTTTGCCCTTGTTATTTCCTCAGCTTGGGTTGCTCTTATCTACATAACTGGGTAGCTCACGTTTTTCTCTCAGACCCAGTTTTCTCAGAGAAGCTTTCCTTGGCCACCCAATATAAAATAGCCTTCCTAGACCTGGCACTTGTAATTGTCTTACCTGCTAAATTCTTGATAGCCTTGGCATATTAATTAATTAATTTACTATTTTTCTTAGACATAACCCAGCACCTGGTATGTAGTAGACCTTCACTAAATGTTGAAGGAATAAATGAGCACAGCTTTTGGATTCAGATAAACTTAGTTTGAATTCTAGCTTTGCCACTAATAGGGATAATAAAACAATCATAGGGGATGAAATTACAAATTACTCATGTTATGGTTCTTTAGAGTTGTGATACAACTTTGTGAGTTATATCTTAAAATGCAATAGGCCTCATTTTAAACTACCTCTATCAGATAACTCAGTTAAAATTTTTTCTGATTCCTCATCTTGCATTGGCTATCAATGGAAAAAAAGCAGATTTCCTTTACTATCATGTCATTAGAGGTCTTTTCCATTTCCACCCCACAGGAAGGAGGGAAGTATGAGTTTTAATTAGTATGTATTCTTTGCCAATCCTCTTCAGAATTTGAAAATTAGCCATGTAAAATTTTGAGCCTTCTATATCAGTTTTAAATGGCACATTCAACTTTTTTCCTTTTTTTACTGAAATGTAATTAGCACACCATAAAACTTACCCTTTTATTAAAGTGTACAATTAGTGGTTTTTAGTGTCTTCACAGCCATAATCACTAACTCTGGAACATTTTCATCAGTCCCCAAAAAACCCTTATGCATCAGCAAGTCACTCCCCACTTTCCCCCAGCCTTCATTTTCTCTGTGGGTTTACCTATTCTGGGCATTCCATACAAACGGAATCACACAATATGTAGCCTTTTTTAACGGGCTTCCTAGCACATTTTTGAGGTTCATCCACGCTGTAGTTTGTATCAGTACTTCATTCCTTTTTATGGACAGTAATAGTCTATTTTATATATCCATCAGTTGATTGACATTTGGGTTCTTTCTGTTTCCATTTATCAGTTAAGTGTCAATTTGGATTGCTTTGACAATTTGGATTGTTTCTGATTTTTGAATAGTGCTGTTTTGAACATTCATGTGCATGTTTTTGCTTGGACATGTTTTAATTTGTCTTAGATATGTAAATATACCTAGAAGTGAAATTGCTGGGTCATTTGGCAACTTTAATTTTTTGAGAAACTTCCAGACTTTTTCCATGACAGCTGCCCCTTTTTACATTCCCAACAGCACTGTGCAAAGTTTCCATTCTCTACACACTCTGGTCAATATTTGTTCATTTTTTAAAATTATAGCTATTTTTAGTGGGTGTGAGGTGCTACCTCATTGTGGTTTTGATCTGCATTTCCTTAATGGCTAATGATGTTGAGCATATAGTGCTTGTTGGTACATTCCTTGGAAAAGTGTCTGTTCATGTCCTTTGCCTATTTAAAAAACTAATTTGTCTCTTGTAAGAGTTCTTTATTCTGAATAGAAGCCCCTTATCAGACATATGATTTACAAATATTTTCAACTATTCTGTGAACGGTGTTTGCATATTTTTGATGGTGTCCTTTGAAGAAGTTTTAATTTTGATGAAGTCCAGTTTATCTTTTTCATCATTTGTGCTTTGGGTATCATATCTAAGAAATCATTAACTAATCCAAGGTCATAAGGACGTATGCTTTATTACTCCAGTGTTTTCTTTTGAGAGTGCAGTTTAAGCTCTTACATACAGGTCTTTGATTCATTTTGAGTCAACTTTTGTATATGGTGTGAGACATAGTTTTATAGCATTCATATAGCAGCTTGTTTTCTTTTTGAAGGTATGTAGATCCAAGCTAAGAGTCCATCAGGTTTGATGGTATCCTACTGGATTCAGGTTATTTGTCTAGATGAGTGGAGCAGTTACTTTTCCAGATGAGAATTTATATTGCAATCCTGCCATTAAAAAATGTAGTTGTAATCTTACATATATATATATATAAATTTGGTATCATTAATGTACAATTACATGAACAACATTATGGTTACTAGACTCCCCCTATTATCAAGTCCCCCCCACATACCCCATTACAGTCACTGTCCATCAGCATAGTAAAATGCTATAGAATCATTATTATCTTCTCTGTGCAATACTGCCTTCCCTGTGCCCCCTCCTACATTATGTGTCCTAATCATAATACCCCTTGGTCCCCCTTATCTCTTCCCGTCCCACCCATCCTCCCCAATCCCTTTACCTTTGGTAACTGTTAGTCCATTCTTGGGTTCTGTGAGTCTGCTGCTGTTTTGTTCCTTCAGTTTTTGTTTTGTTCTTATACTCCACAGATGAGTGAAATCATCTGATACCTGTCTTCCTCCGCCTGGCTTATTTCACTGAGCATAATACCCTTTAGTTCCATCTGTTGTTGCAAGTGGTAGGATTTGTTTTCTTCTTATGGCTGAATAATACTCCATTGTGTATATGTACCACATCTTCTTTATCCATTCATCTACTGATGGACACTTAGGTTGCTTCCATTCCTTGGCTATTGTAAACAGTGCTGCAATAAACATAGGGGTGCATATGTTGTTTTCAAACTGGGCTGCTGCATTCCTAGGGTACATTCCTAGGAGTGGAATTCCTGGGTCAAATGGTATTTCTATTTTTAATTTTTTGAGGAACCTTCATACTGCTTTCCACAGTGTTTGAACTAGTTTACATTCCCACCAGCAGTGTAGGAGGGTTCCCCTTTCTCCGCAACCTCGCCAACATTTGTGGTTGTTTTATCTTTTGAATTGTGGCGATCCTTACTGGTGTGAGGTGATATCTCATTGTGGTTTTAATTTGCATTTCTCTGATGACTAGAGATGTGGAGCATCTTTTCGTGTGCCTGTTGGTCATCTGAATTTCTTCTTTGGAGAAGTGTCTGTTCAGGTCCTCTGCCCATTTTTTAATTGGCTTATTTGCTTTTTGTTTGTTGAGGTGCATGACCTCTTTATATAATTTGGATGTCAACTCCTTATTGGATATGTCATTTATGAATATATTTTCCCATATTGTACGATGTCTTTTTGTTCTACTGATGGTGTCCTTTGCTGTACAGAAACTTTTTAGTTTGATGTAGTCCAACTTGCTCATTTTTGCTTTTGTTTCCCTTGCCCCGGGGAGATATGTTCATGAAGAACTTGCTCATGTTTATGTCAAAGAGATTTTTGCCTATGTTTTTTTGTAAGAGTTTTATAGTTTCATGACTTACATTCAGGTCTTTGATCCATTTTGAATTTACTTTTGTGTATGGGGTTAGACAGTGATCCAGTTTCATTCTCTTACATGTAGCTGTCCAGTTTTGCCAGCACCATCTGTTGAAGAGACTGTCATTTCGCCATTGTATGTCCATGGCTCCTTTATCAAATATTAATTGGCCATATATGTTTGGGTTAATGTCTGGAGTCTCTATTCTGTTCCACTGGTCTATGGCTCTGTTCTTGTGCCAGTACCAAATTGTCTTGATTACTGTGGCTTTGTAGTAGAGCTTGAAGTTGGGGAGCAAAATCCCCCCCACTTTATTCTTCCTTCTCAGGATTGCTTTGGCTATTCGAGGTCTTAGGTGTTTCCATATGAATTTTTGAACTATTTGTTCCAGTTCATTGAAAAATGATGTTGGTAATTTGATAGGGATTGCATCGAATCTGTATATTGCTTTGGGCAAGATGGCCATTTTGACGATATTAATTCTTCCTAGCCAGGAGCATGGGATAAGTTTCCATTTGTTAGTGTCCTCTTTTTGTTTATGATTTTTATTTTAAACTTTCAGGATGTTTGGTGAGTTCAGTTTCATTTGGCCCTTTTTGTGGGCTTTGTGAGATTTTTTTTTATCTGAACCAGGTTCCTTTGACGTTTCATAATTCTGTGTGCTGCCCTCTAGTGCCTAGAAGCTCTAGGCTCTGGAGCTGCTCAGCCCCTAGAGTGAGGTTGGGGGTCCTAGGCAAGCGGTGCTGATGCCTTGGAGGAGGAAAGATCTGTTTCCTGATTCCCATCTGTGGTGCCTGTTTCTAATATCAGAGCCAGTGGACCGAGCACACAGGTGTAAGCCTCTCTGCTTTGCATCTCTAGCTGTTGTAGGCGAGGCCTCCCTCTGGCTGGCCCGACACCAGCACAGTGACCGCAGGTTTGTGAACTGGTGTTGGCAGGCTAGGAGAAAGGTGCAGCAAGCTGCGTGTCACAGTGGGGGGGGCCCTCAGAACTGAGTAGACGGCCAGGGGGATGCAGCACCTGAAGTTCCTCAAAGTTCCCAACCAGCTGGGCAAATCTCACCCAGACAACCTTTTCCAGATCTCCCCTCCCCCATGCAGCAAGCTCCATGCAAACACCGCCCCTTCAGTAGCCCTCTAGCTGCTAGGAAACCTCTCAGACTGCCTGCCTCTCCTTTGTCCCAGACTGGCCGTGTGGATCTCCGTCTTCCACAAACAGCCGTAATCTCAGTCTCTCAAGCACTCCGTCTGTCCCAGCTCCGCAGCCCCACCAACCTCCAGAGCACCACACAATGTAGTTCTGTGCTCCAAAGCAGACCTCCAGGTCTGGGTGTTCAGCAGTCTTAGGCTTCCACTCCCTCCCCACTTCGTTTCTCTTCCTCCCGCCAGTGTGCTGAGGTGGGCAAAGGGCTTGGGTCCTACCGGATCAAGGCTTTCGTATGTTACCCTGTTTCATGAGCTCTGTGCTCTGTTCGTGAGGTCTATATGCAGTCCGGTGCAGCCTTCTTTCCTCTTCCTGTTTTAGGGCTAGTTGTATTAACTGTATTTTCACACCATATGTGGTTTTGGGAGGAATTCTCTGTCCCACCTCTCACACTGCCATATTGTATCCTACTCCTGTAGTTGTAATCTTAATAACTATTGCTGAGAACATTTATATATTCATATATCAGCTTTTATTGTAATTAAAATAGGCATACCAGCTTAAAATTAGACTTAACAAAAACTTTAAGCCACCGGGCATTTTAGAAGTCCTCTACTTCAGCCATCATATTTTTTCTTTAAATCATTGTGGCATTTTGTGATTAGAGGTAGTTGATAAAATATAATTTGTTTACTTTTGTGTTACATTTAAGAAAGATTTATTGAATAAATTGAATATATGCCTTTTTTTAGTGTATAGACTTCATATGACAAAATTGCATTCTTAGGATTAGAGGATTCTAGTGGAGAAAATTACATACCATGGCATATTGGTGCCATTTTTGCTGTAGATGTTGCTTAGGGGAAACCTCACAGCATTCATTTCTGTATATCAATATCAGTTAGTTTGAGCTACCTTCATGTGATATTTCTCCAGTCTATTCTCATTATTCATGGATTCTGTATTTGTGAATCTGCCTACTTGGTAAAATTTAGTTGAACCCTAAAATTGATACTCATGGTGCTTTTGTGGTGGTTTGCACACATGTGCAAGCTGTGAGAAAGAGTTACTGAATGTGCATGTACCCAGCCGAGGTCAAACAAGGTCATGCTCTACCTTATTTCAGCTGTCAAACTGTGACCTTTTCTTGGGCTACTTAATGTCACTTTTTTCACATTTTTGTGCTTTTGGTGATTTCAGTTTAAAATGGCCCACAAGTATGCTTACTGAATGCTATCCCATGTTCCTAACTGCACATACTCTGTAATGTGCCTTATTTAGAAAATGCATGTGTTAAGTAAGTTTGTTCAGGGATGTGCTATTGGCCTTGGGTTGTATGTTAATTAATCAACAATATATATTGAGGGGTCTTTAAATAGAAGCATACAAAAACCAGTTTTTATTGAGTGGTTGAGTGTGACCAGAGGATCACAGGAACCTAAACTTGTATTTTCCCTAGGAACAATGTGGTTCACTTTTTGCTAATTCAGTATTTACTGTGACTTTATAGAACATAACTACAGCAAATAATGAGAGGTGACTATTTTGATTTAAATTTCAGTCTATCTTTGTCTGAAATGTCTTCAAGCCAAGTTAAAATTGGTAAAATATAATGTTGTTGCTATATCCACGTTCCTTGTTTTGTCTTTTTTCATTTCCTATTGTAGATCAATAACCTTCCCTAGTTTTTTCCTTGACTTACCTGTTAACGTCTATTGAAATCACATTGTGAAGCTTTAAAAAAAGCAAACTATCCCTTGAGATTGATATAATTGATCTGTCATGCATCATGGATATTGGAATTTTTCTCAGCTCCTTGGTAATTCTAATGTGCAGCCGAGAACTCCTCTTCACTACAATGGGAATATTTAAGTGTGCAATTACGTGAATTGGGTAAGATGTAATACATCTCCTTGGACCAGATTTAGAGCTCAGAGGATGGTAGACCTTTTAAAGTTGATAACCTCTGAAAAGACCTTTAAGAACCAAAGTTGAGACTATAAAAATGTTTACATATGTTTTTGGCTATCTATAATTATAGTTCTATCAAAGAACATCCATTTCCTGTATGTATCAGAGTACAAGACATATTAACTGCCTTATCAGTTTTAGTGAAATCTCTTGTTTGGTGGCTGTTTTACAAAAAAAAGTATCTGCTAATCTGCTACTTGAGTTCTTTGTGGAGGAGGGTTAGTGAACAGAGTACATTAAGATGTGACTGCTTGTGGTCTTCCTGGCTGTATGTTACAAAGCTGAATGATTCTACAATGCCCATTGTGTATCTGGATTTACAGATTTCCTATCAGGAATCTTTGGAGTTGAATATGAATAATTACAATCCCAAGTAGCTTGGTTTTGTTGTTTTAAATAATCTTAGGAGCCCTGTATTAAAATACGAATAGCTGTTGGAATGTTATTTTTGTTTTTAGTCTTTTAACCCTTTCTTAAGACCATTATTGTTGCTAGCCCTTGTATCTCCCTTGTAAGGGCTGTGCTGAACATTTTTTTTCAGTCCATTAAAATCACTGAGCCAGGTTGTTAATGGTTCTGCATCCTGAGTCTATCTACCCTGTCTTTAGGTTGAAGTGGACATTTACTGCAAATGTGTACCTTCTGTCAACATCCTTTACTTGCTAGGAGTACTTAGTATTTTGATGTTTGGGTCATTTTAACAATTTCCCATCTTTTCAGTGTTTTTTTTTTTTTTTTTTAATTATCTAGCGGGTTTAGTTAGGCCTTTCACTATTTGTACTGTCTTTCTGAATTCAAATTTTGCCCAAAATCCATTTTAGTTCTTTAGAACTTTGTACCTGATATCTTGGAGCCACCAAACTTTGCCTCAGTCCTCACAGCTTTACTGCTTTTACTTACCTTGTGTGCCCTCATAGCATGTTTTGCCTCTTTCATAGGATTTCTAAGTTCTGCCTTGTATTTGTTATAAAGGTACTTTCTCTTTTATTAGGCTCTTAACTCATTGGGAACTGTATGCTTTTGGAAGTAATTCTGAGTAAATAGAGACTCAAGTACTTTTTTCAAAATAGGTCAGAAGTGATGAAAACATTGATTTTTTTTTTTTTTTTTTTGCTCTATCTCCGAGTCCTTAATGTTTATCTTTTGCTTCTGCTTCTCCATTGGCCCAATTAAGAAACCAAAGAACTGAGTTGAATAGGGAGAAAGTATATATATAGTATTTTTTAATTAGTGTAAATTTCCTGTTAATTATATGTCTCTCAACTAGATTCATATTTGGCTGGTAATTCTTTAACTTTGAAGAGACTTTTAAGAACTCAAATATAAGTCTTGTTTCTTTTCCTGATGGTGACAAATTTTTATTCTTATAAAACAAATTGAAGCTATTCTGAAAAAATTTAGTTTTTGGTATTTTTACGTTGAACAGTTACATATGTGTGTGTGTGTATATATATATATATATATATATATATATATATACACACACATATGAGATAATCTGTCTACCTTAAGCACCAGGTCCTCAGCATATTGCCTTGCTCTTTGTGTTAAAGAATGTCCCTATAAGCATTAAATGTGATTCTTTTTTTTCTTGCTTAAGTTAGTGACTCTAAGTAGTATTAGTAAGTTTCCACCTCATATTGTCCAAAGAAAGTATTGAAAGAATCCCTGAAATCACAGGATAGCACAACTGAGCACAGTGAGGACGGAAACACATATTTGGGTTATCAAAGGGACTAACCAGAAATGTTAAGATTCATAGTTTTAAGATTTTATTTCTGCTAATGGAAATCTTTTTAAGTAGTGCTTTGAAATGCATAGGGGTATAATATTTTGTGTACTTTAAGGGGGTAAGGGGAAGAAAGAAAATTGTTTATATTGAGTAGATTCCCTCAATATTATTTTTAACTAAAAATGGAAATTTACTTTAGATAAGATATAAAGCAATAATGTAAGTTATGAGCCTTTTTGGCTTCATAGTGGTAATTTGTGCATTTGGTTAAGTAAAAAATTTTGTACTAAAAACAGCTTTGTACAGTATTCCCCCTTTATCTGCAGTTTCGCTTTTTGTGATTTCAGTTACATGCAATCCAGAAGCATATGATTCTCCTTCTGACCTATCATCTCACCACATAGGCATTTTTATCATCTTCCATCATTAAAAAAAGAAGGGTGAGGACAGAACAGTAAGATATTTTGAGAGAGAGACCACATTACTTTAATTACAGTACATTATAATTCTATTATTGTTAATCTCTTACTGTGCCTAATTTATAAATTAAACTTTTAATCATAGGTTACATATGGAAAATAATATAGTATATGTAGCGTTTGATACCCTCTGCAGCTTCAGGCAACTGGGGTCTTGGAATGTATTCTTGCATGTAGTCAAACTACTGTATTTAGTTTTTTGGAACATGTTTTAAACCATTGTAGGTATGTAGGGGTATGTATTGTTGCTCCAAAAGAAGGGAGTTCCCCACTCTGGGGAAGTTCACTCTGAATTCAATACGGCCAAATAAAGACAATAGAAAGTTGGGGGTTAAAAGGGGCTTATGCCCTGTTTATTCTCATGGCAGTAGGTGGAGCACTGGACTCCCATCCTTCCCAGCTATGTACAAGCAGCAAACCCAAATGCATTCTGGAGGCTGGCTACAGCCTCTGCCCCCCAGCACTGCCTCCTTGGTGGTCCCATCTCCTGCTGTTTCTCCCTTGCACTGGGGCCCCACTGGTGGCTCTGGCAGCACCTCCTCTTGCTTCAGCATGGGACTGTGTGGCTTCTCTTCTCTGCTACTCTCTGCCTCCTAAGCTTGTCCCTTCCCTGCTTCCATCATTGTCTCCCCACCTTCCCGGCCACTAGCACCGGGAGGAACTCTGGGCGTGTCCCTCTGGTGACTGGTGGAGACCTTACCAGTTATGTCCAGGCACTTGTATGTTTCCGCTCCACCTCTCCCCTCAGTGGGTATTCCCAGACTGATGGGTGGGGCGGGGCCTGCTGAGAGCACCTGGTAAACATCCTTCTTCCAATAAGTATGCAAACAGGCTCTTTTATGTATATACAATGGGTGATATTAAAGCCCTGTGAGAATCCTGGTTGTAAATTTCCTATTTTTCTATATGTGTATATAGAAAAACACTGCTCACATTTGATAAAGATACATCATCATACAAGTCTTAAAAGGTAATATAAAATGCTTAAAACTGTAATGAGTATATACATCACATAATACTACAGAAAGGTAATTGTAGGTATGTATGATTGAATTATACTGAACAGTATGTGAGGAACCTGCATATGGCTTTAACTTGTGAAAACAAGTAGTATAATGTGGGTTCTGGAATTTTGAAACTAAAAGAAACTTCAGAGATAATTTAATTTTTTTTTAAATAATGAAAACATGGTCCCAGTGGTTAAGTAATTTGCCTGGGTTTATAATACTGCAATATAGTAATTTATAAGAAAATGTATTTTGTTCTTCAGATGACCAAAATAAATTTCTCAGATATATTTGGTCTTTCTCCACAGTTCCAGAAAACACCTCAGCCAGAAAGGTGAAATGGGTATCTTGTTATGTTAGTGGAAGTCTGGGACCCCACCCAAGTGTTGGGGTGGTTGCCAAGAGCACCAACCATGTGATTAGAGGGTGGGAACTTCCATCCCCCAACCCCTGGGAAAGAAGATGGCAGAGGTGCTAGAGGTTGAATCAGCCAGTGGCCAGTGACTTAGTCATGACTGTAATCAAGCCCACACAAAAACCCACAGTAAGAGCTGTTTTGCTCTTTTGCATCCTCCTTCCCTGTTGGAAGGAGAGCTTCCATGCCTGGGAAACCCAAAATGCTTCCACATGCTACGGAGCCAGGCAAGGATAGAAGAAGGTCCTTTATACAGGACCTTGCCCTATGTATGTTTTCATCTGGCTGTTAGCTTGTATCCTTTACTAAACTGGTAAATGTGTTTTGCTGAGTTCTGTGCTCTGTTCTAGCAAATTAATCAAGCCGGGGGAGGAGGTTGGTGAGAACCTTCAGTCTGTAGATGGTGGGTCAGAAGCATAGGCAACAGCCTCAGGCTTGTGACTGGCTTCTGGAATGGGGGGTATGGAGGTCAGTCTTGGGGGGCTGAGCCCTTGGGGATCTGGTACTCTCTCTGGGCAGATAGCATCAGCATTGAGCTGAATTCTCAGACATCTGCTCATGTTCAAGAATTACTTGGTGTCCTGCTTGGAACCTCCCCTGCCACAATACATTGGGATTGGGTCTGGAACCCAAACAGAGTTGGTGTCAAGAGTAGTGATTTGCTGAAATATAGTCACTTAGGGTGTACCTGTAATTCATGAAATGCCCTCCCTAAATTCAAGTATTTGTAATTTATACTTTCAGATAATTCTACTAGACTGAATAGAAATGTTCTCAAAGTATCTGTAGTATCCATTTTATTTATCTGAGTTCCATTACAAAACTAGATTTTATGTTCACTGAAAAATGTTGAACCCAGAGCAGTAAAAATTGCAATAACACAGCACACCTTTTTTTTTTTAATTACATAACTAACACCTAAGCCACTGCTCTAGTGACCTTGCAGGTCCGTCTCCCTGTGCCCTGACACCTCTGCCAGAGGCCTTCTTCTCCAATCAGGTCCTGGTCACTAGTCCCCCCCCACCGTGACCAACAGCACATACACACACACTGCTGGCAGGAACAGAGCAGCTCAGCATGGTGCCTCAGGCAGGGCCTGGGAAATAACACAGCATATCTTTAAGTATGTATATTTGTTAGAAGAATGTAACAACAATGCTAATGCTCAGTGAGTTACAGATCATCAAATTTATGTTCCTTTGGCTAAATCTACAAGAAAGAAAGATCTGTCCAACTAAGATCCACCTAGTTTTATGGCTTTAAAAGAATCTTATAAAGTCTTTTTAAGTAACAAAACTTAAAAGCTAAAAGCCCTGAAGCCCCCTTTTGGTATTAGAGAGTTGAGCGTCAGTATTTGTTCTACCAGCATGTCATGATCTGATTAACCATCATTCTGTACAACCTTTTTACCATTATGAGCTGCATGTGACTGCTTCCCTCACCCAATTTTACGTTATTCTTTAGGATTAGTTTTCAAGAATGGTGCTACTAAATCAAAGAATCCGTATTTTCTTGCTCTTCCAATACTTGATGACAGTGAATGAATTTGGTCATGCAAAAGGAGCTCACCAAAAATGGTAGAGAACTACTTTGCTTTGCAGGGGTGCCTTTAAAATGAGAAGCTAGCAAGTAAAATCACAAGAAGTACAGCAGAAATAAGAGCAAGTTTGGTATAACAAAATCAAAGGGAAAAGCTCTTAAATGAAAGATTTGTGAGTGATAAGTCAGTGAAGTAAGACCCTCCGATCTAATAAGCAAGTGGCATTGAACTTTGAGAAGCTTGCAGGATTGAAGCTTAAGTGAATGTATCAGAAGGTAAGTAGAGGCACTGGGGTATTGGCTGAGTTCAAGGAGTTGGAACGTGAAAAAAAAAGGAAGGAATGGACAGAAGCACATAAAAGATGACTTTTTGTTTTGAAACAAGGAGAGACCCAATTGAAGACTGAAAAGAAGGGGTTACAGAATGGGAAAAAGTGAAGTTATTGAAAACCAGATTATGAATTGTGAGAACAAGATTCTGGATGGCTTCATAAGGCATGAGGTCCAGAGAGATGAGAGGATTTTTGAGAAGGGGAGAGAATCTCCTTTCTCTGGGACTTAAGTGAAGGACCAGAGATTGAGTATAGGAACAGTGTGATTTTTTTTTTGTCTTTTAGTTACTGGCTGGAAATAAATTGCTGGTTTACATTATTTTGCATATTTATCATTTTTGCTGAAAAGGGAACTTCAATAAATTTTGGATAACACTTGGAATAAATTTTGTAAATTTCAACTGAGAGGAAAAACTGAAGTTTGTTATTTAAAAATATTCCTCAAAAGCAAATGGAGGTGATACATATTTTCATTTGCTTTCTAATAAAGTTGACTGGGGAAAACATAATTTTAGGATAATCATCTTTTATTTCCTTTCATTTCTCATCTTTTTTATTGTCATCTATGAATTTTAACACTGCCTAAGTATTTATTTGGAACTTTACACTTCTAAAAATATTGTTTACCTGCTGGCACATTTCGTTCTGTCTGAATCATAACAATCTGAGGTAGATATTTAATTATGCAAAGAGTATTAAAATACCAGATTCTTTATCCAAAGTTGCATATGTCATATACTCCTGGGAAGCGGGTATTGAGTTTTCCAGTTAAATACAGCCTTTATAACACCTAATTACACTATTATGGTTTATGACCTGCTTATCTTTTGAACAAATAAGTGACAAATCCTATTATCCTAAGTCCTAATTCTTATCTCTTGTGATAAAGCTGCAGTTTGATGAGTAGATCAAACCAAACTTTCTATGCTTTGAGGACAATACCAGACATTCAGCGTATTTATTTAAGGCTTGATATGTGCCAAACTCTCCATTTTCCAGTATATAACGTGTTTTTTGCTTTATAACATTTTGTATGCTGAGCGACTTATTAATAGTTACATCTGGATATAGCCCAGCCTAGCCAAATCTAAGGTAAATTCTGACGTATACCTTACAAAGATAAAAACCCACGTTTAAATAGTCTTTCACATCAAATAAAGAAAAGAGGGTTCCCCTTTCTCCACGTTCTCACCAGCATTTGTTGTTCTTAGACATTAGTCATTTTTTATAAATGTTTTCTATAAGTGCTAAAATAATTTTTTTTCTCTAGTTATTAGTGGCAGTGTTTTAAAAATGCCCTATAGACCAGTGAGCAGGTAGGGAACTATTAAGTACTCTAGATTCTTTTCAGGAAGAGAAAGAGATTTAATGCAGTTAATTGGTTGCAAGGAAGTGGTTAGGACTAGAACTGTAAAAGGGAGAAGGCGGCTGGAGAGGAACAGTGTGGTTGTTACCCAAAGATCTGGGGGTTGCTACTACCTGCAGCTGGAGCCAGAGAGTCTATAATTGTTACTAAGCTGCTTGGTGGCACCCTGGGTTACTGCTGCTGGTAAAACTACATTCCTGCAACTGAACAATAACTCAGGAGATCAACTTATGATTTTTCCAGAATATATACCTGCCTGCACTTGACTTCACAGGAGATACTTTCAGTTGGAGGTGTTATCGGAACCAGAAAAATAGGGAGAGGAGGAATGCATTTTTCTCCTACTTTGTGATTTTTTTCCAGTATCTCCCATGGCCAAACTGATGACAAGGGAGTCTAGCAAAAGTAGTTGGCAGCCTTTTATTACTTGCTTGATCTGCCCATTATTTTGAGAGATGTTAATAATAAATTTCCTACTGGATGGATTAAAGATGGCAGCGTGAGAGGTGAGACAGAGGCCTCCTCTTAAATTGCATATAATTACTACAACTAATCCTGAAAGAGAACAGGAAAGAAGGTTGCACCAGACTGCATACACCTGGAGAAAAGAAGAGACCTCATGGAACAGGGTAACATACCAAAGCTGTGACCTGGCTGGAACCAAGTCCTTCCCCCACCCCAGCTCGCCAGCAGGAAGAAGAGAAACGGACCAGGGAGGGAGTGGAGGCCTGGGACTGCTGAACACCTAGCTCTAGAGATCTGCTCTGGGAGCACAAACCTACATTGCATGATGCACTGGTGATTAGGGGGCTGGAAAGCTAAGACAGGCAGAATACCAGGAGAGACTGAGATTCCAGCTACTTCTGGAAATCGTGGATCTATATCTGGGTGCTCTAGGACAAAAGAAAGGCGGGTAGTTCGAAAGACTTCTAGCAGTGAGAGGGCTGCTAAAGGGGCAAGGATTGCACAGAGTGTACTGCTCAGGAGAAAGGAAAAGTAAACAAAACTGTCAGAGTGCACTCTGCCCAGCAGGTCGGGAACTTTCACGATCTTCAGGCGCTCCAGCCCCCTGGCTGGCAACGAAGCTCTGAAGTCCCCTACCTGATATGCAGCCTTCTGTACCTTCCTCCCGGTCAGCCCGCATCTGGCTCACAAATCGGCAAACCCTGCCATGGCATCAGGCGAGCCAGAGGGAAGCTCCGCGTACAGCAGCTACAAATGCAAAGCATAGAGGCTTATACCTGTATACTTGGCCTACTGTTTCTGGGAGTGCAGACAGGCATAGCAGCTAGGAACCAGGAAACAGCTGTTTCCTTCCCTCAGGCAACTACACTGCTCCCCTGCAACCCCCAACTTTTCTCCAGGGGCTGAGTAGCTCCACAGTAGAGCTTCTGGGCACTGGAGGGTGCCATATGAAACGACGAATGAACCTGTTTCAAAGCAAAACCCCACATACTCCAGAGAAAGAGTCAAATAAAACCAATCTTCTGAATCTTCCTGAAAGAGATTTCAAAATAAAAGTCATTAACATGCTTATGGAGGTGCAGAAAAATATTCAAGAACTCAGGAATGAATTCCGGTCAGAGATCCAATCACTTTGGAACACGTATCAGAAATGAAACACACAATGGAAGGTTTTAAAAGCAGATTAGATACAATGGAGGAGAAGATAAATGAAATTAGAGAAGAGAAATACAAAGAAGCAGAGGAACAGAGAGAAAAAAGAATCTGTAAGAATGAAAGAATATTGAGAGAACTGTGACCAATCTGAACGGGACAATATTGGTATCATAGGTGTACCAGAAGCAGAAGAGAGAGAAAAAGGGATAGAAAGTGTCTTTCAGGAGGTAATTGCTGAAAACTTACAGTTTGGGAAGGAGATAGGCTCTCAAGCCATGGAGGTGCACAGATCTCCCAACACAAGGGACCAAGGAAGACAACAGCAAGACATATAAAAATTAAAATGGCAAAGATCAAGGATAACGACAAACTATTAAAAGCAGCCAGAGAGAGAAATAAGATCACTGTATACAAAGGAAAACCCATCAGGCTATCTTCAGACTTCTCACCAGAAACCATACAGGCCAGAAGGGAGTGGCATGATACATTTAATGCAATGAAGTAGAAGGGCCTCGAACCAAGAACACTTTATCCGGCAATATTATCATTTACATTTAAAGGAGGGATTAAACAATTTTCAAATAAGCAAAAGCTGAGGGAATTTACCTCTCACAAACAGTCTCTACAGTGTACGTTGGAGGAACTGCTATAGAGGGAAGTGTTCATAAGGTTTAATAGCTGTCACCACAGGTAATAAAACCACAGTAAAGAAAGTAGAACAATTAATTACTAAGCAAATGCAAAATTAAATCAACTACCCCCAAAGTCAGTCAAGGGATAGATAAAGAGTACAGAATATGATACCTAAAAATATAAAGAATGGAGGAGAGGAGAAAGAAAAAAGAGGACAAATAAAAAAACTTTAGATTGTGTTTGCAATAGCATACTAAGTGAGTTACATTAGATTCTTAAGAGAGTAAGGAAGTTAACTTTGAACCTTTGATAACAACGAATCTAAAGCCTGCAATGGCAATAAGTACATACCTATCAATAATCACCATATATTTAAATGGTGTGAATACACCAATCAAAAGACAGAGTCACTGAATGGATTAAAAAAAACAAGAACCATCTATATGCTGCCTACAAGAGACTCAATTTACACCCAAAGACATATACACAGACTAAAAGTGAAGGGAAGGAAAAAGATAATTTCATGCACCTGATAGGGAGAGGAAGGCAGGAGTTGCAGTACTTGTATCAGACAAAATAGACTTCAAAACAAAGTCACAAGAGATGAAGGACATTACAAAATGATGAAAGGGGTCAATCCAACAAGAAGATATAACCATTATGAATATCTGTGCACCCAACACAGGAGCACCTACATATGTGAAACAAATACTAACAGAATTAAAATGGGAAATAGAATGCAATGCATTCATTTTAGGAGACTTCAACACACCACTCACTCCAAAGGACAGATCAACCAGACAGAAAGTAACTAAAGACACAGAAGCATTGAACAACACACTAGAACACATGGCCTGAACAGACATCTACAGAACTGTACACCCAAAAGTAGCAGAATACACATTCTTCTCAAGTGCTCATGGAATATTTTCCAGAACAGACTACATATTAGGCCACAAAAAGAGCCTCAGTAAATTCAAAAAGATTAAAATTCTACTAACAAACTTCTCAGATCTCAAAGGTATAAAACTAGAAATAAATTTTACAAAGAAAACAAAAAGGCTCAAATCACATGCTCCTAAATAATCAATGGATCAATGACCAAATTAAAGCAGAGATCAAGCAATATATGGACATAAATGACAACAACAGCACAATACCCCGACTTCTGTGGGATGCAGGGAAAGCACTTCTAAGAGGAAAGTATATAGTAATCCAGGTTTATTTAAAGAAGGAAGAACAATCCCAAATGAAGAGTCTAAAGTCACAATTATTGAAACTGGAAAAACAAATGAGGCCCAAAGTCAGTAGAAGGAGGGACATAATAAAAATCAGAGAAGAAAGAAATAAAATTGTGAAGAATAAAACAATAGAAAAAAAATCAATGAAACCAAAAGCTGCTCCCTTGAGAAAAACAAAATAGATAAACCCCTAGCCAGACTTATTAAGAAAAAGAGAATTTGCATTCTATAAAATTCAGCCATTTAAAGTGTACAAAGGAGTGGTTTTCAGTATATTTAGCCAGTTGTGCAACCTTCCTTATAATCTTAGAATGTTTTCATCATCCCCAAAAGAAACTTTGTGCCCTTAAGAACTCACTCTCCATCATTCCACTCCCTAACCTCAGGCAGCCACCAGTCTGCTTTCTGTATCTACAGATTTGCCTATTCTAGACATTTTATATAAATGGTATCATCCTTTATGTAGCCCTTTGTGACTGACTGCTTTCACTTAGTGTAATGTTTTTGATGTTTGTCTATGTTGCAGCATGTATCAGTACTTCATTCTTTTATGTCCAGAAAATACTCCGTCGTATTGATGTAACATGTTTTGTTTACCCACTTATTAGTTAATGGACATTTGGGTTGCTTCCATCATTTTTTGGGGTGATCATTAATATACAATTACATGAGCAACATTGTGGTTACTATAGATTCTGCCCATTATCAAGTCCCCACCACATACCCCATTACAGTCACTGTCCATCAGCATAGTAAGATGCTATAGAATCACTACTTGTCTTTGTGCTATACTGCCTTCCCCCGTGCCTCCCCCTACATTATGTGTCCTAACCCCCCCCATATTATGTGTCCTAATCATAATGCCCCTTTTTCTCCTTAGAAATGGTGCAGCGATAAACATAGGGGTGCCTATGTCTTTTTCAAACTGGGCTCCTGAATTCTTAAGTAAATTCCTAGGAGTAGAATTCCTGGATGAAATGGTATTTCTATTTTTAGTTTTTTCAGGAACCTCCATACTGCTTTCCACAATGGTTGAACTAATTTACATTCCTGCCAGCTGTGTAGTGTAGGAGGGTTCCCCTTTCTCCACATCCTTGCCAACATTTGTTGCTTTTTGTCTTTTGGATGTTTGCCATCCTAACTGGTGTGAGGTGATATCTCTTTGTGGTTTTATTTGCATTTCTCTGATTATTATCAGTGTGGAGGTTGCTTCCATCTTTTGGCTGTTAATTAATTATGCTGTGAACATTTGTTTAATTGTATGTGGACATGTTTTATCATCATCCATTGAGCCCTTACATCTTGTTTTTATTTATACGAGAAATACACTTCTAGATTCTTGTTGTAAAAGAGGTATGATACAGAAGTATATAGTGCAAATAGTGGTGTCTTCTTTCTCTTCCATTTCCACCTGTAGACTGGAACCACTGTAAAATACAGTTAACCCTTGAACAGTGTGAGGGTTAGGGGCGCTGTCCTCTGTGTAGTCAAAAATCCACATACAACTTTGATTTTCTAAAACTCCTAATAACCTGTTGCCTAGAAGCCTTACTGATAACATAAAGTTGATTAATGTGTATCTTATATGTAGTATATACTATATTCCTACTGTATAGTAAGCTAAAGAAAAGAAAATGTTTTTCAGATTGTCACAGATCTCCAGAAAATTTTTCAGTGTATTTATTGAAAAAAACCTGCAGGTGGACCCGCATAGTTCAAACCTTTGTTGTTCAGTGGTTAACTGTGGTTGAATGTGCTTCCTTCTGGTTTCCATTGTGTACATTTACATAACATTTGTTTTAACAAATTGCTTGCTTTTGTTTTCACATAAAGGGATTAGATGTATTTTTTAGACTTTTTCTTCATTTCAGTATGTTTTGGGGTTCTTTTGTTGTAAATACACATAATTGCACATCATTCTTTCTTCGTATTATTTCCGTAGTATTTCCACATTCCAGAATTTGTATAACTTAATTAACTGATATATTGTTTCTGGAGTTTGCTCTTGCAAATAGTGAAGCAGTCAATATCCTTATTAATTTCTGTTAGACATTTATTAATAAGGCAAAAAAACATAAATGTGCCATAAGAAGAAAATAAATCCTGCTATTTGCAACAACATAGATGGACTTAGAGGGTATTATGCTCAGTGAAATAAGCCAGAAAGACACATACCATATGGTTTCATTTACTTGTAGAATATAAAAACAGAAGGAACAAAATAGCAGTAGACTCATAGACACTGAGAAGTGACTAGAGGTTACCAAGGGAGAGGGATGGAGGCAGGGAGAGGGAGGGGGATAAAGGGGCACAGTAATTCACAATCACAATATAAGTTGGTCATGGGGATGGTAGTATGGCATGGCCAATATAGTCATTGACTCTGTGACATCTTTCAGTGTTGACAGATAGTAACCACACTAGAGGAGGTGAGGATTTAATAATATGGGTAACTGTTGAACCACACTGTGTTGTACATTTGAGACCGACATAAGATTGTATATCAACAATACTTCAATTAAGTATCTGTGCTAAGCAGTTTTCAATACTAGGGACACAAAGATAAATAGACCACAATATCTGCCTTAGAGTTTAAGTTGTTCACAGTTATGTAAGTGCTACAAGAATATAAATTAAATTAATTGGGGATCTGGTGTTTTTTCAGTTGCAGAAGATAGATTTTTTAATCATATCAGGTATTGCATGGAGTTGCAAAAGATAGATTTTTTAATCATATCAGGTATTGCATGCTATTGTCTTCTCAAGAATCTCTCATTTGGTCCTTTTTAATTTTTAATGTATCTTTCTAGATTCTGAAGCAAAATTGTTGCCTCAAAGAACAGTCTTGTATTCCTCCAAGATTTCTGTTTTATTCTGCCAGTTGCCTGAAGCATTATTTACCAGACCACTTTTGAGTAGATTTTTGCCTAAGATTCTCAGGTAGCAGAAATTCCGACTGCAAACCCACGTGGGTGTCTGCTTGAGGTTATGACATTCCATGGAAGAATTTTTTCTTCACTACCCATTGCTAGGTTCAGAATAGGCTAGTTTCATTGTCTCCATCTGTGCCGTTTATCGTGCTTACACTTATACTGAGGGGTCATAGTTTTTTGTAGTTCTCTTGTCAGGTTCCTTACTTTTTGGCCTTGTCCCCTTGGATTTGATAGAAACCCCCAAGGCAAAATCCAACCCCAATCCTTCTATTTCAGAATTCCTGCATTTGTTTTGTTTTGATTTTCTATAAAATTATTCAGAGTATTTACTCTGCCATTGTATTGGAAATAAGATTCTGCTTAGTCTTCGAAACATACTCTTCCTTTGGCTTCGAGTTTACCACAGTCCTGCTTTTTTTCCTCTGACCACTCCCTCTTTTCAGACACTAAGGTACCCTGAAAGCTTGTAGAAATTATTTACATATTGTCTCTCCTTTTTAGGCTCTGGGCTTTTTTAGAACAAGAAATCATTTAGTTTTGTCACTTTTTGCATTCCTAATCTGATTTTTGAAAATGTTAGTTTAAAATTAGAATGATTACTTCCATTTCTTAAAGGGTTTCTATTACCAAAAAGTGGAAAGAATGTCAATAATAACTGTTAGGAACTAAGGTTTGTAGAAGCATACCTAGAATTCAGTAGGTAAAATGTTTCCTTAATTTGCACAAATCAAAATCTGCTTTATTTTATTTTATTATTAAGGTATCATTGATATACACTCTTACGAAGTTTCACATGAAAAACATTGTGGTTACTCCATTCACCTCTATTAAGTTCCCCCCATATCCCATTGAAGTCACTGTCCGTCAGTGTAGTAAGATGCCACAGAGTCACTACATGTCTTCTCTGTGCTACACTGTCTTCCCTGTGACACCCCACACACCATGTGTACCAATCAAAATACCCCTCAATCCCCTTCTCCCTCCCTCCCCACCCACCCTCCCCTTTTGTAACCCCTAGTCTCTTCTTGCAGTCTGTGAGTCTGCTGCTGTTTTGTTCCTTCAGAATCTGCTTTATTTTAAAATAATGTAAAATTATTGCTTTGCCTAGCATCTCACCCTGAAAGAGAAATGGCTGTTGTTGCAATTGCTTAATATTGTTGAGGGGAGAATAGTGGTTACTAGATAATGTAATGATATTAATGTGTATGGTCTTATTTTTTCTATCATGCTCCTCTAATTAACCTCTCACCCTTGGATGATTAGTAAATAAAATTGGAGAAAACATTGTTGGCCATATTATGTGCAGTTGTATTAGCAACCATTGTCATAACTCTACATTTTAAATGTTTTTCTGTGTCTTGTTTGAATTTCTCTATACCCTAAAGAAGTGTTACCATGCTTTAGAGTATAGACATACCATGGAGATACTGTGGATTCAGCTCCAGACACCACAGTAAAACCAGATACCACAATAAAGCAAATATTGCAATAAAATGAATCAAATTAATTTTTGGGTTGCCCAGTTCATATAAAAGTTATGTTTACAGTATAATCTTAGTATGTATACTATGTTTTCATGTTAAGCATGCAATAACATGTCTAAAATATACATATCTTTATTTTAAAATACTGCTAAAAAATGCTGACCATCATTTCATTGAGTCATGATCCTTTTGCTGGTGGAGGGTCTCACCCTGATTAATGTTCATGGCTGCTGACTGGTCAGGATAGTTGTTACTGAAGGTTTGAGATGGCTGTGGCAATTTCTTAAAATAAGACAGCAATGAAGTATGCTGCATCCATTGACTCTTCCTTTCACAAATGATTTTTCTGTGGTATGCTATACTATTGGATGATATTTGACTCACAGTAGAAGTACTTTCAAAATTGAGTCAGGCCTCCTAAACCATACAGTGCTCTGTCAACTTAAGTTTATGTAGTAGTTTAAATCCATTGTCATTTCAACTGTCTTCACAGCATCTTCAGCACGAGTAGATTCCATCTCAAGAATCACTCTTCGTTCATCCATAAAAAGTAACTCTTTAGCCACTCAGGTTTTATCATGACATCACAGAAATACTGTTACATCTTCAGGCTCCACTCCTAATTCTAGTTCTCTTGCCACAGCTGCAGTTACTTCTTCCACTGAAGTCTTGCATGAGGTTGGATCAACTTCCCAACTCCTATAAATGTTGATATTTTGACCTCTTCCCATAAATCAAATATCCTTAATGGCTTCTAGAATGGTGAATCCTTCCCAGAATGTTTTCAGTTGGCTTTGTCCAGATCAATCATAGAAATTACTATATATGGCAGCTGTAGTCTTACGAAATTAAGTACTAAGACATGTAAGTCAAAATTACTTTTTGGTACATAGGCTGCAGAATGGATGTTGTGTGAGCAGGCATTCAAACAACGTGAATATCATTGTACATCTCCATCAGAGCTGTTGGGTGATCAGGTGCATTGTTAATAATAGCAGTAGTATATTGAATTTTTTTTCTGAGCAGTGTGCCTCAACAGTGGGTTTCAAATATTCACTAAGCCATATTGTAAACAGATGGGCTGTTATCCAGTCTCTGTTGCTTCATTTACTGTGTAGAGCACAGGCAAAATAAAAGTAGCATAATTCTTAAAGGACGTAGGATTTTTGGAATGGTAAATGAGCATTGGCTTCAACATAAAGTCACCAGCTGCACTAGCCCTTAACAAGAAAGTCAGCCTGTCCTTGGAAGCTTTGATGCCAGATGTTGACTTTTCCTAACTATAAAAGTCCTAGTTGGCATCTTCCAGGAGAAAGCTGTTTATCTGCATTGAAAATCTATTGTTTTCAATGTTGTAGCCACCTCCACTACTTATCTTAGCTAGATCTTCTGGGTAACTTGCTGCAACTTCTCCAGCACTTTGATGTTAGGGAGATAGATGTCTTCTTTCCTTATGAACCTCATAAACTAACCCTTGCTAGCTTTAAACTTTTCTTCTACAGATTTCTCACTTCCCAGCTTTCAAAGAATTGAACAGTCAGGGTTTGTTCTGGATCAGGGTTTTGGCTTAAGGGAATGTGGTTGATCTGATCTTCTGTGGAGACCATTAACACTTTCTCCGTCTCATCAGTGAGGCTGTGTCTTATTGTTCATGTGTTCAGAAGAGTAGCACTTCTTAACTTCCTTCAAGAACTTCCTTTGCATTCACACCTTGGCTAACTGGCACAAAAGACCTAGCTTGTGGCCTGTTTTGGCTTCTGACATGCCTACCTCAGTAAATGTAATCATTTCTAGCTTTTGTTTTAAAGTGAGAAACGTGCCACTCTTCTTTTCACTTGAACATTTAGAGGCCATTATAGGTTTATTAATTGGTCTAATTTCAATATTATTGTGTCTCAGGGAATAGGGAGGCCCAAGGAGAAGGAGAGAGATTGAGAAACAGCCAGTTGAGAGAGCAGTGAGAACACACACATTAAGTTTGCTGTCTTAAGTGGTCATGGTTTGTGGCACTGCAAAACAGTTACAATAATAACATCAGAGATCACTGATCACAGGTCACCATAATAAATATAATAATGAAAAAGTTTTGATAACTGCAATAATTACCAAAATGTGACACAGAGAAATGAACTGAGCAAATGCTGTTGAGAAAATGGTTCCAATAGATTTGCTGTGCCCAGGGTTGCCATGATCCTTTCATTTGTAAAAAACACAGTATCTGTCAAGCACAATAAAACAAGGTATGCCTGTAGTTTCTCAGGGTGTCAGCTTGAGGTAAAGCTTTATAAGATGTGTGAGGCCTTATGCTCCGTCCCCTTGACTTGCTCCATTTATTACCATGTTTTAATATACCATATGCTTACTGTTTTGTTATTATTTATTGACTGTCTCTTCACCTACTAGAATTTAAACTTTACAGGGCCAGGAATCTTGTCAAGTTTGTTTATTGATTTATTGCCATTGTTTGTATATAAAAAGGATATATTTTTTTCTGGTTTTGACTTACAACAAGAGTATGAGTTAAATTTTCTGTTCCTTGGCTCCAACATAACAATAGAGTGGGATAATACTTTTAGAAACTTACGAGTTTAGAAACTGAATTGTTTTAGATTTGAATGAGCTTTTAGGATGATATTTAAAATACTGAGCCCTCTTTCACTAGGAGCATTTCAATATATGTGTTATTCTTCAACTTAAAACAGTTAACATTCATTATAAAACAACCGTAATGGTACTTTTTATACATCACCCTCATCTGTCTGTAAAAGTGGAAAATTGGAACTAATAAATAAGCATAGGCATTGATGAAAATGATGAGGGGCTGAAGAGGCAAAGATCCTATCATTGGGATGAAACTCCATGGTTTATCATTGTGTTACACAAAAAGTGTGGTCTGTGAACCTGGGCCATGCTTTTCATGTTAGGAGGACTTGGAGAAATTGTTCCTAATTTCTCCACTTACTTTCATTGAGGTGGTATAGTACATTTTAAGAGCACATGAAGCAGTAATGTTAGCCAGTATCAGTGCCAGCACTGGAGGAGAGCTGGGATTTGTTACACCAGAATAATGTGATGGATTCGCCAAATAGTAAACCATTTTGTTGGGTAACACAGATGGGCTTGGAGAGGGAGAAACAGCAGAGAAAGAAAAGAGGACATGTAGGAAGTAGTATCAGGGTGGGGAGAACATTTCTTCTTTCAATTCACCCTACATTATACTCAGGAGACCTAGGGATAATTATACCAATAAAACTTCTTAGCTTGCCTTTATATCAGTGTGTTTCAGTTGGTAGTTTATGCATATTGACCCTCCTTTATATCATTGATTCTATAGCAAGGGTTGTCCTCCTGTCTTAAGACTTAAGTTCTCAAAATCTGCATGATTTCCATAGCAGTGTTTCCCAAAATGTGGTCATTGAAACAAGACTTTTCCAAGGTGCTCTGCCCTAAAAGGGTTCTATTGCTTTTGGAAAACTCTTTAAGTTATATTCCTCTCCTTGGAGAATCATTGTGCAGGTTAGTATATCAGAAGCCTCAGGAGTTCTGCATTGAAGAAATCACTTCTTTCTTGAGCTCAGTTGTTCTTAAAAATTTCCTTGATCACAGAACCCTCATTTTTAAGTAGAATAAGAAAACCTGTTTTAACATAAAAATTTATCACTGATATATTCTTTCTTTATTCAAAACAAGTTATTTAGGCAGCTTTATTTCTCTATTTTAGATAATTAAGACTTAACTAATTTTCATTTGTAATTATTTTGCATTTTGGAAGGCAGAAGAGTTCAGAAATTCTAAGTAGATATTTTCATTGTTACTAGCAGTTACGATACTCAAGATCTGAGGATACGTTTTCATTTTTAGCAACTTACAGAGCCATTTATTAAAAGTTCTATTACAATTTTCAACAGAGAAAGGAGGAGTTTTCTAATCTGTAGTGGCGTTGGATGATGTGAAACTTACTTAAATTTAAAGGTGTCATGAATTGAAAATATTTAGGAACATTGCTTTATTGATAGTAATATTTCACTATCCAGAAAAAGCAGACACTGACTTTTAAGCAGAGAATTGTTGAGTTCTGACCAGGATGTCCATGCTTGTCTACTTTAATCCAAGAAAAGATGCTCATTAAGAATCTTTATAATGTTGCATGCAATTCTAATAACATTGGTTATTTGGTTTTTAAACCCATAAATTATGGGCTGCTATGGTTTTTGTTTGAGTTTATTGTACACTGGAAAAGAATGTCCACTAGTGATAACAAGGGAAGAGTTGAATAATAAAAGAAAGCTGTATAAATGCAAAAATACATAGCCATTTTGGGTCATCTACAATGTGAAAAAATACATATCTTGAACCCTGACGTTATATTCTCATGTTGAAAGATTAAAATATGTACAGATGAAACTATTTAAGAAAATAGACATATGGACTGTAAATTATAAATTACAATTATTTAAATTTTTTCAAAAGACTTTTTGTATGAAAGGTTACTTGTGTAGTTCCTCTGAAAAGTTTGTCTGTCTGAAATGTTGCATTCTTTATGGATTTTAGAGAACTTAGGTTTTTATAATAGAAAGGCAGTAAAGGATGCACAACTAAAACTTTTTACACACTTTTAACCTAGGCTGAGACCTTATGACCTCAGTAGAGAAGCTGTGTTTTGTAGGTAGCTGGCTGCTCTTCATAAGCACTTTACAGCATCATTGTTCACAAATATATTTAGAAATATTTTGACAATAGATTGTGAATTTTAAGATAGCAATTAAAATTTGAGAGTTGGGCATGTAAAATATACAGAAGATTAAAAGAGCTTGTAAATGAAAAGGTACGTGCATCTGGAGGAATTTAATCAAGGATTTCAAACTGTATTAACTAGAGGGATATGTTGGAAAGAAAAGTATAATTATTATTGATACTCTTTTTCTAGAAACGACTGCAGAAAGAACTGTTGGCTTTGCAAAATGACCCACCTCCCGGAATGACTTTAAATGAAAAGAGTGTTCAAAATTCAATTACACAGTAAGTATTTGACTTTTAAAGTACTTACGTGTTTCTTTTATTATCAATGTAAAGTATGTATAACTATATACTTATTTTTAAAACAGAATTATTTACATATTTTGTCCCATTTTCTTGCACCAAGAAATAAACATCTAATCTATGCATTTATGTGCACAATTTTATGTAATAATATTGTACACATTGTATATAATATATAATTTGTAAAACTTCCTTTTTTAAACCCTGTCTTTGGTTAGTAATATATTTTTTTAATTTCCTGCTGATGAAGCAGCATTTTAAAACTTCGGTCTAATTTTGTTTATGAAATGACCATCTACAGTAGAGCAGTTTAGAATGAGGTTATTTATCAGATTTTCCATAAACACATTGAAGGCTTTGAAGAGAGTAACAGAGAAGAGGTGTTCATCGCTATGCCCTGAACACATTGCCTCCTGTACAGAAGGTAGCTAAAGGAATGTCAGGCTCTCAGCAATCTTTTCTGATAAATTTTTGCATGAGGATGAAAAGTGAAAGGTGGGAGGACACAGAAGTGTTCTAATTCAGCTCCTTCCTTGGGAGGGGAGTAGAAGTCTCTTCCCAGAGATGATACCAAGAAGAACAGAGAGATCAGAGATGATACCAAAAAGAGCAGAGAGATACAGGTCTCTTCTTAAAAATGAGCATTTGAAATGTTTACAAGAATATCATCCTAAGATCTCACAATCCAGTCTAGTCTACCCTTATCACTTCCTTGATTTAATAATTCTGTTAGACAAGGGTAAATGTTCTGAAATAGGGGGACATTTTAAAATAATTGACCCTCTCATTAAAAAAAAAAACTTCAAAAATGTAAAAGGGATAGGAACCAACAAGATAAAAGTTTACTATAAACCAGCTTGCAGAACAAATAGGACAATTCAAATATTTAGTGATATTCTAAGTCTAGAGAGTAAAAGTGACCAAAATTTATGGATATACTTATCCAGAAGAAACCATTTTGGTTATATTTGAGGTCAGTACTTAAAATAGGAGTCAAGCTTTAAGAACAGGAATCTGAAGAATTGATATATTGACATTTGGTTGGATATATTGATATTTAAAAGTGTAGTACAGATCTCTAGCTTTGTAACAATCTCTTTAAAACATTGCTTTCTCAATTGATTAACATTTTTAAGTTCAGTGCAAAACCAAGCAGAAGGTGCAGAGATTTCCTATATACCCTCTACTCTCAGACATGCATCTTATCCTGTTACCAATATTCCCCAACAGAGTGATACATTTGTTACTATTGATGAACCTACATTGACATATCATAATCACTCAGAGTCTGTAGTTTACATTACAATTTACTATCAGTGTTGTACTTTCTATGGACTTGGGAAAATGTGTAATGGCATCTATCATCATTATGGTATAATAAAGAATATTTCTACTGCCCTAACAATCCCTTTTGCTCTTCCTATTCATCCCATTCCAACCCCTGGCAACCACTGATCTTTTTATTGTCTCCATAGTTTCCCCTTCCTGTAATGTCATATAGTTGGAATCATATAATATGTAATCTTTTCAGATTGGCTTCTCTTACTTAGTAAGTTTAAGGTAAGATTCTCCATGTCTTTTTGTGGCTCTCAGTTGATTTTTCATTTGTATGAAACAACATATGAAAACGAAACACATCTCGAGTGTATGGCATTTGTTCTATATAATTAGTAAGTGACATTTTCTTCTGTATAACCAAACAAATGGATTATGCTCCATTTTCATCTTTTTCCTCTCTCATTTTGTTAACTTCAGAATATCCTGTAACAGCTAGACTTGTAGTTTCCAGGGAAATTGGTAATAATTTTGCTTCCTTTTTCATCTTTCACTTTTTTGGGAACCACACAATGATTTATAAAAAGTTAAAGGAATCTTTTATGTTTTTACAAACAGAAGCATATAGATGATCAAGTAGTTATACCACAAATTATAAACAGCATTGACACTGTCACAGATAAACCTGTCCTTTAGAGATGTTTGTCAGGCAATCATTTTTCTTTTAAAATAATTTATTGTAAAGAATCACAAAAAACTTATCTTCAGTCCATCTTCTAGGATATAAAAATAGTCTTATAAAATCAGATCTTAAAATAGTTGTTCAAGTAGATTATATGGATGTGGGTATGGGTAAGGAAGATGATAAAAGCACATTCAGCTTTCTGGATGATAGTTTGGTAGCATGTATTAAGTCCTTAAGAAATAGGAATATCATATATTTTGACCTAATAAATAAACCCCTATGCTATCCTAAAGAAGTAACAAGAGATACAAAAAGACTGACTTAGAACTTAATATACTTATTACAACATTACTATGTCTAGGAACAATTTGGAAACAATGTAAATGTCAATTATAGAGAAATGGGTTTCTCAAGACAGTACAGTGAAGTGGCATTCCTTGAGTTTTACTCTAGTCAGCATGTAAGGCAGAAATTTGTATAGTCATAATTACCTTTGAAAACCCCTGAAAGAGGCTATATTGATATGGATCCTGTCTTAATATATCCAACAAAGCTAGTTTTTCCTTCAGAGGGGAATAGTTGCCTGTTCTTTGATTTGATAAGGAGCCATGAATACATGAAAATACCTTTATAAACAGAATCATCAAGCAGCAGCTACTCACAGGAAGTGAAGAACTGAGACTTCAGCCATCTTATCCTTACTCCTGGTGCATGTACTTGCAGTTGGAATCATAAACACTGATGGTTTGAGTTTATGTAATTTAAGTGTGCACATAATGCAACTCTCGTGGACTTCATTTACATTGATACAGGAACTGCAAAATGACTAGAATGAAAATGTACCCAAAAAATTTTTAACAGTGATTATCTTTGGGTGATTTTTGTTTTATTTATACTTCCCTAAATTTTCTGTAGTGAACACATACTACTTTTTTAATTAATAAAAGTTTATTTAAAATTATCCTGCACAATGTTGAAAAGTATGCTTTCTTTGACCTGTCTCACCCAGATATTGGAAGGATTACTGAGATCTTTGCTTAGCTATATTTAAAAGCTGTGCTTGGATCACATGTAAATTTATATAGTATATCGTATCCTAAAAATTGCCTTATAAACAGAATGAAAGGGCACCAGGATGGCCTCTGATTTTTTCTGTGGAATATCATTCTGCATAGTGTATGTCCAGGGAATGATAAAAGGGGATTTTGATGGCTGGGAAGGACTTAGTTTGTAAAGAGTAAGTTTTTGTTTTTGTTTTTAAATTCAACTTATGCATTGTGTTTGATTCACTGTGTACTGGCTCTGATGTCTGGAATATGCTAGGTTTTATCTTTCCAGTACTTCTGAGTGATTATCTTTTTTCTTTTAATTTTGTTTATTTATGTTAAAATCTATTTTACAGTTGTAGTAGTTAAAGCCAGAGGTAAAACAGCTTCCTCATGACCACATTGCTAGTTAAAGGGGAAGTGTCTAATTTCACTGTAAAATATTGCTCCCTCAGTCTGTGGTCATGTCTTTTATAACCATGTATGGTATTCAGCACACATTCTGAAAATAAATAGCCATGCTCTTAAGGGTCTTTATGCATTAGCTGCCTGCTTTCAGAGAGTAGGTATGTTAATTATTTTACTTCATTTGTAAAATAGATATTAAAAATAAATGAACTTAAATTTTTTAAAAAGTCCATTATGTAAAGTGATGAATAGAACTCCAACACTGTATTCTTAGTCTTACTTGCTTTAGTTTTCCTGTATTTAAAATAATAAATGTTTATACCTGACACATATAAGATTAAAGGAATTGGCCACGTGTACAATAATTTTAAGTGGCAGTGCTATAATTAAGAACTCATGACTTCAGTCCACTTTTGCTTCTAAAAGCTGCTCAATTTCCTTGCCATCATAATGCCTATTCCTCTTACTCCCCTCCCTTTTTTTTTTAAAGAGCAAGAGATACTGTGCAGAATATCAACATTTATATTCATGATTGTTATATATGGAGAAACGAAGTAAGCTTGCATAGATGCCATAGAATCTATCTGTGTTTCATTAAACCTTTGAAACATAATGAGATAAGAACAAAGGAAAACTGAAGGAACAAAACAGCAGCAGAACCACAAAACTCAAGAATGGACTAACAGTTACCAAAGGGAAAGGGACTGAAGAGGATGGGTGGGAAGGGAGGGATAAGGGCGGGGAAAAAGAAAGAGGGCATTACGATTAGCATGTATAGTGCGTGGGGGGCATGGGGAGGGCTGTGCAACACAGAGAAGACAAGTAGTGATTTTACAGCATCTTACTATGCAGATGGACAGTGACTGTGAAGGGGTATGTGGGGGGGACTTGGTGAAGGGGGGAGCCTAGTAAACATAATGTTCTTCATGTAATTGTAGATTAATGATACCAAAATTTAAAAAAATAAAAAAATAAAAGAAACAATGAGACAAGAAATGGCTATATAGAGCCTTGAATAGCTGTTAGAGTAAATGGACTGATCTCATGTTATCTACTTTTTTCCTATCTAGTCTTTTTTGTAGGATGCAAAAACCAGTGTGACAGCTACAATTCTCTGTAGTCATTGTTGATACCTACCTCCCCTATTGCTTCCAAAATAATTGCTATCAGAAAAGCAGTTCATTAGTTTGATGTTGTCAATAAAATATTTTCAGTCATGATAGAAATAGTCTTTTGGGAAATTAAGGTAGCATAAATTGAGTAGGAAGAGTGCAGGCTTTGGTGTGAACATAACTGAGCTGGGTTTTTATTTTGTTTGTGTTTTTCAGATTTGGGTTAAACTTTGGCTCTGTCCTTTGCTAGCTGTCTAACCTTGATCTAGTTATTTAACCCTTGGGTGTCAGAGGAGGGAATAGGGCCTGGGGTATTAATACCAACTGTGTAACTGTTGGGAGATGAATTATGCTGTTACACTTGAATGGCTCCTAGCCCAGTGCCTGGCATAGAGGAAGAAGTACTTTTCTCCTTCTCACCCCAATCCCTTTTACGTGAAGTTTTTAATTTGTTTCTTTCTATTCTAGGTGGATTGTAGACATGGAAGGTGCCCCAGGTACCTTGTATGAAGGGGAAAAATTTCAACTTCTATTTAAGTTTAGTAGTCGATATCCTTTTGACTCTCCTCAGGTAACTGCCTCACTTTTTTAAAATTTATTATATTTAAAAATTATAGTTAAATACTATAAATTAGTGGTATTTTTACTTAGTTAAAAACTTACAAAAGAAATTCATTATAACTATATGAATAGATTTGTAATATAATCTTATGAATAGAATCTTATGAACATTTTACTTTACTTTATTGAGATTAGGGCTTTGCTGCTTTTGTACTTACAAGAACTTAATAGAGTTTGTTCTCCATAGATGTTAACAGAAAAGAGGAAGGAAAGCTAACCCAGGTCCTTGGGCTGTGGGAGAACTAGCGTTTTGGAGTAACTGGAGGGAGGCACTTCTTCCTAGATGAGATAGAATGACATTTTGAAGGGGCAGTGCTTTATTAAAAGGAATACTTCTCTGCTTTGCACGGGTATGCTGTCTTTGCAGACTTTTAGTACTGTAAGGGAAGAATATATGATGAAAACCTTAACAAGATGTTAAGTATGTAGATACCAGCCCCAGATCTGATCATTATAATTTGAGGCATAGTCACTACTTAATGGCTTAATACTTGGACAAGGGATTGTGGTAGAGGAATGTTTTTGAGAGATGTTTAATTGTAGTGAATGATTGAAGTTAGAGGAAGGGAGACTCTAGGATGACTTCCAGATTTCTGGCTTGGTGAGGTGGGTAAATGAGTTACTAGTGGCCAAATCAATAGTTACTAGTGGTAAGACTTAATGCCAGCTTTATCTAGTATTGCTAGGTAATGAGGTGTTCTAGATAATAAAATTTCCCAA
This sequence comes from Manis pentadactyla, assembly GCF_030020395.1. Classification (NCBI taxonomy): domain Eukaryota; kingdom Metazoa; phylum Chordata; class Mammalia; order Pholidota; family Manidae; genus Manis; species Manis pentadactyla. Next base: position 63,570,995 of record NC_080021.1, read on the forward strand.
ATACCTGAAATTCAATTTGTTACACACTAAAATATGCTATTTCTGAGAAAAATCATATTTTATTGCCACTTAAAATAGAATATAACAAACATGGCTTAATCTTCTTCTGCCATGTAGAAGCATAGATGAAAGGAAGTCAGTTATTACATTGTGCTGTAGATAAAGAGATAACTGTTTTGAGGTGTAGAATTAAACTTCCTACTTGCAGAAAATTAAGGATTGGGGGCTTTTATCATTTTCATAAAAATAAAGTAAAGAGCTGTGTGTTGCCATGACCTCTAGACCTCTATAAGAGACATCTGTAGACTAAATTAAAAAACAAAGGCAAATGTCTTAATTCTCTCCAGAAAATGATCTTTACTTTCTGTTGTTGGCTTCTGGCTTATCAGCATCATTTCTGACTATTAATGCTTGAAAAATGAGGTGTTTGGCCCAGTCTTTTGCTTTAAAACAAACAGAAACAAATAAAACTTTTCATTTAATATAGGAGCAGAGATTGGGGCACCTTTTCGTATCTTGTTTCTGCTAATGCATACTTACCATGAGCCATATAGTAAATAAAATATCTTCCTTTATATATTCTCTTTTGGTAAGCTAGTATACAGGTATATGATTGGTTAATTTAAATAGTATTGAGCATGAGTTGTGTGCCAAAAACACAGTTACATGTTCTGTTTACTAGAGATGGGAAAGAGTACAAAAATTAAAAAGGCATTGTGCCTGCCTTCAAACAGCTTATAATCTGTTTAGTATTTGGTTAGGTAGACATTTATTCATTCATTCTGTAAATATTGAGTACATATCATAGGACACACACTGTAATAGATGTTGGCAATCCAGTGGTAAACAAAATGACAGAAATACTGCTTATGTGGAGTTTGCATTTTTGTAGAAAAAGATAATAAACAGTAACTAAAATATATATAGTGTGAAAGATAGTGAAAGCAAGTAGGAAAAAAGGGGTTGAGGGTGTTGTAGAATTGGATAGAATGATAAGGAAAGCTTTCACTGAGAAGGTGACACTAGAGCGAGAATTCTAAAAGATGTGAGTCAGTAAGCCGTGTGAAATAGGTGAAGGAAAGAGCGGGTGAAGACAAAATGCAAAGGTCCTGAATTTGGAGCCCGTGTAGTGGGTCCTTAGAGTGCTGTCTATATAAGCAAGAGGGGGAATGTGGGACATAGGTCAGAGAGATAATTTGAGCTGAAGGGTCCATTATAGATTGTATAATAGGACATTTATAGCCCATTGCAAGAATTTTGACTTATAATCAGAATGAGATGGGAAGCCTTTAAAGATTCTGAAACAGGAATGACATGATCCTACTTAAAATTAAAAGGAAAAATCTGGCTGTTTGGCAGATTGACTGTCGGAGACACACAGGTACAGTGAGACCAGATAAGCTTATTGCAGTGATTCAGATGAGAGGCGATGGTGACTTGCACCAGAGGGTAGCAGTAGAGATGTGGAAGGTTACCATATTTTGGACCAGCCTTAAAGGTTGAGCCAACAAGATTTGTTGATAGATTGATGTGGAATATGAATGAAGGAAAGGAGTCAAGGAGGACCCCACACTTTTTGGCTTATGCAACTGTTGCATAGACATTGAAATTGAAAGACAATAAATTAAAAGATGAATTATATGCTTTGGGAGCAAAAAAGAAAGCAATCACAGATTTAGAATAGAATGCTGGGGCAAAGGAAAACCAGTTTTCCATGGGAGTTAAAGAACCAGAAGAGTTTATGTCAAAAGTAAGGCCAGGCATGGTAGGACATGGCTTCTTCTAGCTATCTGCGAGAAAATGCTATTGTCATTTTACGTATAGACATAAGAAGGGCTACAGCACAAGATGAGAGTGGAAGGGTATTTGGGGGTCCATCAAAGAGAGTCTTGTAATATGAAAGAATTGAAAGTTTATCTCAGAAGAATTGGAAAGTATGGTCAGTCTCCATCAAAACTATGACGTCCTCAAGTTTAGTGTCTTTACTGTTTTGCTTCTTTTCCTTTCTACCTCCTCCCTCACATAAGCAGCTCTTCCCTTCAAATATCCACTATCTTAGATCCCCTTTCTCTGTCAGAGCTTCCTGTTTGAATGAAACAAATCTGAAACACATCTATATTACCTTGTGAAGGGCCCAGTTATACTTATTTTTAAACTTTTAAACTCAATTTTAAAAAATATACAGGCATGTTAGAAATAGAAGGGGGAATATTTTTTAGGAGGAAGCGGGTTGTCTATTTAATCTTGAAACCATATTGATGGTAAGAGCGGGATGCTAAAATTATTCTTACCTTGATTATAAGTCTTAAGAAACACTGAGGCAAAAGAATAATCACTTTCCCCTCGTCCTTATTTCCCCTCCTGTTCCTGCCCCCATATTGTGGACCCTATGGTTTTATTGCTCAAAATTCCCTCAGTGCAGAGATCCTCAGTGCACTGTCTTCATAGTGCCTTCATCCTTCCATTTATTGACAGTCAGAGTCTCCCTGCTGCTTCCTGTGCTGTGGTTAAGCTTTCCAGAGTCTTAAATAATAAACAGTTCTTACTGCTTAAAATTGTCTAGCAGTTAGGACACCTGTTAATAAGAAGGAGAACAGTTACTGAAGCCGGTAAAACAGAGGGGAGGGTGAAAGAGAAGACTGGTAGACTAGAAAAGCACAATGTATAAAGGAGAGAGAGTGTTTACCATCCAAAGGAACCCAGATTTAGTTTCATTGTATCCAGGAATTTTGTCTTTGCAATTGTCTTTGCAATGTACAGCAATACATCTATAGCTGTATGTTAGTCGTAATTATGGAAGACCAGGAAAACTATTAATATTAATGCTGCTCATTCATATTAGAATAAAAGGGGAAGTTTGAATCAAAAACTGCTAAAATTCCAATATTCAGTCACTTTTGTCAAGTATTTACCACTTATGCTAGACTTCTCATAACATACATTATTCATAATTAGCTATCTGATTTGTTATTATAAACTCTCTGCTTATATGTTAAGTTCTTGTAGTTGCCCATTAAGTATTGTCAACTACTTATCACTTTAATCAGAGAAAACATCCCCTCATATTTTCCCTGGAGAAATCTTGGTATTCATATTGTAGACTGGCTTTTATAATTATAGCCTGTTTTGTACTGCTCATACTGTATATACTGTGTTTGGCCTAGCTTGACACCAAGACAACTAGTTTCAGAAATCTGAAACCAGTGAGTCGTAAGTAGTATGCCTTCCGTACTGATAGGGAGATGTTTGAAAATTTTGAGACTTCTGAGCACTGCTTCTAATGCAGACTTAGAACTTCAAGTGGTTCATACATGTTAGATCTAAGATCCTTTTCTAAAATTGACTTTTTTCCCATAAAATAGCTTGTTCTGCAATTCCATTTTATTCAGTTTTGTTTATGCAGTGGGGAATGTGTACAGTCTTGGGTTGCTGACTCTATTTCATCTACCTAACTAGTTTGAATCTGAGTAAGTTGTTAACAAATAAGTAATTTAATAAATGAATTAGCAAACTTCATATTTATTTCCTTTGGTTTCAAATTAATTTTATTCAGTTGTTTTGTCATTTCTGTTTTAGTTTTGTCAGCTATGGGGGACTCCCCCAAAAACGTTTTTAACCTTAATCATTCCTTAAGTTTTCAGAACCTACTTGGGTACATTAAAATAATTGAAATATCTATTTCTTCCTTTGGCTTGTGCCCCAAATTAAATAAATGAGGATGGTTAAGAGCATGATCTTGAAGAAATTCATCTCCATTACTCTACTGTCACATGCAGAGAACTCTAGTAGTAGAGTTTATATCAAAACTGTGGAAACTGCTTACCAGCCTTTTACATGAATAAAATGTTGAAAAAGATTTTGTTGTTTTGTTTTGTTTTGTTTTTTCACTTCAGGAATTCATCTTTGGCATGTAAACTCAGCCTTTCCGTTTTTAGATAAACTTCTAAAAAATCTGTATCTGGCAGGTTAGGCCCTAGGGGTTACCTATAATATGTGCATCTAATTAGTTCCCTTGTTTTTGGTGGTTAAAAGTTTCAGACTGGCTGCATTTGCTCTGCATGTTGCATGTTAAAAAGCTCCCCCCACCTCCCTTTTTTAAAGGGTTATTGAGATCTGAGTTACCTTTCAGTCCCCTCAGACTTAAGAGCTTTTTCTGTCTTGTTGATTTCTGGCTCTCTTCTCTGCTAAATAGACCGTCTGCTGCTTCTGCTGGTGGTGTCTTCTATTGCTGCTCATCACGTTTTTTTCCTCTTCTATCCTGATTTCCTTGTGGTTCATGCATACATCTTGGCTCTGAGGCCAAGTGATTTAGTTTATAATAATTTCTACCCAAGAAGAATACTGCTTTCTTTCTGCTATGTGTATTGGCTAGTCAAAGCATGTGTGGTAATCTTTATGTTTGGCTGTGTGTTTTCCTTGATGGTTTCTGATACATTGGTTAATTTTTGCAAAAGAAGATAACTTGGCAATTCTTCACTTTTTAGTACTTCCAGAGCACTGTTTTACTTGACTTCTTAAAAAGAAACCTTACTGGAAAAGAAAATCCTTCAAAAAATTATGGTCAGAAAATGAGCTCTTAAGCATTGCTTATGTTCCTAATGAAAATATCTAGCTGCTCAAATGGCATTTTGTGACAAAATGAATACCCTGAAGCAGATACTTATTCTTTGAAATCTGTAAATTCCCAATCTAGCTCTCTACACATTATGGGATATAATAAACTATAGTTATATTTATAAAAAATAAAGTGTAATTTAAAAAATAATCATGGATAGACTCAAAGTGTGGAACTGCAGAACCATTTAAGCAGCCATTTCCTTTTGCAGAGCAGCACCTTTTTAGCAAAAAGTGAAGAAAAAAGGCACTAACATTGATACATATGATTGAGATAAATGGTAGGCTTTGAACACAATTGTGCCAAAGTAGGCTTTTGGGGACAATTGTCAGCAGTCAGGCAGGGCAAGTTACCTTTTGAGACTTTGCTTTTGTTTTTCAGCTTTAATTTAGCTCTTTTTAGTGGGAATGGAGGGTGGATGGCCAGAAATTAAAGGAAGAAAACTATGCAAGTATGTTAAGTCATTCCTTTGAGAAAAAATTCCTTTTGCTGTCTCATACTGACTTCAGGCAAGGAAATGAATCCCATATGTTAGTATATTTGAAATATTAGAGGACTCCTACTTGCATGAAAGACTGCTTTGTTAAAACGTAAATATTTTAAAAATTATAAATGAATCAGATTCATAGCTAGATACTTAAAAATAAAAACCCAGCTTATGGTAATTTCCTATAACATATTACATATTAAACTATGGCATACCTTACTCTGGCCAACTTCACTGGCTCTTTTTTCTGCTCTGTAAAGGAAACAGGGTATGCCTAGAGCAGTAGCTCATCAGTTTATGTTGTAACTTAAGGTACAGTTTCTCCTTACCAGTATTCTGCTGTATTCAAGTATGAGGCAGTTTGCAGAGATGAGATACTGTAAGTCTGGTTTGGGAACTGCTGGTTCATGTTTGATGAGCTTCACAAAAATCCTGTCATACCTACTGAATCAGAATATGTGGGAGTGGGGCTCTTGAATTTGTATTTTTAGCCAGATTTTCAATTGATTTTTAAAATTACTACTAAGCAACCGAATAAATACAGTACATCTTACTGAAGTATAAGATTTACTTAAAGATTTGTGGATTAATTTCTATTCAAAATAAATAAAATATTTCTACTTTCTTTGACATACTTTGATCCACGCTTACAGTTTCCTCAGAATATTTGAGTTTACTCTCCTTCCTATTCGAATGATTAGGTAGATGTGTTTTAGAAACACTACTCTTGGGATATTTGTTGAATTTTTAGGGCAAAGGAAGGAAATAATAGTTTATTGCCTTTCAAAACAGTGCTGAGGCAAGATAGAGAAAGGAAAACCAGTTGGAAGGATTTAGTAAAAGAAAAGGCAGAGAAAAACAGTACCTAATTGGAAGACTTCATTCAACCTACTTTTTTACCCAGGCAGAGAGTTATTTTATTGATTAATAAGTAGTGATTCGTACCCATTGTAATGGACATGTGAGTTTGGAGGAGATGGAATATATAGGAGTCAATTCCTTTTGCATATAATAGCACCCCCCAGTGATAGCTTTATTAAGGGTAGGAGTGTTTTCCTTCCACCTGTAATTTATATTATCTTGAATTTGAATACTTTTGTTCAGAATTTTAGTGTATATGATTTCCATATGCAGAGAGGATGAGTAGAATTTGAAAAACCATTCTCATAAGTAACTCTTTTTCACTCTAAAAATGCATGGTAATTTAGAAATTTTTAAAGGGAATTCGTGAAAAATAGTTGAACTACAAAATAGATAAAATTGGTTTTTCTCCTACTACATGTTCATTCATATAGTGAAACCAGTATTTACTGAGTCGAGAATAAACTTGTTCCTGGCACTGATTTTGTTTGTTTATAATTTTGTTTTTAAAATATTAAGTTATGTAGAGAATATTTTATTTTGTGCTAATACAGAATATTTGAGTGTTAATGGCATTTTATTCTTTCTTAGGTCATGTTTACTGGTGAAAATATTCCCGTTCATCCTCATGTTTATAGCAATGGTCATATCTGTTTATCCATTCTAACAGAAGACTGGTCCCCAGCGCTCTCAGTCCAATCAGTTTGTCTTAGCATTATTAGCATGCTTTCCAGCTGCAAAGAAAAGGTAGGACTTTTCAGAATTATTCCAGACAATCTCTCTTCTTTTAGTTTAGGTAGAGAAACTATTTTCATATATGATTTATTTGAAGGAAGGAAGGACTTAATGCTTTTTATTAGGAAATTGCAGGGAGTGTCATATTCAGTAATAGATTGGAAAATTATTTTGATAATCTTTTATTCCAGACAGAAATCAGACATTGTTTTAATTTCTTACAGGAAATTTCTGCAGGTGTTCTTAAATAATCTAAACTTTTTTCTATAAGTGTACACAAGGCAAAAGTGTACAAGAAATTCTTGTTTCTACATTTCACAGTGGAAAGCCTCAGGGACAACCATCATAGCTCCTTTCTCCCCTCTGCTTGTTCTAACCCTATCTGCCTCATTTGGGGAATTTTCAAGAACTAGAGCTTTCCTCTCATAATGATTAGGGTAAAGGAGGAGAACTAGATTACCAGTAGAATTTCAGGACTTTTCCTCTTATTCTCCTTGACTAGACCACAGTCTATGTCTGATGCAGAAGGGAGAAAGTCCAGAAAGAAAAATCATGTGAGTTAAATTTAGGATTCCCCTTTAAAAGGATCTGAATCCTCTGTGCATTTCTGACCCTCATCATTCCTTCCGGAGGGTTAGTATAGCACAATATTCACATATTTGTACCTTTTACAGCCTCTGTTCTCTAGGAAGGTTTCCCTTTCGTATTGTGTTTAAAGGAGAAACAAGTTTACCTTACAAATTAAGAAGCTATGGGGTTATTTATTTTAGCAGGTTTTTTACCTGTGTTCTCCACATCAAATTGTCATTTTAAATTAGTGTTTAGAGAACTTCAAAGATACTTCCTTTTTAAATGGTAGATTATCTAAACTCTGAAACACCCTAAACCACTGTTTGCAAAGTGGTTTCTTGAAATGTTAGTTCCTTAAGAGGTTTTTTGGTGTAAGGTTTTTGTTCAAATTAGCATGGGAAACCATACGTTAAATTGAAAATTTTTAAATTACATTAACAGTCTTTAATATGCAATTTATTATACCATGTAAGAGAAGAAAAAACTTCTGGCTGTTAAACTATGACACCCCTTTAGTTCAAAAACATGTATCCTCATTCAGGAATATTAAAATGTGCAGGAAAAATGTACATCTTAGATGAAATAGGGTATATGTTATCTGATATTAGTATCACTTTATAACTTCACATTCTTTTTTGCTATTGGCTTTTCTAAGTTCCACTTTAAGTCTACACTTGAACTTTTGTTAACCCCAAGGGCTTTGGAAACAATTGTTACTTATTTATTGCTTGCATATTTTCTCCTCTCCCCCACCTTCACCCCCAACACAAGCATACAGGTTTTAAACTTTCTGATACAGAGCAGAGCAGTTTGCAGTTAAAGGGCTTCTGTGTCCGTTAATGTGTAATGTCTATAGAAAGGTGAGGCAATAACTATAGGATTTAATAAGAAAAATTAAGAGATGAACACCAGTGATGTCTGCACATAGCTCTTGCATGAGTTTTATGATTATATTAGTGTCTGTTAATATTTAAATGTAATGATTTACTATTAAAAACTAGAAAGTGACTGTATTCTCTACCTCCTTCATACTTTTCTAACCTTTATTATTACCCTCACATTCTAGTTACCTGCTACTAGTGTTTGTTGCATATAGTATATGACTAATCATTCCATTTAAATAATTGATAAGCTATATTACATAATACAGACTGTAAGTTATATTTAACCAAGATGATAATCTGGAAGTTAGAATTCTAGGAGCATTAGTTCTGTGAAATATGGTAAAATTCAGCAAACCTATGATAATACCTACTATGTGCCATTTTTGCTGTGCTAAGTACTAGGTTACAAAGACGAAGAGGAAACTTTGTTTGGCATTGAGGGGATTTAGCTACAAATAAGCTTTAAAAAGTCTTTTAAATACTCACCAGAAGTTCTTCTGTTAAATAGGTGAATTTTGTACTGTGGTAGACATAGTTTTATGAGTTTCACTTTAATAGTTGACTCTCTTTGAATACAAACTTTTAATTTTTACTATAGGCATTTGAGGACTTCAATTGAGTCATAATTCTTTTCTTCCAGTTTCCTTTCTCACAATCAAGAATGGTTCCCTACACTGAAGGCATTTAAATCCATTATGTCAGTAGATTTCAGTAAAGTTAATTTCTGATATTGAGACCAGTGACTGAATTTTCAGTCCTCAGCCCTTTATTCTCAGTGCCCTTATAAAGTAGATAGTCTAGAGTTTCCAGTTTGTATTCCATTCCTAAAACAATTCTGGGATTCCATCTTTTTGTATAGTTTTATTTTTCTAACAACCACATCTCCTTGATCACTAACCGATGTGGTTATATTCTTTACTTAAACAAATTGAATGAGTGGATTTTTTCTTAAGTATTTTTTTAAAGATTGAATTATAATAAATATATGGATAAATATGAGCTTATAAAATTGTTATGGTAGTAGCATATGTTACTCATGGTTTTCCACATGACTACAGGTGTGATGACTTTGCAGAACAAACAACAGCAGATTATCTATTCTTTGAAGTAGTCAGACATCTATTTCATGATAGTTTTTCAGGAATTTTCTTGAACTGTATCAAAAGGATAATCTTGGGATATCCATAATATGTTATGCTCTAATATTCCCTTTTGTTAAATTAATATTAATATTAACTGAAGGACATCACGAGGCTCAACTAAGATCATAGTTATGTACATGAGTTCTAGAAGTGCAGTCTGGACTGCCTATTTTCTTTCCTGCTATCTAAGTAGTCCTGCTCACCATTGCTTTTTGATCAGACCTATCATATTATCTACCAACCTGCCCTTAGTGGCTTTAATATAAATTTAACACATTTCTAAATTTTTCAGAGCCACATATTGTGTGTGATCAGTATCCAACATTTTTCAAGAGAATCCTCTTCAATTATCTGTCCACAGTGTTGTGAGCATCACTATTCCTGACATAGTTACCTTGCAGAGCTGTTGTGTGTTTCTAACACTGTGGTAAGCAGGGCATATGTATAGCAGAAATGCCAATAAATCCCCCCTTTTTCCTCTTATGTAGTGTCTGGAAATGAAATTCCTTGATCCCATAGGAAAATAATCCTTTGGAGGTTTATTAAATTGCTATCATTTCTCAGACAGATCTACTCAGGTAGACTCTTCTGTTTTATTCAGCTCAGAAAAATAATTATGGATATATCTAGAGAGATAAGATAAATGAAACCAAAATTCTTTATAACCTAATGCAGTCATTTTTGGTTGATAGTCATTCTCTAGTAATCTCACTGGAACCTAACCCAAACCACACAGACATGCCAATTTTTTTTTTTTAATGTAGTGTCAAGAACCTACATATCCTAGAATATATATTCTTTTAGTTATGCCATCACATTTATACTGTTTTCCATGAATTCTGTAGTAATTTTGCTAAAGCTTTTATTACAACTATCTCCCACTTTGGTTTTTCTATTTTACAATTTCTTACCTATTTAAACTCTTTGGTTTCAGAGACGACCACCAGATAATTCTTTTTATGTTCGAACGTGTAACAAGAATCCAAAGAAAACAAAATGGTGGTATCATGGTAAGCTGTCTTATTTTAGAGTGATACTGCTTTAGCATTTTGGTTTAAAAGACTATATATCTACTTGGGAAAAAGGGAATGTATAATTGATACTGTATTTTTGTAATATAAGAAGTGTCTTTAAAATTTTAAGATACTTTATGGGTAAGATAGACTAAATTTTTAATGAGGCACATGAAGTTATAGCCATCATATAAGTAAAAGACAAAACTGCTTTAACTCTATCATTTTACAAAAAAGAACTTGATTGTTAGATCAAATCAGAACTAGCTGTTGGAAAACCTGTTATTTGAAGTAGAAGGTTGATGCCTTGTGTACTCATTTCGTTCTGGCACTGTTCTTGGGGAGGGCACTGGTGCTTATTGTTAGAGATGACTCATTAATTAAAGCACTTCCTATTCTAATAGTTATTCCTCAAAACAAATTGGGGTTCTGGTGGTTATAGCTTCATGAATACAATACCCTCATTAATTTTAAATTTCTATTGTTTTTGTTGGGAGCATAATGTTAGCTTTATAATTGAAAGCTGCTAGCATCTTTTCTAAACTGATCTTACTGCTTCCCCAAAGAGGTATTTGAAATTAAAAACAAAAAGTTTATATTCCTCAAAGTATGTTTCGAGCTGAATGAACAAAAACCACCCCCTGTGATTTTTATAAATATAAGAGCATTTCTTTTGTTTTCCTCTTTTAAAATATTACCTTATAAGAAATTAGAGCTGGCAAAACTAATTAATAGGAATATGTCCTTTCTCCTTACCCTTCTATCTGTTGTGAAACCTTCTGTCAGTTGAGTCAACTAAAAACTTCCCTAATTACAAGAATTATCTTGTGTTGAGGTAAAAGATGACTAGAGTCATTAGATAGCACTTGCAGTGGTAGTAGTTACAAATTAGAAAACACAGTGAAAGACAAATGCCAGGACTGAGAGCCCCAGAAATACAAATATTTTGGTTAATGAGAAATATAAATGACCCAGAAGAAATTCCAAAACTTTAAAGAGCTATGAAAAAAATTGAGATACTTTGATGAGAAACCAGTATTATAAAAAATATATATATTTGTTACACATAATAGTTTAATGTAATTGAATAAAAAGCCAGTGTAGTGATGGGGGTGGGTGTTTGAAACGTTTTGAAAAAATAACTGGTGCGAACAGTTTGATTTTGAACTAAGAGGTAAGGAAAGAGAACTGATGTATCACACACCAAAATATATTAATGCAAAAATAGATATTGAAATAGAATTACTCTTTTCAAAACTTTTTTATATATAAAATTTAAATGTATGGTAAATAAGGTGTCTCAAATCAGTGACAATAAGGGGACAATTAATATGTAATCTTGTTAGAAAATTGGTCATTTTCCTAAGTAAAGTTCCTAATCCTAGGAAAGAAAAATTTACATTTTTATGTCATGTATAAAATACTTCCTCTGGATTGAAATAAGGGCTTTTTAAAAAGAAAAAATATTATTTAAAAACTTGGGTATCAACTTTAGAGGAAGAACTTCTGAAATTAAAAGGAATCACACAGAAATTAAGCATTTAGTTATATGAAAATTTCAACCTTTTATAAAGGCACCCAGAAACCTCAAGGACAGTTAAGATAAAGTTACAAAATAAAATTGTGAAAAACAATTATAGCTTATTAAAAATAAAGACCATTTATGAAAATTGCTTGAGAATAAGAACATTGAAAGCATTTGCCAAAAAGTTCAACACAATAAAATAATTATCAATTTATATTTTGAAACTATTATTGAATTGACAGTACTATAAAATGAGGGCAATGCTATAGGAGAGAAAAGGGTAGAATAAAACAGTGTTTTCATACTTGCTGGTAGTATATAGCAAGTTAATATAATCCTTTAAGGAAGCCGTTTGGCAGTGTTTGCATACTTAAAGTTCAAGATCAGACCTTTTGTCTCAGTTACTAAACTGATAAGAACCCATCCTTAAATCATCTTTATTATAAGGAATGTTTTATGCATGAAATGTTCAGTGGAACATTATTTATAATATACATTCTAATCCTTGTCCTGCATGTTGTTGCCTCCACATGTGCGATTTGCCTCGAGCTCATCCTTCCACAGTGTGCACGTGCACACACACACATCTGTTCTTGGGAACTTTTTCACCAAAGCCTTGTTGATTACTCCCTCTTTTTGGGAATCTAATAAACTATTACTGTGCCAGAATGCTGATTTAGTTTTAGTTTTTAAGATATCCTTAGCTGAAAAATAATTAAGGTTGTCACTTGAGACTCTTTCAAGGATTCTTAGATATAAAAAGGACAGATTTCCAAATAAAAATGCATTGGTAATCAGGCTTAAGAGATTCTTTTTAAGCACCAAAGGTCCACTAAAACTTATAACTAGATCCTACTTTAATTAAATGGCCCTTTACTTCAGTTTACATTGCTGACTTCTCATTCTTTTACACTCTCTTGTCTGGATTAAACACTAAGCTGCCTGCCTATTCCTTCTGTGCCTTGACAAAGAACCTTTCAAAACAAAAAAATTAAAATATTACCCCTTTATCTTACCATAGTAAATTCCCTAACTCATTAAAAAAATTAAGATCAGTCAATCAAGAATATTGACAAACACAACTAAATCAAACATTTTTTAAAGTGTCAAAGTTCCTAAGATAGTAGTCATTCTATTTCAGACTCAGCCTTGCTAATAATAGAAAAATTCTCCCATTGTCTTTTCCACAGTGTTTTTAAACCACATATATTTTGAAAGTATAACCCCCTCTACCACTTTATTCCCACCCCAGTGTTAACTGGTGTATACCTATTTTTCCCTTCCAACTCCCAGGTAGGGAAATTTCAAAAAGATCATTTTTCAAGCCTCTAATGCTGCCTTATACAGTTAAAAGGACTTATGAGGAGTCTAGGTATCTAAGTAAACTTCTAGAATTTATTGCCTGCTTTTGAATAAGAAATGGGGAAAAGCCACATAGTAAAATTAGAAATATAAAAGTTCTTTAAAATAAAATACACATCACAGTAGAAGTTACTTTTCAAAGTTTTTATCTGTTACTCAAAAATCCATACTCTAAATAACTGAAGTAGAAAGTCTTTTAATAGTTTGAAGATGGATCATCTCCAGGTTAGCCAAAAAGTACCAAGAAAAGAGGTTTTCAGACTAAATTAACCTCTTAATGTAAAATAAAATAGTCCAGGGTTTATGTAAGATTTCATTTTCCCAATAAACAGATTAAAAGTATGCCTTCTCTTCTTTCCCCCCAAATACAAATTAACCATTTTTTTAAAGGCACTAGATTCACATTAAATTAAATCATGACTATTCTAGTCCATTTTCCCATCCCAGGTGCAGGTACAGTTTTTTCATTTGCAGATAATTCTGTTTAAAACATCCTCAAGTTAAAATGTTACGATACTTTAATTGAAAAGTTCATTGACTTATAGTGATCATTCTTATCCTAATATGTTTTCTGCTCCTGCTTGAATCCTGTATTCCTGAATCATTCCTTTCCCTTATTCTCCCTTAAATCACCAATTTTGGTTCATAAGTGAGCCTCATGCAAAATTGAGGATAGTATTAGTTGCACTTTGAGATGATAGAGCAACTGCTCTGTCGTAAAGGTGGTTGACCATTCTTCCTTGAACTTTTCCATCACATTTAAAAACCTAAAGTATTTCTGTGTAGCCTATATTGTCTTTTTTACATACATTTCAGAGTAACAATTACAAGCAATATGAAAAATAGCCCACTGTGGCATTATAGTTGAATTGGGAAAATCTTTATCAAAAAAGTAGGCATACTCATTCATAAAGCAGAATGAGTCCGCTTTGTTTTAGAGCTTTCCAGTGTGTGTTTTTCTGCTTCGAAGCTTCAGTTCCAAAAGATCTTCACTGATCATGTTCTCATTGTAAAAACAAAGTACCAATATGGACTCCTATTCTGTCTTAACATCTTCTAATTCTGAAAGGATTACCAGGTCAGATCAGTGTCCTGATGTGACCTTCAAGCTAAACAAAAAGATGAGAGACTCAGTAAAGACTTACTTGGAATTGGGTGAACTCACTGAAACACCTAACATTTCAGTTTCTAGAAACCAAGCCATACTGTAGGCCTCAGGTATCAAGTTCCACAGTCCTTCTAGGTGGTGCTAACCAACATACTTGGGTCAAGGTGGGTCAGAGTGTTTATCAGATATAATCAGAGACGAGAGGTTGGTTTAGATGATAGTGATATCTGTGTTCTGCAGAGGGTCTTCCTGGATGTAGAATGGAGGCACTACTAATGGAAAATCTGAAATTCAGTGCATCTCTTAGTTTTAGAAGAGGAAGGAGGACTCAGCAGACACACCAAAATTGAGCTGCCAGATACCAGTGTTGGGTTCTTGAAAAAAGCCTCTCTCAGCTTAACTTTGTGATTTTCCACATTGTTAGTTAGTATACCTTAAAAATTAGGCCATTTGCTGCTACCCTACGATTATTGTCTTTGTGTACATCATTCCTTATATTGCATTTCTTTTGAAGTTCTTTCCTAGCACACAGTAACTTACTAAGGTGTAAAATGTCATTTATATGGGGATACATCATCCTTACTGGTGTTTACCTGAAGTTAACTATCAACATGTTTTTCAGAACTCTTTTATAGTTTTAATTTTGTTCCTTTGAGTAAAGACATATCTGCATTGGAATGAAAATATTCTGTGTGTCCAATTAAGGCAGGGAGGGGCCCCCATGTGCTTTGAAAAATCAACTGAGCAGAGAGAATAGGGTTGAAAAAAGTAAAGGGACCTAACCAAAATAGGTATTTGAAGAGACAACTCATCTCAGCATACGGAGGGGCTGAGGAATTTACCTATGATTCAGAGATAGAATCCTCCTTAGAAAAAAGATCTGTGTCCAGTTCAGTGCACACATGAATGAATGAGCCTCAAAGATCTTTATCATAAAATAGACAAAGTTGTCCTTGAAAAAGATTAAAGATATCTTTTTATGTTATCATAAAAAATAATTTCACTGAGGTAGCCAAATAGAATCCATTAATAATGTGATTCATTGTTAATATCATCTGTTTCCTGGGATTAATATTAAACATACAAAACTTAGTTTCATAAATAATTGCTTTCTACTGATTGGAGTACAGGGCTGTGGTTCCTGAAAGTAATGGAGAATTGAACAATATAACTTAACACTGCTATTGTGTGTGTTGACTCCAGAAAACCAGTCTTGTAAGTAGTAAATTGTTATAATATTTAGATGTTATACCCAATAAACTGATGATTTGGGGGAAATAGGGAAATTTTTAGAAATGGAACTGTAAACTACTTTCTTTCCATCGTCTGGAACATTTTCTGTAGAATTACAAAAATTTTGAGGGGTTAGGAATATAAAATTCTCAAACTAGTATTAAACTCCTTTTCTCCCTGCCTTATAGCTGTCCACAGATTTACCTATGTTAGTGGTGAACCTTTTTATTTGTACTAACTTGTAGGGTAACAAAACTACTTTCTAAATTCCTAAGTCCAAACTTTTACTCAGTTTAACAGTCTTTGTCCTTTTTTCCCCTGCTGAATAGCAATTCTGTTGTCTACTTTGAAATCTTTCTTGAATTGGTTCATCAAATGAAAACTATAATTCCTTAATTCTTGAGAGACAGCCCTAACTGTTAAGATTTACTTTTGCCTTCCTTGGAGGCAGCATTCCACTTCATATCTAGTGACCTATTGTGTTCCTTTTCTTCTGGTCTCTCCTGTCCCCGGGTATAGCCAGGGAGATGGTTATCAATATAATGTGATGCTTCTTATACTCTGAGAGAAGTTAAATGACCTTGTTCTAATATAGTTCTCTCTCTCACGTTTCCCAGAAACTCAGTGAAGTTAGTGGTGGTAGGGATTACCTCTTCAGAACTGGTAATTTGTATATCATATATGAGGTATAATTTTAGTAGGGGCTTCTGTTACAGTTCCAGAAAAAATTTAAATGGTTAATATGAGATTTTTTTTCAGGCCATCATCTTGCCATAGATAGCCAGTAGGTTAAATATATTATGTTATGTTCTTTCACCAACTTTTATAGACTTAACATTTATCTTGATGTAAGATGAGGTTACTCTAACAACCTTTTTTTTGTAAGTCACTCCTAGTTTCCAGTAATCTTTTTCACCTAGCTAGGAAACTGCACTGCTAACAAACGAGTGTTTTGCTTCTTAGTGATGGCTTCTTGTTTAGGGAAAAGGTGGCCATGGCTTTGCCTTGCACCTGTCTCCATACTTCAGTATTTGCTCATAGACTCTTGAATACTAAGAGCCATTGGATTTTTGATAATTGGACTCCATCTTCGGAACTTACTTTGTTAAGTTAATTTTTCCAAAGATAGAGTATTCAAGGCAGGTAGTATCATATTAGCCCTAAATTCTTTTAACATCTGGCTCAAGGTGGGGACTGAGGTGGATTAGCTTCACCTGGCTCTCCTACTAATGATTTTGGCAGTTGGTAGCATATTCCACAGCACCATGCTGTACTGAAAAACTTACAAATGAACAACCTGATAAATATACATCTGTGGTACCACCTGTCAAAGATGATATGTCTTTGTAGGTAAAAACTTGCTGGCCATCTTGATAACATTATGTTCAAGTTGAATTGTTACATGGTATGATACTAAAGTTTAGCCATAGTGATTTAACATATTAGGTAGAGATTAGCTCTGTCTCTTAGTGCAGAGATTTAAGCATAATTAATTTTAGTATTAATTTCAAGGATTCTAATGCTATAAAATACTCTACTGGAAAAGTGATGTTTTAGGGAACCTCTTCATATTTTTAAGTTTGTTCTGCGTCCGTAACAAATATATCCTCTTTATTCCAAGTTCCGTAGTAATTTAAGATATTTTCATGTGACACCTAGCGGCTCTAAACTATCCACTTGTTTTCTTCTTTAGATATATTTATTTAAAGGATTCTAATGATTTAAATAACAATTACTCTAAAAATATTTTTCACCCTTTATTGTCCTTAAGGCATAGGATCATGGAATATTACACTAGTTTGTACAGCAAAGAAGTCAGTTTTACTGGTTTCTAGCTTTCATTGAGTCTTTATGAATGGAAATTTAGTTAGCAATATATCAATCCTAACATATAATGGTTTGTAAAGTAGTTTGGCTAATTTTTTAGAATTTTCTCATTAGTGTTCACAACTCTTGGGTAGTTGCCACTAGTCTTTCTTCATTATAAAGCTTTCTGAAGAATAACCAATCTTAAAAATAAATCATTCAGATATCTTTAGTGAAATAAATTCTGTGAAAAGTCATCACCCTCCAAAACTATGTGTTAACATAAATATAATGTGCTAAGGCTACCAGAAGGCATCACTAAGTAGTTCTGTGAGATATTTTTAATGACTTCCTTTGCATTTGTACCTATACTTGCTGAAACTTTTCTAAAGAGAATTAGCAATAACTATTGACTGATTGATTTAGAGATTGTTCCTCACTTGTGAAGTTATTTCCTTCACAGACTAAAAACATGACTTGTATCATTCTGTGTTACATAGCATGTTAGAGTTAAGAGTTTACTTCATCTCAATAATTTTAAATTGTTGCTTGTAAAAAATTCTTTTAAGGCTGATAATCCTGAATATGTGCTAATATGTACCAATTTAATATTTTGACATACTAATAATGTATATTTTAAGATTTTCTGTAAACTACCATTTCCCTGAAAGAATGAAATTTGATTTGTTACTATTTAATTGAATATAGATTGGACTTTTATTTACAGAGATTGGGGGAGGCAAGTCAGACATGTAAACTGTTGTTCTTGCTACTTGAAATTATTTATGTGTTAGACTAACTTGTAGGTTTTACTTATGTGTGCTTGACTTTTTAAATTATCTTTTTTCTCCTTTTCTTGAAGATGATACTTGTTGATGCCACTGTTAACATCCTCCTAGCAGAAGATAGTCCTACTGAGAAAATGAGCACTTTGATCATTCAGTCTTTGAACTTTAACCTTTGACTGGAAGTGACCTATAGGCTATGAAGACTACTTCCTTTTTCTGCATTTTTACTCGTGTGCATTCTGGGCGCATGTTGATAGCTGGTTCAGACCAGGCAACTGACATGCTTTTTATTAGTCATACAGTATTAATGCAGGTGTCAGGAAATGTCAAATATAATTCCATTTTTTATTTTTATTTTTTTAACCTTTTGGAAGAGTTCTAGGTCCTCATGTATTGTGCAATAACAATGATTTCCTTGACGGTTTGGGAGCGTTCATTGCCGGCAGTGGACGTACTAACAGGAAAAATTTTCATTAATTCCTGCCACCCAGTGATTAATGCATGACAGGACCTATGAAATGAACTTATTGGTTATAGTGGGATTATAAATAAAGTGAGGGATCCAACATTACTTTGAAAGTCACCCCAACTGTTTATATTTGGATTCTATGCACTGTGATCTTAAGGTTTAACAGCATGAATTAACATGCGTCTTTAAAGGACTGTAATGAAAGATCATTGCGTATTTATTTGTTTATATCTGCTGTCAAATTGTTTTGACGTGGAAGGTTTTCAAGTAACATTGGCAGAGAGGTACAATATGTTATCCCTATGGTGAAATAAATTCATTCGTTGTATATAGTTCCTTAATCTCTGAAGTAAAGGTATGAGTAATATAGGGTATGAATGGTTTAATCAAGGGTTTGTTTTGGAAATAAGAAAAATGGCAGTGATGATTAAATTACTGCAGTCCATAATTTGGGTTTGTTATTTGTACATTAACAGTTTTTCCAAGTATTCCAAGTAGATTACACTCTGTTACTTTCTGCTAGCCATCAGCATGAGCCCTACTGCCTAAACACTATTTCATTTATTTATGTTTGGAAAATCCATGAACATTTTTTGTTTGCGATTTTGTTTCTTTTGTTGTTTTCAGTCAAGTTTGAATGTTACAATACTTTAATTGAAAAACGCTTGTTTTTTCCTGTAAATTTTCTTTACTTGTAAGTATCACTTTGTCTTTCAGTCCTGTACCCTAAAAAAGAAATACATTTTTGACAGAGGCTTAATGTTTTAACAAAAGAGTGTGGACATTTTTATTTTTAAGTTTATGCAAAAGTACACCGTAAAATGGTATGGTTGCTTATTTGTCTCACACAACCATAGTTTTTTCTGGAGGGATTTGTTTTCTTATTGTTTAAAGGACTTTGCTTACAGCTAGATAAAATTTTTCTATAGAAAAAAAGTTGTTGAAAGGTCCAATTCTCAGTACCGTATAAGTTAATGATACTGCAACTAGGCTCTCTTTTTAAAAAATGATTAATGTATTTTATAAATTATCTTTTCACATATGCAAGATCTGTTTCTACTACAATGTTATTTTTACTAATGCCTGTTGTTGCACCCTTTTTGACATATCCTGCAGTGAATATATGAATCAATTTGGGCTTAAAAATAAAAGCCAGTTGGCTGAAATGTTTGAAATACATACCCCAGTAAAACCATCCAATCAATAATTGGCAAGAATATTTAAAAATTTGTTTTTAATCTCTGTATAGATGACATTTTGTAGCTTTGTACATGTTGTTAATTAAGGGCATGTAATTTTACACTCAAAGTATAATTGTTGAACTCAGGGGTGGGTAGACTTCAAAAATATGTCTGCTGTGGAAATAACTTGAAGAAAAAAAAAAAAACTGAAACTATGGCCAGCCACCAAATTGTGGACACTGTTTATACTGATAGTTAGCAACTACCACTTTTTAAAAATCAAAAATATTTTTGTTCTATCTTGACTAAATACACATAGGTTCTCACAATAGTCATTATCGATCTTATTAGTTGGCCTATTTAACCAAGAAAGAAAATGTTTTTTGGAATGCTTTGAACTACTTGGTTTTTAACTGCTTTTTAATATGAAAATTGCAGCTGTAAATTATGTATTTTTCATATTTTACATAACTGCTCTAAACTACTGAAATTGACTTGATCATTTTTGGGGGTGTGGGTGGGGGCTCTCTCTCCATACTGCTGGTCCTCTTACTAAAATCCTTTTATAAAGAAATGACCTGTGACATTTATTCACCAAAGGAATTAATATACCAGGTCAAAGATTAACAATGCTATACTATAGATTAATAGATCGTATATATCCTCAGTTGAGTTTTTTTATACAAATAACAGTATTTTAACATACCTCTCTCTCTCTACTTAGAGATACCATAAAATAAATTAAAATGAAGCAGAGAAAAGTAAAGGAAAACCAGATAATTTCAATACATTTATGGCTTTTAAAGAGAGGAAAGTAAGAAGAAATATCCCTAAAATATAGGAACACCAGCCATTCAAAATTTGCAATCAGATAACTAACCTTATTCATTGCTCCCGTGAACTTAGAAATCATTGAAAACTCTTCTGTACTTAGATTCAATTGATTTTAAATATAAGTTACATTAAAAGTCATAAGACACTTACCTGAGTCATTGCTTTAGGGAGGGCAATTAATGGCTTTGTAATAATAAAAATAATAGTTCTTTGTAATGTGTTGTCGAATGACAACCAGAATACCAAGAAAATGTACATAGCAACCACGCTACTTCCCTCCGCCCTGCATTCCCTTTCTAGGGCCCTGTCTGCTGCCCAGGCCTACAGAATCATACTTTCGTATCTAGACAATATGTACGCTCTCCTTTATTTATTTATTTATTTATTTATTTATTTGAGGGCCATTCTCGTTTGCCAAATTCTGTTAACATGATATGTTCAGTTCCTTATTTTACATGCGTAGATCATGAACTTGGTGCCCTTTCAAAAAAAAAAATGTCAAGTAGGTACTAATGCCACAGAGTAAAGAGAAATGGTTTTCAGATTTCTAAGAGAAATTTTTAAAAGTAAATTTTATGGCTGTTCTCTTAAGGAATTTAATATTCACCGCTGAAGGACTTACATGTAGTGTGTAAATTCCTCCATTTAACAGGGAAAGAAAGCATTTTTTAATCCCCAAAAGAAAATGCTACAAATAGCTTTTATATACAGTTCATCTGGAGAAAGATCTTAAACCCACATTGTTTTGACTACATATATAAATGTTTGGTATAAAGTAGAATAGTTTATTACTTTTTCCTTTCTGAAATTTTAAATATATGCAAAAATACATATCATTAGATTCCGGTGGTGGATAATAATTTCTTCTGATTCTAGAACAGGTATCTAGTGACTACTTAATTGTTCCCAGATTGCATCAAAGATGAATTGACAAATAGTGGAAAAGAGTAGTGATATAAAAATGGTATGTAACTACATATTACTTGTTTCTCGTAATCAAGTCTTATTTTTTTAAAAAGTATTGTTTTTGAGAATTGAGATATTTAAAACTTGTTAAAGCTTCTTCTTGAAATTAGAAGAGAAGAGGAGGTACTGTGTGTTCAAAACTTTTTTTTAATAAAGGATTCAATGTCACTAGTTCTAAGCCTTTATGGTTACTGCTGCTTGTATTCTCGATCTCACTTTCATTTAGTTTTTGTATAAATTTTAGCTGAATGCTTAATATTTTTTATTTGTGTATGTAAGTTGGTTTTCAAAAAGCTAAACCATATGTTTAATTTCTGAGTATTCATTGTTGTCAAATCAGCTGCTGCACTATTCTGTGTTATGCTAATGCCTTTACATGATTAAGATATGTGAAGAAGAGGTCTTTTAATCTGCACCACCTGGCCCTAATCCTCATTGCAGTCTTTGTTTTGTTTGTTTTCCCTCTTTTATTTTTCTGTCTCTCACAGATGTCCAGTGTATCAACCTTCAGCAGTTTCCCTTTCTGATTTCTCTGAATTTTCCTTTCCCTCTCTCCCTCCTGCCTTCCCTCCCGCCTTCCCTCCTCCCTTCTCCTTCCCTTTCCTTTTCTTGAGTATAAGGCATCCAGAGGAGGAAAATCATTAAAATTACATCAGAATTTTTTTTAATAAGACTCCTTCCTATAAATACATATATCTAATACCTAATTTCAGTTCATCAGTAGATGGCTAAATGTATTGAATAATTGACTACTTGATATATGAACTGTTGACTATCATTTAATTCATAAATACCAATATTGAGGGAATTTTGTTCACTTTTTGGATGGTAACTCTCCCAAAGCCAAATTATTACCCAAATAATTAAATTATTTATTTTGGTAAAAGTGTTTTGCCAAGTAAGTTTTTAGACCATTTTGAGATTTGGAACTGTTTCCCCCCCCCAAAAAAAGTTATTTGTATGAGACTTTTGCTTTCTCAGCATAAATTGTGCATTAATTTAAAGACAGGCTTATATACATCATTATCATTAGAGGCCCATGGACTCAAAATAAGTATTTCAAAAAGATCTCTGTCCTTCAAGTTGAAGTTCTCGTTCTGACTGTGGTCCTGATAATTGAGGTGTTTTTTGTTATTTTAATTCCCAATTGTTAGTACTGAGACCTGTATTTGGTGGTGAATCTTTGGAATGATTACATTAATATCTTTTTTTTATGAAGAGGGTTTGGTTTATAAAACTATAGTATCTAAAGACATTTTGAACATGTGGAAGGAATGCCTGAATAGAAGCTGGTGTATCTTAATATAACTAAGGAACTCCAGTTTTTTAAGTTGAGTGCACTTGACTGGGAAAGGAGAAACAGTCCCTAACCTCTTTTTGGCACTTATACTATCATGGTTTTGAGAAAAGTTTGCTCCTACAGTAATTTTAAGCTGTTTTCTCAAAGCGAAAACATGGTTTTGAAACTTACTGGACTTTGGCTTGTTAGGTGTGACATCACTTGTCAGATATCCTCCTACATGGAAAGATTGAATAATCCTGCCTTTCTAATTTTAAAGCCTGAAACAAGACTAAGCAATTTGGTAGATTGTGTCAGTACCATAAAAATGCAAGTCTCTACATAGTTAACCACAGATTGCTAACATAAGTGCAAATTGATTGTCTGGCTTGAGGTAAAATAATTATTCAAATAGATTATTAGGTCAGTTTTCTAGTAGCCAAGAATTAAGTGCATGTTCAAGTTAAAATAGATTTGTTATTTTTGGTTAGTACTGTGTTTCAATATTCAGAAATACAGATTGTACATTGTTTTAATAGGAATGGAAGTTTGTGCTTGAGAACTTGTATAGGGGGGATGTATATATTTTATAAATTCAAGTTGTAAAATATGTAAAGCTACTGCTTTTTAAATAGAATATAAATGTTAAGGCAGACAAATCTATATATTATATATTTTTTAATACATGTATCAAACTTTTGTTAGTTGAATATAAATTGTGTGCTTTATGGCCTTCAGTAACTTTTAATAAAGCAGTTGTCATTGATCTTTTTTCTGTAGACTTGAATACTAAATTGAATAGGTATTAAACCTCTTTGTAATTTATAATAGTGTAGAAGTTTATTTATATAATGGTTCCTCTTTATAAAAGACTAATCTTTAAAGGTCTGTGAAAATAGTAGCATGTCCATGTCCAGAATGAGTGGAACAGAAAGAAGATAGTCACCAAAGCCACTTGTTTGCTTATGTAACAGGTCATCTTTGCTTAGTAGTACAGCGTAGTGTATTTTAGAGGTTCTTCCTGCTTTACATTAAGTCCTGAATAAAGACTGTGCATTTTCAGAAAAGTTGGAAATGGAGACCCAGGTACTTGCTTAGAGTTACTGTGAGTCTTGTATTGCCAGAACCTCAGGTTGTACAGTTAATATGGACATACTGCAAATAATTTATAGGTGCTTTCCTGAGTGTACAAACAGATCAACTAACTTAAATGAGTGACTCCTGAAGCTTTGAAAACAGAGAAGGAAATAACAGGAGGGCATATCTCCACATCTCAGTTATTCCTGGTAGGAAGATAATCAATATGTTCTACTGTTCCTAAGCTTTGCACAGGGGATTTACCTGCCCCAGGAGCATCTTAATCTCATTGGGGTAGCCATACTACTGTAGAACCATCTTACCTCAACAAGCTCTTCCTAAACAACTGAGGGTAGTCACTGGTTAGATAAATGCAAGACCTCCTTTCTTTGTACTTTCATGGCCTTCTCTCCCTTTGTTAAAACCCTTAAAATAATTTCTACCTCATAGAAGGCAGGACTTCTTCCACAGTTGAAGTTACTGTGGATAAATGATTCTGTGGAAGTCCTCCCTATATCCCTAAGTACTTTTCACATTTAACATAACACATAGCAAAATCAAACATGAAGTGAATTGAAGGGTCAGATGACATAGCTAAGAGTTTTCTGTGCTTAGATAATGTTGTCCAAGGCAACAATGGTTCTGTAACTGTCCTGTTGGGAACCCCTGTCAGTCAAATGTGTTAAATTGTTTATGACATTTCTTTTTAATGTTTGCTTAAGGCAAAGTATGTATATAAGTGGGAGTACTTGTGTGTCCTTTCCATTTTATTGGAGTATAGAAATACTTGAATAAGGAAAGTTGAAATAAGAAACTAAGGTAGAAAATACCTTCTCAGAAAATACCTGCCTTCAAGAACCTAATATGGACAGCTATCTCCTGTAGAAAAGATATCCAATTTCACATTTAAAAGTTTTTATCTCTAGTCTTCCAAAAAAGCATATTTCTTATCTTTCCTATCATAATTAGTGGCATTCCTGTCCAAATGTAACATCAAATACTATTTGCTAGTTCTCTGACATTTTCCGTGTCTTAAGTCTTGTTAAACCTATCTTTAAAACTGATTTCTCCCTTCTTCCAGTCTCCGTGACATAAGGCCTTTTACTGCCTGATCCTGTTGTTCCCAGGCTGCTTTTCAGCTGTCCACACACCAGGTTCCACAAGTAGTAGCAAAACAAGACCACCTGTAGTTGGCTAATGTTCTTCCCTATTTCTAGAATTTTCATTATCTGCTTTTCTACCTGAAAGATCCAATTCAAGTATACATATAAGGTTACCTTCATCCTTCCCTCTCCCTACCAGTTTCTTATATCCTGAACAATAAAGACAATGTCTAATTGTGTTTGGTGCCCAGCGTGTAGCATACAGTACCTATCATATACTCTTTTAATAAATGTTTGTTGAATTAACTCGATTGTACTTGTATTTTTATCCTAGTTTTTTTTGAAGAGACTGACTCAGGCACTAGCAGTTTTGAAACATACATCTTAACCACCATCTGTGTGAAATGTAGCAGAACACCCTACCCTTCCTATCCTGGAGAGGTTGGAAAAGTTGCTTTTAAGTACATTATTGAGCATTCTAGATGGGTTTTGCTTTCTTTTATTAAAAACCTTTCTAGATTGGTTTTGTTTCTTGTATCTTTGCCTTCTCTCTGAAGTAAATTGCTTGTCCTGAATGTATTTACAAATTAAGAACATTGTTTTAAACTAAATATGTCTGAGGAGTGCTGGGATTGTAAAGGTAAACCTTACACTCATTAAGGTTAAAAATGAACATTAAGGAAGTACTGACTACCTCTCCTAGGCCAAGAAGAATCGCAGATATAAGAGCATATGTCTTCAAATAGCCTAGGTAATAAGGGAAATAGGAAATAGAAAAATAATGCAATATAAAAAGTGATGAGCCCTGAGAGTTGCAGATAATTGCGACGGTTTCTGACAATCATAGAAATGAGTTGTTTGCAAAGGGTACTGTAATGGCTTGAAAATTGTAAGCTTTGTAGGTGGGTTTTAAGCAAGTACAAAGGTCACAAATACAAGAGCACTAAGAAGAGGCTTGTATGACAGTCAGCCAGAAGGATGATACAGTGGGGGAGCAGCAGCCTAAGGCCGAGTGAATACCAGGCCTTGTGAGTCGGGATAAGATTGAAATTGCTGTTTCAGGTTCTACTAAATAAGAGACTTGAGTCTAGCACTCAGAGTTCCTTTTGTCCTCAAGGCATTTATCATTTAGGAGGAAATTAAGAAACTGAGTCACTAGGCGGGAAATATCACAGGGAAGGTTGCCCCCAAAACAAAGCCCAGGATGTGGCCAAAGTGAAGCGTCGGAATCACTACATAAGCATCCCATCCATCAAAGCGAATTTAAAGCCAGAACCAAGTAGAGCTCACTCCCCAGAGTAAAGGTCACCTGAAGAAACAGGCCTGATTCAGACTTGCACCCTTGAGTTGTTCAGAATATGTCAAACTTTGAACTTGGATAAAAGTAAGGTCTCTTCCTGGCAGTGTCCTTAGGAGGTGACCAGAAGGAAGTGAATGTTGTCTCTGGAGGAAGCTATTTTCTTCTAAGGCCTCAGAATATATATATATGTGATTTATTTAAATACAGTGACCAATACACAAAGGTTATCAATATCTAGGAAAGGACACCGTGATGAAGAACCAGTAGAAACAACAGACCTAAAAAGTGGTGGAGGTGTGGGGTGGGGACAACATGATCTGATGTAGCTTAGTATTCTGTGTACCACACCGTGGTGGGTGCTTTTGAAAAACAAGAACTTGTCTTGTTCGTCTTTACACTCTAAAATATTGAGTGTCTGCCGGGTCCCAAGGAGCTTAGGATCTCGTAGGAAAGACAAATGGGAAATTGAAATATGTGCTACTTGGTGTGAAAGACTAATCACAAGAGTTCTAAGCATCATGACAGGAAAAATTAGCTGTTTAAGGGAGTTGAAAGAATGCAGGGGAAGTTGTATTTGTCAGGCAAACGTGGGAGTGAAGATGAGGGCATCTGAGAAAACAAGTGTAAAAGCATGGAGAGAGAGAACAGTGGAGCATTGAATTTGGATAAGGAAGAGGAAAAATAAGGTAAGGGAAAAATGAGAGCTACCAACATAAAACGTCAGATTATAGAGTTGATTTTTTTTTGTATTTAACATGCTTTTATTTATTATTTATTTTTATTTTTTTAATTTTTCATTAAGGTATTATTGATATACACTCTTATGAAGGTTTCACATGAAAAAACAATGTGGTTACTACATTTATCTATATTATCAAGTCCCCACCCATACCCCATTGCAGTAACTGTCCATCAGTGCAGCAAGGTGCCACAGATCCACTATGTGCCTTCTCTGTGCTATACTGTTCTACCCATGATACCCCACATCATTTGTACTAAACATAATAACCCCTCAATCCCCTTCTTCCTCCCCACCCACCTACCCACACCCCTCCCCGTTGGTAACCACTAGTTCCTTCTTGGAGTCTGAGTCTGCTGCTATTTTGTTCCTTTAGTTTTCTTCTTTGTTATACTCCACAAATGAGGGAAATCATTTGGCACTTGTCTTTCTCTGCCTGCCTGATTTCACTGAGCATAATGTCCTCCAGCTCCATCCATGTTGTTGCAAATGGTAGGATTTGTTTCTTATGGCTGAATAGTATTCCATTGTCTATATATACCACATCTTCTTTATCTCTTCATCTACTGATGGACACTTAGGTTGCTTCCATATCTTGGCTATTGTAAAAAGTGCTGCGATAAACATAGGGGTGCATATGTCTTTTTGAATCTGAGAAGTTGTATTCTTTGGGGAAATTCCAAGGAGTGGGATTCCCGGGTCAAATGTTATTTCTATATTAGTTTTTTGAGGAACCTGCATACTGCTGTCCACAATGGTTGAACTAGCTTACATTCCCACCAGCAGTGTAGGAGGGCTCCCCTTTCTCTGCATCCTCGACAGCATTTGTTGTTCTTAGTCTTTTCGATGCTGGCCATCCTTACTGGTGTGAGGTGATATCTCATTGTGGTTTTAGTTTGCATTTCCCTGATAATTAGTGATGTGGAGCATCTTTTCATGTGTCTGTTGGCCATCTGAATTTCTTCTTTGGAGAACTGTCTCTTCATATCCTCTGCCCATTTGTTAATCAGGTTATTTGCTTTTTGGGTGTTGAGGCATGTAAGTTCTTTATATATTTTGGATGTTAACTCCTTGTCGGATATGCCATTTACAAAAAATATATTCTCCCATACTGCAGGATGCCTTTTTGTTCTGTTGATGGTGTCCTTTGCCATACAGAAACTTTTTAGTTTGATGCATTCCCATGAGTTCATTTTTGCTTTTGTTTCCCTTACTCTAGGAGATGCGATCAGGAAGAAGTGGCTCATGCTTATATTCAGGAGATTTTTGCCTATGTTGTCTTCTAAGAGTTTTATGGTTTCATGACTTACATTCAAGTCTTTAATGCATTTCGACTTTGCTTTTGAATATGGGGTTAAACAATAAAATAGTTTCATTCTCTTGCATATAGCTGTCCAGTTTTTCAAACATCAGCTGTTAAAGTGGCTGTCATTTCCCCAGTGTATGTCCATTGCTCATTTATCATATATTAATTGACCATATATGGTTGGGTTTATATTCGGGCTCTCTATAGTCGGTACAATTGGTCTATGGGTGTGTTCTTGTGCCAGTACCAAATTGCCTTGATTACTGTGGCTTTGTAGTAGAGTTTGAAGTTGGGGAGCATAATCCCCCCAGCTTTTTTCATCCTTCTCAGAATTGTTTTGGCTATTCAAGGTCTTGTGGTTCCATATGAATTTTAGAACGATTTTCTCTAGTTTGTTGAAGAATGCTGTTGGTATTTTGATGGGAATTGCATTGAATCTATAGATTGCTTTAGGCAGGATGGCCATTTTGATAATATTTTTTCTTCCTATCCATGAGCATGGGATGTGCTTCCATTTATTGGTATCTTCTTTAATTTCTCTCACGAATGTCTTGTAGTTTTCAGAGTATAGGTCTTTCACTTACTTGGTTAGGTTTATTCCTAGGTATTTTATTCTTTTTGATGCAATTGTGAATGGAATTGTTTTCCTGATTTCTCTCTCTGCTAGTTCATCATTAGTGTCTAGAAATAGAACAGATTTCTGTGTATTTATTTTGTATCCCGCAACTTTGCTGAATTTAGATATTAGATCTAGTAGTTTTGTAGTGGAATCTTTGGGGTTTTTCATGTACAATATGTCATCTGCAAACAGGGACAGTTTGATTTCTTCCTTACCAATCTTGATGCCCTTTATTTCTTCATGTTGTCTGATTGCCAGGGCTAGGACCTCCAGTACTCTGTTGAATAGAAGTGGGGAAAGTGGACGTCCTTGTCTTGTTCCCAATCTTGGAGTAAAAGCTTTCAGCTTCTTGCTGTTAAGTATGATGTTGGCTATGGGTTTATCATATATGGCATTTATTATGTTGAGGTACTTGCCCTCTATACCCATTTTGTTGAGATTTTTTATCATGAATGGATGCTGAATTTTGTCAAATGCTTTTTCAGCATCCTTGGAGGTGATCATGTGGTTTTTGTCCTTTTTGTTGATATGCTGGATGATGATGAATTTTCAAATGTTGTACATACTTGCATCCCTGGAATAAATCCTACTTCATCATAATGGATGATCTTTTTGATGTATTTTTGAATTCAGCTTGCTAATATTTTTGCATCTATGTTCATCAGGGATATTGGTCTGTAATTTCCTTTTTTTGTGGTGTCTGCCTGGTTTTGGTATTAGAGTGATGTTGGGCTCATAGAATGAGTTTGGGGGTATTCCCTCTTCTTCTACTCTTTGGAAAACTAAGGAGGATGGGTATTAGGTCTTCACTAAATGTTTGATAAAAGTCAGCGGTGAAGCCATCTGGTTCAGGTGTTTTGTTCTTAGGTAGTGTTTTGATTACCAGTTCAATTTCTTTGCTGGTAATTGGTCTATTCAGATCTTCTGTTTCTTCCTTGGTCAGCCTTGGAAGGGTGTATTTTTCTAGAAAGTTGTCCATTTCTTCTAGGTTATCCAGTTTGTTAGCATATAATGTTTCATAGTACTCTCTCATAATTCTTTGTATTTCTGTGGTATCCATAGTGACTTTTCCTTTCTCATTTCTGATTCTCTTTATGTGTGTAGACTCTCTTTTTTTCTTGATAAGTCTGGCTAGGGATTTATCTATTTTGTTTCTTTTCTCGAAGAACCAGCTCTCGCTTTCATTGATTCTTTCTATTGTTTTATTCTTCTCAATTTTATTTATTTATGCTCTAATCTTTATTGTGTCCCTCTTTCTACTGACTTTGGGTTTCATTTGTTCTTCTCTTTCATTAATTGTGAGTTTAGACTGTTTATATGGGACTGTTCTTCTTTCCTGAAGTAGGCCTGTATTGTAATATACTTTCCTCTTAGCACAGCCTTGGCTGCGTCCCACAGATTTTGTGGTGTTGAATTATTGTTGTCATTTGTCTCCATATATTGCTTGTTCTCTGTTTTTATTTGGTCATCAATCCATTGGTTATTTAGGAACATGTTGTGAAGCTTCCATGTGTTTGGGGGATTTTTTGTTTTCTTTGCGTAATTTATTTCTAGTTTCATACCTCTGTGGTCTGAGAAACTGGTTGGTACAATTTCAATCTTTTTGAATTTACTGAGGTTCTTCTTGTGGCCTAGTGTATGATCTATTATTGAAAATATTCCATCTGCACTTGAGAAGAATGTGTATTCTGCTGCTTTTGGATGTAGAGTTCTGTACATGTCTATTAGGTCCATCTGTTCTAATGTGTTGTTCAGTGCCTGTGTGTAATACTTATTTTCTGTCTGGTTGATCTGTCCTTCAGAGTGAGTGGAGTGTTGAAGTCTCCTAGAATGAAGGCATTGCGTTTTATTTCCCCTTTTAATTCAGTTAGTATTTGTTTCAAATATATAGGTGCTCCTGTGTTGGGTGCATAGATATATATAATGGTTATATCTTCTTGTTGGATTGTCCCCTTTATCATTATGTAATGTCCTTCTTTGCCTCTTGTGCCTTTCTTTCTTTTGAAGTCTATTTTGTGTGGTACAAATACTGCAACTCCTGCTTTTTTCTCTCTATTAGTTGCATGAAATATCTCTTTTCATCCCTTCACTTTTAGTCTGTGTATGTCTTTGGGTTTAAAGTGAGTCTCTTGTAGGCAGCATATACGTGGGTCTTTTTTTTTTTTTATCCATTCAGTGACTCTATGTCTTTTGATTGGTGCATTCAGTCCATTTACGTTTACGGTCATTATCGATAGGTATGTACTTGTTGCCATTGCAGGCTTTAAGATTCATGGTTACCGAAGGTTCAAGGTTAACTTCCTTACTATCTAAGAGTCTAACTTAACTCACTTAATAAGCTATTACAAACAACAATCTAAAGGTTCTTTTCTTTTTCTACTCCTTTTTCTTCCTCCTCCATTCTTTATATATTAGGTATCATATTCTGTACTCTTTGTCTATCCCTTGATTGACTTTGGGGATAGTTAATTTAATTTTGTATTTGTTTAGTATTTAGCTGTTCTACTTTCTTTACTGTGGTTTTATTACCTCTGGTGATAGCTATTAAACCTTAGGAACACTTCCATCTATAGCAGTCCCTCCAAAATACACCGCAGCGATGATTTGTGGGAGGTAAATTCTCTCAGCTTTTGCTTATCTGGAAATTGTTTAATCCCTCCTTCAAATTTAAATGTTAATCTTCCTGAATAAAGTAATATTTTGAGTAAAATAATCTTAAAGTAAAGGTTTGAGGCCCTTCTGCTTCATTGCATTAAATACATCATGCCACTCCCTTCTGGCCTGTAAGGTTTCTGCTGAGAAGTCTGATGACAGGATAGGCTGATGGGCTTTCCTTTGTAGGTGATGTTATTTCTGTCTCTGGCTGCTTTTAGTACTCTGTCCTTATCCTTGATCTTTGCCATTTTAATTACTAGGTGTCTTGGTGTTGTCTTCCTTGGGTCCCTTGTGTTGGGAGATCTGTGGATCTCCTTGGTTTGAGAGACTGTCTCCTTCCCCAGATTGGGGAGGTTTTCAGCAATTACCTTCTCAAAGACACTTTCTATCCCTTTTTGTCTCTCTTCTTATTCTGGTACCCATATAATGCGAATATTGTTCTGTTTGGATTGGTCACACAGTTGTCTCAATATTCTTTCATTCTTAGAGATCCTTTTTTCTCTCTGTGCCTCAGCTTCTTTATATTTCTCTTCTCTAGTTTCTATTTTGTTTATGGTCTCCTTCACCGTATCTAATATGCTTTTAATACCCTCCATTGTGCTCTTCAGTGATTGCATCTCCATCCAGAATTCATTCCTGAATTCTTGAATATCTTTCTGTACCTCCATGAGCATGTTAATGATTTTCATTTTGAACTCCCTTTCAGGAAGATTCATGAGTTCCATGTCATCTTTCTCAGGAGTTATATTAATTTTACTTTGAACCAGGTTCCTTTGGCGTTTCATATTTGTATATGGTGCCCTCTAGTGTTCAGAAGCTCTACTCTCTGGAGCTGCTCAGCCCCTGAAGCAATGTCGGGGGTCACAGGAGAGTGGTATTGGTGCCTGTGGGGAGGAAAGAGCTGTTTCCTGCTTCCCGACTCTATGCCTGTCTCCAGTGCCTGAATCAGTGCACCGAGCACACAGGTATAAGCCTCTGTGCTTTGCTTTTGTAGTTGCTGTAGACAGATCTTCCCTCTGGCTGGCCTAATGTCAGGGTAGGTTTTGCCAGTTTGAGAGGCAGGTGGGGCTGGCTAGGAGAAAGGTGCAGTAGGCTGCGTATCACGGAGGGGGTCCTTGGAACTGTATAGCCAGCCAGGGAGCTGGAGCACATGGAAATCATGAAAGCTCCCAACCTGCTGGGCAGATTGCACCTGGAGAATTTTGTCTACCTGTCCTTTCTCTTGAGAGCAGTAAGCTCTGTGCAATCCTTGCCCCTTCAGCAGCCCTTTTGCTAAGGGCTTCCCTGTTAGGAAGTCTCTCAGACTGCTCGCCTTTCTTTTGTCCTAGAGCAGCCAGACATGGATCCCTGCTTTCCACAAGCGGCTGGAATCTCAGTCTCTCCAGGAATTCTGCCCGTCTTAGCTTTGCAATCCCCTAATCATGATAGTATCATGAAAGTATCATGAAATGTAGGTTTGTGCTCCCAGAGCAGATCTCTGGAGTTAGGTACGCAGTAGTCCCAGGCCTCCCCTCTCTCCCCACTCCATTTCTCTTCCTCCTGCCGCCGAGCTGGGATGGAAGAAGGGCTTGGGTCCCAGCGGGCCACAGCACTGGTATGTTACCCTGTTCCATGAGTTCTGCTCTTTTCTCCAGGTATATGCAGTCTGGCGCCGTTCTCTTTCCTGTTGCTCTTTCAGGATTCGATGTATTAATTATATTTTCATATTATATGCAGTTTTAGGAGGAAGACTCTGCCTCACCACTCATGCCGCCATCTTTATAGAGTTGATTTTGTCTCATGTGCAATAGGAACTGAGGGAATCAAATGTGAACTTGAGAAAAATTACCTTGGCTTTATTCTGGAGAGTGTTGGAAGGGTCACAAACCTGCAAGAGGGCAAAAAAATGAGGCTTTATTGGTAATCAGACAAAGGATGGTGACTTGGATTTATTATAAAGTATTAGCATATTGACAGACATGCATCAGTGAAACAGAAGCGAAAACCTAGAAATTGATTTTCAAAGAAGATGCCAAGGCCCTTAAAGGGGGAAAGAAGAATACATTCAGCAAGTGGTACCAGAGCATTTGGAAAGCAATTCGCCAAAATAAAAACCTTACCTCACACCATATATAAAAATTAACCCACATGAATCATTAATTATGATTTATGATAAAGAGTAAAAACAAACTTGAATAAAATAGGAAAAAAACTGAGATCTTAGGCTTGGCAGATTTCTTAACTGTTACACATTAAAATTTATGAAGTGGACTCATCAAAATGTAAAACTTAGGCTTTTCAAAAGATAAACTGAAAGGGCAAAAGACTGTTTTTGAAAAATATATCTCTGCTAAAGAACTTGTATTTAGAATATTTTTTAAACTTAAAATCCAGTAATGAAGCAAGCAACCCATTTTAAAAATGGACAAGTTTTATGAATTTTATTTACTTGAACTGATTACTGAAGAAAACCTAGAGATGGCAAATAAGCACATGAAAAGCTGCTAAACTTCATTAGTCATTAGCAGAATACCAATGGAAACCATGAAATATCACTGCACACCCACTGCATTGACCATACCAAGTTTTGGCAAGGTTGTGGAACAGCAGGGACTTTTCTGCACTACTGATGGCAATGTAGAATTATATAACCACTTTGGAAAACAGTCTCGTGGCAGCTTAAAAAGTCAAATATACCTAGTATACAAATCAGCCATTTCACTCCTAGGTTTTACCCAAGAGAAGAGAGCACATGTCCACACAAAAATACAAGCACTTGTACACAAATGCTTGTATCAACTTTGTAAAATACCCATACTGGAAACATCCCAAATATCCATTAATAGGTGAGTGGGTAGACAAATTTGGTATATCCATGCAATGGAATACAGCTGCAATACGAAATGAACACAGTGATACATGCAACAGTATTGATAAATTTCTATTATGCTGACTGAAAATACTCAAGGAAAAGACTACATACTGTATGGTTTTATTTATATAAAATTCTGGAGACTGAAACTTAGTTATAGGGACAAAAATAAGATGAATGGATATGGGGTGGTGGGAATAAACTTGGAGGTAATGGATATTATGTTCTTGATTAGTTTCATAGATGAATATGTATATCAAAACACTAAATCGCACACTTTAAATATTTGTATCTTATTGAACATTATACCTCAGTTAGAATTAGGAGACTGTCAGTAATAAAGACAAAGGATGACAATGGCCTGAAATGCAGTAACAGAGTGGACAAATTCAACCATAATCAGCTTGCCCCAAACCACAGTTTAATAGTGGTGGAGCAGGAATTTAAACTTGTGTCTGACTGTCTCAAAAACCCAGGCTCTAAGTCAATATTCTTATCATTAAAAGGCCTCCATGTTTTTGGCTTGGACAACTGAGAGTGACTCTCATGCTCACACACAAGGAGGAGAAGCAGATTTGGGGAAGAGATATGTTGGTATTCCACCATAGCACCAAGTATGGTAGCTTATATAGTGGATATGTGAGCTAAATTTTTTATATGGCAAAGGTAATGATGTATTTAGTTTGATCTAATTTTACATAGTTCATGAGCTTATTGTCTGTTGACTAATGACTGGGAAGGAACTTAATATTTTCTAGTCAATTAACCTAACCAATGAAATATTTCTCAACATCTTTGAGGTGATCACACCTGATCACCTTCACTGACAGGAATTAACTCAGAAACTCTATTTTGCAAAAAGAGTAAGCTGTATTATTAGAAAGTTACTTCTTCTGAACTGAAATCTACTTCCATTACTCTCTCTTCTGGGTTTAATTGTTTCCCCAAAAAAAGATATGTTGAAGTTCTCTTAGTACCTCAGAACATGAACATATTTGGAAGTAGAGTCATTGAAGATGTACTTAGTTCAGGTAAGGTCATGCTGGAGTTGGGTAGACCATAATCCAGAATAGTAGAAGACACAGACAGGCACATGAGGAGAGAAATACCATGTAACAATGGAGTCATGCATCTATAAGCCACGGACACTAAGGATTGCTGGGAATGACAAGAAACTGGAAGAGGCAAGGAATGATTCTTGCCTAGAACCTTTGGAGAGTTCATGATCCTACTGACCCCTGATCTCAGAAGTCTAGCTCCAGAACTGTGAGAGAATAAATGTCTTGTTTTAAGCCATCCAGTTTGTGGTAGTTTGTTAACAGCAGTCATAAACTGATACACATAATCCATCTCTCTCTCTTTTTTTTTTCTAGTTTTGCCTTCTGGGGACACAGAATAGATTTAGTTCCTTCTCTAGTAATTTCTACATGTTTCGAGAACATACTTCTTTTTCAGGAAAATATTTCCATCATGGTTTTTACATGATACATTTTCACATCCTTTCATCATTCTTTTGCAGAGTCAAAGATTTTCAAAGTGCTTTAAAATATGGTAACAGAATTGACCTTACTACTCCAAATAGTTTGATATACAAAAGAGAATGGAATTTGCTTTCTGGTTTAGGCCAGGGATTTTCAAGCTGTTTCTCAGAGCTCTAGGAATTCCTTGGAGGTACCTCAGGGGTACACTTGAATGTATTTTATATTGATATTCTGCATGAGTTTGTGTTAAGAGAAAGTTTGCTGTTTTAGAACAAGTTTGAAAAACACTGGTTTAGACACTACTTTTAATAACATCTTACTGAATTCACTTTTTTTTGCTAGCCGCATCACATATTCTGACTGGTAAATATCTTTCATTTTGCTTATATCTGTGTAGGTTTCTCTTTTGGGGGGCATGCGGGGTGGTTTCCAAATACAGTATGTCACTTATTCCTATAAGATGTCAGTCATCTTGTTAGTTCTGCCATTCTCTCCAACCTTGTGTTTTGTTCTTATTCTATCATGCAGATATCCTCTCTCCCTCCACTTCAATATTGCCTCTGAACATTTCTGCATCGTTTCAATGTTTAAAAAGCAAGCTAAAGTCACGAGCCCAAAGCATCTTATTAAGTGTCTGCAGCTCAGTGTGTTATTTAAAAATTTTAACTACTATCTAATATTTCTCTGTCAAACATC
The DNA here is from genome assembly GCF_030020395.1 of Manis pentadactyla. Classification (NCBI taxonomy): domain Eukaryota; kingdom Metazoa; phylum Chordata; class Mammalia; order Pholidota; family Manidae; genus Manis; species Manis pentadactyla. The sequence goes on from NC_080021.1 coordinate 63,607,680, forward strand.
AGAAACTATTATAACTCAGGTCATATTTCTATATAGCTTTATTAAAGAAAGATCATGTTGGTTATCCTGGTGCAACTTGTTCTTGGTGAGCTTATGTTGATTCCAAAGTGGTCATTCCTTTGTTTTCTGTTTGGATCACTGAATTCTGCTTATTGTTATGTGATTTCTGATCTGTTGATACGTATACACTCCAGTCCAAAAAAAAAATGTATCTCGAGTGACTGTACGGTGAGTGTGGCTGGTTGTGGAGGGTGTACTGCTCCCATCTCCCTTAATGAAATAACTTGCTGGTCAGGTGCAAGCAATGCGTTAGCTGGTGTGTCCTCAAAACCTAACCTTCCAGGATCTGCTCAGTTTCAGAGCCAAGGCCACACTGTTCCCATGCAGCCCCTAGCCAATACCTAAGCATACTGGGAACCTGGCCATTTCTACCCAGTGTGGGACTGCTCTAATAGGTAATTCTCTAGAACTTCCCATTAGGTTGAGACCTTGTCAGTTTGCATTTTAGTCTGATGCTCTCCCTTCCCAACTTGGCTTTCTCCCCTTTCCCTTCACTGGTATCAGAACTGGATTGTGGTTTGATTTTCCCAGCCTGGCCCTCCTTTATCTTTCACAAGTACTACACACACCCTTCTCCCCCAACAAATTCCTTGCCTTCATAACTCCAGTGTCTGCTTCCTCATGACCCTAATCAACGTAGTTGGTACTGGATGTTATTAAGGTGATAAGATAGAGTTTTGAGACCTAATAATTCACTGTCTCCTTGACTTTGAGGACCCCCCCTTAAGGGACATTTGGGGCATAAATAGTAATATGTTATAGAGTCAGTACTTGTCTTCTTTGTGCTGTACTGCCTTCCCCATGACCCACCTACATTATGTGTCTTAATCATGATGCCCCTTAATCTCCTTCTCCCTCCCTCCCCACCCATGCTGCCCAGCCTCTTCCCTTTGGTAACTGCTAGTCCCTTCTCAGAGTCTATGAGTCTCCTGCTGTTTTGTTCCTTGAGTTTTGCTTCATTGTTGTACTCCACAAATGAGTGAAATCATTTGCTACTTGTCTTTCTCCACCTGGCTTATTTCACTGAGCATAATAACCTCTAGGTCCATCCATGTTGCTGCAAATGGTATGATTTGTTTTCTTCTCATGGCTGAATAATAGTCCATTGTGTATATGTACCACCTCTTCTTTATCCATTCATCTACTGATGGACATTTATGTTGCTTCCATATCTTGGCTATTGTAAATAGTGCAGCGATAAACATAGGGGTGCATATGTCTTTTTGAATCAGGGATTTTGTTTTCTTTGGGTAAATTCCTTGGAGTGGAATTCCTGGATCAAATGGTATTTCTATTTTGAGTTTTTTGAGGAACCTCCATACTGCTTTCCACAATGACTGAACTAGTTTACATTCCTACCAGCAGTGTAGGAGGGTTCCCTTTCTTCACATCCTTGCCAGCGTTTGTTGTTTGTCATCTGGATGTTAGCCATCCTAACTGGTGTGAGGTGATATTTCATTGTGGTTTTAAATTGCATTTGTCTGATTATTAGCAATGAGGAGCATCTTTTCATGTGTCTGTTGGCCATCTGAATTTCTTTGGATAATCGTCTGTTCACCTCCTCTGCCCATTTTTTAATCAGATTATTTCCTTTTTGTTTGTTGATGCATGTGAGCTCTTTATATATTTTGGATGTCAACCCCTTATTGGATATGTCATTTATGAATACATTCTCCCATACTTTCGATGGCTTTTTGTTCTACTGATGTTATCCTTTGCTGTACAGAAGCTTTTTAGTTTGATATAGTCCCACTTGTTTATTTTTGCTTTTGTTTACCTTGCCCAAGGAGATATGTTCATGAAAAAGTTGCTCATGTTTATATTCAAGAGAGTTTTGCCCCTTTTTCTCCTGAGAGTTTTACGGTTTCATGACTTACATTCAGGTTTTTGATCCATTTTTTGAGTTTACTTTTGTGTATAGAGTCAGACAGTAATCCAGTTTCATTCTCTTCCATGTAGCTGTCCAGTTTTGCCAATACCAGTTGTTGAAGAGGCTGTCATTTTCCCCATTGTATATCCATGGCTCCTTTATTGTATATTAATTGACTATATATGCTTGGGTTAATATCTGGACTCTTTGGTTCCATTGGTCTATGGGTCTTCTAGTACTGTGTTGAATAGGAGTGGTGAAAGTGGGCACACTTGTCTTCTTCCTAATCTTAGAGGAAAAGTTTTCAACCTTTCACCATTGAATATATATACTGTGGTCTTGTCACATATGGCATTTATTATGTTGAAATACATTCCTCCCACACCAGTTCATCATGAAAATGTGTTGAATTTTGTCAAATGCTTTTTCTGTATCTATCAAAATGATCATGATTTTTATCTTCCATTCTGTTAATATAATGTATTACATTGCTTGATTTGTGTATGTTGAATCATCACTGCCCTCTAGGTATGAATCCTACTTGATCATGGTGTGTTATGATCCTTTTCATGGGCTGTTGAATTTGGCTTGCTGATATTTCCTTGAGAATTTTTACATCTATATTCATCAGTGATACTGGCCTGTAGTTTTATTTCTTGTGTCTTTTTCTGGCTTTGTTATCAGGATAATGCTGGCCTCATAAAATGAGTTTGGGAGTGTTCCCTCCTCTTCAGTATTTTGGAGGAGTTTGAGAAAAATTGGCATTAAATCTTCTTTTAAATGTTTCATAGAATTCACCATAGGAAAACATCTGGTCCTGGCCTTTTTTAATTGGGAGATTTTTGATTACTGATTCAGTCTCCTTATTCTTTATTGATCTGCTCAGATTTTTAATTTCATAATTCAGTTGTAAGTTGTATGTTTTTAGGAATTTCTTCTACTTCATCCAATTTGTTGTCATATAATTGTTAATAATCTCTTATGATCCCTTGTATTTTGTGGTATCATTTGCAATATCTCCTCTTCAATTTCTGATGTTATTTTTAAGTCTTCTCCATTTCTTAGTCTAGCAAACAGTTTGTCAATTTTGTTTATCTTTTCAAAACACCAACTCTTACCTTCACTGAGCTCATCTGTGGTCTCTACTTCTACTCCAATCTTTATTATTTCCTTCCTTTTGTTAACCTCAGGCTTAACTTGTTCCTATTTTTCTAGTTCCTTGAGGTGTAAAGTTAAGTTGTTTATTTGAGATCTTTTTTCTGAATGTGCTTATCACTGTTAACTTCCCTCTTAGAATTGCTGTTGCTGCATCCCAAAAAGTTTGTTAGGCTGTATTTCCATTTTTGCAAGCTTCAAGAGTTCTTATTTTCCCTTTTGATTTCTTCTGTGATCCACTGGTTGTTCAGGAGTGTAATGTTTAATTTCCACATTTTTATGAATCTTCCAGTGTTCGTCCATTGATTTCTAGTTTTATACCATTGTGGTCAGAAAAGATACTTTGTATTATTATATTCTTATTAAACTTGTTAGTACTTATTGTACCTATGCAATTGAGAAAAATGTGTATTCTACTGCTGTTAAGTTGAATGTTCTATATACATCTGTTAGGTCTATTTGGTCTGAAGTATGGTTCAAGTTCAACATTTCCATATTGGTTTTCTGTCTGGATGGTCTATGCATTGTTGGAAGTAGCATACTAATGTCCCCTACTCTTATTGTATTACTGTGTATTTCCCTTCTGTTAGAAATATATCTTTTATTATTTACTTAATATATTTTAGGTGCTCTGATGTTGGGTGCATATATATTTACAATTATTTTATCCACTTGATGAATTCACCTCTTTGTCTTTATATAATGACTTTTTTTGGTCTTTTGTTACAGTTTTTGAGTTATAGTATATTTTGTCTGATATAAGCTACCCTTATCTCTTCTGGTTTCCATTGGCATGGAATATCCTTTTCCATCTCTTTGCTTTGAGCTTATGTGTAAAGCTGAGGTGAGCATCTTGAGGCAGCATGCAGTTGGATCTTCTTTTGTTATTCACCCAGCCACTCTATATCTTTTGATTGGAAAATTTAATTCATTTACATTTATAGTAATTATTGATGAGTAAGGAAATAATGTCATCTTAATTGTTTTCTGGCTCTTTTATAGTTTCTTGTTCCTTTCTCTCTTACTGCCTTTGTGAATTGATGATTTCTGTAGTGGTATGCTTTGATTCCCTTGTTTTTATCTTTTGTGAGTATACTGTAGGTTTTTTGCTTGTGGTTACTATGGCTTAAGTAAAATGTCTTCTATATGTAACAGTGTATTTTAGGCAGATTACAGCTTAACATTGATCACATACAAGTGCTCTACCCTATCATAAGTCTCTGTCTATTTTAATGTCAGGATTTGTTTGTTTGTTTTTCAGGTATGCTTTAAATCTTTTTTGTTTGTTTGTTTGTTTATATACATTTTTTTATTTTGGTATCATTAATCTACAATTACAGAAAGAACATTATGTTTACTAGATTCCCCCCTTCACCAAGTCCCCCCCACATACCCCTTCACAGTCACTGTCCATCTGCGTAGTAAGATGCTATAAAATCACTACTTGTCTTCTCTGTGTTACGCAGCCCTCCCCGTGCCCCCCACGTACTATACATGCTAATCGTAATGCCCTCTTTCTTTTTCCCCGCACTTATCCCTCCCTTCCCACCAATCCTCCCCAGTCCCTTTCCCTTTGGTAACTATTAGTCCATTCTTGGGTTCTGTGCTTCTGCTGCTGTTTTGTTCCTCCCTTTTCCTTTGTTCTTATACTCCACATATGAGTGAAATCATTTGATACTTGTCCTTCTCCACTTGGCTTATTTCACTGAGCATAATACCCTCTAGCTCCATCCATGTTGTTGCGAATGGTAGGATTTGTTTTTTTCTTATGGCTGAGTAATATTCCATTGTGTATATGTACCACATCTTCTTTATCCATTCGTCTACTGATGGACATTTAGGTTGCTTCCATATCTTGGCTATTGTAAACAGTGCAGCGATAAACATAGGGGTGCATCTGTCTTTTACAAACTGGAGTGCTGCATTCTTAGGGTAAATTCCTAGAAGTGGAATTCCTGGATCAAATGTTATTTCTATTTTGAGCATTCTGAGGAACCTCCATACTGCTTTCCACAATGGTTGAACTGATTTACATTCCCACCAGCAGTGTAGGAGGGTTCCCCTTTCTCCACAACCTCGCCAACATTTGTTGTTGTTTGTCTTTTCGATGATGGCAATCCTTACTGGTGTGAGGTGATATCTCATTGTGGCTTTAATTTGCATTTCTCTGATGATTAACGATGTGGAGTATCTTTTCATGTGCCTGTTGGCCATCTGGATTTCTTCTTTAGAGAACTGTCTGTTCAGCTCCTCTGCCCATTTTTTAATTGGATTATTTGCTTTTTGTTTGTTGAGGCATGTGAGTTCTTTATATATTTTGGAAGTCAATCCTTTATCGGATCTGTCATTTATGAATATGTTCTCCCATACTGTAGGATACCTTTTTGTTCTATTGATGGTGTCCTTTGCTGTACAGAAGCTTTTCAGCTTGATACAGTCCCACTTGTTCATTTTTGCCTTTGTTTCCCTTGCCCAGGGAGATTTGTTCATGAAGAAGTCACTCATGTTTATGTCCATGATTTTTGCCTATGTTTTTTTCTAAGAGTTTTATGGTTTCATGACTTACATTCAGCTCTTTGATCCATTTTGAGTTTACTTTTCTGTATGGGGTTAGACAGTGATCCAGTTTCATTCTCTTACATGTAGCTGTCCAGTTTTGCCAGCACCGTCTGTTGAAGAGACTGTCATTTCCCCATTGTATGTCCATGGCTCCTTTATCAAATATTAATTGGCCATATATGTTTGGGTTAATGTCTGGAGTCTCTATTCTGTTCCACTGGTCTGTGGCTCTGTTCTTGTGTCAGTACCAAATTGTCTTGATTACTGTGGCTTTGTAGTAGAGCTTGAAGTTGGGGAGCGAGATCCCCCCCACTTTATTGTTACTTCTCAGGATTGCTTTGGCTATTCGGGGTCTTTGACAGTTCCATATGAATTTTTGAACTATTTGTTCCATTTCATTGAAGAATGCTGTTGGTAATTTGATAGGGATTGCATCGAATCTGTATATTGCTTTGGGCAGGATGGCCATTTTGACGGTATTAATTCTTCCTAGCCAGGAGCATGGGATGAGTTTCCATTTGTTAGTGACCTCTTTAATTTCTCTTAAGAGTGTCTTATAGTTTTCAGGGTATAGGTCTTTCACTTCTTCGGTTAGGTTTATTCCTAGGTATTTTATTCTTTTTGATGCTATTGTGAATGGAATTGTTTTCCTGATTTCTCTTTCTATTAGTTCATTGTTAGTGTATAGGAAAGCCACAGATTTCTGTGTGTTAATTTAGTATCCTGCAACTTTGCTGAATTCCGGTATTAGTTCTAGTAGTTTTGTAGTGGAGTCTTTAGAGTTTTTTATGTACAATATCATATCATCTGCAAATAGTGACAGTTTGACTTCTTCTTTACCAATCTGGATTCCTTGTATTTCTTTGTTTTGTCTGATTGCCGTGGCGAGGACCTCCAGTACCATGTTGAATAACAGTGGGGAGAGTGGGCATCCCTGTCTTGTTCCCGATCTCAGAGGAAAAGCTTTCAGCCTCTCGCTGTTCAGTATGATGTTAGCTGTGGGTTTATCATATATGGCCTTTATTATGTTGAGGTACTTGCCCTCTATGCCCGTTTTGTTGAGAGTTTTTATCATGAATGGATGTTGAATTTTGTCGAATACTTTTTCAGCATCTATGGAGATGATCATGTGGTTTTTGTCCTCCTTTTTGTTGAGGTGGTGGATGATGTTGATGGATTTTCAAATGTTGTACCATCCTTGCATCTCTGGGATGAATCCCACTTGGTCATGATGTATGATCCTCTTGATGTATTTTTGAATTCGGTTTGCTAATATTTTGTTGAGTATTTTTGCATCTACATTCATCAGGGATATTGGTCTGTAGTTTTCTTTTTTGGTGGGGGTCTTTGCCTGGTTTTGGTATTAGGGTGATGTTGGCTTCATAGAATGAGTTTTGGAGTATTCCCTCCTCTTCTATTTTTTGGAAAACCTTAAGGAGAATGGGTGTTATGTCTTCTCTGTATGTCTGATAAAATTCCGAGGTAAATCCATCTGGCCCGGTGTGGAGTCCAGCTCCAGCGGTGGGGGGTGTGAAGCCCAAAAGGATGCAACAGAGTTGGCGTGTGGAGAGACAGGACACAGAGTCAGATGGAGGTGGTCTCTTGACACAGTGCCGATGAGAGCTTTATTTATACCATTTTGCACAAGGATATGATTATTTTTTATTATTCTGATGACTAATTAGTATTAATAAGGCATTAGTAATTAATAAGGCAGTTGGTTAATAAGTATAAGCAAGCTTTTTTCTTCTTTTACTTTCTAATCTATTCATGGTTGGTCAAGCATTAGACAGGTGATTGTTTTTCTGTTCCTTGACTGAAACTTTTCCTATCAACATGTACTCTATTGTGTTTTACATTTCTGTGCAACACAGTTTCTAAGTAGTGCATGTGACCGTAGGAGCGTGCAGTATGTAGCAGCGACTATGGAGTCTATCAGCTCAGGGTGAAATACAGGTCACCTAGTGCCACAGTTAGCTAGGATTCTTTCCCACAAAAATATTCTTAGAGGCTTTAATAAATTTATAATCAATCTAAAATCATAAACTTATATCTTCACTTCATACCCCTTTATAAGGCACAGTAGGCAGCAAACTAAATTTCTTCTTCTTATCTACATTTTTCTTTCTTCTGTGTGGAAACTAAAATCTCCCTGACATATGCTACACAGGTCTCCATGACTCCACTACTGCAGGGACTAAACAAGTTCTTACATGGTGAACAATGCAAGGGCATTCATATCATAGAAACTGTTTCTGTTTTAACTACAAACCTTAAACTATAAACAATCACATCAAATATAATGTATGATTATTCATTTGATTTTTATACTTTATATGTGAATCTAATAAAGTGTTAATGTAGTAGGTAAATGGAAAATATAGATAGAAAGCATGATTTAGAACTGTAAGAAGGCAGGTGTAGATGATCAGGTTTGTGCTACAGACCAGGTCTTAATCCAAGCTCAACAAGGGCAACAAAACATCCACAGGTGTAGAAGATTTCTCTCAAAACTGGGGGGGTGAGGTTCTAAGCCTCACCTCTGTTGGCCCCCTTTTTCCCACCTGATGGCCCCCCTGCGACTGTGCCTGTCTTAGGTTGTTCCTCCCTTGAGGAATCTTACCCGTCTCTGGCTAACCAGCCATCTTCCGGGGCCATACAGGGACATGTAAAGCTGGCAAGTGAGAGAGAAGTAATGTTCTTTGAAAATGTTAGTTTTTTACTTCTTTGCAGATTTATGCTCCGTGGCTTCTATGCGCAGCACTTGTTTTGAGGTATGTTTACTTCCTGGAAAATTATGGTACTTGGTAATTTCACGTATGAGGCACAAATTCTGGTAAATTGCCGTAATTAGGAAAGAAGAAAAACAAACTATAGAAGTAGTAGAGGGAGGAAAACATGAGATGATTAATTAAGTGTCAACAGGGTTATTCTATTCAACATTCTCTCATAACTCTATTTCCAGAAAACTTTCCATCACTAGTTTCACTAGCATTGTAAACAAGGGGGGCGTTCTCAGTGGAAATGGGGTGGTCAATGTTTGACTAACTAACAGCAGGTTTCAGTACTTTATGCTACAATCACCATTTGGCCCCTGCATGTTCTATTCTTCAGGAGCACTGTCCTGAAAAGCTTTTGGGAAGTTTATGTTCTCATCTTTTCCGTGCTGCTTAGCAAAGGTTAGCTTAGTCTTTGGCAACAATGCAAGCAAAAACAAAGCCAATACTATAATGGAGAATAACAAAATCAAGGTGGGTAATATAGGGAGCCAGCTGTGAAGTCCCCTGCCTTATGGGGGTCTTCTTCCAGCCTGAGCTTCGCTACACAGCTTGAGTAGCATGGCTCCCGGCAGCCCGGGGCTTTTGTTCTTGGGTAGTTTTTTGATTACCGATTCAATTTCGTTGTTCGTAGTTGGTCTGTTTAGATTTTCTGTTTCTTTCTGGGTCAGTCTTGGAAGGTTGTATTTTTCTAAGAACTTGTCCATTTCTCCTAGGTTTTCCAGCTTGTTAGCATATAGGTTTTCATAGTATTCTCTAATAATTCTTTGTATTTCTGTGGGGTCTGTCGTGATTTTTCCTTTCTCGTTTCTAATTCTGTTGATGTGTGTTGACTCTCTTTTTCTCTTAATAAGTCTGGCTAGAGGCTTATCTATTTTGTTTATTTTCTCGAAGAACCAGCTCTTGGTTTCATTGATTTTTTTCTATTGTTTTATTCTTCTCTGATCTTTATTATGTCCCTCCGTCTGCTGACCTTAGGCCTCATTTTTTCTTCTTTTTCCAATTTCGATAATTGTGACATTAGACTATTCATTTGGGATTGTTCTCCCTTCTTTAAATATGCCTGGATTGCTATATACTTTCCTCTTAAGACTGCTTTTGCTGTGTCCCACAGATGTTGGGGCTTTGTGTTATTGTCATTTGTTTCCATATATTGTTGGATCTCCATTTTAATTTGGTTATTGATCCATTGATTATTTAGGAGCATGTTGTTAAGCCTCCATGTGTTTGTGAGCCTTTTTGCTTTCTTTGTAGAATTTATTTCTAGTTTTATACCTTTGTGGTCTGAGAAGTTGGTTGGTAGGATTTCAATCTTTTGAAATTTGCTGAGGCTCTTTTTGTGGCCTAGTATGTGTTCTATTCTGGAGAATGTTCCATGTGCACTTGAGAAGAATGTGTATCCTGTTGCTTTTGGATGTAGAGTTCTATAGATGTCTGTTAGGTCCATCTGTTCTAGTGTGTTGTTCAGTGCCTCTGTGTCCTTACTTATTTTCTGTCTGGTGGATCTGTCCTTTGGGGTGAGTGGTGTGTTAAAGTCTCCCATAATGAATGCATTGCATTCTATTTCCTCCTTTAATTCTGTTAGTATTTGTTTCACATATATCGGTGCTCCTGTATTGGGTGCATATATGTTTTTAATGGTTATATCCTCTTGTTGGACTGAGCCCTTTATCATTATGTAATGTCCTTCTTTATCTCTTGTTACTTTCTTTATTTTGAAGTCTATTTTGTCTGATACTAGTATTGCAACACCTGCTTTTTTCTCCCTGTTGTTTGCATGAAATATCTTTCTCCAACCCTTGACTTTTAATCTGTGCATGTCTTTGGGTTTGAGGTGAGTCTCTTGTAAGCAGCATATAGATGGGTCTTGCTTTTTTATCCATTCTATTACTCTGTGTCTTTTGATTGGTGCAATCAGTCCATTTACATTTAGGGTGATTATTGAAAGATATGTACTTATTGCCAATGCAGGCTTTAGATTTGTGGTTACCACAGTTTCAAGGTTAGCTTATTTACTACCTTACTGTCTGACCTCACTCGCTTATTGAGCTGTTATAAACACAGTCTGATGATTATTTCTTTCCCTTCTTTTTCCTCCTCCAACATTCTTCATATGTTGGGTGTTTTGTTCTGTGCTCTTTTTAGGAGTGCTCCCATCTAGAGCAGTCCCTCTAAGATACCCTGTAGAGGTGGTTTGTGGGAGGCAAGTTCCCTCAACTTTTGCTTGTCTGGGAATTGTTTAATCCCTCCTTCATATTTAAATGATAATCGTGCTGGATACAGTATCCTTGGTTCAAGGCCCTTCTGTTTCATTGCATTAAATATATCATGCCATTCTCTTTTGGCCTGTAAGGTTTCTGTTGAGAAGTCTGATGATAGCCTGATGGGTTTTCCTTTGTAGGTGACCTTTTTACTCTCTCTGGCTGCCTTTAATACTCTGTCTCTGTCCTTGATCTTTGCCATTTTAATTGTTATGTGTCTTGGTGTTGACCTCTTTGTATCCCGTCTCTCGGGAGTTCTGTTTGCCTCTGTAGTCTGAGCAACTATTTCCTCCCCCAGTTTGGGGAAGTTCTCAGCAATTATTTCTTCAAAGACACTTTCTATCCCTTTTTCTCTCTCTTCTTCCTCTGGTACCCCTATAATGCAGATATTGTTCCTTTTGGATTGGTCACACAGTTCTCTTAATATTGTTTCATTCCTGCAGATCCTTTTATCTCTCTCTATGTCAGCTTCTATGCGTTCCTGTTCTCTGGTTTCTATTCCATCAATGGCCTCTTGCATCTTATCCATTCTGCTTATAAATCCTTCCAGAGTGTTTCACTTCTGTAATCTCTCTCCGGACATCTGTAATCTCTCTCCTGACTTCATCCCTTAGCTCTTGCGTATTTCTCTGCAGCTCTGTCAGCATGTTTATGATTTTTATTTTGAATTCTTTTTCAGGGAGACTGGTTAGGTCTGCCTCTGCAGATCCTTTCTCAGGTGTAACTAACTTGGGCTGGACCAGATTTTTTTGCCTTTTCATGGTGACTGCAGTGGCTGTAGGCAGGTTGTGTGTGTGTCAGCTGAGAGAAGAAAGTCCTTTCCTGCTTGCTGGATGCCTTGCCCTTCTCTGATGCCTGTGATGGCTACCTGCACTCCTGGAGCAGCCACTGGGTTAATCTCCTAAGCTGCTGTGGACGGGGTGTCCGTCAGAGCAGCGCGGAGCCCTGCGGGGAGTGGCAGGCATGCCAGGTGTGCTCCTCCATGCAATTGGCAACCATGCTGGGCAGCTGTGTGGCAGCAGCGGCCTTTGGGTCTGGCCCGGGCAGCTGTGCATTGGGCCGGGATTCCAGTCGGCTCCTGGGAGCACGCCTGCTCCCTCTGGCTCCACTGCTGGTGCACGCGGGGCTTTTCCGCGCAGGCTTCTACCGGGCTCTGGCTTCACTGTCGCCAGTGCGCCTGAACCCGCCTGGGCTGTTCGGTCTTGCCACTGCGGGCTAGCCCTGTGGCGCACGGAGCTGCTCTCGGTTCCTTCTAGCACTTCCGCCCCCGGCGCACACTCCCACTCTCCTCCTACTGGGCCTGTATGTCAGGGTCTGTGCCAGTTGGAGGAAGAACTGGGAGGCTGCCTAGTCCTTTGAGGGGTTTCAGATCTGCACTGCCTTAGTTTAGGGCGCCCAAGTTTTCCCGGTATTCCCAGCTGCTGGGACAACTTCTTCCAGCTATGGGGTCCCTGTCTCTTTAAGACTTGCAGAAAGCACTCACTTTTCTTTTGTCTCAGGGGCACCAGTTGCGGGGACCTGCCTAAAGGTTTTGCTTTTCCTTTTCTCTAATATCCAGCACCCGTGCACCTTGTGTCTGCGTTCCAGGTGTGGATTTCTAGAGCTGGTTGTTTAGCAGTCCTGGGCTTTCACTCCCTCCCTGTTCCAACTCCTTTCTTCCCGCCAGGTTTTGGGGTGTAGGAGCGTTCAGGTCCCGCCTGGCCTTGGCTTGTAGCTTACCCCTTCATGTGATGCTGAGTTCTCACAGATCTAGATGTATCCTGGCTGTTGTACTGCATCCACTGGTGTCTCTTTTATGAATAGTTGTATTTATTGTATTTTCTTAAATATATATGTTTTGGGGAGGAGATTTCCTCTGAACTACTCACACCGCCATCTTCCCGTGATTCCCAGGATTTATTTTTTTATATTTTGTATTCTTTAATAAATTATTGTAGCTATAGTTATTGTTAATAATCTGGTCGTCCTTTAAATTTACCCCAAAAAAACAAGATCTCAGATTCAAAAAGACATGTACACCCCTATGTTTATTGCAGCACTATTTACAATACCCAAGATATGGAAGCAACCTAAATGTCCTTCAGTAGATGAATGGATAAAGAAGAGGTGGTACATATACACAATGGAATACTATTCAGCCATGAGAAGAAAACAAATTGTACCATTTGCAACAACATGGAAGGAGCTAGAGGGTATTATGCTCAGTGAAATAAGCCATGCAGAGAAAGACAAGTACCAAATTATTTCCATCATTTGTGGAGAATACGAAGCAAAACTGAAGGAACAAAACAGCAACAGACTTACAGACTCCAGGAAGGGACTAGTCGTTACCAAAGAGGACAGGTGGGAGAGGATGAGTGGGGAGGGAGGGAGAAGGGGATTGAGGGGTATTATGATTGGTACACATGGTATGTTGGGGGGTCATGGAGAAGGCAGTATAGCACAGAGAAGACAAGTAGTGACTCTGTGGCGTCTTACTATTCTGGTGGACGGTGACTTCAATGGGGTATGGGGGACTTGATAATATGGGTGAATGTAGTAACCACAATGTTTTTCATGTGAAGCCTTCATAAGAGTGTATATCAATTATACCTTAATAAAAATAAATAAATAATCTGGTCCTTTAACCATTATCCTAGGGCTAAGTGGTTAACATGCCACCCACCATATTATAGTGTGAAGTACTCTTAATTTGACTATCTCTTACCTTTACCAATGTATTGTATATTTTCATATGTCTTCATGTTACTAATTAGTATCCTTTCATTTCAGCTTGAAGAACCTTCAGCAATTTTGTAAATCAAGTCTAGTGGTGGTAACCTCCTGAATTTTATTTGTCTGGGAATGACTATCTTTCACTTCTGAAGGACAACTTGTAAGGATATTCTTGGTTGGCAGTTTTTCTTTCAGCACTTTTAATATATCATTACAGTCTCTCCTGGCCTGTAAGGTTTCTGCTGAGAAAACTGCTTATAGCCTTAAAGGCTGGGGAGGGCGAGAGGGCGGGTGTCATGTGTCAGTTACAAGATTTTTTTCTCTTCTGCTTTTTAAGCTTCTCTCTTTGTCTTTTATTTTTGACAGTTTTATTATTATGTGTCTTGAAAACAATTTCTTGAGTTTCGTGTCCTATAATTTCATAAACTTGATATACAAATCTCTCCCCAGATTTGGGGAATTCACAGTCATTATTTCTTTAAATAAATTTTCTAACCCATTATATCTCTCCTCTTCTTCTGGAATTCCAGTAATTCACAAATTGTTTCTTTCTTTTGTATTCTATAAATCATGTAGGCTTTCTTCATTCTTTTTCATTTTTTTCTTTATTCCCCTCTGACTGCCTAATTTCAAAGTTCCTATCTTCTAACTTTCTTCTGCTTGATCCAGTCTACTGTTTATGCTCTTTATTGTACTTTTCATTTATTTCACTGTATTCTTCAGCTCCAGAATTTCTATTCAGTTCTTTTTTTATGATTTTATATTTTTGTAATATTTTCATTTTTTTCTTGTAAAGTTTTCCTAATTTTGTTGAATTGTCTTCCTGTGTTTTCTGGTAGCTCACTGAGCTTCTTTAAAACAGCTGTTTTGAATTTTTTGTCTAGTAAATTGCATATCTCCATGTCTGCAATAACTAGAAAATTATTGTGAGGTGTCCCCAGCAGCTCATGGTCAGGCTTCTTAATGGAGTCCACTATGCAGTACGATTCATGTCCCTTTAATATCCTCTGAGAGCCCTGTCTGCCACTCTTCCTACCCTCCAGTCATGTAGCTCATGGTTCAGTACTGTGAATGGAATGAGAGAGAAATCGGCCTTTTTGGCAGCATCCCACAAAGCTGGAGAAGTCAGGCATTCACTCACACGCTCTCACTTTCCCCCACAGAAAACACCATAGGCAGATATCTCAGGTGGCTCTGAGCTGTGCCACCTTTGGGGAAGGGTGATGCAGGTAAAGTCAAACTGTTCCTCTTACCCTTTCCACTGTATTCAGACTTATCCTTTTTTGCTCCAATGGTGTGCTGGAACTTCATTAGGAAGCAGGACTTCCACAGAAGTTCTCATCCATGGGTTACTAAGTCAGTGTTCTCTAGGGGTTCCCAAACCATGGTTGAGGCCAATTCACAGGACACTGAAGGGTCCACAAGTGGTACTGAAATCTGTATGCCTATTTTCTGAAGCACAGGTAGGCAAGATCCCTCCCAGGCCCCTTTGCAGCAACCTCTCATTTTTGCCTGTGGATAGATGCCAAATTTTTGTTAAGTTTGCGACATGAACAAAGGACATCTTATTTCGCCATGTTGCTGATATCACTCCCCAAGAAAAGAACTGTACTCCCAAAGAGGCTGCAGAAATCCAACATATACCTCCAAGAGCTGGGGAGTATCTATGGGGCTGGATTTTGAACAAGAGAGCTGGAGCATGACACTGGATAAGGGAGAATTTCATTCTTTGAAGACATTCCCCTGGGCTATGGGATTCAACACCCTGGCAAGTCTCCCAGGGCATGGTGCAAACTCCCTACCAAGGATCCTAGAAATCTGGAGGCTGCTCAACCAAGCTAAGCTGAAATGTCTGCATTGCTATAGAGTATGGTGAAGAAAGAAAATAGAAAGCTCAAGCAAGTGAGCATGCTGGAGTGGATGTTATGTGAGGTCAGAAGACTCCCTACAGGATTATATTCCATGAGAGGGCCCATAGGACAACTGATCACCATCAACCGCAAGGTGCTAGTGAGATAAGCCATTAAGAAGTTCAGGGGTGGCTCTCCTCTGTTGGCTAGGGCTGGCCATAGGAGGGGTCGTTCCAAAATTTGGATCATTATTAGCAATGGGGTTGAGGGAGCCACAAAACAACATAAAACAGGTGATGGTGCATTACTGCTAGAAGCCAGAGGTTTTAATTATTACAATAACTGGATGGACTTGATTTACACCTGAGGGCTTGCGTTGCAGAGAGTTCTGGAGAAGGTTGGAAAGCAATCCCAAGGGGCAAAACAGAAGCAACTAATGAGGGTACTGCTCAGTATATATAATTAAAAGAAAGCAAGAGTAGACAATGTACAGCATGGTAACTATAATTAATGTATTGTGTGCTTGAAATTTGCAAGAGTGGATCCCAAGTGTTGTTACCACACCACACCCACACAAATGGTAACTATGAGAGGTGATGCATATATTAATTAGTTTGGTTGTGATAATCATTTCATAATGTATACATGTATCAAAACATCATGTTGTATACCTTAAATATATAGAATTTTTATTTGTTGAAAATAAATAAGCAAATGGAAGAATGGTTGAACAGGAGACTGAGAGTGGTCAGCTCAATAAAATAACATGAACCTTGCAATGTTTCCAGTCAAGAAACAATATTTAGACCCAGGACTCATTGACTGTTTGAGGTGGTCCAGTCCCCGGGAGGAAGAACCCTGCAATACCATATGTGATATAATGAGTTGCAAGAAATACATATTTGGTCATATGACCAAATATGTATTTCCCAGGTATATTTGGTCTTCATCCACAGTTCCTGAAAACACTGCAGAGCCTTAAAGGTGAAAGGGTTGTTTTGTCATGTTAATCAGTGATCGTTAGACCCCACCCAAGGGCAGGGGCCGGAGGCTGGGTCAGCCAATGGCCAATAATTTAGTCATTCATAACTATGCAATGAAGCTCTCACAAAAACCCCAGAGAAGAGCTCTCTCTCTCTCTCTCTCTCTCCCCGCCCCACTTCCTGTTCTGCTCCTTTGGATCCTGCTTCTTGGTCGGTGAGAGCCTCTCTGCTTTGGGAACCAGCATGCCTCCATGTGCCACCAAGCCAGGCCCCAAGCACCATGAGGACAGAAGCTCCTTTATTTGGCATCTTGCCTATGTCTCTCTTCATCTGGCTGTTAACTTGTATCTTTTATGGTATCCTTTATTAAACTAGTAAACTTAAGTGTTTTCCTGAGTTCTGAGAGCTGGAAATTCATCCAACCCAAGGGGGAGGTTGTTGGATCCCCCAGTCTGTAGCTGGTAGGTCAGAAACAAAGGTAACTGCCTGGGGCTTGCAACCAGCATCTGGGGGGGGGGGGTGGAGGGCAGTCTTGTTCACTAGAGGAGAATACCTACTGGTGTTAGAGAATTGCTTGGTGTTAGTGTGTGCTGGAATACCCCCTCCCACATACTTACACACACTGGTATCGGGTCCAGGAACCTGAGTGGAGTTACACTACTATTACTGCTATGTACAATACTGTAATTGTTCTACATATATGTAGGGAAAAAAAGACAACCATTCCATGTAGTGTTGGACAAGTGGGAATCATACCATGGCAAGTATATACTATGATGATTCCCCCAGCTCTTCCCCAAAGGGGAATAAATAAACATAACATTCTTTATTTAGATGGCTGTACCGTGAGGAAAGGAGAATACCTAGATATTTCTAGGGCTCTTGAACACAGGAGATCTGAAATGTCGTCATAGCTCCCCTAAAGAGGACAGATTTGTCAGAGAGGTGACAAATGGAGGAGCCAGGGTTCTTGGCAACTTGCAGTTTACAGGGGGCCCTCTGGGTCTGTGACCTCATTCTGTGGCTCCTCCCCCATACCTGGAATGTGTAACTGGGATTGACATATTTGGCAGTTGAAGTAAATCTTACACTGAGTCTGCCTGGAGGTGGGGTCTAACAGCTATTATATTAGATGAGGCCAAGGGGAAGCCTCTGATACTGCCCCCCACCACCTTGTCACAGTACGATATTAAAAAAAAAATTACAAACTTCACTATCTAACCAAAGTGAAGTAACAAGGACTAATTTAAATAACAAATGGAGATGAAAGAAACTAAAAAGCCAGATGAAATATATGAAATAACACTTTCCAAAACATTTGCTGTCAGTCCAAGAGGGATAATTGTCCCTGAAAGAACAGAAGCAAATGTAAGCCTCACAGTCACCACAGCTTCCTGCCTGGATAGTGTTTCCAAGCTGCTGCGTAGGGAGAGGGAACCAGGTGGGGGCCAACTATCTTCCTGAGTTGAGACAAAGCTGGAAGTCAAAGGAGGCCCAGGGTAACTAGAATTCTTAGGTACAAATAATAGAGAGTAGAGACCATTGTAGGGAGGGAGCTCCAGGGACCCACAGATGGCAGCAAGCAAGTCTTCAGCATATGAAGAGACTGGGGCTGGGCGAAGAACCATCAAAAGGAGCAGTTCGCTGAGAGCACAAAAAGCTGGAAGGACTTTGCGTTCCCACCGGTCCGAGTGGGAAATCATGTAATTCATGGGACATAGGTGGAATACGCAGAAGAGCATCACTTAAGTAGTGAGGAAAAATTAAAATAAAACACTGCTCTAGGCCCACATCAAAAAGCTTAAAAGGCAAGTCTCAACAGGATCAAACTCTTTCCAAGTAACTGAATTGCACTACAGAACAAAGCTCTACAATATAGAAGTAAATAAGCATTCTATTTATATTTATATGTGTGTGTGTGTGTGTGTGTATGTGTGTGTGTGTGTGTGTGTGTGTGTGTATCTTTAGTACCTAACAATCCAATTTGTGGAAAAATGACTATATTGAAACCCTTTTATTCTGGATGAGTGTAAAGGGTTGAATTGTGTCCCTTCCAAATTCATATGTTGAAGTCCAAACCCCCAAAATCTCAGAATGTGGCCCGATGTGGAGATAGGGTCTTTACAGAAGTAATCAATTTAAAATTTGGTCGTTGGGTTAAGTTCTGATTCAACATGACTGATATCCTTGTAAAAGGGGGAAATTTGGACACACAAACACAAAGAAGGAAGCCGAAGCATGGGAACATGAAGATGGCCATCTACCAGCCCAGGAAAGGGGCTTGGACCAGATCCTCCCCCAGCCTCAGAAGGAACCAACCCTGCAGACACCTCTGTCTCAGACTTCCAGGCTTCAGAGCTGTGAAATAATAAATTGCTGTTGTTTAAGCTACCCAGTTTGTGGTCCTTTTTACTGCAGCCCTAGCAAACAAAGGGCAAGCAATTTGTTCTCACTGGAAAGCACATACTCTGGGTGTTGGTTACCTTTTCTGCCATCCAAGTCCACTGGCCAGCATCACTACCTGGGGTCATACGGAATGCCTGGTCCACAGGCATGGATTCCATACAACATAGTATCTGACCAGGAGGCCCACTTCACAGCAAGGGAAGTTCGGAAGTGGATCCATGACCTGGCATCAACTGGCTATACTACTTGCACCATCCAGATAGAATTGTCCTGAGAATACATTAGGCTACCCTTCTGGAGAGAAAGCGGTGTCAGTTTGGAGGCAATGGTCTGCAAAGATGTGTGCCATCTTCCAGGATATGTAATCCCTTGAGTCAGAGACCTCTATATGGGGCTTTGTCTCCAATAGGAGGAACACATAGGTCCTGGGACCATGGCCCTAATCCAAGAGGTCACTCTAAAATTCTTTAGTGAGAATTCCTGGACATGAATATAGTATCTATACCAGAAGAGAGTTTTTGGAGAACATTGCTTTCTGTAGAACTTATAAGAAGAACTGAGTGTCAATGCATACAGCTAAACAGGAACAAAAATAACCATTCTCCTGGAAATTTGACTTAAGTCATGGAAATTTACTTGACTTTGAGCTTAAAGTAAAAATTACTTCCTTTTACTTCTTTATACCCATTTGCTGACTTGTTGCCTTCTCTCAGTCAAGAATTCGGTAAATGTTTGCTAAATGAATGATTTTAACAAAAGTTTTGAACTTAAGTTCAAACAGAATTTCCCATTATTCTCATTATGTTCCAGAAATTACACCTTTAGCTCAACTTTGGCCAAATTGTTTCCTTTTTTCACACAACTGAAGAGGCACTTTTATGAGCTCCTATGTGCCTGCCAGTGACAGAAAGTAGAGAGAGAATGTTTTATATCTCTGTCTCTTTAAGAAAAAATTATGACTTTGTTCAACGTAGCATTGGTGAGCATAAAATCAATTCAACTCAGTCTCTTTCCAGTAAGATATGGAGTGGAGCCAGAATTCATGCTTTAGGGGAATAAAGCTGCCCCGGATGATTCTGACACAGAGCCAGATTTGAAGATGACTGTTTTAACTCACTTCCAAATTTATTAAATTATGGGCAATGTCATTTCTCTTTCAAACCTCAGTCCAGGAAGATATAAGGCAAAGTGATTTTTAGCTATAACTCAGTATCAGGAGTGTAAGTACTTGGGGGGAATACAGTAAGGGAAATACAGTGAAATGTACACATTTTAATTCTCTTGCAGAAAGGGGAAATAACTTAAACCAATAGCTAAAAATTAAGAGGAAATATAATTCCTATTTAGGATAAATAATGGAATTTTAGTTGACAGAATTGTATGGGGGGCATTGACAAATTCCTCCAGTCATCAACAAGAAATTTAAGGTTGGACTGTTTCTAATGTTCAAAAACATCCTTCCTGTTCCTTGGTATTTCAAGCTGGACCTGGGCCTTGTATTAGGGCTATTTTTTGTTTGCAAGTAAAACTAACTTAAGCTAAACTGTATTTATTGGTTCATGAAACTGGAGAATCTAGAGGCTATACTGACTTCCAGATAGTACAATATCTGGAGGCAAGCTCAAAGAGGGTAGCCAGGCTCTCCTCCCCTGTCCCACTTCTGCTTGGCTTTATTCTACAGGCAAATTCTCTCCAGTGGTGGACATGGAGCTCACTGACAACTAGTCCTTCCCAGCCTAGCAACTCCAAGAAGACAAGCATCTCTTTCCCAGTGTATGCACAGCCATCTTAGAGCAGAATTTGCTTGTTCCTTTTCGGATCTTATGTCTGCAGCACCCCTCAATCATCACTGAGGTGGAGTTTGGGGACCTTTGGCAGGCCTGGATCTCTTGACTGCCCCTGTGGCAGGAGTGCACAGCCCCATCAGGACCACATGTAATAGGGGAACAGTTTCTCAGCACAGTGAGAATGGGATTGGGGAACTAACATGCATGATAGGATTTTCTGTTGATAAGATAGCAGATAATAGATCTGAATTTGTGCATGTATTTATCTAAAATATTCTAACCTGTGAGGTTACATATAAATGTAAATCATCTGGGAAGTGGGAAAGGACACATTAGGGAAACAGCTGGAGACAGTCCTGATTCTAGATTGCAGTGGCTTATGCCTATGCTTTTTGTTTGTTTGAGATATATATCACTGTATTGATTTATAATTGATAGATAACACTATTAGTTTCAGATGTGTTCATATGATTCAATATTTGTATGTATTGCAGAATGATCAACACAATAAGTCTACTTAATCCATCACCACACACAGTTACAAATTCTTTTCTTGTGATGAGAACTTTTAAGATCTACTCTCTTGGTATCTATCTATCTTTCTCTGAGTTATTTCACTTAGCATAATGTCCTCAAGGTCCATCATGCTGTCTCAAATGGTAAGATATCATTCTTTTTTTATGGTTGAATAATATTCCATGTTTGTGTGTGTGCATGTGTATGTGTGTTATCCATTCATCCAGTGATGGGACACCTAAGTTGCTTCCATGTCTTGGCTATTGTAATTAATATTGCAGTGAGTGTGGGGATGCAGACATCTTTTTAAATTCCTGTGGATATATGCCCAGAAGTGGATTTGCTGGATCAGATAGTAGTCCTATTTTTAATTTTTTGAGGAACTTCCATTCTCTTTTCCATAGTGGCTGCACCAATTTACAGTCCCAAATTTCCCACATTCCCACATTTCCCTTATGCTTTTTGTACCTTCTGTGTGCATTTTTTTCACTATTTGAAAGAAAATTAATATTCACTAAGGGATGTTTGAATGGTAATGGAAAGCTGATGTTTTTCCTTTTATTTGTTGGGACTCGACATACTCAACATTATAGAGAATAAAATCTATTCTCTGGGAGCCAAGATGGCGGCATGAGTAGAGCAGCGGAAATCTCCTCCCAAAACCACATATATTTTTGAAAATACAACAAAGACAACTCTTCCTAAAAGAGAGACCAGAAGACACAGGACAACATTCAGACCACATCCACATCTGCGAGAACCCAGTGCCTTGCAAAGGGGGTAAGATACAAGCCCCGGCCCGGCGGGAACCGAGCACCCCACACCACAGGTCCAGGCGGGAGGAGTCAGAATGGGGAGGGAGAGGGAGCCCAGGACTGCTAAATAGCCAGCCCTAGCCATCCGCACCAGAGCGCAGACACAGTGCATGCGTGGGATCCTGGATAATAGGGAAACAGGACAGTAAGACCTGTGAGCGGGTCCCTGCAGCCAGCACCCTGGGGACAAAGAAAAGCGAGTGCTTTTTGGAAGTCTTAAAGGGAAAGGGACCCCACAGCCAGATGGAAGGGTCCTCGGACAATTAGTCCACCAGCAGGGAATCTGGGGAACTCTGGACACTCTAACCCCCTGGGCAGCAGGGAGCACGGAGGCCCCTCACGGATATAAATAGCCTCCCGGCCATTCCACCTCCAACATGGCTCCACCATATCAGAGTAGCAGTCCAAGGCAGGCCATGCCCACAGCAACAGCTGCGATAAACTCCATAGCAGCTGGGCAAGAATCAGAAGCCCTTTCTGCACGCAGCTGCACAGCACAAGCCACTGGAGGTCGCTGTTCTCCCAGGAGAGGAAGGCCACAAACCAAAAAGAAGGTAAGTTCTTCCAGCCGTCACTCGTGCCAGCTCTGCAAACTATCTCTATTGCATGAAAAGACAAAATTTTCAGGCACACAAAGATAACAGAGACAACACCTGAGAAGGAGACAGACCTAACCAGTCTTCCTGAAAAAGAATTCAAAATAAAAATCATAAACATGCTGACGGAGATGCAGAGAAATACACAAGAGCTAAGGGATGAAGTCTGGAGGGAGATTACAGACGTCCAGAAGGAGATTACAGAAGTGAAACAAACTCTGGAAGGATTTATAAGCAGAATGGATAAGATGCAAGAGGCCATTGATGAAATACAAACCAGAGAACAGGAATGCATAGAAGCTGATGCAGAGAGAGAAAAAAGGATCTCTAGGAATGAAACAATATTAAGAGAACTGTGTGACCAATCCAAAAGGAACAATATCCACATTACAGGGGTACCAGAAGAAGAACAGAGAGAAAAAGGGCTAGAAAGTGTCTTTGAAGAAATAATTGCTGAGAACTTCCCCAAACTGGGGGAGGAAATAATCGAATAGACCACCGAAATACACAGAACTCCCAACAGAAAGGACCCAAGGAGGACAACACCAAGACACATAATTAAAATGGCAAAGATCAAGGACAAGGAAAGAGTTTTAAGGGCAGCTAGAGAGAAAAAGGTCACTTATAAAGGAAAACCCACCAGGCTATCATCAGACTTCTCAACAGAAACCTTATAGACCAGAAGAGAATGGCATGATATATTTAATGCAATGAAACAGAAGGACCTTGAACCAAGGATACTGTATCCAGCACGATTATCATTTAAATATGATGGTGGGATTAAAAAATTCCCAGACAAGCAAAAGTTGAGGGAATTTGCCTCCGACAAACCACCTTTACAGGGTATTTTAGAGGGACTGTTCTAGACGGGAGCACTCCTAAGACTAAACAGATGTCACCAGAGAAAATAAAATCACAGCAAAGAAAGCAGACCAACCAAATACTAACTAAAGGCAAAAAATAAAATGAACTACCCGGTAAAAGCAGTTAAAGGAAACACGAAAGACCACAGAATAAAACAACCAACATATAAAGAATGCAGGAGGAGGAATAAGAAGGGAGAGAAGAAAAGAATCTCCAGACAGTGTATATAACACCTCAATAAGTTACCTAACTTAGGCAATAAGATACTAAAGAAGCTAACCTTGAACCTTTGGTAATCACGAATCTAAAGGCTGCAATGGCAATAAGTACATATCTTTCAGTAGTCACCCTAAATGTAAATGGACTGAATGCACCAATCAAAAGACACAGAGTAACAGAATGGATAAAAAAGCAAGACCCATCTATGTGCTGCTTACAAGAAACACCTCAAAACCAAAGACATGCACAGACTAAAAGTCAAGGGATGGAAAAACATTTCAAGCAAACAACAGAGAGAAGAAAGCAGGGGCTGCAGTACTAGTATCAGACAAAATAGACTTCAAAACAAAGAAAGTAACAAGAGATAAAGAAGGACATTACATACTGATAAAGGGCTCAGTCCAACAAGAGGATATAACCATTCTAAATATATATGCACCCAACACAGGAGCACCAGCATACGTGAAACAAATACTAACACAACTAAAGGGGGAAATAGAATGCAATGCATTCATTTTAGGAGACTTTAACATGCCACTCACCCCAAAGGATAGATCCACTGGGAAGAAAATAAGTAAGGACACGGACACACTGAACAACACACTAGAACAGATGGACCTAATAGACATCTATAGAACTCTACATCCAAAAGCAACAGGATATACATTCTTCTCAAGTGCACATGGAACATTCTCCATAATAGACCACATACTAGCTGACAAAAAGAGCCTCAGTAAATTCCAAAAGATTGAAATTCTACCTACCAACTTTTCAGACCACAAAGGTATGAAACTAGAAATAAATTCTACAAAGAAAACAAAAAGGCTCACAAACACATGGAGGTTTAACAACATGCTTGTAAGTAATCAATGGATCAATGAACAAATTAAAATAGAGATCAAGGAATGTATGGAAACAAATGACAACAACAAAACAAAGCCCCAATTTCTGTGTGACACAGCAAAAGCAGTCTTAAGAGGAAAGTATATAGCGATCCAGGCACACTTAAAGAAGGAAGAACAATCCCAAATGAATAGTCTAACATCACAATTATTGAAACTGGAAAAAGAAGAACAAATGAGGCCTAAAGTCAACAGAAGGAGGGACATAATAAAGATCAGAGAAGAAATAAACAAAATTGAGAAGAATAAAACAATAGAAAAAAATCAATGAAACCAAGAGCTGGTTTTGAGAAAATAAAATAGATAAGCCTCTAGCCAAACTTATTAAGAGAAAAAGAGAATCAACACACATCAACAGAATCAGAAATGAGAATGGAAAAATCACGACAGACTCCACAGAAATACAAAGAATTATTAAAGCCTACTATAAAAACCTATATGCTAACAAGCTGTAAAACCTAGAAGAAATGGATAACTTCCTAGAAAAATACAACCTTCCAAGACTGACCAAGGAGGAAATACAAAAGTTAAACAAACCAATTACAAGCAAAGAAATTGAAACTGCAATCAAAAAACTACCCAAGAACAAAACCCCTGGGCCAGATGGATTTACCTAGGAATTTTATCAGAGAGAGAGAGAAGACATAATACCTATTCTCCTTAAAGTTTTCCAAAAAATAGAAGAGGAGGGAATACTCCCTAACTCATTCTATGAAGCCAACATCACCCTAATACCAAAACCAGGCAAAGACCCCACCAAAAAAGAAAATTACAGACCAATATCCCTGATGAATGTAGATGCAAAAATGCTCAATAAAATATTAGCAAACCGAATTCAAAAATATATCAAAAGGATCATACACCATGACCAAGTGGGATTCATCCCAGGGATGCAAGGATGGTACAACATTCAAAAATCCATCAACATCATCTACCACCTCAACAAAAAGAAAGAAAAAAACCACATGATCATCTCCATAGATGCTGAAAAAGCATTTGACAAAATTCAACATCCATTCATGATAAAAACTCTCAACAAAGTGGGTATAGAGGTCAAGTACCTCAACATAATAAAGGCCATATATGATAAACCCACAGCCAACATCATACTGAACAGCAAGAAGCTGAAAGCTTTTCCTCTCAGATTGGGAACAAGACAGGGATGCCCACTCTCCCCACTGTTATTTAACATAGTACTGGAGGTCCTAACCCCAGAAATTAGACAAAACAAAGAAATACAAGGAATCCAGATTGGTAAAGAAGAAGTCAAACTGTCACTATTTGCAGATGACATGATATTGTACATAAAAACCTAAAGACTCCACTCCAAAACTACTAGAACTGATATCGGAACACAGCAAAGTTGCAGTATACAAAATTAACGCACAGAAATCTGTGGCTTTCCTATTCACTAACTATGAATCAATAGAAAGAGAAATCAGGAAAACAACTCCATTCACAATTGCATCAAAAAGAATAAAATACCTAGGAATAAAACTAACCAAAGAAGTGAAAGACCTATACGCTGAAAACTACAAGACACTCTTTTTTTTTTTTTTTTTTTTTTTTGGTGAGGGCATCTCTCATATTTATTGATCAAATGGTTGTTAACAACAATACAATTCTGTATAGGGGAGTCAGTGCTCAATGCACAATCATTAATCCACCCCAAGCCTAATTTTCATCAGTCTCCAATCTTCTGAGGCATAACAAACAAGTTCTTACATGGAAAACAAATTCTTACATAGTGAATAAGTTACATAGTGAATAAGTTACATAGTGAACAGTACAAGGGCAGTCATCACAGAAACTTTCGGTTTTGCTCATGCATTATGAACTCTAAACAGTCAGTTCAAATATGAATACTCATTTGGTTTTTATACTTGATTTATATGTGGATACCACATTTCTCTCTTTATTATTATTATTTTTAATAAAATGCTGAAGTGGTAGGTATCCAATAGGTTCTTCACAATAATATAAAGGTCATATCAAAGTGTGGGCAAAGGGTTTGTTTGTGTTTATACAGAGGATCAAAGCCTAATTTGGCTACCCAGAAAACGAATTAAGATACGATATGAAGAAGAACTTCCAACATCAACATCCTCTGGAAGAGTCATTCCAGAAGATGGTCATCAAAAAACTTCAACAAAGATCCTGGCACTGTTGCAGTTGTAGCTGCAGTCATCCCACCTGTTCCTGGACTTGCCATTGGAATGAGGAAGGAGATATCTAAGCTGGCCTGTGCATACAGTAAAACAACAAATTTGACTGGGTGTATACTGTCGGAACTCAACCAGGAATTAGGAGAAGTGCAAGTTGCAGTGCTCCAAAATCGTGCGACTATAGACTATCTACTGTTAAAAGAACATATGGGATGTGAACAGTTCCCAGGATATGTTGTTTTAATATTTCTGATTTTTCTCAAGCTATTCAAATTCAGTTAGACAATATCCGTCATATCATTGATAAGTTTTCACAAATGCCTAGGGTACCTAACTGGTTTTCTTGGTTTCACTGGATATAGCTAGTAATTGTAGGTCTGCTTTTGTTATGTAGCTGTATTCATATTATGTTCATGTGTGTACGCATTTTAATTAGTAGTTTAAAACCTATACATGCTGAAGTTACTCTACAAGAAGATATGTCAAAGAAATAATCAATCTTCCCATGTTTTCTTCCGCCTGCTACTTCTATAGCTTTTCTTCTTCCTTCCTAATTACAACCCTTTAGTAGAATTCGTGCTTCATATAGAAAATTACCGAGTATCATAATTCTTCCAAGTGGTAAAGATACCTCAAGACAAATGCTGGGCAAAGAAGCCACAGGACATAAATCTGCAAAGAAGTAAGAAGCTAACCTTTTCAAACAATATTGCTTCTCTCTCACTTACCAACTTCACATTTCCCTGTATGGCCCCGGAAGATGACTGGTTAGCCAGAGACGGGTAAGATTCCTCAAGGGAGGAACAACCTAAGACAGGCACAGTCGCAGGGGGGCCATCAGGTGAGAAATTGGGGATCAACAGAGGTGAGGCTTAGAACCTCACCCCCCCGTTCTGAGAGAAATCTTCTGCATACGTGGATGTTTTATTGCCCTGGTCTAGCTTGGATTAATACTTAGTCTATAGGCACAGACCTGATCATCTACATTTGCCCTCTTACAGCACTAAATTATGTTTTCTACCTTTATCTTACATCTACCTACCATTTCAGCATTTTATTAATAATAATAATAATAATAATAAGGGAGAAATGTGGGATTCACATATAAATCAAGTATAAAAATCAAACGAATAATCATATCTGACTTGATTGTTTATAGTTCATGATGCGTGATCAAAACCGAAAGTTTCTGTGATGACTGCCCTTGCACTGTTCACCATGTAAGAACTTATTCACTATGTAAGAACTTGTTCACCATGTAAGAACTTGTTCGTTATGCTTCAGAAGATTGGAGACTGTTGAGAATTAGGCTTGGGGTTGATAAATGATTGTGCCTTGAGTCCCCTATACAGAATTTTATTGTTGTTAACAACCATTTGATCAATAAATATGAAAGATGCCCTCTCAAAAAAAAATGTATTCTCTGGCATTTTGTTAACAAAGTCACCATAAACCTGTATCTTACCATCAATTATATGTTCTATTGAGGAATGTTTCTACTGGGAAATTTGAAGGTTCTTCTTATAATAGACTATAAGAGGTTGATAACAGATATTAAATAAGTTAATTTACTTTTCAGGGGTAAATTAAATGCATTAGGCCTCAATGCATGTGAATTCTATTTCAAAGGATGCATAAATGTCTAATGCACAAATACTTTTAAGATGACTTATGGGATATAAATGATATTATTAAGTTGCGTAATGATTTAAGTTCCATTCAAGCAGTAGATTTGAAGTGAAAAGTGGTATGGCATGTAAGGGCTCTCTGTAATATGTAATATGTTAAAATATGAATCTAATTATGAGCTTGTAACATAGGATGGGAATGACATGTCAGTTACAGTGTGTTCATTTCCAGCATCTAACAATCAAAGACAAAATTGCTGGAGGGAACTGTTAATTCAACATCTCAATAAAACCCGTAAAGATGCTACTAAAGGCATCAAGCACATTTGCAAGTTTTTGCTGTTTTACAATAAATCTTAGACAAGATAGATTAAATATAGGATGCTAATAAAACAAATTATCACATGTATGCTAAATATACTAAGCTTGTATAAAATATAGTTGTACTGTAGATACATTATTTGAGGACTACTTTATTCTATATATCAACTTGAATAAATAACAGGATTTATGCAAAATTAGTAAACTAGAAATAAGTTTCAAAATACTACTTACGATAATTGAGGTTATTTACATTATGCCTTATCTTCACTTAACAATGTTTTGTTTAAAACACTATCTCTACATATTCAGACAGTCACAAAAATAGCAGCTAACTGCAGTGAACACCTGGTGATGGTCAGAAGACATTCTAATCCTTTGATTTTGAGGTGTGCTCAATTTTAAAAAAGGATTACTCTGAAATTATAAACCTATTATCTTGACAGCAACAATTAGGAACCTTTATTTAAAAATAAAATGATTTATAATTAATTAAAAGCATAAA
This sequence comes from Manis pentadactyla, assembly GCF_030020395.1. Classification (NCBI taxonomy): domain Eukaryota; kingdom Metazoa; phylum Chordata; class Mammalia; order Pholidota; family Manidae; genus Manis; species Manis pentadactyla. The sequence continues at coordinate 63,636,634 of NC_080021.1, forward strand.
ATAATTATTTAGCATATCAACTCAATTATTATTAGTTTTAAAAAAGAAAAAAGGTAACAGACCAATCAGAAACATCATAAATCCCAAGTCTTAAAAATAATTTTTCCTTTTGTATCTTTGAATAAAAACTTGATAAACTGCTGCATGTACAGGAGAGTAAAGTGCAGATAATTATAAAGATAATAAAAACCACTCATAATTCTACTTCTTAGAGATATATTTAGAGCTTAATATATAGACATATATTGATGTATGACTATACAACAAATTTAGTGTTGGATTGAAATTAAGCATCAAAGGCAGTGTGATTCAACATCAAATGTCATTATGGAGTTACAAATGAAAGCAACAATGAGATAACTGATAAAATCCAGACAGAAGCACCATCTTTTTTAATAAGCCCACCCACCATCTCAAAGAGACCTAGGTTACAAGCATTCTCCAAAGGACACGTCAGCAAGCCACAAGCTCACCTTTCCCTGACCCCTCCCCTCAAAAAACCCACCAAAAAACCTGGCCATAAAAAGCCTCTTAGCCTATAAGGGACACCTTCTTTGTTCTGCTAGCCAGAACAGGGGGGTCCCTCTCAGGTTTAGCAATAAACCTGCTTTGACTGTTGAGTTCACATCCCCTCTTTCCCTTTCAATAACCACTATGCATTTATTAGAATTAGCTAAAATCCAAAACACTGACAACACCAAATGCTGCTGAAATGTGGAGCAATAAGTACTCTTATTGATTGCTGGTGGGAATGCAAAATGGTGCAATCCCTTTGGAAAACAGGCAGTTTCTTACAAAACTAAGTGATGTCTTATGGTATAATCCAGCAGTCATTCACCTTGGTATTTACCCACATAAGTTGAAACCTTATGTCTACACAAAAACATGCACTCAAATGTTTAGAGCATCCTGATTCATAATTGCTAAACTTGGAAACAACCAAAATGCCCTTCAGAAGGTGAATGGATAAACTGTGGTGCATCCATACAATGGAATATTCAGTGTTAAAAATAAATGAAGTACCAAGCCGCTAAAAAACAGGCACAAACCTAAATGTATGTTGCTGAGTGAAAGACCTAATCTAAAAAGGCTACTTACTATGACTCCAATTACATGACAGTGTAGAAGAGGAAAACCTATGGAGACCATAAAAAGATCAGTGATTGCATTGGAGTAGAGCAGGGAAGGAGGAATCAGCGGAGCACAGAGAATTTTTACAGCCCTGAAATGTTCTGTACGATATTGTAACGATGAATACATGTCATTATATATGTTCCAAACAAACCAAATGTCTGACACCAAGAGTGCACCCTAAGGTAAACTATGGACTTTATGTGTAATTCCTTTTCTCTTAGTTTGAGTGAGATAATTGATATATTGCACTATGTAAGTTTAATGTGTACAGCATATGACTTGATTTACATATATTGCAAAATGATTACCACAATAAGTTTAGTTAACATCTACCACCTAGTAAGATGTGAAAGAAAAAAGGAAAAAATGTTTTTTTCATTGTGATGAGAACTTTTAGGATCTACTCTCTTAGGAACTTTAAAATATACCATATGGCAGTGTGAACTGTAGTCATCATGTTGTACATTGCCTCCCCTGGACTTAAAAGTAGAAGTTTGTGTCTTTTGAACACTTCCATCCAACTCCCCACCCCATTCCCTAAACTGCGAAGATTAAATAATGATAATGCATGAATATATTTGCTCATCAATTATATCAAACATACCACACTAATGCAGGATGTTAATAATGGAGGAAGTGAAGTGGGAAGAGGGGGCATGTGGGAACTCTATACTTTCTCTTAAATTTTTCTATAAACCTAAAACTGCTCTAAAAAAATAGAGGTGACCAATTTGTTTCTTTAAAAAATGCTATTAACGGAGAGGGGCGGAAGATGGCGGCGTGAGTAGAGCAGCGGAAATCTCCTCCCAAAACAACATATATCTATGAAAATATAACAAAGACAACCCTTCCTAGAATAAAGACCAGAGGACACAGGACAATATCCAGACCACATCCACACCTGAGAGAACCCAGCGCCTCGCGAAGGGGGTAAGATACAAGCCCCGGCCCGGCGGGAGCCGAGCGCCCCTCCCCCCAGCTCCCGGCGGGAGAAGAGCAGGCAGAGCGGGAGGGAGACGGAGCCCAGGACTGCCGAACACCCAGCCCCTGCCATCCGGGCCAGAGTGCAGGGCGCTCGATACTAGGAAAACAGGGCAGCAAGAACAGTGAGCAGGCACTGGAGGCTGGGCGACAGAGGACATAAGAAAAGCGCGCGACCATTTTTTTTTTTTTTTTTGCTTTTTTGCTGCTTTGTTTTGGCGAGCGCTTTTTGGAAGTCTTAAAGGGACAGGGACCCCAATACTAGGGAAACAGGGCAGAAAGACCGGTGAGCAGAGGCCTGAGGCTGGCACCGGAGAATAAAGAAAAACGAACGACCACCTTTTTTTTTTAATAAAAAAATTTTTTTTTTTTTTAATTAAAAAACTTTTTTTTTCTTGTTTTTTTTTGTGGTCGTTGTTTTGTTTTGGCGGGTGCTTTTTGGAAGTCTTAAAGGGGCAGGGCGGGTCACTTAATCCAGAGGTAGGGAATCCGGGATCTCTGGGCACCCTAACCCCTGGGCTGCAGGGAGCAGGGAGGCCCCTTACGGAGATAAATAGCCTCCCAGCCGCTCCCGCTCCAACGCGACTCCACCATTTTGGAGTAGCTGCCCGAGCCAGGCCACGCCCACAGCAACAGCGGAGATTAACTCCATAGCAGCCGGGCAGGAAGCAGAAACCCTGTCTGCGCGCAGCTGCGCAGCACAAGCCACTAGAGGCCGCTGTTCTCCCAGGAGAGGAGGGCCACAAACCAACAAGAAAGGAAGTCCTTCCAGCCGTCACTCGTCCCAGTTCTGCAGACTATTCCTATCACCATGAAAAGGCAAAGCTACAGGCAGACAAAGATCACAGAGACAACACCAGAGAAGGAGACAGACCTAACCAGTCTTCCTGACAAAGAATTCAAAATAAGAATCATAAACATGCTGACAGAGATGCAGAGAAATACGCAAGAAAAATGGGATGAAGTCCGGAAAGAGATCACACATGCCAGAAAGGAGATCGCAGAAATGAAACAAACTCTGGAAGGGTTTATAAGCAGAATGGATAGAATGCAAGAGGCCATTGATGGAATTGAAATCAGAGAACAGGAACGCATAGAAGCTGACAAAGAGAGAGACAAAAGGATCTCCAGGAATGAAACAATATTAAGAGAACTGTGTGACCAATCTAAAAGGAACAATATCCGTATTATAGGGGTCCCAGAAGAAGAAGAGAGAGGCAAAGAGATGGAAAGTATCTTAGAAGAAATAATTGCTGAAAACTTCCCCACACTGGGGGAGGAAGTAATCAAACAGACCACGGAAATACACAGAACCCCCAACAGAAAGGATCCAAGAAGGGCAACACCAAGACACATAATAATTAAAATGGCAAAGATCAAGGACAAGGAAAGAGTGTTAAAGGCAGCTAGAGAGAAAAAGGTCACCTATAAAGGGAAACCCATCAGGCTAACGTCAGATTTCTCAACAGAAACCCTACAGGCCAGAAGAGAATGGCATGATATATTTACTACAATGAAACAGAAGGGCCTTGAACCAAGGATACTGTATCCAGCACGACTATCATTCAAATATGACGGTGGGATTAAACAATTCCCAGACAAACAAAAGCTGAGGGAATTTGCTTTCCACAAACCACCTCTACAGAACATCTTACAGGGACTGCTCTAGATGGGAGCACTCCTAGAAGGAGCACAGCACAAAACACCCAACATATGAAGAATCGAGGAGGAGGAACAAGAAGGGAGAGAAGAAAAGAATCTCCAGACAGTGTATATAACAGCTCAATAAGCGAGCTAAGTTAGGCAGTAAGATACTAAAGAGGCTAACCTTGAACCTTTGGTAACCACGAATTTAAAGCCTGCAATGGCAATAAGTACATATCTTTCAATAGTCACCCTAAATGTTAATGGGTTGAATGCACCAATCAAAAGACACAGAGTAACAGAATGGATAAAAAAGCAAGACCCATCTATATGCTGCTTACAAGAAACTCACCTCAAACCCAAAGACATGTACAGACTAAAAGTCAAGGGATGGAAAAACATATTTCAAGCAAACAACAGTGAGAAGAAAGCAGGGGTTGCAGTACTAATATCAGACAAAATAGACTTCAAAACAAAGAAAGTAACAAGAGATAAAGAAGGACACTACATAATGATAAAGGGCTCAGTCAAACAAGAGGATATAACCATTCTAAATATATATGCACCCAACACAGGAGCACCAGCATATGTGAAACTAATACTAACAGTAATAAAGGGGGATATAGACTGCAATGCATTCATTCTAGGAGACTTCAACACACCACTCACCCCAAAGGATAGATCCACTGGGCAGAAAATAAGTAAGGACACGGAAGCACTGAACAACACAGTAGAGCAGATGGACCTAATAGACATCTATAGAACTCTACATCCAAAAGCAGCGGGATATACATTCTTCTCAAGTGCACATGGAACATTCTCCAGAATAGACCACATACTAGGCCACAAAAAGAGCCTCAGAAAATTCCAAAAGATTGAAATCCTACCAACCAACTTTTCAGACCACAAAGGCATAAAACTAGAAATAAACTGTACAAAGAAAGCAAAGAGGCTCACAAACACATGGAGGCTTAACAACACGCTCCTAAATAATCAATGGATCAATGACCAAATCAAAATGGAGATCCAGCAATATATGGAAACAAATGACAACAACAACACTAAGCCCCAACTTCTGTGGGACACAGCAAAAGCAGTCTTAAGAGGAAAGTATATAGCAATCCAAGCATATTTAAAAAAGGAAGAGCAATCCCAAATGAATGGTCTAATGTCACAATTATCGAAATTGGAAAAAGAAGAACAGATGAGGCCTAAGGTCAGCAGAAGGAGGGACATAATAAAGATAAGAGAAGAAATAAATAAAATTGAGAAGAATAAAACAATAGCAAAAATCAATGAAACCAAGAGCTGGTTCTTGAGAAAATAAACAAAATAGATAAGCCTCTAGCCAGACTTATGAAGAAGAAAAGAGAGTCAACACAAATCAACAGTATCAGAAACGAGAAAGGAAAAATCATGACGGACCCCACGGAAATGCAAAGAATTATTGGAGAATATTATGAAAACCTATATGCTAACAAGCTGGGAAACCTAGGAGAAATGGACAACTTCCTAGAAAAATATAACCTTCCAAGATTGACCCAGGAAGAAACAGAAAATCTAAACAGACCAATTACCAGCAACGAAATTGAAGAGGTAATCAAAAAACTACCAAAGAACAAAACCCCCGGGCCAGATGGATTTACCTCGGAATTTTATCAGACATACAGGGAAGACATAATACCCATTCTCTTTAAAGTTTTCCAAAAAATAGAGGAGGAGGGGATACTCCCAAACTCATTCTATGAAGCTAACATCACCCTAATACCAAAACCAGGCAAAGACCCCACCAAAAAAGAAAACTACAGACCAATATCCCTGATGAACGTAGATGCAAAAATACTCAACAAAATATTAGCAAACCGAATTCAAAAATACATCAAAAGGATCATACACCATGACCAAGTGGGATTCATCCCAGGGATGCAAGGATGGTACAACATTCGAAAGTCCATCAACATCATCCACCACATCAACAAAAAGAAAGACAAAAACCACATGATCATCTCCATAGATGCTGAAAAAGCATTTGACAAAGTTCAACATCCATTCATGTTAAAAACTCTCAGCAAAATGGGAATAGAGGGCAAGTACCTCAACATAATAAAGGCCATCTATGATAAACCCACAGCCAACATTATATTGAACAGCGAGAAGCTGAAAGCATTTCCTCTGAGATCGGGAACTAGACAGGGATGCCCACTCTCTCCACTGTTATTTAACATAGTACTGGAGGTCCTAGCCACGGCAATCAGACAAAACAAAGAAATACAAGGAATCCAGATTGGTAAAGAAGAAGTTAAACTGTCACTATTTGCAGATGACATGATACTGTACATAAAAAACCCTAAAGACTCCACCCCAAAACTACTAGAACTGATATCGGAATGCAGCAAAGTTGCAGGATACAAAATCAACACACAGAAATCTGTGGCTTTCCTATATACTAACAATGAACCAACAGAAAGAGAAATCAGGAAAACAACTCCATTCACAATTGCATCAAAAAAAATAAGATACCTAGGAATAAACCTAACCAAAGAAGTGAAAGACTTATACTCTGAAAACTACAAGTCACTCTTAAGAGAAATTAAAGGGGACACTAACAGATGGAAACTCATCCCATGCTCGTGGCTAGGAAGAATTAATATCGTCAAAATGGCCATCCTGCCCAAAGCAATATACAGATTTGATGCAATCCCTATGAAACTACCAGCAACATTCTTCAATGAACTGGAACAAATAATTCAAAAATTCATATGGAAACACCAAAGACCCCGAATAGCCAAAGCAATCCTGAGAAAGAAGAATAAAGTAGGGGGGATCTCACTCCCCAACTTCAAGCTCTACTATAAAGCCATAGTAATCAAGACAATTTGGTACTGGCACAAGAGCAGAGCCACAGACCAATGGAACAGACTAGAGAATCCAGACATTAACCCAGACATATATGGTCAATTAATATTTGATAAAGGAGCCATGGACATACAATGGCGAAATGACAGTCTCTTCAACAGGTGGTGCTGGCAAAACTGGACAGCTACATGTAGGAGAATGAAACTGGACCATTGTCTAACCCCATATACAAAAGTAAACTCAAAATGGATCAAAGACCTGAATGTAAGCCATGAAACCATTAAACTCTTGGAAGAAAACATAGGCACAAACCTCTTAGACATAAACATGAGTGACCTCTTCTTGAACATATCTCCCCGGGCAAGGAAAACAACAGCAAAAATGAGTAAGTGGGACTATATTAAGCTGAAAAGCTTCTGTACAGCAAAAGACACCATCAATAGAACAAGAAGGATCCCTACAGTATGGGAGAATATATTTGAAAATGACACATCCGATAAAGGCTTGACGTCCAGAATATATAAGGAGCTCTCACGCCTCAACAAACAAAAAACAAATAACCCAATTAAAAAATGGGCAGAGGAACTGAACAGACAGTTCTCCAAAAAAGAAATACAGATGGCCAACAGACACATGAAAAGATGCTCCACATCGCTAATTATCAGAGAAATGCAAATTAAAACTACAATGAGGTATCACCTCACACCAGTAAGGATGGCTGCCATCCAAAAGACAACAACAAATGTTGGCGAGGCTGTGGAGAAAGGGGAACCCTCCTCCACTGTTGGTGGGAATGTAAGTTAGTTCAACCATTGTGGAAAGCAGTATGGAGGTACATCAAAATGCTCAAAACAGACTTACCAGTTGACCCAGGAATTCCACTCCTAGGAATTTACCCTAAGAACTCAGCAATCAAGTTTGAGAAAGACAGATGCACCCCTATGTTTATTGCAGCACTATTTACAATAGCCAAGAATTGGAAGCAACCTAAATGTCCATCAATAGATGAATGGATAAAAAAGATGTGGTACATATACACAATGGAATACTACTCAGCTATAAGAAAAGGGCAAATCCAATCATTTGCAGCAACATGGATGGAGCTGGAGGGTATTATGCTCAGTGAAACAAGCCAAGCGGAGAAAGAGAAATACCAAATGATTTCACTTATCTGTGGAATATAAGAACAAAGGAAAAACTGAAGGAACAAAACAGCAGCAGAATCACAGAACTCAAGAATGGACTAACAGGTACCAAAGGGAAAGGGACTGGGGAGGAGGGGTGGGTAGGGAGGGATAAGGGGGGGAGAAGTAGGGGGGTATTAAGATTAACATGCATGGGGGGGTAGGAGAAAAGGGAGGGCTGTACAACACAGAGAAGGCAAGTAGTGATTCTACAACATTTTGCTATGCTGATGGACAGTGACTGTAAAGGGGTTTATAGGGGAGACCTGGTATAGGGGAGAGCCTAGTAAACATAATATTCATCATGTAAGTGTAGATTAGTGATAGCAAAAAAAAAAAAAAAAGGGCAGTTCCTGTGTGGTAACCTCCAACGAGTTCTACACAAGGGTATAAAGGGCATATAAAAGTGTAGGCAAAGGGTCTGTTTGTGTTTATACAGAGGATCAAAGCCTAATTGGGCTACCCCGAAAATGAACTAAGATACGATATGAAAAAGAACTTCCAACATCAGCACTCTCTGGAAGACTCATGCCAGAAGATGATCATCAAAAAACCCCAACAAAGATCCACGCACTGCTACAGCTGTAGATGCACTCATCCCACCAGTTCCTGGACTTGCCATGGGAATGAGGAAGGAGATATCTAAGCTGGCCTGTGCATACAGTAAAACAACAAAATTGGACTGGATCTATACTGTTGGAACTCAACCAAGAATTTGGAGAAGTGCAAATTGTAGCGCTCCAAAGTCTTACAACTACAAACTATTTACTGTTAAAAGAACATATGGCATGTGAACATTCCCCAGGAATGGATTGTTTTAATTTGTCTGATTTCTCTCAGACTGTTCATGTTCAGTTGGACAATATCCACCATATCATAGATAAGTTTTCACAAATGCCTAAGGTGCCTAACTGGTTTTCTTGGTTTCACTGGAGATGGCTGGTAATTACAGATGTGCTTTGGTTATGTAACTATACTCCTATTATGTTAATGTGTGTGTGCAATTTAAGTAGTAGCTTAAAACCTATACATGCTGAAGTTACTCTACAAGAAGATATATCAAAGAAATAATCAATCTTCCCATGTTTTCTTCCGCCTGCTACTTCTATAGCTTTTCTTCTTCCTTCCTAATTACAACCCTTAAATAGAATTCGTGCCTCATATCAAATTTACCGAGTATCAGAATTCTTCCAAGTGGTAAAGATACCTCAAGACAAATGCTGGGCATAGAAGCCACAGGGCATAAATATGCAAAGAAGTAAAAAGCTAACTTTTTCAAACAATAAGGCTTCTCTCTCACTTACCAACTTCACATTTCCCTGTATGGCCCCGGAAGATGACTGGTTAGCCAGAGACGGGTAAGATTCCTCAAGGGAGGAACAACCTAAGACAGGCACAGTCGCAGGGGGGCCATCAGGTGAGAAATTGGGGATCAACAGAGGTGAGGCTTAGAACCTCACCCCCCCGTTCTGAGAGAAATCTTCTGCATACGTGGATGTTTTATTGCCCTGGTCTAGCTTGGATTAACACATAGTCTACAGGCACACACCTGATCATCTACATGTGCTCTCTTACAACACTAAACTATGTTTTCTACCTTTTTCTTGTATCTACCTACCACTTCAGCATTTTATTAAAAATAATAATAATAAAGAGAGAAATGTGGTATCCACATATAAATCAAGTATAAAAACCAAATGAGTATTCATATTTGAACTGACTGTTTATAGTTCATAATGCATGAGCAAAACCGAAAGTTCCTGAGATGACTGCCCTTGTACTGTTCACTATGTAACTTATTCATTATGTAAGAATTTGTTCTACATGTAAAAACTTGTTTGTTATGCCTCAGAAGATTGGAGACTGACAAAAATTAGGCTTGGGGTGGAATAATGATTGTGCATTGAGCATTGACTCCCCTATACAGAATTTTATTGTCGTTAACAACCATTTGATCAATAAATATGAGAGATGCCCTCACAAAAAAAAAAAAAAAGAAGGACAGACTTCCAATGGTAAAATAAATTAGTAACCGGGATGTAATGTATAGCATAAGGAATATAGTCAAGATATTTTAACAGCCTGGTAGGGTGATAGCTGGAACCTAGAATTATGTATATAAATGTTCTACCACTGTGTTGTACACTTGAAACTCATGTAATGTAATACTGTGTGTCAACTACCCTTCAATAAAAAATAATTATTAAAATTAAAAAAAAATGCTATTAACTCTAAAACCCTTGAGAGTGTCCAGAAATAAAAAATTATTCCCGGGTAATAGCAGGGAGTGATGGGCTCAGGACAGCCAGCCTAGGTTTACATCTCGGCCTTTCACTTCATATGTGTATGTGTGTGTGAGAGAGAGAGACTTTCGCCAAGTTACTTACCCTCTTGCCCCTGTGATTTTTGTCCTAAAAAGGGATAGTAACTACTTCCTACATAGAGTTGTTAGAAGACTTAAATGAGCGAATACTCTATAAAGTGCTTACAGTGAATTGTAACTGTCAGCCAGTATTAATTAAACTTCCTCTCTCCAACACTCAATTAAGATTAATTTAAGATTTCTCTGTCAATTTTATAGTCTTCTGTTTTAAGTTTTAGTATGTAACTTCACTGTAATCATAGTGTATTAATTTCCTGTGTTGGCTATAACAAATTAATACAAATTTGGTGGCTTAAAGCAACAGAAATTAATTTTCTCACAGCTCTGGAGTCCAGAAGACCAAAATCAAGGTGTCTGGACCGTTCTCCCTCTGGAGGCTCTGGGGAGACTGCTTCCTTGCCTCTTCCACCCTGTGGTGCTCCCAGGGGTTCCTTTGCTTCTGTATGTCTTCTCTGTGTGTCTGTCCCCAAGCTCCCCTTCCTCCCCCTTATGCTTGTGATTGCTTTCAGGGCCCACCCCTGGTACTCTAGGATAAACTCTTCCTTTTAAGTTCCTTAACTCACTCACATATTTTGCTGCATAAAATGATAGACACTCATATAAGCTAAAATCCCCAAATTCCAGGGATTAGGGAATCATCCCACCACACAAGCATTTCAGGATGAAATAGGCCTTTGCAATCCAGTGGGAATGCCACACCCACTGAGCATACTGTTTTCATGAGAAAAAGATCAAAGTTCAAAATACCAAAGACCTTCTACGACCAACTATTTTCTTCATTTAAAAACATATTTGAAGAGGATTAAAGATGGCGGCATGAGAGTTGAGGCAGAGGCTTCCTCCTAAAACTGCACATAATACGAAAATATAATTAATACATCTAATCCTGAAAGAGTAACAGGGAAGAGGACTGCACCAGACTGCATATACCTGGAGAAAAGAGCAGATCACATGAAACAGGGTAACACTAAATCTATGCCCAGTGGGACCCAGGCCCTTCCCCCACCCCAGTTCACCAGCCGGAGGGAGAGAAACGGAGTGGGGAGGGAGTGGAGGCTTGGGACTACTGCATACCTAACTCCAGAGATCTGCTCTGGGAGCACAAACCTACATTTCATGATGCTTTCATGATACTGTCATGATTAGGGGATTGGAAAGCTAAGACGGGCAGAATTCCTGGAGAGACAGATTCCAGCCGCTTGTGGAAAGCAGGGATCCACATCCGGCTGCTCTAGGACAAAAGAAAGGCGAGCAGTCTGAGAGACTTCCTAACAGGGAAGCCCTTAGCAAAAGGGCTGCTGACGGGGCAAGGATTGCACAGAGCTTACTGCTCTCAAGAGAAAGGACAGGTAGACAAAATTCTCCAGGTGCAATCTGCCCAGCAGGTTGGGAGCTTTCATGATTTCCATGTGCTCCAGCTCCCTGGCTGGCTATACAGTTCCAAGGACCCCCTCCGTGATACGCAGCCTACTGCACCTTTCTCCTAGGTTTGCCTCTCAAACTGGCAAAACCTACCCTGACATTAGGCCAGCCAGAGGGAAGATCTGTCTACAGCAACTACAAAAGCAAAGCACAGAGGCTTATACCTGTGTGCTCGGTGCACTGATTCAGGCACTGGAGACAGGCATAGAGTCGGGAAGCAGGAAACAGCTCTTTCCTCCCCACAGGCACCAATACCACTCTCCTGTGATCCCCGACATTGCTTCAGGGGCTGAGCAGCTCCAGAGAGTAGAGCTTCTGAACACTAGAGGGCACCATATACAAATATGAAACGCCAAAGGAACCTGGTTCAAAGTAAAATTAATATAACTCCTGAGAAAGATGACATGGAACTCATGAATCTTCCTGAAAGGGAGTTCAAAATGAAAATCATTAACATGCTCATGGAGGTACAGAAAGATATTCAAGAATTCAGGAATGAATTCTGGATGGAGATGCAATCACTGAAGAGCACAATGGAGGGTATTAAAAGCATATTAGATACGGTGAAGGAGACCATAAAATAGAAACTAGAGAAGAGAAATACAAAGAAGCTGAGGCACAGAGAGAAAAAAGGATCTCTAAGAATGAAAGAATATTGAGACAACTGTGTGACCAATCCAAACAGAACAATATTCGCATTATATGGGTACCAGAATAAGAAGAGAGACAAAAAGGGATAGAAAGTGTCTTTGAGAAGGTAATTGCTGAAAACCTCCCCAATCTGGGGAAGGAGACAGTCTCTCAAACCATGGAGATCCACAGATCTCCCAACACAAGGGACCCAAGGAAGACAACACCAAGACATCTAGTAATTAAAATGGCAAAGATCAAGGGTAAGGACAGACTACTAAAAGCAGTCAGAGACAGAAACATCACCTACAAAGGAAAGCCCATCAGGCTATCCTATCATCAGACTTCTCAGCAGAAACCTTACAGGCCAGAAGGGAGTGGCATGATGTATTTAATGCCATGAAGCAGAAGGGCCTCGAACCAAGATTACTTTATCCAGCAAGATTATCATTTAAATTTGAAGGCGGGATTAAACAATTTCCAGATAAGGAAAAGCTGAGAGAATTTACCTCCCACAAATCATCGCTACGGTGTATTTTGGAGGGACTGCTATAGATGGAAGTGTTCCTAAGGTTCAATAGCTGTCACCAGAGGTAATAAAACCACAGTAAAGAAAGTAGAACAGCTATTTACTAAGCAGATACAAAATTTAATTAACTATCCCCAAGTCAATCAAGGGATAGACAAAGAGTACAGAATATGATACCTAATATATAAAGAATGGAGGAGGAAGAAAAAGGAGAAGAAAAAGAAAGAACCTTTAGATTGTGTTTGTAATAGCATATTAAGTGAGTTAAGTTACACTATTGAATAGTTAGGAAGTAAACCTTGAACCTTTAGTAACCACGAATCTAAAGCCTGCAATGGCAACAAGTACATACCTATCGATAATGACCGTAAATGTAAATGGACTGAATGCACCAATCAAAAGACATAGAGTCACTGAATGGATAAAAAAAAAAAAGACCCATCTATATGCTGCCTACAAGAGACTGACTTTAAACCCAGAGACATACACAGACTAAAAGTGAAGGGATGGAAAAAGATATTTCATGCAACTAATAGAGAGAAAAAAGCAGGAGTTGCAGTACTTGTATCAGACAAAATAGACTTCAAAACAAAGAAATTCACAAGAGACAAAGAACGTCATTACATAATGATAAAGGGGACAATCCAACAAGAAGATATAGCCATTATACATATCTATGCGCCCAAAAGGAGCACCTACATATGTGAAACAAATACTAACTGAATTAAAAAGGGAAATATAATTCAATGCATTCATTCTAGGAGACTTCAACACTCCACTCACTCTGAAGGACAGATCAACCAGACAGAAAATAAGTAATGACACACAGGCACTGAACAACACATTAGAACAGATGGACCTAACAGATATCTACAGAACTCTACCCCCAAAAGCAACAGAAAATACATTCTTCTCAAGTGCAGATGGAACATTTTCAATAATAGATTACATACTAGGCCACAAAAAGAGCCTCAGTAAATTCAAAAAGATTGAAATTGTACCAACCAGTTTCTCATATCACAAAGGTATGAAACTAGAAATGAATATCACAAAGAAAATGAAAAAGCCCACAAACACATGGAGGCTTCAAAACATGCTCCCAAATAACCAATGGATCAATGACCAAATAAAAACAGAGATCAAGCAATATATGGAGACAAATGAAAACAATAATTCAACACCGCAAAATCTGTGGGACACAGCCAAGGCCGTGCTAAGAGGGAAGTATATTGCAATACAAGCCTACCTCAGGAAAGAGAAACAATCCCACATAAGCAGTAGAAACTCACAATTAATGAAATTAGAAAAAGAAGAACAAATGAGGCCCAAAGTCAGTAGAAGGAGGGACTTAATAAAGATTAAAGTTGAAATAAATAAATTTGAGAAGAATAAAACAATAGAAAGAAGCAGTGAAAGCAGGAGCTGATTCTCAAGAAAGTAAACAAAATAGATAAACCCCTAGCCAGGCTTATCAAGAAAAAAAGAGAGTCTACACACATAAACAGAATCAGAAATGAGAAAGGAAAAATCACTATGGACACAACAGAAATACAAAGAATTATGAGAGAATACTATGAAAAATTATATGATAACAAACTGGATAACCTAGAAGAAATGGACAACTTCCTAGAAAAATAGAACCTTCCAAGGCTGACTAAGGAAGAAACAGAAAATCTGAATAGACCAATTACCAGCAAAGAAATTGAACTGGTAATCAAAAACCTACCTAAGAACAAAATGCATGGACCAGATGGCTTCACTGTTGACTTTTATCAAATATTTAGTGAAGACCTGATACTGATCCTCCTTAAAGTTTTCCAAAAAGTGGAAGAGGAGGGAGTACTTCCAAACTCATTCTATAAGGCCAACATCACTCTAATACCAAAACCAGGCAAAGACACCACAAAAAAGAAAACTACACACCAATATCTCTGATGAACATAGATGCAAAAATACTCAACAAAATGTTAACAAACCAAATTCAAAAATACATCAAAGAGATAATCCATCATGATCAAGTGGGATTCATCCCATGGATGGAAGAATGGTACAACATTCAAAAATCCATCACATCAACAAAAAGAAGGACAAAAACAACATGATCACCTCCAAGGATGCTGAAAAAGCATTTGACAAAATTCAACATCCATTCATGATAAAAACTCTTAACAAAATGGGTATAGAGGGCAAGTACCTCAACATAATAAATGCCATATATGACAAACCCACAGCTAACATCATACTGAACAGCAAGAAGCTTAAGGCATTTCCTTTAAGGTTGGGAACAAGACAAGGATGCCCACTTTCCCCACTTCTATTCAACAAAGTACTGGAGGTCATAGCCATGGCAATCAGACAACACAAAGAAATACAAGGCATCCAGATTGGCAAGGAAGAAGTCAAACTGTCCCTGTTTCCAGATGACATGATATCATACATAAAAAACCCTAAAGAATCCATTCCAAAACTACTAGATCTAATATCTAAATTCAGCAAAGTTGCAGGATACAAAATTAATACACAGAAATCTGTTGCATTCCTAGACACTAATGATGAACTAGCAGAGAGAGAAATCAGGGAAACAATTCCATTCACAATTGTATCAAAAAGAATTAAATACCTAGGAATAAACCTAACCAAGGAAGTGAAAGACCTATACTCTGAAAACTACAAGACATTCGTGAGAGAAATTAAAGAAGATACCAATAAATGGAAGCACATCCCATGCTCATGGATAGGAAGAAAAAATATTATCAAAATGGCCATCCTGCCTAAAGCAATCTATAGATTCAATGCAATTCCCATCAAAATACCAACAGCATTCTTCAACAAACTAGAGAAAATCGTTCTAAAATTCCTATGGAACCACAAAATACCTTGAATAATCGAAGCAATTCTGAGAAGGAAGAATAAAGCTGGGGAGATTATGCTCCCCAACTTCAAGCTCTACTACAAAGCCACAGTAATCAAGACAATTTGGTACTGTCATGAGAACAGACCCATAGACCAATGGAACAGACTAGAGAGCCCTGATATAAACCCAACCATATATGGTCAATTAGTATATAATAAAGGAGCCATGGACGTACAGTGGGGAAATGACAATCTCTTCAACAGGTGGTGTTGGCAAAACTGGACAGCTACATGCAAAAGAATGAATCTGGAATATTGTTTAACCCCATACACAAAAGTAATCTGGAAATGCATCAGAGATCTGCATGTAAGGCATAAAATCAAAGAACTCTTAGAAGAGAACATAGGCAAAAATCTCCTAAATATAAGCATGAGCCACTTCTTCCTGAATGCATCTCCTGGAGTAAGGGGAAAAAAAGCAAAAATGAACTCATGGGACTACATCAAACCAAAAAGTTTCTGTATAGCATAGGACACCATCAACAGAACATAAAGGCATCCTACAGTATGGGAGAATATATTTGTAAATGGCATATCTGACAAGGGGTTAACATCCAAAATATATAAAGAACTTAAGTGCCTCAACACCCAAAAAGAAAATAACCCAATTAACAAATGGGCAGAGGATATGAAGAGACAGTTCTCCAAAGAAGAAATTCAGATGGCCAACAGGCACATGAAAAGACGGTTGACATCACTAATCATCAGGGAAATGCAAATTAAAACCACAATGAGATATCACCTCACACCAGTAAGGATGGCCAGCATCGAAAAGACTAAGAACAACAAATGCTGTCGAGGATGCGGAGAAAGGGGAACCCTCCTACACTGCTGGTGGGAATGTAAGCTAGTTCAACCATTGTGGAAAGCAAAATGGATGTTCCTCAAGAAACTAAAAATAGAAATGCTATTTGACTGGGGAATCCCACTCCTTGGAATTTACCCAGAGAACACAACTTCTCAGATTCAAAAGACATGTGCACCCCTGTTTTTATTGCAGCACTATTTACAATAGCCAAAATATGGAAGCAACCTAAATGTCCATCAGTAGATGAATCGATAAAGAAGAGGTGGTACATATACATAATGGAATACTATTCAGCCATAAGAAAGAAACAAATCCTACCATTTGCAACAACATGGATGGAGCTGGAGGACATTATGCTCAGTGTGTCCATACAGCCTGGGCACACTGTCAATGTATGGGACTACATTCTATATACAATGCTGAGGAACTTGCTTTATTAAAAATTTAAAAATTTTTTAAAATTTAATTTTAATAATAATTTTAAAAAACATTTGAAATGTTTTATTGTTTTTTAAAAAAACTTCAAGAGTAGTAGGTGCTTGCTGAAAAATACCATGCAGATGTATATATTTTGGTACATTAGCCACACCTTCTTAAGGCTCTTTGTAAATCTCTTCTCATTGCTCAATTTTTTTAGCTCTAAGGTTGTCTCTCTGATGGTATTGTGTAAACTAGCACCACTACCTGGTCCCATTCTCATTCCTAGTCACTTCTTTATTCCTTTTATTGCCTTTGTTTCTAACCCTCTGAAGTTCATCCTCCCCTACTCCTCCCCTCCCCTATGTACCTATATACATATGGCCTGGGCCCACTCTCTAATATATGGGACATAGTACTGTATACTGTGCTAGCACTTACTTTGATTTTCCCTACCTCCCCTTACAATCTTTCTCTATCCCTTCCTTTCTTTTCAAGTTGTTTGTGTACTTATTTGTTGTCTGTCGTTGTTTTCCTCCTACTTTGAATTTGGTGCTCAATACCTATTTGTTGAATGAATGAATGAACAAACTAAGGTAAAAAGTTTCTTCCTTTCTGTCCCTTTTCTTCCAGCCTCTAATACTGAAGATTAACCATCTGATGTATATCATTTTAGATATTTTTGTATACTTTTACTATGTAAATACATGCATACAGCCTGGGCACACTGTCAATGTATGGGACTACATTCTATATACAATGCTGAGGAACTTGCTTTATTTTTTCATCCAGTAATGTAACATGGACATATTTCCATGCCAAAATATATATACACAGTTGGTTTTTGTATTATCTAACTGCATCCTTGATAAGTTCATTTATTAGCTCTAATAGTTGTATGTGTGTTCCATAAATTCTTACCTGATACATTTATATCTTATTTTTGACTTAATCAATTTTAGATATTATTCTGCTATGGTGTGTGCAAGGATTTAAATAATTTACTACCTTTTTGCCCGCTGCTTCCCCTCCTTCATTCTCATCACTGCTTATACGATAAGTATGTGAATATTATTCCCCCATGAGCCAAGCAGCATAACTTTTTACCTTGTTAAAAAATTGAGGCATAATTGACATATAACATAGTTTCAGAGATACAACCTAATGATTTGTACCTGATCGGTAGTAAGTAAAATAAGTAAATAAGTCTAGTTAACATCTGTAACCATATATAGTTACTAACTTTTTTCTTGTGATGAGAACTTTTATGATCCACCATCTTAGCAACTTTCAAATATGCAGTACAGTATTATTAGCTATAGTCACCATCTTGTATATTACATCCCCGTGACTTACTTGTTCTATAACTGGAAGTTTGTACCTTTGACCCCCTTTACCCATTTGACAACCCCCATCCCCTGCCTCTGGCAACCACTAATCTGTCCTCTACATCTGTAAACTTGTTTTTTTTTTTAGGAGTCAATATATGTGATATTTGTCTTTCTCTGACTTACTTCATTTAGCATAGTGCCCCCAAGGTCCATGTTGTCACAAATTGCAAGATCTCATCTTTTTATGGCCAAATAATATTCCACTGTATATGTATACTGTATCTTCTTTATCATTCATCTATCATGAAGGTTGTTTCCATGTCTTAGCTATTGTAAATAATATTGCAAAAAACATGAGGGAGAAGATATCTTTTTTGAGTTAAGTGTTTTTGTTTTCTTTAGATAAATACCCAGAAGCAGGATCGCTGGATCATATAGTAGTTCTGTTTTTAATATTTTGAGGAACTTCCGTACCATTTTCCATAGTGGCTGCACAGCTTACTTTCCCACCAACAATGCATGAGGGTTCCCTTTTCTCCACATCCTCACCAACACATGCTATTTCTTGTCTTTTTGATAATAGCTATTCTAACAGGAATGAGGTGACATCACACTGTGGTTTTGATTTGCATTTCCCTGATGATTGGTGATGTTGAGCATCTTTTCATGTGCTTCTTGGCCATCTGTATGTCTTCTTTGGAAAAATGTCTAGTCAGACCTTCCGCACATTTTTTAATTGGGTTGTTTGCTTTTTCTTTGTTGAGTTGTATGAGCTGTTGATGTTTTTTTGGATATTAACCCCTTACTATATATATCGTTTGCAAATACTTTCTCCCATTCAGTAGGTTGCCATTTAATTTCATTATGGTTGCCTTTGCTGGGCTATTCCTTTCTTATAAGCATGTTTTGATACTAATAGTTATCTCTTTAACCTTTTTACTTATTATATTCCTAGTGCCTGGGAAAAATCCCTGACATGTAATAGGAATCCAATAAGCATTTGATAAATGAATGAATACAATTGTTTAAATTTCCTGGTACCTATCACTAATTTTTCTCATACTACAATTTTCTAAATGGCCAAAAGTATCAGATAATGTACCAGTCTCAGAATATGCCAGGTCCTGCTATGGTAACAAATTACCCCCGCATTCAAGTGACTTACAAGCGCAAAGTTTTTCCTGTTTTCTGTTTTTTGTTTTTCTTACGATTTAAGTTGTCAGAGTTTGGCTGCAGGTTGTCTTCACTCCAGCACCCGGTGAAGAATGGCCCTTTTGGGAGTGTGGCTAGTTGATGACAGACAGAAAAGGGCATGTGCAGACTGGCTCTTAAAGTCTCTACTCTAAAGCTACTCATCACTTTTATTCACAATGAACTGAGCCACACAGATTCGTTGACTAAGCTTAACATCAGCGGGGCAGGGATCTATAACTCAGGAAGGGACCCTGAAAGGAGAAGCATCATGGGAAGAACCAAAATATTTGGCAAAGAGTAATAATGTCTTCCACAGATAATTTACCAGACTCATTTTCTCTAGAAGTCATCCCAAGGAAGCCATCCATTCTCCTGTTCTGTGCGGATCGTTTGCCTTCCCAGCCTTCCTCATAACTGTCATGCAGGGACTCGCCCGTACTATCATTTTAGGAAATCCTTTTGTCTATCACATAGATTGGATCTCTGTTTACTGGATCTACTGTCTTTCCCTTTCTTTAATTTCTCAATTTGCCTTCATTTTCCCAGTAAAAAGAGAAAGCTGACTCAGGCAGTAAGTTTTGAGACCCTTCAGGATTAAAAATTTGTTTACCTCACAGATAGTTACTAGTTTAGTTTAGAATTCTAAGTTGGAGATAGTTTTCCTCAGAATTTTTTGAAGGTACTTCTTCATTAACTTCAAGACTTTGACTTTATTTTTTGAGGCGCCAATGCCATTTTCTCATTCTTTTATTTGTAATATGTTTCCTTTCTAGAAACAAAAGCTCTGGAAGCTTTTGGATTATTATTATTTTATCACTGAGCTATCTAATTTCATGATGATGTGCCTTTAAGGGGGTCTTTCTTCATTCATTGTGTGGGTTGCTTGATGATCTCTTTCAATCTGAAAATTTATGTCCTTCACCTTGGGGAAATTTTCTTCTAGTGTTTCTTTGGAAATTTCCACCCTTCATCTTCTGTTTCTGGAACTCTTAGTGAGAGATGTTGTACCTCCTTGTCTGATTCTGTAAAATTCTTTTCTTTTCCTTTAAAAAAACCTATTTCTACTTCTGCTTATGTGTGGTTCTTCTGATTCTTTTACTTTAATGTTTACTTCAGTTATCATTTTTGATTTCTAAGAACCTATATTTTTCAGACTGTTACTTTTTAAAATAGCATCCATATCTTTCTTTCTTTCTTTTTTTTAGTTGAGCTCTTTTATTAAATGGATTTTTCTTAAGACAGAATATGCTTACATTTTCCATTTGTTGACTGTCTGATTTTCTACAAGATGATTCATTCCAAAGCAACATTATTGTTTTAAGTGTCACCAGTTGGTTAGTAGAATGTAATGGGAAGACTATCAAAATACTCTCCGACTCTTCAACTATAAGAAAGGGGAATGAGATACATGAAAATAATTTTAAGCTTCAGTTTATCTTGAACATATTTCAGTATACTACTGTGATGGCCCCATATCCCCAAAACAAATAACTTAAAAATTAACTAATTGACCTCAAATTTTATTGAAATAAAAATCTTTCTGACTGCTGAGTTTAGTCTCATTGCTATGCCAATTATTGTTAAGTTCACAGGATATTTTAGAATATGACTGAGCCAGTTTCCTCTCATTACCATTCCCAAGTTTTCTTGACTGTTATTTATTTCCTGTTCTAGGAGTACTTTGTAAAGCTCTTTGAAAAAATTCCATACATTTTTTTGTCTTTTGGGATTTTTAACTGTGTTAAAATACACATAAAAGGACCATCTTAACCATTTTTAACTGTGCAGTTCAGTAGTATATATTCATATTGTTCCACACGCATCTCCAGAACTTTTTCATTTTGCAAAACTGAAATTCTATTTCCATTAAGTAACAACTCCCCGTTTCTCATATCTGTCAGCCCCTGGTTATCACCATTATATTTTCTGAGTCTATGAAATTGACTACTTATGTCATATAAGTGGAAGCACACAGTGTTTGTCTTTTTATAACTGACTGGCTTCACTTCCCATAGAATCCAAGGTTCATCATGTTGTAGCATGTGTCAGTTTCCTTCCTTTAAAAGGCTGAATAATAGTACATTATATGTAATATCACATTTTGTTTATTCATCTTTCAGTGGACATTTGGGTTGCTTCCTTTAGCTATTGTTAGTTAATGCTGCTATGAGTGTAAGTATACAGAAAGCTGGTCAGTTTCCTGCTTTACATCTTTGGGATAAATACCCAGTAGTCCATAAGTTTTGGGGTGTTTTGTTTTGTTTTGTTTTGTTTTATTTTATTTTGGTATCTATAATGTACAATTACTTAAACAACATTATGGTTACTAGACTCCCCCTTTATCAAGTCCCCACTATATACCCTGTTGTAGTCACTCTCCATCAGCATAAGATGTTATTGAATCATTACTTGTCTTCTCTTGTGTATACTGCCTTTCCCGCATCACCCCCAGCTACATTATGTGTGCTAATTGTAACGCCCCCTTTTCCCCTTATCCCTCCCTTCCCACCCATCCTCCCCAGTCCCTTTCCCTTTGGTAACTGTTAGTCCATTCGTGGGTTTTGTGAGTCTGCTGCTGTTTTGTTCTCTCAGTTTTCTCTTTTTTCTTATACTCCACAGATGAGTGAAATCATTTGATACTTGTCTTTCTCTGCCTGGCTTATTTCACTGAGCATAATACCCTCTAGCTCCATCCATGTTGTTGCAAATGGTAGGATTTGTTTTCTTCTTAGGGCTGAATAATATTCCATTCTGTATATGTACCACACCTTCTTTATCCATTCATCTACTGATGGACACTTAGGTTGCTTCCATTTCTTGGCTATTGTAAATAGTGCTGCGATAAACATAGGGATGCATATGTCTTTTTCAAACTGGAGTGCTGCATTCTTAGGGTAAATTCCTAGAAGTGGAATTCCTGGGTCAAATGGTATTTCTATTTTGAGTTTTTTGAGGAACTTCCATACTGCTTTGAACAATGGTTGAACTATTGTACATTCCCACCAGCAGTGTAGGAGGGTTCCCCTTTCTCCACATCCTCACCAACATTTGTAGTTGTTTGTATTTTGGATGTTGGCAATCCTGACTGGTGTGAGGTGATATCTCACTGTGGTTTTAATTTGCATTTCTCTGATGATTAGCTATGTGGAGCATCTTTTCATGTGCCTGTTGTCCATCTGAATTTCTTCTTTGGAGAAGTGTTTGTTTAACTCCTCTGCCAATTTTTTAATTGGCTTATTTGCTTTTTGAGTGTTGAGGCATGTGAGTTGTTTATATATTTGTGATATTAACCCGTTGTCAGATATGTCATTTATAAATACATTCTTCCACACTGTAGGGTCCCTTTTTGTTCTGCTGATGGTGTCCTTTGCTGTACAGAAGCTTTTTAGTTTGATAAAGTCCCACTTGTTCATTTTTCCTTTTGTTTTTCCCAGGGAGCTATGTTCATGAAGAAGTTTCTCATGTTTATGTCCAAGAGATTTTTGCCTATGTTTTTTTGTAAGAGTTTTATGGTTTCATGACTTACATTCAGGTCTTTGATCCATTTTGAGTTTACTTTTATGTATGGGGTTAGACAGTAATCCAGTTTCACTCTCTTACATGTAGCTGTCCAGTTTTGCCAACACCAGCTGTTGAAGAAGCTGTCATTTCCCCATTGTATATCCATGACTACTTTATCATATATTAATTGACCATATATACTTGAGTTTATATCTGGGCTCTCCAGTCTTTTCCACTGGTCTGTGGGTCTGTTCTTGTACCAGTACCAAATTGTCTTGATTACTGTGGCTTTGTAGTAGAGCTTTAAGTTGGGGAGCATAATTGCCCCTGCTTTATTCTTTCTTCTCCAAATTGTTTTGGCTATTCAGGGTCTTTTGTGGTTCCACATGAGTTTTAGAACTATTTGCTCTAGTTCATTGAAGAATGCTGTTGGTATTTCGATAGGTATTGCATTGAATCTCCAGATTGCTTTAGGCAGGATGACCATTTTCACAATATTAATTCTTCCTAGCCAAGAGCATGGGATGAATTTCCATTTATTAGTGTCCTCTTTAAGTTCTGTTAAGAGTGTCTTGTAGTTTTTAGGGTATAGGTCTTTCACTTCCTTGGTTAGGTTTATTCCTAGGTATTTTATTCTATTTGATGCAATTGTGAATGGAATTATTTTCCTGATTTCTCTTTATGCTAGTTCATCGTTAGTGTCTAGGAATGCAACAGATTTCTGTGTATTAATTTTGTATCCTGCAACTTTGCTGAATTCAGATATTAGATCTAGTAGTTTTAGAGTGGATTCTTTAGGGACTTTTATGTACGATATCATGTCATCTGGAAACAGGGACAGTTTGACTTCTTCCTTGCCAATCTGGATGCCTTTTATTTCTTTGTGTTGTCTGATTACCATGGCTAGGACCTCCAGAACTATGTTGAATAAAAGTAGGGAGAGTGGGCATCCTTGTCTTGTTCCCGATCTTAAATGAAAAGCTTTCAGCTTCTCACTGTTAAGTGTAATGTTGGCTGTGGATTTGTCATATATGGCATTTATTATGTCGAGGTACTTGCCCTCTTTTGTTGAGAGTTTTTATCATGAATGGATGTTGAATTTTGTCAAATGCTTTTTCAGCATCTATGGAAATGATCATGTGGTTTTGTCCTTCATTTTGTTGATGTAGTGTATAATGTTGATGGATTTTCAAATGTTGTACCATCCTTGCATCCCTGGGATGAATCCCACTTGATCATGATGGATGATCTTTTTGATGTATTTTTGAATTCGCTTTGCTAATATTTTGTTGAGTATTTTTGCATCTATGTCCATCAGGGATATTGGTCTGTAATTTCCTTTTTTTGTGGTGTCCTTGCCTGGTTTTGTTATTAGAGTGATGTTAGCCTTGTAGAATGAATTTGGGATATTCCCTCCTCTTCTACTTTTTGGATAACTTAAGGAGAATGGTTATTATGTCTTCACTAAATGTTTGATAAAATTCAGCAGTGAAACCATGTGGTCCAGGAGTTTTGTTCTTAGGTAGGTTTTTGATTACCAGTTCAATTTATTTGCTGGTAATTAGTCTATTCAGATTTTCTTGTTCTTCCTTAGTCAGCCTTGGAAGGTTCTATTTTTCTAGAAAGTTGTCCATTTCTTCTAGGTTATCCAGTTTGTTAGCGTATAATTTTTCATAGTGTTCTCTCATAATTCTTTATATTTCTGTTGTGTCCATAGTGATTTTTCCTTTCTCATTTCTGATTCTGTTTATGTGTGTAGACTCTCTTTTTTTCTTGATAAGTCTGGCTAGGGGTTTATCTATTTTGTTTACTTTCTTGAGAACCAGCTCCTGCTTTCATAGTTTCTTTCTATTGTTTTATTCTTCTCAATTTTATTTATTTCTTCTCCAATCTTTATTATGTCCCTCCTTCTACTGACTTTGGGCCTCCTTTTCTAGTTTCATTAATTGTGACTTTGGACTGTTTATATGAGATTGTTCTTCTTTCCTGAGATAGGCCTGTATTGCAATATATTTCCCTCTTAGCACAGCCTTGGCTGTGTCCCACAGATTTAGCAGGGTTGAATTATTGTTGTCATTTGTCTCCATATATTGCTTGATCTCTGTTTTTATTTGGTCATTGATCCATTGGTTGTTTAGGAGTATGTTGTGATGCCTCCATGTGTTTGTGGGCTTTTTCATTTTCTTTGTGATATTCATTTCTAGTTTCATACCTTTGTGGTATCAGTAACTGGTTGGTACAATTTCAATCTTTTTGAATTTACTGAGGTTCTTTTTTAGCCTAGCATATGATCTACTCTTGAAAATGTTCCATGTGCCCTTGAGAAGAATGTGTATCTTCTTGCTATTGGATGGAGTGTTCTGTAAATGTCCATTAGGTCCATGTGTTCTACTACATTGCTCAGTGCCTCTGTCTCTACTTATTTTTTGTCTGGTTGATCTGTCCTTTGGAGTGAGTGTTGTGTTGGAGTCTCCTAGAATGAATGCATTGCATTCTATTTCCTCCTTTAATTCTGTTAGTATTTGTTTCACATATATTGATGCTCCTGTATTGGGTGCACATATATTTATAATGGTTATATTCTCTTGTTGGACTTTATCACTTTATCATTATGTAATGTCCTTCTTTATCTCTTGTTACTTTCTTTGTTTTGAAGTGTATTTTATCTGATACTAGTACTGCAACACCTGTTTTTTTCTCCCTATTGTTTGCATGAAATATCATTTTCTATCCCTTGACTTTTAGTCTGTGTATGTCTTTGTGTTTGATGTGAGTCTCTTGTAAGCAGCATGTAGATGGTTTTGCTTTTTTATCCATTCTGTTACTCTGTGTCTTGATTGGTGCTTTCAGTCCATTTATATTTAGGGTGATTATGGAAAGATATGTACTTATTGCCATTGCAGGCTTCAGATTCATGGTTACCAAAGGTTTAAAGGTAGCTTCTTTACTATCTAACTGTCTACCTTAACTCTCTTATTAAGCTATTATAAACACAGTCTGATGATTCTTTATTTCTCTCCCTTCTTATTCCTCCTCCTCCATTCTTTATATGTTAGGTGTTTTATTCTGTACTCTTTTGTGTTTCCTTTGACTGCTTTTCTGAGTAATTGGTTTTATTTTTTGCATTTAGTTAGTATTTGGTTGGTCTGCTTTCTTTGCTGTGATTTTATTTTCTCTGGTGACCTCTATTTAGTCTTAAGAGTACTCCTATCTATAGCAGTCCCTCTAAGATACCCTGTAGAGGTGGTTTGTGGGAGGCAAATTCCCTCAACTTTTGCTTGTCTGGGATTTGTTTAATCCCTCTTTCATATTTAAATGATCATCATTCTGGATACAGTATTCTTGTTTCAAGGTCCTTTTGTTTCATTTCATTAAATATATCATGCCATTCTCTTCTGGCCTGTAAGGTTTCTTTTGAGAAGTCTGATGATAGCCTGATGGGTTTTCCTTTGTAGGTGACCTTTTTTCTCTCTCTATCTTTAATATTCTGTCCTTGTCTTTGATCTTTGCCATTTTAATTATTATGCATCTTGGTGTTGTCCTCCTTGGGTCCCTTGTGTTGGGAGATCTGTGTGCTTCCGTGGTCTGAGAGAGTATTTCCTCCCCCAGTTTGGGGAAGTTTTCAGCAATTATTTCTTCCAAGATACTTTTCATCCCTTTTCCTCTCTCTTCTTCTTCTGGGACCCCTATAATACGGATATTGTTCCTTTTGGATTGGTCACACAGTTCTTTTAATATTGTTTCTTTCCTGGGGATCCTTTTATCTCTCTCTACCTCAGCTTCTCTGTATTCCTGTTCTCTGATTTCTATTCCATTAATGGCTTCTTGCACCTCATGCAGTCTTCTGTTAAGTCCTTCCAGAAATTGTTTTATTTCTGTATTCTCCCTCCTAACTTGATCCTTTAACTCTTGCATATTTCTCTGCAGGTCTATCAGCATGGTTATGATCCTTCTTTTGAATTCTTTTTCAGGAAGATTACTTAAATCTATCTCCCCAGGCTCCCTCTTGGGGCTTGTCTGGGTAATTCTGGATTGGATCAAATTCTTCTGCCTTTTCATGACAATAGAGGTAGTCATAGGCAGTTGGCGGGTATGTCAGCTGGGAGAACAAAGTCCCTTCCTGCTTACTGGTTGCCTTGCCCTTCTCCACTGCCTGTGCCATTTACCCGCACATGGGGAGCAGCTTCTGGTTTTATTGCCTGAGCTGCCACATGTGGGGCTGCCATTGAGGCAGCCCTGAGCCCTGCAGGGAGTGGCAGGCACATCAGGTGTGCTCTCATGTGAGAATGGCGATCTTCTGTACCCTGTCCCAGCTTCGTCCGTGCTGGGCTGCCACGCACCAGCTTCGCCTCTGAGTCTGGCCCTGGTGGCTGCAGAGAAGGCTCTGGGCATCTGCTGTGGGTGCAGCTGCTCTCAGGCTGCTCTCCTGCTGTGGCGGGGCTGTGCTGGAGGGGGAATAGATAGGAGGCTGTTTATTGCTATGAGGGGCTTCAGAGCTGTGCTGCTGCCCAGGGGTTAGGGTGCCCGAAGTTTCCTGGGATTTCCAGCCTGCTGGGCCGAGTGTGCCAGGATGATTCCATGCAGCTTTGGAGCCCCTGTCCCTTTATGACTTTCAAAAAGCACTCACTTTTCTTTTGTCCCTGGTGTGCAGGCTGTGGAGACCCGCTCGCAGGTATTACTATTCCGTTTCCCTGATATCCAGCACACCACCCAATGTGTGTCTGTGCTCCTGGTGTGGATGACTAGGGCTGAGTATTTAGCAGTCCTGGACTCCCACTCCCTCCCTGCTCTGACTCCTCTCCTCCTGCTGGGGATCTGTGGTGAGGGAAGCACTCCAGTCCTGCCAGGTCACGGCTTGAATCTTATCCCCTTTGTGAGGTGCTGAGTTCTCACAGATGTAGGTGTAGCCTGACTGTTGTACTGTATCTTCTGGTCTCTCTTTTAGGAAAAGTTGTATTTGTTGTATTTTCAAATATATGTATGGTTTTGGGAGGAGATTTCTGCTGCCCAACTCACACCGACATCTTGGCTTCTCCCTCTCCTATAGTCAATAATTTTATAATAACTTTAAATAGTGACAAATAATAACTAAGCTTATTGTGGTGATCATTTCATAATGTATATAACTGTCAAATCACTATGTTGTACACTTTATACCTATATAATATTGTATGTCAACTATACTTCAATTTAAAAAAAGATCCACTGCCCTAGGGCATTGTCCTTCTCGATGACTGAAACAGGGTGTCATGCTAACCCATGTTCCAACCTGAGGAAAAGGGAAAAGCCAGGAGCAGTTCAGGTGTGTTTACATTCCTCTGGTGAAAGCTCTGTCCTCTGGTCATATTTAACTGCAGTGGGCCTCAGAAATCTGCTCCCTACCTGACATTGCACTCACCAGCTACAACTCAGGGACCATGGAAGAGGAAAGAATGAATTTTGGTAGACACCTAGCAGTTGGTCAGAGAAAGGCAAGAGTTTGGTGCATGCGACAGGCATTGTTCACTTTCAACAAAGTTGAGATTGTCAGCCCTTTCCCTCTGCCTACTCCAAGCATGGTGTACCTGAGCCCTGGGCCTGCCTCAGGTCAGTTCCCCCAGAAACCTCCTATCTCTTGGAGGACCGAATAAAAGAGAGTTGCTCAGCTGTTTGCTGCAGGGGTATAAACTACTTTAATGGCTTCTTATACAGATTTTTCAATCTTTTCTCATGCTGTAAGCCTAAAGCCTTATCCCCTCTAAGTGCTATCTGGTGTTTCTGTTTCTGGGCTATACGAGGATTCCTCTTGTTAAATCAACTCATTTTTCACTGGGCACTCAAGTTCAGCTTCCTCAGCTTATTAGTTATTGCTTCTCCATCCATATTACATATTCTCAAGTTAAAAAAATTTTTTTTGCTTTCTATTGTTACTTCTATTTGTCTTCATGAGCTTATTACTCTTAAATTCTTTAACTTCAGTATAATAGGATTTTGGAAGGACAAGAGATAAGTGGATGTGTTCAATCTGCCATTTTTAACCAGCATTTCAGTTTGAAAAATTGGTTTCCATGAGCCTTTCATATTTAGGAAAGAGGTTTATTATGAAAAAGTAGAGGACTTTCCGAGAAAAGAGGAAGGAAAACTTTCAGATTATACAGGGATGGTTAAAGGACACAGAATATAATTAATTGTATTATTTCAAGCTTAAATAAGCAAAATTCATTGAGATGTGACTTTGAAAAAAGATACACATATATGTATATATATTTAGAGAGAGAGAGAAAGAGAACTGAAATAACCCTATCTTTCATTTTATTTTTGTGTAGGAGCTGGCAAGTTTTTCTCTGAAGAACCAGATAGTTAATATTTTCAATTTTGGGGGACCCTACAATTCTATTGCAACTATTCAACTCTTCAGATGCATAAAAACAGCTATAGACAAAATGTAAATGAAAGGGCATGGGTGTACGTAAAAAGAAACTTTACTTACAAAAACAGGAGGCAAGCCATTTTTGACCCACAGGCCATAGTTTGCTAACCCTGCTTTAAAGCTTTGAAACTTATCTTTTTAGACATTGGGCTATCAATAGCCTTTTGAATATGACATTTTAGATCTTAGAATTTAGAAAATAAAGGCAATACAGAATGGAGATAAAGACATATAAAAATATGATCAGTTTGTGGATATAAGTCATTATACATTTGGCCAAAGCTTAGAAAGTTCAACATGAACAGTGAACACTAATGAAGGCTTTGGGTGATCATGATGTGTCAGTGTATGTTCATCAGTTGTCATCAATGTATTGCTCTGTCAAAAGATATTGTTAACGGCGCAAGCTATATATGTGTGAGGACAGATGTATATGGAAAATCTCTGTACCTTCTGCTCAATTTTGCAGTAGTAAAGAAGCTTCTTTAACTTTTTTGAACTCACAGCTTCTTAAGATGTGTTTAATCAAAGAATCCTTTCCTTACATAAACTCTATTAATGTCTGTTGAAATGATTTCATGGAATTACAGTACATGACATTCTGGATCAGTCCTATTTATGGTCTGGAATTTAAGAATCCATAGATCAACAGTTCACATACTTGATACTGTAAATCCTCTTTTAGACTGGTTCTGGCTTTGTATTTTGAATTTAGAGGATCTAAGGATAATTTTGACAGTATTCACTGAGACTGCTGCTAAAAGAAGTGCTGGGAAAACTGCGACTTGATAGGACCTAGTGATGAGTGTTTTCATTCCTTTTGTTCTATAAGGAGGAGACAGGCACTAACTCACTGGATGAAAGTGGAAAAGTGGTGTTGATATGGGAGTGGGATAGGAGGGGTTAGACCATTTCTGACCTAAGGGAATTAAGCCACCAGCTGGCTTAAGGGAACTGACTGAGCCCTGAGGTTCAGATATAATGTGCTCACAGTTTTGGGTTGTATGTTCTCAAAAGCCCCAGCTAAGTGATTAGTAGGTTTGGAAATCCAGTGTATCTTCTGCTTGCCCCTTTTTTCCTGGCACAAAGATGATGTCTACCCAGTAACACTTGCGCTTATGTACTGTGTCTGCTCAGATGGGTACATTTAAAAAATTATCATAAAGATACTTGTGGCATAATAAGATATATGTATTTGGCCCCTGCATCCAGGTCCTGACACAGAGCTCTTAAAATCCTTGCAGTTTCCTGAGTGATAGAGGAAATAGGAGCATTTTCTGTTACATTTTTAGTCTCTCCTGACACTAGAGCTTCTGAGATCCTTGGGTTCTCCAAGATGGTAAGAGTGTCTTTGCACATGCTAATGAGATGACTGGTAGCTAGGGACCCCTAGATAGCTTTAGAATGGGGACTGGCCACCAGAAAAATGAAGATATGGCTGGAGGGTTGGAACTTTCAGCCTCATACTCCCAACCCCTTCATCTCCCCAAACCCCACATCTGGGGATCAGTAAGGGGGGTGGGGCAGAGGTTGACTTAAGCACCAATGGCCAAGGATTTAATGAGTCATGCTTTCATAACAAAGCCTCCATAAAAACCCTGAGTGATGAGGTTCAGAGAGCTCAGGTGTCCACAAGCTGGAATGGTGCACCCCAACACCACAGGGACTCTGAACATGGAACCTTTCCTGACTTCACTCTATGTACCTCTTTATCTCAGTGTGTTAGAGGGTGTGTTGTGTATTTTCCTCAGTTCTTGTCCCCACCACAACAAAGAATTGAAGGGCAGAGACACAGTAGTGAAGCAGAATAAAAGTTTTATTTAAAGTTACTTAGAGAAAAAGTTCAGGCTACCTCAGGGAGGAGAGGTGTCTTGAAAGGTTTAAGTTTCATTTAAAGAGAGAAAGTGCACACTCAGAAAACTGGATTGTCTAACCCCATACACAAAAGTAAACTTGAAATGGACCAAAGACCTGAATGTAAGTCATGAGACCATAAAACTCTTAGAAGACAACATAGGCAAAAATCTCCTGAATATAAGCATGAACAACTTTTTTCTGAATGCATCTCCTCGAGCAAGGGAAACAAAAGCAAAAATGAACACATGGGAATACATCAAACTAAAAAGCTTCTGTACAGCAAAGGACACCATCAACAGAACAAAAAGGCATCCTACAGCATGGGAGAATATATTTGAAAATGACATATCCAACAAGGGGTTAACACCCAAAATATATAAGGAACTCACATGCCTCAACACCCAAAAAGCAAATAAGCCAATTAAAAAATGGGCAGAGGATATGAACAGACAATTCTCCAAAGAAGAAATTCAGATGGCCAACAGGCACATGAAAAGATGCTCCACATCACTAATTATCAGGGAAATGCAAATAAAAACTACAGTGAGATATCACCTCACACCTGTTAGGATGGCCAGTATCAAAAAGACTAATAACAACAAATGCTGGCGAGGATGTGGAGAAAGGGGAATCCTCCTACACTGCTGGTGGGAATGTAAGCTAGTTCAACTGCTGTGGAAAGCAATATGAATGTTCCTCAAAAAACTAAAAAAGAAATACCATTTGACCCGGGATTTCCACTCCTAGGAATTTACCCAAAGAATATAATTTCTCAGATTCAAAAGACATATGCACCCCTATGTTTATCGCTGCACTATTTACAATAGCCAAGATATGGAAGCAATCTAAGTGTCCATCAGTAGATTAATGGATAAAGAAGTTGTGGTACATATACACAATGGAATACTATTCAGCCATAAGGAGGAAACAAACCCTACCATTTGCAACAACATGGATGGAGCTGGAGGACATTATGCTCAGTGAAATCAGGCAGGTGGAGAAAGACAAGTGCCAAATGATTTCCCTCATTTGTGGAGTACAACAATGAAGCAAAACTGAAGGAACAAAACAGCAGCAGACTCACAGACTCCAAGAAGGGACTAGCGGTTACTAAAGGGGAGGGATGGGGGAGGGTGAAGGGGATTGACGGGTATCATGATTGGCACACATGGTGTGGGGTGGGATCATGGGGAAGACAGTGTAACACAGAGAAGGCAAATAGTGACTCTGTGGCATCTTACTGCACTGATGGACAGTGGCTGCATTGGGGCATGGGGGGGACACGATAATATGGGTGAATGTTGTAACCACATTGTTTTTACATGTGAAAACTTCGTAGGAGTATATATCAATAATGCCTTAATAAAAAAAAAGTGCACACTCAGAGAAAAGGGAGAGTTGGCTATTTCAGAGAGAGAGAGGTGCACTGAAAGATTGGAAAAAAGTTAAAGTTACATACTTCGAAAGTGCAGGTGACCCCTGAGAGAGGTGTGCACTGAAATGTTGGAGTTGCCCCCTTTTAAGGATTTTTCAGGAATGTGACAAAGGGCTAGGGGTGTGGACTTGTTAAGTGGTCTCAAATATCTTTGATGAGACATTAAGTTTCTTCTTATCAGTCTTCCAGATAGTTCTGCAAAATTAGCTTAACCCAAGAAATGTACTGCTCTGGTTCCCTCCCAGGATAGCAGCTTCCTGGTCTGGGAGCATATCAGTCAAGACTGCCTGCCCTTCCTCCAAGGTTGGACTGAGTTATTGTCTGCTTGATAAAGAATATGTTGTTACTTCTTAACCTCTTGGATTTTAAGATGCAATTTTAGCTTTAAGATGGAATCTTCCTGTCTTTATTTTGCTGTTTATAGGTGGGTCTTTTAGCAGGCTAAAGTAAATCTTACAATGGCATGCATGATCTAATTGACACAATGAAGACATGGGCTGTGCTCAGATACTTTTCCGCTCTGGGGAATATTTAAACATTCAAGGCCAAGTTGCTCCTGACCTTTGAGCTTTAACTGATTAACTGTAACTCTGAGTCTCTTTTGGCATTCTAGTTTTAACTGGTTAACTCTGAATCCTTTCTAGTGGGCTTTACTGACCTATTCTTTTTCCACCCCGCTCATATCTATTTTCCTGCCTAACAGCTGTTCATCTTTATCCTTTACTAAAAACTGATAAACATAAGTATTTCCCTGACTTCTGTCAGCTGTTCTAGCAAATTATCAAATCCAAGGAGGGGATCATAGGGACATCTGATTTGTAGCCAAGGTGGTTAGAAATACCAGAGGACTGAGACTGAAGTCTCAAGTGGGAGCAGTCTTATGGGACCAAGTCCTTAACTTGCAGAATCTGCACTAACTCTGGATGGTTAGTGTCAAACCTGAATTGAATTGTGGATACACAGTTAGTGTCTGGGGAGTTGGAGAATTGTTTAGTATGGAAAAAACCCTCTCAAATTTGGTGTCAGAAGTGTGTGAATATAAACAAATTTACCTTTACTTGGTGTCAGAAAACTAGGACTTATTAGAACAGCCCTGTTTAAGGAAACAGGGCTAGGGAAAAGAAAGGCTGAAAGGGTTGGGAATGAAGACCCTTTGATTCCTGGGTGGCCATGTAGTCACTAATGGATGGAGCAACATTTCTGCTGCTGTTACTAAAGATAAAAGTTACAAGTGGAATTTAGAAATGGATCCAACACGTGGGAGTTAGTTTATTGGGTGCATAAATACATTGTAACTCTGGGGGGAAATCCTGGGGCAAAATACCTTTGAAACTGAAATCAAAGGGAGAAATAAAGTGAGAGAAACCTGTTTATTGCTTACAAGCAGTCATCGACTTATGCTTTCCAGTGTCTCTCACGACCCAGCAGCAGGAAAAGGGGGGCCCCACCCAACTTCTCTGGTCCAGATAAGCCCTTGTAATTACCTATTGATATGGAGATGCACTAAGGCCAGGGAAGAGATTCTGAAATATTGCAATTTTCCCCACAGACATGCAAACGAATAAGCAAAAGCTGAAATACACAATCCCTTGGTAATTGTTATCCATAATAACTAAAATGAAATTTAAAGAGAGCACTGAATCAGATGCTTGATGCTAGACCAAGCTCTGATTTCTGGTTGGTCTGAGCAAGTTTAGGACACTGGCCTCAAAGTCCTCCACAGGAAAAAATTATGCAGGTACCACAGAGAGTATCTCTAAGATGTCTGGTCACCACTACGGTAGGCCACATGGTGAAGGCAAAACTAAGAAACTACTGTCACTGGAAGGTATAGAGGAGGAAGAAAGTGTTTTTCCTCTACTCTTCAAGTTCTCGACTAGGACCCTTGTAACAAAAGATAGATTAACAAGAGAAAAGCATGCAACTGTATCTAATATAAGTTTATGACATGGAGACTTCGTGAGGAAATGAAGACCTGAAGAAAAGATTAAGCTGTGTGCTTTTGTGGCAGGTTTGGTGAAGATTGGAAAGTTGCAGGGGGATAAGACAGGACAAAGGCTATGAGGTAAGGGTAGTAAACTGGCAGGATCTTAGCAAGACCTGTCCATGCAGATTCCTCTGTGTGCCTTCATCTTTGAAGATAAGAATGCCCCCTTCCTCCAGGTATAAGGAGGGTGCCTCTCACAGGAGCGTTTATGACCTGTTTCAGGGGAAGGTCAGAAAGTCCTTCCTGCATGTGCTGTGTTTCAAATTCTTCCAGCTTAAAATATTCATTATTCCAAGGCGCCCTATTATGGGGTAGCACGTCTGGATGCTGTCATAGGCATATATGTTGAATGAGCAAATGAACAAATGGCTTGAGGCTGCAGGTGATGTTTGGTGGGACTGGGAGAGAAGGAACAACCCATGCTCTGGGTGATGAGCACCTTTGACACTGCCAGTCGGCCCAACCTGGCCTGGCTGCCTTCTGCTGGTCCCTCCTCCCCTCCCCACTGGCAGCATGGCCCACTTCCAACTGCAGCATGCCCCAGAAACACAGCATGATTAGATGTTGCATGTTACTGCCTGGGGGTTTCCTCCACCTTCCAACTTACCCCTTCATCTCTTCTGTTGGAAGTGTTAACTGCCTTCAATTGCTCAAGCCTTCACCTTGACCTGGGGAGGAGAGTGGACCAGAAAAGCATACTAAGCCCTGTTCCTCTTGAACTTGGCTTTTGTAATCAGCATAATTCAGGAATGCAACTATCTTCAGTGGACAAGGAAAGTCTTAGATGAGTGAAGTCAGCTGCCATGATTCACGCAGACCCAGGTATCCATGGGAGGAATGTTCAATGTCACCTTTATTTTAACACAGGAGCAATACAATCAAAAGACAGGATGATGTTTCAGAGAATGTGTGAGTTTTAAATGTGACACTAAAATTCTTTGACATGCCTCCCATGGAGAGATGGGGTCGGGTCTCTGCACCTTGAATCTAGGCCCTATGACAACTTGACCGACAGAATATGGTAAAATTCACAGCACATCTGTGCCAACATCTGGTTCAGGCCTAAAAAAACTGGTGTCTTCGACTTCCTGTTTCTTGGAATTCAGCCACCCTGTTGTGTGGAAGCCAAGCAGCTACGCAGAGAGGCCACAGGTAGGTGTTCTGGCTCACAGCCCCAGCTGAGGTCCCAGTGGCTGCCAGCATCAACCACAAATGTGACCAGGCCCTTTCAGGATTTGGGCTCCTAGCCTGTGAGCTGCCCCAGCCTATAGTGCAGGGAGTCCCTGGGGACGAGCTATTGAGCTTTGCCCAAACTTTCTGAACTAAATAAATTGCTATTGTTTTAAACCATTAAATTAGGGGATAGTTTATTACACTGCAATATATTACTAATTCAGAATGTCATTGACAATTACCAAAGAGAGGAAAGAATGAAAAGGTATAAATAGCTGGAATGTTCAGTTTTGTTCTTCCTTCTTAAGTGGGAAGGGAGAATGTTTTATGAATACTAAAGACTTTTGAAAAGGGTGGGACAATAAGGAAAGATGGAGAAGTGATTTAAGATGATGCCTGTGGAAATAGTTACAATTACAAAGTGTTTGATCAAGGCACTGAACTATGTCTAAGAAGCAACACTTGCCAGCCAATGCCCCCTCACACCAGATGAACAAATTTATGTCCATTGCATGGAAAGTTAAATAATTATCAAGAAGGCTCATGTCTAGGCTTTGTTAGATATATATAGTTCAAATAAAAAGTATCAGAAATTTAGGGTAAAGATGGGAGAATAAAGCCAAATTATAGAGCCTCTGGTATGTTTTCCTACACTACCAACTAAATGGGATGAAAGTTTTCCTTTACTACTCACACCAGCGCTTCCTGCACCAGATGTATGGATTTTCCACACCAAGCAATTCTGGTCATTAACAGCCTGGGGTTAGAGCAGACCACACAGTTAAGACCTGAGTCCCCACTGACTGCCCCACTCCCCTGACTTCATTCAGATCAGTTGCAAGTCCAGGTTTTCACCTGTGCTGCTAATAGGCCCGGTATCAATCCCAGGTTTCCACCACCCTTTCCTCAGATTCAGTAATTTGCTAGAGCAGCTCACAGAACTCAGGAAAACAGTTCACTTACTAGACCATAGGTTTATTATAAAAGAATACAACTCGGGTAATCAAATTAAAGGGATGCATGGGACAAGATATGGGGGAAGGGGCACAGAACTTCTGTGTCCTCTGCAGGCATGCCACCTTTCCAGCACTTCAACATGTTCAGCAGCCCGGAAGCTCTCTACTTGAGTTAGGGATTTTCATGGAGGTTTCATCACGTAGGCATGATTGATTAAGTCATTGCTTATTGGTGATCTCCAGTCCCTCTCCCTCCCTGTAGGTAAAAGGGTGGGGCTAAAGGTTCCAAGCTTCTGATCATAACGTTGGTTCACCCGACAGCCAGAGCCCCCATCCTTAGGGGCTTTCCAAAAGTCATCTTGTTAACTCACAAACACAGAGAACAGGCTGGTGGTTGCCATAGAGGTGGGAGGTGGGGAGCTGGCTGAAATAGGTAGAGGGGGAAAAATTAGTGAGAATGTTTGATATCTTGATCTGGGCAATGGTTACATGAGTGTATACACATGTCAGACTTCATCAACTGTACACTAACATTTGTGCATTTTATTATATGTATTTCAATATAAAAAAAATTCTAAGGAAGAAGAAAAGGGAAATGAAAGCCACCTCATTACATAAATTCAGGTGAGGTTGAAAGAGGCCTATTATGAATAACAAAAGATGCTCCTTTAACACTGCAGCTATTTCAGGAGCTGGGAACAAAAATAAAACATTATAACAAAAGTTGCTCCTATCACTCTTATCCCTTAGGAAAATTACAAAGGTTTTAAGAACTTTGTACCAGGAACGCTGGACAAATGCCAAAATATAGTATTTCTTATTCTATTACTACATCACACTCTCCCATCCCTAAAAAACAAATGGAAGAATGAAACAAAACATAATTTTATTTACCTCAGATGTTCTACAGGGCAAAGCTAAGCTAGTAGAAGATCTGGCGAGAGCTTCCCAGGGTAGGCATGAACAAAATGATAATGTGTCAATCATTACAGCCAAAAAAATAAAGAAAGGAACACTCATGGTACAGAATTCTTTCTATGAGTGCTTTGCAAGTACACATTCAATAAAAGAACCCCATTTACAGATGGTAAAACACAGATTGAGATGAAAAAGCAGAATGTAAGCTATCTCATCTTGTATTTTAGCTAAATAAGATTGAAACTGAGATGTAAACAATGTCACTATAAATTTAACAGATAAATTAAAATGAAAATAATAGAATATAGCCAAATCAAATTTCTGGCATGGTAAAAAGTGTAGATATATCCAAAAGAAAACAAAATTGAGATATTTAGAGAGAAGATGATACATATGAAGGAAAAAGAAAGTCATATAAGCATAATTGGTTTTCTTTTATTTTTATTCAAAAATATTTATTGAACAGAATGTTTCATAAGCCTTAAAAGAACTTCTCTATACTTGATTAAATAAAATTTTGTTCCCTTGCTTGTATTGATTATATTTAAAACATTTATTCTGACTTTTTAGTACAGTGTTTTAGGCAGCTGATGGCCTAAAAACTAGTTGACATCATCACTATGGAAAAAAATACTGAGTACCAACAAATCACACGTTTATTAGTGTACACATAAACACATTGGTATTTCCAGAATGGTATTCTGATAGAGATGAAGGTTTTGGAAGTGCTTATTTCATGCATTTATCAACTAATTCATTCCTCTGTTCCACGAGGACAAAGACTTTGTGATTTTTTTCATTGCTATATATTCCTGGGCCACAAATAGTACTTGGCATATAATAGGTACTCAGTAAATGTTTGTCAAATTCACTAATCCATTCATTCAACCAGCACTTATTGATCACTACAGGCATTGTGTTACATGTTGCAGAAGCAAAGATGAAGAAGTCTTTGTTCTTGTCTTCAAGGAGCTGAAGTTGCACTGGAAGAAACAAATACTGCGTGGTGATAAAAATATGTTTGGATGTAAGCATATAAAGGAGAGTAACATATGGTGCGCACTGGGGTCAGATGAATTTTACAGAAATAGATGTCAAGAAAAGGACATTTTAAGAGAGGACATAGCTGGAAGAGAAATCATGATTTGTGATTCCGGAATCTGTTGCATTCAAATTGCTCAAGCTCGACCATGATGAATTTGAAAGCCTTATCTTTTTTCTGATTGTTGATTATTTGACTGCAGTGGCACTTGATAAAGATGCATTAATAAATCAGTTGCTTTGTTTTAATCAGCTGCCAATAGGACCACTCCTCTTTAAATATCCATTATTTCTGACTAATACAAATATTTGATTTTAAAGTAAAATCCTAGAAAGATCATAGATCTTTTTGTAGATTTCCATGTTACTCAAGTGATTTCATGTACTGATGCAATATACCTTGAGCAACTGAAAGTACTGATTCAAGTTTAAAACAGTTTTCTCTCTGATAATTATGGCTTGAAGGGGACCAGAATACGTGACCCCCAAATATGCCACTTAGGCATGTGAATTATTCTGAGTGAAGGCAATCAAGACCCAGCAGACTCAAGAAAAACTTTTACCTTTCCCTTAACTACCTAAAGGAATTTTGATAGGGGATCTGGCTGGGAGAGAGAGCTATTACGAGAGATAACTTATCTGAATGATCTTTCTGTATGATTTTGGCAAACATCTAGATTACCAAACATCTGCTCTTTTTATTGTCCTGTGAATTATCCTCCTTCCCTTTGAAGCCTAGGCCTCTATCCCACTCCTTAGCTCAATATGGGATATAAACCTCAGTTGTCCAACTTGTCCCTGGGTCTCATGTTCTTATAGGGCCTCCTTTACGTTTTTACTTAAATTTGTTTCTCTGCTGTTTATCTGTCTTATATCAAGTTACCAGCCAAAGAACGGTAGAGGACAATTTTTTCTACTTAACAGGTCTTTAAAAATTCATTGTCTTTGGGGTTTAAATGTAACAGGTTTCCCAGTTAGCAAGTGGATAACCAAAGACTTAGAATCGGTTATAAGAAAAAGTTAGCAGACATAAAGTTTTCAATTAACTTTAATGATGTGAACCAAAGGGAATGAAATTTCTGACTGCTCCAGAGTCATTTTCAAAAGCATAAACTCATCCATTTATTCCAAAAGCACTTCCACCCACTTGCTGTTGGATGCTGGGACTACAAAATGAATGAGACAGAGCTGCCCTTAAACAATGCACTGGTTGATGGGTAGAGACAAGCTCAGAACCAAACATCCCTGCCATGTCAGAGAAGAGGGAGGCAGGAGAAGAGCACTGGCCTGCTTGGGTGTGTCAGAGAATGCCTCTCAAGGAGGTGATTTTGGAATTATTTGAAGGGTGATTTGTTTATCAGGGGAGGGGAGGATGGACTGCAGCGAGGGAATAGCCCAGGGAAAGGCACCCAGGCAGGAGGCTTGTCCCTTGGCTGGAATGAAGGGCATATATTCATTGAAAACATTCAACTAGATGCTAGGTGTGAGCAGCTAGATGTCATTAATCAAGGACTGGTGCACACTTACGGAGGGTGCAACATGTTAAGTTTGAGGAAATTGGCAGAGGTGAAGAGAGGAAAAAGCATAAAAGAGAGTTTTAGGAGGAATGTAGCAGTAGCTACTATCTTTACTATGTGAGATCTATCACATGCCAGGCCCTGATGAAAGGCTGTATATAATCACATTTAAATATATATTGCCACATGTAATCTCCTCTTGAACAAAAGAATAAACTGACTCATTGGGTAACTAACATACTCATGGTCCTATTTAGCAAGTGGACAAACAGGCCCAGTTATCTAATTCTGGTGCCCTTGGTTTAACCACTAGGCAATACTATCCTCTGACTGAAATCACAGACCTGGTAAACATTTCTCATGCGAGGAATTGATAATGGGAAGGAACCCTGGAATAATGATGCAAATGTAAGTTCCTGGAAACACAGTTACAATTTTATTTCTAGACTTATTGTCAAATTATTTTTGGTGCCATTTACCAAATGAGGTGCTGAATTTCATTGGGTTTAACAAAGTCATCTGGACATCAGTAACCCACATCAAAAACCAGGGCGAAGCAAGAAGTAATTCGAGTTTTCTGGTACTCTTGCCTCAGCAACCTAGGATCTAGGGCACTGTTTGCAGATGGTCCTCATTTTTGGCTCCAAGGATTTCTTTTTCATGTGACCAAAAACGATTTTTTTGGTCGAGGAGGATGTTTGGCTCGCTGCCTATCTTGGAGAGCAGGTGATAACTGATCACTAGTGCTTTCCGGGCAAGACAGTTGCACTAACGTCCTCCCCTCCTCCTCCGCCCCCTTCCCTCCCCCAGTCTGGAAAGGTGCAGGATCCGCTAAACCGTGCATCACAGAGCGGCGGCCGGAGCAGACGCGGGATGGTCGCGCGTCCCCAGCAGGGCAGAGGGGGGAAGCCAGAGAACCTGAGGAAGGTATGAACAGGGAATCCGGACGCAGACCACCGTCTGGAAAGAGAAGGGGGTGAACTGGGAGAGGAAGGCAGCTGCTGAGTGCAGGTGTGGAAGGGGCTGCCCCAGGCCCACCCTTTGCAGCTGAAGGGGGCGGGGAGCCGGGGCTGGAGGCCGGGCCGCGGACCAGGAAATTGCGGACGGGGCGCGTTCCCCGCATTCGCTCGTCCTTGTTCTCAAGGCCCGGGGGAACAGTGCTCGCCCCGGGGCCCTGCTTGTCGGCGCCACACGGCAGCACCCGCTTCTGCGGGGGGCCGGACGGCCGCCAGGGGGCGGGAGCGGCGCCGCGAACAATGGCCGTGCTGGGCCGCGGGCCGGCGGGAGGAGGAATGGAGGGAGGCCCCGCGTCGGGCGCGCGGCCGGGGCCGCGGAGGCCGGGAGCGCGCGCGCGCGCGCCAGGAGGGGCACGGGAGCGGCTGCGCAGGCTGGGGCGCGGGGCGCGCGGCGCGGGCCCGGGAGGGCGCGGCGGGAGCACAGGGGAGGCGGGCGGAGGCGGGGGGCGGAGGCGGGGGGCGGGGAGCCCGCGGGGTGGAAGCCGGCGGCGGCGGCGGCGGCGGCCGAGCGGGGTCAGTTCTCAATAGTGTTTGTCAATGTTGGAGCCGTCTGCAGAGCGTCCCTGGCAGGAAGGTAAATCTCGCCATTGGGGGCGTGCGGGAGGCCCCGACTTCCGCCCCGCTGGTGGAGGAGACAGAGGGCGCTGGGGAGCCCTGCAGGTCGCAGGCGCGCGGCGAACCCCTCCACGGCCTCCCCTCCCCCGCGCCGTCCCTCCCTCCTCGGGCTCCCTTCGGGCGGGAGGGGGAGGGGAGGAAGGCGGCGGACGCCTTGGGGGTGGTGTACGTGCCGGGGGTGGGACTGCACAGGTGTCCGGAGGGGAGGGGCCAGGGAAGCACGGAGGCCGGTCCCGGCGGAGTCGGGGGGTGGGGAGGCGGCCGCAGCCAGCGCAGAGGCTGGAGGATAGGGGCGTGGGGCCTGGGTACGGCCGGCGCGGGCACGGCGGGTGAAGCGGCGACGTGGGAGAGCCCAGGGACGGCCCCGGGGTGGGTCCCTGCGGCGGGGAGGGCGGGGATGGAGGAAGGGCCCCGGAGGGCGTGCGGGATCGGGCCTGCGGGCGCTGGGGGGGCGTGCCGGGGCGGAATGTAATGGGCAAGTGGTAAGGACGTAACGCACCGACACAGGGAGGGTAGGTGGGGCCGAGGGGCAAAACATACCCTGTGACAGGCAAGTTCTGCTGTGGCTCTTAGGAACTACTACCGTGATGGCTCGGCTTAAAGGGGTAGTTGGCAGTTAGTGACCTTGCGGAGGTGAAGGGAGTTGAGCGAAGAGACAAAGATCAGGTACGGGAGCCACTGTGTGAAGGCAGAGCCTTCAGTCCCAGCCGGGGATAGTGACGAGGGGGCTGTTCTGCAGAGGCAATTGAGGAGATATTACGCTGGGATTCTTAGGGAGGGAGGCGGGGATAATGGCCTCGGGGTTGTGGAAGTCCCTGGAAATAATGTGCAGAATTTTGCGTTTGTGAATAATTTTCTCTGGAAAGGGTCCATACTTGGAGGGACAGCCCCCGCTCCTTGCAAAGGTTGAGAACTACTTGGGTAGAGAAGGACCATTCAATAAGGCGGGGGGTGTAGTAAAGGATTTTAAAGTGGGTGGTTCCTGCAGAAAGGATAGAGATGATCCTTAAAAGGTGTTTTACTGATAACATCATTTTTGATGGTTGATTTCACAATTTTGGTGAACTTTTCCTGAGCATTATTTCTCTTCTGATGCATCCTTATGTTTTAAGAAAGCATGGTGCACATTTGAAATCAAAGTTGTGATGGGCAGGCAGGATAATAATAACGTTGTAAGAGACAAGATTGCAACATTTATCCAGAAAGATATTTCTTCCCTGTACTTGCTTTCTTAAGATGTAAACTGAGCTTCAGTGGAAAAAGAATCTTATTTAATAAAAGTATCAAAACCAAGACACCCTGCATCTTTATTGTTTTCTAATAGGGCAGATTTTTCATTTTTCACTTTTATGTTCTATTGCAAATCAGAGATATCACATACCACTTGAGTTGTAGATTTGCTGCATTTTGCAGAAGGCTTCTATTAAATTTGTGAAGCACTTA
The DNA here is from genome assembly GCF_030020395.1 of Manis pentadactyla. Taxonomy (NCBI): domain Eukaryota; kingdom Metazoa; phylum Chordata; class Mammalia; order Pholidota; family Manidae; genus Manis; species Manis pentadactyla. Next base: position 63,679,928 of record NC_080021.1, read on the forward strand.
AGCCAAACTACGTGGTGTGTGTGCTTTTCCCCCTGTTTTGGTTTAAACTCAAGTCACCATTGCTGCATTTCATTACATGGCAATATAGTTTGAAATTTATTCATAAGTGATTATTAGTAGGTAGGATATGGTGCATATTTGCTCACAAATCACTAAATTTTTCCTTAAAAACCCATGTTTTGCATTTGTAAAAACGTTGCTGTGTAATCCAGATGTGTATTGTTAATTTCAGATAGAATGCCATGTCATTAAGTTTTAACTTTTTATTTGGAAATATACTGAAATGTACTGAAAAGTAGCAGGAATAAGAAAAATACAACTAACACTCATGTAACCTTTGCTCAGATTCACCTGTTACTATTTTATCCATTTATCACATGATCTCTCTATTACACAAATACTGTGTTTTTCCTGAACCATTTGAGGGTAAGTTACATACATCATGGCTCTCTACTCCTAAATACTTCAGCATAGGAAATCGTATAAATTTTACGTTTTAGCTTACTTGGCTTGCCTTGGATGAAGTTCTACATAGATTGGCTTGGTCTGGCTTTCAACAAAGAATATCAGAAATACCTAAGATGGTCGTCAAATTTTTTAGTATAGACAATACAGGAAGTAAGGCTGAGTGGTTTTCCTGTTTTAGGATCAGGTTCTGGAAGCTGTAATTTGCCTCTGTTGGTTTTTTTCCTTTTTTTGTGGATAATCTCATTACTCCTATTACTGTCTTCCTTTGTGCACTTTTGAGCTCTGGATATCTGATCATTTATGTGTATAGCACATGATAAAGAGGTACTGCAAAATTGAATTGTGTTAATATTAGACTGAATTGTTGGAGACATGCAGTTTATAATCAAATCATATAGATATATTTGTGTCTCTAGAAAATGTTAGATGAGTGTCTAGAATCCATAATAGTTATAATCTACATTTGTATAATTGTTGGATTTTGACTAAATCCCCTAAGTTCTATGTAAGAGCCTTGTCGTGTTGTCCTAGAGGTCAAGCCTCTAGGAAAAATTATAAGAAGGCAAGCCTTTATTTATAATTTAATATATAATGAAGACAAGAGGACTTTGAACCAGACCATACTGGGTTTTAATCCTAACGATGAAAGTAACCCACCTTCTAGAAAAATGGGGATAACATTACATCCCAAGGTGAAGATTGGATGAGTTAATGTAAAAATGGCAAAATATAGCACATGGCATATAAAATTTGTATCTGATTAAGTTTTATTTTTTGGCTGGTGGTATGTGGAGTTTTTCAGTGAAGTAGTTCATCTAGTAAGATTTCTGTATGCTTAGAGTCTTTCATAGGCTCTCAGGAAATACATTTGGCAGTGTTTTGTTTTTCTTAAATGAAAAGTTTTTTTTCGGTATCTATTTTTAAAAATAAATGAAAATGAAAACTATTTTTTAACTCTTTTAAGGACCCCATGAATTTTTTAGAGTAAGCTTTGGGTTGATAGTTTTGCAGTAGTTTGGCATCTGAGAATGGGGATAAGAAATGTTTTTGCCTTTCTTACTGTCAAAAGACATCTAAGTGAGGATTGCCTATCAATTGTGGGATGGATGCTGACATAAAAATTTATAGATACATTAACTTTGTAATGCCATTTTATAAAGCAGTATTTGTAGAGAATTAAAAAAATATTTAATTATGTACAGCTTTCAGTTTGCCAGATGGGCAAAATGTAATTTATCATAAAAGCAGGGAGTTTTATCAGCAGTGCATTTCAGGTACTTGTTGGACCTTTAATTCTTCACAAGCTGCTAGTCTTGTGAAGACTGTGCCCTCTCCCAATAAGCTGCCCCGCCTGTTTTCATTTAGTAGCTTGGAATCTGGAACTGCATGTCCTAATGTGCCCGAGTGGATATCACTGTAGGGCATTTTTGGGACATGTGAATAGGTTTCAAAAGTACTTAGCTGTATTTGGAAAGAACGGTAGCTGGAAACTTTTTTGACAGAGGAGGGAAAGGTGGATTTCATGAAGCCATCGGCAGTATAAACTGCTGTGCATTTTATTGATATGCCTTGATATTTTATCAGATTGTTTTATAAATATAGGACAGTAGACCAGCCTTGTCTTTAAAGGAGAAATGAGGTGATAAAGACATGTGCCACTGTGGACATTCTGAATTGCCCATGATACAGTTGTGAATTATTTTTATATTTATATAAACCTAATATAACTTGTTTGTGAAAAAGATTAAGTTCAGAATGTTACCGAATTACCTCAGAATGCTGTTATAGACCTACTAGTTTCATATTTTAATTTGTACAGATCTTTATAACCGAAGGAAAGGTTTACAGAATATTTAAAATTGGTCCAATTTAAAGCAAATAGGCACTTTCATTTTTGAAAACAAAGCTATATGCATTGAATTGAACACTTAAAATGAGTGAATTTTATTGTATATAAGTAATGCCTCAGTAAAGCTGATTTTAAGGAACAAGGAAAAGATCAGAACTTTAAAAAATGTACCCCTATCTTATTGTGCCTACTTCTTGGAATCAGCCATCAGTGTTACAGAGTGCTAGTACTGAAGTAACAACACATACAGATGGATAGATATGCATTTGTGACTTTCAGAGGCTTTCATTAACTAAAGACAGGCGATTCTCAGATTTGGTGAGTGCTTGGTAAATGTTAAAAATCAAGAACTTTTGCTTCTGAGGGAATGTTCATTATTAAAATTTTGCAGCATAAACATTTCTATAGAAGTGAGTGGATTTAGCTCTTTTGCTCTATATCAAGACTGTTGCTTTTTAGATTTTTTTTTTTGGGTGGGGGTCTGTCCATAATTTATTTTTTTTGGTGAACTTTTCCCATTACGTGAACCCGTGATTACTTTTCCCACCCTTTTTTTGCTATCTATCTTTAAATGAAAAAGAGAAGACATTGGCCATATGAGATATGACTGTGGCAAGGAGGTTAAACCCAGGAGGAAATAAATCCACATGTAACAGTGGGATGTGTCAGGATGATGATTTTCGTTTTGAAAAGCTTATGTGAAATTTATGTGTATGCTGTTTTTATAATGATAATAAAATGACCACCTGAGTACATATGTATTGCATCTTCTTTAAGCTTAATTTATCTTATAGAGGGTGGAAACAAAGCTGTATAAAACCATACTGGAGAAAGGGGAGTATATATTAAAATTAACCTGAATTAATATAAGTTAATGTATTAAGTTAATCTGAAACTTTTTAGATTGTTTTTAACAGCTTCACTTTTGCTGGAATTGTCTTAGAACTCTAGAACCAGAAGGGACTTTATTCAACCTAGATCTGCACTGTCCAATGTGGTAACCACTAGCCACATATGGTTATTTAAATTAACATTAAATAAATTAAAAATTTACTTTCTTGGTTGCATTAGCCATATTTCAGTTGTGGGTTGTGGCTGCTGGATTGGATAGCACAGATATAGAACATGTTTATCATCATAGCAAGTTCTACATTGATGTAGATCTATTCAATTTTATGTTTGATTTTGATCAAGGATGTATGTTTACATTGCTGATCATTGAAATCAACAACTAAGTTGAACTTTATTTTCTCCATTTTCATTTTCCAGTTTGTGGAGCCGTAAGGGATACAGCAGTTTGGTCAATATTGTTTTAACATGCTTCAAATAAATCAGGTGAGTTTATGCTAAGGCATGTTAATACTTACATGGTGCTTGGGCTTGAATTGTGGAACATTTTAACTCAGCTTTTCTATAACCATAATCCGACCTCTGCTTTATAGAGAAATTACATACTGTATATTCATCACAGGAGACTGCAAGTCAGGTCGTTGAAGGATTATGGTGAAAGTTTTTAAAGTTGGTATCTTTTGAGCGTGCAGGGCAGATTTGTCTGTTCTTTTGATATCCTATCCCTCCAGGACCTGGTGTGTCCAGAATGCTCCTTATCGTGATCTAGCTTCCATAGGTGGCAGTTCTACAGAATGAAAGCACTTCTAGTGACAAACCTTGTGAAATAGTTGTATCTGTGTATTAAAAAAAGGTTCATATTCTAGGGCACTGGAAATGCCAAGGCTACAAAGAAGTCCTTTGCTAAATTATAGCATGTAATGCTTAGACTCACTGAAGGAAATATTTTTCTTAGGTCTTGGCATTTCTCTAAGAACTACATATTTAGTATTATTCTTTCTGAACAAATAGGTTATTGTATCATAGTTAAAATATTAGAAAATAATGTTTTATTTCAAATCAAATGAAATCAAATCAAGAGAGAAGTACTTTGGTTGCAAGAAATAATTCTTTTTTGTGATTTGAAAATGTAATACTCTCCTTCCCTCCCCTCAGTCCAGCTCACATTACCTAAGAAATCTCTTCCAGTTCCTGTATATCACACACCATCTCTAAGCCTGACTTTTAAGTTTATACTTGGTCTAAACCTCTTTTTCTGAGTTCCAGACTCATGTAGCAGTTACCAACTTGATCTCTTAATTTGGGTATCTTTGTACATCTTAGACTTAATCTGTGCCCAGCAAACAATCTAAATGCTTCATGTACACTGGACTGTTTTGAGTTCCTGGATTGGGCAAGGTTGTTCCAGCTGCAGGGGCTTTGCTCAGATGACCTCTGTCTGGTCCTCTCTTCCCCTCCCCTGTGTTTGGCTCCCAGGTCTTGTATTTGCTGTTATAGCACCTTGCCCTTTTATTTCATGATATCCTGATGTTTGCAGTTATACTCAAATATGTAATTATTTGTTTAATGTCTGTCTTCCTTGTTAGATGGTATGTTTCATGAAGGCAGTAATTTTGCTTGTTTACTCTTGTATCCCCAGGTCATAGACTAGTTCTTATTGTGTATGGTTTTCATGTATTTGTTCAATGAGTGGATGAATGGTGCTTGGTGCAAGGAGGTATCTATTCTTTTCAATAATAACCATCTAATTGTGTTGTCAGTTCAGGTATTATATGATGCTTGCTTTACACAAAGCCCATTAACATAAAATCTCTCCCTTATATGGAGTTTTTCTTTGATTTTCTCCTTGTACTAGAAAATTTTCTTGTGCAACGAGTATTGCTTTCATCAGAGACATTACTGGTATAGGACTAAAGGAATCTTAAAGCTGTACTGTGCTTAGTGCTTTGCACCTTCACAGTTGCTGTCAAGTCCTGTTGGATACGTTGATGGAGCTTTATGGGACATGACTTGCACACTAAGCCATAGGTGTGAAGTTGCCTATAAATGACTGTATGGTTACCTGCCATCAATTATATGTACAGTTAAAATAATTTGTTTCATATTCTAGCATAGGTGGATGGAAGTGATTATTCATTTTATGCTGTTATTTTATTATTCACTTTATGTTTATTTCAACATCATTGAAAATTATAGTTTATAGATGAATCATTATGAGGATTTACTAAGTGTGCTCCTGGTCATGTGGAATCAGGTATTCCAAACAATTCCTGGGCAATATTCTGCACGGCCACAAGCAGTTCCCTTGGCTTTGGCTAGAAATTGTACACAGTGCCTGGAGATAAAGGTGCTTTACTTGTACTCCTAGGCTCACTTCGGGACCCTCTCTTATTGTTAAGTTTTATTTCCCAAAATATTGAAGTCTGAGGGGAAAAGTTAACCTAATTTGGAATAGTAGAAATTATAGACACTTTTTCCTTCAGCCAAACCTAAAGTCACATTGAATTCTTAAACTTATGAATGATTTTTATGTCTTATCATTTTCATGATGACTGTTTTCTTAGTAGAGTGAGGATTCTTAAGATCAATTTGAAAAGGCTTGAAAAGGCAATTGAAGCTGCCAATTTGAAGCAGTTGAGAATTTTTACTGTGTAATTTTTCAACACTGTCTTTGTGATTAGTACTAAGTTTTCATTTGGGAGGCCTTTTCGTTTGTTGTCTAATATGTCTGAATAGTGCTAACAAATTCTTCCATGTGTATTCCTAGAACTAATTAAAAACTAGGCTGTTGAATACTAAGTTATTTGATACTTTATTAATTCTGCCTGACATGATTATTAGGGAACATGGCAGTGTTGCATGTTCTAGTAATGACAACGGCACATGTGCCTTTAAATTGTGCTCTTCATTTTTTACTTTTGCCCTTTAAGAATGTGTGTTGTTATCTATGTGCAACTTATGTTGAAAAATCAGGTGGTTTAGGTAAGCAAAAAGAAAAACAATTAAATAACTCCACTATTCTTTTACAGAGATAATCACTGCTAACATTTGGGGTGTATACCTCTAGATTTTTTTCTATGCAGGTAGGTTATTATATGAATATATGTTATTAAAAAAATGGGGATAATGTAATAAGTAATATACTAAAGGGATTTAATAATCCATAGTTTGGAAGTACTAAAAATTTAATCAAACCCTTATTGTTGGACAGATTTTATATTATAGATAGTGCCACAGTGATTTTTCTTTAAATATGCATATGTTCCTTTGTCCTTTACTTTCTTGTAATTAATTACTAGGAATGGAAATGTTGGTCAAAGGGGTATGTAATTTTAAAGATACTTGATGCATAATTACCAAAATTACAAAAGCATATCTATTAGAATGCCTGTTTCCTTACTTCCTTGAAAATTTTCAGTCTTTGCCAATCTGTCTAACAAAAAGTGGTATTTTAATTTGCATTCTATGATTTGCTTGTATTTGTTCTTTTGTGTTTTGTCTTTAGTGAATTGCTTATATGTGTCCACTGAAGTCTTTTCCTTTTTATTTGTAAATAAAATTACTTGAATTATACCCCCTTGATAATTTTCTGAGCTAGTGTTTATAATCATTACTTTATATTTTTTCATTCATTATTCATCAAATAACTAATGAGATTTCTAGGGTACTAAGTAGGAGTTTGATATATTTTAGACTTTTCTCCATAATGATTAATTATAAGCCCTAGGAAAAGGAGACCCATTTTAACATTAAGCTGTAGCAGATATAAATTAAGGAGGCACATGTGCTGTGATATAATATTTTTAAATGAGTGGCTGATGTAGGGCCAATTTTGTGGGATTACTTGGTGAGGCAAACTTGCCAGGGCAGTGTGTCCTGAGGATTGGAAGTCTGTATTAGGCTGCTGGCTCCGGGCAGGAGGTTAACAGTGGTTCCTTTTAAAGGGGTTTGGTAGTAGATGTTGGGAATGTGGAAGGTAAGAGAAAGCTTCAAGGCCTGATGCAAGTGGAATGGGGGAAAGGAAGGACAAACAGTGCCAGAGGAGTGGGAGAACCCTATAGGGCAAGAGGGAGCTAGGTATTATATAGGAAGATAAAAGTTGTACAGGATATACTGTAAAGTGTAAAGTCAGGGTGTGATCATCAAGAAACAAAGTCCTAGAGTTTAGGGGGTGATGATATGTATCTCAGCTTTGTTGTGAGGAGTAATTGAAATAACAAAGGCAAAATGCTGGAACTATTGCTACTACTAGTAAGTAATATTGCTATTGCTACCTGGCTCTGGAGATTGATGAGAAAGGAAGGCAAATATTTAGGTTGGTTATTAGAGTAAAGTAGTTTGGGGAAATGAAGCACTTGGACATTTCCCACCCAGGCTCTGGTCAGGTGCATGTGCTCTGCTGCTCTTTTTTGCCATAGGCACCAGGAACTCCATTCTTTTCTCTGAAAAGCTGCTGCTCTTAGTTATTGTTTTCTCCAAGTCTGGCTGTAGAGTAGGACCTACAATCTGCCTATCTTTCTTGAAGTTATAGGATGCAGTCTACAGTTAAAGATTAAAAAATAGTAAACATAAGGAGACTTTCTGCCATACTGGCATAACAGGATTTTTCCCTCTGTGTAGCTAGCTTCCAAGATTGCCCCCAGTGATCCCTGCCTCCTGGTATTTACACCATTGTGTAATCCTCTCGCACATTGTTTGTGTGACCAATAGAGTATGGTGGAAGAGGTGGATCATTTCCAGGGATAGGTTATAAAAGACATTATAGCTTCTGCCTCCTCTTGCTTGATTAGTGCAACATGCCCTCTCCCATTGCTCATTCAGAGTAATTATCTACATGTCCTGAATAGCCCTATGACGAGCCCCATGTGGTGAGAAATTGAGGCCTCCTGCCAACAGCTAACAAGGAACTGAGGCCTCTAGCCAACAGGGTGTGACTAATCCTTCTTGGAAACAAGTCTTTCAACTCTTGCCAAGCTTCTAGACCTACACTACTGGCCTACCTACATCTCGACTGCAACCTAATGAAGTCCTGAGCCACAACCACCCAGCCAAACTGCTTTCTCATTGCTAAACCTCAGAAACTTGGGGGGGGGGAGGGGACAAATGCTCTTTAAACTGCTAAGTTGGGGGTAATTTGTTATGCAGCAATAATATACCCTTCCTCCTCAAACAACATGAGAACATACAAATATGTAAACGATGGTTATTAGACATTGGATGACAGGGGGCACCAGACTGTGGAAACACATGAGATAAGCCCTTCTATTGAACTAGTTTGCAGTGGAGCCTAGAAGTTGTTGACAGGTTGTTTACAGGCTGCAGTGCAAAATGGAAGAACCAAAACGACCCAGTCTTGTTGAGATTAGGAAACAAAGATAAGAGTTTGGGAAGGCCAAGGTGGTTAGAATTGCAAGGCGGAATATCAGAGACAAGGGATCTTGGGGGAAGAGGTGTGAATACATGTTGAAGAGTGCACTCAAGCATTTCTGCATTCTGGAGATTTGCAGAGGGTTTTCCTTGAGTCTTTGGCAGAGTTCTGATTTGAAATACATTACAGAACGTACTCAAAACCAGGGAAAGAACTACTGGAAAGCAGTAAGAAAACATTTTTAGAGCTTGGACAAGGCTGGGAGTAGTTTGCGTTTCTGCTTTCCAGAGTATAAAGACCTGGTAACATGGAGGACATTGGGAAGAGTCCTCAAGAAGGCCCAGAGTGAGTCCAGGGAACTTAACTGCACTGAAGGGAAGTCCAGCACTACTTAGAGGGATGTAACATGATTTGGAATCCAACAATGTAAAGTGTGTATGTTTGGTTATCTAATAAAAATTAAAATGCCTGCCTCACCTTGAAGAAGAGAGAGAATATCTATACAGATGATCAGGAAGAAAACAGAGGACTTGAACAATCCTATAAGCCAGTTAGACCTTGACAGATGTATATAGAATACCCAGCAACGGCTTAATACATTCTTCCCAAGTGCATATGAAACATCCTCTAGGGATAGACTGATCATATGTTAGGCCACAAAACAAGTCTCAACACATTTAAACAACTGAAATCATACAATGTCTATTCTCTGGTCACAATGGAGTGAAGCTAGAAATCAATTACAGAGTACTGGAAAACTCACAAATGTATGGAAATAAACAACACACTCAAATAACCATTAAGTCAAAGAAGAAATCGTAGGAGAAATTAGAAAATTAGACACAAATGAAAATGAAAACAATATACTATACATGGGATGCAGTGAAAACAGTGCTTGGAAATTTATAGCAGTAAAATACCTATATTTAAAAAGAAGAAAGATCTCAAATAAATAACCTAACTTTTCACCTTAAGGAAACTAGAGAAAGAACAGATTAACCCAATGCTAGCCAAAGAAAGGAAATGACAGATCAAAGTGGAGATAAATGAAATAGAGAACAGGAAACAATATAGAGAGTCAGCAAAACCAAAGGTTGGTTCTTTGTAAATATCAATATGATTGACAAATCTTTAGCTATATTGACAAAGGAGAAAAAAAGCAAAGATGTGTATAATTAAAATTAGAAATGAAAATGGGGACATGACCACTGACCGTAAAGGAATAATGATTAAGAAAATACTGTGAATAATTGTATGTCAACAAATTGAATAAAATCTACATGAAATGGACAAATTCATGGAAGCACAGATTACCGAAACTGACTCAAGAAGAAATAGAAAATATAAACAGATCTGTAACAAGTAAACAGATTTAAACAGTAATAAAAAAATTACCTCCCAAACAAGTCATTCATTGATGAATTCTACCAAACATTTTAAGAATTAACACCAATCTTTCTCAAATTCTTCTAAAAAATAGGAGAGGAGAGAATACTTCATAACTCATTCTGAGATCAGGATTACTCTAATACCAAAGCCAAAGACACCACTAGAAAAAAAAGAACAAATGCCCCCCAAAACTACAGATTAATACTACTTGTGAATATAGATGCAGAAATCTTCAGCAAAATACTAACGAATGGAATCCAGCAGTATGTTTAAAGGCTTATATACCATGACAAAGTGGGATTTATCTCAAGATTTAAGGGCAGCTCATCATAGGAAAATCAGTGTAATACATCACATTGATAGAATGAAGGAGGAGAAAAAAATACAGTATCATCTTGGTACAGAAAGCATTTGACAAAATCCAACACCTGTTCATAATAGAAACACCCAAAAACTAGGAATAGAAGGGAATTTCTTCAACATGATAAAAGGCATTATAAAAAATCCACAGCTGACATCCAACTCATTTGTGAAAACTAAAAACTTTTTCTCTATGATCAGGAACAAGACAAAGATATCTATTCTCACCACTGCAATTGAACATTGTACTGGAAGTTACAGCCAGAGAAGTTAGGCAAGAAAAAGAAAGAAAAGCCAAATTGGGAAGGAAGAAGTAAAACTGTTTCTATTTGCAGATGACATGATCTCTATAGAAAATGCCAAAGGATCTCCAGAAAACATGGTAGAGCTAGTAAATGAGTTCAGCAGAGTAGGAGATACAAGATCAACACACAAAACACAGTTTATTTTTGTATATCAGCAGTGAACAATCCAAAAAGAAAATTCAAAATTTCACCTACAGTAGCATCCTAAAATGTATAGAAGTTGAAAGATTTGTACACAAAACCCACAAAACATTGCTGGAAGAATTAAAGAAGACCTAAATAAATGGAAAGACATTATCTGTTTATGGATTAGAAAATTCATATTGTTAAGATGATAGTACTATGCAAGACAATGTTCAGATTCAATGCAGTCCATATAAAAATTCCAGTGACCATTTTTGTACAACTGGAAAAGCTAATCATCAAATTCATGTGAAATTGCATTGGGCCCAAATAGCCAAAACAGTCTTGAAAATGAACAGAATTGGAGGCCTCATAGTTCCCCACTTCAAAACATACTGTAAAGCTACAGTAATCAAAACTGATACTGGCATAAGGGTAAATAGAGACATATGGGATAGAACTGAGGGGCTAGTTTATTGGTTTTTGACAGAGTGCCAAGTGGTTCTGGAACAACTGAATAACCATATGCAAAAGAATACACTTGAACCCCTACCTCAAACCATGTTAAAAAACTAACTCAAAATGTATCAGTGACTTAAATATAAGAACTAAAACTCTTGCAACTCAACAATAAAAAGACAACCCAACTAAAGGACAAAGGACTCAAATAGACCCTTCTCCAAAGATGATATACAGATGGCTGACATGCACATGAACAAATACTGACTCATTAGTGACTAGGGAAATGCAAATGAAAAGCACAGTGACATACCACTTCATGCCCATTAGCATGATGAGAATCCAGAAGACCATAAGAATAATTGTTGGCAAGGAAGTAGAGAAATTGGAACCCTTATACATTGCTGGTGGCAATGTGAAATGGTTCAGTCTCTGTAGGAAACAGTTTTGGCAGTTACTTAAAAAAGTGAAACATAAAATGATGATATAGCAATTCTGGGTTTAGGTGTATACCAAAAAGGAATGAAAATAGGTATCAAATATATGTACATGCATGTTCATAGTAACACTATTTACAAAGGCCAAATGATACAATTGGCCCAAATATCCATAGATGGAGAATGGGTAAACAAATTGTGGCATCTACATACCATAGAATATTATTCAGTTATAAAAAAAAGTACTGATACATGCTACAATGTGGTGAACCTTGAAAACATTTTGATAAGTGAAAGAAGTCAGACACAAAAGGTCACATTATATGACTCCATTTATATAAAATATCCAGAGTGAAGTATACATTTATAGGGACAGAACATAGATTAGTGGTTGCCAGAGCCTAGGGATAGGGAGAAATGGGGAGCAACTGCCTAATGGATGTGCACTTTCTTTTTGGGGTGATAAACATGCTTTGGAATTGGAATGGAGATGGCACAAAATTGAATATACTAAATGCCACTGATTTATTCACCTTAAAATGGTTAATTTGATATTTTTTCAGTTTTACCTAAAAAAAAGTTAAGGAGGTGGATTCAAGATAGTGGTGTAGGAAGATCCTAAATTCCCTCTCTCCAGTGCATACAACAAATATGCAACTACATATGTAATAATTTCCTTTGAAAAAGACCAGAAAACTAGAGATGAACAGAGCCTCCACAACAAACAAAAAGGACACCATTGAGACAGTAAGGAGAGGCAGAGATACTGTCTTGCCAAAAACAAACAAACAAAAAAACCCCACCCCAGGTTTAGTGATCTAAAATTGGGAAGGATCTCAAAAATATGGAACTTTTCCCTGAGAAGTGAGGGATTTGTGCTTCACATGAGCCACTCCAACCCTTAGATCCTGCATGAGAGACTAGCCCCCTAAATGCTGGGCTTTGAAAATCAATGGGGACTATGTCCAGAAAACCATAGAACTCTAGGGAATGGGGAACCTACTCTTAAAGGGATTGCATGCAGACTCATTCTTACAAGAAATGTTAAAAAGACTTCTCTAAACTGAAAAAAAAATATTAAAAGTAACAAAACAAAGTAAATTTTTCACTGCCAAGGGTAAATATATAGTAAAGATGGTGGACCGAACACTTACATAAAAGTATGAAAGTTAAAAGACAAAAATAGTAAAATTGTCTAGAACTACAGGGATGCATAAAGTAAAAAGATGTAAGCTGTGATATCAGAAATATAAAATGTGTGTGGAAGAAAAAGTTTTTTTGGTGTGAAAAAGTTCAGATTTAATTTGCTGTCAACTCAAAGCAGATTTAAATAAATAGGAAGTTATATGAGAATCTCATGGTAACCACAAAGCAAAACCTTATAATAAATACACAAAAGAAAATGAGAAAGAATCTAAACAAAAGACTAAAGAAAGCCATCAAAACACAAGGGAAGAGAGAGAAGAAGAAAGGAACTGAGGAACTACAAACACAGCCAGAAAACAAAAAAGTAGCAATAAATATAACCAATCAATAATTACTTTAAATGTAAATGGACTAAATTCTCTATAAGTCACAGAAGCTCTGAATGGATTAAAAAAATGAGACCCATTTATATGTTGCCTACAAGAGATTTGCTTCAGAAGTAAGGATACAACAGCCTGAAAGTGACAGAATGCAAAAAGATATTCCATACAAATAGAAATTAGAAGAAAGCTGGTGTAGCTATAATCATAGCAGTCAAAATAGACTTTAAAATAAAGATTACAATAATAGACAAAGAAGGGAATTATGTAATGATAAAAGGGTCAATCCAAGAAGACATGGCATTTATAAATATACACCCAACATAGGAGCTCCAAAATATATAAAGCAAATATTAACAGATGTAAAGGGAGAAATTGACAGTATAATAATAGTAGGAGAGTTTAACACCTTGCTTTCATCAATGGATAGATCATCCAAACAAAATAATAAGGAAAAATCAGCCTTAAATGACACAGACCAGATGGATTTAGATATATACAGAACATCCATCCAAACGAATACATATTTTTCTCAAGTGCACGTGAACCATTCTTCAGGATAGATCACATGTGAGGCCACAAAACAAGTCTGAATAAATTTAAGATAGAAATCACATCAAGTGTCTGTTTGAACCACATGGTATGAAACTAAAAATCAACTACAAGGAGAAAAATGGAAAAATGACAAAAATGTGGAGATTAATCAACATGCTACTGAACAATCAATGGGCCATCAAGGAAATCAAAGAAGAAATAAAAAAATAGCTGGAGACAAATGAAAACAAAAATTACAACATGCCAAATATTTTGGGATGAAGCCAAAGTGTTTCTAAGAGGAAGATCATAGCAATACAGTCCTACCTCAAGGAACAAGAAAAATCTTTAACAGTCTAACTTTACTCCTAAAGGACCTAGAAAAAGAACAGATGAATTCCAAAGTCAGTTGAAAGAAGGAAATAATAAAGATCAGAGTGGAAATAGAGGCAAAAAAACAAAACAAAACAGAAAAGAATGAAACTAAGAGCTGGATTTTGAAAAGATAAACAAGATTGACCAAACTTTAGCTATGCTAGCTAAGAGACAAAGAGTGTTTTAATAAAATCAGAAATGAATGAGTAGACAACTGACACTACAGAAATAACAAAGAATCATAAGAGACTACTATGAACAATTATACACCAACAAATTGGACAACCTAGAAGAAATGGATAATTCCTAGAAACATACAGTCTTCCAACTGTATCATGAAGAAATAGGAAATCTGAATAGACTAATTGCTAATAAGGTGACTGACTCATTAATCAGAGAACCTCCCAACAAAAAAAATTCAGAACTAGAAAACTTTGCTGGTGAATTCTGGCAAACATTCAAAGAAGATTTAATATCTATCCTCAAACTCTTCCAAAAAATTGAAGAAGAGGGAGCACTTTCACACTCATTTATGAGACTAGTATTATGCTAATGACAAAACTAGGCAAGGCACCACCACAAAAAGACAATTACAGCCTAATACAATTTATGAACATGATGCAAAAATCCTCGACAAAACATTAGCAGACTGATTTAATAACATTTAAAGGGTCATACACCATGATCACTGGGATTTATTCCAGGTATGCAAGGATAGTTTGCCATCTGCAAATCCACCAGCATATACACCATATTAGCAAAATGAAGGATAAAAATCATATCATCATCTCAATAGATGCAGAAAAAAACGTCTAACACAATTCAACATCCATTCATGATTAAAAACTCTCAACAAGACAGGTATATAGGGAATGTATCTAAACACAATAAAGACCAAATATGACAAACCCACAGCTAGCATATAGAATGATGAAAAGTTGGAAGCTTTCCTCTTAAGATCATAACTACCATATGATCTAGCTATTCTACTTCTGGGTATTTATCTGAAGAATACTATAATGCTGATTCAAAATGATGTATATACCCCTATATTTATTGCACATTGTTTACAATAGCCAAGAAATTGAAATAATCTAAATGGCCATTGATGGGTGAATGGATCAAGAAGACACACACACACACAATATACACTTGTATGTATACATGTATGTTATGTGTATGTATGTAATATATATGCATATATGTACACATACACACATGGTTGGATGCTAGTCAGCCATAAATAAGGAAGGAAATGTGCCATTTGCAACAATATGAATGGATCTACAGGATGTTATGTTAAGTGAAAAAAGCCAGAGGAAGACAAATACCATATGATTTCACCCATATGGAATAGAAAAAAACCAAAACAAACAAACAAGCCAAATAAAACAAAACAGACTCATAGTGAGAGAACAGATTGGTGATTACCAGAGGGGAAGGAGTTTGTGGGGTGTATGAAATGGGTTTAGGGGGTCAATTTTATGGTGATGGATGGTAACTAGATTTTAGTGGTAATTACTTTGTATTATATACAGAACTATAATGTACACCTGAAGCTTACATAATGTTATGTAGTAATTTCCTTCAGTTAAAAAAAATAATATGCTTGGAAAGAAGCATGATAATATGACCCATAATCAGAGTAAAAATTTCAGTCAATGGGAAGAAACCCAGAAATGACAGATGATTGATTTAGCAAAGATGTAAAAAGAGCTACTATTAATATGCTCTAAATGCTCAAGAAGGTATAAGAAAATAGGAAAATGATGAGGAAAGAAATAAAAGACATGAGCATATGCTTAAATGAAACTTCTAAATATGAAACATGCAATATCTGAAATAAGAAACAATATAAATAGTATTAATTGCAGATAAGATACTGTAGAAGAGATTAGTGATCTTGAATATGTAGGAATAACAACTACTGAAAGTGAAGCAAAGTGAAAAAGACCTAAAGTAAAATGAATAGAGCATCTGTGAGCTGTTGGATAATATCAAGTATTCTGAGACACATGTGATTAGATTCTCAGGAGAAGGGATGGGGAAACAGGAAACTAGAAGAGATAATGACTGCAAATTTTCTATGTTTAGTGAAAGTTAGAAGCCCATAGCTCAGTGAATCTATTTTGAAAGGAACATTTAAAAACCACTCCAAGACACATCATAAACAAATAGCTGACAGAAATGATAGTGAAAGAAAATCTTGAAAGCAGCCAGAGAGAAAAAGACACATTATGAACAGAGAAAGAGAGAAGAATGACAGAGGTTTTGTTAGAAATTGCAAGCCAGAAGAGAGTGGAGTCACATCTTTAAAATACTGCCAGAGAAATACTTGGCAACCTAGGATTCTATTTCCACTGAAATCACTTTTCACAAAGAAGTGACTTTTTTTGTTGTGTTTTCTTTTAAAATTTTTCGCTGTAGTAAAATGTATATAACCTACAATTTATCATTTTAACAATTTTTAATCATATTGTTCTGTGGCATTAAGTACGCAGTTTCCTGCTACCTTCACCATTATCCAGAACTTTTTGATATTCCCAAACTCTATACACATTAAAACAGTATCTTCCTTTCTCCTCTACACCAGTGCCTGACAACCAACATTGCTTTCTGTCTCCATGAATTTGACTATTTTTGGTAGCTCATATAAGTTGAATCATACAGTATTTGTCTTTTTTTGTGACTGGCTTATTTTACTTAACATAGGGTCTTCAAGGTCCGTCCATGCTGTAGCATGTGTCAGGATTTCCTTTTTTAAAGCCAAATAATACTCTATATATTCCCATATATACCATATTTTGTTAATCCAGTTATCCATCAATGGATCCTTGGGTTGCTTCCACCTTTTGGCTGTTGTAATTAGTGATCATTTTTGTGCAAATATCTGTTAAGTTCCTGCATTCAGTTATTCTGGCTATATACCCCATCGTGAAATTTTGGATCCTTTAGTAACTCTGTGTTTGATTACTGCTTTTCTCAGTTGCTTTACAATTTCACATTCCTGTCAATAAGGAACAGGGTCTCTAAGTTCCCCACATCCTCACAAATACTTATTTTCTATTTTTTTAGTAATGGCTATCCTGATGTGTGTGAAACAATATCTCATTGTTTTGACTTGAATATTTCTGATGATTAGTGATGTTGAGTATCTTTTCATGTGTTTGTTTGCCATTTGTATATCATTTTTGGGGAAGTGTACATTCAAGTTCCTTTGCCCATTTTTTGACTGTTTTTTTTGTCTTTGTTTTTTGTTGTTGAGTTATAAGGGTTCTTTATGTATTTTGGATATTAATCCTTTATCAAATACATGATTTGCAAAAGAAGTGACTTTAAGAAGAGCAAAATCTGAGGGAACTAATTTTCAGCATACTTGTACTGCAAGAAATCTTAAAGGAGATTCTTTAGGTAGGAGGAATATATTAACATGGGAATTTGGATCTTTGCAAAGAAGAGTGCAAGAAGTAAAAATGGGGTAAATGTAAAACATAATTTCTTCACTTTTAACCTTTTCAAAATAACTCTTTAAAGCAAAGTTAATAATAATGAAATTCAGGCTTTACCATACATAGAAATAAATTGACTGATGTCAGTAGTTAAAGAATGGGGCAGGGGAAAGGGAAGGTATAGTGTTGTTAGGTGTTTGCATCAAAAATGAAGTGGTAGGTACTTACAGAATACATGAAGGTGTTTTTACATGTACCATTCATGAAATATTTATTTGATGGTAGGTTGTGTGTATTTTAGAACAGTTGCTCTGAAACAAAGAAAAATAATTTGTAAGTCCACAGGGGAGATGAAATTGAATATTAAAAATTAATTAGTGCAAAAGTAGGTAGGTAAAGGGGAAAAAAGAAACAAGTAACATGTGACAAGAAATAGCAAAACAGTAGATTTAAATTTCCTACTTTTGTAATTACATTAAATAAAAATGATCCAAGAACTCTAATTGAAAGGCATAGATTGTTGGATTTGCTAGAACAGCATTATCCAGCTATATGATGTCTACAAAAACTCACTTTAAATATAAAGGTAAAGGTAAACTAAAAATACAATGATGGCAGGCATCTGGCTCAGGTGGAGGAACAGGAATTAAATTCATCTTTCTCTTGAAAGAACCTCCCCCACAAAAGAACCCCAAAGTACACAAAAATATTTGGACATGAGACAACAATGGTCAATGATCCCTGAGTGTTGATAAACAAATGAAATGATCACTGCAATTGCTCCAGCCTATCTCATTGGGAGACTTTCCAGGATGTGGCACATATAGTGAGAACTCAGGTGTGGAGCTTGGTGCTTTCCCCAGGTTGAGGATATGTTTCTGCTCTGGAGCTGCTCTGACTACAAAGTATAAGCGCAAGACTTGAAAGAAACAAACTGTTTCCAAATCATTTAACTGTATCCCAGAACAAAGTTCAAACAGATTTGTATGAATGGAAAATACCTAGCATACAAGTAAAAATTCATGGCGTATGTCATTCAGTTAAAGATTGCCATGTATGCACATGAGCATAAAAACATCCATAATGAGGAGAATTGTCAACCAATTAAAACTGACAAAATTGACAGTGATGATAGACTTCATGAGGATATTAAAAATAGTTGTTATGAATCTATTCCCTATGTTCAAAATTTAGAGACATGAAAAATGCAAAGCGATCCATATAGAACTTGTGAAGATGAACACTACATGAGGTGAAAAATACAGTGGTTGAGATTAATGGAAGATTAGACATTGAAGAGAAAAGATGAATGAACTCGAATCCGTAGGAATAGAAACCATCCAGATTGAAACATACAGGGAAAAAAGGGAGAAAATGAGGAAAACACTAGTGAGTTCTGGGATATTTTCAAGCAGCTAAATATATGAGTAAGTAGAATTCCTAAAGGAGGTAGGGTACAGAAAAATACATGTCAAGAAATAATGGCTGAAAACTTTCCAAATAAGTTGCATGAAGATGAAACCATAAACCTGCAGGTTAAAGTTGTTCAGTGAATTCCAAGTATAAGAAACATAAAGGGAACTGCACCAAGGCTTGTAATCATCTTGCTGATTGGTAGTGATAAAGAGAAAACCTTAGAAGCAGTCAGAGATAAAAAGACGTGGTCATGTTATGTGCATATGAGCAAAGATAAAGATTGTGTCAGATTTCTTGTCAGAAACAATATAAGTAAGAAAACAGTGCAGTAGCATCTTTAAAGTAATGAAGGATAGAAAATAACAACTTAGAATTCTGTATTTGGTAAAAATATGTTTCCAAAACAAAGATTTAAAGGAAGACATTTTCAGACAGAGAAAAACTGGAGGTGTTAACTTCAGAAAAATTTCAAAGTATGTCCTCAGGCAGCAGAAAAATAATACCAGATAAATAAAGGAAAAAGAACACTAGAAATGGTAACTACTTGGCTAAATATAGGTTTTTTCTCATTTAATCTCTTCAAAAGGCAATTGTTGAAAGTACAAAATGCTAACAAGATATTATGTGGTTTATAACGTAGAAGTAAAGTGCATGATAAAGCTTAAGACCTGGCAGTGAAACGAATGTACATCATTATAAGATTCTTATGCTCTACCCTAAATGGTAGTCATTTAAAGTTAGACCATGGTAAGTTAAATATATATATTATAAACTCTGAAGCAGCCACTGAAAAAACATAGATATAAGCAATAGGTTAAGAAAAAAAAACTAAGGTAGAATTGAATTATACAAAATAAGTAATCCAACAGAAGTTATGGAAAGGTAAAAAAGGGAACAAAGATCACATGAGACAAATATAAAACAAATAGCAAGATGATAGACTCCAACTTAATGGTATAAATAATCACATTAAATGTAAATAGTCTCAACACCCAAATTTAAAGGTCAAGATTGGATTAAAAAAACAAGATCCCACTGTAGAGTTTCCTACAAGACACTTTATAAAGACATCTTGGTTAAAAGTAAAAGAGTGGAAAAAGGGTATAATGTGCTAATCTAGTTGAAAGAAACTTGGAGTAGTCTTACATCAAGCTAAAAAGCTTCTGTACAGCAAAGGACACCATCAGTAGAACAAAAAGGCATCCTACAGTATGGGAGAATATATTTGTAAATGACATATGCGACAAGGGGTTAACATCCAAAATATATTAAGAACTTACACCCCTCAACAACTGAAAAGCAAATAACCCGATAAAAAAATGGGTGGAGGATATGAATAGACAATTATCCAAAGAAGAAATTTTCAGATGGTCAACATGCACATGAAAAGATGCTCCACATCATTAATCATCAGGGAAATGCAAATTAAAACAATAATGAGATATTAACTCACACCAGTTAGGATGGCCAGCATCGAAAAGACTAAGAACAACAAATGCTGGTTAGGATGCGGAGAAAGGGGAACCCTCCTACACTGCTGGTGGGAATGTAAGCTAGTCCAACCATTGTGGAAAGCAGTATGGAGGTTCCTCAAAAAACTAAAAATAGAAATACCATTTGACCTAGGAATTCCACTCCTAGGAATTTACCCAAAAAATACAAGTTCTCAGATTCAAAAAGACATGTGCACCCCTGTATTTATTGCAGCACTATTTACAATAGCCAAGATATGGAAGCAACTTAAGTGTCCATCAATAGATGAATGGATAAAGAAGATGTGGTACATATACACAGTGGAATACTATACAGCCATAAGAAAGAAATCCTACCATTTGCGTGGATGGAGCTAGAGGGTATTATGCCCAGTGAAATAAGCCAGGCAGAGAAAGACAAGTACCAAATGATTTCCCTCATTTGTGGAGTATAACAACAAAGGAAAACTGAAGGAACAAAATAGCAGCAGATTCACAAACTCCAAGAAGGGACTAGCGGTTACCAAAGGGGAGGGCTGGGTGGGGGAGGGTGGGTGCAGAAGGAGGGAGAAGGGGATTGAGGAGTATTATAATTGGTGCACATGGTGTTGGGGGGGATCATGAGGAAGACAGTGTGGCACAGAGAAGACAAGTAGTGACTGTGGAATCTTACTACACTGATGGACAGTGACTGCAGGGTGGTATTGCCGGAGGGGGGGACTTGATAATATGGGTGAATGTAGTAACCACATTGTTTTTCATGTGAAACCTTCATACAGTGTATATCAATAATACCTTAATATAAAAAATGTAAAAATAAAAGGAACTTGGAGTAGTCTTGATTTTATTATTATCAGACAAAACAGATTTCAGAGCAAGGAATGTTATCTGGGATAAAGAAGATAATTTTTTAACAATTAAGGCGTTCAGTTAATTAGCACGACCTAACAGTGGTAAATGTTTATGTACCTATAACAAGAGCTTCAAACACATGAGGCAAAAACTAATTGAAAGGCAAGGAGAAATTCACAATTATAGTCAGAGATTTCAGTAACCCTTCTCAATAATTGATATAACAAGTAGACAGAAAATTACCAAAGATATAGTTGACTTGAATAACACTGTCAACCAAGTTACTGTGACTGCGTTTGTAGAATACTCTACTGAAGAAGAGCAGAATACACATTATTCACAAGTTTACATAGAACAGTTTACCAAGATTGACTATATTTACCAAGATAGGGCCATAAAAAGTTTCAATAAATTCAAAAGGGTTCATGTCATAATCTTCTCAGACCACAGTGGAATTAACTTAGACCTTATTAATAGAAATATCCTTGGGAAAATCCCCAAATATTTGGGAATTAGGTAGCATGTTTATAAATAATGATAAATAGAAGAAATCAAAAGGGAAATTAGGAAGTATTTTTTAAACTGAATACGAACAGGAACACAACATGTTAGAAGATGCTGCTAAAATAATACCTAGGGAAAAATCTGTAGTTCTAAGTATCTGTCTTAGAAAAGAAGAAAGATCTCAAATAATGACTTCAGCCTCCACTTTACAAAAGTAGAAAAAGAAGAGCAAATTAATTCTGAAGGAAGCAAAAGAAAATAATAATCCAAATAGCCTTATATAATTAAAAACATTTTTTTATTAAGGCATTATTGATATATACTCTTATCAAGGTTTCACATGAAAAAGCAATGTGTTTACACAACATGAGGTATATCTCAGGAGTGCAAGGTTGGTTTAACATTCAAAAAAATAAATCAGTATAATTCACTATATTAACAGACTAAGAAGTAAAAATCCTATTATCTCAGTGGATATAGAAAAATAATTTGGCTAATTTGGTAATTTCTGACTAAAAAGACTTGTAGCAAACTAGGAATAAAAGTGAGGTTTCTCAATCTGATAATGGAAATCCATGAGAAACCTCATTTGCTGTTACTGTACTTAATGGTGAAAGATTGAACATGTTCTTTCTAAAATCAGCAAGACAGAGTGTCTTCTTATGAGGTTCTAGCCAGTATATTTGGGCAAGAAAAGGAAATAAGTGGTATTCACCATTAAAAGGAAGGGATAAAACTCTCCTTGTTCACAGATCACCTGATTGTCTATGCAGAAGGTCTAATGGAATTGTCTGAGAACTAATGAATGAGTTCGGTCAAGTTGAAGTACCCCAGATTAATATACAAAAACTAGTTATGTTTCTGTATACTAGCAAGGAACAATCAAAAACTGGAATAAAAAATACCACTTACAACAGTAACAAAAATATGAAATAGTTATGTATAAATCTAACAAAGCACATTAAAACTGAGACTACAAAATACTGCTGACAGAAAGTAAAGGCTGTCTAAATAAATGGAGAGGTACAGTTGAATCTCATTCACGGATTCTTTATGAATTGGTCTATTTGCTAAAATTAATTTGTAATCCTAAATCAGTATTTACAGTGCTTTTTGGGTCATTTGCTGACACATACAGAGGGGCAGAAAGTTTGAGTCACCCAATATGCACAATTTGAAGTTAGGTTGATTGAGGTGGCACTCTGCTTTCTTGTTTCAGCTCTCATGCCGTTAAGACCAAGACTTTTCTTGGTTTGTTGTATGTCAGGTTTGTTACGCTTTATGTTCATGATTTAGCTGTTTAAAATGTCCCCTAAGCAGACTTAATAATAGGGGGAGTCTAGTAACCATAATGTTGCTCCTGTAATTGTACATTAATGATAACAAAACAAAAAAAATGTCCCCTAAGCATAGTGCTAAAGTGCTGTATTGTTCTGGGGCACAGTAAAGCTGTTACTTGCCTTATGGAGAAGACAGCTATTTAGAAAAGCTTCGTTCAGGCAGGAGTTACAGTTCTGTTGGCTGTGAGGTCATTGTCAGTGAATCAACAGTGCTAAGTAAGAGGCCTGTAAACAGAAACACACATAAAACTCATTAACTGACAAAAATATTGTGACCAGGAATTTGCAGGAACCTAATCCTGTGCTTCCTCTAGAAGCAGTGGTTCAGTATTTATTCTGTTCACCATAACGTAGAACATGATTATCATTGAGATGTAATTATGTTACTCATTAGAATATCCTATACATCAGTTGGAAGACTCAACTTTGTTAAAGTCAACTTTACTAATTTTATTTTCATCTAATTAATCTGTAGATTCAAGGGAGTTCTACTCTGATTGAGGCATTTTTTTTTTGCCCAAAATACAATTCATATGGAAATACAAGAATTTTAGAATAGCTAAAACAACTGTGAAATAGAACAATGTTAGAGGGACCAACACTACCTCATTTCAATTATTATAAAGCTATAACAAATTTTTTTACTGTAAAAAACAGCTGGTATAAATATAGATAGATAAATCAATAAAACAATGGGTAGTCCAGAAATAAACTCACTTATATATAGATAACGGATTTTTGACAAAGTCATAAAAGTGCTTGAACATTGGATATTGATACACAGAAAACTAAATTGAACCCTACCTTTCAACATATTTAAAAATTAATTTAAAGTGGCTCAGAGACGTAATGTGCAACCTAAATCTATAAAGCTTCTAGAAGAAAACATCAGAGAAAATCTTCCAGACACATCAACGGCACAATTTATAAAGTAACCAATTAATACATTAGACATTATTACCTTTAAATTCTACCCTTCAAAAGAAAGTGATAAGAGAATGAAAAGAGATGCCACATACTGGGAGAAAACTTTGCCAAGCAAACACCTGATTAATTACTCAAATTTGGAATATATGAAAAACTCTTTGGAAGAGGCTTAAGATGGTGGTGTGAGTAGGGTGGTGAAAATCTCCTCCCAAAACCATATATATTTTTGAAAATAAAACAAATACAACTATGCCTAAAAGAGAGACCAGAAGATACAGTACAACAGCCAGGCGACATCTACATCTGCAAGAACTCAGCATCTCACGAAAAGGGTAAGATACAAGCTGCGACCCAGCGGGACCCGAGCACTCCCCTCCCCTCCAGCTCACTGGAGGGAGGAAAGGAGTCAGAGTGGCGAGGGAGTGGAAGCTCAGGACTGCTAAATAACCAGCCCTAGTAATCTGCACTGGGAACACAGACACACATTGCATGGTGTACTGGATATTAGAGAAATGGAAAAGTAAAATGTGAGACAGAGACTGAGCAGGTACCCACAGCTGGCTCCCTTGGGACGAAAGAAAAGTGGGTGCTTTTTAAGTCTTAAAGGAACAAGGGCTTAGCACCTGGATAAAATCATCCCAGCACACTCAGCCAGGCAGGCTGGGAATACTAAGGGACATCAGGGGCCCCAACCCCCTGGTGGGTAACCCACCCCCAAAGACCCTCACGGTGATAAGCAGCCTGCCATTCATTCCTCCTGGCCAGTGCGACAAGCAAACCAGCTCACCCACCACAGCGGCGGAGCACCTGGAGAGCAGCCTGGCCCACAGCAACTACACAGAGTCTCCTCCCAGCATGCAGCTAACTGGGACAGACCCAGGGGCTGCCGCTGGTGCGCAGCTGCCCAACATAGACAGAGGAAGCCTGAGCAAGGTATGGAAGGCACAAAGGGGCACCGTTCTTGCAGGAGAAAACAACTGGTGTGCCTGCCACTCCCCACAGGACTCTGGGCTATCATGAGGGCTGCCCCACCCATGGTAACTCAGAGGATTAACCCAGAGACTGCTCCCTGTCTGTGGGTAACTGACATAGGCAGAGGAGAAGGGCAAGGCGACCAGCAAGCAGGAAGGGACTTTGTTCTCCCAGCTGACACATGCGCCACCTGCCTACAACCACCGCTATTGCCAGGAAAAGGCAGAAGAATCTGGTTCAGTCAAGAATCACTCAAGACAACACCAGAGAGAGGGCCTGGGGAGATAGATATAACCAATCTTCCTGAAAAAGAATCCAAAATAAAGGTCATAACCATGCTGATGGACCTGCAGAGAAATTTGCAAGAGCTAAGGGATGAAGTGCGGAAGGAAATAACAGAAATGAATCTCTGGAAGGACTTAAGAGCAGACTAGATGAGGTGCAAGAGTCTGTTAATGAAATAGAAACCAAAGAACAGTACAGAGAAGCAGAGGCAGACAGAGATAAAAGGATCTCCAGGAATGAAAGAATATTAAGAGAACTGTGTGACCAATCCAAATGAAACAATATCTGCATTATAGGAGTACTAGAGGAAAAAGAGAGTGAAAAAGTGATAGAAAATGTCTTTGAAGAAATAATTGCTGAAAACTTCCCCAAACTGGGGGAGGAAATAGTCTCTCACCATGAAAGCTCACAGATCTCCTAACACAATGGACCCAAGGAGGACAAGACCAAGACACATAGTAATTAAAATGGCAAAGATCAAAGACAAGGACAGAGTATTAAAGGCAGCCAGAGAAAGAAAAAGGATCGCCTACAAAGTAAAACCCATTAGGTTATCATCAGACTTCTCAACAGAAACCCTACAGGCCAGAAGAGAATGGCATGATATATTTAATGCAATGAAACAGAAGGGCCTTGAACCAAGAATACTGTATCCAGTACAATTATCATTTAAATTTTCAGGAGGGATTAAACAAATCCCAGACAAGCAGAGCTGAGGGAATTTGCCTCACACAAACCACCTCTATAGGGTATTTTAAAGGGAATGCTCTAGATGGAAGCACTCCCAAGGTTAAATAGATGTCACCAGAGAAATAAAATCACACCAAAGAAAGCAGACCAACCAAATACAACTAAAGGCAAAAAATAAAATCAACTATTCATAAAAGCAGTCAAGGGAAAGACAAAAGAGTACAGAATAAAACACCTAACATACAAAGAATGGAGGAGGAAGAATAAGAAGGGAGAGAAATAAAGAATCATCAGAATGTGTTTCTAATAGCTTATTAAGGGAGTTAGGTTATACGGTTAGATAGTAAAGAAGCTGCCCTTGCACCTTTGGTAACCACGAATCCAAAGCCTGCAGTGGCAATAAGTACATATCTTTTGATAATCACCCTAAATGTAAATGGACTGAATGCACCAATCAAAAGACACAGAGTAATAGAATAGATAAAAAAGCAAGACCCTTAGAACAAGAAGGCACCCTACAGTATGGGAGAATATATTCATAAAAGACAGATACGATAAAGGACTGACATCCAAAATATATAAAGAGCTCATGCACCTCAACAACAAAAAAGCAAATAATCCAATTAAAAAATGGTCAGAGGAGCTGAACAGGCAGTTCTCCAAAGAAGAAATTCAGATGGCCAGCAGACACGTGAAAAAATGCTCCACATCACTAGTCATCAGAGAAATGCAAATTAAAACCACAGTGAGATATCACCTCACACTACTAAGGATCGCCACCATCCAAAAGAGAAACAACAACTATTGGCAAGGTTGTGGAGAAAGGGGAACCCTCCTACACTGCTAGTGGGAATGTAAACTGCTTCAACCATTGTGGAAAGCAGTATGGAGGTTCCTCAAAAAACTAAAACTGGAAATACCATTTGACCCAGGAATTCCACTCCTAGGAATTGACCCTAAGAATGCAGCAGCCCAGTTTGAAAAAGACATATGCAACCCTATGTTTATCACAGCACTATTTACAATAGCCAAGAAATGGAAGCAACATAGGTGTCCATCAGTAGGTGAACGGATAAAGAAGATGTGGTACATATACAGAATAGAATATTATTCAGCCGTAAGAAGAAAAAAAATCCTACCATTTGCAACAACATGGACGGAGCTAGAGGGTATTATGCTCAGTGAAATAAGCCAGGCAGAGAAGACAAGTATATAAAATGATTTCACTTATCTGTGGAGTTTAAGAACAAAGAAAAAACTGAAGGAACAAAACAGCAGCAGACTCACAGAACCCAAGAATGGACTAACAGTTACCAAAGGGAAAGGAACTGGGGAGTATAGGTGGGAAGGGAGGGATAAGGGGCGGGTGGAGAAAGAGGGCATATTAACTAGCATGTATAATATGTGTGTGTGGGCACGGGGAGGGTTGAACAATACAAAGACAAGTACTGATTCTACAGCATCTTACTACTATGATGGACAGTGACTGTAATGGGGTTTCTGCCAGGGGCCTTGCTGATGGGAGGAGTCTAGTAAACATAATGTTCCTCATGTAATTGTAGATCAATGATACAAAAAAAAAAAGCAAGACCCATCTGTATGCTGCTTGCAAGAGACACACCTCAAACCCAAAGGCATACACAGACTAACAGTCAAGGGTTGGATAAATTTCATGCAAACAATAGGGAGAAAAAAACAGGTGTTGCAGTACTTGTATCAGATAAAATAGACTTCAAAACAAAGAAAGTAACAAGAGATAAAGAAGGACAATACATAATGATAAAGGGGTTAGCCCAACAAGAGGATATAACCATTTTAAATATATATGCACCCAATACAGGAACATCAATATATGTGAAACAAATACCAACAGAATGAAAGGAGGAAATAAAATGCAATGTATTCATTCTAGGAGATTTCAACACACCACTCACTCCAAAGGAGAGATCCACCAGACAGAAAATAAGTAAGGACACAGAGGCACTGAACAACACACTAGAACAGATGAACTTAACAGACATCTACAGAACTCTACACCCAAAAGCAGCAGGATACACATTCTTCTCAAGTGCACAGGGAAGATTTTCCAGAATAGACCACATACTAGGCCATAAAGAGAGACTCAGTAAATTCAAAAAGATTGAAATTCTACCAACCAACTTCTCAGATCACAAAGGTATAAAACTAGAAATAAATTGTACAGAGAAAACAAAGAGGCTCACAACAAATGGAGGCTTAACAACATGCTCCTAAATAATCAATGGATCAATGACCAAATTAAAACAGAGATCAAGCGATATATGGAGACAAATGATAACAACTTCTGTGGGACATAGCGAAAGCAGTCCTAAGAGGAAAGTATATAGCAATCCAAGCCTATTAAAAGAAGGAAGAACAATCCCAAATGAATAGTCTAAACTCACAATTATTGAAACTGGAAAAAGAAGAACAAATGAGGCCCAAAGTCAGCAGAAGGAGGGACATTATAAAGGTCAGAGAAGAAATAAATAAAATTGAGAAGAATAAAACAATAGAAAAAAATCAATGAAACCAAGAGATGGTTCTTTGAGAAAATAAACAAAATAGATAAGCCTCTAGCCAGACTTATTAAGAGAAAAAGAGAATCAACACACATCAACAGAATCAGAAACAAGAAAGGAAAAATCACGACAGACTCCACAGAAATACAAAGAATTATTAGAGAATACTATGAAACCTATATGCTAAGAAGCAGGGAAACCTAGAAGAGATGGACAACTTCCTAGAAAAATACAACCTTCCAAGACTAATCAAGGAAGAAACAGAAAATCTAAAACAGACCAATTACCAGCAATGAAATTGAAGTGGTAATCAAATAACTATGCAAGAGCAAAACCCCTGGACCAGATGGATTCACTGCTGAATTTTATCAGACATATAGAGGAGACATAATACCTATGCTCCTTAAAGTTTCCAAAAAATAGAAGAGGAGGGAATACTCCCAAATTCATTCTGTGAAGCCAGGTTCGCCCAAATACAAAACCAGGCAAAGACCCCACCAAAAAAAATTACAGACAAATATCCCTGATGAACATAGATGCAAAAATACTCAACAAAATATTAGTAAACCGAATTCAAAAATACATCAAAAGGATCATACACCATGACCAAGTGCGATTCATCCCAGGGATGCAAGGATGGTACAACATTCGAAAATCCATCAACATCATCCACCACATGAACAAAAAGAAGGACAAAAACCACATGATCATCTCCATAGATGCTGAGAAAACATTCGACAAAATTCAACATCCATTCATGATAAAAACTCTCAACAAAGTGGGTATAGAGGTCAAGTACCTCAACATAATAAAGGCCATATATGATAAACCCACAGCCAACATCATACTGAACAGTGAGAAGCTGAAAGCTTTTCCTCTAAGATCGGGAACAAGACAGGGATGCCCACTCTCCCCACTGTTATTCAACATAGTACTGGAGGTCCTAGCCACGGCAATCAGACAAAACAAGGAAATAGAAGGCATCCAGATTGGTAAAGAATTCAAACTGTCACTATTTGCATATGACATAATATTGTGCATAAAAAACCCCGAAGACTCCACTCCAAAACTACTAGAAGTAATATCTGAATTCAGCAAAGTTGCGGGATAAAAATTAATACCCAGAAATCTGTTGCTTTCTTATACACTAATGATGAACTAGCAGAAAGAGAAATCAGGAAAACAATTCCATTCACAATAGCATCAAAAATAATAAAATACCTAGGAATAAACCTAACCAAGGAAGTGAAAGACCTATACACTGAAAACTACAAGACACTCTTAAGAGAAATTAAAGAGGACACTAACAAGTGGAAACTCATCCCATGCTCTTGGGTAGGAAGAATTAATATCATCAAAATGGCCATCCTGCCTAAAGAAATCTACAGATTCGATGCAATCCCTATCAAATTACCAACAGCATTCTTCAACAAACTGGAACATACAGTTTTAAATATATGGAACCACAAAAGACCCCGAATAGCCAAAGCAATCCTGAGAAGGAAGAATAAAGCAGGGGGGATCTCGTTTCCCAACTTTAAACTCTACTACAAAGGCACAGTAATCAAGATAATTTGGTACTGGCACTAGAACAGAGCCACTGAAAAGTGGAACAGAATAGAGAGTCCAGATATTAACCCAAATATATATGGTCAATTAACATATGATAAAGGAGCCATGGATATACAATGGGGAAATGACAGCTTCTTGAAAAGCTTGTTTTGGAAAACTGGACAGCTACATGTAAGAGAATGAAACTGGATTATTGTCTAACCCCATACACAAAAGTAATTTCGAAATGGATCATACACCTGAATGTAAGTCATGAAACCATAAAACACTTAGAAAAAAACATAGGCAAAAATCTTTTGGACATAAACATGAGTGACTTCTTCATGAACATATCTCCCTGGTCAAGGGAAAGAACAGCAAAAATGGACAAGTGGGACTGCATCAATCTGAAAAGCTTCTGTACACCAAAGGACACCATCAATAGAACATAAAGGCTTCTCTACAGTATAGGAGAATATGTTCAGAAATGACAGATCCGATAAAGGGTTGACATCCATAATATATAAAGAACTCATGCACCTCAACAAACAAAAAGCAAATAATCCAATTAAAAAATTGGCAGTGGAGCTGAACAGACAGTTCTCCAAGGAAGAAATTCAGATGGCAGTAGAAATTCAGATGGCATGAAAAGATGCTCCAGATCACTAGTCGTCAGAGAAATGCAAATTAAAAGCACAATGAGATATCACCTCACACCAGTAAGGATTGCCAGCATCGAAAAGACGAACAACAACAAATGTTGGTGATGTGGAGAAAGGGAACCCTCCTTCACTGCTGGTGGGAACATAAACTACTTCAACCATTGTGGAAAGCAGTATAGAAGTTCCTCAAAAAACTCAAAACAGAAATACCATTTGACCCAGGAATTCTACTCCTCCAAATTTACCCTAAGAACACAGCAGCCCAGTTTGAAAAAGACATATGCACCCCTATGTTTATCGCAGCACTATTCACAATAGCCAATAAATGGAAGCACCCTAAGTGTCCTCAGTAGATGAGTGGATAAAGAAGATGTGGTGCATATATACACAATGGAATATTATTCAGCCATAAGAAGAAAACATCCTACCATTTGCAACAACATGGATTTAGCTAGGGGGTATTATGCTCAGTGAAATAAGCCAGGTGGAGAAAGACAAGTATCAAATGATTTCACTTGTCTGTGGAGTAAAAACAGAGGAAAAACTGAAGGAAGAAAACACCAGAAGACTCACAGAAGCCAAGAATGAACTAAGAGTTACGAACAGGAAAAGGACAGGGGAGGATGGGTGGGAAGTTAGGGAAAGGTGGGGGGAGGAAGGGGGTATTATGATTAGCATGTATAATTTGGGGGTGGGCATGGGCAGGGCTGTACCACACAGAGAGGACAAGTAGTGATTCTACTTCATCTCAGTACACTGATGGATAATGACTGATGGGAATGTGCAGGGAACTTGGTGATGGGGTGAGTCTAGTAAACATAATGTTCCTCATGTAATTGTGATGATACCAAGAAAAAAAAAATCTACTGAGAAGCCAAAAAAAAAAAAAACGGGCACAGGATCTGTTCAGACACTTCTCCAAAAAAGAAATTCATATGGCGGACAGACACATGAAAAGATGCTCCACATCACTAATCATCTGAGAAATGCAAATTGAAACCACAATGAGATGTCACCTCACACCAGTAAGGATGGCCACCAACCAAAATACAAACGACAACAAATGTTGGCGAGGTTGTCTAGAAAGAGTAACCCTCTCCCATACTGCTGGTGGGAATGTAAATTTGTTAAACCATTGTGGAAAGCAGTATGGAGGCTCATCAAAAAACTCAAAATAGAAATACCTTTTGATACAGAAATTCCACTCCTAGGAATTTACCCGAAGAATGCTGCAGCCCAGTTTTAAGAAGACGTATGCACCTCAATGTTTATTGCAGCACTATTTGCAATAGCCAAGAAATGGAAGCAACCTAAGTGTCAATCAGTAGATGCATGGATAAAGAAGAGGTGGTATATATACACAGTGGGATATTATTCAGCCATAAGAAGAAAACAAGTCCTACCATTTGCAACAACATAGATGGAGCTAGAGGGTATTATGCTCAGTGAAATTGGCCAGGTGGAAAAAGACAAGTATCAAATGATTTCACTCATTTGTGGAGTATAAGAACAAAGAAAAAACTGAAGGAACAAAACAGCAGCAGACTCACAGGACCCAAGAATGGACTAGCAGTTACCAAAGGGAAAGGTGTTGGGGAGGGTGGGTAGGAAGGGAGGGATACGGGGATTAGGTATTATGATTAGTATTCATAATATAGGGGGTGCACAGGGAAAGCAGTATCACACAGAGAAGACAAGTAGTGATTTTACAGCATCTTACTATGCAGATGGACAGTGACTGTGAAGGGGTGTCGGGGGGAGACTTGTTAAAAAAAAAACCAAAAACATTCAGGTAGACAGTTCACTACAGGATATATCCAGATGGCATGTAAGCAAATGAAAAGATTTGCAGCATCGTTGTCTCCAGGGATATGCTAATTAAAACCCCAATGAGAAATCATTGCACACCTATTATAATGGCTGAAGTTAAGAAGACTGACCATACTGAATGTTGGTACGACCAGACTTTGTGTTATTGGTGTCTAAATCCGACGGTGTCTTTATTTGGAAAAGTCAGAGATTGTTGGATTGACTCGCCTGCTTTGAGTCAGGTCCTTGAACATCGTCTTTCTATTTTTCAGAACCTTGGTGGCACAGTAAAGACTTCAGAAGTAGCAATTAGCATCTAAGACTTTCACACCATAAACCTTTTCCTGATTTTGGTATGGCTTTGTTAATTACTTTTTTAAATATAAAATTTATATATACATATTTGAAAAAGTTAAACAACGCAGTATTTCAGAGTACAAAGTGAGCACTTCCCCCTCCGTCTGCCCACTTCTCCTTTGAAGCATGCATTTGTTTGATTTAAAGAAAATAAGATCTAAGATTCAGACAGTGGGCTGCTGGAATTTTTCATTAAACATTTGTGGTGTTTTCCCCATGTCAGTACTTAAGCACTGTACCTCATTCTCTTTTCCCACCTGCACAGTCAGTTTGTTTATTTAACTAAGCAATTATTGGTGGATAAATATTTAGCTTGTTTATAGTCCTTGCTATTACAGTCTTGCTGTGCAGATTGTTATTGTGTATATCTTGTGAGAGTCCTTCTGTAGTATGAATACGTAGATGAAGAATTGTCATTTTTAAGATAGGTGTAATTGAAACTTTGATCAGTGTTGTCTCATTTCACACCAAAAAGTTTGTACCTAGTTATGTTTACATCAATGGTTTGCATGCATTTTCCCACATTCTTGTCAATAGTTAATATCCATTGTTTCATCTTTATCATTCTAATGGTGTTAATTATATATCTCACTGAAATTTGAGTTTTTCTTTAAACATTTGGGTTTTGAACAAATGTGTTTACTCAAGTTATGAGTTCGTAGTGCATACATTTATCTTTTTCTATTAGATTAAACAATTGATTTATATCATTTTATGAATGTTTTCAATTTTTCTTTACCTGTTCCCAAGTATTTGTGCTCCAGTTTGTAGACTTTTTAAACATCGTTTATGGTGTTTGTTGCTTTACAAAAGTTTTACATATTTGTGTTGTTAAATCTGTCTTATCTCATGGCTTCTAGGTTTCTTATCTTACCTAGAAAAGCCTTCTGTGTTATAGGATTATGATAAATATTTAGCCAAGTTTTCTTGTATTTCTGTTATGTTTTTATATTTTGCATTTTAATACTTCTGTTATTTTTGTGTTTATATGAGATAGAAACTTAAATTTTTTCCTAATTGATAGGCAATTATAATAGAACAGTTTGACTCTTGGGTAGTGATTTTGTTTGGACAACCTTATATAGCCTAATTTGAATTTATAAGGTTTTTTGAGTTACAGGCTAGACAGGTAGTTTTATTTCTCCTAGAAGGCAAGAGCCTGTGGAAAGTAAATTCTTTTGCTCTATTGACTGTTTTCTTCCTTTTTATTTTACTTGGGGATTAAGATGAATAACTTCCAATAGCAGGGAATAGGGAAAGGGAAGCCAGCAAATAGACTTAAAAACTGTCCAAGTTATTTTGAGACCAGTGATGGAAGTGGATTCTTCTGTGGAGACTTGCCTTGGCAGGTGAGGTAGACTATGGCTTTATAAGCAATGTCTCTGGCTGCAATTTAACTAATTTAAAAATGTTTCTACTGTGAGTTCTGGCTTAGGAAACTTTTGGTGTTCTGGTGGATTGTGGTCACAGTTTTTTCAGCTATTTACCCCTATGCATTCTATATTCTGCAGATGATCTGTGCATTTGCTGAAATGTAATGTGTTTTATGTGCTTTCTTCTGCATGTGTGCTGTAGACTAGTTGGACTGCTTATCTTCCTCCCTTCCTAGCTTGGTGAATTCCTACTTACTTTAACCAATCTAATCACCACCTCTTGAAACCTGCCTTTCACACCTCCTTCACCTAAGGAGTCCTTGTAACAACTTTATTATAATACTTATCCTGTTGTGATTTATTGTATTTGTTCATTGTGTCTGTTTCTTGTACTATACTGTGAGTTCCTTTGGGACAAGGATTTTGCCTGTTGATTGAAAACGGTGAGCTATGTTATTTTGGTATAGTTTAAAGATTCAAATCCCAGCGAGTCTAAGACATTTTACAAAAATGCAGAAATAGAAGTAGAGTATACCTATGTTTTGAATGTGCAGAGACTGCTGTTACAAATATTTTGCAAGTGTTACTTATCAAAGTTATGGAGAGTTAGTTACATGTAAACAAATTTCATATTGACAAAGGTAGAGTATTTCCTAACACAAATATGAGAAATCTTAATTCTCTTTTATATCACATATGAGAATTTTTTAGTGGAAACAAACTTATGATGTTATAAGTCAGCAGAAAAAAACCCAAAAAACATGCTTTTTACAGAATATTAAGGAAATTTATTTGCAGGAAGAGAATCAACTTATCCTAACAGAACATATGAACTCATAATGTAGTAACTTAGACAGCCATGATAAAAAAGTTTGTAAAACCATATATCATTGTTTTCATATTTGATGATAGTATTTTAACAGATTGTTTATAATCAGAATAATAATGGATTCTTATTGTTAACAGTGTTTTGCATTCAACCCATACCATCATCCAGTAATATAAAAACAACTATTATTTCTGTTTTACTGTCCAGGAAAGTGAGATTTAAGCACTTTGTCAAAGTCACATAGATATCAGTAAGTGGCAGGGATACCTAAAACAGCCACTTCACCATTATATGACAGTTTGTCTCTCAAAATGGCAAAGTCTTAGACTATGAAATCCATTATCATAAAGTTTATTTGCATCTAAGTAGGCTTCTATTCCAGCCACCAAATGGACTTGAAGCCTATTGCAGAATATCTTTGGTGAGGAAATTGCTAGGTCTCTTGGAAATGTATACCTACACAGCAGTATATATATTTTTCACTTTTTGCACTTTTGACTTTTCTAAAAAGTTACATATGAAGTTTATAGATCAAAATTTTTATAGGCCAATTTGATAATTTTGGAGATGCTTATCAAAATTTTGGCTTAAATTTTAAATTATTGCTTTATCACTGAGCTCTGTCAAGTAGTTAATTTAGTAAGATTGCTTATTAAATAGAGGAACAACTATTTAAAGTTTCATTCATTTTTTAAAGTAAAAACATAACTAGGACTAATTCTTATAAAACTTACCAACTTTAACTCTTTGGATTTTGGTTATAAAGCTTTATCAAGTGGGATCTTACATGTATTTGCTCACATTTCATATCAAAACTTGAGTTACACATTAAAACATTTTATTGGATTCTTGTTATTTTTATAAAGCAGAAAATCAAAATTAATGGAGTGTAAGTTTAACACCATGTTATTAGCACTTTCCTTATAAGAGTTAGGTAGGTTTTCTTATGAAACAAGTTTACAGAGCTATAAAATTACCATTTTAACCACATTTTAACATATATTTAAAACTTACGCTATTAAAATTTTTCATGCTATAAGATTGTCACATTATGCTTGTTACAGGCCTAATATTTTCTGCATCGTAACAAATACACAGCATTGTTATGAAAATTGTACAGTGGTATAAATGCTTTTTCAGTGTTAGATAAAAGTGACTGATTTTTATCAGACTTTAATATTTTCTCATTTTAAACAAATTACTATTCTTTTCTTGCTTTTTGATATTCAGGCAGCTGTTAACTGTTGCACTTGAATATTTTATGCCATGGTGTGCAAGGGCCAAAATTCATTGTAGCCCAGTCACCTTGTATTTTATAATGACTAATTTTCTGGTACAATTGATAAGGTGTTTATTTGAATGATACAAATAGAATAAGTAAATTGCAAGTTTGCTCAAACATCTTTTGACTTCCCTCTTTTCTGTGCTGTCCCAAAAAATAATATTTACCATTTTTTTGTTTTTTGTTTTGCAAGCCGTTTAGAATGGTTTATTTAATTGAAGAATCAACTGTCAGCTGTATTGGTCCCACAGTTGATTGCTTAGAGTCTCTTTCCTTTTACTTATGCCTTACTAGGTATTTATGTAGTTTTCTTAAATTTCCTAATCATAATGATTGTGATCAAGTCATTGTACCAAATTATTGTTTCTGTAAAGAATATTAAAAAGTTACAAGAATAATATTTCTACATTAAACCTTGCCATAGAAAGTTTGTAGATAAAGTTCTCCGAGCCAGCTATTTCCAATTATGTAATATATCCTCTGTTCATTTTTTCTTCCTTTGTTCATTGTTACTTTAGTTTAATTGAGCAACAAGTAATATACTTGCTTGTTTTATGCTTAGATTTTAAGGGTTTTTCAGTGCTCACTAATGAAAGGTGAAGAAGAAATGTAAAAGCTGTTATATGTGTCCGTAAGTGAGATGAAGGAAAAATACAGGATAAAAGAATTTAATATGGTATTAGGAAAATATTCTGAAGCTATAATAATTGTAGTAGAATTAAAAATACTGTATATTTAAAAATCTTAACCTCATAATAAACTTATGAATAAAGTAGGGTAGACTTAAATACCCTTATTTTACAGATAGAGAATAGAATGCTTAGTAAATTTAAGTGAGACCTTGAAGGTTAGGGAAGGATTTCTTAAACAAGGCATGAAAAGCATAGTGTAAAAGAAAAGATTGATAAATGTAATATGTGAAATAACTAATAGAGAAAAGGACAGAAGTGGTTCTCAAAGAGTAAATCCAAATGATAAATAAATATAGTCATCTGGGAATGCAAATTAAAATAATAGTGGGGATAATAAAAAACAATAGTGGGATACAATTTGTCAGACATCAGATTGTCAAAAATTAGTATATCTGACCATATTGCATGCTTCCAAGGTTGAGGAGAATTGCTCATGCTGCCTGGGAGGATACCTTGGTACAATCATGCCGAGTGTTGTTTGGCAGCCTGTTTTTATTTGTAAGAGTGAGGATTGGAAACAACCTAAATGTCTACCAGTAGGGGAATGGACTAGAAACTGATACGATACTCTAATGGAAATTATACAGCAATTAAAAGTAATGCACTGGATCTATATGTTACAATATTAAAAACAATGAAGAGTGAAAAAAATAGTGAAATGATGTATTTGTTATATTATTATTTATGAGACTACAAAACCACATACAGTGTGTGTATCAAGACTATATATTTCTTCATGGATATACATGCATGCATATAAATGTGTTTGAAAATATCCCAGAGGGATATATGCTAAATTCATATAGTGGTAGTTTCTGGAAAAGATAGATCTTAACTAGAATGTAATATATATATATTTTTAATAAGACTTGAAGTAATCATGGAATGTTAATTTCAGTTCTGGGTAGTAAGAACGTGGGCATTTGTTAGATTATTTTTTGTACTTTTCACTTTGAAAATTTTGTTGAAAAAACAAAAAGAAGGAAGTTACTAAAAAGTGGTAGTTGGAAGACCTAGCACTTGAACTTAATTTCCAACTCTAGAGGTTTTCCAGTAAATATGCTGAAAAAAAGTAAGGTCAAACCATTAAAAAGGTATAAAAAATTTAGTTTTACAGTAATAAGAATCAGGAGAATGATTTGTTTCTGCTAAATTGAGAGGAAAGTTACAAGATGAAAGTTACTATAATCTTATATTATTTAAAAATCTTTAAGCATGCTGTTATCATATATGTGTGTAGAGAGTAACTTAGGTAACTAAGAAAAAAGTTACCTTAATTTACTGTTTAAAATGTGATATATATTTTTGTTATATATAATGGAACACTTTAGATGATTTGAAATTTTTATATAAAAATCATGAAAATAATTTAATCCAAATACATCTGACTTCAATCTAAAAAAGTCAAAACTAGCTTTTCTTCCATTTTGTAAAGTCATTCTTCACAAAAACTTTACAGCCTTTTTATTTACAGCTTCTCTCCAAGATAAAATGGCAAACCCCAAAGAGAAAACTCCAATGTGTCTGGTAAATGAGTTAGCCCGTTTCAATAGAGTCCAACCCCAGTATAAACTTCTGAAAGAAAGAGGGCCTGCTCATTCGAAGGTAAGGTTTTGAAGAGAGGTGGGGAGACATGCTTATCAAAGTCTATGAGATTTATCATCTCAGGTTTTAATTGTGTTTCACTTTTGGGGGAGGGGGAGCTGTTGGCCTTTTAGTTCTATATTGATATTGTGGAGTCTGTAACTAAACAATTTTTTAGCTTATTATGGTTTACAAATCTCAGATACAGTACTAAACAAAAACCTTAACAAACAATGAGCTAATGGATTTTTGATTTCCATTTTGTAAATTAAACTCAGGCACAGAAAAGTTAAGTGACTTGCTTACTCGGGCATAAGTGCCAGTGCCAATACTTGAATGTGTGTTTTTTGGCTCCCAGGTACAGTGCTCTTTCCATTAAATCATAACTACTAAAGTAAAAATGGAGACAGAGTAAATATAATAACTGCTACCTAGTGAGACATCTTTTCCAATGTGATGTTTAATTCTAAGAATTAATCATTTATATAAGTTTTATATACCAGTACTGTTATTATTTATGCATTCACATATAATGTTGTTCTTTTAAATGAAAAGCAATTTACATTTATATATGGCCTGTATTTATATGTATACATGTTACAAAGAAATCTGTAACTAATGATTTTATGTTTGCACTCTATTCATCTGTTTCAGTTGTACACACATTTCCTTGGCACATTTTAATCTTGGATATTAGAGATTATGATTGGATTATTTAATTATTTTCTAGCACCTTTTTCAAAGTAGGAAAATAAGGTGAAACTGAAATCCATCAGTTTTGTTCTCTGTTAGGCTTTTTTGAAGGATTTCTGGGCAGCAGTTTAATTTGTTCATAATACTTTTCTTGCAGAGCAGGGTTGTGGCCTTGATCTACCTGTGTGGTCATATATCCAGATTCTCTTTCTTACTCATTGATTCATACTTACGTCATCTTCTCTTTCTGCCCTTCATCATGTCGCTGTTTGCTTTTCTCAGAATGTTTCATGTGTTTTTCACATCTCTTTGTCTTTGTTGTAGTGTGTCTCTGCCTTGAAGGTCCTTTTGCCTTTATTCATTTTTGAACACTCAGCTCACCTATCACATCTTCCAGACCTCTTAGGAACTTCCCTGATCCCTCTGCTGGGTCTTCAGCGGGACCTGCCTTTCTCAGTGGTAGTCATTACTGTGCTTTAGTATGACGGTATATGTTGGTTATTACTGTTGTACTAAACTGAGCTTATCAAGGGTAATACGTCCCTCCATGGTAGTCATTCCCTAGCTCTGGGTGATTTCATCACAATTCTCAGGGCTCGCTTTCACTTCCTAGCACTTACCCTCCTTTTGATGTTATGATGATTTCACTGTCTGAATAGATGAGTGTTGTAGCTTGCTGACATTTTCTTGCACTTGTCCAGTTGTCTTGCTTCCATTTTCCTTTAGCCACTCATTCCTGTGGTCACATTCTTGGCCTTATTCCCATACAGCTGCAAGACCCTCCATAATTTTCATCTCAAGCATTCATCTCTCTCTCTCACCTCCTAGCTTTTCAGTTCATTTGCTTTAAGAGGTTGACCAGTAGTCCTTCCATGCCACAAATCCATTTGATTCTACCTTTTTACTATTTCTCACTTCCCTTAGTCCTCACATGGTTCCATATCTAGTTTAAATTTCATGTGCCTTGTTTGTGTCCTCCTCAGCTCTCTTGCCTTTCTTGGCTAGTACTTGTTTGGCAAAATCCCAACCTAAACCCAAACTCTGCCTTCCCTTATGAGTTATAGATGAGCTGCCTGTAGAGGCCAACTCTTTATTTCTGTGCTAGATTCCAAACCCTCTCACCTGTTCAAGGCCACTCCTTCAGCTTTCCCTTCTCCCCTCTCCTCTCCCTTTCTTCTGTGTCATCTATTTCCCCTTCTAGTGGAACAGAAGGTTTGTTGTGGTGGAAGTGGACCACTGTGGATAGCTTACAATTCCTATTCTAGACAGTCCCAGGATTCCCTTGGATTTTGAGGAGATTTGGAGACCCCCTTTACCAACCTGTGCCTATTGCTCTGGATGCTTTGGTTGTGGATCCACCCCCATTTAGCCAGTAGCTCATTTTTTAAAAGAGTGAGTACTAGAATAATTTGCATATTCTTGAAAGATAGATAGTATTTATGAGTCTAAGTAGTAGTTATAATTAATGCTAATATTAATTGGCTAGGTATTGATCCCATTTGTGGAAATTAAAGTCATTTTCAGTCATGTATGTCTGCCAATGGTTTTAAGAGAGGCATAAAATGTATTTTAATGAAATAAATGATTACCTCTGGCATAAAAATTTAAACCCAACTCATTAATTTTCTTGGGTCATTAACCAATTATTTGGCAGTTTTTACACACACACACATATATACATACACAGATATGTTAGTCTCTCTCCCTTTATATACATTATATACTTATAGTAGTGCTTCTCAGCTCAGGGGAGCTTTAAAAAATACTGATGCCTGGGTCTTACCCCACCCAGAAATTCTAATTTGATTGGTCTTGGATGAGGCCTGGACATGAAGACTTTTTGAAGTCTCAGATGACTCAAATGTGTTGTCTATCTTATGTGTACACGCTTTTCTCTTTCCTCCATTGAGTCTTAATAGAATCTGAATAACTTACAGCAACTTTTAACATGTGGCTATTAAATAAAAAATATTTAATATTTGCCTTATTCTTTTTTGTTTTTCTATTCATCTTTAAATTGAGCCTGAAGTAACTTATACCTTATATTAATGTTATTGTGACATTGCTATATCTCCTTTATTTTTTAATAAAGTTCTTTATTTTTTATGTGGATTGTTCTAATTTTCTCAAATCTCAAAAAAAGTATTATAATGTAGAGAATAAGGAAGAGAGCAATGAATAAAATAAAGTAAAATGGTATTTTTCCTTTTATTTCCCTATTTTGATAACTTGTCAGCATGCGCAATTAAGTGT
The DNA here is from genome assembly GCF_030020395.1 of Manis pentadactyla. Classification (NCBI taxonomy): domain Eukaryota; kingdom Metazoa; phylum Chordata; class Mammalia; order Pholidota; family Manidae; genus Manis; species Manis pentadactyla. The sequence goes on from NC_080021.1 coordinate 63,721,502, forward strand.
TAAAGTTGTGCTGGTAGGGGCACTTGGAGAAGACCTAGTTGGGGTTATGTATCATTGAGGGGAGCAGTGTTCCCTAGTGGCCTTGAAGCCAAGTAGTCTTTTTGTTTTTTTGTATTCTTGCTAGATTTTTCAGGCTTTATCTTTGCCTACATTAATGAGCTTGTGTGGCCTTGAGCAACTAATTTAGGGTCTCAGTTTTCTCACCTGCAATATGAGAAATATAATACTTGTTCTAGTAATAGAATGACAATTTGTAAATTCTTGGCAATTACATTGATGATGGAGGTACTTAGATAATTATATCATTGCTTTTTAGTAGTATATAGGTCTTAAAACCCTAGGTAAAATACCTGTTAACTCATACTTTTGTGATAGGCACTGGAGCTTCCTACTTCGCCATCTTTGGTGATGTCTCTCTTTATATATTTTGTGTATAAGTCCCTTATTGATTAGATATATGCTTGGCAAATATTTTCTTCTAGGCTGTGGGTTATCTTTTCTTTTTGAAACAGTGTCTTTTGAAGGGTAGTAGTTAATTTTGGTGAATTCCAGTTTATCTACTAGCTCCCTTTAGATGATTCTTTTGGTATTGTATCTAAGAAATCTTTGCCTCATTAAAGGTTATAAGATTTTTCGCTTATTTTTTTTTCTATTTTATACTTTAGGTTTTACATTCAGGTGTTACATTTAGATCTAATTGCCATTTTGAGTTAATTTTTGTATGTTTGTGAGATACGAAACAGGATTTGGATGTGCAGTTGTTGAAGAGATTATCCTTTCTACACTGCATCACCTTTGCACCTTTGCCACAAGTCAGCTATGCATGTGTGTTTGTTTATTTCTGGACTCTTGTTCTGTTCTCCTGATCTATTTTCCTATCTTTATGCAAATGCTATGCTGTTTGATAGCTGTAGCTTTATAATTCTTGAAATCAGGTAGTATTAGTCCTGTAATATTCTTCTCCTTTTTCAGAATTTTTTTGGCTATTCTATAGCCTTTGCATTTTCATATGAATTTTACAGTCAGCTTCCATTCTATAAAACACCGTGCTGGGATTTTGAATAGAACTGCCATAAATCTATAGCTCAATTTGGGGAAAATTAGTATGTTGGAAAAATTGAATCTTTTAGTTCACAAAGTATCTCTCATTTATTTAGGTAGTCTTTAATTGCTCAAAAATACTTTGTAGTTTTTAGTGGACAGGTACTTTACATCTTTAGGTTAATCTCTAAGTATTTCATATTTTTCATGCTATTTTAAGTGGTATTGTTTTTAAATTTCAATTTCTTATTCATTGTTAGTGTATAAAAATACACTGATTTTTGTATATTGATCTAGTATTCCGTAGTCTTGGTAAACTCATCAGTTCTGGTGGCCATTTTTTTAGATTTTGTTGGGTGTTCCACATGGCATTTGTGAATAAAGACAATTTCAACTTTTGCTTTCTAATCTGAATATCTTATTTATTTCCCTTGCCTAATTGCATTGGCTAGAATTTGCAGGGCAATGTTGAAATAGAAGGTAAGAGCAGACATTTCTAACTTCTGATTTTATGGGCAATCATTCACTTTTCTCCTATTAATTGTGATGTTAGATGTAGCTTTTTTTGTAGATGACTTTTATCAGATTGAGAATATTCTTTTCTACGTATGGTTTGCTGAGAATTTTTAACATGAATAGATGTTGATTTTTGTCCTATGGCTCTTCTGTATTGAGATGGTCATACAGTTTTCTGCTTTTTGCCCTACATTATTCAACTTGTGTGGCCTTGATCTCTTGATACTATGAATTACATTGATTCTCAAATGTATAGTCAACCTTTGCATACATGGGATAAAATACTTGGTTATAATTTATTATTTCTATATTGATGGATTCCATTTGTTAATATTTTGTTAAGGATTTTAAAGTTTGTCTCTATGAGAAATACCTGGTCTATAGTTTTGTTTTATTTTTTTTTCCCAAGCAGTATCCTACTCTGGTTTTGTTATCAAGGTAATGCTTACTTTATAGAATAAGTTGGGGAGCGCTCCTCCTTCAACTTTTGGAGAGAGTTTGTATAAAATGGTATTATTCCTTAAATATTTAGTAGAATTTAACATTGAAATTGTCTAGGTCTGGAGTTTTCTTTGTGGAAAGATTATTTATACATATTTAATTTCTGTAACATATACAGGGCTATTCAGGTTACCTGTTTCTTTTTGAATGAGCTTTAGTAATTTGTTCTTTCAAGAAACTTAAGTTGTTGAGTTTATTGGCATACAGTTGTTCAAAAATGTTATCCTCTTTTTAATACTTTAAGAATCTGTGATGATGCCACTTCTCTAATTCCTGATTTGGTAAATTGTGTCTTCACTTTTTTTCATGATTAGTCTGGTTAGAGGTTTACCAATTTATTGATCTTTGTAAAGAACCAGCTTTTGGTTTTATTGATTTTTTTTTCTCTTTTGTTTTTCTATTCCATTAATGTTTGCTTTTATCTTTTTATCTGTTTAATTCTGATTTGATTTGCTCTTTTTCTAGTTTCTTAAGATTGAAGCTGAAGTTAACTCATTTGAGCCTTTTCTTCTTTTCTAGTATAGGCATTTAGTGTTAGAGATTTTTTCCTTAGTACTGTTTTAATGTTATCTTCTAAAAGGTAGGTAGTGTTTTCATTTTCATTCACTTTAAAAAACTTTCTAATTTCCCTTTTGATTTCTTCTTTTACCCATAGGTTATTTATAAATGTGTTGTTTAGTTTCCATATGGAGATTTTTTTATCCGAAGATCTTTCTGTTATTAGTTTCTAATTCCACTGTGGTCAGAGAACATACTTTTTATCAATTGAATCCTTTGAATTTATTGAGACTTGTTTTATGGTGCAGAGTGTTGTCTATCTTGGTAAATGTTTTATGAGAAATTGAGAACAAATATATCTGTTCTTTTTGAGCAGAGTGTTCTAAAAACTGGCAATCAGGTTAGGATGGTTTATAGTTTTGTTCAAATCTATATTCTTCATGATTGTCTGCTAGGTAGCTGTTGTGTCGATTTTTGAATCTCTGCCTTTAGTTGTGGGTTTTCTTTGTCTTTGCAGTTCTATTAATTTTTTGCCTCATGTATTTTGAAGCCATATTATTAGTTGCCTAAATGTTTAGAATTGTTATGTCTTCTTGATTTATTGGCCCCTTTATCCTCATGAAATGACCTTTGTTATTTATCACTATCTTTGCTTTGAAATCTACTGTTTGATATTAATATAGACATTCTGACTGTTCATTGATTTCTGTTAGCATATCTTTTTTCTACCCATCGCTTTTAAACTATGTGTTTTCATAGGTGAAGTGCATTACTTGTAAGTATAGCACATAGTTGGATTTTGCTTTTTTGTCCATCTTGACAATCTCTTACAAATGGGGCATTTATACCACTTTGTTTTAATTTTCACAACCATCTTATATATTCTGACTAGCCCCATTTCACTGAAGAAAACCAAGAGAAATAATAAGTAACTTCCCTAATGTTGCATAGTACATTATGGGGCTAGAACTTAAACTCATAAACAGTGTATTCCAAGATTACTGCTTGAAGTTAATTAAATTTTTATTGTAGTGGATCCTTTCTTTCCTCCAGTTTTATTGAGATATAATTGATATACAACATTGTGTTTGTTTTAGGTATATAGTCTAGCAGGATTCTTAAGAGAGGTTTTCAAAAAGAAAGAGGATTGATCAGATACATCTGTATTCTATAGAATGTATATGTTGATGGTGGTAAGAAGGATAGTTTGAATGGGGAGTCTTATGTTAAGGGAGTAATATTAGGTTGGTCTTGTAGTAGCTTGGTGGGTAGATACTAATATTCCTTACTAAGACATTAGTGAAGAATATAAAGAGAGGAGGCAGATCTGAAAAACATTTTGTGAAGTTGAATCAGTAGTTTGATAATTGGGTGTAGGAGAGAATGGAGAGAGAAATGGAAGAGACAGGAAGACCACCCAAAGGTATCTGGTTTGTTAAACTGGGAAAATGTGATATCCTGAAGTTTAGGAGGCAGGAAAGATTAGAGACAGGAGGTAAGTGAAGCACTCTCTCTGAGCATTAGAAGGGCCTTAGACTAGATTAAAAGGTTAGAGGTTTACCAAAAGAATGGGTTTGGTAAAAAAAATTTTTGTAGATGGTTAATTAGAGCAGGTAAGTGACTAGTAAGAGGTGACTGGAGATGTAGTTATGGAGTGGATTATGGTGGATTTGAATGCCAGCTTTGGTAAATTAAGTTTTATCTGTAGTTTGGGGATTAATTTATAGGAGCTAGTGGATGATGTATTTAAAAGAATATTTTAAGAAGAGTATGTGAATGGAAAATGGAAAACATATATTTAGTCGTTGACTAAAATGGTGATAATAGAAGTTGGGAAGAACAGTTTTGAGATGTTTGTTATTAGGAAGGCAAGGAAAGGTAAATAAAGATGCTATTGAGGTTTTTCACCTGAATTAATGGAAGAATAATGGAACATTCTGGATTGTGAACTGATTTGGAGAGGAATGGAGGAGAATGTTCTTTGGCAGAGTTATTTGTTAAATACTATAATTTGAAAAGCAAAAGAGGTAGTCATTGAAAAACTATTTTAAAATCAAGTAAATATAGTAAAGATATGTTTTAGATATATATTTTAAGCTGAATCAGAATAAAAGAAAAATGAATCACTTATAACAGATATGTATATATCTTGAATTTCAAATGATCATAAATATTGTCTGACTCTATTTTGAAAAATTGAAAAGCTATAGAAAAAAATGGAAAGAGTAGTACTGTGGATACTCATGTATATTTCAGATTTATTTATCTTCAGTTTATTTGCTACACTTATTTTATGTCTTGCTCCTTCTATTATAGCCATATACTTTTTCCTTGAATGATTGAAAATAAATTTCAACTGTCATGTTATTTCACCCTTAAATACTTGCACATCTACCTTGTAACCACATTCTTATCCATAAGCCATACTGTCATCATGCAAGAAATTTAATCTTGACTGAACATATTAGTTAAATTATAGTCCACAGTCAAATTTCCCTAGCTGTTCTCTAAATGTTCCTTAAACTCTTTTTTTCTTCTTAATACAGATTCAGTCAAGGATCATACATTATACTTTCTCATTCCTTTTCATGTCTTTTTAGAATCCTTTTAATCTAGAACAGCAACCCCCTGCATTTTTTTTCCCCTTTCATGACATTGACATTTTTGAACAGTTTAGGCCAGTTGTCTTATAAAAATATACCACTATCTAGATCTGTCTGATTATTTCCCTGTGGTTAGATCCAGGTTAAACATTTTTGGCCAAGAATACTACATAGCCTTACATTGGATCATATCAGGAGGCACATGATAACAGTTTGTATGATTATTGAAGATGCTAATTTGGTTAAGGTATTTTCTACCTGATCTCCTTCCTGCAAAGATAATTTCTTTATAGTTAATAAATATTTTTGGGTTAATACTTTGTATTCCTACAACATAGTAAGCTGTCTGTGAAGTAAAACAGTGGATTATGTGTGTATATTGTTTGTCCTAGCTTTTAAAGGTGAACAATAGGATTTTCTTGGGCTCATATGGAAATATGGTGTGAGTAGAATGTTAGGACATGCCAGGGGAAGGGTAGGTGTGAAATTAAGATGGCCAAGTAGAACCTTGTGCCCTGCTAGCATGGGAGCAATAGAAGGTTTTTAACCCAGAGGCTGTTGGAGTGATGGAATTGGATTTGAGTTTTAGCAGCAACCAGTTGGGAGATAATTACATCAAAGCTAAAGATGATAGACTGGATCCAGTGCAGCAGTGTCACCGGCAAGAGAGGAGAGAGATTTGAGAAATATTTGTGAAGTTAAAATTGACAGAATTTGGTGACTCTTTAAATGTCAGTTGTGGAGGACTGAGAATTCCTTGGTGACATAATATTTAATAGAATTGCCTTAGTTGTTGACTAAATTGTGCTAAATATAAAACTTAAGAAGACAGTACCTTTTGGATTCTCTTAGAGTTTCTTTTAATCTTTGCACCTATTCTTTTCTGAGGACTATTTGAATGACATTAACAGTATAATTCTATTTAGGGAAACAATTTCTTCTTGACTTATTCTACCCAAAATACACACTTATAAAGCTGCCATTAAGCCTTTGGAAAGGGCACAACAGAATTTGCAGTCTCTTAAAATTCTTTCATTAAATAGAATAACACTTTTCTTGCAAATGATCTATAAGGTCACCCGTAGCTCTAAAATTTTTATTCTATGGTGTATCTATTTTTTATTTCCTGAAAACGTTTTAACATTTTGTGTCTTTGTTTTTCCAAGATGTTCTCAGTGCAGCTGAGTCTTGGTGAGCAGACATGGGAGTCCGAAGGGAGCAGCATAAAGAAGGCCCAACAAGCTGTTGCTAACAAAGCTTTGACTGAGTCGACGCTCCCTAAACCAGTTCAGAAACCACCCAAAAGTAATGTTAATAACAACCCAGGTATGGACGGACTTGTCTCCATCTGTTGTGTTGCTGTGTTCTGCATGTGCTTGTTCTCTGCAGTTTCCTTCAGGGCCTGCCAGTTGCATAGTCAGCAGGTATTAACAGCACACAGGAAAAGAACAGCTGAAAAATACCTGCAGGTAAGAGCTTAAAGAAGGCAATTGTGATCATTGTCACAGATTTGCTTCAGTGGACACTCTAAAAGGTGCATGATTTACTTTTTAAATGTTGGCAAAAAAACATGTGGATATAGAACAGAAAATAAGACTGAGTTTCTAAAGCAAAGATAGAAATGATCAATTTCTCTATTTAAATATATAATACGTAATTTATAACTTAAAAGTTATTTTTTAGTTTAATAAAAAATCATAAAATCATCCCTAAGCACCTTATTATTATTTTGTTTGTTGTCATGGAAATGGTTGATAAAACTGTTTAAATTTAGAACATGCATATGTACTTTTTTAAGAAATACAAAGATTTCTTATACAAACAGTATATATGTGTGGAGTATACTGCTAAGTAAATGAGTGTTCTAATTTTAAATTGGTAAGAATAATTTAAAAAGTTGTTCTGGTTGCATACAGTACCAACAATATGGTATGTCCAGTTGTTTATTGGCCAGCAGCAAATTGATATTGGACATAGTAATGAATTGATCACAGTTAATAAAATTCCATAATTTTAGTATTATACCTACCTCCATTTACTCATTAATTTATTAATTTAGGTGGTTACCTTCTGACTAATACTGCTGTAGGTATTTTTGTGATGGAATAAAACAGACATTTTGCCTGCCAACTGTGACTCTGTAATCTATTAAATGATAGTCCATTCTTATGCTCAGAATCAGATTAGCTACTCTCTTTCTCATTGCAGATGTGCTCTGGGACTGCTCTTTCCAGAACTTCATGGCTTCCTATTACTAGTCCTTCTGTCTGTTTAGCTGATTACAGTTTTTATTAAATAAGTTTAAATAATTCAAAATTTTATTACAGTAAAGAAACCTATTCGCTTTGAGGCTATCTCCATTTTTTAATTTTTAAAAATGTCCTCAGCTGGTTGATAATTAGCACCTCTATTTATTAGGCACTTGCTTCTGTATATATAAGAGGAATAACACATTGTCCTTTCCTGTGAGGATTTTACAGTCATATAAATAAAACACCTAACTTGGTAAATATTATGTACCAAGTGACTAATAACAACCATCAGTATTATAGGTAATAATAACCATGGATTAAAGTAGTTGAGAAGAGATACAGGCCTTGAATGAAAGGAAGTAGCAGGTATAGAGGAAAGAATATTCTAGGCTGAGGGTATACTATGAGGAAGGGCATTGGAATAGTAATGAAAATGGGTTTGGTAAAAAAATTTTTGTAGATTAATTAGAGCAGGTAAGTGACTAGTAAGAGGTGACTGGAGATGTAGTTATGGAGTGGATTATGGTGGATTTGAATGCCAGCTTTGGGAGATTAAGTTTTATCTGTAGTTTGGGGATTAATTTATAGGAGCTATTGGATGATGTATTTAAAAGAATATTTTAAGAAGAGTACATGAATGGAAAATGGGAAACATTAAAAGCAAGATCAGTTAGGAAACCATTGTCATAGATTATGGGTGGGGAAAGAAGAAAGGAAACTCTTGTGCTTTGAACACTGTATGCTTCCTCCTCTGCAAGAGTGCTGGGACTGGCAGCTGGCACGGAAGGACAAATGTTACTGATCCGCTGGTTGAAGTCGTGCTAGTGGACAAGCTTTCTAGGGCATACAGTGTGAAGCAAGAGCAGTGTGCGCTGATCCCTAACCCAAGTCCACTTTAGAGGATTGCAATAGGGGGTAAACCAGTCAGAGAAAGGAAAAAGAGAGTCTGGAAAGGTCAGTGGAGATGAGGGTTTCCTCTGTTGAGTGTTGGAGTGAGCTGAGAGAATGAGTAGGTTTTTTTTTGGGGGGGGGTAAATTTTTAAAATAAAGTGTAATATTACATACTGGTAAGGGCACAAATTACAGTTGTACAGCATGGATGGGTTTTTGCACTGTGCATACTTAACCAATACCACAGGCTTTACCAGTGAGTGCCTCAGAAGCCTCCCTCATGCCCCCCTTCTACTGGTTAAACAACTCCAAAGAAAACCATTGTTCTGTTTTCTGTCTTGGATTTGTTGTCCCTGTTTGTTGGACTCAAACACCATACACTTTTGTGATAGCTTGGTTTTCTCTATGTTGTTTGTGAGATTATCCCTGTTGTGTTAAACAATATAGTATTTCATTGCTGTATACATTCCCCATTTAATAAATAGACCATAATTTACTTACTCATTGCACTATTGATGGATATTTAGGTTGTTTCCAGTTTTGGGCTATTATAAATAATACTGCTGTGAACCTTCTTGTATGTGTGCATTTGGAATTGTTGGGTGGTAGGTTATACATGTGTTCATGCAATTAGGAGATGAATTAAGGCCAGAAGTAGATGAATATACACAAAAGACAAGTGTCTTAGCTGCTGTTCTTGTATCACAACCTTCTATTCCTAGATTTGTTGGAAAAGTTAGAAAGCACTTCAGGCATCGATTAGAAACTATAAGGAAACTTGGCACTGTTGCAGCCAGATTGAATGGTGAATTTGCAGCAACAATTAAACGATGTCCTTGAGGAGAGAATTACCCTGCAAGTTCAACTTGGAGCAGCTTCACCCAGTCTGCCATATGTAATAGCCATTTGCTGTGAATGTACTGGTTTTTAAGTGGTTTGAGGTTACTCAATTTGGAGGCCCAAATGTTCAACTCACTTCTTAACTTCAGCCTTCAGTTTTATTACTCTGTTTTGCCCTATATGTTCACCATTGTATAGAAGTATATTTTATTTTTTACTCTCAACAATAAAAGGGCTAGAGTGACAAACAAACATATAATACATACAGATGGCGTAGTCCCCGCTACTTGGGAGGCTGACACAGGAGAATTACTTGAGCACAGGAGTTCTGGGCTGTGGTGTGCTGTGCTGATCAGGTGTCTGCACCGAGTACAGCATCAGTATAGTGACCTTCTGGGAGCAGGACTAAGGAGCAGTGAACCAGCCCAGGTCAGAAAAGCAAGATCCTGCCTCTTTTGCCCTTAGGGAATCATGTGTCTCATAAAGAAATAAATGAATAAATAAATATCTCCTTTTCCAAGTTCGTATTTCTAAAAATATATAATAAATACATAATGTATAACATCAAACAATAAATACCATTTTCCCCTCTGTCTAGCAGTGTGTGAGAGCTGTCCACACCCTTGTCAGTGTAGGGTATCTGCAGCTTTCAAAATTTTTAGCTATTCTTCTGGGGGTATAGTACTAGTTTATTGTGGTTTTAATTTGCATTTCCTTAATAACTAATGAAGGCGAAAACCTTTTTATATGCCCGTTGGCATATGGATCTCCTCTGTTGTAGATTGCTGGTTAAAGTATTTTTTCCCATTATAAAAAACTGCATTGTCTGTTTTTTAAGTTTTTCTACTTTTTATTGACTTGTAGGGTTTTTACATATTTCGAATGATATATTTTGTCAGATCTGTATGTTATAAGTATCTCTCCATACTCCTAATTGATGAACAGAAATTCTTCATTTTAATGAAGTCTAGGTTTTTAGTCTTTCCCCTTATTATTAGTCCTTTTTTGTGTACTATTTAAGACATCTTTTTCTCCTATAAAGTTATGAAAATAGCCTCTTGTTTTTAGAAGTTATATCACATTATCTTTTAAATCTACAGTCTGCCAGAAATCGAGGTTTATGTATGGTGTGAGATAGGGCTCAAGAATTTTCTTCTTCTAATACATAGACATTCAGTTAACTGCACCATTTGTTGGAAAGCCAGTCCATTCCTCTCTGAAGTGAAGAGGGGAGTTCACTCCTGAATCCATAGTACGTAGAGGGGTCTTAAATAGTAGTTATATCTCAGAGAAGAGTTAAATTCATTTATAGCCTGGCTATTTTGCCAGTTTAAGTAAGAACATGCCATTTTGCTTTCTCCCTACTTGTGTATTTTAAAACTTTTTTTGGAAATAATTTCATATTTATATAAAATTTGTAGAAAGAGCTCCCATGTGCCCTTCATTCATTCCAATTGTTAACATTTCTGAATCATTTGAGAGTCAATTGTGGACATTACCCCTGAGTGCTTCAATGTGTGTTTCCTAAGTACATGGACATTCTCCTGTCAGGAGGTTAACACTGATCTGCTGTACATGTAATCCACAGATGCCATTCAGATTTCATTGATTGTACCAGTAATGTGCTTAAGTAGGTCCAGGAACTAGTCAGGATCATTTACTTTTCTTTTCACTCCACTTCAATCTGGAACAGTTCCTCGGTCTTTCTTGTCCTTTATGACTATGACATTTTAAAGAGTACAGCCCCATCATTTGTAGAATGCCCCTCAATTGAGTGTGTATGGTGTTCCCTTGTCACTCATGCAATTTTTACATGAATATTGAAGTGACCTGGGTTTATCTCAGTGCTTCAAATCAGGAGATACCTGATAATTAATTTTTCCCATTAGTAATGACTTCTGTCTCATGGTGAACAGTATGTCTGCCATGCTTCTCTATCATCAAGTTAATTAATGTTTTATTACTGAATAGTAGTATTCTCTGAGGAGGTACTTTGAGACTATATGAACATTTTGTTCCTCCTCAAACTTTCTTCACCCACCAGATAAAGCATCTACTGATGATTCTTTTCTGAATCAGTTGTTACTCAGAAGATTGCCAGGGGGTGCTTGTCTGTTTGTGACTTAAAACACAGAAATTTATTCTCTCCCAAAGGGCAATTTTTTAATTTCAATGTTCTCTTTAGATTTATTAGTTGGCATTCTACCCAAGAGTTTTCTCTTCCTCCTCTTTTTCCTTTTTTTGTATTTGTTCATTTATTTGCATTACTCTAGAGTCTAGGATTCCTGTTTTACTTACAGGCTTTATAATCTGTCACTATTTATTGATTCTCAACTTCTTCCAGATTTGGCCTGTTGTATGGTTCTTCCAAGTAGACTCCTGTGTCTTTCTGTTACTTCCTCATCATTCTTTGAACACCTTTTACTTCCTGGCATAAGATCTTCCTAGGTCACCTTGTATTTTGCTTGCCCTGGCACCAGCCATTTCCATGGAGTCCTGGTTGATTAATTAATGAATTCATTCTTTCAGTGAATATTTACTGAGTGACCACTATGTTCCAGAACTATTTTAACTTCCTATAAAGCTGTATCCCCAAGTGTTAGCAATATGTTGCTCTTTGCAGACTAGTTGTGGCATTTTTCTTTGATTTGTCACAAGATAGGAATCCACAGTTGTTATGTACATTTGTATATCTAATTAATTAGCTTATTTATACTTACCACTGATAAATGTAGAAATTTCCCTCAATATATCTAAAGACCATTAAAAGCCAAGTATGTGTTTACAGTGTTAACTTTATGGCCATATGGTACATGAGGATTCCCATGTAATGATTATTTTTTTGCAACCTGGAAAACAGTGGTACTCAGCATTATCTGGAGGTATGTCATAGTTTGAAGTCATTCTTTAAATATTTTCTGTGAAAGCATTACTGTGTAACTGAAGCAGTTGTGTACATGTGGAGATGCCAGTCCAATTCTTCATGAAGCAGATGGGGAGGCACTGAAACCTTTTCAGCACATCTGTGCTCTACTGCTTCTCTTCTGGTCTCCTTCACAAAGCCCAGTGTCTAGTGTTTCTATGAAGAAAATAGACTGGAGCCTTACTTTTAAATGAGGAATTTATATGACTATAATTTATAAGAATATATACTGTTACCCAGCTTAAAATCTAGTTTTGATTTGGGTGGCAGAACATACTGTATTCTACTAGGGTATTAAAATCACCTCACTAGTGATTTTCAAACACATTAATTTCCTATTTATTGCTATACTTAAAGGATGAATTCTTTCAAGCTTTCTTCTTTTTTCCCATTTGAACTTTGTGATATTTGTGTCTGTACAATTATTGCAAAGTAGAATTCAAAATGACATAATTCTTAGAACTGATTAACATGTTAATCATCAAACTAAAATCTTTATGAAATAAGAAAAAGTTGAACTTTTTCAAAGGCTCTTTGGTGTTAAAAAAAATCTGTGGAAAACTTATAGTCAGTTTCTAATAAAGGTAAACCCACTCTGTGACCTTGCAAATCCATTGATAGGTATATACCCAAGAGAAACGAGTGTATATGTCTGCTGAAAAACTTACTTTAATATGTTTGTGGCTTTGTACTTAATAGTCCCAAACTGGAAACAACCCAAATGCCCCATCAACAACAGACTAGATAAATTCATTCAGTGATTTAAAAAAAATACCGAAATATTTATATATCTGAAGCTAGAAATACTGATGTATTAGTAAAATTGTTACATTGAATGAAGTAAGCAATACAAAACAATATGTATTTAGATTTGAAGAGTAGGCAAAACTAATCTGTGATGGCAGAAGTCAGAATAGGTAACTTGGGGAGATGGTTATTGACTGGAAAAAGGTGTGAAAGAACTTTCTGGGTGATGGAAATGTTTGTATCTTGATCTGAACGGTGGTCACGTGAGTGTGTACATGTATAATAATTCCTGGAGCTGTGTGCTTAAGGTTTGTGTATTTTACTTATCCCTCCATAAAATACTATTATAAAGAAGAGTGGAGATTCCCCTTGTGCTTCACTTTCTCTGCCTCTGCTATGAGTGTATGTATTAAATTAGGGATTTGAGCTAATTGGACTTATTATTCAATATGTTAACTTTTCTTTGCTCTTTTTCTTATCCTTATCTTTTTCCCTTCTTCTTAACCTTGGTTTAGATCCAGTTCTTATTATCCTGTTTGGTGGTTTCACATGAATTCTTTAGAAATATATTGACTCTTGATGGCTGCCAATAGTGTATGTATGTCAGGCCCTACCACCCTTTTGCTGGTATTTTAAGCCAGCTCCAATTTCTCTGCTGAAGTGGACACATTCTTGTATGTGATAGAGTCTTAAATGTATGATGCAAAAGGAATAATTCAAGTGAGATAGTACCGAATTTAATTAAAAATAATTTTACTTTCTATAAAATCATTAGATTAATTTTTGTGAGTTTGTTATATGGAACATTTATTGCTGTATTTACTAAATAATCTCTTTTGGACTGAAATAACTTGACATAATAATTTTTCATTGTGTGTTACTATGTTTTTTTTTTCAAACTTGTACCAAAGTAGAGAGAATAAGACTGTGAATGTCCCTGTACCTATCACCAGCTTCAACAGTCATCTACACATGTTGGCCAGTCCTGTTTCTCATCTCTCTCTCCTCTAAATGATTTTGAAACAAATCGCAGATATATCACTTAATCCATAAGTGCTTCAATATGTATTTTTAAAGATTACATACAGAAAGCATTACTTTTACTTTATCTTATTATTGTTTATAGAAAAAACTCAAAACTTATTTTTTATTAGGTAAGTCCAAGAATTACTGATGATATTCATTGCTAATTTTAGTTGCTTGATTATCAAAATATAAATAAAATTATTCACAGATGATGATGTTTTTAATGATTATATAATTATAAACTTTCTGGGATAATATTGAAGTTCAATAATTTATAATATCCAAACTGACCAATCAGTGAATCTTGCATTTGCCTTGTTTTGAAATAGAGTTGAAATTTTGGTCATTAATATATAGAAAATGTTGCAGAAACCTCAAGAGATTTTGTTAAAAATGATTTTTCTGTTTATATAGTTTACACCCCTTTAGAAAATGATATAGATGAGTCATCCACTCTCACATTCTTCCATGGTAATTATAGTTGTATAAATATAACTTTCATGACTTGTTATGGAAATATTTCACTTGTGTGCCTTTAATATTTTTTTTTAAACAGGTAGTATAACTCCAACTGTGGAACTGAATGGGCTTGCTATGAAAAGGGGAGAGCCTGCCATCTACAGGCCATTAGATCCAAAGCCTTTCCCAAATTATAGAGCTAATTACAACTTTCGGGGCATGTACAATCAGAGGTTTGTATGTCTTCTTTGATTTTGTTCTCACGTACTATTTGATGCATATTATAAAAGTTTCTGAGACTCAGTATTTTCATTGTAAATAAATGAAATTTCTGTTTTCACTTGGGGCACTTTGAGTGGAATTGAGATAAGTCAGGCTCACAAGGAATATGTGAAGTAATAAATTTTTAAAAATAATTTTTCAGGAACTAGTTTTTATTGAGTCATAAGCAGACCATATTTTTTTTTATTAAGGTATCATTGATATACAATCTTATGAAGGTTTCACATGAGCAACATTGTGATTACTACATTCAACCATATTATCAGGTCCCCCCCACATACCCCATTGTAGTCACTGTCCATCAGCATAGTAAGATGCTATAGAGTTACTACTTGTCTTCTTTGTGCTATACTGCCTTCTCCATGTCCCCCCTACTTTATGTGTGCTGATCATAATGCCCCTCAATCCCCTTCTCCCTCCTTCCCTTGCCACCTGCCCTCCCCCAACCCCTTTCCCTTTGGTAACCGCTAGTTCCTTCGTGGAATCTGTGAGTCTGCTGCTGTTTTGTTCCTTCAGTTTTGCT
Source organism: Manis pentadactyla (assembly GCF_030020395.1). Classification (NCBI taxonomy): domain Eukaryota; kingdom Metazoa; phylum Chordata; class Mammalia; order Pholidota; family Manidae; genus Manis; species Manis pentadactyla. The sequence continues at coordinate 63,736,604 of NC_080021.1, forward strand.
TTGTTGTTATACTCCACAAATGAGGGAAATCATTCAGTACTTGTCTTTCTCTGCCTGGCTAATTTCACTGAGCATAATACCCTCTAGCTACATCCATGTTGCAAATGGTAGGATTTGTTTTCTTATGGCTGAATAATATTCCATTGTGTATATGTACGACCTCTTCTTATTCATTCATCTACTGATGGACACTTAGGTTGCTTCCATATCCTGGCTATTGTAAATAGTGCTGCAGTAAACATAGGGGTGCATATAGAGAGGACCATATTTTAAAGCCATTTCACATTATAGTGCTGCCTTCTCGGTTGACCTGCTTATTTATTCACCCAGTACATGCTTAGCTTAATTAATGTTTTTCTTGTCCAAATACATTGTAAACATGAGTGTTAGTAATTAATAGGAAATTTGTTGGAAGGCTTTACCAAGTCTTTTTACACATTGCATAATTTTGTGAGTTACCAGTGTACAGAATTTTCTTTACAAGCAAGGCAGAATTTTTTTTTAAGTTTTTTTTTTTCCTGACCATTTTACAGGTCACATAACTTACCATATAGAATGTGCAAAATGCATAAAAAAGGAGATATAAGTAATTTAAATTCCCAGAATTAAACACCTTTGATATTTTGATCTACTTTATATTCTCTTTATTCATTGTATATATTTAACCATATTGAAGTTATCCTTTATATGCAGTTTCTACAGTACTTTATGGAGGTATAATATATGAATGGTAAAGTGCACAAATCTTAAAAGTATATTGTGGTGACTTTTATTATTTTATGTATGTATGTGTGTATTTAAAGTTTATTTCATGACTTTTTACATACGTGTATCATCAAGTGATCACCACTGCTGTCACAATCCAAAATTTTTTCATCACCCCTGAGGGTTTCCATATTCTGTTTAGCACTTGATACTCCTCTAAGAAGTAACCATGGTTCTGTCACCATAGATTAGTTTTGCCTGTCATTGAATTTCATATAGATTCATACAGTATTTATTCTTCTGTGTCTAGCTTTTTTTACGTCATATAATGGTTTTTTTCTTGTTTGCTTTTTTTTTTTGTTTTTGAGATTCATCTCTGTTGCTTATTTCTGGATTTTACCCTTTTTTATTGCTAATAGTGTTCCTTTGTATGGATATATCATAATTTGGTCATTTCGTATATGCAGCATTGTGCCTTTTTCATTTAATATAATGATCATTTTTTATATCTTTAAGTAGTCTTGGAGAAATATTTTTGATAGCTATGGAATGCTTCTGATGGCCAGAGTATACTTTATAAGTATATAAACAGGTATAAACATGGAATACTTGATAACTCTGAATAAAATATACCTGTTTTTGATCATCTAGGTTGTTTAACTTTATTTTGACAATAATAAGTAAAAAAAAGTCTTCATATGCAAACTTTTGTTTATATAACTGATTATTTCCTTTAAATAGATTACTGTAAGGGGAACATTGGGATAAGAAGAATAATGTATTGCCCAATTACATTAAAGTTTGTACTAATTTCTTAGAGCATATTCTGTTCCATTATGGCAACACTTGAGGTTAAAACGCATTATCTGGTTGGACAATTAAAAAGTGGTATGTTTTTAAATTTTGGTTTTATTGATTGCTTGTGACACTTTTTTCAGATATTTATTAATTGCTGTCCTTTTTGATTTGTCTTTAAGTTTGCTTATTTTTGCTGCATTGCTTGACTGGTCTTCAAATGTTTATGTGTTGAGGATATTACATTAAGTTTGTTTTGTTTAATTTTCCTGCATTAAAAAAATTGGCCTTTAGTTTTTTTTGTTTTTAGAGTACACCTTTAAATGTTATGTGGTCTAATCTGCTAGGGTTTGTGTGTGTGTGACTGCTCCCATTGCTCTTATGCCTAAGAAATTGTTGTGGCCAGATATTTGCTGATGCTTTAAAAATATTTTAAAATTAAGATATATTTGACTTAACATTGTGTAAGTTAAAAGTGTACAACATGTCGATTTGATAACATTTTATATTGTAGTATGATTGCCTTTGTAGTATTCACTGACACCTCTAGCTCATCACATAATTATCATTTCTTCTAGTGTTGCTTTTAAAATCAATTTGTATATTTACTGACATTACAATTAAGATGTGATATTATATTTAGTCTATATATCATCTGATACTTTTGGTGTCTTATTACAGGAAAAATTGTCGTTTAAAACTTAGTTCTATTCATTTCAATATTATTGCTCAGGTTCTCTTAGTTGGGGAGGTAGTCAGTACAAAGCAGTCACTGAGGAGGTGACTTTTGATAAGGACCCGAAGGAGGAGAGGGAATAAGCAGTGTGAATGTCACGAGAGAGAGAAAGAGCACTCCTGGCAGAAGAAACAGGTGCCAAGCCTCTGGGGTAGGAGCATGCTTCATTAGGAGGCCAGTGTGGCTGGAGCAGAATAAACCACAGGAGAAGAGGAGTTGGTGTGTGTGGATATGACAGGGGTTGTGTGGTTTGTTAGATTTTTTTTTTCTGTTTTAGATTTTCTGTTAACGTTGACAATTTTTCCTTCATTGGTGATTTCTAGTTTCAAGATCTGATTCCATGGTTGTCATGAGAGGTGTAAGAATTTTATTTATGATATCTCCAAAAGGCATGCCTTAGGACATTCTCATTTAATGGATAAAGTGGAGTTTTCCTTCAGAGTTTTGGAAAGTCTTTAGAATTTCCTGCAGATCACAAACATGGTAAAAAAAAACAAAAAACAAAAAACAATAGGGACATATGGTAAGCTGCCAAGCCGTGTTTCAACATGGAATCTCTGCTCACCAAAGGGGAAACCTAGCCATTACTCATTCATCTGTTAAAGTTATGATTTCACGTATGACCTCAGTTTGCAGATGACAATACCTTAGTGTGTTACTGGCAATTTGGAGCCAGAGGTCAGAGGAAACTCTTCTTCTTGTCATACTCCATATAAATCAGTAGCTTCTTAATAGGGTAGGGAATGAAATGTTAAGAAGTCCAAGAAACATATATCATTTAGAGGTTATTTTTGAAAAGGTCCTGTCATTTTCGACTTAAAATAATATTAAGTAATAATTAGGTTTTATCCATGTTGTTCTTTAAAATCTGTTTCTCTACTTGAAGTCTTTCAAAGGCTTAACAATGAACTTATAGAAATGTCCTCCACTGTACCCCATCCCCATTTTATGATAGCTGGAGAAAAACCATGAGCAAAACTCTATATCTATTTGTACAACCTGGGGATTCTGAAGTACTTCACTTCCTTTGTTATACCCAAGATACTTGAAAATGAATACACCTAGTTACATCTTTTTCTTCCTCATTTGGGGCACTCACTCTTCACTAACAGATATATTATAAGGTTGAAAGCATACAAAAATTTATATGACAAAAAGTGCAAGATATAAAGATGGGAGAAAAATTACATTTTTACACCTGTGTGTGTGTGTGTGTGTGTTATCAAAAATTATATACATAATCTCAAAGAACAGAATGACTGAAATCAGACCTCCTATACAAAATTTATTAATTTTGTGTATTCACAGATTAAAGAAGCATTATTGCTTGGCTAATGTCCAGAAAGCCCCCTGTCTATTTACGTAGATTGCCAGCGGGCCACAATTCAAACTAGACTATGTGAAAATGGGAATTTTTGCCCTGTGTACCTGGGAGGTCTCTTAGGCATGGTTGGATGTAAAGCTTTAGTGTGGTTTTCCCCATTTTCTATTTCTGTCTTTCTGGATCTTGTCTCATTTTTGCTTCTGCTTGACTGTATTTTCTAAGACTCTCACTTCCATTTGCTGTATGTACCTTATGTGCTACATAGTCCTTAGACGTGTAGTACTAGAGAAGGAACAAGTTTTTATCTTTTTAGATAATTCTTAGAAAAGTCCCAAGAAAGATTTTGAGTAGACTGTGTGTCCCAGAATTGGTCATTCAGACTGGATTTGGGGTGGGGTGGCCAGCCAGCTTTGGATTTGTGCCCGGATCAGAGCAACAGGGTTTAGACCCATCCAAACTGCTATGCGTAGCCCTATTTTACCAAAAGATTCCCTAAAGGCAAAGATTCTGAGGGGAAATCATTTTCATTATAGAGTATTTGTTTCAAATCCTAGTTTTGATGCTTTTAGCTTGTGCTCTTGGGGAAGGCACTGGCCCTCCCTAGTTCCTCATTGGCTAAATAGAGATAATACCAAATGAAAGGACTTTTGTGAGGTCTCATTGATTCAGCAAATATTTATTGAATCCCTACTCCTTGTTACATGTTATGTTAGCATAAATACTTTAATTAAAGACAACACAGTAGACTCTGAATCTATTAGAAGAGGAAGACAATGAAAAAAAAACAGTAACAGAGTGGTACATGGGTCCGTATAATGTTGTGGAAACACAGAGAACAAGCACCTCACTCAGATTGGGGAAGCAAATCTAGAAGGACTGGACACTTGAACTCAATCATCAAGGTTGGGTAGGTGTTAGTCAGGTGAAAAAGGTAAGGAGAAGCAATCTAGATTTTGGGGGACAATGGCAAGGAATCCTGAGAAGTTCATTCATGGAATTATTGGTTAGTTTGGAATTCAGTATGTCTGGAATGAAGAAAGTTATGTTCAGGCAGGGTGCTGATCTGGATGTCCTCAAATAGTATGTCAAGAGGTTTAGATTTATCCAGAATGTGGTTGAGAGCCATTGAAGAATTTTAAGCTGAGGGGTAAAATAATTGGGTGTCTGTTTTAGGAATATTGCTCTGGCAGTATGTGGTAAATAGTTTGGATAGACTTAGAATTTGAGAGAAGGATGGATTACAAGGATGTTTTAATTCAGGCTTAATGTGATGAAAGGCTATGACAGTGAAGATGGAGAGGAAGGGACAGTATCTAGATGTTTAAAAGGTAGACGTGATAGCACTTGGGGATTGATTAGATGGGGAGCATCTAATGGATAACTTAGTATCTGGATTTCTAGTAGTGGTGTTCACAATGAGAAGAGTTGGAGTAGGACTTTGGAAAGATGAAGAATTCACTTTTGACCATGTTGAGTTTAAATTGCCTGTGAGATTTAGGAGGAGTCCATTTTATCACTCATTAAAGCCTTATGAAGGGAACGTGGAGATTATCTTTGGCTTTAAGGTTTGTTGGAAATACACATGGGAAGAGGGACTAAAAGGTCTAGAGCTTCCAGAATCAGGATGTGTAATGTATCTTGCATCTTGGGCAAACCTAAGTTTGACTCATTAGTACTTCATTCAACTAGGATTTACACTTCCTTCCTAAAAGGATTTGGTTATATTGACTTGTCGTCAATTTGAAATAATTTCATGGCATAACTTAAAGTACCCCATCCTTGGGTGGTGGTGGTATATTTTGTGTCAAGACAATATTTGTTTGCCTGTGGCTAATGTATCCAATTCCCAGGCTAGTCATTTACAGCTAGGTTAGTAAAGTTACTTTCTCTTAACATGTATGGTATGAATCATAGCAATTAAAAAAGGAAAGAGTTTGTACTGTTTTGCTGAAAAGTTACTTATTCCTGTGGGCAGAGCCAGGTGCCCGCTTGAGGCTTCATGGTCTCCCCCTGTTGCCATGGGAAGGAAATCTGTGTATGAGGCTTGGAAAGAGCTATATGGATAGCTGTGGCTATCACTGAAAATTTGATAGATTTAAACAAGTTTTTTGGAGTATCTGCTCTGATTTTATTTCATTATGTTAATTATCATAAACCAGCAAGATTTTAGTTTATACACCAGCCTGTTTGTTGTATTTCAGTTTATGTTGTGTAGGCTGATGACAAGCTGTTAATTATTGTGATGTTGGTGTGCTATTTATTTTGTGTTTGTTCAAACTGTTAATCTCAGCTTTCTTTCTTGGTTTGTAAATGCAGTTTCAGAAAGGCTTTTGGAAAGTAGAACAGTTAAGAAACTGAATATATTTATAACAGTAGTATACAAACTGGTAAAAACCTACAGTTTTGCTTTCTGCCACCAGATGGTGATCATGTACTGATAAAACAGCATACAGACTGGGTGAGTTCATTTTGGTTAGCATTCTAAGGCCAGTGGTTAGCTGGTAAATGAGAGGTTAAACCATACGTAGTCGCCAATATTTGGCCTTTCTTTGACCTATAAGTATATCAGTTTCATATGGTTCAACCTAACAGGATTAAGTCAGTCAGGTACACAGCTTTAAAGTCCCATGGATAAACTAAATAAATGTAAAGTGATGAAAAGCATAAATTCATTATAATGGTTACATATAATTTTGACTTTTGTATACCATATCCCTTGGTTAGGGGAATACATTCTTTTCTCTTGTCATATGCTTTATACATGAAATATATGTCACACGTTTTCAAAATAGTTTTAAAAATGGTATTTCTTCATGAGGATAGATTTATAGAATGGATATAGCTGAAAGGTAAGCTACAAGACCCAAGTTTTAATATTTTCTCATATTTTTACGTAGGGTTACATTAATTAAATTGCAAATGTTTTTCATTTGCAGGAAAGGTTTTAAAGCCCAGAAAAAAGAAATATAAGAAATATGTTGTCTTTGAAAACTCTCATAAGTCAGAGGAGAGAATTTAAATAGGTTACCAAAGCAAAATGAGGGAGAATGAACTGGAATATAAAGGCAGGGAATCAGAGACCCAGAGAGGTATTTCAGGGTAAATGAAGGATTCTGGGTCTTATCTTAGGCAGGCTGTGTTTAGAATTAGGTATAGGAGCTAGTGGACATTATAACTCTTTTTTTTTTTAAATTTTTTAATTTTTCATTGAAGGGTAGTTGACACACAGTATTACACTACATTAGTTTCAGGTGTACAACACAGTGATTCAACATTTATATACATGACAATTCTAGGTACCAGCTATCACCATACCAAGCTGTTACGATATCTTGACTATATTCATTACATCCCGGTTACTTATTATTTTACCATTGGAAGTGTATACTTTTTTTGTGTGTGAGGGCCTCTCTCATATTTATTGATCAAATGGTTGTTAACAACAATAAAATTCTGTATAGGGGAGTCAATGCTCAATGCACAATCATTAGTCCACCTCAAGCCTAATTTTCGTCAGTCTCCAATCTTCTGAGGCATAACAAGCAAGTTCTTACATGGAGAACAAATTCTTACATAGTGAATAAGTTCTTACATGGTGAACAGTACAAGGGCAGCCATCACAGAAACCTTCAGTTTTGCTCATGCATTATGAACTATAAACAGTCAGTTCAAATATGAATACTCATTTGATTTTTATACGTGATTTATATGTGGATACCACATTTCTCTCTTTATTATTATTATTTTTAATAAAATGCTGAAGTGGTAGGTAGATACGAGATAAAGGTAGAAAACATAGTTTAGTGTTGTAAGAGAGCAAATGTAGATGATCAGGTGTGTGCCTGTAGACTATGTGTTAATCCAAGCTAGACAAGGGCAATAAAACATCCACGTATGCAGAAGATTTCTCTCAGAACAGGGGGGGGGGTGAGGTTCTAAGCCTCACCTCTGTTGATCCCCAATTTCTCACCTGATGGCCCCCCTGCGACTGTGCCTGTCTTAGGTTGTTCCTCCCTTGAGGAATCTTACCCGTCTCTGGCTAACCAGTCATCTTCCGGGGCCATTATAACTCTTAAAAGACAAAATTCTATTGCTAGGTAAGTCCAGATGCAACACACTTCATTTTAAGAAATAGAAGTACAACTTTTTGTCTTTGAGGTAAAATATGGAGTGTTCTCCTAACATCTGTTTCCCCAAGTATTGGATAAAAATCAGATAATATAAAAAACATTTTTGGGGTTTATGCTTCTAGCACAAGCATATGTAGTAACTGGGACCAAACTTACCCTACCACCATAAACACAGAGAAAACCTGGGTAAGGTTCTTATATTATACATGAACTGATATAATATGATATGAAGGGAAGTTGTGATAAGTTAAAGATGTATGTTGATGCAGGGCAAAAAAAGAAAAGAATACAATAGTGGTGATAAAATGGAATAAAAAATTGTAATCCAAAAGGAAGCAGGGAAGAAGTAGAAAAAAATTAGTAATTGAACACTGGGTAAATAGAAAATGCAGAACCAGATGATAGATTTAAAACCAGCTATTTTGATAATTACACTAAATGTAAATGGTCTAAACACTTCAGTTAAAAGGAAGAGAATATCAGATGGGATAAAAGAGCAGGAAATACAATCATATAGTATATAAAGAAATCCACTTTTCATGTAAAGACATAAAGTGGTTAAAAGGATGGAAAATGGTATTCCATGCAAACACTAATCACAATACAGCTCGAGTCGCTATATTTATATCAGACAAAATAGACTTCAGAACAAAAATATTAGCAAGGATAAAATTACCAACGATAAAAGGGTGAAATCATTAAGAAGACCTAATAATCTAAATATACATGTATCTACCGAAAGCCTCAGCTAATGCAGTAAAGCAATAAAGGCTACTACTGTGGACTGAATTTGGTTCCCCACAATTTACATGTTGAAGCTCTAACCCCCAATGTGATGGCATTTGGAGATGGGGCCTTTGGGAAGTAATTAGGTTTAGATAGTGTGTGAGGGTGGGGCTCTCATGATGGGATAGTGCCCTTGTAAGAAAAGACACCAGAGAGCTAGCTAGTACTCTGCTCCCTCCCCATTACCACCTCTACCCCGAATGAGAACATAAGAAACTGTTTACAAGCCAGCAAGAGAGCTCTAACCAGAAACTGACCATGCTACCACTTCTAGCATCCAAAACTGTGAGAAAATTAATTTCTGTGTTTAAGCCTCCCAATCTGCCATTTTGTTGTGACAGCCTGAGCTCAGATAGAGCTATAGAATTTTAAGAAAACACTGTCAGCCAGTGTTATGGAGCTCTGCATGTAGTAGTATAGTATAAATTATTTCCAAGCACACATGGAACATTCACCGAGATAGGTAATATGCTGTGCCAGAAGACAATTCTCAGTACTTTTAAAGGAATTGAAATAATACAAACTGTGTTCTCTGATCACAAAAGAGGTTGTTAAATGAATATCATATAAACATCTGGAAAATTCCACAATTATTTGGAAATTAACACATTTCTAAACAATGCATGAGTCAAAGGAGAAATCACAAAGAATATTAGAAAAATATTTGAACTAAAGATGACAATGAAACATTGAAATATGTGGATGCAGCTAACGCAGTGCTTAGAGGGAAATGTATAGCTTTACATTCTTATATGAGGGGAAAAAAAGTCCTAAATTGACGCTTTAGGCTTCCACCTAAAGAAGGTAAAAAAAGAAGAGCACATTAATTCCAAAAAAACAGAGAAGGAAATACTAAAGATTGGAGCAGAAATCAATGAAATTGAAAATGGGCAAACAATAAAAAAAAAAATCAGGGCATCAGTGAAATCAAAAGCTGCTTCTGGGAAAGGCTTCATATAATTGATAAATTTCTAGCTAGAAGAAAGAGAAGATGAAGATGCATATTACATATCAGGAGTAAAAGAGGAAATCCTACTAATATTTAAATGAATTATAAGGGAACTTTATAAATTTGATAACTTAGATCATTGGTTGGCAAACTGATCTGGGGCTCATTGCCTGCTTTTGTAAATAAAGTTTTATTGGACCATAGCTATGTCCACTCATTTATCTATTATCTATGACTGCTTTTGAGCTATAATGGCAGAGTTGAATAGTTGTGATACACTGTATGGCCTGCAAGTGTGAAATGTTTACTGTATGGCTCTTTAAGGAAAAGTCTGCTAATTCCTGTCATAGATGAATCGGGCAGATTTATAAGGAGTCACAAAGTACCAAACCAGACCTATGAACAAGTAAAACCTCAATAGCCCTATTAAATAAATTGAATTTGTATTAGACACTTTCCACAAAGAAAACTCAAATCTCATAAGTTCTAACAAATATTTGAGGAAGAAATAGTATCAGCACCTCAGAAAACAGGAGAAAGGAACACTTCGAATCTTATTTTATGAGGCCAACATTATCCTGACACCAAAACCTGACAATACCAAGTGTCTTGGCAGGGCAGCTGGACCTCTCATATGTGGCTGCTGAGAAGATAAAACGGTATGACCAGTTTGTCGTCGTGTTACTTCTTACTAAGTCACACATACAATTACTGTACCACCCAGCAGTTCCAGTCCTGGTGTTTTTACCTGAGAGAAATGAAAGTATATGGCCATTCGAAGGCTTGTACATGTATGTTTGTAGCAACTTTCTCTATAATAGTCTTAAACTGGTAATATCCACTATCAGTTGAATGGTTTTATAAATTGTAATAAAACCCCTCTATGGCATATTACTCAGGTAAAACTTCTGACTCTAGCAACAGTATGGATAAACCTCGAAAACATGCTGAATGAAAGAAGCTGGATACGTAGTATGTATATTACAAAATCCTATTTTTGTGACATTCTAGAACAGGCAAAACTAGTCCATAGTGACAGCAGTTTATTGGTTGCCTAGATTGGAAAGTGGGTATTTACTCTACAGGGAAACTTTTTGGGTGATAGAAATGTTTATTATCCTGACTTTGGTGATTGTTACATGGGTGTATGTCAAAGCTCATTAACTGTGAGCTTAAGATACAGACCCGTTTCATTATATGTAAATTTTATGAAGTTGATTGAAAATACAATTTATAATACTCATTTTTTTAAGCTAAAACTGTCCCTGAGAATGTTCGATTTTTGCTTCTGAAGTATATAGCCAACACCATGGTAAATGTTTTACTAGGGGCTAAAATATTTACCTCTTAGAGTGAGGACAAAATGACATGTCTATAAATTACTTAGCTCTGCTTTTCTTTTCTCTCTTTTTTAAAAATTTTGGTATCATTAATGTACAATTACATGAGCAACATTGTGGTTACTAGACTCCCCCCATCGATAAGTCCCCCTCACATACCCCATTATATTCACTGTCCATCAGCGTGGTAAGATGCTATAGAATCACTACTTGTCCTCTCTGTGTTGTACTGCCTTCCCGGTGCCCCCCCACCACATTATGTGTGCTAATGGTGCCCCCTTTACCCCCTTATCCCTCCCTTCCCCCAATGTCCCAAGTCCCTTTCCCTTTGGCAACTGTTAATCCATTCTTGGGTTCTGTGAGTCTACTGCTGTTTTGTTCCTTCAGTTTTTGCTTTGTTATTATACTCCACAGATGAGTGAAATCATTTAATACTTGTCTTTCTCCGCCTGGCTTATTTCACTGAGCATAATACCCCCTAGCTCCATCCCTGTTCTTGCAAATGGTAGGATTTGTTTTCTTCTTATAGCTGAATAATATTCCATTTTGTATATGTACCACATCTTCTTTATCCATTCATCTACTGATGGACACTTAGGTTGCTTTCATTACTTAGCTACTGTAAATAGTGCTGCGAGAAACATAGCAGGGCATCTGTCTTTTTCAAACTGGGCTGCTGCATTCTGAGGATAAAGTCCTAGAAATGGGATTCCTGGATCAAATGGTATTTCTGTTTTGAGATTTTTAAGGAACCTCCATACTGCTTTGAACAATGGTTGAACTAATTTACATTCCCACCAGCAGTGTAGGAGGGTTCCCCTTTCTCCACATCCTCGCCAACATTTGTTGTTGTTTGTCTTTTGGATAGTGGTGATCCTGACTGGTATGAGGTGATATCTCATGGTTTTAATTTGCATTTTTCTGACGATTACCAATGTGGAGCATCTTTCCATGTGCGTGTTGGCCATCTGAATTTCTTCTTTGGAGAATTGTCTGTTCAGCTCCTCTGACCATTTTTTGATTGAATTATTTGCTTTTTGTTTGTTGAGGTGCATGAGCTCTTTGTATATTTTGGATGTCAACCCTTTATCGGATCTGTCATTTATGAATATATTCTCCCATACTGTAGGATGCCTTTTTGTTCTATGGATGGTGTCCTTTGCTGTACAGAAGCTTTTTGGCTTACTATAGTCCCACTTGTTAATTTTTGCTTTTGTTTCCCTTGCCTGGGAAGATATGTTCATGAAGAAGTTGCTCATGTTTATGTCCAAAAGATTTTTGCCTATGTTTTTTTCTAAGAGTTTTATGGTTTCATGACTTACATTCAGGTCTTTGATCCATTTTAAATTTACTTTTGTGAATGGGGTTAGACAATGATCCAGTTTCATTCTATTACATGTAGCTGTCCAGTTTTGCCAACACCAGCTGTTGATGAGACTGTCATTTCCCCATTGTATATCCATGGCTCCTTTATTGTATATTAATTGACTATATATGTTTGGGTTAATATATGGACTCCCTATTCTCCTCCACTGGTCTGTGGGTCTGTTTTTGTGCCGGTACCAAATTGTCTTGATTACTGTGGTTTTGTAGTAGAGCTTGAAGTTGGGAAGCGAGACCCCCACCCCCCATTTTATTCTTCCTTCTCAGGATTGCTTTGCCTATTTGGGGTCTTTTGTAGTTCCATAGGAATTTTAGAACTATTTGTTCCAGTTCATTGAAGAATGCTGTTGGTATTTTGATAGGGATTGCATTGAATCTGTAGATTGCTTTAGGGAGGATGGCCATTTTGACATTAATTCTTCCTACCCAAGAGCATGTGATGAATTTGTTACTGTCCTCTTTCGTTTCTGTTAAAGAGTGTCATGTACTTTTCAGGATATAGGTCTTTCACATCCTTGGTTAGGTTTATTCCTAGGTATTTTATTCTTTTTGATGCAGTTGTGAATGGAATTGTTTTTCTGATACCTCTTTCTGCTAGTTCATCGTTATTGTATAGGAAAGCAACAGATTTCTGTGTATTAATTTTGTATCCCACAACTTTGCTGAATTCAGATATTCTAGTAGTTTTGGAGTGGATTATTTAGGGTTTTCTATGTACAATATTATGTCATCTGCAAATAGTGATAGTTTGACTTCTTCCTTACCAATCTTGATGCCCTTTATTTCTTTGTGTTGTCTGATTGCAGTGGCTAGAACCTCCAGTACTATGTTGAATAAAAGTGGGGCATCCCTGTCTTGTTCCCAATCTTAGGTGAAAAGCTTTCAGCTTCTCACTGTTAAGTATGATGTTGGCTGTGGGTTTGTCATATATGGACTTTATTATGTTGAGGTACTTGCCCTCTATACTCATTTTGTTGAGAGTTTTTATCATGAATGGATGTTGAATTTTGTCCAATGCTTTTCAGCGTCTATGGAGATGATCATGTGGTTTTTGTCCTTTTTGTTAATGTGGATGATGTTGATGGATTTTTGAATGTTGTACCATCCTTGCATCCCTGAGATGAATCCCACTGGATCATGGTGTATCATCCTCTTGATGTATTTTTGAATTCTGTTTGCTAATATTTTGTTGAGTATTTTTGCATCTATGTTCATCAGGGATATTGGTTTGTAATTTTCTTTTTTTGTGGGGTCTTTGTCTGGCTTTTGTATTAGAGCGATGCTGGCTTTATAGAATGAGTTTGGAAGGATTTCCTCCCTCCTCTTGTAGTTTTTGGAAAACTTTAAGGAGAATGGGTATTATGTCTTCTCTAAATGTCTGATAAAATTCAGTGGTGAATCCATCAGGCCCGGAGGTTTTGTTCTTGGGTAGTTTTTTGATTACTGATTCAATTTCTTTGCTGATAATTGGTCTGTTTAGATTTTCTGTTTCTTCCTTGGTCAGTCTTGGAAGGTTGTATTTTTCTAGGAAGTTGTCCATTTCTTCTGGGTTTTCCAGCTTGTTAGCATTTAGATCTTCATAGTATTCTCTAATAATTCTTTATATTTCTCTGGTGTCCATTGTTATTTTTCCTTTCTCATTTCCGATTCTGTTGATGTGTGTAGATTCTCTTTTACTCTTAATAATAAGTATGTTTAGGAGTTTATCTATTTTGTTTATTTTCTCAAAGAACCAGCTGTTAGTTTCACTGATTTTTTTCTATTGTTTTATTCTTCTCAATTTTATTTATTTCTTCTCCAATCTTTATTATGTCCCTCCTTCTGCTGACTTTGGGCTTCATTTGTTCTTCTTTTTCCAGTTTCAATAATTGTGACTTTAGACTATTCATTTGGGATTTTTCTTCCTTCTTTACATAGGCCTGGATTGCTATATACTTTCCTCTTAGAACTGCTTTTGCTACGTCCCACAGAAGTTGGGGCTTTGTGCTGTTGTCATTTGTCTCCATATATTGCTTGATCTCTATTTTAATTTGGTCATTGATCCATTGATTATTTAGGAGCATGTTGTTAAGCCTCCATATGTTTGTGAGCCTTTTTGTTTTCTTTGTACAATTTATTTCTAGTTTTATACCTTTGTGATCTGAGAAGTTGGTTGGTAGAATTTCAGTATTTTTGAATTTACTGAGGCTCTTTTTATGGCCTAGTATGTGGTCTATTCTGGAAAATGTTCCATGTGCACTTGAGAAGAATGTGTATCCTGCTGCTTTTGGGTGTAGAGTTCTGTAAATGTGTATTAGGTCCATCTGTTCTAGTGTGTTGTTCAGTGTCTCTGTGTCCTTACTTATTTTCTGTCTGGTGGATCTGTCCTTTGGAGTGAGTGCTGTGTTGAAGTCTCCTAGAATGAATGTATTGCATTCTATTTCCTCCTTTCATTCTGTTAGTATTTGTTTCATATACTGATGCTCCTGTATTGGGTGCATATATATTTATAATCGTTATATTCTCTTGTTGGGCTGACCATTTTATCATTATGTAATGTCCTTCTTTATCTCTTGTTACTTTTTTTGTTTTGAAGTCTATTTTGTCTGATACAAGTACATCAACACCTGCTTTTTTTCTCCCTATTGTTTGCTTATCTTTTTCCGTCCCTTCACTTTTAGTCTGTGTATGTCTTTTGGTTTGAAGTGAGTCTCTTGTAAGCAGCATATAGATGGGTCTTGCTTTTTTATCCTTTCTGTTACTCTGTTTCTTTTTATTGGTACTTTCAGTCCATTTACATTTAGGGTGATTATCGATAGATATGTTCTTATTGCCGTTGCAGGCTTTGGATTCGTGTTTACCAAATGTTCAAGGGTAGCCTTTTTACTATCTACCTGTCTAACCAACTCACTTATCATGCTATTATAAACATAGTCTGATGATTCTGTATTTCTCTCCCTTCTTTTTCTTCCTCTTGCACTCTTTATATGTTAGGTGTTTTATTTTGTACTCTTTCATGTTTCCTTTGACTGCTTTTGTGAATAGCTGATTTTATTTTTTGCCTTTAGTTAGTATTTGGTTGGTCTGCTTTCTTTGTTGTGATTTTATTTTCTCTGGTAACATCTATTTAGCCTTAGGAGCACTTCCATCTCAAGCAGTCCCTTTAAAATGCCCTGTTGAAGTGGTTTGTGGGAGGCAAATTTCCTCAACTTTTGCTTATCTGGAAATTGTTTAATTCCTCCTTCAAATTTAAATGACAACCTTGCTGGATACACCATTCTTGGTTCAAGACCCTTCTGTTTCATTGCATTAAATATATCATGCCATTCTCTTCTGGTCCTTAAGTTTTCTGTTGAGAGGTCTGATGATAGCCTAATGGGTTTTCCTTTGTAGGTTATCTTTTTTTTCTCTCTGGCTACCTTTAATACCCTGTTCTTGTCTTTGATCTCTGACATTTTAATTATTATATGTCTTGTGTCATCCTCCTTGGGTCCCTTGTGTTGGGAGATCTGTGGGCTTCCATGGTCTAAGAGATTATTTCCTTTCCCAGCTTGGGGAAGTTTTCAGCAATTATTTCTTCAAAGACATTTTCTATCTCTTTTTTCTCTCTCTTCTTCTTCTGGTACCCCTATAGTGCAAATATTGTTCTGTTTGGGTTGGTCACACAGTTCTTTTAATATTCTTTCATTCTTAGATATCCTATTATCTTTCTCTGCTTCAGCTTTTCTGTATTCCTGTTCCCTGATTTCTATTCCATTAATAGTCTTTTGCACTTCATCCAGTCTGCTCTTATGTCCTTCTATTGATTGTTTCATTTCTGTTATCTCCCTCTGGACTTCATCCCTTAGCTCTTGCATATGTCTCTGCAGGTCCATCAGTATGGTTATGAATTTTATTTTGAATTCTTTTTCAGGAAGATTGGTTATATGTATCTTGCCAGGCCCTCTCTCTGGCGTTGTTTGAGTGCTTTTGGACTGTACTAAGTTCTGCCTTTTCATGGTGACAGAAGTGATCACAGGCAAGTGGCGCATGTATTAGCTGGGAGAACAAGTCTCTTCCTGCTTGCTGGTCACCTTGCTCTTCTCTGCTGCCTGTGTTGGTTACCTGCACTTAGGGAGCAGTCTCTGGGTTAATTCCGTGAGCTGCAGTGGGCAGGGTGGCCCTTGGTAAAGCCTAGAGCACTGTGGGGAGTGGGGAGGAGTTGCAGACCTGCTGGGTGTTTTCTCCTGCAAGTCAGGTGTTCCTTTGTGTCTTTTGGACCTTGCGCCAGCTTCGTCTGCCTGTGCCGGTTAGCTGCGCATAGGCAGCGTCCTCTGGGTCTTGCCTGGTTAGCTGCACGCTGGGAGAAGACTGTGTCGTCATTGTGGGCGGGGGTGCTCCCTGGCTGGTCTGCAGTAGTCTAGGGTCAGCCAGTTTGCTTGCAGTGTTGGTTGGGGGGAAATGAATGGCAGGCTGCTTATTGCCATGAGGAGCTTTGGAGCTGCTTTGCCATCCCAGGGGGTTAGGGTGCCTGATGTGTCTTAAGACTCCAGCCTGCTGGGCTGAGTGTGTGGGATGATTTTGTCCACCTGTTAAACCCTGTCCATTTAAGACTTTTAAAGTGCCCTCTTTTCTTTTGTTCCTGGGGAACTGGCTGTGGGGACCCACTAGAAGTCTCCATCTCAGATTTTACTTTTGCATTTCTCTAATATCCAGTACACCGTGCAATGTGTGTCTGTGTTCCTGGTGCAGATTACCAGGGCTGGTTAATTAGCAGTCCTGTCCTTCCGCTCCCTCCCCACTCTGTTTCTTTTCCTCCCGCCGATGAGCTGGGGTTGAGGGGAGTGCTCGGGTCCCGCCGGGTCACAGCTTTGTATCTTGCCCTTTTTGTGAGATGCTGAGTTCTCACAGATTTAGATATAGCCTGGATCTTGTACTGTATCTTCTGGTCACTCTTTTGGAATAGTTGTATTTGCTATATTTTCAAAATATATGTGGTTTGGGGAGGAGATTTCCACTGCCTTACTCTCACTACCATCTTGAGCGCCTCTCTGCTTAGCTATGCTTTTGTTCAATAAGTGTTATTGAATTGTTAGCCTTCATTATATTGCAGGTCATATAGTCTACTTATATGTATGGACTGTGGAGTTGCAATGGTAGCTGTGTGGATTTGAGCAGGTTACCCAACCTTCTAATTCTCAGTTATGTCATCTGTACATTGGCAAGAATAAATTGTGCTTCCACATAGTGTTATTTTCAGGATTAAGTATTAAATTCTGTGACCACACATGGCAAATTCCCTTACTTCACCATCGTGTTTTTAGTTCCTTAAGAAGAATGTATTTGTATTGGGGACATTGTTATTTTGAGAGGTTTTTAAAAATTCACTTCTGCCCAATTAAAAAAAATCAGGCTATGATTCTGTTGTTTCTGAGTATATGCTTCATAGAAGAAATGACTGAATCTGTCATATAGATATGCATACCTTTGGCCTTTTGTTGGAATTTAGTTGATCCTACAATAATACTGCTGTTGCTGCCCAGAGAGTCATTTCTCCTTTGGCTAACTACTGCGCACATCAGCAGTTACTAACTTTGGAGTTAAACGTGAGCCTCAAAATCTGTGCCATTTATGTAATACTAGTATTTTATGCACACACCTCTTCTCCAGTGTATAGTTTGATGGCTATCCAGTTTACCTTTGATCTTTCAACTTTCTTACTTTCATTACTGAGGGATGGCTAGTTTGTGTTTTCTTGCCACTGAGTTAGTATTCAGGTACTAATAACTTAAGTAAATAAAAACTTTCTGCAAGTCACACAAGTTTAATATTTTTCATATCCCCCTAAAACAAAAAGAAAAACAGATGTAAGCAAAGCCAATTCTTAAATAAAAAATGAGTTTAAAAAATTCTCGGTTGATGATCATCTTATTTGGCCACTTTTTACAAAAATGTACATAGGATCCTTTTTTGAGTTCTTTATGCTTAAAGTTTAAACATTATTCTCCATAGAGATGAGTATAGGGAAAGCACCTATACAATAGTTATTGTAATCTCCCTCTAATATTACATAAATGGCACAGATTTTGAGGCTTACGTTTAACTCCAAAGTTAGTAGCATCAAAAGGATAGTTATTGTAATCTCCCTCTCCCCCAGTTTGTTAGAATTGCTTAGGAAAATGCAGCCATGACTTAAATGTGATAAATGCTTAATTTGTAGTTTTTTACAAGAAGTGATCTTTCTAGTCCTAAATTTGTTTTTGAAATTTCAACAATTTTTGTCTCTGATTAGGAGAAACAAACAGCATCCTCTATTTTTAAATATGAGGATAATTTTATTAATCTATTGTTCAAGTTCTGGAAACCAAGTGCAATATTTAGTTTTCTTTGTTTGTGTTTGAAGCAATGCTATGTCACAAATGTCTCTTTTATTTCAGTTGAGCAAAATCTTGCTATAACTATGTTTATTTGTGTTTTTAAAAAAATCTCGGCAAAATTACAGTTCACTTTATGAAAATCTTTTTAATGTGGCATGTGACTTCTGGATGAGTGGGCATTCTATTTTTAGAATTGTACAAAGAAAGTTTGTGCAGGTTGCTAGTCTTAGAAATTTGAAAAATTCTTAATATTTTTTCTTCATTTTGGAGATTTCCTTTATGGATTGAAAAATCATACTACCCACCAGGTATTTCTCCTTAACATTCAGTTGCTTTTGAACTATTTTATTTAATTATTGATCTTTAGTAAAGAGCTTCTGAAATTTTTGATGTTAATTTGATTTAGAAAGAAAATAAGTATGATTTTTAATGCACAATTTATATAACTGCTAATAATGAGACTTTGTGTTATATGTTTATAGAAGTTTCTGCAATAGTAGGATTTCTTGGAACTGGAATACTGAATCTAATAAATTCTTGGCAAGATTTTGGGCAAGCATCAAAATAGGCCATATTCCAAAGTTTGTTTTTATGTTGGTTACTAGGAACTTAGAATGTATTTTCTCGTAGAAAGATTGTGGTAAGTGGTGGCAAAGTTCCCAAGATAGCACATGAAACTCATTTTAATTGTAGTGAAACTGTACCTTGTAAATAGTTTTAAGTTTGGTTTCCAAGGGACATTTACCCATGATGCCATGTGATAACAGGAGTTAGCCTCTTGCAACTCTAATAGCAAGAGTAGAAAAGAAAGGAAGGTTACAGACACTATCAGGGGTGATGGAGAAAGACACATTCCCCCTGCACTGTTTAATTTCAAATTGTTTCTTTATAGAAGCAAGTTTAACAAGCTGATGGAAGGACCAGTACCTTAAGCATTGGATGTGTTTTAGAGAAGGCAATCCACATTGTCCCAGTTTGGTTTTGTACAAGGGTACCAATTTCTCCATATCTTTGTAAACTTACTGTTTTCTGTTTTTGATTGATTGTTTTTGTTTTTTGATAATAGCTATCCTCGTGGGTGTGAAGTGGTCCCACCAATTTTAACACCAGCTCTCAGTTCCAGATTCCTGTCTGGTGACAATCTTTTTTCTCTGCTTCATTGACACTAAGAATATATTTACCTAATAGGTGATTGATTCAGTGTGTCGGTGTCAGTCAGTCAGTAGTTCTTGAGAGCAGGATGCTGGTGAACATGAATATGAGTAAGACACTTCCCTTACTCTCGACAAGCTCATGGCTTGGTAGAGGAGGATACAGTTATAACTCAGAGTGATAAATGCCAAATGGCAACTACCACAGACACCGCAGGAGTACATTAGAAGATTATTTTAACAAGAAGATCAGGAATAAGGCATACCATTTCCAAAACTATTCAGCATTTTCCTAGAGGTATTAGCTAATGTAGTTAAGAGGAGAGAGAGATTTAGAGGCATAAGATTTAGAAAACAAGTTAAACAGGGAAAGAATTTAGTGAGGTTGCATGGTATAAAATTAACATCGGGAATCAGTAGCTTTCAAGCATAAAAGGAATTATCAGGTAGGATATATAATGGTAGAGAAAACTGTACAATAATGACAAAGATAAAATATTGATGACTAAGTTCCTAAAGAACTATGCAAAAGTGCACAGTGAAAACTACTGTTGAAAGACAAAAGGGTATACTGCAACAAATGAAAGGACATTTTTTTTGCTCTTGCACAGGATAACAACTTCATAAAAGCTAGTTAAAAAAATAAAAGTACAGAGAAAGAAAAAATGAAGATTAAGGCAGAAATGAATAAAGTAGAAAATAGAAAAACAGTAGATCTAATTAATAAGTCAAAACTCTCGTTTTTAAGTTAACAAAATAGACAAACCCCTAGTTAACTATCAAGGGTAAAAAAAGAAGGCAAAATTTTCAAAATGAGAAATGACAAAGATGAAATAACCATTGGAACAGAGAAAAATTTTAACAAACTACAAGAGATTACTTTGCAGACCTCTGTGCAAGTATACTGAAACCTAGATGGTAGAGATAATTTCCTAGGGAAATACTGTTTAACAAAATTGGCTCATTACAGATAGAAAGCTTAAATACTTTAGTATTCCTTGGGAAAAAATAGATAATAAACCCACAAAAAAGCACCAGGCCCACATGGTTTCACAGAATTCTGTCTACCAAATTAAAAAAGACTAGATAGTCTTAATGTTATTATAGACCAGACAGAGAAAGAGACGGGGGAATTTCCAAAGTTTACTATATGTAAGTTTAGGAGTTAAGCTGAAAAAAAAAAGAAAAAGGGATTTCCAAATTCCCTTTACAAAACAAGTATAATATTGATAACTAAACCTGGTGAAGACTACAGAAAAGGAAATGGAAATCTAATACCAAATATATAAGAAAAAATACAGCATGGGCAAATAGAATCTAACACCAAATTAATAATAATATATAACTTTTAGAAAAGCTTCTTGAACTTGAATTTAATCAATGCTTTCATTTTTCTTGATACAAATGTTGAAGGCTATGAATTTTCCTCTGATCATTACTTTAAATGTGTCATATAGATTCTGGTGTATGTTTTCATTATAATTTTTGTTAGTAATTCTCTAATGTCATTTTTATGTTCCCATTCTTCTAAAAGCTGTTCAATAAAGTTTTAATTTTCAAGTAGAAGGGCCTTCTTCTTTTAAAAAATTTGTCACAAATTTCTGGTTTATTTATTGTGATCCAAGACTTTTTCTTTTTTGGTAATATTTCTAGTTTGTGGCACTTACTCATGCTTTCTTTGAGATTCAATATGGAATCACTGTGAATATTGCATATGCACTTGAGAAGAAGTATGAAAGACATGAAGTCGGGATATATATGTGTATACATATCTGTGTGTATGTGTGTATGTGTGTGTCTATAATCTTTTATAAGATTTTGTTGCTTATGTTTTCTATATATTTATTTTTTTTCATCTGGCTGGTACCAAGTGTGATATGTTAAAATATCTTAGTGTTTCTGTTCTTCTCTCTGTATCTCCTTGAATTTTCTTTAGTTTTTGCTTTATAAGGTGGTTGCTGTATCCTTTAGAACATAGATATTTATAACTATATATGATTTGAGAATTGCAGATTTTAGCATTAAAAAAGACCTTTGATATTAATGCATTTTAGTTGGAATTCTGCTTTGACATCATGGTAAAAATCCATCACTTTTCTTTTTGTTTCCATTAACCTAGTGTATACCTTTGTTTGTTTTTAGTTTTTCTCTGCTTTTGGTGTATTTTTGTATGTAGCATATAGTTAGGTCTTGCTTTGTGAGACAAATTAAAAATCTTTTTCTTTTAAGCCTAACACATGTGACTTGAGAAAAAACAAAGTCAGATTTGTCATTTTTAGCTTGATTTGGGATCAGTTATAGCATGTACTGTTGTACCATAAATTAAATGAGCTAAGTCTGCTGCTCCAAAAATTTTGGGGAAAATATATATGAAGTGCATGATAAGATAAAAGCATTTTATAAAACAAATATTGTATCAACATCAAGGTATCGAGATTAACAATATTTTAATTTTTTCTACCCTTTCCAAATATATCAAATTAAAGAAGGTGCTACTAAAGTGAAAGAAGAATGGATATAATTAAATCATTTGATAAGTCTTAAGAATACAAATACCTTTTTGGACTACTTACTAGAAATTCAGAAATTGAGTAATTGTAATAAAAATGTTAACATATCCTATTGCAAGTCAGGTAGTTTCTAATTCTTGCTTTCAACAAACTGCAAGAGGACCTAATCAAATTGTCAGTTGTCACACCATTAAGAGTAATTTCTGATAGTAGAACACAATATAACTTGTGACAAGAAAAATATTTTTGCTACAACAGAACTTGGGTGATTTACTTCTTAATATGATTAATATTGCCCAGTGATTATACCTAAAAAATTGTGAAATAAAGGTAAAATTGAGAACCTGTCATTTTAGCAGTAAAGAATATTCTTTCTTATTAAAAAAACAAGTCATTAAAAAAACAAGTCCTATCCATCTCACCGAGAAGGCTTTACTTAAAAATATTATTTATCTAAATTTGAATTATTTATGTTGTTTCATTAATTTTCTGCTAATAATAATTGCAGCAGTGGGTTATTCTCCCAGTTTCTAAAAACATACATGTTTGTGGTCACAGAAAATACAAACTTCTAAAAATTTTATTTAATACCAGCATTTTTGATGCATGGAATTATGCTAGAATGAATCATAAAAGACTTTCAGGTATAAAATATAACATTAGGTTAAAATTCTATGGAGAGAGTAGAAAAAAATACAAGTTCACAAAGAAAAAAATGATGTAAAACTCCTGATATATTTGACAGTTGACAAATTTTTTGAAGTAGTTGAGGTAGGTACCAACTTGTTATACTATTTAGATTCCTTTGGATACATTTAACAGCGACACTGCACTTTTATATGAAAATATCAATATTTTCAGTAAGCCTGAAATGATGTCCTCTGCAAGTGTTTAAGTTTCTAATGAAAATTTTGGATGCTAATTAAATTTAAGATATAATTCAAAATGTGAAACAGCATACATACTTTTCAAAATTACTTGATGGGGTATGAATATTAAGTTTGAAGACCTTGCCATAGACTTACTTGAAGAGAAGCTGAATTAGTGGTAGCCACTGCAGAATACACTGAAGTAGTGTATATTTTTTACCTATTGGACATACGGGCAAATGTGGTAGTTTGATGAAAATGGCTTGATAAGTTTAAAAAGTCTTGAATGTAAATGTAGCAATCATAGTTAATCTTTTGACATCAGTCACACCCAAAGTGAAATCTTATTTTCCTTCTATGGTATTTAATATAACTCCTGCAATTATAAAATAAAATTACATTAATCTTCAGTATTTCTCATATAGTACAGGTAGAAACAATTTATTTAGAACCATTAGAGGGCAGCATGAATTTATTTTTGGAATTAGCTTTCACAACCATTGAATGTTTTGATTCACAGGGTTAATGTAAGTATTTAAATACACTATGAAAAACTTCAATTTGGAAAATTTTTAATATAAGAAAAAATGTGATGGCAGTAGAAAATTAGGCATTTTTTTCCTTCTCTCACCTCCTTTGCCCCGAAGCACATTAGAGTTTTTTCTTTTATTATTAAGGTATCATTGATACACACTCTTATGAAGGTTTCACATGAAAAACATTGTGGTTAGTACATTAACCTATATTAAGTTCCCCCCATACCCCATTGCAGTCACTGTCCATCAGTGTAGTAAGATGCCACACAGTTACTGCTTGTCTTCTCTGTTACACTGTCTTCCCTTTGAGCATCCCCCACATCACATGTACCAATCATAATACCCCTCAGTCCCCTTCTCCCTACCTCCTCACCCCCCTCCCCCAACCCTCCCCTTTGGTAACCACTAGTCCCTTCTTGGAGTCTGTGAGTCTGCTGCTGTTTTGTTCCTTCAGTTTTGCTTCGTTGTTACACTGCACAAATGAGGGAAATCATTTGGTACTTGTCTTTGCCTGGCTTATTTCACTGAGCATAATACCATCTAGTTCTGTCCAAGTTGTTACAAATGGTAGGATTTGTTTTCTTCTTATGGCTGAATAGTATTCTATTGTGTATATGTACCACATCTTCTTTATCCATTCATCTACTGATGGATACTTAGGTTGCTTCCATTTCTTGGCTATTGTAAAAAGTGCTGCGATAAACATAGGGGTGCATATGTCTTTTTCAAACTGGGCTGCTGCATTCTTAGGGTAAAATCCTAGGAGTAGAATTCCTGGGTCAAATGGTATTTCTATTCTGAGTTTTTTGAGGAACCTCCCTATTGCTTCCCACAATGGTTGAACTCATTTACATTCCCACCAGCAGTGTAGCAGGGTTCCCCTTTCATCATCTCCAGCATTTGTTGTTCCTAGTCTTTTCAATGTTGGTGATCCTAACTGGTGTGTAGTAATATCTCATTGTGGTTGTAATTTGCATTTCCCTGAAATTAGTGATATGGAGCATCTTTTCATGTGCCTGTTGGCCATCGGAATTTCTTCCTTGGAGAATTTTCTGTTCATATCCTCTGTCCATTTTTTAATCGGGTTATTTGCTTTTTGGGTGTTGAGGCGTGTGAGTTGTTTATATATTTGTCACATTAACCCATTGACGGATATGTCATTTACAAATACATTCTTCTACACTGTAGGATCCCTTTTTGTTCTACTGATGGTGTTCTTTGCTTTACAGAATCTTTTTAGCTTGATAAAGTCCCACTTGTTCATTTTTGCTTTTGTTTCCCTTGTCCGGGGAGATATGTTCATGAAGGACTTGCTTATGTTTATATTCAAGAGATTTTTGCCTATGTTTTCTTCTAAGAGTCTTATGGTTTCATGACTTACATTCAGGTCTTGGATCCATTTTGACTTTACTTTTGTGTATGGAGTTTGACAATAATCCAGTTTCATTCTCTTGCTTGTAGCTGTCTCGTTTTGCCAACACCAGTTGTTGAAGAGGCTGTCATTTCCCCCATTGTATATTCATGGCTCCTTTATCATATATTAATTGACCATATATGCTTGGGTTTATATCTGGACTCTCTATTTTGTTCCATTGATCTATGGGTCTGTTCTTGTGCATACCAAATTGTCTTGATTACTGTGGCTTTGTAGTAGAGCTTGAAGTCAGGGAGTGCAATCCTCCCAGCTTTATTCTTCCTTCTCAGGATTGCTTTGGCTATTCAGGGTCTTTTGTGGTTCCATATGAATAACTATTTGCTCTAGTTCATTGAGGAATGCTGTTGGTATTTTGATAGGGATTGCATTGAATCTGTATATTGCTTTTGGCAGGATGGCCATTTGACAATATTCAATCTTCCTATCCATGAGCACAGGATGCATTTACATTTATTGGTATCTTCTTTAATTTCTGTTAAGAGTGTCTTGGAGTTTTCAGTGTATAGGTCTTTCACTTCCTTGGTTAGGTTTATTCCTCGGTATTTTTACTCTTTTTTATGCACTTGTGAATGGAATTGTTTTCCTGATTTCTCTTTCTGCTAGTTCATAATTAGAATACAGGAATGCAACAGATTTCTGAATATCAATTTTACATCCTGCAACTGAAATTCAGTTATTCTAGTAGTTTTTGGGTGGATTCTTAAGGTTTTCTGTGTACAATATCATGTCATCTGCAGTGACAGTTTACTTCTTCCTTACCAGTCTGGATGCCTTTTATTTCTTTGTGTTGTCTGATTACTGTGGCGAGAACTTGCAGAACTATGTTGATTAAAAGTGGAGAGAGTGGGCATCCTTGTCTTGTTCCCGATCTTAAAGGAAAGGCTTTCAGCTTCTTGCTGTTAAGTATGCTGTTGGCTGTGGGTTTATCATATATGGTGTTTTTATGTTGAGGTACTTGCCCTCTATACCCATTTTGTTGATAGTTTTTATCATGAATGGATGTTGAATTTTGTTGAATGCTTTTTAGCGTCTATAGAGATGATCATGTGTTTGTCCTTTTTTTGTTGATGTGGTATTGATGGATTTTTTGAGTATTGTACCATGGTTGTATCCCTGGAATAAATCCTGTTTGATCATGGTGTATGATCCTCTTGATGTATTTTTGAATTCGGTTTGCTAATATTTTGTTGAGTATTTTTGCATCTATGTTCATTAGGGATATTGGACTGTAGTTTTCTTTTTTTCGTGGTGTCTTTGCCTGGTTTTGGTATTAGAATGATGCTGTCTTCATAGAATGAGTTTGGAAGTATCCCCTTCTCTTCTTTTTGGAAAACTTTAACAAGGATGGATATTAGATGAGGTACTCATGCACCTTCACTAAATGTTTGAAAAAATTCAGTGGTGAAGCCATCTGGTCTGGGGTTCTGTTATTAGGTAGTTTTTTGATTACCAGTTCAATTTTATTGCTAATAATCAGTCTGTTCAGATTTTCTGTTTCTTCCTGGGTCAGCCTTGGAAGGTTGTATTTTTCTAGAAAGATGTCTATTTCTTCTAGGTGATCCAGTTTGTTTGCATGTAATTTTTCATAGTGTTCTCTAATAATTCTTCATATTTCTGTGGTGTTGTCTGTTGTGGTTTTCCCCTTCTCATTTCTGATTCTGTTTATGTGTGTAGACTCTTTTTTTCTTGATAACTCTGGCTAGTGGTTGATTTACTTTGTTTATTTTCTCAAACTAACTCCTGCTTTCACTGAGTCTATTGTTTTATTCAATTTTATTCACTTCTGCTCTAATCTTTATTATGTCCCTCCTTCTACTGACTTTAGGCCTCATTTGTTCTTCTTTTTCTAGTTTCATTAATTGTGAGTTTAGACTGTTCATATGGGATTGTTCTTCTTTCCTGAGGTAGGCTGTATTGCAATACACTTCCCTTTTAGCATGGCCTTCACTGCGTCCCACAGATTTTGCAGTGTTGAGTTATTGTTGTCATTTGTCTCCATATATTGCTTGATCTCTGTTTTTATTTGGTCATTGATCCATTGATTGTTTAGGAGCATGTTGTTAAGCCTCCATGTGTTTGGGAGCCTTTTTACTTTCTTTGTAGAATTTATTTCTAGTTTTATACCTTTGTGGTCTGAAAAGTTGTTTGGTAGAATTTCAATCTTTTTGAGTTTACTGAGGCTCTTTTTGTGGCCTAGTATATGATCTATTCTGGAGAATGTTCCATGTGCACTTGAGAAGAATGTGTATCCTGTTGCCTTTGGATGTTGCCTTTGGGTTCTATAGATGTCTATTAGGTCCATCTGTTCTAGTGTGTTGTTCAGTGCCTCTGTGTCCTTACTTATTTTCTGTCCGGTGGATCTATCCTTTGGAGTGAGTGGTGTGTCGAAGTCTCCTAAAATGAATGCATTGCTTTCTATTTTCCCCTTTAATTCTGTTAATATTTGTTTCACATATGTTTGTCCTCCTGTGTTGGGTGCATAGATACTTATAATGGTTATATCCTCTTGTCGGACTGACCCATTTTAATATCCGTCTTTGTCTCTTGTGACTTCCTTTGTTTTGAAATCTAGTTTGTGTGATACAAGTACTGCAGCTCCTGCTTGTTTCTCCCTATTTAGCTGCATGAAACATCTTTTTCCATCCCTTCACTTTTAGTCTGTGTATGTCTTTGGGTTTGAAGTGAGTTTCTTGTAGGCAGCATATAGATGGGTCTTGTTTTTTTATCCATTCAGTGACTCTATGTCTTTTGATTGGTGCATTCAGACCATTTACATTTACGGTGATTATCAATAGGTATGTGCTTATTGCAATTGCATGCTTCAGGTTCGTGGTTACCAAAGGTTCAAGAGTAACTTCCTTACTATCAAATAGTCTAATTTATGTCTCTTAATATACTATTACAAACACAATCTAAGGGTCCTTTTTTTTTTCATCCTCTTCCTCTTCCATTCTTTATATATTAGGTATCATATTCTATTTCTATACTCTTTGTTTATACCTTGACTTACTTTAAGGGTGGTTGTTTTGATTTTGCATCTGTTTAGAAATTAATTGCTCTACTTTCTTTACTATGGTTTTATTTCTTCTGGGGACAGCTATTTAGCCTTAGGAACAGTTCCATCTATAGCAGTTCCACTAAAAACACTGTAGAGACATTTTGTGGAAGGTTAATTCTCTCAGCTTTTACTTACCTGGAAATTGTATAATCCCTTCAAATTTAAATCTTTACATTGCTGGGTTGAGTATTCTTGGTTTGAGACCCTTCTGCTTCATTGCATTAAATACATCATGCCACTCCTTTCTGGCCTGTAAGGTTTCTGTTGAGATGTCTGAAGGTAGTCTGATGGTTTTCCTTTGTAAGTGATCTTTTTTCTCTCTCTGGCTGCTTTTAATAGTATGTCCTTATCCTTGATCTTTGTCATTTTAATTATTATATGTCTTGGTGTTGTCTTCCTTGGGTCCCTGGTGTTAGGAGATCTCTGAACCTCCATGGCCCAGACTGGGGAAATTTTCATCAATTTCCTCAAAGATAGTTTCTATCCTTTTTTCTCTCTCTTCTTCTGGTACCCCCTAGAAAGCAAATATTGTTCCATTTTGATTGGTCACAACAGTTTTCTCTATTCTTTCATTCCTAGAAATCCTTTTTTCTCTCTGTACCTCAGCTTCTTTGTATTCCTGTTGTCTAATTTCATTTCATTTACTGTCTCCTCTATCTCATCTAATCTGTTTTTAAATCCTGCCATTGTATGTTTCATTTCAGATACTGCATTCTTGAACGTTTTAATCTCATTCCTGAATTCCTCCCTGAGTTCTTGAATATTTTTCTGTACTCCATGAGCATTTTTATGAATTTTATTTTGAAATTTCTTTCATGAAGTTTGATGAGTTCAATTTCACTTGGCCCTCTTTCTGGTGTTTGTGGAATTTTGCTTTGAACCAGATTCCTTTGATGTTTCATATTTGTATTTAGTCCCTTCTGGTGTTCAGAATCTCTTCTTTCTGGAGCTGCTCATCCCCTGGAGTGATGGTCGGGGTACAGGGGAGTGGCGCTGGTGCCTGTCAGGAGGAAAGAAGTCTTTCTTGCTTTTTGGCTGCAGTGCCTGTGTCCGCTGCCATGGCCAGTGTGCCGAGCACGTAGGGAGAAGCCTCTGTGATTGGCACTTGTAGCTGCTGTAGGCAGGGCTGCCCTCTGGCTCTCCTGGTGCAGTGGTGGGGTCAGCCGGTTTTCAAGCTGCTGCTGGCCGGGAGGAAGGCGCAGAAGGCTGTGTATCACAGTGGGGTCTTTGGAGCTGCATAGCCAGCCAGGTGGATGGAGGGTCTGAAATTCCTGAAAGTTCTCAACTTGCTGGGCTGAGTGCACCCAGATAATTTTGTCTGCCTGTCCTTTCTCCTGAGCAGAAAGATCTGTGCAGTCCTTGCCCTTCAGCAGCCCTCTTGCTGTTAGGAAGTCTGTCATACTGCATTCCTTTCTTATGTCCCAGAGCGGCGAGATATGAATCCGTGTTTTCCACAAGTGGCTGGAATCTCAGTCTCTCCAAGTATTCTGCCTGTCTTAGCTTTCCAGCCCCTCTAATCTCCAGAGCACCATGTAATGTAGGTTTGCACTCCCAGAGCAGAACTCCAGGGTTGGGTGTTCATCTGTCCTAGGCCTCCATCCCTTCCCTGCTCCATTTCTCTTCCTCCCATGGGGAAAGGCTTGGGTGTCTCTGG
This sequence comes from Manis pentadactyla, assembly GCF_030020395.1. Classification (NCBI taxonomy): domain Eukaryota; kingdom Metazoa; phylum Chordata; class Mammalia; order Pholidota; family Manidae; genus Manis; species Manis pentadactyla. Next base: position 63,766,300 of record NC_080021.1, read on the forward strand.
ATCACGGCTTTGGTATGTTACCCTTTTCCTTGAGATCTGCTGTTTTCATCAGGTGTAGCCAGTTTGTCACAGCCTTCTTTCCTGTTCTTCCTTCAGGATATGATGTGTTTTTTATATTTTCATATTATATGTGATTTGGGGAGGAGGTTTCTGTCTCACCTCTCATGCTGCCATCTTTAATCCCTGAATATGGCATGCTTTTATTCTTGTTATTCACCAAAGGCCTGTTTTGTCTGAATAATAGCCCTGTCTCCAGTGAGTTTCCTCTGTGTTCCTGATGGAATTACTTTAGAGCTTGAGCTTTTCAAGGTGGCTGTTTGTCTTCCACGTGGCTGTTTCTGCAAAGCCTTCAGGGCTTCAGAGTGCTTCTGCCTTCACACATAGAGCAGCTAGGCTGGCCTTCACACATTAGAGTTCTTATAAATTTTGGAAAGTTTGGATATTTGATTCTAAACTTTATGATTACCTTGATTTTCAGCTGGAGATGTACCTAAGTCAGTATTATAAGGTGCTCCATGAAATATGGGATTAGAAGACAAATTTGGGAAATCCTGCATACTGTATCCCACTTAAAGATTTCTTTAAGATTCTTGAAAGTGTTATGTAGAAAACTGAGTGGTTGCCAACTCTGGCTGATCATCAGGGTCTCCTAGAAAGCTTCAGCAAGCCTGATGCCAGGCTCTATCTACACTAATTAAAATCAGAATTTTTGATTGGGGAATCTCAATAGCAGTGTTTTAAAACATTCCCCTGATAATTTCTAATTCCAGCCTTTGTAATACAATCCAAACACACATTATTCTATTAACATCAAGGATTAATTTATGATATGCTAGTTTAGATAGTCATAGAACTTTTGAGAGAGTTAAAGTAGAAGGTAAAAATTACAGTTAACTGCATTTAGAGAATCAGTTGTTCTAGTGAGCCAGGCTTTCCAAATTGCTGAGGATTTACATCTATTTAAAAATTAAAACTTTTCTCATTTCATTAATTGTGGACAGAAATTTTTATAAAAGTTATTATATGCATTTTCATATAAAAGCCATAAATATGAACATAATCTTTTATGTTGACTCAGTGTTAACCTTATAAATGACAAGCATTATTATAAGCCTTACAGGATATTTACATGGTTTATCCTTATGCCAGGTAATCCTAGATATTAGAGTACCAGTCTGTTTTTTGTTACTCTCTAAATCATTCCCTTTGGCAGTTAAATTGTCATCTTATTTCTTGCTGCACATCAGTGGACCTTTGTATGGCAATGCTCATCCCCACCCTCTTTAATCCTTTAAACTGCTATTGTCTTGCAAACTGTTCCTGTAGTTAGAGTTGGGGACAAAGTAAGAGTAACAAGGCTTTGAATTCAGCTCCAAGGGGCTCCTATAAGTGTGAAGTACATGAGTTTTATTTGGTTAATGGATTTTTTTACTTTAAATTTATTTTTCTCTTCATGTATTTTGAATTTCTCCTGCATTTTAGTTTAATGAAGTTTTCAGATAGCTGAATACAGACAGTTAGCTGAATACAGGTTTAGTGAATCATAACATTACTGTGTGAAGTAGAAGTAGAAAGTGCCCTGCCTTTGAAAGTATTTAAGTGGAGGAAGTGTTATCATCTGCCAGATATATTGAGAGGTCTCCTTCTTTGGCTTGGTGTAGATGAATGATTTTTAAAACACTTTTGACTAACCTGTGGTAGGGTATATTTTTAATTGTATGACTGAGTAAATACATATACATATGAATATATACATATATAACCAAAATAGAAGATTTATGAAGCAGTAGTATCTGTAATGTATATTGTATTCTCATATTTTTATTTTGTTCTAGTAAAAATACTAGTTGGGATTTAGTAAATTTACTTCATGACCTATTAATGGGTCATCATTTGTACTTTGAAAAACACTAATTTGGATGACTTCTAAGGTTCTTTCCAACACTAAGATTCTATGTTACTATGAACCTCAAATCTCATAGAACATTAAAGTTCATCGTAGAATACCTGGGAACCAAGTTAAATGAGGGATTTCATTTAACCAAGTATTAGGAATTCCCCCCATGACATCTGATGTCCAGTTACCTCAGAGGTGGCATCAGTTACTCAGGAAAGTATAGAATCTCCAAATAAAACCTGTGGTTTAGTTAATACTGTTGTACCAATATTCAGTTTTTAGTTTTGGCCAATGTACAGTACTAATGTAAGATGCTAACTTTAAGAAGCATTAGGTGAAGGTATGTAGGTATTCTCTCCACAGTCTTTATATCTTTATATATATGTATACATAATATCATTTCAAAATTAAACTACAGAAGAACAACTTTGGAAATACGCTCTCAAAAATGATATCCAAAACCCTAGAGTTTTTGTTTGGAAGTTTTTATTATGATGCAGGCATACCTCATTTTATTATACTTCACTTTATTGTATTTTGCAGGCTGTAAGTTTTTAACAGATTGAAGGTTTGTGGCAACCTTGCATTGAGCAAGTCTCTTAAGTGCCATTTTTCCAACAACATTTTGCTCATTTCGTGTCTGTCACATTTTGGTAATTCCTACAATATTTCCAACTTTTTTGTTATTACTGTATTGATTATGTTGATCTGTGATCAGTGATCTTTGATGTTACTATTGTAATTGTTTTGGGGGTCCACAAACCACACCCATATAAGATGGAGAACTTAATCGGTAAATGTTACGTGTGTTCTGAGTATTCCACCTATCCACTGTGCCCTAATCCCTCTCCCTGTCCTTGGGCTTCTCTATTTCCTGAGACACAACAATATTGAAATCAGGCCAACTAAAAACCCTACAGTGGTCTCTTACGTGTTCAAGGGAAAGGAAAAAGTTGTGCATCTCTCACTTTAAATCAAAAGCTAGAAATGATTAAGCTTAGTGAGGAAGGCATGTTGAAAGGCAAGACAGACCAGAAGCTAGGCTTATTGTGCCAACCACTTAGTCAAGTTGTGAATTCAATGGAACAGTTCCTGAAGGAAATTAAAAGTGTTAACTCCAGTAAAGACACGAATGTTAAGACAGCAAAACATCGTTATTGCTGATATGGAGGAAGTTTTAGTGGTCTGTATGGAAGATCAAACCAGCCACAGCATTTCCTTAAGCCAAAGCCTAATCCAGAGATGGGTCCTCCTTTCAATTCTATGAAGGCTGAGAGAGGTGAGGAAGCTGCAAAAGTAAGTTTGAAGCTAGGGTTAGTTCCTGAGGCTTAAGGAAAGAAGCCATCTCCATAACTTCAAAAGTTAAGGTGAAGCAGCAAGTGCTGAAGGAGAAGCTGCAGCAAGTTATCGAGAAGATCCAGCTAGGATCATTAATACGGTGGCTGCAGTAAATTATTTTTAGTGTAGAGGAAACAGCCTTCTATTGGAAGAAGATGCCATCTAGGACATTCAAAGATTCAGAGGACAAGCTGACTCTCTTGTTAGGGGCTAATGCAGCTGGTGACTTTAAGTTGAAGCCAGTACCCCTTTACCATTCTGAAAATCCTAGGGTCTTTAAGAAAAATGCTAAATTTATTCTACCTGTACTTTAGAAAAGGAACAACAAAGCCTGATGACAGATCTGTTTACAATATGGTTTGCTGAGTATTTGTAACCCACTCTTGAGCCTTACTGGTCAGAAAAAAACGTTCCTTTCAAAATATTACTGCTCATTGACAATGTACCCAGTCACCCATGAGCTCTGATTGAGATGTACAATGAGATTAATGTTTGCATGCCTGATAAAATATCCATTCTTCAATCTACGAGTCAAAGAGTCATTTCAACTTTCAAGTCTTTTTATTGAATAACCACATTTTGTAAGTCTATAGATGCTGTAGATAGCGATTCCTCTAATGGATCTGGACAAAGGCAATTGCAAGCCTTCTGGAAAGGATTCACCATTCTAGATGCCATTAAGAAGATTTGTGATTCATAGGAAAAGGTCAAAATATCAGCGATTTGGGAGAAGTTGATTCCAACCCTGATGGATGACTTTGAGGCATTCAAGACTTCAGTGGAGGAAGCAACTAACTGCAGGTGTTGTGAAAATAGCAGAGAACTATAATTAGAAGTGGGGCCTGGAAATGTGACTGAATTGCTGAAATCTTATGATAACACTTGAATGGAGGAGGAGTTGCTTGTGCATGAGCAAAGAAAGTGTGGTTTCTTGAGAAAGAATCTACTCCTGTTGAAAATGTTTTAAAGACTGTTGAAATGACAACAAAGGATTTAGAACATAACATATTTAGTTGATAAAGTGGTGTCTGGGTTTGAAAGGATGACTACAATTTTGTAAGAAGTTCTACTGTGGGTAAAATGCTATCAAACAGCCTCGCATGCTACAGAGAAATAATTCACAAAAGGAAGAGTCCATTGATGAGGCAAACTTCATTGTTGTCTTGTTTTAAGATAATGCCACAGTCACTACAGCCTTCAGCAACCATCATCCTCACTAGTCATCAGCCATCAACATGGAGGCAAGGCCTTCCACCTGCAAATAGATTATAAATTGCTGAAATCTCATGATGGTTAGCATTTTGTAGCAATAAAGTATTTTAAAAATAAGGTATGTATATATTTAAATAACATATATATATACATATAACTTAGTAATATATTATTGCACACTTTAATAGACTACAGTATAGTGTAAACATATTCACTGGGAAGCCAAAAAGTTTGACTCCCTTTTTTGTGGTTATTTGCTTTATAATCGTGGTGTGGAACTGAACCCCCAGTATCTCCAAGATATGCCTGTATATAAAGTTGCTTCTGCTTTTGAGGAATGCTTGTCCCATTCAGGGAGTGATAATAATAGTAAAAGTTATGGTGATAGTCTGCCATCTGTAGAACACTACCAGTTTCTGTTACATACACATGATAATTCTCTAACGATATTTTATTTGCATTTTACCTCTAAGGAAACAGATTCCAGTTTAATTTGCCCAAGGTCATGCATATAGTAAGTTAGAGAATTGCAACTTAAATCTGTTTCTGCCTGACTCAAACCATTTCATAAAGTGCTTCTTTTTACAGGGTATTTTGGATACTGTGAAGTAAAATCATCAAGGTCTTATTTCAAAATTCACTTTTTAAGAGTAAAAATCACCATGAAATAGTCATTCAAGAAAATTTATATTAGAAATGGTAATCATATAGCTTGTAAATTTTCTGCTTTTCCATCTGTATAATCTTGTCATCTCAAGAATGTTATGTAATATAGATGGGATCATAAAGTATATGACTTTCTGAGATGGGCTTTTACTCAGCCTTTTAGACTGTCCAAGTTTTTGTGTGTATCAATAGTTAGTTCCTTTCTATTGCTAATTTGTATTCTATGGTGTGGTTGTATGACAGTTTGTTTAATTATCTGTTGAGGTACCTTTTTGTTGTCTCCAATTTTTAGCTATTACAAATAAAGCTGCTATGAATACTTATTTATAGTTTTTGTGTGGATGTAAATTTTCATTTCGCCATGATAAATGCCTGAAATGTGATAGCTGGGTTCTATATTCTATAGTAAATGAATATTTAGTTTTCTAGGAAACTTTTCCAGAGTGGCTGAACCATTTTGCATCACAACCAGAAACATACATATGAGAGATCCAGTTTCTCCTCATCCTCACCAGCATTTGTTGTAACTATTTTAAATTTTAGTCATTCTGATGGTGATATATCATCATGGTCTTAGTTTATATATCTCTAATGCCTAAAGATATTGAACATCTTTTCATGTATTTTTTTGCCATCCATATATCTTCTTTGATGAAATGTCTCTGCATGTCCTTTGCCCATTTCTGTTAGATTTTTTTTTACTATTATTGACAATTGAGTTTCTAATATATTCTAGATATGAGCTTTTCTTAGGTCTGTGGTTAGAAAACCTTTTATTCCTGTTTATAGTTTGTCTTTCATCCTCTTAAGAGGGTCTTTTATAGAACAGATATTTTTTATTTTTATGAAGTTCATCCAGTTCATCAATTTTTAAACTTTTTGAGCATGCTTTCGATGTCATATCTAAAACTTCCTCACTAAGCCTTAGGTCTCCAACGATTTTCTTCTAAAAGTTTTATAGTATTGTGTTTTACATTTAAATTCATGATCTATCTTGAGTTAATTTTTTAATTAGCTGTAATGTTTAGGTCAGATTTCTTTTCCCCCTGTCAGTATATACCTGTTGCAGTACCATTTGTTGGATAGAATCCTTCCTCCATTAAATTGCTTTTGGACCTTTGTGGAAAAACAGTTGGTCATAGTGTGAGTCTGTATCTGGGTTCTCTATTATATTCTCTTGACTTCTGTATCTTTGCCAGTAACTCACAGTCTGGATTACTGTAGTTATGTAATAGGTGTTAAAATAACATAGAGTGGTTCCTCTCACTTTGTTCTTTTTCATTTCTTTTTTCATCATAGTACAGTTGATACACAATTTTACATTGGTTTCAAGTATGCAACACAGTGGTTCAGAGGTTACCCATATTATTAGATCCTCACCCCCACTAGTGCTGTTACTATCCTGTCAATGTAGGAAGGTGTTAGAGAATCATTAGCTATATTCTCCATGCTGTACTGCCATCCTGTAGCCAACATATTATTGATTGAGAATTTTTGACCCCTTTTATCCCCCTCAACCTCTCTACCTACCCACCCCAACCCCTACCCCATGGTTTCCACCAGTCACCTCTCAATGTCTATGAATCTACTGCTATTTTGTTATTTTGTTTTGTTTTATTCTTATATTCCACAAATAAGTGAAATCATATGGTATTTGTCTTTGTCCGCCTGGCTTATTTCACTGAGCTTAATACCCTTTAGGTCCATTCATGTTGTTGCAAATGGCAGGATTTCTTTCTTTTTTTTTAATGGCTGAAAATATTCCATTGTGTATATGTGCCACATCTTCTTTATCCATTCATCTATTGATGGACACTTAAGTTGCTTCCATTTCTTGGCTGTTGTAAATAATGTGATAATAAACATAAAGATGCATATATGTTTTCAAATCAGGGATTTTTGCTGTCTTCAGGTAAATTCCTAGAAGTGGAATTACTAGGTTATATGATACTTCTCTTATTTTTTTAAATTCAAGTATCATTGCTATACAAGTTTATATTGGTTTCAAATATACAACACAGTGGTTTAACGGTTACCTGTATTACCAAAACCTCACTCCCACTAGTGCAGTTACTATCTTTCAACACAGAAAGATGTTACAGAATCATTAATATGTTCTCCATGCTGTACTACCATCCCTGTGACTAGCTTATATTATGATTGAGAATTTTTGTGCCCCCTTTATCCCCCTTACCCACCTACTCCAACCCCTTCCCCATAGTAACTGCCAGTCACTTCTCAGGGTCCGTGAGTCTACTGCTATTTTGTTCATTATGTTTTATTTTGTTTTTATTTTCCACAAGTAAGTGAAATCGCATATGGCATTTGTCTTTGCTTGCTTATTTCACTGAGCAATAACATCCTCTATATTCATCCACGTTGTTGCAAATGGCAGGACTTCTTTTTACTGCTGAATAATACTCCATTGTGTATATGTACCACATCTTTATCCATTCATTTATTGATGGACACTTAGGTTGCTTCCATATTTGGCTATTGCAAATAGTATGGCAGTGAACATAGGGGTGCATATATCTTTTTGTATCAGGGATTTTCTTTTCTTTGGGTAAATTCCTAGGAGTAGAATTACAACATCAAGTGGTATTTCTATTTCTAGTTTTTTGAGAAACCTCTATACCACTTTCCACAGTGGTTGCATTAATACACATTCCCACCAACAGTGTCTTGCCAACATTTGTTATTTCTTATCTTTTGGGTAGTGGCTATTCTAACTAGTGTGAGGTGATATCTCACTGTGGTTTTAAATTGCATTTCTCTCACGATTAGTGATGTGGAGTATCTTTTCATGTGCCTGTTAAACATTGATATTTCTTCTTTGGAGAAATGTCTGATCAGGTCTTTCACCCATTTTTTAATTGGGTTATTTGTTTTTTGGGTGTTGAGGTGTATGAGTTTTTTATATATTTTAGATGTTAACCCATTATTGGATAAATTGTTTATGAATATATTCTCCCATACTGGAGGTTGGCTTTTTGTTCTGGTGATTGTGTCCTTTGCTGTACAGAAGCTTTTTTTTTTATTAAGGTATCATTGATATACAATCTTATGAAGGTTTCACATGAGCAACTGGTTACAACATTCACCCATATTGCCGAGTTACACCCCCATCCCGTTGCAGCCACTGTCCATCAGCGTACTAAGAATGCTATAGAGTCACTACTTTTCTTCTCTGTGCTATGCTGTCTTCCCTGTGATCTCCCTACACTATGTGTGCTAATCAAAATGCCCTTTAATCCCCTTCTCCCTCCCACCCCTGTCCCTTCCCTTTCATAACTACTAGTCCCTTCTTGGAGTCTATGAGTCTGCTGCTATTTTGTTCCTTCAGTTTTTGCTGTGTTATTATACTCCACAAATGAGTGAAATTATTTGGTATCTGTCTTTCTCCGCCTGGTTTATTTCACTGAGCATAATACCCTCTAGCTCCATCCTTGTTGTTGCAAATGATATGATTTGTTTTCTTCTTATGGCTGAATAATATTCCATTGTGTATATGTACCACATCTTTATTCATCTACTGGCGGACACTTAGGTTGCTTCTATACCTTGGATATTGTAAATTGTAAATAGTGCAACGATAAACATAGGGGTGCATATGTCTTTTTGAATCAAGGATCTTGTTTTCTTCAAGTAAACTCCTAGGAGTGGAAATCCTGGATCAAATGGTATTTCTATGTGTAGTTTTTTGAGGAACCTCCTTATTGCTTTCCACAATGGTTGAACTAATTTACATTCCCACCAACAATTTAGGAGGATTTCCCTTTCTCCACATCCTCACCAGCATTTATTGTTCCTTGTCTTTTGGATGTTGACCATCCTAACTGATGTGAGGTGATACCTCACTGTGGTTTTAATTTGTATTTCCCTGATAATTAGCGATGTAGAGCATCTTTTCATGTGCCTGTTGGCCATCTGAATTTCTTCTTTGGAGAAGTGTCTGTACAGATTCTCTGCCCATTTTTAAATCAGGTTATTTGCTTTTTGGGTGTTGAGGTGTGTGAGTTCTTTATGTATTTTGGATGTTAACCACTTACCAGATATGTTATTAATGAATATTTTCTCCCATACTGTAAGTTTCCTTTTTGTTCTGGTGATGTCCTTTGCTGTACAGAAGATTTTTAGTTTGATATAGTTCCACTTGTTCACTTTTGCTTTTGCTTCCCTTGCCTGAGGAGATGTGTCCAGGAAAAAGTTGTTCATGGTTATGTTCAAGAGATTTTTGCCTATATTTTCTTCTAAGAGTTTTATGGTTTCATGTCTTACATTTAGATCTTTGATCCATTTTGAGTTTACTTTTGTGTATGGAGTTACACAGTAATGCAATTTCATTCTCTTGCTTGGAGTTGTCCAGTTTTGTCACAACCAGTTGTTGAAGAGGCTGTCTTTTCCCCCATTGTATATTCATGGCTCCTTTACCATGTATTAATTGACCATATATGTGTGGATTTAAATCTGGGCTCTCTATTCTGTTCCATTGACCTATAGGTCTTTTCTTGTGCCAGTACCATAGTATTTTGATTACGGTACCTTCGTAGTATAGCTTGAAGTTAGGTTGCATAGTCTCCCCACTTTGTCTTTTTTCTCAGGATTGCTTTAGCAATTCAGGGTCTTTTGTGGTTCCATCTGTATTTTAGGAGTATTTGTTCTAGTTCATTGAAGAATGCTATTGATATTTTGATAGGGATTGTGTTGAATGTATAAATTGCTTTGGGCAGGATGGTCATTTTGACAATATTAATTCTTCCTATCTATGAGCATGGGATAGATTTCCACTTGTGTCTTCTTTAATTTCTCTCATAGCTGTCTTATAGTGTTCAGAGTACCTAACCTCCTTGGTTAAATTAATTACTGGGTATTTTATTCGATGCAATTCTAAATGAAATTATTTTCCTGATTTCTCTTTCTGCTAGTTTGTTGTTAGTATATAGGAATGCAACAGATTTCTGTGTATAATTTTGTATCCTGCAACTTTGGTGAAACTAGTTATTCTGATAGTTTTTTGGTGGAGTCATTAGTGTTTTCTATATATAATGTCATGTCCTGCAAACAATGACAGTTTAACTTCTTCATTACCAATTTGGATGCCTTTTATCTCTTTGTGTTGTCTGTTTGCTTGGCTAGGCCCTCCATTACTATGTTGAATAAAAGTGATGATAGTGGACATCCTTGTGTTCCTGATTGTAGAGGAAAAGCTCAGCTTTTCACCATTAAATACAGTGTTAACTGTGGGTTTGTCATATATGGCTTTTAGTATGTTGAAGTATGTATCCTCTACACACACTTTGTCAAGAGTTTTTATCATGAACAGATGTTGATTTTGACAAATTCTTTTCCTGCATCTGTTGAAATGATCATGCAGTTTTTATCCTTCTTTTTGTTAATGTGGTGTATGGTATTGATTGATTTATGAATATTGTATCATCCTTGCATCCCTGGAATAAATCTCACTTGATCATGATGAGTGACTCTTTTCATTTATTTTTAGATTTGGTTTGCTAATATTTTGTTGAGGATTTTTGCATCTATGTTCACAAGTGATATTGATCTGTAATTTTTTTTTGTAGTGTCTTTGTCTGGTTTTGGTATAAGAGTACTGCTGGCCTCATAGAATGAGTTTGGAACCATTCCCTCCTCTTCTACTTTTCAGAAAACTTTAAGGAGGATAGGTATTAGGTCTTCTCTAAGTGTTTAGTAGAATTCAGCTTTGAAGCCATCTAGTCCTGGACCAATTCAATTTCATTGCTGGTAATTGGTATGTTCAGATTTTCTGTTTCTTCCTGGGTCAGTCTTGGAAGGTTATATTTTTTTCTAAGGAGTTGACTGTTTCTTTTAGGTTGTGCATACTATTTTCATAAAATTTTCTAATAATTCTTTGCATTTCTGTGGTATCCATTATGACTATTTCTTTTTTGTTTCCGATTTTGTTTATTTATGTACTTTTTTTTTCTTCATCAGTTTCTCTAGGTCGCGTTCAGGGTTAGCTGTATTTGTTACAGTTGCTTCCTTGGTGTGTGTGTGGGAGGAGGTTTCTGCCTTGCCTTCTTCCTCCACCATCATTTTCTCCTCTCTCACTTTGTTCTTTTTCAAAATTGAGTTATTCTAGATCCTTTGCCTTTCATATGAATTTTAGAATAATTCTTATCCTGTGTTTTTCCCTTCAGTTTCCATGTGTTCAGTGGTAGTGTATAGGAATACAATTGATTTTTGTATTTTCATCTTTTAGTCTATGAAGTTGCTCAAGTCACTTATTCTAGGTTATTTTAAAAATAGATTTCTCGGGATTTGGTACATAGACAAATGTGCCATCTTCAAATAGGGGCAGCTTTATTTCTTTCTTTCTGATCTGTATGCCTTTTATTTTCTTTTCTTACTGGTTTCTTCTCTGTACCATTTAGCATCATCTGTATTACCTTTGTGTAGCTGAAGTGTCTAAAACAAAAAGGAGCAATGATATGAGATAAAGCTGGAGAGGCTGGGCAGAAGCCAGTGCTATCCTAAGAAATTTGTTTAACATCTTAAGAGTAGTGAAAGATGAAGATTTTTAAGGAAGAGTGAACATCATCACATTTGCATAGGAAGGCCATTGGAGAAGGGTAATAGTGGTTACGGGTTGATCACTAGGAGACTATTGCATTAGAATAAAAACAAAAAGAAAATCAAACAGAAGAGAAACCTTTAATGATCCAGGCATTCTCCTAGGTGTTAAAAAAACAAGGATAATAGAGCATGAATCTATCTCCCAGTTAAGGAATTGAATCCAGTGTTTGGAGAGCCTAAAAGAGTACATTTGGTCCAGAGAGTTCAGGCTTATAAACCTGAGTTTAACATTTGAAGAGCTTTCACAAAATGCCTTCTTAGAAATAGTCTCGCTAGTATCGTTGACCTTTGAATAACATGGGTTTGAGCTGCATGAATCCACTTTAACCTGGATTTTTTTCAGTAAATACACTATAGTACTATAAATGTATTTTCTCTGCTTTATAATTTTCTTAATGACATTTTCTCTTCTCTAGCATACTATGGTAAGAATACAGTATATCATACATACAAAATATGTGTTAGCATTTATGTTATTCATAATGCTTGTTCTGGTCAACAGTAGGCTATTAGAAGTTACTTTGGGAGTCAAACATTATCCATGGAATTTTGAGTGCATTGGGGGTTAGTGTCCCTCACCCTCACATTGTTCAAGGGCCAACTGTATTTTCAAATGTAGATCCTGAATGTATATTTATCTAATTTCTACTGATCAGAAAAATTACCGAAAATAGTGTGATATAAGAAATTTCAGTTTTCTGGGATGTATTAATATGTGCTGCTCAAAAAAAAAAGAAGTTTGGAGTGTTCTAGATGAAACCAAAGGATTTCTTTACTGTAGGACTTTTCAGAGCCTATGATATGCTTATCTTCATTATAAATGTAGAAATATATATATATAGCATTTCCCAATCTCATTTAGCCCTGGCTCCTGTTACATTAATGAATTATTTGTGGTTACAGAACAGACTTCAGGAAATGCTGGCTTACATGATTTGTTCAAGATCTTAATAGCTAGTTAAGTTGTTAACTAGAATACTATTTCCATGACTGTCTCATGTTGTTTTTCTAAGATATTTCAGTATTACCTGCAGAACAGCATTAACTAAGCAAATGTCAGATTTTTGTGGCCACATTTTAATATGTGTGGTGTGGATGAAATTAATAATTTGGCATAAATATGTCTAGTAACTCCACTTAGCTCAATGAGAAAATATTATATAGAATGAGTTTAATTCTGTGTGAAATTTATGACCCAAGAATTTGGAATGAAATAACACTTTTCTGTCTCTTTATTACCGCTTTTTTGTGGCTGTGAAATATTAAGAATATTTTATTTTAGCTTTCTTAGCTTTGGTTCAGTCATGATTTTGGCAAATAATGCTGCTTTAGAACTTAATGTATTGGAAAAATAATGGTATAGCAAAAATGCAATGTTATTTATATTCTATTATTAAAAAGAACATCTAGTAAATCAGGGGTTGGCAAACTGTAGCTCCTGCCACACCTGCCTGTTTTTGTTTGGTCCACAGCGTAAGGTTATATTTTAAAAATAATTGGAAGAAAATAAACAGAACAATATTTTGTGATGTGTGAAAATTATATAAAATTCACATTTCAGTAACTATAAGGAAAGCCTCATTGGAGCACAGCCACACATTTATGTATTGTCAATGGCTGCTTTCATACTACAGTAATAGTGTGGAGTAGGTGTGATGGAAACTGTTTGACCTACAAAGCCTGAAATATTGACTGTTGGGCTCTTTTCAAAAAGTTTGCTAATCTGTGGTCTAGATTAATGAGTTTATAGGGTTATTTTGTGATTTTTAAATAAGTACAGTTGTCTCTTGAACAACATGGGTTTGAACTGCATGGTGGCCACATACATTGTATTTTTTTCAATAGACAGTATGTGTAATTGGATATAAGGCCGCATATTCCATGGGTAATATGGTCAATAAGGAAAAGTGTTCTACGTAGTGGTCCTTAGGGAATAGTGTGACCTGTGTCACTAGCATGTGCTCTCACCAGCTAAGCTAACTGCCCACTATCTGGACCAGACAGAAACCCCAGGATCTGAGAGGAGTAGAGGGGCGCAGGCTTGGGTTGGGCATCTCCTCTCAGAGAGAGGAGGGAAACCTTTGCTCGTTCAGAGTGCACCCCTCCTAGCCCTGGCCTGGCACACCTGCAGGGGGCTGTCATTCTGGGCACGACCAGTAGAGCAGCTGATTCACCCTTTGCTTGCTTTCTCTTTTGAATCCTACAACCCTTCCATTTCTTTCCTACTCTTCTACTCTGTTGCATCTTAAGTTAATTGACCCATTTTACTCAAAGAAGGCTATCACTAGCTAAGTTTTGGGGAGTCTAGAGTTATATGTAGATTTTTGATGTGGGTGTTCAGTACCCCCAGCCCCCATGTTGTTTAAGGGTCAGTCAGCTGTATATGAAACTGTATAGGGAACTGTGTTTTATGTATGACTAACTCTTTAAATAAATTCTTCTAATAATTTATATTTATTTATCTTTGCTGGTTATGTTTTTTTTTCTGGTGTAAGATGTGTGTTATATTTGAAGTTGATTTTGATAGACTTAAGTCTTTAAAAAAAATAATTACTTCAAGTAATCATATAAGCAGCTGAATAGTATTTTTACTGGACTTAGTTGACCCAGTGAGTCAATGACTGATTCTTTTTCCTGAACACAGCTGGAGTAAATACTCATTTTTGAAGGCCATTTTCATTGAATATAGAATTCTGAATTGACAGCTTTTTTACTTTTGGCACTTTAAAGATGTTCTGCTGTCTTCTGGCTTCAGTTTTATCTCATGAAAAGTCAGCCATTTAAAAATGCATAAATAAATAAAAGCCTTAGCTGACCAAAAAAAGGAAGTCAGCTATCATTTATTTGAATTATTGTTCCATGTGTTTTTAGTTTTTAGCAATTCAAGTATAATGTGTCTTGTGTGATCTTTATATTAATCCAGCTCACTAAACTTGTTGACTATGTAAATATGTCTTTTGCCAAGAGATGTTTTTGGATCTTATGTCTTAATATTGTTCTGCCTCCTTTTCTCCCACTGTGCTGTATCTGTTAAACCTTTTAATACTGTCTCACAGGTTCCTAAGTTTCTGTTCATTTTTTCCCCAATCTTTTCCTCTGTATTATTTAGATTGTATCATTTCCATTAAGTATCTTTACTTTTTTGTCATCTCCTTTCTGTTGTTATGCCTATCTAGTGCATTTGTAATTTGAATATTATCTTTTTAGGTTCTAGAATTTTAATTTGATTACTTTTTAACAGCTTCTGTTCTCTGCTGAGATTTCCCATCCATTTATTCATTAAAAACATATTGTCTTCTATGTATGTGAGTATAATATAACTTCATCTGCTAATTCTAATGTCTGGGTCATTTCATGGTTGTATCTGTTCACTGTCTTGTATCATGAGAATGGATTTTTTTTCTTCTGCTTCTTCATGTATTGAGTAATTCTGGATTGTATTCTGGACATTGTGAATTATATGTTGTAGAAACTAGATTCTGTGATGTCTTTCTGGAGTATAGTAATTTTTTTAAGAAGGCAGTTAATTTGGCTGAAGTCTACCAACAAAACTTACCTCTGTGTTGGGCAGCAGCTCAGATTTCAGTATCTTAACTGTGTTGAGTCATTCTTGTGTCTATGTGGTTCAGGAGTCAGGTAGCCATTTGGGTAAAGTTTTATACACAGAATTTGGGGTTCTCCATCTCTAGATCTTTAATTTTTAGGATTTCCCTCTTCATTTTCCAGTGATCATGGTTGCTCTGATCCCTTTTCTCTGGGTCTTCAAGCCAGGAAGACTGTGTTTTCTATTGGCGTTTTAGCCTGCCCCACATGGACTAGACAGGGACCCCTCCCCCCTCAAATTTAAGCTGTTTGAAAAAAGAAAGAGAAACTCATAGGAGCTGTTGTCTCTTTCCAGATGTTAATGCCCCTTCAGTATCTGCCTGTTTTGTTTACTCTTCATTGCCTTCAGATGATTGTTTTTAAATTCTGTTCAGAGCTAGTAGTTTCCTGCAGGAAGATTGGACTGATCAGAGCGTACTTGGCCATACTGCAAACAGGACTACTACTTCAGTTATTTTAAGAACTGTTTTGTATTCCATTGTGCAATTTATCTGTAATTTATTTAACCAGTTCTGTATTCATGAACTTTCAGTTGTAATGTTTTGCTGTAACAATATTGTAGTATATATCTTTGTATGTACATTTTAACCATATGTGAAACATTTTTATAGGTATACATAAATAAATGAAATAGATATCCTTTCCTTGATAAAGCTTACATTCTAGTTGGTGGAGACAAGCAATAGAAAATATAGTAAGTACATTTCATAGTAGGTTTGAAAGTGAAAAGTGCTCTGGCCAATGGAAAAGTAGGTTATAATAAAGGGATGAAGATGACAATTTTAATAGGTCTTACTGAGAAGGTAAGATTTGACAAAGACTAAAGAGAGAGATTGAACGTGGAGGATGTTTCAGGGAGAAGCAAAAAATCAACCATTGAAATGCCTTAGAGTGGAAACTTGTCTGGTGAGTTTGAGGAGCAGGAAGGAGCCTGGTGTGGTTGCAGTGAGGTCAGTGAAGTGCTGAGTGATCTGACTTGAAGTCAGTCATATGACTTGGAGTCAGATTTATGTAAAATCTCGTAGACCATTGTAAAGACATTGGCTTTTACTCTGAATGAGATGTAGAACCATTGCAGGGTTTTGAGCAAAATAGGGATGTGATCTGACTTATATTTTGAGAAGATCACTTTGGCGACTGAGAGAAAGAACAATTTGGGGTTTTTACTATAATGCAGACTATTTATGAGACTATTTTTAATCTTTTGGGGTTTTTTGCTGACATTATTAGGTAAAAAATGATACCTCTTTGGCATTTTAATTTGCATTTTTTATGAAGTTGAGCATCTTATATGTGTAAAAATCATGTGTGTTTCCTTTTCTGTGAACTGTGAGTTTATAATCTTTGCTTATTTTTCTATTGATTTAATGGTCTTTTTCTTGCTGATTTGTTAAGTCAGGTGATTTCAGTGTATAGCCAAGGATGAAAACTGCAGAGCTAGCCTGTCCTCATCAATATATCATGCAGGTACCTGATCATGCCAGATGTCAAGAAGTGCTTGGAGCCAACCATCCCAGCTAAGTGCATCCACTCCTAGCACTTCCCTAGTGAGATCCCACATGTATCCTTTTTATTTTAAACTCATGCTGCTGTAAGGCCTGCTTTGCTCTACTTTCACACAGCTTAGAGCCTATCCTTGCTGGTCCAATTTCCTCCCTCCTCTAACTCATTCTCATGATTCACTCTCATGTTAGGAGGACTGTGGCAGTATAGTGTGTGGTAGCCAGTCTTCTTTGTTTGAAACCTGGCTCCACCTAGGCCCAGTAACTTAACCTCTCTGTTATTATTTCCTCTGCTGTAAAATGGAAGCAGTAATAGTATTTGCCTCCTAGGGCTCTTGTGAGTATTAGATGAGTTTCTGTGTGCATAGAGTAAACTGCTCAGTAAGTGTTAGTTATGAGCACTTCCTCAGTTAACAACTATTTATTGGATTGTTTTTGAGCTCTAGGTATCATGCCAGATACAAAATGCTAGGACCACAGTGAATAACACTCCCTTTTTCCCTTTATGTGAACAAAAATCATTCCAGTTACAGCCTTCCTAGAACACCACCCTTGGTGGTGTATGCAGTCATTTACTGTAAACTTTTTACTTCATTGAAGAAATTATATGGTTGTTACAGGGTTCACAGGTATTTGCAGGGGAGTCCTGGCCTTCTTAAATTAGAGAAGCAAAAGAATCTACTTATTTTGATTTTATTAGAATTACATTTTGATAAAACAAGAGTCAAATGACAAGATTATAAGTTTAGCTTTTCACCTAGTTGACTTCATCATAAGTTCACCAACTCTGAAGTATTCAGTTTCTGGCCAGAATTTCTTGTGCATACATGGGGTGACTGAGCTTCCTGAGAAATCAACGTGGTCTTGCTTTTGTCAGTCTTAATCACTGCCCTGCATTGGAGTTTGCCGAGTTTTAACATCTCAGATTACATTACAGATTTCTCTCCTTCTCTTATAAGAATTGTCACCCTCTGCAGATAAGGTTGTATAGTATTATTTGCAAGCCTTTCTCTTGTTCTCATGGCAGAATTTTTCAGGAGGATAAGTAAAATTTGCTCAAGATACATTCTTACCTTACTCCCGTGTGGGTCTCAAATTTACAGAATTCTCCATGTTGCTTCCTCAGATACTTCTTAAACATACTGGATTTGAATGACTCACTGATTTTGCTTGATATCCTGTCTTTTTAAGAGCATATAGAAGGCTTTTTCCAAATCAGTGAAGGTTGTAAGAGGTTTCTTAACTGAATAGAACGTACTAGTTTTCTTCATGTCCCATTTAAAACAATTTAAAGCTCTTATATTGTGATCTTTCCTAAATCTAGGTAAATTCTGTATGTGAAGTATTTAATACTCTATATTTCTAATGTAGTATAATAAAATAATCTTAATATACCTAATATCATCAAGCATATCTCTCTTTTCTTCATCCCTCTTCTTATTGAGATGGAAATGAGCAGCTTCAACTCTTTAGCTATTCTCTTTTACCTCTGGATAGGTTTAGTATCTTAGGCAGTAATGTTTGGACTATATATTTAATTATCTCAGGTATTATTCTCATCACGGTTTACTGCTTTTCTCAGTTTGAGTTTCCTGGGAGCTTATTATTCATTAATTTCCCAGGCTTTTTCTTGGCTTCAGTTACCAGAACCTTGACCCACTAGCTTTCTTTATTTCCTTATTATTTGTTGACATTCTCACATTCTCTGGTCAAGATGCACTTCTCCAAAGATAAATGAGTTACTAGACTCCTACACTGTGGTTGACTGACAGGTCACAGAATAGTTTGTATAGGTAAAACATAACCCCAGACACGTAAGTAAATATCCTTTAAGACATGAGACAATGGGAATTTTAAAATTACACTGAAAATAAAATTATTCATTACTTATATTAAATCCTTTTGAAGATTTATTTAGGTGGTTTTTTTACTGATTTTCATGATATTTGAGCTTATCAGTTTATTTTCTGAACACTTCTCATATTTTGAAGTGTACTACATTCCTGGATGACTGATGAACCAAGCCAGTTTCTTAGGGCAGCACAAAGTGGTATTCTCCCTGGTGTGGTACAAGCACCGACAGGGGACAACACCAGCAGATGACATGCAAGGCCTCAGGTCTTCTGGTATAACTGCAGTCCCTTCCTGGACCTACAGCAAGCGGCCATAGTAATGTGGAGCTAGTGGCATGGTCCCTAGGTTTGAGAAGCTAGTAGCATAGCCCCTAGGCTATTTGTTCTTTTCTCAGCTGTAAAATGGGAACAGTAATAATATTTATCTCCTAGGGCATTAGAGTTGCTGGAGCATAACAGAAACATTGTGGAATGTCTCAGAAGGATGATGGGTTAGAAAGAGGCAAGAAAGAAAGAGGGCATACAGTTATGATTTCTGTGTGTTCTGGGGCAGTGTCTCACTTGCCCAGGGTCACAGGACCAGTGAAGGACTGAGCTGGGCCTCCAACCTAGGATTATATGTCTTTGGAGCTTATGCTTTTTCTGCTGCACTGTTCTAACTCATGTAAACATTTGCTCTTTGGGAGTATTAGGATATCCTGACAGCCTTTTTAAAGAATATCCTCAGAAGCTGTTTTGCCCACAGAAAAGAATTTGCAGTGTGACTAAAATTCAGTCTCCTATCCATATGGTGAAATGGAATAAACTACCATTATCAGAGGTTAGAACTGTTAGCCTTTCAGAGCTCCAACTATCAGTTCACATGTGTGGTAATCAGACTGAATATCAATGTCGTTTCTTTACTAATATTGTCTTATTTTTGCCATCTTTTTGCCTCAGGGTTCGTGGCAAAGGAAAAGAGGATTTGTTGGTTCTCAGCTTAGTGCACACCCTAGAATAAGACACAATTCACACTGACTGATGAAAAGCATACCTACATCATCTGCAGCAACACAGGAAAAGGAGAGCATAGATAATTGCAATCCATGTAGTATTCCCCAGAGGATTTCTGCAGAAAAATTTAAAAATTAATTTAAAATGACTCAAAATTAAATTGCTTAGATTATACTGAAGTAATTGTAGTTAAAAGTAGGAACGTTTTCTAAAAGTCCCAGGTACTCTTCTGTTTTAGCAAAAGGTGTTTTTTATACAGTGAAAGGATCCAAGTCATTGAGTAACTCCTTTTATCCATTTTGTGGAAAAGTGTCTTTGAGTCAGATGATGATATTGGCTCCAGAGGCTCTGTATAATATATACTAATCATCTGGTATAGGTTATAATAAAACACCAGAAGTGCATTACCAATAGCAGAAGAAATTTCTGAGACCCTTAAATGATTATCATCAATAATCTGAGATTACTTGCATTGCCTGAATCTGTCTGACAGCATAGTGGCAATTCTAGTTAATAAATTATATTATTTCAGTTTCAGTGAACTCACCTAAAACTGCATTTAAAAAAATACTCATCCTTTTAAAGATAATGGAAATATGAAACAAAATGAGTATTCATTTGATTAATCTTTGTTGCTGGTGAGAAGATAAAATGTATTTTATAAAATGATTAAATGTACTTATTCCTTAGCATGCATGTTTAGATGTTTAATTATAATTTTTATGATGTGTTGGAGCCAGCATTTTCCTATGGAAATACAACTCAAGGTTTAATATTGGGCCATAGTGGGAAAATGGGATTTAGTATGAAAATATTTGCTTTATGTAAACCTTTTTATGAATGTAGCTAATGCATAAGTGAAGTCAAGCTGTAAAAACAATTAGCTGGGAAAATGCCAACTAAATTTTTTATATTCCAGTGAATATCTGTTAACTACACATTATTGTTATCAATTAACTATATGCAAATGTACAACTAGGTTCACTTAGATTCAGACAGAAAAGACAAAATATCAGAAGTATATAGTAAGTATAAATACTGTTTGCATCTCCAAACAAAGCACATTAATCTTTCTGCTATGCCGCTGATGTAATGTCTCTGTGTTACTTCTGGGAGTATTTGAAGTGGGCAGGCTTCCAAAGTTGATAGTTAAAGCTGATCAGGAAAGGCACTGGAGAAGTCTGGGTTAGGCATTGTAACAAAGCAAATAATTTCCAAAGCTCTTGGAAGATTCCACTGCAAACACAATCACCCATTTGAATCTCTTACTCTAGACATTACAAAATTAATTTATCCAAAAAGGGTGTGAAACCCATTCTAAAAATATAATCTGTTAATTTAGGTATCTTGAAAGCATATACTTTTGGCCTTAAAAAATAAGGAAATAGAAGTATTTAAAATACATTCTAGAACCAGTTTCAGGAACCATTTTGTTGCTTTCTAGAAAGGACTTTGAGAGACTCTCTGCACTATTGGTTTTCAAGGAATATTCTCAGACCCTTAACCAAAGATGATCTGTTGATGGGCTTAAATAATGAGATCCTCTTAAAACCCAAAGAAAAAATAGCCATGTTTTCTGTAATTTTCTTTCTCTTAATCTTTTGGCCTTCTTGACCCACAATTTTCTTAAACTTAGGAATCTCTATTATACTCCTAGCATGCAGTACTTAAAAAATACATATTAAAAACTTGAAACTGTTTTTCTCTCAAACATCTTACAAATGTTTTTGAAGTGCAAGATATGCTACAAATGCACACACCCATATAGATCTATTTGAAAACTGATGCTAAGTAAATACACAAATAAGCTATGATATTTCATGAGAAATACAATAATTTCTTTTGGGTTGCCACCTGAGTAAGGTTGAGGAAGTTAATATACACAAAATCTTTCATACTACTGATGAGTCTTAGTGAAAAGAAGTCTGCTTACCCAAAGTCCTAATAGATCTAGTAGTTGGAACTTAAATCTAATCGATCTCGCTGTAATTCTAAATAAAAGGTCTTTTCCTCTTTTCACACTCTGTTTATTTACTCCAATTTTATGAAAAGTACTTGATAAACATTTCTAATTGTATTTCTTAAAATGTTTAGTAATCTTTATTACATTTAAGATAAAAAGCTTTGAGTAACTTGGAGAAAGCACAGACTCGTAACTAAGGCATAATACCTAAAACAGCATATCTCAGGTGTGTTTGATAGAATACACGTGTGCCACAGTACCCAGAGTGTCACAGTGGCAGTCAGCCATGCCACAGGATAGCTGTCCAGGTCGCTCTGCCTGGGACCCTTTCTTACAGTTTCAAAGTGAAAACTCAGCACCACTATGCTTGTCAGTCACCATATGTGAGGCACACCTTGCTGCTCCTGCTTGCCATCTGTTCAGTGGGATGGCAGGAAATCGGGTGGTGTTTCTTGCCTGCACTTTGGGAAATCATTGACCAGAATCTCCAGGTTAGTTGCAACCTTTACTTACCTGCCAGATTCGGTGAGGCCACATTTCACTGGAGTTTATTATCATTCATTTCTCACCAGTCCTGTAGTCAGTTTCTGCATTCTCTGTTACCTCCCGGCTTGAATGATCACAGAAGCCTGGCAAAACTGTAACTGCTGAAGTTCAACTTCTACACCAGGAAGCTACACAAAAACATAACTATGCCAACTCTTCCGTGTTAAAATAATGACCACAGTCCTTGAGTGGACTTCAGCACCGCCTGCAATCCTACTTTGCCCTAGGCAACTCAACCTCCTATTTTCAGAGATCACTTGCCTAGACTATGCAGCTGCCTGTCAACTTTTCTCTTGCTTATCTTTGGGCAAACAGCAAGAGACTTTAAAGAAGGAAGTCAGACCATGTCACCTTTCTGCTTAAAACCCTCCATTGGCTCCCATCACATGTGGAATTAAGTTCTGATTTGCTGCCTGGCTACTTCTGAGACCTAGTTTCTTGCCACTCATCCCTACATTCACTACTTCCCAGATATGAGAACACTCTAAAAAAATGCCCAGTGTATTGCCTTGCTCGGGCAGTTATACTTGCTATCCCATTTGCTTGGAACATGTTTTTCCTGCAGGTATTCCCATGCCTAGCATTCTCACTCTATTCACTTGTTTAGGGGAGTCTTTATTACTCTCTTCCCTTACTTCTCTTCCTAGTCCATCTTACTGAGGGCAGTTGACCATCCTAAGGGACTAAAACAGTCCTTGGCATGAATTAGGCCCCTAATAAATATTTCTTGAATTAATAATCTAATTCACATATGCCTGGGCAATCAAACAACAGCACGATGAAGACTAGGTCATTAATTTCAGGGAATGCAAAGGAGAGGGCTGTCTTTTATTCCCTCTCCCTTGCTCTCCCCCAATTTGGTAGGCTAATTTGGGGGAGTCTGCCAAGAACAGAAATAGAAATAGAAATAGGTGAGATCACCTAGGAAGACTCTTGTCTGTAAGAAACAGAAGATTGAACCCTAGGGAGTATCAGCATTTAAAAAAACGAATTGTCTTTTATTGAGGTAAAATTCATAATAACAAAATTCACCATTTTAGTAATTTTAATTGTACAGTTCCATACATTATGAACTACTACTTCATTCACAGTGTTGTGCAAGCATCACCATGATCTAATTCCACAACATTCATCATCCCCAAAAGAAACCCCATACTCCTTAGCAGTTACTCCCCATTTTCCCTCTTCCCAGCCCCTGGCAACCACTGATCTACTTCTGTCTCTCTGGATTTGTCTATTCTGGATATTTCATCTAAATGGATTCATGTGATATATACCTTTATGTGTCTAGCTTTCACTTAGCATATTGTTTTCAAAGTTTATCCACATTGTAGCATGTATCAGTGCTTCATTCCTTTGGCTGTGCAGTACTCCGTGGTATGGATATGCCATATTTTGTTTACTGATTCATCAGTTGCTGGACCTTGGGGGTATTTTCCCTTTTTTGGCTGTTATGAATAATGCCTCTCTGAATATTTGTGTACATGTTTTTGTTTCAGCACCTTTTAAAATTTCTCTTTGGTTTATATATCTAGAAGTGATATTGCTGGGTCAATAGTAATTCAGTGTTTAACTTTTTAAGGAACTTTACACCCTTTCCCACAGTGAGTGGACTACTGTAGCTATTGTAGTGGGTGTGATGTGGTATCTCATTGTGGTTTAGATTTGCAATTCCCAAACGAGAACATCAACGTTTAATCATGGGCTCCAGAAAGGTGGGCCAGAAGAGGAGACAAAGAATGAGATAAAGTAGTAGGACTGCTGTCATCTTGGACTCCCGGACTTACAGTGCTTCTATCATGCTCTTTAGTAACTAATGTGACCATTGATCTCTTATGTTTAGTTCCACAAAATTGCCTTTATGTTGCAAGTCTAGCATGACTTCTCCAAAGTTTGTAATTAGTACTTCTGCAGTTTTATAGTGCTCTTTTATACAGTTTATTCAGAGGCAGTAGAGTGTCAAGATTATAAGATCATGGACTCTAGAGTGAGACCACCTGGGTTCAAAAGCTGGCTCAAGTGGGGTGGGCTTGAACAAGGTAGTTAATGTCTCTGTTTCTCATTTCCCCATGTGTAACATGAAGTTGGGGTTATGGTGACTGAGGGGGATAAGTTGTGTACAGTGCCTGGCCCATAATCTTTGTATGTCTTTGCTGTAATTCTGATAATAGTGGTGGTGGGGGGACGCTGATGATGATTTATCTAGACATCTATTTAGAGAAGAGGCTAGAATAGGTTTACGCTGGATCCAAGTTTCGGGATTGAGCATCTTGTGTTCACAAAATGGGTTCTTTGTTAACATGCTCCACTTTCCATGGTCCTGCTGTGGTGCTAGTGTCAGTGTCAGTGCAGATTATTCACTCTTGTGGCCCATATTCTGTCTTTCACAAGTCACTCCACTAATTTATTAGATGTACATTTTGAACTCAAATTATCTCTACTCATTTGGAGAGGAACTAGACTTACTTCAGTTAAATATTTTTTTCTGTTTATACTCTAGTACAACTATGTTATGTTTTAAAAATTGAAATTATGGAAGAAAGCGTCATTTATAATTCCATCCCTCCAAAACACTGTGTCCCAGCTTTTAGTGCGTATCTTTCTGTATTTTCATTCCCCTAGGCATCTTAAACAGTTATAATAATTCTACAAAGAGAATAGAATATCCTTGCACCTATTTTAAAGCTGATTTTCAGCTGCCTTGTGAATCTTCTCTAGTAGGTCTTAATTTTTAGAATTCCTCAAGACATAATATTGATCCCACAAAAGATAACATTTTTACAATTTATAGGTGTGAATATATAGAAAGAACCCTCTCCCATCTAGACATTTTATATACCTAGAAGCTTGAAAATGTGCCAAGGACTATTTTACAGCTTTAGGATAAAACCTAGTATTTTTCGATAGACAGAGAATGCTTAGCAGTGCCAAAAAGTGTACAAAGACTTAAAATAAGCAACATGTCATTTAAATTTTAGAGTTCTTTAAACATAGATTCTGCAAGTATTTTACAGATAAGTAAGCTGAGAGAAAGATTAA
Source organism: Manis pentadactyla (assembly GCF_030020395.1). Taxonomy (NCBI): domain Eukaryota; kingdom Metazoa; phylum Chordata; class Mammalia; order Pholidota; family Manidae; genus Manis; species Manis pentadactyla. Next base: position 63,791,527 of record NC_080021.1, read on the forward strand.
GTGACATTTCTGTTTTCGGTCAATGTTAGAAATAAACACAGAAATCCAAACCCTCTCCTTATTAGATCAGAAGATAACATGTTCATATATTTCAAGTCATAAACCTGTAGAGGAGATAGGAACACTTAAGCTGTGTTGAGATTTATGAATAATGCCATCAAATAAAATAAGGCAATTATTTTTCAATTTTTCAAAGTTCTTATGTTATTTGGAATATGTCTTTCTCACCTTGTAAAAATAATACTTAGAAAAGTGGAGATTTTGGAGAGCGAGGCAGTCACAGAATGGTAGGGAGGACACATGGATTTAGTTCAGAAAGATAATACAAAATGAGCCCACAGAAAGGGCATTAATGAAGTAATTTTGGGGGTAATAGCAAGGATATATGGTATGGAAAGTTGTTATAGTTGACAGCCAGATATAAGTAGGAGAATGCTTACATTCTTAATACTTATATATAAGAATGTAAAATCTTAACTTTGCTCAAAAATGAAACAAAATTATATAAGGGCTACTAAGTATTAATTCAAATACACTACCTTTTTTTATTGTTGTACTGTTTTGTGATATTTTGCAAATGGGCCAAATCTGAAGACTTTTTTGGTGTCTAAAGAAAGGGAAGCCTTTATATTATTATTATTATTATTATTATTTGGTATCATTAATCTACAATTACATGAGGAACATTATGTTTACTAAACTCCCCCCATCACCAAGTCCCCCCCACATACCCCATTGCAGTCACTGTCCATCAGCTTAGTAAGATGCTGTAGAGTCACTATGTGTATTCTCTGTGTTGCACAGCCCTCCCCATGTCCCCCCCATCGATACATTATGTCTGCTAATAGTAATGCCCTCTTTTTTTCCCCCCTTATCCCTCCCTTCACACCCATCCTCCCCAGTTCCTTTCCCTTTGGTAACAGTTTGTCCACTTTTGGGTTCTGGGAGTCTGCTGCTGCTTTGTTCCTTCAGTTTTTTTCTTTCTTTTTATACTCCACAGATGAGTGAAATCATTTGATACTTGTCTTTTTCTGCCTGGCTTCTTTCACTGAGCATAATACCCTCGGGCTCCATCCATGTTGTTGCAAATGGTAGGATTTGTTTTCTTCTTATGGCTGAATAATATTCCATTGTGTATATGGACCACATCTTCTTTATCCATTCATCTACTGATGGACACTTAGGTTGCTTCCATTTCTTGGCTATTGTAAATAGTGCAGCAATAAACATAAGGGTACATCTGTCTTTTTCAAACTGGGCTGCTGCATTCTTAGGGTAAATTCTTAGGAGTGGAATTCCTGGGTCAAATGGTATTTCTATTTTGAGTTTTTTGAGGAACCTTCATACTGCTTTCCACAGTGGTTGAACTAATTTACATTCCCACTAGCAGTGTAGGAGAGTTCCCCTTTCTCCACATCCTCGCCAACATTTGTTGTTGTTTGTCTTTTGGATGGTGGCAATCCTTATGGGTCTGAGGTGATATCTCACTGTGGTTTTAATTTGCATTTCTCTGATGATTAGCGATGTGGAGCATCTTTTCATGTGTCTGTTGGCCATCTGAATTTCCTCTTTGGGGAACTGTCTGTTCAGATCCTGTGCCCATTTTTTAATTGGATTATTTGCTTTTTGTTTGTTGAGGTGCATGAGCTCTTTATATATTTTGGATGTCAACCCTTTATTGGATCTGTCATTTATGAATATATTCTCCCTTACTGTAGAGAAGCCTTTTTGTTATATTGATGGTGTCCTTTGCTGTACAGAAGATTTTCAGCTTGATATAGTCCCACTTGTTCATTTTTGCTCTTTTTTCCCTTGCCTGGGGAGATATGTTCATGAAGAAGTTTCTCATGTTTATATCCAAGAGATTTTTGCCTGTGTTTTTTTCTAAGAGTTTTATGGTTTCATGTTTTATATTCAGGTCTTTGATCCATTTTGAATTTACTTTTGTGTATGGGGTTAGACAATGATCCAGTTTCATTCTCTTACATGTAGCTGTCCAGTTTTGCCAACACCAGCTGTTGAAGAGGCTGTCATTTCTCCATTGTATGTCCATGGCTGCTTTATCATATATTAATTGACCATATATGTTTGGGTTAATATCTGAACTCTATTCTGTTCCACTGGTCTGTGGCTCTGTTCTTGTGCCAGTACCAAATTGTCTTGATTGCTATGGCTTTGTAGTAGAGCATGAAGTTGGGAAGCGAGATCCCCTCTGTTTTATTCTTCCTTCTGAGGATTGCTTTGGCTATTCGGGGTGTTTGGTGGTTCCATACAAATTTTAGAACTATTTGTTCCAGTTCGTTGAAGAATGCTGTTGGTATTTCGGTAGAGATTGCATTGAATCTGTAGATTGCTTTAGGCAGGATGACCATTTTGACGATTTTAATTCTTCCTACCCAAGAGCATGGGATGAGTTTCCATTTATTAGTGTCCTCCTTAATTTCTGTTAAGAGTGTCTTTTGGTTTTCAGGGTATAGGTCTTTCATTTCCTTGGTTAGGTTTATTCCTAGGTATTTTGTTATTTTTGATGCAATTGTGAATAGAATTGTTTTCCTGATTTCTCTATCTGCTAGTTCATCATTAGTGTATAGGAAGGCAACAGATTTCTGTGTATTAATTTTGTATCCTGCAACTTTGCTGAATTACAATATTAGTTCTGGTAGTTTTGGAGTGGATTCTTTAGGGTTTTTTATGTACAATATCATGTCATCTGCAATTAGTAACAGTTTGACTTCTTTACTTATCTGCGCATGCCTTGTATTTCTTTGTTTTGTCTGATTTCCATGGCTAGGACCTCCAGTACTATGTTGAATGAGAGTGGGGAGAGTGGGCATCCCTGTCTTGTTCCCAATCTTAGAGGAAAAGCTTTAAGCTTCTCACTGTTCAGTATGATGTTGGCTGTGGGTTTGTCATATATGCCCTTTATTATGTTGAGGTACTTGCTCTCTGTACCCATTTTGTTGAGAGTTTTTATCATGAGTTGATGTTGAATTTTGTCCAATGCTTTTTCAGCGTCTATGGAGATGATCATGTGGTTTTTGTCCTTTTTGTTGATGTGGTGGATGATGTTGATGGACTTTGTACCATCCTTGCATCCCTGGGATGAATCCCACTTGATCATGATGTATGATCCTCTTGATGTATTTTTGAATTCTGTTTGCTAATATTTTGTTGAGTATTTTTGCATCTGTGTTCATCAGGGATATTGGTCTGTAGTTTTCTTATTTTGTGCTGTCTTTGCCTGGTTTTGGTATAGAGTGATGCTGGCTTCATAGAATGCGTTTGGAAGTATTCCCTCCTCTTCTATTTTTTGGAAAACTTAAAGGAGAATGGATATTATGTCTTCTCTATATGTCTGATAAAATTCAGCGGTGAATCCATCTGGACCAGGGGTTTTGTACTTGGGTAATTTTTTGATTGCAGATTCAATTTCGTTGCTGGTAATTGGTCTGTTTAGATTATCTGTTTCTTTCAGGGTCATCTTGGAAGGTTGTATTTTTCTAGGAAGTTGTCCATTTCTTCTAGGTTTTCCAGCTTATTATCATATAGATTTTCATAATATTCTTTAATAATTCTTTGTATTTCTGTGGTGTCCATTGTGATTTTTCCTTTCTCATTTCTGTTTCTGTTTGTGTAGATTCTCTTTTTCTCTTAATAATTCTGGTTAGGGGTTTATCGGTTTTGTTTATTTTCTCAAAGATCCATCTCTTGGTTTCATTGATTTTTTTTCTATTGTTTTATTCTTCTCAATTTTATTTATTTCTTCTCTCATCTTTATTGTGTTCTTCCTTCCGCTGACTTTGGGCCTCATTTGTTCTTTTTCCATTTTCAATAATTGTGACTTTAGACTATTCATTTGGGATTGTTCTTCCTTCTTTAAATATGCCTGGATTGCTATATACTTTCCTCTTAGAACTGCCTTTGCTGTGTCCCACAGAAGTTGTGTCTTTGTGCTGTTGTTGTCATTTGTTTCGCTATATTGCTTAATCTCTGTTTTAATGTGGTCATTGATCCATTGATTATTTAGGAGCATGTTGTTAAGCCTCCATATGTTTGTAAGCCTTTTTGATTTCTTTGTACAATTTATTTCTAGTTTTATACCTTTGTGATCTGAGAAGTTGGTTGGTAGAATTTCAGTATTTTTGAATTTACTGAGGCTCTTTTTATGGCCTAGTATGTGATCTATTCTGGAAAATGTTCCATGTGCACTTGATAAGAATGTGTATCCTGCTGCTTTTGGGTGTAATTTCTGTAAATGTGTATTAGGTCCATCTGTTCTAGTGTGTTGTTCAGTGCCTCTGTGTCCTTACTTATTTTCTGTCTGGTTGATCTGTCCTTTGGAGTGAATGGTGTGTTGAAGTCTCCTAAAATGAATGCATTGCATTCTATTTCCTCCTTTAATTTTGTTAGTATTTGTTTCACATATGTCGGTACTCCTGTATTGGGTGCACATATATTTATAATGGTTATATCCTCTTGTTGGACTGCCCCCTTTATCATTATGTAATATCCTTCTTTATCTCTTATTACTTTCTTTGTTTTGAAGTCTACTTTTTCTGATACAAGTACTGCAACACCTGCTTTTTTCTCCCTATTGTTTGCATGACATATATTTTTCCATCCCTTGACTTTTAGTCTGTGTATTTCTTTGGGTTTCAGGTCAGTGTCTTGTAAGCAGCATATAGATGGGTCTTGCTTTTTTATCCATTCTATTACTCTGTGTCTTTTGATTGGTGCATTCAGCCCATTAACATTTAGGGTGATTATTGAAAGATATGTACTTATTGCCATTGCAGTTTTTTTTTTAGGTATGTAGTTACTGAAGGTTCACGGGTATCTTCTTTACTATTTAACTGTCTAACTTAACTCACTTATTAAGCTATTATAAACACAGTGTGATGATTCTTTATTTCTGTCCCTTCTTATTCTTCCTTCTCCATTCTTTATATGTTAAGTGTTTTATTCTATACTCTTTTGTATTTCCTTTGACTGCTTTTGTGAATAGTTGATTTTATTTTTTGCCTTAGTTAGTATTTGGTTGGTCTGCTTTCTTTGGTGTGATTTTATTTCTCTGGTGACATCTATTTAGCCTTAGGAGTGCTTCCATCTAGAGCATTCCCTTTAAAATATCCTGTAGAGGTGGTTTGTGGGAGGCAAATCCCTCAGCTTTTGCTTGTCTGGAAATTGTTTAATGCCTCCTTCAAATTTAAATGATAATCCTACCGGATGCAGTATTCTTGGTAAGGCCCTTCTGTTTCATTGCATTAAATATATCATGCCATTCTCTTCTGGCCTGTAAGGTTTCTGTTGAGAAGTCTCATGATAGCCTGATGAGTTTTCCTTTGTAGGTTCTTTTTTCTCTCTCTGGCTGCCTTTAGTAGTCTGTCCTTGTCTTTTATCTTTGCCATTTTAATTATTATGTATCTTGGTGTTGACCTCCTTGGGTCCCTTATGTTGGGAGTTCTGTGGGCTTCCATGGTGTGAGAGACTATTTCCTCCCCCAGTTTTGGGAAGTTTTCAGCAATTATTACTTCAAAAACACTTTCTATCCCTTTTTCTCTCTCTTCTTTTTCTGGTACCCATATAATGCAAATTTTGTTCCATTTGGATTGGTTACACAGTTGTCTTAATATTGTTTCATTCTTGGAGATTCTTTTATCTCTCTCTGCCTCAGCTTCTCTTCGTTCCTGTTCTCTGTTTTCTATTCCATTAACAGTCTCTTGCACCTCATCCAGTCTGCTCTTAAGTCCTTCCAGAGATTGTTTCATTTCTGTAATCTCCCTCCAGATGTCTGTAATCTCCCTCCTGACTTCATCCCTTAGCTCTTGCACATTTCTCTGCAGGTCCATGAGCATGGTTATGACCTTTATTTTGTATTCTTTTTCAGGAAGATTAATTTTACCTATCTCCCCTGGCTCTTTCCCTGGGGTTGTCTCAGTGATTCTTGACTGTAGCAGATTCTTCTGCCTTTTCATGGTGATAGAGGTAGTCCTAGGCAGGCAGCTCATGTGTCAGCTGGGAGAACAAATACCCTTCCTGCTTGCTGGTAGCCTTGCCCTTCTCCACTGCCTGTGTCAGTTACACGCACACCAGGAGCAGCCTCTGGGTTAATCCCCTGAGCTGCCGTGGGCAGCGCAGCCTTCAGCCTTCGGGGTAGCCTAGAGCCCTGCGGGGAGTGGCACGTGTGCCAGGTGTGTTCTCCTTCAAGAATAGCACCCATTTGTGCCTTGCCCCAGCTTCCTCTGTCTGTGCTGGGCAGCTGCGTGCTGGCAGCAGCCTCTCGGTCTGGCCCGGGTAGCTGTGCACTGGGAGGAGACTCTGGGCAGCTGCTTGGGTGGGTCGCTGTCTTGCTGCTCAGCTGCTGTGGAGTTGCAGTGCTGGCAGGGGGGAATGAATGGCAGGTTGCTCATTGCTGTTAATGGGCTTCAGAGGTGTGTTGCCGCCCAGGGGGTTTGGGTGCCTGAAGTTCCTCAGAATTCCCAGCCTGCTGGGTTGAGTGGGTGAGTGTGCCGGGATGCTTCCATCCAGGTGTGGGGCCCTTGTCTCTTTAAGACTTTCAAAAAGCACTCGCTTTTCTTTTGTCCCAGGGGAGCTGGCTGCAGGGACCCACTCGCAGATTTTACTTTTCCGTTTCCCTAATATCCAGCACACCGTGCAATGTGTGTCTGTGCTCCCGGTGAGGATTACTAGGCCTGTTTATTTAGCAGTCCTGGGCTTCCACTCCCTCCCTGCCCTGACTCCTTTCCTCCCACCTGTGAGCTAGGGTTGGGGGAGTGCTCGGCTTCTGCCGGGTCGCGGCTTGTATCTTACCCTTTTTGTGAGATGCTGAGTTCTTGCAGTTGTAGATGTAGCCTGGCTGTTGTAGTGTATCTTCTGTTCTCTCTGTTCGGCATAGTTGCATTTGTTGTATTTTCAAAAATATTTATTGTTTTCAGAGGAGATTTCCGCTGCCCTACTCAAGCCGCCATCTTGGCTCCTCCTCCAGCCTTTATATTATTTTATTTGAAGTTTTATTTCTTTTTTTGTAAGACATTCAATAGGCAGAGGACAAAGAAGCATGGGGAAAAAAGGCCTTACAAGCAGCCTTTATATAATATAGACTGGTAGGCAGTGTGGCACAGGATTCCCATTATTCTGACTTTTTCTCTTGATAGGCTACTCAGTTGTGTCTATTTGTGATCCTGCTTGGCTTGACATACCATAAAAATAGAGGATTTCATTATGGAGTTCAGTTTGTTTCAGCTATTCAGGAAGAGGCCTCTGAAGTATGTTAGTAGACACTAACTTTAGAAAGAACTCTTCTGTTAGGTTCTCTGGCTTGCCAAGGGCACAGTCATTTGAGTAAACAAACATGGACAAAAATAGAAGAGGGTAAAGCAGATTTTTAGGAAATTACTTGAGTTTCCTGAGCTCTTAAGTTAGACAGACTCATATTTGCCTCCAGCAGCTCTGTTAGGGAGATTTGTTACCTCTCAAGGTGACCACAGGGACATCTGTCTTATGAGGCTGCTGGGAGGGTTAAATGAGAGATACAGGAAACCTTTAACTTTGGTGCTGTAAGGAATGTAGGTGGTTCCTTGCTTGCATGAAGTTTGAAGCAGTCAAGTCACATAAGCTATATTGTGGGATGTGGTGACAGTGTGGAGCATCAGCTCTCAGACTTGTAGTGTACAAAGACTCACCAGGAAAACTTAACTAAGGTGAAGCTTCTTTTCCATCCCAAGTCAGATTCAGCAGATCATGGTAGCACAGGAAACTGCATTTTTAACAAGCACATGATTCTGATGAATGTGGGATCATGTTTTGTAAAATATGCTTTGGAGGCTGCAGGTAGAAGTCATTTGACCCTGAAACTTTAATAGCCTTGGTGGGTGAGTTTTCATGGCTCATCCTTTAACAGCAGTCACTAAGGGAACCTGAGCACTGACCATAGAACTGTGCTTTAGAAAAATAATTGAAGAATAGCAGTGTAAGATGAAGTAGATGTGTACTAATTTGTAGAAATCTGTACATCAACTATTATAAGTACTTTACCAAAAATAAGCTTAATGTTTGAAATAAATAAAAATAGAAAAAGGAGCTCCATTAAATAGAACATACCAACTTTTAAAGTTAAACTTCTAGTGTTTCTTTATCAAAGGGGTATTCGTAGACCAGGAACTAACACAAAACTCCATTCTGCATCAGCTCTATTATAATTCAGTCTAGGTGTCATTAATGAGAATGCTCTGGTTAATCTTAATTGTCATGATGATATGAGGAGATGTGATATATAAGGTATTCAAACCACGTGCGGTAAATTATTAAGCATCATTGTTAAGTAAGAGGATGGAATGAAACTGGAATGAAATAAGTCAGGCGTCTGGTCTTGGTATTCCCTGTTGTTAGTACTGGAGTATTTTACTTTTTATGTTAAAAATACAGCATACCTAACTTTCCCTCTGATATTTATGCAATATAATACACACACACACATATGTATCTATGCATGCATGTACACATACATAGAGCCATATTTGATGGCCTGAAAGGAAGAGGCCCCAAGGGCTCTTTAGTGTGCAATTAATATTTTGGTCAGAAAATCAGCAGATTGTTTCAGTATGGTTATATGTTATGACATCATATTCCAGTAAAGTCATAATGAACAGAAATTTTGTTTGTCTCTGTGGCAAACCAAAGTGAGTTTTGTAATTGTCAGCAGACCTTAGTGATTATAGTGGCGCCCACTCCCTCTACCGTAGTTAAAAGTCTGTTTAGCATTCCCATTGTGGACCTCTGTTTTCAGAAGTGTATAATTAATTGTAAACATTTGCTTTATGGTGAAAGCCTGCCATATAAGATCTCAGTCCAGGAATAAATTTCTGATTTCAGGTTGTCTGTTTTAAAGTCTTAGAGTGGAACCAGTGAAAAATATGCATAAAATTTTAGGGAGGTGGAAAAACTGAATTTTGTGGGATGTAAAGTGAAGATAGCCTGTATTCACTGTATGAGTCTGTCAAAATTTCTGTTTTATAAAGGGATCTTAAAATAAAATATAGGTAATAGGAAATTGCACCCTTCAATACACTAGTTACTATAATCAAAGAGCAAAAAAGATTGTGGTTTTTAATGCTTTTTAGTCTCTGCATGTTAAAAATCTCTTACTGTAAGTGATTTTTTCAACTTTTTAATATTTGCTAATTAAAAATGAGAACATAAGACATGTAATCAAAACATATTTAAATACTTTATCTTCAAACAAATTAATAGAAAACTGTGGGCCAAGAAAACTGACTTTAAGAATTTAAAACAGCAGTCTTTTCTTTTTTCTTTTCATACTCTGGATTTTTCCATTACATTTGACATTGGTGACTCTCCATTGCCCTGACATCATGTTGTAATTTCTCTCTAACTCTTTCATCTCCTTCACTGCTGTTGATGCTTGATCATGGGCCTCAATCAGATCCCAGCCTTAGGCTCTCTTTTTTTGTTCCTTTACACTCACCCTTTCCAGGTGCTTATCCACTCACATGGTTTCTGTTATTGCCTCCCAAATCTGCATCTTAGTACCATGTACCTTTCTAGTCCTTCACCTTCAGTAAACCTCAACTGATTAGTCCCATCTGCCAGGTGAATTATTGTACAATGGGCTTTGTCCAGTTTTTATCAGGTCGAATATACAACACTGCTACTTGGATGTCCAAAAATCATCTAACATTTAGTAGGACCTCAGTTGGACTTCTCTTTGTTTGGAAACAGGTATCTTTCAGCACTGGAGTGATTTTTAACTTAGTTTTTTAGAATTACAATTATAAATCTACCATTCCACCAAAATCGATCTGATTAATTTTGCTAAAGTGTGCAATTCAGTGGTCATAGTTCTAAGTCATTTTACCTGACCTGTGGGTAGCATTTGACACAGTTGACCCCTCCCTCCTCCTAAATACACTTTTCCCCATTTGGCTTTCAAGAAGGACACTATGCTTGTTTGGTTTTCCTCCTTCATTCCCTCCCACAGAGTTCTCTTGTCTTGTGGCTTTAAATTCCATCAATGTGGTTGATGATTCCCAAATTGTATCCCCATTTTGGACGTCTTTCCTGGAGTCCAGACTTGTAAATCTGATTGTCCATTTCACATCTCCACTTGGATATCTAATAGGTTGAATAATTGAACATCTCCAAACCAGAGCTGCTGATACCCACTTCCAACAAACCCATTCCTGTGCAGTCTTCACCAGCTTACTGCACGGTGCTCCATCTTCCAGTTGCTTTGGTCAGAAACCCGGGTGTCATCCTTAATCTCTGTGTCATATTCCATACCTAGTCCTTGGGTAAAACCCCATCATCTCTACTGTTGATAGGTATCTAGAATCCAGCTACTTCTACAAACTTCCACTGCTGCCACTGTAAATCAGGCCACTGTTACTTTCCCCCCATATTATTGCAGTAGCCTCCTAACAGAGCACCTCGCTTCTGTCGTCATTCCCTGACAGTGTGTTCTCAACATAATAAATGAGCCTTCCAAAATGAAAGTCAGATCATGTTGTGTTGCTATTCAAGACTTTCTAGTACCTGGTCATTTCACTCAGGTAAAAGTCAGATCCTTACAGTGATTTCTACGGAGGGCCCTGTGGAATCCAGTCACCTCTCCTCTTCTCTTAGCTTACCTTTCCTCACTCCCTCAATTCTAACCACACAGGCATCTTCCGAATTGCTTGAACATTCTTGGCACACTGCTGCCTCAAGGCCTTTGCACTTAGTGTTTTCTCCGCCTTAGATGCGCTGTTCCAGAAACCTGTGTAGTTTCCTCCCTCATTCAGGTCTTTTACACAATGGTCATCTTCTCAGTGAGACCCTCCCTGGCCACCCTATCTAAAACCCACCTCCCTGACACTTTTGAACCTCTCCTTTTCCTATTTAACATGTATCTCCAACATACTGGATATCCTACATATTTACCTTATTTATTATTGTCTGTCTTCCCCAGTACAATGTGTGTTTTTGTTCATTGTCCTATTTCCATGTCATATAGAAGGTACCCCATAAATAATTGAGTTCATGGATTTTATTGCAAATCCTTTTAATTTTTTCTTCTTAATTTCTCTAGGTTTGTTCTTCCTTTTTATGCCCTCATGTCTGCATCCCTGCAGCTTTCTAGTCATGCCTCCTTACCTAGTCTCATTAAACACAAACCTGCTAAAATTTTTCACCTTAAATACATTTTATTATGATTCTTTATGTGTAAGAATTGGCTTAAACTCCCTATACTTTCATGTTGAATCTGATCTCCTTATTACTTTGCAAAGTATGTATTGTCTTGGCATAGTAGCTCCATCCCTCTATCCCTCCCATTTCTTATCACACCTATCTTCTGTTAAATGCACAGTAATCTGTGTATTGTCACCTGAATAGACTTGCTTGTCTCCAGCCTCTGTAGTGGCTCCCAGACCTCAGCACCAGAACAATTTGCTCACTTCCATCAAAATCTGACTGAAATCTTCTCACCATGAAGCCTTCTGTGATATAATTAATAATTTTTACTCAATTTATGTTTAATATTTTCTAATAACATTTTTCAAAGAGAATATATGTACTCTATTGTCTATAGATATATTGACTCACATTTTATCTTTCATAAATACATTTGTGAAGTTAAAACTTTGTTGGAGTTAAGAGGGCATAGCACATCATATGGTTGGTATCATTCTACAGCAAACAAATCTTAACCATGAGTAGAGTGGTTTTATTGAGCTAACATTAATATTTTTATTTTCTTATTTTAGGTATCATTGCCCAATGCCCAAGATCTTTTATGTTCAGCTGACTGTAGGCAATAATGAATTTTTTGGGGAAGGAAAGACTCGACAAGCTGCTAGACACAATGCTGCAATGAAAGCCCTTCAGGCACTACAAAATGAACCGATTCCAGAAAAGTCACCACAGGTGTGGTATACTGTTGCATGTGACATTTCTTAGAGTTCCTCAGTAGGGTGATTGAGAAGATAAATACAAGCGCATTTTTATGAATCAAATACTCTCTTCTGATCGGGAAGAATACTAGAGTGGTGATCTAATCTGATTTGCTTCTCAGATTACCTGTACTATACTGACTCGTCTTTCTGTTAGGATGACATCACCTTTGAGAATTTTGGTTTACTTAATGGAGTTCACTTTCTATAGGAAGTAGTAATGCAGAATTTGGGGATGTGAACAATAATGAGAATGTATTCAGTTACATTTAATGCTGTATTTATTGAGCATGTTAATCTATAGTGTGTTAATCTATAATCAAGGAATGAAGCAGAGGAGATCTTTATGGATTTTTCAGTCCTATTTTATTTACATATGAGGATAATCGAGTAATTTTCACCCATTCTCATGGCTTCAGCTACTTTCTCTACTGACTTTAAAATAGTATTTCTAGTTCAGACACATCTAATAAGTCAGCTTCTTAATGAATTCTCCACTTAGTTATTTAAAACTGTACAGTCCAGCCTCTACAATTCCCCTTTCCTCAAACCTGTTGTTTTTTCCCCCTTTGAGATTTAGTCAAACAGGTATTTTTCTCCTTGTACACTTTCATTATGATTCTTACCTGTTTGCTTATCTGTTTTCCTGCTAACTTAGACTTCTTGCCTCCTGATCTCTTTATCTGTAATACCCACACAATGTCCAGCTTCGGTGAGGTCCTCCAGAAGTATGTGTTAAATAAGTGAATAAGTAAACTGGTACCAGAGTCAGAACCAGAGCTCCAAAATTCTCATTTGTATCTCATACTCTTTAAATAACTTAGCCTTCTTGGAAGATTAGGTATCATATTAGAATGCCAGTGGAGGTATTGTGTGTATAGTGAGGTGGGGAGTGGAAATCTCGAGAGTGAACTGGGTCTGGAGAATAAATTCTGAGTGTGGAAATGGTTGAGTAAAAGATTTCCACACTCAGCATTTATTCTTCTACTTCGAGGAGAAAGACTAAAAACCAAATCACAAAAAGCTGTACAGCAAAGCCCTCCACTACTGTGGTTACATAGGAACTCACAAGATAGAGCCTCTGGGTTCCTGCTTCTTGTATTTTTTAGATAGGCACTCGTGATTATAGACTGTATGTAAAGTTTGTTACAAAATAGAGATTCAGTGTCATATCCTATTGTTTTGTAATTTAGAATGGCGAATCAGGAAAAGAAATGGATGATGACAAAGATGCAAATAAGTCTGAGATCAGCTTAGTGTTTGAAATTGCTCTGAAGCGAAATATGCCCGTCAGTTTTGAGGTATGTGCTCAGTAGAGATCTTCCGTTTTTCCCTTTGCTCCTCATTATTTTGAATAAGCAAATAAAGTTAATCAATATACTAGTATCCTGAAGAGGTTAATGTTCTTCCTTATGTTCAGACTCTATCATGAAATGATGTAGGCCCTGGGGAAATAGGACTTAATATAATATCATGGCTTCCTGCTGATTTCTTTGGCTTTTCTGTATTAAGCCATTTGTATATATGATATTTAAGTTTTTATCATAAAACTTAATTTGAGTGTAAGATAATTTGTAGTGCCCTATAGGGTATTTTAAATAGGATCATATTGAAAATATTCAAGTAAATATTTAAATTAATAGCAAGACATGTGTATTGAACATCTAATTTCTTCTAAATTTGTGGAGGCCAAAATATGTTTAAATGTTGAAGTCACTAAGAAGTAATTAAGCAGCTCTCTAGTTTACAACTAGATAGGTTACAAAATAGTCATTAAAAGAGGAAAAAATATTTTAATTAATATAATACCTCCTTTATTTAGAGTTCACTACTTTTGTAACTCAGTTATCTAGAAAATAGGCAAAAATCCAGGAAATAAGCTGAGTCATGGAGTATCCTTCAAATTGTGTGACATTTACCTGTTAGAAAGTCTCACATTTTTACTCACTGGCAGGATCAACTGACCTCGACTGAGAACCTGTTTGCTTTCTTCTTAGATATAATTCTAACAAGTTGTTTAATTTCTCAGCCCACAGCAGATTGAAAGTAGCAAAATAAAGCAGGGAGAGAATATCCTTAGAGGCCTATTGGTCCCAACAAGAAATGAGAGGGAAAATACAGAAAAGCTATCAAAAAGTAACTGTATATATTCAAAAATTATTGGAACATAGGGCCTTTTAAAGGCTACAGTGAATAGGAACAGCTTAATGAGTCCTAGAAGTCCTTAGAGGCATTGTTGTAATTATCTAATGTGAGCAAGAAAGGGTTAAATATTTAGTATTATCTGTTAAGTCAGAAAGTATATACTTTTTTTTAAAATTGAGGATGTCCATCAAAGTGGTTAAAATGAACAGTTTTTGTGTTTACACTGGTAAACTTAAATTACTTAGTATGCTTATCATAAATTCCTTATACCTAGTAATGTTGGATTATTGAGATACTATGTTATTTTTTCTTTTCCTAATCGGTATTCAGTATTAGAAAATAAAATTTTAATATAATGTTAAATGCTAAAACTATTTAACTAAATAGGGCATCTTTTATAGGTCAGAATTTTGAAGGAGACTAAAGGTTTGAGCACTCAGGTTTTGGAAGACTTCCCTCCAGAGCTGGTAGAGTTTAAAGAGTACATTAATACAGGGTGTAGGAACATTCAGAGTAGACAGATTGATAATCATAATCATTACTGTAGAAAGCTAGGTATTTTTATGGCAAGTCTATTTACCTTTTAAGATATTGTCACAGAGAGTAAACATTCCTCTCTATAAAAAAAGCTATTAAGGTCTTTATTAAAAATGGGCTATTTTTCACCCATGAGCTGTTTGAGAGGCTTCCACATGCAGGACTTGTTATGGGTTACAGAATTCCAATAGACATTGCCCTTGTACTACAGTAACTTATTCTTACAGAGGAGAAAATTAAATATGTACACAATTATATACCAATTATCATTCTTGATGGCCTTGCCATCAAATCTAATATGGTATGTTTTATGTTCTTAATTTGCTGTTCTATAAGAAATAGGGTAATCATATTTAGAATTGCCTGCTTCAAGCTGGTACAACACCATTTTGATTATGAATTCAATGTATTTATTTAGGATTCTTTTCTTTCAACTTCAGTTCATTAAGCATCATAAATGAATAGTTTCTATATAATACCTTCATAATAACTTTATTAAAGAAATCTGTAATTTTGGCATAATTTTTAATTTCAGTTTTTTTTATGATAGGAACATTAAGAAAGATTCATGTTACAAGAACACACCTGAAGTGCCTATATTAAACATGTTATTTATATGTAACAGGTTATTAAAGAAAGTGGACCACCTCACATGAAGAGCTTTGTTACTCGAGTGTCAGTAGGGGAGTTTTCCGCGGAAGGAGAGGGAAACAGCAAAAAACTCTCCAAGAAGCGTGCTGCGACCACAGTCCTCCAGGAGCTCAAGAAACTGCCACCTCTTCCTGTGGTTGAGAAGCCAAAACTATTTTTTAAAAAACGCCCTAAAACTATTGTAAAGGTAAAGGTATGATTGTGAACATTGGTCTGTTTTACTAGGTAAATACATAGTAACTACAGATAAAATTTTCCCATAGGGCAGGCACCTAAACCTGTGGATTATGTACAGTCCCAGAATCAGGGTTGGATATGTGACTGTAAATTAGTAATTCCTTTTCCTTTTAGACACTTGAATACCTGCTTTTGTTCATCAAATAATAATAATATACCTATTTTTAGTGTTTATGGTAAAAACATTTCTTTCCCATTCATGATCACCTTTATCATAATTCTGTTCATGACCTTGGAAGGTAGATGATGTTACCCCTCATTTTACAAATAAGGTTTTATGAAACATGTTTAATAGCTCACTTTTATCCACCTGTCATGTGGAGCAACTGTGAACTCTTCTGATCTCTAATCCAGTGTTCTTTCTGTATCCCACACTGCTATGTACTAACTTGTTAGTTTATCATAAAATGTTAATGGGACACAGAGAAATAGTCATATGAATGACACTGATGACAGCAGCAGCAGCTAGTGTATATAAAGCTGTGTGTCAGACTTTGTTCCAGCACTTTGCGTGCTGTATCATGTTTAATCCTTAGAGCAGCTCTATGAGGTAAATAGTAGTATTTTGTTCCCATTCTTTCAGGCATGTGTACTTTGCCAAAGAAGAATACAGAGCACACAGCTTTTCAAATTGATGTGACTCTGTTAGGATCAGATTTTACCTACATTAACCAAAAAAAAAAAAGAGAGAGAGAAAGAGAGAAAGAAAAAACACAAAAAGCAAAGGCCAAAGGAATGAATGAATGGTCACTTAGTATAGGACAGTGCCTGTGAGTGCTTGATATGCCTGACATAAATGGAGCTAGATTCTGCTCCAGAGAAAGCCTTAAATTGCCACTTGTCCATTGCCATCACAGCCTCACTTATTTAGCAGACTTCTGATTGAGTTCTCTGAATCAAGGAGTATAGAAATGAAGTTTATTTTATCTTCAGTGAATTTCTTTTGTTTCAATCATGCAATGGCACAGCTGAGGTATTTCTATAGGTTTTATACCTTTATACCTTTGCTTTATTTAAAAACATGCATACATATTTATATAATAAATAGCTATACGAGTATTTGTTCTTTTTAATGAGTACTGTAATTACTTCACTGAGAAGATGTAGGTTTTGCATTCTCTGAAATAGCATTCTACATTATATGTAAGGTAGACTAAAAATAAATGCCAAATAGAGCCTCTTCTCATGAGTCATAGTGGTTCCAAGGACTGGTTTTCATTCATATGCTCTAACCACACGGTTAGAGATGAGGATATGGCTATCAAGAACATGACCTTTGTTTATAAAGTGGGAAGAATAATTGAACTTGCTTCATAGGATTGTTATGTGTTACCTGAAGTAATACATAGGATGCACTAGTATTATGATTAAATATTCATTACCAGTACGAGTATTAAGTAATAAATATTAACTCCTGATTTTTATTTAGTGCTGTCTATTCACATTTTATATGGGTATGTGTATATCCATGGTTTACTTTCTTAAATCTCTGGTTTCACCATGATGGAGGAGCAGTGCTCTACATCAGAATGGCAGCTTAAAACTAGTCATAGTAACTTCCATCTAATGAAACTGAATCTAATCTGAATAAATTAAGAAAAAAATTTTTATTTTTAAGCTTAGAAAAAAATGTATTTTTCATGAACTAACTTCATGAAATCTTTCATGAATTCCTTCATTAACTAACATTAGGTTAGAAAAAGATCTATGTATTTTTATAGTAGGATATAAATATGACTCTTGTTACTTTTAAAAACTGTATCCAGTAAAAGCAAGATTATTGTTTAACTGTTATTCCCAAGAGGAGGAGAAACTTTTTGAATTCTCATTATTATTTGCTACTACATCTAGTATATAAGCATATTATTCAAGGACTTTCTATCTACCATTCAGATCTCAGCTTAAACTTGACTTCTTCAGGGAAACCTTCTCTGATGCTCCCCCACTCCCAGATTAGGTTAGCCCCCTGCATTTTTCTGCACATACGTCACACTTGGAATTTCTTGTATACCATGTCTGTCTTATGTTAAAATAAAACCTGTAGATATCCTTTGAAATGTAAGGTTATTTTGAGAAAGCAGTATGCATACGATGAGTTGGAGTCTAGATAATTCTAACTGTGATCACACCTTACAGTGGGCCAGTAAATGGGTCAGCTTGGAATAGTTCCTCAGTTTTCAACATTTCCATCACTTCCTTCTATGTCCTATATCACTGTAGTATCTGCAGTTCCTTATATGTAGTTGACATAGAGAAAATATCTGTTGCTAATTTGTCTTGACTTTATTTAGAATATTAAAGCTAGGACATTGTCTCATTTGATCCTCCTAATCAGTCTGTGATGGAGCTGTTACCTCCATTTTACAGTTGGGGTCCTCTGTATTTAGGAATCGTACCCATGATCACATAGCAGAGTCAAGTTTTAGGTCCAGTTGTGTCTGACATCAGTGTCCATGTGAAACTGGTTGGTTGTGAACTGCTTTTGGATTTTAAGATTTACTCTGCAGAGTTACGTTGTTAAAGTGTAAGATTGCCCTGATGATGTCTTTGGGTTTATATCTTGTTTTTTAATGTAGTTCTTTTTTTATAAGAGGCTTTCCAGTGTTGGAGATACAATTTTCTGGGCACAACTGTTAGGAGACTGTCCTTACTGGTTTGTAGAATGATAATCTAAGACTTGGTATTCAAGGAGTAACTTGTATTACGAAGGATACTAACGTACCCAAGTTAATTTCAGTCACGGGAAGAAGCCAGCCATCCTTACTGTCTCAGAACTCCATTATTATCTAACTGGGCTTGTGTGTCTGGTTCTTCGTCATTGGAATCCGTATGAACAGCAGTGTCTTTGGAACTTAAAGACATTCTTTTGAAAGAGGCAAATGAAACAGGAATAAAGACAGCATATCATTGAAAGGATGTTTTTATTTGAATATCTTCATGAACTAGGCATACTTCTAGTGCTAAACTCAAAAGCTTCCCTTTACTTTTTCATTGGTATCTCAATCTTAGACCTGTAAGTTATTGTCTGTCTTTTCTTATTGGTCTTTCTTTATTTCCTTTATAATTTACTTAGTTTTCATTGTTTGGAATGTAAGTAGAAACCAGTATTTTGTCAAAAGCTAATGTGTTCCTTTTCTCTCCTCTCCCTACACCTAGCTGTTGCAGTACTGAAGTTCTCAGTCTTCTTCCTTTACTGTCTTCCTGGGCTGATCTTCATACCAGGGCCTCATTCAGTCTTTGTGTAGATGATTCCCAAATACTCTACCCTATACTACCTATTGGGCATTTTCACTTAGTATTTCACAGGCCCCTCAAACTCTGTGTCCAGAGCTCATCATGTTTCCTTCTAAACCTCTTTCTCCCTCAGCATTCCTTACTGTAGTGACTGGCACCACCGTCCAGCTGCTGAAACAGAAACCTGGGAGTCTTCTCTCTTACTTCGTTTATCCAATCAGTCATTAAATCCATTGGTTCCATCACTTAATGTTTCTTAATGTAGTCCATCTCTTTCCATCCCTCTGCCACCCTTTTGGTCCAACTCATCTCTTGCCTGAATTACTACAGTGGGTTTTTAATAGGTTATCCTCAAGTGCTTTTGACATCAAATGGTCTTTTTAAAAGTATTGTCTTTTAGAAACATCGATTAGATAATGTCATGCCTCTGCTTAAAATCTTTGACTAATTTCGCATTGCTCTTTGGATTAAGTCCAAAATCCTAAATGTAATTTAAAAGACCCTGCAGGATTTGACCCTGCAGCACCCAACTAGTTATGGTAGAGACTCAAGCAGCACCCAGAAGAGCTAAGGCTGTGCAAGGGTTCTTATATAAGTTTAGTGTAACATTTAATCTGTGACATAGTGATTATCCTTGCTCTAATACCTGCTTTAGAATAAATGTTCACAGGTGGAAACAAAAGTTCCGACCATACGATAGATGTAAAACTTCATTTCTAGGAATACTGTATGAAGAAAGTTAGTTCACATGCAGAAATCATATTTGATTTGCAGGTTTTTTGTTTTTAACTCTTTTAGAAAATACTAATAAAAGCTATATATAAACTTTATTTAAAGCAAGCTTTATTCATAAACATTTTCCCATATAAAGTTAAAAACTAGAGTGCCTTTTGAAAGGTTTATATAGAATTTATGCATAAGTTAAAAGCATACTAAGTAAAGTAGGACCTGCTGCCCAACTTGCATATAGAACATTTCTCAGTGAGGCTGAAGCTGTCTGTATGCCCCTCACTGTTAGCCTTCCTCCCCCAGGTGACCGCCTCCCCAGGTGACCACCATCAGTAGTTTAGTGTTTAACATTTCCTTACCATACAGGTTTACTACATGTTTGCTTTTCTGAAAAGTGGTTTTTGGTAAGTTTTTAAAACAGCTTTATTGGGGTATAATTGACATAGTGAACTGTACATAGTTAAAGTGTACTATTTGGTATGTTTTGGTATATGTCTGCACTTGTGAAACCATGACACAAAGTAATGAACCTTTTCATTGCTCCCAGGAGTTTTCTCATGCCCCATTTTACTCCCCTACCCTCAGTTCCCAAGCTTCTACTGTTTTTGGCCTTGCTTCTTTCACTCAGCATAACCATTTTGAGATTCATCCATCCTGTTTCATGTATGAACTGCTGGCTCTATTTTATTGCTAAGGAGTATTCTGTTGTATGCGTATGCCACCATTTATTTATCCTTTCACCCTTTGGTAGGTATTTGAGGTGTTTCTACTTTTGGGATTACATATAAAACTGCTGTGAACATTTATGTATAAGTCTTATCAGCATATGCTTTTATTTCTCTTGGGTAAATACTAAGGAGTGGAATGGATTGGTCTCTGAGTGGGTATACATTGGACATTTTAAGAAACTGCCAGTTGTTTTTCAAAGTGATTATACCATTTTCTCATTAGCCATGTGTGAGAATTCTAGTTGCTGTGCATTCTAACACATAGTTTAGTCTTCTGTGAGTTTTATGGTTTCATGACTTACATTCAGATCTTTGAACCATTTCAAGTTCACTTTTGTGTATGGAGTTAAGACAGTAATCCAGTTTCATTCTCTTACATGTAGCTTTCCAGTTTTGCCAACACCAGTTGTTGAAGAGGCTGTCTTTTCCACACTGTGTATGCATGGATCTTTTATCATATATTAATTGACCATATATGTGTGGAATTATATCTGGACTCTCTATTCTGTTCCATTGATCTGTTGGTCTGTTCCATTGGTCTGTTCTTGTGCCAGTACCAAATTATTTTGATTACTGTAGCTTTGTAGTAGAGCTTAAAGTAATCTCCCCAGCTTTGTTCTTCCTTCTCAGGATTGCTTTGCTATTTGGTGTCTTTTGTGGTTTCATATGAATTTTAGGACCATTTGTTCTAGTTTGTTGAAGAATGCTGTTGGTATTTTGTTAAAGATTGCTTTGAATCTCTAGATTGCTTTAGGCTTACTGTGATCTTAATATGCATTTTCTGACTCAATGAAATTGATTCTTTTTATATCTTTTTTCCTCTGTTAAACATATGTTCATCTCTTCTGCCCAATTTCTTTTAGATTTTCCTTTTCTTAGTAGTTTTTAAAAACATATTTTGGATGCTGGATGTACCTTAATGTAGTTATGTGTATTGCCAGTATCTCTTCCTAGTTCATGGCTTGTCTTCTCATGTTCTTTTTGGTCTGTTTTGATGAACAGAAGTTGCGAAGCAACTCTACTGTATGGAAGAGTTTAAAAGTATAGTCAACTCAATTTATCAATAATACCGCTGAGCCCTAAATCCCATAGAAGCCCAGTTTGGGGTCCATTTTATGATTTTTCTGTATAAATCTTTGTAAATGACTCTCACTATCTTCTCCAGTCACAGTTTTGGGGGCAGGGGGAGAACCACTGTTTCTTTAAAGATCCAATACCAAGTTATACAAGCATATTTTAAAATTTTTCTTAAATTGTTTTTTAGGCTGGACCAGAATATGGTCAAGGAATGAATCCCATTAGCCGCCTAGCTCAAATTCAGCAGGCCAAGAAGGAAAAGGAGCCAGATTATGTTTTGCTTTCAGAAAGAGGAATGCCTCGACGTCGGGAATTTGTGATGCAGGTATTTCTAACTTTTACATTATGACAAATTTTTTAAATTATGAAAAAATTTGAAATCTCTAGGATGGAATAGAGATAAGGGGGAAAGGCAACTAGGCATAAATAGCAGAAAGTAAAACTCTTTACACTTAAATCGTTCATTTCCTTCAGGGCCACCTACCAACTTGGTTGAAACTTTCAAGTGTTGAGGATGTGTTAGAATAGATAGGATGAGTTTTGGAAGGGCTCTAAGTTCACACAGGTTATTTACCACAGAGCTTATCATTTAGAATGCCTATCTCTAACACTGTATTACAGTTTGCAGTCAGAGTCTATTAACAGCTGGTAATAGGAGATGGACGGAATTATAAACCAAATTTAGAAGGATGGATGTAGTAGATAAAACAGGGCCAAGAGCATGAGCTTTGGGGTTATCAAGAAAATTAGGGAAAGAGAGCTACCTAGTAACCTAACTGTGGTGAGGCCTGAGGGATTCAGAACTGCTGAGAAACTTAACTGTTGTGTGGCCATGACATTGAAGAATGGTTGCTAGTGTATTGGCAGATGGGTGGAATGAAGTAGAATGTCTGAAATATCCCCCTTTTAAAACCCTACTTATCCATCTTCATTTGCCAACTCAATGTCTAGGTGTCATTAGGACCCAGAATATGGGAGAAACCTTTAATTTATTATTATGAAAATTTCAAACACATCCAAAGGTGGATATATTTAATAGTATACTATTGGAGGGTATGCCCATCATCCAAACATAACAGTTAACTTTGCCACAGTTGCTTCAACTATTTTTTGTTTGTTTTTTTATTTTGGTATCATTAATATACAATCACACGAGCAACACTGTGGTTACTAGATTCCCCCCATTATCAAGTCCCCACCACATACCCCATTACAGTCACTGTCCATCAGCGCAGTAAGATGCTATAGAGTCACTACTTGTCTTCTCTGTGCTATACTGCCTTCCCCGTGCGCCCCCCCCCACATTATATGTGCTAATCGTAATGCCCCTTAATCACCTTCTCCCTCCCTTCCCACCCCCCTACTATTGGGTTCTATTTTCTCCCTCTGACCCCTCATTCCTCCAATCCTCACTTCTTTCTTTTCCTGAAGTATTTGAAAGCTAATTGCTAACCACATGCCATTTTATTCTATAAACTTAGTATTTCCAAGAAATAGACTTCTTCTTAAATTTTTTTTACGTTAGGCATGATTCATTAGATTCATCTAATACCCGTCGATATTTAAATTATCCTTATTGTCCCAAACTGTTTTTATTGTAATTGGCCTATCAGAATAACTTTTTCCAGTCAAACTCATGAATTTCACTCTCAATATAATCGAGTTAAATTCAACAGATATTTATTACATGCTGACCATATAGTAGACATTTTATCACTTAAACCTAGTATTTCATATTGATTATCAACTTCCATGCATATCTAAGTTTCACCTTTCTTCTGTATTTATATTCTCCATATTTCTTTATGTTATAGTACCTACTACAATAGTATGTATGTAGTAGGACCTTAATAAACCTTTGATACATCTTTGCTGTCTGCCTGCCTACTGATAGCTAATATGTTTAGCTTTTGCTGAAGATGTAAATTTATGATATAGTCACAAATAAACCACTGTTGAGAACCTAGATATCCAAAGAGGGGTGAGTTCTACGGTTAGTAAACACATTATTGTCTAGGTGTCATGAGGACCCCGAACAGCCGTCTTCTGGTATTTTTACTTTGTGAAATATATGTTCCATTTTTCTTTTTAGATTCATAGCTTTGAAGAATTTTAGATGGTATTTTTTGAACTCCAAAGCTTAAAGGAAAAAAACCCCCTCAACTTCAGGCTTGTATTAGGAATAAAAACTGGCCTTGATTTTATTAAACAATTCCTTTTCTGTGGAGTGTAGAGCCCCTTGTGAAAGAAGAATTTAGAATATCTTAGGCCAGCTTCCATTTTATGGGTATTCATAAACATTCTAGTCAAATGGGAACAGTTGGCTGTGGTTTTAAATGTTTTCACATTGAATTCATATTGTTTTTCTCCCTTCTGAAAGCCCCAGTGGATTCATTATAGTATTGCAGCAACTTTATCAAAGTAAAGGCTTTTGTGTAAACTACTTAAGCAGTGTTATCATTTGTCATAATTGAATGTGGAAGTAAAAATATCTAGAAATGATATGCTTATATTTGTCTATCACAAAAAAAAAAGTAAGTTTTGTGTTATAAAATGGATGCAGTTACTGTTATTGATAACTAGATAGAAGAAAATCTCTGATAACATTATTTGGGTATTTAGTTCCAGAGTAAATTTCTTTAAACTTCAAATTATTTTTTGGAGAGGGATATTTTAATTTTTCAAGAGAAACTAATAACTAAATTGTATATCACATTCTATTGTTAATATATCATATCATGTTAATTTTTCTACCTCTGACCAAGAGTCCAGGTTTCTAAAAAGTATATAAAGCAATTTTTATCAACTTGTGACTCAGTGAAAAATAAGAAGTAAGTTTTTGCTAACTGTTATTTTAGAACTTTTATGTTAGTTTTTGAGGATTTTATTCACTTAAGTGATTTGTTTAAAGACAAAAATATAGCAATCTTAAATTTACTGCATAGCAAAATCATTGAGCTTCTTTGCAAATTAACATTTGAATATAAAAAATGTTACTTATAATAGTTAAAAAACTTGTTAACTTCATAGGAGGATGACTTATGAAGTTACATACTTACTTGACTTTTATAATGATGTGGTTTTTTTTCTTGGGTGACTGTTGTACTTGTTGACAGGGAATGAAAGTCATTCAGTACAGTGGTCTTTTCCATTACTAACAAATAACTCTGGGGGTAACTGCTCACAAGCCATTTGACCATATAACTGTAAACTTGTGTGAGGAATGGGATGGATAAATGGGAAAAATGAATCTGGAAGCACCTATTTATAAATAAGTCTTAAAGGTGTCAAAGTGGGCCAGACACAGATCCAAGGTGAATGCTGAAATGGGAACATTACCCAAGATCAGAAGCCTGGAGCCAGTGGTCATCAGGTGTGGGTATAAATGAGATTTAGGGATGAAGCAACTAAAGAATAAGAGTGAGTGAGGCATAAATAGCACGTAAAAATAGATGAAACATTTTCTGCTGCTCAGTGATCTTTTGCTTCCATTTACTTTGGCAAGTCCTTTGACCCTCAGAGCGGTAGAGGAAGCTTCTGACGTAGCTGGCATGCTCTTTTAGTTAGCAAGCATTCCAGCAACAACACAAGGGCTGTGAAGCTGGAGAACAAACCAAGCACTGGAAAAAATAACAGGTAGCCGAGGCTGCCTCTAAGCTAGGGGTTCAAGCACATTACACGTAGGGCCTGTTGTGTTCAGGTCAGCTGCAAGCCAGCATATGGGAGGTGGTGTGTGTGTGTGTCCAGCTTCAGGGGCTTCAGGGATCTGCCGTGAAGAGTGTCAGTGCTTCTCAGTGAGGCCATAGACTACTGCTAATTTTTCATAATGTGGTGGTTTCTGGTTTCAGAAGAGAAAGCAGTGAAATGTTTCAAAAATGTTGTACAAATTTGAGGATTAGTATTTGTGATAGTTGGTACAGAAATTATGAATACATTTTTACTATTTCATACACTGTACTTTGTCATTTAGTTTACCTTGACCAAAATTCTGCTACAAAGAGTGCAATTTTTTGTCATATAATTTGTACATTGTTTATATTTCTTAAGTTTGTATTACTATTTTTTACTTCTGTCATATATCCCTAGTTCCTTAAAAGTAGCTGGTTCACCAAAGCTTAAAAGTAGTGATGGAAATAGTAACACAAATAAAACAAATATGGATACCAGATGGAAATCTACATGTTCTGAGACAAGTGAAATAGCCAGTGTTATGATTTCATACAAGAGCTAAAAAAGGAAAATATGGGTAGAATTGTCATGCTTTATATCTGAAAACTGGATTTAGTTGTACCATGTATCCAGTCATTGCTAATACCCAGTACAATATACTGTCATTGTGAAATTTTATTAAAGTGACATGAATCTACTAAAGCTTACAGATTTTTTTTTAAACAAAGTACTGTGACATCTGGTAAGCAGTCCAAATTTTCAGATATAGATTTCCTGTTCAGCAATCTTGCTCATTTTTCTATTAGTTTTAAAAAATGATTTATAGGAATCCACTATATATCCTGGAATGTGAGTCTTTTGCAGTTATATGGCATTTCAAATATCTTCTCTTATGTAGTAACTTTACTTTTTTCATGATGCTTTTGAGGGAGAAAAGTAATTAATTTTAATAAAGTCAAATTTACCTGTCTTTTCCCTTATTTTAACTTTATAATAAGTCTAGCTTTCCAGAAGAATAATGCTGTCACCTTGTTCTTTCTCAAAATGATCTTGGCTTCTCTTAGCACTTTGTATTTCCATGTAAATTTTGAAATCAGCTTGTTAAGTATGTAAAATATATGTGTGGGATTTGGATAAGAATTCATTGAATTTATAGGTCAATTTGAAGAGACTTGATATTATTATATGAGCTTTCAATACATGAGTATGGCATATGTCTATGAAGTTTATCTTAATTTTTCTTAATGCTTATTGTTTTCTGTATAAAGATCTTAAATATAGGTATTTGATGTTCATTTGATGTAAATGATTTCTTTTTACTAAAGTATCATTGATACATAATCTTAGGAAGGTTTCACAAACATTCACCATTCAGCCATATTATCGAGCATTCACCCATATTATCAAGACCTCACCCCCTCCATTGCAGTCACTGTCTATCAATGTAGTAAGATGTATAGAGTCATTAATTGTATTCTCCATGCTGTACTACTGTCCCAGTGACCTACCTATATTGTGATTGTGAATTATAGTGCCCCTTAATCCCATTCTCCCTCTCCATTGACCCTCCCCAGCACTCCCCTTTGGTGACCACTAGTCCCTTCTTGATGTCTGTGAGTCTACTGCTTTTTTGTTCTACTGTTTTGCTTTGTTTTTATACTCCACAAATGAGTGAAGGCATTTGGTATTTGTCTTTCTCCACCTGGCTTATTTCAGTGAGCATAATGCTCTCTAGCTCCATCCATGTTGTTGCAAATGGTAGGATTTCCTTTTCTTTTCATGGCTGAATAATACACCATTGTGTATATGTACCACATCTTTATCCATTCATCTATTGATGGACACTTAGGTTGCTTCTATATCTTGGCTACTGTAAATAGTGCAGCAGTAAACACAGTTGTGCGTATTTCTTTTTGAATCAGGCATCTTTTCTTCAGGTAAATTCCTAGGACTGGGTCAAATGGTATTTCTGTTTTTACTCTTTTGAGGAACCTCCATATTGCTTTCCACAATGGTTGAACTAATTTACATTTCCACCGACAGTATAGGAGGGTTCTCCTGTCTCTGCATCCTTGCCAGCATTTGTTGTTTATGTCTTTATGATTTTGGCCATCCTAACTGGCGTGAGATGATATCTCATTGTGGTTTAAATTTGCATTTCCCTGATGATTAGCAATGTGGAGTATCTTTTCATGTGCCTGTTGTTCATCTGAATTTCTTCTTTGGAGAAGTGTCTGTTTGGATCCTCTGCCCATTTTTCAATTGGGTTATTTGTTTTTTGGGTGTGGAGGTATGTGAGTCCTTTATATATTTTGGATGTTACCACCCTTTTTCGGATAAGTCTT
This sequence comes from Manis pentadactyla, assembly GCF_030020395.1. NCBI lineage: Eukaryota > Metazoa > Chordata > Mammalia > Pholidota > Manidae > Manis > Manis pentadactyla. The sequence goes on from NC_080021.1 coordinate 63,818,827, forward strand.
TTATGAATATATTCTCCCATACTGTAGGATGCCTTTTTGTTCTGCTGATGGTATCCTTTGCTGTATAAAAGCTTTTTAATTTGATGTAGTCCCCCTTGTTCATTTTTGCTTTTGTTTCCCTTGCCCAGGGAGATGTGTTCAGGAAAAAGTTGCTCATGTTTATGTCCAACAGATTTTTGCCTGTTTTCTATGAGTTTTATGGTTTTGTGACTTACATTCAGATCTTTGATTCATTTTGAGTTTACTTTTGTATATGGAGTTAGACAGTAATCCAGTTTCATTCTCTTACATGTAGTTGTCCAGTTTTGCTAACACCAGTTGTTGAAGAGGCTGTCATTTCCCCATTGTATATCCATGACTCTTTTATCATATATTAATTGACCATATATGTGTGGGTTTATATCTGGGCTCTCTATTCAGTTCCATTTATCTAAAGGTCTGTTCTTGTGCGAGTACCAAATTGTTTTAGGGATGATGGCCATTTTGACAATATTAATTCTTCCTGTCCATGAGCATGGGATAGGTTTCCATTTATTGGTGTCTTCTTTAATTTCTCGCATGAGTGTCTTGTAGTTTTCAGAGTAGAGGTCTTTCATTTTCTTGGTTAGGGTTAGTAAATGATATCTTTTAATATTTTTCATTTTCTACTTGATTGTTCATGGAATGTAGAAATGCAGCTGGCTTTTGTATATAACCCTTTATAGAGAGAGAACTTAATATACTCTCATAAATTCTTAAAATTAATCTGTAGATCTTCTTGGGTTTCCTATATAAGTATCATATCTGCAGGTACTGACAGTTTGTTTTTATAGTTCCAATTCTTAAACCTTTTGTTTTTCTTGCCTTATTGTTCTGTCCTGGATTTGTAGTAAAATGTTAAATACTCGTAAAAGTAGAGGGCACTCTTGTCTTGTTTTTAATTTCACAATTACAACATTAAGTATAACATTTGCTGAGTTGTAGGTTTTTTGCAGAATGCCTTTAGCATATTAAGGAATTTCCCTTTCCCTAAATTTGCTATGAGTTTTTATTATGTATGGATGTTGAGTTTCATGAAGTGCTTTTGCTCCATTTATTAGGGTGACTGTATGGTCTGTCTCCTCAACCTATTAATATGGAAGATTCCAATGATCGGTTATGTTTGATTTTTGAAGGTTAGACCAACTCTGCATTTCTGGAATAAACCTAATTTCATCATGAGTATTCTTTCTATATATTGCTTAGTGTAGTTTATTATTATATGGTTTAAACTTAGGCATTTATGTTCATGAGTGAAACTGGTCTGTAAATGTCTTTTCTTATACTGTTCTTGGATTTTGTAATCAAAGTGATGCCTTACTGGATAATTGGGGACTGGTTCCTTTTTTTCTATTCTTGAATGAAGTTCTGTAAGTGTAGCATTACTTGTCCATAATTATTAGGCAGAAGTTTTCTTTATGGAAAAGTTTTTAATTATGGTTTTAATTTCTTATTAGTTATGGGCCTGTATAGTTAGGGATTTATTCTGTTCCAGTTTTGGTAGTTTGTGTCATCTATCAATTTTTCCATTTTATCTAAATAATTATTTTTAAAATTAGCTAAAATACTCAATGTCTTATTTCATAATGCTATAGAAGGTAAATTCATCTCCCATTTTCATTATTATTTGTGTCTTTTCATGTTTCCTTGATCAGTCTTACCTTTAGTTTATTAGTCTTTCAGGGAACCAAGTTTCTGCTTTTTGAAGTTCTCAGTTGTACTTTATTTCTGTTTCCTTAATTTCTGTTTTTGTCTTTATTCTTCTCTTTTCTTTGGGTTTATTTTGCTAATAAATTCTTGAGATGGATGTTCAGCTCATTACTTTCCTGCTTTTAAGCTTTTTTGGCTATATTTTTTTCTTCTAAATCCTTCTTTGCTCCATCCTTCAAGTTTGATATATTGTATTTCCGTTATTTAAAACATTTTCTGATTTCCACTGGGATTTCTTCTGTTGCGTGTATTTAGTGGCATTGTTTAATTTCCAGAGTTGTGAATATCTTGTTGTCTGCTTCTTTGATCACTTATTGAGACCAGTGTATAAAAACAAATCCCACTTATGTTGTACATTTTCTATTTCTGCTTGTAATCTTATCCTTTATTGCTTTCTAATTTACTTTTTATACTTGTATTACTCTTGGCACATGTATCTCTAACAGAGCATTACCCAACTTAGAAAATGTACATGTGGATATAAGATGGCTGATACATATTTATATATAGGTGTATATATACATGTATGTGTCAACAGTTCACAAAAAATAGCTGTGGAACAGTTATGATAAAAGCTGTATTTATTGAGCATCTATGATTTGTTATACACCATAGTTTACATATACTTTCTTGTTTAGTTTTCAAAGCAACACTTTGAGGTAGTTGTATTATCCCTCTTTTACTAGTGAAAAAAACTGAGGCTTAGAAATTTTGAACAGTTTGAAACAGTTCATACATCTAGGAAGCAGTTGAGTTGAATTTCATACCCAAATCTGACTGGAAATCTTTGTTCCTAACCACATTATTGTACTAATCCTTGTATATTCTCTTAAGGAACTACACTTGACCCTTGAACAGTGCAGAGGTTAAGGGTGTTAACACCTCCCCCAGCACCCACAGGTGAAAATCCGTGTATAACTTTGACTCCCCCCAAAACTTAATTACTAATAGCCTCCTGTTGACTAGAAGTCCTACCAATAACATAAACAGCGGGTTAACACATATTTTATATGTTATATGGAGTATATATTTTATTCTTAAAATAAAATAACCCAAGAGAAAAAGAAATGTTTTCCAAATTGTCACAAATCTCCAAAAAATTCACATATAAGTGGACCCATGCAGTACAAAATCATGTTGTTCAAGGGTCACCTGTATTTAATATATACCTTTTTAAACTTGGAGGCAATATGAGCATTGTTTTAAATGGCACCAACATGAATTTCAGACTTTTAGTTTAATAATTTAAATAATACTACATGTAGTCATGACCAACAAGAACTCTTTAACATGAATTTTATTTTTCTCCTTCCATAAATAATACAAGTTTATTGTTTAAAAAAATCAAATAATAAAGAAATATGTAAGGAAGTAAAAATCTTCCAGGAATCTGTCATCCTTCTGTAACTCCCACTAACATTTTGAAAACTCCCATTTCCATATTTTGCTCCATGTATATTTTCCTCCAGGTATATTTTCTTTTTTTTTTTTTTTCTTTTTTTTAAATAATTATTTTCTATTGCAGGGTAGTTGATGCACAGTATTACATTACATTAGTTTCAAGTGAACAACACAGTGGTAAAACATTTATATACATAATTCTAGGTTCCAGCTATCACCCTACCAAGCTGTTACAATATCTTGACTATATTCCTTATGCTATACATTACATCCCGGTTACTTATTTATTTTACCATTGGAAGTCTGTCCTTTTTTTTTAAATTTTTTCTTTTGTTTTTTGTTTTTTGTTTTTTGTGAGGGCATCTCTCATATTTATTGATCAAATGGTTGTTAACGACAATAAAATTCTGTATAGGGGAGTCAATGCTCAATGCACAATCATTAATCCACCCCAAGCCTAATTTTCGTCAGTCTCCAATCTTCTGAGGCATAACAAACAAGTTCTTACATGTAGAACAAATTCTTACATAATGAATAAGTTACATAGTGAACAGTACAAGGGCAGTCATCACAGAAACTTTCGGTTTTGCTCATGCATTATGAACTCTAAACAGTCAGTTCAAATATGAATACTCATTTGGTTTTTATACTTGATTTATATGTGGATACCACATTTCTCTCTTTATTATTATTATTTTTAATAAAGTGCTGAAGTGGTAGGTAGATACAAGATAAAGGTAGAAAACATAGTTTAGTGTTGTAAGAGAGCAAATGTAGATGAACAGGTGTGTGCCTGTAGACTATGTGTTAATCCAAGCTAGACCAGGGCAATAAAACATCCACGTATGCAGAAGATTTCTCTCAGAACAGGGGGGGTGAGGTTCTAAGCCTCACCTCTGTTGATCCCCAATTTCTCACCTGATGGCCCCCCTGCGACTGTGCCTGTCTTAGGTTGTTCCTCCCTTGAGGAATCTTACCCGTCTCTGGCTAACCAGTCATCTTCCAGGGCCATACAGGGAAATGTGCAGTTGGTAAGTGAGAGGGAAGCCTTATTGTTTGAAAAGGTGAGCTTTTTACTTCTTTGCATATTTATGCCCTGTGGCTTCTGTGCCCAGCATTTGTCTTGAGGTATCTTTACCACTTGGAAGAATTATGATACTCGGTAAATTTGATATGAGGCACGAATTCTATTTAAGGGTTGTAATTAGGAAGGAAGAAGAAAAGCTATAGAAGTAGCAGGCGGAAGAAAACATGCGAAGATTGATTATTTCTTTGACATATCTTCTTGTAGAGTAACTTCAGCATGTATAGGTTTTAAGCTACTACTTAAATTGCTCACACACATTAACATAATAGGAGTATAGTTACATAACCAAAGCATATCTGTAATTACCAGCCATCTCCAGTGAAACCAAGAAAACCAGTTAGGCACCTTAGGCATTTGTAAAAACTTATCTATGATATGGTGGATATTGTCCAACTGAACTTGAACAGTCTGAGAGAAATCAGACAAATTAAAACAACCCATTCCTGGGGAATGTTCACATCCCATATGTTCTTTTAACAGTAAATAGTCTGTAGTTGTAAGACTTTGGAGCGCTACAATTTGCACTTCTCCAAATTCTTGGTTGAGTTCCAACAGTATAGATCCAGTCAAATTTGTTGTTTTACTGTATGCACAGGCCAGCTTAGATATATCTCCTTCCTCATTCCCATGGCAAGTTCAGGAACTGGTGGGATGAGTGCATCTACAGCTGTAGCAGTGCGTGGATCTTTGTTGGGGTTTTTTGATGATCATCTTCTGGCATGAGTCTTCCAGAGAGTGCTGGTGTTGGAAGTTCTTTTTCATATCGTATCTTAGTTCATTTTCGGGGTAGGCCAATTAGGCTTTGATCCTCTGTATAAACACAAACAGACCCTTTGCCTACACTTTTATATGCCCTTTATACCCTTGTGTAGAACTCATTGGAGGTTACCACACAGGAACTGCCCTTTTTTTTTTTTTTTTTGCTTTGTTTTTGGTATCACTAATCTACACTTACATGACGAATATTATATTTACTAGGCTCTCCCCTATACCAGGTCTCCCCTACAAACCCCTTTACAATCACCGTCCATCAGCATAGCAAAATGTTGTAGAATCACTACTTGCCTTCTCTGTGTTGTATAGCCCTCCCTTTTCTCCTACCCCCCCATGCATGTTAATCTTAATACCCCCCTACTTCTCCCCCCCTTATCCCTCCCTACCCACCCATCCTCCCCAGTCCCTTTCCCTTTGGTACCTGTTAGTCCATTCTTGAGTTCTGTGATTCTGCTGCTGTTTTGTTCCTTCAGTTTTTCCTTTGTTCTTATATTCCACAGATAAGTGAAATCATTTGGTATTTCTCTTTCTCCGCTTGGCTTGTTTCACTGAGCATAATACCCTCCAGCTCCATCCATGTTGCTGCAAATGATTGGATTTGCCCTTTTCTTATGGCTGAGTAGTATTCCATTGTGTATATGTACCACATCTTCTTTATCCATTCATCTATTGATGGACATTTAGGTTGCTTCCAATTCTTGGCTATTGTAAATAGTGCTGCAATAAACATAGGGGTGCATCTGTCTTTCTCAAACTTGATTGCTGCGTTCTTAGGGTAAATTCCTAGGAGTGGAATTCCTGGGTCAAATGGTAAGTCTATTTTGAGCATTTTGATGTACCTCCATACTGCTTTCCACAATGGTTGAACTAACTTACATTCCCACCAGCAGTGTAGGAGGGTTCCCCTTTCTCCACAGCCTCGCCAACATTTGTTGTTGTTTGTCTTTTGGATGGCAGCCATCCTTACTGGTGTGAGGTGATACCTCATTGTAGTTTTAATTTGCATTTCTCTGATAATTAGCGATGTGGAGCATCTTTTCATGTGTCTGTTGGCCATCTGTATTTCTTTTTTGGAGAACTGTCTGTTCAGTTCCTCTGCCCATTTTTTAATTGGGTTATTTGTTTTTTGTTTGTTGAGGCGTGTGAGCTCTTTATATATTCTGGACGTCAAGCCTTTATCGGATGTGTCATTTTCAAATATATTCTCCCATACTGTAGGGATCCTTTTTGTTCTATTGATGGTGTCTTTTGCTGTGCAGAAGCTTTTCAGCTTAATATAGTCCCACGTACTCATTTTTGCTGTTGTTTTCCTTGCCCTGGGAGATATGTTCAAGAAGAGGTCACTCATGTTTATGTCTAAGAGGTTTTCGCCTATGTTTTCTTCTAAGAGTTGAATGGTTTCATGGCTTACATTCAGATCTTTGATGCATTTTGAGTTTACTTTTGTATATGGGGTTAGACAATGGTCCAGTTTCATTCTCCTACATGTAGCTGTCCCGTTTTGCCAGCACCACCTGTTGAAGAGACTGTCATTTCCCCATTGTATGTCCATGGCTCCTTTATCAAATATTAATTGACCATATATGTCTGGGTTAATGTCTGGATTCTCTAATCCGTTCCATTGGTCTGTGGCTCTGCTCTTGTGCCAGTACCAAATTGTCTTGATTACTATGGCTTTATAGTAGAGCTTGAAGTTGGGGAGTGAGATCCCCCCTACTTTATTCTTCTTTCTCAGGATTGCTTTGGCTATTCGGGGTCTTTGGTGTTTCCATATGAATTTTTGAATTATTTGTTCCAGTTCATTGAAGAATGTTGCTGTTAGTTTCATAGGGATTGCATCAAATCTGTATATTGCTTTGGGCAGGATGGCCATTTTGACGATATTAATTCTTCCTAGCCACGAGCGTGGGATGAGTTTCCATCTGTTAGTGTCCCCTTCAATTTCTCTTAAGAGTGACTTGTAATTTTCAGAGTATAAGTCTTTCACTTCTTTGGTTAGGTTTATTCCTAGGTATTTTATTTTTTTTTGATGCAATTGTGAATGGAGTTGTTTTCCTGATTTCTCTTTCTGTTGGTTCATTGTTAGTATATAGGAAAGCCACAGATTTCTGTGTGTTGATTTTGTGTCCTGCAACTTTGCTGTATTCCGATATCAGTTCTAGTAGTTTTGGGGTGGAGTCTTTAGGGTTTTTTATGTACAGTATCATGTCATCTGCAAATAGTGATAGTTTAACTTCTTCTTTACCAATCTGGATTCCTTGTATTTCTTTATTTTGTCTGATTGCCGTGGCTAGGACCTCCAGTACTATGTTAAATAACAGTGGAGAGAGTGGGCATCCCTGTCTAGTTCCCGATCTCAGAGGAAATGCTTTCAGCTTCTCGCTGTTCAATATAATGTTGGCTGTGGGTTTATCATAGATGGCCTTTATTATGTTGAGGTACTTGCCCTCTATTCCCATTTTGCTGAGAGTTTTTAACATGAATGGATGTTGAACTTTGTCAAATGCTTTTTCAGCATCTATGGAGATGATCATGTGGTTTTTGTCTTTCTTTTTGTTGATGTGGTGGATGATGTTGATGGACTTTCGAATGTTGTACCATCCTTGCATCCCTGGGATGAATCCCACTTGGTCATGGTGTATGATCCTTTTGATGTATTTTTGAATTCGGTTTGCTAATATTTTGTTGAGTATTTTTGCATCTACGTTCATCAGGGATATTGGTCTGTAGTTTTCTTTTTTGGTGGGGTCTTTGCCTGGTTTTGGTATTAGGGTGATGTTAGCTTCATAGAATGAGTTTGGGAGTATCCCCTCCTCTTCTATTCTTTGGAAAATTTTAAGGAGCATGGGTATTATGTCTTCCCTGTATGTCTGATAAAATTCCAAGGTAAATCCATCTGGCCCGGGGGTTTTGTTCTTTGGTAGTTTTTTGATTACCGCTTCAATTTCGTTGCTGGTAATTGGTCTGTTTAGATTTCCTGTTTCTTCCTGGGTCAGTCTTGGAAGGTTATATTTTTCTAGTAAGTTGTCCATTTCTCTTAGGTTTCCCAGCTTGTTAGCATATAGGTTTTCATAGTATTCTCCAATAATTCTTTGCATTTCCGTGGGGTCCGTCGTGATTTTTCCTTTCTCATTTCTGATACTGTTGATTTGTGTTGACTCTCTTTTCCTCTTAATAAGTCTGGCTAGAGGCTTATCTATTTTGTTTATTTTCTCGAAGAACCAGCTCTTGGTTTCATTGATTTTTGCTATTGTTTTATTCTTCTCAATTTTATTTATTTCTTCTCTGATCTTTATTATGGCCCTCCTTCTGCTGACCTTAGGCCTCGTTTGTTCTTCTTTTTCCAACTTCGATAATTGTGACATTAGACCATTCATTTGGGATTGCTCTTCCTTTTTTAAATATGCTTGGATTGCTATATACTTTCCTCTTAAGACTGCTTTTGCTGTGTCCCACAGAAGTTGGGGCTTAGTGTTGTTGTTGTCATTTGTTTCCATATATTGCTGGATCTCCATTTTGATTTGGTCATTGATCCATTGATTATTTAGGAGCGTGTTGTTAAGCCTCCATGTGTTTGTGAGCCTCTTTGCTTTCTTTGTACAGTTTATTTCTAGTTTTATGCCTTTGTGGTCTGAAAAGTTGGTTGGTAGGATTTCAATCTTTTGGAATTTTCTGAGGCTCTTTTTGTGGCCTAGTATGTGGTCTATTCTGGAGAATGTTCCATGTGCACTTGAGAAGAATGTATATCCCGCTGCTTTTGGATGTAGAGTTCTATAGATGTCTATTAGGTCCATCTGTTCTACTGTGTTCTTCAGTGCTTCCGTGTCCTTACTTATTTTCTGCCCAGTGGATCTATCCTTTGGGGTGAGTGGTGTGTTGAAGTCTCCTAGAATGAATGCATTGCAGTCTATTTCCCCCTTTAGTTCTGTTAGTATTTGTTTCACACATGCTGGTGCTCATGTGTTGGGTGCATATATATTTAGAATGGTTATATCCTCTTGTTTGACTGAGCCCTTTATCATTATGTAGTGTCCTTCTTTATCTCTTTTTACTTTCTTTGTTTTAAAGTCTATTTTGTCTGATATTAGTACTGCAACCCCTGCTTTCTTCTCACTGTTGTTTGCTTGAAATATGTTTTTCCATCCCTTGACTTTTAGTCTGTACATGTCTTTGGGTTTGAGGTGAGTTTCTTGTAAGCAGCATATAGATGGGTCTTGCTTTTTTATCCATTCTGTTACTCTGTGTCTTTTGATTGGTGCATTCAACCCATTAACATTTAGGGTGACTATTGAAAGATATGTACTTATTGCCATTGCAGGCTTTAAATTCGTGGTTACCAAAGGTTCAAGGTTAGCCTCTTTAGTATCTTACTGCCTTACTTAGCTCACTTATTGAGCTGTTAAATACACTGTCTGGAGATTCTTTTCTTCTCTCCCTTCTTGTTCCTCCTCCTCGATTCTTCATATGTTGGGTGTTTTGTGCTGTGCTCTTTCTCGGAGTGCTCCCATCTAGAGCAGTCCCTGTAAGATGTTCTGTAGAGGTGGTTTGTGGAAAGCAAATTCCCTCAGCTTTTGTTTGTCTGGGAATTGTTTAATCCCACCGTCATATTTGAATGATAGTCGTGCTGGATACAGTATCCTTGGTTCAAGGCCCTTCTGTTTCATTGTATTAAATATATCATGCCATTCTCTTCTGGCCTGTAGGGTTTCTGTTGAGAAATCTGACGTTAGCCTGATGGGTTTCCCTTTATAGGTGACCTTTTTCTCTCTAGCTGCCTTTAACACTCTTTCCTTGTCCTTGATCTTTGCCATTTTAATTATTATGTGTCTTGGTGTTGCCCTTCTTGGATCCTTTCTGTTGGGGGTTCTGTGTATTTCCGTGGTCTGTTCGATTACTTCCTCCCCCAGTGTGGGGAAGTTTTCAGCAATTATTTCTTCTAAGATACTTTCCATCTCTTTTCCTCTCTCTTCTTCTTCTGGGACCCCTATAATACGGATATTGTTCCTTTTGGATTGGTCACACAGTTCTCTTAATATTGTTTCATTCCTGGAGATCCTTTTGTCTCTCTCTATGTCAGCTTCTATGCGTTCCTGTTCTCTGATTTCAATTCCATCAATGGCCTCTTGCATTCTATCCATTCTGCTTATAAACCCTTCCAGAGTTTGTTTCATTTCTGCGATCTCCTTTCTGGCATCTGTGATCTCCCTCCGGACTTCATTCCATTTCTCTTGCGTATTTCTCTGCATCTCTGTCAGCATGTTTATGATTCTTATTTTGAATTCTTTGTCAGGAAGACTGGTTAGGTCTGTCTCCTTCTCTGGTGTTGTCTCTGTGATCTTTGTCTGCCTGTAGCTTTGCCTTTTCATGGTGATAGGAGTAGTCTGCAGAACTGGGACGAGTGACGGCTGGAAGGACTTCCCTTCTTGTTGGTTTGTGGCCCTCCTCTCCTGGGAGAACAGCGACCTCTAGTGGCTTGTGCTGGGCAGCTACGCGCAGACAGGGTTTCTGCTTCCTGCCCGGCTGCTATGGAGTTAATCTCCGCTGTTGCTGTGGGCGTGGCCTGGTTCGGACCTTTGCTCCAAAGTGGTGGAGTCGCGTTGGAGCAGGAGCTGCCGGGAGGCTATTTATCTCCGTAAGGGGCCTCCCTGTTCCCTGCAGCCCAGGGGTTAGGGTGCCCAGAGATCCCCGGATTCCCTACCTCTGGATTAAGTGACCCACCCTGCCCCTTTAAGACTTCCAAAAAAACAAAACAACGACCACCAAAAAAAAAAAAAAGAAAAATTTTTTTAATTAAAAAAAAAAAAATGTTTTTAATTAAAAAAAAATAAAATAAAATAAAAAGGTGGTCGTTCGTTTTTCTTTATTCTCCGGTGCCAGCCTCAGGCCTCTGCTCACCGGTCTTTCTGCCCTGTGTCCCTAGTATTGGGGTCCCTATCCCTTTAAGACTTCCAAAAAGCGCTCGCCAAAACAAAACAGCAAAAAAGCAAAAAAAAAAAATGGTCGCGTGCTTTTCTTATGTCCTCTGGCGCCCGGCCTCCAGTGCCCGCTCACTGTTCTTGCTGCCCTGTTTTCCTAGTATTGAGCGCCCTGCACTCTGGCCCGGATGGCTGGGGCTGGGTGTTCGGCAGCCCTGTGCTCCGTCTCCCTCCCGCTCTGCCTATTCTTCTCCCACCAGGAGCTGGGGGGAGGGGCGCTCGGCTCCCGCGGGGCCGGGGCTTGTATCTTACCCCCTTCGCGAGGCGCTGGGTTCTCTCAGGTGCGGATGTGGTCTGGATATTGTCCTGTGTCCTCTGGTCTTTATTCTAGGAAGGGTTGTCTTTGTTATATTTTCATAGATATATGTGGTTTTGGGAGGAGATTTCCGCTGCTCTACTCACGCCGCCATCTTCTGCCCCTCCTCTATATATATTTTCTTTTTTTAAAAAATTTTTTATTAAGGTATGATTGACATACACTCTTATGAAGCTTTCACATGAAAAAACAATGTGGTTACTACATTTACCCATATTATCAAGTCCCCACTTATACCCCAATGCAGTCACTGTCCATCAGTGCAGCAAGATGCCACAGATCTACTATGTCCCTTCTCTGTGCTACACTGTTCTCCCCATGATTCCCCCGCACCACATGTACTAAACATAATACCCCTCAGTCCCATTCTCCCTCCCTCCCCACCAGCCCTCCCACACCCCTCCCCTTTGGTAACCACTAGTTCATTCTTGGTCCAGGTATATTTTCACATGTGTTTATAGTATTACATAAATGATATCTTAATCACTGTTTTTACTGTGGACTAAACTTTACATTTTTGAATGCTAGAGAGAAGAACACATTGCTTCATTGTTTTAAGAAATTCCTGTCTACTAAAGCAAGTATCATTAATTTTGTATTTTAATCTTGTCAGGTCAAGGTAGGCAGTGAAGTTGCTACTGGAACAGGACCTAATAAAAAGATAGCCAAAAAAAATGCCGCAGAAGCGATGCTGTTACAGCTTGGTTATAAAGCGTCCACTGGTCTTCAGGATCAGCTTGACAAGGTGAGAGTTAAGTTTATATGCATGGGTCCTATCCTGTCAGAATATCAAATGATGATTAGATTCTGTTCCAACATTCCTTGCCTCTGAATAATGTCTTAACTGGTGTTAAAGTAGACGTCAAGCTTTAATTTCTCTCTAAGTCAGTACTTTATATCTTTAAAGATAGATTCTCAAGGTATAAAATAACATCTGTTTATGGGATCAAGATGAAATATTAATTATAGTAATAAATCAGCAAATACTAAAATTTTATTGTATGGTTGTAATATTTTATAAAATATCAATTTAATAATTTTAAGCATTTTAACTGATGATTTATTCCATGTAGACAGTTTTAATTTGTGCTTAAGAACAGAAGTTGTTTGCTTTTATTTCGGTAATACAGCTGAAAACTCTGGAAATAAGATCCTGAATTATCCCTTTTGGGCAAAAACTATATTGGACAGACACTCCATAAACTAATTTTTCTGTTTACTTTATATTTAAAGGTAAACTCAGAGGGTGTTTATTTTCTGCCAAGATTTATGTTCATGGTCCCCTGTTTCTTCTGCAGCAGTTAATGACATCATTAACACCTACCTCTGTTGTAAGAAAAGCAGAGAACCCTGAATTCAGGACTTGGCAGATAATTTGGGAGGAACTGGCTTGATTTCATTTTGTATTAAATTATCATTTTATCTATGCATATAGAAACTTTTTACTAAACATTTTGTTTGTATGAAAATTCACAAAACAGGCTTAATAATTATATCTGTCAAAAGCAGAATGCTTTTTTCCATGCCATTCTCTCATATAAGATTCTGTTTCAGAAATACGTTGTTTCTACAGGAGCACAGTTCTGAAGAAAATCATGTATTAAATAACATTTAGATGTAATTAAGGAAACTGTGAATAACTAGGCAGTTATTTTGAGTGATTAAAAAATTATTTGTCTGTGTGGTATTGCTAAAGATTTCAATTCTGTTTTTATAACCTGGCTAGTCAATGCTTTTTCTTCTTTTAGAAGTGTTTGTAACATGAAACCTCACATGTGTTCACGTTTTGGTAGTTCTTACATTATGATATGTTGTTTTAACACGTTTATACTGACTTAAAACTGGTGAGTGATGTATAAAAATATGTCAGAATAAATCTCCTCATAGACATTTATTTGTATGTTAAGTGAAAACAAAACAGAATAAAAAACCAGTATTAATTTCATTAATTCAAAAAACATTTTTTGCATACCCACTATTATTAGTCAAGGTTCACCAGAGAAACAAGAGCCCAACAGGATACATGTATATGTGTGTGTGTGTGTGTGTGTGTATGTGTACATATACATACATACCCACATCATACACAGAGACTTATTTTAAGGAATTGCCCCATGTAGTTGTGGTGGGCTTGGCTAATTCAAAGTATGATGAGAAAACCAGCAGGCTAGAGACTGGGAAAGAGTTGGAATTTGAGGCCATATGTAGTCTGCTGGGTAGTTCCCTGTTGCTTCAGGGGAGGTGAGCTTTTTCTTCTAGTCTGGGCATCAGCTAGGCTTACCCACATTATGGAGAGCAGTCTGCTGTACTCAAAGTTCAATGATTTAAATATAAATCTCTTCCAAAACACCCTCACTGAAAAACCCAGAATAATGTTTGAGCAAATGTGTGGGCACGGTAGCACAGACAAGTTGACACATAAAATTAACCATCACAGCCAGTGTACACCGAACACTATCACTGAAGGTAAATATGTAACTGAAACTTGGTTCCTGCACTCAAGGAACTGACCAGTAAGTGTTAGAGTTAAGGAGCTTTAATCATATAACAAAAGTTATAGTATCCTGGCACCTAGAGAACATGAGGCTGAATCTGGAAGGTCAGGAATAGCTGAGACTCCTGTTTTTATGTGATATAGAGAGCTTGAGGAATTATTAATCTAAGATTTGAACATTAAAGTGACTTGATCTGGTTAGCATTGTTCAAAAGACAATCCTGTAAGTAATGTAGTGAATGGCTTTGAGTGGATGGGACTGAAGGCAGGGAGGCTGGTTAGGCTAGTGAAATTGTTCAAGTAAAAGATACTAAAGTTTTGAACTAAGGAGGAGGTAGTAGAGAGGAGAGAGGAAAAATACCAGGGATATTTCTGAAATGTAAGTGATGAGATTTCAGTAGCAGATAATATGCGTGGTGGGGGGGCAGGAGGGAGGAGGAGGAAAGAATATCTGCAAAGTGGAGGAGAGAGTAACTTTATGAAATAAGTGGCAGTCATGCCACTGAGAGGTCATGGAGGAGGAGGACTGAACACATTGATTTGTCAACAAGATCTTTGGTGTGTTAAAAGCAATTTTAAAGACCTGCAAAAGCAGTTTTTTAAAAGGTATAAAGAAAGAAAACAAGATATGTATATGCTTAAGAGAATTCAGATAGCACAAGAGAGTAAACAATGAAAAAATGTTAGTCTCACTTCACTGAGGTCCTCTGTCTCTTCCTAAAGGCATATCAGCTCCCACAGTGAATGAATATTTGCACAGCATGTAGATTAGTGCTTGAAATACAGTGGATATTATATAAGGACTTGCGAAGTAAAAATAAAATAAATATCCTTTCAGAGATAGTCTATGTATATACACTAATATACTCCTTTTTTAAAAATTTAGATTTATTGAAGTGCAGTTCAGTGATTTTTGACAAATATGTGTGTGTGTACACTCATTAACTACCACAGTTTAGATTTTTAACATTTCTGTTACTCCAAAAAGTTCCTTTGTGCCATTTGTACTTTTTTATTTCGGTTGTTTTCAGTTTGAACCTATTATAAAGCAGTTATAAACACTCATATATGTCTTTATATGTACATATCCCTCTAGTGTATTCCATATATACATGTTTGTTTAATAAGTACATGTATGGATTTATACAAAACTGTAAAAATATTTTCCAGAGAGGTTGCTCCTTGCTGCATTCCCACCAGCAACGTTTGAGAGTTCTGATTATTCCACATCTTTTCCAGCTCTCGATATTATCAGATTTGATAGCTTTGATCATACTTGTAGGTGTATAATGTTATCTCATTGGATTTAAATTTTTATTTCCCTAGTAACTAGTAATGTTCAGTATTTTATCGTATTTCCCACTCATATCTCTTCCTTTAAGTGTCTGTTCAAAACTTCTGTTTTTAAAAATTGGATGCTTTGCTTTCTTATTACTGAGTTGTGAGAGTTCATTGTATGTTTTGTATCAAGCTCTTTATCAGATAAAGGATTCGCTTCCTTCTCCTGCCTTTCCCTCCCCTTCCTTCTGGTCCTCTCCTCTCCTCCTTTTCCACATAGGTTATCCAGTTGTTCTAGTACCATTTGTTTGAAAGATTAATACTTTGCTCCATTGAATTCCCTTAATAACATTGTTGAAAATTATTGACCACATATGTGTAGGTCTGTTTCTAGGTTCTCTGTTCTGTTCCATTAATCTATATGTCTATCTTTAAGCTGTTACAACTGTTTAGAGAATGTAGCTTTTTTAGTAATGTTGGGATAAGATAAAGAAAACTCCATCTTTGTTTTTCTTTTTAAAAATTGTTTTGGTGAGCCTAGAACCTTTGCATTTTCATATAAATTTAGAATCAATTTCTACACACACACACACACACACACACACACAAAAAGCCCAGTTGGGACTTTTCTTTGAGACTATGTAAAATATATAGATCAGTTTCACATAAATTGTTATTTTAAGAATATTGAATCTTCTGATTCACGAACAAGGTCTAGCTTTCCATTTAGTCAGTTAGAAATATGTCCGAATAATGTTGAATGGAAGTGGTTGCTTGTTCTCAGATATCCTTACCTTTTTCCCTATCTTATGGGAAACCATTTTTTTTCACCATTGTATATCATGATGATTTTTTAATAGATGCTCTATATCAGTATGATATTTCCCTTTATTCCTGCTTTGTTGAGAGGGATTTTTTTCCTTTAATTATCAATGAATGCTTTCTCTGTATCTATTGAGATTCTCATATGATTTTTGTTTAGTTTGCTAACATGGTGACTTTCTTTGATGGACTTATTAAATTTACATAATATATATATGACAAAAAATACCATTTTAACCATTTTTAGGTGTACATTTCAGTGGCATTAGGCACATTCACAGTGTTGTATAACCATTACTGCTCTCCATTTCCAGAATGTTTTCATCATCCCAGATGATGTACCTACCAAACACTAACTTCTCATTTTCCCTCTCCCCAGCCCCTGGTAACCTGTTTTACTTTCTGTCTTCATGAATTTGCCTGTTGTAGGAACCACATAAAAATAGAATCGTTCAGTATTTGTCTTTTTTTGTTTGGCTTCTTTTACTTAGCATAATGTTTTCAAGGTTCATCCATATTGTAGCATGTATTAGAATTTCATTCTGTTTAAAGGCTGAATAATATTCCATTGATGGATTTATCACATTTTGTTTATCCATTCGTCTCTTGATGGACATTTGGGTTATTTTCAATTTTTGGCTATTTTGAATAATGCAACTATGAACATTGGTGTACAAGTATCTGTTTTAGGTCCCTGCTTTCAGTTCTTTACAGTATATACCTGGACGTGGAATTGCTGGATAGTATGATAATTCTGTGTTTAATATTTTGAGCATTTGCCATATTCTTTTCCATAGTGGTTGTACCATTTTATATTCCCACCAGCAATATGCAAGGGTACCAGTTTTTTTACTCCTTGCCAACACTTGGGGTGTGCATGCATATGAGTGTGTGTGTGTTTTGTTTTATTTTTTAAATAATAACCATTCTAATGGATGTCAAGTGGCATTGATTGATTTTTGAATTTTGAACTAGCTTGCATGACTGGCATAAACCCCATTTGGTCATGGTGTGTTACCTGTATTTTAATATATATATGGAATATACTCGATAATATATATATATTTTTTTTTATTGAAGGGTAGTTGACACACAGTATTACATTAGTTTCAGGTGTACAACACAGTGATTCAACATTTATATACATGATAATTCTAGGTACCAGCTATCACCATACCAAGTTGTTACAATATTTTGACTATATTCCTTAGGCTATACATTACATCCCGGTTACTTATTTATTTTACAATTGGAAGTGTGTTTATATATATATATATTTTTTTTTTTTTTGTGAGGGCATCTCTCATATTTATTGATCAAATGGTTGTTAACAACAATAAAATTCTGTATAGGGGGATCAATACTCAATGCACAATCATTAATCCACCCCAAGCCTAATTTTCGTCAGTCTCCAATCTTCTGATGCATAACGAACAAGTTCTTACATGGAGTACAAATTCTTACATAGTGAATAAGTTACATGGTGAACATTACAAGGGCAGTCATCACAGAAGCTTTCGGTTTTGTTCATGCATTATGAACTATAAACAGTTCAAATATGAATATTCATTTGATTTTTAAACTTGATTTATATGTGGATACCACATTTCTCTCTTTATTATTATTATTTTTAATAAAATGCTGAAGTGGTAGGTAGATACGAGATAAAGGTAGAAAACAGAGTTTAGTGTTGTAAGAGAGCAAACGTAGATGATCAGGTGTGTGCCTGTAGACTATGTGTTAATCCGAGCTAGACAAGGGCAATAAACATCCATGTATGCAGAAGATTTCTCTCAGAACATGAGGGGTGAGGTTCTAAGCCTCACCTCTGCTGATCCCCATTTTCTCACCTGATGGCCCCCTGCGACTGTGCCTGTCTTAGGTTGTTCCTCCCTTGAGGAATCTTACCTGGCTCAGGCTAACCAGTCATCTTCCGGGGCCATACAGGGAAATGTTAAGTTGGTAAGTGAGAGAGAAGCCTTATTGTTTGAAAAGGTTTGCTTTTTTACTTCTTTGCATATTTATGCCCTGTGGCTTCTATGCCCAGCATTTGTCTTGAAGTGTCTTTACCACTTGGAAGAATTATGATACTCGGTAAATTTGATATGAGGCACGAATTCTATTTAAGGGTTGTAATTAGGAAGGAAGAAGAAAAGCTATAGAAGTAGCAGGCGGCAGAAAACATGGGAAGATTGATTATTTCTTTGACATATCTTCTTGTAGAGTAAATTCAGCATGTATAGGTTTTAAGCTACTACTTAAATTGCGCACACACATTAACATAATAGGAGTATAGTTACATAACCAAAGCATACCTGTAATTGCCATCCATCTCCAGTGAAACCAAGAAAACCAGTTAGGCCCCTTAGGCATTTGTGAAAACTTATCTATGATATGGTGGATATTGTCCAACTGAGCTTGAACAATCTGAGAGAAATCAAACAAATTTAAACAACCCATTCCTGGGGACTGTTCACATCCCATATGTTCTTTTAACAGTAAATAGTCTGTAGTTGTAAGATTTTGGAGTGCTACAATTTGCACTTCTCCTAATTCTTGGTTGAGTTCCAACAGTATAGATCCAGTCAAATTTGTTGTTTTACTGTATGCACAGGCGAGCTTAGATATCTCCTTCATCATTCCCATGGCAAGTTCAGGAACTGGTGGGATGAGTGCATCTACACCTGTGGCAGTGCGTGGATCTTTGTTGGGGTTTTTTGCTGATCATCTTCTGTCATGAGTCTTCCCGAGAGTGCTGATGTTGGAAGTTCTTTTTCATATTGTATCTTAGTTCATTTTCGGGGTAGGCCAATTAGGCTTTGATCCTCTGTATAAACACAAACAGACCCTTTGCCTACACTTTTATATGCCCTTTATATCATTGTGTAGGACTCATTAGAGGTCACCACATAGGAACTGCTTTTTTTTTTTTTATCATTAATCTACACTTACATGACGAATACTTTGTTTACTAGGCTCTCCCCTATACCAGGTCCCCCCTATATACTCCTTTACAGTCACTGTCCATCAACGTAGCAAAATGTTGTAGAATCACTACTTGTCTTCTCACTCGATAATATTTTTAAAAGATTTTTATGGCTATGTGTGTGAGAGATACTGATCTATTTTTTGTTGTTGTTGTAATATCTGTGTCTGGTTTTAGTATCAGTATCAGGGTAATGCTGGGGCTTCATATAATAAGTTTGCAAGTATCCCTTCCTTTTCCATAATCTGGTTCTAATTTACTCAGTTGGGTAACTCACATTATGTTGGGTCTACTTATATATGTTGGGTATAATTTACCAGTGAAGCCATCTGGGCTTAGAATTTTCTCTGTGGAAAGATTTTAACTACAAATTGGTTTTAAAATAATAGATACAGGGCTATTCAGATTATCTTTTTCTACTTGAGTAAACTTTGTCAGTTTGAATCTTTAAAATAATTTTATCTGAGCTATTAAATTTATTGGTATAAAACAACATTCCCTTCTTTCCTAATATAAGAATATAATGGTTTATGTTTCTCTTTAAGCAGCGATTTAGTTCTGTCCCACAAATTTTGACAAGTTGAGTTTATTTCAATTCAGAATATTCTAATTTCCCTTTGAATTTCTTCTTTTAAGTACTATAAACTTTCTGATTTTTACTTTTATTATAAAATGTTAATGTCTCCAATTATAAATTTGGATTTGTCGACTTAGAGTTTTATCAACTTCATTTTATGTACTTTGATGCTATGTTGTTACATGCATACATATTTAGGTGTTTTTTTTTGTATTTGACTACTTATTATGTGACTTTTTTCTCTCTATCCCTGGCAATATTTCGCATTCTGAAATTTTGCTTTGTTTGATATTAATATCACCACTCCAGTTCTGTTTTGATTAGCGTTTGCATGAAGTATTTTTCTTATTGTTTACTTTTAGCCTATCTGTGTCTTTTTATTTAAGTTGGTTTCTTTTAGAAAGCATCTAGTTGGGACTTGCTTTTTAAAATCTAATTTAACAGTCTCTGCCTTTTAGTTGGGGGTGGTTAGATGATTTGCAGTTATTATGGTTATTGATAATGGTTGGATTTAAATCTACCACATACTAGTTGTTTTTATTTATTTCATTTACTCTTTATTCATTTTTTTAACTCTAATGTTGGTCATATGTTTCACTTCTATGTTGCTGTGACCTCTTATTTTGGTCATAAATTTTATTTCTATATTAGTATAAAATTCACAATTCATTATTACTGATTTTGCTTTATATAGTTAATTATCTTTGTACGTGGTTGAAATCAGGAAAATGTCTCATATTTACCCTCATTTTTACCATTTTCAGTACTCTTCATTCATGCTGGTCTTTTTTCTGGTACCATACTCCTCCTTGTAGGACTTCCTTTAATATTTCATGTATTAGCAGGTTTAATGAAGAAGTCTTCTCTTCATTTTCATTTTTGCAAGTTACTGTCTAGATACAGGATTTTTGGTTTCTTTGGAGCTTTACAAGATCTTGTTCCATAAATTTTTCCTTTTTCATTATCAGCAGTCTGACTATGATGTGTCTAAATTTGATTCTTTTCATTCTTCCTTCATTACTCCTTCTCTTCTGCCCTCTCTCCCCTCCTTTCTGTTTTTCTGTTTTTCCTTTCTCTTTTTATTTCTCTTCTTCCTCCCTGTCTTCCTTTTCTAGTTTTCCTGCTTAGTGGCCTCTGAACGTACTGGATCTGTGATTTGTTATTATTTAGTTATTTTGTCAAATCTCAGTAGTTCTCTTTTCAAATATTTCTTGTTCTCTCTCTTTTGGAGTTCCCAGTTACATATTTGTTAGACCATTGGCATTGTCTTACAGCTCCAGGATTTTCTGTTCCTTTTTGTTTTTCACTCTGTGTGTGTCTCAGTTTGAGTAATTTCTTTTTGTTTATCTGCAACCTTACTGATTATTTCTTCAGCTGTGTCCATCTGTTAATAATGACATCAACATTAATTTTCATCTGTGATTTTTTTTTTCCCCCCTAGGGTTTCCATTTACTTTTGTTCTGTGGTTTCTATTTCTTTGCTGAAATTCCCCATATATTTATGCATGTTGCCCACCTTTTACCCTAGATCTTTTAACCTATTAATCATAGTTATTG
The DNA here is from genome assembly GCF_030020395.1 of Manis pentadactyla. Classification (NCBI taxonomy): domain Eukaryota; kingdom Metazoa; phylum Chordata; class Mammalia; order Pholidota; family Manidae; genus Manis; species Manis pentadactyla. The sequence goes on from NC_080021.1 coordinate 63,839,822, forward strand.
TAAAATTGGTTTCTTAGAGTTCTAGCATCTGGGGTCATCTCTGGGTCCTGTTTTGCTGATTTCTTTATTTTTTGATAATGGTTTATTTCTTCTGGCAGTTTTGAGGGTCTCATAATTTTTGAATGAGTGTTAAAAATTATGTATTGAGAAACAGGGTGAGTTAAATAGTATTTATGTTGAGAAATACACTTACTCTTCTTCTGTCAGACTGTTAATATAGAGGGTGGGGTGGCATCAGTGTAGTTAGTAACTGAGCTCATTTTGGCTTTTGTGTGGCTATAGTCACTACCAACTTCACATTCCTTTAGTAGTAGTGTTTTGTGTGGGGTAAGGTTTAGGGAGAGTTTCCTACAGAGTTCTGCCGCCCTCAGGTCTGAAGTCTTTTCTTCACAGTACTGTGGAGTGAGGCCTGCCTGTGTTCTCTGTAATCAACTGCTGTTGCTTATTGTGTGATTATAGAATTGTCATGGATGTGGGGGGCATATAGTTCTTCATTTTCCTGTCCAGCTTCTTTCTCGGGCAGCCTCTGTGTGTCTGGACCTCAGGGGAGTTTTTCTCAATGTTTCTGCCTTCTTCCCCATGGTAGCCAAACTTTACTTTGGATCTGCGGTGGTGTTATGTTCAAAAAAGTTTCCTGCCCCTTTGCTAGAATTTTCAGACCTCTGCTTTCTATTGGTGGAGGGCCTGTCTCTCACGAGGGTTTTCTACTCCCTTTTTTCCCCAGGGGCTGGTTGGTTTTGCCTCTGTTCCTTTTCCAGAAGCAGTGAATGTTTGCTTGAGCCTTTGGGGCAACAGAATTTCTTACCTCTACCCAAGAGGCAGTGGGATTTGTTTCTCCCCTTTCTTTAGTGCTTGGTATTTGCTAGTTATATTTGTTATTTGATAATTTGCTTAGTATGAGACAAGAATGTAGAGAAGTGTGTTCCATGCCTTTCCATCAGTGGCAGACTTTTTCGCCTGTGGCATACATGCCTGTAATACTGAGTAGGTATTCCATGAATGAGTGACCTGCTGTGTGCATTCTTTGATAAATTGTGTTGGGCATTTGGGTTTCAATCTAGAATTTTCATATACTTGAAAGGTGGGAAATTTCTTCGATTATTTCTTTCCTTCCATTTTTTTCTGGAATACCTGTTAGTTCTATGGGTGATCTTTTGATTCATTCTTCCTTCCTTCCTCCTTCCCTCCTTCCTTCGTACTTTTTCTGTTTCTGTTTCTTTCACTTTTTATTCTGTTTTCTGAGGTTTCTTGAATTTTGTCTTCCAGTCTTGTTTGAAATTTTTTACTTTGGCTGTTTCCCAGAACTTGTCTTCATTCTCAGAATAGTCTTTATTATGGTATCCTACTATTGTGTAATGCACACAATATTTCTTTTATGTCTCTCAGAACTTCTTTTTAAACCTTTTTTTGAAGTTTTATTCTGCTCCCTGCGTTGTCCGTCCCATTCTCTGGACCAGGGCCTGGCTGCGCCCAGATGAGGAAGGAGCCTGGGGATCTGATATTCTAGGATGTCACTTGAGGCCCCATCTCTTTATTTACAGTGTGGCCTGCTGACCCCACCCTCAGCTGCTCCTGATGTCCAGAGTCTCTCTGTTTTAGCCTTTCCTAACAGGAAACTTATTAGGAAATCTGTCTCCTTGGGGTCAGAGAGGCGACCTGGAGATTTCGTAGCACTTTGAAAGACTTCCAAACAGTCCCTCTACGCCTAGTCTTTCAGGCCTTTCAGGATTCGTCTTAGAAGTATCATGTGTGCTTCTAATTCCTGACACTTTCTGGGGTCCTGGGGCACAAATCAGTTTACTCTTTGTAAGTTCTTTGTTGGCGACTCGCTCTGTAGGTTAGGTTTCAGCCTATTGACATCTGCTATGTTAGTTAGAACTTGTTGTTCCAGACCTTGATTGACTTAACTCTTCTACTGTAGACTCCTTTCATTTTTGTGGGGTGGGAAGAGAAGGGAGGGAGAATTTATGGATTATTAATTCAGAGATTTTGGGGAGAAAGAAGAGATTACTCCTTGTGTTCACTCTGTCCTGTTTAAGCAAACCTTTCAGAAGCAGTACCATTAGAGTGTTGAGGTAGAAATCAGAGAGCCGTAGGATTGATATTGAGTTGGAGGTGAAAAATTAGCCATAGGGAATATAATCTAATATTTAAATAACAGTGATTATTAATAGTAGGAGAAGAAAGAAAGAATGAAATGCTAAATTTATTACTACCAACTTTAACTGAGTCCTCAAATACCAGAGAATCTGCATTCTTCTCATCACTGGCTCTTTCCCTCCCTAAAGTGACTTACTCCTTACTGTATACACTTTCCTCAAATGTAAAACCCACTTCAATCAGCTATCCTCTCATTCTGTGATGTTGTGTTCTACTTCAAAGACAGTGTGTAAGTGGGAGTCTCCCCAGGCCTTCTCATCAGCATCTGTCTGCATTTGCAGCATTAGTCTTTTTGTACCCTATTGCAGTAGCAAACTACATGCTAGAATTGTATTTTATGTTTATTTCTGGGTTTAATTTATCCATTTGACATCTGATAACAAAGATAAAATGTTAATAGAAAATATGACTTTTTTTCCTGTATTTTCTAATTCCTAATACCAGCTCCACAAACATAGAACATAATCATTTAAAGTCACTTATTGATTAAAATACTTACTACCTCAAAACATCTGAGTTTCAGAATGTATTTTTCACCAAACGTAGATCAAATCATCTGGCAAAAGTCAGTATATTACAAGGTTACCTAAATTTAGGACTTAGTTTTCCCTTTTTTTGTATGTCATTATCGATGACTCTTATTATAGGACTTTTCTAGAACAAAGTAATATTTTTATTGTTAATTTAACCTCAGGAGTGATAAAGAAGCTCTTTTAGTTGTTTTAGCATGTGTGGTGATTATTACTGTTTACTGTTTGAATAATAATTATTTACTTTTAGCTACCTAGATAGAGCCCATGTTGTATATAATACATATTCTGAATATGAGGCTTCCTTGACTTAAGTTGTAAATTTAAATGAACAGATAAAAGCAGAAGACATAAGAAACAGATTTGAATGTAGACAAAGGAAAGATGATACTGTTCATGTTACTCTTGTGTCCATTGTCCTGGGGTCAGAGATGGTGAACATTAGCAGAATAACTATGTGAGAGACCTTTCCCCTTGCCTAATTGATGAGTTAACATTTTTCTTTTTGAGTAAGTTTGTTTCTCTGGATTTAAACAATTGATTTAATCTTTCAGACAGGGGAAAACAAAGGATGGAGTGGTCCAAAGCCCGGGTTTCCTGAACCAACAAATAATAGTAAGTTTCACTTTTTTGTTAACTACTTTGGTGTTCATCAGTGTTCAGTGATTAGTCTATGATTGGGTATTTATTGGGTCCATTTGGGCCGAGATGCCATGTTAAGTGTTAATGGGAGATGCAAGGAAGTCATGGTGTCTGCTTTCCTGGAACTGACAGAAGACCCAGACACTTTCATCCTTAACATAGTTAAGTGATTGCAGACAGAGTGCCATTTAATCCACAAAGTGATGATTTTTTTTAGAAGTTGTTTTTATTGCAGCATTATTATAATTTAAAGAATCAAAAAAGAAAAGCAATTATCTACAAGCCCATTATACTCCAAAGTAATGCTGTTTTCACAGTTCTAATGCCTTTAGGTACATGTGTTGTTTTCATTTAACATAATAACCATTTTTTATGTTGTGCTGAGTCATTAGAATTTTTAGTGTTTTGTTACACTCACTAATTGAAATATGAGAAATGTAAGAATAAAACTACTCAGAATTTCATTCCAACTATAGTATTATCAGATACCTAAAAATCCACTTCAGTTTATTTTTTTTCCGAAGGTACATGATCAAGCTGTTTGTTATGCATTGGAAGCATAGACATTTTTCTTTAACTTCTTCTCCACTTCTCTCCAAAAGCATCTATTTTCACTGAAGTGACTTTTACTGTAAATCAATGAAATAAAAAAACCTGCCAGTGAAGACCCTCTTGAACTGAAGTCCCCAGTGAAATCAAATCTACCTCATTTCTAACACTATTTCTTTGGAAGCTGAATAAACTGAAATATGTAAAATGTCATAATGAGTGTTCTTCAATATATACATCTTTTGGTGTATAAGGAAATTAGTATCTTAACTCTTATCAAAACATGCTTATGAAAATTGAATTCTTGGATCATCAAAACTAGCCTCTTGAAAAGAATATTTCAGTGAGGTAATGGTATTCATGAGTTACTTTCTGGGAATAATTTAAATAATTTAATACAACTCTGAGCCTTTGCCCTGTATATTATATAAGGGTGACGAATGTGATAGGCTTAGCACATATCCCAAAGAAAAAATGGAATTAGTTGAGGATTCTCAGAGAATTTATGTTTATTTCTTTTGATGTTTGAATATTTGGGTTTATAATTACTTGGTAAGGGAAGCATTAAATTGATTTCAGTTTATGTAAAGTACTTAGCACAGTATCTGTTTCCCAGTAAGCACGTAAATGAATACTGATCTCCTCCAACTCTTCTCCCTTCCTTTCTTTGTAAAAATTATATAATTCTGCATAGGCTTGCAAAAATTCCACTCTTACAATTTCTATCTGTTGTATGTGTTTCACATGTAGATGGTGACCAAAGAATAGATGTAACTTGTATATAATGCAGACTTGGTTCCAGACCATCGCAATACAGTGAATGTCACAAGAAAGCGAGTCAAATGAAGTTTTTGGTTCCCCGGGGCATATAAAAGTTATGTTTACACTATACTGTAATCCATTAAATGTACAGTAGTATTAGGTCTGAAAAACAATGTACATACCATAATTAAGAAATACTTTATTGCTAAAAAATGCTAACCATAGTCTGAGCTTTCAGCAAGCCATAATCATTTTGCTGGTGGAGGGTTTGTCTCAGGGTTGATGGTTGATGACTGATCAGGGTGGTGGTTGCTACAGGTTGGGGTGGCTGTGGCAATTTCTTAAAATAAGACAAAATGAAGTTCGCCAAATCAATGGTCCTTCTTTTCACGAATGATTACTTTGGAGCACATGAGCTGTTTGATAGCATTTTACCCACGGTAGAACTTCTTTCAAAATTGCAGTCAGTTTTTTGAAACTGTCCCTGCTTTATCAACTAGGTTTATGTAATGTTCTAAATCCTTCTTGTCATTTCAACGATCTTCACAGCATCTTCATCAAGAGCAGGTCAAGAAACCACTTTTTTTGCTCATCCACAAGAAGCAACTCCTTGTCCATTCAAGTTTTATCATGATATTGTAGTAATTCAGTCAGTCACCTCTTAAGGCTCCACTCCTAATTCTAGTTCTTATGCTATTTCCACCCCAGCTGCAGTTCCTCCACTGAAGTCTTGAACCCCTCAAAGTCATCCGTGAGGGTTGGAATCAACGTCTTCCAAACTCCTGCTAATATGGATATTTTGACTTCTTCTCATGAATCACCTTGTATATAATGCATACCTTGTATATAATATTCTTTTTAAAAAATTTTTTATTAAGGTATGATTGATATACACTCTTATGAAGGTTTCACATGAAAAAACAATGTGGTTACTACATTTACCCATATTATCAAGTCCCCACCCATACCCCAATGCAGTCACTGTCCATCAGTGCAGCAAGATGCCACAGATCCACTATGTGCCTTCTCTGTGCTACACTGTTCTCCCACGGATCTCCCACACCATGTGTACTAAACATATTGTATATAATATTCTTAATGGCATCTAGAATGGTGAATCCTTTCCAGAAGGTTTTCAAATGGCTTTGCCCAGATCCATCGGAGGAATTACTATCTCTGGCAGTTGCAGCCTTATGAAATGTATTTCTTTAGTAACAATTCTTGAAAGTTAAAATGACTCCTTGATCCATGGGCTGCAGAATAGATATTGTGTTATATCAGGCATGCAAACAACATTTATCTCATTGTACATCTCCATCAGAGCTCTTGAGGTGACCAGGTGCATTGCCAATGAGCAGTAATATTTTGAAAAGAATCTTTTTCGCTGATCAGTAGGGTTCAATAGCAGGCTTCAGATATTCATTAAACAATATTATAAGCAGATATGTTGTCATCCAGGCTTTGTTTTCCCAATTTATAGGGCATAGGCTGAGTATGTTTAGTATCCTTCTTAAGGGCCCTAGGGTTTTTAGAATAGTAAATAAGCATTGGCTTCAACTTAAAGTCACCAGTTGCATTAACCTCTAACAAAAGAGCCAGCCTGTCCTTTGCAGCTTTAAAACTAAGCACTGACTAGGACTGACTTCTCTCTAGCTATGAATGTCATAGATGACATCTTCTTCCAATAGCAGGCTACTTGGTCTGCATTGAAAACCTGTTGTTATAGTGTAGCCACCTCCATTAATGATTTTAGCTAGATCTTCTGGATAACCTGCCGCAGGTTCTCCATCAGCTGCATTGCCTTGCATGTTGATGTTATGGAGACGGCTTCTTTCCTTAAACCTCATGAACTAACCCCTTCTAGCTTGAAACTTTTCTTCTGTAAGTGCCTCACCTCTCTTAGCCTTCATGTCATTGAAGAGAGTTAGGACCTTTCTCTGGATTAGGCTTTGGTTTAAGGGAATGCTGGGGGCTGGTTTGAAATTCTGTCCAGACCACTGAGACTTTATATTAGCAATAAGGCTGTTTTGCTTTCTTATTTTTAAAAATTTTATTAAGGTATTATTGATATACACTCTTATGAAGGTTTCACATAAAAAAACAATGTGGTTACTACATTTACCCATATTATCAAGTCTCCACCCATACCCCAATGTAGTCACTGTCCTTCAGTGTTATAAAATGCCACAGATTGACTATTTGCCTTCTCTGTGCTACACTGATTTCTTCGTGCCCCTGTGGTCCCCCACATCATGTGTACTTAAACATAATACCCCTCAATCCCCTTCTCCCTCCCTCCCACCCGCCCTCCCACACCCCTCCCTCCCACACCCCTCCCCTTTGGTAACCACTAGTCCCTTCTTGGAGTCTCTTAGTCTGCTGCTATTTTGTTCCTTCAGTTTTGCTTCATTGTTACACTCCACATGTTTGCGTTCTTATCATTTGTGTGCTCACTGGAGTAGCACTTTTAATTTACTTCAAGAACTATTCCTTTGCATTCACAACTTGGCTAACAATTTGGCACAAGAGGCCCAGCTTTTGGACTGTCTAGGCTTTTGACATCACTTTTTGACATCAGCTAGCTAACTTTTTGACACTGACCTAGCTTTTGACATTGGCTTTTTTCTCATTTAGCTTAAACATTTCTAGCTTTTGATTTAAAGTGAGAAGTATGCAATTCTTTTTTTTTACCTGAATGCCTAGAGGCCATTGTATGTTATTCATTGGTCTAATTTCAGCATTGTTCTATCTTAGGGAAAGGGAAGCCCAAGCACGGGGAGGGGTGAGGAGTAGCTAGTTGGTGGGGCAATCAGAACCCACATTTACAGACTAAGTTTGCAGTCTTACATGAATGTGGTTTGTGGCCCCCGAGAGCAAGTACAATAGTAACATCAAAGATCATTGATTAGAGTTCACTGTAACAAATACGATAATAATGTAATGAAAAGTTTGAAACATTCAGAGAATTACCAAAATATGAAACAAATACACAAAGTGAACAAATACTGTTAGAAAAATGATGCTGATAGACTTACGCAACACAAGGTTGCCACAAACCTTCAATCTGTAAAAGAAACACAGTATCTGCAAAGTGTAATAAAGAATAAGACAAGTTGTACATACATATAGTTTATGTTTAAATAGTTACTTTTGGCATTGAATGTTTTTTCAAAGAATATAAACATTATGTATTTGGATATGGAAGTTGGATAGTTATTAACTTGACAGTTTTAACATGAAATTACATTATAGATAATATGCAAACTCCATCATTAAACAGATATTTTGGGTTTTAGGTTTATGTGTTTGTTAATGTTTTTTTTTTTAACTTGGCTACAGGATTTTGGAACTCCTTTGCAGGTAGGGGAAGAGTTATCATAGAGAAGCCAGTGAGTTTTAGTGATCAGAAATGTGTAAGAATGCATAAAAGATTTGCTTTGGACATAATATTAGAAGTGGTAAAGCTATTTGAAGCCAGCTTAAAAAGTCACCAAACTCTTAGCACTTTAGGATTTCCTCTGGCCTATAATGGTTCAAATGGAGAAATTGAAGGAGGGATGATCCCTCACCTGTTTCCAATAGTGAGGGGTGAAAAAGCTAATACAAGGTTCTTTCCTATCAGTGCTGGTGGTCCCTGCCTCAGGTTACTGTAGAGGGTTAGGGCAGCCCAGCTCTGAAAAGTTTATGTTTGAATCTCTGAGGTGTAGCTCTAGTGGGGCCCCAGACTCTTCCTGAGCCAGCTTGTTGTTACTGAACTACATTAGGAAAAAGTTGGTCTCTTAGGAATTGATCGCTCAGGTGATAAATCCATTACCTGAAAATTAAATTCATATAGTAATATTTAGGCTAAGTTCTCTTCTACTTCATCAGTTCCTTAAGTTTGAAGTTCTGCCTTAAGTGATTTTTGTCTTGTAAAGAATTACCTGTGTTAGAATTTTGCAGGCAAAGGCTAGAGCAAGGATCTCTCAGGATGACACATTTGGGGGAAGACAGAAATTTAAGATAGGTAGTGCTGGCTCCCTTACCTGACATTATCTGTCCTTGAGCAACTCACTTACATATTCTTATTAAGAGTTATACATACCAGTTTATAATGTGGAGTATCCTCGATTATCTAGCATTTGTAAAATGACTAGCCATCCTTGAGTAATATCTGAAAAGGTAACATATTACTTTGCTAAAAATAGAATGTCATCATAAAGTGACTCTCCTCATTGTTTTCTTTGTTAAAGTCTGTTACTTCACAAGTTGTAGTTAAAAAGATCAAGTTTTTAGCCAACCATTATTTGAATAAGTATTATGAAGTTAACTTGGACTCAGAGTGTATGAAAATTAAAAGAAGGGAATGTAGAATTGGAGAGGGGAAGGAAGACAATTTAAACCTGGCATAGCTAGCCCGTAACTATAAGTAGATGAAAAAGTTAATGCACATCTGCATTTAATTTTTGAAGTGGGAGATATTTTTTTAAAGATTACAGTTATAAGAAACTGCTAACAATTACAACTAAAAAATAATTTAAATGGTTTTGCAAGTGATTGTGATTACATAGCCTTGTCCTGGCTTGATTGCCTGCGGATTTAAAATAAGGGCCTAATTTTTGCATCCTTCTCAGGCTTTCTTCCATTGTACTGACTGCAGCAGACAAAAGTGTGTTTTTACCCTTGAATCACTGTCATTGTCATGTTGAAGTGCAAGCACACATAACTTTGTACTGTGAGTTTTTTGTTAAATTTAGCATGGGGCAGTTTTATGCTTGGCATGCACATAAAGAGCTAGATTTTCACAGATGAATGATAACATGTTTTTTAAAAGATCATGCATTTTAAAGATCTACTGACAGCTCATGGAAACCTTTGTAAAATATTTAGGTATAGTTCAGTTGATAATAATCTTTTTTTGTATTCACATTCCATGTTTCTTATTAATGTAGGGTTTTACTTAAAAACAGGTTCATTGTTTCTTAAAGGTGGATTCTAACTTAATTCAAAATTGGACTAAGCTCAAAGGTATTCGTTGGTATGTGCTGAATCCACCCACTAAAAGATTATTTGGAGGCATTTTTCACATAAATATTTTTCCATTAACCTTTTAAAGAGTTTTATTTAGCCCTGTGAAATATGCTGGCTCTTCTGGGTTCATTAGAGATGACCCAAGACAAATACTTTTGGGGTGGGATAGAGTTCTTATTGACTCTTACTTACCAAAATTTTTGTAACTTTCTTGTTATATCCATATATTATTAAACTGTGTACATACTGAAACTAGGAGACTAAACCATCCCAGTGACATGGCACTAGATAGATTGCATGCTTATTTCCTATATGCTTTGTGCAGTATTTAGGAACACTACTTTGTGTGTGTGTGTGTGTGTGTGTGTGTGTGTGTGTGTGTGTGAGTGTGTGTATGAGGGTTGTACTTTTCAGATAATAGATTAATAAATTATTTTAACTGTTGTAGGAGAGTTACCTGAACAATTTCCTTTTGGGGCTCGCATAACATAAACCACTTTGTAATGAGACGGTTAAATTAGTTGGAACCAATTGGATTTACCTATAAAACGGAGTGATCCAATTTAATTATTTATTTATATACACACACTATATTAGAAATGTAAGAGTAGCTGACTTACAGCATCTGTTTTGAAAAGATGGGTGGATTGCTTGTGCCTAAGCAGCCCAGTCCCCACATGGCCTTTGAACAAAGCCTGGCTCTACAAGTTAAAGGGGCTGTTTCTCTGGAGCAGTTGTGGGACTGGAGGAGGAGGGCGGTGAGACATGTGCATCCTTGTTGCTGTTGCGCCTGCTGAGACTGCAGGTGGCAATGCTGTTCCTTCCCTGAGCAAAGGGAGAAACCTCCAAATGGTCTGGAACGAAACTCTTCTTTCACAGTGGTTGCTGTGTTGGACCTGCCTAAGTGGGGAGAAGCCATAGAGCCCTTTTAATTTGTCAGACTAGGAATCTCTTTTTTTGCCCAGTATATCTTGGGAGATGATAGACAGTGTTAATTAAGTTTGCATCTGTTTCAGTCATACCCTTGAGTTTGTTGTTAAAGATCAGTTCATTTAAGGAAAAAGAATTTGAAACTAGAAAGTAAGTCTTTAATCTGATAACACAGCATATTTTTCTGAAATATTCTCAGGAAAGATTGAATTTAATTTTTCATTATTTTAAAATTTTCCCTGACTCATATTTTTACACACAAAAAAATTTCAGATGATTATTTTTTAAAAAGGTAATTGAGCACTTTAACAATACATATTTTTTTGCAGTTGTGTTCTCTAAGTATAAAAGCAAAAGATAAAATCATAAAGAAAAAAGAGATTTAGGTACATAAAAACTAAAAATGAATACATGGGACAGCCTAAGAAAATAAAAGGTGAATGACAAACAGAGTATATATTGTAGCATACATAGCAATACCTAGAAGTTAATCTAAAAAATAAAGGTAAATATCCCAATAGAAAAATGGCCAAAGGACTTAAGGGGACATTTAAAAAGAGCAGATGTTAAATAATGAAAATTGTTCAGCAGTTAGGAAAATAGAGATTAAAAATAAATGGTATATCATTTCTGATCAATAAAATAATTGGCAAGGATTTAAAAATGATGAGTTCAACAGTTGGGAAACATACAGCTGGTAGGTTGTTAATTAGCACTGCCTTTCTGAAACAAGAATACAAAGCTTAGGCCTATTTATTTCTAAGGTTTAACTAAAAGATATGGAAAAATATAAGAAGTTTTTCCATAATGAACATATACTGGTTTTATAATCAGAAAAAATATACATATTTATTTTTAATTTCTCACAAACCTTGGCCTGAATTATACAATCTTGCAGAATTTAAACAAAAAAGTATATTAAACAGCTAGTGAAGCAGTTATCTATGTACTGAAGTCAACTTGAAAGTCCTTTTGTGACTTTTTAAAAAAAGAAGTGGAAATATGTAGTTTTCTAAGTCTGAATGAAATTTCAGCTTCTGAAATTTCAGTTCCTGAAATTTGGTCTGGAAATCTTAAACATGTGCTCTTTATTTTCAGATCTCTATGGGGATTGAAAAGTGTTTAAAACAAGTATTCTCATAACTGGAACAGAGCATAGTAAAGACACATGTATGAAAGTCCCAGGGATTCAAACTTGAAGTATTAATAACTACTTAATTGATTTTCTTCTGTATCAAAGAAACTCTACAATAAGCATAAGGAAAAAATAATGGTAATGCTCAGAATTACTCATCATCAACTTGTCTAGAAAGATGGAGTTTTGTAACTCCAGTATAGTGTATTAAAATTTGCCAAGAAGTGTTAAACCTACATGTTCTCACTTTTTAAAGAAAAAAATCTAGGTAAGACTTGATACATAATGTAGTTAGCACATACCAGTTATGAAGCATGCTAATACAGTGAGCACTCTCCTTTATCCTCTTCTTGCATATCTCTTGGCCCACCATGCCTCATGCCATCGGAGGTAATCACTCTCTCAGGATTTTATATATAGTCACCCACCTTTATTTCTTATAATTTTATCAAGTAAGTATGATTCCTTAACAGTATTTGTTTGGTTTTCCTTTTTTTTTTAATTTTAGAAAAGTGGCATTATACTGTATATTTTCTGGAAGTTTTTTCTCCTACTTAACATTTTAATTTAAGATTAACTTTTTGAGGGGGTAGGCAAAATCTGTTAAGGGAATAAAGAGGTGCAGCTTTCAATTATAAAATAAACTCAGGGATAAAGTATAGCATAGGGAATATATTCGATAATATCTTTGTCTGATGTAAGGTGATAACCACAGGGTGTGCATTTAATAATGTTTATGATTGTCAAATCACTATGTTATACACCTGAAACCAGTACAATATTGTATACCAACTATACTTCAGTAGCAAACTATTTTTTAAAAGATTAATTAAATTTGTTATGTATGGTATTTTATCCATTTTCCTGTTGATCCCACATTTGGGATATTTTCAGGATTTTGTTACTATAAACAGCATTACTGTGAACATTTTAAAATATGTCTGCTGGTACATATGCATAAGAGTTGCTGGGAATACACCTAGGAGTAGAATTTATGCATTAACAGGGTAACTGTAAGTTCAGATGTACAAGAAATACTAGTTGTTTTGTATTAAGTGGCAGAGCCGGAGAGCCCTTCAAGAGTATCTAGTCCACTATACTGCTAGAAGCAGAAATACTTTTAAATCACTTTTGGACCTTTGATTTCATTTACAATATTTAATTTAGTTGAAGTTTAGTTCAAATTCTACTGTATCACTAATCTTCTTTTTTCTATTTCTACTCATTTTTTTTGAGTGAAAAAACATAAAAAATGCGAAGAGGTGAAAAGTCTCCCTCTACTTTTGTGCTGTTAGCAGTTTCCACCCTGTAAGCAAATAATTTATTATTGGTTAGTTTCTTTTGTATTGTTCCAGAATCTTTTTATACATATACAAGCAAAATCAAATATATATTATTTTTATCCCCTAGCATTTGAAACAGACTATTCTATAATTTTCTCCTTTTACTTAACAGTATATCCTGAAGAACTTTCCATATTGGTATGTATAGGACTTTATTATTATGTAGTCAGTTTCTAACTGATGGGCATTTACACTATTTACTGTATTTTTCTATTACAAATAATCCTGCTATGTAAAACCTCATACATACACCATTTTACATGTGTGCAAGTGTATTTGTTAGATAAATTCCTACAAGTGAAATGACTGAGTCAAAAAATGTGTGCACTTAAAATTTTGATAGCTGTTCCCAGTTTACACTCAGTAGAGACTACCAATTTATATTCTTCCCAGCAGTATATGAGATTTCCTCTTTTCCCACAGCTTCAGTAATAAAATGTGCTATCACACTTCTGGATCTTTGCCAATGTGATAGTTGGAATACAGTATTCAGTGTAGTTTTATTTTGTATTTCTTCTATTGTGAATGAGATAGAATACATTTTTTGTACATTTATGAGCCATTTCTATACTTATTATAATAGTCATATCTATTGCTCATTTTTAAGATTAGATTATTAGTGTTTTTTCTTATAGAAGTGTATATGTGCCTTTATGATATGACTTGCTAGTATTTTTCTTGTTCTTTGTTTATGATGGAATTTTCTTTGAAAAGTTTGGTTTTCTTAATGTGTTTGGACTTCTATAGCATTTGTAATCTTACTATAGTTAATAATGCTTTCTCCACCACTCTTAGATTGTAAAAAATGCTTTTATCTTCTGGAACTTATATGGTTTTATTTTTTAGTCTTAAAATCTTTGATTCACTTGGGTTTATACTGAAAGTATGGATCCAACTTTAATCCCCACTGCATTGAGACTTTACTGCTATCATATACTAAGATTCTGTATGCATTTGTTTTTATTCTAGACTTTCTCTTCTGTTCATCTATTTATTCATGTTCCAGTTTTGATCATTGAGTCTTTATTGTATTTTAACATGAATAAGTTTAAAGTTCTGTTCGTTTAAAACAAATGTGAATGAAAAAGTACTTGGTCCATGATCTTTCTGAACTTACTATACAGAGTGTAAATTATTGAAAAGACAAAAATCCCCTTTACCTGAGAAATAAAAGGGAGTGAGAGTAGTCAAAGCCTTGACTTAAAGCAGCACCAGGCAACTGTTATCTAGACCCATGGTTCTAAGCTTGGTCTTGTTGGACACAATATAATAATAGGTGTCATTATTGATATTTTAATGACCTAACAGAAATAATGCATTTATTCTGAGTAGATTTCTTTCCTTTGAGTTAGGATTGTATCTGAATTCATATCTCAAGATGTTCTGAATCTCAAATTGGCAGTCGTTAGTAGAAGAAACAGGAAGAAGATGATTTCTATTATTAAATAAATGCCAACTTTCTGAAAGGCAGATCCTTGAAACATGGTATGCGTGGAAGAAAAACAATACAAGACATCCTTAGCTTTAAAAGGTTGGAGGACATCCATCCTCTCATTTTACAAACAGGAAAATTGAGGCTTGAAGTGATTTTATTACTTGTCTGAGGACACTCAGAGGTGGTGAAGACTTGAACTCATATCTTCGAAGGTGTTCATTTGCTGCTAGACAACATGTTTATTTCTAGGTGTATCACTTGCTAATAATTAAGAAAAAATAATTTTTAAAGAAATTCCACTAAAATTAAGTATGCATTTTTTGAAAGAATGTTTTATATATCATGTACCAGAATCTTTTAGGATGTTTCATAACATGGAAAATGTCCAAACTATTGTTTCAGATACCAGTTTGACATTTGGGTGGATCATGTAAAAACACTAAAATGGCTGAGAAAGCATGTGAAATGTTTGTTTTAACAATGGACCAGCCATCTGCATTACATGATTTTTTTCTTAAGACTTAAAAAACTAGTAATAGTCCACTAAAAAAAAAAAAACTCAACAGGCTTTTTGGGTGTTGTTATTCAAATGTATTGTTTTATTCCAAGCTTTCTGGTTTGTGTTAAAATGATTCATAGACTTTTGGAGCTGAAAGAGGTTTTCAAGTTTCCTCTAGTCTAATTCATTTTAAAAATGAAGAAAACAAGGTAAAGAGCCTATCTGCTGCTTCTGTTCAAAGTGAGATAGCTAGCCTTCAGACTAGTGCATTTCCCACTCACTGTACTATGTCTTTTCTTTGTTACATTTTGTGCTAATATAAAATGTCAGACCTTCCTTTTATCTGCTATATTTTTTTAAAACAACACTTTTAGATTTACAACAGAAAGGAGAGGAATGTACAGAGGTTTTCCATATAGGCATGGCCTCCCCATTATCAACATGACTTACAGAATGTTACATTTTTTACAAAAGATGAACTTTTATTGATGTATCATAGTCATTCAAAGTTCGTAGTTTACCTTAGAGTCATTCTTAGTGTTGTATATTTTATAGATTTGGACAGATGCATAATGATATATATCCATCATCATAATATCATACAGAATATTTTCACCACCCTAAAAATCCTCTGTGTTTTGCCTATTCACCTCTCCCTCCCTCCCCCAACCTCTGATATCCATTGCTCTTTTTATTGTCTCTGTAGTTTTGCTTTTCCCAGAATGCCATGTAGTTGGAATCATAGATTTGTATTCTTTTAAGATTGGCTTCTTTTGCATACTAATACATATTTGAGGTTCCTCTAGGTGTTTCCATGATTTGATAGCTTATTTCTTTTTAGCACTGAATAATATTCCATTGCCTAGATGTATCACAGTTTATCCATTCACCAACTGAAGATATCTTGGTTGCTTCTAAATTTTGGCAGTTATGAACAAAGCTGCTATAAACATCTGTGTACAGATTTTTGTGTGAACATGTTTTCAACTCCTTTGAGTAAATTTACTTACAAGAAGCACAATTGCTGGATTGTATGTAAGAGTATGTTTAATTTTGTAAGAAACCACCAAACTGTCTTCCAGAGTGGCTGTAATGTACCATTTGGCATTCCCACCAGCAGTGAACAGGAATTATGTAACTCCATGCCCTTGCCAGCATTTGATGGTGGTGGTGGTGGTGGTGGTGGTGGTGGTGTTCTGTGAGGTGTATCTCAGTGTTTTTATTTGCATTATCTGGATGACATATGTTGTGTAGCATCTTTTCATATGGTTATTTGCCATCCGTATATCTTCTGTGGTGAGCTGTTTGTAGAGTCTTTGGCCCATTTTTTATTTGGGTTGTTTGATATCTTACTACTGAGTTTTAAGAGTTCTTTGTATTTTTTGGGTAAGAGTCTTTTATCAAATGTGTCTTTTGCAAATATTTTCTCTCATTCTGTGACTTATCTTTTAATTCTCATGCTATTGTCTTTTCCAGAGCAGAAGTTTTTAATTTTAATGAAGTCCAGCTTGTCAGTTATTTTCATGGATCTTGTTTTTGGTGTTGTATCTAAAAAGGCATCACTATACCCAAGGTCATCTAGATGTTCTCCTGCTATCTTCTAGGAGCTTTATAGTTTTGCATTTTATATTTAGGTCTGTTAGTTTTGTGAAGTGTATAAGGTCTGTGTCCAGATTACTTTTTTTACATGTGGCATCCAGTTGTCCCAGTACCATTTGTTAAAGAGACTGTCTTTGCCCCATTGTATTGCCTTTGGTCTAAGATCGAATGACTATATTTATGGGGGTCTGTTTCTTAGCTCCTTCTATTGTTCCGTAGATTTATTTGTCTGTTCTTTTCTAAGTACCACATTATCTTGATGACTGTAGCTTTATACTAAGTCTTGGAGTCTGGCATCAGTCCTCCAATTTCGTCTACACCTTCAATATCGTGCTGGCTACAGACTTTAGAATCAGGTTTTTTTGATATCCATTAAAATAACTTGCTGGGATTTTTATTGGGATTGCATTGAAGCTATAGATCAGTTTGGGAAGAACCGAAATCTTAACAGTAATGAGTCTTTCTATCCATGAATGTGGAAAATCTCACCATTTATTTAGTTCTTCCTTGATTTTGTTCATCAGAGTTTTATAGTTCTCTTTATATAGATCTTGTACATATTTTGTGAGGGTTATACCTAAGTATCTCGTTTTTGTGGGGTGCTCATGTAGATGGTATTTAGTTTTTAATTTCAAATTCCACCTGTTCATTGTTGGTATATAGGATATGTGTACTATTAAATTAAATTTTATTTGTTATTTTAAATTGTAGTTAAAAATGTACCACAAGAGATCTGCTCTCTTAACACATTTTTAAATGTACATTATTGTTAATGGTAAGCACAGCGTTCTACAGCAGATCTCTAGAACTTTTCCACCTTGCATGACTGACTGTAGACTCATTAAACAGCAACTCCCCATTTCCCCCTCTCTCCAGTCCCTGGCAGCCACTGTTCTACCTCTGCTTCTGTGAGTTTGACTCCTTTAGATAACTCTTATATGTGGAATCATGTAGTATTTGTCCTCTGTAACAGGCTTATATCACTTAGCATAATATCTTCAAAATTCATCTATATTGTTCAATATGATAGGATTTCCTTTTTTTATGGCTGAATAATTTTCTACTGTGTGTATATACCACATTTCTTTATCCATCCATTGACAGACATTGACACTATTCTTCTTGATTATTTTGAATAATGCTGCAATGAACACGAGACTGCAAATATCTCTTTGAGACCCTGTTTTCAATTCTTGTGAATAAGAACCAAGAAGAGGAGGTCCTGTTTCATGTGATAGTCCTTTTTATAATTTTTAGAATATCACTATACTATTTTCCATAGTAAGTGCATCATTTTACACTCTCACCAACAAGCTTTATAAGGGTTCCAGTTTCTCCACGTCTAGCTGCCACTCTCCTCTTTTTTAAATAATGGCCATCCTACCAGGTGTGACATGATGCTTCATTGAGGTTTTGATTTGCATTTCCTTGATCAGCAGTGATATTGAGCTCTTTTTGTGTGTTGACTATTTGTATGTCTTCTTTGGAGAAATGTCTATTCAAGTTCTTTCTTTGCACATTTTTTTTTAAGCCAGGTTATTGGTCCCTTTGTTATTGAGTTGTAGGAATTCCTTATGTATTTTGCATATTAACCTCCTATCAGATATATGATTTGTAGGTGTTTTCTTTCATTCTATAAGTTTCTTGTTCACTCTGTTGATTGTTTCATTTTCTGTGTAGGAGCTTTTTAGTTTGATGTAGCCCTACTTGGTCTATTTTTACAGTTCTTGCCCTGAATCTTTACTGTTCAGTTCTTTCGTGATTCCCTGTGAATTTTAATATTTCTTTTTCATTTTTGTAAAAAAATCCCACTGAGATTTAGGTAGGGATTGTGTTGAATCTCTAGATTATTTTGGTAGTATGTACATTTTAATACTTACAAGTTTCACACTGCATGAACACAGGATCTCTTTCCATTTATTTGTGCCTTCTTTAATTTCTTTCAGCAGTATTCTGTAATTTTCAGTGTTAACAAAAAAGTTATTCTCAGTTAAGAGAATTTCTAAGTATTTTATTCTTTTTGCTGCTATTGTAAATGGAACTGTTTTTGTCTTTTTCAGATTATTGTTATTGTATAGAAATACAACTGATTTTTGTGTGTTGACTCTATGTCCTGCTGCTTTGCTAAATTTATTAGTTCTAACAGTCCTTTTTGTGTGGCATCTTCTGTGTTTTCTACATATAAAATCCCATAATCTGTGAACAGAGATAATGTTACTTCTTCCTTTCCAATTTGAATGCCTTCTATTTCTTTTTCTTGCCTTAGTGCTCTGGTTAGAGCTTCTAGTAATTGTTGAATAGATGTATCAAAATTGGGGAGTCTTGCCTTATTCCTGTTCTTAGAGGAAAAGCTGGACTATTTTTGTAAAGTCTATTTCTCCTTCAATATGAAGTCTGATGTCACCTCTCAGAGAGAGTAGTGTTCAGCATGCACATAGTTACATGGAAAGTAGTTAGTAGGGCTCTGTTTTGCTGTCTCTCTGTGATCTCTGTAAAGCCTTCTGCCTCTGTTAATATTAACACTGAGCTGCTAGGCTCCCCTAATTGCTAGCATATAGCCCTATTATTTTCTTGGGACATAAATTGGACCTACTCTGATCCAATTAAATTTAGATCCTTTTTCAGGATAGTTTTTGAAGCCAATATTTCAGATTTTTTTCTGACCCCAAGGGCACTTTTCTTAGCTGTCTCTTTCCCTAGTTCTTTCTGGGAAACTAGCTGGTTTACAGTGTAGCTTGCTGCTACTTTCATGAAGCCACCAGACTTCTGTGAATTGCTTACAACCAAAATCAGCAGTGTTTTCAAGAGTGCCCTTAAGCTTGAACTTCCTCACATTCCATTTCAAATAAAGTCAGCACCTTTGGGAGAGCTTCAGAGCTCTGTTCTTATGGAGTACCACACCCCCTGGGCAGAATTTCTGAGTCACTGCTCTGGAGTGGGAATGGGGACAGTGGCCCCCTTCTCTGGGAGTGACACCCTTCCTTTATGAGCAGGGTGTTGAGCAAAGGAGGTAGTCTCCAATGTTCCTGGCGTGCCTTTCCTGACAACCTGTTTCTCATGAGCAAGCCGAGGAGAAGCCTGTCAGTTCCCAAGTGCTCTCAGCCTGCTGTGCCTGTGTATAGGATTCAGTTGTGAGTGGTGGCTGGGTGGAAGAAGGCATTGCCTCACTTCTTGGCTGTATACATGAGGAATTTAGATTTTGCAGCTTGTAACTGGGAGAAATGAGAAGTTCTTGTGAATGAGAAATACATTGTTACTTGAATTGTTTTTTCCCTAAGGTTAAATTTTGTTTTTCTCTGACAGCTTTTAAGATTTTTTTCTTTGTCTTTAGTTTCCAGAAATTTAACTCTGATGTGCTTTGGTATGGATTTCTTTGTGTTTATCCTGCCTGGGTTTCACTCACCATTTTGAACCTGTAAGGTTTATGTCTCTTGCCAGTTTGGGGAGTTTTCAAGCCATTTTTTTTTTTTTTCAATATTTTCCTTTTTCGCCCTCCTTCTCCTTTCCTTCTGGGACTGCAGTAACACAGAGTTTAGGTCTTTTGTTACAGTCTCACTAATTTTTGAGGCATTCTTATTTCTTTTTCCAGTCTTTTTTTCCTCTGTTGTTTAGGTTGGGTGATTTCTGTCTTTCTAACTTCCATTTCATTGATGCCTTCCTCTGTTTCCTCCTTTCTGTTGAACCCATCCATTGAGATTTTTATTTCAATTGTTGTGTATTTTAGTTCTAAAATTGCCATTTGTTCCTTCTTTTTTTTTTGGTAGATAATTATTTTTTATTGAAGGGTAGTTGACACACAGTATTATATTACATTAGTTTCAGGTGTACAACACAGTAATTCAACATTTATATACATGATAATTCTAGGTACCAGCTATCACCATACCAAGTTGTTACAATATTTTGACTATATTCCTTATGCTATACATTACATCCTGGTTACTTATTTATTTTACAATTGGAAGTCTGTACTTTTTTTTTTTTTTTTGTGAGGGCCTCTCTCATATTTATTGATCAAATGGTTGTTAACAACAATAAAATTCTGTATAGGGGAGTCAATGCTCAATGCACAATCATTAATCCACCCCAAGCCTAATTTTCATCAGTCTCCCATCTTCTGAAGCAGAACAAACAAGTTCTTACATGGAGAACAAATTCTTACATAGTGAATAAGTTCTTACATGGTGAACAGTACAAGGGCAGCCATCACAGAAACTTTCGGTTTTCCTCATGCATTATGAACTATAAACAGTCAGTTCAAATATGAATACTCATTTGATTTTTATACTTGATTTATATGTGGATAACCACATTTCTCTCTTTATTATTATGACTTTTAATAAAATGCTGAAGTGGTAGGTAGATACAAGATAAAGGTAGAAAACATAGTTTAGTGTTGTAAGAGAGCAAACGTAGATGATCAGGTGTGTGCCTGTAGACTATGTGTTAATCCAAGCTAGACAAGGGCAATAAAACATCCACGGATGCAGAAGATTTCTCTCAGAATGGGGGGGTGAGGTTCTAAGCCTCACCTCTGTTGATCCCCAATTTATCACCTGATGACCCCCCTGCGACTGTGCCTGTCTTAGGTTGTTCCTCCCTTGAGGAATCTTACCCGTCTCTGGCTAACCAGTCATCTTCCAGGGCCATACAAGGAAATGTAAAGTTGGTAAGTGAGAGAGAAGCCTTATTGTTTGAAAAGGTTAGCTTTTTACTTCTTTGCATATTTATGCCCTGTAGCTTCTGTGCCCAGCATTTGTCTTGAGGTATCTTTACCACTTGGAAGAATTATGATACTCGGTAAATTTGATATGAGGCACGAATTCTATTTAAGGGTTGTAATTAGGAAGGAAGAAGAAAAGCTATAGAAGTAGCAGGCGGAAGAAAACATGCGAAGATTGATTATTTCTTTGACATATCTTCTTGTAGAGTAACTTCAGCATGTATAGGTTTTAAGCTACTACTTAAATTGCGCACACACATTAACATAATAGGAGTATAGTTACATAACAAAAGCATACCTGTAATTACCAGCCATCTCCAGTGAAACCAAGAAAACCAGTTAGGCACCTTAGGCATTTGTGAAAACTTATCTATGATATGGTGGATATTGTCCATCTGAACTTGAACAGTCTGAGAGAAATCAGACAAATTAAAACAACCCATTCCTGGGGAATGTTCACATCCCATATGTTCTTTTAACAGTAAATAGTCTGTAGTTGTAAGATTTTGGAGCGCTACAATTTGCACTTCTCCTAATTCTTGTTTGAGTTACAACAGTATGGATCCAGTCAAATTTTTTGTTTTACTGTATGCACAGGCCAGCTTAGATATCTCCTTCCTCATTCCCATGGCAAGTCCAGGAACTGGTGGGATGAGTGCATCTACAGCTGTAGCAGTGCGTGGATCTTTGTTGGGGTTTTTTGTTGATCATCTTCTGGCATGAGTCTTCCAGAGAGTGCTGATGTTGGAAGTTCTTTTTCATATTGTATCTTAGTTCATTTTCGGGGTAGCCCAACTAGGCTTTGATCCTCTGTATAAACACAAACAGACCCTTTGCCTACACTTTTATATGCCCTTTATACCCTTGTGTAGAACTCATTGGAGGTTACCACACAGGAACTGCCTTTTTTTTTGACATCACTAATCTATACTTACATGACGAACATTATGTTTACTAGGCTCTCCCCTATACCAGGTCACCCCTATAAACCCCTTTACAGTCACTGTCAATCAGCATAGCAAAATGTTGTAGAATCCCTACTTGCCTTCTCTGTGTTGTACAGCCGTCCCCTTTCTCCCAACCCCCCATGCATGCTAATCTTAATACCCCCCTACTTCTCCCCCCGCCTTATCCCTCCCTACCCACCCATCCTCCCCAGTCCCTTTCCCTTTGGTACCTATTAGTCCATTCTTGAGTTCTGTGATTCTGCTGCTGTTTTTGTTCCTTCAGTTTTTCCTTTGTTCTTATATTCCACAGATGAGTGAAATCATTTGTTATTTCTCTTTCTCTGCTTGGCTTGTTTCACTGAGCATAATACCCTCCAGCTCCATCCATGTTGCTGCAAAGGGTAGGATTTGCCCTTTTCTTATGGCTGAGTAGTATTCCATTGTGTATATGTACCACATCTTCTTTATCCATTCATCTATCGATGGACATTTAGGTTGCTTCCAATTCTTGGCTATTGTAAATAGTGCTGCGATAAACATAGGGGTGCACTGATCTTTCTCATACTTGATTGCTGCATTCTTAGGGTAAATTCCTAGGAGTGCAATTCCTGGGTCAAATGGTAAGTCTGTTTTGAGCATTTTGATGTACCTCCATACTGCTTTCCACAATGGTTGAACTAACTTACATTCCCACCTGCAGTGTAGGAGGGTTCCCCTTTCTCCACAGCCTCGCCAACATTTGTTGTTGTTTGTCTTTTGGATGGCAGCCATCCTTACTGGTGTGAGGTGATACCTCATTGTAGTTTTAATTTGCATTTCTCTGATAATTAGCGATGTGGAGCATCTTTTCATGTGTCTGTTGGCCATCTGTATTTCTTTTTTGGAGAACTGTCTGTTCAGTTCCTCTGCCCATTTTTTAATTGGGTTATTTGTTTTTTGTTTGTTGAGGCGTGTGAGCTCTTTATATATTCTGGACGTCAAGCCTTTATCGGATGTGTCATTTTCAAATATATTCTCCCATACTGTAGGGTTCCTTTTTGTTCTGTTGATGGTGTCTTTTGCTGTACAGAAGCTTTTCAGCTTAATATAGTCCCACTTGTTCATTTTTGCTGTTGTTTTCCTTGCCCGGGGAGATATGTTCAAGAGGAGGTCACTAATGTTTATGTCTAAGAGGTTTCTGCCTATGTTTTCTTCCAAGACTTTAATGGTTTCATGACTTACATTCAGGTCTTTGATCCATTTTGAGTTTACTTTTGTATATGGGGTTAGACAATGGTCCAGTTTCATTCTCCTACATGTAGCTGTCCAGTTTTGCCAGCACCATCTGTTGAAGAGACTGTCATTTCCCCATTGTATGTCCATGGCTTCTTTATGAAATATTAATTGACCGTATATGTCTGGGTTAATGTCTGGATTCTCTTGTCTGTTCCATTGGTCTGTGGCTCTGCTCTTGTGCCAGTACCAAATTGTCTTGATTACTATGGCTTTATAGTAGAGCTTGAAGTTGGGGAGTGAGATCCCCCCTACTTTATTCTTCTTTCTCAGGATTGCTTTGGCTATTCGGGGTCTTTGGTGTTTCCATATGAATTTTTGAATTATTTGTTCCAGTTCATTGAAGAATGTTGCTGGTAGTTTCATAGGGATTGCATCAAATCTGTATATTGCTTTGGGCAGGATGGCCATTTTGACGATATTAATTCTTCCTAGCCACGAGCGTGGGATGAGTTTCCATCTGTTAGTGTCGCCTTGAGAGTGACTTGTAGTTTTCAGAGTATAAGTCTTTCACTTCTTTGGTTAGGTTTATTCCTAGGTATTTTATTTTTTTTTGATGCAGTTGTGAATGGAGTTGTTTTCCTGATTTCTCTTTCTGTTGGTTCATTGTTAGTATATAGGAAAGCCACAGATTTCTGTGTGTTGATTTTGTGTCCTGCAACTTTGCTGTATTCCGATATCAGTTCGAGTAGTTTTGGGGTGGAGTCTTTAGGGTTTTTTATGTACAGTATCATGTCATCTGCAAATAGTGACAGTTTAACTTCTTCTTTACCAATCTGGATTCCTTGTATTTTTTTGTTTTGTCTGATTGCCGTGGCTAGGACCTCCAGTACTATGTTAAATAACAGTGGAGGGAGTGGGCATCCCTGTCTAGTTCCTGATCTCAGAGGAAATGCTTTCAGCTTCTCGCTGTTCAATATAATGTTGGCTATGGGTTTATCATAGATGGCCTTTATTGTGTTGAGGTACTTGCCCTCTATTCCCATTTTGCTGAGAGTTTTTATCACGAATGGATGTTGAACTTTGTCAAATGCTTTTTCAGCATCTATGGAGATGATCATGTGGTTTTTGTCTTTCTTTCTGTTGATGTGGTGGATGATGTTGATGGACTTTCGAATGTTGTACCCCTGGGATCCCTGGATGAATCCCACTTGGTCATGGTGTATGATCCTTTTGATGTATTTTTGAGTTCGCTTTGCTAATATTTTGTTGAGTATTTTTGCATCTACGTTCAT
Organism: Manis pentadactyla; assembly: GCF_030020395.1. Classification (NCBI taxonomy): domain Eukaryota; kingdom Metazoa; phylum Chordata; class Mammalia; order Pholidota; family Manidae; genus Manis; species Manis pentadactyla. The sequence continues at coordinate 63,864,593 of NC_080021.1, forward strand.
CAGGGATATTGGTCTGTAGTTTTCTTTTTTGGTGGGGTCTTTGCCTGGTTTTGGTATTAGGGTGATGTTAGCTTCATAGAATGGGTTTGGGAGTATCCACTCCTCCTCTATTTTTTGGAAAACTTTAAGGAGAATGGGTACTATGTCTTCCCTGTATGTCTGATAAAATTCCGAGGTAAATGCATCTCGCCCGGGGGTTTTGTTCTTGGGTAGTTTTTTGATTACCGCTTCAATTTCATTGCTGGTAATTTGGTCTGTTTAGATTTTCTGTTTCTTTCTGGGTCAGTCTTGGAAGGTTGTATTTTTCTAGGAAGTTGTCCATTTGTCCTAGGTTTCCAGCTTGTTAGCATATAGGTTTTCATAGTATTCTCTAATAATTCTTTGTATTTCTGTGGGGTCCGTCGTGATTTTTCCTTTCTCGTTTCTGATACTGTTGATTTGTGTTGACTCTCTTTTCTTCTTAATAAGTCTGGCTAGAGGCTTATCTATTTTGTTTATTTTCTCGAAGAACCAGCTCTTGGTTTCATTGATTTTTGCTATTGTTTTATTCTTCTCAATTTTATTTATTTCTTCTCTGATCTTTATTATGTCCCTCCTTCTGCTGACCTTAGGCCTCATTTGTTCTTCTGTTTCCAATTTCGATAATTGTGACATTAGACCATTCATTTGGGATTGTTCTTCCTTTTTTAAATATGCTTGGATTGCTATATACTTTCTTTTTAAGAGTGCTTTTGCTGTGTCCCACAGAAGTTGGGTCTTAGTGTTGTTGTCATTTGTTTCCATATATTGCTGGATCTCCATTTTGATTTGGTCATTGATCCATTGATTATTTAGGAGCGTGTTGTTAAGCCTCCATGTGTTTGTGAGCCTCTTTGCTTTCTTTGTGCAGTTTATTTCTAGTTTTATGCCTTTGTGGTCTGAAAAGTTGGTTGGTAGGATTTCAATCTTTTGGAATTTTCTGAGGCTCTTTTTGTGGCCTAGTATGTGGTCTATTCTGGAGAATGTTCCATGTGCACTTGAGAAGAATGTATATCCTGTTGCTTTTGGATGTAGAGTTCTATAGATGTCTATTAGGTCCATCTACTCTACTGTGTTGTTCAGTGCTTCCGTGTCCTTACTTATTTTCTGCCCTGTGGGTCTATCCTTTGGGGTGAGTGGTGTGTTGAAGTCTCCTAGAATGAATGCATTGCAGTCTATTTCCCCCTTTAGTTCTGTTAGTATTTGTTTCACACATGCTGGTGCTCATGTGTTGGGTGCATATGTGTTTAGAATGGTTATATCCTCTTGTTGGACTGAGCCCTTTATCATTATGTAGTGTCCTTCTTTATCTCTTGTTACTTTCTTTGTTTTGAAGTCTATTTTGTGTGATATTAGTACTGCAACCCCTGCTTTCTTCTCGCTGTTGTTTGCCTGAAATATGTTTTTTCATCCCTTGACTTTTAGTCTGTGCATGTCTTTGGGTTTGAGGTGAGTCTCTTCTAAGCAGCATATAGATGGGTCTTGCTTTTTTATCCATTCTATTACTCTGTGTGTTTTGATTCGTGCATTCAGCCCATTAACATTTAGGGTGACTATTGAAAGATATGTACTTATTGCCATTGCAGGCTTTAAATTCGTGGTTACCGAAGGTTCAAGGTTAGCCTTTTTAGTATCTTACTGCCTAACTTAGCTCGCTTATTGAGCTATTATATACACTGTCTGGAGATTCTTTTCTTCTCTCCCTTCTTATTCCTCCTCCTCAATTCTTCATATGTTGGGTGTTTTGTGCTGTGCTCTTTCTAGGAGTGCTCCCATCTAGAGCAGTCCCTGTAAGATGTTCTGTAGAGGTGGTTTGTGGGAAGCAAATTCCCTCAGCTTTTGTTTGTCTGGGAATTGTTTAATCCCACCATCATATTTGAATGATAGTCGTGCTGGATACAGTATCCTTGGTTCAAGGCCCTTCTGTTTCATTGTAGTAAATATATCATGCCATTCTCTTCTGGCCTGTAGGGTTTCTGTCGAGAAGTCTGATGTTAACCTGATGGGTTTTCCTTTATAGGTGACCTTTTTCTCTCTAACTGCCTTTAAAACTCTTTCCTTGTCCTTGATCTTTGCCATTTTAATTATTATGTGTCTTGGTGTTGTCCTCCTTGGATCCTTTCTGTTGGGGGTTCTGTGTATTTCCGTGGTCTGTTTGATTATTTCCTCCCCCAGTTTGGGGAAGTTTTCAGCAATTATTTCTTCTAAGATACTTTCCATCCCTTTTCCTCTCTCTTCTTCTTCTGATACCCCTATAATATGGATTTTGTTCCTTTTGGATTGGTCACACAGTTCTCTTAATATTGTTTCATTCCTGGAGATCCTTTTATCTCTCTCTGCATCAGCTTGTATGCGTTCCTATTCTCTGGTTTCATTTCCATCAATGACCTCTTGCATCCTATCCATTCTGCTTATAAACCCTTCCAGAGTTTGTTTCATTTCTGCAATCTCCTTTCTGGCATCTGTGATCTCCCTTCCGGACTTCATCCCATATCTCTTGCGTATTTCTCTGCATCTCTGTCAGCATGTTTATGATTTTTATTTTGAATTCTTTGTCAGGTTAGGTCTGTCTCCTTCTCTGGTGTTGTCTCTGTGATCTTTGTCTGCCTGTAGTTTTGCCTTTTCATGGTGATAGGAATAGTCTGCAGAGCTGGGACGAGTGACGGCTGGAAGAACTTCCCTTCTTGTTCGTTTGTGGCCCTCCTCTCCTGGGATAACAGCGACCTCTAGTGGCTTGTGCTGGGCAGCTACGCGCAGACTGGGTTTCTGCTTCCTGCCCGGCTGCTATGGAGTTAATCTCCGCTGTTGCTGTGGGCGTGGCCTGGCTCGGGCCGCTACTCCAAAGTGGTGGAGTCGCGTTGGAGCAGGAGCTGCTGGGAGGCTATTTATCTCCGTAAGGGGCCTCCCTGCTCCCTGCAGCCCAGGGGTTAGGGTGCCCAGAGATCCCGGATTCCCTACCTCTGGATTAAGTGACCCGCCCTGCCCCTTTAAGACTTCCAAAAAGCACCCACCAAAAGAAAACGACCACAAAAAAAAAAAAAAAAAAATTTAAATTAAAAAAAAAAAAAGTGGCCATTCGTTTCTCTTTATTCTCCAGCGCCAGCCTCAGGCATCTGCTCACCGGTCTTGCTGCCCTGTTTCCCTAGTATTGGGGGCCCTGTCCCTTGAAGACTTCCAAGAAGCGCTCGCCAGAACAAAACAGCAAAAATAAAAAAAATGGTCGCGCGTTTTTCTGGTGTCCTACGGTGCAAGGCCACTGGTGCCCGCTCACTGTTCTTGCTGCCCTGTTTCCCTAGTATTGGGGGCCCTATCCCTTTAAGACTTCCAAAAAGCGCTCGCCAAAGCAAAACAGCATAAAAATAAAAAATAAATGGTCTCTCGCTTTTCTTGTGTCCTCCGGCGCCAGGCCTCCAGTGCCCACTCACTGTTCTTGCTGCCCTGTTTCCCTAGTATCCAGGGCCCCCCACGCACACACTGTGTCTGCACTCTGGCCTGGATGGCTGGGGCTGGGTGTTCGGCAGCCCTGGGCTCCGTCTCCCTCCCGCTCTGCCTGCTCTTCTCCCGCCGGGAGCTGGGGGGGAGGGGCGCTCGGCTCCCGCGGGGCCGGGGCTTGTATCTTACCCCCTTCGCGAGGCGCTGGGTTCTCTCAGGTGTGGATGTGGTCTGGATATTGTCCTGTGTCCTCTGATCTTTACTCTAGGAAGGGTTGTCTTTGTTATATTTTCTTAGATATATGTGGTTTGGGGAGGAGATTTCCGCTGCTCTACTCACGCCGCCATCTTGGCTCCCTTCCTGTTCCTTCTTTTTATCATCCATTTCTCTGCTGAGATTTTCTATTTGCTGAAGCTTTCTAGTTTTCAGTTGTTTAAAGCATGTTGTACTTGCAAGCATTTTTATCATGGTTACCTTAAAATTTTTGTTGGATTATTTTTAAATTGCTGTTATCCTGGTGTTGGGATCCTTCGGTTTTTTTTCATTCACTTTCAGTGTTCATTGTTCTTGATGTGATTAGTAATTTTTTTGGTAGAAACCTGGACATTTTGATATTGTACTGTGAGACTGTGGATCTTATTTAAACCTACTGTTCCTGTTTTCTGTGTATGTCCTGTGTGACACCACTCTGGCATGTGGGGTGAACGGTGCCACCTCATCATTGCTAGTTGGAGGTACAAGTCCAGTTCCCCAACACTGCCTCCATTGTCACCCAAGGTGGGGAAAGCCTCATTATTGATAGTTGGAGTGGGAATTCTGATCCCCACACAGTCTTCATCGATACCGCAGTGGGGATAACCTAGTTACTGCTAGGTGATGAATAAGGCCCTGACTCCCCACTGTTCCTCTCCTGACACCACTCAGCAGGGAGGGGAAGGGTTTTTCATCACTGCTTGGTGGGAGTAGAAACCCAGGCTCCCTGTGGGGGCTCCACTGACCCCACCCGGGGAGTCGAAGTCTCAGCTCCCTGCCTGGTGAGGATGAAAACCTAGTCTCCCCAGGTGGCCTTTGGTGCCATGGTCAGAGGAGAGCAACAGTTTTTCCTGTATCTTTGGCTCAGCTAAAGTGGGTTTTGTCTTAAGTTTTCTGTCTTCTAGACTGCCTCCTTCCTGGTCCTCAAAAATGAATTTGTTACTTACTTGCACAAGGTGATTTTAAAATTGTGGAAAGTACTTAATATTTATATGATTTGAATCAGTTCATTTTAATTTGTAATATTGTGGAATCTGTCATAACTGAGTTATATGTAGACTACTTTGTAATAAAGTCAGAATTTATATTGTATAAGGGAAATAAGAATGAAATGTAATGTGAGTTTGCTCTTTATGTTATGTTCACCTGATATTTGAGGTTACTTTCTCAACAAATAAAATTATAACAGTGGCCAAACATATTATCTTTATATCTCTGCCTAAAGGATGGTTTCACAATGAATTTTTTTTTTTTTAAGTAACTTCTCCCTGGCCCCCATCTCCATCTTTGCTATTACTCTGCTACTGAAAGAGAGACTCTGGTTCATTTCCTAGAAAATAGGATTGACATGTAAAGAGGAGACACCTCATATGAAGTTCAATATCTGGACAGTTTCCCTACTCTGCCATGATGTTAGAATATTTTGACTCCATATGCACAGAACCTAAATGCACAGATAAAAAGAATAGTTTTTGCTTTTGTTATTTGTTTGATTGATTGTTTTGCTGATTGAATAGTAGTTACATGTACTGACTCCAAAGCCAGATGCCTGGTCTAGTCCCAGTACTGCCAGTTACTGGCTGTGACTTTGTGCAGGTCACACAACCTCTGTGTACTGCAGGGCCTTCAATTGTAAAGTGGGGGTGATAATTATCACTGCTTCATAGGGTCATTGAGGATTGCTGAACAACAGATGTGAATGAAGCGTGAGCTGTCTGGAGCAGATGTTGAAGCTTGTGGAATAGGTGCAGTGCTGTGGACCCCTGCAGTAGACCTTTCCCTAGGTGTTTCTTCCTGCTGAGAGATTGGTCATGTGTGTCGTGTGGCAGGTTTATATAATCCAGTTGTTAGTCTTTTTTATAGTCTTAAGGAAAGAATCACTAGTGGATTTTTTCTGTGTAGAAAGATAACTAATAAGAATGATCTTTCTTTTACCAGGAACATTTTTTATCCCATTTAAATAAACTACTAATTGAACATAACTCATTATTTTCACAAACTGCTCTCAAAATTCATTTTCGCAATAGTTTTGTCTTAATGAAAATATTCATGGTTCTGTCTTTATTGAAAATGTTGAGCTTTGAACAATTGTCTTCTATGTAGGCCAACTGAGATTATCTTTATTATTCAGATAAATGGTGAATTTATTCACCATAGCCAGGTTCTTATCCTTTGTTATTGTGTACTTTTTACTTTTCTCTTTCAAAGAAAAAAATATCAACTCAACCCTGGTTTGGAAACTCTGATCAGCCTCTTTTGTTGGCCAAGCTAGTGTACACTTGGTAGTAGAGCAAGCTTTTCAGAGGCGTTTCCCAGTTCATTTCAAATTGGTTTAAAAAAAAAAAAAACCCTTTTGTTGGCTGTTATTGGTGCTTGTTTTAGTTTTTTTTTAAGGAAAATTTATCACTTGCCGTTTCTCATTCTTCCCCTCCACCCCCACTGCACAGCAGAGGCCCAGTGTCTCCAGGTGTGCCAGGTGCTGTGTCATGGCCCCCTGCCAGGACCCTGCCTGTCTATCCTTTGTGGGTCAGGATTGGATCACCCACTTTTCCCTCTGGGTGTTGTGCTCATCAGAAGGCTTGCATGTCCTGCCAAAAAGTTCTTTTTCAGTAATTTAATTCATAAGCATTCACCAAATTGATAACTTTTCACATACATCATGTTAAATGTAGCAAAAAAAAAAAGACTAATAAAATGCACAACTTAACAAAATCAGTGCTTTCCAACTTTAAGGGCAAGAACAAGGTTAATTTTCACTACTAATTTAAGTTATGCTTTTTGAGCACATGAAAATACATCATTTTGTTCATTCACTCAGTAATGACTCTTTTTTAATGTAGCTGTTTCTTTTTAGTCCAGAGTAGTTTTAGTCTCATCAATAATATGAGATGTGACCAAATTTTCATTAATTAAGAGAAATTTTGCTTTCCAAGGTGATACTGAAACTGGCCTTAAAAAGAAACTTCTAGCATACTATTTACCTATTCGATTTTTTTCATGGTATTGCTATTAGCCAATATTTTCCTTTTTTAGTGTAATTTTCAGAAGAGTTCCTTTCAATTTTGCATTATTGACTTTTATATCCACTTAAATAGTGTATATTTGGCTTAAAAATTGGGCAGACCTAGGGATCTGAAGCCCTCATCTGGAAGGCAGGTGACAGTGATCTCTGTGGGAAAGGATAAGTCAAATTTCCATAAAAACACCCCCCAGTCCCATTGCATCTCAACAGCAGAGCAGCGGGAAGGTCCCTGTGCCCCAAGAGGACGGCTCTGGTGACCCTTGAGCTCTCCCTCACGTTGCATGTGCTCTCACCTAATAAATGGCCTCAAGTTCTTGGGAAAGAAAGAATCCCAGCCCTGAGGCCCATGCTGCCATCAGGATGTCCCTTGCTCTCAGGTACAACTTACAAGTTGCTGAGGGTTTTTCATTATTTGTGTTAACATAAAGCAACGGCAGATCTTGTTCAGGGAGATTTATTCATCGTGGCCAAGTGGTCGTTGAACTGATGCTGTCAAGGATCTAACCTGGGCTGCCTCCCTCCCACCTTGATGTCTCAGCATTTCCCTGTTCTAGGGCCTCTGTACGGAGGGAGAGGGCCAGGCAGTGTTATGTACTTTTATATAATTGGACTTTAACTTTCTGAAGTTGTAAAAATGGTACAGAGAGGTTGCACGTACTCATCATTCAGCTTCTCACAATGATAACATCTTGCGTAATTATACATTATCAAAGCCAGGAAATTGACGCTAATACAATACAACAAACTAGACTACAGATCTTGGGTTTCATGAATTTTCATATAAATGGTTTTTAAAAATTGCTGGAAGACCAGTGCGTCTGCTGCTGTTGCTCATACTTTTCTCAGGTTTCCTGTTGGGGAAGAGCAGTCCATTGTCCAGTTTTTAAGAATTTTTAAATTATATGTATTCTTTGAAACTTCAGAGATAAGATTTATTGAACCAATCAGAATGACGACAAGAGATTTTACTACCATCAGGCCACACAAGGGAAACTTAGTGAGTAGCAAATGCTAGAAGAGGTCGACTTCACATGTACTAGCAGGAAAATCAGCCAGATAACGTACCTGTACCTGACTGCCCCCTGAGAATTTGGACAAGTAAAGATATAAAAAAGGAAAAAAAAAAAAACTTGTCAAGAATCAGTTTTGCCAGTAACAACCAAGTAACTTTTTAGATAACCAATTAAAAAAACTGGGGGATGTTTTAAGATAATTGATGAAAATCAGGAGGCAGGACTCTGTCTTCTGATAGCACTAAACAAATAATTTAGCTGATCATAGAAGAATTAAACTCTAAGGCATCAGCTTTGAATACACAATTGGCTCTCTTATTAAAATTTGGTGATTCATCTTGATGGTATCTAAGTAGAAGCAGAGTCTACATATGCAAAAAATCGCAGTCAGAAGAATGCACCACCGTTCTGCCTTTTCTCTCACAAAAGTATTGTACCTCTGTGTGAATTATACTATTCGTTATGGAAAACTTACTGTGGCAGAAGTAGGTCTCCATATTACTGGGTTTTTGAGTATTTATAAAGAAAATATTTAGTCCAATAATGTCGTGGCAAAAAGTCAAGCTGATTTATGGAAACATACAGTAATATTTTTCTTTCAAAGCTTTGGTATAAGAAAATGACAAATTCATTTTATTAAGAAATAGCTATGTACTCATTCCATGGACTTGGAGAGAAATCCTTTGATACAGACTAGCATTAACTCGTTGGACCAGTGTACTATGTTGGCTTGCTGTGCTGGTCTGATAACTTCCGATACCACTTACTGTTCATCAACATTGATGTTCTTCAGACTCTGCAAGAATCATGACATTGTGAACAAAAGGCAAGGTTCTCCTGAGTTTGCTTATCTGTACATAGGATAAAACCTTTTAACAGATCTCAATTCAAATGTCTTCTACAACTCTTCCAGTAAGAACTGGAGCTCCATGAAGATGCTCCAGGAGGTTTTCTTTGTGCCAGAGGGCTCCAGAGAGAAGCACAAACCTAATGGGAAAAGCATGTAAAATGGACACCATGGCCTGGCATTCTTTATTTTGTAAGATGTCACAGTCCCTGGCAAGTTTGGGCTTTTAAAATCCTGTGTGAACATCATGTATTTTAGGGACATTTGGTGAGGCTGCCTCTGGCCCTAGATAGGGCCAACCAGGATGATATGGGTCAACCCTGGAGCCAATCTGGGCAAACCCCAGGTGTGGCATTTACTCCCTGGATTAAACCTAGGTGTTGGAGCTGGCTGAATACTGCATTTAGTTCCCTACTTGTTCTTTCAAGAGGCCATTTAATGCTATAGTTAAGTATCCTGGCTCTACAGACAGACTGCTTGGAGTCATATTCTAGCATTGCTCCTTATTATCCATATGAAGTGGGTTGAGTTTTGTGACTTCACCATGCTTCCAATTTTTTTTCTCTCATAATAGAGAAATAAAGCACCCATTTCATGTGGTTGTTGTCGGATTAAATGGGATAATGCATGTAAAATGGTTGAGTACTTCCATTGCTGTATCTGTGGTGTAGCTATGTACACTGGTTACAAACTGACAGTACCAAGATAGGAGTATTAAAGGCAGAATCATGGATAAAAGATAGATGATGGGAGAATGGGTTGGGGCATCTTCAGATAGAGGGTGACTGTATAGGATGTAATGAGCCTGAGCAAAGGAAAATGTATGTGAAGTCCACAAGCAAAACTGAAAGCCAACAGGAAGGCAGGCATGGGCCTTAGGTGGTTATGTAAGGACAAGTTTATCCTGCATGGTAACCAAATGTTGTCAATTAACATAACAATGAAATATTGTAGAGCAGCAGTAATTATTTAGAATAACAAACCTATTTTAACGGAAGTATGGGAAATTTCGCAGGCTTAGTCACACACTGCTAACTGAAGTGTAAATTGATAGAGTTTTTCAGGAGACCTAGTTGGCAAAAGAAGGCAAAAATCCTTACATATGCATACCCTAAATTATTCTTTGATTCTACCTTTAGGTCTTAAAATCCTAGCGAACAGCTACTTAAATTTACAACAGGAAGAACCTAAATGAATTGTGACTGACAGTCTGTTATTAATAATGAAAATCATTCAGTAATGACCACATAAATCCACATGTGTCTTTACACCCTTTCAGTGACTATTATATTAGTTGAACTTTGTAGAAGGGAATCTTCTTTATTCATGAAGAGAAGCCAACTCAGGCTTTACTGTGGAATAAGGGAGCCTGAACTGTGCGTGAGCTCTTACACTATGATGTAATGCCTCTTGAGTGTGGAGGGAGCATTTTTGTTTTCTAATATTGCTATTGGCAAGGCCATTACTGCTCTATAATAACAGTACTTGAAGCAATGCTAGTAGTTTCTTGATTTCTTAAAATAAGAATAGAATTTGAAGTCATAATACTTGTTATCTTTAAATAAGAATTATGTGTCATATTTATACAGCTAGGGAAAAAACAAATCAATAATAATATGACATTTTACTTGTAAAATTGGCAAATATTTTTACAACTATTGAGATAATTGAAGTATAATAAACTGCATGTAATGTGTACAGTTTGATCAGTTTTGACTTACAAACTATTTTTGCTCACAACACTTCTGACACCAAATGTTTGGGGAATTTTTTTCTCCATGCCAACCAATTCTCCAGTTTTCCAGATACCATTTGGGTTCCTACAATTCCAACACTACCCAGAATTAGCACAGACCTCACAGATAAGGGCTCAGTCCCACAAGACTGCCCCATGGTTGCTGTCAGTCACAAGTCCCATGGTGCTGCCTGTATTCCTGACCAATCGGCCATAAATTTAGGAGGTTTCCACAACTCCCTCCTAAAACTTGATAATTTGTTTGTATGGATCACACAATTTAGGAAGATATTTTACTTACTATTACAGGTTTATTATGAAGGATATAAAATGAACAGCCAGTGAAGAGGTACATAGGATGAGGTCCAGAGGATCTTGGAGCACAGAAGCTTCTGTCCCTGTGGTGCTGGGTGTTTTTGAACCTCAGATGATCTCTGTACCCTGTCAGTGAGGGTTTTCATGGAGGTTCCATTACAGAGGCAGACTGATTAAATCATTGGCCATTGCTGATTGAACTCAAAATCTCCAGCCCCTCTCACCTCCCCAGATCAGGGCGTGGGGCTGAAAGTACCTTTTTTCCTATTCTGGTATGGATATTATTATTAAAAAATCTTACCCCCAAATTATTATTTTTGTGCAATAGGTGGCAACATGGGACTTATGACTGGCATCTGAAGTGGGGCAGTCTTGTGAGACTGAGCCCTTAATCTGTGGGGTTTGTGCTGATTTAGGGTAGGGTCAATTAAATTGAATTATTATTAAAAAATCTTAGTAAAGATTTTTTTGTAATAATATCCAATACTAGAATAGAAAGGCAGTTTCATATGTTAATAACAGGAGTGTGAAATTGGTACAAGTTTCTTGAAGTTGCACCAATTTGGAGCAATTTGTTAGTGTTAAAAACCTCAAATGCATGTTCTTTGAATTAGCAATTAGTCTTCCAACTTAAGGAAATAAATTTTCTTGTAAACATATATTTAATTACCAAAATGTTCATCACTATGGTGTTTCTAATTGCAGAAAATGAGAAACAAATTAGATGTCCAACAATATGGAAGTGTTTAAGGAACCAATTTATATAATGAAATAATGTATATAATGCTTTAAAATTAGTAGAAATATATTGTTTTGTAAACAACAAGATCATATGATATTCCTGTTTTAACTTATTTTTTCAAGTTAACAAAGTACATTGGATAAAAAGACTAGAAGCCTGTCTTTAAAGCAAAATGTCAAAAGTAGTTTCCTCCGGCTAGTGAGATTTATCTGTATTTTTTCCAATGCATATGTTTTCTTTAAAAATATTTTCATTAAAATTTCTTCCTGATTGTAAAGTTAACAGAGAGGCATGAAGTAAATCCATAAAACAGGATCAATAGATTAGTTTGAGCTATAAAAAGTCATTTTTAAAAAACAACTCCTTTATGTTTAGTGCTATCAGGTTAAAATCCCCTGGAGCTTGGCCCCTGCCTACCTCCACCTTCACCTGTTACAGTTCCCAATTCCCTCTTAATGCTCTCGTGGGAAGGGACCTCGAGGTTTCCTGGGACGCACACTGCCAGTCCCTTGCTTTTGCTCATGCTGTCCATCTGCCTTCAGTCTTCTTCCTCCTTGGTTTCATCCTCCTCCTCTCTTGAGACCTGCTGTCTGTGTCATCTCCAGGAAGCCTTTCCTGAGCACCTAGTGCTTTTCCTTTACCATTCCCATCTCTACTGAGGCATATACCACGTTTTATTATCCCTTTTCGTTGTCCTCTCCCAATAGACTGAGCATGGCTAGAGGTCAGGACAGTATTGGTTAGCACAGTGCCTGGAATCTAGCAGTAGGAGCTTAACTACGTGCATGTGTATATAACTGAACAATAGAAATAAAGCTGGGATGGGATCTGACAGCCTGGATATTGGAAGAAGTGTGAGTATATTTGCATGATTGGACCACTGGGCCTTCATAAAGAATTTAAATGAGGATAGAGAGGTGAGCAAGAGCCAGGTCATTAAGAATTTCATGTGTCATCCTAAGGAGATTGGATTTTACAGTTTAAATGATGGGGAGCCAGCCAGTAAAGATGTTTAAGTAGGAAAATGGCTTGCCTTAACATTTCTCAGAGTGTTAGATATTATTAATATTATATAAAAAGCTTTGATATAAAATAAATTTGGGAAGTCCTGGATTAAACCAAGTTGAATAAATTTCTGTTCTGGACTTCTCAGATTGTTTTCTATGCTGATACACATTTTAAATCCTCCAAAAGGGTATATGTATGTGATATAATTTGCATTAATTCCCAGATTTGTTTATCCTGGAATCCTTATGTTTAGGGACTGTTAAAGAACATATTTTAGGAAATGGACACAGGGGAGACTAGTAGCTATGAAACCTCTTAGCAATTTGTTTCAATAGCCTAGGCAAGAAACACTGAGGGCTTGAATCAGAAGGTTAATGGTGAGAAGGGAGGGGCAAGGGAATAAAGTTGTATCTCTTAGAGCACATTCTCCAAATGTGGTGATTTATCAATAATTTTAAAAGATAATGTCATGATTTGAGAGTTGTTACTGCCCGATCCAAAGACATTAGGGCAAGTACTGTGAAATGTGGTTTGAAACATCTCTGACAGAAGGTAGACAAAGGAAAGTGCTGCTTTTATTTTATGTTTACAACACCACCAACTGGTCCCAGGCTCACTCCTCTTGATACCAGACACTGTCCAGGGCGTGGCATGAACTAATGCACTTGATGATGAAGGGACAGCTTCTAGACTGGACGTGTAAATACTTGTTAAATACTGAGCAGATAGACGGTGGTATCATAATAAGGTAACAGACAGTGTTAGCATTGGGAAGATTCTCATTTGATGTGGTCATGAGTTAGAGTTGCTGTGAAGAGGAGAGCACCTGTAGGCCGCTGGATATGTGAGTTTGTACAGCAGATGATTTGGGCTGATCCAGCTCTCATTTCACGTGCTATGTCTCAGTTGCTGCATATTTTAGGGGTTTCATGTCTCTTATGAGATCATAAAATACTAAACTACAGGATGAAGACACTGCCATTCTAGTTCTTACCCGCATTGCAACTTCACATGTCAGTTACCCTTGTCCCTCTACAGCTCCTGATCACAGGCTAATCACTCTGAAATCACTTCTGTGGATTTTTTAGACTTCCGATTTTAGGAATATTGAAATATAGGCCATTCACCTCTAAATGGAAGCTGCAGTTGCCTCAGCAAGTATGAGGAAGATCCTCATTTGGCAATGTTTGTCACTGCTTTGTTAGTGTACTTAGTGAAGTCATTGAGTTAATAGTTATATGTAACATGTTTTGGTTTCATTTATTTCAAGTGTGATAACAGTGTTCCCTTATTTTATTTACAGCTCCAAAAGGAATTCTTCATTTGTCTCCTGATGTTTATCAAGAGATGGAAGCCAGTCGCCACAAAGTAATCTCTGGCACCTCTCTAGGCTATTTGTCACCCAAAGATATGAACCAACCCTCAAGCTCTTTCTTCAGTATATCTCCCACATCGAATAGTTCAGCTACAATTGCCAGGGAACTCCTTATGAATGGAACATCTACAGCTGAAGCCATAGGTTTAAAAGGAAGTTCTCCTACTCCCCCTTGTTCTCCAGTACAACCTTCAAAACAACTGGAATATTTAGCAAGGATTCAAGGCTTTCAGGTATGAATTAAAAGCAAAAACAAAAACAAGAAAACAGGTTCATTAGCCCGTCCTTCATCTCTATCCATCAGAAAGCTCATTCTTGCCTGCTAGTGTGACCTATATGCCAGTTATAAATTACTAGGGATGCAAAGGACAGAAAAAAAAGAGCCGTATGCAGATGCCTCATTTCCTTTTATTTTCATTCTCTTTGCTATCCTTTTGCTGCCTGGCTCTCCTCCATTTTCTCTCTTCTAACTCTTTTTTTTTTTTTTTTTTCTGTTCTGTCTTCCAGTTGGTCTTGATTGGGTGCTCTATCTCCTTACTGTCTTCCACAAACAAAACTTCTGCCTTCATGCATTTGGTATTAGTACTTAGCACTAAATTCTCCCTCATTTTACAGTAAGGTTGAGTTTTTAATGATGACTTTACTTCCATAGCTGTTTTGAATTTAGCATTCTATTGCTGGTAATGATTCAGGTATATCATTAAGGTACAACATCCTAGAAGTTTATTATCTTTGGAGTGAAGTAAACATGTTCTAGAAGATGACATACTTTCTAGTTGCTTGAGGCACAAAAACGTGTTATTTGTTTTACTGGATCACATTTTGAACCATCTAGGGTTGTACCTGCCTCAGATGAAACCAGCAGTTCTCTTTCAGGGGGTGGTCTAAACTAGCTCAGAGCCCATGTAACTTGCGTATGTGAATCTGGGGATGGCAACGTTTTTTCTCCTTTTTATTCTTTGTTCCCTTAAAAAAAACCCAATAATCCTTTAAAAAAACCCAATAATGGATAGAACTTTTAAAAAAAATTGTTAATTCTAAGAAGAGGAAATACCTGTCTTCTGGTTTCTTTGTTGCCTTGAAAATCATGTACTGAACTGTAACTGCTGACCCAACTGGATGGCCAGCAGCATGCTTGTGCGTAGAAAGAGTGTATTGCTCCCTCATACTCCACTGTTTTCATCCCCTTTTCCATCTTAGTCTTATTCCTTAAGACCAAAAACTGTAATTTCCTTTAGAAATGCTCTAGAAGATCTGTACTGTGTGGAATGATCATGTATTTATAAGAATTTTACAAGTTTAGATATATAAAATCAGAAAGAAGATCATGTGTTTGGGCAGGTATTTTGCATGTTTTTTGTTTTGCTTCACAGAAACCTGATTCTTTCAAATCTATTGCCAGGTAACTGTAAGTGTTTTTAATTAGACTATTAATATAAAATTAAAGAAGCTGTTACCAATTATTGGCTCTGTCATCTGAAATTTTAAACATTTAAAGTGAAATTTTAGGATTTGTGTATGTTATTTACCTTAAGAATGACAATAAATCACTGTTTAAAATAAAGACCTTAATTCATACAGTTAAAATACTGGACAAAAAGCTAAGCAATTTTTAGTTCTATCTATAATCTGCATAGGACGAACTAGAATTGAACTGTGATGCAAAGAAATTCACTGCTTTACAAACTAGTCATTTAGAAATGTCTGAGAGTAACACTGCATTTTTATAGAAACAAAGCACAAATTACATTTAAGTGCTGAATTGATTATATTTACGTGGAGGTGTTGCTATGGTAGATGTAATTTTGCTGCCAAAAGAACTACTTAACTTTTAAAAAGAAAATTTGTATTCATTTGTTAATTCTTGGCAATAGCAATAATTTTAGAATATCTTTACTTCAGTCAAAATGTAGAGTCTGTTTCCCTATTATTAGACTGACTGCTCAGATGTTTTAAAGCTTATGCTGAGCCAATATACTCTTATTTACGGACAAGTTAACATTTCCAAATTTGTTTACTATGCTTTTTCCATACTAATGAATATAAACAGATGGTTTTAAAACATTACTGTGCTTCTTTGAGAGTTGAATGAGCTTGGTATTGCTGTGAAATATTTTGTCTCTGATGGATTACCACCTGCAGCTATGCAGTGAACAGCATCTCTGTGGGAAATGGCTTAGTGCTCTGTCCTGTCAGGTGCATAGAACATCTACATGATGTCTAGTAGAAGGCTATTTGTGGTTAAGATTGTTAAAGTCTGTTCTTTTTCGGAAACTTTCTACATGGTAGAAAAACATATAGATTATTTCTATTCCTTAAATGTTTCAGTTGGATGTAGTTTAGAGATTATAGGGCCAATTTATTATGGATTACATGCTATTGTGTTATTTTTATTTCTGAAATTTAAAAATAATAAATTCTTTTTCTGTGTTTCTAGGTTAGTACTTTTTAAATTTTGTTATTATACACTGACTAGATATTATTGCTTACTGAGTATTGTATAAACCCTCTGGCCTTCCTTGCCCATTGAAATTTGAATTAAGCCTACAAAGAGACATTGTATGTTACTGCTCACTATATTGTATTACAAAGTTAAAAATATATTAGTATACTGAAAACTAAGTTGTTTTAACTTAAAATTTTTTTTCATTATCCAAACTACTGAAATTTATAAATTTATAAAGCCTGTCTGCTTACCAGAATGTAGGTATTAAACTCACATCCTTTGCTTAAATCTACAAAATAATTAAAATTATTGTACAGTTAAAGTTATTATTAATAAAGCTGACTTCACAGAGCAGAATGTGACTGAACACTTGCACATTCTCAGTAATTCTTTTATCCTTGCTTGGTCTCACCTAGAGTTCTTATCACATTTTAGATGCAAGGTTCTGGATCTCTGTCATAAATGAATATTTTGCTTTCTTGAAGTCTTACTGAGTGTATTTCAATTAACTTCTTTAAAAACTTAAATGTTTCTATTGATTGTCTTATTATTTTTTAGAAAAAAGTGAGTTTTATGTCACTGGTTCTGTGAACCTCAGATTTTTTCCAGACCCCAGTTAGTACACTTCTATAACTTCAATGCATTTCATAAAAACTCATTTAAAGTGATAGTCATACCATAGTTTTTCAGATTTGAGACTAATTATAATGCCAAAATGCTTCAAAATCATTCAGCTTTTTAAAGAAAATTATTATGGGAGAGACATTCTTGAAATGCTGTGCATTTGAGCTGAAGTAGAAGACTTTGTTTTGTTGTCATTTATGTTAGTCTAAATTTTCACATCTTTAATATGTTTCCATACTAATTACATTAGAAACCTCTTTGTGTAATTAAATATAAGCAGTTCTTTTGTCTTTTGGTTCTGCTACCAATTCCCATGTAGGGGGTAATTCCTACGTAACACCAAGTAATTCTTTGGATACCAACAGGCTGTCCAATAATCCAACTCAGTTCTGATACTTTCTAACTGGAGATAGCATCAGACCCACAGGTTAAGGGTTAGTCCCACAAGACTGCCTCCCCCCACCTCCCACCACCATTACCAACACCTTATGCATTTCAGGCACTGGTTGCAAGTCCAGGTTGTCACCTGTACTTCTGACCAACCAGTTACAAGTCAGAGGTTCCCAAGACCTCCTTCTCAGGTTTAATTAGCTAGACCCACTCACAGAACCCAAACACTTTGCTCACTAGACTACCAGTGTATTGTGAAAGAATATAACTCAGAAACAGCCAGATGGAAGAGATGCATAAGGCAGTGTATGGGGGAAGGGCTGTGGAGCTTCCATGCCCTGTCCAGGTGTGCCGCTCTTCCCAGATTTCCACGTATTCACCGATTTAGAAGCTCTCTGAAAACCCTGTCCTCTTGGGTTTTTATGGAGGCTTCATAACATAGTCATGATCAGTCAAATCATTGGTCATTGCCAGTTGACTCAACCTCTAGTCCCTCTTCCCTCCCTGGAGGTTATGGGGGTAGGTCTGAAAGTTCTAACTCTTGAATCACATGGTTGACCCCGCTGGCAACCAGCCGCCATCCTTAGGTGCTTTCCAGGAGTCACCTCATTAGCATAACCTTTATCACTCTTAACATTTAGGAAATTCCAAGGGTTTTTGGGAACCAAGTGCCAGGAAAAGGGTCAAAGGTCAAATATATATTTCTTATTAGAAATCACAATGTCATACTTTGTTTAAATGAATCATGAGAAAAATGGCTAGATTGGAAATGAAAATGAATTATTTTAATAACTTATCCTTCCTAGGTGGATTAATTTCAATTTGCTATTCTGTGCCCCTCTTTGTGATCTTCATCCATTAAACAGTGTTGATTTTGAAGCTTTCAGGGTAAAATATGATAAACTTGGTTTGTTTTTCTCACATAAAGAATCACTTAGTTGGTGTCTTAGTTAAACCATAATTAGTTTATTTTACAAAGTCACAGAGTGTTTTATAGAGGGGCTTTTCATTATTGTAAGCTTTAGATGTTGGTAATATTTCCAGCAGATGAGAATGTTAGAAGGCTTTGAAATACCTACTTAAATTAAAAACTTTTTTTCAAATACAATTCAAACTTAATACATTTCAACTGATATGTCTCCTTCTGTGAAGGTTAATATTAATTAGAACAGGCTTCTTTTATAGTTACAGGCTTCTTTTAAACACTTGTTTTTAACATATGACATACAACATATTTTAACAATATAACTTTAGTGTAGATTACATTGAAATTGGTTATGTAGGGAGGGAACTGGCAAATCTGAAAATCGACCTTTTTCCTTCATCTTTTTCTTACCTTCCCTATGCACTTCTTGTAATCTATATATTTGTCAGCAAATGGCTATTTACAGCTTTTTTTTTCTTTGAAAAAAATGAGGGTTTTTTCCCCAAAGACCAATGTAAGTAAAACTTTGTAAGTTTCTAATAGAATATGGAGAAAGAAACCATGCATATACATAGAGTCCCCCATTTAGAAATGTGATTTTGCCCCATTTTAAATTTATCCTTAAAACATAACTTACTTTGTCACTTTTGAGCTAAAATTTTCATCTACGCTGTTACACAAAGGTTGTATGAAGTGATGAGAAATTAATCAGAGTACAATGAGCAAAACATTTGTGGGTATGGCATGAGATCTATAGATACTGCTCTGATTTTGCAGTCACTCCTTAAAAATCCCTCTTCAGTTTGGCGTCTGCTCCTTCCAAAACCTTGGCAAGATTAGGTTAGTATTTGAACTCTCCTGAAGGCTTGGTCTTTCTATAATACTCCTAAAATTCAGGTTTGTTCTTCAATTGGGCAGCACAAGTTCATGCAAATTGTCCTACTGTCTCTGGTATCCTGAAACCTTGAGATAATTGGCCAGACCCCCAAGGTATACAAGCTACATTATCACGTAACTATATTTCCATAAAAACCAGCGATTCCATAAAAACCTGACTCAAATCAGGTCCTTTTGCTGAAATTTCCAACTGTATAAGGGAAAATACTGTGCTTGAAGAAAAGAAATACTGATGCATATGAAAACATACTGTGATGAGTACCAGTAATACAGGTAAGAATCAAGCAGGCCTTGAGTAGAAAAGTCCACTTTTACTACATAAACTATTCAAGACCAAGTCCACTTTCAATCACTACAGATTGTAACCATGGAACTCAAAAGGACAAAGACACTCATTTTGAGCCTTGATGCACCAGCATATACATAGTAAAATAGACAAAATATTTCAAAGAAAAAGTAATATGTAATCACAGAAAGAGCAGTTTCTACCACAGTGACTTAGATGTGGATCTGAAGTGAGCCACTGTGGTTTGGAAAAAATGGCTGTTGTTACGTATCCTCTCCAAGTAAAAATATCTATAGCTTTTTCTGTTTGTATCAGAAGAGATTTCAGCTCAACAATGAGAATTCTATTTGGAATTAATTTGAAACTCAAGTCTTTAAAGAAAAATTATTTTTCATCTAAAAGTGAATTATATTTCCTTTTGCTATAAAAGATTGGCAAAGATGTGATTTTCACTTAGTGACATCAGATTAATTGTAGTACCCATCAGGTGCCCTCATGTCAGGCTAGCACCTATGCTCATTCTAAGTCATGTTGAAATGATTAATTCCCTCTTTCCAGCATTCATCCATGTCTAAGATACTTTTCATGAATGACAGTTACTAAAATAACACATGTATCATTCTTTTCTCACTCAGGACAACTCTTGAGAAAGAGAACAATATACAGAATACTGCATGTAAAGGATTTCTGCACACTGAAATAAACTACTCTAACATACCAGGGGCATGCTTCATTTACGAGATATATAGGTAAACAAGGAAACAAAACGGACATTTATTGACTGACTCTCATTACATATCAGATAGGGAAGTACTCACATACCTTCTTTTATGACATAAGTAGAAATGCATGGTACATTTTGCTTCTTGCTTACAAATCTTTACTTTTAAGTCAAATTATTGTATAGTGTTTAAAGACTGATCCCCAGGAGGAGGACCGGTTTGTGGTGGTGGTCCATGGCCTTCAGGATATTGTTTTGCTTTAGTCATAGATTTTGTTAATACATTTATTTGTGCTCTCAACTAGATACACAACTGATACACAAAATTTAAGAATTTTGACTCTTTAGAGCTAGAAGTAACTTTGGGATTTATCCTGAGGTAAAATTTTTTAATATAAATACACATTTGAGGAGCTACACAAGTGTGTAAAATACCCTATTACTAATGTAGTTTACTCATGTCTCCACATAGGATTATTGATTAACTTTAAACCTTGACAGATTTTAGGTTCTGGAAAAACCCACCATCTTAACTTGGTCACATCAAGAAAGCAGATTTAACTGACAGAGATAACAGTATTTTAAAAGCTTTCAAAATACTTTTTTCTATAGTATTGTCATTTTTTCAAGTGTAGGTCCCAAATCATGTCCTAAAATGGAACATTTGAAGAAAGAAGGACTACTGTTGGAAACAATACAGAGCTTGAAACACTTATTAAAAGAGAAAAATGATAGTACATCATGAATAGGTTTCAATAATTTCAGTATGTATATGAAGAATTAGGTGAATATGAAGTTAATCTGACTATAGGTGTCAACCCATTGAATACTAGAATTGATTTAGCTGAAGAACAGGAAATGGAACATTTGTTTATTCACCCTGGATAAGTACCTATACATGCTAGGTAGTATGCCAGGTGCTAGACACAGGAGGAGTTACAGTCAAGCTGGGGAGAGATGGCTAAATGAAGTCAACATACAGAAAACTGATCACTATCACAAATCAGTCCTATCTGGAGGGATCAGTATTTGAACATTATACAATAGTTTGGTAAAAATAATGAAAGATTTGTAGCATGCTGTATGAAATAATGCATGTAAATTGCCTGCCCCACATAATTGTCAAAGTGTAACTTACATGTTCATGTGAGGTATGGTTAACCTTGTCAGGAATTATGAATGGGAATGAGCAGTTCTGATTGAAGGTTAGGGAAGAATTTATAGTAGACCAGACGTTTAAAGTAAGTTTTAAAGAATACATGGAGTTTTAAGATAAATAAGAGGAACAGAATTGTAGGTAGAAGCTAAGTGCTGAAGACACAAAAGGGCATAGTGTTTTAGAAAATTTGGGAGTTTGAGTTTAGGTATTAGGCTGAGAGACTTATTCTTAAAAGGTTAGTGACAGTTGGTTTGGGTTTTATATTTTAGAAAGATAATTCTGTAAGCAATGTGAAGGATGAGCTAGACAGATAAGATTTGTAGCAGAAGAACTAAGCAGAGTAGTTTTGCATGCATCCAGGATTGAATTAAGGCAGAGCTAGTAGACACAGGGGCATGGGGCTCAGGTACTGCTGTCTAAGGTGCAATCGTGAGAATTATTTGACCTTTTGCGCTGATTTCTGTGAGGATGCTTTCACTAGCCTGGTCATGGGGAAGGTAGATTAAATGTGTGGAAGGATAAATAGAGGGTATTTGAGGATAAATATTCTTTCAGGAATTGAGAATGAAGTGAAGTAGAAAGATAATATGAAAGTGACATGTTTTAGGCAAAGTTTTATTTTTAGTATGGGTGAGATGAAAAAATTTGAGAAGCTAATGAGTTCCATTTTAAACGTAGAATTTGAGTTGCCCATTGGACTTGCAAATGGAGCTATCCAATAGGCAGTTGTAAATTTAGCATCTGGTGATCAGCAAGAGCATGGACACACAGATTGGATAGTCATCTGTATATAGATGTAAGTGAAGCCATGTAGTTGAAATTGACCAGGGAAAATGGGCAGTGGCCTAGGAGAGAGAATACTAATGTAAGGTATTAATTTGTTTGTTAATGCAACCAGAATGTGTTGGCAGGTGCTCAAATGATGTTATCCTAAAATAACAATTGCTTGGATATTTTGAAATTAATTATGATTATGAGAAGTATGAGCAGTGACTTAGCGCCTCCAACTGTTATGTCAGAGATAACTACTTCTCAGGTGTTTCAATCAACTTTATTGAAGTATACTATACATAAAATAAAACATACTCATTTTAATTAGTTGGGTGAGTTTTGAAAAAGGTGTACAACCCTGTGACTACCACCACAGCCAAGATGGGAATGTTTCCATTACTGTGAAAAATTCCCTGGTGCCTCTTTATAGCTTGTTTTCCTCACCTCCCATGGCTCCAGGCAACCAGGATATCCTTTTTGTCTCTAAAGATTAGTTTTGCCTTCTCAGGAATTTTATAAAAATGGAATCATACAGCATACATAGTTTTGTATCTGGCTTCTTTCAGTCACTGTAATGTTTTTGAGATTCATCCATGTTGTGTATATCATTATTTTGTTCCTTTTGTTGCTAAGTACTAGTCTACTATATGGATATACACTACAAACTGTTTATCAGTTTACCTGTTGATGGACATTTGAGTTGTTTTCAGTTTGGTGTTATTATGAATAAAGCTGTTAATGAATGTTCATGTACAAGATTTTGTGCACACATGTTTCCCATTCTCTTGGAAAAATACCTTGGAGTGCAGTTGCTGGGTCACATGGTAAGTGTACATAAAAATTTATAATAAACTATCAAATTCTTTTTCACTGTGTTGTATCATATTACATTTCTACCAGCAATGTATCAGGGTTCCATACACTGATGTAATTAGTTTTATTCTTAGGGTATAGTATACATCATTGATCATATTTTAATTTGTATTTCACTGATGACCATTAACAGGAGCTTCTTTTCATGTGCTTTTATTGGCCAATTATTTATTTTTTGAAATATTCACAGATTTTTTTTTCATATATTGTGTTATAAGAGTCCTTTTTATATTCTGGATACAAGTGTGTTGTATTGCAAATATTATCTCCCTGCCTGTGACTTGCCTTCTTATTATCTTAATGACATCTTTTGAATAGTTGAAAAGAAGCTACAATTTTGATAAAGTTCAGCTTTCCATTTTTTTTCCTATGGTTTGTACATTTTTAGTCCTAAGAAATCTTCGACTACAAGATTGCAAAGATTCACTCTGGATTTCTTCTAAGTGTGTTACAGATTTTGCTTTTATTTTTAATGCTAAAATGCATTTAAAGTTTATTTTTTATTTATAGTATGGGTAAGGGTTGAAGTTGATTTTTTCCCATAGGATAGCCAGTTATTTTTGCACCATGTATATAATGTGTTGTTTTAGTCTAGTTGCTGTTGAGAGAACTCTTATTTATCTTTGGCTTTCACCAATTTGGGTGTACTGTGTCAAGGAGTGTTTTTAATCTGCTTGGGATTCATTTAGCTTCTTAGAACAATAAGGTAATGCTTCCTACTAGTTTTGAAAAGTTTGTGGCCTCATTTTTTTGGTTCCCTTTTCTTCTCTCTTCTCATTTTGGAACTCGAAATCTTACACATTTGTTGGGCCTCTTGATACTGTTCCACAGGTCTCTGAGACTGTTTATTTTCCATCTTTTGGATCGTGTAATTTCTGTTGATTTGTTTTCAGCTTTACTGATTCTTCCCTCTGTCCTCTCCAGTTTGCTGTTGGGTCCACATAATAAACTTTTCATTTCAGTATTATGTTCTGTTACCTAACATTTCTATTTTTTTTTTGTTCTAGTTCTTAGTTGAGGTTCCATAATTGTATACTTAAGCAACCATACTTTCCTTAAGTTATTTGGACATCTTTATAATAGCTGCTTTGAAATCTTTAGTCATCTAAATCCAGCATCTGGGGCCATTAGGAGTAAATTTCTACTGCCTTATTTATGAATGTAGTTCACCTTGTTCTGTTTTTTGCATGTCTGTAATCTTTGTTTAAAAAATTGAAATTGTGGATAATAGGTTGTAGCAAGTATGGATCATGTTTTCTTCTTCAGATTCTTGTTTTTTGGTCTAGTACTCTGTTAAGTTGTCCAGAGTAAAGCCATGAGCTTTGCCTCTCCTGTGGTCATGCCCACAGTGATGCCTCCACTTACTTTCAGCTTTGAGCAGTGACTTTCTTTCTTGCAGTCTTCCTAGTTGCTGTGTAATTACTTGGAAAGAAAGAGTTTATGCTCAAATTTTAGAGCTCACCCTCTTTGCCTTTCCTAGCTTACATTTTTCCCCCCAAATTTCTGGGTAATGTGTTAGTCCCATGTCTGCTTGATATTCAGACTGGTAAAGCTTTGGCTTTATGTTACTTTTGCTGTGTGTTTCTTAGGGACTACACTCAATCAAAAAAGTAGCAGACTTTCAAATTTCAGTGGATTCCTTATTGGTCTCTGCCAACTTTTATATCAGGTTCTCTGGGGTCTTCCCTTGTATGTATTAAGTTTAGTGGTCAGCCAGCGATTTGGGTAGATTTTATATTTTTCAGACTTAGAGCTGCACCACTTCTGAAGCTCTCTTACTTCTAGGATTTCTTCCCTCATTGTCCTCCCTGAACTCTTTCCTGTGCCACTTCCAGCTGGTAAGGCTGCAGTTTTTGACCAGTGGGACTACAGGAAATGGGGAATGCCCTCAAACAAATAAACAAAAAAAAAACCTCATAAATTCAGAATTCTTACTCCATATAGTTGTAGTCTTGAAGGGAAAATTCTGTCCTGGTGTCTTCCTGCATTTGATCACATTCCCATGCCTTCAAATATTTTTTCTTTTATTCCATCTACATTTTATGTTCTTATCTACAAAAGCCTTTATCAGTGAATTCATTTTTCCATTACTGAAAGCTGGAACTTAACTAATTGTTTTTAAAGTCTACTGAGTTGGAAAATCAGTTTATTAATTACTAACTGATAATCTTTTGACATAAGCCCTAAGAAAATAATTCAAAATATGGGAAAAGCTATAAGGACACTTACCACTAGGTGTAGGACCCACTCTAAATCCACAATGGTCTCATCCCAAGATGTTTGACTTCATTATATCTGCAAAGACCTTGTTTACACATAAGTTCACATCCAAAAGTACTAGACACTACGACTTGGACATATCTTTTGAGGCCACTATTGAACTCACTGTATATTTATTGTTTTCTGAAATAAGTATATTGCTTTGATCAAATTTTGAAAATTGTTGGCAATTTTTATTCAAATAAAAGTTTTGCTCTTTTTTCTCTCTCCTCTCCTTCTGGTACTTCATATACTGTGTTCTTTTTATATTGTCCCAGAGATTCCTGAGGCTTTATTCATTAAACATTTTTTTTCTTCTCTGGACTTCAAATTGTATTATTTCTACTGATCTGTAAGTTTTGATCACCCAATGAATTTTTTTTTTTTTTACTCTGGGTATTTTCATTTCTAGAATTTTCCTATGATTCTTTTTAAAGTTTCTGTTTCTCTGCCAAGATTTCTTATCCATGCACTCATTACAGACATATTTCCTTTACATCTTCAAGGACAGTTATAATAGGTACTTGAAACACCTTTCCTGCTCATTTCAAGATCAGATATATTGGATTTGGATTCTGTTGATTGCTTTCAACTAAGAGTATGAATCACCTTTTCCTGTTTATTCTAGGTCAAGAAATTTTGGATTACACCCTGTTGTAAATGTTAAGAGACTCTGGATTCTGTTACATTCCTCTGGATAGTTGTGAGTTTTGTATTCTGATGCAGTTAACCACCTGAACTTGAACTCCAAACTTTGTGTTTCATCTTAAACTTTTTCTTCTCTTAGCTTCTGGTATAGTAGTCTCTTCTGGCTCTCTATCACCTTCTCTTTCAAATGCTGCAAGGAAAAGCCAAATAGAATTGGCTTTTTGGTGGTTACTGCTCCCTGTTAGTTTCAGAGGAAACTTTTTGTAAGGAAGTGAAGACAGAGCAGAAAGTTCAGGTAGTGGTAGTAATACTGTTCTAGAATAAGAATAAAAATAGCTAAAAAAAATAATCTGTAATAGACAGTGTTTGCTACCAATTTGGGTTTGCAGCTAATGAAGCAACTTAATTCTTCTTAGCTTTTACAAATAAGGTAGCATTTATTTACTAATGTTACTTGGTTAAAGTTTCTTGGTCTCCATTGCTAGGCTTCCCATGCATAGGCCTATATTATAATTTTTTCTCTGTATGTAACTAACTTAAGGGGGAACTTTAACTCCATTTTGTTATGCTTTGGATATTGTAATTTTCCAGGCTTTTATGCCATAATTTTTTAAAGAATATCTTTTTTCCTTCCTGTATCAGAGGTTGAAAGTATCACATTGCCCAGTGACTTTATTTTCCTAATGAAGAGAAAATATAGTCTCCCCTGATTTCCTTCTCTTGTGTTTGAAGATTCTTTTAGTATAAGATTCTGATACACATAGAAAAACTTAAGGTTATGTTATTTTCTCTACTAGGCTGGCTTCTTTCAAGTCTCCTTTATTTTGAAGCACTACAAGTTTTCTTTTCTGTTATAAATTGCCTTTAGAAATACACGTTAGATTTGGAGAAAAGTAGAAAAATAGTACAGAACTTAATATTAACAATTACAGCCATAGTATAATTATCTCTACCAGGAAATTAACAATGATACAATATTATTAACTAATCTACAGATATTATTCAAATTTGCCAATTTCCCTACTAATGTCCTCCTTCTGCTCCAGGATCCAGTCTAGAATCCCAAACTGCATTAGTTTGTGATGTCTTTTTTAAAGTCTCTTCCAGTCAAGTGACATTTCTTTAGTCTTTCATGATCTTGACACTTTGAATAATATTGATTACTTATTTTTTAGAAAGCTCTTAAATTTGGGTTTTTCTGATATTGTCATGATTTGATTGAGGGACATTTTTAGTAAGAATATCATAGAAGTGATGTTGCACCCTTCTTAATACTCTATATATCACTCTGTTTATAATATAATTGTGTTAAATATTTTCCCTACATAACATTAAGAACCACATCAGACAGTGTAATAATTTTTGCTTCTAATTTCAAACATAGTTTAGAAAATTTGAGAAGGAAAATCTACTGTATTTACCAGCACTTTTACTCTTGTTTTCTTTCTTCCTTCCTGAAAGTGTTCCAAGATTCCTGCTTTTATCCTTTCCTTTTTGTTTCAACAACTTACTTTTGCCATGCTTTTAGGGCAGGTATGCTGGCAATGACTGTACTCTTGAGTTTCTTTTCTTTTGGGAATGTTTTGGAATCCTATGCATTCCTTAAGGATATTTTTGCTGGATATAAAATTTGGGGTTGGCATTTATGTTAGCACTTGAAAAGTGTGCCAATTCTTTCTGACTTCATGGTTTCTGATAAAAAACTCCTGTCAAATTGTTTTACCTCTATAGGTCGAGAGTTGTTTCTCTCTCACTGCTTCCAAGATTGTGCTTTGTCTTTAATTTTCAGAAGTTTGATTATGATGTGTGTTGGTGTGGATTTCTTTGTTTTTATTATTTGTTTTTTTCTCAGCTTCTTGAGCTATATCTTTTACCAAAATATGGTAAATCTTCAGCCAGTATTTCTTTAGATTCTTTTTTAGCCCCAATCACTGTCTTTTCTCCTTCTGGGACTGATGATACTCTGATGATCTATGTTATGGTCCCACAAATCCTTGAAGTTCCATTGATTTTCCAGTCTGTTTTTTCTGTGTTCAGATTGAGGAATTTCTCTTTTTCTGTTTTCAAAGCCCCAATCACTGTCTTTTCTCCTTCTGGGACTGATGATACTCTGATGATCTATGTTATGGTCCCACAAATCCTTGAAGTTCCATTGATTTTCCAGTCTGTTTTTTCTGTGTTCAGATTGAGGAATTTCTCTTTTTCTGTTTTCAAGTTCACTGTTTCTTTGTTCTGTACATTGAGTTTTTAATTTTGATTATTGTATTTTTCAGTTCTCAAATTTCTATTTGGTTCTTCTTGTATCTTCTATTTTTTTGGTGTGAGTATATATTTTTTCATTTGTTTCAACTGTGTGTGTAAGCTTTTTGAAGTATTTCTCTAATGGCTGATTCATTTAAAACATCTGTCATCTTGGTTTTGTCATCTCAGGATTGTCTTTTCTCATCCATGTTGAGACTATCCTGGTTCTTGGTATAATGAATGATTTTATATTGAATCCTGGGTGTTTGGGGTATAATAAATCTGTGTATCCTCTTTAAATTCTGTTTAGTAAGCCTCTTTTTGTTGTTGTTGTTGTTGTTGTTAATAAAGGGATGAGAATTTATTGGCACTGGAGCTCTATTTTTAGGCACATGGTTGAGAACCTCTCCTGTTCTGGGAATAGAGCTGCAGCCCCACAGGGCTGGCAGTGGGACCCGCACGTGAGTCTCTAATTCTGACTTGTCCATGAATTCTAGATTCTCCCAGCTGGGATGGCCAGCAGGTTCTTCTGTCACACAGACGCCATATTTCAGTGGGGGCCTCGAGTGCCCCCACTGTTGAGAAGGCATCTGTGGTACATGTCCAGGCCAGGGAATGAGCACTGGGGTGGTGGATGGTCGATGTCTGCAGTAGGTGAGGTCTGGCATAACTGGGGTGTTTGCTGACTTGAGCTGAAAGAAGAGTAGTCCACGCACCTTCCAGGAATCCTCCCCAGATGTCTGTGGAATCTTCAGGTTGTTTTGCATTTCTGTTAGCACTCTTGAAATTAGCTGTTTTTGTGCAGACATCTTTTTCTGTTTGGGATTTGCTTCCTTACTATGTGCTCCAGGGCAAGGAGAGCTATTTGGATCAAAGGGTGTACACCAGTACATTCAGCATTCCAACAGTAGCTTCCAGAACATTCACTGTTCAACTGGCCTTCCCTGAGATGTCCTTGTTATTGTGAGATACAAATGTTGGCTCTACGTCACTTGCCTTAAGAGCTCTGGAGGCTGGATGTGTGAGATCAGGGTGCCCATGGTCAGTTCCTGTTGCGAAGCTGCTCCTGGTTTGTAGAGTCAGTCAAGCACTTGCAGGGTCTCACTGTGTCCTCACATGGGGGAGAAAGAAGGAGGGAAAGAGAGAAGACAGTAAGAGATTTATTTTCCATTTCTTATAAAGCCACAGTCCTTTCAGATCAGGGATCTACCATCACATCCTCATTTAACCTTAGTTACCCCTAATCACCCCCTGCCTCCAAATACAGTCACAGTGGAGGGGGGGTTAGGGCCTCAGTGTATCAATTTGAGGGGGTTATAATTCAGCCCATAGCTCTGTGTGTGTGTGTATATATGTGTGTGTGTGTGTGTATGTGTATGTAGATATACATGTTTGTATTCAGATTGATAATACTGATCCACAGTTCTTTGGAAAACTTGTAAATGTGTTTTGGACTTTGGAACTTCTGGGATTTTAGAAAGTGAAAATAGTGAATATACCATATATTGCATAACATCCAAATACCGTTTTGTAAGCCTCTTTTGACATTTCATTAGCTGGGGAAATAGGAGTGCTGCTTTTTTAATACCAGGTATGGGTAGAAGTTCACTTTCTCCACTTAGCTTCTGTTGACACCCTGTTTGGTGGGGGGATATGTCATAGCTGGATGGCATGTTAAGTCCTGACCCTCCAAATGCCCTTCCTGTCACCACCTGAATGTGAAGGGTTTTGGTGCCTCATTATCACCAGATAGAAGCAAAAGCTTAGGAATCCAGCAGGGATGAAGGTCTTGACTCCCCGTTCAAATGCTCTGTCATCACCCCAGTAAGGGAGTTGAGTTACCTCATTTCAGTCTGGCAAGGGTGGAAGTCTAGGTTCTCCAACTGGCCTTTGCTGTTGGGAGTGGAGGTTGGTCCACCATTTCTTCCATGTTACTTGGCTGGAGTAGGGTCGTTACTGTCTAAATGTTTTGTATTTTGCTAAGTTATTCCTTTTCTGGCCCTTTGATTAGAGACAGCAGGCCTTCTTAGTGCTTTTTTCTCCTGTATCCGTTGTATTTCCAGGGTGCTGGTTTCGCTAGCACCTAGTCCAGATACGTAAGACAAAAAGAAAACCCAGGAATTCACAGTGTTGTTTCTTGGATCTTGAGATCCCTGACTGGTCTTCCTCCTCCACTCCACCTTTCTGAATTCTCTTACGTCTGTTTCATTTTGTTTGGAGGCAGAAGTCATAAATGGCCTTTTCATTGTGAATGTAATTATATTTTAAATACAAATATAATATATTCCTAAAATTGTAATTACTGGGTGGAGAGCAGGGTGTTCCAATATTTTAGTAAAAAAATAATAATAATTAAATGCTGTTATATTTTAAAAGAGTATATAATGAAAGGATTTTTATGGTTTTGCCTTTGATGCCCATTGTTTGAAGTGATAGTACAGTGGAATTCTAATGCATGTAATGCAGAGTTGGTTGGCTGTGTTGGGAGATGATTTTGTATTAGTTTAACTTTGGTGGTGTACTGACTGCCTATATAACTGCAATTTTCTTTTGACCTAGGAAAAAATCTTCCTTCTTAAAAAGTTATCTTTCAAAGTCCTGTAGATTTAATGTGGCTTGTTTTACATATGTAAGTAAATATATGTGGATATGTCAAAACATGAGTATAAAGCTACATTAACGTGTGTGTGTGTGTGTGTGTGTGTGTATTTTGCATACTGATTAGCTGCCTCCTTAGACCTTCATTGGCATAGTCAATGAAACTGAAAAGCAAAGAACAAAGATTTAGGATTTGTCCTGTACACACTCATCATTTAAAGCAAGAATGCAATTATCTCCCTTAACAATACTGAAAATCAATCTGTTGTTGCATTTGTTAGATAATTTTTATGTGTGACTTATACTACAAATAAATCCATATGTCTGCTAGATTTTCAAAGTAAGATTTTAAGTTTAAGTCTGTAATTTTCAAAGCTTATCCCAAGCATAGAATTTCTAAAAGAGAGAATAGATAATGACAAGTTGAGTCTCAGTCTGTATAATGTGATTTCATTTATTCACTTATCCCTTTAGAGGCATTAATGTGACAAGCATATTGCATGTAGAGTGAAACAGATTACTCAAACAGCAAAAACACTGGTACATGACTGAGCATGTTAAATATATGTTTACATTTTAGTTACAAAGGAGTTGATTTTAGTTATGAAAAGGATTGGGAAAAAGAGCTTTAGAGAAAGTCAGTGACAGGCATTATCCTAATGTAATACTATTCTTAATAATTGTACATCTTGACATATCTTTTATTTTGTTACATGATTATGGGGGTATAATAAAATAGTAATAAGAAGAATATCTAATATTTATTTTAATGTTAACCAAGAGCCAGTTATTGTTCTAAGTGCTTTATATGGAGAACTCATTTTATTACATATAAATTAACTCATTAGTTAGAACTAATGTAATGTAGATCTGTACTCTTGATGGTAGTTGACCCAAATAAGTAGATGATTTACATGTCATCAAGTGATCTAAAAAAGTAGTTGAAAAATGTTTAATACCAACTTAATCTACTTATTAGGGCAATATTTATCAAATACTCATGCTGTGCCAAGAAAATGCTATTTGGGGTGTTAATAAAGACTTAGGTCTGTTGTACATGTAGTGTGCAGACTCTGCAAGAATCTAACATGTTTTGAGAATCCTAAGTTTTATAGTTGAAACAGTTGCTCTTTATTTAGCTTCTTGCCATCTACTCCTTTGTGCAGTAGCTACGATGAGGTGGGATAGGTAATCAGACATTTTCTTGATATTGTGATTGTGTTAGGTATCGTGTAAGAATGTGCAGGCCTTTATCTTTCCTTAATGATTTAAAGAGCAACTTCCTTTACATAGGGGGTCTTTCATACCCTCCTCATTTTTGTCCCGCAGGGGTGACCATTAAAAACAGCTGACAGACAGGCAGTTAACCAGTTCCCTGCTGAGATTAGTAAAATATTTAGTAGTCCTGCAACATCAAGGAACTTCAGCACTGCAGGAAACAGTTTGATTCAGCTTATTTTGAAGGTAGGGGGTAGGGAATTTTAAGTTTTCATTTGGATGGTCCCTCATATTTTCAAATGAGTGTGAAAAATTCATAGCTTTTTATGTAAATTGTTCTGAGGCTTAGAGTGTTTTTCTTTATTTCTTAAATTATATGAATAGTTGTGATTTATGTGCCTCCCCTCGGAAAAGAAATATCTAGACTGGCAGAATCAGTATCAGAATACACAATTACAGCATCTCATCTGGGTTTATGCAGTTACAGATCTTTACAATAAAAAGTATCATAGATTTGCAAATTTCAAAGGAAGGCACATTGTTTAATTTACATGTATGGAGATTTCTGACCCATCTTTTAATGGAACAATTTTTGTAAATCCATGAGAAAGAAAAAATGTCAATTTATAGTAGTTGATAGTGTTATAAATTCAGAATAAATGCTACAACATTGTAAAAATCAAGATCAGCTGCTGACAGTGTCAAGAATAGCAAAATGATATGATTTATAAACTGATGTCAAACTTGGGAAATGACTTCTGTTATATTCTAAAATTATCCTTGTTTTTCTTTCATCAAAATCAAGGTCCTGTGACACTGGATATTGGAATTTTTAATGTTGTGTTTGTAGAAGCACAGTCTTGTAAATGAAAGACTTTTCCCTGTTAAGCCTGAAGGTACATGTATTATAGAACATGATGGAATTGTATTACCCTGATTATTTCAGCCTAGTGTTCTAGAATTCCTGACTTCTGTTATTGCTTTGAATCATAGGAAGCATTTTTAGATTGAGAGGGATGAATTTTGAAATGTCATTCACACATTATTTTTTTTAATTCACAATTATTTGAATTCTAATATTTTTATGTGTAAGAAGAAAATATATACCTGCAGAGAGTCATATCAAACTTGTTTTTATGAGTGAGTGATTGTGTTAAGTATAACTTTTTCTTTAAGGCCTTTTTATCTCTATATTACTACTTTTTATTTAATTTGAAATTGTGTCCTAAAGCAATGGTTTCCTAAATTTTTCTTTTATCTGGTTTATTGGGCAGTCTCAGTGCAGTGAAGGTACAAATATGGGGTGATTTTATATTTCTCCAGCCATTTGATTTCCTCCATTCTCTGTCAGATCTCCCATTTGGGCTCCTTTATGATATGTTTGGCAAATTCCATCGTTTTCTGGTTACCTTTAGTTTTTAAAAAGTCTAGTCCACTTCACCATAAAATTCCAAGCTCCTATCCCACTGTCATTTTGGCTCAAGACACTTGGAGGAGGGAGGGTGTACACTGATTTCTTTCTCTCACTCTAGCAGCTTTGAATATTTATAGTTGATGGGCTAGGCGCTTGCTCTGCTTCATACTCTGCTTCTGTTCCATGGCCCAACTCCTCCGACATTGGGGAACTTGTCGGGAGACTCAGGCAAGGGAAGATGCCACACTAGTCTCGCTTCATCCCCTGCTGGTTCCCATGTAGATGGTGTTGCTTTTCGTGAAGCAGTATTCAGTTCCTCCCAATTCCCTCTGTCCCAGAAAGGAAGCCTTGTTTCCTTTGGGTTTTACCAGAGGTCCATGTCCCTGACCCCCTCTGTTAATAGGTGTCTCTTTGGTTGGCCTGAGTAGCCCATTGGCTGCTGAGATTCTCTTTCATTCCCTCCAAGAGCCATGGAGATTTGGGGTGAGAACGTCTCCCTTCCTCCATGTTTGTTTTCAGGTTTGCTGTGTGCCTAGGAATGTTTCAACAGGCTCTCTGATATCTCCAGACTCAGCGTCTGTATTTTCATATGTTTCAAACTGCTAGAGGCATACATTAGACTCAGTCAAGATTTCTTTTCAGAGGAGGCCTACAGGTGTAATTCGCAGCAAGCTCACTGCGAGGGAATTAGATGTTGGCTTCCCTTTCATATAGGCACTCCCACTGTATATCAGCTATTTTCTTAGAGCTGCCCGACTCCCTGGCAACACAGTGTTCCTCTTTAGGCTGACAGTCAAGGTGACTCCCTTCTACTTCCCTTCCCTCTCTAGTTCCTCTGTGTTCTTTATGGTTGGACCAGTTCTGCAGACTCTTACTAAGGAGGTGGGGGACAGGGCAGTTGGCAGTTTTTTAGAGGTCTTTTTGTCATTGACTGGGGGTCCTGATCTTGATTCTGTAGCAATATGAAAAATCCCTCTGGGATTAGGTGGTAAAAAGCGCAGTGACTTAAACCAAATAAATGTTTGTTTTCCTTTCATGTAAAGGTCCATAAAGCATGCAGTTTAGAGGTAGGGTGATGGTTTTGTTCCATGAAGTCTTGAGGGACCCACGTTCCTACCAACTCACTACTCTACTACCTCTTAAGTTTCAGCCCTTGTCCTCATAGTCAAAGATGGTAATGTCCATGTTCCAAGCAGCAGGTTGACAAAATGGACAAGGAAGAAATGCAAGATCTTGAAGTCTCTTTTTAAAGTTTCCAGGAAGCTATCACAGAATTCTTTCATTTACATTCTACTCTATCATATGGCTAGTCATAGCTACAGGGAAACCTGGGAAATGGGGTCTTTATTCTGAGCATTCGAATGCCCAGCTAAGAATTACTGTGTAGAAGAATACTGGAGTACTATTCGCAGTCTGTCATAGTCACTGATGCTCTGATATTTTCTTTGTGCAAACTTGGTATCTTTATCTTTTGTATATGAGTTATATGTGTACACTAATGTTGAATGCCTACAGAATGCATAGAATTTTATAGGGTATTTCAGGCTCACAATATGCAGTTAGAAGAAAAGTTTAATTTTTGAGTAGTAGTATCCAAGCCACTGACAGAAATGAAGGTTGAAGTTTATGTTTTCTGCTGGAATTGTCTTGTCATACTTCTGTCCATTCTAATTTTCATTTCTCTAGAAGAAAGACTAAACTGCAGTAAGTTGGCTGACATATAAGCATGTTCACTATCCATTTGGTTGTTTAGGAGAGTTTCATGCCTTTCCTATAGACTTTCCATTGATGTCAAAGGGTGATTATATTTCATTTTTAAAAGCATGTTTTATAATAGCAGTATATCAGATATAATATTTTAACTGTGCCATAAATGGCTGTGAACTGAAGCTGTTATGATGTCACCATTTATTGACTTTTTCATAAACCCGTTATGTGATGTTTCATTTTCCCTCACATTTAGCTGATGCATAGTAAACAACACTTCCACACTGTTGAGCTCCTGTACACTGAGTGGCCTTTTAATTTGTTCAGGAGGTATAGTACATGAATTAGAACCATTGTCAAGTCTTTTCTCCAAATTAAGTTGGAAAAAAATATTTTTATAATAAAATCTTTAAAGTTACTTTAGAAATAAGGCTTTGTATATTGACTTTATATGAACTCTAAAACTACTTTTTATAGATTCCAGGAAGTTTCCCTGCTTCCCGGAAACTGATAACCAATCTTCACAACCCTACCAGTTTTAAAAAGTTGAATCATGAAACCATTAAACTGGGATTCATAATGTCATTTTCAGTCAGATCTATATTATACATGACAAAATATATGTGGACCATAATCTGTGATAGTTATATGGATATTACACAGCTATTAGAATTAAACCTCAGGCAAGAAACTAATAATGTGTTTTAATTTTCTTCCTCAGAAATTCAAGATTTTCACCTAAGCTTTTACCTTGAATCTACACACATTTAACAAATTGGGCATGTAGTAGCTAATAAAACCAAATTTCCCTGTGATATAATTAGTAAGAATCCCATTCTATAGGCATATTTTCATTAATTTGTCACAAAAGCAATGCTATTTTTACTTTATTAGCTTAGGATTAAAATAAACACTGCTTGAAAGAAATTTTTTGAAAAAAAGTAGATAAATGGGAGGATGGAAATGTTCCCAGGGGGAAGATGAACTCACGCTTCTGATTTATCCCATTTACTTCTGATATGGAGCATCGTACATGTGGTTTTAATAATGGTTGGTTGTATTTGAACTGAAAGAAAAATGGTAACTTTATTTTGGTCTGCACATTACAAATCATCTCAGTTTAATTCGATTTGATTGTAATGTCAAAATTTCAAGCTGAACATGATATAGTGAGATACACACACACACACACACACACACACACACACACACACATACATTCAACAGTGGTTTTATAGAGGCCATAATAGAAATAGAAGAGTGTCACTACCAATTAAGTCACAGTCACATACACATAGAATCACAGATGAGAGAAACTCAGGTTGACAAAGTTCTTTTGGAATAAAGTGAACTTTAACTTACACTTACCCTTGAGTTCTTTATGCATTATGCATTATGAAAAGCTGAACCATAAAGATAGTTATAGCTGTTGTGAATTTTTCTATTGCCTTTATTTATTTTATTTTGTTTTTATAGCTCCAAAAATAAATGTATCTGTTGCCTTTAATAAAGCATTTTGCAAAGCACTTCTTAAACTCGTGAAACTTCAAAGGTACTTAAAATGGAAGTAATAAGCTTTCCATAGATACTGGAAAGTCCTGATAAGATTTTAAATATTTGAGATTTGTTCTGCATAAATTATCTGAATTTGTCTTGAAATCTAGACCCTTTGAAAAGGACCTATTGTATCTGGCTCCTCCTTACAAGTGGTGTTCAGCAGACTGCGTGTGTTCTGTTATAGGTTCACTACTGTGATAGACAAAGTGGCAAAGAGTGTGTGACTTGTCTGACATTAGCCCCTGTGCAGATGACTTTCCATGCTATTGGAAGCTCCATTGAAGCCACCCATGATCAGGTATAATGTGCCACTGCCATTTTGCTGCATTATGGTCCAGCTAAGAAATCAGTGACCATCAGAATGGAAGCTCTGTGTACACATACAGCTTGCTTTCCCTAATATGTAATGCACCAGCACCATTTGCTAGACCTTTGAAAAATCAAAAATGTTTCTATTGGGAAACTGTATTTTAGGAGATTTAAATTATTTTAGACTTCTGGTTTGCAGATTATTAATTTATGAATTATATACAGAATTCTCTCATAAGGATGAAATAATTACCCTACAAATATTATTTTTATAGTTATATATGGGAGGAAGAGTTAATGAAATACTGTAGATAACCCTGGAGTCTCACTGTCCTATATTCATTGAGTCCTGTTGAAGAGCTTAGTATTCTAGAGTGTATCTAATGTGGACTTTTGGAACCATCAGCTAACTACCATAACTTAGGATATTATTAAAATGAAGTTCCAGTGTTTTTCCTGTTAAAGTTTTATTTCTGAAATAAAGCTAAAAATCTGAAAAGTACATTTCTTAATAAACAAATCCCTTTGATTGTGTAGATGGCAGCTTGAAAATATATACCCTGTTTTTAAGATAATGCATATTCTCAATTAAAATAATCATCAGAATAGACTAAACTATAGACCCGGCCATTGAATTTCTACTTTGGAGTCAAAATAGACATACACAGTTTACTGTATGACTAACCAGCTATGCTTTCTAAATGAACTATTTACATACAGAACATCCATAACCCACTTTGATTTCCCCCTCCCAGTAAGTTTGAGGACTTCTAACAGTCTTGCCTTCCTAATCGATTTTCCTTCTATCTTAGTAGTGCCCTCGCATGAAGACAACACAAGGGCAGGGCAGTCTGTCTTCTGAAGCACATGGTTTATTGTCCAACTCAAACAAGATCTTGGAAAACATTCTTAAGGGCACACCTCTCTAGTTTATGATGTCTCTGACTTTGTGGATTTCCAGTCATCATTTATTGGTTGGTGGTGAGGTATTATGGTGTTTAGGAAAGAGCGACTAATTGGTCAGAAAATCTGAGTTTTAGAAACTGACTATGGTGTAAAGTAGCTGCAGCTGCCTGGGTGGCTCTGTCTTCTCTTTGGAGCTCTGTTTCCTGGAATGTTAAATGAGGGAGTCAGATTAGATGATGTATTATAAGATTTCTTCCAATGCTACCATTTTGTGATTCCATAACTGATCTTCCTGCTCCTGGTTGAATAAGCCCAACCAATAATAAACAGTTAATGGCATATGGATCTGGGCAACAGGTTAATGATCATTCCAGTGCTTCTCAGAGTTCTGCACTGATGTATGCCCTAGGTGCTGAGGGGAATGCAGCAGGAACCTGAGGGATGTTACCTAAACTAGCTTATAGAAAGTATTACATTTCTCTGTATAAAAACTGTAACTTACCCATATGCTAGGTGCCAAGGTAAGAATGTTAGACATGGTTCCTGGGTCCGGTTCTCACGGACTTTACAGTCTAAGAACTTCACCCCTTTGAATATTTGCCAAGAAGTATAGTTACTGCTGTATCCAACTATAAATCCATTCATGGGGGAAAAAATGGCATGCACAGCATGAGATAGCCATCCTGCAAAAGTCTTGCCTCAGGCTGAGCCTTAGAGTGCCTTAGAAAACCATACACCTGAGTAAAGCAACCCACTGTTGGCATCAATGCTGCGGTGAAAGAGCACTGGACTGGTAATGGAGAATAGGATCAAACTCAGATTTGCCATGAGCCAGCTGTGGCACCTTGTCTCTTCACCTCTTGGAACTTAACTTGGCTTCTTCATGAATAAAATAATGAGGCTGCTTCAGGCTTATGCAAGGGTACTCAAAGTCCCAGGCTAGTGTTAGCCCATAGGCCACCTTTAAATACCAGAAAAAAGGTGCCTTATAGCTGTCCAAGTCTGCAGTAACTACAGTGCACAGTGCACAGCCTGCATGACAGTACATGGTGGTCTTATACTACATCTATTTAGAATGTCAGTTTTACTCAGTGGTAAGTAAATAAGGGTATTTTTATATTAATGCCAATACAACTGCATTATAGATGATAAATATGCATGAAATCTTAAGATAAAAAAGAGACTCTTAGGAAATGTGTCAAAGGTATGGATGGACAAATGGATAGATGGATAAATGAATGGAGTTATGCCTGGAATGATCATTGTGTATACCAGACACACTGTTTTGGTGGTCTCTGATGTGCTAAATGGGGGTAGTCATGTGATCAGTGCTCTCCCCTTGTACTTGGATAATTGTGCCCCTGAGGAAAGAGATACAGAGTAAACCTCTACTCCACATCCTCTTGCTTTTCTACATTATGTTGCCATTACCCCTTCCTTATACAGACTCTTTGTCTAATAAAAAGGGATGCCTTCACCATACCAAAAGTATAAACCTGATCTCATGAGTTAGAAAAGATGGACCACTAAATTCTTTTTCACCAGTTAATCTGCAAAACACTAGAGAACAAGAAACATTTTAAAGCAGGGAAAATTATAATCACTTAAAAAATGTTTTCTATTTTTTATTCATTTGAACTAATGCAACTGAACAAACAGAATAATTATTCTGAGCAAAGAGTGTATAGAATTTAGAGGCAGTCCTTATGAAACTCAGGTTCTTACCTATGTAAAGAATAAAGTTGAGAAGGGAGGAGCACTCTAGCCTTAAACCTTTATGACTTTTTTTTTTTTAATTTAACTCTAGTTTGCTCAGTGAAGTGGAGACTAAAATGTGTTACCCAGTACATTCACTCACTGTTTTGAAGAGTAGCAGGACAGGGATTGTTTAGTGAAATCTTTCTATTAAAGGTCAGTACAAATACGTGGAATGCTCAGGGGAGAGATTCCATATAATCTGTGCACTGATGATGTCCAAATGTGTGGAACTCTTATTTCTTCCCTTCCCCCACCAAACCTGTCCCTTCCTCCCCCGATCTTTTCCTTTTTCCATCCTGGCAAATGACACCACCATCTTCCTTGTTGCTCAAGCCAAACTCCTTGAAACATCCCTGCCTCTCTCCTCCTCACATGCTACATCCAAGCCCAGCATCTCTTCCTCTGAATACATCACTGATCTGATCACTTTTCACCACCTCCAATGTTGCCATTCTGGTCCCTATCATTTTTAACCCAGACGCCACCAGTAGTATCTACACTGGCTTCCTTTTTTTCTGTTTTTGTTCCACTGTGGCCTATTTTTCATGTAGTAGCCAAAATTACTTTTAAGTTATAA
This sequence comes from Manis pentadactyla, assembly GCF_030020395.1. Lineage (NCBI taxonomy): Eukaryota > Metazoa > Chordata > Mammalia > Pholidota > Manidae > Manis > Manis pentadactyla. Next base: position 63,904,636 of record NC_080021.1, read on the forward strand.
ATCCAAGGTTTTTGTGATGGCATGTGAGTCCCTGTGTGGTCTGGCCCCCTTCAACTCTCCAGTTCCAACGCCCATCACTCCCTGTGTCCCCGTCTCGCTGGCCTGGTTGCCAGTTACACCATCATAGATGAAAGAAACCAGACTTAAAAGGGTTGTGTACTCTACCATTCAAAGTATATGACATTTTAGAAAAGGCAAAACCATAGAGATAGAAAACAGATCAGTGGTTGCCAGGGACTGGGGCTGGCCATAAATTGTCATGGGGAAATTTTTGGGGGTGTTGGAAATGTCCTATGTCTTGATTGTGGTGGTAGAAACATGACCGTATGAATGTATTAAACTTACAGATACACTAAAAAAGGTAAATGTTCCTGTATTGTAGATTATACCTCAATAAACTTAAGTTTTTAAAAGGCCAGATTAATTCCTTTATAAGTTACTCTTATGGTATGGGGCCCAAGGAAATGTGGTTGGATGAAATCCACTTTCCTTTCTTGGACTGGATATGACGGATCCACCTTGGAATGCACTGACCGTAACTCAAAGCCTGGTATGGGTTTCTTCAAATGCCAGTGGTTAGGTAAGACCTGCTTCAAGTTTCCTAGGATAATTATTAGTCTCCAAAAAGTGGTCTAAGCCTGCCCCAACTAACTTCAGGGAAAGGGTCTGTAGATCAGTGTACCCCATTTGGGAACTCTGAATCCTCGTCGAGACAGTGGACAGTCATTCATGTGGGATTTGCCTGGAGATCACCATGGTGAGAATGTTCTACATGTTTGCTTGTTTGTCACAGCAAGTGTGATATTACAAATTCACATTAATGTAGAATGTTTAATTGTGCAAAATAAAGTAGTTGAAATTTCCAGATACTGATTTTTTTGGCAAAATTTGTTGACTGAACAACCATGTGGGAATAGTACACTAGATACTGGAACATACAAAGGTAACTCTAACTTCTAGTTCTCATAATAAACTAGCTAATTTATTGTAGTCTTCAGTGAGCCTATCTTTTCGTAAAGTTTAAAATTATGGATCATATGGTGGTTTCAGTGAGGAATGATCATCCTTATTTATAAGCTGAGTAAAGAGCACATTTACTGTTAAGATTGAGCAATAAGGGTTTTGCTCAGTATTTTTCAATATGTCCTGTTTGGAAATTGAGGTTATGTTGGTTAGTGTACGTTCTTAAAAGCAAAATCGTTTTTAATGGTGCAGAAAGGTTTTTGGACTCTTCTATCTTGGTATAACTCACCAGATACTCTTTACTCTCTCCTTCTGGCCTGACATGCTTTCTACACCTTTCTTCATCCCTCTTAAATGTTACTACCTCTTCCTCTCTCTTTTAATACAGTCAGTCACAGCCTCAAAGTCATAAACTTTCCTTCCCTGTCATACTGTTTTATCCATCTTCATTCAGACTGCATTGTCAAACTCACTAATCTCACACATACAGGCCAAGCAGACATAGGTTAGTCAAAATACTGCAGCTTAATTTATAGGTAATAGTTTAGTCACTGTCTACTTTACTTTGTTCAGCTTAACTTTGGAACTCACTTGCTTCATATAAAGAATGAACTAATAAGGGGGTGGAGCCAATATGGCGGCGTGAGTAGTTCAGTGGAAATCTCTTCCCAAAAACATACGTATTTATGAAAATACAATAAATACAACTCCTAAAAACAGCACAGAACAAAACACCCAACATATGAAGAATGGAGGAGGAGGAATAAGAAGGAAGAGAAATAAAGAGTCATCAGACAGTGTTTATAATAGCTCAATAAGCAAGTTAAGTTAGATAGTAAGACAGTAAAGAAGCTAACCTTGAACCTTTGGTAACTGCAAACTTAAAGCCTGCAATGGCAATAAGTACATATCTATCAGTAATCAACCTAAATGTAAATGGACTGAATGCACCAATCAAAAGACACAGAGTAATAGAATGGATAAAAAAGCAAGACCCATCTATATGCTGCTTACCAGAGACTCGCCTCAAACAGAAAGACATGCACAGATTAAAAGTCAAGGGATGGAGAAAGATATTTCATGCAAACAACAGGGAGAAAAAAGCAGGTGTTGCAGTACTAGTATCAGACAAAATAGACTTCAAAACAAAGAAAGTAACAAGAGATAAAGAAGGACATTACATAATGATAAAGGGCTCAGTCCAACAAGAGGATATAACCATTATAAACATATATGCACCCAATACAGGAGCACCAATATATGTGAAACAAATACTAACAGAATTAAAGGAGGAAATAGAATGCAATGCAATCATTTAGGGAGACTTCAACACAGCACTCACTCCAAAGGACAGATCCACCAGACAGAAAATAAGTAAGGACACAGAGGCACTGAACAACACACTAGAACAGATGGACCTAATAGACATCTATAGAACTCTACATCCAAAAGCAACAGGATACACATTCTTCTCAAGTGCACATGGAACATTCTCCAGAATAGACCACATACTAGGCCACAAAAAGAGCCTCAGTAAATTCCAAAAGATTGAAATCCTGCCAGCCAACTTCTCAGACCACAAAGGTATAAAACTAGAAATAAATTGTACAAAGACAGCAAAAAGGCTCACAAACACATGGAGGCTTAACAACATGCTCCTAAATAATCAATGGATCAACAACCAAATTAAAATGGAGATCCAGCAATATATGGAAACAAATGACAACAAGAACACAAAGCCCCAACTTCTGTGGGATGCAGTGAAAGCAGTCTTAAGAGGAAAGTATATAGCAATCCAGGCATATTTAGAGAAGGAAGAACAATCCCAAATGAATAGTCTAACGTCACAATTATCGAAGTTGGAAAAAGAAGAACAAACGAGGCCTAAGGTCAGCAGAAGGAGGGCCATAATAAAGATCAGACAAGAAATAAATAAAATTGAGAAGAATAAAACAATAGCAAAAATCAATGAAACCAAGAGCTGGTTCTTCGAGAAAATAAACAAAATAGATAAGCCTCTAGCCAGACTTATTAGGAGGAAAAGAGAAACAACACACATCAACAGAATCAGAAACGAGAAAGGAAAAATCACAACGGACCCCACAGAAATACAAAGAATTATTAGAGAATACTATGAAAACCTATATGCTAACAAGCTGGAAAACCTAGGAGAAATGGACAACTTCCTAGAAAAATACAACCTTCCAAGACCGACCCAGAAAGAAACAGAAAATCTAAACAGATCAATTACCAGCAACGAAATTGAATCAGTAATCAAAAAACTACCCAAGAACAAAACCCCTGGGTCAGATGGATTTAACTCAGAATTTTATCAGACATACAGAGAAGACATAATACCCATTCTCCTTAAAGTTTTCCAAAAAATAGAAGAGGAGGGAATACTCCCAAACTCATTCTATGAAGCCAACATCACCCTAATACCAAAACCAGGCAAAGACCCCACCAAAAAAGAAAACTACAGACCAATATCCCTGATGAATGTAGATGCAAAAATACTCAACAAAATATGAGCAAACTAAATTCAAAAATACGTCAAAAGGATCATACACCATGACTAAGTGGGATTCATCCCAGGGATGCAAGGATGGTACAGCATTCAAAAATCCATCAACATCATCCACCACATCATCAAAAAGAAGGACAAAAACCACACGATCATCTCCATAGATGCTGAAAGAGCATTAGACAAAATTCAACATCCATTCATGATAAAAACTCTCAACAAAATCAGTATAGAGGGCAAGTACCTGAACATAATAAAGGGCATATATGACAAACCCACAGCCAACATCATATTTAACAGGGAGAAGCTGAAAGCTTTTCCTCTAAGATTGGGAACAAGACAGGGATGCCCACTCTCCCCACTCGCATTCAACATAGTACTGGAGGTCCTAGCCACGGCAATTAGAGAAAACAAAGAAATACAAGGAATCCAGATTGGTAAAGAATAAGTCAAACTGTCACTATTTGCAGATGACATGATATTGTACATAAAAAACCCTAAAGACTCCACTCCAAAACTACTAGAACTGATATCAGAATTCAGCAAAGTTGCAGGATAAAAATTAACACACAGAAATCTGTAGCTTTCCTATACACTAACAATGAACTAATAGAAAGAGAAATCAGGAAAACAATTCCATTCACAATAGCATCAAAAAGAATAAAATACCTAGGAATAAACCTAACCAAGGAAGTGAAAGACCTATACCCTGAAAACTACAAGACACTCTTAAGAGAAATTAAAGAGGTCACTAACAAATGGAAACTCATCCCACGCTCCTGGCTACGAAGAATTAATATAGTCAAAATGGCCATCCTGCCCAAAGCAATATACAGATTTGAGTCAATCCCTATCAAATTACCAACAGCATTCTTCAACAAACTGGAACAAATAGTTCAAAACTTCACATGGAAACACCAAAGATCCGAATAGCCAAAGCTATCCTGAGAAGGAAGAATAAAGTGGAGGGGATCTCGCTCCCCAACTTCAAGCTCTACTACAAAGCCACAGTAATCAAGACAATTTGGTACTGGCACAAGAACAGAGCCACAGACCAATGGAACAGAATAGAGACTACAGACATTAACCCAAACATATATGGTCAATAATATTCGATAAAGGAGCCATGGACATACAATGGGGAAATGACAGTCTCTTCAACAGGTGGTGCTGGCAAAACTGGACAGCTACATGTAAGAGAATGAGACTGGATTACTGTCTAACTCCATACACAAAAGTAAACTCCAAATGGATCAAAGACCTGAATGTAAGTCATGAAACCATAAAACTCTTAGAAAAAAACACAGACAAAAATCTCTTGGACATAAACACGAGCGACTTCTTCATGAACATATCTCCCCGAGCAAGGGAAACAAAGGAAAAAATGAACAAGTGGGACTATATCAAGCTAAAAAGCTTCTCTACAGCAAAGGACACCATCAATAGAACAAAAAGGTATCCTACAGTATGGGAGAACATATTCATAAATGACAGATCCGATAAAGGATTGACATCCAAAATATATAAAGAGCTCACATGCCTCAACAAACCAAAAGCAAATAATCTAATTAAAAAATGGGCAGAGTTGCTGAGTGGACAGTTCTCTAAAGAAGAAATCCAGATGGCCAACAGACACATGAAAAGATGCTCCACATTGCTAATCATCAGAGAAATGCAAATTAAAACCACAATGAGATATCACCTCACACCAGTAGGGATCACCATCATTGAAAAGACAAACAACAACAAATGTTGGCGAGGTTGTGGAGAAAGGGAAACCCTCCTACACTGCTGGTGGGAATGTAAACTAGTTCAACCATCGTGGAAAGCAGTATGGAGGTTCCTCAGAATGCTCAAAATAGAAATACCATTTGACCCAAGAATTCCACTTCTAGGAATTTACCCTAAGAATGCAGCACTCCTGTTTGAAAAAGACAGATGTACCCCTATGTTTATTGCTGCACTGTTTACAATAGCCAAGATATGGAAGCAACCTAAATGTCCATCAGTAGATGAATGGATAACGAAGAGGTGGTACATATACACAATGGAATATTACGCAGCCATAAGAAAAAACCAGATCCTACCATTTGCAACAACATGGATGGAGCTAGAGGGTATTATGCTCAGTGAAATAAGCCAAGTGGAGAAGGAGAAGTACCAAATGATTTCACTCATATGTTGAGTATAAGAACAAAGGAAAACTGAAGGAACAAAATAGCAGCAGAATCACAGAACCCAAGAATGGACTAACAGTTACCAAAGGGAAAGGGACCGGGGAGGATGGGTGGGAAGGGAGGGATAAGGGTGGGGAAAAAGAAAGAGGGCATTACGATCAGCATGTATAGTGTGGGAGGCCACGGGGAGGGCTGTGCAACACAGAGAAGACAAGTAGTGATTTTACAGCATCTTACTACGCAGATGGACAGTGACTGTGAAGGGGTATGTGGGGGGGACTTGGTGAAGGGGAGAGCCTAGTAAACATAATATTCTTTCTGTAATTGTAGATTAATGATACCAAAATGAAAATTAAAAAAACAAAAAAAAAACTACCAGACACTCTGAAGAGAAAGTAAAGAGGACACTAATAAATGGAAACTCATCCCATACTCCTGGCTAGGAAGAATTAATATTGTCAAAATGGCCATCCTGCCCAAACAATATTCAGATTCGATGCAATCCCTATCAAATTACCAACAGCATTCTTCAACAAACTGGAACAAATAGTTCAAAACTTCACATAGAAACACCAAAGATCCGAGTAGCCAAAGCTATCCTAAGAAGGAAGAATAAAGTGGAGGGGATCTCGCTCCCCAACTTCAAGCACTACTACAAAGCCACAGTAAATAAAACAGTTTGGTAGTGGCACAAGAACAGAGCCACAGACCAATGGAACAGAATAGAGACTCCAAACATTAACTGAAACATATATGGTCAATTAATATATGATAAAGGAGCCATGGACATACAATGGGGAAATGACAGTCTCTTCAACAGATGGTGCTGGCAAAACTGGACAGCTACATGTAAGAGAATGAAACTGGATCACTGTCTAACCCCACACACAAAAGTAAATTCGAAATGGATCAAAGACCTGAATGCAAGTCATGAAACCATAAAACTCTTAGAAAAAAACACAGACAAAAATCTCTTGGACATAAACATGAGCGACTTCTTCATGAACTTATCTCCCCGAGCAAGGGAAACAAAGGAAAAATGAACAAGTGTGACTATATCAAGCTGAAAAGCTTCTGTACAGCAAAGGACACCATCAATAGAACAAAAAGGTATCCTACAGTATGGAAGAACATATTCATAAATGACAGATCCTATAAAGGGTTGACAGCCAAAATATATAAAGAGCTCACGCACCTCAACAAACAGCAAATAATCCAATTAAAAAATGGGCAGAGGAGCTCAATGGACAGTTCTCTAAAGAAGAAATTCAGATGGCCAACAGACACATGAAAAGATGCTCCACATCGCTTGTCATCAGAGAAATGCAAATTAAAACCACAATGAGATATCACCTCACACCAGTAAGGATCGCTACCATCCAAAAGACAAACAACAACAAATGTTGGCGAGGCTGTGGAGAAAGGGGAACACTCCTACACTGTTGGTGGGAATGTAAATTAGTTCAACCATTGTGGAAAGCAGTATGGAGGTTCCTCAGAATGCTTAAAATAGAAATACCATTTGACCCAGGAATTCCACTTCTAGGAATTTACCCTAAGAATGCAGTAGGCCCGTTTGAAAAAGACAGATGCACCCCTGTGTTTATCGCAGCACTATTTACAATAGCCAAGAAATGGAAGCAACCTAAATGTCCATCAGTAGATGAATGGATAAAGAAGATGTGGTACATATGCACAATGGACTATTATTCAGCGATAAGAAGAAAACAAATCCTATCATTTGCAACAACATGGATGGAGCTAGAGGGTATTATGCTCAGTGAAATAAGCCAGGTGGAGAAAGACAAGTACCAAATCATTTCACTCATATGTTGAGTATAAGAACAAAGAAAAACTGAAGGAACAAAACAGCATCAGAATCACAGAATCCATGAATGGACTAACAGTTACCAAAGGAAAAGGGAGGATGGTTGGGAAGGGAAGGATAAGGGCGGGGAAAAAGAAAGGGGGCATTACAATTAGCATGTATAATGTTGGGGGTGGTATGGGGTGGGTTCTACAACACAGAGAAGACAAGTAGTGATTTTACAGAATCTTACTACGCTGATGGACAGTGACTGTGAAGGGGTATGTGGGATAGACTTGGTGAAGGGGGGAGCCTAGTAAACATAATGTTCTTCATGTAATTGTAGATTAATGATACCAAAATAAAAAAAGAAGAATTAACTAATAAATTAACCGCCTACCCAAGCACTAATTAGCTAATGAATCTAACATTTAGTATTTGCTGTAATCTGACTTCCAGGCAACACAAAGTGAAATTATCAGATAAAGGACAATACTTGTTTAACACATCATTTAAAATTTTTTAAATCAATTTCATAAGGGAAAATAAACAAGAACCAAATTTATATATAATGTGTTTACTATGTACTAAATATTGTGAGGCTCTATGTACATTATTTTGTTTAAATGTAATAACTGTGAGGTATAAATGATAGCATTTGTATATTTGCTTCATTTGCTGCAGCGTGTTTAAGGGTTTATGTTCAGATTAGTGCTGCCAAGCAAGTTGTTCCTAGTGGGTGTGCTTTAACTAGAATTCAAGACAGATACCTCAGTGAAAGGAGAATTGTTACAAGTAAAAATTTATAAATTTAATGGGTATTCTGTTCAACTTTTAATTAATTAAGTCCTCTCATAGTTTTTTTTCCTGATTAATTAAGTCTCTTGCCTGAGTAATAATGTCATCATGTCTTACAGTTGTATAATAATTTAAAGCTAAAAGAGAAAAAGTCTTCACACATATTTAAATATATACTATGCCAACAGTAATATATAAATTTATTGTAAACTATGTACAGAACTTCTGTAGTAGTACATGGTTTTAAATAATAGTACTTTGCCCTTCAAGTAATTCTGTTCTACTGAAGTCTTATCAGCTAAGATGTTTTTTTGGCTACAGGTAACAGAAAACCTGACTCATACTGGCTTAAATAATAAGGAGCACTGTTATCTCACATAACAGGAAGGCTACAGGAAGGGTGAACTCCAGGGATGGCCGATAGAGCAGCTCAATGTTGTCAACAAGGACTCAGATTATTCTGTATTTTAGCAATGCTATCCTCTGTTTAATCCTTTGATTTATGGAAAGATGGCGACAGGAGTTCTCTGTGTCTCTGGCAATATAGCCACAGGCAAAAGAAAATGAGAGAGCTGATCTTCTTGTGTCTCCTTGTAGGGGCATAGACATCTCTATCAGGAACTTCTCCAACCATCTTCCTTTATGCTTGGGCCATGGGTTGGTCAAGTGCCATCGCCAACTAGTCACTGGCAAGAGAAATGAGATCACTACTAGTTTGAATTTTTGTGGAGGAAACAACCAGAAGGGCTACTAAAGGAGGGATTATGTGCCACATATATAATTTAAATTTTTCTAGTAGACCCATTTTAAAACTAAAAAGAAACAGGTAAGTTTCATCGTGATAATGTATTTTATTTAACTCAGTATATTTAAAATTTCAGTTCAGTGTGTAATCAATTTTAAAATTATTGAGATATTTTACCTTTTTATTCATACATCTTATTTTGGACTACCCACACATAAGGTGCTCATTAGCCACATGTATGTTGGACAGCACAGGTCTATAGGATAAAATCCAAGGGCACTGTGATGGTTTTCCTGCCTATCTCTCCAGTCTCATCTTTCACCACTCTCCCTACACCTAACTTACATCCACGCTTTATGCACTGGCAGTTTTGAGTTGTCACATCTCACCTGCCCTTGCATCTTTGTCTTTTGCACTGTTTCCTCTGCCTGGGCCATGCTCTCGTTTCTTGTAAGAACTTTAATTGTTGTATCCATCAGATCCAACCAAGAAGTTACTCCAGTCAGTAAGCCTTCCCCAAACCTGCTTTATGCATTATCCCACTATGACACTTACCAAACTGTTTTCCCATTATTTTTTTTCATATAGGTCACTGGGCAGTGACTTCCATGAGGTGCAGGGCAGTCATTAGTATACACCATGTGTATGCTCTGGTAGTTAGAAGGCACTCGATGTATGTTTATAGGGTGGAATTTAATTGAATTTCAAAGAAAATTAGAATGACTTGGATTTAGTAGAACTAGAGAAATAGAATGTGTGGCTTCATATGCTTTCTCTGGTGGTGGCCATATACACACATTATTTGTGAAAGCATCCTTGTACTTGGAAATGTTGGACTTTAGAGGATTTACATCCTCTGAATATACGTAACTATCATTAAGAATTCATCAAAAATCTATGTCCATTAATTCGTCCACTGATCTGGTTGTAGCTTTTAATTTTTCCTACATGAATATGACTATGCATGCTTATGACTACATCCTTCTCCATGTCCTAAATGACTGTCTTCAAGTTCCAGGGTCTGCCTCCTGATTCTGGTTTTCTGCAGTGTGATACACAAGTCGGTATTCACTTTGGGACTGCATTCCTCAGAATCCAGAGAGGCATGAACTTCATAGTTTTGAGCAACAATTACACAAGACAAAGCTTTTTGTTAATCTAAAGGACAAACCTAAGTGGCATTGCATAGTAACAGACCTCATGTTGTCATTCTAGTGGTGTCTGTAATAAGGTTCTGGCCTTCTTTGTATTACATTGGTTTTGTACGGGTTTTAAACTACAGCTGTTTCACTTCTCCATATATCAAGCCATGAGTTCAAGTCCATTGGGAGTTGAAAAAAGAGTATGATCACTGCCATTGGCAGCTTCTAGGAGGTTCTGGAGCTGCCAAAATTCAAAACATAATTTGATTTTACTTTACTTTTTGTGAAATAAGGTGCAAAGAGATATATTTAAATGGCACATCACTTTAATGTTTGGGAAAGTGCTTTCATATTTGTTGATTTTTATATTTCAAAATATTTCCTCTATATGAAACTTATCCCATAATTACAGGACTAAAATTACTTCTGACTTTTAACTTTATTATATAAAATTCCCATTTTTAGAAATACCTGTTAGAGAGTTAAGGAATTCAATAATATCTTTTTTTCCTTTACATTTTATATTTCACTATTTAGCCCAATAGTTTGCACAGCATTATTTTTGTTTTTTTTAATTGAGATATGATTAACATATAACTTCATATCAGTTTTAGGTGTACAACATAATGATTTGATATATGCATATATTGCGAAATGATTACAATAAGCTAACATTCATCATTTATTTAATCATATCTTCAAAAAAATATTTCAGCAGGAAAAGTCACTGGGAACGACTTCCCACTACACAATAGTTATACTCATTGATGGATTAGAACAGGAGTCAACAAACTGGCCCACAGGCCAACTCCAGCCTACCACCTGAATTAGGAATGGATTTTTAGATTCTGAAATGGTTGAAAAAGATGTATCAAAAGAAGAGATTTCACATTTCATGACTTGTGAAATTAGGAAAATTCAAATTTTAGTGCCCATAAATAAAGTTTTATTGGAATACAGCCATGACCATTCATTCAGGTATTGTCCATGGCCACCTTCATTCTAATTAGCAAGAAATGAGTAATTAACAACAGAAACCTTATTGCCTGCAAAACCTAAAATATTTTTTATCTGTCCCTTCACAGAAAAAGTGTGCTGTCCTAACCCCTGGACTAGAAGGAAGAAACTTTAGGCATTTACCTTCTGAGTTTTGTATCAAATGTTATTTATATGGTTATTTACTCTAAATAGAAACCAATTTTAGGAATACGTTTTTCTTTATCTGTATTCATCACACTATTGAAAGAAAGTTCGCCTGTAGCAAAGGTTACTTTTGTCTCCTCTCGAAAGTCCCATTTAGAAACATTTCATAGCTGGACTCTTTTTTTTAAGTAATAAATTCTGTTGTTTCCATAATGATATTTCAATTCTTTCATTTCAGATATATAATTAGTTTCCAGAACCAGCAGTGAGTTATAGGGGAAGGTAGTGGGAAGATTGAATATTATGTATTTTGTAAGTGACTCATAATTTCATTTCTGTTTAGTACAGCATGAGCACATTTCTAAGAGGTTGCATATCTCCGGTGATACTGTGCACACAAGTGACTTATAACTTGACCTATAAAATAATTTTGGACTATAGTCAAAATCCACGAACTTAACTTACAGCTTTCCTTCTCCCACATTTTTTCCTGATGTGATGAATAACAGTTATTTTAGTCAACAGAAAATGTGAAATTTTAGGTTTTAAAAAAACCTGACTTTTCTCAACTGTACTTCTTTTAGTGTGATTATTTGATCCATATCTATAGCTCAGTGTTTTACAACAGATTATCTCTTTGAAGATAATTTCATGTTTGTGATCTCATAGACAAATTAAATTGAATCCTAAAGTGTGATTTTTCTCCCTAATATAAGCTTTGTTCAGCTATGGACATGCAAACATACTCCACATCAATAGTCTTTAATTCTTAATTGAGTATTCTAAATTCAAATTATTTAAGTGGGAATTTAATATTCCTCCTATTCTATAGGTCTATATATTTGATGTTGATTTGGAGGTCATTGGGGAAATATTCTAAAAACCTTACTGTTCAGAGTTCATACTCATGAATCATAACCAGATACATTATTAAACCAATAAATACCATATGTGTATAATTGACTAAATAGATGTGAAGGTTATACTGGAAAACTGCTGTCTATATAGAATTTTTTTAAGTGACGATCAATGGAATATAGTTCCCTAGGCCACAGATTTGAGAGCATTATTGCCCACTGGAGGTCATTTTTATAGCCTAAAGAGTATTACCTTCCTCATAAACTCAAATTATGGTGTTGTGTATGATTTATTATGCTATTTAAAACTGAAAAACAGAAACATTCTCTCTCTTAGCAGTATGCCTTCAATTAAGTCATGCTTCTCCCCATTTTCAAAATTTCTTTTTAAACAAACCAGTGACTGGTTATTTTTCAGAATATTCCGTTTTATTCTTTCATACTAATAGTTATTTGGCCTGCTTTCTTTGTTTCTAAGTTGGCAGCTAATACCCGCTCAGATCACATAGTTTTAAAATACCCTTTAGTTAATTTGCTTCTCTTAACGTCCTCTGATGGAGAAAATTTGAAAACATTTTGAAGCCCAAAAATATTTAACATGTGAATTAAATAATAAGGGCCAACATAGAGATAAAAAATGTCTCTGTTACCCTTCATCAGTGGTCCTGTGATGTGCTCCCAGCAAACCTGGTACCTTTTGGTAAGTGGTATCACCTCCCTACCAAGACCCACACTTAAATTTCTCACTCGGAAAGACTAGTGTGCTGGTAAGCTTCCAACCCGGTTCACCCTACTTCATATGTAGAGAGAGGTCATGCCTTCACATAGGTTCTTGCCATAGTAGGAAACATAACAAATATTTCAGCTGAGTGACAAAGTTGCCTGGATGTCAGAGTCTCCTTATTGCTGACACACTTCTGCTTCCTAGACCACTGTTTGCTGGAATCCTTCCCTAACATTTCCTTACTGTCTGTTTGACCAGTCCCTGCCTCCTTATCGTAAACTCCTGTTGCTTACTCAAGGTCTGCCTTGGAGTTTGATTTGCCTTCCTAGCACTTGTTCTCTCTGATCTTGTACTGTCTAACTGACCCTTGACATTGGCTTCTGTTTTCTATTCTCGTGTATACCTTACCTTTCAGAGACTCACTGTCTTCATATTGCTCTCCAAATTCAAAACTGCCCATGACTGAAGGCCATTTAGAGAGAGGATACTCTACAGTCATTATAAAATCCATTATAAAATCACCTTACTTGTTAGTGAACTGATATTTAGCCTTTGCCCTCTGATGTGGTTGTACCAATTGTTAAGATCTTTAAATACTTTCATACTATTTGGCAAATAGCTGATGCTCCATATTTCACCCCCTACCATCCTGGCCTCATGATCAGGACCTCTGGGACCTCCCCATGATCTAGGAACTAATAAATCATTTCTTGGGTAAAAGGATTTTTCAGGACTCTATATTTTGTTGTCTGGTTATGCCACACAAATTCTTAAATATGTTAACTACCACCTCTGCTTTCAGAGGTATATGTAAGAGTTAATTTCTTGAAGGAGATAGGGGTGAAGATATCCTAAAGTGATCATTTTTCTTAAAAGATTTTGAAAATTTCCATAGGCAATCAACAAGCATTTTATTCATTCCATCATCATGAAATAAGGACCAGCTCTATGTTCACCACTGTTATAATAAGTGCTAAGAAGTATTTCCAATTTTGTAAATTGAGAAAACCCTTAAATTAAGTGTAATTAAAAGGTGGAAACGGGGTTAATGGGAATGCTCTATACTTTCTCAATTTTACTGTGAATTTAAAACTGCTCTAAAAAAAGTCTGCTTAAAAGGGGGAAAAACTTTGGCAAAGCCACAAAACATATACAGAAACAATTGAGGACGGATTGCAAAGCAACATGATTTAGTGTCAGAAATGTTTTTAAAAATCTATATATGTATATATGAATATTGAAAGGCTGTGAAGTATAGAGATGATCAAGGGCAGAACAGTTCACCTAATTAAGCTTCTCTTAGAAGTTGATAGACTAAAAATTGAAAGACAAATTATAAGGGCTTTCCACATAGGGGAAACAACATGAGAAAGAATAGAAACATCGAAATTGTCAAGGAATATGTTGGGTTAGAAAAACTCAACTTGGTTTGAGCCCCAGGAATAAATGAAGTTGCATAAGATCAAGGCAGTTGAGTACATTTTTGACAGCTAGGTTGAATGGTATGAATTATATGTTCTTTGCAACAAAGAACCATTCTTCAGTCAAGAGCAAGGGATATGATTATGCTGACATCTGTAAGATCAATCTGGTAGCCAGATACATGATTGACTGTGATGGAGAGGAAGGTTTCTATCATCAGAATTCAGGAATGAATGACTGCTGGTTACCTTGATGGGTGTGTCTCTTAAAATGGTGAGGAAAACGGCAACTCTCCCAAAGAGACACTGCAGAGAAAGAATCAGCAGACCTTGGTGACTAGCTGAGTATGAGAGAAAAACACAGAGCAGTTAAAAATAGCTTCTTTAAAGGCAGATTCCCAATATGTTGGAGTAAGAACTGGACAAATCTTTCCAAAACCAACAATTGAAACTGTACAAAATTTTCAACAACAGCAATTTTAGGACACTGGAAATTGACCAAAGGCATTCAACAAATTGAGACGTGTTTACTAGTGGAAAAAATACTGGACTTCAGGTAAGAAAAGTAGGATTCTGTGTCGTTGTTCCTGCTTGGAACTGCTGTCATCCCCCAATTTCAGGCTCAGTCAGCACAGGGGCTCTACATTGACAAGAAAAGCCATGAAAACCAGCAGTTTCACTGGAGTGGCCTTACTTGATTTAAAGTGACATTATGAGTAACAGTATACATCTTGGTGGCGAGGGAAAGGCTAGCACAGTGAACCTAAGTTACAGTCTTGGTTGGAATGAATAGTGGATCAACAGACAAGCCAGAACTTTACCAGGGAAATTTGAGAAATTATATAATGATAGGAGGCCTTGATAAACTCAACACATTGCTGGCTGACAAGAAGGCTTCATAAACCTGCAAGAGAGACCAGAGAGGGGCCCTAGCTATCTACACATTCCTGGCTGACTGAAATTCTGTGCATGTGCAGAGAAGATGAAAGGGCCTGGCAAAAAGTAAATGACAAGGCAGACTTGAGAATTACCTGAATTTTGAATGTGCTCCCCAACCCAAGCACAGATCCATTGACAGAGGGTGACACTTTGGGTATTTGAGCACAACCACTGATCAATCGTTTGACTAGGTTATATAGACAAAAGGGTGACCCCTAGGAAGTCAGGTTTAAATATAAAAACAAAAACAAATTTTTAAAAAACTGAGTAGAGATGCAAGCAGCTACATGCTGTGGGGAGATGAATACCACAGATTTAGCCTAGGCAAATTAACAAACAAGCAAGAAAACCACAGCAACAATAGTAATCCTGTAGGAGGAACATCAAAATTCAGAATCACTACTATATAATACCTACAATTCTAGTTTCCAGCAAAAAATTACAAGATATGCAAAGAAAGGAAAGGTTTACAATACTCAGTGGAAAAAAGCCATTGGCCCAGATGTTTGACTTAGCAGACGAAGACTTCAAAACAGCTAAAATAGATATGTCCAAGTAATAAAAGGAGAGCATGTTCAAATAAAGGAAAATATAATGATAATGACTCAACAGAGAATCTCAATAAAGAGATAAAAATTATTTAAAAGATCAAACAAATTAGAATTGAAAAGTAATTTCTGAAATGAAAAATTCATTAAAGGGCTCAACAACAGATTTGAGATGGCAGAAGAAAGAACCCACAGACTTCAAAATAGAGCAAAAGGAATTATCCAGTCTGAATAACAGAGGGAAAAGAGAATAAAAGAAACAGAGCCTCAGAAACTGTGGGACAACATCAAGCAACATTAAAAAAAAAAAAAAGGATTCAACACCATTGCCAAGGTTGGTTTGACATCTGGAAATCAGTTACTGTACTGACCATGTTAGAAAAGGAGAAAAACCACATGATAATCTCAGTGGACAAAGAAAAAGCATTTAACAAAATCCAACACCCATTCCTGATTAAATACTCTGAACAATCTAGGAATAGAAGGGAACTGCCTTAACTTTAGAAAGACATCTGTGAAAAAGCTACATCTAATGTCATCTTAGTGGTGAAAGACAGTGCTTTCCTTCTAAGTTTGGGAACAAAGCAAGGATGCCTGTTCTCTACACTTCTACTCAATGTTATGGCAGAGATGCAGTGCGAGGGCTGCGGGGGGGAAGGACAGAAAAAAGAGAAAAGGCATGTGGCTTGGAAAAAAGGAACAAAACTCTTCGTTTGCAGATAACATAACCCTGTATGTAGAAAATTCTAAGAAATCCACACACACAAAAAAAACTTATTAGGACTTAAAAACTAAGTTCAGTGAAGTTACAGGATATAAATCAATACACAAAACTCATTTGTATTTCTATATACTGGGAACAAATAATCAAAAAATAAATTTAAGAAGACTGTTTCTTATCACAGTATCATCAAAAAGAATACTTAGGAATCAGTTTAACCAAAGAGGTATTACGATTTATATACTGAAAACTACCAAACATAGTGGAGAGAAACTGGAGATCTAAAATAAATAAGAGTGTTCAATGTTCATGGATTAAAAGACTCCCTGTTAACTTGGCAGTTTTCCTCAAATTGATCTATAGAGTCAATGCAGTCTCTATCAGAATCCCAACAGGGTTTTTTGTTTTGTTTCATTTTTAGAAATTGACAAGCTGATCCTATAATTTTTAAGGAAATGCAAATAGCTAAAACAGTTTTGTAGAGGAAGAACAAATTAGAAGACTTACACTACTAAATTTCAAATATTACTGTAAAAATACATTATTCAAGTTAGTGGCATAAGGGAACATGTAGATCAGTGGAACAAAATCAAATGCAACACTCCAGAGATGAACCTTTAAATTTATGTTCAATCAATTTTCAACAAAAGTGCCAAGGAAGTTAAATAGTGAAGGGTAGATTTCTGAACAGGCGGTACTGGGAAAATTAAGTATCCATGTGAAAAAGATGAATTTAGACCCTTACCTCAACCGTACACAAAATTAACTTCAAATGAATATTATATTTAAATGTAAAACCTAAAACTTTAAAACTTGTGAATTATAGGAGAAATTTTCATGACTGTGGGTAGGCAAAAGTATTCTTAAGAGTCGACCCTGAAAGCATGATCCATAAAAGGAAAAATAAGTAAGTTGGACTTTATCAAAACTTAAAACTTTTGTGCTGTGAAAGACAAAGAAAATGAAATGAAAAGATAAGCCACCAACTAGAAGAAAATATTTACAAATCATCTGTCTAGAAGTGACTTATGCCTAGGAATATGTGAACAGCTCTTGTAAGACAATAGGAAGGCAACTCAGTTAAAGTGGGTAAATGATACGAATAGACAGTTCATCAAAGAAAAGATACTATTGGCCAATACACACCTGAGAAGATGGTCAACATCACCAGACATAGGAAAATGCAAAAACCACAACAGGATAGTACTTCATACACACTAAGATCTTTATACTAAAAAAAGCAGGCAATAACAAATGTTGACCAGATTATGGAAAAACTGAGACCTTCATAGATTGCTAGTGGGAAGGTAAAATTGTACAGCCACTTTGCAAAACAATTTGGCAACTTCTTAAAAAGTTAAACAAATTCACCACATCATTTAGCAATTCTGCTGTATCCACGCAAGAAAAAATAACGTGGTTATGTTTACACAAAGACTTGCATGTGGATATTAGTGATAGCATTATTCATAATAGCCAAAAACTGGAAACAGTCTGAGTGCCCACCAATGGGTGAATGAACAAAGTCATATATCCATACAATGAAATACTATTTAGCAACAAAAAGGAACAAAGACAAACCTCAAAAACATGATACATTAAGGATACCAGACACAAGAAACCACATATGGTATGATTCCATACATATGAAATTTCCAGAAAAGACAAAAATCTATAGTTAAAGCAGATTGGTGTTTGCCTTGGGCTGGGCCAGGGAGTAGGGGCTACTACAAATGAGCACAGCAAAATTTTCTGAGGTGATAGAAATGTTCTAAGATTAAATGGTGGTGATGTTTGCATAACTTACTAAAATTTACTAAAAAAACTTACAATAGATGAACTTCATAGTATATAAATTATATTTCAAAGAGGTGTTTAAAAAAAAAGGCAGCTTTATAAGCTTCAAAGCCTGAGAGACCAAGGAGATTATAATGCCATTCATGAAAGTGGAAATTTAGGTAAGCAAAAATTTATTTGGGGGAGGAGCCTTAGAAACTCTCAGCAGACTTTGAGGGCCAGGTAGTTTTTACTGTTTGGACAAAGGTACAGTGGAAAACCAGGTATCACCATGAATTTGCAGACCCAAGAATGCCATCCATATCTGAGCTGGTTGTCGGCCCTCAATCCTTGCATATACCTCAAGCCTAAGGATGTGAGAGCTCTGATACTTTCTCCAACCTCTTCTGCCTCTTTGTTCCAGTTTTCTTAGCTTTAGCTTTGAGCCTTGCCTCAAATTTCCTATGTTCCTGACCTTAATTCCTGTTCATTATTGCTCCACCCTAACTCTTGATCATCATGTTTCCTCCTGCCCAGCCCAGTAAACTGATCCTGACTTCTGATTGTTCCCTTTCCTTAACTTGTTTCACTAATTTTCACATATTAAAAAAAAATCTCCGTGCCATTTTTAACCCTGGACCACAGTCTAGCTCTGTTATGCCTGCCACCCTGGCTTGCATAGCAGGCCCTCCCCAATTCTTCTGGAGGATGATGACTTAGGTTTTTGAAACGTTGAATGTCAGTTCCAGAGGTGGTATTCAGTAGATTACTGAAGATTTGGGATTAGCGTCACAATGAGAAATTAGGAGTAAAGATATAGGTTGCTCCCCATATAAGTATAAAAAGCAGAATAAGCTAAAATGTAGACCTTGTGAAATACCCTAAGGTAAGGGGGATGGAGAACCATTGGAAACCAGAAGGTCAAGGTTTTTTTCCAGTCACAAATTACAAACTTAAGGAAGGTTTTAATTTATTTTGAATCCTCTAGGTTGATAATGGTACTGACACTACCTCCCTAAGAAGAAAGCCAGTGGACATGAAACAGACCAGTTTGGAAAAATTACTTAACGTTATAAAAAAAAGAATTCATCTAAAGTCCCCCATATGAAAAAAACATTTGGTCATTTGCTAATAAGAAACTGACCTCTGCTCGTAGGTCTTCAAGGAATGAGACAATCCTTACACAAAACACAAACTGAACCGTTAAACTGCCTCTCCCACTAGGTGGCAAAAGTAAGCTGCTGCACAGAGAACAGCAGGCCTCTTAGACCCTGCTTTGTCACTTCTTCCTAAGTGCTGTGTCCTTAAAACCATCATTTTGAATTAATTCACACCCTATATATTGGAAATATATAGTCTATGTAAATACCTAAACTTTCCAGTAAAATAGAGAAAGAAGACTGAAGATGTTACCTTGTGTTGATTTTTGGTAGCAAGCACTTATGTTTTGGGACACAACATAAAATACTAAAATACATAAAATTCTAAGGAGATAATTACTGTGTTCATTCACAGTTTTGTCCCTGGAGTTCTTGGGAAACATCAACTATTGAAGAACCCTGAGCTACATCATCAACTCCCTTTTTAAAAGCTGCTAGAGCTGATAGAAAATTATCAAAAATCTTCTTTAAACTAATGTCTACCCTGTAGGTTGCTTTCTCTTCTGGGCTTGCATGAATATAAAAAGTTTCTGAAAGTCTCCTTGATTATATCAAACTTGGGATATACTTCAAAATAATCTGAGGCAAAATAGCATGTTCAAAGTGTGCTATTCAAAGACTTTATCAGGAACACCAAATGGTGGTCTACTTTTATTTATTTTTTATTTTTTTTTTGAGAGGGCATCTCTCATATTTATTGATCAAATGGTTGTTAACAACAATAGAATTCTGTATAGGGGAGTCAATGCTCAATGCACAATCATTAATCCACCCCAAGCCTAATTCTCGTCAGTCTCCAATGTTCTGAAGCATAACGAACAAGTTCTTACATGGTGAACAAATTCTTACATAGTGAATAAGTTCTTACATGGTGAACAGTGCAAGGGCAGTCATCACAGAAACTTTCGGTTTTGATCACGCATTATGAACTATAAACAATCAGGTCAAATATGAATATTCGTTTGATTTTTATACTTGATTTATATGTGGATCCCACATTTCTCCCTTTATTATTATTATTATTATTATTTTTAAATAAAATGCTGAAGTCGTAGGTAGATGTAAGATAAAGGTAGAAAACTTAGTTCAGTGTTGTAAGAGGGCAAATGTAGATGATCAGGTGTGTGCCTGTAGACTATGTGTTAATCCAAGCTAGACAAGGGCAATAAAACATCCACGTATGCAGAAGATTTCTCTCAGAACGGGGGGGTGAGGTTCTAAGCCTCACCTCTGTTGATCCCCATTTTCTCACCTGATGGCCCCCCTTCGACTGTGCCTGTCTTAGGTTGTTCCTCCCTTGAGGAATCTTACCCGTCTCTGGCTTACTTTTATTTTTAATATTAATATTAGTAATGATTTTTTTCTTCAGTGTTTTTTCTTTCTTTTTATATATGTTTTACTTTGTCCTTTTGTCTCCAGATATCTTTGAAAAGGCAGCAGGCTATTGGTTTTATTCTAATGGAAACTGATTCCCTCCCTAGGGCTTGTAAGCTCAGGCCAAAACCATCAGAGAGTAATGGGGTTTCCCTGGCGCTGTTGTTCTTCAGAACCAGAAACGGTATAAAGTTGGGGAACATTTCTCAAGTCTCAGCTAAGAGGCAAATTTTTAGTTTCCTCCCTTCAAGTAATGCCCAGATATTAGCATTGCATCACTTGTCTAAGTGTTCTTATTTAATACTCTCATAAAAAAGACAGTAATTTATTCATCCATTCAACAAATATTTATTCAGTATCTCTGTGTGCCAGAGAAGAAGACGTACTGTTGCTTTTTAAGCCAAACGCAAGGTGCTTGGGTGATGTGCTGTTGTTTTAGATGAGTAACTTCCCAATTGTGATTCACTGTTTAGATCAGTTCCATGAAAGGAAACTCTATTTTATTAATTCTTCCATTACAGGTTTCTCCATTTATGCAGATGATAGGACTCTGAACAGAGAGAATCATGTATCAGCCCAGGAAATGAGCCACACTATTACTTTAAGCCTCATTGGTGTGGAGATTTTAAAATTTGACCACTTCCATAGCATAGTAAAAAATATATTCAGCAAAACTTCATTATAAAGTACTTCAGTGTACCATGTAGTCATTTCTATTTTATGCCAAATAATGTCTTCCATGTACACCTTGATACACAGTATTTCTTTTTCACAGTTGCAAGGAAACCTATCTTTCAGGGCCTTTTGCTTAGTCCCTGGCATCAGTATTTGTATGGGCTTCTACTGTCTCATTTTATGAATGAGGCTGATCACAAATCTCACCTCCAGTTGAATTTATAATTGAGAGATTAATCATTTCTTTTATTTGCTTTTGAGAAGAGATTACAGGCAGTAACAGTTTTGCCACTGGTTTCTACAGTACCTGCTCAAATAAGAATAAATCCAGAATAAAAGGTTATGATTTCATAAAAGTTAATTCATTCAGTAAACCCTTATTGAGTGTCTGCCGCACACAAGGCAGCATGATGGTGTGTGGGTACACGGGTCTGACAGTGTATGTAGGAAGTGGATGCTGCCCCTAAGAACTGATCATGATGAGAAGAAAATCTATAATGCAAATGAAAGCTGGCCTTTATAAAAGCAAAATATTTAAGGGATTTTGGGGACAGGGAAAGGATGATTTTGACAGAAAATTTTATGTAGAAGGAGGCCTTCTTCATGGAAGCTGAAAGATGAACCGGATTTCCCCCTGGGCAATAGGGAAAAAGGCATTTAATAAAGGGCATTGGTCCAGCAGCAGGGCCAACATGGGCCCACGTGCTGAGGGGGAGGAGTGAGTCTTGCTCAGTGCCCAAAACACTGGTCATCAGATCTGAGTGGGAACGGGGCTTAGAACGAGGTACACGTTAGAGTGAAGGATCTTGGGGTCCAGGGCAAAGAATTTGGATTCCATCCAGTGGGTCTTGAGAAGTCATGAAAATTGCGAGCATGCAAAGCACTTAGGGTTAATATATAACATTTGTATTAAGTGAGAAATGATTTAGCAAATTAACTTGAGAAATACCTTTTTTAGTTCTAAAATTATATGAAATGAATAATGCTGCCATGTTGATAGTGTCATTTATTACTATGTGGCTCAAATCATTTAGTTTTTTCCTTTAACTGGGAACATATATCCTAAAATATTATGCAGCAAAGGAAAACCCTACTGTAACATGTATTAATTTTGCCCCTCAATTATTAGCCACAAAAAAATTCTAATTTTAAGAAAATGATTTTCACAAATTAATAGATCCTGGGTCTTTTGAATATCATTGGAAGGAACGCTATGAATCATCTCCTGTGTGCGACTTATGGACACTTCCCACCCCCTACCCCCCTGCAGTTGCTATAGGAATGGAAACTCCTTTTTTGTTCCTTTGTGAAATAATAGGTACTTTCCCAGGATTAGCTGCTCCTGGAGAAGAAACAACAGCTCACTGAAAACATCTTAATTGACATTTATATTTTGGTTGACATTTGTAGGCCAGAAGACAATTTGCAAATGGCCTTGGTCAAAGAACAATAATCTTATTGAACATGCTTTGGAAATACTTGTTGAATTTTATACATCCTCTTTTCAGTGAATCAGGCTGGAATCCTGGATTCCACAATAGGTAAGGAAAGGCAGAGAGAAGTCTATGGTTCTTTACCTAGAAAAATATGTTAAATGTTATCATAGAATATGCTCAAGAAACTGACTTAAGACTTTACCTTTAGAAACTTAGAGCCTGGGAAATGTTTTACTTATGCTGCTGGGGAAGATTTATAGAGAAGTGAAATGTACTGGTATATATTTTTTCATAGATAAGACATCTGGAGTGTGTGTATGTGGGGTGTATACATTAAATAGCAAATGTTAATATATATTTAAAAATTTGACATTGAATATAAATACACAATTCTAAAATAGGTCATCCTTTGCCATTAATATCTATTTTCATTGTATAGAGTTTTGTTTCCATTTAATAGCCTAATGTTATTCAAGATAATTTTAAGAACTAATTTAATGAGAGTCCAAACTTTTATTTAGTAAATATCTAACTGAGAAGGTTTCTGCAGTTATTTTTAGTAGGAAAGTTTGCACAAAAGAAGTGTTTTCTTATTACCAAATTAGTTAGTTTGAAGTATCTGGCAGATTGCATCAGTCTCTTATTTGAATTGGTGCCGCAAGAAGATGTCTATTGTACATTATTAGTGATGCATTAAATTGGTTGTTTATGTTTTAAAATCTAAGCATAGTAGAATCTTTTGTATTTGCTTTTGAAGTTTGCTGTTATAATAAAACATTCTGAATTGAGTAAAGTTGTCCTTTTGGTTTAGTTAATGCATCACTGGAGAACCTAAAGATTTTAGCCTTTAACCACCCATCTCTTAGTTAAGAGAATGTGGGAAAATTGTGCAAATTCCTTTATATATGAAAGAATTTTTGCTTATTATTTGCATAATCATTTTATATTCACAACTGATAAAAAAAAAGACTGATTACATCACATCTTAAATGTAGTCTTCTGAACATAGTAAGACTAAAATACACTGTGCTATTTTATTATGCTCATATATTGTAATTGTGGTTTCTTGTGGCTGCTAAGATCATATAGTTATTTTAATAACTAGAATTATAACTAAACCATGTATCAGAAATCATGATTTCAAGCTTCTATTAGAAAAATTTTGTAATGGATGAAGAAGACATGGTACATATACACAATGGAATATTATTCAGCCGTAAAAAGAATAGAAATCCTGCCATTTGCAACAACATAGATGGATCTAGAGGGTATTATGCACAGTGAACTAAGCAAGGTGGAGAGAGACAAATACCATATGATTTCACTAATTTATGGAATATAAAAGCAATACAGAAGGAACAAAACAGCTGTAGACTCAGACACGGAGAAGTGACTAGTGGTTACCAAGGGGGAGGGGTTGGGACAGGTGGAGGTTGACAGAAGGTCCCAATAATTCGCAGTCACAATGTAAGTTGATCACAGGGACAGCAGTACAGTATGGAGAGCATAGTCAAGGATTTTGTAACATCTTTCTATGTTGATAGATAGTAACCTCATTAGAGGAGGCGAGAACTTGATAATGTGGGTAACTGTTGAACAACTGTGATGTACGATTGAAACCAACATAAGACTGTATATTCATGATACTTTAATAAAAATTTTTTAAAATTTTGTACAAACTATGAAAGGCAGAGAGGACCAGTGATATTTTTTACTAATCACTGGCAGAAATGAATATATTTGGCTAAAGGTTTCCCACAGTATACTGTATAACATAATACTAGTAATAATTTGACTCTAGGAGTAATTAAAACTTTATTTAGAGACTATATATGCACTAGGCCATATTAGCTGGACAGGTAGACTGGCAGAGAATGGGTCTCCTGTTTTGAAACTTATAGTACTAGACACATGTATATTGTTCAATAAAGACTAATGATAACCTCACCTCTGGATTCCCTAAGAAAATAAAGGATAAATACAATGAATACATGGAGCCCTAGCCTTTGAGCAATCATGAGAGGACCAATCTCTTATACATATACACTGCTTTGACAAAAGGGTATTTCACTTCTCATCAGAGTTACTCGCTGTCCCTGTGGTCTAGAACATATCTTCTGAAATATTTTACTTCTTCTGGGGCTTGGTTTCCCAACAGTTCCCATATACCTCTATCTTCTTCTGCAGTGGCTTTTTTACCTCAACTTAAAACTCTCCCTCATTCTAGTCTTTTCTGTCCACTATACCTTAGTTTCTGAGCTATTATTGTATGATTTCCTTTCCTCATTTGTCAAACGTTTCCACTTTCTCACCTCTTACTCCTCTGGTCAATGATTTCTCTCCCAGCCACCATTACAGCTGCCCTGGCCAAGGTCACCGTCATCATGCTGATCTCTCCGAATACCAGGGGCTACACTCAGCCCTCGTCCTATTTGACCTTGCAGGATTGCTGCCCCTCTTCACAAAACCCTCTTGCCTGACTTACCTCTTCCTTCTTACCTCTTGTCTTCTGCTGGCCCCTTAAATGCTGTTGTAGCTGAGTTCTATCCTGGGCACTTTGGTTCTTTTTGTGTCTTATCTACTTGGGTGAATCGTATGTGATGTCCACATTTGGGTGCCTTGGCCGCCTCTGTATTTAGCTGTGAGTCCTTGTATCACTAAGGCTCTCTAGAGACATAGACTCTATAAGATGTTTATGTAGAAAGAGATTTTAAGTAATTGGCTTGAACAATTGTGGAAATCTATAGTGCAGGTCAGCAGGCTGGAAACACAGGCAAGAGACTCAATTTTGAGTCTGAAATCCATACAGCATGCTGGCAGCATGGAAATTCAAGCAGGATGTCTATGATATGGTCTTAAGGCAGAATTCCTTCTCTGGGAAGTTGGATTTTGCTTAGATCTTTAGCTAATTGGATGGGGCCCACCTACCAGGATAAAGTCAGTTGATTACAAATGTTAATTACATCTATAAAATACCTTGATAGCAACATTTAAACTAATGTGTAGCCAAGCAACTGGGCACCACAGCTAGCCAGGTTGACATAAAATTAACCATCACACTCTTACTAGCTCCAAGCTTATGTTTCTTGGGGTAGTTGGAAGACATACAGATTGAGGTTTGACACTTGGTTCTTGTACTTACAGGCTGGGTTACCTTGGGCAAGTTTCTTAATCGCCACAAACAGCAATTCCTTTGTTTACATAATTATTGATCTGTTTGTCTTCATAGTACTTGTTCTTTTTATCAACCCCATTCGCATCATAGTGCCAGGTCAATAAATGCTTGATGAATTAATGGAGTGCATAATGAATAAAAGCAGGAAAAAGACTTGAGTTTTGATGTTAACCAAATGGACAGCTAAGATTCAGAGTCAGATTTAAAGTTCTTATTAACAAATTTCTCTAAAAAGAAAAGGAAACATGCCTACATAGTATACTTACAGTGTGTGTGTGTGTGTGTGTGTGTTATGTATAAAATATGTGCAGGCTGCAGTATTTATGCATATATATACTGTACAGTATATACACTTTACAGCTATTTGTGCAACAAACATTGAACACCTCCTAAGTGCTATGTATATGCTAGACATGGGTCACGCAACATTAAGACTTTCTCTGACTTTGCCTTTATTACTTTCTTCATTGGCCTTTGACATGTGATACATAATTGCCTGGAAGAATTACAGGTGACTAGGATACAGCAATTACATTGACCTTTTTTCCTCTAGAAATGAGACAGTATTATGTGTCAGGCTGTCTCTGCTGAATGCTTTTCAGTATAAATCATGTAGAAAGTTGACTTCAAATGACATGATTTAATCTTACAGCAGATTTACAAAACAATTTATTTTATGCCTACTTATTAAAAGATCAGTATGTTGTTATGCTGCCACTTATAAGTATGAATTAATATCAGCAACTTTCACTATATATAATGTTGAAACAAGTTTTAGAGATTTGCGGAACTACCTTTTGTATTTTGACAAAGTATGTTGGGTGGTTTCTTAATTTGTTTTTTTAAAAAATAAGATTTCTGTTATATAATCGTTCATAATGATACAGAAACACTTGAGTGTGCTGTTATTATTCATTATAAATCTTAGGGGGAAAGAGAAGATTGAAAAGATTATAGTAATTCCAGGGAGAACATATATGTAATTTCTGTAAAGTTTGGCATAACAAATTCATAAGCTAATTGAGATGATATGCAGTTGTGCCTGGAGATAAATAATGTCCGGGGGGTGGGGGGTCTGTTGCAAGTACAGTTGATAATTGAAAAGATGTCCTGTGATGCAAGTAGGTTCTACTCCATTCTTTAAATTACTAAAGGATATTGCATATGGTTTATATATTTTTCTCCATTGAACCAGAATATTATCACACATTTTAATGAGCACGGCCATTCCTAGTAATAAGCTGTCAAGAATGATGATTATCAATTATTGAACATTGATTTGCTTGTGCTGTGGTTCACTAGAATAAGACTCTTTCATAGCCTTAATAATTTTTTTATTGAAGAATTGTTGATATACAATCTTATATTGGTTTCAGGAATACAACACAGCGGTTCAACAGTTACCCATATTATTAACTCCTCACCCCCCAGAACGGTTACTATTTGTCAACAGAGGAAGATGTTTCAGAATCACTGGCTATATTCTCCATACTGTACTACCATTCCCATGACCAACTTATATTATGATTGAGAATTTTTATGCCCCTTTGTCCCCCTTACCCTTACCACTCACACACCCCAACTACTTCCCCATGGTAATTACTAATCACTTATCAGTGTCTGTGAGTCCACTGCTATTTTATTCATTTTGTTTTGTTGTGTTTTTAGATTCCACAAATAGGTAAAATTGGTTGATATTTGTCTTCCTCCACCAGGCTTTTTTCACTGAACATAATACCCTCTAGTTCCATCCATGTTGTTGCAAATGGCAGGATTTCTTTTTTTTTAATGATAGCCTTAATAATTTAGACTGAATGAAACAAAGCAGAAATTAAATAAGCTTTATCACTAGTAGTAATTTATATGTTTATTCATTTGAAAAACATTCTTATGAATCTTAGGATTACATAAAGATCAAAGCTTCAGACTAAGGCCAAACCTGCATCCTATAATATGAAATGGGGACTTGGCAATTATTTAATTGACTTAGGCCAATTTAATAGATTAAGTAATCCACTCTGGGGGTTGAGTTAGAAGATAATTGCTAATTCTTTACTTCTTAATGATTGTTCTGTGTTAGGAAAAATTACCCAGAGTTGGCAAATAAGATAGGAAAGAAATGAACCTTTCTTGATGAAAGTATATGTTCCATGGAAGCATTTAATCTATGATTTTCATATATTTGTGCAGAATTTAATACTAATTCTATTACTGTATTAACTTTGATAATAAAGTAATTATTCATAGAGTTTTTAAAACTGAAAGAACTGTTAGCCCCTGTCTAGATCTGTGTTGTCCAGGATTTTAACCATTAGCCATGTATAGCTATTGAGCATTTCAGATGTGGCTAGTCCTAATTGGGGTGTGTGCTGTAAGTATAGAATACATACCGGATTTCAAAGACTAAGTACCAAAAAAAAAAAAAAAAAGAACGTATAAGATCTCAGTAATGATTTTTTTTAGTTGGTGAAATACCAAAATGATCATATTCTGAATCTGTTGGGTTAAACAAAAATACATTATTAAAATTAATTTCATGTATTTCTTTTTGCTTTTTGAATGTGGCTATAAAAATTATATATATAACCCACATTTTATTTCTACTGGAGTGTACTAGTCTAACTATCCTCTTATTTTAAAGATGGGGACATTGAAACCCAGAGAAGTGAAGGAACTTACCCAGACTTGCATAGCTGATAAACAGCAGTGCTGAAACGCAAACCCTCTCTGATGCCTGATAGTTCTTTTCGTTCCAGCACACAGCCTTCAAACGTGGCAGTTCAGACACACACACACACACACACACACACACACACACACACACACACACACACACACACACACACACACACACCAGACACACACACACACACACACACACACACACACACACACACACACACACACACACACACCAGAGCAAATACATCTAAATAAGCATTGTGTCTGAAAGTATGGTAATAAAAGAAAGCAACTAGTGTGTGTGTGTGTGTGTGTGTGAGAGAGAGAGAAAGAAAACACACACACTTGAGGTAGACAATCTTGTGAAAAACAGTTCCAAAATGGAATTCTACAAGTATATTAATCTATTGTTGCTTCCCTAAATGAATATTAACAAGACAGTATTCTTTGTATATATAATTTCTGAGATATTTTAATCATTTTATAGTCACATTTTTCATTAGATAAACCCAAGAATTAGTGTTCACTATACACATATATTTTGAGTTTTGGGAATTCCCTCTAGTAGTATGATTTATTTTAAGAGACCCTTTCTTTAAATGTGGATAAATTAAGTAATGAAAAAGTATGAATTTTTATTGGCATTTTATTTGACAGCTGAAGATCCTATAATAGTACATTACATAGAGAAGACATAAAATAAGGAATGAAATCAATTGGTAAAGTAATTGTTTTTTAAAATAACAGAAGAAAAATGTGCTTAAGATAAACTTCTTTTAACATTTTGACCATTTCTTATACTCATTAACCATTAAAAAATCCTCAATTCCAATTAAATGGCAGAATACTTTTACTTTATTGATATATGATGCTAAGTATTTTATAACTGAGAGGAAAGAATACATTGTACCACCCTGCAAAATGATGTTTATTCATTTAGAAAACATTGAAAAACATTCATTTGAAAAGAAATCCTGTTGAGGTCTGTTATGTGGGTTTTACATTAGTAGTATACTTAATTTTATATCTGTAAATTATTGAATACCATAAGCATATTCCTCTATATATCATCAAATTTTATACATAATAATATATCTGGTCCTTAGACTATCTAAATAGACCAGACCACTACTACTTTGAATAGATTGGTATCTTCGCATGGTATTTTGGGTTACAGTCAACTATCCCAGAATGTGATACAAAGTAGATTTATGGTTTTGATTGCAAGTATAAAATCATACCCAGCAAATAAATATATATATATTATATATTATATAAATATATAATTTATATAGGTGTAAACTCTACCTTTTATCAGAATACATTGATTTAGAAATGGGAACAGTTTAGATTTTTAATCTGAATATATGGTAGAGGAAATGTTACTGTACATGACCCTGGGGGCTTCTGCACTATCTTGTGATTTGTTTATCTCCATTTTGTTGGCTCAACACAATTGGAAAAGTGTTGTTTTTCCTTCTGCATGCATTTAAGTCAGTAACATAAAATTCAAAGTGTTACAAAATCTTTCCATTAAAATTTAAGGTGACATTATTTCTTGATAAGTTATATATTTCTAATTACAGTGCACACAGCTTACAACTTATTGTGATTATAAATCATTTTTAAAAGATTCTTTGCTCTGATCCATGTGAAAGATTTTTAGTAGTCAGTGGTTAAATTATTGCTGCATTTTCATATTGTTCAAAAAATGACAAACTTTGAAATTCAGATCAACTGATCAAACAAAAAAAACAGACTTATTTTATATCTTCTTTTGACATTTTACATAGATGGGCTTGAAAATGAGTCAATCATTCTCTTTTAGGAGAAGTTAAATTTCATTGTATACAAAGATGAAAAAAGTATTAATAGCAGTGAAAGTCAGTTTGGGAAAATGTTATTTTGAAAAATTATATTTACATGTGCTCATTATAAGTCACCTGCAGTGGTGATTACTATACTTGCCTCCCCATATATCTCTCCTGTTAAGCATCTCTCTATTAATCTATCTTTTTTGGGGGGCTGCATTTCAAAAAAAGGAGCAGCACCCAGGTACCCCCCTCCCCAGTAACTCAGCTTACACATCATTAACATGAGTCCAGTGTGTGTTCACAGTTCCTCTTTTTCCTTTTTAGGAAATTTACATACAATAAAATGCACCAATCCTTTTTTAAATTTATTCATTAAATGCACAAATCTTAAGTGTACCAGTTGACAAGTTCTGACCATGATAGTGGCCGTTCTGATTGATGTGAGGTGATACTTCATTGTGGTTTTTATTTGCATTTGCCTGATAATTAGTGATGTGGAGTATCTTTTCATGTGCCTGTTGGCCATCTGTATGTCTTCTTTGGAAAAATGTTCAGGTCCTCTGCCCACTTTTTAATTGGGTTATTTGTTTTTTTGGTGTTAAGACATATGAATTTATATTTTTTGGACATTAACACCCTATCAGATATAACAGTTATGAATATATTCATTCTCTGTTTGATACACACTTGAGTTGTTTCCAGTTTTTAACTACCATGAATACAGCTGCAGTGAACATTCTTATATTAAGTCTTTTGTGGACATGTTTCCATTTCTCTAGGATCAATCCCTGAAAGTGTAAATGCTAGGTCATAGGGTAGGTGCATGTTTTATGTAAGACACCGTTTGACACTCCTACCAGTGACGTGTGAGAGATCCAGTTACTGTACATCTTTGGCAGCACTTGGTGCTATCTTTTTAATTTTAGCCATTCTGGTGGATGTGTGATGGTTCATTATGGTTTTAATTTTTTTCCCCTAATGACTAATGATGTAGAATACTTTTTTCATGTGTTTATTGGTGATTCATATGTCTTTCTTTGTAAAGAGTCAGTTCAAATTTTTGCCCCGTTTTAAAATAGGTTGTTTGTCGTTTTATTATTAATTTATAAGTTTTTTTATAATAGTATATATATCTATATGTATCCTTTGTACATCTTAGATGTCAGATGTGCTTTACAAATTTTTTTTTTAGTCTGAAGCTTCGTTATTCATTTTCTTATCAGTGTATTTTTATGAGCAAAAGTTTTAAATTTTGATGCAGAATAACTTATGTTTTTTATTTTGTGATTATCTCTATTTTTAAGAAACACCTGTTCTCAATTTGTGAAGATACTCTCCTTTATTTCCATCTAAAAGCTTTATAGTTTTAGCTTTTACATTTAGGTCTAAAATAGATCTAAGCTAATGTTTGTGTACCATGAGAACAGAGTCGAGGTGTTTCTTGTTTGTTTGCTTTCACGCTAGTGTCCAGTTAGGAATCCTGACATGGTTGGATTACTTTGGTGTTTTGTTGAAAATCAAGTGACCAAATAAGTGTTGGTCTATTTCTGGGCACCCTATTCTGTGCCATTAATCTATTTGCCAATCCTTATGTTAATATTACTGTAGCTTTATGTGAAACGAATGGTGATATTTAACAGTTTTACTGTAGCTTTATATTAAGTGAATGGCCACTTTTTAACAGCTGTATATGTGCCAGTGTATATATTTACCTTTATTTTTTTGCCAACATTTAATTTTTTAAAACCTTTTATTGAAATATAGTTGATATACAATATTACATTGGTTTCAGATGTACAATAATTTTAATTTAACTTATATCCAACATTGTACTGTCATAAAAAAATATTGCCTCAAAAATCCTTGCACATATATCTTTCCTCACTTGCTGAGTTATCTATCTCCACAGGGTTAATTTCTGTATGTGGGAATTCTGGGTCAAAGCATGAGGGCATTTTTCATTTTGATATATCCACCTAATCTGTCTTTTACACTGATCAGCCTTTGCACTAGAGTACCTGTTTCCTCTTGCCATAGGAGGAGTTAAACTTCTAAAAGGTAAATTTTAATAACAAGATAGTTTAATAACAAGGTTTGTAAGTCTATAGTTGTGTGTGTGTTTATGGGACCGTCATTTACTTAAGTTTCTTCCTAATTTTTATCTCTGAATCATGGGGAAAGTATTTCGACAGGGTACTTTTCTAGGAAACATCTTTCCAACAAGAGGTGATTAACTGAACCTCAGATTTCATTGTAGCCCTGGCTGGTAAAGACTGCCTATTGATGGGAGCAGTAGGTGAAGTTGACTAAGCCAATGAGTGAGGCTGTGTTGTGAAGTCACCTCTGAGAACTGTCATTGAACTCTGTTCTTAAGCTTTTCAAAAACAACTAAAAGATCCTTGAACAATAGAAAATAATCTGGGCTCATTTAATGGATACCTGGCAATTTTCTGACATAAGAATAACTTGTGTTGCACAGTTTACAATGCCAATCTGAATCAGTAACAGTGAAATGTTTAATTATTTTTGTACTCTATATTTGTACTAAACACTTAAATGTTGAGTTGAAAACAAAGCTTGATACGGGACTTTTTTTTGCCCCTCCCTCCCCCTACTCCCTCCACTTCTTGGTGATTTGGGGAAGGAATTTTCCATTAACTCTCTCTCTCTGTGGCCAGTTTAAAGAAATAAAAGGAAATCAAAACATGCCAAATCAGAAAAACTTGAACCATGAGATCTTGCCCAGCTTAATTGTTTCTTTCCTTAAGTTATTTCTACATTGCTAAATGAAGCCTAATTCTGATTTATTTCTGAAAGATAAGTATAGTGAATATACTAGGAAGTCAGAATATGGACTTTCTAGTCCTAAAACATCAGTAAATAAATATGTGGTTTTTTGGCAAATTACTTAAATCTCAACTAAATCTTTGTAAATCTCAGTTTCCTCATCTGTAAAATGAGGGGTTGAGTCTTTGTTTTCTCCAAGATTCCTTGCTGTTCTATAATTCTTAGACTGACTCTGTTCCAGATCTCTAACTTAGGATAAAAGTTGTTTGGAAATCATTATTATCTTTAAATACAGCTTAGCTAATTTTGGATGGTTTGAAAAGAAAAGTAAACATTTTAAAAAATGTATTTAAACCTCTTAAACTACAATTTCCCCAACTGCGCATGCTGTGCCTTACAAAGAAATGCCAGAGAAGAAGTCTAGGATCATTTTTTCTGTGTGAGTACACACAGAAATGTTGGGGAAATAGACTGTGCCTTTTTGAGTCACCTGTTGAGAAAATAGGCAACTATTGACAAGTCTGATTCATGGCTGAGTGACTGCTCTGCTAGCCTTCACATGATCCCCACAGAGCAAAATCGTTGACCGCCTGCTAAACGAGGTCTGTTTGAAGTTTCTTTTTAACATTTCCAAAACATTAATTCAGCAGGATGTCTCCACTGGGGTTCTCCATGTTACCAAATCAGCAGCTGTTGAAATCTATTCACTTCAGCATGAAATGTTTTCATAGTGCTTTTTTTTATTTGTGACAACAGCAAAGTAAACATAAGACTAAAATTCTACCTCATTCAACATTTACATGTGTTAAAACTGCTTCTGATTGCAGTTTACATTCGTGGTATTTATTTGCAAGCATTAATACCAGTAGATAATTTCACAACAGAGGATTTGAAGTCAGTCTTCCCTACAAAATATACTATGCCATGTATTTAAAAAAAATAATTTACCTACATACTTTAAATAAGTAGGAATTTATACCATGACTTTAAAGTAGAAGTTTATATTTCTTATGAAGCCTTGATTTTTGTGTTCATAGCCAGTGTAGGATATGTTTAAATATCCAGATGAGATATTTGTTAATTTTGCCTGGTAGTATTTATAAATTCTTTAAAATGTTTCCCACTTCAAAAGGAAAATTATTAAGCTACCAGGGAAATAATTTAACAGGATAAAGTAATGTAAAATTCTTGAGGTAAAGAACAGAGGGCCGGCAAAATCTGATGGTAAAGATAAGGCACACCAAGGTCTACAGACTATACTGAATTGTTTAAATAGAGCTGTACTTCTTAGAGCTAGGCTCTCTTATTCATTGTAAGTAAAAGCCATATATCTTTAATTGCTTGCAGAGTTAAGCATGAAAACTGCTGCGTCTTCTCAACATGGTTTGAGCTAAGACTCTCTTTCTGTTTATTCAGGTTTTAAAAGACTTAAGTGTAGTTTTATAAGTTCATTAGCTTGCTTCATTCTTTGAGATGCATTTCACCTCCATATTATCAAATTTCATTACATGCAAAGAATTATCAGATCAACCCATTATACAGCCTAGCAGCATGAAGTCTTTTTCCATCTACAGGGAGAATATTGTATAAATCAGGCTCTCGGGTTTCAGTGGGAGGCAGAGGGTTGCACGGTGTCCATTTGTCAAGTTGATTGCACCGCAGTGAGGTTACATTAGCTTGTCTTTGAACAGAAGTGAAATCTTATGTGAAGCTCCCCTTTCTGTCATTTACACTAACATCCATCCTCTTAAACCAAGGCCTCTGAGAAAAACAAAGTGATGGCACAATATAATCAGTCACTCAAGTTGTCTGTCATCTGTTTTCTTAAGGAAATGACTTTTAGAGAAGAGAACTGTAGAAAATTAACAAAGGTTGTAGTAGTAAAAGTAGGTGGAATTTTTTTAAACTGCAGATGTCTTTTGAGAAGATTTTATATGCAGAATGCCAGAAAAGCTTTCCCCCCTCTCTCTTAATGAATCTCATGAAATGTATTTCTTCTTGAACAATAGACCTACTGCTGTTAACAAGTGGAGTCTTTTTTGCTTAATGTGACTACATGTTAATTCTCTCAAGAAACTTTCTGTAAAACTGAGTCTATAAAACTCTCAACCTCAGTGGGTCTTCTGACAATTAGTTCGCCACCTTTCATTTCAGAGGGATCTGAATTTCAGTTATGTAACGGCAAATCTTGCATAGAGTAGGCAGCTTTAGGGTAATGGTACTTTAAAGGTAAATTATTGGCATTTCATTACCTAATAGTACACTTAGACAATTCCTTTAAAATGGTTGGTCTCTGTTAAAATCCTAACTATACTGACAATGGTGGCCAATCTATGTCTGGTGATCAAACTTGCAAGTTTTATTTCCCTAGACCTGTTTTATAGGCTGAAACACTCAGGTCATTTGCAACCTTCATCCATCACAAAGTAGTTAAACTCAGATTGTTGAACCAGGAGAGATTAGCTGACAGACAACGATACATTAGTAAGGCTTCCTTGGGTCTTACTTAACTATTTATCCATCCCATTTGTGCAACATTTATAGCAAACTGTGTCTTCTTTGTGGACATTTAAAGAAGCAGGAAGAGAATTTTAAAACAATGGGAAATAGTCTTTTTTTCAGTGATGTGACTCATTTTTTTATCATTTTCATTTGTTCTATCATTAACTAATATTGAAGACCTCTTGAAAAAGAAATAACTTGTAAAATGTAAAGGAAGTCTCCCTTGCGTTTGCTTTGTAGACATATTTAGTAGTTAACATTGCTGTTAGTTTTTTAAAGAAATAATAATAAAATATGAGAAAACAACATATTGCTGAGAGCACCATCTTTTCTTAAAAACTACTCTAGAAAATCCCTTAAGAATTAGTAGACAAAATTGACCCATACTTCTCAGTACTGGGGAATAGAAACAGGTTTTTCAGAGAAGAAAATAAATGCTTACTTATTTTAATTATAGTTAAATGTGTTTTAAAAGATGCCACTCTTATTAGCCTCTGTCCCACCATAAATTATTAAGCCTTGTATTATGGAGGGGATTTATTGTTTTCTTCCCTTTTGGAACTTAGGTGAACATTTGGAATTGGTGAACTGAGAAACCCAGATCAATCTTAAATTAGTTTATTTTTCTCAGCAAGGATTTTGATAGTCTGGTATAGCTTTTTTGTCTTAAAGAGCATTCCTTATTTCCTCTGTTGAGGGATGAAATACTCTTAAAAGCAACTCATAAATGAAATAGCAGGAAACAGTTTAAGTAACTGAATCTTTCATTGTCAAAGAGGAGACCTCAAATTTAAAAGACTGATTTTAATTGCCCTTTTCCTCATATTTCTTCCCAGTTTAACCTCAAGGTGAGTTTTAAAGTTATGGCTTAATTGGGTGGTCATTTTACCTTTGCTTTGGAGCAATTTATTACAGCTTTATTTCCTTTATTACAGCGTTATTTCCTTGGACCAGCAGAGACAGAAATGCTGGGTTCTTTGTAATCAAAAGCTATTTTATGATGAACTTGGTCTTCTAAATAAGAAACGAACACATTTTTACCTTTGAACACTTACAATTGGATGTAAACATGATGTCAAAAACATTCTAAAAATACAATATATAAGTATATTGTTTTCTGATTTTAGTCTCATCATTTTATTTGGAATTTGAAATTATGTTTACAAATGCAGATGTACTTAAAAAGTTTATAGCGTATGCCTTGTTGTGCTTTCAAGGGATGAAAAGTATTTATGGTACCGTTGTCATTCACACATGTATTCCCTAATGTTTATTGAGTACAAAACTGACATTCTTTTGCCTGGTTTAAATATTTGAACCACACAAAATGGTTTTTGTTTACAGTAAACTGATTTTCCCAAACGAATTAGGTAAGAAAATTTGTATTTTAGAATCTATGATTCTCCCAACTATTTCATTACAATAGGTTAATATAGGTTATGATCCATTATAAAACATGAATTAATTTTTACTTTGTATATAGGTGATACTCATAAATTTATATTCTTGTTTTTAAATGAAGTTTAGCCTCTTCTTTCTTGGATCCTGACTTTGGGTTTTCTTTTGCAGTATTATTTGTTAAATCTGAATTAAGCTAGCTTGATATGGGATAATTTAAGCCCGAGTTCAACATTGATAATACTGCCACAATATTGCCTTGTATACATATATTTAAAGCACTTAAGATGTGCCAAGATGTCTAATGTGGGAAGTTTTCAAGAATAGTGTTCTTTTTCAAGTTGCAGAGTGCAAGCAGGATCAGGCAAGAGGTGGACATTAAACAAATAAACAGATCAGAAGATCTCCTATCACCCTCTTTATCAAGTAGAAGGGCACTCCTGTGTGTTTACATTAACAGGGGAAAGGTGAATTCTTCATCCATAATCACTGCTATGTTTGGGAACCTCTTCTATTCTTACAGAGAATTCACGAGTCATCTCTTCACCTCGTTATTAATTTTCAGTGACATTAGAGGTTTTCAGTTTGGGAATTACCAGATTCCTTCATCCGTACATCAAGGTACATTTACAATCTCCACTCCTACTACCCACCAGAGTTAATAACAGGCACTGAGGCCAAGGTCCTTCCCGGAAGTAACTTGTGGAGAATCCTTTCAAAAGGACGTTCTTTGCATCATTTCCCTAACTGACCTACAGACAGCCTTGGCCAGCCTGAAGGACAAGAGTGTCCTCCTTAAGCCATACCTCCATTAAAATACTTCTCTGCTTAAATGAAGGCACAGGTGGGAGGGAAAGAGCTGATTGCTTTTATCATCCCCACCAATTTCAGGAGTTTAATGGCCAATGAGAAAGGAAAATTATGAAATATTAGGGTTTTCTGTGATGGGTAAAAGAGATTTTCTTGTTTTTCTAGCATGAAACAACCCTTTTAAAAGCAGATATGAGAAATAGCTATTTTTCAGGAAAAACTGATAGAAAAAGGATTCTCTATTATTAAATGTCATGTTTACTAAAATAACAGATTTACTTCTTATACAAAGAGCTAGTCGATAATATGCAATGTGACATCAACTCCTGGCATATAAAATTTGTTAATATTTCTTTGTTTATGATACTCTGAATAACCTAGAAAGGAAGTAATGACAAATAAAGACAACTCCATTGAGTTATTCAAGTGCTCATTTATTTGAAATAAATCACATAGGTATTTATTTGTATGAAGAAATATACTAATAGTAAAATTAATTTTTTCACATTTACCTTTAATAAATTTAGTTATATGTTCATGTGCTTATTTATTCAACATAAGTTATATGTGCTTATTTATTCAACAAAAACTTGAATGTTTGCTAATGTTTTCAGTTTGGGAATTACCAGATACAGCTGGTACCAGATATTCAGATACAGCTGACCCTTGTACAGCACAGGAGATTCAGTAGCTAGAACACATGATTCCTGTGTTAGTGGAGCTCCCACAAGCCTTCCACAAAAGAGAAAAGAAAATGGATCATGTACTTAATTGACATAGTTTCAAGTTAAGTAATCTGTTGAAGAGGCCTGGCCTCCATTTTTTTCTCCCTCTCTCTGGACTCCTTAAGAGAAGAATCCAGGATCCTAAACAGTATACCCCAAACTTCCTTGCCATCCTCTTCTCCCACTATCGCACACACAGTCTTTGACTTTGGCCAAACCATCTAAATTTTCTTGGGCTCTCCTGACTGCTTACTTTGTTCTTGCTTTTTTCTCATTTGAGGCAGCCTTGTCTCTGTCTTTTTCTTTCATAGTTAAATTGGTTCTTGAAATCCCATTGCAGAGCTCACCTTTATCCATATACATGATTGTTGATTCTCTAAGCTGGTTGCTTCTCCCTCCCCCCACCATCCCCATACCCGAGTCTCCATGCATTTTGCATTCTCTCCTAGAACCATTTTGGTAATTTGATTTTGGACTCCTGGAGGGTGGAGTTACATCTTTTAGAAACACAGAATTGTGCCTAGAAGGTTGTCAGTGCCTATGTTTTATTTTTAATTGATTGATAATTTTAGAACAAATTATTGTTTTAAAAGTATCAGGATGTAGTTCTTTAAAAGGTAAACAAAACAAAGCAACATTATAAAAATTGCTGTAATACCAAGTTGCTGGTGTTGAGGACGCATTGTGAATTCAGATATAGCTGACCCTTGTACAGCACAGGTTTGAACTACACAGGTCCACTTATACATGGATTTTTTTCAGTAAATATATTGGCTTTTTTTTGAGATTCACAACAGTTTGAAAAAATATTTTCTTTTCTATAGCTTTCTTTATTCTAAGAAAACAGAACTACAAAATGTGTTGTCATCTATCGGCTATTAGAAGTTAAGTTTTGAGGGAGTCAAATGTTATGTGCAGATTTTCAACTGTCAAGGGGGTCGGCACCCCTAATTCCAGCATTGTTCAAGGGTCAACCATAAAAAGGATTGTTCTGGCAGTGATGGCTGCTGGGCTTTCTTTGCCCATGAGATTAGAATGTGCCTATCTGAATTTGGTCTTGGAAGAAAGAGAAGTGTAATTATGAAGTAAAATTGCCAAATAACTAGTAAGGTATGGAAAAGTAAACACCTTAAGGTTGTTTCTTTTACTTCTGTCAGGGCCAGTTGTAAATCCTCATTTTATTAGAGAAAACTTTGTAGCTTATTTAAATTAACCCCCAGTGTGCCTAGTTTCTGAGTTTTTTTTTTTGTATAGAGAGTTGGGCAAATTATCAGGGTCAAACAGGAAGCTAGTAGCAGAACTAGGACCACAGTTTGGTCATCTCTTCTAATGTATGTATAGCAGGAGCCATAAACAGGAAAATGGGACCCTTTCTCTATAACCCTCTGTAACCTGGTATTAGTAAACAGGACTAACATCCACCTCACAAACTAAGATATTATACATACTTTTACTGTAAATAACAGGTGGTTTTGATAAAACATCATTTAATTCTTACTATGTCAGAATTCATGTAGTAAAAAGCCCTCTATTAGCAAGGTTCTACTGTGGTAGATTTCCAGTCCTGCACTTCTATTCCAGAAAGAATGTTTTAAAGACAGAATATTCCAGCCAGCTGACTTCTATTCTGTTACAATCATGTGCACTAGAAATACATAGTCAGAACTAGTCTTGTCTTTTAACATTTCAAGGATATGTTAATTAAGCTAAATTCCAAAGCTCTGTAGCAATTCTAGAAGTAGCTTCAAAACAATAATTTCTTCCATACTCCCATTCTCATAAATACTAAATTTTTTAAATTGCTTTTATATCCTGTCATTATGCTGGCTTCTAAAATCTTACTATTAGCAATATCCAAAGGGACCTACTGATAGTAACATAGGACTTGATGAGCTCATGGTCCTTGTTGTCCCTGTCTTTATATAAAATGTAGCTTTTTAAAAATTGTTGTTGACACTTAAAGTGAACACTAATCACGTCTTAATACGACACCAACTTTGGGCATGACTATATTTTTCTTTGCCTTGTGAAAATGCTCCCTTGCTGACGCCATGGCTGAAACAAAATCCTTAGCATTAAAAAGAACAGAGCTAGCAAGAGCA
The DNA here is from genome assembly GCF_030020395.1 of Manis pentadactyla. Lineage (NCBI taxonomy): Eukaryota > Metazoa > Chordata > Mammalia > Pholidota > Manidae > Manis > Manis pentadactyla. Next base: position 63,945,561 of record NC_080021.1, read on the forward strand.
ACGACTCTGTAAACAGTACTTCAAACTCTGATACCAAATATAGCATTATGTGAGATGCATGCAGGCGGGGCCTCAGAATGTCCCACACAGTTAATCTGTAAGTCCTGCATATCAGTCACACCTCCTGCACATACCTGGCTTGGAGCCTTAATGGAATTCCTCCTCGTTATTTCAGTGATAGCTTACTTCCTCTGTTTTTCCAAGTGGCTGCTCATTGTGCCAACTTCTTCAAGGAGCATTTTCTTACCTAAGCTACATTGTAATGTTATAATATGCTGACAGTTCATTTATACAGTCCTTCTTGTTCCAAATGTTTTTATGTTCAATTACTGAAATTTAATCATCAGAAGAGATTGAATTTTCTCTAGATCATACAGCTTTGCTTAAATGGTAAGTTAAATAGTACATTACTGAAATACGAGATTTCAGAAATTTAAAAATTCAGTGTCAAGAAAATTCATTAAGCTTTGAACTGGTCACCTTTGAAATCATAGATAAGAGCTGTGTAAGTGGTCACATATAAGTCACATATTTTAAGAGGAGTTCATTTGAAATTATAACAAACCAAGTCAATGACTGCTCATGATTGTCTAGACAATTTGTGAGGGTTTTTTGTTTTTCTTAATTTTATTTTTTCTGATTTCTTCACGTTCTTGTAGACATGCTTTTGTGTTTTATTTTACAGCCTCCCCTATCCTTGATGCTATATTGTTAAAATTCTTTCAAGCCAAGTGATTCTTAGTCTTTTCTCAGCATGTTGAAAACATTTTCTGTAACTCCATTTTGATGCTACTAGAAATAGAGAACAAAGAGTCAAGACCGGCTACTCCATCTCCAGTGTCTCTTGTTTCAGGCTTTCACATTCTTTTGCTGACCACCACTGACTCTGGGCTTTTTTTTTTTTTAGTTTTTTGTGTAAGGTACAAAGCAAATATTAAATATTATTTTTGGTTCTGATACAAGGAAATTAGAAGAGGTATGGGAGCTCTGTTTACCATTCTTTGTAGAGAAAACCACCAGTTAAGTCATCCCAATTGGCTTTACTTTAAGCTGAACCTAATTTCTTCATGTGATCCTGAAACTGAAGTCCTTAAGTTTTATTTGTAAGTGGTTTGTATCCATTAACAAACTACATGTGAAAATATTGTAATCCCCAAATATTGCTATATGACAAAATATCTGTACCACAATCAGTGATTCTTGGTCTTTCTGACTGTGAAAAAAAAAGTTTTAAGTAGTCCATGTAGCTTATAACCCAAATAAAATACTTCTATTAAAAATAAAACTTAAGTACATTTAATACAAATATGTAGTCCAGGCCATATTAAATTAAAGGCAGTATACTGAAATGACTTCTGCTACTGTTTTTTTAAAAGAACTTCTTTGGCTTAGGGTGTTTGTGTGAAGGTGTATGTTTGCATCTGCTCAATTTACAAAATGCTAAAGCCAAGGCTTTCTTCTTCCTTTGGATCCCTTTCATGCCTAGAAATATGTTGTGTATGCTGAATTAGGGTATCAATTAAGCTTTTGAACCAAAAAAAGAGCTTTTTAAGATCATGAGTCTTCTTCTTTTGCTTTTTCTTTATGTTTTGAAGTTATATCTAGTAGCTGTGGTGACCCCAGTGGGAATTCTCCAGGATTTGGAGCCCAGGAGTAATCTGCCAGCTCATCCACAGACCCCAGCGGTACAACCACATGCCAGGTGCTCCACTTGGCTGTGACGAGGAGAGTAAGAGCTGCCCAGCAGTGTTGTAGTGAAGGGTAGATGATCTAATATGTATAAAGAATTGAGTGCAGCCCCACTATTGAGAGGAGCCTCAAAAATGGTATAGACTAGCAGCAGCAGCAAAAAGAGGCTCTCCAGGCATCAAAGTACATTTAAATAAAAGGAAGAAGAATGCCACCTGTGTGATCACACTCTGCAGACTGTAAATTCAGACTAGCTGCACAACTGGGAAACTTCACTCAGAAAATGGCTCAGCTATTGTACTAGACCTAAAAGACAATAAAGTTCTGCCCTATGGAGCTGTTTTAAGAGGAGAGATTTTTTTGAGTCATATCCAACTTTGATTCAGTAGTCACATGCAGTGAAAATTCATCATGTTTCCAGAAGCAGTGTTTCCTACTTCCAAAAAATGCAAAAAAAAAAAAAAAAAAACTCAAAGCAAAGAATGTTTCTCCATATTCCTGAAATACGAGTATTTCAAACAACTTTTAGTTATTTGTATAATTTTAATGTTATTACACTTTAATCAGGGGTAATTATTACATAACTGACTTATACAAAAATGGTTCTTCAGGGCAACATTACAGAAATGCAGAGTTGCAGGAATAGCCTCCTAGTTAGAGAAAGTTTTTGTTTCATTCACCCCCAAAAAAGGTATTTTTTTGGCTAATTTGATCCAAACTCTTATTCCTAGAATCAAGAGCTAAGAAGTGACTCTCAAACTTCAGTGTGCTTAGAAATTCCCAGGTGCATTTGTTTGAACATGGATTTCTAGGGCCCATTCCAGAAATTCTGATTGAGTAGGTCTGGAATTACTTTTGGAAAAATTTACATCAATTTCCCAGGTGATGCTGATGCTACCAGTATGGGGAATCATCTGCTGTCTTCTAGAGGTCATCTTTTCAACCACTTAGAACTTGTTAATATAGTAATGTTCTGATTTTTGTTAGACATTTTATAGAGATGACTGTTCTATATACATAGCTGTCTGTTCCTTGCATTCAAAGAATTCAAAGAAAATCTAAAGGAAGCTAAAATGGCTATTTGATCTGAGAGAGAATAGATTTTAAAGCAAAGAATATTATCAAGGATAAAAAAGATAATTTCATAATAATAAAGAGACCCGTTCATCATGAGGCCACAATCCTAAATGTTTATGCTTCTATTAACAGCTTCAAAATATGTGAAGCAAAAACTGATAGAACTGCAAAGAGAAATAGGCAAATCTATTATTATAGTCAGAGATTTCAATACCTCTTGCTCAATAATTAAAGGAACAAATAGAAAATTAGTAAGGATATAGAGAACTTGAATACTATCAACCAACTTGACACAACTGACATTTATAGAACACTCTACTGAATATTATACATACTCTTTTCAAGTACTCATGGAACATTCACCTATAAAGTCCATCATCTGGGCCATAACGCAAGCCTCAATAGATTTAAAGGGATTCAAGTAATACAAACTATGTTCTCTACCACAATAAGATTAAGTTAAAAATCAATAACAGAATTATATATGGAAAATCTGCAATATTTGGAAGCTTAAAAGCACACTTCTAAATAATGAATGGGTCAAAGAAGAAAGTAAAAGGGAAATTAGATAATACTTTGCGTTGAATGAAAATGAAAGTAGACACATTTACAGTTGTGATCACCAGGATCTCCAGTGGGAGTGTACAGTCTTTTTAACCTGAAGACATTATGCCAGGTGAACCTGGCTCATTCTTTTCAGTACTTTTTTTCCCCTTGATCTTGTACTGATGAAGTTCCTATTCTCCTCTCCATTCCTACTTCCTAATCATCAAAGAACATGTATTTCACCTCCACCAGTGTGTTCTCCTATGAGCTGGTGGTAAGGACATGGTGAGCTTAAAAGCAGAAGATACAAACAAAGAGAGCCCCAAAAAACAAACGGCCTAATTCAATAATGGACCAAGGACTTCAGTAGACATTTCTTCAAAGAAAGTATACAAATGGCCAACAAGCATGTGTGAAAGTATTCAACATCACTAATCACTAGGGAAATACAAATAGAAACTACAACAAGACTCCACTTCACCCATTAGGATGGCTACTATCAAAAACACAGAAACTAAGTGTTGGCAAGGATGTGGAGAAATTGGAACCCTTGTGCACTGTTGGTGGGAATGTAAAGTGAATGGTAAAGCTGCTATGGAAAATGATTCCTGCAGTGGAAGCAGTTGTTTGAAAAAATAACACTTAGAATCACCGTATGATCCAGGCATATGCCCAAAAGAACTGAAAGGAGGGACTCAAAGAATTTCTTGTACACCCATGTTCATAGCATTATTCACAATCACCAGAATGTGGAAGCAACCCAGTGTCCATCAGCAGGTGAAGTGATAAACAAAATGTCGTACGTACATATAATGAGAGATGATTCTGCCTTAAAGAGGAAGAAAATTGTGACATATGCTTCAACATGGATGAATCTTGAAGACATTATGCTAAGTGAAATAAGATAGTCATAAAAAGATAAATACTGTATGATCCCATTTATGAGGTACCTGTCTTTGTTAAGACAGAAAGTAGAATGGTGGCTACCAGCGGTTGGGGGTACAGAGTTTCAGTTGGGGAAGACAGAAAAGTTCTGGGTCGTGGTTATGGTCACACAACAGTGTGAATGTGTTTAATGTCACTGAGCTGTACACTTTAAAATGATTAAAGTGGTAAAGTGTATGTTATGTGAATTTTGCTACAGTAAAAAACAAAATACACCCCAGAAGATAGGGAGCAGGCCACCTCTGACCACAGTCCTTCCAGACGTCCAGTTCTTGGTGGCCACTACAGCCATGACGACAGCCCGGATGCAGCAGGACCTGTTTCCAGGACACACTCAGCTGCCCTCTGACTTACAAACCCTCAAAGAACCTGAAGCCACACTAGGCCTTTGGAGTCTCTTCTCCTGACCTTCCATGTAGAAACAACAGTATTGCTCTTTACTTAAACTGCGAGGCTTGTGCTTGCTATGCAGCTTTCCAAAATTGTTTAATCTCCTATTTCAATCTTGCTCTTTCTATCAATCTTGCTCTTTCTATCATTTTGAGGGGGGCATATTTGCAAGTTGCTTGTTGAGGAAGGGGACATAGGAGATAAATATTTTGAGACTCTGCACGTCTGGAAGTATCTTTATTCATTATTGATGAATAGTTTGTATTGGTACAGAATTCTAATTGGCAAGTGTGAGCAGTTGGTGAAATGTAGATGGTAAAAGCTATAAATAAACAAAAGCAAAGGAATGATTACCAACCACACAGTACAAAATAGTGGTCACCACTCATACCAAGGGAGCAAGAGGCATTTGGCAGCAGTCTAGGAGCTTTCAAGATACTAGTCATGTTCTATTATTTAACCTGGAAGGTGCATACATGGATATTTGTTGGGGCTTTTTTTTTAAATTGAGTTGTAGATATATACTTTTTTTTTCTTTTTTTCTTTTGGTATCATTAATCTACAATTACATGAGGAACATTGTGTTTACTAGACTCCCTCCTTCACCAAGTCCCCCCACAAAACCCATTGCAGTCACTGTCCATCAGTGTAGTAAGATGCTGTAGGGTCACTACTTGTCTTCTCTGTGTTGCACGGCCCTCCCTGTGCCTCCCCCCACATTATACATGCTAATCTTAATGGCCCCTTTCTTCCCCCCTCACCCTTTATCCCTCCCTTCCTACTCATCCTTCCCAGTCCCTTTCCCTTTGATAGTTAGTCCATTCTTGGGTTCTGTGAGTCTGCTGCTGTTTTGTTCCTTCAGTTTTTTCTTTGTTCTTATACTCCACAGTTCAGTGAAATCATTTGGTACTTGTCCTTCTCCGCCTGGCTTATTTCACTGAGCATAACACCCTCCAGCTCCATCCATGTTGTTGTAAATGGTAGGATTTGTGTTCTTCTTATGGCTGAATAATACTCCATTGTGTATATGTACCACATCTTTTTTTTTTTTTTTTGTATCATTAATCTACAATTACATGAAGGACATTATGTTTACTAGGCTCCCCCCTTCACCAAGTCCCCCCGACATCCCCATTCACAGTCACTGTCCATCAACATAGTAAGATGCTGTAGAATCACTACTTGTCTTCTCTGTGTTGCACAGCCCTCCCCATGCCCCCCATGCACTATACATGCTAATCGTAATGCCCCCTTTCTTTTCTTCCCGCCCTTATCCCTCCCTTCCCACCCGTCCTCCACAGTCCCTTTCCCTTGGGAACTATTAGTCCATTCTTGGGTTCTGTGCTTCTGCTGCTGTTTTGTTCCTTCAGTTTTCTTTAGTTCTTATACTCCACATATGAGTGAGATCATTTGGTACTTGTCTTTCTCCACCTGGATTATTTCACTGAGCATAATACTCTCTAGCTCCATCCATGTTGTTGCGAATGGTAGGATTTGTTTTTTTCTTAGGGCTGCATAATATTCCATTGTGTATATGTACCACATCTTCTTTATCCATTCATCTACTGATGGACTTTTAGGTTGCTTCCATATCTTGGCTATTGTAAATAGTGCAGCAATAAACATAGGGGTGCATCTGTCTTTTTCAAACTGGAGTGCTGCATTCTTAGGGTAAATTCCTAAAAGTGGAATTCCTGGGTCAAATGGTATTTCTATTTTGAGCATTCTGAGGAACCTCCATACTGCTTTCCACAATGGTTGAACTAGTTTACATTCCCACCAGCAGTGTAGGAGGATTCTCCTTTCTCCACAACCTCGCCAACATTTGTTGTTGTTTGTCTTTTGGATGGTAGCCATCCTTACTGGTGTGAGATGATATCTCATTGTGGTTTTAATTTGCATTTCTCTGATGACAAGCGATGGGGAGCATCTTTTCATGTGTCTGTTGGCCATCTGAATTTCTTCTTTAGAGAACTGTCCATTGAGCTCCTCTGCCCATTTTTTAATTGGATTATTTGCTTTTTGTTTGTTGAGGTGTACCACATCTTCTTTACCCATTCATCTACTGATACACACTTAGGTTGCTTCCATTTCTTGGCTATTGTAAATAGTGCTGCGATAAACATAGAGTGCATATGTCTTTTTCAAACTGGAGTGCTGCATTTTTAGGGTAAATTCCTAGAAGTGGAATTCCTGGGTCAAATGGTATTTCTATTTTGAGTTTTTTCAGGAACCTCTATACTGCTTTCACAGCAGTTGAACTAATTTACATTCCCACCAGCAGTGTAGGAGGGTTCCCCTATCTCCACAACCTCGCCAACATTTGTTTTTATTTGTCTTTTGGATGGTGGCGCTCCTTATGGGTGTGACATGATATCTCATTGTGGTTTTAATTTGCATTTCTCTGATGACAAGCGATGGGGAGCATCTTTTCATGTGTCTGCTGGCCATCTGAATTTCTTCTTTGGAGAACTGTCTGTTCAGTTCCTCTGCCCATTTTTTAATTGGATTATTTGCTTTTTGTTTGTTGAGGTGTGTGAGCTCTTTGTATATTTTGGATGTCAACCCTTTATTGGATCTGTCATTTATGAGTATAGTCTACCATACTGTAGAATACTTTTTTGTTCTATTGATGGTGTCCTTTGCTGTACAGAAGCTTTTCAGCTTGATATAGTCCCACTTGTTCATTTTTGCTTTTGTTTCCCTTGCCCGGGGGGATATGTTCATGAAGAAGTCACTCGTGTTTATGTCCAAGAGATTTCTGCCTATGTTTTTTTCTAAGAGTTTTATGGTTTCATGACTTACATTCAGGTCTTTGATCCATTTGGAGTTTACTTTTCTGTATGGGGTTAGACAGTGATCCAGTTTCATTCTCCTACATGTAGATGTCCAGTTTTGCCAGCACCGTCTGTTGAAGAGACTGTCATTTCCCCATTGTATGTCCATGGCTCCTTTATCAAATATTAATTGACCATATATGTTTCGGTTAATGTCTGGAGTCTCTATTCTGTTCCACTGGTCTGTGGCTCTGTTCTTGTGCCAGTACCAAATTGTCTTGATTACTGTGGCTTTGTAGTAGAGCTTGAAGTTGGGGGTGAGATCCCCTCCCCCACTTTATTCTTCTTTCTCAGGATTGCTTTGGCTGTTTGGGGTCTTTGGTGTTTCCTTGTGAAGTTTTGAACTATTTGTTCCAGTTTGTTGAAGAATGCTGTTGGTAATTTGATAGGGATTGCATCAAATCTGTATTTTGCTTTGGGCAGGATGGCCATTTTGACGATATTAATTCTCCCTAGCCAGGAGCATGGGATGAGTTTCCATTTGTTAGTGTCCTCTTTAATTTCTCTTAAGAGTGTCTTATAGTTTTCAGGGTATAGGTCTTTCACTTCCTTGGTTAGGTTTATTCCTAGGTATTTTATTCTTTTTGATGCAATTGTGAATGGAATTGTTTTCCTGATTTCTCTTTCTATTAGTTCATTGTTAGTGTATAGGAAAGCTACAGATTTCTGTGTGTTAATTTTGTATCCTGCAACTTTGCTGAATTCCAGTATTAGTTCTAGTAGTTTTGCAGTGGAGTTTTTAGGGTTTTTTATGTACAATATCATGTCATCTGCAAATAGTGACAGTTTGACTTCGTCTTTACCAATCTGGATTCCTTGTATTTCTTTGTTTTGTCTGATTGCCGTGGTTAGGACCTCCAGTACTATGTTGAATAACAGTGGGGAGTGTGGGCATCCCTGTCTTGTTCCCGATCTCAGAGGAGAAGCTTTCAGCCTCTCGCTGTTCAGTATGATGTTAGCTGTGGGTTTATCATATATGGCCTTTATTATGTTGAGGTACTTGCCCTCTATGCCCATTTTGTTGAGAGTTTTATCATGAATGGATGCTGAACTTTGTCAAATGCTTTTTCAGCATCTATGGAGATGATCATGTGGTTTTTATCCTTCTTTTTGTTGATGTGGTGGATGATGTTGATGGATTTTCGAATGTTGTACCATCCTTGCATCCCTGGGATGAATTCCACTTGGTGATGGTGTATGATCCTTTTGATGTATTTTTGAATTTGGTTTGCTAATATTTTGTTGAGTATTTTTGCATCTAAGTTCATCAGGGATATTGGACTGTAGTTTTCTTTTTTGGTGGGGTCTTTGCCTGGTTTTGGTATTAGGGTGATGTTGGCTTCATAGAATGAGTTTGGGAGTATTCCCTCCTCTTCTATTTTTTGGAAAACTTTAAGGAGAATGGGTATTATGTCTTCTCTGTATATCTGATAAAATTCCGAGGTAAATCCATCTGGCCCGGGGGTTTTGTTCTTGGGTAGTTTTTTGATTACTGATTCAATTTCGTTGCTGGTAATTGATCTGTTTAGATTTTCTGTTTCTTTCTGGGTCAGTCTTGGAAGGTTGTATTTTTCTAGGAAGTTGTCCATTTCTCCTCGGTTTTCCAGCTTGTTAGCATATAGGTTTTCATAGTATTCTCTAATAATTCTTTGTATTTCTGTGGGGTCCGTCATGATTTTTCCTTTCTCGTTTCTGATTCTGTTGATGTGTGTTGGTTCTCTTTTTCTCTTAATAAGTCTGGCTAGAGGCTTATCTATTTTGTTTATTTTCTCGAAGAACCAGCTCTTGGTTTCATTGATTTTTTCTGTTGTTTTATTCTTCTCAATTTTATTTATTTCTTCTTTGATCTTTATTATGTCCCTCCTTCTGCTGACTTTAGGCATCATTTGTTCTTCTTTTTCCAATTTCGATAATTGTGACATTAGACTATTCATTTGGGATTGTTCTTCCTTCTTTAAATATGCCTGGATTGCTATATACTTTCCTCTTAAGACTGCTTTTGCTGCATCCCACAGAAGTTGGGGCTTTGTGTTATTGTTGTTACTTGTTTCCATATATTGCTGGATCTCCATTTTAATTTGGTCATTGATCCATTGATTAATTAGGAGCATGTTGTTAAGCCTCCATGTGTTTGTGAGCCTTTTTACTGTCTTTGTACAATTTATTTCTAGTTTTATACCTTTGTGGTCTGAGAAGTTGGTTGGCAGGATTTGAATCTTTTGGAATTTTCTGAGGCTCTTTCTGTGGCCTAGTATGTGATCTATTCTGGAGAATGTTCCATGTGCACTTGAGAAGAATGTGTATCCTGTTGCTTTTGGATGTAGAGTTCTACAGGTGTCTCTTAGGTCCATCTGTTCTAGTGTGTTGTTCAGTGCCTCTGTGTCCTTACTAATTTTCTGTCTGGTGGATCTGTCCTTTGGAGTGAGTGCTGTGTTGAAGTCTCCCTAAATGATTGCATTGCATTCTATTTCCTCCTTTAATTCTGTTAGTATTTGTTTCACATATATTGGTGCTCCTGTATTGGGTGCATATATGTTTATAATGGTTATATCCTCTTGTTGGACTGAGCCCTTTATCATTATGTAATGTCCTTCTTTATCTCTTGTTACTTTCTTTGTTTTGAAGTCTATTTTGTCTGATACTAGTACTGCAACACCTGCTTTTTTCCCCTTGTTGTTTGCATGAAATATCTTTTTCCATCCCTTCACTTTTAGTCTGTGTATGTCTTTGAGTTTGAGGTGCGTCTCTTGTAAGCATCATATAGATGGGTCTTGCTTTTTTATCCATTCTATTACTCTGTGTCTTTTGATTGGTGCATTCAGTCCATTTACATTTAGGGTTATTATTGGTAGTTTTTTAGTTATTGCTATTGCAGTCTTTAGATTCATGGTTACCGAAGGTTGAAGGTTAGCTTCTTTACTATCTAATTGTCTAACTTAATTTGCTTATTGCACTGTTATAAACAGTCTGATCATTCTTTATTTCTCTCCCTTCTTTGTCTTCCTCTTCTACTTTTTATATGTTAGGTGTTTTGTTCTGTGCTCTTTTGTGTTTCCCTTGACTGATTTTGTGGATAGCTGATTTTATTTTGCCTTTAGTTAGTATTTGGTTGGTCTACTTTCTTTGCTCTGATTTTTTATCTCTGGTTACAGCTATTTAGCCTTAGGAAGACTTCCATCTAGTGCCATTCCTTTAAAATACCCTGTAGATGTGGTTTGTGGGAGGCAAATTCCCTCAACTTTTGCTTATCTTGATATTGTTTAATCCCTCCTTCAAATTTAAAATAATAATCATGCTGGACACAGTATTCTTGGTTCGAGGCCCTTCTGTTTCATTGCATTGAATTTATCATGCCATTCTCTTCTGGCCTTTAAGGTTTCTGCTGAGGTGATAGCCTAATGGGTTTTCCTTTGTAGGTGATCTTTTTTTCTCTCTCTAACTGCCTTTAATACTCTGTCCTTGTCTTTGATCTTTGCCATTTTAAATATTATATGTCTTGGTGTTGTCCTCCTTGGGTCCCTTATGTTGGGAGATCTGTGGACTTCTCTGGTCTGAGAGACTATTTCCTTCCCCAGATTGCGGAAGTTTTCAGCAATTACTTCTTCAAGGACACTTTCTATCTCTTTTTCTCTCTCTTCTTCTTCTGGTACCCCTATAATGAGAATATTGTTCCATTTGGATTGGTCACATAGTTCTCTTAATATTCTTTCATTCCTAGAGATCCTTTTGTCTCTCTCTGCCTCAGCTTTTCTGTATTCCTGTCCTCTGATTTATATTCCATTAACAGTCTCTTGCACCTCAGCCAGTCTGCTCCTAAATCCCTCCAGTGTTTGTTTCATTTCTGTTATCTCCCTCCAGAATTCATCCCTTAGCTCTTGCATATTTCTCTGTAGCCCCATCAGCATGCTTTTGACTTTTATTTTGAATTCTTTTTCAGGAAGATTGGTGATTTCGGTCTCACCTGGCCCTCTCTCTGGTGTTTGAGGGATTTTGGACTGAACAAGGTTCTTCTGCATTTTCATGGCAATGGAAGTGATCGCTGCCAAGTGGCGCATGTGTCATCTGAGAGAACAAAGTCCCTTTCTGCTTGCTGGTTGCCTTGCTCATCTCTGCTGCATGTGCTGGTCTACCACACACAGGGAGCAGTCTCTGGGTTAATCCCCCAAGCTGCCGGGGGGAGGGCAGCCCTTGGGATGGCCTAGGGCACTGGTGGGGGTCGCAGGCAAGTGGCGTGTATTCTCCCATGAGAGTGGTGCCCCTTCGTGCTTTTGGTACTCTTTGCTGGTCTCCCCTGCCTGTGCTGGGCAACCGGGTGCAGGGGCATCCTCTAGATTGATCCCCTGAGCTGCTGTGGGCCAGGTGGCCCTTGGGATAGTCTAGGGCACTGGTGGTGGTTACAGGTGAACAGCACATGTTCCCCATGAGAACAGAGCCCCTACATGCCTTCTGGACTCTGCTCCAACTTCCTCTGCCTGTGTGCCATTCATCCGTGCGCAGGGGGCAACCTCTGGGTTAATCCCCTTAGCTGCCGTGGATAGGGCAGCCCTCAGGATGGCCTAGGGCATTGGCGGGGTTGCAGGCGAGCAGCATGTGTTCTCCATGAGAATAAAGCCCCTTTGTGCCTTCCGGACTCTGTGCTGGTCTCTGTTGTCTGTGTCGGTCAACTGCGGGCAGGGGGCAGCCTCTGGTTCTGGCCCAGTTAGCCACACGCTGGGAGAAGCCTCTGTGTGGTTACTGTGGGCAGGGCTGCTCCTGGTTTCTCTGCAGCAATGGCCGATCAGCTGGTTTGCTTGCAGTGCCGGCGGCGGGGAGTGAATGACAGGCTGCTTATTGCTATGTGGGGCTTCGGTGCTGCACTGCCACCCAGGAGGTTAGGGTGCCTGAAGTTCCTTAAAGTTCCCAGCCTGCTGGGCTGAGTGTGCCAAGATGATTTTGTCCACCTGTTAAACCCGTGTCCCTTTAAGACTTTTAAAGTGCCTGCTTTTCTTTTGTCCCAGGGCAGCCAACTGCAGGAATCTGTTTGCAATCTCAGAGTTTGCTTTTCTGTTCCTCTAATATCCAGTACACCATGCAGTGTGTGTCTGTGCTTCTGGTGCAGATTACTAGGGCTGGTTATTTAGCAGTGCTGTGCTTCCACTCCCTCCCCACTCTGATTCTTTTCCTCCTGCCGGTGAGCTGGGGTGGGGGGAGTGCTCAGGTCCCACTGGTTCACAGCTTTGTATCTTACCCTTTTTGTGAGATGTTGAATTTAAGCAGATGTAGATGAAGCCCAGCTCGTGTACTCTATCTTTTGGTCACTCTTTTAGGAATAGTTGTATTTGGGGTATTTTCTAAGTATATGTGGTTTTGGGAGGAGATTTCTGCCACACTACTCACACTGCCATCTTAAGAATTCCTGTCGATACATACTTTTTATATTGTACTTTTCTTAAGAATTTCTAAAATGTTTTAATTATTTAATTGATATCACAGTGAATGTAGCAGAAACTATGCCACATTCTTACATTTATGAGGGTTTTATAGTTTTACTTTTCAGTGTTGCATTGCACCTCTCCCTTTAGTGAATCTATTTTTGTATGCTTCATAATTTGTTAAAAGTAATGACTTCAGATTCTCTGTATATGTCAAAATGGTTGTTCTCTTTTTGCTATTCTCTATTTCTACTTTGGTTCCACAGATTTTGTGTTAACTTCGTAACAAAGACTTCTTAAAGTAAACCAATTGTATTTGATTTTGTGATTACAATCATAAACATTACCTTTAAAGAACTGCAAATGCTTATAGATTGAAGTCTTGAATATAGCCGTCCCTTGACTACATATTCATTCTGCATATTTAATTTTGGGAGTTATTAAATCATAGATTGGACCCTTGTTTCTCCACCTACTTCATGCATATTGTATTTCTGAATGCTGACTAATAGTTCCATCCATATCAAAATTCTCTACTCCCTCTTTTGTTCACCATGACACCTGGCATGTATTAATATGTATTTGTCATACTTTGAAAATTGCTTACTTACTATGACCATTAGGCTGTGAGCTCCTTGAGAGCAAAGACCCTGTCTTACTGCTTTATCTCTTCATTGCAAGATCACATTTATTATATGGCAGATAAATAAGAAATATGGTATTTCAGGCAGAGGGAGAAACATGAACAAAACCACAGAGGCATGAAAAAGACTGTTCAGGGAGTAGAACTATTCCAATACAGCCAGAGCACTGATGGAGCTGGGTGGGAAGAGCACTGGGGCACCAGGCTGGAAGAGTAGCCCAGGGGTGCATTGTAAGAATCCTAGACTACCACTTTCAGAAATTTGAACTTCATTCTGTAGACAATGGTTAGCAATGGATAATTTTTAAGTACGACATGTTGGAACTGTGTTTTAGAAAACTGACTCTGTCAGCATCTGTGTATTGAGTGAAATTGTGGAGAAATGGGAGGCGGGGAAGCCAGTAAGGAGGCCAACTAGAGCAGGACAGACACCCCGACTCTGTGTGCGGTCTTTGTTTTTCCTGAACCCACTCACTTTACTACGTCTATATTCCTAAAGATATTTTTACAGTGATGTAGTAGACATAAAATTTTTCAGAAACTTTGGAGTAGGACATTTTATTTCAAATTACAACAATAAAGTGTTCTTCATAGGCCTACATAGACATAACTATATATGTACATGTGTATATGTATATGCATTATATATATATTTATGTATGTGAATATAATAAATATATCTGCATTAGAAAGATACCCTGCTCAGAGTTTTGATGGTTGTTATTAATTACAAATTTGATAATTCTGAAGATTTTCTTAAGTGCTTGTTTAGCTCATTTCTGTGTTTTGTTACCATTTTCATTTTTATATCAGGCATTCATTTTCACACAACCATCAAGTGTTGAAGCTTCCCCCCACTGTGTGTGTTGTAGTTAGAGGAGATACAGCAGAATGGGAGGAATGGAGGAAGAGGGAAAGAGGTTGAAGGAATTGCTGGAGGAAGCCCCTCCTCAGGCTGTAAAGTGAAAGTCCCTTGGTAAGCTCCTATTCTGATACTAAATATAACTACCTGAGGAACTGTTTTATAAGTTGATCCAGGAATAATCATGTGTAAAGTTGGATCTATTAAACAAATTAAGAAACAACTGGGGGAAATTTGAACACTGGCTGATGTTTATATTATTAAAGAATTATTGTTAACTTCTTTTAGGTATGATAATGGTGTTATGGTTATTTTTTTTTTAAATAGAAGTATCATTGATATACAATCTTACATTGATTTCAAATATACAACACAGTGATTCAACAGTTACCTGTATATTAAATCCTCACCCACTCTAGTGTGGTTACTATCATTGGAGAAATATATTACAGAATCATTCACTATATTCTCCATGCTCTACTGCCTTCCCCATGACCAACTTCTTGTGATTGCAAATTATTGTGCCCCTTTATCCCCTTCACCTTCCCCTCCCCACCCCCCAGTCTAACCCCTCCTCCTTGATAACCATTAGCCACGTCTCAGTGTCTATAAGTCTATGGCTGTTTTGTTCCTTTATTTGTTTGTTTTTTATATTCCAGAAATAAGTGAAATCTTATGGTATTTGTCTTTATTCACTTGGCTTATTTCACTGAGCATGATACCGTCTAGATCCATCCACATTGTTGCAAATGGCAGGACTTTTTTCTTTTTTTTTTTTTTGGCTGAATAATATACCATTGTGTATACCACATCTTCTTTATCCATTTATCTATCAATTGACACCAGGTTACTTCCATATCTTGCTGTTGTAAATAATGCAGTGATAAACACAAGGTTGCATTTATCTTTCCAAATCAGGGATTTTGTTTTCTTTGGGTAAATTCCTAGGAGTGGAATTACTGGGTCAAGTGGTATTTCTGTTTTTAGTTTTTTGAGGAATGTCCATACTTATTTCCACAGTGGCTGCACCGGTTTACATTCCCACCAACAGTATAGGAGGGTTCCCATTTCTCCACATCCTCGCCAACACTTGTTATTTCTTGTCTTTTGGATAGTGGCCATTCTGCCTGGTGTGAGGTGATAGCTCTTTGTGGTTTTGATTTGCATTTCCCTGATGGTTAACTATGTGGAGCATCTTTTCATGTGCCTGTTGACCATCCATCTTTCTTCATTGGAAAATTGTACATTCAGGCCCTTTACACATTTTTTAATCAGGTCATTTGTTTTTTTGGGTGTTGAGGAATGTGAGTTCTTTATATATTTTAGAGGTTTACTCCTTATCGGATAAATCATTTATAAATATATTCTCCCATACTGTATGTTGCTTTTTGTTCTGGAGATGGTGTCGTTTGCTCTACAGAAGCTTTTTAGTTTGATATAGTCCCACTTGTTCATTTTTGCTTTTGTTTCCCTTGCCTGAGAAGATGTGTCCAGGAAAAAATTGCTCATGATTATGTTCAAGAGATTTTTGCCTATGTTTTCTTCTAAGAGTTTTATGGTTTCATGACTTACATTCAGGTCTTTGATCCATTTTGATTTTACTTTTATGTATGGAGTTAGACAGTAACCCAGTTTCATTTCTCTTGCATGTAACTGTCCAGTTTTCCCAACACCAGTTACTGAAGAGGTTGTCTTTTCGCCACTGTACATTCATGGCCTTTATCATATATTAACTGACCATGTATGCATGGGTTTATTATATCTGGGCTCTCTATTCTGTTCCATTGATCTGTGGATCTGTTCTTGTGCCAGTACTATACTATGTTGATTACTGTAGTTTGTAGTAGAGCTTGAAGTCAGAGAGCATAATCCCCCCAGCTTTGTTCTTCTTTCCCAGGATTGCTTTGGCTATTCAGGGTCTGTTTTGGTTCTATATGAATTTTAGAACTATTTGTCCTAGTTCTTTGAAAAATGCTGTTGGTATTTTGATAGGGATTGCATTGAATCTGTAGATTGCTTTGGGCAGGAAGGCCATTTTGATAGTTGTTTCTATCCATGAGCTCAGGATAGATTCCCTTTTATTTGTGTCTTCTTTAATTTCTCTCATGACTATGTTATGGTTTTCAGAGTACAGGTGTTTCACCTCCTTGGTTAGGTTTATTCCTAGATATTTTATTCTTTTTTATTCAGTTGTAAATGGAATTGTTTTCCTGATTTCTCTTTCTGCTATTTCATTGTTAGTATATAGGAATGGGACAGATTTCTGTGCAACTTTGCTGAATCCAGTTATTAGTTCTAATAGTTTTTTGGTGGATTCTTTTGTGTTTTCTATGTATATTATAATGTTATCTGCAAATAGTGACAGTTTAACTTCTTCCTTACCAATTTGGATGCCTTTTATCTCTTTGTGTTGTCTGATTGCTTGGCTAGGACCTCCAGTACTATGTTGAATGAAAGTGGTGAGAGTGGACATCCTTGTCTTTTTCCTGCTCTTACAGGAAAAGCTTTCAGCTTTCCACCGTCCGCATTAGCTATGGATTTGTCGTATTTGGCCTTTACTATGCTGAGGTATGTACCATCTGTACTCATTTTGTTGGGAGTTTTTATCATGAATGGGTGTTGAATTTTGTCAAATGCTTTTTCAGCATATTGAGATGATCATGTGGTTTTGATCCTTCTTTTAAGGTGGTGTATCACACTGATTGATTTATGAATATTGTATCATCCTTGCATCCCTAAAATAAATCCTACTTGGTCATAATCAATGATCATTTTCATGTATTTTAAAATTCATTTTGTTAATATTTTGTTGAGGATTTTTGCATCTATGTTCATCAGAGATACTGGTCTATAATTTTCTTTTTTCATGGTGTCTTTGTCTGGTTTTGGTATTAGAGTGCTGCTGGCCTCATAGAATGAGTTTAGGAGTATTACCCCCCTCTTCTACTTTTGGAATTTTTTCAGTAGGGTTGGTATTAGCTGTTCTTTAAATGTTTGGTGAATTCAAGTTCTGGACACTTATTTGTTGGAAGTTTTATTATTACCATTTCAATATCATTGCTGGTAATTGGTCTGTTTAGTTTTTCTGTTTCTTCCTGGGTCAATCTTGGAAGGTTGTATTTTTGTAGGAATTTGTCCATTTCTTCTAGGTTGTCTAATTTTTTGGCATATAATTTCATAGTATTCTCCAATAATTCTTTGTATTTTTGTGGTATGCATTGTGACTATTCCTCCTTCATTTCTGATTTTGTTTATTTGTGTACTCTTTTTCTTCTTGATAAGTGTAGCTAGGGGTTTATCTATTTTGTTTATTTTCCTAAAGAATCAACTCTTAGATTCATTGATTTTTTTTTCTGTTGATTTGTTCATCCCTTATTTATTTCTGCTCTGATCTTTATTATGTCCCTCTTTCTGCTAACTTTAGGTTTCATTTCTTCTTCTTTTTTTAGTTTATTGTGAGTTTAGACTGTTTATTTGGGATTGTTCTTATTTCTCAAGGTAGGCCTATATTGCTGTGTACTCCCCTCTTAGAACATCTTAGGCATCCCACAAATACTGGGCTGTTGAACTTTTGTTTTCATTTGTCTCCATGTATTGCTTGATTTCTGTTATAATTTAGTCATTGATCCATTGATTATTTAGAAGAATGTTGTTTAGGCTCCATGTGTTTGCAGGTTTTTTGTTTTCCCTGTGTAATTTATATCTAGTTTCATACCATTGTGGTCAATAAGAAAGTAGAAGGGAAGAAAAACTAACATTTTAGAGCATCTGCTATGCATCAGCTATTATGCTAGATGCTCATATACATTCTTTAACCTTTAACCTGTAACCTTATTCTGTTAATAATGATTCTTATTTGTATTTGCTTTAGACGGTTTCTTTATTTTTCAACTTGTCCCTGAAGTGTGGGCATTTGCAAATCCTTCATGTATTTACTCTATTTCCTTACTACAAAAAAAAAAAAAATATATATATATATATATATAATATATATATACACACACACACATGTATTTTATGTACGTATGTACATATAGGTATATACACACATATGTATGTATATATACAAATCTATATATGTATAAATATATACAAATACATGTTTTTCTATCATTAGTACCAAGTTTTAGTGCTAACTTTTAGCATCAAATAATAGACACTTGATAATGGTTGTAGATGAAAATTTTCTATAGAGAAAGTTCTCCAAATTGTGCTGGTTCTTCATATTTTCAGCCTTGTATTTCAACATGTCCTGACCTAATACTTTTCTTCTGCCTCCAAAACTGCTTTTGCTCGAGTGTTCCTTGCCTTGGAGAAGGGCTGGAAGACCTAACCAGTTGCCTAAGGTAGAAACTTCAGCAACCCAGGTTGTCTCTGATGCCTCCTCCACCTGAGTCTCCTCCTCCTTAGTGTCCTGGCATCCGTCTGCAGAAGTTGTCCTCACCAGCCTCACCCTCAGCTGAACACTGTCACCTGTAGCCCAAAGGTTACAACTGTTCTTCCTGTACTCAGAGCTGTCCCCTTCCAGTTCTTCCTACACAACAGCCAAACTGATTTCACAAAGTGCAAGACTATAGCATTCCTCCACTTAAATACTTCGAAGAAGTGACCTTCAAACTCTGTATGGCTTACAGTAAGAAATACATTTAACATCATGGCCCAACACATACTCACACACACACATACACACACTAAACAGTTTTTATGTTTTCTATTCTGTCCTATTCTATATTGATCTCTTTTGTTAAAAAAAAAAGTAATGCTGGTTGGAACCCACGAAAATGATTTCCTAACAGATGAGATACTATGCTGTGAAAAAGCACTACTTTATAGGATTCTTACTGTACAAAGATAAAAACTGACCTCTGTCACAAGAATGATGGGGCTGCTTATACTCTACCACCCGCCCATCTCTGTGGCCCAACCCTTGTGCCTGCCACTTGATGTCCCAGCTTTCCTTGAACCCCTGACAGTCCCAGAGTGAGCCACCCTCTTTTGCTTTTTGCCTTTCTCCCCATGCCCCACCCCCCATCTGCCTGGTTAATTCATCCAATCCATCCCATGTCAGCTTCAATGTCACTTCCTTCAGGAAGTGTTACCCTGGTAGTGTTTATAAAGTATAAAGTGTGTCATATACCAGTCTCTGTGCTAACTCTTCACATGGATAATCTCCTTTAAGCTTCAATTGCCAGAATAGGTGCTTGATAAGTATTTGTTGGATGAACTGAGTTCACATCATGCCCCTGCAGTTGTTTAGGAGTGAAATGGTATGTGTTTAATATTATCTCTATGCTAGAATTTTTTTTTGTTTGTTAAGGTATTACTTATATACACTCTTATGAAGGTTTCACATGAAAAACATTGTGGTTACTACATTCACCCATATTATCAAGCCCCCCTATACCGCATTGAAGTCACTGTCCATCAGTGTAGTAAGATGCCACAGATTGACCATTTGCCTTCTTTGTGCTACACTGTCTTCCCCGTGACCCCCCACACCATGTGTATTAAACATAATGCCCCTCAATCCCCTTCTCCCTCCTTTCCCACCTACCCTCCCCCACCCCTCCCCTTTGGTAACTGCTAGTCCCTTCTTGGAGTCTGTAAGTCTGCTTATGCTAGAATTTCTGCAGTACTTAGAATCCACTGGTGAACATAATGTCCACTGCACCTATGGCCAATGGGTCATCTCTGGTACAAGTGCCATGAGAGATGTAACCATTTCTTTAGGCTTGAGAGGAAAGTGCAGTCAGCATCCAGTCATCTGAGGATGAGAATGCAATAAGAGCCGAATGTCTCAGTGTTTTTAGGTTGTTAATTTTCTTTGATGGTTGCTTTAAAGCCGAGTTTAATCTAGCAATTCATGTTTTTAGAAGTGTACTGAATCAGACTATAAATGTTATGCAGCCGTGATCAAGGAAACTTACATTTTTAATCTATCACAATACCAAGTCACAGTACATTACTCATTATACAAAGCCAGAAGGTAAATCAGTTGAAAAACAATGGCTCTACTTTGTGCTACAGTCAATGAGTCAGAGCCATACATGTCCAGGGAAGCAGAATGAACATGGTAAATTGTTTCAACTTCAGGTAATTATTACTATTTACATATAATATTGAACCACAGCAGGTAAATAGTACCTGAAAGGCCATTATAAGGTAAAAATATCTCAAATGATCTCAAGCTAAGAAGTTCTTTAATAACATCAAATCTGTCTCAAATATTTGTTTTCAGATGTACATAGAAGGGTCTGATAAATTCTATTCTGGCTGGTTTGAGTCATTTAGTGCTCTTCCAACAATATATGTTCTTTGAATAAGAAAATAAAAGAGCCCACACAGCTCCCATTGGTAACAGTAAATGTAATTTCCAATGTAAGAGTATTAGCAGTGTTTAGTATTATTGGCATATGAGTTATTAAACTGATACTAGTCAATTTCTAAATATCGGTAATCATTTAGGAATACATAATTTATGGGCTGTGCTCTTTAGAATGTATGAGTATCATTATAAATTAAAATTTTAGTGTTGTCACATTGGAACTTCATTTCATATCTCTCTTTAGTTGTTTGTAATTTTGTGAATCAACAATAAAATGGAAGCCAGAAAGCTAGAATGAAAGTGAGTTGATTTAGTAGTTAGGGAACCTGAAGTCCCTAACTACTGCTTTTGATTATCTGTATGGTCGTAGGCATATCACTTAACCTCTTTTGGTCTCAGGTTCTTGGTCTGTAAAATGAGGAGGTTAAAATCATACCATTATCTTTTTCAAAAGGATCTCCTATGATTGTAAATTAGCACTAAATGAGATGCTGCTAGTATATCAATGGGGAAGCCCTTGTCAATTTAAGTAGATTTAATAGATGGTTTTGATTTATTTTTCTAGAGTTCTTTCACATAGGGAGTGTGGAATCTCAATGGTTTTTAAGACATCTCAAAAATGGAACACAATCCAAATAACCAAAATATCATCCATTGAATTCAGAGTATCCATGGATCTGTAAATCAACAATCTGCTGAATTTATAGATCCATTTACTGAATGCATGATTTACAGGAAGCATAAAAATACTTGTATATTGTGTCTCAGTTTTAAGCCTCAGAAGCCAGTTGAGTTTCTATCGATCAGTTGCTTCCTGATCCAGGGGAACTAGGAAGTTTGAAAATAGGTGGCATCAGAGTACCAGTCAGAGCAAATCTAATTAAATCCTATCAACTTAGAGGCTGTTCCACCATCTACATATTTCTTACTCAAGTAAAGTATACCATAGACAAAAGTACATAGGTGTAACTTGATGTATTTTCATCTATTAATCGAGAAATAACACCAGCATCCTAGGCCCCCTCATGTTTATTTTCAGTCACACCCACTTCCCCAAGCATCACCACTCTCCCAGCTCTCAACAACTAATTTGGTTGTGCTTGGTTTTTACTTTGCCCCATTGGAAACCTATGGTAAATACTCTTTTGTGATGTCTTTCACGCAATTTTAATTTTGTATATAGTATTGGATGTCGATGCAGGGCATTCATCGTCATTGCTCTACAATATTCCATTACAGGACTGCCTCACAATTTATCCTAACTTTTGGCTGTTAGGACTATTGTTGTTATGTACATTCATCTATATCTTTTGGTGAACACATGTACTCATTTCTGGGGAGACTGATCCATTTTTAAATGTAGCCTTTTGTGATACTTTGGCTAATAGACTACCCACGGCTGGAAGGTTGGATAGAAAATAGCTTTATAAGTATCAAAAGGCATGGATTAAATTTAGTTCAAACTGGCCATCTTTTTATCTCTTCTCTCCCCAGCAGACAACCCACTACAGTGGGAGATGAAGGGGGCGCACCCTCTCTGCCGTCAGGAGTAACAGATGGAGCACGATTGGGAAATGCCCAATCCTAAGCAATACTTAGGGATAGCAAGCTGTGGTGTTTGTTTTTGCTTTTGTTTGTAAATAAAGCAGCAATTTTTGGGTAGAACAAGCTTTGGTAATGTTTGGATAAGGTACACTTAAAGTTTCAGATTCACCAAAACTTTCCCAAATTTTTTTTTCTTGGATAGCCTAAGTTGACAGTAATTAGATCGTAAAATAATCCATCGCCCAAAATTGGTCGCCCACTTCTGTTTATACTTTATTAGACAAATTCCCTTTTACTGCCCTAAACTATGCAGTTCAGATGTGCATTGACAGACATTTCAAGAGGAAAATGCCTGCAGACTCTGGGGACATGATAAAGGCCTAACCATTTTCAGATACTTCTTGACTTTTTTTTAAAACCACTTAGACCACATGCCACAATAAATTATGAAAGGATTTAATAAATCATTCTTACAGACAGTATTTCATTCAATTGTCATAGCAACCCTCTGGGGCAAACAAGGAGGGTTGTGTGCATCCCAGAGTGACTGAAAAACATATTCTAATTGGGAAAGTGCCATCCACTTGTAAACTGATCTTATTATGGGCTATTTATTATTTTTGAAACTGGAAATTTCCAAACTTCTTCCATCTCCTGCATTCTCACAATAGTCCTCTTTATTTTCCTCCTTGGCATGAGGATGAGGCAGCTAGTAGAGTGCTGCATTAAGCTTTTCAGTGCTTGGAGCATCTTCTGATCCACCTTTTCATTTTATTTTTTAGCCAGTAAGCTCTTAATCCTTTTGATGGTGTTATATTAGAAGGTGTTAGACTAGGCAGTAGCTTGTCATATGGCATCGCTGGCAAATCCAGGCCTCCGGCTATTTCTCTGTCTTCTAGGCCAGTGTTCAGATCACAGCGCTAAGCTACAAGCTCCCCAGGAGAAAAGGGTGCTACTTGCTAACACAGTTCCTCTGGCTTCCTTGCACGTCCATATATCTGAGGTCTGCAAAAGTGCCCACTGCACATTATTGTTCTTGAACCTTGTGGATTTTTGTCCCATATTCAAACCACTAAGAACACAAAAACTTGGATAGGAAAATTCTTTTTAAAAACCATATTGCACAGCCACTCTGCCCCTGTCAGTTGTGGGTGTTCTATCGTTTGACCAGCCTACCCATTCTTTTTCTGTAGGAATAGCATTTGATCTGGGCTTCTCAGAGAGTCTTAAACCTATTTTCCCTAGGTTGCAGCTTTAAGGATTCCTGAGGCCAAGTATTCTCATTTTGATTATGACATACAGGACGGTGTTAATGACAGTCACCTCTACTACCTGAAGCCTGAGTGGTTCCGGGGCTTGCTTATAATCCTCACTATCAACAGATTCTTTGGGCTGTGAGCTACTATAATTCACTATTATTTGAAGAATGACAGTTTTATGTAAGCACTTCTTCCTCCATCATACTGGCATTCACCTTGGCTATTACAAATTATGTAGAGTATCGTATTTTTTTCCCAAAATAAATTGGGAGAAGATTCTATGGTATATTGTTTCATTTCTTAAACGTGCTGCTGAGTCATTTCCCCTTCATAACTGAGCTAGTTTTCACCAATACCTTTAATTGCAGCAGTTCTTTTTAATAAAGCTCATTTTTATTGACTTTCTCTCTACTTAATGAATTCTTCTTGGTGAAACAGGAGCTTACTGGAACAGCACGGCTGAAGGCAGGTTACATTTTTTTATCTCTTTTATCTATTAGCAGTGTATTTTCTTGTTTTTTATGCCAAATTAAATAGACTAAAACCTTTTATCTCTCTATTACATGTGCTGGCCTTACATTATGAAATACAATTCTTAAAAGCTAGTACTGTACATTAAAAAAAGATCTTTGATAACTTGAATAGTATTTTTAATGACACTTGAAGAAACATCAAGGAGAATTATTTTTGTAAAGTCAGGAATTATTTTATATTTTGAGTAATTATTCCTCAGTTTATACAGAGAGTTAGACATCTATAGATAATAATATCCATATATAATAATATCTACAATATCTGTATATTCTTTTACTGGTGGTTTTCTAATATACACTTGTGGTCAAACACATAGAACAAAAAAAGGACTACATTTTCCTACAGAATAAGCAAAGCAAAAAAAAAAAAAAAGTTTTCTTTTTTTTGCCTGGTGTATGCTTCTGTGTGGGGCCAACTTTTATTTGCCTTCAATATACCCTCCCCCAATCCTGTTCTTCCTCTGTGCACCCCCTGCCTTGGTTACTATGTGTAATTCACAGCTATATCTCCATGCTAATAATTAGTCCATTAGCAGCACTATTTTGATTGGGTGTTACCCAACTGTGTAGCTTTTTACTAAGCCTTATTTTAAACCCAGTGTCATCTCTTCTTAGCACATCAGTTTTTCTTCTCATGTTTTGACAGATTTGTCCTTCCCCACCCAACTCCAGTACACGGCCACCCTGCGCTGTCATACCTACCACACACTGATCACAGGCAGGTCCATTCTGCATTCCCTTCCTCTGTCTCTACTCTTGGATTTTGTTAACAGGTTAAGGCCTTCAGGTTAACCAATGTAGGGACGTAATATCTGACAAACTTAAAGTGAGGTCCTGCAACCCAAAGATCTCTCTTCCGCGGGCCCTACCCTGCGGTGCCCATATCTGCTGTGCAGCATTTGCACTTGGCTTTCCGGCGTTGTGGCTGCTATTAAAATGTGAACATTAAAAGAGAGCTGATCCACCAACATCTGAGCTTAAATTTCTTTCTTTCTTCCTTTCTTGCTTCTTTCCTCCTTTCTCCCATCACTTCTTGCTTTATAATTTTAGTCACAGAGGCAATAACCAAAAATTAGAATCTGAGAAAATTAAGCATAAGATAGTTGAGTTATTGGGGAAAAGAGAGAGAGAAAAAGAGAAAACTCTGGAAATGGGGCCTGCCATAGAATGGCATCACAGAGTGCTGATTTAGGGGAACTAAAAACATTAAGGTTGGGGGTAGTGGGCAGAAGAAGTGAAAAGGAAATGATGACATCAGATGATAATGCAAAAGGGAGACCCTAAAAAAAAGCAACTGGATCTCCTGATCAGTTTTGTTGGACACGTGCCTATGTATTATTCCTGGAAACTTAGTGGTTGTACTGCTTCAGCGGTTTCTCTTAATGGGCTATTCCATGCCTCTGTCTCTATCGCCTTTAATTTACTATTTAATTAGACTCATCCCCCAAGCCCTCTGCTTAGCTTTGTTAGTCCCATGACCTCTTTCTTCTTCTGTCCATTTATGCTTTCGCTGTTGGTGCTGGGCATTGGGTATTGTGGCACAGCTTGACTAATTGGAAAGCTTTTAACTCCCTTCTGCCTTAAATTCTCTTTGTAGAGTCATAAACAAAACAAAACAAAACAACCCACAAAGGCAAAACTGGCAGTCATTTTCCTAGACTCCCTTGCAGCTGGGGGCAACTATGTAACCGAGCCCTTGCCACTGAGACAAAGCAAAATCCGCCTCACAATTTTTGGGTGTACTGGTTAACAACCTAATCCAACCCTGCCAGTAATACTTTGCAAAACAAATCTGAGCTTCTTAATGAAAAGAAGAGGCATTCTTCATAACAACCATATAAAAATATAGTAGTATGCTACCCTAAGAAGAAACTAATTCTCAGAGAAGCTAAGTAACTTGCCCAAAGTGACACAGCCTGTAATTTTAAGTCAGAGACCCAAAACCCAGGGCTGCTTATTCAAATGACATTAGCCCCTCCCCCATGCTTCATGCTGCCTGTTTGTCACCCTTATATACACATAAAATATATCTGTACATTTAAAAAGTATATTAGCTAGAAATGCTCTCAGATCTGTTGGACTGTTTCTCCTTTTACCTGGGTTGCAACTTTGCTTTAATTTTAGTTTTAATCAAGTCTTCCGAGGTGCCCTCTGTATATTTTTGCATGTGTGTTCTTGCCCAGTAGAAATCACTTGCTAATATGCTTTTAACTCTGTTTCCTTTGACCCATTCTTTTCCTTTCTTGAATTGACCATGGATAGAATCCACGCAGCAGCAATACGTTCAATTTGTCTTCTCTAGAGACTACAAAAAATGATTGGGTTTCAGTTACAAGCACACCTTGTTTTATTGCACGTCACTTTATTGTACTTTGCAGATACCGCTTTTTTTTAATAAATGAAAGTTTTGTGGCAACCTTACAACTGAGCAAATCTCTCATCTCCATTTTTCCAACAGCATTTATTTACTTCATGTCTCTGTGTAACACTTTAATAATTTTTGCAATATTTCAAACCTTGTCATTGTATTTGTCATGGTGATCTGTGATCAGTGGTTACAACTTGCTAAAAGCTCAGATCATAGTTATTTTTTAGCAGTGAAGATTTTTAAATTAAAGTACTTACATTTTTTTAGACATAATATTGTTGCACACTTAATAGACTACACTATAGTGTAAAGATAACTTTTAGATACAGTGGGAAACCAAGAAGTTCGTTTGCCTCTTACTGTGATAAGTCCTTCATTGTGGTGGTCTGGGACTGAACTCACAGTGGCTCCAATGTCTGCCCACATTTCCCTGTTTTGCCAAGTAGGCATCTTACCATGTCTGTTCCCTATCTTTTTATCTCCCAATCCTTCTACTCAGTCTTTGAACCAAATACTCCTCCTAAGATGGCACAGAGGATACCTTTTTCTAACAGCAAATCTATTTAATCTGGTGGCTAGAGCAGAAGATGTGGCTTCTTGCTTAACCCTACCATCATTTAAATTTGGGGTCAGGTCATTTATCTCTCCATTTGTCTTAATTTGGGCTACTTTCACAAAATACCATAGACTTGATGGCTTAAATAACAGGAATGTATGTCTTACAGCCTGGAGGCTGAGAAGTCCGAGATCAGGATGCCAACATGGTCTGTTTCTGGTGAGGGCCCTCTTTCTGGTTTGCAGACTGGTGTCTTCTTTCTGTGTCCTTACTTGGCAGAAAGTGAGCTCCTCTCTCTCTCATGTCTCTTGTAAGGACACTAACATCCCAAAGGCTTCATCCCCAAATACCAATACACTGGGGATTAGGCTTCAACATATAAAGGGATGGGGGGGAACATTTAGTCCACAGCATCATCCCTTTGTTTCCTGCATACAAAAAGGTATACTGGTATCTTTCTCAGCTCACCTTAGAGGGACATTATGAGGAGAGCTAATCAATTATTCAGCTAATATTTAATGGGTATCTACAGTGGAACAGGCAGAGTGCTTGAGCTTGGAGAATGAAAGATTAGAGGGTAAGGTGCCTGCCCTGAATCCACTGGAGGAAGACTGGCCAATAGAAACTTTGAATTTATGGGAAGTGCTAACAGAGAAATGTGCAGATGCTATGGAAATTCAGCCTGGCAGTTCAGAAAAACCTTCCTGAAAAGTCTGTGCCTGAGCTTTGAAGGACAAACAAGGGAAAAGGACAGAGAGCATTTCAGGCAAGGGAGACTGCACTGACAGAGAAATGATACAGAAATAGGATGGTGGGGATGGAGGGCATGGGCCTGGTGCTGCAGGGGAGGGCTAGGCCAAGATGCTAAGCCTCTTGAGGTTAGGGATCATGTCCCAGTCACCTGTATACCCCTGGCATCTAGCAAAGTACCTGGCACCAAGGGAGGTACCCAGTAATTATTAAATGTTGAATGAATGGAAGGCCTACAGGGGACACACAAATAGCTGTATTACAAAGTAGAAATTGGTGAGGACTCTAAGGGAGATACAGATAAATGTTCAGTGATGGGAGAGTGAGGGGGTGGTAAAGGCAGGGATGGTTCCGTAGAGAAGCCTTTGAAATATGACTTAAAGGATAGATGGTGATACTGATCAGAGTGGCTTCTCTTTTTTACTCTTCTGTGTCACATTCTTCTATACACCAACCTCTTGATACTAGCTGAGGTTTCCCTCCACCCCCTTTGCTTCCTGGCTTCCTTCCTGGATTATTTCTTTCATCCTGCTAGAAACCCTTCATTCTCTCTAATAAGCCAGACAGCAGAAAGGTGTTGCTCAAGCCCTTTCACTTCTTCTCTGGAGGAATTTTATTACAAAGACTAGGGATATAATCACTGGCAAATTATTTTCTGAAGACCAAGAACCCAGAACTTTCTGAAGACCCAACTGTGAGGAAGAACTCACAACTTTTTAAGTTATTTTATTAAAATGATAGACTATACAAGTAAAGATGAACAGTAACTTCATTAATCTGAAACCCACAAAAAACAGTTACAGATTTACACCATGGTGTTTTGGTTTAAAGCACCATGATTTGTGGACTGCCACTCAAGTTTATGAGTTTTACAGATATGCTCTTCTAAAATGCAAAAATGCTTCCTGAGTGTTTGATACTCAAGAGATTAAGATTAGAGCATTTGGGCATAATCCTACAATAGCATACACTACCTTTAAATGCGGGGATGAGAAAATAGTAGTAAAGATACAAAGAAACAGCAATGTTAAGTCCCATTGTGGTATGGCCAGGAGAACATGTGCATACATACACACACATGTGCTCACCTGTTAAAAGGATTACAACTAAGCAAAGCTGTGATGGACATACAGAACTATTGGTGTTCAGTGTCAGTGGCAGCAAATCCTAAGTGGTCACACCTGGTAAAGTTAGGAGGCATTTTAATTGTCATTCTGTGAAAGCAGGGAAGGAAGTCAGTACGCCTTCAAAAAATGTATGCAGCTGCCCAAGCTTGGTTTAGAAAAGATAATTAGTTTGAAGAAATAGTTAAAAAAAAATTTTTAATGAGTCTCCCTAATGCTTCCACTAACAAAGAACACACGTCTAACACATTTTCTAGTCAAGTACATTCCTACTCACTGTAGAAACTGAAGGATTGGCTATATTCTACGATAACACAGAGGAACTGTGATTTTTTTTTTAAATGCCATTAAGTATTTAATAAAGTATTATCACATGTGCTGGAAAACATAAAATATGCTTCCCAAAAGATCTGAGATGTTTATCATGTCTCTAAACTGTTGAGCACTGAACAAGATACCCAGCTCTGTTTGGCCACACTGCCTGAGTGGCTGCAAAATAGAGGAGCCGACCCATGCTGTCGATGGGTGTGGGCTGGGCTGGGGGTCCTCCGTCTGCCACCTGAATTTCCTCCTTTGCAGGTCTCTGCTCTTTGAAGAGCAAGGCTGTATAAAAATTCAAAAGGAAAATGAATAGCTTCTGGGCAAAGGTAGAAAACATCATGATGTTTATTCTTCCATTTGTTTTGGTTCCACACATAAATTATGCTGAGAAAATAGTGGCATCCTCTAGTGGGCAATGACCTCATCTTAGCTGTATCTTCCTAAAATGATATAACAAAAACAAATCCACCCCCTCTAATATTGCTGACAAAGAGTAGATCTTTTATCATTCTGAAAGAGATCATTCATATTTGCAGGTTGGTGGTATAACTTCATCTAACTTGCTGACTTCCATTCTGTTAAGCATGTTATTACAAGCCACGTTCAACTTGGATTTCTTTTTTGTTTCCTTTGATTCTTCTTTTCCCCTTTTTTTAAAGCTTTGTTTTTAAAACTGTCCTTGCCTTTCCTGAAACCCTTAGAGTGTTTCAAGAGAAATATCGAGCTATTTAGGCTGCAGTTGTGTGTGCGTGTGTTTAAGTCCAGTGCTGCCTGCGAACAAATGTTGTATTGTATATTATACGGAGCTGCCTCCTTTCCTTCTTGAACAGAGCACCTGGTGTTACTGGTTTCAAAGAATATTTCAAGATTGGCAGTTGGAGTCTCTTCATAGAAGTGTAGCAGCGCTTCTCAGAAAGCTTGAAAAATGATATTCAAAGTGAAGGAGAATAGAGAATAGGTGTCACCCTCCGAAAGAATAGTAAGCAGCCGCAAGAACCTTCATTCAGAAGGGATTCAGAGAGAAAATGGAGAAGTCTGAGAACCAACTTTATAGCTCAATGTGAGCTTAGAAGATTGAGTAGCCTCTTGAAACAGGGTTCTGCCTGATCTTTCTGCCAGCTTCTTGCTTGTGTGAAAAAACAAAACGAAACAAAACAAAACCAGGGCCTTGTGCTTTAGGCAATATCCCAGAAAAGTTTCATTCAAAAGCTTGAAATTGCCACAGATTTTTAGGCAGCTTGTAAAGTGTTGTCTCAAACACCCCAACTCTTAAATTAAAAGGGAAAAGATTGGGGGAGTGAAGCTGTTTCATTACAAATCTGGCCTTCAGTGGAAAGAATCACGATGCACCATTTTAAAGTCTTGATTTCATAGTTGCCGCCACCCCCCATTTCCTCTTCAGTGCACATACAAGGTTAGGGAACCTGCTTGGAAGATTAAAATGTAGATTACTCGAAGTTAGTCCATGAGACATAAGATACTTGCCTTATCTCCTGCATCCTGCGGCTCATGAATGTTCCCTGCAGCTGCTCACTGATCAGAAATCCTTTTGCAAAAATCAAACTTTTATTCATCCCAGATATGGGATAAATCAGAACCAAAGGAAATTAACTTCTTGAAAGTCTCCTTCACTAATGGAGTAAATACTTTGACTCCTTTTCCTAAATACGGTTCCATAAGAGTTAGCATTTTAAATCTTGGATTGCACATCAATAAATAAACTTTCAGCAAAGCTGCAGGAAGAATATCAGACTAAGGCCTTAACCACTTAGAAAGACTTAGAAACCTGACCTGTAAACATGTGTTTGTGTCACCAGCTTACATAATAATTATGGTAATTTATTTTCCTACAGTCTTTCTTATGAAGCAATATCTTTTACTGTCAATTATTTAGAAATTCACACATAAGGCATATTTACATATAAAGAACTGGCACACATGAAGTGAAATAGATATGAGGAATACAATTTTTCTAGACAACATTGTTAAAGAAGTCTTTTTTAATTTGTATCTCATTACTTCAAAGCAGATCAGGAAAGAGTACAAATTAATCACTAAAGTCCAACACATGTACATTGCCATATATAAGGACCTATGGGCCATTTTCATTTTCAAAGACCAGCATATTGCTTTGATACAGTGTATAAAGTAAGATAAAACTAGATGGTATTAGTCTTACCACTCTCTAGCAAGTGTCATAATAACTAACTTGTCCATGATCAAGAGTCAAACCAGGTCTGTTAAACTTCACTTCTTCATTCTGGTTCAGGCAGTACTGGTGGGTAAGCAGGAAAGCAGGCAGACAGCAGACCAGAAGGAAGAGAAGGAACCTTCTCAAGGCCTCTAAATATGACTGGCTTCAAGTTAATTATCTGTTGTGCAAACAATTTTCAGAGAAGTTCATTCACCATCATTGGCTGCACATTCTAGAATCCCATAGTTTGATCGACTGTGTACATCCCAAAGATGCTCAAATAAGTTGCAAATACATACTTTTTAATGCTAGGTATCATAAAGACATTAAATGACTAAAAACATTTTGGCATCTTACAATGTAGGTGACACTTCATCTATACAGAAGTTCATAGATGCAGCGGGAATAAGGAAAATCTCATATTTTTTAGTTTAAAATCGTTATGTATCAGTAGACGTGGACAAAAATCATTATAAATGGGAGCTAGTGGTTGAAAAGATTGACAGCAGGTGATGTGATGGGCTGGGGTTAGGTAGTCACACTAGACACAGCAGGAGGGTAGATTGACTAAGGGCAAGGGCAGGGGCGGGGCTGCTGGGAACAATGGAGCTGGTGCTCTATGTGCCTGTGCTCCATGGCTGGGCGAGCCCGTGTGTGACGTTCCGGAGGACTGGTCCAATGCCGTCCCTGCTGGCTCCAAATCTAAGAGTTCCCCTACATTCCACAGATGGGTGAAAGCCTGCAGCTGGGTCCCTACCTGAATTCTGCTTCTCCCCACCTCATTTTTCCCCTCCTACACAGTCTCTGTCCTCCTCCCACTTGCCACCATGCTTACGCTATCTGTTGACCTCTTTGGCTGCCATCAGCATGACATGATGTCAATGGTATCCTCACCTGAGCATATACATTTGCAAATACACAAAAGAAATTGTGTGTAGCCTCCAGAGGCACCCCATATTTACCAAATTAGTTATGATTCCACAAGGCAAAATATCCCATGAGGGACTTCCTCTGAAACCAGAGAGAGAGGATGTCTTCCTCACTTACCCAGTAAGATACAGCTCTGGTATTGATTGCTGTATTCTTCTTCTGAGCCTCACCTTTCACCTAATTACATACTAAGGCTGGGATAAGTATTACTTCTTTAAAACTAGCAATTACAAGAAGTATGGAAATGACCTACTGAGCGTTTTCCTTCTCCACGAGCCCATGAGCTGTTTGTGGTGTGTAACATACGTCTATGTAACACAGCAACTATGCGCTACACGTGCAGCTCCTATATGTCAGGCACTGTGGTAAATACTCTGTGTGCCTTTTCTCATTGAGGATATTCATTGAGGAAATAGATGCAGAACAATGAAGCAGTTTCCTCAAAGTGTCCAGCCAAACTCCAGGCCAGGTTGGTCTGACTCCGTAGCCCATATGGTCACCTACATACCAGAGAACATGGCTTGTACTTACTCAGTGGATGTTTGAACTAAACTGAAAGAAGGAAAGAGTTGGGAGTGGGGAGGAGAGCAGGTGCAGACCAAAAACTAAAGCTCCGAGCTGTAGTTAAGTCTGCCAATCCAAAGCTCATTCTAGTGTCCGCAGCTAAACCATTTGGAATGACTCGTCTCAGAAAGATATTGGAAATCCGTGGAAGATGACCAACATGTCCTAAGTATGTTAGGACAAAGTTAGAGCCCCTTACGACATCAGTGCCACGAGTATGACAGTAAAGCCACATACAGAGTCTGGCACTAAATAAACGTGCCTCTCATCCTGAGAGCAAGCAGGGACACCACCGGACGCCTCAAGTCCCAAAGACCATGGACCTAAGAGGGCTCAAAGCCTTAGGCGACGACAGAAATCGCTCCTCTTAAGCATTTTCCTCAAAGACCTTTGTAATTACTATTTAGTGTCCTTTGCCTCCGATGGTTTACTCATGTTTCCAGGAAAGGTGGAAAGGAGTTCTTAAGCTAAATATCATCCAATGTGTTTAAACCTGTTCAGAACTTCTGCCAGCCTCTGTAGTAATTTAGCATACATAGTTAGCAATAATTAAGAGCCTCAAAATACTGATTTAGTCATGTGTGCCGTCTATCAAATCACGTTTCTTGCCTGACTTGGGAATGGCCTCCCCAAAGCCTCCTTAACCCGAACAGCAGGAGTGCCCAGCTCCTTAAGGGCCCCTCCTCCGTTCAGATAGAGACAGCAGCTGCTCCTCAGCCGCAGAGGCGGGGCGGGGGAACGCTGGCCAGGCGCGTGACTCGTCAGGTACCCGCGGCGAAGACACTGAGACTCTTTACGGTGAGGATGCAGGACCGGCACTGAGCTCGAGTCTGGGTCGGCGGCGGCCACAGCCAGGCCGAGTGTGCGGGTGAAGTGAGGGGCGCTGACTTGGGCTCTGGCGGGAGAGCAGCCCAGCCCTGCCCCAGGTGCCTTCGGCAGCATCCCTGGCTTCCTCCGTTGTCTTCAGGGCTGGGGCCTGGGCCAGGGGGTCTCGGGAGCCACAGGGACTGCGCCTGAGAGGCGTCGCTGCTCAGGAGACGGTGGCCGCATCGAGCGGAGGAAGATGTGCGGTCACAGACTCGTATTCCTGAAAGATGTATTGAAATTCCTATTCAGTGCATATATTCGGCAGCATACCAGGGCCCTGAGTGACGGCCCGTTGGGTGTTGGGACAACAGTGTGGGTGTGATGACAGCAGCACGTGTGGGATGCGGCCGGGCGATACCTGGGGGCAGAGCCGTGTGAGCCTGAGCGTGGATTCTGATCCCAGGTGGGGCTCTGCACATGCTGGGGCCCGGGTTTGAGGTCTCCGTGGAGGGGATCATCTCGGTGAGAGCAGACCGCATGCGGGAGGCCCCTCTTCCTGCTGGGGAGCGGGGCGACAATGCAGCCCCATAAACTGAGTGCCTCTCAGCTATTCAAAGTTACCTTTTAGAAAAAGCCTGGGCATTCAGATGGCTCTCAGAATGGATTAAAGGATTTCCGATTTCTACATAGAAAAATGTATTCTCTAAAGCTATTTCTATAGACCAGAACATTATGGCTCTTTCATAGAACTATAATAACAAAGCCTATTAAAAATGGCTCCTGTTCTCTGTATTTGTTGGAAATTAATGTTTTTCACACTAGGTGAGAAGGAGCTCTCTGTCTCTTCATGATACACACTCTCAAAGCAAGAGCATCCTTTCTATGTTGGATTTTGAGGGCTTGGGGTTTTTTTGGTAAATTATATCTCTGTATCTAACTTTGTAGTATAAAAATGTTGGTAAGTTTAACCTTAAATCATAGTCGTTAGTCATGAGAGAAAAATGAATATAGGAAACTTCTTTTAAAAAAGCCCTTTAGAGTCTAAATGTGATTACTTTCACAAAAGTAGGCTTCCATTCAATGACAATTTTTGTTAGATTATCGAGTCATTACAGGGAACTGGAGTGATTAAAATGTTTTATAATGCACTGTTTGTTTTCCATGAAACTCTAGTGTGGCCCTGTTCCCTGGCCACAGGAATGTAAAACTTCTTGGCAAGTCCCCTGACTAGGACCGGGTGGGACGATGTGTGATTAATGTCAAGTGTTATTGCCCTTCTCCGATGCCATCCACCCACTGACCAGCATCAACTTCCTCCTGTTCTTTCTGTATTCAGAGCTTGGTTTACACCACTTTGTTCTGAATATATCAGGATAGATTCCTGGTTTCCCCTTTTGAGAATACACACACGTAACCAAAATCAGATTTAACAAGAGTTAACTTTCTTCTGTCTTTTAAAAGGGTATGGAATGAGCCAACATTTTTACACTTACAGATAGTATTCAAGTTAGTAAACATTTTTTTCAAAGAACACTATAGCTACTTTTTAGGGAGTATTTTATGTTGATGATTTTTTTCTCTGAACTTTGCTTGACAAGTATTGGAAGAGAATGTCTGGTAACTTAATGTAACTGCAGGCTCTTTTCTCTCTCTTGTTTCTATAAATTTACAAGACAGGATTAAGTCCAAAGAACTGATAAAGTAAAAAGGTATTTGTACATTGAAATAAAAGCAGGAGTAAAAGTAATGTCTCTGAATGTGTGGAATATTGACTTGGGATCAGACTAGAAACCATGAGATTCAGACACCTTGTCATGAAGCTAAATTGTCTAATGAGGAAAACTAATTGTAATAACCAAAATTCCAAGTCCAGTGTAAGGCCAATTTTATTTTTATGAAACTAAAGCTGAAAATTTTAATTAAATAGTTTTCCTGTGAGGTTCCGGGGAAGGAAATTTAAAGACCAAATTTAGGAATGCAATTTAAAGATAGATCTTTAAAGAGGGGGTAGGTAGTGCTATTCATCAGATTGGTGTTAGTATGCCCACACTGGTTGTTAAAGTATTGAAATACTTGGTAGCCATTGGTAAATAGCCATGGCCCTCTGCCAACCCCATGGCTGCCCAGGCCCTTTTCTGAAACCCCCTTTCCTGTCTTCAAGATCCAGCTACTACAGGAGTAACGCCCAGTCAGCAGGGGTGTTAAGACCCAACCGCGTAGTCCATGGCCGCAGTCAGTCCTGCACTGTGAGTGCCCGTGTAACCTGTTAACCGTGTTTAGCTCTCTGCTCAGCTCTTTGCACAACACCTCTCCTAGTGAAAGACACATAAATAAAAACAGCTAAGATAAAGATATCTCAATAGAAAGGCAAGTCAGATGAATACAAATATTACACAAAAGAAAAAACTAAGAGTGGTGCTTAAAGCCCATATTGAAAAAATTGTAAGCAAAGCCTCAGAGTCATGGGGACGTGGGGGAAGATCAAAGTCACTGTGTAGCTTTTCTCGGCCGACTGCTTTGC
Organism: Manis pentadactyla; assembly: GCF_030020395.1. NCBI lineage: Eukaryota > Metazoa > Chordata > Mammalia > Pholidota > Manidae > Manis > Manis pentadactyla. The sequence goes on from NC_080021.1 coordinate 63,981,758, forward strand.
CGATTCACAAATGTCTGAAAGTATTCTTTTCCTCCCCAATCCTCTTATTTTGGCAGCATATCATTTTTGTACCAAATCATTAGTCTGGAAAGTATAAAATGAAATTCCTTTATGACAGCATTACAAATGGAAATATGAGAGGGTGCCTGAGCATGAATGGTTTATTTGAGATGAAGACCCCACTGCATGTTGAAGAGCCAAGGCCATGGGAGCTGCCCACGGTCCACACAGCTCCTGGCACAGGCTTCTGGGCCCTGGTGAGAATCGGTTCCCTTGAAGGCCCTGCAGCCTCCAGGGCCTATGCTTGGACAGCAGCCTAGAGTCTTGTATTATTGGTTGGCATTAGATGCAGATAGCTGAAGGAAAGTGCTCTTTTGGCTGTTGAGATTTCTTTGTGTGTATTTCTTTTTCCACAGGAAAACAGTTATCTGACTGAACAGCAGGCATTTTGTGCCTTTCAGTGCCCTTGATAAGCAGGAGAAAGCCAGAGGGAATTTTGAAAAACTCTTAGTTCATGGACATAATGTGCTGTGAGGAAAAATCATAGCATTTCAGGGAGTGCCCAATGCTTATTAAAGAGAGATGTCAGGGCTAAAAGCAGGTAATTGGCAAGTTCAGGTGTCAATACATTTATTAAATCAGGGAGTTGAAGATTTTGGAACAGAGAAAAGGACCTTGGTTTCATTTGGTAAATGTAGCTATTTGCTATACTGTATGTGATTCCCTACTAAAATTTTTTGTAATACTGCTCAAATTTTAATTTAATAGACCCTGTTACTGTTTCCATTTTTAAATGGATGCCCAAAGATGTTCGTGTATAAATTTTCCATGTATGAAAAATGTAAGTGTTGTCATAGAAAACATGTCAGTGGCTCTAAAAATACAGGATGTATCAGCCCACGTGTCCCACACGTGAGTAGTAGGAAGAGAGTAGTTATCTGGTGGATAGACAGAAGGGAATGAAAACTCCCCAAGGCTTCCAGCATGGCCCCTAGCTCATTCCTGCCTCACATCTAGGCTATGTGGCCCTCCGCCTTCCTGCCAGGAGGAGCGCCTGCTCCCTCTCCTGACAAATTCCTTCTCTAGCGTGTACATTTCCTATTTCTTTACATCCTCCCTGAGACAGAGACAACTTTGTGCAGTTAGGAGGTATTTAAAAGACACCTGACTGAAGGAATAAATGATAACTCTGGGAGGATTTCAGTTACTCTTCCTCAGTGTAATGCAAGATGAGAAATTCCATTTCTTACCCTAGGTTAATTTAGACTCACCTATTTTAGATAGGTCCGATTTAGAGTCCTCTGTGCCCACCAACTAGGAACTGTTTTAATAGACCACACTGTGTATTTTAGATTACTTCTTTGTGCCTAATCTCATGCAGTAATTAAGCCCATTGAACTTCTAATTCAACAATGCTTCATGGCAACTAGACTGAAATACACTCTATTCACTTATCTGAATATCTTAAGAGATTTTTGTCATACTGCTGAACCTGATCCTGCCCACCAGAGAGAGTATGTCTTTGCAATGAATTTGTGCCTATACATAGATTCCTTTCTGACTTGGACCTAGACATTGAACCCATCTTCTTAGACTCGAAAAAATAGCCCATGAACTTTGATTTAGCTGACACCCTCAGATACCAAGCCTCAGCTCCCCACCCACCCATCCATCCACCCAATATTAACATCCACTATAATCTAGGTTCTGTGTTGGGGATAGAGAGAGAAATACCACACACCCCCAACCTCTGAGTAGCTTGTAGTCTGGTGGGGTGCAGACACACATAGTCTCACGTATCATCAGTGCCATAAAAATCTATAATGGATGTATGAGCAAAGCGTTCTGGAAGTGGAAAAGACAGAACAACTCACTCTCAGGGAATTGGGGGAGCATTTTTGGGAGGAAATGACATTTTAGCTGGATCTTAGCTAATGAGTAGTGGTTTTCAAGTGAAGACAGGTGGCCAGGGCACTGTAGGCCATGGACATAGCGCAGGCAGAGCCATCAGCACTCCCAGGCCTGTCTCTGGGACTGTGAGGCCTCCCTCCCTTCCTCCTCTGGGCTGTACAGCCAGCCCTGAGCTGTGGCTGCCCCAGAGCCCATTGGGAACATTTCCCACACCCTCCCCAGCTCAAGGGAGATCCGGTAAGAGATGTCAGTTTCTGCTGTGGCTGGAGTGAGCCTCCTGGGCCCATTGGCCTTTGACTTCTGACCTGTGGTCCTGGCTCCTGACCCTCCACCCTAGCCACAAAGGCTCTCGGAGAGCAGTACCTTGACTAAAGACCAAAGCGGTTAGGTTCTCCGAATTGATGCCAACTCTCCTTTCTGAACACTTAGAAGAGGAAACTTCCCCACCACTAGAGAGCAGTGAGTGCAGATCCAGCCCAAGCAGAGCAGGCAGTAGGCTTGGTGACCTGCACCTTCACTCAGGGAGCTGGAGTGCAGGTGGCCCTCCTGCCTGCAGTGGGCATGTGCTTGCTGGGTTTGCACACAGATGGATTCCAGTGTCATGCTGCAAGCAATGAGCATTCGGCTGATTCCTGTCTTTAAGCATGAGCTGACTTGGAAGAACTGCCCAAACCACTCCTCTTCTAGCCTAGGGGGGACTCAGTTCTCCCTCCCTAAGTGCTCTGCCTGCTTCACATGCACCCGCCCACCAGCATGAGCAGTCACAGACCTGTGCAGTCTGCAGCTCCCATCGGGTGTCACTGTTCCTGGGAGCACAGCCTCACCATAGGCTTTACTGTGAAGACGTAGGGGGTGTTCTGTGTGAGCTAAGATACCTCCACAGGCTGTACGTCTAGAGCTTCTGCAGCTCAGAAAGCTGAGATGATATTGAATTGCCTTTGAAAGAATGTCACCATTAGTCTTGTCTTGTACTCTTAGGTTTCCCCCTTTGAAAATAATTAAATGTTATAAGCACTCAAATATAACATCATCACAGACAGTTACTGTATCTGGTTAAGAGAAGTGAGTGGATGGGCAGCAAGTATAAGTGGCTCCAAGTGGCCCAGGGTCCCATTCCAATGGATCCTACTCTTCATTTTCCTTCTCTGTTGCCACCAGAGTTAGGGTGTAGAAACCCTCTCTCAATATAGGTACAAATGAAAACCACATAGAGAGGTCTTTTAAATCCATTTTTATGGTGATGTTATCAAGAAACATAAGGAGAAAATAGTAAGAGGCGTAAGGTGAAAAGGGAACCCTTATGTCCTATTAGTAGGAATGTAAATTGGTATAGCAACTATGAAAAACAGTGTGGAGGTTCCTCAAAAGTTTAAAAATAGAACTATGATATGATCCAGCGATTCTACTGCTGGGTATTTATCCAAAGGAAAGGAAATCACTCTCCTGTCTAGATCTGCACACACACACACCCCATTCCCCCTTGGTTCACAGCAGCGTTGTTATAATAGCCAAGACTGGAAACAACCTACGTGTCCATCAGGGAATGAACAGATAAAGAAAATGAGGTATATACTGACACTGGAATATCAGCCATAAAAAAGAAGGAAATCCCGCCATTTGCAACAGCATGGATGGACCTTAAGGGGATTATGCTGAGTGAAATAAGTCAGACAGAGGAAGACAGATTCAGTATGATCTCACTTGTAAGTGGAATCTGAAAGAAAAAAAAGTGAACTCACAGAGAACAGATTAGTGGCTGCCAGAGGCAAGTGGGGGAGAAGTGAGGGGGGGGGGGTAGAGAGGGGAAGTGGGTTTAAAAAAAAGAAGTGTAAGTATATATGTGAGTTGAAGGTAGATCTACTTAACATTTTTTAAATTAGGTCATATCTGTAAATGAAATATGCAACCAGATAACCCAAGATGAAATACTATTCTTTTGAGTTCTGCAAATTTTTAATTTGTCCAAGGGAGTGTTATATATCAGTTACTGTTTAATGTTTTGGCATGTGTAGTAAAATGCAACTTTATGAATGTGTGGCATTTTTAAGACTATCATGCAGCCTAAAGAGCTGAATTTGTAGCTGCCAATTGGGACTGGTGAACAGAAATCCTATTTTATAGCTTGCTCTATTGAGAAGCAAATTTAATCACCTCTGTTTTATGGATAACTTATTTATTAAGGGTAACTACTTTTTAAATAGTCCCGTAGTCTGGGTTTTCTCCTCAGAAGTGTATTGAAAATCAGATAATCTTGAGTAAAAGGCAGACAGCATTTAGTAGGTACGCCCATTTGACTTCTAGCTATGCAGACACATGTCCTCAGTGAAGGCACATGGCTCTGCCCTCTGGAACAGAGTAGCCGCGAGGACAAGTCATCTGTCCAGGGGACTGACACCCTGGAGGCAGAGTGGCCTGGCAGCTCTGGCCCACCCCTAGGACAGTTGTCTTCTTAAAAAAAAAAAAAAAAAAAGTTTACATGCCTAATCAATAGCTTTATGTCTTTTACAAATAGCTATTATTTGTGTTTCCAAACTAGAGTTTATATTCCTTGTTGGTATAAAATGAAAAAAATATCTACCTACCCTAAGAGTTAATTGCCTCTTAAAAGAAAAAACTTTCTCCTTCTGATTTCTAAAAAGAGCTATCTTTTTTCAAACTGGTTTATCTACTCAGGCCTCAAAGCACCCAGCTTGGACAAGCCCTGTGCCAATTTTCATCAGCCTGATTTGTGTAATGAAGTGACTCTCGGTTTTTCCCAAACAGTACACAGAATCTAAAGAGTGTGTTTTCTGAATGTATTTGGCACCTTAGGTCCAGATGTAGAGTGTAAAGGACAGGGACATTGAGCAAGGAAATGCAAATACATGTTTATGTAGTCAGGGAAAATATCTAATGATAGCTTTTATATTTTTGCTCTGATTCAAATGTTTGGGATAAATAATTTTCAGCAATTGTTTGTGAATATGCAACATTTCATCTGCTATGACAGGTGAACTTTGTCGCCACAGAGATGTGTTTTCCTGTTTATAATTGCTAGCCTCTAAAAAAAGAATCACAGGTGTGCCTTTTCTTTCCTTTTCTGCTTTTAAATCTCATTTTTAAGGTGAGATATAGAGATTACATTTTTTTGCTAAGAAACCTGCAGCTGTGAGTCTTAATCTTTGAGAATTATTCCTGCTTTTTTTACAATTTTTTCTTAAAGACACTGAGCTAGAGTCATCTACTAACCACAAATACAAAATGCATTAGGTTTTAACAGCAGATCTAAATTAAAAACTCAGTAACTTGGAACAAATGGTCCCTTTAGTTCATTTCCAAACTAAAATCCTCGTTATATTTTAGTGTTTCTAAACCTTCCTTACTGCAAACCATCAATCCACCAACTTCCCTCTGGCTCATTCGAGCTTTGAACTGTACCTTTACGGTGCTATAAATTAGCATATCACTGGGATCCACTGTAATTTGCATTAATTGCTTTCCAGTTGAAGTTGTCTATCTTTGAAGACATCTTTACAATGCTTAGAATTTGCTCAGAAAAGTAATACCCACCTTAAAGATGTAAAACATAAATTTAAAAAACATGTTTTGGCTTGTATCTCAAGACGGAAAAGACAAGTGGTCAAAGTTACGTGTGCAGTTCCATGACCCAAAACTCACTTTCTAATACTTTAGTACCATTGTTTCAGGCAGAGCTGTGTTAGCAGCAGGAAGGAGAAAGAAGAGCACAGCCCTGCTCTCACCCACCTGAAGACAAGGAACCATTTTAAAGATATTGTTACAGGGGGAAATGGTCAGGGTCATAAAATTGTCAGCGAAATGCACTCTCATCAGGGCTTTCCGTGGGATGCAAGGCAGGGAGAAGTGCAAAGTCTCCACTGAGCGGGGGCGAGGGCTCCTCCCAGCACTGCTTTGGCCGGGCTGGGTGAGGCTTACAAAGGTGGCCCCGACCAGGCCCTGTAAATGGCTCTTGTGAGCCGCTCCCAGCCAGCATCCAGCCCCTGCCCTCTGTTGTGATGGCGGGGTGAGAGCTAAGAGAGACGCAGCAGTGCATAATTGGAAGGCTCCTGAGGGAAAACCACACTGCTCTCCGGAGAACCTGAAACTCTCCAAGTGAGCCTTCGGGATGCATGGGGGCTGTTTGTCCACTAAACACCTGTCTGGTGGGGTGACCACGTGGCTCTGGTTTGGGCTCACGCCCTACATCCAGACCCTTGCTTCCACCGCCCTCTCTGGCCTTCTCCGTGCTGCATCCTGCAGAAGCTGATCCTACAGAGGAATTTGTTTTCCAAGCTTTAAAAACAAAATTACTGGGAGGGTAAGAGAAAACCCAAGCCTTCCGTCCTTGGGCAGCGTGCCACCAAACTCCTTGAACTCTAGCCCTGGGTTTTTGTGTCCCTTTGAAATAGACACGGTTTGGGTTGAACCTGCACTTCCTAGCATCTGGAGAAGAGAAGGAAGAATATACTATTTTTAAAAGGAACTTTCTGGAAAGTGTACAAAACCTGGTAATTAAAAAAATAAAAGCCAAGCCCTCAGCTGCACAAACAGCCCTTGTTCTCTTCCAGCAAAGGTCTGTCAGGAGTGCCCACCTTCCTCTCCCTGAGAAGAGCAATTAAGGAGACCCGGAAGCATCGCTGAGTTGGCCTGTTTTCTAGCAAAGCCTTTCCAGTCACCCCCTTTGATGTAGCTGTGAGTGTGGGGGGTAGCTACACCAACCTGCTGCATGCCGCCAGCCCTATTTGTAGGCACTGTGTTAGAAGAGCATTTTCTCTCTCTCAACATATTTTTTTGAATCAGAATGTACACATCTGTCTTTATACCCAGCCGCTTTTCTGGCCTCAAACAAGTTCTCTGTGTTTCCCCAACCGAGCTCAGTGGGATCTCTGTCAGCTGCAAGATTTATGTCATCTTGTTCAGTCCTGAGAACTGTTCCTTCAGCTTTTCACATCTGGATTTAATTGGAAAGACATTAAGTGCACTGGAAAAGCATATTTTAGGGCAGTTCTTTACAGACATGCCTAATAAAGGAGCTGACGGCTGTAGGTTCAAGTGGGATGAGCAAAGACAACATCTCGAAAGAAGAAAGCAGAAATTAGGAAGGAGCTGCTGGGAATGAAATTGTCCTGTTCAAGGATTACATTTATTTGGTTGCTTTGGGAGAGGAAAGCATGCGAGATGCCTGCTGACGGCAAACCTTGTCCAGCAGCACGCGGAATCGGCACACGGATAACTGGGCCTCTGGGTGTGTTCGCGGGCGGTCCCTCCTGTGCCTGGCGCCCATGTCCTTGGGGGCTGGCGTTTGGATACGTGAAACATGAACATTTTAGAGGAGCTGAGAGGGTGGTTGGTAATGCAAATGCAGTCACCTTCTTGCCTCCTCCCCTCCAGGGGTGATGATAGAGTCCCCAGGCCACCACGCCCTGCCTGTGGTGTCTCCATATATAACAATAAGAGCATCTAGCCAGTGGGAGCAAGGGCAGGACATACACTTACTCATGTGATTTTAGCAAAATCCCTCCCTGCCTAGCCTCCTTCTGCTTTAGTATACACTGGCAGGTTTTAAATAAACACATCCAAAAAGTGACGGCAGAGGGGTCCTTGCAATGATCAGCTTTAGACAAATGGTCTCTTAAATTTTCAGACTTGTGACTTATCTTCAAAAGGATAATGAAAAAGCAAAGAATAGTTGTCATCAGAGGAATATAGGTACCTTCCTTTTCTTTTTCTGTCTTACATTTTGAAGCCCTGAACTTTCTAAATGCTCAGGAGCAGCTTAAATTCTCCAAGTCCTAGCCTCCAAATCTCTCCCTGTTAGAAGGTATGGTGGGTATTTAGTTTCTTTCTCATCTGTGACCTTGGTTAAGAAGGGGTTCTTAACCTTTTCTGAGCCAGGTACTTCTGACAATCAGGTGAAAACCTATGGACCCTTCACAGAAGAATATTTTAAAACTTACATAAAATAGAAATACGTAAGATTTCAAAAACTTGGAATCAGTCATAAAAATATTTCATGAGTAACTAGTGCTATTGTAATAAACATGTTTATCAGCACATTAACTGATAAGATTTAGCAGTTGGCCTGATAACTTTCTAATATATTTCTAATATTTTGCCAAAAGAACAGGTAAGTTTCTGTTCGGTGTTAATACATATAAAAAAATGTAATCTCTCCCTTGTCTAAATTCATAGAGCCTCTCCATCCACAGATCCAAAATTAAACCCCTGGCTTGGTGGGCATGCCGTCTACACAGCAGCTGTGAACTGGGGATTTGTTTCCCAGTCAGTCCTTCACCCCTGGCAGCCACAGCCCAGCCTTCCACCTCCATCCCTGCTGAGTGACCAGGAAGGTGCTTGGGCCTCTGCCCGCTGTTGGCCCTCCTAGCCACCCTGCTGGGAAGGTGCTGCTTCCCTCAGTGTTTGTGAAAGGTGCCCAGCAGATTCGGTCAGAGTAGGGACCCAGCAGGGCACTTCCTCATGCAGCAGGCAGCAAGGGGATGCCTGGGAAGGGCCCCTCCAACTCCTAACCTGTCAGGCCTCCTGGGCCCAGGGAGAGTGACAGTGTCTGCCCAGTGAAAGTGGTGTAATAGTGAGGGGTGTCGGTGATGTACAAGTTGGGGAAAGATCAGGTCAGCTAGGAAGAGAGAAAAGGCTCAGTCCAATCTCCTGCCCCCTGATGGGCCTCCCCACCATTGCCACCATACAGCTGCCAGCAGGCGGCTCCTTGGAAAACAAATCTGAGCATGCCACTGGCCTGGTTATAGTGCGTGCATGGCTGGAGTCCTTGCCCTTGACACGAAGGCCCTTGTTACAGGCTGAGTTGTCTCCCTGTCAAAAATCATGTGTTGAAGCCCTAGTCCTCAGTACCTCAGAATGTGCCTGTATTTAGTGAGAGGGACTTTAAAGAGGTAATTAAATTAAATGCAGCCCTTAGGGTGGGTGGATTGACTGGTGTCTTTGTAAAAAGAGATTATAAGACACAGAGACACCAGGGTTGCATGTGCACAGAGAAAGACAATGGAAGGACACAGAGAAAGCATCTGTCTACAAGCCAGGGAGACAGACCTGAAAAGCAACCACCCCTGCCGATACCCTGAACTTGGCCTTCCAGCCTCCAGAACTCTGAGAGAAAACATTTCTGTTGCTTAAGGCACCTAGTTTGTGGTATTTTGTTATGGCAGCCCGACCTGGCTAATGCAGCCCTCCAGAGCCCACCCAGCCTCTCTCCAACTTCCTGTGAGGACAGACCTGCCTCCCCTCACCTCTCCAGAAACACTGGCACCCTGTCGTTCCCCACACACGTAAGGCGTACTACTTCTCACCCTACTGCCTCCTCCATGCTAGGCTCCATCCTGGAGCCTTTCTCCAGCACTTGCTCATCCTTTACAAAAGCTCATCTTGGGTGCATCTCACCCAAGAAGTCTTCCCTGCCCCTACCCTCAGGCTCTGGCCCCTCTGAACACACTACTGGCCCACACTGAATGTGTCATCACGAGGGACTCTGTTTCCACTGTCTAGGGCACCTCGAGGTTGCCTCTCCTTCACCTTTGTGTTCCCAGAGCCCCCACGGTGCTCAGCACAGGGCCTGGCATTTGGCATGCCATAATTATCAGATGAACAAATACATGTAGCCGTTCCTCTAGCTGGATCATGCTCGCTCTGCCCAACTCCAACACAGCAAACCGGGTTCAAGGCCAGGGTGAGCCATTGACCAGCTTTGTGACCTTAGAGGAGTCACAGACCACTCTGAGATACAAGTTCCTGCACAAACTATGGGCAGAGGTCTAGGTCAGTGTTTCTTAACCCTTTTAAAACCTGTGAGTTTAAAAATAAAATCATATGGGATTTTTTCTCCCAAAATAATATTTGCCAAACTGATCCCTGAGCCATGAATTCCTGTAAGCCAAAATTATTTTGCCAACCTTCACTTTCTCTAATTTAAAAGTCACTGGTGCCCACAGCTGGGAGGGTGAAGTTAGAGTTCAGAGCAGGCCTGCTTTGGAATTTTGCCCAGGGTCGTCCTTGGGAGGGTCCTGCTGCTTTGCACCTTGGCTGGTTCAATGTAAAGCCAAACTAGAATCGTGTTGGAAATGCAACTATGGTAGAACCAAAGAGGGAGGCAGTGGCAGAGGGAATTAGTCATTCCCTTCACCCAGCATGGCCCTGACTTCTGGAAGGGACAGTTCTTAACCAGCAGACCCTCAGTCAGTATTGGTTAGCTCTGGCAACTAGGGATGGGAGAAACTACGCTTGCTCTCTCTTGTTTAACAATATCATCCTGTGGCAGGTTAATGTAAAACCAATTATTAGATCAAATTATGCCAAACACAGTTTTGTTTTATTTTTAGTAAACAGGTGCAAAGTTTTTTATACAGCATATTGTTGTAAATGCAGGGAAACCCACCTCTGGCCTCAGCTGCTCCAGCAGGTTCAGACCAAGGCAAGTGCAACAATGTCCTGTCAGCAGGACTTTCAGCTCTACAGATGGGTCCAGTGACCACATGCCCCAAGGAAGCAGGTTACATGGGGTGATGGAGCACTAGACATCAGGGCTACCATGCCTTCACATCATTATGTTGCTGGGTTTGTCGATCATTATTCAGTAATGCAGAGGAGGTGGTCCCATATAATTTGGAACAAACCACTTATCTTGAGCACCAATTGTCTTAGCAATAAAAACATTATCTCTAGAATCTCTTATGCTATAAGAGGGACAGAGCTAGAACAGGGTAGGGATTCCAGATTTCTCACATCCACTCCCATACCCAAAAGTTAGCCCATGCTAAGTGTTCATACAAATACAGAATTGAGGGGGAAGAGAAGGAATGTGTCCAGAGGAATTCATACTCAAACTCATGTGCCTAGTGGGGATAATTCAGTGGACCTGCACAGACATGTTAAGCTCCTGCTCTGCTGGTTACTGGGTGTAAAAACATGAAGAAGAAGACATGGCTCATAGTTTTTAAAGAGTTCCTAGTTCACCAGGGTAGACAAATACACAATTTTAGTATCATGTAGAAAATGCTAAGCATTTGCAGAGAACAGACATTTGGTTAAAATAAAAGCCTATAGCCACAACAGAACAAAAAGGCATCCTACAGTATGGGAGACTGTATTTGTAAACAACATATCCAACAAGGGGTTAACATCCAAAATATATAAAGAACTCACATGCCTCAACACCCAAAAAGCAAATAACCTGATTAAAAAATGGGTGGAGGATATGAAGAGACAATTCTCCAAAGAAGAAATTCAGATGGCCAACAGACACATGAAAAGATGCTCCACATCACTAATCATCAGGGAAATGCAAATTAAAACCACAATGAGATATCACCTCACACCAGTAAGGATTGCCACCATCCAAAAGACTAAAAACAAAAACACTGGCAAGGATGCGGAGAAAGGGGAGCCCTCCTACACTGCTGGTGGGAATGTAAGCTAGTTCAACCATTGTGGAAAGCAATATCAAGGTTCCTCAAAAAACTTAAAATAGAAATGCCATTTGACCCGGGAATCCTGCTCCTTGGAATTTACCCAAAGAATACAACTTCTCGGATTCAAAAAGATATATGCCCCCCTCCAAGTTTATCACAGCACTATTTACAATAGCCAAGAAATGGAAGCAACCTAAGTGTCCATCAGTAGATGAATGGATAAAGAAGAGGAGCTACATATACACAATGGAATACTATTCAGCCATAAGAAAGAAACAAATCCTACCATTTGCAACAACATGGATGGAGCTGGAGGACATTATGCTCAGTGAAATAAGCCAGGCAGAGAAAGACAAGTGCCAAATGATTTCCCTCATTTGTGGTGAAGGGCCCCCACCCATAAGATGGTGAACCTCCTGCTTCTCTTCCGGGTCCTCGGTTCCCGCCAACGCCACCTGAAGCCCAATCACCTCTCTCCCCACTCCCAATCCCAGCACCTGGCCAATAGCCACCAGCCCCGAAGAAGTGACACCTCAATCACCCCATGCCCCTTCCTATATAACCCAGCACCTTTCCCTAATAAAGCGGAATTCTCCGGTGAATTGCTGCTGTGTGTCACTCCCTTCCTTTCATTGGTGCCGAAACCCGGGAGACGGGACACCCCAACTGGGCCCCATCTTCCCCCCGACACCAGCAGCAGCTTGCCCTCGTCCTCTTTTTCCGGCACTGGCTCATCACACTCACCACTCCTCTCTGGCCTTTGGGTAAGTTTTCCCCCAGAGCGGGCCGCTCTTCCCCGAGCTATCGCAGCGCCATTGACCGTGATCGTCCGGCAAGGCCCTGACGCTCGGGGACGAGGAGGGAACTCTCCCCGCCTCAGGCCTTCATGGCTGCAGCGGACCCTCAGGCCCCCCTTCAACAGCCATAAACGAGGTGACTCCTTTGCGGATGAGAACGCTCCCCCCCCCCCCCACCTTCCATTCCTTCCGCCAAAAATTCCGTTCCTTCTGCCGAAAATCCTAGTACTAGGTCCCTCGTGACTCCGGCACTCTGCCTTCTTAGAGGAGTCTGGGTGACGACCCACACTTCCTAAGAAACCGACTCGTATACGAGTTTCCGCAGACCCCCAAGGATCACTGGGGACGCCCTTTGTCTCCTTGCCGTCTGCTCCCAGTCCGAGGATCTCCGTTCGTCTTCCCCTGTTTGTCTCCTTCTCTGTCCTTTAGCCATGGGAGCCTCCTCATCCCTCCCTGAAAGTTCACCTCTTGAATGCCTGCTCAAGCATCTAGCCACCCTCTCCCTGACGCCTGATATAAAACCAAAACTTCTCCGCAAATACTGCTCCCAAGATTGGCCGACATGCCCCCTAGACAATCACAACCAATGGCCCGCAGGGGGAGCTCTTGATCCTAACATCACTCGCGATCTCTTTAACTACTGCCAGCGCCTGAAAAACTGGAAGGAGATTCCCTATACCGAAGCTTTCCCCCGCCTCCCCCCAAGTTCTCCTAGCCTGCAAGCCGTCTCCCCCGCAGAAGCCTCCCGTTCACTCCCTTCCCCCTCCTCTCTTACAACAGCCCCTCCCCCTTCCTCCACCACAATCTCCCCCCACCTCACCCCCCTGCAGATCAAGCCTGAGCCTTTCAGCCCCCCTCTAAGTCCCAGGAGCCTCCTCCGTCTTTGCCCCCATCACCTGTTTCTCCCCCACAGACTGAGCCAGAACCCTTCAGTCCGCCACTGCCGTGGGTCTCCGCTCTCAAGATATCTTCGCCTGCTGCTTAATAGCAGGTCTGAAAAAGGCAGCTCATAAAGTAGTCAATTTTCAAAAGCTCCAAGACATAATTCAAAGGAGGGAGGAAACTCCCTCCGAGTTCTTAGACAGACTCACTCAAGCCCTATTACAGTTACCAGCCTAGACCCAGAAACGCCTGATGGAAGACATGTCCCTATGACATACTTCCTAGCTCAAAGCTACCCCAACATTAAAACTAAACTCAAAAAGTTAGAACAGGGCCCCACTACCCCACAGACTGAGATCCTAACAGTGGCCTTTAAAGTCTTCCAACTGGGAGGAGGAGAAAGAACACTGTAAACAAAAGGCTGATCAGGCCAATTTCCAAATGTTGGCCCAGCTGATAAAACCACAACCTGGGCGCCCCTCTACAAACAAACCCCACCAGGAGCTTGTTTCAAGTGCGGAAAAGAGGGACATTGGTCAAGGGCGTGCCCCTCCCCCAGATCTCCTACCACCCCATGCCCCAGATGCCACAAAAAGGGCCACTGGGGGTCTGATTGCCCAACCACCCGAAGGGGAGGCTGGACGAACAACCCCCATCCTAAGCCCGCCGTAGTGGGGCTGGCAGAAGAAGATTGACGGGGCCCAGGGGCTTCTCGCCCGACCATTTCCATCACCAAACAGGAGCCCAGGGTTACTTTAATAGTAGACGGTCGCCCCATCTCCTTCCTCCTAGATACAGGAGCCACCTTCTCAGTCTTGCGAGAATACCGGGGCCCTACCACGCCTGCCATTACTCCTATAGTCGGGGTAGGAGGTAAACAGATTTTCCCATTAAAAACCCCCCCTTTTATGCACAGTCCAAGACAATCCCATACCTTTCTCCCACTCCTTCCTGGTTATGCCCCAGTGTCCCATCCCCTTACTAGGACGGGACATCCTTTCTCTCCTCCATGTTTCCATAACTATATCCACTCCTCAGACCCACTCACTCCCCGTTTAATACCCCCATATCAGCTGTTAAAAAAACCAACGAGTCTTTCTGCCTTGTCCAAGACCTTCACCTCATCAACATGGCCACCATCCCTATCCATCCCTTAGTCCCAAATCCATACACCCTTTTATCGCAGATCCCTGCCTCGGCCTCCCACTTCTCAGTCCTAGATCTCAAGGATGCATTTTTTTCTATCCCTCTGGACCCCTCCTCCCAAGATTTTTTCGCCTTCACCTGGACGGACCCATACACAAGACATTCTGAACAACTCACTTGGACAGTTTTGCCACAAGGCTTCCGAGATAGTCCCCATATTTTTGGACAGGTCCTAGCTCAGGAACTCAAACAGTTTCGTCATGATCACTCCGAGTCCACCTTATTACAATACGTGGACGATCTTCTACTCTGCAGTCCCTCGTGGGAACAGTCTCAACTTGACACTGCCTCCCTACTTAACCTTCTAGCTTCCAGAGGTTACTGGGTATCCCCTGTCAAAGCTCAAATCTCTTCCCCTTCTGTCACTTACCTCGGATTCCTTCTATCTCAACAAAGAAAATCCATTACCTTAGACAGAAAACGGCTCCTCTCTGACCTGCCCATTCCCAAAACCAAGACAGAAATCCTTTCCTTTCTAGGCCTGGCTGGGTATTTTAGAGCGTGGATCCCTAACTTCTCCTTGTTGGCAAGACCCCTATACGACCTCAGCAAGGGCCCCCCTGAAGAACCATTATCCTCCTCACCCCGACACTCCTTCATTAAGCTCCGTGGAGCCCTTGTGGAAGCCCCAGCTCTCCATCTTCCTGATTTGTCGAAGCCCTTCTCATTATACATTCATGAGAGGTCCAGTCAAGCTCTAGGAGTCCTAGGCCAATATTATAGCCCATCCTTTGCCCCAGTAGCTTATCTTTCCAAGCAATTAGACCCCACAGCTCGGGGATGGGCCCCCTGCCTATGGGCATTAGCCGCTGGACAGCTCTTGCAGAAGGAAGCTCATAAACTGACATTCGGGGCTCCCCTTACCATTCTGTCCCCACATCACCTAAAAGACCTCTTAACCTACAAAAGTTTACAGACTCTCCCTCCCTCCAGACTCCTGACCTTACTGTCCTCTTTCCTCCAAAGTCCCGTTCACCCCCTTTGCCATCCATACCCGAATCATGACTTTTTCCTCCTTTACTGCTCCCTCGCTCTCTCTCGCTTTTTTCCCTCATTCCTATTGTCTTCCCCACCACCCCAGCCTCCTTTGCATGACGATTCAAAGTCAGACAGACTTACACACAACATCCAACAAAAATTACTGCCCTCATTGCCACATCAGACTGCCCTCTGAAACGCTGCTCCGAGCCTTTATACCTCCACTTTCCTCCCTCCACCGAAGTGTTCACTAGCAGCTACCTTTATTCTCCCTACCTCTGCTTCCTCTATGACCAAAAACAAGCCTATTGCAGGCGATGGCCAGACACCCATGAGGGATGTCCCTACTGGTCTTGCGCCATTCACTACATGGGTAACTCCTGGTACCCACAGTATCACTCCTCCAACCGTTTCATAAAATATCCCAACAGCTCATTCTCCTTATCAATCCCAGATCCCTGGAACTCTCGATGGGCCACCGGAGTCACAGCCTCAGTTCACTATGAGGGGTCCTCGACCCCCCACGGTACCCTTCATATCTCTCGAGAGTATGTTCCCTCTCATTCCCAGATCTCTCAAGTTGCATCAGATATCAGACATTCCGAAAAAGTCATTGTCCAAACTCTTGATGGCGCCTCTTCATCTTCTTACCCCCGCTCCTACTCTTGGTTACAGCTCATTCAAGACACCACCATCTTTCTCAACCACACCCTCAACACTGCCAATTGTTTCTTGTGTGCATCACTACAGCGCCCACTGCTGGCCGCCGTGCCCCTTAATATTTCTAACTACTCCTTCCATGCAGAAGGACAGCCCTTCCGTCCCCTGGCAGACATACCCCTATGGGAACCAGAATACGTAAACAATCTCACCATCCACCACTGTGTAGGCCCAACCCCTCCCCCCTCCAGCGCACTTCACTGCCTCTCTATCTACACCCCTACCTCCGGCTCTAAGACTTTTACGCAACCAGGTCACTTCTTTTGGTGTAATGGCAGTCTTTTCAACTCACTGCCTCCCAACTCCAATATACCCTGCATTCTCGTCACCCTAATCCCATAGCTTACACTTTACAACATGGCAGAATTTCTTGAGCTCCAACCTCCCTTGCCCTCACGCACAAAAAGGGCTGCTTTCCTTCCCATCATGGTCAGTATCTCTTTGACCACCTCAGCCATTGGGGCAGGGTTTTCGGGAGGAGCCTTGGGTCACTCTCTTTGGGCAATTAAAGATCTCAACGCCAAACTTGAGGGAGCCCTGACATGCACTGCCAATTCCCTGGCCTCTCTCCAAAGACAGGTCACTGCGCTAGCTAAGGTCACCCTTCAAAACCAGCGGGCCTTAGATCTGCTTACAGCCGAAAAGGGCGGCACCTGCGTCTTCCTTCGGGAAGAGTGCTGCTATTACATCAACGAATCCGGCATTGTAGAAACTGACATTACCAAACTCACCGACCTTGCCTCCAGCCTCCACTCTGCTTCCAATTCCAACCCATTCTCTTCAATACTAACAAACCCCTTCCTTACCTGGCTGTGGCCCATTGCAGGCCCTATAATAATCATTCTCCTCACCTGTCTCTTCTTGCCTTGTATAATAAAGTTTATCAAATCCCAAGTTGGTAAAATCTCTAATCAAACTTTCAACCAGCTTTTACTCAGGAACTACCAGCTTTTAGCCACAGAAGATCCCTCACCCTCACGTAACCTCCTCACCACACGCTGAGATGGACCCCTCTCTCCGCTGGAAATTGTTCCTGGAGACAATGGTTGCAGACGCCTGGTTACTGGCACCCGTATCCTCCTGGCACCATTGGAATCAAGTCCTCGACCTATGGTTATAGGGAACCTTCACTGATTTCCAACCTGAAGAAGTCCACATCTACTCGTCCTTACTGTGGGGAGTCCTATCAACCCTTTCCTCCCGGTCCTCAAGCCCTCACTCCCTTCTCCGCCCCCGTTCAGCAGGAAGCAGTCAGAGAGAAAGCAACGTCCACAACCCCATAGAGGAGAAAGGGGGGAATGAAGGGCCCCCACCCATAAGATGGCGAACTTCCTGCTTCTCTTCTGGGTCCTCGGTTCCCGCTGGCGCCACATGAAGCCCAATCACCCCTCGCCCCCCTAATCCTAGCACCTAGCCAATAGCCACCAGCCCCGTAGAAGTGACACCTCAATCAGCTCATGCCCCTTCCTATATAACCCAGCACCTTTCCCTAATAAAGCAGAATTCTCTGGTGAATTGCTGCTGTGTGTCGCTCTCTTCCTTTCATGTGGTGTATAACAATGAAGCAAAACTGAAGGAACAAAACAGCAGCAGACTCACAGACTCCAAAAAGGGACTAGTGGTTACCAAAGGGGAGGGGTGTGGGAGGGCAGGTCAGGAGGGAGGGAGGGAGAAGGGGATGGAGGGGTATTATGTTTAGTAGACATGGTGTGGGGGATCACGGGGAGAACAGTGTAGCACAGAGAAGGCCAACAGTGAATCTGTGGCATTCTACTACACTGATGGACAGTGACTGCATTGGGGGTATGGGGGGGACTTGATAATATAGGTAAATGTAGTAACCACATTGTTTTTTCATGTGAGACCTTCATAAGAGTGTATATCAGTAATACCTTAAAGAAAAAAAAGCCTACAGCCAGTCTCCTGGAGGAAAGATATCTAAGCTAGATCTGAAAGTAAAAGTCAGCTAGGTCAAGACAGGTAGGGAGACCATTTGGTTCGAAACAGAGAAAACAGAAGGAGAATTATGCATGTAGGGCAACTACAGCAAGTTGAAGTTGCAAGAAAGGAAATAGGTGGGAGAATGGGAATAGCCCGAGCTAAAACGTGGAGAGGTATGTTCTGGTGAAGTCGTTAGGAGCCACATTGCCATACTCATTTCTGTTCCATGGATGCTGAAGAGCCAGGAGAGACTCACATTCAAGAGAGCGGGTGTTTACTTACAGTACCAATGGCGAAATGAAGTTCTCACTGGTCCTCACGATGATCATAGCATTCCAGGACTGTTGCTTTTGTTAAAGGAAAGATTTTAACATCATAAATGAATTCTTTTAACGTATTTCTCTAAATCCTGAAACCAAAAATAACTGGAAAGTTCTAGGATACCCAATGATTTTAAAGAGGGAATTGGATTTTTAATATTTATTTTGATGAAGAGAAGTTGGAGATTTTGGCTGAAAAACCCACCAATAGATGCCCTAGCCAGTGTTGAAGCTCATGGGAATGTCATAACATGTCTTGACAGAGGACATCAATCTGCTCACATTCCCCAGAGGGTGGCAAAATATGCCCTCTCCCTTCATTTCCATGTAGGGACAAAGTGTCATCTGGCCAGCCAGAGGTGAGAGGAAACAGGAAAATGATACTAACTTCCAGTAAATGTGGCTCCCCCCATAGTTGAGGGGGGTGGTGCAGAGCCACTTTTTGAGGAGGTACACCACCCCCCACTGCCAGGGAAGCACCACTGCTTCTCCTCCCTTCCAGGCCCTGGAGGCTCTGCCTGCCTTCTTGACATCTTTAAAGCAACCTTTACTCATAATTTGTTACAACTTTTTTAGAAAGCACTTTGACAGTATCAAAAATTTTAATTTATCTTACAGATTTGCATAAAATGTATGTATAAGGATATCCATTGCAATCCTACAGCATCTAACTATGCTGACAATGACCACAATGGGTGGTGGGGTGAGGACTTGATAATATGGGTGAATGTTGAAACCACAGTGTTGTTCATGAGAAACCTTCATAAGATTGTATATCAATGATACTTTAATAAAAAAATAAAAAGAATATTCATTGCAGTATCATACAGTAGAATACTATGCAGCTATTAAAAGAATAAGATCGAGCTCAATTTGGTGCCATGAAGTGATGTCCAAGGTGCCCTATCATTACATGAAAAAAAGTATAAGCCGCAGAAGAAGAAGCGTGATGATTCCATCTGAGGGAAGAAAAGGTCCACATAGAGGTAAATGAGAATAGAACAAATACAACAGCTGGGAAAATATACACCAAACTGTGAATAGAGATTACTTCAAGGTGCAAATGGAGTTGATTTAAGGGTAAGACAATACAAGGGACTTAGCCTCAACATTGAAGTATTTTTTTCAATTTTTACAGTTAAACATTTTAAAATTAAAAATACTAAATTTCCAAAAAGCACTATTATAATTTTATTGCTTTAAATTTTATTGTGAAATAAGTATAGATTCATAGGAAGTTGCAAAAATAGTACAGAAAGGTCCTGTGGACTCTGTATTCAGCTTCCCCCAATGGGTCCATTTATTTGCTTGTAGTACAGTGTCTAGATCAAGACATGAGCATTCGTGCTCCATGTGTATTGTAGGTCTATGCCAGGTTATCATGTGGCGGATTTGGGTGACCATCACCGCAGTGAAGATACAGACTCATCACAGAGATCTCCCTCGTGCTCTGTCTTTACAGTCTCTGCCTCCATCCGCTGCTCCTCCCACCCCTATCCCTAGCCCTTCGGCAACTACTGATCTGTTGTCCATCTCTGTACTTTCGTCATTTCATGAATGTTCTATAAATGGAATCACATAGTAAGTGATCTTTTGGGATTTGCTTGTCTCACTCAGCCTAATGCTCTTGAGATCCATCCAAGTTGAGTGCACCAATAGTCTGTTATTTATTGCTGAGTAGTATTCCACAGTGCGGATTTACCATAGTTTGTTTCATAGCTTGTCTATTGTGGGATATTTGGGTTGTTCCCAGTTTTTGACTATTACGGATAAAGCTGCTACAAACATTTGTGTGAAAGTTTTCATTTATCTGGGAAAAAATGCGCAAGAGTGTGATTACTGGGTTGTATGATACGTGTATGTTTAGTTTTTTAAGAAACTTCCAAACCATTTTCCAGAATAGCTGACCCACTTTACATTCCTATAAAAAATGTATAAGAGATCCAGTTTTTCTGAATCCTCCCCAGTACTTGGTGTCATCACTAGTATTCATTTTAGCTGTTTAATATGTTTATAATGATACTGTGGTCTTAATGGCTTGTGATGTTAATCATCTTTTCACATGTTTGTTTGTCCTCTTTGGTGAACCATCTCTTCAAGTCTTTTGCCCATCTTCTACCTGGATTACTCATTTTTTACTGTTGCTCTTGAGAATTGTTTGTATATTCTAGATATTAGTCTTCTGTGCATCTCACAGTGGCTATTTTTGCTTTGAGTGAAATGGAATGGATGCAGAAAGAGTAAGGTTCTAGATTTCTGTAAAGTTCCATAGTCCTGCTTATTTACCTCTAACTTCTGACTTCTTTCTCAGTTGTTAGGAAATCTGGTTTATGCTTGATAAAATTTTTCATTCCCTTTTTATTTTTGAGGTTAGGTTCACCAGAAACCCTCCACCCCATCCCTTGTCTTTTATGAATCCAGCCTCTCCCTCCCACACTGACGTGCCTCCTGAGAGACCAAGAGTGTAAGACTTTCTCTTGGGAAGGCTTCTTGCATGAGGACACAATGAGAATTAACAAAGTAGGTGCCACTTGCCCACTGTTGGCATGTGGTCCCTGTGCCCTCTGGAAATATCTTCACAAAAAAGCCCATCTGGAAGAAGGGAGAAAAATCCAGGCATTTCTTGGCACTACAAGAGCATAGACAACCAAGGTGAACATGTCCAGGCCACTCTGGTAGGCTTTGTGAGCCAGGCAGCACACATGCCCTGCCTATGAACTGAGCATGAACTCCCTGTCAGTGTCGATGCCAAAGTTACCAAAACCAGCAGGCGTCAACTCTGCCCTATTCTGGGGACTTACAGTGTGAGGAGATAGACATGCAGATGCCTCAGCAACTGAGTGCAATAACATGGTATCACTTGAGGTGGGGTCTAATTACCACAATTACCACACCTGCTTCCTCTTCTCAGCTCACAGCCAGACTTAGTCACCCAGACTGGAGTTGGGTGTTGTCATGTCACTGGATTCTGGTCAATGACATGTGAGGGTTTTCAGTCCTCTTTCATAAACTCTTTATGCTACCTTCCATTTGATTTTCTCTTCCCCTGGTTGAATGGAGAGGACTGTAATGCTAGCCTAGAGGAGGGCAGACTCATAAGATGGAAGGGGTCCACTGCTCAGGAACACCCAGTTGGTCTGTCATGGGCATTGAGATTCTTGGGGTGTTTGTTTAGCAGTTACCTTACTTTGATTAATACACAGGACACAGAAACCAAAAATCACTGCTCTCTTCCAAAAACAGAAAGGCTTCAGAGAGGAGCTGCCTGGTTTTCCTTAGGACTCACCCCACGTTGCCTCTCAGCCATGATAAGCTCTGCTTACTTCAGTGGATCAGTGAATCACGTTGTTGCATTTTATGCTCTCATTCATTCGTTAATTTTCCTTTTTTTGAAGTATCATTTTACCCTTAACAGTACTAGCTATACAAAGCACAGAAGTTTGATGCTATCAAATTCCAAATAGCTTAACCCTCCCCCTTTTCAGCAAATTCTTTTAACCTTTTGATAACTTAATTTATATCCTTTCCACATATTTATCCAAAAGGCAGCTTTTAAATTCTGGCATGGTCACCATCTCTTCCTCCTGGGCTTTGATACTACCAGATGCTAGAGCAAAAACATTCGTAATATGCCTACAATCTATTTCAATATATAATTCTATCCAATTGAATGTCAGGCATTTCTAAAGAATGCTGTTGGTTGATATAATGTCCCTTGCCCAAGTTAAGGTTTTGATTTGAAAGTGCATATTGAAATGCCTCGTGTTATATTTTGCCCCAAATTTATAAATCTGTCACAGATTCCCTCCAATCTATCTTGCCTCCTTGAAAGATTAACTATTGAGAGTAGAGTTTAACATATCTTTAGAAAGCAAAAGAAGAAAAATATTCTGCTTTTGAAAGGTAATGTAGCCTCAGGCAAAACAAAAAAATTCTGTTTCTTAATACACGTTGGGAACTGCCAGTTGTCAAGTTTACAGCTTAAAATGGATTAGGATTCCACCACCGATCATCACATGAATTCTTATACTTAGAGCCTGACATCATCATCTGCAGCCAAGCAATTAGAGAAAAACTATGTTTGGTTATATTAGAATGTGTGAACCCTCTTAGAGTACTAGCAGTTTCTTGTAATAACTTAGAATTTTTTACTTAAGTATTTGGCAGACCTAAACTAAATCCCCAAAAGCATACTAAATTTCTTCTCATTTTGGGGGTAGAGGTAGGGAAAGGGGGCCCTTTATGAACGTAACTTTTCAAACACAAAGTAAAATGTATTTGATTATATTATCTTAGTGAAGGTGTTTTTAGGAAATCAGGATACTAGTTTTTCTTTTGAGATGGTTATTTAACTATAAACTTTAAAAGCTACTTTTAATGGAGTTTCTAAAAATTACCAAACCAGGTGATGGGCTTTTCTTTCAGTGGTGACTAGAAAAAGAATAAATCGTTTACTTCTTGAACTTTACAGTGACTTTGCAACTCTCTTAGTTTAAAATAATAAAGCATGAAGCCTTTCTAGGAATAAAACCTCAGTTCCAATAAAGTTTCTTCCAAATTGCAATAATGTATTTGGCATAAAATAACTTTACAGCATCTGAGAACACCCACATTGAAGACCCATCATTACACTTCACTTTCTGCATTTGGAAGACCAACATTTAGCAGCTTCTTACTCCAGCTGAATAATCAGACTTTAAACATCAAAATGTTTACTTGAGAGTTTCAATTAATTGGGGAAGTAATCTACTCTGTATCCATATGGAACTCTGAGCATTAGTAGGTCTGTATGAAGTGGCTAGATATTCTTGAACATGGTCACTGTTTTTAACTATTCACTCATTCTTGCAAATCATTCAACAAAAAAATTTTTATTGAGTATTGACTATCCTAGGTGCTGAGTATTTTGCAATGAATAAAACAGACAAAATCTCTGCCTTCATGCGACTTAGATGTGCCAATGGAGCATATACACAATAAACAAGGAAATGGTTAAATATGTAAAACTTTGAGGGGCAGTAAGCACCCAAATTGAGGCAGTGTGAGGAGGTGGAAGAACATGGGGCTAGGATGGGGGTGTGCATTTCCTTTAGGCCCAGTGGTCAGGAGGGGTGATAATTGAGAACTGGATGAAGTGAGGGAGAGAGCCATGTGATGACGTGGGGAAGAGTCCAGGTCTAAGGGAAAGTATATAAAAGTTCTTGAGACGATAGTGAATGCAGGGTATTCTACCAAAAGCAAAGAGGCTGGGGTTGCTGCCAATCTGTGGGATTGGGGCAGCTGGTAGGTGATGAGACTGGGGGAGGGGCATGTAGAGCTTTGGGGCCCAAGTCAGAAATTGGGGTTTTGTCTTAAGAGCACTAGAAGCCTCTGGAGGGCTTTGAGCAGGGCCATGACCTGTTCTTATTTACATTTCACGCCTAGGACGGGCTTTCGGTAGGCAGAGACAGACAGACGCAGGGAGATGGAGTCAGGAAACCACAGCATGAATCTTGCTGAGGGACTTGGGCAAGGATGTCAGCAGAGCAGGTGGTGAGGAGAAGTTAGATTCTGGATGCATTTCCAAGAAGAACCAACATAACAGTACTGGGCTGGAAGTGAGAGGTGAGAAAGAAAAGAAGGGAGTGAGGTTGATTCTAGGGTTTTTTTTTGCTTGAGCTGTTGGTTGAATGGGGCTCCAACTCCTGAGAGAAGAGTGTTTTGGGGAATGGTAATCAAAAGTTTGGGTTTGGGTAGGTTTTAAATACTTTTCAGACACCTAGATGGAGAGAGTCCCCAGGCAGTCATATGTATGAACTCTAGGGCAGAAGGCAAGGCTGAAGATAGGAATTTGGGTGTGTCAATATTTATAAGGAATTTAAGCCATAGACCTCAATGAAATCTTCTAGGGAGAGAATACTGCTAGAGAAGATATGAGGTCCAAGGATGAACTTACAAAGGAAAAGCTTTCAGCAGCAAGGAGACTGAAAAGAGGTGCCCAGTGGTGTAAGAGGACAAGCAGGAAGGCTGGAGATCCTGGAAGCGAAGGGAAATGTAACCCTTTAATAATGGGAAAAAGTATGAAGTTTCTAATATACATTCATTTATAGGTTCTGGTTAGCCTGTTGAGTATCCGATCACAGACTATTGGGTTCTAGCTTTAACAGTTAATTCAGGATCTTGGCCCCACCTAAACAGCCCCCTCTTGAGGTCAACCCTGTCTGCTCTGAGTGCAGCTAGAGTCACCACTCCCCTCTCACCCAGACAGGCCTGGCAGCCTGTGCTGCCAGCTCTGCACTTTCTCACTTCCCAGCCCCTCCACTCCCCTGAAGACCATAGTTCAGAGAGCATAGAAGTAAGGGGGGAATCAAAGAAGGACCCCCATATTCTCAGAGCCTGCACCCAGATCCTCACACTTGCAGGGCTCCATGCCCTGGTCTGGCTCATGCTCTTTCCTGAGCATCCAATGCTACATCCTCTCACTGGACTGAGAGGTCACACCATACAGTCGTTAAGAATTTGGCTCCAGAGCCAAGCTGTCTAGGTTCAAATTCCAGATCTACCAAGAACAAGTCATGTTAGCCTTGCATAAATTACTTCTTCTATGTCTCCATATCCTCGTCTTCAACTGGGGACAAGAGTCAAGCCTACCTGTGGTGGAGACTGTGACAATTAAATGAGTTAGGAATGTAAAGTTCTTGAACAAAGCAAGTGTCATCAGCACAACCTGCTATATCATTTAATAGAAGAGGTTTTTACTTGCCCAAGGTCAGATGGCTAGTAAGCGGGGGAGTCATTCACTGAGCCCAGGTTTGCTGGGCTGTAAATCCTGGGCTCGTAACCTCTTTGCCACCCTGCCTCAGCAAAAAGCAGGGAGCTGGAAGGAGTGCCAACCATGGATTTTTTTTTTCTCCCAGAGTCAGTTGCTTAACATTTCCCAGACCACAATGTATATGGCAGACCCTCCAGGACACATCCATCAGTTACATCCATTGACTAGTCCCTAAAATGGGATGGTTTTACTGACTCAGTCTTCTCAAAGGAGACATCGAGGAACAGCAAGGGACAGACACCTTCTCACCTGAGCGGTGGTGAAGCTCGTGTCCAGGTTTTTACCCCATCAATGAGAACTCAGCTCTCACCTGCAAACCATATCTATGACATGTTACATAGCTCTCAGTGCCACCTGGCTGAAACTGATTATCTCCCTGTCGGCGTGCAGGTGTTCTTGACCTGTGTGGATCTATCCACATCAGCAGGCCTGACTCAAAGTAATCAGAGAGTCTGAGAGAGAAGGAGGCCTTCACAGGCACCTGCCTCCCAGCATCTCCCAAACGTGACAACAGCCCGGACAATGTTTGTCACCCATTCTTACCTCTGGGTCCAACATGCGCTCTTGGGACTCAAGGTGACTCCCTGGTTTGACACCAGATCTGTTTGCATGGGGCTTCCCCCAACGTGGGCTTGGCTCAGCTTTTCCCAGAACAAGGTGCCTCCCTTTTCTACAGCTTTAAAATGATCTGGGACACTTACTGTTCTGCCAAGTCCCTCTTACCTCCCAGCTCCAGCCACTCTGAACTGCTTTACTGGAGCAACTGCCTCTGCCGAGCATGCCCATCTCTTACTGTTTGCCTCCCTTAACAAGTCCTGCTCACCCTAAGTGTCACTCCAAATGCTACCCCCCCCCCCCCATGACACAGTTTTCTCCAGGGAAACATGAGTGCCCTGTCTCAGTGCAACTGTTGTCTGCTGTCTTAGAGCTGTCAGCTCGTTAGACTGGCATTGCCTGCATACCTTCCTCCCTGCTGGCGAAGGCAGGGACTGTGCACGTTGATCTTGGTTTTCCTGGTGCCTAACATAACATGGTGCCTGGTTCTCAAACAGTTGTGAATGAATAACAGTACACAGTTGTGGTTGAGACAGACCAGGCCCCTCCCTCCAGGAAGTAATCACAGATTGTGACAAGTGTTATGAGGAAAATGAACAAGCTTATGTGATTTGTTGGGGGCTGTGCCCTCTAGATGGTGCAGTCAGGGGAGGCCTCCTGGGAGCTGAACCCTGAAGGCTGTCAAGCAGCCGGCCCTGCGAAGGAAGGCTCAGGGCACAGGCCTTCAAGGATCCCTGAGGTGGGAAAGGGCTTGTCATGATGGGGCAGCAGAGCAGGCTGGCATAGCGTTAAAGGAGTGGAGGGGAGAGCAGTGCATGGGTTCCCAGGGTAGAGGGAGGTCTCCGAAGGGTGCATGTGAAGAGCTGACCTCTGTGTAGAGCCTACTTTGCAGAGGGTGGAGAGGAAGAGCTTTTCTGTTCCTGCCTGAGGTGGCCTGCAGGGAGGCAGCAGCGGTAACACGGGGCCACTCAGCACAGCCAGCCCCATTTTTTCTCAGGCCCACAGCCCCCCCTTTCCCGAACATCTCAGCCAGGTTCCAATGTCTGCTTCTCCAGCCCAGGATCAGTCTGGACTCAGGAAAGAATCTGACAACAGACATTTTCACCTCGTTGTCACTTTCAGGCCTCTTATAGGAATAGGGGCTTAAAACCACAACACGCACTGTCCTGTGGTTCCGTAGTTAGAAGTCAGACACCGTGTCACTAGGCTAAAATCAAGGTGCTGGCCAGCCTGCACCCCTTTCTGGAGGCTCCCGGGGAGAGTCCGGTCTCCTGCCTTTTCCAGCTCCTATAAGCGTACCTCATTCCTTGGCTCAGGGCACCTCCTCCAGAGGGAGGCTGTGTCTCTGACCCTTCCCCCCACCAGGGCCGGGAGAGCGTCTCTAATTTTAAGGACTTATGTGATTAGACTGGACTCGCCTGATAATCCAGGCTAATAGTCCCATCTCAAGGTCCTTCATCTCATCCCATCTGCAAATTCCTTCGTTAAGGGACATGCACAGGTACCGCGATTAGGACATGGATGCCTTAGGAGCCATCATGCTGCCTGCCCTGGGACTCCTAGCTCTTAAAAGATCAAACAGTGCATGCACTGTTGGGATATAGATTCAAAACCAACTTTAAAAGACATCTTCAAGACTATCAAGGAAATCTTGACGTGATTTAGGTATTTAGATGATAAAGAATTGTTACTTTAGTTAGGTATGATAATGCCGTGTATCTTCATCTGATATTTGATTTGGAATACTGCAGAAAGCCTGAAGATACATTAAATAAGATTGGCAAAATACTGATAATTCTTGATGTGAATAATAGGTCTGGGGTTCAGTATACTATCCTTTGTACTTTCATGACTGTATATTCAAAAAATAGAAACACACACACACACACACACACACACAATCAGATGTTAGTAAGAGGCTAAGGAGACATTTGGGATGGAAGCGAAAATCTATTCTGGTTCCCTCCCTACTACAATCTGACCACTAGGATGGCCACCAAATGCCCCAGGAAAAGATAAAACTTGTGCATGCCCTACCCACTGAGAGAATCAGCAAGGCAGGTCACCTGCCTTCACCACCTGCAACTCCGTTTCAGAACAACCAAAGGTTTAGAGTTAAACAGAACTTTATAGGTTATATTGTTTGACCATCACTCCCTGTTCCCCCACCACCCCCAATATAATCCAAAAATAAGGGCAGTAAAAATTATGAATAACTAAGTTTTATCAATCACACACTCAAACCCAAATGGAATTGCTGAGTAGCGAGCAGTGTGTACCTGCGTTCAGGGGGAATGCTTCTCATTCTCTTTGGAGCAGAATACAAAGGACCGAGGAATCCCAGATAGACTTCTCGGGAGTGGAGGAGAGGGCTGCAGAAGCAGAATGCAGCCACAGTTGCCTTGCAGAACCAGGCTCTCCTTGGGCCGAAGAGGCTCCCCTCTGGGCCTCTCTTTCAGGAGGCAACACCGAAGGTCTTAAGCAAAGCCCCCACCTTGGGGTCCTCCCAGGTAGGGTGTTCTGGGCACTTCCTCTGTACCCCTCACATGGCCGGGGAAGGCACAGTGCTCATTGTGGACCTCAGAAATGATATTAGCCAAAGCCCAAATGACTCGTGTTTCAAAAAGACAGTAATTAGCATCTGTATTGCTTGGAAGTAAATTGTGGGTCAGGGGACATTATCTCACATGGAGACAACCCAGCCCTGCCTTCCCAGAACTGTCGATCCCATGGCATGTTGGCCACAGAGTCTGTGGGTGGGGGCAAAGGGGTGCACAAGAGGAGGAGAGAAAACCTCAGTGGGGAGAAGCTTTGGAGGACATCCTGCCAGAGAGAAGCTAGTGAGGGTAAGGTGCTGACTCACAGAAGAGAGAGAAAACAGAAAGAAGAAATGTGTCTGTGAGCACTTGTTTGTCTGGGGGAGCTTCAGATGGAAGCCACTGGATAATCAATCAAGGAGTATATCCTGAAGACATCTGTAAACACATCGGGTTGATTTCAAACAGGAAAATGGCTCCACCAGTCAAAGACTGATCAACTACCTGGGAGACAGAACATAAACATTTTGAAGACAACTCACAGTTCAGGGAGGTAAATGGCAGGGCTGTCAGGCATTTATAGGTGGGAGACAGGCTGGGAATCAGGAAAGTCCACCTTGAGAAGTCAAAAAAAAAACTACAGGAGCAAAAGTGTGAAGGTAGGAAACCTCAGCAAACAGGAGGTAGGCCAGTTGGACCAGGCAGAAGATCCGTGTGGGCAGGGTTTCTGACATGGTGTCTCCAGGCCACCTGGCCAGGGAACTTGTTAACACTGATTCCTGCCAGGTGTTCTGAGGCTGGTGACTGGTCTGTTGGCTTGGGGATCACCTCCATGAAACAAGATGTAATAAAATTTCAGTAAATGAGGTTGTAAGACAGAATGGGGCCAGCTGATGGAGAGCCTTGAATGCCAGGCCAAAGATACAAATGTTATTCTGGGCCTGGAGTTATTAATGGCTTTTGATTAAGGGGGAGGCATAATGATAGAGTTCTCTTAGGAAGAGAGATGGGTAAGCAATGTGCTGGAAAAAATTAATAGAAATGTACAGGAAACAGGACATAAATTAACATGGATTTAGAGAGTATAAAGATTTTATGACTGGATACTGGGCTCAACAGAGACAGATGAGTAATAAAAGCCCTCATTTATTAAATACCACTATGGTCCAGGCATTAACCCTTCAAACAATCCAATGTTGTAGGTGTTACAGCTTTTTCCTCAATATACAGTTGGTGAAAAAGGAGCTCAGAGAGATAAAGTAACTTGCGTGAAGACACACACGGCTGTTCTGCAGTAGAGCTGGCATTTTATCGAGGCCTGACTGACTCCAAATGCCATACCCTTTCCGTTTCCTTGTCCAGACAACAGGAATCGTGTATTAGTTTTCTCTTGCTGTTGTAACAAATTAACAGACCAAGTGGCTTAATGCAACACAAGTGTACCATCTTGGAGCTCCTTAGGCCAGAAGTCAGACAGGTGTCTGACTGGGCTAGAACCAATTATTGGCATTTCCTTTGTGGGGCTCAGGAAGCAAACTGTTCTCCTTGCCTTTTCTGGCCACTTGAGGCTCCCCACATTTCTGGGCATGTGTCTCCCATCCTCCATCTTCAAAACTAACAACATTGCATTTCTTTGACCATTTTTTTTTTCCTGGCCATTCCTTACTGTCTACAAAGCCAGGAAAGGTTGTCATAATTTAAAGATTTGTGTGATTGGATTGCACCCATGCCCCTGGGAGAATCCGGGACAGTCTCCCCATCTCAGCATTCGTACCTCAGGCCCATCTGCTGAATCACCTTTGCAGCACAGAGAGTGAGCCTGCTGCCGTTCGTGGACATCTGCCTTTGTGCCGACTCCATATTTCGGTAAATGTCGTTACAAAGGGAACTTTCTGTTACATCACAAACAATAAATAAAGGGCAAAAAGAATTTAAAAAGGAAAGGTGTTGGTAAAACACAAATAGCCTGATTGGAGGGAGACATGGCAGCGTGGACACTGCTGCTCAAGTTTGTTCTGAACACACCGACAGCATTCCTTAGCACAGTTAATCCTGCTTTAAATCTGACTCTGTTATTGTCCGGGCTGGCTCTGGCAGCCACGTGGATTACCCAGTGTGAGAGCCTGACCGCAGAAATAAAGGTGATGCCTAAGTCTGTACTTTAAGTGCCCAATTTTGTACTAATTCCCCAAATCCCAGAGTCAAAATTCCTGTTCTTTGCTTTCATAGACTGTCTAAAACTTGCATGTCTTCCAACCACCCACCTTCCCCCCTTTTTTTCCACAGTGAGTAGCCATCATTTTAGCAGGCTGACATCCCTTTGTTCTAACAGTAAGCCATTTTATAAAGTACCAATTTTATGGAAATTATCTGAAGTAATAGGATTATGTAAGCATAAATGAAAAGTGTGGGCTATAATGAAATTGTTAGAAAGCAGTAAATGGTTTAACTGAAGCTCAGTATAATCCTTTTTTTCATTTTATTCCTAAAGTCCTATTGTTGATTCATTTGAAATGTAATAGACTGAGGATCCCACCATCGTGTCTAAAATTTACAAGTGCAATTTTTTCTTTTTGATCCTACCATCATGTCTAAAATTTACAAGTACAATTTTTTCTTTTTGGTTTCTCTTATTTTATAGAAAGAGAGACTTGGAATTTTGTTATAGACCTTCCAAAGCAAGAAAACAATAACTTAGAAACATTAAAATTCACATTCTTTGGGCAATAAGCCTTCAAGCTTCCTGAAAAAACTTCTGGTTTTTCAGTCATTTAAATGATTTAACGTAGAGTCAGTCTCAAAGGTTGTTGGGATGAAAAGTTAAGGGAGTCCTCAACTGCAAATGAAGATGTTTGCAATCTGAAGCCAATCATTTTCTCATTACAGGAGGTTGATTTAATGAGCTGCACATATAACTAATCATGTGCATTCTGAAATGAATCTAGCACTTAGATCTGCTCCCAGGAAGAGTTCCACACCAGCAAGCTCTTGTGGGGAAAAGGCAAAACAAAACAAACCTTGATCACTTACTTAAAACCGAAGGCCACATTCGACATGCATGGTTACCATTGATTTTAATGGGAACAGCCTGTCTGTTGCTGAGAATCAGGATATGAAATCGGTGGGAGAAGTGTGAAATAGAAAAAAAGTAAATACAAGGGTCCACTGGGCATCATGTTCAAAGACTCCAGAAAGAACTAGGTGTCATAAGGGGATGAGTGAAATTTAACATTTTACTAATGAATAACGAGGACCGTTGTTATCTCTCAAAAAATGACTTAATGTTGCTACATTGTCATTACAAACTATTTAATCCCTGAAGAAGGAAGCAGGAAGAATAGGGACTGGTTTCAACACAATTTGCTAATTGCTGATTGACAAAAGCAAAGTTAGACATGACAGAAATGGCTGGAAAGACCTCTATTCTGAGATCATACACACACGGGCACACAAAACCAAGACCAACAAACAGGCATGGGAAGGATCTGATCGGCATGTTCCTGGCATTGCTGTCGCTACACACAAGACAAGTGATAAATGAAATGGCAGAGACATCTGTTCTAGAATCTGTGGGGCTTTACTCACAAAACAGTTGTAAAATCTTTTGGGGACAAAAATATTTCTGTGTATCTATGCAGATGTCTCCTCTAAGGACAATACACAGACACAAATACACAAATGGATACAAGTGTTGAGCTGAAAAGACAAGAATAAGAAAAGAAAGATCATCCAAACAAAGCTACATGTATTGCCTTCAATATACCTTTAAAAAAAATCCCAGAACATATAAATTCTCATAAAGCTAAAGTTTGAGGTTCTAGTTGATAGTCTATAGGCAACATACCTACTCAGTGAATGGATACTGTGTGAGTTTGTTTTGATTTGGTAGGAAATATTTTCTGACCTTGGAAATGAAATCATTTAGTTGTCTGTCTGCTTATGGCAAACACCGAATGGATGGTCCTGGGCACTCATGTTAATATATCTTCGAAATTCTCAAATCTACAGCCTGTGGGAAGTTACACAGCTTAGGTTTAAGCATCATTCAGGTTGTTCCTCAGTAAGGAACCCAGAGTTACCACCTTCTTTGACTCCCCAAGATTAGTTTACATTTATCACGCAGCAAACTGTCCATGCTGAAAGGGTGAGCTGCAGACAGCAGGAGCTGACCATCTTGCTATGTATTTACCCTCTCAGTAATAGGCAATGTTGAAATCGCTTCTTAATCAGGCTTCAAATATGTCTCCCCAAATGAAAGGTTATACTTGATTTTTTTTCTCGCTGCAAACAAAGTATCCTTCAATGTTATGTAGCATATTTATAGTATGTTCTTAATTTTTTTAAAAACAACTAGCCTCTATCAAGTAACAGTTTATTTAGTTCAAGTCTTTTAAGTATGGTGAGTTTGTTGATTTTACCATCTTCTGGACAGATTTGGAGGTGCATAGTAAAACATTTTTGTGGACTGTTAAATTTTTACTGTCATTTGCAAAGCCATTGCATTTATACATTACTCTTTGAAAGGACTGATAACTAGATCAAATGTAATGTGGCTATTTTGGACTGCATAATCCTATTGTGTTTTGCTGTGGAAAGTGAAGCATATCCATCTCATTTCATGGAATTTTTTTAATTTGTAAAGTGTTCTTTCTGGGTAAGTAGTGGGCAGTGAACTGAGGGTGAGGGTGGAGGAGCCCCTGATGCTTCAGTTGAGCTCCTGATTAGCGGAGGAGACACGTGGTCCACAGCCCCCGCCCATCTCAGTTTTCCTAAACATATTTGGCTTACTGTCCTCTTTCTCTGTGCACGTCACCTTTGCAATCCCAGCACCTCCTCTCCTCTGCGGGATCCTACATCCCACAGTTCCAGGCAAACCCTGCAGCCTGTTCTCCCTCCAGCAGCAACCCCAGGAAGGTGAGACATGAACGCCTCTCAGAACAGTGGGGAGGGGAGGCAAGGAAAGGGAGCTAGACTCGGGACCCTCAGAATGCTATGAGATGGAGAATCAAGGCACTTTGATTTTGGTCACTGGGTAATCCTAAGTGACAAAACAATTACTACCGCAATTTAGCTTTAGCCCAAACCGCAAGAGTTATGGAAGTTCGGAAGGAAGCCTCAGAACTCAACCCAGGGACTACAGCAAGGCTGGAGGCTGGAAACTGTGTGATCTCACAAAATAATAAATCCCTTCCCTAGAAAATGGAGATAATTGGATGAGCGTCCTTCAAGTAATGATTGTGGGAAATAATTAATAGAATGAATATATAGAGGAGGTACTAAGAGTGATTTTGCCACAATGATGCTGAAAGGAACTATGCTGAATTTGGCCAAATGTGAGCTATTTTTATTGAAGGAAAGTGATGTAATCAAGAATGGGGGCTGGGTCCAAATCTCTCCTCTGCCATTTACTAGCTATGGGATCGCAAGTATGTTAGTGAATTCCTCATGGGTAGGACCTACCTTGCCAGGCTTGAGGTAACACCTGAGGTCATATAGGTAAAGGGCCCAGTCTCATGAATATGGTGGACTGATGCTCATCAAATGGTAGGTACTACAGTTTACATTTGCAAAGCCATTGAAATGACATGTCTTCATTGTCTTTTATAAATTGTAAGTCCTCTCATACTTTAAGCAATTGTATGAGGGTTATCAATAAGATATAGGTTGAATTATCTCATCAAATATGTAAAGGGATGTTATTTGGAAGCCTTTACGCATACCTCTGGAGGGAAGCAGCCACACAAGAATTCTAAAAGTCTGTTCATGGCATCAAATAAAAGGGCACAACTCCATTCGAATCAGTAGGACTTTTAGTGATGACGGGCATTTTGATAGTTTAGGGAGACCTGCCTGATGTGATGATAAAATCTCCCAGATTGTGCAAGAGCTAAAACACCAAACCTGATCCTTGAGACCTGGCCTGCATCCTATATGTGCATCTCTTGTTGAATGGAAGAGAGCAGGTGTCACTGGGCACAGGACTCAGTGAAGCAAGATGTCTGGTTCCTGGTATTCAGGCAACAAGTTTTCCCAAAGCCATTAATGAACATGGGCTACAATTAGCCTATAAATGATTTCTTAATATTTGTTTTTGGTTGTCATGTTAGCCTTTTTGAGAATAAAACAAGACCAAGAAGCCCTAGAGCTCTCAGGAGCCTCCTTGAGCAATATCACATTGCAGATTTAAATTTCTGGGACTGAATAACTTTCCAACTTCATTCGGGAAGAAAAAATCCAATTCATTCATTCGGGATTGATAAAACAGCATTCCTGCCAACAATTCACATATTAATGGATCACAACAAAATAGTTTTTTCAGAATTGTTGAATATGCAAAGACCTCTAAATTCATTAGCTCACCCCATGAAGGTGGGGCACCTGAACGGTCAGACATGGATTGGTCTTTAGAATTTAGCAGTGAGTAGGCCTGGCTCTTTGCTCCGCACATGCGTACGTGTGGTGGGACTCCAGAACTCAGGCTCACGGAACAAACCCACAAGACAGTTCTCAGCAGAGTCACTGGGAAGGCTGTCCAGACCCCTCAGCATTTCAGAACTTGAGAGGACATCAGAGGTCACCTAATTGAATCTAAATGAGAGTCAATTCCCTCTTTGAATTTGTTTTGGGGGAAGAGAATTGCCTAAATCTGGGTCTTCTGAGGCTGTTTAATTTTTGAAAGCAACCAAACCACACTTAAAGCCAAGTCCAGTGAATGAGGTAAGTGGCCAGGATGGACAAATACAAAATAAGGCTAGGCTATAAAATGATAAAACTGGTTTGTTCAAGTGACTCATAAAATGGTTCTGAAAGGTAACTCCAAAAGATGCTAGAGAAATAGATGCTCCTCACCCCACTGGTAAGGACACACCTCTCTGAGGACAGAGAGAAAGCCAATATCAGATATTTAAAAGTGTACATGCTGTTTGGCCCAGAAATTCAATTTTTAGGAATTAATCATGAGGAAGGTATTGAGATAGCACACAAAGATTTAAATATTAGGAAGCTTGATGCAGTGTTAATAAAAGCTAAAAAGTTGGGAGTGGTCTAAATGTCCAACAGTAAAGATTGGCTAAACATTGAAGAACGCACACAAAGCCGATGGGATAGTGTTGGGTCATGCTGACTGCCACTGCTGAAACATTCCTGTTGATGTGGAAAACTGCTCAAGTCCAATGAAGAGGACAGGTGGCCAAACAGTGTTAGCCCAGGACCCAGGTTAAGGCAGGTGCATGTGGGGAAGGGACAGGAAAGGCTGTGGACAGACATATACCACGCTGTGAATGGTGGGTGGAACTGAGTGATTTCACATTCCTTTTGCTTGCCTATACATAATGATTTTTCCATAATGAAAAACTATATTTATAATAAAAAGCTAATAAAAGAAAATATCAAAGAAAAGAGAAAGTGGTTCTATTATCCTTAATGAAGAATTGAGACGTACCTGTATTAGTTTGTTAGAGTTGCCATAACAACATACCATGAACTGAGTGACTTATTCAACAGAAACATACTGTCCCACAGTTCTGGCGGCCAGAAGTCCAAGCTGAAGACGTTGGTAGGGCTGATTTCTTCTGAGGGCTGGGAAGGAGGCTCTCTTACACATTTCTCTCCTAGCTTCTGGGGACATGCTGGCCATCTTTGGCATTTTTGGTTTCTGTTGCATCACTCCAGTCTCTACCTTCCTCTTCACATGGTGTTCTCCATGTGTGTGTCTGTGTCCAAACTTCCACTTTTTGTAAGGACATTGTCATATTGGATCGAGGCCCACCCTAATTCAGTATAACTTCATCTTCATTAATTACATCTGCAAGGACCCTGTTTCCAAATAAGGCCACATTCTGGGGTATTGGGAATTAGGACTTGGATGTTTCAGAGTAGAGGGACACAATTCAACTGTAACAGTACCCAGTGAGTCAACCACACTGCTCCTACCTGTTGCGGTTGGTGCTTACCTGCCACCACAACCTGTGACAGCTGCTGTATAGTATGAGCACGGGCCACAGGCAAGAGTAGCGGGGTGGGACTCATCCCTCCAGGATTCCTGTGCAAAGAGATAATGGCGAAAACAGAGAGCCTGAGCGCCTCCTCCCTGCCCCAGCCTACCCAGGCCAAGGCTGCGGGTGTGAGTGGGTGTTCAGATTACCACATCTGAACCAGGGAGACCAGTTTAGAGGCCTGAAAGGAAGGAGTCATCTAAAGAAAAAAAAAAAACACATTGTTACTTTTGATTGAATATAGGAATTGTGATTTTTAAAAAAGGCCAAGAGAGCAGGGAGAAAAAAATGTTACCAATATTATACAAGAATCATCACACAGATATCTGTAGCATTTTTACTCATAATCACCAAAAATTGAATACACCAAAGGTGTTCCTCAGTAGGAGAATGAATACATAAACAGTGGTACAGCCATACAGTGGAATATTATTCAGTGATCAAAAGAAATGAGCAAGCCATGAAAAGACATGAAGGAAACTTAAATGCACATTGCTAAGTGAAAGAAGCCAACAGAAAAGGTTTCACACCGTATGATCCTAACTATATGACATTCTAGAAAGGCAAAACTATAAAGACAGTAGAAAGATTGGTAGTTGCTAGAGTTTAGGGGAAATAGGGAGGAGGGATGAACAGGTGAGGCATGGGATTTTTAGGGCAGTGAATCTATTCGGTATGATACTGGGGTGGTGGACATAGGACATTGTGCATTTGTCAAAACCCATAGAATGTACAACACAAAGAGTGAACCCTAATGTAAACTATGGACCTTAGTTAATGATAATGTATCAATATTGGCTTTATTACTTACAACATGTATCACCCAAATACAGAATATTAATAATAGGGTAGACTGTTGGGGGGTGGGGAGGCTAAGTGGGATCCTGCTCAATTTTTCTGTAAACCTAAAACTACTCTAAAAAAACTTAAGTCTATTAACTTAAAACCAAAAAATGTATTACAAATAAAGAAATCTAGAAGTGATCATATACTTTAGTGAGCTACCCCAAGGGGCTTTGGGCAGATAAAAGACAGGGAAACTGCACGAGTTACCTCTTTCAAAGGCACTTGAGAAGATACAGATGACCAAAGTGTGACCCAGCGGGAACTCCAAGATTCAGACAAGCCTGGCCGCTCACACCTATCTCAGACTCAACAAAGCCCTTCTGAGGGAGCTTTGGCCGGGTGCGGTGTGGGGGAGGGGGAGAAGAACCAAATTCTTACTCAGAGAAATCACAATTTGGAACGTGCACAAGAGTGTCAACGAGTTATGTAGATCTTATCAGCATTGCATTTTTGGTGCCTCCCAGCTATCCAGAGAGGCCCCACCAGCCTGTCAACACCCTTGAGCAGCCCACGCAGCACAGGCATGGCTGCACCTCAGGAGGCTCTGCCTCGCCAGGCCTGGCTTCCCGGGATCTGGCACAGGGAGCGGGAAATTTCTCTCTCCTCACAGATACCACCATACCGACCCCTCGGTATGCATGTGTCTTCTGGCCATTTCTCTTCTTACATCCTGTGACCTGGTTGGGGCTGTCTATAGAACTGAGCACTACTTTGATGCTAGCTTTGGAAAGAGCACACAAGCTGGGAAAATCTGATGTTCGCACATCTGAAGGAAGAGGATTTGTAGTTTTAGTAATGAGGAGGCAAAGTCATTGTCAGAGCATAGTAGCTTATTATACAAGATGTTTCAACATTTGCAGATAAAGTATTGTGATTTTGTAGATTTATGGGTATGGGATAAAGCATGAGACCTGTGGAGATTTCTCTCCTCACCACTAACCACCAAAAAAATAAATGAAGTCCTCATAGTACATACATTGCTTTGTGATAATACAGCCTTTCAAATGTAATTTTGCTAACTGATGCAAAACTCATTTATTTAGATCAATGAAAGTAATAGCGTTTGCTATGTATCTCAGCTTTCTTTTGCAATTACCTGTTCATTACATTAAAGTCACCTGAATGGATCTCCATGCTTGTTTTTGTGTTTGTTTTCATTTTTAGGCAGCTTTAAGTGCCTTGAAACAATTCTCTGAACAAGGACTGGATCCTTTGGAAGGGGCAATGAATATTGAAAAAGGTTCTCTCGAAAAGTGAGTAAATCTTCAGTCATAGTACATTTGTAATTTTGTAACTGTACAAAAAATAAGATATGGATAATAAGGTAAAAATACTCAATAATATGTATATCTTACAAAATCAGTCATACAATTAAATGTTAATAAATGAGAAACAGTACATATTCATATCTTATCCTATGTTTGTGAAATTTTAATCTATGAATTGATCATTATTCATGCATTTTAGTGTCCTTGTTGGAAATATTTATGTGAGTTTTCTTAACTGTAGAGACTTGCAAAACTTTCAAAAGATTGTTTTTCACTTCAGACTGTTGAGCATTCTCTGGCTAAACCATTTTCTGAGGTAAAAGTTTTCACTCACATTCCTGCTAAGTTGTGGGTGCAACAGAGAGAAGAAAAAAAAAAAGAATTTGAGAAGAGACATTCCCTCCACCGGCTGCATTTTGTTTTTCACACTGTTACATGAAACATAAGCGCACACTGCCACCAAAGTATGGCTCCTAAGGGCTGCACTGGCAAAAAGGCAGCTAGTAAGCATTTCTGAAATCCAGCTCGTAGCCATTTCATGATACTGATCACCAGGTCTCATCTGAGAGACTGAATTTTAGGTCTCTCTCCAGAGACCCAATTTATAATAAAGAAGTTGACAGCAATTGTATTTACATAGTGGGATCCAAACTATTTCAAAGCAGTAATACTAGCAGGTGAGACTTCAGAACACACACAGGAGATAACATTTTTAGGATGAGAAAATTAGATGACCTAGGAAGTAAAACCCAGACAATACCAACTCCACAGTTAAATAAGCCTATCCCCCAAACAGCATTTGGTCATTAATATTTAAAAGGTGAGAGCGTGAGAAAAAAACATTTGGTAAACAGACGTGGCATTTTAAGTTGTCTATAGATTGGCAACCATTTATAAGCTAATTTAATCAAAAACATTTCCACATGATCTCATCAGTAGACTATCTGAACATAAATATTGTTGTTTCACTTTAAAATGTCACTTTTGTGGTGACCTTTGAATCCTGTGTGCCATCTGCTAATAAACATGTCTGAAGACGTGCAACCCTGGACCTTCAGCTCTTGTTCATGTATTAATCTTCTAGACAAGCCCCGCATCTGGGAGAGAAAGCGGACAATAACCAGACCCACCCGGGCTCCATCGCTCAGGACTGCAAGAAATCAAAGCCGGTCATCTAGCAGCTCCCAGAACCACGGCTGCCACCGCATCCTTATAAACCTGTCAGCACGCATGAGGGTGTCTGTGTTCAAGGAAATGAATGACTAATACCATTATTTGAGTCTTATGTGAAGACAACACTATTCTAACACAAGAGATAATATACATAGTACTGTTTATTCAACTGGGGAAAAATAAAACTTTGAGCATTTCCCTTGCAACTTGAGATCAGATCATAACTCATTTGCCCAGAGGCAGCAGAAATCTGATCCTGCTACTGGAGCTTAAAATAACAATTAATGAAAAGTGTTAGAAACAGAGGTAAAATTTTCAAGTGATTAATAGAGAAATCGGGTTTGGTTCTGTTGTTAGGATTGTTCTGTCGTGGCCCTTGTGTTCAGTTATATTCTCTTTCTTTTTAAATAATGCTTGATGATTCAAAGATTAACCAGTGACGTGCTGTGGAATGTGATGGTCGTTGTCTTCATATGGAGTCACACGGTTTTTCTTCTTATGCGGATATTTGTCATCTTCATCCTATATCAATATGAATGACTTTAAGGCACACTACGCAAAGGTGAATGCAAACAAACATGGTTTAAATCTGGTCAGACATTTGATTAAAAACATGAAATCATGTTAGAAACAACTAGTTTCAATATACTCCAGGAATTAAAAACAAAAAACAATTGTGGGTTTTGAGCTCCATAATACTATTAACCACTAAGGAGGCGTCTTGCCTCTGCAAACCATTTCTCAAGATTCCACGTTCTGTTATGGGAATTGCACCCACCCCATCCGTGTGTTGTATCCACTCACTGTTGCATCAAGACTGGTTTTAATGACTGCCTCTGGACTTGGGACAGTGAGTAGGATCAAAACAAATAATGTATATGGCGGGGAAGGGAAAGCCCGCTGGAGGAGCTGTGAAAGTCTTGCCAGCTTGTAGCCAGCCACGCTCTGGACCAGCATGTTGGAATCCAGTGTGGAGCAAATGCAGTAAAAACGTGGTTGGTTTCTGTGTGAAGTGTTGTAATTGTTCTTTCGTGCCCTCGCTCTCGCCTCTCAAATACCACCTCAGGGAAACCCATCCCGAAGGCCACCACCCGACCTCGTCATCCTGCACAGTCATGGCCACAGGGTCCAGGCCCCAGGCTCCCTGGGCCACTGGCCATATCTGCGAAACTGCAGAGCCACCTCCTAGGTGACTGTCGCTGGGCTCCTGAGCCGCCAACGTCATCTTACTGTTGACGCTTTCTCCTTAGTGACTTGCAAACGTTGTGCAATGAGAAAACACTATATGGTCTAATTGCTCAGCCCCACATGACAATAGGAATATAATTATGTAAGATCTTACAAGCCAAACCACCACAAATCATGATCTGGCTGACTCACACGCGACTGGAGAGTAAACAAACAGCAACATAAGGAAATAACTCTAGGGTTGTTTCTAATGATTCCCATGTGGGGAAGTCCAGCGGTATTGGGAGGGCTGGGTGCCCTTGGAGGAAATAGGTTGTGTTACATAAAGCTGGGTCCTTTTGGAAATAACAGCACATTTATAAAGTGGGACTTCAGGTAGGTGAGCCAGTTGAACAGTAAGCCCTGTTGCCTAACACAGGGTGCAGAGGGCCCTAAACCATTCCCTCAGAATGGGACGTGCCCTTTCTCCCACTAGGCCTTGGCTACCTGAGGTGTGGGCCCTTGGAGGGGTGGGGGATAGGTCAGTAGGCCCTACTTCAGACAGGGTCTTTAAAGAGATCTTCAGTTATCCAAAGGCAATAAACCCAGACCACCTCCCATGCCCACAGTCTGAACAACACCAAGGCTGTCAGGGATGTGGGACGGGGATGAACCCAGGGGACAAAGCTAATCAGTTCTCACAACCCAGGTATCTGAAGCATTTGCCTCTTGAGCTGTCCAACAGGAGTCATCCTCAGAGCTGGTGTAACCCTGAACACGCCACAGTGGGTGGGGGGGTGGCAAAGGGGTGTGAATTTGCATAAGATCTCAAGTTTAGTAATAGGATATTTATCCAAAATTCCATCGTCTCAGGCAGCTGGCAGAGCCTAGGAAGGCCTTTGGCTATTTTCCTGGAACAGCAGCACTTGCTGGGACCCTTTCGGGTTTTCTTTGGGTTCCATTATTAGCAAAGTTGATGGTGAGTCTGCAGTCCCTTGCAGGGACCTGCTATGATGCTCGGTTCCAAAGCACAATGTTATGTATCATTAGAGGGGAAACCATTAAGTAGATTTATTGAAATAATGTTTCTTCAGCATAAGGAGATCTTTTTGATGAAAAATGGAACTCATTATTCTTTAAAGGACACAGATTGACTTATCTCCTTTATCAATTACAGTGTCTGCTTTCAGCTTTTCTCAATCAGCAAGGGGCTTTGTGTCACTTCCCAGTGCTGAGGCCAATGTGTTTTATTAAAGAGTTTGTTTTTACATTTTAATTGGAAATACAATATTGGCCTTTGGAACTCTGACCATCCCTTTCCAGCATGACTTGCCGAAGATCAATGGTGAGACACCACTGAGTAGGCTGTGACAAGGACCTTGGTCCTTCTCCCGGGCTGACCTCTCTGAGTTGTCCTAGTATTCTCCTCCCCAGCACACATTCTCAACAGTGATATATTTTTTGACAGCTTCAACCAATTTCTTGCACCATAAAATAAAGATAGATTAATGAAAAAATTACCTTATTATACAGAGGTTTGTAGGACTCCTAGTGACCTAGGAAAAGTGGTCCAGACCAATTGATTGGTGTTTAAGTCCTGCTACCTGTGAGTTATCACTGAAACTGCCCAGAATTTGTTCTGTGCCTCCTAATTTCCAAAGGCCATTTGTTATCATTATGGCCAAGAATCACAGAACACCTAACAGTTTTGTTCACAGAGCTAATAAGTTGCTAATGACAAAATCATAGGAGAATTTGTCTTTGAGTCTCCCCCAACCTAACCCAAAAACAACAGAGATACCTGATAAATGTATAAATGATACATTGAACATGTCTCAATGAACAAAAGAGTGATATATCAAAGGAATGGATAAACTTGTTGAAATAAATTTTAAATCTCAAAGTTTAACATGACCTAGAGATAGGCATTCATGATAATACATAGCATTGCTGTTGATAGGCTTATTGAGTCCAAAAAATCCCTCACTTCAGAGGACGTTGGATCACTGGAAACCCCCATCCTGTCCCTAGCCCCCATTTCTGCATTTATATCCCTTCCCTAGGCTAGCAGATTTAATTCCAATTCCCCCCTGCAAATATATCCATGTATTTCCCCAATCACAGATATATGTCTCATAAAATGGACATTGTAATATCTGGTTCAAAGCAAAGACTTCTTTAGCCATTGAACCCCACTGTCTGTTTCTGGGAGATGCCACCCAAGTTCCATCTCATCCTTTCAAGACTCATTTAGCCATTACCTTGTTGGAGAACCTTCCCTTTTATGTTCAAACTTCTTACTATAACTAAAAGCTCCCTTGAGTGGATCCCCAGCACACTCTGATGCATGCTGGAATGCAGAAAATAAACAAACAAATGAAAGAACTCTGCCCTGAAGAACCCACACTCTAGCTAGAGGGAAACAAGGAAATGAATCTGGATCGCTGAGCATTCAGTTCGCAGACCCATGGCACTGGAGCAAGTTGCTCTCTGCTTGTGTTTCTCCCTCAGTCACTTACACCTTCTCTACTCATCTTGCTGTGCTTTGGGCACAGGGGTATATTTGGTGACACTGTCAAAAAGCCATGGTCTGCTTTCACTCTAGTCGTTTATCTTACCTCACCTCCACCCACACCCTGCAAAGTCCACTGGGCGCCTCCAAACCCAACCCCAAATATACATGCCCAAGGCAAACCTCTTTAAGCTCACTTACACTCAGGAGGCTGATGAGCTAAATGTATTCCTCATAGTATCTCCTTCATATGGTAAGTATACAATTACTTGGCTGAAAAGATGAGCAACATTAAAAACTCTGCCATGATGGATTTGCCAGTCTAACCAAATCAGTGGTGACCTGGATGCATGGACATGGACAGAGAAGTCTGATCTATTGGATGGAGCCTCCTGCCTGGGAATAAACTTCTAGTTCTACTTCTGTTAATGTGTAGCTTTGTTGAAATTATTTAACGTCTTCGTGTTTCAGGTTTTCGTCCAAAATGATAGGGATAAGAATATGCATGAATATATGGCCTATATTTAAAGTGCCCAAGTTGTGAAAGTAAATACAGTATTTTGACCAAAGTCAGTGGATATTAGGGAAAGAGCCATGGTCTAGGAGTCAAGAGTCTAGAGACCTGGTTCAGACACAGATGTGACCTTGGCAAGGGATTTAGCCTTTCTGGCCTCAGTTTCCACATCTATAAAATGGTGGCCCATAAGAGCATTGCAGCTGTAAATTTATACGATTAGTCCCTCTTTTACAAGTGGTATGCTTAAATTCAAATTTTGTGTCTAATGTATGAATTTTTTTAAACCAAATATCTGCAAGGAAAATACCACTCATGTCAATTAAGATTATTTGGTTGTAAATTATAAAAACCTATTCCAACCAGCAATGGGAAATTTGTTAAAGGGGTGTTTCACAGAACCTAAGGGCAGAAATGCAGACAGGAACTGGAGCCAGGAAGTAGAAGGCTGTGGGGAAAACCAGGAAGCTCTCCTTCTCCCTCGCTCT
This sequence comes from Manis pentadactyla, assembly GCF_030020395.1. NCBI lineage: Eukaryota > Metazoa > Chordata > Mammalia > Pholidota > Manidae > Manis > Manis pentadactyla. The sequence continues at coordinate 64,025,812 of NC_080021.1, forward strand.
CAACTCCCCACCTCCCTCTGAATGTCTGAATCATTTTCTCTCTTTCCACACTAGCTCCTGATTCTCAAGTACACATATCAGAGAACATGGCTACCAATAGAAACCAATGTTATAGCCACCTGAAGAAACACTAAATCTCTCTTTTGATTTCATTCCTAAAGTCACAGGAAGGATCCCCTGATTGGCCCACCTTGGGCCAGGTGTTCGCCCAGGGGCTCCCAGTGTACAACCATCTGGAGCAGAGCAGAGCAGTCATCTGAGAAGAATCACTGTTTTGTGAGACAGCCCAGTAGGTTTTTGCCTCAACTGTTTCCCAGGAGGCAAGGCTCATTATAAACATGTGCTAGTTCTTACTTTCAATGTAAATAGTGAAGCTTAAAGACTTGAGTAACAGTCTCCCAAACGTCATAGATTGGTCTCAGATTTGTGAAGGTTGTACTGTTCTGTTTGGTTTTGTTTAATCCTTTCAATATTCAGTTTCAAGAGTCTGATGAACCACAAAGCTATCATGAATGAGTCATAAACCTACCTAGGAGAAAAAAATAAAAGCTTTGCAGTGATCCCAGATCAGAATATTTTTAAAAGTCTCCTTCAGTATGAGTAATGAGAAATTTAGGCAGTAGAGTGGTCATTCATCCTCGGTGATTTCTATAGAACCAGAACACCAACAGCCACGTTCCTGGTTTTGTTATCCTGAGTGGATTTTAACTGTAAGGGAATTTCTGACTCTTGACAACTGAAGTAGTAGAAATGGAGGCAATCTTGGTCTAGTTTTCTTTCCAACTTTACTCATAAGTTTTCAAGGGAGCCCGAAGAAAGGAGGAGAGATTTTTTAAGTGGGTGGGAGGAGGCAGAAAGTAGAAAGAATCAGAAATTTGGACTCAAAAGTAAAGTGGGTGAGGAAGCTAAGTTACACTAGAGAAGACTGAGGAAATGGGAAGCTCTGGGAAAGGTATCTGAGACTGGAACAGACGACGCGTTCCCTGCAGGTAAGTGTCTGAATGCCTGCACTTTACCTTCAGAAATTGGGTGGTCAAAATCTTCTGTGTCCTCTTAAGCCTGACCCTAAATCTTCCACATGGGTAGTAGTTTTCCAGAAACTACTCGTCCTTCATCCTCCTCTGACTGCAGGAGAACTAGATTCCTCCTCACCAGTTCAAGATGGTTATCGAGCTCCCAGCTTTGGCAAAGACCAGGACTTGATGCGAATGCCAAGGAGAATTTAGCCGATGGGTTATCTCTGATATCAGGGAAGGTAAGAACTCTTTTTTTGGCCTGGAACTAGAGTTGCTTCCACAATCATCACTACATAACACACAACGGCTGTTCAAGTGTTCAGTTCCACTATAGCCACTGCCTCTGTCTTAGGAGAAGAAAACACCACTACCCTGAAAATGTCTGGTTAAACATATCTGACCTAAATTCTATCAGTCAATCAGCAAATGTGAGTTGAGTTTCCACCCTTGAGTTAGTCATTGTGAGGAGCCAAGTGCAGCTTACAGCAAGCTACTTCACTCTCAAAAAAGCTTCCAGTGCAACTGGGAAGATAAAATGGCAGTAAGATACTAAGAGAAGATGTAAGAAGACAGAAATAGATACACTTCATTAGGAATTGGTTTCAGTTTCTCCTGCTCCCACAGTGGGGAAACTCAGACCAATGACCCAGGTTTTCATGTTTACAAGAATGTCTACTCCTGATTCTTGCTTCCCTTAATCTGGTGACCTGGGGTGGCCAACCCATAACCAAGATGTCGTAGGAGCCCAGTTTTCATTTTCCCTTTACTAGGGTAAATCCCTCTGATGGCTGATTCTTTATGAGCCACCATCCCCTCCACAGTCACCACCTACACCAGCAGCCACCTTCCCAACCACTGATGTATAATCCTGATCTACCTTTGACCAAGAAAGCAATGTTGGATATGGTTAAAAGTTAGGATTTTGGAGTGAGATTGCCTGTTTTCAATTCTTGGATTTTCCACTAACTCCATATATGTGCTTCAGTAAGTTACCTTAACTTCTCCAAGTCTCACTTTGTTCAACTATAAAGTGAGGATGGCAGTGTGTGGGTTAAATAAGTTAATTTTATGAGTTAATACGTGTAAAGTGTTTTGAACTATATGTGGCACACAGTAAGTACTCAATAAACATGGATTATTATTGACCAAGAGCCAATCAATGAATTAATCAATAATTATTGATCACCTACTGTGTGCCAGATACTATAACTAATTGCTGAGAAGAGAAAGAGGCTGAGATGAATAAAACAGCACTATTTTGCTTGACGGACTTTCAGTTTTCTTAAAGATACAATAAAACATGTATACAAATAAGTATTATCTCAGATTGAATGTTCTCAGAGACCTGGGCAGGAAGCATCTACAGAAGCTCCTCTGGGCTACGTAAACAATAGAACCATCTTGAGATGCCTTCTCCACGAAACCAAATATCTATGGCTTCTAATGCCTCTTGGGACTTGTTCAGTGAGAATGACTCACAGGTCAGAGAATTGTTTCTGAGAAAGGGATTACACATCTCCACTCACCTCATGCTGTACCTCTTGCTCTAGGATCCTCAGGGAACTAGAGGAAGATGGCAGAAGAAACCTAACAATGAAGAAAGGTACACCTAGCAGAAGTCAGGGAAATGAAAGCTGGTGAGGGGCCTTGGAAATAGCAGACCCAAGTTGGGCTAAATTTTTGCTGTTATATAAGTTTCTTGGAGGTAAAGAGAAAGAACTATAGATAGCTCTGTCCCTCCTAGCCAGTATGGAAAAGGAAGCTTACCTTTTCTGTTCTATCTGGTTACAAATATGCTAGCACTACAATGATTGTTTTACTTTTGTCCTTAGTATACCACCATGAGAAAGAGAAGGAGAGGCACGGGAAGTCCCTTGTAGTGGTTAATATAAGTTGTTTACAATGAAGTTGAGGTAATGAGCCTCTGAATGAGGGCAGTAGAAGTAGGGAGGGAGAACAGGAAACATAGAGAAGGTAGACTCAACAGGCCCTGATCACCAAAAAGATGTAGGGGTGGAGAGAGAAGGAGGCCATCCAGCCTGGCCCCAGTGCTCTGGCTTGGGGATCTGGCTAATTGGCAGCACCACTAACTAAGATAGGGTAGGGCAAGTTGCTAATGAGCTCAATTCTGGACTTGTCAAATCTGATGTGCCTGCAGGACATCCAAAGAAAGATCTTCAGGTGGTAACTGAGGATATACTATCAAAGATCAGGAGAGATATCTAAGTCGAAGAGAAGGTATTCGTGAGCAATAGGCACATGGGTGGTAATCAGTGATACATAAATTAGTGAGACCCTACAGAGAGATCGTGTAGAATAAGAGAAGAGCAAAAGACCAAGGGCAAATATTTAGGAAGTAGGAGTAGGCTGAGAAAAAGGAACTCATGCAGGAGTCTGAGAAGAAAGGGAAATAGTAAGAAAAGGATGGCCAGGGGAGGATGGGATTGTCAAGAATGTCCATTGTCACAGTGAAAAAGTGAGTGAACAAGAAAAGAGGGGGAAAGAGCTCACAAGACCTGGCATCAGGAGGTCATGGATGACCCTGGAGAGTCTTGTTAAGGAAAGAGAAGGAGGAAGATGCAAAGAAAGGTAGGCTGAGTCTCTTTCTGAAGGGCTAGGTAGATCCTCAAGCAACATCCTAAGTCCATTGTCTTCTAGATACTTGGTATCCTACTACACTAAATTTAAAGACTATAAATTGGCACATTTTTTCTAGAGAATAATTTTGCAATGTGTATTCAGATATTTAGTGAAGAAAGGATGCTGTTATCAGTAATCTGCTCAATCACGGCCTAGAGATGGTACCGCTTGGGTGCTGTCTGAGCAATAAAGGAGGCAGTGCCCATAGAAACTTGCAAATGCATGAGTATCAATAGGATAAGAATGCTCGCCCATGACCTGTGATCGGGGAGCATGTTGGCTGCCTCTGAAGATGGAGGAACTGCAGATAGGCAATGGGTACCCAGCTTATAGATGCTGCCACACAAAGGTGTTCCGAATTGAATGCCACTTCCCACCTTGGCTGTAAGTTGTCCATTGTTCTGGTACGCTTGTGCTCTTAGCTCTACCTGCTGTTATTTGCCTTCTGAGGAAAGGGCTTCTACTTTAAGAGAAAAGCCATGAAGCAGAGGATATTGGTTTAAATTCCATTGGAAATCAGCCTTTTGTAGGGTTCCTTGGCAAGGGCTATGTAGGGAACCAAGGTTGTGAGGATAGAGGGTATGTGGGCACAGACTGGGAAATGCTAACTTATGTAGAAAGGCTGTAATTGGGTTTTAGTGGTGAGTTAAGGGTAGCTATAAACTGTGTCTCTTCCTATTAAGAAGTGGAGTTCATTGCCCCTCCCCTTGAATCTGGGCTGGCCCTGTAATTGCAAAATCAGTAGATTCGTGTGGAACTGATATTGTGCCAGTTCCACGCCTACCATTCTGGTCTGGCCTCCTGCTTCCTCCCTGTTGGGCCACTCCCTTCTATGACTCTTATTTTTGGAACCCCGCCACCATGCTGTGAGAAACCCAAGCCACATGGAGAGACCACACTGTAGGCACTTCTGTCAACAGCCTTAGCTGAGCGCTGAGCCTTAGCTGAATCGGCTCCCAACATCAATTGACAGCCACAGGAATGGACCATCTTGGATGTTCCAGCCCAATAAAGTCTCAGATGACCACAACCTTAGCCATCATCACATGGAGGAGTACCACCCAGCTGTGCAACCAGTCCACAGAACTGTGAGAAATGAGACAAGAGTTGCTATTTTCTGTCACTGTATTTGGTGATGGTTTGTTATGTAGCAGGAGATAACAGTTTTCATTCATGGATTCCACTGACTGAGCCCAACTGCTGGAGTAAACTGGCAAAAGCAGACCCTAAATTACCCATTTGCTTCCATCTCTACTATACCAAATTCTCCCACAGTCCTTACAAGTAGCAGTGCAGGGTTGGAACTCCCTTTTGCCCCTCTCCGTCCCCTTGTGGTAGGTGCATAGAGTGGAGCGAGTGTCTCAGACGTGGGCTGAGGCATAGGGGGACTAGGAAACCCAACTGGAGAAGAGGGGACCTTCTCCAAATGGGTGAGCAGAGCCACTTGGGGCTGGGGCCATTTTTACACAGGTGGCTAAACACAGCATTCATATTTTTTTCTAGTTAGTGTCCATAGGAGAGGGCCAACTGCCAACTCTAGGTGGTCCCAAATGCCAAAGTGCCCATTCTTTTTTGCATGGAAGTCTAATTTTAGTTACATGATATGACACATCATCACAATAACTGTGATTGTGGCTTTATTCAGCATCCCTGACACACGTCTTCCAGGACCCCAGTCCACATGAGCCCTGCTCAGCCCTGCAGCCTACTTCAAACCCTCTGACATGGAGCTTGAGCTCCAGGGAACTATAACGACCTGTCTCATGCTTCTTCGCTATTGTTTCATCTGTGTTAGCTTTTCCTCAAAATTTCAGTCAGAAGCTCCTCCAGGGCAGAGGCTAGAATGCATTTTGGATTCTGGACCTTGGTAAGCAGATGAGGAAAGGATGACAAAAACCTGAAGCACACTGCTTTTCGTCTTACAGGAACAATGCCAGTTCAATGGGAGAGTGTGGTCCTGCTTGAAACAAGAGTGTCTCAGAAAGTTCTGGGTCAAAACCATCCTGGCCAAAGTTCCACTTTTCTTACTAGGTTGTGATACTTATAAATAAGCATACTTAGACTCTTCAACTCAAATGAATTCACTTGTAAGAGATGAAATTTGCTTAAAGCTCACACTACTGTTTTAATTCTTTGTATTTCAGATTTAAAGTAATTTCTAGCATAATGGTCATATTGTTTTCATATTGTCTAGAATATAAATGATAGCAGAAAGATCCCATTACTAGGAAAAAGTAAAATTAAATATTTAATTTAAAAAATTAATTTAAAATAAAAACAAGGTGGTCTGTGGTGAGTTATCGAGTATGGAATTAATTTCACATCCAGGTTTGGATGATCTCATAAATTGTTCTTTTGGTTGGCAATTTCACCCTAGCCTGCTAGATTGAATTATTTCCTTGTAATTCATACCCCCTGGGTAGTCCGTAATGAAGAACACATTGTCTCGCTTGGCTAGACAATGGGTGTTAGGAGGACAGATGCCCACCGTTGTCTGAGAGCCTTCAGCGCAGAGTTCAGCCACTCATCCTTGACAGACAACTGGTGATATTGTCACTGGTGCATTGTTGTGATATCAGGTCGCAGGGGGCAGGACAGATTCAGCCAGTGTGACATGGGTGTGTTTACACTGTGAGATCTGTTTCAATTTGGTCCAACACCAATAGAAAAATGGGATGCCCCAAACTTCTGTGGCATCTCAGAGAGACAGAGGCTCTAGACACCAATCATACAGACCCCCAACTACAGAGCGATGGCTTTTGTGATCTCCTGCAGAGAAGCAGCCCTCATATACTTGGAGGACAAAAAGAGCTTCCTTGGGGCAAAGTTCTCAGATCCTTCAAATCCAGTGGACAGGAACAGACATTCAGGAGAATGAACTTCTAGAAATAAAAGGCATAACCAAGGCATCTCCTTCTGACTCTGCAACAAAGCACCCTCCAGAGCTGCATCCTTTTTCTCCTAGATGTGAGCAGGGGTCAAATTCTACTCACCCAGCCTAGAGCCAAGCCCTCTGAAAGTTGGCCTCGAACCCCCATGTCACAGAGTTAAGCTCACTGCACTCATATCATTTGCTCCCTCTCAAATTTGCAAATAAAAATGCCTTTTAAGATCTATTGCTCTGTCAAAGACTGTGGAAGCTGATCTAGAAACTTCCCTTGCAGCCAAAAGCTGCAACTCTGCCTCTTCCTCCAGCACCAACGGCCGCCTCTGCAGACCGGCAGGGCCTGCACCACCAGCTCACTCACAGCTGGCTGGAAGAGGGCTGTGCTCTCTGCTCTCCTAGGCTGCCCGTGCTGGACAGTGAGGTGCCTCTGGATTTGATCTGGGACCTGTCAGTACAGGCCCCTGAGAATTCCTTTAACCAGCACTGGAGAAACCCAAACTTTATTCAGAGAAAAGTGTTCCACAGTGTTCCACCGCTGCTATTCACAGGGTGACCAACCTTCTCAGTTTGCCCAGGACAGGAGTTCCCCATCACGTGGGACTTTAAGGGCTACGGTGGGAAATGCCAAGCACACTGGACAGTCAGCCTCCTGTGCCACCAGCATGCAGACTCTAGGAGCTCGAGGCTTCCTGCAGTGCTGTGCAGGCTGCCTCCTAGCTGTGTGCTGCCTGGCCCCCTGGCACCTTTAGGCAACTGTTCTCTCACCATCCAGCACACCTAAGTGTGAGAGTGTTCCCCTGGTGCTTACTTGTGCCCTTTCAGCAATCCCTGTCCCCTACTACCAAAGAAAAAGGAATCATGTGCCAAGGCCCACAAGAGCTAGGCCACCCCACCGCTGCGCTCCTCTGCCTCTCACAGGGCGCATCTCCTCGGGGCGGCCCCCTTTGTCATCTCAAACGGAGGCCGCTTTGGAGCTCCGGCAACCCGAGAGTGTTGTAAGATCCACAAGAGCTGGTCAACAGATTTTTCCCTGCCTGAGGCCATCTGAATGTCTTTATAGGATTCTGAGTCAGAGACCTAAGCTTCATGGAGGACAGCGCCTTGGCTAAGTCTGGAAAAGATACACAGATTATAAAGAGCAGGGACATTTGTTTTTGTCAGGAGACAGTTTGTCTCCTACCAAGAAATAATGTAAAACGCAGGAAATACTCTGTCTTGCCACGTGGGAGCCCTGAGCCGCTGCCAGCTCATTTGGAGCATGTTTCACGGACCAGGACACTGAGGATGGAGCATGAGACTGAAGGTGCTCTCAGCCCAAATCCCACCTTCCTCACCTCCAGACCTCAAGGCAGCCTGGGGCAGAGAGCAGGGCACCCAAAGGCACAAACTGGGGCACTTAAGAAGCAGTAAGAGTGACCACTTCAATCTAGGACAAGAGCTTCCCTGCTCTGCACATTTCTTGTGAAGCTTATCCATCTAACTGAAAACTAAAAAGTAGAACTGGAATGTCACTAGAGTAGGGTGGGAATGACCTCGATAATCTGCAGCTGGAAATTCTTTGGAACTTAATATTCCACAGTTGTGTCTGGATGTTTGGAGTACTGTTTGGGGGCTAAAATTACCAATAACCCAGCTCACTGAGCCCCAGAAGAGGAAGGAGGAGAACCTTTTAAAACCTGAAATTCTGTTGTTTCATAGTCAAGGACCTGAGCCACAAGCGTCCTGCAGCCTCCTCTCCCCAGGCCCTTGTACTCCAGGCTAACTGGTTTTCTCTGTCTCCTGGTTGCACCTGGCCCAGTCCTGCCCCCATGTTTTCCTCACTGCCTCCTGTCCAACATGTCCTTCCCTCCCCTTTCCCAACTCACACACTCTTCCAGGTGAGCTCACATCTCGCCTCCTGCACGAAACCCTCCTTGATGCTCCAGCCTCTGCTGCCTAAACACATGGCGCCCGGCGCTACCTGGTTCATTCATTTGTCCTCGGCAGACAGGCAGCACGGTGTCCCACACTGTCATTTAAATGGCCCCATGTGCATATCTGTTGCCCTCACTGGACTGCAAACTCTTTGAGGGCCAGGTCTGTCTTTTGTTTCCTGGACATATCCAGCCAGATCTGGGCCATAGGAGAAACTCAGCTGTGATCACTGATATCATTTGGTCAAAGGGAATCCTGATCAAAACCAGGTGACAAGGGCATCTGCTCTGTGATAGTGCTTCCACCCCTCAGTGTCTCCCCAAGAGAAATGAACACCAAAATACCTGTATAAGAATGCTCACAGCGGCTTGATTTGTAAATCACCAAAAACTGTCAACAGCCAACATGCCCATCAATGGGAAATCAGATAAACATAATACAAAAGATCATGCAAATTCATCATTTGGATGAATCTCAAATGCATTATTTTGAGTGAAGCCTTGTATAAAATAGTCCATGCTGCATGATTCTATTTATGATGACATTTTGGAACAGGTAAACTCATTCATGGTTTAGATGGGAAAACTCTCAGAATAGTGCTTGCTTCTGGAGGGCAGAAAGGAGGGACTGGCTGGGAAAGAGGCACGAGGGAACTCTCTCAGGTGATGGTGACTCTGAATCTCAAAAAGGGTTTGGGTTGCCCAGGTGTGTGCGTTTGTCAAGCTTCAAAACTATAGCCTTAAGATTTCAGTATTTCATTGAAGGTAAATTTTTATCTCACAATCAACTTTAACAAATGTTGATTATTAAGTATGTGCACATTGAAGAGAAGTGTACTGATGCCTGCAATTTATTTTGAAGTGCATCAGAAAAGAAAATGTATTGATGGCTGGAGAGAGAAATGGTTGGACGGATAGATGATGAAAGCAACATAGTAAAATAGAGCACAACAAAACTAAACAGCCAGTGCCGACCGCTGCCCAAGCCACTGCACTGGCCTTTAGCCCTGCCTGTGCAGAGGAGAGGAGCTGGAAGGGTGGACACCTCCTCTGATGGGGCAGTAAGGGAGGAGGTGGTGTCCCTGGGGGCCAGCATGTTTCTGGGGAGCCAGGATGGGGTGGTGAGGTGTAGCAGAAGTGAGCAGTGAAGCTGGCCAGGGAGGGTAGAGTGAGGAAGAGGCCAGCTGGGGGACTGACTGGGAGCAACATGGCTTGAGGCTTTGATCTCCAGCCACAGCCCAAAGGGCGGCACTGTCCTTGGCGCCCACTAGGTACAAAGGAATGTTGAGTGAATGGCAGGCTGGCGGAGCTCACCATTGCTGGGCCTACAGCCCTTGAAGTCCAAAGTCAAATTCATGGTTCAAAGGACTATCTTTTCTTAGGAAACACTGATAATCCAAACCACATCTAACCTCATTCTTCCCTTTGATAGGGTAACTGGGCTGGTAGATCAGAGGAGAGCAATAGCTTCAGTCCATCTGGATTTCAGCAGAGGGTGCAAACCGGCAGCCCTCGGGCTGGATCCAGCCCACAGATGTGTTACGTGTTTTGTTTGGCCTCCCAGAGGGTTGTGTTTTTTTTAGTTTAATTTAGTTGCCAAGATTTTAGAATCACACAAGATCTGGATTGTCTGCATCTCTCAAAACACTGGAAGATCCAGCAACCAGGGGCCTACATGGCAAAAGGTGGCAGGAGTGAGTGCAGCCACCCCTCAGAGGCCTGGCCCTCAGCCACTCCTGTCCGCCAGCCACTATCTGACAGGCGTGGGCCCTCCAACCCCTGCATGTCCTGCCGCCTGTGGAGATGAGAGAGAGAGAAGTTGGGGTTGGCTGACAGTAACACTAAACTAACCTTCATGCAATAAACATTCACTGAGCACCTATTAAGTATGTTTGGTTCTAGGGACATGATAGAGAACAAAATGACTCAGTCCCTTCTCTAAAGGAACTTAGTTCTAGAAGAGGACATGATCCAAAAGACAGATATGAAAACAAAACAAAAAAAATAATCACAACTTGTGGTAATTGTTTGTTACAAAGGGACGAGAGGAAAGAGGAGATAATAGAGCATCCCTCGGAGTGGGGAGGGCCTGCCTTTGATAAGGCGATGGGATTGCATTTTTAAGCTGAGTCCTGAAAGATGAGGTGATTTGGGGAGATTGTTGAGGCAGATGAAAGGCCTTAGGTGGGGAAGAGTTTCGGGTTCCTCTAGCAGCTGAGAGCAGCCTGGCATTTGGAAGCAAAGGGAGCAAGATAAGGTAGGAAGGTGGGCAGGGGTGGGAATTATAAAACAAGTAAAGAGTTGAAATTTTATTCTGGGTGCAATGAGAAGCCATTGAAGGTTTGGGGCAAGAGACAGACACAATCAGTTTATATTTCATAAAGTCAGTTTGCTGGCAGTAAGGAAGGAAGGGGAACCAGCCAAAGGTCTCACTAGGAGGCCATTGCAGGGGCAGGTAAGACATGGTAGTGGCTTGGCAGGTGGAGGAAAGAACAAGATTCAAGTGCATTTTGGAGGAAGTAAATTCATAATTAGTCACAGTAGGAGGTAGCCTTGGAAATCCTATCAATGGCTGTATCAGATGCAAATACATAGAGGGATTTGTATAAAGATTGCCTAGGATAATAAAGCTCAATCTCAGCTTCTTCCAAAATGCAAGCAGCTTTCACATAAATTACAGCTTCCTTGGTCGTAGGATGTAACCTAAAGCAGTAAGCAGTTCAGTGTAAGTGGAAAATGTCTGAAAATGCACATAAATTTTGCATGCCAGTCTAGAATGTATCTGCATTTCATCTTATATTTAAAAGGTGCTAATGACATAGCATTGATAAGCAAACAAACAAGAAAAAAACCCCATATATTCCTCTCAGTGTCCCTGGCTAATACTCTCTTCCATAATTCTCAACCTTGGCTGCACATTGGAATCAACTGGGAAGTTTTAAAAACAGTGATGTCTGGGTTCCCCTCCCAGAGATTCTGACTCAGTTGTTCTGGCATGTGACCTGGGCATCTGGATTTTTAAAGCTCCCTGGTGACTGTAATGTGTAGACATGGTGGAGAACCACTCACTAAGCTAGGGCTGAGGTTCCTCAAGCATGGTTCCCAGACCAGCAGCAACGGTACAACCTAGAAACTTGTGAGAAATGTCATTTTCTTGGATCCCAGCCCAAATTTACTGAATCCAAAATTCTGGGCGTAGGGCCCAGCTAGCTGTTGTTTTTAAACAAGCGCCCCAGGTGATTCCGATGCCTGTTGAAGTTGGAGAATCATTCCTCTAGACTCTGTGCCTTTTGGTTTGAGAAGCTCAGATACGCAGTATTCCATCTGATCCTCACCTAGAGAGGTGAGATTGTCTTCTCCACCTGCCAGCTGGAGGTGGAGAAATTCGGTCAGTCAGTGGGAGACAAGAGACCCTAACCAGGTCTCCAGAAGGCAGAACGGTGTTTACAGTGACCTCTCCCCACTGTGCTGCCTCTCTCAGCTAATAGGTCTGATTCTGGGGCCTCCTTCTCAGGAAGTAGGCAGAGAGTCCTGGGCACTGGGCAGGGGGTAAACAGCAAACTTATTCTGTAAAGGGCCCAATAGTAAATAGCTCTGTGGATCACACTGTCGCTGTCAAAACTATTCATCTGGGCCATTGCTTCTTGAATGAGGCCAGAGACAATATGTAATTGAATGAGTGTGGCTGTGTGCCAATAAAACTTTATTTACAAGCATACATAGGTGGAGGGGCTGGATTTGGGTGTGGGACTAGGGTCCTGATCTGGAATAAGCTTCAGCCTAGTAAGCTGACTTGTGCCGGGCCTCCACTGAACACCTGCCCTTTATCTTCACATTCATTGTTCATGAAGCCCAGGAGGCCCTGCTGTGTAGTAGCTCAAGGCTGGGAAATAGTTCAGGGGAGACCCAGCTAGAGGAGGTGGGGATGGCTTTTCTGGCTTCTCTTCTTTACAGTGCCTTTGAGGGGTGTGGTTGGTAGGATCCCAAGGCCTGGGCAGGTCACCTAAGTGACAAGGTCAGCCAGGCTGTCCTCTGCTAGTCCTGCAGGAGCAGTGAGTGAGCCAGTGAGCTTACTATCCAAACCCAGTAGCTTATTCTTCTGGATATTATCTTCATGGAAAATTCTGGAAAATTATAAAGCCACTGAATACAGAAGGGAAAAAATAACTGAGTGAGATGAATAGCAAGAAAGAGCCATCAGAGGTGCCAGAGGGCAGGCTCTTGGCCTGTTAAAACACACTCAGTTTCAAACCCACAGAACAATTGCAGGAGTCAGGAGCTCTGCACACTTAACCCTATGATTTCTAAAAAATGAAATGCAGTTTGACAGGCAGAGGGCAATCCCTCAGGGAGTGATAAATTGTAGCATCATAGAATTTTTTCTTTATTTTAAAAAAAGTCTTAAAATATTTATTTTAAGTCTTAAAAAATTATATTTAATAGACACATATTAAATCACATATCTACATTATAAAGCTAAATGAAAACCTGTGAACCCATCACCCAGCCAAAGAACTAGGATGTTGCCAATAATGCATATACCTAATAATCTTTCCCCACTGGGAGCCCAGGCTTCCTCTCCAGAGGTGTCTTTATCCTGAATCTGGGGATATATATGTAATTATACATGATTATATTTGTATGTGTGCTTACCCAGCATATTGTTTACATTTGCTTGTTTTCAAGTTTTATAAAAATCATGCTATGATATGTTGTGTTCTGGAGGGGTGTTTTTTTCATGCTATATTTTTAAGATTTGTTGATATTGGATGTAATTGCAGTTCACTCATGTTCATGAATATATAATATTCCATTTCATAAATCTGCTGCAATTTATTTATCCATTCTTTTGTTGATATGCATATGCACAAAGAGAATTGCTGGTTAGTAGGACATGAAGATGTTGAGATTCTCAAAAGAAATTCCAAATTGTTTTAAAAAATGCTTGGGCCCATGTCTACTCCTACCAGTAATGTATAAGAGTTCCCATTACTCCACAATCTTTCTGACACAAGATATGTGTGTATACGCATGTGGGTATATACATGAAATTTTAATATATGCATTATATATGTGTATATATATTATTTGTTATAAAATATTTCAATCATATAAAGAAGTGGAGAATAGAATAATGTACCCCCATATATCTGTCAACCACCATCACTAATGATTAAATCATTGACAATCTTTTTTCACCAATACTCCCACATCCTAGATGTTATATCATTTTATTAATAAATATTACAGTATGTATATCTAAAAAATAAGGACTCTTTTAGAAGCGTAACCAAAGTGTAATTACCACACCTAGAAAATAACAATAATTCCTGATATCATCAGATATCCAAGAAGTGTTCAGGGCTCCCCAATTATCCATATTGTTTGAATCAACATTTAAATGAAACCCATACATTGCATGTGGGATTTGGTTGTTATGTTGCTTAATCTACATGTTCCCTCTCTCTTTCTTTCTCTCCCCAGCCCCTTATAATTTATTTGTTGATGATAGCACATGTGAGATCATTTTAAACTATTGGCCCAATTTCTAGATTAACTTCAGGACTTCTAATGTTTTCTAATTTTTCTTATCATATTTTATTTACATTTTTCCTATTATATATTTTGCTGTTAATTACATCATTTCTTCTGTTTTCAATATGCTTCCACAAAGCTATTTATAGTATTTTCTGATTATGTTTAAAATTTCTGCTCCATCCATTATGTCTCCCTGTAATTGCTTACATATTTTCTGGACTTCCCTTTTTTTCTTCTTGATAAGATGACAAGTGACAAGAAGTTTGTCACTTGGCTTGATTGATCTTCTCCATTATACCTTCTCTTTCTTATTTTATTTTTACTTTTATCATTCTTCTATCTTGTTACTGTTTATTTTGTTCTTCTCACTTATGAATTGGACACAACTTTCAGCTTTTCTTCTTTTTAATGCAAGTATTTAAGGTATAAATGTCTCTCTAAGTAAAGCTTTTACTGTATCTCACAAGATCTGACATGAGGTATTTTTATTCATATGTCCAGATTCCTGTATTTTTCATTTCTTTTTTACTTATCTTTTTGTTAATTGGTTTCTACCAATTTCAGTGAGGAGAAAGAAATACCAATTCTTTGATATCCGTTGAGTCTTGCATTATGAACAATAAATGATCAATTTGTGGGAATATTTCATATTCTTGAGAAGAAACTGTGTTCTCTGACATAACTTTCCATGCATCCCCATTAGAACATTGTTATTTGTGTTGTTCATAGCTTTTATATCTATACTAATATTTTGGTTGCTTGATCTATCAATATAAAGAAATGTGTTGAAATCTCCTAGTCTTATGGTAAATCTATAACCATATAATCTTTATTTTTATTTATTTATTTTTTTACATGTGGATAACCATATAATCTTATGGGGTTTTTTTTGGTATCATTAATATACAATTCTATGAGCAACATTATGGTTACTAGAGTCCCCCCATTATCAACTCCCCATCACATACTCCATTACAGTCACCATCCATCAGCATAGTAAGATGCTATAGAGTCACTACTTGTCTTCTCTGTGCTATACTACCTTCCCTTCCCTGTGCCCCCACTACATTATGTCTACTAATTGTAATGCCCCTTATTCCCCTTATCCCTCCCTTCCCACCCACCCTCTCCAGTCCCTTTCACCTTGGTGACTGTTAGTCCATTCTTGGGTTCTGTGAGTCTGCTGCTGTTTTGTTCCTTCAGTTTTTACTTTGTTCTTATACTCCACAGATAAGTGAAATCATCTAATACTTGTCTTTCTCTGCCTGGCTTATTTCACTGAGCATAATACTCTCTAGCTCCATCCATGTTGTTGCAAATGGTAGGACTTGTTTTCTTCTTATGGCTGAATAATATTCCATTGTGTATATGTACCACTTCTTCTTTATCCATTCATCTACTGATGGACACTTAGGTTGCTTCCATTTCTTGGCTATTGTAAATAGTGTTGTGATAAATGTAAGGGGGCATATGTCTTTTTCAAACTGGGCTCCTTCATTCTTAGGGTAAATTCCTAGGAGTGGAATTCCTGGGTCAAATGGTATTTCTATTTTGAGTTTTTTGAGGAACCTCCATACTGCTTTCCACAATGGTTGAACTAATTTACATTCCCACCAGCAGTGTAAGAGGGTTCCCCTTTGTTCACATCCTCACCAACATTTGTTGTTGTTTGTCTTTTGGATGTTGGCCATCCTAACTGGTGTGAGGTGATATCTCATTGTGGTTTTAATTTGCATTTCTCTGATGATTAGCAATGTGGAGTATTTCATGTGCCTGTTGGCCATCTGAATTTCTTCTTTAGAGAACTGTCTGTTCAGATCCTCTGCCCATTTTTTAATTGGATTATTTGCTTTATGTTTGTTGAGGTGTGTGAGTTCTTTGTATATTTTGGATGTCAATCCCTTATCAGATATGTCATTTATGAATATATTCTCCCATACTGTAAGATGCCTTTTTGTTCTACTTTATGTTTTTTTGAATAAGAAATTAATGAATTTTTGTTTTGTATATTTGAAGCTATCATTTATATACAAGTTTGGAAGTGCCCTATCTTCCTGATAAGCTGAATCATTATCATTATCATCTACACTCTAAAGTGGTTTTTGTCCTAAGTCTGTTATTAACATATATATGTAATTGAATGCCAGCTTTCTTTTGGTCAACATTGCCTGCTGTATCTTGTTCCATCCTTTTATTTAAAAAAAATACTGTGTTCTTTTGTTTTAGGTGTATCACTTGTAAACAACTTAAAACTGGATTTTATTTAATCCAGCTGACATGTCTTTTAGTTTAACTGATGAGTTTAATCCATTTTCTGTGATTATTGGTATATTTGGACTTGTTTCTCCATCTTACCTTTTTGTCTGTAATTTCTCATTTTCTATGCTTCTTTGTTCTCCTTTCTGAAATACATATATGATTAAGTATTTTACATCTTTTTCCTTTCTGGTTTTTATTTTCTCTACTACTTCAGAATTTATATATTCCTTTGCTATTTTAGTAGTTTCTCTTGGAATATTGCCATGCACATTTATCTTAACAAAGACTAAAGTTAAACTATGTTAATTACCTTCCCAAATTAATGCAAGTATCTTAGAATAGTTCCTTGCTGGTCATCTCCTCCTAACTTATATGCTTTTGTGGTCCAGGGTTCTGGTTCCTTTTTTTAACCTAACAAATTAAACATACTTACAACCACTTTACTATATTTTTACATGTTCTCCACCTTATTTTTTCAACATTCCTTTTATCTAAAATTCCTTCTGTTTAACTTTCTTTCTTACTGAAATACAATCCTTTATACTGAGATGTTTCTTGTTAAAGATCTGTGCAGTAGACCTTAATTTTATCTCATTCTTGAAAGATAATTTTGTTGGGTGCTCAACCATAAGTTTCAAGTTAATTTTTTTCAAACCTTTGAAGAGATTGTTCCACTGCCTTTTGACTTCTACTGTTGCTCTTATATACTATTATTCTGATTGTTTTGTTTTGTTTTGTTTTTTTGGTGAACAATCTGTTTTTCTCTGATTGATGTTAAGACCTCCTATTTGTCTTTGGTGTTCTACTGTTTCATTATTGTGACAAGGTGTGGATTTCTTGCTGTTTTCCCAAATTTTATATGGAAAAAATTTAGGTTTAAAGAAAACTTGAACATTAGCATAACAAACATGTATTTACCCTTCATCTATTTTCATTCAATATTTTGATGCATTTGTTTTACCTCCATCTCTCTATTTTTCTGAGCCATTTGAAAATGTTACAGAATCATAAGACTTCATCTCTAAATATTTCAGTAGGCATATCTTAAGGCAGACTTTCTCTTCTATAGTTATATACTCTTATCACACCTACAAAACTGACCAATTCCATAATATTATCTAATATTTAGCCCATATTCAAATTTACACAAATGGCACCAAATTTCTTTAATAGTTTTTGTTTTAGATCCAATATCTAAACAAGAATCATTCTTTTGTATTTGGTTGTTATGTTTCTTTGATCTCTAACTGTTTAACAGCTTACTGAGGTATGTTTTATATGCCACAAAGTTCATCCATTGTAAGTATATAGTTTGATGTATGTAAATGTTATCAGTTAAGTAACCATCACCACAACCAAATATTAGAACATTCCCATTATCTCTAAAAGTTCCTTCATGATTCTTTCAGCCAATCTTAGCTTCCAGTCCAAGTCCCAGGCAACCACTGATCTACTTTGTATATCCATAGATATGTCTTCATAGTTTGTGTATCCATAGTTTTGTCTAGTATGTTCTTGGAGTTCATACAGGTTGTTGCATGTTGGGGAAGCTGCCAAAATGCAGCCTGTCACCCTTCCCCCAGGTTGTCCAATCAGTGCCTTGGGCCTAGAACATTCCATTATTTGGAAGTCAGGTGTCTACCTGTTGATTGGCCTCAGATTCTTCTTCCTTATTAGGAGAAATATTTCCCTGTTCAGGGTACGTAGTGAACTTCCTTGTGTTGCTTAAGTGTGTGTGTCATATGACACCTGGCCAACCCCGCTAGTATAACTGCCCACTCAACCCCCAGACTCCCCTCCTCCATGGAAAACAGGTCTTCACCTACAGCATGAGAGGGGCAGGTGCAGTCTTTTGCTCTGTGTCAGTTATGGGAAGGGACCTGCTGTCCATGGGAGACTGGCACATACTACAGATGTTGATCTTGCTGCATCTTTTCTCCCTTCTGTGAGTAAAGAGTTGTTCCAATCAGTGCCTTGCATGTTGAATCCTCCTTGGCAATTCTCAACCCATAGGTGATGCAATGGGCCATGGTCTACGGTTCCTACTTCTGGTGGTTGGAACTGTTATGCTCTTTGCCATCCTCCATGCAGTGGGAATCCCCACTGGGTATTGGTAGCTGGATCTTCTACTTGACATTATATATATATCAATAGTCCATTTATTTTTATTGCTGACTATTATTCCACTATATGGATATACTACATTTTGTTTATCCATTCTCCTGATGATGAACATTTTGGTTGTTTCTATTTTGGGGCTATAATAAATGATGCTGCTTATATAAGTTTATGTGGACACATTTTGCTTGGGTAGATACTTTGCAGTGAAACTGTTGTGTTATATTGTAAGTATATGTTTACATTTAAACATATAAAT
Organism: Manis pentadactyla; assembly: GCF_030020395.1. NCBI lineage: Eukaryota > Metazoa > Chordata > Mammalia > Pholidota > Manidae > Manis > Manis pentadactyla. The sequence goes on from NC_080021.1 coordinate 64,044,442, forward strand.
TTATGTTTTTCAAACTGTTTTCCAAAGTTTGGCTGTATAATTCTATATTTCCATCAGCAATGTATGAAAATTCCAGTTTCTCCACATGCTTACCAACACTTGGTTTTGTTAATCTTTTGAATTGTAGCCATTATAGTAAGTCATAGCAGTGCCCTGGTATCTCATTGTGGTTTTAATTTGCTTTTCCATAATGGCTAATCAAATTCAGCATCTTTTCCTCTGCCTATTAGTCATTTGTATATCTCTTTGGTTGTTACCTATGTAAATGTTCTGACTATTTTTAAATTGGGTTGTTTATCCTCTTACTGAGTTTTTTTCATTTTTGAAGAATTGTGGTAAAACATATATAACATACAATTTACCATTTTAACTGTACAGTTCTGTCATTAAGTATATTCACATTGTTCAACCATCACCATCATCCATCTCCAGAACTTTTCCATTTTCCCCAACTGAAGTGCTGTATCCATTAAACACTAACTCTTCATTCACCTACCTCTCGTGCCCCAGCAACCACCATTCTATTTTCTGTCTCTGAATTTGAGTACTCTAGAAATATCATACAGGTGGAATTATATACAACAGTTATCCTTTCCTGAGGGGCTTATTTGACTTTGCATGATGTCTATAGAGATATCCATGTTGTGGATTCCTTGAAATTCCCCTAAGACTGAATAATGTTCCACTTTATGTAAAGACCACATTTTGTTTACCCATTCATCCACTGATGGACAGTTGAGAGTTTCTTATATATTCTGGATTTAGCCCAACATACCGATATTTTTCTTTCATGGCTCATGTTACTTATTTGTATTTATTAGAACAGCTGGGTCATGTTTTTGGTGTCACATTTAAGACATTTTTTTCCAAATATAGAGTCAAAAATATTTTTCTTATATGTTTTCCAGAATTTTTATAGATTTAGGTCTATCATTTCTGTTGAGTTAATTTTTATGTATTGTCTAAGGGTCTGAAATCATCTTTTTGCATATGGATATCCAATTCTTGAAAAGTTTAGCCTTACCTCAATGAATTGCTTTGACACCTTTTGAAAATCAATTGACTGTAAATGTGAGGGTTTCTTTGTAGACTTTCTTTTCCATTGATCTATGTGTTCATCCTTATCCCAATACCATATATTCTTGATTACTGTAGCTTTAATATAATAATTTATAAAAATTAAGTTTTATATAGCAAACTTTGAAATTTTCAAATTTACTTTGTCTACGTTAGGACCTTTGTATTTCTATAAGAATGTCTGTGACAAAAGAGAATTTATTTATTCCTTTCAGTTTTTTTTTTTTTTGTCACATCTTACTGCATGGCTAGAAACTTCAGTTGAATAGAAGAGATAAGAACAGACATTTTTATATTATTCCCCATATTAGGGGGATAACATTCAGTCTTCCGGCACTAAATGTAAAGTTAGCTGTTAGTTTTTGTTGGTTTCCTCAACCTTTATTGGGTTGAAGAAATTCCTTTCTATATTTAGTTTCTTGAAAGTTTTCATCATAAATGCACATTGCATTTGTCAAATACTCTTTGTATCTGTTGAGATATTCATGTGGCTTTTGTCCTATTTTCTACTTATATGAAGTATTAATGAGTTGATTATTTGATTTTAGGATGTTAAATTAATCTTGCATTCCTGGATAGCATTCCTGGAGCACCAACTCACTCATGGTGCATAATTCTTTTAATGTGTTTATAGATTCAGTTAACCAACATCATGTTAAATATTTTTACATCTATTCATAAGGAACATTGGTCTGTAACTCTTGTTTTCTTGTGTGTTTATCTGGCTTTGGTATCAGGTTACTACTACCTTCAATGCCTTAGTAATTGTTCCTCCTATATTTTCTGAAGGATTTTATATAGGATTTATGTTATTTCTTTTTTAAACATTTGATGAAGTTTATTAACAAAGCAATTTGTGCATAAGCTTTACTTCTGAGAGGATTTTAAATTATCAGTTCAATTTCTTTACTTTTTATAATTCTATTAAGAGTTTTAATATTTCTTCTTGAATCTTAGAAATTTGTGTCATTCTAGGAATTTGACCACTTCATCTAAATCATCAAATTTGTTTGCATTAAGTTATTCATAATATACTGTTAAATTTTTTTAAATGTTTGTAGGGTCTGTAGGTGTGATACCACTTTTATTTCTAATTTTGGTATTTTTTTGCCTTCTCCCTCTTTTTTCTTTTTCTTGGTCAGCTTAGTTAAATGTTTATCAAATTTGTGGTCCTTTTGAAAAATCAACTTTTGGTTTCCTTGATTTCCTCTATTATTTTTCTCTCTTTTATTTGTTAGTTTTCACTATGATCTTTATTACTTCCTACCTTGTACTCACTTTGGATTTTAATTAGTCATTTTTTCTAGCTTTTTGAGATCGAAGATTAAGTTACAGACTTTAGATTTTCTTCCTTTTCTGTACAAGTGTTGAAATCTATAAATTACCATCTCAGTATGTTTTAAGAGGCAACCAAAATTTTGACTTAGTGTTTTTTTCCATTTTGGTTCAGTTCAAGATATTTTCTAATTTCTATTTCCCTGTGATCTCTTTTTTGACTCATAATGCTTTATGAATAACCTGAATTTTACCTTCATACCTACTTGACACATGATAGTGTAGAAATGAATTAAGTGAGCAACAGAGTATGTGAATAAAACCTTTTAGTCTTGAGGTCCCATTTATATTGCTATCATGTCACCATGAGAAGCAGCATAGCCTAGTGGTTATGAACATGGATCTTGAAGCCAGGGCAACTTTTTTTGAATCCTGTCTTTATCACTTACCAGCTCTGTGACCTTGAGAAGTTATTTAATCCTTTGTAGCCCAGTTTCCTCACTCTGTCATAAAGGTGCTGTGAGGAATAAATGAGTGATATATGTAAAGCACTTAGTGTCTGGTATGTAGTAAGTCTTAGGTGTTAGCTCATTAATAACTGAATCTAAAGAGTCTCTCCCTTTTAACTATTAACAGTGGTCGGTGGAATTAGGTGGAGAAAATCTACAGGCATAGGGAAAAATGAGTTTCTGTGTTAGAACAGTTCTTAGAGAACAGTGTCAGGGCTGAAACCAACACTTAATTTTTATTGGAAAGAAAGTCTTCTGTGAAATATGAATACATATAGAGATTTTTTTTTAATCTCAGATAAAAGAAACAAAAGGATGCTACCACCAACATCTTTCACACACACACACACACACACACACACACACACACACACACACACACACACACAGAACCATCTTGCTTATATTTTATAGCCTGGTTTTAATATCATGAGAATCCCAGATATCTGAGATAGTTGCAATTTTCATTCATTATGTCACCCAAGTCTTTAGGTATTCTTTCCTTTTGACTCTTACCATTAATGACATTTCCTATATTTGTTAAGGTGTCTGTTTCACCATCAAGATATAAGCTCTTTAAGAGCAGAGACTACAGTTTTTCATCAGTGCCTGGAATGCAGTGTATTTGTTGCACTAACATAGGTACAATAAATATTTGTTGAATTAACATAGGTGTGTCGATGAATGTATACTTAAAGCAAACACTCTAGAGACATCCACTCCCTTTAGGCCTCTGAGGACATCTTCTTTTGGACTATTTCTTAGGGCAGTCAATGAAGGAGATATTTCATTGGTTAAAGTAGAAGTGGTCAATGTTGATTTAGGGGTGCAAGCGTCTTGTATATGTATGAATCTCTCCATGGTATCTGGAAGAAAAACTGTTTCCCAGAGTAGTTCCATGACATAGATAAAGAATATTGTGTTGGTTAATTTTATGTCAATTTCACTGGGCTAAGGAATGCCCAGGTAGATGGTACAACATTATTTCAGGGTATATCTGTGAAAGTGTTTGTATAAAGATACATACAGACTGAAAAACAGGCTGAAAAATAACTGAACCCAGTCTTCAGTCTTGTACTTTCTACTTTCTCTAAAATTTGACAATATATAATTTCATGCTCAAGAGAAGGGGTAACTAGAGAATAGACATGTTTTGAGTGTATTTTTTCTGTAACTGCACTCTGGAAGTTTCTGGGAAAGCTCTTGATTTTCTTAACAGAAGTTACTTCTTCTTCCACCTTTTTATCTCCTGGAAAGAAGACATGATGTCTGGATAAGCTGCAGCCATGTTGTATCCAATTCACCAAAAATGTGTAGTAAAAAGATAGGAGACTGGAAATCTCCTTACCATTTCCAAAATGGCTGACATGAGAAATGTAGATTCATATTTGTACAAGTTGGGTCTATGAAACTTGAAATCAAAAGCATTTCTAATTGATAATATAAATCATCTCTTTCATGCTATATACTTTGTCTGATACACTATGACTGACTCCAGCAACCAGAACTCAGCTAGAAAATTTTCTAGGGATTATGCAAACTTCTCCCTGCATTTACTATTTTTAAAATATATCTAGCTCATTTTATTTTTTTACTTTTAATTTTGAAAAAATTTTACACCCACAAATACTGTGACAATAGTTCAATAAACTCCTAGGTGCTTTTCATCTGGCTAGTTAATATTTTGCTACATTTCTTTCTCTGTGTCTGTCTCTTTCTCCATATATATATATATATATACACACATATACATATGTATAGACATACATGTGTGTATATATAAATATATAAAACTTTTACTGAACCCTTTGAGAATAAGTTGCAGATATGAAATTTAACCTCAAAATATTTCTATGTATTTCCCTTAGAAACTAAGATAGTCTCTTACGTAACTACTATATAATTATGAAATTCAGAAAATTTAACACTGATACAATACTGTTACTAAAACATGGGTCATATTCACATTTCACTAATTGTCCCAATGTTTATGGCAATACTTTTGTCTTGACAGGAAACCAGTCCAGGATGACGCATTGCATTTAGTTGTCATATCTCTTCGGTCTCTTAATCTAGAACTGTTCCTCAGAATTTCTTCATCTTACAAAATAGGTTTTTTTAAATGAGAATTTCCTTCAGCTTGGATTCATTTGGTAGTTTCCTTGTAATTAGACTCAGGTTACACATTTTGCCAGGAACACAACATGGGTGATATTGTGTCCTCAGTGCATCAGTGGGAGGGACATGATGTCAGTTTTGCCTGATTCTGAAGGAGTAAACTTTAATCATTTGATTACAGTGGAGTCCATCTCTGGCACATTCTTATGACTCTGATGCCTAAGGCCTCAGTGGGACAAACAGTCTCATCTTTTTTATGTGATTCATGGGCTACATGGAATCATTCCCATGGTTTCCTGGATACTGGAGAGTGAATTACAAGACCCTTCAGTACGGGATGGGGTCAGGATGTACTTTGAAAACAGGATTTGGGGTAAGTGGCAGTTACTCCCTCAAAGACTTAATAAGCCCATTGCTAGATATTTTGCAAGTTGGTAGGAAAGGGTTAATAAAGGCATAGGACATCTGGTTTCCCTGTAGGAGAATTGAGCTTCCTCTAAATATCACTCCTTACACCTGAAGAAGTTAGATGGTCCTGTTCCCATGGAATCCTCAGCCAATGTGGCCCGGACCTGTGATTTATATAAAAAATAGCTGTTCCTTAATTTTCCTCACAATGGCTTCATTCTTACCTTATGAACCTGCTTTGTCAGTGTTCACTTTGATTTATGGAAGATTTCAAACTCTGCAAATAACTATCCCTTTTCTTTTCATTAAAGTTAATCCCCACAAAGACACTTTCATCCAATGATTAGTCATGCCCCAGTGAACCTTGCTAACCAGAGGCTAAGTTATTGATGTATTAAAGATGCAGTCTCTAAGTCTTGGGACCACTGAAGAAAGTCCAACATGTTATTTCACAGTCAGAATCTCCCAATGTATTGCCTCCTTTGAGCAGCCTTGGTCGCACTCGTTCCTTGGGGTCCATAAATCTCTCTGGCCTGACTGCCTGTGAGGGCTACATTATTGTGGGGCTGAGTTTAGGTTGCCAAGACACACTGCCCTGCAGCCCAGGATATCATGGTGCTTTCTCCAGACCCCAGTTTCCATTCCCAACAACATGTATTCTGCGCAAATGTATTACACCAGAAGCAGCAGCTCACTGTTTCATGCCCTGCCTGTGGCCTTCCTCATAAATTTGTACCAACCCACAAGTCAACAGGACTGTAATTTAGATGTGATATTGGCCACCAATGGCACAACCCTTCCTCCTACTCATTGATTTTGAGCAATGTATAAGCTTGACTCAGACAATGGTAAGTCTGGTTAGGTGGTGATGAGATCCTTCCTGCACAGAAGAGGAGCCTATCTGGAAACCAACCAATTTTAAATTGGTAGATCCAAAAAGAAAGTAAATTTTAGACCTTTTTACATATGTGAGATTCAGTTTGGTTCATGTAAGGCCAAAATTCCTCACATGGCAGGACAGTTCATGGGGCAGCACAGCTCCTGCACTGTAGCATGTTTAGGGTTTAACATCGTCAGTGCTCACAGTAAATGGCAAGAGAGATGCCTAGTCATTGTGACAATCTCAAATGCCTGCAGAGATTTTTCCCTGCAAACATTTGTAACTGTCCCCTGAGAAAGTAGCACTGTTCACCTCTCTGCCCTGCACACACACAAACACACACCTGTCTAAGAACCACAACTTTCAACAACAAAAAAATAGAGTAGATAGAGGAGATATGTGGGTACCACCTTCCAAAATTATGGGCAGAAGATCCATCCCAGAAGAACATATCTTTGACCCTGGCATTTGATCCAAGTTTTTGTTGTTATTGAAATAAAACCCATTTACTAGCATACAGTTCTGTAGGAGAAGGCCAGGTGGCCTCCACTGGGATAATATGCTTAGGGTATCACCAAGCTGAAATCCAGATGTTGACTGGACCTTCTCTCAAGACTCAGGGAAAGAAGTACTTCTGGGCTCATTCAGGTCACTGGTAGAATTCAGCTCCTTGTGGTCGTAGGACTGAAGTTCCCATTTTCTGGCTGGTGATCAGCCAGGACCTGCTTTCAGCTTCTAGAGGCCAGTCACATTCCTTCCTGAGCCGCCCCCTCCATCTTCACACCAGCAACACCTTGAATCTTTGTCTCTCTTGGAATCCCTCTGCCTTCCTCCTCTGCTGCCAGCTATAGAAAACTCTCACCATGAGTTCAACAACTGGCCTTCACACTCTTTATTGAAATGAGCACACTGATCACGAGGTTGGTTGTTGGGGCAATGTCAAATTTCTGTAAAATTTTCTAATGGCTTATTCTCAATTCTTGTACCTAACTCAGTGAAAACCAGTTTATTTTCTTAAATGAAAATTACTTTTAAAAAGTCATTTTAATTACACAAGAGATAGATGAAACAAACTTCCAGAAACTCAGAGTACTGCTATGATATTATGATTTATAAGAAATATATATTTGATCTTTGTCTTTGGTTCTGGTACAGAGCTCCTAAAGCCCTTGGAATTTCCTAAGTGATCAGAGTGATAAAGGTGTGTGTTATGTTAATAAGGTGACTTTTGGAAAGCACTAGGTAATCTAAGAATGGGGGCTACTTGCCAGAGGAACCAAGCATGTGATTAGAGGGTTGGAACTTTCAGCCCCAGCCATGACATTTGGGGAGAGGGCTGGTGATTGAGTTCAATCACTAATGGCCAATGATTTAATCAGTCATACCTCTAATGAAGCCTCCATAAAATCCCCAAAGGATGGGGTTCAGAGAGATTCCAGGTCGGTGAACGTGAGGAGTTTCAGGGAAAGCGGTGAGCTCAGACAGTGTGGAAGCTCCACACCCCTTCCCATAGATCTTGCCCTATGCATCTCTGCCAGCTGGCTGTTCCTGAGTTATAACCTTTTATAATAAACTGGTAATCTAGTATAAGGACCAAGGGCAGGCCACCCCAAGATATACCATTGTGAGATGTAGACTATTTTAAGCTGAAAACCATCAAGGCCCAAAAGACTCTGGAAGATACTTTGACTTCCCCTCCTACTCCCATATATATAAAAAGAATTTGGATAGAGCACCTAGTCCAGGAGAGGAGCTGTCACCACAGATAGCTATATTACAATGTCAACTAGGTGACAGACAGGAAGGAATGCAACGAAATCTGTTAAAATTTCTATCTGTGCCCCATTGTTTCTGTGTGGTCTATCAAATATTTTGTCCTTCAAACATTTACTCTTTTCATATTCCTGTGAGTTGCTTCCCTTTTCCTTTGAAGTCTCAGACCCCTAACCCCTTCTCCTTGAATCAGGATGGCATATATACCTCATTCTCCCTGACTGTCTTTGGGATCCATGTCTATGGCTTCTCTGTATGTATGTAATTAAACTTTGTTTTTTGTCTCCTGTTAATTTATCACATGTCAACTTGATTCTTAAACCAGCTAGAAGAACCCTGAGGGGTAGAGGAAATTTATTCCTCCCCAATACTATAAATAATTGTTTTCCAGAGTTCTTTGAGCTGTTGTAGCAAATTAATCGAAGAGGTTGTAAGAACTTCCAATCTGTAGCCTGATGGCCAGAAGCACAGGTGACAGCCTGGACTTGCTTTTGGCTTCTGAGGTTGGAGTGAGCAGTCTTGTAGGACTGAGCCTTTAATCGGTGGTGTCTGATGCTATCTCTACATAGAGAGTGTCAGAATTGAACTGAGCTAATTGCTTCATGATAGAGAAAAACCCGCACATTGGAATTGGGTACAGAATTGAAACTATAAATAGCTAATATCCTCCTCAACTACCTGGCCACAATCTTAGCAACCTTATCTCTCCAGAAGAAACCATGGTTATGAATTAGTGGTTATGCACCCAGACCACTTGTAATACTTTATGTACATTTATATGCCACTTCCAGAAAATGCATAGTCATGTTTCCTGTGGATATTTTTACATAAAAGATTCCCCCACTGTACATTTAATCTGAAATTGCTTTCATCACCAAGCAATATGTTTTGAGGGTACTCTTTATTCATTCATATAGATGTGATTGATTTATCTGAATGTACTGAGCACTGTTTTATTCAAGCATTTCCTCTTGTGATATACATTTATTACTTTCACATTTACAAGCAATTCTGCATTGATGGTCTTGTATGTACCTCCTTGCCCTGAGGTACGGGTGTTTCTATAAAGAAGATCCCTATAAGTGTAATTGCTGGTCATAGAGTTGAAACTCTGAGATATAATAGATACAGTGAAATTGTTGGCCCTAAGGGCCAGTTGCTACTAATCTACAAGTGAAGCACTCTGAGGTTCCCCTTTCCCCATATCTTCACCAGCACTAGATATTTAAATTTAAATCCTTTGCTACATGTTGCAAAAATCTCCCCCCTCCCACCCCATCCACCAGTATATTAACATTTTTATGGTGTTCTTTGTTGTAAAATATCTTTTGTTTTGATGTAGTGAAATTCGTCATGTTTTCCTATATAGTAATGTTGGGGGCTGATTTGAAAACTGTCTTTATCACCCTGTAATAGTAAGTCATCCTTCGCCTAAGGTCACCTAAAATAATTTATACATTTTGTTCCTAATAATTTAAAATTTTTATGCTCTACATTTAGGTCTTAAAACCACCTGGATTGGGCAGAAGATAGAGAGGCATAAGTGGGTGTGACTGACAGGAAAAGGTGATTTTCGTTTCTTTCACATGGATAGCCAATTGTTCCAATTCCATTTATTGACTAATCTGTCCTTTTCCCACTGATCTGAAACACACCCCTACTGTATACTATACACCAGATGCCTTACCTCCACCTCTACCATATACAGTAGACTCATATGCTACTGATCTATATTTTCTATTTATTCCTATATCAAAACCATGTTGCTTTAAATACTTTAGTTTTATAATATATCTTGAAGCAAATCTTGACCTATTTTTCATCCCTTTGGTACTTTTTAAAATTGCCTTGGTAATTCTTAAACATTTACTTTTCTGTGTGAATTTCACAATCAGTTTGTGAAAAATCATGTTGGAATTTTTATCAAAATCACTTTAAATTTACAGATCAATTTGGGGAACACCACATCGCCATTTTCAAAGACTTGTGAAAATGAGACAAAGTAAAATAGAAGTTCAAAGATGTAAAATTTCAAGCTAGAGAGGGCTAATTCTAACACCTTTAAAAGATGCAGGCTACATAACATTTTTTTTCTGTGCCTTTTATTTTTGGTTTAAATTTTCTTAATTGAAATATAGTTAATATACAATATTTTATTGGTTTCAGAAGAACAGTATAGTGATTCCAATTCTATACATTACTAAATGTTCACCACAATAAGTACAGTTACATTCTGTCACCATACAAAGATGTTACAATATTATTGGTTACATTCCCTGTGATATACTTCCATCCCTGTGACTAATTTATATAGTCTTAAAATACAAAATTTTTACCTCTTTATCCCCTTCACCTGTTTCACACCCTTCCACTCCTACCCCATCCCTCGTGTAACCAGAGATACATAACATTTTTTTGAAAGTGGGGAAAAAAAGCCCAGTCATGCATTCAGCTAAGAGTTTTTGAATCCCTACTCTATGCCCAAGACATATTTGAGTCTATGCATTCAAGACATCACTGGAAAAGCAAAGACAGCTTCTGATTTTATGGACTTTGCATTTGACTGGGGCAGACGAAAGACAGCTAAACAAATACACAAACAAGAGCACTGCTGATCATCATGATGCCACGGAGAAGGTAAGCACAGGTGTGGCTGGGCACCCTGGACAGCCTCTCTGAGTCTGACTGGAGCTACCAGCTGGAGGGTGAGGAGCAGGGACAAGCCTGAGGTCAAAGGCCTGGGTCCCCCAGAAGCCAGCATGGAGATGGGGCCAGAGGATCAGGGACTGTTGGCCATAGTACAGAGTCTGGATTTTATGTTACTTGCGATGAGAAGCCAGGGGAGGGTGAGATAAGGGAAGAACCATGTATTGGAGCAGATTCTCAACAGTTACAAATTTGAAAGTGGGTATCTTCTAGAACTCTCATTTGCTCTGTGTTTTTAAAAAAACTTTTACTATCTTTGTAGTGTTTTTCCTGTTGCAACCCTCTCCTTCCTTTTCAGTCTCAATCTCTTGTAGGGACGTAAACCCAGGTTAGCAAGAGATTATTGTCTTTCTGGAGTAAACAGGTAAATAAACTCAGTTCTCTTCCTTTTTGACAGCTGGTGGAAGCTTTGCCATGCTCTTTAGCTGAGGGGGAAAATAAATAGAGTGACTAAAGATTTTATTTTCCTTCCTCTTTTTTTTTTTTTTTTTTTTTTTAGATAATTATTTTTTATTGAAGGGTAGTTGACACACAGTATTACATTACATTAGTTTCAGGTGTACAACACAGTGATTCAACATTTATATACATGATAATTCTAAGTACCAGCTATCACCATACCAAGTTGTTACAATATTTTGACTATATTCCTTATGCTATACATTACATCCCGGTTGCTTATTTATTTTACAATTGGAAGTGTGTACTTTTTCTTGGTTGTTGTTGTTAGGGCATCTCTCATTTTTATTGATCAAATGGTTGTTAACAACAATAAAATTCTGTATAGGGGAGTCAATGCTCAATGCACAATCATTAATCCACCCCAAGCCTATTTTTCGTCAGTCTCCAATCTTCTGAAGCATAACGAACAAGTTCTTACATGGAGAACAAATTCTTACATAGTGAATAAGTTACATGGTGAACAGTACAAGGGCAGTCATCACAGAAACTTTTGGTTTTGCTCATGCATTATGAACTATAAACAGTCAGTTCAAATATGAATACACATTTGATTTTTATACTTGATTTATATGTGGATACCACATTTCTCTCTTTATTATTTTTAATAAGATGCTGAAGTGGTAGGTAGATACAACATAAAGGTAGAAAACAGTTTAGTGTTGTAAGAGAGCAAATGTAGATGATCAGGTGTGTGCCTGTAGACTATGTGTTAATCCAAGCTAGACAAGGGCAATAAAACATCCACATATGCAGAAGATTTCTCTCAGTACAGGGGGGGTGAGGTTCTAAGCCTCACCTCTGTTGATCCCCAATTTCTCACCTGATGACCCCCCAGCGACTGTGCCTGTCTTAGGTTGTTCCTCCCTTGAGGAATCTTACCCGTCTCTGGCTAACCAGTCATCTTCCGGGGCCACACAGGGAAATGTTAAGTTGGTAAGTGAGAGAGAAGCCTTATTGTTTGAAATGGTTAGCTTTTTATTTCTTTGCATATTTATGCCCTGTGGCTTCTATGCCCAGCATTTGTCTTGAGGTATCTTTACCACTTGGAGGAGTTATGATACTCGGTAAATTTGATATGAGGCACGAATTCTATTTAAGAATTCGTTGTAATTAGGAAGGAAGAAGAAAAGCTATAGAAGTAGCAGGCGGGAGAAAACATGGGAAGATTGATTATTTCTTTGACATATCTTCTTGTAGAGTAACTTCAGCATGTATATATTTTAAGCTACTACTTAAATTGCGCACACACATTAACATAATAGGAGTATAGTTACATAACCAAAGCATACCTGTAATTACCAGCCATCTCCAGTGAAACCAAGAAAACCAGTTAGGCACCCTAGGCATTTGTGAAAACTTATCAATGATATGATGGTTATTATCTAACTGAATTTGAATAGTTTGAGAAAAATCAGACAAATTAAAACAACCCATTCCTGGGCACTGTTCACATCCCATATGTTCTTTTAACAGTAAATAGTCTGTAGTTGTAAGATTTTGGAGCGCTACAATTTGCACTTCTCCTAATTCTTGGTTGAGTTCCAACAGTATAGATCCAGTCAAATTTGTTGTTTTACTGTATGCACAGGCCAGCTTAGATATCTCCTTCATTCCCATGGCAAGTCCAGGAGTTGGTGGGATGAGTGCATCTACAGCTGTAGCAGTGCGTGGATCTTTGTTGGGGTTTTTTGATGATCATCTTCTGGCATGAGTCTTCCCGAGAGTGCTGATGTTGGAAGTTCTCTTTCATATCGTTTCTTAGTTCATTTTCGGGGTAGCCAAATTAGGCTTTGATCCTCTGTATAAACACAAACAGACCCTTTGCCTACACTTTTATATGTCCTTTATATTATTGTGTAGAACTCATTAGAGGTCACCACATAGGAACTGCATTTTTTTTTTTTTAATCATTAATCTACACTTACATGACGAATACTTACGAATACTTTGTTTACTAGGCTCTCCCCTATACCAGGTCCCCCCTATATACTCCTTTACAGTCACTGTCCATCAGCGTAGCAACCTGTTGTAGAATCACTACTTGTCTTCTCTGTGTTGTACAGCCCTCCCCTTTCTCCCACCCCGCTATGGATGCTAATCTTTTTTTTTTTTTTTTTTTTTTTTTTTTTTTTTATTGTTTGTTTTTTTTTTTTTTTTTTTAGATAATTATTTTTTATTGAAGGGTAGTTGACACACAGTATTACATTACATTAGTTTCAGGTGTACAACACAGTGATTCAACATTTATATACATGATAATTCTACGTACCAGCTATCACCATACCAAGTTGTTACAATATTTTGACTATATTCCTTATGCTATACATTACATCCCGGTTGCTTATTTATTTTACAATTGGAAGTGTGTACTTTTTCTTGGTTGTTGTTGTTAGGGCATCTCTCATTTTTATTGATCAAATGGTTGTTAACAACAATAAAATTCTGTATAGGGGAGTCAATGCTCAATGCACAATCATTAATCCACCCCAAGCCTAATTTTCGTCAGTCTCCAATCTTCTGAAGCATAACGAACAAGTTCTTACATGGAGAACAAATTCTTACATAGTGAATAAGTTACATGGTGAACAGTACAAGGGCAGTCATCACAGAAACTTTCGGTTTTGCTCATGCATTATGAACTATAAACAGTTCAAATATGAATACTCATTTGGTTTTTATACTTGATTTATATGTGGATACCACATTTCTCTCTTTATTATTATTATTTTTAATAAAATGCTGAAGTGGTAGGTAGATACTAGATAAAGGTAGAAAACATAGTTTAGTGTTGTAAGAGAGCAAATGTATATGATCAGGTGTGTGCCTGTAGACTATGTGTTAATCCAAGCTAGACAAGGGCAATAAAACATCCACATATGCAGAAGATTTCTCTCAGAACAGGGGGGGTGAGGTTCTGAGCCTCACCTCTGTTGATCCCCAATTTCTCACCTGATGACCCCCCAGCGACTGTGCCTGTCTTAGGTTGTTCCTCCCTTGAGGAATCTTACCCGTCTCTGGCTAACCAGTCATCTTCCGGGGCCACACAGGGAAATGTTAAGTTGGTAAGTGAGAGAGAAGCCTTATTGTTTGAAATGGTTAGCTTTTTATTTCTTTGCATATTTATGCCCTGTGGCTTCTATGCCCAGCATTTGTCTTGAGGTATCTTTACCACTTGGAGGAGTTATGATACTCGGTAAATTTGATATGAGGCACGAATTCTATTTAAGAATTCGTTGTAATTAGGAAGGAAGAAGAAAAGCTATAGAAGTAGCAGGCAGGAGAAAACATGGGAAGATTGATTATTTCTTTGACATATCTTCTTGTAGAGTAACTTCAGCATGTATATATTTTAAGCTACTACTTAAATTGCGCACACACATTAACATAATAGGAGTATAGTTACATAACCAAAGCATACCTGTAATTACCAGCCATCTCCAGTGAAACCAAGAAAACCAGTTAGGCACCCTAGGCATTTGTGAAAACTTATCAATGATATGATGGTTATTATCTAACTGAATTTGAATAGCTTGAGAAAAATCAGACAAATTAAAACAACCCATTCCTGGGCACTGTTCACATCCCATATGTTCTTTTAACAGTAAATAGTCTGTAGTTGTAAGATTTTGGAGCGCTACAATTTGCACTTCTCCTAATTCTTGGTTGAGTTCCAACAGTATAGATCCAGTCAAATTTGTTGTTTTACTGTATGCACAGGCCAGCTTAGATATCTCCTTCATTCCCATGGCAAGTCCAGGAGCTGGTGGGATGAGTGCATCTACAGCTGTAGCAGTGCGTGGATCTTTGTTGGGGTTTTTTGATGATCATCTTCTGGCATGAGTCTTCCAGAGAGTGCTGATGTTGGAAGTTCTCTTTCATATCGTTTCTTAGTTCATTTTCGGGGTAGCCAAATTAGGCTTTGATCCTCTGTATAAACACAAACAGACCCTTTGCCTACACTTTTATATGTCCTTTATATTATTGTGTAGAACTCATTAGAGGTCACCACATAGGAACTGCATTTTTTTTTTTTTAATCATTAATCTACACTTACATGACGAATACTTACGAATACTTTGTTTACTAGGCTCTCCCCTATACCAGGTCCCCCCTATATACTCCTTTACAGTCACTGTCCATCAGCGTAGCAACCTGTTGTAGAATCACTACTTGTCTTCTCTGTGTTGTACAGCCCTCCCCTTTCTCCCACCCCGCTATGGATGCTAATCTTAATACCCCCCTACTTCTCCCCCCCTTATCCCTCCCTACCCACCCATCCTCCCCAGTCCCTTTCCCTTTGGTACCTGTTAGTCCATTCTTGAGTTCTGTGATTCTGCTGCTGTTTTGTTCCTTCAGTTTTTCCTTTGTTCTTATATTCCACAGATGAGTGAAATCATTTGGTATTTCTCTTTCTCTGCTTGGCTTGTTTCACTGAGCAAAATACCCTCCAGCTCCATCCATGTTGCTGCAAATGATTGGATTTGCCCTTTTCTTATGGCTGAGTAGTATTCCATTGTGTATATGTACCACATCTTCTTTATCCATTCATCTATCGATGGACATTTAGGTTGCTTCCAATTCTTGGCTATTGTAAATAGTGCTGCGATAAACATAGGGGTGCACTGATCTTTCTCATACTTGATTGCTGCATTCTTAGGGTAAATTCCTAGGAGTGCAATTCCTGGGTCAAATGGTAAGTCTGTTTTGAGCATTTTGATGTACCTCCATACTGCTTTCCACAATGGTTGAACAAGTTTACATTCCCACCAGCAGTGTAGGAGGGTTCCCCTTTCTCCACAGCCTCGCCAACATTTGTTGTTGTTTGTCTTTTGGATGGCAGCCATCCTTACTGGTGTGAGGTGATACCTCATTGTAGTTTTAATTTGCATTTCTCTGATAATTAGCGATGTGGAGCATCTTTTCATGTGTCTGTTGGCCATCTGTATTTCTTTTTTGGAGAACCGTCTGTTCAGTTCCTTTGCCCATTTTTTAATTGGGTTATTTGTTTTTTGTTTGTTGAGGCGTGTGAGCTCTTTATATATTCTGGACGTCAAGCCTTTATCGGATGTGTCATTTTCAAAGATATTCTCCCATACTGTAGGGTTTCTTTTTGTTCTATTGATGGTGTCTTTTGCTGTACAGAAGCTTTTCAGCTTAATATAGTCCCACTTGTTCATTTTTGCTGTTGTTTTCCTTGCCCGGGGAGATATGTTCAAGAAGAGGTCACTCATGTTTATGTCTAAGAGGTTTGTGCCTATGTTTTCTTCCAAGAGTTTAATGGTTTCATGACTTACATTCAGGTCTTTGATCCATTTTGAGTTTACTTTTGTATATGGGGTTAGACGATGGTCCAGTTTCATTCTCCTACATGTAGCTGTCCAGTTTTGCCAGCACCATCTGTTGAAGAGACTGTCATTTCGCCATTGTATGTCCATGGCTCCTTTATCAAATATTAATTGACCATATATGTCTGAGTTAATGTCTGGATTCTCTAGTCTGTTCCATTGGTCTGTGGCTCTGTTCTTGTGCCAGTACCAAATTGTCTTGATTACTATGGCTTTATAATAGAGCTTGAAGTTGGGGAGTGAGATCCCCCCTACTTTATTCTTCTTTCTCAGGATTGCTTTGGCTATTCGGGGTCTTTGGTGGTTCCATATGAATTTTTGAATTATTTGATCCAGTTCATTGAAGAATGTTGCTGGTAGTTTCATAGGGATTGCATCAAATCTGTATATTGCTTTGGGCAGGATGGCCATTTTGACGATATTAATTCTTCCTAGCCATGAGCATGGGATGCGTTTCCATCTGTTAGTGTCCCCTTCAATTTCTTTTAAGAGTGACTTGTAGTTTTCAGAATATAAGTCTTTCACTTCTTTGGTTAGGTTTATTCCTAGGTATTTTATTTTTTTTGATGCAATTGTGAATGGAGTTGTTTTCCTGATTTCTCTTTCTGTTGGTTCATTGTTGGTATATAGGAAAGCCACAGATTTCTGTGTGTTGATTTTGTATCCTGCAACTTTGCTGTATTCCGATATCAGTTCTAGTAGTTCTGGGGTGGAGTCTTTAGGGTTTTTTATGTACAGTATCATGTCATCTGCAAATAGTGACAGTTTGACTTCTTCTTTGCCAATCTGGATTCCTTGTATTTTTTTGTTTTGTCTGATTGCCGTGGCTAGGACCTCTAGTACAATGTTAAATAACAGTGGGGAGAGTGGGCATCCCTGTCTAGTTCCCGATCTCAGCGGAAATGCTTTCAGCTTCTCGCTATTCAATATAATGTTGGCTGTGGGTTTTTCATAGATGGCCTTTATTATGTTGAGGTACTTGCCCTCTATTCCCATTTTGCTGAGAGTTTTTATCATGAATGGATGTTGAACTTTGTCAAATGCTTTTTCAGCATCTATGGAGATGATCATGTGGTTTTTGTCTTTCTTTTTGTTGATGTGGTGGATGATATTGATGGACTTTCGAATGTTGTGCCATCCTTGCATCCCTGGGATGAATCCCACTTGGTCATGGTGTACGATGGTTTTGATGTATTTTTGAATTCGGTTTGCTAAAATTTTGTTGAGTATTTTTGCGTCTACGTTCATCAGGGATATTGGTCTATAGTTTTCTTTTTTGGTGGTGTCTTTGCCTGGTTTTGGTATTAGGGTGATGTTAGCTTCATAGAATGAGTTTGGGAGTATCCCCTCCTCTTCTATTTCTTGGAAAACTTTAAGGAGAATGGGTATTATGTCTTCCCTGTATGTCTGATAAAATTCCGAGGTAAATCCATCTGGCCCGGGGGTTTTGTTCTTTGGTAGTTTTTTGATTACCGCTTCAATTTCGTTGCTGGTAATTGGTCTGTTTAGATTTTCTGTTTCTTTTTGGGTCAGTCTTGGAAGGTTGTATTTTTCTAGGAAGTTGTCCATTTCTCCTAGGTTTCCCAGCTTGTTAGCATATAGGTTTTCATAGTAGTCTCTAATAATTCTTTGTATTTCTGCGGGATCTGTTGTGATTTTTCCTTTCTCATTTCTGATACTGTTGATTTGTGTTGACTCTCTTTTCCTCTTAATAAGTCTGGCTAGAGGCTTATCTATTTTGTTTATTTTCTCGAAGAACCAGCTCTTGGTTTCATTGATTTTTGCTATTGTTTTATTCTTCTCAATTTTATTTATTTCTTCTCTGATCTTTATTATGTCCCTCCTTCTGCTGACCTTAGGCCTCATTTGTTCTTCTTTTTCCAATTTTGATAGTTGTGACATTAGACCGTTCATTTGGGATTGCTCTTCCTTTTTTAAATATGCTTGGAGTGCTATATACTTTCCTCTTAAGACTGCTTTTGCTGCGTCCCACAGAAGTTGGGGCTTAGTGTTGTTGTTGTCATTTGTTTCCATATATTGCTGGATCTCCATTTTGATTTGGTCATTGATCCATTGATTATTTAGGAGCGTGTTGTTTAGCCTCCATGTGTTTGTGAGCCTTTTTGCTTTCTTTGAACAGTTTATTTCTAGTTTAATGCCTTTGTGGTCTGAAAAGTTGGTTGGTAGGATTTCAATCTTTTGGAATTTACTGAGGCTCTTTTTGTGTCCTAGTATGTGGTCTATTCTGGAGAATGTTCCATGTGCACTTGAGAAGAACGTGTATCCTGTTGCTTTTGGATGTAGAGTTCTGTAGATGTCTATTAGGTCCATCTGTTCTAGTGTGTTGTTCAGTGCCTCTGTGTCCTTACTTATTTTCTGTCTGGTGGATCTGTCCTTTGGAGTGAGTGGTGTGTTGAAGTCTCCTAGAATGAATGCATTGCATTCTATTTCCTCCTTTAGTTCTGTTAATATTTGTTTCAGGTATGTTGGTGCTCCTGTATTGGGTGCATATATATTTATAATGGTTATATCCTCTTGATGGACTGAGCCCTTTATCATTATGTAATGTCCTTCTTTGTCTTTTTTTACTTTCTTTATTTTGAAGTCTGTTTTGTCTGATACCAGAATTGCAACACCTGCTTTCTTCTCTCTGTTGTTTGCTTGAAATATCTTTTTCCATCCCTTGACTTTAAGTCTGTGCGCGTCTTTGGGTTTGAGGTGAGTCTCTTGTAAGCAGCATATGGATGGATCTTGCTTTTTTATCCATTCTATTACTCTGTGTCTTTTGATTGGTGCATTCAGTCCATTTACATTTAGGGTGATTATTGAAAGGTATGAATTTATTGCCATTGCAGGCTTTAAGTTTGTGGTTACCAAAGGTTTAGGGTTAGCTTCTTTACTGTCTTACTGTCTAACTTAACTCGCTTGTTGAGCTATTATAAACACAATCTGATGATTCTTTATTTCTCTCCCTTCTTATTCCTCCTCCTCCCTTCTTCATATGTTGGGTGTTTTGTTGTGTGCTCTTTTTAGGAGTGCTCCCATCTAGAGCAGTCCCTGTAGGATGCCCTGTAGAGGTGGTTTGTGGGAGGCAAATTCCCTCAACTTTTGCTTGTCTGGGAATTGTTTAATCCCTCCTTCATATTTAAATGATATTCGTGCTGGATACAGTAGTCTTGGTTCGAGGCCCTTCTGTTTCATTGCATTAAGTATATCATGCCATTCTCTTCTGGCCTGTAGGGTTTCTGTTGAGAAGTCTGATGATAGCCTGATGGGTTTTCCTTTGTAGGTAACCTTTTTTTTCTCTCTGGCTGCTTGTAATACTTTGTCCTTGTCTTTGATCTTTGCCATTTTAATTATTATGTGTCTTGGTGTTGCCCTCCTTGGATCCCTTGTCATGGGAGTTCTGTGTACCTCTGTGGTCTGAGAGGCCATTTCTTCCCCTAGTTTGGGGAAATTTTCAGCAATTATTTCTTCAAAGACATTTTCTATCCCCTTTTCTCTCTCTACTTCTTCTGGAATGCCTATGATTCTTAAATTATTTCTTTTATATTGATCACTCAGCTCTCTTAAAATTCTTTCATTCCTGGAGATCCTTTTATCTCTCTCTGCATCAGCTTCTCTGCGTTCCTGTTCTCTGTTTTCTAGTCCATTAATGGTCTCTTGCATCTCGTCCATTCTGTTTTGAAGTCCTTCCAGAGCTTGTTTTATTTCTGAATTCTCCTTCCTTAGTTCTTGCATATTTCTCTGCAAGCCCATCAGCATGGTTATGACTTTTGTTTTGAATTCTTTTTCAGGTAGACTGGCTAAATCTATCTCCCCAGATTCCTTCTCAGGGGAAGATGTAGCAGATGCCGAAGCTGTCTGGGTTAGTCTTGTCTGAATCATATTTTTTTGCCTTTTCATGTTGACAGGTGCTATTGACTGTCAGCTGGGAGGGCCAAAATTTTCACTTACTACTGGCCTTTCTTTACTGGGGCAACTGCGACCCCTAGTGGCTTGTGTTGGGTAATTGCGTGTAGAGTGGGTCTTTGTGTCTTGCCTGGCCGGAAGGGAGAAATTTCCCTTTCTGTGGGCGGAATTTGTCTCAGGCTGCTTCTCTGCTTTCGCAGCGCCCGGTGGGGTGATGGATGGGGGGGCTGCTTGACTGTTTGCCTCCGTGAGGGGTCTCAGAGCTGTTGCCCAGGGGGTTAGTGCACCCGGTTTTCCCTGTAATTTCCAGCTGCTGTACTGTGACCTGGGTTGTTTCCGTCAAGCTGTTAAGTCCCTGTCCCTTTAAGACTTTCAAAAAAGCCCCCGCTTTTCTTTGTCACAGGGGCATCAGCTTCAGCACCCGCTCTGAGGTCTACCCCCTGTTCTCCCAGTATCCAGGGCCCCCTGGGCATATACTGTGTCTGCGCTCTGGCCCGGATGGCTGGGGCTGGGTGTTCGGCAGTCCTGGGCTCCGTCTCCCTCCCGCTCTGCCTATTGTTCTCCCGCCGGGAGCTGGGGGGAGGGGCGCTCGGGTCCCGCCGGGCCGGGGCTTGTATCTTACCCCTTTCACCAGTCGCTGGGTTCTCGCTGGTGTAGCTGCAGTCTGGCCACTGTCCTGCGTCTTCTGGTCTCTCTTTTAGGGCTAGTTGTGTTTGTTGTATTTTCAAAAGTATATATGTTTTTGGGAGGAGATTCCCACTGTCCTACTCACGCCGCCATGTTGGCTCCGCCTCTCCTATTTTCCTTCCTCTTGGCTGTGAAATAAATTCAGGCTTTAATGTGACAAAAGTGGAGCTAAATCAGTAGGACCGCCATTAGCTTGGGCGCCGGGTCACTCCCTCCGGCTACAGGGAGGCACTCCAGGATCCCCTGCTCCAGTTCTGAAGGTATCAATCAGTCTAAACAAAGTACCCATGCATATAATTTATTTTATTCAGTTTATCAGAAGCCTTGGCCAGGCTTCATAACAACTGGTAATAAAAATATTCAGTTACTCTAGGTGGGATTAAGTGTAATGTTTTGTTATGGATCAGAATCTGATTTAGAAACAGGAAGCAAAGGGTAAGACAAGCTGTGGGTGGAAACACACAAACAACAGAATCCTCCATTACCTGTCATTGGGAGTGGTCTTTGAAAAGCCACTTTTGTTAACTATATGAAGGTCACATAGATCTTCAGCTTTGCAAAGGGCGATGTTAAGAACTCTAGAATCTGACAGATCTGTCTTTTAGCACATTATAACCCACAAGCCTCATTTTTCTGATCTGTAAAATGGAAATAATGACACCGCTTCATGGGATGATGAGGCTAAATGCGGCAGTGCATTTTAGCTTAGTGCCTGGGGTTCCTCTGATAAAGCTGTTGGTCTTATTTTGGAGAGAAAAATACCAATCTGATGGCACAAACTACAGAAAATCCCAGTGAAACTGTATGTTAAGCCTGGAGAATATATGGAATACATGTTCCAAAATACATACCATCGTCATGCAAATTCTGGGCTTCTTCCAGCAACATGTATCTCATTTGGTGGTACCACCTTCACTCTGTGGGTCTGAGTTTGAGACCCCCAGGGGCTCAGCTCCACCCTCCTCACTCCCACCCCACCGCATCCATTCACCTCTAAATACTGATCACTTTTAATCTCTGTTTTCCAGCCCTATTTCCAACCTCAAAAGAGTTTGACAGATTTTCTCTGAAAAGGGTCAAATGGTAAATATTTGTTGCTTTGTCAGTCATACAGTCTCTGTCACTACTTAACCCTGCAATTCTAGCACAAAAGCAGACATGGACAATTCCATAAGAGAATGGGTGTGGCTGTGTTCTAATAAAACTTTATTTACAAAAACAAGTGGAGGGCCAGATTTTACCCACTGGATAAAGTTAGTTAGCTGACTTCTGATTTAGATCCCCATGATGTCTTGGGAATTAGGAATTTGGCTCTCAGATTCCCTGGAAGCCAGATCTAATCTTGTCACTCCCAATTTGAAACCTTTCAATAGCTTCTCATTAGTTTTGCAAGGGTGGTCTTGGACTGCATCATTGAAATCACTTGAGTTGACGTTCGTTTAAAATGCAGACTTCCAGGCTGTTCTCCAGAGCCACTAAAGCAGCATCTCTGAGGGATGGCCTGGGTGGCTGGATGTTAACAAGCCTCCCTTAGAATTTTAATGCAGCCGTTCTCAAAGGCAGGTCCCCCGTATGCTTTCGGGACATCTGCCAGTAGTAAAGCACAATGGAGTATGTTGGGGGTGGGAGGAGAACATCAGAGAGAAGATGACAGCTGAGTAAAGGTCTGAAGGAGGAAGCCACGCTGAACATTTCTCTGAGAGGAGTGTTTCAGGCAGAGAGAACAGCGCATTGAAAGCCCTTCGGTTGGCTGGCTGGCTGGTGTGGAGAGCAGAGAAGTGAGGGACGGAATGAGGCCAGAGAGGAAGGGGGCCAGAACAGATGGAGCAGGGCCTTGGAGACCGTTGAGAGATTTGGCTTTTAGTCAGAACAAAATGGGAGCTTTTGGAGAACTCAGAACAGGTCAAATTATGCAAGCTATTCCAGGAATTTAGGCATCTCCTCCGCCTTCCTCACACTCAGCCTGAGCATTTCTCTCTCTTCTCCAGTGGGCTGCAAGTTCCCTGAGGATCCCTGCTCTGTCTTACCTGCCTTTGTCCTCAGCACCCAGCAGTGGCCAGGACCTCAGGGTTGCTCAACAAACACTAATGAATATAAAAATGGCTTTGTCTTCCTCTGGGGCTGGATTCTGATTTTAGTTTGGTAGGAACTTCTTGAGAAAAAAATACACTCTTTTTCAAATAAACATGAACAAAAAAAATTCATTTTCCTATGAGCAGCTTAATAAATGACATTACCTTAAAAAAAAATCCCATCATCAAAAACACTTTACCAGAGGACCAGAAATTTCCTGTGTGACCATAAATAAATCTGAATAAACAAATCAGTATTTTCCAGATGCAATTCCGTGGCATTAGAAAAGCAAATCCCTCTTTTCTGTATCTGGTCACCAGGGACTTTGACAATTCTCTGTTCCGCTCTTTTTCCAGCCGGCCTCTCCTGCTGGAGCATCTCCTCCCTGTGGGGATCACCCGGGCAGGGTTTTCCTCTGCCCCATCTGAGGAAGGGGTTATAAGCACCGTTTCCACCCACCCCTGAGTGGCTTCCCGGCCTGGCCCCCCACTGCCACCTCTGGGCGCTGCAGAGCTCATGGCTTTCTTCCCCTCAGAGTAGGGAACCTGGCCACCCCCAGGGCTGGGAACCCCGAGAGTGGAAACGCGCCTGTCTGTGGGGGCCACCAGGAACCCCACCCTCCATAAGGGAAGTGAGCTGGATGCCTGACCACCTCTCACAGGAGAGATTTGAAGGATGAAGAATGTTGCCGCCAAAGAAATCACATTATTTTATTTAACATATATTTGCATGTGCGTGTGTGTTTCTAAGTTGTAAGCATGTGGCCCGCACGTGCTTTTGCTCCCACCAGGAGCTGTCTGTTCCTTATATCTGTATTTGTGAGAGGATGTTTATTAGTTCCTCCTGCTCTGAGTCTGAGAAGTCATTTCCCTTTGGGTCAGAAGAGCTAACTAAGAGTCTCCATGCAGGAGGAGTCTGTAACGCCCTCCCCCTAGACGGGCAGCTCTGCAATGCACTGTAACAACCCCCACCCTGGGCAGGGGCTGTCACTGCTTTTTGTTTCTGTAGTTGGCCCAGTGCCCAGCATGGCGCCTGTCAGGTGGAAGGGGTGCACCATCAATATTTGTTCAAGGAAGTGGTGTGAGATGTTGCATAATTTTTAAGATATTAATCTGTGTGCTCCCCAGTATTTCCTTCTATCCCCAAAGCTTTGCTGTACCTCGTAAAGGCAGCCATGAGGGGCACGCATTGCCTCAGGGAAGGAATGATTGGAAAGATGGGGATCCTGAGGGAACTCAGAGCAGAAAGCGTTGATTTGGATAAATTCCCTATGATTAGATTTCCTGTTGGTGGAGAATAAGTGGGGAAGCAAGGAGGGTAAGGATGAGTGCCCCTCCCTCCCTCCACGGTCACTCCTATAAACCACTTCCCACGTTAGAGAGCTGACATCCAAGGTGTGAGTGGTGTGAGATGTCTGGGAGACCTAAGAGACATGAGACCTGAGACCAGGCACCTGGCTGAGCCCAGAAAGAATTGGGTACCAAGACCCAGAGCAGATATGGCGGTGATGCCCTCAGCTGGGAGATGAAGAATATTCCTCGTGAGCCTGAGGGCAGCCCCGAGTGGGGGGCAGCGTGCCTCTGTGGGCCCAGCAGCAGAACGTCCTTAGGGCGGTATGCAACATCCCCATAGCTAGCAACCACTCTATCAGCTGCCTGCCTACTGCTGAGAGTAACATAGTGCCTGGCACAAGGCAGGCATTCAATGCATATATGTAAAATTAATTTATAGAGGTACTCAATGAATATTTCCAGATTTGACACTGCTTGAGTATATTTTAACCCTCTTATGTTTGTTACTTACTTACAAAGCAGAGACATTCTAACACCCTCACTAGAGACAAAGGGGAAAGTTCATCAATTGGTTATCACCCATGTACCGTGCTAGGCACGGTGTAGCGGTGGCATTGACACACGCTCCCTGAAGCTAAATAGTTACTGTTTGGGAGTACAAATTGCAGTGAGTAAAAGGAGAAAATTAAAAAAATAAGCATGTAAGAGCAAGATGAGATTGACCATCTTTGCCAGAGGATTGGAGAGAGGGAGAGGGGATATTGAAATATGAGTAGGATTGAAATAAGAGGGGTGGAGTGGAGAGGGAAAGAGAGAGGAGAGAAGGGAAAGTATGGTTGGAGAAGGGAACCAGACATACAAAGAAGTGGAACAGGAATGGGCATGATGTGTTCCAGTTACAATAGACTGTCATATAAATGGTCAGAGTGCAGGGTTAATGTCAATATCGTTAGACTGGGGAGAGGGGCCAGCCAAATTGTTACAGTTCTTAATGCCAAGCTAAAGAGTCTGAGCTTAGCATGAAAACAGGACCAGTTACCTAATTTGCAGGGCCCAGTGGGAGATGAAAATTCGGGTTTCCTTGTTCAAAAAATATTAGGAGTTTCAAGACAGCACAGCAGAGCACTGAAGCGGGTGCAGGGCCCTCCTGAAGGTGGCGCCCTGTGTGACTGCCCAGCTGGTATGCCCATGGGCCCACATTGTGCAAGCACTGATAATGCAGGGAGCGATTCTGAGCAGGAAAATGCCGGCTTAGGGTGGCATATTAGAAAGACTAGCTGTCAGGGGCCTCCTGGATGGGTTGGAACAGGCAGTGGCAGAGGGATACCTATTAGGAAATCACTGGACATGTCAAGAATGTGCTAAAAAGGGACACAGATTTGGTTGGAGGTTGCAGGCATGGGAAGAGTCTAGCGTGAAACATCTGTGGGCTGAGAGTGGGAAGAGGCCAGCCCTCCATGATGACGCCACTGCTTGAGCCTGGGGCTTGGAGAAAGCTGGACTCATCCTGAGAAAGGGGACGTGTGGAAAAGGAGGCTGGCTTTGGAAGACTGGTAAGGAGTAAGCAGTCTTACTCAAGCTGTGTGAGATAAGGCCAGGCCCTCTAAGGAGAAATGCCCAGCTGGCAGTTGAAAATGAGGAAGAAAGTTTGGAAATGTAGATCTGAAAGAAGTGAAATGTGCTGTGTAACTGTTGGAGCCATATATGCAATTTCTTAGGAATTAAGTGGATAGATAAGCAGGGTGCTAAAAAACACATGAGCACTTCACCATATTTTCTACCATCACTTAAAGGACTTGGGCAATTAGCAGTGATGTTGGACCCAGCAGCCTGGTGGAAGGGTTTTCCAACTGCTGTTTCCACAAGGTAGTTATACAGAACAACAAATCTGTTTTGATCTTGCAGTGCTAAAATGTGGTTTAAAAAAAAAAAGCTGAAATACTGGTAAAAAGTTACCAGCATTAACTGCCAAAGGGCTCTGGTGGCAGGTTTGCACACCCCTTAACTCACTTTTTAATGATCCGTTTATTTTTCAGGCAATTCTTTCAGGAATTTGAAAGTTAAAGCAGGGGTTACATGGAGAACTAACAGGAAATGTCTCATCTTTCCAAGTTTATTGTTGAGAGTGGCCAGATGTCATTTGTTTGTGAGTGGGAAATGGGACATTAGATCACAGAATGTGAAATTTAAAACTCCATCTTAAAAAAAAGTGGGGGAATGGAGAGGAGAAACACACAGAGGGAAGCCACTTTTCCTCCATGAGTGATGTTAACAGTGCAGTGAAGCAGTGCTCACTGGCAAGACGCTAATATGAGAACATGTTTTACTGTCTGCAGGCATCACTCTCTTCGAGGTCTGTGCAAACAGCTGGTCTCCGCCTGGCTGGGCCAGGGTGTTTGGGAGCTCTCTGTGGATCTGCTGTAATTATAGACCCCATGAAGGGCCAGGAATGGAGGCCAATGTTCTTATTGGTCATCATGCCCCAGAATAAAGAATGAGAAAGGAATTTACAAAGAGTCCTTCACTTTAGCACTTACAAAAGCAATTATACTGATTTTTAAAAATTGTATTTTCAGCCTCTGTGGCTTAAACTCTGGGTCAAACACTTCCAGCCTGTCAGGGCTGGCTGGCTCAGATCTGGCCTCCTTGTCTCTAATTGCTCACTGTCCCGGAAATACCCTCTTCGTCCCTCGCTGTCGCTACAGTGGGCTTTGGCAGGCTCGCTCTCTGGCCAGGTGTTTGCTCCAGCTGTTGCCATGGCAACAATGTTCAACTGTGGTTCTAAGGCGCTTGGGACTGACAGGCAGAGGGGGCCTGAGTTCCTGCCTCCAGACCACGATTTGCTGATCCATCTGTCTTCCTCAGAGAGAAAGAGAACACAGAGAGCACCATACCAGATTCCACTTCCTTGGAAGATGACAGGCTCCAGGCCAGACAAACAGATGTAAACTTGGAATCAGTTATTGGATCACTGGGCTAAACATAGGACACTTAGCTGAATGGAAGGATATAGAGCAAAGGGATCTAAGAGCAGCTCCAAGGCTCAGGACTTTTTGGCCAGTTTTGCAAAGGAAAAGGAAAAGATAGTCCCTACCTACTGGTGGGTTTCCAAGAGCGACAGAGAAGATTGTGTTCCACTCCACCACTCTCCTCCAGTCGGAGTTATTTAGCAGTTTTTCTTCCTTGGTTCCTGCCTAACATCCTGAAATCCCCCCTTTAGTCTCTTTTTCAAGTTAAATTACTTCAGGTTAAGACTTCATTTAGGCACACACTGAACTGCAGAAGCGAGCCCATTGGCCGGGCTCATCTCCACCGTGGCTATGGGAGCACGTCCTGACGTAGTGCCCAAGGGATGGGAAACACAAGAGGTATGCTTTTTTTTAATTGCAGTCAAATATTTTTTTACCAGTTTAACCATTTTCAAGTGTGCATCAACAACATTTACAGTAAGAATAGAAAAGGAAACAAAGCAGAAACAACAAAACAGACAAGACCATTCACAGTGTCGTGCAGCCATCACCCCACCTTTTCCAGAGCTTTTTCATCATTCCAAACAGGAACTCTCTACCCATTAAACAATATCTCCCCATTCCCACTTCCCCCAGTCCCTGGTAAACTCTAGTGTATCTTTGTCTCTGTGAATTTTCCTATTCTGGGTACCAACAAATAAGTTTTTAAAAACAACTTTGCTGCTTTGAGAAAATAATACGTGGTTTTTTATACATGCTCAAGGAACATGGACAAATACAGAGGCAAATAAGCAAAGGCCAATTACACCATAACATGCCATGGTCAACATCTGTGGAACATCAGCGCAGGTACTTTTGTATGCATACAGGCTTCTAGAACCACAGGAAGAAAACTGCACACTCACTGATGTACAGAAATGCCAGATCACTATGTTGTACATCTGAAACTAATATAACATTATGTCAACTACACTTCAATAATTTTTCTCTTTAAAAATGAAAAAAACACTCAGGTAAACTTTACAAAAATGAGATTAGCTCATACATGGGTGCTGTAAGTTATAAATCCAGTTTTTCTTAAATTTAACAGAACAAAAAGTAATTGAGGGTATTGCCAAACTTTGGATAAGCGATTGTTCACAATAAAATTATTAACTCTGAAAACTTCCTCTTCATGAGCACAAGGAAGACTCCTTATGATGTGTTGATCATGCTACTCAATTTTGGCTGTAGCAAGGGGAACCCTCTGATGAGATGGCAGGGGAAGTGCATGGACTTCCTCTGCCTCCTGCTTCCCCTCAGCCCCAGTTCTAAATCCCGGTTGTTGACAGTAGATTGTTGCTTGTACCTCATCAGCATGATGATATTTGCCTCCAGAACAGGCAAGCTGTGATGGGTGAGGTGAAGGGAAAGCAAGGGGACTCAGGAGGCCTGCGACTGAGGCAGATGGCTTCATGCCTGGGGCCACACGCTAGGGGCCTTCATTATCAGAGCAGAGTAAGGTACTCAGGAGCACAGCAACTCTTTTGAAAGTTTACTATGCTGCAAGCATTATGCTAATCAGTTAACTTCTGTGTATCAAGTTCCTTGATCTTTACATCCAACCTATGATCCATGCTTTTGGCTAGATATTGTTTTTGCTATAATTAGTTTTGCTATATGGATATGGAACAGAGGCTTCAGGACAGTACTTGCTTGAGGTTGCAAATGTCTAAGACATGGAGCCCAGGCAGGGTGACTGCAGAGCTCCACTCTTCTCTCTTCAACTCAGCAGGTGAACCTCCACTGGGTCTACAACTTCAACAAGGGGGCTTTTTCTGGCAGGGAACCCCGAGAGTGAGAGAGATGGTAGAGGGGGTAGCCAAGCCTTTATGTCGACATGGTGCTTTACCATGATTTATCTAGCTTGCTCTTCTCCATAGTACCCTCATTGTGGGAGAGGGTGGGAGGTGACTTGACCCCCCCCAGGGGCAGGAGTTGGGAGTCAGTTCTGGGGCGTAGGCTCCAGCACCAGCCTCTTTCGACTCTGCCCCCTTACTCAGCCCAGTGTTCTCTCATCTGGATGATGGTACCTGGCCCATTGTAATGGGGTGTGTGTGGGGGGGGTCTTTTAAAAACAAAATTCTTTGAATTAACTTCTTCTGTTAGGTGCCATATAAAGAAAATTTAAGGACTTTGTATTAGTTTCTTTAGGCTGCTGGTAACAATTGCCGCAGGCTGGGTGGTTTAAAACAATAGAAATATATTCCCTCATAGTTCTGAAGGCCAAAAGTCCAAAATCAGGGTATTGGCAGACTGTGCTCTGTTGAAGGCTATAGGTGCTTCTTTGCATCTTGGAGCTTGGGGTGGCCGCCAGTGGTCCTTTGCGTTTCTTGGCTCACAGATGCATTGCTCTAACCTCTGCCTCCATTTTCATGGCCCTCTCTTCTCTTACAAGATCACTTGTCATTGGATTTATGGTCCTCCCCAAATACAGAATGATCTCATCTCAAGATCGGTAGTTTAATAACATCTGCAAAGACTCTTTTTCTCAATAGAGTCACAGTCACATGTTCCAGGTGGCCTTATCTTTGGTGGGAGGTAGGGGGTGGCATTCAACTCATAGGCTTCATGGTGAACAACTGGCTCTTGACTCTGGAAGCCATACTCCCCCATTTGGCACTCTGAGCCCATCAGTGACAGTAGACAGAGCAGTTACTCTCTGGTTAAATTTCACGCCTGTCTTGAATAGGAATCTACAGGAGGCACCCTTGTGTTGGAGCTGGGCTCTATCCCCAGAGTCATAAACCCACCCACAACTGTAACTGTCCCTACATTTCACTATTAGAATTTCTCTTTGGGGTGCTAGAAATGCACATCCTCACTTCGTTTCTGACTAGAAAGCAGAAGAAAAGCAGCAAAGCTCAAACCCCACAAGGCTGTGTTACATGTCTACGTATATAATGCTCTCCTGTAGATCACACGAACACCCACAAAGGAGTTTTGTTTAATATTTTGAATTGTCCCCAAGATTATAGGACATATTATGGGGTTGGAACATCTGATGAATTATTTTTGGAAAATAAACTGAGGCTAGTTCAGACAGTCCATTTAAGTCTGTGTCCCTTTGTCTGAACTGGTACCTTTCACTGAGGATATGGTGGTCTGAGGCCTGAGGTCTCCAGCCTCCCAGGAAGTGGATGCCAGTGGAGAGATTCTGGTTTTACTCTGTCCAAGAGACCACGGATACTCTGCCATCCTAATCCCTAAAATTCTCCTTTTCTCTCCTTTCCTTTTAGTCCATCTCATGCCAAATTTAAAGAGACTTAAAATGGATTCCTTTTCTTTTTCTTCTTTTTTTGGTCCAAAGATCTTTCCCAGGAGGAAGCCTCCTTCCTAATCATCCTGTCTGACTCAGAGCTCATCCTGTCCTTGAATTCTCACCCTAAGCCTCAAAACAAGCCTTCCTCTGAAATCCCAAGGGTTTCATTGCTCTACTGCTCCTCATCGCTGAGGCTAGAAGACAGATGCTGCAATGTCTTGCCTCCCTGTATCTCCCATCTGTGTCCAGGACTGGTGAGACTAGATGTAAGTCAAGGTTGCTCATATCACACTGGAAGCCCCTGGTGTTCCTGGAACCCCCTAGGTCAGCAGGAAGATAGTTTCTCAGAATTCAATAGCTTTATAAATTTAATTCACTTTAGAGTAGTTGTCTTCCACTGATCTTCATTTATCCTCAAAACTAGATATAAGTCCCTAGCTTTATTCTTTTAAAATAGACCCCTGTTGCTTTTATTATTTAGACCCCATTTCTGTTTCAGAAAAAATGTAAAGCTTCACATCCTCTGCCTCCTGCTTCCCATTTTATCTGTGACTAATGCTATAATCAGAGAATCGCAGTGTGATAGGGCCTACCAGTCATGCATTGTTCCTTCACGGCTCCCTCCTGCTAGGAAATGAGGAAGAATCCTCTAATATTCAGGGTGCTCAGGACACCCCCCATTCAGCCTTAGTCACCATTGAGTTCGAGAACTTTTCTCAGTGGTCCCTGCCAGTAGCTCACATTGGACCACCCAAGTCAGGCATTATTCACCTGCTTTTACATGGATCTTTTAAAAAATTGAGATATAATTGATATACAACATGATACTAGTTTCAGGTGTATAATATAATAATTAAATAAATGTATATATTGTGAAATAATCACCACCATAAGTCTAGTTAACATCCATCAACACAATTTTTTTTGTGATGAGAATTTTTAAGATTTACTTTCTTAGCAAATTTCAAATCTGTCATACAGTCTTATTAATAATAGTCACCATGCTATACATTACATATCCCAGGCTTATTTGTTTTATAACTGGAAGTTTGTACATTTGATTGCCTTCACCCACCCCTACCACCCTGCTCTCCCTCTACTGCCTCTAGCAACCATCAGTCTGTTCTCTGTTTTCTATGAGTTCAAGAGTTTTTGTTTGTTTGTTCTTAGATTCCACATATCAATGAGATCATATGGTATTTGTCTCTCTCTGTTGGACTTATTTCACTTAGTATAAAATGTCCTCAGGTTCTATTTGCATTGTTGCAAAGGATTTCCTTCTTTTTTATGGCTGAATAATATTCCATTATATACATGTAATATATTGTATTTTCTTTATCTATTCACCCATCAGTAGACACTTAAGTTGATTGAATGTCTTGGCTGTTGTAAGTAATGCTGCAGTGAACATGGGGATGCAGATATCTTTTTGAGTTAGTATTTTTGTTTCTTTGGATAAATACCCACAAGTGGAATGGCTAGACCATATGATAATTATGTTTTTAATTTTTTGAGGAAACTCCATACTGTTTTCCATTGTGGCTGCACCAATTTACATTCCCACAAACAGTGCACAAAGGTTCCCTTTTCTCCTCACCATTGCCAACACTTATTTCTTGCCTTTTTGGTAATAGTCAGTCTAACAGGTGTGAGGTGCTATCTTGTTATGTTTTTTATTTGCATTTCCCTGATTAGTGATGTTGAGCACCTTTTAATGTATCTGTTGGCTATCTGTATGTTTTCTTAGGAAAATGTCCATTCAGATTCTTCGCCTATTTTTTTAAAAACCAGAATCCCATGTATAAGGGCCCAAGCACTACTTTTACCCATATTTTACTTAGGAGGAAACTTAGGGTTCAAGTAACTTGATTTGCCCAAGGTGTCCCAGTGGGTGGGTGGTAGAAACAAGATTTGAAACCAGTTGTTTTTTAATAAAAAATATTTTATTGTTTATGTGAAGATCATTATTTTATACCTTGCATAAATGTATGTGTTTGCACAATGTATTTCATCATGAAAATATTGAGTCTTTTCCTGTCATCCAGACGTTATATCCGACATCCACCTCTGTCAGTTTACCATGTCCCCAGTTTAAACCAGCTCTTCTGTCCTTAGGTTGACTGTTCCAAAGGACACATTTTCCCACAAATCCTGGGGCAGTGCCCATTTGGTCTGCTTGAATCATATTGATGAAGCTCACTTCTCCCCAGACATCTTTTGCACCGACTGCTCTCTAGTCTGAGATCCTTCCACCAGCCCTGCCTCTGCCAGACTCCCAGCCTGCAGGGTGTCCTCCACTGGGTGGGGTCCATTCACTCCCAGCACCTGGCCTGGAGTAGGTGCTCACAAACTGCATGTTGAAAGAATGGATGAATTTGTTCCGGGTAAGGCACTTTTCCCAGAAAATCCCAGTTAAAATGCAAATGTGTTGCCTGGCAGAGATGCCTGGAATTTGTTTGTTGGTTCCCTCCCAGACAGCAAGGTTTTGAAGGATGACTTGGTGGGACTAGAGGATAAACGGAGGAAAACCCTTGAGTTTAGGGAAATGCCCAAGGAGGAGTGGCCTGAACACTGCAGAAGAGAGGGTCCCTATCCCAGGGGTGGAATAGGCTCTGTCCTCTTCAGTTTTGCTCTGGGCTGGCTGGTTCTCAGGGCACAGTGAGAATGACAACCTCTGCAGACTGTGTGTGAGACTCACTGGCGGGTTCTTCCCAGTCCTGGAAAAGGGCAAAGAGTTCAGGTTTCCCCAAAAGCCCCGGGAAGCATTGTTACCAACTGGTCCTCTCCTATTAAGTCAGATGTCTCTTTTTCTTTCAGAACAGCAAATCAGGAAAAGAGAGGCAGTTATAGGACCCATCTCTTACCCCCACCCCAAGTCCATCGGGCATCCCTTCTCTGCCCCCTCCTGCAGGCAACTTTGTTCCAGACCTTTCTCTTTATGCATTGACACACACCAGTATGTATTGTAAATGAAAATTGGATCACATTCTACATAATGGTTCTGTGGCTTATCTTTTCCATTTAAACATACTAGACGTCTTTCACTGTCAATTCACATAGATCTGCTGTACTCTTTGGAAAATAGTTTCACTGAATTTCATCATTCAACATACCAGACATACCACAATATCCTAAACCCTCTCCCACTCACGAACACCGCTGCTGTCTCCAGCTTCTTGCTGCTGCCAATGGTAATACGGTGGACATTTTCGCATAGGGAGCAGACCCATTTTTAAAAGATTCTGTGGACTGCTGTGCTTTCTTACCATGGCTTTCTCTTAGGAAAGGACAAAACACGGGTGCATTTCTCCCGGGCTGAAGGGCTCAGCTTTAGAGACCCATGCCGGGCAGTGAATGACTCATTCTGCCAGGGATTCTGAGCCAACCTCAACGGAATGACTGTATAGAAGTGAGAATCCAGACCCCACGTGGTCGCTGCTCCGGGTGGCCTCTCGGCTCTCATTCCGGGGAATGGAGGCACCCTGCATCATTTTCTGTAATGCCAGAGGAAATCCCCAGATAAGACGGACACCGCATGCCTCACGGAAGACACTCCCCCACTCCCACGGAGATAAACGGATGAATGCTTTCTTAATCACAGTTCACAGTTCTCCATGGCCCTGCCTGGCTGCCAAAAACCTCTCAGCTCATTGTTCTGCTACCACAGCCAGACACAGCACTTCCTAGAAAATCGTCATTCCATTTACTGTTTATTCTTGGGATGGGTTATTGGTTCCCATAAACTCTCATTGACTTAAAGGAAGTTTTTCAGTAAATCTCATGGGATGTCTACATGAAAGGGAAAAGATGTTCTTTATTTTGTATTTTGTATTTTGTTTTTAATGCACCGGAGAGAAGGAAACCATGGTCTCATTTTTAGATAGTGATAAAAGCAAGCAACAGACAATTCTAGCTAGAGAACCCAATACTGTTTTAAAATCATCTTTAACTTGCTAAAAAATCAGTGTACTGGCTGGGAGGTGAAGAGGGTAGGGGGACTCTTTGCACATTACACATTCGAGTACATGAGTTTCTCATACTGTCTTTTAGTCTTCGATCTTTGCCACATCTGTGAACCAGTTGTACCATTAGTTCCTTATTATTTTTAATGACTTTTTAAAACAGAGCTTAAAACATACCTTTATCCTAATTAAAATCTTAAATAATAGGTTTGGTGTGTTACCTGTATTTTTTCTAAAGCATATTATAATAAAAAATATTGAATATCACCTAACGTGCTCTGGAGGCTTGAACAGTGGCCCACTTTGATAAACACTGGACTTGACTGGGTCTCAGATTCCAGCCTTCTAATAGCCTATCTTCTAACGGGTCGAATACCATTCAGACGCAGAAACATTGCCATGTGCCTTTGCATTTTTTGTGCACTTAATGTGCCATAGCTTCAGAAACTGGGGGTTGGTTGGGATAGAGAAATGACCTACTTTTGAAAGGCAGGGCAGCCTTGGAAATTGCACAAGCTTTGGAAGGAGGCCTAGGTACAAATCTTAGTGACATTAGACAAGGCTCCTCATTTGCAAAGGGAGCATTTAAGAGCCACTTTATAAAGTGAAGCAAAGATTAAATGAGATAATAAACACAAAGTGACTGGCTGAGGGAAGGTGGCCAGTGTGACTTTCAGTGCAAAACTATGTGTGGTAATCAAGTGCAGACACACTCAAGCCAATGGCAGGGTAGACCCTCCTGCCTCAGCAGGGCTTTCTCAAGATTAAATGAAAAATCAACAGCCTTTGAAAGAGGTTTCAAGTAATGGGAGGGTCAAGCTCCCTAAGACTTAAGATAAGAAAATGGAACACAACTGTGAAACCATTAGGAGGTGCTTGGGAGGCATCCTGCCTTTAAGAGCTTCCTTCGATTATTGGAGAAGCTGCAGGGATTCTCCATAATGTCCAGGGCTTTGACCTTCATGTGAGAACCCACAAATGGTTTAAAGATTAGAAAATAAGGTGATATTATTTCATATTATTGGGCATCTCTCCTGAAGTGGTGAAAACTGAGGTCCCATGTGAAAATCTTTGAATGGGAAAAGGCAGCATAGTGTCTGATGAAGGACATGGGCCCTAGCCTCAGGGATTGGGTTTGAATGCTGCCTCCATGGAGCACTAGGACTAGAGAACAGTAAGTGCAAAGGCCCAGGGGTGGGAGCGTGGCTGGGTATCAGGGCACAGCAAAGAGGCTGACATGGCTGGAGTAGACTGAGCACAGGGGGCAGATGCAGCATCTGTGTCCTGCACGCCCCCAGAAGGTGGCACTCTCAGAGACCACGATGGGAAAGGTGTCCCCCAGGTGTGGGGGAGCTGGGTTGGCAGATGAAGGAGGGAGGAGATAGTGTAGGACCTTGAAAACCATTGTAAGGATATTGATGAGGATGCTGAGATGAGAAGATATTTGCTGATCTTTGAGTAGAGGAAGGAAGTGAACAGATTTACTCTATTTTGCCTAGTTTATATTAGCCATATCACAGAGTTAGTGTCTATTTCTCTAGGTCTAAAATAGAAGCCGTGGTATCGTGGTTTTAATACTGAAATAGCAATGATAGTTATCCAATTTCCTAAAAGGAAAAGGAAATATATTACAGGTTTTCTAGTCCCAAGTTAAAGGATTCATTGAACAATTGGCTGCCCCAGCTCTGCTTGCAGTCTGTAAGAAAAGCAGGTGGGGAGCTGAGAGGGTCACAGAGCCTGGCCTCAGAGACATTAAGGCCTGACTGGGCCAAATGAGTGACCATGGGCCAATGACTTAATCTCTAGGGACCCTCAACTTCTGCAGCTGTACAATGGGGATGACAATGTCTGCAGGACTGCAGACAGGAGCAAATAGAGCATGTGGGGAAGCACCCCAGGCACCCAGGAGGCCCCCCCACCCCACATGTGACTGTCCCCTGAGCTGTGTGCCAGGATTAGCAGGTGTCTGAGTGTCATTAAGCTGGGACTTCTCTCCTTGTCTTCTGGGATTAGGGGGCACAGTGAGGAAGTTTTGATGATAAAGGACATTTGTGGCCAGTAGTGCCAGGACACTAGGGAAATGATAGGAAATGGCCATTATAGACTCATGAACACACTGGTGGAGTATGGCAGGTGGTGAGGGGCTCTTGCAAGCTAATGTAAGTTTAAATACAATGATATTTATTGCCTTTTTGAGCAGGGGGTGGCTGAAACAACCAACACTCAGAAAAACTAGGGGTAGTATCAAGCATCACACCATCCACAAGCCTCCACTGTGTTTTGCTCCTCCGTGCTGGTCCTCCTTAATCTCCATCATTTGGTGTGGGGTCTGTGCTCCCCCGGCTGTCCAGGGTGTGGTGGGGGACGGGGTGAGGGGCAGGCAGGGCTCCACACCAGCTGCGTAACTACAGCTCTCACAGAAGATGCGCTCAGATGTGGTGCTGGGAAAACAACTCTGCTTCCTGCAGAGACTTCAAAAGTCCACACCCTGTCTACTGCTGCACATTTTCACAGCTGAAGGAGAAACTGCTGGAAATCGGAGTTGCCCTTATGTCACTGGGATGAAGCCGACTGTGTTCTCCTGGAGACAACAAGGGAGTTTACTCAGAAAAGGCTGGGTGGGAAGTGATGCAACTTCGGACAAAGGCTCTGGGCTTTTTGAAAAAGGAGGTCAGGTGGGGTCCCTGGGTTCTGAGTTGACTGAACTTTCATCTGCACTTAATGCCAACAGAAAGTTCTAGTTCTAAGAGTAAAGATAGAGAAGAGAGATTCAGAGAAAAGGATGAACAGGACAGGGAGAGCTGTGTAAAGACACCTGAAATCTTCCTTTCTCCCCCCATCCTACTCTTTTCCATCCAGAAAGAAGAAACTTTTGTCCTATTGACTCATTTTGGTGCTTCAGTTCCCAATTTTATTCAGTTCTTCTAGGTTATGGTTACCACCCTAAGGGGAATCCTTGAAAGATGCCTGGATCTATGAAAGGAACCAGGGCTCCTTGGAGAAATAGCTGATGTCTGATTACGGCAGGAAAAGTCCAAGATGAGCCTACCTGATTGGGCCAGAAAGCGGAGAAGCTATCAAAACCTGGCCCAGGAGCCAGCTGGAGAGTCCTACTGGCCAAAGATGAGAAATGTTTAGCATCAAAAAGAATAATGACTGCAATATATTGAAAGGGAGCAAATATATAAAACTGTACTCCATAATGACAGAAAGAGATCCCTTACTGGTCAGCATTAGAGGTGTTTGGGTATCAACTCATTTTCTCTGAAAACTGATAGAAAGAATAAGCATGTTTCCCACTTTCCTGAGTGAACTGTATTTTAGAGCTTGTAGGGACCAAGGGCAGGCCTCCCCAAGGTGTGCCATTATGACACAGATTCTTTTGAGCTGAACACCATCAAGGCCAAAAAAACTCAGAAAGATACTTTGGCCTCTTTCCTCCATTCCTCTAACTCCAAAAAGAGAATTTAGCTGGAGGATAGCTATATTATAATGTAAACTAGGGTGATAGGAAGGAATGTGACAGTCTGTTTAAAGTTCTCTCTGTGCCCCCTGTGTTCCTGTTGCTGACTCAAGGATTTTGTCTATCAGACATTTACTTTGTTCATATGCCTATGAATTACTTCCCTTTGCCTTTGAAGTCTCAGACCCCTATGCCCTTCTCCTTGGTTCAGGATGAACTATATGTACCTCATTCTCCCTGTCTTTGGAGCCCTTCTTGTATGTACATAATTAAACTTTGTTTTTCCTCCAGTTTATCTGTCTCATGTCATCTTGATTCTTAGACCAGCTAGAAGAATCTTGAACAGGATTTTTCTTCTCCAACAAGCTGTTACGGTCAAGTTCATCTTTATGTAAGAATTCTTCCTAATAAATGCAGGAGGAATAACAGAATTAGAAAATCATGATTTTTGCAACTCCTAATAAAATAATAGACTTAGAAACAATCACCTATGGATGCTAAAACTACTTGGTAAAAAAACTATCTGACAGAGAATTTTAAAATAGGAAATCTACAGCAACACCTATAAAGTATTCTTCTCATATAAAAGATTTAAAACTGAATCTAAACAAGCTGTAGATTTGCCCTATCCAATATGGTAACCACACATGGCCCTTGAACACTTGCAATTAGGTGTTCTGAACTGAGATGTGCTTTAAGTCTATAATACACACCCAGTTTTGAAGATGTAGTATAAAATAGAATATAAAATATCTCATTTACAATTTTTTATGTTAATCACATTTTGAAATAATACTTTGGCTATTTCACATTAAGTAAAATATATTATTAAAAATAATTTCACCTATTTCTTTTAACTTTTTAAATATGGTTTCTAGAACACATGAAATCACATGTATGGTTTGCATTTTATTTCCATTGGATATTGTTGTTCTAAATCTTACTTAACAGCTTAGAAACTACTGGTAATAGTGAAATTAGTTAATACCAAGAGGAAACAATCAGCCAAGTCCAGAATGTGGGGAAATTCTACCAGACAAATGATTTACTTTCTTCTACAAATAAATGATTTTAGATCAAAAGGGGGGAGGGATGGCTTTAGATGAAAACAGATATGACAACCAAGTGCAGTGTGTGAACCTTGTTTACTTCCTGAAAAACCAGTTTTAATAAGACATTTTTGAAACGATCTGGGAAATTTGAACATCGGGGCTGAGTATCAGATCATATTAAGGATTTATTGTTTATTTTGTTAAAGATAATAATGGCATTATGATTATGTCTTGTAAAAGGTGCTTATCTATTAGGGACAGATACCCGAGTGTTTGTGGGTGAAATCACATGTCCTCTGATTTTTGCTTTAAAAGTGCTCATAGTAAATAAGTCTCAGAGATAGATGAAACCTGATAGACAAAATGTTGATTATTGTTGAAACTAGGTCATAAGGATGTGGAAGATCATTACATTTTTCTATTTCGTATATGTTTAAAAGTTTTAGAGTTTAACTGTAACTATAATATTTATAATTGTGGATAAAATGAAAGTTACTGTGGCCGGGATTCTCACCTGGCCCTGGTTGGCTAGCTCACTACACACGTGTGGGCAATATGTAGCTATTGACGCTATAGAGCTCTGCCCAGTGCTCTGGGCGACACAGTGGCAGGGCTGCAAGGCTGCAGGAGAGCAGAGCAGAGACTGGAGTGGTGGCAGCACCGAGGACAGAGGCCCAGAGGCAGAGACTGGCTTGCTGCATGCAGACTCGCTCTGAGTGAACGGGATTTTAGTGACTGACCTGCCACTGTGGAAATAAAGTTGGACACCCCAAGAACATTTTACTGTGATTTCTTTGGTCACATTGAATCCATAGTGAACTTGTCCGGGGCTGAAACCTATTGGCAAGACAATTGGCGACAGTCAGCAGGGTTCATTGGTGACCAAGCAAAGGAACAGGCTGCTGTCATGGAAGGAGTGTTTCAGCAGGCTGTGCCTGTGGACGGGGAGACTTCAAGTGTCCCCTGTGGACCTGGGGTACTATCAAGGGGTGGAGGACTGGGGTCCACGCCAAGAGAAAGAAAATTTGTTGGTGATTGAAATGGCATCACTATGAAGTGCTGTGAAAATAGTAAAGGATGTCAATGCAGCCCGAGAGGAAGCAGCACGAGAAGGAGCAGCGGCCTGAGAAGCAGCACGAGAGCGCCGGCTGCCAGGTGCCGTGGGGCAGGGGAAGGATGTAGTGGAGCCGTCAGCCCCAGAAATGGAGGAACGGAGGTTAGACTACACAGGTGTGGGCAATATGTTGTTACTGACTCTATATAAAGACAAGCAGAGGTGGGGGTGGAGGCCCTGCTGGTGCCAGAGGCATCAGCCCCTCGTCGGTTGAGACCCCACCTGGTTGAAAGCTGGTGGAAAGCCAGAAGGACTCAGCAACCGCGGGTTCCTCCAGGAGCGGTACAGCCCCCTCCTCAGGTCGTGGAGCACTCCATGCTCTGCTTCTGTCCTCAGGCTCAAGCACAGAAAGAGGTGCAGCTTCTCTAAGGAAGAATTTAAAGGGCCCCATGAAGGTCATGAGGACCTATATCCAAGTTGGTTTGAAAAGGCAGGAGCAGACAGAAATTGGATGACTGGAGCTGTGGCAGTGATTGGGACCAGAGCGGTGGTTCCGGCTGCTGAGGACGAAGCCGAAGGCAGAGACAAAGCAACAGGACTGGCCTGTGTGTCTGCAAGACTCTCTGCTGGAGAGGCTGGAGAAGGTGGGTGTTGTAAGGCCCACCCATGGTCCTTTTGGTTAACTCCTTTGAGTAGAATGGGTTTGAATACAGCCAGAATGACCACTTGGTGGCAATGGATCTCCTCAGGCTTGAGGGTTACTATAATTTGTTGTAACTTTTGTTATTTGTATATTGCCGTAGCCTCTGTTGTTATTATGGAATTTGGTTACAATGTTCTGGCTTTTTCGCACAGGGACCATTGCAGGGGACTGAGGGCACACAGATTGAGAGGAGAGAACCCTGGAGGGGTGGAGTGTGGATAAAGTGAAGGTTCCTATGGCCAGAATTCTCACCTGGCCCTGGTTGGCTGGCACACTACACATGTGTGGGCAATATGTTACTATTGACTTTATATAAAGAGCTCTTCCCAGTGCTCTGGGCAACAAGGTGGCATGGCTGCAAGGCTGCAGGAGAGCAGAGGCTGGAGTGGTGGCAGTGCTGATGACAGAGGCCCGGAGGATGGCTGTGTGGGCAGAGGGGCCCAGACGCAGAGACTGGTTTGCTGCATGCAAACTTACTCTGAGTGAATGGGATTTTAGTGACTGACCTGCCACCGTGGAAATAAAGTTGGGTATAACCCTTTCACCCCAAGAACATTTTACTGTCATTTCTTTGGTCACATTGATCCATAGTGAACTTGCCTTGGGCTGAAACCCATTGGGAAGACAATAATATATTTATAAATAATACACAATACTATATTTAATAATATAGTTATAATTATATGATGTATATACATATATTACAAATTAACATGATTTCTTAATGCCACAGAAGCATTTTTTAATTTTAATGCCTGGGAAAGGTAACACACAGATTGGTTTATCAGATGAAGGAGCATGAAACCCTAGAAGGTGGAGGCCGAAGGGAACAGGGAAGACGTCTGACAAAACAAGACACCCTCCAGTCCTATGGGTAACAGGTTGTCCCTGGGTTTCCCATGAGGAGCACAGGTGGACCAGGGCCACCTCTGAGGCACTGGATTCCTAAGGAGGGAGGGGGTCAGCGGGCCTGCAGCCATCTAAAGAAGGCCTGAGACCAGCGAGAGGTCTGCCTGGGTCTGGCCAGTTCAGCATCCAGACAGATCTCACAGGTGGGCCCTGTGAGCCAGGGGCTGGCCTGTTATTGGCATATCTGAAGGCACCAGGCCTGAAGTTCATGAGAGGAGATGAATAATCAAAGTTCCAGTTTGTTCGTTTACAATGAGGCGTAACCACCATCAAGGATCAGATGTCCGTGGCCACTGAGCAGCACACTGTGGGCAACCAACACCCAGGGGAGGAGGCGCATTTAGAAGATGCTGTGCTGGCTTTATCAGGCTGTGGTACTTCCTGATCCCTCTGTCACCACAGAGTGAAACCACCCATTGGCTTCAGATGATTTTCCTTTTTTGTCCTGAGAGGACAGGGCCAAAAGCAGACAAGTATGCGGCTGATTTCACCTGTTGTAGGAGGGCCTGATGGACCATCTAATCCTCCTCCTCTCTTCATACTTTTAATCAGGTTATAGTTGAGCCATTCCATCTCTTTAGAATAACTTCATTGTTATTTTATTTTATAAATCAGCTCTCAGAGGGCAAACCTATTTCTGCTTCCCTAGTCAGATGGGATCAACCATGTTGCTCCTTCAGGGTCTGGACAAGAATGGTACTAAAAATTGACTACCCGGCTCATGATTTGTGTAGCCTAGCTGGGATAAATAAGGGCTCGAGTTGCCCAGGGACTGCATTGCAACCCTATTTCAGCTGTTGACCACCTGTGTGACATTGAGCAACTAGCCTCTCTAAACCTTGGTTTCTTAAAAATGCATGCCCTTGACATCATTGTGAAAAACTGATTATAGAGAGCACCTGGTACAATGCCTGGCCTCTCTTAGGTGCTTGATAAATGATAACTTTAGTCATTGTGTTATTATTGTTGCAGCTTAGAGTTGGCCCTAACTAAATGAGCTTGACCCCTGGCAGCTAAACTAAATGTGAAATCCAGGAAGCTTAGATTTGCTTCATGCTCCCAAATGCCTAACTGGGGCATTTTATGATAGAATTGAAAGTGGGACCAGTGGAATATAGTAGGCTAACTGTGGAATATAGTAGGCTAATGCCATAAACAAGGTGTATTTGACAAACCCACTCTACTGTATCTCTGCTCTAGTAACTCCATGAGGTGTGGGGAAATGGAAATGGTAACCTCATACAGGTGGTGACTCCGTACACACAGGGTTAGCCTGTATTCCACAGGGTTTTCCTTCCCCACCAGCCTCCTGCACCCCTATCTGTCCTAAGACTCCACCCATGCAGTTGTCTTCTGCCTCAGCCGTCTCCTTGGAAGGAGGGTGTTGGTCTCTGATAATGCTTAGTGAATTAACCTCAAAGGGGCATTTGCTTTTGAGCTCACCATAAAGCCTAATTTAGTTCAAAACACCAAAGTTGTAATGATTTGGAGTCAGAATCTCCAAGTGCCTGGCACCTAGTAGGTGCTCAATAAATATTTGTTAAGTGATTAATGGAGGGAATTTCAGACATGGTAGTGAATTGCTAAGAGGCATCCTTTAGTCCTGGGGACTTTCCTGGGACCATTCCAATCATCACAGAGAGGGTGGTTTCCTGTCTGGTTACTCAGAAGGTCATCTTAGGAAGGGCACCAGACCAGTATGTCTTTAAGGACCAAGTCTGATTCCAGTCTGAGTTGTAGGAGCCATCTCCCTTTGCAGGAGAAGCTTACCTTCAGTGGATGGGCTCCCAGTGGGAGTGACAGAAAGCTTACCACTGTAGTCATTTAAGCTTTGACTGCCCAGGCCTGAAAAAATGCCCTTGGGACTGATCCTGAAGTGCCTGAGGATAAGTTAAATGGCTTAATAGATCCTGGCAGCTTCAGAAAGGACTAATGGCTCAGCATTAATTGGGTACAGAGAGTGAAGATGAATCTCTGAAAAGGTAGCTCAGATTTGCCCGTTCAAAGCATTACATCAGTTGGCTCCAAACCGGTGCTGATTATTAACAAAGTATGAATGCTCCATATTAGCCTCAGCCTTCATCTCCCAATCCTCTTGTTCATCTCCTCAGAAAACATAGAGTACCTACTATGTGCCAGGCATTGTGCCAGGGGCTACAGAGATACATGATGTTAGTCCCTGTCCCATTAAATCTTCTGAAGGCAGAGGATGACAGAAGCAATGAGACTGGTGTCTTGTTAGAGGCAGATCCAAGGAAGGAGCAAGAAAGAGGAGGCGTGACTGCGTGGGGTGGTGGATGGCAACCAGACTTCCTGGCTGCAGTTGTATGGGGACTAGGGGAATGTGCCCGGCCTCCAAGGTGGGCAGGCAGGTGGGCAGGGGCTCCTGGCAGAGGGAGTAGAGTGCTCACAGAGCCAGAGAGCGTGTGACGTACGCAGGGAGCTGTAGGAAGCGCCTCTGAGCATGAGGGAGGGGGTGGGGGGCTGGCAAGGCGGTCAGGGGAGGACTGGAACATAGACGTGGTGTGCATGGCTTTGCGTTGTGATAAAGACACAGACCAGAGTGAGCAAAACCCCAGTGAAAGGGGATGAGGTCAGAAGCAGGGAAACCTCTTTTAAGGGTCAAAGATATGAATCAGAGTTGGAAGCTGTATTTAAGTATTGTGCAGTTCGCTTAACCTCTCTCAGCTCCTTCCTCAGGGTGAGGAACACATGATAAGATATCCCCGAGAGGGTATCTTAGACACTGGCTGCAAGTGATTGAAAGCCATTTTGAACTAACTCAGGCAAGAGGAAGGATTTACAGGAAATCTCCAGTTGAGGTTGGCAAGCTCAGGGGGCGGGAACACCTGCTGCTGGGAGGCTGTCTCTCCATCTCTCTCACTCCCGCTCCCTTCTGCGCACAGGCGCACGCCTTCAGGTTGCCTTCCTCCACACAGCCACGGAAGCCTAGCCAGCTGTGCTCTCACATCTCAGATCTGAGCACTTATCCACGGG
Organism: Manis pentadactyla; assembly: GCF_030020395.1. Taxonomy (NCBI): domain Eukaryota; kingdom Metazoa; phylum Chordata; class Mammalia; order Pholidota; family Manidae; genus Manis; species Manis pentadactyla. The sequence continues at coordinate 64,089,369 of NC_080021.1, forward strand.
AACCTTCAGCATCTCTTGAGTTTCAGATGGACAAATCCTGGAACTTTGATCAGGCTGGAGCAGCGAGCTCTTCCATCAACTAGCCCAGGGACAAGGGATGAGATACTGTGATTGGTTCACTATGGGTCTGATGGCCCTCTTCAGCCTATTAAATGTGAGCAGGGAGACAGCGGCTGGAGGTCGCTCCCATTCAAAACAGAGTTGTAATGTGGGAAAGCATTTTCTAAAAGGGTGAGTGGAGGGGGTTAATTCCCAGAAAAAGAGGAGGGATGCTGGGGAGAGAAAACATTAGATCAGCATTACAAAATACTTCATAGATGTGAAACATCATTCAAATATAACATGTTACATTCATTCTTTAACTGTGGATCTTCTTTAGATTCATCTCCCTAGTTTCAGTGCATAGAACAGTTACTGACACATAGTAAGGACTTCATAAAAAATGGTAATGAGTTAGTAGATGACAGATATTGGGTTAGTGAATAGTTAGCACATAGCATACATACAGGGGAGTCAAACTTTTTCAGTGATTAGGCCTAAGGTCCACACGTACCGTGGAAATCACATGTGATTAATATGACCCTTGAAACCTTCCTAGAGAGACAACATGTTGAGAAACACATACCATCTCTCAGTAAGTTTGACAGAATCATATTTCCTCCATGTTGGAAGGGATCACTGTTTCCTTTGGTCAGACACCAGACAAAGCCGTTGGCTTTTATTTAAGAGGGATGCTTTATGAAAAACTACACGAACATTCAGAATCATGAGATGCTCAGGAGAAAACAGCAAATCCATGGCTCCCGTCGTAGCTCTCTCTGGAGGTGGACTCTGAGTGGAACGGCAGGTGGAATTGCTTGCCTTTATTAAAAATTGTTGTTTTTCCCTTACTAAGAATTGCTGAACACATGTAGTTGAAATTATGTAATTCAAATGGCTATTTAGTGTCATATCCTTGTTTATTTATTTTATATTGTCTGGTGTTCATCTATGAAAATGTGTATCTGTGAGTTAGAAAGCCTGTTTACCTTGCTCATTACAGACTGTCCAGTGCCTAGGACCATGCTTGGCACATAATATGCCCACAGTGCGTTGGGGAATGATTTCATTGCATAAGACACCGTGCTTGGTACTGAGTGGTTGAGATAAGGAGGCAGGTGAAACTGGTTCCTCCCTAGGCCATGGGCAATCTAATAAGGGTGGTAAGCTATGAAATGACTGAAAGTACATGTAAGGGTAATACCAAGCAGGAAGTGTTAACTATCAAAGAATCATAGAAGACAGAGTTCTGGTGGACTTTAAGAGGAAGTAGGACCATCTCCAGGGACAGCCTCCTGTCTTTTCCTCTAAACTCCATCCATTTTGCTTCTCCATTCATCCAGAGAGGTCTCTGCTTTCCTGCAGCCTGGAACATGCTCAAGAGCAAGGATTTATTTCAAGTATATGTTGCTGACTGGAGCCAGCTTGCTAGGGTTCTTTGTTCAGAGGCGTGCCTAGTGCAGGGAGGAATTCAACACTGGCTGATGATCATCAGTTAATACCAAAGCTTTTATCAGGCTTGTCTTATCTGATCTTAGGGAACCTTGGCATGGTAATGACTTGAAAACCTCCAGGGGGAAAGGGCCTTACATTCCTTCTTCCCCCACTGCCCATCCCTGCTTTGTGGAGTAGGACCATGAGCTGCCCCAGCTGCTCATTTGAATGTCTGACCCCTAATTCCAAAGCAGAGCTTGGGGCCAGTCCCACCTCTATTTTCACAAACCTGTTGATCTGAGAAGAGAGATTTCCTCTTTTGCTCTCACAGGCAAGAGAGAGAATAAGGAAGGACCCTCCACCCTGTCTGACCTGCTCTGTTCTGGGAAGTTTCTCTGCTGGTGGCTGGAGACTCATGCTCTGAGGGGGACCGTGTAACTGGGATCCCTGGTGAGTGGCAAGGCAGCCAGGGGTTCAAAGCATAGAGGGAGGTAACTACCTGGTGTTCCACTTACACCTCATGCAGAACACAAAATGCACTTTATTTTACTGCAGAAAAATTGGATAGTATGTATTACTAATCACCATACACAGGAGATGTTCTTCCAGGCTTAAAATTCTCTAGGTATCTGTAGTATATACACACTAATCAAAAATAGGATCATGCTATCATTTTGTAACCTGCTTTTCTCACTTTTACTATATCATGAACATCTTTCACTGTTAAGAAATACACATTAAGATTTATCACGTTCACATTCATTTTCACATAATATTGTGCCATAGTTTATTTAATATCCTATCATTTGGGCATTTAGTTGTTTGCCACTTTTCTGCTATTTTATAGGCGATGTCAGAATAAAACTTTTATATATACTATCATACGGTAATTTGGTAATTTCTTCTGAGAAGTTCTAAGAAGATTATAGAATCAAAGGGTATGCACATCTTAAAGTTAGATCAATTTACATCCTGCCAGACGTGGACAGGAAGGCCACCACCGAGGCATACACTTTGTTGATCTTTGCCACTCTGAAATCTCAGGTCTTATCTTAATTTTTGACTTTTAGGGAGTCTGGCCAGTTTTTCATATATATGATGTCTTAAATTTCTTTGTTTCGGGAATTGCCTACTTATGGGAGAGTTTTTAACATGAAGCAAAATGACTCCAATTTACAAGTTCCAAAAACCTGAAGCACATTAGTTTTAATTTCCATTTGTGTGTCTTTTCCACTGTTTTTGGATCTGAACTTAGGTCCCCTTGCCCCAACTGCACATTCAGCCATAGGTTCCAGTTCCCTGGTCTGTCCCTGCTGTGGCCTTTGGTCAGCATGACAGCCCCATCCCCACCCCCAATAGCCCCATCCCCACCCCCAATTGCCCAAGACATTTCTCAGGACAGGATTTGGTCCCTATTTCGATCTTATAAATACTGGTGATGGGCCAGGGCCTGGGCTGAGCACTGAGGGGTTAAAAATGAATCAAATACAATTACTGTTCTCTGGAGCTGAGCATCTAGTGGGAGACTCAGACCTACCATACATCACTAACGCAGGGCCAGCTCTGAGATGAGCGCCAATAGAAGTGGAGCGGGTCCAGAGGAGGAGTTATTCATTTCAACTCTTGAATCTCAGAGAAATTGAGGTTTGAGGGGGACAGGTATTTGCCACAGAACAAACAGTACAATATTAACAGCAACCACTTATTAAGTAACTGCCATGTGCCAGGTTAATGTATGTTATTGCTAATTCTCCCAACACTATTTCATAGCTGAGGAAAGGAAGGCTTAGGGAGGCTAAACAACCAGCCACAGGTTGCTGGGTTGTTAGAATGGGGATTTGAACCCACATCTGTCAACATATGCTTCGTGCTCTTCCAATTACTGTTTGAGCAAAAGTTGTAGGGTAGAGAGTTTGCAGAGCACAGGGTTTTTGGGGGACTGGAGTCGGCAGTATGACTGGTATACAGGGCCAAACTGCAGAGAGCTGTGAATGAGCTGCCCAGCGCCTGTTGTCCCTCCTGTCCTACAGGGCTCAATCCAGGCATCACCTCCTCTAGGGAGCCTTCCCTGACTTCCTCAGGTTACCTATGTCTACCATCACCCCCCCATTCCCACTGGTAGGTGTGACCCTGTGCCCTCCTCTCCCATGGACTTATTCACTGTCTACAATGTGTGAACTGTCTACTCATCGGCTTCTGCTAGACAGAAAGCTCCCCATGGGCAGGGTTGAGTCTCATTGTCTTTGCTTTCCCAGTACCTGAGTAAGAGAATGAGAGTCTCTGGGCACTGGGTGTGGAGAAGGAATTGATAGGTTCCAGGCAGCCTAGTGGGGTTTGGCAAGAAGTGATGGGCTGAGAGCAGAGAGGAAAGAAAGCACCGAGGATTTGGGCTGACTGGGAAGAAGGAGAGCCCGACTTAGAGCACAGGGGTGCGGGAGGAGAAGTGGGGTGGCTGGATGGTCACATCCCTTCCACAGCAGGAGGCAGGCAGGGGACAGAGAGGACAGAGGAACTGCTGAGTCTGTGGAGCCTGGTGCCAGCAGAGCCTGTGACAAAGGTAACATGGGCTGTGGATAACACCTAGGCTGTGGTCTGAGACTGTCTGGGTCCAAAATTCTGGCTCCACCTCATGACCCCCTAAGGGCCTGTGGCACTGAAAGAACTGTCTGCACCTGGGTTTTCCTTCCTGGTAAAATGGGGCTGTGAGTCCAGCTAAGCTCGAAGGCTGTTGGAGGATGAAGCGGAGATCCTGTGCGCCCAGGGCTAACGTCACAGCCTTCCTTTCTCTCGGCATCACCTGTGTCACCAGGCTCTGCCTGAAATGCAGAGTGTAGACAGAGCAAGTGCATGTCCACTGGGAGCTGGAGCAAGTACAGCCGAGGCTGAGCTGGCATTGCTAAAAGACCTGAAGCAGGGTTTTTTTTTGTTTGTTTAAGGTCTTGGGCTCTGGGTCACATCCTAGCTCCAAATTTACTAACTGTGGCAGCGTGAATCTGGGACCTGCCCTAACCTCTCTGCCCTTCCTAGTCTTCTCCTGTGAAACAGAGATAATTATAGTACGTCCTTGGTAGGGTTTTTTGTGAGCTTTAATTGAGATAGCATATGGCTCTTCTTAGACGTGGTCACTTTCAAACTTCTCATCACAGCCTGGGAGTTTTCGCCTGCTCTGACTTCTGGGCATGAATCCGATGGCCACCCCTCCGCCCCCTGCACCCCAGCATAAGCACACAGGACTCCCTGCCGCCCCCCAAGCTTGCTTTCATCTTGCGGCCTGGGCATTGCTGGGACCTGGCCAGAGCTGTTCTCCCACTAAATCTTTGCCAATCGCTCTCCTTCACTCTATTCAGGTCTGTTCAATGTCACCTCCTCAGAGCAGTCTCCCAAGATCTCCCTGCTAAAGTGACTTCCCTCCAGCCCACCGTGTCACTCCCTATCCCTTACTTAATTTTCATGATTAGCCCTTACCTGACGTAATATTCATATTTATTTGTGTGTTATCTCTCCCTCCTAGAATGTAAGCTTCATGAGCACAGGGCCCTTGTCTGTCTCATTCACAGATGTGGCCTAGTGCCTAGAAAAGCACTGAGCACACAGCAGGCACTCCATTAATGATATTTATGGAACAAGTGTGTGAATAAATAGATTTCTTAGCACGTACATGACCCACTAAATATTGCCTATCATGACCATCAACATTGTCATTATTGCTGTAGAAAAGCAGAGTTATTTGGGTTAGGGCGTGAATATAGAATAGAGTGCCTAGGTTCGAATCCCAGCGCCACCTTTCTGCCTGGATAGTCCCCTGTACAGCCCCTGGGCGTCACCTTCCCCTGCTAGGAGGAATAAATGGGCCAGCTCAAGAAGAGCCTAGGACAGGCCTGGGCAGCGGAGGCCCACCGCGTGTGGGTTGTCCTTAGGATGGCAGCCTTGGCTCACACTCAGCCACACTCAGCAAAAGCACTCAGGTTTTCAGAAGAACGGACATCAAAGCACCTTTCTCCCCTCTTCTACACTGTATGTTCCATTTTGGCTTTTTAAAAAAAAATAGGGCAAAACTTAGATAACATAAAATTAACTATTGTAAAGTGAACAATTCAGTGGCATTTGCTACAGTCACAATGTCATGCAACCAGCACCTCTATCGTTTCAAAATGTTCTCATCACCCCAAAAGGAAACCCTGTGTGCCTGTAGTAATCCCTCTCCAGTCCCTGGAAACCACTGATCTATGTTCCATTTCTGTGGATTTTCCTATTCTGGATATAACATATAAATGGAAACAGAATATGTAACCTTTTGTGTCTGGCTCCTTCACTTAGCATAGTGTTTTCAAGGTTCATTCACATTGTAGCACGTATCAAAAATGTAATCCTTTCTATGGCTAATATCCCATTGTAAGTATATACTGCCTTTTATTGATCCACTGATCTGTTGATTAACATCACCTTTTGGCTGTCGTGAATAGAGCCTCTGTGAACACTCATGTACAAGGATCTGTTTGAGTCCCTGTTTTCAATTCTTTGGGTGTATGCCTTGGAGTGAAATTGCTGGGTCACATGGTAACTCTATATTTAACTTTTTGAGGGACTGCTAAACTGTTTTTCAATGTGGCTGCACCATTTTATGTTCACTCTAGCAATGTACGAAGGTTCCAATTTCTCATCCTCACCCGTACTTATTCTCTGTCTTTTTTATTATAGCCATCCTTGTGGGTGTGAAATGGTATCTCTTCGTGGTTTGATTTGCATGTCCCTAATGACTAATGATACTGAACTTCTTTTCATTCACTGTGTTTTGTTGAACCAGAGGCAGGACCTGGTCTGATCGCCTTGTCTGAGTTTGTTTCATAGGAAAGTGCATCTGGAGAATGTGCTTCCTCCCCCTTGGTCTTCCCTTCATGGCTGGGCGTGGGATTGGCTTCCTGGGTCCTGCTTCCCTTCCATGTGTGGCAGAGGGATTGGACCCCACTCTCCTCTGTTAAACAGGGACACCTCTGTCCCAAGTCCCTGACTTAGAGTGGGGGCAAGGGAGAAAGGGGAGTAGCTAGAGTGCAGACTCTGAAACCAGATTCTGGGGGTTCCAGTCCTGGCTCTGTGCCTCTGTGTGGCCTTGGGCTCAATGAGTCAGTGTCTCTGTGCCTCCCTTTCTTGTCTGTAACTGAGGTTAATAATAGTAACTGCCTCACGGGGTTGTTGTGAAGATTAGGTGTGTTAATGTATGAAAGCCAGCAGGCAGTCATGCTCTGCTATTATTATCCTTGGCATTGTGCACCTTGGCTTCCGGTGGACACCATCCAGCTCATGTTTGTTCTGTGCTGCTCACCAGCTTCCTCGGAGTTCTTTATGGACCGTCTTCCATTTGAAGTCCATAAGAACTCTCTTCTGCTGTTTGTCTGCATCAGCCTTCAAAGCAAAAGGAGTGTGGTCTCAGTTAACAGCTCCTCTTGTATCCAAGCAACACTTTGATGAAACTCTTTAAAAACTGTGCATCTCTGATCATCAGACACAGGAACAGGAACACAGGACGGGAGAATTTGAAAGGCATGGTTTAGTTCCCCTGACCACAGCCGGCTGGGCACTGTGGGCAGGAAGGAAAATCTGCCTCTCCTTCTGCCTCGGGCCTCAGCACACTGTCTCTGCATCCTGCCCCATCCCGTGTTGGACCTCAGTCCTTTTGGTCAGAGCCTTGGTCCACCTCACTGCAACACACCACCAAATCCTTCCAGGGAATCCACCTTGAAACTTTCCTAACCACAGCTCCCTCCACCATACCTGGGGTTCTTCAGCTCCAGTGATTTTCTCACGCCCTTTCTTCAAGTCTTAAAAATCTCGAAATCTTGGCAGAAAATCTCTTACTTTGAGAATGAGAAGAAAGTCTCCTTGAACTTCTACTTTATCCATTTTATAGCCTTCTTTCCAGGCCCTACTGGAAAATAAAATGTTTAGATGGTGGAAAATGGGTTAGGCAGGGAGAAGAAGGCTGCACTGAATGGAGTGTGAGGAGGAGGGTGGGGGAGCTGCGCATGGCGCTGTCACCAGTTATGGTCTAAAGGGCACATCTGGGAGGCTCGGTAGGAGCCATTTGTGCTCGTGGCGGGCAGCTTACCCACTTAGGGATAACCTTCCATCCCGCTGCGGGAAGTCTAGGCAGGCCCTGAGAGCAAGGGCTCCAGTGCAGAGCCTGGCTGCATGCTTGTAGCTGCCCTCTGGGCAATGGAGGAATGAATGCTTTCTGTGGTCGGCACGGTGCCACACAGACTTGATCATCTTCATGAGATCTTTAAGCAGTCTTCCAAAGGCTGACTCAACAGAGACCAGTGCATGCTCTCAATTCAATGGATGTGTATGGAAATGCAGCCTGGCGAATCCGAGCATACAGTAGGAAGATTCCTTGCATTTCCAGGGCATGCCCAAGACTCAAATGAGGCTTGGCACACTCGTGGAGTTGCAGACTTCTCCCCCAGATACTCAGCAGTGACTGCTGACCTCTGGCTTGGTAAGTCAGGGGTGGGATTCCGAAAACCGGAAATTCAAGCTTCCTACAGCTTCCAATGCAAGTTCCTCTAGTAGTCTGTCTCTCAAACTACTTACTGATTTCAACTAGTGGGTGTAGTCGCTGCTCTCCTCATGTTGTCTATAAGAATTACCAATGAGAGGCTGCAGGCTGGGGCAAATGGACGCCACTGCCTAGACTGGGGGGCTTCAGAGAGGCCTGAAAACCTCAGGAAGGGGATGGCAGTCCAGCTCCTATACATGTTGGCCACAAAGCTTTGACCTGTCAGCCTCCAAATTTATGCCCATCTCCTTTGCCATTCTGTGACATGGGGTTCTCCTTCTTTCCTTCCATTCCTGTGAGACAATCACATTCTGCAATGGGGCCTCAGTGGGCCCTTTGGACAGGTTGGCAGGAGGGACACACAAATCATCTGCAGGTGTTCGAGTGGGGACCCATCAATGGGCTATTAAAGAAACAAAGGAATGTGCCCATATATCTGTCCATTTAATCCATGGTAGAAATGTGAATAGGCTGAAGGTTGGAGGCTAGAGGGACTGCTCCTCAATATTCCTCATGTGTGCTTGCCATACTTCTGCCACATGGCCTTTGCACTGGCTGTTTCCTTTGCTTAGAACACTCTCCCCCCAGATTTTTACATGGCTCACCCTGTCACCTTCTGCAAGTTTTTGTTTGAAAGTCACCTTCTCAGTGAGACCCACTCCATCCCCCTGATACTGCTCTAATTTCCCTCCAAATCATATAATACCTTCTATGATTTTACTCATTGTTTGTGTTTATTGCCCATCTCACTCCACTACAATATAAGCTCACTGAGGACCTGTTTTGTCACTGAAGTATCCCCAGTGCCTGGGACAGTGCCTGAACACCTCATAGTAAGCTTTCATTACTTGCTAAGTGAACTAATAAGTGAATGAATGACTTGTAAGGTAACTTTTAGCCCTAAGAAGCTGAGAATTTGGATGGTGAAGGGAAAGAAGATTGGATTTGGAAATCAGAGGGCCTGGGCCCCAGCTTTGTTACCTGGAAGCTAGGTTAGCTGAAGAAAGTTAGCTTTAAGTGTGGGTCTCTTAACATCCTCATCTGTAAAAATGGAGTTAATAAGAGACAATATTTATTTTGGGTTTGCTTTGTTCCAGGCAGTTACCAAACTCATTGCCACCTTCACCAAGATATAGTGGGACAAGCCTTACGAGTCTCCTGATGTGACACAATATTCAGTACACAGCACCACGTATGAAGCATTTGCCAATAGAATTTAACCTGAACATAAACAAGCCTTTTGGCATAACTTCTAGTTTACCAGAAAACTAGAGATAGAGATAAAGAAACAGGTTAGAATAATGTCATGAAGAAAAACTAGAGAAACTCAGAGGGATGATTTCATTAGGAAATCATTGTTCACATTGTCTGGTGTGATATGGTATACGGTTTTGTGGGGAAAATGGATCTTTCTGACCAGGATTCCCGCCTGGCCTTAAGAGTGCTCATTGTGTAAGAGCCTGTTTGCACATTTATGGGATGTTTACCAGCCACAGAGCCGCTGGTCAGTCACGGAAGTACCTGCCCGGGGGAGGGATAGAAAGGAGACACCCATTCTCTCCTCTGCCTGTTTTCCTGGTGCATAATTGGTCAGGTGTCCTCCAGTTACCAGGGATCCACCCAGAGTTTCTCCTGGAGCAGGGGAGCAGAGGGACGGGTGTCCATGGCCAGGAGAGTGGAGAGAGAGCAGTGGATACCCAGTGCTCCTGAAATCAAGCCCAAGCATCGGAGCAGGGAGCTTGCAGGGCAGGGAGCTCGTTCGAGCCAGCCGCATGTACCAAGCTGCCTGTGACCACAGGGAGAATAAATGTGGTAACCCTCTTCTCCCCTCCAGCTTTTTGCCCTTGCCTTTCTTCATGCTCACTGAATTCATTGTCACCCTGGGTAGGGAACCCCTGCCTCCCGGAGCAACAGTTATTTAAGAGAATATCCTTATTTTTAGGAGATTTATACTGAAGCATTTTAAGATAAAGTGTCACAATATCGGCAAACTGCTTTGAAATGATTCTGTAAGACAGTCAGACAGACAGCTAGATGGATGGATATAAAGAAAACCAGTAAGACAAAAGCTTTACAGCTATTGAATCTAGATGGTGGGTGAATGGGTGTTTATTGTACTATATGTTTTTCATCTTTCTGTATGTTTGAAAAGTTCATAATAAAAAGGTGGAAAAAAGATTCTGTGGAGCTTCTGAGTTATGCAGAGTTGAAGGCTTGGGAGAGGAGCACTTAGCCCCTGATGCCCGTACCTGGTGCTGCTCTATGTGCCCCTTCTGACCCACGTGGGCCTGGGCAGCCCCTCTGCTGCTTCTGTAAAGTGTTACAGCCCGTGTGGGTTGAGTTTTATAATGTCCTTGAGGGGATCTTTGTATTTAGAAGAGACACTATTTATTATTACATTTAACCAATTATACTCAATTTATTTAAGTAATAGATTGAAAAAAACCCCTAATTTTCCTTAAGTTTTTAAATTCAACTGACAACTCTCATTATTTTATTTATAAATCTAGTAAATTTTAATAATCACTTTTAAAGGGGCTTTTTACATTTTGTTAATGAAATCCCTTTATATATTTTAAATTGGGTTTATAAATTCAATATACTTGGTTTTATTTATAAGCACTTCAAATACCTAACAATCAGAACATTCCAAAACACTAACACAACTCAAGTAAATATAATAAATTAAACTTAAGAATATAATACATCTCAAGTTCTCATAAACATTCCAATATTGTTTACAAACCTAGTTAAATAACAACCCTAAACAATTACTCAATTACGCATTTTAAATTGGAATCATGAAGCTAATATATTAAATTCTTTAAGGCCAACTCCTCTTAAACATTACAAACACTCAAAATGCCCAATATACACAAATTGTTGCAAAACCTAATAGAGAAATATTAATACTTAATTTGAACCCTTCCCAAAGTCAAAAGACACTTACTCATGGAGGAAACAGTAAAGTCGAACTAAGCAAGTTGTAGTTTCCATCTCTGGACTGAAGTGATATAACAAAAACAGAGATTTTACTGTGGACAAGGACCCAGTTTTCTCTGCAATTGTCAGAGACAAGCTGAACTATCCTAACAGGAATTCCATGCTTACTGAGGGCACTGGAGTGTCTGGAGTTCAAGGTGCACCATCATCCACATCTCCCATCTGGTCTGCATATGCAACTCCCTACGCTCAGGTTGCTTCATTTTATTTATTTATTGCCCTATTCTGTTCATAATCCCCCACCCCTATATATTCTTCCTGTCTAGTAGTACCACAACTCTTACAGCTATTTAATGTCACCCAGTTGGAGTCTGTTTCTCTACGGGCTTTATCTGGCTCTACATTCGGATCACAAAAGTCATGCTGGAGAATGACTGGGACCCTGAACCCACTATGGCCTCCGTGTTGTGCTAAGGCAGCAGGTAGCCCAACAATGTTCCTGGGAGAGGGGCACAGGGCTCTTCTACACTCAAATCCTAAAAAACTGTCTTGGCTGTTGTCCCCTTCCCAGAGCTCTGCATGAGGGAGCTCATACTCTATCCAGGGGCCACAGAATCTATATTCTCCTTTGTGGCTTCTTCTCCATCTTCCTCCATGGGGACCCCAGCACCAGAAGGATTTTCATGGTGTGAAGGTGAGTGGGATCACTTTACCCTCTTAAGCACCCCAAGCCCAAATACTTTGTCTATGTCTTTCCTTTCCTCTAAGGAATGTTTTAAGTTTGTAGGGTTTTGGAAGGCAAACACAAAGATTCATACATTTGTTTTCTTTTGTCTAAATTTACCTTTTGACTTTCAAAAGACTGTGAAGTATTTCAAGCATACTTCAAGAAAAAAATAAAGAATAATATAGAGAGCATCCAGTTATCTACCACATAGTCTGTAGCACTCAGCACTTTTCCAAACTTCCTTCAGATATATCGATTTAGAAAAAAGCAAAAAGCATACAGTTGAGGCCCCTGTATACTCAGCCCCAACTTCTCCTATTCTTTCACTTCCCTGAGTGAGGACATCTGGGATTTGGGATTGACATTTTGAGTATGTTTTTACTTAATATGTGCATCTGTAGATAAACATAAAATAGTTTCATATAATTTTTGGTTTTATCATTTTTGTTGAGGTACATCAATAAAATGCATAAATCTTAGCATACAGCTCAATGAATTTTGACATGTGTATACACTCATGTAACCATTGCCCAGATCAAAATATCAAACATTCTCACTAATTTTTCCCCTTCACCAGTTTTACCCATCCCCCGTGCCCCTCTCCTATGAGTTTTGTGTATGAGTTTTTGAACTGTAAATAAATGACATCATGTAATGCATCTTCTCACAATTTACTTTTTGTATTCAACGATGTGCTTTGAGATTTATCAGTGTTGATGAATATAGCAAGAGTTCACTCCTTTTTTCACTCCTTTGTAATAATCCACTGATTGAACAAATCACAGCGTATCCATTCTCCTCTTGATATACATTTTGGTCACGTCTATTTTGTTCATACAAATACTACCACAGACACTCTTGTTCCCTTTCTCTTGTCAGCATGTGTGAGGATTTCACTGGGCCTTCTATCAGGGGAGGGCGATTGGGTAATGCAGAGTCTGCAGCCTCAGTTTTGCTGGGTATGTCAGAGGTTGTACACTCCCTCTGCAATTATGAGAGCTTGGTTGCTCCACACCCAGGACAGCCATTCATATATTGTCAGATTGGTTCCTTTTTGCTAATCTGATAGGCGTGAAATGGTATATCTTTGTGGATTAAATTGCAGGTCCCTGATTTCCAGTGAGATTGATCCTTTGTTTTCAGACACTTTGCTACAAGATTTTTTAGTCTGTGGCCTCTTTCCCCTGCAATCGGGAGCAGTCCAGCTGTTTTAAGGTGTGGGTATGTATGGGAGTGGTAGACTGACAAAAAGGTGGAAAGGAACTAATAGCTTCAAGCACCATACCAAGAAAGAATCCTTATTTTGCTATTCTGTAAATATATAGTGGTTGCCTGTGCTAGCAGGAGAATCCAGTCATCAGTGCCATATGTTGCTAGAATTTATTTTCTTTTTTAAAAAGTTACTGCAGCCATCCGAGGGAATGTGAAGAGGTATCTTATGGGTTTAATTTGTGCTTCTGATGTTGAGTATCCTTTTCACATGCTTCTTGGCCAGTTGCTGGTGCTTCTTTTTTGGAGAAATGTCTATTCAAGTTCTTTGCTCATTTTTAATTGGGTTGTATGTATTCTTTCATTGTTGAGTTATATATATTCTTCAATAAACATTTTCTGAGCACAGATTGTGTACCAGGACACTTTGGAGAAATGTAAAGATGAGTAAGGTAAGATCCTTGCCTTCCAGTTGCTTTCAGCAGTGGTGTGAATGGTGCGTAGCCCTAACAGGGACCTAGCACTCAGAGGTCAGTGCAGGGACAGAGGTGCTCTTCTAGTGGGGCAATTTTGGGGCCCCCTTGGAGGGAGGAAGACGTGAGATGGGCCCAGGGAAATGGGGGCTGAGTGAGCTTGGGAGCTGATGTTGGAGGTGGAGAAACAGGAAGCATGGGGGACAGTAAAGATCCCAGGGGTGCAGTACATCCAGGAGAATGCTGGGAATGGAAGTGGGGGAAGGTATGTGAGCGGGAGGAAATGCCTGAATGAGATGAAACCCAAAAATTGACCAGGCAAAGTGACATCATCATCGTCACCATATGAATGGGACGCTTCACCGGAGGATTCTAAGTGCAGGAGCCTCTAGTGACCTGGCAAGAACTGTTCCTAGATGCTTCTTCCAATTTGTGGTTGGGCTGCTTTTACTCAGGTGTGTGAGTGTGGTTTAGAAAGGGAAGCCTGAAGGCCTTGGCACCAAGAGGCATCCTGTGTCCTACTAGGTGACCTCTGTGTTAACACCTGGCTGGTGTCTAGGGCCTGGGATCCCTGGCAACCTGGGACCTGCCCTCAGAGTCCCCACTTGTTTTGTCTGAGTTCCGCCAGCTCCACAGGCTGCCTGGGGGTTGTCAGTTCCCTGCCAGGGTCTCAGCCTCAGGGGTTCTTGTCCTGCCTCAGGCCATTTATAACTGAGGTGGGGACTCTTGACATAAATCATTCTGGCTTCCATGACTTTCCACCTCAGGCCACTTACAGAGCTTGTTCCCACCTGTGTAGTCTCCTTCCTTAGCTCTGGCAGGAAGACAAGTGTGTAATGCAGTAACTCACATGCCCTGTAGGCCTACTGGGTGCCAAGCACTCCAGGGTGGGGAAGAAAACCAAGATTCAGCTCTGATTCAAGGACAGCACCTAGTTTAGCCAGGATTGAACACACTGTGAGGAGCAAAGAGTAGCTGCATTCCCAGGGTTGCTCAGAACCAAGTGCCCCTCAGGGCTGAAGTGTATTAACAGTGTGCCGGGATCATTCTGGCTTGTGGAGTATTTTTCTGGTAGCATTTCACAAGACTAGTGTTCCAAGGGACACACCAGGGGAAATGGTGCTATATTTCCTTGTGTGCACACTCGACATTATGTACGGGGTACAGCCTGGGAGCTGGAGAAGCCAGAGCACACACTGCTAGTCACTCAGAAGGTACGTGTGGCAACAGTCTTCGTAGTGTTCATAGAGAAATCATTCCATCCCAATGTTCAGCCTTCGGTCCCCTGAGAAAGGGTGTATGTCCTGGTCACCTTTGCATCCTCAGTGCTCAGCCTGCAGCATCAGCTCAGACAGTTTGTCCCGTGATGTCTTCCTCTCTGGTCCCAGGCAAGGATGACACTGGGTAAGGAGACGGTCTGCTATGACTATTTATGGATGGAATGCTGCCTTCTTAATAGTGGCCCCAAAGGGAGGCTATTTCAGCTCTTTTTTTTTTAATTGTGATAAAATAAACAAAACATAAAATTCACCATCTTGATCATTTTTAAGTATACAGTTCAATAATGTTAAGTATATTCACATTATTGCATAACCAATCTCTACAACTTTTTCATCTTGCAAAACTGAAACTCTGTACCCTGTAAACATTAACTCCCCATTCCTTTACCCCTCACCCTGCAACCACCCTTCTATTTTCTGTCTGTATGGATTTGACTGCACTAGGTACCTCATATGAGTGGAATCATACAGGATTTATCCTTTTCTGGCTGGCTTATTTCACTTAGCATAATGTCCTCAAGATTCATCCTTGTTGTAGCATGTCTCAAAATTTCCTTCCTTTTTAAGGCTGAATAATAGTCAATTGTATGTGTGTATCACATTTTATTTACCATTCACCTGTTGATGGACATTTGGGTTGTTTCTACCTTTTGACTATTATGAATAATGCTGCTATGAACATGGGTGTATAGATATCTCTTTGAGATCCTGCTTTCAGCTCTTTGGAATAAATACTTAGAAATGGAATTGCTGGATCATATGGCAGTTCTATTTTTAATTTTTTGTGGGCCCACCATATTCTTTTCCATAGTGGCTGTGCCATTTTGTAGTCCCATCAACAAAGCTCAAGGGTTCTAGTCTTTCAAGTAGCAGCTGTTTGAAGACTGGAATGTGTTCTCTAAACTCATCCCACTTGAAGATGGAAATAAAGAACCTTTTACTTTTTCATCTTCCTGCCTCACAGATTTTCCAGTGTACAGCTGGGTTGATTGCACATGATTTTAGTGGTTTGATACAATGAGAAAATTCTAGAAACCATAAGGCTGATTAAGAAATCTACTTTAGCCTAGAAGTCTCCACTGCCAGAGAGAGCAAAGTAGACTGGTCTCCTGAATCCTGTGATTTTGCACATTTTTCTACAGTCATCCTTCTTTTTAGCTGATATACTTAACTGATCTTTGAAATTACTTGATTTTTTTCTCCCATACATAAAATACTATTTCTTTCCTTCTACGATAAATCATTTCAAACTGATGTCTCTTCACTGAGAACAGGGAGGAAGTACCCAAACTGTGCAATCCTATTCTGTGGCTCACAGCGCTAAAACCTAGAGGCGTGAATGGAACTCGTTTCCAAAGGCTCTGACCCAGAGAGGGAAATCTGGCCAGTCCCTCTTCTCCAGAATGCACTCTATTGCCTCTGTAGCAGGTAAGAAGAAATGGTTCCTGGGCTTTCAGCTGGCTGCCGGAATGTCTTCAGGGACAGACTCCAGGCGGTGGTGGAGCAGGAAGTTGGAGCAGCTGGAGGAACTGTGGTTAGGGAATCTCCCCCGGGGCTGCTGCTTTTCTCCACCTAGTTCCTTCCGTGACAGCATATTCATTTCTTCACTCCCGGGCCAGGTTCTGCATTTCCTGGCTCTCTGTCCATGAGGGCCTCCCTCTGCGTCAGGAATGTTGAGGGCAGTGGATTGGGCTCCAGAGGCCATCATGAGAAAAGCATCTTGGGTCCACTTCCAGGGACGTTGCAAAGACCTGTTAGCATCCATCCCAGAATATCTGACAGTGCCGTGGCGGAAGTCAGAGCAAAGAGGTAGATAATAAAAGGCAGCTTCTGGACAATAGAAACTCCTATTTATTCTTTTTCTTTTCCTGACCAGTAAGCTTCCCATTGTCACCTCAAGCCAAAAGAAAATGACATCATAGGCTCCCAGTGACAGGTCTTTGTGTCTGCCTCAGTGCTTGTTCTTTCGAGAATGTGACTTGATTTTGTTTTCCTCTCTTGACTTTCCAAGACTGGCCAGATATTCTAAGGACTGGGAAGACCAGCATCGGTGAAGCAGCATCTGTGGGGGCCTTGCAAATTTTTCTGGTCTTCAGTAACTTTTGCATTCAGGTGAGGCTGATGGGAGCAAAGGCTCCAAGGACCTGGGCATTAGAAACCTCCTTTGTCCTCGTAGCTCCTTTAGAAGCAATAGAGCAGGAAAAAAAAAAATCCATTAATGCACAGAAGACTTGGGAAAGTCCTTCTCTCTTTCACAGATAAGATGACCATCAGGTGATATTGGAAGAGCACAAAGGTCCCTCAGGTCAACATTTATTAAGCATCTGTTGTGTGCTTGGTGCTGTAAGAGGTGCTTGGCTCTAAAGAGATGAATGAAAAGGACTCTTGTCCTCAGATGTACAAATAATTCACCTTAACACAGTAGGTATTTGTGATACAACAAAAAGATATACTTGATCTTTGTCCCGGTTTCTGGCACACAGTTCCTAAAACCCTTGGAATTTCCGGAGGATGGGAGTGTCTTATTATTCAAAACAAGCCTCTTTCTGCCATACCTGAATTCATGCTAAGGAGGTGACACAGAGTGGGCAGTGAGAGTCAAGGTGGGTGCTACCCATGCTTTAGGAGTTGAAATTCCAACCACCCCCCTCCATTCTTCTAGGGTGGGAAGAAGGGAGATTGAGTTCATTTGCTATTGGCCATTGGTTTAATCAATCATGCCTATGTAATAAGGTCACCATAAAAGTGCTTGAACTGTGAAATTCAGAAAGCCTCCAGACAGGTGACTGGACTGAGGTGTCTGGAGGGTGACGTGCCTGGAGAGGGCAGGGAAGCTCCCCTTGCCCACACGCTCACCTCTGTACCTCTTCATCTGGCTGTTCATTAGCATCTTCTGTAATAAACTGGAATCACAAGTATAGTGCTTACCTGAGGTCTGAGTTGTTCTAGTGAATTATCAAACCTGAGGTGAGGGGTTGTGGGAATCCCCAAGTTTGTAGGTAGCTGGGCAGATGTGCAGGTAACCTGGGACCCCACGATGTCTCTGATATTGGTGCCACCTCCACCACCATCGCCATCATTACTCTTAGGCTGAACCTATAAAACTGCCTTTTTTTGTAGGTCAGAAACAGTTGTGTATACCAGCAGGTTCCTGTGATTCAACCTAATGCAATCTCTTCAACATTGACAATTCTTAGGAGGCACCGTACCATGGGATTTATGTGTGTCCTCTTGTTCCTTCCCTCAGAATACTCGAGACAGCAACTGCTATTATTCCCCATTTACCCATGAGCAAAGGAGGCTTATCGAGGTTTAAAAAAAAAGGCACAGGCCACATGGAAAGGGAGGGGCAGAGCCAGATGGGAGCTTAGGCAATAGACTGCAGACCCTCAGTATGTTGGTTCCCTGGAGCTACCTTAACCAAGTGTCACAAACTAGGTGGCTAAAACAACAGAAATCTATTCTCTTCCAGAGGCTAGAAATCCAAAATCAAGGTGTCCACAGGGTTGATTCCTTTTCAGAGGCACTGAGGGAGAGTCTGCTCATGCCTCTTCCCAGCTGCCATCTCTGCAGGCTCTCATTGGCTCATGACTGCATCAGGTCTCTGCCTTTTGTCACATGGTCCCCTCCCGATGTCTCTCTTCTGACGCCACCATGCTCTTCACGCTGATCCAGGGTGATCTCGTTCTGAAGGTATCTGCAAAGACCCTATTTACAAACATGGTCACATTTACAGGAACTGGGGCTTAGGACTTGGCATTATCTTTTTGGAGGACACACTTCAATCCTCAACCCCGAGCCCTTAAATGGGGATTTTTCTGGGGTAGGACACTGTGGGCCTGTGTCTGGGCCAGGTCCCCACGTGCCCCTTGGCCTCCTGACCACACAGGCCTTACACAGAGCCAAGGTAGCCAGGGTGACAGCACCTGGGGAGGGCCAGGAGGGAGGAGCCAGGGTCCTTGGCTGCAGGGGAGGAGAGCCTGCAGCCTGGTGTCCAGGTGGACCACCCGGGACGTGCGGGCAGGACAATGGGGCATTTTTCATGGCTGCTATGGACACACATCTCTCCCTGCAGCATGGTTGAAATCACCTTGATGGAAACACCTCAAACTTAGAATCTGGCCTAAGATGCTTTGTTTTTCTTGCTAATCACTTCTCTTGTTTTTGGCTAGTGGTTAGAAAGGTTTCAACAATTACAGCTTAAAAAGCTTGTTAGAAGCTCCTGGAAGACAGGTAAGTGCTCTACAGAAATGGAGTAATATAAATGAGAAATACTCTCCCAGCGAGTAGGGTGCTGGGCTATCTGACTGTACTTTCTCAACACTTTCCGGAAGAGATAGTCATAAAAAGTGTTTCATGCTTTGTTGGAAGTAGCTATTGTAAGGTGGGGACTGCAAGCCTATGGGAGGGTCATAATGAATAGCACTGGGAGCTGTGGCTTCGGGCTCTGCCTTGACACTCCCTGGAAGGGCTGGGGAGCTCAGTGGATGTCCATCCTGCCCTAGGGACCTGTCGGGAGCAGCCTGTGACCTGCTGGGAGTTCAGTACTTGAGGGAACTCCATTGACGCCTGTCTTGTTGAGCAGACTGATAGATGTTGGTCCTGTCCCATCTTTTTGGCTCATAAAAATGGTTCATTTGAACTAATATGCATCCATTTGGTGATACTTGAAATGCATTTGTTTTTCCCCAGGGTTCTTATGAAACTGCCTGCACATTTAAGCCAGTTATGCTTAAGGCCAAGCAAACAAAATTGCCAAACAACAGTTTCCAGGTTTCACTTAGGAAGAAATTTTCCTTTGGTCATTTTAACAATGTATTCAGTTACTAGAAACCCGAGTGCACAGTTAGAGGCTCCATGTGCTATCTGTTAACACTGCCCTTCACCTTTTGGGCTTGTGCCCCAGGGCTGGCCACACAGACTCTTTTTCTTGGGCCAGACTGGGGTTTCTTAAATGTGACTCAGACTGGAGATTAGGTCCAGGCAGAGGAGGTAATTGTTTCTAGTCTGGTTTCTCTTTGGGAGGAGGAAGTTAACCTCCTAACTTTGCTCCAGTGTTACCTTTTATGTATTTTCCTTCAGCTGCTTCTTCACATTCTTTAAGTTTTGGTCACTGGACCTTCTCAGTCTGCTTTACACCTCCCAGTTTCCTTCCCGTCACTGCTTTGGTGCCGACGATGCCAGAATCCTAGCACTTACCTCCTTCTGGAAGACCAGATCTAGATGTTCACTTATCTGCTAGTAACTGTCACTTCCCACTTCAAATGTGACATTTCTAAAAAAAGATTCACTTGTTCTGCTGCTCCCACTGAAAAACAACCTGGCTCATGGTGAGCCATCCTTTTCATTCAAGCTTAAAAGTCACATCGCCTCTACAATTAGTTGTTAAGCCCTCAAGTTCTCCCTCCACAAACTCTGTAGTCACCCCTTTCCATTCTCACTGCCAAGCTCTCTTACAGGCCCCATCATCAGGATGTCTGCAACAGCTTTCCTGCTAACTGGTCTCCTGGCTTCCTATACCTCAATGTTCTTTATGGCAGCTTAATTGAGTCTATTTATTCCACAACTCTGCTCATGTCCTTTCCTGCTAAAAAGCTTCCTAGGGCTTCCTTCTTTATCCTCATTCTGGAATGAAGGCTGTTGTCCCATCTTGGAACCTTTGTAGAGAATGCATGGCATGCTTCAGGGACAATGATAATAATGCTTTTCAACCTCTGGGCCTTTCCTGATAATCAGTTCCCTGGAAAGCCCTTCCCATTCTCATCTCCATCTTTAGTATCACCAACCTTCAAGGGCTTATCTCAGTTGCCACCTCTCACCTCCCCACCTTGCTCAAACCTCATTGCATTCAGAGGCTTATACGTGGCATATGCACATAAAGGTACTGGTGTTTGAACTTGTGAGTCAACCGCAAACCACTCAAGTCCCTTAGTAGATGGCTGGTGTATTCACTGAACTGACTGTGGGTGAATACTGACTACATGCTTGCTCCCTGACCTGCAGTGCCAGCCCTTCTGGCCCATCACAGCCTTGCTTTCCCTACTCTTATAAATCAGACACAGGCAATACATTCGGCATGGAAAGAACTATCCTCCTCTCCCAACCCCCACTGATTTTAAATTTTGTTAGAGGCAAAAGCAAATTTCCAAGATTCAGGTCAACATCAATTTTGATTATTTCTGCCAGTTAGAAAAGAAAACTTTGAGAAAGACATTTGACTTCATTTTTTGTAAACTTGGGAAAATTTGAAAGCTATAGTCTTTCAAGGAAACAGGATACTTAAAAAAAAAAAACCCAGCCTGGCTTTATGTAGTTCAATCCTGTCAAGCTAATCTAATCTTTTGTGACAGAACAGCAGACCTGGTAGATCAAGGGGGAAAACAAGAGCTGGAATTTATCTTTGCTGGCTTCCAAACTTTTGATTCCTGGGTCCCACTCAATATGATTATCATTAAAGTGGTTAAAAGGTGAGAGAGAGAGAGAGGCAGCAGCCAGTCCTAGCTGGGGGATAGCAGTGGTGCTCCTGAGGGGGTCAGACTTGAGCCCAGTGGCCCTGAACATTTGCCTGAATGGGTCAGATGACAGAAAAGAGAACATATTCAAAGCCACCATTAATGTCAAGGTGGGGGATGTAGATGAATAATGAGCAAGAACAGTAACTTTGGCAATTACTTAAGTGATCAACACAAGTATGTAGGCTTGACTAGAAGAGAGTTCATGTTTAGGGAAAATAACAATCATTGGTGTAGTATTATCCTAAGACTGTGATACTGGGATGAATCCTGTGGCCCTAAACTTTCATGAACTCTATCTCCTCCCAAACTCCACAGCTAAAGATAGGACAGAAAATTTGGACAGCATTCAGGGGAGAGCCACAGATGTAATTAAACTTGGCTGGGGACATGGGAATTGAAGACTTCTACAAAAAAGTTGAATTTGGTTATTGAATTAGAGATGGGCAGCTTTAAAAGGGCAGTTACAAACAAACGTAGAAATGCGTTTAAATTAAAGCACATGAAAATAAAATTATATGTAAAGAAGCCTTTTCTTAGTCTTAACAGTGATAGATGGGTCTCTGAAGTAGAACAGATTTCTCTAGGACGGTTTGAGTGTGCTCTGGGCTCACGAGGAGGCAGGGCTGGATAAACTGAAAATATCTATCTCCACCCCACACTGCTATGAAGTACTACTTCAAAGTCCTTTAAATCCCAAATCAAAAATTACGAGGCAGCTAGTGCCTTGGCTGTTCTAATGGCATCAGGCTTGGTTATCAGTTCTTTTTAGAGAAATTCAAACATAGAATGAAGATCCTTAAGTGTCTGGGACATTAGCAATGTGGCTACAGTGGAGACTGATCTGTGGTGCAGCCAAATACATACAGGTAATGGGATTCTTTCTCTATTCCCATCTTGGGTATAAACAAGCCCCTGACAAAGGATCTAATCTAAGTAGATGGGAACATTCAACATTTGAGTATATGACGCCCTAAGCTGTTGCTGTCTGTTCCTGAACACTATCCCATGCAAACATTTTTCTTTAATTAAGATGTGATATGGCATGGAAAAAAAGAACCACACTAACCTCCAATGAGTTCTACACAAGAGTATAAAGGGCATATAAAAGTGTAGGCAAAGGGTCTGTTTGTGTTTATACAGAGGATCAAAGCCTAATTGGGCTACCCAGAAAATGAACTAAGATACGATATGAAAAAGAACTTCCAACATCAGCACTCTCTGGAAGACTCATTCCAGAAGATGATCATCAAAAAACCCCAACAAAGATCCATGCACTGCTACAGCTGTAGATGCACTCATCCCACCAGTTCCTGGACTTGCCATGGGAATGAGGAAGGAGATATCTAAGCTGGCCTGTGCATACAGTAAAACAACAAATTGACTGGATCTATACTGTTGGAACTCAACCAAGAATTAGGAGAAGTGCAAATTGTAGCACTCCAAAATCTTACAACTACAGACTATTTACTGTTAAAAGAACATAAGGGATGTGAACATTCCCCAGGAATGGGTTGTTTTAATTTGTCTTATTTCTCTCAGACTGTTCAAGTTCAGTTGGACAATATCCACCGTATCATAGATAAGTTTTCACAAATGCCTAAGGTGCCTAACTGGTTTTCTTGGTTTCACTGGAGATGGCTGGTTATTACAGGTGTGCTTTGGTTATGTAACTATACTCCTATTATGTTAATGTGTGTGCACAATTTAAGTAGTAGCTTAAAACCTTATACATGCTGAAGTTACTCTACAAGAAGATATGTCAAAGAAATAATCAATCTTCCCATGTTTTCTGCTGCCTGCTACTTCTATAGCTTTTCTTCTTCCTTCCTAATTACAACCCTTAAATAGAATTCATGCCTCATATCAAATTTACCGAGTATCATAATTCTGCCAAGTGGTAAAGATACCTCAAGACAAATGCTGGGCATAGAAGCTACAGGGCATAAATCTGCAAAGAAGTAAAAAGCTAACCTTTTCAAACAATAAGGCTTCCCTCTCACTTACCAACTTTACATTTCCCTGTATGGCCCCAGAAGATGACTGGTTAGCCAGAGACGGGTAAGATTCCTCAAGGGAGGAACAACCTAAGACAGGCACAGTCGCAGGGGGGCCATCAGGTGAGAAATTGGGGATCAACAGAGGTGAGGCTTAGAACCTCACCCCCCCTGTTCTGAGAGAAATCTTCTGCATACGTGGATGTTTTATTGCCCTGGTCTAGCTTGGATTAACACATAGTCTACAGGCACACACCTGATCATCTACATTTGCTCTCTTACAACACTAAACTATGTTTTCTACCTTTATCTTGTATCTACCTACCACTTCAGCATTTTATTAAAAATAATAATAATAAAGAGAGAAATGTGGTATCCACATATAAATCAAGTATAAAAATCAAATGAGTATTCATATTTGAACTGACTGTTTATAGTTCATAATGCATGAGCAAAACCGAAGGTTTCTGTGATGGCTGCCCTTGTACTGTTCACCATGTAAGAACTTATTCACTATGTAAGAATTTGTTCTCCATGTAAGAACTTGTTCATTATGCCTCAGAAGATTGGAGACTGACGAAAATTAGGCTTGGGGTGGATTAATGATTGTGCATTGAGCATTGACTCCCCTATACAGAATTTTATTGTTGTTAACAACCATTTGATCAATAAATATGAGAGATGCCCTCACAAAAAAACAAAAAAACAAAAGTATACACTTCCAATGGTAAAATAATAAGTAACCAGGATGTAATGAATATAGTCAAGATATTGTAACAGCTTGGTATGGTGATAGCTGGTACCTAGAATTGTCATGTATATAAATGTTGAATCACTATGTTGTACACCTGAAACTAATGCAATGTAATACCGTGTGTCAACTACCCTTCAATAAAAAATAATTATCTACAAAAAAAAAAAAAAAAAAAAAGAACCACACACAACTTTCTCTACATTCCTGATAACTAATAATCACACAGTCAGTTGCATGTAAGTTAATTTTTTTAATTTAATCAGTCCTTTATAAAACTTCCCAATTAATTAGTAAAAGATGGCTTATTTTAACAGCCTTAAACATTGGTTGCTATTTAAACAAGACATTCTAAAAAAAAGCAATCACATAATCGTTTATAGTAATTTACAAGTGGATGGTATACATTTAGATACAGAGGTAGAAGTTCACTTTTACAACATTTCACTAATACACATTTACCAAATTCAAGGCACAAATAGTTTGCTTTACAAAACATACTGTAAAAATGTCATTTGCCATTCTACAATGTGAATAAAACTTTCAAAAGAATCTTTATACCCTTGCACACATACTCCATGGCATCAGATTCATCCCCCCTCACTAATCAGTTGGCACAAAAATGGAACTCTTTTTAATGCATAAGTTCCCATTTTTAGAAATTGTGTCTTTGCTGAGCTGCTATGTATTCTAGATAAAAGTCCATCCAAAGAAATGGAGCATAACAACTTCCTGAGGCAAGGGCACTTTCTGTATGCAGCAAAATTCACAGGTAGAAAATGTGTGGCTTTTTTGGATAACTAGGTCTCCAGAGTAATAGCTATTTGAGGAAAGATTTCAGAGAAAAAATAAAAAATTCAGCTAATAATTTAGTTGTTACGACTTTAAGGAAACCTGATCATCTTTCCTGTAACAATCAAACATCATTGCTTCAAACTGATGGAGATTTCAAAATTCCTTTTTAAAAGAGCTGTACATACAAACACCATGAAAAGCCACACAGGCTTTGCAAAACTGAAACTTACAAAATGTGAGAAAATGTAGCACTATCAGTCCTTGAAGTTGCAAGGGTGTTAGTTGGCTAGAGTTTAATTACAATTATTAATAACCTCTATGGGAATAAGAAAATCACACAGGTAAAACACACTGTAGTTATCATCTCTAGACTTTCTGCTCATTAAAAAAAATAACGGTAGCCTGGAGAGGTCACACAGTGCTTGTCTAAAAGATTTGACTGGTTTTAGGGTTCTGCCTAAATGGTCCCCATAGGCAACAACCTAAGCTCACTTTTGCTGGTCACATTTTCCAAGTATTCTAGTTGGTTAATCTACATTTTTTTTTTTTTAAGTTGATTTAAAAAAAAAGTCAACATGGATTTAGAATCCAGAAAATGTCAGTAATGCTGATGTGGGTCGGACTGAAACATCTTGATCGTCTTCTGGTAGATATGATACTCCATACAAAGAAGATTCTTAGATTCCATTTTTTGCTTCATTATTGTTTGTGGCTTGTTTTCTTTGAGCAATAAAGGGGTACATACACTTGTCCGCTCCTAGGAATCGATACATGCACACAACTGCTTCAAAAGGGAGGATGCTGAAAAGGAAAGCCAGTTGTTAGCAAATGCGAGACATCTCGTGTTAATTAAGTCATAGGGTCAGGCCTGGAAAGACCCAACCTGTGAGGGAACCCCTCACAATTACCTCTTCATGAAGGTCACAATGTACATGAGGCGGGGGGTACAGATCATGGGCTGGTCAGTGAGGATGGCCTTCATGGCCTGCTTCACACAGTAATCAGGCTTCAGAGGGGGCAGAAAAGGCTCGATTTCTTTTCTGAAAGTCATATATTAAAAATAATGAAATTAAGAATTTAACACAAAATAGGGAAGACTAGAAACGCACATCAAAACATTAATAGTGATGCTATCTGAGTAACAGGATTTGGGGTCCATTTTGTTTCCTTCATCGTGTTTTGTATTTTCCAAATTTTCCAACTATGAATACATTTTATTTGCATAGTCTAGGGAACAAGTTTTTTTAAAAAGAATCAGTCTGCTTTTCTGTAAAGTAAGAAGTCATATTTTTAAGGTGCCTTAATAATGTATTTAAAATTATTTTTCTACCTTTTTTCTCTCAAAAGAAAAAAGAGAGGGTGTTGGCAAAACAAACACAAAACCCAAGCAGGATGCCAAACTTTTACTATTAAGCGTAGTTAAAATGACAGTGTATGGACAATCGCATAACTTTTTTGAGTGAAATAAAAGTCAGCTATATACTTTCATGGATGCCTGAATAGGGAAAGCCAAAATATTTTCTCCAGGGGTCTCTGAAATGAAGTGCCTATAGACATCCTACCTTCAGCTGAATTCATTAAGTTGCATGTTGAAATAACCTAATAATAAAATTTATTCTTGTCACTTTTCATTGTCCCACCACAGCTTTGGACACCTGCCATGATGCTAAATAGGAAACAGGACTCCTCAGACCCTCAGCAATTGGTTCCTAAGTACGTAAGAGGAAAAAACCCGGACACACACACACGGGAAAAGAGGCAGAGCTTGTTTGTTCCCAGTCCAGACCTGGAGTCAGCCTGAGCCTGGAATGACTCAAATCACCCTCCACCTACCTCAGCACTTGGTCAGGCTCAGGATGGGCAAAGGACAGCCTGACCAACAGGGACCTGGTTCAGGTATCTTCCTTTGCCCTTCAAATTCATCTGAGCAAAGACCTCAAAGCAAGCATGTCCTCACAAGTATCCTCTTAATGGTTCATGGTTTTGTTTATTCCACTTAGCCCAAGTCACATGTGACTTGACATTTATATTTCCTTATGCCTCCTTCTGAAGTGTGTGGGTATTTTATTTCATTTTTAGTACACCTAAATGGTTCTTCTCATTCTGTCACAGTGAATCTAGCTACATACACTCTACAGAAAGGGAGTTCTCAAATCTGGAGTGTAATATTCAGAAGTCTTTTTTAGAAGGCTGTTATTCTTCTGTGACAGTGACATTGTTTCATATCCAGATAAAAGTCACATTTACCTACCAACTTAAATATTAGAGAAATAAAATAACTCCTGAATAAGCAGCTTCTAAGGAAAATCTTGGATATTCAGGTTTCCTCCTTTAAGGTGTAGAGAAGCCATTTCCTCTCTGATGCTTCTAGACTGACTTCTGCCAGTTAATATTAATTAGTGTGGCAGCAGACCCTTGCTTGTTAATCTTATTCATCTCAATTTTACAAAACTTGACCGATGAAACTACAAGTTGACTGTCAAATGACAGGTGAAGTATAAGGATGGCACTGTTTGAAGATCCAATTCCACACATTGTCCCCAAATGGAAAGATGATTTTTTTAAAACAGCTTTGTATCAGTAATACGATAGGTTCTCACCTGATTCGGCAGCCTCTGAACATGCCAGTGTCTACAAGGTAAGGGCAGACCAATGTTGTTTTAATTCCATCCTTTTCAGCAGCCTTTAACTCATGACTCAGGGATTCATGAAAGCCCACCACTCCAAATTTACTGGCACAGTAATCCTGGGTTAGAAGGGAGAGAGAACAGAAAATACTAAGTATGTGCACAGATCCCTGACCAAAGAAAGCTTCCCAGATCTTATTGCTCTTGTTACATGTTTAACACAAAAGGTTACAGGTGAGTAAGTGAAGAAAAGAAAAGCATTTTAGAAGGCAGATATATCTGATGTGGTTCAGTGCAGAAATAATGTTTTCAAAGCAACAGCAGAAACAGATGAACACTTTTTGCCACATCAACAAAGTATCAAATTACTTTGGAGAAGTTACCACAAAGGATTCTATGAATGCTAACAAGCTGAAGTTAAAAATGGACAGAGGTTCACTTTAAAGTATCTGGAAAATTTACAAATGGTTTTTTGTTCAGTAAAAGAGACTGAAAAATCAGTTTTTTAAATTAATGCTCAGAGAACAAAGTCAAGTCTAGCTTAGGTTGAAAGTTATCATGATCCAATTTTCTTTTCTTTCTAGGTACATGATAACTGTATCTTGTAAACTTAAACTAGAACTTAATCCAAGGACACATGGTACAGAAAGAAAGTTCTTCTCCATTACCCAACTTTATATTAGGAATGGAAATGTAGAACGTAAAGTCATGTATTCTGTGTCCTCCTGTGTATCTGCATGGGGTGATGTTTTCAATTTTACACTACAAGCACCCCTAAGATGGAGAGTACAAAAAATATACATACACAAGCTTTATAATTTGAATATGGTGAAGAACAGGGTTTGATTAAGTCCAGTTCTACAAATTTACAGTGCAAGACACTTCTCATCTGCCATGACCATCTCATCTGATGACCAACAAAGATAGCTCACTTTAGCAAGCTGACCAAAACAGAACGTCAACCTTTGGCCTCATTTATCTGTTCCCCGTGGCACTGCCACTGCTCTCTGTGGTTTCATTCTTAACCCTGTGCCTTCCTACTATCATGGAGCACAACTGTGCCTTCCTACTATCATGGAGCACAACTGGCCCACTTCCTCCTCCTGTCGCTCCTGCTTTGTCAGCCTAGTGTAAGTGAGAGGAAGGCAGGAGACAGAGCTGCCTCTCAGCAGCCGGGCCTGGGTCGCCGCGGAGCGCGCCACACGCAGCCCCCAGGACGTGTTCTCCCGGGCTTCCCAAACCTTTGGGCAGCGGGTTCCCTGAAGACTTAGGTGTATTTGTCACAAGATAAACTGAGTCAACAAAGGAAACATCTTGTATCTGACAAACCTCAACTCCAGCAGTACTGAACAAGCCCAAGGAACTTGCAACTGTCACAATGTGGCCATGATTGATCTCCAGCATTGTAGGAAGAAAAGCCTTAGTGGTCTGAAAGAAAAGTAAGATTCAGGTTTTAGAACTGACATTGTGAGTTTCACCTAAAACCCAACCCAAGATCACAAAACAAAGTTTTACCCTCATAGTGTGACATTTCCCAATTCATTTAAAAATATTTTACATTTATCAAAAAGGGAAGATCCCTTAAGAGTCTGGCAAACTAGCACTATATCATTGGCAAGGCAAGCCTGGTGTAAGCTGTGACCGACAGGACTGTAACACAGGAACTTTTGGGGACAATGTTCCAGAGATGAAAAGGAAGCCATGAGAAGGCTCTTTATCACCTTTCCAGTGACAGTTACCTGTTAATCTAAACTACCCTAGGTCAGACGTTGTTTATCCTGACACTTCAGTGCTGCGACTTCAGGGACGGAGGCTGTGAGAGTCCTCGGCCTACCCACAAAATGGGCGCCTCGTACTTACATTTACCTTATGGCTATGTCTGAACAGTAATAGACCAATGAATGAAGAGATAGTCCAGTATCATCTTCCAGTAGCCAAAGCTTTATTACCAAAATGTACAAATATAAGCATTACAGAATGTAAAAAAAAAAAGGGTAGGTGTACCCAATCATTTTAATGAAAAATGTGCCATAATCCTAACTCTGTAATGACAGGAATTTAGCCTTCTGAACATCACTCTCCGAGGCGGGGCTCACTGGGGAGTGACCTTCCCATGGAGGCAGGTGACTGGCTGCTCAGTGCTACAGAGCCTGAAACAGAAGTTCCAGGGCACAGACCCAGAGGTGGCGTGGATTTCTTATTCACTAAACTCTCTTTTCTGCTCTTGCCTTCAAGAAGACACAAGGCTGTACTTAAAAAAAAAAAAAGATTTCAAATTGCTTAAGATAATCTATTAACTACTAGGCTCCCCATAGTTTTATGACCTGCTTCTTAGAAGAAAGCAGTGAAGAGCAATCTGTCTACTCTGGAGTTACATCCCACTGCCAACAGTTTCCCATGATTTATGACATCAAAACCCCAAATACTACCCCGTGAGTTTAGAGAAGAGTTGCATTCCCTTCTCAGAAGATTCCTGGCTAATGGACCACAGCATTTTTGCATAAATATCTAATTTGTTATGATAATTTTTGCATGTACAAGATCAAAACTGGGCACTCCATTATTTTGGTGTTTTTCAATTTCAATCCATGCTGCACACAGTTCCAAGATGAATCTTTGAAAAATGTCCCAAAGTCTTCCCCAGTCTGACTCCTAATTGTCATACAACCCCACCCCCACTCATACCCCACTCGTCTGGGTCTCCTCATTGTTGTGATCCATGTCACGCTTCTCACCTCTAAGCTTTTACCTGTGAACTAACTCTTCTCTGCCAAACTACCCCCATCCCAAGCTGCCTATATAATGCAAAGTATAACATTCACCCCATATTTACGTAGCTCCTTGAGCTTTTCAAAGTGCTGTGTCACTGGAGCCTCCCAATAATTCTGCTGAAGGTGTTAAGCCTTTACCTAATATAATCCTATATATTATTTCTTTAAGACATACAGTAGGTACCACCACCATAACATATCATTTTATGTTTATGGTGTTTTGATTTTGTTTTATATTTATTTGCCTGGCTGCCCAGATTAAGCTGAAAGATACAGATTATTCTCTCAAATACTAAAGGAGAGAGACTTTAGGCACTATGGTGAAAGAATGTGAACAATACCTCTCACGCACTCGAGAGACGTGGCATGCTGCTGGATGCAAGACAGACACTGTTCAGTTTGATTTGATTTCTCTGTGGTAGTATGTGAGAATGGTTAGGGTAACTACAATAGTAATCATTATACTGGTCTGCTTGATAGACAAAAAAGGCACAACCTGGTACTTAAGGTCATTACAGGTTCAACTTCAGGCTCTTTACTGTATAAAAGACATTATATCACACAATTGCAATAAAGTAAATCACAAAGAAGCTGATATATTCCAACGCAAAGTAGAAAACATACCCTTAAGTAATCAAGTCTAGAGGTCCTCTTTTAAGTATCTGGTTATGCTTAATTGTTCCTAGATTAGCTAAAAAGTATAAAATTTATTCTTGATGTTATCCAGAGATCATGCCTAGAGACTAAAAATTTTCCTAGTCTTGGAAGACAGGGATAGGTTTAGTGTGAACGGTCTTATTTTTAAGTTCTTAAGTGGAAGGTCTCAATTTAAACTCTAAGAAATCACACACTACAGAACACCAGTCGAATTCTGTTCCTTGGTTACCTGACAAATTCGGATCACTAACTGGGCTCGTTCATGCGGCCAGCGTCCAGGCTAACTCCCGCAGGTGACTGGCCCTGACTAGAAACACATGGGTGGTGAGTGAGTTGGCTCTAGTGACATCCCCATAATCGTGTGCAATATTGTTGCCTGCAGGTGTTAAATGACTAATCCAGATCCCCAGCACCATACAAACGCAGGTGACAGAAGATTAACAAGTTCCTGTTTTTTCGGGGTTTTTTTACTTTAATTTGTTCCAAGGTTCTGATATTGATTACTTCCACACCTCCTCCCTTGAAACTAGTCTGGTGGTTTTAACTTATTCGCCCAGTAAGTATGTCCTGAGCATCTATTACATACAGGTACTATATTATGATCTTCCCAAACCATGACGTGTGAATCGGAACTGATCCTATTTCTGTCTCTAAGCAGAATTTATACTTCCCAGAACTTAATTGTGTTAAATTAGTACATCAAATATGAAACAATTCTAGCTTATCCTTCACAAAAGCAGGGTACTATGGCTACATATTCTAAAAAATGGGATTTGGGCCTGCTTCTCTACTTGCCCCAAGTAGTTTCGGAGGGACATTCAAGCTCCTGGTTTTGTATTTAAAGGAAAAAAGAAAAAAGAAGAACAAAAGAATCCAAATACAGCTAATGACTCAAAATCTTTTCCAATCGTGGGTTGTATACATATTTTTCAGGGAGATACGCTTCACTTTAGGCAGTAAAATGTGAAACAAGTTTGTTTTAATATGAAGCTTTCTGTTGAGAGGGAGGGGTTAGTTTTGTTTTGTTTTTTAAAGGTAGTGGCAGGTCAATATTTAAGATACATGATTTCTCTGTTAAATCAGGAACAAATCTGGCCTTCTGAATACATGAAATCCAGTGTGTCACACTGCATTTTCTACATTCCAAGGCAAAGGCCTATATTCTTTATTTAGGAAGGCTCACCAATCATGGGTCTAATCCTACTGCTACTACAACTGCTAACAATGTAAGAGTAACAAACGAAGTACTGAGGAACCCAGGAGGTGAAGTAAGCTATGCCAGGCCACAGTCAGCCTTGGAACCCAGAGTGGCTGTCTTGCAAAGCTGGTGTCAAACACTCAGCTCCTACTGTGTGCTGGGCAAAGGCAAGCCTAAAAGAGCATGTACACCAGGATCACTCAGGTCTCCTTAAACCAGAGTTTTCAGGGTTCACACTGGAGCTCTATCCAAGTGACTAAGCATGGAGGCTGTTAATCATTTCCTTTGCTGCTTGAATGGAGGCAAGCAATTACTGCATGTGCATTATTTCCACAAGCAAACTCCTGCCTTATGTCTGGAGCATATTACCAAATAAACTTTGATCAACACTAATTCTACCCCTTACTTTACAAGAAAAATGCTATAAATGGGTGGCTAGAAAGCATCACATTTTCAGGAATTTTCTCAAGTAACCTGACTAGTTTTCTTTTCTAATTACGCTTGCCCTCAACAGTCTGGTAGATGACATCTGAGATAGCACAGAATAGTCTGTCCCTGACACAGTTTGACAGCACAAAGAAACCTGGCACTTTGCAATGAATTATTAATGTGCACAAATATTGTAGCATGTATGAGATGGGGACCAGCAAAAGGTGAAGTGCTAGTTGCCATGACACCAGTCAGTTCAAGCTAAGGTTTGTGATCTTTAACTCTGTCTCAAAGAGTTGTTCGATGAACACAAAGGGCAAATCTGAGTGCACACCCAAACGCCTTTACGTATAAATTCACACGTGTGCTGCCGTCAGTGACTGAGAGGGGCCGCCCAAAGAACTTGCCCAAAGCCAGTGTTATCACCACTGTAAGGACTGACTACTAGATCAGGAGTTACCACCTAGTTAAGGGATCTCTAAAGAGAAGTACAGATTAGTTGGTACCAATGGGGCAGTAGACACTTAAACTTAAGTCAGAGAATTATGTTCCATCACCATGTCCCCTCTCATGCAGGGGTCTAAGAAACAGGAGGACATCTAGCTCCTCATCAGGAAAATATGGTTGACTCTTAATGAAGGAGGGCCAGTGTCTCAAGGTCAATAATCAATATACAGTAACTGGTATGTTCAGTGAGAGAATTTCGAGTTGGAATGGTCCTAGGGATTATTTTATCTGCAAAAGAGGAAACTCTTAATAGACTCTGGATCAAAAGTGTGTAGACAGACCTTTGATTACCCATAAGTAATTTTATCACACGACTCACAATACTATAATCTGCCACCAGTTGACAACAGGGTTATGATGTGACTTAAAAACCAAACCAAACCTGGGAAAAGGACACTTAAATGGACACTGACATTCCTACAAAACCTACTTAACAAGTTTAATACCACTGTAGCTCCTCAGAGTTTCTCCTCAAAGCACTGGGCATTTTGAAAGATAACTGTAAAGGTCATATTTATAATATAAACAAGAACTTCTTAAACAGAAGTGTGACTGGACATAGACATGACATGTCGTATCTGGAGACATCTTTGAAAGTTAGGTTCATGCCAAATTAACTTCCAACAGTTCCAACCTTCCCAATCATTCTCGGTGCTCATAGTGACAGACGGCACTACAGAGCCTGCAGCTGCACTGTCAGGGCAAATTAGCCTCAAGGTAAACAAAAGAGAATGGGAAGAAATGTGGTATCCGGCAAAGTCTGGCTTTTGAAATTTTAAGATTGATGACATCTTAAAGGTGGAGGTAAAACATCCAGAATGTGTTTTCCATATTTGTAAGCAATTCCTGGCAAATGGACACAGAGGGAAAGCAAAGTTAATTTCCAACAGTAGGAAAAGGCCTCATACTGTATTTTTGTACATTTGCATAACTGTCTTATGGTCAATTTAAGAAAAGGCATCTTTTTTAAGAAAATCATTTTGAAGTGTGTATCTCTCATTTGAATGTCCAAGAAACAAAGTAAACTTCAATTTTTAAAGAGGACCACAAATCATGTTATGATGGGGAAAAGATGCACACCACCAGCACATATATAATAGTTTTCTCATGTACATTTAAGGATTTTCAAATAATATATACAATTTGGAAAAAAAAAAATACTCAAGATTCCATTTCACAAAGAACCTCTCCTGGACATCCTTTTAGTATCCCTCCAAGTGGCTCAGCAACTCTCTTGGGTGCTCTGCTCCCTCTGCCGGGGTGCCTACCTGAGGAACTTCTCGTCAGCAGAATCAGAAAGGAACATATTGTTTACTTAGAAGGCTAAAATGACATCTGGTGGCACTCTGAGAACTCAGTCACTGCTCCTGGAAAACTGTGATTCAACAGTATAAACTACTGAAACCAATGAAAACACATTGAATTGTGTTAAAAAGGCTAAAAAGATAAATTATTAGGGTCTCCAAAGATTCAAAAATGGTGACACACCACCAAGCTCATGTGGGAAGGGCACATATGGCTAAATAAATACTCTTAATTCTGTAGATTTAAAGGTATCTGCTTAATAAATATACCGACTACCAAACTTTAGAAATTTTACCTTGCCCATAAAACGTGTTGCCTGAAATTTCCCATTATAAAATTATCTTTAATTGGGAAGTAAAACCTATATCTATACTTTCTAGTAATACACTGACTTAAAATATTTTAGTTGCATTTGACAACACAGATCCTGATAATCATGTAATTGAATTGAGAGCTTTTTCTTTTCCCCCCTTCTTTCCTATTTGGGTGTGTTTGTAAAGAAAGAAGAGTTTCCTGACAGGTCATGCAATAGAGCCCCGAGATATTAAAGCCTGTAAATACTCTTCTATACTTAACAAAATGTTCTTTAAAATCTCAGATTGACACAGAATGTTCGCTGGGTAGCTATAGAGGAAAGACTAAAAAATATGTCACGATTGTAAAATTGGTACCAATGTTACATCTACTACCTTTTTATTGTTATTTTGAGGGTACAGGGATTAGTTTTAACATCTGAAGGCATCAGCAATTAATACTTAACACACATGCACTAATATACTCCCACAGTTGCCCTGCAACCAAGAAGCTAATAAAAGAGCAAGGCTTTTCAAATGAACACCTAGATGATGACACCATTAGATATTCAGCAAAAACAAGTACTTCATTAACTTGCCTTCCCACTGTTAAAGAATGGGATGAATCTATCCCAAGGCAGCGACTCAGCAACATGCCCTTACATTTTGGGGTTTGCTATGAGAAATATCAGAAAGGAGGTGACTTAAAATTCAATCTGCCTGGAAAGTATACTGGCCTTTGGAGTCCAGAAACCACAAGGTCCCAACTGCCAATGGTTTAAGCCTTCCTTGTTACCTGAGCTCTCTGAATCTTGATTTAACTCAATTGTGAGAAAAAAGGAGGTCTCCATGGTTTCTTAGTTCAAAAATCTTATGACAACTTATATCCAATAATTCTTTCTTTGATTCCCACCACACATTCAAAATACAAGTTGTAACACTGAGGTATTCCTAGCATAACTCTCATAAATGACTCAGGATGGCATCAACTCCATTAAGGCAGTTGCTAGCATCTGATAGGCAGTAAAAATATCTATATCTATTCATTAAACATTTATATGCTGCCATGGCTGAGCCTTTTAAAACAATGTAACTTGAATTCATGTCTCTTATATATTAAAAGAATTACAAATTATCTGCAAAACAATCATTAGTTTTCTGCTTTACTTGAGTCCCTGGATGCTCAGTGTGTTAAAAGAAACGATGAATGCTAAATGCTGTTTCTGAAATGCTGTTTTCTCTGACCCTCCCCCTAGCTGAGTCCCAGATGATCAAAGGAGTGTTCCATGATCTCTCTCAAGCTCAGGCCCCTTCCCCCTTTTAAAACTCTCTATAGAATAATGAAAATAACCCACAAAATTGCAGTCAACTAGTCCACTAAACAACACGCTGTCATTAATCCCTTAGTTTTGCCCTAAATTTAAAATCACATCTCAGAAACTGAAATAAAGACAGATCGTCCAAAGGGCAGAGACTTTGGTTCTGCTCTAGTGACTAGTAACCACTTCCATGAGGCATAAACATGCTCCCCCAAGCTCAGCCGCTGCTCAGGCTGTCTGAAGTGGCAGGACTCCTTTGCCCCTTGCCGCTTCCGACAGCACGGCTCAGCAATGTCCCCACCATCGCCTTCCACCACCCCTTTTATTTCATATGTGTAAACAGTTCAAACTCTCTGCCTTCTAATTTACTGTGGAGTCTTTAAAAAAACTAAAAATCTTTAAGTGAAAGATAATATAATCAAGAGATTAGTCCTGAAAATTTATTTTTATTCTAAAGCGTGCATTAAAACTCAGAATTAACTCATATCTAAGAGTCCATGAAGTACCTATATTGTATTAGACATTGTTAAAAAAAAAAAACCCTTGAGCCTCTTAAAGAAATTTAAGGACTATAGAAGCCACCTTTTTGTTTAATCAGCGGTGCTCAAACTTTGCTACACATTAGAATCACCTTTTACTCCTGACCCCATGCTGCAATCCATGCCAATCATCCCAGGCAGGGACTGGGCACCAGGAGACGATATTCCTGGAGATTCCAGTATGCAGCCAAGTCTGCAAACCAGGCTTCTGGAACAGAGTATCTCAGTCTCCTCAGCACCACTGATGCTTGAGGCTGGGTAATTTTGCAGCATGTCCTGAGCACTGCAGGGTGTTTAGCGGGTCATTGGTCTCTACCAACTAGATGCCAGTAACAACCTCACCAGTTCTGACAGGTGAGAATGTCTTCCAGATTCTAAATGCCCCCAGGGGGAAACGGCCCCTAGAACCATGCACATTAACAAGTCAAGTTCCATATAGTCCAGTGACGATTTTTCCAAAGCTAATTCTCATATTGTAATGATGTCTTTCTAGGTTTAGAAGATATCCTGGGCTTAAAGAAAAAAATCACAACTTAAATTTGGACTCAAAAGCCCATCACTTTTGGCTTAAATGTCAGTAACTTCAAACTACCACTTCACTACTAAATTAAGAAATATCTCTGAAAGACGATCATAGTGATCCAGTAGCTGGCTTGGTATATTGTCGCGGCCTCACAAAACAGTTGTAGAGTGTAATAGAAGACAGTACTAATCACTTATTAGTCTCAACTCTGGCTAAATCACTCAAAACATTACAAAATTGTGAAAACTAAAAAAGAAAAACTTTCTCTTAGACATAGTAAGTGTATGTGAGACATCGTTCCTTCCACTATCCAATACTGAATGTCAACAATATACCAAGGGCCAGGAGCAGAGGAAGGAGGTGCACAATGGGTATGGTCTCTGCCCTCCTGGAACTTATTTCCTGGGCAGGAAGAATGTAGCTCCTGGATGCATGATCTTGACTTTGTGCCATGATGCTATGGCTTTGAAAACTCTCCTGGGCACAGTGACCAAGGGGAATAGTGAACTAGAAAGCATCTCTTCCTTTTAGGCACTGGACCAGAACGCAAATCAAAAAGATAAACCTAGATTAGGTGAACCACAGAGTGTGTGGTCTGGCATTGCCCTAGTCTACAAGATTCTGAAAAGGCTGATTAACTCAGGGGGGAAAAAAAGGGCAGGGGAATAGAGAATATTGAGAAAGTGGGAAAGAAACTAAGTATTCAAGAGCAGTTCCTCTTCAAACTTCCATGTGCGTAAGAATCACAGGCAAACCGAATCAAAGCAGATTCTGATCCAGTAGGTCTGGAAGGGGGCCAGAGGGTCCTGCCTGGCCAGTGATGCTGTTGCGGCCCTGGACCACAGGCTAAGCACAGGTTCTAGCATGAGCCAGGGAATCTGTCTACTTTAAATCTCAAGGGGCTGCAGGTCAATTTCTCCTAGAAACTCAGGAAAATAGAATAATTTCTCTGCCTTTTATTCCACCCATGTTCTTTGCTCCAGAATATCAGGGGCTGGGAAGTCCCACTTTTCACCCCCTTTCTCCAACAATGTTTCAGATAAGGGCTGGTTCAAATCAACATTAAGGGCAACCAGAGTTTTGTGGATGACTATTGGAGTTTACTGCCTGTGTATCTGCCTTCAATTCATTTTTAGCACCACTAGCAAGCCCCTCTGCTGTGGTTTGAATGTTTGGTGCCCCCAAAACTCATGTTGAAACCTAATGCCCAACGTGCTATTAGGGGCCTCTGGATGAAACCCTCATGAATGGGATTAGTGCCCTTAATAACAGAGGCTCCAGAGTTCCTTTACCCCTTCTACCATGTGAGGTTACAGCCAAGACAGCTTTTTCCAAACCAGGAAGTGGGTCGTCACCAGACACCAAATCTGCTGATGCCTTGAGCTTGGACTTCCAGCTTCCAGAACTGTGAGAAGTGAATTCTGTTGTTTATAAGCCACCGAGTCTATGGTACTGTTACAACAGCCTGGATGGACTAAGACATACACGGTCCTCATTAGAAGCAGCTCTCAAAAAGGGACCTAGAAGGCTTCAAAATCCTTTCCCCTTATCCACAGAGGCTTACAAGGTTTAGTTCATAAGGCAAGGAATTTACACCCTTTTAACCTCAGCAAAATGTACCTTTTTCATTTTCCACATTTATCCTTCTGAAACTTTCATGCTTCAGTAAGCCTGTGAGAAAACTCTACCTGGGAAATGCTTTAAATATCAGGTGCTTGGGCCAGAAGTTTGGACACCATTAGCTGGCCAAAACTGCATTATCTTGAAAATCCGTGATTAGCATTTCCAAATGCAAAGCTTATGGGGTTATCTGGAATTCTGAGCCCATAAGATTATTAGGCAACAGAATAAAGGTTTTACATTTTCTAGGAGAAAAGCTTAAAAAAAAAAAAAACACTAAATCAGAACTTCGCTATTACTGACATTGTGGTACCAAGTATTTAGAGACCTTTGTTCAGCCAATCCTTGTAGAAGAGCCCTTTTTATTCACTAGTTTTTATGTTCAATGAGTCAATGGAGGCATGTGAACCGGGAGGAGAAAGGAGGGAGCTGAGTGACCAAGGATGTAGTACACTATTGTCAATGAAGCAACCACCTCAGAAAGAGACCATGGAAAATTACAGAAAAACACATGAATTGGGTAATAACATTCTACTGTGGTTTTGGTTCATTAGTCTAGAGTTTTACTTCCTTGTCTAATTAATGGAACAAACTTTCTGGAGATAATAAGCTAGGGTGAATTAGTCATTCCTAAACTAACCATGGTAATAAAAAATGTCAACATTTGAAGGTAGATACCTACATTATACCACAGGGCAAAAGCATAAAGGACTCGTAGGAAAATCTACGAGGAGCTTTGAACTGTAGCCCAGGTCAGTATTTGCAGAGGTTCTAAACTAAAGCACTAGGATGAGGGTCTGGGCCCGAGTTCCTTCCTTCCCCAGCCGTGACCTTAGGTAAGTGCCATAAAATAAAAATGGGGTAATGGATCTCCTTAATGCAGAGTTGCTCTGAAGCTCAAATGAGAAAAGAGTGTTTATGAAAGGGCTTTGTAAAATTTAAGTGTTGTATAAAAGCGGAATAAATGCACACAAGGCTCATTAAGCATATATTTACAGACTATTCAGATTATAAGTACTATCTATTTTTGGTTATGTTGTTTCTTCAAGTTCCTGTTCTTACTGTGTTTAACTCCAGGCCTTCCTGCCTCCATGTGGGCCAGACCACACTTCCGGCAAAAAACCCAGTACCTGACCACTGGAAGCAACCTCAGAAACACCTTGCTAAGTAGCTGCTTCAGGGGCCTCCCCCTTACAGTAGGAATCCTAAATGATATTTTGAAACAACAACAAAAGCACTTTCCAGTAACACTTCTTTTCTAATTTCTACTTTAGCCCTTAGGAGTAGAAAAATACAGTTTTAAAATATAAATATAAATCACAATGCTTGATGGAGACGAGTCCAACAAACATATAAATACTAAAACTTAGTAGAAAACTATTTCAAAATAATTTTTATACCTGATGTTTCTTCTTCCCATGAGATTATAGACTTAGCCCACCAAAAAAAAAAAAAAAAAAAAAATCCTTGAGGAAATCAGTAGGGGGCAGTATGTTAATTACAATTTGCAGGTGGGAAAATGCAGGCTTTGAATTTTAAGTTTCACTTGTCCTCAAAATACCCATGTGCTTACATAAGTTACACCACAAATATTTTCCCAGTGACACCGATTGGGAAGTGTTATTTTGAGCCCCACTGTTTAGAATAACACCAAGAAGCTGAACCATGTTAATATATATATAAAAAAAGAATCCAGTGCTGAGCTATTTGATGGAAAGGCAAGAAATTCACGTTTTATGCAAGCAACAAATGAAACAGAACATTAGTTTCCCCAAATCAAAAATGACAATGTTCACAATGTTAACACCATTGCCACCTTTCGCACATCTTTGTGTGATCTCTGGAAGTTTCATACCGAGTCATGTTTTGTTTCCAAATGTGAATTCATTGTAAGGGGCTTGTCAGTTGGACTAATTTGACAGCACTCAAGGTTGTGGCAGTAATTGCCCTTACTTGTTAAATATTCTAGCAGCATTTGCTGCAGTGTTGAAAGTTTTATGATCATTATGAGAGGATATTCAATTTTTTCCCCATGGTTCACTTAATTTTAGTTTCAGAGCATTTAGGAAAATGGTCTCTGACAGGTGTGAACTTGAGTTTTAAGAGAATTGACAAATAAAGTGAGGGAAAAAAAGGAATTCAAGAATGCACCATGCTGGGTAAGATCAAGTAAAAGAGGTTAGCATTCCTTCTGTTGAAAGGCATATGTTCCCTCCAGTGCTGAGACGTGTAAACCTTCATAAACCCAGAGATCCAGGTGACTGGCACTCGCTGGCCAAGTGAGTCAGGGTAAGCATGATTAAATCCTAAGGCCACACTGACAACCTTTATTCTGAACAATAGTCTCTTAACAGAGGGTTAGGTCACAATGCAGCGAAGTTCTCTAAGGCTGCCCTATTATGGGAACCAGCTGTATGCTTTACCTGTCTATGTATTTTCAAAGAATTAAAAGACTCCATCCTCAGTATTATTTTCCAGTTATGCTTACAAGGGGTCTCAGCCTAAAAGGAGCTTTTAGGTTAGTTAATAAGGAGAGGTTAGTTCTTTGAATAGCTAACTACCATAGTAACTTCTGAGATAAGAAATCATTCATTAAACCAAGAAAGATTAACACATTTTAATCTGATCCCCAGAGTTACAGGCTCAAAACATTACATTTTACCCATTCAGCTGAGGCAGGGAATAAGTTCCCTACTTCTTAAGGACCATCAGAGTTTGTCATACTCCAAAGATTAGCTACAAAAGGCCCTTTATCTTGGGAAAATTACTGGTGGCGTGTGCAGAAGATACAAATCCACCCTGCCAGTACACCCCCTAGTGGAATTTCAGCATAGTACAATTTGGGGGTCTAAAAATGTCCTGGGTATTTAGTACTTAAAGGCTGCAATGGACTTTTTCAAGTCTAGCAGCAATAAGCTACGCCACAGTCATGAGCTTTCTACTTATCATTCACTGAGCATTCCAAAGCAAGCAAACAGACAAAACATATCATTATACAACTATCCTTGTAGACAGATATGTGGATTAGACAAGAGACAAATTGGCTACTTACAATTGAAACAAGCATTAGTTTCTGAAAATAACTAGAACAGAAAATTTAGATGAGTTGACTATTAATATTTCTTAACTCAAGAAGAAAACTTTAAACAGAGTTTCCTACTTTACAAAATTGTTCTAACTCCCAAGTGAGGTCATTAAACTGCTTGAAAGGAATTGTCTGATTGCCACATCTTTGATATATTCAAGTTACTCAAATCAATTCACTAGATTTTGTCAGAGATCTTGAAAAGCTGAAAAACGATTAGGGCGAAAACAAATGTAAGGGAGAGAATAAACTGAGAGACCATATGCGGTTAAGCATTTACACACAGGGTTGATAGCTCTTCTCTGGGCCCCAGTGACCCAATCCTGCAATGAATGGATAAGGGCTCTTGCTAGGGCAAACTCCACTCAGTCTTTTCGCAAAAGCTATTCAATCAGTGTTAGCATTAACACAGGTTAAAGAAATGCTTCCACGTTAACAAGTCCCATAGTTTGATTTCTACTTGGGCAGATAATGGATAAAGCCCTGGCTGTAGAAATAACAAGGGAGAAAGGAATACAGACTAACTTTACCTCTAGGAATTATGTTAAGTAGCACAGTCAAACAAGAGAAGGTCATTCCCTGAACCGGGAATTTTTAACTATTCTACATGGACTGCCCTCTTAATGTATAAAGATACTAGGAAGTCAACATGAAAATATTTTGTATGTGTTTGTTTTTCTTTCTCAGGAGCAGGGATACATTTTGTCTGAACTACTCAACTTCTTTTGCCTCCCAATAAGACAGGGCTCAAATGGCAGAAGAGCCGAGGGTTGGGGGTCCTTTGGCACACAGTGCAGTGAAGTGTCCAGCCTGGCTGCGGTTTGGGGTACACCAGGGAATATAACAGGTGATGAGCTTGGAAGGCAGGAGGAAATCAGTTTTGGAAGGCCTAAGCTACCATGCTACTGAGCCTGGACTTCATGCTGTGACATACAGTCATGCAAGAGTTTAGGGTAGTTCTAGTCAACATAATCTTTAGGCAGGCATATAACAAACTCAGGTCTGCCTAGATAACCCCAGGTCGGAGAGCAAAAGCTGGAAATGGGGAAAGAGTTCAGAGACATTCCAGAGTCAGGCAAGAGGTGATAGAAGCACACAGGAGAAGGCAGGAATGGAAAGGAGGGGATAGGAGTACTTGGTAGCAACAGAACAATCAGGATTTGGTGACTCATGGCTATGTGTGGGGTGGAGAATTAAAGATACTGCTCTGTGTCCAACCCTGGTACTGGCCACATCAGTGAACTCAAGAAGGGACAACAAGTTAGTTCAGTTTTGAGACTCCCTGATTTTAGGGAATGCGTGAAACAGCAAAAAGACAGTTGTATGAACTAGGGAACTGTCTCAGGAAGCATAGTTTAAGCCACTGAAATAAAAAGATTACCCAGGTAAAGGTGCACAGTGAGAAGAGATCTGAGCATACATACTAGAGTCACTACATTCTGGAGCTAGGGAGGCTAAGAGGATTGGGAAGACAGAAAAAGGCAAAGAAAGTGGGTTTATCATGGAAGCTAAAGTACTGGAGTTTCCAAAGGTGGCCAACAAGGTCACATTTTGTAGAAAAATCAAGCTGCATATTGGATTTGGTAATTAGAGAAGGACTGTTATGTTTCCATATGACATCAGTCACTTAGCAAAATTTTCTAGACAACTGAGATAACCAGACACAGATTAGAACATTTAATCATGTCACAGATGTTGATTTCTAGTAGTAAGAGATTTGGGCCCAGCATGAAATTTCTATCAAATACAGAACCACAAGTTTCAATGAGCATGTGATCTTATTTTGTGTTAGGAAAAGAAGCTATGAAATGGCCTGGAGTTAGGTATATACTCCCAGGTTTCCAAGGAGTTATCTAAAGAGATGTTTTACTCAGTTTTTAACTGTGATCACAAGAATTAACAAAGATAAAGCAGGTGTACTCCATGTCAATTTCCAGTTCAGTTCAAGGCATAAAGTTTTTATTTCTAAAGCTCAAACATTTGATTTTTATGCATTTGATATTAAATAACAGAAGCCAACTAAAAACAGATCTTAAATTCCAAGTTTTTACTAGCTACCTTAAGACAGGAAAGCAATACTCTATGAAATAGTTAGTCTACAATTCTTAATATTATAGTTTGGAGGAGGATATATTGGCCAAATAGT
This sequence comes from Manis pentadactyla, assembly GCF_030020395.1. Classification (NCBI taxonomy): domain Eukaryota; kingdom Metazoa; phylum Chordata; class Mammalia; order Pholidota; family Manidae; genus Manis; species Manis pentadactyla. The sequence goes on from NC_080021.1 coordinate 64,133,101, forward strand.
TTTACATGAATACTTTAGAAATGATTTTTTTTTTTAATTCTAAAATCTAACAGGCCTTTAACAAAACTAGGTTTCTCTAACTAGAGAACAGAGGAATACAGTATTTGAGATTAAAAACCAGTAAATCACTTAAGAACTTAAACATTAACGATTAGGGACAATTCATGAGATATTAGGTACAACCACAGCACTAATGTCTTTAAGTGCTACATTACTCAGATCTAGCTGGTGGGCTTTTACTTTTGCAGGATGGATTTTAACTAAATAGACTTTAGACATTTGGATATAGATAAATGCCTAATTCAGTAATTAGTATTTTAAAACTGTGAAACCTTTTAAGTTAAGTGGCCTATTAATTAACTACCAATTATCTTGTCTGACTACCATATCAATAGAAGTAAATTACTGACTAGCTATTTGACAGATTTAGTCCTTTACCATGCAAAATTTCTTCAGAACATAAAAGGCCTGGAGTTAAATGCTTTTGCTTCCCCCTTTTGGTTAATCAGGGATCAATTTGCTGCTCACATAGAAAAGGCCAAATGCAGCTCTTTGGTTGAAAAGGATCTACAGCTAAACTTTGGCTTTTAGAAATGGCAAGCTAAGATTCTACTCCTCTTAAAAGATTACAAGTGAAGCAGTACTAACGTTTTGGGGAAAATATGAGTTTACAATTCCTGTATGGAGGCCAGCTTTCTGTATTTCAAAGAGACTAGACAGGTATTTTCAAGCGTTTGCATCTCACTGAAGCAGAGCCTAAGTTAAGGGTTTCCATGACTCTGCTAAATGTAAAGTGCAGTGTATTGCATATATGCTCCGTGGTCTTGTCCTAACCATGAATGTTGCATAACAGATTAGGTTGACTAGAACCTACTCCAAATCTATCACTTCTTGCCTGGTGACCAAGAGAAGGTTCCTAAGATAGCTACTGGTGATAGAATACTGGAAGATGAAGTATCATAGCAGACTGGAGGGCTGTGCAGAATAATGCCAAGTACTGTAAAAACATCCAGCATGTATGGAAATAGTACGAGGTTAAGGAGAAAGGAATGAATTGCAGTAGAAATCCTTGCCTTGAGACCCAGTCATTGGGAAATACGAATGGTTGCCATACATTCAATTTCAGTGTGACTTAAACTAGAACATCAACAAGCTGCTAGCCCTGCACCAATGAGTAGAGTTAACACACTATATAAATATGAGCATAGAGTGGGGCAGGGAGAATGGAAAAGTTGTGTAGGAAGACAAGAGATGCAAATAATAGTGAGTGTGAGCCAGCCCCATTTTTCAAATCTTATCAACCACAGCTTGAATTAGTCCAACATAATGCTTACCTTCTGAAACTTCAAAAGATCGACTCATGTGAGCATTCTTTGAGTAAGTTTACTTTTGAGTATTTAAGCAGAAGCCTAGCCTATATTATCAAACATTTATTGAGCGACTTATGAGTACAGCTCTGTTCCAGGCAGGGGAAAACAGATGCATGTAACAAACTGTCAATAGACAGCTTGAAATCCACTTTGGGATTTCAGGGCACAATGTATAAAAAGTTACACCAAAAAGCACATACTGTGCACCAAAGGATGTGAATGACAGCAAATGCTGCCAGAGATTGGATGACAAGTCATTTGGCTGCAATTTCATTAGAAAACAAGGGGTTGGACAAGAAGACCTCTAAGGATCTCTGGTTCTAATATGCAAAAATGACAGAAAAGGGTTCAAGTCAGGAGGGAATTGAGCTAGGCCTGACAATGTACACGGAGTAGTGAAAAAGGGCCTTCCGGGCAGGTGGGATAGTATGAGGAATGGTTTGGAAGTAGAAGCACCCACTGTTTTTCAGTGGAAGACCACATGGTTTTCTACCTTGCTGTGTGTGACTTTAACTCAGGACCCACATATCATTTATTCTTTTATGAAAAGAGACATCAACTGCTACTTAAGTTGGGCTCAAGATGGTCTGTTCAAATAACTGAACAAATCTTTGCTCAGCTGATCTACTTTTTAAAATGTATGGAATAACTTCTTTTCCCTATCCGGATACAGTAAAAAGACACACTTTCTTTTTCTTGGAAGGAAAACAGCATATGCCAATACATCTTTGAATACTTACCGTGAACATTTTCACCTAAGAGGAGTACTGAAAAGGAAGCTGAATCCAGGTGGCTCCTACAGCATTTAAACTGTGATGGAAACATGCCTCCCTCCCCCCAGAAAAAAAAGTTAACTGTAAAAATTATAGTCTCTTTTAAACATTAGTTGCTAGATTTCAACTTCTTAAAAGGTTTGTGAGTCTCGGCAAGAAGTCAGAAATTCCAACTCTAAAATGAATTTTCTGACTCAATATTGAAAATAAACTCTTAAGTTTAGATGCTTAGGGGAAAAACAGCTGGAGAATTCAGGAGCCTCCCATATTTTAATATGAAGTGACGTCATTACTGTCAAGGCTTCCAAGAACTCCCAAAACTGTATAGTTAAGCAACATCTTGAAGCAAAGGATGGGGGCTCTGGGAAGGTGGTATGTTCTTTCTTGGTGTATAGAGTCAGCTCCACAATAATTTTTCTATTGGAGATTTGATTCAATTTTATCCTAATGTTAGAAAGTAGCCTAATATTAGAGGTATAGTATATTAATTGATATGCAATTTCAAAGCTAAGGCTATGGATTTTCTGTGCTTAACACTCTAAATTAGCTCTTATTTTATAGGATGTCTAGAGAAGAGAAGCTGCTTTCTTCTTATAAGTATTTAACTGCAGACTGTATGGGGTTTCTTTAAAAATCTGATTACATTTAAAATTTAACAACTCAGCAAAATAATCATGCAGAGAAAGTAGGCAAGATGGCTAAACCTTAACAGTATCTTGCTTAGGTAAAGTTTACAGCTTGGAAACCGTACATCATCGCAGTCGAAGGTTACTGGGAAAAAATCCTGGTGTCTTGTGGTTCGCACCTAGCTTACTGATGAATGTATGTCTGTTTAATGACGAGTTTATAGAAATTAACTGGAGTTACTATGGCAGCTTCACCCTTACCATTCTTTAAATATGAAAGCTACATTCCACCTGCAATTTATGAATGCCTTGTATTTCAAACGGTGGTTGTTTAACTCAGAACTATAAACATACAAGATTCTTGATAAACTGTACTGCCAAGTTTATTCAGTTGTGCTGGCCTTTACTCACCTGATCTACCCCTGTTACTTGCCTCCTGTTCTTGTGGACCCCGCAGCAGCAAAGCCTTTCATTCAGTTGCCCACCCCCACTGCATAATACACACACACACACACACACACACACACACTTCTACACCCGTACACAAGCATACTTAAATCCTCCCCAACTGTATTTGGTAATCTCCTTACTCATTTAAAACATAAGTATGAATTAGTTCACATCATTTATGTGTTCACTTTTAGAGGTTTAGAAATGAATTAAATAAAGCTCATGCTTAAAAATGAAAACATTAAAATAAGCTTCTTCCAGGATCAGAGAAATAGTTTGATGTTTAAGGAGCAACATCTGAATAAGTACTTCTAAAGCCAGATTAAGTTTTTAAGTAGTTGCTAAAAATTAATGAGGTTTAATATGACCTATTTAGAAGAAACAGTTCTTTGTTAGTTTCTATTAGAAGGCTAATCCGCCTATGGAAAAAAAAAAAAAAAAACCCTATCTCCTTACCCTTTCTTTTTATTGGATCCTATCCTGTCTACAAAGAAAAGGGGAAATACTATGGAGGAGGAAAAAGCATAACATGGGTCAACAGTGTATAGTTATATATAGGGGAGAGTGTTACAACTCCCATTACTGAAGGTAAGTTCGGCTGAAAAACTGGGGTTAGCTTTGTTCCCAGTGGCAGAACGTCCTCCCCTCTCCTTCTCAGATGCTGTAGTAGCTCTGATGGTTAGAAGCTGATATAGTTTAAATCTGTGGTCACCAGGTCTCACAATCCCCTTGCCCTCTATAGAGTGTCTCTGTGATCCTATCAGGGTGACTTCAGTTCTCTTAAGCTGAGAAAATTCTAAATGTACTCCAACAGGACAATGCCATAGATCCCATGGATGGCCAATGGATGGTAAGTGACGGCCAGGGTGGCCTGACCACTCCCAACTGACCACAAATGCTGATCTCAGAATCTTTGGCACTTACCGAAATGTGGCTGAGCAGTAATTTAGAGAGACTAAACTCTGACTTTAGGAATTCATAAGAACAACCAATGTTTTACAAACTCAACAGAAAGTAAAATAAACAAACCCTGGGTTATATATACTCCCTCTTGTTATTTTTATGGCAATCTTTCAAACTAGTTCAAAATGTTCAGTCCCCTAACCTCTCAAGAAACACTGAATTGAGGGAGAAGAAGAAAACATCTATTTTATATTAACCAGTACATATTACAATTCACCATGGGGTAAGAGCAAATTAGAAGGAAATTGTGTGGTGAAACAGTGCAGGTAACTTTCAGGCTGGTGCTGAAGTCTCCCTCCTGCCCAACCTTCTCATTGAGGAGGGCCCAGTAATAAAAACAAGGATGTTTATATTTACCCAGAAGTGTGCGTGGCAATTGACCATCATGGTTCTTTCAATGAGCTCATCAGGACATTCCAGAAGGTGATGCCCTGAGACCACACCGGCATTATTGACCAGGACTGAGACCTCTCCAACCTCCTTGCGGACCCTTTCTGCCGTCAGGTAGACATTCTCTCTTTTTCCCACATCACAGGTGTAGGTAAAAACCTGCAAGTTACAGTGGGGCAGAATTTCTTCCTCACCATTCCCAGCTGTCCTCAGAAAAAAAATGGAACAGAGAAGGGTTCGGGGATGGGTGAGATGGGGGAGGGGGGTGGTGCAAAACGTGAGTCACAGGACAATCAGCAGGCCAAAGATCACACAAAACAAAAATACTACAGTGAGCTTCAAATTTCTAACACCGTAAGGCTTGCCAATGACTGAACTTACAGCTGCCTTCCCTCCCCCAAAAGTCTTTGGGAATTATAGCAATTTACTGGATAACTTTGCTTAGGGGAAAATCATGTAATTGTGACAAGCCCAATACAAGTCAGACCTCATGGGATCAGCTTCCTGGAGCTAAAGACACCTGGAAAGAACTTATCTCAGCCCAGAGAGCAACACCCGCCCCTTTCCAAACACACACTGCACACTCCTTTTGGGGAACAGTGGCCAGAGCAGCTTATTTTCTAGTACATGCACCCTCAAATGGAAACTCTCCTCAAGGCTGACAAATCAAAACTAACGATTTGAATTTATCCAAAGCCAAGAAACGAACCTAAAGCTCCTTATGAAAAACTGGAGATCACTGGTTTGTTCTAACTGGAGTAGCTTAACTCTCCCTAAGAAGCACCCTCAGGTAAAACCAAGTTAACAGGTAAACATGCAATTTTAGCACAGAAGACTTCCATTTAAAAACCAAAATCTCTTTCCTGGTGTTTGAATACCTTTACCTTCCAGGTTTTTGCAGGGAGCACAAGAATCAATTATTTGCTACCTCTCCATACCATTGCTGAAAATGTTTCTGACCTTTGATTTTCTGACCTAAAAGGCAGGTGCCAATAGTTTTGGCGACAAAAAAATCAATATAGGGGAGAGGTGGGTGCTATCCAAGTTAATCTCAGGAAAGGTCAATGTTTCCCCTAGAAATGAAAAATTTTGTCAAAAGAGCAAGGGCCACTATCAAATTTCCTGGACCTATGTTTATAGTTCGTCATGGTCTCCGCTTTGGCTTTTTAAAAGAGAAGTCTCCGAACAGGTTAGTTAATAAATATACAGAAATGCAGATTTCCCAAGGTTATCAAAAACATGAAATAAATTTACAATGAGGCTTAAATTCTTCAAGAGCTGTCCCTTAAGAGGCAGGGCATCTTTCAGTCAGACTGAGTATGTAACCAAAACACTTATCTCTGGTAAACAATGTAATTCTTTTCTGGTGGTTAAAGTTAATAGTGAAATCATCAAAGCTGCCCCAGTCTAAGCGGTTCAAACCGCAGTAACACATATACCTGCCATCAGTCCAGTCTGAAAACAGGACACTAGTTTCCCATCTCAAATGCGAGTGAAGCTTTTCTTTAGGATTCAAACCTGTAGTAACAAGTTCCCTCGGCCTTCCCTATCCACAGATTAAGGACACCCTACATTCGTCCCCAAAGAGGACCTCCGTTAAGACGGGGTTCGGCACACTTTCCCACCTTCTCTTACAGAGGTGATCATGTTCCTTTATCAAGGGGCAAATTCCACTAGCAGAAGTGGTGGTGGAGGCGGGGTGTTCTCTTCCCCCCCGAGCGGGGCTTACCGCGACAGCGGAGGTTAAGGGCGCTCCGGGGAACAGTGCAGGGGTGGGGAGAGGCTTGACCCGACTATGCTCGGGCGCAGGTCACAATTACCTTGCAGCGCCGCAGCGTCGGCCGCCTCCAGGTCGCGGTAGATGTGGCGCACCATGCCCGCCGTCTCCTCGTTGCTCTGAGTGTTAATGTCCCAGAGCACCAGCAGCGCCCTGCGCCGGGCGAACTCGAGCGCAAAGAGGCGGCCCAGGCCGCTGCCGGCACCGGTGATGAGGCACACCTGGCCCGCCACGCTCTTCTCCTTGGGCCGCACCAGCCAGCGAGCCGCAGCCAGCACGAACGCCCAGAGCACTTTGAAAGTGACCACGAAGAACTCCACCACGATGTTCATCGCGACGCCCGGGAACCCTGCACGAGTCCAGCGCCCGCGTCCGCGCCCACCCCGAGCCACGTAGCCCACCCCGGGGCACTTGTCAGCGGCCGGGGCAAGAAGGCTGCGCCCCGCACCGCCCCCGAGGTGCTTGCCCGGGCTGGAGTGTGCGGCGATGCTCCCTGCTTGCGCGGGGCCGCTCCCTCCTGGGCTAGGCGCAGAGGTCCCGGGCTGTGCCCGAGCCGGCAGCCGCTCAGCTCGGCGCCTCCTGTCGGCAGCCGCCCGCACGTCCCGGAGCGCCCGCCTGGCCGGTGGGTCCCGCAGCAGCGGCGGTGACAGCCGCGAGTTAGGCGGCGCGCGCTGCCCTCATGGCCAAGCCGCCGCCGCGGCTCCCTTTCACCCTTGGCGAGGAGCGCGCAGCGGAGACAGCACTGGCCTGCCGGCCGCCGTGGCAGTTGTCAACTTGACCCAAGTTGCCAGAGGGTGGGAGAGTGGGGTGCGGGGCAGCAGGAGTGCCAAAAAGGGGCGACTCGCTCGGCGCAGTCGAGCACTGCCCAACGGCTTGCGGCTGCTCCTGTGGTCTCGTGTCCCCTGCCCTGCTCTGCCCACGGCTGTCACTCGGGTACCGGGCTCCTCAGCGAAATGCCGCTTGCAAGCCGGAGCGCTCTCGACCGCCTCTGAGCGGGTTCCAAGCTCCGCACTATATAACCCTAGACCGGGAAGAGCCGGCGGCGGCATCGGCCCTCCCTCCGCTCGGCCCTCCCCGCCCCCGGGCGCACCCCGCCCCCGGCCCAGCCCCCCGCCCGCCCGCCGTCCGCCGAACCGCGGCGGGGCAGCCCCTCTCACATGGCCGTGGCCGCAGCCTCCAGCCTCCGTCGCACTTCCCTTCGCTGCTCACGCCCCCTGCCGTGGGATGTCCCAGCCTTCGCCTGCCAAGCCCAGCAGTCGGCAGTGCCTCGGCCATCCTTCTCCAGCCGACGGTCCTTGCTTGCCCCTATCTCGCTACTTTCGTTAACTAGGGTATTCAGGACAGCCCCGCCTGCGGTCAGGCGCTGCGGAAGACAGCCCGACAGTCTGGAGAAACGAAGAGAAGGACCTCAGCAGCGCGGCAGAGGGGGTGCCGGTCTGACTAGGGCTGGCAGAGAGCCGAGAAGGCGGACAAAAGTTGAGTCTCGGGAGCGACTTAGAATCGCAGCTAGCCCTTTGTAACGTGGGCCAGAAGACGCTCATTTTTCCTGGCTGGAATAATCTCCGTGGTGGTTGTCTACGGTCCCGGTCAGGCATTGCCCTCCCGCTGGGCTGGCAGTGGAAGAGCTGCATGCCGGGACTTGTAGTTCACACCCGTGCAGCGTCTCGTTTGCGTGCATTGCTGGGTGGAATTTGAGCCGTACCTTGCCAACGCTGCCTAGATACTAGGACCCCGAGCGATCAAAGTATTAGCACTGTGGTCTTGTCATAATGACTAAAGAGTCTAATCAGTGCATGCATTTTTCCATACAAATTTATCCGGAAACTGATCGTAAGAGACTGAATCAGGAAGTTCTTAATTTTGCTTATGCAAGGCGAGTTCTCAGTTCTGAGTTCTTTTCTGGCTTATCCAGGGACGCCCATGAGTCATGGGGCTTCACGCTCGTCGTCTTTAAGTGAGCACTGCGCATGCGCAAACGTTCTCTTTTTCCGGCTGGAGCCATGGAGGCTGTAAAGTAAGTGGAACTTCGTTTTCTCGAGAATCCTAATCCATCCATGAAATCAGAGATCTTTTGTCTCGTTTTTCTCCGCTCCAGCTGTAGCTGCACCTCTTCCCAATTATGTGTGTGTGACGTTAGTGGTGGCTTCAGGCTAAGCTGGGATGCAGGCGGCCTTGGGGCGGAGGTTTTGGCGATACCGGGAACAAGGTGTGGGAATTGAGTATGTCCGGAATCGGTGGGTTGTCCAGCCCTCCGTTATTTTGTGGAGGAACAGAGCCTCTGAATTGGATTCGTCCTCAACTGGTCCGTGGCTCAGCTGGCCCTGCTGTCATGCTTTGCTTTTCGGCCTGTGTAGGTTGAGACTCGAACCAGGGTAGTAGTTGGGGGTTTTGGTTTTTTAAAATGACAATCCTGAGCCCTCTTAGACTCCTTGAGAGTCTAGGGATCAAGGGTCTTGTGACGGTCCATCAGTTTGTACGTTTTGCTAATTTTTGCTGTAGATATTTTTGTTGTGGGAGGCCCGGACAGTTCGTGGATTAGGTGAATTTATTGTTGTCTTTGTGATGGACGTTTAATTAAAGTAGCCCATTTTAAAGGTGAAGATTATTGTCATAGAAATTTCCTAGAATCTGTATCTTAGGCACTAAAATATGTTAGAGTAGCAAAAGATAGGTGTTGAGAGCTAATGACATAGTTCTGTAAAACGACAAAGTGTGCTTAGTGTAGAATGGGAGTAATGAAGCGCTGGGAACTTATATTAATACCGTTTTGTTTGCTGTTGCCAGGGAGAAGAAAAAAAAGGTTCCTGCTGTGCCAGAAACCCTGAAGAAAAAGCGAAGGAATTTCGCAGAGTTGAAGATCAAGCGCCTGAGAAAGAAGTTTGCACAAAAGATGGTAAGTAAACTTTTTGGCACTTAATATAAGAAGAGGCTTTGCAGTTGGGATTGAAAAGTTTGTTCTTTATTAGCGAGACATGTTTATGTTGTACCAGAGAGTTTGGCTTAGCTCCTTAAAATGGCATTCTGAAATAAAGGTAGCTGTTTAGCTCATAGAATGTTAATGCATACTGGGGCGAGAAAAGGTTCAAGGGAAAGTTTTTTCTTTGAAAGAGCTGTTTAATGCTAATTGTGTTTTGGAGGTAAAAATCAGATGGATAACCAATAATGATTTTTCAGCTTCGAAAGGCAAGAAGGAAGCTTATCTATGAAAAAGCTAAGCACTATCACAAGGAATATAGGCAGATGTACAGAACTGAGATTCGAATGGCTAGGATGGCAAGAAAAGCTGGCAACTTCTATGTACCTGCAGAACCCAAATTGGCATTTGTCATCAGAATCAGAGGGTAAGTTCAGTTTATACTGCATTCTAGCTTTAAAGGGAAAGCTATGCAGTCCCAACTTCTGGAGGCTTTGGTTCTGAAACATTGGAATAAAAATGTTTTGGGAGTAACTAGAACAAGGGGGAGTTATTTTCATGGTTTAGTTGCTAGTCCTGTGCCCAAAACCCTTATCTGTTTTTTAACTGAGGACTTGAGTTTGGTGTCCTTGAGATTAACTTCAAAAGTCGTTAAATAGGCTTATAAGTGCCTGTAATAAGAGGTGTACAAAACTAGGAAGGGGTAAAAGGGCCAGGGGAACTTTTAAATATCAGTTATGTGTCTAAACACCAGTTTAGTTTGGGACGGGGCAAGTTGGGAGGAGTGGCAGAACAGCTGACTAAAGGAAAAATGCCAGTGGTCTTTCTGACAGAGGAATTCTGTCTCTTTAGGTAGGACTTGTGTTTTTCTGTCCTTTATTAATAAAATTTCTGATGAAACCCAAATTCAGTTTCTGGTCTTTTTTCATTGCAGTATCAATGGCGTGAGCCCAAAGGTTCGAAAGGTGTTGCAACTTCTTCGCCTTCGCCAGATCTTCAATGGCACCTTTGTTAAGCTCAACAAGGCTTCCATTAACATGCTGAGGATTGTGGAACCATACATTGCATGGGGGTAAGTCTGTCTTTTCCTTTGGTTTCTGTTTGGTAAAGTGGCTACATCAACAAGATGAACTTTAGGAGTTTTGACAGTGATAACCTGTTCAGTCAAGAAAAGGTTTTTGATTTAACTTTATTTTAATAGGTTTTTTGTATTTTTTCATATTTCAGGTACCCAAACCTAAAGTCAGTAAATGAACTCATCTATAAGCGTGGTTATGGCAAAATCAACAAGAAACGAATTGCTCTGACAGATAACACATTGATTGCTCGATCTCTTGGTAGGTTCTGCCTGTTTAGGGAAAAGTTAGACAAAGTTGATATTTTCTGGCATCTTGTGGCCCAGCATTTCTCACTGTCATGAACTCTCCCATATTCCCTACAATACTTAAGTCTCTAGAAATTGTAAGGGTTTGATTTCATTGGCTTTCTTGAACTTTTGTAAAATACAGCCATGTATTTTCTTCTTGGTTGCTTTATTCTTGATTAACCTGTTAGTGCTTTTTGAAAGCCTTAAAATTTAATCTTAAAAAACCATTAACAATTTTAATAACCTTAAATGGTCTTAAAATGTTCAGGTAAATATGGCATTATCTGCATGGAGGATCTGATTCATGAGATCTATACTGTTGGAAAACGTTTCAAAGAAGCAAACAACTTCCTGTGGCCCTTCAAGTTATCTTCTCCACGAGGTGGAATGAAGAAAAAGACCACCCATTTTGTAGAGGGTGGAGATGCTGGCAACAGGGAAGACCAGATCAACAGGCTTATTAGAAGGATGAATTAAGGTGAGTGGCTATGTCCTGGGAAAAATTTACTAAATACTATAATAAAAGTGGTGGTAATCTAAAATACTTTTTCTAGTAAATATTGATAAGATAAACTATTATATGTATAATTGGTTTGGTTATTCCTTTCTTTTGAGTATATTTATGGAGGAAAGAAAAGGCTTGTGTTTTGTTTCTACTTAAAAATGAAAATCGATAGCTTCCTTAAAATTTGAATTCTTAGCTATTAAGCTGGTTTCTTTAACAGGCTTATTTTTTTTCTTTCAGGTATCTACCATATTTTTGTAATCTGGTCAGTTAATAAACAGTGAGTGCTTTCAAATTGAAATGTATTGTTGTCTTGGTGACTTTTTTTGTTAGCTGGCCTCTGCTGTCCGGTAATTATTGTGGCAAATCTTGGTGTGTGATAAAGTTAAGCCAAATCATTGGCCTGTTGCATGCAAAACTAGGGTCCAGTTTGTATCAGTGGAAGACATTGGTTGGGCTTATTAAATACTTCACTGTACAAAAAGAAATCTTAATATTGTGCCATTGAGTTAGCCAAAATGGGTCTGTTCTAAGAAAGCCTATTTCATAGGCTTTTGTGAATGATTTATAGGCAAGGTAATAAAAGTTGAATTTATAAATAAAAATAAATTCTGTTCCTGAGATTCCATTTTATCAGGCTTTAGCTTGCCAATAAAGTACCATATAAATGTGTTGTTTTCCTTTTACATGCCTTTTTTTACATCTTGTTTTACATCTTCTGTCATATTAAGGTGAAATTTTAATAATCCATTACTTTGTATATTGTGAAAGAAGATAATGACATTTGTGCTTATGGATGTGTGTTATTTTGGAGTGCCTAAATAAGCACTCATTGAAACTAGAGTGACAAAAACTTAGGTCAACTAGTGAACTGAAACGTTTTAAGTGTTTGGTGTAACATGAAGTGGCAATTATTAAATAAAAACTTTTGTAGTTCTCATTGAATATGCCAAGGTGTGACCCAGTATGAAACAGGTGACTTGTTGATTCTTTTGACACTTGCACCAGAGTCATTACCACTTACTTGTAAGTTGCAGCACAAGTATGTTTAAGAATTTCTTGAAATTCTTTGGTTTTGAAGCTATTTTTCTGGATTAGTGTGTTCAGGTTCAACGAATCCCAGAGAGAAATTAAGAAGACTCTAGTAATTTAAAAGAGCTCATAGAGTTGAGTAGAAAGTACAGGGTTCCCATGTAGTCCCTTTCTTCAAACACCCAGTCTCCCTTCTTATGGACATTGAATGGTTATTTGTTAAGAACCATACACATTAACAATCATCACCCAGAGTAGCAAAAGCCTTTTTAGCTGGTGAAGGATTGTGTAGGAATGCCTAGGATAAACAAACAGGCAAGGTGTATTGGCTGTTCGTACACCTTGCAGAAGACCGTTTTTCAGTCTTGGAAATCGAACTCTCCATATAAGTTACTGTGGGACCTGGGACCAGAGAGGGTGGGAAAATGTATGGGAGGAATTACACTTAGGATTGCCCTCGAGAAATCTAAAGCAGTTTGCTTCAGAATTAAGCAATTTCAGAGAGGGGATAAGTAGAAAAAAGTGCTGTCAGGTGACAATTCCAGCTATTAGTTTCCTAGGGAGTAGTGGAATGTTCATTTGCTTTCATAGGATTGTGAGGACTAAAATTGGTATAAAAGTATTTTGTGGACTGTTAGAACCTATGGAAATGCACATTAACACCTTTTTTTAATTTAGAAAACTCACCTCTCCTGAAAGAGTTTCACCCACAGCAGACCTTCCATTAGAAGGCTAACAAACCTTCCTGAAAGTCTGGGCCTACTCAGTAGGCTCTACTTCTACAGAACCTCCCACAATACATTTCCTTTTGTATCTTTCAAAGTTCCAGCTCTATTAGGTCTTCTAGCTGTCCCAGTCTTCTAAAAGCTTGGTTGTCTGTTGTATTTACTAGCTTTTAGCTGGTGTTACCTAGTATTCCTTATCTTCGATGGTTCCTTTGTAGGCTGGATTAAGAGAGCTGGCTCTGGAGCCAAACTGCTTGAGTTCATATCCTGCCTACACTTACTGCCTTGGGCTGAATCTGTTTCCTTAAAATGGGGAAAGTAGTTGTACTTGATTTCATATGATTTTATGATTAAATGTCTCAGGTCATATAAAATGCCTAGAACAGTGCCTTGCTCAAAGTGCTAAGTAATTACTGTTTACTATGTATGGTAACTTGAGCACTTAGCAGAGGCAGACAAATGAAAATAACCTCAGCTTTCATGTGTCAGTCTAATGGGCAAGATAGACATAACACAGATACCGTGAACTAAGTGGTACAGGCATGTCTAGGATGTGACAGCCTCTTGGTGTGTCTTTGGGGACAGCTCCAGGGGAAGACTGGTGACTTTCTGCCTCCACTGTTTTCCGTTAACAGATTTAGTACCAGACCAGCCAAAACATTGCTTGTAAATGTGCCTCCCTTTTCTTGGGTAAATTTTTTAAGGCTGGTCTTTTTTACCTGACATAAAACACAGTAGGCTCCTAGTATTTGTTTCCTACTGCTGCTATAAAAAATTACCACAAACCTAAAGACTTTTTTTTTCAGCTGAAGTATTGTTGATACACATACTGGTTTCAGGTGTACAACAGAGTGACTTGACAATTATGAGTGGTGTACTTACTGTCTTGTCATACAATATTGACTATATTCCCTTGCTATATTCTCATCCTCATGATTAATTTATAATTGGAAATTTGTGTATCTATCCCCTTTATCTATTTTTCCCATACCCTTCCACCGCCTTTCCTGTGGCAATCACCAGTTTGTTCTCTTGTCTGAGTGTATTTATATTTTGTTTTTAGATTCCACATAAAAGTGGAATTACGCGGTGTTTGTTTTTGTCTGTCTTGGCTTACTTCACTTAGTATAGTACCCTTTGATCCATCCATGTTGCAGTGGCCAGATTTTTTTGTATTAGCAGTTTTGGAGGTCAGACTCAAATCAGTCTCACTGGGCTAAATCAAGGTGTCAGTCGACTTGCTCTTCTGAGAGCTCAAGGGTAGAAGCCTTATGCCTTTTTCCAGTTTCTAGAAGCCACTGGCATTTCGTAGTTTGTGGCGCCTTCTTCCATCTTCAAAATGCAGCTCAGCTTCCATCCTCCCATCATCTCTCCCTGGCTCCAGTCTGTCTGCTTCCCTCCTGTAAAGACATTGGGGCACCCAATAATCCAGGATAATTCCCCATTTCAAATTCCTTAACTTAAATACATCTGCAAAGTTTCTACACCAGGTAACATACAGTTTCCAGGAATAGAGCTAGGGAAATAACTGGGGAGGGCCATTTGGTTTTCTGACTCGCATGTAACTGTATTTTCTTAAAAATACAAGCTTATAATGAAATGCAGGGTCTTAGCACTTAAAATCTTGTGTCTGGAACACTCAGCCCTCAGGTCTGTGTACTTGGCTTCATTTTCAATCTGTAAAAAGGTCTTCTCTGACATCTCTTTTCATATAGCCGTTTTTCATGGCATCTCTTAACTACCTGAAATGCTTTTTACATACACTGATCTGTTGCTTTTCCCAGCCATTCCTCAGGGTTTGAATATATGTACTCAAACCACTATCAAGTTTGAGTTTTAGTATTTTCTAGCAATTAAAACAACGCCTCGTACATTGCTGATGCTGCTCTTTTTGATGGAGTGAGTCTGGTCTCTTAGCAGTAGCCATTTAAAACTCTTAATCTCTGGTTGATGGCACATTGTAATCCTTGGGTGTTTGGATGGAGAATGGTGATAGGAGTGGGAGGCTGCAATGTGGGTTTATGGATATATATATATTATCTGGAGGACTAAGATTAAGTTCCCTTGTGAAGAGAGTAGTATGTGAAAATAGAACATGTTAGGGGAATATGGGAGGAGACAGTTCCTGCTGTGAGGATCAGGAAGTTTCTCAAAGGAGGTAGAATTTGGACACCTGGTGATAAAACAGCAGGGACTGAGGCCTGGAGTTGGGAAGATGTCAGTGGTGGCTGTGGTAGCCAAGAAGATGTGAGAGAAATACAGAAGACCATTTAATAAACATTTGATTGCATATTGAGTGCTAGTATATACGTAAGTCCATGTAATATTAGGTCAGTGGTTCTCCACTTTGAGTGTAACCCCAGAACTGAGTTCTTAATTGGTTTTGGGATGGGCCCCAGACTTTAGTTCTCAGTGTGGTATTTAATAATACAAACTTATTCTATTAACTATACCACTATCTTCATTTTTCAGATGAGGGATTAACTCCCCTCCCCAAGAAATACATAACTAAGTGGTGGGGCTAGCATTAGGTTCCAGGTCTAATTTGAGCTGGTTTTCTTAACCAGAGGATCTAGGAAAATGTTAGTATCAAGCTTAATGAAAACCAAACGTGCGCTTGAGGGCAGTTTCAGGAGTTCTGTGGGATCTGAATCCCTGTATTACCAGGGCTAAAGTTGAAGCAATAGTGTGGAGGTCAAGAAATGAAGGCAGAGGGTATAGAAGACAGTTTGGCATAAGTATAGATGGTAAGGTCCTACTGTGCAAGTCGGTTTCTAGGCTTTCTAGCTAGCGGAAGGGACACCTAACTTTCACTTAAGAACCTAGACAAAGGAGGCATGGAATACGGAATTCGGGTGTGCAAGGTGAGAGAATATGGGGATGACTGATAGACCCGCGACTGGGCTACTCAAAAAAGTATTGCTGGGCTCTTTGAAAGTTCCAGACTCATCAGTACTTGGGAGAGACTGGTTAGTTTGAATCTTAAAAAATGCAGCCCAGAGAACTGAACATCATCAACCTTGTCCAAGTGCCCACTAACCATCCTGTAGTGCGTGGCGCAACTTTTCGTGCCCCACCGATCTTGTATCCCGGACCTCTGTTCACGCCGCCTTGTTTCAGCTCCTTCCGCCCATCGCCCCTGCCTGTTGCAGTGATCCCAAAGCCGGCGGCCTCCCAGTCGCCCAGGCATCCTCCTGGCGCGCATCCTAGCTTATGAATCTCTTCGCGGGACCTGGCCGGCTCCCTCCCGGAAGGCAGGCCGGAAGCTGCGGGCGCCTACCAACAGGCGCGCGTCGGGAGGGCGGGGCTGCAGCCGACGGAGCGGCTCGCCCGGCTTGGCGGGGCTGAACGGCGGGCGCGCCGCGCTCCCGAGGGTTGCCGGGATGCCGGACGCTGAGCGTGTTCGCCACGGCAGAGGCGCCCGTGCGAGCACGCGGCCGGCTGCCCCGCCCCGCCGCCGCGGCCAATCTCGCGACAGGGCCATGCTGGGCGGGGGCCTCAGCTCGGCTCCCAGCCGCCACCTGCTCACCCGCTGTCCGCTGCTCCCGCTGACCCCTCTGCCCGAGCCTCAGACCGGGACGCCGCAGCCGCCACGGGCCAGGCGCGCCCAGAAGCCCCTCCCGTCCTCGGTGGAGTTGCGGGGACAGTGAGTGCGGGCGGTCGACCAAGGAGCGGGGGGCCCGGGAGGGCCAGGGGCCTTGCCGGGTCAGGGTCGAGAGGGAGGTGCGGCCTCCTCCCAAGGAAGGCAACTAGCCTAGTGAGGCATGTGAGCCACTCTAAGGATGCTCTTGACGCACTTTAAAGGGAACTTGTCGGAAGGCCGGGGCCGAGGACCTGACCAAGGCTGCCGGGCAGGGTCGGGGGAACGAGAGAGGTGGGAGTGAAACCCGGGGAAGACGGCCTGCCTGCCAGATCTGTATCTCCGCGCTCCTCCCCTGGTACAGGCACGCACACATCCATCCCTCAAGTGGACTCATCCTTAACATGTTCGTCCACCCAGGACTTAAACTGAAGAGGAGGGAGTATGTGTTACTCTCTTCTTTGACTACCACTGTGTCTCCCTTTCTCCCACACTTGTGGACTAGGACTTGGGTCCCTGACTTTTAATTAGATCACACTGGTCCCGTGTTCATTGCCAACTTTGCTTTGTACCATTTCTGATTTTCCTATAATTTGTGTTTCATGAGGGTTAAAAATACTAGAAAAGATTTGAGTAATGCTGGTAGTGTTTTTTTATGCTAGTACCATTTACTCCTACAACATTTTGGGGTCATAGACGTGAAAACTGTGGAGCCTCTCCCTAAACAAATGCAGTTTTACAACCGTTTTCAGGGTATTGTCCTCAAAAACACAAGAATCCTTGCTCTTCATCTTTATTGGCTTTTTAATCTACTTGCTTATGATGAGTTTAAATATCCAATTACGTCATTTCCTCAAAATTCTTTCGACATTGCCTTAAGTTCTTATATTTTTGAAATTATACTTCTCATTCAAACAGCACAGAAGTATATAGAGTCAAAGGTGAAAGCCCTCTACTTCCTTTTCCGTTCTTTACTTTTGAACACTTCTTAATTTAATGTTTATTCCTCCATTTTCTTTAACTTTTTTTTTGATCATCAGTGGAATCATATAAGGGGTCTTAATTGTCTTTCATTTATGAAGGTATAGCAAATACCTTTTATATCTAGGTCTGCATTGGGTATTTCAGAGATGTATCATAGAGATTTATAATCATAGTATAGATGTATCACGATTAATGTAACCATTCCTCATTAAGATAGGTTCCAGTTTTTCCTTATTACAAATGAAGAAACAACAAACACTCCTACATTTAGAAACAGTTCTATAAAATGAATTTCTTGAAGCAGAATTGCTCTGTCAGATGTATGTATGTATGTATGTCAAAAATTTTGGTAGAACCTTGCCTTCCAAAAAGTCTTTACTGATTTACATTCCCATCAATAGGCTGTGTTGAAAACAACCTGTGTTTATTATTATTGAAAAAAAAAACCCAGTATCTTCCGCTTATTGAGTATTACATGTCCAGCACTGTCCTAAACACTTTACATGCATTTCAAAATGTTACCCTCACTAACTCTATGAGAGTCAGAGGCACTATTAATCTCATGACCCTATGGTTATGCAGCTCTTGAAGGGCAGCCCGTATTAGAATCCAGGTTCATGTACTCTAATGCTTGTATTCTTTGTCAGGTGTGAGTTCTTGGTTAGTAACTGGGAATTGTTTCACTGGGTTGTTTGAGGAGTAAATGAGATTGTGTATTTGGTGTCACAGTATTAGTAGTTCCTTCCTCTCCTAACTCCTGTAGAATAGGACATGTTCCAATGCTTTCTATGATTCTGGTTCCTTTGGATCACCCGCCTCTCTAATCACTTCCCTACCTTTTAAGGGAACCTGGCTTTCTTCTCTCTCAAATCTCCTTTGGCTACTTTAATCTAGTCTCTGGCCTTAATTCTCATCAGGAAATAGATAACTCTTAAAACTTGCATCTCCCAACCAAACCTATAGTTCTTAATTCCTACAATTTAGATCCAGGTTATATATCTCCACCTGGATGTTCTATACTCATTTTATTGAAAACTAAGCTCCTTTATGCCCTCTAACCCCAGATTAACACTTTTGCTTTGAATTTAATTCATGGTTCCATAATTCTCTGTCACCCTAGTTCACAACCTCAGGGACCTTTGATTCATTTTTCTTGCTGAACCTCCTAAATTCCTTCAGTTGTCAATCTTGCATTCTCACTGCTGCTACTCTAACTTAAGCACTCAAGACTATTATAATAGCTTCTTAACTTGGCTCCAGTTTCTGCCAGATTAACCTTCCTAAAGCCTAGCTGTAATCTGCCACACCTTTGTTCAAAAACCGTCAGTGTCTTCCCATTGCTCAAAGAAGACACTATAAACCACTTTGGCCAGCATTCAAATTTGTCTGTGACCTTGCCCCAATCTGTCATTTCATTATTTCTCACAGTGCCCTTGTCTGAACCTCTCTCCCCATTCTCCATGGCTTCTTTCACATCTACATATTTTTGTGGAATGCCTTTACCCACTTTTCTGCCTGTTTAAATTCTATTTAAATGTATCCTTCAAGTCTCTTTTGAACCTCCATGTAAAAGTAATAGCTCTCTCTCCTTTTAACTCCTCTAATATATATCTCCCCTAAGACTTTAATGTCACTCTTTTTCTTATGGTTGTATGAGTGGTACTGTTTTTCTTTTGGACCAGAAATTCTGAGAAGGCAGAATCTCTACTTAATTCATCTTTCTATCTGTCATGCACATGGCACATTGACTTGCACATAGTACATACTCAGTGAGTATATTTGAGTAAGTGAGCTAATATATACATACTTGGGAATAAAAAATTACATGTATTTGTCTATTGCTATCTATAATGACAAACAGACCTCAACATTTTAGTGACTTAACATACAGAAGTTTTATTTCTTGCTCACTAACAATTCCAAAGCAGGTGTTCTGGTTATGAGGCTGCTTTCTTCCATTTGGTTGTAGGATCAGGCCCTGCCATCCATTAGAACTTTAGTGATGTAACTACTGCGAGCACAAGGGGAAGGAGAAAGTGTGGAGAAAGCAGACCTGCTTCTTAAAACCTTCTGTAGAAAGTATTACACATTGCATTCACTCATATTCCAATCATAGGGAGGTACCCATTTCCTAGGAACAAACCTATTTTTTGAAGGAGCAAGAATTTTAGTAGACATGCAGCTCCCTCTGACATGTGTAATTTCTACTTACCAAGCTTGTGGGACTCAGTTTGAGCATCCCTTTCTCAAAATCAAAAGCAAAATGCTATTACTTCCCCAATCTGGTTACATTAGCAAAGGCTCTGTTTTACTGCAGAATTTAAACACAGCTTTATAATTAATATTTACCATAATGAATTGTAATTTACTCCATTCCCTCTAATAGACTGTATGCTTTTACAATTTAAGCATTTTTGCATTTCAGCTCCTAACATAATGACTGGCATTGTGGATAAATAATTAGCTTTTTCAATGAGTCTACAAGTTGTCTGTATGTTCACATGATAATTATTTTGGTTTAAACAAAGCTAAAAATAAAGAAAATCTTACCATCTGGTGTTTGATGTTTTGTCTTTTCTATCATATCATAAACATACTAGGATTTGACATCTTGAAGATAAATATTTGTATTTATCAATGGTTATTACTTTAGGATAATTTCCTGGTAGTGGAATTGCTGGGTCAAAAGTATCTAAAATTATGAGGACGTATTTATGCACGAATGCTGTCTGGAAATAGAATGATATGTATACTGAAACCTTATGAGTGCCATTTCTTGAATCCCATCTTACACTTCCTAGTATTAAAAAAAAATCCTTGCCATTTTGACTGGTGAAAGTCATAGCTCATTATATTATTTTGCTTTTATTTGAGTACTTGTGAGAATGAACTTTTATTTGTACTTTTTATGTAATGAATTATATTTTTTAATATACCCTGTATGGTTCATTTTCTTTTTGAGTTTTAAGCATCTTTACATATAAAAGAAATTAAATTCTTCAAATTTTTAATGACATCATTTGAAAAGTTACTCTGGGAACTTCTGGGCAGTGTGGCAGAGTAAGTTGACATGGAAGGAACTCCATTCTGCTTCAGTATATTTCAAATGCTGGGTAAAATATAGTCTAATAATTATGGATGTGTAACTGAGCTAGGAACCAAGAAGAAGTCCCCAGGTGCCAGAAATGAAGAAATGTTCACATAGGAAGCCACTGTTGAACATCTGCTGAAAGCTCGAAGTCACAAAGGATTACTGTTCCAGTTCCTATGACTGTGTTGCAAATTTCTCCAAAACTTAGCTGTGGAAAACAGCCATTTATTGTGCTCATGAATTCCGTGGGTCAGGAATTCAGATAGTGCATAGCAGGGACAGCTTGGCTCTGTTTTGTGATGTTTGGGACCTCAGATAGATGAATGGAAGGCTTAGGGTTGCAATCACCTGCAGGCTTATTTGCTCCCATGTCTGGTGGTTGATGCCAGCTATGGACTCTTCCTGTCACCTGACTTCCTCACAGAAGGGGGCTGGGTTTCAAAGTTCAGTGTCACCTTTTATGATCTAGACTTGGAAATAACGCATTGTCACTTTTACATTTTATTGATTGACCTTGTGAAGGAGGAGTGTCAGCATCACATTGTAGGAAGAACATGTGGGAATGGATATGTATTAGTGCATCCTTCTTTGAAAAGTACATCCCGCCACAAGTGCCTTGACACTGACATGATAACTAGAAAAATAACCCCCATTGGCCTGAGGAGGTTGTGAGGAAACCAGCGATCCACTTGAACTATGGCAGGAGGAGAGTCAGCTGCTAGACATTAGAGCTTCATACCCTGCACAGCTCAAGTCTGGGGTCGGAATTCATATTGCTACATTCTTCAAGAGCCACCATCCAAGAAGTTGACATATTGACTGGGCTGGCACCTGTGAAACCCAGGGCCAGACAGAGAAGAATGGAAAGCCTCTGCATAGCAAAATTTCCTAGCTCAGGAACAGTTCTGTAGACACAGAACTCCTGTAGATAGCAATCTCTCTAAAGATGAGCTCACAGTCAAAGATTACAAATTGTATAAGGAAATTAACCACAAAGACAGAGACTTGGCACAGGCAGCAAATGGAAGATCTGTACCACAAACCAAAAGTAATGAACATCATGGCAACATACTTAAATTTATAGTATTAAAGGAGATGAAGGCATGGGAACCATAAGACAAGAACAGGATGTATGGAAAAGAACAGGAGAGGTCTAGAGTTACATATTCACCATGAAAGGAAAAGAAGAGACATTGAGTCAAGCTGTACCTCCCCCACCCCAGCTATTAGTTCATTCTTGGCCTATAATAATAATCTTGGTCATATAATAATAACAGCAGCTGTCATTTGTTTCTGTGTATAAAGATACTTTACTGCAGTCTGAAGATTCTTATTTGAGTGATTGTGTCATGTGATCCCCTTAATGAGCTGGGTTGTTGATGTTTCATCACTGAAGGAGGCAGAAAGCAGTACCTGAGTACAGTTGGAGGAACCTAACAATTTATTGAAAGAACCTAATTAATTGTCCTGGGTCAAACTCCACAATCTGATTTTGCCTATCACATCCTTGTGATGTCATTTAGTATATTCCTTTGTCACCTGTATTTCCTCTAAATTCGCAGTTAGATCTAAAGTCTTGATCAGAGTCAGGTTTGTTTTGTTTTTGGCAAGAACACTTAATAGGTGTTGCTCCATCAGGAGGTAGATTGTGTTGCATCTCCTTTTATGATCAGAGCTGCCATTTGATGAGGATTGCTGCATGAGGGTTCTCCAAAGAAACAGAACCAGTATGTGTGTGTATGCATATATATGAATCTGTGTATATATGTGTATATGTAAAGAGATTTATCCCAAGGAGTTAACTTATTCAGTTGTTAATTTGAACAGTAGGCCAGCAGGCCGGAAACTCTCAGTCAGGAGTTGATGCTGTAGTCTTGAGGTAGAATTTCTTTCCTCCTGAAAACTCAGTTTTGTTCTTAAGGTCTGATTAGGCCTTAAGATAAAGTCCACCCAGATTTTTTAGGGTAATCTCCTTTGTTTAAAATCAACTGATTATAGATGTTCACTGCATCTACAAAATACCTTCACAGCAACACCTAGATAGGTGTTTAAATTGAATAACTGGGTACCACAGCCAAACCGTGTTGACATAAAATTAACCAGCATAACTGCCAGGATTAATTAATTAATTAATTAAGATTTGCAAAATGGTGTGGTTTTTTAAAGCTATCATTCCTTCATTTATTACCGGAGATTCTTCCCTATCATCATCCACTTGGATTCATTCTTATCAATGCTTGATTGTTTCCTTATATATACAAGTTTCAAATCAGGTTGATTCTTTATTACCTTCCCAAGATGATCGGTGAGATGTTTTTTTAAAGTATCATAATACAGGCATACCTTGGTGAGATTGTGGATTTGGTTCCAGACCATTGCAATAAAGTGATTATCTCAATAAAGCAAACCAAATGCATTTTTTTGTTTCCAGTGCATATAAAAGTATGTTTATACTATACTGTTGTCTATTAAGTGTGCAATAGCAATAGGTCCCCAAAAAAGTACATACCTTAATTAAAAAATACTCTATTGCTAAAAAATGCTAATCATCATCTGAGCTCTCAGAGAGCTGTAATCTGTTTGTTGGTGGTGGGTCTTAATGCTGTTGGCTGCTGACCAGGGTAATAGTTATTGAAGGTTGGGGTGGCTGTGGCAATTTCTTAAGACAACACTTTCTTACCCTCTTTTTTTTGTAATTTAGAAATTGGTTTTGAGAGAGAGAATAATTTTTATGTCTGCTTGTGTAAGTGGCATTGTTTTTAAAAAAAATTTTTTAAATTGTCTCCAACACATACTTTGCCACATCAATCGACTCTTCTTTCATGAATGATTTCTTTGTAGTGTGTGATGCTGTTTGACAGCACTTTAGCCACAGTAGAACTACTTTCAAAATTGGAGTCAATCCTTTCCAGCTCTGCCACTGCTTTATCAAATTTATGTAATGTTCTAAATCCTTTGTTGCCGTTTTAACAGTCTTAAGAGCATCTTTACCAGGAGTAGCTTCCTTCAAGAAACCACTTTTTTTACTCATGCATAAGAAGCAACTCCATCCATTCTAGTTTTATCAATTCAGTTACATCTTCAGGGACCACCTGTAATTCTAGTTCTCTTGCTATTTCTACCACATCTGCAGTGACTTCCTCCATGGAAGTCTTAAACCCTTCAAAGTCATTTGTGAGGGTTGGAATCAATTTCCCAATTTCTGTTAATGTTGATATTTTGACCTCCTCCCATGAATCATGAATGCTCTTAATGGCATTTAGAATGGCGAACCCTTTCCAGAAGACTTTAAATAGACTTTGTCCAGATCCATTAGAGGAATCACTATCTATGGCAGCCATAGCCTTACAAATGTATTTCTTAAATAATAGGATTCAAAAGTCGAAATAACTCCTTGGTCCACAGGCTGCAGAATGATGCATTAGGAGGCATGAAAACAACATTCCTCTTCAGTCTTTTATGTAGCCAACGTATTCTCTGCCTATCCCTCAAATATTGGTGCCCTTGGACTTGCTCTTACTCTCCACTCTTCACCTGTACACTCCACTCACCCTAGATGGCCTGTGTATTCTCAGGGTTTTAACTATGCTGATGACTACCAAATAGGTATCGCTTGGCTAAACCCACTCCCACCTCTGGACATCTGCTTCTGTGAATGTCACACTGGAACTTTGAATTCATTTTATTCACAGCTGAATCTCTCTTCTCACTCAAACTGGTTGCTCATTCCCTCTTCCTAGCATTGGGAGCAATACCAGTCACGCTGAGTTCCCAGGTCCTCTAGATGCTACCTCATTAACCTCTACCTTGTCTTTCAATCTGCTTTTTTCCTTGGCTTAGGGCTTCACTACCCTTCACCTAGATGATTACAGTAGTCTCCCTGTTGGCTTCCTTGCCCTGTTCTCTTTTCCAATATTGTTAAAGTTAGAACAATATGTTTAACCCTTAGGTCTAATCCTTCAACAACTTCCACTATTTATAGCTGTTGTCTCCAAAATAGGGTGGATGAACTTCAAGATATGATGCTTGGGAAAGTAAGTTGAATTCCTATTACATATGTATTTTAAATTTGAGAATTTAAACTAGAATAACACCTAAGAAGTACACAATCGGTCATTGTTGAACAAATTAGAGCAGGGGCTGGCAAACTTTGGTAAAATTAGTAAGTATTTTAGGCTTTGTGAGCCATACAGTTTCTGTTGTAACTACTCAACTCTGTTCTTGTGGCCAAAGGAAACTATAGAAAATATGTAAACAAATGGGCATTTGTTTCTGTGTTCCAAAGCAAATTTATTTACTAAAAACAGATGGCGGGCTGGATTTGACCTGGGGACCATAGTTCGCTGACTCCTGAATTGGAATATGGGGGAGGGGGAACTGTCCAGTGATAAGATTACAGAGATAAGATGGGAACAGTTCTTGGAGGGTTCTGTATGAAAACTAGAGTTAGCAAAATAGATTTTGGAGTTCGATTCAAACACCAGTTTCAGAGACAGATATTAAATAATCACATATAAATAGACGATTATGAACTGATTAATGCTATGAAGGAAATGACAGGTTGCTATTAACAAATAACAGAAAGCCTTGATTTGTTTTGGGGGATTAGGAAAGGATTCCCTAGGCAAGTATCATTTGAGTGGATATTTAAAGGACGATTTAATTAGACACAGGATAAATGAAGTTTTATATGTCCAAAGGCCCTGAGGTTGAAAAGAGCTTGCCCTACCTCCCAAGTCTCACATGAAAATAAAGAAGGCTACTGTGGCCAGGAGACTAGAATGAGAAGAAGATAGAAACGTGGAAGCCAAACTGGCCACTATCTTGTATGACATTAAGGATTTTTGTCTTTTGACCCAAAACAATGGAAAGCTATTGAAAGTTTGAGCAGCTAGGTGACATAATGAGATTTACTTTGTTGATTTACTTTACTCTTATTTCCACAAAGAGACTATTGCATGGAGAATGGATTAAGGAGAAGAGGTAAGGTAGAAGGGTGGGGGAGCTTTAATGGCTTCACTGGTTCAGGAGTGTTGGAATTTCTTACATATGTTTCATCATGTGTGAACTTCTTAAAGTTAGATGTTATCAGTATTCATTAGAACCAAATGTAATATATATTTCCATAAATTCACCTCCATAAACTGCCTAAAGTGATTGCTGAGAATAACATCAGTTTAAAATGTTCCATGTAACATTTTAAACATAGTGAATATTGTCCAAATTATCAAATAAGAACATCTGTAGGTCCTGGAGTGCATATCTGGGAGTCTCAAATTAGATAGAATACCCACTGGTGATGACTCAAGCAGAAGATCGATTCTCTTACCAGAGCAAAGGGTCCAAGAACTGGAGTAAAAACTCTAGTATTCTGGCTCTCTTTTTCTATGTTTCAGTGACTCCCCAGTTGAGCGTGTAAGAACTTTGAGCAAGGTATCCTAAGGAAGAAGATCTTCATGGGTTGCTTCCATCTTAGAATTATGTGAGGAACCAGGCAGCATGTCTGTGCATCTGTCAAAAAGCCCAAAAGGCTGCTTGCCAACTCTATAGTAATACTAACTGAGCTGAAAGGTGTTAGCTCTTCTGCTTCCCCCTTCCTCTATGTACTTTCTGTTCTCCAGGTGAATGGAGATATGAGAAGAGGAAAGAATCATTAAAAAAATAAAACAGTTAAGGTACCTTCATTAGGATTTTGAAATTCAGATTTTAGGCTGGGAGAATTTGAGTAGATATAAGGAGAGCAGTTAAAAACCTAATGCACTAATCCAGGGCAGGAGATGAGGATAGTTTGAACTAGGGTGGAGATGCAGAGAAGTGGACAGATTAGGAGATACTTTGGCAGTAAGATCAATAGGCCTTGTTAAACGACTACATTTTGGAGAAAAGAGAGGTTGTTAGTGTTGGCTACCAGGTTTCTACCGTATATGATTGGAGATGGCAATGACATGTACTGTCTTAGGGAATACTGAAGGAAACAGACTTTGATAGGTAAATGAGCTTTCCAAGAAAAGCTGTCGAATAAGCAGATGTGTATATATGGCTATTGCTCAGAAGAGAGACCTGAAGATACAGATTTAGGATTCCTTGAAAAATATCATGTAAAAGATTGTCACGTTAGTCATACTTAACTACTTGTGTTCCTTGAATAGAGCAGTTCATTCGATCCTTCTGTCACTGCCCAGCAATGACACTCTGCAGAGTGGCCTGACCCACTCTCCCTGATCTGGATTTAGCTTAACGGTCATCTCCTCAAAGTTTTTCCTGGGAATTAACTACTCTCTTTGTATTTCCACAGTGTTCTGTGTGCACCTTTTTATTTGAGATTCATTTTTTACCCAACTCTAATATGTTTCTTTCCTACTCAGAATTTTTCAATAGATTTTCAATGTACTTAGAATAAAATCCAAACTCTTTATTATGGTTTATAAAGCCCTAATGTATTGGGATACCTGCTATCTTTCCAACCTTACTTCCCTCCCCATGTTTGTAAGCCACATATATAATTTAAAATTTTCTAGAGGCCTCATTAAAAAGGTAAAAATAGACAAGTGAAATTTAAATAATGTATTTTATTATTAATTCAACATATTCAAAATGTCATTTCAATATAAAATCAATATAAAGCTTATTAATTAGCTATCTCACATTCTTTTTTTCTACACAAAGTCTTTGAAACCTGATGTGTATTTTACACTTACAGCACATCTCAGTTCTGACTATAGCCACATTTCAAGTGGCCAGTAGTCATATATGTCTAGTGGCTATTCTATTGGATGGCATAGATGTTAATACACAGATGTTTTTCTGCTTTGGAACATGCTAACCTCATTCTGGCTTTGGGGCCTTTCCCCTCACTGTTCTCTTTGTGAAGAATGCTCTCCCTCCTTACATTTTCCTCAGATATCTCTGGCCACTTCTGGTCCATTCAGATCTTTCTTTGTTCAAGATTCTACGTTACCTAAGGGGGCCTTCTTAACTACTCAATCTGAAATCTTTCCTGCCCCTTGGCACATTGCCATGGGAAATTACAGTCAATCCTCATTTCTCATGGATTCTGTATTTGCTAATTTGCCTATCATTAAAATTTTTTGGAACCCTGAAATCAATACTTATGGTACATTCTAGGTTATTTGCAGACATGTGCAGAAAGGAAAATTTGAGTTGCCTGACACAGAGTTTCCAGCTCAGGTCAAACAAGAGGATGCTTTGCCTTCTTGTTTGAGGTCTTATATTGTAAGCAAATGTCCTTTTCACCATCTCTTTAGTGCCATGTTTTTCATGTTTGTGCTTTTCTTTTTTTGGTAATTTAACTGTAAGTGTAGTGCTAAACTCCTGTCTAATGTTCTGAAGAGCAAGAAGACTGTGCAGTGTCTTCTGGAGAAAATATGTAAGATAAGCTTTCTTCAGGCATGAGTTACAGTGCTGTTGGCCGTGAGGTCAATGTTAATGAATCAACAATATATATTAAATAAAGGGTCTTTAAACAAAAACACACTGAAAACAAGAATATGTATTGATCAGTTAACAAAAACGTTGTGCCCCGATTCTCATAGGAACCTAATTTTATATTTTCCCTAAGAACATTAGTTCAGTATTCACCAATTCAGTGTTCACAACTTAAAAGAACCTAGCTATCTCAAATGAGGATTGGCTTTACTTTCATTGTGTTTTATCTGAAATAAACTTTGTTCATTTATTTGCTTCCTTTATATCTGTCTCCCCAACTAAGCTTCAGGACAACAGACATGGTATGTGGCAACATGCACCCTTAGATCCTTAGTGCCTCACATATGATTGTCATCAAGACATTTTTATTAAGTGAATGAATGGATGGATGAATAGTAAACAAAACATTTAATTAACATTTCCTTCTAGTTGTAAACTAGGTGATAAAAAGGTAATCTTAATTTAAAAATACTTAACAATAGTTATGTAAGATTAGTAAATTCTAGAGATCTACTCTTCAACATTGTACCTGTAGATACCATATTGTACTTTAAAATCTATTAAGTAGGTAAACTTCATGTTAAGTGTTTCTGCCACAATAAAATAAAAAACTTTTAAATTGTTCCATTATATTTTCATGTAAAAAATGTTTAAATATGCACTTATTTTGGTATGCCCTGAAAATTTTAGTTATTTTACAGCTATTAGTTTTAAACAATTATTTTATCTCAATCCTGAGTCTCTAGTTACTGTTAATTTGAGAAAGCATTTGTTTTAATTGAGTTCTTTTTGGCCTGCCCTACAACATATGTACTTTATTCTATTTATTATCTCTTTCTATGTGTTTTTTTTTTTTAACCATCCCTTTTTAGGCCTGATAAAAAGATGATTTCTATGATCTGTGAAAATTAAACATGTTTTCATAATAGCCATTACTTTTATTCTAACCTATGGGCACAGAAGAATAATCAGTCATGTATCTTGCTTATTTACTATGTATTCAATTCAATCATACATATTAGGTGTCTACTACAGGTAAGGCATTACTAAACTCTGAAGAGAGAACAACCCAGAGCAAGACGCAGCCCGTACTCTCAGGAGAACGACAGCCACCCCAGGTAAATCAAATTGAGTGCCCATTATTCTGTGTTCCTTGCTGGGCATTTTATATTCATTTTCAGCAGTCTTCAGAGCAAAAGAATTCTAGTTATCCAGATTCAGCTGTGCTCATTCACTCACAAAAAATATTAACTGATGGTTGATTCTATGCCAAGAATCTCACAAGGCACTGGAGAAACATGACAAAACAAAACCAGTCTCTGCTCTTGAGGAGTTTAAGAGTCCAGTAAAGGAAACACAGAAAGGAAACAGGTAATACAGTGCAGTTAAGTTCTATAAAGGGAATTCAGTACAGGGTGCTAGACTGCATCCAGGAGGGACACCTAACCCAGACTGGGGACATTAGGGAAGCTAATTAGCAAATCCCCATTTCCTTCTCCCCTATCCCCCGACAAACACTATTCAATGCTTCTATGCATTGACTGTTAGATACTTCCTGTAAGTAGAATTCTAGTATTTGTCCTGTGACTAGCTTATTTCATTTAATATAATACCCACAAGGTTCATCCATGTTGTTGCATATTTCAGGATTTCCTTCTTTTTTTGTAGCTGAACAATATTCCATTGTATATCTATACCAAAATTTCTTTATCCATTCATCTGCTGTCGGACATTTATGTTGTTTCTACATTTTGACCGTTGTGAATAGTGCCACAGTGAACATGGGAATGTTAGTATCTCTTTGAGATTCTGATTTCAATTCTTTTGAATAAATACCCAGAAGTGGGATTTCTGGATCACATGATAGTTCTATTTTTAACTTTTTGAACAGTCTTCATACTATTTTCCACTGTGGCTACACCATTCTGAATTTCCACAAATACCATACAAGGGTTCCAATTTCTCTATACCGTCACCAGCACTTACCTTTTTGTTTTCTGTTTTTTATATTAACCATCCTAAAATGTGTGAGATAATATCTCAGTGTGGTTTTGATTTGCATTTCCCTGATAATTAATGTGATTTTGAGGATCTTTTCAATACTGTTGGCCATTTGTATGTTTCTTTAGAGAAATGACTATTCAAGTCCTTAACCCATTTTTTAATTGGAGTATCAGATTTTATTTATTTATTTATTTATTTTTTTGCTATGCAGTTGTAGGTGTTCTTTTTATATTTTGGATAGTAGCCCCTTATCAAATATATATCAAATATTTACAAATATTTTTTCTCTTTCTGTAGGTATCCTTTTTACTTCTTTGATTGTTTCATTTGCTATGCAGAGGCACTTTAGTTTGATATAGGTCTCACTTGCCTATTTTTGCTTTCCTTTCCTGTGCTTTGGTGTCATATCCATAAAACCATTGTAAGACCAATGTCATAAAGCTTTCCCCCTATGTTTTTGTCTAGGGGTGTCAGTTTCAGGTCTTAGGTTTAAGTCTTCAATCCATTTTGAGTTGGTATTTGTGTATGGTGTAAGATAAGGGTTCAGTTCATTCTTTTGCATATGGATGTCCAGTTTTCCCAGCACTGTTTATTGAAGAGACTATCTGTCTCTAGTGTATATTCTTGACATCTTTGTCAAAGATCAGTTGACTCTAGATATGTGGATTTATCTCTGAACTCTCTATTTTGTTCTATTGGCCTATATGTCTGTCTTTTGCCAGTGTCATATTGTTTTAATTATTTTAGCTTTGTTATATATTTTGAAATTAGAAAGTTTGATGCCTCCAGCTTTCATCTTCTTTCTCAATAGATGAAAAAATTGTTTTGGCTCTCTGGGTGGTTCCATATGAATTTTGGAGGTTCCAAAAGAATTTTTGAATGGTTTTTACTATATCTGTAAAAATGGCATTGGGGTTTTGATAAGGATTGCATTGAGTCTGTAGATCACTTAGGATAGTATGGATATTTTGACAAAATGACGTTTTCAAATCTGTTAACATGGGCTGTCTTTCCACTGTTAATCTCTTCCTTAATTTCTGTTTTCAGTGCTTATATTTTTTTTAGCATACAAGTCTTTCACTCCTTAGTTAAGTTTATTCCTAAATATTTTATTCTTTTTGATGTTACCATAAATTGGATTGTTTTCCCAATTTCCTTTTCAGATAGTTTGTTGTTAGGGTATAGAAATGAGAGAGATTTTTGTTTGTTGATTTTGTATTATGCAACTTTACTGAATTTCCTTATTTTAACATTTTTTGGTGGGGTCTTTAGGGTTTCATATATATATTTCTTCCTTTTCAATGTGGATGCCTTTTCTTTCCTAATTGCTGTGGCTATGGCTTCTAGTACTATGTTAAATAGAAATGAGGAGTGGATATCCTTACCTTGTTCTTGATCTTAGAGAAAAAGCTTTCAGCTTTTCACCATTGCGTATGATGTTAGCTGTGGGCTTTTCATATATATAGCCTTTATTATGTTGAGAGAATTTCTTCCTATTCCAAGTTTTTAAAAGTTTTTTTTATGAAAGGATGTTGAATTTTATAAATGCCTTTTTTGCATATATTGAGATGATCATGTGATCTTTCAATCCTTCATTTAATTTTTGTATGTTGAACCATCCCTGTGTCCCAGAGACCCTCCTTGGTCATGCTGTATGATGGTAATATTTTTGAAAGAATCCTAAGCATTTTATTGTTTTATGCGTGATAACTTGCTGTTGGACTTTACATTTTCTTATATAGCCAAATACCTGTGATCTGTAATTTTGAAAGAATTCATTAAAATATTTAAAAGAAAAAAACTCTTCCTACATATTCTAGCTATTAAGGCCTCTTGCTTTAAAACTCCTCCAAATTTGTATTTACATCATGATTGATAAACTTTTCATTTAGGTTTACTAGTATTTAATCTGTATGATGGAAAATAAATTAGAAAAAAATTTTTATCTCTTAAATACTTTTTTTCTTTTCTATTTTCTATCCTGAATCTGGAGCAGCATCTCACTTTCATCAGCACTGTTGAAAGAAGAAGAAAAAATGCCAGTGCTATCTCCTGAAATCAAATTTGAGGCTTCTAATGTTGCCAGAAATTCCCTTGACAGGTGTTTTCTTTCTGAGAGTAGTTGGAGGAAAGCTGTTTTAGAAACACAAAAGATGAAGAAAGGTAACTTCATTTTTACTTTTATTTGCTCAAAAAATATAGAAATAATACCTTGAATTTACATGTGTTTTTTTAAATAGTCAAGAGACATTTATAATTCCTGTAACATTTTTGTAAGGATTTTATCTTAGACTTATGAAAAAGAAAAGTGGAAGCAAATGAAAATTAATCTACTTAATGTAATTATTCTCTTACTCGTGATAGGAACAAATTTTAAAGAATTAGTTCTCTTGGTATCAATGCAATACTGTCTCTGTTGGATCATACTACATAAGCAAATAGTGTTTATTTTTAATGCCCTAAGTTGGTTTTTATGTTTTAAGGAAACCAAAGTTTTAACAGCATCTTTTTGTAGTAATAATTCTAACCAAAACTATTTTTTAGAGAGTTATATGTAAAGTATCTTATATCCTATAGTTGGTCAGTAAAGACTAATTTGAGAATTTCATCTTGTATAAGAGTGTATGAAAAGCTTTCCTCCTTTAATTTCAAATTATAATTGTATTTCTTGTTTTTCCTAAATTCTGCCTTCAGCTTTTTTAGTGGAGATAAAATTCTTGAAAATAGCAAAATTCACACTGTCCAACCATTTCATCACTCCTTATTGTGAGTGTGGTGCTGTATTTTTTCAACTTTTTCACTAGATTCCATTAAAGGTACATAGAAGATGTCAGTTTACCTGCCCTCCTATCCACAAATCTAATTGCTGAAAATAAAATCTGTTTTTAGAGAAATGGTTTTTACAAGAGGCAAGTCTTTCTTCCAAAAGAGGAAAAATCAAAGGTTACAAAATCACATTGAGCGTTTAACTCCAGTCTCATTAAATACTATTTTTCTTGCTGTCCTAGACTTGCTTAGTTAGAGAAAGCTTAAAAAACAATTCTCTATGCTTAGTTTAAGGATCATCCAAACCTTTAATCTCTTAATCTGCCTTTTCTATTGACTGCCTTTGTTTTGAAGTTTTTTTGTTTCTGTTTTTTTAATAATTTGGCAATCTCTTTGTCTAAAGATGTGTGGGGTCAGTAGAAGAAACAATCTTGATGCTTCAGTGTAGCTGTTTACAGATTTGGTGTGGAATTTTGCAGAGAGAAAATAAAAATCAATGCTTGAAAAAGAATTCTTTTATCTCTCATTGCTTTTTCAGATGATCATGTATTTATACTTCTGGATTATTTCCATAAAAACAGGAATGTGGGAAAATTTAAAGTAACCAATAATACAAGACTCTTGAAAGTGACTGAAAGTATTTCAGTGTGAATTTATCTAATATCCTGGAAACTCTAATTACATAAAATAATGAAGGCAGAGGACAGTGATGACTGGGGGAAATCTGTGGAACTGTTCTTTTTCCTTATTCTCCTTAATCAACCCCTTCATTGACTCTTTCCTATAGTCCCTGTACTAGGAATTGAAAGGTATTCCCTTGGGAAAGATGTGCGATAAAGTACAGTAACTTAATTTTCATTACTTAATGACTGACTTAGTATCTTTTATCATGTATTTTAGTAAGCAGTAAAAGAAGCTATATACATTTAACCAAGAAATAATACAGATGATTATACTAGCTTAATTAGAATATACCACAGCATTTGGTCTAGAAGAATTCAAAGAATGTGTCAAAATGCCATATTTACAAGGATTGCAAAGTTGCCAGAAAAGTGTAAGATCAGCTCCACTAGAGGTTCATAGAAGACTGCTGAGAGCTGATACCCAGATGCCTCCCATCAGGTAGCTCACTTCTATTCAGTTATCCATTATTGAATATTTATTTGTAGTAAAACTGCCAAATGCAGAGGTTTTCCTCACTAGTGAATTTAATTCTTTATTGCCTACTAATGTTTTTCCCATAAAGGATTTAATTTTTTTAAACTAAGGTAGTGGCCTTATTCAGTTTGACCATCGGGCACTTTCCTTAGTTTTCAAGTGACATTGCCACCAAGGATTTAAGGGCTTCCTTTTAAAGATATTTATTATCCTGGTGTAGATTAACCATGAGAATATTGGAATTTTTAGCAATAAAAATAAATGAACTCTGCAATATTAATAGGTTTCTATACCCTGAATACAGAACCTTGTGTTTCTAGTTTGCCTGAAGTAGTGTGAGGGGAGATTCTGAATAAGCTGTCAGCCTAGTGAAGACCCTGAATTGACTATTGGAAATGAGTTTGTCAGCCAGAAAAGCCCCACTAACTTTGAATACTGGCATTTAAGAACATTGTTGTAAGTCAGACCAGCTCACATATCATTAAAAGAAAACCCCTTTCACAAAACGTATCTATAAATTAGTTACTAAGACAGTTTCATATTCTATTTGGTTTCTGCTCTGGTTTATTTATTTATTCATCAAGTATTTATTGAATATCTACTACTTGTTCACTTTCCCAGCCTAAAAAAAAAAAGTTGAAGCATTTATAGCAGTCTGAGTTGCAACTTTCTGTAGAGGAGGATTTATATTTTTATATTAGCTTTTACCATAATGAACTTTGAAGTCATCTAGTTCATACATAGCACCCAAGTATTGGAATTTCAGAATATATTTCTTGAGTTTTCCATGTTATTGTTTTTGTTAATTAGTCTTGAAGATAAATTCTTGTAATATAAACAGAACTAGAAAGTAAATAAAAATGAAAAGTTATACATGATTTATACTTAAGAAAATAAGTAAGAATTTTGCAGGAAATTTGGGGAAAAAATAAAAACAATTATTGGTAATTTACCCATCTTAACATGTTCATTTTAATTTTTGAGCATTCTTTTCTTTCCTTCTTCATTTTCATGGATTTTCATTTTAGTTGTGATTTTAGACCTGCAATTTTTTATTCTGCTTTTTTTACTTAATGCTACATGTACACATTTTTCATGTCATTATGTAATCTTCCAACAGTCTTTACTGGTTACATTGCATTTCATTGATGGATCCCTAGTTTATTTAGCCATTCCCTATAGTTGGACTTCTAAGCTGTGTTAACTGTTTTGGTTTTGTAAATAATACCACAGCGAGCAAAGCATAAGGCCTCTCCCATCATTTTAGATCTTATCTGAGGAAATTGCCAAGCTATAAAAATATAAAAAAGCAAAATTACTCTTTCTCAATTGAAATTATAATGAAATAAGACAGAGTCAGAGTTGGTGAAAGAATCACTAGTAGTTAATGGTAACAGTTAAAGAGGAGGGATGGCAGGGGGGTAGAGAAACACCATTGGAAACAAGAAGAATATAAATCCTACTTAAGGACAGTGAGTTTCCACCATAACCAATACACCTGTATTCCTGACACTCAGCTCGCTTTTGTCATTTTCACTGGAGTCACAGTGCCCTTTGAGGAGAGTGTAGGGCTCTCTCTGGCAAGAACTTGCCTCAGTATAGACCAGTCTTGTTATCCTTTCAATACGCATGATCATCTTTAAGAAACTGATAGCCCAGAAAGCACACCCTGAACTAGCCTATTCTGCCTTTTAAGTTTAAGTCTTCATTTTGCTTCCTACTGTTTTCACTCTATTTCAGCTTTTTTTTCATTTGTGATTTTAGCTGTTTGTAAATGATTCCTCAACATTTTACACTGACTTACAGTGTGAATTTACTTAAGTTGACGAAGGATAATTTGAATACATTATATCTCTGTTATGACAAGTGTTTTTCATATGCAAAATGGAAGAGTGGTGGCTATGTGCCATGTTTATGAAGTGCTTGGCAAATGTAAATGTTAGTTCTTTTCCCTGTCTTTGAAACAAATGTTTTTATTTTAGCCATTCTAGTAAGAACATACCTAGTTGCCTTCAAGTACTTTATTCGCCTCTGCATATTGCACAGCACCCTATGAAAGAACAACTCTGGGAAAGCAGGGAAGTGCTCCTTTTTGTTTATTATTTACAACCCCGTTCTCTCTTTTATCACTCTGCATGTGATTATAGTTCACCCTTAAACATCGGTTTGAACTGTGCAGGTCCACTTATACATGGATTATTTTTTCAATAAATATTATTTGGAAAATTTTGTAGAGATTTGTGGAATTTGAAAAGATGTTTTATTTTCTCTAGCTAACATTGTAAGAATATGGTATAAATTACATATAATATACAAAATATCTTAACCAACTGTTTATGTTATTAAGGTTTCCAGTCAACAGCAGGCTAGTAGTAGTTAAATTCTGGGGAAATTTAAAGTTATATGTGAACTTCTGACTGGGTGGGGAGGGGGGACAGTAATCAGCACCCCTAACCCCCCACTTTTTTCATGAGTCAACTGTATTTGATTTTAAAATGCTGAAAAAAGTCTAATATGTTTTCAAATTTCTTTAATGATAGTCACAACTTTTCAGTGAACCTCAAGGTGCACTCTGGTAATATGACTGATAATAGATAATCCTAGAGAAGAGCATTTAAAAGTGGTGGCTGACTTCTGAAGTTTAATATAGTTATAAGAAAATTGTAATTGTTATGGATTACCTCAGCCACAACAATTTCAATCATGTTTCCTCTAAAAACATATTTACTATCTAGGTCTGTTCCAGTAGGAAAAAACTTAATTATGAAAAAATTCAGATTGTAGTGATTAATAGTAAAAAGTATACAAATAAGTGATTATCTACTCTTCATCCCCTTGCTCTTAGCATTCCACTGAATCATGATTGGTAACAGTTAAGATAAAGCTAAGATAAACATAGGAAAAGTTAGACATAACACTCATCCACTGATAAAATTTATTAGCAAAAACCAAGATAATGAGTTGGCTCAAATCTGCTTCTGGTTGGATTGGTTACGATGGAAGGAGTTTCCTTTCTTTACCTTTATTTAATTTCCACTTGATGTCTTCAACAAGTGAATTCACTGAAGCACACTTCTTGTCTTTTACTGTATTTTTAAAAGTTAATATACTCTGTGTTTATATAAAAAATAATTTTATATATATATAATTTTAGAATAAAGAAGACCAAGGAGATCTTTACTGTGGTACCACTAAAGGAGAAATCAAAAGGTGAGCTGGCTCATCCTTTTCTCCTGCCATGTTTTACTAGGGTGTTGAATATCTATTATTTTATTCTATTTTATTTTTTAATGTTCTAGCTGTTATTTTATTTTATTTTATTTTTTGCTATCATTAATCTACAATTACATGAAGAACACTATGTTTACCAGGCTCCCCCCCTCACCATGTACCCCACACACACCCCACTACAGTCACTGTCTATCAGTGTAGCAAGATGCTGTAAAATCACTACTTGTCTTCTCTGTGTTGCACAGCCCTCCCCATAACCCCCACAACACTATACATGCTAATCGTAATGCCCCCTTTCTTTTTCCCCACCCTTATCCCTCCCTTCCCACCCATCATCCCCAGTCCCATTCCCTTTGGTAACTGTTAGTCCATTCTTGGGTTTTGTGATTCTGCTGCTGTTTTATTCCTTCAGTTTTTCTTTGTTCTTATATTCCACATATGAGTGAAATCATTTGGTACTTTTCTTTCTCTGCCTGGCTTATTTCACTGAGCATAATACCCTCTAGCTCCATCCATGTTGTTGCAAATGGTAGGATTTGTTTTCTTCTTATGGCTGAATAATATTCCATTGTGTATATGTACCACATCTTCTTTATCCACTGATGGACACTTAGGTTACTTCCATTTCTTGGCTATTGTAAATAGTGCTGTGATAAACATAGGGGTGCATCTGTCTTTTTCAAACTGGGCTGCTGCATTCTTAGGGTAAATTCCTAGAAGTGGAATTCCTGGGTCAAATGGTATTTCTATTTTGAGCATTTTGAGGAACCTCCATACTGCTTTCCACAATGGTTGAACTAATTTACATTCCCACCAGGAGTGTAGGAGGGTTCCCCTTTCTCCATAACTTTGCCAACATTTGTTGTTGTCTTCTGGATGGTAGCCATCCTTACTGGTGTGAGGTGATATCTCATTGTGGTTTTAATTTGCATTTCTCTGATGACAAGTGATGTGGAGCATCTTTTCATGTGTCTGTTGGCCATCTGAATTTCTTCTTTAGGTAACTGTCTATTCAGCTCCTCTGCCCGTTTTTTAATTGGATTATTTGCTTTTTGTTTGTTGAGGTGTGTGAGCTCTTTATATATTTTGGATGTCAACCTTTTATCGGATCTGTCATTTATGAATATATTCTCCCATACTGTAGGGTACCTTTTTGTTCTATTAATGGTGTCCTTTGCTGTACAGAAGCTTTTTAGCTTGATATAGTCCCACTTGTTCATTTTTGCTTTTGTTACCCTTGCCCGGGGAGATATGTTCATGAAGAAGTCACTCATGTTTATGTCCATGAGATTTTTGCCTGTGTTTTTTCCTAAGAGTTTTATGGTTTCATGACTTACGTTCAAGTCTTTGATCCATTTGGAGTTTACTTTTGTGTATGGGGTTAGACAGTGATCCAGTTTCATTCTCTTACATGTAGCTGACCAGTTTTGCCAGCACCACCTGTTGAAGAGACTGTCATTTCCCCATTGTATGTCCATGGCTCCTTTATCGAATATTAATTGACTATATATGTTTGGGTTAATGTTTGGAGTCTGTATTCTGTTCCATTGGTCTGTGGCTCTGTTCTTGTGCCAATACCAAATTGTCTTGATTACTGTGGCTTTGTAGTAGAGCTTGAAGTTAGGGAGCGAGATCCCCCCCCCCCACTTTATTCTTCCTTCTCAGGATTGCTTTGGCTATTCGGGGTCTTTGGTGGTTCCATATGAATTTTTGAACTATTTGTTCCAGTTCATTGAAGAATGCTGTTGGTAATTTGATAGGGATTGCATCGAATCTGTATATTGCTTTGGGCAGGATGGCCATTTTGATGATATTAATTCTTCCTAGTCAGGAGCGTGGGATGAGTTTCCATTTGTTAGTGACCTCTTTAATTTCTCTTAAGAGTGCCCCATAGTTTTCAGGGTATAGGTCTTTCACTTCCTTGGTTAGGTTTATTCCTAGGTATTTTATTCTTTTTGATGCTATTGTGAATGGAATTGTTTTCCTGATTTCTCTTTCTATTAGTTCATTGTTAGTGTATAGGAAAGCCACAGATTTCTGTGTGTTAATTTTGTATCCTGCAACTTTGCTGAATTCCGATATTAGTTCTAGTAGTTTTGGAGTGGAGTCTTTAGGGTTTTTTATGTACAGTATCATGTCTGCAAATAGTGACAGTTTAACTTCTTCTTTACCGATCTGGTTTCCTTATATTTCTTTGTTTTGTCTAATTGCCATGGCTAGGACCTCCAGTACTATGTTGAATAACAGTGGGGAGAGTGGGCCTCCCTGTCTTGTTCCCGATCTCAGAGGAAAAGCTTTCAGCTTCTCGCTGTTCAGTATTACGTTGGCTGTGGGTTTATCATATATGGCCTTTATTATGTTGAGGTACTTGCCCTCTATACCCATTTTGTTGAGAGTTTTTATCATGAATGAATGTTGAATTTTGTCGAATGCTTTTTCAGCATCTATGGAGATGATCATGTAGTTTTTGTCCTTCTTTTTGTTGATGTGGTGGATGATGTTGATGGATTTTTTAATATTGTACCATCCTTGCATTCCTGGAATGAATCTCACTTGGTCATGGTGTATGATCCTTTTGATGTATTTTTGAATTCGGTTTGCTAATATTTTGTTAAGTATTTTTGCATCTACGTTCATCAGGGATATTGGTCTGTAGTTTTCTTTTTTGGTGGGGTCTTTGCCTGGTTTTCGTATTTGGGTGATGTTGGCTTCATAGAATGAGTTTGGGAGTATTCCCTCCTCTTCTATTTTTTGGAAAACTTTAAGGAGAATGGGTATTATGTCTTCTCTGTATGTCTGATAAAATTTTGAGGTAAATCCATCTGGTCCAGGGGTTTTGTTCTTGGGTAGTTTTTTGATTACCGCTTCAAGTTCATTGCTGGTAGTTGGTCTTTTTAGATTTTCTGTTTCTTTCTGGGTGAGTCTTGGAGGGTTGTATTTTTCTAGGAAGTTGTCCATTTCTCCTAGGTTTTCCAGCTTGTTAGCATATAGGTTTTCATAGTATTGTCTAATAATTCTTTGTATTTCTGTGGGGTCCATTGTGATTTTTCCTTTCTCGTTTCTGATTCTGTTGATGTGTGTTGACCCTCTTTTTCTCTTAAAAAGTCTGGCTAGAGGCTTATCTATTTTGTTTATTTTCTCAAAGAACCAGCTCTTGGTTTCATTGATTTTTTCTATTGTTGTATTCTTCTCAATTTAGGCATGATTTATTATCTTTTTTATCTACTGCCACTTAAAATTTACTAATTTACTTGAGATTTTTAAAATCTATTAGTTCTGGGAGAAAAAGATGGCAGAGTAGGAAGACAAGGTGGAAACCTCCTCCCAAAAAAACATAAAACATGAGAATACAGTAAATATAACTAAACCTGGAAACAACCTGAAGACTGCCGAACAGACTGCCTACATCTGGGAAGAAAAGAAGACCACACAGAAAAGGGTAAAGTGGCAAAACCACTATTGAGCAGTACCCCAGTCCTCACCGAACCCCAGTCCACAGATGAGAGAAAGAGCAAAGGAATAGGGAGGGAGTAGGAGCCCAGGATCATAGAACACTGGCTCTGGACATCTGCCCACTTTACGTGGGGTTTGGTGATTAGCAGGACTGGACACCAGGGACAGCTGGAACATTCAGGTAGGCTGAGATCCAGCCTTCCCAAGTGTTCTGAGTATACTTGTAGAGAACAGGCATGCTCCACTGGTCCCCCTGAGAAAAAAAGCAAAGCAGGCAGTTTGAAAGACTTCCTAGCAGCAGGAGGGGTACCAGAGGGGCAAGTGTTGAATGGAGCTCTCTTCTCAGGAGAAAGGGCAGATGGACAGTACCTCCCAGCCTGCCCTCAGTCCAGCAGTTCAGGAACTCTCAGGAGCTCCAGACGCTCAATCCCACTCACTGGCAGCGCAGCCCCAAGGCTCCTCCCTGTGTGTGCTGCTGGCAGAAAACCCACTTGGCCCAGCAGTAGTATGAGACTTTGCTGCCTGGTAGGCAGAGGGAGACCCTCCCAACTTTATCAGCTTTCTTTCAGCCCAACCAGGGAGGTGCCTGCAGGAGCCAGCCTGAAGAGGTCCTTCCTCCCCATCGGTGTCCAACACAGCAGTGCTGCTTGTCAGGCCTGGGCAGAGCCACACATCAGCCTTCCCACCCCATTAACCCTGCAGCCCCACCCTTGCTGAAGGCCAGGCAGAGGGCAGCCTCGCCCATGTGACTCCAGCAGAGACTTCTGCAATGATTACAGAGGTGCAGCCAAAGCAAACCACCCACCTAGACCAAGACCACTACAGAAGCTGCACACCAACATCTGGGGTTCCCGCACTGGAGAGTAGAGTTGAGCTTCTGGGCATTAGAGGACACCTCTTTCAGAAAGCTATTGCTCCATAGCTCAGGAAGCAGCGGAACCACCTAATACAAAGGGAGAAACAGAAACCCTGACAGAATGAGGCAGAGGACTGTGTTCCAAATTCAAGACAAGATACCAGAAAGAGAGCTAAGTGAAACAGAAATCCCTAATCATCTTGATAAAGATTTCAAAGTAGAAGTCATAAACATGCTCATGGATCTACAGAAAAATTCAAGATCTCAGGGAGGACTTCAACAAGAGAAGGCCTGAGAAAGAGCCACTCAGAGCAGAAGAATACAGTATCTGAAATGAAACATACAATGGAGGGATATAAAAGCAGATTATTGCAAGTTGAAGAAGTGTTGACTGAAATGGAAATTAGGGAACTAGAAAACAATGAA
The DNA here is from genome assembly GCF_030020395.1 of Manis pentadactyla. Classification (NCBI taxonomy): domain Eukaryota; kingdom Metazoa; phylum Chordata; class Mammalia; order Pholidota; family Manidae; genus Manis; species Manis pentadactyla. The sequence goes on from NC_080021.1 coordinate 64,174,987, forward strand.
GCTGAAAAACAGAAAAAATGATCGCTAGGAATGAAAGAATAGTAAGAGCTGTGTGACCAATCCAAATGGAACAATATTCACATAATAGGTAACAAAGGGATAGAAAGTCTCTTTGAGGAAATAATTGATGAAAACTTCCCCAAGCCGGGGAAGGAAATAGACACTCAAGTCATGGAAGTGCAGAGAGCTCCTAAAAAAGGAACCCCAGGAAGATAACACCAAGACATACAATAAAATAGCAAAGATCAAGGATAAGGAGAGAGTACTGAAAGCACCCAGAGAGAGAAAAAAAATTTCTTATAAAGGATATCCCATCAGGCTATCAGCAAACTTCTCAGAAGAAACTTTACAGGCTAGAAGGAAGTGGCATGATTTATTTAATGTAATGAAACAGAAGGACCTCCAACCAAGAATCCTCTATCTGGAAGGATTATCATTTAAATTTGAAGCAGGTATTAAACAATTTTCAGATAAACAAAAATTGAAGGAATTCATCACCATTAAGCCAGTCCCACAGAATATGTTAAAGGGACTGCTGTAGATGGAAATGTTCCTAAGGCTAAATAGCTTTCACCAGTGAAAATAAACCCACAGTAAAGGTAGTAGAACAATTAATTACCAAGCAAGTATGAAATTAAAACAGAAGAAGCAGAATCAACTATTCCCAAAATCAGTCAAGGGATACATAAAAAGTACAGATTATGACATCTAATACATAAAGTGTGGAGGACAAAGAAGAAGAAGAAAAAGTATCTTTAGATTGTGTTTGAAATAGAGTAATGAGCAATTTAAGATAGACTGTTATATAGTAAGAAAGCGATCCTTGAACCTTTGGTAATCACAAACTAAAGCCAACAATAAATACACAGACATAAAAAGAAAGAAAGAGAGAGAGAGAGAGAGAGGAGAAGGGAAGGGAAGGGAAGGGAAGAAGGAAGGGAGGGAGGAAGGGAGGAAGGAAGGAAGGGAGGAAGGGAGGAAGGAATCCAATCACACCACTAAAGAAATACATAAAATAATAAGACAAGATTATAAGAGGAACAGAGGGGAGCCAGAAAAGCAACCAGAAAACAATTAATAAAATTGCAATAAGTACATATCTATCAGTAATCACCTTAAATATAAATGGACTGAATGCACCAATCAAAAGACAGAGAGTGGCAGAATAGATAAGGAAACAAGACCCATCTATATGCTGCCTACAAGAGACTCATTTCAGGCCCAAAGACATACATAGACTAAAAGTGAATGGATGGACAAAGACATTTCATGCAAATAATAGGGAGGAAAAAGCAGGAGTTGAAGTACTTGTATCAGTACTTCAGACAAAATAGATTTCAAAACAAAGTAGAAGAGACAAAGAAGGACATTACATAATGATAAAGAGGTCAGTTGAACAAGATATAACCATTATAAATATCTATGCACCTGATACAGGAGCACCTAAATATGTGAAACAAATACTAACAGAATTAAAGGGGGAAATAGAATGCAACACATTCATTTTAGGAGACTTCAACACACCACTTACTCCAAAGAACAGATCACCCAGACAGAAAATGGGACAGAGGCACTGAAATACATTAGAGCAGATGGACCTAACAGACATCTACAGAACAGTCCACCCAAAAGCAGCAGGATACACATTCTTCTCAAGAAGAGGAGGGACTACTTCCAAACTTATTCTGTGAGGCCAGCATCACTCTATTACCAAAACCAGACAAAGACACAACAAAAAAAGAAAATTACAGACCAGTATCCCTGATGAACGTAGATGCAAAAATACTCAGCAAAATATTAGCAAACTGAATTAAAAATAAATGGAACAGATCATCCATGATGACCAAATGGGATTTATTCCAGTGATGCAAGGATGGTACAATATTCATAAATCAATCAATGTGGAACACCACATTAACAAAAAGGATAAAAATCACATGATCATCTCAATAGATGCTGAAAAAGCATTTGACAAAATTCAACATTCATTCATGATAACTCTCAACAAAAGGGTTATAGAGGGTATGTACCTCAACATAATAAAGGCCATATATAACAAACCCACAGCCAACATTGTACTTAATAGCAAAAGCTAAAAGCTTTTCTGCTAAGATTGGGAACAAAACAAGGATGCCCACTCTCCCCACTTTTATTCAACATAGTACTGGAGGTCCTGGCCACAGCAATCAGACAACACAGAGATAAAACAAATCCAAATTGGTTAGGAAGAAATTAAACTGTCACTATTTGCAGATGATGTGATATTATACATAGAAAACCCTAAAGACTTCATCAAAAACTATTAAAACTAATAACTGAATTCAGCAACATTGCAGGATACAAAATTAATACACAAAAATCTGTCCCATTCCTATATACTAACAATGAACTAGTAGAAAGAGAAATCAGGAAAACAAGTCCGTTTACAATTGCATCAAAAAGAATAAAATACCTAGGAATAAACCTAACCAAGGAGGTGAAAGACCTTTACTCTGAAAACTGTAAGACACTCATGAGAGAAATTAAAGAAGGCACCAATAAATGGAAATCTGTCCTCTGATCATGGATAAGAAGAATTAATATTGTCAAAATAGTCATCCTGCCCAAAGCAATTTACAGATTCAGTGCAATCCCTATCAAAAATACCAATAGCATTCTTTAATGAAATAGAACAAATAGTTCTAAATTTCACATGGAACCACAAAAGACCCTGAATAGCCAAAGCAATCCTGAGAAAGAAGAACAAACCTAGGGAGATTATGCTCCCTGACTTCAAGCTCTACTATAAAGCTACAGCAATCAAAACAATTTGGTACTGGCAGAAGAACAGATCCATAGATCAATGGAACAGAATAGAGAGCCCAGATATAAACCAAGCATATATGGTCAATTAATAGACGATAAAGGAGCCATGAATATACAGTGGGCAAAAGACAGCCTCTTCAACAATTGGTGCTGGGAAAACTGGACAGCTACATGTAAGAGAATGAAACTGGGTTATTGTCTAACTCCATACACAAAAGTAAACTTAAAACGGATCAAAGACCTGAAGCCATAAGACTTTTAGAAGAAAACATAGGCAAAAATCTGAATATAAGCATGAACAATCTTTTTCCTGGACACATCTCCTTGGGCAAGGAAAACAAAATAAATGAACAAGTGGGGCTACATGAAACTAAATAACTTCTGTACAGCAAAGGACACCATCAGCAAAACAAAAAGACATCACACAGTATGGGAGAATATCATCATAAATGACTCATCTGATAAAGGGTTAACATCCAAAATATATAAAGAATTCATATACCTCAACATACATAATACAAATAACCCAATTAAAAATTGGGCAGAGGACCTGAACAGACACTTCTCCAAAGAAGAAATACAAATGGCCAACAGGCACATGAAAAGACGCTCCACATCGCTAATCATAAGAGGAATGCAAATAAAAGCCACAATGAGATATCACCTCACACCCATTAGGATGGCCACTATCCAAAAGACAAGAAATAACAAATGGTAGCAAGAATGCAGAGAAAGGGAAACCCTCCTATGCTGTTGGTGGGAATGTAAATTGGTGCAGCCACTGTGGAAGGCAATATGGAGGTTCCTCAAAAAACTAAAAATAGAAATACAATTTGACCCAGGAATTCTACTCCTAGGAATTTACCCATGGAAAACAAAAACCATGATTCAAAAAGACATATGCACCCCTATGTTTTATTGCTGTACTATTTGCAATAGCCAAGATAGGGAAGCAACCTAAGTGTCCATCAATAGATGATTGGATAAAGAAGTGGTACATATACACAATGAAATATTATTCAACCATAAAAAGAAAAGAAATCCTCACACCTGCACAATATGGATGGATCTAGAGGTATTATGCTCAGTGAAATAAGCCAGGCAGAGAAAGACAAATACCGTATGATTTCACTTATTTGTGGAGTGTAAGAATAAAGCAAAACAGAAGGAAAATAATAATAGCAGACTCTTAGACACTGAGAAGGGACTAATGGTTACCAAGGTGGGTTGGCATGGGTGTAGGGGGAGGGTGAAGGGGGTAAAGGAGCACAATAATAGGGAATCACAATATAAGTTGGTCACAGGGAAGGTAGTACAGCATGGAGAATATGGCCAATGATTCTGTAACATCTTGCTACATAGATAGATAGTAACCACACTAGGGGGATGAGGATTTAATAATATGGGTAACTGTTGAACCACTCTGTTGTACATTTGAAACCAACATAAGATTATACATCAATGATACTTTAACAAAATTTTTTAAAAAGCACCTGGAACAGTTTATGTTAAAAATACAGTGTTGAAGTAATGAATAATTATAGGAAGAAAACTGGGGAATGGGTGGTATGTTTGAAAGGATAGCAAGATATATCTTAACATTCAAGAAGTTGGATAATATCACTAGAGACCTTATGAACAATCAGCTGGTATTTGTTAATGTTTCTTTTCAAAAAAGAAATTTTTGATGAAACTTTTGAACATTTTACCTGCAACATTTCTGTGTTTGCTTAATCATTTAATTTGTCTTTAAAAATTGATGTTAAATATTAAACAACTAAAACTTTTTTTAAAAATATGCCTTAATGAATGAGATTGCCACTAATTTTCCTTTTTAACCTACCCTTGTCTGGATTCAGTATCAAGATTATAATGGCCCCATGGAATGAATTGGGGAATATTCATGCCCTTTCTATTTTCTAAAGGAAATAACCTAAAATTGGAGTGATCGCTCTTGAAAGGCTGATAGAATTTAGTTGTAAAATCATTTGGGTCACTTGTTTGGAGGAATCTTTTAATCTTGATTCATCACTTTAATTTTAGGATTCTTAAGGCATTCTAATTCTTCATGTTTGATAAGTTATATATTTTCTAGAATTGTTTACATTTTGTCCACATTTTTTAATTTATTGGCATAGAAGTTTAGGTTTGCTCTATCTGTATTTCTGTCCTCCTTCAAATATTATTTATTTGTACCCTCTGTCTTTTTCCTTGATTAATTTCACCAGAGGCTTCTTTTCTTTATTAATTAGTCTTTTCAATGAAGAACTCTTTTTAAAAATCTTTTCTTATAAGTTTGTTTCTACTTCATTGATTTCCCCTCTTTCCTGTATTATCTTTTTTTTTTACTATGTTCTTTGGGTTTATTCTTTTCCTAAGGTATAGCTTATACCTAGCTTATTAATATTCAGCCTTTTCTAACATTCGAATTTTAGGGTATAAGCCTCTCTATGTACAACTTCTGCTGTGTTGTACAAGTTTTGTAATATTTTATTTATCATTTAGTTATAAGTTAATGTATATTATGATTTCTTTTTTTGACTGATGAATGAGAATATTTTTATAAATTTTTACTCTATCTGATTGTTAACAATTTTCAACTTAATTGCATTGGTCTGTAGGGTACCAAGTCTTTGAAGTTTTTTGAGGTTTGCTTAATGCCTAGAATCTATTTAATTTGTAGCCAGACAGTCTTTCTAAGTGTCAGGTCCATTGTACTGTTAAGAGCAGGAATCCTGATCATATTCTTCCCTTCTCCTCTCTGTCTCTGAACTTCCCACTCATGTTACATGCTCAAATAACAAAACAAACAAAAACTAACAACCATACTGGAAAATTGCAGACAGCTTTTTGGCACTTGACCATTTGAAATCAAATGATAATATCTTAAAGCAATGTGGTTAAGGGTATTACTTTCAAAGCCTTTTTTTTTTTAAATGGAAGTACTTTTACATATTTATATATTGAGAGCAATATGTAGTGATTACATGGGAACTTTGAATTTGATGTATCTGGGTTCAAATCTTGCTGCTAATGGTTACTAGGTGTTGCCCTTAGGCATGTTTTTTAGCCTCACTAAGTCTCGTTTTCTTTTTTAATCTGTAATCCAAATAGTACTACATACCTATTTTATATCATGTTGTATGGATAGAATAGATGTAAAGTTCTTGATGCACAGAGATCATTCAGTAAATGTTATCCATTATTATCATCACTACCACTCTATTATAGAAGCTTAATTAATGCTGTTTGAGTTAGTGCATGGCTTATTTTACTTTAGAGTTTTATAATTTTACTTCACCTAGCATTTATGAGAAACAGTTCATTTGGAGAAAAAAATCTTGGTATGTGCTCAGGTATAAAACAAATTAATTATTTATGGAGATTGTACCTTTTACTTTGGAATAAATTCCACAGCCATCCCATGTTTTAAGGAGTGCATTACAGACTTTGATTCAGTTTTACCTAATTAAATACAAGTGTAACATGTTTTTTTAATTAAATGTTTTCTGAGATGGCTTGCCATCACCATCACTTGAGAGAGTAAATACTTTTTATTTCTAAGAAGGTGATAAATCAAGAATTTATATGTTTAATGGCTATTTGAAGAACAGAGATTTTGCCATCATCCTATTTTAGAGAATATAATTTAAGTGTGCTTAACTGAACTTTAATAGCTGATATTTTCTTCACAGGCTCTGGCTTCAGCGATTCTCTCACTGGGGCATCATCTCAATATTTACAGAGACTTTCCAAAATGGCCATACTGGAATATGACACCATTCGTCAAGAAACAACCAGAAAATCAAAGAAGGGCAAGAAACGAGAGCTACAAGACTGCTTATAAGCATCATATGGTGGGATGCCTTCTTCACTTTTAAGGTTTATATTTTTTTCCTTTCTTTTTCTTTTTTTTTCCCTGATATGTGATATGATGTGCAGTGATTTACATAAAAATGGAAATGTAAATAGGAAATAAATATTTTATGTTATAGATGGAGTAATTTACATTTGTTTTGATCTAAAAAGAGACATTTAAGTTGTGGTTTTTGAGGACATAAGTATAGGACAAATTATATTCCACAAATTTTATGCACATTGATTATATATTTTTATTCAATAATGTTTTTAAGTACCTGTCTATACAATGAATGAACTTTGCTAAGAGCTGCAGAAGACTCTAGAAAGAGTATGTCCTTATGGTTAGAGTTGGAATATGCCAGTAAGAACCCCTCTTTTTCTGTGCTTGAGTTTGAAAACAGTTGTGATGTAAGTATTCAAACTGATGAAGATACTAGCTTTGTTTGCTGATAAAACCTGGAAGGGAAATCCTGGTCTGGATGTGTAGCAATGGTCAGCCTCTTCACCCTGAGCTTCAGAATTGGGCGACTGTACATACTCAGGTATTGCCAACACCCTCAGGCTCACCTGCCAAATCAGGGCTTTTCCTGAACAGTAGAACATGGCATCTCTGCTGTGTGGACAGGCAGATCTGAGGGCTGAGGTGGGGGGGAGAGACTCACTGCTCCATCTCTGTGGGGAAGAGGAGGAAGATCCACCAGGTCAAGGGGAAAGAAAGCCCAAGGAGCTGGGGAGAAGTATTGTGAATGCACCTCCCTGAGAAACAGGGCAGAATTGAGGATACCAGCGACTGTGATCCAGTGGAGAGCAGGGCAGGGCATGGAACCACAGAGTGTTACGGAGGTTCAGAAACAGGGTAGTAATACCCAGTGGGGCAGTCAGGGAAGGCTTCATGGAAGATGCAGTGTTTGAAATGGGCCTTTATTGAGGACAGGAAAGATGGAGGGAGAGGGCATTTCTAGAAAGATGGAATAACGTAAGGAAAGACATACCATACATTTATGAATGATATAGTTGGTCAGAGCACCAGCAAGTGTAGTACAAGCACCATAAATTCAGTGATTACAGGCACCAAGCCAGTAGCAGACTGAGTAACACCAATCAGTGAAGGCTGTGACAAACTGGGTCATGTTTCTCCATATAAAAGGCACTCACTGCCCAGCTTCAGCCCTTTGTATCATGTAGGAATGTGGGTCCAAAGTTCATGTTAGCGACTAACTTGAAATAAGCAATTAATTCAAAATTTATGAAGTCATTGTGTAGGCCAATGAAAATTACATGTGCAAGATAGATCTGGCTTTGTGGGGCCACTCATTTATGCAACCTCAAGGTCAAAGGAACAAAAGGGAATAGGACTCAAAAGATAGCTTGAATAATATCTAGTAGGAAAGTTCAGGGACCAAGCATGAGTTTTTATTTCCTCTCTTTGGCAACAGATTTTGAGAATGAAAGCAAATTATTGCTTTTGTAGTTTAGGAAGATTTATCTAGATATAATTTATAGGCTAGATTGTAATGGGAAGAGACTAGAGGTAAGGAAACTGGTTAGAAGGTTTTATAAAAATTGAGTAAGAATCTCAGTAAAAGGTAGAAACAGGAATGAGAAAATAGGTAATAAGGACATCAAGGCAAAGGACTTAAGTCAACTGATCAGATACAGTGTGTAAGGGAGGAAGACTCAAAACCAGCATGTTTCCAATTTTAGGCATAAGATTCTCAGGAGATGATGCTAGTTTTGGGAGTGAGAGGATATAGGCAACTTTGGGTATGTTTATTTAAAGTTGCCATCATGCCATCCACCTAGAGATGCCAAACAGGGAGCTGAAAGCAGATATGTAGTTCCAGCAAAAGATACTGACTAGAGTTAGAACACGGAGAAACATATGTATGTATGGCAAAGGCTGTGTTTTCCAAGATAAAAGAGCAGAAAGAGAAGAGAGCCCAAATTCCTAAGGGATGGGAGGAAGTAGGGAGAAGACAAAAATAAAAAAAAAAGAAACAGTCACAGATGTAGGAGAATGAGCATATTCTGTGTTCTTGTCACTTTATCAGTATGTAAGACATACTACTAATATGTGTGTGTTTGCATGCATTATCACAATGCATTGTTTCCTAGAGGAATAACTAAATAAATAAATGTAAATGGATATATTTGTGCTTTCTTCTGAATTTCAATTGACATTTATATAGATAAAACATACATTTTCTATCTCCTGATCACCCGCTTCAAGTGTGGTCAATGATTTAAGAAATGAGAAACAGGAAAAGTTATTCTCAAGCATAAATTCAAACTTTTTTACATGAGCCCTTCTAAACACCTTTGACTGTCAAGTGGATTTCATTCATTGAGCTCCTACAATGTACTGTAAACATTTACTATCATTTGCAAACCCTACAAAAACCCTAAGAAATAGGTAGGTGATATTATTCCTGCTTTATAAATGAAATAAATGAAGGATCTTTATATTACACTGCATCTCTATCTATAAAATAGGACAACTAGAATTCTAACCTACTAGGATTCAAAGCCCATGTACATAAATCTAATGGAATAATAATTTTTAAAAAATTCAAACTTGGTACTAGGTTTAGTTATTATGTTTTAGATAGTAAGTCATGGCTTTGTTACTTAAACTTTAGGGGAGGATAGTACTTGCATAGAGAAAAATATCTCCTAATAATTGAGTTGAGTTCCTAAGTTATTACACTAACACATCTTGGAGCATTTATGCTAGCAGAGTGGAAAGGCCCCTACTCCCATGTCCCCTGTGAAAAAGTTCAAGTCAAACCAATTCAAGGAAGGAGTAGAATGTTTATTTCTTCTTAATGAATGAGATATGATGGCTATAATTAATCACCTTTTTAGCCTTGGGTTGAATTTAATTTATGTTTTGCATTAGATCTTTTAAAAAAATCCACAGGCTGTACTTCCTTACACTGCACTTATTCTTTTATTCCACATGAACTTTTTAGGAAAACTAGCATGTATTTAGTACACAGAAAGCTCAAATCACCCCCAGGTAAGAAAAAGCCAAGATTTAGAGATAAGGGTGAGATACCAACTTTTGATATGGTAGCTACCATAAATGTTAAATTTATGTTTGGAATTGAAGACAGTCTTGCTAGAAATAGCACTTTTGCATTTGTGATTTGGAAATTCCTCTAGTGTAAGCATTATCAATCATGATCTTGGGCAACTGTACCTTATGATAAATATTTAGGATGGGAAGGAGATCTTGATTTTAGGAATTATTCTACAAAGAATAATTACTTCAGTGAAGGACAAATCATTAGTCAACTGCAGTCAATTTTCAAAGAAATTTCCAAAGATTTACTGCCTTTTCTCCAATTCTGTGCTCATCAAGCAACCCTCTACTATGTAATTTAGATTCCTGAGAAAATATAGTGACCAAAAAGCAGATGCCTTCTCCGGATGACATGTCTTAGATCTAGAGAAGGGGATGTTGATTATGTATTATAATTCTGATTCATAGTCTCTATGAATTTTATTAGAATGAACTGGTACACAGATCCTGATCATCCTGGCCAAGTTAATGAAATGAGAGAGCTTTTTTTAATAGAAAAATCACTTTAGAATGTTTGCAAAATAACATATGTTTTCAGGAATTTCAACAGGAGAAATAGAAGCAATCAGAAGAGAACTTCCATTCTTGCACTAGGAATCTGCTAGCTCCTCTATTTACTATCCCTGCTCCTTAGTGCAGGCTTCTCCTTTGTGCACCAGCTCCATCTCTGTCTCCTCTCACCCCATCCCTAAATCATTCAAATTTTCCCTCCTGACTTGATCATTCTATCAGTAAAAACTTGCTGTTTTTTTAAAATCTCCTGTTTAACATACCAATATTTGTATGTTTAAACAAAATACAAATAAACCTCTTATGATCTGCCACTCCGTTTGTTTCCCCTTACAGCAAAACTCCTTTAAAGAGTGATCTTCAGTCAGTCTCCACATCCTTGACCTCCTTTCTCTCTTGAACCCTCCCCAGTTAGGTTGCTGTGCCTACCACTCCACTAAATTTCACCATGTGGCCACAGCCATTGAAAATCCCCAGTCCTTATCTTATACAGCCTCCCAAGCTGCATTTGACGCAGTTGGTGTCTGCCTTCTGCCGGAGGAGGCTTGCAAAGCATCATTCTCTTTGGGTTCTCCTCCTGCCTTTCTAGCCACTTCTCAGTCTCCTTAACGAAGTCATGCAGCTAGTAAGGGGAGTAAATCTGAGATTTGAAAACTCAAAGGCAGGAATTACTTCTTACCCATTTCTATAATCCTAGTAACTTGCACTGTGTCCAGCACATAGCATGAACTGAGAAGCATCTTTATTATTTTGTTTGAAAGAATATCAGTTAGAGGTCAGCCAGTAATGAGGCAGTTCAGACAAGAGAAACTGGACTCTGTAGTCATGAGAGGAATACGGAACCAACTAATAGAATTGCAGGGAGTGGGAAACAGGTAGGAGATCTAGACAGGTAAGTAGTAAACTTTGGTTAAGACCTGACAGAAGGAAACTGGGTCTAGTCTGGCATGTACTGCCTTCAAAGGCTAAGCAGCATGAGGTGGAGAGGTCATTTCCTCTCCCCGCTGATTAGTCACTGGATCACTAGACATGCACTGCATTTGGGGAAGAGTGTGACCCTGGGACAGTAGCCCTTCTCTGCTGAGCGAGACTCCTGAAGGAGGGCTCAGCAACCCAAGCAAGTGGGGAACGAGTACTGCAGTCCTAAAAGAGAGGTCTGCATGGCACTGCCCTCCAAAGCACCTCAGAGTGGAGGAAGAAGATGGTTCCACCATGCACCGGCAAGGATCCTTCTAGGAAACTGTTCAAATAAAGAGACTTCACAGGCAGGGTCACAGCAGCGATCCAGATGCTGAGGTGCCCAGAGATGACCAACCGCAGAAGGTGTTAACTGCCTTGGAGCTGAAGGGCTGAAGGAACAAAATAGTATCACCTGAGCCCAGTAGGAGCAGGAGCTGGGAAGAGACTGTGTGGTAGGAGCTGTGATTCTGAGGGCTGCCAGAAGTATGCCGGGGGCAGAGAAGGGCCCAGCCTCTTTTCACCACAATTCTCTGCCTCCTGCCAGAGCCTCCCATTGGCCAACCCCAGTTGAAAGTCAGTTGGTAACGGAGCCTGGGTGAGGCATTCCACAAGAGTGAGCATCTTAGCACAGAGCCGGTGAACAGAGTGGATTGGGGGTAAGCAAATGGAAAACAGCCAGCAAAGTCCACAAGTTGGAAACAGCCCAGGAATGGAAACTAAGGGCAAAGGTTGGGGTGCTGCTCTGTCCCTCCTTCCAGACTTTTTACTGACCTATCTGAGATGGATCTCACTGTTTTGTTTGATTCTGGTTGAGGTGTCCAGCACAGGGATCAGGTGAAGGACTAGATGCTCTCCTTGCAGAGGCATCTGAACGAGTGCACTTGAGGAGGGCAGCTTGAATATGCTGTGCAGCCTGGAGAATCTGTGAGCTGCAAGGAGGGGGAAGGTGAGAGCACAGTGAGGGAGCTGGTCTGGGTGGGACAGTGCCGGGGTGTGAGCTGTAGTCCATCGCTAAAAAAATGCCAGCATCTGCCAGTGAACACACATGGAGTCCAAATGAGAGTGGCTGATATGGTGTCCTCTTCCCATACAGTCAGCTTGAATCAGGCATCCAGGGCAGCTTCTCCCTCTGTTTTTAACCCATCTAGCCTGTCTCTTCCCCATCCCTGTCTTGGCTCCCTCTCGGTTGTGGGAAGTCACAGCTCTGGAGATGATGTTTCCTGAGAAGATGAGAAGGCAGCAGCTTGTAAACAGTCCTCCTTTTAGAGGTGAACTTGGTCTTTTAGATTTTCACAGTGGAGCACCTGCAGGACACACATGTGCCTCTTGGGAGATGGAACCTCTCCAGACCACCGCTTTGATGTGTTATTCAGGTAAATCCCCCTTCCCACCAAGAGTGAGGCTGGGAAGGAAGGAAGGGGTGAGGGAGACAAGAAGCCCTGTCCTTCCACACTGAAAACAGTAATAATAACTATTATCCTAGTGGCTAATATTGAGCAGTGGCTCCTATATTGAGTGGATTCTCTATGCCGGGTACATGTTAGATGCTGTGGTGGGTTAAATGGTGTCCACTCCCAGCCCAACCCTGCTCAAAGGTGTGCCCATGTCCTAATCCCTGGAACCTGTGAATATGACCTTATTTGGAAAAAGGGTCTTTGCAGATGCTATTAAGGATTTGGAGATGAGATCAACCTGGCTTATCCAGGTGTACCCAAAAATCCAATAATAAGTGTCCTTATAAAAGATACACAGAGACACAGGAGAAGATGAGGAGACCATGTGAAGATAGGAGCAGAGATTGGAATTATGCAGCCACAAGCCAAGGATGGCCTGGAGCCACCGGGTGTAAAAGGCAAGGAGTGATTCTCCCCTAGAGCCTCTCTGGAGTTGGGGAAAGCCTTGCCCACCCCTAGATTTCATTTTTCTGGCCTCTGAAACTGTGAAGGAATAAATTCCTGCTGTTTTTAAGCCATCAAGTTTGTGATAATTTGCTTCCTTGGCCCTAGGAATCTAAACAAATGCTTTCCTTGCATTATTTCTAATCCCTACTTGGACTGGCAAGGTGAACTTATTTGCCCATTTTGTAGACAAAGAAATTGTGATTTAATAACTTACTCAAGTTCCCACAGCTCCTAAGTTGCAGGGCCAAGGTTTGCACCTGGCTTTACCTAAATCCTGAGTCCCTGCTCTCTCCACCCCAGCACAATCCTCTTGGAATAGCGTCTCTAATGTCCTTCTGGTTCAAAAGGTGCTCTCCTGTGTTCCTGGCTTGTGGGCAGGTCCCTGCAGCCTCCACTCAGACTCATCCATCAACAGCATTTAATCGATGGGTCATCTGTGTTGGCCACTAGATTAGAGCTGTGGATACAAAGTTGATTGTCACTAATGCCTCCTTCCTCACCCCATTTAGGGCCTGATGCTTCAGAGGAAGGGAAGTCTGGCTTCCCCATCTCAGAAAATTAACACATTTATTGTAGAACCCTAAATAATAACTTAAAATTTTAGTAATTACTGGCATCAGTACAGTACAGTGTGTTGAATAAATGACAAATATCAGATTAGATTACAAAGTCCTTTCACTTACTTGGCTTTATTAGAGGCTTGGAAGATGAGGTTACACTGGAACATTACATGTGGAGATGTCATGCCTGACATGGCAGAGGGTCTCCAAGTCAAGTGGCTCTCTCAGTGCCACCCAGTGCCAAATAATCTGAAGCAGCTGGCCACAGCACCCTGTCATCAGGGACACTATAAACCTCCTTTAGTTCCATCATAGACTCATATAATCAGCCATATAATTTCAAGTGCTTAACATTTATTTGATTTTTCTATCTGGATTTTTCTCATTCAAAATAAAGGGGTCATCCAAGTGGAATTATGAAGGTCTGGCTCCTATTTGAATGAGTTTGGGGTGTTGAATAAATGACAAATATCAGCAGACAGCCCAAGTCAGAGGAAAGCTGAAGACCTTTAGGATAAATATTTGTGATTCCTCAAGCAGTTCTTGCCTCTTAATGTATGGCTTTTTCAAAATGCTTACGATCTGTACCCTGATGGATGCCTATGTTTAAAGAAGTATAGAAATGGCCACCAGTGCCTGGTGATTCCACTAAAATGTTCAACTAAACACAGAAGATGTATGAGTTCACAGTTACGAGCATGATTTACTTTCCTGGGAATGCAAGTTGATATCCACACAAAATGGACACGTGAGGAGAAGAATGCACTTAAGTCACTGAGAGTGTTTTACTTGTGTTATGTTTTTATCTGTAACTTAAGAGATATCATGTCTGTAACTGTTCTACAACCTGAATATAATCTGAGGTAATGTGTACAGGAAGAGAGACCAAAAACCCGTCTTCCAAAAACTGGGTCTGGTGAAATGATGCCATCAGGGACCTTATCCTAAAATTGATGATTTCTGAAGTAGCTAACAAGCTTAAAATCTCTTCTTATAGTGTGTTGCTTTGGCAAAAACAATAAAAAGGATGGAAGAAAAGACACCACTGGCTTATGACAACTCAATTTCATGTAATGTAAATGTATTTTAGCAGATTAAATATATTCAGAAATTGGTTTACCCATTAGAAGATTTGGCACATACACTTGCAACCATTTCTGACAACTATCTCCCCCCCTCAAAACAAAGTCTTATTTATATAGTCTTTTTATGTATGTGTTCAAATACACATAACATAAAATTTACCATCTAAACCATTTTTAAGTGTATAATCCCCTGGCCTTAAGGACATTCGCATCAATGATCTTGAGTTCCCTTGGTGTTTTGTTTAGGGCTGGCTTTGTTTCTTCTTTCCTACTTTACTTTTCTAGCTTGACCACTGCCATCCCAACATAGGCAAAACATTCTGAAGTTTTGTACAAAAGGGGGAAAAAAATGATCCACTTGGAATCTGTGGCAGGATCTCTGATCACACACTTCCGAGATGTGGGCTGTGGGGGCCTTCCTTGTGTTTCCTATTGCAGAGCCAAGAGGGCTTCTGGGCTGGGGTGTGCATGAACAGCTGGCAGTAGGGAGGAGGGAAGATAGTAACTTCCAGGACACAGTAGAAGGCTTTTCTGTTTCCAAGGTCAGGTCTTCTTTAACCCTAGGGAGGCCAGACAGAATAGTTCATGCATCAGGACCCTTCCAAACTCTAACTGATGGGCCGTCGGTTTCTACAATGACAGAAAAGGAAAGGAACAAGCTCTTTTGGGTTGGAAGACCCTGATCCAAAGAGGTGGGAAGGGAGAAAAGAGAGGTCTCTGTGTCCTGAGGATCAGCTGAGTCCCAACATGACACCAGTCTGAGAGTCAGCACAGAGCCCGAGACATTTGGGGCTCATGGATGCTCATGCCAGTGCCTAGAAAGTATGGTCGGACCAGAAGATCCAGCCCTGGAGCTCAAGGAAAGAGTAGTTATCAAGACTTCAACAATGATGGAAGTAGTTTTAGAGGGGTTGCAGCTCTCGGGGAAATGTAAGGACTCTGGCACGGCTTACAAAGACTGGGAAGGACTGAAGGCAAATAGACTCCTAGTCATATACTGATGCAAAAACTCAACATGCAGTGGCAAGGCGTGACAAGCCTATGTGACTGGAGCCATCCCAATGGAGAACAAAGGAGACTCCTGGTACAGTATAGTTTGAACCCATGAATTCCTGGGAAAGCTATGGTAGCTCATGGAAACTTTCTTATAATTTGGCAATATAAGAAAGAAGTCTACTCCCAAATTCATTAGTAGAAGTTGTAGATGGCCTTGGGTGAGCATTGCCATCTAAGCATACAGTTTCTGCTTATAGTGAGATTATTCAGAGGAACTCAACAGCCACCACTGGGCCAACCACATGAAGGCCTGGCAGGGGACATTTAGTGGGGAGTAGGATACAGTTTTTGCCATCAGCAATTTTCACACTAGTGTGGATGGGTGGCATGTATTACAGGATGGCATAAATATTGTAAGCTAATGTAAATGCACAACACTGAATTACTTCTGCTGTGGAGGGTATACGGAGCCAGTAAGTAAAATGCAGTCTTAAGGAAATCTGTATGGAAAATTACTAGTTAATTTATTTCAATATATGTAGATGTCACAGACACCAGGCCCTAGACTCATCACTGGAAATCCAGAGGAAAACGAGCACAGTTCACTGTTCTGGAGGGCCTGATATCAGGACAGGAAAGGGAAACTGATGGCCACCGCAACACAACATGAGGAGAGGCATCGGATCCCTGCAGCTCTGCACCCCTTTCTTGGGTGGAATTTCTCAGGACCACTGGGACAGGAGCACCCTGCTCACTGAAGTCAGTGGAGACGTGACAGGCACGGTCCTGCAGGTGGGTGGGGGTGGGGTGGGGGGTGGGGGCAGGCAGGAGAGGGAAGCAGGTGGGAGGGGAAGGAAGGAAAGTGCAAGGAAGGGCAGAGAAAGAAAGATGATCCCCCAAGAGTCTGGGCACGTAGCCGCCAGGTGTCTCGGTGGTGGCTCTGCTGTGGCTGAAGCTTGCAGCTACCTCTCTAAGATGGAACGGGTAAAGCTGTGGTTTTCTAAGGGGCCTGGGAACATTTGCCAACCCTACAGTTGAACTAATCAGAATCTTCCTATTTCACTGCAAGTGTATCACAGTTTTTACCCAGCAGGATGGAGTTTGAAATTCATATTAGAATATAGGTTAACCACAAGGGCTCTGATGCCAGGCTGCCTGGGGTCAGATTCCCACTCTGAAACTTGTTAGCTGTTTAACTCTAGTCAGGTTTCTTTGCCTCCCCAAGTATTATCTGTAAAAAAACTAAAATAATAATACCACTTTTTCTTACGGGTATTGGGAGAGGTAAGAAAATTAAAGCTTTTATTTATGAGTTAAGTATGTAAAGCTTTTAACACAGTGTCTGTCACATGGTGTTTCATTATGTTATTTTAATCCTTCAGGATGGTTCCCACTTCTCCCGGGTTGGGAGACACTTATGAGTGTCATGGGTGGTGTGGGAAAGAGAAGCACTATGTGAATAGGACTGTAATGCAAGAAGAACTGATCAGTCGCCCGCCTCCACCGCCTATCTCCCCTATGGAAGGGGTTGAGTGGGATACAATTACCAGTTCCTGGTTTTCTTTTCAATCTTAGCAGAAAAGGTATAATTTTCATAAGATGAAAGAAGGCTTGCAGGCTCCTGACAACAAAGATAATCACAGGCCACCGCTGTGTGTCCCCACTTTGCCTCATGCCAAGGAATCGGATTAAGGAGTCTGCAGTGTAGATGGGTGATGCTAACGCACTCCCCTGAGACCTGACTCTCGCTCTGGGGGCACCGGGCAGGAGAGGAACCCAATTCAAGTTCTCTTTCAATAATTGCTGATGTTAAGATGGGGTGAGGGTGCAAGTGTGTTTAAAAAGATTTTTCTAATCATTCCTATCTGTCCTGCCAGGGCAGCTGCTCTGATCTCTCAAATTACTTGACGACAGTTTATGATTTTGACTTAGGGGAGAACAAGTATGTTTTTGAAAGATAATATGTAAACACTCATATGGGAGTTTAAATGTTGATACATATTCTTTTAAATAAACTTTTGCACTGGCCCCTTCTCTTCCCCTTAACTTTGGAAGTAAGAGACAACAATATCAAGCCCTTGTACTTACTTGGCTCAAGGAAACAGCACAGAATCTAGGATTTTCTCCCTCACACTCCCCACCCCTGCAAGCCCCAATCATGGTTTTCTCCTCCCTGCTCATGTTTTTTTTCTTTATTCACAGTCCTATTGCCCAATACTTTACACTGATGCAGGAAGACATATAGTAGACTTTAAATCATCAATCAGTGGGTGACTTTTATATATTCTGCCTCTGTCTTGAAAACAGCAACTTTCATTGTCTTCTCCCCTCCCCAAACCTGCCTTGAAGTCATACAAAAGCCTGAGAAACTAAACCATAGGAGTTGTTAGATCGCTAAGAAGGAAAGTGACATCTCCATAGAGACCTATGAGATATGGATAGAGCCAAAGCAGGTAATATTTAGAGGATGTGCAGATCAGTAACTACCATCATTGTCTGCCCAATCTATGTCAGACACTGTACTAAGTATTTATTCATATTATTTCATTTATTCCTCACACCAGCCCAGTGAGCCAGGTGTTATTGTTATTACTACTATCCCCATTCTTTGGTGAGGCTCAGAGAGATTTAGGTAACTTTCTTGAGGTCCCACATCTAGTTAATGGAAGAACTGAGATTTGAACGTGTCTATCTTACACCAAAGCCCATACCTTTAGCCACTGTGCTGCATGGACATGGACCCTTTGTGGGATTATAGAAAAGAGAGGCTGCTTTCCTCAAGCAGTTTATAGGCTAGAATGAACTGGAATGTATGTCATTGTATCTTGGTGCTGTACCTTATCTTCAGTATTTGTTTACCAAAAGAACATATGTAGCATCTGATTTTGCCAGGTGAAGGAAGAGTCCTACTGGTAGATTCACATCCCAGTGCATGATTTAGACTCACTTTCCCCAAAGACAACTATATGGAGACGTGAGTATTTACCCAGTAAACACAAATGACAATTTCAGCCCTGTACCACTCACTGAGGAGGCCTGGAGATGACAGGGTGGGCTGAGTATGAGGGAATGATTTGGCTTGTGAGATGTTGCCGACAAATTCCCATGTTTTTATTGAATGACTAGTCCAGTTTTCTCCAGCAGTAGCAGAGTTGCAGGTCCCTTAGCATGACAGAAGGATGGGCTCTCCTAATTACTGCTGATTACTTCCCTTGGGGATTTACCAGTAGTGGTGTAATGGAAGGAGCAGGAGGCACTGTGCTAGAAATTAGGAATGCAGAGATGATTTGTCTCTTTGGTTCTTCCTTGACGCAAAGACAGATCCACAAGGCACCGGTTCTACTATTGAGGTCCAAGTGGAGAATTGGAAGCATGTGTGAGGGTCTGTGTGAGCACAGAAGTCAGAGGGACTCATTCTGCTTGGGACACTGACAGCAGATTCACAGCATTTGAAGGAGGTTTTGCTAGGTGGGGAACAGAAAAGGTAATTTCAAGTCAAGGGAACAGTATATTCAGTGGCTTGGAGGTATGAACATGTACATTGTTAATGCACGATAGCGAGAAATTTGTGACTGAAGCATAAGATAAGTGTGGGGAACCGAGGAAGGTGGAGTCCCCATAAATAGGGCTTTTGGCAAAGATATGGTGCAAACCTCTTCCTGTATATTGTAAACCCAACTTAATCTCAAAGTGGGAAGGAGAGCACTGCAGTATGATTTTCATAACCACTGTTTTTAGAGAAAGGTTCACATTTCCAAATATTCAAGAGCATAACAGTTCCTTCAGTCACAGTCAGTTTTGAGCCACTGAGTTCCCCATAAGAACTCCGGAAAGGAGAGCTACTCCTTTTATAACTGGAGAGGACAAGACTGGTGATAACTTATTGTGACCTGACAGATGTCTCTAGCAGACTGGGGTGGGACTTTTGAATATTTTCTTGATGTTGCAAGGTAAGAAATGTAAAAACTCTTCAATATAAAAAAGATAAGACAAAGATTAATCCATAAACTTTTTGTTTCCTTGCTCTGATCATCCGAGTAACTTCCATGAATATGTGTGTGCTATGCCAACAGTCTGCTGGAGAATTATTTGTAGCTATTGACAAGGTTGCTGTATTTCATAATTGGAAACTTCCAATGTTAAATAAAACAACCTAATGTATGTCATAATTCATAAAGTTTCCAGGACATTCCAATCTTTCTACCTGCTACCCAATTAATGTTATCTCACGTTTAAGCAAGTGAGAAACTATGGTGAAAAAGGAGATTTACTCTGAGAATGCTCTTTGGGATAACACTAAGGCAGTTGAAAACTCCCTGGCTGGAAAAAACAATGGAGATTCTGGGAACCCCAAGACACCTCCTCACAGAACAATTTGGTGCTTTAATTTCAGGTGTAGTTCTCTGAACCTCTCGCAGAGGATGGGTTATGTCCAGTCCTGGCTCCTGATCTTTCAGAGAGGTCCTCAGACAAAGAAGTTTCTGGAACAAGAAAAAGACTTGCAATTCAACCTTTCTCCTTCAGTGATCACAAAGAAAGGTAGAGCACAATAATCATGACAGGATGGCTTAATTTTAAATTATGAAAAGAAATAGTGAAAAATAAATATAAAAATGTAATTCAATTTCTATGGAGAGAAGAAAATTAGCAACAATTTCCCACTCTGACCCCTTGTATGTTAATGGGCTCTATACTGTCCAAGAAATCACAGGGCTTCTCATTATTTTGAAAAAGGAATTTGTTATTAGCATATCAATGTATGTTCTTAACCATTTTGTGGATTTTATTTTTCAATACCCCTCTTTCATGTTCTGGAGGTTTTCTGGGACAAGGTCTCTCCATCGTGCAGGATTACACATAGCTAAATTCATTTTACATTGGATGACAAATTGCATTTGAATTTGCAGGGTTGAAAGGTCAAGGCTGTTCTCTATTAGTCAGCCAGCCTCCCTCAAAGTATCTAAGTCGTGAGAATATGTTGGAAACCCCTCCCTACCATGGCCTGCTCAAATCCTCATGAATACCAGATTCTTCACTGACTTGGATTCCTAATTACTGACTCCACCCAAAGGAAAGCATCAGGTCAGGGGATTGATAAAATAAACCACATCATGCCCAGCAGCACATTATTCACCCTGGGCAGTCCACAGTCAATGATAACCCAGATTTTGAAGATCCGTGTCTTGAACCCTAAATAAGAGATGTGTCTTGAGGGCTCTGCTCCAACCTGTCAACCAGAAAACACTATGTGAGAATCAGCTCCTTTGCCAGAGATATGACAAGAATTGTCAGGAGGGGAACAAAAACATAGTTCCATACTTCTAAACACTAAGTAACAAAGAATTTAGAAGTTGCCAGTTGTAAAATGGATTAAAAACAATGTTTTTAATCCAAGTAGCCCACAGGCCCACCAGCCTTGAGCACATACTTTGACCTAGTGGAGGTTTAGCCGTGCTAAATTTACACTAATCTGATTAAAAATGACTGACCCCAGGATGGTTGGCTCTCTTATGAGTATTCTGTTCATGTGTGTTCATGTGCTACATACAAATGTCATGCTGTACACCTACAAACACATGTAGGAGAATACCCACATCAAGTCAGACTCTGCTAATTTTAAGTTTTGTGCCCCTCACGCAGTTACTAGTCTGAATTTAATGTTGTACTATCTATAATAAAATGAGTTTTCATAGACCTTTAGTAGTGTAAAGGAGATTGTAAGTAAAATACTCAGGAAAACATTATTTCCAAGTACTTACAAGCTCTAGCTGACATACAAACAACAGAAATGCTAATTCAAGTCATTTTTACCCAGCCATTTAAGGAGGTCCCTTCAAAACCTTTACTGGGAACAAATTATATTAAGATCTGTTTCTTCAGCTAATTATTTACCACCTTCTTTTCCCTAGCCTATGGTATTGAGTGCCCTAAATTAAATAGATTCCAGAAATATCTGTTGATAATTGTATTGAAAATTAATGATAATTTGTCATCAAATATACTTTAGTTACTAAATGTATATTAAAGTAATAAAGCATTAATAAAAATTCTACAATTCAAACTTTTCACTTCATTAAGTATTTAATTAGCTATAATTTATTAGACCTTTATTTTATTAGGATGCTAAATGTTTATTTTCATTATCTTATTTTATTTTTCACCAGCCCTATGAGATCAGTGTGAATATGATATTAATATTACAGATGAGATTCAGAGAGATCAAGTAACCTGCCCCTATTTCACTCAGCAAGTGTGTGGCAGAGCTGGGGTTCACACTCAAATCCTCTTGTTCCAAACCCAGGACTTGTAACCACTATAATGTCCTGCATTGATGGCATGATTAGACTCATCTCCCATGTGTCTGAGTGGGTAGGATTTTTACTGGCCATATCTATGCCCTTCAAGGCCTGGCCTCCATGTAGTCATTTAGCAAACACTTGCCCTGCCCTCATGGACGTTTTAGAATGAGTGAAGAGTCAAGGTTAAAGGCAAAACAAAGGTACTATCTACAACAAGAAAGACTTGCTAGCAAGTTCATGAATCTGATTTTGGTATTCTTACATAAAACAAAACTCCAGATACTGCTTGCTTTTTTTGGGCTGTGAAATACTGACCAAAAGACTTAGCAGTTAGTTGTTCATTAGGCAAAAGACTTTAATTAAAATGGCATTTAATGTTGAAAACAAAAGTGCAAACATCTTATTGATTCATTTTTAAAAATGTACACTTCAGTACTTTCAAAGTAAAAGAATCTAAACTTTCTGAAAAAGGTTTCAGATGGCAGATCCTGGTAAATGGATTTTAATAGATTTTAATCCATTCTTTAGTCTTCAGGTACATTCCATATATAAAGATACTGGAAATTTAATTCTGTTCTCCCATATTTATTGATAGCCTACATATACCATTCTCTGAGTTAGATTTTTTGGAGACACTTTTCTTTAGGGAGTCATAGGTAGCAAGTCAGGCATACATGCATGCAATGAGCCTAAAGTTGAGGTTTAAGATGATGGTTATCAACATTACGTCTCATTGGCCTAAGCACTAACACACCAATATTTGCTACAAGCAGTTGAAGAGTAATAATAAAATCATGAAGCACTTTCAAGAGAGAAGCCATGGCCCAATTCAAACACCAATAGTGTACTTGAAATTTCACCCAAGTAACCTCAGCTAACATGTTTGTATTTGTCTAAACTGAAGATTAGATTTTCTCCACGTCCTAACTGACCAACCTTTCTTGCAAAGGAGCAGGTTAATTTTATCTGGGCAAGAAGTTACTGAACAAAGCCTGATGCTTTACATTTAAACTTGGAGGCACTGATATGTTTATGGGTCTTTTAAATTTCTGGTGGACGTGGTCTTCAGTGTTTCACCAAATGAGGAATGACATCTTGCTTCACAAATTAAAGTACAAGTTAAAACTACAAGGGGGGTGCTATTCAGTCTGGCACACATGCAGCAAATGATGTGCTTGGGAAACTGGATAGGCTGCTGTTCAAAAGGCTTTGTCACAGGTCAAGGAAGGATCCCCCCAAATCCCTACTTTTCTTTCAATAACCCATTATACATCTGTTTCCCAGAATGGAAAGTACAATTCATGGTCTCTGATCCAGACAGACTTGGGTTTGACTCCTGACTTTGTCATCTAGTATCTATTTGATATGGCTGAATTGTGCCCACCACCAAATTCATGGGTTAAAGACCTAACCCCCAAACCCCATAAGAATGTGCTCTTATTTGGAAATAGGGTCATTGCAGGTATAATTATGTAAGATGAGGCCATACTGGCAGAGTGGGCCCCTAATCCAATACTGCTGGTGTCCTTCTAAAAGGGAGGAAGTTTGGACATAGACACGCATACAGGGAGAACACCAGGGAAAGATGACGGCAAACATCCGGGTGATGCTTCTATAAGCCAAGGTTCAGCAAACCAGAAGCTCAGAGAAAGATATGGAATAGGCACCCCTCACAGCCCTCAGAAGGAACCCCCTCCTGACACCTTGACCTTGGGCTTCTAGCTTCCCAAAGTGTGAGACAATAAATTGCTTTTGTTTCCACCACCTAGTTTTGGTGCTTTGTCACAGCCGCCCTAGCAAACTAATACATTATATGATTCTGAGGTAGTTGCTTCATTTCAGTAAGTTCCGGCTCACTCATCTGTAGGCAGATACTCCTACCCACCCCTCTGGGTCATGGAGAGATGAAAGGTGCTTATCCCACTGTGTTTGAGGGACTCCTTATTTGTTCTCCACTTCCTATTCACTGTGAACTAAGTGGCCCAGGGCCCACGGTTGTTGGCCTTTGTTCTGTTCCCAGCGGCTGCACAGATGTTTGATTAATATTTGTTGAATGATGAAGTGAACTGTTTAAGTGAGGAAAAATATGCAAAATATCTAGCACACAGTAACAATAGTGGCTGCTTATTTTATACCAGGCATACAATTTAATCCTAATCCACACAATCTTTCTATCTAATTCTCCCAGCAACTCAATGAGTTAGGGTGCTATTTTATCACCTACATTTTACTGAAGAAGAAACTGAGACAAAAAGAGTTTATATAATTTGCCAAGAGTAGTAATTATCAGCAAGCTGAGCTTTGAACCCAGGCAACCTGGTTTCAAGTGCTAGTATCTTTTTTATTATTATTAAGGTATCATTGATATACGATCTTATGAAGGTTTCACATGAGCAACATTGTGGTTACTACATTCACCCATATTATCAAGTCCCCCCCACATACCCCATTGCAGTCACTGTCCATCAGTGTAGTAAGATGCTATAGAGTCACTATTTGTCTTCTCTGTGCTATACTTCCTTCCCGGTGCCCCGCCCTACATTATGTGTGCTAATCATAATACCCCTTAATCCCATTCTCCTTCCCTCCCCACCCCCCCCACTCCCTTTCCTTTTGATAACTGCTAGTCCCCCAAAACCGCTGTTTTGTTCCTTCAGTTTTTGCCTTGTTGTTATACTCCACAAATGAGTGAAATCATTTGGTATCAAGTGCTAGTATCTTAACAACTACACTATGCTGCTTTTTTTGGGTTGCTGTGTGTGTGTGTCTATACATACTAGTTCTCTCTTTTTACTTTCCTTCCATAATTTTTCTTTGCCATTGCAATGGTTCTGTGGTGTGTGAAATTGACTAGGCTAAAGTACAGTCATATCCAAAATTCCTTTTCTAGTTTGTTTCTAGATAGAGTGAGCTACACGAGATATTCTCGTTGAGAGTTGGAGAACAGAAGGGAACCAGTAGCCTCTTGTAACACACACACACACACACACACACACACACATTCTCCCAATTGTTCAGTGAAACCTAATCTGGAAGCTACTATGAAGGGATTTTGAAGATGTAATTAAAGTGCCTAATCATCTGACTTTAAGTTAGAGAATCTTGGGTACATCTGACATAAGCAGTTCGAAGAGAGATTATCCTGGGTGGCCTGACTTAATCAGTTTCCAGGCCTGTAAAGAGAGGTCTTCACTAGAGGAAGGGCAGAGAATGAGACTGAGTCTAGTGATGACCTCTGTCTGAGATAATCTGCAGCACCAAATGTGTACACAGGTGTGACCCATGACTTCTTTCAAGGATAACTATGTTTTCTGCTTGGTTTTGTAATGTTCACTTCAATTTGAACTCAATACCATTTATGAAGTACTTGTTAAAGTCATGTACTAAGATGGGCTTGAAATTTGTTACAAATCCTCAAAAGTATAAATATATAATATTGGAAGGAATTTTAACCAGCATCTCGCCTGATCCTTTTGCTCTGTACATCAGGGAGTTAGTTCAGGGAGTGATTTTCTTCAGGTCATGCAACCTGTTAATTATAGAACTGAATTTAAAACCCAAGTTGTCTGATTCTTAATGCTGTTTTCTTTTTACTACACCAAACCATCTCTCAGTTGTTATTCATTTTAAGAAGCAGTCTTTTAGACATTAATAACTTCATAAGCTATGATGAGGTATTTTTCAGATCATCTCATCCTTTATACTTAGAGCTAACAAATGCTTATTATCAGTAACATTGATTCACTGCTGCCCCATTGTCTTGTCAGTACATCAAGAAGTGAAGTTCAGATGTATTATCTTCATGTTTGACAATAGGACAGCAGCATATTTGTAAGCAATATTACTGAAGCATTGGGATTAAATTTAACTGTGATGAACCAAAAACCAAGGGGAAGTAATGTGATTCTCACCATCACTGGACAATCCTCCCTCCTTTGGTCTGAGATATCTTTGAGTTTGCAGGTGAGTTCATGGAAACACAGAAACAAAGCTTCCGAGATACCACTCTGATTAGGACTTCACCCCAGTTATTCCCCAAACTATTATTTCAGAGATGGAGATTGCAGTTACCTCTGCCAGGCCAGAACCATATCCGTGCCTACTCTCTGCCTGCCTCCCATGCAGCTATTAGAAATCTTGACCCCAAAAGCATATCAACTGAAACACAAAGATATCTTGTAGGAGAGCCTTGAGGGAGCAGACTCTGCCCTGAGGTTACAGAAGCTTTTGACTGGGATATGAAGGTAAGGATCAGGGGATGGTGGGGAAGGACTAAAGAGGAGAAGAAACAGAAACATTAGGAGTGAATGAGCCAAAAATTATGGACCTTTTTTATTAAAAGGCAAGGCCATGACCAAAAATGAATACTAACAGGAGTTGTAATAAAAATAATACATGAATAAACAAAATTAATATCTATCTGTTCCTTGTAGAATGTGAAAAATACACAATAGCAAGAGCCCAGAGGATAACAGAAATCACTAAGTTTACTTCTCAGAGAAAACTGTTAATGTTTATATATGTTTCCACCAGTAGTGTTTTCCCCATACATATATGTATATCTAAGACAATTTGGTACCATGCTGTAAAACTGACTTCCATATATTGTTTTCCACTTGATACTCTATTATGAGAATTTTATATCATGTCATTATATGTTCTTCAATAACATGAAGTTAGATAATGTACAGAGAATAGATTCTGGTAGGCCTACAATGGTAAGGAGCTTAAATGTGTATCCTAAGAACAGTGGAAATTCCCTGGGGGGCTTTTCTAATTGTCTGTTTTGTGGTGAATACTTTGATGAGTTTAACAAATGTACATATGTCATGTAATATATCACCACAACCAAGATATGTATTTCCATTGCTACAGAAGTTCCCCTGTGACCTTTTGTAGTCACCTTTTCCAAACTTACCTTGGCCACCATTGTGATCTGATTTCTTAGTTT
This sequence comes from Manis pentadactyla, assembly GCF_030020395.1. NCBI lineage: Eukaryota > Metazoa > Chordata > Mammalia > Pholidota > Manidae > Manis > Manis pentadactyla. The sequence goes on from NC_080021.1 coordinate 64,202,000, forward strand.
TACCTTTTCCAGAAAGTCATATAAATGAAATCCTACAGTCTGTCACCCTTTGTGTCTGGTTTTTTCCACTTAGCATAATGTTTTTCATCCATATGCTTGCATATTTGCTCATTTTGGTGGCTGAGTGGTATTGTGTGGATAGGACAGAGTTTGTTATTCACCAATTATTGGACATTTGGGTTGTTTTCAAGTCTTGTTTATTATGACTAAAGCTGCCATAACACTCACATTTTTGTGTGAATTTATGGTCTCATTTGTCTTGGATAAATAGTACTGGGATTACCTATGTACACTATAAGAATGTTTTAACTTTGAGAGGCTTAAAGATGGAGGTGTGAGAGATGACACAGAAACCTCCTCCCAAAACCGCATATAATATGAAAATATAGAACTAATCCTGAAAGAGCAACAGGGAAGAAGGCTGTAGCAGACTGCCTACACCTGGGGAAAAAAGCAGACCTCAAGGAAAAGGGTAAAGTACCAAAGCTGTGATCCAGAGGGATGCAATGCAAGCCCTTCCCCCACCCCAGCTTACCAGCGGGAGGAAGAGAAACAGAGCTGGGAGTGGGTGGAGGCTTAGGACTTCTGAACACCCAGCCCTTGAGATCTGCTCTGGGAGCACGAGCCTACATACATGGTGCTCTAGAGATTAGTGGGGTTGGGAAAATAAGACAGGTGGAATACTTGGAGAGACTGAGATCTAGCCACTTGTGGAAAACAAGTACCCACAATTGGCCACTCTGGGAAAAAAGAAAGATGGGCAGTCTGAGAGACTTCCTAACAGCGAGAGGGCTGCTAAAGGGGCAAGGATTGCACAGAGCTTCCTCTTCAGGAGAAAGGACAGAAATATTGGGAGTGAATGAGTGACCCAGGTGTACAAAGTTGTCTGGGCACACTCTGCCCAGCAGGTTGAGAACTTTCAGGAGCTTTAGGTGCTCCATCCCCCTAGCTGGCAAAGCAGCTCCAAGGCCGCAATAAACGGCCTTTTGCTCCTTCCTCCCAGCTGGCACCGGCTCACAAACCAGCTGCCCTGGCCATTCTGCTAGGCCAGCCAGAGGGCAGCCACGTCTACAGCATCGACAAGTGCATAGCATAGAGGCTTCTCCCTGTGTGCTAAGCCCACTGGCCTTGGCAGTGGAGGCAGGCACTGCAGCCAGGAAGCAGGAAAGAGCTCTTTCCTCCCTGCAGGTACCAGCACCACTCACCTGGGACTCCTGCCATTGCTCCAGGGGCCAAGCAGCTCCAGAGAGTAGAGCTTCTGGGCACTAGAGGGTGCCACCCACGAATATGAAACATCAAAGGAACCTGGTTCAAACCAAAATCCCACAAACCTGAACTCATCAATCTTTATGAAAGAGATTACAAAATAAAAATCGTAAACATGCTCACAGAGCTACAGAAAAATATTCAAGGACTCAAGGAGGAATTCAAGAATGAGATACAAACTTTGAAAAATACAGTATCTGAAATGAAACATACAGTGGAGGGATTTAAAAGCAGAATTAGATGAAGTAGAGGACAGGAATACAAAGACTCTGAGGCACAGAGAGAAAAAAGGATCAATAGGAACGAAAGAATATTGAGAACTGTGTGACCAATCCAAATGGAACAATATTCACATTATAGGGTACCAGAAGAAGAAGAGAGAGAAAAAGGGATAGAAAGTGTCTTTGAGGAGGTAATTGCTGAGAACGTCCCCAGTCTGGGGAAGGAGATTGTCTCTCAGGTCATGGAGGTGAGCAGATCTCCCAACACAAGGGACCCAAGGAAGACAACACCAAGATGTATAATAATTAAAATGGCAAAGAACAAGGATAAGGACAGAGTACTAAAAGCAGCCCAAGAGAGAAAAAGATCACATACGAAGGAAAACCCATCAGGCTATCCTCAGGCTTCTCAAGAGAAACCTTACAGGCCAGAAGGGAGTGGCATGATATATTTAATGCAATGAACAGAAGGGCATCGAATGAAGAACACTATACCCAGCAAGATTATCATTTAAATTTGAAGGAAGGATTAAACAATTTCCAGATAAGCAAAAGTTGAAAGAATTAACCTTCTACAAACCATCTCTACAGTGTATTTTGGAGGGACTGCAATAGATGGAAGTGTTCCTAAGACTAAACAGCTGTCTGCTGGAGTCCAGCTCCAGTGGTGGACGGGGGTGGGGGGGCGGTGCGGTGAAGCCCAAAAGGATGAGATGGAGTCAGTGCACAGAGAGACAGGACACAGAGTCAGATGGAGGTGGTCTCTTGACAAAGTGCTGATGACAGCTTTATTTATACCATTTTGCACAAGGATATGATTATTTTTTATTGTTCTGTTGAATAATTGGTATAGGCAGTTGATTAATAGGTATAGTCAAGCTTTTTTCTTTCTTTTTCTTTCTAATCTAATCATGGTTGGTCAAGTGTTAGACAGGTGATCTTTTTCTGTTCCTTGACCGAAACTTTTCCTAGCAACATGTACTCTATTGTGTTTCTTGTTTCTATGCAAAGCGGTTTCTAAGTAATGCATGTGGCCACAGAAATGTGCAGCATGTAGCAGTAACTATGGAGTCTATCAGCTCAGGGTGAAATACAGGTCACTCACTACCACAGTTAGCTAGGCAGGTATCATCATCTATATTTCTAATGCAATAGGTACATTTTATCCCCTTATAATATTTATTCTATCATAGGTAGATGCAAGATAAAGATAGAAAGCATGATTTAGAACTGTAAGAAGGCAAGTGTAGATGATCAGGTTTGTGCCTATAGACTAGGTATTAATCCAAGCCAAACAAGGGCAACAAAACATCCACGGATGTAGACAATTTCTCTCAAAACTGGGGGGGGGTGAGGTTCTAAGCCTCACCTCTGTTGGCCACCATTTTCTCACCTGATGGCCCCCCTGCGACTGTGCCTGTTTTAGGTTGTTCCTCCCTTGAGGAATCTTACCCGTCTCTGGCTAACCAGCCATCTTCCGGGGCCATTCAGGGAGATGTAAAGCTGGTAAGTGAGAGAGAAGTAATATTCTTTGTAAAGGTTAGTTTTTCACTTTGCAGATTTATGCTCTGTGGCTTCTATGCCCAGCACTTGTCTTGAAGAATCTTTACCACTTGGAAGAATTACAGTACTTGGTAATTTCACGTATGAGGTACAAATTCTAGTAAAAGGTCTGTAATTAGGAAGGAAGAAGAAAAGCTATAGAAGTAGCAGAGGGAAGAGAACATGAGAAGATTGATTAAGTGTCAGACAGGGTTATTCCATTCAGTATTCCCGTATAGCTCTATTTCTCTAATTTTCCTATAAAACTCTTCATCACTAATTTCACTAGCATTACAAACAAGGGGAGCATTCCTACTTAGGTGGAGATGGGGTGGCCAGTGTTTGACTAACTGACTGCAGGTTTTGGTATTCTATGCCAAGATCACCATTTGGCCCCTGCGTGTTCTATTCTTCAGGAGCACTGTCCTGAAAAGCTTTTGGGAAGTTTATGTTCTCATCCTTTCCACACTGCTCAGCAAAGGTTAGCTTAGCTCTTGGCAATAATGCAAGCAAAAAACAAAACCAATAGTATAATGGAGAAAAACAAAATCAAGGTGGGTAATAGAGGGAGCCAGCTGCGAAGGCCCCTGCTTTGCAGGGGTCTTCCTCCAGCCTGAGCTTTGCTACACAGCTTGAGTAGCATGGCTCCCACCAGCTGTCAAAAAAAGAAAATAAAGCCACAGTAAAGAAAGTAGACTAATTAATTACTAAGCAAATGCAAAATTAAATCAACTACCCCCAAAGTCAATCAAGAGATAGACAAAGAGTACAGAATATGATACCTAATATATAATTTTGGCAGAGGAAGAAAAAGGAGGGGAAAAAAAAGAACCTTTAGGTTGTGTTTGTAATAGCATACTAAGTGAGTTAAGTTAGACTCTTAGATAGTAAGGAAGTTAAACTTGAACCTTTAGTAACCATGAATCTAAGGCCTGCAATGGCAATAAGTACATACCTATCAATAATCACCCTAAATGTAAATGGTCTGAATGCACCAATCAGAAGACATAGAGTCACTGAATGGATAAAAAAACAAGACCCATCTATATGCTGCCCACAAGAGACTCACTTCAAACCCAAAGACATACACAGAGTGAAAGTGAAGGGATGGGAAAAGATATTTCATGCAAACAATAGGGAGAAAAAAGCAAGAGTTGCAGTACTTGTATCAGACAAAATAGACTTCAAAACGAAGAAAGTCGCAAGAGACAAAGAACATTACATAATGATAAAGGGGTCAGTCGAACAAAAGGATATAACTATTACAAATATCTATGCACCCAAAATGGGAGCACCTAAATATGTGAAACAAATACTAACAGAATTAAAGGGGGAAATAGAATGCAAAGCATTCATTTTAGGAGACTTCAACACACACTCACTCCAAAGAACAGATCCACCAGACGGAAAATAAGTAAGGACACAGAGGCACTGAACAACACAATATGACACATGGACCTAATAGACATCTATAGAACTCTGTACCCAAAAGCCACAGGATACACATTCTTCTCAAGTGCACATGGAACATTTTCAAGAATAGATCATATACTAGGCCACAAAAACAGTCTCAGTAAATTCAAAAGCATTTAAATTGTGCCAATGAGCCTCTCAGACTACAAAGGTATGAAACTAGAAATGAATTATGCAAAGAAAACACAAAAGTCCACAAACACATGGAGGCTTAATAATATGCTCCTAAATAATCAATGGATCAATGATCAAATAAAAACAGAGATCAAGCAATATATGGAGACAAATGACAACAATAACTCAACACCACAAAATCTGTGGGGCTCAGAGAAGGCTGTGCTAAGAGGTAAGTATATTGCAATATAGGCTTACCTCAGGAAAGAAGAACAATCCCATATGAATAGCATAAACTCACAATTAATGAAACTAGAAAAAGAAGAACAAATGAGGCCCGAAGTCAGTAGAAGAAGGGACATAATTAAGATTAGAGCAGAAATAAATAAAATTGAGAGGAATAATACAAAGAATCAATGAAAGCAGGAACTGGTTCTTCAAGAAAATAAACAAAATAGACAAACCTCCAGCCAGAGTTATCAAGAAAAAAAGAGAGTCTACACACATAAACAAAATCAGAAATGAGAAAGGAAAAATCACTATGGACACCACAGAAATATAAGAATTATGAGAAAATACTATGAAAAATTATATGCAAACAAATTGGATAACCTAGAAGAAAGGACAACTTTCTAGAAAAGTACAACCTTCCAAGACTGACCCAGGAAGAAACAGAAAACCTGAACAAACCAATTACCAGCAATGAAATCGAATTGGTAATCAAAAACTACCTAAGAACAAAATGCCTGGGCCAGATGGCTTCACCACTGAATTTTATCAAACATTTAGTGAAGACTTAATACCCATCCTCATTAAAGTTTTCCAAAAAGTAGAAGAGGAAGGGATACCTCCAAACTCATTGTATGATACCAGCATCACTCTAATACCAAAACCAGGCAAAGACACCACACAAAAAAAGAAAATTACAGACCAATATTCCTGATGAACATACATGCAAAAATACTCAACAAAATATTAGCAAACTAAATTCAAAAATACATCAAAAAGATCATCCATCAAGACCAAGTAGCATTTATTCCAGGGATGCAAGGATGGTACAATATTCGAAAATACATCAACATTATACACCACATCAACAAAAAGAAGGACAAAAACCACATGATCAACTCCATAGATGCTGAGAAAGCATTTGACAAAATTCAACATCCACTCATGATAAAAACTCTCAACAAAAGGGGTATAGAGGGCAAGTATCTCAATGTAATAAAGGTCATACATGACAAACCCACAGGCAACATCATACTTAACAATGAGAAGCTGAAAGCTTTTCCTTTAAGATTGGGAACAAGACAAGAATGCCCACTCTCCCCACTTTTATTCAACATAGTTCTGGAGGTCCTAGCCATGGAAATCAGACAACACAAAGAAATAAAAGGCATCCAGATTGGTAAGGGAGAAGTTAAACTGTCATTGTTTATAGATGACATGATATTGTACATAAAAACCCTAAAGAATCCACCCCAAAACTACTAGAATTTCTGAATTCAGCAAAGTTGCAGGATACAAAATTAGTACACAGAAATCTGTTGCATTCCTATACACTAATGATGAACTAGCAGAAAGAGAAATTAGGAAAACAATTCCATTCACAATTGGATCAAAAAGAATAAAATACCTAGGATTAAACCTAACCAAGGAAGTGAAAGACCTATACCCTGAAAACTACAAGACATTCATGAGAGAAATTAAAGAAGATACCAATAAATGGAAATACATCCTGTGCTCATGGATAGGAAGGATTAATATTGTCAAAATGGCCATCCTGCCTAAAACAGTCTACAGATTCAATCCAATCCCTATCAAAATACCAATGGCATTCTTCAACAAACTAGAGCAAATAGTTCTAAAATTCATATGAAACCATAAAAGACCCTGAATAGCCAAAGCAATCCTGAGAAGGAAGAATAAAGCTAGGGGGATTATGCTCCTCGACTTCAAGCTCTACCACAAAGCCACAGTAATCAAGACAATTTGGTACTGACACAAGAGTAAACTCATAGATCAATGGAACAGATTAGAGAGCCCAGATATATACTCAAGCATATATGGTCAATTAATAGATGATAAAGGGGCCATGGATATATAATGGGGAAATGACAGCCTCTTCAACAGCTGATGTTGGCAAAACTGGACAGCTACATGTAAGAGAATGAAACTGCATTATTGTCTAACTCCATACACAAAAGTAAACTTGAAATGGATCAAAGACCTGAATGTAAGTCATGAAACTATAAAACTATTGGAAAAAACATAGGCAATATCTCTTGAATATAAACATGAGCAACTTTTTCCTGAATACATCTCCTTGGGCAAGGAAACAAAAGCAAAAATGAACAAATGGGACTACATCAACCTAAAAAGCTTCTGTATAGCAAAGGACACCATCAGGAGAACAAAAAGGCATCCTACAGTATGGGAGAATATATTCGTAAATGACATATCTGACAAGGGGTTAACATCCAAAATATATAAAGAACTCACACACCTCAACACACAAAAAACAAATAATCCAATTAAAAAATGGGTGGAGGAGATGAACAGACAATTCTCCAAAGAAGAAATTCAGATGGCCAACAGCCGCATGAAGAGATGCTCCACATCACTAATCATCAGGGAAATGCAAGTTAAAACCGCAATGAGATATCACCTCATACCAGTTAGGAAGGCCAACATCAAAAAGACTAGGAACAACAAATGCTTGCAAGGATGTGGTGAAAGGGGAACCCTTCTACACTGCTGGTAGGAATTTTGAAATTTTGAAATTTCAGTGTTTTTTCTTCAATTCATAAATATATGCCTCTCCATTTGTTTATGTATTTTAATATTTCAACAGTAGTTTGTAGTTTTAAAGTTATATGTTCTACACATTTTGTCATATTTATCATTAAATATTTTATTTTTTTGGATGCTAGTGTAAATGTTTGTTGTTATCTACATTATTGAATGCTCACCCCAACTAATGTAATTACTATCTGTCAACATAAAGATGTTACAGAATTATTGATTACATTCTCTATGCTGTACGTTCATCCCCATGACTAATTTATATTGTGATTGAGATTTTGTGCCTCTTTATCCCCTCCACCTATTCTAATTTCTGATAATTCATTTCTGAGTGTAGAAATAAAGTTGATTTTTGCATGTGATCCTCTGCAACATTGCTAAACTCAGCTTTTTTTTTTGGTAAAATCCATGTTTTCTGCAAATGAAGAGTTTTACTTCTTCCTTATCAATCTTTATACCTTTTATGGCTTCTCCTATCACACTAGGTGCAGTGCAATGGTGAAAAGAAATGGTGAGAGGGGACATTCTTGCTTTGTTCCTAACTTTAGGGCAAAGAATTCAGTTTTTCATCATTAATTTTGATGTTAGCTGTTTATCTTTCATTGATACTCTTTATTAGAATGAGGACGTTCCCTTCAACTCCTGGATTATTGAGAGTTTTTCTCAGGAATGAGTGTTGGATTTTGTCAAATGCTCTGGATTTCATATTTTGTGTGTGTGTGTGTGTGTGTGGTGTGTCTGAGTGTAATAAACCTTTAGGAATAAACCTTAGTTGATCACGACATATTATCCTTTTTACATATTTTTGGATTTGATTTGCTTAAAAATCATGAGGGATATTGATAATGTAGTTTTCTTTTCTTGTAATGACTGTCTAAGTTGGTATTGGTAATTCTGGCTTCATAAAATGGTTTGGGAAATATTCTTTCCACTCACATTTTCAACAAGAGCTTGTGTATAGTTGGTATTATTTCTTTCTTAAATGTTTGGTGGATTTTACTAATGAAGTCCCTAGTCTGTTGTTTCTTTTGTGTGCAGGTTTTAAATTAAAATTTCCAATTATTTCATAGATGTAGGACTATTCTAGTTTTCTAATTCTTGTGTAAGTTTTGTAGTTCGTGATTTCAAGGGTTTTAAGTTATCAGGCCTTTTGATACATAGTTCATAATACTCCATTTTCATCTTTTAAATATCTGGAAGATCTATAGTGATCTTCCCTCTTTCCTTTCAGATATTGGTAGTTTCTGCCTCCTCTTTTTTTTTCTTTATCAGACTTGCTCAAGGTTTATCAATTTTATTGATCTCAGAAAGCCAGCTATTGGTTGCACTGATGATCTTTATTGGTTTTTAGTTTACTTGCCATATGCTCTTATTCTTAGATTCTTTCCTTCTGCTTGCTCAAGTTTCATTTGCTCTTCTTGCTCAAGTTTCTTAAAGTTGAAACTTACATTATTGATTTGAAGTTTTTATTTTCTAATATAAGAATTTAATGTTATAAATTTCCTTGTAAGAACTGCTTTAGCTGCATCCACTAATTTTGGTATGTTTTCTTTTTCATCTAAGAATATTTTCTAATATCTCTCATGAATTCCTCTTTTAAGGATTTCATTTCTAATATCTCTCATGAATCCCACTTTTAAGGGATTATTTAGAGGGATAGTGCTTAATATATTTAGTGATTTTTCTAGATATGTTTGTGATATTGTTTTCTCTAGTTTTAATCTGTTGTGGTCAGAGAACAAACTTTTATATGATTTTAATTTTTAAAAACTTGTTGAGGTTTTCTTTTAATGACTCAGAATATGGTCTGTTTTGGCAAATGCTTCATAAGCATGTCAACTGTATTCAGCTGTTGGCTAAAGTTCTCTGTAAATGTCATGTAGGTCAGTTTGTTTAATGTACTGGTCACTATGTCTTACTGATTTTCTGTCTACTTGTTCTGTCAATTGTTGAGAAAGGAGTGTCAAAATCTCCAATTGTAATTTGTCTTTAACTTTTTATTTTTGTTCAATCAATTTATGCTTCGTGTATTTTGAGGCTCTGTTAGGGGCATGCATGTGTAGGATCTTTATGTCTTTTTGATGAATTGACCACTTTCAATTGGGTTCAGGGTCTTTCACTGATGCCAAGCAGAAGTCAGCCATTGCTGGGGTGGGGATGGGGGAAAGTTTCTTGTAGTTACAGACAGGGGTATCTTACTGGAACTTTATCAAGGTCTGCAGTCTTGTCCTCTTTAAGTGTTTGCCTCTCCTGCACTCCCTGGGAGACAGACACTCCCTGGTCTGATGGGTCCTGGCTGCACTACACAGATTCCTACTTTGGTCATTATGTAATGTCTCCCATTGTCCCTGGTAGTACTCTTCTTTTCCTCTAGAAATCCAGTTTGTCTGATATTAATGTAACAACTTCTGCTTTACATTGAATAGTAATTTCATGGTATATCTTCCCCCCACCCATCCTTTCTCTTTTAAACAGTTTGTGTCCCTCTATTTTTAAAGTGGGTTTCCTACAGATGGTGTATAACTGGGTCTTGTTTTTTAATCCAATCTGACAATCTGAGCCTTTTAGTTTAACTTCAGCTATACATGTATCACTAAAAGGATCTCTCTGGTCTATTGCTCATTCCCCAGTCATTCTCATGTGCACTGGCTAGAAGCCAGTGGTAAAGAGCTTGCAAGTGAGTACAACTTCCCTTGTGTCTGGTGAGCCTACCTATTCCAGACTGGCATGCTGGCCCACATTGGCTTTTAAGAATGTGTCAAAATTTTAGATAATTTCTTTCCACCCACTTGTATGATAGCCATTTCTTCCTTCCTTGCTCTATCAAAGGTAAAACAATATTTGTGTCCCATTTCTCCTCACACGGCCTGTCACTCTGGAGTTCAGTTTACTTGGTTGCCTTGTGACCTCAGCACTTTGATAAGTTCAAGAAAAGCTATGGTTTTGTAGATTATCTGCCATTTTCTCACTGTTGGGGGAGCTATGTTCTCTGTGGCTTTCTACCTCCTAAGAGGAAGCAAAAACCTCCTGGAGGGTTTTAAGCAGCAGAGAGATATTATCTGATTTACATTTTTGAAAGTTCCCTTTGGCTGCTTTGCAGAGATGCATTTTAGGGGTGTAAGAGTGGAAGTGTAGACTGTTGAGGAGACTAGCTGTGCAGTTTAGTCAGGAGGTAATTGTGGCCTGGACTAGGGTGGTGCCAGAGGAGAAGGGAGACTTGGAATGTATTTTAGAAGTTAACTAGGAGGTTTTGATGATGGACTGGAGGAGGGGAATGAGGGAAAGGGAGGACTCAAGGATGACTCCTAGGCTTAGTTTAACAAGGGAATAAATGTTGGTGCCACTTAGTGATAGGAAAACAAATCTGGGGGAAAGTCAGAAGTTCTACGTTGGACATCAGCATAGACTCAAGTTCTAGGTCAAGCAGAGGTATCAAGTCAGAAGTTGGATACTCAAGTCCAAAGCTCAGAAGAGCATTCTGACCTGACAGTTTACCTGTGAGAGTTAACAGTGTACAAATGACATCTAAGGTCTTCAGACTGGATAGGGTTACCTAAGAAAAGGATGTAAATAGAAGAGGTCACCCATTTGACACAGGATGGAGGAGGACAGAGCCTAAAGGAGACAGAGAAGCAGTGGGCAAGGACACAGCGGATTTTAATGATCCCTAGAAGGAAGATTTTAATCTAGTTTTGGTAGGAATCCGCAAGTCACAAAAATACTGTATTTCATTGAAGAAAAGCTTGAGGTAATAGAATTCTATTAACTCTTTTGATTTAGGTAAATAAAACTGCTAATTGCTTCTGGAATTTTGGGTCCAAGGTCTTTCACTGATGCCAAGCAGAAGTCAGCCATTGCTGGGGTGGGGATGGGGGACTCAGTAATAAAGTTTCTTGTAGTTACAGACAGGGGTATCTTACTGGAACTTTATCAAGGTCTGCAGTCTTGTCCTCTTTAAGCGTTTGCCTGTCCTGCACTCCCTTGAAGGAAGACACTCCCTGGTCTAATGGGTCCTGGCTGCACTACACAGATTCCTTCTTTGTTCTTTTCATGTGTTATTGTGAAATCTACTGGTTCTTCAAAGGAGACATGCTCTATTGAGTAACAGAAATGTGGCGAAAGGAACATACTAATGAGACTGATTAGCTGCTTTTATTGGTTTGACCTTTCTACTTAACCCTGAGAATGTGCTGTTTTGGGTTTTAAAAATAAATCATAAATCTCACATTTCTTTCATTTGGCCTCTGAATCACATACAGACTTACACCATGCAACAGTGTTTAGAAAGGAAAAAATATTAGTGTGACTTCGGATTTTTTTTCGGGCAGTTAAAAACAATATTATGCCCCGCTCAAACTGCCTGACTGACAGGATGACAAGACAAGCTACATGGAGCAGGGTGAGTTTTTTCTGAGAGCACCAAGCACCATTAATTCTACTTCTGTGCCCTAGCAGCTAGAATAGGCCGCCGTTTTAGCATACACCTAGCATACTGCAGTCTGATCCCAGCACCTGTGAAGAAGCGCTTTAGAAATGAGTTCTGTTGGACTACAAAGCACTACTCAGTTCCTCAGTGATCATTTTTGTCCTCCTTTTAGACAAGCAAATTTGAAATTATCTTGATTGTATCCCTCCCCTTGGCACCTAGAATGTCATTTTTTCAGATAACTATTTTTAGTTAGTTTGAGCATCTCTGTCACCTCATGCCATCTTAAGGACCTTGGTTCTCTTTGCTAACCCCAGAGACTGGGCCACCATGCCAACCCCGTGGTGGGTGGCCCCCACACCAGCAATATCCCAAGATGGCCCTTATGCCCACCCCACACTTCCCTCGCTGCTCCCTGCTCAGGAAGGGGAGCCACTGATGGGCCCGCAGGAGCCCAGCATTCACAGTGGAGTCCCGGGACCATGCTGGGAGGCATTTTCCATTGTTCCTCTTCTACAAAATCAAGATGCTGTGCTCATTCTTTCTGTGCACTGCCTTTCTTAGTGTTTTATTTTATTTCTTTTGGCTTCTTTTCTGTTATTTTTCCTTAATCTCAGAGAAGAATATAAATATTTAGAAGCAAGCTGTGATTACTAGCAAGGTATTATCACCTGATTCTGCTTCTAGCACGTTAGCTGAAGATGATTAATATGAAGGTAATATGACTTTAAAAGAAAAGAGTGATTTGTTTTTTATGGAACACAGATGTCCAGATTGTTGGGGCTGGGGAGAGGTGGGGAGGGGCAATTTCCCTGCCGCATCTCTGAAGAGCAACTTGAGCACTGTGGAAACCTAATGCTCTCCCCAAAGGTGTGCAAATTCTCCTGGGGAGGCAGAAAAAGGCTCTTTCTCATGGAAACTTATGACTCCACATTTCTGATTCTCCTGAACTAGTTCAGGTTGAGGGTCATCTTGCCATTTGTCAGGTGTTATTTTTGTTCTGTGCTATGATAACTCAGACATGGAACTTAGCCCCTTCCTTTGGTTCACACACATGCACATATATACACATACCTGCACAAATATGCATAAAACCACATGAACAAGTGTGGGTAAAATTGAAGGATTTCCAGAATCTCTCTTCTGGCTTTAGTGCATTTCCATATTAACAGGCATTCCTAAGGGGTGGAGATAAGTAGTTCGTATCCATATCAGTGGGTAATTACCTGGGCAGCCGAGGGCTTATCTGAACCTGAGAGGCTTGGGGGGAGGTCTCGCTTGCTTCTGCCAGAGCAGGAGAGAAACGGCCCCAGGTGGCAGTTTGTGAGCAGTAAAGGGGTTTTAAACTTTATTTCTCCCTTTGACTGAATTCAATTTTAGAGGTATTTTGCCCTCGGATTTCCTCTCCCTGGAGTTACAACAAGGCCTGTGGGTGAGTTGCAGAGTGAATGTGCTGGAGCAAACGGAGTGGAGATGCACTTAACAGCCACACAATCTCACATTTAATATTAGACACCCAAGTTGTATTAGTCAGGGTTCTCCAGAGAAAACAGAACCAGTAGGATGCATATATATATAATATATAATATATAATATATAATATAATATATATATATATATATATGTATCTATCTATCTATATAGAGAAAGATTTATTTTGAGGGATTGGCTTATGTAATTATGGAGGCTGGCAGTTTAAGTCTGGTGGCCGTCAGACTGGTGACCCAGAAAGAGCTGTTGCTGCAGTTCAAAGACAAAGGCCACCTGCTGGCAAAATTCCCTCTTGCTGGGGATGGGTGGGGAGGAGGTTGGTCCTTTGCTCTATTTAGATCTTCAACTGACTGAATGTTGCTTTACTCAAAGTTCACTGATTTTAATGTTGATCTATGCAAAACCCCATCACAGAAATATCCAGAGTAATGTTTGACCGCGTATCAGGGAACCCACGGCCAGCCAAGTTAACACATAAAATTAACTATCTGTCCAGTATTCAAAAGTCTCTTCCTGGGGCACTGCGTTGCTCAGCAATCCCAGTCTCCCTGCCCCCACCCCCATCACCTGCTTATTTCTAACACTGTGAGGTTTGGGTACTTCATTTACTGGGTTCAATCTTTAAGGTCTCCTCTTCCATCCCAAAATGGCTTATGAACTTGTTTTCCTGAACAAAAATAGTTTCGTCCCTAAGCTTGCTGGGGCCAGCTATTAAGATCATCATTTTCCTCACTCTGTTACCTTTATAAAAATATGCTCTTAATGTAGTGGCAATTTAAAACATCCTTCAGGATGTTCTGTTTAAAGAAACTGAACAATCACTTGCATTTTTAAAAATTGTAATAATTTATAATTTAAAAGGACTAATTGGAAAGAGTTTATTAAAAAGGAAAATTCCCTTGTGCATTTGAAATATGATTGCATGTAGTTGGGTTTCCCTGCAATCTCTCAGGACACATTGATAACAAAAATGCAGGCACAATTACAATTTGCCTTTTATCAAGCAAGAGCTCAAAATAGGCAGCCTAGAAGGCTGAAATGCCATGTTGTACTTTGCTTCTGCCTTGGGTCATTTCTACCTTATGCCCACAGCTAAAAATACCTCATTCTTTCCCAACCCTACAGTGGCCAAAAATAGTAAGAATTTTTTATCGACAGTTTTATTGTTACTGTTATTATTAGCATGTATTTATTAAGACAATAACAACTGACATTTTTGAGTGAGTGCTCTGTGCCAGGGTCCTGTGTTAAGTACAATATATGCTTTATCTCACTGATTTTTATAAATCACTCATTAGATCCTCTTATCAGATTCAGTTTATAATCATGAGGAAGTGGAGATTTGACTGCTGTTCACAAGGCCGCACATCTGTTTAAACCCGAAGCTGGGATTTGCATCCCAGATTATTTGACTCCAGACTTCTCCTGGAGTCACTCTCTCAGCCAATATGACAGTGCACCAGGCTGTGCGGCCACTCTGCAGGACCCTCAGACAGCGAAACCTGCTGGCTTCCTAAAATCTGAGCGATTCCATCACATTACATACTGAGTTACTTCATAGCATTTTACTGCCAAATTAAGGACCCCTTTTTTCTCAATTATTTCCTACAAATCAATTTTTAGTGTCTAGGAGGTAGGCCCTGGGGGGACTCATCTTCTTAAGGCTCTGCCCTCATGTAACAAAATTCTGGCTCATTCTTTAGTGGTGGGAGCCAATGTTGGTGTCATCATGGCACTGTTATATGGCAAAGGCTGAGGTGTCATTCTTCAAGACTGCCACCTGCTCTGATGTGTCAGGAGGTGTTATCTGTCTGGTTCTGAGTGACTTTTAGAAGAGGATTCTTGGACAACACCCTGAGAAGTTATTCCAGCACTTTAGAACTATCAAAGTCAGGAAACTTAGAACAATGTGAGAATGACAGGAAGAACATCCTGAATCTCACCCTGGTGGGACTGGAAATGATATCCGTAACATCCAGGAGGAAAATGGCAATTACATTTGCTATCTCTTATCACCCATACAGTGAGGGGCCCACACTGATTCAGCCGGAATGCTACCCAGCTTCTCCTGAGCTCTTGGGAGGCCAAGAGGAAGTGTTTGTTTAGTGAGCTGCACAGAAAGTATCTAGGCTGGAAGTGAGTGAACCCATGAAAGGAACTGGGAGCAGCCCTTCACTACCCAGGGCTCGGGACCTGAACACACAGGATCTATAAGGTGGTTAGCAGCAGATCCTACCAAGGAGCAGATGCAGCCAGAGAAGTGCAGAACACTTTGTAGGTTAAGACAGCCTCAACTCAGCACTTAGGAGACTGCCCAAGTGCAAGCAGCACCCAAGACCGCTGCGGCTACCCTGAAGCTGTAGCGGACCCTCCTGCCCAAGGGTGCAGTGAGACCATGAGGGCCCAGGTGGAGAGTGCCAGCCCCTCTCCACACTGATGTTAGTAGGGGAGGCTAAAGGCCGGCCATGTGCGTGTAGCTTACATTGTTAAATTTGGTCTTAATCATTTGTTTTCCTTCTTATGCAAGTAATGCATGTATGTGTGTGTGTGTATATATATACATATATATACACACACACATATATGTGCATATATATTCAATATATAATATTATCAAGTATATACAGTGATTATGAAGGAGAAAAAGAAGAGATGGAGGGAGGAAGGGTGGAAGGGAAGAAGGAAGGAAAAAGAGAAGGAAAAGTTAAGCAAAAAGAAAGGGATGCCATTGGGAGAGACTGGGTGAAGGCCACATGGGATGTCTCAGTACTTGCTTTGCAACTTCCTCTGAGTTGATACTCATTTCCAAACAAAAATAAAAGAAGAAGGAAATCCTATAATTCCACGCCTCAGAAATCATCACCATTACTATTATAGCGAGTGTCTTTGGGTACATGCGTATCTGTATAATTTATTGTAACTAACAAAGCATAATGAATGAGAGTTAATCATTGAGTAGGAATAAGTTATTCTCAACTGTTTTGCCTCTTTGTATCATGTCCACAATTCCGCCATGTAAGGCTAAATGTAGCTCTGGATTGAGAGGACTCTAACTGATATTTGGTAAGGATTCTGTTGCGTCAGATGGCAAAACCGCTATAAGCCACCCCCTTATATAATTCCATCTTAAAATGCTTATTTCTTTCTGCATGTACTCTCTGTCTCAGTTTCCCCCAGAAAATATCCCTGCACTAAAGGTTTCAGAAGCACGCCATTCGGGGAGGAAACAGTTCTTGTACAAATGTGACAAGTACAACCAAAGAAGAATGGCATAGCAAAGACAATAGGCTGTAGAAAGAGATTGAAAAGAAATCTATACACTGAACACACAAGATGAAAAGGAAGATGTGGTAAGGGTGTGTGGTGTGGTACAGACATAAAAAGTAAGCCCAGTATTACGGGCTTGACATCTGAACCCAGAAGGCCTCGGATGGCCTCACCATGAGTTCTCCTCCTCACTTTGCTCCAGGGGCTGAGGCGCCTTAGCCCACAACCCTCCCCAGCACAGGGCCAGGCACAGTGCCTGCTTATCCCTGAGCGTTGGGCTGCAGGCTCCTCCCATGCCAGCCCACGGATTTATTCAAACAAGCCAAACACATCCTCCTTTGGGGACGAGGCACCCCCAGCCTCTTGGTACCACAAACACCGCCTCCATGGCCCTGCTGGTCTCTCTGTTCCTGAGTGCACAGCCTGTGTGCCTCTGGTGGTGTGAGGAGGCCTCCTGCCTTGGGCTGTGTGCACATGTGACTAATAGGCTTTGCCCATCTCATCTGTCCCCACCGCTGTGGAGTGCTTGGCCATCCCCCAGAGCCCAGGGTGGGTCTCCCTCCTCCACCAACTGGGTGAAGAGGAGGCGATCAAAACAGGGTGGGGTACTGTGTCCTCGGTGGGAGCCTGGCCATCCAAGGAGCTGGGACCCTCGGGCAAAGTGCTTCATCTCCTGTGTCTTCTGTTTGTGTAGGCCAGTCATAAAGTAGAAGCTGTTAGGGCTGGTTGAGTCACTTCTGTTTGCTCGGTTTACTTACGTTTCCTCCTGTTGTGGAGTCAAGGTCCACAGACCCAGGGGTTGCCTTTCTGGGGCTGCTGGCCAGTGTGGGAAGGACCACCCCTACCAGGCTAGCCCTTGGCTGCAAAGGTGGGCACCTCTCCAGGGCTGGGGAATAGCTGCGCTGCCAAACTCAGGGCGACAACAGGTACATCAAGACCCCAGGAGGAAGGAAGCTCATTATTTCTGAGCAGTGCTATTTTCTTGTTAGTGAAGTTTTTCCACATTAAATGTGTAAAAGGACATAATCACAAGCACGCTTTCGAGTTCTAGGCATATTTGAGTAATTCAGAACAGGCATTTATATCCAAAGGGGCAAATAAAAGGAAAGGCTAGGAAAACAACCTACTGAGATTATCTTTCCTAAAAGAATGAGAATAAATAACTTCATTAAAGAAGATAGTGTCCTCAGCTATGTTCGGGATCATTATTCTTATCTGTTCTTTCAAAGATCTTTATACTTTCTCGGGGATGGGGGCTCTCTATTTGATTGTTCACAATCATCACACAAGGCGTAGAAGGAACTTAATATTTTTTGTAGATGGGAGGAGGTAACACAGCCATTACTATTAGCAGATAAGTTAATAGTGTAACCAGGAGTCAGGTGAGTTCTTCGTTATGATCCTATTACAAGGGACGCATGCGGGGTGAGCCTGCCGTCTCTCTGTTTAGACAGCACTGATTGCTGCTGTCCTCAGAGACAGTGGACAGATGTCTGTGGGAGAGAAGGTGGCTGGTACTCAGGAGGAGTGACAGATTGGTGGTGTTGTGAGGTCACATGGTCCAGGAGATCCAGATGTGCAAGTCCAGAAACTGTTCAGGCCAAGAGGAGTAACTTCTGCTCACCAAACTCATGGAGTCTGCATGTAAACCAGATTTCCAACTTGTTAGTTCACCACGGGCTCCATTAAATGCCAAGTGGCACAGATGTGCCTATCAACTGTCCAATTTTAAGATGCACTTCTTCTCCCATTTTGACATCCCTGACATGGAGATTCATTTTTCAACCTCTGTCAGCCAGACAGCCGCTCTGGCATATTTGTAGCCTGCAAAGAGATGAATTTGGTTGTTATTTCTTGTGATGTGCCCGAAAACTGCAACGTTGATGCTACAGTGAGCACCACTTGGGGGCAGGAGCGTGAGTCATGATTCTTTTCTGGTAAATGCTGTTAACATCCATCTGGTAAGATCAAGAAAGTACTGGAATCAAAACCCTCAGATATGGTGGTGGCAGTCTGAGGAAACCTGGAAGAAAATCTGAGTGGCTTTCTTAATAGAACACTTCTTTTTTCTCTTAACATTTTATTTAGACATCCAGAAAAGTTAAAATAATAGTTCAGTGAACACCAAGATCTCTTTCACCTAGATTTTCTTATGGTATCATCCTGAGATATTTGCCTTGCAGATGTGTTTTTTGGGGGTGTTTTTGTTTCTTTATTCCTTTGCAAAAGCTTTCATTTGAAAGTGATGTGCAAATAACATGACAATTCACTCCTGAATACTTCAGCATGTATCTTTTAAGAACAGGACATTCTTCCAGATAACCACATACTATTATCACACCCAAGAAACTTAACATTGATATGCTAATATTATCTGACATACAGTCCATATTCAAATTTCTGGTAGAATGCATATATATTTATATAAGTTTTATGCTCTTTTAGGCAGTGCTACATCACTAACATCATTAAAGGTAGGTAAAAAATAGATATCAAAGACTGAGTCAAAAGGCGATGCAGAAGTTTTAGGAATTACTTTAGCTATTTTTTTCCTTACACTTTTCGTGTATGCACAAGACTTGATGTATAAAAAGTCTACATCTAAGTGAGTCTAAAATCCTCTAAGTGACTAGAAGCCAAAGTGATAAGAAAGCATTGTGCTACAGTGTAGTTGGCATAATCGTTTTTTCTTTGTGGTACGTAAAGTACTGGTGCATCTTACACATGATGAAATACTTTGGGCAGTCGGAGGTTCGGAGCTAAGAAGAAAACATGCCAGCGCGTGAACTTTGTTGAGCGTCCTGAGTGTGGCTGTTTGCACACCTGATGCCCCCTGGTGAGGTCGGGACTGCTCCCGCTCCATCTGCTGGCGACACCAGACCCCCTGTCCCTCTCCTCCTCCCCTTGGGACTCCAGGCAGGCCTCCTGGGCTGCTAACTGTGGTCACATTCTTTCTTCAGACAGGATACAATACAGTTAATTTAAGTTCTGCTTTCACTCCAGGTGGACCAAGTGTTCCTAAGTCACCTCTGAGCACCTCTCCCAATTTTCTCAGCTGGCCGGTCATGGGTGTTTTGTGTTCATTCTTCCCCATTCTGTTCTTACAGGGAAACTGTATTTCTGCTTTCTGGGCTCCCTTCCTGGTAATCATCTAAGTATTGGCTGCACAGACATCTCTGCAAGTTGCCCTGGACTGTCCTCTCCACACTGAGTGTCGTTGAAGTTGGCTGGCCCCACAACAGCTTGTCCCCACACCAGGTGTGGGGAAGCCCTGAACCTCCAGCATTTGGCTTTCTCTTCAGGGAAAATTTCAAAAAGGTGAAGTTTGCCTTTAGCACCTTCTCACTTCCCACCTACAGGTGACTTCTCCCTCCTTCCTCAGAAACTCCAAAAGTGTCTCTCATTCCCTTTTTTTCCAACCTGTTTTATAACTTCACACCCTCAGCAAAAGCTTTCTCACTAATTAACCCTCTCCCAAGTGTGAATCATTCCCTTCTCTTGGTCATCTGGGGACAGAGACTAGAGAAAGGAGAGGAAGAAAGTTTTTGTTCTCTGGAAATACTCACCCCCTAGCAGCCTCTGCCTGAGGACTGGAGACATCTGCTTGCATGACAGATCCGCGGGGCCCTTAGTGGGCCTAAGGAGCCACTTGACCAAAGGCCACCATTTGAATGCAGAAGTGCTTGCACTGGAGCTAAGTAATATTTAATAAAGTCATTTAACTAAGGAAGTTTAATCAGTTGTAGAGGGTTATATAGCTACCATTTTTGGTTTCTAGAAAGTTTTCTCCCATCACCTTCCTTTTGGCAACATGGCCCCCTTGAAAGTGTAGGCACATAGCATGGACCAAGCCAGCTGGAGAGCTCCAGTCTCCCAAAGCCTGGCCCCAAATCCTCCTGGGAGGATCGGTCATGTTCTCAAGATGGTGGGGGAGAGAAGCTGTCCTTTCAAGGGCATAGCTGTTTGGACTGTGTAGGTCTGGAGAGGCCAGTATCACCTTCCTTTCCACAGAAAGAGAGAGAAAAGAATCTTTCTTCAGAATAAAGGCAAGAACAGAGAGAGAGGAAGCAGGTGCTGATGAGAAGCAGAGAGTGGCCTGGTGGTGCTCAGTCATCTGCCCCTGAAGTCCGCTCCTACACAGACTCTTCCTTCGATACTGTGAGGTACATTCCAGCTCTCTGTTCTTTAATCCAGCTCAGGTAAAGTTTCTGACACCTGCAACCCAAAATATCCCTGCCTAACGCAGCAGTTGAGCCCATTCACCAAAGTATACAGTGGCCCCTGTGCAAACAGTGGAGAAATGAGTCTCCGCCTTTTATCTGATTATGACGCTATACTTCCCTCTGTTTCCAAAAGTTTTGTTCAGAATATATGTTTGCTTTTGAACTCCTGAAAAGAGGAAAAGGAGCTCTGGTCCTAGCCAGTGTTAGCTCTACTTTTCTGCTGCAGTGATCAGTGCCTTCATACCCACACACACCCATACACACATACACACACACACACACTCACGCCCATGACACACACATACACAGTAACACCACACGTATCAAGTCTTGATCAAAGATTTCAGACTCACATAACTATAGGGGTGAAGCAGGCAATACCAAGTGAATGAGCAGGGGCAGGTGCCCTGGTCCTACATTAGGTAGCAGAAGGGTGGCAGGACACTGAAGGGAATGTGCTCAGTCTAAAGGCAGCCAAATTCTAATCAAAACAAGGACACCACGGGGCCCAGTGCAAACGCTGCGTCCACCCTGCAGGCTGTCATCTTGCAGCTCCTGCCTACGGTGCATCTACTTGCCTCCTCCTCTCAATCGGAGCATTTGGTTGAGAGGCAGAGTTCTACTCGAGCTAGTTTATACAGTGTTAGTTGTATACACGTATAACAGAACATCACTTAGACACGAGATCCAAAGTGTAAGCAAGCCTTCTGGGAACAGGTGTGGGCACTGTTAGGAAACAGGGATATTCCCTATTTCTGATCACGGTCTCTGCACTGAACTTCAGAGTTTTGTGGGAGAATTAGCCCGCTGCTGGCCAGTGGACCAGGCATCCATTCCTTATCTAATAGGTGTATGTTGGAGATGGGGTCATGTACAAATGTGATCATGTAATCCTATGTCTTCAGCAGAGGCTCAGGATGTGGAGACATCTTTATGTCAGAGTAGGGCCAGGCTGGAGCAGGCAGTAAGTAAACCTGCCCTGTTTGGGGGAACTTGTTGACTGCATACTTTCTTTTAATATTTTTCCAGTCTGATAGAAGAAGTGGGACTTTTAATAGGGGGTATGTATGTAGTGTATCTGTAATCAGTCATCAGTGAACATTCTTTGGCCTTAAACTGGGTCAGCTCCTATGCAGTCTTTTCTTTGCCTCCTTGATGATCAAACATCTCCCTTTTCCAAACTGTCTTTTCCTTCCTCTTATCCTAGCAACAGTCCCACCTCATATTCTGCATAGATTTATATAAAAAGTATATTTTCTTTTCCCTTAGGACAACCCTGAACATCATCTTTTAATTAATCTTTCCAAAGTGCCATTGCTGTTCTATTACTTTTCCCCTGGGAATCTGCTATGTTTCCCTATTGAATTTTGTATCCTTGAAAATTAATTAAATTCTCTGGCTCTTGTATTTTATAGCAAAAGGGCACAATAATACCAGCATTGTAGGGCTGTGGTCAGTGCTAGAGATAATGTCTGAAATGCCTGGAGCAGTGCCTGGCAAATTGTAGGTGCTCAACAAATGTTCCTCATGTTTTGGCACAGTTTCCTGATCTACATAATTTTCACAGAGACCTCAAACTCCTTTAGAACATTCTGTTGTTTTCCCTTTATTGTCGACAGCCCCCAGAACCTCTGGACTGGTCAGTCTAGAACATACCCAGTGGGGCTTGTGCAGTGAAACTGGAAAATGGTGAGACCAGAGCCTGGAAGATGCAGGGCTGGCCCTGAGCCTGGAAACCGGTCACCCAAGCACTTGGCTGTTCACAGCCCTCGGGGAGGCCACAAGGGTAGAGCCTACTGTCTCCCCGCACCTGTAGGCTGACTCCTAGACTCTTGCAATGGGCTTCAGCTTTCTTGACTGTGCTCAGGGTGCCTCTGTGACACCTTCCATAGACTTGTCACCCCAGAATGAGGGCTTATGGATGTTATACTCTCTTCCTCAAGACAGGACTAGGAAGCTGCATGGGGGGAGATTAAATAACAGTCCATAAACCACTGATAAATCTCACTTTGCAACAACAAGTCTCTACCTTGGCCAGTCCTAGGACACCACTGTGTACTCATTGCCCTTTGGTTACCAGGAGTCAAAACATACTCACCTGTCCTCACAGGGCGCTGCTGTCAGGATGCCATAGAAATAAGGACAAAGGAATATCTGCCATAGGGCCCAGGTTCGGGAGCCCCATAAAGAGCTGGGGCTCCCCCAGGATGATGCAGGGTCTAGCAGCCAGGTTATTCTGCTGTCCCTCTGCAGCATGGGCACCTTGTCACCATGTCCAGATGGTCTCTGTCTTTGCTTTTACACATTTTTCCAACTGCTCCTTCAGCCATTGTGTGACATTCTTTCTAAGTCTTCTGCTCAAACTCTTCAGAATAGGATTTGGTTAATCTACAATGCCATTATCATTCCTAACGGGAAGTTTTGTCCCAAACCACACCACAGGTGACATCCTAGGTCCTGGATGGGTTGCCTTAGGTCAGACCCACCCTTGTCCAATAAGCTGTGGCCACAGTGGAGGGGCCACCAGCAGTGGTAAAGCACCTTTGGGGACGACCCACTGAGGGTGTGGGAGTCTCAGGTGAGTTTGCTGGCTCAGTATACCTTATTTCTCCCTCTTCCCATAAAAGACATCTCATAATAGTCAACATTTATCAGAACTATTTTAGCTGGGGAAGAAAGCTCTTATTTCTTTGAAACGATCATGAAGTTACTCCTCTTCAAGCTCCACACTACTGCTGAAGTTCTCTTTGTAACTGCATGTTAAATCACATCAAGATAAAATTTTTCAGTGACTTTTCATTATCTTCAGGCTGAAATCTTAAATCTTCAGCATGCATTCAAGACCTTCAGAATCTGCCCCCAGCCTGTCCCAGTGGTCTCATCTCTTTCTCTACCCTTCCACACCACTCCCTGCTCCACAAAGTACACACCTATGGACACACACTATATGCATACAGACTCACTAGGTTCTACATTTTTCATTCTCCTGCATTTATCATATTTCTCTTTTGTTTGGAGACCATTTTAGAATATCTTTCCCTCTCAGATTCAGTGTCAAATTATTTAATGAAATCTTCCTTACCCTCCAATGCTCTCTGTCATGCACCCATGGCACAGAACCCTCCTAGAACAACCCAGCATGCTGCTTTGTAATCATTGATGTATTTTTTATTTTCTCTATGGATTACAAATTCATTGGGATACATTTTATTCACCATGGTTTCTTCATATTTTTTGGAAGCTCAAAAATTTTTTTGGATGAATGAATTTCCTCCAAAATGGGTTCCTGTTGCAGAAGCAATAAAGTGAAGTTAGGAAAATGACCTTTAGAATCTTCAACCCCAGCTCTCACTCACTAGCCGAGTGACCTTCACCTCCACAGGGCGCTGGGTGAGAGGGTGGGGTTGGGGGGAGCCTGCATTGTTCGTTGGGTGGAGTAAGGGTTGGGCTTGGGAGTATGGGGCCTAAAGTCCTGCTCCCTTTGCTCTAAACTCTCAAGGACCCATACCCACATAGGACCCTCAGGGGATGTAAACAGCTTCCTGACTCAGGACAGCTGTCACCAAAGAGATGGGGCAAGATGTCCTTTCCTCCTGCAAACCTCGGTGCCATAAATGGCACTGCTGAGGAGCTGCTTCTCCCTCAGTGTTCTTATGAAATGGTGCCTTGACTCAGTTTATTTTCTCTAATTGGCCTTTGAAAAGAACAAGATTTGAACTCTGTGAATTTGGGATTAGCCAGAAAGGGAAAAAAAGAAGAATCTACCTACATGTCTAGACTTTCTCCCTGTACTAAAATGCTCCACTTCGTGCTCCTTTTTTAAAAAAGTGTTATTTTGAAATATTTTTAGATCTTTCCTATTTAATCCTCTTCTTGATATGGAATTTTTTCTTTTCATCAAAAATTAATAGTTCTGGACAAACAGTGTCCCAGGAGACTTTATTCTTTCTAATGATACTGTGAAGTTTTCCAAAGAGTGAAATAAATGGATCACGCCAAGAGCCTGTGTTCTAGGCAAGACCCAGTCAAGCTTACCTGGTGCCATCTTATTGGTTAATGTGTCTGTTGCTGGTATGTGTTGCACTGAGGCCCAAGCAAATGAACTCAGTTGTTTATTCCAAACCCACTGTCTTACAAGTTTAATGTTGGTCTGCCTGGTCACTCTGGCCAAGAACTTTGAATAGAAAATAAAGACGAGGTAGATTATTGATCTCTGAGTGCCTCTCAAAGGCAAACCTTGCCTTTGATTGGGTTTTTATGTGGATACTATCTTCCCATTAAAGGCATTCAATACCCCTTGCCCTGCATGCTACAGCTTAGTTACTGGCCGGGAGCATTTACTTCCCTTCTGGGGATAAGCTTTTAATCACCTACAAAAAGCAGTTGGCCTCCCCTAAAAACACTTCAATAAAGTGGGATTCAGCTTTCCGTCGGCTCGGCCCTTGTCAGACTCAGGCTTCCTTGTGCCAAGCTACACTGCAGCCAGAAAGGGAGGTCAAAAAGTTACTAAGTGTAGGCATGTCTTGCTGGATGGCTTGTTTGGTATATAGTTATTAAAACATAGGTGAATGTTGGCTAATTTCTTTCTTGCTTTTACAAATATCATCATGTCCATTTCATTCCTTTCTTCTCTGGTTTTGCAAAGATGGCTGTGATGGAGGATGGGTAAGCAGAATTAATCAGGGAAATGGTCAGCTTGTATGAGGCATTGCTGGCCTCCCAATTCATTAGTGCTGATGCTGGGAGCTCTACCTCTTGCCTGGAATCCAGCTCCTCTGAGGGCTTCATACAACGGCTGAGCTCGGGTGTCCACTAGATGGCACAGTGACACCGGGCACACACATGGTGTGCCTCCTGGTCTCCTGCCCTCACTATTCCTGCCTTGGTCTTCCTTGAACAAGAGCTGGAGGATAGTTAAGGCAGGGAGCTGGGGATAACGTCCCTGAAGCTCTATAGATTGGATCTCTCTTAGATGTTGGATCTATTTCTAAATCTTCATATACACATTGTGAAAATTGTATGGATTTTGTAAAATTCTGAACAATAATTAAAAACAAGGAGCCATAGAAATACCAAAACAATTGATTACATAGAAGAAATGCCTTTTAAAATGGATCTGACCATCCCTGATAGTTTAAAAAAAAATGCATTCTAATATTTGGGGGAAAATATATGGCTTAAGTAGCCTTTATGTAATGCCAAGTTTTGTCTTAAGTTTTTATCTGCATTAAGTCATTTAATCCTTATAATAACTTATGAGATCAGTGCTATTGACATGCTGATTTGACAGATAGGAAAATTGCAGGACACATTGGTTGAATCGCTTGCTCACAATCACAGAGCTAGTGAGGTTGGAGCTGAGACTCAAGTGGTGAGCATGTTGGCTCCGAAGTCCATGCTGTTAGTGAGTTTGATTTCCACAAAAGATTAGTTTGGGAAGCTCTGCAAATAACCTTTTATGCTTTCTTATTACAGAGGAAACACACACGTTCTAAACACCTTCTGCTCTCATATCCCTGCTTCAACATTACCACCTTGGGCCATCATACTGTATGTCAGTGCATCAGTATTCTCACGTTCTAGTTCTATGGCCCATGCCAGCAGTTGTGCTGGGATAGCACAATTTTTTGATCTTCTATTTAGAAGGACATTGCTTTTGAAAACTCTGCCTCTTAATTCTCATTCTTATTTTCAGTTACAGATAGGAAAATTAATATGCCAAGTGGTTAGCCACTTAAGGATGCTTAGGCTGTGGCTGGAGCATATATTCTGCTATGCATTCTTCTGAGTAATCAATGATGTTACAGAGCGTATGCAACATGCCTAGTCTTGAGGTTAGAGAGATGGTAATTCAGGCAGGTTTGCCACCTTCACATCACTCATGGTTTAATAAAGGAGACAAATACATAAACACACCATGCAACTCAGTGTTGGTAGGGCTGGAACAGAGCTCTGGACAATTGCAGGGAAATGGGGGTTGCCTAACTCTCTGGGGAGGTGAGGGCAGCAGGACAGCCTTCGCAGAAGGCAGGATCCTTGGGCTGAGTCCTGAAGGACAAGCAGGGTTCCCCTAGGTAAACAGTGTTCCCAGGGAAAAAAAATACAGTGTCTTCAAAATGCTCAGAGGTTGGACACCATAGAAGATGAGCCTGGAAAATTCCCAAAGGCCAGTCACAAAGTTCTTCTTGAACTGGTCAAAACTGGAACTTTATTATGTAGCTGATGGGAAGACACAGTGGGCTCCCAGGAAAAGAATGATATCCTTAGATTTGTGCTTAGGAAGAGGACTCTGGTCTGAAGTGTGGACTGTGGCTCAGGGAGGCAGCAGGCAGGCTGGATGCAGAGCCAACCTAGGAGGTTTTTGCAATAGTCAAGATGAGCTGAGACATCAGGGTGGGCCATGCTGAGTGGGATGGCGGAGGGAGCTTTAGGGAAATTTCAAAGATACTGTAAGTAGGACCTTTCTATATACATGTAGGTATGAATTATTTATAGCCAGCTTTCTTCCACAAAGGATTTGGGGTAGCACTGTAGAATTTTATAATCTAATGAATGCAGGGGCTGAGGGACATGAAAGCATTCAGCGATAGTCCCTGTTGCTGGGTTAGGTGACTGGATGGGCGGGGTGCCATTAATCAATATGGGAAATCCAGGGAAAGGAGCCTATGTTCAATGGGATATCCAACATTCCATTTCAAACATGTTACATTTGGTTATTGGACAACCAAGTGGTTCTAAGTATTTGCACTTTGTGAGAAAAGTTGGGGTTGGAAATGTAGATAATTTGGATAGGTAATTTGTAGATAACTTGATAATGTGGAATTATCAGCATATTGCTGGAGGCCAAGACCATGAGGGTGGATGTCATTACAGACTCTGATAAAAATATGAACCATGTAGTTATTTCCAAATGCTTGGCAATTTAGTATCTCAGTGATCTGTCTACATTTGTTTCATCTTTCATCAGAAGTTTAAATATCCCAGATAGCTGCAGGGAATGCTAACAGAACTGAGCAAAGAGTACGGCATCCCTGGGGCTTCTTTTTGTCTGCTTTTTCTTATGTTCATGATCCCCGCATATTTTATCTTCCCAAGATAAATTGAAGACTGGTGTGGAGGGAGAAGATCTTGAAATTTCGATCAGATCATTTGCAGATTCTAGATAACACTTCACCTCCAGCTGGAGAAACACTGGCTTTTTGAGGGACTGGCAAGATCGGGCTTCACTGGCCAATGAAGAAAGGAAGAGAGCTTGAGCTGGCTTCAGGCTTGTATTTGTTTTAAAACTGTGTAAATGTTTAAAATATGATATGTAAACTTGCTTTCAGGCCACTATTCACTGAATGCAGCCTTGACAGTTAACCATTAGGTTTCTCTGGGTTAGAGGAAACTGTGTGTGCTTTGAAGAAGTGGCAGCAGAAAGGCCACCTGCCAGATGGTACCAGGCAAATGGGTCTGCCATCTGCTCTCAGCTTTGGCAAAAAGGAGTAACTGACAGCAGCTGTGCCAGGACTTGGATGAAATTAAATGAGATATACTTCATCCCTCCAATCTCAGGGTTTGTGTCAGGGTAACAGACAACGCCTAAATCCAAGTGGCTTGCACTACCCAACACACATTCATTTCTCCATAATGCCGAGAGCAGTGGATTGGCCATGGCTCTGCTCTAGATGGTGGGTGGACTCTGGATCAGTGTCTCAAATCTTCTTGTTCTGGGACTCAGAGCACAGAATCAGCCCCCTCCTGCAGCATGCAACCTTGCCGCCAAGAGCAGAAGCGCCAGGCGCTGAGCCAAGCTATGCAGTCCCCCTTCAATCTGCTGTGACCCAATCTCCCAAGGCTCCTCCCACCCAGTGATTCTCTTTGCACTTGTCTGGCCCCCAGGCCTAGTAATCCCCATCACTCCCTCAGCATCTTCGCAGAAGCCTACCTCTCAGAAGACTCTCCTTGTGGGTGCCTATTGAACTCAGGACTAGGAGGTAGGAGGATGTTTTTACTCCCCTGTGTGGCTTCCTGTACCCTGGTGTGATACCCAATGCTCTTGTGAAAGAAATTCTTGGTGACACATGTAGACAATTCCATTGGGGTTCAGGGAAGACCCTGGCAGAGGGTGAATGCTGTTCTTCATATTCACTGCTTGGTATCAAAGGGTAGGTCCCCACATGCAGTATGCAGATGGTGCCAGGGAGGGGATGACTTTGAAATATGGCAGACCAAGATTTTCCATCAATGACTTGTTCAAAGTTACCTTTAATATGAGTCCTTGACATCAAGAACAGTGACCCTAGGCATTGGGGTCCAAGGTCACAGGTGAATATAAATACACCCAGAGGTTCTAGAGAAGTTTACATAGGGCCAGTTAAGGCTGAAAGCAAGTCAGCCAAGTGGGGAAATAGCTCAAGTGCCCTGTCTGCAAAGCTTTACTAAGATTTATGTGGAAAGTTACAGTCTCTCTCAAAATGAATCCACAGATTGCCCTGCTCTGATTACAAAAAGAAAGTTGAGGTCTTTATTAGCAGTCATCATTGGACTCCTTCCCTCCTTAAGGAGATTAATTAGGTAAATTTCACTACAGTAACACCAACTTTCTTGGACAGAAACCATCCAACTTCAGAATGACTTTGAGTTTATATCTGAAAACTAAGCAATGTTAATGTTTATGGTTGAGAATGTGAAACATTAGGTTTTAACAGATGTTGATGTCATTCTTGGCATCCTACAATGATATAAACGACTCTGTGAAGAAGTAACACATTGTTAAATGTAACCAAAATGCAAAGAAAGATGTTGAAATGTACACACACTCACTGGGCAACCCTGTCTCCCACTTACCCACCCTACATCTACCCTCTGAGTTGAACCCGAAAATGGCAGTTGACATCCCCATCTATCACAAATGTCCTGATAGAGATGTGAAGGAATTCTTTCCATTTTTTAGTGTTTTGATGCTCTAGTGTTTTCAAAAAAGGTGAAAAAGGCCAAGGAAAGAGAAGTCAATTTTAGTGCTGGTTCTGCTACTACTTGTTGCCTGGCCTTGGACCAATCATCCAGTCTGGGTCTCAGTTTCCCCATACATAGTGAGAAGTTTAGACTCATAGCCTCCAACAATCAGCAGAAAAACTCCTTTGAGAATAATTTCCCCACCATTTGGGTAATTGTTCAATATGCAACCATTTGACAACCCCCACTTCAGCTCCTGGAGGCGATCTGGGAACAGGTGGGTCATGCAGGTTCTGGACTGGCTTCACGATAGAGTTTGGGACACTTGTGAGATTGCCTCAGGTGCAGAATGTGTAAGAACTTATTTTAATATCCTGTACCAATGTCTCCCTCTGTCTTCTCTCTGCTTTTAAAGTTTTCAAAAAGTGTTATTGTATGTACTAAGTTTTCACACTGCTGTGAGGAGGGCAAGGCAAAGTTGTTGAAGAACCGCTCAGCAAAGCTCACATGTGTTAGGTATATTGAAGTGTTCAGGCACAGTGTAGAATTTCTGCCATAGTACTAGGGGAAGGACACCTCCCTGTGATGTCTCATTGTCCCTAAAATCACACCACACAGCAGCCTCAGGTAAGTTGGTTACTTTGGTAGGTGTTTGACATGTCCCAGAATGACTTGTATACCTCACTTACCAATAGTTAGTTCAGTCCTTAGTGGGACTCTGGGCCTGGTCAACCTTTGAATAGTCTTCTAGACCACCAAGTAAGCCTAGTACTAAATAGAACTTTCCACATAGGAACTCTTTACTTATGAAGATGTAAGTTTCCTCTTATGTCTCTGAGGAAACATACCACCTCTTACCTAAAATGCTGTGTGGATAGAACTTAAACAACCAAAGGCATGTTTAGGATGCCAAGGGCCCCAGGACAGACTTGCCTGGGCCTGGGAAGTCCTGAGGGTCCTGGGCATATCCTAGGAGGTTTGGGCCTCCCCAGGAAACAGGAATGTGAGGCATTTTACACAGACTGTACACACCCTCAAAATACTGTACTCTGTTCTGGACTTAACTTTACAGTGATAGGAAAAAACAACACAAAAGCTCAGAGGGGAGCATGAAGATGATGGATCAATGGAAAATGTTATTATATGCAGGAAGTTGGAAAAACTGGGTGAGTTCATTGTGGGGAAAGATAGTCAAGGGGAAGATCGGTGATCATTTTCAAATGCATAAAGATTATTTTATAGAGATTGAAGGCCATTTGCTTCCACAGAGAAGGGAACAAGGAGATGAAGACACACCTTCTTGCTCACCTGGACTCAGTGGAAGAAGGCTGGCCTGCCAGTTTGAGTGGAAAAACCTGGAACGAGTCTAAGGAAGCTGTTGAATGCCCTCCTCTTGCACCTGTGCAAGCAGAGGGACCTCTCTACTTCTAGTGTGGCTGAATTTCCTGGTAGTAGCAGAGAGATAAGTTCAGACATACCTATTAGCACTCACCCCAGTAACTTTTAATTTTTCATGGAAAGCCAGATAAAATCAACCCACAGATTTATGGAAAACAGCACTGAGTGAGAGCAAGAACATGAGAAAAAAAGGAAATACTTTAAGTCCAGGAATTTTAAGTGTGGGAGCTGGGATACATGGCCAGTGCCCCAGAACATGCGAGTACCCAGCTTTGCTTCCCTCCACTATTTTTTTAGCTTTTCACAAGGTTGAACTAGCTGTTCATTCAAGCTCTCAGAATTCTAGGATCATCTCTGTGTTTGTTAGTTTTTTTTACAAAGAATGTTTTGTATTTTTCTATAAACTATATAGGAATGACTCACTCTGTTCCATTGGATTCTTGGGAGATGAGAAAAGGAGAAATAAGACTGTTTCAGTGTCAAAGGTCTAGGCCAACAGTGAGGACTGCTTTTGCAATGAGCTACCTGATATGCAAAGTGCCTAACTAGCTTGCATGCACACGCATGTGTGTGTGTGTGTGTGTGTGTAAATAATCGGTGATGCCACTTTGTGTTTCTCATTGTAAGGTTGGCTCGTGGCACTCTTGTGTCAAGAGTCACACAGCACTGGGCTTGGTGGAACTGGCAATGGCCAGGAGAGCTTCCTTGTCTGTGTTCCTGCCTCCTCATCTTAGACAAGCCACCCACCTTTTCAGACATGTTCCTCTTCCTGTAAAGTGAGTCCATTGGAATAAACCAGTGTTTCCTAAATGTCAGGCAATTTGTGATTAAACGTTGTTATCTTTACCCTCCAAATGCTACCTGCACTTTTTGTCAACGTTTTTCTTCACATTAACTCATTTTTAATTACATAAATTTATTTCAAAGGTAATTTTACATCTTATCATACAAGGAAAGCTACCACACTTGCCACAAATAAAAAGAACTGCATTATTAAATTCTAGCTAGTAACTGCTGCTTGCCAAAAACTGAGACTGAGGCTTGATCTCTCTTTATTAAAAAGAGAGATTAGCAAGTGTTAGAAAAGTTTAAAAATATATTAGTCCCAAACTGGTACTTTGTCTCTGACACAATCATGAGGATTGGAAGAAACTTGAAGACTGGCTTATGCTTTTGTAAGAAAACTTTTTATTTTCAAATAATTTCCAATGTACAGAAATAGTGTAAGAATAATACAGAAGGGCTCCAGCAGATGGTGGCCAAGAAGTGTGACTCAAGTCTACTGCCCTTTATGCTATATGAAGTATCTTTATATTACTATTTTAAAAATGTTGGAGACAGAAAACCAAGTTGAAACTACTATAGGTAAAAAGAAGAACTTATTGGCTTGATAATTATTGTCTTCAGGAATGGCTAGATCCAGGGGCTCAAATGACATCATCAAGAATGTCCCTCAGCTCTGCTTTTTTTCTGTTAGCTACTACTCTATTTGGATAGGAAAAATAGCTCCAGTTAACCTACATGATGATTACAATCTTAGGAGAGACTCACTTTCACAGCAAGAATATTAATCCTTAAAAATAGACTCTGAATGACCTTGCTTGGTTTCAAAGTCCTCCACTGATGCATTATTATGTTCAGGAAAATGGGATATTCTGATTGGGCCAGGCTATGCCACATGCCTCCCATCCTCTGGGCAGTCAAGGCATGTAACTGACAATACCACCAAGTGCAGAAAAGGCAGTTCCCCCAAGGAAAATAGGTTATTCAAGGAAAAAATTAACAGATACTAGTACAAAGTTACAATGCAGTATAGAGGATGATTTAGTGAGCTCTCTGATGTTGTATGAAGAAGAATTGGAGCAGTGTAGTGGCTAAGAGGCCAGGCTTTGGGTCTGAAGCCTTGCTACACCATTCACTAGTTCTGTGGCCGCAGGCAAGCTCTTCTGGACCCTAGTTCTCTGTAAAATGGAGAAAATATTTACCATATTATCAGAATTTTTAGTCACATACAAGAATTCCCTGATCTAGTCTGAGCTGAAAGAAATTTATTAAGAGATAGTAGATGGCTCATAGGACCCCAGAGGATCTAGAGAAATGGGCTTTAGGGTATGTTTCCAGGAATAACTCCAAGAATCATTCTGCCCCACCTGTTGATCTAGGAGTTGGTGCCTCCACCCCACCATTCCAGATGGTGGTGTGGAAACTGCCCCCACTGGTGTCTACCCCAGAGACGTACTGCCTCCCTTGGCAACTGTGCTGGCAAAACAGAAGCCTTCCTGCCATGGCGGTTTCTCTGCACAGCTCACCTCTGAATCTAACTCTGCAGAGTGCGTTTGATCACTGGAACTATGTTCACATGCAGAGGCTTGGTGGTGGCAGCCTGTGCAGGTAAACAGGCTCCTCTCTCAGAAGAAGCCCATGCTTGGTTTATTGGTCCGCTGATGTTGCTATCTTGAAATTCTTAGTAATTTTATCTTTCAACTTGTGTTTTGTAATGTGAAGTCTGATAGAGCATATGCATGTGCGAAAGAGCTGCACTGGGCAGCACCACATGCACACATGGGTGTGAAGGGAGTGTGTGCATAGAGCAGATTGCTTGGATGCCCGGCACCCATGTCCTCACCTGGGACAGTCCAGGGCACATAGAGTTCCCAGTTGGTGGCTGGGCAGGGACCTGTGCCCAGAGTAGTGGCGGTGATGTCAGCTGCTGTAGTGGCAGGGCTGCTCCCTGGGAGAGAAGAGGCTCCCTGCAGGGTAGGGCAGGGACTGTCGTGGGAAGCCAGGCTGCCTGTGCAGCCATGCAACATCTGTGCAAATATTAATGCAGCGAATCTAAACTAATCTAGAATCTCCAGGTTAGAAACTGCTAGAGCTTAGTAAGTTATTATGAAACAAAAGCATACACATGGACATTAATAAAGTATTAGAGAATTATTAGAAGTCTTCAAAAATCTTTAGAATCTCTGGTTTTTAAAACTGCTGTAACATTGCAAAGCCAATATCCACAGGGTTAGAAATACAAGTTAAAATTTTAAGACACATTTGATCAAAAAGAATACTATTTTCCTATGAAGCTTTGGATGAAACAATTATTAATAAAGAAGAAAATTTTATGATTAATTTTCTTTGTATTTGAAGATATAATGATGGAATGTATAAACAGGTGTTTTGAATTATGTACAAATCATAAGACCACTTTCAGTTTCCTGTATGACCTCAACTAGTTATAGGAAGTATCAGTGGAAACATCAAAATGTCATTGTATACATTTACAGCTAAAATTAAATTCAGACTTCCATAAAACTGATTTGTATGAAGAGTTAAATCTTTTTAGAAAATTTATTCAGGAAGAATCAACTCCAGAGTATTAAAATCTGTATTTCAAAATAATTTATAAAATATTTATCCCAGTGTGGTTAGATACTGTAAAATACTCTTAAGAACTTCAGTAACAATGACATCAGAAAATCCCTCTCAAAATTAAAAAACATGAAAAACTACTTGTGATCTTATATTTGCTAAGAGCAACTGACATTGCCTTTGATTATATTGATGGAAAATTATGTTGCTAAAAACATTATCTTTGGGGATCTAATAAATGAATTTTAAGGAAAGCAAATTAGAAAAATCACAAGATCAGTCAAAATATCATATTAATAAAGTATTGTTTCCTATTACATTATTTTAAATTATGACAGGTTTTTTTTGTAATTTGTAAATCTATGTTGTTATTAATGTGTCACTATTACCTCTTAATACATTTTATGGGTAATAAAATATTTTTAAGGAAAAAAATGGATTATATTTGAGTACTTTCTTCCCTGCTTTTTGAATAAAGAGCACCACATTGTCAATTTTCACTGGGCCCCACAAATCGTGTAGGTGACTCTGGTTATATGCCCATACTTTAGGTATGAGTGAAGCTGGGAAATGTAGTTTTGGGGTATTCTATCTTGGAAAAGAGTTTCATAAAGCCAGAAACCAGTTAGTCAGGAGTGACAGAATATCAGCACCTCACCCACCCCATTGGCTGCCAAATCACTGTCCACATTTATTGTCCCTCTTGGTTTGGGTGGTCCGAGCAAAATCTGAAAGAGGATTAGATTCACTGCACTAATCCTGCTATCCTAAGGAAGGATCAGCAAATCCCAAAGGCCAGGATGGTGCATCGAGGTGAAACCAACTGTCTCCTAGCTCTGAGGAGCAGTTTCCCTAACTACACAGGGTGCCTGGGTTCCAACTCAGCTTTCTCAGTGCCTCTGGGCACCTGCCTGCCTCCCAGAAGCTATTTTTGTTCTTTGTGCTTTTCTAATGCTGCTTAAGGCACATAATGGATAGATTGCAAATACTTGCCTTTTGCATAATGAGACCCCAGGACATTTTTAGTGATTTAAAAAGGTCAGTCACTTAGTTTCATGCCATTTTTATTTCCGCTGAATGACTGAATAATCCTAGAATTCTCCTTTGCGAATATCCTGAAAGAAGAGGAAGTAGAATAAGTTGTTCTGAAGAGCGGAGTTGAACCCACCAACAGAAAGTTCCCTGGGAGACTTAGCAAAGAGGTCTTCATGTTAGTGTTTGGGTCTTGCTTTTTTTACACTCCAAAGGACAACATGAGCACCTGTGTGTGTGTGGATGGCCAGTTTCCTAAAACAAATCTTGTGTCTCACTCCCTGCCCAAAGATAGACCACCAAGCTCCATGGGAAAACATGATGGCTACAAAGGGAGCGACGAGTCCTGTACCCCTGGAAATAGACCACCTGAGACACAACTTGTTAGCATGTTAGAGATGACTGAGACCAAGTTCTTCAGTTTAGAGACACAATCTTGGTGGCTGCCTTGATCATGGGAAGGAGAGTTGAAGTCTCCTGAGTGCTGACCCAGGGTTCATCTGCTTCTCCTCCATGCTGCTCCACCACCACCTAGACCAAACAAACAGGTGTGCAAGGGCAGCCATCTAACGGGCTTAGAATGCCTGCCATTCCTAGTATGTGGTTACTTCCTGGCCTGGAGCTGCACAGCAGGGAATAGAAAGAAGGAAAGGTCAAGTCCAAATACAGTTGTTCAGATTTGCAACTGGAATGTTGGGGTGAGGTGGAGCAGGGATAGAGGTCAGAAAATTGCTCAGGCTAGGATTGGGAAGGTTAAGAAAGGGAGTGTGCATGCCGTTTTTGAGTAAGAGAAAAAAGAAAAAGTATCTGACTTTAGCATCCCAAGAAATTGTGTGTGTGTGTGTGTGTGTAACATGATTTAAGAGTGATAGTTGTGGGATTAACCCCAAGCTTCATCACCTACTAGTTGTATATTTTGGGCACATAAGTCATGTCATCTCTGTAGGTGTCCAAAGTTAAGAGAATTTTAGTAGTCACTTCATAGGGACATTGTGAGGATTAAGTGAGTTATATATGCAAAGCATTTGGAAGAGTGCTTGGCTGTTGGTAATTGTTCCATAAATGTGTCTTGTTATTGCATCAGACAACAGATATGACCCATACTTTTGGGGCTGTTGATTTTCTGAGACACCTACCTATCAGGTATGCATCTCATCTGCTGTAAACAGAGCTAACACCCTCACATCCAGATTCCAATACTTTTGTGCTTGAAAAGGGACAGGCTCACCTAACGGGCCCACTCCTCAGTGGGGTGTGCCTGGTCCCCTCTTCCCTACTTCAAACCTGCCTGTGAGAGGGATTGACCTGGTCTATCAACCACAGGTTCTTTCCTCATCCTTAAATGAAAACATGATCTCCTTTTCTTAAAAGGACTCTTGTCTATGAGCTTTCTTGTGAAATAGTGAGATCTTAGAACTGACTCTTCATAGAAGATTAAAAAAATATATTTTGCGTGACTAGAACAAGATGGCTGTAGTGAATAGAAGATTTTTATTCATCATTTGTATCCATTATAAGGAAATCAACCTTGCTTCTAGTTTCTTCTTTCAAACCACTCTATGGGCCTTCCAAATTTCCCGGCCTTTGTGCTTTGGTAGCTATAGCTATTGAAATGTCTTTGCCAAGTCAGGCTGTTCTGAACTGACTGGGCACCCAGAGACCTGCTCTTCTTGGCTCCAGGGGGCGGTGGAACAGCAGAGGGCCAGAGGATCCGGAACTCTGTGGGTTCAGGTAGGATTCTGGCCCAAGGCAGGGTTGAACCTAATCAGTAAAACAAGAAACCCAGAGGAGACAAAAGCCCACATTAAGAAATGGAAGTGAAGTGGCTTGATAGGGTACGCACCCGCACAGGGGCCACTGCCTAGCGATAGAGTGAAGTGCTGCTCCCCCAGCCGCCTGCCGGGACTGAGACGGGCGGGGGGGATCTGTACTCAGGCAGCCCCCAGAGGGTCCTCGTCTCTGGTCCGAAAGCATTCTGGCTTCCCACTGCCCATTGCTCTTCACATGGCAACATGACTGGAGTGGACTGTGTGCCCTCAGAATACTGTCCGGGCTCAGGGCAAAGTTTTGGTGGGTTTAGACAGGTGAGTAGGATAGGGTTTGGTGGAATCATGGTGTTTGGGGCTGCCCTTATAGTATAATGTGTCTTCCTCTGAGGTGGCTGACCAGGACCCAAGCTAAGAGACTCTCCCCGTAGATTTGTGACATTCTGACTTGACAATTTTGTAATATTGTTGCCTATCCTTTTAGCAATTCAGTTCCTCACTCCCTCCCACATCCACACACTCATTCCAACATCTACTGTGAGCCAGGCCTGTGGTCAGTAACGGAGATGGAGAGAAGGAGAGACAGAGCCTCTGTCTTCAAACAGTTGGGTCTCCTGGTGAGAAATCTTAAATGGATAGGGAATTGTGATGGTTAAGTCTATGTATTAACTTGGCTAGGCCAGGGAATACAGGTATTTGGTCAAATGTTATTCTACATGTTTCTACATGTTTCTGTGAAGGCATTTGTTTAGATGAGGTTAACATTTAAGTCAGTAGACTTTGTGTAAAGCAGATTACCTCGCATAATGTGAGGGCCTCATCCAGTCAGGTAAGGCCTTAGTAGAAAAAAGACATCTCTGGAAAGGATGGAATTCTGCCAGTAGATGGTCTTTGGACTCCAACTACCACGTTATCCCATCCTGGGTCTCCAGCCTGCTGGCTTACCCTGAAGTTTGAACTTGCCAGCCTCCAAAACTTCATGGGGCAATTCCTTAAAACAAATCTCTCTCTAGCTTATTGTTCCTCTTTCTCTGGAGAACCCTGACTAATACAACAATCCAGTCTCTCTATTGTACTGCCCTTTTGATAACTTTTGCATTTCATTTAAAAATTCTTATTTTTTTTTTCTGATGATAAAATGCACACTGAAAACACAGCAAATACAGATACTACCAAGATGGCCACTACAAGTATCTTGCTGAGGCCCCTTCTCTTTTATCTATGCATATATTGGCATACTACACAACAAAATGGGAATTGCAAATCTTTATCCTGTCTTTTTTTTTTTTAATAACATTAATTGTAAGCATTTTAATATGTCATTAAGATATGTGGAAAGCTATTTAGGACCTGCCCCCTAGTCTGTTTTTGTTGGAAATTTAGGTTGTTTCCTAATTTTGGTCATTATAAATAGCTCTGCAATGAAAGTTTTTGTACATAAATCTCTGTCTCTGATTATTTCCTTAGGGAAGATTCCTGGAAGGGGAAATTACTGAGAACTCTGGCCTCATAAATGATAGAATTATGAAAAATGGAGGGGAAAATGCAATAAATTAACTGAGCTGGGTTGCGTTACTCATTTTAACTGAGAAAATAAGAACCACCTGACCTCCTCCAGGGCCAAACTTGGAGTTTTTCATGTCACTCAGAGAGGCTGTGAGGCACCATGGAGGGAGAACTGGATTAGGAGCCAGTGCTTGGGTCCTAGGGCCACTTCCCTGCTCTCTGCAGTTGGCAGTTCTGGGGTGAGGCTCTAGCATGTTCTGCCCCCAGTTCTTCATGAAAGTGGACCTATAGTGCCTGCCCTCCCCACCTCTCAAGAGGCGGTGAAGAGCCGTTGGTGGATGGCGTGTGAACAGCTTCCTTACCAAGCTGGCTTTCCCTCCACTTTTGGGAGCCAGAGGAGACACTGCTACTTCTGTGAAGTCTGTTTTAACTTTCCAAGGATAAACACTCTAACATTTCCCCGGGCTTTTCCCTAGTGTATACAATGTTGAATTATAGTGGTTTGTTCACAATTCTGTTCCTCCACCTGGCCCCTGAGGCTGAGTCTTACTCCTCTTTCCTCCCCACTGGTGCTTAGTATAGGGCAAGGCGTGCAGGATTTGCCCAATTCATGTTGACTAAAGAAACTGCAATGTGCTAAAATAATATGATATCATCCACAAGCATTTGTTGAGCACCAATGATGTATTTTTTAAATAAAGATGCTCAGATTACTCAGATTACAGTAGAACAAATATAAAAATATTTCAGGCAGCATTTGCTAGCTGCCCAGCTGGTTAGTTGGTTGTGCAGAGGCAAAGTGCTGCAGGATCTTGGAACAGAGCAGGCAGCCATGGCCAAGGGCTGTGGAAGTCAGGGAAGCCTCTTTGGACCAGACTGGGCCTCTGAGAAGCCCTGGCTTTAGTTGAGGAGGGAGTGGAGGGTTGGGGACAGATGTTCTCCCAGAAAGGAAGACATTCCCAGGTAGTGTCTTCACAGGTAGTCAGGCAGTCTGGTATACAGTAGGGACTCATGAATACTTGCTAAGTGAGGGAATGAAGAAGACAGTGCACATCACACATTCTGAGAACAAGATGGCTGAATGTGCCTTCCAAAGGGACTGGCTGTTCTGCAAAAAATATCATGTTGCCCAATACATATTAATGGGTTGTCAAATCATCTCATATTTCCAAGTACAGGTATGAATGCTGTTTAGCTAGATATCCTTGATGCTATGCCGAAAATTACAGGCCTACATACTTACATATGCTCATCTACCTCCCTCCCCATGTCGCCTGGATCGGCATCCAACCCATGACTAGGGACTGGGTGCTGCTCTGTCTGATCAGCTTCCACGAGCAAGTGACATACAACGCTGAGGTGTCCTTCTGCTTAATTCACTGTTCCCGAAGAGATTCTTTCTAAATCGAGGTATATGCAATAAAATGCTCAAATCTTATTATATAACTCAATGAATTTTGATGTGTACACACTCATGTAACCATCATCCAGATCAAGATATCAAACATCTTCCCAAATTTTTCCCCTTTACTTATTTCATGTACCCTCCCACCTGCATCCCCTATGTCAACTACCAGTCTGTCTCTGTGACTATGAGTCTATTTCCATTTTGTTTGTTCATTTGTTTTGTCTTTTAGATTAAGACCGATGTCTTATCTTCTGTTAAAGCCACTATATTCTGTTCTGCCAGACATAGTCCAACTTCCCATTGGTGTAAAAGTCGTATTGCTTGCCAAAGGCCAAGAATCAGAAATTGTAAGGATTTATCACAAAATCACGTCAGAGCATATATTTTGCCTCTCATCATCTTACTTTAGGTAAGAGATTCAAACTTGTCTTTGAAGTCAGTGGGTCAGAGAGTGACATTTTTTCAGTTAAAATTGGGTTCAGGTGTGACTAATAGAACTTCCACCCCAAGAAAATGTGAACCAGGATAGTTTAATTCTTCCTCACATACAGGAAGTCGAGAGCTAGGTAGTCCAGGGCTTGACTGTCCACTCCATTGTCTCCAGAGATTGAGACCCCTTCTCATCTTGCCCTCGGCTTTCCCTGGAACACAGCCTGCTTCTTCATGTCCAAAGTGACACGGCAGTTTCAGGCATCTGTCATTTGCCAAACAGCAGGATGGAAGAAAGGGAAGGTGAGCGTGCAAGTCCTTCTCACATTACAGAACTTTTTGGAAATCCCACACAACACTCTGGCTTACGTCTCATTGGCCAGATCTTAGTCACATGGCCACACCAAACTGTAAAGGGAAGTAGGAAGCATCATTCTATATCTGGATATTGATGTGCCCAGCTGAAAACTGGGGCTCAGTTTGTTTGAAACAGGAGAATGCTTGATGGCAACTAGCAATCCCTGCCATTAACTTGACTGCACCTACACTATATTCTGCTCACTACAGAAAGCAAAGCAGACATCCAGATGAATAGAAGAAACATGCAAAAATGTCACTGTTGAGAAGAAATACAATCTGTTTTCTGAATCCTAGGTTCTGATATTTCAGACCTGCTGAATCATCAGTTTGTAGCCCTAGTTAGAGGCCTGATGTGTGTGGTGCTCTAGCATTTGTCCATACAGGTATATAATACATAAAATGTAGTTATCTTTATTTATTTATTTAAATAGGGTACTAAATTTGATAGGCACCTTTGCTTTGCAAATTTAGCAATTGTTATATTTTTTTAGATTCAATTATTTTAACCTTATAAATATGTTGTGAAATATAACACAGGAAAAATGTGTAAAGCTTAGGTGTAACTTTCTTTAAAATAGAGCTTCCAAGCGCTGCTACATCATTATTTAAATTGATCCCACTAGCTCCTTGAGGAAGGAAGGGGAGCCCTGAGTACCATCATTCACTAGGTGAGGACCTAGGACAGATGACTTTGCGGAGGTTCAAAGCCAGTGGTGGATCCAGAACTTGAACCCTGCCCTCTGTGCCCATGTGTTTTACCCAAGACTGCCTCTCTCCAGACTACAGAAATGCTGCAAAATCTGGCAAAGACAGGAGAGGTG
This sequence comes from Manis pentadactyla, assembly GCF_030020395.1. NCBI lineage: Eukaryota > Metazoa > Chordata > Mammalia > Pholidota > Manidae > Manis > Manis pentadactyla. The sequence continues at coordinate 64,243,851 of NC_080021.1, forward strand.
AGTGCAACATTTTGGAAAATTATCAGCTTGTGAAAATGAACAGAAGGGAGCATAGGCGCTGTAGATATTTAAACGTAAGCTATCCTGAGAGCCATGGAGTACATGCAGCATGAATTACCACTTGAAATAAACAGTGTCTAGTGAGAGGAATGTGCAAAACTGCTCCCATAGATTTAAGATTTTACTATAAATGAAATAAAGGGGGTGGGGGGAGAACACATCTTTGGCAACCCTTTCTCCTTGTTACTATTTTTGGTTCCCTGTCTAAAGAAAGTTTTGAAGATTTCCTTGTAAGGACAAGAGAAAAAAATCATGCTGTGACCTCACGTCCTTAGCAGAAGCAACCATGAGTGAATATTCCTCCTCTCCTGCAGTTGGAAAGAATTGGTAGCGAACTAAAATCTTCCCACCCACTCGCAAATGGCATAAAGTGATGAAACCAGTTCAACAATCTCAAAAAATGGTCTCTGGGAGTCATTAATTTCCACATTTCAGATATGGAATGCCCCCCGGGATTTGGACAAAGGGTGCACCCTAAGAAGGAGGCAGCCTTTTCTTCCTTAAGTAGACATTGGATCTGAGCCCTTATATTATGTTTGGTGATATGTATTTGGTTCTCATAAATGGTTTCATTTATGGAATTTCTTTTAGATGATGGAAAGAAGGAAAGCTATAAAGTGAATGTGTTGCTCCTATGTATTTGAATATTAATTATGATGGTGTGAACAAGTTTCTGAGCAATAAGGAATAAAGAGTAATTCTCTCACAATGGAATGTTAAGCCACCCCAGCTCATTTATTTATCAAACACACACTTAAATCATGTGTAAGTGCCAGGTAGGGACTTCACAAATACTGAATTAAAACTCTGAACAACCCTCTGAGAGAGGTATTATTTTACTAGGGAGGAAACTGAGGCACACAAAGGTTAATTGTCCCAAGGTCGAGAAGCTTGTAAGTGTACCCAGGTCCCATGCCCTGACCCCCAATGCAGGCCCTCGTTTTCCTACACACAGAAGTCCAGGAAGAATGTCTATTTCAAGATAAAATAACTTGGGAGCACAAGTTCTAATAACATATTCATTGGATTCAGTGCCTCATACAGTAAAAGTCTAAAAAGGAAACTCCATTTCTTTCTCTATTACTACTACTTCTGACACCAAATGGCTGCTTTTTTTTGCCACACTGACCATAGGCAAGGTGTCGGGGAGCGTGGAGCTTCCACGCCCTCTCTGGGCGCACTGCTCTCCTAGCATGTCCACATGTTCACCAGCTTGGGAGTTGTCTGAATGCCATTCCCTGTCTGAAATGTGGAAATTAATGATTCCCAGCAGTTAAAGTTTCATGGAGGCTCCATTATGAAGGCACAATTGACTAAATCATTGTCTAGTAGTGATGAGCTGAACGCCCAGTGCTCTCTGCTCCCTGGAGGCCAGGAAGGAGGAAGGCACCAGAAGCTCCAACCCTCCAGTCCCACTGCTGGTTCCCTGGGAGACCAGCCCACATCCTCAGGGTCTTGCTAATAGTCACCTCATTCACATCAATTCAAGGGCAGTCAAAAGGGGCTTGTAGTGAATAACAAAAGATACTCTTTTTAATCTTTATTGTTCCAGAAAATTTCAGGGAGGGGTCAAAATCCAAATCTTCTAACAAAAGTTACTCCTTTCACCTTTATTGCTCTGGGATTGTTTTAGGAGCTAGGGATGAAGACCAAAATATATTCCGTACAATATCACAATATCAAATGGCAGAGTCCTCAGTGCTTTTTGGAAGGAAGGAAAGAAGGGACAATGGGAGGAAGGAAAGGTGATTTGAGCATTTTGTCAAAAAGCTGGTGCTGTGAAGAACGAAGCTATACCTTCAGAAAGAGGAATCATCTCTTTCATAGGGATTATCACATTAACCTTCCTTAATTATAGTTTGTTTATAAATATACATTAAATCAAATAATGTTTGTCAAAGCTCTGTTAAAAAAAACCCTGGTATGTACATGAAGTACTTTTGTAATTACTATGATAAGGTCAGCTCACTTATTTTTGTTTTCGATTTTTCCTTTCTCCACCCTTCATTTGACTTGGGGGGGAAAAAAAGGTTCAAGAAACCAAAATTCTCTTGTTCTCCAGAAGTCATTAGAAGCAGCTACTAATCTTTCTCCCTTTAGCTGAACATTCCAAATATTACACCACTTCCCCAAATGCAAAACATTCATTATTATAATGATGCCTTCATAAAGGAAGCACTTTCTGTGTGACATTCATCCAAAATCTTAACGTGCTCTAATCTTCAAGACTTGAGAATGTTTTATTGGCTTGAAAACAGCTAGACCTTCTGTTTGTCATGAAAATACATCTTATGATTATCTGATGTCTACAGCAGAAGAAATTTACATACACGAAGCTTCATTTTTTTAGTCCCCTTCCCTATTACTCAGTTCTCACTGAATCACACAGCAGGGGCCCATCCCCTTTGGGGTGTCCTCTGTCTGTTTCCAGGAGAGTTTGGACTGCCAACATTAGACACACATCAGCGTCTGGGACTGAGACCTTTCATACACCCAGATCTGTAAAAGAATATAGCTTTCAATGGTGTCTTATGTTCAAAGTCAGATATAACTTCCGGACTTATCTCTTTGCTCGTTTCACCCACATTTCTGTTCTGATCCCCCAGCTTGGATAATTGAGATTTAATTACATTTTAAATTCCTCCTCATCCATTCATCCTTCAATCTATTCCAACCTGAATCCAACCATTCCACTTCACTGAAACTGCTCTCAATTGCCTAAGCCCATGGACATAGTTCAGGTCCAGCAGATACAGACAACCAGCACCTGCCCTGGAAGATTTTGTTGACCCCTGGGGAAGAGACACAGGTAAACAAACCGCATCAGACATACAAAAGGCTTTGACAGGTGTTTTGGGGAGCACAGAGGACATCTACTGACTATATGCAGGCTTGAAATTCTCTTTTGCCACTTCCTTTGGTTTCTAGAATAAGGCACTGTGGTTTTCCTCTCTGTGGTCATTCCCTCTCAGTCTCTCTCATAGCTTCATTTCCGCTATTCATCCCCTACATATTGTATTTCTCAAGTGTCTACACCAACGCTTCTGTCCTTATTCCAGTGGGTCTCCTAAGACAACCTCTTCCATATTTCTGACTTAACATGTCACAACAAATTGGTGACTTGCACATTCCTATTTTCCAATTTGTACCTCCCTCCTTAACACCAAGGTTTTTTGCCTGTCTGCTTGGCTGTATGTCCTACAGCATCTCAAAACCAACATGCCAAATCTGAACCTGCCATCATGAACCTTTCTCTCTTCTTCTGTTTCTTATTTCCTATTTCAGTGAATGGTACCACCATCCACCCACCCCTCCAAATTAGAGACCTGGGAGTCCCTCGTGGCTCCTCCCTCTCCTCACATCCACAGTCACCGCCTCCTACCAATTCTGCCTCCTGAGGCCCCATCGTGGCTCACCTTCCATTTATTTTCCATATTGTGTCATTGTAACTGCTCAGCAGGAGGGGGTAGAGCCACTTTTACACAATGGAGTGGAGAGGAACACTTGTGGACTCTGTATCACATGCATTTAGGTAGTTCACTGGGTACCTGCTTCTTTTGGTAGTGACTTTGAATTAGGGACCTGCCAGCAGCCCAGCTGAAGCAATTTTAGAATTACTTGTGCTGCATCTGAAGTGGTTTCTGATCAATTCTTTTTTTCCTGCCCCTCTTTCAGAGGTCTGATCCTTGCACTGCCGTCTGAAGGCTTCCCCCAAGTCTCTTGCGTTTCTAACCCCATCTGGCTGTCTACTTCTCAGAGGACCCAGACTGCACTGGGTGCTGCCCTGCTCTCAGACATCTGCTTTAAAAGAGATTTGCTGGAGCCAGCACTGCATCAACCAAAGAAGTCAGTGTTCACTAGTGGATGCAAGCCTGGTGGCAGGCATCTGGGAATGCCTTCATGTGCTGGGTGCTGGCGACGGCTCATTTCCAGGAGCGGCCTGGCCAGGGCACCCCTTCCCCCAGAAGATGTGCATGTCTTCTGCTTGGCATGAAATCTGCCAGCTGCCACAGGCCGTGGTCAGGGCTAGGGCTCTGGAGTCAGACAGGCTGAGAGTCCAGATCCTGGATTTGCCTCTTACTAGCTGTGTAACCTCATCTCCTGGTACAACAGGAATAGTGATACTCATTAGGATACTGAGGTGATTCATTGAGAAAATAAATGGGAAGTGTGTAGCATATAGCAAGTGCCTGACAAACTGTAGCCAACCATATTATTATTCCTAAGTCTAGGAAATACATCAAAGGCATCTTAAAAATCTACTAATTCCAGGAGAGAATGAGTGGGCCAAGCCCTTCCTTTTTACCAACAAGCTGAGATGTCAGAAATGCAGCTGGGTTTTGTTTATTTTCCCTCAGGCCATTTCCAGCTGCAAAGCCTACCTTTTGTGTAACTGACTGTTCATCTAACGGATATAAGCACACAGCAAGAAGCCTGCCTACCAGCCTGCCAGCTGATGAGCAATGCCACACGTCTCCAGCCTCCCACAGAATCAGAGACCTGCTTCGCACAGGATTCTTATCCAGCGCTTAGGTGTCTCCTACTTCTCCTCTTCATAGCTGGACCATCACCCGGTCATGCTTCTTGGACAGCAGTGATTTCATTTTGGATATGTGGTGCTGTAATCAGGTCATGAATGTGGACCTATCAGTTGGGGGTCTCCTAATCGCCTGGCCCTATAACCTTTCTCCTAAATGCTTTTCTCTTAAATGTATCCACTCTTAAATGCCTGTTATTACCAACCAACTCATAAAATGGTGAAATGGAAAATTAACCTTAATCTCTTCCTGAAAAGGAAGGGGAAAATATTACTGAAATGGAAAAAATGATGGGGGAACAGCTTCAAATTTTTCCCAATGTTTGGGAAATTCAGATCATGGTGAAGTAGTGAATATATGTATTATTTTTTATATTAAAAAAGTTAAAAGATAAAAGAAATTTCTAGCCAGTGTTAAACTAATTAAATGAGGCACCCACGAGGCTGAGGTGGCTCTGATGCCACCGGGGTTAAACCGCTCTCTGAGCCTGTGACTCCCTCAGGGTCATGAAATCAAAACGCTGAGGATAACCCATCATGAAATCAAAACGCTGAGGATAACCCATCAGAAGTAGCCAGCTAGGCTGTAAGCTATGGCCAATCCAACAATCCCCCTTCTTTGCTTCTGAGCTTCATCTTTATGCTTTTCCCCTGACTCCTGTCAGTGGGGCACTCCTAACTACTTCTCACTTGCCATGGCCTGATTTGAATTGATAAATGAACAAATAAACTCTTAAAAGTTTTAATATGCCTCAGGTTGTCTTTTAATACCAGAGACCATAAAGACTGGACTTTCAGCAGTGTTTTTTTTTTTTTAGAAACCTGTATCCATGAAAATATTGCATGGTTGCAAAAAGGGATAATATGTTTTCAAAGATAATAGACTTCTCACTGTGTTTGGGTCTGAGTTGCCTACAGGACTTTCTTATTTCTATTACGCATTACAAAACTGACATATAGATAAACAAGACCCAGAGACCTGAACAATTTTCTCTAATGAATTCCACACAATTTATATAATGATGAATCAGATTAACGGTTAATTTACAGTTTAAGTGAGCAAGTTCCAGTCCCTATAACAAATGTATGCTATAGACTAAATAAACAATTCACTGTTTTACATGCTTTGTCATTAAAGTTTACATTTCAGAAAATTTGTATTTAACTTTCAGGACCATCCCAGAAAGAAAAGCCTATAAAGAACTTGTGAATATCTCAGGGAGTCTCTTGTTTTTCAGGAAACAGCAATGGTCATGGACTATGTAATTTAAATAGAAATAAAACATTTTATCTCCTGTTTAATTTCTTTGTTCTCTGTACTACTGAGATTACTAGAATGAAATGTTTTTCAACCCATTTCTCTGCTAATGATAGAATTTTGCCCTCCAGGTAGCAAAATGATTTTGATCTGTATTTTCTTTTCATTTTAACCAAGATAGAATCAAAGTGGTTATATCTCTATTTTCTTATCACCTTGTTTAATAAGACTGTTGTAGTTAAAAGTTATATTTTTCCACTACAAAATTCCCTTCATTTCTTCCTTCCTTTTTCTGTCTGTTCATCCCTCTCTCCCTCCTTCATTCCCTTCCTTCTTTCCTCCAACAAAAATTATTTCAGCTCCTATTCTCTCATATAACAGATTAAATGTTGAAGATTAAAAGATAACTCATGCATAGTCTCTTACAGAGAAGACAAGTACAGTGGGGAAAGAAGATAAGCAAACAGAAAATTATATAGCAGTGTACATGTAGTGACTGAGGGAGCACAGGCAAGATGAAACCCCCAGCATTCATGGGGGTTAACGACCAGTCAGGGACTGCTTTCTGGCAAAGTGAAGTCCTACCTGAAAGTGAAAGTGTGCATGGGTAGGAGAGAAAGATGCTCAAAGCTCTCTGGTCAGTGAGAAGGGATAAGCAAAGGAACTGAAGTCTGAAATAGTAGAGCAAGATCAGGGAATAAAAGTAGCCAATGTGTAAAGTGTAAAGGGCGAGGCAGGGAAGAGCAAAAGATGAGGTTAGAGAATTTGTCTGGTGCCATATCATGGAGAGACATATTGGTACTATATTAAAGAGCTTGGATTTGATTCAATAAGAGGGTAGATGTGTGGGGTCTGGGATTGATGGCAGGGAAACCAATTAAGAGACTAGTACATTGTTCCGAAAGAGGCAAGAGAAAGTGGAGGCCCAAACTAGGGTAGTGAGGAGTGAAGAGTGCCCAGAAATATTTAGGAGGTAAAATCAGCAAGTGTGAATGATTGCTTGGGCATGAGAGGTAAGGAAGGCAGTGGGAGGAATCTAAGAGATCTGCCAGGTTTTAGTTTGTGTGATTGAACAGAAGGAGTGCTACCAACTAAGAGAGGGGAAAAAGAAAAGGCAGCTAAGCAGGCTTAAAGGGAAACACAGTGAGCTGCATTTTGGACACACTGAGTTTAAAATTCAGTGCGATATGGGGTACAGATGTCCAGAGGCAGTTAGATGTATAAGTCTGGAGCTTGAGAAAAGGACCTGAAGATGTTCTAGTTATTGGCATGTTTAGTTAACACCATATGAAAGAAAAAAGTCAACCATGATTATTCTGGGAAAGTGTGTAGAATAAAAGAAACAGTTGGTTAAGGATGAGACTTTAGAAAGAGCAACCCCTAAGGGATGGTCAGAGCAAAAGGAAGACCATGAAGACAGAAAAACAATGGTACGAGGGGTGTACAAAGAGTTGGAGAAGGCATCTTCAGGGACACTGTAGGCATGAACTGTGTTGAGATGAGCAAGAAAGAGCATCCAATGGGCAAGAGGTCCATAAGATAATCTGAAAGATGCTTGTCATGTTCATCCAGTGCTCACTGGACAGACAGATCAAGAGCTGAACCAGAGTCAGGCAAGCAAGAGTCCCTCTACAATGGTTTGGGGAGAACAGGAGAGAAACTTAGAATCAGTGGATGTAGATTACTCTTTCAGGGAGTTGAGATGAGGAAGAGAAGAGAGATTTGACCAGAGGGGAACTTGAAGTTACAGGAGATGTTATTTTTCTCTAAGTTTGAAAGAATATTCTTTATAGGCTGAAGGGAAAAGTCACTAAATAGAGAAAGTTTTTAAAAATACAGAAACTAGGCTGGACTGATCAGTGGAAGCATATTTTTTGAGGAGGCAATGGGAACACATCATGGACACAAGAAGAGACTTTGGTCTTGAACAAGGGCGAGACCTTCATTCTCCGAGAATGGAGTGCATAAGGATGGGTATGGCTATAGACAACTGGCAGGAGACCAAGAAGTTAAAACAGATCTCCACTGAGGACCTCTCTTTTGTCTGTGAAGGTCATCAGCTGAGAAAAGAGGGATGGGGTTTTTGGAGGAGACTTGTGGAGAGAGGGAAACATGGTGGAGAGGTCGGGAGAGGAAGCTGACCCAGGTAAACTCAATGAGACCAGCTGTGCTGAGGTTTGGGAAACAGTTTGAGATCAGTGATCAGAGCTGTGTGACTTCTCTCCAGCAGCCTGTGGGACCTCGGTGTAGCCAGGGCAAGAGGAGTTATGGCCCTGTGACAAAAAGCCGGGGCTTATGTGCTGAATTAAGAACATACAGTGGCACAAGCCAGCCAGCAGGTTGGCAAGTCACTCTCTCAGCCCCCCAGCTCCACTCTAGGGAAGTGAATCCCAGGGGGTCATTTTAATTGAAGGCACAGTTTCAATACACACAAACTAAGGAAGTAGAGTCATAAGATTTATTACTTACAGATCCTGAAAGTGGGTGGGAGGTGGGCAGTGTAGGCAATGAGCTGGGGGAAGGGCAGACCTCTGTCCCAGGCCATGAGTGAGCAGGAGATAGGGAACAGGGTGGCAAGCATCTAGTACTTACAAGGTGGCTGGGGTGGAGGTCAGTAATTTTTCACACTCTCAGCTGTAAGTGTATTTTGAAAGGTATCCCTGGAAAAGCAAAGATAGAATTTAGGGTGGGAATCCTAAATTCAAGCTCTTATCTAAATGTCCAGACGTCTGGGTGTGAGTATAGTTTCATAACATAAAATGCCCAGGCAGCAACAGATCTGTGTAGCTCTGGGCTGGAGGGGTTCCCAGCTCTGGGCAGGTTCACTCTGGATTTGATGAGTCCAAGACCAAATAACAACAAAGAAACTTTGTGGATAAAGGGGTTTATACCAGACTTCATTCTTGTGATGGCAGATGGAGCACTAGATTGCATCCATTCCTGGCAAGACTGCATGCAGCAAGTCTGTCTCTGTCTCTGCCTCTACTCCAGGCTCTGTGTGTGGAGCATTGGGCAGAGCTCCTTATACAGCAACACAGGCAAGAATGGCTTATTGCCAGCATGTGTGCACATATGTACCTGCGCAGTAGGCCAAGTATTATATCATTGCATATGCACAGTGGGTGAGTAGATTAGGATCAGGTGAGGATCCTGGCCATGGAACTTCTATTTTTCCTACAATCCACAATGGGAACTGAATGGAGTAAAGAAGGAAGAGAGGCCAGGGAGAGTTCATCAATGGGGAGAAAATAGAGGGTGAAAGAGTCTAGAGATTTTTGAGGTAGAAGAACTGGTGTGGTAGGAATGAGTATTGAGAGAGCTAGTCTATGGAGAGATAGAATGTGACAACTTGATATTTCTGATATGAAAACAGTTCAATGTGATGATAAGATTCAAGGTTTGGTCCTAGAAATAGATATCTATATAGAAATGAGGATCATTAAAGTTAAAGAGGTCATTAAGGTGTTAAAGAATAGGAATGTCCAACTGAGGGCATTCTATCTCCCAGGTTTATGAGAAGAATTGAGTGTAAAGGAAGTCTGTGAGCCAGGTTCCAGTTTTTAAAGATGATAATTGCTAATCTTTATTGGATGCTTATGTGTTTCTAGGTACTATTCTAAGTTTTTGCATATATTTAAATCTTATGGGTCTAAATATTATCCCCATTAATAGATGACAAAACTGAAGCACACAAAAATTTAGTTAATTACTCAAAAGCACATTAGCAAGTGGTGGAGCCCATATTTGAACTCAGGCAGGCTTATTCCAACATGCCATGTTTGTAACTACTATCTTATTAGCAAGAGGCTGGCATCCAATTCTTTTCTAGTAATGTTCATATCCATGCCTCCTCCCCATTCTTACTGTTACCTTCCTGCTGTGGTTCTAATCACCTCTCACCAGGACCACTACATTCTGCATGCAGGCCCTCCCACTCACTGCTGCCAAGTAAGAAAGCTGCCACATTGGTCTGCCCAAGCCACTCTTCTTTGCCTCATGAATATTTAGCACTCTCCTTTTCTTTATTGGATGAAGTCTGAATGCACTCTGCCATCTGACCCCTAGCCTCATTACAACCTTGTCTCTGACTACTGTCCTAAATGACCTTACTCTGGCTTAGGGGGCCTAGAAATAGTCCCACATTCAGTGATTACTAGTTGATGAGGAGCTGGCAAATAACAGTGATTTACATTTGTATGGAAGTTTAGAGTTTACAAAATAATTTGTTTTATATGTCATCTCATTTAATCTTAGCACTGAAAGATTTGGCAAGTCCTATTTCCAACTGATGGAAGCTGGGAAGGAAGACTAGCATCCTGTTAAAGGAAGAAAATCTGGAAGGAGGATGTTAAGACCAGTTGGACCAGTCTGTTCTCATTCTTCAGCACATGAACATGCAAGGGGTACCTATTTTACAGATAGGAAACCTAAGCTGTGGAGAAGATAAGTCATGCACCAAATCAGAAAATGAATATGAATTTTACACCTCTGTCTGTGGTTCTAGATATCAATATTACCTTAGATTTGGCATTAGCCCATCTATCTAGCTGGTAATGAACTGAAGTCCTTGATGACAATGGTGGATCCCCAGAGCCTAGTGCTGCCTAGATTCTCAATAAACATATGTTGAATGAAGTAAATAATCTTATGACCCAAGAGCAGTTTTATTTACATATTGGACAATTAACTCACTTTATTTTAATAAACATTTACTGAGTGTCTACTCCCATATTGGGCTAAGCTGTCAAAAAAATAACAGTATCATTATATGGCTGCATAAAATTCATTTATGCATTTCTATAGATTTTCAGAAAGAGACCGAAAGAAAGATGAACATACAAATGGGGTCACCACAGATATTTGAATTGATTTCTATTTGGCATATGTCGACTGACAGAGGATGCTGTCTTCTGGAGTTGACTGATGACGTTAGAGAACAATGTAGGGCTAACCCTTACATCATGCCTTCACTTCAGCCCCTGTATGATTGAAGCCAATATTCATATTAACACATTTCCCTAATACTTATCTACAGTTTACAAAGCATGTCCACATTCACTAAATGATCTAGGCTTCTATGAAAAAACTATGATTATCCCCATTTTACAGATTTAACATTCATTCAACAAATATTTACTGAAGTAAGGCAGATACTATTCTAGCTAATAGAATAAAAATGGAGTGCAAAACAAGTTCTCTACTCTTTTAGGACATATATTCCTGCAGACAAATAGTAAACAGAGAACTAGACAGAAGATAACGGCAAGGCTGTGAGGACAATGAGATGGTGATGTGATAGAGAGGGATGTGATAGTCAGGGGGAGGAATGGCTTCTCTGAGGAGGTGACACTGAACTATGTCTAGATCAAGATCAGAAGTCAGTCCTGGGAAGGTCCCAAGGAATAGTGTTCCAGACAGAAGGAGCATCAAGTTCAAGGACTCTGAGGTGGAAATAAATTTGGTAGGTCCATGGGACACCAATAAGGCCAATGTGGCTGGAGCCTAGTGGAGATGGATGAGATAAGACCGAAGGGTAGGTAGGGACCAGGTCAAGTAGGGCCTCCTAGGCCATGACCAGCAGGGCTCAAGGTTATTAAAATTAAGGAGGGAAATCACTGAGAGTTTTGAGCAAGCAAGTGGCTCCTGGGAGACATGGATTCTCCATGTTCTTATATGGTCCAGGTACTCTGAGCAAAGGCATTTATAGCCAACATTTGTATAAGGAGACACTCCTGGAGCATAAAGCTTAGAGATGTCTCTCTTTCTTGTCCTTTCTCTGGAGACATCCCAGTGGTAGAGATAAAGCCCTTTTATTCCCCTCCCCAGAGATCTGCTTACATTCCAAGGTAATGAGTGATCTCTCTCTTTAGAGGGAAGAGTGGGAAGGTTATCAGCAGGCCTGTATAAAATCAGATGTCCCTATTTTGTAGCTCATGTCTTCTGATATGCCCCACTACATGTGCAGGCAACAACATCTGGCCCTCATCTCATCGGGAAATCAAAGCAAGATAGTGCCTTGGCTGCTGCTGCTGCCGTGAGTAATAAAAGGTGCTGTCTTTGACAGAGAGGTCACATGTCTCCTGTCAGTGCATGTATACAAACCTGCCGCAGGCTAACCTGTTAGTTTGCAAGCAGGGCAAAAATCTCAGACCACCATAGTTTCTGACTTATCAGTGACTTATTCCAATTTGCTTCCAAGAAAGATTTCATAATAAGGAGGGTTAGAGAGAGCTGAGATGGATTGCCTGGAGTGAGGTGGACCACAGCTCTCATTCAGACTTCCCACACTAGAAGCTTGTTGGGAGCTTTTTTAGTGTATCTCAGAAGCAACCATCCCCACCCCTCTGAGTTTCCCTTCTGAATTTGCTGGGTGCATTAAAATAACATAGTTCCTGTTCACAGATTACTCACACTAGTCTCCTGAAGGAGGTCTTCATATTCAGAAGGTGATACAAGAAACAGCCCAGTGGAAGAAAGACACAGAAGTCAGGATGTTTTAAAACAAATTGTGAAAAACAATGTAAGTAGACTTGTTTCAGGATTCCTTTAAAGGTGAAGTTTGAGGCTTGATGGATTCCCATTTGAATTGAGTTTGCTGATAGAAGACTTCCTTTGCAGAGGCCCTCACATTTTAAGAAAACAGCTTCTGAGAATGCAGTGCAATGTGCCCCATCCTTCTGTCTTGGATCGTTCCAGTCTATTGGAGACTGGATGCTTCCAGCCCACGCACTGCAGAGCAGTCTGGAGCCACCGCCTCCCAGGCACAGTGCTCGGTTGGTGTGGGAAGCTGTGTTCTTTTCAAGTCACCTGGAGAGAGCAGTCACAAAGGCAAGACTTTCTGGAAGCCTCTTTTTTGTTTGTTTTGACTATGTGTTTTCAGCTCAAAGCAAGGGACACCCTTGGTTGAACTTCCTATTTCCAGTTCCTACTGAACATCTGCTCTCCAGTAAAGAATACTGTGTGGATCCCAAACCGAAGCAAAGTGAAAGAAAAATCCACATTAAGGAGAAGAATCTTGAACTTTCTTTTGCAATGTCCTTTCCCCCCTTATTGATCCCTAAAATCTCTTGTAATCTCAGGGCTTACACTGATGTTTTCCATTTTGGAATCGCATTTACAAAGGAATTTGTCATTTCAAAATTTGCCCTGGTTGTATACCTGAAACCAATATAATGTGGTATATCAACTCTATTTCAGTTTTTAAAATGGTTCTGCATTAAGCTGCCATTTGCTGCAGTATTCTGCTCTATTTCAGAAACGGTGAAACTCCCAAGGACTGACCAGTTGGATCAATTACAATATTCTCTGGGTGACCATTACGGCAGTGATTCTCAGCCTCTTGTACTGAACATCTTGCCAATTGCTGCATGAAAAAAAACCTTTTTCCTATTTTTATAGAAGCAAAAATACTACTTTTTCCGTATTGACATACATTCTCTTAGTGGCTTAGAACTTTTAGGAAAACACTGTTTCCCACCCAACTACTTCATTGAACCAGTTTACAATCTGTTGATCCCAGATTTGGAGTAATTATATCTTGGAGATAGGTGTCTGGTCACTATGGCTTTAAGTGAGTGACATTTGATCCAGGTAACTTATAAAGATGTTGATCTCAAATACTTTATTATCAGGTATCTCTTAGTAGTATCCTGGTAGGAAATTTGTGCAGGCTTACCTGCCTCCAGCTGCTGTTTCCCCAACACCTACCACAGAACCCAGCACATTGCCTACACTCAAGAAATGCTGACCAATTATTCTCATGAATCTTCCTTGTTAACAGATTTAACTCCGGTGGGAAAATCCTGGGGCAAAATAACTTTGAAACCGAAATCAGTCAAAGGGAGAAATAGTGGGAGAAACCCATTTATTTCTTACAAGCAGTCGTCCCACATCTCTCCAGACCCAGCTGCAGAAGAGAGAGCTCCACCCAACCTCTCCAATCCAGATAAGCCCTGCTCACCCATATAATTACCTGCTGATATGGAGATGAACTACTTTTCTCCACCCACGGGGAACACTTATTGCTATAGAGATGAACTAAAGCCAGGCGAGAGATTCTGGAAATATTGCAATTTTACCCACACAGAATAAAGCCAACAAGCCTTAGGTTTAAAAAGTGTCAATCATTCCACCCATATCTATTGGGTGCCTGTGCAGTGGAAGGGGCTGCATTAGAGACATAATGGTGAATGAGACACAGCCCTGCTCTGACTTTCCCTTCTATCCAGCCCAAGTATTTCTGGCTTTCCCTTTGGCTTATTAGTCACACAGGGTCTTATCCTCACTCCCAAGACTTCCCTCCTCTTCTCACTCTGAATGAGCCATACCTTAGTCATACAGATGGTCTGTTAGTAGAAATACTTATGCTAAAAGTACTTCTGGTGAGGGCTCAGAAGAGAATAAGGAACATGTTCATGGGAAGTAGAGGAATGTGACTCCTTGTAGGTGGAAAACTTAGAGGAATTGTGTCTTGCACTTACGTGGAAAGTAAGTGATGGTGTTGGACAATAGGCTGGGATTTCAAAGGAAAATATAAAGGTGTGGCCTGGTTTCTATAGTTAAGTAGAGAGGGATGAGTAATTTCTCTGTTCCTTTAGAAGGCTGAGATAAATTGAGGGAAGAACAGTTAAATCAAAAGAAACCAGGATTTAATGATTTGGGAAATTCTCAATTTATCCAGATTGCTACAATAAAATGAAGAGATCCACAGCCATCAAAACATGCTGTAGAGGAAAAGCTGAGGGTGTGGCTGCACATCACTTTGATAAAACCTCAGAAAGACTAAGAGGTCAGAATATTGGGTCACACAAACTCTCTTTGTAGATGAAGAGTGGGGCTCATAGATCCCTTTTCAGCCATCTCAGCAGAAGCCAAAAACAGAGATGGGGTTATCGAGGAAAGATCTTTGGAGGAGCCTCTTGTCTAATGGAGTGAATCACCATTACATACATGGAAGACCCACAAAGTTCCAGAGAATCATATACCAGTAGAAACACTTCCAGCTTCCACTGAAAGGGACAGAGAAATTACAAAATGAAAGAAACCTACTGTGCCTCCAAAATTCAGGAAACAGGTTGATAAAGCTACTTGGCAGCAAACATGTTATCTTTTATGAAAAAGGAAGACTGGTGCAGAGAGCAGAGGAATGAGCCACAGGGGACTATTCTAAGGTCCTGAAACCAAGCAAAGTTTACTTAGCTGAATTTTGAATTTGCTTGAGATCAGTGATTCCCTTTTCTTTCCTTTTCTCCTATTTTGAACAAGACTGTCTATAAATATTATCTATGCCTGTCCTACTATTGTATTTTAGGAGACAACAACTTGCTTCTTTAGTTTCACAGTCCACAGATGGAGAGGAATTGTGCTCAGGATGGATTACACCTAGCACCTCACCCCTAGTGATTTAGATAATGAGATTTGGGACTTTTGGGCTGATGAAATTTAGATGAGATTTTTGGACTTGGAGCTGATGCTGCAGTGCATGGAGACTTTTGGGGACCTGGGGTGGGGTTAATGCATTCTGCATGTGGGATAGATGTGGATCTTTGGGGGACAGCAGGTGGACCATGGTAGGCAGAATATTCCCCCCTCCAAGAGGTCCTCACCTTAATCCCTGGAACCTGTGAGTGTTATGTTGCATAGCACAAAGAAGTAACATTGTTAAATAGCTGACTTTGAGATTGGAGATTACCCGGATTATCTGGGTAGACTCAATCTAATCACATGAGTCTTTAAAAATGGAAGAAGGGTCAGAGGACTTGAGCTGGCAGTATCAGAAAGACTGGACCCACTGTTCCTGACTTCGAGAATGGAAGAAAAGGGCTAAGAGCCAAGAAATACAGGCAGCCCAGAGAAGCTAGAAAAGCCAAGGGAACAGTTTCTCCCCTAGAACCTCCAGGAAGGAATGCAGCCCTGACAACACTTTGATTTGAGCCCACTGAGATGTCTGTAAGACTTCTGACCTTGAAAACTACAAAATAATGTGTTAATGTTGTTTTGAGTCACTAGGTTAGTTGTAATTTGTTACAGCAGTGACAGAAAAAGCATACAGTTAGTGTGTATCAGAACCCCCAGAAAGTTTATGAAAATAAACTTTGAGCTCATCCCTCAAAAATTCTGACTCCGTAGGTCTTGGGTGGGGCCTGAGGATTTGCATATCTAACAAGTTCTCAGGTGTTGCTTGCTGCTTGCTGCTGCACAGGGAACCCAACTTCGACACCCTTCATTCACTGAAGCTCTAAACTCAGAAGGTCATTCAGCTCTAAGTGTCCCATTGTATTTATTTGACTGTTCTTTATATCCTTTGACTTGAGAGACCCAGAAGTGAGCAGAGCACTTGAATGCATGGATATAATGAAGCAATTATCACCCTATGCCTGCACACAGCAGTTTGTAAATCCCTTTATTCCCTGCAGCAGCGTGTGTGTGGGGATAGGCCCATATCAGAGAGAACAGTAATGGCTCATTCAAGAATGTACTTAGAGATAACAACATTTGTCTGTCTTACACTCTTCAGGGTAGAAGCTGGATCCAATGGCCCCATCACTCAGCATGGCAGTAATCCTTGGCATGGAGCTAAATGGAACAGTGACTTTAGAATGACAACATTGATCTTGATTTTAAACTGCATTCAGGTTACTGTGTTCTCAGGTTTCACTGCAGGTCTGGTATTGCACAAATTCTTCAGTTTTTTCTTGCTCCAAGTGGGTTTTTTTAAAGTAAAAAATAGCTCTGTATGCTGAATGCCAGGGCACAACAATGGGTGACTGAATAGATTTCTTATTGTCGCTGGGCATCCTCCACCTCACTTTGAGATCAGTGGCTTGGGAAGAATAGACAATTGTTCTCTGTATGGCTGTTCAAAGCCCATCCACGTCTTTCATCTTCTGCTGTCTGTCACAGATATTAATGTTGAGAGCAGGAAGAGGCTCGCGGTCTCCTGAACCTTAGCCCCATGTCTGTCCTCCTCGTGCTGCTGCCAGACTCTTAGCTCAGTCTCTGGATCAGCGCCCATCCACCAGGGGAGACATAGGGAGAGACAGAGATGAAGAGGCAGAGATAGAGAATGGCTGAGACGGACAAGGAGAGAGGGGCAGAGAGAGAGAACAAAAGGAGTGAAGGAGGAGAAGGAAACAAAAAACAGAGAAGGATAAAGGAAAGAAGGAACGAGAAAGCAGAAAAAACTAGACCCGGAAGCCCACAATCGGGAGCCACACCCTTCCTCAGCAGGGAGCAGGAACAGTCCAGCTCTCTTGGGACAAAACCATCATCCGCAGCCTGACCGAAGCAGGGGCCGTCCCGGAGGAGCTAGCGTCCCGGGTAGCCGTCGGCATCTCCCCGCTCCACCGCCGGCGGGACGGCAGCCTGGTTCAGCGCCTCTCCTCGCCGGCCCTCCTCTCCCCACCGACGGCCTGCCTGCAGGTCGCCTGCTCCGGCCACCGGCCATGCTCAGGGTGGCAGCGGGGGAAGGGCGGGCTGGGAGAGGACGCGGACATGCGGACCATCTCTGGGCTCTCAGGAGTCCCACCGAGTCCCCAGAGTCACTCTCAGTAAGACTATGTGGAGACACAAAAGAACAGAAACGGGAAAAACAACCCTTCCGTTCTTTTCCAGTATTATCTTGACTATTCCAGGATATAGATCACCTTTCAATGGGGAATGTGGGTCAATGTAACATTATGGTAAAACAATAAATGGTAAAAAAAAAATGATTTATAGTAAAAAAAAAAAAGGTAAAATGGCACCTTTCAGAACATAAAATGGACACAGAAGACTGACTGTAAGAGCTGTGAGTATGGCCAGGCTTGGGGGGCAGGGGCGCTGGCCAAGTAGGAGTGCTTGTCACATGTTACGAGGAGGATTGTGTTTTGCTTTGACTCTTAGCATCCAGAATAATCTCACTTTGTTCAAGGACACCTATTCCTATTCTCTGTACCCACAAAGGTATCCCTTGAGGTCATACAGCCCCTGACACAACAGGTGGCACATTACAGTAAATGAGTAGGGGAATGCGGGGGGCAGAGAGTCTGTGCTCCTGGGAAGGGCTGTAGCAGAGGGTGCTTGGCCCCTTATTTGGAGAAAACCATTTGGTGGGAGTCATGGATAGGATGGATGGTTAGACTCCATGACTCTAAGATGCCTGGAAACTCTAAAATTCTAGAATTCTCATGTATTTAGGAAACCTTGGAAATGCCAATATCTGCATCCAAAAGGATATTTATTAAAGATTTATGGTAAATTTGCTTATCAGAGGCTTATAAATTACACTATTATTTGTCTTTAACATAAATTCCAATTTAAAAATTTTCTTATTTACTTAAATTCTGCTTCAATAGCACAATTGGAAACCATAATCTCTGATAGCGCTTGATATTGTCCTATCTTATTTCACAAAATTGAAAGCGCATGTTTTTAGAATTCCAACAGAAAGTTAACTGCTTCACATGGAATAAATATAAGCAAACATAAACTGCCTCTGCTCAAGGAGTGTAAAGACAGATTCAGGTCTTTCAAACCTTTCCACAATACTGTCTCTCAATCTGTAAGCTCTAGGAGAGCACTAAAGCTTAATAAATGGTTTCCCATGGTGACAGATAATGTTTGGTTGCAAGCAAAGGAAAAAAAAATTGTCTGAAGTCCTACAGGTGAGGAAGTGAGAAAGAGTTGTAAAGTAGCAAATGTAATTAACTATGAAATAAAAAGAAAACTGGAAAAAAATTTGACTTCTAACAACTATCATTTTTTTGTAGAAAACAAAATACAAATATCCAGTGTCCACCAGTCTTTGCAAGATTTTCCAGGTTCTGTGTTCTTGAGGAAGAGGACTAGGGGCTTAATAAGAAGAGTGTAGCATACTGCAGATACTCAATTCACACTAAAGCAAAACTACCCAGGCTTGTGTAGGACTTTCCACATCTCTCATAGCTCCTGAAGGGCTGGAGCCTGGAACATGTTCAGAAATATTACATGTGTTTTGAAAGGGAAGTTAAAAAAAATAACATTCCACATAACAAGTTACATGAAGTCAAGCTTAGTGAGTTGCTACAGTTAATATTCTTTAATATTTGATAGCAGTTTGTATCAACCCACAGATGGCTTGCTGATCATAAATGGGGAAGTGGTGTATCTTTCCAAAGAAGAGATAAAGCTGTCATCACCTGAACACACTGATCAATTAATATTCAGCTCACTAAAAGTGAGAGGATAAGATTTTGTGCCTCCAATGCCATGCTTTATGAAGACATTGCACTATTATCAAGTTTTCTTAGCAAGACCTTTGAACCCAAATTTACCTAAGCCTTTAGATCTAACTTAGCAGTTTATAGAAAATACAAGGGATAGAAGAGCTGGTTAAATAACACCATAAAGAAGCCAGTAGAGAAATTCAGGTTATGGAACCTTCTACAACATACCTGACCTTTCTTTTCAACAAGTCAGTGGCATAGGGCGGAGGGGGAAACGTCATATGTGTTGATGGGGGAGAAACTGTTGAAGATTATGAGAGACTAAGGATACAGTGTGAACAAATGCAATGCATGGACCTTATCTGGATTCTGATTAAAACAAAGCAACTGTAAACAAATATGGGGGCATGGTTGGGGGAACTAGAATAGTAGGTAATATTAAGGAAGTATTGTTACATTTCTTAAGGGTGATGTTAGCATAGTTATGTGAAAAATTGACTGTAATTTGTAGAAAGGTATGCTGAATTATTCAGGTACAAAATAGCCTTTAAAATACTTCAGCAGATTTTTGTGTGGACAATAAATTACCATCACAATGAAGTCAGTTTGAACTGCATTTTCTTAACAGTGAATTTGCATGGAGATGATAGGTATCTAGGAGAGAGGGAAAACCTGATGATTCAGGAGAGAGAGAGAGGGAAGAATTTCAGGAGTACTGTCCCTGAGTAGGCAAGAAGGGTTGTGATGCAGTACAGGGCTGGCTCCTCAAAGTGACCCAGGGTCCTGTGCCAACCTGCCTCGTGTTTGTCACTGACCCTTAGCAAGGTAAGTGCACAAGGTGAGAGCACATATTTTGAAACTTTTATAAAAATTTGACAGAGTAATTTTATGTCCATGAATCTAATAATTAAAAAAAGGGGCTTATTAAAAAAAGATGAGTTTTCTGTTACTTCTAACAGAAAAATTCATAACAGACATGATATTTAATATTTTACCATCATTATATCCAGGGTTTCTTGGCCTGGGTCCTTAGATGCACCTCAGGAGGTCTGAGATGCACTTGTCGTTATATGCCGAAAGAATGGCACTGAAACCCACGTGCAAACACATTCATTCATGCCTCATTCTTGTCTCTCACACACCTGTCAGTAGTTCCCCTCAGAATCTAGTAGAGGTCCACAACCCCAAAAATGCTGAAGAACCCTTGCCCCAGAGTTGCCTTAGAGAAATCCTCCCCATTCTCCTTACAGTTGCCTATGTGGACACTTAAAAAAAAAAAAATCCAGATCGCCAGATTTTAAACTTCTCCAATGCTAATTCCTACCTCTGTGTGTCTGTGCGGCCCTCTTAGCTATAGCCCTTAAAGTCTGACTGCCTTCAGTTGTTCTCCTCATTACTCTGCCAGAAGGGAGCTCTGGCAGCACACACAGCAAGGAAACCAAGCTTCCTCCATGACAGGCAAGCTCCCTGACTCCCAGTCCCATGAGGGGCAGGGCTGCAGGGAGCCCTCTAAAGCCTCGGGCACCAAGCACTCCCATTCTTTCCCATCTCAGGTCCACTATGTTGGCAGGCTCCATTTGAACAATTCTTTTAGGCTTAGCTACTCCCCATACGATTAACTGTTTAAACAGATTCCAGAAAGCACATCAATTATTACTAATGAATTCCAAATCAAATCACCCAGAACTACAAAGGGCTGCCAGATGTTTCAGGCAAGGAGAAAAGAGGGGGTGGGAGGCGTGGGGAGAGTGAGGATTCTTTCCCATCGTTCTGTTAACTTGGATCTGAAAGCTATAATTTATCAGGCATCTAACATAAAGAGACAGCACACACACTTAAAAATATTTTTTGGAGGTTGTTCTAACATTGATTCATTGTGGAATATTACTTTATATTGATGTCATACCAAGCAAAACCTTTTCAGACCTCTTTCATATATATATCACATTTTATCCTACCATATCTAAGTGAGGAAGCAAAGGTTTGGATTATTTCTCATTTTTCCAGATGAGTAGATCAAGGCCAAGCAGCACATAGGTTTTTTGGGTGGTGGGGTGGGGAGTACTATGTTTAGAAGCCAGAAATTCTGAGATTATTGTTGGACACTGCCATTTCCAAACAACAATTGAGCTAACAGACAGAAAATTCCCAGGAAATAAAATCACAAGGGCTTGTATGAAAGGCTGCAGTAGGTTTTAAGGTAAGTATTGGAATGAGCTATAACCAGGCAAGGAAACCAATCTGCAGTGAGGAGCCTAAGGTTCAGATGAGAAAGTGGGGTGGCCACAGGCAGAAGAAGGTCCCCAGTGGCTGGGGCCCCTGGCAAGGGGATGAGGAGCAGATGGTCTTAGGCACCAGGATGCCATCAGCAAAGACCTGGGGAAGTTGTTCTAGTGTCATGTATCTAGTGTCTCTCCTCAGTGGTTAGTACATCAGAGCTGGACTGTCTGAGCAGCTCAACTTTCCCCGGAAGCTGGTTCTATTATCAAGCCAACTTAAAGCTTCCCACTGGACTTGTATCTAAAGTAAAACCCTTCCAAATGCCTGTGGGATCAGGATTATGCATAAGTTGGTGAATAGACATGGGAGTGAGAAACGGAGTCGCTGGCTGGTGAGACCAGGAAGGGACCTGAAAAAAACATGGTTCTACTCGTAGCTGAGGGACCTGGGGCACCAAGAGGACACCGATTCACCAAGGGTGCACAGTTTCCTTTTAGATATGGAGGTGATCATGTGTTAATGAATTATTTTCTTCTGTTTATTCTTATTTTTATGATCATTTTAAATATTCAGTATCTCCCAGGGGCTTTAAACATGTAGAGCTTGTCTCAAATGTTGGAATGAGTAAAAAATTAGGAATTTTTTCCTTGCTGGCTACATAGTTGTTCAAATAACCAAATTTTCTTGAAAGGTAGATTTCTATTTTTTTAAAAACAGAAACACGTGTTAAATATCTCAGACATGGTCTAAAGTTATAGCTTCATGTAGAGAAAATTCTTAGTGGCTACACTTTTGTTTCTGCTGTGTAAGGACTGCTGAATAAGGCTGAATTTCTGTTTGTGAGTGAATTTCATGCTGCATTCCATCTCTACAATACATTTGATTTATAAACTCTAAAAATAAGACATACTTTAGGGAAAGATGTGGGCTTGGTCAGAGTGAAAGTAATGGAATAAACAATCTCTTGCAATCACTAACATTCCAAAATCATTTTCCAGGGTGATTATCAAGCCAAGAACTACAAAAACCATTTTCTTTAATTTGCACTCCACCAATCTATGCAAAAAGAAAAAAGAAAAGAGAAAAGCCCTACTTACTGACTCAGGGCATTTTTTTTTTTTTTAACTCCAAGATCGACTATCTAACCATACACTTCTGCTAGGAACAATGAGGTGATCGTACAATTAGAACTACACCTTGCTCCTTTCTCTACTCTTCTCCTTCATTGAATTTTATTTTAAAATCATAATATGTAAACATGCACATTAACAATTATAAGTTATTAACAATTAGGTTATTATTTTAAATGATAAGAATTAAAAAAAAATAGACACCACGTGCAGAGGAAACTCTGAAGTTCTCTTTGACAAAAAAGCTCACTTCTTCCACACCTCTCTTCACCTCTATTGGCATCAGTGGCCAAGTACCATGTTGAAATAACCAAAAGCTGATGTCTCTGTAGAATTATGGCTTTGAAGGATTGGGCCAACACTCTTGAGAAACAGAAGCGCTGAATGAAAATACCAACCAGGCTTCCTAAATCATCAGGACTTTGTGTTTGAGGCCTTCTTTCCAATAGAGTAGTCATTCAGCAAGCATTTATTCAGTGTTAGCCATATGCCAGGAGCTGGATTTCAAAGATGAGAAGGTCACAGTTCTTGCCTTAGAGGATGTCCCAGTCCTAGAGAGGAGGTGGTTCAATGGACATTATAGCCTCACATTGTAACATGCACTGAAATGAAGAAATAATAGTAATGATAGCTATCATTTTTGAAATGCTTGTCAAGTTCAGGCATTTGGGCTAATAATGTACAGGGTACTTGAAAGAGCATATAGAAGGGACAGGAGTAGTTGGGAAGATAGAACACTTTGTTATATACAAAAACAAATGTAGGTGGCCCACTATCCCACAAAGAAAGAAGAAAGAGAGAAGGAAGGAAAGGAAAGGAGAGGAAAGGAAAGAAAGAGAAAGAAAAGAAAAGAAAACCATAAATAACAAATGTATAAGAGAGGAAGAAAGGAACAGAGAGGAGATATAAAAAACAGTCAGGAAACAATTAATAAAATGGCAGTAAGTACATATCTATCAATAATCACCTTAAAAGTAAATGGACTGAATGCACCAATCAAAAGACCTAGAGTGGCAGAACAGATAAGGAAACAAGAGCCATCTATATGCTGCCTACAACAAGAGACTCATTTCAGACCCAGACAAACACAGACTGAAAGTGAAGAGATAGAAAAAGATATTTCATGCAACTAATAGGGAGAAAAAAACAGTAGTAGCAGTACTTGTATCAGACAAAATAGACTTCAAAACAAAGAAAGTAACAAGAGACAAAGAAGGACATTACATAATGATAAAGGGCTCAGTCCAACAAGAGGATATAACCATTATAAATATCTATGCACCCAACACAGGAGCACCTACATATG
Organism: Manis pentadactyla; assembly: GCF_030020395.1. Lineage (NCBI taxonomy): Eukaryota > Metazoa > Chordata > Mammalia > Pholidota > Manidae > Manis > Manis pentadactyla. Next base: position 64,267,546 of record NC_080021.1, read on the forward strand.
TAATACAAATACTAACAGAAAAGAGAAAAGAAAAGGAAAAAAGGGTGATACATAATGGAAATATGTAGTGTGGTACAGAAGAAAGGGCCAAAGTCAGACTCATTTAATACGGCTTTATTTTCATTACCTCATAAAGCCTAAAACAACAGATATTTCTGAACCTCACTCAGTCACCCTCACTCAGGAAATCAGAGAAATGAGGGTCTGCAACAGACCAAAATGTCATTGGCTAAACAAAACAGCTGAGAGTTTAATGCCCTTTTTCCTTCCTGAAGAATATTCCAGATCAAAATGGCTCTGGCATCACATTGAATTTTGAAATAGTGTCACTGAAAATCATGGCTCTGGAGTCCATAGAACTGGGTTCTAAATCCTAATGAGGCCTCAAGGGCTGGTGTGTGTTCTGGGTATGTTCTCTAATTGAGTCTGTTTCTTCCTCTGGGAAATTCAACTGAGAATACCTAATGTGCAGGGCTGCTGTAGAGATTAAATGAGAGACTAATAAAGTATGGCACCCAGCACATGATACATTGGTAGCCATCGATATTGCCACTCTGTAGTCCCCAGATGACAGCCCAACACCTTGACCCTGGGACCCAGACTCAGAGTCCTGAATTCACGTGTGTGTGCGCGTGCATCCTGGGCATGGAGCACAGGGAAGGGAAATGTGAATCAGTCTATATGAGGGTTTCTCAACCTTGGCACTGCTGACATTTTGAACTGGATCTTTCTTTGTTGTAGGGAAAGGGCTGCCCTGAGCACTCTAGAACAGTTAGCAGCATCCTGGTCCTCTAGCCACCAGATGCCTGTAGCCCTCCTCCCCACCACAGTCATGTTCTCAGACATTGCCAGTTGTGCCCCCTGCCCAACCCTGGTGGGGCAAAATCCCCCCTCGTTGAGAACCACTGCTTTACACATTGGCCTTTTACTCCTCTTGTTGCCAACCAAATAAAGCGTGGAGCCAGGAATGCTACTAGCTTGTGTAGATCAATGTTGTATTAAAAGTTCCCAACATCTGCTGAATCAAAAGAAAACCTGCTTCAAAGGACAGCCCTTACCAATGTTATCCTCAGGCTTTCCCTCACACTCTTAGCAGTACAATGCTCTTTGTTTTTCTGAAGCCAAAATGCTGCATCCAGAGCAATCTCATCTCCAGGCTTTCTGACCTGACCATAGCTCTCCTCACAAGGCAGCATCCTTTCTGCATTTGTGCCCAGTAACAGCGTGGTGTTCTCATCTTGTTCATCTCCTTGGGCTCCTTTCCTCATATTTCCCAGAAGACACTCTCTTGATCCCTCTTCTCTGCCCCCCACCCCAACTAGGAGAGCCTCCCACATCCTTCCTGCCTGATCACCCCATCTCTTCCTTACAGATCCTTTTCCAAACCCTCCTCCACAGGCACGTCCTTCTGAACTCTGTCTAACCATCTCTCTTCCCTCCAGCAACTTTCCCATGATCATATCTACCCAACCCTCGATGAACCAGATTCTGGAAAGAGCATCATTTGATAACAAGCCTGGTGGAGTAACAGGCAATTTCATTGTAAGCAGGGAAATACTCTCTGCTCTCTGCCCCCTTTTCTGAGCTGCATTTGGGCAGCCGTTGTGGGGATTTGCATAATTGTCTTTTGATATTTATCTTGGTCAAACATCTGCTCATTTTAGGTCTACTGATATTTCAAAAAGTAATTTCTGTATGTAGATGATTAGCTATTTAATATCCATTTAATATTAAAGTCCATTTAATATCAGACATGAACCACAGAATCAAACCCATGCCCTCTGGCAGTTTGCTGTCAACCTGTTCTTTGCCAAGTTTACTCTCTGCTTTGTTCCAAATCTATTTTGTTTTCCAAACTCTTCCTTTTTTTTTTGGCATTTAGTTCTCCAGTTTATAACAGTTTCTTATAGACCTCAATTCTTGCTATAAAGCTATAAGCAAATTTTAATGAGGGAAAAAGACTTAAAAGAAAGGGATAGGAAGTAAATAAAGGGATGGAAGTGGGTGGGAGAATGGCGGTTTTGGGTGTATCTCATGCTCGTGACTCACTTATATTAAAATATATTAAAGTTTTTAGGCTTATTAATGCATTTCATTGAGCCAATAACATCTTCAAAGACTATGTAGCATACTTTCAGGAAGAAGTTTGGGCACATCCTGTGCTTAATGAATCCATTTACAAAAAAATCCTTACTGTAATTATCCTGTCTTTTTCTTGTGTTAAATATAGAACAGACCACTTGGTTTTTTTTTATTCCCTGGTGAGCAAATTTCTGTATCCTGGTTTTCATTAAAGTTACACCTGATGATATGTCCATGAGCTGCCCAGCACATTCACCCATTTCTTGATGAAAAGGGAATGAACAGTCCACAGGTTCTCTTTATTGAGTTCTTGGCCTTAGCACTCCTAAAGTTGCACTCTTTTTCCTAATACATCCTCCATCATTGATCCCACTCATTAGGGGAATTTGTACAGTTTTCACAGAAATTGGTCCATTTTTACCTACCGTGGTACTTATTTCTGCCAACACCTTTTCTATTTGCATAGATAAAATTTTCAGACTCTCACATGCTCACTACTGTCCTGAGAAAATTTAGTTCTGCACATAGCAGTCATAGCAGTTCTTCTTCTTGTCTAACAGCTTTATAGAACTCTGGAATATAAACTGACCTGAAAACCATCTTTTAGGGATTATTAACAGGGAAAAAGCTTGAGCTGAGGACGACCTCAATCTTATCTTACTTTACCTCTACTGATACCAAACTGAGTTGGGTTTAAATCCTGGCTCCACCACTTTCTAGCTGTGTGATTTGGAGCAAGTTACTTTAATGCCTTTTTGTCTTGGTTTTTCCTCTATGAAATGTATTTTATGGAGTTATTATGATGATTAGGTGGATTAATCCATTTAAGAGCACTTAAAACAGCGTCTAGCACATAGGAAGGACTCAATAAAGGTTAGCTTGGTTATTACCCGGTATTGGGATCGGAGATGAGCGTCTGTTGGAATAGTGTTAAGGTAAGAGATATAACTAGTCAAAATGCTGAACCTCATTGCCCTCAAAAGTCAGAAAATACCAACTATGAACAGTTTGGGGGAACAATAAACATCAGCTTTAAAGTGAATTACTCACAAACAACCCAATTAAAATGTGGGCAAAAAACGTGAATGGACATTTCTCCAATGAATATACAAATGGACAACATGCACATGAAAAGATGTTCAAAATAATTAGGTGTTAGGGAAATGCAAATCACAACCACAATGAGATACCACTTCATATTCACTAGTATGGCTATAACAAAAGGAAAAAAATGTTAGTGAGGATGTGGAAAAATTGAGACATGGTAGGAATGTAGAATGATCCAGCCTCTGTGGAAGCAATTCAACAGTATGTCAAAAAGTTAAATATAGACTCAGCATATGACCCCATAATTCTCCTAGATATATACCCAAAAGAATTGGAAATAGGTATTCAAACAAAGATGTGTATACACATATTCATAGTAGTGCTATTCACAATAGCCTTAAGGTAGAAACAACCCATGTCCATCAACAGATGAATGGATAGAGAAAATGTGATGTATCTGTATAATGGAATGTTATTCAGCTATTAAAAAGGGATGAACTACTGATACATACTACAATCTAGATGAACCTTGGAAACATTATGCTAGTGGAAGAAGCCAGACACACAAAGTTCATATTGTATGATTCTATTTATATGAAATAACCAGAATAGGTAAATCCACAGAGACAGAACACAGATTGGTAGTTGTCAGGGGGTGGGGGGCAGAAAACTTTGGAGTAACCACTTAATAGGTGCAGGGTTTCCTTTTAAGGTTATAAAAATATTTTGGAACTAGATAGGCAAGATGGGTGCACAATTGTGAATATACTAAATCCCACTGTTGTCTCATTTATTACCCCACCAGATTATTCAATACTCTGGTAGCTAAATGTTGATATTTTCCTTATTATCTGTCCTGCTTGACGAAACCAAATTGCATTGAGTCTGGCTTCAATGCCAGTTGGCTGAACTGTTGTTCATGTTAAAATGGTTAATTTTATGTAATGTAGATTTCACCTCACCTAAATTAAAGAAAAACTGATGTAAATTATTCCCTTGCCAGTGAGGGTGATTTTTCCAGCACTTAATACTTCATTGAAATGAAAGGTATATTTTCTTTTAGACTGTATTTCAGTAAACCTAAGAAAACTTTGTGGAAATACTTTCTTTGAAAAGCAAAAATACAAAACAAAACTGGCAGTAAGCTCTGGACTTGAAATTGTTTTGCAGAGTAAAACTGCATTCTGTCTGCCATGGTGGAGCAATACTGTGAATATGTGGCCCCTCTTGCTGTCAGAGCACGGACAGCCTGGGCCCATGTGCCCAACCGGGCTGGGTATGCCCTGTTACCTCGTAATGTGTAGGTTATGAAACAGCTTTCTTGGTGGAGGAGGGAACTAGGCTAATGACTTTCCCTCTGGTGAAAGAAAAATGGTTGGCTCTCTGGTTAGAACTGTCCGACATGCTTTTAAGGTCTCCATTATAATGGACACCTCAGGTGCTTTAATCCAGAAGGGTAATGAGTGTGTGGAATTTGAGGCATGGTTGGGAGGTAATAAAGAGGCCGGCATTTGTGAGAGTGAGGCTTTCCGCTCATTTTCCACTCATTTTATTATGCCCACGGGTACAGCCAGCCCTGCTGGAACAGAACTGGTTTCAGAACAATTGTTTAGCTAATCCAAATGCCCATTTTGACTGCCAACATAAAACCTATGAAAGCTCAGTGGAATCTGTGGTTTTAACCACATAAAGCCTTCCACTGACCACAGGCCACATAATGTTTCCTACAATGTCCTGTCTCCAACTCATGTGTCACTTCAGTTTATCTGCCTTTGTCTATGTTGTTATTCTATGCTGCTTCCAATCTTCTATCTCTTATCTCTATTTGGTTGTTGTCCAGCTTTTATTACTCCACTAAAGGCCAAATACTCCAGTGGGGACTAGATGTTCTTTTCTTCATTATTTGGGCAGCTCAAAGAAACCAAATTGCACTGAGTCTGGCTTTGATGCCAGTTTGCTGGCTCTTTTCCAGGTGTTAATAATTGAAGGATCTGTCTTACTATTTGATATTAATTACTCTGTGTGGGTTTCAGTGGAAAAAAGAGTCCAGAAATGGAATGTGACTCTAGAAAGAGATCCAACTCCTGAATATTCTTCCCACCAGTGCAGGGTGTGCTGAGCTTTTTAACCCTGGGAGGAACAATGCAATGCTCATGGGTGCCTTTAGAAGGCTCAAGAAACTGGTACACCTAATGACAAATAGAAAGGTAGAATAACGGGAGTGGCTGGCTGTGAAGGACATGGAAAGGTGAAGGCAGTAACATGACAGTGATGCTTGGAGCATGACCTCCAGCCATTGTTAGTATTAAAATGAGCCATAAATGGCCACTTTTCACTTCTGCTCCTCAGAGGCATACTGGTTAAGACCAAGGACTTTGGAATCAAGAACAGTGTGGGTTTTAATTCAAGCTCTATCAATTACTTATATACAGGCAGGCTCTCTGCCCACCAGATCCCTAGTTTCCTCATCTGTAAAATGGGGATATAATTGACTGCAGAATATCTTCAGTATGAGGTAGGTATGTTTCTGTTAGTGCATGCAAGGTTTTCACCCACAGTAAGTAATCAGTAATGATACCAGTTACAACATTATTGTAGTAACTGCTGTTTGTGAGCCCTTCTCCCCCTCTTTTTGGATAATGTATTAAAAATGAGCCTTGCTGAGGTTCTTGAGATGATCTCCTTATTTAATTCCTCCTTATTAGAACCGAGCTTGGTGATCCAAACTGGTGACTGACTTGTATTATGTACAGAACGTTTCTCTCTCGCACTTAGGAGTTCATTAAGAAAAGCACCCTTCACTCTCCTCCCACCCCTCAGATGAGGCCATAGGTGCTCTAATGCAAAGGTTTCCAACATATTTGTTTATACTCCCTACAAGAACGTTGTAAATTTTGTAACCCTCAGGCTTGAAAAAAATTTGACATTGACAATTTTTTTATCACTGGTGTAATTTGATTGCAATTTCTGTTGTGGTATAAATATTGGTACTTAAAAATAATACTATTATGCTACTTTTAAAATATATTCACTGAACTACAAATACCATAGTTATTTTATAACCTCTTTCATCTATTTGTCATACATGGAAAAACTCTTCCCTAATAGCTGGAAAGTTTATAATGTAACTTTGCCACCTTGAACTTGTATTTCCATCCCACTTCTCCATATAATTTTATCCTACTGTCCTGTTATGCTTAGAAGTTTTATTAACCACCCTATCATAATTTTCTATAATAAAAATATGCATATAAATTTAAATGTTTAGGTTTCCTATATCTCTAAGACTCTAAGTGTTAAAAATGTATTTTGGAGTGTGTTATCAGATAATATAAGGATTCAGCTGATCAAAACAGCATACACATATTAAATTTTTAAATAGATAACTATTAAATGGAGAACATACAATTGTATTGGAAATCTATTTCAGAGAGCCTCCACTTGTTCCCGAGCACCATACTAACTGAACACCTGCAGGCAGCAATTAAAATCCAGGAAAGGAGCTTCTTTCCCTCTGGGAATGGAGCTGAGTGGTGGTAGGCACAGAAAGGAGGCCAGGTCTTGGGCCAAAATCTCTGCACTTCAGTCCCGTCCCCGCAGCTATCTTCTACAGGTCACTTAACTTCTCTTAGTCCCCGTTTCCCATTTTGTAAATGGGAGATGAAACAATCAATGCCTTCCTTGTTTCCTGAGCAGAGTTGTAGAAAGGTTCACCTAACACAATGCAGAAAAGCCTTGCATGCATTAAAGACAAAACATAATTGTTAATTTCTGTTATTAGTTAAGGGCTGATATGCCCTTTCTTAGATGTTGGCCGCTGAGGCCTGGGATTTAAATAGCAGTTTGATCATTATAATGCTAGTTTGACCTGTGTAGTATCCCTTTAGGCTTATCAGTATCCAAGATATTAAAATACATTTTTCTATAGAAAAATATAAGGGAAGTCCTTGAGGGAGCCTTGAAGAAATCTTAAAAATAAAATTGAAAGGATTCTTATAAGCCTAAATCATTCAGCGTTCACTCTCCCGAGAAGTCAGCTTTCCAGCCAGGGCCTGGAGCCCAGAGAAGGATGGCCAACCCGCAACCAGGAATGAGTCTGTGCATCAGAGAATCACACCCTGGGTGCGCACAGCCAGACAGCTTCGGGTTTCAAGGACTTCTGATCGGAGGCTTTGGGGAGAAAAAAAGAGAGGTCTCTCTAGAGAGTAAATAGACATAAGGAAATAAACAAGTGAGGGAAGAAGGGAAAAGAAAAGTACACAAATGCAGCAAGTCTGAAGTCTCCCCATCTTGATTCCATCAGATCGAGGATCCCGGAGAACACATAGAGTGAGCCGGGCGCGTTCGCGGCCCGCCCTCGGCGGCGGCCCGGGGAGATGGAGGTGAGGCGCATGCGCTCTGCCTACGGAGCGGACAGCTCAGCTGTGCTTTGAAGTCGACCTGAGCGATCCCTTCGTCAAGTTCTCAGTATCGCTGTAGCTAGAATTTAAACTTGAAACAGGAACAAAGTATTTTTACTATTAGTAAATCCTCTGTTAGAAGAGCAGATCCTCCCCGTGTGGATGGCTTCTCTCATCCTTTCTTCTTGGCGGTGCATTTAGCCTCCCCGGTTCACACACAGAGTTTGGAAAACCATCATTCTGTGGAGCAAGCCGACCAAACATACACCGGACTGCCCGTGGGGTCTCCACAATGATAGCACCGTTTCTGAAGGCTTCCTCCCTCCCTCCCCGTCCTTTCCTTTCTTTGGTCCTCCTTTTCTTTTTCCTAGAAAAGGGGTTTTTTCATTTTGTTTTCTTATAGTACTGATGCAATCATACTGCAAATGTAAGAGAAAGGCAGATATGGAAACACAAAAATCAAAACACAAACATATGGGTCACTTCATCCAAAAGTCATCTCACTTCACATTCTAGTGGAAATGCTCCAGACTATCCATCTATCCGTTTTTCTCTCAGTTTGGTGTGTGTGTTTGTAGATGTATATTCACATATTAAGGTTTACTTAACTAGAATTAAGAAATTAAATTTCTTGAGGGTGATAACTCATTTCCCTCAATTTGACCCAATTCTGAATAGAATCTTTCACTTGTCTGCCTCAATAGAAGTATTTTAGTTTCATCTACAAGGAGCTAATTCTTGGACCATGTAATCCAGTGTATTTTCAGATCAGTTATCTGAGGTCAGTACTAAAATTTTTTTTACAAGAGTGATTTGGAGTTAAAATTTAAACGGTCAGAGTAGGTACTGAAATTAGAGCTTTCTGAGCAGGCTTGTCTGATGTTGACCATATGGTATAATTGAAAAGTGTGAAGTAAGGTAGCCCCCAAATGTCCATCATAAATAACCTCCCCCTGGCTCTCTCTGCCCTACACTGCCCCTGTAGTTCACATTATTCTTTGTCCTCCAGGAATTCTGAGAAGAGTCTCAAATGGAAATGTGCCTGCTTATAGGTACCACACCAAACCCTTAACAGGCATGACACCCTAATTTGTTATACCCTAACTTGTAACAGGTCTTCAGTTTCTGGGAAGAGAGGAAGGCCTTGTCAAAAGGTATGGGTTGAGTTGGAATACATGAGTGAGAATAAAGCACTGTGGGAAGGGAAGATCAGGAAAGATTCTGAGTCTAGGGAGACTTCCTCCAACATGTTGGGTGTTCCAGTAGCAGGGACCAGAAACCCACTCAGCTCAGGGCATGCACATGAATGCACACACACACATATGTAGAGGGAGGGAGAAGGAACATTGTAAAGATCCAATATTCTTAGAATGAGTGGGGAGGAGAAATGAAGTATAGCAGATCTTGGGCAGTGGGAAATTTAGGGACAGCGGTCCCTCTCTTCCTTCTCTGCCTCTTTTGTTCCTCTACCCTTTAAGCAACATCATCTAATCACTACCTTGGCATTTGGCCCCAAATTGTCTCAAGTCCTAACATCAACAATCTTAGTTCAGTACCCACCACAGCTGACAATTATTTCTGTGTCTCTTAATTCAAATTCCCTAGAGTAGTGGCTCCCAAACTTGTCTGATCATTGAATTTGCTTGGGGCTTTATAAAACATACAGATTCCTGGGGTCTGTCCCAGGTGACTCAGTCAGACTCTCTGGAGAGAAAGTGTACACCTGCACATCTCTACTGGGCAGACTCTGTTATAGCTGCTGGCTGGTAGCCCTCGGGGGTCAGGTGTCCATTCAAGGACACTGTGAGGTGGCTGGGGTCGGGGGGTTTAAGAGTCACATGAGGTCACTTCAGAGTTGTGATGGGGCCAGCACCATGAGGCACATTTGTTATAGGGTTCCTTCCAATCAATCCATCCTCTACTTTCCACTAGGGAGGTTTAAAAATATGTATACATCAGGTCATGCTCACACTAACTTAAAATCCTGTCGTTGATCCCCTATTTTTTTAGATAAGGATCAAAATCCTTAACCTGGCTTACATGGAGAGAGAGGTGAGGGGTGGAAAAGATTTAATAAAAAGAAAAAAAGGAATGGGAATCTCTAATAGCAAAACTAAGAATCTGGGGCACGGAGTTCTGGTTTGTATTCTGTATAATCTTGTCAGTGCTGTGACTTCTCTGGCCTCAGTTACCTCACTATAAAAGTACATGATTGGATAAGATCTCTAACTCTCTTGGCTTTAACATTCAGAGATTTCTTGGGTCTACACCCTTATTTGGGGGACAAGAAGTCCTTCCAAAGTCGGGGGTAGGATTTATTTGGAGTAACTTGGGCTGTGAATACATTCATCTTGTATTAATTGATAAGAAGTAACAGTGAGACATCAATGGTAATAAAGGACCCTGTATGCAAGATCTTGAGCAAATCTTGGTGTCACAGACAGCAAAACAAATAAACATTCCTCCTGGTTTTTGATGACACAATCAAATGGTGCTAGTAAAAACTGGGATTCTGAGGCTGTTCTTCCGAAAGAGTAATTCTAAAGCCTTCTTGTGTGTGTGTCCAGGTTTTAGCTTGGTGAATAGATGGCAAGTGATGAAATAATTCATTTCCAAACAAACTGCAAGAATTGGTACAAGCAGAAATAATGTGAAACTAACTATCAAGAGAAAATAAAAAATTTCTGTGGATGACCAGTCACAAAGGAGCTTGGAATAGTCATCTGTAGGGCAGATGAGTGTGTCAACAGTTCATTGGTCAGACGATTATAATGACTCCTGTAAGCTGATGAAGAGGCCCGAACTGCAATTTTTAAGCAAGTTCAGAAATACTTCATTCATATCCACTAGACAATGTGTGTATTGTGCAGGGTCAAAGACAGTATCCATCAATTTAACATACTTGAGCCCTTAACAGATTCAAACTAATCCACAGCAGTAGATGGTGGCCAACTGCTGGAGGAAGACTGCTCAAAGTTCTTTACTCTGATTCCCACTTACGTCTCCCATCTACTTTCCAGTTTGCTCCCAGGGTGCTGGAATGCCTTCTCTTCTGCAGGCCAGCCTTTCTCATCATTCAACCTGGTAAGAAATTTTACCTTCACCAAGAATGCTCTCCTTTATTGAGTGGATAGGGGTTGTTGACTGTAGGGGCCAGCCTACGGCTGAGGCTGAGTCCCACTATGGCTGAACACCGCCCTTCCACTGTAGCTGACCAACACCCTAAGATGGCGCCCGCTTCCTGGGCGCCACCCTTCCTGGTTTGGTGGCATTAGCATAAGGAAGTTGCTCCTATAGGCTTGCCCCATGCTTCCGCGCTCGTGCTCAACTCATGCAGAAGGCATGCTACCAATCAGCTTAAAGGTCACGCATGATCTTGATCACCATAGGCCAGCTTCCTTTATATAAGGCATAAGCAGGAAAGAGAAAGAGAGTCTCTCTCCTCTCATTCTTCCTCTCACTCGCTCTCTCCGGCTGTTGCTTCTTCTCACTCACCTTCTCCCGACCTTCCGAGCAACAATAAAGAACTGAAGTGAACCAGGTCTGTGTACGTATCGCTGTCGTCACTGCCACAAGGAGCGAACGCGATAGTTGACTTCTGATTTCTAATGCTTAATTAATCACTACATCTTTGGTGATGCCATATCATCTTATAAATACCACTATTATAAGACTTAGAGTATTAGTTATGTCGGGCTGACCCTTTAGATGATATATTTCCTTATAACAGACACGACTCACTTATGTTTGGATCTCCGTCATCTACCACAATGCCCAGCATATTGCTGTGACTCAATAAATGCTTTGAGAACAGAATTGTAGTGATGACTGCAGTGGGCTGGGATAAGGACTTTTATTACAATTTATTTCCTACCAGTAAAAATACTACACAGTGACAATAGCAGAACATGATATGGTTTGAATATTAGTGAGTGAAACAGAAATCTGCTGTGTAGGAGATACTTATTTTGAATGATGGTATTTAAGGAAAAGAAAACAAACAAGTTTAAATAGAGGAGAGTGAGAAAGTAAGGACCTTCTGAAGAGAGATCCAGAAGTGATTCTGGAGGTTGCTCACACCTCTCCGGTTACATTTCAAAGCACGTGGCCTTCTTTGTTCTAGACATGATCATCTTCATGTGTTCCCATCACATATAGGATAACTTACAGGCTGACAAGGTAGGTAGGAGGAGGGGTAGAAGCAAAAATGAGAAAAAAAGATTGCTTCAAGGTATCTGAGCAAGTTGGAAGAAGGAGGGAAAAGGGGAGCTGGTAGGGGTTGAGTTGTTCACCCTTCCCCACCCATATTCATATGTTGAAGTTCTAATCACCAGAACCTTATGTTGCAGATGTAATTAGTTAAATTGAGGTCCTTAGGAGAGGGCTCTGATCCAATAGGACTGGTTTCTTTCTAAATGGGGAATTTGGACACAGACACAAATACAGGAAGAACACCATGTGGACATGAAGACAGCCATCTACAAGCTAGATAGAGAACCTTGGGGCAAATCCTTTCCTCATATTCTTCACAAGGAACCAACTCACTGGCATCTTGATTTCACACTTCTGACCACCAGAACTGTGAAACGGTGAATTTCTGTTTTGGAGCCATCCAGTTTATGGTACTTTGTTACAGCAGGCCTAGAAAATTAAATAGGCATGAAATAGAGTATGTGTACACATATGAAAGAATGATTTCCTAAGACTGAATGAACTGAATTGCGAACTGTGAAATACAGAGGTGCCAGGCGGGGCAGCTGGTGATAGATCTGAACGAAGAGGACACTGAATCAGTTCCAGGCATCAGCCAGCAGATGGCGCTGTTGGTTGGAGCAGATCTCCGGTGGGGAGAAATCAGGTAGGTGTTTCCAATTTGTGGGCTATTTGCCGGTGGAGTAGCGAGAAATAACTGATTGCTGGACATGCACACTACTGCTAAGCTGTGTCCAGCATCCTTTGTGATCCTTGGAAGGCTGAGAACAAGAACTTGTGGGAAATACTAAGGCGGTTACAATCCAGAGGGATGCACAGTGTGGCACATAGTCATGGAGACTAAACTCTAGCCATGTCTGACAAAAATGCAAACTCCTAGAGGGTTTGTGACTGACCGTGCCATTCCCTTTGCATAGCATCTTACACAAAGTTAGAAAATCGTTGCACTTTGTGATAATTTTATCCTTTTAGGTTTACTAAAAAGACTTCATGTTTTTCTTAAAAATTGAATTTGTTAAGTCAGTAGTAAGTACAAAGCCTATAATTACATCTACTTAAATCTTTGAGGCATGCTCCATTTACTTCTTAGACTATTAACTAACATTTTAATATAAAACTTCAATATATATATACATTTTTAAAAAAGAATCCAATAGTGATCAAGATATAACAGTAGATAGTTACAAAGCACTTTCACTCAGGAGGTGGGTGGTGTTATCAATGTAGACCCTACTGTCCTGTTTCATAGATGACCAAAACTGAGACTCTTGAGTTTAAGCACAAGTGGCAAAAACAAAACTAAAACCCAGTTCTTCTAGTTGCCAATTAGATATTCTCTATCATTAATTAAATGTTTAAGAATTTAAGGAACTATTGAAAATGCAAATCAAAACCACAATGAGATATCACCTCATACCTGTTAGAATGGCTATTAACAAAAAGACAAGAAATAACAAATGTTGGCAAAGATATGGAGAAAAGGGAACCCTTATGCTCTGTTGGTAGGAATGTGTATTGGTTCAACCACGTGGGAAACAGTATGAAGTTTCCTCAAGAAATAAAATAAAAACTACCATACAATCTAGTAATTCCACCTTTCAGTATTAATACAAGGAAATGAAAACACTAACTTAAAATGATACCTGTATTCCCTTGTTCATTGAAAAATTATTTTCAATAGCCAAGACATGGAACCTTATTGTCCATAGTGGATGAATGGATAAAGCAGTTGTGGTATATTATATATATGTATATATGGAATATTATGTAATATATACATTATATATTTTTATATACGTATAAAAATATATATAATGGAATATTATTCAACCATAGAAAAGAAGGAAATCTTGCCATTTGATCTTGGCAACATGGGTGGACCTTGAAGGAATTATGCTAAGTGAAATAGGGCAGAGAAAGACAAATATCATAGGATCTCACTTACAGGTGGAATCCAAAAAGAACTGAACTCATAGAGAACAGACTGATGGCTGCCATAGGTGCCAGGAGGTTGCAAAATGGGTGGAGGGGGGTCAAAAGGTACAAACTTCCAGTTGTAAAATAAGTAAGTCCTGGGGATATAACATACAGTATGGTGGCTGTAGTTAATAATACTGTGTTGTGTATTTGAAAATTGCTGAGAGTAGATCTTAAAAATTCTCATCAGAAGAAAAACATTGTTACTAAAAAAAAAAAGAATTTAAGGAACTGTTAATAGAAAATGATACTATATGGTTTAATGTCTTTGGTTTTTTATTGGCCTATGTGCTATTTATCAAGATATTTATCATAAAGAGCCTATGGAATTTTAATACAAATCCAGTTGTTAATTATATAATTAGTTGTGAGTAGAAAAAAATGTAGACTTCTTGAAATTGCACAGAACAGGTTTGAATATCTCTAGTTTGAACAAGTTATTTAATGTTACCAAGCTTCAATTTCCTTAACTGTCAAATATAGTAATACTTGCCTCTAAGGTTCAACAAAGATACATTAAGTAACCAAATGGGCCTTTATAAGTGGTAGCTTCACTATTCCTTGTAAGTAAGAGAGTATCTGGAGGCTTAGTATGCAAAAAACATGTTTTCTGTCAAGCAAATATCGAGGATCAAGGTCAAAGTCATAATATGCAGCCGTGGATTGCCTTCACACCCACACAGGGCTGCCAGTACATCAGTGAACACACTCACTTCCCACTTAACTTCTTAGAACTAAATGGAGTAGGAACATTCTTTTGCCTAGAAGGGGCACATTTCTCTCTGGCTTGTCATGTGGCAGGCACTTCTTTGGGTTTTGTGCCCTTCACTGACTTAGTGGGAGTTTTGTATGTAGGAAGCAAGAACAATTTCTGTAAATATCCCTGCTGTGGATCAGGGAAGGTTATTTTACCGTAAAAGGAGCAAATTACATGATTTCTTTAATGTCATCCAGATGATTTTCTCCTTTTCATTTTTTAAGCTTTGCTTACAATTCCACAGTATTTCCTAGCAGCACAGGCTTAACTTGGCACTTCCATGGTTGACCATATAAATAATGTTGCAAGGCATGAGCTTTTCTGGATATGCTTTATAAATTTCAGAATTCTATTTTATATGAATCCCTTACATGTGGATGAATGCTATGTAATTTACAAAGTGTTTAATGTATCTTAGTTCACAGAATTTTAGAGCAGATGTATTGACTAGGGATTAGCCAGATATTTTCTGAAAAGGCCCCAGTAGTAAATATTTTAGGTTTTGCAGGCTGTGTAATTTCTATCAGCTGCAACTACACAACCCTGCCTTTGTAACATGAAAGCAGCCATAGAGAACACATACACAAATGGGCACAAGAAGATTATAGTCTTATTAGATCTGCCTGAGACCTTATAGAGCTACTCAGGACCCTTCATTTTATGTCTGAGATTCTTGAGCACAGAGAAAATAAGTACTTTCCTTAAAGTCATACAACTAGTGAGTTATGGAGACAAAATTGTATCCCCATCTCTTGATTCCTAAATCAGATTTTTTTAAAACCATGTTATTCGTCAATAACTTATACACCTCTATTCAATCATCTATGATGAACTTGTAATATAATATATTATGTATTATTATTAATATATTCATAATTAATATGTATTAATATACAGTATACATCAATAATGAATTATATATTGAATTAACAATATATAATATAGTTTATATTATATTTATGTGAACATAAATATCTGTCTACAAATTAACTCCTCTGATCTGAACTTTGGACTCTGCAAAATGACTTTTTCCCTGTGCTACTTGCAGCCTACTATTAGGGTCAAGCAAGCATATGAGACCTCTCATAACTTATATACTGCTATGTAAGTTGAATATTAGAATTTTTTAGCTCAAAGGGTCTTTGGAGATTTTCTTGACTCACACCATCAAATTCTATGGGTGAAACTGAAGCCCAGCAAGCCTAAATAAACTGCCAGAGATTGCTCATTGGCAGGATCTAGGAGCCAGGCCTTTGCTCCCAGTATAGAGCTATTTCAAATTGCACCATGTTGTCTGAAACAATCGTTTATGAAAAGGAATGTTATTACTCATAATGAAAGTATGTCTTTTGTGTTAAAGTCTAGGGGACAAATATAGTAATTACCATTGACTACCAACTCATTCCTATACATCAGGAACTATGCTAGACATCTGTGCATTACATAATTTAATCCTTGCCTTATTTATGTCCATTTTACAGATCAGGAAGCTGAGGTTTGAAGAGTTTACTATAATTTATTTATTTCATGGTACATAGCTAGTGAGTGAGTGATAGGGCCATGGTTCAAATCTACTTCTCTTTGAAATCTGAACTTTTTACTTTCCATATTACTTCCATTGGGTGCTTTTGTTTTAAGCCACAGAAATCACAACTGAAACTGGCATAAATTATAAGAATAATTTATTGGGTCAGGAGATTGAAAAGCTGACGTGTGACTTCATGTGTAATTCAATCAAAGCCCTGTGATTTCTGGCTCTGCCTTCCCAGGTTTGTTGGCGAAGAGCTCAGGCTGGCTTCACATAGTCCACTTGGAGTCCTCATTCACATCCAGTAAGGCAAAGGTGAATCAGAATCATCTATTGAACAAACATCTTGGTCCTGGAGCTCTGATGGAACCAATCCCTGGACTGGCCTGTAGACTGAGGATGGAATTCACCCTCAGAGCCCCTCTCTGGAGCTAGGAGTGGGGTCAAGCCACCCAAAATGAGCTGCTGTCACATGATGGAGGGAAGGGATGCTCTCTGCAAAAAGAAAAATCTGGGGGCTCTTTGAAAAAAGAAGGGAAGAATGAATGTTTTATTGGCAACCAATGAATTTACCATCTCCATCCACTCCACATTTATTTCTTTGATATGAAGATACAAAGCTGCCAGCACCCACCTCAGTAGGTGGTGTCCCTTACTGCATGTTGTTAGGTTGTAGGGGAAGAATTGCTCAAGGCATATGACACACACCAATCTTAAACCAGCATCTTTGGATGCTTGCCTGCACTTTGGCATTTTTAAATGAGTAAGTATCAGCCTATCAAGGCAGGGCCTTCCCAAAACATATTTGAGCTTTTCCTGGTGGCTGAATCTCTCCAGGAAGAAAGTACAGGGACTAATAGTGATTCAATCATATTTTTAGAACTATTTTATGTATTTTTCTTTAACTATTCCTAGTCTTTTTAATTAGGAATTCTTTTAGTTCAATCTTCCCCTTTCCTGCCCAGCTCTAGCGTATCTCAGACATCCCTCACCACCCTTTTTAGAAAAGCACTCATCACAATGCACTGTGATTACTGTTTACATATCTAGTGTCCCCATTAGACCTCAGACTCCTTAAGGAAGGACTTTTTTTACCCATTTTTGGTCCTCAGCCTGGAGTAGCATCTAACCCACAGGAATCGAATGACTGCAACCAAATGAGCAGCTCTCAGAGACGGCTGGGCTTAAGCCCAGGGAATACCGGGGAGGTTATTGAGGCCCTCTGAATCTCCCCCTTCCACCAAATGAGAAAATTAGCGATATCTGCCCCCCAGGATTATCTGAAAAGGATGTTGTCAAGTGTAAAATGAAGAAAGTTCTGTATCTTTCAACTTTTCATTAATTCTAAGATGCCCATTTTCTCATATTTTAACATCTCTGAAACTGAGATCCATTCTTGCAGTGGACTGAATGTTTATGTCTCCCCAAATTCATATGTTGAAATGTAATGCCCAAGGTGATGTGTTAGGAAGTGGGGCTTTTGGAGGTAATTAGGTCATGAGAGCAGAGCCTTCATGAATGAAGTTAGTACTCTTATAAATAAAAGAGATGCTGCACAGCTCCCTAGCCCCTTCTGCCATCTGAAGTTACAGCAAGAAGGCACTGCCTATGAACTAGGAAGCAGGCCCTTCCGGACACCAAATTGGCCAGCACCTTGATCTTAGACTTTCCAGCCTCCAAAACTGTGAGAAATAAATTTCTGTTACTTATAAGCCACACAGCCAAGATATTTATCATAAAGAGCCTATGAAATTTTAATGCAAATTCAGTTAATTATATAATTAGTTCTAAGTAGAAAAAAAATGTAGACTTCTTGAAATTGCACAGAATAGGTTTGAATATCTCTAGTTTGGGCAAGTTATTTAATGTTACCAAGTTTATGGTATTTGACAGCTCAAATGGACAAAGACAATTCTGCAATTCCTGTGCAGGTCTGTACCATACTTTAACTGACAGAGTTTTTTCCTTAGGTCTTACATACTGTATCTTAATATTACATAAAATGATGTTGAATCTTACAGAGGTGTTTGATATTTAACAAAATGTGATGTTACCGGCACCAATGCAGTATTCTGCCCCTGACCAATGCCCCAAAACATGCCTAAGAATGAACTGTTCCGTTTGTCAGCTTTAAGAGATTTCCTCTACACCCTCAGAGCATTCTGGGTGCCTTTAATAACTCCCTATCCATCTGACATTTTAAATGTATCCAAACTTTCTGGAAAGTATTTATATTTTCATTTCCCCCATATGCTAGTTATGGTAGCTAGGATAGCACTTAAACTTACTTGTCTTTTCATTATTGTCTCACTACCACCACCAAACTTTGATGGGAAGAACCTTGCAGTGTTTTGGAAAGAATAATTTTAGTTCTAGTCTCATTTTGTCACTAATTAGCTACATGTCCAATCTCTGTCATCTGCAGTATGATAGATGGGGGTGCCAATATTTTCCTCACAGTTATGCAATTTAATATATGTGGATGTCCTTTAAAATTACTGCATTCTGGAATCTGATGAACAGAAAGACCTCTGTTCCCCTCTGTAATTTTACCATTCTTGGACAGCTTCCAAAGACAACACTTCAGAAGAAAGGGTGTCTTTTAAGGTGCATGTGATTACTTCCTATATTCACCCACATGGTCACTGGGATGATTTCTGTTCTCCAAACATCTCCAGGACATGGAAAACAAAGTGGTGATTGTTACATTTGACGGCACCCTGTTTCCAGTAAGGATGTGAACTCCATTGCTTTAAATGTCAGTGTCCCCCCACTCCGACTTTGCCCAGTCCTGCAGGAACGGCTTCCTTTGCTAAGGCCTGCTAGGGGATCCTTATCTTCATGTTTTCAAGACAGTGCAAGCTTTAACTTGAGATTATGAGTTTCTTTCAACATTACTTACCAAAGACAAGCTCCCTTTTATGTTTGGCACTAACATAGTAATCATTTATTTGTTAAAGGTTTTCTTCTTTTTAAATTCATACTTTCCCCTGCTTTGTACATTCTGAGTTTGTCTTTTACTTGGATTTAGGCTTAAATTATGGAGTGGGAGTGGGGTGAACATTAGGACATTAATAGATGTTTAGCACCCACTTTGTGCTCATTTACACCCAGCACCTCCTTCCTTAAGGAACACCTCACAGCAATCTGAAAAGGTTTGGTATTCTGTGTTTGAGATGAGGACACTGAGGAGATTCTTCAGAGATCACAGAATTCAGAACAGGACACAAAGCTCCTGAGCACAGGCTCCCAACTTTTTGTTTTTGATTTTTGGGTTTGGTTTTGTCAAGGCATAAGGAAAAGGGGAATGAACCAAAAAGGTATTTGAGCAGATAGTTGGCATTACAGGAGTCTCCCCTTACCCTCAGGGGGTACATTCCAAGACCCCAAGTGGATAACTGAAACCATGGATATTACTGAACCTTACATATACTATCCTTTTTTCCAATATATACATACCTATGATAGAGTTTATCAGCTAGGCATGGTGAGAGATTACCAACAATAACTAATAATAAAACAGAACAATCATAACAATATACTGTAATAAGAATTATGTGAATGTGGTCTCAAAATTATTGTTCATATTGTACTGTCCTTACCTTCTTCTTGTGATAATGTGAGATGATAAAATACTTACCTGATGAGATGAAGTGAGGTGAATGGCACAGGCATTGTGACATATCTTCAGGCTACTATTGACCTTCTGATGATACACCAGAAGGAGGACCATCTGTTTCTGGACCACCTGTAACTGAAGCGTCAGAAAGCAAAAATGCAGACAGGGGGATACTACTGTAAAGTTTTAATCTTCTGAAACCAGAGGTCATCTTCTTCTATGATCTGTCTCACTTCATTTCAAATGTTTAATTCCTGAAAATGAACTTGTCAGTGGATAGTTTCCCTTTATATTTTTCTGGAACAATTCCAGATTCTTATGGCATTACAGAGTATGTTTCTAGCTCAAGGCATTCCATAAAGCAGATAACCTTCAGGAAGAAGCCTTGAGAAATTACATGAATGAGTTAGTACAAAGCTGCTAATAAAACCTACAACACAGGTAAAAGGCAGAAGGTATAATTTGCTAGCAAAGTTATTTAGTACTAACTACTAAGAACTAAAATTATACAAAATAAAAACTGTATACAGTATTATTTATACTGCAAAAGTAAGAGAGACTTACCTAAAGGAGAAAACAAAAGCAAAAGAAATTTCCAACCCTGAGATTTATTTGTGTAAATATCACAAAGAAAAAAATGTCTTTTTGTTTTTAGAGTGTGTGTTCTTTGGACAATGAAAAAAGATTGTCTTCTACATTGGCCAAACTTTATCTGGGATTAGAATTTGTAAGATACAGTTTCTGTAATGTATTAAATCTTTTTTCACTTCACACTTTTATTTTTTGTTTATTGTTTGACCACCACTTTTCCAGTAAAGCCTTTTTTTGTTCCTTGTTTGTTTTTACTTTTGTTATTTTTCTCTCTAAAGGGTAAAGGATACTCCTTTATGAGAAGTTTTTGTATGAGAAAGGAAAATTTAGTTGCTGAAATTAATTAGAAATCTTAGATTTGCAGATATGGAAAGCTTTACATTCCTGGTTTCTCTCAAAAACCATAATAATTTTAATGATTTAAGAACATAAAGTGAAACTGCCAGGATAATTTTTGATTAACAAAAAACTGTCAGGTGCAGAAAATGTAATATATCTGTAGAGAAAGGACTAAGAAAATGTGTGTGAGAAGTCAGGCAAGTTATCTATTAAAGTGGAAGTTATTTCTAAAATATCATTAAACAGGGTTTCTTTTGGGAAATTGCTGTAACAGAAAGCGGGGCACCCTTTATTCTTTATTTATCCTTTCCTTCACATTCCACAATTGCCTCATCAGAGAAGCAAAGTGGCATTTTCCTGAGTCGGGAAAATCCCGTTAGGAAATGCAACCGAGCAAAGGATGCTTCTTGGGTCTTATCTTCTTGCTCTCGGGGGGTCTCCGCAGCCCGCCGAGGACTGGTGTCCCAGAAATAATACACAGTATGGATTTTCAGGGCAAAGTCAGTGTGACCGGCGCGCGTCCAAGTGCCATTCGTCCCCAGGCTTCATAGTGAAAATGCCCACTGGCTGGCGAACAGGTCCCTAGAAGTCAGGAAGCAGAGTTTGGAGCCAGGAAATGAGCTGGGCCGCCGGGATCCCTGAGCACCTGCTGCTCCGGGCTCCCCGGGGAGGCCCCGCGGGCTGGCGGCGTGGTGGGGGCTCGCGCGGGGCGGGGCGCCGCGGGGAGGGGCCGGGGCCCCCGCGCTGAGGGCGGGCGCCTCCCCACCTGGGCAGGGGCAACCGCGGCCCCGCCCGGCGCGCAGCAGGCCCGGGGAGGGGCGGTGCGGGAGGGCGGGGGCGCGCGCGGGGCCGGGCCGGGCCGGGCAGCTCGGGGGTGCGCTCTCGGAGGAGCGCGACTCTTGCCCCGAAGGTTTGTGGCGTCGTTGGCGCCGCGGCAGCGCCGGTCATGAGGACCCTGTGGATGGCGCTGTGCGCGCTGGCGCGGCTGTGGCCCGGGGCCCTGGCCGGCTGCGCCGAGGTGGGGCGCTGCTGCCCCGGCCGGGACCCCGCCTGCTTCGTCCGCGGCTGGAGGCTGGACAGGGTCTACGGGACGTGCTTCTGCGACCAAGCCTGCCGCCTCACGGGGGACTGCTGCTTCGACTACGCCAGGGCATGTCGAGGTGGGTGGTGGGCCGAGGGTGGGGGTCGGCCGTTCGCCAGCAGCCGAAGGGTACAGGACCAGCCGCAGCGTGGGAGCCAGGGTCCCTCAGCCCCATGCATCCGGCGGGTACAGATCCTCTGTCCCAGCCCACCCCAGACCCTTCCGTCGTAGTGTCCTCCAACACTCCATCCCGGTGCACCCAGACTCTCCACTTTAGGTTCCTAGCCCCTTCCATCCAGGGGTCTCCCAGTCCTCTCCAACTAGGTGCTTAATTCCAAATCCCCTCCCCGCGCCAGAGCCTGGGTGGAAGGGGCTGGAGCCCTCTGTTCTCCCAGACGAATGCGGGCCACCTTTGCGGGGATGAATTCTACGATTCTGGAACTTCAGCTTGGTAGGGCCACCTCCTGCCTGGAGACATGGCACTAACAGGTCCCAGGGGCATGGCCCTGGACCAGGCTCCTGTAAATGCTCAGGGGTCTTAGGGGCCTGGTGAGGGGGTGCTCAGGGGAGGAATGTGCAGTCATCCCACTTGGTGCCGAGGACTTGCTCTGGGATGGCACTAAACTTCTGCAGAACAAGTTCTCGGAGCCCACAGTTGTCCTCACCTCTGGACTCCAGCACATAGCACGGCCCCTTCCTCCTAAGAGGTGTTTCATTTGTTTTGAATTCTATTTCATTGATACTGCCTGATAAAGATTTTAATCTCAGGGTTTCTTTTATGTTTTAATCTTGCTGATTTTCCTTTAGGGTCGATCTTTTCATCTTTAAATTTCCCACAGTTACCACAGCTCCCGGTAAAGGCCCAGTAAATGTTGATTTAATTAAATTAAATGATTAAGGAAGAAATGATGAGTATAGTCCCAAAGAACAAGGTGTACCAGAGAGAAACCAGCTCTAGAAGTAAAAGTAACCCTGCTCCCTGTCAATCTCATCACCCCAAAAGCCACACATATATTGGGACATAAGGATCCCTGTGCGTGGGATCCTCAGCAGCTTCCTGGGAGAGTAACCCACAGGGCCATGTCCTTCCCCTGGAACTGGATGCCTGGTGGCGAGGAGCACCCCCTCTGACATTAGATGCTGGAAGAGGCCACTGGCCCATCACAGGATGGTCACCCAGACCTGCCACTGAAAGAATACAATTGAAAAGCACTAAGATTTTTTGACCCTGGTTGAAAGCTAATGATTTACCTGTGAATATTGATGTTTTTGATAAGCTGCTTTCTCTTTCCTGTGCCCACGCCCTGGTATGTTACTACTGACAGAAGGTGAAGAGTGAGTAAGTTAGGGAGCGCAGTGCCCTCAGGCCAGGTGTCCCCAGCGGCCTCTGTGCAGCGTCCTACCTGAAGTCCTGTTTGCCTCCGATACCTGGATCCCTCAAGCAAAGTCTCTCTGATTATAGCAGACTTACTTCCTCATGAGGGATTTGCCTGCATTTTAGAGGTAAATACAGAATTCCTGTAGTCCAGTAATGTGCCCCGTCTGTGGTAAGGACAGGGATACAAAGAAGAGGAAGACACGGTTTCTGCTGCTACAAGTTCATGGAGGAGCAGGGAAACACACATGGAAAACTACCTGCTCAACGTTTAGTGCCAAAATAAGGAATCCACGAGGCTAGAGAGGAAAAACTCAGAAGATGCAAGGAATTCAAGGAAGACCTCCCAGAGGAAGTAATGTGCAAGCATAGTCCTGGAGAATGAGTGAGAAGTCTCTAGAAGGGGGAGGGGAATTCTAGGAGGTTAGGGTCACATGGCTCAGCAGTTATCTGTGGGTGTCAGCCTTTTGTGCCAGAAGCTAGCCTGGGCCCAGAGGCTGACCTGGTGAACAGGACAGTGAGCCCAGTTAGACAGGGAGAGAGTCAAGCACAGAGGGGGTAATGGGCAAAAGCGGAGGCCGGCACCACAAGAAGACTGGCTTTCCAGCGAGGCCTGACCCAGCTGTGAGGTGATGCAGAATCCTCAGAGTCTTTATTTGGTCAAAAATAAATCTATTTTCGATCCAGGAGATACAAATATTAAAACAAAGAGGCTATGCTGTCAGAGTGGGGACTTCTTGGGTAAGTCGTCACAGAGAAGAGATGACCTTATCATCTGGGGAAGAACTCAAAAGAAATCACAGCAACTTGGTGCCTCAGGGAAAAGCTGTGAACAGTGGACCAGGGAACCAGAGCTGGAAAAGGGAACGGAGTCTGATAGATTTTGAAAGGAGCATACCAGGGCCTTAAATGCCCTTCCCCAGGGAGTCACAGAGGACCTTGCAGGCCTAAGTGGAAGCAGACACTGGACTGAAAAGGCTCCTTGCTGGTAAATTTTTTGCACTCGATGTTTCTTGGGAAGGAAAGAAGAAAAAAGAGACAGTTGGAAGCCGGCCACTTGGTGTGACTGAATCTGCATGCCTCGGAGTGAGGGCGAGCTTGGAGGGCATGACAGATCTGAGCTGCTCAGTCTCCTTAGGCCTGGACAAGCAGGCTTTGGAAAAAGTGTGGCTGGCCTGTATGAGCATCTTACAGATGCAGGAGCTGAGGGTGGTCCCATTCCTGATTAACATGAATGGGCAGCAGAACGAAATGTGAATTCATGCCTGCCTGAATTCAAGGTGCATTCAGCCACATCTATTTGTGCCAATTCATGGCTAGATAAGTCAAGTTTCAGCAGCTCAGAGTCCCACAGTGACTACATATACATAGACCCATTCTGCCTCTCAGAGCCCCTTCTCCTTCTTACTCAATGTTATGTTACTTATTGATGCTGCCTGGAACCTTTGGGGCTGAAATGATATTAAATGTGAGCAAAAAATAGAACTGTGTCAGTAAAACCACACATGCCATATTTCTATACCTTCTGATATTTTCTTCTTGATAAATGCATTATTTTTATTTTACTATCGCTAAGAGATGAGATACTGGATTTTCTTTTTTTGGATAGAAAGTTTTTGGTTTTTTTTACTCAGAATAAATAAAAATAAGATACTGAATGTATAGAATTACTAAATCACCAAAAATATCTGCTCTTAAACTAATTATCTCAGAAAATCTCATTATGATGATGGCATGGATTTCAACACCAATTACACATCCCCATAACACCCTCACCCCCAAAAAAGGATAGAAAAAGTTTCCATTGGCAATGCCTGACCAGGGGTGGGCAGAGGAGAGGGGGACAGATCCAATCACCCTGCCTGCAAGAACTTCATGGAAGGCTTGCTTATCTGGCTCACAGTGCCCCCCGTTTGGTTCATTAGTGGGGTTCCTAGAAGCTGCTTTCTAAGATCATAGAAACAATGGGTTTCATTAGATCTTTGATGAGCAATGTAAGGAGTCATCATTAACCCAAGTGGAGCAGAACAAAACTTGAATTGTCTGTGTGAGCCCACCTCTTCTTCTAGATTTATGGGGACTCTAGAACACCAATTGACCAAACACTACTGGTGTCATATCTGGAGGGAGAGGGGGCACTATGCTTGAAATATGGGCTCCAAAACTCATCCAAAGGAAGGATGTCACAGTCCATATGGATTGAGAAAGTTGCAGTGCAAAAGACAGCATGTGGCTTCCACTGCCTTTGTCTCTGCAGAAAAAGAGAGTAGGGCCTAGTGCCAGTATCTGATGTGACTCCACTTTGCAGGGTTTGGCTGCAGCCCTGGGCTGTGCCATCCAGGAGGGTAAAGCTATGGGAGCTGACCCAGCATGCACTCCATGCCAGGCACTTTCCTGGGCGCCTCACTGCTCTAGCATTACTTGGCTCTCAAAACCCACCAGGGTTATTCCTCACTTTGATCTCATTTTGCGGACGAGGTAATCAGGGGACCAGAAGGTTAGGTAGTATGTCCAGAGTCACACTGCTAATAGGTGATGGAGCAAGATTTGACCCCAGGAACTCTGGATTCAGAGTTTCTACATGATTTAACATGTTTAAATGTGATTTTGCCCATGGAGAAATGATGTGTTAAAAGAGAAGAGAAGCTGTGTGCTTTGCACAGTAGGTGCCAGATAAATATTGGTAGACTGAGTGAGCCCTCTCTCTCCAGGGACCATGTGCCCCTCAAGGGCAAAAAGTGTTATCAGGCTGCTTTTTGCCATACTGAGAACTATCATGGTGGCCCTCAGTGACGTTTATCAGAACAATGGGAGCAGTCATCTACCCAGGGGATGTCATCTGTGGCTTCAGAGAGCACTGCCATCTGGGGTATAGCCACATGTCCCTTAAAAAATAATGTTTTCCATCCTTGACTGTAAGATATATGCTTGTTGCAGAAAATTTGGGAAATACAGAAATACACAGAAGAAAACAACTCACCTGGAAACTTACTACCCAGAAAAAGCATCATTATCTTGTTGATTTGTATCCCTTTTCTTTTCAGGGCTTGTGTGGTATATAAAACTCTATTTTTCTAACAAGGCAATCCATTTCATTGTCTTGCTAGCATTTCATGAACTTGTCCAGTTAATGACTCAAAAAAAAAAAAAGCCTCTTGGGGGCAAGATAACATGATTTCTGCAAGAGGAAAAAAACACCTGATGATTTTATTGGAGCTTTTTGAGGGGGTAAATAGGCACTGGAGCAATGTAATTTCTTTCAGAGAAAGGTCCTTGCAAAAAGGTATACATAAGAAGAGAGAAAAAGGCAGATGATATACATTTAAAATTGTGTTGCCATGAGATGTGTGTGTGTGTGTGTGTGTGTAAAGGGGTTTCTTCCATAGGACGTCAAGAAACAAGCTGTGCATAAATGGTATTGCTGTGAGTAAAGTGAAAAAGGAGTTATTTCCTTAGAAATGATCAGGACTATTTGAATTTAACAACATGAGGGAGAAAGCACTTGATCGTGGGTGGCCTCCAACTTTTAGGTGGCAATGAGCCAAGTAGGCAGAGCCAGATCACAAAGGGGAATATGCTTGAGTGTCTGTGATTAACCAAGGAGACACTACATGAAAAGAAGAACAAGACTTTACGTTAAGAAAAAAGAACCCAAGCTATATTTATGGAATGAAGGATTCTGCCTGCCAGCAATGTTTGTTGCTGTGTGTGTGTGTGTGTGTGTATGTGTGTGTGTGTGTGTGTGTGTATTTGGCATCATCAAGAAAAACATTAGAAAAAAATTTTTAATTGTTCTTTGGCACCTAAAGATTGAGAATAGTGTGCCTAGTCCTGGTCGCCACATGCACTGAGGCTGTGAATGGACCTGGAGAAAGTCCAGCAGCAATTCTGAGAGGGGAAGCATCTGCAGAAAGATGTGTCCAAAAGCTAGAGTTATCAACCTGGAAAGTCTGTGCTGGAAGGAAGGGGATCTCCTGAGACAGTAAGCCCCATGAGTGGCTCCAATAAGATAAACGTAGATTTTTTTTTCACCTGATTCTGAAATTCTTGAGTGGGGAAGATTTGGATCAAATAAAGGGAAATACTGCTTCATGCCACAGATAATAAAATTGAAGAAGCTTGTTACTTTCAAGATGTGGTACTGGCAGGAGATATAAATGGACTAAAAAGGATTTGAAGGACATGAGGCTGCCAGGAGGAGCTGGGTTCTACCTAACCTGAAAGCAGAGAAAGCAAGACCCTTTGGGGCCCTGTTGTCAGGAGAGCCAGACAGCGGTGGCCCAGGCACCACTCCCCACGTTCTAGGCTGCGGGGAGTTTCTGATTTTGCTCCTGCTCTCCCATTAACCTTCCTTCCCACTCTGCAGACTTGGTTAGTGCTTGGGCTTTTAGCTAATGATATGGGCAGACCGGAGTCTGCCTCACTGCAGAGCATCATTTAGGAAGGAGGAGCGACTTACCCAATGCCATTTCTTCCTTCCTTCCTCCCTCCCTCCCTCCCTTCCCTTTCTCTCTCACTCTCTTTATTTTCTTTATCTTTCATTCATTCATTCAACAAATATTTATTGAACATGTAGGATGTGCCAAGCACACTAGGCACGAAATAAAAAACTAAACAATTTTAAAAGTATGTAAAACGTGTAGTTGTGGGTTATGGAAATGATAGAAGGAGGGACCACGAGCTCTGAGAGGAAGTAGTTTCATGGTGCATGTTGGGGTTGGGGGCTGGAGGACAACTTAGATACACTGGCCAGAGAAGGACTCTCAGACCTACAGGATGAGCCGAATCCAGCCAGGCCTGGTGTGGGTAGAACATTCCTGGCAAAGCGAGCACACATACAGAGGTTCCAGAGTGTGAGAGCGTTTGGTGTGCATGGGGGGTGAAGAGGCCAGCGTGGCCAGAGGTCGGGGCAGAGACGGTGGTGGGGGGGCAGCTCCAGGTCTGAGTGGAGGGGCAGGCAGTGCCCTCACACAGGACCTGGTAGGTAGGCCATGGCAGGGAGTTTGGATTTTATTCCAATTTAATGGCAAAACATTTCAGGAGTTTAAAAAGCCTCTTTTTTTAAACAGAAGTAGATCAGTGATACATCTTTCAGGGTAACTGTACTTGGGTGTCCCTGTTAGGACATGTGAAAATGTGCCCAGCTCTTGGTTGCAGATTTGTTACTGAAACGTGTAGCTTTTCTGTTCCTGGCCATCCTCCTGTGGCCATGGTAGGGACATCTGATAACGAGAAAGCCCTTGAGGGAAGGGGATGAGCTGGTTCATCAGGAAGGTTGTGACAATTCCTTGTGTTCTGGCTCTATCCTTATCGCACTTCCCAGGGAGCTGAGAGCCAGAGGGGCTGTGTCTCTGTTTTCTTCTATGTGTGCTGCGCGGTCGTCTCCATCTGCATTCCCCTGTGCTTCCTGGGATTGCTCCTAAATAAGTTACTTGCATTCAAATCCATGTCTCAGGGTCTGCTTTTGGGGAAACTCCACCTGAGTATTACATTGAGCTTTAAACAAAGAGGAAAAGAAAGATCTTGCCATGCTTCCTGGCACCCGTTAAATCTAGACTTCTTTCCCCTAAAAGGGGTGGGATGATGTCATCAAATCCTAACTATGAAGACATTGAGAAGCTGTGACCAGCTTGGAGTCAGAGGAGATCACACCACTCCCTAGGTAACATTTCTCCAGTAATGCTGGGGA
Source organism: Manis pentadactyla (assembly GCF_030020395.1). NCBI lineage: Eukaryota > Metazoa > Chordata > Mammalia > Pholidota > Manidae > Manis > Manis pentadactyla. The sequence goes on from NC_080021.1 coordinate 64,296,243, forward strand.
AATATGAAGACTGAGAAAGTCTGCTACTAAGAAAGAATATTTTGATATGCTGGGTATACATGTGAATGCTAATGCAATAGTTCAAAAGGAAATTTGTGTCATGTAGCTGTAACAGATGACTTGTGATAATAAATCAGTCAGAAATTTCCATGCTTCCCCTAACCTCCGTGACCAAAGACCTCTTGTGATCTATGATGAATTGCAATCCAAACAATAGTAGTTCACAAGGTAATCAAGAGTAAAATCTTTTGTGCAGAATAGGAATAAATATCTCAGATCAATCTTCCAATCCAAAATATTTTGTGGAACACCTTTTTACTTGTATAATTTTATGTGAACCTTTTTTTTCATTTTGTCTTACAATGAAGCCATCAAGATGTTGTTAAGGGCCCCAGAACTTTCTGATTCTCCGTATGAGCCTGTTGAAGTCATGGACTGGAAAAATACGACATAGCATTTTGCCAAGGAGACAAACCTTAACCAACTGATTCAATGATTCTCTGATTTGAGGACTTAAACTATTAAGTCAATTAATATAAGTAAACACTGGACATGAGACACAAACGTTGGAGAAATACTGGGAGATTTAATTCAGTCAGAAAACTCTCTCCAGTATCATTTTCTACCATAGGTATTGAGTGTAACCCAAGGCCATACTACTAAATTTTGAGTAATGCCACAGCAAAATCCTATTTTATCATGTTCAGTGCTACTACTCTTTGAGACAGGTGTTTGTTTTTTTATTTTCTTAAATGTCTTAAGTTTTGTTCAAATCTAACACATCAGGGAAGACTAGCTAGACTCAAGGGAAGGAAGAGAGTTATTGGAAGAATTAAGGACAGAAGGAGTCCTCCACCAGCTCCTAGCCTGGCAGGCTGTGCCTTCTGGTTCTGTGGGCTGGTTAATGGGATCATGAAAATAGAGGAGAAATAAGGAGAGATGACAAGAGCAGGAAGTGACCTGGAAGTGATTTTCCAGAACATGTGTGCCTGGCAGAGACTGAGAACGAGCTCTCCCGTGGCTCTTTCTTCTCTAGGTCGTTGACATGTGCTGCCTATGGGTTTTTAGATGATTAATAAAAGCATGTTTTAAAAGGGTTTGAAAATGTTGACTTACTGACAGATGTTTATATTGTGTGTGACCTTCTCATGTCAGGGGTGGCTGTGTGCTGGCAAATGATACATCTTCCAAAAGCCATGGACCCTAGAGTGTGCTGAGACCCAAAATGAGTTTTTTAGTACAAACTGTCAGAAGTCCGAATTAAGATTTCAAAGAAAATAGGGTGTTTTCTTGGTGAAGACTCCACAAATGTCAAAGTATGAGGGAGATGGGGAAAGTGGGTCACAGTTTGTGGGGAAGAAGGAATTCTGGCCTGTAGTTCAGAGGTATAAGTTCTGTCTTGTCTTTTCTTATAATCCAACGTCAAGTCCTGAAATGATTCAATTTAAAAACTCACTACAGTCCTTTTAAAAGACCCCTAAGACTGTAAATGGGAATGTTAAATGTGCCACCACACTGCTTTTACAGTCATGGCCTGGGATTGATGAGAGTCGGATTCTTACCCTGGCTCTGCCCCGTCTCGTGACTGTGAATACCCTTCCCCTCTGTGGCCCCCGGCGCTCGTGTCAAAAGTCCAGCTCTCAGAGTTGATGAGTCTGGGCCATGGAGGAAGCGAATAGCCCATCCAGGGGAGGCCTATGGTATAGAGGTCCCCAGGTGTGGCTCTAAGCCCTGTCTTACTACAGAGACACATTGCTGGTAAGAATTGATGGGATTACTGGTGGGTGAAGTATCTTTTCTTTTTTATACTTTTTTTCCCCTTTACGTTTTCTACAGTGAATATTTATAACTGTTACAATAACAATGATCAGAGCAGGGAAGGATAAAGTTAAAATCCAGGAAACGAGAGCAAATATCTGATCGAAGGCTGGAGAATGAGGAAGTACCCGAAGGCCTAAGCCTCTTACTCAGGTGTGGCCCTGGCCCAGACCACCTTCATGACCCCGGAACACCTGCCCGCCTCCAGGAGGTGGCCGGTTACCAGTTAGCCCTCGGGGCCTGTGGAGTCAAGGTCAGATGGGTGCCGCTGCGCCGGTGTGTTCCTCGCGGTGCGGGCCCGGTGGGAGGAGCCTGTCTGCGGCGGGCTGACTCAGGTGTGTTGTTTTTCAGCTCGCCCGTGCGTGGTCGGGGAGTGGAGCCCCTGGAGCGGCTGCGCCGACCGCTGCAAGCCGACCGTCCGCGTGCGCAGGCGCCCGGTGCAGCAGGAGCCGCGGAACGGCGGGGCGCCCTGCCCGCCTCTGGAGGAGAGAGCCGGCTGCCTGGAGTACTCGACGCCGCAGGGCCACGACTGCGGGCGCTCTTTCGGTACTGGGGATTTCGAGGCGGCTGCCTTGGTGGTCTTTGATGCCTTTCCGTCTCGTGGTATCATAAACGCTCCGGTGTCGGGCAGGGAAAGTTCCATGCGCTGCAGGGAGCACGCCCGTCTGCCCAGTGTAGATGGGAGGCTCAGGAAATGCCGAGAAGAGGATTGGTGGTCAGCCAGTAAATGCCTCCCGACTCGCCCTTCCCTCGCTGTGTTTGTGACCCAGCGGGGGCCCTTCCTCCTTGCACGCCCACTCTGTGTAAAGGACACGTGCCTTGTGGTTCTTACCGACTCAATCAGCTGGTGACACTGGGCTTCAGGTAGGATGATAGACGCAGGATAGAGAGATCCAGTATGATTCTAGGTCACCCTACACTGTAATTCCCGGTTGGTCATGTGCACTCACCACACTCCTGTGAAGAGAGTATAAAAATTGTAAATTCCCAAACCACGATAAAACGGTTCTCTGAAAACACTCGCCTCTCCTCTCCAGCTGTGTGGATGGGGGCTGATGTGATCATATTTGTGATTTGAAAAGATTGTTCTGGTTGTGGAGGGGCCAATGGAGGGGCCAGGGGGTTGAGCCATGTGAATCTTGTAAAGAAATAAGCAGAAAGGGCCAATACTGATGTGTTCATCTGAATTGAATCTGACAGGGCAAAACACTGACATCTCAGGAGAGCAAAGATCATGTTTTTCACAGAAACCTGGAAAATTTCAGGCCATGACCCTTGGCAAGCCATTTTGGTCCTTTTTTCATTCCACTCACACAAATATATTGAGAGTCTACTTGATGCCAGGCACTGGGCTGGGCACCAGGCTTACCATGGTGAGAAAGTGGGCATGGAGCCTGCTATCATGTAGAGCACAGTGGAGCACCAGGAAGGAGGAGGAGGATCAGATAATGCTGGGAAATTAGTCCCAGACAATTACAGCTGCAATTTGGTGCAACCAGTACTAAGCAAGTGGGGGGTGTGCGGAGCTAGGAAGTGTGTGTGGTGAGCTGATTTCTCCTGGCTATGGGGGAAAAGGGGAACCAGAGGGGTGACAGAGGGGAGGGATTTCCCTTAGGATGTGGTGAAGAGGCTGGGAAATGTAGAGCTGTCTGGTCAGAGAACCAGTGTGGGGAACCACATAGTCAGGTATAGGGGGTTCAAGGGATCTGGAGGCTGATCTAGGAAAAACATACGACCACGAGAGGCAGGAACAACCAACAAGCTTTATTGGCTGGTGCTTGGAAGGGAAGCCCAGAGGCTATGGTGTGGGACCCCCATCTGGAAGGGGAGGAGAGGAACCTGCCAGGAGTTGTGTCCAGGTGATGTCAGCTGAGCTGCACGGCCTGGAGTTTGGGATCAGACTGATACAGAGGGCAAGGGGAAGAGCAGTAGCAGCTTGGGCCTTATGACCCCAAGGCATTAGCGTGTCAATGGCCTGCAGAGGCTAGGTGTGGTTTCAAGTATATCCAGGGCAGGCCAGGCCCAAATGGCTAAAAATCTGCTTGTTTGACTTTTTTTTAATTGGATGTTTAAAAATTTGACTTTAGTGCCAGTAGGCTTTGTAGCTAACAGGTCTCATTCTTATGTGGGGAAATAATAACCCAGAGGCCCTCTTGGCTCTTGGGGGAAGCCTAAGGCCCATCTGAGGAGCTGAAGGGGTAAGAAGCACAGAGAGGGGGCTGAGGGGTGGGCTTATGGGCAGACACCCCCTCAGTGCAGAGCCTTGGAGTTCTGTTTGGGATTCTGGTCTCTGTCTTAAGAGCCCTGGAAAGCCACTGTGGTGGTCTCTGCAGGGCCGATGTGATCAGATCTGTGATTTGAAAAGATGGCTCTGTTGGGGGACTGGAGAATGGAAAGGCAGAGCACGGGCCTCATAGAGACGGCTCCCAGGGAAACAATTCAGTGCTCAAAGAAGCCGTCCTAGAACCAGGTCACATGCTGCCATGCACTCTGTAGGAGCACTACAGAAAAGGCTCAAGGAGGACGGCGCTGTGGAACATTGTTGATTTTTTTTGACGACTCTTAAAACCTATAGTCAATGTATAGGGAAAGCAGCTGCTCCACTCATTTCCAGGGTTTGGCTGCTATAAAGTATTTCCTCAGTGCATCCGACTCTTGAGTGCTGCGCAGCCTGTCCCAGACCCCTGCCCAGCCCTGGATCTCTGTATAAAAGGACAGGGCAGGTCACAGGCACAGGGACAGGAAGGTTAATGGAGAGGGTGCTGTGGAGCAGGAGCCGAAGGCACAGAGCCGTGGGCCACACCCTGTCCCGGGGGCTCTTCCAGAGATCCCAGCCCTCTGTTCTCTGACTGGGCAAAGCCACAGGCTGGCTCTCCTGCAAGCCACATCACTGGGCACACAGCTGTAGGAAGTCCAGGAGCAGCAGTCTTCTCATACTGGTGACTTCATATAATGCCAGCAGGAGATACCTGTATTCAGTGGTCTTCCTGCCTAATAAGCTAAAGTAAAATCTAATTTGGAAAGGGAGGAGCGAATCTTTACTTGGGGCAGGGCTGCTAGCATTTGCAGCCCTGACTTGGGGCCCCCGGATTTCCTTTCCTATTGGGTTGTCTTGGAAATGATGACTCCTGTCACGGGCTGGTCAGGGAGGACAGGACCCCTTGAATATTCCAGTCTGGTGGCTCCTAAAGTGTGGTTCTGAGCCAGCAGTGCCAGCCTCACCTGGGAACATGATAAAAATGCAAGTTCCTCGGGCCCCACCCAGACCCAGGGGTCGGAATCACTGGAGCTGGGCCTGGCACTGCTTGTGGCAAGGCCTCCAGGGGTCTGGCTCCCACTGAGGGTGCAGCCCCGCTGTAGCCCAGGCACAGACTCGGTTCTTCCTCAGCCCCCCGGGAGCCGTAGCTGGATCATGTCACTTAAGGGACACTTTCTTGAAGGCAGAAGTTGCTATAGTGCAGAAAAGGTGTTTAGCCAGGAAAATGTGGCATAAATCAGACAATTTTCTCTACCAAAGAATTTCTCAGAGGCTTTCTTAAGCTAAAATGCATTTCAATTCTACAGGAGGGAGATAGGATATGGACTCTTTTCCCACCTTATTTTTCAAATGGCCTTTTCTTCCAAGGGGCATCTCACTAAATCACTCATGTTCTGTGGGCTACACATTGGAAAATGACAGACTACGAGGAGACAGAGGGGAATGAGAGGCAGTGACATGGAAATCCAGTTTAGTGGATTCTCCTGAGTCCCCATTTCACCCCAGTGCCTGTGTGTTCATTTTTGTGCTCCATTCATTAAGGTTCACCAAACACCCACCACATGCCAGTGCTCTGCTAGGTTTGGAGATGCAAACTTGAGTAACATAGCACAGCTAAGTGTAACTCAGGAGATGAGTGAGCACTGGGATGGATGGAAGGATGCTCAGATGGGTTGGGGAGCAGGGAGCGCCCACCTCTGTCAAGGGCTCCGATCCTGCCGGGTGGTCACTGTCACTGCAGCCCCCTGCCCCCAGACCTCCTACTCGCAGAGTGGGAGCCTTTGCTGCACAGCTCGCCTGTGCCTCGCACATGGCTGCAGAGAGCTTTCACTGATGTCTTTGATTCAGTCTTAATAGCAATCCTAGAAGAGGGTGCATCAGTCTTCTGTGGCTACTGTAGCAAATTACCCTGCACTCGGTGGCTTAAGACACAAATTTATCATCTTACAGTTCTGTGGGGTGAAGCCCAAAACAGGTCTCGATGACCTCAAACCAGGAGGTCCGCAGGGCTGTGTTTCTTTGGGAAGGCTCAGCAGAGAGTCTGCTGCCTTGCCTTTTCATGGAAGAAAGGGGATCCTTGTTGCGTAGGAGCCGAAAGCTTAGCAGAATTGTGTCCTGCAGTTATGTGCAAAGTAAAACTTTCGAGTGATGAATTTGGATATTCAGCTGAGAAATTTCAAGCCAAGTGTTGAAGGTATAGCCTGGTCTTCTTGCCGCTTACAGTAAAATGGAAGAGCAAAGAGATGGATGGAGAGAGGAACCTTTTAATCCTAAGGGAATAGGACTTGATGAATTGGAAAATTCTCAGCCTACCAAAAATAGCACAGGATGCTAAAACTAAGAGATTTCACTCTCAGGAAGCTTGTCCTAGAGAAAAACACCAAGGGTGTGTTGTACAGCCTTTTGTCAATATGTCAGAGTTAGAGGTAACAAATTGCCACAAACGTAGTGACTTAAACAGAGCAAATGCGTTATCTTAACAGCTCTCGAGGTCAGAAGTCAGGCATAAATCTCACTGGGCTAAATCAAGGTGTCAGTAGGGCTGCATTCCTCTCTGGAGACTCTGGCGGAGAATCCATGGCCTTTTCTTCATTGTCCAGAGGCTGGCCACGTTCCTTTTCTCATGGCCTCCTCCTTGGTCTTCACAGCCAGCAATGCTGTATCTCTCGGTGTCTTTCTTTTGTAGTATCCTCTTTCTCTGACTCTGAAGGACTCCTGTGATTACACTCAGACCACCTGGATAATCCAAGATCATGTCCCAATTTTAAGGTCAGCAGAGGTAGAAACCTTAATTCCATCTGCAGCTTTAATTCTTTGCCAACTAACATAATATATTCATAGCTTCTGGGGATTAGGATATGGACTTCTTTAAGGGCTATTATTCTGCCTACCAAGGAGGACAGTATCATGACCCTTGGTTTACCCACGAGGACATTAGAGCTCAGAGAGGTGATTGTGTAGAACTGCCAGAATTTAAGCCTGGATCTTGTGGCTCTAAATAATGTGGGGTTTTCCCTCTTGTTACTGCTTTGCTGTCAACTGTTGTCAGTAGAGCTAAAGGTCCTGAGGCCAAAGAATGAAACATGATCACTGAAGCTCTCTAATAATTAATGATCAAGGAGCTATTGCATTTTTCCTGTCTCATTTAATGCATATCTTGACTATGTCTTTATCATAAAAACAAATCCAAAAAGCCATGATTGTATTTGTTGCACATACTAACAATTGTTTATGTGAGTTTTCCTCCTGAAAGGAGATCAATATGTGATATAGACTATATGCTTCCAGGCCAGTGTTGTTTGTCAAACTGTCATTCTCTTCTCTTCTGCACTACATCCACCACTGGTTCTTAGCCTGCTTTTGTGACACCCTATTGTGTCAGAGGACTTCATAAAATTCTCAAAGCAAATTAATATACTTTCATGTTCAAAGTAACTGTGTGTGGTGCCACGCTTTTAGAAGTGGAAATTGTAAAATCGAACAATGGCAAGCTGGTTAAGACACCAGAAAAGTTGGCAAATGGTCTCTTAACAAAGAATCCATTACATTTGAATATTGTTGCCAGGAAGGGGAAAGGAGGGGGCACTGGTGTTTGTTGAGAGCCTTTGTCCTGGGCACTGGCTATGTGCTTCCACACATAAGCAGAAGCTGGACAAAAGCACAAAAAATTTCTAAATTATTTACCATTCTTAAGTATGAAAATTAAATTTGTGGGGGATATTTAAAAATGGTGCTGGAAAAAAAAAAATGGTGCTGGCTCAGAGTCTATTTCCTGAAGACTCAGGCAAGGGGGCAGGGTGCTCTCTCAGCAGCCTGTGCCATCAACCCAGTCAGGGCTGGAGGGGGCTGACCGGAGAGGAGGCCTAGGGTTACTGGCTGGCTTTCATGATGGGTCGTAAGCGCAGAGGCTTGCCATGGAACTTGGCTGCTAGGTCTTAAAATCAGAAGCTCTCTTCTGTGTTGTGGTCCCTGCTTAGTCATTTACTATTTTTTTTCCCTTCATTTAACCTCTGTGAGCCTCAGCTTGATGAGAAAACCTCTTTGCAAAGCTTTTGTGATTGAGCAGGCTATCAACACAGGGAACCATCCTACCGGGCCCACTGAGGCCCTGGTCCTGCGCACCTGGGTCTCAGCTCTGCCTCCCTCAACCCATGTCTCACGGGGACACAATGCAGAGGGCTCACTTTCCCCTTTCCTTAGATCTCACTCCACTTAAGAACAATGATGAGGGAAAGTAGAGCAGAATTTAAGTAATTCATGGAAATACGCTGCAGAAAATAGTGAAATGTTGTAGTCTGCATTATAATAAAGGCTTTACTGTGGCAGCAGATGCAAGGTCTCAGAGACTTTGCCTGACACTGCCATAGTTCCACAGGAACCCTGGACACATTTCTTAGCCTTTTTTTGGCCACAATCTCATCTGTAAATTGAGAAAATAATAGGATTTGTCTCAGAGGGCCATTGTGAGAATTTAATGAATTAACACATGAAAAGTGCTTAGCATTGTGCCTGGAAACTTAGAAGGGCCTAAGTGTTAGCTTTTGTTTTTATTATAGACCTTTTCCTAAAGAGTGTATGTCAGAAACTGTTTTCATATATTTGCCCTCTACTTCCTGAACTCATCTTTTCCCCTGAGCTACACATGAAGTGCATTTCCTTTGAACTTTTGCAACAGTATGTGTAGTACAAATTAAGAGATCAAATAAATGTTTGAGCTAAAGAAAGGGATCCTGAAAAGTTTATGGTTTGACTGGTATAGTGCTATGTGGATTTAGCAGTAAATGCATTCTTTACTTAATGAATAAACACATAAATGTGACAGAAGAACAGAAAACAGTACATGGGAAAATTTAAACCCTTTAGATGTTTGTGTTGCTGATGATTAAGTCTAAGAGAAGCAGAGGAGGATCCTAACATACATGCACTCACTTGTGCCTTTTGATTCTGTCCGTGGATTTTGGTAGGTAGTTCAAAAGCTAATCACATTTAGTAAGAGTTACGTGCTCTCTCTGGAAAACAGTGAAACATGTTGGTGTGGTAAGGAAGAGACACAGAGCTGGGACTCCAGGGCTTACGCTCGGCGTACATAATTCTCATATTGACAAGACGAGGCACCAAACCCATGAGACAAGAACAATCGACACCTGCAGCTCTTAGGAGAAAGCAGCTGCCAGATATCAGGCCACTCTTCTCTTATGTTCCTAGTAATAATAAAAAAATGACTCATTGAGAAAATCTAAAAAGGAATTAGGGCTGCCATCTTGTGGCAGTAAGGAGCCAGGTAAAATGAACATGTAAGCGTGAAGCATCTATTTTGCAACTGGTTACCCGCATGTCATTTTGCTCATGTTGGTGATGACTTAGGCATTGCACAAGACATTACCTGGCATCTACCCTTCCCGGGATAGTCCAGTTTCTGAAATGTAAGGTAGGGAGGATTGTTGAGCCATCTCAGCAGTAAGGCTCAGTGTAAGAGCAGAAGACCCTGAGGAAATAGGACTTGTGCTCCTTATAGCAATTTTGTGACTTCATTCATTCACTCATCGGCCTGTTCGTTCACCGCACGTACAGTTAGTAAGTGGCTAAATGTATGAGGGTGTCAGTGACGAACAGAGCAAAACCCTGTGTTCCTTGAGTTGACAGCAGAGCGAATCAAGAGGTTAGCACGAGGTGCTGTATATACAGCAGAAGATGCCCCAAAGGCTGAGATGAAATGGAAGGAGAAAGTACAGTGAAAAAAAGAGAGCAGAGGTGGAGGGCAGAAGTCCTGGCTCCTTTTCTTTCCTCCATCCAGAGCTGCAGAGTTGAGGTGGGGGCGGGCAGGGGGAGGGAAGGGGCTGTAGGTAGGTGGTGAGCCTCTCGGCATCCTTCCCTGGAGACCCGGGAGCACTCCTTTCCTTTGCTGCTTGTTTCTTCCCTTCCTCATTTCTCTCTCTCTGGCTGTTTTTTTTTTCCTCTTTCTATCCCCCTTTCCTCTCTTTTCTGTTTTTTTCACTCTTCTTTCCCCCTTCTCTTTCTCTCCCTTCTATTAACTTTGTTCTTCCCATCTTTACCTTCTCTATTTCTCTTCCTTTTAGTTTTAAAACTGGCCTCTCCCTTTCTCTATTACCCCTCCTTGTCCCCTGGGTCTCCTCCCCATCTTTTTACTATTTCCTTTTGGTTTTACTTCTGGGCCCTTTCCTTCCTATTCAGTGTCATTTATTACTGCAGACAAGCCTGCTTGTCAAAGGCCTGTAGCTCCCCTCTCTACCTGTCCGTGTGATGCAGCTCTTTACCAAACTGGGTTCTGGGGACACTGTCCCACCCCTTGATGGTGTGTGCCACACACCTTTGGATTTAGAAATGTAAGGCTTTAGACAGGTTTGAAACGAAGTTTGGGAAACAGTGCTCCAAATCCTTTAGGATCCATGTGTTCACCCTTGTTCTCCCTTTTCAGTCCCTGCCTTTATCACTGCCTCTGCCTTCAGCAAGGAGAGAACGAGACAAGCTGCCTCTCCGCACTGGTCTACAGACACAGAGGACACTGGGTACTGTGGTTTTGTCTCGTTTTGTTTGTTTTTTTAACTTGTTTTTCCAGTTGTATGGCCACGTCAGCCCACAAAGGTCAACTTGGGGAGATGGGTTTTCCTGTTATGTGTTCATTGACTTTGGCCAAAACATGACCACAGAGTTGGGAAAGTACTTGCCCCTCCCTGCTTTTGTGGGGCTATAGAGATTTATTTGTCTCTGGGGTCTGCTCTCCAATGAGAAACATGCTCTATTAGACAGATCGTTTTATCAGCTGTACTAAGGGTGCTCCTTGGTATAGTCTTTGTGGGACCATGGGCTCCAGCACCACCTGTCTGGTGGATTAGAAGTGGCCCACACCTCAGGCTGAGAATGTCTATCAAGACCCAGTGGCCCAGGCTGGGAAGGGGGAACCTCCATGGCTCACCTGAAATCCACTCTTCTACCCTCAGCACAGGGCCACAGGAGGTTTTGGGTTCAGATCCCCACTCTGCCATTCACTGGCCCTGAAGACTTGGATAAGTTGTTGTCTCTGTTTTTCTTCTTGAAAAATGAGATTAAGGCCTACCACATGGAATTGTTATGAGAATTTAATGAGAAAATATCAGTGAGGAGATGTATGGGTTAGGCTATCTGACTGAATGAGAAGCAGCAAGACAGAATTTCCTACCTCCATACCAGAAGGTACCTAATAAATGGCCTGTCATTGTGAAAGATCTTGGAAGCATAATCTCCAAATACTTTCCATCTAATCTGTTACAGCTCATAATTCTCTAAATAAGAAACTAGACCATTGTAGCTTAGAACCCAAAATGCAACATTCGGGGTTTTTCTGTTTGCTTTCCTGAAGAATTGGAATTGCTTTGCTTTTAAGTACAAGACTCTAAAATACTCTCCCATGTGTGGATGTTCCCCGGAGGCCTTCCAATGCTTAGTAGAAAGTGACACTTGACTTTGTCCCAGAAAACCACGTCTCAGCTTCCCACTTCCTTTTATCTGTGATGCCCAATATAACTTTGAGGCTTGACTTCGAGTCACATCTCATCATCATTGCCCCAGATGGGGCAGGTAAGCTGGGTGGGGAGTGCAGGGTAGGCCCCTGGGGGGGGAGGGGGCAGAAAACACAGGTGCTGGCCTGGGCATCAAGGAGCAGTCCTCCTGGGGCCCACAGGCTCAGCAAGTTCTAGTTTATGTAATTCTTTAAAATACCAGCAAACTCACTAAACGCTATTTCCCTACTGAAATGTGCTTTTATATACAATTTAGTGGTCAGATTAAATATGATACAGGATATCCAAATTTTGGCAATTTCATGTTGACCAGATAGTTCACTCATGGATTGAAAAAAAAGCAAAAAGTTTCCCCTGGTTGTCAGTTGGACATTGTCCTAGTTCAGTGAATGGGAAGCTTTATGAGGCATTCTGGAACTGACAGGTCACCTGTGTAGTGTTAGCAAGGCACTGCCTTCTCCAGTCTGTCACATGCCTTGGGGATCATGGGCTTTCTAAGACTTTCTATAGCATTAGGCCACCTCTCTTTACAGCAAGTGAAATAGTTCCTTGTTTTGCTTTAGGTACTGTATGGAGTTCAAGACAGAGTCTTTGACACACCACTGTGCCATGGAAAACCGCCCTCTGACTCGATGGATGCAGTATCTCCGAGAGGGGTACACAGTGTGTGTCGATTGCCAGCCTCCAGCTATGAACTCTGTGAGCCTTCGTTGTTCCGGGGATGGCCTGGACTCCGATGGGTAAGGGAGGGAAATTGGTAGAAAATCTTTTCTTTATACTCACTTGGAGAGATCTATCCTCTGTGTTCAGAGCAGCTGACCAGCATATACTGTAACATTATCAAGGCAAGATTTGGGAATCAAAATGGTAACTAAGGAGAAACTCCTAACAATTCCAGTCCAAGGCCCTGTTCACACTGTGGGACTCAGAGGCTCTGTACCGGAGATGAATGCGTGAATTTGGACATTGGCGTTCAGACTGAGCTCCCAAATGACCACCCAAGACCTGATGTCTCCCAAGCCGTGTTCTAAAGGCCACTTGAATCAGAAACTTTGGAGGTGGATTTTTAACCATCTCCTAGGTCAGGGGTCAGCAGATAGTGATATTTTCAGCTTTGTGGGCCATATGGTTTGTCACAGCTACTCAACGCTGTCATCGTAGCAGGAAAGCAGCCATAAGCTCTTCATAAACAGATGAGCCTGCCTTTGGTCTAATAATGCTGTATTTATGGATGCTGAATTTTTTTGAATCTCATATTTCCTATATCATGAAATAGTCTTTTGATTTCTTCTCAATTCTCTAAAAACATAAAAATAATTCTTAACTCATAGGCTACAGAAAACGCTGTGGGCAGGATCAGGCCTATGGGTTGTAGTTTGCTGAGTCCTGCCCAGCTGATTTTATGTCCCCTGAAGTTTCAGAACTACCGCTTAGTGGGGTAGTCATGAAATCATGACAGAGAGTGGGGGGCTCAGCTTTGCAGGGTTACAAACCTACAGAATTCTATAGAATCTTGAATTCTATATTCAGAAGAACTGACCCTGAAAACACTTTCTCACCCTGAAAATCTGTCCCAGTCCTGAACTCATTTATCAGCTAAGCCCAGTAACCCTAAATTCCTATCTAAGAGAAGAGCTGACTTCACCGTGTTGATAGCTATTGGACAAAGACCAATTTGGGTCACACATGGATTGCAGTTCCAAGCATGTCAGGTGGAATGGGTACAGGTTCAAAAGTAAAATAGACTTTTCCAGTTAGTCATTATTCCCATGTTTTAATATTTAATAACTCAAATTTGTTTATATTAGTCACTTTTGCCTAATTGTCTCCATATTGAGTATACCACATGCATGGTAAAATGGGTAAGACTTATCAAATGGAAAATTAATATTTAGACTTAATATTTCTCTGAATACCTCATCCTATTTTGACTTTAATTTACACTTTAATTGTACCTATAAAGTGCCTTTGAACACTGGCAAGGATCCGGTGACTTTAAAAAAATAGTAATTTCAATAATCTGGTTGCTCCTTCTGTGTCTCCCAGTTTTTCATCATGGAATCAAAGAGTTGGAAAGGATTACAAGAGCTCGTTTGGTATAGACCTAATTTAAATATACATGAAACAGGAGACCATTTTCCTTCATTTAGCACTTCATGTGAGAAAAACAAATATAGTAACCTCAGATTACTCTCAACATGAGGGTGTCCTCAATAGGGATTAATTAGTAACTTTTTCTGATAGAACCCAAAGGGGAAACTTAATTTGTGATCATTTTAAAAAAATTTAAATGTCATACACTTCAAAACTCGTTATGATCATTCTTAAAAACAAAATACAAAAAAAAACTTCAATATATAGTTCTGTAAATTAGAATTTGGTTTGCTTTGCTTTTAGTTTAACTAACAGTTTCAAAATATCGTTTCAGAAATCAGACTCTCCATTGGCAAGCAATTGGCAATCCTCGGTGTCAAGGAACTTGGAAAAAAGTTCGGCGAGTAGACCAGTGTTCTTGTCCAGTTGTTCACAGTTTTGTTTTTATATAGACTGCAGTGTAAATATTTCAGATTGTGTTTGTAAACATGCTAAATATTATCAGGTCGTGTTCAACACTTCATAAACTTTAAAAACTGTTTGGCCAAAGTCCTTGAACACATGTCATCGCTCCACTCTGAAGCAGAGAAAGAAAATTTAGGGGCCAGTTCTCAGGACACACAGTACCTTTATTTTTATTTTTACTAAGTTGAGGACCCATCCTAAAGGCTCCTGTGGTTTTGTGTCCTTGACCTTTTTACATAGAGTCCTCTCCTTCAACAGGTGGCCCATGTGTAACACAGAATATATGTCTGCTTGCACTAAAATTACTACAATATGGTCCTTTTGTTGATGAATTCTTATTTAAGGGTTTCCACACTTTGAATCTTGCATTCTTTCTATTCCATAATCTCTTAAAAACTTATTGCTTTAAAAAATGTGTACTGATATATGTACACTCTCACACATATACTTCCTGTATATTATTCTATATATTCTAAAAGAGTAACTTAAAGAAGGTTATCACAAATAATTTTCCACAGAACAATTTAAAGATTTAGTAAGCATTTTGTAATGAGAAACCAACAGCTATGCTAAAAATTCTTCAAGGAAAAATTTTCTTCTGTTAATTGAAAAGATAATCAGATGTTCATTCTAGGTTAACACAAGCTCCTTTGGATGTTCTAAGTTTCATGAAGAGAAATTTTGGCACCAGTGAATGAAACAATTGTTTTTATTGTGAGAATTCTTCCATCATTAGCATCTGAGATGATTTCTAAGGCTTAAACATTGAAGCTGATAAATAATCTTTCAGAGTCCTGCTTTAAGTTTAGTTGAAATTAACTTACTACTTTTTCCTTACAGCATACACTTTCCTATGTTTGGGGTGGAAGGCAAAGGTATAGATTATGGAAAGCAAGAATTTGATTACAAATACGATGGTCTACATACACAAAGAAGTATTAGTCTTCTTATTTTATGATCGGAAAACCAGTGATTCAGAGACAAAAACCAATGAATCAGAAAACCAATGATTCAGACAAATCAGAAACAAAGGCTTGTTTAAGGAGCTGGGATAACAAATCATTCTGAAAATTCATCACAGGGCCAAACCTCAGCTTCTCATCTAGGACTCAATTTTGATGAAAAGTTTGACTATACTTAAGACTCTGCTGTAAAAAAGGTCAGCCTTTTTCAGTTTTGAAACAAATTTTAAAATCAGAGTATTTTCTTTGGAGAACTGCATCTTGAAACTTAAACTATAGATGAAATTATTTTGGTTTCATTTCTGTAAAATATTCACTAACAAATGATTTACTGAAATACATATTTCTTGGTGCTTATCATGTAATGACAGGAAGACAACAGCAAGCTTAACAGGGATGGGAAACTTCCTAATATTTAATGCTGAGAATAGCATTCTGAGTATATATTCACTTAACTGTCAGAGTTGTTTTTGTGGTAAATTAAATTCCTCAGAAATTAATAAAAAAAAGTCTCATCAAGGTTAGGAACTTTGACTATCAGTTCAGTATTAACATTTGAAGACTGTTTCTAACACTTGTAAAAGCAAGACTTTTGAAGGCATACCTGGGTAATTTTCAATTTTACTTACAATTTTTATACTGGTAAATAAACTTTCTATTCACATTTTTAAGAGCTCTTTACTTGTTTAGCTAGAAAATACCCAAATTTTCTAGACTGGTCAGAGAATGAACAAAATTTCACCAAAAACAAGCCAAAAAACCTTCAGAATTGATAGGCATAGGTATGAAAATGAATAGCAATAACGTGAAGATATATTTATTGTCCCAATACGTGTTATAACATTTAACATATCTGAGTTGTATAGAATATATTTTTCACCACACATATTTTAGTATATGGCTATTAACTGCTTTCATATTGAAGTATATTTTTGTTATTTTCATTCTGGAGAGGAATTTTCTAGGCTAGAGGACTTAACTATTAAATAATGGTTTAGAAAAGCTTGTTATTAATTCTAGCGAAGCCAAGGAGACAGTTCAGAACTGAAACATGTTCTGATTAATGAAAAAATAAAAAAAGTTTTTATTTTCAAAGTTAAGATCAGAATATTTAAGACCTCTTCAGAATACTTTTAAATGAGAACCTTAGCGTCAGGGTCCCGTCCAGATACTCTACAATGATTTACAGACCCTAGAATTTTACTTGACAGATTTTCAAAAGTGCATGTGCAAACTAATTTGAACAAAAATAAATATATGCTCAGGGAAAAATAGGGGGAAAAGTTAGGGATGGTGCTCATTTAGAAGAGGAAAGTGAATAAGAAAGAGAGAAGGGAAAGAGGAAAAGGCAGAAGGTGATCTATAATCACACTTACCTAGGGTCTTTCTTGGGATGTTTTTGAGAATGTTGTGATTAAAAATAGCAATATCAGCAACTTAAATTAAGTTCTATTCTAGTATAAAATTTTTAATTAGCTATTTTTCTAGGTACAACAAAAATGATGCAAAATAGAATGGTTCTACCCTCTAAGAATAGCCTAGTGAAGGTTCATACAAGTAACTGCAAGCTGATCGGGGAAGCAAAGACCTTGGCATTCTGAGGTATAAGCAATCAGGGGATGAGCACATTGAAAGAGAAGAGAAACTTCCATCAAGGTGACAGATAGATATATGTTTACCCTCTCTCCTCCCCAAAATCCCATTATAGGATTGACAAGAGTAAATCTGTAATAGATGAGGAAGAGGGTGGTTGGGAATCAGCCCAGAGATTTTGAAGAATTTTTTGCAGATTGCAAGCAAATGGGATTTTCCTAATGGATAAAGCAGAATGGACGGACTAGCCCACTCAAAACATGTAGTAAAGAAGGTACAGAGGTGAGAGCCATTCTTTCTGGGGGGCGGAGGGAGTCCCACTGAATATCAAACAAGATAAACTTTTAAAAAATCCCCACCCCTAGAGAAAAATTCATGAAATTTAAAAATCAAGGATAAAGAAAAGACTATAACACCTTTCAGAGAAAGAAAAACAGGTTACCTACAATGGAACAAGAGACCCTTGAGAAGACATCAGTTTTCTCATTTGCATCCGTGGATGCTTGAAATCTAATAAAGGCTCCATGAGCTGAGGGAAAGTAATCTTGAAGCTGGCATTGTAGATTGGCCAAACTACTATGAAAGTGTGAACGCAAGGTACACACTTTAAAAGGTACAAGGGTTCAGAAGCCTATCAGAGTCCAAAATAGTTTTCTTTTTTTTCAGTTAAACATGTCAGGTTGAACATATATTTACCTTCTTTATATCCTAATTCCCAAAAAACTACAGTTAAAGGATTTTTTTTTTTAAGGACAAAAAAGAAAAATATCAGTAAGGAGATCAAGAGAGAAAGTGAAAAACAGTTGGCCACAAAATTTCAGGACCACAGGAGCAGGTGGCTGTCTACAAGTGGGAATTTGAGTCTTCAAGGAGTCAAGTGGGAAGGGAAAACACTAAATAATTCTCTTGTAAATAACATAAAAACACTGGAAAGTTATTACTCATTTCCTTTTAAGAGTTGTAGTTCATATAAACTATCACATTACTTGTATCAACTATTTCTGCTCTTCAACACAAGATATATTTAAATAAAGACTTTAATATTGAAGTATTTTGACATGAAGGTATGTGTGGTATCAGGGGGGACATTTAAACAAAAACAGTACCTTGGTGCCAGATACCAGTTTATTAGCTCTTGGCCCCAAATCCTCCTTGCTTGAAGGAGGAAAAGACAGAAGGTGAACTGCTTTGTGATACTGGAGCTGGACTCTAAATATCTCTCAACATGGTAACTTAATTAAACTGTCAACAGAGGGATCTGGAGTGACTGGAATGATAATGGCAGGAGGATCATTCCCTCCGGGTTCTGGCCCTCCTCCCATTATCCAATGTGGGAGCTCTGTGTAAGTTCCAGCTGAGCCCCCTGGCTACCCTGTCCTTGCCCACTGCCAGTGATGTGGGCTGCTAGTCCAGCACAGCCTGCACCCTCTGGCCAGTTTCCTCTCCACCAGCCGGCTGTAGGTGGTTTTACAATCCTTAGTTCCTTTATCGCCCTCTCTTCCACAGTCTTAGAGGGCGACTGAACTGGAAGTAAATTCAAAACTCTCCCCCTTCTCCCTAAAGAATAGTGGGGGCACTGCCTTGGGCCTAACTCTAAGAGGTTGTTACCTCAGTCAGCTGTCCTGAGGATGTGCAGCCCAAATTCTCATCACCAGGCTGGTCTTTAGACACCCAAACCCACTTTTAAAGTGGTTCTAAACTTGGAAATTTCCAAGCCTGGAAGGAAAAAATGAGATTAACGTAAATTCCCAGATTTGGAAGCAAATACATATCAGAACATAGTTCAACATATTTAAGGAATAAACCAAAATCTAGGAGCTCAGAGTCAAGCAAACTACTGCTTGCAGGCTAAATCTTGCCTGCTATTTCTGTAACTATAGTTTTATTGGAAGATAGTTGTGCCCACCCATTTAGGTATTTGTCTATGGCTAATTCCAAAGCAGAGATGGCAAAGACTATGTGGCTCTGAAAGCCTAAAGTATTTTAACTGGCCCTTTATAGACTAAGTTTACCGAAGCCCTGGCTGAGACCACTGCCATCTAATGTAATTATTGATGTGGTTGAATTCTGGTGTACCACTTTTTTTCTGTTTATTCCTAAGTTTGTTTTGCTTCCTGCTACCTCTTCCCTTTTGCTTTCTTTGGGTTGAGTAATTTTTAAGATTCCATTTTAACCCATCTATTGGCTATGTTATCTTCTTTTATATGGTTGCTTTAGGGGTTACAAATGTATGTATGTAACTTTTCAGTTTATTTAAGTTACTGTTTAAGTTATTTACTATTCAGTTTATTTAAGTTACTCTTATCCTAATACTCATGTAAAACTTGAAAAGCCTTATAGTCATAAACTGGAAACACCTCTGAGAGACTGAATTTGTAAGTGGACAGCGCACACAACTTATGACAACAAATTGACTCACGACTGCAGCAACCAGCGTAGGGCAGGGAGCCACACCATGGCAGAAGCCCACCCAAACCTGTCAGGACCTGGCTGATGACTGCCAACAACCTTATTTTTTGTCCCCACTTCTAATCCAGGACCAATCAGAGAAAGCCAAACGTTCCCCAGAACAGTCCCATTGGGATGCCTGCTGACAGTCGGCCACCCTCCCACTTCCTCATGCCAACTGCCTCCGGTCAGAGAACGTCTGAAGCCCTTTTCACCATAAAGCTTCCCCCTCCGTAAGCCTCTGCCTGCGTCTCTGCCAAATACAAGTGATGGTGGCTGACTCCCTCAGTACAGCAAGTTCTGAATAAACAGTGTCTCTTCTTTTTGGTGTGGCCTTAATTTCCCCAACTCAAATGCATAACAGCATAATGGTAACTGCAATATAATCACATATATACTGTATACAAATGAAAATGAACATGCTACAACCACATATGTATGTTGGGTGAAAGATGGCAAAAAATTAGAGTATTTCATTTAGTTTAAGTGCCTCAGGAGAAAATCCAAAGATACTTCTCTGGGCTTTGCAGATTGGCTCTGAGTGGGTCATTCATTCAACATGTAGCCAGGTCACTTAATAGTTCTGCCTTAGCTTTCACTCCTGCACATGTAAAGCCCAAAGATCATTCAAGGTGGAGGCCTAGGGACTTCCCAGGTCTTTTCTGGGACTTTCCAGTCCTGGGTATGTATGTGGCCTTCTGAATTCACTGGTTTACTGGAGAGTCCTTCACAGCTCTTTACCTCCACACATCTTTCTTCCCAGGATTTTCATCTGTTGCTTGCCATGTCTGCTGTCTCAGACCCCAGGAGTTTGGCAGGGAAAAGACAAAAGCAAACTTCTGAATTGAATCCTCGGGGAACTACCAGAGAGGGTAAAACACACAGCCACAATTCTATGAGAACAAGTTCTATATTGGCCCCTCTGGCATCATCAAGCTGCACCAGAATGTGAGCCAATGTCCCTAAGTGGGGTAAGCAAAAACACCAACATCCTCTTACTGAAATCGAGTAGCCTCTTAAGAAAGCACTCCCTGTTGGTCTTAAGCTTCTATTAGATTTCAGTTTCAAAACGTTGATCCTAAATTTTTGCCAAGCTTAATAGCTGCTTCAGGAAAGGGAAGGATCTTTGGAACTTCCTATTCCACCATTTTTGGTGATGTCACTTTCTATGTAACAGTTTAAAATAAAATTGTAGAAATGGAGGGCAGACTAGTGGTTTCCAGGGATTGGAGAAGTGATGAAAGAGGTAGAGGAGCAGCAACAGGAGGGAGCTTGGGAGGCCCCACAGCTATGGCGCTGGACACAGGAATGCACATAGCAATAAACTGGTCACAACTAAGTATACACACCACACACACATACATAGTAAAACTGGAGAAATCTGAGTATGATTGGTGGCTTATATTATTATCAATATCCTGACAGTGATATACTAGTTTTACAAATTAGTATTGGGGGAAAAAAAAATGAGTATTGAGCAAAACTGGAACAAATATGTGAGGAACCTATCACTTCTTATATCTGCATATGAATCTACAATCATCTCAACAAAAACTTCAATCAAAAAAGTAATTCAGAAGATTAGGATTTAAGATAAGGAAGTTTAGGAAATACACCACCCAATTTGCTTTTTCTTATCTATTCACAAGTTACATGAAAAAAATCTGTTTAAATAAATATAAGATAGCTTTTTTAATAAGTAAAATTCTAAATAACAAAGCACCATACTTTAAAATGATCTTTTCTGCTGGCACATAAAATAATTGAGCATCTTACAGTTAACGGCAACTTAGATTTAATGATTTATGGTATGTTTGGAATGATGAGGTAGACTTACAGGTCCATTTTGGCTCACACTGCTAACTTTGACCAGAAAAATGTCTGCAATAAACACAATGACCATAATGATTGGTGCAAAAGGACAGACTCAATCAGGAAGCTGACAGTAATTATACATATTTGTTTACTCTGTGTATAGGGACAAATCCAGGAACAATGGGAAAGTAACGTGTAGAACTTGAACAGTAAATGAAATATAGATTACAAAACACTGCCATTTAACTTTTATGCAAATACTTCAGTATTTTCATTCACTTGTTAAATAAAGCATATGTGACTCAAAATGCTAAGTAACTATCAATTTTTGACTAAATCCTCTAAAGAATAGAATGCAGAAAAAAATCAAAATTTTCCTGTAAGGTATGTATGACTTTACTTATTTATCATAGATGTTAAAATGATCATGGTTAATACCAACTTAAGTACTTATAGATCCATTTAAGCCCAGTATTGGTATGTTAAATGGAAATATCAAAGAAACTGGTATTATGGCACCAGCTTACAAAGAAGCTTTATTTAAAACCACCTTTGTCAAAGTTTTAACACTGGAACAAAAGTCAGATGTACCTAAATAAGACATGAAGCTGTTCCTGGTAATAGTACAAATTTTGTCCTATGGGTATTGCTATTTTCAAGTATTTCCTTTATATGAAACTTCTGAAAGGAAAATCTAGGTTAGTTACAACTCAGATTACCTTGTACATTTACTATTCTATAAACAAAAGTCTTACTAATTATTAAGGCTGTAAATCAATTCATTACCTCTTACGTCAAAGGCCTAGGATTACTGATTTAGAGACTTCATGTGTGTGTTATGGAGCTGATACACCAATAACCACCAAGTTCAAACAAAAAAAGTGATCAAAATACTTAACTGTCCTCTATCAATCTTTTATAAACACATTCAGTCTTCACTGTCTGAGTGAACCAATTTTAGCTTTTTCATAGTCCGCCATCTGTCTTTTAACATGACGCCTGTTCGGTTGTTGAATTTATAATGTAACAGTATTTTAGACCAGTTTCCTTCTCCGTATTTCTTCACTCCAGATTTCAGATTCTTGTCTTCGTCCCAAAGCCAGGCCTTTTGACAAAAAACTAGAGCAGTTATTCACAGGAACAATTTTTTATTGAGATACAATTGACATAATACTATATTAATTTCAGATGTACATGATTCCATATTTGTATATATTGTGAAATGATCACTATGATAAGCCTAGTTAACCATCCATCAAAATTAGATTGAAAGTAGAACAATTATTCACAGAAACAATTCTTTAAAGAACATACCTACTATAAATGCAACTGTTTCTTATTAGAGTAACATTATAGTTTCTTACAGACTGAAGAATTTCTGTATATATTTCTTAGATTTCTGTAAGATCTTATCATGATAAAAATTTTAAGGGTCCTTCCTGTTGATACTCATTTTATATAAGCACCCAAGATCAAACAGCTACACAGTAAGAGCTGAACACCAACCCAATTAGTCTGACTTTAAGCCCACACTGTTTCATGATGCTTTTCTACAATTGTTAGTAGATTGGTACTTATTAGTCCTACATATCTCTAAATAGAACTTATGAACATTTAACAATTCATTAATGAACTCAATGAAAATCCTGTGGTGGCTATTGTTGGGCAAAGTATACACAAAAATAAAACTCAACTCTTCTCTAATATAGGATACTGAAAACACAACACAAACTAATTAAACATACACTATTTTATTTTTGGAGAAAATGACTGAAAACTTTAAAACATCAAATGCAGTATAATACACAGAAAAAGTTACTGATACTTGGTATATGCTACAGGTAACCAACCAAATGTTCCTTCTGCTCACATGCTGGAGCAAATGATCATCTGAGTGATTTTCTGTATCTAGGCTATAATTAATTTCCCCAACTGACACATTTTCCTGAAAAAATCCATTCACCATCAGTCACAAAAAGACAAATGCTGTCATGATTCCACTCCCATGAGGTATGTAGAACAGTCAAACTCATAGAAACAAAATAGAATGGTGGTTGCCAGAAGGTGGGGGAGGAGGAAATGGGAAAATGTTTAATGGGCACAGTTTCAGTTTTGCAAGATGAAAAAGTTCTGGACAGTGGTTGCATAACAATGTGTACTTAATCCACTGAACTGTACGCTTAAAATTATTAAAATGATAATTTTATGTTATGTGTGTTTTACTAGGAAAAATGAAAAAATAAAAAAACAATGAGCAAAGAATTTGAATTGACGTTTCTCCAAGTAAGATATACAAATGGTCAATAAGCACATGAAAAGATGCTCAACATCACTAATCATTAGGGAAATGCCAGTCACAACCACAAGGAGATACGACCCCATATCTATTAGGATGTCTACTATCAAAAAATAGATAATGAATAAGTATTAGCAAGGATGTGGGGAAATCAGAACACTATTGGTGGGAATGAAATATTGGGTAGCTGCTATGGAAAGCAGCATGGTGGCTCCTCAAAAAAAGTAAAATTATCACATGATCCAGCAATTCCATCTGTGGGTACAAACCCAAAAGAATCAAAAGCAGGGACTTGAAAAAATTCTGTACATCCATGTAGAAACAGTCTTATCCACATTAACCAAAAGGGAAATAACCCATCATCAGTGGATGAATGGATAAACAAAATGTGGTACATGAATACTAAGGTATTATTCAGTCTTAAAAAGAAAGGAAATTCTGACATAAAAACATGGATGAACATTGAGGATATTATGCTAAGTGAAATAAGTCAAATACAAAGAGACAAACATTATTTACTTATATGAGGTACCTAAAAATAGTCAAATTCAGAGATAGGAAGTAGAATGGTGGTTACCAGAGGCTTGACAGGAAGGAGAATGAGGAGTTGTTTAAAGTACAACTGAAAGGGCTCTGTGGATAGATAGTGGTAATGGTAGCATAACAATATGAATGTGTTTAATGCTACTGGACTGTATACTTTAAAATGGTTAAGATACTAAGTTTTATTATGTGCATTTTACTATAATTAAAGAAATCTCCATTTCAATCTTCATAACAAATGCACTGTTAAAAACAATTCAAGGTGGCTTCAAGAAGACAAACACGAGATGAAAACTATCTTGTGTGGTTCAATGCTATGAAACTGGCAGCGACCGTAATTAAGCCCCTGTGGGAGGCTAAGTTGCCTCCTATCAGGAACTGTGTTGCCTACAAGTGCACAGCTACTCAATCTCTAGACAGAGACCGACAACCTCCTATGGCCTTCTAATGACCAACCCAGCCTACTTTCCTCACCAGTCACCACTTCTACAAAGCCTCACTACACTGGTGGTCACTGACACCAAACCAAAAGAAATGTAAATTCTGCATGTGGAGGGTAGGGAGTTAAAAGAGCAGGGATGATTAGAAGTACTTTAGCAGTGGGTTATTACTCTTTGAGAATCACATCTTTTGAGAATGTGGTGAAAGCTATGGATCCACTTCACAGACAAGTGAAAGTATGTAAAATTGAAATGAAATCTCAGAGGCCACTTAGTGTCCCCCTTTAAAAAAACTATCGATTTTATGGTTAAGGATTTGTTTTGTTATAAGTTGTCCCATGTTTATTCAGCTTTAAAAAGTAGTATTTGGTTTATGCAAATTTCACATACATATCACTGTTTTCCTGTTTTAATTTGATTTATATTACTTTTAATAGAGAGCAAAGATGATACCTGATAAAAAACCCAATTTTTCTCAAGAAATAACTAATATTCACTTCTTGAATCCTGGCTAGATTCCTGGGTACAGCAAATTTAAGCAGTATCTTCCAGTAGATCATAGACAGCAGGGGTTGGGTTGGCAAGCTACTGCCAAAATACAGCCTCAGGCTGTTTGTACAGCCCAGGAGCTAAGAATGGTTCTTACATTTTTAAAAGAAAAAGAAAACAAGAATATGTGACAAACTATATATGATCCACAGAGGCTACAATATTCACTGCATGGCCCTTTACAGAAAGTTTGCTAACCTCTGACCTGGAAAAAAGTTATAATTTTCTCAGTAACCAGAAAACCACAGTGTTTATTATAAAGTATTGAATTTTTTTCTTCTATTGCAAAAGAGCAACTTTAACTTGATATATTGTTACTTAGTGATATACTATGTCTTACTTTGATCTGAATGTTTTCACAGTCTTTGCTTAATTTCATCTATGGTTTAAAGGTGAAAGAGTCTCAGAAAACATTCTATGGAGGTAGTCATATACAATTAATAACTACAATCTTTAGAAGTTTAAAGAAGCCAACTTCTACTTTCTATAAACAGACTTTTAGGAGTGACAAAATTGGCTTATCATTGTCACATCAGAAAGAAAATATAAAGAAAACAAGTATAACAGTATAATTACTTAAGTCTGTTCTCCCACTCTGTTTCTTTATTTTATACATTTGATTTACTGTACTATATTGCATTCATAATGACAGATAAGAAAGAATTAAAACGATATATTTTAAGACATAAAGAAAACCTATGTCCTTTGTGCTGTTCTCTTGTGTTTCATTCTTCTTGAAAAATTAAAAACACAATCAATAAAACAATCATAACTGCAGCCATACCCAAAACTTAAAAAGATGCAAGGAGCACTTAATAAAAATGCACCAATACCCTACTTCCCCAAGGCTAAGAAGTTTATATAACTTATACTTGAAAATTAAGTATCATTTCTAATGCCTTTAGAGAGAAAAAACAATGCTTTATAATGTCTTAAAATAATACCATTTATAGTTTAAAAATACTGTTAACAGAAATTCCCATTATACACTATCAATGAAAAAATGTTTTTGTTGTTGAAAGGCATTTACTTTTCTTCTTGCATAGAATAAATGTAAAGAAGGGACTTTAAATTGTGACAATAGAAGCAGAAATGCCTTTGTCTGTTTAACAGACAAATGCAGCAAGAAGAAACTGTCCAATCAGGTACAGGCTACAGCAATAAATATTTTTAAATAACCAAAATCTCAACACAAAGTAAGATTAAAAACTGTCACTCATCTTAAACAAGTTGTCCCACCAAATACCCAACAGTGCAAAGCTAAAAATAAACCAGACACATTAACCACAGAATTATTTTTTGGTTCAGTAAACAGTGATAGACAATAACATATATATTCTGTTCTTTAAATTGCATAGTTGTTATCCTACATTTTCTTTCAAGTATAAAAAAAGAAGAGAGAAACTTGTTTTCTTGATATATGACTAAACAATAATGTACAATCCCATTTGGAATTGTTGCCAGAAGAACTATAAGGAAAGCTTAATTAAATATATGAGGCGGAGACTTTCAGTTTTTGAACCAACATATAAAGGGCTTGAAAATACACTCCAGTCCTCATAACAAGAAAAAGCTGAAAACTGAAAGCGAACAACTCTTCTTAGATCCATCAGAGAATTAACATCACAGGGAAAACTGCTGCCCTGAGAACTAAAAAGACAGAAGGTAGATACAGGAAATCACAGCTTACTGGATGGAAGAAGCTCATAGCTGGAGCCAATACTAGTAGAAACATTTAACTGTGATGGACAAATTGATGGAGGCTCACTGGGAACAAGCTTGACTTAAAAACTCAAGGCACCGGATCTCAGGGGTCCACAAACTTTTCTGAGTTCCAATTCCATTAACAAAAGTCTGCCCTCAAGAGAAACCCATCTTGCCAGTGCCTAACTGACCTGTGGAAACTCCAGCCCCTCTAGCATTCCTGTATCACCCAAGAGGGAGAAATAAAAGCTGAGAAGTACAGGACGTGGGCTCATTAAAAGAATGAGACACTCACAGAACAACAGAAGTGCTTTCTCTCCCCCTCCCCTAGATTACTACCACATTATTTGGATTCCTGTAAAACAAGTTCCTCAGCTGAAAGAACTGCTTCAGACCCTTACTAAGAAGGAGTCTCTAGGGAAAACCAAAGACAAGGGAGGCAAAAACAAGGAAATTTTAGTCTCTGATACATACAACTATAACAAACAGTAAACAAAACCTAACACCTAGCCAGACAAACCTGACACTAAAGGGCAATTTACCTCAGTTCCTTTTAAGTGATATATCTTGTCCAGCTATCAAAAAAGAATTTTAAGTTAAACAGCAAAAAGCAAAAATCACAATCTGTAGGGACAAACGGCATCAGGACCAGCTTGGCAGGTATTTTGGAATTATCAGACTGGGAATTTAAAATAACTATGATCATATGCCAAGGGCTCTAATGGAAAGAATGGACAACATGTAAAAACAGATGGCTAAGTGTAAGCAGAAAGATGTAAACCCTAAGAAAGTAAAAAGTGGAATTGCTATCAACAACACAGTAACAGAAAATGAAGAATGCCTTTGATGGGTCCATCAACAGATTAGACATGGATGAAGACAGAATCAGTGAGCTTGAAGACATATTAACAGAAACATCAAACTGAAAAGCAAAGAGAAAAAGAATGAAAAAGAGAAAAGAATGTTCAAGAACTGTGGGATAATTAACAAAAAGTGTGACATACACTAATGGGGCTCCAGAAAGAAGAAAAGAACAGAAGATCTGAAGTAGTTATGGCTGAGAATTTTGCAAAATTAATGACAGACAATAAAATAGATCCAGGAAGCCCAAAGAAACAAAGATAAACAACAAAAAATCTACATCTTGCTGCATCATATTCAAGCTCAAAAAAATCAAAGACAAAAAATATGTATGACTTTGGTGGCATATGGTGTCATAAGGTCAACATTTTCCCATTCTCCTTTGGGAATCCACCCAACAACAAGAAATAAAATCCCAAAACTCTGATAAAATTAGGAGACCCCTATGACCTAATGTAGTAAAGCTACATTATTGGTGGAAATTGACAAAAGGTATGTGAAGTAGGGCAAAGTCACTTGCCCCTCCAATCTCAGAAAGTCTGTGCTATACACATTTCCAAAGGAACACATCCTGAGGTGTATGCTCTAAATCCCTAGTTTGTAATAGCAGGAGCCTCCCTCAACTTCCACTAGTTTTAAAAGGGAGAAGCAGTAGGGCTAAATAAGGAATCACACAGATAAGCAATATTTGCAGAAAGCAAATCAAAAGCAAGAGTTCTTGCTGGGGAGAAGGCAAGGTCAAAATAAGCTTGTGTCACAAAATCAGGCTGATATCCTTAGCAGCCTGCAACTTGATTGGCCCTAGCCCCTACAGCTCCGCATGAACCACCAACAAATAGGTTATCAAGAAAAAACTCTTCTTAAAGGCGAGTAAGAAAAAAGTATAGGATCACCTTCCACTTACATCCACGACAGAACAAGGACCAGATTTTTCAACTATTATAAACAACTAGAAAACTAGATAAAATATAGTTATAGTTAACAAAAGATTCAGGCATTGGACAGAAGGCATAGGATTATAGTCAGTGAGAGGGGAAACAAATGAAGATAGTACTAAAATCATCCTCTTAACTTTCTGAATAGAAAAATTCTGTATCAAATGGTATCTTTTCTTTTAAAGCACAGAAGAACCTTATTTAAATTTGATCTCAATTAGGAAGATATGAATATAAACGCTAATATGCAGATTTAGGTCCCACCTTATACATGAACAAGTGACTATAATAGTATCAGTAATTCTAAATAAATATCATTACCAATGTGCAACCTAAGACTATTTTTTAAATGTAGGTGAAATATTTTCTTAGAACTCTGAATAGGCAGATTGGTTAATCTAAGATGGCAAAATTAAAGACATCAAATTAAATACTCAAAATTTTTTAGGGCTGAACAGACATAATGTGGAATAATCACAATTATTATTCAGGTTATGACTTTAATGTCCATTAGGTATTACTGAAATAAAATAAACAAATACCTTTCTTTTTCTAGATTGGTATTTTGCAGGGGTTCCTGGCTGACTGTTTAAAACATGTATTCTCTGGCTTGTAGTGGTTAGTCTACTGCTTCTCTTCTTTGTTCCACCTAAAAATAGAAATAACATCATCAAAAACTTTCACATTAAAAGAGGAATTATATTTTTAAAGGTTACTATGAAATTCCTATTTATTTTTTAGCTATTTTAAAGAAAAAACTTTATCTGTTTAATTCTTTTCCCTTCAAATCTGGAAGCAGTCTTTAAAATCACACATTTGCAGTGCTTTTGTGGTCACTAATGGACATACTCAGTGACAGAAAATATGAGACCCCTGACATGTACATTTCCAGCTGAGGTTAAGCAAGGTTAAGATCTGCCTTCTTGTTTCAGCTCTTATGTTAAAATAGTTGTGTTTTTTAGAGTCTATTTTGTGCTTTATTTTTGTATTCTGTTGATTATTTAACAGTCTAAAATGGTCCCCAAATGTACTGTGGATGTGCTGTATGGTGTTCCTTAGAGAAAGTAAGTGTTAGGTAAGCTTCATTCAGGCATGAGTTATAGTGCTGGTGGCCATGAGTTCAATGTTAATGAATCAACAATATTTATTAAATAAGGTGTCCTTAAACAGAAACACATAAAACAAGGTTATATACTTACCAGTTGACAAAACTTGTGACTGGCTCAGAGGAACCTATATTCCCCATTGTGGTTCAATATTCACTAACTTGGTGTTCGTGGCAACTTTATAGAACACAACTACTGAGAGTAACAAGAATTAACTGTATTTATGTTTGACGTAACTATTTCAAGTTGCTGAATTAAAGTTAAAGTAGAAAAGCAGTACCATCATAGAAAAAGCATCTTATTTAAACACGCAATTAGAATAGCTAACTTTTTTTTAAGCACCATCTCTAGTCAACTCTATTGAGTCATGACATTTGACCTCTTTGTGGTTCAGTTTCCTAAAGTGTGTGTTTGTGTGTGATAGTGGCAAAGTCAGAGGTTGGTTGGATCGTTTTTGAGGACACATCAATTCTCTGCTTCCAACACTGTAATAAAAGTACTCACTTTGAAGAGTTTTCAGTCTTTCCTCCTTCTTATTAAAATCTTCTTGTCGGCTTCCAAGTTTCAATATAGTTAAGAGATTCTTGTGACACCTAAATGAAACATGAAAGTTTATCCCTCGGCTCCACAAAACTAGAAAAGCTATGGAAAAAGGCAGATGATTTGTTCTACTTTCTGCTCTAGAACCTTCTACTCTGGACTGTTTCCTTTGGTGCTTCCTTGCTTAGCACCCCATCTTAACTTTTGGCCTCTTAAGATTTTTGTCAGACTTCCCTCCACCATCACTTATTTTCTCCATCTCATCTACTCAGAAATCAAGGTTCTTTTTCCCTTCCAATGAGACAGATCAAAAAAATATCCTCAGACTATAAAATACTAACTTTCATTTTCTCCTATGGCTTGTAACTTTATTTACCAAAAGAGAAATCTTAGAATTCTTTCATACATGATGGCAGATATCACTTGATTATTATCCTTGTAGCTTCCAAATAGGGCTTTTCTTTTTTGGAAAGGTAAAACTGTTTGTAAATACAGGATGTGGCATAATTTTTGACCTCAGAAAGCTGATAGTACTCCAATTCTATGAAGGAACAAAGAAAGATGAAAAAAATGCAGCTTACTTAAGCTTAGGCAGCTATTTTATCACAACCTAAAATCTATACCTATACCCTATTATACCTGCTAATCTTTTCCTTCCCTCCCCAAAATTTCTATTGCACTCTCTGGAATGCCATTCTCAACCTCTTTACCAGTTCCCCAACCTCTTTGCTTTGTCTAAAATCTAGCTCTCCCCTTGGGACAATATTTTTCTCCTTTGTAACCTTCTCAAGTAGAGACTGGCTTAATCTTTTAATTTTCATGAATCACACAGCACAAGAGGTAGGTCTCTATTTTCTTCATTTCCTAAAGAATGCCACTTCCAGGATTCTGTTTCCATAGAAACCTTAGCCCTTAAGGATTCACGCCACTGAGGTGTATCACCATCTACTGTTTCTCAGTCATTCACTCTCATTTCAAGTACTACCTATCATTCAAAGATCTTTCTTCTACCCCAAGTGCTGCTTTTGTCATGAATTTCAGTGTTCCCATGGATAACCCATATAACATGCTGGCCTCTCAATTCTTCATTTCCAATGACCTCCTCCATGTGAAGTCAGCTACACCTCCCATGGTTCCACTCAGCATGCCAATTGCTCTGTCTCTGAAATCATTCATGCAGACTTCCTACTTTCTGAAGATTTCTAGTAGATTAAATACAGTTTTTCAAGTAATTTCATAAAATCAGAATTTGGGACATTCATTAGAAATGTAATCTGCATCCCCTTCCTACCCCAGCATATCCTTGTTTCTGTGACAGAATATGAGTTTACCAGAAATCTGCTTTACGTTGAAGTACACTGTTTATGTGTATCCCAATAATGGCCTTGTAGAAACTATGTAAAACAATCTAGGACCTCTATAGTTTGGAATTCAAGACATGTCAGTGTCTTGAATATCTGTTGAATAAGTAGGCCCCTGCAATAGTCTCTAAATCATACCATTAACATAGCAATTATTATAACATATCTTAGGTCTACATGAGTTGCTTCAACCAAAAATTCTAAAGAGAAATAAGAAAAACGTCAATTTACTTCACCTCAGTAAGGATACTGTATCTCCTGAGGATTCAGTTACCGCAGACTGTTTGTCACTAACACTTTAAAAGAAGAAAAAATTTGTAAGAATGTTAACAAAGCAAACTTTTCCTAAGGATAGTAATTTCTACATAATCAAGTCATATTTCAATTTAGATGAAAGATCTTTGGAAAGAAACCCTGGGAACATTAGGACATATACAGTCCATTACAACATAGCTAATTTTTGCCCAGATATGATTACCAGAGATATTAAATCAAACTTCCCCAAATCGTATGTTAAGCAGAGTCAACGCTGTAATTAAGCATTATGTCACTCTTTAAAACTCTCCCATGGATCTTTATTTCCATTAATTCAAGTTTAATTTCTTGTCTTCCCACAAGTCTCCAACTGAACTTTAAAAACAATTCCTCTCCCCAACTAGTGTAGTTTTAAGTCCTTCAGCCCTTAAGTCTATCTATAAATTTTAACAATAAATTATGTAATGTCTGCTACTATTTCTGTTTCATGTAATTCTTAATACCTCAAATAGTTTATATGCTTTATGAGAATAAAACATTGATTTCATCTAGTAATGACAATAAAGGGTTTTATCTTTCTTAGTTATTTGTCTGACCTTGCAATCATACTCTTGATGCTACTATCCTTGCCTCTCTTGTGTCCTGCTCTCATATCCTGATACTGGTGAGTTTGCTGTTTTATTTGCCCTGATTCTATTTGTTTTCAGGATGCCTTGGTATTTGCTTGATTTCTGATCTTTACTTTTGTCTCTCGTTTTGGTTTTGTCCTGTGCCTAGTGCACTGCAAGTTCTAACATATGCCTGGTAATGAACAATGATACAAGGCTATTTAAGAACCTTCAAGGAATTCTTCACCTAGTAAGAAATACAGACAGGTAAGCAAATGTGTTACTATCCAAGGTGAGTTCTTTTATAGATGTGTGACTCAGTGCTGTGGGAGAAGAGATGTGACATCTCTGATCACAGAGCAAGACATCTTACAGGTGATCTTTGAGCTAGATCTTGAATGACAAGAAGAGATTGTCTTGAAGAGAACAGAAGGGGATTTAAATTGAAGCAAAGGTCAAGGAATCAAGGAGCTTGTGATATTTGAAGATCAGGGAAAAGTTCTGTGTTGCTAAAAAGTACCATGTATGTGGGCAGGGAGTGGCTAAGAGATGAGGTTGTATATGAAAACAGTAACAAACACAAAAAACACAAAGGGGCTATATAAGGCTTTGTGAGCCATGCCAATGATGTCTAACTCATCTAGTACAAAACACCCAACAGAGGTTATTAAGCTGGTAAGTGATTTAAACCAATTTATCTTTATGGGAAGCTAACTCTAGAAGTCACATTAAGGGTGGAACTGTAATCTAGTATAAAGCTAAGTAATAATCTAGGATATAAATGATAAGAATGGATTATTAGAGGCATTTCTGAGATGAGATTCATAACACGAGAAAATTGGTTATGTCAGAGAATAAGTATTAGGACAGACAGAAGGGAACATCAGGAGTTGTTTTACACATACTGATTAAAATGTGTATAGGAAGGTATCTGAAATAAGTGGGTAGTACTATATAAGGAGACTACACAGGAAATGTATTCATTATCTCCAGGAATCATGGTAAGTTTTAATTTTATTTTAAAGCAGTATTACACTGGACAGGAAGGCTGGGCCACAAGAACATACTGGCGGGTCATAGTATTACTAAATTATGATTTCCAGACAAAATGACATAACTGAGCCAATAAAAGTGTAGTCTCTACTTCTCAAAATGGGTCTTAGAAAAAAGTAAGTCAATGCAAAATAAGTTAATAGAGCTTCTGGGGAGATAACCAGTGAGGAGCAGTCATGCTCTAGTAGGCTGAGACAAGTAGAGATAGGAAGACTAAGCTCAGTCCTGAGTAGACCAAGGTTATGTCCATCCAAGCTGGGACCCAATCTCCACCTCTAAGTAGCTAAGATGGGGAACCTGCAGCACTCAACTCGTGGTCTCAAAAAAAAAAAAAGTAACATTACATCCATTGCCAAATACATCCATCCACAGACCACAAAGATTTGACTACCTGGCCTTGGGTCAAGGGTAGAAGTACAGAGGGAATGGACAATGGGTTCAACAGAAAAGATCTTTATATGGTAGAGTTTATCTTCTTCAAAAGGGTTAGCTTTCCTAAAGCTGAAGCAAAAGGTAAAAATCAATTCTGCAAAAATAACCCTTGAAAATCCCTGAAGAAGAAATAATTTGGGGGATAGAATTCTTCTCTCTTAATACAGTAGTCCTCCCATATCCATGGTTTCACTTCCCATGGTTTAAGTTTCCTGCAGTCAGCCAAGGTCTGGAAGGAGATGATCCTCTTTCTAAAGTATGGCCAGAAGGTCAACAGTAGCCTAACACTGCATCACAATGCCTGTCATTCACATCACTTCATTTCATCATGCAGGCATTTTTATTACCTCACATCTTAATAAGAAGGGTGAATATAGTACAATAAGGTATTTTAAGTGGAAGAGACCACATTCACATAACTTGTATCACAGTAAATTGTAATTGTTCTTTATTAGTTACTGTGTTAATCTCTTACTGTGCCTATCTGATAAATTAAACTTCATCATAGATATGCATGTATAGAAGAAAAACAGCACATATAGGTCTGCAGTTTCAGGCATCCACTACTGTGTGTGGGACAGACACAGCCTGTTTCCCTACAGCAGTGGAGCAAATCACTACTTCTTCAGTTGAGCCCCAGATGAAATGGTTAACTTACCCTTAGAGAAGATAATATGAATCTTAAAATACTAGAATAACCTCGATATAGTAAAATTAAGCAGTCACATAATGAGGGCATATGGGATCTGAGAACTAAGGAGCACAGATGATTCAGGTTTCCAACCTCAACTGTTCCAGACCATATATTCCCTGAGAATGGTAAACGATAGTACTCACACGATTTAAACTATACTTTTATCTTACTCTCTATTTTACTATTTTAGCTTAGTATTATCTAAAAGAATTTGCATATGCCTTGAGATAACTCTACAGTACTCCAAATATCCAAATGTTAACCAGTAAAACAATGCACCCATTATTCAATAATTACTTTTATTAATAAATGACTCAATAGCATCACTTTTACATAGATATTACATCCATAAGACAAAAAATATATTAATGAAGTTACAAACCTTTTTCCTACATCCAAATTAGCTTCAGTTTCCATTTCACTATCATTACTATCAGGTTTATATTGAGAAGCTGTTCTTTCTCTTCTACTTTCCACTACTTTTGCTGCTGCCTTTAAAAAAAAGAGGTTATGGGAGAGGAAGGAAAGCATTTAGCCACTTTAAACAAACAGCATTAAATTAAATCTTCTGTAATGGGGGGAGTCTAGTAACCATAATGTTGCTCATGTAATTGTACAATAATGATACCAAAAAAAAATTAAATCTTCTGATTTTTTAATAGTCATAACCAAAATATCTGTTCATAGGCCAATAAAGAGCACTAATTATGACATCAGCAGCAGCTGCCTCAACTACCTGCTTGGTTTATCAGCATTATGCAGGTCTTTCTTTGTAAATACGTTTGATACACACAACACTCTCTAAGCAATTTTAAGATAAAAGATTACTTAAAAAAGAAAAATCAATAAAAATTCCAAATGTTAAAAAAATTTAACTACCTCAAATCAATCAATGCTCCACTGTAACATATTAAAACTTTTTAAGGCCAAGACAGAAGATGTTACAAAAAAAATTTTTTAATGCCTTTCTTCATCCAATTTTGCTTTTTCTAAAAAATACGCTAAAAATTCCTTTAAAATTTAATTAAAGCCAAATATTTTTTGCTTATTTCTTATTTTAGTAAGTTTTCCCCATAATTTTTCATTTTGAAAAATT
The DNA here is from genome assembly GCF_030020395.1 of Manis pentadactyla. NCBI lineage: Eukaryota > Metazoa > Chordata > Mammalia > Pholidota > Manidae > Manis > Manis pentadactyla. The sequence continues at coordinate 64,331,685 of NC_080021.1, forward strand.
GTAGAACTACTACAATATCACAATAAATCCTTTAGGTTCGCCAATTGTAACATTTTGCCACATTCTTCTGCAAAATCACTAAATAAAACTCTCAAGTTTTCAAGAATTTCTATTTCAAGTAGTCTCCTTTATTAAATTAGCAATTTCTCTTAAGTCTATTGTTAAGAGTATCTCTGAAATAGCATACCTTCATTAGAAAGGCTGATGATTTTTCACTTAGCACATAATTCACATAACTCTTAATTTTCTCTATCATGTGGTTGTAGCTGAAGTGTTGAAAAATGGAATGGAATGTATCTTTATGAGATATTATCATACGCAACTTCCTTTTTAAAGGCTAAGGAAAAAAAGAAATGTATTAACAAATAAATCACAAATAAGATACTAGAAATAGTGTCATATTTAATGACTGAAAAAAAACTTTATGAATATAAATTCAGAGACACAATGAAGAGGTTTAAAAAATTCTTGTTTTAAGTGGCTCACCAATGTACTTTATCTGACTTAAGAAAAAATTCTATTTCACACATATACAAAAGCATTTTTAAAAATTAATCTGAATGCCCATTACATTTAAGAAATACCAAATTAAGAAATACAATTAATAAATAAATAAATATGTTTATTACCATAATCTGACTGCACCACCCAGCCTTCCCTCTCAAGTAAGCATTACCCTAAATTTAGAATTTACCATACCCTTGCATTCCTTTACATCTGCAATACGTTATGTATAATCCATAGACAATATACAGTATTGTTTAGCATGGTTTTAACTTTATACAAATGGTGTTATACTAGTGTATTCTTCTGAGGTTTGCTACTTTTTGTTTAACTGGTTGTGACATCTGTCCATGTTGATTTGATTGACATTTGTAGAACTAGTTACTCACTGTTGTCAAGTATTCCACTGATCCACATTCTTTCAGCCTATTGAAAGCATTTAAGCAATTTCCTATTACTGTAAAGCTGTTAAACATCCTTCTACATAGCTTCTTGTGCACACCGTAATTTTTGGACAATAGTTCTTTCAATATTGGTTGCACAATAAAAGCTAGAGTTTAAAAAAATTCTACCTCTTAGGTTTCTATGCCAGACCAATTGTCTCAGTAGGGCTGGTTTTTGTTTTGTTTTGTAACATAACTACCTTGGAAGATTGACAGTAATTCCTATACGGAATAAGTGTATATCCTATAACCCATCAATTCTATTTCCAAGTATATAGCCAATAGAAGCATATGTATTTGTTCTACAAAAGACATGTAAAGGAATGAAATAGCCAAAAACTGGAAATAACTCAAATGCCATCAACAGCAGAATGAGTAAATTGTAGATATTCCTACAATGTAACAATGAGAATGAACAAACTACTGCCACAAATTACAACTTAGATCTTACAAATATAAAATTACTATCAGATTCTATTATATACAGTATAGAAACAAGTAAAATTTATCTTGAATGATACAAGTCAGGATAGGGGTTACCCCTGAGAAGGTGGAAGGGATGGTTCTGATTCCTGACCTAGGGGCTCATCACTTAACTGCATTCCTTTTGTGAAAACACATCTACTTATAAACTTAAGATATGTGTTGTTTACTAGTGGTATGTTATTGTTCAATTAAAAGTTCATTAGAAAATGTATAAAACTACCTTTCATTTCTTGACTAAGCTTAATTTACTCCAATAACACTAGTAACAACCACATATGAAGCCTCTAGAAAAATAAGCACATCATAATTCCTTCTATACCTGTGCTCCCCAATACGGTGAACAGTAGGCACACGTGGCTACTAAGCCCCTGAAATGTGTAACCCCTGAATTTAGAAAGAAGTGTAAAACAAACACCAGATTTCAAAGACTTAGTACAAAAAAAGAGAGCAAAATGTCTCAATACTTTTTACATTAAATGTTAATTATGTTTTTGTATATATTGGATTAAAAATAATGTTATTAAAAATGGTTCCACTTGCTTCTTTTTACTTTTTCAATGTGGTAAATTTAAAATCACACATAAATGGCATTACATTTCCATTGGACAGCACTGGTCTTTACTGTTTAAAATATAAAGCATTCCTTTTCTCCTCCAATGCTCTTTCAATTTTCCCCAGTTCATAAAACCAGTTCTAAAATTCTCATGTAATTCCAACAATTACCATATAAGAATTTGGGTCACCAAATATTCTTTCAAAAACTTCTCCTGCTTCCTTAAAATGACCATTTTCCACACAAACAGCAATAGCCTGAAAGACAGGATGACAAATACATACCTCAGATTGCTTTAAAATATCTGATTGTTACTTAATATCAAAATAACTCAGGTAAATCCAAACTATTTAAAACAGGTAGTTTAAATAATTTTGACTTGATAAATGATATAAGTGCTTTTTTGGAGATTAAATAACTGTGATTTGAAAAGATATGAAGAATTTTCAGTGGCCCCTTACATATTTACTAATAAATGCCCAGCATTCTATCTTTCTAATTTATGCCAAAGTAAAGACCGGCATTTTTAAGTAAATTAAAAGCTACATTATGTACATTTAGGACCCACCTAAATACTAATTTTGAGCAAAAGAGAAATGAGAAAGGAGGTAGATGGTGTTTGTAATGATTAGGATAAACAAATAAAAATCCTAGTTAGGATCGCTGGATAATTTCCAATAGCAACCCAGGAAGCCAGATGCTTGTGAACATTTTATAAACTGACCTTTTTGATACCATCTGGGTAGCTTTGTAAACCTGGGCAAGCTATTTTAACCTCTTGGTGTGATGTGCTGTTGTGAGGGTTAGTTATATTACGAAAGTGTTTAGAATAGTTTCTGACCAATAATAAGTCATTTATTATGTTTGCTATGAATTTTATGGGAACTCACTATATACTAGTATATTAACAAAGGCTTGCTTCCTCTAGAGCCCCAAAAGATTTGTGGTAACATGACAGATCTCTTTGCCCTGGGCTAAAACTCTTAAAATAAGTTTTTTCCCCATTCTCTTCAGGTCTTAATTCTACTTGACAGGCACTACACTATCAATAATTAATTCTTAGAAATGTGGGACACCACTGAATTTTCTCTCCTATCCAACTGTAAGATACTTTTTTAAATGAGGAAGTGTTTATTTAATTAAGAAAATCCCTAGTATTTGCTTTGCCTATTAGCAAAACATACCTACCTTGCTGTTACATCTTTGTAAAACGTCTTGGCTTCTCATTCTTTGATAGGGCTACTCCTAAAATTGTCCATATTAAAATCTCACATTCTCTTAATCACAAATATACATTAATTTCTTGTCAAATATTCTATGTTTTTCATATTTATAATCTTTAAACAGGAACAGGGAGAGCACAAAATCACTGGTTTTTGAAAGGTGCTTGGTGATCTTTCAATAGATACGACATACTTTCCAAACTGGGGAGAATATATACTTTGGTAGCAAACATTAAGTCCTAGCTGTTAGAGCTCATGTCAAAACTATAAACCCAAGGTCAAATTTCTAAATAGAATGATTATATTAAATTTATTCTGGGTTTACTGCCCAACTTCTATTAGGTGGCTCATCATTTCTTTATATATTATGTTTTTACTTTCTAGAAAAATAATAATCACAAATACAAAGTAAAACTTATACCTGAATTTTAATTAAATTCTGTATTTCTTCATGAAGTTTATCATGTTCCTTTTCTACTGAAGCCCAAATCATCAGGGCTGATTCCAAGGGTGTAATTCGTTCATCACTTTCAAACTGTGCATCTTTTAAAACCAGAACAAAAAGAATTAATTTGGGAGGCTAAAGTAGAATGTTACTATGTCAATTTTTATAAATTCATTTATTTAAATATTTAGAGCAAATACTATGTGCTAAGCACTGCTCTTGTACATACCTGTTTAGGGAAGTGATCTGATTTTTTGAGTTCATTTCCTCATTAAAATCAACTTTCAAAATGTAAAATGCTGGATGAGTTTACAAAATATTTGAAGCTTTATTGATTTTAATAAACAAGCTATATTTTACATAAAGTGTCACAGTAACAGATTCTTAAATGGTACTCAAGTTGAATTATAATGTAACAAACTTTGAGATATAGTATGAAACTTTTATTTTGAAATTTGATGTGAGCATATACTACTTAAATTCTGGTTAAACATTTTTTGGACTTTGAAACAGGAGCTTTCAAGAAGTTATTTCTCTACCAACATTCTTCCAATCACCAAGGCTTAAAATCTAAGGAGTAACTGTTTTACTCCTTCCTTTCTCATCACCATATCCACAATCTGTTGCAATATACTGTGCAGTTGTTTAAATAATGTGACTTTGGAGTTTACTCCAGACTATCATGTGCTATCTGTGTGGTGTTGAAAAAGGCATTTCACTTTTCTAAACTTTAGTTTTCTCACCTAAAAAATGGTGAAAATAAATAGTATCTCATAGGACTTACATGAATAATTAATCACAGTGGCTGGTAACTACTTATCAAATTATACACAAATATCTCAAGATATTCAGAACCTTCACTATATGTCTTGTACCTATAAATCTGTAATTTGTACATTGAATAAATATTGAACATCACTAAAAACTAAGAGTATCTTAGTGAATAAGGCAAAGTCCCTGTTCACATCATGCTCACAATGCTAATAGGAGAGAGAGGTAATAAACAAAGTAACAAATAATTTTATTTCAGAATAGTAAGAGCTATAAAGAAGAAAAAGAGGACTAGGAATTGAGAATGATGGGGGAAGGGAAGCCCCTTTCAGATAGGGTATTTAGGAAAGGCCTCCTGAGTGACAGTGGAACAAAGATCAGCTTAATGTGACGCAGAAGCAGCAGTCACACAAAGATACAGAGGAAACATATTCGAGAAGGAACAGCAAGTAAAAAGGCCCTGAGTAGCAGTTTGGTGCCCAAAAGTGAAAAAGGAGGTTGGCCTGCCAGAGCAGTGGGCAAGTGGGATGCATGCCATCAGAGATGATGGAGTAAATGTCTGATTTGGAATTCATTTTGAAAGTAGAATGAACAGGACTTGCTAGTAGATTGGATGTGGAGTGTGAGGAAAAATGAAGAACTCTCAGATTGTAGCAACTGGATAAATGGTGCTGCCTTTTACTGACATAAGGAAGCCTGGGTGAAAAGCAAGTTTTGGGAGTTAAGCATGGAAATCAAGAGTTCCACTAATCCAGGTAAACTATAGGTTATTCTCCAAACTCTATTGTTTTTCTTTCGTCTAGAATACCATTTTCACATTCTCCTTCTAATGAAACCCATCAATCCTTCTAGGTATCCAATATATAACTCCAAAATGTTTTAAATGTTAACTTTTAAATGCCACTTCACTTAAGTCCATGATGGTGAAATATGATTCTTGATAACTGACCCTAGCCTATTAGAGCTAAGATATACCCAAAGGGGATGATGGTAAACTTCAAAATTAAACTATGGAGTCACACATAGAATCCGGATTTTTTTCCTATCCTTTTTTAGGAGAGGTTTCGGAGGGAAAAACTAAAATATACTGAACAACTGCTAATGTGAAGCACAACTGGGCACTTTAGTACATTTAATTTACAAAACAGCTCTATTAACAACCAATATGCCTATGGTCGTCATGGTCAGGAAGACTCCAACTGGGTCCACATTGGCTCATTTTCTTCTTCAGCAAAAGGCCCAAACCTACCTACAGATCTGTCTCCCCCATATCTGCTCTGTCTCTAGTCCTATTCACTTATGATTGTGGGACCAGATCCAGACCTAACCTCATCCCCAACACAAAGCATGTGACGTAAGCCAGAGCTAGATTTGCGAGGGCCATGAGAGGGCTACTGGTAAGATACACTGGGATCTTATATAATACAACATGATTATAAGGAAGCAGTTTCACATAAGTACTGCCTACCACTGGGGGACTCCTGGGAAGGCATTCGTAAATTGTAAAAAACAATAGGAATATGTAATTATTCACATCAAAAGGTTCTTTAAATGACTGTGTTGTAAATATCAGGCATTACTGAAAAAATGAATGAGGCTTGCCCATTAGAATCTAAAATGAACTATGGGAACACAGAGGAGAGATACTATAGCTGTATATATCTCTTTTACATATATGTTGAGATCAAGTTCAAGAGGTTTCAAAAATCATAGCTGCCAGTAAAAGAGAGTGTGTATGACAGTAAGAGTGAACACCGTTACAAATTTAAAGTAAGATCTTCAGGATAAGAGTCCATGAAGCATGGTTCCCCAACACTGCCCTCAGTATCACCTGGCGACTTAGAAATACAAACTCCAGGGCTCCTCATCCAGCCTATAGTATCAGAAACTCATATGGGCAAGGGGACTCAGCACGGTTTTTTAATGAGTCCTCTAATAATTCCGAATTAGGCTAAAGTTTGAGAACCACTGCTCTAAGAAGACAGGGACTATATTTTACTCTAGTTTTGCCTATGTGTAGATGTATATGCAAGTACATGTGGGAAAACTTGCAAAAACAACAGTTCTCATCTGTTTCTTCTCATTATCTTACCTTTAGACATAGATTAGAGTATTTCCAATATAAAAACGCATATTTACCAAGGCTTTTTCCTTCTGCAATCCTTGACAAAAACTGACATATGTATACAGTTCTCAACTGACAAGCTGTTAGACTGGACAGTCCATGAATAATAGCTGAAAAAGAAAATGTGAATTTTATTAAGACATTGATAAAACAAACCAAACTTGACCCAGCAGTGCCTCTGTAACAGGTTACAAACATCACACACAAAGGTTACCATAAATTTAGGCCTGTATACTTTTTTATAGACAAATTTTTAAAAATCAGAAAAAATAGTAATGAAACTTTTCTTGCAAAATAAAGCTGATATTTCACATGTACAGTAAATATTTTAAAATACTTTCACAGGTAGCACTCTATATTAATGAAAAGGAAGATTTAGATCTAAACTGTAAAATGTGTCAGAGCATTAGTTGGAATCTTATTTTATACCTAAAAGCTCCTATTATAAGGAACATTTTATTTCTGTCAAGGTTTCAGTTAACTGAGTCTGCTCGGTTTACAAAGCTTTATTTTTAAAACATAATATTACTATAATAATCTACTAATATTAATCTCCCAAATATCTGATACCCACCCAGATGTTATGTTAGACAATAAATACATACAATGGTGAGTAAACCATAATCCTGGACCTTAGAGAGTTTATTACTATGTAGCAATGAAAGACTAATGACTGAACAACTGAAGTAAAAGTGTGGAGAAAGCAGAAAGACAAGAACAGAATGCTAGAGAGCAAATAACGCAGAAATCTTCCAGGGCATTTTAGCAGACAGTTGGAGAAGGAGCTATCAAGGCAGACATCTCTGAGGAAATAATGTTTGGGTACCACTAAAGGTGCCACTGTTAGCATTATACTTCACCTAGGGTTTGACTAATGTATATAAAAAGGTGAAATTAACTAGCAAACCAAAAAGCTCTCCTGCAGCCACCAAACAGAAAGGACAAATAAATACATTTATTTGTGTTTACTTCCTCAATTCTAAAACAGCGTAATTTTATGCTATACTACAGATTATCTGGACCAAATACAGCCATAATAATAATTAAAAAGGATTCAAAGAACACAAAATATATATAAAATTTAAACACAATTCATTCAATATTTACCAAACATCTGCTGCTAGCCCATGTTAGGAATGGGCTGATGACTAAATGCTAAGACAGAGTCCCTGCCCCTCATGAAGGTTTTTAGTCTAAGAAACAAAAAGTTATTTGCAAAAGACTAATAAAAATTTTAAGGAGTGCCACAAGGGTAATTATGGTAGAAGAGCAAAACAAGAGACCTAATCTATTCTAGGGAAGAAAAGTCAGACCCCACTTACTTCCCTCCCTACTCAATGTAGTCTATCCTGCAATAACTACAGATTCCCTACACATCACTTCCCTGCTAGGCAAACAAAACAAAAACCTACCTTGGTTGAACCTGCTTTTTCCATACCTGTAACCAAACCACTGCTGACCGAAAAACACATTAGGGAGATCTAATGATTAGGTACAACAGCAACTATATTCAAGCACTTACTCTAATACCAGGCTCTACTCCAGGCATTTTATACCAGTGGTTTTTACAGGAGTGATTTTGCCCCCTTGGAGATACTTGACAATACCTGGAGACATTTTTGATTGCCATGAGTGAGAGGGGGTGCTACTGGCACCCAGTGGCTGAGGTCAGCGATGCTGCTAAACATCATGCCAGGCACAGGAGAACCCCAGTCCCAACCCTTCCACCCTCCTGCAATTACAAAACAAAGAATTATGTGGTGCAAAATGGCAACAGTGCAGAGGTTGAGAAACCTTGCTTTACACATACTAGTTCGTGTGCTTTTCTCAACAGCCCTATGAAGTAGATATTATTATCACCACTTATAGATGAGGAAATTGAGGTACCAAGAGAGTAAGTAACCTGCCTTCAGTCTCACAGCTATAAAGTAGCAGAGCCAGGAATCAAACTCAATTTACTCTGGAACCCATGCTCTTAATTACTATCCTACACTACTTACCATGAGAACAACTGAGTTGGGAGTGAAAAAACAGAATTTTCTAGAAAGCATGGAGTTGTATATTTTTACAATTTTTAAAAGTGTAGGAAATGAAATTCTATAAAAACAAAAGAGAATCCTCAGTCAAAAATAGGAATACAGAGACAACACTATGTTCACAATTAGTAGCACAACTTGAAAAACAGTTTATTCTCTCTGGGTTTCTGTGCCCCTAACCTTAAAACAGTGGCCTAGATTATTGCTCAGGTCTTGAGCTAGAACTTGAAAGGGGTCTTTGTTTTTTTTTTTAAATTAGACTTTATTTCTAGAATGGTTTTAAATGCAGGGAATTGCTGTGAAGACAGTAGATGTCCCATATACCCTCAACCCAATTTCTCCAATTAACATCTTACATTAATATGATATGCTAGTAAACCAACATTGATACATTATTAACTAAAACCCATGCTTTATTCAGAATTCCTTAGTTTTGAGTTAATGTCCTTTTTCTGCTGCAGGATCCCGTCCAGGGTACCACATTAAACTTAACTCATGTCTCTTTAGATATCTCTTGGCTGTAAGTTTTTCAAATTTTCCTTGATTTTGATAACTTTGTCAGTTTTTAGGTATTTTGTACAATATACCTCTATTGGGATTTGTCTGATGTTTTTCTCATTAAGAGACTGGAGTTCTGGGGTTTGGGGAGAAAGATTCACAGAGGTAAAGTTCCATTTTCATCACGTCTTATCAAGTACCAACTATCACTGTTAACATTGACCTTGATTAGTTGAGGTAGTGTTTGTCAGGTTTCTCAATGCAAAGTCACCCCTCCACCGCCTTTCCAGACTGTACTTTTCAGAAGAAAGTCACTATGTGCAGCCCACACTTAAGAAGTAGAGTGTTATGCTCTACCTCCTTGGGAAGAGTAGCTAGATAAATTACTTGGAATTCTTCTGCATGAGAGATAGTCTCTTCTCCCATTTGTTTATTTATTCCATCATTTATTTACATCAGTATGACTAATGGATATTTTATACTCTGGGTTATAATCCAATACTACTTTATTTTCTTGCTTGTGTTGTTTCAGCTTTGACCATTGCAAGCTTTTGCAACTGGCTCCTGTGACCCATTGCATCCTCACCACTATGGGAATATTTTGTTTTGCTTTGTTTTTAACACTTTCTTACTTTCTTGCACATGATGCTCCAAATTTGTCTTGTGTATTCCTGTCCAGTCCTGGAATAAGGCCATTGCTCCAAGAGAGAACCATTTCTCTGGTTCTCTTTATTGAGAATGGCATTATAGACCAAGACTAGTGCTAGGTACTCATTGCTACTAGGGTTATATTGCTTCTATGCTCTTTCATCTAACAGAACAAGGATATATATGAATACATACTAACCTGTGTCTATATATGTATAGAAATATGCACATATATTTCATTGTAACCACCTATACCTACATTAAGCTAAACGGGAGCTCACGCTGATGTTTCCAACTCAAACTCTTTAGCACATAGATAGTTCTAGCCTCCTCCCCAACAAGGACTTTTTAGTGATTCTAATTATGGTGAACTGGCTTCACTTCAGGATTTAACTTTCTAATTAATGTTAGTTAACCATGGTTCTAGTGTTATTTGTGATAAAGTTAGAGAAAAAGTTCTCAAACGGGAAGATACTAAGGTATGGGTCTAGAACACTCCTTTTAACCTATCAGTACATCAGGTTGCTTTAACTACTTCACTCTTCCATCAACTAAGGTTATTTAGCTATCTCATGGGACATTAAGATGAAATGTGTTAGTGAGGTTTTCTGAAGAACTTAATTTTCTATTAAACATCTTGGAGTTGCATTCATCTGCAGTAAGCTGAGTGCTAACTCTGAAATAAATACCAGAGCATCTTTCTGTCATTCAAAAAGCTAGGCTGGTCTTCTCTATAGGTCTGTGTCTCTGCCCATCACTTACAGATTGACTTGTCTATAGGCAGATTTCACTAACAGCTACCTTTATTCTACAGCAATAACTTTATTACTTTTATCTTATACTGAGCAAACAGGCCAAATGAGGTCTAAATGTCTCACAAATTCATAGAGAAAAAGTAATGGCTAGGTCACTTGGAGACTACAGTGACGGCCAAATAAATGCCATCACACGAATATCTCAGTCGAAAGACACGATAGAAGCGCTCAAGGAGACAAAATTGGACACTGGGTTAGGTTCAATTTTGCACATTTTACCTCATTTCCGAAGGGAAAAACTGAGTAGTTGGTAATAGACGGATACGGGACTTGCACCAACTCAGAGCCTCGATCCCTCCACTCTCCGCCGCAGCGGCCCCTGTCCCCGGGTCCCTCCGACATCCCGCCCCGCGGCGCGCCGCCGCCGCAGCCAAGAGCAGCCCCGGGCCGTGCGCGCCCAGCACTCACCCTCAGCGCTGTCGCGGGTCCGGTGGAAGTCGTCCGAGCGGCCATCGCGGAAGGCCCGACAAAGAGAAAGGCAGAGGAAGTCCAGCATCCAGCCGGCGGCCACTGCCTCGGCCTCGGTCACCAGGTCCGCATCCTCCTCTTCCTCGGGAGGCCCCACCTGCACCTGGCACTCGAGCAGCTGCTGGCACTCAAACTGCTCCTGATTCTCTCTCGCCATTTCCGCCATGCACTTCTCCGGAGGCTCGGCATCCTGTTCGTCTGCCCGCCCTCGCGAGCTTGGAGACCCTGAGAGAGCGACCTCCGCCATATTGAACTGCTCGCGGAGGTCTGTGCCACTAGACGCCGAGCGACGAATGGCTCACCCTGAGGGGGCGGGGCCCCACTAAAGTGCTCTTCCGTCAGCGGGAAGACCAATCACACCGCCACGATGGGCCAGCGACTAGAGCATGGCTTGTGATTGGTGGAAACCTGCTCCCGCCTCTGGACGTTGAATTCCCCGCCACAGGAGCTCCTGGTTTTGTTTTTTCAGAACTGGGCAACTCCAGTCTGAGCAGGGTCAGAAATTAAGAGGTGAGGAGGCTGTTTAATTCTCTTGCTCACATGAAACATTGACTAGAACAATGACACGGTTAAGTAAAACATGGAAAAGACTACCCCAAGCTTACTTCAAAAAAATTTAGGGAATAGAATCTGTCAGCATTATTCAAGCCTTAATACTTTGGACCCTAGCATTCACCTAACACACTTACTACACTACGATAAACCACAGCTGTCCCAGTGAACTTAGATCCGTGCCCCTCCAGCCGTAACGCCCGCCAGCTAGTTAAAACACAACGTTCTGGTCTCCACCCCCAGACCTTTTTGCTCTGTAGGTCTGGATTCTTGAGTTTGCGAGTCTAATAAGTTCCTAGGTGATGCTGAGGCTGCTTCTTTGGGGACCACATAAGGAGAATCACTGATGCAGAAAGTATCAATTAATGATAATTGACTATGATAATTAACTATGGAAATTAACTTCAATCAGTCTGAAAGAGACTGTAGAATGCAGCCTGTATAATAATAAGAATGCATATTTTGAACTTTGAAACCGATTTTAGAGCACAAAAGGGGATTGTGGGCAAGGGGTCGGGGTGGGGGTCCTGCTTATGTTCTGTTTCTCTATGTGGGTGATAGTTACATCAGTGTGTTCACTTTATGAAAATTCATTGAATATGATATATACACTTTTCAATAAGTGATAATTGAATAATTATAATTGAATGAAAATTTACTTTAAAAACCTTACTGCTTATAACATCCAACATTATAAAAGCCTTTATGTGTTTTAATTTTCCACAGAAATGACTGCCTTAAGGCAGTGGTTTAAATGTTACATCATTAAAGCACTGTATTACAGCCATTAAGAATGTTTAGGTTGGAATTTCCCCTACCAGTTACCTGATAGCTATGTAACCTTGGATAAATTATGCCTTTTTCTACTTAATGGGTATAATAATAATAATAATAGCCTCATCATAGATGTGTAGAAAGATTAAGGGCTTGGTAAATGTAAAGAGTTTAGAAATGGAAGGCCGTTACATAGTAAGTGCTCAACTAATATTAGTTGGAAAAGCATGACATTCATGCTACCTGAAAGAGGATGATGAGTCAGAAGGGATTGCTCCTTCGGTTCTAATGGCCCCATGAAAAGTAAGTCCTAATTGCAAATAATACAGGGAAATAGGACTCTAGGAAATAGGGGTTAAGGTACATTTTGAACATAGAAAACACACCTCGGGTTTCCAAACTGAAACTTTTTTTGTTTTTCAAGGCTCTCACATAGGACCTGCTTCTTCTTCCCTTTCTCCAGCCCTCTTTCTCCTCTTTCCAGCAGAGAGTTAAGGTTATTCTTAGGTATATCAGCTAATTTATTCTAAGCCACAAACTAAACATAGCATATTTTTGTGTGACATCTACTTCCTCAAGAAACATTCCTTGAATTTAAAGCAATGAGGTAGAATGAAATATGTATATTTTTTATTAGGATTTAGTCATAATCAACAATGAAGTTTTAGTCTGGGGCTACTTCCAGCTACATAGTGTATTCCCTATCCTTCCCTTATTGGTATTACACTGAAGAAAAATTAAGAAGAACTGACCTAAGAGGGTGTGTCAAAAAGTGATTTTAAACTCCTATCCCAAGGAAAAGTCAAGAATATAGTGTTACTTGATTGGGGGCCTGAAACAGGCCTGGAAGAGGAGTTCTCTCATAAAGGAAAAAAAATAATTTTTAGACCTGCCCATTAGCATGGATAGTAGATTTATTGTTCTGAAATAATACTCTGACATCAATATGATCTGAAAACTCAAATATGATAAATGTATAGCTACAATAAAACTTCTCATACTTAAAGTCCCAATAACACTTTAGCCATATATATTTTAACTTAATGATATAAAAGGTATATCAAACATGGCATTTTGGTAAAAGTTATATGTAATCAGTAAACATTCTACCATGGGACAAGTATTTTTTTTTTATGTCTTTAACTTTTTTTTTTTTTGGTATCATTAATGTACAATTACTTGAACAACATAATGGTTCTACACTCCCCCTATTATCAAGTCCTCCCCACATACCCCATTACAGTCACTGTCCATCAGCGTACTAAGAATCATTACTTGTCTTCTCTGTATATACTGTGGGGCAAGTATTTTTTTGGATGAAAAGTTTATAATGTATCATTCCCTTCATGACTTCTTTAAAAATGATGGAGCCTATACCAACAGCATTCTTCAACGAACTGGAACAAATAGTTCAAAAATTCATATGGAATCACCAAAGACCCCGAATAGTCAAACCAATCCTGAGAAGGAAGAATAAAGTGGGGGGAATCTCGCTCCCCAACTTCAAGCTCTACTACAAAGCCACAGTAATCAAGACAATTTGGTACTGGCACAAGAACAGAGCCACAGATGAGAGGAACAGAATAGAGACTCCAATCACGTCTCTTCCCTCATCTGCGGGTCAGAAACAGGGAAGGGACCTGACAAGTGGCGCCCGAACAGGGACCTGAAAGATGGTCAAAACTAAGGGTGGAGAACCTCCGCTCGGTGGCACTTGCAATTCTAAGGCGGGGAAAGCTCTGAAGATCGTCGATCCGGTAAGATTCTCGGGAAAGCGTACGTAGGGAACAGGATCGAGACGTCAGGGACACTAAAATGGGCCAAACAGAAACTAAAGCAACTAAACCGGAGGATTATTTAAAATTACTCCGTGCCCTCCTAAAAACATCAGGAGTGAAAACTTCTAAAAAAGATTTTGCTCAACTCTATAAGTATATTAAAAAACATTGTTATTGGCTACCACCACAAGGGACACTTAAACAAGCTGATTGGGATAATGTTTTAAAGAGATTTTAAAAAGGCTCACAGGCAGGAAAATGTCATCCCTGTGCCTGTTTGGTCTTTATGTAATTTGATCACTCTCGCCTTGCAGCCTTTGCAAACTCCCCCACTGTCTGAAACTAAGTCAGATACACAAGAGTGTGAGAGAGAACTCTTAGATGATGTAGAAAAATCAAGTTGGCGATCTCCATCCCCACATTTGCCTAACTCCTCTTCATCCTCCTCTTCCTCTTCTTCAGAGACCGATTATGAGAGTTCTGTTCGCTCCTCTCATCATAAAAAATCCCCAGTCTCTGTTCCTGCAACGTCTGCCTTCGCGGCAGGAATACGTAAAGCTCAGAGGGAGGGTGATATAGATGCTTATCTGACACCCTTAATAGCACCAGTTAGTTTAACTCCTTTTGGGCCAGGTGAGGATCCTGATTTTCCACAAGGAGGAGTCAAAGCACTTTATACACCTATTCCTTACAAGACATTAAAAGATTTTAAACAGGCTATTTCTTCATATGGTACTAATTCTCCACACGTTGTGTGTCTCTTGAGAGGGTTAGCAGAACAGGAAAGGATGATTCCTCATGATTGGGATTTGTTAGCTCGTACTTGTCTGGACTCTTCTGAGTTTTTACAATTTAAAACCTGGTGGTCTGAGGAAGCAAAAGCACAAGCTTTGAGAAATCAGCACACCAATCCTCCAATTCTTATAACTGCTGAATAACTAGCAGGACAAGGAGACTGGCTGCAGATAGAGAGACAAGTTAGATATGAAGACATAGCAGTAACACAAGTACGTTTGTGTTGCTTAAAAGCCTGGAAGAAAATACAAGCAGTTGGAAAGCCTGTCTTGCCATTTAGTAAACTTAAACAAGGGCTTAATGAGTCCTATGTTGACTTTGTTGCGAGATTGCAAGATAATTTGAGAAAGACAGTAGCACATCCTGAGAAGAGAGATCTGTTGTTACAGATGCTAGCCTATGATAATGCAAATACCGAGTGTCAGAGAGTTCTTAGACCTTTAAAAGCCGCAGGAGCTAGGATGGAAGATTATATCAAAGCCTGTGCTGATATAGGTTCTCCTACATATCAAGCTAATTTACTAGCAATTGCTATGAAAGGAAAGTCAAGGAGAAATGCAGGAAATTTAAAGTGTTTTGGTTGTGGCAGACAAGAGCATATGAAGAAAGACTGCCGATTGCAGAAGAGAACAAGAGAGTCAAATTTTAAAAATAAACTGCAGTCTGTTTGCCCAAAATGTAAAAAAGGGAGACATTGGTCTAATGAATGTCGTTCAAAATTTGATAAATATGGTAATCCTATCAATGAATCTCAGCCTTTAAACCTCCAATCGGGCCAGCCTCTGAGACCCTAGAAAACAATACAGAGGCATCCTCTCCAAGTAAAAGAACATGGCATGATTTACAAGCTGCAACTAAAGGAAGTGCTGCTGTAGATCTTGCCTCTTCTCAATCTGTATATTTACACCCATCACAAGAAGTTCAATTACTTAGTACAGGAATTTTTGGTCCTTTACCAGCTAATTCTGTAGGATTACTTTTAGGCGGTAGTAGCTGGACTCTAAAAGGATTAATAGTAAGACCTGGAGTTATTGATCAAGATTATATGGGTGAGATTAAAATAATGGTGTCACTTATAAGGAATTATATATACCTCAAGGAGAAAGAATTGCTCAATTACTTTTACTTCCCTATCTCCCACCTTCAACAACACCTTATGAGAGAGGACAAGGTGGATTTGGAAGGACAGATAAACAAATATGGCTTAATACAAAAATTACATCTGATAGACCTCAATGCAAGATCAGAATTCAAGGCAAGTCTTTTACAGGATTGTTGGATACAGGAGCTGATGTGTCTGTAATTGCTCTTAAATATTGGCCAAAAAATTGGCCCAAACAAGAGAAGCATATTCAAGTTTCAGGTATTGGTACAGCTTCTCAAGTATGGCAAAGTTCAGCTACCTTGCATTGTCTCGGTGCTGAAAAACAATTAGCTTTGTTAAAACCTTTCATTGTTGATGTAGCAATTAATCTCTGGGGACGAGATTTAATGCAACAATGGCATACTACATTGTCTTTTAATGAGCCTTCATCAGTTCAGTCTTTTTCTTAGGGGTCATTGATAAACGGCTGCCAGCTCCTATACCATTACAGTGGACCACTCAGACGCCTGTTTGGGTGGATCAATGGCCCCTCAATAAAGAAAAATTGGCAGCCCTACACACATTAGTTCAAGAACAATTTCAGCTAGATAGGTTAGAATTTTCCACAAGCCCATGGAATTCTCCTGTATTTGTTATAAAAAAGAAATCAGGAAATTGGAGACTTTTACAAGATTTAAGACAAATTAATGCAGTTCTTAAACCTATGGGACCTTTGCAACAAGGCCTCCCTTCTCCAACTATGGTTCCAAAAGAACTGGAACATGGCTATAATTGATCTTAAAGATTGTTTTTTTACAATTCCTTTAGCTATAATGGACAGGGAAAAGTTTGCTTTTACTGTCCCTTCTTTAAATTTACAGGCACCTTCAGAAAGATTCCAATGGAAAGTACTTCCTCAAGGAATGTTAAATAGCCCTACAATTTGTCAAAATTATGTGCATAGAGCTCTTCAGCCTATATGTGAAAAATGGTCTTCAGCTTATATCATTCATTATATAGATGATATTCTCATAGCCCTGCCTAAGCATTTATCTCTTACCAATATTCTCAATGAGACTGAAACTGAGTTAAAACAATGGGGATTACAAATAGCGCCAGATAAAATACAAATACAATACCCAATGAATTATTTGGGAAATAAAATTCAAGAAAATTCAATAATTCCTCAGAAAATTCAAATTAGGAGAGATTATCTTAAAACTTTAAATGATTTTCAAAAGCTCTTAGGGGATATTAATTGGATCCGACCATTATTAGGAATTCCTACTTATAAATTACAACATCTTTTTAATATTTTAAAGGGACCCTCAGATCTTAATAGTCCTAGAGACTTAACCTCAAAAGCTGAAGAAGAACTTAAGTGGATAGAACAACACATTCAAAAAGCTTAATTATCAAAAATTGACTTATACAAACCCTTACTTTTATTAATCTACTTTACTCCTCATTCTCCCACAGGATTGCTCTGTCAATGTGATGGTTGGTTAGAATGGATATTTCTGCAGTATCAAACTAAACCCTCCTTACAACCTTACATTGACAAAGTAGCCTCCATTATCCTTAAAGAACGACAGAGACTAAGACAGATGATTGGTCAAGACCCTCACTCCATTATTCTTCCTTTATCTAAACAAAATATTATGCAAGTATTTCAAGAAAATACTCATTGGCAAATTGCACTTTCAGATTATTTAGGAAATATTGACTGTCATTATCCTAAGAATAAGTTATTTTCATTTTTTCAGCGCCATCAATGGATCCTTCCTCAAAAAACTTCTCCTAATCCATTATTAAATACTGTTACCTGTTTTACAGATGGTACAAAATCTTTTAAAGCAGCCTATACAACTTGCTCTGGTTTGTCAAAAACTTTTCAAACATCTTTTACTTCTGCACAACAAAATTAGTTATATGCTGTGTTGCAAGCTTTGCAAGATTTTCCAGGTCCTGTCAATATTGTTACTGACTCTGCTTATGCTGCCTTTTCTGTTCCTCTGTTAGAAACTGCAGCATTAGGCACCATACAATCTCCTATTAACACTTTATTTTCTCAGTTACAGGTGTGTATCCGTCAATGTCTACATCCCTTCTTCATTACTCATATACGATCACATTCTAATTTACCAGGTCCTTTATCATATTATAACGATAAAGTAGACAAGCTTGTTTCTTTAGTTACTTACTCACCAGCTCAACGATATCACGACCTGACTCATGCTCCTTCTTTCACCTTACAGAAGCGTTTTTCTCTTTCTGCATTTGAAGCTCATAATATCTTGAATTCTTGTCCAACCTGTTCTCAAATTAATTCTCCTCGTTTGCAAGCAGGAACTGTTCCCAGAGGAACGCGTCCTAACGCCCTATGGCAAATGGATGTTACTATTGTTCCTGAATTTGGAACTCTTAAGCATGTTCATGTTTCTATTGATACTTATTCTTCTGCTTCATGGGCAACAGCTTTACCAGGAGAACGATCTCATCATGTTATCACTCATCTTTTACAAGCACTTGCAATACTAGGTGTTACTGCCAACATAAAAACTGACAATGCTCCAGTTTACCTCTCCTCTACACTAAAGAGATTTTTTCAGCTGTATAATATTACTCATAAAACAGGCATTCCTTACAATTCTACAGGTCAAGCTCTAATTGAACGTCGTCATCTTACTCTTAAGCATTATTTGTTAAAAGAAAAAGGGGGATTATTCCCGGATATGATAAAATTAACAGCAAATCAACGCTTAATGCATGCTTTACATGTTCTTAATTTCGATCTCTTAAAAGGTGATGGACAATCAGCTATAGAAATACATTTTTCTGACAATATTTCTTTTCCTGAAACAACAGCAGTTACTGTATGGTGGTCTCCAATAGGTTCTTCACAGTGGTATAAAGGTCATATCAAAGTGTGGGGCAAAGGGTTTGTTTGTGTCATTACACAGGATCAACGCTTGATTTGGCTACCCAGAAAAAGAATTAAGATACGATATAAAGAAGAACTTCCAATATCAACATCCTCAGAAAGAGCTGCTCCAGAGGATGGCCACCAACAAACGTCATCACTGGAATGAAGCTTCCTGGATAGTGAAGTTTCTACTTTTATTTTTGGTGATAACATTTATACATACACACACTGCACAAGCTTGCACTATTACAGCTAATGTGAGCAGTCCTCCATATTTAGGCTGAGGAGTAGTCCTTCAGTGTGTATACACCTGTTTTACTCCTGTAGGTCCTATAGTATGGAAAAAAGATGGTGAAGAGATATATAGACAAAAGTATGGAGGAAAGCTTGGATGGAATAATGCAACTGATTAGTCTAAAAGAGACAATACTCGCTATGACATTTATAAAACAGTTTTGACCAGAAATGATATTGGCAATTATTCTTGTGAAAAATATCAAAAAGGATCTCCTGATATATTATATAAAAGTAGTTATGTCTACTTAGACATATCACTCTCTCCAGAGCGAGAATTTTCTTCACCTAATATGTGGCTACAACTTGCAAGTCGAGGACTGAACAAGTCATCTTCTTGTGTAGCAGGAGATTCCTCTATTGGTGGATTATTAAAGAAGAATTTGATAGGTATAGGACTCCCTTTTTGTTTTCACTAATATTTCAGGAATAAACATTACTCACTCTCCTAAAGTTCTTACTCGTGAAGTTCAATTGAACTTACTTGTCAGTACTACTGTAGTTTCTGAATGTATATGCATTAATTGCACTCATATTCCTTCTTACTGTAATTCATGTAAAATGGCCTTTTGGATATAGACTTCCAAATGGCTGGGTATTTTTATGCAATAACAAAACATATCAAGCCTTTTATTCACATTATCAAGGTGTTTGTGGAGTAGGACGTATTCTTCCTGCTCTTATAGACCATCCTGGATATAAGCACAGACAGATTTCTCGAGCCCTGTCACCTGATTATGATAACAACTTGAAGTTGTTGGATCCTGTTGCTGTAGCTGTTGCTGCTGCATTCATCTTACCAGTTCCAGGACTTGTTGTAGGAATGCAGAATGAAATATCCAAGATGGCCTGTGCATACAGTAAAACAACAAATCTGACTGCTTCTGTATTATCTGAACTCAACCAAGAACTGGGAGAAGTATGAGTTGCGGTACTTCAAGACCGTGCTACTATAGACTATCTATTGTTAAAAGAACATATGGAATGTGAACAGTTTCCAGGCATGTGTTTTAATCTGTCTGACTTTTCTCAAACTATTCACAATCAAATAGACAATATTCATCATATTATTGATAAGTTTTCTCAAATGCCTGAAATACCTAAATGGTTTTCTTGGTTTCACTGGATATGGCCAGTAATTGTAGGCCTGTTTCTTTTGTGTATTTGCCTTCCAGTCTTGATACCCTGGATGCGTCATATAGTCACCAGTTTGTTGAAACCAATGCTTGCTTATGCTACTTTCCTAGAAGTGATGTCTAAAAAATGATTGTCCTTTGTTTGCATTGTTACTTATGAAAGTCCGTGCACTAAATCTTTGTATTTTGTGATTTCTATGATTAAAGCTGGACATAAGAGTGAGAGTATAAAAACAAACATCAACAAACTTCAGTCTACTCCTAATGCCTCCTTTTTCCACACGTTCTCTCCCTGTGTGGCCCCAGGAGATAGCTAGTTAGCCAGAGACGGGTAAGATTCCTCATGGGAGGAACAACCTAAGACAGGCACAGTCATAAAGGGTCAACAGGTGAGGAGGTGGGGGCCAACTGAGGCGAGTCTTAGAACCTCGTCCCCCCATTTATATGAGGCATTCTCTGCTGCTTTTGTCCAGCTAGGTTGATATTTAAAAAATTAAGAACAGATCTTTCACTTGAGTTACATCATTATCTTGAAGCCTTTTAAAAACAAAAAGGGGGAAATGTGGGAATTATATGGAATTTATATATAAAGTATGAAAATCATATGTATAAGCACTTTTGCCTTGATGGTTTGTTTATGGTTCATGATTGTAGTCAAGACAGAAACAGTAGCCAAGACAGAAAGAGTTTCTGTGTTCGTTCACCATGAGGATTTGTTCGTTATCCTGCAGAAAGTGAAACTGTTGAGAGTTGAACTTAATTAATGATTGTGCATGGAAGCCCCAATATTGTTGTTAACAACCATTTTATCAATAAATATGAGAGATGCCTTCTCGGCACCACTCTTGCACTGTCACACCTTGAGTCCCCTGGCTGGTCCTTAAGATCTTCGACGAACAATTGCATCTCTTCCCTCATCTGCAGGTCAGAGACAGGGAAGGGACCCGACAGACTCCAAACATTAACCCAAATGTATATGGTCAATTAATATATGATAAAGGGGCCATGAACATACAATGGAGAAATGACAACCTCTTCAACTGTTGGTGTTGGCAAAACTGGACAGCTACATGTAAGAGAATGAAACTGGATCATTGTCTAACCCCAATAAACAAAAGTAAATTCGAAATGGATCGAACACCTGAATGTAACTCATGAAACCATACAACTCTCAGAAAAAAACATAGGCAAAAATCTCTTGTACAGAGAAGCCAAGATGGCGGCATGAGTAGAACAGCACAAATCTCCTCCCAAAAACATATATATTTTTGAAAATACAACAAATACAACTATTCCTAAAAGAGAGCCCAGAGGATACAGGACAACAGCCAGGCTACATCTACACCTCTGAGAACCCAGCACCTCGCGAACAGGGTAAGATATAAGCCACGGCCTGGCAGGACTTGAGCGCCCCTCACCCCAGCTCCTGGTGGGAGGAGAGGAGTCGGAGCGGGGAGGGAGAGGGAGCCCAGGACTGCTGAACACCCAGCCCTAGCCATCCGCACTGGGAGCACAGACACACAGTGTGTGGGGTCCTGGATACTAAGGAAACGGGACATTAAAATCTGCGAGTGGGTCCCGGCAGCTGGCGCCCCTGGGACAAAGAAAAATGAGTGCTTTTTGAAAGTCTAAAAAGGACAGGGACCCCACAGCTGGATGAAGGTTTCCCGGCACAATCACCTCAGCAGCTGGGAACCCAGGGAACTCTGGATGCCCTAACCCCCTGGGTGTTAGTGCGGCTCCGAGGCCCCTCACGGCGATAAACAGCCTCCCTCCAGTTCCCACTCCAGCATGCCCCGCCATAGCAACGGTGCTCGAAGCTTCTTTCACAGCACCAAGGCAAGAATCAGAAACCCCGCCTGGGTGCAACTGCCCAACACAGTTGCTACAGGTTGCCATTCTCCAAGGAGAGGAAGGCCATAAACTAGCAAGAAGGGACGTTCTCCCAGCTGACATGTGGCAACTACCCACAACTATCTTTATCACCATGAAAAGGCAGAAGAATTTGATACAGACCAGATTAACCTAGGCAGTCTCCCCTGAAAAGGAACCTGGGGAGATAGACATAACTAATCTTCCTGAAAAAGAATTCAAAATTAAGGTCATAACTATGCTGATGGACTTGCAGAAAAATATGCAAGAGCTAAGAAGGGAGAATACAGAAATAAACAAACTCTGGAAGGATTTAAAAGCAGAATGGATGAGATGCAAGAGGCCATTGATGGATTAGAAACCAGAGAACAGGAACGCATAGAAGCTGACACAGAGAAAGACAAAAGGACCTACATGAATGAAACAATATTAAGAGAACTGTGTGACCAATCCAAAAGGAACAATATCCACATTACAGGGGTACCAGAAGAAGAAGAGAGAGAAAAAGGGATACAAAGTGTATTTGAAGAAATAATTGCTAAAAACTTCCCCAAAGTGGGGGAGGAAATAGTCGCTCAGACCACAGAAGTACACAGAACTCCCAACAGAAGGGACCCAAGGAGGACAACACCAAGACACATAATAATTAAAATGGCAAAGCTCAAGGACAAGGACAGAGTTTTAAAGGCAGCTAGAGAGAGGAAAAAGGTCACCTACAAAGGAAAACCCATCAGGCTATCATCAGACTTCTCAACAGAAACCTTACAGGCCAGAAGAGAATGGCATGATATACTTAATGCAATGAAACAGAAGGGCCTTGAACCAAGGATACTGTATCCAGCACGATTATCATTTAAATATGAAGGAGGGATTAAACAATTCCCAGACAAGCAAAAGTTGAGGGAATTTGCCTCCCACAAACCACCTCTACAGGGTATTTTAGAGGGACTGCTCTAGATGGGAGCACTCCTAAGGCTAAATAGATGTCACCAGAGAAAATAAAATCACAGCAAAGAAAGCAGACCAACCAAATACTAACTAAAGGCAAAAAATAAAATCAATTACCCACAAAAGCAATCAAAGGAAACACAAAAGAGCACAGAATAAAACACGCAACATATAAAGAATGGAGGAGGAGGAATAAGAAGGGAGAGAAATAAAGAATCATCAGACTGTGTTTATAATAGCCCAATAATCGAGTTAAGTTAGACAGTAAGAGAGTAAAGAAGCTAACCTTGAACCTTTGGTAACCACGAATCTAAAGCCTGCAATGGAAATAAGTACATATCTTTCAATAATCACCCTAAATGTAAATGGACTGAATGTGCCAATCAAAAGACACAGAGTAACAGAATGGATAAAAAAGAAAGACCCATCTTTATGCTGCTTACAAGAGACTCACCTCAAACCCAAAGACATGCACAGATTAAAAGTCAAGGGATGGAAAAAGATATTTCATGCAAACAACAGGGAGAAAAAAGCAGGTGTTGCAATACTAGTATCAGACAAAATAGACCTCAAAATAAAGAAAGTAACAAGAGATAAAGAAGGACATTACATAATGATAAAGGGCTCAGTCCGACAAGAGGATATAACCATTATAAATATATATGCACCCAACACAGGAGCACCAGTATATGTGAAACAAATACTAACAGAATTAAAGGAGGAAATAGAATGTAATGCATTCATTTTAGGAGACATCAACACACCACTCACTCCAAAAGATAGATCCACCAGACAGAAAATGAGTAAGAACACAGAGTCACTAAACAACACACTAGAACAGATGGACCTAATAGACATCTATAGAACTCTACATCCAAAAGCAACAGGATGCACATTCTTCTCAAGTGCACAAGGAACATTCTCCAGTATAGACCACATACTGGGCCACAAAAAGAGTCTCAGTAAATTCAAAAAGATTGAAATTCTACCAACCAACTTTTTATACGACAAAGGTATAAAACTAGAAATAAATTGTACAAAGAAAGTAAAAAGACCCACAAACACATGGAGGCTTAATAACATGCTCCTAAACAAACAATGGATCAACGACCAAATCAAAATAGAGTTCAAGCAATATATGGAAATAAATGATAACAACAACACAAAGCACCAACTTCTGTGGGATGCAGAAAAAGCAGTCTTAAGAGGAAAGTATATAGCAATCCAGGCATATTTAAAGAAGGATGAACAATCCCAAATGACTAGTCTAAAGTCACAATTACTGAAATTGGAAAAAGAAGAACAAATGAGGCCTAAAGTCAGGAGAAGGAGGGACATAATAAAGATCAGAGAAGAAATAAATAAAATTGAGAAGAATAAAACAATAGAAAAAAATCAATGCAACCAAAAGCTGGTTCTTTAAGGAAAATAAACAAAATAGATAAGCCCCTAGCCAGACTTATTAAGAGAAAAAGAAAATCAACACACATCAATAGAATCAGAAATGAGAAAGGAAAAATCACTATGGACCCCACAGAAATACAAAGAATTATTAGAGAATACTATGAAAACCTATATGCTGAGAAGCTGGAAAACCTAGAAGAAATGGACAACTTCCTAGAAAAATACAACCTTCCAAGACTGACCAAGGAAGAAACAGAAAATCTAAACAGACCAATTACCAGCAACGAAATTGAAGGGGTAATCAAAAACTACCCAAGAACAAAAGCCCTGGGCCAGATGTATTTACCTTGGAATCTTATCAGACATACAGAGAAGACATAATACCCACTCTCCTTAAAGTTTTCCAAAAAATAGAAGAGGAGGGAATACTCCCAAACTCATTCTATGAAGCCAACATCACCCTAATACCAAAACCAGGCAAAGACCCCACCAAAAAAGAAAACTACAGACCAATATCCCTGATGAACATAGACGCAAAAATACTCAATAAAATATTATCAAACCGAATTCAAAAATACATCAAAAGAATCATATACCATGACCAAGTGGGATTCATCCCAGGGATGCAAGGATGGTAAACATTCAAAAATCCATCAACATCATCCACCACATAAATAAAAAAAAGGACAAAAACCACATGATCATCTCCTTAGATGCTAAGAAAGCATTCGACAAAATTCAATATCCATTCATGATAAAAACTCTCAACAAAATGGGTATAGAGGGCAAGTACCTCAACATAATAAAGGCCATATATGATAAACCCACAGCCAACATCATACTGAACAGCGAGAAGCTGAAAGCTTTTCCTCTGAGATCGTGAACAAGACAGGGATGCCCACTCTCCCCACTGTTATTCAACATGGTACTGGAGGTCCTAGCCATGGCAATCAGACAAAACAAAGAAATACAAGGAATCCAGATTGGTAAAGAAGAAGTCAAACTGTCACTATTTGCAGATGACATGATATTGTACATAAAAAACCCTAAGGACTCTGCTCCAAAACTACTAGAACTAATATCAGAATTCAGTAAAGTTGCAGGATACAAAATTAACACACAGAAATCTGTGGCTTTCCTATACACTAACAATGAACTAAAAGAGAAATCAGAAAAAAAATCCATTCACAATTGCATCAAAAAGAATAAAATACCTAGGAATAAACTTAACCACGGAAGTGAAAGACCTATACCCTGAAAACGATGGGACACTGTTAAGAGAAATTAAAGAGGACACTAACAAATGGAAACTCATCCCATGCTCTTGGCTAGGAAGAATTAATATTGTCAAAATGGCCATCCTGCCCAAAGCAATATACAGATTTGATGCAATCCCCATCAAATTACCAAGAGCATTCTTCAATGAACTGGAACAAATAGTTCAAAAATTCATATGGAAACACCAAACACCCCGAATAGCCAAAGCAATCCTGAGAAGGAAGAATAAAGTGGGGGAGATCTTGCTCACCAACTTCAAGCTCTTCTATAAAGCCACAGTAATAAAGACAATATGGTACTGGCACAAGAACAGAGCCACATACCAGTGGAACAGAATAAAGACTGCAGACATTAACCCAAACATATATGGTCAATTAATATATGATAAAGGAGCCATGGACATACAATGGGGAAATGACAGTCTCTTCAAAAGATGGTGCTGGCAAAACTGGACAACTACATCTAAGAGAATGAAACTGGATCACTGTCTAATCTCATAAACAAAAGTAAATTCGAAATGGGTCAAAGACATGAATGTAAGTCATGAAACCATAAAACTCTTTGAAAAAAACATAGGCAAAAATCTCATGGACATAAACATGAACGACTTCTTCATGAACATATCTCCTTAGGCAAGGAAAACAAAAGCAAAAAAGGAACAAGTGGGACTATATCAAGCTGAAAAGCTTCTGTACAGCAAAGAACACCATCAATAGAACAAAAAGGTACCCTACAGTATAGGAGAATATATTCGTAAATGACAGATCCGATAGGGGCTTGACATCGAAAATACATAACGAGCTCACGCACCTCAACAAACAAAAAGCAAATAATCCAATTAAAAAATGGGCAGAGGAGCTGAACAGACAGTTCTCCAAAGAAGAAATTCAGATGGCCAACAGACACATGAAAAGATGCTCCACATCGCTAGTCATCAGAGAAATGCAAATTAAAACCACAATGAGATATCACCTCAAACCAGTAAGGATCGCCACTGTCCAAAAGACATACAACAACAAATATAGGCGAGATTGTGGAGAAAGGGGAACCCTCCTATACTGCTGGTGGGAATGTAAATTAGTTCAACCATTGTGGAAAGCAGTATGGAGGTTCCTCAAAAAGCACAAAATAGACATGCCATTTGACCCAGGAATTCCACTTCTAGGAATTTACCCTAAAAATGCAGCAGCCTAATTTGAAAAAGACAGATGCACCCATATGTTTATTGCAGCACTATTTACAATAGCCAAGAAATGGAAGCAACCTAAGTGTCCATCAGAAGATGAATGGATAAAGAAGATATGGTACATATACACAATGGATATTATTAAGCCATAAGAAGAAAACAAATCCTACCATTTGCAACAACATGGATGGAGCTAGAGGGTATTATGCTCAGTGAAATAAGCCATGCGGAGAAAGACAAATACCAAATGATTTCACTCATATGTAGAGTGTAAGAACAAGGAAAAAGCTGAAGGAGCAAAACAGCAGCAGAATCACAGAACCCAACCAAGAATGGACTAACAGTTACCAAAGGGAAATAGACTGGGTAGGATGGGTAGGAAGGGAGGGATAAGGGGGGGGAGAAAGAAGGCATTACGGTTAGCATGTATAATGCGGGGGAGGCATGGGGAGGTCTGTGCAACCCAGAGAACACAAGTAGTGAATCTACAGCATCTTACTACACTGATGGACAGTGACTGTAATGATTGTTGTGTGTGGGGGGACTTGGTGAAGTGGGGAACCTAGTAAACATAATGTTCCTCATGTTATTGTAGATTAATGATACCAAAATTAAAAAAAAAAGAAAACTCTGTCTATTGCTCACTCTGGTGTAGTCATTCTGGACTTCTTGTTATTCCACAAAGAGGCCAAGCTTACTCCTGTGCAGGACATTTACACTTGCTGCTCCCTTTGTTTGTACTGTCAAATAATTGCATGGATCTCTTTTGAACCCATTTATTCAAATGAGACCTTTGTCAGGGAAGCTTTTCTTGACCACTCTATCTAAATATCTCCACCTGTAATATTTTATATACCATGATAGTATGAATTACTAACTGATTGTATTTATATTTTAGTCTCCTCTTTAATTGTCAGTTTCTTTCACTAAAAAGTAAGCTCCATAAGGGAAAGCATTTTGTCTGTCTTGTCCACTATTTTATCCCCAATTCCTAGAAAAGAGCCTGTCACATGGTAGGCATTCAATCAATATTTCTTGAATGAATGTATGTTACATCTTTCTTAGGCATAGGTAGAAGAAAATTGATACTCAAAAGAATAGAAAACATTTTTTTTCTTATTAAGGTATCATTGATATACACTCTTACAAAGGTTTCACATTAAAAACGTTGTGGTTACTACATTCACTCATATCATCAAGTTCCCCCATATCTCATTGAAGTCACTGTCCATCAGTGTAGTAAGATGCCGCAGAGTCACTACTTGTCTTCGCTGTGCTACACTGTCTTCCCTGTGACCCCCCAACAACATATGTACCAATCATAATACCCCTCCATTCTCTTCTCCCTCCCTCCCTACTCACCGACTCCCACCACTCCCCTTTGGTAATTGCTGGAACTTTCTTGGATTCTGTAAGTCTGCTGCTGTTTGTTCTTTCAGTTTTCCTTTGTTGTTATAGCCCACAAATGAGGGAAATCATTTGATACTTGTTCTCCACCTGGCTTACTTCACTGAGCATAATACCCTCTAGCTCCATCCATGTTATTGCAAATGGTAGGATTTGTTTTCTTCTCATGGTTGAAAAATATTCCATTGTGTATATGTACCACATCTTCTTTATCCATTCATCTGCTGACAGACACTTAGGTTACTTCCATATTTTGGCTATTGTAAATAGTGCTGCAATAAACATAGGGGTGCATATGTCTTTTTGAATATCAGATCTTGTTTTCTTGGGGTAAATTCCTAGGAGTGGAATTCCTGGGTCAAATGGTATTTCTATTTTTAGTTTTTTGAGGAACCTCCATATTGGTTAAACTAATCTATATTCCCACCAGCAGTGTAGGAGGGTTCCCCTTTCTCCGCATCCTCACCAGCATTTGTTTTTCCTAGTCTTTTCTGTGTTGGCCATCCTAACTTGTGTGAGGAGGTATCTCAATGTGGTTTTAATTTGCATTTCTCTGATAATTAGTGATGTGGAGCAACTTTTCATGTCCTGTTGGCCATCTGAATTTCTTATTTGGAGAATTGTCTGTTCAGAACCCCCACCCATTTTTTTTTCGGGTTGTTTGCTTTTTGGGTGTTGAGGCTTATTGGTTCTTT
The DNA here is from genome assembly GCF_030020395.1 of Manis pentadactyla. NCBI lineage: Eukaryota > Metazoa > Chordata > Mammalia > Pholidota > Manidae > Manis > Manis pentadactyla. The sequence continues at coordinate 64,360,829 of NC_080021.1, forward strand.
ATATATTTTGGATGTTAACCCCTTGTCAGATACGTCATTTACAAATATATTTTTCCACACTGTAGGATGCCTTTTTGTTGTGCTGATGGTGTCCTTTGCTGTACAGAAGCTTTTTAGTATGATGTAGTCCCATTTGTTTATTTTTGCTTATGTTTCCCTTGCCTGAGGAGATGCATTCAGGAAAAAGTTGCTTATGTTTATATTCAAGAAGTTTTTCCCTATGTTTTCTTCTAAGAGTTTTTGGTTTCATGACTTACGTTCAGGTCTTTGATACATTTTGAGTTTACTTTTGTGTATGGAGTTGGACAATAATACAGTTTCATTCTCTTACATGTAGCTGTCCAGTTTTGCCAACACCAATTGTTGAAGAGGCTGTCATTTCCCCATTGTATATCCATGGCTTCTTTATCATATATTAATTGACCATATATGATTGGGTTTATATCTGGGATCTCTAGTCTGTTCCATTGATCTATGGGTCTGTTCTAGTGCCAATACCAAATTGTCTTGATTACTGTGGCTTTGTAGTAGAGCTTGAAGTTGGGGAGGATAGTACCCCCAGCTTTATTCTTCCTTCTCAGGATTGCTTTGGCTGTTTGTGATCTTTTATGGTTCCATATGAATTTTACAACTGATTTTTCTAGTTCATTGAAAAATGCTGTTGGTATTTTGATAGGGATTGCATTGAATCTGCAGATTGCTTTAGGCAGGATGGCCATTTTGACAATATTAATTTTTCCTGTCCATGAGCATGGAATGTATTTCCATTTATTGGTATCTTCTTTAACTTTTCTCATGAGTGTCTTGTAGTTTTCAGAGTATAGGTCTTTCACTTTCTTGGTTTGGTTTATTCCTAGGTATTTTATTCTTTTTGATGCAATTGTGAATGGAATTGTTTTCCTGATTTATCTTCCCATTAGTTCATTGTTAGTATATAGGAATGCAACCGATTTCTGTGTATTAATTTTGTATCCCACAACTTTGCTGAATTCAGTTATTTGTTCTAGTAGTTTCGGGGTGGATTATTTAGGGTTTTTTATGTACAAGATCATGTCATCTGCAAATAGTGACAGTTTAACTTCTTCCTTACTAATCTGGATGCCTTTTATTTCTTTCTGTTGTCTGATTGCCATGGTTAGGACCTCCAGAACTATGTTGAATGAAAGTGGAGAGAATGGGCATCCTTGTCTTGTTCCCAATCTTAAAGGAAAAAGCTTCCAGCTTCTTGCTGGTAAGTATAATATTGGCTGTGGGTTTGTCATATATGGCCTATATTATGTTGAGGTACTTGCCCTCTATATCCATTTTGTTGAGAGTTTTTATCATGAATGGATGTTGAATTTTGTCAAATGCTTTTTCAGCATATATGGATATGATTATGTGGTTTTTGTCCTTTTTTTTTTTTTATGTGGTGGATGATGTTGATGGTTTTTCGAATATTGTTCCATCCTTGCATCCCTGGAATAAATCTTACTTGATGATGATGGATGACATTTTTGATGTGTTTTTGAATTGGATTCACTAATAGTTTGTTGAGTATTTTTGCATGTATGTTCATCAGGGAAATTGGTCTGCATTTTCTTTTTTTGTGGTGTGTTTGTCTGGTTTTGGTATTAGAGTGATGCTGGTCTCATAGAATGAGTTTGGAAGTATTCTTTCCTCTTCTACTTTTTGTAAAACTTTAAGGAGAATGCATATTAGGTCTTCACTAAATGTTTGATAAAATTCAGTGGTAAAGTGATCTGGTCCCCGCGTTTTGTTCTTAGGTAGTTTTTTGATTACCAATTCAATTTCATTGCTAATAACTGGTCTGTTCAGATTTTCTGTTTCTACCTGGGTCAGCCTTGGAAGGTTGTATTTTTCTAGAAAGTTGTCCATTTCTTTTAGGTTATCGTATTTGTTAGCATAGAGTTTTTTCACAGTATTCTTTAATAATTCTTTGTATTTCTGTGGTGTCCGTCGTGATTTTTCCTTTCTCTTTTCTGGTTCTTTTTATGTGTGTAGATTCTCTTTTTTTCTTGATAAGTCTGACCAGGGGTTTATCTATTTTGTTTATTTTCTTGAAGTACCAGCTCCTGCTTTCATTGATTCTTTGTATTCTTTTATTCTTCTCAATTTCATTTATTTTTGCTCTAATCTTTATTATGTCCCTCCTTCTACTGCCTTTGCACCTCATTTGTTCTTCTTGTTCTAGTTTAATTAATTGTGTGTTTAGACTGCTTAAATGGGATTGTTCTTCTTTCCTGAGGTAGGCCTGTGTTGCAATATACTTTCCTCTTAGCATGGTCTTGGCTGTGTCCTACCAATTTTGTGTTGTTGTATCATTGTTGTCATTTGTCTCCATATATTGCTTGATCTCTGTTTTGGTTTTTTTTTTGATCTCTGTTTTTATTTGGTCATTGATCCATTGATTATTTAGGAGCATGTTATTAAGCCTCCATGCGTTTGTGGGCTTTTTCATTTTCTTTGTGTAGTTTCTTTCTAGTTTCATACCTTTGTGATCTGAGAAGCTGGTTGGTACAATTTCAATCTTTTGAAGTTACTGAGGTTCCTATTGTGGCTTCGTGCTCCCAGACAGATCTCTAGAGTTAGGTATTCAGCAGTCCCAGGCCTCCACTCCCTCCCCCACTCCATTTCTCTTCCTCTCACTGATGAACTGGGGTGGGGGAAGGGCTGGGGTCCTGCTGGCTACAGCTTTGGTAGGTTACTCTGTTCTGTAATGTCTGCTCTTTTCTCCAGGTGTATGCAGTCTGGCGCAGTTCTCTTTCCTGTTGCTCTTTCAGGATTAGTTGTATTAATTATATTTTCATATGATATGCAATTTTAGGACAAGCGTGTGTCTCACCTCTCACACCACCATCTTTAATCTCTCCCTCCTAAGTATATTTGATATATTATCCCTTTTATTCTTTACAGCAGGTTTATTAGGTAGATACTATTATGACACGATAATATTATAGAAGAGAATCCTGCAGCATGGAGAGAGGTGTTAATTCACCCAAGGCAGATAAGCTGTTTAGTAAGTTAGGGATCCAAGACCTGAAATCATTTATTCTGACTCTATAGTATTCCTTCTTCTCCCAGGCCTCCCCAGGGGAGCCAATGCCAGCCAGAATAATTCATTATTCTTATTGTTGTTCCTTAGGCTTGGAGTTCCATATCTCCTTTCTCTGTGTTAAAGTATTAAAGGCAAAAGCTTCCATATATAACATATTGTCTTTTGCAAATAAGTACACAGCTGTATGAAGGCAGCATTGCCAGATCATGCCATTTAATGACATAGGATTTCACAGCACATTACATTATTCTTCCTCACAACAAGATTATTGCAAATCGAAAAGGATAATATTTTGCCTTGTTTAAGAGGTTGATCTAGAGAAATTATTATTTTTGACTTATCTCAGATTGAAAAAGAGAATCTACACACATAAAAAGAATCAGAAAAGAGAAAGGAAAAATGTTTAAGGGCTTGATAATATTAGCTCCTCTGTCCTGTTGGTTTTCTCCTATGTCCTGTTTGCAAAGATTTTTGTAGAATCCCTTTGGCAACTTTATCCCACCTACCTCTACTATGAAGAATTATGTTTTCCCCATCAGTAATAGGCCAATACAACCAGCAGAGAAGTATAAATTTCAGAAAGGTATATATATATATATATATATATACACATATGTGTTTGTAGAAGCTCATTTATAGAAAAATTTAAAAATTGCAACACAATTACCTGTATTATATGTGAATACATTCATATGAAGGAGAGTATGAAGATATTTGTGAGAAATATGAACACCAAGCAGTGCCCTCTTTAGGGGAGGGAAGGAAGGGGCTGTTTTCAGGAAGGACAAAGAGGCTTCTTTTATATGTGATTATCTTACTGATGAAACATCTGAGGTAAATATGGCAAAATATTAAGATCTGGTAAGGTTAGGTGACAGGTGTGTGTTTATTATATTTTTCTGTATGCTTCGTAAGTTTGAAATATTTCAAAAAATCTTTTTTAAAACATTCAGAGTACAACTGGTTCTAACTAATAGATTTAAGCAAACTTGCTCTTCCTAATTAACCAATGCTTTGACTAAACAGACTAAGTTGGTGACTGATTTTGTCAGTCCCAGTGATATATTTATTCTTCCCAGTAGAGGTCACTATGTAATGAAATATTTGGTTAAACAATAAATACATAGAATACTTTCCCCCATTCAAAGATTTTCAACCTTTTTAAAAAAGAGAAAGTCTATGAAATTCTCTTACTAGCTCACTAGTAAGCCAAATATGCAAAAGAGTCAAACACGAGGTGGGATGTGGGCCAGGTGGGATGGTTTGAAAGCTGCTGTACAAATACAAGTAATATTCATGGATGTGGCTTCCTATGTTTGCTCTTTTTGGCTTTCGGAATTTCTTCTGATTTCAGTTTAAGATTCCTCTGTCTGCTCTCCACAGAGCTCCAGTGTGGTAACTGCTGGGACTCAGTCCATGAGAACCAAAGAACTGAGGAGCAGGGTACCCCTCAGAGGATCCTCAGGAAGGTGGAACAGGTCAAGGTAGCACCCATTGATACACATCCTTCTTCCCCACTTGCTGTTAGGTTGCAGCCCTAGGAGGATCCTTTGAATGCTCACTCTTCATCAGGATTGCTTTTTTGCCTAGAGAAATCTCTTTTCTATCAGAGATCATTTTTCTCTCCCCTTGAATCATTTAGTATGCTTTTGCTTGTATGAAATAAAATTAAATGTGTTTTTTCCACAGCTGTTCCACAGGAAAGAGAGCTGTGCAAGCTGCAGAGGCCCCAAGTCAGCCAGGTCAGTTCATGCTGTGTGTGCAGATGCCCTGTAGCCATTCCTGCCTGTGTCACAAGATATAGAGCCCCTTCTCCTCACCTGTCACCAGAAGTCAACCAGCTTGGAATGCTCAAAAGAAGATAAACTGGTCTGGTTCTTGTGTCCTTAGTAGAATCCTTTAGAAGAATAATTAACAGTCCTAATCAGTGCTTCCTCTGGCACATTGATGGTATCTGACTGTTCATAATCTGTTCTTTTATGACACTTCCCTGATGTATTGGTTGACAAAACCTCCTCCCTGCACTCACACCTTCTTGTAAGAAGGTATTTTAAGATGTTCTCAAACAAAGGGGCTTTAGAACAGTTTAATAGAACACTCCATCAGAGTGTTCAGCCCAACCCTAGCAACAAGTCTTAGGCAATGAGGTGGACTTCAGTTGGCCATGCTTTTCAGCAAGTCACTGAACAAAGTTTTTCTTAAATGCAACAGTGTGGGGAAAATGGAAGTTCCTATGGCCAGATCCTCAGCTGACCCTAAATTACTTGATGTTGTACTTGGCCTTCTGCTAGGCTAACGGTTCCACACCCTAGGCAATGAGCTATTATTGACTGAGTCACTATATGAAGAGTTCTGCTCAGTGCTCTGGGTGGAGGCAGAGACAGAGGTGGATTATGGATCTGTAGACTGCTGAATACAGAGGTGATTCTAGTTCTTGACCTACCACTGAGAGAATAAAGCCAGGTATAAACCCTTTTACCCCAAGCACATTCCATTGTCATTTCTCAGTCTCACTGAATCCACAGTGAACTTACCCAGGGCTGAGACCCTCAGGCAAGACAAACAGTCATGTTAATTGCAGTTGACAGTTGAAAATAACAAAAGACCCAATTCAAAATAGCTTAAATAAAAAATTGAATGTATTATGTTACAGAACAAGAAGTCTGAGTGTGCGTTGTGAAAATTAATAAAGGGAAACCTTACTGATATGGCATCAGGAAGTCTGCAGGGAGAGCACTCAAACCTGCTACTCAGACCCCGAGGGAAGTGAGGGAGGCCATACTATTTTAGCTACTTTACTCCTCAACAGGTAGAAGGAAGGTTTCTGTCTCCCCACCAGCAACAGCCCAGCCAATGAGAGACTGTCACAACTTAACCAGTGAGAAGCCACAATATGTGGAACTTCTATTTCCTCCAATGGACTTTCTGCTTAGAACAGCCCTTCCACCTCCACCTCTCCCTCGACAAAAGAGCAGATCACTCTTTTGTTCTCTGGACATGCATATGGTTTTGCCATAGTTTACTTTTCCCAGATTGTAATTCTCTGCTATTCCTAAGTAAACCCATTTTTTTGCTAGTAAAATAACTTTTATTTTTAAGATTAACAAGGTCAGTTCAAGGTAGGTTAATCAGTGCCCAAGTTATTTTCATCTCTCCACTCTGCCTTGCTCACTGCATTGTTTAGCTCTTTTAGAATGGTTTCCTTGATGGTTTTAAGATTGCTGCAGACTGTATGGCCAGAGGGAGAATCTATCTTACATTTTACAGAAGACAAGAGTGACTCTCCACCCAGATTCCCTTGAACCTTGAATCCCCCCAACCCTTTTTTTTTAACCATTTGTGTGTGTACCCCTGTTACCAGCTGAGATACTGTTTTTCCAGAATCATGTCTCAGAGGGAGTGAAGAATGAAACCAACAGACAAGAGTACAGAGCAACCAGCAATGCTTTTAATGAGGAAGAAAAGAGATCCTGCTAATCAGGAGGGGCTCCAAGAGAGGAAGATGTTTGAGCTGCAGTGTCTAGGGGATTATAAGCACTGGGAAGGAGGAAGTCCACCTGGTTGCGTAAGACTTGTTGCTAGGACTCAGAAACCCTCCTTGTTTCTCAGGCTGGCCTTTCTAGGGAGGGGTATCTTATGCATCTGGCTTGGCTGGCTGACCACAATGCCTGATGTCAGTGTCCCACTTGGCTGATCTCTACCAAGAAAACATGTCCTGTTCCATCTACCCCACTGGCTACCTCCTGCCTCACTCGTCTATGGGGAAAATGGAACTTTCTGACCAGGATTCCCACCTGGCCTTAATAGTGCCCATTGTGTATATAAGAGCAGGTTTACACATTTATGGGATGTTTACCTGTGGCAGAGCTGCCGGTCAGTCACAGGATTGACAGTTTGGGGTGGCAGGTGGAGAGGAAGCACCCATTCTCTCCTCCCCTCTGTTCCTGATGTGTAATTGGTCAGGCGCCTACCAGTCAACTGGGCCCATCCACATAGTTCTGCCCAGTGGAGCAGCATGGCTGGGTGCAAGCACAGAGATAGAGAAGAGCAGCCAGGGTTTGGGGTTTGGAGCGGCCCCGCCAGAGAGATTGAGCCATGAGAATAAACCCTTTCATCCTCAACTTCTCACCCTTATCTTTCTTTGGTCTCACTGAAGTAACAGAGAACTTGTACTGGGCAGGGACCCCCTCCTCCTGGAGCTGCATCCTCCCTTTGACTTCTAAAGCTCAGCACTTGTGGTCAGCCAGCCAAGCCAGACGCAAACTGCCCTTGGCCTACTGGAGCTGCTTTGCTAGCCAGAGAAAAACACTGCTGGGGAATTGTTTTCCCCATGGGAATTCCTTGATCAATGACAGGTGGTGCAGGAGTATGAAGGTCCCACTCTCTTGCCTCGGTGGGACAACTCTGTGGTGCATCTTACATTCCAGAGTTCTCCTGCAGGATCAGGATGGTACCCCTTGCTTCATTAGCTCCCCTTACCTGGCCTGCTACTTTCACTTCCTCACTGGTCACCACTGGGACCACTTACACGATAAAGCATTTACACAGGACTTCCCATCTTAGTGCCTCTGTTAAACCCTACCTAACATAAATCTTTAATTAGAAAAGGAACTCTCTCATAGTAGACCCCCAGCAAACTTCCCCTACCTCTCATTGACCAGGAGTGGGCTACATGCCTATGCCTTAACTAACTATGCCCCAAGGGGAATGGGATTACCAAGGTGGATTTAAAGACTAATTATGATTTACCCCTGGAGCTGGGGAGTTCAGAGTCCCCTGAAGCACAGGGCTGTGGATATCTGGAGGGTAAATACCAAATTTTGGCCTTTAAGAGAATTGAGGAGGAAGAAGGCAACCAACAACTGGAAAAGCATGCCATTACTCTATGTGTGGGAAGTGACTATTCTTGCCTAAAAATGCAGTAATTCTTCCTTCTTGAAAAGACAGTTTGAGTACAGAATGCACAATTGGAAATTGCTGGAGGATATTTCCATTGTCTTTTAGCTGCCAGGTATATCATAGAGAAGTCTCATGCAATTATAGTGTTTAGTCCTTTATTTAGAAAATTTTTATTTTTACCTGTCTGGAAGCTCTTACAATTTCCCCTTTATTTCTGGTCATCTGAAATTTCATTATACTCTTCCTTGATGTAGTTTTGTTTTTATTTATTGTACTGGATCCTTGGTGATTACTTTTAATCTGGAAAGTCAGGTCCTTAGTCCTATCTCCTATGTCTGATAAATTGTGTTTTTTTCTGGTATTTTTTTCCCTTTCATTTTCTTCTGTTTTCTCTTCCTGGAATTCCTAACACAAAATGGCCCTCTGACTAATTTAAATTTTAAAAATCCTGTCCATAAAAATAGTCTCTTTATCTTTTTGTTTTACTTTCTGGGAAATAGCCTCAATTTAAATAATTTCTTTTCAAATTCTTATTTCTATTAACTTCTTTTTTGATATATAAAAGGTCTATCACTTCATCTGAATATTTCTTTTAAAAAATTGCTTACTGTTCTTCTTCACAGATGCCATATTTTTTTAAATCTTTCCCAAGGTATATATTATAGTTGGTCTCTACCCCAATTACTTCTGTTTTTGACTCTAACTTCTTTGTTACTTGCTTGTTTATTTTGATTTCTCTCTTTAATATTAAATACTTTCCTCAACTGCCTCATGATCTTTGTCCACATTTGAGAATGAAACACTAAAAAGCTAATTAGAAGTATAGGGAAGGAAAAGTTTTTTCTCTACCATTCTAGGTTCTTTTGGCTGGTCTTTTTATTAACTTGACACAAAACAGATTAATAGGAGAAAAACAAATTTAATTATTTCCATATGGGAGCCTCACAAAGATAATGAGAGGCTCCCTGATAATCAGGCAACTGAGGCTTATATGCTATTCTGAGCTAAGAAGTGGGGTAGTGCTCTGGTGCTTCAAAGGGAAGGGAGATAATTCACAGGAAGATGGGAAGAGCCAATGATTGGCAAGCAAATGTTTGCCATGCCCTCCAGAGACAAATGAGATGTTGAGAGTACTTTGAACATACAGGCCCTGCTGAGCTCCCCCAGGTTTCCACCCCTAGCCCAAACTCTTTGTAGTTTTCTCTGGGGATAGCTCTCTTGCAGGTCTTCTGTCTAAATTCTTTTAGGCAGTTGAGGTAAAGGTAAAAAGCTCTTCCTGAGTCTTCGGGCCTTGTCTTCAACTAAAAATAATCAGTGTGTCAAAGTGGCACATGTTGGGAGACTTGTTCTGAACCCCCTCAGTAGCTATATATGTTGGTGGGGCTTGTACACTATGGGCCACACTTTAGAGTGATTGAGGGAGATCTGGATATTTCATTGGAGCCCCAATGTCTGCAATTTTTAGTGTCTCTCTTAGTTGGTTTGGGCTGCTATAACAAAAATACCATAGACTGGGTGTCCTAAGCAAAAAACATTTATTTCTCGCAGTTCTGAAGGCTAAAAGCCTGAGATCAGGGTGTTGGCATGGTTGGGTTCTTGGTGAAAGCCCTCTTCCCGGTTTGCCAATGGTCAACTTGTTGTGTCCTCACATAATGGAGAGGAGGAAGAGAGGAAACAAACTCTCCTGTCTCTCCTTACTAGGGCACAAATCCCATTCATGAGGGTTCCATCCTCATGACCTAATTGCCTCTCAAAGGCCCTATCTCCAAATATTATCACATTGGCAACCAGGTTTCAACATAAGAATTATGAGAGCACACAGACATTCAGTCCATGACAGTATTCACAGGTCTTTCCTCTTGGACTCGATCTTTTCTCCAGAGAGGAATCTTCCAGTCTCAGCTGGAGTGCCCATAGTCTGATAACCAGGCTGGGGGAAAGGCCTAGGTTATGCTATTCAGTATGTTGACTTTCAGAATGTCTCCCTGTTTATGGCACAGTACCCTACCCGACCCCAGCTGGACCTGTGTACCTAAGTATCTGGCTGATGAATCTTGTCATGCACTTGGATAATCAAGTGTCTGGGATTTACCTGCATCTCTTCAGCTTCACACTACAATTCTGTCTTCAGAGGTACCTGGTTCTTCTCATTTCTTGGGTTTTCTAGAGTTCTGAAGAAGAATCCCCCATGCCAGACTTCAGTCTATGTCTGTGCTCTGCTAAATTAATAACCACCAATCCACCTACTTAACGTAATTTTGTGGACATCTGTTGTCTAACTGTTCTCTCCACAACTTGGTGCCAAGAAATAATAAATATGAAATTCTAAAGTGAGGGACCAAATCACCATAGGTTTTCAGATTTTCAGAGGAAATAGCTTAGAATCTATTCTAACTCCCTCACCCACTTTAAGACTGTTGAAGGACCCAGAGAATGGAAAGGGGGATTTTGTGAAAAAATTCATTTGCACATTGTTGTCATATTATGAGACTACACCACTTCAGACCATCAGTGGGAAGTATTAGAATAGTATCTACATCCTTTATATCAGGTCTAATGAAGCTTGCACAGAGACCTGGTGATGTTTCTCACTCAATGTCCTTAATTTTTGGCCCAGCAGCTGGGGGCATAGTAGACTACTGGAATCTACTCCTGTTCAGAAAATGTAGAGGTTAAGGGAAGAGCTACCTCTTGCTTTGGTGGAGATGGCAAAAAAGTACTGCTGTGCTGGGAGTTCATTAGGGCAAGGGTAGAGGGAGTGCTTCCCACATAACAGATGTGGGCAGCACCCAGGAGAGTTGGTAGGGGGTGGTCTAGAGTCTTGAACACTAAGGCTGATTTGAATGATAAAAGCCCTCCAGCAGCAAGAAGTTGAAGGTGAATGCCTAGAAGCTGAAAGCAGTGCTAAAGACCCATCTTTCATAGATGTACCTACAATTTATCAAGGGAACAGGGAAATACTGTTGGGGGATATTGTGGTAAGACCCCAGCTGGTGTATATTGCAATACAATTCTGATACTAACCACCTGGAGTTAGTGTCAGACTCTATAGGTTTAAGGACATGGTTCCCAACAAGACCGCCCTTAGTTCAGACACCATCTGCATTTCTAACTAACTAGCTATAAATTGGAGGTTACCCCTTCAGTTGATTATTTGCTATAATGATCACAGAACTCAGGAAAGTGCTGAATTTATGATTACCATTTTATTATAAAGGATATACATAGGGTGAGGTCTGGGAAAGAATGCAGAGCTTCCATGCTCTCTCCTTGTTGAGTCAGGGTATGTCACTCTCCTTGCATGTCAATATATTCGGGATGCTCCTTTGGGCCTCTGTATCCAGAACTTCTATTGGGGTCTCATTACATAGGCATGATTGAGGAAATCATTGGCCATGTGCTTGAACTTAACCTCTAGCCTCTCTCTCCTCTCCAGACATCTGGTTGGCCCAAAGTCCCAACCCTCTGATCACATGGTCAGTCTTTCTGGTGACCAACCCCCATTATCATAATGGGAGGGAGGCTACCACTAGTCACCTTGTTATTATAACAAAGGCACTCCTGTTATTCAGGAAATTCCAAGGGGTTTTAGAAGCTCTATGCCAGGATCCCAGGGTAAAGACCAGACAAATTATTACGCAATAAAGGTTTCAGCAGGAATCTCTGAAGTGACCATGAAAGCACCAGAAGACAGAGAGTCATCTTGAAACTTCTGCCAGGCCCTGCATGTGAGAAATCAGCTGATGATGGTCATAGCTCAGATAAGACCTTTCTAATTTTCCCCCTTCTTCTCTTCCAATGTGTGACCCCTAGGGGGTAAAACTCAGGTAGTAAGAGAACAGAGACGCTAACCAAGTTCTCACCCCCCCACCACACCAGGCTTCCATTCTGAATCAGGCTCAAGCTGGGGGATGAAAGAAGTTTAATTAACCTTCTGAAATGAACAATTCTAATTACTATATTCTGCCTGTGTTTGTTTGTCCATTAAAGTGACCATAGGATGTGAGAGTGAAGAACAGAAAAGTCAGGCATCTGGCAACAATTTTCATCAAGGGTCTGGGTGAAATTATTGAAGTTTAAAAGAAAAATGAACTGAAAAAAGAGGAATTTTGATTAAGTCATAATTAGTGCTTGTTCAACATACCAATTTCAAATACTCAAATACACACACAAAAAGTTTCCATTTAAAGAGGGTTTCTCAGATTTGACACAATAGCCACTTTGGGCCAGGAGATCCTTTGTTGCAGGGCTCTGCCCTGTGCCTTGTAGAGTGTTTGTAGCAGCCCTGGCCTCTGCCGACTCCTCCCCTCCCTCTATCTACCCACTTAACTTGGCTCCCCCAGAATGTCTCCAGATATTGCCACATGTCCCCGGGGAGAAGAGGAGCAAATTGCCGCCAGTTGAGAAACACTGATTTAAAGGAATGCTTTTTTAAATCAAATAGTTTTTGTGATTCAAATAATTATGCTCTAATTTATTTATTCCGAAAATATGGATGGGCATACATTGTTTTTTTAAAGTAAGATATAGCTACAATCCTCCTTTTGTGGTTGTCATCCTGAAACAAATTCATAGAATTTTTGTGGAAAATTTGTCTCACATTGGTCAAAAACACTGATAGACTTTTGGGACAGTCGAAAATGAATGGTCTATTGCTTAATAGCTATATTATGTTTACAATGCCTTTAATCTTATTAAATGAAAAGTTAAATACAATCATTGCCGCCTTTTATTTTGTAAAAAATATCAGGTAATGATTGCAAGATCCCAATTTATTACTGTTATTGGAATCTTATGCCAAAATCTCACCCTAGGAAAACCCTCCTACAACATCTGGTGCTAGAAAGAAAAATTAGGGGTCTCTTTTTTCTCCTTAAAATGTTTACCAAGAAATTTGTTGTGCTTCAAAAACTTTGACACAACAGGTCTTATCTGAATACTTCAGCTACACAGATCCTTCCTTCCATATGTTCTTGACAACAGCAGGAAGTTAGGGAAGCTGATAGGGTAAGTTGAATCCTGCCACTGCCTGCTAATGCAGAGGCTTGGATCTAGAAAATTCTCTCCAACATATCAGAAGCACATATTTTTTGATGAGAGGTAAGTGATAGAAATAACGGTTTTTTATGTCTTAATATACTCTACTTCTACCCTATTTACTGCTTTATTTCTGGCCAACGTTTTGGTTTACTACTATAAAACTATGAAGGGCCTAAGTTTTCTTACAAGTTAGCCGCTTGTTTCATGGATGCTAGCAGAAGACACAACAGTCTTGGATCACAGACAAAAGACTTTATTACTTAAAGCAGAGCAAGCATGAGCATAATATCACGTTGGTTCTCCCTTCCCCGCATATCCCATCGGTATGTCGTATCGGAGTCCCGGTGGATGCTAAGCAGGAACTGCGCTGTCACACTGAAGAACACTGAGCTTGAGGACTCCGCTGCTTTTATACTGAGAAATAAGCAAGCCTTCTCTTTGCCTGGTGGGAGACATTAGCTCATTCCTTAAGGTTGTTCATTACAAACAATCCCCTGAGAAATGGCCCAGGTGAAGAGCTACCAGGGCTCTCTTGTTGACATAACCAGCAAAAACAAACAAGGTGGTTGCTTCTCCCAACAATTAAATTAAATGCATATACAGGTTGCATCTATGCACTTTGGGTAGGTCAAACAAGTCATCTAAAACATAAAAATGAACTGATTTGAGGTACTTTAATTTAAAGCATGTGATTTTGGTCTTCAGTAGCCTGGCTAAACAATCCATACCAACCTGGACTATTAATATTTTTTAGGCTATCTTATACCAACCAGCCAAGTAAAAGTGAACAAATTGGGACAAAATTTGGGGCAAAAGCTCTTAAAACAGAAAGACCTGTGTTTGATTAGTGGAACCAGTTTCAGCTCTACATGCTTATGGCTTAGCACAAGGAATGTGCTTCCCTAATGCTTCCCTGTCATTTTCATTGAGCTGTGGTTGACTCAAATTGAGATGCTCTCAATACAGTTATTTGTTCTAGATTTAAATCACATACATTTGGATTTCATGAATGCTTTCATGTCATTTAATACTGTAAATAAATTTTATTATATAGTTTCTGAGTTAATATTACTAAGGTAAACATTTGTTAATTGCAGTTTGAAGACATTCATTAGTTGTTATTTTTTTTCTAAACTGGAGAGGAAAAGATAGTTTTAAGAAAGTCTTACTTGAAGAAAATGAAATCGTTGTAAGAATTGGAAGATAATCCTAATTGCAAGACAGATTTGACAATTTAAAAATAATGAGAACAGTGATTTATTGCTCATTGCTCCCCTCCTGGCACTGTGCTAAATGCTTTATGACAATAGTGCTAATCTTCACACAGTCCCTGATATGTTACCCACATAGTCCAAATGGGGAAAACTGGGGCTCAGAAAGTTAACTGACCTGGCCAAAGCCATGTATTTAGTAACTGATAGAGCTAGGATTGGAATCTATGTGCACTGATGTCAGATCCTGACTCTTTCACTTTTAAAATGACCATTTGGAATATATAACATACAAATAAAATGTTCCACTGAGGAGTCTCTCAGTTTTCTACATGTACTGTCTTCATTAGCGATGTACTCAGGAAGGAGACATTCCAGCTATTTACTAGATCAGTGCTACCTACACAGAAGGTGGTCTCTAGTTGCTGCCAGTCTCTGAACTATTGATTACTGGCCCACAAAACACAAAGCTGAGATTAAGTATTTAGAAAATTTAAAAACAATTAAATATTGCTGGGATATCCAAGAACATATTCAGTGGACTTTTCTTGTTAAACAAGGTCAAGACAAGTTCAGGTGTTGTTAAACTCAACATAGTCTCATACGAGTATGGTGAGAGCTGCAAACTAGTTGTGCACAGTAGGTCTACATATACCTCTGCAGAGACTGGAAATTGAAGTTCCTAAATAGTAAGGGGCCAATCTTCTGTCTAGTTGATCTGGGGCTAGCAGGTGGAGATGAGTGAGGACACGTGACTGGAGCAGAAAGTGTGAGGGAAGAGAAAATAGCAGTTCTTTTCAGGCAAAGATTGGTGTTTGAAAGGAAAGGAGCGACACACAGCAGCAATTCACCGGAGAATTCCACTTTATTAGGGAAAGGTGCTGGGTTATATAGGAAGGGGCATGAGCTGATTGAGGTGTCACTTCTACGGGGCTGGTAGCTATTGGCTAGGTGCTGGGATTAGGGGGGCGAGGGGTGATTGGGCTTCAGGTGGTGCCGGCGGGAACCGAGGACCCGGAAGAGAAGCAGGAAGTTCGCCATCTTATGGGTGGGGGCCCTTCATTCCCCCCTTTCTCCTCTATGGGGTTGTGGACATTGCTTTCTCTCTGACTGCTTCTTGCTGAACGGGGGCGGAGAAGGGAGTGAAGGCTTGAGGACTGGGAGGAAAGGGAGGAAACTCGTCCCACAGTAAGGACGAGTAGATGTGGACTTCTTCAGGTTGGAAATCAATGAAGGTTCCCTTTAACCATAGGTCAAGGACTTGTTGATTCTAATGGTGCCAAGAGGATATGGGTGCCAGAAGCCAGGCGTCTGCGGCCATTGTTTCCAGGAACAGTTTCCAGCGGAGAGAGGGGTCCATCTCAGCATGTGGTGAGGAGGTTACGTGAGGGTGAGGGATCTTCTGTGGCTAGAAGCTGGTAGTTCCTGAGTAAAAGCTGGTTGAAAGTTTGATTAGAGATTTTACCAACTTGGGATTTGATAAACTTTACAAGGCAAGAAGAGACAGGCGAGGAGAATGATTATTACAGGACCTGCAATGGGCCAAAGGCAGGTAAGGAAGGGGTTTGTTAGTATTGAAGAGGATGGGTTGGAGGAGTAATACTGTGGGTACCGGGAGTTACCCATGTAGTGAATGGTGCAGGACCAGTAGGGGCATCCCCGTAGGTGTCTGGCCATCGCCTGCAACAGGCTTGTTTTTGGTCATAGAGGAAGCAGAGGTAGGGAGAATAAAGTAGCTGCTAGTGAACACTTCGGTGGAGGGAGGAAAGTGGAGGTATAAAGGCTCGGAGCAGCCTTTCAGAGGGCAGTCTGATGTGGCAATGAGGGCAGTAATTTTTGTTTGATGCTCTGTGTAAGTCTGTCTGACTTTGAATCGCCATACAAAGGAGGCTGGGGTGGTGGGGAAGACAGTAGGAATGAGGAAAAAAAGCAAGAGAGAGAGCGAGGGAGCAGTAAAGGAGGAAAAAGTCATGATTCGGGTATGGATGGCAAAGGGGATGAACGGGATTTTGGAGGAAAGAGGACAGTAAGGTCAGGAGTCTGGAGGGAGGGAGAGTCTGTAAACTTTTGTAGGTTAAGAGGTCTTTTAGGTGATGTGGGGACAGAATGGTAAGGGGAGCCCCGAATGTCAGTTTATGAGCTTCCTTCTGCAAGAGCTGTCCAGCGGCTAATGCCCATAGGCAGGGGGCCCATCCCCGAGCTGTGGGGTCTAATTGCTTGGAAAGATAAGCTACTGGGGCAAAGGATGGGCCATAATATTGGCCTAGGACTCCTAGAGCTTGACTGGACCTCTCATGAATGTATAATGAGAAGGGCTTCGACAAATCGGGAAGATGGAGAGCTGGGGCTTCCACAAGGGCTCGACGGAGCTTAATGAAGGAGTGTCGGGGTGAGAAGGATAATGGTTCTTCAGGGGTGCCCTTGCTGAGGTCGTATAGGGGTCTTGCCAACAGGGAGAATTTAGGGATCCATGCTCTAAAATACCCAGCCAGGCCTAGAAAGGAAAGGATTTCTGTCTTGGTTTTGGGAACAGGCAGGTCAAAGAGGAGCCGTTTTCTGTCTAAGGTAATGGATTTTCTTTGTTGAGATAGAAGGAATCCGAGGTAAGTGACAGAAGGGGAAGAGATTTGAGCTTTGACAGGGGATACCCAGTAACCTCTGGAAGCTAGAAGGTAAAGTAGGGAGGCAGTGTCAAGTTGAGACTGTTCCCACGAGGGACTGCAGAGTAGAAGATCGTCCACGTATTGTAATAAGGTGGACTTGGAGTGATCATGACGAAACTGTTTGAGGTCCTGAGCTAGGACCTGTCCAAAAATATGGGGACTATCTCGGAAGCCTTGTGGCAAAACTGTCCAAGTGAGTTGTTCAGAATGTCTTGTGTATGGGTCCATCCAGGTGAAGGCGAAAAAATCTTGGGAGGAGGGGTCCAGAGGGATAGAAAAAAATGCATCCTTGAGATCTAGGACTGAGAAGTGGGAGGCCGAGGCAGGGATCTGCGATAAAAGGGTGTATGGATTTGGGACTAAGGGATGGATAGGGACGATGGCCATGTTGATGAGGCGAAGGTCTTGGATGAGGCGGAAAGATCTGTTGGTTTTTTTAACAGCTAATATGGGGGTATTAAACGGGGAGTGAGTGGGTCTGAGGTAATTTTTGTTTAAAAGATCTTGAATGATGGGTTGGAGGCCTATGAGGGCTGAAGTGGTTAGGGGGTATTGGGCCTGACAGATATACTGAGAGGGGTCACGTAATTTGATAGAGGCAGGAGGACATAGAGCCACGGAGGGGCTTGTAATGTCCCAAACTTTGGGATTTACAGGGTGTATGAGGGCAGAACTGGAGCTTTCATTGGGTAGAGGGGGGTCGTCGGCTATGAGGGCCATCAGAAAGGGAGTACTGGGGGCTGTGGGAATAGATATAGTTATGGAAACATGGAGGAGAGAAAGGATGTCCCGTCCTAGTAAGGGGATGGGACACTGGGGCATAACCAGGAAGGAGTGGGAGAAAGGTATGGGATTGTCTTGGATTGTGCATAAAAGGAGGGGGTTTTAATGGGAAAATCTGTTTACCTCCTACCCCGACTATAGGAGTAATGGCAGGCGTGGTAGGGCCCCCGTATTCCCACAAGACTGAGAAGGTGGCTCCTGTATCTAGGAGGAAGGAGATGGGACGACCGTCTACTATTAAAGTAACCCTGGGCTCCTGTTTGGTGATGGAAATGGTCGGGCGAGAAGCCCCCGGGCCCCGTCAATCTTCTTCTGCCAGCCCCACTATGGCGGGCTTAGGATGGGGGTTGTTCGTCCAGCCTCCCCTTCGGGTGGTTGGGCAATCAGACCCCCAGTGGCCCTTTTTGTGGCATTTGGGGCATGGGGTGGTAGGAGATCTGGGGGAGGGCATGCCCTTGACCAATGTCCCTCTTTTCTGCACTTGAAACAAGCTCCTGGGGGGGCTTGTTTGTAGAGGGGCGCCCAGGTTGTGGTTTTATCAGCTGGGCCAACATTTGGAAATTGGCCTGATCAGCCTTTTGTTTACGGCGTTCTTTCTCCTCCTCCCAGTTGGAAGACTTTAAAGGCCACTGCTAGGATCTCAGTCTGTGGGGTAGCAGGGCCCTGTTCTAACTTTTTGAATTTAGCTTTAATGTCAGGGTAGCTTTGAGCCAGGAAGTATGTCATAAGGACATGTCTCCCGTCAGGCGTTTCTGGGTCCAGGCTGGTAACTGTAATAGGGCTTGAGTGAGTCTGTCTAAGAACTCGGAGGGAGTTCCCTCCCTCCTTTGAATTATGTCTTGGAGCTTTTGAAAACTGACTACTTTACGAGCTGCCTTTTTCAGACCTGCTATTAAGCAGCAGGCGAAGATATCTCAAGAGCAGAGACCCACGGCGGTGGGGGACTGAAGGGTTCTGGCTCAGTCTGTGGGGGAGAAACAGGTGATGGGGGCAAAGACGGAGGAGGCTCTTGGGACTTAGAGGGGGGATGAAAGGCTCAGGCTTGATCTGCAGGGGGGGTGAGGTGGGGGAGGAGATGGTGGTGGTGGAAGGGGGAGGGGCTGTTGTAGGAGCGGAGGGGGAAGGGAGTGAATGGGAGTCTTCTGCGGGGGAGAGACGGCTTGCAGGCTAGGAGAACTTGGGGGGATGCGTGGGGGGAGGAGGCGGCGGCGGCGGAGGCGAGGGAGGCGGGAGGAGGAGGCGGAAAGCTTCGGTATAGGGAATCTCCTTCCAGTTTTTCAGGCGCTGGCAGTAGTTAAAGAGATCGCGAGTGATGTTAGGATCAAGAGCTCCCCCTGCGGGCCATTGGTTGTTATTGTCTAGGGGGTATGTCGGCCAATCTTGGGAGCAGTATTTGCGGAGAAGTTTTGGTTTTACATCAGGTGTCAGGGAGAGGGTGGCTAGATGCGTGAGCAGGCATTCAAGAGGTGAGCTTTCAGGGAGGGGTGAGGAGGCTCCCATGGCTAAAGGACAGAGAAGGAGACAAACAGGGGAAGACGAACGGAGATCCTCGGACTGGGAGCAGACCGCACGGAGACAAAGGGCGTCCCCGATGATCCTTGGGGGTCTGCGGAAACTCGT
Source organism: Manis pentadactyla (assembly GCF_030020395.1). NCBI lineage: Eukaryota > Metazoa > Chordata > Mammalia > Pholidota > Manidae > Manis > Manis pentadactyla. The sequence continues at coordinate 64,380,103 of NC_080021.1, forward strand.
ATACGAGTCGGTTTCTTAGGAGGTGTGGGTTGTCACCCAGACTCCTCTAAGAAGGCAGAGTGCCGGAGTCACGAGGAACCTAGTACTAGGAGTTTTCGGCGGAAGGAACGGAATTTTTGGCAGAAGGAACGGAAGGAGGAGGGGGGGAAGGGAGCGTTCTCATCCGCAAAGGAGTCACCTTGTTCATGGCTGTTGGAGGGGGGGCCTGAGGGTCCGCCGCAGCCGTGAAGGCCTGAGGCGGGGAGAGTTCCCTCCTCGTCGGGGAAGAGCGGCCCACTCCGGGGGAAAACTTACCCAGAGGCCAGAGAGGATGGTGAGTGTGAGGAGCCAGCGCCGGAAAAAGAGGACGAGGGCAAGCTGCTGCTGGTGTCGGGGGAAGACGGGGCCCAGTTGGGGTGTCCCGTCTCCCAGGTTTCAGCACCAATGAAAGGAAGGGAGCGACACACAGCAGCAATTCACCGGAGAATTCCGCTTTATTAGGGAAAGGTGCTGGGTTATATAGGAAGGGGCATGGGGTGATTGTAGTGTTACTTCTACGGGGCTGGTGGCTATTGGCTAGGTGCTGGGATTAAGGGGGGGCGAGGGGTGATTGGGCTTCAGGTGGTGCCAGCGGGAACCGAGGACCTGGAAGAGAAGCAGGAGGTTCACCATCTTATGGGTGGGGGACCTCCAGTCTTCTATTATGATGTTCTCTGTGATAAATTGTACCTTGAAAATTGGAATGATTTTAAATCTCAGTAGGATTAATTTTGCTGCCAGAAAGGGTTATCTATCTATCTATCTATCTATATCTATCATCTATATCTATCTATCATCTACTTACCTCCCTACCTTCTACCTGTCTTTCATGCATCCATCCATCCATCCATCCATCCATCCAATCTTATTCTACAAAGCACTTATAGCAAAAATAAGATACACTTTTATAAGAATGAGATGAAAAAAGATGGTATTCTTTACCCTGATATTATTATTCTAAAATATTAGCCATGTGAAACTCTTGTTAAAGAAAAAATAATAACTTCAAAATATACAAAGAATTTAAAACATACTACAAAGTGTGAGGATATTGACTAGAAACATCCTGATAAATTCTAAGATATCAACTAATGTTAATAACATTGCAGTTGCCATCATTACTTTATTCAGTATTTCAATAGCCTGGTGAACATTTCTTGGTATAATTTTTGATATGTTATAATACAGAAATTCCAAGTAAAAATAAGCCATTACCTAAATTTCTTCCACTAATTTGCCCCTCAGGAAATTTTCTATGGAAACATCTTTCCCATAAAGCATTATAGTTATATAATATATGCATTGATTCTTTAAAATAATGTTCTTACACTGCTGAATGCTTTGGAACCTTACATTTATTTCAGAAATGTGATGGAAAGGATCAATAATTATGCTCTTTTATGTTCTTGCTATGCAATTTTAGAATTCCAGTTTTTGTTTACTGTGTGATTTCTGCAAGCTTAAGAACTGTAGTTTTTAGGTCAGATTCACCACTAACTCTGTACATGGCCATTAATGTACTATAACTAAAAGAAGTGTCTCCTGAAAGGGTCCATTGCCACCCAGTGATCCCCCACTAGGTATTTGAAAATAAACTACAGAAATGTTTTATCAGGCACATGACTTATAAGGGTGCTAATTTCTGAGACTCATGATATTGATGAAATGGGTGGATGGATGGCTGTACACATAGTTTCTATTCCTGCGTAACAAACCATTTCCAAACTTAGTGAATTAAAAAATAAGTCATTTGTTTGCCTCATGAAGCTGCAATTTGAACAGGACTCAGAGGGGATGGCCCAACACAGTGTCAGATGGTTGGTTTGACTGACCAGAGGACCTGATTTCAGGGTGGCACACTTACTTGACTGTCTAAATTAGCGCCAGTCATTGGCTGGGACCTCAGCAGGAGCTGAGAACTAGGTGTTTGGTTCTTCTCCACATGGGTCCCTCTGTGTGATCTAGGATTTTCATTGCATAGTGGTTGGGCCCCAAAGGAACGCAACCTCCCTTAGGGTGCTGGGCAGTACTTGTGTTGTCCCTCATGACCTGGCCCAGAAAGGTACAAAGCATTGCTCCTACCACACTCTGTCTCAGAATTGTTCAACCTCTACATTATTGACATTTTGGGCCATGTAATTCTTACTTGTGGGGCTGTTCTGTGGATTGTAAGGTGATTAACAGCTGTTAAACCCTTCCCATCGGTTGTGATGATCAAAAATGTGTCCTGACATTGACAAATGTTCCCTAGAAGACAAAACACCACTGGGCAAAATCCACGGCTCTGTTATTTGAGACAATTACAAAGGCCAGCTCAGGCTCAAGGGAGAAGAGACATAGCTTCCATCTATTTATAGGAGAATGGCAAGGTTTTGGAAGAGGATGTAGAACAAAAAGTATTGTGTATACATTTTGGGAGAATACAACCCCCTGCAGTAAGCTTTTAACAAATGCTATGAACTGAATATTTGCTTCTGCTCCCAAATTTGTATGTTGAAACCCTAATTCCCAATGTCATAGCAGCATTTGAATGTGGGGCCTTTGGGAGGTAATTAGGCCATGTGTGTGGGCCCTTAGATGGGATTAATGCCCTTCTAAGAAGAGACTTGCAAGGAGAGAGCTTGCATCCTCTCCCTCTCCCTGGCCATATGAAAACAGAAGCAGGAGGAGGGTTGTCACCAGAACCTGAGTCAGATGGTCCTTGATCTTGGACTTCCCAGCCACTAGAACTGTAAGAAATAAATTTCTGTCATTTAAGCCACCCAGTTTATGGTATCTTGTTATAGCAGGCTGAGCTAAAATAACTAAAGAGTTTAAGTTTTTTTCCTTCATGTTTTCTGTGCTAATTATTTAAAATATTTCAGAATTGTGGTGTGGTCACTGCTTTAGAGAATTCTCATATTATTTTCTTATTAAAGTAGATACTTTGCTCTGAATGTACCACCTTTACAGTTTTGTTGATATCTCACTTGCATGAAGCAATACTCAAGGTGGAAAGCCCTAATCCAATTAAAATAAATTATTTGCCATATCATCCAAGAAGTTGGATCATTTACCTTTATCTGCTCATTATTTCCAAGCAAAAAATTTGTGATGCATAGACATATTTTCAATGAATTTTCAGTCTTTAATTACTATTTTCTAATTTTTAGAGCTGCTTAATTCCCTTTCTATGCTCTACTGACTATCAACTCAGTGAAACTTCTCATTCTATCCTATGAAATTTAATGCTAGTCATATTTTCATATACAATCTGGTTTATCAATGTTTCTGTTATGCAGAATCAGAATAAAACAAGAATTTTAGATGCCTATCTTTATATTGATAGGAAGTCTGAAGGCTTAAAAATCTTAGTCAAGGAAGTAGCAAATTTTCTTTTCTAAAGCAGAGCTTAAAACTTTGCCCCCAAAATATTTTAAATTATCATGTAGAAGTATTCCCTCCCACAGATCTATCCCATAAAAAATGCCCTATACCATTTCTCCTACAATCCTTCCAGTACTACCATGACAACTCTCTGAAGTTTGGAGGGCTATGGAATGTGGGCTTTTCATTCTCAGTTTCATTTTATAAAAAGATTTTTAAAGGATATGACTTCATTTAAAAACTTGTAAAGACTTTCCATAAAAACCTATCCCATGCCTTTGGAAAATAAGGTTGTCTAACATTTACTGAGTATATCCTATGTAGATGGTCTCATTGAATTGCACGGTAACCCAGTGAGATACTCACTACTATTATTCCTGTCTAACACACAGGGTAACTTGCCTCAGGTTGTTTATCTTGTCAGTGGCAGAGCTATAATTAATTCCAAGCAGTGTAATTTTAGAGTCCTTGCAAATGGCCATTGCTCTATACTTCCAGAAGTCAAATGGAGTCAGAACCTTGGCTACTATGACAGGCTATACTGTGTGCTTGGACTTATATGGGGGAGCCAGGCCAAGCAAACCATCCAGCAGCCAGGTGAGTGAGTATTTTTTTCGAATTATCCTTTGCTATGCAGGACATGACTCCAAAACTTGCAGCTTACAGGAGTTATTTCTCATGATTCCATGGGCTGGCAGCCTGGATAGCCTTACTGGGATTACTCACATGTTCACAGTCATCTGCTGGGAGAGGGCTCTAGATGGCTGCATTCACATTTCTGGCTCTTGGTATTAGCTGTTAGCTGGGATGCCTTGCCTCTCTTCCATGTGGTGTCTCATCCTCTACTAATTTAGGCTAGGCTTTCTCCAGTGTGGTGATCTCCAGGTTTTGAAAGTGTAAGAGGTCAAGCTGTAATGTCTCTTGTGGCCTAGACTCTGGGACTTGTGCAAAGTTTCTTCTGCCCCATTCCTTTGGTAAAGGGAAGTCACAGGCCTCCACCTCCTGATGGGAGGTGCAGCAGTGTCACACTGTGAGGGGGTGTAGACAGAAGAGCGTAATTCTTTGGGGACCATTATTATAGTCATCAGAGTCTTTCTGTATCAGTTACATACTGCTGCATAAAAATCACCCCCAAATTAGGGGCTTACAACAATAACTGTTTTATTGCTCACAAATCTGTAGATCAGGAACTCAGGCACATTTTGATCCAGGTCCTTTTTCTCTGCTTCCTATGATGTTGACTGGGGTAGCCAGCTGGGGCTGGGGGACCCAAGATAGCCTCAGTCACATGTCTGGCCCCTTATCAGGATGGCTTAAAAGACTGGAGTCTGTGGGGCTGACCGGTCCACTCTCTTGCTGTGGTGTCAGCTCTCTGGACCCCTGGTTTTCTTATGTGGCTTCTTCCACAAGGTGTCTCCTCCAGAGTCTGTCTTGATAGCCTCTTTCTTGAGTAGGATAGATTGGACTTCTTTCCACGGCAGCAGGGATCCAAAAGAGCCAAAGAAGACACTCGTGGGCCTCTGAAAGCCCAGGCCCCAAACAGCATCATGTCACTTTTGGTCAAAGCCTGCCGTAAGGCCAGCCCAGATTCAATGGGAGCAAGTAGACTTCACCTCTTGAATGGAGGAGGGACATGAATGTGCAAGGCTGAAAGGAACATTTGAAGGCTACCTTTGTGAATTATGCACCAGAGTGTTTGGCTGAATGTAGAAAGCTAGAGGAGGGAGTTAAAGGACTAATCTAGGCTGGTAGTTACCCAAAACAGGCTTGTACCTGCTAGCCAAAACGACTCAACATAAGGCAGCTGCACATGGAGAAAATACAAAGGTTGTTATCAAGCAGAAAAACAAGTAGAAGGAGACAGTGGTTGAGGGAGTAGATAGAGTATGTTCTGCATATGGCATTTTTATGCTAGCTGACTGTGAGGTGGTCAGGCCCTTCAACCTGTGCAGCCAGGGAGAATGGTTAGCTGTTATCCAAGAAGTGCCATGGGGGTCCATATATCTTCCCCCAAAGCATTTTGTCCTGAACAGACTAATGTGGAATTTACCTTCCCACTAAAAGGATGAGATCATAGAATACCCTTCCTTCAGCACAACTTGGGCAGAACCCAGAAGCAGATGGCCACACAATATGGAGGCTCTAATTAGGGAGAGAAAGCTGCAGGGCCACCAAAATAGAAGGAACCATCTTCCATTGGTAGTAACTAAGCAGTTGTAGGCATTTTGTAGAGTGTTTAGGAGGAAAATACAGGCTTGTTTTGTGTGAGTGTGCTACATTTTGTATGAATGTCCAGGTGAAATTCTATTGCTTCCAGTGCCCTTTTTTTTAAACCACTCATTCCACATAGAAGTATTTTTGGTTTCAATTTTTAAAGTGTCGAACAACTTCTGATGTTCCTGGCCTTGTAGAACTGAAGGTGATAACTGTTTTCAATTTTATGCATGTGATATTCTGTGTGTGTCTTTCTTTATATACAGACTCTTTGTAGTCCCAAGGGCTAGTATTATTATAAGAGCAACTATAGTAATAAAAACAATTTACATTTAAGAGAAAGGTTTACCTTTTTCAAAGCACATTCACATTTATTATTTATTTTTTATCTTATTTTGTCTCACTTATGAATCTGGGTTTCCTGTGCCTCATGGAACTCTGGAACATGAGAAGCTGTGAAACTAAATGGTGCTACCTCTGCATAATTTCCTGTTAATTACTTGGGCATTTTATAATTTCCTTTTCCTAGTTTAAAATTTCACTAATTTTTAGTGAAAAGCATAAACGTCATATTTAAAAGTCAAAATTTAATTAGAACCTGGAAATGCTAACTTTGTTCTTACTCAAATGACAGTCATTACTTTTAGTAGTTCCTCTATATGTCCCCATTAACACACAAAATGAAAAGTAGGGATATCTGTTTAATTAGGCCTAACATTTAAAATTGTGTATTCCAAGATTATTAAGGTTTGTTCAGAGCTACTGGGTACAGTGCTCCTCCGTTGGTTGGCCAACAGGGGAAGGGAGAAAGGATTGGGTTTGCCCCTTCCTAACTCTCCCACTCAGGATAGGCCTGGGAGCTGTTGCTGGTGGGGCTATAAAGGTCCCTAGTAGTCCCCAGGTTAAGGGATGTTTATATCCTGCTGGGACTGGAAAAGCTGCAAGGCCAGGACTCTGCTGAGCAAAAAGAGGTGAATGGGATGGAGGGCTGCAGAGAGGAATAGATAGGAAACAAAACACAGGAAGAGTGCTTTAAAAAAAAACAAAAGATTAATACTGTTTTTAATTTTCCAATTTTTATTCATAGTACACATCAGACATTTAGAAAATAGCAATGGCAACAACTGTATGACACATCTTACTCTTGGGCACAAAACTTGAATAAAGTGAAAAATGGTCTGCAAATTTCTGATACCTGAATTTTTTTTGCATATAATTTTGTTCTTTTTGGGAAAAAAATCTAAATCACAGTAAAGCATTATAAACAAAAGTTCTCCTACATTCTGGATATTTATTAACTGAAATTTAAAGGGAAAGAAATTGCAAACTGTAGATGATGCCAAGTAATAAATTACAATGCAGCATTCAGCCTGGTTGTCTTTTCTGAACTTGAACTGGCAGGGAAATTTCAGAGCTTTCCACAGCGAAAAGCCTCTTGGTGGAGATTGGACTGGACTCCTCAGGCTCCCATGCTGCTTGGTTTTGTATGATAGTAACTGTAGACAAAAGTATTAATAGCAAAAGGAAAACATTTGTTAGTTCCCACTTATTCTATAAGAATTAGTGCAAATGTGACCTTCCCTGACCTTGGCAGGAACTGCTGAGTACTTATCCATGGTGGCCTGGGGCCTTGCTGATATTTCTCAATACTACACAATTATTCTTCCCTACTCCATGGTGTGTCTTTTAGCCTTTAAGTCATGAGGGATAAGGACTGTGCTTTGTCCCCCACCCTCATATGCTTTTTAAAATTCCAAGGCTGTCTCTTGCTAACTGGCTTGTGGTAGACTTTGGTAGACTTTATGGAGGCATTATAATTTAAATACAATAAATGCACTCATTTTAAGGTATAGTTCCATGAATTTTTTTTTTTTTTTTTGAGAGGGCATCTCTCATATTTATTGACCAAATGGTTGTTAACAACAACAAAATTCTGTATAGGGGACTCAATGCACAGTCATTAATCAACCCCAAGCCTAATTCTCAACAGTCTCCAATCTTCTGAAGCATAACGAACAAGTTCTTACATGGTGAACAAGGTCTTACATAGTGAATAAGTTCTTACATGGTGAACAGTGCAAGGGCAGTCATCACAGAAACTTTAGGTTTTGATCACGCATTATAGTTCCATGAATTTTTGACATATGTATATACCTGTGTAACCAATAACCCTAATGGTTTTTTCTTTCAGCACTTTAAACATTTTAATCATTTTCTTCTTGGATGCATGGTTTGTGAAGAAAAATCTACAGTAACTTTTACCCTTATTCCTCTATAGATCAGGTGTTCTTTTTCTCTGGCTTTTTTCCAGATTATTTCTTTGTCTTTGTCTTTTGCAGTTTGAATATGAAATGGCTAGATATAGATTTTTTGATATTTATCCTGCTTGGAGTTAACTGAGATTCCTGGATCCATGATTTGATGTCAGCCATTAATTAAAAAAAATTCTCAACCATTATTACCTTAAATATTTCTTCTGCTTTGCTTTCTTCTTCTGGTATTCCAAGTATGTATACATTACACCTCAAATTTTCCCACAGTCCATGGATGTTCAGTTCAATTATATTTTGTTTTGTTTTTGCTCTTTTATCTCTGCCTCTCAATTGGAAAGTTTCCATGGACATATCTTAAAACTCACTTCTTTCTTTGGTTATGTCTAGTCTACCAATTAGCCTATCAAAGGCATTTTTCATTCCTATTTCTAGCATTACGTTTTGATTCTCTCTTAGACTTTCTATCTCTCTGCTTACATTACTCATTTGTTCTTTTATGTTGTCTACTTTTTCCAGCATAGTCCTTAATATATCAGTTATAGTTATTTTAAATTCTTCATCATTCCTAATTCCAAAATCTTTGTGACATCTGACTGGTTCTGATGCTTTGTCTCTTCAGACGGCAGTTTTTTTCTTGCCTTTATCATGCCTTGCAGTTTTTGGTTGAAAGCCATACATGATGTATCAGGCAAGAGGAAATGAGGTAAAAGGTTTTTAGTGTGAGGTTTTATATCAGTTTGGCTAGGAGTTGAGCTGTAGTTGCTATAGTTACAGATGCCAAATTAATCTACTGTCCTTGTCTTTGCCTCCTTTGATGTCTTTGAGCTTCCCTAACAGCTCCTCCTTAAATAGAGTCTTAGTCTTATTGCTCTTTCAGCTGCAACCCAATGTTATTATTATGCTGGAGCCTTGCTGATGCGGTGGTAAGGTGTGGGGGTGGGAAAACAGTCTCTAATCACATGATTAAATCTCAGTCTTCTAGTGGGCTTGTGTCCCAAGACTGTGACCTTCACAAAAGTTTCTTAGCTCTTTTTTCCACCCTTGGGTGAGATGGGAAGGCTAGAGGGAGTAGCTAAAACGCCCTTTCTATAGGTGGAATAAGCTCTGGTAAAGTTTTTCTGCCTGGAGAGTGGGCCTTTGTTAGGGGGAATGTTGTGAGGCTTTAGGCATATTTCAAAAGGAATACTAACCTCTTCTCCCTTCCAGAGCCAAAGGTGGCTCTTTCTTGGCTTTTCATTGTGAGAACATAGCAGAGTTCCTGGAGGTAAAACCTGTGAAAGTGTGAGAGTCTCCCTATTACTGTGGCTCCCAGAAGTTTCTCATTTTCATGCTAGTCCACATTCAGTCTCCAGCTATTCATCAACATCACCATTAAAGTGTTCCTACCAGTTTATAGCTCCAGTGGGTTTTTTTCCCCTTTTTTCCCTCAAGTAAGCAGATACTGGCTGTGATTCTCTGTATACCTATCTCTCCAGATTTCTGGGCAGCAGTTTGCTCTGTGACTTCAATTTTCTGAAGGGTCCAAGAAAAGTCATTGATTTTTAGTTTTTCTCAGATTTTTTTCTTATGATGTTGGGAGTGACAACTTTCAAGCTCTTTACATGTGGGAGCTAAAACTGGAAGTTCTAGTTGACTTTTTGTAGCTATTATTATCCTGAATTTATAGACGAGGAAACTAGAATATTGAGTGACCTACCCCAAATCACTTAGCTTACAAATGGCAGTACTAACTTCAAACTTAGATCCTTTAACTTCAACTTTGGAGCTCTTTATTCCATATCTTAATGACCATATGAAATATAAACTCCTGTATTCTCAGGAGTTTATAGCACAGCTGGAGAATAGACTTGGCTGATTTAGAAAATCAGCCTCCTAGGAGATTTTATAGGAAGCTGTAATTCCTTCTGACTGAAGGGAAACTAAGAAGGCCCTAATTAGTAGAAAGTTCCAGATAACTAAAACTTAGGGGTTTTTTTAGCTTGTTTTTTAGTTATCCGATGGTTATCTTCTTAAGTGCCTTAATGCACCAGCTAAAGTCTCTAAGGCTGACTTAACTTCATGATTCTACTCATTAGCTTAGATTCTACTGCAATAAATGTAATGGTTCTCTAAAACTTTTTAAAAAATATAAACTGGAATAAAATAATGTAGAAAAATTAGTTTCAGCTTGTAATTTAAAATATTGTTTCATTAAACTTTTGTTTATGAATCTTAAAATACTTGTATGTATGTGTGTACCAGGTCACAATATAAAATGTATTTCTTGCTTTAAATTATGGTGAAATAAAGTTTTAAAGTACTTTGTATCTGGAAATAAAGGGAATGGGGGAATCCCTATTTTTAAGAGCATATACACAGATAACCTTCCTTTTTCTCAGAGTTCATACAAAATGAAGAAAATAAATTACCTATCAGAAAAAGCATGAAGGTATTTGGAAATGCATGGAGAGTTCATTATTCATGAGGTATTTAATGGTTAGACTGAAAATTGATAGCCTCTCCATTTGAATCTTTAATATTTGCGGGATAAAAATCCCTGTGTAGAATCTAAGTGTTTCAAGATGATACAGTTAACTTTGAGAAACCTAGATATTTTGGTGAACTCTTATGGTAAATCAGGTTTTATTTAGGCCAAAATGTTATATTAATGAATGTCAGAGTGTTGTTTTTGTAAATTTAGATCCAGAAGAACTTGAATGTAAAAATTTTCATTGTCAATAATTAATCAATCTCTTCTCTTTACTAATGTTTAATTTCTGTAAAATCTTAATAAAACTCAAAATTTAAGCATCTAAGAGATTAGTTCTTTGTGAAATTATCCTTAACATATATTGATACTTTACAAATAACATCTACATTTCATTTAGATAATTCCTGTTCATCAGATTCTCTAAACACACTAGAATTTAGAAGTTTAACTGTTTGACCTTAATGTGGATCTGATGTGATGTGGCAGTACTTTCATTGTATAGCAGGACCTGTTAAATTAAGCTGTGCCTGAAGCTATAGTGGCATGGCAATTTACCAAACCAGAGTTTTGGTAACTTACCAAAGTTTTGGTAATTTGGGGACCTGCATGAATAGAGTCCATTCTTTTTGGCATCTTTTTTTCTTCTGCTTTGGATATAACTTGGACTAAAGAGTCTTCACTAGAAAATTTTATTTAGTTAGCTAAAATTTCATGTGCTTTTTTGACAAACTCAAGGCAAAGAAAAATAATATCTTCATTTTGGAGGAGGACTTTGGAGGGAGAGACAGACTTTTTAAGTAAAAAAATCCAGCCTATAGTTGGAACCTCACTTTGGTGATGTTGCTTGCTTAGCAATGGCCAACACCTTTATTAATATAACAGTGGTGGACACTTGTGTGTATTCTTTATGGCTCACACAGCCCTCTGAGGTAGGGTCTGTTATTACCTTCATTTCATAGATAAGGAAACAAGTTATGCAACTTTTCCAAAGTTACACAGTTGTAATGAACAGAGGAAGGGGTTGGACAGGCACTCTGGATCTGGTGTCTGCGCTCCGAATCAATACACTCCACCGTCTCACTCAGAGATGAGCTCTGAAGAACAAGCTCAGGTGAAAGGGATAGTTTTCTAAGGTATGTAGAATTGATGGCCACAAGCAAATTTTCTGCTGAGTTATTGCTCTTGTTCTTAGAAATCACAGATGTTCTGAAGGGATTTTAGAGATTTCCAAGCCAACTCTTTCATTTTTTTCATGAAACTGCAGAGGAGACACAGAGCATTATTTGAGCCACTAGACCCAGCCCTTTCTAAGTGCTAAGAAATCCTTGCACTTGGGGATATTTGAGTCCCTATGATTATATTTGTGGAGAGCACTTACTGAGTGCTCTTAAGTGCCAAGCAATGCCATAAGGACTATATGCGGGTAGCTCATTTAGTTCTTACAACAACCCTATTAAACAATTACTATTATTATTTCCATCTTACAGATGAGAAAATTGTGGTTTGGAAGGATTAAATTAGTTGCCTAAGGTACACAGGTAATAAATAGTGGACAGGAATTTGAACTCAGGACATTTGACTCTTGGACTTGAATTTTTAACCATTGACACTTTCACCAGATCCTAAAAGACAGCTCTTTTTCAAAAACCAAAAACCCACTCTGAATAGAGACTAGATAATTACTCCAGATCTTTTCTATAATTATAACAACAATTCTATATTGTATTGCTTTTATATTTTACAAAAATGGTAGCTTACTTCATTTTAATTCTTTGCATCTTGGTTCATCTGGTCAAAGAAAGTGCTTTTATGTTGGAAAAGCAATATTTTCCTCTCACAGGTATAAAACAGCCTGATTTTTCTGTTGATGGATAAACTATTAATAATACTTGGGTTTTGGAAAAGACTAACAGCCTAAAAGGCAATGTAGACAATTTATCAGGGTTACAGGAATTGTCCCTCTACTGCCAGAGCCTTATTTCCTGGTTTGCTGCTTCCATCTTGAAAGGTGGAGTGATTTTTCTGATGGGGACTTATTTATAAAACAGCTACATTTATGAAGATTCCAAAATGGGCTTTGGTGCCCATAAAAAAGAAATGGCTCTTTGGAGAATAATGGTTGATTACTTGTTCAGTGAGAGCAGTTTTCCATTTCCACAAATAATTTTTAGGCTGTTCATAAAATTTTTTTCTATGTTTCAATATCTGGGAACTTCCCAAGGCAATTTCAAGGAAGTTTAAGAGAAAGTCTAAGGCCCCTAAAAAATGTTCACAGGTGGTGCTGATGCTGGGGTTCTTGTTTGCGGAGCTGAAGAAAACACTCAAGGTAGGAGAGCAAGGTACAGGCTTTTATTTAGAAATAAAGTGAGAGGAAAGAGCTCCTGGCTCATGCCAGGAGGGGACAAGTGGTGCGTTGTCTAGGGAATTTATAGGCAGTTGAGGATTTTTGGGAATTGAGGGCTTAGGGTGTGGACTTGTACCACCTGCCCTCAAGGTGGGCTGGGTTGTTGTCTGCTAGGGCTGTTTACAGTGAAGTCACGGGCTATGCTGACATACCCTTGCAGAACACTTAAACACTCCAGGCCAAGTTGCACCTGGCCTTTTGACCTTTAACTGATCTCACTGAAGATGTCTATATTCCTAGAGAATTAGTGTGACCTTGACTTTGCATAATGTTGAACACAGAGTTTTGACAGGGACTTTACATTGTTATATTGCTTTGACTGTAAATATCTTGCCTTGCTTTTTCCGGAGGCCCTCACCCTACTCTGTCTAAGCCCATGGTCCCTGTCTCAGTCTTCTGGAGGCTCTTCTGGGAGCAGAAAATTCTCAGCAGGCAGGCAGTGGAAGCAGGTAGCTGCACAGCCAGTTCTGTCAGCCATGCAGGACACAGAATCCATCTCTTTACCTTCTCCTGCTTACTTGGTGAATATTTCCCCGAGCCTTATTCCAGCTTTGAAACAGTGATAAGTAACAGGGTGTGCTTTAATCAGGATTAAAGAAAAGGAAAGGAAGGTGAACCCAGGTCCTGTACCCAACCTCTCCAACCTCTATTCCATGCATTTCTAGGTTTAGATTACCCCAAATCCCTTGCACTCCACCTGCGGTCTTTCACACATCCCTGAAACTCTTATGACCAACTTTTTCTTTTTCAACCTTTTTTTTTTTTCCTAATTTGAAATAAAAATTGTAAGCATGTGGGAAAAAATCCAAAGAGTACAAAAATCTTACAACACAATGTACCTCTCGTCCGCCATCAAGCACCGCCCTACTCCCAGTGACCTCTTTCACAGAGGCAGCTATGGTTACCATTTTTTCTTTCAGTTGAGAAAAAAGAATTTCTTTCTTCATTTATGAACTTGATCTACTTTAAATTTTTGTTGACAGCGTCATGCAATTCCATTCTCTGCATTGGGAGTAGTGTAACCACTCCCTGTTGAGAGTATAGGGAAGGAAAGGTTTTCTCTTTGATGCTGGGGTTCTTGTTTGTGGAACCAAAGAATGAGCTTCACAGTCAAGGTAGGAGAGCAAGGTACAGGCTTTTATTTAGAGATACAGTGAAAGGACAGAGCTCCCGGCTCACACCAGGAGGGGACAAGAGAGTCTGTAGTGGTGCGTTGTGTAGGGGGTTTTATAGGCAGTTGAGGATTTTTTGAGAACATGAAAAAACTTAGGGGTGTGGACTTGTTAAGTGGTCCCTGAATATTAAAAATTAACTTAACGTAAGGAATTTCCTGCCTTGATTTCTCTCTGGGATACCGGCGCTTTGGTCCGGGAGCACATCAAAAGGATGCCTGCCCAGCCCCCAAGGTGGGCTGAGGTTTTGTCTACTTGCTAAAGAATCTTGCCTCTTGAACTTCCTGGGTGTTAAAATGCAATCTTATCTTTAAGATGGAATTCTTCCTGCCTTTAACCATGCCGTCTACAGCTGGGTCTGCATGCTAAGTTAGTTGCTCAGTTTGCAAAATCACCTTGTCAGATCTGAAGGAGGAAAGACAGCACATAGGCCTGGGCCTTTTAGCATGCTAAAGTGAATCTTACACATGGTTACAAATGATTAGCATAATAAAACATGTGCTACTCTTCTTTATCTGGGGAACATTCACTGATCTCACTGAAGAATGATTCTAGAGCTTACTGTTCAACATAGAGTTTTAGTACGGGGTGTGGGGGGGTTTCCTTGCATGTAGTTACATTGCTCTGACTGCAAATATCCTGCCCTGGCCCCTCCGGAGGCCCTCACCCTACTCTGACTACATCTATGGTCCCTGTCTCATCTTACTAAAAAACAGAATTCAACTGAGTAAATTTAAAGATCAAATTGATTTTATTCAACAATTGATTCATGAGTCAGGAAGCATCCCATCTAGCAAATAGAAAGGAGCTCTGAGGAGCTGTAGAAAATGTAAGGTTTTTACAGACAGTAAGGGGATGGGACAAGGAAGTTATAAATAAAAGAAAAGATTATTTCAAACAAGGTCACCTTCCCTTGGAAGAAGGGCAGGGGTCTTTCATCAGGTTACCTCAGTGTGCAGACCAGGTGATTCCAATTGACTGGTTAAAGACCACATTCCTGGGAGTGGCTGAAACTGCAATTAAGTCTTGGTTTACCATCGTGGGGGTAAGCGACTGCATTTTGGGCATGTTGTTCCTTTTGGAACGCTCTCTACTCTCCTAGGTTTGACAATAGCTGGGTCTATGAAATAAACTGACAACAGACAGAATAGCAGGAGAAAAGGTATAGAGATTTATTTTTAATATTGCATGCATGGGGGCATCAAGGGAAAAAAGTGAATATCCAAAAACACCTGAGAGAGATTTGACATTATTAACCATCCTACTAAGGAAAGAGGAGGAGAAATATTGGCCTCTTAGGGGAGAGTAAATATTTTTAGGAAGGATGAATAGGTCCTTGGAAGAAGAGATGGGAAAGAGGATAGTTTATGACCAAGTTTGTCTGGTTGTGGTGTCAACTTCTACTCTCTACTCCTGTGGTAAGAGTCAATCTTGTCTGGTTGAGAAAAAACCCAAGGGGAGGGGATTTATGGTCACTGAGTTCCTTTTGGAGGCTCTGTCTTTAGGCAGAGAGGGTAACTCAGAGGAAGCCTCGCCTTATCTTTGTTGTTCTTCAGGTACCTTCAGCTCAAAGCAAATCAATATACCAGAGCAGCATATTTTGGGGTGGCATGCCCTGAATTCCATCAGTGGACATTTAAGTTTCTTCAGTCATGGTCTTTGAAACTAGGCTGCAGTGAACAGCATAATACACGTATCTTTTTGCTTGTGTGGGAACATTTCTTTAAGATTAATCCCTGAAAGATAATTGCTAGGGCATATGGAATTTTCATACTTTAACAGTTATTGTGAAACTTTCCTCCAAATAAGTTCTACCAATTTATATTTGCAGGGGCCAAGGGCAGGCTACCCCAGAATGTGCCCCAGGTTATGTCAGAGTTGAAAATAATCAAGGCCCAAAAGATTCAGAAAGAAACCTTGATCTTCTGCCAACTAACGGCACAAGAAGAATTCAGATTGAGGAACTGCCCTAGGAGAAGAGCTATCACCGTAGATAACGACGTTATGTGGACGAGGTGTAGTACACAGGGAGGAATGTGGCAAAGTCTTAAAAATAATCTCTGTGTCTCATTGTTGCTGAGTGGCCCATCAAGTGTTTATTTGCCATTTACTCTTTCATATTCCTGTGAATTGCCTCCTATTCCATTTGAAATCCCAGTGAGACAGAGACCGTTGATGTAGTCGGAGTAGGGTGAGGGCCTCCGGAGGGGCCAGGGCAGGATATTTGCAGTCAGAGCAATGTAACTACATGCAAGGAAACCGCCCCCCCTACCCCGTACTAAAACTCTATGTTGAACAGTAAGCTCTAGAATCATTCTTCAGTGAGATCAGTGAATGTTCCCCAGATAAAGAAGAGTAGCACATGTTTTATTATGCTAATCATTTGTAACCATGTGTAAGATTCACTTTAGCATGCTAAAAGACCCAGGCCTACATGCTGTCTTTCTTCCTTCAGATCTGACGAGGTGATTTTGCAAACTGAGCAACCAATTTAGCATGCAGACCCAGCTGTAGACTGCATGGTAAAAGGCAGGAAGAATTCCATCTTAAAGATAAGATTGCATTTTAATACCCAGGAAGTTCAAGAGGCAGGATTCTTTAGCAAATAGACAATACCTCAGCCCACCTTGTGGGCCAGGCAGGCAGTCTTTTGCTATGCTTCCAGAGCAAGACGCCGGTATCCCAGAGAAATCAAGGCAGGAAATTCCTTACATTAAGTTAATTTTTAATATTCAGGGGCCACTTAACAAGTCCACATCCCTAAACTCTTTTTCACGTTCCCAAATATCCTCAACTGCCTATAAAACCTCTAGACAACGCACCACCACGGACTCTCTTGTCCCCTCCTGGCGTGAGCCTGGAGCTCTGTCCTTTGACTTTATCTCTGAATAAAAGCCTATACCTTGCTCCCCTACCTTGAGTGTTTGTGAAGCTCATTCTTTGGCTTCGTGAACAAGAACCCCGGCATCACCAGGCCCCCATCCCCCTTCTCTTTGGTTCAGGATGACACATATACCTTATTGTCCCTGACTGTCTTTAGAATCTTGTGTTTATAGATTCCATATATGAATGTAATTAAGCTTTTTTTTTTTCCTCCTGTTAAGCTGTCTCATGTGAATTTGACTCTTAGATTAGCTAGAAGAACCTTCAAAGGATAGAGGAAAATTCTTCACACACAGCCTGACTGTGAGACAGGGACTGTGGGTGTAGTTAGAGTAGGGTGAGGGCCTCCGGAGGGGGCAGGGTGAGATATTTGCAGTCAGAGCAATGTAACTACATGAAAGGAAACCCCCCCTGCTAAAACTCTATGTTAAACATTGAGCTCTAGAATCATTCTTCAGTAAAATCAGTTAATGTTCCCCAGATAAAGAAGAGTAGCACATGTTTTATTATGCTAACCATTTATAATCATGTGTAAGGTTCTCTTTAGCATACTAAAAGGCCCAGGCCTATGTGCTTTTTCCTTCAGGTTTGATGAAGTGATTTTGCAAACTGGGCAACTAATTTAGCAGGTAAGCCCAGGCATAAACAACACAGTAAAAGGCAGGAAGGATTCCACCTTAAAGGTAAGATTGCATTTTAATACCCAAGAAGTTAAGACGTTAGAAATTCTTAACTTACTCTTTAGCAAACAATACCTCAGCCCACCTTGGGGGGCTGAGCAGGAGGCCTTGTTTCCTGTGCCCCCAGACCAAGATGCTGGTATCTCAGAGAAATCATCAGAGGAAGTTGCTTGTGTTAATTCTAAATATTCAGAGACCACTTAACAAGTCCCCACCCCTAAGTTTTTTCATGTTCTCGAGAAATCCTCAGCTGCCTATAAAACTCCCTAGACAGTGCACCACTACGGACTCTCTTGTCCCCTCCTGGCGTGAGCCGGGAGCTCTGTCCTTTCACTTTATCTCTAAATAAAAGCCTGTACCTTGCTCTCCTACCTTGACTGTTTGTGAAGCTCATTCTTCGGCTCCACAAACAAGAACCCCGGCATCAACTGTATCTGAGAAGGCCAGTTTCCTACACAATGACCAAATACTTTGTATTGTTATTTGAAGCAAGTCTTTGCTATTCAGTTAGGAAAAAATGATACCTAGTTGTTGTGTTAAGCTGCATTCCTTTTAAGTGGGGCTACCTTCTAGGTATTTAAAAGCCTGTTGGATTTCTTTTTTTGTTAACTCCTTCTTCAGGACTTTTTCCCATTTTTCTACTGGGTTCTTTTTCTTTCTGAATTGAAAGAGCTCTTTATAAATTAATTAAGGAATTAGTCCTTTTATAGTTATATGTGTTGCAAATATATTTTCCTAGTTCTTAGGTTGTTTTTTTTTAGTTTGTTCATGGCATATTTTAAGGTTTATGTTGCCAGGTTTTTCAACCCCTTCTTTTTATAGATTCTAGATTTTGTGATGAGGGATGTAGGTGTCAAAGGCAGGCCACCCCAAGATGTGCCCTTGTGACATGTAGATTATTTCGAGTAAAAACAATCAAGGCCCAAAGACTCAGGAAGAAATTTGCCCTTCCCCCCAACTGCCTTAAAGAATTTAGATAGAGGACCTGCTCCAGGAAGAGAGCTTTCACCATAGATAATGATATTATAAATTAGGTGTGCTAGACAGGGAGGGATGTGGCTAAGTCTGTTAAAATGCCCAGGTCTCATTGTTTTTGTGAGGTCCAGCAAACATTTGTTTATCAAATATTTAGTCTTTCATATTCCTGTGAATTGCTTCCTTTTGCCTTTGAGTTCCCAGATTCCTACCCCTTCTCCTTGGTTCAGGATGACATGTGTACCTCATTCTCCGACTGTCTTTGGAATCTCATGTCTATGGCTTCCCAGGATGTATGTAATGAACCTTTGTTTTTTTCTCCTGTTAGTCTGTCTCATGTCAGTTTGATTCTTAGACCAGCTAAAAGAATCTTAAAGAATAGAGGAAAATTCTTCCCCAACACATGTAAAAGTTGCTTAATAAATTGAAGAAATAGTTAGAAATACCCAAGAATAATGGTATAGTTAATTCTCAATTAACCAGAAACATAATCTTTTTGAGTGATGTAGTGTATGGGAGGAAAAGCAAATTTCCTTCTACCCTTCTTGATTCTTGGCTGCCATAATAAAAGACAGGTTAACAAGGGAAAAACAGACACATTTAATAACATTGTTACCAGCAAACACTAGAACAGGGTTTTTGGTCCTTGTCATGCATTAAAAGAATTTAACACTGAGACTTAAGAGTACACAGCAAGCAGTGTGCTTTATTAGAGAAGTGAGGAAACAGAAACACCTTGCTAGGCTAAGTGATGGGCTGCCCAAGAGAGAGTTGGCCCTGAGAAGAGTCAGGGTGACTCCCATTATAGGAGTGAGATGTTTATTCATTAGTTATTAGGTGACCTAGCATGAGTAGGGAGGGTGTCAGCACACGTGCGGTTGGATTACACACATACATGTATGTGGCAATGGCATCTCATGGAGCATAGCATATAAATCTCCATTCAAGGGGAAATTTAGTATCATAATGAGGAAAAGGCAACTATCAGATACCAAATTTTCCTTATGCACACGTCTCAAGTTGTGTCTTGGTCCACTGATTATTCGACCACAAAGTCTCTAAACCTAGGACATGGTAGCTATAAAATTTGTTAAAGCAATAGGTTGACATGAAAAACAAAACCTATTGGAGTCTTACAGAGCCAGTGGTCCAAGTTACAAGACTACAAGACACAAGGCACTTTGTCAGGACGTAGATGTGTGGGGTAGGCCTGGTCTTCCCTATTTTTTCTTACCTATCTCAATGAGTGTACTTCCTGTCTCTCCATGTCACAGGAGGAGACACCCAGGAAAACAGTAAAATTGCCCAAAATGACCCAAACCACCTCCTTAAAGATTAGACAGATAAAAGACAAAAAACAGAAGAATGATGTTGGGTTTGGGGAGGCCAGTTATGGGAGGGTATCAAGAAAAACATAGTAAACAAGGATAAGGCTATTTATAAGTCCTGTGCCTTCTCTGCTAAGAAGTTTCTTATGATTTAGTCATTCTTCTCTTCCTTGTATGAAAAGTGAAACATCCTTACAAATGGAGATTTCCTTCATAAATGTAAATCTTCCTTACAAAAGGGTAACTTCTCTATTTTCAGAGCTTCTCCTATGTCTGCTGTTTCTTAAATAATCAGCTCAAAATAATCCCCATGCCAAAGAGACATATTTTGAGGTGGCATAATTTGCTACCCTTTAAGTTGACTTAATTGGTGGTTGACTGAGGGTCAAGAAGAGAGCATTTAGAAACTCTTTCTGAAATCTATTAACCACCTTGGTTAAGATTTTTTGTAAAGAGGAACATTATTTAATCTTTACCAAATAAAACAATTCAAGGTGTAAGAGACTCAGTGTCATCATTCTGAATCTTCTTATTGGTTGTTAGCCTAGATAAGTGGCTCTCAGCCATTGGACAACATTTCTGATTGTTACCATGGGGGTGGGGGAGTGGGGAGTGTCGCTACTGGCATATGGTGGCTGTGGTCAAGATGCTACTAAACATTCTACACACAGGACACCGCCAAACAAAGAATAACACCCTCAAAATGTCAGTGGTTGAGAAACCCTAGTTTAGATAGAGAAAAATAGGGCTGAAGGATCCCAAACCTAGAACAGAGGTAGTAAGCATTCGATAAACAGAGGTGAAAGGTGCTTGCTTATTCCTGAGTTTGATACGTTCTGATTTGCTTCGTTTCCCTGAAAGGGCTTGGCAGAATTGCTCCATTCATTGGAGAATTTTAATTAATTGATATTTTACTGTATTCATCTCCATGACTAGAGTTGTTTAACTGGGGCATTAGCCCAGTGTGGGATTGTTACCGACTCAATATGAGTTTACTTCTTGATGAGTTGAGATCAAAAACCTTCAGAGGTAGTTGTCACACAATTAATTTAAGAAAGTAAATTTTATTTAAAGCAAAGGAGGAGACCATGGGGAATCACTTCCAAACCATGGCTCCACAAGCAACAGAAAGCAAGTCTCTTTTATTGAGACAAGGAAATGAATACTAAAAAGGGTAGGTTTGTCATCACATGTAGAAGCGGGGGTAGGTTTGTGCAGGTGCAGTTTAGAAACCTGTTTCTCTGTACATCGCTGTGCCTAGGTTTGAGATGCAGCAACCCCCAGGCAGGGACTTTACCATGATAAGGAGGTAAAAGTAACTTGTGGGCACTTCCTGGCTTATCTGTGCAGGCATCACTTCTGCAGAATGGACCAAACTGGTTTAGAACAGTTAGTGACTGCATCTCCTCCTGGAACTTAACTGAAAAACAACTTTGAAAGACATCAAAATTGCTTTGGAAGCCATAGGATCTTGAAACAGAAATGGGTCAAAATGGAGAATTTTTTGCTGCTCAGGGCATTAGCCGGTAACCAGGATCCATGCCCACTGTCATGAACACTTTTATTTCCATTGTAGGGGCAAAAAAAATTTTCCCCCACCCTTCTAGGTTCTTGGTTGAGACCTCTCTGTAATAAAAAGATTAATAGGATGAAACCAGAAATTTAGTAACATGTAACTCTCCTGTATACATGGGAGTGACCCAAGAAAACTAACTCTCCAAAATGGCTGTCACCTTAAAAACCATTTCCAGCTAAAGACAAAAGCGGATGTTCGCAGGGAGGGAAGCCAGTTACAGTTCGCAGGGAGGCAAAGCCTAGTAAAAAAGGTCATGATTCTGAGGTAGGGCAGGGACATGGGACAAGATCATGATGAACTTTTCCTGCCTTTGATGAAAAATGCCAAGATACAAACAGTACAGTAAGAACAGAAGGTACTCCATCTTAAGGCTAAGATTCCATTTTAAAAAACCAGAGAGTTAGGAGGTAAGATTCCTAAAACACTTTATGAGGTTTCACCTAGCGCTCAGGGAGTGAACTCCCCAGATGCAGCTGCCCAGTAATAGTTATGAAGATTTAACTTCTTGCCTTCTCAGTGGATAACAATTTCTAGAGATTTATTAATCCTCCCCTTCCAGGTACAGCAAGGGAGATAACCTTACAGATAGAGATTTCCCTTAGAAATGTAAATATGTCTTACAAAAGGGTAACTTTTATTTGGTTTTCAGAGCTTTTCCTGTGTTTGCTGTTTCATAAAAATAATCACCCTAAATTAATCATCATGCCAAAGAGGCATATTTGGGGGTGGCAAATTCTGCTCATCTTCACCCTCTCTTATAAACAACTAGATTATTATCTCTAAGTCACTTAAATCTTATTTTTCCTTTCTGTTTCAATATCTAGAGCATTTAAAAATTCTAAAGAATGTCTACTTCCCCTGCATTTAATCTAGTGGGTGTAATAATTTTTCAAGGGGGAAAAAAGTGAAAACAATAGCTAACTTCCATGTTGACATTATATCACAACCATACCCTGTTCCTGCCTCCCAGTGTTTGTTAAAATGACATTGGCCCAATCACTCCTTCTGCTCAGTACTAACATCTCAAAAGTGAAATTTACGTCTCATACATGACCCCATCTCTCACCAACTATGATTCTGTTGCATCTATTTCTTCTTAAGATTTTCTTCTATTTTCATTTCCTACATATGGGGAGAGCTGTTCGGTGACTCCTAAATTTTCTTCTAGCTATCCAAATGTATCTTTCTGTTACTGTTTTTCAATTGCATGTTAGAGCAGGGGCAAGAACCCAGGAGAATGAACTCAACACGTAACATTTCAATATCATTTTCAGTATTTAATTATGTTTTGGCTTTTATTAATCCTTGTGTGTGTGTGTGTGTGTGTGTGTCTGTGTGTGCGCGGGAGAGAGAGAGAGAGAGAGAGAGAGAGAGAGAGAGAGAGAGAGAGAGTATGTCATCATTAGACATTCTTAAACTATACAAAAATGTTTGGCTTATGAGCTGTTTGATGGCAAGGGCTATGAATCCTAGAGGCTGTTTTGCCAAAAGATCATGAACTAAAAGCTCAGGGCTCCTCACAAGCATGGGCCTTCGTCCAGGGCTTCTGTTCTCCTCTAGGCACTCCAGGAGGGGGCAGCAGCCCCACAGCCCCAGCCACACACCAAGCATATGGCATGCTCTAGAATAGAGCTCATTTTCTGGGTCTGACTAGCTGTTGGCAACTTGTAGTATAGGTAGCAGAATATATAACCCCAGAATATGCCACTTTGGCATGTGAATTATTTTGAGCTGAAGGCAATCAAGACCCAGCAGATTCAAGAAAAAAAAACACTTACCTCTCCTTTAACTACCTAGAAGAATTTAGATAAGGGTTTGGCTTAGCACGAGTGCTATTACCAGGGTCAACTTTAATCTGAATGACCTATTGGTATGTCAGGGCAAATATCTAAATATCAAACATCTGCTTTTCTTACTGTCCTGTGAATTACTGTCCTCCCCTTTGAAGCCCCAGGCCCCTATCTCGTTTCTAGCTCAGGACTGTATAAAAGCCTCAATTGCACAAGTTGTCCTTGGGTCTCATATTTTTATGGGGTTCTTGTACATATGAAATGAAATGTGTTTCCACCTGTTAATCTTTCTTATGTCTGTTTAATCAATAGACCAGTGAAGAACAAAGAAAGGCAGAGGAAAATTTTTTCCTCCCCAACAGGATCACAGTCACCTTCTTTTAAGTTCTCCTCTCCCAAGACCTACACTCCCCAGAATCTCTTTCCCAACATGGGCCTGGGTTTGAATTCGTCAGTGGGAGGAACTTGTGTGAAACTTGAAGGTGGTGGTGAGGAGAGGCCATCATTCTCGGGAGGTCTCCGTGGGTGGGCACTGCAGCTTCTTATACTTCTCAGGGAATACAAATTTCATGCTGCTGACTGTGAGTTGGTAGAAGCCAAGAGAAGTCGGAGAAACTCAGGAGTTGTAGCAGTTTTCTGGTGAAATTTGTGAGCCATTTGCTTTGGAGTTAGATTGTAGTCTTCTTGCCTTTGTTTCTCTGGCTCTTCCCACGATGGGTGCACCCTAATTCCTATATGAAATTGCTTCATTCCTGTAACACTTTGTTTTAATTCAGTCTTCTTAACCAAATCCAGCATTGGTTTCAGTAGTAGGATGTTGCCTACTGTATGTGGCACTGGCTTTGGGTCCAGGCAGTTAACTGCAAAGAAATATTACAGGAAACTGGAGAAATGGTAACTCATGTTATGCAGCAGAGAAACATTTGATAAAACTTTGATAATATCTTGCCTATTATAACATGGAAGAAAAATGTACCTAATGTGCTCCTTGGGCAAGATTTCAAGGTGGAATACTGCGGGCAAGAACTGGTTGTAACAGCTACATTTGATAAAGTGCTACAAGAAAGAGATGAACTCAGAAAAGAACTGGCTTTTTTGCAAGCAGAACTGAGGGGAACTATAAAGAAACCAAAAGTTCTGGAACATGCAAGGTTAAAAAATGGAACTTAAAAAAATAAATCTCTAAATAGTAAAAGATAAAATTGATAAATCCTTTGAGTTAGGCTTACAAGACTCTACCTCAAGGTAATAACAAAATCAAAGGTGTAATCATCATACCCTCCATTAAGACTTCTGAAATGCCCTTTCAGCAAGACAGAGTGCCTCCAGAAAGGAGACTAAGGGCATGGTCTTATGACAACCTGATATGCCCAAAATATCTGAAATTAGGGAAAGATGCATGTTTCCAGGAAAATTTAGAGTTGACTGGAATTGAACAAAAACTGACAATGACACTTTGAGAGAACTCTGCTGCTATATGTATCACTAGCCTAAAAGAGACTGTGGTTGGTTGTACAAGAAGTGAAGAGACTCTTGGGGAAGTTCCACATCTGGATGATGGTATCGCAGCTCGGCAGACTCAGTCAAGCAAAGCTGGTGGAAATTCTTTAAAGATAACCATTTGAAGTTTTTGGAAATGGTTCACACAATCAATGATGAAACATTTATTGAAGGAAATCTACTGAAACTTGGTAAAAACAAGGACAGTGTGTGATGTTTGAGTAGACTGGTGAGCTATGTGGAGTGCTATGCCTGGAGAGCAGAACCAGAGCCTGATCTAACATATCTTATCTGTAGAGTTAAGAGAACTTGCAGAAATTGCCCAAAAGGATTTCAAAATTTCTATGAACAAGCAATTGCTATATCCCTACCATTCTTCTGCTTTTTGAATGGCAGTGTTTATTGCAGTTACCTTCCTCCCCATGATGGATGTTCAGGGGCAGATAACTTGCATGTTAATCTCCGGATCAAGCAGAACTGCAGCTGGTCTTGATGTATCTCATGAGATTATGGACTTATTGTAATGATTGGATTAGACTTTTGAAGTATCTTGGTGAGAAGGTGCATATTTTTCCTGCTGGATAAGAATGAATAATTTGTTACCAAGAGTGAGAACTCTGGTAGAGCATGTTTGTGTTTGTGATTCTTGTTTCCCTCCTTGCCTTTGCCATGGTTTCTCCTTGGACAGAGTTTTTCTTTCTTCTCAATTGATTTTTGACTGTCTTCACTAATGGTATGTTAAAGAATATAAGGTATGACACATTCAACTTAAGTTTTTAAATGGGCTTGCATGTTTTGGCTAGCCCTCTTTCACTTCTGCCTGAAACATAAGATAGCCACTAGTCCCAGAATGAGATACATCTAGTCTAAATCTAGAGCCATGATAATCCCAATTCCCTTGTAGACACATGAGTGAAAAAGTATAAATACTTGAATTTTAGCAATTCATATTTTTTGGGATGTTTTATAACATTACTGAGTCCTGATAGTGGTTCTGGGGCAGCAATAACCACATTTGCTTAGGCCCAGGTAGGTCTCACTGCACATCCAGACCCTATCTTTGACACCAAGGAGAAATTGCTGAACAGGAGGTTGCTCCACCCACTCCTCAGGCACGTGTATGGGAACCAGAGGTGGGGTGGAGCAGGACCAGTTGCTTCAGTACTGGCCCGTGGGGGCCATGACCAGCATAGCCGAAGGACTGTCCTTTCTGAGGGATAGGAACTACTATCTAACCTGTGGAGAAAGTTATACAAGTGGCATTTCCATAAACAAAGTGTAAAACAATAGGGAAAAAGATCTTTCCTTAACTGGAAATAACAACAAAAAAATTTTCATCAACCCGAAGAAGAAAAACTGAGTTACCTACTCAATTCTCCATAGAAAGTTTTACAGAATCATCATATGAAGAGGTTTTCAAAGCATATGTAACCTAAAGTTTGGAAAAGATAGGGGTATATCAGGCAGTTAACTAATAGTAAAGCATGATGCTAATTTTGCAATGTTCTGGTATTTGTCAGCTTTTAACACTTGTAGTTTGATGTAATCTCCATTTGCACTCTAAAAAATTCTCCTTTGCATGTAACTTTGTTTTTTAAGCTTGAAAGGGAAGCACCCCTATTTAGTGATCAGGAGAAGGCCTGGAGCTGCCAGAATTCCACCAGGCGACTACACATGAGGCTGACCCCAGGGATGGCAGGGCAGCAGGGCGGAGAGCTCCCAGGGCCTCGGCCTCATGGCTGGAGTTGCAGAACAGGTCACACGTGAAGTTTTACTGGCCCTGGAGTTCTCAGATTTTGAGTCAACAGGTTCTTTTTATGATTGAAGCTAATGTGAGCTTTTCTTCTTCTTTTTTGTCACGTGTAATGCAAAGTGTCCAAACGGGAACAATAGCGCACAATGCATGGAACACGCAGTTCTCTGAAATACCATTCATTCTTTCCATTCCTTTTGGGTCTTGTTGGGTCCTGCTTCAGACCGTCATTTCTATCTAAATTATTAAAATAGTATTCCTGGTGCTGAAGCTCATTTTCTAAGCCCTGATTTCCATACTATAAAGCGGGGGTAGCAGGGACACTCGCCTCACTCATACGGTTCTTGTGATGATTACGTACGATTAGTCACGTAAAGCACGTAGCACGTTCTTTCCCAAAGAGCAAATGCTCAGAAGCTTTTCCCCTCTCAAGTTTCTTCCCTATTTGCTCAAATGCCTTATTTGCTTCACATTGGATCATGTCTGTTTTCTTTAAGGAATTCTCTCGTTATTGAGGCAAGCTGACCTTCCTTATCATGACTTTCAAGGTCCTGTATCCTAAAGCCCCAAGCCACTCTCTGCCTGCATACATTGTGTGAGCTATTATTTGTTGTTTCTGGAACAAACTGGGCACCTTCATCTCTTTAATCATGGTGTCTCTCAAAATGGGCACTTTCTATTCTTTTTTTGGCTTCTCAAAACTCTTTAGCACATACGCTGCTAAAGATGTGCTCTGAGATCTCCATACCTAATTTCTACTTCACCTGCGGTACCACTGCACTGCATTTGCACTTCTGTCCCAGGACTTACTTTATTTTGCCTCATTTTATAGATGATAATTTACAGGATGTCTCCCTATTAGGTTGTAGGCTTCTTCAGGGCAGAAAATGCTTCTATTTCTCCTACATGTTTCCCACAAGACTTTGCATAGTGCAAGGAGTCCAGCTTGGCATGACCCACTCAGGACATCGGCCCTTTCAGGTCCTCCTACAAAGGTATGTCCTGATTCCCACCACTTAGTAGTCTTATGTTCTGAACCATTTGCCACCACTTGCTTAGGTCCCTTCCTGGTCTCATCTTTTGGGATATCAACTTCTTTTTTTCCCTCATCCTCATCTCACTCTTTGGATAACATTACTTTTTTATCCAGTAAATACTTATCAGGTACTTTCCAGGTGCTGGAACTGCAGAGAGGAGCAGGCAGACTAGCCTCTGCCTACATGGAGTGCTTATCCTGGTTGGGGTGGGGTGTTGGGAGTGGAAACAAACAACAAACAAGGAAACACATAAACAAGAATATTTCAGAGTATGACAAGCTAGGGGGGAAATAAATCAGGAAGAGGAGATGGAGAACATCACCGTTGGATGGTTAGGAGTTGAGTGGTGACTAAGGCATTTGTCTCCAGATGGCTTCTCATGTGGGGTGCACTAGCATCGCCTTGGGTGATGCCCTTCTGTGCCTCTCTCTTGGCACCTTACCCAGTGATGTGACCCACTGTGTGTGGGGCCACAGAAATGCTTATACACTTGAAGTGGACGCATCCAGTTGAAGTGGTTGGCATTTGGCTGGGAGCTGGATAAAGTCTCTAAAGGCTACAACACTGAGGACACGTGATATGCTAGACTTTCTCTTTCCTTGTGATTTTTCCACAATGCCATGCAAAAAAAAAGAGGAAGGAATAGAAACTTAAAATTTTATCAATGAGAAGACAGAAGACTTAACATGTCCTCTCCTGCTGTATTTCTAGATTTGGTAATGATCTCAATGATTTGTAAATGGCGTTTCCAGCTTCTTACCTTCTCCTGTGCTCCTTATCTTTCCTCTGTTTCAGCTGGCATGTTTTTTGTTTTTATTTTTTGAATCACTGGGATTTCAGAATCAGTTTCTAATTAATAATTGTTCATGAAATTATAAGGCATTTTAACACAAATTATTCACACAAGTTACACGTATTCATTTGCTTGAGTTTCTAGGACTTTATTTTTGCATCATGTCTAGTGTCTGCTTTGAGATATTTTTGAGAGTAATTCTCTAAATAAGATTTGGGTTTCAGCACAAAATGTAGATATATGATTAATGGAAGTTTAAAAATATGTTTTTGCAAATTGCTTGCCTCCCCACTTTACTAATTTGTCATCTGTGCTAAGTGGATGTGGAGACAATTTAATGAATACAATTTACCACAGACTTTAGCAAAAAATAAATATGATTCTGGAGCACCAGAAATTTTAGCATCTCAGAAATGAAAAGGACACTGAAAGGTCATCTGGTTTGTCCTTCTTCATTTGAACAGGTTTGCACTTCTCATTACAGCTGGGGGAGAATCTGTCCTCATTCTGAAGCCATCCTGGGAAGAAGGCTCACTGGCTCTCTCGTTATCACTAATGTGAAACATTCATCACTTGTGGAAAATTCAAATGAAGGTCATCTAATTTCCTCTTACGGGAGTTTATTCCCATTTCCTGTAAATGAGTCTTCAGTGACGACCACATGACGTTTCTGTTAACCGACCACTTTAGAGAAATGGGATTGAAAGGAGTAGTGCATATATAGCTCTAGGAACAGGGTCTGGCACATAAAAGGCTTTGCAAGTATCTTAGCTGTAATAATAAGGACAATGATCATCATTGTAGAGCTCTGTCAGTTGATAATGGAATGTCAGATAATTTTGGGATTAGCAGCCCCAACTGCTGGTGGTGGTTGATTGGGTGCTGTGTCCTGAGCCTACAGCCTGGCTCAGCGGAAGGAATGCATGATTAATGTTTGACATGGCTGAGGGCAGGGGCGTTGAAGGAATGCTGTCCTTGCACCTGCATTTTGTCATCCCTGTGCTGAGGACTGCAAGCTCTTTGGGGGTAGGGAACCCATCTTAATAGTTTTGGGTCCCTAGTACTTAGCACAGTGCCTAGTACAGAAAGACACAGTATATATTGAATACTTAAATGTTGACTATTAGGAAAATTCCTCAACAAAATATGTGATCATAGCAATGTTATTTCTGTCTTCCAGTGTGTTATTATTTAAAATAATTTGTCCTTGAATATATCACTGTTTCTCTGGTCAGCCCTCTATCATCTTTCCCATTTTCTTGTATTTGGTCACTGTGAGGTCACTGTGACTCTCCTCTGAAGGTGCTTTTAAGTTCATCTAGGCTATTTGTGAGTTGTGGAGACCAGCATTAAGCCCTGTGTCTTGTTACAACCTTGAGCACTGTGATGAGTTCTGATGCTTCATGCTTGGGGCTGATGCTTCCTGGCATCGTATTGGAGGAATGGTAAAGTTCAGGCTCATGAGAGGGGGCACAGTGTTTCAGCCAACAGGCAGAGACGTCCATGCAAAGTTTTGTCCTGATCAGCGTTGCTGACCACTTTGCAAATCAAGCTCTAAAGTTTTTGCTCAAGGACCTTACAATCTTTAGCTCTTGGAAGCCTGTCGGGAGTCATAAGGGCTGAGAATTGTAAACCTTAGGGCTGGAATAAGGAATGTGCTCAGTTCTGGCCTCAGCATGGTCTCTTTTACTGTGCCTGAGTCACACTCTTAAACCCACCTGTTCATGTGAGGTTGAATATGGGAAAAGGTGAAGAAGGGGGGAAAAAATCTTCCTTTTGTTCTCTTAGGGTAGATGTCATGCTATTATTCCCCTCCCACCTCCTTCTTTTTTGTGTGTGGCCCAAATTGTGCACTGTAAGATTTATTTTCTGGGACTGAGGATGGAGGATGAACATGGTGTGGTGAAGCAGAAAGAAGGAACCACATCAAAGGGGTGGGAATTTTGCATTCAGCCAGGTCAAGACGGTAAAGAGTTGAGGCTGCTTTTATTCCATTTCCCTTGGGTTAGATGGAATACTAAGGTAAGGAATGGGGGACTCCTCCCCTGAGTTCCCCTGATTATTTTCTCTCTTAGTTTGTGTCTCCTGAATGTTTAGGAAAGGAAGGTTCAGAAAATGAGTGTGGTAGATAGAACTGAGAAGTTTATGTGGGAGATTTATATCTCCTTCTGTGGTTACACTACTCTTACCATGGGGCTGCTGGCCCTCTGGGATGACTGGAGAATCCTGTAGACACTTTGACTGGAATGGCTGCTCCTGGCTGGTGGTGTGGCTAAGCCTGAAGGGTGTGGGTACAGCAGACTTTTGGGAATCCTTACTTCTTCATCTATGGGTTTAGACTTTGAACATTAGCCCAGAGCAGAAAGGCTCTTGCAGACTGAATGAGCGCTGAGCACTTTGCTCCTTGTCTAATTCTCAGATTCCAGCACTGAATTTCTATACATCACCAGCCCCAAACTCTATGTCCATAAAAATGCATCCTTTCTGTGTTTCCTCCTTTTTTTTAAAATTAAGGTATCATTGATATACAATCTTATGCTCAGGTTTCACATGAACAACATTGTGGTTACTACATCCTCCCCTGTTATTAAGTCCCCACCACATACCCCATTACAGTCACTGTCCATCAGCATAGTAAGATGCTATAGGGTCACTACTTGTCTTCTCTGTGCTATACTTCCTTCCTTGTGCCCCCCCTATATTATGTGAACTAATCATAATACCCCTTAATCTCCTTATCCCTCCCTTCCCATCCACCCTTCCCAACCCCTTTCCCTTTGGTAACTGCTAGTCCATTCTTGGGTTCTGTGAGTCTGCTGTTGTTTTGTTTCTTCAGTTTTTGCTTTGTTGTTATACTCCACAGATGACTGAAATCATTTGGTTCTTGTCTTTCTCTGCCTGGCTTATTTCACTGAACATAATACCCTTTAACTCCATCCATGTTGTTGCAAATGGTAGGATCTGTTTTCTTCTTATGGCTGAATAATATCCCATTGTGTATATGTACCACACCTTCTTTATCCTGTCATCTACTGATGGACACTGAGGTTGCTTCCATATCTTGGCTATTGTAAATAGTGCTGCAATAAACATAGGCGTTTCCTCCTTTTTTAAATGAAATAAACACACAGGGCCTTCCTCCTTTAGGAAGATGCATGGTGGTATCTGAGCTAGGAGGGCAGAGGGAGCGAACTGTTATGCAAACTAAGGCCAGCACTCTGTAATCCTATCTGTGTTGGACCACAGATACACTGGCAATATTTTACTTAATACTTATAGTCACCTCTTTCTCAGGCAAGTGTCCTTGGCATTAAGAGCAGGGAAATGTTGCTATGAACTGCAATTTCTCAGAAGGTATCATCCTGGAAACATTTAGACTATTAAGCAAAGGCCTTTAAGGTAAAGGCTCTAATGCACAATCCCAGCACTCTATTAATAAACAAAATGAGGACATTTTCTGTGATGGAAAGACAGCATAGCAAACCAAGAGCCAGTACTAGTCTAAGTGGTCAAGTGTTCAAACTCCATAGCCAGATGCTGAGTTCAATTCCTGGCTTTGCTAGCTAAGTGACCTTGGGCAAGTGGCTTAACTTCTCTGTGCCTTGATTACCTTTTCTGTAATATGGGGATGACAATAATTTTGTTATTAGGAGTATTAAGTGAGCAAGTAACTATAAGAGTTTGTTAAATAAATAAGCCTCTATCCTTGCTATCTGTTACTCTCTTGCCTTGGAGAGCCTGGCTCAATTAACAGTCATATCATTTGCCTCATTGATCAGGCAGGACTGGATATATAATTTGTGGGTCTTAATGCAAAATGAAAATACAGGTTCCTTGCTCAAAATTGTTAGAAAGATCAGGATGGCAACAGCAGGACATTAAATTAAGTGTGCGGCTCCTCAAGGTTTCTGTACTTCTAGGAACTCCTCAGAGCTGGCACAGGTCTACCTATGAAGCTGGCCTTGGGACCAGGAGAGAAGACTTCATTTACTCAACAAGGAGTGTCCTGAATTGGGTTTAGGAAATTCAGTGGGAGACTCTTTCAAAATTCTATGATGAACTCATCCAAGAGTTCTACAAGGTGGTTTGCATTGAATTAAACAAAATATATTAGCCAAGAAAATACATCTGTAGGTTGTCTAAAAGGATTCATTTGAAAAGGACAGTACTTTGAACAGCAATGCATGCAACTTAAATTGGTTTTCAGACTTAGCAGTTTTATCCTGCATTTCCTCCAAAAACTACCTGCCTCATCAGCCAGTAATGAGGTGTCAAGAAACCATGGATTGTTGGGTGGTGGACATGTATGCCATGCTTAAGGTAAAGTGACTTCTCATGAGGAGAACTGAAATGACACAGATGACTCATTTACACATTTATTTTCTATCTTGCTTATTTTACCAGACTGAAATGGAGAACAAGGCCAGCAATTTTATAGACATTTTGACATAAAGTAAACAAGTATTTTGATGTTGAACAATTGTACAGACTACTACATGCATTTAAATATGCTGATTGGTGCAGAAATATCGAGTTGGTCAGCAAAACTATTAATACAAAATCACATTTTCTTTTTATGGAGTTAAAATGCAGCAGATATGGGGACATTGATACAAACACCATTAAATGGGAGAGAAAGGCATCTTATTAATGGTGCAGGATGGACAGCTGAACAAACACGAGTATGCTGAATTGTATCTTCTTTACAAAACTGAAATAAAAACATTTTGTTTGCAACTCTAGTGAAATAAACATGCTGAGGCAGATGAATGAGACTAGACAAGACTCTGCACTTATGCATAAGCTTTACCTTTTATTGAGAGTTTCTATTGAGAGTTTGTATCTTTCAATGTAGTATAAGATGAAATACTAATGCTATTATGTGGACAGGACAGGATAACCCAACTGGTAGATCTTAAAAAAATAAAATACTGATTGTGCTTCTTTTCCCCTGCAGCATTCAGAGCATTTATAGTAGTGTGAAAACCCTCTACAAAGCTGAAATTAATATAAGTGAATGATGCTTCATGCGACTGTACCTACAAATCTAACACCATGTGTAACTTAGAAATATGAAATTGTGTTAGTTAATGTACTGAGCACTTTTATGAACTATTAATTTAACTTTTAATTTTTTATACTCTGTATTTCTTAGGCTTTAAAAATAATTTTGAGTGTTGGTAATCTGGGAGATGCTAGAGACTTAATAGAAACTATTAAAATCTCCACAACTTGAGAAAGGAAGAAGAGATTGTATGTATCGACCTATTTTATAGGGAAATTACCCATGATTATTCCCAGCAAGGCTTTTTATGTTCTGTAGTTTCACCCTACGTTTTCTTAAAATTACCTTGTAAATCTTCACAGAGCTGTCTTGAGTTTAACAATAAGATTATAATTCTGACATTAAACATTGAATTAATGAGTTTTGGGAGTAAGACATATTTATTCTTAATGATATATGACTCTAGTTAATCAAAAGAGCAGTGGCTAATTCAGGCTCCCTCTCCTGGTTCTGAATACACTCATGTCTACACGCACACAATATAAGCACAGGTGGCCTTCCCAAAACCCAATCAGCTTTTCAAGAAATATGCTTCAATTTCCCCCATTAACTCATTTGGAGATTTGCCTTCTCTATTAGCTTCTCCTTTTTTTCCCTTTCCTTTCTCCTCCATTTTCTCGACTTCTCTTCTCCACCCCCTCCGCCCCCAAAATACTGGCCTTTGAAAGTCTCTATATGTTGATTTTTGAGGATATCCAAGTTTAGTTTTTGGAGACCAAAATGAAAATAATGTATACTCTTGACTACTGGACATCACTAGATGGGGCACTTTTGAGGAATGTACATCCTTTGCGTAGTGAAAAGAGTAATGTCAGGCAAGAATTCACCACAACATCCTTCTTTTATTTTGCACGTAACAGTGGTGCAAAGAACCATGTAAGGCAGGTCTACATAGACAAAGGAAAATGGTCTAAGCAATTATCTGAGAAAATTAGTAGCTATTTCTCTTTAGCTTGTTAGTAGGCAACACTTTTTAAACTGAATTACTGGATGTATTTAGACTATGTAGGTATGATGTAGAGATTTTTATTACAAGCCTGAAAAGACAGTTAAAAAATACTACTTCAGTATTTATGGTGAAGAATGCACAGATCGAAACGATTCAAACAGTGAGCCATTTTAACTAAAGGCGTAATTGCACTGTGTCAGTCCTTTGTTGGGCTAGATGTTGAGTAAGCAGTTTACAGTCACATTTGTACCAGGATCTATACACATGACACTGTAACATAATGTGTTGACATAATAAGATGAGACAATCACACTGGCAGTTTTTGAACGCAGCAGACATGGACAGTCAATGTTGAGTTTTTACATAAGCTATGTAGAGACAGTTAATAAATACAGCTAGTGAGTTGGTTGAGCAGCAGAATGCTTTATTTGAATACTATTTAGTAAGCTAGGAACTTTATTTTTTGAGAAAATAGGAATACAGTATTTGTTAGGCTATAACTAAATATTAAGATCTAAACTGTCATGCAAATATGCTGTAGAGCATGGATTACTTTTTTAAGCATCATAAGTTGATTGAAATCCCAAACTAAGTTATGGGTTATACTAAAGCTTTCATAAAATTACTAAGCAAAACAAAACCCTTATTAAAATCAGTCTTATTTTAGTTGATCAATCATGGATACTGGATACTCTGAAAGTGAAATTTCAGTGTATCTTGGAAATCCCTTTGCAGATTCAATGGCAGATCTTCCCAAAGTCAAGCTGTCTTTAATATTGGTCAGTCAGTCTGTCTGTTAGCTGTGCCCTCCTGGTTCCAAAGTGACCGTCTTGATTTGGGTGGAGTAGCTGTATTGAGATACTATAAGGTCTCTACTGTGTGCCACATTCTATGTAGTCCTCAGTCATCACCCAGGAAAAAAGGGCTCTGTCTAAAATTGTATGACCTGGCATTTTAAATAAATTAAGATAGAAAATGACCCTCCTCCTCTGTCCCCTCCTTGGTGAATAACACTTTAACATTAAAAAAATAAAATAAAACGAAAATCTCTGGTGAAACCTGATGACAATCTACACTAGATTGGAAAAACAAAACTTAATGAATTTTTGTAACACTGAAAGTTTTTATTCTCATTGATAGTTTATTCTTGTGAATAGAGAATTTTGGTAAATCTGGATCCAAATTTGGTTATGAATTACTTTATGAAATATATCCTTAGGTTTACAAATATTTGAACCATAAAGATAGAACAGTATGTTGAATATTCACATAATGACAGAGTATGTTTAATTCTATGGTAATAAGGGTTAAAGACTCTTCAAATAGATAACATAGTTGAAGTCTTAGTAATTGTAGGAAGCTTATTTTTCTCTAGAAGAAATTGATATTTGTCTATTAAAAATAAAAAACGTAAGATTGTTGGGTTAAAAAAAAAGAACTGCATCACCTATGTTTTCATAGCATGTTATTTGTCTAAATTATGTTAATCTCTCTTTAAAGCCACATGAAGTGGAGATATATACATACATATGTGTATATATATATGTATGTGTATATATATATATATATGTATTTATGTAATTTAGCAAATCAAATGCTCTGTATTTTAAGGTAACAGTGAGTGAAAACTTATATTTATACTCACACACAATTTAAAATTTTGACTGTTTAGGATGCCACAGGAGAATTTTAGCAGACTAAGTAGTTAGCATACAAGTGTGCATTAAATGACTTCTTTTTGGAATACTTTTAGAAAGAAAACAAATACCTCTTGTTTGTTAGGTATTGTGCTAGGTGCTTTATACTATATGCTACCTCATTTAATTTATGAGTTTTAAAAAACTCATATTTATAGTAAAATGAGAAATATTAATTTCACATGACCACCTAAAGGTATTTTTATACAAAAGAACTTAAAAAAAATCCTAATCCATATACTAATTATTTCTAATTGGATGTACAGCAAAGTTCAGTTTTTCAATATGGCTTCTCTCCATCCCTAAATCATTTGCTAAAGTTTGGTTTAAATTGCTACTACAGTTTTGGCCAAAAATCATATAAAAACTACCAGAGTAATATCAGTTTTCCCTGATTGATATCTTTGTTGCCATTGAAAATGATGAAAAGGGTAATATTGGTATTTTCCTTTTTGTATGCTGCCCTGAAAACAGACACACTAATCAGTTACACACACAAAGTTAGTGGAAAGTTTGCATCCAAAATGATATCTTGGGATAAATTAGTGAGTCAGGCACCATCTTTCTCATCAACCTGCTTATGTACCTTTGAAGTTCAAGAACTTAATAGATGCTTTAAAAAATTAAAAAATTATCGTTCTTTGTTAATAACAGGACAACACATGTCACCGCTTTGTTGGTCTAATCATATTGTTATTGTGTAGACACAATCTCTTCGCCCTCGGGCTTCTCTGAGTTTTCTGACTGCCCGGACAGCCTCCTGTTACTCCTGGCTTAGGGTTCCAAGTTGCTATTACTAAGAGCTCATTTGGTCCTGCCCTTGATTTGACACTGAAGTGCTGCAATCACGCAGAACCTAGGGAAGGGTTGTTGTTGGGGACTGCAGACAGGAGAGCAAAGAAAAATTGGGATGAGCAGGGTCTGATATTTGATCAAAAGAATCTGTTTCTAAACTAAGATAGTGAAACTTGAAAAAAAGGTGGAAGGGAGTGAAAAGGTGGCGTCACTTCCACAAATAGTTCCCATTGTATCCCAGAGCAGAGTAGGTAATGTTAATAAGTTGTTCAACAAGTTTCCATTTAAGTATGATCCCCCATTTTCTGTCACTTCTTCAAAGAGCAAGCCAGCAAATGCACTAGCGACAATATAAAGCAATATAAAAAAAAAGCTTTTAGATTGAGAGCAAGGTGCTAAGAGCAGACATTGTCATTATGCAGTCAAATACTACTTCAGTGTGCTAATGGTACCTTACATTTGCTTAATAAACCTTTTTAATATATTTACTATTGAATTTTTAATGGCTTAATATCGTACCTCTTTAAAATTGCATAAGTTTGAAACTTGGCTATTGTATGACAAGCCTAGTGTTTTGTACATTGCAGGTTTTTCTTCTTTCTTTTTCTTCAGCTTTGAACTAATTAGAAAGATTTTGCCAATTCTCTAGTGAGATTTTCACAGTATATACATATTTGTTAATTCTGGCAATAGCATTTTGTTGGATAAATAATTTGGGTAATATTAACACATGTTACTTTCTGTATCCATTTTCTTTACAAAAATCCTCCTAGTTTCATTTAAACATTATGATTTGAGTATAATTTGCAGGTTAATGTTAATAAGACACACTCACCAGTTATACACACATATCTTAACCTACATGGTGCAAGTAAGAGTGTTAGAAACATCTTGGTTTAAAAAGGGCAGAAATCTAGCTGTAATAGAATTTCTGGCCAGCACCCACAGATATCTTCTGTGAGTTTAGAAACCATCTGCTTTATTCACCAGGGTCAACTTGGGCATTTCAGGTTCTGTTTGTAATCTGCAGGTAAAACGGAGACCATGGGTTTTGAAGTTAATCAAGCCAACAGTTTTGTATCCACAGGCCCATAATTCTTAAAGAAAAAAAAATCACCATTTTGAATTGTCTTTTAGCTTTCCACTGGTAGTAGAAAGATCAAAGTTGAGCTTACTGCGTGGCCAGACAAGGGCACTGCTAACTGTCTAGCTAAACTTGTGCTTTTGTTTTAATTTGGAGGCAGCAGATAGGAATTTTTTGAAAGTGCTGTGCAGAGAATAGCAGTAGTTTTATCAGGTATTTGGGGAGAAGAAAAAGAAAACTGAGAAATGATCACTGAAAACAATGTCTGGAATGTTGCTGTGATTTTGGCTACATGCACACACAATGAAAGGTGGAAAATGGTAGAGAACTTTCTTTTAAGTCCATGTAACTATATCCTTTCTAGGCAAATAGACTTCCACCTCCTCTCAGACTGACCACTAGAAGGCACTCAATATGAATAAAAAGCAGGATGGCAGGCCCACGGCATCCTTTCTGAACCTGTGCCACCAAACTGTTCTGTATCTGTTTCCCTCTTGATTTTGAGTCTATTTTTATTGTTTGGTATGCCATCTCAAATCCTTTTTAGGCTGAAATAGAGCAAAAATAACTAGGAAAAAAAACTCTTCATCCATATCGTTTGCCAGCATTGCCAACAGAGGTTGGGAGATGAACTCCATTGCTCAGACTGGCATTAAGTTTTCATCTGATCAGCAGGTTGTGATGGCTTCTATCACGGCATACAGGCTAGGATTAAAAAAAATTAAATAAAGCAGTCATGGGAGTATAAGGACAATTATTTCAACATCATATTTTCTTTGGTGGAAGACGGAAATATCTACATTGAAATAAATTGTCACTGGATTTCAGACAGCTGATACAATTTGAGCATGGATGTTTAGCTTATGAAGTGGTCATTCAGATTCTAGATTGAAGGATGAAAATAAATAACAAGTCTGTGGGAACATTAAAGTGGATTATAGAAATTCTCGTACAACAAACTCAAACATATTGCCAAACTATTTACAGCTCACCCTGTGGAATTGGATTTCACT
The DNA here is from genome assembly GCF_030020395.1 of Manis pentadactyla. Taxonomy (NCBI): domain Eukaryota; kingdom Metazoa; phylum Chordata; class Mammalia; order Pholidota; family Manidae; genus Manis; species Manis pentadactyla. The sequence continues at coordinate 64,418,938 of NC_080021.1, forward strand.
TGGGCATATAATCTCTTTAAATATGAAAACTCTGTTAGATTGCAAAATTGAGGGAATGAACTATGCATAAATTAATTTCTAGCACATGGCAGACAATAAGTGTTTATTGAATGAAATATTTTATTACAGCAATCTGGAAGTATCTGTTAGATGAAAAGAAATAATTTCTTCTGGAGGGAAATTAAAGTTGGATTTATAGTCTAAATTGTAAATTTCATGTCAATAATAAGTCTAAATTTGATGTAGGTATATACATGTACCCAATATAAACTTCCCTTTAATACTCATATATTTCTTGATCTTCCATCCTTTTTAAAAATAATTGTATCTTTTGTTGGCCTTATTTATAAAGAGAATTCCCCTGCTTCCCTTTATTTATATATATATTTAGAGGTTAAAACCCTTTTAGACTTAATAAGGAATAGCTTATGTATTAGTAGTAATGGCAATTAAGGATTTATGCAATTAAGTCAGGCTGTTTTAAGAAGACAAGTAGAAGACTTGGTTATTGAAACCACTAAGGTAGCATTAAATTACAATAAATACTAACTTCAGAAATGTAGAATATTCACCAAGATTTTGGAATTGGAACCTTTACTCTTTCTTATGACGGATGGGCCTATGAAAGTTTCAACTTTTTAACCTAAATTTGTAGTCCTCTTTCCTTTTTTTTTTAGTTATTTTGGGTGAGACAGCAGCAGTGGAAAAATACCCAATATATCTTCAAATTCACATGGACTTAGTGAATAAATCTCTTGAGTTGAGCTAAATAATCTTTGAATATTAACTTTTAAATATTCAATATTTAAATATTGAATTTTCATTTTAGAAATTCAGAAGACTAAACATAAAATAGAGATAACATTGCTAAAATGTTGCTTATAGTTAACAGGAAGTAAGAAAACCCATTGAAATGTTTTGTTTTTAAACACATAGCCATCAATACTATTAAAATGTACAATTTGTTATGGGCTTTTTCATTGTTGTTGAATTTTGCTCTATTAACTACTGATAGACTATTGGTAGCTATTTTGACAAGCAAATATTAATTGAAAAATGATTTTTTAATTTTTCAGATAAGGAAAGACAACCCATAACCTCATTCAATCAGATTAACAATTTTCTATCTCAAGTGTAAATCTAAGTTATGATTCAAATAACTGTGCATCAGACTTCCATTTATACCACCCACCTATTTCTTAGGAAAAAGTTCACTGGAAAAGCATTTCACTTGTTCTTGTTATATGCTTTCTTGGCTTGATAACAGTTATTTTTCTATACTCTCTTAGAAGAGACATTTTCCAGGAATCCAAATGATCCTCAGCCTGGTTTTAAATGGGCCAGGCAGGAAGCCCTGTGAGGCTGGGGGTTGTTCCCTAGCACCACACACAATGCCTTCTATGGATTTTGAGATGTACTTACCTAGTATTTAGGGCTATAATACCTAGTATTCAGTAATATAGGGTTGCTCACCTAGGATTTGCTGAATGAGTGGACAATGAAATAACCAAACTCAATTAGACAGTATTTTAAAACTTACATTAGAAGTAGTTCTAAAGTTCTCCTTGTTTATATATAAGAAAACCAAGAGGTTTCCTTCAGCCCTCTGCCTAACGTGCATGTCGTGTTACACCATTAGCTATTAATTCTTTTCTTTAACCTGGGGATCTGTATCTTATGACTAGAATTCTAAACAGACAAACATATGTTCTAAAGATGGTCAATGTCATTTATTTTCGGTCATTACTATCTGGCATGATCCATTGCTGCTTTAAGCAAACTATATGACTAACTATATAAATGTACCTCCAGTTTCATTTACATATGTTTGGATATTAATACAAACCCCTCGCCCCCCCCCACCATACTAAACATACTGAGATATATTGGAATGATGGACTTGAAGCCAGATGACATGGATGAGGCCAGGTTCTACTATGCACCAGTGACCTGTGTGAACTTGAGCAAAATATATAACCTTTCTGGTCCTTTATTGATAAATAATATCTAATTTAGAAGTCTCGTGAGGATTAAGTGCAACAAGAAAGTAGTCTACATACATAAGGCTTTTTTTGCTATTCAGATCCCAAAAGAAAACAGTTGAATTGTTGATTTTCCTCAGCCTATGTCTACATGAGCATGAGACTGTTTTGACAAGAAGTTGATGGGAATGCACACTTGGCACATATTCTCCCTTGTTACCAAATCTAGTCATATTAAGATAATGCTTGATCTAAATGCTTGCTTCAGAGCAGTTGGTTGTGCCAGAGTAGAGAAATTTCTAGTGAAAATGTTTAGGGATGAATTAGGTCAACTCCAGGGACTCACTTAGTATGTCATACTTACATTTATGATCCAACCCAAGACATTTATCTACACACCCCTTTCTACCCTTTTAGGACTGATCTCAATCTTTGAGCTAAAACCATCTGGTGGCAATTTGCACTGCTTGTTAGCATAGGCAGAAGAATCAAATTAACCCGGGACTGTGTTACTTTGAGTTCATTCAAATAGTCTTTACTCACTGATGTGTGTCCCTGCTCACTGTGCTAGATATCAATGAGGAGGCTCTGCCAGCAGCAGAACAGCTAGCATCTACCAGGGAATCAATCCAGGTTCATGCCATTGATGCCCGGCTTCTCGACCCAGGTATATATTTTACAGGGGATACCAAAAAAGTATGTGAGTTTAGAAGAGTATCAATTGTACTCGTTGATAAGTAATATAAAACACCACTTCTTTTATATTCAAACATATGTTATAGAGTAAAAGGCAGCGTTTACATGAACTTTTAATGTAAAACATAAGACTTCAAAAGAACTCTGTGCTTGGTATATTTGCAGACCATTCCAGGCATACATGTTCATTCTCTGCATTAGGTGCAGTTCACTAAAAAGGTTTAGGAAGTGCTGCACAAGTGCGTTCTGGGAGGCCTTGGTTCCCAAAGTGCTACTTGTGGAATACCAAAGTCAAAGTTTTTTTTAGAAGAACATTTAATGTTTTTTTTCCCTGCAAAGACTTCTGGCTCATAGGGGCTAAGAAGATTTGAAGGTTAAGCTTTCCATGGGATGTTCCTGAAAGTTCTTTAAAACTTAAAAAATATTAAAACATTTTTAGGGAGAATGCTTCCATAGGGGAATGTTTAAGATTTTTCATCTAAGCAAAATTTCTAATATTAAGCATTCTGGGGCAGGGTTCTCAGTGGAAGGCCTAATCGATATATGAAAGGTGGGCATTAGTGAACTGTCAGGGCAATAAGACAAGTCCATTTGTACAGAAAGATAAATAAAAAGAATTGAGATTCAATAATACTGAGACATTAGAAGATAGTTGCTTCATGAGACTAGGTAAAGAAAACGATTATCATAACTTATTTTTGCTATTCAATTAGCAGCAGATAAATCTGTCAACTTGAAAAACTATATATAGAAGATTCAAACACTCTAGATTTACAAAACCCAATCAACTTTTAGTCTTAGATAATTGAAATAAGTATGAGTGAAGTAAATACCAATGATTAATGACCATAAATTCTTAAATGTTATGTTTTGAAGCAAACATGAAATCCATTAAGAAGTTCTGAGCACAGTGAAAAAGAAATGTTTTAAATCATTTTTAGCACTAGACTGCTTGGATTTTTAACTAAGATCAAAACTTGTTTTCTTATCTGAGCTATAATGACCAGATTCTGTTAATAAAGAAATGTTATTCCTTAAAGCCTTAGATTCTAAATCCAGTTGTCTTTTTCTAGTGTTTTTTTCTTTTAAAAATAGAAAAAAATTAAAAACTTTTTCTTTAAACAAAAAGTGCTTTAAATTTGGTTCAGAATTTTCCCGACTATTTTCATCAACTATGCACACACACACACACACACACACACACACACACACACACACACACACACACAATGCATTATGCTGAGACAAAACTTGGACATTCCTGAGAGACCAGAAAGTCATATTAATTTGAAGTCTTAAGGGAGCTTAGAAATAATTTTGTCTTGGTTGTTACTGGGGTAAAACAGTAACTGAGAGAAGTTTTCAAGGCTTGTGCAGGATCACGTATCTGGTGGCTGCCTATCTGGAATTGCAGCCTTGATTTCCTGTGAAGCAAGGTGGATTCAAATGACCTGGATTCTAGCACAGACTTCCCCAATACAGCAACCACCAGTTTGCACCTTCACTCCTCTGGATTTCACTGTTCTCAGGTCAAAATGCTGGAAGTGGCTTTCAACAAGGATAGTACTGACCCCTTAGGAATGTTAGAAACTTGAGGGGGTGTTTCTAGTTGCTGCAATTACTGGTGCTGCTGACATCTGAGGCCCTCCCCAAGTGGCAGTGTTCCCTCCCCACACTGGGAAATAGCAGATAAGCTGTTACCAGGCCAGGACTCTTTTTATGGTAACTTATTTCTGGGAGGGGGTGGTAGTCCCACTTAAATAGCTCTGCTTCTAGTTTGTCAAAAGTCACCTTTTGGAATCCCCATTTTGGCATATATATCTGCAATTCTGTCATTAGATCTTACAAAAAAAAGTTACGTTGTATACCAGTGGGAAATAGTGTCATCTTTAGATGGCTAACATACAATTTTTTTTTTTTAGAAAAGAACTGGTTTCCAAATGTGGCATGCCACTAAAAAAATTTAGTTATATGATGTAACCTTTTAATGTTTTCAGGTTTTTAAAACAATAGGCTGTGGCATGATAAATGTAATTGATGGGCAAAAATTTCAAGCTTAAATTCCAGATTTTTTGAAGATGTATCTGGTCATTAAATCTTGCCTATTTTCATGATTTATAAACAAAACCACAAATGCCACAACTAAGCAGAAGCAAAAAAAGAAAAATGCACCCTATGAATTTTATCACAAGTAAATAAAAGTACTGTATTCCTTTAAGCAAATGTACTTATAAGAGCTTTATAACCCAAAGCAAGATAAGTGAGATGGTTTAAGAAGAGGTTGCCATTTTGCAACGAGAAGTCTGTACAGCTCCTCCAGGCAGTAGCTGTGAAGGCAGTATCTGTCTCAGAAACTTGTTTCCATGTGTTCTTCATAATTTTGCATTGCAAGCTCAAAGCACCTTGCTCCTCATAATTATGAATACATGCAATGACATTTCATCCTTTCATGTGCAAATTCTAAAATTCATTGTAACAGAAAAGTTAAAAGTTGAAAATCTGTCTACAATTTGAAATGAAAGGATCAAAAATGTCAGACATTGCAGAATACTGGTTCCTAATAGAGCTCTCTTTATTGGTTCATTGTTCTTCAGTCATTTTTGTTTGTTTGTTACAAAATGTAGTCTTGACTCTTTATTTAAACAGTACTTAAACTAACTGTTCATGCCATGCAAAAAATAACATTTTATGCACTTTTCTGGGGGGGCTTCCCTTTTTTGTTTTAGTTCACAGGCATTATTAACCGCATTTTTAAGAAACAAGTTTTTTTTTTATTGCTTTTGTAACTAGTCACATGCTGGTTTCACGTGTGGGACAATAACCCGTGTCTCCCGGGTTGGAATGAATTTCTGGGGCAAACAAGTGGTTTTCCATCTTGCACCCTTCTTGACTATTGTCCTTTTTCACTTCAGCCACAGCATGGTAAATGTCTTGTCTACAGTTGTGACTTGGGTCCTGGGGGGAGGAAGGGCCCACACAGGCCTCTTCTCTTAAAGGGTCTCTTCCATCACTAGGTGTATCTGCAAAGCAATTTAGGCTGGAGTCTGCTTGTTTGTCCTGCCTTTCTCCTTGGAGCTCTAAAAAGTCATCATCTTCACCCGTGTCTATTTCAGTGAAGCTCCTCCTCTCTCTTGACGAGAAAGGAAAGAGTTTCTGTTTGGGAAACCGAGGGGTCAGCCCTTTGGAAGGCCCCTGACAATGTGCTGAACTCTCAGCGCTCAGCAAGGGTCTGTCTGCCCGGGCAGGGGTTTCTTCTAAGAGGATGGTGCTTATGAGCTGTGGGGTGGTGAGCGAAAAGTCTGCTGTGGTGACCGGTAGGGGCCTGGCCGTGCTGGGCGGGGTCTGGGGTGCACTGCCTCTGTTTTCCTTGAAGTTCACTTTGAGCGATCTGGATTTCACTGGGTTGCTGCCTTTCAGAGAGCTCTTGGGGCTCTCGGAGTTACTGTCAGATGGCACAGGGCCGTGTACCCCACTTTGGGCACTGCTGGCATCAAGGTTCACAGTTACATCTACTGGAGCATATTCCAGGGCAGCATTCCTGGTCACAGGCCCTTTCTCTCTGATGAGTGTCAGCAACGGGGGCCCCCTAGCTCTTTGGTGCTCTTCTGTCCCTGTGAGGTCAGGTGGGAACCTCATCTGCAAGTGAGAAGCAGAGGGAGGCGGCAGCGGTGACCTCTCGGTCTCGGTGAAGTCAGTGGCACAGCTGGTGAAGCTGTCGATGCTGGAGGTGCTTTTCATGTCCACAATGACCTCGGTCTGCGCCACGGCCAGCTGCTCCTGCCGGCAGACCACTTCTTCCATTTCTATCTCTTCTTCATATGCAGATGGCTGCTCGGGCTGTTCTTGGCAGTTGGCGTTCGGGTGAGTGTGAGGCTGTGTCTTGGTGATTTCATTGTACAGCATCTCCAGTTTCTGAGCACTCAGATGCTGGGGGCTGGAGGAAGAAGTGTTGTTCAGCTGCTCGTGGGAGTCTTTTTGGCTTACCTCCTGGTACTTATTCTCGTAGGACTTGTTGGAGCTTGTTTCCGACAGCGCCTTCCTGGCCCACTTCCACCGGCTTGGAGACAGGTGATTGTCATCAGCCAAGTCCTTTGTATTGGCTGACTCTCCTGCCTTCTCCACGGCCACGTCTATCAGTTCCATACTTCGAGCAAAGGCGTCTTTTAAGTTCATAGAGACGATGCTTCCATTCCTTTTGGCCCGCTCAAGAGCCTCTCTCCTTTTAATTGCCTTCTCCTGGCGTTTCTGCTCCTTGTAAAACTCAGAAAAGTTGTTCACAATGATTGGGATGGGAAGGGCAATCACCAGAACCCCAGCAATACAGCAGAGGCCCCCCACGATCTTCCCTAGCAATGTTTTTGGGTAGATGTCACCGTAGCCCACAGTGGTCATGGTGATGGTGGCCCACCAAAACGATGCTGGGATACTGGTAAACTTGGTAGCATCTTCATCCTTCTCAGCAAAAAATACCAGGCTGGAAAAGATCATTATCCCCATGGCCAGAAACAATATTAACAAGCCCAATTCATTGTAACTCCGTCTGAGGGTGAAACCCAGAGACTGCAGGCCTGTCGAGTGCCTGGCGAGTTTCAGGATCCTGAGGATGCGCATGATCCGGAAGATCTGAACCACACGCCTCACGTTTTGGAACTGCAGCACGCTCTTGTTGGACTCCGTGAGGAAAATGGTGACATAATATGGCAGGATGGCCAGCAAATCAATGACGTTTAGGGGGCCTTTAAAGAACTTCCATTTATTGGGTGAGGATAGGAACCGTAAAAGGTACTCCATGGTAAACCACGCAATACACACAGCCTCCACATGGGCTAACTGGGGGTTGTCATTGGGTTGTCCAAATTCATCCATTTCCTGCAGCTCTGGAAGAGTGTTGAGAGACAGAGCAATGGTGGAGAGTACGATGAACAGGATGGACACAATGGCCAAGATCTGGAAAAGAGAAGGAAGCCCAAGTTAGCAAGCCCTCTTTGTTCTTTAGGCAGCTAACAGATAAGGATTCACCACTCTTTAAGTGGTGTGGAGTGCTCAAAGATTCTGAGAAGGTGACTTAACAATCTCAAATTCCCCAACTAATGCAAATACATTCACTTTTTACAAGTTCATTTAACTTAGAGACCAAACGTAATTTATATATAAATTTCAGGAACTAAGAAGCAATTTGAGAAAAATTTATGCCCCGTCCCCCCAATCTGCCTCACTGTTTTTGTAAGCATAGGTGTGTTAGTAACCACCATGTGGAATAGTTTTGGGGGAGCAATCATCTCTTTTAGTTGTCCATTAACTTTCCTCTCTTAACTACTGGTTTGTGTTTCCTTAAGTGAATCACCTTACATGCTATATAAGCTAGACAGAATTCATGATTTCTGCAAGTTTTATTCTATAGTAAAAAACTCGAATGGAGACCTACAGACGGAGAGACGCTATGGCTTTTAGTACAACAATGCTTCTTGTAGAACAAATACTATTTATGTGGTGAGTGCTGATGGCAGAACCACATCAGGAGAGCCTTCATCTGGGATGTGTGGAATTGTGACCAGCATCATGCGGGAAAGGAAGATGATGAGCTCACTTCATTCAGCCAAGGGAAGTTCCGTAAAGAAGAGCTTGTAGACCATCGCTGATGACTTCGATGCAGGGCAGACATTTGGGGCTGAGGAAATTGCTGCACCATGTCAGGTGCGGGAGCAGAGAAAAGCTCAGCAAGAAGTGAGAAAATCGACTGCCTGGATTTTGGGGTCAGTCTGAGCTCAGGGCCTGGCTTTATCACTCACTGTGTGACCATGGGCAAGTTATTTAAATCTGTTGAATGAAGACAGCAGTCATAGCTATTTCATGCTATCCATTTTCTTCACATCCTTCTAAGTTTCTCCCCCTCTGGGTTATTCTTGTTACTCTTCACCCTCTGTCCTCTTGTGCCTCCTTTATACTTTCATGTATTTTTAATTCCCATTCTTCCAGCTCCCATCTTTCCTCTTAAATCTCTATAAAGTAAAATCACATATAATGGATTTCAGAAGGTATTATGGGTAAAGAATTATGGTTTCTTTAACTTAAAGAACAGTATTTCATTATTGGTGTTGTACATTTTTTTTCTTAAGGAAACCTAAGCTAAGTTCTTTTTATTGGAGTATACTTGAGAATTTCCTTTAAAAAATGTGAATCAATGAATCACAATAGAAAAAAAGGTTCTCTTCAGTTACTCTAAGAGACTGTAAAGGCTAAAGTTAGGAATTTCTTCAAGAAAGTTTAGACAAACCCATGGAGAATGGATTTGGAGGGCTTATTAAGGCCAAGTTGGGAATGCTCACCTCACATCTCTACCTTCAGGGCCAATGGCAGGTGATGTTCATAATATTTTGCTAATTCCAGTCATGTATGCAAATATTCCTTAGGGAGCATTATTTAGATCCCATCCATTATTATGCTCTTACCAATGAGTAACCAGGTTCCTCTGCATTTTCTAGGAAGTCATACTGTTGTTAATATACCTTTATGCATTAAGTACTGAGACCATAGCCATAATTTTTGTACTGGAATCTACATTCTAGATTGTCCGTATCTTCTTATCTGTTCACCTGTCCACTTTGGATGCATCTTACTGATGCCTGTCACTTCAGAGAGCAAGCAGAAAAGTAAATGCAAATGAAATCATTCTATCACCTTCCAAGCTTTGGGACAAAGAACAAAGTGGGAGGTCCAAGGTGGACCTTCAGTTTTCTTTGATTCCACAATCAGAGCTAGATTGTAAATCAGTCTTTGGTAGCTGATTTTGGGAAATAATGCAGTACTGAATAGTACTAATGCAGTCTATATAGTCTGCTGATGGCAACTTGACAAATATGACTACCTTTTACACAAAGAAATTTAGCACATGCACATGATTTGGAATATATTCTTGAAGGAAAAGAATGACCAAAGAGAAACCCAATTACCCAAGCCCTCAGCAGCCTCACATTCACATTAAGGAAACATGAGTATTGAAGTACATTATTTTGTCTCATGTTTAAATTCAATCTGTCAAAACCCATTTGCTCTCAATTGAGAGGAATGGCTTATTTTACATATCTTGTGCTGCTTGGACTTCTCCCAGAAAGACAACATGTTAGACAAATTATTCAATATATACCAAAGATGATGTGTAGTGCAATAAGCCAAATGCAAATTTATTGTTTTATTGTAGGATTTTTTAAAACAAAATAAATATAATAAGTGTGAAATTCTGCTTTCAGCTAAAACATGGATATTTACTTTAGTACAGCAGACCCTATGGCATTTAGGCATTGCTTCATTTATCATAGCTATGCACAAGCTTGAATTTTAATTCCTGTCACCTCCAACAACTGGCCTCCCAAGCTGGCTGTTGCAGAGCTAGCAAATAGACTTGTGTTTGTCCATGGCAAATGAAGTGGAAATTCAAACAATTAGCTGTGCCATACTGGTCAACCCCCTTGGAGATTTGGGTTAGACCATCTCCAAGGTTCCTTTCATCTCTAACATTTGGTGATTCTCTTTCTAAACTAAAACATTTTGCTAATTCCAGTCAGTCTGCAAACCAAACCAGATCATAGCTGATCCTGTCATTTGCCTGAACTGGCAAAATACAATATTGTTGCTTAAGAAATAAAAAATTCAAACGGAAAGTCCTTGAAAAATATTGCACTATTATGTTTCCAGCACTTAGTTCCAGACACTCTTTCTGGAAAAAATTTTTCTTCCCTGTTGAATTGCCTGAATAATGATTTTAGTTCTTCTCATAAATACAGAAATTCATAGGATAACATAGAGTTAAGATTAGGGTTCCAAGCACTTGCATTAATAGGCACCAAAAGTTGGTTGCATTGATTTGTGTTTGCAAGAGGAAGTTGGGCAGTCAGACACTTGCCTTGATTATAACAACCTGTTGATGTTATATCCTTTGAAGGGATGTAATGGTGTTTATTTAAGTTGACAGGAATGAAAAGGCCTGTGACAAACATCAATTGGATCATGAATAATTTTGAACAATTTTCTACTTTCAGAAAAAGGACAAAACAGAAGTCTATAAGCCAAAGGTCAAGATCATTTGTTGAAGGGGGAGGCAAGAAGTTGGTTAGTATATATCATGATTTCATCCACTCATCTTTTATATCTAGCTTTTTTCCAGAGGACTACCAAATGCAGCAAGTCAGAAATTAAACCCTGTGATTTGCACTAAAGGAAGAGCCATCAAAGATCATTTGCAGTTCTCGTTTCCCATAGTCCTTGAGCACATGATTCTCTCCCCTAAGGCTGGGGGCCCTTGGTTGACTACTAGCCCTTCTCCCAAATGTTCCCCTGGCCCTCTGAGATAAAGCGCTCTCAGCTGATTTGCACACACAAGTAGGAATCCCTTCTCTGCTGACACCACCACCACATGACAGATGCAAAGAAGGAGCCTCCTGGGAAGGTTTAGGCGTTCTTCAATTATTTTGGCCTTGTGGATAACAGGGACCCAGGACTCAACCCCCTGCCCCCCATTTGTGGGCTGCTGAATGAGGGGCTTGAAAAGACTTAGTCATCCATGCACAAGCTGATATCAGCCATAAACCTGGGGTGGGGTGGCGTGTAAGAAACAACCCAGTTCCACATACTATCAAATTCTTTTGGTTTCTGACTCTTACATACCAAATCAATTCTTTGAAAAGAGAGTTGAAGGGTCTGAGTTTGAATCTTGGTTTTGATCTACTTTATATTAGGTTTGTGACCTTGGGCACCATAATCATCTTTTCCGGGACTCAGTGTACCCATCTGGAAAATGTGGAGAATACTTGCTTTGCTTACCTACACAGCACTGTGTTGAGACTCTGGTGGTTAATTTTATGTGCCCACTTGTCTAGGCTGTGATGCCCAGTTGTTTGGTCAAACACCCATAGATAAGGTACAGTGAAGGTATTATTTATTGCAATTAATATTTGAATCAGTAGACTTTGAGTAAAGTAGATTATTTTCCATAATGTGAGTGGGCCTCATCCAATCAGTTGAAGGTCTCAAGAATGAAGACCAATTTCCCAAAGAATAAGCAATTCTGCCTCAAGACTGCAACACAGACACCCTGCCTGAGTTCCTAGTCCACTTGGCCTCTGTGGATTTCAGACTCAAGATTACAACATCTTACCTGAATTTCCAGCCTGCTGTGTTGCCCTATGGATGTCAGAATTGCTAGTTTTTACAATTGTGTTAATCATTTCTTAGTATGTCTTTCTCTCATTCTCTCTCATATATGTATAATTACAATATATAATCTCTCCTTTATAACAATATCTTTCCTATTATATATCATATTATACATGATATATTGTATATCATACATGATACATCCTTGTGATGGAGTCTTATTAACAGCAGTGCTCCAGAAGGAGTGAAAAACCCATATTGTGGGGAGTCTGGGCTTCTGAAGCCTTGAAGCAGTATCTTCCAGTAAGTTCTTCCCTTTTTAGCTAAAGTTTGCTAGAGGGTTTTGATCAGGTTCTATTATACCCATAGAACCTTACAACTTTCTTAAATAATCACTTGACAGTTTCACAGGAGATAGTTTTGCTCCTTAAACAAGATTTTAGAACTATGGCAGCCAATGATTACCTATTTTCCATAGAATTTCTTACAGTGTCTAACACACAGCACACTTCATAAATTTTTTGAATAAATGAATAACCAAAAAGTAAGGGAGAAGCCCACAGAACTGGAGGAAATGGGAATGGGCCTTGAAGTAACAAAATATTTTCTAATCACCCAAGAAGAATATGACAGTTTCTTAGTCATTTTCTGTTGTTTCCATGTGGCCCAAAGTCAGCCTAAAAGCTTAAGCCAGCAACAAGATTTTTTTTAATGATAGAAATTCATAGTAGAAATACCCCATTTTGTGATAACAGACCAGTTTTACAAGTTCAGCAACACAATCTTTTCCTAGGTTTAAGCTCTATACTTATATTAATCCTTTCTTTTTTTCATTACACTGAGCAAACTGCTTTTTTTTTTTTAACCTTATTCTTTGATGAGCCTACTTTTGACTATTTATTAGCTTTAGGCTCCACCTTACAGAAGGATGTGTTTTCTTAAAGAAAAGTGCTGTATCCATTCTATGTCACATTTCCTTGCTGAGAATGATTCAGAGCCTGCAGTTAATCCAACCCATGAATGAAGTGATAGTTCCATGCATTGATCTGGATGGATTCAGGTTTGTATAATAAAATGTGAAGCCACTGAGAAGAATTAATAATGTAGGTCATTCACTAAAAAATACATACAACAAATACAAGTACCATATGGTCTCACTTGTATGTGTGATCTAAAACAAAACAAAGCCCCCCAAACTCATAGAGAACAGACTGGTGCCAGAGGCAAGGGGTGGGGGTGGACAAAATGTGTGTGTGGGTCACAAGGCACAAACTCTCACTTATAAAATAGATAGCTCATAGGGATGCAATGTATAGCACGGTGACTTACAGTTAATAATTCTATGTAGCATATTTGAAAGTTGCTTAGAGAGTCAACCTTAAAAGTTCTCATCACAAGTAAAACACCTTTTTAGTAATGATGGGTAATAACTAGACTTATCATGGTGATCATTCCACAACACATACAAATATTGAGTCATTATGTTGTACACCTGAAAGTAATAGAATGCTATATGTCAACAATACCTTCATTTAAAAAATACATACATAACAATGTAGACACACAAATACATACACATATCTACATATGTATACACACACACACACACATACACACACACACAAATCTCTGTTCCATGTAATCAAAAGTTAAGTATCACAGAAAAGAAATAAAAACTTTATATAATTGTAAGCTTAAGAATGCTACATATTCCACTTAAGGAATTTTATTTACAAGTGTAATTTGTTAAAATGCCATGTCCATATAAGCAACATCTTAGAGATGTGCAGACTTAGAACAAAATGAGAAAATGGAAGTAACCCTCCCTCCCTTTTCCCCATCCTATCAATTTTCTGATTCTTTGAAAGGATAATGCATGAAAACCTGAAGAAGAAAAAACAGATTTTGAACACTTACAGTGTTTTGAACACTAGAATATTTACAGCTCTATCCAGATGCTATAATATTCTTCCTTTTCTTGTTGGAAAAGTGTTTCTTTTGCTCTAAGAACTATGCTAATCATAAATTTTTTTTTAGATGGAAGCCGTAAGGAATGCGTAGAAGTCTCCACACAGAATGGGGGATAAAGGGCATTGCAGGCCAAGAGGACAGGGTGAGCAATGGCTTTGAATGCCAAAATACATGGTTTGCTCAGAAAGTTCAGAGTAATTTTGTATGGCTGGGGGCATCTTTAAGGAAGCCTGGCTGTATAAGCAGGAGTCCATGGTGATTTCAGTGCTGCTACACGTATGGGGTCGGCTGTATACTTTTCCACACAAGAGGGGGCCAATAAAGAGATTCTGATGTGAATGATGTCACCATTATTGGTACAATGCACAACTTCCACAACCTTCCCACAGCTCTGACTCCATGAAACTGAGCAGTATGGTGTGACTAGATGTAGGTGGGGGCACAGATCCAGTGGGGTGCTTCTGGAAGTCAGGCAATGGACATATCCTGAAAGGCACTGTGAAGAAGTGTTGGAAGAAGAGTTTGGTGGGCTTCCTCTGAAGACCAGTTTTCCTCAAAGTGTGATTCCCTAGAGCAGCAGCATCTGCCTTACATGCTAACTTGTTAGAAAAATGCCAATTCTCAGGTCCTCCTCCATACTTACTGAGTCAGAAATGCAATCATTATTTTTCCTTTTAACGAGTCTCTGTGGTAAACCTCATCTGAATAGTACTTTGGGGGTCAACATTATTAAGACCACATCACCGAATGCCAGAAAACCGAAGACATGAAAGGGTCACGCTGAAAGCAGCTCTGCCAAGGGAAACGTTAGATGGAGCCTAATTCAGCCAGGACTGCAGGAAACTTACATGGTTCACTTCACATCTGCTCTCAGAGGCAGGCTGCAGAGCTGGCCCAGCACCAGTGAGCAGCGGCCACTCACTGATGCTTCTGCTGCATGGATGATGGGTGTTCTTCACAGTATGAAGCTGAGCATCACAAACAAGGACCTTTACTTGAGTCCTGTTTGGCTCGTTTTGACAGCCACAACTGGGATCCCATGATCTGAACAGGTTCAAGTGCTTCTGCATTTATTAGGGACGGATGAGGTGTTTACAGGGCAGAGGGGTCCTGCTTTTTACAGATGTGTGATATGGATCTTTTCTACAATCACATAGATATATTCATGCTGTTACCTGTATAAAGTCACTCCTGGATTCTGTCATGAGGAATAGTAAGGCCTTGTCCATTAGAATGTGGTCCTTGAACAGGCAGCATCGTCTGGGAACTTACTGGAAATGCAGAATCTCAGGTACCATCCCAGGCCCACTGAATCAGAATCTGCTTTCACAAGATTCCCAAGTGATTCATATGTAGTTTGGTTTGAGAAGCTCTGACCTCAGGCACAAATACAATGCCATTAAGAAGCAAATCGTCTTTGGAGGCTCTTCCAGAGATTTTAACCAATGGATCTCAGTTCTGGAAACAGAGGTGTGTTGTTAGGTCTTGTGGGGCTTTTCAGCACTGTTCAGAGGTCTGGGATGGGTGGGTGTAGTTCGCCAAATACAAGCTTCACAGATGATGATGAAATGGCTCTAATCCCTCCCTGAGCTTCTGCAGTTAACAGCCATTGATGAGAGCCATTGCTTTAAACGCTTTCATATGATACAATTAGACTTGACAGCCGAAAGAATGCTGGATTAAAAGTCAGATGCCTTGACCTTCTCCTTGGGTCTGCATTACTAAGTTAACTGCATGACCTGAGTCAAGACATGGAGCCACAGTTTCTTCATGGAAAGGCTGGGACTAATTGAGCCAATTTCATTTACATTACTAGGTTGAAACGATGATGATGAAATTATATAACGCATGTGAAAGTGTTTGGAAAGTTATATAATTCTATATAAATGCCAGTATTTTTATGGTAACCAAGTACATTTCTTCCATAGGGACTACAGACTTCAGTGAAAAATTATTAACTAGTATATGGTACAACAACTCTCTTTTCACAACTTCCTGTTTGAAGTTAGCACATCCTTTCTATGAAATTGCCATTTAGCCCATTTCTGTGGATGTTACTGGCTGAGTTCAATACATCTGGAAGAAAGAAATGTCTGGTCCTTTTGGAAAGTCATTATACTGGGTTGAAGAGCGTCCCTGTAAGATTCACTTGCACCCAGAACTTCAGGATGTGACCTTATTTGGAAATAGTCATTACAGATGTAATTAGTTAAGATGAAGTCTTAATGCAGTCAGGTTGTGTTATTCAATGAGAGGGACCAGTCTTAATGAGAGTTACAGCTGAGAACCCTCAAATCCATTCCGTGTATTTCCTTCAAAAGTGAATTTACTGTTATTTCAAAAGTCATAGAAATTCGGAATCCTAGTCATCAGGAAAAACAGTTTAATTGAGATAAACTAAGTTGTATTTACTGTTGGAAGTAAATAGCTAGGATTTGTTAAGTAGGTAATTAACACCTGCATTCTGAACAGCAGCCCAGTACAAGCTAGAACATGTGGGTCCAGAAGCCATAAAAGTCACTCTTTCCAGTGGGATGTCAGAGAATGATAAACAAAGAAATATTACAAGAGATTAAAATGGTAAAGTTAGCAAAAAAAAAATTCTATGATGTTAGGAAATTTAAAGACCCAATTTTAAAGCACTTTCTCTAATGGTGGTTTATAAATTACAAGTGCCTGGGAGTTCTCGTGCTGAACCAACTTTTTACACAACAAGCACTAGTAAGTGTTCTGTGTGTCCCTGTCTCTCTGCTACTCAAGCCCCTAGTAAGCAGGACCTACCAAAACAGCCATCTGTGGACAGTTCCTTAGAACAGCACTTTTCAAACTGTGAGTAGCAAGCCCTTCCCAGGTCATAAATTAATTCCAAGAATCATAATCAGCATTAAAAAAAAAGTGAAATAGAATAGGTGAAAGTAGAACAGAAAATATTAAGAAAGGTAAGTAATGCTTTATAAAATGATTGTTGATTGTGTGTGTATATATATATGTGTGTTTGTTATATAAATGATAAAGAAATGCCTATATATGTATATGTGTATATATATATATATATATATACACATATACTGGGCCATAATTCCTATCCCCAAATAATAATGACAATAATTATAGTTGTTACTAAATTGCAATGACTATTTTCCTTTGATGATCCATATAAAGGTAACGTGATCCTAATATCTCCCAAGCTGAGTGTTGGATAATTTCTATCAATGGGAGAGAAGGTTGGTGGGCTACCTTGCACAACATCCAAAATGATACAACTCAGTCTTTCAACATTATTCTTAGAACTTTGACAACTTATCTACCTGTATGTTGCTTTTGTGTTATATTCACTTTGGTCCTTTCTTAGTTCTGACATGTAGATTTCTGACCTTTCCTTTACTACTTTTTGCATTTCTGTTGCTATTTGGGTTTTGAATGGATTCAAGTAGTTTATGTCATATTTTCTACAATATAAGTTGGGGTGATAAATTTTCATTAACCACTAGCAAATCTAATTTGCAAACCTTTTTTATTAGGGTTGATAAGGTTATAAACCTTTGTTATAAGGAAATGCCATATATGAAATTGTGCTTGGTCATTACTGCCATTTTAGGATAAATATTGTTTTTAACCTTTGAATTAAATAATTCAAAATTTAATAGACACTAATGTTATTGATAGACCATTGATTGATATTGGTTTCTAAATATCACGTGGGCTTTTCAATTATATGATTTGTTTCTGAATAAGGTAAAAGACCCACTTTTATTTTTTTGATTTTTTTTTGCTATCATTAATCTACAATTACATAAGGAACATTGTTTACTTGACTCCCCCCATCACCAAGTACCCCCCCACATACCCCATCACAGTCAATGTCCATGAGCGCAGTAAGATGCTGTAGAATCACTACTTGTCTTCTCTGTGTTGCACAGCCCTCCCCGTGCGCCCCCCTACATTATACATGCTAATCTAATGCCCCCTTTCTTTTTCCCCACCCTTATCCCTCCCTTCCCGCCCATCCTCCCCAGTCCCTTTCCCTTTGGTAACTGTTAGTCCATTTAAAAGACCCACTTTTTAGTGAGGTAAATGTTTGTCATGTAAGCGTTATATGTGACTTAATTAGTGAACATTAAAATACTTGAGTCTACCTTTTAAACTACAACCTTAGCTTACAGGTCATGTTTTGGATTCAAATCCCAGTTCTGTCACTCACCCAGCTATGAGGCATCTACTCTTCAGGTGATAGAACCGATAAGATCAAGATTAGGAACTTAAAAATATAAAGCACCCAGTGGGTGCTTATTTAATTGTGGCTAATATTATTGCATGTATTCAACAAATAATTTTCACAGATGAAGACTTATATCTACAGTGATTCTTAGATAGCAAAGTAAAATTTAACCACTAAGCTATTTAGTCTACATATAAAAATACATTGGCTTATATTATGACTAATGTCCAAATAAGTTTTATATACAGCCCAAACATTCTCATGTTTGAATTTCTTACTTTTTAGGTAGAAGTCTGTCAGTCATTGACTTACACATGGTCACCCTGTCTAGCTTCTGGCCTTGCCTCATTTCCCATAGCTTGTATAATATTCACCAGATACAAAGGAAGGTAGAAGGTTAGGTCTGAAGGCAACTGCTCATTCGTTTCCTTCTAATAGCAGGAAGGAGTGTCTGTTCAGATGCCTAGGTACTGTATGGTATACAACTATTTTGAATCAGGCCCAGTTTAAAAGCTATGTTTTCTAAAAAAAGCTTTCTTGATCTCCATGTTGAGCATCACTTCCTTATTTGGTTTTCAAAATGGGTTTTCTGGAGCCTTTTGATTTTTTGGCTGCGCTACAGGAGGCCACTGGTGAAAGAGAAGACTTAGTGGATAGTGCTAAGGCAACTCTGTTGTGGCCGCAAGGCAGGTGGAGCTGTCCCTCCACACAGTGCTGAAGACACACAAATATGGAAAAGTGAATCCTTTTCATAGAAGCACCTTAATTCTATGGTGTATCATATGTATGCATCCAAACTCATGCATTTATATACATAAACAGCTATATCTCTCCTTTGGAGATGGTAATAGATAAAAATATTGCTAGTTGTGTCTGAGGATATGGTGGAAATGACCTAGAAGTGAAAAAGCCCTTTCCACACTATTTACCCACAAGTAAATGGCTATTTTATTTGTGGCCACAGCTGTTGTTTACAGAGTTGGCTATTGAGCACAGCTTTGTCTTTTAGATTTCTAGGTCTTCTAAGTGCCAGGTCAGTTTTAAATATGCCAAGAAACTAAAATTTGACTTCTCCAAACAGGCAGAGAGCATGACTAAACACATCACATTAAGATAGCATACAAAACAGCAATCCAATGAGCCCTGCCAGCTATGCCACATTAAATGGCCTCTAGGAAGCTGAAGGGTATGTGACCAAATCACTGGTTTTCTCATGGTATCAGAGTGCTCTTTTATGGTTGGGATCATTTTAGATTAACATAGTAAGATATACAAAATTCATTTTGCCACGTTATTTACAAATTGGTTTAGAAGTCCTTACAAAGCATTTTTTAGGATTTTGTCCAGGTCTGAGTACTCAACCCGAAGAATGCCCTTTGAATATGTGTGTTATTCTCATCAAACTTTTATTTATGCAAATACAATCCAACAAATACCATCTAGAATTCAGAATTTCTAAATTTTATTTCCAAAGACATTAAGTGGAGGAAAACAAATTCTAAGCTTTATATATAAATAAAATAGTTAACATAATAATAATAAAAAACACCCCATGGTGTAATTCCCACAGCCCCATCTTCTCAGTGCATAAATAGTAGGTGTTTGCTTCTGAAAGCTAAGCAGACAGGAGTACAAAGCACAGGCAGATGATGACCTAGCATTGTTGCAAGAGACACAACTTTTATGCTGCCTGATCTTTCTGGTTTAAAGTTCTCATCCTCATGGTATGGTTGGGAGATTGTCAGGTACCACATACTTGGCAGAAAAACAAAGCACAGCAAAATTCACAATAGAAATAGGCTGCAAAGAACTAATTTGCTCTCTGCAAAACCATGACTAGGTAGGTTGAAAATGAGAACATAATTGTCCAATTGCATATTGGCATTCCAGGCAAGCCTGGGAGACATGTGGGGCAAGTTTTAGTTATCCTGGGTACTCTTCAGCCTGCTTCCCCTTCTCCCTTCCTCTCCCTTGCCTTGCAAGGCCCAGTTTTCAGCATCTTTGGGGCTGCCAGGGCTCTCCAACACCCCTTCCTTCCCCTGCCCTCCACTCCCCACTGTAATGTCTGTCTTGCAGCTCTTGTTCTACCAACCTTATGCCATGATGAGAGTCCAATTATATCTTGACCCAAATGAATATATCCCCATCAGGAGAATTCCAGGCAGTGGAGGTATTTTTGATTTATGAAATCTTTAAATTATACCACAAAACATTCAGCTATTACGCTTAATTATAAGGCTGATATTACTGGAGAAATATGTTTTGGTACCAGCAACCATCATTCTTTTAAAAAAATTTACCACTTAAATTTAAGTGGTATATGTAAGAATATATAATTTATCCTCCTTTTGCCCCATGGTCCCAAGCACATAAGCTGGTCAGAATTATGCCTGGGCTTGCCTGAGTTTACCCCGCCTTATCTCTAAACATCCCGACCCTCCCCCAAGCAGCAGGCTGAATGGATCCACAATAAAAGGCACCACGCTGCTGCCCCCTCCCTCTCTGTCTCCATCTCTCTGTCTGTCTCTCTGCTCTCTGTCTCTCCCTCTCTCTCTGTCTCTGTCCCCCTGCTCTCCCTGCTCTCTCTCCCTCTCTGCTCTCTGCTCTCTCTGTCCCGCTGCTCCCTCTCTCTCTCTCTCCCCACCCCCCTCTGGGGCAGCCACACTCTCTTTCAGATAATAAAGTCTCTTGCGTGGGCCCGTGTCTCCTGAGTCGTTCTGGGTAAGGAGGGTCGTGGTGAGATACCCTTTCATTGGTGCCGTGACTTCGGATGAGGCTCTCCCATTGACTTTGCTCTTCCTCCGGGAACCTGAGCTGCTCTGGGAACCCTCACTGCCCGATCCTCCTCCATGGACTCACCGTCCACTTCCTCGGTCGCTCGTCTTCTTGCCCAACACCGGCCTTCGATTTGGTGAGTCTCCCCTTCATGGTCAACTTAAATGTCCCTTTGGAACCTGGGAAGTGACCGTTGAGTGTCTGGCACTCCCAAGGGCTCCTCTGGGACAGGGACACCCCCAACCACGACTTTCAGAGTCACGGTTGATCCCCATAGTCGACCCTTCTCTGCCTCCCCATGGTGAGAATCCTCATCCACTGAGGCCCGGTTTCCCTTTATCTACGTTTCTACTCAACTCGAAAACTCCTGGTACCAGGTACCGAGCCTCCCTGGCGTTTTCATCTCAACCCCACATTTAGAGGTGGTGACGACCCCCTAACTGTGCCTGGTCTTCTCCGTGACCTCAATCGCTCAGGGACACCTCAGCAACTTCTGAACAGCCTCGTTCTCACCATGGGATCTGGCCCTTCCATTCCAGCAGATTCACAGCTAGGATGCTTACTCAATAATCTAAAGCCCCTCCACCTCACTCCAGACCTCAAACCTTTTCTGCTTGTTCATTACTGTAATGAGATCTGGCCACAATATCCCTTGGACAATCAGGCTAAATAACCCCCCAATAGCTCTTTAGATCTTAAAATTCTCTGCGACTTATACAACTTCTGTGAGCATATGGGCAAATGGAAAGAGATCCCACATATCCAGGCTTTCTCCTACTTCCAAACCAAACTCTCTCTGTCTCCCCTGCAATCCTAAACACCTGCTACTTGCCTTAAAGTCCACACCCCTAAGCTTTTTTCACATTCCCAAATATCCGCAACTGCCTATAAAACTCTTAGACAATGCACCACCACAGGCTCTCTTGTCCCCTCCTGGCTCATGCCAGAAGTTCTGTCTGTCCTCTCACTGTATCATTACGTCTCAATCTGTATGTTTGTGTCTAAGTGTGTAAATGAAAAATATTTTTCTACCTCCGGATGGTATTAATAAAAACTGATTTAAAGACAAGTGCTTGTAAAAATTGGGCATTCTAAAATTTCCAGAAAATCCTAATAGAAGATATTAAGCATTAATGCAAATTTAAGTTGAACTGAATAGACATGTCCTTATGGTTATCAGCTGCCTAAGTTTACCTAAAGTCATTTAAGTTGATGGTATCTGTTAAATCTTTCAAAGAAAAATGCTTAAAGTGAAGTGTAGCTTTGTCTATTTAAGCAAGTGCCTTAAAACTTTTAACAGCTTCCCAAAATCAAATGCAAAAAGGTGCTTTTACCTCTAGTTAACTCTGATATTTTCCAGAGGGCCCCTGGAACATGTCAGAGGAATTTTTTCTCATTGGAGAAAGTATTTGGCTAATTTGGCTTATTTACCTGCTTAATTACCTAGAAGGCACTGTCACAGGGAATGACGCTAAACTTTGTTACTGAATGTTTTGTGTTACAGAAAGATCCAAATTTCCTTATGACAACTGTCTTAGAGTAAGCTCTCATCAGATCTTTAACCATTGTCATTTGTAAGTCTTTTGTCATCTATACTCACTGTTTTATTACTCCTAAACTAGTAAAAAACTAGATTTCAGCAGAACAGGTATTAGTTACATATGATTAAGTAAACTAAGGAAGATACTTTTGTGGCTTTTTGTTTCAAATGTTGTTGATAAAGTGTTTTAAGCTTTTTCTCTTAAGCTGACAACAGTTTAGTAAATGACTGCCTTTATAAGCAGAGTTGAAACTTTATCTTTCTCTCTACCTGATCCCTCCAGAATTTAAAAACTCAGTGACTATTTTTATATTTCATGGTAGTATGTTTATTTGCATAAGTTCAGTAAGAATCTGCTTTCCTTGTAAGAGGACTAATTAAAAACACTGGTTATATTACCAAGGCTTTGACTGGAATGTCATACCTGAGAGACACATGTGTAAACTCAGATATGAACCGACAGCTTTAAGGAACTAAGATTGACTTTATAAAGCCAACAAAGCCCCTTAGAAGAACTGGCCTGGTACCTTGCTTACCGAGTTCCCAGCAGCCTGACCAGGTGAGTAAGGAAGGTTACTTCCTGGCAGGTGCAGGAACCTCAGGAAGAGAGGATTTCACCCAAATCTACAGGTACTACAGGCACAAGCTGATGGCAAGTCTGGCTTGGCTTTCTGGCCTCAAGAAGCCCTTAAAAGTTCAATCTGAAATTCCTTACAACAAGTTCCAGCAAAGCACATTTAAAAGATCTCATGTAATCAATTACTCTTCTTGCTGCACTTATGCAAATAATCAAGCCAACTGTTAATTATTTTCTTAATCTGGCAACTTCTAATAAAAATGAGGGTGATTTTAGAGAAAAGTGTTGTTTCAATAATGCAGTCTTATCTATACTAAATCCTAATACTAGTCATTGAGATGTAAACTCGATCCAGAATTCTAGTTTCCCCATGATACCTGGCTATGATTCTCAATTAGACTCTTCGTATTTCTAGTTCTCATATTCAGTCATGCATTCTTAATCTCATCAAGTTTGTCCTTCCAGAATGGAAAATCCAACTCCAGATGTTGCTACTTAACCTAATAACAATTTGTTCTATCTTGCCTAGAAGCCACAAAATTGCAAATAGTAATAGAAATGAAACCCAGAATAGAAGTGCCAACCTTCGAGGCCCTCTCAACTGACCAGTGATGGAGACCTAGCTGCACCCTTTACTGCACCCCCTCTCAGCATGAAGCAGCCAGAGTGGTCATCGTCCCCTTTCCCTAGCAGCAGCTAGAGTCTCCATCTGTAGAGGGGAGACAGGGACCATAGGCTTTAGAATAAGATGAGAGCCTCTGGAGAAAGCAGGGCAGGATATTTTCAGTCAGAGCAATGTAACTACATGCTAGAAAACCACCCTCTGCTAAAACTATGTTGAACATTAAGCTCTAGAATCATTCTTCAGTGAGATCAGTTAATGTTCCCGAGATAAAGAAGAGTAGCACATGTTTTATTATGCTAATCATTTGTAGCCATGTGTAAGATTCACTTCAGCATGCTAAAAGGCCCAAGCCTCTGTGCTGTCTTTCCTCCTCCAGATCTGACGAGGTAATTTTGCAAACTGAGCAACTAACTGCAGACCCAGCAGTAGATGGCATAGTAAAAGGCAGGATTCTTTTTTTTTTTTAATTTTATTTTGGTATCATTAATCTACAATTACATGAAGGACATTATGTTTACTAGGCTCCCCCTTCACCAAGTCCCCCCCACATCCCCGTTCACAGTCACTGTCCATCAACATAGTAAAATGCTGTAAAATCACTACTTGTCTTCTCTGTGTTGCACAGCCCTCCCCGTGCCCCCCCGACACTATACATGCTAATCGTAATGAAAAGGCAGGATTCTTTAGCAAATAGACAATACCTCAGCCCACCTTGGGAGCTGAGCAGGCAGCCTTTTGATATGCTCCCAGACCAAGACACCGGTATTCCGGAGAAAAATCAAGGCAGGAAATTCCTTATGTTAAGTTAATTTTCAATATTCAGAGAACACTTAACAAGTCCTTCCCCAAGGCTTTAGAGATAGTCCCCACCTTTTTGGACAGGCTGTAGCACAAGACCTCAAATCCCTTACTCTCTCGAGCTCCACTCTCCTTCAATATGTAGATGATCTCCTCCCGTGCAGTCCCTCTCTACAAACATCTCAACAGGATACTGTTCTCCTTTTAAACTTTCTCTCATAACACATCTACCGAGTTTCACCCTCCAAAGTTCAGCTGTCTGCCGCTCAGGTCACATACCTGGGAGTTCAGCTCTCCCCAGGCTACAAAGCCATTACCAGAGACAGGAAAAAACTTCTCCAAACCATGCCCATTCCAAACACCAAGCAACACCATCCCTAACTCCCAAATGGCAAAGAGCATACACAGTAATTCTTTCCATGCCAACTGCAGTTAAACTCCAGGGTCTTCCCCATTAGATACACAACTCCCACCTTAAGCCGTTTGTCTCCCCTTATTCCCCTCCCCCCAAATCTCCCACAGGTTCCTACTCCTCCACCCTGACGGGACCTCTTACTCTCCACATTTCGCGCTGCTCATCTCCGCTTCCACTCATCACTGAAGAAGTTTCTGCCCGCATGGAGTCCTAAGACCTCCCTTAAAACCGCCACATGTCATGCTTCAGGATTATTAACCCTGGTCTCAACACTTACTCTCTCACCAGACCTATCTTTCCAATGCCAGCCCTTTCTTCTCTTTCAGACTGTCCAAAACATTGCACCATCAAGGATTCCCTTTGCCCTACAGGTTGCTTTGCTCCTACATATATTTCCCCCAAAATGCTATTAATTCAGCCACCCTATGTAAACAGCAATTAGCCCAAATGCAAAATTTTCTAACCAAACCTTTAACCAGCTTGTATTACAGGATTAACAACCCCTCTCCAAAGACGATCATCCTTACTGACCCTGGAACACGCCATAGCCACTGCAGACCAAAGGGCTCATCTGAAGACCTCCCCCCATCAATATAAAAATGAACTTAATCGCCCCTAATCAGCAAGAAGCAGTTACTGAAGACTAACCTTCATCCTTCCCAAATCCTCTACCACTTATAAAACAGAAAAGGGAGGAATGTAAGAATATATAATTTACCCTCCTTTTGCCCCATGGTCCCAAGCACATAAGCTGGTCAGAATTATGCCTGGGCTTGCCTGAGTTTACCCCGCCTTATCTCTAAACATCCCGACCCTCCCCCAAGCAGCAGGCAGAAGGGATCCACAATAAAAGACACCACGCTGCTGCCCCCTCCCTCTCTGTCTCTGTCTCTCTGCTGCTCTCTGTCTCTCTCTTTGTCTCTGTCTCTGTCCCCCTGCTCTCCCTGCTCTCTCTCCCTCTCTGCTCTCTGCTCTCTCTGTCCTGCTGCTCCCTCTCTCTCTCTCCCCACCCCCCCTCTGGGGCAGCCACTCTCTCTTTCAGATAATAAAGTCTCTTGACTCCTGAGTCGTTCTGGGTAAGGAGGGTCGCGGTGAGATACCCTTTCAGTATGTAATTTTTTTTCCTCTCCTAATGTCAACTCCATTGGCAGAATAAAATTCTGCTTGAACTGAAACCTAAATACTTAGCTTTATTCATGTGGCCTACAGTTGCCAAATAGGATACTTTAAATAGAGTTGATT
This sequence comes from Manis pentadactyla, assembly GCF_030020395.1. Lineage (NCBI taxonomy): Eukaryota > Metazoa > Chordata > Mammalia > Pholidota > Manidae > Manis > Manis pentadactyla. The sequence goes on from NC_080021.1 coordinate 64,444,928, forward strand.
TATTGATTAGGTCTCAGGCTTTTAACTTTGGAATTTATTCTTTATTTTCAATAGAATGACCATATACTCATTTAAGGACAGTATAAATAAATTCCTTCTCATTTATATTGACTGTTTTTTGGCTTTCTTTTTCATCTGAACATTATAATATGGGTGATATCTCACATATTAATGACTGCTTTTAGCCAACTGATTACAGTATTTACTCTCTCTTATTCCACTGAAAGTATATTTGGTACTAAATCCAACCTTTTGATTCTTGGCTTCTCATAGGTGAGTTTATTTCATTTAGATTTATTCACTCTCCAAACAGTTAAATCATTTCTCAACTTTAGTATTCACAAGATGTTTTTCTTACAGATTTATTGTACTTCATGTCTAGAAACTTCCTTTATAATCAACAATCTTTTATATTAAATGAATGTTCTAAAAAGCATATGGGAATGAACATGGTTTCACATTAACCCTTGATATAAACAATTTCTTTGCACAAAGTTTCAGGGAATTCACAAGATCTCATGGATTATCTCTATGGGTCTCCTGATTAGAAACAGTTTCCTGGGACCAGTTCCACATTTCCAACCTCCTAGGTGATATTTCCACCTACCTATCCATTGGTTCCTCTAGCCTTATAGTTAGTTGGAAAGGGAACTCATGGTGTCACCCTTTGCCCCACCTTTTGCAGCAAATCCCTTTTGACTTTCCTATTTCTATTAGCACTGCCTTTCATTTTTTATCCTGGGGATTAAAGTCTTTACCCCCAGTTCTAACATTCTGTGCCTTTATCTATGGTTATGCACAATTCCTCTCCCTTAGGTTTCATATCCAAATCCCTCAGTTCTATTTGTTTATCCCTTAATATCTTTTTTTTCCAATTCATCTTTTATTTCTCCCCCTCTCTGTTAATTTAGCTCTTTTACTTTTCATTCCTGAATAACTGCATTAACCTAACTGTTTCAACTACTTCCTGTCTTGCCCATTTTCTTTCTGGGGAGGACATGGTTGTGCGGGAGGGGGTAAGTCAAGGAGCAGAGGATGCTTTGGTTGCCCTCATTGCTTTCACTCTCCTAGTAGCTTCTTCCTCTTGTCTTAGAGATTAGGCATGTGATTAACTCTCCTGCTGGGTTACAACTTCTCAATGGTCAGGACAGATCTGATGGAGATCTGTTTTCTTTAGAGCTCCAAACACAATGCTCATACTTAAATGCTTAATAAATAAAAAGTAATCAGTAGTATTCGTAAATTTTTTTTTTGAAGCAGAGTAAAAGCTTTATTTAAATTTACTTAAAGAGAGAAGAAGTGCAGCAGGTAACCTCCTCAGCAAGGAGAGGCGCCCCGAAAGGTTGGAGAGAGAAAGTTTAAGATTAAAAGTTTACATCTAAAGTGTGGGCCACCTCAGATGGAGGAGCGCACCCTGAAAGGTTGAAAAGAGAGTTTAAAGTTAAAAGGTTACACACTTGGAAAGTGCAGGCGATCTCGGAGAGAGGAGTGCCTGAATTTTTAATATTTGGTGGTACATCTCAATAATTGGCTCTGTTGTCAATGACTGCGCACATCTCTCATCAACTTGTTTTAAATTCTCTCAACCCTCCTCATAGATGAAACTATGCTGTCTGGATTCCTGGATGCCTTAATCCCTTTTGTCTCATTTAACTGCACTTTCAGATAGGCAAATTCTCTTACTTTAACTCCAAATTCCACATTGAAACTAAAACCAAACAAAATAAAGCATTGCTTCTCAACAACCCACCTGAGAACTATTTCTTCTAGCGCCATCAAGACTTTTCAATTATGCATGACCATGTGAAGGATGTTTAAACAGAATCCAAAGTGTTTTAACTAATTGGAACCAAAGCAAAAGGGTGATATTGCCATTTCCCTATAAAGTTTTCTCTTCTAAACTTTATTTTCCCCATTTCTCCTTTCTGAACTCTTTCTCTTAGACAAAAACTTAGAAAAATACAATTTTCAGAGTACAATTCAAACTTCAAACATATAGTATAAGAAACAATTCACACCCTTACACATTTATGAAATTTTTATTGGAAGAGTGTCATCTCTGGGGAATCAGAGTAACATCGAATGCCCCAGAAGGGACTAGAATGTCTGATCTGATCAGTTTAGTGCTGATTCCTGGGAGCTCTAGACTGCATGGGCAGTACCTGTCTAGGGGCCACCCTGACATGTCTAGAATGTTGAGCATCTTAACTCCAGCTTCCGAGATGGGAGCGGCTTGTGGGCAAGGCCTCTCCGGTCCTTGGAATGCAAGTGTTCAATCAAGGTCTGTTGACTTGAAATAAGAGTAATGAAGAGCCTCAGGGACTCTGCCCCCAGCCTGGTGTTAGGTCACCCAGGCAGAGCAGATTGATGCAAGATTCTAAAAGTAGCTTGGAATTCCTATTAGGGGGAGTGGAGATCCTGTGCTTGAGGTGTTATATAAATAGTTGGATACATATGATTTTTTTTCCTTTTCACATGTAATAACCTGAAAAGAAGATTCTGTACCTTACCATCATACTATCCATATCCAGTACATTTCAAATCATAATGAGAGTCACTGTTAAAATAAATACTAGAAGTCTATGAAGCGAGGTTTGTTTTCGCCAGTAGGTGTCTCTGGTCCATCACGCTCTCTCCCAGACTCGCCTGGGTCTCTCCTGGAAATACCGATGTTATATAAAAGGCATCTTTTCTTTGGAAACTGTATACTTTAAGAGAAGATGTAAAATGACTTCTCTTTTTATTTATATTCACTTTAAGTTTGAATTTGGCCTTGCTTTGCAGCACTGGTTGCTGATAATGTTGGAGGGTGTTTTCAAGATAAACCTCCTTTTCACTCTATGGTACTTAAATTAGCTTTGTTGCTAGGTTTCATCTCACTGGAATCAGTGTTGCACTTCTGAGCAAAATAGCAATAACAGAGTTTCTAGGTATGTGAGGCTGCTCAAAAGGTCAGACTCTCTCTCTCTTAAATATTTATTCTCTTGCACATAAAATAAAGCCCTGGGTTGAGTGGCCTCTGGAATTATCTCAAGTGTTAATAATTGAGAGATGGGCTAGCATAACAGGTAGGTAGCCTCTGGCTCCAGACTATCTGGGTCCCAAATCTTATTACTGGGCTGATCTTCTTTGAGCAACTTATTCATTTCATGCTTCAGTTTCCCCATATATAAAAGGGGGATAATGATAATACCAGTACTACGTGATGAAGTTGTCACAAAGAACAAATATCTTATATCTAAAGTGGTTAGAACACTGCAAGGCATGTGATGGGTTATATAAATATATAAATATATGACATACATGCATTCATATATATAAGAAAAGCTAGTTCCCACTGTCACACAGCTGAACTGAGTTAACAAGGTTACTGCAGGGTTATGTGCACCTTCTCTGTAACTTGCTTTCCAAAGGCTGAGGAGTTAGAGTAATGAAAGGGTGAATGTTGTGGAGGTTTTCCCTGAAGTTAGTTGTTTTGACCACCTCATGTAGTTTCATAAGGTGAGGGCCACCAGCCACCTACCACAGTCCAGGGGGTTCCTTTCTCTGTGGAATTGAGTTTCATACCTTGAGTTGTTACAAACACAACCTGAAAAATGGGGGAGTAAATAAGAACAAATCAATGGCAAAATGACCCACCATGACCATGTACAAAAAAATTTTGATGAACTAACCAAGCAGCTGTCCTGACTTTCCAAGGAAAGACAGAAACTAAATGGAGGAAGACGTCCAGCAGTGACAACTAAGTACTTGCATGCATCAATTCATGACAGTGTCTCAAACACATTTTAAGGTTGGTACTATTATCATCCTTAATTTACAGAAGGAAGAGGAAAGACACAGTGGTTACAGGCCATGCACTGGGTTAAATATTTGACATGTTAATTATTGTTAATTAGCTTTTTTGCTAGGTTTCATCTCACTATAACACTATCAGCTGATACTACTGTCATCTTCATTATGCAAAGTGGGAAACTGAGGCACAGAGTGATTGACTAAGTTACCCATTGCTGGTAAGTGGCAGAGCCAGGATTTGAACCCAGCCAGTCTGGCTACAGAGATGTTCTGCTAAGGAAGGAATTAGTGCGGCAATTCTCCCATTTGATGAGAATCATCTGCTGCAAGTCATCCTACTGAGAAGAGGCTGAAAACTGAAGACTAGTGTGACTACCTGGAAACCCTGGCTAAGAAGGCAGTGCTGCTGATGAGAAGGGGTCTGCCTCTAGTTTCACCAGGGATGCCTCAGTACACTCTTGTCTCAAAACAAGTCATCTGATGCATCTGTCCCCTTGTCTGTTAAATGCAGTTTCCAGGTGAAAGGTAGTAAATGTGTATGCCCATGTAGCATGCATGAGTATGTGAGTGTGTACATCTGTGTATGAGTGAGTGCATCTGCCTGTGTGAGTTTGGAGGGAATAAAGCTTCATTGGCTTGAGGGTAAAGGCCCTAACACAGATCCCAAACAATGTCCACACTAGGATAAGTCAATCCCACATGCCAATCCCAAATCTGTGACTTCTCTCTGTTAGTGTCCCTGGGAAGGCAAGGCTGTTTCGAATCCACCAAAGTCCTTGAGAAGGTCCTGAAAGAGGGCCTAGAAGAATAGGCTGTTGTCAGAGTTTCTGCTCAACAGAGACCTTATAATGCTCTAAGTCGGAAAATGAATTCTCCAAGTGAATATGCACGCAATGCAGGAAATTGCTACTGATTCTATATAGAGTTTAATTCCTTTTTCAAAAAAGCCTTGGGAACAGAATAAACCCATTATATTTGGATGGTGTATTCAAGAAGTCTACTCTATAGGAAATGACTTTAGAATTACTATTTTCCTTTTCCTTTGCCAGTGTCTGACAATGCAAGATAAAAAGCTAAAATGGGGCATCCACGTCCAGGCCCTGGAGGTCTTTTTGTTACATGCTAAACCAGAGCACTGAGGCAAAATCAAATTTCTATAGTCAGGAAACATTTTCAACTTTCTCTTATGCCCCTGCCCTGAGCTATTTTTAATAAAAAGTGTTTGCATACTAAATAGTGATCCATCTAGCAGCTTCTCTCAACCTGCTCTAATCTTGCTTTTGTCCCTGCCCTTCTATTGAAACTGTTGTCTCAGGGGTCACTAACCTTCCTTGTCCCAGAACTCAGTGTCACATGAGCCCTTCCCTTTCTGGACCCATTGGTAGGGTTTTACACTACTGGCCATTTATTTCCTCTTCTTGAAACCTCTTCCTCCTTTGCCTTCTATGATATTACTACACTCTCTTCATTTTCTTCTTATTTCTACTTCTCAGTCTCCACCAGGTAAGGTCTTTACATACCCCTTCCATTCTGGTGGCTTTTAATATTCTCTTCTCATTATTTCTTCATTGGTTCCAAATACCACCTAGGCACCGGTGGTTTTCAAATCCACATTTCAAGGGTAGATGACCCTGTGGCTACCACTGTCACCACCGAAGATTTATTGAGGCCAAATGCTTTATAAACATTGTTTCATTTATTTCTCCCAATATCCTAGGAAATGGGTAATATTTTCCCCCAGCTTTTGATGAAGGTTTAGTAGCATAATGTCCAAGCTCACACAGCTCATAAACAACTTGAACCTAGGTCTTCTCCTCTAACACCAAATTCCCTGTTGGTTTAGACTAGGCACCATGTGAATGATGATCAGTAAGAGTGGTCACAAAGACGACTGAAATCTGACTTTGGTTCCTGATCTGCTGATCTAACTGACCACTGAATATTTCCCCTGGGATGTCCCATGGGTACTTTTTACCCAAATATATCTCAAACTGAATTCAGCACGTCTGCTCTGTTAGTAAGTCTATTCTCTTGCGGATGCCATGGCGCAGTGAGTGGCCCACCATCCCACAGTGATGCGGGCATGCGCAGAACCTCCTCTCCTCCCTTCTCACCCAGTCAACCCCCAAGCCTGATGGAGCAACCCTGTAAATCCCTCTCAGATCTACTAGTTACTCTTCACCCCTTCTGCCACTCCTCGAGTGGGGGATTTCCTGCCTAGATTAATCCCTCAGTCTTGGAACTGTCTTTCTCCCCTATGCCCCGCTCCTCCTGAAGGTAGCGTCCACATTGTTACCAAACAGCTTCCTAAAAAGCAATGTCCGTCCTCACTGCCCTCATTGTAAAACTCAAGTCTTGCTGTGTATTACAAGGTACTGTGTGGCCTGGTCCCTGCCTGACTCTACAGCTCTCCCCTCCCCTCCTGTCCTCTTCAGTCCCCACCACTCACCCCTCACACCCCACACTCTACAATTCCTCTCACTCCCCTCACGTGCCATGTGCACATGCTGCTCCGTTTGCCTGGTGTGTTCTGCTTCTCCCCAGAAAACTCCTCCTTTGGTTCACAGCTGAGATCCCATGTTTTTTGGGGATCACGTGTTCCCTGGGACAAGGTCGGGTGCTGCTTTCATGTGTCCACACTCTGTGCCTTTTCTGTCTGAGCACCTTCCACACCGAGCTGCCCTTGCTTATTCGCTGCTATTTTGTTCTTTTGTTCCTATGCTCCACAAGGACAGTGGCCATTATCCATCTTTCTAGCCATCTATGTCCTGGTATATGGCCAGTGCTTAATAAACATTGGTTGACTGTCTGTCTGACTAACCCTAGAGTTTTAATGTTCCTGAAACTGTTTGCGAAATGGGAAGGAAGAAACATAGCAAACTGTCACTCTGCTGATATTGCTATATATGTCAGCTCAAGTTTGGGCTCAAGGATATTTTTGCTGTGTGGGTCCCCTAGGTTAGGGAGATTGTACAAGCCAGGCCCCATTCTCTCTGTAGGAGAAGGGGCTATCCTTTGCAGGGAATTCCTTGCAAAGCTTACTAACCATCTAAGAAAGCATAGGGATGTCTGGGATACTGTGACGCAAGCTCTCTTCTCCTGCTGTATATAAACCTCATCGTCCATGACCTGGGCCGCTGCAGCACCTCCCTGCACTTTCTGCCTAGTGACTCTCCCTTTCTCAGGCTGCCTCCCTCCTGCCACCTTGGGGAGCTTTCTAAAATATGAACCTAAACAGCATGCTGTTTCAGGATCTTTGTGGAACAAAGATCTCATTGCCTACAAGATGATACTGAAACAACTTAGCAAGAGTCTTTGTAATTTTACCCCAACTGACTTTTCCTATGAGTTCTTGGAGGGAAAAAGCTATGCTTCCTTCATCAATCCATCCTTTCATCACCCACCAGTCAATTCACTAACTACTGGAGCCTTACTGTGCACCAGGCACAGGAATAAACTGGTGAGCAAAACCAGACATGGGGCCTGCTTTCAAGCTGCAGACGGGCATTAGTGAAATAATAAATGAGTTAATTTACACACACATATGTTCTGTGAAGGAAAGGCAGAGGTTCTATACAACAGACTAACCTGGCCTGGGAGTCAAGGGGCTTCTTTGAGGAAGTGACAGTTCATATGAAGGATAAGGATGAGTTAAGGAGATGTAGAATGGGGAGAAATGTGTATATTCCTTCACTGTTCAGAGTTCTCCCTCAGGGCATGGCACAGAAGAGGCCCTCAATAAAATATCTGCTGAATGAATCAGTAACAGTGGGAAAAAGCACCTAAGGAATAGTTGAGACCTTGTCTTAGGGAAGACTATAACTAAGTTATTCTGGGAGTTTCCAGGAAGTGCCAGAAAAATGGATGAACGCAGTCTTTGTTCAAGTGGAGGATGACAGTTCCTGTCGACAGTGTGCAAGTACCAGCGTTATAGGAGGCTGGGAAAGATTGCTTCTTTACCTCAACTCAAAGAGAAAATAAAAAATGAATTGGAAGGTAAATGTAAGAATTTCTTAATTTTGGGTTTTATAAACCATATCACTTAACATTCAGAAGATACCAAGTCTACACTTTAAATGTTGCCCATTGAGTTCACAGACAGTAGAGAGTTCCCCACTCCCATCCCGGGGCCTACCCCTGAATCTAAATTACTGAATATAGTGGCATAGAGGCACAGACTTACAGATGCTTACTAAAAGTTTGGTATAGTCTGACTCTGGAGACTTTTGAACACAGCTTGATTTTTTCTATTCGCAAGTATTTTTTGTGTTCAGAGAATCCAAATGGCTTTCTGTATTCCTCCAGGTAAATTCTTTGAAGTTTGCATGAAGCCTTTAGGCTGGAGCTTCAGGCAGAGTTTGCTCTGCTGGTCATAGCCTGTGCCTTGGATGGACTTCATCTGTCAATCCTTCTGCTTCACACAAACCACAGCTTTCTTTTTTAATAAGTGTAATTTTAATTTATGAAAACTGCAGCTTGATTTTAATTATTGAGGATACTTCATGTTTGTTTCATTCTTGTAAATACAAGGAGAAAGGAACACATTCTTATCAGCACGTACCTATTTTTACTTCCAAGCAAACAAACACTGATTTTCTTCTCTGCTCTTAATGGAAGCATTCTTAGGGACGTTCTGATTGTAGCACATCTAGAGTTAGAATATGAGTGGGTCCATCTTTGTAATCATAGACACCCATAGTCATAATTGCTCTGTGTGTCCTTCAAGGAGACATAATATGAGGTCACAACTGATAGCTCTGGTGGCAAAAGGGTGATATTTATAATGGAAAACTTAACAGTAATTAGAAAGCAATCAAATGACAAGGCAGTCTTTGCTGTCGGGAAAGATATATTTTAAAAAGTCAAAACATTGTGAGTCACTCCTTTACAATGCAATTCTCTATTTTGGCTCCACCTCGTTAATTTGCAAACCAACTTCTACTCTAAGAGAGGAAATGATTTTTGCATAAAATCACAGAAGCTTTCTTTCACTATATAGTTTGAATTCTACAGAGTATCTTTTAAATTCTTTTTAAGTTATTGAATATTTCAGCTGCAGAGAACATGCAATTTTCTTAATTTACTTTTTTCTAAATTATAAATGATCTTGTTTAGTGTTATCTAATCCCAGGACTAATGAAGATACCCAAATCTCTCCCTGGAAATGTTTTAGTTAGTAACTACAGTCATAAGCTCAAGGGGAATGAAAAGCAAAAGATTCATTGGCTTTTTAAATAGGGGGAGTAATTGAAAATTTGTAAGAGTTTTAAGAAATCAAGGCAACAGAAATGAAAGTTTTTTAGGGGATAAAAAAGAGCAAAAGGCACAATGCCAGGTTCTCACTTTGTATTTTGTTTCCTCCCTAAAGCTTCTTTAAATACAGTGAGCAGTTTGACTTATATGCATAAATAAAGCCTAAGGTATTCATATGCAAATAAAAATGGCAGCTCCAGGGCTGCTTGACAACTTAAAAGCATCCAGGGGAAGAAGAGAGAACATCGAAGAGTGGCTTGCTTCCCATGGAAGAGCAAGGTCTTGGTCAGGGTGAAGCCTATGAGTTGGCCTGGCATTTTCCCTGCTATGGGTGGCGGCCCTGAGGGATTCCACACCCCTTCGCCATCCTTCTTGGTTTGCTTCTCAAATAACTTATACTAATTCCTGATGGTTAGGTGGCTTTTGGTGAGCACAGTATGCTGCAAGGGTTCTGGACTGAGCTTGAAGATGGTCTTTCCAAGGCTCTTGGTGCATTTAGGGTTGAAGTAGGGCTGTTGCAACAGACTTAGGAGTCTGATAGAAGGTCCTTTTGCAAGAAGCAAGCCTGCCTCACACACAGAGGAGTGGAAACCTACTTCCTGACAGACAGTCAATGGCATTTTGACACCTGTGCTCCCAGGTAATCAGAAGCAAATACCTATAGCAGACTGCAGTCAACTGCCCTGAGTTGCCCCTCCACTCTGCATTGGTGCCATCCCTCTTCTTTTGCTGAAGGCCCTTTTCTTTATAAAAATACCTCACATCACTAAAATTCACTAAATTTTTAATCTGCTTATAATTTTAGCACATAAGTATTTCCCCAAGGTCCTGCATTTTCTTTTTGTTTTCTGCAATTGTACTTAAAGTGAATTTCTTTAGGTTTCATCTAATGGCTAAAGTGAAGCTGAGAATGGCAGAATCCTGTTAATGGGAAGCTTTTAGGTGGCCAGCCTGAAGGGAGAAAGAGGAGAGGAGAGAATCCTCCATAAGACTTTGTGAATTTAGCTCCAGAGTGCATTCTGTGGTCTGTAGTGAGCTTTAAAACTATTCAGTCACCTTCATTTGCAGAGCCTTGCGTAACTTGTATGAGTTTTTCAGAAACTTTTAAAGCCATTGGTTTTTAGGCCATTTAATAAACCATCTGATAGAACTGGAGTCAGAAACCAATGGCAAGTGAGGTTGATACTTGGCAGGTATTTTATGGTTTAAAGACAATCATAGATGGTTCTCTAGATCTTGTGGAAGATTCATTTATAGCTGCCTCCCATCCATCCATTCATCCACTCAGCCAGTGTTTATCTCTGCACAAGGCACAAGGAGTATAAAAGTGAGGACAAGGTTCCTGCTTGTGGAGATGCTGTATTCTGGTGAGGGATAGGGAGGGAGGAAGGAAAGGATAATGGAGGGAAGAAAAGTAAGGGGAGACAGGAGGGGGGCACTTGAGTGAAGGATTACAATACGATGTGATAAATTGTCAAGTATAAGTTCACATAATATGCTACGGGAGCATCAAAGAAGAAGCCCCCCACTTCCCACCAGCCTTTTTTTTTTTTAATAACAAAGCTACTCAGAGGCAAGCAGTGGAGCTAATTTACTTTTTATCTTTGTTTCTTTCTCTTGTCTAATTGTTAAAGAACTTGGAAATGTCCAAGGGTTATTTCAAGGTGTAGAAGAAAAATGGGGAGAAGTTAACATTATACAGAAAGTGGACAATCCACTTTGGTAACTGAATTGCAAAGAGTCTCAAACTATCTGTACAAACTTAAAATACTTTTTGTAGTTGCAACTTACTAGTTTTGTAATTCCTTGTAAGCACATCAATATTGAATAAAAACATATATAATTGGCAATGTAGCCAACTTGTGTATACAAAAGCAAGTTATTTAGATAATAGAAAGTTGAAAATGGAAAAAAAGATGGTATGAAAATAAAAAATGAGAAATGAAAATACTTAAACTATTCTCTACTTCTGAGCACCTTTAAAAAAATAACCTAGGGTCCTACTTTTACTTATATTATTACTCAGTGGCGTTTGGTCTGCTTTGGACTGCAGTTATTTGTTGATATATCTGTGTGGCTTTAATTCCCCTATTAGTGTGTAATCTCCATAAGGCCAAAGAGATGTGTCTTATCCATACAAGTACAACATAAAATTAAAATTTTGTTGAAAAAAAGAAATACATTTTTTGTTCTTAAACCCAGAATTGGTAGACAAAGAAACTCATATGTTATTTACTTGACCAAGATAGAGGGATTTGGCTTCTTCTATTTTGAGCTTCCACAGGGAAGATCACCTTTTCAGAGAGAACCTTCAATTTAGGATTGTGGAATATTTGAGAGGTATTTCTATCACCTTGAGTCTCTTTCTGTGGCAAGAAACTGACATGATTTCCCTTAAGTAGTTTTGAAGGATCAACTCAAGAGTGTCAATATTTGCTTTCAAAACAAGTTGAAACTAAAATGATTCCAGACTCTATGGGTGAATATAGCTAGAATTTTTACTCTTTGAGTTACTTAAAATTCCATAGTTACAGAAACTAGAATTTTAGTGCTATAAGGAAATGCAGAGATTGTCTAGAATTATCCTTATCTCTGATGTTAAGAAATAGGAGCATTCTCCAAGGACACAGGTTATGAGCAATACACTGGGACAAAAACCCTGATTTCCCCATTTATCTTTTATACTTCTTTATATTATTTATTTCTTCACACATGGAGAAAAATAAGACATAAGGAAATAAATATGCTAATTTCTCTTACTAGTCAGTCATCAGATAGAAAATCACAGAACAAGTCAGTAACATCCCAAATAATAATGGTAGATACAACCAGTATTCCTAAAGTATGTTATTTCCTAAATGCTGATAGGTCTTCTCTACAGCATTTGGGTTCTTCATTTATTTGTTCATTTAATAATTATTTTATGAATTTCAGCTCTATGTTAGGCAATAAGCTATATCAGAGTGAAATAATAGTAGACCTTTCCTCCATTAATCAAATAATTTGGTCAACTCCAGCCCTAACAGAGGGGATATCAATGTCCCTTCAAATGATCTAGCCTCTCTTTCAACCTTCTTAACTTCAATTCCCTTCCAATTCATCTGTCAGCTTCCATGGCACCACCAGGACCTTGCTATCATCCGACACTGCTCCATATCTGAATATTCAAACTCAAAGATTCTACACTCTGAACACAGTCTTTTTTTTTTTTAAGGACAAATAGATACCTTTAATTCTTATATGGAAATAAGGCTTAAACCATACAGATATATAAATCATTTTGCAATTTTCCTTTACGTGTTTGGATATATTCTTGCTCTTCCTGAAAGTAATTTGTTGTACATGTAGACAACATTAAACATATTATAATAGAGGATAGATAGCAAAGAGTCTGAAATAATCCAGGTACTTTTAGATGATTAAATAGATTGTAGATAGTGGCATTTAAAGAAATTTTCACTCATAGAGGTGTATGCTTTAGTGATAACATTGATGGAAATTTTAATTCTGCATTTATATTTTTAATACATTGCTTTTATTCAGACACCAGTATTTATTCAATGGACAGGACAATGAGGCACCCACTGAAAGTGGAAAGAGTATCAAATGTTCAGGGTAAGGCCAGAGTTTTATGCAATATACTTGAACTGGTTTGGGTTTTCCTTGTATCTTTCAATGCAGTCTCTGTCAATTAAGGATTCTTTTGCTTCTTCAGATCACTAGGCTCTTGTATTTTTGTTTTTTTTTTCTGAACATGTTTCCAAAAGACTGTTTTATTTTAAAACCCACACAGACTTGGAAACAAAGGCCTTTCTACCACTGTGGTGAAGATTACACTGACTGCTTCCATTGGTCACTTCTTTTCTCCACTGAGCTGACCGTTCTCAAAGTTGGATTATGCAAACATGGGCTTTTCCTTTTCTTCCATTTGCAGTACTAAGAGTTCTTGGATGACAGTAATTATATAACCCAATTTTCCATAAGTGTTTGGCAATTATTAAAGTTTTGCAATCACTGGTTTTCCTACTGGTATCTTTCCACCAAGCATTTCCTCTAATTTTGTTGTGGCAGGTTCATTCACATTAAATATATAGTCATTATTTAGCTGCTCCTTCTCTACCACACCTAACCACACAAAAGCTGCTAAGGCATTCTTCTGTATGTCAGAAGATAATACATCGTAACACTGCGAGGCACCTTGATCAAGAAGCTGACTTGTGAATTTTCTGATTCCAGCCAAGTACTGTTTCTTGGTGAAGTCATTATTTTCTTTCAAGAGGTATTTGCAAATTATCATGTAACCTTCCACAAAAGGGTTAAAGAGTCCTGTTAAAAATTCTAACACAGTATTTTCTTTCTCTGTAACTAGGATGTCCCTTGTTGTTACTTGTATGGTCTCAATTTTACAAAGCAGGAAACAGTCTTCTTCAAAGTCCTTTAATGTGTTTCCTGGAAGAAAGATAAATTCATCCAAAAACACATTGTGTAGGAAGTGAAAACAACTGTAGACATCCTCTTTCCTGAACCCAGGTGTCATCTGCAATGCTACAGCTACTAACGAAGGTGGGCCGAAAATGTTGAGCAACTAGTTTCTGTAAGCCGAGCAAATAAGGAGAGTGATACAATGGAAAATAAGTCTTTCACTGACCACTTCTGAATCTCCAGAGTCTACTTTGAGAATCACTTGGTCTTTGGTAAGACTGGCTATGTTGGAATGTAGAAGAATGCTGGACTGGATAACTTCTTCAGCAGGTTCATTACCGGGCCAACTGAGGAACCCCCCAAAGGCCTGGGCTAAATCTTTCAGCCATAAAGTCTTTTCCACCAGCACATCAAAGTCCATGGGTGGTCGGTTCTGAAGCAGAACAGCAAGTGTCAGGGACCATGGGCTCAGAATCAGGTTTTGAATTTGCTACAGCTGTATTTTATAGGCAACTTCAGTGACAAAGGCATCATGTCCTCTGACTGTTTCTGAGGAATATACCTTGGAACCAGGTTATATGGGCTCCGATTCATCCTGCCAGTAGTCAGAGTTCGAAGTGACACAGGGTCTCTAAAGTACACCCGGATGTTTCCAAAATTTTCAGAGAGAATCTGCCTGGCTTTCAACAGTCCAGTTGTAGATTCTTTTGGCTTAGGAATCCCTAGAAGCTCATACACATTAAAGGTTTCTTCCAATATCTTATCATAATTGATGCTAATTGGAACAAGGTAGGTATCAAAAACTTCTTTTGAAAAACGGTTCCATCACAATATTCAAAAGACCAAATTTAGGAGTCAGTGTCTTAGCTGAGTGGCTTCTTGTCTCTTCGAGGAAAAATTGAGCAGGAGCATAATAACCATTCCGTAACATAGTTTTACATATTCAGAGAATACAGTCCAGTAGAGTTTATTGCCACCGAAGGTGCGTCGCATGAAAAAGGCACCTGACATCCGTAGCAGCTCACCAACCATCTTCATTCCCAGGAAGTCCATTCCTGCTGGTATGACTGGTACAGGTAAATCATAGTTGTATAAAATAAAAGACAACATCAGAAACTCAATGTAACTTCGATGACTAGGCAGCAGAACAACTTGATGTTCCTGGATGGCTCGTTGTAGTTTCTGAATACCGTCTTCATTTACACACACTTTTTGAGAATATTTGTTTAAATATTTTGCTCAGGGCAAAGGCAAAAAACCGGATGGCTCCCAGACGCAGTTTGTGGCTCATTTCATCCAAAATCTCACAAGCTTCCTCTTGGAGGACATTAACAGATTGAAAGGATTCCTTGGAAAGCTGTTGAATGACACAGTGAACCTCTTCAGAATTGAGAACATTACATTTAATATCACTTGGCTTACAAGGAGTAAATTCCCTTATAGACATTTCATTGCAAATTTCAAGTCACTGACATGCCTCCTCTCCTCTAAAACATCTTCAAACTCATCCCACTTTCTCCGTTCCTTCGAGTAGAGGAGCCCAGCAGCGTTGGGACTGGTGGAGTTGACGGAGAAGCAAGAGTTGGATGAACTGGAAGAACCCACGGTGCAGCTGCCGTCCCGGTCAGAGTCTGGATTCTTTGCTATGCGGTGGCGGTGGTAGTGCTGGCGGGGGCGGTTCTTCCACGCCGGGCTGCCCCACCTCGCCCAGGGCGGCGGAACCCTCTGCGGCCGCTCCCGGGAACCCTGGGCACCGCCATCTCAGCCAGGACGGAAGCCGCGCGGGGACCTGCAGTGTGCGCGCAGCCGGTGGACCCCGGAAGCCAGTAGGCTCTTGTTTTTGCACTAACTTCCTTCCCTCTGTTGCATAGAACTTCCTTGTTTCTTCTAGGAATTTATTCTCAAAAGATTCTTGGTAAATTTGCAAATCAGAAAGCATATTTAAAAGTCTTTGAATCAAACATCGATCAACCGCATCACCATTTCTTTCTTTCTCAATCAACAGGAGAGTCCCATCTATAGTCTTGCTCTGAAAGTTCTGATCACAAATTATGTGTGCTTTAAATAATTAATTCAAGCCCCGTGCCCCAAACGGAAGATAACACTGGCATCCGAAAAATGTAAGTTCTATCTAGGAACAGAAAATGTTCCTAATCATGATCATTTGTCTGCAATGATTTTGCCAGCATTTATCAATTTTCTTTAGAAAAGAGTCACTATCCAAAAAATTCTCTCTGAACTGCTGAACTTGTGCCTTTATGTGCAGTTCACAAAGCCACTTCAGTTGTTTATACAAGTTTGCAGATAAATTGTAGGAGCAAAAGTTTTCAACAATCTGATAGAGTTCTTACAGGGAGTATTTAATGGTGACATTGTTCTGGATAGCTTGTATAGCCTCTTTTAATTTTTGCCATGTTTCTTCAGTTTTCCAGCATCAGAGGTTAATCTTTAAATTTTTTGATTACCAACTTCTTGACAGATCCAATGCCAGACTTGATACTGGAAAAACTGGACAGAGTCATAGAGGCTTCAGTCAAGTCATCTGTGTGGAGGTCTGCAGCCACAGAGAAAATTATCAAGTTTCTGTTTTTAAATTGCTCTTCTTCCTCAGAGGCAGGAGCAGATGAAGATGACGGTGAGTCTTCTTCAGCCATTTTCACATTAAGCCCTCTGCATAAAGCGAAGAACTACCTGATCGCAGTTTTATATCCATCTAGCTTCCCCATTGTTCTGCTCCCACAAAACCTATCTTGTGCTCTTCATCACGATCTTCTGCCCTTCACTCCTTCCTGTTTAGATCCTTCTTAGCTTCATTTCCTTCTTCTTCTAGTCTAGACTTCACTCTCTTGCCAATACCTTCAATTCCATTGACCCCTGTATGTCTGCCACCCCAGCCTTGCCATAGATTAATCCAACCATTTATCTTTTTAAAGTCTTATGCTTGGTCTTTGGGCCACTGCTGAAGAAATCTGCCTGCCTGATGCTAGGAGAAACTGAAAGACTAGAGTCTAGGCTAAGCCCTGACCTTCAACATACTGCTGAATAACTCCATCCTACCTTGTTGCTCAATTTCCTCTTCAGCTATCTCAAAATTTCCCTGCTTCCCTTAAGACACCAATTCCACACCTCCCTCTTTCTCTATTCACTGATGACCTTATTTTCTACGGCAACAGAAAACAGAAGCATGAGACTCAAAGTATCTCAGCTTCCTAACTTGCTTCTCCAAGATAACATCACCTGCGCTTGACTTCCATTGCTGCTGGAAATGCAAAATGGTGCACCCTCTGTGAAAGGGAATTGGCAGCACCCAGCAAAGGGCATATACCTTGAGTCAGCAAACCCACTTCTTGGAATCTATCTGAAAGATAAAATGGCAAAAGCACAAAGAGACCTATGCACAAGGTTATTACTTCTAGTACTGCTGTAAGAAGAAAAGATTGGAAACAGCCCACATGTCCCCGAGTACCGTAAACCATGGCACATGCACAACATGGCACTGCACAGCTGCAGAAAGGAATGGGGACATTCCCCCAGCCTGGATCTTCAGGATCCATTCAGGGAAAAAGTAAGGGGTGGAAGAGAGTTATCATATGCTACTTTTGGTGTAAAAAAGGCAGCGAGGATGGGAATCTATATACTTGCTTATATTTTCAAAAAGGACTCACACATTGCCTATTGCTTGAATGTTTCAGGACAGGTGTCTGCCTCTTTTTTGGAAACTCTGCTGCTGTTTCTTGCCAATAATTTGCTAAAATGCACATTAGATTGCTATTTCCCTTGGATATTCTGCCACCCCCTCCTCACCACATTGCCAGAGTGATGCTGTGTAGCAGGATGCTGTGCTCTCCCAGTGGACTCCAGCTCTCTGTCCTTGCTTGGCTGGCTCTTTGTATTCCCACAAGCCTCTCTGACCTGCTGCTTCAGGCTGGAGCAATGCAGAGGCCAAAACAATGAAATAAATCATGGATTCAAAAGCAACCTATAGGCAATCAGGACTACTAAAATTACTACTTGCGAGAAGTGCTCAGGTAAAGCAACTTCAGTTGGGAAAATCACTTCCCTGGAGCTTAAAGGGTAAAGTAAGCTGACAGGCTTTCACTGGGAGAAGTCTGCAAATTAAAGAAAGTTTAGAATAAATTTATTAGAAGCCAAACTTATTGCTATAGTGAAAAAAACCCTTAGAATTCCATTGGCTTGATGTAGTACTAAGTCTATAGTTAATACTAAGGAAATAGTTACTGAATATTTGTTGAATTTAAACAGCTTTTATAAAGTTATCTGAAAAGTAAAGTAGTGTTCATAAGCCCATGAAGAAACAACCTTTTCAAATAAATATCTAAATTGGGAAAGAATGTGAAAGAGCAAGGGAAACTTCTGGCTTGGTTTGATAAGAGCCCTGGCTTCATTTCAATACATTTAGTAACTATAGTTTAAGCTAATGTTGCTTTGACCTCTGTAATACAATCCAGGGAATAACTACTCCAGACAATATAAGAGGCCCACTTTTCAATGCCAGTGGTGTTTTGTGCCTAGAGTTATGATCTGCCAGACACCTCAGTGGTTACAAAAGAATCCTCCTCAGTTCCCTCCAAATCTGTTAGTCCTTGTTAGACATGTAAATCCTTTTGAATTCCATGGAGATATAAATCCCCATTAAAAAAACAAAATTTCAAATATGAAATGAAAAACAAGCAAGACAGTTCCCAGAGTCCAAAGGGCTGCTTTAAGAGAGCCCTAGCAAGCCCTGAGAATCTGGGCTCTCACAGGAGCACACAGGTTTTCTAAATGCCCAGGGCACTTCTGTCTTTCCATCAGGGTCTGTTACAGTCGCTTACAAGACAAAGCAAGTCCTCCTATATCTAATAGGGTGTATCTAAGAAATCAAAGTTGTGGATCACGGGAAGATGGCTGTGTGAGTAGTTCAGAGGAAATCTCCTCCCCTAAACATATATATTTATGAAAATACAATAAATACAACTACTCCTAAAAGAGACACCAGTGGATGTAGTACAACAGCCAGGATACATCTACATCTGTGAGAACTCAACATCACATGAAGGGGGCAAGACAAAAGCCGCGGCCAGGCGGGACCTGAACGCTCCCCCACCCCAGAACCCGGCGGGAAGAAAGGAGTCAGAACGGGGAGGGAGTGAAAGCACAGGACTGCTAAACAACAGCTCTAGAAATCCGCACCCGGAACACAGACACAAGGTGCACGGGGTGCTGGATATTAGAGAAATGGAAAAACAAAACCTGTGGGCAGGTCCCCGCAACTGGCACCCCTGAGACAAAAGAAAAGTGAGTGCTTTCTGCAAGTCTTAAAGAGACAGGGACCCCATTGCTGGATGAAGTTGCCCCAGCACACTCAGCCATCAGATGGGAATTCCGGGGAAACTTAGGTGCCCTAAACCCCGGGGAGGCAGTGCAGCTCTGAAGCCCCTCACAGCACTAAGCAGCCTGCCAGTCATTCCTCCAACTGGCGTGGACACCGACACACTGGCCCAGTAGTGGGAGAGTGGCAGCGCGCGCCGGGGGCGGAGGCGCCAGAAGGGATGGGGAGCATATCCGTGTGCCAACAGTGCCAGAAGGGACCAGGAGAGGCTTGTGCGAGCCCACAGTGGCATGACCGAACAGCCTGAGTGCGCCTCGTGCGCACTGGCGGCAGTGGAGCCAGAGGAGCCCGGTAGAGGTCCGTGCGCACCTGCAGTGGAGCCAGAGGGAACAGGCACGCTCCCATCAGCCAACCGGAATCCCAGCCCAACGCACAGCTGCCCAGGCCAGACCCAAAGGCCACTGCTGGCACACAGCTGCTTGGCAGGGGTGCTGCTAGCATGGAGGAGTGCACCTGGTGTGCCTGCCACTCCCCGCAGGGCTCCATGCTGCTCTGACGGAGACCCCACCCACAGCAGCTTAGGGGACTAACCCAGTGGCTGCTCCAGGAGTGCGGGTAACCATCACAGTCAGTGGAGAAGGGCAAGGCATCCAGCAAGCAGGAAAGGACTTTCTTCTCCCAGCTGACATACCCGCAACCTGCCTACAGTCACCGCTATCACCATGAAAAGGCAAAAAAATTTAGTTCAGTCCAAGACAGTTCAAACAACACCTGAGAAAGGATCTGCAGAGGCAGACCTAACCAGTCTCCCTGAAAAAGAATTCAAAATAAAAATCATAAACATGCTGACAGAGCTGCAGAGAAATATGCAAGAGCTAAGGGATGAAGTCCGGAGGGACATTAGAGATGTCTGGAGGGAGGTTACAGAAGTGAAAACAAACTCTGGAAGGACGTATAAGCAGAATGGATAAGATGCAAGAGGCCACTGATGGAACAGAAACCAGAGAACAGAAACACATAGAAGCTGACGCAGAGAGAGATGAAAGGATCTCTAGGAATGAAACAATATTAAGAGAACTGTGTGACCAATCAAAAAGGAACAATATCCGCACTATAGGGGTACCAGAGGAAGAAGAGAGAGAAAAAGGGATAGAAAGTGTCTTTGAAGAAATAATTGCTGAGAATTTCCCCAAACTGGGGGAGGAAATAGTTGCTCAGACTACGGAGGCACACAGAACTCCCGAGAGACAGGACCCAAAGAGGACAACACCAAGACACATAATAATTAAGATGTCAAAGATCAAGGACAAGGACAGAGTATTAAAGGCAGCCAGAGAGAGAAAAAAGGTCACGTACAAAGGAAAACCCATCAGGCTATCATCAGACTTCTCAACAGAAACCTTACAGGCCAGAAGAGAATGGCATGATTTATTTAATGCAATGAAACAGAAGGGCCTTGAACCAAGGATACTGTATCCAGCACGATTATCATTTAAATATGAAGGAGGGATTAAACAATTCCCAGACAAGCAAAAGTTGAGAGAATTTGCCTCTCACAAACCACCTCTACATGGTATCTTAGAGGGACTGCTCTAGATGGGAGCACTCCTTAAAAGAGCACAGACCAAAACACCCAACATATGAAGAATGGAGGAGGAGGAAAAAGAAGGGAAAGAAATAATCATCAGACTGTGTTTATAACAGCTCAATAAGCGAGTTAAGTTAGACAGTAAGGTAGTATACAAGCTAACCTTGAACCTTTGGTAACCACGAATCTAAAGCCTGCAATGGCAATAAGTACATATCTTTCAATAATCACCCTAAATGTAAATGGACTGAATGTGCCAATCAAAAGACACAGAGTAACAGAATGGATAAAAAAGAAAGACCCATCTGTATGCTGCTTACAAGAGACTCACCTCAAACCCAAAGACATGCACAGATTAAAAGTCAAGGGATGGAAAAAGATATTTCATGCAAACAACAGGGAGAAAAAAGCAGGTGTTGCAATACTAGTATCAGACAAAATAGACTTCAAAACAAAGAAAGTAACAAGAAATAAAGAAGGACATTACATAATGATAAAGGGCTCAGTCAACAAGAGGATATAACCGTTATAAACATACATGCACCCAAAGCAGGAGCACCAATATATGTGAAACAAATACTAACAGAATTAATGGAGGAAATAGAATGCAATGCATTCATTTTGGGAGAATTTAACACACCACTCACTCCAAAGGATAGATCCACCAGACAGAAAATAAGTAAAGACACAAAGGCACTGAACAACACACTAGAACAGATGGACCTAATAGACATCTATAGAACTCTACATCCAAAAGCAACAGGATACACATTCTTCTCAAGTGCACATGGAACATTCTCCAGAATAGCCCACATACTAGGCCACAAAAAGAGCCTCAGTAAATTCCAAAAGATTGAAATCCTACCAACCAACTTTTCAAACCACAAAGGTATAAAACTAGAAATAAATTGTACAAAGAAAGCAAAAAGGCTCACAAACATATGGAGGCTTAACAACATGCTCCTAAACAATCAATGGATCAATAACCAAATTAAAATGGAGATCCAGCAATATATGGAAACAAATGACAACAACAACACAAAGCCTCAACTTCTGTGGGACTCAGCAAAAGCAGTCTTAAGGGGAAAGTATATAGCAATACAGCCATATTTAAAGAAGGAAGAACAATCCCAAATGAATAGTCTAATGTCACAATTATTGAAACTGGAAAAAGAAGAACAAATGAGGCCTAAGGTCAGCAGACAGAGGGACATAATAAAGATCAGAGAAGAAATAAATAAAATTGAGAAGAATAAAACAATAGAAAAAATCAATGAAACCAAGAGCTGGTCCTTTGAGAAAATAAACAAAATAGATAAACCTCTAGCCAGACTTATTAAGAGAAAAAGAGAGTCAACACACATCAACAGAATCAGAAACGAGAAAGGAAAAATCACGATGGACCCCACAGAAATATAAAGAATTATTAGAGAATACTATGAAAACCTATATGCTAACAAGCTGGAAAACCTAGGAGAAATGGACAATTTCCTAGAAAAATACAACCTTCCAAGGCTGACCCAGAAAGAAACAGAAAATCTAAACAGACCAATTACTAGCAACAAAATTGAATCAGTAATCAAAAAATTACCCAAGAACAAAACCCCCGGGCCAGATGGATTTACCTTGGAATTTTATCAGACATACAGAGAAGACATCATACCCATTCTCCTTTAAGTTTTCCAAAAAATAGAAGAAGAGGGAATACTCCCAAACTCATTCTATGAAGCCAACATCACCCTAATACCAAAACCAGGCAAAGACCCCACCAAAAAAGAAAACTACAGACCAATATCCCTGATGAACGTAGATGCAAAAATACTCAACAAAATATTAGCAAACCAAATTCAAAACTACATCAAGAGCATCATACACCATGACCAAGTGGGATTGATTCCAGGGATGCAAGGATGGTACAACATTAAAAAATCCATCAACATCATCCACCACATCAACAAAAAGAAGGACAAAAACCACATGATCATCTCCGTAGATGCTGAAAAAGCATTCGACAAAATTCAAAATTCATTCATGATAAAAATTATCAGCAAGTGGGCATAGAGGGCAAGTACCTCAATATAATAAAGGCCATATATGATAAAACCACAGCTAACATCATACTGAACAGCGAGAGGCTGAAAGCTTTTCCTCTGAGATCGGGAACTAGACAGGGATGCCCACTCTCTCCACTGTTATTTAACATAGCACTGGAGGTCCTAGCCATGGCAATCAGACAAAACAAAGAAATACAAGGAATCCAGATTGGTAAAGAAGAAGTCAAACTGTCACTATTTGCAGATGACATGATATTGTACATAAAAAACCCTAAAAACTCCACTGCAAAACTACTAGAACTAATATCGGAATTCAGCAAAGTTGCAGGATACAAAATTAACACACAGAAATCTGTAGCTTTCCTATACACTAACAATGAACGAATAGAAAGAGAAATCAGGAAAACAATTCCTTTCACAATAGCATCAAAAAGAATAAAATACCTAGGAATAAACCTAACCAAGGAAGTGAAAGACCTATACCCTGAAAACTAGAAGACAATTTTAAGAGAAATTAAAGAGGTCACTAACAAATGGAAACTCATCCCATGCTCGTGGCTAGGAAGAATTAATATCGTCAAAATGGCCATCCTGCCCAAAGCAATATACAGATTTGATGCAATCCCTATCAAATTACTACCAACAGCATTCTTCAATGAACTGGGACAAATAGTTCAAAAATTCATATGGAACCATCAAAGACCCCGAATAGCCAAAGCAATCCTGAGAAGGAAGAGTAAAGTGGGGGGGGGGGATCTCGCTCTCCAACTACAAGCTCTACTACAAAGCCACAGTAATCAAGACAATTTGGTACTGGCACAAGAACAGAGCCACAGACCAGTGGAACAGAATAGAGACTCCAGACATTCACCCAAACATATATGGCCAATTAATATATGATAAAGGGGTCATGGACATACAATGGGGAAATGACAGTCTCTTCAACAGATGGCGCTGGCAAAACTGGACAGCTACATGTAAGAGAATGAAACTGGATCACTGTCTAATCCCATATACAAAAGTAAACTCCGAATGGATCAAAGACCTGAATGTAAGTCATGAAACCATAAAACTCTTAGAAAAAAACATAGGCAAAAATCTCATGGACATAAACATGAATGACTTCTTCATGAACATATCTCCCCAGGCAAGGGAAACAGAGGCAAAAATGAACAAGTGGAAGTATATGAAGCTAAAAAGCTTCTGTACAGCAAAGGACACCATCAATAGAACAAAAAGGTATCCTACAGTATGGGAGAACATATTCATAAATGACAAATCTGATAAAGGATTGACATCCAAATAAAGAGCTCACACGCCTCAACAAAAAAAAAACCCAAATAATCCAATTAAAAAATGGGCAGAAGAGCTGAATAGACAGTTCTCTAAAGAAGAAATTCAGATGGCCAACAGACACATGAAAAGATGCTCCACATTGCTAGTCATTAGAGAAATGCAAATTAAAACAACAATGAGATATCATCTCACACCAGTAAGGATGGCTGCCATCCAAAAGACAAACAACAACAAACGTTGGCTAGGCTGTGGAGAAAGGGGAACACTCCTACACTGCTGGTGGGAATGTAAATTAGTTCAACCATTGTGGAAAGCAGTATGGAGGTTCCTCAGAATGCTCAAAATAGAAATACCATTTGACCCAGGAATTCCACTTCTAGGAATTTACCCTAAGAATGCAGCAGCCCAGTTTGAAAAAGACAGATGCACCCCTATGTTTACCGCTGCACTATTTAAAATAGCCAAGATATGGAAGCAACCTAAATGTCCATCAGTAGATGAATGGATAAAGAAGAGGTGGTACATATACAGAATGGAATATTACTCAACCATAAGAAAAAAACAGATCCTACCATTCGCAACAGCATGGATGGAGCTAGAGGTTATTATGCTCAGTGAAATAAGCCAGGTGGAGAAAGACAAGTACCAAATGATTTCACTCATATGTGGAGTATAAGAACAAAGGAAAACTGAAGGAACAAAACAGCAGCAGAATCACAGAACCCAAGAATGGACTAATAGTTATCAAAGGGAAAGGGACTGGGGAGGATGGGTGGAAAGGGAGGGATAAGGGCGGGGAAAAAGAAAGGGGGCATTACGATTAGCATGTATAGTGCGTGGGAGGCACGGGGAGGGCTGTGCAACACAGAGAAGACAAGTAGTGATTTTAGAGCGTCTTACTACGCAGATGGACAGTGACTGTGAAGGGGTATGTGGGGGGGACTTGGTGAAGGGGGGAGCCTAGTAAACATAATGTTCTTCATGTAATTGTAGATTAATGATACCAAAAAAAAAAAAAAAGAGGGAAAAGAAATCAAAGTTGCAAATGAAGAATACAATACCAGGGTGAGAATTTCTTTTACTGATAGAATTTTACATTGATTTCCCATATTTAGGATTCATTTAAAACAGTGCCATCCTCCTTCCCCAAGCAATGTTTTCAAGGGTTAGATCAGGACAACCCAAATGCAGGTGGGGTGGGGGAAGTGCCAGAAGAGGAGTTTTGAATTAATGACTTTTGGAGAAGTAGATAATCAATCTGAATAATTAGGATCAAGCCTCAAGCTTCAGTTCTGCATGGTTGTGGTGTTCTGGTCAAGGAGCTAATTTTAAATGATTAGTTGCTACTGTCTTTTAAGTAGGTTCTTAAATAAAACACTTAATCTTGATGAGTACACATGCAAAACAAAGAGAGGGGATTGAAATATTCTGTGGGTAATTCAAGCTGAAGAGGACATACTTCAAATATCTTGATCGTGGCAAAAGTTATCTAATTTGATGTTTAGATAATTTCTTACCTTTTCTATTATCCTGCTAAACTGGATAAGTTAGCATCTGGAGGCTTTAATGATCCAGTTTTATTATTATAATATTAAAGAGTAAAATTAGTTAGATAATTTTCTCATTTTCACTTGATTTTGTATTGTTTTATTAGTTTTTTCTATTATCTACAGAGTCAAGTTCAACAGAAATTTAGAGGGCCACTATATTCTGGGTATAAGGAAGTACATCACATTAATAAGGTATAGTCTCTGTCACAGTATGGGTACATTTATAAGAAAGATTAAGGTAATTTCCTGTATTGTAATAATATAATGAAAAAATTTGATCTGGAAGTGTTTAGAATTTGGATAATGCACTTATCTTACTTAAATCTGTGCATTTGTAGGCACAGCCATAGACTGTATTTTCCTTCCATAAGGCTATTCCAATTTCCTACCAGCTCAGAACCACATTAAGAAATGATTTTAAATGCCTATCAGAGGTGAACAGGTATTGACAACAAAAGGAAAAGGGAATTTTCTGTTCCTGATGCCTGCATCAGGCTGACAATACAAATTTATCTGAATGACTCACATCTTGACTTTTTCTAGTGACAGAGCCGAGATCTAAAAGAACCCTCAATTAAGGCACTATCAAAACCAGTCATTTTGGGAACATACTCGGAGAAGGAGAATTTCTGACTTTTAAATACAATGATTTCTTTTGAAATACTTTCTGGATCACTGGAATCAGTGTATTTAATCTTATAATTTAATGCTCAACCATCTGACATTGTGAGGCTGACAATATTAAACTGTATTACGATGACCTTTGTATGGTTAGATACACATGTATCTTATCTGCACAAATGTATAAAAGCAGACATTTCATATGTATGTATGAAGACTCACACGTGATTAGGACTCTGAAAAGGCTACTTTGCCCAACATCTCAGCTGTCATTAGAGTGCTTCATTTATTTCAATCATGAAATACCATTTAATGTTGACTTTGTAAAAGACAGTAGACTTGCAGGTGGAGTGGACACAAAGGGGAAAGTTACATGTTACATCTGCCCCTTGGGAGGAGAAAATTGAAAGAGTGACAAATGGGGACCCCACCACAATTCCCAGAGCCAAGAATACAGGTGATGGTATCCTCCCCAAACTGCTTATAGAGCAGACAAACAGGGACAGTGTGGACTTTCTGGAAGAGGGACTGGCTGAAACGTGCCATCAGAGTCAAGCTTATTAAATATCAATAGCCACTTATGAGGATTTCCTGAGCTTTCTCTTAGTCGGGAACATTCAGCAAAACAAAACGCTGCCAGAGTATAGATTATGCTTCATCACAGCTCCTCTCAAAGGCCCAAGGAAGTTTATGGAAACTTACTTTGGAAACTTGAAAAAAATAAAAGCTCAAGGATATTATGCTCTGCTAATTTTATATGCTGTAAGTGACAACGTAAATGGTTATGAAATATAGCCTTTTAAAATTAGGAACACAATCTATCCCCAACTCAGCAGTCATATTAATTAGCCCAAATAATTTTAAATTTATGCAGAAATCATTCCCAAACGCTCTGTCCCCTGTACTAATTTAGGCAGGCCTCTGGTCATGAGTGTTGGCCTCAAAGATTTTAAGAGTTTTGTTCTGTCTTATCTTCTGAAGAAGATTTTCAATCATAGGTGGTTTGGACCAAGATTTGTGTCCTCTGTGGAACCTTGAGCCTGTGACCCCACTCCATTTTCATCTCCCGCAGCTGTACCTCTTATACCTCTTAACTTACTCCACACTGTGGAGCTTTAGACTATTGGATTAATTTTTTGTTACTGCTGTTAACAACTTCCACCAACTTAAACAACTCAAATTTATTATCTGTCAGTTCTGTAGTTCTGAAGTTTGACACCAGTTTCACTGGGTTAAAATTGAAGTGTGTCGATAGGGTTGTGTGTCCGTTTTAGGAGGCTCTAGGGACAATTCATTGTCAGGCTCTTTCCAGCTTCTCAAGGCCCACTAGTATTCCTTGGGTCATGGCCTCCTCCATCTTCAAAGCTAGCAATACTGCGTCTCTCTGTGCCTTTCTTCTATTGTTCCATCTTTCTATGATTCTCTTCTGATGCCATCTTCAACTTTCAAGGGCCTTGTAATTGTGTGGGGCTCACCTGGATATTCTAGCATAATCTCCTTATTTTAAGGTCATCTGGTTAGTAACCTTAATTCTATTTGCATCCGTAATTCCCTTTCACCACATATGTAACATACTGATGGGTTCTGAGGGATGCAGACATCTTTGAAGTACTGTTATTTGGCCTATCATATTATTGTAGAAGGCCAAGTATCATTCTGCTGTGTTCATTGATTATTTCATGACTGTTGGTCCACTTCTCAACTACCTTCTTGGGGCAGGTCCTAGTGGATCTTAGGAGTATTTGTTATCTCGGTTCTTGCAGTTAAGAGATCCAAGGGAAAAGAACATGAAAATGCTTGCCTGAATATTTGTAATACTTTTCAGATGTCTTTCCCTTAATTCTAAGGTTTACCCATGCCATCAAGCCTGTCTTCACTGAGTATCCAGAGTCTCTCAAATAAGCAATTCAAACCTGTCGTAAATTGCCATAGGTGCCTCATAAGTGAGACCCTTGGGGAGGCTGCTGAGGTGTCAAAGAGGCCTCTTGATGGCCATGCTGCAGGGGAATAAGTCCCGTGAGAAGGTGATGTAACGCTATGTAATCCGATATAATCGGCAGATCATTCATTCATTCTAAGAATTAGTGCATAGTCACAATCCTAACTAGAATGGTTAAAACATTAAAATAAATCATAAATCAAATCAAGTCCTTCCTCTTAAAATCTTCCAATGGCTTCTCTCAGATTTAGAGTGAAATGCAGACTCCTTGTGCAGGCCTGTAAAGCCCCACATGGCCTTTCACCTCCCCCTCGGACCTCATCCCCTCCACTCTCCACCTAGACCCCAGACCTCTGGCCAAGCTCCCTCCCACTTTTAGTATATTTGCTTCTCTTTATACCTAAAATGCTTGTCCTGTAGACTGTCACATCGCGGGCTTCTTCTTGTCATTCAGATCACATGTGACTCTTACTGAGACTTTCATCATCCCCCTACCCTAAACCCTTATTTCAATTCCTGGCATGGCACTTACCACTCTCTGAGATTTTTCTTGTTAATTAGAAAGTAAGTAAAGTGTGAATCTGGCTTGCTGCTGTATCCTTTGTGCCCAGAATAGTGCCTGGAGAGGGTAGGGGCTCCATACTTATGGATGGCATGAAAGAATGTGCAATTGGATTTAGATATGTCTTTATTATTGCACCATTTGGATGGGCACACTACTCAGTTGCAAAGCTGATTTTATTATGTCATAGAATCTACTCTGTTCTCCATGAACATTTCTTCTATTCAATGTCCATACAGGAAATCAGTTCAATCAAACTATTTGGCTTTTAAGTTTCTATAACAAACATCTGTATTAAAAAAGAAACTTGGTTAGATATCTTGGTGTTGTGTAGACATTACCTAAAACTCAACATTTTTTTCCTGTGTTACCTGTTAGGATGCCAAAAAAATGTGGGATAATAATATGACAAATTGCTTTAGTATTAATTGTTTCGTCTAATCTCGATAAGCAATATACACAAAGATTGAATATAGTGATGCATATATAAAAACACTTTGCACAGCTCATTTAGCATTACTGTTATTTTGTGAAAGGTATTGTGATTAAATTTCAGGTCTGAATTGTGCTTACTAGTATTGCGCATTTTAAATGTTAAACTAGGTAGATGTCCCAGAAGTGTAGGTAAAATATCTAAAAATATGAAATGCATAAAATCACACGATAAAGTACTTAACCAAGTTGGAAAGAACAAATCAAAGATATATTTTCTGCCTGGTGCTGGGATGGAAAATAAATTTAGTGTAATAGGACTTGGGACATGAAACTTATTTATCATGCCCAGATAGCGAACTGATGAGTGCAAATTTTTTTTTAATAAGCAGAATAAATGTCAGGGCAGATAAATCTATCACAAAGCAAACAGAATCTCTTCATAAATAGGAAATCCCACTGAGCTGTGGCCGTTTGGTTTTTGATGACTTGCATGAACCTCCTTCCGTTTACCAGTCCCTCAGATCTACATCACACCCACTCATCATCCTCAGGTCAAGCCAAGTTTTCTGGCTGTGCAGTAGTCCAGGACAAAATCATTAAATATTCCCAAAGGTTGATTGGTTGGCACTGCAAAGCCCATAGTTTCAGAAGTGAAATGCTCCCATGGCCATTTCCTTAAGCACATTTGCTTGCTTGAAAGATTGTTTTGCATACTGGTTGGAACAGTGATTTAATTTAACTTGCAACCTAATGGCTTTGTATCCAGAGCTATTGGGTGGTAGAAAAATTTTCATAGGCAATAATTTTCTTGAGAGGTTTGGAAAAAAATTAAACAAGAATTGAGCGAGAGAGCGAATTAGGATATGCAGGGGGGTAGGAGAAGGACAGGGCATAGGCTGGGAAGTCTTGTACATGGGGTCAAATCCTGGTTTGGCTTCTTCACAGTAATATGAATCTTGGGCAAGCTGTGTCACTTAGGTTTCCTCATCTGTAAAACAGGGAAGGGCTGCCAATTTTTCAGGTTATTGAGGTTCCAAAGAGGTGACTTATGTGAAACCCACACCACATACTGGATGCCTAGTAAAAAGCCCTGGATTAACTGAGATGAGTTGATTTGCCTACGCAAAAAATGAAAGAAAAGGATGAAGTAGGCTTAGCTGTTTGCAGCAAGGTCTTTTAAATTGCTGAGAGGACGTTTTTGACTTTCCATGGGTGGGGGCGCAGCTGGAAGCCTCTTGTTCTTGCTGCCACTCTCAGGGACATGGGCCCTGCCCTGTGGCCCGTGCTCCTGGGACTCCCTTGCACGCACACATACACAGCTGTTGTTCTCTCTCCTTTCTTGTTAGGGAGGAGCAGGGAGCATCCTGCACCTCAGGAACCATGTAGTGTGAGGGCCTAGTCTGTGGGAAAATTTTGATTTTGAATAATCCTCAGGGAAAGAAATTTAGAAGGGACAATTTAACAGCTCAGGGAGCAACTGCAGATTTCTTCTCCTACTGTTGTTTTCCATGAGCACTGACAGCAGCTTGGAGCAAAGCCGACGGTGCGGAGAGGATGTCCGTGGCCTCCCCCATCTCCTGACCTAGTTCACGCTTCGAGCTTCTCTGGTTTCTCAGACCTGTGGCCACATCTCAGATCCACCGGCCAGGCTCCCAGATTCTCTCCCCTCCACTCAGAGCCTGTCAAAACTCCCATCTGATCAGACATCCATACAAGGATGACAGTTGATTTAATTATTCTCAGTAAGGGAATAAGTTTGATAGGGAATGTGATGTATTAATTCCTGAGAGCTTATTTTTCTTTAGAAGGAAAAAAATCCCTTAGATTAAGCTGGAGCATCACCCCCTCTGTTTGGACCAGAGCCAGTTTTAGTTAAACGTCAGAAAATGCTTTATAATACAAAGATTTATGAACCATGAATGAATGGTTAATGAATTTATTCATTCAGTCGGTCATTTATTCATCAAAGTGCTTGTGTGCATTTTACGTTTTCTATGTAAGTGCTAATCACAAGACTCCAGGTTGCCTGAATTTTTAGCCTTGTATTTCTTGGTACACCTTGGAAAGGAGGTAGTTCTTCTAAAATCTAAGCTGGATAATTACCATTTCAGAGAATGGCTTCATATGATGTGTCCATTAACAATTCTATTAGCACATCCTTTTACTATTAATCTTCCACCTTTCCAATTCTTGCTACATAAGCATGTGTGACACTTTTTAAGGTCTTGGCAGGACTGTGACAAGCCCTTTATAAAGCCCGTCGTGTCCATGGACAGTGCAACCACCCTGCAAATGCAAACAGTAAACATGATCATCCCCAGCTGTGCATCTGTGACCCCTGAATCTGCTTCTGCCACCGTCTTGTGATAACATATGGCCACAATCTTTATTGTGTTCCAAGAAAACAAAATTTATTTTTACTTTAAAAATATGTAAGCAGCATGTGGTTTTATAGCCTCTAAGATTTTTGAATCAAAGCAGGGAATTGGTGTTTCATTTCAATCGCTTTTATATATAATACTGTAGCCTGGCATGATTAGACTTAGGGGAGGTGATGTTTCTGGTCACTGCCATCTTAAACTATGTGCCATATGGTTTCAGGTTCCCCTTACATTACTGCATTGACCCTGACAATGGGGTTTGTGTAAAGAGTCTCATGGTGGGACAGCTACGTATGCTTGGTGTCCCTGTGGATTCTCCAGTGTAATCCTAAAATGCACTTAATGGGCCACCATTGTTGAAAGTTAATTTTCTGCCATGGTTTGCAATCTACATTAAACAGACCAAACTTAAGTAGACAGAAACAGGCCTACCTTCATCACTGTTGTTTATAATATTTTATGGGTAAAAGCAGTGGGAGGAAGCAGTGAAATGTAATAGAAAAAATGAATTTTGAGGACAGAGGTGACTCCTTCTATTCTTACTATCTGATATCAGTGACACATAACTTCTCTGGGCCTCAGTTTTCTCATTTGGAAAGTGGGGTGTGGTGAGGATTAAATCAAATACTCCCACTGTAGAGAATAGGTGCTCAAAGTTCACACACATCCACTTTTTCCTGTCCAGGTTTGGTGCTGTGATTCCTGTGGTGACAGGGTTTTCAGGGTGATGGGACTAGGGAGGGGCTGGAAATTTGTAAGAATGAAGAGCACTACCTGGTGGGCTGAGACTTACTAGTTCTGGATCGTCCCTGCCCCACCACGCTGTCCCTTCCTCCATAAAGCATGATCACAGCTGTTGTGATTGCTGGGGTTTCTGCCTCCCCACTAGACTTGAAGATCCTTTAATGCCTTGTCTTTGCGTCTCTGTAGTCCCAGTACCTGGTACAATTTGGCAGAATGAATGGAGTGGCTTTTAGGTATTTGTATTTGGGTAGATTGGCCATCTCTGGTTCACTTTACTACAAAGAGTGTTCTAGAACTATACAATCTGACCCTTTGAGAGATGATTGGGGAACTTGTTCTCCATCCCTCTTGCTCTCTCCTTTCCAAGTCTAATGAAGAATGAAGATGAGAAAAGAATGGGCTTTGTTTGGGTGCTAAGAGTTTTGCACTTAACGCTTCATTTTATTTATGGTTCATGTGTTTTATGTTTTTCTTTTCGGTCAGTGGGACGTCTGTTTCCCGCACGGGGAGAGGCTGTGGGAAAACGTAACTTTAAATCTCTTTTTTCCTTGGGATCCTGTGATCCTGTTTTGAGTGAGTGTGTCTTCCTGGTGGGATAAGGAGGCTGCGTACACTCAGGGGTGCTGGGAGGACCTTCAAACGAGAGGGGTTGTGCAGCAGCCGTGGCCGTGGCCTCCCTCTCTGCCGCCCGCCGGGTGTCAGGGAAGCCCTGCAATGAGGGCGCTCCTTCTCGTGCTTTGGAGCTTTCTGAAGTAATCCAGAACATTTTCCTTGGGTTACAAATCCTGAGCAGATTTTCGAGTCCCAGTGTTCGTGTTATACAAACTGCAATTTGTGAATCCCAAATTTCATAAGAGCAGCAGTAGCAGATGGCGAAAATACATTTCTAATTCATGTAAAACCGCCCCAAGAAATGAGTTCTCCCTGTACTCGTCACACTGTTATTTTTCTATATGTCTCTTCTCTGCCTTCTAAATAAAATAATTATGAAGGAGACAGATTAGCTGATGCTCCCTCTGCTCAGAGGCAGTAGCAATTGATGTTCCACAGTCTTACTGGGGTATTGTAATGTAAACCTCCGTTACTGAGGAACAAGGAGCTTGATTTTGTTGCTTTTTCAAGTCTGAGGCTTTAGTGATGGCAAATACTGGGTATAATCTACCTTCATGTCTGTGGAATGTTTTTTTATTTTAAAATGTGTAGCTGTGTCAAAAGCAATAGTCAGTTTGAGCCAAAGGCCTAAGGAACTACTTCAGCCTTGGTTCTCCATGAATTTTATGTATCAAAAGCAAAGTTTTCTGACCATGACTGTGATTCTAGGTAGATTAGAAAATTAATGACTGCAAATCAATCAAGGAACCTGTATTAGGAGACTGCCGTGGGCACAACAGTGTAGAGGCTCATCCCTAAAGGAGCTTAGCATCTGGGGGAGAGGAGATAACAGAGGCGGCGTCAGGCAGACTGTGTGTTGGTGTGTCTTCCAAGCAGCACATGTGCGGGTCCCAGGGGACAGGATGCAGGGTTGTAATGGGGCGCTCCCTCTCTCAAGCCGCTTCACACCCAGGCTCCCCTTCTGGGTAGAAAGGAAGTCCAGGGCCCTGGCTGATGTCTGGGCATCAGAGCTGGACTTGACTGAGGGCAGTTGGGGCAGGATGGGTTTGGGTTCTGCCGGTGGGCAAGGAGCAGATGTGAGTGAAGGGCAATAGGGATGACCAGTTAAGTTGTTCTGGGGTGGGATGGGGCATTTGCTAATGCTGTGGCTTTGTTTTAAGGCCAACATTCAGGATCTAACTCAGCTGCTTTCATTTGATGGCTCAGAAAACAGTTATAAAAAATTCTCAGAAAGCTGGCTTAGGATATTCTTACTAATCCTCTTTCACTAATACAGAACACGTCCTGTGTGCCGGAGAGCTTGCACAGGGATGTGAAATGCTTTTGGCATTGGGCAGATTCTCCTCGCCTGGGCAGCTCAAGCCTGTGGCACCTGTGCCATCCCTTGAAAATGAGGGCCCCGAGTCTGTTTAGTGTGACCTTGGGTAAGCCATCAGATGATTCTTTTGTCTCTCTTCTGTGCTACTGGATAGCTATTGATTAATATTTACTGCATGCTCACAATGTGCCAGCTGCCACCGTGATGAAAGTAGCTGATTAGGTGTTGAAGTTGCTGCTGCTTTGTTTTGCTGAAAGAGTTAGGATCACTTGAAACTTTTTGAGGCCGTCTGAGGACATGACGCGGGGCAGTGCCAAGGGCAGTCACGGCAGCAGGGCTGGGGCGGCTCTCGGCTTTGTGGGGACAAGCCAAAGGAGCTCAGAGGTGCAGGCAGCTCTGCAACCTTCCCGAAGGAATCTGCTCTGGGGAAAAACACCTCTTTCTGGCCAGAGAAAAGCAGATAGTGGGGACTTATGCTTCCCAGATAGAAAGGGGCTTTATAGCTTAACTCCCTGAGGGTGACAGACATTCTAGGAAAGAAAGAGGAGATCTTTTGAAGTAGAACTTTTGAGCAGGAGCCAGACTGTCACAGGAATGTTGTGCCACCACTTCCCCTTTCTGTTTGATTTGATCTTCCTTATGAGATCTGGGAAAGAGAGAGAGGGACTGAGGGCAGCCCTTAGGATAAAAGACAAGAGTCAGGGACTTTGGGGTACAACAAGTCCACAGATTCTATAGGGCAATAATGCAGAGCTGGGGTAAGGGGCTGAGGTGCAGGGTATGAATATTAAGATATGACTGAAGAAGCTCTAGGGCTTTCTTTGTAGTTATGCACAAGAATATGTTAATGAATATATAAAAAGGAATATGTTTTTCTTTGAGTAAGTTTAAACAACATTTAAAAATATAAAAAATTTAGCAATTAAAATTAGTCTTGATATAGGGAAAGATAATTGTGGGATAAGAAAGCAGGGAAAGATAAAAAAACATTTTTTTCTTCCAAAGCAGCTAGTTTAGAAGTCCTAGGCTTGAGGGATGGGTTTGATCATACCCCAAGTTTTAACATTGATGCCTTATTTAGAAATACCATGTCACATTTAGAAAAATACCATGGAAAAGAGGAGACTAAAGTACCAGGAGAAAATCTTTCTGGAAGCACATTCTACCTAAAATCCTCAGTATGATTTAGAAATAGACATACTTACCATCTCAGAAATCAATTCTATTTTCAGAATTGTAGCAAAAGAAATTACTATTCAGAGTTGAGATTTGTGATGATAAGTGTAAATGAAAAAGTGAAAAGGGCAGGAGAAAGAATGGAAGAGAGACAGAATAGAAATAGAATAGAAAAAATATAGAAATTATAAAGGGGCTATAACTACAGATGCAGTAGAAATTCAAAAAATAATATAAAGTATTATGGTGTACATTTTTATGCCAATAATATTGAATACTAAGATGAAATGGATAATTTCCTAGAAAACAATGACTTACCAAAATGAGTCAAGAAATTGAGAGTCTGTATATACCAACAACCATTAAATAATTTGAAATCAGTAATCAAATGCCTAATCTTGCCCCAAAGCACAAAGTCCAAATGGTTTTATACGTGATGCTTAACAAATCCTCAGTGATCAAATAATCTCATTGTATGAACTATCTTAGGGAATAGGAAGAGAGAGAGCTACCTGACTCATTTGCTAATAACTACAAGTGAATAGAAAATACAAAAAAACATTACAGACTAATCCTCCTAATAAATATAAATGAAAAATTCCTCACTAAATTACTAGCAAATTAATTTAGCAGTATGTATTACCATAGAGAATTTATTCATGGAATGAAAGTATAGTTTAATGTTTAAAAATCTATTAGTGAAATATCAATGAAATATAATAAACAGATTAAGAGATTATATCATAAACCATATGATCAAATCAATAGACACAGAAAAAAGTTTGATAATATTCAGTACTCATTTAGGATTAAGAATTCTTACCAAACTACAAAAAGAAAAGCAAACTTCCTTAATCTGACAGCTTTTTACAAGTTTGAATTGATCTACAGCAATGCAATTCCAATTAAAATCCCAATACATTTTCATGATACATGACAAGCTGATCTTAAAATTCTTACGGAAGAGCAGAAGGTTAAGAAGAGCTAAGACAACTTTGAAACACAAAATATAGTGGGACTTGCCATTATTATAAAGACTTCCTTGGCAATTAAGACATGTGATATTGGTGTGGCGTAGGTTAAAAAGTACCAATGAAAAAGAATAGAAAACCCACAAATAGCCCAAACATATGTGAAAATACATATGTGTTAGAGGTGATATTACAGATCAGGGTAGAAAAAAAAAGTCTTGAATGAAAGTAGAAAAATTAATAAGATCTCTTTTTCCTATCATACACTAATTCCAGAGGGATCAATGATTTAAATGTGAAAAGTAAACCTTTAAAATGTTTAGAAAACAGCACAGGAAAATGTCATTATGATCTCAAGGAAGGGAAATATTTCTTAAAAAAAAAAACCATAATCTATAAAGGAAAATGTTAACAAACTGGACTACATTAAAATCCAAAACCTCTGTAAAACAAAAGACCCCACAGTAGGAAAAATGCAAAGACATTGGGAGAATGATTTGTGATGCACATAACCTTCAAACAATGTGTTAGTAGAATTAGAAAGCGTGACTACAAAGGAACACAAAGCAGAAAACCAACAGGAAAAACAAAGTGTAAGACCAGTGAACAGGCAATTCACAGTCTGAAAATCCCATGGTTCATAAGCATGGGAAAAGAGCTTCCAGTAATCAGAAAAATGAAAATTTAACAATGACAAGATATCATTTCACCCTCATATTGGCCCAAATCAAAAGCCTTGACAAAGTAGTGGAAAGGATGGAGAGGAAAGGAAGCTCTCAGATTTGGAGGCTGGAGAGCGAAAGCAATGCACTCATTTCGGAGAAGGATTTGGCAATAAAATAAATGTGAAGAAGTGCTGCCTTGTGACTCACAGTTCCACTTCCAGCCATATGAAGAGTCTTGTACACGTGTGTGTAGGAAGACAGAGGCACATTGGTAATAACAAATGTGCAGCACTGTTGGTAATAACAAAAAGTCAGAAACAATTTATATGTCCCATCAAGAAATGAAATTATAATCAATTATGATGTACCTTCCAGTGGAATGCTCCATAGCACTTAAAAAAATGAACCTCTTTATTGAATGGGTAAATCTAAAAAAATGTACTTTAAATAATGCAAGAGAAAGATAATTTAGGCTGCTGGTAACCTCTGTGAAGTTCGAGAAGAGAATGGGATCAGGATGGGGTGCCTGTACTCTATTCCTTAGGGAAAGACAAGCAGGAGATGTGCAGCACTGGGTGAGGGTTCAGTGAAGCTGGGAGGTGGCAGGTTATGCTGCCCTCAGTTCATTTCTATGGATCTGACATAACTGATAATAAAAAATTAGAACAAAAGAACAGTAAGAAGTGAGTAGCTTTTATACAATTGAAGTGAAAGGCAGCAACAAGGGGCAGTGAGTCACCTGGGAGACTGACAGCATTATTGCTGCCAGGAGAGTGGGGACTGCTGCTTGCGGATGACACACCATGGATGGCAGATGCTTCTGAGGAGTGGCTGGAGCCTGGGAGATGCCCAAGGAGGACTGACAGCAATAGGAACATGCTAGGTAACTGTCAGGAGGTGCTTGTTGGTGACTGGCACCTCTTTTAATTGCTCTGTAGGTTCACCACAGTTTCCTTTTTTTTCTCAGAGCATTCCTTTCTTTTTTTCTTTTAAAACTGATGTTCTGAGATAAACATGTCAGTGCTTTGCAAACTGAATGAAGTGGACCCTCCCACCAGCCAGGTTCTCAACCACACAGCCTCCTAGGCCCTGAAGGAGAACGCTGCTTTGCCTCGGGCTCTGAGAAGGAGCTGGAAATGGAAATGCCTTCTGGGACCAGGGGTGTCCTGGTCAGGACAGGTGGGCAGGTGTATGGCTTTGGGAAGTGGAGGGGATGGTGGGGTACAGGAGAGGGCATCTAACATGGGAAGTGGCTACAAATTTAGCTGATTGTCCTCCCATGGAAACGCCGGTGAGTGTCATCAGATTTCCAATTCAAAGGAAGCCAGATATACGGATTCTTTTTTTAAAAGATCTGAAATTTCCTGATTTTTAAATGTTTCAAGTAATTCACACATTAAAAAAAAATACTACATAGGACAAAACAACAACAGCAATAAGAAAACATAAGCCTCCTTGGGGATCTGTTAGCAAACCAGCTTATTTGAAATCAAGAGCATGATATGGCCTCATTGCTGCCCCCTGTTGCAGAGGAATCACAAATGCAGGACAGTTTCTCTCTGTCTCTGTCTCTGTCTCTGTCTCTCTCTCTCTCGGCCTAGTCCGTGGCAGCTCTGTGAGATCCAAGCAGGGCCATGGAACAAGCTGGAGAGGGCCGTGGAAATCAGTGGAGGACAACCCGTGAGTTCATGCCACGCTCTCCCTTTGCTGAGCAGTCCCAGCCGCACCCCTCACTCCCTCTCATTCCACGGGTGCTCCCTGAAGGCATCTGAGCTTTTATAGCAGTCTGTCATGAAGGGTAACCCAAAGTCCAGAGAGGTAAAGGGACTCTGCACTGGTACATTGGCAAACTGTCCCTGCTGAGGTGGACAGATGTGCCCCGAGGGTCTAAATGACACCTGGCAGGTTTTCTATGCTTTTTTTCCTCCTAAGGAGAGAAGAATGTAGACTCAGAAGAAGAACTTTGAATTGTTACAGGACTGCTATTATTCGCAGCTATAAAAAGGAACTGTACATTTCCCCAGCCTCCTGAAATGATAACTCTGGGTTGTATTTTTGGAAAAAGTACTTTTCATCTTGTAAAAATTTAATGGCCTTAGAGTGACAGGGGAGCTCCAAGTGGTTTTCACTGGCTCTTCTTCTGGCTGTAGCAGAAGGTAGAAATGAGAGCCAGGGCCTCTCCCTGCTTGGAGGCCAGACAGGCAGTCAGAGGAAGCACAGGCTCTCCATTGTCTGGGTGCTTCCACAGAACAAACGGGCTCTTTTTTCTTCTCAAGAACCTCTCTGAGCTAGGGGCCAGGCAGAGATAGCCAGACCCCTGGGTAATATTGCTAATACTAAGGGTGAACTTCTGTGTAGGTGTGCTTTTCAGTCTACAGATA
Organism: Manis pentadactyla; assembly: GCF_030020395.1. Classification (NCBI taxonomy): domain Eukaryota; kingdom Metazoa; phylum Chordata; class Mammalia; order Pholidota; family Manidae; genus Manis; species Manis pentadactyla. The sequence continues at coordinate 64,484,023 of NC_080021.1, forward strand.
TTTGAGTGTCTTCATCATTTCTAAGATTTGGAATGAGCAGTGATTTCCTTCTACTTGGCATTAATAGAAAATGGTCATTCATCTGATCATTAACATAAGATTCAGAGTGGGGCCTCTTGAACTGGACGGTGCATACGAACCTCCTAGGGATCTTGGTAAAAGTCAGATTCTGACTCTGAGGGTGTGGATGGGTCTGAGTTGTGCAGACCCACCAAGCTCCCAGGTGAAGCTGATGCTGCCGGTCCACGGAGCGCACCCTGAGGATCAAGGAGGGTCCAGGCCAGGAGGAGAGGGCGGAGCGTAGGAGGGAGAAGGTGCGGCTCCCTTTCTTGGCCCTGAGGCTGTGCCTAGTCCCTTCTCTCCCAGAATGATAATGGCATCAGAGCCTGTTGTGGGAGCCCCTAGCTCAGCTGTGGCTGAGGATGCAGCAATGGCCGGGGGGCTCAGGTGTGTTTCTCTGTGGAAGGTGGCAGGCCAGCAGTTATTGTTCTTAGCGGCTCTGGAGGAGGTGGGCTTAAGGTCACAGGGTGTCAGTAGAAAGAAGTTCCATGGACTTGATCAGCTGTGTGTTTGGTGCCAGGTGGTGGTAGTTTAGGTAACTGAGAGGATGAAAATGCTGGTAGTTTGTTCCAAGATTTTTCCTCATTGCCGACTGAATAGAGTGAAATTAGGCCCTTGAGTGCCAGGCCTTTTGGCCCATGTCCCTGGCACACAGATGGTGTCACAGTCGGGTCTGCCCCCTCCTCTTTCTGACACGGAGGTGATGAGGGCCTCGGGGCCCCCGCAGGCCTGCGACAGATGTTGTTTGGTTCCGGCAGCCGATAGAGCCTCAGCCACAATGTAAACGTTTCATCTGCTTAGCTGGTCCTGCCGCTGCTCTGACTCTGAACAACTGTCTTCCAGTAGGTCTTTGCATCCACCTTGCAATGTTTTGATGATGCGACAGTGATGGGCAGGGCTGTAGTGTGCTCCCAAGGCTGGCCTGTCTGCTACTTATGCGCGGTGGGGGAAGCCCTGGGCATGGACCTGGGCAGAAACGGGACTCGCGGACAGTCGGTGGGGACGCCCCAGCAGGGCATTCTGCTCAGTGCCGCCTCTGGCACATGGTGTGAGCCTTTGGCGCATCCCTGTTCAGCAGTGGCTGGAAAAGAATGGAGCCTTCAGGCCTCATTTGAAGACACCTTCAGTAACTGTGGGATGTCTCCAACTAATTCCCTAGGGCAAAACCACACTACCTAAGATATTTCCTAAATAATTTTGGGCAGTGGTGAATATATTTTTTGAAAAATGAGAATTATGTTCTACACAAACTAAGGAAAACACAGTTAAAGGAAAAGACAGTCTCCAACCGACAAAAGAGCACATCACCCTAATTCATTTTAAATGGAAGATATGAATGAGCATGAGTGGGCGAGTCCACACTTGCCTACTGATGCTTCTTCTGGAAATAAGGAAAATACTACACACACTATGTATATTTCATGGAATACCGCATTTGTCAAAACTGTAAGCAATGCTTTATCTGCTATCCGAAAACAGGAGTTTCAGGACATGCTGTTCCAGGGGAGAAGCCTAGAACGTAGGAGGAAACAGTCCAGCTCACCTAAAGGCAGATGGGCTGATAGGAATCACCGGGGTGGGTACCTTGGCCCACCGTCAGCCTCCCAGTCCCCAGCTGGGCCGCCTGGGTGACTCACAGAGGAAGGGGCAAGTTTCCCTTTGTCCTGAATGGAGACTCTTGTGGGGGGCATCCCTCGCGTATTGTGTAGGATCATATTCCTACATCATTATCTCCTGATTGCTGTCATACAAACACTGGATACCCAGTTATGCCTTGTCCTCTTTTGCCATGCACTCATCACCGACAATCACAGCTTCTCATTCATTTGGTCAGCTTGGCCCTGCCAGAGGCCCATGGGGAGGACAGCTAACAGTTTTTGAAAAGCTGCTTTGGCCAGGCACTTTAATGTATCTTACCATAACCCCACACCAGTGGGTAGTTGATGGGGGGGTGCACAGTTTTGTTATTCCAGTTATGAGAAAACAAAGCTTAGAGGGGTTCTTAGTTTTTTTGTTTGTTTGTTTCTGTTTGTTTTTTAAATCAAAGGCTAAACAGCATATGTCAGAGCCAGGTTTCAGAGTCACTAGTGTACTTTCTATCGGTTCTGCTCCACAATGAAGGTGGTGATCCCCTGCATTTGTGTGCTGCCTCGCAGATCACAAATAAATGAAGCAGCCTTAGCTGCATGACATGTGGCCCCCCATGAAGTAAGAGGAAATGACTACACTGATGTACTGCCATTCTGACTTACCTTCAAGTGTGGATTTTAATGAAAGAGGGTTTTGAAGACAGAAGTCATCACTGAGATCCCCTATTGTGGCATGATGGGGCATGGAAGTGGCTGGGGAGTCTAGGAAGAAGACAGACCTTGACTTTGTGCTGGACCAAATGGATGTTGCTAATTCATGGAGAGGTACTGGGGATTCGAAAGGAGTATGCAGATAGTCTTTATTTGGAGGAGACACGAGACCCTTGAAACAGATTAGAACAGAGCTGGCCTACCAGGGAAATGCAGAAGAGTGGTAGGCAGATAAGCTAAGCCCCCAGGATATTTTATAAGGTTCTGTGCCAGGACTTTCTTTTCCTCTCGATGGTTGAGTTGCTTTATGTTAATGAGAAAAGGTTAGAAAGAGGACAAAGACCACATTTCTAGCTTTAAGCTCTTCCATGCAAAGGTAAAAGTTCCTGTTTTGAAAAGCTGTTCTCTGTTCCATGTAGAACATCTTGCTATCATTAACTCTTATGTATTACTCTTGGCAGTTTACTAGTGACAGTCATTTTCAGGACAGAGATAAGAGTCACAGAAATCTTCACAAATTATAAATGAAATCTAAAGGCTTCCTTCCAATTTTTTTCCAGAACATAAGTAGATTAACATCCAAACAACTATCCAGGGACTTTCCACCACACACACAACCACCAGCATATTAGAACTGTTGAGAGAAGGAAAAAACGATGGTCATCAAAGAAAGCCAGTAAAAGAGAGGTACCTCTTAAAGGCTACATCTTTGAGATGGGAGATGTTTGGAGTGGGGCTTTTCTGATGGAGCTGTTTGCCTGAGAAGGATGGTCAGTGCCCTTTGAGTTGAGAACTTGAGACCATTGTAATCACAGCTGCAGCGCTGCTTCCAGATTTATACTCAGATGCTGTCAAAAGGAGCAATTTTCACAAAATACAACACACACTGATTCTCCAAAGACCCTGTCTATTGTAACAGGCAAGTAGTCACAGCTTCAGTGATTCAAAAGGCTGTGTGATGCTGGCGAGCTGGCATGAGAGCTCTTTACACTTGAGCACGTTGTTTTTGAACACTAAGGGGCCACCCTCCAGAGTTGAGAAAAATGCTTGCAGGATTGGTCCCATCGAGAATTTGGTCATGAGTCTCCTCCAAAGCACAATGGACTTGGCATAATGACTCACACTAGCAAGAATCATGAGTGCAATTCTAAAATCTGGTTTGATTAAGATACCACATGAATTTAAACCACTGTCTTGCATTTATAATATGAAAGGATATTTTCTCAAGCAAATGCTAGCTTTATGGTTGGCAACAAAAATTAAAAATGAAAGTACATTGGGCAGCTTAAGTTATGCACCCAAATAATAGTTATCAAAAGCCCTTTTTAATTTCAGAGTCTTACTGACACAAATGACTAAACAAGAGCTTGGGAAAGGAGTGGATTTTAGAATGCTTCAGTATGAAGACAGAATAAGATTGGCTACAAGAGCAAGTCCTCTTGGATAAATTCAATTCAATTCAATCTCTGAGCATTTGCTGAGTGGCTATTGTGTATCAATACTGGGATGGGAATGTTGGAGATACAAGAATACAAGTAATGCGCACCTTCCAGAAGCCTGAAATCTAAGACACTTAGAGGTTGGTGAAAGTCATAGTTATGAATTATTCGTTACAGTCTCCTTCTCATATGAAATGTTTGTTATTTTTGACTTGAGCTACCTCTGCAATGCTTTCCACTGTTAAGTAAGCCAGCGAAGATTTTAGTGTTTCAAATATTGAAAGCTTTGTGAGGCATTCATTCATTCAATAAATACCTATCGAACGGCTTTTGTGTGCCAGGCACTATACACTTCTCTCTACATAATCTTCAGCTTCTTTGGGAATAACGATAATGCCAGCATGTAATGCTTTAACTTAGCTTGAATAAGCATGCTGCTCCCTTCATGCTCTCACCTGTTCTTGCAGCAATCCTATGAGGTTGGCAGAGTGGATATTTTTCTAGATGATGAAACTAAGACCCAGAAAGGTGTGCCAGGTGACACAGCTGGTGTGCACAAACCAAAACAAAACAGAACTAGAAACTACCTCTTTTGACTTGATTTTAAAAGTTTTTCTATACATTACAAATTTGCTGTTACTATTAATAGCTACCAAATACTTAGTGGTTTGAGATAAAGTATTTTGCGTATATCTCATTTAAATCCTCATACCTTTAAGATACAAGGAAGCCAAGACTCAGATAAATTAATTTGCTCAAGGTCAGAGGGCTTAGAGGTGGAAGAAGTGACATCTGGGACGTTACCTCACGCTGTTTCCCATTCTGGGGTGCCCTGTTTCCTTTGGATGATGATGTAGTAGGAGGAATACTTAAGAACTCCCTGAAGCAGCCCCTGGTCCACGGGGCAGTGTGTACCTAGGGGTACACATTAGGTCGTGGTGCATAGTGTGCCCAGGGCTGTGATACTTTCATGGGCTCCCTAAATGTTTTCATTTTAAGTTCATTTAAAGTCAGAAGAAAAAATGAATATAACAACTAATATACAGTTATGGATCCAGCCTGGATTATGTTCATCTTTATCCCAATGCAGTTGTAAAATATAATTTAAAAAATGTTTTTACCAACTTAACATTTCCCTGTATGGCCCCGGAAGATGACTGGTTAGCCAGAGACGGGTAAGATTCCTCAAGGGAGGAACAACCTAAGACAGGCACAGTCACAGGGGGGCCATCAGGTGAGAAATTGGAGACCAACAGAGGTGAGGCTTAGAACCTCCCCCCTCCCTGTTTTGAGAGAAATCTTCTGCATACGTGGATGTTTTATTGCCCTTGTCTAGCTTGGATTAACACATAGTCTACAGGCAAACACCTGATCATCTACATTTGCTCTCTTACAACACTAAACTATGTTTTCTACCTTTATCTCATATCTACCTACTACTTCAGCATTTTATTAAAAATAATAATAATAAAGAGAGAAATGTGGTATCCACATATAAATCAAGTTTAAAAATCAAATGAGTATTCATATTTGAACTGACTGTTTATAGTTCATAATACATGAACAAAACCGAAAGCTTCTGTGATGACTGCCCTTGTAATGTTCACCATGTAACTTATTCACTATGTAAGAATTTGTTCTCCATGCAAGAACTTGTTCGTTATGCATCAGAAGATTGGAGACTGACGAAAATTAGGCTTGGGGTGGATTAATGATTGTGCATTGAGTATTGACCCCCCTATACAGAATTTTATTGTTGTTAACAACTATTTGATCAATAAATATGAGAGATGCCCTCACACACACACAAATATATATATATATATATATATATATATATATATATATATATATATATATAAACACACTTCCAATTGTAAAATAAATAAGTAACCGGGATGTAATGTATAGCATAAGGAATATAGTCAAAATATTGTAACAACTTGGTATGGTGATAGCTGGTACCTAGAATTATCATGTATATAAATGTTGAATCACTGTGTTGTACACCTGAAACTAATGTAATACTGTGTGTCAACTACCCTTCAATAAAAAAATAAAAAAAAAATGTTTTTAATGGAGGAAGGAGGCCACAAACGTACAAGGGCCTAAGGCCTGTGAAAGTCAAAATGCAGCCCGGCCCTGCTGCTCCCTTTCAAACATGGTAACCCTTGAAGAGGGTCTGCGGGTTTTCTTGACGTCTGCTTCTTCCCCCAGGCGCCCTGGCTTGGAGGCACAGGCCTCTTCTCCCTGCCTCCCTACTGCTGTTCTCACTCTAGGGTGGGTAACGTGCCTCTGCTCTATGGCAGTGAGAGAACTGGCGTTTAGCGTGGGCTGGAGTGCCACCTTCCTGGGCGACCAATTTTCTACCCTGTACCACCTCCCACCCCAATTTCTGGCCACCTGTGTGGTGATTTTGATAAATGAGGACACTACCCCATTGGAGGGTGGTTGGTTAGTGATGGGTGGTGGTGATGTTGAAACACAGGGAGAAACTACTTTTCAGTCTTTGAGGGTCCAGACGGCACTGTCCACGGACACAGATGTGCACCTTTGGCTCAAACCCACGCTTCTGATACTCCACCAGCACCATCTATTTGGAATGTTTTGACTTCTCTCACTAAATCAATTCAGAACAGTGCATTGTATGTCTTCCTGTCTGGGCTGCAACTCTGGCAACTGAGGTAGTAGTTTAAAAATGTCCACTTAAAATAGACAGTTAAGCTTCAAAGAGTCTCTTTTAATAATAACATCTTTTTAGAATTGGAAAACATGGATATGCAATGATTAAATTTAAACAAGTCAAATAAAGCCAAAACCAACCTCCACTGGTTTGTAGACTGTTACTTCACTGACCAACAACACAGTTATCTGCCATGATTATATTATTCACTTGAAAGAACTGGGTAGAATTTTTCCTTGAATCTTTAGGACAACCTTGTGAGGTAAAAGGTTGAAGGAAGCTAACAACCAAGAAATGTTGGCATATTCCTGGAGCAAGTGGCCACTGCTCCTCTGCTCCAGTCTAGAAAGTAACAGTAGTGATGCCATCTTCATTGGACAGAAAAGAAAAAGAGTGTTTGAAATGGGAATGCTGTCAACGGCTGGGTGGATCAGGCCCCACCACGTCTGACATGGGCTAACAGCTTGTTTTAAATGTGAGTGGATCTCCTGGGCTTCCTTTTTGGGAACTCCAACACAGAGGAACAAAAAAGTGAGTCCCGACTCACTAGTGAGGTTCATGAGAAATGTAGCCTGTAACACTGTGGCCTACTTTTTATCAATGTCTCTTTTGAGATCACAGGCTCATTGGACTAATTTAAATTTAAACAAGACAAGAACCATTATTTATTATCAAGAAGAAAATCTGTGGCCTGCAACTTTAAGACCTGCTCACAAAGGACTTAACTGCCCAGAACAAAAGTGAGAGCAGTTTCCCATAAACCGAGTAAATAATCACATCTGGAGCTAGCTGGCTTCTCATATCAAGCCATATGCTTCACAGTAGGGTATTTAGTGATATATTAATTAGGTGTTACTTATATAGATACAGTGATTTTTAAAATTGAGGGAAATGAAGAAGCTTATAAATGGATGAACAATTCATCATTTTTTCAACTAGTACTCTGTGCCAGGCAGAGTGCTGGACATAGTTCAGGACATGGAAATTCCTTGGAAGTCAGAGCTGAAAGATATAGTACCTGTCCTGTAGGAGCATGTTTTTTTGAGACAGTGTACATTACAGGGAGGAGGAGGCTGTGCTGAGGAGAAAAAGGTAGTGAGTGTACAGCAGATGTTCTCAGATGGCTTCCTGGAGATGTCACTTGACCTGCATCAATTTCAAAGCCTGCAATGGATTTAACTGAGAGTCCCAGCCCTTAAAAAAAAAAAAAAAAAAAAAAGCTTTCCCCCCTGCTATAAAACAATAAAATAAATGAGATGAAAATTTTGGTTTTCTTTTGAAAAATTAATTCATAAAGTAGAAGGTGTCAGTAGCAGCAGTTACAGTTGCTTCCGTAGGAAACACATTTACTTCTCTGAATATCCCTGCAAGTAGAACCTGAGAGGTCCAAGAATTGTTATCTTGACAAAAGCATGTTCCAAAAAGGAATATTCGGTGTGGAATGTGTTCAAACAGAGCAGCTGTAATGACAGGAATATTCCGAGTTTTCCTTGTAAACTTTGTAACTCTCCAAGCCAAGTACTTCTGACATGGTAAGTTTGGGATCCTGTGTATGGCTATATTGCACTTGTTATACAAAGCGTTCAGTAGAAATTTAAATTGGGTAATTGAGCCTGAGGTAGAAATAAATCCATGCAAACATACTAAAGGACAGTTTCCCATCTGCTATGCTTTGATCCATCGACTTTTCTTGCAGGAGAAAAGTGGAACCCTTCAGTGTTTGGACGGGATAGTATTTCTATTCCCAGCAGAATGCTCCCGGTATTAACGGGAAATGGGAATGACGGCTTGTCAAGCCATACATTAAGGTGATGGGAGTGTGTTCCAGGAATAACACATTACAAGTTTCAAAAAGAGGATTAAAAAAAAAAAGTCATAAGGTTCAGCATACCCAGACTTTTCCATTACTGAGAGCTCTTTGCTATCTCATTTTCACAGTCTGAATGTAAATATATGTTTTGTGTATTTAGTTCCAGTAGAAATGGATAACCAATGGGTGAATATTTATTGAGTGACTACAGTGGGAGATGTCTTGGGCCAGGAGCTGAAGATATGCTGGTGAATAAAATACCATGGCCCCTACCTTCATGGACCTGATAGTACTCGGTGAGAGGAAGATGGTAACCCAGACTGTGGCAAACAGATCATTACAAGTAGCTCTGAGCACCATAAAGAAAATGGACAAAGTCAAGTTAGAGAGGATAGAAGGGGTAGGAGATTACTCAGGGTGGTCAGGGATTGCTTTGCTGAGGAGGTGACATTTCAGAGACCAGAGGGTAAGTCACAGGCAGTGAATGGAAGAGCCAGAAGGCAAGTGCTCCACACAACTGCATAAAGGAGTTTAGTGTGTTGTGAACTCTGAAAGCTAAAAGCTTTTAAGAAGGAAAGCCTGTTATAATTTTGGGAGTCTGTGAATGCCACTTACTTGTAGGTAACCTGAAGAGGGGGAAAGAGTAACATTTATTGAGCAATTATTACATGCCAAGGACATTCTAAGTGCTTTAATGATGATCATAATCATTATTATTTGTTAATTATTTGGTGAATGCTAAGCACTGTGCTATATACTCAAATATACTTTCTCACAAAATCTATGCAATAAAATATACCCTTGGAGTTCAAGGGAGCTCTCCAGTCTCTCAGAAAGAGGCTTGAGAAGAATAAGGCTGAGCAGAAAGGAAACTGAGGCACAGGCCCAGGAACTGGATGCCCCGGAGCAGAGTATTCCTATAGTTAGCAGAGGGGGGCCTGGGGTCTGGCTGAGGGAATAGAACCCCCCGCCTTTGGGGGCATAGCAGTGAGGAACTGCTGGCTACAGAGTGGAGAATGAGGACTGAGCGGTGAGCAGCCTTGGGCATTTCGGGGTGGAGGTGAACAGAGTTTAGACAGTTATGGCTGTAACTCTGCCGACAGCAAGATGAAATAAAGGGAAAGCAAGGGCCAGAGTGGCCCTCAGAGGTCAGCCAGGGCCCAGCTGCAATAATTCTGGGAAGAGACTCTGCAGTTCTTTTGGTAGGCCTTTGCCATGGGTCGGGAAGAGAAGGCAAGGGTGAGACATGTGGGAAGGGAGCCCGGCCAGTCAGGGGGATTGGGAGATGATGCAGTCAGTAGTAGAGATTTTGATCTGTAGTGTTAGCAGGACAAACACATTTCATAGAATGCTGTTTCTGACTTCTTCTCACATTCATTTTATTAAACCAAACAGAATCCCTTCTGAGAGGCTTAATTAAGCAGGGCTCTACTACAGCTGGGCCAGCAGTAATTCTGATTCCTTTACCAATGCTCTTAAAGGAGCATCAGATGGTTAACCAAGTCAGGCAATGGAAGAAGACGAAGTGCTGGGAATGGTTCGACATAACATGCTCTATATAGAATCCCATTACACTTATCTTCTGTCTTTCTGTTATTTTCCATATCTGTCTTGGTGAATGACTTGTCAGGACATGTCTGTATTCACTGGAAGCAGCAGAGGCCCTCCCCATCTTGATCCTTGCTCATTAGCACACGCTCACACCGCTCTGCCACGTGCACACTGGGAGTAATATGCACTCTGGCTGACCTTAATGGAAACCCAATAAATTATTTATGCCTCCTCTACAGCTGGCAGAGGTGTCTACTAAAGGAACTCACAGAGGGTTTTTGCTTTGGTTTGTGTTTCTGTTTTTATGAACCAGGAGAGATAAAGAGAAGATACATCTTCAGAATAAACTGCTCACTTTAAAGACACAAAAGATGGACTTGGCAATGAAACAGTTTCATGTTTTTGTGGATCTACCCAGCACATATTTTTCTTGATAAGGAGCATGAAAGGGCTGACGTGGTCCTCTGGATGTGCAGCGGCTAGCCCACTGGATTTTTCAGCCTGATGAAGAGTCACAATGCATTTAATGGCTTCTGTATTATTTAAGTTCTGATGCCCATCACCCAGCATTCTGCATAGGAGTTACAGTTGATCTGAATCGGGACCAGGGATCAGCCAAGGCAACTGAAGGCAGGCTAGAATTGGGTGTTAGAAAATGGTGTGATTTTTCCTTACCCTGATGACTGGGATGTGGCTTTTTGCACAGTTACCACAGTCACACTTTCACAAGTTAGCAGGCTGCCATGTGGGTGCTGTCACTGTCTCAGAGGCTGGAGACCCATGTAGGGGACCATTACCCTTCTAGTGAAAGGAATGTCCTCTGTGTACAGACCGTCAGTCTTAGAATGTTGACCACTAATGACAGACATGTTGGCAAGCGCCCAGGAGGAATGACAGCTTAAAGGACACTATGCAGATAGGAGAACTGATTCAAGAGCCTATCTTGTTTTTGTTTAGTTTGCTAATTGACTTGGGTTTTTGGATAATAATCTGGCATGAGTTCTGAAATCCATTAAAATGCACAAAAACCTAATAACAATTCCACTAATTCAGAATTTATTATCATTTTGACAGGCCCAAGCTGGGCTGGCTTATTTTTGCTTAGTAAAACACTTTCTTAATAGTGTAAAATTAATAGTGCAAGCCAGATTGCAAAGGGAATATTTAAAATACTTAAAGGACAAATTGTTTTCAGCACTGACAAGCCCTGTAGGAGTGCTATTTACACAGCAACAAATGACATGCTGCTTATAAACCATTAGAATTTGTTAATTAAATCAGATCTTCCCTACTAGGCAACACTGAATTGGCTTAATTTGAGTTACTGTATGGTTTTCTGAGAGAATAAAACTTGCTCTTCTTAACATCCTATTGTCATTAAAAGGAAGACTACTTGGTATAGTGCAAAAAAAGATGAGATTTAGAATCAGAAAAGTCTGGACTTGCATCACAGACTTTTCATTTCACGGAGACTCTGGGCGTGTGGCTGAATTTCTCTGACCTTCCTGTTTTCTCCTGGGTAAAGTAAGGCTTATATACTGATCTTGGGGGTCACTGTGAAGACACCCCAGTTGTATGTAAAGCTACTAGAACCACAGAGTAAGGGCTCGCTTTTGTTTCTACCTAGATAGCCTTTGGGTTTGAGAGATAAAAAGGTAACTCTACAGATACACAATTTGATTAATACAAATATTAATTTATATTTGGTAATATAAAAAACAACATCTTTCACATACTGAGAACCAGCTATTACAGAATCCCATTTCTAGAGATGAGAAAACAGTGGAAATGCCTGACTTTTATAACTTTAGTGTTAAACCCAGGGGCCTAGAATTAGAAAAGGAAAAGATTCTCAATGAAAACACTTTCTTAAAAATAAAAAAATCTCTTTTAAGTGTAAACATTTTGGAAAATTTCCTATGTTTTAAATATTTAACATCAATTAACATTTTTATAGGTCTTAGGTTTCATGTAGAAATACTAAGAAAAGAATTGACTGCATAGATAAGGCCTTCTAATTAATGGTCACCACTGTCAAAAATACTGGTCAGTTCATGAATTTTATTTCCTTTTACATCTCTATACCTGAGAACTGATCATTTGTTTAACTAATTAAATAAAAATTAAATTTGTCTTGCCACCAGACTTGAAAAAATTAAAATTAGTGGCCATTTTACAAGTTTGAGTTTCAAAATAACACTTGAGTTTCTAGAATTTCTTAATGAAACAAAAAACCAACCAAACATTTTAACTTAGTAACACTCTGACTGAGACAGTCTTTTGCCACCAGAGACATAAACTATCCCTATTTTACAGAGTATACTTGGGACATTAGGAAGTTACCTTAATTAACAATATGCGATATTTAAGCACAGTATTTCTTTTAATAAGATGAATGAACTTTTTGTGAATTAGTCTTTGATTTCTTTTGTTTCTCAGGCCAGGCAAAATGAGATTTTCCTTTCTGTAAGGCTCATCCAGTCCAGTGCTGATGTAGGAAGAGGTCAATGCCAGCACCACACAGAGACACCCTTGGCTCTAAGCAGCCAAGTCTCCTGCATTTACTTTGCTCAATGAGCCTCCTTTGCTGAGCTTCCACCTTTCAGGACTGGGCTCTGGGAAGTGGTGCACTAACTACCTCTGAAAGGCTGCAAGTAAGAAGAGCTCATAAGCATTTCTTGTTTAAGTTGCATGGCTATGATCAAGTTCTTATTTTTACCCAAATTGCATTATAACAAGTGACATAATGGCTTTGAGATTAGAAATATACAGAAAAATCACTGTGAGTTTGATCATGTTGATTTGTTTCCCCTGGGGCTATTAGCAACTGTATAAGAGTGTCCATATTCATAAACAGCCTCTGTTCAGACAAGACAAGCACTTAAGCTGAGAAGGAAGAAAAGTCACTCTCCTCATTACAGATCATACTATTCTGAGAACAAATAAATGAATGTACATACAGAAGAAAACCCCTGTGTCCTAGATTTTCGAGATGGGTTTAATATGTGGATTCTTCTAAACTAGATAATTACTTATTGAACATACTTGTAGCTACTATCTGATCAACATTTTGGAATTCAGTGTTATTAAAAAAAATAAGACAGTTCTTTGGAATAGTTTATACTATAGAATACACACACATGCACACAATAGCCTGGGTTTAATTTTGGACAATATAGATAAGCTAATATCATAGAGTAACAACTACATGTTTGGATATGTAAAAATTCTTATATTAGTCCACTGGTTACCTTACTTGTGAGTGAGTAAAAACAAACAGAACTAAACCAAAAAACAATCTTACCACCATCAATGAAAAACCAAACAGCAGTTACATACTTTGAAAGATGATCAAGTAACTAATATATGCAATAATATGTATTGAGAACCTACCACATGAAAGGTAGATCATGAAATAAATAAAGAATTCTCTCAAACTTTTACCATCTTTTGGTTAGGTGGGAGCCAGTTTCAAAGGATTCTCTAGAATGTCTTGAAGACTGCAAATTTTCCAGTATCTTTTAATGCATTCAGTATTGTTTGTTTGTTTTCTGTTGTGTAAATGTGACTTTAAGTAGTGGTAAAAATTATATCAAACTGTTCAGTGAACTGAGAACACAATGGTGGAGGGGGCATTATAACCACAGAAGACTTCTCAGAGGAGGAAGACATTTGAAACCAACTTTTAAAAGGAATTAATGGACACTAACACTGGATTGAAGCAGATAAAGCACTTCTGGAAAGAAGAACGTCATGAGCAAAGGCTTAGAGGTAACAGCCAGAATTCAGTCGGGAAAGCAAAACTGATCCGGAGCCCTCCTCAGTCATTTGGCACATTCCTTTCATAAGGTGGTTGCAGGGACAAAGGGCCTTTGCACTGATTGGGTAGCGAAGGGATATGCTAAGCAACTGAAACCCTCTCACCCTCCCAGAAAGGGAATATTGGCTTGGACATCGGAAGTCTACAAGGAAATCTATTTGCCAATTTTATATGGACTCTGTTGGTACAAGTCTAGCCTGTTTGCTTTTGGCCACATGGTTTGGGGACAACTCTCTCTGGCAGCAGAATTATGCTTGTGCAAGAAAGCAGTTTCCATTTGCTCAGTAGGCCCAATACAGTCTTAGATGTTTTGCAGGAGCAGGTTTTCATTTTTGTCCATACATTTTGGTATCGTAGTATTTTTTTCAAAAAGTCAAACATGGATTCCAGCCTCTATAACCCTCCTTTCATGTAATTATCTCCCCATTAACAGACTAATCTAGAGTAGGTTATAACTGGCTGTGTGCCCAGTGGGATTTGCCTCTAGGTTTGGTTTTGAAGAGGTGATATTTGTCTCTGGCTGTCATTCTTCTTGAGACACTTTCATGCTTATAGGTTGCCCTGGGGTGCAGGGGTGCTCCCCTGCTGTGCCCAGCATTTCCTGCCCCTCTCTTCCCAAACTGTTCTTCAGGGCCACCCCATATTGTTGGGTGACTCCCATCTCACAATAGAGTGACCCTCATCTCTGCCAGCCTACCTACAAAGCCATTCCGCATAGACATAAAACTAAGTTTAAAACAGTGTTCTTTCTGTGCATATGTACCTTCAAGAATTTTTGTGGGTCCTACCCTCCAACCAAATTTCTACTCCAGAACCCATACATAAAGAAGTTCTGGAGTTTCCAGTGCCCAATAAAATACCACCTAAAAGGAGATGCCCCACTAGATTCCTGGAATAAGGAACTGAATCAATCAGTTCAACTCAGTGGTCACAGAGAAAACTCCAGAGGAAGGGCTGGAGGCAGTGCGGTACAGTGGTTGCGAAGGCAGCTTTCCAAAGGTCTGTCTGGATCAGATCCTATCTCTGTCCCACTTAGTCATGTGATCTGGAGCAAGTTAGTAGATATCTTTGTACACACAGGCTGAACGTAGGAACAGGTAGGTAATATGTGTACAGCACTCACAGTCAATGCTTAACAAGTGTTTGTTGTTTCAATAATAGCTTAATCCAAATTGCAGATGGCAGAGATGAGGAAAATTTCCCACACTACGGCAGAGTGATCTTGCAGCGTGTGGGCCTTTTGGTATTCTGACAACCGCTTCATGTGTGCGGCTATCTTTCCCTGCTTCTGCTTAAGGGAACTTTTTTTTTTTACTGAATAACAGAGTACACACACGTGAGTACACATGTGGGCACATGCACACGTGGATTTCATGACCTCTGTTTGCACTGAGACTTGCAGTTTGAAAACCACTGGCTTGGGGCAGCTCTGTAGAAGTGAATGTAGGCAGTACTCATTTTCCTCAGTCAGTGTTATACAGGAAATGTCTTTTCTCTTCTAGGACACTTGATTCATAGTTCATCTCTACAAAGCCAGACCCATAACATTTTTCCCTAATATAAATGTAAAGTCATTCCCAGGCAGTGACAGAACGTAGAACCAGCAGGCATTTTAGAGAGAGAGTCTAGTATTTTGGAAAGTAAACGCAAGAGGGGGACGCAACTCATGAGTTCCGGTCCCACTTCCTTTAGCAGCATGTATGGATCTTAGATAAGTCTCTCAGTGTCTGCGTCTGTTTTTCCCCATTTGTGACATAAGGAACTTAGGTCGTTTCCAGCTTTCAAACACTTAAAAAACCCCACAACAATGTATAGTTTTATAATTTCACTAACTACAGACAAATATTCAAATTTAATGAATGTATTAACATATGTAAGTATTTGTGTTTTTTGGAATTTCCAAATCCCTAGCTTCAAATACTTTTCCATCAGCTAGTTAAGCTTTTTGGATGGGGCAAAAGTGAATTAATTGTCTTACTAGATTGAACTTAACCATTTTTCAGGTAAGTGGTGAAACCTGTCCTGCAGGAGGCATGGTGGTTCATCCTTCAAGGAGACGCATCATGCATTTGAGAGCCATCCAAGGAGATGCTTTCCCTGTTCCTGTGATTGCTTAAGGATGGATTAAGCAAAGGGCAAGGTAAGAGACTTTGCCTTTTAATTTCCTTTTGTTTAGTGATTAAATATTCTTCCCTTGACTTTTGTGTATTTTTTGCAACATTATTTCTGAAACAAACAAAAAGTTACCAGACAGACAAACACTACGCCAGGAGTCCAGTAATAAAGGTCTAAAGTCCAGGACAGGTCCAGCTACGGTGACAGTGGTTAAGCCCAGATGCAGAATATCATTCTTTTCTTTTACTACTGGAATGCTACTTACCAGACTGTTTTCTTTACATGTGATGTTCTCAGTGTAATTATTCAAAAGAGTCTATGAATATTAACTGCCACAGTAATATAATATTATCAATTTTGGTTCTGAAATGCTACTAAATACCATAACCATTTTATAGTTGTAACACACCACATAAAATACATAAAGCACATTAGAGATCAAGAGCTCATACAATAAAGACTATGACTAAACCATTCTTTGTTGCTTTTTCTGACCTCTGTTCATTTTCAATTTTCATGATACATCTATTTTTGTTTCATAGGTGTGGAAAAGGCAATTTTTCTCAAAAAGATTCTCTGCCTTCCAAGCACTCTACAGAGTTGGAAAGGCTCACCAAAATCCAAACCACTGAAACAAATCTGAATGAGGTGTCACCACTGCTTGTGTTTTTTTTTCTTAAAAGGCCTTTGTTCTAAAATCTGATATTCATAAAAATCAATGCCACCTTTAACCTTAGGTGTTTAGATAATTTCCCGAGGTCTCTACCCTTTTACATGGCAGCATTTTCAGGAGGGCAACAGTCACCTTTAAGGTCTGGAAACCACCAAAACTAAAAAACATGCCGAGACAACTTTCTGCATCACCACCACGAGCACCTGCCCAGTGTGTAAGGTCACTGCCTCTTCCGGCAGGTTAGTACTGCAATTCATGCCTCAGGATTCCAGACACCAGGAAGAAAAGGTACAAAGGTGCATATAAAAACAGTGACAAATTCAAATAAGTGATTTTATTCTCTTTGGGTAAATTACCAGGAGTAGAATCACTGGGTCATGATTTCTGTGTTTAGTTTTCTGAGAGCCCTCCATACTGCTTTCCATAGTGACCGCATCAGTTTACATTCCCATAAGTCATATTACCCAGCAAAGAAATAGGTTCAGAAGAGGCATCAAGACAAATAGCTAATGAGCACATGAAAAGATGCTCAACATTATTAGCCATCAGTGAAATGTGAATCGAATCCACAATGAGAATCCACTTCATATCCACTAGGATGGTAGAACAAAAAAGACAGATAATAACAAATATTGGTGAGGATGTGGAGAAATGGGAACACTTATATACTGCTGATGTAAATGTAAATTGTGCAGCATTATTGGAAAATAGCCTAGAGTTCCTTATGTTAAGCTTAGAGTTAGCATATGACCTAGCCATTCCACTTCTAGGTATATACCCAAGAGAAATGAAAACACATGTCCACACAAAAACCTGTACATGGAGGCTTATCACAGCACTATTCTTAATAGTTCAAAGGTGGAAACAATCCAAAAGTCCATTAGTTGGTGGAGGCATAAATAAAAGTGGTGTGTCCATACAATAGAGTATTATTTGGCAATAAAAAGAAATGAAGTATTGATACATGCTACAACATGGATAAATCTTGAAATCATTGTGCCATGTGAAAGAAGCCAGTCACAAAAGACTATATATTATATGATTCCAATTACATGAAATGCCCAGAATAGGCAAATCTATATAGAAAGAAAGCATATTAATGGTTGCTAAGGGCTGGTGAGGGAGATGGAGAGATTGGGGGATGATGGCTGAGGGATACAGAATTTCTTTCAAGGGTGATGTAATGTTCAAGAATTGATCACAGGGGTGGATACACAACTCTGTGAATATACTGGAAGCCACTGAACTGTACAATCTAAGTGAGTGAGTTGTATGGAATATGACTTATATCTCAATAAAGCTGTCATAAAAAAAAGTCATCAAAATACATTGAAAACTTGTAAGAAAATAGCCCTGCTTGATAATATCCCACACTAGAATTCTCACCTTTGCTTGCTAGCCCCTGAGGATAGGTTAGTCCTCTTTGATGCTTCGCCAACTGTAAGAAGGTAATAACCACGGCAAACCACTCTGCTCTTTCTTTCTCATAGGGACCTTGTGAGACCAAACCCTTTTGTATCCTAGAATCATGCTGAGATTATTTTTTTCTTCAGGAGACTCATGCTTTAAAAACTTGGAGGCATTATCACTGCAGGTTTAATAAAGGCATTATAAACTACAGTTATAGGGCCCATCTCTGAGGACATTTTCCAAGAGCAATCATCTTAGCATTTGTGTAATCCTGTATCTATGATGGAGGAAAACAAGATTAAAAGCTCCATTCTTGAAGCCAAGAGTAATTTATGTGAGATAGAGAGTGCAGAAAACAGGGAACATTCTTCCCCTTGGAGAATTGCATTTATTCAGGGAGAGTTACCAGGGAGAGGAGCAGCTCATACCGGTGTAAGACAATAGACACTCAGGAGGAGAAGAAGCCACAACAGAAGACAGATTCCCAGGTGGTCCCATTCTCTAGTGCTCTGGCAAGGCCACTGGTAATCACAGTCATTCAGTGGGGGAGCCTTAGAGCTTTAGAGTGCCAACTATCTTAAAAATAGATTGCTCACCTTGTTGCCATGTCTTTTCTTGATAAGCTTCATTTTACTAAAGGGCTATTGATCAAAATGTTAGGCTATGGAGAAAAGCGTATTTGTGCTGCCAGTTTAGCTCTGCAAAATGGGAAAATTCCTGCTTAGTTTCTGGGTCTTAACACTTTAAAATTGAAGCTATAAAAATAATCTAACAACCTGTAAAAAACTGTTAAATTTCACATTATGGCAAAGGGTTAAAGTTATTCCCTGGTCAAAGCCTATACTTTTTTCTTGCCAAAGCACTCTTCTTTTTATAAAAGTTAGTGTAGTGCTATTTTTTATGGGCTTGATTATGGTCTCCTTTTATGAAATATCTTAAAATTGTATCATGCACTTCACAAAAAATACTGGGCCAATGCAGTTTAATTTGGTTAAACATTTTAATGTATTTTAAAACATATTATAACTTTAAAAAATAGAAGCTATATGATTTAGAAGTATAATAATAAACATGAATTAATATGTGTCATTATTCTTTCTACACATATTATCTTATGCCTACTTATGCATGTAGAAAGGTAATGGAGATCCAGCAATATATGGAAACAAATGACAACAACAACACTAAGCCCCAACTTCTGTGGGACGCAGCAAAAGCAGTCTTAAGAGGAAAGTACATAGCAATCCAAGCATATTTAAAAAAGCAAGAGCAATCCCAAATGAATGGTCTAATGTCACAATTATCGAAATTGGAAAAAGAAGAACAGATGAGGCCTAAGGTCAGCAGAAGGAGGGACATAATAAAGATCAGAGAAGAAATAAATAAAATTGAGAAGAATAAAACAATAGCAAAAATCAATGAAACCAAGAGCTGGTTCTTCGAGAAAATAAACAAAATAGATAAGCCTCTAGCCAGACTTATTAAGAAGAAAAGAGAGTCAACACAAATCAACAGTATCAGAAACGAGAAAGGAAAAATCACGATGGACCCCACAGAAATACAAAGAATTATTAGAGAATACTATGAAAACCTATATGCTAACAAGCTGGAAACCTAGGAGAAATGGACAACTTCCTAGAAAAATACAACCTTCCAAGATTGACCCAGGAAGAAACAGAAAATCTAAACAGACCAATTACCAGCAACGAAATTGAAGCGGTAATCAAAAAACTACCCAAGAACAAAACCCCCGGGCCAGATGGATTTACCTCGGAATTTTATCAGACATACAGGGAAGACATAATACCCATTCTCTTTAAAGTTTTCCAAAAAATAGAGGAGGAGGGGATACTCCCAAACTCATTCTATGAAGCTAACATCGCCCTAATACCAAAACCAGGCAAAGACCCCAGCAAAAAAAGAAAACTACAGACCAATATCCCTGATGAACGTAGATGCAAAAATACTCAACAAAATATTAGCAAACCGAATTCAAAAATACATCAAAAGGATCATACACCATGACCAAGTGGGATTCATCCCAGGGATGCAAGGATGGTACAACATTCGAAAGTCCATCAACATCATCCACCACATCAACAAAAAGAAAGACAAAAACCACATGATCATCTCCATAGATGCTGAAAAAGCATTTGACAAAGTTCAACATCCATTCATGATAAAAACTCTCAGCAAAATGGGAATAGAGGGCAAGTACCTCAACATAATAAAGGCCATCTATGATAAACCCACAGCCAACATTATATTGAACAGCGAGAATCTGAAAGCATTTCCTCTGAGATCGGCAACTAGACAGGGATGCCCACTCTCTCCACTGTTATTTAACATAGTACTGGAGGTCCTAGCCACGGCAATCAGACAAAACAAAGAAATACAAGGAATCCAGATTGGTAAAGAAGAAGTTAAACTGTCACTATTTGCAGATGACATGATACTGTACATAAAAAACCCTAAAGGCTCCACCCCAAAACTACTAGAACTGATATCGGAATACAGCAAATTTGCAGGATACAAAATCAACACACAGAAATCTGTGGCTTTCCTATATACTAACAATGAACCAACAGAAAGAGAAATCAGGAAAACAACTCCATTCACAATTGCATCAAAAAAAATAAAATACCTAGGAATAAACCTAACCAAAGAAGTGAAAGACTTATACTCTGAAAACTACAAGTCACTCTTAAGAGAAATTAAAGGGGACACTAACAGATGGAAACTCATCCCATGCTCGTGGCTAGGAAGAATTAATATCGTCAAAATGGCCATCCTGCCCAAAGCAATATACAAATTTGATGCAATCCCTATGAAACTACCAGCAACATTCTTTAATGAACTGGAACAAATAATTCAAAAATTCATATGGAAACACCAAAGACTCCGAATAGCCAAAGCAATCCTGAGAAAGAAGAATAAAGTAGGGGGGATCTCACTCCCCAACTTCAAGCTCTACTATAAAGCCATAGTAATCAAGACAATTTGGTACTGGCACAAGAGCAGAGCCACAGACCAATGGAACAGACTAGAGAATCCAGACATTAACCCAGACATATATGGTGAATTAATATTTGATAAAGGAGCCATGGACATACAATGGCGAAATGACAGTCTCTTCAACAGGTGGTGCTGGCAAAACCGGACAGCTACATGTAGGAGAATGAAACTGGACCATTGTCTAACCCCATATACAAAAGTAAACTCAAAATGGATCAAAGACCTGAATGTAAGCCATGAAACCATTAAACTCTTGGAAGAAAACATAGGCAAAAACCTCTTAGACATAAACATGAGTGACCTCTTCTTGAACATATCTCCCCGGGCAAGGAAAACAACAGCAAAAATGAGTAAGTGGGACTATATTAAGCTGAAAAGCTTCTGTACAGCAAAAGACACCATCAACAGAACAAAAAGGATCCCTACAGTATGGGAGAATATATTTGAAAATGACACATCCGATAAAGGCTTGACGTCCAGAATATATAAAGAGCTCACACGCCTCAACAAACAAAAAACAAATAACCCAATGAAAAAATGGGCAGAGGAACTGAACAGACAGTTCTCCAAAAAAGAAATACAGATGGCCAACAGACACATGAAAAGATGCTCCACATTGCTAATTATCAGAGAAATGCAAATTAAAACTACAATGAGGTATCACCTCACACCAGTAAGGATGGCTGCCATCCAAAAGACAAACAACAACAAATGTTGGCGAGGCTGTGGAGAAAGGGGAACCCTCCTACACTGCTGGTGGGAATGTAAGTTAGTTCAACCATTGTGGAAAGCAGTATGGAGGTACATCAAAATGCTCAAAACAGACTTACCATTTGACCCAGGTATTCCACTCCTAGGAATTTACCCTAAGAACGCAGCAATCAAGTTTGAGAAAGACAGATGCACCCCTATGTTTATTGCAGCACTATTTACAATAGCCAAGAATTGGAAGCAACCTAAATGTCCATCAATAGATGAATGGATAAAGAAGATGTGGTACATATACACAATGGAATAGTACTCAGCCATAAGAAAAGGGCAAATCCAATCATTTGCAGCAACATGGATGGAGCTGGAGGGTATTATGCTCAGTGAAACAAGCCAAGCGGAGAAAGAGAAATACCAAATGATTTCACTTATCTGTGGAATATAAGAACAAAGGAAAAACTGAAGGAACAAAACAGCAGCAGAATCACAGAACTCAAGAATGGACTAACAGGTACCAAAGGGAAAGGGACTGGGGAGGATGGGTGGGTAGGGAGGGTAAGGGGGGGGGAGAAGTAGGGGGGCATTAAGATTAACATGCATGGGGGGGTAGGAGAAAAGGGAGGGCTGTACAACACAGAGAAGGCAAGTAGTGATTCTACAACATTTTGCTATGCTGATGGACAGTGACTGTAAAGGGGTTTATAGGGGAGACCTGGTATAGGGGAGAGCCTAGTAAACATAATATTCGTCATGTAAGTGTAGATTAGTGATACCAAAAACAAAACAAAACAAAACAAAACAAAACAAAACAAAAAGGGCAGTTCCTGTGTGGTAACCTCCAATGAGTTCTACACAAGGGTATGAAGGGCATATAAAAGTGTAGGCAAAGGGCCTGTTTGCGTTTATACAGCTGATCAAAGCCTAATTGGGCTACCCCGAAAATGAACTAAGATACGATATGGAAGAGAACTTCCAACATTAGCACTCTCTGGAAGACTCATGCCAGAAGATGATCATCAAAAAACCCCAACAAAGATCCACACACTGCTACAGCTGTAGATGCACTCATCCCACCAGCTCCTGGACTTGCCATGGGAATGAAGGAGATATCTAAGCTGGCCTGTGCATACAGTAAAACAACAAATTTGACTGGATCTATACTGTTGGATCTCAACCAAGAATTAGGAGAAGTGCAAATTGTAGCGCTCCAAAATCTTACAACTACAGACTATTTACTGTTAAAAGAACATAAGGGACGTGAACATTCCCCAGGAATGGGTTGTTTTAATTTGTCTGATTTCTCTCAGACTGTTCAAGTTCAGTTGGACAATATCCACCATATCATAGATAAGTTTTCACAAATGCCTAAGGTGCCTAACTGGTTTTCTTGGTTTCACTGGAGATGGCTGGTAATTACAGATATGCTTTGGTTATGTAACTATACTCCTATTATGTTAATGTGTGTGAGCAATTTAAGTAGTAGCTTAAAACCTATACATGCTGAAGTTACTCTACAAGAAGATATGTCAAAGAAATAATCAATCTTCCCATGTTTTCTTCTGCCTGCTACTTCTATAGCTTTTCTTCTTCCTTCCTAATTACAACCCTTAAATAGAATTCGTGCCTCATATCAAATTTACCGAGTATCATAATTCTTCCAAGTGGTAAAGATACCTCAAGACAAATGCTGGGCATAGAAGCCACAGGGCATAAATCTGCAAAGAAGTAAATAGCTAACCATTTCAAACAATAAGGCTTCTCTCTCACTTACCAACTTTACATTTCCCTGTATGGCCCCGGAAGATGACTGGTTAGCCAGAGACGGGTAAGATTCCTCAAGGGAGGAACAACCTAAGACAGGCACAGTTGCAGGGGGGTCATCAGGTGAGAAATTGGGGATCAACAGAGGTGAGGCTTAGAACCTCACCCCCCCATTCTGAGAGAAATCTTCTGCATATGTGGATGTTTTATTGCCCTTGTCTAGCTTGGATTAACACATAGTCTACAGGCACACACCTGATCATCTACATTTGCTCTCTTACAACACTAAACTATGTTTTCTACCTTTATCTTGTATCTACCTACCACTTCAGCATTTTATTAAAAATAATAATAATAAAGAGAGAAATGTGGTATCCACATATAAATCAAGTATAAAAACCAAATGAGTATTCATATTTGAACTGACTGTTTAGAGTTCATAATGCATGAGCAAAACCGAAAGTTTCTGTGATGACTGCCCTTGTACTGTTCACTATGTAACTTATTCATTATGTAAGAATTTGTTCTCCATGTAAGAACTTGTTTGTTATGCCTCAGAAGATTGGAGACTGACGAAAATTAGGCTTGGGGTGGATTAATGATTGTGCATTGAGCATTGACTCCCCTATACAGAATTTTATTGTCGTTAACAACCATTTGATCAATAAATATGAGAGATGCCCTCAAAAAAAAAAAAAAAAAGTACAGACTTCCAATGGTAAAATAAATAAGTAACCGGGATGTAATGTATAGCATAAGGAATATAGTCAAGATATTGTAACAGCTTGGTAGGGTGATAGCTGGAACCTAGAATTATGTATATAAATGTTTGATCACTGTGTTGTACACTTGAAACTAATGTAATGTAATACTGTGCGTCAACTACCCTTCAATAAAAAATAATTATCTAAAAAAAAAAAAAAAAGAAAGGTAATGGAACTAGCATAATTTTCAGTTTTAACATTAGGGCCAAACATAAGGTTTAACAACTTTTCCAATGTAACTTTTAATTTCAGAGACCTAATTCCATTTTAACCATAAAAATCACTCTTTAAACTTCAGCGAAGATTCCCCTTTTTTGAGAAGCCTTATAGAAAGAGTAAAAGCCTTGTGTAGCAGATCTGAGTTCATACCCTTCATGTACCAATTGATAATATATAATCTTGGGCAAGTTACAAAACCACTCTGAGCTCCAGTTTCTTCATTGTAAAATATGCTGTTGAGAGAATTAAATATGATAATATATCACAGGGCCTAAAAATACTGTTTTTCAATGAATCGCTCTCCCTTACAATTGGTTCAAGTCTTGATAATTGGTTCAAATCTTGATCTTTCACTGTGATTCATAAGAAGTCCTCTAATTTTTTTTTTCTGACTCTCCATTCTTCTTTGTCCTTTTGTCTAGCTATTTCCTGCCATCTTGCCCTGTTGTTTCCATTTCATCTCCCCACCTCCATCTGCAGGCAGACACTGTGCCACTCCTTCCCTGATTCCAGTCATTTTAATCGATTTCAGCCAACCATTTCATAGGCACCTGCCCTTGTAACATTTTGGCTCTTTGTGAGCTGACTGCTGGCCTACTCCCCCAGCCTCATCAGTGGCCACTCTAGCCCTTCCTTACTCTATCCTTCACTCCATTCTATCCATTTGTCTTCATAGAAGACAATGGACTTCTTCCGATTCCCGGAAAGTCTAGCTTCAGGAAGCCAAGACCACCATGTGCTCTCTTAAATTTGGATCTTCCACATGCTCGTTCCTTGTCTGGCTGTTCTGCCCCCTTTCTTTTCAACTGGCAACTACTACTACTACTCCTTCAGTTCGCACCTTAGTGACCCTTCTTTGGGAAGGGCTTCCCCGAGCCCCCGACCAGATTCCATCCATATAAAAGCTTACTATCCACCCATCCTTCAATCTAAAACCTCTCACACCTTTCACCATGCATATCATAGGAGACTCCCTAAATGTCTGACTTCCCCAAGAGGCTGCATGCTCCTTGACGGTAGTGATTATATAGTCCTAGAGCCCAGTGCAACGTCTGCACATAAGTGCTCAGTAAGTATTTAGTGAACAACTGAGTAAAAGAATGAATGATAAAAGATATTATTTCTCAATAAATACATGCCAGTCTTTGAACTGGGTACAAAGGATGAGTGTCATTTTAAGGAATATCACAGTCTTTCTATCCACATAGTTTACTTCTGTGTTTCCATATGTTTCTGTGGTGGGTGAGGGGAGGTACTTTGCTGAATCTCACTCACTCAGTGATATTAATAAATTAGTCAAGTGAGAAAAGCTACAATGCTGATTCTGGGGGCAAAGAAAGGAATGTTGTTAGGAGGCAAAACATTCCAGTTGTTGGCTGGTCCCCCTGGAAATATGAATACTATTTTGCAGAAGTAAAAAACGTGCCATAAAAAACTGCAGTTTTACATGCTCTTTAACTGCATCCAGCTATCTCATATGCATATCTAGCTTTAGAACCAAGAAAAATGATCCATGAAGAACAGAGGAAATGCAGACCTGTTTTTCATGTGATAATAATACTTAAACTATCTCCAGCTATTATGTAGAAATTGTGGGAACACTTCATCCCAACAAGCATAGGAAGCCAAATCAGATCATTCAAGCTTCTGAATTCTCAGACAGTTGACACCTTCAAGATCTTTTCCACAAGACCCATACCAGTTCTGTTCGATTTGTTCTCAGGTCTTTTTGTAGCTGAATTTAGTGGGAAGCTAAGTGTTGGTTGAGGTCTGCACTGTCCAATATGGCAGCCACTAGCCACGTGTGGCTCTCAAGGACTTCAGGCTTGATGAGTCCAAATTGGGACCTCTGTAAGTATAAAACAGACACTAGGTTTTGGACCCTTAGTATGAAAAAGGAGAACATAAAATATTGATAATTTCTATATTGATTACATGTTGACACGATAATATGTTGGATATACTGGGTTAAATAACATATTATTCATGTTAATTTCACCTGTTTATTTTTACTTTTTTGTTCTGATTACTAGAAAAATCTAAAACATGGATTGCATCATTTCATTTTCCAGTGCTGGTTTAGATCCCTGGACAGTGATTTATGTATCTGGAGAGCACACTGACCCACTGCCTGCTCAGTTATGCTCAACAATCTTGATTCTGTGCCAGAAGTTATGCTAGTCCCTACAGATATGGAGAAGAAACAGATCATGCATTTGCCTTTGTGGAACTCCTAGTCTAGTTTAATTGGGGGAAACTACTGATATATAACGGAACGGTTTTAATAACATGGAAAGTTCGACAAAGAATTTGGAAAGATGATTTTGGAACACAGGAGAGGGGAAGACAACTAGTGTGGGATGGAACATTGAGAGGACAGCAAAGGCTTCCTTGGGGAGTTGCTGGAATGTAATGATGCAGGGAGAAATGGGAGATGGAGGGGGAGAGATAGTCCAGTTTTGAAGGGCTCTCTATGCAAAATGAAACTGTGCCCTACAAGCAAGGCTAAAGTTCTGGAGTATTTAAAGCATAACAATATCAGGCATATTATCAGGAAGCTACTGTGGAGAATGGATTTTAGCCTTAATAAACACAGCTGTGTGATAAGGCTCTAACTTCTTTAAGTTGCCTTGGTGCAAGAACAAGTCAAGACTGAACAAGGGGGCAGGGTAGTGCAGGGACTAGTGGAATGCAGCTGAGAGGTATTGGTGGGGCCCCACTGGAAAGGTTTCCTGGACCTACAGTGAGCACAGTGCCTTGCATGCTGGCGACACAAAACACATTCCCCTTGTTACGGCATGACTCCTCACTGAGCGGGCTTCCTCTCTTCTTCCGTTCTGTTTGTAGCTCCTTTGAGTTATTGCTCTTAGATTTAATGCTTGTTCTATCATCCTGGGTCCCCTTACCCTACCTGTGACATATATTGGTCATGCTCCCTCCTGCCACAGTGGTTGCGCACAGGCTGGTCTCCCTACTTGGACAGCTCTTCCTTCTTCTGCTTCCTCCTACTTTTCCTCCAATGCCAGCTGAGTGATCACTTCTTTGGGAAGTCCCTGATGTCAGGAGCTGTGCAGCTTCCAGGCCCCTCCAGGCAGCTGTCACAGGCACATTCACTCAGGCTCTGATTAAAGTCTGTCTTGCTATCTCCAGCGCACTTGAAGAGGGCAGGCATTCTCTGTTTCTGCTCTCCAGTTCCTTAGCACAGTGTTTGCCACCTAGGGGGAACTTAATAGATGTCAAGTGAATGGATGAATTCTCACTCTTCAAGGCACTGTGAAAATCTGATGAAGTACTGATCCTGTGGTCAGCTCTTAGGGAACATCATAGTTCTTAGGCTGAAAATGGACATCGAAAGCTAAATTTTAAGTAGTTTTCTCATAACATTAAAAAAATCTATGTCTATATCTATATCTAAATAACTGACACTTGTATACTAACTGAGGTGTATTTGCCCAGTGTGTGTAGGAACATTAGTTTTTACTCATTTTGATTATATTTTTCCTGTTAAGGAAAAATGCATACTATTCAAAAGGTAACAAGATTCAGTTTAGGAACTGTCATAATAACTTTTGATTAGGACTGACCAGTCCAGGAAGCAATCAGATGCTCTAAGTAAATAAATAAATATCCATATGTAAGTATGCAAACATCTCATTGGAATTGAAGCAAGAGTCCTAAATGATTCTAATTTAACTGGGGGGAAATGTCTTAGATTTCCAGATGAGTTGCTGTCAATTGTTTTTGTTTATACAAATAAGGAAATAATATCCTACACCACTTAGCATTTAAAAATAAGTAGAACTTGGAAGCAACTGGGTAATTCTCCAGTCACGTGAAGCTTATGTGAAGGTGCAGAGAAAGACTTGTCACCTTTGATAGTCCCAAAAAGGCACTTAAAGCACATCTTGGGAGAGAGAGAATAGTCTTAGAGAATTAAAAAATCAGTTTATTATCATTAATTTTAGTAACATTGAAGATGGCAATTTCTAACATTTGTTTAATTCTGTCCAGGTTACAAAGCACTTTCATACAATGATGTGATTCTCACAATAATTACATTAGCCAGCTATTATTTTTATGTACAGATAAAGAAACTGAGGCTCAGAGGTTGGGTGGTAACTTAGGTTTCCTAGAGGGAGAGCCTAAGATAGGGGTTCTTGCTCAGTGAGGTACTGGAAGAGTGCTTGGAGCAGCAGGGCAATGAGCAAAGCAGGATGGGGCAAGGGAACAAAGTTATGTGCAGACATGGTCCAGCGGGAGACCAGCTTCAGCCTGATACCTCTGGGAGCTCTGTAGCATGCCTTCTTGCAGAGCTGTTCCCACCTTAAGTCAAGGGAGCTGCACTTTTCTATCCCATGCCACCTTGACCATTGGCTGCAGGCTGCCCTGGGTGGAAATGGGGTGGATTTGTGACTTCCTGGGCGAGGCAACTCCTCTTAGCCTTCCATGAAGAGAGGACAGCTCTGCTCTGTTAGCAGCCAATTCCCAGAGCAGCTGAGGATGGGTGTCTGACCAGGTAAAGGGGATCTGGTTGAGGAATAAACAGGATTTATTGTAAGTGTGTTGCCCAAGATAACACAGATATGTACCAACTGTGCTTTGGATCCAAACCTACTGATTCCAAATTTAGTGCTTTTTCAATATAATTGAATAGAAACCAATGATTTCACTTTACAAAAAAGAAAAAAGAAAAAGAAAAAGAAAAGAAGCCTATTGCTATATGCAGAGGTGGAATTTATTAACATATGCTAGTGCAAACATTCTTCAAATAGTCAGTGTTTGATGTTATGATTAAATTGCATTAATGAGAAAGCATTATGATCATAGACTTATTTTGAGTTCTATTTATGTGAAATCCAGAAGTGAATAATCTGTATTACCTAAAAAACTACCCGATACTATGAAAGGCTCAACTTCATAAATTACAAATGGCCAAACTCCTAGAACCATGGGTGACTAATTAATTTGTTCATACTTGTTCACTGTTGTTGAACATTAATTTATAGAATACTTTTATGTAGAGAAATAAGACTGAAAAATTAACCATCAAATTCTATTGCAGTATCTCCACCATCCTGCGCAGAGAATGATTTCAGATGAACCTATTCAGCTATAGATTAGCCATTGTAAAATATGGTTATTAATTGCTTTCACATCCCACATAAATATTTAATAATATGTTCTCCTATAAATCTAAGATTAATGTAATAGAACTATAGGGCTTGCAATATTTCAACTGTAGTTTTATATTATAGCAGCACAAGGATAAACAAAGCAGTAAATATGACATAATATTACTGATAAATAATGTCTTTTTTTGATTAGTAGAAAAATTGTAGAAATGGTCATGAAAAGCATGGTGCAATAGGGAAGAAAGGATAATGTTTGCTTTAAAAATCATACCTGGGAAGAGAAACTCCTTCAAATGTATTTTAAAAACACTTCTGTTAAGTTAAATCTGTAAGAATGGGCAGCCTTTTAAATGAGTGTAAAGCAGTGAATAATAACTTTGAGGGAGGCTCAAAGAAACATATGGTTCATTCATTCAGTTTTTTAAGGAGCAGAAAGACAGGCATTTTGAGAATAAGATTTTAAGATACATGTTAAGCATTAAGCTTTGTTGTCAGAATTAATATCTTTTCTCATGGTTTTCCTGACAAAATTCCAACAAAGAGATTTTGAGAAGGTGAAAGAAATCTTCTGAAAGAAATTTTGAATTAACTCACACTATCTAAAGCAGTGCTGTCCAACTGAAATATAATGTGAGCCAAAAGTGTAATTTAAACATTTCTCATAGTCACATTAAAAAGAGAAAAAGAAACAGGTGTAGCTAATTTCAATAGTATATTTTCTTTAACCCAATATATTAAAAATATTATCATTTAAACATACAGTCAATATAATATTTATTGAAACATCTAAATTCTCTCCCTTTTTTAAAAATCAAGCCTTCAAAATATGGTCTGTATTTTATGTTTGCAGCACATCTCCGTGTGAACTAGCCACATTTCAAGTGCTCAATAGCCATGTAGGGAGTGGCTACTATATTGGACTAAAGAGAACAGGCATCACCCACTGGGATTAAATCGAAGAGAGCTCTCTGCTCCCTTTGTCACAAATAAGGGTGCTCGTTATACACTCTTTTAATATTAGAAAAAAGGAAATGAGTTCACTGGTCCCTAGATCCCCTTTTATTCTTTACACATACACATCAGATTTTCTCATATCTAATCAAGAGTCTAAAAGGCAGTGGGAAAGGTCTGGAACTCAGCAGCAGGTGGCTCTCTACTAGCTCCTTCATTAAAGAAACAAAAAAGGACAAGAAAAGAAAGAAGACTTTGCTCACTTCAGTTTCCTCCTCCCATGGAGCTGCCTGGCTTGTTGAAGGAATCATGCCAATGGTAGCCGCAGAATCTTCTCTCTTAACAGGAATCCACCTGACCTCTCAGAGCTGCGGAACTTCAGTGCATTGATGTTCAGGGAGCTCAGGAGGGAAAGTCACTTGACTGCTCTGAATGGTTCATGCCACTTACTAAATGTGATGGAAATTCATTTGAGAAGTACACCGAATTTGGTTTTTGGAGGAAATATCTGGCTCTGGCATTCATGTCCAGTTCTTTGGAGAGATTAAGGTTGTTTCAAATTCTCCACTTCAAAATTCATTTTGAGCCTCAAATTACAAGAACAATGCAAAATGAATGTGAAAATGTAATAAAACACTAATTAATGTTGCGCAGACACTTTATCATTTATTGTTGTGTCATTACCTGTTTTAGATGGCCATGTCTTGGGGCTGAGCATACAGAAGAGGCTCCCTAAGCATTCTAGCATGTAAGGCAGTTGTGCTGAGAATTTCCTGTTTAGAAGTTAGTAGAAATAAGGGGAGGTGGAATATTCTGTAGTGCACTTTTGGAAATGTTCTACCTCATTCCATAAAAAGGCTTAATATGTCTTATGATTTACAGGCTTTGCTGCAGCAGTGTTAGTATCTGGGAAGATACTCAAGTTAGGTGATCATCAGCTCTTGTTATGGGATGTACTTTAGCGTCTGTGCCTGAGTGTCGTGGTTTAGGTACTGCCAAGCATTGTGGAGAGTTATTCATTGTACACCTACATACCGGAGGATGATGAGAGGGGCCGTATGGGCTACAGAATTAGACACGGCCACAAATTATGGATTTCCAATCAAGTGACAATCAATATGACTGTATCAAGATCAAATGACTATAAAAGCAGGAATTTTTAAGACTGACACTCATACAAAGTCCTTATAATTACACATGTGCACATGTGATTTGAATAACTGCTCTCTCTCAATTTATGCCAGATGTTAATGTTTGGTATCTCATTCACCCGGGATTTCATTAAAATTTCTCCTGTGGCACTCACACAGTAACTAGAGTTTGGGATTTATAAGACTAATAATTTCTTTTTGGAAAGCAGAATCTGAGTTCTGCACCATAATTACTCATCTGGCTCTCATAGGCAGAGAGGATTTTTGCAACTTATTAGATCTAAGTGGCAAGAACATCCTAAACACACGCAGCCTTCAGATTATGCAGAATTAGATGTGCACACAACTGTACCTGAAAATGTGCTCTTACTGCATTTAACATTCACGTAACAAACATTTGTTTGATGTCTACTAGGTGTCAAGACAGTGCTCTGTGTTGGGATACAGAGACTAAGAATTGTTTCTGCTCTCAAGACATACATGACTCTACTTGACAAAGTGCTGGTGTTGCAGGTACTAGATTTCGCCACACCTGGGACGGCAGGGCTTTGATTCCCAGGGCACGGCATTGTTGGAAGTTCCATTGCAGTCTCGAAGTCTCAACTCTTTTTGAGGACTGTCCCCCAAGCCTCATGCTTCTCCACAGTGATGATAGAAAGACAAAGGTGTCTTGCACTATTGAAGAATTATTGGAAAATGGAGGTCAGAAGAGCTCTTGCTTTTAGAGAGCATTTTTGGTTAGCTCTTTTCCAAAGCAATAAAGAAATACAACTTTCTCACTTTAAACATCTATAAATTTTCAGTGGAGAAAGGATTTTAAAAAGTAAACAGAATGCTGGTTTATATGATCTTCTTTAAATGATGATTGACAGACTGAGTAAGGAAGCTTGTATTTAGGAAAAATGGATTTTACAGTCATATATATGCATGTTTAGAATTAGAAAGAAGGTTGGTAGAACTAATCCCAGTGAAAGAAATTGTGATTTACACGTTATTAATGAAAAATTATAGGGCTGGTGAGGGAAAACCCCCTTCTTGAGGGCTAAGAAGATAAAAAATTAAAAAATAATATGTGTATGTATGTGTGTGTGTATAACTGTGGGTGTATACTTATGTCAAGATACTGAAAATATTGCCAATTAAAAAAATAATATTAGACATAAAAGCAAAAAATGTTTAATGATTTTAGCAGTTAGAGTTTTAAATCTCAAACTTTTTGAATATTCTAGTGGAAACATTTCCAGTAGCATTTAAGTTCCTTGAAGGCAGAAATAAGGTTCTCTTCATTTACATGTCCCTAGCATTCAGTGCAACTCTTAATAAGTTCTCAATAAATAATCATTGAATCAATAGGTGGATGAATGAATTAATAAATAATTTGAATAATGAATTTTGGGAGAAAAGAAATGAAAGTACCATTATTTAGTATTATATGGTATCCCCTTCCTTATTTTAGGTGCTTTACATAGTAAGACATAGATCAGTTCCCTAAGGCAGAACTACTCAGAGTGTGGTCCGTGGATGTGGCCCATCTGCAAATTGTCACTAATCCATGATAAGATAAGTTCAGAAATTTAGAGTACATGAGCATATTTATCCTAATTTATATTTTGTTATTGTATTGGTCCATAACAAATTGGCAACTATAAAAAAAAATGAAAGAAAGGAAAAAGAAGGATATCAACAGACACTTCTCCAAAGAAGAAATTCAGATGGCCAACAGGCACATGAAAAGATGCTCCACATTGCTAATTATCAGGAAAATGCAAATTAAAACCACAATGAGATATCACCTCACACCAGTTAGGATGGCCAACATAGAAAAGACTAGGAACAAAAATGCTGGTGAGGATGTGGAGAAAGGGGAACCCTCCTACACTGCTGATGGGAATGTAAATTAGTTCAACCATTGTGGAAAGCAGTACGGAGGGTCCTCAAAAAACTAAAAATAGAAATACCATTTGACCCAGGAATTCCACTCCTAGGAATTTACCCTAAGAATACAGGATCCCAGTTTCAAAAAGACATGCACCCCTATGTTTATCACAGCACTTTTTACAATAGCCAAGAAATGGAAGCAACCTAAGTGTCCATCAGTAGATGAATGGATAAAGAAGATGTGGTACATATACACAATGGACTATTATTCAGCCATAAGAGGAAAGCAAATCCTACCATTTGCAATAACATGGATGGAGCTAGAGGGTATTATGCCCAGTGAAATAAGCCAGGTGGAGAAAGACAAGTATCAAATGATTTCACTCATCTGTGGAGCATAAGAACAAAGAAAAACTGAAGGAACAAAACAGCAGCAGACTCACAGAACCCAAGAATGGACTAACAGTTACCAAATGGAAAGGGACAGGGGAGGGTGGGTGGGAAGGGAGGGAGAAGGGGAATAAGGGGCATTATGATTAGCACACATAATGTAGGGGAGGGCATGAGGAAGGAAGTATAGCACAGAGAAGACAAGTAGTGACTCTATAGCATCTTACTACACTGATCGACAGTGACTAATGGGTATGTGGTGGGGACTTGATAATGGGGGGAATCTAGTAACCACAATGTTGCTCATGTGACTGTATATTAATGATACCAAAATAAAAAAATTAAGAAAAAGAATGGAAAAAGAAAAAAGGGAAAGAAAAAAGGAAGAAAAAAAGCAGAAACTGGTCCATCAGCAGTTTGAAAAGCACTGCTCTAAAGTATCCTCATTTTACTGATAAAGCAACCACGATTGATAAATCAAGTAGTCAGTCAGAGCTGGGATCGTCACTGAAAGCTTCAAGTTCTTTCATATTTGGAAAACAGGTAAATCTTCTAGTTAAGGGCTTGATTTTGTGACCTATTTTTATTGATAAAATGAAAATAGATCTGGTTATTTTCTATATTCCACATGCAAATTGAGCCTCACTGATGTAAATAGCAGCCCCCTAGCAGCAGCAATATTTAGGATTCATGCCAGAAACAGTGCAAGGTGGTAAGAAACACTCACATGGAATAAATGGAAACGGGAAGCTTTACCCTGTAGAGCAGGCCTGCTTTGTGATATATGATGAAGATAATGAATGTTAAGGGAGAGAAAATTTAATTTACTTCCCACAGAGACCTCTGTTCTACCCTAGCTCTCCTGCTGAAGCAAGTATCCACCAGGGTGTCAGTATTTATAGTAAGATGGGGAACCGAGCCTGCTAGCTGGGCTACATGGGGAAAACATTCATCTACTGATTCCCTCAGCCAGCTATTTGCCTAGAATATACAAGGTGTTGTGGCAAACATGTTGTTTTGTACCTTGCTTTCTTTGGATAATCATTTTTTAATTTGTGTTTTCTTCAGTTTAGCACAGATAAATCCTAGTGGCTTCTCAGGAAACCAAGGATTCCTAGGTCAGTAGCAGCATTTTTATATTTTACATATTCAAAGTGATCTCCTACCCTTGACTGGCTGCAGAGATGCATAAGGAAATACATTATCTCCAAGCAAGAACACTGAGTTCATGAACACATTTACAAATATCTAGAAAACTAAATAGTTAAAGTAGCAGTAAGGGCTGGAAGCTGTACAGCAACTTGTTCGTAGAAGCACTGTGCAATCCCGGAGATAGGACTGAAGGATTCCTACAAGATTGGGATAGGCAAGGTCCCAAGTTCAAGGACAGGCTGAAAGGCCACTTGGGGGCGATGTTATAAAGGGCACTGGAGGAGTGCTTGGCCGCTGAAAACCATTGAAGGTGCTTCTAGCCCCAATCTCTTACTGAGAGAGCTGTTTTATGCTGTTTCTTGGGTGGAGTCTTAATCCAACTCATGCAATCATTTCGAATTCTAACGTGGTAGTTTTTCAAAATACAGCTCAAGGGTAACTTCTCTTTACCTTTCCTAGCCTTCTCCCTGCAAAGTGAAATTCATATTTTATTAAATAACACATGTAGGAAATACTGAAAAATTTTTGGGTGTGTTTTTGCTTTTTCCTTTTTAGATCATAATTTCCTGAAAAACATAGACACTGTTTTATTCATCCTTCTATTGCAATGACTAACAAGTTAAATGGCAAGGCATACAATTGATATTCAAAAGATGTTTGTTGAATGGAGGTGGAATCTGAGATTTTCTAAAAAAAAAAAAAGAACACTTGCAAATTGTTTTCTGCCATTTGAATGATATTTAATCATTTAATATTTAGAATAAAGTGACAGTACATATGTGGACAATATAAAATTCAGAGAAAATAGAAGAAAATATTTTGCAAATCATAATTTGCCTAGGAAATATATATTATTTGATAATGAGAAAAGTAAGAGAAATCATGCAAAATGAAAAATAATTGTATTTGGATGAATGAGCACCTTAGTATAAGGGGTAATTTTTTTTACTATTATCTATAGAAAATATTGTTTTATTGTATATAGCATATATACTATTATAATACACACAATATGTTATATATGTAAATATATAATTATGCATTGTTATATAGAACATTTTGTTTTATATATAATAAATTATATATAAGATATATTGTTATACATAAACAGGCGTATGTAAAACAGTATGTTGTTTTAATTTGGTGTTTTATATAGTTTATTTATTATGTTACCTTTTTAATACAAATAATGAAAGTTTCTAGGATAATGCTGAAAATAAATTAAATTACTTTCAGAACTATTTTTGGCTAATGTTATTTTTAAGAGCTGTAATTTTTTAGAGTTGATAATAAGCAAAAAAAAAAAATGGTGTGAGGAGAATTATCTTGCTTATTCAATATCCCAAATTTACACTGACTTCAAAAATATGGAAATTTCATATGAATGAAAGACTTTTTAAAACTGGAATTTCAAAAAAATCACATATGAAATTTTCTTCATTTTACATATTATTTTTCTCATTTTACTGTTTATGTAGAATTATAGTAATTATTTCAGTTTAGATCCAGGGTTTTAATGTGAAGTTATCATACCAGAACACAGCTATAAAACCTACAGCATTTACTCTGAAGTGCTTATACAAATTTTATTGACAGAGTAGTGAGATGATAAAATTTAAACTTTAAAATCTCTTATTGTCTAAAAATCATTGATTCCTTGTTGGTGGGTTAAAATAAAACAAGTTTCACTCTCTGTATTCAATAGCTTTCCTCAAATAATCTAGGTTCAGGGAAGACTGAGAAACAGCCTGACCAGTGAAAAAGTCATGGCTCACTTCCAAGCATGAGGCCCACCCATCTGACTTAGATGAATTTGTGCAGGGACCAGGGTGTTCCAGTGTGAGGAACCACGGTAATGTTAAAATCCAGATCTCCAAGAATATCTTTGGGAACTGAGGTGGGGTCCAAATGATCCCAGCAGTCATCATTAGGCATAGTGGTTTTTCAGTCAATGAGCAGAGGCACAAGAGCCCCTAATTGGAGGAGGTACTTCTGGGGGCCATTTGCCATGAAGCTCCAGGTAATGTAAAGGATGTGGCTGCTCTGAGAAAGACCAAAACCCTAGGTGGCCTTTTGATTGTGAGGAAAGGGCAGTTATAGTGTGGTGTTCTTGAGAACTGCAGCCCAGAGACTAGTTACCAGTAAAGATTTCCATGTTCCAAGGGTACTGTGTGTGATGATTCTCAGTACATCAACTTGATAAACTAGGGCTCAAACTCCTTTTTTAGATTAGAAACCACCATCTGGAGAAATGTTCTGCTTGTAAGTGGTACAGAGGTTCACTTTGGATGTGAAGTATCCCAACAAAAGGAGAGGAGTTGATAATGTTTAAATATGGCAATAAATAGGCAATGGAGAAACTTTCGAATTCCTTGACATACTGTAGCCATTTGTGAAAGGGAGGCCCTAACTTGGAGTATTCCTAGAAACAATGAAAATGCCAAGAACTTAGGGTGGTACCACCCCTTGCAACAAGCATGCTAGGCTGCAGTAACAGGGGTGTCATGCCTCTTGCAAAATACCTCAATTTTTGCCTTTTTTCCAAAGAAACATCTTCAGTCCACTATTTGACTCAGGAGTAGTAGGGTGAGCTTGGTGTTCAGAATTCAGGTGGATATGAAGGATGCACCAAACCTAGTCATGCCTTTCTCTAAAACAAAGGAGGTAAGGCGCCCCCTGGGATATTTCAGGGAAATAATTACTGTGACTGCTATAGAAAAACTTAATCACCATCTTTTAGTATAATTCAGGGAGTCATGCCAGAAATATGTAGCATTGCCTTCTTGTTTCTGTCATTCTGCACTGAGCCCTACAAATAGGACAACTGATTCCTCCAAATCATGCCAGTGCCTATGAAGGAAAAGCTGTCAGGACAAAGGGGATTACGCTCACCCTGCAGTGACTATCCCTCTAGTGAGGTGCGTTCCTCACGTTCCAAGAGCGATCGTACCTCTGAGGAGGGACGGAGAGCTCCATGTGAGGGAGGGGAGGTGAAGGGAATGAAGCAGGCACAGAGGATGGGGCTCACCGGGAAAGAATGCTGACCAAAGCCACTTTGTTCATATTTCCGAGTGGAAGTGGGCTGCTGAGACCTCACACTAATGCTGCGTGTAATGCTGTTTTCAAGTGTTTTGGTTTGATTTACACATGAGGTACTTTATTCTAGGAAGAAATAGTACACATCACCACCCTCAAAGTTAAACTAAAACCACATCTGGTTTTATGGGCTGTGGTCACTTTGCCTTGTCAGGAGGGAGAAAGCAATAGTGAAAAAAAAAGGGAAAAGGTTAAATATAAACTCCAAGATGCTGAAGGAAAGATGGATTGTCTCTGCAGAAGGGGTTCTGAGAATCATGTTTTCTTTATTACAACTCTAATAGCCCCTGTCTTTTACGGTTGGCACTGAGAGTCATGGGAACTGGACTTGACAGTACTCACAGTACTTCAAAATAAAAACCTGCACTTATTCTGAAGATTCTTATGCAGAGAGTTCCCAGACCTGCGACTTCCAAAGATCCCAGAGGTGTAAGTGAACTAGAAAGCACAGATCACACTTAGGAAGTACAAGTTACACATGGCACGAGTTGAAATTTCATAAATATATAATTAAGAGGATGAGGGTAGATAGCCAAACTGGGTAAATCAGATAAAAAACTTACCTCCTTCCCTAACCATTATACCTTCATGTCCTAGAAAATACTCATTCATTCATACACTCATTCACTCCTTCTGCAGTCCTATGAATAGTCACTATCTTCAAAAGGTGTGGGCTGTGAATATTAACACAGCTCTAAGTTTACAAGTATCAATAGGTGGCTTCTTGCTGTGTGTCAGCCTTGGGCTGGCTGCCTTTTCGTTTGCCTCTTTATCACAATTCATATTTAATATCTATCCTTCATTAATTTGGAGAAAATTTTCAATTGGGATGTTTGGCTCAAAGAATTCTCTAGATTGTAAGTTTAAATGTCAACACTAGATTTTTTCTGTTTCTTTTCACCTGCCATTTGTTTACTTACACTGTGGGGGTGTTAGCTCAAGACCACAGTACGGTGGCTGATAACCTGAGCACTTGCCTTGCCATGCCTCTTGGTCAGCAGGACTACTAAGGGAGTATAAAGAGCATCCAGGCTCATCAGTTGTTAAAGCAGGAGGAGAAGAGGGCTTCCATTCTATTTGAAACTGATTACTTATGGCATTGATAGATAAGAAGGAGAGCAAAACAGAAATTGCTAGAAATCCAAACTTAAATGACTAACATTTGCCCTAAAGTTTGGTAAGCCTGGGCATTTTATTTGAGGTCACAGAATTTCTCAATCCCTCTCCGTCTCCAAATGAAGATTAGACTCTCAGGCACTGAGTTTCATGTCACTCAAATTTTCATTGCACACTTTTGCCCAGTGCCACAAAGCAGAGAGAGAGAGGATGCTGTCTGGGTTGCATTAAATGGGTCCAAAGCATGAGCCAAGAGGCCAGGTGCTGATTCTCAGCTGTGGTGAGGCCCATGGGAGGACAGAAGCATGCATGCCTAACTACTAATCGGCCAGATCCCTGTCCGAGTACACAGAAAGGCTGAAAATGGTCCACAAACCACAAAGGATAATCAATAGATGTTAAAGTGTACAGTTGCCATGCACTTGGATTTAGGAGAATAAATGAAATATGAAGTTACTTCTGGAATGGGTGGGCTGGGTAGTGATAAGAATTTGACAGGTGGTTCTTACATGGGTAAGGGGGGTTGATTGGCTTGCTCTATTTAGTATATAAAGTCCCAGGGGTCTTGTTTGCAGTGTGAATCTGCACTAGGATGGGTTTTGGATGGCCCTGTGGAGTTCTCTTGGATAGCAGCATTTTGACGAGCAGTACCTATGGACGAGTAGGGATAACCTATGTTGTTGGTTACCTTTAGAACAGGAAAGTTGAGGTCTCCTTCCTTTTTTTGTCAAATATCTATAAAAACGTTTTTCAGCTCTAAAAATTTCTACAGTTATAGCACCACATGTGGGAGTATGTCATTCTAGGCAAGGAGACTATGAAAGAGGTTGTGTTACACTAAAAGCAGAAAAAAGAGTGAAGAGCAGAAGAAACACAATTTTGAGCAACACTAGATATTCTCAGTTGAAAAATGGTAGCAATTTTTAGTGACCAGTTATGGAATTACCAAGTTTTTTGGTTGGTTTTAGGCAACAGCCTTTGCCCATCCTTCTTTCTTTTACTCTTACCGTGTTGATACCATAACAAAGAAGACGAATTCCTGACACCATTTCTCATTTTCTGTCTCTTGGTATTTATGTAAAGTTGTACACCTATATCAAAGGTTATAAAGCCAGTCTCATAAAAATAATCACTTGGACATTTTAATTTTGAACAGATGTATTATTTTTGTTGGGTTTATTTTAAATCATCAAGTCCTGGGAAAACGTTTACAAAGCCAAGTAGAACAATATATTAAAAGCCAATATTTGGACTGCACATCATAGAAAGAATGTGCAGTTTAGAAATGCCAAACCTGGTTGCAGTTCTGAGTCACCATTTAATAGTGACATGACCTGAGGCAGGTGACCTTATTTCTGTAATTCTCACTTTCCCCATCTGTGAAGTGGTACAAACAAGGTCTTCCTTTATAGAGTTGTGGTGAGAAAGTATTTTTTTATAATTCCTTTGGAAACTATGAAGAACTCTGCAATTACTAACTCCTGGTCATTATTACCCCATGAATTCTTTACACAGAGGCCGATTCAGCACTGCATCTAGGAACAGTTCTGACTGTATTAGATTGCCATTCATTCTGAAGATTTCAACTGGATCCAGTCTGTCCACCACTTCCTACTAAAGCTGTTCCTGTAGTCTAGGAGGCCTTTCCAAAGTAATGTGCAAACTAATTGGATAATTATTGAATTTGATTATATGTAACAAATTTCACGAGCAATCTCCAAGCACATAAGTACTTTAAGACTGTCTTTGGTAATAATAATTCAGGACTCCAAAATCCTTAAATTTGGAAAAGACTTCTGGGCAGTATTATCCAAAATAAATTACTGACTTGACTCTTCATTTCACTTTTTAACAGACACAATTTAGTCTTTGGGGGCAGATATTCAGAATCTGCTCTGGGCAGAACTGTGATGAGGCAAATGGAATTACAGTGAATTACGGGAGGAAGCTAGCCTGGAGGAGCCTCCAAGCTGGAATCGAAGAGAGGAACGGTAACATCAAGCTGGAGATAAAGACTGAGTGCAGGCACAGCATCCAGGCATTTACGTTTAATAGTATTTTATTATAGTAGCCCGAGTAAGGCAGAAATAAGAAAGATAAGGGGCTATTTTCAAACGGTCTAAAATGGTAAGCTTTCTCTGAGTGCCAGAAGAGAAAAGGCACCAGCCTTATTACTAGTTCACATCTTACTTTGGGACTTTTGCTTAAATAGTATTAGGGACTTTCTAGGCTTAAAGTATTAAGAATGAGTGAATGAGGCATCTTTATTCTTAGAGTGTTTAGAAAATGAATGATCTTAGCTTGGCTTGAAAACTATAGAATAGAATATATTTTTAGCATAATAAATCTTTTCAACTCTTTCAAAAAATAGATCCATAGAAAGAGCAAACAGATGGAAGCTCATGTGCTGTTTTGTAATATGTCCAGAGTTTTAAAATTGGATAAACACTGAAACCCTGTAGGCACAAATCTGTCCTTTCTCAAACAAAATCCTACGAGATCACAAGAGCTGCTCTAATCAAATATGTGCATTAAAAGAAATGAAGAAACCCCTGCCAGCTTCTCTGCCAGGGCTATGTGATAAAGGGCCTCAGAACATGGACATTAATTCATTTCTTATTGATGAAAATACGCGTAAGTACTTCAAGGATGCTTATTACTGTAACTAAGCATTTTGGATATTAGAGCACATAGAAAATTGTACTGCAATTCTGTAAAACCTAGGTTATTTTTCCATACACTCATTTTACATTATTTAGTAAGATACTACAATAATTTAAGCCCTGAATATAATTTGATTATATTTTTTCAATAATTAATCATTAAGCTGAGTCCTCAAGAGAGAATTGGTTAGAAATATACTTGTATTTTGGGGCCTTGTTCTCTTCCCATATAGTTCATGTTCCTTACACCAATCTTTTTTTTCCCATCAGGTTGCAATTAAAAGATACTTTGTTGAAGAAAGAACAATATTCATTGGAATTGGAATGTGTAGAAACAGAAATTGAGCTTGCTTAGGGAAGAAATGAGGCTGTTCTAAGGCTTGTATCTCCAGCATTTGGCACTGTAATCTAATTATAAATACTGAGTAGGCATTCACAAATGTTTGCTGAATGACTAAGTGAATGAATGAATAAAAAGTTGAGGTTAGGATATCTTCACAACTCTCGGGTGCTGCTATAGCAAGTAAAGGTGTTCTCGTTTGTCCTTAATTTACTTATTCCCTTTAAGGTCATGGCTGAGGAAAAGTTTGGTTGGAATTTTTCACCATGGCGCAGCATATACATTTAAAAGATCTCTTATGATGTACTTTAAAGGGTAGATTTTGGGTTCCTGGCTTGAAAAAATCCAAGAACTGTGAATACCTGTTTACGTGCTTTAGAGAAGCTAGTACTGGGATAACTGGTTCATTTAATCACCACAAACATTTAGAGTTTCAAGGATGAACGTGTCATATTCCTTCCTTGAGAAGCTCAGAGAGTGGACAGGATGTTGGGACTGACACATACATGGCAACTATGAGGTGCTGAGCTCCATGATGGGAGATACCCTGATACCGTGAAAAACGTCACTCTGCCCAGCTTAAGTTCAAAAAGCAGGGAAGCTTTGAAGAGGCCTGAAGGATAAAAGCACTGCAGTTCAGGGCAAAGGAGTGACCATATAAGAGAGCACAGTATGTCCAGACAGGAGATACGTGGTGCCATGGGGCTGGCATAGAGGGCTTATGTCTGCAAGAGAGGGCTGGGGCTGAGACAGAGTGGGAGAAGTGGTAGGAGATGAGGCCAGACAGGCAAGCAGATGGTAGAGCCAGGGATGAGCTACAGGGGAAAAGCCAGCTGTCCCTCGCGACATCCGAGAGGTTTGCTTTCTGCATCAGTAAGGAAGCAATAATAAAGTAAGGATATGGTTGCTCTTGGACTGAGAAGATAAACATCCCAAGTGTAACCCAGGTGGAAGTGCCTGAATTAGCTAGGGAAAAGGAAAAAAAAAGAGGCCTGGGATCACTTGTGTTATTAGGTCAATAGCTCACATGCTGATTATTTACTGGGTGACCTGTGGGA
This sequence comes from Manis pentadactyla, assembly GCF_030020395.1. Lineage (NCBI taxonomy): Eukaryota > Metazoa > Chordata > Mammalia > Pholidota > Manidae > Manis > Manis pentadactyla. Next base: position 64,527,278 of record NC_080021.1, read on the forward strand.
AAAAATCTCAGTGTCAAACTGACTTCCCAAGATACATGCAAGACTTCCCTCTCCCTTCTCCTTCTGAGCCATCAGGACGTTCTCAGAGGATGCAAACTACATTTACTGATAGTCCTCTTCCCTCACCTTCAGCTCTCATAGGTAGGTCAATCTGTCCCTGCTAAATCAGGTGATATATTTTAAAACCAAACTGATTCTTGGATTATGTGATGTTATAGATACTGAAGCCAGTTTCCTTCCTTATTGTGGTCAGCCACTGCATGTGGTCAGATTGCACTGCATGGAATCTAAAAAGGAATGGTTAATGCTGTTGATTTTTTTCCTGCAACATTCAAATATGAAACACGGCAAAGAATGAAAAAACAAAAGTAACACAAAGATGCTATGTAGCTATTATTGTTGCTAACATTTAGCTCTCATAAATGGTGCAGAAATTGCATACAGGAAATAGGCAGCAACATTTGTGAAAGTTATATATCTGAGAGCACTTTGGGTTTTAATTCTCAGTGTTCAAAATTATGGACTAGTCAGACAAGGAAATCAATTCCTTTCAAAACATGGGTTTTTCCCCTGAAATATCATTTCCCAATAAGGAAGAGACTTTAAGGAGTCATTTACTGTACCCCTACCCCCACCCAGTCTTTTATTTTCTTTAAAAAGAAAAATCTCTAAAGAAAAAGATTTACCATCCTTGGTAACCTAGATACACATTCTCAGGAAATATCTAAATTAATCCCTCATGCTGCAATTGAAACTTATTTCCTTTTGTTCTTTTCTCAGAGAAGTAAGGGAACAGCTGTCTGCAACCCTTGTCATATGCTTGCAAACTATTCTTATCATTCCTCAGCCTTTTCATCTTTATGTTGAATACTCCTCTTGCCTTTCCCTATTGTTCACAGATTACAAAATTTTTACTGTGTTTTCACTTATGTGAAACTCCAATGTGTGGACTCGCTGCCCTAGTAGGATTTGCACTGCATGGAATTTAATTGGGGGAACAGTTGATAAGATGTAGTTTCCACTTCCTGTATTCCCATCACACAGATGTTACAACTGGACTCTTTCTGACTCATCTTTGAATGAAGTACTATATGATAAATACTGCACACCAAAGTAAGTGTAAGAAAGTTTGCATATGAGGGATTTCTAAATGGATGCTAGGATCCATAGCAGGTCAAAACTTTAAGAAGGGAGTCAGATAACTTATGCCATATACAAAAAATGAACTCAAAATGGACCAAGACCTGAAACAGCCAAAACTGTAAAACTCTTACAAGAAGACATAGGGGAAAAGCTTTGTCACATTGGATTTGGTAGTGAATTCTTGGGTATGACACCAGAAGCACTGGCAAAAAGAGAAAAATATAGGCTACCTCAAAATTAAAAACTTTGTGTATCAAGTGACATTATCAACAGAGAGAGAGACGATAACCTGTGGAACAGGACAATATATTTGTAAATCATGTATCTGATAAAGGATTGATATCTAGAATATAGAAGAACTACAAGTCAACAGCAACAAAAACAACCAGATTAAAAAGTGGGTAAAGGATCTGAATAGACATTTTTCCAAAGAGGATATGCAAATGGCCAATAAGTACATGAAAAGATCACTAGTCATTAAAGAGGTGCAAATCAAAACCACAATGAAATACTATTTATAGTCATTAGGGTTTCTCTTACATAAACAAAAATAAAAACAAAAACACAAATGGAAAATAACAAGCGATAGTGAGGATATGGAGAAATTGGAATCCTGTACACTGTTGGAGGGAATGCAAAATGGTGCAGCCACTGTAGAAAACAGTAGGGCTATTTCCTAAACATTTAAAACTAGAATTGCCATATGATCCAGCAGTTACACTTCTGGGTATACACCCAAAAGAAGTGAAAGCAAGAGGATTTAAACAGATACTCAGTCATGTTTATAGTAACATTATTCATAGTAGCCAAGGGGTGAGAGCAACTAAAATGTCCACTGATGGATGAATGGATAAAGGAAATGTGGTATATAGATACAATGGAATTTTGTTCGGACTTAAAAGGGAAGCATACTTTCACACATGTTACAACGTGAATGAATCTTGAAGGCATTATGCTAAGTGAAATAAGCCTGGCACAAAAGGACAATTTATGATCCCACATATATGAGGTTCCTTGAGTAGACAACTTTATAGAGACAGAAAGTAGAAAGGTGGATGCCAGAGGGTGTGGTGGGGGAGGGACGGGGAGTTAGTGTTTAGTGGGGACAGAGTTTCATTCAGTTGGGGAAGATGAAAAAGTTCGGGAGATGGATGGTGGTGACGGCTGCAGGACAATGTTAATGTTCTTATGCTGCAGAACTGCACGTTTAAAAATAGTTAAAATGATGAAATTTATGTTATGTCTATCTTATCAGAATAAAAAAAAATGTAAGAAGAAAGAGCAGAGACAGAGGGGGCTGTGAGGAGGCTTTCTAGGTTTGCCTGGATCCCCACCCATGTTCTTTCCTTCCAGGGGGCTGCCGAGTCTCTTACTGCAGGTCTGGTTGGGACAGGTAGCTGTGGGACACTCAGAGAGCTTTAACTCTGCAACTGGAAACCATGAACTGGTGTATCTAGAGAAGGGCAGGCTTCCGCCTTGGTCTCACAACCATAAAACTGCTGTGATGGCCACTTTGAGATGGGCACTTGCAGTGTTTTTGGGCACCAAGGGATAAGAGTGTGTCTGTGGCCCAAGCAGGACACAGACAGGTTGGATTTTCTTAGCTATTCCCCACAAATCCTATCTCGGGAAGAGGGAAGCCGAGAAAGGGACCAGCAGGCTGCTGCGCAGGGGGCAGGGAATGGGGCAGAAGGACCCGTCAGGGGTCCTCCAAAGAGTCAAGGACACATTGTGCGCAAGAGCCAGCTTTTAGACATCTGCCAGGCAGGTAGCCTGGAACCAGTTCTCAGGGGCTCTAGTTCAAGTCAGAACTGTCTTAGTCCCTTGCTGCCCTCCCCACCCCAGGGCTGGGGGCTGGGGGTGTGGGCGGACATGAGAAATGGGCGTGGCCAGGGTTACCCACAGCAAGTCAAGCTCAGAGAGCAGATTCAAGCAACTTCTGAGTTTTGACTAATTTCTTGGACTGTACATTCTAATGTTTTCATTAAGACTGACACATGAAGTGGCTTCCTGTGAGCGAGTAGAAAAGTTACGGGGTCATAGGGGAGAGGAATATTACCTATATTGTCTAGAGTTCAAAGGGATAGTAGCAGACAAAAATACAGCTGCACTTGGATCACCAACCACCCCTAGTTACAAGAGGGCGCCTCCCCCAGGGACCCTGAAGAAGTGGTGTAGGCTTCCTGGAAAACCCTGAAGGTGTAGGTGAAGCAGGTGGCCCCAGGGTTTTAATCTGGTCTTATGTTTGTGTTCTCTGTGTCACCTGCTATAAATTACTTAACTTCTTTGAACCTCTATTTCTTCATTTGTAAAATGAAACTAATTATAGTATCTGTCACCTTGATGATTTTTAGAGTTAAATGAGACAATGAAAGTAAGTGCTTAATAAATGTAAGCTATAATTATTATTATGGGTAGAAACTATTACAGGTGTTTGCCTCCTGAGAATTTAGTGTCCAGCAAAGAGTATCACGAATCTTCTATCTGAAATCCTGGAAACTTGGCATTTGACATGATGCTCAGAGGCAGAGTACTATAGGTATCAAAGTCCCAACTCAATTTAACTCAGATCAACATTAGGTGGGTGCCCGCCGTAAGCAAGGTCCTTTTGGGGGTCCATTTGGGGAACTGTGCAGAGACTTCAGGAGCAGTGGAGAACCGGCTTCTCTTTGGCTGGGTTTGCTTCAGAAAGATTTTACCATGGCAACAGGGAAGCACTTGCAGTGAACTGCAGCTGACACTGTGAAAAATATCACCTGCTCTCAAGGTACTCAACATTGCACAGCATGACTCATGGTGGCTTTCTCTTTCTGGCTATCTGGTGGATCATAAAGGCTGAGCAAACACAGGGTATTAAAGTGGTTCCTAAAGATGCCTTATGAGGGAAAGAGCATGTTCATGACAGTGGAGATGAGGAATTTGCACAATGACTTGCTCACGATATGAGGGAGTACTCATGAAACCAACAAATATTCTCTATCTGCTTTTAACAGCCAGGTACTGGTCTAAGCACTGGGAAATCAGTGGGGAACTAAATGGACAGGGTGCCATTCTCCAGCGAGCTTACAGGGGAGGGCCACCACAGGCATGGAGACAGACCATGCATGCTTAAATAAACTGGAAATCAGTCACAGTGATAGCTGTTATGAAGGCTAGTCTTTGGGTAGTCAAGAAAATGAGGTGGTGCATTTAAGCTGAGATGTGAATAAATAGCAAGGTTTAAGATTTGGGAAGATCCTGGCAAAGACCATTCCAGTTGCACAGAAGAGCTAGAGGTCAGAGAATTGGGAAGGTTTCTGAATTTGGAGGCCCCTGTACTAACTTTGGATTTTATTCTAATTTTGATAGAAAATCATTAAAGAGCTTTACATAGGCAAGGGATATAATCTGATTTATAGTCACTTAAAAAGATGATGGCTACTGTTGGAGACTGAACCAGGTGGTAGGTAGCGGGTAGGGTGTCAAGAGGGAAGAAGAGAGAGATGGAGTCATCCGGTGATAAATGACGGTGCTTGGACTAGGGTGGTAGAGGTGGTATAAGACAAGTGAGAGACTGACTAAGCTTGCTTCTTCCCAAGCAAGATAAGAACACCTGCACGACCCTGAGGGATCCGGCCCGCAGCATGGAATCGCTAGGTGTTGCCTCAACTCCCTCTCCTCCCTCTCACATCTGTCTTGTTTTTGCAACTTTGCAATTTTTACATCATTCAATACATAGATCCCAAGGAATTGTCATGTGTGTGGCATTGGCTCCCTCCCTCCACCAAAGAATTTAGCAGAAGGGAGCAAACATGAGGCAAATGTACAATTAATCTGCAAAAAATCCAGAATATGGCAAGTTCTGTAAAGGCAAAGGTATCAGCCTCGTTAAAGAGAAAGGGCAGCAGCTACAGGAGCACACAGCTATTCCCTGAAGAAAGGGCCTCTCAATGACCTCGGAAGTCACCAGAGAGTCACTGGAGGATGGTGAGTCATGGGATTAGCACATGGATCGGAATGAGGCAGAACTAGTGCAGAGAGACTGGTTGGCAGCTTGGTGCAGCTTGGGCTGAGGCGTGGGTGGGGAAGAAGATGGAGGAAGGGGGTGAATGTGAGATATATTTAGGGGGTGGAAACCACCTTAGCCACTGAACTTGGTGGATTGGTTGGGGGAGTGCTAAGAAAGAAGCAAGAGAAAGGATGACTTGCCTGGGCTTTTTTTCCCTCTCTTCTTTTCTTACTTTCACTTTTGTTTTAAAGAAACCAACTTTTACTTTTGCCATAAAGCAACATCAGTGGCTGCTTATAGGAGGTAATTTAATGGAACTACACCTTATTAATCATTGTCTAGTTTTTCCAATTCCGTGCACTGTGGGGCTCAGAGTGTGTGTGTGTGTGAGTGTGTGTGTGTGTGTGTGTGTGTGCGTGTGTGCGTGTATGTGTGTGTTTTAGTAGATGAGTATACCAGAAAACACAGCTCATTAGCTTCAAAATCTTTAATAAATTCTGGTATTTCACATTTGTGAAAACTTACACAACTGTATTACATAGTTACTGTTATTTCTACTTTATAGCAGAAAGAGGTTCACAGCAGCTACATGTCATCCAAGATCATCCGGCCAGAAAGGGTTGAAGCCAGACTTGAACTTAGATTTTTACATCTGAATTTGTTGTTTCTGTCCCAACAAGAGTTGGGCAGGTCTTCTTTAGTCATGTGTTAGAATACTAACAGAGAAATGACAGGACTAATAATTAGTCATATTAATAATAACTGATACATATTTGATCATTTAAAAAAGTAGAGCAGAAGGTTTCACAGATGAACTTGGCAACTCTTAGAGCACCTCCCCTGAGTACACAAAGGCTAGAATGGTGGTTCTCAGTCAGTGATGGAGAAGATGAATAGGAGGGCTCAGTGAATATTCATGGCTAAGAGCAAGTCATAACAGGACAAAGTCACCAACCACTCTTTTGTCTATTCAAGAATAGTCTTTTGAGACATGAAAATTAAGGAAGAATATAAAATCTTAATTCATCAGGGAGGAGCTGTTAAATCTCTAAGAATGCTAGAACATGCTAAGGAACACCATAATAAAACTGAAATAGATTACACTTCTTTTCAAGAAGATTAGAAAAAAAGTATTTGGCTTACATGAAAAGGATGATATAAGAGTGGAAACATGCCCTGGACTCTGTAGCAAAAGAGTCTCAAAGGAAAGAGATAATGTTGAGAAGAAACTAGCAAAACCAATGAACCTAAAGGAAATAGGATAGTTCCATCTGAATAAATCAGAATGCATGAAATGAAATATTATTATAAAATGACCTCATAGAGGGAATTAAAGGTGGTGTAATAAATTAAGAGAAGATAAGTTGAACAATTTGGAAAACTTCAAGAGGTAAAGAAAACAATATTAATATAATTTAGGGGCACAGAAGTAGGGATAGAAATAATCACAACATTCACTATAATGCTATTTCAGAAAGTAAGCTAATTGGAAACTTAAAGGAAAACTATCACAGCTAAAAAACACATCATAGGTCAGGTACAGGCAACTCTTTCTAAAAACGATTTTGTGGCAGAAAGAGAGATTAAGGCACTGTAACTATATGCAAATTATGCATTTGTTTTGAAGTCTGGAATTGAAAACCCCACCCTGAACATGCTTGAGGAGCCCACCCTTGAATTCCCATGTTTAGAGAAATTCAGTGTGCAAATTAATTGGCAAGGAGTTTGTGGAAAAAATATAGTATTTAGGGAAATGCAAAGGTTGATTTGTGAAGCTATGTATTTGAAAGATATCATTTATTTATGACAAAATTACATTGTAATAATAAGAGATATATGATCCAATATTTGCCAGGGGCTTACAATCTAGATAAAAATGTATTTGTGAGAAAAGTAACCATGCAAATAAGTATGTGATTTTATGCTGTGTGGAATAAGCAGCAAGGCTTTGTGTGGTTCAGGGAGGATGAGTTCAAGTTCAAGGAGGGTGCTTTTCTGGAGGAAGAAGGCTTTGTAGTAGGCTGAAGGATGAGCAGTATTTGGAGAATTAGAAAAGGTCAGGTGGACACTGCAAGCTGGGAATTTGTCTCGAGTAAGAGTACAAGCCACTGTGGGTAAAAATGTTAAGCCATGGTTTGGCAACCAGGAAAAACCCAGCCAACTGGAGTGGAGGTTCCCTGTGGGACAATATGAAGACAAAAGCCATAGATGTCAATATAGCAGAGATTAGATAACTGATTTAGTTTGGAATTTATTTGACAGCAATGGAAAAAATTTCAAATAGGGGTATAAATGGATGAGAATAATTTGAAGCCTCATGTAGGGTTACTTGGTAGAGAAGAGATTGGTGGAAGACATCAACAAGGATACAATGATACAACGTAAAAGGTTACAGTGGGAATGATGGTAACTACAATAAAGAGTAGCTAGCATTTATTTAGTGCTTACTGTATGCCACCTATTATTGAAAGTGCTTTGCATAAATGTCTCATTTAATTCTCTCATTATCCTTAAGGGAATGATATTGTAAGGGAATGTTCCTACTGATGAATCCCATCCAATAGAGCAATCAGGAACACACTGCAGACCCACAAAGATAGGATTATTCAACTTGCTGCAACACGGGAATGCCCACACCATGGGAAATCATGGAGTATCTTGGGAAGGAGTCAGCAGGGGATTTTTGTAGGGTTTGGGATTCTGAGGAGGAGCAAAGGCGAACCTGGACCATCTCTGGATTGGGATTCCCAGAAACAGGATTAAATCTGGGCTGAGTGCTGCCATGAAGTGAGGGTAGATTAGCAATTCAGTATTTCAGTAATCTTTTTCAGGAACAAAGTGAGCCTGGGAAAGTCACTGATAAGAAAGCAGTAATTAGTCAAGAGGAGAAAGGGTGTAAAGCATTTTGTGGCTCTGGCTGACCTTAGAAGAATATTGTTTTGTGTTGGCTTCGTCTGTGATTGTCTGTCCATTTTCACAGCCTGGTTGTGCCAGGGTGAGCTTTACTTTCTCAGTCCTGGGTTTTACTCTCTCGCTATTCTACAACTGCTGAATCTGAGCCACAGAGTGGCTTCACACTACTGGTAAGTAGCAGAGTGTGGATTTGAACCTGCAGTTGTTTAGGTGAGAGTTTGGGAGGGTCTAAACTGGAAGATAAGATGTAAAGGAAAAGTGCTGTGAATGAAAGGCCTGGGACGATTTGGAGGTTTATTAAATATGAGGCACGAGAAGTCCTTCAGCAGAGCGCCTCTTGGTACACTGTGGGTATACAAGGAGTACATCAGGACAGATAAAGAGAAAGAATTTTACTTTAGGCTGCTGAAGGGAAATGTACGGCCTGAAGATAAGCATAAGATTAAGAAAGTAAAGTAGATAGTTTCTAAAATACCATAAAATATATTCACTCACTATCAGTTAATTAAAAAACTTACATCAGTATTACCTAAAAGATTTTCCCACCCACCTGGTATGGCTCTGTTAGTTCACATTACATTGTCCTTAAAATAGCAATGTGTGAAGGAGGTATGACTATGCATTTTCCAGGTGAGCCCTAGGAAGTTAAAGTGACATTCTCAAGGTCACAGGCAGGGAAGGAGTGGGACTAGGATTGCACTGGCTTCATTTGCTGCCCATTGTATAATTATTCTCAACCAAATTCTCTCCGAAGGTACAAACAGTATTGAACTTGGTATGAGTCTTGATGCAGCTTAGTAGGAATAATAGATTTTCAGTTTAGCAAGTGGTTTGACAGAAAAAAATATCTTGACACTAGTAAAGAAGTTATATAATATTTTTGTTACATACCAGGGTGGTAGGCCATGATATTTGTTTTTTTCCCTTTTCTTAGAGGATAATAAATTTCCCTTGCCTACTAATAGAATGGTTACAAAAATTTTTCCACTTCGAGTTAGAATGGGTGGAACATTTTAAGAATGAAATTCAAAGGCTATAAGTATGGCATTAAATAATGGGTCATTAAGTTTATTGGGTAAAGTTGTGTATATCCATCAAATGGTACCTTCCACACATATGTTTGTAAAATAACAATATTGTCAGTCAACCCTTCCTCCCCAACTCAAATTTCTCCAGTTTGATGCCAGAGGAGACATTCTTAGAGATGTTTATGAAACATTTTATTGGTACATAGTTTAGCATACCTCTTAAGATTTTTTAAACACTAAATTGGATTTAAGAACATAATAGAAAATGTGCATAAAAACATGTTCACCAGAACTACTGCGAGAAAATGGCAAGTTTTCTATGAGGAGAGAATTGCAAGGCATCCTACTTGTCTTCACTTTTTTCCAGGCACTGAAGAATCCCAATAAAACTGACTGGTATTGTTACTAACAATAAATCCAGCAGGATGCCCGATAAGTAGAAAGTAGGTTTGGCAAGTCTACGAGAAATAATTCCTGGGTTTTTGTTGAGGAAGTTACCAAAAGAAATGTCAATGCCCTACAACTAGACTGGCTATTGCTGAATCTACTGAGGAAAGGTGCAAAGCAAAGGACTTAGAAATCTGATCAGTCACCATAAAAGAAGTCCAAAATGATGACCCTTTGCATTTCATAAGAGCAGAAACTCTTCTTACCAAAATCTGAGATAATATTGAGTCAAAAGTTTGACTACTCTGCTTGCTCCAAAGACATTATAGAAAAATCAATGACTATTTGGGGTATCTGTCACATCTTTTTAAGATACCAGTTAGAGTATAGCCTGCTTTTCAGCGGCTACAGGCTAGGCCTTGAATGAACCTGCTGGGTGAGGGGGAGTGTTGGGAGAGAAGAGGAGGGCAAGGCTATTTTAAGCACCACTCGCCACAGTCCTCACCAAGGATCTGCCCTATGAATCACAATTTGCTCCTTCAGAAATCTAAAACCATTGAGAAGTTGTCATATGCAGAAATGCTTTTATTCATTCAAAACTCTTTAAAGTTTTCTCCAGGGACAGCCTTCCCTTGGAAGATTATTTTACAGGCTGTGTCCTCGTATAGAACCTAACACACCAAGATGTATGAAAGTTGGGTTTAAGAATCTCTAACTTTGGATATTTACAGAATCCACAGACCTCTTCAGCACAGCCATGGCTGGGGAGTAGAAAAGCTCTCCACGGACATACTGAGCCCTGGTCCTCCTCTGTGTGAAAGCAACAGTGATGGAGGCCCGCCACTGATTTGGTTTGTCTGCCATGGGGAAAGGAACAAGCACCGGATTTCCTTTCTTTTCTAGCAGAGGTTTCAAAAATAAAGATGCTCCTGGAACCTGTACTGGAAGAACTCCATTAAGAAGGGGCAAGAGTTGTGGTTTTAGGGTGAGCTTAATTGGGTATTCCTTAAGGAAAAGAGGTTATTCATGAATTCATATCATGAAACTATCAAAATGTTCAGCATATCTATATAGTCTGATTAAACTGTTTCAGAGGCACATTTCTATTTAATTCATCTGCTGCCAGGCTACTTGAGAAATTGCTGTATTTCGTGCATATTTTGGACAAACTGCTTTAAAACCTTGACAATATGTTTAGTTTGCATAAATCGGGGAAAACATATTTGTTTTGTTCAGCATGCTCTGAACTTTCACAGTTATTTCATTATCTGTTCAGATGGTCCCTCAGCCTTGCTTCCACTGAAAGGGAAATTATAAATGTTGTTAAAATAAAACCTGGCCGAGGCACTGGTAGCTGCACAGTTTGCAGAGGACCAGGGTTCAGGGATCTGGCTTAAATCTTAGAAGCTTATCTTCACTCATTGCTCAAGGTGAGGACCATACCTTTTATCACAGTGCAGAAATCTGGCCAATCTGTGCTCTTTAAGGAAATCTCATTAATATTCATTTTAAAAGGATACGTCTTATTCCAGCCTCCTTTCTTGGTCTCAAGCATGGATTATAAGTTTTTCTTTTCCTCTTTATAAAATATTCTAAAATTTGTCCTACTTGTGGTGATATAGAGTCACTTAATTATGACAAGTTTCTCTCATCTCTCATTGATGTCCTTTACAGTTAATTCAGAATTACTGTATTCAAACACTTTCCTTTACATTATGTTTACTTCTCCATATCCTCATTTAGTTTCTTACACATGTTTAACATTAAGGTGTCCATTTGGTGGTTTGCTCTCAGCATTTTTGCAAATTCTTAATGCCCTCTTCTGACCTTCCTCAAGGTCAGAGTTGGCCGCCTCATCCTCTCTCCTGCTCTGGAATCCTTCGTGCAAATGTTTCCTTTTGGACAAGAAATTAAGTATAATGGGACTAGATCTCAACATCTTCCCCTTTATATTAAAACATAAGATATGAAAGATTAAAATATGGGTATTAGTCAATAAAAGACAAAGGAAAGTGTTAATCTAGACTCAGTCCTTATTTGTTTGTTCATTTGTTCATGTATTCAACAAATATTTATTGAGTGGTTTGGGCACTATGATGGGCAATGAAGAACAATGTTCAAAGGCCCTTGCTTTCTCTGGGGGTACGGTCTATGAGGGAGAGACAGTTTAACACTGCTAAATGCTACTACAAGAGGAAGTCCATGTTACTATATCATACTTAATACCTTTAAAAATTAATCGGAAGGGCTAAAACAAGATTTTCCTATCTTCTTAGCCCTTATGTCTGAATACATTCTGGGGATAGCTTGTTCTAAAAAATCGTAATATCCATCAGAAACCATTTCAGAACATTCCAATTCCTCTGCTTCTGTCTCTCTTATTTCCATTTTCTGTCTTCCCCAGTATAATAAGAGGATTTATTCAGCATCTGTTTGAATGGATAGAGTTGACTATCACTTTTATCCCCGGAGAGTTTGTTTAAAGGCTCCTGAATCACAGCGGAGAAGACATTCTACAATTTAAGGCTCACATTTCACAACTCCTTTCTTCATGATCTTAATTTAGAAGGAATGCTCCAACCTCAATAAAAAAAGTGTCCATTTTCTCTGCTCTGCTTAATTCCTCTTTACCTATTATTGACCTTCTGATTGACTTCTTTAATTTGTCCAGTAATTACTGTAGTTCAACCCACTGTTTTCTCTGTAATTCACATACTATTCTTTGGCTCATTATCTTGTGTTATATATGCAGAACAATTATTATTCCACACACTTAGAGATGTCATTTATTAGAACTGTGGTGTGCAGAATAAAGTAGCAATATTGGAAAAAATTTTAAAATCTAAAAGAATGCTTCCTCCTAAAGTTAGGACTTTGCCCAGTAATGATTTAAATAAAAATAGGCCTCATTAGGGTGATTTTATCCTCTGAATGAGTGAAATTTTTAGCTACATAAAAACTTCCTGTTCCTTTTATTTTATTTTTTAATGAGTCCTTTAACCAAAATTAGCCAAAGGTTTCTAAGTACTGAAACTAAGTTTCATGTGTGGCTTGCACAGAATAGATAAAATGATAATGATGGGAATTAACAAGTATCAATGAAGATACAGAACAAATAGAACTCTATACGCTGTTAGAGGGAGTGTAAATTGAGTACAACCACTTTGAAAAAGTATTGACAGTACCTGTAAAAGCTGAATACATGTCTATTGTATGACCTAGTAATTACACTCCTAGCTAAAAACTCATTAGGAGAATAATGAAAAATCTTGGATAAGAATGCTTATATCAGTATGAGGATTCATATAGTTCCAAACCAGACACTTTCTAAATGCTCATCATTTATTTTTTGCTCATATATTATATTTATGCTCATATATTATTCTAAATGCTCATGATTTTATTTTTCAAGTTCAAAAACAGTATCCCATAGGGAATGATTGAGGGGGCTAATGGTTATATGAGTGCATTCAATTTTTTGAAAATCAAGTTATCCACTTTTTATTTGTATACTTTTGTATATGTGTATAATTCCTCAATAAAGTTTTACAAGGAGAGAGAAAGAGCAGGAAAAGAGAGAGAGAGAGAGAGAGAGAGAGAGAGAGAGAGGTGGGGAAGCTTATCTACTCACTGATTGCATTATGGGTAGACCAGACAAATGAGTGAATTTGATAAAGTTTAATGTTGACAGCCCTCTCTTTCCCTTTGGAACTTCCTCACTAGTCTCACTGCTGGAACTGAGGGCCTTACAATCTTTGCTCTTTCTTTTTCTGTGCTAAAGTTACCATTAGGAACAGAGTCTATCAATCATTTCTTTCCAAGTGTAAATATAAATGGATGGCTCACCTTTCTCAGGGGGAGCTGCATTTTAGGGCTTACAATGTTTCTAATTTGAAATAAGTAGTCTTTAGTCATCTGTTAAAGGAACTTGAAGGGAGGGATAAGGGGGAAAAAGGGGCATTATGATTAGCACATAAGGTAGTGGTGGGGGGACACGGGAAAGGCAGTATATACAGAGAAGACAAGTAATGATTCTATAGCATCTTACTATGCTGATGGGCAGTGACTGTAATGGGGTATTGGGGGGGACTTGATAATAGGGAGAGTCTAGTAACCATAATGTTCAAGTAATTGTACATTAATGATATCAAAATAAATATAAATAAATAAATAAATAAATAAAAAAGAAAGAAGTAGTCTTTAGTCATCTATTAAAGGAACTTGAGCAGCTGAAGGCAGATTTGGGGAGACAGGACTTCTGGAACCACGCTGGTTAGGCTTCTGCTTGCCTTTCTCAGAGTGATGCCCACACTGGTTGAGTGTATTTCCCTATTTTCTTTGAGAAACCATTGTTCATGGTCTCACAGCATCTCATCTACATAGTTTTATTAAAGAAACATAAAAACCATTTTGTAATACATTATCAACATGCTTATCACCTCCATGAAACCATGAGTTTCTTAAAGGCTGGGACCATTTTTCATTCACTTCTTTATCTCCAGGGACCAAGCACAGTGTTTGGTGCTGAGTAGGCAATCAATCAAGGCTGCTGGGAATTTTACCGTATCATTAAAGATCATCTAGTTCCCAAGCAATTTATATTGCTGCAAGACATAGAGAAATAAACATTCCAAGTTCTTTAATATGATGTATGTACATTGATACCAAACTCTGACAAGCACTGCACCAAAAAGAAAGCTACAACTCAATGGAACTTAAGTACATCAATGTAAAAATCCCCTACCAAATTGTAGCAGCCAGAATCTAGCAATAAATTAAAATAACAATACTTCTTGATTAATTGGAGATTATTCTGAAAACACACAGATGGACTGGTATTAATAAATATATTAGTGTAATTTATCATATTTGAAGACTTAGGGAAAAACATTTATGATCATCTCCATAGACCCAGAAATGTAGTTGTCTAATCCTGTCCACTATTTTTTTATTTAAAAAATGTTAATTAAAATAAGAACTGATAAGATACTTCCTTGACATAATACATATCTCTATATCTTTATCCATCCAACATACATGTCAGACAAAAACTAGCATCAAAATTAATAAAGAAACATAAATAGCATTCTTGCTAATGTAACAGATGGAACAAGGATACTCACTGTTATTACTATTGCCTAACAAAATTAGACCAGAAAAAGAAATTAGAAGTATAGACATTGGAAAGAGGAGGTAAATTTATTTCTCTATTTAGATAAGAGTTTTTACGTGAAAATCCAAGAGAATAAGAGAAAAAGCATACAATGAAAGAACTTAGTAAGATACAACATCAATTAACAGAAATCAATAGTCTTTGTATATAAATAAAAGTTAGAAGATTAAAAAAAAAGAAAGGCCCTGTTTAGAATAGTATGAAGATAAAAATGAGAAATGTGAATACTTATATGAAAACTTCAAGACATTTCTCAAGGAGACAAAATAAGATTATGATAAATGAAAAGACATCTCATATTCTTGGGATTGGAATATGTGGCAATAGAAAGCTCTCATTTTTCCTAATGGAACTTATGAAGTTAACACAATCCTAACAAAAATATCACTGAGTTTTTAAAGAAAGTAAGCTAGCTGATTCTAAAGTTCACGTGGAGAAACAAATAAGCAAGAAGAGCCAGGAAAGTTCTGAGAAATAAGAGAGATAAAATGAGGCTAGCCCTACCCAATGTTAAAACACACTATAAAGACTTCATAATTAAATCAAAGTGGTACAAGTTCACGAACAGAGAGACCAATGGAAGAAGATGAAAAAAAATAGATCCCATCACTTTTTGGTCTTTATGTATGATAAATGTGACATCACTGGGAAAGGGGTTAGCCATATGTTAAAAGAGAGTTGGGGTCACTTTTTATCAGAAGACAAATTCCAAATGGGCTAAAGCCTTAAGTGTTCAAAATGAAACCATACAAGTTCTACAAGAAGAGGACAAAATGCCTTTACAATCTCAGACTAGGGAAAGGCATTTAATTTCTGACTCAAAATCAGGAAGGTAAAAAAAAGGAAAACAAAAGCAAGCAAAAAAAATATGGAAATTATTTTCTTATCTGGCATTGTGTGTACTTGTTCCAGATAACTGAAGCTTATTTCTTTAAGTAAGATATCAGCTGAAAAACAATATGGTTGAAAAGATGGGATAATAGATAACATAAATAGAGCTTGGACAGATCTCTTTTTGTAAGATGATGATGCTCATCATTTTTCTTTAGTTTTATGCTCTACCTGACAGTTGTGACAGCTACACAACAAATAGGGTCATAATTTACATATCACAACTTACACAACTGATGCCATGACTTTCTGACAGATTTTATCACGTTTTAATACTTAAGGATGTCCACACAGAAACATGTGGGCTTTAGGCTAAGGTGTTAAGGGGGCAACCCATGCTTTCTTTCTACCAAGTACCAAAATTGCTTGATGCGAAGTTCCAAAACTGAAAAAGAATACTACTTTTTTAGTGGATGTCCTTCTAGTAAGTGTAGGAGATATTTGGGAGTAACTGTACTGGAGGATATTCTTCAAAAACTTGTGAATGAAGGACCTAGGCCTCTAATAGCTCTACTATAAGATTAACACACACCTGGTCCTATCAAGGGTATCCACATGTCACCTTAAAGGCACTCACTGGGTGGTGCAAAGACAAGACTTGACCATACCCGATTTAAAGTACTTTTTCATTTAACCAAGAGAAAAAATGTATGTGTCCATCATAGGGGAGCTGATCAGCAATGGACATTTGGACAAAGGCGGACAGAGAGATAAAATCTCCACCACAGTGAGGACTGCAGGATCGCTCTGGATTCCTTTCCCTGTGATGATGGTGACATGAGGACTGGTTTATATCAGGGACATTCCAGGTTTGTGCCTTTTGTTCTGGTATTATTTATCCTACCTTCTTTCATTCTCAAAATAAAATAGGTGATAACTTATATGGACATTCTGTCCTTAAACAATCAGCTTTCTCTGTGTCACCTGTTTTCCCATTTCTGTCCCCTTGGTGCTGAATCCACTTTGCTAAGTTCCTATGGACTGCTGGGGTGATCTGATTTTTGACGGGCATCTTCTCAAGATATCCCTCCTCCCCCATGGCATCTCAAGTGCGATTTGATGCATTCATCCCTAGACTCTAGGCTAGAACGCAGCTTGACTTTACAAGTGAAAACCATCCAAGTAAGGGTCAAGATGAGAGGAATAGTAAGCCAGTGGGGTTTTAGTGTTCTGGTCCCATGGCAGTAATTAAAGGAGGGAACTGTAATTAGAGTAAAGGATACTAAGATAAGATGGACAATAAAGAAAAATACTAAGAAACAAAGGGTAATACCACTGGACAAGGTCTCAGGAAATTCTTTTTCTTTTTTGTGTGATCAAAAAATAGATGTTTATTGTTATAAGCTACTGAGTTTTGTGGTTGTTTGTTATACAGCATTGTGGCAACAGATAGCTGAAAAAACACATTCTTATGTAAGGGTTTTTCTTTATTATTTTCAAAAAGAAGACAGGTTATCATTTAAGAATGGCATTATTTCTAAACTGTAAGGTGGGAGGCCTGGTTTCAGCTATGGTAAGCATGAAATTTTCTAGAGCATTTGGCATTTTTGGGGCTTCCTTCAGAAGGGGCATTCTAACAGTAAGTAATACTGATTATCCTTGCCAGAGAAGAAAGAGAGGCCACATCTGAGGGCAATATTACACTAGGAATTCATTTTCAGAAACTACTTCTCTAATAAAGTTGAAAGGAGAAGGCTTTGTCTTAGAGACCAACGTCCCAGAGCTCGGCAGCCTTACTTCCTTGTGGTTTCCCAGAGCCATGGTAGCTCGCTGTGAGGAGTTTCTGGAGAAAGGAGCTGTAACTACTCCAAGTCTGGTTTTCTCTTTTTATTTTTTTCAATTTTAATTTAATTACAATTTGGAGCTGCCACATATACCTTTGGGTAAAAATAAGATTTATATGAGAAAAGACAACTAATAGTCAAATATAAGAGAAGAAACTGGTTAGGGATATTGGTTAAAATGTTTGTTTTGGAAAAAAGAAAGAATATTTGATGTTTGGTCTTTATGTCCACAAGGAACAAAGGACCATCCCGACACCATCACAGAGAGCACAACATTTAGATTAAAATACTGGTTGTCATTTACCAGTTTTAAAGGTTGTTTCTCTGACTGCTTAAGGTGACTAATGGTCCACACAGGTCGTGGACACAAAAACCACTTCATACATTATTTATTAAAAAAATTTTCACTGACCACTTAGTTTTGCCCAGGCACTGTGCCAGAAGAGAAAGCATTTGTCATGATCTTGTCCTCAAGGACCTTACAGTCTAATGTGCACAAATAAATAAGGCATTAATCAAGTAGGGAACCAAACAGACATAAAACTATAATTGTGTGAACAATTAAAGAGCCTTCACCTTTGTGACATTTTGAGCTGGATCCTCAGCAAGGTTAGTATTTTGAGGCCATCACACTCAGTGCTATGAGTATATAAAAGGAGATTTGATACGGATTTAAAATCAGGTTCATTTGCCTGGAGGACAAGTAGGCATTACTCAGGTGAAGAGCTGGCTTGGGGTTGAGGTAGGGGCATATGTCAGATACATGGGGTCCCTGTGTATTTTACCATGAAATGATTTAATCCTCAGTTGTATTAGAAAAAATTTCTTCAAAGACACTAAAAGTCTGTTGTAACTAATACTTTCCAACTGCAAACATCCTCCAAAATTTTTTCCACTTCATAAACAAAGCATATAGATTCCAGATCACATTCAACATTAGTACAGGGACTAGATTACATGACTCTTCTTAGAGATAAACATTCTATTGAACAGTTTTCATTCAAGAAATATTATTGAGTTGTCTGCTCAATATATTTCTAGCACCAGACAAGGTGTTTTTTTAAAATGATGACATAAAATGGATTGTTTCGTAGTTCACTCATTTGTTATCATCTAAATATTTTTATTTGGAACATTACAGAATGTCCATAAAATATGAAATTATTATTACATAGACTTAGATGTGATTCTGATCAAAGCATATATCCTGAAATACATCAACAATGTGCAGGGAATCACTGATAGAGTTCATCCTATTATATGGTTTTGGAGCTCGTATTAAGAAGACTATGTTTCAGAGCAGAATTGATCCCAATTGTGAAAAATTTAGTGAGATCAAATGAAAGGCTGCATTTGGTCAAACTAAGAAACATGGTGACATGAAGGTTCAATCAGGAATATTGCTATGGTAGGGTATTTTAGCAATTTTTGGATCCTCTTAATAGTACCTCTGCTTTTTACTAACTAGGTTTGCCCTTCTGCTTCTTTCTCTCTGGTTTCGTATGTCTCCTAAAGTCCTTCACTAACTCAATTCAGGATTTAGAAGACACTTTTTTGGGGGTTCATTTTTACCTAGGTTTCTGTCTTTCATTTATTACTTTCCAGAGATATATGTGACCCAAATGAGACTAAATTTATTCTTGCCTCACATGTGTGTGAAACAGAAGTGGTTA
Organism: Manis pentadactyla; assembly: GCF_030020395.1. Lineage (NCBI taxonomy): Eukaryota > Metazoa > Chordata > Mammalia > Pholidota > Manidae > Manis > Manis pentadactyla. The sequence continues at coordinate 64,546,258 of NC_080021.1, forward strand.
CCCTTGTTCTGCCCAGATGCCATCTACATGGTGTTTTCAGAATCATACTGTTGAGCAGTTTCCAGGGGTCTCAGTAAGCAAGTCAAACAAAAATCTGTCTGCTTGATGGTCATGATGCTATGAGTAGAAGCCCAGGCAAGGTTAGTCTGATCTGTACCAAGCAAGACAGAAGCAGGAAAGAACAGAGCTGCCCACAGAACCAAGCTGAATGATTAGAAGTAAAGGGTGCTTGCAGAAGCCATCTGTAAGATCTCTGTTAGCAGAAGGCATAATCATAACTTAGATCTGCAGGGTGGTTCAAGCTTACAAGGGCTTACTCACCGAAGAGTAAACCATGTGATTTTCACAACAACCCTGGATCCCAGAAAGCAGATTGCTTTTGCTGGCTTGCACACAGTATATGGTTCATATACTTCATCTCAAGAGTTCTTTTGGGAGCAGGCATGTTTTGGGATATAGGACATAACTTGCATGGTCTGCCCGCTGTGAACCATATCTCTGAAGCCTCCCAAAGCAGCTATAAATCTCCCACTAGTTGCTAGTGCATGGAATGTTAGTTGTGTTAAAAGTCCCGAATATTTTCTGTCCTTGGGGGTCTTTGCAGTGGGCTGTACCCTCTTTTGGAAACCGCGCTTCCTTCTCCCTTGTAGCACACTCTTCATTCTGGACACAATTAAAATGTATCTGAGGAAAAGAGAGAGCTGTCTGTGACCACTCTTTAGACATTTGAGCCCCCTCTGGCTACTCTCTTTTATTATTCTGTTACTTCCCTCTGAGCTCTTCTAATAATTTGAAATAATTTTACTCATTTCTTTGTTTATTATCTGTTTCCCCCTTTGGAATATACACTCCATGGGGATAGGGACCTATCCTTGCCTACCACCATGCCCCGAGCACTGTACCTGGGACAGGTACATACTAGGCATTCAATAAATGCTTGTGTAGTTAATGAATGAAATAATCTTACATTTCTCTTTTAAGGATTTCACTCAATTATATATTTGACTAAAACAGTCATCACTTTTTATTAGGTGGGAACCTGAAATACGTAAAACCGTGGAGTTCAAATCTACCTCCATCATTTTACAAATGAAGGAATGAAAGCGCCAGAAGTTGTGTTTTTTCCAAGGTCAGAGTCAGGTTACTTTTCCTCATCCAGCCCAGTGCCCTTCTTACCACAGCCTGACTACTCCTAGAGAAGGAGAGTATTTGTAAGTTCCAAAGTCCTCTTTGGCACAAAAGTTACCCTTGTAGGCTTCACACCCGTGGACTGAAGAGAAAGCAATCTGTGGAGGGCCTTGTGAACTCAGAAGGAAATGTTGTTGGTGGGGTCCTATACCCTGAAAGTTAGTGCCAGCATTTTGGTTGGTTATACTATTTAAAGCACCAGACTGAAAATACATTTGAGGTTGAGAGGAGCTTGAATCAATCTGGAAATGAGGAGTAAAAGGGCTAATTTAAAACAGCACTGGGTCAATAGATAGGGCTAATTCTATATATTGTTATTTCCCAAGATCTTTATTTGCAATAATAAAAACATAGCTGTATGCAGGAAGATAGATTTAGAACTTTAAGATAATGCTCTTAAATTTCATCTTATAGTTCCCAAAGGGGCTCCATTCCCCATGCCACCCTTGGAGAGCGAGAACAACAACAAACTCTTTCCTGCGGTCATCTGATTTCAGAGATGGTCACTCTCTGGTGAGAACCACTGCCAAAGGAGAATATTTCCCTCTTTGAGAGAGGACAGATATTGGGGGAAGGTATCTCTCTGTTGATGTATTTGATCTGTTCGACTATGTTGTATTTTTCCACTTTGCCATTGTAAGTTGTTTGGCTTTTGATCCTAACAACGCAAATAATAATAGATGGTAACTGTGATAACTGGGCAGCTACAATGTGTGAGACACTGCTCTGAGCACTTCATAGCTATTAACCCACATGATCCTCACAATTATCAATGAAAAAATAGAGATAATCAGTGGTAGGGATGGGATTTGAACCAGACAATTTGGTACCTATGCCCAGCAACACAGTCCCTGCAACGTCTCACTTGCAACCCAATGATTTGAGGCTGACATTGTCATTGTAACAGGTACTCTAATGTCATTGTAACAGGTACTCTAAGGAGCAAAAGAGCCACTCCTCCATGAAGCCTTGGGATCCAGTACTTCCTTTACAATATTCCCACTTGATGGGATCCTCAGCTACCCCTCCCATGCTTCAGCTCAGCTCTGAGAAGCGGGACACTGTTTGCCATCTTGGTATTGCCAATTGTTAGCATAATAGCTGACAAATACAGATAACAGATGTCCAAATTGTGTTTGTTCAATGAGTGAATGAAGTTTCCAAATTGATTGCCATTCCTTTCATTTTATTAATGATATAGCAAAGCCTCACAAGTCATTTAAAAATGTTATGGCTTAATTAGTAGTTAATTTGGCTTAATCTGTGGGGGGAGAAGAAGTGTGGAAAGCAAGGCATTAGAAATGGAAGGACAATGTTGATTAAAAACTTTGATGGCAATACAAGCAAATACTAACATTGATCTTCATCAGCAAAAGAATCCATTTTATTTTATTTTTGCTATCTCTAGGCACTAAATCTTCTCCATTGTGATCCTATTTCTAAGTAACCATCATCAGTTTCTATATCCTGGTTATACTTTGTAACTCAAAACAGACTCATTTTCTGGGCTCCACTTTCCATCACAGCTGTCAGTAAAGAGAATGATATGTAGGGTTTACAAAAAAAAAAAAACAAGTAAAGAAGGCAGGTATACGTGCCCTTGTAAGTTGTTGCCCTGGACTACTGAGGAAGCTCCTACAATATTTTTTTGCCTCCCTACAATCTCTCTCAACTTCACTATATATGCTGCAGTCTGTGAACAGAATTTGATGTATCACCCTTCTATTTAAAGTTCTGTGACGGTTCCCACTGCCTTGGGGATAAGGGTGACTCCATGTGTGGTCCACAAGTCCTCACAACTAGACTCAACTTCCTTTCCAGACGTTCCCCAACTACTGTGTCCACTAATCTCCTGAGCTCTGGCCATACTGAACCACTGTTTTGTTTTTGTTTTTTTATCTGGAACAAGCCATATTCATATGCATTTGCACACAGTTACATCTGTCTAAACTGCCTTCATGCCTGCATGAACATTATCCTCTACCTAGGATGGCAAGGTAAAACTATTGCTTAGAGTCAGGCCTACTTGGCAACTTATTCCTGCCATGTCTGTGCACCCCCAAACCCTATTATCAGAGCAGGCTGGGAGAAGTAAAGTTTGTAACTCTTCATTCATGCTTCTCTTTGCTTTTGCGAGACATCCCATCAGCCCCTAGTTCCCTGGCTCTCATTTCTCTCTGCATTGAGTCCATCCGTCCTTACACCAAAACTACCTTTGAGACACTCAATTCTGGTGTCTTTGAGGCACCTAACATTTGCTCCTTGTCTTCTAGACCTGTGAACTTACAGAATTATAGAGAAGTCAGGAGAGGAAACTGACATTTACTAGATAGTCCTAGGTCCCAGGACTTTTCTGGAAGCTTGATATGCCTTTTAGTTTTCACAGGTATTGTGAAATCAGTATTATGCTCGATTTGCAGAGCTGTGAGGGTGGTGGTCCAGACAGGGTACTACCTTGGGTCCTTAGCTCCTAATTATCTAGAGAGGCTTCTTGGATTTTCCAGTCATTAGGAAAGTTTGGAAAAATGTTGATGAGATGCATAGTCATGGAAAAAACATGGGCAGTTGGTGCAGGTCAGACATGTGAGGATAACAGGTAATACAGGAAATGTTATGGGGTGGACTGTCCTTGAATGAGAAACAGAGAGCGTGGAGGTGGCTGGCTATTGGCAGTCCCGGCCCTGGTCAGGACCTGCTTGCTCTCCCTTCCTGGCACTAATGCTGGACTCTGTGCTGCCTTTGCTTGCCATACATTCCCCAAAGTGAACAAAGGCCTTGCTGTCTTAGTGATTTCCACAAGTTGGGGCCATTGACACAGCTACAGCTGGCCAGCAGTGAGCACGTGCACTTCAGTGGTGACCACATTGGCCTAGGACCCATGACCTTTCAGATATTTGGGTGATAAAGTTTAAGGATATTTAGGTAGAAATGAATTCCTTAGTGAACATCAATTCTCAGCAGAAGATATTTCAGATGTTCTACCATACTCATCAAAAGAGCAAAGAAAAATGTTTCTGATGTGAAAAAGATAGAGAAAGAAGCTGTTTCCATTTCTTCTTATAGGTCTTGATTACTTAGCCTGGGTCTGAACACTACTAACCAACAGTGAAAATCATAATGGAGGGCAGAGACTGCTCATCTCCATTAGGGGTTTGAACATGAGACTTAACAATGTGGGCCCCTGAGAGAAGGATGGAATTCATTCACACACTGAGGTCGGAGCAGTTTTTAGCTGTAGACTTTTAGTCTTTGTCATCCCCTGTCAGATACAGACAAACAAATGAGGGAAGGCAGAATGGCTGCCGAGCATGTTGCGAAATACGTAAATGACCTCACAAACCTCCTCTAAGTTGATTAAAGAACAAAATGAACATCTGTTCTTAGTACACTGCTGTATATTTAATTAAAACCAGTGTGACCTCAGCAAAGTGGAAGAAAGATGATCAACATTTCTGAGTGTCAACCCAGAGACACTATCCAAAGAAACAAGGCTCTTTCTCTGCATATATGACTCTGTAGACCAAAGGCGTTGCTCTGTTATTCTAAGAGCAGTGACTCTATGAGTAGTAACCATTGCTATTGATAATTAGCGTCACACATCTATGCATTAAGGGATTCTTTGTCATCTCAGAGCCCTTGCAAATTGCCTTATTTGCCCTGTAGGACTGAAATCAGTTGCTGAAAAATATTCAGCTCTGTGATAGAACACAACAGCTGTTTGATACCAAATAACAACACTACACAAAAATTGAAGAGAATTGCATTTGAATTCTGAAACCAATTAAAACTACAGGGATAAATTAGGTAGGAGGAATGTAATTATCCAAACTGAGATCTGGGCAGGCTAACAGGACTAATAATAAACTCATCTTTTACAGAGATTTAATAAAGAAATCAGTCACTTAATTTTTCTTTTAAATGTTCAGTTTCTTCACTCCTTAGGAAGTGGCTTAAATGATTCTGCATTTGTTTAAGCAAATGTGTAAAATGGAAAATGAGGACACATTGCTGCTTTTTTGCTCTGTCGCATAGCCCTCCCTTGATCCATCTGGAAAATGTTTACTCCTGCTTCAAGCCTGAATACAAGCTGCCTCTTTGGTACCTTCTCTGATGTGCCCAGATAAGGAGTCTCCTTCTTGGAGGTTTTACTGCCTTAATCCTATCTCAGGTATAGTCCTCATTATACTCTAATATAATGGATGGTTTACTCATCTGTCTTCCTCACTAGACTTGAGGGCAGGGACCATGTTATGTTTTTATATCCAGAGTTTCAGTTCATGCTTAATAAATATATTTTCAAATCAAGAAATGCTCCAGAAAAAAATCAGGGATTCTGGAAAATATTAATACAACAGAATGATCTATCTAACGTGTCTTAGGTAACTTATTATCTGGCCTTCGAAGTTTAGGTTGTAAATTTTGAACTATAGTTGGTACAAAATCCATATTCCCAAGGGGGTTCACCAAAATAGGGTTCAGGGGAAATTAGTATATTCTACCTTTTTTTTTTGCAAGCATAGAAAAGAGGAACATTGCTCTCAATAAAGATACTAGGTTTGGGGGACAAGCATCTAAGAAAAGAGGGTATATGATGACCCCAAATGCTACAGAAGACTTCCACTTCAATCAAGTAATGTCATCTTTTTGAATGAAAAGACTCTAGTAGGACTTAGCATTGGTCCCATCCTCTCTAGATCTAACAGGGATTTGGCTTGCATTGGTTTCCTAAGGAGAAATACAGATTTCAGGATTCAAATCAGGATTTCTCCCTTTCATGTTTTGAACCACCCATGAATCATCTTGCACAGGGAACATAATGAATTCAATGTGAAGGAAATTTTATGAAGAGCTTCTTGTACCAAACTCAGTTGGAATAAAATTTTCACTCTTGTAGGAAGACTGAACTTACAAGGGAGTTTTAATTTGGATGGCATTCTTATTATTGGAAGCCAAACACCAGAACATTGGGGGTCATTTTTATCATTGGTAACTTTAAAAGCAACATTATTCTACAAAGTGTCACTTCACAAAGAGAATCTGAAATTCTATCTTTTATAATAATAAACACAACTTCTGCCATTATTGCCCTTGGGAGGTTGATGGACCAAAAAAAAATCTATAAAGAGGCAGTAAAGATTGTGTCACTGGCAAAACTTATTTATCGACTCCCAGCAGACAAATTAGGTATTGGACCTTTTATGGAGTTTTAAGGTAATAGCCATATTTTCTTAATATGGAGCCTTAGGGAGCTAGGAGCACTGACTCAAGTGAGCTGTTGGCCTCATTGGAGATTCTATACAAACATACATAGGCTTTTGTTTAGGAATAAACAGGCAACATCAGAAATCTTTTTATTATACAAAATTCACTTACTTAATAACCAAAAATTTTTGGCCAAGAGACACAGTGTCCCATAGTTAGGCACTGAACTCAGTAAACATTCATGAATTACAGTTAAGTAAAATATAGAAATGCGGCATGTTATATTTTCCACTGACTAAATTAAGCTGCTTTTGGGTAGGAGGATGGTTATATTCCAATGACATCATGGTTCTGCCAAGCTAGGTTTCTAAAGGTCTTTTTTAACTGTCCTCTTCAGTGTGAAGACATTACAAAAGCAAACCAAAATACATTCATACACAACTAGCATGCATGTGCATGTACACACACATACACACATACATTCCCCTCAAGGTATTCCATGGGGACTAAGGTAAAAGCCTCATTCTACACGTAACTACAGAGGGCTCTGATCATTTCAGTCCCGTGCTCAGAAACATTAAAAATCTAAGGTTACCTTTGAAATGCAAATTTATTAGATTGGTTTTCACACTGGACTAGCCTCAACCCAATAGCCCAATGTCTCCTTATTCTGCCTTTTGCCCCAATGCACCAGGCAAATGGACTGTGGCCTTCCCCACAAGCACTCCAACGTACAAACTTTCTTGTTTTAAGCATGTAGTATTTACAGCTGTACTTACTGAAACTCTGTTATCCTTCAAGGCTTACATTGAACATAGCCTCTTCCAAAAGTGCTTTCTGACTAAAACTAATTGTGGTCCCCCTACAATATCAAATTTCTCCTTCAATTACATTTATGTATGCTCATGTCTTGAGATACCTCTCTCTTTCAGCACCCAGCATAGTGCCTGGTCCATGGGTACTGAATACATGTTTGCTATTTGCATGTCAGTGTCCTCTTCCTGGGTTTTCCTGATTGCAAAATCAAGGTATATAAAATTACTATCTTTTTAGAAATGTGACCGACCTAACATTCTATGACTCTATGGTCATGAAGATTATTCTCTTGTCTGATCTCCTATCCTTTTTATAAGTCACATGTGGTTTTCTAGCTTCTAGAATAAGAAGTGCTAAGGAAATTTGTTTAATCAGTGTTTTGAAAGTAAATTATTTTTTCTTGAATATTATGTTTTGTGACATTCTGAAAAACCAAACATGTACTGGAGAATAATAACAATGTGTTTTTGAGCACTGTGTTTTAGCTGAGAAGACTTGAGTCCTTTCTTCTATTTACTTGTTATTCATTCAGTATTTTAGACAGGGGTCAGGAGGAAAGTATTGTTATCTCAGTTTTACTGTGATGGAAGCTGAAGTTGACTTGCTCAAGGTATCAGCACTAGATTGGCATTTAGGAAGAGTTCTTCTCCAGTACATTTCATCTGGCTCTCTGAATTGCTCAAAACAAGTGTGGTGATATGACTAAAGGATCATCCATAAGAGTTGAGAAGATGGTAATGGGACATTTTCTTACGGTCTTCACACAGGTTACATGTAGCTTGGGTATCTGCATTTGGGAACTAAGGCTTACAACTAAAAGCTGTGTCTTAAGACTTCCATTGAGACACTTCTTAATGATAGAACCCCCCATCTTCCACCCCGAGAGATGGTGCTATGTTGGCGAAGATGGTCCTGGAGAAACACCACAGTTGAGAGGCTATAAAAGGAGAGATGATGAGAGTCTTTTCACTAATTTGTCACTTCCTTGACCCACCAGACTATTATCTGGAAATATGTTCATTCTATGCCTCTTCCCCTAAAAAACCACTCCTAACAGAAATCTGGCACTCCAGGTTAATCTATTAGAAAACTGCCAACCTGTACCACATGGCAGATTGTCTATATTATCAGGGCAAAGTCGAATTGTCCTAATGGGGCTGGATGAGATAGAGAAATAGAAATGGAATACCAATAGGCTTGTGTGTAGCGAGTGGGGAGGATTAGAAGTGGGGGTGAGCCAGGCAGGAGAGAGAGGGCCTTCTTTATCCCTCCAAAAAGAAACCCATTATTTATTAGCATGTCTGACCACCAGGATTCCCAAGGTGGCAAAACTGAGTTTTGGCATTACCCCATGGGTTTCCAGGAGCAGAAGGGCAGAATAAGTAAAGGAAATATGCATTTCATAAGTACTTATTGAACAATTCTAAGACTAAGGCATTATGCTCAGTGCTATGGTAGACATGATACAAAAATGCACAGAGAACCTGCCTTCAGAAAGAGCTGAGGTTCCAGTGGGTGTGTTAGGGCATCGGGCTTGTATCACTGAAGAACAGTGTGTCTGATCTGGATTACCAAGTTACTGAGATGCAGAGATTTTGGATAAAATTCTGTTTTTGTGAGCTAGTCTTAAGGTACAGTTAAGAAAGTTCCTATGAGTAGCACACATTTAGGCAGAGGCTGCAGAGTTCTAAGCCTGGGACTATTTTTTTCAAACCTGTAACAATGCAAAAGCTGCAGGATGTCTCTCAGGTTCAAGGGCAAATGCAGAATTACTGTCTATGTTTTCCAACCTTGAACTATCATGAAACATCCTGATGAAAATGCTTTAAAGGGAAAGGTTCAATGTACCCATATTAAGAAGGGAAAAGAGGGAGGGAGGAAAAAGGACAAGGAAACAATATTGCAAAAGACAAGGAAAAGGGATCTAAGAAATGGTTAGACACAGATATACAAGTTCCAACATTTTGACCATAAGAAACAATTCAGAAAACTGGAAGACCAGGGGAGCCCTTTTTTTGCTGTTTGCCCACCTCTTCCTCCCCAACCGCCAAGAAGATATCCGAGGGCTACATCACAACAGCATTACAAACAACCCCCTAGGAGTTGTCAGGACTCGCGGCAGTTGGCATAATCATAATGTAGGTCGGGCCATGTTACTGTAAGCAATGTGGATAATTGGTTTCGCAGAGCTAAGCTCTGTCAGCATGGGTAATCCCAGATGGATGAGAAAATGCTCTCAACCTGGCAGGTGCTACATGTTGAATCCCACAAACCTCATTGCACTTTATTAAGCTACTCCCATTTGTAGCACATTTTCTTGGTGATAAAGTTAAAAATATAAGTGGAAGAATAAACTGATCAAATTGGTAGAAGTTAAAAGCTGAACTCCCACAGTCTCCAATGAAAGCAGGCACCACTGGAGGGGCCTCCTCTGAGCACACAGCCTGGAGGAGTTCCCACTGCAATTGAGGCTCCTTTTTTATTATACTCACAGCCTTGGGATAATTTATTGTCAGTCGTATGTGTATTAGCAAGGCATAGAAGCCAGAACTTTGTAAGGTTTCCAAGATGATAAAATAGGAAGATTCATTCCACTGTATAACTAATTTTTCAGAAGTCCTTCTGGGGACTGCATTGACAGACTCTTCAAAAATCTTTTGAGACACTTTTAACAATAATCTTTGAAAATTCAAGTGAACAAGGATTTCTCCTTTAGGGACTGATTACGAATGTCATCTCCAGCAGTAACTGAATCATGAAATGAGGAGCATAGAACTGGATCTGAAGTCCTCATTAGTATCATGTCATGTCATGTCACATATATGATCGTTATTAACCTAGAGTTCATCATGCACACAGTAAAAAGAACTATTTGTAGCTTACAAAGCTCTTTTACCCACTTGATCTCAATTGACCATCAGATTCATTTAAAAACACTTAGAAGAATATCTAGCAAATTGTCTGCTCAAGAATTGTCAGAAAATAACTTTCTGGACACTGTAAAGTATAATAAATTCTCTGTGTAAGGCACAGGCATTCAGGAGCGTATTTTTGGTATATAACTGATAAGAATTTGGTGGCAAACCAAAGTTCTCATATAATTACTTTAGCCACAGAAAGATCTACAATATTTCTGTTTGGCTTATTTATTCTGTGTAACAGATTAAAACTATTTCTCAGGTATTCATTTCCAGGGGAGTTTAATAGGGTATTTTGATTAGGTGATTTTTAGTAAGTTAGAGTAAATGTGATTAGATTGAATAGGTACATAAATCTCAATCTTATTATCTCAATAAATGCCCTGCATATTTATGAATGCTTCCATACCACCAGTGAGGAGCTAAAAACCATAATTACTTTTAAATTTGACATGAATCAGTTTTCTCAAACTGTCCTAAAATCACAGGAATAGTGATGAAATAACACATTTAAAAAATATCTTTGGAAAGTTACCAAATTGCTAGCTGAACAGTTAACATCAGCCAGCTGTTTGCTGCAATAAGAGAAGTGCAAACGTATTTATTTCCATATCCTTTTATACATAAGATCATCTCTTTCATTTAGGCCTTCTGTATTTGTGATGAAAACCCAGGAACATATGATAAATTTTAGAGTTTGGTTATAAAGAGCAAACCCGAATCTGTGATAATTCAAACACTGATTATCTCAACAGCTTCAAACAGGTGGTTACCCCATGACCCACAAACCTGAACAAATATTTCCTTCAGTCAATATTTCCTGGTGACATAAAGGATCATGGGTCATAAATGTAGCTGCTTAATGTAAGGCATGCCAGATGGAGGCTTAAAGGGGTGACTATTATGATCTATTTATTACTGCAGGAAGGGAGCTTTACTCTTTGGATGTACGTTGTCCTGGGAGTTATATGCTATACTACAAGTTGAACAACAGCTTCACAGGGATACATAATCATATTTCAGTCATTTGGAGCAAACAACTTAATTTCTTTGATACTCTTTAAAATTATAGAAGCTAGTTTAGTTACTGATGCATCATTATATCTATGAGACTCTTGCTTGCTCTATGCACAGTAACAGAAATATGCTGTTTTTACACTTTCCTTAATATGAATAATGGTTGCATAAATATTTTTGGCTTTATTTGATATGTGTTCAGAGGCACCTTCAGGGATTTTGCATTATCTTAATTTTTCACAGTTCAACTTAACATAGAACACTTTAGGACATTTGAGGGGTGAAATTCTACTTCCAGTTTTTCTGTTTGTTTGCTTTTGGAAATAAAGACCTCCTATAAATAAATAACTAAACTCAAGGTAGTTAATCTGTGTCTGACTTCCTGCAGTCCTTGAAGCAGTTGACTGGGTATATGGCACTGCTCTCTCCTTTAAAAAGATTAAAGTTGCTTTTAGAATAACTTAGTATTTCATAACACAACTTTCCATGAAAATCTCAGACTAGTAGTAGAAAACATTGAGATTATTTATTCAAAGGGTCTTTTTGTGGGTTTGCTCTACCAGTCCCAAAATAGTTCACTTAACTGGTTGAAATTTCTAGTCTAGCCCATAACTGTTGGTTCTTACACACCAACTCTCATAGGCCCTACTGAATTTTTAAAGAAAAAGGGAAACAGAAAACATGTAAAATTTTTTTAGTGTACTTTGGGTACATCTGCTTACTCTGTGTCAGGAAGAAATGTAGTTCCTATGCTATTTTGGTGGTGTTATTAAAACTCTACATCTTATTTATGTCTTAATGATCTTGCATTAATCCTACTCACACACACACCCCATCTCTTTAATGTCTTCACCTATATATTTTCAGTCTGTGGCAAGAAGCTTAATGTCTATAACTGCTACTTTTGGTAACATATTTCCCAAGCCCAAAACAGGGGCAAAGATTTTTTTCAGTGGTTACTTTTATTTCTCTGATTCCCAGCAGCATTTAAACTGGCTGGCACTCCTTCTTGAAACACTTTTTATTTCTCTTTCTTTCTAGACACTCTCAAGCAGTCTTCATGACTTTGAATGGTTTCTCTGTAATGGGGGGGCTCCTAAACTTGCATCTCTAGACTCACTCTTGAGCTGAGCTCCAGAATCATACATTTAACTGCCTACTTGATATTGTCACTTAGCTGACAAATACTCAAGTTGAAACAACACATTCATAGGATCTACATAGTCATATTTTAGTCACCCACTCTTAACCTGCTCCTCTCCCTGACTTCTCTGCCCTGGTAAAGAACACCTCCAACCACATCGTTTTTCAATCTCAGACTTTGAAGTCACCCCACTTCCAATCCAGGAAGTGTGGTTGACTCTATACCATGTGCCTATAACATGCCAAACCTGACCGTTTCTTTCTTTTGTTCCAGAAAGGATAAACCCCCACCATCTCTCTTCTGGAATGTTGCAATTTAACTTACTTCTTTCCTTCTGATCTTGCTGAGTCTACTGCAATCCATTTTCCACTAACAGCGTCAGTTCCTTGCTTAAAGGCATCCAGTTAGTTACCTCTCAATATATGAAGAATCAAATCCCCTACCCCTTTACCATGGCTTTTAAAGCCTTACTTAGTGAATTTTAATCCTTTCTGCACATTAGGAACATGTGGAGAGAAGTAATGTTGAAACCCTGGAGATTCTGAATTGATGCATCTGGAGTGGGCCTAGGATAGGGAGCTTTCACTTTGTTTTGCTTTTTAAATGCCCCAGAATATACAGGCAGAGTTGAAAACATTGCCTACATGACTGGATGTCTGCCTACCAGTATGTCCATATCTTCTCTGACTCTTGCTTTCCTTCTTGATGTTCTAGTAGCAGTGGCCCCCAACACATGAAGCCCATTCCTGAGGACATGCTCGTTTACACGTCCAAAATATTCACAAGGTGCTCTCCTTGTCATTCACTTCTTAGCTAAATTGTCACCTCCACAGAGAAGCCTTCTCTAATCACTAACTCTAAGTTCACACTCCCTGTTTCTATCACAGTCCCTGTTTTTTCATCCTAGCCCTGGTTGTTTCTAGTCTGTTTGTTTGCTCATTTCTGCTCATCCCTCTAGATAGTTAAGTTTGCTAAAGCAGTTACCAACTCCAGTATTTAAAATATGATAGAGTCTCAACAAATAGTTGATAAATGAGCAAATGAAGTGGCAGCAGTGTAATTATGAGAGAATATGAAATAAGATTTGAAGTTGGTACTTTCCTGGGAAATCCAGGGCATTTTAGTTGCTTAACAAACTAGAATGTGTCAAATTGCATAGGAAGTCTGAAGTCTGCATCATTCTTTGATCTGAGGAGGGGAGAGGGGAGGGGTGCTACTATTCCTTTTTCTCAAATGTTCTAATTGCTTAAATTTTCAGATATTTAATTGGTAGGGATCAAAAACATCCTGTGACCTATAGTTTTATTGATTCATCAATGTGCTTTCTTCCACCATCTGGCTGATGATATACTAAAGTTAGCTGAGGATTCTTGGCTGTCCTGTAAAAACACTATTTAGCTCCAAGGCTCTCAGTGGTGGGGTCATCAGATGGTGGAACTCAGTGGGTCCCAACCCTGGCTGCACATTAGAATCTTCCAGGGGAATTATAAAATATACATATGCTTGGATTCCACCACAGGATGATTAAATAAAATTTCTGAGTATGGAGCCCTGACATCAATTTATTTTTAAAAATTTCCCCCTTTAGCTCCCCCATAGCCAAACCTTTCCAAGTGATTCTGCTGTGTAGACTAGTTTAAGACCCACTGACAGTCGACACAATTTGGCCTAGGGAGAAAGGGAAAATCTCTTCAATATGCTAATACAGGTAGAAAACATCCCCAAGAAGAGTAATCTTTTGCTGATAGGGATGTTTAGTTTTTTCCTTGAGAAGCATTGATTTTTATTTCATCATCTTTACAAAGTCACAAATGCTATTAGTGATCATAAAAAGATTTTTTCTTTAGAAAAAAAATATTTTTAAAGTGCTGAGTAAGCCAGAGAAAAGCAGAATGTGCAATTTATTGAGATGGGGCAAGGTGTTTTGTTAAGCGCAACTCTCTAGCCTGCAAGAAGGCAGCCTGGGGCAGTGTGGAGCCCAAGCCTCAGGCTGAGAACCAAGTTTGACATTCACTCTGTTGCTTACCAGCTGTGACCCTTGGCCGGTTGCTGAGCTCTCTTTAGCCTCATTTACTTGTGCTGCCAGGTTGCTTTAAAATAGCTTAGTTTTCCATTCACATTACACAGTCGGCAGTGGAAATCTCAGACTAGCCATAGAAAACATTTGGATTTTGCTGCAAACATTGCTGCAAAACGCGGCTGATAACACCTTCCTCACTGGACTGATACGGTAAACATGGGTAGTGTATGTAAAATGCCAGGCACTCCTGGTGATTTTTCCTTTTTCTTTCTTCTCTCTCTCTGCATTACAAGTATGCCCATTGGTAGGATTGTGCCTGGCATGCAGTTAAGTGTTAAAGGAGCTCTTGAAATGTCTATTGTGATTTTTCAAGTTTTGATGCGGACAAACTTTACTTCAAGCCCTAAAAGGTGTTATCTCAACATCTTACTCTAAGATTTTTCTTTCCCTTATTTGGCAGGGAACATGGATGACTTTTGTCTTTCTGGAATAGGAAACCATGCCGGAAACACCGGGAAGTGAAAGGTTGGTGAACATGTTGGATGCTCTCAAATGATCATTAGTCAGCATTTCATGAAGACAAGGAGTGGCCCTTCAGTCTCACCTGCTGCAAGGTGCCGTGCCCGCCCCCGAGTGGGGCTTTCCCACCTGGTCTACTGTGTTTCCCTAAGGCGCAGATGAAGCCTGGAGCCGCGTGCTGTGCACAGCTGAGCAGCATCCCACTGCCAGCAAATGTGCTCCGTGGGAAGGGCTCAACCCTGCTCTGCCCTTGGGACTCTAGACTTCTCCTGTCTGAAACTAAGGGAAGGGGTCTCTCATGTGTCCCTAACACGGTGGCTCATTGTAACCACTCTAAACATTCTAGTCACGTTTTGGGGATGTCTGCTTCTCAAGGCCCCCCCACCCCACAAATCTTTGGGAGGAGTCATTTTCTCTTTCTTCTCGCACCTGGTCTTTGTTTAGTCATGGAAATGCTCACATAGGGTGTTTCTTTTATTCTGAGCATATGATAGGATAAATTAAATAATGGATTTATAGGACATTAATTGACATTGACAGACAGGCAAATATAAAAGCATCCTGAATTTGATACTCCTTGGTAAAGATATTTTTATTAATGCTTTTACATCAGCTGAACATACAGTAAGCGTAGGAAAACTTTATAAATTTCAAGTACAAACAAACTTTATCACTAGTAATGAAGTAAAAGTTAAAAGAGTGTCTGCAGGGTATTTTCAAAGGCCTTAAAAGTTAGGATATTGTTTGATCTTTAAGTTAGGATATTATTGGAAACATAAGATGAAATGGGGAAAGCGCCATAGTGCGCCCTTGATCCTGGCTCCCTGCTGGCTACTGTCACTGAACAATCCTTCCCTATGTGCCAAAGTTCTTGAAAACATATTCTTTACCAGAGGCTTCCATTTCCTCTGCTTCCATTACCTACTACACTTTGGAGTTCATCCTTACACTCCACTGAAGCCACTTCATTGTCACCAGTGACCTTCCAATTATTGAATTCAATAGATATTTAAGAATGCCTCCTTACTGAAGCATCTGTGGCACTGAATCTTGTTACTTTCTTGAATTCTCTTGGCTTCCAGGATCTACTCTTTCCTGGTTCTCTTCCTGCCTTTCTGACCTCCCAAGGGCCTTCATCTACTCTGGGATCCTCTGGAGCTGACGTTGGCAGGGTTCCTTTTCCCTAAGCTGCTCTCCTGGGGCTTCCATTTACTCCCCTGCTGCCTTTGGATGTGATGACTTCTCAGTTGCCACTACAGGCCCTGACTTCCTTCCTTTGAGCCCTAGAAGTGCATTTCTACTTGTCTACACGTGACATGCACTTAGATGTCCCACAAGCATCTTAAAGCAAAGCATCCTAAATGGAACACTGTCATCTACTCTGAGCCCTCCTGTTTTCCCTCTCTTGCCTCAGACCACCATATTCTACCCAATTCTTTGAGCTAGGAACCTCACAATCAGTCTTGCCTTGCCAGTCAACCTTGTTTCTCTTTTCTGATTAGCTGCAAACTACTGGCAAGTCTATCGTTTAAATGTATCTTCTCAACATTCTTCTGCCCAGCTCTATTCCCACTTCCTAAATTCAGATCCATACCACCTCTTGTTTAGACAACTGTGGTTGTAAACTGGTCTTGCCCTATCTATATTTTGCAACTCTCTGATATACCACTCCCTCCATCCCAGCATACTTTTCTTCATCTGCATGACCTAACCAAATAGAGAGCACATCTCATTTTGCACTACTTTCCTGGTCAAAAAAAATCTCCAGGTTGACCTTTGACTTTTGGATGACTTACTAGGTCCTTGAATATTTGTCTTCAAAGTGGGCTCATGCAGGGCCATTCTCTGATATGTGTCCTACTCTCCATTCCTGAGTAAGCTGTGTTCCTTCACATCTCTCAGCTTCCTACATTCTTGCTTCCTTGTCCTCCAACCGTGACAGCTACTCATCTTTCACACCCCAGCTCAACAGTAATGTCTGATGCTTTCATGGATCAGAGAGATTTGGATGCTCTTTTTTTGCTACCAGAGCAAAGTGGCAATAAAGACTGTGGCTATGGAAATGCCCTCTGGATTTGGACACAACTGAGTTCTCATCTTGGCTCTATCACTTCACAACTAGGAGCCATTAGACAGGACACCCAATCTCCTTAAACCTGTAAAATGTTGGCAATAACAACACTTTCAGTATTTTCATAAATACTGGATGAGATAATGAATATAGAACACTTGGCATGATAACTGGAATATGTAGTAAACACTCAACAAATGATTGTTGAATGAGATAATGAATATAAAAACACTTGGTATGATAATTGGAATACCATAGTAAGCATCCAACAGATGATATCTATCATTTAATTTTCATGGCATATAATCTTTCAACAAAACAACTATACTACATTTCTGGTTTATTATAGTTATTTCTTCTTTCTTCTGCCTTTCCCAAAGGCATGTGAGCTACTTTACAGTTATGTTTTAGGAACTATTCCCTCTGAACACATAGTGGCTGGCACACTGTAGAGAACCAATGAATTTTTAATGAATGAGTAGAAGAACAAATGAAGGTAATATCAAGAATAACAAGTTTTTGTTCCTCAATATTTACCTTGCCCAGAAATCTCATACTACTTACTGAACAATGTGATATTAGTCCTTAATATATTTTTGTGAAGCAAGCAGATGATAGGCTCATTTCTAATTTGATAATATGTGTGGATGAAGGGAAAAAGGAAATTAAATAACAACTTCAGTTTCACACAGTGGACCAGTAGATTTAGGCATAGAACTAAGGTTCTCTAACTCTCTTGAACCTGTGTCACTGTCGTGTTCTCTCTTTGGGGTTCAGCCTACATGATGGGTCATTTGTGTATCCCAAAGCTACTTCTAGGTTTCATTCATTATAAGTAGAGTATAAATATACCTGGTGTTGTGACTGAATTGTGCACCCCTCAAAATTCATATGTTGAAGCTCTAACCTCCGATGTGATGATATTTGTATACAGGGCCTTTACAGAGGCAATTAAGGTTAAATGAGATCATAAGGATGGAGCTCTAATCCCATAAGACTGGTGTCCTTACAGGAAAAGGAAGAAACTCTAGAATTCTCACTCTGCACACAGGGAAAAGGCCACGTGAAAATACAAGAAGAGACCACTACTTGGAAGCCGAGGAGAGCGGTCTGGCCAGAAACCAACCCTGCTGCACCCTGAATCTTGGACTTCCAGCTTCCACACCTTTGAGAAAATAAATTTCTATTGTTTAAGTCACCCAGTCTATAGTATTTTGTTATGAAAGTGAGAGTGATGAATGTACTTGGTTATAATTTTTGCTATAATGATACAAATATATAAATTGATATTGTTGACTAAGGGCTTACTGCGTTGCCAAACACTAACACTAGGCCAAGTCATTAATACGCATTAGCTCTTTAAATCCTCTTGACAAATTTGAGAAGCAGGTACTATTATTATCACCATTTCACAAATGAGGAAACAAAATCAGAATAATCAGAATAATCAAAAAAAATCAGAATAATTAAGCAACATGCCCAAAGGTACAGACAACAAGAAGTCTCAGATATGGAACTCAAGCTGTCTGTCTTCAGAGTCTATTATTCAACCAACATGCCATGCAGTATCTGACATGAGCAAGACTAGTGATTAGTGGTTAATAAAAATAATAATAATTAAAGTGGAAAAATCATTAAAAATACATAATTTAAAATGGCATTTTAATGTAAATTGCATAAGTAAACATTCATTTGCCAATATTTTACCTGGGGGAGGGAGAGGAGGCAAGGCAACCCTCGTTTCTTTGATATGGACTACTGCAATTCTGCATTATCCCCTTCCGTGAACCATACTCAGAAACGCAGCACTGATAGTCTCCAGGTTTAGTTCTTCAGTGTGGAATGGATCCTAAAGATGCTCGCTAAACACTCTGTGAAGATCTGTTTGGATCTTTTTACATTCCTCCCCTCCTCCTTTTTTTTTTTTTTAATTTTTATTAAGGTATGATTGATATACACTCTTATGAAGGTTTCACATGAAAAAACAATGTGGTTATTACATTTACCCATATTATCATGTGCCCCCCCATACGCCAATGCAGTCACTGTCCATCAGTGTAGTAAGATGCCATAGATTCACTGTTTCGTTCTCTGTGCTACACTGTTTTCCCTGTGACTCTCCACATCATGTGTACTAAACACAATACCCCTCAATCCCCTTCTCCCTTCCTCCTGACGTGCCCTCCGACACCCCTCCCCTTTGGTAACCATTAGTCCCTTGGAGTCTGTCAGTCTGCTCTATTTTGTTCCTTTAGTTTTGCTTCATTGTTATACTCCACAAATGAGGGAAATCATTTGGCCCTTGTCTTTCTCTGCCTGGATTATTTCACTGAGCATAATATCCTCTAGCTCCATCCATGTTGTTGCAAATGGTAGAATTTGTTTCTTTCTTATGGCTGAATACTATTCCATTTTGTATATGTACCACCTCTTCTTTACCCATTCATCTACTGATGGACACTTAGGTTGCTTCCATATCTTGGCTATTATAAATTGTGCTGCAATAAACATAGGGGTGCATATGTCTTTTTGAATCTGAGAAGTTGTATTCTTTGGATAAATTCCAAGGAGTGGGATTACCAGATCAAATGGTATTTCTATTTTTAGTTTTTTGAGGAACCTCCATATTGCTTTCCACAATGGTTGAACTAGCTTACATTCCCACCAGCAGTGTAGGAGGGTTCCCCTTTCTCCACATCCTAGCCAGCATTTGTTGCTCTTAGTCTTTTTGATGCTGGCCATCCTTAGTGGTGTGAGGTGATATCTCATTCTGGTTGTTCTTTTTTTACCATTTTTTAAATTGATATCATTAATGTACAATTACTTGAACAACATTATGGTTACTAGACTCCCTCCATTATCAAGTCCTCCCCATATACACCATTACAATCACTGCCTATCAGCGTAGTAAGATGCTATAGAATCATTACTTGTCTTCTCTGTATATACTGCCTTTCCCATGTACCCACACCTACATTATGTGTGTTAATCATAATGCCCCATTTTGCCCCTTATCCCTCCCTTCCAACCCACCCTCCCCAGTCCTTTCCCCTTGGTAACTGTTAGTCCATTCTTGGGTTCTGTGAGTCTGCTGCTGTTTTGTTCCTCCATTTTTTTCTTTGTTCTTATACTCCACAGATAAGTGAAATCATTTGATACTTGTCTTTCTCTGCCTGGCTTATTTCACTGAGCATAATACCATCTGGTTCCATCCATGTTGTTGCAACAGGTAGGATTTGTTTTCTTCTTATGGCTGAATAATATTCCATTGTGTATATGTACCACATCTTCTTTATCCTGTCATCTACTGATGGACACTTAGGTTGCTTCCATTTCTTGGCTATTGTAAATAGCACTGTGATAAACATAGGGGTGCTTATGTCTTTTTCAAACTGGGCTCTTACATTCTTAGGGTAAATTTCTAGGAGTGGAATTCCTGGGTCAAATGGTATTTCTATTTTGAGCTTTTTGAGGAACCTCCATACTGCTTTCCACAGTGGTTGAACTAATTTACATTCCCACCAGCAGTGTAGGAGGGTTCCCCTTTCTCCACAACCTCTCCAAAATTTGTTGTTGTTTGTCTTTTGGATGGTGGCCATCCTAACTGGTGTGAGGTGATATATCATTGTGGTTTTAATTTGCATTTCTCTGATGATTAGTGATGTGGAACATCTTTTCATGTGCCTGTTGGTCATCTTAATTTCTTCTTTGGAGAAGTGTCTGTTCAGCTCCTCTGTCCATTTTTTAATTGGATTATTTGCTTTTTGTTTGTTGAGGTGCATGAGCTCTTTATGTAATTTGGATGTCAACCCCTTATCAGATATTTCATTTATGAATATATTCTCCCATACTGTAGGATGTGTTAGGTATCCTTTGCTGTACAGAAGCTTTTTAGTTTGATATAGCCCCACTTGTTCATTTTTGTTGTTTTTGTTTCCCTTGCCCAGGGACATATGTTCATGAAAAAGTTGCTCATGTTTATGTCCAAGAGATTTTTGCTTATATTTTTTTCTAAGAGTTTTATGGTTTCATGACTTACATTCAAGTCTTTGATCCATTTGGAGTTTACTTTTGTGTATGGGGTTAGATAATAATCCAGTTTCATTCTCTTACATGCAGCTGTCCAGTTTTGCCAACACTAGCTGTTGAAGAGGCTGTCATTTCCCCATTGTATATCCATGGCTCCTTTATTGTATATTAATTGACCATATATGCTTGAGTTTATATCTGGACTGTCTATTCTGTTCCACAGGTCTATGGGTCTATTCTTGTGCCAGTACCAAATTGTCTTGATTACTGTGGCTTTGTAGTAGAGCTTGAAGTCAGGGAGCGTAATTCCGCCTGCTCTATTCTTCCTTCTCAGATTTGCTTTGGCTATTTGGAGTCTTTTGTCATTCCATATGAATTTTAGAACTATTTGCTCTAGTTCACTGAAGGATGCTGTAGGTATATTGATAAGGATTGCTTTGAATCTGTAGATTGCTTTAGGCAGGATGGCCATTTTGACAATATTAATTCTTCCTAGCCAAGAGCATGGGATGAATTTCCATTTATTAGTGTCCTCTTTAATTTCTCTTAATAGTATTTTGTAGTTTTCTGGGGATAGGCCTTTCACTTCCTTCCTTAGGTTTATTACTTTTTGATGCAATTGTGAATGGACATGTTTTCCTGATTTCTCTCTCTGCTAGTTCATTGTTAGTCTATAGGAATGCCACAGATTTCTGTGTATTAATTTTGTATCCTGCAACTTTGCTGAATTCAGATATTAGATCTAGTAGTTTTGGAGTGGATTCTTTAGTTTTTTTATGTACAATATCA
Organism: Manis pentadactyla; assembly: GCF_030020395.1. Classification (NCBI taxonomy): domain Eukaryota; kingdom Metazoa; phylum Chordata; class Mammalia; order Pholidota; family Manidae; genus Manis; species Manis pentadactyla. Next base: position 64,567,971 of record NC_080021.1, read on the forward strand.
TGTCATCTGCAAACAGGGACAATTTAATTTCTTCCTTGCCAGTCTGGATGCCTTTTTTTTTGTGTTGTCTGATTGCCATAGCTAGGACCTCCAGTACTATGTTAAATAGAAGTGGGGAGAGTGGGCATCCTTGTCTTGTTCCAGATCTTAAAGGAAAGGCTTTCAGCTTCTCACTGTTAAGTATAATGTTGGCTGTGGGTTTGTCATATATGGCCTTTATTACGTTGGGGTACTTCCCCTCTATACCCATTTTGTTGAGAGTTTTTATCATGAATGAATGTTGAATTTTGTCAAATGCTTTGTCAGCATCTATGGAGATGATCATGTGGTTTTTGTCCTTCTTTTTGTTGATATGGTGGATGATGTTGATGGATTTTTGAATGTTGTACCATCCTTGCATCCCTGTAATAAATCCCACTTTATCATGATGGATGATCTTTTTTATGTATTTTTGAATTCAGTTTGCTAATATTTTGTTGAGTATTTTTGCACCTGTGTTCATCAAGGATATTGGTCTGTAATTTTCTTTTTTTGTGGTGTCTTTGCCTAGTTGTGGTATTAGAGAGATGCTGGCTTCATCAAATGAGTCTGGAAGTATTCCCTCCTCTTCTATTTTTTGGAAAAATTTAAGGAGAATGGGATGGGTATTAGGTCTTTACTAAATGTTTGACAAAATTCAGCGGTGAAGCCATCTGGTCCAGGTGTTTTTTTCTTAGGTAGTTTTTTGATTACCAGTTCAATTTTGTTGCTGGTAATTGGTCTGTTCAGATTTTCTGTTTCTTCCTGGGTCAGCCTTGGAAGGTTGTATTTTTCTAGAAAGTTGTCCATTTCTTCTAGGTTATCCAGTTTGTTAGCATATAATTTTTTCATAGTATTCTCTAATAATTCTTTGTATTTCTGTGGTGTCTGTAGTGATTTTTCCATTCTCATTTCTGATTCTGTTTATGTGTGTAGACTCTCTTTTTTTTCTTTATAAGTTTGGCTAGTAGTTTATTTGTTTTGTTTATTTTCTCAAAGAACCAGCTCTTGCTTTCATTGATTCTTTCTATTGTTTTATTCTTCTTGGTTTTATTTATTTTTGCTCTAATCTTTATTATGTCCCTCCTTCTACTGACTTTGGGCCTCATTTGTTCTTCTGTTTCTAGTTTCATTAATTGTGAGTTCAGACTGCCTTTATGGGATTATTCTCCTTTCCTGAGGTAGGCCTGTATTGCAATATACTTTCCTCTTAGCACGGCCTTCACTGCGTCCCACAGATTTTTGCGGTGTTGAATTATTGTTGTCATTTGTTTCCATATATTGCTTGATCTCTGTTTTTATCTGGTCTTTGATCCTTTGGCTATTTAGGAGCATGTTGTGAAGCCTCCATGTGTTTGTGGGATTTTTCATTTTCTTTGCATAATTTATTTCTAGTTTCATACTTTTGTGGTCTGAGAAACTGGTTGGTACAATTTCTATCTTTTTGAATTTAGTGAGGCTCTTTTTGTGCCCTACTATATGATCTATTCTTGAGAATGTTCAATGTGCACTTGAGAAGAATGTGTACCCTGCTGTTTTTGGGTGTAGAGTTCTGCAGATGTCTGTTAGGTCCATGTGTTCTAATGTATTGTTCAGTGCCTCTGTGTCCTTACTTGTTTTCTGTCTGCTTGATCTGCCCTTCAAAGTGAGTTGAGTGTTAAAGTCTCCTAGAATGAATGCATTGCATTCTACTTCCCCTTTTAATTCAGTTAGTATTTGTTTCACATATGTAGGTGCTTCTGTGTTGGGAGCATAGATATTTATAATGGTTATATTATCTTATTGGATTGACCCCTTTATCATTATGTAATGTCCTTCTTTGTCTGTTGTGACTTTCTTTGTTTTGAAGTCTATTTTGCCTGATCCAAGTACTGCAACTCCTGCTTTTTTCTATTAGTTGCATGAAATATCTTTTTCCATCCCTTGACTTTTAGTCTGTGTATGTCTTTGTGTTTAAAGTGAGTCTCTTGTAGGCAGCATATAGATGGGTCTTGTTTTTTTAACCATTCAGTGACTCTATGTCTTTTGATTGGTGCATTCAGTTCATTTATACTTAGGGTGAGTATCGATAGGTCTGTACTTATTGCCATTGCAGACTTTAGATTTGTGGTTACCAAAGGTTCAAGGTTAACTTCCTTATTATCTAAGAGTCTAACTTAACTCACTTAATATGCTTTTACAAACACAATCTAAAGGTTCTTTTCTTTTTCTCCTTCTTTTCCTTCCTCCTTCATTCTTTATATATTAGGTTTCATATTCTGTACTCTTTGTCTATCCCTTGATTGACTTTGGGGATAGTTAATTTAATTTTGCATTTGCTCAGTAATTAGCTGTTCTACTTTCTTTGCTGTGGTTTTATTACCTCTGGTGACAGCTATTAAACCTTAGGAACTCTTCCATCTATAGCAGTCCCTCCAAAATAGACTGTAGAGATGGATTGTGGGAGGTAAATTCTCTCAGCTTTTGCTTATCTGGATATTGTTTAATCCCTCATTCAAATTTAATGATAATCTTGCCAGATAAAGTAATCTTGGTTCCAGACCCTTCTGCTTCATTGCATTAAATACATCATGCCACTCCCTTCTGGTCTGTAAGATTTCTGCTGAGAAGTCTGATGTTAGCCTGATGGGCTTTCTTTTGTATGTATGTGATCTTATTTCTCTCTCTGGGTGCTTTTAATAGACTTTCCTTATTCGTGATCATTGCCATTTTAATTACTATATGTCTTGGTACTGTCTTCCTTGGGTCCCTTGTGTTGGGAGATCTGTGCACATCCATGGCCTGAGAGACTATCTCCCTCCCCAGATTGGGGAAGTTTTCAGCAATTAGCTCCTCAAAGACACTTTCTTTCCCTTTCTCTCTCTCTCTCTCTTCTTCTTCGAGTACCCCTATAATGTGAACATTGTTCTGTTTGGATTGGTCACACAGTTCTCTCAACATTTTTTCATTCTTAGAGATCCTTTTATCTCTCTGTGCCTCAGCTTCTTTGTATTCCTCTTCTCTAGTTTCTGTTTCATTCATCATCTCCTCCACCATATCCAATCTGCTTTTAATTCCCTCCATTTTGCTCTTCAATGATTGGGTCTCCAACTGGAATTAATTCCTGAGTTCTTGAATATCTTTCCTTACCTCCATTTGCATGTTAATGATTTTTCTCTTTAACTCCCTTTCAGGAAGAGTCATGAGGTCCATGTCATCTTTCTCAGAAGTTATATTAATTTTACTCTGAACCAGGTTCCTTTGGCATTTCATATTTGTATATAGTGCCCTCTAGTGTCCAGAAGCTCTACTCTCTGGAGCTGTTCAGGCCCTGAAGCAATGTCGGGGGTCGTGGGGGAGAGGTATTGGTGCTTGGGGGGAGGAATGAACAGTTTCCTGTTTCCTGGCCACTATTCCTGTCTCCACTGCCTGAACCAGTAGGACGAGCACGCAGGCATAAGACTTTATGCCCTGCATTTGCAGCTGGTGTAGACAGATCTTCCCTCTGGCTGGCCTAACGCCAGGTTAGGGTTTGCCAGTTTGCGAGCCAGGTGGGGCTGGTCGGGATAAAGGCGCAGTAGGTTGCCTATCACGGAGGGGGTCCCTGGAGCTGTGTAGCCAGCCAGGGAGCTGGAGCACCTGAAGATCATGAAAGCTCCCAACCTGCTGGGCAGAGTGCACCTAGACAATTTTGTCTACCTGTCCTTTCTCCTAAGCAGTAAGCTCTGTGCAATCTTGCCCCTTTAGCAGCCCTCTTGCAAAGGGCTTTCTTGTTCGGAAGTCTCTCAGACTGCTCGCCTTTCTTTTTTCCCAGAGCGGCCAGATACGGATCCCTCCTTTCCACAAGGGGCTGAATCTCAGTCTCTCCAGGAATTCTGCCTGTCCTAGCTTTCCAATCTCCTAATCACACGAGTATCATGAAAGCACCATGAAATGTAGGTTTGTGCTCCCAGAACAGATCTCTGGAGGTAGGTATTCAGCAGTCCCAGGCCTCCACTCCCTCCCCACTCTGTTTCTCTTCCTCCTGCTGGTGAGGTGAGGTAGGGGAAGGGCTTGGGTCCTGCTGGGCCACGGCTTTGGTATGTTACCCTGCTCTGTGAGGTCTGCTCTTTTCTCCAGGTGTATGCAGTCTGGCACAGTCCTCTTTCCTGTTGTTCTTTTAGGATTAGTTGTATTAATTATATTTTCTTATTATATGTGGTTTTAGGAGGAAGCCTCTATCTCACCTCTTATGCTACCATCTTTCCTCTCCTCCATCTTTTAAGGTTGTCATTTCCATACCTAATTCAAAATGATGTTTTTACAGCCACACGCCTTTATTGAATCTCTAAAACACTAATTTTAGTTTTCATAAAAGCAATGGCTCATTTTTCTTGTACTTTTTTTTCACTGATCTATATAGTATTGAACTAAGCTGCGTAAGTACAATCATCACAACTGGCATAAGTAGGTTGGGAAGCAAGTACAACAGATTTTTAGTAACCAAACACTGGATTTGAAGGGAGGAGAAGGTGAGCTTAGCTCTGAGTGGTCAGTACACTCAGGATCAATCAATGTATGTTAGAAGGGAATGGAGAGCCTTAGTTAGTCTTGGTTAGCCTACTTGGTTGAATGGAGTAGATTAAGAGAGATTTTGCTGTTGTGTGATGCACCTTCCCACCACCACTGGTATTTGGAAAATCGTATCACATTCATTTAAATTTCATATTTTAAGTTTTAATCTCAGCATTCTCATGGAGTGAGTTAATGTTCTTGGGCAAAGTACTTACCATTATTTACTCCATGGGTCAATGGAAAATTTTCTAACTATGGTTAGAGGCAAAAATAATGGTGCCTCATAATGGGAAGGGATCAGTACACAACTATAAGAAGCAACCAGAGTAATCTCTAGGTATGTTATAAAGTGCAAAGAGCAAAGCAGGGAAAAGTGTATGTAACATGCTACCATTTATCTAAGAGGGATTATGAATGCTCATTTTTTGTTTAAATTTTAAGTGGAAGAATAAACCTCAAAATTTAAAAGGAAAAAACAGACAAAAAAATGGGACAGGGTCCTTTATAGTTAGCAAATGATTACTGTGGAAAGTACTAGCATGTAGCAATGAAATATTAGCTTTATATATTGATTCACTATCATTTTCATTTCTGAATTTATATAAAACACTATGTCCCTGAACCTTTGGAGAGGTGCTCAGAATGAAAGGAAAATGGGAAATGAGATGGCTGTTCTTCTTTAAGATCTCTTTTTCAAATGATTGAGTATTATTCTCTCCCGTTTTTATGCCAGTTACTTAAAGAATGTTTCATTTTTATGACAGACATAATCAGTTTAAGGTTTTCAGAATTAAGCAAATTTAGGCTCTCAGAAGATATCCTCCAGCTATCCTGACCCCGAAGAAGCCAAACTGAATGGTCTGGTTTCATGAAACAATCTGCCCAGTGAATCCAATAGAGGAAGTATGGAACACTCAGTGGTAATGCATGGCCTCAGAGCTGAGCCACAGCTGAATTTATCTAATTGTATGGCAAGAGGAGATATGACCCATAGAAAATCCTGCAGTTCCAGAAAAATCTCATGTTGCTCCCTGTGTTGCCTTACACAAAGCCTTAAAATTGTTGTTTGAATAAACTACACAGGCAAGGGGGAATAAAGTTCTTGATGTATATAAAGAATAAGGTGTTGGGTAGATCCTAAAACATGGGTATTCTTCCTCAGTCTCAAACTCACTGAGAACCTTTGATAAGCCATATACTACTCACTCAGAGACTGTGGGTAATAACAACTTAGTCATAATACACTTTAAGAATTATAGGGATTTATGAGCAAAATGAGGGTTTTTTATTTAACTCTGAAAAATCTAACTAAATAATTATTAGTAATGGAATGTGTATATGTGTATATATATTATATATATAATATATATATAAATGGTTTCCATCTATATAACACAAAATGTATTTTGGCAAATGTCATGTTCTGTGTATCATTAGAGATGAGTGCATGTATTTTAAGTAATAAAGTTATATGGAATTACACTACAATATTATTTTTGTGGTAGTAAAAGCTGGCCTGAAGATCTAGCATAATTTATGATTTTGCAAACAGATAAACAATGGGCATACTAACTGTGAAGATATAAGTAAAGCCATCTTGCCTTTTTCTGTTTTCAGGTTTGTTTTTCCCCTTCACATTGAATTATGCACAACTTAATTTTTGCAGAAAACTAGTGACCTTTTTGTGTCTGCAAGTCAAATTTCAATATGGAGATACATATGAATTTAAAAATAGAATTGCCCTTTTCAGTATGCTGGCTATGGGGAAAGGTTTCATTAAATACAAACCCCATGTTGTGTCTTATTGGGCACCCTAAAGCAATGGCTGACACCCTAAAGCCATGAATCATGTATCTTCCACATTAAGTTCCAGAAGCTGTTGAAATCATTGCCAAAGGAAAACATGTATATGGAGACAAAGTTACTTGCCTGAGAAGACCATATACCAGAAATTTTGGAAATACACCAACAAAACATGACTTACTGTTTATGGCAGAATCAATAATCACATAACACAGAATGTTAGAAAAATACCTGATTAAATGGTATCATTTTCCCTTAGGGCAAAAAACTTTGAATTAAGGAACACAGTTACAGCTGAGCCATTTTTCTCTCTGGTTTTATCTGAATTATTAACTGGATTAGTGTTATTTTCTTCCCTGAGAAGGGAGAAAGAGGAGCAAGCAGATTTTATTATTTCCTTAGTGCCTCTCATCACCTCCCAGGATGGACTTGATAGTCTTATGGAAATGCAAGAAATGACTAACACAAATTTAGGCAGTTTTCAATTATTCAGGAGTTCATTATTCAGCATGTGGGCTGTTTATAATTCCTTTTATTTCTCCCTTGCTCCTACATATTTTTGTTAGGAAGAGACATGTAAGGAAGCTAAACTCATATCAATATAGTCCCTTATTGGTTAGCAGCTTTGAGCAATTGTTTGGCATAATTAATTTCTACAATGAGGTTTAGGGATTATCTGTGGATTTAAATTATCCCTAGGGAATGATAACTCAGATTATTTTAAAATTAGCAGTAAGCCATATTCCCCTTATGTTGAAAATAGTTTAAACTGAATGACAGTAGATTATAAAGATTTTTTTTTTTTAACTCTGAAGGCTAAGATATCACTGGTTTCTATCTGTAGAATACACAGTATTTTGACAATATAATCAATCATATCAGAAGTTTAATGCCCCGGTCTCCATTAGCAAACTTGAAATATGCCTGCGCTATGTGGCACACTCTAGCCTGAGAAAGTTAAGGTAAATTAAGTGGCCCCTTTTCAGGTCCCTTTCCTGTAGGAGATCCCAGTCTTCTGGAAGAGCCCAGCAGTCAAATCAATAATAATAAAGCAATGTGTGAAAAACAATGGCAGAGACTATGGGCGCAGACTAGATTGTTAAGAATTGGTTCCCTAACCCAGCCTGAGGAGGGGAGGGAAGGCTTCCTAAATGGCAGGCACCTCAACTGGTTTTAAAGGATGCTAAAGCTTATGCAGAAGATAGACAACCTTCCAGAGAAAGGATAGAATATGAGCAAGGTCATGTAATTAGAAATACTATGGCTTACTCCTAGAATATTGTTTCTATTCACAGTGTGACAGGAAGCAAGTTTTATAAAAAACTTGGATCATATTTATTATTTGGCCAAATTACTATGTGCACAGTTTACAGCAGTGAAGGAGAGGAACGTCCCTGCATTTAAGAGCTTACATCTAATGGCAGCAGATGTGTAACTTAGTGACAGATCCTCTGAAGAAAAAAAAAGTTTAATGGGACAGAGAGTCGGGGGATGTGGGAAGGGCAGGCACCTTAGACAGTGAATCAGCAAGAGTCTCTTTGAGGACGTGACATTGAACCTGAAGACCCAGAGATTTCCTTGGATTATGTTGAAGGAGATTTTTAAGCAGAAGCACCAGCAATTGCTAAAGCTCTGAGGTAGGAATCCACCTGGACACTCAAGGATCTGAGAGATGAGTGGTTTTTCTGAAGAGCCGTGAGAGGAGGTGAGAATGGTGGGAAAGAAGTTTCAGAAGGAGCCCAAAGTCAGCCAGGGAGCCCAGGGTAGAGGCTGGATTTCACAGGAAGCCTCTGAGGAGGAGAGTGACGCAATCTCGTTTATGCTCTAAAATGATCACAAGTGCTACTATGTAGGGGATAAATTAAGTGGGTGAGGTGGAAAGTAGAAGTTGGTGCCCCTTGTAGGAGGCTAGAAATGATGGTGGCTTGAATATATTGAAAGGCGGAGACAAATGGATCCCTATCAGATGTCAGTAAAGTTCTTGGAACTATCCCGCAGAGGAGTTCTCTAAGACACAGTCACGTCAGACCTTCTATATAGGTACAAGAATCATAGCAGATGATGTTGCAGAAAGTAAACTTTAAAGTTTCTTATAACTCTAGCTCTGAATTCATCACCATTCTTATGCACAGTAAAAGTATTTTCTCTCTTATGTTACAAGAACAATTGTTGAAGGTTTCTTAAACTAAAACTTGTAGTAAAATCAAATGGACAACAGAAAAACAAACAAAGGCCCAGGAGAGAAGAACTCAAATTGATAGCTAATAACTCTCTTTAAACATTCTGCCAAGGTCAACAAATTTTTCAATATGAAATTGAACTTCAACTTGAACTTCACTTCCAGCCAGCAAGACAAATAATGGAAAAATTACTTGAGTTAAGTGGGTCTTACTCAACAATTATCCAGAAAAAGTGGATGGGAAGAGCCACTTAGGATGGATAACTGGGAAGGATGGCCATCTCATGCAGCAATGGGTCCTAACACAGCACCCTAGATTTGGGGTGTTCTCAGAGGTTTGAATAGACAAAATGAGACAAGGAGTTCCTTGCATGCTGTTACCATCTTCAATCAATTCTAAATAATTAAATGGATTGCCTGGAATTCTTAGTAAGACATATGAGGAGTAGATACTTGGGAATAAGTGCAATAAAAAACTTCTTGACATCTTAATGCCAACATGTTGTTTGCAAGGGGTGGACTTTTCTAATGTGAGAGTGTTAATCAGTAGAAAACCTTAGTCTGAAGGGGAAAAAAAGAATTTTTTAATGATTTGAGATTTATATAATTAATTCAAACACTGAAATGCACTTAAAATATGGTTCCAATTTGGGACACTCTTTGGTCTTGAATGCTTTAAATCTGTATATCTCTTTCTATTTGAGAATATTAACATTTTTCAGTCACTAAATGATATTTGCAGTCATTTTATAGAAGAAATGGAAGAGGAGTAATAATAAAAATTGAAGTGGGGAGCTTATATTAATCCTGTAATTTAAAATGAATGATTTCAATATGGAGACCTTGCAGATACTTTGGTCTTTGTTAAACTGGCCTCAGATTTTCAATTCCCTCAGGCAGTCAGAAATCATAGGACAAAGTAAAAGTGTCTGTGCTGAGTGGGGAATGCAAAGTATTTGGCTCCTCACTCTGAGTTTGAACCACTAGACTCCACTTATAGCTTTAAACATTATTAAATAACATCTCAGGCATAGAGGCTTTGATTTATAGTGAAATGGCAGCTTTATGGCCCAGCTTTGTCCATAGCAACTACTGAGAATAAATGGGCAGATCCACCCTCTCACAAAAGTATTGTGCATAATAATAATTGGAAGAAGGATGCTAGATAAATCTCAATAACATTCTCAAACTAAACATATAATCCTGCAAAGAAGTAGAGGATATTGAAGCACCAGGTCAGTAGGAAGGAGCAGATCATCTTTATAAAGCTCTCACATATTCAGTTTTATACTGAGCTGAGAAGAATATTCAGCTTGACGTACCCCTCTGTATCACTCAATCATCGCTGTTTATATGTCCTTATTTGGCACCTTTTCTTCATTTTTCTGAAATTTTATATCCTGAAATTGTCAGGCTGCTTTAAAAAAAGGGGCTTTACAGCCGCACTAGCTTTTCAAAGAGTCATACAATTCCAACTGAGGACTTTCAAATCAAATCTATGGACTGAATTCTGGAAAAGAGTAAATGAAAATGAATAGGAGCAGAATGCGAGCACCATTCAAATGTGTTTGAAAACCTTTTCATGTCCTCACTGGGGAGCTGAAGCAGCAGGCAGTTTGTAGCTGGCTGGAGAGACCACTGCCAGGAATGCACACAGCTTAATTAAGCCCAAAGGAAAGATGTCGGCTTACCTGGCCACTGAGCCGGAGAAACAGGGACATTCTGTGTTGAAGCTGTCCTGAGTGTAAACCTGTGCGGTTATTTTATCCTTTGATCCCATGGTCAGCACTAGGGGGAGCTGAACAGGGTCTCTTTCAAAGAGACACTTGCTTTCCTTTCACGGAGGCAAAATGTCTTCTACCAGGACGACAGAATGGAGATGTGATGAAAACGCTTCATTATCCTTTGCTTTGCAGGCTGAGGATGAAGCCCACCTTTCTCGCCCTGAGCCTCTTATGCCAAAGTGTTTATGGGGTTCTACTCGGAAAGCAAGAGCTAAGCTGTGACTGAGCTGCAAGCCTGGCAGGTGTTGGACACCTTCCAGCAGGTTGTGTTCTTGCTGACTGGGGCAAAAGGAACCCCCACAGGGCCCAGCAATCCATCTACTACCACGGCGGCCAAGTGCTGCCTGGTGTCTTACCATCACTTGCTCTGCAGGTAGCGCTGGCAGCTATGTTTAAAGGGAATGTCAGCCAGACCCTACACTTGCCTTCCAAGTGACCCAGGAGGAAATCAGGCTACAAAGTTGGGTTGGGATTAGAGTACATTGCTTTGTTATTATGAACTTTCATGAATCTGAATGATTCCTAGAGAAAGGAGAGGTCAAATCTAACCACGATTTACTATGCCCCAAACAGAGATGTGCATTCTTACCCTCCTTCAGGTGAGGTGAGTTAACACAGCTAAACCTCAAGGACTGGTAGGAAGCCAAAGACCAATGGAAATTAGTTTCCCTTCACAAATCTTCATTTTCCAGGGCAGTAAAAACAATAATACCTCTGTGTGAAAACTCATTCTTTGTTTCCATAATTAGAAAACTAAGCTGTGTAACTGTTGGGTAGAAAGGAAAGAGTATTAATTATAAATACCACACAGCAAATGATGGTAGAGTTATCATATGGCCCACCCACAAGAGCTATTAACTCTCCCAGATGCTATTTTAGACAATTCATTTTTAGTCTAATGTTAGTTTATAAGTACAAAGCATGGGAACAGCAGCACTTCTGCTATCCTGCGCTAAAGAAAAAGAGTGGGGAAAAAAAGGCTGACTTTATTTCAGATGTCTGGAATAACAAGGTTTTTAGTACAGGGGAAGACTTCAAATGGAAGTTCAGCATTGGAGTTTTCTGGGAAGAAGTAACAAATTACATGTTCAGTAACAAATCAGTGGATATGTAAATTCCCATAAGATTAAACCAACCATTTTGAAGAGTTGTATATATAATTTTTTTGTCTTAAAATCAGCAGAACATCATGTATTACTATTTCCTTTTATCTGCTCTGAACACTGAACCTGAGTGTAAAAATTAAATCAGATATTTTAAGCATGCACGCACACACACACATACACAAACTATTTTAAAGAGTATTTCTAATAATAGGACCATAGAGAACATTCATCACTTTTTTTGAAATCTGGGACTCTGGGAATTCTTGAAAAAAATATGGTGGCAACAATTAACTGAGCAATATTTTTCATAACACCAATTTTATAAACCAAGAACTGGAAGCAACTAAATGTGAGTGACTTTTCTAAGAAGACACATGATATGCTGGGCCCTTGACTTCCTGCCCTAGGGGTTGCCTCGGGTGACACAGGCTTCTGAGTCACTACAGTTCAATCCTCTATAATGTCCATCATCTCCAATCACAAAGATGGTCAAGAAATTTTCAGCTTTCCATGCTCCCTCCCAAACCATGCCTCTCAAATCTAAGAGTCTTATCTTCTCATTTGCTAAGTGCCACCTTAAACTGGCTCATAAAACTACTTAGTAGCACTTAGCAAATATGCAAGGCTAAAATAATAAAAAATACAATATTGCTCAGCAATCTCTTGAGTTTTTTGTTTATGCAGCACTAACATTTTGCCTCTAGGCACGTGATTGATTCATTGGTGTAACAGTGTACTACAAAGAGAGGAAGACCAAAGATGCTACTTTAATCAACTAACATGAGAATTCTTTAATATATGGTGTAATGTAGATTTAATTAAGTAAGGGAATTTATCTGTTTGTTTTAAGATGATTTCTACATTTCCTGTGAGTTTCTGGATTCTATTCCATGTAAGTCACACACAGCATTGATCAAAGAACAACAAATCATGGAGTCATAGAATGTTAAAACTGAAAGGAACTCAAGTCATTCAACCTTCTCATTTCCTAGTTTTGGATATGGAGTTTAGGTCGAAGGTTGCTTGGCAGGGGGCAAGGTCTCCTTCCTCCACTGCGCTTTGCACTGCAGGTCTTTAACCTGCTGCCATGATCTAGAGCTTATTTATTACAGAACCTGGATTAATGCATGTTGATCTCTGAACTGTATGTCACCAAGATAACTTCTGTACTCTTTACTTGGCCATGTTGGATTCACCTCCCTCTGGCCCAGCCTCCAAATCCCCACCCCACAGATGTTTGTAAAGGATACTGTTTAGCAGTAAGCATAGCAACATAAATAAGCTGTTGTGAAAGAGGAGTCCTACATTGAAAAAGCCAAAAATACTCACCAGTAGAGCTGATAACATCCTCCTGAGATCCCAATGCCCACACAAACCAAACATATGTAAATAAGGACACGAGGATGAATAAAGAGCAATGTGTTTTTGAACACACAGGAAATAATTAAATGGTTTTTCAAGAAGGACAACAGCCTGTGATTTTGTAGTCTAAAAACATGGCCTACCTGGCTGTTCCCACCTATAGGTCATGTTTTAAAAGCTTATTCATACAGCCACTGAATTTTTGTCCCCCCCATTTATTAATAAAAGGCTGGGGTGAGAGAGAGAGACAAAGGGCTTTTCTGCTTTTGCTCCAAAGCTGAGGGGCGTTGCCACTGGATTGTTTACTGTGAGTCACAAGCAGTCACGCATCTGTGTTTTTTAAATACCTATTTACTTAAAGGGAGAATAAAGAACATGCTTTTAAAAATACATGCACACATTTTGAGATTGAAGGGAGAGCCACAGTTCCTCTTAGGTCAAACTTCCTCTGCTGAAGGAATTCCTGGAGCCTTCACACAGGAACTGTGGGTCCACACAGGGGTCCAAAATTGGCAGTCTGAGGCCACAGTCTGGTTGCAGATGGTCTTGCTCTGTGATCACAATATTTTTTAAAATTAGAATTGGGGTGTTTTCCAACATTGCCTACATTCTTTGCTCCCTTTTGGCTGGGGCCAGCCCCTGCAGGATTGAGTTTTCAGATGCTTCCCAGGGAGGGAAGGGAAGCTGTAGAAGGCCTTGAGTGTGCAGGGGAGACCTTCCTCTCCTTGTCCCCTGTCCTTTTTCTGACTCAAGGGCAGAAGTAGGTGAAGAGCTCCTCCCAGCTCTCCTCTGTCTTGAGCTCAGGGCCAGAAGTGAGGTGTGACCTGTGTTAGGAATTCCCTACCTCTTGGTGTCAGCATTTGGGATGAGCCGTGACCTCTCTCCCATGGAGACCTTAGTTGCTAAATGCTTCCCCAGCCACTTGTTAATGGGCTACTCCCCTATTTTTCCCAATGCAAACCAGTTTGGGTTGCTCTCTGCCTCCAGAGCCTAGTAGAGTCATACTGATGGAGAATTTCAATAGGTCTCTACAGAGGAGGCCCTGTAATCAATTAATACTAGACATTATTATTATTTATATCTCATCACTGTAGCTTGTTATTGCCCTAAACAGACTGCCAAGTATAACTCAGGGATATACAAATTTACATTACTGCATGAGGATTCTCTCATTTATAGGGATGATCAATATGGTTTCTAAATATATCATTATAATGACAGAGGTGAGACAAATGTGAAAAAAGAGTAGAAAGTAAACAGACTCCTTCAGTTTTGTACACAAAAAGTGGACAGAATAGAATAATCACAATAGACTTTATAGTTAGAATGGGTTAAAATGGTGGCTTCACGATCCTCTAAGCCCATGACTTTACTTTCCATGCCTTAGTTTCCTTATGTATAAAATGTGGATAATAAAGAAACACTCTCATGTGGTTATAAAGGATTTAGTGATAAATGCAAGTTAAAGCTCTTGGTATGGTAGCATGTAATAAGCCCTTGATAATTTTGTATGATTGTTGTCAGTGCTCCTATCTAGTGTAACTAACAACTTGACTTGCATGATACCTTTTAAGTATTTCAGAAGGTTTATAAGATTACCACTCTAGATTCTTGAATTTCACATTGCTTATTATGTCTCATATCAAACACAGCTCAGACCTTGGAGTAAATGAGTGATTTGGCTTATACTTTATAGAAATATTTTAGCATTAAAATATATTTTACCACATAGTTCCATAGTTTAGGTCTTAAAGTTCTTAGGTAAAAAACTGTGAAGGTGAATAAAATCTGGGAAAATAAAAGTAATAACAGACCAGCCCAAAATAGTTGATGAATTGAAAGATTTTTATCCAAGATTCCCGACAACACCCTAGTAATAAGATTTAATATTGTTAAAAATGGCTTGGGTGGACTTTAGGCCCTTCTTCCCAATTTCCATTAGCGCTCTGAGAGTTATGCCCCATCAAAAATAACCAGTCTAAGTAAGATCTTTATATTTCTTCTATGGAGAAATTCTGGAGCCACTCTAATGTAACATATGCTAATAAGAACATGAATGAATAAACAAATAGTAAAATTTGGATCATGTTCTCCTCAGGAGGCCCAAAGAGCCTGGGTAGGGCTTTCTCTGAGATTTCATGAAGATCTTTAACAACCTTTTAACTATAGTTGGTAAGATTGAGTTAGATTATACTTTCTTCCACCCTAACAAAAACTCAATCTATTTTCACCACACAGACAAAGATATCGGAGTAGCTGGCTGGCCTGGGCAATGCAAACAAGCTGGGTGCATCTCATGATGCTCAGCTCAATAAGGCAGCAACTGAGTGACCAGCTCTTATCTATCAGAAAATTCCCTTGGCAGATGTTCAGAAGCATCACCTAGAGCATGCTGGGGCCGGGTAAGATGCTAAAACTGTTAATACCTTTTGTGTACCCTTCCAGATTAAATTTTAGTATGGTCCTTCCTTCCATTCATTGATTATAGTCAAGGGAGAGAACTCACTGAAGAGAAAGGTTATACAAAAGTCCCCCAATGAGCAGAATGGGCCAGACCATTGCCACTTGCCCCTTAGCCCTTTTGAGCATTAATGACCAGTTCAGAAGAGGGATGTTTTTGAACCAGTCAGATTTCAGAATGCCTTAGCTGAAACCTCAAAGACAAAAAGTGACTGGAAATTGGAATCACAGATCCACTTAAGGGTGGAGTACAAGCAGTGGCACTGTATGTGGACAGTATAAACAAGGCTTCTGAACAGAACATTCCTCACCCAAGTATTTATGTTAAATGGACAGACCAATGTATTTGGGACCATAACCTTGTAAATTATGCAGGTATGTAATTATTTTTAGGGCAAAAACTACATATTGTATTTATTTCCTACCACATACTCCAGGAGAGTCCAGAACAATGTCAGACATTAGTAGAAAGGTCCTAGAGCTTAAGAACAAAAAGGAAGGTCTCCTAGAAGACCTGATAGGGAGGGTAGAAGACAAACTTAATAAACAACACCAATAAAACAGAAGCTCTGAACATCTAATCACCTACTTGCCTTTTCATCTTGGCATTCTTCAAACTTAGGTAGCCTTGCCCACTTAACCCAGTGGTTCTCAATCAGGGGATATTTTGTCCCACATAAGACAATGGTTGTAGACATTTTTGATTGTCATGACTGGATACTAATGGCTCAAGCCCAGGTATGTTGCTAAACACATTAGAATGCATGGGACAGTCCCCACAACAAAGAATTGTCTGGTCCCAAATGTTAAAAGTGCCAAGACTGAGAAACCCTGACTTGACTCCTACCTATGGGTATGACCTGTCCTAGATTTGGGCTAGTATTGGTTCTAGGCAAGGGCCTCTAGCCAGTGCATTAGTGGCTCAAGAGCATCAGCCTTGCAACCTAGTCTGCTCTGTCTTTGAACCCCAGGCCTGGCTCTTGCTTCTCTCCTGATCCCATGACCTTGAGTTTCCTCTCTTATTTCTCAATTGATGTTCTGCTTGGTTCACCAAGAACTGAGGTCTTGCTTCCATCTGAGTCCTTTAGGGACTGAAGTCCTGGTCGTGCACTCCGGTCCTAGGCTGGTTCTGCTGTGGGATCTTCCTGATGCCAGCTACTTGTCTGCTTCATTTTCTTCTGGACCTTCCTGAAGACTGTAATGATTTGAATTAACATGCTTACCTCTGAGATTTCAGGGCCTGGGCTTTCTCTGTATATCACTGTATCAGACGGTCTGTTCTGCCTGGCTCCTGGAACGCCTACACCCGACTTCTGACAATGGCTAGACTTCCCTCAGACTGAATCTTCCCACCACCTTCTGCTCGCACTTGCCTGTTCCCACAGGTCTCCTTGGTCTGCGTCCCTGCTCTGTCCCTGCCTGACCTGTTCTATCACAGACTCAGTGAGACTTGGCTATTGGAGAACATAAAATCATCTCAAATTCATCCTTCAGTAATACAAAAACAGTAGACTGACCTGCTCATAATTAATATTGATCAGATATTAGTTTATATCTGGAGAATCTGTGAAAAATCAGCTCCTTTAAAAATCAATTCATTTAATAAAATAGAATTTTGAATGTTGTGGTGAAAGCAGAATTATATATAGCTCAATGAAAAAAATAAAGAGAGGAAATCACTTTATCTGCTGGCAGGTAAATTAAATATTAAAGAACATGCCACAGCAAAACTGGATGCTATTCAAGTGAACAGTTTTGTGAGAAGAGCCTAAGGTAACCACTGATAGTAACTGTCAGAAAGGCTCATTACTCATCATCTTACCCCTTTTTATCATCATAACTTTTTTGGTAGTGTATCCTTTCGTTAATCATACAGCTTATGTCCATCTCCTGTGTAGTAATTGCAACCTCAGATGACTTTTCTGGAGAAACCATGGACTTCAACTAAACCTAGTTCTGGTCATGACTCTCAGCCAATAGCTGGGAGCTGTATTCTTCAACAAGACACAAATCATTGTAAATAAATGTCAGCGAGTTCCTGTCACAATGGAATGTTTTAAAATATCATTTGGACAGATATAAGAATAGTACAATTTCCTTAAAGGTTAATGCATGTTGGTTACAGTGAATGTGAATAGCTGTGTGGTTTGGCCAAGAACTCAGTTCAGAAACTTATGCACAATGAATATCCATTATTATTTTCAGTGTATTATTTTAGGTACTTTTTTAGATTTTTAGATTTCTGAAGTGAAACAAGAAATCTCTCTGGCCCTAGTAATAACAACAGAGATCACTTATTATTGAGCACTTAATTTGTGCCACCTAGCAAAGCCTTTTACATGGATTATCCCATTTAATCCCCATAATAGCTTTATGAGGTAGGCACATCATTATCCTTATTGTAGAGATCAAGGAGCTAAAGCTTGAAGAAGTAACTTGCACAAGATCTGGTAAGTGACATAGAGTTTAAATTCAGTAGTATGACTCTGCTTCAACACTCAACTCTTACTGAAGTTCCCACTAATTTTGCAGAGCTTACTTACTTCCCACTAGTTTTGAAGATTTTATTTATCTCTTATAGTGTTTAGGAACACTTGTTCTCTTGGTCTGTTTTACAAATAATAGCCCTTAGACTTTCCTCCTTGGAACTCAGTTCAGGGTATAATAGCTTGTTCCCTTAAGAGGCCTGTTAAATTAACACACACACACACACACACACACACACACACTTAGAACCTGTGTCTTAATAATGGAAATCATCACTCCATTGAGGTCTTTGGAGGCATGCATGGCATATGGCATAAAGAGTTAGAGGTAGGTGTCTGTATTTTGGCTCCATTAGCATATGAAAAATGCTTTTTACTATTTTCTGGACTATCCTTGGACTGCTTGTGAAGGAATGGCTATGGTGCTCCTACAGCTTTGAGAGCTATTCCCTTTCTCCTAAGAGTAATCAATAACGGGATTGACCCTTAAGCTGAGGAGAGTTGGCTGGCCTCTAATGAGATAGTTTTCATATCTGGAAAAGTGATTATTTTATCCTATGTAGGTTTTCATTTTTATTGGGGCCAAAGCTCTAGTAGAAAGAAGGGAGATTGAGCTGTGATTGGGACCCTGATGATGAAACATTTCCTATTTAAGGAGAAATGTAAGTACTTGAGGCATGGTTTGGAGAGAATGAAAGGTCTATGATTCTCAGCCAGTGACTCCAGACCTGAGACTACCTCTTGCCAAAGCCAGATTCCCAAAGGAGGCTCCAGAACCAACCAAGAACTCACTAACCCACCTCTGCATGAGGTTCCTCAGTGGCCCTCCAAACTCCACAGGAGGGTATGCAAAGCTCTCTCCAATCTGGATTGCCTTTCCATCTCATCTCCAACTCCACTCCACTCTCCAGTCCAGTGGAACTCCCTGCAGATCATTTCCCTCTGCTCCACTGCCCTTTTCCTTCTCCCAGGAGTGCCCTTCCCACTTTCAAGGTTGAGCTCAAATTTCACAACAGGTAGAGTAAGCAACTGGGCTACTATGCTTCCCATTTTGACTTGCACATATCTGTATCAGAGCATTTACCATATTGCTGTATTTGCTTGCTTATCTGTCTATCTTCCCAGGAGAACTGAGAGACTGAATAGAAATAATGGTTCTCTCAGAGCCCAGCACACAGGAAGTACTTAATTAGTACCCAATGGATGGTGAATTAGGCTCTTAAATTGCTCCAGGACACTAAAAGCATTCAGCATACATATTTACCTAATCTTGTTCTCAGTGTATCTTTTAATGTATGAAAATCTTGCTATTTCTTTTTATGTCACTTAATTTTCAAAAGATTGAGGAGGGTACCAAGACAATTCAATGGGGGAAAGAAAAGTCTTTTCAATAAATGGTGCTAGGACAACTAGATAGCTACTTGCAAAAGAATGAAGTTGGGTCCCTTCTCCTATATTATCCACAAATTAACTCTAAGTGGATCACAGACCTAAATATAAGAAATAAAACTATAAAACTCTTAGATGAAAACAGGAATAAACCTTTGTGACCTTGGATTATGCAATGGTTTCTTAGAAATGAGACCAAAAAGCACAAACAACAAAAGAAAAAAACAGATACAATGAATTACATCAAAATTAAGCTTTGTGATACAAATAATATATTAAAAAAATACAAAAAGTTGTATCAAGGTGAAAAGACAACATACAGCATAGTTGTCTTTTCACCTACATAGTATTTCCAAACCACATATTTGATAAGTGACTTTTGTCTAGAATATATAAAGAACTCTTATAACTCAATAATAAGAAGTTAAGTAACCCAATTAAAAATTGGCAAAGGATCTGAATAGACATTTCTCCAAAGAAGGTAGATAAATTGCCAATAAGCAGAGGAAATGATGCTCAATATCATTAACCATTAGGAAATGCAAATCAAACCACAATGAGATACCACTTCACATCCACTAGGATGGTTATAATAAAAAAGACAAATAATAACAAGTGCTGGTGAGGAGGCAGAGGAATTGAAACCCTCATTCATTACTGGTAGGGATGAAATGGTGCAACTACCTTGGAAAACAGTTTGGCGATTCCCCAAAATGTTAAACATGGAGTTACCATCTGGCCCATTCACAAGCAAACACACAATTTTAGGGGTTCTCTGAAACCCAAAACCCACTTAATACAGCTCTCATCAAAAAGTGTTCCTTGATGAAATAGTTTGGGAAATGTGGAAGAGTTGTGACAACACAGTTGCCCTGAGGCATTCTGGTAAAAAACAACCTCGTAACTTTGTTTCACTTAGTGTTTCCTGCCCATATTAGATTAAAAAAATAATACTTATAAACATCTGGTGGATCACAAATTCTCGAGGAACAAAATTTAAGAAATGATAAATTAGGAAGCATTGATCCATAGGCTATCCTTCTAGGGCAATGGTTTTAACTTTGGCCGTACATTAGAATCTCTGGAGAGTTTTTAAATATTTCAATGTCCAGATGGCACTCAAATCAATTAATCACAATCTCTGCAGGTGGAATCCAGGAATCTGTGCTTTTTAAAGCTCTCTAGCTTGCCATATAGAGCCAAGGCTGAGAATCACTGCTGAACGGCAGTTCACTGGTATCTCTTAGAGAGCTTGTACGTTGCACTGGGCCCCTGGCTTAGAAGACTGGGCAGATCCCACTCATTGTTCCCAAGTTTCTTAAGTGATTCCTCAGACCACATTTCAAGGAACAGTTTTAAGAATGAAAGAGGAAAACGCTTGGCTCCATTAACTCATAGCATAAACGGAAACTGAAACGGTTCTTACAGTGTGGGTTCCAGACCAGCAGCTATCAGCATCACTTTGGAACTTGTTACAATTAAAAAATTTGGGGCCCCACCCCAGACCTAGAGAATTAGAAACTGGGCTGGGCCCAGCAATCTGTGAACAAGATGTGTTCAAAAATTTGGGAGCTACTAGGATAAAGTGTAGCATTAATCATACATGCATTTTAATTAAACCAAGATCGTTTAGTAATATTGATTATATAATAATCAGCTTGTCTGTGCTTATCTCAACTCTCCAGATAGGTAGATGTCCTTGATTGTCTTGAAAGGGACTATTTTCTATTAAACTTATTCTGACCTTCAAAATTGTTACCAAAATGCACAGTTGGAACTGTGATATTTTTGATGGAGGAGTTAAAACCTGAATAAGATGTGTCCCAGGGAACAAAGATTTGGATGTGACTAACTTCAAGCTGGTTTTGGGGAAATACTCTCTTTATATGTAAGTGAGCATAAAGCAGATGAGATCAGCAGAGAATTTGCCATTATATCTGGTTTAATAAAGCCTGTCAGAGAGGACAGTGGTGGCGAAACTAATGGCATATTTATCAGCACAACACACAAATGGAAATCAGATAATTCCATTTGAAGGCGTCACAAGCTCAGGTGCTTTTCCCAGTAATTATCTGCTCAATAGAATAAAACTCTCAACAAACAACCTGGGGTAAGAGTCCATCCTGATGACAGGGTCTGAGCTTGCCTGCCAGGGACAATAATGAGTGAAGCTTTAGAACTTCATTTCCTATAACATGGCTCAGGGGCCTGGGATTCAGAAACAACATCTGCTGATGACTGGACACATGCTTCCCTGCAATTACTGACTTATGTGAGTCTCTTCTTATTTCATAGATTCTTTGCATAGTCCCTACTGAGGAGCCATTCACTTTATAAACTTAAAAATGTCTGTTGAATTGTATTAAGTTGTGCTGGTTTAAAAGGTAAATACTCCCCTTTAGGATTAGTTAGTTCAGAGTCTATGCTGAGGGGGTACCCCTATCATTTCTTGTCAGGGGATTTGTCCTAGTGAGTTTTATGGATATATTTTCCCCAGAATAGACACTAAATCTGGTCTGCTTTTCTGTCCAGTAGTAAAGCACCAAAAACAAATTAGCCTTTTAGTGCTCATTTTTTCCTTGATAAATTTGAGAACACTATTTCCTAATATACGATGCATAAGAAGCAAGCAGGAATTGGGTAGGATTATTCCATGATTACTATTGCTTATTTTCTCAACTAAGAACATAGGTAAGTGGAATTTAAGACTATAATGGGCAAAACAAGTGGCCTCACCCTCAATCTAAAGGGGTGCTGCCTACATCAGCAATAGTCCAACACAATTTGGGCCCAGGACAGCATCTCTACTTGTAATTGGAGGTCACATGGACAGATCGTCCTTTTCCCAACACTGTCTTTCCTGAACACCACACTGCCTGGTTGAACTCTGAGCCCTACACAGTTTTCTTCCCTCTTCTAGGTCTTCCTACCCCTACATTCCCTCTCTTGGCCATTCCTATCCTATCTTTCAGACCACAGTTCCCCTACATCTTCAACCTCTTCCTGGAATGTTGTCTCAGCTTTCCTCGCCCTTAGTGAAAACTTTTTCCCCTGAAGGCACTTGCCAAATCTTCAGTAAAGGTGGTCCCCCCTCCCACAACGTCCCCGGTCGGACGTTGGCTCTCCATCACCCAGCATACAAATTCATTCCCCCTCTTCCTGCCTGTCTCCATCCCTGTGCTCTGTCAACTCTCAGGGCTGCACTTTCTCATGGCAGACTTGGCATCTAGCTCAGTCTTCCTTTCCACTTCAGACCCTTAAATCACCTTGCAGGATCTCATGTTTCTTAGTCCTGCTCTCTGTGGCACAGCTCTATTTCATACTGAACATAATTCAAAAAAGAATTGTCTACATATAAATTTATAAGCTTTCTTTTGCTATTAAAATGAAAAATTCGCCCTCTGTATGTGTGATTTACATACAAACAACACACATATTTATTAATATTATTTGCTTTGTTTTGTGTTTTCTTCAGCTACCAGAGAACCAAGTCAACTTTTCGGTGCTCCAATGAAGAGATAGGAACACCAAATGATCTATCTTTAGGCCCCCTGGAGCAGTAAGTATAAGCAGAATAATAATAAGAGTTAGCATTTATTGAATACTTTCTATAGGCTAGGTTCCCAACATATCTTTATTTCGCTGAATCCTATAAAAACCCTGTGAATACAAATAATGTATATTCTTCTTTTACAGATGAAGAAGCTGAGGGAAACAGTGCTTATGAGGTAGAGGAAGGCCCAGAGCAGTGTGAAGACACTGAGTGGCTGGGGAGATTAGAGATGCTAAGTGGAGCAGAGGACTCCAAAGGGATGGAGTCTAAGCGAAATTCCACTAAAAGCTATTTTCATTTCAATTTTAGCTTTGAGTAATAAATACTAAGACAATTTGCTCAAACATGTCAGCAGATCACTTTTAGATTGCTGACATAACTATTGGAATTGGTACAAATGTCACATCATTCATGCCTGGAAAATCTGAAAGCTATGGATAAAGCTTTTATAGCCTTAATACCACAGAGCCCATTCCTGACCACTTTCTATATCAGCATGTCACATCTGCTATGAAGCAGGCAGAAACTTGAAATGTTGCTCCTAACGTAACTCTGGTGGCATGGTTGCATATGTTTGTTTAGGGCAGGGGGATGGCATTACTCAGAACTATTCACTGGTACCACAATGTATTCCATAAAGACAGAAATATGAAAATCTGTATACCCAGGAAGGAAGGCCAGTTGAAACAAATTTTTGTTTTAGATGCTTAGTTTAAATATAATTGCTGGTAATCTGATAGATTCTAGTAGGCTGCTGACTGATGGACAAGTTATTTGTGCTTTGTGATGGGGGTATATGTATGCAAGCAGATCTCTCCTGAGGTCTGTACAGGATGTTAGCAATAGAGATATTAGAATAGGATCTTCTTCCTTTGCAACAGGATTTTATTCTAAAGTCAATGTCACAACTTTCATAACTAATGGATTTTGTTGGTATGCATTCATCTGCTACGGAGAAAATAATTTCTTAAATCAGGTTGCTCCAAATAGGATTGACTAAAGCAAGCAAGGTGGTATTCTTTTCAAAGCCACCTCAGATTCCAATTGACATATTGTATTTTAGTGCTGACAGCTGAAGGCTAGAGTTCTGATTAATCCACTTTCCTCTCATTATAAACACACTCTCTCTTCCCTGAAGGTTCCAGCAATCACTCTAGCAAGTGTTGGACCTTGACGGAACAATGCTTATCCTTTGGTGGCCACTGTATATACAAGAGAGAAAGAGCTGGTTTTGTTTTCCAAATCTCCTTAAGCACTTGTTGAAAGAGACTCATTGTGAATGCATATAGAGCTCAAGGCTCTACTTTGTTTTTCTCTTTTATGGAAGTGGGCAGTGACAGAAGGACAGGAGGGCAAGCAGGTGTACAGTTAATCCCAAGCAGGACAGACACCGGCCAAGGAGTCATTTCAGAGTGCTCAGTGAGGTGGCACCCCACACAAGCCTGCGTGACTAGAGTGGAGAGCAGGTGGTGTTCCTCCAGGCCCACCTCCTGCTAGGCTGTGGAAGTCAGAATTGTAGATTCACCCCAGCTCCTCACCTCACCATCCTCAGGCTGAACTATGAAGACCACCTGAAAGTTGATTCTCTGGGCTTCTGTTGTTGATAGTCATGACTATTTTCTGAGACTCTGAGGTTTTGCAATTGTTGAGAGCATTCCCAGATACACAGCGGCCACCACTGGGAGGAACGGAAGCGGGGCTGGTGGTCCCCACTAAGAATCAGCTGCATGTTGTCAGCATGTGATTATAGTTGACAATTCTGTGTTGTATGTTTGAAAGTTGCTTAGAAAATAGATCTCAAAAGTTCTCATCCCAAGGAAAATAATTGTAACTATGTGGTGATAGATGTTAACTAAACTTACTGCAATTATTCCATAATACAGACACATATCACTATGTTGTATACCTTAAAGTCATACAATGGTATATGTCAATTATATCTCAATAAAAGGAAAAAATACATTTTCCTCTGTTTATTAAAAAAGAGAATTGGCTACATGCAATGAGGGGATGAGTTCTGTATTTGTTACTCAAACCTAATTAGGATATGTGACTGAATACCTTGTCTGACAGTAGAAAGAATTTTGGAAATTACCAATCTCTCCAAGTCCAGGCCTTAGACACCATCACTTAGATATCCACTGGGGCCAGTCCTGCACACTCTGAGAAAAGTACTGCCAACACCAGATGAATTTAGGGAGATAACTATGAGACTATATTCAGGACAGTTTACCTGAGGCCTGTGACCTCTATAACTTCCATGAGTTACTGACCTGATTTATCTTAATATAATGGTGTTCAAACTTCAGTGTCCATCAGAATCAGCTGGAGGGCTTGGTAAACAGGTTGCTGCTGGGTTTGTGATTTCTAATCACTGTGTCCAACTCAGTAGACATGGGCTGGGGCCCGAATCTCCTGGTAAGGCTGATGTTTGTCCAGGGACCAGATTTGATAACCACATCCCAAGACCCTGGGCAACTGAATGCCTTACTCACCCTACTTGAAAATTAGGGATTTTAGTGCAGGCCTGCACCATCTAGTTTGTTTGAATATATTATTCATGAAAAGGCAAGAGAGAAATGTTTGCTCAGAAGCTTTTGTGTGCTAGATGCTTTCATGCATTACCTCATAGGGCTCACCACGATATGATAGATGGGTATTACTACCCTCACTTCTTAGTAAGGAGAACAGAGGTATAGAGAGGTCAGTCCACTTGACCAAGTCCACTAAGGTAGTAAGTGCTCAGGATGAGATTCAACTGGGTGGGTCTGGCTCTGAACTTGCAGACCTTCTGTGACATCCAAGCCTCTCCTTGCACCTGCTTGCCTCCATCTTTGTAAAGGGTATCTTATTAAGCCTCCAGAGAAGAAAAAAGCAAGGCTAAGTCAAGGCATGCATCTGAGTTGACTATGTGGACCACCGATTCATTTGTTTTAGGCAGAGGCTGCACAAATTCCAGATGCTCCACTCCAGCCATGTTGAATTTCTGGTTTCTGCCTGCAACACTGGTAACCTTATCTGAATTCTGGTGGCTTTGTTCCTGGACCTTGACTCTGATCTAGTCTCACTCAAGTACCCAGTTATCACCCCTGCCCTTTGAACAATCAGCTTATCCCAAAAAGGCTCCTGGTGACTTGTCCCATGAATACAATTGCCCGCTGTGCCCACCTGCCCATGATTAAGCCACTCAGAACTAGGGCATAACCCTAAGCCCCAGCAGGCCCTCCCTAGCTTGACCCCTTGCAAAAGAACAGAAATGGCGATCTTATCACTTTCAATAAATGGTGTGGATCACAGCATTCCAGATTAGCTGTGCTGTAGTTTGGTCAATTCATTCCACATAAAGACAGAAATATATGTTCAAAGCTTTGCACACTGTAGTTGCATAATTTCAGGTAACTGTGGCAGGAGAAAGAAGCCAGTAGAGTTGGAGCAGGGAACCAAATTTAAATTCTCATGACCATCTATTAATATTTATTGAGTGCCTACAGGAGGCCGGCTCCTTTGCAGGATTCTTCCCAGATTGTCCAGGTTTTTCCCCATAAATTCTCATTAAAATATCTTATGTCTTAATTTCTAATAAAATATAGGGAGGTGGCATTCTTTATTTCTCAGGGTGTTTCATGTCCATATTTTATAGTGCAATCCAATGTCATAAAATAGAATAAATGAGCCAAGAATGAAAATTTTTCCTTTAAAACTGAAAAGATTCATGTCGTTCCATCAGGCCAACTCTTTTACTTACCAGAATCAACAGTCTCTTTTTAAGACAAGAGGGAAAGTGACTCTCCCCTCTGCTCCTACTCTATCCCCCTCAGCCCCAACTCACACTTGCATTAGTTCAGACTCCGTTCATTAAACAGAAGAGAGAGACCCCCTAAAAGTTCTCTTGTAAAATACTGGTATGATTTTATCCTCATTCTCCAGCTGACCTTTAATTATCTGGCAGAGCTGGGGCATGTAATAAGGTAATCCAGATAAATAGCACTTGGCATATTTTAAGTAAATGTCAAACCAGGTTAGTCTGTGGCGTTCTGCTTTTTCCCTACTAAAGGAATACCGCTGGGAAACAATCAACGTTATTTCTTCAAAAAAGTATGGAACGGTGGGGCCCTGAGTTTTTAGTGACTGCAGATTCAATCACTGTTTAATTATTATGGATTCACTGCAGTTACCTCGGGAATTTCAGCTGCCTTTCTGTCTACCTGGTAACCTGCAACAGTGAGAAGAGAGTAAAACATTCTCCTTTTGAGAGGGGAATGGAAACAGGTCTGTGGAATGAACATGGAGCAGGATGATCATTTTGAGTGAAGGAACCAGGAGATTTTACTCTTAGAAAGTAAAGAAGAGCCATCTGAAAACAGGCTTGGGTTCATTTTCATAACCATGAGTCATTCATTAGCCATATAATTGCAGAGCTACTGTAAGAATGAGAATAAGTTAGCATAAGAGTAGCCATTTTAAGGGCCTAGAAGCAGTTTTCTGAGGTTGTGACTTAAAAGAAAAAAACTGGAACTGGGTAAGGCCTTGGAAAACAAGTTAATCATGAACACCGGGATGGGGGCAGCTGTGGCCTTCGGTCAGCTAACCTTGGTCAGTTAATCCTACATACCAAGCTTATCGTGCAGAACCTCCCTAACAATTCAGGAGTAGCCTTATCTTGCTCTCGCTTAACCCCAGGATGTATGTCTTGCAAAGATAATGTGCAGCTGTGGAAAATTACTAAGAGTTAAGTGTTTTGAAAATGCTATATAAACCCTTGGTTTTGAGTGCTCGGGGTCCTTGTTGAAACCCGCTGTGTCGGGCAGACACTTGGACCCCAGCTAGCTGGAATAACAATAAACCTCTTGCTTGTTGCATCGATCTGCCGTGGCCTTCGTCTCCTCACTGGGGGGGAAGCGCAGACCGGAATAAGGCCGTTGGGTTTTACACTACATTTACATCTCCATTATACACAGGCTTTTACACCATTTTGCTCCTTCTTCTCCCAAGCTCCTCAAATGCCTGGGCCCTGGACTTGTGCACACCTGCCTGGCGGGATTGATCCCACAGGGCTGTCTGTCTGCCAGACACCTGGACTGCCAGGCACAAATGGACAGTCGCTCACCACAAGGGCTGATGCCGCTACGAATTTCTAGTCTCCAATTGTAACCAGACCACTCTTTTATTTTTTCTTCCTCAGCTTCCTTTTCCATTCCTCCAGTGGCCATTCCAAACCTTTACTGTTCTCCTCCAGTCTCCTCAGTAAACTTGGGCTTCCTGTCACTCACCAGACACCATGAGCCCTGCTTTCTTCAGTGCAGAGAAAGAATGGCTCTGTGGGGGGCAGTCTCACAAGTTTATGACTGACCCAGGTGACGGCTAAGAGAGCCTCAGCTCTAAGGATGCACCTCATAGTATCCTCACCTTTTCCCCCTATTCCATGCACATCCACAGGACACCTGACCTTGGCTTAGTATAGGGGCCTCAGGCCCACCTGCAGAGTTCAAACTTGAAGACCACTCTTGATTTCCTTGACTTTGAAACTCAGCACACTTCTTGGGATTCAGCTCATACTCACTCTTTGGCTACTTCTGTTCCTAGAAATCTCATTATTCCTCTGTTGTCAGTGCCCAAACTTCAGCAAGGGCCCCTACTACACCACCCTGGCCTCCTATAGGGAAAGGCTCAAATGAAAATGTTTCTCTGCCATGCCCTTCCTTACAGAACTCTTCATTGTTTCTCTACATTCACAAAAAACAAACAAAACAAAGTAAAACAGGAATGTCCCTCGGGTTCAAAGCTCTACCATCTCTGGATACCATTCCCTCTTTTCCATTTGGAATCCTTGATGTACTGATTATGTAACTCTCTCTTAGACATCAATCTTGAAACGGATTCCTCCCCCATAGCTTATAAACACACACACACACACACAATTTCGTCCCTGAATTCTGCGTTCTCCTCCAGCCAGCATTGAGTAAGCTCTCTTTCCACTAATAGCCAATTTTTCAGAAAAGTCATCTATATTTGCTGTCTCTATTTCCTGGTTCCTCTCTTCAGCCTCATTGTGGCCAGGCTTCTGACACCATTACTGGCTAAAATGGCCTGACCTAAGTCACCATCGACCTCCACATCGCCAAATTCAATAAATGCAATACTTGATCTAGCATCATGTGACCTGCTGATTAGTTCTCTTCCTGAAACTGTCCGCTCCTTTGTCCTTGTGACATGTCTTCTTCTCCTCCTACCCTTACAGTTCCTAAGTGGTCTTTGTTGGCCCTATTCCCCCTGTCCTACCTGTAAGCGCATGGTGCTTGGCAAGGTTCTGTTCTACCAAGACAATTTCTTTGATGCCCTAGGCTTCAGGCATCATTTTATGTCAGTGATTTCCAAAACATACCTCTGACCCTCCTCTCTACTGAGCATCTGCCACTGCCAACTGGATAGCTCCAGAAGCATATGACATTTCACATGTCCAAAACCGAATCGTTCTTTTCCTCTGCCTGTCTCCCAGCTACTGATTTAATAGAACTTGAAACCTGAGCCTTATCTAGACTCCTCCCTCTTTGGCTCCCTATCCAATTTGCCCAAGCTGTTGATTTCATGGTGACTTGAAGCTACCTCACACCTCCATCCCTAACTGCTCTGATCCTCGCTTACATGATTCCTGAAGAGGCTTTCTCACTTAACTACAGGAAGGGCCAGATTACAGCTAGATAAATAACTTAGCTCCTTTTCTCTACTCTGCCTCACATTTAAATCAGTGGTTTTTAACTTTAGACAAATAGTAGAATCATTTAGGAAGCTTTGCAAAATACTGATGTTTAGATCCTATCCCCAAACATTCTGTTGTAGTTAGCCTGGGGAAGCCCCAGACATTGAAATTTTCAAAACTCCCAAGTGATTCACAAGTGCAGCCAAGGTGGAGAGCTGTGGCCCTTAACCCATGCCATGCCACTGTCCTTGCATGGGCTCCGTGAAGTAAAAACCCAGCTTACAGGCATGCAGGATATGGTGTAAGCTATCACACAGGTAAGACTCAGGGTGGAGGATACCTGGGGATGAGGTGGAGGGGAGGGTGGGGTACAGGGCTACAGGAGGGAGGAAAGCAGTGATGGCAGGAAGTGAGGGGAGCCATCGACGCCAGCAACCTACTGTCCTACTGTGGCATCATAGGACACGTGCTTCCTGGAAGGCGGCTATCTGCTTCCCAGGTGCCTCAGGATACGCCCCTGATTGCAAGGCCCATATGGTGCCTCCAGGCCATGATGGGCTGGGTCTTTTCCTGGCACATGAGCCTTATACCTCCCACTTGTAGGCTGAACCCATTGTAAGAAGATACAGAGTCTTCTGAAAGTCCCGGACAGAGGAGGCATCAAGCCCACAGCTGCTGAGGGCCACGGACGGCACTGTTCCTGGGCTGGGAAGGACTCCTGGACACACCTTGTCAGCTGGGCTCTGCACCATGAAGATGCCGACCATTCCATACTCCTCGCTCCCCACCCTTACACTGCGCACTCGGAGATGGTGCAGTATGAAAAGAGCTGGGCATGGTGGCTCCGCTGGCTGGTCTCTGCAGACATCAGTTACCCTCCCCCACACCTGTGGTCTCTTCAGCACGTTTTTGGCAGAAGTCTGTGAGGTACAGGTTCAAAGGTTTACTTCTTACTCTCTGCACAGAGGGCTACTGCCTTGTAAATGCTCCTAGCTACCAGGTAGTTAACCTGACTAATATCACCAGGTCTCATGTGTATTATCATCTTTAATTTTCACATTAACCTTATGCCACAGGTGGTATTATCTCCACTTTAGGATACAGAAGCGGAGGTTCAGACACATTAACTTTGCCAAGGTAGCTAGCTACTTGGCCACTGGGACGTGGAGTCTCGCCCAAGCCACCTGGTCTCTCAGAGCTTGCCAGCTGCCCTGCAGTATGTTGCCTCCTGGGCACCCCAACTTCTTCAGGCCCTTCATGGCACAGACTTGGCTTCAGAGAGCAGCAGCAGGGACCCTGTGGGCATCTTTCTGCTAAATAATCAGTGACTACAGCCTTTTAAACACAGGCTTTCTGCTCCAGCTGGGGCCCCTTGCAGGTGTTCTACTTGATGAATGAGCCACGATCCCACCCTGGGTTATAAAAGCCCTTAACAGAGGGTTTAATCACTGACCCAATCAGCATTTTGTAACTGAGTTACTATGGTAAGCCTGAGGGATCCAAACTCTTTCCATTGCACCTGTTTTTTTTTAAATTGAGTATGTTTACTTATTGGTGAGTTAAGAATTTTCTATGTATTCTGGATACAAGTCCTTTGCCAGACTTGATAGTCTGCAAGTATCTTCTCCCAGGAGAAAGACTCTCCTATGCCCCATGCCTGTGTTTCCTTAGGAGGAGACAGAAATGCCATTCTGACTCCAGCTTCATTCCTTCCATTGCTGTCACTGGGGCCATTACCCTTTCCCCAGGGTTCGGGGCCTGACCGACCTGGGGCTACCATTCCTCTTGTTATTTCACTGAGACCCTGTGGTCATTATGTGTCCTAAGGATACAAAAGCTCCCAAGAAAACCACAGTTTACTGAAAAAAATTCCAAAGTAGGTATTTTAAATTTTAACTGCTGTCCAAACCAGTGAGTCTGTAATTAGCCTAGATACTGTAGCAGTTCAAATAAGGCAAATAATATGGGTAATCTTGTATCACCTTGTACTATTATAATGCTGTTTCCCAGGGAATAGTTTCAATAGTCAGGTGTCCATTCCTCTCTTTATTTTGTATAATCCTGTTCCTGAGTCCATGGACACTGACATTTTCAACACAAGCGCTGAACTGCAGTAAGCATTCTGCACCCATATGCTGGTAAAGTCTCATTCAAAATTCAGTACAGACACCCCTAAAACCTAGCAGGGGTCATCTCTCCAGAAGCTCGATAGAGAATCAAACTTTCACAGAGGTATTACAATGCCTGGATCAAACTCCTTTGAGAAATAAACTGCTATATTTTTTGGAGACTGATTTGTTAGCTGAACAATGACCTTGTGAAAACCATGCTAGCATAAGGTTACACACTTTTTAGTTTATATTTGAATGGTGAGAAAATTCCTTCTAGAAATTTCATTGACCCAAATATCCATAAAAGGAAAAATCATCCATGATGTCACTTACAATCCCTGAGTACTTCAACATCTTCCAGAAGGATGGCAACCTTGCATTAGGACCCCAAGTGAGTCTCTGCCTTCTGCTCCTTTGCAATGGAGGCTCACAGTCTTCTGCCTTCATATAGCCGTTCTCTACAGAAACCCATTTTTTGTAGAGATGGGCTGGCTTTCTAACGTGTCTTTTCATTTATTTTAAATTAAGAATAGGAAAATGAGTTTTGTTTCATTGACCAGTTCCATGAGTCTTAATGAATGTGTATATTCATGGAACTATCACCATAATCAGGATACAGAATGGTTCCATCATCCTGCCCACCCCCCTCACCCCATATTATACTTTGTAGTCATTTCACCCCTAGCCTTTGGCAAAATCGATCTGCTCTCCACCACCAAAGTTTTATCTTTCATCGATTGTCCTATAAATGGAATCATACAGTATGTAACCTTCTGATTCTAGCTTCTCTCACTCAGCAGCACACCTTTGAGTTTCATCCAAGTTGTGTATATCAATTGTCCATTACTATTTTATTATTTTATTTTCTTTTGGAAAGAGCTTTTAACATAAGATCCATACTCTTAACAGATTTTTAAGTGTTCAAATATATTATTGTTGACTACAGGTACAATGCTGTACATCAGATCTCTAGAGCTTATTCATCTCACTTGACTAAAATTTCATGCTTGTTGATTAGGGAGTCCCCATTTGCCTCCTCCCTCCAGCCTCCGGCAACCACCATCCCCCCCTGGATCTTATGAATCTGATTAGATACCTCATGTAAGTGGAATCATGCAGTACTTGTCTTTCTGTGACTCACTTATTTTATTTAGTATAATGTCCCCAAGATTCATCCATGTTGTCACAAATTGAGATTTCCTTTTTTTTTAAAGCCTTAATAGTATTCCATCATATGTATGTTTCTTTATTCATTCATCTATGGACAGACACAGGTAATTCAATATTTTGGCTATTACCAAAAGTGTTGCAGTGAACATAGAGGTGCTAATAGCTCTTTGAGATCCTGATTCTAATTCTTTGAGCCAAATACCTAGAAATGGGGTTGCTGGATCATATAATAGTTCTCTTGTTTTAATTTTAAAGGAAACTCCGTACTGTTTTTCTTGGTGACTGGACCACTTTGCATTCTCACCAACAGTACAAGGTTCCAATTTCTCTATATCTTCACCAACACTTGTTGTCTTTTAATAACTCTACTTTTTAAGACTTTTTTTTTACATTGTATGGATGTATGACAGTTTACTTATCCATGCACCCACTGAAGGAAACTGTCGAATTGTTTTCCAGAGTGACTGAACTGTTTTGCATTCCTACCAGCAATGTACAAGAGTTCTAGTTGTTCCATATCTTCTTCAGCACTTGGTATTGCCAGCATTTTTCTTTTAGCCATTGCTCTAGGTGAGGAGTAATATCTAATTGTGTTTTTAATGTGTATTTTCCCTAATGAACAAAGGCATTGCGCATCTTTTCATGTGATTATTTGCCACTTATATATCCTCTCTGGTGAGGTGTCTGATCAATTTTTTTTTTGCCTTTTTTGGTCTTTCAATGTAATTAAAAAAAATAAACATAATTATGTTTAAGCACAGTTTATATTAATAGAAACATTGTAATAATAATAATAGAGTTTCTATACATCTGTACTTCCCAACCTGTAATCCTCACTCCAACTATAACTATATGTTAAGTGACTCTTCTGGACTAGACTATAAGCTCCATGAAGGAAGGCACTGTATTTGCCTGACTCACTACT
This sequence comes from Manis pentadactyla, assembly GCF_030020395.1. Classification (NCBI taxonomy): domain Eukaryota; kingdom Metazoa; phylum Chordata; class Mammalia; order Pholidota; family Manidae; genus Manis; species Manis pentadactyla. The sequence continues at coordinate 64,601,547 of NC_080021.1, forward strand.
ATATTCTCAATGCACAGGAGCTGCTAAATAAAGATTTGTTAAAATTGCAGTGTTACATAAGTGATGTTGTTAAAATGATCGTTATGTGATTATTATGTCACTTGTCTAATGGCAGATTGTGATCATCAACATAAATTCATGTTTAGTAGTCAGAGTCAAAGCAGGCTTTAGGGCAGAGGAAATAATTAATGAATGAAAATTTTCTGGGGAAAAGACAAATTTCTATCATGACTCTTACCAAAGCCAGTACCCTATTCAAAGATTCAAACAGCAGTCTTAAGAAGAGTAACAGTAACTTTGTAGCATCTTTTCTCAGCTCATTGACTTGACATATTTAGGACAGAATTTCTGTGGCAGTGCCTAACATTCTGATTAATAGGCTAAGAATGTGGAATCTTATTCTTCTCAGGGAAGGTCTCTTCCCTCCTGGCCTCCCTGAGATTTCAAGTTTCTTGAGGGCAAGCAATATGTCTTTCTCACTGTGTGTGTGTAGGGATTCACATGGCACCAGAAAGAATGGTATTATGCTTCATGTGGATGTTTGTTTAATTGAGTAACAATTTGTCCAAGTGGAAACATGACTAAGCCAGCTTTTTAGTGGTGAATTTGGAATCCCAAAGTCAGGGCTGACTGCACAATGTATATTTTAAGTGGAACCAAGTGGTCCTAAGTCATGTCCCTTACAACTTACCCTGGTGCCAGGCCTTTACAGTATTATTAAAATTATTTTGCTAATGGAAGCACAGGCTCTCCAAAAGTTTCCTACTAAAAGGAAAAGCAGTATAAGAAAGAGGCTAAACTTTTAGGCTTTGAAATCAGTAGACTTGCATTCAAATTTCAGCTCTATTACTTTTAGCTATGAAATTTTTTACAAGATTTTTAATCCTTTAATTTCCTCATTTATAATATGATGGTGAAATGTTACTATCATAGAGATGTTAGACAGATTAAATTAGATAATGTACACAGAGTGCTTAACACAAAGTGGCTCATTTATTACACAGTAAGAGAAACGAGCTATATGACCAGGGTGAGGCTGGCTTCTAAGTGGGCCATGTTTTCCCAGAGGTGAAGTTGCTACAATGTAGACATCCTAAGTCTACACCTTCTGACTGTCTGTTTCCTACCTCTCACCTGCATGCCCTTGCACTGAATATCCTTTCCTTCTTAGCTTCTTTTCCCCAAGTAATAAATCTCAGGTTAGGGCAAAAGTACATGGAAGGCAGCCTTTTTAAACTTCTCCACCAGTGACTGGGGCAAATCAAATAAGGGTGAAGCCAGGCTTTGCCATGTTTTCCAATGCAATTTTACAAGCAAAAGCTGACATTAGACCTAGGTTTTCATTAGGCTCTTGGTTAAAACTGGAGAGGATGAAAGTTAGTCGCTGATACCATCCAACTCTATAAATGTTAGTTTCATAATGTTAGCCAATATTAGGACTGTTAATAAGAGTAACAGAATTATTTTAAGTAAGACAATACCTGCAGCCATTAATGTAAATTTATTCAGAAAACTTTATGTGCCCAAGTATACAAATAAAGAGTAAGGGTATGGTGCATTAAAGGTTGGAAGGGGCGTCTGTGAACAAACTAAACCAAAATTAAGTAGACAAACCTAGAAGACAAAAGTCATATATTGTGACAACCTGACGTCCCTCTTGAAACTTGGAAAAAGAAATAATTAGTACAGAAATAAGTATTTCAAATCAGTTCAGTGATCCAAACATTGATTATTTCTTAGACCTCTAACTTTGACATATAAAGAACAATGGGACACCCTGCTGATGGACGAGGTTCAACCACTTTGGAAAACAATTTGAGATTCTCTTGTTCAGGTGAGCATAAGCATGACTTAGGATCCAGTACTTCCACTCCTGGTTATACAATAAGAAATTCTCATATACTTGTACCAGGAGATAATAGCAAGTGACTTGAAACAACACAAATGTCCTCTGCTTGGAGGAGAGATAAATAAATTGTGGTATGTTTATACAAGGGAGTACTATACAACAGGGAAAATGAAGTTCAGTTCCATGTGACAAACACATGACTATTAGATTCCTAATGTTGAAGAAAAAGAAAGTTGTGGAAAGCTATGTACAGTGCATCACTTTCATAAAGCTCAAAACAAGCATATTAAGCATTGTGTGATTTAGGGATGTGGATGTAGAGGTTAAAACCTTTGATAAACACAAAATTCACTACAGCAGGCATCTGTGAGTGTGGGGTCAGTGAATTATTGTAGGTATTATTGCAAAGAGAATATAGGTAGTATTCTAGATCATGAATTGATTGGTGGGTTCATGGGTTTTTATTATTATATTTTTTTAAATGTATATATGTGCTATCTCTTTGTATGTGCTAAGTACATATTAGAAAAATATTTTTAAGCTGTATCACGGTTTGGGACACGAAAATGTTACTTTCCTTATCTGAATAGTTCTAGACAATAAGAAATAGGTTGGATTCTAAGTATTTATATTCATAAAGACAGTTTTTGGCTTCTTTCCTGGGATGAGGAAGATAATGATATTATCTGCAGAGTCCATAAAAACACAGTGATCACTTATTAGAAAACACACATATTCACCAGACAAATAATGATTTTTTTCACCAAATTTCAAAGAAAATGACTTGTCAGACTGTAATCTATGAGTAGAACCAGAAAAGTCTCTGACTGATTTTTGGGTTCAGGAGTACTATGCATAGATATACATCAGAATTAACCATTACAATAAAATTTCATTGTATTTTTTTACCTTTTATTTTCTGAAATGAACCAAAGTAAGTAGGGTAGTCTGCAAACTCAGTAGGAATGGAAAAATATTATTTATTTATTTGCATGTTTCAACCTAATTGCTCTCCCCCAAGATCCATCCTTCAAAGGTCTGTAGGGCTTGAAATAAAAATAGTATGACATTTACCCTGGCATAATAAAATATTATAAACCTAATCAAAGAGAGTTTGCTCCTCCAGTGGATTGGTGTGCAAATCGCCCAGCACAGAGAAAGGTTGTAAGCAACCGTTGAAGTTTATCTGATAGAATAACTTTGAGTTACATAAAATCATCTTATGGGATACATTTACTTGAGCAACTTTCTTAATAAAAACAAACACTTCTTATTCGGCAAGTTGTTGAGGCTTAAACTAATGAGGAAATAAACGTCCAGGATGTTCAAAATTATGACAATAAAGATTTGATTCATTTAAATTAAGACAATGCATATCTGCACTTTTAATCAGTGTTGTTTACTTGTTCTAATATTCTTGTTTACTCTTTCCTTGCCTTTTTTTTTTTTGATCTTACTGTCTGTGGGTGCCACCCTGTTCTCTACTTTTCATTGTAATTTCACACTTGACCAAAGAACAGGGGAGCTGAACAAAGCTGTTGATATGTAAATAACAGCTTTGAAGATGAAAGCACCAGATTGTTCCTAAACAGAAGAAAAACTGCAGTTGCTTTAGTTGAATGTTTCAATATATAATTTCAGTGGCTTTCTAAAATAAAAAGTGTATCATCTAGACTTGAGTTTTATACTGAGGATGAGACTATTATAGTAGGTTGACAATCATCCTGATCATTTCCTCTCCTTTTAGAAATAACCTCTATATTCATCCAAAAATATGTCTTGAATTTCTTATTGTGGTTTCAAAAGTCTTTGAATTTGCAAATTCAAAGGATTTTATTTATAAATCAGAACCTAAGTAACCTTCTTCCTGCATGACAATCATTTCCGTGTCTGCATGTCTTATTCTACATGATTTAAATAAGTCCTAGGTACGGTTTTAAAAACACCCACTAACCTATTAGGATGATACTGCATTTCTCCTGGAAGTGTGATCAAATAAACCTTTACTTGGAATGGACTGGAATGGTGAAAAGGGGCATTAAACTGAGGCCCCAGGATAACATAATTTAGTTAGAAGAAAATTCAGTTTTCTGGATGATTCGTCTACATGATGCTTAGAAACATTTGGGTGATTCAATTTTGGGACTTTTTATGTAGAAGTCAGCCATCACGTGGCCCAGCTTCCACAGAGTTCTTCATGTCGGTGCAGTCCCAGCAATCATAGAAAGATATACTGCAGCTCCTTCCTTTTTTGAGGCTATACCACACAGCTGTCACAAATGTTGGAAAATGGGGAAGAGTTTCTGTGCACTGCTCAAGGTCATCCGGAAAACCAGTACACAGGGGCACACATCTAGTCCATTACCTAATAAGACATGAAGTTCTTTGCATCATCTTCCCATTGAGTCACCCAATGTTTTGCTTGCTTTTTGCTTGGTGCTTTTTTGCTAGTAGACAATGAAAATTTTGAAAAGTTGACAGCAGCCTCTGATTCTAAATGTTAAGGACATGGAGGTTCTATTTATGACTATTCTCAACTGGACAAAAGGATGAGCTAGAGTTGCCCTTTTCTCACTGTTTTTTTCATAATATTTATGATATTTGTGCAATGTAACATTTGCTAGGCACAGCCAAATATCAAACTGGTGCTTGGTAGAAGAGAGAGTAGAATTGTGACACATGTTGGCTAGGAAGGAAGCACAGAGAAATGCTGCTTGGAAAAGGAGATGGTGAGGACTAGATGTGGGCCATGTGAATCTGTAATGCCTTTGTAATGATGCCTTAAATTCCACAGCTCTAGTCTGCTAAGAAATTAAGAAACAAGTACAGCTTCTTCCTTACTCAAGCAACCTGAATTGTACTAAGGATTTGTACACTGAATAGGCAATTAATTATAAATCTGATTTGAGGAGTTCTAATTTGTAATGAAGAATCTGAGTGGCCTTTGTCCTTGGTTCTTGGGAGGGAGTCCCTAAACCCCAGGAATTTTCAGAATAGGAATGTGTCTGTTGTTATTTCTGGCGGCCCCTCAGACCAGACCTGATAGTTTATGCTAACGAGGTTACTGAAGATGGGGCTGGTTATACCAGGAAGACCAACCACATGATTAGAGGGCTAAAGCTTTGAGCCAGATGATGTAAGATCCACCTCTGGAGAGGGTAGGGCGCTGGAGAGTGAGTTTACCCTCCCAGCCAATGATTCCATCAATCATGTGTACCAAATGAAGTCCCAGTAAAAACTTTGAAGCTTGGATGAGCTTTCCTAGCTGGCAATTCTCTGCATATTGTCACCCAGCAGTATTGCTAATTGGGCGATGTATCCCTGAGGGTGACAGAAATTTCAATGTTTGGAATGTTACCAGATTTTGCCCTATGTGTCTCTTAATTTGTATCCTTCTGCTATAATAAAAGTGTAATCATAAGCATAGTGTTTCCAATGAGTTCTGTGAGTCTTTCTGGTAAATTATCAAACTTGATAGGGTAATGAATTTGTAGCCACTTGGTCAGAGGTGACCCTGGGAACCCCCAAACTTGTGGCTGCTGTCTGAAGTGAGGGCATTCTGTGGAGGACTGTGCCCTTATCCTCCAGGCGTCCAGGAATATAGATTTCCGTACTCCTACATATTAATATTCATTATTTCTCTCATTCCTTCCCACTTAATTAACATTGTACATATTTTTAGGATGGAAAACTCCTTATTGCACATTAATCTTATTTGCACAACTTTTATGGTTGTTCACTTCAATTTTGCCAAGGATTTGCTTAGTTTCTTTCTCATAGTGGAGTGGGTAGTTGGCACCAGATCTGTCTGGATGGGTCAGGGGAAGGGATCCCAATACACATATTTGATTCTGAAGGTAAAAGAGAAAGCTGTGGTAGCAAAGTGCTGTCTTCTTTTCACCTGTGTTCTAAGTCTCTTCAGACCCCGTCAAACAGGACCCAGTGGCTGGAATATGCTGGCAGGAGCTACAGCAGATCAAGTGGGTCAGCCTAACAGAGTGCTGCAAACAGAATAACATCCAAACGACCTTCATGGCCAAGGGGCCCCAGGAGCTGGCTTACCTCCTGACCTCTTCCTGTCGTTGTGCTTTAGGCTCCAGCAGCACTGGCCTTCTTCCTACCCCTCAGCCACTCTGAGTTTGTTCTTGTTTCAGGTTCTTGGCACTTGTTTTCTCTGGGATGCTTTCCTCGGCAACTCAGATGGTAGCTCCTCAGCCCACACATTTTATCTCCGATGTCACTTCCTCCCACAGGAATCCTTGGCCATACTTAGCAAAACACCGCCCACCCCCAGCCGCACCTGGGAGTACCTTCCTGGCCTATTACTTGGTTACGTTTCTTTGTAGCACTTACTGCTACAGATATTACATTAGCTATTTATTTGGTTATAATCTTGTTTCCTATTTCTACCTTTTACACATACACAACCCTCACACAAGGATGAAATGGCAAGATTTTGTCTATCTTCTTTAAACCATATCCTTGATCCATGGTATAGTAACTAGCAGCTATTAGTGAGTGATCGATCGAACGAAAAGCATCCACTAGGTTATCTCACTCTGAAAGGTGGTGTGAGACCTGTAGGAAATGTGTAAGACTCATTTCCTCCTTAAGGATTTGTGGCAGCTGAGTCACATACACATGTGAAGGAGAGAACTCCAGCCATTTCTGTGGCTGCTTCTGTTTTCTAGTAGGGGTTCAAGGTTGAATCCTTGACCGTCTCTTCTTTCTGCTTCATGCACCTATCTCAACCCAGACTTAAAACAGTATCCCTACAGGGCTGATTCCTAACTTGCTCCCTGCAGGCTTAACAAATTATAACAGGCCTGTTTCTTTCTTTCTTTTTTAAAAATTAATATTGCTTCCTGGGAAGCATAACAGATGCCAAAAGAATACAAAAACTGATAAAGAAATTAGAAAAAAAAAAGGATAGGAAAAATAAGCTTCAAAACTTAACTAAAATCATACCATAAAATCTAAGATCATATTCATTAGGAGAAAAAGGCTTATGGTATAATTATTTTCTTAATTATTTTTTTGGCTTAGTTTTATCAAGATTTCATCAAATGTGATTGATATGTTTTAAACTATAGTCAGATCTCTATAATAATAAGTAAAGCTTACAGAGAATTGGATGGTGTGACATATGATGATATGCCACAATTTAGCTATAGTGTTGAAGACAGATTAATGCCAATGGTTAGTTGCCTATGACAGAAGAAAAAAGAATAGAGAAAGCAAAGAATTTAAAGTGAATTAAAATTTATCCAATTTAGAATCAAACAAAAATGCCATAGGCCCAGTGCCAAGAAATATTCTTGGATTGGAATTTGTTCAACACCCTAAATTTAGCCAGCTGCAATTCCTTTTGAAGTGTCATCCAATACAACCTTTTGAAAGAGAGGGTGTGCCTTTACAGGGAAATTGGCATTCCATCTGAAAGATGGAACAAAACCTCCCTGGAATATTTAGTCTTTAGATAAGCAGATGCAGTTTTTACAATATGTCCAACATATATTAGAGAAAGTACAGGTCATACTTAGGTTACATAGGTTAGGGTGACATAAAAATGCAGTCTTGTGTTTCCACTCTAGGTCATATTTACGTAGGATATTGCCAGATTTATAAATGGCATTATAGGTAGGCAACTTTAATGTCTAATAATCTCAAAGAAGTATCCTAGTATTTCTTAGAATTAAAATATGCTAGAGCTTCAAGAGACTTTCTGGAATGTCTGGTTGTAATTCACGGCCTTTATTTTACAGATGAGAAGATCGAGGCCTTTATTCTAATATTAGTAACTGACAGACCTCCCCAGGCTCCCTGCTCCAGGTATCACCTGTTACCCATGTCCTCATTTATGCATTCCACAGATATTTATGGACATAGACTGCACTTTATTAAAAATAAAACATGACTAAGATTTGTTATCTGCCTGCAAGGTGCTCACGGTAGAGTGACACATAACCCATTCCATGTTTTCAGTCCCCGGAACATATGGACTGAGCTATTGCAGACTCCATCCCAACTCCAATGGCAAACATTTATAAATGCTGCTAAAATATAACCACCTTTTTTGAAAAATACAGAGCCAAGTTTGAAAGAAGAGGTTACCTTCAGATTGGCAAAGTCACAAGCCACTATGTCCTCCTTGATAAGGATAGGAAGTGTGAGTGGAAGCCAGGGAAGAGAACCCACATAAAGCCAGGATCCTGGGAAAAAAGTGCTCCTTCCATGAAAGGCAAAGAGGAAGAGCATCAGAGAGAACATATACGAAGACGCTGATTGCTAAATTATTTGTGGATAAAGTATTTGCAGCGTTGGACATTAGAGCCCATCTGTATTCCTGTTGCTGGAAGGCAGAATCAGCCAGCCAGAGAGGCAACAGACCAGCTTATTTCTGCCTCTGGGTCTGGAATGCAGTAGGGTGGGGTGGGACGTGTCTCCCACGATAAATAAAAATCCTCAGGCTGTACCAGTCATGGATGTAAATTCTTAATTTATACATAGCCCTTATGGTGTTAGAATCCTAAGCAAAGACACATTCTCTACCCAGCTAAACTAGTTTTCAATTGTGTAAGAAAAATGTATTTTCTGAAAGACTAAAAGAATTGCCATTACAGACCAGCACTTGAAAGAATTACTATGTACATCAAGAAAAGGAAGCCTGAACACAAAAGGAATGGACGTGATTCAAAGAACAGGAGTGAACAAATACACTTTTAAACTGTGGCGAAATCTAAGAAGCCTTAATTGAAACCACAACCACAATGCAATATATAACAAAAAGGGTAGCAAAAATACAAACAACTTGAAATCTAAGCACAGACAAGAGAGTCACTAATTCTTTAGAAGAGTTACGAAAGAGGGAACTTTGGAGGTGAGGATCAAAGGATGAGTAGGGATTTAGCCAGCAACAATGGGAAGAAGAGGATTTTCAAAGGTGAAGTTCCCAAGTAGGATGGTACATGGCATATTCTAGAAACTGCAGAGTAGCTCACAAACCAGGTGATTGTTAGGAAGTGACAGAATAAAGGCTAGGTGCTAAATCAGGTCTTCCTCCTCTAAACCAATGTCATCAGAGTCAGCTTGTGTGAAAAGTGTAACAAATTGTAACAGGAACTCTCATGGAGACACAGAAAACATGAAATTTAAACATAATGTTAGAAAAAATTATACCAAATTTCATTATTTTGGGGATTTCTTGTCATGATTATTTTAAATAATAATTTTACTATTTTCAAAACACCTCAGCTCATTTCCTTTCCTCTAGATCCCATGGGGGTTTATTATGGCTGAGACTATTTAACAGGAAGGAGATATCTCATTTGTTGAGGTAAGTTTTTCCATTTTAGTAATTAACAGTATTTCAGCTCACAGTTAGAAAATGGACCTGAAAAGTGAACATGTCTTGGGAGGAGAAAAATACATCAATTAAAAACAGTGAGAGATCTAAGACATCAATTAAAATATCTAGAATAAAGATATAATATGAAAGATGCAATAGCCCATTGAACATTATAGAAATCATTTTCCTCTTGCTGCAAATGCTACCTGTCTAGCTTCAAAAATACTGAGTCACATAAACTGCAAAATGCTTTATTTAGTTGGAAGAACTGACAAACATAAGATCTGGAGAGAATTAAGTTAGAGACTGAAAGATTTAAAGATAGATGAGGGATTTTCTTTAGCTGTAATTCAGACAGAAGCATTCAAAGCAGAAAGCAGGACTGGCCAAGTACACTGTGAGGGGGGTCAAATTTGTGCTTCTCATGATGAGACTTGTTCAATCCCTTTCTTTTGTCAGCTTTTGGCTAATGGGCATCTCTTATTTTCCCCAGAAGAACTTGCTCTTTGAGAAAAATTTTATAAACCTATTCATATAAGGTACAAATGACTACTAAGGCTTAAATGGGGTGTCTTTCCTCACCATATTCATTTGTAGTAGGAGACAGTGGTCTAAAGTACTTATTGAAGAACTTGAGGCATTACCTACTTCATCTGGGGGGGTGAATATTGACCTGGGATATTCCAAGAGCCCTACCATTCAACACATAGGTCCCTGCTTGTATCTCCTAGACATAAATCTGGTTCTAAATCTGTTTTTCAGAAAATGGCATCCTATTTGGTGCTCTGGGTCCATGCCAATAAAAACAGTACCTATTTGGTGTAACACACTTTCAAATATCATATAAATCTGTTAATTTTAACTTGATCTGAATTAATCTACCATTTAATTATTATTTGACCTCAAATAGTACCAATGTCTAACAAATGTAGGTAGAAGATGAAAAACATGAGTTCACAAGGAAGTTGTGTGTGCGGGTGTGTGTGTGTGTGTGTGTGTGTGTTTTAACAGGGAGTCTGAAACCTTCAGAAGATAAGTATTTACAAAAGGATACTCTTAAAGTCACTAAGCTAGGCCCAAAGTATAGCTATCTGGAAGCAGCTGTACTGTTCTAATCACTCAGTTTTTATTTGCTGAATATCTTGTTTTCCATACAGTGCTGTCCATGGCACAATTTGATGTGGTTCCTCTCTTTGTTTAGTTAGTTCCTCTCTTTGTTTAGATAAAAGCTTCATGAAGTAATCAGGAAAAAACATTAAGGGCTGCACTCTGTGGTACTGATAGAACTGAAAATTGATTATCCTATTTTTTTCCAAAGCTCCCTTTTATCTTCAAGACAAAGTCCAAATCTCTCACCAGTTTTAGGGAACTCTTTCTATTTGGTCCCTGCTTATTTTGCCAGCCTCATCTTCTGGCACATTATCTCATGAACTAAAAGCGCAAGCTCTAGCATATCACATACGATTTTCCAGATTTATTATCCTTTTTTTGCAACTCCAGGCCATTCCTTCTGCTTGCAACTTACTTCCCACTTCCTTTTGCTGAATTATTACTTGTCCACCTTAAAGTCTTCTCCACTCAGACTTTCCACTCAGTTAGAATTTTCCTCCAGTCTTAAAGTTTCGTGCCCCTTCTATCTGTTTCCACTGTATGTCTGCATTGAACATATGAAAGCAACTTTGCACTGAGTTGAAATCTCTTATTTGTTTGTCTAATTCCTTTGTTAGCCTAGTTTGTTAAGTGAGGAGGAAGCTCTGTACTTCATTTACATGTGTGTTCTAGAGTCTAATGTGAAACCTAGGCACAAAAAGATACTCAGTATTTGTTGAATGAATTCCAATGTCAGGGGTGGCAGGTGGCAGGTAATTTTTCTTCTATAGGGTTTGAAGATGTGAATAAGAAATTACAGAGTACAGTAGGGTGGAGTGATTATAGCTGTATGGGGTTGGATGAAACCATTCAGGAGATAGGGGACATAAATTCATTGAATTCCACATAAGTTCTAAAGCCAGGACCTATATCACTTGATACTTGGAAGGCAAATTTAAAGAAAAAGGAAAAATGAATCCTTTCACCCTAACAAGTGGTATAATTGAAATATATAAATAATTTTTTTAAACCATGTAAGTTAGGGATGATTATCCATAAAGAATATTTTAAGGTTATATCCTTTACTTTCTAGTGTGATGTCAAGATGAAAACCACACCTTGTGCCATAATGTTCTTAGATGCTTCTATTGAAGAAACACTCTTTGGCTGGAACATAGATATAATATAGTATGATTGTGGGTAAAATTGTAATATTTCCAGAATTTCTTGCCTGACCTTAGTGCATCTCCATATCAATAGGTATTTCCAAGGGGTGGGGAGAAGTAGTCCATTTCCATATCAATAGGTGATTACAAGGGGGAGTGAGGGCATGTCTGGACCGGAGAGGTTGGGTGGGGTCCCTTTTTGTATCTGGGTCTCAAGAGACACAGGCATGCAGAAGAGGAAGACTGCCTTGTAAACAGTAAATGGGTTTTTCCCACTTTATTTCTCCGTTTGACTGATTTTGGTTTCAAAGGTAATTTGCTGTGGGCTGGGAAAATATTTTCCCCTCATAGTTACATCTGGCAGTAGTTGGCAGGACCTCTGAACCTGAAATCTGTCTTCATGAGTGCAATGCTTGGGCAGGCTGCCCCTAGGGATGGTGGGGAGAGACCTGGAAACCCATCTGTGGATGGTGCGGAGGCCCCAGTGGCTGCAGTGGTAGAATTTAAGGCTTTACCTGGGAGCCCCCTCTCCATGGGCTTCCTCTTGGGGAGCCCCTAGTGGGGAACTGGTCTAGGTTAAAGGACCTCCTAGATGGGTAGGGCCTTCCCCCAAATTAGGGAAGGGTGGAGACACCAGAAGCTGTGGAATTAGCCCTCAGTGAGATAGAAGACCATTTAGAGGCCCTGAGTGGCCCTGTAGCAGCCAGGATTTTAAGATGTCTCTTTCTTGAGATACTGGAAGGGGTTATTGGGGAGAGAGAGACTTCAGCAGGAGAGAAACAGTTCAGCATTGCTTGGATGAGCTGGACAATGACCTATGGGATGCCCTTAAGAAAGAGACAGTTATTGAGAAGACAGATTGTGCTCCTGGAAGATACATTAGCAGCAGCGAGGGAGGAGGCAGCCAGAGAATCTGCATTGCAGGAGGCCGTGGGGGAGGGGGAGGAAAAAGTGTGTCTTCAGCCCAGGAGATGGTAGAGGAGGTGTCAGGGGAGGATGACGGGTGGGGCCAGGGCCTATCTGTTGCCGAGGCCACTGCCTGAAGCACCAGCCTCTCCTATATTAAAGGCCCACCCAGTTGTAATTAAGAAAATAAAAACGCAACAACCGCAGGCTTCTCAGGGGGAGGAGCCGCCCCCTCCCCAGGTTGTGGAGCACTTCACGCTCCTCTCCTATACCAAGGATGAGCTGGTGGACATAGCATCCAGTTTTGGCACAAGCCATTGGAACCTCTGCCTACATGGCTTTTGCATTTCTGGGATATGGGGGTGGAAAACATTGTTATCTCAGGTTCTGAAATGGGTGGACTACGTTCCCTGATGACTCACCCTTCCCTCCAGCAGCAGTTGCAAAGTGCCCATCACTCTTCAGGGAATCAGGCACTTCTGGATTGGCTGACACCAGCCATCAGGGCAGTTTGGCCTAATCAGGGTGATTTACCGTACTTACCCACTATCTAGAAAATGTATGCAAAGCTCCAGCAGATGTAACAGAAATTGCGCATGAAAAATATAATCTATAATATGGACCCCCAGGGCCCCAATGACAAGTTGTTCACTATAGGAATGAGAAATCTGCTGCTCCATACAGCTCCCTATCTCTCTTTGGGTCCCTAGTGACTATTCTTGCCCCCTACATAGGGCAACCCATAAGTGAGGCTATTCATCCTTTAGTAGATCTGGGGGAGGTTGAAACAACAAAAGCATGGAAGGAAGTACAGGCTATGACTGAAAGGAGCATGGCAAAAGGACCCTGTGAAGGTCTTGAGAACCCAGATGTGGGCTGATTTGATAAAGGCCAGGGTAGTGAAAGAAAAACTTGATGGGCAGACCAATAGGATCTTGTTAGAACTATGGCACCAATTAAAGCAAGGGCAGCAGTTCCAGCCACTGAGGTCCAGGACACAGAAGCTGGCAGGCAAAGCTCTGTGTCTGGCCTATGTCCCTGCAAGACTTCCTGGGGGACAGTACTCAGGCTCCGTCTGGGCCCTCACCTACACAGGACAACAATTGGGCATCACGGTTCAACTGGGGGTGGGGGTCAAAGTCCCCACCTTGGGGGATGTGGGTGGGGACTAGAGGCCACATGTAGAATTAGCAATTCATTGGTCCCCAGTGCTGGTGGACACAGGAGCTGAGTGTTCTGATTTATGGCAACCCTGAGCGTTTTCCCAGGACTCCTGCTGTGATAGATGGCTATAGGGGTAATGCAATTAGAGTGAAGAAAGCCCAAATCCAAATGGAGATACAGTGTTTATCCCCAAAGAAGTATACTGTGTACATTTCTCCCATCAATGAATATATTTTGGGGGTAGATATCCTGCAGGGCCTCTGGTTGCAGACCACTGCAGGTGAGTTCATTCTGAGGGTACATGTGGTAAAGGCCATTCTAAGGGGACATGCTAAACACCTGCTTGTAGCTCTGCCTGTACCTCAGCTGGTGACAAATACTAAGCAGTATAAATTGCCTGAGGGACACAAGGAAATTGGAGAAACTCTACAGGAGTTGGAGAAGGTGGGCATCATAAAGCCCACTCATAGTCCTTTTAATTCTCTGGTGTGGCCAGTGAAAAAGCTGGATGGCTCCTGTTATATGACTGTGGATTACAGGGAATTGAATAAAGTCATACTCCCTTTCATGCTGCTGTCCCCTCTATAGCATCCCTTGTGACACCCTCAGTCTTGAACTAGGGATGTTATCATTATGTTGTGGGCCTTGCTAATGCTTTCTTCTCTATTGACATAGCACAGGAAAGTCAGGAACAGTTTGCCTTCATGTGGGAAGGCTGGTAGTGGACATTCACAGTCCTTGCACAGGGATATCTCCACAGTCCCACCATCTGTCATGGACTTGTAGCTCAGGACCACAAATGGTGCGGCTGTATCACTACATTGATATTACACTCATGTCTGATTCTCTTGCAGATTTAGAAGGGGCAGTTCCTAGATTGCTGCAACGTCTACAGGAGAAAGGATGGGCTGTGAACAGCACCAAGGTTCAGGGACCTGATTTGTCTGTAAAATTCTTGGGGGTTGTCTGGTTGGGTAAAACTAAAGTTATTCCTGAAGCAGTCTTAGACCAGGTCCAGGCTTTCCCTACCACTGTGGCAGTATTACAAGAGATCTTGGGTCTTTTGGGCTACTGGAGAGTATTTATCCCACACTTGGCACAAATTCTGAAGCCTTTATACTGGTTGATATGAAAGGGCATCCAGTGGGACTGGGAAGAGACATGTGCAGATGCTTGTACTGCTGCTAAGTGGGCAGTCAAGGTTGTGCAGGCCTTGAATGTAATGGACTCATCAAGGCCCTGTGAGATATGTGTTCATGTGACCAAAGATGGTTATGGATGGGGTCTTTGGCAGTGGTTTGAATGGACACACCAAGCTATTGCATTCTGGTCACAACTATGGGAAGGAGTAGAGGTCCAGTACACCTTGACATAGGAGCAAGTGGCTGCTGTGTACCAAGCCTTGATGGCTATGGAGGCCATCACTGGAACAGCTCTAACCAAGGTAATAACTATCTATCCCATTGTGGGGTGGGTGCAAGACTGGACCCACAGGCCATGGAGTAGTGTAGCACACAGATGCCTACACTGGCCAAATGGGGCACATACTTACAGCAGTGTAGGACCCTGTCTACTAGCCCCTTAAGTGGAGAACTCCAATGCTTATTGGAGCTAGTGACATATACCAGTGGAAAGTAGGAAGAACTAGCTTTGAGCCATTACTAGCTGAGAGTCCTTATCAGCAGAGAAGATGCTTGCTATACAGATGGCTCCAGTTGTGGACAGCCCCTGAAGTGGAGGGCTGTAACTTTCCATCCTAAGACAGACAATATAGATGGAGGATAGGAGAAGAGAAAAGCATCCAATGGACTGAGTTGTGGGCAGTATGCTTGTGATGACCCAGGAGCCCTCCCTTATAGTTGTCTGCATTGACAGCTGGGCTGTCTATCAAGGCTTGACTCTGTTGCTACTGACATTGTACCATGCCAGTTGGATGGTTAGTCACCGGCCCCTTGCGGGTGAGAGTTTAGCAAGACCTATGGGCCTCTGGTCAGTCTAAGACAGTTACCATATATCATGTGACTGGCCATTTGCCTTTGGCATCCCCAGGGAATGATGAAGCAGACACATTGACCCAAGTGTGCTGGCTAGAAAGCAAGCCTACCTGTGATCTAGCCCAATGGTTACATCAGCATTTGTTGCACATGGGGAAAAAGACAATCTGGGCTGTATCCCGTCGGTGGGGTTTGCTGCTGACCTTTGAAGAAGTCAGCTGAGTCCGGAAGGAGTGCCTTGTATAGTCTAAGAGGGACTTACATCAAGTCCTACATGGGACAATAGTAAAGGGGCTGATACCCTTTGTCAGGTGGCAGATTGACTATTTTGGGCGTCTGTCCATATTAGAAGGATATCGGTATGCTATGACTTATGTTGACCCAGCTACTGGACTGTTGGTTGCTTTTCCTGCACGTTGTGCAGATCAGCAAACCACCAAAAGGGGCCGGGAGCATCTCTTTGTAGCCTATGACTGGCCACAGGTGAGTGAGAGCAATGAAGGCACCCACTTTATGAGACATGTGTTACAAGAATCAGTGCAGCTATTAGGAATAAAGTGGACATTTCATGTACCATATAACCATACCGGGCAGGCATGATAGAGAGGTACAATGGTTTGTTGAAATATGGCCTGAAGTTGGACACTAATAGTTTCCAAGGCTGGTCAGTTTGCTTATGGACAGTGCTACAGCAGTTGAATGAGAAGCCCCAAAAAGGAGCCTTGAGCCCTGTGGACATGCTAACACACATTGCTGCCTCTCCTACACAACTGTATGTGCAAACCAAAGAGGAATTATTGAAGTTAGAATATGGGCAGCAGAGCAACATCCTGCTGCCAGCCATTAAACACTCGAGACTCTGCTGAGTGGACATGGCTCTGGACATTTCGACATATGGGCCAGCGATGGCGGGCCAGGCTGGCACCTTGGGAACAAGGTCTGGAAACTGGCCTCCTGTGTATTCCTGGAGTAATAGCAGAATGGCCCCAAAAGATCACAGTAGTGTACCCAAAAAGTCTGGGAGGTAAGAGCATCTTATGGGGAAGTTTTGTTTTATCTTTATGGCCAGTGCATGTACCTCCCATAGCCCTATACATTGACCCATCTATAACTCCCACAGGGAAGGGGGTGAAAGTCTGGTATACTAGTCCAGAACAAGATCCCATTCCTGCTACTGTCTTATCACAGGACCACTCTCTTGCATGTGTCCTACCTGATGGACAAGATTTGCCTATGCTGGTGTTATTAAAATATGTATCTTATCACCCTTAAGGTTATTTTCTTCTACAGTCCCTGTGGCCTGGATCTGCCCCTGGCTGCAGCTGCTGTGTGATGATTGCTCTGAACCCCCTACCCATTCAGCTACTCAGTGTCTGTGGAATGGGTGAGCTATGGACTTAATCTGCCTAGGACTTTGAACCTAGCTGAATCCTCTGGCTTGAGGTTTGTCATAATTTTATTGCTGTTGTTATGGTATGTTATTAGTCTGATTACAGTGCTCCAGTTTTCTCACACAGGAGCCTTTGTGGAATATGTGGAATCAGTAGATTGTGAAGCAAGATTTCTGGAGGGGTGGGCTGTGGGTAAAATTGCAGTATTTCCAGAATCTATCACCTGGCTTTAGTGCATCTATCAGTAGGTGCTTCCAAGGGGTGGAGAGAAGTAGTCCATCTCCATATCAGTAGGTAATTACAAGGGGGAGCAAGGGCATATCTGGACCAGAGAGGTTGGGTGGGGTCCCTGTTTTGCATCTGGGTCACAAGAGACACAGGCGAGCAGAAGTGGACAGCTGCTTGTAAGCAATATACGGGTTTCTCCCACTTGATTTCTCCCTTTGACTGATTTTGGTTTCAAAGGTAATTTGCCCTGGGCTGGGAAAATATTTACTCCCAGAGTTACAATGATAGAAATTTTTAGCTTGAATTTTGGTTCAGTGCGTTGGTCTTTTGCTAAGGATACTCAGACTTGACTCTCTTTGCCTTGGTACTGAGTTGCAAAATGAAGCCTGAGCAACGAATTAATTTTAATCACCATATGACAACTGTACAATCACAGAAGGACAGCCAGGGTTGTGCTGGGATTGGTTTGCTTTTCTCCCAGAGATTGGTGGAGGGCTTGCAGGATTGTTTGTGACTCCCCATCAGAATGCCTCCATGCATCCAATAGCCAGGGGGCTGGCTCTGCAATGAAGTAAACACTGGGGAGACTTGAGAAAGGAGGAAACAAACTTGGCAGGTGCTATCTTAGAAGACAACTTAGACAACTGCCCTTTAAGCATCAGGAAACAATCTTAGAAGTCACTCTGACAGAATGAGCAATCAAGCGAAGATTTGGCCAACTCCCAGCAGGACTTCCTGCCTAGAGTCAGAGTTCAGGGTGAGTTGTACAGGTTGTTACAATCTTCTAATAAAAACAGAAAGATACATGTTTGTAGTTTAGGAACTGTAGATAATATTCCTCTAAAATGAGGGCTCTTAATCTTTTCTGGGGTCATGGAACCTCTGAGAAGTTTATGGAGTTCATGGACCTTTTCCAGGAAAATGCATAATTCCCATATACAGAACATTGGATACCCTGTCCCCACTCCTTAGAAAGCCCCTCAAGTTGAGAACTCTAAAGAATCTCTGGAAATTATATTTATTTAGAGTTTGTCAACATGAGTAGGGCACGTATTTTGGTATAAATAGTTTGAAAATTCTTGATTCCATATACATGGTATGTAAGTCTGCAGTGGGCATAGGGCTGCAATGCTGAAAATGAGGAAAAGTTCCTCACCTCACTGAGATTTTTTAGTGGAGCCTGAGAGAGGGAGCTTCTGAATTGCAGTAAAAATGTCACCAAAAGTAAGGAATCTAATAAAACCAAGCACTATGAGTTAATAGGTATATAACATTCAAGAACTGAGATTTGTGTATTCTTCCGAGTAGAGGGAATCCAGACTCTTGTCTGTTCTTGAACCTATAGCAGGATAGTCCTTCTCAACTGTCATCCATCCCCACCCCCATTTCCATAGCCAAATGCTAGTAAGTACTAATAAATTAGAAATTTTCCCATTCTTTTGCAGAGGACCTGATGTATGACTCATTACTAAGGTCACCATCCCTTCTACATTGTCATAAAGTTGGCATTTATAATCATTGAAACTAAACACTGAATCTGGTTTTCTACTGGAAAACACAGAAAGGACCTACATTCTCTTTAAATACTATTATTGAGAACATTTATCTTCAACTAATGCAAAATTTGCATGCTTTACATTGGCTAAGCAGGCGTGTTTACAAGCTGTGAAGGTGCAACCTTGTCCAACAGTAACTCTAAATTGGAGTCAAGATTTCAAGCAGACCAGGCAATTGAGTTTGCCTGTAAGGAACTTTCATTAATTAATACAGGTGGCAATATCCAGATACTATCAATCATAACTAATAGTCCTTATTTGGAAAGAAAACATATTATTGTTTATTTAGTTCAAAAATTATTTGCAAATACAACTATAACCCAAACTTAGATTAGGAATCAGCCAGAAGCATCATTAGATTTTTCTTCATAAAACATACATGGTGCCTAAATATACTGAGAAAAATATTTTTTACTATTATAAGATATATTTTAAATAACTGTGGCTTCTTATATTTTGAATCATATAAATAAACACAAACAACCATGAGAACAACAAAAAGAAGAATAGCAACCAAATTTCAAATATTGCACAATTGTGAAAGAAACTGTTTAGGTTAATATGTAAATATTGTATAAATTTAAGTAGAAGTATATAAATAAATATTATTCACGTATTATATATGTATACATATATAAAGGTATACACATCTAAGTGTATACAGTAAGTATGTGTGTGTGTGTGTGTGTGTGTGTGTGTGTGTATGTATATACACACAGATATATACTTTCAAGGGGCATAACTTACAAGCAATTGCTGATACATTTACTGAAGCAGGAATACTGAATGTCCCAGGAGTTGAGGTCTATTGCTGCACAGTTCTTCTGCAGAAATCTCTAACATTAATCAGAAAGAACTAACCCTATGTAGTACATTGATTTGGCCCATTTTGATCTTGATATTTATTTCCATTTCAAACTTCACTCATAAATGTTAATTTAGAATATATTATTCCTATATTTTGTCAATTAGAGACTGAAGAAGAGGGGACTGAAAGACTTAACTGCAAAAGGGAGAATAGTAGGATATGGGTCTAAAAACCAAAGGAACTCTTTTTTTGTTTCAGGCAGGGCATTTTGTCAGAAAAATGTGAGGGGTATCCATGGTTCAGAAGAGAATGAGCATTAACATTTGTCATGTGTCTTTAATAAGAAGAGCTAATAATTTTAAGTTTCAATATATGAATCTTGCTATAAATTTTATCAATAACAACTTTTGGGACTGAGCCAAGGTAGCAGGACAAGTCCCCAGTTCTCCATCATCAATATGGAATCATATACTTCTGGTCCACAATCTCACAGTTAAATATCTTAGAGCCCAATGTACATCAGAATTCAGAAGTTTTTTGTTTAATAATAGAAAAGCAATCAAGTGCACATACAAAACAAAGCAAGGAGAATCCAAATCAATAATATTTCTGCCATGAAATGTTTCAATATTTATGGTAAATTGTGTAACTATACAATAAGTAAAGGCTATTAATAGCCTCATATCAGTTCAGACCAAATTTCGTCAGGTGAATTTGAGTGCAACACCTGAGAAATCTTTCAGTCTTCAGTGTTGCTGTGATTTTAGAATTGCAGTTAAGGATGGGGTCCTGTATGGACCACATGCATGTGGTATATGGAAATTATCTCTCTAACATGTGTATTATCTGAGTGCTGATCAAACAACTTGTCTGTCAACTTGCAATCTGATTTACAGGGAAGCTGTAATTTCTGTGAAATTTGAACTTTAGTCGGCCCTGTCCAATTTCTGTAAAATATCTTAGTGGCATCCATTCAGAACAGTCTTGTTGGCATCTGAGCAAACCAGGAGATTAAGGGCTTGGCAATGGGTTTAGTAAATGACTGTTATGCATACCATGCAAACCCTAAGTGTTTTCCTAGGCAAAGTGTGCCATTACTGCTCTCAGACGACAGTTCAGGGTTATTTCTCTCCTTAGTAAACTGAAGAAATGAAATGATCTAGTCCAGTGTGTATCAGCACCTGAGAGACTATAAAGAATACAAAGACCAGCCTCGTTGAAGCAGGAATGGGCCTCAGTCTCTGAATGTTGATCAAGTACCTAGATGACTCTGATACCCAGTAAAGTTTGAGAATCACTGATCTAGACGATAACTTGCTCTGTTATAGCCTCATCTTTCTATGTGTGGGAGACCTTTACCTGGGCTGAGTATCAAGGTTGATGAGTAAATTCTTGTGGGAAATGGGAAATTACTGCCATTTTTTGGTAAGATACGGAATGAGTTACATGAATAAAATAATAAGTCTTACCGGGAAATGATGTGATTCCAACTGCTTGTAATCAAAGTACTTGTAAAAGACTCAATACTTATCTATAGCAAAGCACAAGAAATAATCAAAAAGTCACTTCCTGGTGACTGATTCTTATTTGTACCAATGTAAAATATTGTGTTAAAAAATGGAACTGCACTCCTGGATGCTATTTAAAACTGTTTAGATCGTAGATTGGGGAGTCTGGGACTGAAATAGCCAGGGCGGTGAAAGTGACTGCAATTTGACTATGAATCATGGTGATGCTCACAGGAAGTTGTGACAAAGAGACAAAAGAGCCCTGCTGTCCATTATAAGCCACTGAACTGCCTTCAGATAAATGCATCTTGTCCTTTGAGTGGAAGCCACCTATCAAATTTCCCCCGCAGCCTGCTTTGTTCACAGTAATGAAAATGCACTTTGTACAGTACAAACTGCCTGAATCGTTAGCACAAGCTTATGTAGACCACCTACCTGGCTCTGGAGGGAGAGTACTGAGGGTAAACAACTGTTTTTCTAAAATGGCTGACCTTTATCCAAAATTAGCGAAAATTTTCCTGTCACTGCAAGATGTTGAGGGCACCACACAGCCAGGTAACCCCCCGAACGAAGCCCAGCAGAATGACAGACTTCCTCTTGAAAAGGTCACCACCTTGGGCTGGCAATGGCAAGGAGTCTCATTCAGTTTTCTGCTTGCAGACACACACGCAGATAGACGTGGGCATTGCATAATGAATTCTGTGGTTCGGGATGGTAATCATCACATCCAGGCTCTTCAAAATAACTTTTCAGTATGTTAATACAGGTAGGAAATGTTCAGACAATTCTTTAAAAAATATTTTAAAAGCACCAAATTACACAGACATCCCACTTTTGTATCAGACAGTTTGTGACTTCATATAAACACTGGAGGCAAGGAGACTCTAGTTGAACCAGTTGGAGTGGTAACAATGGGAAAATGTTTTGAAAAGGTTGAAGTCAAGGTTTCATCACAAGAATAAAGAAGATAGGCTGCTGCATGCCCTGAAGTTACCTCTTGTTTTCACCAAAGCCGCCGGTACAGGTTGAGCCTACACTGCCAATCTGAAGCACCTTTGAAATGGTAATGCTGTAATGCGTTCTTGATGGATAAAATACTGTTATGCTGAATCTACGCTAAAGTTGACAATGAGACTGTTTTTACATCTTAAAGGAGTACCTAATTACTAATCTCAGTGTTGTCTATTCCAGATTGCAGTTGATAAATACTCCACAAGCAATCTTCCAAATCAGTTCGGCAGCCTGGGAAAGGATGGAGGACTGGCGCCTTTAAGAAAAACTGGCATCTATAAAAAGAGCTGGATCAAAAGTAGAAGCCCAATCACACACCCACTGTGGTTGGGCTGACAAAAATAGCCACTGGCACAGATTTAGTTCACTTCAATGTCAGGCTTTCCCCTCCAACCACACTGCCTCCCTCCCTGCTCAGCTCCCTAAATGATTTCTATGGTGGTGTTCAGTGCTCAAGGCAGGTGCGTAGAGTCATGGGCACCAATGCGGGGCTACCTGGGAAGCCACAGTGCGAGGTGGCAGGCTCAGAACACTCCTGCTCCTTGCTGTTCTAGCAACCGCCTTCCCGGGAAAGGATGGCCTTTCAGTGCTAACATTCAGAATGTGTGTACAAGGTGCCAGGCACTGTGCTGAGTGCTATAATATACCATTTCACTGAGTATTCCAAAAGCTCTATGAGGGAATGATCACTCAGATAAATAACTTGTTCCATGACACACACTTAAGCAGTGGTAGAGCAGAATCTGACCCCCTATCAGCTGTCACAGCCTTGCTTTCAGTCATTGTGCTGGGCTGCCTGTCACAGCCAGGCTAGCACCCTCTTTGGGGGGTATGCCAGTTAGCCATGTCCCAACCCCCACCTCAGAAGCAAAACCAAATCCTTGAGTCTAGCTGACTTGTATTTTAAAAAGATAATATAAGTGAAAAGTAAAGAAAGGAAGGGATACAGTTTTGCTAAGACTTGGACTACACCATGAGGAACCCATGGCTTAAAGGTGAGCTTGCAGGCTCTTAGTAACATCTGTTGGTGCTAACTAACAATAACTTTGCTGTCTGCAACCTCCCCTCCTTCTCTTCCTTCTTGTATTGTGTTCTGTTTTCCCCCCTCTATTCTCTGTTCTCCCTCTCATACATGAATTAACTTATTCATGCATGTATCTGTTCTATTATTTCTTCAGTGCCTTCATCATACCAGGCACAGCACTGGGTGCTGGAGAAATAAAGATAAAATTCCTGTTCTCAAAGTGTTTACTTTTTAACTGGGAGACAGATAAACCACAGGTAGGTAATAGTGAGGGCTGATACATCTTGGGACAGGAACACCACATTGAATACTGTCTTCCTGTCACTGCGAGATGCGGTCTCAGGATGGGACCTAGGATGGGAGGTCAGCCCAGCCTTACAGAGATATAAAATGCTTTTACATGTCTTATTTTTAATAGTATGTCTTAAGTTTAATATTAATCTCAACCATAGTTGAAAGAAGCCAATAGATGGAAGTTACTCTTATGTCACCATTCCTTCCTCCAAGTCCACAGAATCACCAGTAGCTTCAACATCTCAATCACTACAAATTGGGTCTGGTAAAAGAATGTAAGTACTGCTTAGCTGATCAGTCCTTGTGGTCAAAAGTCTGTAGGAAAAAAAAAATCTAGCTTTTTAGTAGGCATCTCAATGTTTTATTAGTCATACTTTCTTGTAATGCTAAAGGTCCAAAGGGTAGAGAGCGACCTGCATGATGTTGCCAAGTGTTTCCTAGAAGACTGTGGGCTGCCTCCCAGCAGTGGAGTCAGGGCAGACTGAAGACTGGCTATGTGGCCACAGCTTGCAACTCAAAGCTTGTTCTGCCTCATGTTCACTTGTGAAGTCTGGCGCTCCAGCAGATAAACTGATAAGCGGCAGTATTCCATGGTTCTGGCTAAGGAGTAGCACCTTCCACCCAAAGACCTGCCCCTTAATACAGAGGAAGCTGCCCCTGCATAGACAACTATGGGAGAAAGAAAGGCAGCAGCTCCCAAGGCCAACAGAAGCAACGAAAACATCTGTGGGAAACAAAACACTCCGTACCAGATAGAATCAACTTGTGTAGCTGCCGTGACTTCCAACCGACACATCCTCTTGGCATCTGAAGGGGAAGACGAATCAGCAGGGAACTCAAATCTTACTGTGTGAAAACTTACTCCATTCTGCGAAGATGAATTAGCTAAACTCACAGGCGCTCTCAGATGCCACATGACTTCAGCAGAGACTGTCTTTAGGCAGCTGGTTCTTAGTAAGCCAAAGTGGCTGCAGACTGACACGATCTCCAGGGCTAAGATCCAGTTTACCCGCCATGGCATCAAAGAATCCGTGTTTCTAAAATCAGTTATCTGCTCAGTTGTAGATACTTTCTATTAGAAGTTCTGTGACATAAATTGATTTATGGTGTGTTTTTCTCTCCTCTTCTTACTTAGCTCATTTTGCAAGGTTGTCCTGAGAAGAGCTGACCTTATCATCCCTCGTGGCCTGAGAGGCAACAGAGGCTAAACGATGTATTCACACTCAAATTGAGCACTGCCTCACATTTGTGAGTGAGCGCTGCGCTGCATCGCAATATTTATCCTTGAGCACGTGCACTTGCTCAAATCAGCTCTTAAACGGGTATCTTGTATATGAAGTGTCTGTCTTGGTTGTGAAGTATTTTTGAAAACATAGTAACACTTGGTTAATGGGTACATTCTTGGCAGATAATTCCATGTTTAACATATAGTGATGATTGATGTTCAAACTGAGGAGTGTAAGATTCTGAAATATCTTCTGAATCATTAAAAAGAAAATTACATTCTGCCCAATATGGGTTTTTGTCCATTGTGCATTTTATTACACAATAATTCCTAAGTGAACAATTCATCATCGGTATATATATTTATATGTATAAAGACGTTCTTGCAAGTGGAACATTTTGTTTTCTGAAAATGTAGAATAGTAGATGTATAGGGCAGATGCTTTCCTCTTTCTTTCCCTTTCTTTCCCACTCATTCTCCCTTGCATCCAATCTATCCTTATAGCCTTATTCTTTATAGTGTTAGCTTGTGACCACTGCATCAGAATCACCAAAAATCCACATCCCACTTCCTAGCAGTTAATTGGGATGGAGACAAACCAGAAGAGAAGGGGATCAGGAGAAGGTTTCCTGCTTAGGGAATGTGGTTCGGGAAATTTGGCTATCTGGTACCGAAAGCTACATCTAACATCACTGTTTTTATAGAAAAGAAGATCCTCTTTTGGTGTGAAATTTCCAAATCATTTAGAGTCCAAAATGGTTTTTTTCTTCATGAGAGTTACTGAGTTTTCTTGATAATAATATTTTTAAAAATTACTTAAGTTGGTTGGTCTTTAGAAGTTCAACCCTGAGCTTGATTATACCTTCATTCTGATGTCTTAAAAAAAAGATTTGAAATATTCTTTCTCTCTACACATATTGTGTTTTTACATAGATTATTTAACTCGGCCATTTTAATTTTAGAGATTCAGTATTGAAAGTAAAAATACCTAAAATAAATCTAATTGATTTTTTTTCCTTCAAATTTCACTGTTCAGTGGAAAGGAAAAGCTGAAAAAGTGACATTGATTGTGAAGAAACTGGGACAAATAAATTAGCTGGTTATTGCCTAATTATATACTCAGTAAGACTTTGTTGGATTAAAAAAAGACCAGTCACAACAGATAAAATTTAGTCAATCATTAAGATAAGCATTATACACTCTGTTCTTTCTTAATTCGGTGTCAGCATTCAATTTATATTTCACTTGAAATTAATATAAATTAATCTAGATTTCATCAAGGACTCTTTTAGACATCCAATCCAAAAGTTTATTGAAATAAATTGGAATGGTGGTTGACTGCTTAAAAACAAGGACAGTCTGAAGGAGATGTGTCAGAGCAAACCCATGAGTGAACTTTGGGACCCAGGCAGCCTGAAAAAAGCCCAACTCCTCCCTCACTGTCCAGGCGATTCTGAAAGTTTTGCTACTAATGTGCAGCACAGTCTCCCTCACAAGCAGATAGAACTGGACGCTCTTCCTGTGTGGGATGAAGTCTGGGGCATCCAGGAGGAACTCTAGGTTAAATAATATAAATAAAAACAGAAGCAGCTGTAGAGCTAGCAGTGAAATTTCTTTCTCCTTGGTTACTAAAGATAGAAATGACCGTATTAAAAGTTTATTCTTTGCCCCTCATTAAGATCTAAATATTCTTAGGCGATGGAGTTATTGAACATTTTGTAATTCATGAAAATTTTTCTTCCTGAAAAATTTGATAAGGAAGGGCAGTGTTCCTGACATCAGGTGAGACTTCGTAGGATGGCAGTTCACTGCAAATTTATCTCAGTTGAAAGAAACACATAGTGTACCCCTGGTTGATCAGAAAATGGCTTCCCTTCAGTTTGCAGTTAAGAGTCAGCTTTTTAACCTTCAGGTTCCTCTATGTCTAGAATCCTGGAGCTGAAGCCTGAAGTAAATCATTTGCAAATTAACAATAGGAAAAGGACAAATGAAATGGTATTCACCTCAAATCTCTGAAGAATAACAACAGGTAAAAATAGTTTTCTATTCTTCTTGCAATGCTCTTTATTGAATACTTGTCTGGCAAACTGCTCATGATACTGCTAGGCCCTGCTTAAATGTTACTTGTTTTCTATAACTTCTCTTATATTACTTTCCCTCCCTTCCTCTTTACTTCACAGGTAAAAAACTTAACTACTAATTAAGATACTAACTAAGATATAATTAATTTTCCCATAGTGCTTTTTTATACCTCCATTACAGCATGTATCACATTATACATTATACACAGATATTTATCTACCTCTGATGGTCCCACCAGACTATGGAGACCTTGAGGGCTGTTGCACATTTTATATTCTACAGCGTGCTTGAAATGTCATACATGTAGGTGTTCGCTGAAGGTTTGTTCAATCAAGTGTCTTTCTCTAAACTTATCCTTAATGATCTTTCATTCACCTAGCTCTTAAAAGTACATTATTAGTATAGCAGGAATCAGACCAAGGAAACAATACCAGAAAGAAGTATTACAAGTATTAACAGGTGTAGAGGTAATGCCATTTATGACACTTCTTGATTCTTATCCTATCTATGAAGAATAACTGAGTATCACACTACCAGGCTACATGAGGCATTATAAATCACACCCATTTTTAACCCAAATTTTTAGTCAACAGTACATGGGATTAATGTTTACGTCCTCCCTCCCAATTAAAAAGTGAGCAGAAATGTCAGAAGAACAAAGTCAAATTGAGAATAGGATACAGCAGGGACAGTTTTGGAATCCCTGGAATTGGAAGAGTTCGCTCAGTTTTGCTACATGGTTTCTCAGTTGCAACACGGTTTGCATGGAGAGACAATTACAACTGCCCCAAGAAGGAAAGACTTTCCCATTTTCTGCAGGTTCTAACTGGTTTTTCTTCCCCAATTAATCTAATTTTCCCTGCATTTGGGGGTAAGTAATCTCAGCATTTGAATAAAGTCTAGAAATGGAGAAAAGGTATTGCTAAAATTATCATTTATGTGCATTCCTTAAAATTATGCTTTAAAATAGCTACTAAAAGAATCATGTTTATTTCCTTCTTATATAATGGTTCTAACCCATCTTCAATGCTCTGTTGTGTATTTTTCAGTCATGGTTTAGGATCTCTTGCCTATTCTTCCTCTGTCATAGTCTACTATGAATTTGTGCATCACCAGCCATTTCACACAAGGTCTGTGTAATTCAGGCATTTCTCTAGGCTTATGATCACCCCTCACAGTTTCTGGCAAAGTTAGAGAGCAAGGATAACTGCCCCAAGGTTTCAACCATGACTTTGCTAACTGTAGATTTTGCCAATATTTCAAACAAGATGCCAGGATCTAAGGACCTCAGTTGGAAGTCACCTAGTAAATGAACTGACTGGGGGCTATTGCTTTTTGAATATAAGCTATAAAAATGTTTCCATTTTATAACAGCATAATGCAATTATACAGATGTACTATTGTGCTGTATGACAAAAAAAAGACACAGAGGAGAAGCAAAAGTCTGGATTAATGAGCTTACGGAAGAGCCAAAGGGAGACCCTGTTTCTGAGTTTGCAATGTAATTGCCAAAATATTTGATAGTTAGAAAAATGTTCAAATTGTGAACACATTAAGTAAATGGGTGAGTGCCCTGGGGATTTTAAATAAGTCTAGGGGGAGGTGTGGTGAAGTCAAGTCATACCTTTGAAACAACTCATTTTCTGTTTGAAACATTTCTCTTCATTTCAGTTTCTAAAGGTCTCTTTAGCTCATTAAAAAATCTTTCTGTTTTTAAAGATTTCCTGGTTCTTTTTTAGCTTACTAGTCTTTTCATCCAATGAGCATAAATATCAGGAAAATTGGCAAGTGAACAGTGAAGAGATAAAAAGCAGAAAGAGAGGAAAATAGAGAACATTTCTATTAGGTGGGGTTCATGTTGTTATGGGAGTTTTGAAATTTGTCTCTTAGTACATTGAAAGCCTATAGCTGGGAGCTCTCAGTCATGATGGGGAAAGACTCCAGGTCTGAGAAACTATCTCTGGGCTGTCTTTTCAATGTCACTCTCTGGGGTGGGCATCAGTTTGTTAAACAAACAAACTAAACTCTTAATTTATTTTTTCTTATTATAAAAATAAATACATTCAAAACTGGGAACCTGTGAAATATGGTTATTAGCATGAAGAAAAATAACCTGCAATTCAATCACCCAGAGGCACTTATTTATCCACATTTTGGAGTATGACCTTGTGGTTTGAAAAAATTTGTATGTGTTGTGTATGTTGAATGTGTATTAGTTTTTATAAAAATCATAATACTGTATCTAATTTTTTTTGCAATCTTCTTTTTCACTTAAATAAAAAGAAAAATTTCCCATATTAAAAGTCTTGAAAAAAGGATTATGACCACACAATAATCTACACATGGATTTACTATCATTTATTTAACCAATATCCTATTCTTGGATATTGTCACTGTGCTCAGGCTCGCTCCCACAACAGAACACCACAGTTTATGCGGCTTTAACAACAGAAATTCATTTTCTCACAGTTCGGGGGTAAGTTTGAGATCAGGGTGCCAGCATTGGTAAGGTTCTGGTGAGGACTTCCTGGCTTGTAGCCAGCCACCTTCTCGCCGTACCCTCATGTGGCCGAGAGAGGGAGGCAGAGAGCAAGCTCTCTGGTAGCTCTTCCTTAAAGGTCACTAATCTCATCATGAGGGTCCCACCTACATGACCTCACCTAAATCTAATTATCTCCCCAAGGCCCCACCTCCAAATACTATCACATCACATTGGGAGCCAGGGCTTCAACATATGAATCTGAGGCAGGGGGGAGACACAATTTGGCTCATAGCCCATAGTAAATTTGTTTTCAATTAGCACTATTATACTAACATAGTGGGAAACATCCTTGGACATACAGCTCTCTGAGTGTAAAGGGTTCTTTCCTTTGCATAGTTCTCAGAGAGAACTTCATAGAGTTCTCAGATTAAGGGTGATGTTTCTTTAGAGGCTTTTTGCCAAATTAACTTAGGATAACCAAATTATATTCTTAATTCACTCAAAAGTAGCTCAGTTCATGAGAAACTACTAAGCACTTACTATGTGTAAGTTACTGTGAGTACAATACAAAAAAAATAGGTAATTCTTGCTCCCAAGAGTTGACAGTCTGGGCAGAAGGATGAGGGATGGAGCGAGGGGGATCAAGTAAACAATGAGTGCAAAAGCACACTTATTTTCCTTCTGCCCTCTACAGAGCCAGTTCATTTCAGCAGGCTGCAGAACTTCATGATTTTTATACTTCATTTTTTTATATTGCCTGCTTTCCTGAAAGCTTATAATGCTTCTATCAGCAGTAGAGAGAGCCCCTTCCCAAAGTATCAGTTCACTGTTCAAAGTTTACCAGGCTGAACTTGTCTGTCAGTTGGCCCCAACGCTGGAACCCTACTCTTTTCTAAAATTGTTAGTAGTCAGTCTGCTGGCTCAGTGCCTAGAACTATTCCAAATGACAGTAGAAATACTCTTCATTAGAGAAAGAAGATAAAATATACGCACTCACCACAAATACCCTGAGGTACAACGTTCAGTGTTCTGAGGTACAATGAAGATTTTGGAATAATCTGGTGGTGGTGGTTGGGGAACCACGGATGCAACTAAAAGTTTAATTTTCTTTTCTAAAATATGGCTTGCTTTAATGGAGAAGGGTGTGATTGATTATCTAGAAATGTTAAGAGAACTAAATCTTGAACATTTTTGTGGAAGGGATTGTGACATTTCCAGGGGTTAAAAAAAAAAAAGAAAAAAGAGAAAACATGTTTTTGGTGCTAAACCTCTCAAATCTAAACCATTTCTCTGAGTAATAAAGAATTTTTGTCAAAATGTTAACCTGTGACTCCCTAGTAAGGGGAAGAACAGTAATAGACTTACTGCATTGGTATTATCTAGACTTTCTCATTCATATGAAAGAATATAAATTCTTTTATTTCCACAACTGCCTTTTGCGGTAGCATTACCCAATTTAGGAAATAAAAATATAGGACACCTAGTTAAATTTGAATTTCAGATACACAACAAATAATTTTTTAATATAATTATGTCCCATGCAATCATTGAGACATACTTATACTAAAAATGATTATCTGAAAGCCAAATTTAATTTGGCATCCTATATTCAACTTGGCAAATGCATGGTGATTCACATATTATTTTCCATACCAAATAAATGAAATGGCCAGGAAAGAAATCAAATGAAGGTGCCACTGTTTGTCTTAAAAGATGTGGACTCCATAAATAAAGGCATTAGCTGTCCTCCAACATTTAGTTTCAAAGTCTTATGGCATTTTTGGCTTACTTTCTTTGTCTTCACTTTGATTTAAGTTTTTCCAAAATTATACATTCACTGTTTTCCATTTCTAAGCCAAGGCACACATTAAATGGAGAAATAGCTATACAATTGGCATTGAAATATTAATTTGTTTAAAGATTGATTTTCCTGGCCATAACCACTCACTCATATTTAATTTACAGAACTGCAGGTACACAGTAAAAATACAAGGCAGACAGTGACACATGATATCATCAAATAAGATTATGGAATATGGCCATAACACTATGACAAGAAGGCAGAGCAAGTAAAAGGGCAAGAGGCTAACTGGGAGCAGAAAAGCTCTAACTACTAAGCTCTGAGCAGGGGAAAGGTATTTAGCACCTGAATAAAGGGAGCAGAAAGGGAGCATTACTTCCCAGGCACAGGATCCAAAATTGCGATCAGAGAGGGTTTGGAGTCACTCCTAATCTTCCCAAATGAATCTATACAGGGAGTGATCATGGTATAAATACAAGCACACTGGGGACTCTCAAGTCAGAGCCAACATTCAGCATCTTTAGGTAATTGCCAGTGAGAGAACTCTGGTTCAGAATGTTCTATGACCAAATGTCCTACGGTGGACATGGGAAATTCTACCATTTCTTGGTTCTACTCAAGAGCATTTGTTCAACTGATTTTAAATTGGAAAATGTGACTATGACCCTGGGCCCTTTGTGTTTTGGGCTCCTGAATTGTGAGGATGGGGAATCAATCCCATCTGGTATCTGAGGTCTAACGTGTGCCCGGGGGGCCTAACTATTATGCAGAGGAGGGACCGCCACCCTGAAGCCAACGGGGCTACCAGAGAGAAGGCAGAGCCCACTGGGAGTCCCTGGACCTGGATCAGGGCCCCAGGGAGACACGACATTGACGATCGCTTCCTGATGATCCCAGTACCTCCTCAAGGCTGATGAGGAGGGAGTACAGACTGCAATTGTACAGGGATGGTTTTTATAATGGACCTGAAGAAATCAGGATGGCCAGTTCATTTGGGACAGTGGTGCTTGGATTTTGAATGAATAGTAAAGCCTTTAGTTTCTTTAGCTCTACTTTTACCCCATTTAAAATAAACACATGTTTATTTTAAAAGCATGCTCTCAGCATGCATTAATGCAGTCATTCAGATGCTCTACTTAAAGCAAGGCATGAAGAATGAATAACTGAAGAGGAATTTCACTTTTGTCAACCTCCCAATCCAACTGTCAATTTAATTAATAATCATCTTATAATCAAACAGTATAAAAAGCAACAATTCCAAATCAACTAGACATATTCAAATTAAATGCTTTTAAAACCTCAGGCAAATATAAATTCTCCATGTGATAAGTGCTCTCAATAATATCACTAATGTCCAAAGAAGAAATTAAGCTGGCTCTTCTAAAAGCTATGGGCAGTTTAATTTTGGAGCAACTGGTAAGAAAAAGATGGAGTTCTCTAATAAACAAGATTTCCTAGATACATGGATTAGGAGGGTGTGATCCAGGCTTGGCATAGATACAATATCTGGCATTTTCCACAGCAGGCACTAAACAAGTTCATTGAATTTAATTAATAATATTGTATTTATTAGTTGACTTTGTCAACAGATCTCTAGATAGGTTTACTTTAATTTGACTTCCTAACTGTTCTGAAATAACAGAGAGCTTCCAGGAGTATAAATGTCTAGAACAGAGATGGCTTTTACCATCCTAGAACTACTCTGTCCATTTATTCAATCAGCATCTCGCATATCAGGAACTGTGCTGGCAGAGTGGAGGGCAGACCGCCGGAAGGCTGGAGTGGAGGTAGGCAGGACAGATGCAAGGAAAGCTGCAACAAGTGATGGTGAGGGAGCAATGAGGTGTTGCAACAAGTGAAGGGTCAGACTCGGGGAGCAATGAGGAGGGAAATCAACAGATTCCACAGACTTGGTAAGGGGGAGCTTTGAGGAGGGTCCTGGGGTTTCCTACTTGCTCAGCTGTGACGATCAGGAGGTTCAGCATTATGACAACAAACCTGGAAATGGACCAAACATAGGGAGAAAAGGGTGTGTTTGGTCTTGGAGAGGCTGCTCTTGGGCATTCCAGAGGGATCTACCCAGTAGGAGGTTGTATTTATGGGTCTGGAGCTCAGAAAAGGTCCATACAAGCCATTAGTTCAAGTTTCTATTGCCCAAATTTGTGTCAGAGAGAAAGGTGCCAGTTTGCTCTATGGGGCAAAAGCCAGCAGAACAGAAGGCTTCAAGCCAGAGGACTGATTCAGCCCCAGCTTTGTTACATGCAGGCTCAATCTTCATCTGTTAAATAAGAACAATGAAGCAGGGTGGTGTCTGAGTACACAACTTCATGTGTATGAAGGAACACAGTAAACTGCAGCAGCCTGTGCCAAGGCTTGAGTGGCTTATTGACCACTGAGTCAGTGTTGTCCTCCCATTTCTTCCACCTCTGACATTTTATTTCTCCTTTTGTTTCTGACATTTAGACCATCCATTACTATTCTCACCTTCTTTTAGGTAGCAGGGACATAACAGTACCGAGGACCTATTAATGGATAGACCTCATTCCTGGTAGTGAGAATATGGTGGAGACGAAGAGAAAAGGTGGTTGCCCTTATGACACTTCTGTTTTAAAGGATAAAGGACCATATTAGACTCATCCCCATATTATAACTTGCCAGAAGAATTCAGCAGCAAAGACAGCAGCCTCCAGGTTATGCAGTGTAGTCTAGGCTTGCAAGAGGCCCAGAGAAGAAATTCTGAAATAAGGGTCACAAAAATAGAATACACAGCAGAGTGTGTATGAGCCAGGAATGGGATAAAAGTTTTAAAGTTGGATGATGAACGTCCTCCTCTCTCAGTTATTTCGGTGGGTCTCAAACATAGGCACAGCCTCACTTGGAGATAATGATGAAGTCCAAATTTGGGGTCCTTTGTGAATTCACAACCAAGGTCAAATGGAATGTCACCTCTCTCTTCTCCTGGAAAAGGCCTTACCCAAGTACTTTTACTGTATCTAGACAGTACCAAACAAGATGTTAAGACTTAACAGAAATAGAAGAAAAATTCTTCAGCAAATTTACAATATAAATACTCAGAAAGTCATAGATATTTATAATAAAAAGTATTTAGACTAGCTGATGATTTATGCCTAGGGTGGACAACATAATAAACTATTGAGATTACGTACTTTGGCAGAATAGATGCTCAGTAAACGTCTATAAAATGACTAAATCCAATCTATGCTCATGCAACTAATTTTGATCAAGCACCTTCTATGTGCTGGTCCTTGGGCAGGGCCCTGGGGATGCTAAGACGAATGAGTCCCATGACTGAGCAGGGCAGAGTGACAGTGCAAACAACTCAGTACAATGCAGTGTGAGGAAGGCTGCAGGAGAGGTAAGTATAAAGGGTGGTGGAAGCCCAGTGGGGAAGCTGTGAAATAGACTGGGAGAGGGTCTGTGGAGCTAGGGAAGTTTTGGGAGATGATCTTGGACACAAAGGGCTTTTGGAAGGAAGTTTGAGGATCTGAAGATGAGTTTAAAGAAGTTGGTAAAGATGTGTTCTGATGGAGATGACAAGAAATGATTTTCAGGTAAAGAACTATAACAGAACAGCAAGTTTTCTCCACAACAGATGAGAAAACAGAAAGAAAGGGTCATGCCATTCATACACGCCTATCTCCTGCTCGCTGATACCTCCCAACTCATTCTCAGTAGACTCGGCAGCTAACACGTCTCCTTGCCAAGCACTAAGATACAGGTTACCTTAAGATGTTGGGACTTATTCCTGTCTAGAGGTCTGATCACTAAAATCTCAGCTCTGTAGAAAAAGTAGCATAAAAACATACTTAGAAACAGAATATGTGGCTTAGGGTACAGTTTCTCCAGGTCAGACTATGAAATGTGCAGGAAGATGATACGGATGAATAGCCCAGGCTTGGTCACTCACTGGTTTGGACTCGGTTTTTCTTCAACGTCAAGGACCAGCATTGTGCTTCAGAGCCTCTCAATGTTTTTTTCAGAACAGAGAATGGACAGACCGGGCATTTTTTCTACTCTTTGCTTTAACCATTTTTTTCCTGTTTTGTTTGTAACAACATTCATGTTCTTAGCGTTTCCCTTTTGTCTTTTGGCTCACTGTTTTTCATGTAGAATTGATATTTTCTTTTCCTTCTTTTCTTTACTTCTTGCTTTCTTCTTTCCTCTTCCCTCCCTCCTTCCTTCCTTTCTTTCCTCTCTTCCTTTCTTCCTCCTTTCCCCTCCCTTCCTCTCCCCTCCCTTCCCTCCCCTCCCATCCCCTCTTCCCATCCCTTCCCTTCCCTCTCCTCTCCCCTCCCTTCCCCCTTCCTTCTCCCTCTCTCTCTCACCCTCCCCATCACTAGGTTTCTATGAATGCCTGCTGCCACCACCTACTCAAGACTTCTCCCTGGTGTAATACGACTGGAGCAAAGGAGAAAAGTATTTAAACCTCAGGCTCCAAAGCTTCTTTCTCCTTTCCAACTAAAATGAAATCTGTGGGAGGACATTTATAATGACTTAGGCAGATAGAAAATTAGGGGTAATTTAGATTTTTTTAAAGGAAATATACTTTGATAGGAAAATCCCAACCACTCTATAAACTAAACCAGTGTTTATTAAATAAACATATATGTAATAAATAAAACAGCATGATTTTAATATAAGAGATCTAAAATGAGCAGAATGTCATTATCCTATGGATTTTAAAAGATGAATAAATTAGCTGGTTTATGCCTGGCTTCCCCAAGAAAATGTAGTTCCAGGGCTTAGGGGAGCAAGGCCATGTCTTGCTCATAAACCTTTTGTTTCCACAGGAGTGTCAGGAATTACTGGAAGCTAAGTTCTCCCCCATGGATGTGGCTGATGCCATGAGCTATGCACAGCTTAAGGGTAAAATCAAAAGGAGTCCAAAATGGTGATTAGAGAGAATATACCACTTACTCCTCAATATTAAGCATTATGCCAAGGAAAGAGATGTCAGCCAAGAAAAACACTGATGCCTGTCACACACTTCACGTTTCATACTTCTACGATACCCTTAACATTTGAGCTATTCAAATATACTGACAGGAAAAATGGTCTCAATTTTTTTTATTGAAGCATAGTTGATATACAATCTTATATTGGTTTGAAGTATATAACCCAGTGGTTCAACAGTTAACCATATCATTAAATCCTCACCCCCCTAGTGCAGTACTATCTGTCAACATAGAAAGATGTTACGGAATCACTGGCTATATTCTTCATGCTGTACTACCATCCCCATAACCAACTTACATTATGATTGAGAATTTTTGTGC
The DNA here is from genome assembly GCF_030020395.1 of Manis pentadactyla. NCBI lineage: Eukaryota > Metazoa > Chordata > Mammalia > Pholidota > Manidae > Manis > Manis pentadactyla. Next base: position 64,637,770 of record NC_080021.1, read on the forward strand.
CTGCTTATCCCCCTCATCCTCCACACCCACCCACCCCAACCCCTCCCACATGGAACCACCAGTCACTTCTCAGTACTACTTAGTCACTACTGCTATTTTGTTCACTTTGTTTCATTTTGTTTTTAGATCCCACAAATAAGTGAAATCTTATGTTACTTGGTTTTTGTCTTTATCCACCTGGCTTATTTCACTGAGCATAATACCCTCAGGGTCCATCCATGTTGTTGCAAATGACAGGATTTCTTTCTTTTTTATGGCTGAATAATATCGAATTATGTATATGCACCACATCTTCTTTATCCATTCATCTATTGACGGACACTTTGGTTGCTTCCATATCTTGGATATAGTAAATAATGTGGTGTTAAACACAGGGTGCATATATCTTTTTGAATCAGGGATTTTGTTTCTTTGGCTAAATTCTTAGAAATGGGATTACTAGGTCATATGGTATTTCTATTTTTAGTTTTTTGAGGAACCTCCATACTCCTTTCCACAGTGGCTGCACCAATTTACATTCCCACCAACAGCATTGGAGGGTTCCCTTTTCTCCACATCTTCATCAACACTTGTTATTTCTTCTTTTGGATGGTGACCATTCTTATTAGTGTATCTCATTGTGGTTTTGATTTGCATTTCCCTGATGATTAGAGATGTGGAGCATCTTTTTATATGCTTGTATTTCTTCTTTGGAAAAATGTCTGTTCAGGTACTCCACCCATTTTTTAATCAGATTACTTGTTTTTTGGTGTTGAGGCATATGAGTCCTTTATGTATTTTGGATGTTAACCCCTTATCAGATGAGTCATTTATGAATATATTCTCCTATACTGTATGCTATTTTTTTATTCTGATGATGGTGTTCTTTGCTGTACAGAAGCTTTTTAGTTTGATGCAGTCCCATTTACTCATTTTTTATTTTGTTTCCAGAAGATGTGTCCAAGAAAAAATTGCTTATGCTTATGTGCAAGAGATTTTTGCTTATTTTTCTTCTAAGAAAATTTTCTTCTATTTTACTTATGTTTTCTTCTCAGAGTTTTATGGTTTCATGTCTTACATTTAGGTTTTTAATCCATTTCAAATTCACTTTTGTGTATGGAGTTAGACAATAATCCAGTTTCATTCTCTTGCATGTAGCTGTCCAATTTTGCCAACACCAGTTATTGAAGAGGCTGTCATTTCCCTGCTGTATATTCATGGCTTCTTTATCATGTATTAATTGACCATATATATATATGGGTTTATATCTGAGCACTCTATTCTGTTGCATTAGTCTATGGATCTGTTCTTGTGCCAGTAGCATACTGTTTTGATTACTGTAGCTTTGAGTATAGCTTGAAGTCAGGGAGCATAATATTCCCAGCTTTGTTCCATCTCAGGATTGCTTTGGCTATTCAGGGTCTTTTGTTGTTCCATATGAACTTCAGGATTATTTGTTCATTGAAAAATGCTTTTGGTATTTTGATAGAGATTGCATTGAATCTGTCAATTGCTTTGGGCAGGATGGCATTTTGACAATACTAATTCCTCCTACCCATGAGCATGGGATAAACTCCTATTTACTTGTGCCTTCTTTAATTTCTCTCATCAGTGTCTTATAGTTAACCAAGGAGGTCTTCCACCTCCTTGGTTAGGTTTATTCCTAGGTATCTTATTCTTTTTGATGGAATTGCTTTCCTGATTTCTCTTTCTGCTAGTTCATTGTTAATATATAGGAATGTAACAGATTTCTGTGTATTAACTTTGTATCCTGCAAGTTTGCTGAATCCAGTTATTAGTTATAATAGTTTTTTGTTTGCGTCTTCAGGGTTTTCTATATATAATACTATGTCATCTGCAAATAGTGACAGTTTTACTTCTTCCTCACCAATTTGGATGTCTGTATTTTGTCTTGTCTGACTGCCATGGCTAGAACACCCAGTACCATGTTGAATAAAATTGATGAGAGCAGACATCCTTGGAGTCTGATGGAGTATTATGTCAGCTGTGGATTTGTCATATATGGCCTTTATTATGTTGAGGTATATTCCCTCTATACCCACTTTGTTGAAAGTTTTTATCATCAATGGATGTTGAATATTGTCAAATGCTTTTTTCAGCATCTATTGAGAAGATCATGTGTTTTTGTTCTTCTTTTTGTTAATGTGGTATACGATACTGACAGGTTTAGGAATGTTGGTTCAAGAATATTTTTTATTTTTTTATTTTTTTTTTTGAAGGGTAGTTGACACACAGTATTACATTAGTTTCAGGTGTACAACACAGTGATTCAACATTTATATACATGATAATTCTAGGTACCAGCTATCACCATACCAAGTTGTTACAATATTTTGACTATATTCCTTATGCTATACATTACATCCCGGTTACTTATTTATTTTACAATTGGAAGTGTGTTTATATATATATATATTTTTTTTGTGAGGGCATCTCTCATATTTATTGATCAAATAGTTGTTAACAACAATAAAATTCTGTATAGGGGGGTCAATACTCAATGCACAATCATTAATCCACCCCAAGCCTAATTTTTGTCAGTCTCCAATCTTCTGATGCATAACGAACAAGTTCTTACATGGAGAACAAATTCTTACATAGTGAATAAGTTACATGGTGAACATTACAAGGGCAGTCATCACAGAAGCTTTCGGTTTTGTTCATGCATTATGAACTATAAACAGTTCAAATATGAATATTCATTTGATTTTTAAACTTGATTTATATGTGGATACCACATTTCTCTCTTTATTATTATTATTTTTAATAAAATGCTGAAGTGGTAGGTAGATACGAGATAAAGGTAGAAAACAGAGTTTAGCGTTGTAAGAGAGCAAATGTAGATGATCAGGTGTGTGCCTGTAGACTATGTGTTAATCCGAGCTAGACAAGGGCAATAAATATCCACGTATGCAGAAGATTTCTCTCAGAACAGGGGGGGTGAGGTTCTAAGCCTCACCTCTGCTGATCCCCATTTTCTCACCTGATGGTCCCCTGGTTTAAGAATATTGTACAATTTTTTCATTCCTGGAATAAATCCCACTTGGTTGTGATGGATGATACTTTTGATGTATTTTTGAATTGTTTGCTAATATTTTGTTGATAATTTTTGTGTCTATGTTCATCAGGGATATTGGTCTCTATTTTTCTTTTCTTGTAGTGTCTCTGTCTGGTTTTGGTTAAAGTGATGCTGGCCTCTTAGAATGTATTTCAAAGTATTCTCTCCTCTTCAACTTTCTGGAATACTTTAAGAAGGATAGGTATTAGCTCTTTAATAGAATTTGGTAGAATTCAGCTGTGCAGTGATCCAGTCCTGGACTTCTGTTTTTTGGGAATTTTTTTATTACCAACTTAATTTTGTTACTGGTAATTGATCTGTTCAAATTTTCTGTTTCTTCCTGGGTAAATCTCAGAAGGTTGTACTTTTCTAGAAATTTGTCCATTTATTCTAGGTTTTCCAATTTATTGGCATATAATTTTTCAAAATTATCCCAATTTATGAACTTGCTAATTTACTCCCATATCTGAACCTCAGGTTTTTGTTTCTTTGTCACAAAGGGAAAGAAACCCCACAATAGTAGATTTATGCATTTCTTGTTATAATGAATAATTTCCTGGCCAAGTAGAATATTAAACCTTAGAATATTAAAGCACATAAACGATATTGCACGGAAGTTTTGACCAATTTTTCTGATATACAATAAACATTCAATAAGTGATAGCTTTTGATATATTATTGTTACAGAAGAAAACAACATCATCCAACTCAGTGTCAGCTCAAGTCATAAGACCAGTTCATGGAGGTATTTGTCCTTCTGAGGTAAGCTACTAGGCCAACAGTTTTGAAAAAAAAAAAATGTGTATTACAGAATAAAAGAGAGTAAGAAATCTTCCCTGCAACAGTAGGAACCAGTGAGCAGAGGAGTACCACCCATTCCACCAGCAACTCTGCGGGTAGGCCTCACAGCCTGATGTGCACTTGGCACGTCTCAAAAAAATGTGCTCCTCCTTCTTCCCTTTCTTCCTCCCCCACCGCCTTTCCCTTCCCCTTTCTAGACTGAATTTGTTTACATGGGTTTACGGAATGAAACATATATTAGGAATAATTTGCTATTCCTTTTATGGAGAGTAGTTATCATCAAATAAAAGTGAATTAAAAGCATAGTTGAACATATATTTACAATAACATAAGTAGTACATAAATAAACAATCAATCTGGACAAAAGTCAAGCTAATGAAATTCTTAAATGATCCCCTGAGGAGCCTGGTGTTTGGCCTTTGCATGTGCCATTCCCTCAGTCAGGAGCAATTGTGCCAGTCTTCTTCGCCTGGATAGTGCCTATTTATCCTTCTGGTTGCATCATGAATATGATTTCCTCTGAATGCCTTCTTGGGACTCTTTAAGAATAAGCTACGGTTCCCCTCCTATATGCTCCTGTGTATTCTTTCTCAGAGACCTTATGAAACATAATTGAAGTTGCCAATTTATGTACCCGAGTCTTCAGTGTGAATGTACAGACAAAGGGAAAGACTGTGAACCTGGAACTCCTAGAGTCTGGCACACGTAGGTAGCACAGCAGTCACTAGGGCGGTTTACAAATATTCCTGGCTCTCTGCCTCCTGGGCACATGGTAGGATCGTACCTCCTGGCCCACTTGTGGTTGTGACTGGGCTATGCAATGTGCTCTGGCCACTTAGTTGTGAATGGAAGTGAAGGGTATCACTTCTGGGCTAGAGCAATCAATTGCCAGCAAGACCCTCCTACCCAGCTCTCTTTTCCTCTGCCATGGGGACGAGCAACTTCCCAGGCTGTGGCTGTTCTAGCTGTCTGGATCCTGGAGGAAGATGATGCTGAGAGGAGCTCCGAGCTGACCATGATGGACATGTAGCAAGAGCAAGAAACAAATCCTTGACATTGTAGACCACTGAGATCTTGGCATTGTCTGTTATTAGCAAGACTTAGCCTATCCTAATACACGAAGTCCAAAATATTGATGAAATAAAGAAAGAAAAATATAGCACTCTGGCTTGTCTATCAGCTTAAATAATCTTGAGAGGCCTTCTAATCTATTACCTATCTTTTGGGGAGGCCTATATTTTAAATTTAGTCTCTTCTTAAAATCTCTAGAGATGACCAGGAATATATTTGGATGTTTAATAACATCTTGGTTAGGAAAATCTTCTTTTGTCTAACCAGGGACATGACTCATGGACTGTCCTTAGCAATACTGAAGGGTCCTCTGTGAATCACTATGCTGTTGGTTCTGATATACTGTGGCCAAGCCATTGTTAACTCCAGCTCACTGTGTCACCATCACTGAGGTAGATGGGCACCCCTGCTCTTCCCATCCATTTTTCCTTTAGTTTCTGCTCTTTCTAAACACACACACACACACACACACACACACACACACACACACACACACACACACCACTCTTCTTTCCCTACAGTTCCAAATATGTAGAGTTTGCTTATAACTAAGACCATATTCCCCTTATCAGTTCATTATTGGCTGTAATTGTCTGTCTTTGGATAAATCATTTATCATTTCCAGTTTCTCATTTGCAAGTTATTATGGAACTTGAAAGAGATAACATATGAAAAACAAAGTAGAACTGCACAGTACTAGCTAACATCCTGTGACATGTGATTTGAAAGGAGTCGGAAGACATAACTGCCTGAAAATTGCTAATATTCCTTTGGGTTAGTGTCTCCAAGAGGACTTCATGAAATGTAAATCATTTGGGGATGGATTAAAATTAGTTAATTATTGCCCTAAAATATCTGCCAGCTAATGTAGTCCTCAAGGCACTGGGGCATAGGATAAAATGCTTTGATGGTATGGAGGGGCTTCACTAGACTCCCTGGACAAGTAAGCCAGACTAAAGGCCATGAAACTTAGGGTGGGTTATCAACAGAAAAGGATGTAGCAAAGTCAAAAGCTCCATTTTATACACATCCAGGGTTTGTGCAGCTATTTTCCCATGGCTGAAAAACCATTGGAATATAAGGGACATCTCTAGAAGAAATATTAGCCCACTCTGGGTACTGAGTAACTTACTGAGTGGTTCCATTATCATTGAAACAGAGCCATACTTGATAAACAGCCGAGAGACTGAAAAAACCTGGTTCTTTATTTAAGTAGGTTAACCAACTTCCAAACAATTAAAAAATTAGTTTTGTGGATCTTCTTTTGTCCTTACTACATGTTAATGAAAATTTAATTTTTTTTTGTTTTACAGTGGAAGTGCTTCAAAGTAGGGTGATTTTTTTTCTTTCAATAGAAAACAATAGTACTCCTATTTTTGTTCTTCTAGGCATATTTTATCTGAGAGATTAAGCTCAAACCACTGGCTGCTTGATGGAAATATATAAAGGGGCAGTAAATGATGCCAGTACCTGGAAAGGGTGATATTAGCAAAAGGTAAACAATGAATCACTTTTTTCAGTGTCTGCTGTTTCTCATTAGCTGCTCCTTAACAACCTGGCAGGATATATATCCAAGTTACACATTAGGCTACTGATGTCCACAAGGTAGAAAGGCAATCCTGGGAGAGAGTTTGATTCCTAAAATCTCTTATGCCACTAAGCCTGCAGATAAAAATAGGATAGAGAGGAGAACAACCTTATGCTAGATTCTCATTCTTTAAACTATGTGAGACTTTTGGAAACACACTGCTTCCATTTTTATGAAACATAAAGGCTGAAAGGCATTATTAGGACATCCAAAGGTAGGAATGAGGAAAACACTTGGACCATGTGCCTGATATAAAACAAGTCTGTCCTTGCTTCCCCACTGAGGTGAGAAAAGGATGGGTACATTCATGAAAACACTGAAACCACTTTTTCCACTCTTAAAGGGCAAAGTGTCTGAACAATTAATAGTGACGCAAAGAATCTTACAGAGATTTTTGAGGCTCATTCTAATCCTTGATAAGAGAAGCATTAACTTTAACATAATGCACCAGAAGATGGCATTCCCCCAAATCAATGGCCACTTCCAGTCCATACTCAAGTATTGATTCTTTATTGTACCAGGATAAGTCATTTTAGATGACCTCAGCAAACTGGAACAAAGTTGTAGATTCATCTCCACTAGCACTTAGCTGTTTCTTCTACACACTGATGAATACTATACTTTCCAAAGAAAGAAGAAACTAGCCAAACAGAGAACCCAAATCCCACTTTTCATAAAAAGTCAAATTTCTTCTTAACCTCAGTGCTGGAAGTCTTTTATTTGTCCCCAGGTCCACTCTCCATCTTTCCCTATTTGGCTCGGGGCCTTCAAAGACTGACTAAAATCTAAAGCAATAGATTCTCTTGCCTTCCCACTGCCTGTTGGAATTGGCTAGGTGGCAGGGGGCAGGGAGGTGCACTGGCAGGAGGTTGGCCATAGTGGGCCATGGAGTCACAGTGGTGTGGGTACACCCCTCAACCAGGGACTCAGCTCCTGTCAGGGCCTTTCTCTACACAGTCCTCTCTGTGTCCAGGTTCTGGTTTCCTCAACTCTTCAGGCCTCAGGGTTGGAACAGAGCCCTACTATTATCACCTCTGGGGGGCCCTCACCCTGCTCTACCTTGGTAGTGTCCCTTTGTTATACCCTCCTCAAATCATGCTAATTTGAGTGTGCTCCATGGTCTGTTTCCTGTGGGCTGATACCCTGGCTGATAGTTTATTTGAATGGGAAAATGGTTACTTCCCAGGCCATATCTTGATGATCTGGAAAATGGGAGAAAAATAACCCTGAATTAGAAAAAAAATAAAAACTTATCCATGACTTCTTTCTTAGAAGATATGCCACTTTTAATTCTTGAGCTCAGGAAAAAAGTGCAGTGTGATTGTTGGGGCTTCTGCATGTATGTCAACTCATGCACCCATGCAGCATGTGCTTTCAGGAGTGGGGGCCAAGTTTTCTGTTTCTCTCTAACTTGTATCATGACATACCATATTCCTCTTGTTCCATTTTACATTATGTAAAAGTAGCCAAGGCAATCAAATTAAACAAAAAAGCAAAGCTCGAAGATCAGTGATCAGGTATCCAAGAGAGAAGAGAAATACAGGGACAATTAGGAGGCTCCTTCAGACTATAAAGGGCATCCACTAACCATTCTTCTTCCCTCCTGGGTACCCAAGAAGAATTTAAATTGCAGCATGAGGAACCTAAATTAGAGATTAAAAAAAAAGAGCAGCTTTCTGTCTGTGAAGGTTATTATCTATTAAAACACTGAAGTGAGTTAGTAAAGGAAGCTGTGAAATTACTTTCTCTGAAGTCTTTGAGATTTAGGGTCTTACCTATCTAGGATGGTTTTTTTCTGGCTGTCTCTGAAGGCAAGGTTTGAGATTAAATAACCTCTCAAGGTCCCTTCTTAGTCTACAATGTATGGAGCAGAAGGATCAACATTTACCAGATAATGGCTGAAAGGGGTCCAAAGTTGGCATTAAACAAAGAAGCCATAGAGCTGATCATGGGTAGCAGGCAACACCAGTAGGAGATGACTAAAATCTAAAGCAATAGATTCTCTTGCCTTCCCGCTGTCTGTTGGAATTGGCTAGGTGGCGGGGGGCAGGGAGGTGCACTGGCAGGAGGTCGGTCGTAGGGGGCCATGGAGTCACAGTGGTGTGGGTACACCCCTCAACCAGGGACTCAGCTCCTGTCAGGGGCTCTTTCTACACAGTCCTCTACACAGCCCAGAGAATCAGATGGGCAGTGAGCAGCACACACCCGAAACAAACACAGATTCATGAATAGAGACTGGAGCTGTGGGCGACACTATGGCAAAGAGGAATCATTTCTTGGAAATTTTTTTGAGTAGTATATGATTGTGAAGCAATGAGACCAAACTGTTATTTAACAAACTTGTGGCAATTTTGCACATCATTCACCTTCAAAGAGGGTTTTGTGTTATACAAAAACTATAAGCACATTTAAAAAAATTATGTATGAGACAATGAAAAGACTGGTCATATTTATTTTCCTAACTCATGGAGTATTTATCACAACATTGTGTAGAGATGGAAACAATATGATTGAGGAGATGGTTTAAAAAAAATAAACAACTATAAACCCTTGTGCCTATATGCATGAAGGGAAACCTGGTGCCATGACACTAATTGGTAATTTACTTCTCTGGGGAAATAAAATAGCAATCCTGATGCCTGAAGAATTCAATCACTTTAAAGGAAAGGCATTTTATTCAATATGGGTCACTTGTGGGCTATACTTAAAAAAAAGTTACGATTGGTGGTTTGACACCAACACTTATGAGACAAAAACCCCTGATGCACTTTCATCTACAGATCCAGAGCCACGTAACAATATTTAGCTGTCAGATCAGTGCTACATAGTATTTTTAGTTGCAGAAACTCAGGACTTTAGCTAGTCACAGGAGAGAAGGATCAGTCTTCAGAAGGCTCTTAGACTCATTTCAACAGATCCCCTATCCCGTGCTGACCAGACATCCAGCCATAGCTCAGCTCACTCTGGATGCCATAAAAGGTGTTGTCAATCCCCTTCTGGACACTACAGAAGCAGACACCACTGTGTCCTCCTTTTCCCTAAAGAGAAGTTCTCAGACCGACCCTTGTCTTTTCCATTTCCAGGAGACTCAGCATCTACCTGCCAGTCTCACGTCCTCTCAGTCCACTGCCTCTGTCCAGCCCAGCTCTCTCTCTGCTTCCTTCAGATTAATCTGGAGCCCGTCTTTCAGTTTTACCCTTGCCATGGAAGGTCCCTCTCTGGGAGTCTCTAACATCCCTCCCTCTCCAGCCAGGCCTACATTTAGCTTCTCCTGACTAGAAAACCAGAGCTCTTGGAGTAGACTTTCTGCCCCAGTCCTCTAACCAAGCCCCGCAAAGTATATCCCAGTCAGGAACTGGTCCCCTGTCTTGTTTCTCTGAGTCTAAATCTGCCTGGGTAACCTGGAGAACCTTAAGTCTTTAAAGATTGAGTCTATTCTTTGCACTGCGATTTTTCCTACTGAGTGTGCTTGAGTGCCATTATCTGCTCCCAGCTCTCCTGGTAACAAACATCTCACTCCCATGCTCTGTGTGCCAGGCACAACTCCAACCACCCTGAAACTCCTCCTCTACAATGTAAGGTCTGTCTGGACCTTACATTGCCTACTACCCCCGTGTGTGCTCTGGCTTGCTTGGCTTGAATGCTTTCCTCTACCATCAAATAAATTCTGTTTTAGTGGGTTCTTACTGTCTGCTGAGCCACCCAACCACTACTTCACCCAGTATTACAGCAGGTAAGAGAAACATGTCCATCCTGTTCATCTTGGCAACAACTGGAATGACCTGCCAGTAAGATTTATTTCTTCATAGGTATGTCTCAGAGGTTCTTGATCTTTTCTTCCCTTCTCTCCACTAGTAAGACTTAGCTTAAATTCCTTCTGACATTGCATTTTACTTTGTCTTTACATTCTATCAGAAAAACTGGATTGAATCCTGTGTAGCAATTCCTTGATGTAGTTTGTGGATGGGGGATGATTCCTACCTATGAAACGTAGTGGGAGGATAACCATGTGGGACTTTGACAACCTTATAAAGTTGTATGGAACAGAGAGGGGCCATCTAAATAAACAAACAGGTTTTAGGGGTAATAAATGTTCAGCTAAATCACTTATACTGGTAAATGGCTTGAGTTTCAGTCTCCACAGATGATTAGGTAAAGAACAGATTGAAGAACTGAGAAAATATATCCAAGGGATTCTCTTGTGTTGAAAGGAAGAGTCCTGAGCTAACTAAGATTTAAATATCCTTTAGCTTTTTTACCTCCCGTATCTTTTAGATCTGAAGTCACTGCTAGATTCCTTATTGTTAGTGAGATCAATCAAAAGAATAGCTCTTGTTTTATCTGGAAGCCTACTCCGTATTTTCCAGTGATAGGTAGAATCCTTCTGATGGCTCCGTTTCTTTCAAGGGTACAGTGCTCATTTTATTATACCCCAAGTCCAGGGTTTCTCAGCCTTCTCTGATACTCTTTCAGAGAAAGCTGTAATTAGCTGCGTCATCTCAGTAACTCCTTTTGGACTGCAGACTCTCAGAAAATTTTCAGGGTAATAATACCACCTATTGTTATCTGCTTGAAATTGGGTAATTGCTTTTCTGAACTTCACTTTCCCCAACTATAAAATGGGAATGCTAACATAACTCATTAAATGAAATAATATTATGCTAAGATATTCTGCAGACAATGAGCCAGATGGTTGTAATGATTCCACTTTGGCAATGCCCTACAACCTTTATATAAAAGGTTATGCGCTCAATAAATGTCATTGACTAAATGACTGATAAAGTAATTTGGACCTGAAGTCTCTCAATTAACTCTAGTAGCAAAGGTCTGTTTTTTACGGTCACTGGCATTATCCAAAAATAGATTTTAGAGCTGTTAGGTTTACATGGGGGATGCTTACCCTCTGGCAGCTGTACATTGAAAACTCAAATGCTGACATCAGTCTTTGGCCTAGTTCTGGAAAGTTATGTACTATATTTAAATTGTTTAAGCATAGAATCCAAGGCAATATGCTTTCTTTGAGTGATATTAATAAGATCATGTTTGGAAGCATTGTCTATTCTCCATGAATAACAAACTGTTTAATCCTGTTCTTCTCCCTGAGCATTCACCATTTTCATGGGTAGTTTTCAGAGAGTTTGACAACATCATATCTCCTATCTACTCCCATAAACCATTTTACCTACCTAATAGAGTCATTAAAAAAAATATTCTTTGTAATGAGTGCTGGAGTATGGCCTAGCTTTTCCTTTAATCTGACTTCAGGATAGAGGCCCTGATCCTCTCAGATGCTGGAAGTACTGGCAGCCAGCAGCTGTCAGCTGAGCCCTTTCTTGGGATTGTCCGAGGCTGAGGAGAGTCATTTTGCCCAAAGTCACATCTCTTTCTCAGGGGCAGTGTGTACCCAATGAGTGATCAAAGTAGAGGCCTTATAAAGACCCAGCCTGCTCATTCCAACTGTTGACAACTCTGGAGGGGCCACCCCAGCCCCAGAGCAGCCTGTGGGATCAGCTGAGGCCATGGTGGTGACTTTGCAGTTGTACTTCTTCCTCTGTGCAATCCTGCTGTTCATGCTCCCCACAGGTGTTGAGCCCGGGGACACTTCCTAATAAGTTCCTAATAATCCCCATCTCAGAGATGCTTCCTAGAAGCTGGAGCTTGATATCCTCATCTCCTAACAGCAGGGAATGCTTCTAATGTTCCTGCACAAGTTGATGGCTAAGCGGTCTCTTTTCAATAGCACAACAACTGAGCTTAGATCTGTGCATTAAATGGTGCAGCTCAGAAAAGGCCTTTTATTTCCATACCCTTCTCTCACTGGCTTTATGATTAAGCGTTTATTGATATTTACATAAGAGCTCTTAATTGCTGCCCCAGAGAGATGAGAAGCAAATCTAAAAGCTTCCTTGCTAGAACAGGGCCAGGGAGGTGGTTCCTTAATGCTCCCCACTGGCCCAAAGATGGTGCCAGGTCACTAGGAGGAAGGACAGTCCAAACACAGGGCGGTGTGGCTCTGGGGAATGTACTCCTGCAAACCTACAGACCTACAGGACCTCTAATATTATCCACTAAACCTGGTGAGCCAAGCCTCTTCCCACCAATTCCTAAACCTCTTCTCTGGTATAGCAACAGCTCAGTCTTATCATTCAGCCAGGGCTGTGTCCACTGGCTGAAGAGACTCCCGTAACAGAGCACATTTAACAGCTCACGCTCACTATTTTTCTAGCAGATCCTTGGCAGAAGCTGGCTTTTAAATTAAACGGATGGTACGTAATGGTTCAATTTCTCTGTATCATTTCTTTCCCTCCAAGAGTGTGGCAGCCGAAACAGCGAGGGCCTGAATAAGGTCAGTCCACCCGTCCTCTCTGATGTGCTTGGAATCTGAGGTTTCTCGACAGCCACAAGCAAAGTAATTGACTGTGTGCCCTATTTTCCAAGCTCTGGGGGTGAAAACACAAAACCAAACCAAAGCAGACTTCTCCTTGAGACAAATCTGCAACCAGGCCACATACAGGCTGTGTGTGTAGTGTTAGGACACAAAGCAGTCGGAACTGGTGCAGACTGTTCCTTGCTAACACAATTTGGTTGGTGTTCTTTGAAGTTGCATATTTCTGTCTGTGTCTGGAAATGCCTATCTGTCTTGGTCTCAATGGGGACTTCCCTGAAGATGAAAAGCTGAAGGGTGGGGAAGAAACGGAGTTAGCTGGAAATGACAGCAGTGCTGGGTGAGTTCCTCCACTCTCAAACTGGTGTGCATACGAAATTTGAATCCAGGGAGGTCAACTTATGTTTTGGTTGTGGGTACTCAGCAATGAGACCATGTTTTGATACAATGCTGGGCTGGACTTTGGAACTCATCACCAACAACAAAGTCAAGATGAAGTTTGCCTGATGCTGTGCATTTTGCTACGCATTTTACCCCTGAGTTAGGATACCATTGCAGAAAAGTTAGAAAATACACGTCACTGAAAGGAGGAAAATTAAAACTACCTATTATCTCACCTTCCAGAAAGAATTATCATTATATTTTGGAGAACATGTAGGATGTTGGAATATATGATATATTATACATATATTCTATATGGAAAAGTACAGCTTGATAAGTTTTTTCACTTAACAAGTTACACATCCCTATCATCTTAAATGGCCACGTCGTTTTCCCTTTTATGTGCATTTCATACATTATCAAACTGTTCCCCCAACTCTTGGACTTCCAAGTGTTTCCCATTTCTTTGCTATGATAACCTCCCTCAATTAGTGTCCTTGTAGCTGCATCTCTGCATACAGGAACACATGCAGGAGTATTTCTCAATGACAAATTCTTAAGAATAGTCCCTCTGACATTAATTCTGCCTACTCTATCCTATCCTCTTACCTAGTCCAGGAAGTATGAAAAAATGAAGGAAGTTAAAAGAAACCTGCATAACAGGACCACAGCTCATACTGCATCTATGCGGTACCAACATGCTGTTGGACGCAGACAGTGAGGATGTTAGAGGCTGTTGTTGCTAATAGATGGCCTTGTTGTAGAATGCTTGCACTGCTATAGATGTGCCTGCTTTTATGCACTGGTTAATCTTTTAAATAATGTATGGTAAAAAATGGTTATAATAACATTTTGAATGTGCAATTACCAGTGCCTATTCCATGATGAAGCTTAGTTTTAATGTGAAATGTGTCAGAGAAGTGGTTCTAAGACCTTAACAAGCATCAGAATTGCCTGGATTGCTGAGCTCCAGCTATAGAGTTTGAGATACAGCAGTTGGGGACCAGGCCTGACCATTTGCATCTTTAACAACTGCCAAATGATGCTCACACTGCTTGTGCCAGGTTCACACTTTGAAAAGTATAGTTTAGAGGAACTTATTTAAAGAACCTACAGTGTATGCTTTCTTACTTTTTCTACAAATTTTGCTTCATGTAAAAAAAAAATCACTTTCTATGTTTCTATAGACTGAATGTTTGGTCTCCCCCAAAATTCATATATTGAAACCTAATGTCCAAAGCGATGATATTTGGAGGTGGGGCCTTTGGGAGGTGATTAGGCCGTGAGGGTAGAGTCCTCATGAGTGGACTTAGCACCCTATAAAACAGACCCCAGAGGACTCCACCACCCCTTCTGCCATGTGAGGGCACAGTGAAAGCAGGTGTCTATGGACTAGGAAGCAGGCACCCATGAGACACCAGATTTTGATCTTGGCCTTCCCAGCCTCCAAAACTGTGAGAAATAAATTTATAAGCTGCTCAGTCTATGCTATTCTGTTACAGCAGCCCAAACAGACTAAGAGATATGTCAACAATTGCTCCCCAAATGATCTGTTTTGCAAGTTTAAATTTTGTGAAGTTGGATTGACTTTACAAGGGCCCTATTTTTTCATGAAAACCCGGCTCTTAGGGGCTGATGAACCCCTGGGAAAAATCTTTGCTGAGTAGAATGTGGAAGGTATTTAGCTGGAGATTCAGATACTGAAAAGACATAGATAGTATGTAAGGTAAAAGTAAAAATATCAGTGATGATGATGATGAAGATGACAGTAGCTGACATTTACTGGCACTAACTATGGAATCTGGGACTTTCATAAGCACTGTATAAGTATTATCTCACCCAGCCTTCACTGTGATTGTAGAAGGTGGGTCTACCCCATGTTTGTCTGAGATAAGAAAGCTGAGGCTATTTCATATACTATGGGAAGTAAATTGGTTGTTTGGTTATCTGCTGTACCAGACTGTTTATTTTGCACACACATCTTGAAACACCCCCAATAATGCCAAAAGATAGTGTAATAAGCTTTAACAGTAGGGCAGCAGTGATGTTTACACTGATTTAATAGTAATTTAAAAGATCAAGACTGTTTGGTCTTCCCTATGGATAATGGGATAATATAAAGTGTGACGTTCAAAGTTTCTTGGAAAAACAACCCCATTCTAGATGTATGCAAAATAGATTTACAAAACAGGTTAATTACAGAAAGCCATTATTTTTTACTTGCGTTTTTATAGACAGACTAATACAAAGAAAAAAATAGATGCTTCTCAATAACAGAGAAAAGATAATGGATGAAAAGAAAAAAAATTATAAAAATTAGAAACTCTTTGCATATCTATGGTTCATGAAGGTCCTGTAAGTTAAGCAGGGTGATTGATATGGAAAACTGGTTCTTAAACAAGAAAGCAGAATCCCAGACCAGAATGGTTGCTCCCTCATGACCCCTGTGCTTTCCTGGTCCCCAGTTTCTCCTGCTGCTCTCTGTGTCCAAGGCTCCTTCCCTTCTGCTCTTCCCACCCAAATCCAACCGTAGCTTAAAGGCTCAAGTCAAATACTCATTCTCTGAGCAAGAGATTCTTAACTTATGACATAGCACTTCTTCCTCCCTGCCACACACACATACCTCACATGTACACATACTGCATATACACACTGCACACACATATCACACATTACACGTACCCACCACACTCACACATACACCATGTACATACACACACACCACTCATCACATACCACTCATCACACACACATACCTCCAGTGGTTCCATAAACCCTGAAATGATATGCATAATGGCAGGGTTTTTTTTCTGGAGAAAGGTCTATAGCCTTTATCAGGTTCTCCAAGAGATTCATGTTTCCCCTAATTCCCCAAACTGAAATAATCCCTCCCCTGTGAACTTTTCTGTTACTTTAGACAGCTATTGTGCCACTTAGCATATGCATTCTGGTTATTCTTGCTTTAGCTCCCTGCTGGATTATAAACCCCTTCAGGGCAGGGTCCATGTCTGACTTACCCCTGGGTTCCTGCCAAAGTACTTAGCACACAGAAAGCTCTTAATAAATATTTATTGAAGGAAGGAGAGAATAAAAGTGGGAAATCTGGGAGGGAAACTTCAAAGCTATCAGATTTATTCCTGGTCTCCTGACAAGGTTACACCAAACCACCTCCAATAGATAACTGCAAGTGCCAGCTACTAAATCCTTTCCAAAATATTGCTTTCGTAGTGCAGTTAATGGGCTACTGCCTAGGACCACGATTCAACCCAATCTATATTTTATCTCTGTCACTATTGGATGTGTCACTTTGTACAGTTATTACTTAATTTGCAAGAGGCCCTGGAAAATACAAAACAGACACAGGAAGTATTAAGCAATTAGGATGAAGAAATTGTTGGAGTGACTTGGCTGTGCCCAACAAGGACAGAGTTCTGTCTGTGATTTATTCGGGGGTTATGATGTTACTGATGCATCGAAAGTCAGTTCTAGGAAATATATCGGATCAGTTGAATTAGTCAAGGATAGAAAAATGATACCAGGAATAAGAGGAGTATTTGGTAATGTTCTTGTTAAATTTGCTGATGGCTCAGTCTTGGTCACGTAAGGGAAACTTTTCCTCCAAACATAAGATCTTTGCATGGATGTGAAAGTAGATATCCAACACAGACTGAGAAGTTCCTATTTTTTAAAATGCTTATTTGTTAGATTACTTAATTAACTTTTACACATTCACCATCTTTGAAAACATTCACCATAGTATCATAATCACATGAGAAAATGCACATAGGAAAATCTGTCACTATTTAAGTGATTACCATACTCAAACACCTGGTCTCTACTTTTGAAGCTGATGTTTATTGTATTCAGGAAAATTATTTCCAGTGCTAATAAGGTGATGTTTCCAAGTAGAAGAAACATCATTAAGTATTTTACTTTCATTAAAATGTGAGAGTTTTATTTCTTGTTTCCTCAAAATTGGAGGAGAGATATAGTGGAGGGAGTAGAAGACAGACTGAAAGATTTTTTGTAACTAGCAATAAAAACTGGCACATGTTGGGCACCTACTTAATTTATGCCAATCACTGTTATTCACTCAACATTGATTATATCATTTATTCCTCAAAAGTTCCCTCTGAACAGGGTATATTATCAACCCAGTTTACAGATGAGAAAATGTGCACCCATAAAGAAAATTCTTCAGCTTTATACAGTTAATGACATACCTAGGACAAAATTTTAGGTGTCCTTGTTTTCAGGAGAAAAATATCAGCCAATAAGCCCTAAATTAGGGAAAAAACACCAGTAATATGGAATATGCTTTCAGAAACAAAACTTTAGAGCCTGGAAATAGAGTGCACTAAGTTGAACAAATAAAATATTTATTTTGCTTCAAAAACTTACACATTTTATCTTTTTAGTGAGAAAAGATGGACACAAAGATGCTACAAAACTTTTTATTAAAAACAGTCACTATACTACTTTTTACTCAATCTACAACACACTGTACTCAGTATTAAAAAAAACACATTTACCAATGGCTCATATTCATGAATTAGTGTATAATAGCCTCTATTTTGTTATATTGAGAAGACTGGAAAACACTCCAGTTTTTTAATGTTCTTGACTACGTTCATCTTCAAGAACATTTTTGTCTGACTTTGTCATACACATTTAAAAAGTGTTGTTATTTAAAAACTGCTGCTACATGATGGATTTATTTTTGGTCTTTAGCAGGACCGCTTAAGACAGGTTTCTCTTTAAAATGCAGGAGTACATAAATAGAACAAATCCACACAGTATATAAATCCTGGTATTTGTGAATACAGCAGAGGACTTATTGTAAGAGAGGGAAAAAGAAATATATGTGAGCAAACAGGTGTGGATGGATCACACATGCAAACTCACCGATTTGACTCTAAAAGCCAGTCTTCTTCCCGGCCACCTTATGCAAAGTAAAAGGCTTTGCATGCCTGCAAGAGGATATTTAAAGAAATGACCTTTGCTGAATAAACAAACAAAAATGAAATTAGGCCTAAAGTAATCCCATATCCTTTAATAGTTCATAAGTCAGTTATGCTACAATTATTCCTCTTCCTCTCCTAAGGTTAATAGATGACATAAAAAGGCACACACTGAATACTACTTTTCCATTTTCTTTCCCAGTACCTATGCTATTTCATCCACAGGATGAACATTTTATATTATTTTGGGAATTATGGCCAAATTTCAATGCAAGTTTTCCTGTTCAAGAAAGGGAAACAGAATACTGAAAGTGTAAACCACAGTAGCATGTCAGGGGGAAATCCAGATCTTTTCTGATTTTTAGGAAAGCAGTGATGATGTCTCCTGCATGCAGGGGATGACAGAGACAAGGGACATTCTTACTGTCTCCCTCCCCCAGTCATTTGTTTCTCTCTAGTTCTCCTTTCTCTTCTCTCTGGGGACATCCAGTCAAAACTTAAACCCTGTTACTACTGGGAGAAGCAGGCTTGCCCAGATAAGGTTAAATTGGCTAAACTGTAAGTCAATGAAAGAATATTTTGGGAATGTTATGACCTGCCTATGTATTTCTGAGCCTGGGCCCAATCTGAGGCAGAATGAGTGACATTTTTGTACAGGGAGCTGTTTCTTTTTTAGAACACAGACCTTGCCCTCTCTCTGGCTGTTGGGTAGATGTGCAGGTTGACAGATGGTAGTAGCATTTATGCTTCTTGTATAACACAGTCTCTCAACAAGTCCTAGAGCACCTCGTACAAGGACACAGGAAGGACAAAGCTTCACATAAGCAGATGGACTCTCAGACACGACAGTAGGTGTTTAGAGCAGTGCTTCTGAGAAAGGATAATCAGGCACAAAAGGAGTGGTCTCCACTTTGTGCAGAGAATAGATACAAATCAGGAGTAAGAAAAATGCTGCGGGAGCACATCTCCTCCAGCCCCGCCCACCTCTCCATGTAAACACACATCTGCACACATGTCATCCACAAGGTCTGACTGTCACTGAGGATCAGCCAGCTGAGATTGGAAGGAGGTAGTGCAGAGGCACTCATTTGCTCTTCACTTGTTCAGATTAGGCAAGGCAGCTAATTATGGTGACCCAAAGAGGGTTGTCAGTGATAATGATATAATAATATTGCAATAACCACAGCATTCTAATTTTTTCATTATCAAAAGCAAGTTGCATAATTTCAACATTAGCAAAAAGCCCTAGAACAAATCTCATGAGACTCACATCACCAGCAGTACTATTTGACTTAAGATTTTTCAAAGAGCTAGTCTTGTTCTTCATTCACACTTCTGAACAAAACCAATCCTTCATTAGCAAAGACATCAATATATTTTAAAACCCAGTGAATAATACACTATTAAGTACAAATAACTCCTACATTAGGGAAAAAACACCAGTAATATGGAATATACTTTCAGAAATAAAACAGAAAACTGTTTTATATTATTTGTGAGCTTATATAAATATGCAGGATGGGATGACATGTACGTAATGGGAGCATTTGGCAGGTAGAAGCCTAGAATTCAAGATCCAAGTGTCTCTTTATCCCAAAATACAACCTTTGATGTTGGCATCATGTTAGACAAAAGACATTATAGACCATGGGATGTGAAAAACTTTCACACTAACTTTCCAAATTATAATAAACCATATCACTAGGTGGAGAAGATGGGGACCTGTCTGTTCTTGCATAGGTGTTGCTAGAATGGGGTAGTGCTTCTTAGTGGTACAGGATCTGCTTCCCCCCACCCCAATCCTTCACAGATTGATGTTTTGGAAATACATTACAAATCAACTAATAGAAAAGTGAATTAAGAAAACAAAGATGTACAAAACACAAACCCCCAATTTTTATAATTATATTCAGCATACATGGTCTGACTATTTATACTTAAATGCTTACTCTCCATTTCTGTATTTATCTCATCACAGACCACTGACAAGCAACTCACTTTATGTAGCACCAAAATAGGAAGTTAGCATCTTTAGTCATCTCACGAGGAAATACTGAAATTACACAAGGAAAAAGGCAGTGACAGAAATGAGACAGAACTGAGTGTGTAAATATTAATGAGAAGACAATGACATCATGATATATGAATATAAATGTGTATATACTGTGTACCTGTTAAAGTTCCCTGATGATCAGCTTTGGGGAATCAAAAAACTTCCAGGCTTTCCATGAGAATCATTAGGCTTGAGAATTTTGAAGATATCAAATGATTAGTGAGCGGCTGTTCTTATGCTGCCATGTGTAATTAACCTGTGGCACGTACAGAAGTTGAATATTATTGCAGCAAACAGATAAGCTCCTTATGCATGAATAAAAACTACCAGTTACGTTCACTAGAATAATTATAAGGCTTACTACTTCTGAGCTTTCAGGATCTAAAACCGATTATCAACTGGAAGGAGTTTCCCATTGTGCAGTAAAACGGCATTAGTTCAAGTATGTAAGACTTTCCTTTGTACTGCAACTTCAGCATTGGCTATTATGAGAAGATTTAAGGCAACTGGGTATCTGTCCAAAGTGATAAAGTGTGTCCTCACAGCTATGAGACTTCATTTTTACTCTCTAAGAAGGTTAGGTGCTCAGGGCGGCGCAGTGGTGGCTGCTGCTAGAAGTCAGATTAGAGTCTTACTGGGAATGTCAGGCACTAGTGAAGACAAAGCCTATTTTTTTAAATGTCAAGTTTTATAAACACTTAATTCAAAAGGGAAACAGATTAAATGCCCCTTAGCCTGATGGAGCTGAACCAACCCATCATAAGAAAATGGGCACCAAGCTGACTTGACACTCAGCTCCATTCATGTAGCAAGTTTAGGGTCAGCCATGGATCTTACAAATAGAAGCAGCATCTGGCTATCCTCAAGACTCCTTCCACACATTCAGTCATTTTATTTGCAGGAGGATGGAACCAGAAGCACTTGCTAATGTAAGTGACCCACTCTTGTCTGATTTTAAAATGTGAGTGAGTTTGTGAGATTCTTCTTTCATCTGCTACATTAAAAGATACAGATGGTTCTGGATTTTTCATGGCATCTGAATTAAAAATAATCATAGTATCCTTTTATAGTTTTAATTTAAGGAAGTATAGCGATGCATGCAATGACACAATGAAATAAAATGGCCATATAAAATTTTTGTGGCAAATTGTTAAAAGCCCTATCAAAATCTGAAATAGGGCCCTAGCCAAGTAGGACTTGGCTGTTGTCTTCAAGAAGGTTCAAATCTAGTGGGGGCTGACAGACAAACCAAGAATTATAGGAAGTACAAAGTGCTATGAGAGATACGTATATGTGTGGGTACTGTCTAAAAGGCAGAAAGACTTTTTGGGAAAAGAGGATGCTTATTTTTGGCTTTATTCCCCTGAAGGAGGATTCTTCAGCTGGTCCACAGACACTGAGATGATAGTTGGTTTATCTGATGACAGTTGGTAATGACAGGGATTTGCTTCTTAGGGTAGAAGAAAACAGTAATTATCTAATCTCATGGTTCCTGTTATTGCACAGCATTTGACAAGTCCACTTGCAAAGGTATCAAGATGGTCCACTCATGTCCATTTCTACACAGCAACTATTCATGGGAACAAGGGATTTGAACAAAAGTCTTCCCATTTTTCAAAGCTCAGTGAACACAGAAAATATGACAGGTTGGCTTTTAAAAAATCTCTGCCTCATTTTCCAAATATTACTATCTAGCTTTAGATTAAGAAGTTGAACTTTATCGTTCATGGCTAGAATGAAGCTTTACTGCAAATTTGTTAATGGAATGAATAATTTCAGAAAAAATGATAGTTTGTTTTGGTGTCACAAATAAAATTTTATAGGTAGCAGCATAACATAAGCCACACTCACAATCAGAAGAATTTTTTTAAATTCTCAAGTTTGTATTCCCAAAACAGGAAACAACCAAAATTCCCATTAACTGGGGTGAACAGATAAACAAAATGTGATACATTCATATAATAGAATGCTATTCAGTGATAAGGAGGAAAGAAGTACTGATATAATGTACGTAAGATGGATAGATCTCAAAAATCCAAACACAAAAGATCATGAACTATATGATTTGATTTATGGAAATGTTCAGAAAAGGCAAATCTATATAGACAGAAAGTGGGTTAGTGGTTATCTAGAGATGGGTGTAGGAATGGAGAGTGACTACAAATGGGCACCAGCTTTCTTTTTGCATTATATAACTCTATAAACATGCTAAAAATTGTTGACATGTACACTTAAAATGTGTCATTTTCTGGTATATAAATTTTACCTCAATAACACAGCTGTCATTTGATAAATATTTATCAATGAGCAATTATGTAAATGAAATAACTCTTCAAGTACAATCTATCTATATCTGTATTTATAGCTATAATCATACATATCTATATTGACTCAAAATGTTAAGGTTACGATGAGTGAATTAAACTCATCCCTTCCCTTTTTTTTGTTTTCCTATGGCAATTATAATCCATAGTAGTTAACTCATTTATTCAGCATTTACTCAGCTACTTATCAAGCACTCTGCCAGGTCCTGAAATGCAAAGTACAATGAGTCTTGCTCTCTGCCCTCAAGAAGCTTATGATACAGGAGAGAGACAAGTAATAAAGAATTAAGAGTCAAATGTAGCAAATACTAGGACAAAGGCCTCTATCAGTTAGAGATTATTTTTCAACCACACCACCCCAAGAGGGTTATGGAGGAACCAGCCTCATGATAGGCCAAGCAGGATGGAAATTCCAGCAGAAGGACCAACAGGAGGTGTGAAGAGCATGCTGTCCTTGGGGAAACTGCCAAGGCTCTGCAGGTCAGCTGAGGGGTGCCCACCAGGCATCACCAGAAACCCAGGCCAGAATGGCGGGCTAACAGCAGATCAGAAAAGGCCTGCTGGGACAGCTAAGGATCGCAAAAAGGAGCTTAGATTTTTTTTTAACCTGTAAGCTATAGGACTCAAGAAGGATTTCAAGCTGGAGAATGGAAATCAGACAGGTAGTTTAGAAAGATTTCAATACTGGTGTAGGACACACCCTACGAAGGAGCTGCACACACAGGGGTACTCTCGGCCACCTCTTGGGGCTCTGCCTCCCAGGCTTCTAGGCTTTGGTTCCATCTCCAGGAACCAGAGCTTCAGTTGGCCCTGGTGTTTCTGTACTTCTCACAGACTCTGGCCTGCCCCATCTCTGCAGCCAAGTCCTCTCCAGCTGCCCCACACAGGAAACCATGCTCTAACCTTGGCACAGACAGCCAGCTCCCAACAACAGGTGCTTAAAGGTACCCAAGGCAGGCCAGCTCTGGGCCTGTTACATGGAATATGGAGAACATCACACATCTTATTTTAAAAGATATACAAGTAAAAGAATGTGCACCAGCGTCTTTGTGTCCAAGGCCATTACATCTCTCTAGATTATGATATTGTAAGGCTGTCACATTTTTTTTTGATTATTCTTTTTTTTTATTTTGTTATCATTAATCTACAATTACATGAAGAACATTATGCTTACTAGGCTCCCCCTTTCACCAAGTCTCTCCCACAAACCCCATTACAGTCACTGTCCATCAGTGTAGAAAGCAAATTACCCAATTAAAAAATGGGCAGAGGAGCTGAACAGACAGTTCTCCAAGGAAGAAATTCAGATGGCCAACAGACACATGAGAAGATGCTCCACATTGCTAGTCATCAGAGAAATGCAAATTAAAACCACCATGAGATATCACCTCACACCAGTAAGGATCGCCACCATCCAAAAGAGAAACAACAACAAATGTTGGCGAGGCTGTGGAGAAAGGGGAACCCTCCTACACTGCTGGGGGGAATGTAAATTAGTTCAACCATTGTGGAAAGCAGTATGGAGGTTCCTCAAAAAACTCAAAATAGAAATACCATTTGACCCAGGAATTCCACTTCTAGGAATTTACCCTAAGAATGCAGCAGCCCAGTTTGAAAAAGACAGATGCACCCCTATGTTTGTCGCAGCACTATTTACAATAGCCAAGAAATGGAAGCAACCTAAGTGTCTATCAGTAGATGAATGGATAAAGAAGATGTGGTACATATACACAATGGAATATTATTCAGCCATAAGAAGAAAACAAATCTTACCATTTGCAAGACTGTCACTTTTTAAGGTCAAAATGAAATTACTCCAAAAAAATTTTAGTCTAAAAGAACCAACTAACTCTTTAACAATCTGGGACAATATTGTTTGTCACCTTAGCTTAATGGCACCATACTTATGCTATGGCTTACTTTGTATTTTTATTGCTGCAGTCTCACTGTTAATGAGTCCTACTGTGCAGCTCCTCCCACACAGAGAAAATCACATGCTGACCCCAATGCAGCACAGTTGCTGGAAATGCCAAGGAATAAATTTCCTTAGACAGTTTTCTCATCGCTCACTGGGGGAGAAAGATGACAGGTCAAGCTTGAAAACAGGCTAAATATGATATACATTCACAAGAAAACTTTATTTTAGGTGAAGAACATTTCTGGTTATTGTCACTCAGGCTGTCTAAAATTTCTCTTGGGTTGATACACTAGAGAGGAGAGGGAAGACACCAATACTGTTCCAAAATCATGCTCAGAAAGAGAAAATAATCAGGTTTTAAAAATTGCTTTGTTTTCAGGAATGGACATTCCAATACGTTATTATCAAGGACCATCAACATCAAAGAGCGAGTTGAATCATATCCATTCATTTTGAAGATTTACGAAGACCTCATTAGCCTCTGTCAGTGAGAGAGGATGCCTTTTATTATTCTCAGTAGCGTTTCCAAGTGACTTCACACCACACATCTGAGGTAACTGATGCTATAAGACGAGCACTCCTGTAGATCAAACCTCTCAAGTGAATTCTACTGGGATCTTGTAGACATCTCATCATTATTATTCTATGCCATCGAACTTGGAAGAGGACCACCGTCCTGGAGAGCAAAGCAATTTTAAGATGGCTATTTAAGACATACATTTAATTCTAAGTATTGATCTGAGTAAACATGATATGGGTTTAATCTCTGAGTTCTTTGCTTCGGGGCTCTGTTTCTAAAAAAAAAATCGCCCAGGATATATAATTCTACCATGAGGTGAACAATTCTTTTTAGCCTGAGAAGATGACTTATCACCCAGTGACAAGAAACAATTTCTTAGAGGTCGCTACAGAACACTCAGTGATGTACTGTGTTCGAGATTAAGTTTGTTTCTAGGTCATTACAATGCTGGCATGGTAATTTACTAACTGCTTTTTTTTCAAAACCAACTTACCACCCTGTAGATTTGCTTCTCATTCTTTTCCAAGTTTCTTAGATAAGAATTCTCCAAAAAAGAATGACCATACACTGGGACTTGGAGAAGCCCAAACAGAGCTTATAAGGTAAGTATCAGGACATTTGTAGGCTATACAACAGGCTCACACTACCAACACCATCTAAGGGATAGAGCATTTTTCTGTGTGAAAGGGCAAGGTCTTGACAAAGCAATAGGTTGAGAAACTTTGTGTCTCAAATAGGAAAAATAGAACCTCATACACAAAGTTTCAAACAAAAAGGAACAGGGTCAGGAGAACTCTCACCCTTGTTTGCTACCCTTCCAGCATCTTGAACTTCCGTTTCCACAACAATACCCCAGTACCACGCTCTCTCTGGCATCTGGACCTTCTCACACTGTTGTTTCGTCTGCCTTTGCGTTCTGACCCTGCCTCATCCCCTCTGCACTCACCTGCAGGTCTCGGCTTGCTCTTCCCTTCCTCTGGGTTACCTTCTTTGACCCCCACATTTAGTTAGGAACTTCTTGCTATGTGTTCCCATGGTTCCCTGGATCTCCAGTGCCAGAGCACCCACCATTCCTCATTTTTAATACTGCACATCTGTCTTTGCCAATGGACTGCAACCCAAGAGGACAGGAGCCACATTGGTCCATTCAACGTGGCGCCTCCACTTCCCAGGACAAGCACGGCCTATAGCAGGAGCTCAAACAAACATGTGTTAACAAATTCATTTAAAATGCCCCCAGTCTTTATTAACAAGCATTTTATACATACTATTTTTAGAACTTAGAAGAAAAACAATGAGATTGTCAAAAGCACCATAAGAGAAAAAACACTCTAAGAATATGGGACACCGATTGTAAGAGTGAGGTTTCCCCAATCCTAAATCATTCTCTTCTGAGATACATACATATCAGCATGGTGCTTTATGCTAGAAGTTATCTTTTTTTAACTCGGATTTGTAAGAAGGGCACATTATGTATTGACTCCAGCATATGTGCTTCAGAACAGCAGTGGGTCCCGTCATACCTCAGAGAAATGTTCCTTGCTTTCCTTGGCCTTAGTGAAAAAGTGATTATTTTCACTGCATAGAAACCTCCTAAATTTGTTTTGACCTAAGTTATTTCAAGATGAAGGATGAAGGATGAGGAGTGTAAAGGAATAAGGATGACTGTGTTTATTCATAGGGCAGAAGCACAATAAAGGTGACATTTTAATTATGTTGGGTGGACCTCACAAAACAAGCTTGAATGCATGTGTGTGATTATCTCAGGGGAGAAGTACAATCTCACAAATGCCCTCAGCGGCTCTCTAATTCACACCCTCTGAACATAATTCTGCCTGTCTAGTTCTGAACAAATTCTAAGCCTTCTAGTGATGTTTGGTTTCAGCTGTTCGTCACTGATCAAACATTCTCTTTAAATTTCACATATTCAAAGCTCCCCATGGTACCAGGATGTACTGTGCGAGGGACATGCTTTTTTAAGAGAAAAACGTTTATTTGAATCTCTACAGATTTATTAGGCCTTCTTACAGTTTAAGGGTAGGTAGGGGTCAGGCAGGGACAGACGATGTCCCTTCTTTCCCCATGTCCTCTCTTCCTCCTGCTTAAGTATTGTGATTTCCAAGGATTCTAACTTGCCCCCCTTATCCCTTTCTGCTCTCTTCCTGGACAATCTTGCCTGATCAAGGGCTTTACCTACCAGCTCTGTATATTGCTGACTGCCAGATCTCCAGCCCTGACGTCTGTGGGTTCCTAAATCCTATACACCACCACCTCCTGGGCTGGCTCCCCTGGCTGTCCCAGGAAACATCAAGTCAACGTGTCAAAAGGGCAGCACCTTATTTTTGCTATTTCCTTTCATAGGGACCACAGTTAGTTTAAGACACACACCCAAGAGTCACTCAGAATCCTAATTCTCCTTCATGTATCCTGGTCTACCACCAAATCTTCTACACTAAGTGTCTCTAGAATCTGTCCCTTTGTAAATCCACTGATGCTGCTTTTAGGCCAGGTCTTGTCATTTCTCTTAACTGATGAGCTCACTCCTTGTCTTACCTTTTAATCTGTTTACTGCCTCACCAGCAGAGTAATTTCCCTAAACTAATTTCCTATGCTAATATCCTTCAATTTCAACCTGCTATTCACAGTATAAAGTACAAGCTCACAAACATACCATGGAAAGCCCTTTATGATCTAGGCCCTGCCAACCTTTCCCACCCCATCTTTGGCTGCTTTCTAATATGGGCATGTCCTCCTCTGTAAACTCCATACCTCTGTGCCCACCCACAGCACCCCGTCTGCACCTCCCAGTGCCCGAGGACCCTCTGTAGCAGGCATCTGCTGTTTCTGCCTGTGCAGAATCTGTTCTCTTTCCTTTTGGTAGCAGAACTTTGGAGTCATTTGGGCTACACTGGAGGGCCTGTCAACCAAGGTGTCCTGCCCCCCCATGGGGTTCCTGACCTTAGCCAGGCCAACTGTAGGCTCTTCCTGTAATTCTGAGTAGAATGACCACAGATGGACAGGAGCTCTAGACCATGTCACCTGGGCAGCAGTGCCTTGGTGGAGCTGTCCATTAATACCCCTGCCAAAGCCCTGGGAGTTATCCTCATTCCAGGCATTTCTTAAACTTAATAGTTCTTCTTTTCATTAATTTTTTTTAAGTTGCTGGCAAACCACCCCTTCTCACCTACACACACACACACACACGAACTTAACTGAAAAAGCTCGTGGAAAAAATGGATTTTACTGTTTTAGCTTTCTTTTCATATGGGTCTGGCACAGTCCCTAGAAATCAATAAACATTTATTGAATTAATGCTTGCATATATGGATAATCAAAACTCTTCAGAGGGAACAGGAAAAAAAATGTGTCAAAAGCAATGGAAAGGTGCTGAAATTGTCAATGGTGATAGCAGGGTACTTGAGCTATTTGTGTCTCTTTACATCCCCAATGTTTACTTCATATTTCCTGATGTTACAAAGGAAAGAATAAGAGCGCTTTTTCATTATGTCAGGACAGATATTTGCAAGGAGCCACCTTATTATTTCATCAGTTCTAGACCATGTCATTCTTCTGACTCTTACTCCACTTAAACATGTTACAGATACAATAAATACAAAACAATAATAACTTCCAGGGTTTGGAAGCAGTGTTATCTCAGTGATGGCATGTTATCAAACCTGCCCAGGTGACAATTAGAATTCAGCTCTAGTGCCAGTGGCTACCTGGACAATTGTGTTCAGAAAGAATCTGAGACTGAGTCAAGTGACACAGTGAGAAAGACAGCCACAATCAAATATGGGGATTTTCTAGTGCCTGGGACCTACTGGAATTGACTTTCGAGCTTACATAAATTCTTGTGTGAAAAGGATGACATTAATGTTGTAATTAGCAACTTCTTTATAACAGCATAGACAGTAGTATTCCTAAAATTCAGAGGGCACAAGGCAATCACTAACGTATACATAATTTATGAAAATATAACATATTCGGTTGCCTTGGTCTATAACCACCCCTAAGTCAATGTTGAGCTTTTCAGAAAACTATACCAGGTATGTTGGGTGGGGTAGCTGCATCCGCAGAGAACATTTCTCATAGCCTGAACCCAATGTAATATATTTGAAAAACTGAGCCTTATTTATTCTCTAAAAAGAATTATGACTCATGTAAACAAAAGCATATAATCAGACAGGTTAATATAACATCATTTCCTCAAGAAAACTAAATATACATGCTTAGAAGGTAAGAAAACTGAAACCCTTCTTATTATAGCTTGTGAAGTCAAATGTCTTAGTTAACTGATCAGAATAAAGACTTTAAAATATAATTTTTAATCCCTAGTTTCAAAAGAGTGCTAATCGAAGCATCAGGGATCTTACGTCTCTATGCTCTCAACTCAGTTTTTTCATTGGTTATAAAGCTAACCTTGCTCATGACATGGGAATACTATTTTCCACAATGCTGCTTTACACATCCTGTTGTTTGCTTTGGGAAAAGATACAACCCAAAATATACTCAATATATACAGGCAGGTATCTGCAATCTGGGAGCACCTCCATTCTCATGAGCTGCTTATCTGACTTTCCGAGGTGCAGGTGTGTGTGTCCCTTTTGAGAGGCTGAGAATGAATGAATAGCAGCAGGATAACTGTGGGCACAGCAGAACACGCTCAAAGTAGACTTCACCGACAAGGGCCAAAATCAAACTTTCAAGACCCATAGACAAAGTGCAGAATTGCTGAACACTTTCGGAAAGCAGAGACAAACAGGGGAACCTCCTCGACATAAATGAAGAGAGGGTTACAACTGCAGTAGAAGCGGATCTCAAATCAGCAACCTGGACCTATGAGTCAGGGGCATAAACACTGTACTCAGCAGGGAGACACAGCAGCAAGACACCAAAGATCCACATTTCCACCCACTGTACACAAGGGGCTATCACATTTGACTTTTTCAACAAGCCAGTGCCGGCGCTGAGCATCAGCAGCCCATGCTGTCACCAGAAGGGCAAAGGCCCCCAGGACACTCAACCTAACTGATCCATACCTACAGATACTCAGCCAGAGCTTGCAGGAATTCATGTACCTTGTGACCATTTCTCTGGAAGTAAATAAAAATGCACTTCACTTGGCATTGTAATGTGGGAATAGCAAAGCTTTCTTTTTGTAGCCAACCTTCCTTTTTGAAGCCATCGGTTCCTTCAGCCAGTGATATTGCACTCTGTATGGACAAGTAAAGAATCCCTGGGGGCTATGTGTTCTTGTCTTGAAAGCTCTGCTTGTTGCTAGTGAGCCCCTGCTTTCCTGCCAGAATCAAAGACAGCATTCCTGATTGTGAAACAAAGTTACACTTATGAAGCCTGGAGCCTACCCTGGGCCTTTCTTCCAACATCTACTGCCACTGAGGACCGCATCAGGGACGTAGGTTATCCTGGAATTACTAGTTGATATCTATGAAGCTAGTCTAGGGGATAAAACAAAAACAAAAACAAAACCTTTGCCTGTTTGTTCTTTAATGCTACTATCTAGCCAATAGTAGGAAAGTGAACAAGTAGAGAGCCGGTTTTGAAGGCAGCAAGGCACCGTCCCAGGAGCAAGCAAGGGGAGCCTGCAGACAGGAGTCCCTTCTGTTTTGTCCCCTCAGAAGCTCTCTGTCCATGAGCAAATCACCTGTTTGTCTTGGTCTCCATTTACTCAGCCCAAGAATGAGAGGTTGAATCAGATGCTCTGTTCTAGGCAGAAAATTTAGTGACTCTGTCTGTCTGTCTCTCTATATACATAATTTTCTTTAAAAGAAGTCACATGGAAGGTCTATGAAGTTCCACTGCCCCTCAGAGAGTATGACTGGCACTTTGGATTGAGAACTGCTTGTTGAAAATATTAACAACAATCACTTCAATGCTCGATTAATGAAGAGTGAAAATAAATGATGTTGCCCAGTTATTGAACTTGGTGTTGACTTAACAAGAAAGTTCTTTTAATATTTCTAGTGGAAAGTTGTGTTGTTACTTCAAGTTCAACATCTCCCACTATATTGTTTCATGCCCCAAACCAAGCTCACTTCATTTACTGATTTCCCAAACTCTGTCCCTTTTAGAAGGTCATTTTTGACTTATTTTTTTTGCATCACCTTAATATAAAAGCAGTTATTATTCTCCGTCTTTACCACATCTGCTTCTTTATTCTTTTTGGCTTTGAGTCTGGAGGGCAGAGGGGATAGAGGAGTGCACAGAAATTGGGCAGTAAGTACAGTTAATCTTCACAACTGCCTTTTGAGGCAGGCTCTGTAATTATGCTCATCTTCCATGTGGAGGAAGTGAGCCTGGAAGGTAAGGACTGTGTAGAAGACTCCATCCGGCACATGGTGGCCACACCTGACTCTAAACCCCGGCAGCAGGCTCCAGAGCCCCAGCCGTGCTGCCGCGGGCACTGCTCAGGGCTGGGAGTGACTCCGCTGTGCTCTCTTATCTCACTAGTCACCAGGATGACCTGTGAGCTCGGTCACATCCTCACTTTACAGGGAGCTCTCATCGTCAGGGATTGTCTCCCAAGGCCACACTCTTTTCTGCTCTGCATGCCTCCTTGCCTCACGCCTGGACTATGGCATAGCCTCTGTCCTGCTTTACTGGCTGTTCCGCTCTACATTATCCGGGATTGGATCACCAAATTAATTTTTCATAAGATGCTGCATTAATCATGTCACTTTCCAGATCAAAAGCTCCCCAAAGCCTCCTCTCAGCTACATGATTGTTTTTTCCTAATAAATTCCACATTCACCACTCTGGCATTCTAGGCCAAGTAGGAAGGTGAGATGTGGCATGCCTCTGTCATCTGGCCTCTGTCATCTTTCCGACTTCAGCTCCCACGGCTCCCTTACACCTAATCCATCGGGTTTATTCCTCCACGTCTGTACTCATGCTGTGGCCCTCCCTCTGTAAGCTGTTCTCCTCGGTGTCCTCTAGGGCTGTGTTCCCTGGAGTACAAGCCTGGGTAACCCCCTAAAAGCATTAGAACTGAATCTGTGTTATAGTTCTCTAGAAATTCAGGTAATTAAAATCTTATTAAGCATTCAACATTATTAAACTAAGTTTTATGCTAAGGGAGGGCGGGTGGGTGACACAATAGTGAAACGGGTATAATATGAGCTTTCAGGATGCTAGTTGCAGTATTGATCTTGGCTTCAGAGAACAGGATGGATAAAACAGGATCCATTACACAGCAATGCACCATCCATTAGAGATGAGGATTGGCTCAGGCGGGATGTTACCAGCTGCCAAGAGCAGCGGTAGAATCAGAGAGCAGCCTTCCTAGGCAGTTGTGTTAGTGTGATAGCTGCCAAAGAGCCATGTCTAACAAGGATGGTCAACTCTGCTCATCTCCAGAGATGAGCAGTAAGTCTCAGATCAAGGATTTAAATGGATGCCAGGCTCCAGGGGCTACTCAAAGCCACAGAATAAACGTGGTTCATCCTTAATTTACTTTTGAGGAGTCGGGGAAAATGTAAATAATTGAACTGAAAATATCTCATAATATTTTATGTCAAAACATAAAAACTGAAAATATCTCATAATATTTTATGTCAAAACATAAAAACTCCATGGGCTTATTATAGAATAGAATGGAAAATTCCATAATTTTTTATAATAAAAACATGAACCACTTTTGAATTTTCTGTTGACTCCTTTGGTTTACACAGCCAGACCCTTGGGAGTGTATGTTGCTATCCTCTGATATTTGAAGTACTTGGGTGGAAAAGATTGAGAAATGCTGATGTAATGTGCTAAGTGTTCTGGACCAAGACCCAGTGAAATCTAGTCATATTTTGAAAGGCTCTTGCCAGACATGAAGAGCCTTATAACAGACATGCAACACATATAAGTGTTTTATACGAGTCTGTGTACAAATAAGAATGTTGGCCATGCTATTCCTTAACTTTTACCTCATTTAACTGAAGCTTCACATTGTACCTTGGATCTTGTAAAACATGATTTAGCCATCATATTTTGCAAACATATAATATACATTCAGATGAACCTGGATCATTCAGTAATTCATTCAACATATATTTGTGTACCAGGATCTGTTTTAATGGCCCACGACACAAAATGAACTCCCTCACTTCATGAAGCTTTTAGTGTTGTTTAAAAATAAAATAAGGTAAGAGAGATAGAGAGTGATGGGCAAGGGTCTGGTCAGGGAAGGGTGTCCAGCAAGATGACATTTGATCACTTGAAGGAAGTGAGGAAGAGCCATGTGATCACCTAGCAGGACAGTATCAAAGGCAGTGAGAACTACAAGTGCAAAGGCCTTGAGGCAGAATCATGCTTGGCGTGCTTGGAAACAAAACAAAACAAGGCCAGGGTAGCTGGAACAGAATGAGTGAAGAGCCACTCACGTAGAGCTGGTACGTCACGTCAAGGACTTTGGATGGAATTGAGATGTAAAGCACAGGAGATGGTGATGTGATCCATGCTATGTTTTGGAAGCATCATGGAAGCAGCCATGTGGAGAGTATATTGTAGGGCAATTAGTAACACAGTATGTCTTCATGTGGGGGCTCTTGCAATATATGAGGTGAAAGATGATGGCAGCTTGCATGGGCAGTAGAGGTGGTAAAAAGTAGTTGGATTCTGGATGTTCCAAGTAGAGCCAATAGGATTTTCTGGTGTGGGGTGTAAGAAAAAGAATGAAGTTACAAACGTTTCCCAAATACTTAGCTCATACATACATCAGGTAGAATGGAGTTGTCATTTATAAGACTGGGGAAGAACAGGTTTGGTGGCGACAGGTTTCCTTTGAGATGCTAATGAGAGATGCCTAATACTAGATGAACACACAATTCTTGAATTCAGGGGCAAGGTCCAAGATGAAGACAAACTGGAAAGCCTCAGCACAGTGATACTGTATTTAATTTAAAGGAAGGGAACTTGGTGAGACCGCCTGAGAGAATGTAGGGTCAGAGCCTCTTCATCGGTCTGGAGACCAGGATCCAAAGCTCTCCATTGTTGTTTGTTTTTATAACAGCCTTCCTGAGATATAATTGAAACACAAATGTTTAAGGGCAGCAAAATGGGATGAAACAGCAAAGGAGACTGAGAAAGAGTGGCCACAATGGTGCCTGGAGGCCAAATGAATGCTGCTGAAGGATGAAGTAAGATACACACTGAGATAGATGCCCTGACCTGGCAATGTGGCTGTCTAGAGCAGCTTTAATAAAAGCCTGAATGAAGTTAGTTTCAAAGAGAATGGAGGAGAAGAATAGAGACAGGGAATGTAAACAATTTCTTCAGTGATTTATCTGTAAGACAGAGCAAAGAAACAGGGCCATAGCTGGAGGGGGCTTACAACATATTTGTGTGCTGATGGAAATGGTCCATGCAGAGGGGAAGATTTCATAATGCTGGAGAGGGCATGGCTTGGTGGGGAGAGGGTTTGGGATCTCTATCAGCTTCCCAGCGCTGCCATGAAGTACCACAGACTGAGTGACTTTAACAAGAGAAAATCATTGTCCCCTAGTTCTGGAGGCTAGAAGTCCAAGATTAAGGTGAAAGCAGGGCCACTGCCCACTGTCAGCTCACTAGGGATGGATGTGTTTCAGACCTCTGCTAGCTTCTGCTAGTTCCGTGGCTTATGGCAGCATAACCCAATCTTCACAGTACATTCTCCCTGTGGGTCTACATCCAAATTTCCCTTTCTTATAAGGACACCAGTCATTTTAGATTAGCAGCCCTCCAACATGACCTCATCTTAACTGATCATATCTGCAACAACCCTATTTTCAAATAAAGACAAATTCTGAGTATGAGGGTTAGGATTTCAACATATGAATTTTGGAAGGACACATGTCAGGCCATAATAGGACTCAGTGCAAAGCAGAGAGGCTGGTATTTGTAAGAGCAGAGAAGGCAGAGAATGAATATGGATTCAGATCAGATAGAGGGTTAGCTGTGGCGGTAGAGTTTGTGGAAGTTCTTTTCTGAATGTTTCTAGTTTCTCAGTGAAATAAAAGGCAACATCAACATCCACAGGTTAACTGACCCATGATTGCCCAACTAACCTACAGCTCTGCTGAAACTGGTCAATCAAATTGTAAGAGATTTGATTAAACATGAATTTTATTATACCAAAAATGTACACAAAGTAAAGTTCTAACAGGAATTATGATTTAAGGAATTAAGAATTATGATCCAGTGTGAATATGAAAAAGTTTCTAACCATCTGTAGAACATGGGGTAATGAATGTATAAATATTAGATAATGGGAGGAGATAATGACAGCAAGAATACAGGAAGCAGAAAGAACACATGAGAAACAGAAACCTTCCTCAAGCCAGAAGAAATATGGTGGAGACTTTCCAGGATGCTATGGGAGAGGAGAACTACTAATGTGGATTGTAATAACCCCAGAACAGAAGTACTATGATTTTATTATCCACAGGAATTGAGGTGAAAGCTCACTGCTCATTGGCCTCAATAACTTTATGATTTAAATGAACTGTTTTCCCAACACTTCATGTTTCACAATCACAGCACTTGATTTTGCAATGGAGACCTTGGCAAAAGAAATACTGTCATTTCCTCAGAACTTTCACTTCGAACTCTGAAGAAGTTCCATGCATATGTGAAGGCTAGGTTTTGGAAGTGGAGGAGACAGGCGTTGTGAACTAACACAGTGCGACCAGTTTGGAATGGCTGCTACTGTTTTACTGGCAACATCCCTGCTTTAAATGAATATTTCCAATGCTATGCTTTTCCGAGGCTTAATTCTTCTCCAATGCACTCACATAATTGCTTTTAGCATTTCTGTCTGTCTTGAGTGTGTAACAAGGGACAACAGAGCTCT
The DNA here is from genome assembly GCF_030020395.1 of Manis pentadactyla. Lineage (NCBI taxonomy): Eukaryota > Metazoa > Chordata > Mammalia > Pholidota > Manidae > Manis > Manis pentadactyla. The sequence goes on from NC_080021.1 coordinate 64,673,667, forward strand.
TATACCAGATAGAATGATCTCATTACATAAATAAAAATAAGCCTACAGATTGCCTTTTTTCTGCAATGAGTCTCCCATTAATGTCAGTGAAAATGGTGGGAGTGGACCAGGGCTAAAATATGGCCTACAACCACCTAGAGCTCTAGATACAGGGAAATTGAAAACATCTATTATATTGTCAGCCTGTTTGTACCCTGGGGACTGGCACAGATTTTTTTTCTTATTGCATATTTTGTTCAATTTTCCTCAATATTGCTTTGAAACAAATTGAGCAAAGTCTGTGCTCATTGCTTCCATCAAGAAACTCATAAACATAAAGGCTTTGATTAAGAAAATTCTTGGCAGAAATACTTAAATACTTTTTATTAAGTTTTTTTCCCCCAGTGTACCCACATATACTATCTTGCTTTGGGATAAAAACAAACCTTTTTTTTTTTTCATAGTATTCTCTTTCAAAGTGTGTTGACCAGTACTGTAGCCCCCATTAGTCATTTCTACATCTAGCTGTATGTAAGCAAAGAGAACGACTGAAGCAACAAACAGAAGCCAACCCCTCTAGCAAAATGAAACCGTGGCAGTTACTTTTGGGGTGTTTTAGGAGCATGTTTGATTTCTGATACTCATACAATTCCAATTATTGCTTTCATACAAGAAAAAAATCCTTATTTTTCATGTGCTCTGACTTCGTCTGGTGCTCTGAAGTAGCAACAAATAAACTTTTCTAACAATTCTTTCAGCTTTTCAAACTTCCTCGTATGCCTTGGTGCTACCAGCACAGTTTCATAGTTACACTTTCATAATTTTCAACCTGCAAATATCCTGCTCTGTGAGTCAGAACTGGGGGGGATTTTTTCCTTTCAAAACATTTACTAAGTATATACTATGTTCCAAATGCTAGGGCTACAAAGACAAATGGCATATATCCTATCACCAGTGATTTAAGTAAGTAACTTCACATTGTTCTTATTAGAGAATTAGAATTGTTATCATGATGATATTTGTAAAGCACCCTTTTATTTATTCTGAAGTTTTCTTTGACAAGCTGATGGTACTGATAAATGAAAAGCATTATGTTTGTAAAGTCTTAACTATTGTCCATTACCTCAGGAGCCTAAACTTGCAAATAGGAAATAACTACATTCAAAATGCCATCATACTCTTCCAAAATCTAAGTAGACTTTGATATGTCCTTGATCTTCAATAAAACCTATAACTTAAAAAGTTGTTAACATAAATGGAGAAAAATCAGAAGCCTTGGTGAAAAAGAATAACACTTTTGAACGCTAAGATGTTGAAGTCTTTAAAACAACCATTCTAGGTAGATATTGTCATCATCATATACAGAAGAGAAAATTAAGGATAAATAAAGGTTAATTAACTTGCCCCATACCTTAAGAGATGGTTTGGGATTCAGACTCATGCACCTGACTTTATAGCCAATGACCTTATCCTTATTATTCCACGTCATGCTAGTTCTTTCTGTGGAGATGGGCATTCCAGGGTCTGAGGGAAAATGTCCCCAGGATGACCACGGCATGCACCTGAGTAAGCTACTAATTAGTAGTCTTTTTCTCTTTCATTTTTTATTGTGGTAAAATATACAATTTACCATTTTAAGCATTTTTAGGTGTACAGTGCAGTGGCATTCAGTACACACATATTGCTGTGGAACTAACACCACCACCCGACTACAGAACTTTTTCATCACCCCAAACTGAGCCTCTGTACCCATCAAACAATAATTACCTGCTCCCCCTTCCCCAAGCTCCTGGCAACTGCTCTCCTACTTTTTGTCTCTATGCATTTGACCACTCCAGGAACTTCATAAAATGGAATCATGCAATGCTTGTCCTATTGTGTCAGGGTCATTTCATTTTGCATAATGTTCTCAAAGATCACTCATGTAGCATGTATCAGAATTGCATGACTTTATGAGACTGAATAACATTTCATCGCGTGTATACCACATTTTGTTTATCCATCATTTGTCGATGGACATTTGGGTTGTTTCCACCAAAAGGATGTGAATAATGTTATGAATAATACTGCTATGGACACAGGCATACAAGTATCTGTTTGAGTCCCTGCTTTCAATTCTTGTGGGCATATGCCCAGAGGCCAAATTGCTGGATCATATGGTAATTTGATGTTTAACTTTTTGGAAGAAACCCCATACCTTTTTCCATAGCAACTGTACCATTTTCATTTCCACCAAGAGTGCACATTTCTCCACATCCTTGTCAACACTTGTTATTTTTTGTTTTTTTGATAATGCTACTAACTAACGTTTAAATTGTAATGTACTGATCACAGTGTTACCATAAGAGTTATAAGAATATTAAGAATTATTAATGTATACAATGGGGTTCCTGAGATCCCCATTATATCTAGGACCCAGAAAGTTGAAATTGAGATTTACACTCCTAAAAGTACCAGTGCATATGAGTCAGAAACCTTTTCAATAAACAGAAGACTTTAGAGATCTTGGAAATAGTTGCCATTAAATAAAAAAAAAGAAGCAAGAGCCAACATAAACTCATCTTGCACTAGAGACAGTATCAATAAATAGTAGTAGGAGCAATCATGATAAAAAATACAGCTATCTTACTTGATCTCAATTGCCTAAACCCTTGTGGTGTCCTTAGAGATTTATTTCAAAGAGCAATGTTCCACTGTCAAACTTTATTAAGCCATCCATAATTCAGGATGTGTTAGCATGTTGATAATTGCTGGTATGAAGAAATAGCTCATGTTAATTTGCTGCAACTGTAGTGGAGATGTCTATGCTAATGAGTTTGAGGGAAATGGGGTAATTAATATTATCTCTTCTATGGTTCTAAATAGGGAGATTCCATTATTTTTCTAATTCACTTAACTCAGTTAAAAATAATAATTTTGTAACAAACTAAACTTTCCAGAACACCTTTGATTATTCAGTGAATATTGGATCCAGCTGCTCTTGAATATTTAAGCAAATAAGAAACCACTACACTTGAAGTACTTGTCAATTCCTTGTTAGGGAATGAATGAGTCTGAGGACTGTCCTTTCTCTTCCCGTATCAGTTATCAATTGCCACAATAATGCTGCATAATAAACAATGATTGAACCTCAGTGGAATCGAATAACCTTTATTTAGCCCAAGAGTCTGCAGGGATTAATCTTGTCAGGGCTTAGCTGCTGGGAGCTAGGCTTGCTCACATGTCTAGATGTCAGCTGACTACTGGCTGACAGAGGACAGTCACGCTCCAACCATATGGAGGATCTGGCCCTGCCTTACCCTCCAGCAAGCTAGTCTAGGTGTGTTCTTGTGATTAGGGCAATAAAATAAGAAAGGAACAGAGACAGGTAAATATATTTTCAAGCTTCTGACTTGAACAACTGCCAAAATAATGGCCATGGCAAGTCCACATTGCTAAATTCAACACCAAGAAGTTGTGATGTATACTCTACCTTTTGAAGAGAGGAACTGCAATGTTATATTGACAAAGAAACTATACAGACAGAGGTGAACGATGGAGCCGTTAATGCTAACAGTCCACCATGCTCACCTTCATATCCTTAGGCTGTGATGCAATTTTTCTTCTAACAGTTTCTGGAGCAGGGTTTCTTTTCTCTTTGGACCAATCACAAATCTCAGAGCAAGCATCTTGTTAATTTGTAAATTTTCCAGGGCAATAAGAATCCAACACAGTGCCTAATCCAGAGTAGCTATTCAATAAATGCCAGATGAATGAATTAATGGAAGAAAGAAAGTTCTGCAGGCTGTAGTGTTCAACAGAGTAGCAATTGTAGCAGTGTTAATTAACACAAGAGTGTATGTCTTGTGATTTTTTATATCTACAGTTATTTATCCATGTTGAGCTGACTGCATCCAATTTGCCTAATAAATATGAAGTGTGCATCTCTTTTGTGCAAAACACTATGATAAGAACTTAGGGATGTGAGTGATACAACTCTAGTGAAAAATCAATGCATGAGATGAAAAGTCGATCTCCACCCTTGTTTAGAATTCTGTAAGATGCATACAGTTATCTTTCAGATGACAATGCTTATCTCAAAGCAATAAGGTTTCAGCTCTGAAATTCCAAGATTTTATTATTTTATGTACAAAATAATAGGAGGCAGGATATAAGCACTAGAGAAGCACTCAGAATAACAGATTAATTTAAAGGAAAAAAAGGTCATATTCATTTGTGGGTGAAGAATAAAGTCTTCATGGAAGAGGTAACATTTAGGGACTTCCAGGACTTTAAAATCCAATGGGGCAGTGAGGCACATAGGTAAGTGAGGCTGGGCATAGTTAGGGCCAGGGAGTGATACAATTTTGCTAACAAAGGTTGTATGTGGATAACTGGTAGGATACAGACATGGAGAGGCAGGTTGGATCCATATCATTTATGGCCTTCAATAGCAAGCTGAAGAGTCAGTACTTACTTCAGCAGACACACCTGCTTTACAGGATTAATATAATACTACACAGCACTGCCTTGTGTAGGGACAGGAGGTAGGTAGATAAATCCACAGGGTATTAAGATTGAATAGGTGAAAGATTGTGAGGATCTAAACTGGGAAGATGGCAGTGAGAGTGGAGAGCTCTACAAGAGAGTGGACTGTGGGTAAGAGACATTTGAGCATCTTGCCCATTCAATCTTTTTTCATAGGAAGGCAATTAGATTACATGCCAAGTTGATATATTCTACAGTAAATGGTAATTCTCAAAATTTTTCCCAAAACTATTAGGATGAATTTATTCCGAATACAGATTCTACCAAAGATAGAGATCCTTGTTATAGTAACTAGCCTTGAAAGCATCATTGCAGTAAGGAGAAGCTCAAAGTGATTTATCACTCAGAGCAGTAACCACCCATTAGAAGCATTTTTCTTGTCATTCTCCTTAGAACAAGCTGAAATGCCCACCTGGTTAAGCACAAACCATCTCTTGATATCTAATGAAGTCTTCTAGACCATCAAAACAAGGAAGATAGAATCCAGCTTTCAGAGCTGCAAGCAATTTAGAGATTTTTCTTGTTAAATCTCCTTATCACATAAATGAGGAAACTAAGGTTCAGGGAGCTGTAGTCACGTGTCCCGCAAATGAGTGCTGGGATTGAGACCAGATCCCAACTCTCTTCATTATGTGCATCTGGTGCTCTCCGTATGCGCTAATTAACACATGGCACATTCATGTCTGTTCGTATGTTTAAGTCAGTATTCTCAACCATGGGATCTTCAACTAAACTACACAGTTTGAAGTCAGGGAACAGGAGGCAGCATGGTAAGGCTGGTATGGAGTAGATCTGGGTGATCAGAAGAGGAATTCCTAAACATTGGCCGGCTCCTAATTCTCCAGGATGCTGAATGACAAGCCAAGGGATTACAAAAAAGGATTTCAAGGGGAAATAGAAAATGTGAAATCATGGAATCATGGAAGGCTTATACAATTGTGCTTTATTTAGAAGTACTGTATTATATTAAATTCTTGCACGAAATCTGAATAAAATACATGTCACATGATCTCACTACTGTGAAAGAATAAATTCTCTGAAAATTGCCACAGGCAATTAGATTTTTTTCAAAATACTGAAACTGAGAGAAGTTTCTGTTTATTATAGTGACATTTCCAAAATTTTCCCCATTACTATGAATAAGGATCTTTGGAATGTATTTCTCTTTCCTCTGTGTCAAGTTAATTTGAACTGAGAAAGATATCTTCGTATTCAGTTATTTCTATAACCATTATTAAATATTTCAGTTAAATTCAAAATAAAATGTTATACATACTTTAAAGTCTTACTGAGTTATGATACATTAATTCTCCCAAACTGTCTGAATAGCATTGATTCGGTTAAAATGTAAATGTCATACACAAGCAATTCACAGAGCAAATGGAGACATGATCAAATGACTATAATGGATCTTGAGAGCTATGCTGTGGTTCTGGTAACAAGTTATGAAGAATAAGTGGCTTTCCCTCAGGGCTGCCTCCAAGAGTGGTCAGCTGCACAAAGACACCCCCGAGGGATTGGCAGGAAAGTAGAAATTGCCTGACCAGCCAGGCCAGGCTAATCAACCTAAGAGGTTGCAGATATGGCAGTGAGAATATGCTCACATATGACTGACAGATTAGAAACATTTTTAAAACATTCATTAAAATGACAAATAAAAGCAAGGAGACAATTACACACATAAAAATAATAGCTGCTACCATTTGAAAAATGTCTTTTGAGTAACAATCACATCTCGGGCAATGTGCTAGGCACAGGACAAACGTGATCCCTATCCTGCAGATGTTCAAATCTATTTGGGGAGACAGACAATAAGCAAGAAAATAAGCATATACAAACATAGTCATCATTTAAGTTAAGAATTCCAAAGGATTTGATGAGGGTTCTGTGATGGAGAATAAAGGGAATGGACCTCCTTAGGTCTGGTGGTTACGAAAGGCCTCCCTGATGCAGTGACATTTAGAGTAGGATCTGAAGGATGAGGAGGTACCAGGCACAAAGGCCCAAGGAGGGAAAGGGTTAGGTCTATTCTAGGACCTTCCAGATGGTCAGTGTGTAACGAAGGATTAATTTAGCAGGCCTGGGTTGTCCAAACTCTGCACATTACAAAGAAAACTTTGGCCTTTGGCCAGCTCTCAGGAAATAACCTCTAAGCCCTTGGAACACCCTCCCTGATAAGACTGTATTTGTTTACTTGGGGCTGTGGTCCCCAGATAATTTACATTAGCATTGTGATTTATGATGGGGGCCTTGGGCAATGTGATTAGCAGTCTGGCCTCTGGAGAGGATGGAGGCTGAGTAACTAAGGCCAGCCACAGGGGTGCTTCCTGCCTAGGTGACTGACCCCAAGTAAAACCCTGGATACCAAGGCTAAGACAAGTTTCCCTGGTTGGCAAGACTCCCTGTGTGTTGCCAAATACACACACCATTGCTAGGAGAATTAACTGCAATTTACCTGACTCCGCCAGGAAAGAGCAGCTGGCATTGAATGGCTGGTTTCTCCCGGACTCTGAGCTGTGTGCTTTTTTGCTTTGTTCATTTTAATATGTATCCTTTTGCTGCAATAAACCATGACCATGAGTCCCACAGGTTTTCTGAGTTCTGTGTGTCCTTCTGGTGAGTCACTGAACCTGAGAACAGTCCTGGGGACCCCCACTGCAGTGAGTGAGAGCAGAGGCTAGTGAGCAACAGGAACATTTCTGAGGAATCTCTATGTGGAGGTTATAAAGGTTACAGGGATTAGACTCCACAAGTGGGTTTTAAGTAAGGGGTGATATCTGATTTACATCTTCCAAAAGTCTCCATGGCTGCTGTGTGGAGAAAGGGTTAGAGTGGGATAGGGGGAGGCAGGGAGCTCAGGAAGCTGTCCGGGGGGATGGTGACTCAGACACGGCTGGGTGGGAAAGTTTGATGGAGATGGAGAGAAAGGGCAGATTTGAGGGACAGAGAGGACAAATCATAGATAATTACTAGGTTTCTGTCTTAATGAACTGGGTATAAAATCATGTCACTGAAATGGACAATTCTGGAGGAAGGGAAATTTGTGGGCTGAAGGAAAAGGCAAAATCCAGGTGTAAGAGAGGTAAAGATTAGATGGCTGTGAAATACCTAAGTTGAGAGGACCAAGGATATAACTTTGATATATTTATCAGCAGATAGACAAATAATATTTAAAGCCACAGTAATGGATGCAATTACCTAGAGAGAATGCATGCAGATAAAAGAGAGAGGCTCAGAGACAAACTCCAAGGACCTCCAACATTCCACCCTCTGAAGAGGATGCAGAGGGACCTTGTTACACATCAGGCGCAGTAGCTCATGCTCTTCATGAGCTAACTTAGATAATCCTTACAAAGACTTAGGAGGTAATTATTAAGGAGCAAACAGAGATGTAAAGAATTCAGGTAACTTGCCTTAAACATTTGTTTCTTTCTGTCTCTGTCTCTGTCTCTCTCACACACACACACAATTATGTGGAAGAACCAGAATCAAAACATCTGACTTTAAAACTACATTCTTTTTTGTTCTACTTCAGTGTCATAAATAGAAAAGCAAAAAACAAAACCAGCAAAATAAACAACAAAAACAAGTAAGGATTGAAGAAATTTCTAGTAGTTATGACTTCCAAGATCAGGAAAAACACACACAAAAAGTTATCACTGCCAAAAAAAAAATATTTTCTTGTTTGAAAGTTACAAAAGAAGATATTAAATTGTCCACATTTCAGACAACTAACTGAATAAAGCATAATACCATAAAAATATTGCTCCCTAACCCTTCATTCAGAAATCAATCCAAGCTTTTGATTTTCTCATCTATAAAGTCAAAATAGTGGTATGTAAATTACACTTGAAAGGGTACTCAAGAGTGATTTGCAAAGTGTTATCGATAGTGGTCATTATTATTCTCTTAGAGTCTTTAGAGAATGGGCAAAAATCACATTTTCTCTAGATGAATAATATGTGGAATAAAGAGAGAGGGCCCTTTTTCCAGCAGCAGAAAGAAGTCTGAAGAAAATATCCAAAATGTAATTTTCTAGTATGGGAGCTGCTATCAGGTGTGTGCTACTGGAGACTAGATGAAGTCTGCTGGGAGCATCTGCTTAAGAACATTTCTTTGGGTTAAAGTATTATTATTATTTCTTAAAAAAAAAAAGTTGAAGATGTCCACAGGCAGATTTTTTTTTAAGAAGTAACATGGAAAGGAGCACATCCTTCAGGTTTTACTTAAACAACAACAAAAAAATAGAAATAGCAGTCCTTATAGTGAAGCTGTGGCAAATCAGTAAAGGATAAGGGACTCTAAACCCTCTCCTTGTGGACACAGTGAGCTGGTTCCCCTTCTCTCCAAATGCGCACAACTCCACCCTCCTTATTCGCTGTGGTAACCAGTTCATTTTCACAGTATGGCAGCTGGTTAGAAGGGGAAAGTTTTACTATGTCTAATGATTAGCTTGATGGGAGGCACCTAGTCTGTTTTGGCTGGGTCTACAGTTGCTTTTTTAGTTGAATAAAACATAATCATCTGGATGACTGAACTAAGTTTTTAGCTGGGGCCAAGGCAAACTTACAATTTGTAAATACCCATAAAAACAGGAATGATGTAAGAACAGATTGGCCTATGTCAGCTTCCACAGTGGTAAATGTGGTGAATTCGGTGAACAGCCGTCAAGTACCTACCCTGTGCCAGGGCATCTTAAGATCTAAGGATGTAATAGTAAGTAAGAGATTTCTCCCCAAGTAATCTGATGAGCTGCCTCTTTGTCAACGATCATTAATTTTAAAAATCTGTATTTGGGATATGCTTTTCTCATAAATATGTTTTATACCTTTACTTTCTTCACAGTGATAGGAAGGACAATCAACAAGGCTTTTACAGGCTTTCTTCATTCTTTCCTCTAACTTGCTCCCCTGTAGTTTCCCCATTTCAGTTAATGACACCTCCATCCTGCCAGCTGCTCCAGCTAAAAGCCTGAGGACATCCCTGTCTTCTCTCAGTCAACTGCCATTCCAGCACCTATGCATGCCTCACCACCTGTCCTGCAACTACCGGGCACCTTGCTTGGATTGTCACAATCATCGCATAACGGGTCTCCTGCAGCCTTCCTTCTCCCCTTCAGCCTGTGCTCAGCACAGCAATTCACAGGATAATGTTCAAAAGAGAGTCGGTTCCTGCAACACATTCCCCTTGTCAATGCCCTCCAGTGGCTTCCCCACCCATGTGGAGTGAATGCTAGTCTCACACGGATCTTCCAGATTGCTTCCTATGTTCTCCCCCTGCCTTCCCACTTGCCCTTCCCTCTGTTTTCAGCACGCAGCCTGCGCCTGGCCCACACGGCACCTGCTGAGTGCTGGAGCTGCTCCCTTGCCTTGGGCTTTTGTCTTTGCTGCTTCCTGTGCCCATGTGACTGGTTTGCTCCCACAGCCTTCCCCATCACCCTACTGACACCTGCAATCCAAGACCGTTTCTCTGCATTATTTTTTTCCATAGCAGGTACTGTTTCCTAACACACTATGATTTTACTTATTCTATTTCTCTCCACTGGAAAGTAATGCCAGGTGGGTAGGAGTTTCTGTTTCGCATATTGCTGTATCCCCAGTGCCCAGAACAGTGTAGACACATAGTAGGTGTGCAATAAAGATGTGTCATGAATGAATGCTTTTGAGAGAGAGGGTAGTCTAACCTTTCAAATCAGAGAGGGTAGTCTAACCTTAAAATAACAGATTTTACAGAAGCCGTCCCTGGGCTATACAAGGCTTTTGTGTGGTGCAGGCAGCATTTTATGTTGACCTGCGGCAACAAGACTATTAATTAAATCAGAGATGATGGAAAGTATTAGAGTTACGGGTGGGAGTGGCGACAGGCATTTGTAGATGCTATCTCTGGATGTGTTTATGACGTTTTTATCCTCAAGCTCAGAAACAAATGAACCAATGCTTGCTTGACCTCAAATCCACCTGAGCATAAAATGCAGAGCTCTTCCTCAGATGCCACTGCTCTACCTTTACCCAGTCCCTGGCTGGCCCTGCACACACTCCCACGTGCAGACGTCACCTGGGAGGAAGCTGCAGAGTAACAGTCAGGAGGCAGAGCGGACACAGGGAGGAAAAGGCAGCCCCCGCAAAGAGGCAGGCAAATCTCATTCTTATCTCCTGGGAACTTAACGGCTTTGAAACGTGAGTCACATCATTCCTGCAGTGAGAATGAATTCCCCTTTTTACTTTAACCTAAATCAGAAAACTGGAGCATTTCAAAAAGGTAAAATGACCCAGACTTTGCATTCAAAGAGATTTTCGTGCAAGGCAGGGCCCCATCTGAAGCACCACCAGGAGGCCCGTTCGTGTATGGAAAGAAATTCAGAAGGAGACAATGATGTGCATTGACAAATTGACAAATGGAAGTCGCTTTTTGGAAGTAATACTTTTAGATGCTTAAGGTCCTTGCTTATAAAATGAACAATAAAAATGCAGATATAAAGCTATTATTTTATCAGTGTAAAAAGCTCCTACCTGTCATATCTCTCCATTGCAGTCCAGCTTATATGAACATCTTAACCTCACCACAGTTCACCCCCTTTCAGGTATGTCCCATACTTTTCATTGTTTAAAATGGTGGTTAAATTTTTATATTTAAGCCATAGAAACGTTTCTTAAAAATAAGAGTTGTACTAAAATATAATACAAATAAAAGTGGAAACACTCTGCTTTAAGGAGGGTGGAGGTAGAAAGCCTAGAAACCCACTGACTCGTTCTTATTATCATTCTACCACCATCGCCCAGCACCGCACACATATATTTGCAGATATCAGGGCTCTGTGGAGCCATTTGCAAAGCAAAAGAGGAACAGACTCATGGATACAGGAAAACTGTTGGCTACGAGACTGGGAAAAAGTTGGGTGGCAGGCAAAACAGGTGATGGTATTAAGAGGTACAACTTTCCATTTATAAAAAAGTAAGTCGTGGGGATATAAAGTATAGCATAGGGAATATAGTCAATAATTGTGTAATAAATTTGTATGGTAACAGATGGTAAGAACTTATCATGGAGATCGTTTCATAATATATTAAAAATATTTGAATCACTGTGATGTACACCTGAAACTAAGAGGATATTGTATGTCAATTTTACTTTAGTTTAAAAAAAGCTAAGTAGCTTTCTTTTTTACTCTGCTACTGCTACTCAAGATCATCCACAGTGAGGACAACAAATCACCTTTCCCCTGTTCTCTGATTCTATATCCAATATCTATCCCATGATAAACCAAATAAACCTACTTGTTGTTAACTTGGAAGTTTTCCTCACTTTCATTCTGCAGTGTCTCATATCATAAGAAAAATGAATTGGAATCAGGTGCCTCCTAGTTGTGTGAAGCCTAGGCAGGTTATAGAACCTCTAAAAGTCTTTGTTAATCCACCTACAAGAGCCGAAAACATAAGTACTGACCTCATAATGTTATGAGCTAACCCATGGGAAGCAATCAGCACCCCACCTGGATTATATTAGAGTCCCATAAATGCTGGTTATTATCCTATGCCCAGGGACAACCTCCATGCAGGGGAGGTGCTCACTTCAAAGAGCTCTAATACCTTCAAAGATGATCATTCTGAACATCAGTGACCTCAAGACTTCCAGGTCATCAAGCAGAAAGAGTCTGAAAACTGTGCTTTCCTTGCTCACAGTGGGCCTGCAAATTTCTTGAAATGTATAGACTATGAAAATGTATGGACTTCTTTAGTTTTTAAAGTGAGATTAATGAAGAAAGCCAAAAACTCCCATGAGCCCCTCTTGTACCCCCTCCCTGTGCTGTTCACATGCAGACTGAGAAGGGGCCTAGAGCAGTTTTCTGTGACTCCTGGGCACAGGATGAGGGTGCAAGAGCCACACAATGAAATGTTTATTCAAGCAAATGAGGAGCACTGGCCATTGGCCAGGGTTGGGGGCTTGCAAATCCTCCACAGTAAGTCTGTCCAGCAGGTGACAGTGATTCTTTTATTTCTTGGGCATTTGGGTATGGCCTGGGGTAGCTGGAGCCCTGGGACTCTAATTCTCTAATAGCTTCAGTTCACATCCCCCAACGTCACAGGTGATTATTATCATCTCTGTATTTCATGGAGCGAGGAGGTTTACAAGGAACCGTCCTCTCTCCTCTGCTTTCACTGAGCATCTGCGCCGGTGGCCCTGCACCAGTTTGGTTCTTGGAGGGATGCCCATCAGTGCTTTTTGCAGTCTGTTGTGGCCATCAGGGCCCTGGAAAGCTGAGTCAAGTCAGCAGTGGCCTCCGGAGCTGTGGTGCATCCACAGACGGTCATGATGCTCTGCTGTGTTGGCCCTGGATGGAGATGCTGTGAGGCAGGAGCAGTGCTGCCGAGGCCCTGAGACCAGACCCAAAGCCCCGCGGTTGCTGTGGGAGGGGTGGTTGTGCTACTCATGGTAGTTTTTTTAATCATCAAAGTCTATTCTGTGCAAGTAGAACAAGGAACTGGCTATTATTCAGCCCTTCAGGAGAAAGACATCAAATGCTTAAGAAGCTCAGCCTCACTGAAAAAGAAAGTGAGGATTCGGAGGAGTCCACCTCCTTTCCTGGGTTTAAGAGAGAATTTTACAAAAGGTCTTCAGGAAGAGAAATACAGACATTTAGACAAGTCGAGCTGATGACTGACATTATCAGAAAGATTCAGTATATAGAAGGTGCATTAACACACATCGAATTTCAAGTTGCTGCCACTAGAACAGCCTTCAAAACACATCAGAAAGATAACAACTTCATACCGCACTACAAGAGGCTTTGGATGAAAATTGTACTCTCAAGGGAGTATAAGCTGCGTTCATAAGAGGCTGTGGAATGGAAAGGGAGAGCGGACAGATTTGTTAAAAAGAACACAACAGTAGAAAATGCTAGAGTGCCTGTGCGACAAGGTTCAAATGACAACGAAAGTACGATGAAGCCCATGGATGACCTCTTGCTAGAGAAACATCTGGGCTGCTGTCCTTGAAGGAACAGTGTGGGTGGTGGGAACCGGGAACTGCATTTAAGGAATGCATCAGAAAATGGAGACGTCTTAGAAGAACAATTAAAAGAAGTTTTGCAGAAGCCAATTGAAATGACTGAATCAAATACGTATTTTAAAAAAGGAAAAAGAAATGAAATGTACAGTAATTAAACTGAAGAAAATAAAGTAATTAACTGATATGAGAAGCCCCCACCCTGCAAAAGCTTCCTAGCAGTTAGAAAGGGAAAGGCAGAAAGCCCGGTAGAAACTTAGGTCTTTTCTGAACTGTATTAAAAAAAAAAAACTAAAATGAATTTTTATCTGCATATCCAATTTAGAACTAATTTAACCTAGAACAATAGAGGTGAATCTTTCCAAAGCTGACACAAGCTCATCCACGCATGTGAAGAGCTGGGCACCTATAAAATAATAGCCCAAATTCCTTCAGAAAAATTCAAAAGAATCATGGACTTTTATCAAAGCCAGTTTATTCCTCATGAAAGAAAAGTTCATGGTAATAGTTTGAGAGGCCTGTTGGCTGAGAAAAATCTCAGTAATAACTTAAGGGGAGAAAAAGCATACAACAGAAAAGAAATTATTGTGGAAGAATTTAAACATCTCAAAAGTGTATGTATGTCCTTGATGATGGAAATGGGGGCATTTGGCAGCAGCTTACAAGGACCACCAGGGAATCCTCTGGATGACCAGACCCCCAGGGAAGAAGCAGCCTCTGGTTGTGATGGTTGCAGGTATTCAGGTTTGGCATCCCACGTGGACCACATGCTAACCCCTCTGGAGCCAGAACTCTTGGGACACAATCCCTCTATGAGGCCACCTCTGTCCTGATATAGCAAATCCTCCACGAGGGCAGAACTTCTCCTGGAGCTCTTTGCCTGGGTACTTGGGACCTTCTTTTGATTCAACCCTTTTTGATTCCTACCCAAATAGGAAGCTACAGGCTGGAGAGCTGGTCTTCCAACTCGTGGTTCCATCAGTGATCAGGTATTATCCAGAACTCCCAGGAGACAGTTCCTAAGGAAAGAACTCCTTTCCTTTCTCCTATTCTTGAAATTGAGGACAAATCTCCCTCAGAATTCTCTCTTTCCACCGAGGATCTTTCCTGGCTCAGAATGTCCTTTACTGGCAACTAGAAATACCTCCATACCAAGTTCTGAATTTGGTTTTGCTTCCACACACAACCTGAAAACAGAAGTGAGTCACTTTCCAAGATGACCCCACTTTAATAAACTTCTTTCTGAAGGTCCAGCACCAAAATAAGATGTTTTTCTTATCTCTGAGACTAAAATTATTTGATGTTTTCTCCATTGGTTGTATTGCCATTAAGTGATTATGGCTCAAATGGAAGCTTGATAAAATTTTAATTCTTAAGATTATTTATAATTACAGATTAGTGAAACATGAAATTGTAGGTTAATTATGCATTTGTAATTCTATTTGTAAGCAGCATAATTATGGTATTTTTATTGTTAATAAGTCCATTACAATCATCCAGAAAAATAGCAAGATTTAAAAAATTTCTCCTAATAAAAATTTTTTTCCCCTTGGTTTTACTGCTATATGTAATGATTATACAACAGCTCAAATGGAAACGTCCCAGGGTTATCATTCTTAAGAGAATGTTTTATAGATATATATTATATAAATATGAATCTTACTAAGAAATGGTTTATACCTTATTTGATTTTTAGATAGTCAAGTATAGCATTTCCATCAACTCTTTAACAAGTCTCTTCTACTGACAAAGAAACTTTGATAAATATGAGTCTTCTAATAAATGTTTTATACTTTGACTTTTAGATAATCTATTTTCATTAACTGTTTAACAAATCTCTTCTATTGACACAGAAACTTTGTTTTTCTTCTAAAGTAATTTTGAATCTCCTCTCTTTTTCACTGCTATAGCTCACTGATGATACAATTGCTCAATGGAAGTTAGATACAATTTTTAGGAGAATATTTAATAAATGTAGTTTAAAAGTGAATTTCATGAATAACTCTTTAGTTTTCTTCTTCTCCCAGATAATTTAAGGATAAATTTCCAATTACTACTATTTAACAAGTCCTCCATAACATTAACTACATGTAGTAAGAGCTTTACATGAACAATCTTGTGATTGGAGACATTTGAAACTCAAAGTTTATTTCTATGTAACTGGAGATGAATTTACTCAAGATTATATATTAAAAAAAAATCTGTCTTAAAAAAAAATCTGTTCATCTTTAAAATGTTATCTTTAGTGGTTTCCTTTGTGGAAATTTGCTTTTGAGCCTTAATTCCACCTTATAAACTTTCAAAGTATTTTGCACTTCTTTAATTGTACACTGTCTTACAAAGTCCTTGTGTAACTGGACCACTATTCCTATAGACTATAATTTTAGGCATGTGTGGGCATGGATTATGTTTCCATCTATGTATTTGGCATTGTGCCTAACATATGTTTTAAACACAGGAACATCAGAGGTAGTCAATAAATATTTATTAAATTGAATTAAAACCACTTTACCTTCAGTTAAGTGAATTTGAAAACATACTGAGGGTTTTTCTAACATAATAAAACAGAGCCTCTGGCCAGTCATGAGTTAGAGGCTGGGGGTCTGCCTCACACTTGTGCTAGAGAAACAGACCATTGGCTTTTCTGTTTCAGGCAACATGGACTCCTTCCCTCAGACATCCCCAGGATGAGACAGTGAGCTGCTGGTCCTAAGCTGGATTTGGTGAGAAAGTACTAAGGTAATCAAGGAAATCTATGACCTTAACTGAAAAATAGCTTCCACAGTACATATGTGCTTGCTTCCACAGGGGAGAAGAATTATTTACAAATACAAAGGACAGTCTGCTTTATTCTTTAATATGAAACTTCCTGCTAATATAACATGAAGGCTTTAAGCCATAATGCTTAGAAAGGCTTCAATTGTGAAAAAGCTAAGGTTCTCATTATAATGGTAACTTGACTATGTTCTACATTTTTCATATAATAAAACAAGTCTGGAAAGTTTATCTAGATACTGAGAGACAATACATGTGTACAATTTGGATGAGTTAACATTACAAGAAAAGCCTTCCCTTTTGCATTTCCTGGCTTTTGTATGCCGTTACTAGTATATATGACTAGGATGCTGACAGCCAATTCAGCACTGCATAAGCCATACAGTAAGCACGGTTTCTGCCTTGGGGCTTATTGAATGAATTAGACAAGCAAAATATTTCATATTTAAACTCTCAACTCTGGAGATAGTTAACTCTCAAATGTGTAAGTTGCTTTGTCTGAAAGCCACTTATCATTTTCTTTCTTTATCCTTTCTAACCTACTGCTTAATTTGTGTACTTCTTCATTTGGAGAGGAGCTTTGAAACACTGAATGAAGATGTTAATTTTCCTAAAAAATAGTTGGTCTGGTGTGCCAGTGTTACAAAATTGAAAGCACGGGGGTGAACTGGAAAAAAGATGACTACGAGAATCAAATTAGAAATCATTTGCCTGTGTGGTTTGGCACATGCTGGCTCTTCAGCCCATAATGTTCCTTTCTTCCTGACCTCTTGCTCAAAAGTCTCTTCCACCAAGAAGCCTTCCTTGACCTCTCCTGGGCCATGCCTCTTGAAATTGTTTGTCTTCCACCTGGCTGTGAACTCCCTAATAAGAATATGTCTTATTCAGCTATGTATCAGCAGGATCTAGCTCTGAGTGCTCGGCAACTTTGTGTAGTGAATGAATAAACAAACAAACAAACAAAAAAAGAAAGAGCTGAGTCTGAAGTAGACATACCCATTCCATCTTTTGGAATGATTCGACTAGTGAAATTTCCAGTCTTCTATTCAAAATCTTGATGATGATTATGAATACTTTCTGACCCCTTAAATAATCTTACAAACAGCTTACAAACCAGCATAATCCCTCACTGTATCATGGTCAAACTATGTTTGTTTGTTTGATTATCTTTCCTTTATGAGTAACCTATTATTGGTTTACAGGTACTCTACTTACTTAAGAAATTAACAATTTCCCAGGACATAGTTTTATCTCTTTTTTATTTGCTAATCCTGTCATTCCCTGAGTCTTTTTTAATTCAATACTCAAGACTCTGTTTGATAATAGTTTCTTCTCTATCTCCTTTGTTTTCCTCCTTCTGAAACTCTTATTATACAGACATTGAATTTCTCACTCTGTCCTCCATAGCTTTTATATTTTCTCTCACAGTTTTCCCTGCTTATCTTTCTGCTCCACATTCTAGACTTTTTTTCATGTTAGTACACATTCTAGACTTTTTTTCATGTTAGTACTAATTCACTGTTTTTTAAATATCCATTCTGATGTTTATTGCTTTTTTGTTTAATATTTCTTTATCAAAGCAAATGATTGAAGAACCTAAAAAAGCAGTTAATGATACAAAAAGTCTAAATTATTAACAAACCCATGTACCTATTACCTTATCTTCTGGGTGACCATTTGAGATTTCGAGAAAATATTTTTCAAAAAAATATTAGGCCTGTAAATAGTATTTCTTTATATTTTATACTGAGTCAGAATCCAACTGCATTTATTACATATTGATTACTTACCTCAGTTTGATTCTTGTGCTCCTCTAGATATTTGGAGGATATAAAAAATATATAGCATTGTTTATGCTCTGAGGTAGCTGACAATTTTTAATCTTTAAATTTTATATTCAAATGTAAAATGATATGATTTGGAAACCTGAGATATGCCTGATGATGATCTAGTTGTCCACAGGGACTGCTGGAAGCTTGAAGTGGCCCCAGAGAAGCATCTGGACTTTCTGATTTTGGAAGATGACATTTGCTATGGAACAGAGGCAAAGGAATAACATCTAAACCCAGAGTTTGAGCCCAGCTGGAGTCCTGGCTTTGCCTCCTACTGGCCCAGACACCTCATTTTATCTGCTTATGAAATAGAGAGTATAATACTGACCTAATTGGATAATTATGAAAATTAAAACAGATGTCACACTCTTCAAAGTAACTTGTGATCTAAGAAGTGCATTCTGTAATCTTATCTTGATAGAATTCCCTCTTCCTCTTTTAACCACCCAAATCAGCACTGATGGATGATTCTAAGTTAGAAAAAGAAAAAAAAAAAAAGAACTCGGAAATCTTCCTCTTCGGAGTGTCAACCCTAAGGCCAAATTAAATTTCTCTGCTAAGAAAAAACTCTTTGCATCATAAATCAACATATAGTATGAGCTAGACACATATGCCATACACATGTCATTTTCTTTAAAGGGCCAGATAGTACTGATATTAGGCTTTGTGGGCCCAAAAGTCTGTCATGACTATTTAACTCAGCTGTTAAGAGCATGAAAGCATCCATAGACAACATATAAACATATGAGCTTGGCTTTGCTCCAATAAAACTATATTTACAAAAACAGGTGGTGGGGACATGGTTTGCTGACTCCTGTTGAGTCATGAAGAAGACAAAGACCCTGACCCCATGGAGCTATATTCTAGTGGGAATAGTAATCAGTAAGCAAAAAATAAATAATAGACAATGAAATCACAGATGGTACAAAAGTGCCATAAAGAAAAATAAAAGCAGAATAAGAGAATCAAGAGTAATGAGTTGGGTAGGGAGTAGCTGTTCTGGATAGGGCAATCAGGAAAGGCCTCTTTGAGGAGAAACTGGGATAAAGTGAAGGGCAATGCCATGTCTACCAAGTGAAAAAAAAATTCAAGGACAAAACTGCAGATACAAAAGCTGTTATACAATGTGGTGGGTGGAAGAGTGGCTTTTCAAAGATATGTCTACCAGGTACCTAACTGGAATAAGGGTCTTTGTAAATGAAATCATGTTAAGGATCTTGAGATGAAATTAGCCTGGATTATCATGAGCCCTAAATCCAAAGACTAGTCCTTATAAGAGAAGAAAAGGGGAAACACACACAGAGAAAAGAGGAGGAGGAGAAGGTCAAGTAAAGATTGAGGCAGAGACTGGAGTGGAGCAGCTCTAAGCCAAGGAACACCAAAGATTGCCAACATTCACCAGAAGCTAGATAAGAGGTGGGAGATTCTCCTTGCCTCCAGAAGGAATCAGCCCTGCTGACATTTTGATTTTGGATTTCTTGTCTCCTCATCTGTGAAAGAATAAGTTTTTGTTATCTTAGGCCACCCAGTTTGTGGTAATGTGTTAAGACAGCCCTAGGAAACGAATGCAGTTGGAACTAGGCTTGGTATATTCCAGGAACAGCAAAACCAGTGTGGCTAGAGTCATGAGGACAAAGGTAACAGGGTAGATATTCAAATACCCAATGGCAGAAATGACAAAGGCACCACCAATCAGAACAGATGACTGTCGTTAGGGCCGCCAGGACACACTGATGTATTTTCATCTTGAGAGGTCAGAGGAAAGGTTGGAGAGGTAGGCAGGGGCCTGATCATACTGGGATTTGTAGGCTACGGAAGTGAGTTTGGATTTTACTTTGAGTGTAAATGGATGCTACTGGAAGGCTCTGGGCAGGGGCAGTACATGATTAGATGTCTGATTCTAAAAAGATCACTCTAAGTGCTCTGTGAAAGAGTAGCAGGACGGCAAGAAGGAAGTGGGATTGTTAGATAGCTCTTGTAGTCATCTAGATATCAGATGGTTGCTGGCTCAGGGCTGCCACAAAAGATTCTGCAGTTTTTGCACAGCACAGTCCCAGGGGAGCCATTCACAGCATGAACACCATATATCTGTCACATGACTTGTATATGTGTTACAATAGCTTTGTAGCAGATAGATGGTGATGTGTCTTTGGAGAAGAAAACAGTATAGAACAGTAATATTCCAACAGATGGTTGCATCTTGAGAAACACCTTTTAAAAATCCATACAAAGATGCTTGTGCCTTGTGGTGAGAAGGTATTCAGAAGAGATCAAATTAGATGACGGAAGTAAAATTGATGGACTTGCTGTTGGGAATGAGATAGCAGAGTCAAGGATGACATTACTTTTTTGATTTGAGGCACAGGTGATAAAATTTACCAAAATGGGGCAAATGGGGAAACACTCATCTGGTGGGTTTGTGTGTGTGTGTGTGCTGGTAGAGGGGTGGGGAGTGGACTGAAGGGTTGTTTCTTCCTGTTACCTTTCAGACGCCTATAAACATCGAAGTAAAGAGATCAAGTAGACAGTTGTACATACCAAATTAGGGGTTAATTTCTCATTAGCTCTTTTCCAGCATTAAGTAATGTAATACATTTATGTTACATGTCCTTCTAATAGTGTAAGCTTGATTGGGTAGCCTGAATGTAAATCTAGTGCCCAAAGATAAAAAACAAAAATATTTTTCAAAAGGTGCTTGGAATTGACTGTGATTATCTAGTAAAATTTACAGTGGATGAACCACATCTGGGCCTCTAGCCAAAACACTGCTGAGCCTTTTATCACTGATTTGTGTGGCTCAGCACTGCCTTCATTGGCTTTGGGGGGTTGTAGAAAGTCTCAGTGGATGTTACTGTTAGGTAATCTTTAACAGTAGGGGTTTAATGAGTTGTTTTAGCATTGGATGATAAGTACTTCAAATCCATAATTCCACCTCACACTGCCTATGTTATCCAACACCATCTGAATTAAAATGCAACTTTTTGAAAGAATTTCCAACAGAAAATGTTTATAATTCCTTTGCCCAAATAGTCTCCCTTGGCCCTTACTGAAAAATTATTTACTTATTATGGAAATAACAACTTTAATCAACTGTAGGTCACACTGGATATTAATAGAAACTTATAAAAGTAATTATTTTACAAGGCTTGTTGAAAATGAAATATGACACCTAACTACATCTGAAGAGTAAAATCTAATGTATTTATATTGACAGAAAAGCAATGGGCTTATGTTTTGTCTTTTCCTCCCTCTCTCCCTATACTTTCTTCACTAAATTTTCTCAATGAATGCTGCTGAGCACAGGAAAAGGCATTTTTTCCCAATGTTCCCACAGCCTCATGACACTGTAATTCTAGGGTTTAAAAAATGAATGTCAGTTTTGACACCCAATGCATCTTGAAGCTTCCAAATGTATCACTCTACCAAATAGGGCTTTGCTGCCATATAGTAAATACAAAAGTATCTCTGGGGAGATTAAAATTCATTTTTACCTGGAAGAGGGGTATCTCTAAACCTGTATCTTTATATTTATTTCTATGTCTTCATTAGAGTTTAGAGACATTGACAGGTAAATTCTTTAGAAAGCATGATAAATGTTACTTTCCCTTTAAAAATAAGCAATAAAATATACCCTATAAATTCTGAAACCATTCTTTTTCAAGCAGACTATTAGAGATAACCTTGCTCATCAGTGGGTGACTAAACTGGTGACAAAATCTTGGGATATGAGACATCCAGGTGGCATAGAGGGACCTGGATGGTGGTGATCTCTGGTTCTGACATAGGCCATTGACATGGTGTTGAGCAAGTTATTTGACCTCTCTAAATCTTAGTTCCATCAACAGTAAAATGGAGGGCCCCACATACAAATATGAAACATCAAAGGAACCTGGTTCAAAGCAAAATCTCAACATAAGAGAAAGGACCAAGTGAAACTGAATTAATAAAACTTCCTGAAAGAGATTTCAAAATAAAAATCATAAACATGCACATGGAGTTACAGGAAAATATTCAAGAACTCAGGAATGAATTTAGGATGGAGATCCAATCATTGAAGAACACAATGGAGGGTATCAAGAGCAGATTAGATATGGTGGAGGAGACAATAAGTGAAATAGAAACTAGGTAAGAAGAACAAAGAAGCTGAGGCACAGAGAGAAAAAAGGATGCTAGGAATGAAAGAATACTGAGAGAACTGTATGACCAATCCAAAAGGAACAATATTCGTATTATAGGGGTACCAGAAAAAGAAGAAAGAGAAAAAGGGATACAAAGTGTCTCTGAGGAAGTAATTGATGAAAACTTCCCTAATCTAAGGAAGGGGATAGTCTCTCAGGCCATTGAGGTACACAGATCTGCCAACATAAGAGACCCAAGGAGGATAACACCAAGACCTATAACAATTAAAATGGCAAAGATCAAGGATAAGGACAGACTATTAAAAGCAGCCAGAGAGAGAAACGAGATCACATACAAAGGAAAGCTTTGTATCAGACTTCTCAGCAAAAACCTTATAGGCCAGAAGGGAGTGGCATGATGTATTTAATGCAATGAAGCAGAAGGGCGCCAAGCCAAGAATACTTTATCTGGCAAGATTATCATTTAAATTTGAAGGATGGATTAAACAATTTTCAGATAAACAAAAGCTTAAAGAATTTAGGTCCCATCTCTACAGTGTATTTTGGAGGGACTGCTATAGATGGAAGCATTCCTAAGGTTAAATAGCTGTCACCAGAGGTGATAAAAAGGGATAGACAAAGAGTACAGAATATGGTATCTAGTATATAAAGAATGGAAGAGGAAAAAAAGGAAGGGGAAAAAAAAAAAAGAACCTTTAGATTGTGTTTGTAATAGCATACTGAGTTAAGTTAGACTCTTAGATAGTAAGGAAGTTACCCTTGAACCTTTGGTAACCACGATTCTAAAGCCTGCAATGCCAATAAGTACATACTTTTTGATAATCACCCTAAATGTAAATGGTCTGACTGGACCAATCAAAAGACATAGAGTCACTGAATGTATAAAAAAACAAGACCAAACTATATCCTGCCTACAAGAGGCACTTCAAACCCAAAGACATACACAGACTAAAAGTGAAGGGATGGAAAAAGATATTTCATGCGACTAATAGGGAGAAAAAAGCAGGTGTTGCAGTACTTGTATCAGACAAAATAGACTTTAAAACAAAGAAAGTAACAAGAGACAAAGAAGGACATCACATAATGATAAAGGGGTCAATCCAACAAGAGAATATAACAATGATAAATATCTATGCATCCAACACAGGAGCACCTACATATGTGAAACAAATACTAACAGTATTAAAAAGGGAAATAGAATGTAATGGATTCATTCTAGGAGACTTCAACACTCCACTCACTCCAAAGGACAGATCAATCAGACAGAAGATAGGTAAGGTTGACAGAGGCAATGAACAACACATTAGAACAAATGGATCTAACAGACATCTACAGAACTCTATACCCAAAAGCAGCAGGATACATATTCCTCTCAAGTGCACATGGAACATTTTCAAGAATAGATCATATACTAGGCCACAAAATGAGCTTAAGTAAATTCAAAAAGATTGAAATTGCACCAACCAGCTTCTCAGACCACAAAGGTATGAAACTAGAAATAAATTAAACAAAGAAAACAAAAAATCCCACAAACACATGGAGGCTTCACAACATGCTCCTAAATAACCAATGGATCAATGACCAAATAAACACAGAGATCAAGCAATATATGGAGACAAATGACAACTATAATTCAACACAGAGTAGTCCATGCTAAGAGGGAAGTATATTGCAATACAGGCCTACCACAGGAAAGAAGAACAATCCCATATGAACAGTCTGAACTCACAATTAATTAAACTAGAAAAAGAAGAACAAATGAGGCCCAAAGTCAATAGAAGGAGGGACATAATAAAGATTAGAGAATAAATAAATAAAATCAAGAAGAATAAAACAATAGAATCAATGAAAGTAAGAGCTGGTTCTTGGAGAAAATAAACAAAATAGATAAAGCCCTAGCCAGACTTATTAAGAGAAAAAGAGAGTCTACACACATGAACAGAATAAAAAATGAAAAAGGAAATATCACTATGGACACCACAGAAATACAAAGAATTATTAGAGAATACTATGAAAAATTATATGCTAACAACCTGGATAACCTAGAAGAAATGGACAACTTTCTAGAAAAATACAACCTTCCAAGGCTGACCCAGAAAGAAACAGAAAATTTGAACAGACCAATTACTAGCAATGAAATTGAATTGGTAATCAAAAACCTACCTAAGAGCAAAACGCCTGGACCAGATGGCTTCACTGCTGAATTTTATCAAACATTTAGTGAAGACCTAATACCTATCCTCCTTAAAGTTTTCCAAAAAGTGGAAGAGGTAACACTTCCAAACTCATGCTATGAGGCCAGCATGACCCTAATACCAAATCCAGGCAAAGATACTACAAAAAAAGAAAATTACAGACCAATATCTCTGATGAACATAGATGCAAAAATACTCAACAAAATATTAGCAAACCAAATTCCAAAACACATCAAAAAGATTATCTATCATGATCAAGTAGGATTTATTCCAGGGATGCAAGGATGATCCAATATTACAAAATCCATTAATATCATCCACCACATCAACAAAAAAGGACAAAAACCACATGATCATCTCCATAGATGCTGAAAAAGCATTCGACAAAATTCAACATTAATTCATGATAAAAACTCTCAACAAAATGGGTATAGAGGGCAAGTACCTCAACATAATAAAGGCCATATATGACAAAGCCACAGCCAACCTCATACTTAACAGTGGGAAGCTGAAAGCCTTTCCTTTAAGATCAGGAACAAGTCAAGGATGCTCACTCTTTCCACTTTTATTCAACATAGTTCTGGAGGTCCTCACCACGGCAATCAGACAACACAAAGAAATAAAAGGCATCCAGATTGGTAAAGAAGTCAAACTGTCACTGTTTGCAGAGGACATGATATTGTACATAAAAAACCCTAAAGAATCCACTCCAAATCTAGTAGATCTAATATCAGAATTCAGCAAAGTTGCAGGATACAGAATTAATACACAGGAATCTGTTGCATTCTTATACACTAACAATGAACTAGCAGAAAGAGAAATCAGGAAAACAATTACATTCACAATTACATCAAAAAGAATAAAATACCTAGGAATAAACTTAACCAAAGAAGTGAAGGACCTATACACTGAAAACTACAGGACACTCATGAGAGAAATTAAAGAAGATACCAATAAATGGAAACACATTCTGTGCTCATGGATAGGAAGAATTAATATTGTCAAAATGGTCATCCTGCCTAAAACAATCTTCAGATTCAATGCATCCCTATCAAAATACCAACAGCACACCTCGACACCCAAAAAGCAAATAACATGATTAAAAAATGGACGAAGGATATGAACAGAGAATTCTCCAAAGAAGAAATTCAGATGGCCAACAGGCACATGAAAAGATGCTCCACATCACTAATCATGAGGGAAATGCAAATTAAAACCACAATGAGATATCACCTCACACCAGTTAGGATGGCCAGAATAAAAAACACTAAGAACAACAAATGCTGGCGAGGAAGCGGAGAAAGGGGAACCCTCCTACACTGCTGGTGGAAATGTAAGCTAATTCAACCATTGTGGAAAGCAATATGGAGGTTCCTCCAAAAACTAAAAATAGAAATACCATTTGACCCAAGAATTCCACTCCTTGGAATTTATCCAAAGAATATAATTTCTCAGATTCAAAAAGATATATGCACCACTTTGTTTACTGCAGCACTATTCACAATAGCCAAGATATGGAAGAAACCTAAGTGTCTATCAGTAGATGAATGGGTAAAGAAGAGGAGGTACATATACACAATGGAATCGTATTCAGCCATAAGAAAGAAACAAATTCTCCAATTTGCAACAACATGGATGGAACTGGGGGATATTACGCTCAGTGAAATAAGCCAGGTAGAGAAAGACAAGTACCAAATGATTTCCCTCATTTGTGGAGTATAACAACGAAGCAAAACTGAAGGAACAAAACAGAAACAGACTCAGAGACTCCAAGAATGGACTAGCGGTCACCAAAGGGGAGGGGTGCGGGAGGGCGGGTGGGGAGGGAGGAAGAAGGGGATTCAGGGATATTATGATTGGCACAAAAGGTGTAGGGGGGATCAGGGGGAAGACAGTGTGGCACAGAAAAGGCAAACAGTGACTCTGTGGCATCTTACTACACTGATGGGCAGTGAGTGCAATGTGGTATGGGGGGACACAATAACAGAGGTGAATGTAGTAACCTCATTGTTTTGTTTCATGTGAAACCTTCATAAGAGTGTATATCAATAATACCTTAGTAAAAAATAAATAAAGGGCTCATGACTCATCTTCCAAACTGAATGGTACTGAATCTTTTAGGTGAACGGGAGGTGGTGTTCCAGTATCTCTCTCAGAGAGGTTTAGAACAAGGCCAACAGCAGACTCTCGGTGATGAATAACTTGAAAATAGAAACCCATATCCATAAATCCAATATAATATATTCCGGAAACTATGCATGAGAAGATATCAAAATAAGCACAATTTATTCCTTTCTGTAAAATATAGAGGAATAACAGGAAAAAAAATTTATTCTTAGGCTATTAGATATAATGAAAACCTTTTAAAAGTAGAAGAGAAAAATGTCTTTATGGTAAAACACAGCAAACATATTTTTGTATTATGCACATACCTGTAAGGACAAGAAAAGTAAACAATGCAAGAAAAAAATTTAGAAAAAACTTGTACAATGTAAAATTTCACAGAAGGGACAGTATCAGATTAAATTAGCTACAGGTATTTTTCATAAAGTAAATGCCTATTATGTAGATATTTTCTATTGATTCTTAGGTATTACTACTTGGTCTGGTGAGTAGTAGTCTTCTATTTCCTATAAAAGCTATTTAGACAAAGTATCACTTCTGAATCAGTAATTTCTTTCTCCTTTTTCTGTTATGCATTATTCCATACAGATTTCTCTAGATGGACTAATACATCTTATATACTACTTTACCAGGAAAAGTTTTTGGCTTGTGAGCTGCAAGTAGGTAGAAACTGGCTATATTAATATTGGCCATTCATTAATATTAATTTGTTAATATTTTAATAAAACTAGGACTTTCTATTTTCTGAGAAAAAATATGTAAAATATGCACAACACAGTAGGAATTTTCAGAATTTCTAATGCACTTAGAAATTTCCAATGTAAAACTATGGGCAGCTTAAAAGTTCAATCTCATTCCTTTCATCCTGTAGTAAACTAGTGATATTTTCTCTCAGACACAGGCAACCACTGACAAGTTGTTTATCCAAGATAGGTGAAATCTCACTCATGATTCTCATATCTAATGTGACACAGAACTAAAGAATAGCTTAAAAATGAAGCTTTTGTTGCTATCTCCAAGAAGCAGATACTGCAAACAGAGACAGGATCTCTTTTTGCAGAGACATAGCATGCTGAGTACTGAGAACAGCAAAACCTCTTGCCAGGAGCATTCAAACCCCAACACTCAGCCACTTGACCGGACTTTTGCATGCTTCTAGAAGCCCAAGATGGGAAGGACAGACCCTGATGGGGACTTCTGTGTTCTAGAAAGCTCAAGGCTGTCACAAGAATTTATTGTTATTTTAACCAACAGCTGAAGATAGGTGCAGCCTTTCCTGTCTTAGACCATTTATTAAAAAGGACTTCACAAAGGTGAATCTTTCCTCTGACCCTTTGAGATGGACAAGGCCTCTGCCCTCCTGGGAGAATAGAATCCTAACTTTTCCTCTGCTTGAACTCCAGAGCGTTTCCTTCCCACACCTACATTCTCCCTTTAAAATGCCCAGTTTGGAATGGAGCTCTCTTCCTTCCTCTACTGTCCATAGTTACTGAGTAAAATCTGCTGTCACCACTTTAACTAATGTCCAGCGTTGTTTATCTCTGACATCACCAAGCTCTTGCTTTTTCACTAAAATGTAATAATTATCCTTATATCTTTAGCTAATTGTCCAAAGAACTTTAATGAATGTATGTGCTTCTTAAAGCAAATTAGAGTGATATGTTTGTTGAAATTGATTTTTAAATTTCTAGTCATTTCCTTGGCACTGTTCTAGCAAACTTGATGGATGCTATTTTTTTTAAAAGTGGAAAAACAGTGTTAAAATTACTCAAATAACTAAGCATCCAAGTAGGAGGAGTTCATCAAGAAATAACAGCATGGCTACTAAAAGGAAAACTGTTTCCTCAAGTTCTTCTCCCTTTTTAGGTAGTGGGGGGCTGGGCTGGAAAGCCCCATTTGTACCAGAGTTTGCTTTGCCACAATAGGTTTTTTAGAACTCAAAGACTATTTTAAGACATGGAGGATTCTCTTCACGCTGCCAGCCCCTCCTGTATCCTGCCAACCTCGGCTGCAGAGAAGGCGCGTGTGCATATTGAGATGCGGGGCAGAGTCAGAGAATCCTCAGTTCCATTTTAAGCTCTTCCCTTTATTTAACTGAGTGATCTTGAGGTTGTTTAACCTTCTTTGATTATAGAATTTCAGCCTCCAAACTAAACTGTCCTAACTTTTCTTTAAAGATTTCAATAAAAAAATGCTTTCTTGTAAAAATGTATTTTTGTTCCTAATCTTTGTGATTTTTTTCAGAACTGCAGAACCTCTGTCAGGAATGGTTGAGAGTTGTTGTAAATAGAAGAAAGTACCACTTCCCCAACTCTTGCACTAATTTTTAAAAAGTGAGAAAAGGTATATCCCGCTAACCATAAAGTATTAAATGTGTTTGGTCTCCTCAAATTTTCTCCCTGGGTCTGCAACTCCCTCAGGACTTGAGGAACCACACTCTCAAGTTACATGGAAACATGTCAGAATGACTTTTAAAAAAATTTGTGGTAAAATACACATAACGTAAAATTGACCACTTCAACCATTTTTAAGTGTACAATTCAGTGGCATTACGTACTTTCACAGTTTGTGCAACCATCACCACCATCCATCTCCAGAACTTTTTCATCATCTTAAACTGAAATTCCATATCTGTTAAACATTCACTCCTAGGTGAATGTTTTCTGCCTAGCTCTTGGTAATGGCCCTTCTACTTTCCGTCTTTATGAATTTGCCTACTCAAGGTACCTCACATGAGTGATGGAATCACCCAATTTTTGTCCTTTTGTGTCTGGCTTAGTGCCCTTAGCATAATGTCCTCAAGGGCCATCCATGTTATGGCAGGTGTCAGAATTACCTTTCTTTTCAAGGCTGAATATGGAATTGCTTCCTGATCTGACTTTTTGGGAAGTATAACCCCTGTCTGAATATTATCTTTCTGATTTTATCATGCAACCAAAGAGATGCTGGATGGTTTATGAACCAATTCTTCAGTTCCTTGAAAGAGTTCGGTTCTGAATGACTATTACAATGTTCCCCCATAACAACTAAGGACTTCAGGAAAAATACCTCTCTTAATTAGACTTCTCATAAAATCCAGGTCATAACACATTAAACAATAAATATCAATAAAAAATACAAACACAAAACAACATGCAATTCAAATAGAAATATTAATGTATAGTAATATATTCAACATACATGTTTAAATACATTGTACTATTCAAATATATAAAGCATTTCTCATATATGTATATCAGATTATATTAAATGTATATATACCCCTAGAAAAAATAATAAAAATGCAACTGATTCACAATTCAAAAACACTCCTTGAATCAACCTGGTCAGTTTTTCATCAATGTTTTAAAATGAAGGTGAAAAATTCTGCTCTCAACATTAATGAAAAAGCTGAAGAAGAGAAAAAGATAATAATAATTGACATTTCAGGACAGGTGATGTTTCAATGACCTACCAATTTGTAATGTACTGAATGCGAATGACAATAGCTAGGAAGACTGATCAGTGCCCTCTGTCATCTACTAATCAAAAAGGTGACATCGTTGAAGGATCAGAGTCTAAAATTGATAAAAGCAGGAGATTGTTGATGTTTCTACTTGGAATTTCATCCTCAGATAGGTGTGTGTCACTGAGTGCTTAAAGCTGGCAGTTGGTTCCATTTTGGGATCACCAGGCAGTTAGCTGACCTGTGAATTTAAAGCAGTCCCATGCCCTCTCTGAAGCTTCGGCTGATCTCAGCCACCCATAAATTACCCTGAAATAGGAGTCCACAAGCTCTGATATCACTAAGAGCAAAACCAAGTAAATCAAAGTGAACTATATATAATACCTT
Organism: Manis pentadactyla; assembly: GCF_030020395.1. Classification (NCBI taxonomy): domain Eukaryota; kingdom Metazoa; phylum Chordata; class Mammalia; order Pholidota; family Manidae; genus Manis; species Manis pentadactyla. The sequence continues at coordinate 64,704,073 of NC_080021.1, forward strand.
CTCTGGGGCTGTTTCAGCAGTAGAGGAAGACAGCAGCTTTGATACTAGACTAGTTAAGAGAGAATTGATACTGTGATTAAAAAAGGAAAGATGCCCTTGAGAGCATGAAATGCACTACTGCCATCTTGTAACTGCTCAGATGAGGAGTCCCAGAGTGGCCTGATGCTCCTGAGCACAAGACACACCCCAAGAACGGGACAGATGGCCTATGGCGAGGAGCCTGCAAAGGGCAAGGGGCAGAGATATGGCGTTTATCCAGAACATGAAATGCCAAGTTGGGTGAGTCCCTGCCTCCAGGAGACCCAGCTCTTGGGTTGGGGGTGGGTCCTGGAATTTCGTATCACTGTCTGTTCGACATGGTAGCCTTGGTGAGGCTCTGATTAGGCGCTTCCCAGGCCTCAATGGCAAGGGATTGCATGTGGAACAATGACTCAATTATATTCCACAGAGATTACAGATACAATTTTTCTCATTTCTAATAAGATGAGTTTATAGGCAATCTGAGTGCTATTTTATTTTCTCTACCACAGTTTGGGGCTTCCCGTCTCTACCCCTTTGGCATAGACCTTGGCCTGCCTAGAGGCTCATAAGCTGACCTCTAGTGGGGTCAGCTCACTTGGATTTGAGTCTTGACTTTCATTTCTTTGGTCAAGGCATTTTGTCTTTCTAGACACAAGTTTCTTTGTTTGTAGAGCAAGTGAAATAAACTTCTAGGCTTCTGCAAGGACTAAATGAGATAATGTGTATGAACCATTTGGTGAGTAAGTGGCACAGGGAAAATACTCAATGAATCTTAATTGAATTGTCAGCTAATACAATTAGAGAACCAAACCAACACTTTATGTATACTTAAAATGATATTTAAAGTGATGCCTATTTATTTTATATCCAGAGTTCCTCAGGTAAGATTCTAGTCCAAGGCTATGTTTATGTTCTACAGACAAGGGTGCAATTTCTAATATGGCAGCTCCAATTTGGCAAAGTTTGTCTTAATCCTGGAGGACCAATGGTATTACTACCTTTCACCTCCAGTATGTGGCACCACCATATTACATTGCAAACTGAATGATTTTCAACCCTTGCTTCTTTTGCTTTTATTATAAGGACCCCAACCTGCACCCTGAAGACAGGCCAAACTGTTAGTAATTGGTATAGGATGGAAATATGGTAAGTAAGCAGTTAACATCATCAAGCATCATAAGTCAGAGAAAAACAAAAGAAAACAAAAAAACAAACAAACGCTATCACATTTCCAGATAGTATTCATCTGAAGAGAAGGAGTGTGGAATTTTTAAAAATTAGGGTTGAATGTGGTTGGCACAGTGATGGTGCACATGGGTAATTAAGTTTCCGGTATGAATTATTGTTTTCAGAGTGTGAAAACAGCTGGTTCTTGTACAACACAAAATCCACTTCCAAAGAACATGGCTTTTATGTACCAATTTAGGTTGCCTGTCATGATGTTATTACTTATTCACTGCACACACATTTCAGTGAATGAAGGGCCATTCTTTCTCCAGATGTTTAGAGTACTATAACCTATTGACAAAGGTTATTTGCCTTTGATTTGTCCCGTTTAAGTCAAGTCCAAATTGCTGTGAATGCAAGCAAAAAATTAAACACCCTTTCTCTGTGTGTTCGCCAAGTTATTATTTTCCTTGAGTATGGCTGGTGTTCCGACAAGTTTTCTCTATCAGCCTCTGCTCAGAGCAAAGGGGAATCTATCTATTCCCTTGCTCAGGCAGAAGTCTGCTAGTCTTCAAAAATCAGTTCTGTATGGAAAGTGTCTAGAGTCTCAGTACTTTCCATTAGGGATTTCTGGTACAAAAGAGTATTTTCCAGGAGGGAAAACTTAGCAGTAATCAAAAGGAATTGGGTAGCAAGTGACTCAAAGAACTTACAGTCTAGTAAAAGGAGACACTACCAACACACGAGGAGAACCCGCAGTACCTTATCCGACCTGGTTCCTAACACCTGGAGGCTCTGAGGCCAAAGCCTGTATCTTTCATACTCAGGTGCAGTGAGGGAGTTGCAGCAATGGCTATCATCTGAATCAGAATTCAGGAGGAAAATACAAAGTAGTCCTCAAAAATGTGCACTGCATTCTCATCAAAAGGCAGACAACACGTCTCAGTGGAGTGAACAGGCCATGCTCACACTGCATAGGAGCTTCCTCCCTGTGGTGTACCTGTGGTTTTGGGCTACTCCGTGAGTTAAACATGCAAAATGGGTGGAAAGGAACCTTAGGATAAAAAATGGTCTCAGTCTAGGTCAGGGATTAATGCGAGCCTGACGTATGCCAGATTGTCACTGTTGTCTTGGGATGACCAGGAAGCTGTGAATTCCATTAACACATATTACTTTTCAGAGAGTTCTAGCCCATCCTCCTCCTCCTCAATTAAACATGATGATACCTAGCACACGCCTGGCACACAAATGAGGCTCCATATCGGGCTTGTCCTTCTTTCTGTTCTTTCTTCCTTACCTTCTTTATTTCCAAAATTGAACATGCAAGACGTTCTGTGTTTATCGGCTATGTGAGGAAAGGGTACCAGAGTGTACCCATTGGTGGTGCAGGAAGCACAATGAAAGCATGCTCTTCAACTACAAGACAGAACAGCCACTTCAAATTTGGCATATGATGAAAAGGGAAATAAAGCCCTGGCAGGCTAGTAAAAATTTTGTTTCCTTTTCTGGGCAGGCTTAAAAGCCATCTATCTGAAAATCAAAAGAGCTATTTCTTGACAAGGCTAAAAGCTTTAAAATATACCTTTTTTTCTCCTGGTTTCAAGTCCTCTATATTCAAGCTTATTTTGCATCTTCTATTATTTCAACAAAGCACTGTAAAATATGTCTCAAACTCTATTAGCCAAAATAGTATATAAACCAACACACACAAAAAATTTGTTGTCTGAACAAAGAGGCTCTGAAAGCTGCAGAACCAGCAGCACCTTCGTTTTGCTATTTTGATGTCTGATTTGGCAGAAGACAAGCAGGGTGCTGTTCAGTTCTCAAATCTGGTTAGGAAAAGCCTTCTGTTGCTTAGGTGGGTTTTCAGAGGATGACCGGCATTAGCTCCCTTTCCCTACCCCTTCTGAGTATACAAGATACAGGTGACCTCAAGGTCTCCAGGTGTTATGAATCAGGTCAAATAAGGTGGTGTTGGTTCTCCCCTCATGTGTGTTCACACTGTCTCCTCTTACTAGACTGTTAAGTTCTCTGAGTCACTGCCTACCCACTGTTTCCTTTTTAATGATAAAATCTAAACATCTAAAACAGTGCTGACTACTAAAAATATAATGGGAGTGTGGATAAAATGAGAGTTCCTGTGGACAGGATTCTCACCTGGCCATGGTTGACTAGCTCACTGCATGCCTGTGGGCAATACATGGCTGTTGATTCTATAAAAAGAGCTCCACCCAGAGCTCTGGGCACGACACGGTGGCAGGGCTGCAAGGCTGCAGGAGAGCAGAGCAGGGACAGAGGCCCAGAGGACGGCTGTGCTGGACGGCTGTGTGGACAGAGGGGCCCAGAGGGGCCCAGAGGATGGCTGTGCAGACAGAGGGCCCAGAGGCAGAGACTGGCTTGCTGCATTCAGACTCACTCTGAGTGAACAGGATTTTAGTGACTGACCTGCCACCTGGAAATAAAGTTGGGTATAACCCTTTCACCCCAAGAACGTTTTGCTGTCATTTTCTTTGGTCACATTGAGCCCATAGCAAACTTGCCCAAGGCTGAAAACTATTGGCAAGACAGGGAGCCGCACACATAATTTAAAAATGTCTAATGGTCATATTTTTAAAAAGTATTAAGAAATAGGTGAAATCAATTGTAAGAATATATTTCATTTTAGTATAGTAGATCCAAAACATATCAGTTCAACCTATAATCTAATCAATAGAAATAAGTAATGAGATATTTCATATTTTCTTTTTTTTTTTTGCTCAAGGTTTCCAAAATCAGGTGTGCATTTTACACTTACAGCAATTCAGACTAGCTATATTTCAAGTGTTCAACAGCCACATGTAGCTAGAGGTTACTATGGAACTAAATCTTAATTAAACTTCAGTGTTCAGTTCAAATCCTGGGCTTAACACAGTACTGTGTTAGAGTAAATGATCAATAAGTAGTTGAAATTCACTCAGTAGGCGTTTTTGGCTTACAGAGATATGTGTGCATAGCTGTCATATGAAATGTTAAATATCTAGTGTTATAGTTAGAACTTACCACCCAACCAGCTCTTCAGTCATCCCAAGCATTATGTTAAGTGCTTTACATATATTATTAATATTCATGCTTCTGAGGTATGACTGATTTATTTTACAGATGAGGAAACTGAGTCTTAGTTAAGTAGCCTGCCCAACGTCATATTTCTAGTAAGAAACAGTGTCAAGATTCAACTCTACTCAGACAGATCACAAAGTTCTGGCACATTCTAGCCATCAGGCACTCACAGTATTCAGATGACTCAAGGAGAGCCAAAGGTACCCAATTTCATTAGTTTCTAATTTACTGTGGTATAAAACTGAAGATAAAAAGGACTGGAAGCATTAATAATGAGAGAGAGCAACTGAGTAAGGAAAGAAAATATAGACCAGGACATCTAGAATGTCCATCTCTTTGGTTTGACATTGAGACATACAGTACATCTCTCTCCTCTTTTGAGTGGACATTGGAGAGTTAATTATGTGGACTTTATTTAACCCACCCAGGTAGCTACAGAAAAACAAGAACATTGAAAGCTGCCTTGAAAAATGGGATTTTAGAGATAAGAAAAACAAATGCATCTACAAGTAGGGAGCAATTAAGTCTATTACCCTCAGTAGAACCATTATCATCAAAATAATCATCCCACAATTAAAGCATACGGTGGTACTTTGATTCATCAAAATTTTTATTAAACAGGAAAATCTTGTTAGATTGAAAAGAGGGATTGTAGGCAGTTTCATCAATGGTATAATTATACAAGGTAGCTGTTACTTGATCTCCTGCACTTTTGCTTCCATTTTAAAAATTTTCATTCTCTTTATCAATCTCCTCTACCCGCTTACATACATATCTCCTCTTCGAACATAGGAACATGTATAGAATAAACACTCACTATGCAAGTTTCCAAGACTATGGCTGGAGAGAGCACAGAAAACCAACTTATTATGCTTCTATTCCTTTTCTTAAGACTGATCTTGCACCATCTGTAACATAAAATTGAAATAACTAAATACATATCTTCCTTGACTTATGATGGAGTTATGTTCTGATAAACCCACTATAGCTTGAAAATAGTGGAAGTGGAAAATGGATTTAATACACCTAACCTCCTGAACATAGTTTAGCCTAGTCTACCTTAAATGTGCTCAGATCACTTACATTAGACTACAGTTGAGCATAATCATCTATTACCAAGCCTATTTTATAATAAAGTGTTGAATATCTCATGTAATTTACTGAATACTGCACTAAGAATGAAGAACAGATGGTTGTCTGGGTGCAGGCTGGTTGTGAGGGTACCAGTTGTTTACCCTCATGGCCCATGGCTGACTGGGGGCTGTGGCTGGCTGTCACTGCCCAGCATCACAAGAGAGCACTGTACTATGTTTTACTAGCCTGGGAAAAGATCCAAATTCCAAATTCAAAGTACAGTTTCTACTGGATGTGTAATGCCTTTGTGTCAAGTCAAAAAATCGTAAGTCGAACCATAGTAAGTCAGGAACTGTCTGTAGTTGATAATAGCATCATTGAAAAGACCTTAGGTTTAGAAGATCAAGTTTTTCACCAAAATCATCATAGTCAACTGACCCGTGCTGAAATCAATCATAATGTAACATCAACCATTTGTACTGTAAAATTAAATTCCATTTCTTCCTAGTACATATTTTTTATCAGGAGTTGTTTTATGAGTTTACTTACATTTTCTCAATGAGCATCTGATTTTATAGAGCTTAAAAATGGAATTTTTAATGAAGGTGGGTTTTATACCCATGATTGTCAACATTAGCATTTCCAGCACACTGGATTGAGTTCTGCAGATACCAATGAAAGCAGCATTTTCTGAAAGGTAAAATATTTTTCTAAAGGCCTCCACTCTGATAAGGCAGGACTTGGGTTGCTTCATTTCCATGATTAGCCCTGATATCAGATCACTGATGACCATAATAAAACCCAGCAAAACAGAGGACTTTGGCCCATAGGTACGATTTTGTTGTCTGCTCACTCATTCTTCCTGGATTAATTTGTTCCACAATAACATCTTTAACTTCTGCTGTGCGTCTGGCCCTAGAGACAGATGTGTTCCCATGACTGGAGAAGTCACTGCCTTACAGGAAACCAATATACAGAGAAGAATCAGTGTCACACCAAGAGGCAAAACATCCAAACAGAGTTAACAGTTGCTGCTCACGGAACAAAGCACACGCTACTCTTTTCCTCACTTGTTGCCTGAGAGGCCAAAGTACCCCTTTATTGTGGGTTGGGACCACTGTCACACTACCTATAGACAGAAGCAATGACACATTTGATCAACTGCTCTTGAAAAAACAGTAAAAAGAAAAAAATCCATGCTGTACTTAGGCAGTCCTTGTCCTGCCTTCTCTATCACCAGCACACTTTTACTTGACATTGTGCCATCTGCCTAACCTTTTTGGGTTTCCATTGTGTGTTTAGTTGTATTCTTTCCTTTAGGAAAAGTCTAGGTTAGTAGTCCTGAGCCCTGGCTGCACACTACATTAACTAGGGGAGCTTAAAACATAGACCATGCCAGGACTTCTCTCTTGAAATTGTGTTTCAACTAGTCTACAGTGTGACCCCAGGACCTGCAGTTTTCTTTCTCTCAGTTTTATTGAAATACAATTGACATAAAGCCATGTGTAAGTTTAAGGTGTACATTATAATGCCTTGACTTACCTAGGTTGCAAAATGGTTACCACAATAAGTTTAATTTGCAAAGCTCGCTCGGTGATCCTAGAAAACAGCCAGGATTCCAAACACTGCTCTACTGAGTGATCACAAAGTCCCAGGGGCCAAACTTGGCTGTAAGAGCCATGGGCGGAGATCTGGGTGAGCGGCAGAACGGACTAGATGAAAGAGGCTCCCTATGTCAATTAACAACACAGGCAACGCTCACCGTGGGAGGTGGAGAAATATAAAACCACAGAACGAAATGTGAAATATTAAGAAGTTTTAAAATAAATGACTGCAGGAGAGCTGGAAGCGAATTTCTCTGCCTGAAGGTTGAGGAGTATGTGATCAGTAACATAACCTGCGGATGTCAATCAATAGGTTTGGGGCCTGCTGGTTATATCTCTGTGCTTCCACTGTGAGTGGTAGAGACAGCTTACAGTCATCCCGGGTCAGACCCAGACGCTATGGTGCCCGGGGCTCAGCTAGGATGCAATAAAGACCAAGTTGGAAGGTCGTATTCACCAGCCTCAAAGATCCTAAAACTTCTGGCTTCCTTTGCATCATGATGGATTTGTTAACATAAAACTTACCTAAATTTCTAAAAACTAATTCGTGTTTCCAGTCTGTACCATCACTAGAGGTAGAATGAAGGAGCTTTCTAGGTGATAATTTGTGTGCACTGGGTATGCCTGGAACCAATAATTTGAAGAAGTCACATTGATCTATATAATACATAAATTGGGTGATGGATTTAATACTAAAGTTGGTCTTGGAAGCAATTCCTTCAGCCATTTATCCTCTATGGGCATGAAAGGTGGGTGTTTTTTTTCCACTTTGGGTAGGAAATGATGCAATGTAGTGGGAAAAATTCTAGGCTCTTTCAGAATAACCACATGTCCTAGCAGGTCATCCAAACTCTCCAATATAATTTCTTCAAGTATAAATGAAGAGAATGGCATCAAATGGCTTCTGAGTTTCTTCCAGTTACAAAAGACTATGAATTGACTGAAACTGGGTTTCTCAGGAATTTGGGGACACTACTGACTTGTGTGTTTTTTAGTTTAAGAAGCAAAAATTAACAGTTATAATTTTAAGGCTGACTTTAAAATCTATGGTTTGTCTTAGACAAGCAAACTGCGCAATTAGAAATACTCATCAATAAAAGATTTCAGCTTCAAGAAGGATTTTCTGGAGCTGGGAAGGAGATTGTCACGTGGTTATTTTGGAGAGAGGCCAAAGAATTAGCAATCCTTTTGAAGCGTGGGGCTAGTGCCCTCCACAGAAATTGAGTGTAGGGATTCAAGAACAGAAAGGCTTAACTTTATGATTGTTAACCAATCTCTTGTAAGTCTCCTTAAATTTGAAGGGGAAAACTTCCAGGAGTTCATTCTAGTTTTAGTGTAAAGCAAAAAGAGAAAAACAGAGGGGAAAAAAGAGAAGAGATGGCAGAAGAGCAAGTTCTGACCCATTTCAAAGCTCAGAGCATCTTAAATAATCCCTTACATAGTTCTGAATGGCTGAGGCAGGAATCTCTAATTACTACTGTGGGGGGAAAAGCACTTAATTCTAACAAAGAATGAATCCAAGGGTTAATCTGTGCTGATTGCTTTCTATTCCTTTTCTAGCTCCACTGTCACAACTATATGAGATTGGCATTATTATCCCATTTTGCAGATGAGAAAACAAGGGCTGAGGTAGGTAACGTCTCAGAGTTGGTAAGCAGAAAAACCAGGAAACATCTACCCTACCCATGGCCCTTTAGTTTTTACCCCTCTCTATCCTCATTCTCTACCTTGTTCGTTTTTTTTTCTTTTTAAATCCTGTTCGATTACTTTCAAATCTGGTCTCTAATAGGCTTTTTAACAGCTCCTTTATATTTTCTCCCCACTGTTCTCCTATGAGGTGGATGGCAAATCTTCGGTGACTTGCAGGCTTTACAGGCTTTAGGCAAGTACATTATGAACAGTGCAGCTCACCTGTTAAATGGAATTTAGATGTAAAGGAAATGAGAGAAGAGGGACTTGGAGAAGTCTTCCAAGAATTAGCTATTGAAAAAGAAAAGTAAGAGTAAGGCAGGGAGAGCGTGCGAGAGAAAGCCAGAGGGAAGGAGAGAATGAATCTGATAGTGACAGCGAGCACTGGGGCATATCTCTGCTCTAATAGCATCTCTAGCCACATTGCACACATTTCCTTATTCCCCATCTCCTCTGCCTCCTCTAGTCTCCCAGCCCACACACATGCCCATGATTAGCTAATAGGAATCATCCGATGTAAAAGAGTGTCATGACTTTATCACTCTGGATAGACTGATGCTCTAATTTCCTGAATAGATCAAAAAAGAGATCTATTCAGATAGAGGACGAAAAACATTGTTTATCAAAGCAATGAACTAAACCGTGAGATCTCTTAGTACAACTTGCCAAGCAAAACCAGATTAACTCTCTCATACAGGCCAGAGTAAAATACAGAGTTTATTCAGAGTAGGACTATTCTTTGCAGGCTGGGTTTATCCAGAAACATTACTGAATACTGGGTCACCCCAGGCCCCACTGTGCAGGAGACCATTTCATCCTCATGTTTAGCTTTAGTTATTGTTAGCAGAGACTGAGTCAAAACCCTAGTCCTTGCAGCACCCAGCAGTGGTGGTGGGGGCCGTTAGCTCCAGAATCGCTATCAACCAGCTCGAGCCACCCCACCAAGCATATCCTTAATACGAACCAAGTGCTTGCTTGGCAAATGGGCTTTCCAGGCAAGAGCGCCAACCATCACTCCCTCTCCCAACCCAGTACCACCCCGCAAAGCCAACCTGGGAGAGAAATGGTCCGGGAAGCAGGTGTTTAAAGACTGGAAGACAATGATGCAGTCTTATGGGACATCAGAGTTTGTCAGAGGCAGAAATGGGTCAGTACCTGATTTTTATGGCTTCTTGTTCTTTCTTCTTTAACTACATTGCTTCTTACTATGAACTAAGATTAAGATACAATCATCTATAATTTGAACAGTTATGACAAAAACTGTTTTGAGAGAGTGAGAGGTTTGACTTGACTTATGGAAGGGAGAAATCATAGTTGTAAAGAGCACTTCCTTGGTATCAGAGCGAACTAGTTACAGCCTTGCCTCTGCTTCTTAATAGCTATGTGACCTTGGACAAATTACTTAACCTCTCTGAGTTGTGGATTTCCACTATGCAGAATAACAGGAATCATAATATTCGTTATCAAAATATTGCCTGATGGTGGTGAGGACTGATGAGATAAAGTATGTAAAGCATTCAGTAAATACTGCTGTCATGATTATAACTTAATCTAAGCAAGATGAAAGGATTATAAGCTAACTAGAGGAAAACTGCATTCCTTGCATAGTTCCTAATGGATTCTTGTCTGCAAATAGATTTCTAATTTAGATAAAAAACTAGTTTCCTTGCTCTCAGTTAATTTAATGTCTTTTAGTAGTAATATTGGCTATAATGAGCTGGACTTCAACCACCTCTTCCCAAGTGGCAGATCTTCATATAAATTGCTCTTTCAGCCTAACTATAACCACAGAGATAGGTACTACAGTTCCCTGTTATACAGAGAAGTTGTTTCAGAGACGTGAGAGGTCAAATTTGTGTAGAGCCAAGCCAGGATGTGAGCACATGTCTTCTGAGTCCACTGCTACTGCTTGCGGATATCAGAAAACTTCAGCGCTAGGAGCTAAACATCACTGAGTACGTATACATGCCAGGTACTGTTCTACTCGTTCAGACATGTAAACTTAGAGTCTCACAAAAGCCCCATGAAGGGAGCACTATTCCCATTTTATAGATGGGGAAGTGAGGCAATGAGGAAATGAAGGAGCTTGCCCTAAGGGACACAAGGGGCAGAGAGATGTCTGGTGTCAGAAGCCAGGCCACTTCTCTTGGAGCCTGCACCAACCCACAGAGCAGAAACAGGTTATAAAATCCTCTGGTCAGAAGGAAAGCAGGCGGCTGGGAGTTGTTCGACTTCACTTTGTTGACAGACTTATCTTTTCTCCTTCGTGTTTCACACCCGAAATGAAGTTTTAGAACCTTTTATCACAATTAAACACGGCAGTGAGTTTGCCAGCCTTTGCAGTGTACTTCTGCCCTATACAAATAGCCAGGGGTTGGCCTGAGAGTACTAGAGGCAAGGATGTAAAGCTGAAGGCCAGGGGCATTTATCGCTGTCACATGGAGAGGTCACGGAGCACCCTTCCTTCATTTCTAGTTCCACATTCCCTGGCCTTCTGGGGAGTTCCTCTGGAGCCTTTTCTGTCAATCTGGCAAACTCAGTTGAGTGACAGGATTAAAAGTCACTGGGAAGATAATTCCTTCATTTTGGGGGTGACCAAACCTAACCTAAACTGAAGAATATTGCTTCAGTTGCACTCTCAGCAAAGGACATAATTAACAAAACAAAAAGGCATCCTACAGTATGGGAGAATATATTTGTAAATGACATATCTGACAAGGGGTTAATATCCAAAATGTATAAAGAACTTACATGCCTCAACACCCAAAATGCAAATAACACGATTAACAAATGGGCAGAGGATATGAAGAGACAGTTCTCCAAAGAAGAAATTCAGATGGCCAACAGACACATGAGAAGATGCTCCACATCACTAATCAACAGGGAAATGCAAATTAAAACCACAATGAGATATCACCTCACACCCGTAAGGATGGCCAACATCGAAAAGACTAAGAACAACAAATACTGGAGAGGGGAGACCCTCCTACACTGCTGGTGGGAATGTAAGCTAGTTCAACCATTGTGGAAAGCAGTATGGAGGTTCCTCAAAAAACTAAAAATAGAAATACCATTTAACCCGGGAATCCCACTCCTTGGAATTTACCCAAAGAATACAACTTCTCAGATTCAAAAAGGCATATGCACCCCTATGTTTATTGCAGCACTTTTTACAATAGCCAAGATATGGAAGCAACCTAAGTGTCCATCAGTAGATGAATGCATAAAGAAGAGGTGGTACATATACAAAATGGAATAGTATTCAGCCATAATAAAGAAACAAATCCAACCATTTGCAACAACTTGGATGGAGCTGGAGGACATTATGCTCAGTGAAATAAGCCAGGTGGAGAAAGACAAATGCCAAAGGATTTCCCTCATTTGTGGAGTATACAATGAAGCAAAACTGAAGGAACAAAATGGTAGCAGACTCAGAGACTCCAAGAATGAACTAGTGGTTACCAAAGGGGAGGGGTGTGGGAGTGCAGGTGGGGAGGGAGGTAGAAGGGGATTGATGGGTATTATGTTTAGTACACATGGTGTGGGGGATGACGGGGAGAACAGTGTAGCACAGAGAAGGCACATAGTGGATCTGTTGCATCTTACTATACTGATGGACAGTGACTGCATTGGGGTATGGGTGGGGACTCAATAATATGGGTAAATGTAGTAACCATATTGTTTTTTCATGTGAAACCTTCATAAGAGAGTATATCAAAAAATTAAAAAAAAAAAAAGAAGCACTCTCAGATCCTTTGATCTTTGAAGGTGAAAGATATGAAATCTGCCTCTTGACTGTTGCCTCTGCCTATCTTCAGTCAGGGTTTGCAGCCTATGGCCATAGGGAAAGGACGCCTTTAGGGCCAGCCTTGCCAACAAGCACAGACAAACAATCAGCTCCCCAGAAATGCTGAGCCCTCACACCAAGCTTCAGGCACCAGAAAGTATTTTGAAAGGATTAGGTTTCCTGCATGAGTTTGGATGTGCAGCCTGTGTTCTGTCCAGACCAGATCTAGGGACAGTTAATACACATGCTAAGATTTGAGATTCACAATGCCTGGACCAGCTCCTAATATGACAGAAGCTACCATGTTTCTGGGCTTCCCAAATAATTCTGGGGGGCTTAAAAGAGATTTAAAGAGGGAAAGAAGAGAGTATTTTAGTCTAGCCCTACATGTCTCCCCATCAACACAAATCATTAGACCACATTGTCTCATTCTCATTATATTTAAAACTTTTTAAAGAAATCATCTTCCTTATGCTAACTAACACTGCCATCAAGAGCCTCTTTGGATCCAAATTTTAACCTGATGTATTCTTCTATAAACTTATTATTTTCTTTAATGAGATTTGAGTTGATTAGAACTAATGGCATTCTTCATAGTTGTTCTTCCCCTGCCAAGGGAATACAGCATCATTATAGTTATACTTAAATCCCAGTGCCAAGAAAGAAAAGGGAAACTGAGCTGTTTGACTTTCCCTGTACTATGAATATATTTAACCTTGAAATCACAATTAGTATGTGAAAAAAAAATAACCCTTTGGAAAGAAATGCATCCATTCTGTTCATAGTCTTAACTCTTGCTATGTGAAATGTGGACTTGCAGAGGATATGTCACCTGGGAGGTGGGTAGAAATGTGGAGTCTTAGGCCCCACTCCAGATGCAGATAATCAGAATCTGTACCTTCGAGATCTGCATGTGATTCATGAGCACATTGGAGTTTAAGCAGCCCTGAGTGTCTCTGTGCTATGATCACAGTCTTTGAACAGAAAAATAAATTCACCATTACTATTTTCCCTTTGATTTTTCTGGGAATCTCCTTCAGTTGTTTGTCTAGCATTTTCTAAGTGAAATAGTAATTGAGCCTGGACTTCCAGAATGTTTCAAGTTTTCTCAAGGAAATGGATCAAGTCCAAGAGTTCTTCCAAACCTGGACATCAACCAGATTTAGATGGTATAGTCACAGGGCCAATTGCTGATCCCTCAGTCTTTAAGAACATAGACATAGCATGTTCAGGTTAGAAAGAGAACCCACAGAAGGTGTATTGGCAAAATGGCTCCCCAAAGATGTCCATGCTTTAATTCCTGCAACCCTAATATGTTAAGTTACATGGCAAAGAGACTAGGTCACGGACCTTAAGATACGGAGATTATCCTAGACTGTCCAAAGGGACCAATCTACTCACATAAGGCCTTAAAAGCAGATAATGTTCTTTGGCCAGGGGCAGGCAAGACAAACAGAAGAATAAGTCAGAGACATTGGCGTGTAAGAAGGATTTGAGATGCTGTTGCTGGTTTGACAATGGAGGGGGCACCGAGTGAGCACTGAAGGCAGCCTTAAGAGTTCCCACTATGTGCCAGCAAGGAAGTGGGGGGACCTGCAATCTCAAGGAACCGATTTCTGCCAGTAATCTGAATGATCATGAAAACAGATTCATTCCCAGAGCCTCCAGAAAGGAATGCAGCCACGCTGACATCTTGCTGCAGCCTTTTGAGACCTGGAGTAGAGAAAGCAGCCAAGCCCACTGGACTTCTGACCCGCAGAACTCTGTGAGATAATAAATTCTTGTTGTTTGAAGCCATTAAGTTTGTAGTAGTTTGTTTTGGCAGCAACAGAAAACTAATACAGAAAGGACTAAATACAAATCCACTGAATTTAATGGAGCTGAATTATTTCAAGATCAAAGTTACACATAGAAGCAATGTTTAACAAAACACTGCCAGATTGGAGGAAGGCTGGACGTGATAATGAACGCACTTTTGATCTCCAGCTGTTAGTTTTGTCAATGGAATATTAAGCATGCCCATTAACAGTGTTGATTCAGTTTTCTACTTAGGTGTTTACTAATTAACTACATGATTCTTCTCAAAGTAACAGCTTAGGCCAAATCATGATGATGTTATCACTGATGAATGAAAACATCCTCTCACAGCATGAAGGTTGGCATTTATCTGCTGTGGTGGCCGGGCTGAGTCGTTCAGGAGTGGCAACAATTAGTTGTGAGTGTGGAATACTTCACACAATTAGCATACTAAGCCAGGAGTCAGCAAACTTTTCCCACAAATGGCACATACTTTAAGCTTTGTGGACCAAATGGTCTTTCTTGCAACTCCTGATTGTTGTTATAGTGTGAAAGCAGCCATAGGAAATATTCAAATGTATGTGACTGTGTTCCAATAAAACTAAAATTAAATTTCATGTAATTTTCATATGTCATGAAATATTATTATTCTTTTAATTTTTTTCAATGCTTCAAAACTATTCTAGGCTTGGAGATCACACATAAAACAGTAGTGGGTTGAAGTTGGCTGACCCTGTCCTAAAATTAAGGCTGCACTTGCACAAAGGAGGTACCAACACAAGACCAGGATGGATCAACAACTCCTTTAAGACATCCTGAATAATGTGGAGATCAACTCAGTAGGAATACCTGTTTTTGAAAGGAACAAAATATTTATTTGTTAGAACTGTAGCTTTGCAAAGAACATTTGTTCATGCATTGATATTAATGTCTGACACAGACAGGGACACAGAGTGCCATGTGAAGATGAAGTTAGGCTAAAACTGCAGTGAGGTAGAAGTAGCCAATGAGCACCAAAGACTGCCAGCAAAACCACCAGAAGCTAGGAGAAAGACATGGAACACATTTTATCCTCATAATCGCAGCAGGAACCAGTCCTGCAGACATCTTGATCTAGGATTTCTAACCTCTAGTGCTGTGAGACAATAAATTTCTCGCTTAAGCCACCCAGTTTGTAGTGCTTTGTTAAGGACAGTCTTAGGAAACTAATACAAATGTCCTCATTACTTTATGAGTTTTAGGAGTTGTAAAGGCATGTCGCTGTGTATCTTCTTTCTCCTCACTTGCCAAAATGACTGCATGCTGGTAGGAAGGGCAATGTACTCAGTCTGGTAGGATGGGCGATTGCCTATCAGTTAACACTATTAGGAAGGACTTGTCTGAAGTCTGGCCTTTTTATTTGTTATATCAAAAAAATCAACATAAGTGAGGTCAAGTTGAGACAGGGACCATGCGCTTAGACAGAGCAGGGTGAGGGCCTCTGGAAAAAACAAAGCGAGATAACCATTGTGGAATTTGCTTTGGCCTGCTGGGGGGCCCAGCTTATTTTTATGACTTTACCCAGGTGCTGCTTTTCTTCCTCCAGCCCTAAACAAATGATTTGCAACTTGGGCAATGTAGCAAGCAAGCCCAAAACAATGTAGTAAAAACAGGAAGGATTCCATCTTGAAAATAAGATTGCATCTTAAAACCCAATTAGTTAAAAAGTAAGTTTCTTAACAAACAGACAATAACTCAGCCCACCTTAGGAGCAGAGCAGGCAGCCTTGAAGTGATATGCTCCCAGACCAGGAAGCTGCTATCCTGGGAGGAAATCAGAGCAGTAAAATTCTTGTAAATAACCAGGAAGACTAATAAGAAACTTAGTGTTTCTTCAAAGATAAACATTTTGGGACCACTTAGCAGGTGTACATCCCTAGCCCTTTGTCTCTCAACCACCTATAAAACCCGTAGACAACGCACCACCCCAGGGCTTTCTTGTCCCCTCCTGGCCTGAGCCAGGAGCTCTGTCCTCTCACTTTCTCTCTAAATAAAAGCCTCTGCCTTGCTCTCCTACCTTGAGAATTTGCAAAGTTCATTCTTAGGCTCGCAAAGTTCATTCTTTGGCTCAGCAAACAAGAACCCCAGCATCAAAGTCATTAGCTGAGAATTCATACACCTCATCTACAGATGCTAACAAGAGTGGCAGTTGGATCATCCATGCACTAAACATAAAACTGAAATATAAACTGCAACAAATGTATACATTGAAGACCTATGGAGTAGAATGAAAGGAAAAAGAGACAATCATTCTACGGCTTATTAACGTCCTGCCCTGTCACGGCTCTCCATCTGTATTACTAATGACGTGAATTTTATTAAATACGGTGGAGAAGAAAATAATTTAATTGAAGATTAAAATTTTATAACCACTCATAAGCAGTGGTGTGTGGGTAAATGTTTCACAATCAGCTCTTTGGGGACAGAGTCTCGTCTGTCATATTTGCCAATTTCTATGGTGTAACTATCCCCACCATAGTGGGTTTCAAGCTACTAGCATTATTTCACTGAACACTTTGTAGAGGTGAGATGTACACCATCATTTATCACCAGCAGGTGCAAGCCAGCTCCAGCATACAACTGATTCTGACAATAATAACTTACATGACGGTACATTCGACAGATACCCATTCTCCAAATAGGTCAGCTTGTGGTAAGGGACAGGGCAAGACAGCACCTTGATATTGCAAGTGATTCCAAAGTTTCTAGACAGTATGCTGCCTCTACTAGCTGTGTGACACTGAGAAAGGGACTTCACCTCCACAGATCTCAGCTTCCTCATCTGCGTATCTGTTCAAATAATGTCCATGCTCCCCAAAGCACTGTAAACAGGGAGGGCAGAAGCTTTGTCTCCTGCTCACTTCTGGGCTCAGCCTGGTACTAACCCTGCTTAAGGAGGCTCTGAGAGGGGCCATCTGGTGCTCTTGCCCATCCAGAACCCATTCCCCATCTGGTGACAGCACTGCCATTTTCTTTGAGGAAATGCTTACCTTATACTCAGTTTCTGCGACTCAAGTGAAATCTATTCTTTCCTGGCTCCAAATTGACCATGTGATTCAGGCCTGGCCAGTCAGAGCATCACATTTCCACTATCATGCCTTGCTCAGGGATTGGCAGGCAACTCAAGGCAGACCAGTAAGGCTCAGTGTTAAGGAGCTGTTGCTGATATTGTTCTGGAAATTCTGGGAAAATAAAATTTGCTTTCTATTGGGATTATTGAGAGGATAGAATATAAGAATAGAGTTTCTGAAAGCCATGGAACTCCAATAAGGGGAGAACTTGTCTAAAGCTGATGAAGGCAGAATTGGGATTAATTTCAGGTGACATCACTGCCCCTAAATAAGGAGTTACAACCACCATGAATCTATTCCTCCTGTGGGTGGGATTCTTCCCATTTGTTAACACCTAAATCGTCTCCATAGTGTTTTTTTTGAGTATGAGTTGCAGTTTATTCTTCAGTAGTCCCAGATTTATCCTACCTAGATTTACCAAATCTGACTTCATTCTATATCAGAACTATTGTGTGGCATTAATGCTTCAAATGTCTTCATTTTCTTTTGTCCCTAGTGTCACTGCCTTCCACTCACTTACTTCTTGACCATGGTTTTGACTCTCCTCAGTTATATTACAATTTGTTTAGTGCCTAAAATCTAAGTACCTTACGTATGTAGCTTTAATAAATTCTGGAAATTGCATCAAAAAGCACAAATCTACTTCTGAAGCTTTGAAGTAGAGGAAGGGAGAAATACATAATGCTTTGCAAAGGTAAGGAGAGAAATGCCAGCATACTCAGCAGGCCAAGGCCTTAACCTCCCAGTGGGGCTCTCATTTGGATGTCATTCAACAGCAAATGCACATAGGGAGCCAGGGCTAGGCCTATTCCCAAATGCTGATCCTAAGGGAAATCCACCAGCTCTCAATACTAGCTGTACATAAGGATGAAAGGGTGGATGCAAAAGCTGGAACTTCACTGTCTGAAAGCTGCCTCCCAAGGCACTGGAGAGAAACATATTTATTAGCATGAGTTCTCGAGATATCAACCTCAAGAATCAAGTGGGCAGAGTTCTTTGGGGTTATCCTCTAGAAACTCCCTTAAAAAGTATTATTTTGATGCCTGGGTAGGTAGCACTTCCTCCCTGGAAAAAAACCTGCTACTTTCTACACCACTGTGAAAAGAAATACTTCACATAGTGTCAGTCTCTCCCTCCACACACGCACACGCACATTCACACACACACACACCCCCAACCCAAGGGTACACAGTCTACACCGTAAAGGGCAACACAGTTAGTTCTGCTATAACATTACACACAGGTTTCTAAAAGTCAACATGCTATACAAATTGTACAATAAAAAAACACAAGTTTGTGAGCAAAATGGAGGCTCAGAAACTGCAGCAGTGAAATATTTTAAAAAGTCACCTAATAAAAATGGTAGCAAAGTTTTACTCGTTAAGCGGTTCTGAAATACATCAACTACTACCATAAATATAACACTTTATCTTGAGATGACCTGGAGTTTGCTTGTGGAAGTGGGCTTTAGGAGGACTGCAGCTTGTGAGCTGTGATGTGGTGGAAGGAGAGTTCTCTGATTCAGAAAGAAAAGACCCAGTTGTGGATGGGTGTGCTCCCAACACACGGTGAGCTGAGGCAGTTGCTGAATGGTAGAGATGTGTGTGGTGTGCTCGCTTCTGCACAGCTCGTTCCAGCTGGGTGCTGTTTTTTGTATTCATCTAGTATTTATCATCTACAAAATCATACATAAGAAAACAAAAAATGCCTGTTATGCTCAAATTCTTCCCTTAATACATCAATTATATTCCCCGAAGAAGTATATAGCAGAATTGACTATACCTTGTTTTTTGATGTTATCCTTTCTACTGTTTCTAGGTTATAAACAAGGCTGTCTGTGCTAGAAAATATAATTAGGTGTACAGAAAAATCCAAATTTAAGGTTTCAAGTGTTTTTAATGTCTACTAGACATTAGGCTAAATACATCCTGCCCTTTTTTTTTCCCATTTGCACCTGGGATCTTATATTCTTGTATCTTCTGCATAAAAAATCTGCTTTCATGAGAGTGAGATAAACATTATTACTAGAATATACATGATTGTTAAAGTTAAAGAACTAGGTACAATTTTATAGTGACCAGAGCTTCAGGGTAAGGAATTTAGTGTTATTTGGGGCTGTTAGGCATTACCAAACTGACAGGGGACTATGGGAAGTCATGTGGTCTGCTACATACTTCATAAATATCAGCACATAATGGTCATCTACTCAGAACAATAATTCTCAGTGCTCCCAATTATTCTGGTTGAAAAAGGAGTGGCTAAAGCATCAGAAGATACGTGTCTACACCTCAGTTCCTCCTTAAAATAGTTGTTTAAAAGAGTTGTTCAAGGCCTATCTCACCACCCCCAAATGTCTTTTACAAGGTTGTTAAGAGGAACAAATGAAAGAACATGGTTTCTGGCATCATGCTTATCGTGTCAATGGGAGGCAGCATGCACGATGTTCGAGGTCACCAGCTCTGCAATCAGATTGCCTGTATTAAGATGTTGACACCCACCCCACTTCGCCTTTGTTGGAACTTGGGCATTGCTTAGGCTCGCTAAGGTTCAGTCTGTTCACCCATACAATGGGGATGATGAGCCTCTTAAGAAAATCAAGTACATATCAAAGTGCACAGCACAATGTCTAGATAGGACTAATGCTCAATACCTGTTACTAATAACAGTAACAGGCATTCAGTGAGAGATAGCTCTATGGACACCACAATACAAATGTTAGTCATTCAATTGCATGCAGCACAGTATACTTGTAAGCTGCTCAAATACGTTCTTCATGTGATGGGTTCACTTACCACTTTTAAAAGACACTTAACTATATTCCACAGAATGTGGCCTTAGCTTTGTGGTTTGCTGAATAAAGCACAGGTTTCCAGTTCCCCAAGTGCTGCGGAGCACAACGTGCTGGGCAGATGACCTGTGGCGGGATGCAGCCTGTGTGCCCAGGCATTTTGGGGCTGCACGTAACCCCAGGGAGCTTGTGGAGAGATTCAAGCCAAGGCCTTGCCCCCTCAGCTCTCTGGCCCAGACGCCAGAACAAATGTATGTGCCATGTTAATAAACATGATTTCAATCTTTTGAAGGTGTGGAATGATTTTAGGGTTTCTGTTAGCAATCTTTCTACAGGAATAGAATCACTAGGATGATTCTGGACTTGTTCTATTATTCTGGCCACTTTTGGAAGTTTGTATTTAAGCTTTTAAGTATCATCCTTTGGAAATGGTTACGTGTGCTGTGTGACCACATTATCAGGGCACTGGGAAGTTCTGAAGATTCTGAAGCTGGAGTCTGCAAGGAACCCTTTCTCGGCAGCTGCCAATACCATCATCATGTCCCTCCCTTGAATGGTGTCACCTGGTAATTCAATGCAAGCAGTTGTTCAGAATAATTTTTTTTCTCCTTTGGACCCAAAACAAAATCCTCACATTGGAAATAAAGATTTTGAGCAAATTTAGATTGTCTTTCTCAGTTAACTAAGGTTACTGAGTTTTTACTTTGAAATGATAATTCAGATGAATAAAACCTCTAGAGTAAACCAAACATAAGCTCCCTGGGGCAGGGACTGTATTTGGTCCACAGTAGGTGCTTGTGTTAGCTTCCTATTTCTTTATAACACATTACCACAAATGCAGTGACTTAAAACAACAAACACTTAGTATCTCCCAGTTCCTGTGGGTCAGAAGTCTGGATATGGCTTGACTGGCTGCACAAGGTTAGAAAGGTGTCAAGCCAGTGCTGAGGTCTTATTTCCAGTTCAACTGGAAAAGTATCTGATCTTGTGTGACCCTTCACAGCTCAGAGTATGGGAACTGGTATCTCAGTTCCTTACGGCTGTGCTACTGAGAGCTCTGTTTCTTACCAGCTGTTGGCTGGAGGCTTCCTTAGCTCTTGCCAGCCACACTTAGCCCCTTGCCAAGTGGGCCCCTAACACAGGCAGCCCACTTCTTCAAAGATGGAAAGGAGGGGGAAAGACTCCAACAAATGACCCTGCACTGTTGTGTAATGGAATCACATACACGTCATCATGCCTGTCATTCACCCCATGATCGATTAGAAGCAAGTCACAGACGCCACTCACACTCAAGGGGAGAGCATGACATGAGGGCGTGAACACCAGGAGGTGGGGGTCATGAGGCCACCCAGAGGGTCTGTCTCCCACCAGTGCTCAATATGATGTGATCACAAAATAAATGAACTAGAGCCACAGTATCTAGTTAGCATCTAGTTAGTATAATCACATGGGTTAAGTTGAAGTTTTGAGTCCTTTTTATCCTATAATTAGTAGATTTCCAATCCTTCTTTAGTAAAAAATATCTCTGAGTAAAAATGATTTGTTAAAAGCCATTTCAGGCTCATAAAAATGTTTGGGGAGAGAATGCCAATGTACCATAGAACCATGTTGTCTTTTTTTGCTGAAGGAAGAGTGTCCCCAGGCACAGAGGGATGAGTGCCAGTGTGGGGTAACATCTCAGGCAAGGAAAGGCACTGACTGTGTCCTTCCTCTTTCAGACAGTGCTTCCTGATTTTCTGAGCATGCAGATAATTGAAAAGGTTTCCCTAAGAACTATTTAGATCCGTATGCTTTGGCTGAGAGATTACCGCAGAAAGCCAAGAATGCATTAGGCAGAATTAAGATAAAGAAGTTAGCAAATGTATTTGTAAAATAGTTCATGTTTAAATATTTTACTAATATGAACATCAAATAAAATGGATGATTTAAATATTAGAGTGGAGTGAACAGGAGGAGGAGGCATGGTTTTAGTTCTGTGTCTGCCGGTGATTTATAGGATAAGCTCTGAACCAGCCCAACCACCCTAAAGAACACAGGCTTACACACCGATGAAGAAGACCTGAAGCACTGGGCCATCTATGAAAGGGGTAATCATGAGGACACTGAGGAAGCAGTGGCTAGAGAGGACACTTCATGCAAACAGGGCTTGTCTCTGGGGCCAGCCTGAGAGGGTGTTGACCCTTCACAGCTGAGAGCAGGTGAACCTCCCACCTCCAGGAGTTCTCCTCATCTGTAAAATGGGGAGAGTAACAGTCCCACCTCCAGGGGTTGTTGTGAGAATCAGATAACACAGGTAATACCTTGCAAATATAGCCAGGAAGATAAATGTTAGCTGTCAGACTTACAATTATTTGTTAGAAAAATGAATTTAAACTTATTCAACTGACCCTATGCATCCAAATACCTTCCTTCATAAAAACATGAAAAACAGGAAAAATGTGTGTAATTCACTCAGATATCCTCAGAAGAAGTCATTTTAATTCACCATTACCAAGAACCATTTTCCATTTTTTTCAAAATCAACAATGAAAGGTAGGCTCTGTGGTCTGAAATGTTACCAATGGGTAAATCTGGTGTAAGCCTCCTGTGGGATGGAAGCCTTCCTTTCAACTAGTTCACAAAGTCACGACTCATCTTTCTGCTAACAAGCTACCAAACTTCCTTCCCTTTGTAACACCTTTTTTTTCCAGTTCTTCTTTGTCCCTTGGAATGTGTCCAAATGATTTGCGTTCAAAGTCCTCTATTAGAAGGAGCCAGCAACTTCACATCGCAGCCATCACTTCCCTGCCTCTTCTAGAAGTCTCTGTCCTTCCTGTTTCATTAAGTGATGCTTCTGTTCTCTTCCCCATTCCTTCCTAGATGTTGGGTTCTTCAGGCCCAAAGAGGACTCACTCTGCTCATATCCAGCCCCCTCCAAGCTCAAGTCGAGTATCTGCACTCCTGGAGTCCTGTCAACGTCAGAACAGCAAATGACGAGAAATGTCACTATATCATGATGGGCATCTCTATGATCTAAGCTGGTAGATGGAATTTATTTCCTTTCCCCAGCTTTGGGGATAACTATTTCACCCAATCAATACAGCCAGAGAAAGTTAACCTCAACATTGATTGACTCTGGCTGACTGGAACGAAACTCTTTACAGAAATGCTGCAATGAAATGGCATCATGATTAATAAGCCAGTCAATGAAGACACACAAAGAATAACATTTACAAACCTCCAGTTCCCTTTTTTTTATATGTTATTCTTATTTTTGTAAAATCAGATTGCTGAACCCACCCCCTTGTTTCATAGATGGGAACATTCAAGCTCAGGAGGGTTTAGTGTCTCACTCAAGCCCACACAGTGAGCTCAAGTACAAGTTGAAGCAGATCCCAGGTATGGAAATGCTTAGACCCTGGGCTCTTAAAACTGCTCCACAGGACTGTCTTACAGAGTCCTCTGTCTAGAAATAAGATGCACTGAGCCCTTCTGTATATTGGGGTCCCAGACGGACCCAGTTCAAATCAAATCCTGCTGCATACAAATTGTGTTTGAAGGAACATTCCCATACAGAACAGAACAATCAAACATTAGAGTTCTCTTACTAGATTTTTATATAGTCTGTATGGCCATAACTGTAGGCTAACATTTAAAGAAAGCTGCATGGTAGGATTTAATTATCTAGATTATTCATTTTCCTCTTCATGAGATTCATATGTTTTTCTTACATTGGCCTGAAGTATTCCAATTAATAAATGAACCATTTTTGGAGGTTTGACATAAGAGGAAATGACTTTCATCCCCATTTCACTTTGCCTATGTAGGAAGATATTTATTCAATCACTTGTCATCAAGATAATATTTACTCTTAGACTTTCAAGTAGATCACATGATTATTATCACATTATTTCAGCTATTGTATATGATGGTAGATTATGTTAGTAACATGTTGAGAGGGCAAAGAAATGCTCCAGCTAGTCTCAACACTCTTGGAGAATAATGAGAGACGGTATAGACATTACTCATAAAACCAGTTACAGATACAGTAGGCCTTTTCTATTCTGAAATCATTTACATATCATTTTTGAAATGTTTATAATCTGTTGAACAAGGGAAACATTTTATTCCTGTTTTGTAGAAGAAAACAAAGCCCTAAAGAGTCTAAAACACATTTTTTTTTGCATGAGGATCAGAATATCTTTTTTATCATTTATCCCCAAAACTTCACTCAGAGCGTGGCCCACTGCAGATACTCATTAACTATGTACTAATAGATAGAATGAGTTATTAAAATAGAGTGTAGATAAGTAAAATTTATGTTTTAAAAGGCAAACTGGTAAGTGTAAGTCATTTGTCTAAGGGGCAACTATACCAGATAAAATAATGTCAAAGAGCGAAAAACTGTCCAAGTGTATGTTGGGTATACATGAACATTCTTGTCAGATGCTTGAATATCATCTTTTAACATTTCGCTAGGAGATAACGTTTCAAAATTATTTCAAAAGTTGATTGAATTAAACTACAGCATTCATTAAATCTTTATTTGATTTTTGTAATTAACTAAAAATTTTAGTCTAAATATGATTAAAATTATGGTGTTGATATATGTTGATATTGGATTATTTTAACTTTTTTAAAAAAACTATTGCTAATTAAAATGAGTGAAGGAAATATTTGAGTCTAGTAATGTTACTATGGTATAAATAAACAATAACTTTCTGGGAAGCAACAGAAAAGAGCCATTAGCTGAACTAATGATGCATTTCACTTTCCTAGTTTTTTTTTAGTCGAAAGATCTGGAAGCTGGAATGGGGCCTGAAGTGATCATTTGGGGATCTTGACTGCCATGTCTTCCAGGTACACCACCAGGTGGCAGAAGCTCCTTCATATGAAGAAGAGGTCATTGCTGACATGCTTGGGGTTAAATAATTTGATTTAGATCAAATAAAAAGTTCAGATCAGAAAGGGTTAAGAGCTGCAATTCCACTAGGATTCTTTTGAAAAACACATTTGCATAAATTTGCAGTCTTATTTCTTATGTCAAAAAGGAGACCCATATGTACAGAATCAATTACATTAATCATATGTTAATATTTCTTGTTAAAGGATATTCACATACGAGATGGTTAGATTTCTCAGGAAAACAAGTCTTAGCAAGACAAAAGTCCAGATACCATGGGAGTAGGGAGGAATGAGGAATTGTGTAATGTGCATAGAGTTTCAGTTTTGCAAGATGAAAAGATTCTAGAAATTGTACAGTCTGAATGTATTTTACTGAAACTATACACTTAAGAATGACTAAGATGGTACATTTTATGTAATGTGTATTTTGCCATTTTAATGGTAATGTGTATTATGGATTTTAATGAAAATATGCAATTTAATGCATACTTAACTTTTCAATTAAAATGAAAAAGTCCAGATACTCACTTCTATATTTAAGGCTTAACACATAATCCACTAAATATATCTAAAATATAATACTGGAGAGCCTGACAACCTTGCATGGTTTGGAAAGAGACACTGGGATTTATCAGACAAATTTAAGAGGGGACTGAAAAGCCTGCCTCTACTGAACAGTTGGTTTATTTGAATCCCTTTCTTTCCAGAAAGTTTAAGATCCATTAACTTCTAGTTAGCACTAATTGATATCGCTGATACTGCAGAAGAGGGACTCAGGACCAAATCAGCACAGGAAATAAACCTGCCTTCTTCTTTCCAGATGTTCATTTCCAGTTCCAGCTGGAGGAACAACACTGGTCAGTGTTCTGGGCAGAACATCTAAGCTTCCTGTTATAGTCCCTCTTATGTGGCAACATTATATTTGTTTCCTGGGTAGAGTGACCAGAAAACTTTAGTTATCTAAAGCAGCACTGTCCAATAGAAATATATGTTATTTAAATTGTTACATCCCATTTCAAAAAGTAAATCTAAATAAGTGACATTAATTTCAATGATATATTTAACACAACTATAGTTAACCCTTGAGCAATTCAGGGGTTATGGGTGCTGACCCCCACCCCCACTCCCCATGCAGTTGAAAACCCACATATAACTTTTGACTTCCCTTAAACTTAACTACTAGTAGTGAACTGTTGACAGGAAGCCTTAGCAATAACATAAACAGTCAATTAACACACATTTTGTATGTTATATGTACTATATACTGTACTCCATAATAAACTAGAGAAAATAAAATGTTTTTTCAAGTTGTCTCAAATTTCCCCCAAGTTTTCTAAAATACATTTATTGAAAAAATCGCTTGTAAGTGGGCCCAGGTAGTTCAAATCCATGTTGCTCAAGGGCCAGCTGTATATTAAAAATATTATTTCAGTGTATAATCAACAAAAACATTTTTGAAGAAGATATTTCCCATTATTTTGGACTAAGTTTTCAAATACTTAATTAACACTTGTTGCACATCTTCAATTAGATTAGCTACATTTGAAGTGTTCAGTATTGCCATATTGAACAGCACACTCTAAAGTATTAACATATCCAATGAATGGATAATGAATTCCTTTACTATATACATCAACTGAATGGCTCTGAAATTTCTTTACATCTCACTTTTATTGTTGCAGTTTTGAGGATTATTTTGTTACCTAAAACTGGTCATGTCTGTATACCATGAAAATGTGGAACAAAAAAATTGGGGGGATAACATTTAGATGATGTAAAATTTGAAGATAATAAAATGTTTTTGTAAATAACGTAAAATAACATAAACCCTTTCTCTGCGACTCTCCATTATCAACTACAAAACAATCAAGAATAATTTTTACCAAAATCGTCCTTTATTAAAATATACTTTTTAATCAGCGAGATGGATGTATGACAACACAGAAACAAACCTGTTTTTAAATTAATATTCATGGTGAATTAACTGGCAGGAAAAAAAAAAGAGTTTCTCTGATTCTGAGGATATAAAACCTTAAAAATAATTTTGGGACACTGTTTTGTTTTGATCTTAGACCTACTCCTCTGTTTCTAGATCCAACAGAAACTTGAATCATTTGGGATGTTCATGCTTTGGGATCATCTTCTTACACACATGGTGCAGTTCGCAGGGCTTGTGAGATCCCGTCAGTCCCCACTGCCATCTTGCCAGGTATTTTTAGCTTCCTGGTCACACAGATGCAGCAACACAAGGGGCTGTATGAGAAACAGCAGTGTGTGGAGGTACCAGGGTGTGGGAGGCTGAAGAGTGACTGCAGGATGAGGCTCCTAATGGCATTGCTGAGGCTGTATACTGTGAGCCCTGAAGTCATTCTCCCACATATTTATATCCCTCGCTACAGAGCCTGAGAAGCTCAGATAATATTATGGTGTGTGTTTTCTAAAAAAAGGCTGTAGACAGCACTTGCCAAAAATTGCTCTATTTTTAATTGGTTGTTTATTTTATTTTTTTGAGGGCTGTGGGGGAATTTAGTGTCTGGGAAAACCACTAGATGGAGGGTTTGGAAGTGAGAGGAAAGTGTGAAACTCAGGCGGCTGAGGCCAGTGGGGTCCATTCTGGGCACATCTGTGAAAATGGAAAATTGGTTTGTGTGCTTTCCTGTCCTTCTCTTTCCTCCAGGTTTTGTAGCTAGGAGGTGTCCTTATGCCTCCTTCTGCCTGCAGGCTGTGTACCCTATTCCAGACCGATGTGTGGGTACCACTTTGTTTCCCCAACTTTTTCAAACCTTTCCTCTCCATGCCTCATCAAACCTTATCTTAAAGCTCTGCTCACTGCCAGACAAACTGACAGGTAATTTAATGATCTAATGTCACTCTAGTCCTCCAGCCTTTCCTAAATGACAGTTTCTCCCCATGTGTCTGAACAGTATTTCAGAAGAAAACACTCTTATTTCCAGTTCCAAAAGCAAAGATGGGCACTCAGTGATGTATGGTTCAGATGGAAGAGGAAGACACCAAAGGGAGAGCTGGGGGACATCATTTTAGGAAGGAAGGGCTTTGTGGCCCAGATCAGGGTACACTGTTTCCTCCATCCAACCCAGAGATACCTGAAGGACTCTCATCTTTGAATGGCACCATCAGCTGACATGCCCTGAGATTTCCATTTGATCCTTCCTAACCTTGCTTCTAACAGGAAGCAGAAACCAGTGCATTTGATTAATATAGACAAGTGGAATGGACACAAAAATGGACAATGAAACATGCTCCTTCTGATTAGCAGGCATTTGTACAATCGATCCTTAATTATTCAGTCGCTATGTCACTGGCTACTTGGAATTAGTCTGCATAAATAACATTAGAGTTGAAACCTGGCCCAGATTGTGAAATCATAGAACTTTGGGAGAGGAAGGAAATCTGGAAGCTAACAGGGATGCTGCAGGGCTGAGAGACTCACTGAAGCCCGTCCAAACTTCCTCTGTCATTTCAGTGTAAGGAAAAGAGCCCGGTGCAGAGACTGAGAAAGCTGTGCCCTTTGTATCAACTCCCCTCCACTCATTAGGCACATATTTATCACACTTCGCTCTCTGTGCCAGGTATAGCTTTAAGAACTGGAAAGAGCTGTAACCTAGAGACAAAAATCGTTGCTCTCATAACCTTACACTCTAGGGGGAAGTGGAAGACAGTAAATGGATAGAGAAGAAGTAAAATTCCAGGCAGTGCCATAAACTATGAAAAAAAAAAAACAAATAATGTGATAGAAAAGAGAGGGGTTCTTTTATATGGGGTAGTTTGTGATGAAATCTCAGAACACTGAGTATTTAAATGGAGAGCTCAATAAAAAATGCCCAAGAGCTGGGGAATTTTAAACGGAGACATACTGGAACGTGACTGACTTTGGTGGTTAAAAAAATCCAGCAAACCTTGGAGTAAAAAAAAGTCTGGTGCAAGTGACTCTGAAAACTCAAGAGGTGATACATGACATTATTTTGCTGTTAGCTTCCACTTGTCATAAATGTGCCACTTACACAACTTAAATCCATATTGTTTTAAAAATTACAGCCATATTTCCACCCCAATCTAATTTTACAGCTGTCCCAAATTTCCACTTGGAAATCTGAATGGCCAGGAAATAGCAGAAATGAGCCATTGGAAGTGAGAGGAAGGTGCCATTTATAATTCAGAAAGGTCCAACAAAAAGTGTTAAGTTCAAAGGAATCCTTTAACACAAAACTTAAGAGAAAGAGAAAGTGATGGTCCATTGAGAACTGTAAAATGTCTGAATCTCTTCTAATAGCTCAGAGAAGCTTCTCCCCCTTGTCAATATGTAGCCTTGAGTTTCATGAACTAGGGATAGTTAATAATTGGGACCATCCTTCCCAGCACAGCTGACATTTCAACAGCAATATATTGTTTTCTGTGTGAATTATCTTTTGTGCACTGACTTAATAAACTTATTAAAGCAAATTACGATACTTGAAGCTGTGAGTGTAAGGACTCTAGTGACATTGAATCTGCTTATCTTTCCTCCTTCATCCATTCATTTCATTTATTTAAAAAATGTGTGTCTCATGTCAGCAAAGAAAACCTAATTTATAGGTTTAGATAATTTTTTTTTTACCTTACTCAATTTTGTGTAAGTTTTCCAAATTTTAGAGTACAACACAGGTATCAGAGTTCCCAGGCTACAATATATACTTCCTTATTATTTTTCAGTAAACCCCCAAAACATACCCACCCATAACCACCTACAATGGTTTGGCCTCTTATGGGCAGAACAGCATTTTTCAAAATCTGGTCCAAGGACCACCTCTACCCAAACCATGACCTGCACATTTGCTACAATGCATATTCCAGGCTTTACACCATGGGCCAAATAAATTAGAAACTCAAGGAGTGAGGTCCTGGAATCTGTATTTTAAACCAGCACCCTAGGTTCTCATGCAATTGAGAACCCAAACTCGAGAGCATTAGGGTGAGCTTCGTGCTCCAGCTGGAGCCTGATATAACCCTCAGTATATGGCATCAGAGCCAGGGAGAGGTTCTAAACAGGATCATAGATTACTAAGTGTTTTACATACAATGCCTTATTTGATTCTCAAAACCACTTTCCAAGGGAAGCAGCAGAGATCTTATGATTTTTGTGTTAAAAGATAAGGAAACTGAGTTTCACAGGTGCATGCACGCACACACACACACACACACACATACACAGACACAAATGATGTGCTCACTACATGTAATTAGTAAGAGGAAGACCTGGGGCTAGATTTCACATCTCCTAAGGAGCTTCATGCTCCTGTCCCTGAATTGGCTGTTACTTTCTCCACCCACTGCAGAGGAGTCGAAGGGCCAGCCCAGGAGCTAGTGTGAGCTGGGAAGGCCTACTCACAGTCGTGGACTGTGTGCCCTGGCCACTTCTATGGCCCAGTCATGAGGACTTCTCAGTGACGATACATAGCTCCTGCTATGGACTGAATCGTGTCCCCCCAGAATATATGTGTTAAAGTGGTAACCTTGAATGTGATGGTATTTGGAGATGGGTCTTTGGGAGGGAACCAGGTTTAGCTGAGATCAAAAGGGTGGGTTCCATATGATGGGATTAATGCCCTTAGAAGAAGGGACACCAGAACGCTTGCTCTCTCCTTTCTCTTTCTCTCTGCCATGGGATGTCATAGCAAGAAGGTGCCATTTATAAGCCAAGAAGAGAGTCTTCACCAGAACCCAACCATGCTGGACCCTGATCTCAGACTTCTGGCCTCCAGAACTATGAGGAAATACATTTCTGGTGTTGAAGTCACATCATCTATGGTATTTTGTTATGGCAGTGTGGGGAAGTTGGGGTTCCTATAGCCAGGATCCTCACTGAACTTAAACTACCTGATGATGTAACTGGCCTGTTGCTAGGCTACCGCTTCCACACCTTTAGGCAATAAGCTATTATTGCGCTATATAGAGAGCTCGGCCCAGTGCTCTGGGTGGAGGCAGAGACACTAGTGCTCGACCTCCCGCTGGGAGAACAAGACGGGTAATAAACCCTTTCACCCCAAAGAGCGTTTTGCGGTCAATTTCTTTGGTCACACTGAATCCATAGCGAGCTTGCGGGGGCTGAAACCCATTGGCAAGACAGCAGCCTGAGCAGACTAAGACTAAGATTTCAGCATCATTCTGCTTTTGATATTTCTGGTCCCTCAACAGTATTTTGGCATTTAATCACCTGGGTTATACATGTCACTGTGTGGTCCTAAGTTAGTTATGGTCTCTTCCAGGTCTCCATGGAAACAGATTCTCCTCTGAACTTTTCTGTCAGGCATCACTTAAGAAATGAAATAAGTTGTTTTTAAAAAGGACAGTGCCTATAGAGGGAAACAAAGACTCTGAGCACCTTGTCACAGGTGGCAGATTTAACGTTTCCTGAAGCAACTCTCCTTCGAAAAGCGATACAAGAGCACACACCCATACAGGCACCCTTTCCCTAGCATACAGAGTGAGGGCTAACATATCAAACAGCTAACAATCACCGGCTGGTATCTACTCTGCAAGATCCTATACTTTACTGTGTCATTTCATGTAGTTGTAAGAACAAAACAGTCAAGCGGAAGGATTCATTTAAAAACAAAACGAAATCAAGTTTCCATGTTAAAAACCTTGCCTACATTCACAGGGCTATTAGCAGGGCATAGCTAGAATTTGAGCCCAAGTCTTCTCTGATTCTACATCTACCAGCATGCACTGACCCTTCAGAAGATCAACAAAAGTCCTTCAACAGTAGAAGCTAAAATAAAGAAATACATTAGAAATACATTAGAAAATACTTCCTTCCCATTTGGCATTCAATCAATATCTAATAAAACCATTTTTATCCAATCAACAGCACAGGTAGAAAAGGCTGTGATGTTATCAGAAACAAGAGCTTCTTAATGAAGATTGTACATTATACTCTCTCACAAGAGCAAAGCTAGTGTGCATCAGTGGTGTGACTCGGTACATTTTCCCGTCCTTCCTCGCTGGAAGACAGGCAGCTTTTCTACAGGAAAATTCAACTAAAATTAGATCGCCCATATTTATGCTATGAGTTGGTGTCATTATCTCAGTGGTAGTGTGGGAGTTTAAACCCATAATCTCTGCGTATTGAGAACAGATAAGGCCCGATCTGAGTAACTCTAAGAGCTCAAGAAACCATTCTTCCGCATTGCTTCATTCTGGTGATGAATTTTAAATGTGGACTGTTCAGAATTTACCAGTAGAGGAAGGGAACTCTGCTAATTAAATGCCCAATGTGCCAAGTGACAGCAACTAACAAGCCCCTTGTTAGTCACAATGTTACAATGTTAGATGTGTGCATATGATTATAAACATTCCAGAATGGCTGGGACAGGCCACAGCGGGCTGAAGTGTACTTGCGTAGCACTGCTTAAACTATGGCCTCACCAGTTGGACACACTCCACATGTGACCAGATCTTAATACACAGTAAAACACTGATTTGATGTAAGAGGGATTTTACTTTTAAGTTTTTTTCTTCTAAGTCAAATGCTGCAGAAACATGGGACTATTAGAAATACATTTTGTAGCTACATAACACAAATCTCATAGTCTGTGACTTGACGTATATTGGAAAACAGTGTGAAAAATACTTAAAACTTTTTTTCAAGAAATATAAATTCATAGTTATCATAGGCATAGGGGCAGAAGGACTTGCAGAGGCCAAACATGATAGCCTGTTTCTTGCTTGTTATGATTGAATTCAGCTGGAATATAATTGCTCAAAATCCACTGTTTTCACTTTTATTTTCAGCTTCTCTTTCTAAATTTCAGATTCACTCTATCTGGCCATTGTATGGAAAACCCCATAAATTACACAGTGGGAGAAGCTAATTAGTCTATATGTAACTATGGGCCATTCTTGATCCACGGTTATCTCATTTCCTTTTGTTCTATAACGTGCATGTGTGAATAAAAAGACATTAATTTTATATTGCAACAGAGGATCTTATCTTCTAACAATACCATCATGTTTAATTTTCAAAAAAAGTATTAAAACACAGAGACTCTAACTATGGAATCTACTGAAAAGAACACTGCAGGTAATTTTCTCATGCTGCACTTTATATTAACAAATAATTCCTAGCAAGTGAAAACTTGAAAAAGCCTAGGAGTTCTAAGGACTAAAATAATACTTGCCTCAGGAAAAATCAATTATTTCATCCAGCAGTATTCAGATGTCCGTTCTACTTCCACAGAGCACAAGGCAACTGTTTCTATTTATCTTCTTCTAGACTTTGACCCTGATGTCTGGGTTCCTAGCACTGTCTGCTTCAGTGTGTCCAGCTGTATTAGGAAAAACTGAATTAGAGCCAGATTTTCAGGAGCACGTGTTTCTAAATCCTGCAGCATATTCCATGATATAATTTGCTTAAAAGGGATCAAAAACTTAAGAGAGGAAGAAAGTAGGGCAAAAATTTCATCAGTTTGAAATGACAAGGAACTGGAATTCATGTCTTATTCTAAAAAGTCCCCAGATCTTCAATGAAGCTTTATTTCCTTGTGTTTTCAAAGATTATGTTACTTATGTTTACAGTTATCAAAAGTTCAATATAACCAATCTTTAGTCGCTTGTGGGCAGGTTAATTATCATTCTTCACCTGGAACCCAACATGGCTGAATCCTTCAATGTTAGAATAGTAAATAAATTTATATTTGTTAGTGAATTAAGTGTGATTGGGCAATATGTAGGCTTTCTCTGTTAATACTTAAGGTTGTTGAAACAGCTGTGAATTAAGAAAAGTTACATAATTTATTGACTATGATTTTAAAATAAAATGTGGGCCTGATAATGACATGGTGTGGGATATATTATTTGAGAGTACCTGACATCTGTATAGTGTTTTTAAGGTTTATATGCTCCATTTCATTTGAACTCAATAATAGGTGAGCTGATATTACTTTTTCTACTTTAAGTAATAGTTGACATTTAGTTAGTTTCTAACCATGCTTCAGGTACATCTATAACCTAATTAATAACCATTTCATCCTTATCACAATACTATTGTCCTATTTGCAAATAAGGAAAGTGAGATTCTGGAAAAACAAATGAATTTCTCAAAGTTGGGCAGCAAGTGGACCACCTAGGATATTAAGTCCAAACAGAAGATGCTAAGGCCTGATATTTTCCATTCCCATTTGTGACAAATGCGAAAAGTTGAAAGAACCATACCACGGTCTATATGTTGCAAGGTTGAAGGTAGATTGCCTTAGAAGGTTTCCCTTCCACAGTCCATTGCAAAGAGCCAGCTAGTGCCATGCAGCAAAGCAAACTGCTGCGCACATCCTCTTTGTATCCATCAATGTTGCTAAACAGGTCATGAGCAATTCACATGGCAAAGGAACGCTCCTCATCACAGGAAATACAGATCATTGGAAGATCTTACGTTGTACAATATAAACATTACCTGTGACTAGAATGGGAGATGTGGGCAGATTCAGATATGAGACTTCAATATGCTAGGGTCCCAAAAACCCAAGAGACACAAGCTTTAAAATGGTGAGCCCAACTCTAATCCCAGGGTAGCATTTGGAAAGAGGGTGACCCCATCCATAGTTAAGGGACTTCTTTAGGTTGGTTAACTTGGTAAAGATATTGGCAATATGAATACAGCTATCTATTTTGGGATATCAGTCAACTTTAAAAATAATGTTTTAAGCTCAGGCATATGCATGTCAGGAATTTATAGGAACATACTGGTAATATCTGAGAATTCAAATATGGCCACAGTTTTAAGATTTATAGCACATGCATTTTTCTCCTTTATTCAGTGCAACTTACTCCCTACAAAGTGACAGATACATGAATTTACAGTAATCTCAAGATACACACTTTCTTTGTGCATAACTACTGCCTTCTGAATTTACCCAGTCTTGTCATTGATTTCTCTTCATTTTCCTTTGGAATGATTCCACTTTTAATTTAATGATCTATTAATTCCTCACTCACATTTTAAAATGAGTGATAATAGATCTTACATGGTCGGTTGTGAGGGTTAATGAGTAAATGTACTTGTGAAGCATTTAGAAGGATGCCTTGCATACAGGAAGTGCTGTGTAATTTTTATTATTAGTGTTATTACTGAATATGTAATAAGAGAGATTATATCCTTATCCTTTAGTTAGGCATGATTTGTTCTGAAAATTTCAGGAAGAGACAAATAAATTGCATGTCTAGGCCTTTACAAATAATGTTTGGTAAACACAAATAAGAACAAATTATTAATTAAATCTTCATATCATCAATGCAATTGCTTAGAGTCTAGATTCTGTTTTAGACTTTGTTCCTAGCTTGAAGTCCTGTTTGCCCGTACACCAGCAGAAAGAAGAGATCCCACTGATTTAATCAAGAAGATGGAGATGTTAATCCCTTGAAGTTGAGGGGATTAGATTTCAGTACATCTACTTTCCTAGAGATGGGATTTGAAGTGTTTTAAGAGTTATCATCTTTTCTCCTCCCCAGGAGCTCTCAGCGCTGATCTTTTTCTGTTCACTGATGTGTATATTTTCCCCTGTTGTTTTATCAAAACACCATGGTCAGAAAAGTCACCAAGTTCTTTTCAGATATTACTAATTATTTTACTTTAATAGGGGAAAGAAAAGGCTATTTTAGGTTTTCAGGATCCTTTATGTAAGAATAAAGAAGATACCCAGGACCATACTGTGTGCAATCCCCCGGGGAAGCCAGGACCATATACCAGGGGAGCAGCAGTCCCTGGACCACAGAGTTCCGGTGAGTGAATGGGACCCTGGGGCTGTGTGACATGGCCGCACTGAGGATGTCTAGATGAGAATGCTTTATATTCACTTGGGGACCATAATGAAAAGTGATCTAGATAAATGCACACTTGATTATAATGCTTGATGGTCTAAAATATTTTACAGATATTTCAAGAACTGAAAATAAAATTGTACCATATTGGGCCTAATTGACATTGTTATCTTAAAATACTAAATATTTCCTTCTCACTCTTTGCCTGATATGAGATTTTGCAGTACATTCTAAATCTAGTTTTATCTGTGTCTACTCTAGTTAATGTTCAAGCACAAATAAAGGGGCAGAAGAAAGTACAAGCAGTATTTACTGAGGATAAGTTCTTGTACTTAATTAAAAAAAGTAAAATTACAAACCCAGATGCAGAGATCTATTATGTTAACATTTTCGATGCGGAGGAATGAAGTTTTGTTTGTTTGTCTTTCCTCAGAGGGCAAATGTAACAGTTTATAAAGAAACTTGGGAAACAAGTGCTAACTGAAATTTTATGAATCAAACAAAGCTTTTAAAATGCTCCAGGAGAGTTTGTTATTTTTCAGCATTACTCTTTTAAATGACTTTTAAAAGCAAATAATTATCACTTAATGCCATGTGATCATATGTATGCATGCATTTGTGACTGTGTGTGTGTGTGTATGTGTATATGAAGGGCCCTATTTGGCCTAAGAAATATGGACCCAGATTATAGTTTCAGTTCTTCCAGTAACTAGCCATGTGATCTTGAACAAGCAAGTGCTCTGGGACTCACTTCCCTCATTTGTAAAATGAAAGGGGTATTAGAACAAAGCTCCTGAGATTTCTAAGATGCCATGAAGTAATTCTCCTGCTTTCTACCATATCACTCTTGCTTAAAGTTACTTCTCCACCATAAAATACTACTTGTTAAATATAATTGCACCACATTATGAATTGTGGAGTAAAATCACTTGTTTGTACATCATGCTCCTCCTTATAACCATGCTTTGACACAATCTTTGGGTGGTTAACATCTATACGATAACTTAGGTTGGGTCACTTCGTGAAGCTAAGAGTGGGCTCCTGGTTTGAGCTAATTAATCTCCACAGTGGTGTCCTTTACCTGGCCCTGGTCTTGGCCTTATCCCTTTCTTTTGAAACACTCTCCTATCTTATTCTCTGAGAGACCACACTTGAATTGTTGCTCTTTCTCAAACCCCTTGCTGTCTCTTCTCCCTCTGTTTCGCCTCTCAAAGGTTCTTCCTGGCCCCCTCGCCTTTTGCCTAGACATTCTAGCTGCCAGTTGACACCAACAGGCATCTCTAACTTACATCCTTTACTTCTTCATCTCCAGGTCCACCATTCTTATCCAAGTCATCAGCACCTCTCATTTGCCTATTTTAACAGCCTTCCAACATTATTTCTAATCTCACTCTCACCATCCTATGGTTCACTTTCCACATAGCAGTCAACTTTTTAAAAATATAAATCAGATCTTATCATAGCCCTACTTTACCACCATCTAACATTTGCTCATTGTAGTCAAAACCAAACCAAGCCATCTCCCCTTGGCTGATACTGCTCTGTGCTACCTGGCCTCTTCCCACCTCTCTGATCACTGTTATCTCCCCATCCCAGCCACTCCTGTCTCTACCAGGAATTCCCTCCCCATGCTGCTCCACTATACGCATGGCAGGCTCTTCTCCAAGGGACTTTCTTCCACTATACAATCTAGAGTAGCCATCCAGAAGTCTCTATCACATCAGTCTACTTTAAAGTCCCTAAGTCCATCACTATCTGAAAAAATTTTCAGGTTACTGTCTCTCTAACCCATAGACCAAGATGTTGTCTGCTTGGTTCACATTGAAATACTGGCTCCTTGAACAATGCCTGACACACAGCAAATGCTCAATAAATGCTTGCTTAATAATGATGGATGGCTGAATAATTTCCTGCCTTTTCATTTATTAACCCAAACAAAATAAATGACTTTCTTTCATAATTACAATTTTAACTTTATAAGTAAATATATATTGTTCAAAATGTATTAGAAAGACAAATTAAATTTTATTTACAGTATTTCGTATTCTTATTCAAACTTAATGAAACTCTGTTTCATTCCTACATGAAGCACATATATGGATTCTTCTCCATTTCATAATAAATGGACTTCTTTTCCTAAGGCCAATTATCTAATGTGGAAGTGATAAAATCTCCAAAGACTAGGGAAGGCAAATTTTCTATAACTATATCTGAAAGTTTTTTAAAGAAACTTGATTACCTTCCAGATAGATCATAAAATATAAATCACAAAATCATATATTTTCTCACTCATTGTATCACTGTTAGACACAGAGACACATATTTTATCTTCATTCTTCATACTTCATTTTCCCATTTGCCGGGACATGCCAGCCTGGGAATGCAAGAGTGAAGAATGAGCCACTGTAACAGTAACATTATTAAATTCTCTAGCCTGGCCCCAGTAAATATACTGCGAAAATTTCAGACCTCCATCTCTCTCCCTCAAATGTCTTCATTGGCAAACAAGGGGTCACTGGAGTGCCTTGCAAGGTTCTTGAGAAGGACAGTCTATTCTCCTTTATGAGGCCCACCTTCTTCCTTCGTCTTCTCACATGCCTCTACATTGGCCACGATCCTGTTCTTCACATTCAATCCTTCTCCCCACCCCAACAGCGGCTGCTCCTCTGGTTGCCTTTGACACTTGTTACCGCTTCAGCATTACCACGGTCCATGCTACCCCAAACTCTCTGTTGGCAGGAACCCATAAAGGAACCTGGTAAATGCCAGCGAGTGGTGAAGACAGTTGCCCAGCAGTACCTTCCCAATTGATCATTCTGATAACGGTTTTTGTCCTGGGCTCACCTCTAGCCAAATCTGCATGTGTGGCCATATGACCCCGATCTCAGTCTCACACACTGGTCTCTTAGGCCCTGCTCCTTCAGACACCAACTGCAGCTCTTCTCTAGTATCCAGCCCATAGGTAGGTAAGTCTTCATTCCCAGAAATGATGCCTTGGAACCGAGAACCCAGCTCTCATCTCAGATGAACTTTTCTACCTGCTCCTTGGGAAGAGTTACTTTATCAACTGGTGCTCACATATTGCAGCAGTGAAGTGGAAAATATCTGTTTTTATTTGTTTGGATCTCTTCTTCATGAGGAGCATCCCTGATGGTCTACTCATGATCACTTCTCCAAGGTTTATCAGACCTTCATGCCAATCACATGCTGGCCAAAAAGATCAACCCATAGCCTCATAAAGAGCCAAACCCTCAGGACCTATGTAGCTGAGAACTTCTTTCTAGATGTCTCCAGGCTAAAAACTTATCCACTTTTTTTTATAGTAAAATAGAAATAATTAATATAACTAGTAATAATAATAAAACCATAAATCACATTATCTTGCCATCAATAATCATTAACATTTTGATGCATTTTCCTATCTTTTAAAAATACTATAAATTTTATGCAATAGTAGAGTATTCCATCTAAAATTCTGTATTTTATTTTATTTGGATCACAAACATGTTCATATATCATTAAATATTCATCAACAATATATAAGACTTCATAGATCTGTCACTACTATCTAGTCATTTCTCTATAATTATTTCTAGTTTTTTCCTCTTAGAATAATTCTGTGAAAAAAGTATGCCTAATACTGACTGAATTCCTTATAATTCCTTAGAACTAGTTCCTAGAAAGTAAACTACTGGGTCAAAGGATATGAACATGCTGCCAAAATGTCTTCCAGTAAATAATACCAATTTAATTTATTTCAGGGGGCCTGTCTTACTGCATACACCAGCACTAAGACCTCTTTAAAAAAAAACATTTCTGTAATCTTTGCTATTGTACAATTTGAAAAAGTAGTTATTTCAATTTATATTTCTTTGGTGATATTTTGATTAATATTTAAATTGTCTTAAAGCCCTTTGATTTTGGTTTTTCTTCAATTGTTGGGGTAGTGTTCTTGTTGTCTAGAAAATATGAAGGACATGGCACTTTTATAGGACATTTTATTTTATAGTGAAAATCTAGCCTAAAAATTATGATTTTTATAATCTTATAAAAGTAAATTCTATTTAATTACCACCTTAACTATAATGTTATGCTCACCTGCCATCATTAGCATCTTCATTGAATCACACATCTTGATGAAGTTGAAGTTGGAAAAAAGATCCCTTTGGAATATTTCTTTCCAATGAAATTGGTCTGCTAGTAAACTACTTTGTGTGTGACACAAAAGGTTGCCCACAATCTTCTTGAAGCAGTTTTCAAAGCATTGAAAAATATTCTAATTAAATATTTCTCTGTGAATGGATATAACATCTAACCATTGAAAGACATTCTTTTCCTTAGCAATGACTTAGAAAGCTTTTCTAATAAGACCACATGGCTCTCTTGAATTCCTGTCCTCTTCATCAAGGAAATTCTTCAAGACCATGTAATAGTTTTCCCCATAGTTAAAAGTTTTCAATCTCAGACTTGTAGTACCGACACTAATGGCCCAAAATATAAAATCAAAAGCTGCCACCACCACAAAACCCCTAATGATGTCTTGTGTGGAGCCACCAGTGTAGCTGAGACACCAGCCAGCTTCCTAGGAGCGAGACGACTACGTGGGCACTGTCATTGCTGCCATGTTCCAGTTGTGCTGTATCAGGCTTGCTAATGAGCACAGCAGTGATGCGATGGGGCACTGCATTTCTTCCTGACATTTCCCCTGAGTGACTTTTTACAGCCTCCTTCTATTAATTAACTTCCTCTCCTAGCCTTGTGCTGCAAATACTTTCTTATTGCCTATTTGAGTGGCACACACCATGGAGAACCACACTTAGGTTGACTGGCTGTCTCCAAAGTGACAGCACAACAGGAACAAAACAAAATATGCTAAGCAAGACTGCTGATAAAGTTATGAGAACAAGAGAAAACCAACTTGGCGTCAAGATGTAGTCACAAAAAACTTGTCAAGAATGTTAAAACCATTTTCTCCTCTTTCACAAAACATAGAAGGTGTGATTGATGGCTAGTTCATAAAATAATGAGAGAGACATTTTTTAAAAAATCATGTGCTTCTACTCAGCATTTTAATCCCTGATAGGGATAACCTTTGGAGTTTAAGTCAGAGGACACACAATTTTAAACTACAAAAATGCTTTTGGGAAAAACACAGAATTAATTGCTAAAAATGTTCAATTAAACAGGTACTAAGGGATTAATTAATACATCCAACTGAAAAGCATTTTTGAGCAGTGAGTATATTCACGGTTCTTTGCTGGGTGATTTTGGAGAAAATATACGGCGCTCTCATCATCTGAGGACCTGCTCTGTGGAAGACATATTCATTCAAATTTCCACAACAATCCTGCAAAATTGGTATCATCTGTCTCATTTTATAGATGAGGAGACTAAGGTTCAGAATCACATAGCAGCTCTTGAAAAACAAATCTTGAACTTGAACTCAGGGTTTTTGATTTTCTGAGCATCAGCTCTTTCTGTTGTGTCACAATGCCCATGATCTCCACCCCAGTGGAAGACACACATGAACATTAGAAACAGCTTACAGGCTGGAGCACTTACTGTATGCAGGTGGTGTTTTAGGCAGTTATTACATCTTGACTCATTTAATTCACACAAAATCTCTATTAAGGTTGATTATTAAGACCATTTTAAAGCTGAGAAACTGAAGTACAAAGATATAAGTACTTGCTCAAGGTCATATGGCGAGTGCATTAATTTCCAACGGTGGACTTACAAAGTACCAGAAACCACAAATATTTGACTTAAAACAACAAATATTTTCTTTCCCATAGTTCTGGAGGCTCTGAAATCCAGGTGTCAGGGGGTCATGTTTTAGAGGAGAACTTATTCCATGTCTTTCTCTTATCTTCTGGCACTGCACAATCCTTGGCATTCCTTGTCTTGTAGATACATTAATCCAGTCTCAGCCTCTATGGTCACATGGGCTTCACCCTATGTCTCTTCATACGTTCTTCCTTGTGCATGTCTGTCTCTGTCTCCCAAGGACACCAGTCATATTGGAGTAAGGCCAACCTTACTCTTTGACCTCATCTTAAATAATTACACCTGCAATGATCTTATATCTAAATAAGGTCACATTCTCTAAATAAGGTTCAAGAAGGATGTGAATTTTGGACACCATTGAGCCCAATACAGCTAGTAAGTTGTGAAACCAGGATTCCCTCTGGCTGAGTCTACATTCATGAACAGTGCACTCTGGTGCCTCTCAAGCACACAAGAAATGACTATTAGCACAAGTGTGACCCACTCCTGCATTGGTGCAAGCATAGTGTTTGGGAGTGCAGGGCAGGTGACATTTGAATGGAACCTTGTAAGGTGAACAGGCCGTCCACTTTTAGTAGACAGATATGGGGAGAATGGATAATATTCAAGGAGAAGAGAACTGTTAAGTAAGGCATATAGTCATGCAAGAGCAGGCTGTGTTTGTGGAATGGCATGACTGGAGAACCCTGGAACATGGAGGGTTGGGAGGGAGAGTTGGGAAGGGAATTGTGGGTGCTATGGTTAAAAAGAAGATCGAGAACAAATAATGGAGGGCTGTGTATCAGGTCAAGGCATTGGGATTTTTTCTTATAGACCACTTGGAGCCATTAACGAGAAGTGAAACACCACATGTGTGCTTTAGTACAATCATTTTGGCAGTAATGGAGAGCATGCAGTAAAGATAGGGATACTAGTGAGAAGTCTATGCAAGAGATGCTCAGAGGCTAAATTCCAGAGGTAAAATTCAAGATGAGAATTTAATTGGCTGTAGTGAGTAAGGGAAGGATAGCATATATACATTAGGTCTGTAGGAGATAGGGCTTTATGGTCAGTGGCTAGCATGCCAGTTTTGACTGGTATGCTTAATCTCAGAAGAAACTCAATTGACTAACCCACCTGTGGCAGATTAAAGATGACCATGCATTCTTTGATACTCTGTCCTTCTAGAGAAAGACAATGTTCATGTCTCCTTTCCTTGATTCTGGGTGGGGGAGGGCTTGGTGATATTCTGGGATGTTTGGGGCTAGGTCATTAGAAGCTTTGTAGCTCCCACCTGGGCCTCTTAGAAGGCTCACTCTTGGAAGCCAGAATTGCCATATACAAAGTCTGACTATTCTACTGGAGAGACCACGTGAAAAGACTCAGATACATGGAAAAGGAAAAGAGCCTCTATAGGCCCAGTTGTCCAGCTGCTCCTATGAAGGTGCCAGGCTTGTGAGCGAAGACCAGCCAGCTGAATTCTACCAGCTGACTTCAGCTGATGCTGCCTGACATTGAAGAATCATCACACCATTCCCTGCTGGAATCTCCAGCCCACAAAATCATGTGTCAGAGTAAAATGGTTGTTGCAGAAGCCACTACATCTTTGTAGGTTGCAAAACAGCTAGAACCCACCACTAGAATGAGGTAGAGTGATTCATTTAATCTCTCACACAGATGTTCTGTAAAGCTAAATGAACAAATATTGATCAGGGTGACAGAAATTTAAGTAATTTAAAATGCACATTCATCCTCTGATTAAAATTCAGTATGATAGCACATATTCTCTTAGTGATTCAGTAGTGGTATCATTCTATTTATTGTGTTATGCAACCCAAAGGAGGGGGAGGTGGGAAGACAGATTTGAGGCCACTTCCCCAAATTCAGCCTGGTACAATCATGACAGACCACTCAGTTACTGATATGGATGTTCTGAGAATTAAATGCCAAGGTTCATTCTCTTGTAATAGTTTTGAAAATGGCTGGAGCTGCTTAATATCAGTTATTAATACAAAGAATAGAGCTTCTAAGCTAAATAGAACACTCTGCATTTCAGGAATGATAACAAAGCTCTCCCAGGGCTTCTGCCCACACACACACTGACTGAACAGAAATAGAGCATGTCTAGAAAAGCACAAGCATTCAAGTACTTGACTGCTGACCAAACTTGAGTTGCAGTTCTGAGGACCTAAGCAAGTAAAAATATTTCTAAGAATTTGTGCACATCTGTGGAGCTTCAGTTCATGACTTCTTGTCCTCGTTAGTTGCCTGCCAACAACACTTAGGGTTGTTGAAGTACTGCTCTGGTGATACTTTCCATAAATTTTTATTGTGTTACAGCATCCT
Organism: Manis pentadactyla; assembly: GCF_030020395.1. Classification (NCBI taxonomy): domain Eukaryota; kingdom Metazoa; phylum Chordata; class Mammalia; order Pholidota; family Manidae; genus Manis; species Manis pentadactyla. The sequence continues at coordinate 64,748,010 of NC_080021.1, forward strand.
GCATTGAACCAGCATTTATAGCTATCCAGGGTCAAAAAAGCAGAATATTGTCTATTTCAAGAGTTAAGATTTACCTTCCTAGGATAATAGTCCTATTTTCAGTATTTGGTTGCCTGGCTGAATATTTGCCCCTTAAATATCTAACAGTGAAATCAAGCCATCAGTGAAGTTATAATGTGTGACATACAATCCAGTAGTCAGTGCAAGATTTAAACTTGAACACCCCAAAAAACTGGTTAGATTTTCAACCTACATGAGTTTAATTTGTCATGTAGGTATCACCACTAACAAGAAGCCAATAACGTTCACAACTAGAACTTCCTATATTATTATTTCATGAAAGGCCTGGATTCTAATCTTGCTTCCTTTTCCAGACTCACATGGCTCACAGTTCTCTTTTTTTTCTATGTCACAGGAGGTGAAATGCTAACTGATAGAGGTTTAGAGGCAGTATTTCCCCTACTTGCTACTGAAATGTATATTAATTATTGAAGTTTTATCTTTGGAATCATTTGTGATTAAAAAAAGCTGTTTATTAATGATAATACCTTGCTGACAAATAAAAAGCCAATGTAATTGAAACAAATGGTGCAATTGAAGTATATCAGCTCCTACTGAGAATTAAAATTATGATTAATTAAGAGAATGTTAAATGAAATGCTCTTAATTCACCCAACTAAAACATATAAAAGGTAATTAACAAATTTGCTGTTATTTTTTCTTTGTAAGTAGTAATACAATTTTTAAGATCAAAATACCAGATTCGTTGTGATAAGAACACATTGTCTCTGTTTCTTTCTAAGTGTTTCTGAATTGGGACCTACTGCTGGTAAAGTTAGGGATGAATTCTAGAAGCCTGGATCCAGGACAACTTAATAATTTCATATGAGGCCAGAATAAACAATCTTAACCATATCATTAGGGTGCCCTCTACCCTTCTACCCAATAAAGTGAATTCTTTTTCTAACAATGACTTGGTGAAGAAATAGTCTCTCTATTAGTTTTAACTTTCAAGAAGCTGGAACAGGTTTGAAGCAAGACTGCAAAACCAATTTCTATATTGCACAGGCAAGGATATTTTCATTGAGTAGCTATATTTTGTTTTTAAGAAATGTTCCCTCAAATTTCTTATGATGCCTCAATAACATGTTGATACTTTAACTAAAAAACAGAACAAAATAAACCAAACAAATTTAAAAAAACACCCAAACTACATATAGATTATAGACTTAGGAGCTTTCTGGACAGTGGCTTGATACTGCCATTTATAAAAAGGAAAACATGCCAGCTTTAGGCAATGCTAGATGGAAACAAGTTGGCTGCATCCCTTTGCTCCCGCAGTGTTGGGGCCAGCAGCACAGTCAGTAACATCAGCAGAAAATCCTTAGGAGGTAAACCACACACGATTTGGGCATTACATTTTAACAACCTGTATATGAGATGGAAAATTCCGAAAAGGAGGCACAACTAATGCCAATGGCAATAGCAGATGATTTCTATAGCCAAAAACATAAAATAAGGTATAATATTTTATATTGCTTTCAGTAAGCTTTATTTCAAATTACTTCCTTAGCTTTATAGAGTCTACAGAACACAAGGCAAAATATCACTGAAAACCCCTTTGAAATTAGGCAAATGGAAGTTATAAATAGAATATGATTTCTGGAAAATTCTGAGCTATTATCAATGATTTTGAGACACTTTTATAGAATAACAAAGATAAACATGTCTTGAATGCTTCCTATGTGCCAAACACCTTATGCATAATATCTCAAGTAAACTTCACAACATACAAATGAGATGCAAAATCATTTTATTTATCAACTGCAGAAATAAAAGCAGAGAGGTTAAGTAACTTACCATAGCTATGGAAAGTAATGCACAGAGCAGTTCAGTGATCTCCTATACAAGTTCATGAAAGTATTAAGTTATAAAGCCAATCAGCATTCTAATGTCAAATCCTGCTCTTAATTATCATGTTATACTAGACAGTCTCTCCAAGTTAGGTAGACCACCTTACTATAGGAGAAATCTGAGCTCAAACTCCAGGTAAGCCATTTTTACTTGCTTTGTAACATTTAAAGAAATCATTTATTAACCCTGAACTTCAGTGTCTCAACTGAAAATTGGGTATCCAATCTCTACTTCAAGGGTTGCTGTGACAATTACATGAACATACATGTAAAGCACCTAGGATAGATCTGACACATGGAAGATGCTGAATAGTTATCTTAATTTTTCCTTGGCCACTTCCATCATACTTAATTTTAATTCATTCCTTCAAGTATATGAAATATCTACTTTGTACAAACACTGTGCCAAATATTAACAGTCATCAGTGAGTAAGGTAGATATGTTGCTTGTTCCTGAGACCAGGATTCAGCAAACTTTTTCTACAGAAGCCCAGATAATAAATATTTTTGGTTTGGTAGGACATAAGAGTGTCTGTCTCAGCTACTCAACTCTGCCATTATAGCATGAAAGGAGCCGTAGAAATAGGCTTGGCTGTGTTCCAATAAAATTTTATTTACAAAAGTAGGTGGCAGCTGGATTTGATCCATGGCCATTGTTCACCAACCCCTGCTCAAGACCATTAAACAAGCCATTGCAACATAATGGGGAATGAGCCACATACAGGGAATACAGGATGCTGTGGGAACACAACATGGCAGGGTCACTTTACTCACTCACGGAGGGTCAGTGACAGCTTCTCAGAGCTAATAACATATGAAGTGAGAATTGAAGTATGAATAGAAATTAGACAGAAGGACTTCAGGAAGAAGAAACTGGAAGGTTCAGAGACAAAAGAGATACATGATCCACTTGACAATGATCATGTGAAAGGATTCCAGGGCCAGAGTAGAGTGGGAAACAATGGCGTGCACAGCAAGCCTGGGCCCCCACAGGAAGGGCTCTGTTAAGGAGTTTGGAGTTGATGCTAATGGGAAGAGGTGGATGTTTTACCCAGGACAGTGACAAGATCAGACTTCATTTACTGTCTGTAAAATAACAGCACTCTTGGGGGTTGTTGAAGTATCAACAGTTCCCTTCCACTAAATGGTCCAAGGCTGCTGTGCTTTTTGTTCTTACACAAGCTTTACATAATTTTCCTGTCTCCTCTGTTGTCTAGGGGTCAACCATCCCTTCTGATTAATGGAAGCACATCAAATACATTTCCCTCATCCCATTTGCAGCTTTTAGTCTACCATGATATTTAAAACTATTTTATTCAAATGCTTTACAATTTTTTATTTAAAAAAAAGAGTATGTAAATTGGCTGAGTGAACTCTTACAAGTAACAAGCAGGGCAGGGATGGAGGGCTTACGTACTCTATTACTGTCTATGCTTCCCTAGTTGGAATTGCTGAGTCAATGATCCCCAGGTAAAAAAAGTAGTACTGCCTTATGAAGAGAATATAACTTGTTGAAATTTGTATAGCTTTTCTGCTGACACATTCTTCTAGAAATTTTGGTCATTACTAAAAGAAAAGTCTAGGCTATGGCCAACAAACTAAAATATTCTAATTCCTATTTCCATAACCATCAAAATATACCTAAAATGGCACTTTCCCCCCACCTCCAGCCATATCTCTAACACTATTTATTGCAGACCAAAGTGTTTAAATTTTTTCCTGCCTGATTCTATACATTCTCAGTGAGCTGGACCAGAGAAAGTGGTGGACATGCATTTAAAAGGTGGTCGGTAGCAGAGATGAGGGGGGACCAAATTGCTTTGCTTCTTGTGGTAGAGTTAAAATTTTAACTTTTTACAAATTGAAAACACCTTACATTTTTAATGATAAGAAAATTCTTTTATCTCCTTATTTTTACTTTCAAATTCTTTGAGAGCTATGATAAATATCAATGGAGTTGAGTCATAAGCAATATCAAGATGAAATATATAACTAGGTTACAATTTCCTGTTAGACTATAAATTCCTTGAAATTGAGGCTAATTTTACTCATATTGTTATCCACTATAGTGTCCAGCATATTTTTTTTTTCAATTAATTACTGTTGAATAGAGATAAGTGAACCAAACTTCTAGGAGGGGTTGGTACTAACTAACATTTTATACAGGGGTTTTTCTTTTCCCTTCAATCTGAAAACTTAAAAAAAAAAAAAAGCAAGTTTCCATTTGCTTCCTATGAGCCCAATAAACAGCAAAGTCATTTGGCAGACTGTGGCTCATTCAATATCTATGAAATTAACCATAACCCAGCAGATTCAACCATTTCAGATGCCACAACAATGATCTTCACAATTGATCACCACATAATCATTTCAGCCATGGCAAAAGATATGGCTCCAGATCAGAAAGAGGTTATTGGAAATTGACTCAGACTCTGAAGTGGTCCCTAACCCCCATGATCCCACACCTGACACCATCTCTTGCAAGATCATCAAGATGAGAAAGTTGTCAAGAGCACAGCCCAACTCACATCAGTTCTCAACTATTTCCCTGGAGTTGCCCAGGAATAAAACGGAAATAGGAGAGGAAAGCAGTTACCCTGGTTTTCCTAACACCCACCACAGAAGTGACACATTCTTTAAAAGCCTATCTTTTCTCCCACTGAATTGAATTTTTAACATCTTTCCCTTTAGTGTCTAAAGACCCTAGGGCCCAATTCTTTTAACTTTTTCTATAGCCAAAAGGGAAGGTCCAAAAACACATTTTAAAGTAATGAGCCTATATTTCCCAAAATACAAACCAGTTTGTGGACACAAAGAACTTAATGAAGTTCTTGCCATAAATCATATTTTTTATAGTGTTTTGCACTTTAAAGTACTTCTCTCTACATTTCTTTCTAAGTGTAAATATTATACAAACTTTAAAAGATACCTACAAACAACTCTGATTACTAAATATATTTGTTATTTCTAATTTAAATTACAGCCATCAGCTACCAAGTGTGCCAAATACTCAACGCAATCAAAAAAAAACTTCTTTTTACATGTGGTCATCTTTCCTGCCAACTTTACAAAAGGAGCCTAAAGAAAAATTCTATAAATTTCAAAATAGATGAAATTCAAGAACCTCTTTTGTTTATCTTTATTCCCTCAGGTTCTCTTCTAAATGCTTACATCAGACACAAACCCCTATTTTTCTTTAGTGGTATAAGACAAATGTTGCCTGCATGGGTATTTGAGGTTTTTCCTCAATCTGTTATGTTGCTATAACAAAACAAAACAAAACAAAACAAAAAAAAAGCACCAAAATATCAGAAGCTTAATATACAAAAGTCTCTTTCTTATTCTTATTTCATGGGACTGACATGGACCTTCAGAGTGTTCTGCTCAGTGGTCACTGAGAGACCCTGGCTGATGGAAAACTCACCCCGATATACAGGTCCATGTTCACCAAGACAAGAAAAAATAAATGTGCTAATTACATACTGAATCATAAAGTGTCTGCCCAGAAAGGACACCGGCTTCAATATTCATATTTCAATGGTCAATGCAAGTCACATGCCACAGCTCACTTGAAAGAAATATTTGTGAACAGCCTTAATTTAATGACTACCACAATTTTAGGCAGACCTTGAAACAAACCACTCACATTCTCTCTCTCCCCACCACCATATATATATATATATATATATATAGGGTGTATGTGTGTGATATGTATATATATTTGTATGTGTGATATTAGTTCAGGAGAAAGAAAAGTCAATCTCAAATTCAACATGAATGCAAACACTCTACTTAACTCCATTTTCTCTCTTTTAGTGAAGAGTAAAGAAGAAAATCACAAAGTCATTCTTAACCCAAGTACATTTCATAATTTCACACATTTCATACCCAAATGCATTTTATAATTTCCTTATGATGAAACAAAAGAGAGAAGATGACTTTTGGGTAAAATTACAAATCAGAAGGTTTCTATGTATCAGAGCATGAAGCAGATGAATAATCCATTGAATTTTTCATTTTGGCTCACTGAAGCCTAAATATATCCAGTACTTGAGCAGATGGACATAGCATAATTCAATAATAATGTGAATCTCTAAAGCCAAAATGTAAATTTCTTATGCTTTAAGTTTTAGATGTATACTTTATGCAGCTAAATATTCATTTCAAGAGATTATCTAGTTCTTAGTTATATAAGCTTATATAAGATTATTCTCAGTGATACTATTCTTAACATTTAAAAGACTAACATTATGATAGGGAAATCCGTACATAAAATAATAACCAAAATAATTTTATTTCCTACTGAATGTCTGCAAAGTGTTTACTAAGTGTCTACTAAGAGAATTTACTAAATCCCATGTTACCTACAAGGGATCCAAAGTTGAACAAAATGTGACTATAATCTTCAGGCCTTTGTTAGTCTGATTACCTTTCTGTGAATTTTCTCCATTGTGTATAAGAATCTTATCTTCCTTGCTTCCTGTCCTTAAAATCTTGTGAATTCGTCTATACACACAGGAAAATGTGAGGGGGAGGAGGAATTGTAAAACTCCTGACTTTTCACTAATGACTCAACATATAATAGGATTCTATGGCTTTGCCATTAGGAGTACCAGAATAATTTCCACTTACATAGTAGGTAACATATTTAATTCCTATTACATTTCTGAGTAAGCTTTGAAAGCAGCTTTCTCTATATGCCTATCAACCTCCAGTTCAGGTCCAGACTACCAAGATACTGTACATCAACTTATACACTTGTAAAGAAACCTCTTGGCTCCAAAACCACTAAAATCTCATTGGATGCCCTCAAAGTACTAATCAGTATCTTAGTATAGAAATCTGTGCTTATGCGACTCATTGGATCTGAAGCTGCCTGGAGCCTTCAGGGACCTCCTAAATCTCTGAATGTCTATAAAACTGGATCAACTGAATGTGAAGTGTCCTGGCGCTGGGAAGGTGTACTTAGGAAACACTATGGTTAGAAGAGATTTTCAACGAAGTTAACTGAAAAGAGCTGACTGAACAAGAGGTGTTTCCATGAGAAAAGAGCAAAAGGATATTTAAAAGTTGAGTGAACCATTTTCATTTTTACCTCTCCCAAGAGATGTGATATATACTTATAAAAGGTTTTCCCTCTTCCTTTTCTTCATAGTCCTTTGTCAAACACCACAAAGTTAAATCAGAAAGGTTTTAGTTACCATAATTAAAAGAAAAAGCAGTAGCTATGGCCACGCTATGCTCAGCTGAGATTTCAACTTACGTTTTTGTTTTCAGTTGAGTAAGTAGGTCACTACAAATACACATCCTAAGGATTGAAGGGAGACAAAGTCTCAGGGTTTTCTCTTGGTCCTTAGGAAATGGGAACGTGCTGCATCTAGGACTCAGTAGAATGTATTTATCTTGTGCTCACAGCATATGGTTTCACTTTCATTAAGCATTTTTAAAAATTGAAATGCTAGTATTACCTCTTGCAAACTGCAAGAAAAATGCTGCAAGATATCAAAGGAATTATTTGACCCAAATCAACCTAAAGTGTCACCTTATTCTAGTCCTTGCCATACTAACATGAAAGCTCATTATGCTCTGGTAGAAATTTATTTCTGAAAGGGCTCATATTTCACAGGCCATGTGGTGTGTATGTCATATGATATGCTGGTTACCATAGTGAAAAATGAGCTTTCCTTTAAAAAGAAGTAACTTTGCCCTTTTGCTCAATGGTATTAGCTCCATTCTGATTCCAATGTTCTTTCAGAGAAGAGCTAAGAAAATAAAAACAGCAGCAGAGAAATGAGAAGCACCACCTCAGGAAGATGCACTGTTGTATGGCTTTTGGATTTAGTGAAACTCATATTACAAAGCACATAGATGGTGTGTGTCTATACATGTTAGTTGTACTGCATGGTACTTACAAAAGAGATAATTTTGAGGTGATTAAATTATCTATGGTTAAAACTGCTATAAAATGCTGAAGAGTAAAATTATGACTCTGGGTATTTAGGGCTCCAAATGGTACTGAACCCAGGGATTCTCAATTCTATCATTCACAACACCTCCTTTGAGAAACATCACTTTGTGTGGCCTCATTTACTATATTGAAATGAAACTCATGGATAATTTAACTTACCTACACATTGTCTTTTCTTTTAATCATTATAAAAATCCAACGGTAATTAAAAAAAGAGATAAAAGGAAAGTAATTTGTTATAAAGTAATCTGTATTTCCGTAATGTAAATTCTCAGGTCGGACAACTGGAATTGAAATAGCTGCACGCCTGCTCTTAGCTGTATAATCTGCCATGATGAAAGCATGATCTGCAAATGTGTGGTATTAGTGATTCAAATACCATGAGCAGTGTCGCTACTGATGATGTCATCTGAAGAAATGTAAAATCCAGAGCAAAAAAAGGACACTCATCACACTCATCTTTAGATTTACACTTCAATTATGGTCCAGAAAAAGCCAATGTTTAATTAAAGCTGGGTTTATAAACATGTCAACAGAGTTAGGTTCTAGGTTCAGATAATTAGCCAGGCTTTCCAGCTCTATTAGTTCTTCCTTATGCAGGATGGCTGTGTGCAAGGCAGAGGGTTGAGAATCCCAGCCCCTACCTACTAAGTGCCAAGAGGGCCACAATCCCTGAGAGAACCTCCCCCTACACACACATTGTTTCCTGAGGAAGAGGTGTCACCCCTATTAAAAACCACTCTAACTTACATATTCATCTAAAAGGAAGGTGTATGTTGAAAGCTGAATACACATTTTTTATGTTTCTTCATAGCACAAACTGTGACTCAAAGCAGACAATACACACAGAGCCCAAAATAAACACATTCTAAGTGAATCAAACTTACTGATTTATTTGCCATCATCCATTCATACATTCAGTTTGGATTGTGGAAGCAGCAATATACATTCATACATTCACAGGTCACCTACTATTTCTGTAGCCTCTGAGTAATAAACTGGGGGTGCTGGCCCTGGTTGACCATCAGGTTAGGTACCCCTTCTTTCTAGGGTTGGGGGGTCCTCTCCTTGTTGGCATGTTTCCTTCATATCTTCACACTGCCCCCTGAGTAGAGAAGTCAGTCCAGAGAAACTGGAATCAGACTGTGGGCTCAGACCCCAGCTTAGCCACTTAACCACCTATGTGACTTGGGGCAGGTTTCCACCTGTAAAATGGGGTGAAAAAACTGATCTCTTAGGCTTGTTGTGAAGACTGAGTTAATCCACCAAAGTGCTTAAAACAATGCCTAGAGTAGAATAAGTGCTGATGAAGTGTCTGCTGTTCCCATCGGTTCCATGGTCCAAGTTAGTACATGAATGATATTCAAGAGTCTCTTTTAAAGTGAAGAATCCCAGCACACCTCAGAAAGCTTAGACTGGAATAAAGCTTTGAAATGTAAAATCATAAACTCTAAGGTGTGTCATTAGGAACATTTATGAGAAAGGTAGAACTTCCAAGTTTGATAGTTGTGACTGTGTTTCATAGCACTGGTTCTGTTCTAATCCCGCAACCAGAAAAATGGCTTTTAAATCCCTCAGAAACAGTGCACATGGAGCATAACATTGAGCTTTTTCTTGAATATGGATGGCTATCCATTATCTTTTGGGTTTTAAATGAATCATTTTAATAAAGTTAACTCTGGCTGTGGCTTGTATATATATACCCTTATTGAAAAGTAATATTTGGTCCTATTTTCCTAATGTAACCAAGGTGTGGTTACAATTTTAATAAGGAAAAAATGATTTAAAAATAAAGTTTCAACCTGTTTTGGAGTTTACATTTTCAATATTTATATTAAATCCTACATTAGTGTTTTTGCATAGCAAATTCATTCCTTCATTCTTTCACTGAGCCACCACTTACAGAGAACCCACTAAGTTCTTGCCACTGTTGTTAATAGCTGGAAATAATGAACTAAAAGATACAATCCCTGTCTTCAAGGAGCTCTCAGTCTCGAGGCAGACAGGCTGATAGACACTGATTGGCACTTGGTGTGGAAAACGATGTAAATCTAGCAAGCACAGGGCTGAATTTGTGCTGGTAGAGATGAACTGTTTTCAAGGTTATAAAGTCAACATTTTTCATTTCTTCACTCTCCAGTCTGTACATAACAGTAAACTCCAGGAAAAGAAAAAAACAACAACAACCAAAGAACCATTTCTTTCTTGACAGCAATGCACAGTGTTCGTACTTAGTCAAATAGGAAGTTTAAGATTTTATCTTTGCTTTCCATAGGCCACATTTCCATAAAGAACCCAGGGATGCTAACTCCAGGATTGAGAGTACTCAGCAGCCAGCCTTTGAGAGGGGACAATATATGTTACCTATTCTGTAGAGTATTTCCTGATGGCTAGAAAGTTAAATAAATGACTGCTGGAGTGACCCCTGGCCTAGGAGTTGAGGGGCTTCTGATAAACGTGATGTGGCTGGATTGTTGACTGCAGTTTGCTTTCTTCATTCAAGGATTATGTATACAGTCTTGACAGCATGGATGATGGAGTCACTCAAACCAGGATCTGAAGTTTGGAAATGCCCCTCATTTTGTTCCCTAACCTCTCTGAGCTTTGGTTTTTCACGCTCCACAGTAAGAATAAGAGCACCCAACTCATAAGATTATCACGCATGAAACAAGAGCACATAAAACTTGTTAACGGGAGACAATTAACACTTGTCACTTGCCCAGACATCTCATGTTTCTTCAGTACCATGTCATCATGCACCTCAATGTGCTCAGTTCCTTTCTATGAAGATTTTTTTTTCAACCAAGTGCAGATATTACAAAACACTTAACACATTTGTTTAAAAAATTACATCATTTGATCAGTTTTAGTATCTTTTTGGTGGACTAGTTAAATTACCTTATAGCTTATATATAAAAAGAGAAATCCTAATATAAGTACTACCTGGAACTCCTCAAAAATAAACAAGTGGCTATAAATGGAATCTTGTCACTCCTCAGAGATGGTCTTTCAAAGTATGCTAGAACCACAATAATGGATTCTGCATTGGTATCCAGTCCCATGTATTTCTAGGCAGTTAATTTTCTGGTTCTGCTGTAAGAAGGTAGAGGACAGAAATGTAGTTCATTCTGCCAAGCCTATGGCATCTGGTAGGGTGGACATTTCTTCTTCTCCACATGGAGAAACATCAGTATGTTACTTTTCAGGGATGCTGGTGGGCTAAAAAGAGTCTACTTAGAGTGAAAGAGAACATAAGAAATAGCAATTAATCTTTGGAAGAGATCTGACTAGTAAGAAATGCCACACCTGTTAAAATATTTCAAACTACTGTGCATTTCAATCCATTGGTTTCTGTCATTTTGAAAATACAGATTTTAAAAATTTCAAATAACAAACTAAAACAAATGTCAACTGTTATTATTTGGCTGAAATAAGGTATTTTCCAAACCTGCTCAGAAAAAAACAGTAGATGTCTCTTATAAGAAATCATATTCTATCATAATTGTTTATACACAAAATGTTAGTTTTTCCTTGTTTCAATCGATATAATGTGTTTTTAAAGAAAACACTCAAAAACTGCATTTACTGGTCATATGCTTAATGCCTTGCCCCACAAGACAACACTGACTGTGTATCAGAAAGAGAGGGAAATATGAATCAGGAGTGTCAGCCCTCACAGTTTTTGATCCGACTGATGACAGGAATGCATAGTCATGAAAAACTCAGTTAAGAAGAAACAGATAACTAAATGCATGACGATTTCCTAAAAGAAAACTATATGGATTTAAATATTATGAATAACTCCTAGGAAATTGCTTGCAACTGTTCTCTTTGTTGCTAGAGATTTGGATGCAAAGCCTGGTGGGCTCTTTTGCCCACACTCTGCCACTTGGTGAGAGACAGAAACTAATAATCACAATAACAACAAATCCCCTATTTAGTGCTTATTATTTGTCAGGTATTCCGCAAAGGCACATGACATGTATTTAGCCAGTCAGTACTCAGCAAGACCCTGTGAGCCAGGACTGCAACCACCCCATGGCCCACATGAGGAGCTGATGGTACAAGATGATCACTTGCATGAAGGCCCAGTGTGTCCTTGGTCCCAGAGCCATGATTTGCAAGGATGAGGCTCCAGAGGCCCCTCTTCACCACCTCGTTTCTTTTAATAAATCAGAGAAGGGGAGCCAAGAGAGACTGTGTAGAAGAAGTGGCATAGGCTTTTGTACTTTCCACAGCTCCAAATCAGGGCTCCTGATGGTAGTTTTTGTCAATACCAAGCAACCACAAAGGAAACATCAAAGTAGGTGCCATGATTTTAAACACTCTAAATCTGTAAGACCATGTCTTTTTCAAATAGTATAATCAGCAATATTTCCCTTGCTCAGTGGATCAAGATTACATAGATATTTGTTGTGGCTTTCCTGAGAGACAGTCCACGTTCCTGTACAGGGAATGGGGAATGGCTTATGATACTGGCAGCAGTTGGGGCTTTGGAAGATAGTCTCAATCTGGTCTAAATTTTAAAACATGTTTCACTTCCTGTATATCATTACTGTCATTTATAATTAATTAATTATTAAGAATATACATATTTATGTACATAAATACAAATACATATTGCATTTGCTTATAATAAAGGTAAGAGAAAAAAATGCATCATTCACTTGAATAGAATTAGCTCTGGGGAGCTGAAGTGCAAGAAAGCCACTAGGAGTGTCAGCTCTGAGCCTCACTTCAAGCACCAGAGTCAAGTAAATCCTATGGCATCCCCTTGTCTTTGGAGTTCATAGAGCTCTTCATGTTTATCTGCATCTGGATTTCCCTTTTTTTACGACCTTTATTTGTCTATCTTCTCTGATTGACGTTTTAAAGAAGATCATCCTCTTTAGGTACCCTTAAAAAAGGTATCTGGATTTGTCTGTGCCTGGTTTTATTTTTTTATGAAAAAATGCTTTTCAGACAGTACCAAACCAGTTAATTGTTATAAAGATTGCTGAAAACAAATCTACCACTACTAGCATTTAATACTGGTTTATACTTAGGAAAGAGGCTTGTTTTTGTTTTCTTTTCTCAGATATTCTATTAACTGTTGAAACCTAAGTTTTGACAGATAGCAATTTTTCTCCATAATTTAAAAAAATGGGTAGCTAGGACAGGGTACCATAATCCCAGTTTTAAGGTGAAAGACACAAAAGGTAAATATTCTGGGTGATATTTTGTTGAGTAAGTTAACATATTCATCATATTTAATAGCATTTAATGTGACTCAGTCTCTTCCCAGAATTATTACAATAATCTCCAACTTCATCTTTTTCCTTGCTAAAGTCAGTTTTCAACACAGAAGCTAGCATGAGTCTGATACCCTGTGAGTCAGGTCACCATCGCTCAGAACTCAGACAATGGCTCCCATTCTCTCTCAGGGAAAAGTTGAAAGCCCTGGTCAGAGGTGAGAAGGTCCTGGAATCAGGACATCATCCCTATCCACAAGCTCATCTTCTATAGTGCTACCCCAGCTGCCCTGCCTTGCAGCCTCCTTGCAGTAGACCAGGGTTTCTCAATTTCAGCACGCCTGACATTTTCGACTAGATGGTTCATGCTTCCACTGCTGCCTGGGACCCTCTCCCCAGACACCCACAGGGCTCCTTTGCATCTTCAGAACTTTGCTCAAAGATGACCTTCTCAGGGAAGCCTTCCCGGGAAAGCCTATTTAAAATGGAACCACCAGCCCCAGGCACTCCCTAACCTTGTTTCTTGCTTTGTTCTCTCCCATATGATTGATCATTTTTTATGTTATATAGTTATTCATTTATTTTGTTTACCTCTCTTCTCCCTCTGAAATATAAATTCTCTAGTGGATTCCATAGTGATGGTAGATTGCATCTATTCTGTTGGACGTTGATCCCAGCATGTAGAAGAGAACCTGGTGCTCTTTAAATGTTTGTTCAATAAATGAATGCTCATCTCCTCCTTCTTTTCCCGTGAGAAAGGACCCTACTTAGTGAAGGACCAGAAGTCCTGCCTGCCAAGTCCATATTTTATGTAATTTTCTTCTTTGTATTTTTTTTTTCTGTTCACTTTAGCATAAAGTATGCTCAAAGGCTGTTGCCCTTCTCTACCAATTATAATAGGCTCTGTGTCATGGATATTTTGTAGGCAAATTGCCCCAGTTTTCTCTTTATTTTACTACCCATATTTCCTTTTTGTCTCTATCTAGCAATCGATCCATCTATCTATCATCTATCTAATCTTCCTTTCTATTTTATCTTTCCATCTAGCCTAGCTATCTATCTATAATCCACTCAGTCATTTATTATCCTGTCATGTGATATGTCTCTGTAAGAAGCATTAAATAATTTAGAGGAAATGAGACCCAATAATACATATTCCTAATCAAGATTTTTTAAATGCTAATCTGAATTTTAAAACCTGATGTTTTGATTTTGAGGTAATTTTTATTATTTACTTATTTAAAATGTACACACTGGGAAACAAACATTGTGCCAAATACCTGTGTCAGTCTCAAATTCAGAAAATATGGATCTTTGTGAAAAATTAGTTATTAAAAATGATTGATTTTTCCATGAATAATAGTGTTCTTCTAACCACTTCTGAGTTATTAAGCATTTCTGACAAACCTGAGAGTTTTTGAGGATTGTCATGGAAAATTTTATGGCTAAGACTGCATTTACTTTGAATCTAATTATTCCTGAGCCAAATAATTATTTGCAATTAAACATATTACTCTTAATGCATCATAATGATAGGGATTTAGAAGGTCAGTGATCTGTGTTCAATTTCATACCCTACTAACAGATACTTAGATAAGAAATATGATCCAATGAGCCCCACCAGAAAGCACAGTGATAGTCTGATCACTTTCCTCTCTGGAGGAAAAGGTACTGTTTGTGAACACTAATAGAGCTATTTATAGCTGCTCAATTTCCAGGCACTTATGTTGATATTGGTGATCAACACGAAGGTGACCATCAGAAGAGCTATGAATACAAATGTTATACTGTAATCAAACTTTGCAATGGTCAGTTCAATCTTTTTATTTTCACTGTTTCTATTAATAGCATCCATTTCCCCAAAACAGGCTTTTTAGGATCCAAATTTTAATCTGCATTCCAGGTTCCATTTATCTAAAGATTAACTATCACAAAAATCTGAACGAATCAACAAACATTAATTTAGTTAACTGCTTTTAAGGAGTTTGGTTCTAAAAAATGGCATGAAAATACTTTGTTGCATATACATAGATATTATTTCACAGTCTAATAAAATTACCCAAAGTGTGACAGAAGAATACCAAATATTTATGGGAAAAAAATTCTTCTTGATGACAGTCCAAATGAAGTCTTTTGAGCAATAATGGTGATAATAATAATTATTACACTAATATGTAATATATTGTAGGTGTGCTAGTGGACCAGCGATTCAGCTAACTAGCCCATTTGATTCTCACAGTAATTGTATTAGGTAAAAATTAGTATCTCTCCTATATTCCCCTGAGAATCTGAGGCTCAACAAGGTCACCAGCTTGGCTCAGTGGCACAGCCAGCCCTCCAACCCAAGTTTGCTAACCCCTGAGCCTATGCTCCTCACCACTGTGTTGCTTCACCTCCCTAGTGGCTTCCCACAAGCAACTGAAAGGTACAGGGCCAAATGTCACCCACTATGACTGTCTGTGACACATAGACTCTCAGGTGGGCACTGAAGCTGAGGCAGTACATGGCCTTTCTGCACCCTCCAACCCAATCCCCAGTTGTGACAGTTTCCCTAATGTCCCACACATGCACGGAGCAACTTAATCCCTTTCTTTTCGCCTAAGTTTATGCTTTCTCTCTCTGCTTGAAATAATTTTCTGTTCCTCCTATTTGATTCGCTCTCATTTAAAGCTTTCCCTGCTGTAATGAATTCTCATAACTAGATACCTACTCTGAAATTCTGAATGCCATATGAAATGGACATTTATTTCTGATCATTTTATATCTACCAGTTTTGTCTCCTATAATATCTTGTGATCTCTTCAAAGGTTACTTTTCCTCTGGTCAGTGCACAAATACTTAAGAGCAGAACTGAAAACATATTTCAACTTGACAATTTCCCTTTTGCAGTAGAATTGAAAGAATTAAATTATAATGCAATGTTACCAGAAACTCTTAAAAACTGAGGTATGATAAGGTCAAAGGATTTAACAAATGAAGATGATTTTACTCTTAGCACCATCTCATTAAAATTCTTAGAAAACATATAAAACAATAACCTTTAGGTTTCTTACATACAAAGTTGCTCTTCAAACAATAACTTTATGAATTGTTAAACTGAAACATGTCAAAAATACTTCTTAAGTGAGTGGGGAATGTTAAAAGGGGTTTCTTTCTGAAATAACAAATTAGAAAGTCCCACCAGTTCTGTCCAAAATACCAGACTGTTTAAACATACCTGATGACCAACTGGCATGATGACTGCAAGCAATTTTGAGATAAAAAGGAATGCTTCATTTCTGTCTTAAAAAACTCAGACTAGAAGTTTCCAGAGATATCTTTTTGAATATAAACAGAGGTCAGTTCCCCTAAGTTGATACCATTATGATTCTTTTAGCACTGGGGCTAAAAATAGATTCCTGATCTCCCTTTTTTATATTATGCTATTAAGAATTTATTTTTTCAGACTCACTTCACAGTCTAACGAAAAGGTACCATATTGGAGGTTTGTCTTCACTAAAATCTTGGATTTATCCACATTTGTGTCTTTTCCTGAGTCAAGGAATAACTCCACTTGGGCCCAAGGTCCTCCAAAGGATGTAAGCCTGAATGTAAAGTGGTCTAGCCATCCTCTAGAGGGCACAGAAGGATGGCCCACCCTGGGAGCCAGATCAAGCCTTCCTACCTCCACTGAAACACAGGCTATATTTTACCTATGACAAGAGTTCCCAGAACCTGCAGTTCAGATAAAATAAGCAGTCTTAGCGAAGCAAAGCAACTGAAAGCTTGCTTTTCAGCAGCACCTGACGCTTTTCACTGCATAAACTCTGTGGCATACAGAGCAGCCTACACGCTATTCTAGAAGGAGAATTTATACAATGTAAAAATGGAAAAACCACATCTATGGCTCTCAGCCTACTTCAAAAACACAAAGTCATTTAAAACGAGTAAGAGACCCAGCTTCCTTAGACAGCCTAAAGCAAACCTAGCATTACTCATTGGGGTATAATCACTGGGATAAGACAGTCAACTTCTATCTGTGTTGTTTAATTTTCACAGAGAAATAAAAATATTATGAAGCATTTGGTCATGCTGTTATGTCTGCCCTCCAGTGGCACTTGGTGGCAGGTACTGAGTGTTTGGTATGTGCCAGAAACTGTGCCAGGCATCAAGAATTGAAGATGAAGAGACAAGTCTGATCCCTCAAGTGCAACAACCTAGCTGGGGATATTTGCACAGCAGATGGAATCTCTAGATTAAGAGTATAGAGAAAGGCCCAGGAAAAACAGTGGAGAGAGAGTCAGTCAGACACCACAGAAGAGGGACATATGAGCTGGGGATGTAGAAGGACAGAAAGGGACAGTGGCCACAGATCCATGAAAGGGCCATGGGTGCGCAGGGGTGGTTACAGCCAGCTTACAGGACACCCTTGTGCAAATTAGAAAAAAGATGTCCTGTCCAGATGGATGGAGCCATGTGAAAGTACTGCTTACTGAGAGCATTACACAATCCGTCTAGGCCAGAGCCCTGTCTTCACGAATAGTTGAGAGTCTGCAATACTTGGAGCACTGTGTATAGGGAGTGGTAAGGCACGTGTTGGGTAGGAGGGTGTGAAGAGTCTTAAATGCAATGCTAAGGAGTTTGAGCTAGACTGCAGGAAGTGGCGACTCACTGAGGTTTATAGTTCAGAAGTGACTCAATCAGAGGCATGTGTTTGAAAGGTTATTCTACTGGATACATGGAGAATAGAGCAGAACTGGGAAGAAAGTGAAGACAGTGCAGTTCATGACAACAGCATAATCCAAATCTGAGATGATCAAAACCTGGACCACAGCCGTGGATCCAGGGATCCCAACTGAGTAGGAAAAGAATAGAATCAGTAAAGGCAAAAGGTTGCAATAGGGACAAAATAGAGCTGTAGTTGGAAATGGAAGGCTCAGTGGTTGTAATCAGAATTCAAGATTCCAAAGGGACAGAGGTTTCATTCATGTGCTGAGTTCAAGATGGGAAATACTTAGGCTGGAATTTATGACTGCTGGTTGTCCTGTGTGATAGCAAGGGGGTGTGATAATAAGATGATTTTCAGTCATAATCCACCATCTTCAATGAGTATTGGATAGTGATGACAGGAATAATATGATGGGAAAGGAATGATGAACTTGGGCAGGAAGAATAACTGTGGGAAAGCCAGGCTTCAGGTGACCTGGATACAAGCCCCAATATGCCACTTGGTGAGAGACAATAGACACAAATCTGGTATTTTTGGGTTCCAGCTTTCAAATCTGTATTACAGGATTAACGTTGTCCTCACATAGGGTCGATCTAAAGTAGCAGTAGGCAAATTATGACCCACAGGCAAAATCCAGATGCTGTCAAGTGTTATTGCAACCTAGCTACACCCATTTGTTTACATTTTGTCTATGGCTGCTTCTCCTCTACAACAGTGAAGCTGAGTAGTTGTGACAGAGACCTTATGGCCCACAAAGCTGCAATATTTACTATCTGGCCTTTACAGAACCATTTGCTCACCTCTCTTATAAAGGGTCAATATGAAAAATCCCTAAGCTCACTGTATGGCATCCAGCAGATGCTTGATAAAAATTCTTTACATCCTGTTCTTTGAAGAAGGTCATACTAATTACTGAAGGGACAAGAAAATGTGGCCTTCACTCCATGACTCTGGACTGCAGGGAACAAGGTTCATTTTTTTCCAGGTTGTGGAGGAAGCAGTATAGTTAGAAAAGAACTGGTCTCAGATAAGAACACAGAATAAGTGTTGCAAGAACACTGATGATTATTAGGAAGTTACGCTATATCTCACAGAGGACTTTGAAAACAGAAGCTAATACAGCCTTGTGAAAAGCATCTGTTACTGTATCAGGAATCAATTAACCACAGTCTCTTCCCCTAGAGTTGAATTTCTTCTCAAAACAGAAGGCTCTGGGGATAGTGACAACTATTATGAGGGAGTAGAAAGAAGAACCAGCTTAATTTGCACAGCCAGAGCTCATAGATTAAAGGAGGGAATGAGGTAGGTGAAGAATCAGATTCTTTCAAGCGGAGAGGAAAAGCACTATTTAAATACTGATTTTAAAGAGTCTAGAAAAAAAAAGTCTACCTTCCTTCAGACCAAAGAAAAATGGCTATTTATAAATTAAACATAAAATGCAGTCAGGTTTTTTTTAGGTTTATCTCTCTTCTTTCATTTGGACTTTTCACTATGTTCAATTTCACTGAAATTTAAGTAGATATCACCTCATAAAAAGATTTAGAGCCAGGTTAAAAACAAATATGAAATCTAATTGGAGCCAAAGACATTAAATGGAAAGTCAAGAGTTGTTTATGTACAGCATGGTGATGACAGTTAATAAGACTATATTGTATATTTGAAAGTCGCTACGAGAATAGGTCTTCAAAGTCTCCATCACATGAAAATATTTTGGGGTAACTGTGTATGGTGATGTGTGTTAACTAGACTTATTGTGGTGATCATTTTGCAATACATACAAATACCAAATCATTATGTTGTACGTAATGTTGTATGTAAAGTGTACCTCAATACAAAAACAATGCTCAGTCAAGTGCAACAGAAACATTCCCTGAGGTGGAGGGCTTTGGAAGTGACTAGCAGGGTGGTATGTGGAGTGGGCAGCAGGAGGTTTGCTTTTGCATTCCTCTCCTGAGGCAGTGGAGGTAAAGCAGCTGAGAGCAGGGGTGCAGGGAAGAAAAGCAGGGGAAGGTGAGTCTCCTCTGACAGAGAGAAAGTAACAGCCCAAAGAAGGAATAAAGGGATCTCTTATTTGGGTTGAGCTGCAATGAGAAAGGCATTTGGA
Source organism: Manis pentadactyla (assembly GCF_030020395.1). Taxonomy (NCBI): domain Eukaryota; kingdom Metazoa; phylum Chordata; class Mammalia; order Pholidota; family Manidae; genus Manis; species Manis pentadactyla. The sequence goes on from NC_080021.1 coordinate 64,767,934, forward strand.
TATTTTCAAAGTACCCACTGGAGGCAAAATGGTGCTCTATAGAACATTTTCTATACTACAAGTACACCATAAGGCCATCCCATCACAGCCAGGTCTGAATAACTGAAAAATAAGGTACCTGTTATAATCTTCAGATTCAGTTTTAGATACATGCATCAAAGTGTAGCAGGATAGAAAAGTTCATCAGTGCTTTGGCATATGTTAGAGAACAAAGAAAGACAGGTAAACACAGGGCCCCAAACAATTTTTCAATTGTGTGTAATATTTCTTTCTTTAGGCACATAAATGTACCTGATATACTGTTAAAATATGCCCATCAAAAACAGTTTGCTACCCTCTGAGCTAACTCATGCTTAATCTATACACAAAACTTTGAAAGAAAGTGTGTGATTAGCACTTTGTAAACACTCCATACAATTTTACAATAGTTTTAATGGCTCATGAGCTAGAGTTTGAACAATAAAGACCAGTGCCTAAAATAGATTTTTTGCTTTGAATTTTAATATCACTCATAATGCAATTACTTTACTTATGTAATACAATAATTTTTATACCTGCAGAATTCACTTAAGAAATATAATAAAATGTGCTAGCTTTTTACATAGTAAATATGTAATAGCAAATTCATGTTATATTAGATTTTAGCCCACTATTTCCTAATTTTTTTCACTGCACTTATAGTTCATTCCACCTGTAGTATAGCAAGTTAACACCTTTTAAAAAACAAGATTACCTACCAATGTTTTTCTGCCTCTAAACTAAAAACTGCACTGAAATGGGACAGGTTGCTCACCTTATAGATATTATGCAAGACCTCTTGTTAGTTTCCCAAAGTGAAAAATTCCATTGTATTAATGAAATACACCTAATTTATCACAGCACAAATCTGTTACTGTACTTCAAACAGTGGCACTGAGTTATTTTTCAATTCAATCAAATTCTGATTGAAACTACATGCTCATATACCAATATAGAAGTTAGTTTTATACTTTATACAGACAGATTAAGTCTAATACATAAACTAAAATTTGAAATTAAAAAAAACTAATTTGTGGAAATATTTGTTTGAGGATTTAATTTAGATGACACCAAATAAGACAACTACACTTCAATATATCCAAAATTCATTCTGGGCTTTATATTAATTAGAGATAAAACAACAATTGGAAGACTGGAAGTTCTTCCACTCACATGCAAATATCCTGAGGTTCACTTCAATTGTGTGACCATGCAACCCCATTTGGAACTATGCCAGGATTACTGGACTGTTCTTGATACTGCTGGGCCATAGGCTAGCGAAACTATTTAAAGTGGCATGCCACACTTTTGTATCAGGAATGACTCAACAAGGCCAAAATAAAAGCATGAAATCCAGGATGGCAATGATCTCTAACATCCTGAAACAAAATCATAGGAGACTAATAAAAATACTTATTGCTATTCTTGGATCACTAGAACATTTTCCATGGAATTCATGCCCGATCAGGTTATCACAAAAGTTTATATTCTGAAGGAGCTATCTTATTTGGATGACATAGTTGCATCTACTCCAAATTGCCAAATACAGGTTGAAGTTCACTACATTTTTTGTGCAAGTGGGTTTTACAATATAATATGCTCTATGGAACTAATAACTGGATTCAGTAAAGTTGCAGGATACAAAATTAATACACAGAAATCTGTTGTATTCCTATATACTAACAATGAACTAAATGAATTAGCAGAAAGAAAAATCAGGAAAATAATTCCACTTACAACTGCATCAAAAAGAATAAAATACCTAGGAATAAACCTAACCAAAGAGGTGAAAGACCTGTACTCTAAAAACTATAACACACTGATGAAAGAAATTAAAGAAGACACAAATAAATGGAAATTTATCCTATACTCATGGATAGAAAGAATTAATGCTGTCGAAATGGCAACCCTGCCCAAACCAATTCACAGATTCAATGCAATCTTTATCAAAATACCAACAGCATTTTTCAATTAACTAGAGCAAGTAATCCTAAAATTCATATGGAGCCACAAAAGATCCCAAATAGCCAAAGCTATCCTGGGCAGGGCATATGACACTTCCTGACTTCAAGTTATACTACAAACCTACAGTAATCAAAACAGTATGGTACTGGCACAAGAACAGACCCATAGATCAATACAACAGAACAGACAGACCAGATCTAAACCCATACACATTTGGTCAACTAATACATGATAAAAGAGCCATGAATATATAATGGGGAAAAGACACCCTCTTCAATAACTGGTGTTCACAAAACTGGACAGCTACATGAAAGAGAATGAAACTGGATTACTATCTAACTCCATACACAAGAGTAAACTTGAAATGAATCAAAGACCTGAATGTAAGACATTGAAACCATAAAACTCTTAGAGGAAATACAGGCAAAAATCTCTTGAAAATAAGCATGAGCAATTTTTTCATGGACTCATCTCCTGGGGCAAGGGAAACAAAATAAAAAATGAACAAGTAGGACTACATCAAACTAAAAAGATTCTGTATAGCAAAGGACACCATCAGCAGAACAAAAAGGCATCTACAGTATGGGATATATCATAAATTACATATCTGATAAGGAGTTAGCACCTAAAATATATAAAGAACTCATACACCTCAACACCAAAAAAAAAAAAAATAACCTGGTTAAAAAATGGGTGGAGGGCCTGAGAAGACATTTTTCCAAAGAAGAAATACAGATGGTCAACAGGCACATGAAAAGATGCTCCATGTTGCTAATCATCAGGGAAATGCAACTGAAAACCATAATGAGATATCACCACTTAAAATGGCCACTATCCAAAAGACAAAAAATAACAAATGTTGGCAAGGATGTGGAGAAACAGAAACCCTTCTACACTGTTGGTGGGAATGTAAATTGGTGCAGCCACTGTGGAAAGCAGTATGGAAGTTCCTCAAAAAACTAAAAATAGAAATCCCATTGACCCAGTAACTCCACTTCTAGGAATTTACCAGAAGAAAACAAAATTCCTGATTCAAAAGGATATATGCACCCCTATTATGGCAGCAACTTAAGTTTCCATCAAAAGATGAATGGATAAAGAAGATGTGGAACATATACACAATGGAATATTACTCAGCCATAAAAAAGAAATCCTGCCATTTGCAACAACATGAATGGACCTAGAGAGTACTATGCTAAGTGAAAGAAGCCAGGTGGAGAAAGACAAATACCATATGATTTCACTTATTTGTGAAATCCAAAAACAAAACAAAACAAAATGAACAAAATAGCATTAGACTCATAGACCCTGAGAAGTGACTAGTGGTTACCATGGGGGAGGGGCTGGGGGTGGGTGGGTGGGGAGGAAGAGGAGAATAAAGGAGCACAAAAATTCTCAATCATAATATAAGATGGTCATGGGGATGGTAGTACAACATGGAGAATATAGCCAATGATTCTGTAACACCTTTCTGTTGTCAGATAGTAACCACACTAGTGGAAGTGAGGATCTAATAATGTGTGTAACTATTGAACCACTGTGTTACATACTTGAAACCAATATAAGATTGTATATCAATGGTACTTCAATAAAAAAAAATATAATATGCTCTAATGGAGAGGTGGCAGAGTGTATGAATAACATCTCTGTCTCTCAGGCACACACAGACACACACACACACACACACACACACACACACACACAGACACACACACACACAGACCTAGTTCAGGTGCCACTCAGTGAGGGCTGTTGCTACCTAGTTTGCCCACCCTAGAAACAGAAAGTTAACTACAAACATCAGTTGGCTTCACTATTATTAGCCCTTAGTAATATCTAGAGTTCTCTCACTAAAAGCTTTATAATGACATTAAAGGGGATGATTTATGGGGAAAAAGCCATTCATTTTATGTATCAGCAAAGGAACAAACTTAAACATGGATGTACACACAGCTAAAACTAAAGAATACATAGATGCAAAGTCTGATATAGTTTTGATGTTAGCTATTAGTGCCTCCTGGAAAAGTTTTAGAGGGATGAAAGCAAACATTTTCCTCTTCCACTTTGCCATTACATGTGGCTTTGCCAGTCACTGTTTTCTCTGTCCCTAGCTGGTGCATATCTAGCCTGTTTATTCTGGATTGGTTATATCTGTGTATCAAGGCTGACATAGCAATTGCAGAAAAGTCTTGATCCCCTCAAATCCTAAATTCTGATTTTAAACTATATTCTAGGAGATATGGGAAAGGAGTAAGTTGGTTGAAGGGCTGAATGTTGCTGGTAGATACAGGACGCGCAGCTTGCCTCCAGTGTCCACATGTTGTGTGGAATGTGCTTGCTGTCACAGCCTGGGGACTTTTCTGTTCCACTGCAGGCTGTTAATGACCACCAGGCTGTTGTTGGGCAAGAATAATTTCCAGGCTGACTGCTACTTTTAAAAGAGCTTCATGAATCTCTACCATACTGTACCTCCCCCATAAAATGCAGGAACATTTAATGAGAGTTGGTATATGTGACAATGAGGGGGAAAAACCAAATTGGGTGAGGCTAAGAGTACTGAATGACCAGCTAAACTCACCCATGATAAAAGCCACTAGCTTCTACGGGGCAACTTTACATTACACAGAATTGAGATTTATGCCTCAGCACATTATAGCTTACTGAATGTTACAGAACTTTGAGGTTATTCTCAAGAAGAATAAAACCACCAATGCTAAATCAATGCCCAAAACAAAAAAATCTATGGTCACTTCATGACTGTGCACAAGTAGCTGGAGTTTTTGTCTATGCAATCATGCTTTGATCAAAAAGGAATTTTTACTTCAGCAGTTCTTTTAGAATCAACTTTATTATTTTGAAAATAGTTTCCTTCACCAGAATGGTCAATTCACATGGGTATACAGACAGAGTCTCTATGTTAAGAATGATTCTTACTTTGAGTCAATTAACAATGTTCTCTAAGGCCAGATAGCAAAAATTTTCCAAACACAAACACAAACTTTGTTGAATTTCAACTCTCTTTTAAATTGTAAGACTTTCATTTTTAAATTAAAAGTATTCAAAACATTTTGCAGAAAATGAAGCATTCCCTAGTGTTACTGTAACAATTATAAATATATTTCTTCTAGTCCCATTTTTTGCTTTGAATTATTTTACTGTTACTTTATTTGAATTATTAATGTATGTGTCTCCAGTGAGCTGACCCTTTTGTGGAAGAGTGAAGTATAGAGGAATTAAAAATAAATGGAACGTCCAAAACTTTCTGCTTTTGATAATTTAATGTATATAACATTTAACATTTAATAAATATTCAATATTTTATATATAATATTCAATGTTCAATAAAATTTGCTAATTTGATTTTCCATAACAAGCAATCTTATATTAACAGGTTCTCTGGGAAGAGATTATTTCATTTCACTCTACATGACAAATATTTCTGTAAAGTGTAAGAGCATCTAACAGAAAAGAAAAGATTAGTGCCATTCAAAATAGCATCTTCTCATGTTCAGGTCCCATGCAACTAACTGTTATATCTTTACCATATCTCAATACTAATTTCTAGTTATAAGGATAACCTGGATACTCTGTAACGTGTTACAGAAATTGTTTAACAGTAACAACATAAATAAATAAGGGTGAGGCAATGACTTACCATCTTGAGGAATCAACGAGTTGCATGACTATACTTCTTTGCAATTACTAGATAAAACTTGTGCAAAGTTCCATTAGACACATAAATGCTTAAAAGTAAGTAATATGGGAAAACCATTTGATATCAAGGCATATGTACCATGGGAATTTTCTTATAAACTCTGAACATTTGGAAAATATTTGTTTTCTTCTTTTTTAAAATGGGAGATAAAACTCAGATAAGAAGACTTAATCTAAATCATTATTCAAACCCTTCTAGAGTCTTCCAAAGCAGTGTTAATATTGTGACCATTCCTTCACAATACTTCTGCTTACCTAAAACAGTACATCATTCACTTTATAAAGCCTCTCACTTGAAATAAAGACAACAAATCTGTTAATAACCAAAGCAGTGTACATGGATTTTTCAAAACCAGGATATTTTAAAACCACCAGTGTGTGCTATTTTGTGATACCATTAAATAATGTAGAAAGAACTTAGTTTTTTTCCTTGAAAATATAATTACCTTTGAGGTTTAAAAATAGAGCTTGAAAGGAGTCTGAATGTCTTAATATTAATGGAAACCAATGATTTTTCAAAAGAGATAGAAACATTGCTTGAAAATTAAGATGGCCCCTCCTCAAATGTAATCAAGAAGCAAAGAGGAAATGAAAAGTGCATGATTCTTAGATAATTTCTTTCCTTCAAAAATATTCACATGTAAGGTAATCATATATTGCCCAAACTGGGACACCTTAGAAGAGTGGAAGGAACCACTGTTAATAATTAGCCTAGGACAAAAGGCATTAACCAGGAAATTCTCGGTAAAACCAGGATATATGGCACTATCTGTAAGAGAACATTGAATGTGAGCTTTTTAACCATTTCCTCCTCTTTCTCACCCTTTTCTCCTGGACCAAATGATGTCAAGGGGACAAAGGGTGGTGCATTTTCAGAGCAGCCTTTTGGGGTAAGCCAAGAAACACAGATCTAGAAATACGACCCCAAGAGCTAAAGAATGAACTATCTGAAACATTTGAATAAAAATCCAGTGTTTTCTATCTTATCTGTTTTATTTTTTTATGCCAAATTTCTTCCAGGCTTTCAACCAGTTGTCTGTATGGATTATATATGTTAGAAAGGGGAAAAAACATATCTCTAAGCCAAACCTCCACACAGACTGGCCAAGTTCTTTTGAGCTCTCCCTTTAAAGCTCCTCTGAGCTCTTACGCCATGTTATCAGAAGAGCATGAACAACCTAATCTATATAGCTGGGATGTAGAAAGGAAAGGTCAAGCAGGGAACACAGGAAACAACATGGAAATGGTGTGATTGGCATACTGATTAGGCCAGTGGCCATCCCAACAGGAACTGGAGTACTGCGTAGTCCACAGAGGTGCCTTGACACAAGATTTTGGTGTGTGTTCACACTGCATCAGTTCATTTGGGGACCCTTTTATGGTTTTAATGGTTACTGTTATTGTTTATCACATCAGAAAGCTAAACCGAGAGTTTAGAACAAGCAGAATTTTTCACCTGTGTGTATGTGTGTGTGTGTGTGTGTGTGTGTGTGTGTGTGTACAGGTTTCCCCTAATATCCATAAATTCGCTTTCCTGCCACTTTCATTTCTAAAGACCTACATTAATTAGTACTACCTGTTTTCACTAATGGAAAGAAATCTGAAGAGTCTTTTTACTTTCATGAAATGGTAATTGCTTCTTTACTAGATGCCATTTCACTTACGAAAGGTTTCATAGGCACCTTCTACTTTCAAATAGTCAGAGGAAGGTGTGTGTGTGTGCACCCACAACATGTAAAAATTCTGTTCTTGAACTGAAAGGAAATAATTTATGGCTTTGCTCCAATATCTTACTTTTTTTTTGATTCAAAGCATTAGAATAACTGATCTATAAATTATAAATAGAATTAGAATGTTATGCATTCTTCCCTTGAAGAGTACACAGGATTGTTTGTTTTATTTGGATTTATTTTCTTTCTACTATTTCTGTGACTTGAGAGTCACAAGTCTAACAACTCTAATTCAGTTAGAAGAGGGAGTGTGGCTTTCAAAGAGGTGTCATCAATAGGGTAAGCAAGCAGGCACCATCCCCTGGGAAACTCAGAACTTTGACCTCTGGCTTTCCAGACAGCTCAAATTCTAGGGACACACACCATGCATCTGCCACCTCCACTTCCCTCTTGATCCAAGGATGACTAAGGTCTCCCAACCCTTCCCAGGCTCCCTGAGGTGCTGTGCTGTGCCCTGCAATGAGGACGCTCATGTGGGTGTGTGGAGGTAATGAGCCGGGTGCAGCAGACACAGTCATCTCCTTTCCCCCATTCAACGCATTTTCCACAGGAGCAATGTCACTGCCAGGGGTGAAAATTGGTGCTCATGGGGAGGGATGGAAATAATCTTCGATATTAAGGTGGTTTGTAGCCCTCCAAGCTCTACCCTATCTGATAAAGTCTTATTCCTTTGTTTTTCAATTCTCCCTCTAGGGAGAATTTAAATTTAACTTAATTTTTCTCCTTAAGGGGCCATTAGTGGAAAAAATAGTTATGAAACAACTCTCCAGTCAATCATTGTCCCTTCCTTATGTGGGTGGGGTGGGGAAGTAGGGAGAGAGAAGGAGGAGGAGGAGGAAGAGGAGTAGGAGGAGAGAATGGGGAAAAAGTAAGATGAGAGAGGAGTCCTTAGGTGGGTAAGTAAGTGGTAGTTGTGGATAAAGAAAGAAACTGAGGAAAAAGCAAATGATAAACACTGCCCCCTGACTCATTCCCAGACCCTGACTAACAGGGTTGCTGGGTAACTCTCACTGGTTCAGATGAACTGAGATGTCTTTCTGCCAATTTTGCCTCATACTGTTCTTATCAAATAAAGGCTGCTTACAGTCTAGTTTCCTGACCTGACACTTGAGCTGGCCTGTTGGCCAGCATTGTATTGCACACCACGTCCACTTACACGTTCAGACTGAGGTTTGCTTCAGAAGGCTCGGCTGTTTCCTAACTGAGTTTGTCTGAAGACCAGCTGACTTCCCTCGTTCTTGACCTTCATCAGATATTCGGAATGAGGTTGCCATCTGAAGAGTCTAATTCCCTTCAGCTCTCACCTAGGCCCTGCTTCTTCCTGCCTATTATTTTACCGCATAGGCTGATAGGACCCATTTCTCTTAAACGCCTTCAAGCACTTTTTAGACTGAAGTCACTGTATGCAAAATTTACAGGTGAAATGCTATTGCAGTTTCTTAGGGAAGAGGTCAAAGAGAGAAAAATGTTTCCAGTCCAGAGGCTGACTAAATTGCCCGGTGCTGGAAGAGGTACAAGATCAAGTCTAATTCTACTTCACTGCCCAGGAAACTGGCAGGCAGTTAAGCCCACCTCTTCCCCTTGCATGTTCCTATGAAGGGCATACCAGAGTCAGCAATTCCATGTCATGGTAACCCAGAGGTTTGTGCCAGCCAGATACACCAAGAATGAAAAAAAGAGAATATCCATCATCCTGATATAAACTCACATCATATCATGTTACCAGATCATACCATACCACAGAATGCTATGAAAAAATTTTTACTAGCCCTGTCATTGTTTTGTGAAAAGTACAAGTATATTTCATGGTAGCCTGTGTATGTATAAAAATGTTAATTTGTTAAATATAGACATTTCAAATATACCACAGTTTTAAATTGTTTTGGCATTTTTTTCCATTATTAATATTTTAGAAGGTTCAATTAATAGACACCAAGAAGCATGTTCTACAAGAGACAGACTGTTATTGTCAGGGTCATGCCCAAAGACAAAGTATGACAGGTCAATGGGTTTTGCAGTAATTTTGTATATCATAACGGATGCACACAGCATGCGTTGAACAATTATTACTTAATTGACTATTCAGTATTTATTCCAAGTCAATGAATATATATTTAACCTATTGTGAAATATTTTTCACAAATGCTCACAAAGTCAAGCTTTTCCTTTTATGCTAGGGATTTGGCAAGTAATCTCCTACCTTTGATACTTTATTACAAAAATGTATAGGTAAATTATAAAATACAGAAAAATCAAAAGAGAAAAACCCAGTATTTTCAAGGAAATAAAATCCTGTTTAAGCTGAGAGAATTGTTATTTTTTTTAATTCTGGAGAGAAGGGTGTTTCTTTCTACATGTCTACTTTAATGTGTGTAGAGCACAGAGAACATTCCATATATGTTCATCTGAATTACTAAACCAAATAAGCAATAGTTGTAAAGACAAGATAAACTGATATTCTCTTCCAAATATATCTTACCTCCTAAGCAACTTAGGAAAAACATATAGGTTCTAAGCATTCCTACACAAGAGCTTCATAGCATAAGTGGTGTCCTGATGTACCCATAGTACAAATAGTGAAGGCTGGAGTAGCATCCTACTACAGCTTTTTTAACAAAGCAAATAATTTCTACTTTGTAAAAATACTATTCACACATACCTAGTATTAGCACTCCCCTCACCAAGAATTATTCCAGAGAAATAACAAATTATGTGACTTGAGAAGAGGACAGGAAAAGGTAGTGGTTTTTATAAGGCATCATACAGAGCTGTTTTTAAAAGGTTCCAAACCTCAGACAAAGGAACAATACTTTCACTAAACTACTATATAATCAAATGTAAATAATTTCCATAATATTTCACCATTCAAACAGAGAGGAAAATGTAGACATTTAAATAAATAAACACAAATCCTTTATGAAAATTTAGTAAAGAGTCTACTTAGGTTAGCAAAGATTTGCTTAGCTTGATTAATAATTTGGAAACAAATTTATTATTTATAACTACATAAAAATTTCCCAAACCAATGTTGTTAGCTACCGGCTATAGTTTGTAGGTACATATCTGTACATACATAATTTGAAGCAAGTTTAAATAATCTATCTTATGCATATACCTTTATTGGCATATTATAACAGGCCATTATCAATTTTTATGTCTTCTTAAAGATCAAGAGATGGCTTCTTCTTCCAAAATTTAGAGAGTAAATGAACTACCTTGTCTGGGAAACAGGTTATTGACCCTATTCCATCCTTACAAGAAATTCTTCAGAAAAAAAAAATGCATATATTAAAAAATTTTTTTCTATAGAGTGCTTAATTTTGGATATGTGTCAGTAATGCTGTTATTAGCAAATAAACCACATAAACCTTTCAAATTTTCTTTGACTTAACTGCTTATTTTTACATATTTGGTTAACTGCCTCTGAAACATTTGGTGGAACAATCATTTATTCCTCAATTGCCTAAAGGCTTGAAAGAGTAAATTTACCCAAAATACTCTCTTACATCCAGAATTTATGTCATTCATCTTCAATATTCATTCCATATTTTTAGTAGTAACTCAAATATGTAACTGAACACTTGACATTAGAAAGAACTATAACCATTCTCAAACAAAACCCATAAATGCAGCACATCCATTTCTTTCTTACGGGTAAAACAAAAGTAAACAAATTTTTCATAACCACAAAAACACCTAGTTGAAATCTTCCATTTGTCAGAAAATGTGCATTTCCTCATTACATACAACAGAAATACATTTTATTTCATTTAGCTCCAAGTCCTATAAGTAAAACGCCTTTAAAAGTCAACAAGATGTAAAAGTAGACATATCAACCAGAGCAAGAAGCAGTTTTCTCATTGCTGCATTCAGCTTATTATTTACATTATTTATATGTTGTAGATTTTATGTAGTATCTTAATTTCCAGTCAACAGGTACATATTGTCTTTATATTTCTGTAATTTTTACTGTTATAAAAAATGAAAGTGACAAATTCTAATTTAAAGAATTCATATGATGACAATCTTTTCTCTATGCTACATTCCATTTTCATCTAATATGCACAAAATATCAATATTATGTTTCTGCCACTGAAGTTGACTCTTTAGATATCTGCTTTGTAATTCATATTGCAATACAGAACTAAATACATGGGATGAGAACTGGTTTGAGCTAACCGTCAAAGCTCTCAATAAAATTAGATAAACAGAATCATGCAGTTGAATTAAATACTGAAATTAGTGACAAAATACTTACTCTGAGATTGAGACATATGCAGGCACAATGGAAACATGAATTTACCTTCATTTTAAGCAAACAGTTTATGAACTCTGACATATGGTGATACCTCAATTGTAGAAAAACTTATACACCAACAGACAGAAACATTGTCAGAGCAGACCTCCAAACAGGAAGCAAATGGATGCATTCCAGACATTGGCTCATTCCTTACACACTTAATAAGACAGTCCTTTCCCTCATGCATGAGGCCCCCGAGCCCTCTGAACTGTAAGGAGCTACTCTCTCCTCTCTTTCCTTGCACTTCAACAGAACGAAGCCAGGACACACTCCTGTACTTTTCATGACAGCCCCTTGCCTTTACAAGGACGGAGCCCAGGCCCCAGGTTTCTGCAGGACTCCATGTCTGCTGGATCTAGCCTAGGGCATCCTCCTCAACCTCCAAGTCACCAACACCACACTGTGCCAGGAAAACCAGAACTCTCTGAAACCCTGTCACCCTGTCACTCAGGCCTGCCGCGACCTAATAACGGTATTTATGAAAGAATAAATGCCATTTTATGACATCACACGGAAGAATAACTCTATTCGACAAAATCAGATTTTGGAAAGTATCCTTCACTGTCTGCGTAGCCTCTTTTTGTCCTATCTTACCAAAACATCTTAAATGAAGACAATCACACTCTCTGGAATGTAGGCACATGCAAGCACATGGAAGAAAGCAATGCCAAGCTTTTCATACCTTTGCAGCCACCGATGAGTTGGGTTTCTCCAGCAAGTCCCATAGCTTCTTCCTTTTCTCTGGGCAGCAGGTGTTGTCAAACTCTTCGCCCTCCCGCTCTCGCATGGTCTCTGCCTCTCGCCTCAGTTCTTCATTCATTTGCTCCTTCTTCTGATGGTATCTGGCTTGGCAGCAGGACTCTAAGTAGATCTCATCAATCCCCCAGTAATCAAGCTCTTGGCCAAAAGAGAGAGCACACATTTCCTCCATCATGTGGAGTTTCCCGGTCCGGTAAAAATTTAAAATGGAAGTGAAGGCTCCTGGGTGCCGATCAAAGAAATACTCGTTCTCGTTCAGGTTGTAGTCATCGCACACCTCCAGGAGGCTCTCGTGCGTGTTGCAGTCCCGGAGCTTCCCCAGGCGCGTCCGCGGCAGCCGGTCCAGCGTTCGCCACAGGACTTCGTGGTTGAGGCCCCCCACGTTGATCTTTACTCTCCGTGAGCACGTTTTGCTCCTAATGATGTCCACCGGCTCTGGTGGAAGAGAAAGTGTCGACCTTGAAGTCTTCCTGTTTAAGCCAGGGGGAGCCTTTTCTGCCATTTTGAACCGAACAAAGCCGCAGAGCCAGGGTCCTCAAAAGAATTCACCGCGGGGAGATCAGCTGAAGCGATATCGCTCTGAGGCAGTCATTTCCACAGACACAACTGGAAAAGAGCAACAACGACCATTTGGTTACTTGCATTTTTCCCAAAGCACTTCTTATTCTGTGGGATCGCGCTATCTTTCATGCACAGCCAGCAAGTATGATTGAATTCCTGTGTTTTTATGGAGATCCGAATCTTTGATTTTAAGATATAAGAAAGGAGGAAAAAGACAACACAATATACTACATAGAAGAATGCTGTGTATTCAATTTTATACATCTGTAGGTTGACAACACCCAAATTCATCACCAGCTTTCTGGTGGCCAAAATATCCATGTGCTGATCTGCTCTTTCCAGATGAACCACAGACACCTTCACCTGCACTGGTCACACTCCCACCTGCTTGGCCGGCCAGGACTTGTCCTTTCTTCCCCTTAGATTTATGGCTCTCCGCACCTCCATGCCCAGCAACCCAAGCTAAAACTCTCAGAAATCCTGATCCATCAATCCACATCCAAATAAACACCAGTTCTTGACAAACAGTACCTCCTAAGCGTGGCTGAGGCCCTCCAGCACCATTTCCCAGTCCCTGTTACCCTTGATCCACAATGCTGGTTCAAACCCTCAGCATCTCTTGCCTACTGATCCACAACAGCCTCTTCAACTGGATTCCGAACTCTGGTTTTCTCCACCTAAAAGCTATTCTCCACACAGCTAGGACAATGATCTGCTAAGATACAAATTTGACCTTGCTGTGCTTTAAACCCCACGAAGGCTCCTCACTGCTGGCAATATCAAGTCCAGTTGCCCAAGTACATCTGGCCTACCTCTTTCCCCTCTCCCCTCCTCTCTCCCTCGTCAGTATATTCCAGCAACCCCAGAGCCCACACGTCATTCTGTCTCAAGTTCCCGGCCTTTCTTCATGCAGAGCTTCAACCTGCCTCATTTCCTTTGACTAACTGCTCCTTGTTTTTCAGGACTCATCCCAGACTTCACCTCCTCCAGATAGCATCCGTGATCTCTGTCCTCTAGGGTCACGAAATTCTATGTGAATGTGTCTTCCTTTTCATCAAACCACTGCAATAACACTTTCCCCACAGAATGCTGGGGGCTCTTAAAGAGAAAGACTGTCTTCTCTGTTGTTATATCCTTATCACTGAGCACACTGCTTATATATTGTTAAATAATGAATCAATTCTTTAATTTTTTTTTCCCCAGAAGACAGCTTACCAAAGATCTAGTAGGGCTAATGTATATGGCCAGAAAAATGCATAAATGGAGTTATTTGGATCACTTGCCTAAAATGCATCATGTTTACATGTTATTTTTACATGTTTGTGTGTACAGAGTATGTTTGTGTGTACATGTATTCATTGCTTCACAGATCTTTTCTCCTGTAGATTAATTCTTTAAGATACTATTCTTGTTGTATTCCCTCTTGTTAATCTATTATTCTGATCTACACCAACAAGCATCTTCTAATTTGATCTCCCCCTAGAATATTTTTACAGAAAATCATGGAGCTTCAAGCCATTCATCCAAAACACCATGTTTAATGTAAAACACCACATTTCACACAGTGGATGGCTATACCAGAGGGAAAAGCTTTTAGATTTAAGAGGTCCTTATAATTGGAACTCTCTTTTAAGATACACATCAATTTCTGCATGTCTCAGGTTTCTCCACTTCTGTAAGTTAAATTTATTTCTCCATCTGGAAACCAAGTATCCTCTCAAATGAAAATAAGTCAAATTTATGAAAAAAAATGTAGATGGACTATGTAAGAAGTATTTCAAATATGGCCAGTAGATACATTTGAACTGGATTTTTCAACTACATTGTTATAGAAATGTTTTAAACATATACATACACATTTTCATGGCACGTGACAATAATATCTATTCTTACAAAAATAAATAATTACAATGACTGTGTTAGTAACATAAATTATCTGAGCCTCAATTTCTTAATCTATAAAATGAGGAAAATAGTGTCTATTTCACAGGCATTTTTATGAGATAGTTTATGTGAAGTGGCCCTGTGCAACTGAACAGAGTAGGAAAATTCATATTTCTTCTTTAAGTTTAGCTCCCAATCACTGAAAGAAAACTAAGATTAAAAGCTATACTAGTAAAAATAAGTAAATAAATAAATAAATAAAAGCTATACAGGTGTCTATTAAATAAGTGCTAGAACTTAAGTTTTTCTCACTTAGGCATAAATGTTGTCTTCTTAAGTGGATTATAAGCTAATAAGGTCAGGAATTGTTGGCCCCACCTTTTCTCTATCCAGCACTGAACCTACCCACTAGGCACCTATAACATGTATCTTTGATGCCATTGATGCCGGTCTCCAAATTTTGTATTCAGGTAACAAATACAAACATAAAAACAAAACTGGGGAGCCAAGATGGCAGCGTGAGTAGAGCAGCGGAAATCTCCTCCCAAAACCACATATATCTATGAAAATATAACAAAGACAACTCTTCCTAGAATAAAGACCAGAGGACACAGGACAACATCCAGACCACATCCACACCTGCGAGAACCCAGCACCTTGCGAAGGGGGTAAGATACAAGCTCCAGCCTGGCAAGACCCAAGCAACCCTCCCCCCAGCTCCCAGTGGGAGAAGAGAAGGCAGAGCGGGAGGGAGAGGGAGCCCAGGACTCCTGAACACCCAGCCTCAGCCATCCGGACCAGAGCCCAGACACAGTGCATGCGCGGGGCCCTGGATACTAGGGATACAGGGCAGCAAGAATGGTGAGCGGGTATCGGAGGCTGGCGCCGGAGAACAAAAGAAAAGGGAGCGGCCATTTTTGTTGTTGTTGTTCTTGTTGTTTAGTTTTGGTGAGCACTTTTTGGAAGTCTTAAAGGGATAGGGACCCCAATACTAGGGAAACAGGGCAGCAAGACCGGTGAGTGGGTGCCTGAGGCTGGTGCCGGAGAATAAAGAAAAACGAGCGGCCATTTTTATTTTTTTTTATTATTTTATTTTTTTAATTTCTTTAATTTTTATTTTTTTGTGGTCATTGTTTGTTTTGGCGGGTGCTTTTTGGAAGTCTTAAAGGGGCAGGGTGGGACACTTAATTTAGAGCTAGGGAATCCAGGGATCTCTGGGCACCCTAATCCCATGGGCTGTAGGGAGCACGGAGGCCCCTTATGGAGATAAATAGCCTCCTGGCTGCTCCCCCTCCAACGCGACTCCACCATTTTGGAGTAGCAGCCCGAGCCAGGCCACACCCACAGCAACAGCGGAGATTAACTCCATAGCAGCCCAGCAGGAAGCAGAAGCCCTGTCTGCATGCAGCTGCCCAGCACAAGCCACTAGAGGTCGCTGTTCTCCCAGGAGAGGAGGGCCACAAACCAACAAGAAGGGAAGTTCTTCCGGCCGTCACTCGTCCCAGCTCTGCAAACTATTCCTATCACCATGAAAAGACAAAATTACAGGGAAACCAAGATCACAGAGACACCAGAGAAGGAGACAGAACTAACCAGTCTTCCTGACAAAGAATTCAAAATAAAAATCATAAACATGCTGACAGAGATGCAGAGAAATACGCAAGAGAAATGGGATGAAGTCCGGAGGGAGATCACAGACGCCAGAAAGGAGATCACAGAAATGAAACAAACTCTGGAAGGATTTATAAGCAGAATGGATAAGATGCAACAGGCCATTGATGCAACTGAAACCAGAGAACAGGAACGCATAGAAGCTGACATAGAGAGAGATAAAAGGCTCTCCAGGAATGAAACAATATTAAGAGAACTGTGTGACCAATCCAAAAGGAACAATATCCACATTATAGGGATACCAGAAGAAGAAGAGAGAGGAAAAGGGATGGAAAGTATCTTGGAAGAAATAATTGCTGAAAACTTCCCCAAACTGGGGGAGGAAATAATCGAACAGATCATGGAAATACACAGAACCCCCAACAGAAAGGATCCAAGGAGGACAACACCAAGACACATAATAATTAAAATGGCAAAGATCAAGGACAAGGAAAGAGTGTTAAAGGCAGCTAGAGAGAAAAAGGTCACCTATAAAGGGAAACCCATCAGGCTAACGTCAGATTTCTCGACAGAAACCCTACAGGCCAGAAGAGAATGGCATGATATATTTAATGCAATGAAACAGAAGGGCCTTGAACCAAGGATACTGTATCCAGCACGACTATCATTTAAATATGATGGCGGGATTAAACAATTCCCAGACAAGCAAAAGCTGAGGGAATTTGCTTTCCACAAACCACCTCTACCGGACATTTTACAGGGACTGCTCTAGATGGGAGCACTCTTGAAAGAGCACAGAACAAAACACCCAACATATGAAGAATGGAGGAGGAGGAATAAGAAGGGAGAGAAGAAAAGAATCTCCAGACAGTGTATATAACAGCTCAATAAGCGAGCTAAGTTAGGCAGTAAGATACTAAAGAGGCTAACCTTGAACTTTGGTAACCACGAATTTAAAGCCTGCAGTGGCAATAAGTATGTATCTCTCAAAAGTCACACTAAATGTTAATGGACTGAATGCACCAATCAAAAGACACAGAGTAATAGAACAGAAAAAAAAGCAAGACCCATCTATATGCTGCTTACAAGAAACTCACCTCAAACCCAAAGACATGTACAGACTAAAAGTCAAGGGATGGAAAAACATATTTCAGGCAAACAACAGTGAGAAGAAAGGAGGGGTTGCAGTACTAATATCAGACAAAATAAACTTCAAAACAAAGAAAGTAACAAGAGATAAAGAAGGACACTACATAATAATAAAGCGCTCAGTCCAAAAAGAGGATATAACCATTCTAAATATATATGCACCCAACACAGGAGCACCAGCATATGTGAAACAAATACTAACAGAACTAAAGGGGGAAATAGACTGCAATACATTCATTCTAGGAGACTTCAAAACACCACTCACCCCAAAGGATAGATCCACCAGGCAGAAAATAAGTAAGAACACGGAAGTACTGAACAACGCAGTAGAGCAGATGGACCTAATAGACATCTATAGAACTCTACATCCAAAAGCAACAGGATATACATTCTTCTCAAATGCACATGGAACATTCTCCAGAATAGACCACATACTAGCCCACAAAAAGAGCCTCAGCAAAATCCAAAATATTGAAATTCTACCAACCAATTTTTCAGACCACAAAGGTATAAAACTAGAAATAAATTCCACAAAGAAAACAAAAAGGCTCACAAACACATGGAGGCTTAACAACATGCTCCTAAATAATCAATGGATCAACGAACAAATTAAAATAGAGATCAAGGAATACATAGTAACAAATGACAGCAATAACACAAAGCCCCAACTTCTGTGGGACGCAGTGAAAGCAGTCTTAAGAGGAAAGTATATAGCGATCCAGGCACACTTGAAGAAGCAAGAACAATCCCAAATGAATAGTCTAACATCACAATTATCGAAATTGGAAAAAGAAGACCAAACGAGGCCTAAAGTCAGCAGAAGGAGGGACATAATAAAGATCAGAGAAGAAATAAACAAAATTGAGAAGAATAAAACAACAGCAAAAATCAATGAAACCAAGAGCTGGTTCTTTGAGAAAATAAACAAAATAGATAAGCCTCTAGCCAAACTTATTAAGAGAAAAAGAGAATCAACACAAATCAACAGAATCAGAAATGAGAATGGAAAAATCAGGATAGACTCCACAGAAATACAAAGAATTATTAAAGACTACTATGAAAACCTATATGCCAACAAGCTGGAAAACCTAGAAGAAGTGGACAACTTCCTAGAAAAATACAACCTTCCAAGACTGACCAAGGAAGAAACACAAAAGTTAAACCAATTATGAGCAAAGAAATTGAAACGGTAATCAAAAAATTACCCAAGAACAATACACCCGGGCTGGACGGATTTACCTCGGAATTTTATCAGACACACAGAGAAGACATAATACCCATTCTCCTTAAAGAGTTCCAAAAAATAGAAGAGGAGGGAATACTCCCAAACTCATTCTATGAAGCCAACATCACCCTAATACCAAAACCAGGCAAAGACCCCACCAAAAAAGAAAATTATAGACCAATATCCCTGATGAATGTAGATGCAGAAATACTTAATGAAATATTAGCAAACCAAATTCAAAAGTATATCAAAAGGATCATACACCATGACCAAGTGGGATTCATCCTAGGGATGCAAGGATGGTACAACATTCGAAAGTCCATCAACATCATCCACCACATCAACAAAAAGAAAGACAAAAACCACATGATCATCTCCATAGATGCTGAAAAAGCATTTGACAAAGTTCAACATCCATTCATGATAAAAACTCTCAGCAAAATGGGAATAGAGGGCAAGTACCTCAACATAATAAACGCCATCTATGATAAACCCACAGCCAACATTATATTGAACAGCGAGAAGCTGAAAGCATTTCCTCTGAGATCGGGAACTAGACAGGGATGCCCACTCTCTCCACTGTTATTTAACATAGTACTGGAGGTCCTAGCCACGGCAATCAGACAAAACAAAGAAATACAAGGAATCCAGATTGGTAAAGAAGAAGTTAAACTGTCACTATTTGCAGATGACATGATACTGTACATAAAAAACCCTAAAGACTCCACCCCAAAACTACTAGAACTGATATCGGAATACAGCAAAGTTGCAGGATACAAAATCAACACACAGAAATCTGTGGCTTTCCTATACACTAACAATGAACCAATAGAAAGAGAAATCAGGAAAACAATTCCATTCACAATTGCATCAAAAGAATAAAATACCTAGGAATAAATCTAACCAAAGAAGTGAATGACCTATACTCTGAAAACTACAAGTCACTCCTAAGAGAAATTAAAGGGGACACTAACGAATGAAAACTCATCCCATGCTCGTGGCTAGAAAGAATTAATATTGTCAAAATGGCCATCCTGTCCAAAGCAATATACAGTTTTGATGCAATCCCTATCAAATTACCAGCAACATTCTTCAATGAACTGGAAGAAATGATTCAAAAATTCATATGGAAACACCAAAGACCCCGAATAGCCAAGGCAATCCTGAGAAAGAAGAATAAAGTAGGGGGGATCTCACTCCCCAATTTCAAGCTCTACTATAAAGCCATAGTAATCAGGACAATTTGGTACTGGCACAAGAACAGAGCCACAGACCAATGGAACAGACTAGAGAATCCAGACATTAACCCAAACATATATGGTGAATTAATATTTGATAAAGGAGCCACGGACATACAATGGTGAAATGACAGTCTCTTCAACAGATGGTGCTGGCAAAACTGGACAGCTACATGTAGGAGAATGAAACTGGACCATTGTCTAACCCCATATACAAGAATAAATTCAAAATGGATCAAAGACCAGAATGTAAGCCATGAAACCATTAAACTCATGGAAAAAAACATAGGCAAAAACCTCTTAGACATAAACATGAGTGACCTCTTCTTGAACATATCTCCCTGGGCAAGGAAAACAACAGCAAAAATGAACAAGTGGGACTATATTAAGCTGAGAAGCTTCTGTACAGCAAAAGACACCATCAATAGAACAAAAAGGAACCCTACAGTATGGGAGAATATATTTGTAAATGACAGATCCAATAAAGGCTTGATGTCCAAAATATATAAAGAGCTCACACGCCTCAACAAACAAAAATCAAATAATCCAATTAAAAAATGGGCAGAGGAACTGAACAGACAGTTCTCCAAAAAAGAAATATGGATGGCCAACAGACACATGAAAAGATGCTCCACATCACTAATTATCAGAGAAATGCAAATTAAAACTACAATGAGGTATCACCTCACACCAGTAAGGATGGCTGCCATCCAAAAGACAAACAACAAATGTTGGCGAGGCTGTGGAGAAAGGGGAACCCTCCTACACTGCTGGTGGGAATGTAAACCTGTTCAACCATTGTGGAAAGCAGTATAGAGGTTCATCAAAATGCTCAAAACAGACTTACCATTTGACCCAGGAATTCCACTCCTAGGAATTTACCCTAAGAATGCAGCAATCAAGTTTGAGAAAGACAGATGCACCGCTATGTTTATCGCAGCACTATTTACAATAGCCAAGAATTGGAAGCAACCTAAATGTCCATCGGTAGATGAATGGATAAAGAAGATGTGGTACATATACACAATGGAATACTACTCAGCCATAAGAAGAGGGCAAATCCTACCATTTGCAGCAACATGGATGGAGCTGGAGGGTATTATGCTCAGTGAAATAAGCCAAGTGGAGAAAGAGAAGTACCAAATGATTTCACTCATCTGTGGAGTATAAGAACAAAGGAAAAACTGAAGGAACAAAACAGCAGCAGAATTACAGAACCCAAGAATGGACTAACAGGTACCAAAGGGAAAGAGACTGGGGAGGATGGGTGGGTAGGGAGGGATAAGCGGGGGGGGGAGGAAGAAGGGGGTTATTAAGATCAGCATGCATGGGGGGGTGGGAGAAAGGGGAGGGCTGTACAACACAGAGAAGACAAGTAGTGATTCTACAACATTTAGCTATGCTGATGGACAGTGACTGTAAAGGGGTTTATAGGGGGACCTGGTAAAGGGGAGAGCCTAGTAAACATTATATTCTTCATGTAAGTGTAGATTAAAGATACCAAAAAAACAAAAAAACAAGAAACAAAAAAAGAAAGAAAGAAAAGGGGGATTACTCCATGATAGGATAAAACTAACTGTAAATCAACGATTAATGCATGCTTTAAATATCCTTAATTTTGATCACTTAAAGTGTGTCAGATGATCAGCTATGGAGGTACACTTTTCTGATAATATTCCTTTCTCTTAAAAAAAAAAAAAAAGCAGTTCCTGTGTGGTGACCTCCAATGAGTTCTACACAATGGTATAAAGGGCAGATCAAAGTGTGGGCAAAGGGTCTGTTTGTGTTTATACAGAGGATCAAAGCCTAATTTGGCTACCCAGAAAATGAACTAAGATATGATATGAAGAAGAACTTACAACATCAGCACTCTCTGGAAGAGTCATACCAGAAGATGATCATCAAAAAACTTCATCAAAGATCCAGGCAATGCTGCAGTTGTAGCTGCATTCATCCCACCAGTTCCTGGACTTGCCATTGGAATGAAGAAGGAGATATCTAAGCTGGCCTGTGCATACAGTAAAACAACAAATTTGACTGGATCTACACTGTTGGAACTCAACCAAGAATTAGGAGAAGTGCAAGTTGTAGCGCTCCAAAATCTTATAACTACAGACTATCTACTGTTAAAAGAACATATGGGATGTGAACAGTTCCCAGAAATGGGCTGTTTTAATTTGTCTGATTTCTGTCAGACTATTCAGGTACAGTTGGACAATATCCATCATATCACAGACAAATTTTCACAAATGCCTAGGGTGCCTAACTGGTTTTCTTGGCTTCACTGGAGATGGCTGGTAATTATAGATCTGCTTTGGTTATGTAACTGTATTCCTATTATGTTAATGTGTGTGTGCAATTTAATTAGTAGTTTAAAACCTATACATGCTTAAGTTACTCTACAAGAAGTTATGTCAAAGAAATAATCAATCTTCCCATGTTTTCTTCCGTCTGCTACTTCTATAGCTTTTCTTCTTCCTTCCTAATTACAACCCTTAAATACAATTCGTGCCTCATATGAAATTTACCGAGTATCATAATTCCTCCAAGTGGTAAAGATACCTCAAGACAAATGCTGGGTGTAGAAGCCACAGGGCATAAATCTGCAAAGAAGTAAAAAGCTAACCTTTTCAAACAATATGGCTACTCTCTCACTTACCAACTTTACATTTCCCTGTATGGCCCCGGAAGATGACTGGTTAGCCAGAGATGGGTAAGATTCCTCAAGGGAGGAACAACCTAAGACAGGCACAGTCACAGGGTGCCATCAGGTGAGAAATTGGGGATCAACAGAGGTGAGGCTTAGAACCTCATTCCCCCTGTTTTGAGAGAAATCTTCTGCATCCGTGGATGTTTTATTGCCCTTGTCTAGCTTGGATTAACACATAGTCTACAGGCACACACCTGATCATCTACATTTGCTCTCTTACAACACTAAACTAAGTTTTCTACCTTTATCTTGCATCTACCTACCACTTCAGCATTTTATTAAAAATAATAATAATAATAATAATAAAGGGAGAAATGTGGGATCCACATATAAATCAAGTATAAAAATCACACGAATATTCATATTTGACCTGATTGTCTATAGTTCATAATGCGTGATCAAAACTGAAAGTTTCTGTGATGACTGCCCTTGTACTGTTCACCATGTAAGAACTTATTCGCTATGTAAGAATTTGTTCACCATGTAAGAACTTGTTCGTTATGCTTCAGAAGATTGGAGACTGACGAGAATTAGGCTTGGGGTGGATTAATGATTGTGCATTGATCATTGACTCCCTATACAGAATTCTATTGTTGTTAGCAACCATTTGATCAATAAATATGAGAGATGCCCTCTCAAAACAAAACAAAACAAACAAACAAACAAAACTGAGCAGCACTATAAGGATCAGGCAAAATAGCTGAAAATATTAGAGATGGGGCAATTTCAGTAGTGAATCTGAATGTCTGTACTCCATTCAACGCTTTGGTTTTAAGTGCCATCTCGCAGTCCATATAGATTATGCAAAGAGGCCACATGAATAAGCAGGAAGGCTAATACATTTTTAATATAGTTACAAATAAACATAAAATGAATTTACTTCTTGGAATATCATCTCTTATACTAATGTGAAGAAGATAAATGGTTTTTGAACTGACTGTAGTACCAGTCAAGAGGTTTCCCAGAGTGACAGCAAACCGCAGTATAATACAAACATGTTTGTGGTCAAAGGCTTAGTGTGACTTTGCTTACATAGTCATCACTAAAAGCATAAATGTTATGTCACACTCACCAGTAGGTCACCATTTGTCTTAAATAATTTCACACTGATGAATTAGAATAACTTTTCCTTTTGTAGAGTGTCTCAAGTGAAGAGAGCTCATAAGAATTATATTTCAAAATATCTTCCTAACTGATCAAGAACTTTCTATTTTAAGAAATCAAGTGTTTGTAACAAATCCCACAATAAAAGACAGGTTGAAATTCAGTATCTTTCTTCAAAGCAGGGATAGAGGACCAGGATGAGAGATTGTGGCCTGTGGATTTGATTTTCTTAACACTAAGATCTGATCTGTTCTGATTATTGTTACTGTGGTTAAATTTCTTTTTATTCTCTTGGCAGAATGTTCTGCTTGTTACTTGATAAAGAATGGAGGCTCAAAGGCATAAGCTCTCAAACAGTTGAAGAACTGTGAGTAGTGGTCTCAGAGTTAATCAGGCTTTCAGAATAATAGTAAAAACCAGTGGTCATGTTTGGAAGCCTGTAATTCAAGTAAAGTGCAGAGCACAGGCCATGGTCAACAGTCCTGTGACGCTGAGCCTTTCTGCCTGCCTGTTTTCTCTTCTCTCTCTTCCTCTGGGTTTTCCTCTCCCAATTTCCCATCTCTCTGTTTCCCCACACAGTGCTTATCTTTCTTCGTTCACCTCCCTCTCTTCTTATCCTGTAACTTTCTATCCTCATGGCCTCTTAGCCAACCACAAAACCAAACTATATATTTTCAAACCTGTACATACTTCATAAAGCTTTCTATACCTTTAATATGAAAACTTCCAGAGCTGAAAATACCACATCTCTCTCCAGAAGAAAAGAAATACATCTAAATTGAGTTTCTTTTTCCGGGAGGTTGTGTGACATTGCAAAAGAGGCTCTGCTCCGAGCCTCAGGACCCTGGGGGCCAGTTTGGCTGCCCTTCTGCATCCCTCTCACCTTTCTGGTTGTGCTTCAATTTCCCTACCCATTAAATAATGGCATTCCCTTGCTTATAGTTATTTGATTTCTATAACCTTTGGTTAATTTTTTCCTCCCACAATGATTCTGTGGCCTTTACCACCCTCCCCCTCCAATCATCACCATCCTTACTTTAGGGAGAAATAAACCTATCATACTACCTCAGAGTCAATGAAAACATTTTCTCATGTCTAGTTTCTTAAGAAAAGGTGGTTTTCATATTTCACTTCCAGCCTCCTTTAATTTTTAAAAAGGCTTGAAACCAACTACCTTCAGAACATCATAAAAGTTTCATTTATTTTATTTAGTGTATAGTTGATTGTCTATATTTTAACTTCTCATTTTAATCTATGTTCTTTCCTGCCATGTTAATTTTACTTCTAACAATGAATCTGTTGGTTACCTCCCAGTTAG
Organism: Manis pentadactyla; assembly: GCF_030020395.1. Classification (NCBI taxonomy): domain Eukaryota; kingdom Metazoa; phylum Chordata; class Mammalia; order Pholidota; family Manidae; genus Manis; species Manis pentadactyla. The sequence goes on from NC_080021.1 coordinate 64,793,220, forward strand.
GTATACTATATCTTGCCACTCTTGAAAGCTTGCAAAATTTATGTTTTTAATTTTAGTAATTAAAATGGATACAATGTTGTTTTCTCACATACAGCTTTGTAAGTGGAATTATGTTATCATAATAATTTTACCCCATACGAATTAATCATGTAATTCAATTTAGTATACAAATATAAAATTTAATAATTCAACATTTAAACTGTGTGGATGTTATGTAACTGCGTGCAATTTATAGACATAGTCAGCTATAAACTGAACATACATTTTTTTCTGTCGAGGGCAAAATCTCAGTGAATCTTTTCTTCTGGCAGTTGATTTATTTCACTTCATTTGGTCAATTGAAATTCAAGCTTGCAACAATCAGCCGACCAATGCAAATGTACTAAATATCCCTTCATTAGTCAGTTAGAGGAAAAAAACGACTCTTTAAACAATAAACAACAACAAACATTCTTGTTTTGCACAGCTGCGCTGCGCCTACCAAGTCTGAAATTATGCTGCCACCCGCTCAGGGCCCAACCTGACAAAACACGACTTTCTGATCATGGCATCATAATTACAGCTTGAAGCACCAGGTTTTGAGTTGGGGGGGAGACTTTTTTTTTTTTTTACTGTAGTCTCAAAAATACTACCATTATGTCATATATGGTATATAATATTGTCATATGTCATATGTCAGATTGACACTTCCTTAGTGTAACAAGGCAGGAAAAGTCCCATGTGCGGTTCTGGGAAGATGAAAAGCAAATCTTTCTAAAGATCTGAGTGATGTTTCACATTTCACTTCTGTGTTGCGTGTACACACTGAGCAGGCGTTTGCAAACAAGCCGCTCTGAGACCTTTAAGTATAAATCACTCTATGTGTAGCTCTAAAGCATTTTCTTAAATTTCATGTATAGTATTAAGGAGTAAATGCATCTATTTTTGTAACAACTATTTCTGTTTCAGATTGCCACAAAGATTATCTTCAGTAGGCTTGGGGAGAGAAAGGTACCATAAGTGTTAGTTGAAAATATAATCAAGGCTTTAGAAAAAAAATGAGTACTTGCCACAATTTTAAAAAGCCCCTCCAGAATTTACTGATGGTAAAAATCCCCTTCACATTGGGGGCCCAAGATATATTCTTTCAAATGTCCCCTTTTGCAAAAGTTTTCCCAGAGTCACAGTGGAGTGAAGAGGAGAAATAAAGCTGAAGCACGAGAAAAATTTAAAAAGGCAACTAACAGAGAAACTGTTGGCATTATGGAAAGTAATGCGAAACAAGCCTGGGCCACCCTATATTATCCTTATTTTAAAAATCAGAATTTACTTAAGTGAAAACAATAAAATTATAACAAGTTAAAAACAAATCTATTTGGGAAAGATGGATAGTATTTTAAAGTAAGCTCCTGGAAATTTTCAGCTCTCCTAAGAAATTCAATAAATCTGCTGAATTACTTTAGAACCTGGCCAGAAATATTAATGAATTTCATACTGCCAATTATTTTTTATATGTCAAATTCTAGTAATAACTGAAACATTGTCCTTGTCCTCAGAAAGATGGAAGGTGGCATTTCTCCTGCAATCAAAAGCTGCAATTATCAGTATGTTCCTTGACTTTAGCTCAACTATTTACTCCTTAGTTAAAAAAAAAAATCCAGGACTTTCATCCTTGATATAACCGATGCTTTTTTTAGATACACTTGAACAAGATCCTAAAAGCTTTGCTTTCAGTGGTCAAAGGAAGCATTGTGTTGCAGGAAGAAGGGGAAAAGACAAGTAATAAGTAGAATGTGTAATGTGAGTATCTTTCAATATCTTAGATGTCTCCCAATAACCAAATTTACAAGTAAACTAATTTATCTAGACACATAATATGATTTTTCTTCATCTGAATAAAGAACTATTTAAGGAATTAGATTCTGTGTATATGTTTGCTATCATTAGAGAGTAAAACACTAGGTTTGTCTTTAGAAAGCTGGCTTTTTATAAGACATAGCTGACAAAAAACTCTTCTCTACTCAGAAAAATATAATGCTGGTGTTATAATGCATCTTGGACATTTTATCAAGTACAAGGTATAGTCATGGCTTGAAATTTTCAGTCTGTTTCTAAACACACACACAAATAAGCCTCAAACATTTATATGAGCATTCAACCATCCAGCTAGTGTAAGATTTTTCCATTATGATGGTAAAAATGCCCTTCACATTGAGGCTCAAGACACGTTTTTTCAAATGTCCCCTTTTGTAAAAGTTTTCCCAGAGTCACAGTGGAGTGAAGAGGATAAATAAAGATGAAGCACAATGAGAAAAATAAAAAAAGGCAACTAACAGAGAAACTATTGGCATTATGGAAAGTAATGGGAAACAAGCCCGGGCCACCCCATATTATCCTAATTTAAACAATCAGAAACTTCAGTCGCTATCTGGTGTGCTATGTGGACAAGACAATCTTCAGTGATTGACTTAAGTTTTATATTCCATCTGGGTGTTTGGCATAAATTAAATGTAGCTTCTATGAAACCAAGTAAAAAATTTTCATGAAGTTTGGGCAGGATTTGAACATTTTTTCAGATTTCTTCCAAAAAATTTGCCTTTTAGATCGTGTAATGATTGGTATGGAACATTCAATAGTAACATTCTTAACAAGGAATATTTCTCAGTTGGGCTCTGTTTAATAGTAAAAATACACTTTCCAGTTACATTCTGGTCTTTATTTCCCCACAATCAAACAATCATAGACAATGTGACTTTTATTAAAAGCTCAGATGCTGAGTCTGATTTCAGATTAGCTTCTATGATGTACACATTGTACTGTGCTTTATATATACCCCCATGTTTGGACACTAGAATCACAGAATGTGGCAGCAGGGAGCTTGGATAGGACCTGATCCAATTTCCTTATTTACAGGTTTCAAAACTGAGATCCAGTGAAGTCACATGACTTGGCTGACCTCTTTCTGGTAGTTGCTGAACTTGGACTAGAACCCAGATCTGTAAAGGCCTACATAAGTCTTTTTCTACTACACCCTGCCTCATTATTCTTTGCTTTTCACGTTCTAGTCGAAGTTTTAAAAAGCTTTTATTTCTTTTTTTACCCTCATGTCAAAATATTGATTCAAACTACACTAAGTTGAGATGCTTTATTTCCTATATATCATTCATTTCTTTAAAGGGTAATAGCTACAGTCAGGCAACTTGTGTTCTTCTGAAAAGAGGTACTCTTCATAGAATCACTCTTTTACCTCTGCTTCTCTAGTTCCAGTTTTTATGACAACTACCTCCTTCTGCTCTGGACCCCCCTCACTCAGTTCTGTACACTGCAACCCAAACACCAGAAAATCGGGGCCTTCTCTTGTAGATGCTTCCATGCTTCCTACTGTCAAGATAAAGATGGCAAGGTTTGTCTTCTCCTTTTCTCTACAGTTCTTTCTTGTATCTGCTCTTTCTCTCTGTTCTAGCTTGTTCTTTCATTTCTTTCCATGTACCATTCTTCCTCTGTCACAGGACATTTGCACATCTTCTATTTTCTCCTGACTTCTTCATCAGATTCAGCTCAGGGATCACCTTAGGTAGCACCCCCTGATTTCCTTGATTATATAGTAATCCTCCTATTTTTAAGAACATGCATGAATCAGTGCCTTTAACCTGTAGCACTTATCACAATAGCAGTTTTAGATTTGTTGGAATGATTATCTGGGTTATTTGATTAATGTCCACATTCTCCATTAGACTGTAAGTTCTTTAAGGGCAGAGATCATGTTTAATTTTCTTCAGCATTGTATCCCAAGTGCCTAGCATATAGTAGACACATAATAAAGATAAGTAAATTATCAGATCTATGTTTTATTTAACATTTATTTAAAATCATTTTCTTCTTATTCCACCTACCTCATGTTACCTGTCACTCCCCAAATCCAGTATGACTTACATGTATGAAATGCTTTTTCCACATTCTCCATCTGATAAACTCTCATTATTCAAGGTCAAAAACAAATATCTTGTCTAGAGAGAACCAGTCTCTTCTGCCACGATGAACTACAAGTTTATATATTCTATATAATGTTTTCCTCGTTGCATCATTAACTATTCACTCAGAATTCTTTTTTATTCATTAATTCAGCAAATGTTTATGAGCCTTTAACTCTGCTTGAGGTGCAGTCTTTGACATCTTGGAACTTGCACCCTAGTGGAGGTAGACAGACATTCTACAAACAAACACACAAGCAGCTGACTACAACTGTGATAAAAACTACAGCAGAGAAGTTACCCTGTGAGTTTTAACTGAAAACACCTTGACTATGGGTTATTAAAAGTGATGAGCATCTCTTTTACATACTTGCAACTTTGGTATGCAAGTGTTCAAATGTTTGTGGACTACCCAAAAGAACGGATGAATGAGTGAATAATGAATTTCAAGGCACTATTATCCTTTTTGTGATGCAAATGTTCTGGTTAACATAATCTAATATCAGTGTTTTATGGTGACTTCCAATTTGTTTAGAAGTTCTGCTTCCCCTTCTTTGTCTATTTTAATAAGGCCTGGGTTCCAAATAAGAGCTAGATTTTCTGGACATAAGGAGGGAATAAGTGATAAATAAATAAGACTCTCTAATAAATTTTGCTGTCCTAAAATGGAATATGCTCCCTCAAAATACTACTGAGCCTGGTAATGTTCAAGCAGACCCCAGGCGACCACCTGTCAGGTATGCACAAGAGACATACCTGCCCTATTGAGATATTGACAAGATGGCCTCCAAAGTGTCTCCCATCACTGAAATTTTATGGTTCTATGAGATTTCTCTGTGAATACAACCCATCTACATATTCCACTGGACTGATGAAGAATAGGAAAAAGTCCATTCTCATCGTTTTCTGAAGTTTAGAATTTTACAAAAGTTATTTCTCAATTTATAATTACTCCTAGGGATTATATTTAAGCCAGAAAAGTCAACATTGTAGAATTTTCACAAATTAAAGAATAAAGAAAAAAAGGTATTGAAGTTGGTGAGTCCAAATGATTTTTAAAAGGTGAGCTCATATCCTCCAACAATTTTTCTCTAAGTAATATAAAATACTGCCATGTGAATACTGTAATAGAAGGGCAAAGTTTAATCAAAGGAATAACCCTACAGTAATAGAAATACAAGCAGAGCAGTATAAGGGCAGGGAAAATAACAAGTGAAAGGCAGAAGCCTTTCCTAATGTTTCAAATCACAATGTGTAGGTAGCCACACCTTCCAACTCAAAGCACAGGACTGCCAAAATTCACCTTATGAAACTTAGTGTAGCCACATCCATAGAAACCTTTCCTTTCCTGACTGTGCATATTCAAAATAATGTGTTCTGGGTTTTAGTGTGGAGAAAGGTTGTTTTTCTTATTTATTTTTATCTATTTTTATTGAAGGATTGTTGATATACAATCTCACACTGGCTTTAAGTATACAACACAGTCGCTCAGCAGTTACCTATATTATTAAATCCTCACTCCCAAGTAGTGCAGTTACTATCTGGAGTCAACACAGGAAGATGGAAAAAGCAGTTTCAAACAAATCAACAGAATCCTTCATTAATGGAACTAATTTAAAACATCAGCATGTGTCACAGGTAAATGTAAGCCTGATTTTTTTCTGTATATTAAGTAGAAAAGGGAAGAGGTTCACTGAACTATGGACATCTATCTCCACATCCCCTATGAATAATGTTTTCCATCCACCCTTGTCATCAGTGAGGATCATTAAACAGCACTTATTAAGCATCCATCTGTGTATGGCACTTTATAAATATTCCTCTCCTCACCCCTGCCCCCCTTCTCAATCTACCATGTGTCTCTCTTGTGTAAAATGCTAGGGAGTTACAATAATAATAAATAATTAATGGGAAGAATGTAAGCAGATGGATGAAGTGACCTACTAGCATCTATGAATCTTAGGAAGCTAAATTTACTGCTAATAATATAATTTAGCACAATTTGATAAGAAAATATCAAAGCATTTGATGAGGAAAATGAGCTCATTGTATTCCATCAACATTTTCTAAAATAAAAATGTGAAAATTAGAGACCACAGATGGACTGACTGAAGCCTTGAGTTCATGTGACTTATACCAGATGATACAGTCTTGAAATAAATAAATTGAAAAACAGTGTGGAAAAATCATAAAAATTATGGTTGTGACAGTATAATAGGGAATGCTACTTTGAACCAAGGGTGAAAATATTCAGAAATAAAGGATAGCTATTGTTTTCATTGAAAGGAGTAGTGTGGCTAAGGATGGTGAAATTATGGATTTTCCCTGTTTCAGTTCTTCTTTAATGTTGTTATATTATCTTTTCATTTTATTTTCTTCAAGGAAAGGACTAATTTTATTGGATTTAGACATGATGATATTTAAAACACTTTTTTTTTTTTTTACTTTTGCAAGCCTCATGTAGTCAGGATTATAATAAAACAGCATGTCAGTGTAAAATAAGCTATTACTATGGGATTCAGATTTGCAATTTGCATTTTATTTCAGCTTAAGATCAAAATATTCCTAAGTGGAAATGGTATTTCCTAGAAGGTAGGGATATTCTTGGAGTTGTATTCTGAAGGAGAGCCAAAGTTATGATCTCATTTGCTTTGTGAATCTTAATAATTATCATTTTCACATATTATATGCAGCCACTGTGCTTATCCCATTTAATTCTCATAATAAGAATTTTCATTAACTCTCAATCCACCTTGGAGTAGGTATTATTATCTTTAATTTACAGGTAAGAAACTGAGAGTAAAAAAGGTAACTTCCTTGCTAAAGATGACATAACTAGTAAGTTCTGCTTCCAGGATTCCAGTCCAACATTACCTTAATTCAAAGCTCCTATTCTTAACATCAATAGATGCTGGAGATTTTCCCTGAGTAGCAGGGTTCTGGATGCCTCAGAACAATAAGTAAACGGAAATATGGAGCCAATAGTGAGCATGATATGGAAAATGAACCTCAAATAATTCTTTTACCATTATGTCTATATTCCTTGGCCTCCAGTCCTGTGTATAAGATACATGAAATGCTATGGATAGAGATGGTAGGGTTGGCAACTACTTTTGCAGTTCTGAATTTTTAAAACTAAACATAAATTTTATATGTGATTTTCAAAAGTAATGCAATTAGTCTTATTATTTGAATTTTATAGTCAAAATTGATGCTTTAAAATTATTTTTCAAATGTTAAAAATAGAATTTTCACAGTATTTGGAAGGGCAACATTAGTGGATTTAAATGCTCTTCCCAGGGTCCATTCAGAATCAGGGCTAGAAGCCACATCTCTTGTTCCTGTACATACATTCCCTCCGGCAGACCTTGCTACCTCAGGTCACCAAAAATAAATATAAAATTGGATGGATGAAAGAGAAAAAAATGTGAAGCAGGATTATCTATTTCATACCCAGTTAAACATATGAATGCTGATGAGTTGAACATAATTATTAGTGATCCCTGACTACAACAGAAATCTGTAATTTCTATTATTCCAATAATGGCCAGAATGGAAAAAGATCATAAACCATAACATTCTGATTTAAATCTGTTATTCCTTTCTAATTCCCTCCCTTCCTTACGAAACAATGGTTCACTTAGCTATTATTATGTATTGAGTTAAAGGGATAGAAAATTGTTAACGTAGCCCTTGCTCTCAAGGAACCCACAGGATTACAGTAAAAAATATTACAGGAATTTTTGGATTTGTGTTTTTAGCATGTGTTATGATATTAAGAATTTAAATATATATTTAACTAGCACCTCATTAAAGCTTTCTACCCAGTTGAAACATATTGATATAAAGGAAGGCAGAAGTATAAAATTCCAGCAAATGATGCAGGTATCTTAACTCATGGGGCTTTGTAGAATATAATCTTCACTTATGGGAGTCTTAGCCACCTCTTGGAATTATAAAAGCTCTTTGACATCTTAAATGAATTAATCGATTAAGTGAATCATTTCATTAAGTCATTCAACAAATTTTTATTGAGTGCCTACTAAACATCAAGAACTGTGTTTCAAATGTTATAAAATGCCTGCAAGATAATGGTTCCCTACATTTTTTAAAAAAATGGTAAACACCCTTACTATAATATTCTACTTTAGCCATTTATGTATGATTATAAACTATGATTATGCTGAAAACCTAGTGTTTTGATGGGTGTGAATGCAACCAGGCCAAGTTTAAGAAGTAGGTTTTCAAAAGCTTCTTAGCTTTCTGTGTGCACTCTTTCTATAAAGCCTAATGAAAGTGCTCTTCTTAGATTTAGAAAAAAACTAGGATTCCAAATTTAAAATGACATTTATCTCAAAAGTCAATGAATATTTAATGATAGTCTGATTAATAATTGTGATTTTATGAACTGGAGACATTTAGCATTAGAGCCCCTAGACACATTTGTTCTAAGCTACACAGACTAGGGAAAAGGACTAAAGACAGACTCTGTCTTTTCCAATGTTACCTTACTGTTACATTTCAGAGTTTTGCCTTCTAAATACCACCTTCTCATTCTGGTATTACTTTACTGAAAAGCTTTTCATTTGTGAAAAGTAAGACAGAGAATTTAAGAGATCCAATCAAATGGGGACTTTTAAAGGATTAAAAGCAACTACAATGTTATCTAAGCGATAACTGTGAAAAAACTAGTTCAATACTTCACCTGAGATTCTTTACATAATAATTTTGAAATAATTATATCTGACAAATCTCCAAAATGTATCAATTGGCATATCAAGAGCTATCATCATTTCAGTTAATTTTTTTGCTAATGATCTGAACTGTTATTTGTCTGATCTTTTGTTAATGACATGAACTGATAAAACAGCTTTTGTAAAGAAGCACAAAAGAAATCAAAAGGAACTTGTTAAAGGACCCAGTGTTGTGTCTGTGCTATTTTATAGTTAGAAAGGAAACAGGAATAGAGGAAGAAGGATAGAAAGAGAAGAAGGGAGGGAACAAAAAGAGAAAAAATAATCCTGTTTGGGAAAGTGGATGTGAGAAAGCATTTAAGGTTGCATCACATAGGCACTTACAAAGATAATATTCTAGATTTGTATAATATTTTACATTTTGCACAATACACATAAAGAAGGAAATGCCTTCAATAAAGAACAGTTCCTAATAGAAACAACACACACTTCATTCAAATCTCTTCGCCAGGGCATTCCTGTGAAATACTCATCTGAGTCAAAAGAAGCTTCAGACTCCAGAGATGGTTACATATTCATTGGAGGCCAACATTCCTTGAAAATGGATATTTCTAGAATTTAAACCTACTGCTTTTAAACCTTAGGGTTTCCTAAAGTAATTCATGCTAATAATAGTCCAGCCCTACCTTGTTTCATATGGTTGCCAATAGCCACATGCAGCTATTTAGATAATAAATTTAATTTAAAACTTAATTTCTCAGTCTTTCAAGTCACACTTCAAAGTGTTCAATAGCTTGTGTGGCTAGTGGCTACTGTATTGGAGAGCACAGATGTAGAAAATTTCTGTCATCCCATCAAGTTCTATTGGAAAGCACTGGTCTAGACAACCTTGCTGTGAAATTATGAGGCTGAGTTCTGTTCTGAAATAGACATGAGAGAAAAATTCCACTGGAAGCACCAAGTTCTGTCTTGTCTGTTTCTTATTCCACCAGCTGCCTCCATTCTTACCAGTGGCAGCCCCCAGATCCCCATTTACAAACTCTGCTCCATCCTAAACTCTAGGACCATCCTGGCCCTTGTCAAGAAGAACGTTAAAGAGTGAATGAGTATAAAATAGTACAGGGCCAGTGTCTGGCAAGTCATCACGACAATCTCACACTGGTCTGACTCTGCCCCACCCGGGGCAGCCATCTCTGGTAACGATGCTCCTGGTGCTGTTTTGGGATCTAGCACCTGACATAGGTCCTGACTCCATCCATTCCTTCACTCAATGACTCAACAAATAAGCACTAAGCATCAGCTATGAGTGTGGAGTTGTGGAGTTGTGGAGGTGCTGCAGATAAAGCAATGAATAAGGACAGTCTCTCACTTGATTGAGCTTACATTCTCACATAGGAAGATGATGCTAAACAAGTAATTACCCACAATTTAAAATTAGAATTGGGGGAAGCGTTGCATAGGAACATACAGAGTGCTTAGAAAGAGGACAGTGGAGATACCCACCCTATTCTGGGTGCCTGAGAAGACCTCTTTGAGCAAGTGACTTTTGACCTGAAATCAGAAACATGAGTAAGAGTTAAGTAGGTGGAAGTGGAAAGAGGGAGCAACCCAAACAACTCCATGTGAAGGCTTTATGGCTAGTAATCCCAGGCACCTTGAAGGAACTAAGAGAAAGCCAGAAACTGTAGCAGAAAATGAGGGGCGAGTGTGCCTGACATGAGGCTGGTGGGCAGGGGGCAGACTGAGCAGAGTCTGTTTTGATTTACATTAGTGAAGCTTTGGAAATGAAGCCTTACATTAGTGAAGCTTTGGAAATGAAGAAGGAATATGGTAACCTCCAAGTTAAATAGTTAGGCCTTTTGCCTCAGAAAAATAGGAAATCATTTGAAGGTTTTAGGTAAATAAGTCATATGATCAGATTTGCCTTTTGGGGAAAAAAAAGCAAAGTGTACAATGGAATGAGAGGACAAGAAAAGAAACTAGGAGCCCAGTTAGTAAGGTTTAGTGAAGTCTAGGAAGAGGTGCTGGCAGTTTGGCGATGGCATAGGAAATGGTCCTGTCCACTGTGCATGAATTCCTGCATTGACAATGTGATCACCATGTGGCTCTCCTGACAATGGACACCTACGTCTAAACTAGACCCAACCTCTGCTGGCTACTTAAGATAGACCTCCTCCCAAACTCTGTGGTCCACAAACCATAGTGTGTGAGCCTGCGGGGCTGGATCATCCTAGCCCTGCCTGACCTGCCTGCCCTGTCTATCTAAAGCTTCAAGACTCGCTTTCCCCATTGGCCAGGACTTCCCCCGATACTCCTCAAATCTAACTTCCTGCCCACTTGGGCTGACCATTCACTCCAGAAGCCACGTGTCTGCCTCCTGGCCTTGCCTTTGCCCACCATCTTTTTTTTCCAAATAGTTCATAAAGGATGGTCAGTCGTTTGGACCCACGGCAGGCTCACTGCACTTGGCCACCAGAGAGGGATCTGGGGTTGCGATGTTTGCTTTCGGATAGACAGTAAGCTTGGTGAGGGACAAGACCAATTTTGTTTAATCCGGCACATAGAAAAATGCTTTACATATGAAAAGTGCTCAATAAATATGTGCTAAGTGAATGTCTTGAAAGAGAGGCTACAATTTTGCGGTAGCTGAACTATGAGAAGGCAGTAAGTCCTCTTAGAGAAAGAACTGTCGCTTTGTTTTGGAAAAAAACCATAATGGACTGTTTAGCTGTTTTGGCAACTCCCTTATGGACCTACACACCAAATCCACTGACACCTTGAGAAAGGATAGAGGGAAAGGACAGAAGAGAAAGGCCTAGCAAATGGCTGCTATCTGGACCCCAGAGCAATTCAGGCTAGTGAGCAAACCCCTATGGTGAGAAATGGTAACTACCTTTCTAGGAATAGTGATATTTACCACTGTCAAAATTAGTTTCTTGTCTATGGTATGATTACCATCCTTTATCCCAAAGCACTCAGCCAGAGTTTGTCATAGACAAGAGCCTATACTAGTGATCCTTTAGAGAAGTCTGGCTAGAGAGCCACAAAGAAGACAGGAGTCAGGTAAGGAGATGCATCCATAGCATGGCTTACTAGTGAGTGGATGAAATTCAAACCCTTTATTCTCCCTAATTTATTCTTGAAGAAGATGAAACCAGAAGCAATGGGCTAATTGTCCCTCTAAATTTATGCTTAACTTTTCTAAGAGAGAGATGTCACTGAGAAGCTCCTGGTAAGCCAGGAATTACATTTCACAGCACCTCCTGCATCTACTTGACTAGTTTCCATCAGTGGAATTTGAGCAGAAGAGTCACTGTTGTCATTTCTGAGCCAAGATGTTTACAAAGTGGATGTGCCTTTTTACTCTGTCTTTTCCCCCACATATACCTCTCTCTCAATCTCTCTCCATTTGATAGTTATGTAGGTAAGAAATAAAGTTTTATATTATGTTAAGCTGGTAACACTTTGGTGTTTGTTATAGCAGCTAACATCATCCTGCATATTCTGAAATTGATAACTTAAAGTGGTTTCTGCCTTTATAAAAACCTAAATGAGGCACTGGCCATCAACAAGGAAACAGATATAGAAAATCAGAAGCCTGGAACCCTGTTATACCCTGTCAAAATGGCACTAACTTAGAGGGCAGATCTATAGGTCTAGAGGAAATACAGAAATATACAGATCCATAGCTCTAGATGAAATGTTTGAGAGAGCTAGAATGCTAGTGTGTGATGGCTGATTCTCACTGCCTTCAGAAGATATTACAAGATAATGAATGAGCTTAGGAAAGAACTGGCTGGTTTCAGAAAAGAGATAAAGGCAAACAGCCAAACTCCAGAAATGTATGACTCTAACTCCAGAAGAGCACATTGCTTAAGGAATTCTAATGGTGAGGAATAACACTGAAATAGGCTTTCAATGACAGATTTCCCAGTTAGATAAAGTGGTGACTCAGCCTTGAGCAAAGATCTGATTGATTAACACGCAAGAAGCACCCAAGCCTCTTGTTTCAGATGACTTCAGAGTAACCGTTGAGACATGGGTAATTGAGTCATGAGCAAAGAAATGAAGCAAGTCCAAGAATTATGGACAGGAAAGAACTTTCAGTGTAGTTAGTAGTATAACTGGCAGAAAGCAAATAGATAAGAAACCTATTAAGATTCTGAGGGAATTGTATTGAAAATTAGGAGCCTGGCCTAAAGAAAAAAAAAAGAATAGTGACCATAAAACAACAGCTAAAACTTCCAAACTTGTACAAGCAAGAAGCGGGCTGAGAAAGTAATATAACTCCCAAAAAGGGTATACTTTCCTATCACCCATGTTGGATGTGGCCATGGGGTATGATGAACAAGGAAGAACCTCCCAGAGGGTGGCCTGGGCAACAGGGAACAAAGAACATAGGAGTTCTTCCAAGACAGCAAAACCAGAGTCTAATAAAGGTATTTCCCCTACTGCCAGAGCAGGAGATCTTTAGTAAGGTCTAGTAGGATTTCTTCCATGTTATGGGCCAACATCTGTTCTATGTCTCCCATTTTTCCCTTTTCCAAAAGGGAATTCTGAATACAATTATTCTATATCTTACTGATCCTTTTACCATGGGAGACTAATAACCCGTCCTTTAGTATAAAGGCTTCCGGACAATGAGGAGTCTTATCCAGACTAAATAGGGGGGATTTAGCATTACCATAGAACCTGTACCTTGAGATGGATGCAGTGACCAGAAGGGATTCACATAGTCTCTTGAGGTTGAGGTGGTCCTGGCCACAGAGGCAGAATATGGCAGAAATAGGTGTTTAGCAAAATTTGTGCTTCTCCTTCCTGTATACAGAAATGTTACTGGAGGGTGGGGAGTTGCCCAGCCAGGGGTTATGCATTCCAGCCCACTCCAGTACATAGATGGAGTGATGTAATTATCTCAACAACAGAATGTGAATGGAAGCAAGGTGTGTCACTTGTTAAGTGTGCGTTCTTTATGTTCATTCTCTTCCACAACTGCCTGCTAAATGAAGAACTCTCCACGTCCCTGGTGTAGATATAATCTAAATTCCCAAATCACTGAATGGAATACACATTGGACTCTCCTATAAGCAAAAATAAACTTCTGTTCTACTAACCACTGAAATATGGAGGCCTATTATAAAAGCTCAACTTACCTCAATTAATACAGTGGCCCTTGAAGAAAACAGAGGGTGGCTTACAGCCTGTCATTCTGATCCATGTTGGGAGCTGGAAGACTTGGAGACACTTGAATTACAAGTGTGTGCTATGGGGAATTTAAACCCTTCTCCCCTTCTTCACCATTCCTGTTTAAGGTAAGTCCTGAAATAGGCTTTCAGTGACAGACTTCCCAGTTAAAGTGGTGACTCAGCCTTGAGTAAAGATCTGATTGATTAACAAGTGGGAACCTTACCCCACATGTATTCCTCCACAGTCTCCTGACTGGTCTTCCAGGCATCAATCTTTCCTCCTCTTATGGACCACCTTCCTCAGGACTAGCTCAGAGACTGCCTCCCCGACAAAAGTGGGCTGTATCACTTTATTTAAAATTGCAGTTGACCATCCCACTGCCTGTCCTATAGGATAAAATCCAAATGATTTAGCATGGCATACAACACCTTAGATATTTCATCCCCAACCTTCTTCAGCCTCATCCCCGATCACTTCTACAACTACCAATGTTGAGTCCCGGTTACCAGCCAAACCCTCTTTATGATACTACTTTGCAAATACTGTTCCCTCTTCCTAAAAGTTCTCCATCTGCTTCCTTTTTAGCCTGGAAAATGCTTACTCATCTCTTAAAAATTAGTTTAGATGTCACTTCACCTGTTAAGTCTTATCTGACACTCCCACATAGAAAATGAAACTCTGACAGTTATGACCAGATCAGCCAGCCTCATATACTGTGCCTATTATTAGGATGTTTCTATTGTTTAGTTACCTACATGGTTTGATTTTGTTGCGGTTTACTTTATTTGTTATTTAGTCCCCTCTAAACTTACTTTCTTACTAAAAACTTAAGAGTTCAGCTTTTTCAAAATAGCCTCATTATGTATTAGAATTGAGTTGGCTTCCTTCAGTGAGAGACTATTGCCATATTAGGATTGCTGAATGGGATTCATATAGTTCTTTTGAGTGAGTTTTCTAAAATTGTGAAATATCTGGAAGGCAAGGCCCAGCAATGCAAGAAACCCTACAATGCATAGGGAAATCCTGTGTCCCCCATAATTTTTATACTTTAGATGCATATGTAAATGAAAAACTTGCTCACAATGACCTGTCATTAGATCCTAACCCTGTTGTACGTAAAATATTTTCATACAGGTGTTTTCTAGGAATATAGCCAACATACTCAGAATTTCAATAAGATTTGCTCACCGTTTTGGAAAGTCATGTCACTAACTACAATGCTGCTCATGTTGACTGATTCACTAGCACAGCACACCCACATCTGTTTGCAATTGCAGCTGTCACACTCAGTGAATATATTTACTTCATTCTTCTTTCAAAATGCCAAATATAGAAAGTGGCACCAATATTGAGTTGAATATTTTTTCTTAAATCCAAATGTATGCATTTTGAGTAGCAAGCATTTGACTACTTTATTAAATCTTTTAGTATGGCTATGCCTGACCATACATATCTTGGATACCTGCAATTTTATCATAAGCTGCGTTTCTCTTATTTCTTCTTTATGTTACAGAGAACTATTACTGTTAAATATTTCATGTTTGCACATGTACTATTATATGGTATATTATCTGCAAATATCATTCAGGAAAGTAAAAAGGATATTACAAAATGCTGCTTATAAAAAGGGGACATTCGGCCTGATTCCGTAGAAAATTATGACTAAATACATGTAGGAACTCGAAGCAATACATTTTTTTTTTCTTTAAGTGTTGGGATGCTTCTGTTAGGCAACTATTCAGCTGAATTGCCATCCTGTTCCGCCAATAGCATTTATGACATATTGTTATGATTTATTTGTCTACAAGTGTAGGCAGTAAGTGCATGATGTCTTATTCATATTTATGTCTCCAGCACCTGCTTAGGGCTTGGCACAGAAAAGGAGTTCCATAGATACCTTGAAGGTGAAATAACAAATGAGAATCCTGAGGAAGTATGAAGTCTTTGGCTGTCACGATAGAACTCTGAATCAATTATTCAACATTTTGCCTATACCAGTATTATAAAGCTTTCTTGATTCTGCCTAATGTCAGAGTCAGTTCTATACAAACTCTCTCAGTCTTCTCTCCTTCTGTAGATTCAGGCAGTACAGTGCTCACCTCTGTATCCCAGAGGAGCTCTGCACAGAGAAAGCAGCAGTCAGTACATATTATTTGAATCAAATTATTCCCCCAAGGAATACTGCTATACATAACAGTTGTGTTTTTAATATTAACAGTATGATATATTTCAGGTATATCACTGATTTCAAAAAAAGACAGCTGCGGACTGTTCTGAAGACCTAAATATCACTTAAAGGGTTGTTTCTATAAATGTGTTGCAAGTTACAAAAAACAAACTTTTAAAATAAATTTTTGTGCTGCAAGCCAATAGTAGGATGAGTTGTCTATACAATGTAACAGCCTATGAGACCTAATATCTGTAAGAAAAGAAAACTGCCGATCATGAGGATGTATCCAAATATTTGATTGTATGGCATCTGGAAGGCAATATTTGGGCATTGTATCTTCCAATTTAATCCAGATGGTACTTTTCACATAAACAGAAGCAATGGCTATTTAGAAAGAAATTTATACAAATATTGTATAAACTTTTCTTGATGAAAATCTCAACAATTTTTTATTTTACTTATGCTTTCATAATTTTATTATAGTTACTTAATAAAATAAATGTATTCTAGACAATATACTAGAAAGTGAACATGTCAAGTAACTATAGTCCAATTTCCCTTAATATATTTTATGGAGGAAAAGATGGGGACATGGGTAAAAGAAAATTGTATTGCAAAACTAATAATTTCAATATATGAGTATATAATTCTAAAACTAATATATTAAAAAATATGTATAATAATACTCTGTTCAAAATAATTCACACATTGTAAAAAAAAAACCCACTAAAATGAAAATAAAATAAACCATAATTAGAAATTGACCAGTGAGATTATCTGTCTCTGCCAGCCTTATTCTCTGTGGTCACCCTAAGGGCAGTACTTATTAACATTTTAGCATTCTGACAGAAGTCCACCCATCTTTTAAAAATCAGCTTCTAACTAACCTACCTTCTTAGTTCAAATTCGTGTTGAAAATTTTGGGGCTTTTTCCTACTTTAAGTCCCTACTTTAGCCTTTTCTAATTATCCCTATAATAATAACTAAATAAATAAATCTAAGAGCTGCAAAGATCTTTTCATGCTTCTCAATAGTTTAATATGGTGGAGGTTAAGTGGAGCCAGAATGCCTGAGTTCAAGCTTGACTGTACCATTTACTTCTTGTGTGACTTTAAACAAGAAAAGTCTCTGTATTTTAATTTTCCTATTTATATACTAAGGAGTATAAGTGACAGCTGCCTTATAGGGTGGTTGTGAGCATATACAATATTTAATATTTATAATACACTTAAAACATATCCTGGCTCAAGTGTTTGCTATAACAATACTAGTAATAATAAATTTATTTTGTTGTATAAATAAAATAACAATAATTACTAAGACATAAGAATTTGTAATAATGATGCTCTACTTTCACTTTAAAAGCTCATCATTTAATAAAACTTATTGTTTTCTGATAATTTCCCAATTCATGGACTGTGAATTTTCACAGTCCTCTTCATGTATTTGCCTTAGTTAATCTATTAATTGTGAAATTGTTAAATGTACTTCTGTTTGCAAAAGACCCCTGATTTTGAACTGAATTCATGATTCTTCAATTAGGTATATATGCAAGTCTTACTGTACACTGCAAAAATTATTGGGGGGCAGAAACTGTCTTCTACCTGGTTTGCATTTGTTACATTTTAATCAAGCACTCTTCCACTTATACATACTTAATGAATAATTAATTAATTAATTAATGAGTGAGTGGATACACAATATTAAATTAGACAATATAGATAGGTATAATTTTACCTATAGGAACGTGCACTTTTCCCTTAAAGATAATATGTTGGATTGGCTTACAAAGGCCAAGGAGCCCCTGGACTCACACACTTGACCTTCTGTCTGATAACCTGGGCTTGCAGTAAAGAGTTGTTAGGAATACATATTTAGGAAGCACAAGGAGGAAATAAGTAATGAATGAGAATGGATTATAGGTCTGGAATATAAAGATACTTGCAGCATACCATATAACTAAAAAATTTAAGACTGAATTCACTTTGGGAAAAACAAAGCCATAAACTCTTATCTTAAAAATAATCTGAACTTCTCCATGTAAGAACTTGTTCGTTATGCTTCAGAAGATTGGAGACTGACGAAAATTAGGCTTGGGGTGAATTAATGATTGTGCATTGAGCATTGACTCCCCTATACAGAATTTTATTGTTGTTAACAACCATTTGATCAATAAATATGAGAGATGCCCTCTCAAAAAAAAAAGGAAAAAAAAAAAATAATCTGAACTTAAAAAATATCACATATAATGGATGTATACTCTCCATTCCTCAGAAGCCCCTGTGAAAAGAACAGCCACTATTTTATGCAAAATCCACTTGATAAATACAAGCAAATATCAAATAATACTACATTTTGAAGTAAATATTATATCTTAATCTTACATATTTATCGTAAAAATGAATAGAAGAAGACAACGTATCAACTTTAAGGATGTTCCTTAGAAATTAGTCTCTAAGGGATAGCACATTACAAGTAACTAATTACTTCCTGATAATTATCAATAAAAACCCCACAATGCATTAGGTCACAATGAGATATACCTTGTAGGTTTCCTGGATTTTACCAGTGATTTGGTGTACTTTCATAATATGTATGCACATATACCAGTCTCTCCAGAATACCACTTCAAAATATCAGATATAAATTCAAGAAAAAATTTTTTTTCATTGATTAATGAAGGTTTTTCACAGTTACATAGGCAGGTATGTAGAAAACCTGGGCAGATATGCTTTCAGGTTGCCAAGAAATGTGACTGCATATACTTCTATCTCATTTTTCTAGCAGTCTCACTTTTGCTACCATATTGGAAATTAGAAGGGTAAGTTCATGTTTACAGTTGCACCATGGCACCAACAAGGGAACTTTAAAGTCAAACAGAAAGGCGTACATAAGGTAGTAACTTTCAGTAAACCTATCTGAATATTCAGTAACCATGTATGCTTAGAAAGCTGTACTGTAGGAGTCAGAGAAAAGTGAAATTGGAAATAGTTTCAACTCATACATGGACTGATTCTTTCTAGAAAAACCATAGGAGAAAAAGAAAAGAGAGACACTAGAATTGTCAAAGTGGCAGGCAATGGAGTTATTTTCTGGAGTGTGTGCTTGTGTATGAGGGACATTTGTGAACACTAACATGGAGACGGTAAGGTGAAGGTTAAAAGGAGGAAGAAAGCAAAGTGAACTGCCAAGTGATTCACTCCTTTTTCCAAGAGTCTGAGTGGTGCCAGGAAAGGAAAAAGAGTGCATTAGACAGAATTCTATTTGTGATAAACAATTGGTCTGAACCTGACAGCAAGAGGGAGGGGATTATAGTGTTTACTTTGTAGAGGTTTATTCACTCTTTTAGGTGAAAAGGATATTTTTATTCAGTGTAGAAACTAAGTTATGTATACATTGGACCCTCAATATTCTCAGAAAGCCTATGCAGCAGCCAGACAAGTAAGCACAACATTTACGCAATATATTAAAAAAAACACCACCTCTACCAGCAATTAAATGCACACATACACGCATAACGGGATAAATTACTGAACTGTTTAAGTTTTGATTAATTTAAAAACCAACAGCTCTCTAGTCTGGATGTCTATAGATCTTATTCGTGTCTTACACATTAGCTTTGCACAACTTCATATTTATTCACACACACACACATCCCTCTAAAGTGTGAAACAGACCAAGTAAAACTTTATTTTAAACATACATATTTTTTTAAAATGTTACTCTCTTTTCAAAATCTTTCCAGTAGGTTACTTTGTATTGACAAGTTAGATTTTAGTTTTTGACTGGAATTTATCTTTCTCTTGTCCTATGAAATGTTATATCTCAATCGATGTCTACTGGTAAATAAAGCAAGAGACCTCTACACAATACTGCACATTTAAAAACAGTGACGATTTCTTACTCTTCTTTTGAACTGAGCTTAAAAAATCAAATTCCCAACAAAATCCCAAAACCAATCTATGCAAAAGCAGAAGTGTCAAATGCTATTTAAAATACTGACCTAATTGAATAACTGGATTAGAAGGAATGCTGAACCTGCATGAAACTGACCCATGTACGTCTGTCTGGGCATCCTAAATTTTTCAGTGTAAACTATTGTTATAACACTTGTGCAGTCATAAATGATGAAAAAATGGCATGCTTGTGCATATTGCACGCTAGCAATTTTTATGAATGAATACACAAAAACGCACATAATTCGAGAAAATGGATGGCAGCACACTATCTTGAAAATGGTCATTAATCATTGGAAGCAAGTGATAAGGCAAATAAATGGACGGCGTCTTCTGGTGCCATTCAGGGCAAGTGTATTCCCAAGTCCCCTAGCAGAGTGTGTTGGAAACAGCCAGGAGGCTCTCTCCTTAGAGACTTGTTCTCCCTCTCAGGAACCGTGCTAGAGAACGGAGAACGCGCACAGCCTGAAGAATAAAATGCATGCACGTCTCTGTGTTCTGAGGGTTGTTCATATCTCAGCGACATTGCACTCCCTAAATCCGGACCTACAAGTGTGTGTGCACGTGAGTGTGTCATTTACCAACAAATGAACAGAAGGCAACAAGCGCTCATCTCCTAGAAATAACATTTCCCATCCCTTCCCAGGCCGGCTGCTCGGAAGCTTTGCAGGGGCTAACACTTGTGTTCCCCGCGGGGACCGAGCCTTACATTAATAACACTGTCGGGGCTAAGTCAGCTTTGTGTGGAAGTCCACTCGGTGCCATCTGGCAGTTCCCAGTTCCTTCGGCAACTCAAGCGTGGCCAGGCAGCCCGCGACGATTCGTTCTTAAAGGAAGACCCCTTCGGGGAGCGATGCCCCCGCCACTTACCTAGCTCTCACGAGCCCGCTCGGCGGGCGGCGCGGCGCGGGCACCACAAAGGCTGTGGGATTCCCCGCTCCCTCCGGGCGGCTCTCCCTGCGACGGTCCCCTTCGCCAATGATCTGTCGCTGGAAATCCCCTCCCCTCCACAGAGAGGAGGGTCTCCCCAGCTGGCTGGAGCTCCTCGCGTTTTCCGCCCTCTCTTTACATCCCTGACTGGTTCACCGTCTCCAGAGGGAAGGCTCAAAGGAGAGGCTCAAGGGAGAAAGCTAAGGTATCCTTCAAAAGAACAATAATCTACACCGATCTTCACCCCTTCCCCTCGCGGGCCCCCATCCCGCTGCCGCCGCCGCCGCCCAGACCGGAGAGGCTGGGATCGAAGAGGTAAAATCGAGCGGGGTTGAGCTCGCCGCGCGGAAGGAGCCGGCAAGGAAGCCGCGCCAGCCAAGAGTTGCCGCTGCCCCGGCTGCAAGGCGGCGGCGGCCGGTGGGGGCGGAGGGTGGAGGGGGCTTGGTGGGTGTGTGTCTGCGGCTGAGCCGGGGAAAGGCTGCGCGCGGGAGGCGAGGCAGGGCGCTCGGGGGCGCCGGCCCAGCGCGCACACCCTCCCGCGGCCACCCCACGTCGCGCTCCGCCTCCTCCCGCGCTCCGCGCACCCGCGGGCTGGAGCGGCCGCCGCCGCCGCCTCCCGCTGCTTCTCTTCCTCCTCTGCCTGGGCGCTCGCGGCTCTCGAGGTGAGCGGCGGGCCCGAGTGGCGGGGCTGTGCGACCAGCCGGACGCCGCTGGGGACGCCCTGGGTTCGGCCTCGCGGCGCGGGAGCTGAGCGCTTGATCGGGGACAGCGGCCCCGCTCCCAGGGCGCGGCCCAGGAGCAGCCGGCGGGCGCCGCCCACACCTCGGCGGGCGCCTCCCTCTCCTACCGCGTGCCCGCCGCTCCCTCCGGCCCGGGGCCGGCTCCACACCCACCTGCTTCCCTCTGTGGCTTCTGCGTCGCGGAGCGGGAGGATCCGCAGCCGCGCGGGCGTCTCGCGCGCGGCGGCTGGGAAAGCCCGGGCCACCCCGAGGAGAAATGTTCGGGCGGCTCCGGGGAATCCCCAGGGCCCTTCTGCCTCCAGCTGCTGGGCTCGCCCTCCCGACCAACCCTACCCAACCCTGACCCGGGGCCTGCTGCTCGACTCTGGGACCTAGGGCAAGGAGAGAGCGCTCCTGCGTGATGGGGCCGGGCTCTTTTCCCGGAGGAGGAACGCGGGGTTACTAGGAGTGCAGATGGGATCTGACTTTCCTCGGAGTACCTCCAGCTCCGCTCGGAGGCCGTCGCCAGCCCCAGTAACTCAGCTTTCCTGGATTTGTGGGAGAAGTCAGGTCGGTGGCAGCCTTCACTCTTGCTTCCCGAGGGGGCGCTGTTCATACTCCGGCGCCCTGTCCTTTGCCAGCTCTCCTAACACCTGGAAAACTGTGCCCGCTTCCTCCTTGGTGAGGCCGCCGGTCAGACACCTAGACGTTTTCCTACGTTCAGGGTGCGGTAAAGACAGGGTGAACTTGAGTAATAACATCACTGGGCTCTCCAGGGTCCTGACCTTTGTGCTCCTTAACGGCACGAGACAGAAATGGGAACAGCGGGCACAGTTACAGGGACTTTCAGGGAGACAACGTAGCTTGAAATTCCCTTTTTAAAAGAATGTAGGCCATTGATAGTATATTTAAAGTTGGGATTCCCGTCCGAGTTTCTTAGGCCAAGAAGGATGGCTGTGGAAGAACGTGCAAATAGAACCGTTTTAAATGTATCTAATTTGATCCCTGTTTCTGTTTTAGTCCTGATGTGTGCTAGGAGGCACTACCAACTTGGGTTCTCTCCATTTTGACTTCCTGCCTCTTCATTGGACCTACCCTGTGCTGAGTGGTTTTCTCGAGGTGCCAGATGTTGGCCCTTCAGATACCACTGCTTTCCACCCTCTGCTCTCAGGGCTTCTCAAGTATGAACAAGGAAAAGGAAGGGACCCCCAGAGTCCCAAACCTTTATTGCCCACCCCGAACTGTTTCCAAGGTTCAGCTCCACATGTCCAAGGACCTGCAGGTTGTCTACTCTTGCTCCTACGTCTTTCCACCTCCCACACATTCCATACTTTGTGCAGATTAATCTTCCCAGCCACAACCACAGTGATGGTATCATTCCCCTGCTCACAAAACTGTTCCCTAGCTTCCCATTCCTTACCAGTGTCTGCAAACCCCTGTGCCAGTGCATGCCAGAGTGTCTTCTTCTGGGCTGCTCCTCTCCTAGCCTCGTGGCCCAATCACGTCAGCCCTTTAACCCACTTCAAACTCTGCCTCCTCCCTTTTGACAACTATAGCAAGTGGTCGGATCTATCTTGTTAAAAGGTGTATCACCTTCTGCTTCCTACAGAATTTATGCACTTCCTATGTACTTGTCTGTCTAGTAAGTTCCTCCAGGGTAGATTCTGTATCACTTTGTTTATAGTTCTTACATCAAACCCAAAGCCATACATATATGGGATACATATTTATCCAACAAACAGTTATTTTGCAACTTTTCTCAGGCATTCGATATTTGTTAAATGAATGGAATTTATAAAATACTTTAAATCTACTTAAGATTCATTTTGGGGGTGCCTAAATTTAAGTGGTATTATCTTTTATAAATCTTAGGGGTGGTGAAAATCCCCATAGATTTCTAGCCCTACAGCAACGTTACTGATCACCTCAGTAAGAGTTTAATTCTTTGACAAGTATTGTTTAAAAATTTCTTTTACCTTAAATTTCCATTAGAGTTTAGAAATTTGAGTCCATTTTCCTACTAAACAGTGATTAGTCAGAAAAACATTGTCTATTGAGTTAAACACATTGCTGCTATCCCCATTTCTGGGAAGCAGAATGCTAGGAGTAGGTTATCCATCATTCCTGGGTTGTGTCTGTGAGCGTGCAATGACATGGAAAAACAGTCTTTGGAAATAAAATCTAATTCAGTTTACTAAATTATGCATAGCCCAAATGGATTATGGAGAATAACCCCTACTATACAAATCGTTTGGAATAGCTGAGTTCTCTACATACCCAGCTGAATTACAGAGGGCTGCTGACTCCCCTGGGGATCCCCATGTGGTTCCACTGCCTTAGTATATGCACTTTGCATTCTTTCAGTTGTTCTTCCAAGGAAAAATAAAAGTGATTTAGCTGAAAAGTCAGACATGCTCCTTAAGCCATTTTTTTTTACCTTGTTGATATTTATGGAAAAGTTCCTTTTGCTTATATTTCAATTTCTCAGATTTACCTTGAGTTTTGATGAAATGATATTAACAATAATGGGGAGAAATATCTGCTTAGTATGTCAAAACACTTCCCTGATAATGTTTGATGAAATAAATAACTTAAATATAAGGTTAACCTGAAATACTGTTATGCATGTCAGTACGTACAATTTAGATGAAGAATGTGTCATCATACATCACAATGCTGGTGTTCTGGAATGTGACACACACACACAATGTCAAGCATAATAGACTTCTGGTATTTTTTGTTAAATGAAGTATTTGAAAAATATTCAGTGTGATCTGAATGACACCATGACTGACTATGCTTTAACTTACCAAGTTAGAATGAATATTCATGGGCAAGTTGACTGTATAGATCAGAATAAAGTAGTAAAGACTGGAGAATGAACATATTTTAAAATGTTAAAAGCATAAGGTAAGAGTTTATAAAGTTTTTGAAGACTACAAAATTAGAGTTGGATTAAAATTTTTATTTTAAGTCAAATGGAAAGAAGTGTATGACATATTGTGTAAAACCAAGCAAAAACAAGAACGAGTCCTAAAAAAGTATTTAAGAATGATACAAACTCCATTAATGGGAAAAATGCAAACATATATGTAAATGGGTGTGTGTGTGTATTCTGGAAGGAGCTACATTAACAAGTTGAAGAGTTGAGAAGCATGGTTTTTTGTATTTGATATAACCTGGTTATACCATCGAGTGTGTGAATATTAATCTTCTTTAAACATCAGCATTATGAGTATACTTTACATTTTTAATCCTAAACCAAATATATAAACAGATCAGTATTAGACCCTTTTTTAAAATAGGGGTAAATACCACTATGGGTCATACAAGAAAGCAGCCACTGAAGAAATGACTAGAATTTACCACATTCTTACTCCTCACATGCCTTCTTTTGCCCTTCTAAATGAAAATGTAGGAAAATTTGGGGCAATTTAGAGCCACCTACAGTATCTTAGCAGCCCCTGAAATTCTACACTCGCACATTGAAGTGAAGGCT
This sequence comes from Manis pentadactyla, assembly GCF_030020395.1. Lineage (NCBI taxonomy): Eukaryota > Metazoa > Chordata > Mammalia > Pholidota > Manidae > Manis > Manis pentadactyla. The sequence goes on from NC_080021.1 coordinate 64,818,325, forward strand.
TGAAAAATAAATGAGCTGTCTGTATGTTTTTCATTGAGGAGATAAGTACTATCTCATTGATTCTTTTAAATTTAGTTGAGACAGATTTGGCTGTCCTTTGAAGATTTAAAGTAAGAGATAAGCTCCAGACTGACTGTATTTGTATTTTTTTAACAGTTCTTTATTGAGCATGAACTTCTTGAAAAATGCCAGATGCTTAAACACACCATTTTTCTGCCATGTAGGAGCACAAATATAAGCACTGTGAATCCATCATTAGAATTAGGTCCAGATATCATGAGTATCTAAGCAGCCTAGTTTGTTCTTAGGAATCCAAGAGGCTTAGAGTGAGAGTTTTCTGGGGCCAGTGAACTGGAGATTTCAAATATGCTACTTAGGATCTGAAATTAAACCGCACTACTGTGGGACTTCTTAGAATGAATATTGGAATCCTAGGCAGATCTGAGTCCCATCTCTGTTATGTATTTGTGCCGTGAAATAATGGGGAAATTTTGCTAATACATTACCTGTCTAAATTATTACTGGGCTAAATTATTTATAGGTATTAGCTAGTTTAATCCTTGTAATAGCTCTTTCAGTTAGATACTATTGTTATTATCCCTCTTAATAAAGAAAGTAACTGAACTAGAAAAAATTTAAATTATTTGCCCAAGATCACATTGTTAGGATTGGAAGTTGACCTAAGGCAATGTGATCTTAAAATTTTAGGCTCTATTCCCTCTACCTCACCCCACATTGATAATATCTTTCTGCCTATTTCTCACCAGATTGTCTAAAGTTCATGTGGGAAAATACTGTATAAAATGTTATTTTTAATTTTTAGGATGGAAATCTGGTTAAGATAATGTGGGAGTTGCCAAACACAATTTACCTAAAGAAGAGAAAAGGGGAGAAAAACAAAGAAAAGGAAACAAAAGAAAAGAATTTGTTGCTGGTCTTAAAGGTGGATGGAGGTAGGACATGCACCTTTTATTTTTTCCAGAAGATGTATCAATGCTGATCCACCCACACCACTCACTAGCTATCTACATGGCATTTGTCTGAGATTGATCTGACAAGGCTGGGCACATCTGGGATGAGGCATGTTGTCACTGACTAGGATAAAAGTTTTTGGACTTACATAGGGAAGGTACCAGTATGGATCATGATCCACCCAGAAGGACAAAACAATTCCAGATCGTGAACATACCACCAGCACTGTGGATCAGAAAGCTTCTGGACCTCTCAGAATAAGCAAATTCTGGGGCTCTTAAAATAATCTGGGCTTTGGATAAGTAGGAAATGGAATAATCTCTAATAACAGAAGAAGTGCACCCAGTCACAAGTGGAAGAGCCTTCTTTGCAAAATACAAGGGCATTATTCTCAGCCCCAGATTTCACATCATTATAAGCAAACAATGGATATTAAAGATGTAACATGCCCCTCCTGGCCAGGCAAAGACCTTGTCTGTCAGAACAAGATCACAGCCACAACAAACAAAATTAAATTAGCTGCCCACAATCTCTTCTGAAAAACTTCCATGTGGACCCAGGTCTCAACAAAGCAATTGGGTTTAAACTGTACCAGATACAGTGCCTTTGTTCCCTTCTGAGAATGAAGGCTGATCTGACAGTACATTCAGCAGTGACCTACTTCCAAAAGGACCATTAATTCTCACAATCATGGAAAAATAATGCTGCCATTATTTCTTGGTCTTCCATGCAGTTGGCACCTTTGCACCTTCAAAACCTTTGCAGTATAAGTAGGAATATATTTATTGTAATAAATATAAAATTAGGGCTTTTTAAAAACACCCTACCATTATATATTCACTAAAATTATATCCAAAATTTAACAGTAATTATTGAAATATATTTAGTATTAAACATGAATAGATGTAACTAGTGATAATTGATAAACACAGATGAGAAGATATACAAACCCCAAAATAAGCACAGTTTCCTTAAAATATACTACAGAAATGAATGATATTTTTTCAACAATGCCAACCTTCAGATTGCTCAGTTACTAGCAGATTGTCAGTTTATGAAATTGAATATGTATGTTAATTATGATGTATATTCACTATTTTACTTAATATTATGTCATATATATACATGACATAATATATTATGTCATTTACATATAGTATTTGAAGTTAAATATTGTCAGTGTGCATTTTAGGTCTTTGGTTCTATTTATTAATCTAATCATTTTCAATAAAAAAATGAAGACTTGTCCCAATAAACACAGGTATATATTTGAGAACACAAGTGCAAGTGATTTTGACTGAAATTTTCAATATAGAAGTGAAAATTTTGAAATGACTGTTTCTTACCCCTTCCCACCACCACTTCTACTCTATGCATAACTAAACCAGGCCTAACCAGAATTTAGAATCTGTTGTATTTCATAGTTGATTTAACTAATCACATTGCTCATAGTGATAATCAGGTATGGGAAGGGAGAATCAAAGAAGAAAATTCAGCCTGTTAAAAGAGTCTAACTAGCACGAAAGCAATCTGATTGAACTTTCTGCTCCTGCCACCAAAGAAGTCCCCAAACTGCCCCACAGTTGACCAGTTCATGTGGCACTGGATTGACAAAAACATGAGAGTCATTAAAGAAGCAAATCTTCATAAGCCTGAACTTAGCCATGACTCACCCTATCATGTTCCTGTCCACCACATAAGAAAGTGAGTGCAATAGAAAACTAAACTCCCCTGAGAACAGCAACAAAGGTCAAAACCACATCCCTTCTGTGGTTAATGCTAATTGGAAGGAGGGTTGAAATTTCACCTGCACTAGAGAATTTCTCTTGTTTCCTCTTTCACTGCTTGTATTTCCCTCCAAAACTAGCCCCTGACATTAGCCAGGAGTGTATCACTGGTACCAGGTGGAGTTAGTGAGTTCCAGTACACACAGAGAGGAGTGTCATTCTCATACTGATTTGAAATTACTGGATTGAAAAACTGCCTTTGATAACAATTGCCACAAAAGACATTTAGTATACACCCCATCATAGTCTCTGTTATAAATTGCATTAATTTAAAACATTTCAAATACTTTTATTCCTATGAGAATAAGTCCAGCATACTGTAAAAGATCATTTGTAAATTTGAAGGGCACCATATAGGATGTCATGAAATTATTGTTTGGAGAAAAATGTGAACCTATTAGGTCAAGAAAGTTCCCAGACATAAGACGTTCAATATAGTGCCAGGTTATTGGCTTACGTAATTTCCTATATAGTCTTTGGCACTTACCAATAGTTGTAGAACTAGAAACTAATATAAAAAAAAAAAGAAAAAGTTAACATAAAAGCATAGAGGATAAATTGAATTAGTTGAATAGTGAATGCTGAGAAAGAAACACTTTGCTGTCTCTTTGCAAACTCTCCAGTTTATTCCCTGAAGCATAAGATTTGAGTGCCCATAGACAATATTATTGTTTGGCTTGTGGAGCTATAAAGTACTCCTGGCATCTCCATTTGAAAAATGTGGCTGTTGACATTTAAATGACTCTCAAGATTTGACCTGGAAAATTACAGTCGATTCTGTATACTTTATTACCAGAAGAATGTGGCCCGATTAGAGAGAATTTAGAAGAAAATAACACAAATGATTAAAGAGAAAATCAGAAAGAGGAACAATAAAACTGTACTATTAGAGTGAATGATGAGGAAATAGAAATCCTGTATCTAACGAATGATGACATAAGTATGAATGGAGGTAACACTGAGATTATATTCAGTAACTTAAGTAAAAGGTATTAAAGATATCCATTTTGAAGATAAACAGTCTTCAAAGTATCAAGTAGAGTAAGCCCCTCTTTAGAATAAAGCACAGCAAAACAAAATAAAAAAGAAAGTTAGCCGGGGTGTGCATTACTGGTACCAGTTGGAGTTAATGAGTTACAGTACACACAGAGAGGAGTGTCATTCTCATACTGGGATGTAACTTGCTCATGATAGAGTGACTTTTCTCATACTCTTAAAAAAATGTGCATCAGAACTTTTTTCCTGATAATACTTGCTGATGTAATGAGCACATAAGAAATGTGGTGCTTTTTTTGATCATTTCAATAAGATACATGATAGTAGTCATGATGTATCTTCATACATGATATATCTTGAGGCCTCATTTATGTTGAAAATATATAGTTACATCAAGTAAACATTAATACTTACACTAATTGCTGTGTCCTAAAATTATTTATGATTTAGAGAATTAAAATTCTAATGTCTTTTTCTAAATGAAAAGTTACTTGACTATCTCACAGTAAATTATTTCTGTACAAAGTCCTGCAGTTTTTCTTTAAGAAATTTGTGGATTTAGTGAAAGTTTCAGTTTTCCTATTTGATATTCCTCCCCTATTTCCTTCACACTTTTACACTTCATGAGCAATTTTATATTTATCACAGCAAGAGTAGCATAAATATGTAATAATGTCCACAGCAAGTTGGGTTACCTCTTAGAAAGTTGCATGGAAATGATAAAACTGGGAAAGCCAGAGTCAGGGTTAACCACATCCTCATTCCTGCCTTTTGCTTCCTTGGTGACCAGCACTGCCCCATAGGACTTTCATCTACGTGTGGATGAGTCCCACAACCTCATTTTTGCAATTAGTGTCACATTTCTAACTGTCTACTGGATCTTTCCACTTGGATATTCTGCCATCACCTCAAGTTAATTCATCTGAAATAGATCCTCCCCTTGACCACCAGGCCTATTAATGGTACCACTATTGTTTTCATTGTCCTACATCAAAACTCTGGCAACCATCTTAACTCATTGCTTGCCCCTTCCCACATTCCATTACTTACCAAATCCCACCAACGTTTTGTTCATAATTTCTCCTAACCTAATCTTGTGCAAGCACACACATGCACACATGCACACACACATACACACTGCCTCATACCTTGCCCCATGCCCAGAGTTCCCTGTAGTATGAACTCTCTCCCATTCTCACCTTCCCAAAACATGACTATCATCCCATTACACCTGGTTTAAAAATGATTTCCTTCAGCCTGTGGAGTAAAGCTCCAACCCCTTAGCCTGAGGTTCAAACCTTTCCATCATTGCCCCCACATATGCCTGCAGTCAGGAGACTAAGAGACTTGACTTTTCCAGTTCCACACTGTCCACCATATTCTTTTCTTGAAATACCTTTTCCTTCCTTCTCTATCAATAAAAATTCTGAAAAATGCCACTTAAATCCCACTTACTCCCTGAAGCCTTCCTTGACTACTATAAGCAGAAGAGGTTTTGTTCTCTCATAAACTATATTTCTGCTACTCATTTATCCTAGAAAATGGTAGCATTTAGAATAGATATACTTTCATCTATCATTTTATTGGATTTCTAATATAACACATTATATGTATTAAATGCTATCTCATAATTACTTTTCAAAGAGAGTGTCAAAGGTTATCTGCTTCTTTAGATGATCTTGAGAGAAATTTGGTAAAGAAAAAATTAGAAACCACTAGCTTTGAAATTATAGTAATCTGTAAAGTTCAAAATGAGTTCAAGACATTGCTATGAGAATGAGCAAATTACTTAGCTTCTCTAAGCCTCAGGTTTATTTTTTGTAAAAAAGAATAGAATATACATATATAAAAAGGTTGTTTTAAAGGTTAATGAAGATAATATACCAACCACAGAGGGCACTCAATAAGTGTGAGTTGTTCTTTTCCCTTGTGTGTCCTCTAAGAGGCTTACTCACAGTGGGAACTCAGTAAAAATTAACTGATAACAAAAATGTTTATGACAATTTAAATTTTTAACATTTCTTAGGAAAGAAGTTGCTCAGTTTTACTAGAGTCGAAGAGCATACCAGAGACTAGAGTGTAATAGGGTTGATAATGTAGGTTGGTGCAAGACTGGGGAAAACCTTGATTGTTGGGCTATGGACCGTTTTTCTCACTTATCTGAAATAAACCATGCTGAAACACTTGACCCTAGAGTCATGTGAACTGTTGCTTTCTTTTAAGTTTACTTCCATTTTAATATGTAGTAAGTAACCAGAGGGGGTAAATGAGTCGGTGCTAGATATTTGCAAAAGCATATACTTGGTTTCAAAAGGCTGGGCTAACATCCTGGCTTTAATGATGAATAGCTGTGTGAGCCTTGGCAAATCTCTTTACCTCTCTCACCCTCTGTTTTCTCATTTGTAAAACAGAATTAATAATTCCCTTATTATGGAATTTCTTTGAGGATTTAATGTGATTAAGTATATGCAATATAATTAATAAAATGCAGTACCACATGAATGTAAAATACTAAAAATAACATATAAGGGCTATTTCATAGTGTACAGTATTATCAGTTAGATTTGGTAAGATATACCATATGGTTTGTAACTCCGCACCAAAAAAAATTAAGATGCAGGTCTATTTTAACTTTAAAAAATTAACAATATGGTCTGTGTTTATGGTGGAATGGGAATTTAGCAATTAAGTAATAGTGGTTAGATTCCCACCTTAGAGGAGGGCTGCAGCAACAAAGAAAATAACGGTACTAAACACAGTGATCCCAGTGAGATGGGTCCTTCAACTATTATTTATCCTTCTCTTTCTGCCAGTGCTGCCAGATTTTAAAAGCAGGCTGAAATCCCATAAAATGAAGTAATGTAATTTGACTGTTTACTAAATGTATAAGACAACATCGACTACTGGAAAAAAGTAATAGCATTACATCAAGTTAAAACTAAAGCCAGTAGGCAGAAAATTCAATAGAATGTTGCAAAACAAAAGCATGCATTTTGTTTTTGAGCCCTAAGGACCAGCAAAGGAATGGTAGCAAAGAAGCCCTCATGGGTAAACATTGCCTTGTGTTTCTATACTCAGGGATGGGAACAGTTGACAATAGCACCCTAGCTGGTTGTGTTGCTGGGATGTTGGATGCAAAGTAATCAGGTCCCAAATTTTGTATGGCACTAAAGAGCAAAGATAATTCAATACAAATTCAGAAATCAGTCACCTGAAACTACCCACAAACTGTAAACAGGATTAAGGAACAAGTAATATTGTTTCTGTTTCTTGATATCATTTGGAGGCATTAATCATTGGCTTTCTGGTTGTAGAAAAGATTATGTTTCTTTGGTAACAATAAGTAACACAAAAGCTGCAATGTATAAATAAATAAGCTTATGAATAATGTCTGGATTGTGATGTCTATTATGTACATGGAATATTTAAAGGACAACTCAACTCAGTTAACATCATCACTGGCCTTCTTTTTACTGAAAATGAACTGAGAGCCATAGGACATGAAAATTTACCCCAAATTCTAGCTTTTATTATGCATTTCAATTATTTCTGGTTGGTATTTAAGCCTTTGGGTTTGGTGGTCTTCCCATTTAACATTAAAAAAATGAAAAATCAAATCACATATAATCTTTAATTAAAATTGTAGTATCAAAAGATATTGAGCAGCCTCCTCTGATAACATCAGCCTTAACAGTACTTTTATCTTTATAGTTAATGATTAGCTTCATGGTATTTAATGCTTTTTTATATTAAGATCTATAGTACTTAACTAGGCAAGCACAACTTCACTGTTTCTAAGTTACAACATAGTATAAAAAGAAACAAGTATCCACATAAGATTCAAACTCATTATTAGAATAGGTATGGAAGATCTTGTCTTAATAATTCAATATGTATGGCCAATTAGTGGCAGAATTCTGAAGTTTGTGAGAATTAGTCATATTTAAATACCATAACCAATCTTTAGATTTATTAACAGAACAGATGTCTTTAAGTTTGAAGCTTTATCTCTGATTGCAAATATAAGGGGAAAGGCCACCTTGAATTTCTTAGGTTTTCAATAGGTATGTCCTATTCAATAGGTATCTTATTTTAAGTATACGTGCTGAATTCCTAAGAGTTTTCAAGGGAAATGAAACAAGAATCAGGCTATTAGACTTCTCACTGCAAAAAGTCTTAAGATTTCCAAGTAAAAACTATTTTCAACCTAAAGTTCTATACATGGCTAAACTATCAATAAAATTTGACAAAATTATGAGATTTTTAGACTTTCAGGAACTCAAAATATTTTCTTATCATTGATCATTTGAAAAATATTCAAAGTAGCTTATTTTATTTTTTCCAAGTTACTGTAATTTTTATTATTGTAAAACATACATAACATAAAATTTATGATTTTAACCATTTTTAAGTATACAGTTAAATGGCATTAAATACATTCAGTTGTGCAGCCATCACTGTTATCCATCTCCAGAAATTTTTCATCATCCCAAATTGAAACTCTGTACATGTTAAACAATAATTACTCATTACTCCATTTTGGGACCCTGGTAACTGCTATTCTACTTTATATCTCTATGAATTTGACTATTCCAGATACCTCATATAGTGGAACCATACAATATTTGACCTGTGTCTTAATGGCTGAATAATATTCCATTGTGTGTGTGTGTGTATACTACATTTTATTTATCAACTCATCTGTCAATAGACATTTGGGTTGTTTCTACATTTTGGTTATTATGAATAATGCTGCTGTGAACATTGCTATACAAATGTCTGAGTCCCTGCTTTTAACCCTTCTAGATAATACCCAGCAGTGGAATTTCTGGATCATATGATAATTCTATGTTTAATTCTCTGAGGAACTGTTTTCCACAGCATCTGAACTATATTCCATTCCCACCAGTGAAGCACAAGTTTCCAATTTCTCCACATCTTCACCAACACATTATTTTGTTTGTTTGTTTGTTTTTTATAGTACCCATCCTAATGTGTGTGAAGTGCTCACATTGTGGTTTTGATTTTCATTTCCCTGATGATTAGCGAAGCTGAGCATATCTTCACATGTTTATTGGCCATTTGTATATCTTCTCTGGAGAAATGTATATTCAAGTCCTTTGCCTGTTTTTTAATTGGGTTGCTTTCTGTAGTTAAGTTGTAGGAGTTCTTTATTCTGGATATTAATACCTTATCAGATGACTTGCAAATACTTTCTACCATTCTATGGGTTACCTTTTAAATCTGTTGATAGTGTCCTTTCATGTTGAAAGTTTCTGTTTTTGAGGAAGTCTAGTTCATCTATTTTTTCTTTTATTGCCTGTGTTGTATTGTCTTACCCAAGAAATCATTCCCAAGTCCAACACGATGAAGCTTTCCCTATATGTTTTCTTCTCTGAATTTTATAGTTTCAGCTCTTATAGTTTAGATCTTTGATCTATTTTAAGTTAATTTTTGTATGTGGTATAAGGTAAGGGTCCAATTCATTCTCTAGCACGTGGATATCCAGTTTTCTAGCACCATTAGTTGAAAAGACTATTCTTCATTCAATGATCTTGTTAAAAATCATTTAACCACATATGTGAGGGTTTATTTCTGAGCTCTATTCTATTCTGTTGGCCTGTATGTCTATTTTTATGATGCTCATCAATTCTTAAATGGTTACTTTAAAAAGTATTCCAACTAAACCAAAAAAAAGGACAAGATAAGCTTTAGGCAGCAGAAGTGCCAAACCAGAACAGTGGTATACAAACCCCAAGTGGTAGTTTTACTGAGACATAAAGACTAACCTGTCCAAATATGCACAGAGGGGTCAGAAGTTTCCCAAATGCAGGTCATAGGGGTAGAAGGCAATTCAATTGATTAGATAGAATGAGAGTTTTGATAAGCTTGAGGATATAGTAAAGACATGTGGTGGAGCAGAGAAAGGAAGATCTTTTTGTACCTGATTGTAGGAATGTTTCCTTTGAATGGTGCAATGATTGTGACATTAGATCTGTAGAAGCAGAAATGTAATCCAATCACTTGGCTCTGCAGGAAATAAAGTTTATATATTCATGATATTGTAAACTTTGAATTATTTAGTGAACTTTCAATTAAAAAATTAACCCATGAACAAATCAGAGACCCAATTGTATTACAAGAAAGAATTCAAAGGTTGCTGCCCTGATAATATAAAAGGTACAAAATTAAGAGACAGAGTTGGAGTTGAAGAGATGGAAATTAAGCTGGTGTATCAATATCTTGATCATTTATGGTGGAGGTCAAGAGATACTGGCTGTGGTTTTTGGGCTAGGAAGTAGAGATTTAGCAAGCTGTTTAATACTACAGAAGTATCCAATAAAAGAAGTATGAATAGTGATATACCATGGGAAGGTAAGGAAAAAATGAAGGTGGAGTAGGGAGGGAAAGATGAGATAAGCTCTCATCTCCCAGTAGGGAGTCAGTAGACACTCTCTCAAAAAGTTGTAAAACACTAATGAGCAACAAGCACTAGTGAGCAAGTTAAGAGACTGTTTAGGCATCCCAAAGGAACTAGAAACTAACATTTTTAAAGGGTTGCCTCTAAAGAGCAAACTAGTGGGTTGGAAAGAAGAGTAGTAGACTCTTCATTATAAGACCTTCTGTTTGATTTTTCAATGACATGTATACCTTGTTTTGACATGTTTTGATAGTACAAAAGAAAATACAAATGCACTGCCAAAGAAGAAGAAAATAGGTGATCAAATGAGAATTCATAAATCAGAATAAAATGGGGTACTGATTGGATTACAAAATAATATTTGATTTACTAAGGATTCATGATGGGTATCTTTAAATATTGAGGGTGCCACCTGCATTTCATTGCTAGTCCTAGATCATAACCTGCTGGATGCAGAAGGTCTTCAAGCTAAAGTGATAGAAGTAGGGCTATTCAAGATTCATCTTAAAGCATGTCTGAAGTTAAAATGTATATCATTTGGTTAAATAATCTTCTTTAAAAATTCAATTCATTAATAGCATATTTATAAAGTGAAGGAATATAAAAATGCTGATATTATGTCTGAGTCTATAAACACAGCAAAGTTTCATTGATCCAGAACCTGAGTATCTGACACCTTGACCTACCTTGGAAAATGCCCTGTCTCAGTATTTTACCAAGACAGCTTCTCATCCCTATCCTGTTAGATATTTTAATAGATAATAATGTTAATATATACACAAATCCCTAATTTTTAGGAGATTTGCCATTCTTCATGCACAGAACTTCTAAAAAGAGTATATAGAAAGGGTGTGTAACAGCATCAAGGGAAGAGAGACAAAAAAACACAGAACAATAAAGCAGGCACAGAGCTTTTAAAAACAGCACTTAGAGGCCATTTAGTTTGCTGACAAACTGCGCCACAGACCAGAAACCCCAGACAGTAGTGCAGCTTCTCCATCTCTGTGACTAATGACAAATCACTGCCTATGTTATCATGACTCTCAGATCTAGATTTCTAACTCAGACCATTCTTCTGCACTCCAGACTTAATTATTCAACTATCCACCCAATGTCTTCAGCTGGATATTCCACAGGGGCTTGAATTCCTCATCCTCATGCTTCTCTGGAGGCTGCCGCTCCTCCTGATTTCCTGTCTCAGTGGTGCAATTTCCAAGCATTAATCTATGTTCTATATAATAATGGTTCTATACACATTTCTGCTACTCACATCGCTTTTCTCTCTTGCACAGATCCCAAGCTGTGGGAAATGCCTGGCAAATACCTTCTCATTTACAGGACTCAGTAGCAGAACCTTACATGCTGAAGTATTTCCTGTCCTTCTTGGGTCTCTAGAGGTGGCATTATGTATTCAGTTTAGACAGACATTTCTTGCAGTGCCTGTTAACACTTCACTGCTCAAATTCTTTCACTCAACAGTAAGTTCCTTGAGAGTACAATGTATTGTAATTGACATTGTCACTTATTCCCAGGCCCTCACTCTCTGCCCCATAAATATTTACTGAGCAAATAAGTGAGTTATATAGAAAATATATAATTATTTTTAGTAAGAGAAAAAAATACTAACAGCTAATTCTCAGAGGAAAAAACACAAACACAAATGCCCATCCAGTAAACATAGGGAAGATGCTCAAATTTACAAGTTATTAGGGAATACAAAAACAAAAACAAAAACAAACAAAACACCCCTCATAATTTAGGATGCCAAAAATGGAAAAGATTGATAACTTGTACCACTGACCAGGAAACATGGAACTGAAATTTTCATAACAATTGATAGGAATATAAAATATTACGACTGTTATTGCAAGCAATTTGGTAGTACTTATTAAAACATAAAATGTATATATTCTTTGACCCAGAAATCCCACTTCTGGAAATTTATCTAATTAAAATAAAAATGCAGCAATTTGTTAGAGAATTGTTTGGGTATCAATTTCTCCCCAGACAAGCAACAAACAAGGAAACAAAAACACTCATGGAAATCTAATCAGCATGGCAGTCAGTGGATAAAAATATGATACACTGTGGAAAAATACAAAAAATGAAGTAAATTTACATGTGTTGACTTGGAAGAAATTGTCTACAATATACTATCAAAGAGTAAGCTCCAGAATAAAAAATAAATGTATATATATTCTTGCACAGGCACAAGAAAAATATGGAAAAATAAAATTGCCAGAGAGGGATAGAAGAATGATTTTGCTTTATATACTTAGAAATTATCTGAATTGTTTTTTAATGCTTAAAATTGGTAACTTTAATATATGGAAAAGTACTGAAAATATAACTGACACCTATCTACCCATAACTAGATATATCAAATATCAATATTTTGACATATTTGCCCCAGCTCTCTTTTTATAAAAATGTAATGTGTCATAGATAGAGCTAAAGTCATTTTGCCCACATCCCTGTTCCCACTCTCCCTCCCACTCTCCCCAGAGGTAACCACTCTCTTAAAGTGAGGAGGAAATCGTTCCTGTGCATCTTAATGTGGTATGAATCTTAATGTGCAGATGAATTCTTCCTGTGTTTAACTGAGATCTCTCTATGTGTGTTAAAAGTACATAAATGGTATCTTTTTGAATTGAAGTATCATTGATATACAATCTTATATTGGTTTCATAAGTGGTATCTTTTTTACCTATCACTCTGCTATTCATTGTTTTATACTCAACATTCCTTTCCAGCATTATCTATGTTGATGCAGCTATTTCGTTTTAGTGGTGTATAATGTTCTATTGTTTTAGTTTACCACAATTTATTTATTCTGGTATTGCTGGAGATGAATGATGAATTGAATATTGTTGTCTGTATCTCCTTGCATACATGTGCCAGAATCTCTCTAAGTTATGTAGCTGGAAGTGGATTTGTAGGATCCTAGAGCATTTCTGTTGGATTGGTCAAGTTTTATCTATTCCCCATCTCCTTAACCCTCGACTGGTTTAGCATTACAGATTCTTTTCTTATTTATTTAGCAATTGTCCTTACATTTTTAACATGCAGCCTTGACTCTAAAGAGCTAATAATAATCAACAGGTCTGACTTCATCTTGAATGTAGAAGCATTTTAGAACACTTGGACTTGGGTTACAGCTCTGTCTTCCATATCATGGCTGTGAAATATTTCAGTTTCATTCTTACTCCAAATTAGTCTTTGCTCTTGTTTTTACACTTAATGTCTATTTATATTTACCCAGACATTTTCTAATGCTTTTGTTCATCCCTGTTTCTTCCATGCAATTTACTTCTTTAAAGTATATCTATTAGTATTGTAAAAAATATTTACCTAAAAATGTATTTGTCCTTTATCTAATTCTGAAATAATAGCTTAGATACTTAGAAAATTCAAGGATGACAGCTAGTTTCTCTCAGTAGTTTGACTATATCCTCATAGTAAATTTAGCCTCCATTGTTGTCCTTGAGAAGGTAGCTCTCAGTATAAATGTTCCTTTGTTGATAATCTAGCATTCATCTCTGGATGATTTTTAACATTCTTCTCATTGGTTTTGATGTTTCATATGTTTACTATGATGTTTTTCAGGTCTGAATTTATTTCTATTCATTCTAACTAGACTAGGATTTCTGTCTTATCTATATTCTGAAACTTCATCAGTTATCATGTTTCTTAATATTCCTATTCTTTATACACTCTCCTTGATTCTTGCCTTCTTGTCTCTTAACAGCTGTTTCTTATCAATCTGTTTTTCTCACTGTGTTGCACTGCAATAAATATCAGATTGATGTTTTAGTTTACTAATTCTCTTCCACTGTGTCTCATCTTCAGTCTACTTTATATATAAAATAATTGAATTTTCATATCTAAATTTTTTTGTTAAGAAAATATGCTTTATTTTCTTATAATATCTTTTTTAAAATAATGTATCTGTTTAAAAAATATCATTAACATTATAAATATAATTACTTTTGTGACTATATATACCAACATTCTGAAAGTCTAACCTGGCTCTTTTTTCTTCCTGTAGACTATTGCGTAAACTGAATCATTTCCTGTACATGTTATAACTTTGAAAGGTAAGTTTATCCTCAGTGGGGATCATTTCTCTGTGAGAACCCCTTGTACCTTGGAGTGGTGCTTGCTGCCGAGTGGTCATGCAGTTGCTTCTGCCTGGTACCCCAGGTTTTCACTTGTCAGGACTAGTTTGGGACATTAATGTTTTTATTGTGATAGTTCCCTTACTGTGCATTTGGTAAGATCCACTCATTCATAGTTCAGCCTTTTTTATTTCCTGCTTTACCCACAGCTTCTTATCACTTCCACAGATACAGGTATTGGCAGATAAAGGTTTTCAAGTTCACCTTCTTTTTGAGGAGGCAGCCTTTCCAAAGTTCAGTTTTATGCAGTTATCTCATTCCAACTGCATACCCTGAATAGATGGGGCCTGCAAAGTAACACCCACTGTCCTGGCATGGAGACTGGAACCCTAGCTCCTACACCCTCCAGTCGGTCTCTGAGTCCCTGTCCCTCCAGGATGCTGCAACTTCAGCTTGTCAGTCCACAGCTCCGCTCTTCATTTCCCCTTTTAGGGAAACATTTTAGCACCAGGGACTTTCCTTCCCATTCTTTCTAGCTCAGTCTTGTGTTTTTTTTTCAAATTTGTTTATATTTCATCCCTTGTTTCTATGAATTTATAATAATGAAGTTTCTTTATTAGTTTAGTCTACAAAGTGCCAAAATGAGTTTCCCCATATAGTTTGAAATGTTCCAAGGAACAGTTATCAGAGTTGTAACTCAAAGGATAAATTTTAAAATGTAAGCTTAACAAAATAGGGATATTTCATATGTAGTAATATCTCTTCAAAATTAATACAATTTTCAAAGTTTTGAACCTTTAGGTACTGCCCCCTGAGCCCTCTGGAAGATTCAGTTATTCACAATAATGTGGGCTGTGGATACTCTAGCATCTATCATACATCTATTTGAAAAATTCATGAGTAACACTTGATGATATAATATGTTTGTTGTCTACATCTACATATATGTAGGGACTTATTTATAAAGACAGGATCTTAATTCAGTGAGGAGAGGATGGTGTATTCAGTAATGGTAATGATATAACTAGTTGCCTTTTTGTGAAGAAAAAATAAATTCACACCTTTGAGAAAGCAAATTGCAGATAGATTTGAAGCTAACTTAAAAATTATAGCAGACCATCTCTTTGACATCAGATTAGAGAAGGCTTTGTAAAGCAAGAAATATCAAGAATATCTCGCATACATATCAATAAGAAAAGGCAAAAAAACAAATAGGAAAATAGGCAAAGGATGTGAACAGAACATTTCAGAGAACTGAAAGCCCCAATCACCAATAACCATATTAAAAATAATTCTTATCTCTTGACATGTAAAAACCGTAAGCTGAAGAGATCCCTTCTGTCATGCACAATTATAAATTTACATACGTAAATATAGGATTTATAACTACAATTGCAAAGATGCTGTCCATTTTTAGGAGATTTGGACAAAATAAAATTAATGAGAACTCCTGTGTTTGTACAAGACACACCTGTAGCAATACTACAAAAAAAAACAGGGTATCTGTGTGTGAAGTCACATGTTTTATATGTCTCACTATGAAGAAAAAAAATTATTTGCAGTCTTCTGGAGGAAAGAATTTATTATCTTTCTGCTTTCTGTGTGGAAGATGATTTTTTAAAATAGTTATCATATGAAGAAGGAATGTATTACAAGTATGTAGCCAGTAATGTAGAAAAATACTGTCAAAGTGGGTAAGGCAATTAATAATAATTTTATGCTTTTTAAAAAAATTATGTAATGATTTTGCTATTTGTCAACTTTAACGTTTTAGAACTTACTGTGAACTCAAACTGTCTCCCGGGTTCAGTCAGGGCCGGGGGGCCTCACTGTAATAACTAGGCCCCCAACATGGCCCTCTTTAGGGCTGCCAACTCCTGAGGTCTCACTGTGACTCGCCTCTAGTCTCAGTCCTCAGATGCAGGATCTCTGTTCCCCAGGCTGTGGTGGCTCCGGCAAGGTTGGCTCTGCACATGAAGGTTGATTCTTCCCACACAGGCTGAGAGTGTGGCCTGGGAGAAGCCCCCAAGCTTCCTCAGCACTGCCCCTTCGCCGGACCAGCCACATCAGGGGGAGTCCCTTCCTCAGCCTTTGGCTTCCTTCCCACTCTGGGGCTTCGACCCAGAAAGGCGGGGTGAGAACACACCCATCCCACAGACCAGCCTCTCCTACCTCAGCCCCTTTTTCTGTTCCAAGCCTGTCTTGTTGATGTGGACTCCCAGCTTCCTCTCTGCAGCTAACCCCCACTTCCTGCGGCGACATTCTATTGCCCCCTGTCTCTAAGGCAGTCCTGATGGAATGGTTGCCAGGGAAAAGGTATTTTCTTGAGGAAAAATGAAAAACACCTCCTTTTAATATTTGCAAACTATTATTCTAGTTATATTGGGTTTCAGTAAACAAATCCCACACTGTCACTACTGAAGGAAGTAAGTAAATAAGTAGGGGACATAAAAGCTCTTTCTAAATATTTAAAGAGACACTGTGCTGAAGAGAAATTGAACTTGGTTTGCATCGTCCTGAACGTTCAAACTGAGACTGAAGGGAAGACTTTACAGAGAAGGTACTTATAATTCAAAGTTTAAAATTAATATTTTTGCATACATTTTATTTATATGAGAAAGTTTATCCTTAAACAGATTTTACAATAAATCAATTCAGAGGGCTATTTCAACATAGACTACAGTTTTTTGTAAACAGATGATCAAGTCACGTGATAGATAGTACTGTTGATAGAAAGATGAAGGAGATGATGGTAAGAACCTGGCTACCTGAAGATACTGGGATTCTTCCTTTCTTTGTCTCCTTTCCCTCACTTCCCCTTCCCAGTTGCCTCTCCTACTTACATCTCACTAAGCCCATATTCTCCCCATACACTTGATAGAGGTTGGACCTATATAAGAAGACAAAGATAGCAGTTGTCTGAGCATAGAGGCCATCTCAGATTGTGACAAAATTGGGACAATCACCCTTCACCCTTGCTTTCTGTGAAGTGCTGCTGTGGCAGCTCCAGGTGGCAAAGATACATGAGCAGCGGGTAGTTTCCACTGGCTGGTGTATTAAATAAAGACCAAATGATCATGTCCATATACAATCTAGTGTCAGCTTTCTGGTAGTGTCAGCCAAGGTCGGAGAAGTTCCCTTCCACCTCATAATATATTTTAACTTCTCATAGCTTCTTTCTCCTTCTAGACTAGTTGTGGTGTTAAATTTAATAAAAGGTCTTCAGTATAGCAATGTGGTGAGGGGACACACTGAAAGTTATTCTAAGTCCTGAAGCTTGTATATGATGGCCTGGCCCAGCCCATGGCCATCTTCTCCATGGGGAAAAAACTGAGGGTAGTAGTTGCCTCCCTTTTCAGATTGATGAACAGCTACTCTTTCTTCCTGTTTGTCTGGACACTCCTACCATTAAATTATTTCCCTGTGATAAGCCACAGATGTTGGACATTATTTCTAGTTAAAATATACAGTATGTGTTACCTCTTTGGAATGAAGGTTGGGACGGAGCCTTCTCTGGGACAGATCAGTTTTGTTAGAGGGTGAGGTGATCCAGTCCTGAGGAATGAGATGCTGACCAGGTAATGCCAGAATGAGGGGAGGAGTAAGTACTTAGACACTAGAGGGGGTGTCTTGTTGGTGAGGGAGGCAGAGAGCTTGGAACATCATTAAAGGGAGTCCGAAGGGTTATGTTTGTGAGGAAAGGATGGCAGTTTTCAGGGAAGGAAACTTTCAGGAGCTGCTCTGATTTTCAGGATTCTTAGAGGAGTTGGAGATCTCTTCTCCCTTGAGATGGGGAGATGTGGGCATATGCTTCTGTTACATCTCTGTCTTCCATACCCATGATGCAGAGATGAATTATTTAAAACTTGAAAAAAGTATTTGTACATAGATGTCTATATTTTTTAGAAAAAGATTCTAGAAAATTTTTTTCCCAAAAAATTAAACAAAAATTACAAATTAGAAGTTTCAAAATTTGTTAAAATAAGAATAAGGCTTTTTAGGAAGAAAGACAAGGTGATTCATATTCAGTGCTTGGGAAAAGCCCACAAGGTAGGCTCTATGTAGCCAAAGGCAGGTCCCACTGATTCGCTGATGCAGCTCCCAAAATGTGGGCACATCAGCAAGGGAGACCTCAGTAGGACTCAGTAAGACTGCCCTCCATTATCATCAAAAACAGCACTAAACAACATGTACTGAATGCTCCAGTGCCTGATCCTACACTAAGTGTTTGACATGTGTTATCTCACTCTCTCACCAGGTGACGTGTACCCTATTATTATTAACCCACCTGAGAGAATAAAGAACTGGAGGATAGAGACGTTCAGTAGCTTAGTCAGTCATAAATAGCAGAGGTGGGCTATAAACTCAGGTCGTCTGACACCAGACCCTAAACCCTGCCCACCTTACCTGAGAGTAGGAAGCATAAAAACAACCGTCAGCAACTTTGCCATTTTGCCTTTGCTTTTCCTTAGCAGGGTCATTCTATTCCTGGGCCTCTCCCTCTGTCCTCATGTAGAAGAAGCAGAGAATAAATCCTTTTTCTCAGTGTCCCTCTTTTTGCAAGACCTAGTAAGGTCCTGCTTCCTGATTGAACACCTAATCATCGTTCAGTTCAGAAACGAACATGTGGTCATTTGTCACTAAGGTGTTGGGAGAAGCAATAAGTGGCGACACTTACTAGTTGTCTTCAGAATACAGTGATTTACTGTTTTTTGACCTCTTTATCTCTGAGTTTTACAGAAATGCAGAGCCAACAAACAGCCTTATAATTATGTCACCACTTTGCCTCTAGAAATATTTATATTCTGTTGAAATGAGAGAGGGAGAATGAAGATGAAAGAGCTGGGTTCTGAAAATAAGGTCAAACCAATAAGCTCAAAATGTATATACTTGTTTATCTACTCTTACTTATCAGTATTTATATCTATTTACAGACATGTGAATATAAATCTGTATGTTTAAGTCATTATGTGTTTGGGCAAGGAGCATAAATATAAAGAAGGTGCAGTCATTTCCACACTCATTTATCTAAAACATATTCAGTGTTCACCACACTCAAGTCCATGTTGCATATTCTAGTTGGCCTCTTTGCATTATGTACTTATAAATGTTTAAAAAATTAAGTGAAGTCCATAATTCATTCATATTTCCTTAGTTTTCACCTAATATCCCCTTTCTGTTCCGGGATTCTGTCCAGGATGCCACATTACTGTCAGATGTCATGCCCTCTTAGGTTCCTCTGGGGTGTGACAGTTTCTCAGGTTTTCCTTATTTTAGATGATGAAATGTTTGAGGAGTCCTGGTTAATTATTTTGTAGAATGTACCTCTATTGGGATTTTCTTTTTCATGATTAGACTGGTGTTTTTGTTTTTGTTTTTCATGATTAGACTGGGATTATGGGTTTTAGGGAAAAAGATCCCAAAGGAGATAGAAGAAGACTGAGAGGGTTAAAGCGCCATTCTCATCACATCGTAATGTGTGACTCTTGATCGCCTGACTGAGGTTCTGTTTGTCAAGTTTCTCCACCATAAGGCTCACCTTTCCATACTGTCCTCTTTGGAAGGTAGTCACTGTGCACAGCCCACACTTAAGGAATAAGGAACTACCCTCCGTGTACTTGAATGTGGAGTAGTTACGTAAGTTATTGGAATTCTGCAGAGGATGTGTGTCTCGTCTCCCTATTTATTTATTTATTTAACCATCATTTACTTAAATCAGTATGGACTCACAGCTGTTTATTCTATACTTTAGGTTATAATCTAATATCACTTTATTTTGTTGCTCAAATCGTTGCAGCTTGGGCCATTGGGAGCTGTTTCCATTGATTCCTGTGCCCCTTTGACTTATCTCCATCACTGTTGGTTTTTTGAGCACTTGCTTACCTTCTGGCAGTGTGAGATGCTCTAGGCTCATCTAGTATATTTCCTGCTCCAGTTCTTTGATCAGCCATTTCTTCAAGGATTTCTGGTTTCTTTTACTGGAGAATGGTATTAAAGGTCAATATCTGGGTACTAGGTGTTTTCATTGCTACTGGGCTGTTGTTATTTCTAGCACCTTACACAGTTACAGAGCAAGGAAATATATGTACATGTATATGTACCACTGTATGTATGTATATGTGTTTATATACACACACACACATATATATATACATATGTACACTGGGTATATATACATACATGTATGTATCTATAAATATATCTATGTACCCATCTGTATTTATATTAAACTAAACATGAGGTCACGTTGTTGATGTATCCATTTCTAATCTGTTATTATATGGATCATTCTAGCCTCCTCCCCTTGATTGTCAGTAATGTCCCACTCCAACAGTGAGAAACCTGGCTCCTACCTTCTGCCATCCATTTAACTAACTGTCCAATTCCGGTGTATATGTATAGTGGTTCCAGTTTATGGGCTTTTATTGAGAAAGTTGAAGCCAATTAGTCATTCCTAAGTGCCATTATGGACTGCCCATAGCAACAATCGATCTACTATTATCAGTGCCATTTGGAGAATGTTAAAAAAATTAAAATAAACTTCAAATATTTGTTTTACATATAAATGGATCCTATTCAATTCTACAGACATTTGCAAGGAGGCTTCCATATTGACAGGTACTGATGAAGAAGAAGGCATGGATGGAATAAAGAGATCCTTGAGAAAAAAAACATACATGGTATAGACATTTATTGAGTCCTTATTGTGTGTAAAGCATTGTTCTGGGTATTGGGGAAAGAAAGATGAGTAAGATTCATTTTAAGAGGTTTAAAATGAACACACTTTTCTACAAATAAAAAGCAGGCACAGAACAAGAGAGACACACTGCCAGAGCCAGGTAAGTGTTAAAATATTTGTATAAGCAAAGGATGAAGATAGAGTGCTTTTTACCGGGGAGGACAGAGAAGGCTTTACAGAGCTGGTGTTTGACCTGGGCTTTGAATACAAGCAGAAATTCAATAGCAGGGATAGATAAGGAGGACCCTGGGCTGAGCAAGCACACACTAATGCACAGAGGTGTGAAAGTACACAGTGTCCTTAGAAATCCAGTATCCCATTTGCCTTATCCTAATCATAGCCTATTACTACTTTGTGCCATTATTTGCTGGTAAAGCATACATATAAATGATTAATGGAGGTTTATACTTTGGAAACACAGTGACATTTATAACACCTGCACTATTTCCAGTGTGGAACAAACAGCGCAGAAGTGAGTTACTAATAGCATCCTCAGAGAATTAGCTTCTTAAAACAACAGACACAGAGATTATGCCTGAGGAAGCAATGGAATAATTAGGTTTTGTGATCTCTTGGGTCTAATGGAACAAATCACTTCATTTTTCACTTGAGATTAACCCAATGATTAAACCATACTTTTAAAATGTCATAATATTTATCCTGCCTTCTCTGAGTATATGACCCTAAACACTGTAATCTCCTCCAAGGTTATACGAAAATAGAAAATTTTTTTCTTTTTAGGTGTTAAACTAGCAGTCACCAAAATTTTCTTCAATTTTGTCTGTTTGGGTGTGTCATACCTACCAAATTGTGTTGTCCTGTTTTTATAAAAGTAAGTGTTGTCGCTCTGTGACATTGTGCCCATGTGTATCTTGTCCTGTGGTTGTCATAACCACAAAACGTTTCCTACTAAATTGCCCAGGTGCCCATCAGCATTCTCAATCAGAGCCATGTGCTGTAAATACTGAGAATTATTTACATCATTAACTATTAATAAGTTACTGTGGTGAAAATGCCATCAGTAATTTCAACTTCACTCCAAAATACTAGGTTTAAACCTAGAAAATGCAATAGGTTGGGGCCCAAATGTTTTAAAATAATAATAATTTAGTACCAAATGTCATATGTTAAATGAGAAGAAAGAAAACTAACTCCAAAGCATACGGGGAATAAATTTAGGACACAGAAAATTCCTTTAGGAACAAGAAGTCAAATAGGGAAAAAGTGTAAGAACTGAGGAGTTGACAATTATTACATGTATTGTATACATCCTGTACAAAAATACAGAACTTGATGGATGGTATTTTGGGGTTTAACATGTATTTTTATTGGTGTCAGGATTTGTGTTGGTTAAGGAGTTTTTCTATGCTATCTGACATTTACTGGGGCTTTGGGTCTCATCTACTCATAATGGACTATGGTTGGTACAATGCTCATATTCCCCCAGAGCCTTTTTACCATCCTCCTTTGGTGTGTTTCACCCTTCTAGATTGCGCCTACAGCTTTCTTCAAGAACCACCTAGGCTACTCAAGTTGCTTCACCTAGACAGCTGAGAAGTTAAAGTGGCCAGGAATTTATCTGTTCTCCTTCTGACCTGGAGTAGCCCAGTGACTAATACAGAAATAAGAAAGACCTGCTTACTTCCTTAAAATAGAACAGACTCTATGCTCTGTTTACACCCAGACCTCCCTGCAGGATCAGGCTGAGCAGGGAGACTCACCTGAAATCATACTGTTGCTTGCCAGTTGAGCCCTATGAACATGGGAGACCCCATATGCTAGAAAGACCTACTGGAAAATAAAAATGCCACATGGAGTCTCTGGCAAGCCACAGTAGATGATCATTGCATACATTCCTGGCTTCTAGAGCAAAGTCATCTCATCTGCATTGGAGAAGTATATACTATTAAAAAAATTGCTCTCAATATTATTCTGGACCCTGGTAGAGAGTGTCTCTGCCACGGTACATCCTATGACTTTGCAGACCATCATGAAGTGGGTACTGCAGACCCATCAAGACTTAAGACTGGAGGGACTCAGTTGCCATCCATTGTGCAATAAAGATGATACATCTGAGTTCCAGCCCAAGGAGCTCCCAAGCCCATC
Organism: Manis pentadactyla; assembly: GCF_030020395.1. Lineage (NCBI taxonomy): Eukaryota > Metazoa > Chordata > Mammalia > Pholidota > Manidae > Manis > Manis pentadactyla. The sequence goes on from NC_080021.1 coordinate 64,841,464, forward strand.
ACTTTTGTACCAGGTACTCTCCCTTAGCTCATCTATGGCCTTATGGGGAATTGCCTAGGACCAGCTGAGGAAAGAGAAGAAAACTGAGCTTAATTTATGGCTTAATATGTTGGTGCAAATGGAAAATGGGTTGCTACTTCAACACATCCTACTTAAGAGTGCTTTTGAAAGACAATAGTGAGTGGAAATCTTCCTAATGGCCATTTGGTCATCTGCATTGTGTTGAGGAAAAGTGCCTGAGGTAAGGATTTACTTGCACTTATGGGTGGTAGTGAATGATCCGGCTGGTTGGTTTGGGGCTGTGGGTAAAATTGTAATATTTCCAGAATATCTCCCCGGGCTTTGGTTCATTTGCATATCCTCAGGGGTGGAGAGAAGTGCTGTCTTGATGTCAATGGGTAATTACCTGGGCAACCCAGGGCGTGTCTGAACCTGAGAGGTTCAGGGGAGGGGCTTGCTTGCTTGCTTGCTTGCTTCTTCCAGAGCAGGGGAGAGAGATGGTGCTGGACTGCAGTTTGTAAGCAATAAACGGGTTTTAAACTTTATTTCTCCCTTTGACTGATTTCAGGTTTTAGAGGTATTTTGCCCAGGGATTTCCTCTCCCTGGACTTACATTCTGGCAGTAGTTGGTAGGGTTCCTCTGAACCCGAAATCTGTCATAATGGGTGTGAGCTTTGGGAGGGCTGCCCCTAGAAATGGTGAGGAAATGCCCGGAAGCCCCCCTGTGGACTGCGGGGAGGCCCCAGTGGATGCAGTGGCAAAGGGTGCAGCTTCACCTGTTTTTATCCCCCCAGCCGTGGGGCTTCCAAGTTGGGAACCCCTAGTGGAGAATTGGTCTAGGATAAAGTACCTCTTAGAGGGGTGGGACCTTCCCCAGAACTGGGGAAGGGTGGAAACACTGAAAACTGCAGAGTTGGAAGACTGCTTGGAGACCTTAGGGGGTCGTGTAGCTGCTGGCATTGTAGGTTCTCTTGTCATCAAGGTAGTGGAAAATGTTATACAGGAGAGAGAGGGACTTAGGTGGGAGAGAGACACTTCAGCATTGCTTGGAGGAACTGGGCGATAACCTATGGGATACTGTTAAAGAAGAGAGACAGTTACTGAAAAGGCAGGTCACACTCTTAGAAGACTCTTTAGTGGCAAGGGGGGAGGCAGTAGGAAAAGCCATGTTGCAGGAGGCCGTGGGGGAGGGGGAGGAAACAGTGGTGCCTTCAGCCCTGGAAATGGTGGAGGAGGAACTGTTGGTGGAGAAGCCCGAGGGAGAATAGGAGGAGGTGGGGCCACTGACGGATTTGCTACCCAGGCAACTGTTGATGGAACCATCTTCTCCTGTTTTAAAGGCCCACCCAGCTGTAATTAAGAAGATAAAAACGAAACAACCATGAGCTCCTCATGGGGAGGAGCCGCCCCCTCCCCAGGTTGTGGAGCACTCCATGCTCCGCCCCTATACCCAGGACAAGCTGGTAGACATGAGCATCTGGTATAGGCAGAGGCCATTGGAATCTCTGCATACATGGCTCTTAAGTCTCTGGGATATGGGGGTGGAAAACATTGTTATGCTGGGTACTGAGATGAGTAGAATGGCTTCCCTGATGATTCACCCTTCCCTCCAGCAGCTGTGCAAAATGTCTGTCATGCCTCAGGGAATCAGACACTCCTGGAATGGCTGACAGCTGCCATCAGGGTAGTTTGGCCTAATCAAGGTGATTTACCATATTTTCCCAGTAGTTGGAAAACATATGCAGAGCTCCAACAGGTACTGCAGGAATTGGGTATGAAAAATATCATCTATAATATGGACCCCCAGGGCCCTGATGAGGAGGTGTTCACTGTAGGAATGAGACATCTGGTGTTGCATACAGCTTCCACATCTCTCTTTGGGCCCCTAGTGAATACTCTTGCTCCCCACCTAGGACAGCCCGTAAGTGAGGCTACTCGTACTTTAGCAGATCTCAGGGAGGTTGAAACAATAAAAGCATGGAAGGAAATACAGGCTATGACTGAAAGGAGAAGTGCAAAAGGCCCCATGAATGTCTTGAGGACCCAGATGTGGGTTGATTTGATAAAGGCCGGGGTAGTGAAAGAAAAACTCAATGAGCAGCCCAATAGAATATTGTTAGAACTGTGGCACCAATTAAAGCCAGAGCAGCAGTCCCAGCCGCTGAGGTCCAGGACACAGAAACCAGAGTCAAGGCCTCATGCCTGGCCTGTGTCCCTGCAAAACTTCATAGGAGACAGTACTCAGATTCACCTGAGCCCTCACCCCCACAGGAGGATGATTGGGCATTGCAGTTCAACTGAGGGAGGAGTCAAAGTCCCCACCTTGGGGGACATGGTGGGGACCAGGGGCCACATGTAGAATTAACAATTCATCGGTCCCCTGTGAATGTACAACATGTCCGGGTGCTGGTGGACACAGGAGCTGAATGTTCTCTGATTCGTGGCAACCCTGAGCTTTTTCCCGGGACCTCTCCTGTGATAGATAGCTATGGGGGTAAGGCAATTAGAGTGAAGAAAGCCCAAATCTCATTGGGGATAGGGCATTTAAATGCCCACAAAGGAGTATACCATGTACATCTCTCCCATCATTGAATATATTTTTGGGGTAGACATCTTGCAGGGCTTGTGGTTACAGACCACTGCAAGTGAGTTCAGACTAGGGTACGTGTGGTAAAGGCAGTTCTGAGCAGACATGCTAAGCACCCACCTGTAGCTCTACCTGTACCTCAGCAGGTGACAAATATTAAGCAGTATAAATTGCCTGGGGGTCGCAGGGAAATTGGAGAAACTCTACAGGAGTTGGAGAGTGTGGGCATCAAAAACCTCACTTATAGTCCTTTTAATTCTCCAGTATGGCCAGTGAGGAAGTCAGATGGCTCCTGGCATATGACTGTAGATTACAGGGAATTGAATTAAGTCACACCCCCTTTGCATGTTGCTCTCCCCTCTATAGCAGACATTCTTGACACCCTCAGCTATGAACTGGGAACATATCATTATGTAGTGGACCTTGCTAATGTTTTCTTCTCTATTGACAGCACAGGAAAGCCAGAAACAGTTTGCCTTCACATGGGAAGGCCGGCAGTGGACATTTACTGTCTTTCCATAGGGATACCTTCACAGTCTCACCATCTGTCATGGATTTGTAACCCAGGACTTGGCCACATGGAAGAAACTGCAAACAGAGCAGTTGTATCACTACATTGATGACATTATGCTCACATCTGATTCTCTTTCAGCTTTAGAAGGGGCAGTTCCTAGATTGTTGCAGTATCTACAGGAAAAAGGATGGGCTGTGAACAGCACCAAGGTTCAGGGACCTGGTTTGTCTGTGAAGTTCTTGGGGGTTGTCTGTTTGGGTAAAACTAAAGTTCCTGAAGCAGTTATAGACAAGGTCCAGGCTTTCCCTACCCCTACCACTGTGGCAGTATAGTACAAGAGTTTTTGGGTCTTTTGGGCTCCTGGAGAGTGTTTAATCCAGCACTTGGCACAAATTTGGAAGCCTTTATACTTATTGGTACGAAAGGGTATCAGGTGGGACTGGGATGAGACATGCACAGCTGCTTTTACTGCTGCCAAGTGGGCAGTCAAGGCCATACAGGCCTTGAATGTAATGGACTCATCAAGGCCCTGTGAACTAGATGTTGATGTAACCGAAGATGGTTATGGATGAGGTCTTTGGCAGCAGCTTGAACGGACACACTAACCTATTGGATTCTGGTCACAACAATGGAAAGGGTCAGAGGTCTGGTACACCTTGATAGAGAAGCAACTGGCTGCTGTGTACCACGCCTTGCTGGCTACAGAGCCCATTGCTGGAACAGCGCTGACCAAGGTAATAACTACCTATCCCATCACAGGGTGGGTGCGAGACTGGACCCAAAGGCCACAGAGTGGTGTGGCATAGACACCTACACTGGCCAAATGGGGCACATATTAACAGCAGTGCAGCACCCAGTCTACTAGCCCCTTAAGTGGAGAACTCCAATGCTTATTGGGGCTAGTGACCTATACCAGTGGAAAGCAGGAAGAGCTTGCTTTTTCAGCCCTTGGTAGCTGAGACTGCTTATCAGGAGGGAAAAGCCCCTATACCTGAAGATGCTTGGTACACAGACGGCTCCAGTAATGGGCAGTCCCTGAAGTGGAGGGCTGTGACTTTCCATCCTAAGACTGAGACAATATGGATGGAGGATGGAGAGGAGAAGAGCAGTCAATGGGCTGAGTTGCTGGCAGTATGGCTTGTGATCACCCAGGAGCCCTCCCCTATAGTTGTCTGCACTGACAGCTGGGCCATCTATCAGGGCTTGACCCTGTGGCTACTGACATGGTATCATGCCAACTGGATGGGTGTTCACTGGCCCCTTTGGGGGCAAGAGTGTGGCAAGACCTATGGGCCTCTGGTCAGACTAAGACAGTTACCATATGTCATGTGACCAGCCATTTGCCTTTGGCATCCCCAGGGAATGATGAAGCAGACACATTGGCCCAGGTGCACTGGCTAGAAGGAAAGCCTGCCTCTGATGTGGCCCAATGGCTATACTAATGTGTGTTGCACACGGGGCAAAAGACAATATGGGCTGTAGCCCATCCATGGGGCTTGCCATTGATCTTTGAAGAAGTCAGCAGAGCCTGGAATGAGTGCCTTTTGTGCTCTAAGAGGGACTTACACCAAGTCCCATAGGAACATGGGACATAGTAAGGGGGCCAATACCCCTTGTTAGGTAGCAAATAGACTATATTGGGCCTCTGTTCATATCAGAATGATATTGGTATGCCATGACTTGTGTGGACACAGCTACTGGACTAGTGGTTGCTTTTCCTGCATGTTGTGCAGATTAGCTAACAACCAACGCGGGCCTGGAGCATCTCTTTGCAGCCTATGGCCAGCCACAGGTGATTCAGAGCGATCGAGGCACCCACTTTACTGGACGTGCATTTACAAGAATGGGTGTAGCAATTAGGAATAAAGTAGAAATTTTATGTACCATATAATCCTACCGTGGCAGGCATGATAGAAAGGTACAGTGGTTTGTTGAAATCTGGCCTGAGGTTGGACACCAATAGTCTATGGCGTTGGTCAGTTTGCCTATGGACAGCTCTGCGGTGTTTGAATGAGAATCCACATAAAGGAGCTTTGAGCCCTGTGGATATGCTCACACACCTTGCTTCCTCTCCTATACAACTGTATGTGCAAACTGAAGAAGAGTTATTAAAGCCAGGATATGGCCAGCAGAGCAACATCATGCTGTCAGCCCCTACTGCATTAAGCCCTGGAGACACTGTTGAATGGACGTGGCCTTGGACATTTTGACACATGAACCAGCAATGGCTGGCCCTTCTGGCACCTTGGAGGAAGGGTCTGGAAGTTGACCTCCAGTGTATTCCTGGAGTAACAGCTGAATGGCCCCCAAAGGTCACAGTACTGTGCCCAAAATGTCCAGGAGGTAAGAGCATCTTTCGGGGAAGTTTTGTTTTATTTTCATGGCCAGTGCATGTACCTCCCGTAGCCCTATTTACTGACCCATCTGTAACTCCCACAGGGAGGCGGGTGAGAGTCTGGTATACTAGACCAGGACGAGATCCCATTACTGCCACTGTTTTATCACAAGACCATACTCTTGCATATATCCTACCTGATGAACAAGATTTGCCTATGCAGGTGTCACTAAAACATGTATCTTATCGCCCTTAAGGTTATTTTCTCCTGCAGTCCTTGTGGCCTGAATGTGCCCCTGGCTACAGCTGCTGTGTGATGATTGCTCTGAACCCTCAGCTACTGCCTGCCTATGGAATGGACTGGCTATGGACTTAATCTGCATAGGCTGAATCCTCTGGCTTGAGGATTATCATGATTTTATTGCTGTTGCTATTGTTCTATCATTAATCTGGTCACAATGCTCCAGTTTTCTCTCCCAGGGAGAAAGAGGGGGAACGAGTAGATTGTAAGGCAAGATTTCTGGAGGGGTGGCCTGTGGGTAAAATTGTAATATATCCAGAATATCTCGCCTGGCTTTGGTGCATTTGCATATCCTCAGGGGTGGAGAGAAGTTCATCTCCATGTCGATGGGTAATTACCTGGGCAACTGAGGGCATGTCTGAACCTGAGAGGTTGAGGGAGGGGCTTGCTTGTTTCTTCTGGAGCAGGAGAGAGAGATGGCGCTGGACTGGAGTCTGTAAGCAATAAATGGGTTTTAAACTTTATTTCTCCCTTTGACTGATTTAGGTTTTTAGAGGTATTTTGCCCTGGGATTTCCTATCCCTAGAAAGGAAATTACAGAGGCCCAGAGGACTAAGATTGGAAGACTGGACACAAGGAGGTCTGTGGAAGAAGCGTGCTAATAGACCAATGGGAATGGGCACAAGTATGTGGGTCTCAGTAACACATGTTAACATACACTGAAGAGTACCCTCTTCAGAAGAGACACTGGCCTACAGGTGAACTTAATAATCAGTCCAGTAAGCAGCAGTCAGTCTCTGTCCTTGGCTACCCCACTGCAGTGCAATGGCTCAGGAGTGGAGTAGCTGTGGTGTAGTGGAGGCTGCACATGGGCCCACTGTAAGATAAATTCTAGCCAAAATAAGCAGGCGAAGAGAGGCAGCAAAGGGCCAGGTAGTATATTTGAATGCAAACTCCTGGGTGATGTTCCACAGTCTGGCTATCACAGGCCAGGGAAGTCACACCCGGTCAGGGAGGTGGGGGCTTATAAGGGGTTAGGAGGGGGAGGAGTGGGCAAGCTATTCTAGGGGGCGTGGAGAGGTATGATTGGCTAAAGGTGACATAATAGACAACTAGAAACTTTTTTCCTTCCAAGAGGAAGGAGGCTGACATCCGGGTCTTAGTTGGCACATCAGGATGGAATTCAGGAAGAGCTGTCCCCTTTCCATATAAGGCACCGGCCTTGGGGTCTGGTCTGTTCTCCCCCTATGGCATCTCTCTGTTCTGTTTGCATGTCCTTGTTTTTCCTTCCTCCAGCCTAACACCCACCACCATGGGCCCTCTGTCCCCAAGGCTGGTATATCTACTGCTGCTGCTGAATGTCCAGTCATGAGCCACAAGACTGACTTTAAGCCTCCAATGTATTACTATCTTTGAGGAAGTTAATCAGCCACTTCTAACATGTTGGTTACCCTAAAAAGATCCTTTCTATCCTGAAGAGTTCAGCAATTTGTCTTTATTGGAATTGAATTGTTTTCCAGGTATGCACTTCAGTTTCTCTATGTAGTATCTCAGCCTGCACCATCCTAGGACTAACAGAGTATCTGATTCACTGACATAAGATGCCATATATCACTGCTTCTGACATGACAGCAAAAAAGGCACAGTGGTAAGCATATACCCATGGGATCCATTGGTCATTACACATCCATAAGCTACTAGCTGACAGATATTTCTTTCAGCAGTTTATTGTTTCAAAAGTATAAAGAATCTGGTCTTTAATACTCTTAGCCACCAAAATTCCATCCATGTCAACTCAATAATTCTACTACTGTAGGAGCTCTAGCCTAAAGTAATAATATGAAATAGAGACAAAAATTTATGTAAGAATATTTACCATAACATTACTGACAATAGGAAAAAAACTGGGATATTAGAGTCCAAAATCAGGAAAATGAAGAGGTAAATTAGGGCATATATATGATGCATTACTATGAAATCATTAAAAATTATTTTTACAACATTTTCTAGTGACATGGGGAAATGGCTGTGTTAAAATTTTAAAGGAAAAATGCTTAAAGTATTTAAGGAAATTTTAATTTAAAAGAAAACAGGAAAAAAGACTTGGCCTAGCAGATATCAACATTAACTATAAAACTGCAGTCATTAAAATAATGCAGGATTTATGCAAAGATCTACAAATATTAATGAAACATTAATAGCTGAAATTTTTTAGCTCTTACCTTGTGTCCTATACTGATCAAATTAACAGATAAATATTAACTCAATCTTCCCAAGAACAACAGTATGAAGCATATACTACTGTCTTCAAAGAGAGATTAAGTATCTTGCCTCTCTAGAACTGAATAAATAAATTAGACCTAAGTATATATTACCTGTTGTATGATAGAGGTGGCATTATAAGTCAGTGGGCAAAGACTGGACTATCAGTAAATGATCTTGGACAAATGGTTTTCCATATTGGAAAAAAATGAATTTGGTTCCTGACCTCATACCTAAACAAATTCTAAAGGAACACTAACAATTATTAGAAGAATATATAAGAGAATATATTGACTGATCAGGGTCTAGCAGGACTCAAAAGTGGAGATTTAATTTTTACAAAGTTGTGGGGACAATCAAGGGAAACCTACATGGGATGAAAAAGCTTTCTGGGGCTGGCAACAGTGAATATAAGACTTATAATTCCTATGTTTGAAAGGAATGGAAAGGTAGTGGTTGAAGGAAACCTGGAGCTGCAGAAAAGGGTTACTCAGCAGGAGCTGTGGCCTGGGGTACAGGAATGCAGTCATTGTCAATCCTTCACACAGCAGGGAGTAAATCAGGAATATAAAGACTTAGACCTTTCTCACTTCCTGCCTCTTGATCCACTGAAGATGCATTCCTGTAGGCCAGCCCCATCTGGAAGCTAGAGGTTAAGGAAGTTCAGCTGACAGTCTATTTCGGTCAGCTTTTCAGAGCACAGAGTAGAGAAGGGTGGAGGGTGGATCTGGAAGGGCAAACAGTCAATATCCAATGCAGTGACTGAGTGTCAAGAAAGGGCTTTTTTGGGTAAGACATAAAAGAGCACAAGTCTTAGAAAGAATGATAAATTTGACTATAATCAAACTTAAAATTATATTGTAATCCACTTTAAAAGGCAAATGTCTGATTGCAAGGATATTTGATACATAATCACATAAAATTCATATTCAGAATATGTATGTATGTATAGATGTGTGGGTGGATGTGTGTGTGTGTGTGTGTGTGTGTGTGTGTGTGTAACAAATATTGGCAAGCAAGTGAAGACCTCTCATATACTGTAAATGAACTGGTACAATCATTATAAGGAGAGTAATTTGGCAATAACAAGTGTAGCTGATACTGTGCATATCTTATGATCCAGCAATTTCTCCTCTAAAAATATTGTCCAGAGAAATCTTGTAAATGTGCTCCAGGAAGTCATATTTTAAGAATATCTGTTGTAGTGCTTTTAAATATGAGGGACAAAACTGAAAAGCTAGATATTATTCATAGGGAATAAATACATGTGGTCTAGTCAGATAATGAAATATTATCTACCAGTCAAAATTAATGAGCAATATATTCACTTTTGACAGTAAGGATAGAGTAAAAAAATAGGCTGAATGAAAACAACTGAGTTGAGGAGAACCTTAGAATAGTATTTACGGCAGTATTTATGCAAAAATGGAAACACACCAAAACTAATATGCAAATATGTAGATAACAAAAATATAAAATATTAGCTTAAAGGATGGTGTCACATTTTTTGAAGTGGTTAGCTCTGGGAAGACAGGAAAATGGATCTGGGGAAGGATATTTTAAAGTAATTCAATGTTATTTTATAACATTTTATTTATAATGTGCAAATCTCTCAAAAATGAGTTGGAAGGCAGTGACAGGAGAGTGAAGGAGGCAATTTCGGGGAGGCTGGTAAGGGGTGACTTTTATCCTGAGGGAGAAGGAAAGAAACTACAGAATTTTGAGCAAAAGAACGGCAAGGTCTAACTTAAGTTTTAAAAAGATTCTTCTTGCAGCTGTTTGAAGATTAGATTGTGGGAGGCCAGAGACAGCAGGAGAAATATCAGCTGGGAGACTACTGTAAGATCCCAGTCAGGATGAGGGAGTTGGTCTGGGGTAGAAATGGAAGCAATCAGGATCTGGATGTACACTGAAGGGGAGAGAGTTGAATTTTGTGAAGGATTAGGCGTGGAATGTGAGAGAAAAAAACGGTAACAGTGGAGACACTGCAAAGGCAAGTGGAGAGGTGAGCTGAGGAGGAGATTAGGGGCTTCTTTGGACACAGTAAGTCTGCAATGTTTATTCAATATGCATGTGGAGATGCCAAGAGGCAATTGGATGTATGAGTCTGGTGTTCAGGGGAGAAGTCTGGGCTGGAGACATACATTTGGGAGTTGTCAGCAATGAGATGGTTTTAAAGCCATGAAACTGACAAGCTCACTGGGGAGTGATTGTGGATAGCAAAAATGTGTAGTTTATAAAATCATGGAAAAGTATTACTCATTTTCTTTGGACACAGTAAGTCTGCAATGTTTATTCAATATGCATGTGGAGATTTGAATTTCTATTTGAATTTCTGAGATGCAAATACTAACCTTTTCATTGTGCATCTCTGCCTAAGAACCAGTAGAGTACTTTTTTACCTCCAGTTTTCCTGCTTTATTAGTAAAATTGAGAACTAAAGATGTTAGCAAGTAAAAAAAAGATTTTTTTAATGTAATTACTCTACCTGCAGAACTGAAACCTACTGGTAGGACCAGAGGCCAATTTGCTCATTAAGTTCATTTCTCTATGTATTTTATAACTGAATTACACTCATCGGTATTTTCCACTTTCCTCTCTTTCTGCTGAATTAAGGCTAAACTAAAATCTATTTTCTTTCCTCTGTACATTTAAAAATAGTGTTAGGTATTTTGAATCACTGAATTCTTGCAGGACAATTTCCCACATATATTTCACAGAACAATTCAAAGGAAGCTGTCTTATTTCCATTATTGGAGAAAAGACTTACCCAATGAGCACACTCAGCCCACACCACAGGCAAGCCTCACTATAGTGTGGCCTACAGTACCAAGGGAGGACAGGAGCATTCCTTCCTGCTCATCTGCCCTTGGTTCCTTCAAAATACAGTAGGTCACTACTTAATGCAAGTCTTGTATAGACTCATGAACGTTTTGGACTAGAAGGAATCATTGTAATCCCATACTATCCCTCATTTTATAAATTGTATCAAAGATTAAAGCTATTTCAATTATTTGCAATTGTTGCTCGCATGTTTTCTTTCCCCCTATATTAGGCTCCTAGGTCCACTGCAACAAATCACCACCAACATGGTGGTTGAAAATAGCAAGAATTTATTTTCTCACAGTTCTGAATGTCAGAAGTCTGAAGTTAAGGTACCTATGGGGCCATGCTTCCCCGGGAGGCCGTAGAGAATCCTTCCCGGCCTCTTCCAGCTTCTGGTGGCTCACTGCTTCCTTGGGCTGTGACAGCAAAACCCCAGTTGCCTCTGTCTCCATATGGCGTCTTGCCTCAGGGTCCCTGTGTGCCACATCTCCCTCTCCTTTCTCTTATAAGGACACCGGTCATTGGATTTAGGGTCCACCCAAAGTCCAGAAAGTTCTCATCCCAGGACCCTTAATTCCTTAAGAATATCTGAAAGACTGTATTTCTGAATAAGATCACATTCACAGGTACCAGGGTTTAGGACTTGGACATATCTTTCAGGGGGGATGTTATTCAACCATTATATCTCCTTCCTCTTCACTTTTCCTGCCTCCCTCCCTCCTTTTCTTCCTTTTGTCCTTCTGTTCAATTCACCCCTCACATCAGTTTCTTTTATCCTGTTATGCTCCACAGTAATTCCAATCTGCTGCTGACTCTTCAAGGTGGCCATAATCCCTCTTAAAAAAAAAAATGCCTTATGACTGAAAGATTAGTTAGAAAAACTATAGTCTCTATTTTTGCAGAGGGCCCACAGAAGCCATAGTTGATATTTTTTATCTCCCTTTTCTGCCACCCGTTCTAGAATTTCTTTGTCTCTGACCCCTTAGTTTGCTAGTCTTGAGAATACAGACCTTTATCCCTGAGTGCCCTGAGCCTTTGTTTATCTTGCCTTTATCGGGCTACAGTTGTGGCACTAGCCTCCTTGCTGTTCTAATAAATATGGAAGGACCAAAAGTTGTTTTGGTGAACTTGCCATTTTGCAGGCCTGCTCCTCCCTGGCCCTGTTCTATAAGAACAGCCTTGGTCATCATGATTATCAGGGCTGAGTGCTCAGCCAGCATAATTGCTTTCTAGTAAACCAGTGTGAGGATCTGGAAGGGAGTAGTAGTCACTTTAGGGTCAGTGGAACTGTTACTTGTGTCACTTGATGAAATTGCTCCCCACCTCCGTTGGAACTTCCCTTCTGTGTCAGTCAAGTACTGTATAGACATCACGTCAAAACTTACCAGCCTTCCATAGAAACAAAGTAGAATCATGGTTGCCAGGGGCAATGACTGCTGACTTCTCCAGGATCGTAGAGATCTGCTGTGATTATCATCAAGTGGTACTCTGGTGTCCTGGAGGTATGGTGCCATACCAAGGGCTAAGGTTTGGTCTCTGCTGCTGATAGGTCAGAGTTCAGTAGTAGAATGGGTTAAGAGGGAGCTCATGTGGGCCCATAAATAGCTTTCAGCTTTATTTACTTCATGGCCCTCTTGTACATGGAGTGTCCAGAGATGGAAACTGACTGACATCCAATGGTTGACTCTTCCAGTCCACTGGATTCATGAATATATCCTCTATGAAGTTTAATTTCTGGTGGGCAATGGCATGAGCACAGATATCTTCCCAATTTGTGCCACTTCACAGGTGTATCCACAGACTTCATCCCTCAAGCTCCTTGCCTCCATTCTTCTAATATTCCACTATTAATCAACCAGCCAAGCCATTGGAGTCTGTGTATATTCTGATCTCAGGACATTTCTTCCTTCATATAAATTTGATGACCTGGAATGCTTGCAGCTCTATCCACTGAGAGGATTTTCCTGCACCACTGTCCTTTGGGGCCAGCTGAGTGGGATTGTAATTTAGCAGCAGTCCATTCTTGGTTTATAACAATATATCAAGCCAACCCATCCATTCAACAAGGCCTGAGTATTTTCCTATTTTCCTCCCCCATCAGCTGGTCATAGGGAAATTCTATGGCCTCTACGGTAGAAAGTGAAGGAGCGATGTTAATTCAATAGTGCTAGGGGACAGTGTGAGCCACATTGTCATGGATTTTACTAATATTCTCTTGGCCAGCCTGAGCTTCATTTCCAGTGTACAACAAATTGCTCTTGCACCCACTCTTACGACTTTGAGGATCTGACAGTCACAAATGGTCTGTTGCACAGTCATTGATGTTCTGTAGTCAGGCTCTTAGTCCCTGTGAGGGCTCAAGAGCATGTAAGGACCTTTTCAAGGTTTTTCAAGTAATGAGTAGTTGTTTGCTGACAAAGTGTGGTCTTGCTCTAGAACTCCACACACACAGTGTTCTTCCCACCACAGTTGGATTGCAAGATCGTATGGCCTAAGTGTCAGGGAGGATTGGACCACAGCCTCAACCTGCTGCAGATCCCTTTGTTGATGTGGGCCCCACTTAAAACTGACAACCTTCTAAGCCACCTGATGGAAAATGGGTTGGGGGAATATTCTCACGTGTGGCTTATTCTGCCCCAAAATACAAATAGTCCCAATAAGCACTTTACCTCTTAAGGTCAGGGGGTGCATGGAACAAAAATGTATCCTTCACCTTAGAAAGATTGTCTTGGCATATCTCAGATAAATAGGCTTATACAAAATTTACCAACATGGTGGACCTATCAATTTACTTCCTGTTTCTGGCACATGAATGTATTAGCAGAACAGCCAGTGTACTTGCCGCTTTCTGCCTAACAGGAAGCTATCAGTGTATTGAACCAATGTATCACTCTGTAGAATTTCAAGACAATGTCCTTGTTTACTAACTGTGACAGCAAGTATGAGAGCTAACATAACCCTTGGGAAAGACACCAAATGTGAACTGCTGTTTTCTCCATATAAAAGCAAACTACTTTTAATTCTCTATTTTGATTGGAATTAAAAAGAATGTATTGTTACAGCAACAGCGCAAGTGAAAGTGGCAAAGGTTTTGTTGATTTCGTCCAATAAAAGGTTGGGTCTACACAGATTTGGTTCCCAGAACCATTACTGTCATTCTAAAATGTACTGGCTCAGGACTCCAGTTGTCACCCGGCCTCTGTGAGTGGCCATGATAATCATTATGATGGAATTTGGGGACCCCTGGTATTATTACCACCTCAAACCTTGTATAGATCAGCTGTCAGAAAGTTTGAATTTTTCCTTTACTCGGGGTGAGTTTACTCTGATAAACAGCAGCCCATCTCTTTGGGGAATTATTGGGGGAATATTTATGGAGTATACCTGCACTGATGATCAGGGTCCTTCCTCAAGGAGAACAAGTCTCTGCTTCAATCAATGACTCTGAATCTGAGACTTAACTCAGATATAGAAGCTGAGCAAGGACTTGCTATGTTCCATTGTAGTAAGAGACATTAACCTTCTTGCCAACACTTAATTTTTTTCTCATTATACAAGTCAAACTGTATAATCAACTCTAATCAACTGCCCACCTATCTCATCCATAACATTGTGATCTACTACTTACCATGATAGGTCAGTATGCCCATTGTAGTAATTACATCTCTTACTATCCACCCTGGCCCACAGAGGACAGTCAACATTAAAACTATCCAAATACGGCAGTGTCCCCAACAATAGGCATTTCTTATTGCCATCATAAAGGGACAGTTCTTCGTGCTCTTCTTGGCCCTTGAGACTGGGCTGCAAGTAGTTTATTTTAGAGCTTATTCTAGGAAACAAAAGTGAGACAGGCATACTTATAGTCTGTTGCTTCTATAACCAATTACCACAAAACAATACAAATTTATTATCTTAAAGTTTTGTAGGTTAGTGTGCCAGCAGATGTCTTACTGGGCTGAAGTCAAGGTTCAGGAGGCTCTAGGGGAGAACCTGTCTCCTTGCCTTTTCCAGCTTCTGGAGGCTGCCTATATTCCTTGGCTCACAGATCCTTCCTCCCTATTCACAGCCACCAATACTGCATTTCTATGACCATGCTTCCATAGTTATTACGTCTCTCTGACCATAGCCAGGAAAGCTTCTCTGCATTTAAAGCCTCCTGGAATTAACTTGGCTGTCTGGAATATCCAGGATAATCTGCTCATTTTAAGTTCCTTAACTTCAGTCACATTGGCAAGGTCTCTTTTGTTGTATAAAGTCCTATATTAATGTGCTCTGAGCACTGGGATGCTGACATCTTTAGGGGACCACCCCTGCTTACCACAAAGAGAATTCATGGTGCTTTGCTGAGTATATTAACCTGTGGGATGGAGTCTTGCTGGTGGAGGAGCTGTGCAGAATGCATCTCAGGATTGTCCCCCTTCAAGACAGTGAGACAGAGACATTCCACCATCTCCTGTCCCGCATGGGTTAAGGTTGAGCTTGGAGACACTGACACCTCCCCCTTTTGGGTTGGTCCCTGTGCATAGGTGAGTCATCCCTACAGTTTAGGAATGGCAAAGCAGAGAGATGTGGCAAAGTGCATATAACTGTTCAACATTCCTTGGCTAAACTTGGGTGGGTCAAGAGAATGTGATGTGGTACCTGAAAAGTGTGCATCAATCTGTTGAACATCCTTGGCTGTAGCCCTTTATTAGAAAACAGATTAAGTAATTTAAGGCTGTGCATTAAGGGACTGATTGTATATGATAAAGTTAATACCCAAAGGAATACTTTAGGAATAAAATAAAAAAGAATAGGAAGACAACCTTTATTTCTACTTGGAAATGACAGTCATTGAGTTTCACATACTTACTGGCTATATTGTGCCATACTATTTTTAGGTAACACCCCAGAAAAGACTGAATACTTTGCTTGGACTACTTTTCCTCATTTGTTGGTCTGGGTCCTTCAAAACTCAGCAAAGACACCTCTGCTCCAGGGCTGCCTTTGTGGACATGGATCAAGAGAGATAATTTCTCCTCTATGGTGGAGTAGGATGCATGGAGCTTTCTATTTCAGCAAGGTTTTTGTAAATGCCTGGCTATATGTCTGTCTACCCATAACTCAGTCAGACCTTTGTTATTCTATCATTTTTTATTTCCAGGGCCCTGAATTGTCCTTGTGTGTGTGTATTAGATTATATTATTTTATATTATATTATACTTTATTTTATTGTAGGGTTTTCTTTATCTTTGTAGATTTTTAGTTCATGTGTCTCTGTTCCGTTTTTTTCTCTCCAGTGAGGTGTTTGTATTTTTCTGGCTGACTTATGAGAGCTCTTTATATATAAGAACAGTAAATTCCTTGCAACAGCCCCTTCCTTTAGGGATAACTAAGATGAGGAACGGTGGTTAAGTGTCTCTCTAAGAACAGAGAGAAGAGTTTGTCTGCCGCCATAAACAACTTTCACTGTCACCAAAGAGGCTTGGCAGATCCTCCCTGCTCACTGTACTGGTACTCATAGTTTCACCTCAAGAAGCTCCTTTGATATTGTTGAGGATGGATCTGAGGAAAGCATATGAATAAAGTCAACAAATGATTTGAATTTGAATAACTGTGGTATTATATTTCTCCCTAATGAAATTACTAAATCTTCATGGGAAGAGAATGAAATGTATCTCTCATCTTGCTTATCTCCAGTGCTACCACATTGTCCAGTACACAGTGTGAGTGAATTCAGTGTTACTTAATATCAATCCATCAGTAGTCAAAACTAAGGAAGAGGAGGGGATTCAAAAACTGTCCCATGAAAAATTTCCCAAATTGTCTTATACTTTCCGTAATATTAAGTAATGTCATGAAACAGTAATTACTAGTTCAAAAAATCTGGGACATCCAGCATAAACATTATTTCTAAAGAGTCATCATATTCATTAGCATACTAAAAGCCCTGAGAAGTTCTGCAGTTAAGCATTTCACTCCAATTAATCTAGTGTGAAACACTCTTTTTTTTTCTTAATTAACAGAATGTTAATGTTGTGCTCAACACTATTTGGGAAGAGCAATTCTGTTTTAATCGTGTAATGTAACAGAATATTTAGTGAGCTAGTTCAACTTCTCCCAGTTGGTTGATAGCAGAGCTGGGGCTAAAACCAAGTCTCTTGACTTGTATTCCAGTGCTTTTTATTCCCCACTGTAAGATGTAGCAATTGTCACTTAATGATAATGATTGGAAAGGATTTTCAGTGTCTGCTGCAAAGGGGAGTAGTTTAAAAAGAAAAAGAGCATCATCAACATTTTGTGGGAAAACTTTTTTAAAGGACACAGATCATCCATATTGTACTTTAAAAAATCTGGGAATGAAAGAAAATTATTTTCATTTTCAAATTTAATATTAGAATGGCGTATTATCTGAAGTAGTGTCAATTGATTGTGCACTAGAAAAGTCTGAGTTGTATGTTTACTATGTGGTGTACTGTGGTCTATTTATGTCCATTTAGTGGTATTTTGATAAGGCATCACAAAGGGAAACTTAATGGCTTATTTTAAGAGAAGAAAGACAAGTTGAAGGAACGATGGGTGATAAAAGTCTAAATCAGACATGAAGGCCAGGATTAAAGGTCTGCTGAGAATGATTTTTCTATTCCCCATAAACCACAGAGACATAAACAAAGTAGAACAAAAGACCTAAATGAAGTGTTCCTATTGCTTTAAAAAAAATTGAACCTATTTGAAAAAAATTAGAGGAGGAAATTACTATTTTTTAAACAATTATTTTATCAAATATCATAGTGCATTATTTTCTCAAGCCTTACAAAGCTTCTGAAGGATAAACATTATTGTCACCCCCATTTTACAGACAGGAAATCAAGGCATAGAGACACTAAGTAACTTTATTGAGAAAGTAATAATTAGAAAAAAATATATAAAATCCATCAGATCTCAAAGTCCAAGTTTTTATATCATTCCTCATTACATAAACTAGTCTTAGTTATCAAAGAGAAGCTTTGAAAAAAAGACCTTAGGTCTAGTTGTTAGAGAACAGACAGGACATGTGGCCCAATGCTCTCATTCTGGGTCTTCAAGGGCGTGTCTAATAGTGACCAGGCGGTTGCATAATCTGAGTCTAGCAGGTGAAGCTGCAGCTCCTCTGGGATCCAAGACCTGTGAAGTAACCAAAAAAAAGCACAAATGAACAGCAGCAAAAAGAAACTAGTCAACACAGGGAAGAAAACAATTGCAACTAAATAAAAAAAAATTTTTTTTCATCTCAACTTTTCTCAGTGAGCAGAGTAGAAAGTTATTATAAATATTATAGAGAGTTATTGCAAAAAAGCATTGAAAAGGAAATTTAAAAAAAGAGCACTGCCAGTTACGCCTCTGCTAATCATATGGTCTTCTCAACAAGCCTATAAATTTTCCTCCAGGAATGGTTCAGCAAATCAGTGTGTATAGTGACTGTTTTGAAGCAACTAAGGGCAAACGGCTTAAGAAAATAGGCCCTGTATCTCCGTTTTCAAAGTGAAAAGAGGAGATTAATGTTATGCTGAACACCTTCATTAAATGCAATTTTTAAAATCTCTGCATGTGGCATATTTGGCCAGTAGTGAGTGAGTGTGCTGTTTTCAGAAATGGTCCTCCTCTTTCCATCTGTATAGATGACAGTCCAGTGTGAGGTGCTCACAGTACTGCTCCACCTGACCTTCATGGACCTGCATCCTTCAGGCTCACTCAGCCATTCTTGTTATGTCATAGCCTTTACTCTCCTAATTCATCCCTTAGATATCAGCCTCTGAAGTACCTCTTTTGGTCAACCATCTCTGCCACTTCTTTACTATGACATCTACTCAACCTTTCCTAATTATTTCAGACTGTCACTCCATTCCAACTTCACTTGCCTCCCTCCTCAACAGATCTCATGGTCAGATGGAGCTGAACTGCAATTGTTACCACCCTTGATTCTTCAAATTTAGCATTCCTTTCCTCCCTCTCTGACCTTCCCTCTTCCCTCTCTTAGATTCTTGATCTCTACCATCCAGTATAATTCCTGCCATCTGCTTTCTCTTCTGTAGGCTTCTAGTCTCTGGAGAACAGAGACCACGAAACCATGCCAATTAGGTATCCTGTTTGATGCAACCAATGTAGAACTGATTAATTTTATAGTTATATCAAATTATTAATTAGTTAAATATATAATCTCTCCCCTAGAGATATTTTCCTAAGGAAATATTCATGTAGGTCCCCTTCATGTGCTAACAACCTAATGTGCCCTTGGATAATGAGAACTAGCATTGCAGATTGAACTCTACACCCTCAACCAATGAGTCTCAGTTACCTTATAAAATCTCTCAGTGTGTGCTGACTGCACAACCCTCAGCTGTGTGTTTATATAAAATGTGCTTTGTACTCCATCTTGGCCTCCCTTTCTGTCATTTGTTTGATGTTTCATTGAATCATTTCAACACAAAAAGCTGACAGCTTTTTCTTACAGTATTTTAAGATGTCATTCTGTCTTCTGGTTTGCGTTGTATCCAACAAAAAGAATGTTTTTATGCCTATCTTTCCCTTTTTGTATATAATATGATTTCTCCTTGTTACTGCTTTCAATATTTTTCTTTATCACTGGTTTTAAGCAGTATAATTATGATGTATATTTGGTATAGTTTTTTTCATGTTTCTTATGTTTGGGGCTCATTGACTTTCTTGAGTCCCTTCACTTATAATTTTCATCAGATTTGGACATTTTTTGACCACTATTTCTTCAAATACTTTTCTCTAACTCCCACTTTCTTTCCTCCCCTTCTGGGACTCCAATTACACAACAGTAGGCTATAGGCTAGTTTAACATGTTGCACCGCTCACAAATGCTCTCTGTTCCTTATTTGAGTCTTTTAAATGTTTGGATGCTTTCTATTGTTCTGTCTTCAAGTTCCCTAATCTTTCCTTCTGAAATGTCTAATTTTCTTCTTATCCCATCTGATGTATTTTTGTTCCATCCCTTACATTGTATTGTTTCATCCCTAGGACTTCAATTTGTATATTTTGTATTCAGAATGAGGGTCCACCTTGAGTAAAAGAAAAAAACCTTCAGGGACCATAAATTCATATATCCACATTTGACACTTCAATTTTTTTTCCTTTTTGATGAGACTAAAGTGCAACTTTTTGCATCTAAATTTTGTAATTTTCAGTGTATTGCAGAAATTGAAAAATCTCCTATGAGTTTTGAAAAATATTTCACAGATATACAGGAAAACATAAAGTAACTTTTATTGTTCATTTACATGTTGGATAATCATTAATGAGTCAATTGGTTATTATAATCAGATTTTAGCAATAAATTGAATTAAGCTGAGAAATACAGATTACTTTAATCTATCATATACTTATATTTTTATCTTAGAAATATTGTGTGGAATTTGGTAACACATTCTAGTTTTCCTGCTTTGCCAGGCAAAAGAGAAAGGAAATCATATTGTCTTGTTCATGTGGTAGAAAATTACCTGTTGTAATATTTTGCTTATTTGTATTCCCCTCTTCTTTTCTACATTTTATAAAACTCAATGCTAATTGAAGTTACTATACACTTTGGGGAATTAAAAAGAGAAAGAGATCCTTCAACGTAAATATTTGATCTAAAAGAATGAGGACAAGCTAGAATAGTACAGCACATGGCTTGAATAAGTTTATATAAAGAAGAAAAAACTAGTTTAGTGAGCCATTATTTAGAGTAAGTGTGATGTTGTAAAATGTAAAAAAAATGAATAATGAAATAAAACAAAGTATTTGAATATTTTCTTAAATGATTTTTAGTGATGGCTATAAGATTTGTAATATTCTTTTTGATGTGTACACAACCATTATTAAAATAGACAATGCTGTATTTTAAAGTCTCAATGATTACCCTCAAGCATCTGCTTTCTATAAATATTCTTGCCCCATTCATTTTGTCATTCTATGTAGCGGTGTTACAATATAGGGAAACGACATTTACTATGACAAGAAGTATAGTTGTATGTGTGTTATAACAGGTATGTTATTATTAACTTCCAACCACAGATAGAAACATTTCTGTGACATGCACATGTTTATTTTAGAAAGTTATTTGGGATTTTTTAATTAGTCTAAGAACTTACCTAAATTTGTTGAGATTATTGCAGGCTGTGTGGACAATGATTATACTTCAGATAACTTGCTCTATAAATATTTGCATTCAATCTACTAAAAACTTTTCCAACCCTTGAAATTATTGTAAAAAGATACTCATGTATAACTGGGCATTGTTTTTCATACAGAGAGAATAGAGGTGAAATTACTGTTTTTCATCATATACAGGATAACTTTCAAATGCTTTTAGAAAATGAGGTTAAAAATTCACTGTAATGGTGATCAAAACCGAAAGTTTCTGTGATATGACTGCCCTTGCACTGTTCATCATGTAAGAACTTACTCACCATTAATTTTGCTAAGTTAAATGAAATTTATGTATTTCTAGAAAAATGTAATTTCCCTAAAGAGAGTCAAGAAGAAATAGAAAATCTGAACATACAACATAGCCATTGAAGAAATTGTATTAATGGGTAAAACTCCTTTACAAAGAAAGCACTAGGTTCAGATACTTTTATGAATAAACACCACTACCATGTATTCAAGAACCAGATTATTACAATTATTTACAAGGTTTTCTAAAATTCAGAAAAAAAGGGAACACTTACTGTGGTAGATTGTAGTATGGTTCCTCACTTGTTCCTCTCTCCCTAGAATAAGATAATACATCCCCACTCTATTCATGTGACTTTCCCATTGACCTTGGGCTCTGTTGTATGAAGATCATGCCCAGGGAGTGGCTGCTCTTCAGTCTGAAATGCAGCGACATGTGTAACCCAGCAGAGCACAGCACAGCCCAGTTTTGCTGATGCTGATTTGCAGACCCATGAAAAAAATAAACATTTGATATGAAACCACTTAGATTTTGGGGTTATTTATTACCCAAACATAAACTGACTAGTGCACTTTTCTACTCCTTTGGAATAGTGTAATCTAGAAACACACACCTGGACAGGACAGTAGAATAAAAAATATATAGCAAAATTTAACTTATGAATACAAATGCAAACATTATAAATAAAGTAATAGCAAATCTACTGATGTTTAAAAAAGACTATACATCATAACCAAGTTGGGTGTATTCCAGGAATCCAAGGAAGACTCAACACTAGAAAATCCATGACTATCATTCACTATAGTACCATATTAAAGGAGGAAAACCATATGAGATATCAAAACATGCAAAACATTTAATAAAATATTTCCCTTTCTGTGTACATGTATATTTTACATGTGTATAATGATGTAAAATATAATTCTTACTGTGGATTGCAGTCAAAAACATAAAAACTCCTGAAATAGAGAAGTCCTCCTAATTGGACTTATAACAAGACTAAGAAATATGAAGCTGACTCATAGGATGGGTATCTATTCAGTTGTCCTACTGATACTTCAAAATTTCAAAGGTCTCCCAAACCGATTTCATGAACTCTTTCAGTGTTCCCCGACTTGTTGAGTGGCACTACCAGACCACACATTTGGATGGTATTCTATTTCCCTCCATTATCTTGGCCACTACTTTACTTCTTAGGTCACCACCATCATTGACCCTCTTCAAGTAAAGCCTGTCAAAATAGGTCTCTTGGCCTTGTGGGTTTTCTGTTTTTTTTTTAACAATTCAAAAGTCCTCCACATCTTAACAGAACTGTGAACTTTCTAATATGCACATTTGATATTTCTCCTTTTCTGCTTTACAACCTTCAGTGGACTTCCTTATGTTCAAATAGAGTTCAAACTCTGTGTAGTAGACAGAATCATTCTTCTCAAGTCCTGTTCAATGCCCGGAGTCATCCCTCCTGTACTCCCTCCCATCACCACCAGCCACAGGGAACTGCTTGCAGTTTTCCTATCACACCAGACTTGTTATCACTTCCACAACCGGCCATCTGCTAACCTCCTTTGGCAAACCAAACCCAGTACTTCCCTCTATCATACCATGTGAAGGCCTTGAATTATATTCTTCTGTTTACTCATCTCATCCTTGCCACTGGCTTGCAAGCTCCTTGAAGTTGTGATGTTTCATTCACCATATCATTCTACACATAGCCAGGTTCCTGATAAATAGTCAATTTGGGGGCTGGTTGAAAAAGTTCACAGGCAAATAAATTCAAAATAGATCATAAAAAAATTAATTTTGAAAGATTTTGGATTAGATCATCTGTAACTAGTTATTCAAAATTTATCTCTCATTAGGCAGCTTCTCTGAATATGCACCCTTCCACGATAACAGCAGTTCTGAAACCGTTTTCACAGACATATAAACAAACAGTGGAATTACATAGTGGTGGCTTGTTTAATCTTTTCCAGAATCATACTGATCATATCACTGGATGGAGGACTTTCTCCATGGTAACATTCCCTTGAATGCAAAAGCTCGGTGCACTATGAAAACAACCACTCAGGGATGCTATGCCTGTCAAATCCAAATCCTTAGTGGCCGGGAACTTGGACCAAAAAAGAGTGTGCATAGAACAGGTGATACCTGTGTTCTGTTCACTGAAAAAAAGATACAAACTGTGACCTGTGGATCTCTGCACTAAAATTACTGCCATGAAAGAGTGGTGCACAATACTGCCTCTAAGCAAGAAACTAAGTATGACAAATAATGCTCTCTTTCTGGATAATGAAACAATAGGAGAGCCAGTCACCTCTGTTGTCCTTTCACCTTGCTCAAAGATGCAGTGCCTCCAACCCACAGAAGTGTTTACAGTTTATAAGGATAAGTATTGGAGAAGTCTCTAACACTCTTTGAAACACTCAGAATTACTGAGATCCACAAGCATGAGAGGCAGAAAGAGATGAAGTTCAATAATAAGCTATTGCTACAACATTAAAAAGATAGGGAACATGATTCGAGGCCCAGGAGAGTCTAACCCGGAGTTAAGGGACTGCCGAGGCCAAGACACCGGTAGATTTAAATATTTGATTTTAGACACATCCAACATAGATTCTCTTGGAAAAATTTGTATGCACACCAGGAGGAAAGGTTATTGTAAAATAATGAATAGCAGGATTTTCTAAAATCTGTACTATTCTAGAAAAAGTGGGAAGGAATCATCCTTTTTAAGATTATGAAATGTGTTACTTCTTGGGAGGAAAGTCATTTTAAGGTTTAATTTTACTTTTGTCAACTTGATTGACTTTGAAAATGAAATAAACTGAAGTAATTCATTCCTCTAGCAAATATTTATTGAGTGCCTACTATGTGTCAGGCAATGTTCTAGACTCTTGAGATATACAGTGATCAGAACAAAGTTCTCAACCCCTCTGAAGATTCTGAGGTGGAGGCAAGACAGACAATAAACCATAAATATAAGAAATGAGAATAGACAGTATATCGTAGTCCCCCTTTTTATGTGTGGTTTCAGTTATCTGTAGCCAACTGCAGCCCAAAAGCAGATGATCCTTCTGATGAATCATCAGAAAGTCAGTAGAAGCTTAGCACTATATCACAATGCCTGCAGAATTCACCTCACTTCATCTCATGGCATGTTATCATCTCACATCATTACTGAAGAAAGATGAGTACAATACAATTAAAAATGCCCCGCATGGTAATTAGTTTATTGATTAGGCTCATGCATGAAATCTTAAGAGACTATATCTGCATAATTTTTATTATAGCATATTGTTAAAATTGTTCTATTTTGTTATTGTTGTTACTGTGCCTAATTTATAAATTATTTATTAAATTTTATCCTAAGTATGTGTGCACAGGGAAAAACATAAGATATATAAGGTTCTCTGTATCTGTGGTCTCAGGCATCCACTGGGGATCTTGGAACATATCCCCTACAGATGGGGGGGCACTATATAAATTAGAAGGTGGTGGTACTGTATGGCAAAAGCTAAAGGAAGAGGAGATTGGGGTCTGGACTGGTACACTGAATGACCTGGCCAAGCAGATGCTATAGAAAATAATAGCTAAGCAAAGAATGGTGGGTGTGAGGGAGCTCGCTTTGCAGGTATCTGGAAAGTCACATTCTGAGCAGAGTGAACAGCCACACGCTTATACTGTTCAGGGAACAGCAAGGAGCCCAGAATGCCCCGCATGGTAATTAGTTTATTGATTAGGCTCATGAATGAAATCTTAATGGTTTATTAGAACAAAAATTTATTTTTGCTTTTGAGTCCAATGAGACGAGGAAAGGCAGTAACTCTGCTTCCTTCAGTAGCTCAGACTGATGGTGGCTCTGTCATCTTCAGCATGTGACTTTAAAGGTCACTCTGGACATTGATATCTAGCAGATGGTAGAAGGGAGTATGAAGAATTGCAAGAGATTTTTATTAGCCCAGGTTTGAGTGACTAATTGTCCCTGTTTGTCTGAAAGTGACGGGATTCCCAGGATGTGGGATTTTCCATGTTAAAACTGGGACAGTCTTGAGCAAACCAGACAGGTCTACACGTCTATCATTGTGGGCCACATGCCCTGGCCAGAAGTCAGTTTTGTGGCCTCATGTAACTTAAAGGGGCTTAGAAAATGCAAGAACAGAGGAAATGAAGTCAAACAAAAGCAAGGGACAGATCAGATAGAACAGACCATTGTGAGGTCTTTGAGTTTTACTTTGAGTGAGATGAGAAGAATTGGGTCTTAAGGAGAAGAGTAATATTTTTCTTATTATTCTTTTTAACTTTGCAAAACACATATTTTAAAAAACAACAGGCACTCTTGAAATCATTAGCAAATACACCTGTAATTTAATCCTCAGAGCAATGATACAAAATAAGTCCTACTCTTGTCTCCATTGTATAGGGAGGGAACTGAGACACAGAAATATGTGTTAACTTGTCCAAAGTCACCAAGCTGTAAGTGATGGAGCTAGCATTCAAATCCAGGCTGCCTAGCTAAAGCCTCCATGCTTTTAACCACTCTAATATTCACAACTGAGGTAATTTGCAAGGGTTTGCAGAATCCTCAGGAAAAAAGCATTAGATGTGGTTGGTCTGTTTTGGCTCTGGCAAGCCCAGGAGCAGCCTTTCTCCCTCCTGCAGGGAGACAGGTGGTCCCCTCACCCCCAGCCTGGGCCTGCCTTCCCTACCAACACCTCTCCCCCAGGAGAAGGATGGACACAAGTGGTGCATAGTGTGTGTATTCATGGTGGGTAGGGAACAATGATAGAAAAGGAACAGATTCTTCATAATCTCAGAGACCTCTGTCCTCTACTGACTTCTCAGTATCTTTTTCCTTTTCCTTCTCCTTATTTCAGAATGCCTCATTAAGTTCTCTTGCCCAATATGGAACATTTGCTATAAGTCAGTGTAAATATTGCTTTATTATCATTGACTTAAATATAATTTTGAAACTTAAGTTCATGCTTTTGTGAATCTTTTCAGTAATGTGATTTAAGTTTGGAAAATCCTGCCATCTGCTGACATAGACTCCTAGTCTGGACACAAAGTGAAGTGAGCCCTGTGAATATATTTAGGCCACATTCCATAATACACTGAGTAAACATTAATTATGTCTCATAATCAAGTAAAGCTAAAGATATCAAAGGAAAAATAGGATACGTTGTTCGTGTCCTAAATAACCTTTACAAATGAGATGCCATGAAAAGAATCCTGCTGATGCCAGTGCTAAACACTAGCAGATAGAAAACAAAATCTAAACAAAGGAGACTAGAACAAAGCAGTCAGAAAAACTCAATATGAGCAATAAAAAAAAAAGCACGATTTTGGGGATTAGATGGGGTAGGAAATTGGTCTCCCTAATAGCTGGTTATAAAATGATTAACATGGTCAGATTACACTTCCCATCAAGTCTTGATCAAGTAATTTATGTTTTAGAGTTGTCCTCTACAAAAAAAGCTCAATTAGCCATTTTTATCACTGGGTAAACAAGATGTGTTTATATAAAGAGAGCATGTTGATTGATTACATATTTTTTCTTCATAAAAGCATAAGAATTCAGCTCTTGATAGCTTGAATATTATTGACTATTTCTAGTATGTGCCTGGAATTGCTAAAACTTCCTTCTGAGGTCTGAACCATGTATTTAATTACTTTTATACATGGGCAGCATTGAAAGGACAGAATTAGTGTGCTTTCATTTTGTTCATAAATTAAGAGGAGAAAGTCTTTCCAGAGCTGATTAGTGGGTTATGGCCTTGGCATAAAGGTGGACAGTAAATTTAATGAATCTCAGAGCATACTTCCTTTTGCCAGCATATTATTACCATGGAATAAAGGAATTAGGATATATTCATGGAGTTTACAATATTAATGAGTATCATGTAAAATGACATTTATTGGTGGCTTTAGTAACCAGGCACAAACAAATTTAAATGGGAATTAAACAGTGCAACCTTAATTTCCTTATTTCAGACCTGATTACATGGAAAAAAGATGTATATGTAAATATCAAACTCTCCAGTCTCCAAAATATGAGTATGTCAGATAATAAATTGATGCTGAAAAAAAAAGATTCAAACTTCTACTTATGTTTATTTAAGCTTTGGATAATATTATTTTATGTATATTGTACTATTTATGTAATTTATTAGTGTGATATACATGTATATAATATATAAATAATATACATATATCTGGATTCATTTCTAAACTTTTTTAATAGGGTATATGTTCTAAAAACTGTGACTATCACATTTAATATCAGATTTTACTGTCCTTATCTTTGGAGTGTATTTGTCTCTTCAGCTATTTTGATGTGAGAATGAAAGAAGCAAGTCATCCTAAAGGGGGTAAGAGAATAACAGCTAAAGTAGCATAATTTGAGCTCAATAGGTGATTCAGAGTAGTTTTGGTACATCTGGAGCAGATGGTCTTGGTGCCCCCAGAAACCCCCCTTTAGTTTATAAATCAGGATTGATATTTAAGAACATTCAAAAATCTTAGATAATTTAGGCCATTAAAATTGGGGAACCATTGGTTTTCAAGTTTTTTCCTGAAAACCTGATGGAAAAGACCTATGGTAAAATAACATATTTGGTGTATTCTTTTTTAAAAATATATTTAACAAGTACTCCTAGTGTGCTTACTTTGTACCAGTCACTGATCAAAGTATGTAGCAAATTCTCTTAATTTCCATAACCCTTTGAGGTAGGTACTAATTATGTTTGCTATAAATGTGGAAACTAAGATACAGACATGCTTTAAAAAAAAGAAAAAACAGGAAAACGTAGCTAGTAAGCCAGGCCTAGGAAACCCCAAAGTCTGCATTTACTGATTTCTTCTAAATTTTACAACACCTAAATTGTTCCAATATTGTTTGACCCTCTAATAAACACACACTTGGTGCCACTGGATCACACAAAAGACAAAGCAACAACAACAATTATTTTAAACAGGCATTGACATAAGAATTAGAAATTGGGCACTGTGAAGCAGTCACGGCCAGAACTTTTTAGATTTAAGTTCCAGAGTTAGTTCTCTTGTTTTCAAATGTGACATCTCTTAACTCAGCATCACAGATTTTATTCGGACATAGCAGTTCTGGGGAGCTGAACTGAAATAGTGGAGCAATACATATCTGAAGCAAAGAGAAATAAATCCCCTTGTTTAAGGAAAATTCAAATAGATTCTGGACGTATTTTCACAGTCAGTATTTGGAAGTCTAGAATTGTGGCTTTGAAATACCTTTCAAACTTTAACAATAATCCTGTTTTAGCATCTGTCTGCATTGCAGTGGCCTGATATGTCAACTCCAGAGTCTTAAGTGCTGTAGTGCTGCTGCTGTCATGCCTGATGACAAAACAATTGATCATCCAACATGAAGAATAAGAAGGCCTGACACCTATAGAGATCAAAGCAACTACCATTAAAAACACATTACGTCATCATGACTCGTCAAACAGTGGTTCAGATCTGGATTGATCAAGTCCCCAGAAGATAATGGTCTGCCTTCAGCTTACATTGAAGAAATGACCAGAAAGGGGGGTGGGGACATTAAAATGAATAATGGCCCTGAAGGCAGCTGGGCTGTGATGGGGGAACTGAAAAATGAAGAGAAACCACACCTGGAAAACTATAAAATGACTCAAAAAGCAAACTATTCCAAACCAAGCCATCATCACAAAAGAGGAAAGCTTTAACAACAGCTCCTTCAGACCCTGTAGTCTCCTAGAGAAGACCACAGATAAACTGACATAACATGAACACCTGTAACTGCACAGATGCATGTGTTCTAAAAATAACTCCACTCACTGTTCCAACTACTCCTTAGTGTACAGATTGAGTCCAGTTCCTGCCAAGACCTTCTTATGTCCCCCAAAACCCTAAGGCCTCCTCCCTAACTCCATTCAACATACCTCATGCTCTCCCAGTGTGCATTTTCCCTTGCTGCAGCAAACCTCATAAACCTAACTTTGATTACCGTGGTGCTCCCCATAGTCTTTGGCTGGCTGTCTTTAACACCTTTGTTAACACAAAATAAGAAGCCCTTGAACAGAAAAGTGTCTCCCAGTCACTCTTCCCCATTGTGTTTAAAGGCTGCAGAGAAGAATGCACTACAGTATCCAAGTGTATCAGGTACTCCTATAGGGACTACTGTTCTGTGGTGATTATTTCATTGCTGTTAAATTGGTGCTTATGTGTTTGTGCACATATTCCAAATTAGTGTAGTTACTAAGTCTTTTATGGTAATATGAGTTTGACCACATTCAATCATATTATTAGTATGTTAATATTGAGTCAGACACTCTCTACTCAGTGATGACTAATCCATCATTTTTCAGAAGGGTTTAAGTATTTAGAAATCTATAACTGTGCAGTGCCTTGCATGAGAAATATGCCCTCTTTGCCTTACTTCACTAGACAGCCACTGACAGAGAACTCCAGTGTCCAGCACTGCCACTTTGACATCTTCGCTCAGAGCTAAACTTACCTTCAACAAAGAAGATGCAAGAAATAATTCTTCTAAGGCTATGTAACAGAACTCAGTCTTCATCTCTGTCACTCCACACAAACACTGTACTCTACAAACACACACACATACACACATATACAAACACTTCTGTTCTTTAGAAAAGTAGCCTGTTTAGTATATTTTTTCTAGCTTGGTGGACTGAGAAGTGTTTTAAATAATTTGTCTACCATAAGCAAACAGTTGAGTGGCCTTCTGAATTCATTTTGATAGAATCCTGGAATGCTGGACCTAAAAGCAATATTAATGATTATATCTCTCAGGGTACTCCAAAGAAACAGGTGTGTGTATATATGTGCATATGTAAATACATATATAAGACCTCAGGTGGTTCTTATAAAAACATATGCACCACATATAGGATATATGCAGAATATCTATACCTACAGAGAGAGAGAAAAAGAAAGAAAGGGAGAAGGAAGTAAGTAGGAAGGAAGGGAGAGAGCTTTATTGTAAGGATTTTTTTAAAAGAAATTGTCTCATGTGATTGTGTGGATTTTTAAATCCAAAATCTGTAAGCTGGAAACTCAGACTGGAGTTGATGCAGCAGTCCTTAGGCAGAGTTTCTTGTCTAGGAAATCTCAGTTTTTGTTCTTAAGACCTTCACATGAGGCCACTCACATTATCAAGGGTAAACGCTTTTATTTAAAGTCAACTGATTATAGTTGTTAATCACATCTACAAAATACTACCAACATGAACACTTAATTAAATAAGTGAGCTCTACAGCCTAGATAAATTGACACATAAACCTAGCTACCAGAGTGATCATCTAAACAAACAACTAATTTTATACATGAGGAATCGTAGGTGTGCAGAGGGAAAAGAGATGGCCAGTTATCTAGCTAATAAGTTTAGAGCATACTAGAATTAGAATCCTAATTTGTTCATACTAGATTGAGAGTTCTTACCAATTGCAAACCTTTACATGTACCACTATATTTGTGGAAGGATTATAGTTTCTAAGTATTTGTTGATCATGGACTTTATGCTTATGGTTAATTTGGAAAGATTATTCTGACAGTGTTAAGAGTAACTTATTAAAAGATATATTATCTGGATCAATTAAATGCTCTTACCAGGATACACATGGTAAATTGACTGATATATTTGTAAGTCTTAAAGTATTTGAAACATAGAGGAAATATTGTTGAGCTGTTTTATAAATTGAGTGACTTAAGGCCACTAAGTTAATTTTTCTTTTACTTCCAACTTGCAATTCTGTTTCAATAAAAATGCTTATTAGCTTATATATAAAATATATTGTGTTTAACTCACATTTACTTCACAAATCAGGTAATATTAAGATGTGTTATTTATAAGAATTTACATTTTTCTCTATTAGAAATACTCAAAGGCTTCCAGTGAGATTATGTCATAAATTAGTTTCTAAACAATGCTAGCAAATCCAGTGGAAAATATTTTTTATGATAGGAAGTAGGATTTCCAATTAAACAATTTGACTTTGTTTCACAACAGGTAGCTTTACAATCAAGGACATGATGCAGTGAGACTCTCAATATTCACATTTTAAAATTAGAATCTCTGTAAATGAACTTGATATTGGATAAACAAGATAGAATGACATGATCTTTTAGGTCACAGAAGGAGAGCAAACATTTTATTAGTGACTTCACCTTTTAATCAAAAAAGGAAAGTTTTAGTTCCAGGATGCTCAGTGAAAATACCAGTAGCTATTCAAGAAATTACTCAATGTGTAACAAAACAAAAAGGAGAGGACAAACATGCCAATTTTTTTAAAAGTGAGCAAAGAATAGGAACGGGGAAGTTCAAAACAAGATGTATGAACTCAAAAATAGGATATGAAAAAAATGCTTAATTATACTAGTAATTAATATGAAAATTAAAATGAGAAAATATACTTTGGCCAACTAAGTTGTCAAATATTTAAAAATAAAAATTTTAGAATTGGTGGGATAACACCTTCCACATGACTGTGCTTGTAGATATTGGCCATTTCTTCCTGTAGGTCAGTTTGGCAACCTCATGCAAAAATTTTTTTTTTTTTTAAATAATTATTTTTTATTGAAGGGTAGTTGACGCAAAGTATTACATTACATTAGTTTCAAGTGTACAACACAGTGATAAAACATTTATATACATAATTCTAGGTTCCAGCTATCACCCTACCAAGCTGTTACAATATCTTGACTATATTCCTTATGCTATACATTACATCCCGGTTACTTATTTATTTTACCATTGGAAGTCTGTCCTTTTTTTATTTTATTTATTTATTTATTTATTTATTTATTTTTTGTGAGGGCATCTCTCATATTTATTGATCAAATGGTTGTTAACGACAATAAAATTCTGTATAGGGGAGTCAATGGTCAATGCACAATCATTAATACACCCCAAGCCTAATTTTCATCAGTCTCCAATCTTCTGAGGCATAACAAACAAGTTCTTACATGTAGAACAAATTCTTACATAATGAATAAGTTACATAGTGAACAGTACAAGGGCAGTCATCACAGAAGCTTTCGGTTTTGCTCATGCATTATGAACTCTAAACAGTCAGTTCAAATATGAATACTCATTTGGTTTTTATACTTGATTTATATGTGGATACCACATTTCTCTCTTTATTATTATTATTTTTAATAGAATGCTGAAGTGGTAGGTAGATACAAGATAAAGGTAGAAAACATAGTTTAGTGTTGTAAGAGAGCAAATGTAGATGATCAGGTGTGTGCCTGTAGACTATGTGTTAATCCAAGCTAGACAAGGGCAATAAAACATCCACGTATGCAGAAGATTTCTCTCAGAACAGGGGGGGTGAGGTTCTAAGCCTCACCTCTGTTGATCCCCAATTTCTCACCTGATGGCCCCCCTGCGACTGTGCCTGTCTTAGGTTGTTCCTCCCTTGAGGAATCTTACCCATCTCTGGCTAACCAGTCATCTTCCGGGGCCATACAGGGAAATGTGAAGTTGGTAAGTGAGAGGGAAGCCTTATTGTTTGAAAAGGTTAGCTTTTTACTTCTTTGCATATTTATGCCCTGTGGCTTCTATGCCCAGCATTTGTCTTGAGGTATCTTTACCACTTGGAAGAATTATGATACTCGGTAAATTTGATATGAGGCACGAATTCTATTTAAGGGTTGTAATTAGGAAGGAAGAAGAAAAGCTATAGAAGTAGCAGGCGGTAGAAAACATGGGAAGATTGATTATTTCTTTGACATATCTTCTTGTAGAGTAACTTCAGCATGTATAGATTTTAAGCTACTACTTAAATTGCGCACACACATTAACATAATAGGAGTATAGTTACATAACCAAAGCATACCTGTAATAACCAGCCATCTCCAGTGAAACCAAGAAAACCAGTTAGGCACCTTAGGCATTTGTGAAAACTTATCTATGATATGGTGGATATTGTCCAACTGAACTTGAACAGTCTGAGAGAAATCAGACAAATTAAAACAACCCATTCCTGGGGAATGTTCACATCCCTTATGTTCTTTTAACAGTAAATAGTCTGTAGTTGTAAGATTTTGGAGCGCTACAATTTGCACTTCTCCTAATTCTTGGTTGAGTTCCAACAGTATAGATCCAGTCAAATTTGTTGTTTTACTGTATGCACAGGCCAGCTTAGATATCTCCTTCCTCATTCCCATGGCAAGTCCAGGAGCTGGTGGGATGAGTGCATCTACAGCTGTAGCAGTGCGTGGATCGTTGTTGGGGTTTTTTGATGATCATCTTCTGGCATGAGTCTTCCAGAGAGTGCTGATGTTGGAAGTTCTCTTTCATATTGTATCTTAGTTCATTTTCGGGGTAGCCCAATTAGGCTTTGATCCTCTGTATAAACACAAACAGACCCTTTCCCTACACTTTTATATGCCCTTTATACTCTTGTGTAGAACTCATTGGAGGTTACCACACAGGAACTGCCCCTTTTTTTTTTTTTGGTATCACTAATCTACACTTACATGACAAATATTATGTTTACTAGGCTCTCCCCTATACCAGGTCTCCCCTATAAACCCCTTTACAGTCACTGTCCATCAGCATAGCAAAATGTTGTAGAATCACTACTTGCCTTCTCTGTGTTGTACAGCCCTCCCTTTTCTCCTACCCCCCCCCATGCATGCTAATCTTAATACCCCCCTACTTCTCCCCCCCCTTATCCCTCCCTACCCACCCATCCTCCCCAGTCCCTTTCCCTTTGGTACCTGTTAGTCCATTCTTGAGTTCTGTGATTCTGGTGCTGTTTTGTTCCTTCAGTTTTTCCTTTGTTCTTATATTCCACAGATAAGTGAAATCATTTGGTATTTCTCTTTCTCCGCTTGGCTTGTTTCACTGAGCATAATACCCTCCAGCTCCATCCATGTTGCTGCAAATGATTGGATTTGCCCTTTTCTTATGGCTGAGTAGTATTCCATTGTGTATATGTACCACATCTTCTTTATCCATTCATCTATTGATGGACATTTAGGTTGCTTCCAATTCTTGGCTATTGTAAATAGTGCTGCGATAAACATAGGGGTGCATCTGTCTTTCTCAAACTTGATTGCTGTGTTTTTAGGGTAAATTCCTAGGAGTGGAATTCCTGGGTCAAATGGTAAGTCTGTTTTGAGTATTTTGATGTACCTCCATACTGCTTTCCACAATGGTTGAACTAACTTACATTCCCACCAGCAGTATAGGAGGGTTCCCCTTTCTCCACAGCCTCGCCAACATTTGTTGTTGTTTGTATTTTGGATGGCAGCCATCCTTACTGGTGTGAGGTGATACCTCATTGTAGTTTTAATTTGCATTTCTCTGATAATTAGCGATGTGGAGCATCTTTTCATGTGTCTGTTGGCCATCTGTATTTCTTTTTTGGAGAACTGTCTGTTCAGTTCCTCTGCCCATTTTTTAATTGGGTTATTTGTGTTTTGTTTGTTGAGGCATGTGAGCTCTTTATATATTCTGGATGTGAAGCCTTTATCGGATGTGTCATTTTCAAATATATTCTCCCATACTGTAGGGATCCTTTTTGTTCTATTGATGGTGTCTTTTGCTGTACAGAAGCTTTTCAGCTTAATATAGTCCCACTTGTTCATTTTTGCTGTTGTTTTCCTTGCCCGGGGAGATATGTTCAAGAAGAGGTCACTCATGTTTATGTCTAAGAGGTTTTTGCCTATGTTTTCTTCCAAGAGTTTAATGGTTTCATGGCTTACATTCAGGTCTTTGATCCATTTTGAGTTTACTTTTGTATATGGGGTTAGACAATGGTCCAGTTTCATTCTCCTACATGTAGCTGTCCAGTTTTGCCAGCACCACCTGTTGAAGAGACTGTCATTTTGCCATTGTATGTCCATGGCTCCTTTATCAAATATTAATTCACCATATATGTCTGGGTTAATGTCTGGATTGTCTAGTCTGTTCCATTGGTCTGTGGCTCTGCTCTTGTGCCAGTACCAAATTGTCTTGATTACTATGGCTTTATAGTAGAGCTTGAAGTTGGGGAGTGAGATCCCCCCTACTTTATTCTTCTTTCTCAGGATTGCTTTGGCTATTCGGGGTCTTTGGTGTTTCCATATGAATTTTTGAATTATTTGTTCCAGTTCATTGAAGAATGTTGCTGGTAGTTTCATAGGGATTGCATCAAATCTGTATATTGCTTTGGGCAGGATGGCCATTTTGATGATATTAATTCTTCCTAGCCATGAGCATGGGATGAGTTTCCATCTGTTAGTGTCCCCTTTAATTTCTCTTAAGAGTGACTTGTAGTTTTCAGAGTATAAGTCTTTCACTTCTTTGGTTAGGTTTATTCCTAGGTATTTTATTTTTTTTGGTGCAATTGTGAATGGAGTTGTTTTCCTGATTTCTTTTTCTGTTGGTTCATTGTTAGTATATAGGAAAGCCACAGATTTCTGTGTGTTGATTTTGTATCCTGCAACTTTGCTGTATTCCGATATCAGTTCTAGTAGTTTTGGGGTGGAGTCTTTAGGGTTTTTTATGTACAGTATCATGTCATCTGCAAATAGTGACAGTTTAACTTCTTCTTTACCAATCTGGATTCCTTGTATTTCTTTATTTTGTCTGATTGCCGTGGCTAGGACCTCCAGTACTATGTTAAATAACAGTGGAGAGAGTGGGCATCCCTGTCTAGTTCCCGATCTCAGAGGAAATGCTTTCAGCTTCTCGCTGTTCAATATAATGTTGGCTGTGGGTTTATCATAGATGGCCTTTATTATGTTGAGGTACTTGCCCCCTATTCCCATTTTGCTGAGAGTTTTTATCATGAATGGATGTTGAACTTTGTCAAATGCTTTTTCAGCATCTATGGAGATGATCATGTGGTTTTTGTCTTTCTTTTTGTTGATGTGGTGGATGATGTTGATGGAGTTTCGAATGTTGTACCATCCTTGCATCCCTGGGATGAATCCCACTTGGTCATGGTGTATGATCCTTTTGATGTATTTTTGAATTCGGTTTGCTAATATTTTGTTGAGTATTTTTGCATCTACGTTCATCAGGGATATTGGTCTGTAGTTTTCTTTTTTTGCTGGGGTCTTTGCCTGGTTTTGGTATTAGGGTGATGTTAGCTTCATAGAATGAGTTTGGGAGTATCCCCTCCTCCTCTATTTTTTGGAAAACTTTAAGGAGAATGGGTATTATGTCTTCCCTGTATGTCTGATAAAATTCCGAGGTAAATCCATCTGGCCCGGGGGTTTTGTTCTTGGGTAGTTTTTTGATTACCGCTTCAATTTCATTGCTGGTAATTGGTCTGTTTAGATTTTCTGTTTCTTCCTGGGTCAATCTTGGAAGGTTGTATTTTTCTAGGAAGTTGTCCATTTCTCCTAGGTTTCCCAGCTTGTTAGCATATAGGTTTTCATAGTAGTCTCCAATAATTCTTTGCATTTCCGTGGGGTCCGTCGTGATTTTTCCTTTCTCGTTTCTGATACTGTTGATTTGTGTTGACTCTCTTTTCTTCTTAATAAGTCTGGCTAGAGGCTTATCTATTTTGTTTATTTTCTCGAAGAACCAGCTCTTGGTTTCATTGATTTTTGCTATTGTTTTATTCTCAATTTTATGTATTTCTTCTCTGATCTTTATTATGTCCCTCCTTCTGCTGACCTTAGGCCTCATCTGTTCTTCTTTTTCCAATTTCGATAATTGTGACATTAGACCATTCATTTGGGATTGCTCTTCCTTTTTTAAATATGCTTGGATTGCTATATACTTTCCTCTTAAGACTGCTTTTGCTGTGTCACACAGAAGTTGGGGCTTAGTGTTGTTGTTGTCATTTGTTTCCATATATTGCTGGATCTCCATTTTGATTTGGTCATTGATCCATTGATTATTTAGGAGCGTGTTGTTAAGCCTCCATGTGTTTGTGAGCCTCTTTGCTTTCTTTGTACAGTTTATTTCTAGTTTTATGCCTTTGTGGTCTGAAAAGTTGGTTGGTAGGATTTCAATCTTTTGGAATTTTCTGAGGGTCTTTTTGTGGCCTAGTATGTGGTCTATTCTGGAGAATGTTCCATGTGCACTTGAGAAGAGTGTGTATCCTGTTGCTTTTGGATGTAGAGTTCTGTAGATGTCTATTAGGTCCATCTGTTCTAGCGTGTTGTTCAGTGCCTCTGTGTCCTTACTTATTTTCTGCCCAGTGGATCTATCCTTTGGGGTGAGTGGTGTGTTGAAGTCTCCTAGAATGAATGCATTGCAGTCTATATCCCCCTTTAGTTCTGTTAGTATTTGTTTCACATATGCTGGTGCTCCTGTGTTGGGTGCATATATATTTAGAATGGTTATATCCTCTTGTTGGACTGAGCCCTTTATCATTATGTAGTGTCCTTCTTTATCTCTTGTTACTTTCTTTGTTTTGATGTCTATTTTGT
Source organism: Manis pentadactyla (assembly GCF_030020395.1). NCBI lineage: Eukaryota > Metazoa > Chordata > Mammalia > Pholidota > Manidae > Manis > Manis pentadactyla. The sequence continues at coordinate 64,879,050 of NC_080021.1, forward strand.
CTGATATTAGTACTGCAACCCCTGCTTTCTTCTCACTGTTGTTTGCTTGAAATATGTTTTTCCATCCCTTGACTTTTAGTCTGTACATGTCTTTGGGTTTGAGGTGAGTTTCTTGTAAGCAGCATATAGATGGGTCTTGCTTTTTTATCCATTCTGTTACTCTGTGTCTTTTGATTGGTGCATTCAACCCATTAACATTTAGGGTGACTATTGAAAGATATGTGCTTATTGCCATTGCAGGCTTTAAATTCGTGGTTACCAAAGGTTCAAGGTTAGCCTCTTTAGTATCTTACTGCCTAACTTAGCTCACTTATTGAGCTGTTATATACACTGTCTGGAGATTCTTTTCTTCTCTCCCTTCTTGTTCCTCCTCCTTGATTCTTCATATGTTGGGTGTTTTGTGCTGTGCTCTTTCTAGGAGTGCTCCCATCTAGAGCAGTCCCTGTAAGATGTTCTGTAGAGGTGGTTTGTGGAAAGCAAATTCCCTCAGCTTTTGTTTGTCTGGGAATTGTTTAATCCCACCGTCATATTTGAATGATAGTCGTGCTGGATACAGTATCCTTGGTTCAAGGCCCTTCTGTTTCATTGTATTAAATATATCATGCCATTCTCTTCTGGCCTGTAGGGTTTCTGTTGAGAAATCTGACGTTAGCCTGATGGGTTTCCCTTTATAGGTGACCTTTTTCTCTCTAACTGCCTTTAGCACTCTTTCCTTGTCCTTGATCTTTGCCATTTTAATTATTATGTGTCTTGGTGTTGCCCTTCTTGGATCCTTTCTGTTGGGGGTTCTGTGTATTTCCGTGGTCTGTTCGATTACTTCCTCCCCCAGTGTGGGGAAGTTTTCAGCAATTATTTCTTCTAAGATACTTTCCATCTCTTTTCCTCTCTCTTCTTCTTCTGGGACCCCTATAATACGGATATTGTTCCTTTTGGATTGGTCACACAGTTCTCTTAATATTGTTTCATTCCTGGAGATCCTTTTATCTCTCTCTATGTCAGCTTCTATGCGTTCCTGTTCTCTGATTTCAATTCCATCAATGGCCTCTTGCATTCTATCCATTCTGCTTATAAACCTTTCCAGAGTTTGTTTCATTTCTGCGATCTCCTTTCTGGCATCTGTGATCTCCTTCCGGACTTCATCCCATTTCTCTTGCGTATTTCTCTGCATCTCTGTCAGCATGTTTATGATTCTTATTTTGAATTCTTTTTCAGGAAGACTGGTTAGGTCTGTCTCCTTCTCTGGTGTTGTCTCTGTGATCTTTGTCTGCCTGTAGCTTTGCCTTTTCATGGTGATAGGAATAGTCTGCAGAACTGGGACGAGTGACGGCTGGAAGGACTTCCTTTCTTGTTGGTTTGTGGCCCTCCTCTCCTGGGAGAACAGCGACCTCTAGTGGCTTGTGCTTCGCAGCTGCGCGCAGACAGGGTTTCTGCTTCCTGCCTGGCTGCTATGGAGTTAATCTCCGCTGTTGCTGTGGGCGTGGCCTGGCTCGGGCAGCTACTCCAAAATGGTGGAGTCGCGTTGGAGCAGGAGCTGCTGGGAGGCTATTTATCTCCGTAAGGGGCCTCCCTGCTCCCTGCAGCCCAGGGGTTAGGGTGCCCAGAGATCCCGGATTCCCTACCTCTGGATTAGGTGACCCGCCCTGCCCCTTTAAGACTTCCAAAAAGCGTTCGCCAAAACAAAAAGCAAAAAAGCAAAAAAAAAAAAAAAATGGTCGCGCACTTTTCTTATGTCCTCCGACACCCGGCCTCCAGTGCCCGCTCACTGTTCTTGCTGCCCTGTTTTCCCAGTATCGAGCGCCCTGCACTCTGGCCCGGATGGCGGGGGCTGGGTGTTCGGCAGCCCTGGGCTCCGTCTCCCTCCCGCTCTGCCTGCTCTTCTCCCGCCGGGAGCTGGGGGGAGGGGCGCTCGGCTCCCGCCGGGCCGGGGCTTGTATCTTACCCCCTTCGCGAGGCGCTGGGTTCTCGCAGGTGCGGATGTGGTCTGGATATTGTCCTGTGTCCTCTGGTCTTTATTCTAGGAAGGGTTGTCTTTGTTATATTTTCATAGATATGTTGTTTTGGGAGGAGATTTCCGCTGCTCTACTCACGCCGCCATCTTCCGCCCCTCTCATGCAAAAATTTTTATGAAAAAAAAAAAATGCATCCTGTTTTTCCTCCGTAATTCAGATCCTAGGAATTTGTCTTAAGGATATTATTGGATAAATGAACAGAGATGGATCTACAAGGATATTTATGCTCATAATAATTGTAAAATAAAGTAAAAAAGTAGGAAAGTTGTTTAATAAGTTTATTTATGCAATGGACTATTATGCAGCATTTCGAAGTTGTATATGAATATTAGATGATGAAAAGTCAGGTTATAAAAACATATGAATGACATACAAATCTGATTCAATATTTCAGAAATATGAATGTATACATTGAAAATATATGCAGCAAGGTGTTAGCTATGGATCTGTGCAATGGGGTTATTATTGTTTTTGTTTTCTTCTTGTGTTTTACCTTCACTTTAATATTTTTTAATAAGCTATAGAAACATGAGTTTTTTAATAATGGAAATTATAATATGAGTTGTTTTTTTAAAAATATGCTTAAGATAAAAAGATGCTACTAGGCAGTACATGATTACTTTTCTACCCAGAGACATACTACTACAGTTGAATTTTGTCCTCCCCAGAATTCATACATTGAAGCCTGAACACCAGTGTGACTGTATTTGGATATAGGGCTTTTGGGACATAATTACGGTTAAATGAGATCAAAAGGGTGGGGTCCTTATATGATACGTTTGGTGGACATGTAAGAAGAAGGAGTGCTTTCTCTCTCACCGTGCTCACTTGTGGAAGGAAGGTCATTGAGCACACAATGAGAAGGTGGCCGTCTGCAAATATAGAAGAGAGACCTCACCTGAACCCAGCCACGCTGGCACCCTGATGTTGTGCTCTAGAATCCTCCAGTAATGTGAGAAAATTAATTTCTGTTGTTCAAGTTACCCAGCCTATGGCATTTTGTTACAGCAGTGAAACAGACTAAGAAACAAGCTTTTAGTCATTTAACATGCTTTTTAGTAATTTATAAACTTTACCCTGCCTAGCCCAAAGAGATCTGAATTGGCTAAAATGGGCTTTAATTAATAAGTGCTGTTACATCAGTGGAAATACCTTAGCCTAGACCCCGAGAGGACATAGTATTTGAAAGCAATGTGACATGGTGTGCAGATGTTGTTGGGAGGAGTACAGTCAATGGCATGAAGGTGCAACTCTATGAGGCATGATAGGGGGATAAGAAGCAGACCAATGTGAGTATATTGATGAAAGCAGACCAGATGATGATGGGGCTCTCATTCTTCTCAGGAAATACCCTTTTGAAATTGTTACTAACATTCACAATGGACAAAAATAAGCTATCAAGTGTAATAAAGTCCTTTGAAGTTTTATTAAACTTCATTTTGTTTTAAGGTACATTACCAATTTCAGAAATTGTACTATGGGAAGAAACTGGGTAAAGGATATAGAATCCCTCAGTATTATTTCTTGCAGCTGCATCTAAATCCATTAGTCTCAAAATAAAGAGTTTAATTGAAAAATTAATGTCTCTAAAGTCTAAAATGGGATCTAGATTAATATTGTAATGTTTATACCTTAAAATCATGACATTATAGATAATTCTGAACTTGTACATCTTTTCAAAACACTAACTTGCATATATTTTGAAGAAAGAAATTCATTGAACAGCATCAGCAAAAAGCCCAGTTTAACCCATGTGTTCAGAGAAATAGTTAACTCCTACCCTCAGGAGGGGCTAATGGGCCCTTGGTCATTAAGCCACCAATTAGCATCCTTATTATGTAAGGATGGAAGTCTCTGTTGCTATTTTATATTTTCACTTCGGTCTTGAAGATACCTAGCTATATGCTTCCTTAAATACATGGCAAGAAGGAAGAAGGCAGGAGTGCAAAGGAAATACCAGGAGAACAATGGAGGCAGAATATCTACTTGTATGTTTGATGTTCTCTATGACCCTTGTATGGGGCTGTCTCCACCCCATCAGCAATTAAAAAACCCATTAAACTATGAATGATCATTTTATTATTGAAGAAGACCTGGGTTTCTAAAAAAAAGAATTAGATACATAAATTGGGGTCAGTGAGAAAGGAAAGGTCAATAGCCATGTTGAGAAAGTGACAGTGTTCAACTTTGGTTGAAAATACATCTGTTTTATAGAGTGGTAACCACAAGACGACTTTTGAAATGTTATCTGTTTTAGAAAGATACAAGTCAAGAAACCTTGAAGTTCTGTTTTTAAAAATACTTCAGCCTAACTTTAAGAAGTATCAGTATGACTTAAAAACCAATATTTGAGAAGATGGATGAGGAAATGGTTGAATTGGTTTTCCACTTATGATTAAGTAAACACATTTAATCATTTGTTAATTCGATAACCATTTAAAGAATGCTTGCCATAGTCCAGTCACAATGGCACTAGAGACACGACATGTTTTCTGACCTAAGAGATGTATAGAGCCTATACAGAGGACTGGTCTCCCAAGTAGAATGCACAACCTATTGTTTGGAGGGCAAGTGTTAGCAATGAAGGGAAAGTTGTTGGGGGCAGCAAGGTCTTTATAAAAGTATTAACAGTTAGGAATTTGTGCCATAAACTTTAACCATTATCTTTTTTAAATACTTAAAACTTATTGAGATGGGACATGTCCTCATTTTACGGGAAAGTTAAGTTCAGAGTGAGTAAGTTACTTGCCTAAGGTCATGGAACTTGTAAACAGTCAACCATGAATTTGAGCCATGTCTGCCTCATTCTGAAATGTGTTATTTCTTACTATACCACACATGATCCCTTCAAGCTGTTTATAATCAAGTTATGTGATTATTTTGTTTCTTGTTTACCCCTCTTCCCAGTAAGTTCAAGAACAGGAATCTGTCTTACTTATTGTTATATTCCCAGTGTCTCAGTCAGTGTGTGACGTACAGCTGACATTTATTAACATTTATTGAATTAGTGAATATATACAACAGAACTTATTTTATTTTCGTTACTGTTATTATAAGCTAATTCAAAGAGAGTTGCAAGTATGCCAGTGAGGGCTGTGCAGTAGGCTGCAGGCAAAAAGGACTATTTAGAACTTCTATTCCTATTTCATTCATGTTTTTTAATTTCTATTTTTTATATGTACTAAAATGTTGGTACAGTACTACATATATTATATATATATATATCAATAAATATACATATATTTGGGGTAGATGATTAAAACATTACTGATAGATGTGTGTTACCAAAAATGTTTTGAAAACACTGATCTAAAGGGAGAAGTAGATATGTAAATACCTACCACTTAATATTCTATGCAATATGATATATGTGTCTATACAAATAATTTTCAGTGCAATAGGAAAGGAGGAACTACCTTTTCTTGGTTTCATGGTGGTGATGGTGGTGGGGCAGGGGTTATTTAGAATAGGTGGCTAGAAGGAATTTCACAAAGGAAGTGATGTTTTAAAATGGAATCTTTTAGGATAGCTTGGTATGATGGGGATTCTTAGAAACAGAAAACAACACCTGGATAAGCATAGAGATGTGACAAAACCTTGAAAGTCCTGCTGCAGCACAATCAAGAATGGTAGTGTGGGAGACTAGACAGTGGGCATCAACTTCATGCTAAGGAATGTAGACTTCAGCCTGAAGGTCATGGGAATGAAATAAAGTTCAAAGCAGCAAGTGTTGAGCGATGAGTCAGGACCAGATTTTAGAGTCCCTTGGAATCAGTTAAGGAGTTTGGACTTTGTGCTTAGGAAAAGAGGAGCCACTGAAGGATTTTAAGCTTAGGGATTTTAAGGGTAAGAGCAACATGATAAATTAGTATTTTAGGTAAAACGGATTCTGGCAACCCAGTGAAGGATGACTAGGGGTGACTAGCAAGGAGGATAGCTGGAGGCAAAACCAATCTCATGTGTTTTCAGTCACTGATTCAAAAAAAAAGAAAAAAGGCTTCCAATCAGATTTTTAGAAATAACTTCAAAATGACCCCTTGAAACACGAGTCATATGTCTTCTCTTTAGGTTATTGCCTATTGTGTATATATCCAAGCTATATTTTCTCATAATTGCACCCATGCCATTTTAATACAACCCTGCGTCAATTCACTTTGTGCACCCATGTTGGTTTTGACAGTTTCCTTCTATGCTCTTTGACACCCACTTAAGTTCTCTACTATTCCATGACCAGCCTGTTCTATGACCCTGCAGAAAACAGTATTATCTCTGTCCTAGTGCCTGAAAAACCCTATGTACATCTACCATGCAATACAATAATGATGATGATCTAAATATTTATTTGGCTGAAGCAGGAAAGATAAGTGAGGCAGAACACATGAAATTCTCAAGCGTCAGCTTGATATGCTACCTCTTTCTATCTTGGGTCACTGTCATGCGGAAAGGGCTGAATGTATAATGAAAAGATTGGCATAAACATTCTAATTAACAAGTTGCGCAAGAAGGAATTTTTTTTAAGTGTAATAATAAGTTCTTTGGCCTTACACGTATCTTAGATTTTGTAGGACACTGACATAAGCCCTGTCAATGTGTCTAACCAGCTGTGGGATTTAGTTTGTGAGTGCTACATACAGATGTGCAAATCTTTGGTATCCAGGTGCTACCATGAGCTGGACTCTTGCTCCAAAATGCAGATGAGTCATATAAGTGAGACTTAAAAAATATATATTTCATTCAGCTAATCCTGCCATTGCCATACCATTTGCAAACCCTATGTTCAGCTGACTGCTGTCACTGAATGGAGAGGACTCATTTAACTGACACAAAAGAGTTTTGAGAGTCTCCTTTCCCAAACCTCATTCTGCCGAAATTACCGTATGATGAACATGCATTTTTTTTTGTAATTATAATTAGCATTATTATGGCTCATATTTTCCAAGAGCAGTTGTATCATCCTTAAATCTGCAAGGATCAGCAAGGTAGGTCAGTATTTTTTCCTTATAACAAATTCAGAAACTGAGGCACCATGGGGTTAAAATAGATACAGTTACTCATAGTCACAGTGCTGGAATTAAAGCACAGGTGAAGGGACCGAATTCTGGGCTCAGACCAATGTGCAGTACTCCCTCCTCACGTGAGTTTTGGGGTTTGTATTGATTTTAGTTTATAATAGTGTGACTATTACCCAAGAGCAATTTTCTATAGATCTGAGAATTTCAAATCCATCATGTTAAGCACCATTCTAAAGTTATTTCTACCTTTTTAGCTTTGTAATTTATCTTTAATGCCCATAGACACCCAAAGCACATAAATCTAGGAACTGCTAACATGTACAAAAATATTTTTATTGCAACTTTTGGACAACATAATTACCTAAAAAAATAAGTAAAGAAAATAGAGTCAAGTTGGAAAGAGCAAAAATGTATATCAAAAAAAAATTTCCTTAAAATTTATTTAAAATAAAGAGTTCTATAAACACCAAAATGTGTTTGTATTTATAGAACTTAAATACTTTTGGTAAATACCTCTGTTATTCTGTAGTTTTTTCAGAAAGGCCTATGCCAAACCTTAAATGTTCATACTTTTATCAACAATTAGAATTTTCTCATTTTTATCAGTGGTGTGTTGTACTTTTATTTAACATTTTTCTGATTACTGCCTTAAGCTTCAAATAGTCCTGATGTTCCTGGGAAGATTGTCCAAAGGAAACAGGTTTTTTTTGTTCTGTTTTGTTTTTAAACTTTACCTACTACGGTGCCTGATAGCATTTACATTAGTTTCTCCCTATAGCCATCTTTTCCTCTCTCCCAGTCAGGCAAGCCCTCATTTTTCAGGATAATCAGGGCCACAGGCACACTTGTTAGGACCATACTTACTGGGTAGCTTGGGCTCTATGAAAAGATGTCAGATTGCTGCTAATATATAGTGTAAGTATGAAAGTTCCTATTGCTATTGATTTCTCATCATTCTCTATTTATTCATTGGCCAGAAGTATACTGTATTATATTTTAATGTTGGGAAGTGATTCTGGTGTAAGCCAGTTTTGTTACAGTCTTATAAACAAGTAATAAAAGTAGATGCTATACACTTTGAATTTTTTTTCCATTCCCAATTCATTATATTTTTGGAACCACAATATTTCTGTTGGTCTCTTTCTCCCAGTTTGCAATGTCAGTGCAGTTGGAAGAATTCAAAGACCTAGATTAGAAGAGATGTTCAACTTAATTAATTCAATACACTATTGAATGTCTGCTATCCAAAGCAGTGAGACAGAGACAGTCACAAATATGATACAATCTCTGAGCTCAAGAAATTTACTGTTGATTCAGTATTCATTCAACAAATATGTATTGAGCACCTACTAGTGACAGGCACAGTTCCAGGCCCTGGGAATAAAGTCATAAATAAATCACTGAAAAATACCAACCCTCAGAAAAGTTACAGTCTATGAAGGAGACAGACAGTAAAGAAATAAGAATAGCCTGGATTAACACATAGTCTACAGGCACACACCTGATCATCTACATTTGCTCTCTTATAACACTAAACTATGTTTTCTACCTTTATCTTGTATCTACCTACCACTTCAGCATTTTATCAAAAATAATAATAATAATAAAGAGAGAAATGTGGTATCCACATATAAATCAAGTATAAAAATCAAATGAATATTCATATTTGAACTGACTGTTTATAGTTCATAATGCATGAGCAAAACCGAAAGTTTCTGTGATGACTGCCCTTGTACTGTTCACCATGTAACGTATTCACTATGTAAGAATTTGTTCTCCATGTTAAAAAAAAAAAAAAAGAAAGAAGGAAAACATTCATTTATTGATAAGTGCTATTATGTACAAAATTTTGATGGAAAAGAGGGATATGGAATGATAGGAAGAAGTGTTGCAGGGAGGAGATTTAATTACTGTGCATAGTGTTTTATGAGGTTAGAGTTGGGAGTTAAGGGATAACCTAGGAGTTCTGGGCTTCTTGTTACATAAGCAGTGATGAAGTCATGATTCTGAGCATAGGGCCTGTCCCATAGCAGGCTTGAAATAATTATCCACCTACCATGCCAGCTCCCACTAATGTTGACCCCCAAAACATACTTCTGTTACAGAGTATGGGTGAGTGAGTTGAATATGAAAATGGAGGACTGATATAAACTCTTGACATTCTGGTTCAATTACTTCTGTATCCTTAACCTCTTAATATTTTTCCCTTTAGAGATCTAAGCTGATTGTATAAAAGAAAAATAACTGCTGCTTTACATTCATATGTTGTGACTTATTTTGACTACTATGAACCTATCAAATATTTATCCTCCTTTAAATGTTATTTTAAAAGGTTTACTTTCTCATAATTTTATCAGGACTTGGAAGCAAAATCATATTTTGGAGATGATGTCAATTTTATATGGGATTCAATAAAAAAATAAGGTATGCAGGACAAATATTACTTCACAGGCAAGTTTTGATTTCTAAAATACTAGATTTGTGTCTCCATCTGTGCTGTTTCGTTTATCTTAGAATATTTAGAATATGATGAATAGCTGAAAGTGAATCCGGATTCTTTCTTATACCTGGGTAGTAGTAAGTTGACAACTTTAGACACGTTATGAGAAATCCAAACCCAAAAAGAAACATAAATATCTCTAACTTCAGTTTTGTGTGGATTTTCAGAAAAGGGGAAAAAGGGATTTGCAGGTTTGGCTTTTGCTCAAGTTACATTTAACATGTTGGTATGAGAACAAATGTGACAATTAAAGGCAACCAAATGGTTACCTACCTTAGAGAGCAGAAAGGGAAAAAAAAGAAACACCTTCGGGGGAAGAGAAAGAACACATGGCAATGCTAGACACGGGCATGCATCTACACAGCTCTTTTCCCAATGCAAAACTCCTTGGAAACTCGCCGCGAATACTGTAAACTTGACAGAGTATGTTTTCTGATATTCTTTCTATACCTTATAAAAAGACTAACAGGCAATTCAGGCATTGTGTGCATATCTGCTTTTCCTTCTGTGTCCCTCGGCCAGTTGGCTTCTCCACTGCAACCATTCCCCTGGCTATAATCCCCTCCCCCATTTTTTCCTCTTAACAGATACAGACTCCACACATGAGACCACATTTTGCTCTGAATATACCATAAAACAACAAATTTAGCCCAGCCTTTATCCAGTTTTTCACAAATTGTGGCCTAAATCAGAAACTTTGTGGATGGAGCCTGATAATCTATAATTTAAACAAGCTTTCCTATGACTACACAAAAGTTGGAGAATCACATCATACAATGACCATTTATTTAAGCTTACCATGATTCACATTACTTAAGTTTCTCTTTTCCAATGAGAATTTCAAGCACAAGAACAGAATGGAAAAGTCTGGGATAGACGCTAGAGGACGAGACCAGCTTCTGGCCCTACGACTCCCTGAACATGTGATCTGGCTCTCAGTTTCCTCATCTGTACGCCAGAACCTGCCCAGGCTAACTCAGAGGGCTGAGGAGAAAAAATGTAATGGGGAGTGCTTTGAAAACTGTACATCTCCTCACAAGTTTAAAGTGTTGTCAAAATTATTTTCGTGTTACCTAAGACCGTTTGCTGAAGACTCGTCAAAGAGAATAAAGAGAGGGTTTAGTAAAAGAAGGAATAACTTGTTTGACAGATGAGGTTGAAACTATGTAGCAATGATTAGCATAGAGTTTTTCCAGATGAATTTTAACTAGTTCCATTAAATCTAGTCACAGATTCACTCATGCTATATGTGCCAGGTGCCATGCTAGCTGGTGGAGTTAAAGTGAGGAAAACACTATTCTCTCCCTGGACCACAACAACACATAGGTAGACACATGATTCATTAAAGAACAATGTCACTAGTAATTCACAGAATTCTTGGAAGCAAATAGGCAGGAAGACCAGGAGTTCACAACGTTCTCAAGAAGGGGATTTTTGGGTTATACCTTGAAGGATGTGTAGAGGTACACTAGTCCTATAAGGGATGAAGGGACTTCAGGAAGAAGGGACAGTACAAGAAAAGTCCTAGATGTCTAAAATACATAGTGGGCTTGGGGAGCATGGGAAATAATTGAGGGTAGGTGAGTCATAGAGAATTTTGCATTTACATTAACTATACAATGATATATTAATGACATAATCCTCCTAGGTTCTTCATTTGTTAAATGGAGACAACAGTAATAATGTGCACATTGTTTTGAGAAATAAGCATAAGATAAGAGTAGGCACGCAATAGTTACTATGAACGGTGGCAACAGTATGAACTCAACATTCTAAAAGTGATTGGGATTCCACTAAATAGTATAAAAGAAGAAAAAATTGGTGAAAAATCACTGGTTCCCAACCTCTGAACATAAAAACCGGAAACAAAATGTGTTCAGGACTACAGGCATGTTATGGGTTCCAGGGCTGGGATGATTTTAATTACAGAAGATCAGACAATTTGAAATAAAAACATTAGAAACACTGAGCTCCAGAAATCTCAAAGACTTGGTATTATCAAACTGTCAGCCCAGTGCTGGCAGGTAATTTGACTCAATATCTGCACATATATGGACAAAACTCCCTATATGCTTTATTCTTTAATTTGCATAAAACATTCATTAAATTCCTATTATGTTCTAGGCACCAAGATAAGCACTGGAGGTGCAATAATGGATGAGACAATAACCGTATCTGTCATCACAGTGTTTTATTAAATCCATGCACATAATTAATACTCAATTCAGTAACATTTTAGCTTAAGTAGTATATGATTTAGGAGCACTAAGTTTGGCATCAGATAGAGATGAACCTGAATTCCACCTCCATCAGTTTCAAGCTGTGTAATCTTGGGCAAGTATATTTTCTGTTCTAAGACTAAATGTCTGTGTATGAAAACTGAGTATTTGCCTCATGTGGTTTTTGTGAGGAATAAATGAGATGATTCATTTGAAGCACTTAGTATAATATTAGCATGCATATAATAAGCATTTATTAAATATTAGCTATTGATTTTCGATGGTAACTTTCTATAAAGACCCCACCTAGACATCTGTTTTGGGTGGTAAAGCAGGCTAGATAACATGAATAATTCTCTTGGGCAAAACAACTGAAAATGCTGAATAAAATATATTTAATAAATTATTTCTATTTGCATATCCTATTGGCAAGAAAGAGAGATAAACCCTTAAAAGCCAAAAGTGAAGGTAAAGCAAAAATTTAAGTACAAAAGCTAGCTTTCACCCTAGACACATCTGTAAATCCAGGTGACCTTGAGCATCAGTGTTTAAGACCACCTGGTTCAGAGGCTTGGAGACAAAGCCTAATACCCATGTAAGAAGGGGCGATCTGTAGGAGACCCTGACAAAAAGCTTAGAAATCATTGTAAGTGCTTAAGACTGTCATTGTAAGAATGAGTTGAAAAAAAATCCCCTCCTTACTGAAATGGGCCAAATGGAAACTTGCCTATCTTACTCTCAGCACAGGGTTGAATTTTAAAAAACTATTTCTTTAGATTTTTTAAACAAAAGCTGGACCTTGAGCAAGTTTGGAGTCTGAATTCATAGTACATGTTTGGTCTGAAAAACTTTCCGTTGAGAACTTATTTCATAATAGTTGCAGGTTGGATGTACTCCAGGCACTTGGCAAAATAAAGCTCAGACGGTCTTGGGAGAAATGCATCTTTAGCCTGGGCCTCAAAAGTTTTTCACCAATGAAGTTCCAAGGAGCATGCACATATAGTCAAAATCCACAAAATATATAAGGATACTATATGGTTGAATTGTGCCCCACCCTGCCAAATTCATATGTTGAAGACATACAGAAATGTTTTCCTTATTATATTAAGAAGTTTTAATTAGGACTTAAAACCATTAGGTACCTTCACCTTCACTGAACACTGAAAAATAGGCCATTGTAAACTGGAACACCAGCATTCCTCAGATTGATACATTTATGAACACATTTTATCATTTCTGGAAATGAGCTTTACAGCACAATTTCTTACTGAGTACAAAATATGTCATATAACTTAGCAAAACTTTTAAGAATTTTGGTTACCACAAAAATTCTTAGGCTGTTTGCAGATATATACACAGTTATATATTAACACACTATTAAGATGTTTATTTGTTACACTTGTTTACTCATTCTCAGCAACTATGCCAGATCACTTACAAAACTTTTACCAAACATTAGACAAAGTCAAGCCTTTCTTTAAGCATCTTCTTGAAAGAGTTAACAGATGAATCAACTTAAATGACTTTAAGTAAACTGAGGCAGCTGATAACTATAAGGACATGTCTATTTCAGGTAAACTTAAATTAGCATTAATGCTTAATATTTTTTATTAGAATTTCTGGAAGATTTAGAATGTCCAATTTTTACAAGCACTTGTCTGTAAATTAGTTTTTATTAATACCATGCAGAGGTAGAAAAATATTTTGCATTTACAATTTAGACATACATATAGATTGAGATGTAATGACTACAGTCAACATAAAAGAATACATACACAGAGAGAAACTGACACAAAGATTTTCTAGTTACTAATATTCAATTGCAAAGTGATGATGTAATTATGGGCTGAGCTAGTGTCTGTTTGTTAAAGAGTAAGTTAAAGATGGAATCCATCCTGCCTTCTACTATGTAGTTGACAGTTGGGCTGGCATGCTAAATTAATTGCCCGGTTTGCAAATTACTAGAGAGAATGGGGTAGACTTGCAAAGGGAGGGAGCAGAAGATATGGTTATTTTAGGCTTTCCAAGGTCAACTATTACTGACTTGGAGTCCGTAGGTGGATCCATGTCATCATCCTCCCCCGATGACCCAGATTCTTTCTGAAAGTATGGTTGTTTCTCTTGGGTCAGTTTCTGCTCATATTTGGGAGGCAAAGATTCATCACTCCCTGAGGCCATGGATTTTACAAGTGCCTCACAGCCAGTCACTGTTCATTTAAGTTGTTCAGCCGTAACATTCCCTTCGAGAGGTTTATCTGGCAAACGGGAGGCTGTGGACAAGGAGTCCAAACTTTTTTTCTAAATTCCATAGGGCAAATGTTTCCACAGGGACCCGAGGCCCGTGGAGGGTGAAGTGCTGTTTAAGCTGCAGTCCCACTTCTTGCCAAGTCTGTTCAAATGCAAGAAAAGATTTTAACTGCCGGCTGTGCACATTACTGCCATGGGTGTGAAGCATAGTTTTAGCTATAGCTTTAACCTACAAACAAAAATTTATGAGTGTCCGACAGTTCTTTGACCCTTGCTATCCCAAGTTTTACTCCTGATGCTACTACTCCCATACTATCTCTAGGACTTCACCAAGCCCATACCTTACAGACGCGCGTCTATTCACTAACAGTAACAGCTCCTCACTGAGGGTGCCGGCTGTGCACAGGAGACCTGACTCTTCTCAGGTCCCCTTTACTCCGTACTCAGGTCCCTGTTCGGGCCCCACCTGCGGAGACCAGCTCCACAAACCAGCTGAACCTGAGTGGAGTGGGAATGAGGAGCTTGAGGAAAATACAGAAAAAGATACAAGAAGACATGGAAACCAAAGCTGGGATCAGGAGGTTCACTGCCTGCTGATGGCAGACAAGTGACACAGTTTATTTTATTTTATGAGCACCAATTATATAAACAGGCTCATAATGATGTCACTTCTGGACTGATCTCATATCTGGTGTAGTCACTTCTGTTTCCGGTGATACCACTTCCTGGCACCTGGATCCAGTGATGTCACTTCTGGGGTGACATCACATCTGGCCCTCCACAATTGATTAATGACTTAATGTTCAAAATTTTCATTATTATTGAGATAACAATTTCTAAGAGCATCTTACTTTTGTTCCATGTTTCTGACCTTGAAACGGTTGATAGGATCATATTTAGTAAACAGTTTATAAATCATAAGCTTCTGACTATGTTCTCCAGTAGCTTCATTTAAGGCAAATACATCAAAAGACCACTTATCAACATCCTGTAGAAAAAAGAGGAATTACTTTAGATGGCAATATCATACAGTTCTGTTTCTTTCTATGAAAAATTCTTGGAAAGACCTGCTGGACGGCCGAGCCTATAACTTCTGTTTTTTCCTGGTCCTTAAAGATCAGGTACACAAACACAATCGTCACTGGGCGAAGCTCAGACAGACAAATACCCCCAAAGCTGTTTGTCGTCAATCTGCTTCAGTATGCTCTCCATCACATACTTTTTTTTGTATCATTAATCTACAATTACATGAAGAACATTATGTTTACTAGGCTCCCCACTTCACCAAGTCCCCCCCACAAACCCCATTACAGTCACTGTCCGTCAGTGTACTAAGATGCTATAGAATCACCATTTGTCTTCTCTGTGTTGCACAGCCCTCCCCATGCCCCCCCTCACATTATACATGCTAATCGTAAGGCCCCCTTTCTTTTTCCCTGCCCTTATCCCTATCTTCCCACCAGTCCTCCCCAGTCCCTTTCCCTTTGGTAACTGTTAGTCCATTCTTGGGTTCTGTGATTCTGCTGTTGTTTTGTTCCTTCAGTTTTTCTTTGTTCTTATACTCCACACATGAGTGAAATCATTTGGTACTTGTCTTTCTCCGCCTGGCTTATTTCACTGAGCATAATACCCTCTAGCTCCATCCGTGTTGTTGCAAATGGTAGGATTTGTTTTCTCTGATGGCTGAATAATATTCCATTGTGTATATGTACCACATCTTCTTTATCTATTCATCTACTGATGGACACTTAGGTTGCTTCCATTTCTTGGCTATTGTGAATAGTGCTGTGATAAACATAGGGGTGCATATGTCTTTTTCAAACTGGGCTGCTGCATTCGTAAGGAAAATTTCTAGAAGTGGAATTCCTGGGTCAAATGGCATTTCTATTTTGAGCATTTTGAGGAACCTCCATACTGCTTTCCACAATGGTTGAACTAATATACATTCCCACCAGCAGTGTAGGAGGGTTCCCCTTTCTCCACAGCCTCACCAACATTTGTTGTTGTTTGTCTTTTGGATGGTGGCGATCCTCACTGGTGTGAGGTGATATCTCATTGTGGATTTAATTTGCATTTCTCTGATGCCTAGCAATGTGGAGCATCTTTTCATGTGTCTGTTGGCCATCTGAATTTCATCTTTGGAGAACTGTCTGTTCAGCTCCTCTGCCCATTTTTTAATTGGATTATTTGCTTTTTGTTTGTTGAGGTGTGTGAGCTCTTTATATATTTGGGATGTCAGCCCTTTATTGGATCTGTCATTTATGAATATATTCTCCCATACTGTAGGACACCTTTTTTGTTCTATTGATGGTGTCCTTTGCTGTACAGAAGCTTTTCAGCTTGATATAGTCCCACTTGTTCATTTTTGCTTTTGTTTCCCTTGCCCGGGGACATATGTTCATGAAAAAGTCACTCATGTTTATGTCTAAGAGATTTTTGCCTATGTTTTTCTCTAAGAGTTTTATGGTTTTATGGCTCACATTCATGTCTTTGATCCATTTTGAATCTGCTTTTGTGTATGGGGTTAGACAATGATCCAGTTTCATTCTCTTACATGTAGCTGTCCAGTTTTGCAGCACCATCTGTTGAAGAGACTGTCATTTCCCCATTGTATGTCCATGGCTCCTTTATCGAATATTAATTGACCATATATGTTTGGGTTAATGTTTGGTGTCTCTATTCTGTTCCACTGGTCTGTGGGTCTGTCCTTGTGCCAGTACCAAATTGTCTTGATTACTGTGGCTTTGTAGTAGAGCTTGAAGTTGGGGAGCGAGATCCCCCCCACTTTATTCTTCCTTCTCGGGATTGGTTTGGCTATTCGGGGTCCTTGGTGGTTCCATATGAATTTTTGAACTATTTGTTTCAGTTCGTTGAAGAATGCTGTTGGTAATTTGATAGGGATTGCATCGAATCTGTATATTGCTTTGGGCAGGATGGCCATTTTGACTATATTAATTCTTCCTAGCCAGGAGCATGGGAAGAGTTTCCATTTGTTAGTGACCTCTTTAATTTCACTTAAGAGTGTCTTATAGTTTTCAGGGTATAGGTCTTTCAGTTCCTTGGTTAGATTTATTCCCAGGTATTTTATTCTTTTTGATGCTATTGTGAATGGAATTGTTTTCCTGATTTCTCTTTCTATTAGTTCATTGTTAGTGTATAGGAAAGCTACAGATTTCTGTTTGTTAATTTTGTATCCAGCAACTTTGCTGAATTCCGATATTAGTTCTAGTAGTTTTGCAGTGGAGTCTTTAGGGATTTTTATGTACAATATCATGTCATCTGCAAATAGTGACAGTTTAACTTCTTCTTTACCAATCTGGATTCCTTGTATTTCTTTGTTTTCTCTGATTGCCATGGCTAGGACCTCCAGTACTATGTTAAATAACAGTGGAGAGAGTGGGCATCCCTGTCTTGTTCCCGATTTCAGAGGAAAAGCTTTCAGCCTCTCGCTGTTCAGTATGATGTTAGCTGTGGGTTTATCATATATGGCCTTTATTATGTTGAGGTACTTGCCCTCTATGACCATTTTGTTGAGAGTTTTTATCATGAATGGATGTTGAATTTTGTCAAATGCTTTCTCAGCATCTATGGAGATGATCATGTGGTTTTTGTCCTTCTTTTTGTTGATGTGGTGGATGATGTTGATGGATTTTTTAATGTTGTACCATCCTTGCATCCCTGGGATGAATCCCACTTGGTCATGGTGTATGATCCTCTTTATGTATTTTTGAATTCAGTTTGCTAATATTCTGTTGAGTATTTTTGCATCTACGTTCATCAGGGATATTGGTCTGTAGTTTTCTTTTTTTGTGGGGTCTTTGCCTGGTTTTGGTATTAGGGTGATGTTGGCTTCATAGAATGAGTTTGGGAGTATTCCCTCCTCTTCTATTTTTTGGAAAACTTTAAGGAGAATGGGTGTTATGTCTTCTCTGTATGTCTGATAAAATTCCGAGGTAAATCTATCTGGCCCGAGGGTTTTATTCTTTTGTTTTTGGGTAGTTTTTTTTATTACTGATTCAATTTCGTTGCTGGTAATTAGTCTGTTTAGATTTTCTGTTTCTTTCTGGGTCAGTCTTGGAAGGTTGTATTTTTCTAGAAAGTTGTCTATTTCTCCTAGGTTTTCCAGCTTGTTAGCATATAGGTTTTCATAGTATTCTCTAATAATTCTTTGTATTTCTGTGGGGTCTGTCGTGATATTTTCCTATCTTGTTTCTGATTCTGTTGATGTGTGTTGACTCTCTTTTTCTCTTAATAAGTCTGGCTACAGGCTTATCTATTTTGTTTATTTTCTCGAATATCCAGCTCTTGGTTTCATTGATTTTTTCTATTGTTTTATTCTTCTCAATTTTATTTATTTCTTCTCTGATCTTTATTATGTCCCTCTGTCTGCAGACCTTAGGCCTCATTTGTTCTTCTTTTTCTGGTTTCAATAATTGTGACATTAGACCATTCATTTGGGATTGTTCTTTCTTCTTTACTATGCTTGGCTTGCTATATTCTTTCCCCTTAAGACTGCTTTCGCTGTGTCCCACAGAAGTTGGGGCTTTGTGTTGTTGTTGTCATTTGTTTCCATATATTGCTGGATCTCCATTTTAATTTGGTCATTGATCCATTGATTATTTAGGAGCATGTTGTTAAGCCTCCATGTGTTTGCAAGCCTTTTTGCTTTCTTTGTACAATTTATTTCTAGTTTTATACCTTTGTGGTCTGAAAAGTTGGTTGGTAGAATTTCAATCTTTTTGAATTTACTGAGGCTCTTTTTGTGGCCTAGTATGTGGTCTATTCTGGAGAATGTTCCATGTGCACTTGAGAAGAATGAGTATCCTGTTGCTTTTGGATGTAGAGTTCTATAGATGTCTATTAGGTCCATCTGTTCTAGTGTGTTGTTCAGTGCCACTGTGTCCTTACTTATTTTCTGTCTGGTGGATCTGTCCTTTGGAGTGAGTGGTGTGTTAACGTCTCCCAAAATGAATGCATTGCATTCTATTTCCTCCTTTAATTCTGTTAGTATTTGTTTTACATATATTGGTGCTCCTGTATTGGGTGCATATATATTTATAATGGTTATATCCTCTTGTTGGACTGAGCCCTTTATCATTATGTAATGTCCTTCTTTATCTCTTGTTACTTTCTTTATTTTGAAGTCTATTTTGTCTGATACTAGTATTGCAACACCTGCTTTTTTTCTCTCTGTTGTTTGCATGAAATATCTTTTTCCATTCCTTGACTTTAAGTCTGTGCATGTCTTTGGGTTTGAGGTGAGTCTCTTGTATGCAGCATATAGATGGGTCTTTCTTTTTTATCCATTCTTTTACTCTGTGTCCTTTGATTGGTGCATTCAGTCCATTTACATCTAGGGTGATTATTGAAAGATATGTACTTACTGCCATTGCAGGCTTTAGATTCGTGGTTACCAAAGGTTCAAGGTTAGCTTCTTTACTACCTTACTGTCTAACTTAACTCACTTATTGAGCTATTATAAACACAGTCTGATGATTATTTCTCTCCCTTCTTATTCCTCCTCCTCCTTTCTTCATATGTTGGGTGTTTTGTTCTGTGCTATTTTTAGGAGTGCTCCCATCTAGAGCAGTCCCTCTAAAATACCCTGTAGAGGTGGTTTGTGGGAGGCAAATTCCCTTAACTTTTGCTTGTCTGGGAATTGTTTAATCCCTCCTTCATATTTAAATGATAATTGTGCTGGATACAGTATCCTTGGTTCAAGGCCCTTCTGTTTCATTGCATTAAATATATCATGCCATTCTCTTCTGGCCTGTAAGGTTTCTTTTGAGAAGTCTGATGATAGCCTGATGGGTTTTCCTTTGTTGGTGACCTTTTTTCTCTGTCTGACTGTGTTTAATACTCTGTCCTTGTCCTTGATCTTTGACTTCTTAATTATTATGTGTCTTGGTGTTGTCCTCTTTGGGTCCTGTCTCTCGGGAGTTCTGTGTGCCTCCGTAGTCTGAGCAACTATTTCCTCCCCCAGTTTGGGGAAGTTCTCAGCAATTATTTCTTCAAAAACACTTTCTATCCCTTTTTCTCTCTCTTCTTATTCTGGTACCCCTATAATGCAGATATTGTTCCTTTTGGATTGGTCACACAGTTCCCTTAATATTGTTTCATTCCTGAAGATCCTTTTATCTCTCTCTGCATCAGCTTCTATGTGTTCCTGTTCTCTGGTTTCTATTCCATCAATGGCCTCTTGCATCTTATCCATTCTGCTTATAAATCCTTCCAGAGATTGTTTCACTTCTGTAATCTCCCTCTGGACGTCTGTAATCTCCCTCCGGACATCATTCCTTAGCTCTTGCATATTTCTCTGCATCTCTGTCAGCATGTTTATGATTTTTATTTTGAATTCTTTTTCAGGGAGACTGGTTAGGTCTGTCTCTGCAGATCCTCTCTCAGGTGGTGTCTGAACTATTTTGGACTGGACTAAATTTTTTTGCCTTTTCATGGTGATAGTGGTGGCTGTAGGCAGGTTGCAGGTGTGTCAACTAGGAGAAGAAAGTCCTTTCCTGCTTGCTGGATGCCTTGCCCTTTTCTGCTTCCTGTGTCTGTTACCCGTTTTCCTGGAGCAGCCACTGAGATAGTCCCCTAAGCTGCTGTGGGCAGGGTCTCCATCAGAGCAACGCAGAGCCCTGCAGGGAGTGGCAGGCATGCCAGGTGCGCTCCTCCGTGATGGCGGCGCACCTGCCGGGCAGCTGTGTGCCAGCAGCGGCCTTTGGGTCTGGCCCAGGCAGCTGTGCATTGGGCTTGGATTCCGGTTGACTGCTGGGAGCGCGCCTGCTCCCTCTGGCTCCACTGCAGGTGCGTGCAGGGCTCTCCCGCACAGGCCTCTACTGTGCTCCTTTGGCTCCACTGCCGCTGGTGCGTGTGAGCCGCACCCAGGCTGTTCAGTTGCTGCCGCTGCAGGGTCACACAAGCCTCTCCTGGTCCCCTCTGGTGCCGTTGGCGCATGCGATCTGCTCCCGGTTCCTTCCGGCACTGCGCCCCCGGCATGCTCTGCCACTCTCCCGCTACTGGGCCAGCGTGTCGGGGTCTGCATCAGTTGGAGGAACATCTGGCAGGCTGCTTAGTGCCATGAGGGTCTTCAGAGCTGCGCTGCCTCCCCGGGGTTTAGGGCGCCTAAGCTTCCCCAGGATTCCCAGCTGCTGGCTAAGTGTGCCGGGATGACTTCGTCCAGCTATGGGGTCCCTGTCTCTTTAAGACTTGCAGAAAGCATTCACTATTCTTTTGTCTCAGGGGCGCCGGTTGTGGGGACCTGCCCACAGGTTTTGCTTTTCCATTTCTCTAATATCCAGCACCCTGTGCACCTTGTGTCTGCACTCCGGGTGTGGATTTCTAAAGCTGGTTGTTTAGCAGTCCTGGGCTTTCACTCCCTCCCCATTCCAACTCCTTTCTTCCCACCAGGTTCTGGGGTGGGGGAGCGTTCGGGTCCCGCCTGGCCATGGCTTGTATCTTACCCCCTTCATGTGATGTTGAGTTCTCACAGAAGTAGATGTATCCTGGCTGTTGTACTGCAGCCACTGGTGTCTCTTTTAGGAATAGTTGTATTTATTGTACTTTCATAAATATATATGTTTTGGGGAGGAGATTTCCTCTGAACTACTCACGCCGCCATCTTTCCATGACCTTCCATCACATACTTTTGTAGGGACAGCTCCAGTTCAGGATCCAACTTCAGTAGGCACCCAAGCCTCAGCATGTCTCTGGGAAATGTTTTATGGCTGTACACCCAGCAGATCAGATTTTAATTCAGCATATCAAACTATAGTTTTCCCAGCTTCTGATGTGACAGACATTTAATATCTATTGGTCCACAAAAGTGAGGCTGTATGCATAATGCAGTGCTAAGATCTTCCCCTTAATCACTTGATGTAATTAACCTGAGACTATAATACTGACCTTATCCTTAATCTCCTCCATATTCGTATGCCATAAAACATTTCCCAGAGATGTGCTTGGGTGCCTGCTGAAGTTGGATCCTGAACTGGAGCTGTCCCTACAAAAGTATGTGATGGAGAGCATATTGAAGCAGATTGATGACAAACAGCTTTTGGGGTATTTGTCTGAGCTTCGCCCAGTGATGATTGTGTTTGTGAACCTGATCTTTAAGGACCAGGAAAAAGCAGAAGTTATAGGCTCAGCCATCCAGGATGCCTCTGTGTACATCAGTTCCATCCTGAGGGTCTCCGGAGGCCAAATCGATAAAGTCTTCATGTTTGACAAGGTCTGCTGCTTTCTCTGTGTCTTTGGTTTCTCTGGGGAAAAGGCACCTGATGAGGTCACTCATGCCTTGGAAAGTGCTGTGGATATATTTGACTTCTGCTCTCAGGTCCACAAAATCCACATTGTCTGCATCAGAGTGACCAGTGGGCTCATCTCCTCTGGTACTGTTGGACACTCTGAGAGACATGAGTACATAGTAATTGGCCAGGAAGTCAACACAGCTGCCAGGATGATGATGTATCACCCAGGGACCATGACCTGTGACTCTGTCACCTACAACAGCAGTGACCTACCAGCCTACTTTTTCAAGGAACTTCCGAAGAAAGTCATGAAAGGGGTTGCCAATTCTGGGCCAGTCTATCAGTGGTTGGGTCTTAATAAGAAAGTGTGAGTGTGGAACATTGGTTTTGCTGTATTTCTTAGAAAAGAAGTGAGAAAATTATGGTGGCATAGCAGTCAGCCACCCATTTCAGATTCTAAGCCAATTGTTGAAATTAAAATTTAGTTCTTCTCCCCACCCCAAAAAAACACATTTTCCCAGAGTGGGCATTTTAAGGTAGAATTTCAACTTCTGGGGATGATGTCAACTGAGGGATAGAAACAAGTTAGCAATTTCTTTTTCCCACCCACCTTCTACATTGCTTGAAATTCTACCCTTAGAATTAGTAATTTGATTTAAAGCTTTTATATTTTTTCTTCTTTTAGGATGCATATATATATATACCTTAGAAAGATAGTGTACGTGCTACCTTATTACTCATGCTAACTCTGGCTGATTCACTTAAACTTTCCTTCAGGGACTGATGGTAAGAAAAAGAAGCAGATCCTTTGACTGAGGAGGAGAGTAATTTAGGCATTTCAGGCAATTCTCTAGGGACATGGTCAGGATTGTAGGAAATCAGGTACCCTTGGAAAAAATACCCCCATGACAGTGCGAGAGAGGGCAGTGAGCATCTATATCAAACCAGTCCAGCTAGCTCATGATTTCGTTGAAGAAAATCCAGGGCAAAAATTTACACAGTCCACAAAATGGACATACAGAAAGTGATACCAGTCCTATAAACTAAGGAGGTTTTAATGTAAAGTCTGAGCTTTAACATTCAATAAATCATTGGAATTTTTAAAAATCTAAAGAAATACAGCAGAGTCAGTTCTAATGATTATCAGAAACTGTGCAAAGACGGTCTAGTATTTACATATACAAAGCAGGTTTAGTATTGAACAGCAACCTTAAAGCTATGCATTAATTTTGAATTTGAGCAGGTACAGTTTAGAACTTCATTCATTTAACATTTTTATGGAGGCCAACCATCTGTAACATGCTGAAACTAAACTGAAAATCTAATAAAAAGTATTCAATGTCTTTTAAAAATCCTTCTTTTGAAAAATATTCTTAACAGCTTCAAATGGTATTTTTAATCACTTGGAAACAAGAGTGAAATCATTTTTGGTTTGCTTGTGTGTCTTCTTGTTTGCCTTTGTTAAGTTCCTTGGATTTGGCCCTGATTTGATCTGCAAGCATTTGTTTTATCTGTTTGTAACTTTAAAATCTGTAAAAATTCTGTTATAAGGCATTTTACAATCAGTAAAGCTCAAAGAAGGCCAGCAAATCTTTCTTCAAGTTCCAAAGCTAACACAGAAGAATTAGTTCAGACTCTTACAAGGCTGCTATTTACAGTTCCTTCTAGGGTTTCCCACTGAGTAAAAGGTTAGTCCTCCATTTCTTGGGGATTTTTATCAACAATGATGATTTGCATTTGTAAACTACTGCAGATGCTCGGCTTTTACAGATTGAGAACAAAACAGACAAGTTATTATCTCAGGAAATAAGAATGGTTTAGCTAAAACTCTTCTTTATTTAGTGACAGTTCTTCCTTCAACCTGTTATTCATGTATTTTTTCTATACTATATTTTAGAAAAAGCATTTACATTCTCTCATACCAAAATACTTTGCTAATTAGTTTCTAGGCAGAAGTTCTTAGTAAAATAAAAATAAGCAATATTCTTGGACATAGTTGAGGAAAACAGAATCATTTAAGAGCCGAAGAGTAATTAATATCCTATAATGTGACATTTCAGTTATATGCTTCTCTTTATTATAACTTTAGAAATATAAGAAAGTATCTGAGAAAAATGAACTACCTTTTTAAATTAATAAGATAAAAATATAGTATGTTGCAGAGAAAGAATAAATGCAAAGAAGATGCTTAAAAGGAAATTAAAGAACAAAAGAGAACAACATTAATTTAAACTAGAAAAGGAGTTTAATAAATCAGAAATAAATCTCCTCCAGGATATTCTATTGCCACTATCCTTTAAATTCTTGGTTAATACAGGAAAACCTCCATGAAAATGTTAGAGGTGACAAAATAGAATCCTCCCACCCAAATTAAGTGATAGAAAGAGGAAAGTTGAATGATAAGCCTACAAAATGCCTCTGTAGAAATAATGCCCAGGAACACTGCACAGACTCACACACATACACTATGGACCCAAGAGAACCAAAACTTTGACTGCTTCAGAGTTCAACTGAAGTTATTTCTACACAGTAATTTCTAACACTGCAAATTGGGCCTGAGACTAAGACAGCCACAGGAAAAGCAGAGAAAAGAGAGTTAATTTTCTCTTCCGTTTTCTTCAATTCATCTTACTTTTTAAATATTTTCTTAGACCTAAAATTCTAAAGAATTTTCTTCTGTGTAAATTCTGTCTTTTAACCATATTGGATGGAAACTTTTTATAATGCACTCCATAATATATATATAACAAAATATGTATATTCTGACAAGGCCTGGTGCCATCTCAGAATTAAATTCAAGACCCACCTAAATAAAGCATAAAAAAAAGTCACACATGTGAGTGCACACACATGCATATTCATTGATGCAGTTTGTTAGAGTATATCAATCTTCATTTAAGTCTACAATGAGTTATGATTTGGAAAATATGACACTTTGTAAATGGTTAACATATTTTTTACATACCAATGTGTGAACTGCAGCAAAGATCTATTTTCATTTTTTCCCAGCCATTTTAAAGAGATTTTAAAGATGAGTATCTGAAAAACTAAAATAATTGAAATATTTCACCTTTAATGTTGCTATGACAGCTTCTGGATATTCCAAACCAACCATGCGATAGGACTTTCTGTACATCTTAAAAAAGAAAAAAAACATCACTTATTCAAAGTTTTCACCTATTTCTTAAATATAAGGGAGAAGATTGCTTTTCAGTTGCTCACCCTTTATCATTAGTTACAAGTCTCCCTTTGTGGCAACAATAACAATGGCCACCATTTACATTTACTAAGCATCTACAATGTGACAGATGTTAATTGTATTTTGTTTTACTCACAATTACCTTACAAAGCCAATATGATTTTTGTTTCTATGTAAAGAGATCTTTCCCTTAACCTCAGCTTATTAAAAGAGACTGTCCTTTGTATGTGCAACATTTTCTAGCATGCTACCATACTGATGACAGCAGAGTATACTTGTTTTGTGTCCATTTCTGCACCAAAAATTTCAGTCTGGAATTTGAATGTCATTGGAATACACACACACACACACACACACACACACACACACACACACACACATATATACACAGTATATATACATACATATTTACAAAATGAAATATATATATATTTACAAAATCGCTTAGTATCATCAGAATTTACACAGCTTTTTGTTTTGAGTTAAGAATATTGGGGGAGGCCACATTGACAAAAATTGCTTAAGGTTGTTCAAATTGTCATTCAATATTATTTAAGAAAGATTATACAGAAAACAAAGTTATTTCTATTTTAATAATATCATCAGTAACAACAATATTTATCAGTAAGTTGTTGAGTTTTCCATCTTCCAGTGGGCAACCAAGATGACACAAGCCAAATATCATTAATTTACTTTGGGGGGTCAATATATGAAATAGTCATCTGTAAAACATTCTGTGTAAAAACCACCATAGAAAATACTAAAGTTTCTGATTCACTGTAGCTTATATTGAAAACTCTTAAGTCATATTACTCAGTTCTATGTAAAAGCTGTCATTTTTTAAAATAATAAATGTCAAATAATTCAAGTTTTCTTTTTTAATCTTGACTTCTTGAAGGCTCAGAATTAAATATTATGTTTATATGTATCTCTAGCCTAGGCTTCCTTGATAAAATATGTCCATATTTATTACAGAGACCTTCCTGCTTTATTACCATTTTCCATTCTCTGTTTACTTTGCTTAATTATTCTAAGCTTGCAGGACACAGACAGCTTCTAATTGCACTAAAAAATAATTACTGTCAATAATGATATTTAGTATTTAGTGTTTTCCTGAGGAAACAAATAGTCTCTTCTATTTTACTAGTCATTACTAAAGAATGGAGAAACCGGGGAAATGGAAACATAGTGGACAAAGAGAAAAAGTCAATATAAAAATCAATCAAGAGTAAGGCTTTTTAAAAATTAAGTAACTTTAAATCAGTGTGACTTCATAGCACAGGAAGGTAGATGTAGCAAGAGAACATGTGCTTTGAATCATAGGTTAGCCACTCATTAGCTGTGTGGCATTTGGAAAGCTAATGTCACTCAACTGTAAGACAAGGATAATTATAAGCTTCTTGTGAAGAGTAAATGATATAATTGCCTAGCATAATGTAAGTACTAAAACCTCACCCGCTCGGCGGGCGTTGGCGGCGGCCGCTCGCTCCACGCCAACGGCCGCCCCGCGCGCTGCGGCGGGAAGGGGGCGTGGGACGCCGCCGAGGGAGGGGCGCGCAGATGCGGCGACCTGCCGGCGCGTGCCAGGCGGGAGGCGGGAGGCCGCGGGGCGGGCCGTCGGGGGCGGCCGGCGCTCCGCTCCTTACCCGCGCTCCCCAAGCCCTTTTTCTGGCCGGGCGCTGACGGCTGGGGCGGGGGTGCCCGCCGCTGTTGCGTCTCACGCAGACTCCGTCTGAGGCAGTGGAGCCTCCGGGGCAGCCAGGGAGCGGCACCTGGTGCGCAGGCGGAGGCGGAGGAGGACCTGGAGAGACAGGTGGTGAGTGGCAGGAGGAAGGCCTGGGCCAAGGGCCGCGGCTCCTGGCTGGCGTCGGAGACGGAGGACCTGTCCAGAGAAGCGACGACGCTGGACCAGGAGAGCGACGACGAGGGCCTCCCGGGCCCGAAGCTCACTCCAAATGAAAAGCAGGAATCACCACAACAACTGATGGAAGGAGCAGTGTTATTTTGTCCTTGGCACAGCGAGATTATTGCATTGTATGCATGCGTACATAAATACGCCTGCATTTACCATATCAAGGTATTACCATAACTCATAAGAAAGGAGTATACGGGTCCCGTGGCCACAGCATGTGGCCTTCCTATTCAAAGATTATGGGGCTTCAAGGATTCCAGCAAGAAAGCCAATACTAACTCAAGTAATACGGTTTTTTCACATCAACCGTAGAGGAGGAATTTAAAGCAGAATTCAATTACCTTTGGAAAATGCGTTTGTTACCATTAGTCAAACACAAAATTACATTTCTTCTACATCAAGAACCATCATGGTACAAAGGGCACCTTGACATTAAAACCTCTGTTGATCATTTTCACCATGTTTAAAAATGACCAGCTCCAAAAGGTAGTGAAGTTACTAATTTGTCACAAGCATATCAAATACATTAATGAATTCGCAGGGAGGAAAACATATTAGAATCGGATGTTTTAGGTTTCCATAATTATTTTAAGGAGAAACCTTTCTCCTTGAGGAAATCAATTTGTTTTAAAAATAATCTGAATATCTCTCTTTAACAGGATTCTCACATAACTAAAGGCTCTAGTTTCAACATTTCTCATATTTTTTTTAAGGTTGTTTGGAGGAGAGGAAACAACAAACCATTCTTTTGATATAAGTTGTTACATTTTAATCAGTCACAATAGGTTATGATGACACTCAAATTCAAAATTTTCTCAAAGGTGAAAATCACTGGCATGACATGATAAAACTTAAGTTCAGTTAAAAATACATAATAAAACAGAACAAAGGTCACCTTTCCTCCTGAAATAATGAGAAACATTGCCCTTTCGGTGGCTTCAGCTTCTTGGAAACCATTAACACGTAGCATTGCCCCAGTTCACTGATCAAATGTGATAGTGCTAGAAGAAAATAGTTGACTGAGTTCCTTTGGAATGGAAGAGCATTTCAAATAAAAGAGTTGAATTATAAAATAAGATATTTTGACTCCAACAATTTCCCTTTCAACGTGATGATTTTGTCTCTACTATTGGCAAGTTTATTAAAATAACCAGAACCCAATTTTATAGACATCCTTCAGGAAATTCAGCTGAGACTGGTTGAAATTTTATGAGACAGCTGAACAGTTGAATGTTTTCAGAGGAATCTGCCAACCTGGTTTGCCTTGGTGGGGTTTTTGCTGTGACCTGAAATCCAAGCGGTAGTTGGTGGAAAGCTGAGGGGAGAATTCCTGCTTTCTTGATACTTCTTATCAGTGGAAGCATTGGATTATTGTAGTTTTGTGTAAAATTTCTTTTTCTTTTGAAATGCTTCTGTTTAACATCACATAGTTTTGAATAGAAGCCCCCATTTTTAAGGATAATGCTTTGATAATGTCCAAGGGGGAAAAAGGCCATCAGTGGGATATGTTAAGACTAAATGAAGGACTAAATGCTCTCAATTTTGCTCAAATCATCATGCTTTCATGATCAAGAGTCATGATGTCATAAACAATGTGCTGGGACAACACTGTGCATTTGACCCTAGAAAAGTGGTTGGACTAAAAGGTAAAGAGTTTTGTTTTACATAAAAATACTCCGGTGGTTATCACCAGTAATGGCAAACAAAATACAAAAAAGAAATAAAGAAGTGTGGGGTGTTATAATGGGCTTTTGTAAAATGTTTTTTAAAGCTCATTTGAATTTACATTAGTGCTTCTTGAAAACTGTAAGAAACTTGGTAAATGGGTCCTTAATAAAGTTAAATTGTAGCCAGTTTGAAATAACAATTTTATAAAATTACTGCCTGTCTTTTTTGTAATCTGCAACTCTATACAGGATCCAAGATTAAAGAAAAAAAGAGGGAAAACTGGGAAAATGTACCTCATGGAGGACTGAAACACTAAGTCCTTTAGTTCTGAATTCTTCAAAACAGGAAATTAGAAACTTACAAAGGATTTGCAGCTATGCTTAGGAAATTTAAATTACCCATGAAAGATATGTAAAAGCAACAACCTGTTACCACGGCAGCAGCTTGGTCATTTCTGCATTATAATGAAAGAAATTTCAAGTTCAATTAAAACATGGATAATGCAATCAATTTTTTAAAATCACCATGCCATCGTCCAGTAAATGTATTTTAAACATCACAACTGTTCTTAGAGGCCCTGTTCCATTAATTTTATTCATTCATATAGTCAGTCATCATGGAATATTTTGAGCCTCTACTATGTGTCAGGTTCTATGCTGGTCACAGATAATACAATACGATAGTGGGCAAGCTGGACATGGTTCTTATCTGCATCAAGTTTATATTCTGGTGAGGGAGCAAGCAACCAGCCTGCCATAAGAAAATACCCAGAAAAAATGTGTAGTAACAAGTGGTCTGAAGGAATTAAGCAGTGGTTTCAGAAAAAGTCTAAGAAAGGAGGGTCTGTTTTTGGCAGGGTGATCAGGGATGGCCTCTCTGAGAGACGTAGGAGGTGAGACTGGAAGTGGGGGAGTGTGGTGGGGAACTGTTCCGGGGAGAAGAAATGATAGGTGGGGATCTGGAGAGACCAGGTGTGGACAGCTGCTCAAATACATTTTGCTGTGAATGGGAGCATATAATTAGAAATTCGTCTGAACTGAATGAAAACGAAGCAGATCATATCAAAATCTGTGAAATGCTACTCAAGCAGTGCTTAGGGGGAAATTTATGGCACTGTATGTTTATATTAGAAAGTAAAATAGGTCCTAAGTGACTGAGTTAAGCATTCATCTGAAAAAGTAGAAAAGAAATTAAGATTAAAAACAAAAAAAGAAGGAAAAATGTTAGAGAAAAAAATCAATGAAATAAAAAGCAGTAAAATGATATAAAGAAAATGCAATGGAATCAAAAGCTGATTATTTTAAAAAGAGCAAGTAGTTTGATAAATATTAGATTGATTAAGAAGGAGCATTAGGAATGAAAGGGTCCGTCATTATATATTCTGAATATTAAAGGTAGCAAGTAAATATTATGAATGATTTTTGCTAATAAATTTGATAACATATATGAAATGGGCAAATTTCTGGAAAGACACAAACTACCAAAGCTACTAAAGAAGTAACAGATATGCTGAATAGCACTGAAATAATTGAATTTGTATTTTAAAATCTTCCCATGTGGAAAACTGCAGGCTCAAATGGTTTTACTACAAAATGTTTAAGGAAGTTCTAGCAAATGCTTAAGGAAGGAATAATACATATTCTCTACAAACTCTTCCAGAAATCAGAGCAAAGACAGAAAAAAAGCCTTAGCAAAATGCTAGGAGACTGCATCTTGCTATATATAAAAAGGATAGTGCCTTATGAACAATTGGGGTTTATTTAAGGAACGTGAGGTTGTTTCAACATCCCCAAATCAGTATAATTCATCACTTTAACAGACTGTTAAAGCAAAACCATGTGCTCAGCTCAATAGGTACAGAAAAATAATTTGACAAGATTCAACACCCATTCATCATAAAATTCTCCCTAAACCAGAAATAGTAAAAAGCTTTTAGAACCTAATAAAGGTCATCCATGAAAACTGACAGCTAACATCACATTTAATAGTTGGATGTCCAGATGCTTTTCTTCTAAGATAAGGAACAAGGCAAGGATATCCACTCTCACCACTTCCAATCACATTGTTTTGTAGGTCCTCATCAGTGAAGTAAAGCAAGAAAAAATAAAAGAAATACAGATGGGAAATAAACATACATCTTTATTTGCACGATCTGATCATCTATATAAATAATCCAAAGACTCTACAAAAGCATGTCTAGAATCAATAAGTGAATGTAACAAATTCACAGGACAAAAGGTAAATACAAAAATCAGTTGTTTTTCTATGTAACAAACAAAATTAAAATTTTTAAAACTATACCATTTATAATAGTACTAAGTTTTTATTAAGCAGGAAGTATTTTGGGAGACATTTAACAAAATATGTGTAAGACATAAAACAATAATAAAACAAATATTATTGAGAGAAATGACAGTGGTTCTAAATAATTGGAGAAATATTCCATTTCACACATCAGAAAACTTAGAATTGTTAGATGTCAATTCTCCAGTAACTCATCTATAGATTTATATGTTATCACCATCTCAATCAAAATTCCAGCAATTCCTTTTCTAGAAATGGACAAGCTCATTTTAATGTTTACAGGGAAAATCAAAAGACCTAAAGTAGCTAAATTTTTTTGAAAAAGATAAAGTTAGTTGACTACTTGACTTCAAAACTTACTATAAAGTTATGGTAATTAAGACAGTATGGAAAAACAGATGGATCCATGAAAGTAGATAGCATTTAGAAATAAACTTACACATGTACAGACAACTGACTTTTAACAAAGGTACCAAGGTAATTATTCATTAAGAAAAGAGTAGTCTTGCTGAACAAATGATGCTTAAATGATTTGACATCTATATGCAAAATAATTATAACCCATGTTTCATGTCATATACAAAATATAGCCCAAATTGATCACAATCCTGGATGTATTCTATAGGGCCATAAAACTGCTAGAAGAAAACATAGGGGAAATTTTTTGTAACCTAGAATTACAAAGACTTAAAGATACAAAAAGCACAAACTACGAAAATTAAAAATTCTGCCCTTGGAAAAACATCCTGGAGAGAGTATAAAATAAGCTACAAACTAGGAGAGAATATTTGAAAATTATCTTTTTGATAAAGGACTTGTACATTTATACATTAAACAAGTACTTGGCCATAAAAAAATAATGAACTACAGATACATGCTATAACATCCCCAAAGCATTTTGCCAAGTGAAAAAGAACAAAATAATCCATTTAGCATGATTCCATTTATATAACATCTTGGAAAAGAAAAAACTAAAAAAGAAAAAGAAATCAGATCATTGGTTGTTAGGGGCTTGGCATAGGAGGAGAATACTGATTTTCAAAAGAGCAAGAGGGAATTTTTGAGGTGAAAGAAATAGGTGACAGAAGTGCTCCATATCGGAGATGTGATTATACACATTTGTCAAAATTCAGTAATTTAAGGGATGAAATTTACTTTACATGATTTATATTACAATAAACCTGACCACCCCCTCAGAGAGAGAGAGAGACAGATAGATAGAATGAGAGCAAAAAAAAGGAATAAAACAAATGTGATGTTTCTGTTACTATGCACTATGTACACAGACAAAGGGTAAGAAATAAAAAAAAAGAAATTTCAACAGAAAAAAAAAAGGCAGCATCAGAAGCTAGTGAGGGCTTTCAATGTGTTGGACACTGTGTTAAGCATTTTACTAGCATTGTTTCCAATTAATTCCCACAATGTAATAAACAGGGCAATAATATAAAACGGGGACCATAATAATATCTATCTAATAGGTTTGTGATAAGGATGAAATTTAGCAATACTTGTAAAAGCACTTAGAAACTTCCTGGCATGTAGTTAGTGGTATATAACTGATAAATTAAGATAATTGTATTAGTGAGCTCACTTTACAGATGAGAAATGGTGGCTTCTCAAGGTGAGGGTCATCCAGAAGCTCACACAGGCGCCAAATGGAGGGGTATGATTCTCCCCGGCCATCAGAGTCCAGAAGCCGACTTCACTTCTCAACTCCTCCCACAGATGTCCCGGCTTCCAAAGGATGCTACAGGAAGAGAAAGCCTGCTGCTTCCAGAAACGTGGTCCCCTGGACGGCCTCTTGCAGCTGACCTTTCTTCTTCATTCCATACTGCAATTTTTCTTCACACACTCAAATAACCATACCTTTTTCTTAACTGGTTTCCACTGCATTGTACACAGTTGGCTGTTATTTTCCTATATAAGCAATATTGGTCATATTGCTTGACTACCTAAAATTTTCTGTTGGCTTTTTATTATCAATAAGATACAAATCCAAATTCAAACGTACAGCTTTCAGGGCTTCCACTTCTGATACAACCTGATACATCCAATGAGATGTGTCAATTTATAGTTCTGAGACATCCTACAAGATTGGAGTAGGTATCAGCTTGCCTTAAGATCAGGAGATCTCTGTGGTGCTATTGCAAACATATTATGTTTTGAGAGAAGAGGTGGAATCATGGGCGTGGGTCTATCATACCCATCCAACTCGTACTCATTTTTCACGGCCCTACCTTGAGAGCAACTTCTCTAATAAGTAGTCCTCTTCTTGCCTCAAGCAGTGTTGGTTATTTCCCCCTCTATCTTCCAGGAGCACTTGGAATTTTAATTCAGCAGCACACTTACCATAATTTCCCTGGGATATCTGTCATCAGGCTTCTTTGTCCTTCCTGGAGCACTTGCTCTTCAAGAGCAAGGACTGTCTAAATTGTTTTTGCGTCCCCAAAGCCTAGACTCACGCCTAGCACAGGAAGTGACAGTGAATGTGCTCCTAGGAATTAGAAAGCCTAGATTATTTTCAATTGTATAATAATAATGCTCACATTTATGTAGCTGTGCTAGACACTCTCCTAAGGACTTTAAATCCTGCTACAATCCCATGAAGGTTGTACTTTTATTATTCCCCAATTTACAAAAGAGAAGCCTGGAACACAGGTTAGGTGACTTGTCCATAGTAACAGATTTAACAAGCCATGAGTTCAGCTCCAGAGTTGATGCTCTTAACCACTGTGGTGTGATCTGTAGGAAACTATTTAACTTCTCTGAGCTTTAACTTTATTCACAGTTCATCCTGTGGGGAAACAGAATGAAATCCATCAGGATCATCTAGACTGCATAGAAATCCTTTCCTACAGAAATATGGGATATCATAAAATCACAGACATTTATAGTCAAGTAATCTAACTTTTTAATCCATGCAATCAATCACTCAACCAACTAACCAACAATACTTATTGGGTGCTTACCAGATACTGGACACTGAGAATACAGGGGTGAACAAAATGAGTCTAGTAGAAGAAATGAATGTTAAAGGATTTATTTACAAATAATAACTGAATATGGTAACAATAGTTTGAAAGGAATATTTATACCACTTTGAGATTGTAATGGAAGTTACTAATTTAGATGGATTTATATTATGAGCCTTTAGGCCAATCATGAGGAAATGTATGTAACAGCAAATGGCTGAAAGCAAATCTTGAACAATTATTATCTCAAATGACATTGCAAAATCAAAAAACTCAAATTCACTGAGGCATGATAAATTTTACTTATAAAGTTGTTTTCATTGACACTTTAGGATAGCATAAATCTTCACTTTTAAGGTAGCTCATGATATAGGCCTTAGGAATTCTAATCTAGGAATCTAATCTTTATCACTAGACACAGCTTGTAGTTGACATTTCTCTGCCCTGCACAGTCTTGACAGTTATGGGATCATGACTGGAAGATTTTAGGGAAACTGCAATTCATTGTTGGTTTACTCTAATAAAGTTTTTCCTTACATTGAGTCACTTTATCTACTAGTGCTACTCTTTCTGAGCTCCATGGAACTAGCACTAATTAATGGCTCAAAGTCTCCATTTTTAAGTTTAACGGTAATACCTGGGACATGACTGTGGATGGCAGAGCCCATATCAAAAAGATTCACAGGAAGGCATGACTGATGTATTTCCTGTATGAGGAATAGGCTTATGCAGATCCAGATAATCTTATTGGAGTACTAGAGTTTTTCAGACTTGGAATCCTGACTTAAATTTACTAAATAAGCACCCAAGAGTCCAAAGTGTCTAACTATAAATGTAACTTCTTGATAGATAAGAAGAAATTTAATTGTTTAAACATAGCAGTTGACTGGACAAAGATACTTTCTCCTAATAAGAAAAATACCTAGAAAGACAAATTCCAGCAGCATAATGGGGAGTGTGATGACAGCCCAGAAGAGCAAGCTGATGATTCCCATGATTCTAACTGATTCTACCCCCTAAACATGCTGGAACCCATCCACTCTTCAATCTTCCCTGCCCTCACTCTACTTCAGGATACATTCTTTCTTTTCTGGAATCCTTATTGTGATGCTACACTCACTATCGTATTAACTGGAGTAAGTTTGCTGAGACACAAATCTGATGAGATAAGGTTTCTGCCTCAAATCCTTTTATTGCCATCCCATTCTTCCTATGACAAAGTCCTCCCCCCTTCACATGACTTTTAAGCCTTAAGTGATTCAGACCTGCCAACCACTCCATCTTCCTCTCTGATCATCTTCATTCATGTTGAACCCATCTGATTTCCTCCAATGCATATGTTCTGTTTCACTTTTGAACATGCTATTCACTATTCCTGGACCCTTCTCTGAACACAGGGTCCTCATCCCACCATTGTCTAGGATAACTCCTATAGATCCTTTGAAAATGAGCTTGTCTGTATTTCCTCTAAGAAACCTTCCTTCTTTACACCCTCTTCATCTAGCTAAGTTGCCCCTGCTGTGTTTTCCCATAGCAATCTTTTTTTCTAGTTAATTAAATTTCTTTTTCACTGGACTACGGGGTTGATGAAGGCTAGGGTTACATCATTCTCAGAAGGGTTTGGAAAGGCAGAAGGTGTGTCTCCCTCATTCATCATTGGATCCCCAGTACCTAGTCAAGTGCATGAGATTCAGTAGACACTAAACAACATTTTGATGAATAAATGCATACATTCCAATATTCATCAATATCAACTTACGTTAAACTGATTTTATGTTTTTATGCTTGCCAAGGAATTTAGTGGTCCACTTCTCATTGTCTTGCTTAGAACCAGTACCTAAATGTGACTCTTGGGTTGTTCTTCATTAAAGGAAAGCTCTTTATTTCCCCTGAAATAAAATCTCCCATAAACTGTTTAGATATGTGTTATTAACAGTAGTGAGTTTATAGACGGTTTTTACTCTCATTTCTGGAACAAGGAAAATACTGTCTCCATTGAATATTTTGAGCATTATTTGCTGCTATTTGTTAAGGGCTCATTCCATACTTTAAATATTAGAGGACCTTGGTTGTCACCCCTGCCAACAGGGAAAGCCGCTGTACACATTGCTAACATAATGGTGGCAGAGCTGATTCCAATTATTCTGCTGTAATGAGGAGAACATTAATTGGGAAGAATTAGAATGAGCTCGGAAGGGAAAGTGTGCATTTTAGGATATAAATTGTTTCTAAATGTGAGTCTTTATTAGTTGTTTCCAATCCTTAGAAACAAATAGCTTTCTCCCCCTTGTTTTCAATAAAAAATAAATAAAAAGTAAACTAGGTTTAATAGTGAAAAAAGTTATTTAATATAACTGAGATTTTTTTAAATCCTCAGGACAAGTCATAATCATTTCCCATGATACCCAGACATGCTTCTCCATCTAGCTTGAAAATAAGTATTTTCACTTTCCTCCAGGGCTGTGTTTTAGGTTTTGGGCAGAGGTACTTGTTTATATTTGAAACTGAAAATCATGAAGTGACTACTAAGAAATTTCCAAAAATACAGCAATCTAAAAAAAAAAAAAACACAAAATTTTCTGTATGAATCAGCCTTTGCTGAAGAAATAAGCGCTCCTAAAACTCCAAAGACTTACAATAACATATTTATTTCCCCATCACATTACATGGAGTTTTTGGGGTGGCCGTGTCTTCTCACTCCAGACCCAGGCTGAGCAGCAGTCCCTGTGGGGGACGTGCTGTTCTCACGAAGTCACATTTAAAGCTTCTCCTGGGATAGAGCACATGCATGTCCAGTCACACTCACCGACCAGTGCAAGTCATATGCTGAGCCCAGTGCAAACTGGACAAGGATATATAAGCTCTTACAATTATGAACAAAGCGGAGTATTAAGAACAAAAATTACCACAGTTGCTATATTCAAATACCACTTCAGCTGAGATTTTGTTCAGGAATATTTTAGGTACAGTTTATTTACTAATATATTTTACTTTAGAATAGATACAATTTTGATTTCATATATGTGCTCTGTATCAAACTTTTCATGGAAATTTATCTTTAATGGCCATCTGATATTGCATTAAGTTGAAGAACCATAATTTCTCTATAATTTGTCCATTTAAGGGTCTCCCACAGTCCTTTGCTCTCTTAATGATCATAATGGTGTTATGAAAATCCTTGTCCGTAAATTTTTTCTGGACATAAAATCCTTTTTTTTGACTAGATGCCCAGAAAAATAAAATAATAACTGAATCAAAGAGTATGAACTTAGAGCCCATGAATTAGAGTTCTTAAAATAATTTGGCAAATTTCTGTCCTAAAAGGTAGAAACAATTTCACTCCTATTTGCAGCTTGTAAGAAGGCTTGTTGGTACCAAATTCTTAACAATTCTTAACCAAATTCTTAACCTCTCTCTCTATAGGACTAAAATTTCTCTGAAAGCAGAACTCTGGGTGTCTCGTAACTGACCCTCATCACTTTGCCTGCCCCTGTTTAATAAGGGCTGGTTGAGAGAATCACCTACTGAATAAATAAATAACCAGAGTAGTTAAAATGGTATTTCAGTTTTAAAAAATTTTCACTGATGACTGCAAGCTAGAACATTTGTCTGATCTGTAGCAGTAAGTTGTGTTTTTTCTTTTATTAAGAGTATTCTTGTCCTTTGCCCACTTTCCTATTAGAACTTTCTGCTATTCTTGTCAATATATGTTAATTGTTTATATAAAAAATTAATAATCCTTTCTGGGATAACAAATAATTTTCTCTGATGTGCTGTTTGACTTTTAATTTCTATCTTTTTTACTTAGAGGTATTCAAATTTTTTATATACATGTATCTTTTCAGTGTTTTCCATTTCTCCTGTTGCTTGCACACTGAGATGTTTCTTCTAAAGGTTTGATGAGTATTTGCTTCTATTTTTCAAATTCTTTAATTTTATGTTTAGGTCTTCAGTTTATTTAGAATTTCCACTGTTGTAGGGAGTGAAAGAAGATTTTAAACTGATGCTGCTCCTAAATTGTTGATGAACTTGTTCCTTTTAAGACTGCAGACTTTCTTATTATGGGATTTTGAATGAAGTTGCTTTCCAATGAGCAAAATCAAGTGAACACTGTATATTTAGTATTTTAAATTTCTTAAATTCTTAAAATTTTTTATGTGATTAGGGGCTAAATCACCAAGTTTGATTTATGTTTATTATATTTGATCATCAGAGACTGTACTACTCCTAACTTAAGTCCATGGTCTAATTTTTCCTGATAAGCACAAAAAGAACTGGGCAGATCAGCCTCCATCTATCATTCCAAATAGAAAATGACCCTTAGAAACTTCCTTGACCTCAGTGACTCAGGAGAGCCAACTTCATGTCTGAAGGAAATATGTAGCTCAGAACTACGTAATCCAAGTCCACATAAATTGAATTGTGAGGGTCCTGGCCAGATGGCACATAGTATTGCGGCTGCACTTAATATGATGTAATGGCTATTGTTGATTAAACATTGCTCCCAGGAGCCACTCTAGAGTCAGGGTGACCTAAAGCCTTCAAGGATGACATCACCCGTAGCAGAAAGAGAGGAGAAAGGACTGGGGATAACTTTTTGCTCCAGAAACCCTGCCGTGGGCACTCACAGTTAACGCATTAATTTATGGACTCTGGAAGAAGGAAAGCATTACTTTTTGAGAAGTCACTATAAAATATGCTGTACAACATTGCGCCTATAGTTACAGTGCTGTTTTTTGCATTTAAGAATGTGTTAAGTGGGTACATCTCAAGTTAAGTATTCTTACCACAATATAAACAAACAAAAAAATCAGAAAAAAACCCAAAGGAGCAGAAGGAGACATGTGAGGTGATGGATGTGTTTGTTACCCAATTAGGGGTATGTACATATGTCAAAATGTATCACATTGTATACTTCAAATTATACAGTTTTTTTGTATATCAATTATACCTCTCTAAATATTTTTGTACTGGATACTTTTAGAAGAAAAGACTCCAATCCAGGACCTTGGAATCAGGGATTTGGAAGCTGGTGAGAAAACTGAGCCATCAGACAGCAAGATAAACCCCACCCTGGCATGTCTGGGTGCTTAGGAGAGCCCAGGATCAATTGGGAACAGCATGTGCTAACCGAGGGAGAGATTGGGTGGTGCAGGCTTGGTGCGCTTAGGAAAGCCTTTAAACCATACTACTTGGGAAATCTGCTCTGAACTGTAGGTGACTGTGCAAGCTTTTGGGTTTCATTACCAGTAAAACCATCTGAACTTTGCAAGTGTGGAAATGTCCGACTGTCTAGCAGGGCTTCTTTAAATTGTTCAATTAACATTTATTTAGTGCCTACCATGGACATTAGGGGTGGGAACTACAGCCATGAACAAATAGACACAGCTGCCCCCCCATCACATTGTTGACAGCCTTGACAGCCTCAGGGAGAAACAGCCCTGAAACAGATGAGTGTGAATAAGGAATCAAATAATCACAAGTAAGCAGAGCAGTCTCTGTAACAGGGCGTAAAGGAAGTGCTGGTGTGTCAGAGTGGACGGTTAATCCTGGCTGCAGCTGCCATAGGGCTCTCCTCTCTACCTTCTTGAAAACAAAAATAATTCCAGCCTTATCCATTGTTTCTCACTTTGAAGAAATGATTACACCTTCAGTTCCATTAATTAGGAACAAATCATTCTACCTCCACCTTCTCAATTTCTTATCTGCGGTAGGCAGAATAATGACCTCCTAAAGATGTCCAAGCCCTAATCCCTAGAGCCCATAAATATGTTACCTTGGCAAGGGGTAATTAGGTGGCAGATGGAATTATGACTATTAATTAACTGACCTTATAATAATAAGAATATCCTGGATCATCCAGACGAGGCCAGTGTAATCACAAGGGTCCTTAGACGTGGAAGAGGGAGACAGAAGAGAGGAGGTGATGTGATGAGAAAACCTCAGTTGGACTTTGCTGGCTTTGAAGATGCTGGGAGGGGGCCTTGAACGAAGCATGTGGGCAGTCCTAGAAGCTGCAAAAGGTGAGGAAACAGATTTTCTTCTAAAGCCCCCAGAAAGGAAGGTTGTGTTGCCAACACCTTGCTTTTAGCTCAGTGAGACCCTTGCCAGACTTCTCACCTACATACCTGTCAGAGAATACACATGTGTCATCTTAAGCCATGAATTTGTGGTCATTTGTTATAGCATGAGGAGAAAATTAATGCATTGCTCTCTCTTTTCTTTCCTAATCCTGATGAAAATGGTTCTTTCTCATCTTCAAGGTGAACTCTCCAACTGTAGACCCTATTTTACTCACTATCCTCTTTTCTTCAAAATTGTCTCTAAGTATCTCCCCTCCTCAGCCTATCTGGGAAACTTCATTTTCTTTCAAAAGTCACCAGAGACTTTAAATTATGTATACCAAAACTTCTAAGAAATCAAGAATTTCACTTTTACATTTTTTACTACGTTTTCTGGAAATTCTTATCATTGGCTTTTTTTTTTTTTTGGTATCATTAATCTACAATTACATGAGGAACATTATGTTTACTAGACTCCCCCCATCACCAAGTCCCTCCCACAAACCCCATTACAGTCACTGTCCATCAGCATAGTAAGATGCTATAGAATCACTATTTGTCTTCTCTGTGTTGCACAGCCCTCCCATGCCCCCCCACATTATACATGCTAATCATATTGTCCCCTTTCTTCCCCCATCCCCCTTATTCCTCCCTTCCCACCCATCCTCCCCAGTCCCTTTCCCTTTGGGAACTGTTAGTCCATTCTTGGGTTCTGTGATTCTGCTGCTGTTTTGCTCCTTCAGTTTTTTCTTTGTTCTTATACTCCACAGATGAGTGAAGTCATTTGATACTTGTCTTTCTCCACCTGGCTTATTTCACTGAGCATAATACCCTCTAGCTCCATCTATGTTGTTGCAAATGGTAGGATTTGTTTACTTCTTATGGCTGAGTAATATTCCATTGTGTATATGTACCACATCTTCTTTATCCATTCATCTACTGATGGACACTTAGGTTGCTTTCATTTCTTGGCTTTTGTAAATAGTGCTGTGATAAACATAGGGGTGCATATGTCTTTTTCAAACTGGGCTGCTGAATTATTAGGGTAAATTCCTTGGAGTGCCATTCTTGGGTCAAATGGTATTTCTATTTTGAGCTTTTTGAGGAACCTCCATAGTGCTTTCCACAATGGTTGAACTAATTTACATTCCCACCAGCAGTGTAGGAGGGTTCCCCTTTCTCCACAACCTCGCCAACATTTGTTGTTGTTTGTCTTTTGGATGGTGGTGATCCTTTCTGGTGTGAGGTGATATCTCATTGTGGTTTTAATCTGTCATTGGCTTTTAAGTCATGAAAGAGAGAGGTAACTTATGCAGCACAAAGTGAGCCAAAAGACTGATTTACTTTCTGAGTGGAGGAGTTCTTAGTCATTTCTGTTCATTACTAAGTTCAGATCTGAATCAGTGGGAAGGTCAAAAGATCCTATGCTAACTGAAGGGATTGGCATTGGAATGGTGACCCTGAGATCTGGGGAGACCCAACACCTGAATCTCTGCCAGACCTTTTGGCAAAGTCTTCACTATATCCCAGGGGCTCAGATGGAGAAACGTGGTCTTTAGATGATAGCACAAGGCCTGTCCTTGGCTGAACTCCGCCCTCAGGATGCTGATTAATGACCACGCCAGCCTGGAGGGGAAGCACACACTGTGACAGACCCGTGCAGAAGCTCCTGCTCCTAATCCCACTTCATCATCTGGCCATTTTCATTTTCAGAAGCGTCCCTGGGAGGAGCTGCACAGCTTGTGATGGAATCAGGAAGTGACCTGCCCAGTGGGGGCACTGAATTCACAGCAACATGAAGCTGTTTGGGTGCTATAGTTTGGTGCTTTCATAGCCTCTTCACTCCAGGTTGTTCAGCTTAGAGGCTCTATCCAGTATCAGAGAGCTGTTAGAGCACCACAGAAGCCTCGCTACTGGGTAGTCACCTCTACAAAGGCCCTGGACTTGTGAGCAGAATTTGTGGAAGCTACCAAGTTTTTATTCATATCTGGCTGTGGACTCCACCTAGGTTACTTAATATTTTGGTCTTTTCCTTTAGAAATTATATATCTCATTAAGACCAATCTTTTTTCTTAACTTCATCTAAAGCCAGTTTACTTTCCCCTTGCTCCTGTAAAGGAAATAAAAAATCTTCTGTGTTTTAACATTATGTGAAACTAATGAAGATTCATTTCCAAAGTCAATTTGTGCCCCATCCCACATTCTTCAAT
Organism: Manis pentadactyla; assembly: GCF_030020395.1. NCBI lineage: Eukaryota > Metazoa > Chordata > Mammalia > Pholidota > Manidae > Manis > Manis pentadactyla. The sequence continues at coordinate 64,921,613 of NC_080021.1, forward strand.
ATATTCTTCTGTCTACACTTTCCAACTAATGTTATCTTGCTTACCTTGCCCAACTAATAAGCAGCAATTGTCAGGTTCCAACAGGTGGAGAGCCACAGTGGTGGGCACATAGCCCTCCTGTGTAGCTCCAGAGGGCACAGTGGGGACGAACCAATGGATGCAATGGATGAGCAGGGCAAGCTGCAGCTCAATGTGTAAGGGAAATTTTCTCAACAGAAGTGCACAGCCGTGAACAGTGCTCCCTCCTGAGTCTCCAAGCTCCCCGCTCTAGGAAGCTTTCCAAAGAGGCCAGCGTGAGAGGAAGCCAGCATGGCAGGAAGGGTGGACAGCATTACATCCAAAGACTTACAACTCCACATTGTTATGGATCTGTTACTCTCCTTTATCAATACATTTGGGTTACTTGAAACTGAAGACTCTCAGTATTATATCACTCTCAGCAGCTTAGAAGGTCAGAAAATATAATCCTCTAAAAAAAACTGATAAAAATCAGTACAAAAGGCTGATGAGCTAGATATAACTCACTTGATAAAGAGTTTGCTGATGAGGTAAAGGCTTCTCCTAAATATCATCAAAGAAGAGATAACTTAATTCATGTAAAATGAGTATAAACAGAATAAACCTAATTATTTCAAAAATCTGTATTGTCTTTCCTGTTTACTGAAACAGTACTTGTTCAATGTCAAAGAAAACCATGCTTTACAAAAACATATAAACCTAGCCAAGTTAATGCCTCATGTTCTCTTAGAGATAACCTGTTAACAGCTTGGTGTATATTTACCCAGATTTTTTCTATGCATATATCAGCACATCAAACTAATCAAATTCAAAATATTCCAATGACCGAAGAGTATTATATTGCATAACATCTTTAGAAAAGGAAATCTCAAGAGTAAAACTGTTTTCTTGTGAGGATAGGCTGATTCTAAAAACCATTGCCAGTTCTGCATTCATGAATAGTTTGGAGAAGTACAAATGAGCAAGTGAGCATGATCGATGGAAATGTTCTTGAAGTCACTCATTCCTCTAATAGTTACTGAGCACCTATTCATATACAAGAACCTCATAAGACACTAGACATACAAGTCAGGTAAGACATGGTGGGATGCAACAATGAATAAAACATCATCCCTGATGTCAAGGAGTTAACAGTCTAGTGAGGGAGAGATGCGCTTTGTCCAGCTATGTTTTATTCTCATGCATTTTCATGGCGTTGGTTAACTAAGTATTTGCGTTGTGTCCTGGTACATGAGCCAGAACTCAGGAAAGAGCAGTCTGAGTCTGAGACACTTGTGACCCCAAGTGGTGAGGAAGAGCAACCCTAATTGACAGACAGGGATTGAGGTATCATACAATGAAGGCATTAGGCAGTATACCAGCAGCTGCATCTCTTTTAAAAAACCTCATTTGTTTTCTTTCATATGCTTCTCTTTTTCTTTTGCTTATTGAACTCAATTTCTAGTCTAGTCCACTGCTTATAACTTTAACTTTTGATGGACTTGTGAATTTAGTCCATGACTGCCTTATGGTGTCCTTTGTAGGAAACGCCTTCCCTTGCCCCCGTTTAATCAGAGGAAAGAAAAAATGGACATTTTGTGGATTATGTACCAGGTCCCTTATATATGTGGCCTTACAGCTCAGCAGGGTGTGTACCACAACCAGAGACTGTGCACAGGAAGAGCCTGGGGCTGGAGGAGCACAATGCAGTGGTTAGGGAAATGAGTCAAGGAGCCAAACGCCTGGGCCCAGAATGCCAGCTCTGCCACCTCCTCTCTGCTTTCAAGCAAGTAACTTAACGTCTTGGCATCTCAGTTTTCCATGCATGTAAAATAGGGACAATGATAGTATGTATCTACCTCATAGAAGTAAAGTGGGTGCTTTATAACAGTTTTTTTCTTATTATATATACTTAGCAGAAATAGGAACTCGGATTAGGACATAGAGTTATTATGTGACTAAATTGATAACTTGAAAATAAAGCCCCTGATCTGTCCACTATAGGTCACCACTCCCAGTGTGTTAATGCCGTGGAGCTGCATGTCATGTCTGCTGGCCTCTCTGGCTTTGTAACTAACTCAGATTCCTCTTTGGTCCTTGGTTTCTCAGACTGTGAAATAGAAATGGTGGAACCAGTGCTGTTCTGAAATATTTTCCATCTTTTAAGTTATAAGACTTTATGTCTCTACATGAAATTTAAGTTTAAATGCAGATATAAGGCAGTGGGAGCAGGAAAAGGAGGACAAGGTTTTGGAGTTAGAAATGGTTTGACTCCTGCTTTACCAACTACCAGCTGTGGGATCTGGGTAAATGACTTTACCATTCCTAGTCTGGCTTCCCCAGTTCTCATGATGATCATAATGTCTGGAGCATGATGTTGCTCCTAGTATCATTTGAGATGGTGTATGTGGTAGTGCTTTGTAAATGATAAATTTACTTACAAGTTACAAATAAAAAATACAAATTACTAGGAAGCACTGTCTTTCTATGACATTGTTTTCTATAGCATTGTATGATGTCAGTGTGAAAAAAGGTTTCCGTGCTCCTCCCAACACAGAGAGGGTTACTCTTTCTCTAGGGAAGACCCCTATGATAGGGTTGTACCTGAAATGGACCCCCAGCCCTTCCTGATCTGTGGTTTTAAGATGCATGGTCACTTTAAGAATTGCTACTATTCAGGGATCAAAATTAAACAGATAATGAAGTTAAGGAGCATATCTGCTTCTAGTAAATTTTTATTTTTAAAGAAAAAAACCTGCTAGCTACATTTATACTATGTGAGAGTAAAGGGTGTGATCACTGAGAATAAAGCAGTTGAATATTTGTAATGATATTTTATGGGGCACCAATAATGTTTAAAATATTAATAAACTACCATGTACTGTACCAATTTAATTAAAATTGGTCATTCTTGTGGGATAAAGGTTGATTTAAAAAATGCTATAGAAATCCTACAGATAAACATTTGTAAAGTTGCTATTAAAATACGTACTATCTTGCATCTTTTGCTAATGTTTTGAAATATTTTATATTGCACCTATATGAGAATCCTGTAAATGCTATGGCTTAATTAAATTGTTGCTGTGTTCATATGCTTCCAGTGTTAATTTTGAGAATGCATGACAACCAAATAATAAATACTCCCAAGGTTCATCTGGTTATGTTTTTAAATAAAGAGTAATCGTTAAAAAAAAAATAGAATTTCTACTATTGTTATCCTTTCCAACAGATGTATTTGAGTAGAAGGCAGGGAACAAAAGACAGTTGGACTGTCTTTGGTGAACCAGTGACTGGTAGATCACGTACCCTTATCAATGTCCACCCGTACAGGGACAAAATAGTTCAAGAACATCTATTTATTTGTCATGGAAATGAATATAATGGGGGTTAAAAGCAGGGACTTTAGTTCCAGATAGATGTAGTTCAAATCATACCTATATGACTTTAAATTATCTGACCCTTGATTCTCATACCTACACTAATTATGGTACATAATTGTTAACATTTATTGAGCATTTGCTACATGCCAGGCATTGAGCTAAGATCATTGTCTGATTTATCTCAATTAATCTTTACAGAAATTTTGTGATACAGTTATTATTTGGCTATTTCACAGATGCAGACACTGAAGCTCAGAGTAGTAAACTGTCCAGTCTCACATGGTTAATAGCAAGTGTGTGTCAGGATTTGAACCCAAGAAGTCTAATTCCAGAAGTTTTGTGCTTAACTATAATGCTATGTTCCCTCCATTAATAGGAAAATTAAATGAGAAAATGCATGTAAAACACTCTCTTGGAAGAGTCAGTAAATATTAACCATTTCTCTGATTTGTATCTCATTAAGTACCAGACTCTTAGAGAGCTCTAATTATGACTAGTTGAGGTCATCTGAGAATTTAACGACTAAGGCCCCAATAGCAGATTTTGATTATGGAATCCTTTATGCCTAGAAAATAAAAAAGGACCCTAAATCCTAAACCACCCTCACTTCAAGGCTTTTCTTAGAATTCACCCAGGGATCTAATTCTGGGCCATGTACTTGCTGGCGTACATATTGCGCATCTTATTCAGCATGCAGACCAAATTCTGTCCCCCAGTATCCAAACCTACACAGCATGAAACGTTGCAAAAGGCAATCAGTAGCTCCTACACCAAGAGCTGATTTGTGAATCTCTAATTATGGGTCTGTTTGAAAAGCCTGCATGTTGACTGTTCTGCTAAACCACTGCTATAAAAGGGAGCAGTAAGGTGGTATACACCTGAAATGTGCATGCACACATAGAGGAAGTGCTTCAACATAGGTTTCTCTTCCAGTGTGATCTCACCTCCCACACCAGAGACAGATTGCAGCATCCTGAGCTGACTGGAGTGTCAGGCAGAGAGCAGGTGTTCCCTGGTGTTGGCAATGTGGGAGGCAAGGCCAGGAGGGCCTTGCTCCCATGTGTTTAGGGAAATGATCCACAATGAAAGGCCCTCAGAAGGCTGTGAGTTCAAAGGCTTCCAGTATAAAACCTGACATTGCTGATGTGGTAAACAGATGGAGTAGCTAATGTTTACTAAGGAAGAAAGCCAGTCAAAACAGCTATGACCACCGATTTCCAACAAAAAGTCAGTTTTTCTTCCTAAACTAGGCTGTTGTTTTTGTAATCAGATTTATGGTGATCCCAGGAACTTGGCTGATAGCCAAATAAAAAGGAAATCTAATATAAAGGGCAACGTTGACTAGGCTGTGACTCTGTTTTTAGACCCAAACATCACAAATTGATGTCTTATCTGGAACTCATCTACATGCTGAAGTGATACATTATTAAACAGTCACAGAATTCAGGCATGTTGGTGCTAGTCAGTGAAATCCGTTACCTGAGCACATTACTTCAGATGCTCACTTGTTCACAGAGGACGTGCTCTTTGCATAGGAATGTGACAACCCTCACCATCTCTAGAAGTGTAGCCTTAGACGAGGTAGTTAACTTCTCTTATAAAATGGAGGTTCTTCATTTCAAATGTTTCCAGCTATTCTGTGTTTGTGGTCACAAAAACCACATAGCAGACAATAGCAAGTGACTATACTTAGCTTTCTTATTATTCCTGGTCAAAGGTCACAACTTGAGTTCATATGTAGACCACAGACATGTTTGTCCAACACAGGTCTGTTTAGCTTTTCCACTAAAATGGCAATACTTATTTTGCTGTTGTTGATATGTACTACAGTTGATATACAATATTACATTGATTTCAGGTATACAGCTTACTGATTCAACGGTTATATACATTTTAAAATCCTCACTCTAATTACTGTAGTTGCTCTCTGCCAACATAGAGAGATATCACAGAACTAATGACTATATTCTCTATGCTGTACTTTCATCCTCATGATTGATTTATATTATGATTGAGATTTTATGCCTCTTTATCCCCTTCACTTATTTTGCCCTCTGGCCCCAAACCCTCCTCCATGGTAACCACCAGTCACTTCTCAGTGTCTATAAGTCTGCTGCTGTTTTGCACATTTCATTTTGTTTTGTTTTTAGACTCCACATGTAAGCAAAATCATATGGTATTTGTTTTTTCTCTGCATGGCTTATTTCACTTAACATAACCCTCTAAGTCCATCCATCAAACACAATTTTTTTTTAACTGAGACAATATTTAAAGATTAGGAGTTCTATAAAAATCCACATTTCTGATTTATTTCAAAAAGATTTTGAATCTCAGAGATCCAAGCTATCTCCACAAGGGTAGCAATGGTTGGAACTGAGGAGCAGTGACTTTAAACAAAACATGGGTTTTCCAGACAGCCTCAGTCCACCCCTGACCTGCTCCACTTCTTCACATACCTGATCCCTTCAGGCATTTGAGACCTTGCTTCTAACTTCATTCCATCCCCTTGGATTCTCCTCCTTTTTGTCTCCCAACCTTGACTTCCACTTAATTGATATTTAGTTTGGAAGACATTACCCTCAATCTGAGCTGGCACTCAGGAAGGACTCAGTTCCTGACCCTCACACCCCAGGTACACATGTCAAAACAGAAGAGCCTTGCTCTCATTTGCTCGCTGTTCGAAGGACAGAAGGACAACACCCACCAGCTGGCAATGTCTGGTAGCCCCAGGCTTTTAGGAGAGGGAGACTGGAACACAGAATTCATAACTGCTACGCAGAATGACTGTGAATGTTTATGTGTTTCCCAACCTGTGCTTGTTCTTAATTCGTGGAAGAAAGAATAAGGTGTAGATTTTGGGGCCTATGAGGTGGCCGTGTTTGACTATCTGCGTGCCAAAGCACAGAAAGCCAGGCCACGAAGAGGGAGAAGGATGGAGGCTCAGACTCCCTACATTCCCGCTTGTCCTCCAATTTCTGGTGCTAGTTCCATATATGGTTCTGCTGCCCCCGTGGTTTCCTGCAATATCCAAAGTGTATGTTACATAAAGTTTCATTTTTGTTTAAATCAATTTGAAATGGGTTTTTGTCGTTAAAACCAATAGAATATGCGATCAACAAAAATGCACAGAAAACAAAGTAGCAAGAGCTTTTCAGAAAGTTAATGATGGCAAAAAATTGTATGTCACTTTCACTTTCTTCTTTATGCTTCTTTGTATTTACATTTTTCCAAAGGGGGTAATATCATTTCCATAATAAAAACATGAAATGCATTATATTAGCAGGAATATTTATTTCTGAAGAAATCTTTGTTTTCTTTCTCTTACAACAGAGTTTCACTACAAAATATGCTACTCAAATGTCCTCAAATAGAACTCTAATTCTGGTAGTGGAAAAACAGCCCAGTGTTAAGACAGCTGGTGGAGTTCTCATGCAGGCCCAACAAGACCCCACACTAAGCAAATCCCAGATTTACAAGTGGGCTGCATTGGTTGAAAGAGAGGAACTATACCCCCTTTTCTTTGCCAATGATTGGCTTGTGAGTGGGCACATGACCCAATGTGGGCCAATGAGATTAAAGGAGAGGCTTCTAGGAGTTCCTTCTACTGTTGCCAAAGAACCTCAAGAAACAACCCTTTGTCCCTCAGTGCGGAAGTTGTCGTGTGCTGATGGAAGACCCAGAGCAGCTGCTGCCACCCTGTTCCCAGCCCAGGGATGAATCTGACACATAGTAGAGAGGAAAATAAGAAAACTACACACAAGTAGAGCTGAAGTTGCTCATTTAACCAATCCCGAAGCCCAGTTTACCTTGCAACTTCTAGTTAGGTAACCCAAGAGCCATAGTGATGTAGTTGCTGGGATGAGCCTCTTGTCTTCAGAGCCAAAGCTTCCTAACTGACTTAGGAGGTATTACTGAGTAGTCTTAGTTACTAAGATTTAGGCTAGAATTTTTATTCTTCCCCATTTATCTCTACTCTATCCTTTCTGTCTCTAAGTCAGCTTCTTCTCTTATTTTGGGCATATTTTAATGTGTCTCAGCTTGTAAACAGTACATGTGTGAACCTACTCAAGGATGTGTGTAAAGCCCAAATCTGCTGATTTTTCTAGTTCTGGCCACACATTGATATTCTGCTCACCCTTCACCAGCCCTTCATCCCCCTTCTGTGCCACCAAGGAGCAGTTATGCTTTCCCCTGAGAAGGGTAGAAGACACTGCCACTCCCCCAAGACATCCCTTAGCAGCCTGCCCTTTATGCAGTGTCCCCCAGCTTGCCTCTTTGAGAACTGAGACCTGGGATATGTCACCTGTTACTTGAGCTGACCTGTGGAAGTCAAATGGGAAGAAAAGTGGATATATTCTGCAGTTATTTATTCTGTCTTGGTCTATGTTGGTTTATTTCAAATAGCTTATAAAGAAACATGTAGAATTTAAATAAAATTTAAACAAAGGTGGTTGCCATGGATTCCAAGGTGAAGTGGCATAATCTACATCAATGATGATAGTTCTGAAGAAAATTTAGCTATGAGAGCCCTTAAGAGATATGATTTTACTAAGTCTTAGTAAATCAGTCTCACTTACATATTTATTCAAGGGCTTTATACCAGTTTCACTTGATAATCAGTTGAAAAGAGAAATGTTAATGGTAGAGAATGATTTAAGCCCAGAGGCCATGGTATGTTTTCCTAAGAGAAAATAAAGGAAAACTGTACCTTAGATCTCAACTCCCCTCCCACCCATAGAACCATATAAAAAGAGTTTTACACAAAAGCCATTCATGTGATGGCTAGGTTTTCAAAAACCTTAATATATGATGTAAGTTTTACTTTGATAAATACTTTTCTTTCAGAGTCTGAATAATACATTTAAATACTTTGAGTTCTTTATAATCAGATTCTATCTTATCTCTCTCAATATTTCTGGCTTTTAGGTAACAGAAGCACAGGTGTCTAGTATAGTACTTGGTATATCAGACATCAAAAAAAAATGAGGTGTCAAATGGGTTTTGATAATCACTGAATTAAAGTAGCAGACCAAAGCAAGTTTCCAGCACTTGAAAAATGCTACAAAAATAAAGCTAGAGCTGATCTGACAGGACTTGAACCATAATCAGATTAAGTCACACATAGCAGAACAATTGAGTTGATGAAAGGAATACCAAAAACGGAACCTGGTACCTGAATAGCACGTACAAAACTCTCAGCAGTTACTGGGCTTCCAAGGAGGCAGAGGAATCCGTGTTCCAAGTGGGGTCAGAGGGAAGCAGCCGCAGTTAACACTCTGACTTGAAAAGCATCCTCCAGAGGGGGGCAAATGTCATTTTCTATGGTTTTGCAAGTGTGCCTTGGGTCTGAGGTGTATTTAGCATCATTAAAGTTTATTATGAAATGCAGTATTTAATTTTTGTCCTAACTGAGGGAAGGTTTTAGGATATATCTCTCAAACACTACCATATATATTCAAAACTTTAAGTACATAAATCACATTGCATGGTGAATTTATCTTCCCCCATACCTCTTTCTATTTGCCACTAGTGAGGGATTTTGATGAGAATTTTATTTTATTAATATTAAAGAAAACAGATATTTTTGCTGTTGAACATTTATCAAGAGTTTACTATATGCCAAGAAGGAAGAACCTGATGTAAACGATCTTGATGGATTAGAACACAATCACATTAGTGTCAGAGGATATGAATAATGTGTATAACAGCCACAAATATATCCTTGACATTTTGTAGCTTCTAGTCGAAGATAGCATGACAGCTAATCATATATAATTGTAAGCCCACAAACATTTATTGTATCTAAAGATCATAATAAAGGTGTAATTAGGTAGGGCTAAATTCATGATATGCAAACTGTGCAGTCACATGGAGACTTGCCCTTGGAAGGACTCTGACATTGGTTTAGTGCTCTATTGTCACTGTTTTGAAATTCTGAATGTTTGAACACAGGGTTCTGCAGTTTCATTTTGCACTGGATCCCTGCAAATTAAAGGGCCTGTACTGTTCTCAGATATAATTCTGATATATGTTATATATAGTTTTTATATAGAAATAATTTATATAAAATAATTTATATAGAATTAATATTATAAGGAATAATTTATGTACACATGTATGCATGTGTATATATATATGCATTTATCTCCTAAATGGAGGTGCTAGTTACACTACAAAAATGATCAAACATAGTCTCTAAGCTTTTGGTTTTATTTTCTTACCTGTGGTGAAGGGCTGTCAATAACCCATTCACAATCTCTTTCTTATTCTCCTTTATGCCCACCTATGAGATGTGTACATAAGGTGTATTTTATGATTGTGGACAAGGTTGTTCCTAAACAGTTTCTTTTCTACTTTATCTCATTTCACAAATAAAGATTTTTCTCTCTACCCAGTGGCTTTTTTAAAAAAAGCAAAATATAACTATAACAACAGTAACAAAGAGCCTTGCATCTTCTGGTGAAATAGTGCAGGTGTCAAGGGGCAGGGGATTTATCTGTCCTTTCATCCAACTGTCCATCTGCATATTTGTTAATTTGCTTATATGACACACAGTTATTAGTAAGTTTCTGTGATGGAAGAACTTGGGATTCAAGGATAAGATCAGAAGGCGGGGTCCCTACACCTGGAATGACACAGTATCACACAGGGGCCTGACATATGATACAAGCAGAGCAGTGCACTGTAATAAGGGATTACAGAATGATAATTAATTTGAAAGTCCAAAGCATCTTTCTCCTTAAAAGTCCTTACTAGTTGCCCCAGCTTTAAGCACGTTCTGTGGCTGACTTTCTCCACGGGCTTCCGTGAGCTATGAACACAAAGTTCCAACAGAGCACAGTGGGTGGGATAGAGGGAGGTTTAGGGAAAAGGTGTTCTCTCCGGAGTGGGGAGGACATACAGTGAGTTATGGAGAGGTCACTCTTGCTGAGTCTTACAAGATGAATGGTAGTGCACTGGGTCTGGGGGATGGAGGCGGGGATTTAGTTCAGGCAGAAGGGACAGAATTTGTAGAGGCCTGAAAGGGCAGGTCTTTGCATGACTCTGTAACAGCCACTGTGGACTGGCCCCAACTTTGGTACAGATGCCCTCAGCACAAAGGGAAAGGCCTGAGTGAGAAAGAAGCTCATGAACTTGGTTTCATTAGTAAAGATTCAGCCAGCTGAGCTATCCAACTTATCAAACAAGCACAAAACAATAAGTATCTCTCAATACAAGTGTGGTTTATAGGTACAACCACCATTGGATCTGAAACATGTTTGCTGTGGAATCCAAGTATTATTTGCCCTGGAATCCCCAATTCCTTTGGGATTGTGGGTTAACTTAATCTTTCAGCTTTTAAATTAAAATATTTCAAGCTCCATTCCATGTATAGTGAGAAACCCAAATCTTCTACTACCTTCTAAAACACACCTAAGCATACATATACATGCACACAGTCACACACACAAATATCACATCCAGAAATACTCTGGATTATCTTTCTCCTATCAGTTCTTGCTTTAATTTTCTTTTACATTGACATCTGAGCCTCTCCTGTGTTTCTGTTCTTATGGCTGATCTCAGCTCTGCCCCGAGATGACCTAATGGACATGATAGATCCCTTTACTTTTGTGTTCCTAAACAACCTCAAATACAAATTTGCTTTATGTAGTAGAGTTTTATTGAAGGTTTGTGAGTATCTCAGGCAGCTGTACTACAGTATGACCAAAAACTACAAAGTGATTGTGAATGGCATCTTTTTCCTTTAAAATCCTTTATTGAACCTATGGCTGTTTATCTCCTGAGGCTGTCTTGTTCTCTAGGCCTCTGCTTCTCCCCCACTTCTCTCATTTTGCATTGGCCTCACCTCCTCTCCTCCCGGGAGACTTGGAAACTTCAAGTTTGATTACGCAAAGAAAAGCAGATCCATACACTGACTGTACACCTAAAGACACATAAGTTCATCAAAGAAATCCCCCAAACATATTTACCTAATGTCCCATCCTTGCCAAGAACACATCAAGATCTGAAATTTCCCTTTCCTTTCCACCTCCCCCAGCAGTCTCCATAAGTAAAAAGGAGAAGTACAGGAGTTTATTTCCCAGGTGATAACTGCTAGTCCCCCTGACAGAGCAGAAGGGATGCTAGTCAGTCTGGGTGTAAGTAGCACCTTGGCCCCGTCCCCTCTGGTTCAGTAACACTCATGTGCTGACACCAGAAGGGAGCAACACTAGGACTGGTCTCTCACTCTGCAGTTTTAGGCTTCTACTTGTTTGCTGATCTGTACCAGTGAAAGGCCTTCATGGAAAGAATATTTGAGCACTTAAAAAGCAGGCAGGCAGAAACCTACATTCTGAATAAATATAAATACAAATTTAAAAACAGGTAGGCAGTAAGAAAAAGAAAGACAGAAAACTGGTAATTTAGAAGGACTAGAAATGCATAATTGATTAAAACTTGGTCATTAAGAACTAAAAACAACAAAACACATTATGGTAAGTGCTCTTTTTAGAAGTAGTCTAGGACAGTCAGGTAGTGCCATCCCCTGTATGTAATGATTTGATACCTAATGGTTTTTCAAATTGTAAGATTGGGGTTTTTTCCCCCTTTTGGCACTGAGACTGATACGGTGGCTCTGTGCATTGTATAGTCTTCTGCTGAACAGTTTTGCACACAGTACTGCGACAGTATCTATTTCTGAGTTACTTTCCTATGGAGAAGTAATTGTCTGGTTTAAAACAAGGCACAGGGTCTTACATGACTATGTCCCACACTGTAGTTGTCACATCACAGTATCATTACCTGCTAAGGTAACTGTTTTCCCAGGAGACCATGTGTGCCTGAGACATTCATCTCAGGGTAGAGACTGGATGAAACTCATCTCTCCATCTTTGCTGCCCAGCACATTTTCCAGTATATAAGTGATCAATAAAATGTCTGTTAAATGAATCAATGAATAAATGACCAGTGCTCAAAAGAAATCAAAGTAAATCTAATGGGCATTTAGTGAAGTAGCCCAATAAAAATCAGGCAGCATTCAGAAAGAAACTATTCAGATAATCGCTTCAGAAAGTGGGGTTGTGCTAGTTTTAGACTAATTATTTGGTTAGTCTTATCCAATTGGCTTACAATTTAATTACTTTAAATGAAAGAAATTTCTCTGGCTCTTACTGTGGATAAATCTAGATGAGTGCAGAATTCCTATTTCAGGAATTATAGAAAAGCTACGTGAGCTGTTTTGATCTCTTAGAAATAAGAATCTTGTTTTCCTCTGTTCTCTGGTTCCTCCAGGAGTAATGATAGGCCAGCAAAGAGAAGCAGTGAAAAGTATGCCTACCTTTCTAGGCCCCAGGAAGCTTAGATTTTGAACTGAGAAATCCTGATCAGGCTCAGGGTGTGAGAAGATTTCTGGAGTGTAGTTCAATGAGCTTATGGACATGTGGATGGCTTTCCTAGATGCTCGTCTGCACGTGTGCACATCTGCAATCTGAGCTTGAAATTGTAGCCTGACCTCTTCACACCCTCCCATTCCAAAATGTTCACATTAAAATGTCTGTAGGAATGAGGATGGCAGAGAGCAGAAAAGATTTTCACCAATGAAGACATTTTTTTTTTTTTTTAACAGAATAAAATTTTATTTTTGTATTTAAGCTAAATTTCCTTTTAAATTCCTTCAAGCTTGGTTCATTGAGGTGGTTAAGTACAAATGCTACTGACTAGGAATTAACTATATAGTTAAGTTATGCCTGTGTGAAGAGGCTCGAATGCTGTCCCTGGCAGCTTTCCTCATGGACTAGAGCTCCTTCTGGACACACAGAGTGTCATTCTTTTTTTTTTTTTTTTTTTTTTTAGATAATTATTTTTTATTGAAGGGTAGTTGACACACAGTATTACATTACATTAGTTTCAGGTGTACAACACAGTGATTCAACATTTATATACATGATAATTCTAAGTACCAGCTATCACCATACCAAGTTGTTACAATATTTTGACTATATTCCTTATGCTATACATTACATCCCGGTTGCTTATTTATTTTACAATTGGAAGTGTGTACTTTTTCTTGGTTGTTGTTGTGAGGGCATCTCTCATATTTATTGATCAAATGGTTGTTAACAACAATAAAATTCTGTATAGGGGAGTCAATGCTCAATGCACAATCATTAAACCACCCCAAGCCTAATTTTCGTCAGTCTCCAATCTTCTGAAGCATAACGAACAAGTTCTTACATGGAGAACAAATTCTTACATAGTGAATAAGTTACATGGTGAACAGTACAAGGGCAGTCATCACAGAAACTTTTGGTTTTGCTCATGCATTATGAACTATAAACAGTCAGTTCAAATATGAATACACATTTGATTTTTATACTTGATTTATATGTGGATACCACATTTCTCTCTTTATTATTTTTAATAAGATGCTGAAGTGGTAGGTAGATACAAGATAAAGGTAGAAAACATAGTTTAGTGTTGTAAGAGAGCAAATGTAGATGATCAGGTGTGTGCCTGTAGACTATGTGTTAATCCAAGCTAGACCAGGGCAATAAAACATCCACATATGCAGAAGATTTCTCTCAGAACAGGGGGGGTGAGGTTCTAAGCCTCACCTCTGTTGATCCCCAATTTCTCACCTGATGACCCCCCTGCGACTGTGCCTGTCTTAGGTTGTTCCTCCCTTGAGGAATCTTACCCGTCTCTGGCTAACCAGTCATCTTCCGGGGCCATACAGGGAAATGTTAAGTTGGTAAGTGAGAGAGAAGCCTTATTGTTTGAAATGGTTAGCTTTTTATTTCTTTGCATATCTATGCCCTGTGGCTTCTATGCCCAGCATTTGTCTTGAGGTATCTTTACCACTTGGAGGAGTTATGATACTCGGTAAATTTGATATGAGGCACGAATTCTATTTAAGAATTCGTTGTAATTAGGAAGGAAGAAGAAAAGCTATAGAAGTAGCAGGCGGGAGAAAACATGGGAAGATTGATTATTTCTTTGACATATCTTCTTGTAGAGTAACTTCAGCATGTATAGATTTTAAGCTACTACTTAAATTGCGCACACACATTAACATAATAGGAGTATAGTTACATAACCAAAGCATACCTGTAATTACCAGCCATCTCCAGTGAAACCAAGAAAACCAGTTAGGCACCCTAGGCATTTGTGAAAACTTATCAATGATATGATGGTTATTATCTAACTGAATTTGAATAGTTTGAGAAAAATCAGACAAATTAAAACAACCCATTCCTGGGCACTGTTCACATCCCATATGTTCTTTTAACAGTAAATAGTCTGTAGTTGTAAGATTTTGGAGCGCTACAATTTGCACTTCTCCTAATTCTTGGTTGAGTTCCAACAGTATAGATCCAGTCAAATTTGTTGTTTTACTGTATGCACAGGCCAGCTTAGATATCTCCTTCATTCCCATGGCAAGTCCAGGAGCTGGTGGGATGAGTGCATCTACAGCTGTAGCAGTGCGTGGATCTTTGTTGGGGTTTTTTGATGATCATCTTCTGGCATGAGTCTTCCCGAGAGTGCTGATGTTGGAAGTTCTCTTTCATATCGTTTCTTAGTTCATTTTCGGGGTAGCCAAATTAGGCTTTGATCCTCTGTATAAACACAAACAGACCCTTTGCCTACACTTTTATATGTCCTTTATATCATTGTGTAGAACTCATTAGAGGTCACCACATAGGAACTGCATTTTTTTTTTTAATCATTAATCTACACTTACATGACGAATACTTTGTTTACTAGGCTCTCCCCTATACCAGGTCCCCCCTATATACTCCTTTACAGTCACTGTCCATCAGCGTAGCAACCTGTTGTAGAATCACTACTTGTCTTCTCTGTGTTGTACAGCCCTCCCCTTTCTTCCACCCCGCTATGGATGCTAATCTTAATACCCCCCTACTTCTCCCCCCCTTATCCCTCCCTACCCACCCATCCTCCCCAGTCCCTTTCCCTTTGGTACCTGTTAGTCCATTCTTGAGTTCTGTGATTCTGCTGCTGTTTTGTTCCTTCAGTTTTTCCTTTGTTCTTATACTCCACAGATGAGTGAAATCATTTGGTATTTCTCTTTCTCTGCTTGGCTTGTTTCACTGAGCAAAATACCCTCCAGCTCCATCCATGTTGCTGCAAATGGTTGGATTTGCCCTTTTCTTATGGCTGAGTAGTATTCCATTGTGTATATGTACCACATCTTCTTTATCCATTCATCTATCGATGGACATTTAGGTTGCTTCCAATTCTTGGCTATTGTAAATAGTGCTGCGATAAACATAGGGGTGCACTGATCTTTCTCATACTTGATTGCTGCATTCTTAGGGTAAATTCCTAGGAGTGCAATTCCTGGGTCAAATGGTAAGTCTGTTTTGAGCATTTTGATGTACCTCCATACTGCTTTCCACAATGGTTGAACAAGTTTACATTCCCACCAGCAGTGTAGGAGGGTTCCCCTTTCTCCACAGCCTCGCCAACATTTGTTGTTGTTTGTCTTTTGGATGGCAGCCATCCTTACTGGTGTGAGGTGATACCTCATTGTAGTTTTAATTTGCATTTCTCTGATAATTAGCGATGTGGAGCATCTTTTCATGTGTCTGTTGGCCATCTGTATTTCTTTTTTGGAGAACCGTCTGTTCAGTTCCTTTGCCCATTTTTTAATTGGGTTATTTGTGTTTTGTTTGTTGAGGCGTGTGAGCTCTTTATATATTCTGGACGTCAAGCCTTTATCGGATGTGTCATTTTCAAAGATATTCTCCCATACTGTAGGGTTTCTTTTTGTTCTATTGATGGTGTCTTTTGCTGTACAGAAGCTTTTCAGCTTAATATAGTCCCACTTGTTCATTTTTGCTGTTGTTTTCCTTGCCCGGGGAGATATGTTCAAGTAGAGGTCACTCATGTTTATGTCTAAGAGGTTTGTGCCTATGTTTTCTTCCAAGAGTTTAATGGTTTCATGACTTACATTCAGGTCTTTGATCCATTTTGAGTTTACTTTTGTATATGGGGTTAGATGATGGTCCAGTTTCATTCTCCTACATGTAGCTGTCCAGTTTTGCCAGCACCATCTGTTGAAGAGACTGTCATTTCGCCATTGTATGTCCATGGCTCCTTTATCAAATATTAATTGACCATATATGTCTGAGTTAATGTCTGGATTCTCTAGTCTGTTCCATTGGTCTGTGGCTCTGTTCTTGTGCCAGTACCAAATTGTCTTGATTACTATGGCTTTATAATAGAGCTTGAAGTTGGGGAGTGAGATCCCCCCTACTTTATTCTTCTTTCTCAGGATTGCTTTGGCTATTCGGGGTCTTTGGTGGTTCCATATGAATTTTTGAATTATTTGATCCAGTTCATTGAAGAATGTTGCTGGTAGTTTCATAGGGATTGCATCAAATCTGTATATTGCTTTGGGCAGGATGGCCATTTTGACGATATTAATTCTTCCTAGCCATGAGCATGGGATGCGTTTCCATCTGTTAGTGTCCCCTTTAATTTCTTTTAAGAGTGACTTGTAGTTTTCAGAATATAAGTCTTTCACTTCTTTGGTTAGGTTTATTCCTAGGTATTTTATTTTTTTTGATGCAATTGTGAATGGAGTTGTTTTCCTGATTTCTCTTTCTGTTGGTTCATTGTTGGTATATAGGAAAGCCACAGATTTCTGTGTGTTGATTTTGTATCCTGCAACTTTGCTGTATTCTGATATCAGTTCTAGTAGTTCTGGGGTGGAGTCTTTAGGGTTTTTTATGTACAGTATCATGTCATCTGCAAATAGTGACAGTTTGACTTCTTCTTTGCCAATCTGAATTTCTTGTATTTTTTTGTTTTGTCTGATTGCCGTGGCTAGGACCTCTAGTACAATGTTAAATAACAGTGGGGAGAGTGGGCATCCCTGTCTAGTTCCCGATCTCAGCGGAAATGCTTTCAGCTTCTCGCTGTTCAATATAATGTTGGCTGTGGGTTTTTCATAGATGGCCTTTATTATGTTGAGGTAGTTGCCCTCTATTCCCATTTTGCTGAGAGTTTTTATCATGAATGGATGTTGAACTTTGTCAAATGCTTTTTCAGCATCTATGGAGATGATCATGTGGTTTTTGTCTTTCTTTTTGTTGATGTGGTGGATGATATTGATGGACTTTCGAATGTTGTGCCATCCTTGCATCCCTGGGATGAATCCCACTTGGTCATGGTGTACGATGGTTTTGATGTATTTTTGAATTCGGTTTGCTAAAATTTTGTTGAGTATTTTTGCGTCTACGTTCATCAGGGATATTGGTCTGTAGTTTTCTTTTTTGGTGGTGTCTTTGCCTGGTTTTGGTATTAGGGTGATGTTAGCTTCATAGAATGAGTTTGGGAGTATCCCCTCCTCTTCTATTTCTTGGAAAACTTTAAGGAGAATGGGTATTATGTCTTCCCTGTATGTCTGATAAAATTCCGAGGTAAATCCATCTGGCCCGGGGGTTTTGTTCTTTGGTAGTTTTTTGATTACCGCTTCAATTTCGTTGCTGGTAATTGGTCTGTTTAGATTTTCTGTTTCTTTTTGGGTCAGTCTTGGAAGGTTGTATTTTTCTAGGAAGTTGTCCATTTCTCCTAGGTTTCCCAGCTTGTTAGCATATAGGTTTTCATAGTAGTCTCTAATAATTCTTTGTATTTCTGCGGGATCTGTTGTGATTTTTCCTTTCTCATTTCTGATACTGTTGATTTGTGTTGACTCTCTTTTCCTCTTAATAAGTCTGGCTAGAGGCTTATCTATTTTGTTTATTTTCTCGAAGAACCAGCTCTTGGTTTCATTGATTTTTGCTATTGTTTTATTCTTCTCAATTTTATTTATTTCTTCTCTGATCTTTATTATGTCCCTCCTTCTGCTGACCTTAGGCCTCATTTGTTCTTCTTTTTCCAATTTTGATAGTTGTGACATTAGACCGTTCATTTGGGATTGCTCTTCCTTTTATAATATGCTTGGAGTGCTATATACTTTCCTCTTAAGACTGCTTTTGCTGTGTCCCACAGAAGTTGGGGCTTAGTGTTGTTGTTGTCATTTGTTTCCATATATTGCTGGATCTCCATTTTGATTTGGTCATTGATCCATTGATTATTTAGGAGCGTGTTGTTTAGCCTCCATGTGTTTGTGAGCCTTTTTGCTTTCTTTGAACAGTTTATTTCTAGTTTAATGCCTTTGTGGTCTGAAAAGTTGGTTGGTAGGATTTCAATCTTTTGGAATTTACTGAGGCTCTTTTTGTGTCCTAGTATGTGGTCTATTCTGGAGAATGTTCCATGTGCACTTGAGAAGAACGTGTATCCTGTTGCTTTTGGATGTAGAGTTCTGTAGATGTCTATTAGGTCCATCTGTTCTAGTGTGTTGTTCAGTGCCTCTGTGTCCTTACTTATTTTCTGTCTGGTGGATCTGTCCTTTGGAGTGAGTGGTGTGTTGAAGTCTCCTAGAATGAATGCATTGCATTCTATTTCCTCCTTTAGTTCTGTTAATATTTGTTTCAGGTATGTTGGTGCTCCTGTATTGGGTGCATATATATTTATAATGGTTATATCCTCTTGATGGACTGAGCCCTTTATCATTATGTAATGTCCTTCTTTGTCTTTTGTTACTTTCTTTATTTTGAAGTCTGTTTTGTCTGATACCAGAATTGCAACACCTGCTTTCTTCTCTCTGTTGTTTGCTTGAAATATCTTTTTCCATCCCTTGACTTTAAGTCTGTGCGCGTCTTTGGGTTTGAGGTGAGTCTCTTGTAAGCAGCATATGGATGGATCTTGCTTTTTTATCCATTCTATTACTCTGTGTCTTTTGATTGGTGCATTCAGTCCATTTACATTTAGGGTGATTATTGAAAGGTATGAATTTATTGCCATTGCAGGCTTTGAGTTTGTGGTTACCAAAGGTTTAGGGTTAGCTTCTTTACTGTCTTACTGTCTAACTTAACTCGCTTGTTGAGCTATTATAAACACAATCTGATGATTCTTTATTTCTCTCCCTTCTTATTCCTCCTCCTCCCTTCTTCATATGTTGGGTGTTTTGTTGTGTGCTCTTTTTAGGAGTGCTCCCATCTAGAGCAGTCCCTGTAGGATGCCCTGTAGAGGTGGTTTGTGGGAGGCAAATTCCCTCAACTTTTGCTTGTCTGGGAATTGTTTAATCCCTCCTTCATATTTAAATGATATTCGTGCTGGATACAGTAGTCTTGGTTCGAGGCCCTTCTGTTTCATTGCATTAAGTATATCATGCCATTCTCTTCTGGCCTGTAGGGTTTCTGTTGAGAAGTCTGATGATAGCCTGATGGGTTTTCCTTTGTAGGTAACCTTTTTTTTCTCTCTGGCTGCTTGTAATACTTTGTCCTTGTCTTTGATCTTTGCCATTTTAATTATTATGTGTCTTGGTGTTGCCCTCCTTGGATCCCTTGTCATGGGAGTTCTGTGTACCTCTGTGGTCTGAGAGGCCATTTCTTCCCCTAATTTGGGGAAATTTTCAGCAATTATTTCTTCAAAGACATTTTCTATCCCCTTTTCTCTCTCTACTTCTTCTGGAATGCCTATGATTCTTATATTATTTCTTTTATATTGATCACTCAGCTCTCTTAAAATTCTTTCATTCCTGGAGATCCTTTTATCTCTCTCTGCATCAGCTTCTCTGCGTTCCTGTTCTGTTTTCTAGTCCATTAATGGTCTCTTGCATCTCGTCCATTCTGTTTTGAAGTCCTTCCAGAGCTTGTTTTATTTCTGAATTCTCCTTCCTTAGTTCTTGCATATTTCTCTGCAAGTCCATCAGCATGGTTATGACTTTTGTTTTGAATTCTTTTTCAGGTAGACTGGCTAAATCTATCTCCCCAGATTCCTTCTCAGGGGAAGATGTAGCAGATGCCGAAGCTGTCTGGGTTAGTCTTGTCTGGATCATATTTTTTTGCCTTTTCATGTTGACAGGTGCTATTGACTGTCAGCTGGGAGGGCCAAAATTTTCACTTACTACTGGCCTTTCTTTACTGGGGCAACTGCGACCCCTAGTGGCTTGTGTTGGGTAATTGCGTGTAGACTGGGTCTTTGTGTCTTGCCTGGCCGGGAGGGAGAAATTTCCCTTTCTGTGGGCGGAATTTGTCTCAGGCTGCTTCTCTGCTTTCGCAGCGCCCGGTGGGGTGATGGATGGGGGGGCTGCTTGACTGTTTGCCTCCGTGAGGGGTCTCAGAGCTGTTGCCCAGGGGGTTAGTGCACCCGGTTTTCCCTGTAATTTCCAGCTGCTGTACTGTGACCTGGGTTGTTTCCGTCAAGCTGTTAAGTCCCTGTCCCTTTAAGACTTTCAAAAAGCCCCCGCTTTTCTTTGTCACAGGGGCATCAGCTTCAGCACCCGCTCAGAGGTCTTACTCCCTGTTCTCCCAGTATCCAGGGCCCCCTGGGCATATACTGTGTCTGCGCTCTGGCCCGGATGGCTGGGGCTGGGTGATCGGCAGCCCTGGGCTCCGTCTCCCTCCCGCTCTGCCTGCTCTTCTCCCGCCGGGAGCTGGGGGGAGGGGCGCTCGGGTCCCGCAGGGCCGGGGCTTGTATCTTACCCCTTTCACCAGTCGCTGGGTTCTCGCTGGTGTAGCTGCAGTCTGGCCACTGTCCTGCGTCTTCTGGTCTCTCTTTTAGGGCTAGTTGTGTTTGTTGTATTTTCAAAAGTATATATGTTTTTGGGAGGAGATTCCCACTGTCCTACTCACGCCGCCATGTTGGCTCCGCCTCCCCAATGAAGACATTTTAACCATATTTTAAAATAAGAAAGTTTCCATGAGCACAACCATCTTCTGGCAATGATCTGGGTACGCTGGGCTCAGCCTCCAGGAATTGGGTTGACAATGGCCAGTCTGGGGACCCACTAAGGCATGTGTTTGAAGACTGAGCACTTATATCAGATGTGAGTCTCCAAAGGAGAAGAGGAGTTCTGAGAGACAGTGTCACTAACCTCACTGCAAGAGGGACTTTATGTCAGCCCCACCCAGGACAGCAGGCCTGGTCGACGATGAGGTCCAGAGCAGAACAGCAAAGGCCTTTTAAGAAACAGACATCCTTTTTCAACAATGAAGGAAAGTACTTCAGAAATGATTTCCCTCTAAATGTTATCTAAGGAAGAGAACTGAACCTGTTATCATTAACTGAGGAAGGAAAATGCATGTTGTGACATGTGGGAAGATGATGTGTAGTTAGGCTTTCCAGGTTCACACTGTGGCTCATCCTGCTGTCAACCTGGGGTAAGTGATTTAACCTCTCTGTGCCTCAGGTTTTCCAACTATAAAATGGGATATCTCCATGACAGTGTTTGGGATAGAGTAAAAATGGGATCATATTTGCATAACACTCTCCTACCCAGCACAGAGTAAATACTCAATAAATTGATATACATATGTATAGATAGAAAGATACATAGATGGATAGAGATACAGATATTTAGTCAAAATTTGATACAAAGGCTCTCGAACTACAAATGTCAAATTTTACAATTCCTTCAATATTTAATTACCATATTTGGAGCTGTATGAGATATTTCTCCATGTAATAACACAGCTAAGCTAAGAAGCATCTCCAATGGAATGTAAAGAAAGTCTGAATTAAGAATTGGCTCCCCGGTTTACTAATTTTGTAAGAAGAATTCAAGTAAGCCCTGTAAGTCTTCTCAGTTTCATTTCCTTTACCAATTAAATGAGAATAATAATGCCTGTCTCACCATGTTATTGGTAGAGGTTTAACTGAAAGAAATTTTAAATTGGTAAGTGCTAAGTACATGTGAAGGTTATTATAAATATTTATTTGATGGATGTGTTTTGTATTGAATGCAAAAAGTTAGATAAAAATATTATACATTTCCTTTAGCTTTCAAATTAATTTGTTGCAGCTCAGCAGACACACCTAACAAGTTTTACAGAGAGTAATATATTTACCTGGCACAGAGTCAGTCTTTGACTTCTCATTCATAAATCTTTAGAGAGCGCACAAGGATTTTTCTGATAGTTAAATATATTAATTCATCCTCTAAATACCTATTGCCTGACTACTATGTTCCAGGCGTGGGTCTAAGGAGCTTGACTATACTAATGCACATACTCTCCTGAAGCTCACATTCTATCTGGGGGAGAGGGGAAACAACTATCAACATAAGAAAATTGCTGATTATATTACCTTAGAAGGTAGTAAATACGTGTGGATAAAAAGAAAAGTAAAGCACAATGAGGGGGATAGAAGGTGGGACTAAGGTTGCAAGTTTAAACAAGTAATAGGGGTGAGCCTCTTTGAGAAGCTGAGATGTTCACTAAAACTTGAAGGGAGAGAAGGAGTCAAATAAGGGGATATCTGAGACAGGCCTGTTCTAAGCAGAAACAAAAAATAGAACAAAGGCCCTGTGGCAGGGGGTTCCTGGGAGTTCCAAGAAAAGCCAGTAGACATAATGGAGAACCGGATCAGCAGGTGCCTTGTGCACCACTGCAAGGACTGTGACATTTTTTCCCAGTAAAGGGAGCTCCATTGCAGGGTTTGGAGCACAGGTCTGACCTGATCTGATACACATTTTAAGAGGATCGCCCTGAGTGCTGTGTTGTGAAGAGTTCATGGGTGGATAAAGGGTGGAAGTGGGGAGACTAGTTAGGACACAGTGCAGTCCTCGGGGATGGAGGTGATGGTGGCACGGAGCAGGCTGGTGGCAGTGGAGGCAGCGTGCAGTGTGCGATAGCATGGCCCGTTCTAAAGCCGGGGGCTCAGAACCAGTGTGCTGGCTCTCTCTCTCTTCTTTTCTATGCAGACACATTGCTCCAGCAATTCTTCCCTTATTTTTATCATCAAATGCACACTCTCTACTAGATCATTCCATTAGCATACAAACATGTCATTATTCTTCCAATTAAAACAAATTTTCCATGGTCCCAGCTCCTACCACATTTCTCTGCTCCTTTCTGCAGTAAAATTTCTCAAAACATTTATCTTTTCCAACTGGTCTCTCATAAACTTACACCAAAAAAAACTCGTTCCCATTACGCCACCCAATTTACTCTCAATATGTAAAGATTTCCAGATTGAATGATTAATCTTCAGTCTTTATCTAACTTGACCATCCTTTCTTGCTGGAGTGTGCTATGGTTAACACGGTTAAACCAGGAGCTTCCTTTCCTAGCATTTTCTTCCCTGTTTCCAGGCGAGAGTTCACCAAAAGAGGAAGACAGACACTACTACTCTCAGTAAGTTGTTGCCCTGAGAGGTGGTGACAGATCACTGCAGCTTGCTTGTGCTTCCCTCTACACAGCATCTAGCTTGTCTTCCTGACCACAGGCCCTACTGCCCAGAGACCCTGGATTGGTTGGGGACCCCACTGAGGAGGTGACCACAGAGGGGCGATAGTTTCTCATGGAACTTCCCACAACCTCCTCTTCCTTTGTCTCATTTTGGCTGCCCACTTCAGGTTCCTGGTTACAAATTAAAGGGAGAATCTACCCCCATAATAAGACTAAATTGGAAACATCTTTCAATAAGTGCCCAGCCACCATCCACTTTCCTTTGAGACACTAGGAAACAGTGGGATGAGCATGGGCTTTTGGGGAAGCTTTGCACCAATTCTTAGGATTGCCTATTTTAGGAAAAGTACCCAGTATCCCTGTCTCAGGTTTTTGAATAGTTGAACTTTGCCAGATCATGTGACCACTCAAATGCTGTGATCTGAACCAGAGAGCTCTTTGGGGGTAGGGAGCTCACAGAAAATGATGATCCTACCCTGCGTTGGTTCCCAACTTGGGACACTCTCGTGTGTGATCCTGTGGGGTGTTCTACCCACCTCCCTCTTCCTGGGTAAGCAAGCTGTTCGGTGAGGGATTACTGTTCTGTTCTCAGACCAATGGAATCTCCGAATCCCCTTCCC
The DNA here is from genome assembly GCF_030020395.1 of Manis pentadactyla. Taxonomy (NCBI): domain Eukaryota; kingdom Metazoa; phylum Chordata; class Mammalia; order Pholidota; family Manidae; genus Manis; species Manis pentadactyla. The sequence goes on from NC_080021.1 coordinate 64,945,850, forward strand.
ACCCTGGGGCTGGTTTAGGTGAGGAGCTTGTCAGCACTGGAGCAGGCCCCCCAGGGCAAGCAAATGCTGTGCCAGCTTCTGAGTCACTGTGGTACTCCCTGGGAACCAACTTTCTTAACACTAGAAATCCAGAGCGGGAAATTTGGCTTCTAATCCTCACTGTCTCCTAAAACACCACACCTGCTATCTGCCTCCCCCAGTTTGCAGTAATGAGTGGTCCAAAATAGCACTTTGGAGGAATCCAAGAGAACAGTGCCTCATCCATAAATTGAGTGAACATGAAAACTGAAAGGTTTAAAATTCCATTAAGAATCCCCTGAGTCACCCATCTTCCTCCCTTCCTTTCGTCTGCACTGTGCATCTTTAGCTCAGTGGGTTTTCTAAATTGTCCTGTTAATTTTAGCTGTTTCTAGATAGATAGCCATATTCTAGGTGAATCATCAGGAAAATTGAGGATAAGAGCAAATAGCACACTGCTCTACTCTGAACCACCTAATCGGCTCTTTAAAGAAAAGACAGGCAGGGTACCTCTTCATTATATGGATGTTTCTGGATAATACACAATGTGTGTGTGTGTGTGTGTGTGTGTGTGTGTGTGTGTGTGCGTTCTGTAAGTATATATGTAATCTGTATATTTATATATATTCTGATATACACACATGTAGTGTATGTGCGGTAGTAATTGTTGATGAAAAAAACACAGTACCTTCTTTGCTCATACTTAGCTTTCTGTGTCTTTATATTTTCTTTATAAAATACAAAGAATACCTACATTTCTTTGCATAGAGATTTATTACACAATCCTGATGTTATTTTCTCTTCTCAATTTGACTCATTGCCATTTTTTATGCAAATGAGTATTGTCAAAGGGAAAATGTGACTAAAGTAGGCAAGAAAGGGTTACTCGTTCAATTTATCCTAGGGTATACAATGTGAATAAATATTGCCTTATTTGTTCATGATCTGCAGTATCAGCTTGCCCCGACTCAGGAGATTTCATCGTTTTAGATTAAGAAATCTATTTTGTAACCTGTTATTAAGCCAAACATTTCCCCCACATTATGATTACAAAGGGTCGTATTTTCCTGTCCTTCTCACCCCCACACGGTTCTGCCTTTAATGCAATTTGAACAAAAGAGCTGCTTTTTTATCTTCCAGAGAATTCAGAACCAGACTTTACCATGCAAATTGGCATTCAACCTGAGGTAGAGGGAGCTGCAATGATGAACAGGATGCACAAAAGGCGTCCTGGTATCATCACCCAAAGGAATGTTTTAATTGGTCACGCATCCTTTTCAGAAAGCCAAATAATTATCCAGTTATATGTAAGATGGGTTCTTGAAATCAGATATAAATTAGAGACCAGATATCCTACTTTATGTAACTTTATATTCCCCATAATGTCTTAACAATGGTTTTTGGAGGAATGTAAATAAATGAATGGTTGGATAAACCAATGGAGTTAAACTTTGGGATGGAGACAGAGTTAAAATATGATGTGGAGGAACTAATCCCTTTTATTGGTAGGAGTAGAGTTTTTCAAGCTCGGCACTATTGATAATTTGGGAAGGAAAATTTTTTGGTCTCTTTATTTTTTGTTTGGGGGTGGGCTGAGACACTGTATTCTGGGATGTTTACTGGCCTCTAGCCGCCAGATGCCAGTAGTGACAACCAAGTATGTCCCCAGACATTGCTAAATGTCCCTGGGAGGCGGAGCTGCGGGAAAAGTGGGGAGGAAGGACAAAACCACCCCTGGTTGAGAACCACTGAGCCAAAGAATCAATTTCCTTTTAGTCGTAAGAGCTGGGAATGATCAGAGTTCTTTTAATATACATGAGGCAGGATGTATATGTACAGCCAAGTTGCAAAAATGACATTATTATTAAGAAATTTTAGTTCCAAAAATGAGTTAATGTCTATCAAATTACAGATTCCAGATTGTATGGAAGCATATCATTATCAGGTTCAATATGCTTCTTACAAATATTCTTGTAATTAAAGTAGGGTATATAAGATATATACCATAGCAAATTTGGGATAAATAGCCAATTGATCATTATGCAGGCATTTGTATGGGTATTAAACCATTCTTCCTCTCCCAAGTGGCAATATGGTTAGACTAGAAATATTTCAGTGAGAGAAAGGAACATTCCTATTTTTTACATAAGTGTAAACTCATTTGATAGAATGGTGCCAGGCATAAGGCAGGCACCCAACAAATGGGAGCTGGTTGAATGGATGAAAGAAAAGAAAGAAGGAAAAGAAAGAGAGAGAGAGAGAGAGAGAGAGAGAAAGGAAGGAAGAGAGGGAGAAATGATTTTTCTTTCCCAAATTTACTGCCAAGGATTTTCTTGTGTATTGACTGAGCCCAGATATTAAAATTAAATCTGATCTGCATTTTTTGAAGAATATGGTCAGGTACATTATGAATTATTTGTAGGATTTTAGTTTTCCATCTCTGTATGAAATTTATGTTTCAAGTCCCTTCTGCAGTTGATTGCATATTCAGTAATTATTTTAAGCAATCTTTTTACAATGGAAGAAGGAAAAGCACTTGTGTAATGCTCCCACCCCCATTTGATGGTATTCAAAGTCAGCCTGGTCACTTAACTGGATGTTAAAACATATATATGTAAATTTGTTAATTTTTAAAAATTTTGATGCAATTTACAAACTGTTCTCCTGCAAGAATTTAAATCCAAAGAAACGAAATGAGTTTAGAAACATACATATTTAATATGCATCATTCTTCCTGATAAATTATTACGCTGTAACATATGAAACCATTGTTTTTGGCAGGTCAAAAATTGTCAAATATGGCAACTTCATATGCTTCATCCTAACAGATACTGAAACTACATGTACCAGGAGGGAAAAAAAATAAATAAACAGCTCCCTTTATAGGACAGACCAAATAACAGCAAATGTCAGCAGAGAGAGGAGTTGAGGCCAGGTTTTCCTCGAAGACTTTCTCAGTGTCTCCTGTTAACTCTCCTCCAAGGAGTACCATTACTGCCATCTGAAGATGGCCAAGATGCTCAGATTTAAAATTCTCATGGGGGTATGAATCTCCTTCCTTTCTCAACCACTCCTTTCCCCCATTTATATGGGGGAAAATATAATATATTATATTATACAACTCATTGACTATTCATATCATTCATGGACTAGCAACTAGCAATCTTGGAGAGAAAATTCGCGATATAATTCAGTAGTAAAATACTTTATTTCTTGTACTACACTTAAAAGGATGTTTCTATGACACATTTTGGCTTTATTTTGTTTTGTTTTCATCTTTGGGCTTCGGTAAAACCATCAGCACTTGCCTATCTCCAAAAAGAATACCTTACAAAGCATGTTGTTGTGTTTGGAAAGAATGCTTTTAGAAGTGCAGGTACAAGTAAAATTAATTCCCTTGGGAAATATTTGATACAGAAATTACTTTATATTGATGTTGATTCTTTGTTTTTCTATATGGAATTTATTTTCTAAGTATGGGGATTTCCTTTCTATTTACAATTTTATGAATGACCTAAGGGTATATTCATTTATAAAATGACAGCTAAATAAATCAAAACAATCAAAAAACAAAATGCCTACCACCAACTAAGAAAGGTAATTACAAATCATTTTCTGCAAACATTAGGAATAAGGCATTCTTCAGTAACAATGGATGAATCTGAATACTGAAACCTGTGAAAGTTACAAAAACATCTTAGTGATTTCTCTTTAATTAAAAAATTGTTACTGCTAGTGACTGATTAATAATTGATTATAATGTCACATTCAAATTTTCATGCAATGGTATGTGGAGCCCAATGAACTTTGGACCTATTCATCAATACCTCAATTCTTTATGCTTTCAGATACTCTTCAAAGACAGAAGTACAAACTTCCAGTTATAAAATAAATCATAGGGATGTAATGGACAGCATGGGGAATATAGTCAATAATATTTATATTAACTTTGATGACAGAGAGAATGCAATGACCATTTTGCAATGTATGCAAAGTCAAATTACTTTGATGTACACCTGAACCTTATATAACATTGTATGTCAATTATAATTCAATTGAAAAAACAACAAAGACAGCCATATGCTCTATCAGATCTTGTAGTTATATGGTTCTTTCTAAAAAATTGGGCCAACACTGGCAAGTTTGATAACACCTATATTGAATCTGTCACTACCTAGACTTTGGTATTCTCTGTATTTGGCATGGCTATTGCTAAGACTGCTTAACCTTCAGAATTTGAAGGCAGATTTCTCCACCCTATCCTACCTCATTTTACTGTGTTGTGAGGTATTGTGGGCAATTGATTTGAGCTGTGGTCCTCAAAGTGTGGCCCCTATCCAGCCACATCAGCACTCGTTGGCCATTTGTTAATAATTGTGCAAGATGATCTCCTAGGTATGAAAATAAATTGTAATTTCCATTTGTATTAGAAACCTCAGTTCTTCCCTACTTGATGTCTCTTTACTATTCACACAGAACGCTTCACTTCTGACACATCTGGTCACTAAATATGTAGCTATTTTTCCCCACACCAAGCAAGTGTCCGTGACACCAGCTTGGTGTCCTACAACTCAATTCTGACACTATCTACCCGCAGATAGTGTCAGATCCCACAGGTTGAAGGCTTAGTCCCACATGACTGCTCCCCACCTTCAGATGTTGAACACAAGTCCAGGTTGTCACCTGTGCTTCTGACCAATTGGCTACAAACCTAAGGTTCCCCAACCCCCTCCTAGCATTCTATCAATTTGTTAGAGCAACTCATAGGCTTAGGAAAACTGTTTACTTGCTGTTTACCAGTTTGTTATAAAGATGTGGTAAGGATACCAATGAACATCCAAAGGAAAGGAATGACTTGGGGCAAAGTATGTCAGAAGGGGCAGGGAGCTTCCATGCACTTTCTGGGCCTGCTGCTCCCAGCATCTTCACCCATTCCCCAGCCTGGAAGCTCTCCCAACCCTGTATTTTGGGATTTTTATAGAGGCTTCATCACATGGGCATGATCAATTATTAACTCGGCGGTTTCCAGCCTCTCTCCCCTCTCTAGAGAAGTGGGGAGTGAAAATTATAAGTTTCTAATCATGGCTTGGTCTTTCTGGTGACCTGCCCCCATCCAGGAGCCACCCAGAGTCACCTCCTTAGAATAACAGGCTTTCCTAGGAACACATAAGGGTTTCAAAAGCTCTGTGCCAGGAACTAAGGGCAGAGACCAATGTACATATATAATTATCTCATACCATTTATTTTTATCTCATCAATTTAAAAGTTGTATTTATATGTCTATGTTTTATATGTAATTTATGAGTAAATATTATGCATACATTGTAGATGTATAAGCTCCTGGTTTTGTTTATATTTTTTTACTGATGGTGACACTCACAAGAGAAATGCAACTCTTGAGTATAGCATGGGGAGGCCTCTATCTAGGTTACCTTATGGTAGCACATCCTGGGATGTTTTTAATTCTGAAGATGACCCATCTGTGTCTCTAAGTAAAGCACTACTCTAGAATTGATCAAGGAAAGCCTCTCCACCAAGGAGATAAGCTGGAGTACCCATGACTGGGGTGGTGCTGTGCTTGTCTTTGGAACACGAGCATAGGTCAAAAGGAGGCGAAGAAACAACTCTGATACAGTCTTCTAGAATTTGGTGGCATGCACTGTTCAAGGCTGGGTATTTCAGAAAGAAAACAAAATGTAGTAAGAGCTTATTAGAGGGATGATTCTAAAGAAATTTCCATGAGAAACCTCAGGTAAGGGAGACCTTGAATTAGCATGCCAGCATCTATGGACATAGCATGCTTTTTAAAGTTGGTGTCTTTTTGGTAGGGGTAGGAAACATAGGGCAGAAGTGTTTGCACTGATCATATACTATTACCTGCTTTATTTGCCATAAAAGAATCCAGGACTAGGCTCATATTGAACAATCAGGCCAACCATGGAAGCCATATGCCTCTAAAATTCTGTATAAAGCTAAGAACATAAGATGTTGGATGGTGGCTAGACCACACCACTGAAACATTGAGAAACTGGAAGTGCTCTGGTCAGTGGAAGGAAGAAGATCAACTTAAGCTTTTAGGTCTCTGTTTTAAGTCACCACAGCCTAAAAACATTAACTATTTCAGTGCCTTTCTAAGATAATCTAACATAGTATTTCTTCAAGTGTCAGGCATTGAGGCCTACCTGAAAATCTATGTACTGCTGCATACTCCCAAAGTCTAGTGGCTTAAGAAACATTTTCATTTTATTATTATATTCTATAGTTCTGGGATTTAATGGAGCTCAGCTGGACAGTCATCATTTCTGATCTCTCATGAAATTACAGTTTGATGGTGACTGGGGATGGCTAGGGAGTTATTTGGGAACTTCTTCACTCACATGGCCCCCATTCTGGGGTGGCTAGAATAGCTGGGGCTGCTATAGGCACCTCTCCCTCCATGCTGGCTGCTTGGGATTCTTTACAGGATGGTGACCTCAGTGTAGTTGGTCTTCTCAGTAACAGCTAACTTCTTCCAGAATAAGAATTTCAAGAAAACCAGGTGGAAGCTGCCAGCTCAGAATGCCCACAGTGTAATGTCTGTATTCTATTGGTCAGAGTCACAGGCCAGCCTGATGTAAAGGGGTAGAACAGATTCTACCTTTTGCTTGTAGAATGGTATTCCCATCTGGAGGGAAGGAACTAATGAAAGCCATCTTGGAAGCATGCTACCAACGGCCTGCATAAGATTCACCTGTTATCAGTATTTCTTGGGTAAGGGCAGGAACTCTACATTTTGAACAAGCATCCCTTAAATTCTTAAGGGCACAAAATTTGGGGAATCATTCTGCTGAATGTTTGGTAGTGGTTGGATCTCTCATTTAAAATGTTTTACTATGCATTTAAAGAAAAGAGTTCCACTTACGGGTTTGGACCCACAACGCTGTTGCAATGGGTAGTACAGATGGGCATTACTGAAGAATTTTAAAATTCTCTATTAAAACAATTGACTTCTGGGGCTATATTCTAGAACCTCACACTGATTAGAGATCTAAAGAGGCTTCAAGTGCTCTATTATTAAAATTTAGAAAGTATAAGAGAGAAGGGGCATATTTTTCATGGAATAGAATGACAAAACAAACTCTCACCGGGAGACCCTTCTCAGGGAGGACATGAATGAGGGTAGGAGATGATGTGACATGGAGAGTCGACTCACAGCTCCAAGGTTGGGACAGGCTGGTCTTCTACCTCCAGCCAGATTGTTTCCAGCAAAGATCTTGAGTCCTTCAAGTAACCACACTTGCTCATCTCCTTCAGGTAGGGGATAGGAGGTCAAATCGTTCATTCATCATATAAATCTCTAAGAAAGTACCTGTCTCTAAAGGACCACTACAGTCTCTAAAGGACAAACTACAGTCTCTACAGTCTCTAAGAGACAGCCCAGATATGGGGATGGGAATCTAGAGACTGCCTTTAAGCCAACAGGAGGCATGGAAGATCAGTCAAAGGAGATATGGTTCCGTAGATTTGCCCATCCTTGAGTATAAGTTCAGTGTTGTTCTTCCCAAACACTACAAAAAGTCAGCATTACAATCTTGCTACACAGAGGGACAGTGACTGCAATGGGATGTGTGTGTTGGGGGGGAACTTTATAATATGGGTGAATGTTGTAACCACAATGTTGCTCATGTGAAGCCTTCATAAAATGTATATTAGTGATACCTTAATTAAACAAAAAGTCAGCATTACATCCATCTCTTCTCTGATAACTGGGAGGTTGGAACACAAGCTAGAGTTCCCATTTCCTCCTCAATGTCCTGGGTCCCAGGTCCCTGAAAAAGAAATCTGCCAACAGTACAACTATATAAATTAGCAAATAAAATAAGTTAGCAAATAAAAACTACTCCGAGGGTTTAAATGCAATAAAGCAACAGTGTTCAACCAGGGCACAGAACAAAGCAGCAGTGAACAAACTACTTGTAAAATGAAGTAACAAAAGAACATGACTTATATCTTCTATTATCTGGGCAGGATTTTGATGGCCCAATCTGTACACTCTTGAAAGTACATTCTAAGCCATGTAAATTAGGATGTGAAATGAATTATAATGACCCATTCTCCTCCCCAAATGATATAATATCCACAGAATTCAAACATAGGAGACATCTCAGTTGCTCTAAACATAGAGTTTATCTATGGCTTTAGGAGCTGTAATATAGAATGACTTAGGACCACGAAATTCTGGCAATTCTTCCTCTAAATAGTACTGTAGAAAATGGTAATGTGAACATGCAATCCATGAAAGCAGAAACACTGTTTTATCCTGTTATTATTGTTAATGTAGTGTATGAAATGTGAATAATTTGAAATCAGAAAAAGATATGTCAATCCCATCTTGTAAGGTGACTTTCTATTGTTCCAAAATTAATGAAGACCCTGTTTTTGAGAGAAGACTCCCCTGAGGACGGTATGGGCTGGAGAGTAATGTGAGTTAATCAGGACCTGAACTTCCCTGTCTGGTGAAGGAGTCATTCTTTTTTAATCTTTACATTTATCCTTATATTTCTTGAGTGTTTTCCAATTCAACATTACTTAAATCTTCAGGACAACCCTGTAAGTTAAGTCAATATTACTAAACTGAGTTACAGAAAGATTAAATGATTTGCCCCAAGTTTCAGAGAAAATCATGTAAAGGGGCAGGATTAATATGTAAAACGTTAATCTACTGGACCATCTTCTCTGGACACAGATGACTTTGTTTTTTACAATAGACTTGTCAAAAATTTGGAAGTTGGTAATCATTTTAAAGGTATCCTTCCTTGCCTTCTAGAAGAATAAAATAATGAAAGATTGATAGGTGACTTTGTGTGGAAGCCTCTTTTCTCTCAAAGAAAGGAAATGACCAGAAAATGTCATGTTATGGTTTAAAGTAAGTCTAATGCAGTCAGAAACAAGGAGACTTGATGAGGCTTGATGGTATCCTCCTGATTTGAAGTTAGCCAAGGATGGCTTTGAGTAAACAACAAGTAAACATACAATCCAGTCAGAACTTGTGCTGCTGTCATCTGAGCCCCTTGAGATTTGAAGAGGAGGAGAGAACAGAGTGTGAAGTGGTTTCTAAGGCTGTGCTCATTTCCTAGGGCTGCTGTAACACAGTTCTGTAAACAAGGTGGCTTAACATGACGGAAATTTATTGACTGACAGTTATGGAGGCTAGAAGTCCAAGATCAAGGTGTCAGTGGGTTGCTTCCTCCTGAGGGCTCTGACAGAGAATTTGTGCCATGCCTCTTCATAACTGTGGGTGGTTACCTCTAGTCCCTGGTGTTTCCTGGCTTGTAGATGCATCACTACAATCTCTGCTTCTGTCATCACACGGCATCCTCCCTGTGTCTCTTCACTGGGCTTCTTTTTACAAGAAGATCAGTTATAATGGAGTAAGACTCACTCTAATGACCTCATCTTTACCTGACTAAATATGCAAAGGCCCTATTTCCAAATAAGATCACACTCACAGGTACTAGGAGTTAGGATTTCAACATACCTTTTTGAGGGATACAATTCAACCCATCACAAAGACCAAGGGAGTACAGTGGACTTCTAGGGAAACCTTTCATTGAAAGTCTACAGTTTAAATTGGTCTCATTGTAACTGCTGTTTGTAGATGGGGCAAGATAAAGAAAATGAAGTCATGAGCTATTGGTTAGTTAATAAGCTACTAGCCTCATACAAGGCTCCCTTCTTGCTGAGGAGATTTAATGGTGGTCATTGCATGTCACAGATGCTTTGAAGTAGGTATTTCTGCCTTCCGGAGGTACCAGCCTATGTCCATTCCTGGGCCAGTTCTATAGTAGCTGGTAGCTTCTTGCAGAAAATGATTCTTTTGCCTGTGTGCGGATTGTAAAGTACTGCTTAATTAATCTGAACTTCCCTCTCTGGTCAATCCTTACTTGGAACTTCTTTGACTGCTAGAAACTTTAATTGACTATAGTAAAGAGATTAGACATTGTCCAATTTGCTTTAGGTCACAGACTTCATTAAAGTGAGAATTCATTGTGCACTTTCCTTGAGAATTAAATTTTCTGTCCAATAAGAAATAGCGATGGTTATGAATTTATTTAAAATACATTGTGATCCATCCTAGAAAGTATAAATGACATTTTTAAAGGAGTAAACAAGCAATTTGAGAAAGAACAAGATGTAACAGAACAGGAACCAGGAACAGAACTAATGGTGCTATTCTCACATTTTTACACCATCTTTCATTCAAGAATTTAACAAATTAGAAACAAGAGACAACTTGTTCTAGGGAATCATTGCTGTGTAATGGCATTTAGTGCCCAGCAACTTTCTGCTTAACCTTTTGCCACCACTATTATCACGGTCTTCCTCATTTTTGTTGTCATGTCATTGCCAACTTCATTATCAACCTCATCATCACATCAAACATTACTTCTGTAAAGAGGTTTTTCCCTTAATAAATTCTCTCTCTCTCTCTGTAGTTATTTTCTCATATTTTCTATACCTTTATCCTGCCTTAAGCTTCTTCATGATACCTTTAAACATCAAAACTTGTATTTTCTGTTTAGTTTTTCACTATAGTACATGAGGACAGGGAAGGACTTCTGTCTGGTTTCCTAGTATGTTTTGAATTCCTAGAAGTGGTCCTGATGTGTAGTTAGTACTCAGAAAGTAAACACTACTTAAGTGAATGAAGTGTTACTTATTCAACACTCAAACTGTCATGTTTATGCATTCATATAGTTAACAAATATTTTTCAGTGTTGACTATGTACCAGGTACCTTTCTTTGAGCAGGGGATAAGCAGGAACAAAAGAGGCAAACCCTGCCCTCAAGAGCTCCCATTTTAGTGAAGGAGAAATACAATAAGCAAGATAAAAAGTAAATTATGTAGTATATTAGATAGTGATAATTGCTTATTAGAAAAAATAGGAAGATAAAAAATACTGTGACTAGAGTGATATTTACATCAATATGGGAGATAAGTGAGAGAGAGAATTATGTGAATTTTGTAGGGAAGAACACTCCAGGCAGACAAAACATAACGTGAAATGAGCAAAGTAAGAGAATTTTAGAAAGAGGCCAAAGTAGCTGAAACAGAATAAGGCAGGAAGAGTATAATAGGAGATAAGGCAGAGAAACAATGGGAGCCTTTCATTCTGAGAGTAGTGGGAAGCCATTGGAGGACTTTGAGAAGAGTGACAAATGTGACATAGTTGTGAAAGGCTACTGTGTTGAGAATACATAATGGAACAAGGGCCATGGAAAGGAAACCAGTTTATCTGGTTGGCAATCCCTTAGGCCTTCTAACTGTCCTTGCTACTACCAGCCATAGCAAAGCCTTTCTCACCTTTTATTCACTGCATAGAATTCATTTATTTACAAATATTTTGTTTCTGCTATGTGCTTGACCCTGTGCTATATCTAAGAGCACATGATAAATGAGAGGATTTTTAAGTGTATAAATTGGGTTAGTCATTAATGTTTATATTTGAATTATTCAGTAAAATATTTATAAGATTTAAAATTTAAAAATCCTGGCTAGGGGAAGAATCAGTAACTAGACTTGATACAATATATTATCCACAATGCCCATCTTTCAATAAAACAATATAAGATATTCAAAGAAGCAGGAAAGTATAACCCATACTCAGGGAAAAGAGCAGGAAATAGAAATTGTTCTTGGAAGGGCCCAGTTATTAGATTTAACAAAGACTTCAAAGCAGCCATTTTTGGAGAACTAAAGGAAACTATGTTTAAGGACTTAATGTAAATTGACAATATCTCATCAAATAGAAAACATTATGTTCTCTGTATCTATGAGTTCTGTTCTGTTTTGTTTTTTAGATTCTACATTTAAGTGAAATTATATAGTATTTATCTTTTTCTGTCTGACTTATTTCACTTAGCATTATTCCTCTAAGGTCCATCCACATTGTTGCAAATGGCAAGATTTCATTCTTTTTTTATAGCTGAGTAGTATTCCATTATATATGTAAATCACATCTTTATCCATTCATCCGCCAATGGGAACTTAGGTTGTTTCCATACCTTGGCTGTTATAAATAATGGTGCAAGGAACATGAGTGTATATATTTTTTCAGATTAGTGTTTTGTTTTCTTCCTTTCTCTCCTCTCCCTTAATGACTCTCATTACATGTGTGCCTAAAGATGCCCACATTTCTCTGAGGTTCTGTTAATTTTTCTTCATTTTTTTTTTCTCTGCTCTTTACATTGCATAATCTCTATTTGTCTATCATGACCTTTGCTGATTCTTTCCTTGCTAGCTGAAATCTGCTATTGAGCCCCTCTAGTGAATTTTTGGTAACAAGAATTATTTTTCACAGTGTGTACAAATATCAAATCATTATGGTGTATACCTGAAACTAATATGTTATATACTAATTATACCTCAATTTTTAAAAAAATCAGTAAAAAGATAGAAATTATTTTTAAAAAGGACCAAATAGAAATTCTGGGGTTGAAAAGTATGACAATCAAAATGTTAGAAGAAATAATGACTGAAACTCTTCAGACCTCTTGAAAATCATTATCTACACACCCAATAAAGTCCAAGTAGGATAAATGCAGACAACCACACCCATATGCAATGTAATAAAAATGTTGAAAACCAAAACAAAGAGAAAATCTTTTAGCAGAAGAACTAACCACACAAAGGGAACTCCAATAAGATTAGCATCTGACTTCTTATCAGAAGTAATGGAGACCAGGAGGCAGAGGAATGACATATGCCAAGTATTCAAACTAAAACAGTCAGCCAAGAACCTTAAGCCAGCAAAACTATCTTTCAAAAAAGAAGGCAAAATAAAGACATTCCTATTTAAACAAAAGCTGAGAGAATTTATTGTTAGCAGACCTGCCTTAAGTTCTCCTAGCTAAAGGTGAGTGAAATGACAGTTATTCAAACCTAATTAAGTAGGTAATTATAACAATACTTTTCTCATTTCTTAACTAGTTTGAAAAGAAACTGCATAGAAATATATATATTATAATTTATACATAAATTTTATCAATGTATGTATTCAGTATATTTACTTAATTTATATATTTATAATATATAATATATTTGGTATGTTTGCTAAGAACAACATAAAGGAGGCAGGTGAGAACAAAGCTGTACTGGAATAAGGACATGACATCAAATGGTAACTCAAATTCATAGGAAGAAATGAAGAGAAACAGAAATAGTAAATAAAAATATTAATGTAATAAACTCTATAAGTGTATAGTTTTCTCCTTTCTCTCAGCTTCTTTAAAAGACATAAGAATAAAAAATGAAGTAACGATGGATTGTTTGGTTTTTAACCTATATAGACACAGCATTTGTAACAGTAACAGAAAAAAGGGTGGAGAGATGGAGTTAGAGGGGAGTAAAGTTTTTCTATTTCTCAGGTATTTAGTTAGTCTACATCTAAAGTAAAATGTAATAAGACATATTACATGTCCTAGGACAACCACTAAGTTGTCCTAGAGCAACCACTAAGAAAATGTTTCAAAAATCTAATTAAAAAATTTAAAGAAATTAAAATGTTACATAGGAAAAATGCACTTACTACAAAAGAAGTCAGTAAAGGAGGAACAGAGGAATAAAAAAAGAGATGAGACATGTAGAATACAAAAGCAAAATGGGAAATGTAAATCCACACATATCAATAATAGCATTAAAAGTGAATGGATTGAACAAGATAATCAAAAGATAGAAGATCAGATTGGATTTTTTAAAAATGATTCAACTATATGTTGTCTACAGTAGACAGATTTTAGCTTCAAAGGTACGTACAGGCTGAAAGAAAAAGGAAGGAAAAAGATATACGAAAGATGGCAGCTATAAGAAAGCTGGAATGGCTATTTAATATGAGACAAAATAGACTTTAAAACAAAAAATGGGAATATATGTTAGATAAGTAACACAGAATTCTTTCTCAGTGTTTCCAGAAACCAGCAAAGCCAAACAGGGGGTAAGAAAGCAGAGATAAAAATAAAATGATAGAGTGTAGTGGCTCAAGAGAGAAGAGAGGATAACAAAGTCTGTGCTCATTTGATTTTACATGAAAAATAAAAGAGATGAGATAGTCTTTTGTTGTTGTTTTCACCTTAAGGTGAGGGACACCAAGAAGGGAAGGCAGACTTGCTGGTTTGTGGAATGAATGGGAGATGAGGACCTGAAAAGTAGTCTAGAATATTCTTTCAATACATTGGGCTATGAAGCAAAAGAGAAAGAGTGTAATAGCTAGGAACGTTCTTGAGGTCTTAAGGACAAGCAGTGAATATATTTATCCTTACTGTCTTGTGACCATGGAAGTAATGCATGTACATTTAAAAGTTTAAAGATACAGAAATATATGATGAACAAGGTGATATTCCCCCACTTTTTAACACCAAGAAAACAATGAAGAGTTCATGTAAATTCATCCAGTTTTATTTTATGTATATAATAATTCATATAAGTATAACCATGATACTCCTTGGAAAAAAATTAAAGTGATAGGATGTGGATGAAACTGGATGTTTCTACAGCAAACTAGGTATCTGAAAAATTGTGTTGTAAATCAAATATAATGAAGCCTAGAAGCTTATTGTCAGTAGAATGTGGATTGACTTGATTTTCTAGGGGCATCTATGCCTATGTACAAAGCCATGTGTATTTTTTGTCTCTACCTGGCCAATGCTACCTACCTGGAAGTGGTCTGCTGGTTGGGATGAGAAGAGAAGTTGACTTTCCTATATAAGCCCATGATACCTTTTATTATTTGGAACACATGTGACAGGATATTTTGCTTGCCTGTTATATTCTCTGGATAACCTGTGAGCTTTTTGAGTGCAGTGACTGTATCTTGCTTTAATATTATATCTTCAGAACATGGATCAATCCTGATACCATGATGTAGACCTCAGTCTTGTTTGTTCATTGAATTAATGAATGAGTAGTATACAGTCACTAAACATGTATGTACCATAGTGAGGATATGTGTGTGTGTGTGTGTGATTTTGTGTTTGGTGTTGGCCTTGATAGTGCCATATTATATCTAGTGGTTCTAATCCATCCAAATAAATTATATTGTGAGAAATGAATGTTGGAAGCAAATGTTGCTTCCTAAGTGAGAAAGGTCAAGCCATCAAAAGTGATTGAACATTTTAACAATAATTACTCCAGTCTTTAATGTTTCAGCGATGGATTAATTTATTAAAAACTGCAGGTATTAAATTGAAATATGCTTTACTCCTTTTCAAATTCCAGTTTAATTGCATTGCAAATTTTAAGTTTTATGTAAACCAAAAAGGCCACTGGAAAGGACAATATAATTAAAATTCAATATTTTTTTCGAGTCTACAACAAATGATCCAGCCTATTTTGGCACCGAGTAAGTTCCCATTTGTCATGAAATTAAGTCATTTGCTTTCTTCTCCAATTTCAAAATCAAATAGATGTCTGATTATATTAATTTATTTCTTGGTTGAACTCATGTACATTTTTCATTCATAGGTTTTGTGAGATTCTCTAATACTTATTTACTAAGTCTTCTTAAGTATGAACATTTATAAGTCAATTCCATCAGAGAAATAATTGGGTTCTTTGCCAACATCACAACAGAGTAAGTGATTGAAAATCAGCCTTTTGAACAAGAAGAAAATTAAGATAAAGTGTCTATTACTAAAAAGAGGTTTACATTTGTTTTTAGACTCTTCTCCCAACAAGAGCTACAAAAAAAATGTAAGACTTTGCAAAAGCAAAGCCCCTTTGGAATCTTGGAATAGATCTTGGGCATTAATTTGGTTTTATAGTGATTTAGGTTAAATTGACAGCTTTTGGATTAATATTTTTTTTAGAGTACATTGAGCATAAAATGTATTTATAATAAATACATATATTTCTCACTCTGTACTAATTACATATGTTATCTCATTTAATACTTATAATTACTCTGTGAGAGAAACAGTATTTTCCAATTTTTCAGATAAAGAAACTAAGGCTCAGAGAGGTTAAGTAACTTGTCTAAGGTCAGAACAATATTCTGTTGCTCAGCAATATACAAAAGAATCATATGATTACATACATTTTGTCTGTGTATTAGATGATATTTTCATTCAGTAGCTTGGTTCTAAGCCTGGTTGTTCAAATGGTGTAAGGCTGGAGAATCCTAAGGAAAACTTCAAAATCAGATAACACAGTTGCCAACTCAGTGTTAGCTCAGTTGTTATAACACTAAACATTTACCCAATTATGTCTTGCATTTCTTAATTGTAATTTCACATTTTAATTATACTATTATGTTGACTAACTTTTTGGCTATTTTCCCCTAAAATAAACATGTGAGTATGAATCTGTGGATTTTGGGTAGAAAACCTCTTTGAGGTCATGGCTGCCCATCAGGTAGTCTTGCAACGAATGTCCTATTTGCTATGGTCAAATTAGTCAAAACTCCTCAGACCATTCATCAATCTAGAAATGCCATCTAGTATCTAGCCCACACAAATTAGACTGAGATTCTTGAAATCTGGAAGCATTTTGTGAATATTTTAATATGCTGAATTCCTAATCTCTGACCTCAAAGCATCACCTGGTGCTGCCCAGCAATCCTGTGTTTCCCTAGTCTGTGTGCTTCCTTATTCTCTGTTGTATGACTGAAAATTTTCCCTCTTCGAAAACTTTTGGCTGTAGGCCCCGATAATCACCACCTTCTGCTGTTCACACACCATTGTGACTTGCATCTTGCTGGCAAGCTGTACTGCTTTCTCTGCCACTATACTTTCATGAATCAAACTGCCTGTGGAAGGCAGAGTTTCTAAACTGGCGCCTTCAAAGATGCTATGTGCCCAGATACAATATCACTCTCATGATTATGTTACACTATATGGCCCACTTGAACCATGTGTAAGTCAATCTCACGTAGGGAGATTACCTGGGTGGGCCTAATCAAATTACTGAAATTCTTAAAAACAATGAGCTTTCTCTGGCTGGTGGCAGAAAAGGCAAGTAGGAGTAACTTGAAGATTGAGAAGGGTTCACCACATCATTGCTGGCTTTGTAGATGGGGAGGCCACCTGATGAGGAACACAGGCAGCCTCTAGGAGCAAAGATCAGCCTCCAAGTGAAGGCTGGCAATGCAACACAGACCTGAGTCCTACAGCCACAAGGAACTGGATTCTTCCAACAACATGAAAGAGCATGAAAGTGAATTTTTTTCCCCAGATCTTCCAGATAAGAGTCCAGCATAGCTGATATCTTGACTTTAGCCTTATAAGACCCTAAGCAAAGAATCCAATTAAGCTTTTCTGGATTCTGACCTACAGAACTGGGAAAGAATAAATGGGCAATGTGTTAAGTTTCTACATTTGTAGTAATTTGGTATGCAGCAATATGAAACAAGTGTGTTGCCATATATAAGAAACTCATGTAGCAGGGAATTGATGGCAGTCTCTGGCCAATAGCCAGCCAGGGCCTGAGGCCTTTGGTCAACATGTGTCTGGAAGCAGTTCCTTCCTGGTCAAACTTTCAGATGAGATTCCACACTGGGCTGACACTTTGATGGTTGCCTTCTGAGAAGCCCTATGGCGGAGGATCCAGCTAAGCTGTGCCTAAGTCCCTGACCATGGATACTGTCAAATACTTAATGTGCACTGTTTTAAACTGCTAAGGTTTGGGGTGATTTGTTATGCAGCAATAAAGAATGAATACAGATGGAGATTCCCTCAATTCCTCCCCACCAAACTTTTAACTTACCACCATGAACATGCAGCCTGCCAGAGCCGGGCTTGTTCCCTCACCCTGAAAGGTGCCTGTGCACTTTATGCTGAAACTAGTGGTTACTCGCTATCTTAGAATTTTTGCTGTGGCTTCCTTTGGCTTCCACCACATCCTATTTGCTTGTTTTTCTGCACAATGCTATAGTTTAAGACTCCTACAACTTAAGAGATCACTTAAAGATGGCTCCAGATCACCTTCGTCCTGTGGGTTTTGGTCATCGTGGAAACACATACCTCATTCTTGTTCTTGGTGGGGAAGTCACACCCTCTTGGTGTTTTGATCTCCCCTTGAACCGTCTTCAGAGCAGTTGGCCAGCCCCAGTCTCCATCTCCTCCAAACACTAATGGGCATATGTCAGCTCCTCTCACTTGGAGTAAGCACACCTCTCCACCCACCCATGGCAGGGGATGGGGACACAGTGAGCATACTAATCAGAGAAACCTACTGGTGCTTTCAATTTCCTTCTTTTAGGTATTACAGAGTTAGATGACCTACCAATGGCAAAGTCAGTATTACAGCCTCTTAGCATATGTGCAGAGCCAGCCTGATCCCTGTGATTTTTTTTTAACCCCTGGGACCACTGATAAAATTAGGCAACAGTAAAAAAGCATCATTTAAAATCTTGCACTTTTAAGGATATAGGATGAAGTAGATAATATAATTCATTCAGATTTTTGCTTTGGATACATTTCTTGGCATTATATTAGAGAGCTCCAGCATGTAATAGGACCTGTAAATATAATGAGAACATTTCATAGTTTTGCAACAAATAATACTAGACTATTTCTCTGTTTTCAATACACTCCAATGATGAGACACTATACACACAACCAAATAGTACACTGACACCGTCATTATCTGTAACATGTTTGGAAGAAATTCACTACATGTGAATACTGTAGTTGATTCCCCAACATTCACTCCATCTGGATGAGTAGCCTAAGCCAATCATTGCAGGCCTATTCCTCTTGCAAGTGAGTGGTTCAGGAATGTGCATATCACCAGTCAGAATGGCCACTATCCAAAAGAAAGGAAATAAATATGTGTTGGTGAGATGTGGAGAAAAGGAAACCCTCCTACGTTGTTGGTGGAAATGTAAATTGGTGCAGCCACTATGGAAAGCAGTATGGAGGTTCCTCAAAAAACTAGAATAGAAATACTATGTGACCCAGTAATTCTCCTTCTGGAAATTTACTTGAAGCAAACAAAATCTCTTCTTTGAAAAATACATACACACCCCTATGTTTATTACTCTCTTATTTACAATAGCCAAGGTATGGAAGCAACCAAAGTGTCTATCAATGGATGAATGGATAAAGAAGAGATGGTACATGTATACAATGGAATATTATTCAGTCACAAAAAGAAAGAAATCCTGCCATTTGTGACAACATGGATGGGCCTACGGGGTATTTGCGAATTGAAATAAGCCAGGTGGAGAAAGACAAATACCATATGATTTCACTTATTTGTTGAGCCTAAAAACAAAACAAAACAAAATTAATGAAACTGTAATAGACTCATAGATACTAAGCAGTGACTGGTGGTTACCATGGGAAAGTTTGGGGTTGGTGGGTAAAATAGGTGAAGGGGATAAAGAGGCACAAAATCCCAATCATAATATAAATTAGTCATGGGGATGAAAGTGTAACACAGAGAAGATAGTCACTGGTTCTGTAACATCTTTCTATGGTGACAGATAGTAACTAAACTAGTTGGGGTGAGTATTTAATAATGTATATAACTGCCAAATCCCTATCTTGTATACTTGAGACCAATGTAATATTATATATCAACTATACTTCAACTAAAAAAAGAATGTGAATATGATCCTTGAGACACAAGGGGAGGTCTGCAGGGGCTTCTGGGAAACATTTTCCTGGTTCCAAAGAGAAACCTCAAGGAAAGGATGGTCTCCTTTTTTCCAGATAGTGTCAGAATGAGAAAACTAGAATATCTGCAGCTATACTGCTATCAGCCTAAAGCTGGAGCTAAATCTGAGAATGTTGAGAAAAGATAGAAAGAGCCAGGGTACTGGAATGACATCTCTATTGAAATCGTGGTTTTTATTCCTTGCAGCAAAAATTATTCTACTGATCATATGCTTTAAGCACCAGTGACTTCTGAGGTCAAAAAGGACTGTTTATAATTAAATTTTTGAAGGCATACCTAGGAAGAAAATCAGAGGCGGTTTAAGACAAACACAAAAAATTTAGAATGAAGAACAGGGCCTACTTTTAGATGGAGTCTTATAAAAGGACTAATCTGGGACCAAAATCAAGATCTCAGAGAGTCAAGAATTATAAATGGGGTCAGAACTTGGAGGTGGAAGTTACTTTTTTACATCTCAAAAGATGACCTCAAGCCACAGCTAAACCTTACCACATGGGACAGAGATGTTAAAGCCTCAAGGCCAACTCAGAGAAGTTGTTGAACCAAAAAAGGCCTGGAGTGCTCAGCACTTTTATATGAATAAAAAGGCCATTATCCATGTTCTTGATTGCAAGTCACTTAAAAGAGAAGGTAATAATCAACATCTGCCTGCAGGGGTTTGCTGGGGCAAGCGGTGGGGAGGGGCACTGTAATCCCCTGGCCTAGAATACCTTTGAAACACCAGGAAGACCTAAAACACCCAGTGAGGTCTACAGACATTTCATTATGTCACCGTTAACACATTTTACACGGTACTGGTTTTATTTCAATACACTCAACAAGAGTAAAGAAGATATGGTTTACAAGCCAAATGTTATAATCTGAATACTAATTCATTCTCATTGTTGCTATTGAATTGTCTAACCTGCACCAAGCATAACTACATATACAATCAAACCACATTTAATTATTGAAGTGATGTTGGGCATACATGATCTTCTGTACATTGTAGAAAATTATGTCATTACTCCAGTCCTTTCCTCCAAAACCAGGGTTGGAGGAAGAGAGTATACTCGTCCATACAGATGTCAAGAATAGATTAAATTTCACAAATATAGAAGTAGCAGTTGAAAATCAGCTCAACCCTGGTGCAAAAATCTGCACTGACACTTTTCTACCTATGGGATGTTTGAATGTTACTTAATCCCACAAATCTGTTTTCTCCTGAAGGAAATGGAGAAAGTAATGTCTCCCTAAGAAGTTTGTTACAAAGCCTACTGAAATGAATGGAATGTGTGGAAATTTCTTATGAGACAGCTATAACAGAGACCAAACAATGTCAGTTTCCTTCCCACTTTTCCTAATAAAGACTTAAATTAGAGAGGGGAAAATCATTGAGGGGGTGAGAGGATTTTATTGGCCAATTTGCCACATTTAAAATAAAGTACTGCTGTATCTTTGGATCAATCTTCCTAAGGGATCTTTGTCACAAGGGGGCCACAAGAAGGAAGAACATTTTGCTTGGATGAGAATTCTAAGTTACAGATATTAAAACATAACACTATTTTTTAGCTGGAGTACAGTTAAGTATGTAAAAAATAATTGACTGGACCTTATTTTTGAATTCTTAGAATGAAGGAGGAGAGATTTTGTTTAAACATCAATATTTGTTTAAATGCCTGAGTCCCTCTTATTTTTAGCTCCTAGTGTCGACATTTAAAGCTCTGGGGGATGACTAGGAGAGTGTGTTCCAGTATTTACCAGCAGAATTAAATAAACAAAATAAGTGTCTGACAGAAGATTGTATTCACAGAAGTCAAGCCACTGAAATCTGGTGTGTGAGAGAACTGAAATGGCTTAGAGAAAATGTGAGGACCATGTAAATCTCTCCCATTCAGTTTTAGGTAAAACTGCCAAAGAGACTAGAGAGGCTGTGTCTCCTGTACATGTAAAGACAGGATAGAGGACGCCCATCTCCTGTAAGGGTTCTTAAGCAGAAGCCTGATGCAGGAGGGGCAGGGAGGAGGAATAAGAAGCAGAGGGACCTCTGAGGAGGGGCAGCTTCCACTGGGGCTCTGTCGGGGCTCTTCTTAATGACCCTTTGGGATGAGAGGCACCCTGGTCATGCAGCTCTTGACCATGAATTAGAAGGGAGTGGGGAGGCAGAAACACATTCTGCATCTGGCCCAAATCTGTTGGGTTTCTAAATGAGAAAATAATGTCTTTCACACACTTAGACTCTCTTTTTTGAATCTTTTATTATCCTGAATCTTAACAAGAGCTAGATGACGCCAATTCAACATTTTCTCTGTGATATTTTATGTTGCTGACCAATGAGAGATTCATGTATTTTGATGGTTAGGTGAACAGGTTGCAAAACACTTCACAGGAACTTCTTTTTTTGAAGATATTTAAGACCTGCCCATTATTAGAATTCATTGCCTTTTTTTCTCTTCTCCCACAGCAGTTTGTATATGTGTATATCTATAAATATTTCCAGAGACTTCTAAAAATTATTTGTTTACAAGCCTCTATTCCTTTGAGTGTTAGTTCTTTGAAGGCAGGAACCTGATATTACTCATATTTAAACTCTCAGCACCAAACAAACGTCTGATATATGGTAAACCCTCAATACTTTTGCTGAGTGAGTAATTAAGTGCTGACATTTCTTTACAACAGTTTCAAAGATGGAAAGCCAGGGATGACTGGGAGGGACTATTACCTAATTTGCACATCCACATAAAATTAAATATAGCTTTAGTTTGTTTCTGTTCAATAAATATTTGTTGAATATCTAGATACCAGGCCAATACTTTGATATAGGGGATACTAAGATGACTATTACCTTATTCCTACTTGAAAGTAATTCAAAGCAAATTATTAATTTTAAGTTTATTTTACAGAAAAGAAGTGCCTTGATATATCTTTGTAGCTTATTTGTATGTCTAATGGCAGTTAATCCATTTGTGAGTATGGTACCATTTAAGGCAGTTTTCTTATTTAAACTAAAGAAACCATAATCCATATTGTCACTAAAACATAAGACAAAAATTTTGTTTTAATTGCTCATTTCTACATACCATATATTACATGAAATTACACATTTCATGCCATGGGTTACATACTAGATTATTATGGTTTGGTAGTTATCTGTTCTTATGTTTTGGTTTGCACTTGTCCATTGAGACTTCAACACTGAAGCACTGGTCTCAAAACTCCTTTGGTTTTTGAACCCTTGTTGCCATCCAGTGGCGGAATTTAGTATTTCATTAAATAAAAGGAAGGCTCTTTCTCCAAATCACTAGTATTATAATCATAATCAAATTTTTATAATCACAAACTGTTCAAATTAAATCCTTTCATACTGAATTACAATAAAAACTAATAAAAAACGAATTCCTTTAAAATGCTAACCGTTCCAACAAACCTTCATATATACAGATGTTATAATTATTTGACACGGTTCATGCTTGAATTGCTGTATAATATATTGCTTTTATAGTCTTCCACATTTATTACAGTTTGATGATTAATCTTAGCTGGTAATTCTACATGATTGGATTTACTCTTCCTAGTTCCAATTTTTCTTCTGTTCTACAGGGTTCTGTCTGGGGGATCCATAGACGTTCATGCAGGTTCATTTCGGTCCTATTACTCACTGGACATTTCCTTTAATAGCTCACTGCTCTTCTGTGTTCTCCCAGAATTCAGCTCCAAGGTCCAACCATTTTTATAGTTATTAAAACTCTGTTTAGATAAATAAATGTTTGGGTACATATGCAATTTCTGTAAATCTTTTCTTTTTTTTTTGCACTGCTTAAGTTTGAACTAGCTGACATGCTGTATCAGAAATTTGAGCTTGAGTTTTAAAAGATTAGATGGATAAATGCTCATAAATGCCTGTGATTTCTACACACAATCACTAGCTACCTGGCACCTGATAGGGTCAAGATTTGTAAATGGTCCAAACTAGTGTTCATCTAATCATTGCATGCTTGAGTGTGTGTTGACCAGCGTGATCAGAAACATACCTTGGAGCGTTGCTGAGAGTCTTTGTCCTACTTAGTTCTCAGGGGGAGAGCCTCAATACTCCTTCCATGAATTCTTCAAGTGCTTCTCAGCTTAGACAGTTCTTTCCAGCAGATCACACATGAAGCTCTACTTCCAAATCACTGCCTACTTTGTGGATGAGACACGAGAGAAGCTCCCCCGGGACTGGACCACAGGCAGGAAAGTTTACATAATGGTCTGTGTTGTCGTTCCTTTCACGGTGAGTTGATTTTTCCTGTGATATACTTGACTAGTTTTGAAAGAACAGCTTCTAAAAAACCACTGCTTGGGGGGACTTTTGAAATTCCACTAAAATCTGTCTCTTATAACCTGGTTTTCGTGTAGTTTTAGAATTGTTTTGTATAAGGTAACATCTGATCATTTTCCCATAGACATTAAAATTGTTAGTGATGAAACTTCTTGTGCTGTTCTTGGGAGACTATAGCCTGAAATTTAAAATGCTGAAGTGGACATTATATGTGGATTATTTAACACCTGATTCATCTACGTTAACCAGGTAACTTTTAAATATTCTGGCCATGTTCTCAGCATGACTTCACTATGACTGTTAATAATTGTGTTAGTAACTTTTACTGGCTCTATGTGATTTTTTTTCTGTGATTTCCATAATTTCCTTTAATCCAGGGTCCTGCTCACAAATGTTTCTGTTCCTTGGTCTTTGATTTGTTACAGAACCTAGTAAAAGACTTGACATTAATCAGAAATTTCATAATGATAAAAGTTCTCTTTCACTTTCAATTTTTCAGCCTAATAAATCTCTCAAATTTCTTTATAATGTGTTTTCTGTCTAACCTATAAAAACAGACAACATTCCACCCCCCCAACCCCCACCTCCACTCAAGCTGATGGTCCAGAGTCACTGTTAAGGAGGAGCACTGGCCACCACTGGTCCCCACTCACATTATGAAGCTTAGGTGGAGGCCATAATATGTGACAGGTCCTCCCTTGACATCTTGGAAACTGTATATTATGCAGGATGCTAATTCAAGATTAATGGAAGTAATCAAGAAAACTAAAATATAGGAGAGAAAGATAAGTTTGTCTCAGAAACTTAGAAAACAGAATGATCTGCTTTATGTTTTTCTATAGGGGAGTCACGTGGATAGGTGCACACACTGGCAAGCCAACTCAAGTCCTCCAGACGAGGTGGGAACATCAGTGTGAGAACACAAGTGTCCAGGTAGCTGGGGCCAACCAGAAGGGAGGTGTGGGCCTTCTCAGCAAACACACAAACAAAACCACCCAAACCTACTGGCACCGAATGGAGAACTACTCAACACAGTATAAATATGGGCAGGCAAGTCAAATCCATACCAATGTCTGATTGTTACAGGATTAGAGGGCATTGAAAAGTGTAATTCTTATTATTACTTAGATACCAAGTAATTATTGCCAACAAAAATCATTATTGAGAATTTACTATGAGCCAGCAGACACTGAAGATGTAAGGAGGGCTGAAACTTGTCTTTATTACCTCAAGAAAATAGATCTAAAGATACTGATGCCAAAGGAGAGGCAAAGGCAGAACAAAAAACAACTTTTCACTGACATAACTTTGTTGGGCTTCTCTCTCCCTCCTTTAAATTCTGACCTAAAATCAGCAAAACCATATAAGAAAAATATAAGGCAATTGAAGGACACTGAGTTATAATTTATTCTCTTCGATTCCAATAAACATCTAATTAGCATAGAGAAAATATATTTTAGATTCATTTTGGGTATAGGAAAACAGGAAAAATCACAAAGTTGGTTCTTATATTTCAAGTGTCAATTTCTCAAAATTCTACAGTGGGAACTCATTTTGTTTTGAAATTTACAATATATATGATGTTTGGAAATCTTTCAGTAGGGGGAAAAGCTTGATTTAATTAATTCAAATGTGGGGAATAAATATGTTCTTTATTAAAACCAGCTCATCAAAGCAAAATTAACTCATCTTTAGAAAATAAAATTCATAGATGGGCTGAAATACACTGTAATTGCAATGGGAAGGTGTGTAACTAAGGGCACCTTTGCGATAGGCTTTGCAGTGAGCAACAGATTCTATCAAATGTGAATGCATGACAGAAGTCACTTATTGTAAAAGTACTAGTGAAATGCTTCTCAGTTTAACATGAGTCTGGACCTTTGTTTACGCATTTGAGTGAGAGTAATGAATCGAGACTCATAGGATCCTTGAGGTATGCATCTAATAGTAGGGGTAACTGAGATCAAACCATCCATAATTATTCTTCTGGGGAAAGTTTAACCATTGGTGCTCACCTGTGAGATAATTGTTCGACAAGGATAGTGTTTATCTATGTGTCATTTATAGAAAAAATGGATAGCCTCTGTGAATTCATCAGGGTTTGTCAGAGAAACAGAGTCAATAGGATGTGTTTGTTTATGTATGCATGTATGATCATGCTTGACCCCGGACTCATACATTCTGACTGTTGGAGAAATGGAATTAAATAGTGATTGCTGATTTTACACATGTAACATATCCTGTTGGATGCTGCAGAGAACTTTATCGAGAATTAGCTCCATGGCTGAGTTTTCAATAAGCCAGTTCTTTCAGGTAAATCATAAGAGCAATGAATTGTTTGGCTGTGGTATCATTGCCTCTTTTCTCTTTGTTAGAAATATGGGACAAGGGGAAGATAAATATGATATCACATATGAAGGTGCAAGGAGAAGTATATCGGGCAAAAAAGGCAAACCTACAACCAGAATAAGCATCTGTCCAGTAAGGATGTGTAATTGGTAGAATAGGTCCACTGCAGTCAGCCTCCAGGTGGCAGATGCCATAGCAGAGTCTTGGTTGTTAGTCTACGCTACTAGCAAGTTAGGCAGAAAAGTAGCAGCCAGATCAGCTTTAGTGAGAGGTTGTTGAACCTCTGCATATTTTCCATCTCTGCTTCCAAGTTCTTGCAGATGGGGCCATGTCAAATACTGGGGTGGCTGGGGGAAGAGTTTAGCTGATATCCAAGGAATGAATATGTTTGCCCACCTGCTCATTGATAGACCTCTCTGACATCTAGTGGCTTTGGTGAACATTCAGATGAGGCCCAAATATCCTCATACACTGGCTCAGTTCAAGAGATTCTTCCATATTGGTCTTCCCAAACATCCTTCTCATCAATTCTCCAACCCTATTCTTTCTTAAGTCTGACCCTATGGACTGTCTAGTTAGTTCAGGTTGTCTATAACAAAATATCACAGACCAAGTAGCTTAAATAACACAAATTTCTTTCTCACAGTTCTGGCCACTGGGAAGTCCAAATCATAGTGCTGGGAAATTCAAGGTCTGGTAAGGTCCCACTTTCTGATTTGCAGATAACTGCCTTTTTTTGCTGTATCCTCATAAGGCAGAGAGAGAAAATGCACTAGTCTCTCCATTTTCTTAGAAGGGCACTAATCCCATCATGGGGGCTCCACCCTGATGACCTCATCTAAACCTAATTAATTTCTGGCCAAAGGCCCCATCTCCAAATACCATCACACTGAGAGTTAGGACTTCAACAAGAGTTCTGGGGGGCACACAAATATCAGTCTATAGCATGGGCAAACCATGAGTCCCTGTATATGAATCAGTATATACCTTCTCTTCTGACCATCTCTTCATCCAGGCAAAGTGGACATTAGATGAACTGATAGACGTCTTAATGCTTGGTGGGAGGATTTCCCTTCCCCCCATCTTCCATGTCCTCCTCTGAGTGGCATTACAGTGCTGTAGCATATACTCCCAGCTGATACTGGATGCCTTGAATATCCATCTATAACCCAGGCACAAGTTGCTTTTTCTTCCTTAATCAAGTGTTAGTAGGCAGGATGGAGACTATGATAAGGCTAGTGTGGCATGTAGACACAAACTTTCAAGAGGCATTAATTTCCAGCATCATGTGAGTACTAACTTTTGTGAAAGAAAAGGAGAAATAATAATGTTTGCATGTATCTACTCATTTTAGCAAAAAGAAACAGAGGAAGAATCAAAGAACAAAGTGAAGAGCTTGTTTCCCTCCAGGGGAGGTAGAAGCAGGGTAGAAGTGATGTGGGGTCTCTTTTTACAGATAAAGAAACTAAACTTTAGTTTATTGTGTAGTTTTGACTTTTGGAACCACGATAATGTTTTCATACTAAAAAAATAACAAAGTAAAAGTGTGGAAGATAAAGGAGGGTACTAACTTGGAATATAAACGGCAACAAATATATCTAAGAGGAAAGGAGTTATTAACAATGACTATCTAAACACATTAATCTGGCAGGTTTGTTTTCCCTGTGGTGTGAATTAGCAATTTTGAAACTGCTTTTACTATTTCCTCCCATGGAGCAGATAAGCAAATACATTGATGAAAATGGAACCCAGATTTTTCACTGTTGGAGAAGGTTGTTAAAAATATAGAAAGTGAACAAGCCTTGGGGTATAGGATTGGAATTGGAGGTATCAGTATAAATGTATGGATTTCTATGGATATAGACATAGAAGTGCATGTTTATATGCATACATTTATTTACTAGATCTTTCTGCTGAGAGGGTCTAGAAGCAGTGATATTCCAGTAGCAATGCACACACATAAAGTCCAGATGTTGGCTTCTTAAAACCATTCTTCACTAAAAGGAATCCTTAGAGAAATGGTTGGTTCTAGAACTAGAGCAAGAAAGGGATGAGATGAGCCCGGAATTTCTCATTGGACCTGAAATTAAGAATGAGGGGGACACTTCGAAAGGTTACAGAGCTTTTTGAAGTATTTTTTGAAGTCTTTTTCTTCAGGCTTGTTTCAGTAATTAAGATTTAAGTGAGCTACCTTTTAGAATGCTACAAATGCACAAATCATTTGTCCCAGCAATTCCACCCCTAAAAATTTTTCCTGTTGATGAACCAGACTTATCATGAGGTTATCTGCTATAAGTGTTTATAATAAAAAAAATTAAAAGCAATCCCAAGGACCATCAGTGAGGAAGTAAATAAACAGATACATCTGTACAATGAAATAGTGTGATGCTATAAAAGAAAAAGAATAATCAAGTTTACTATGTACCATCATTGAAAAATCTCAAGATATGCCAGTGAGTTGAGAAACTAAAGTGTAGAACAATGGTAAAGGGTGGTCCTTAAGTAACAAAAGGTGTGGGAATAGTACTCTGTGTTTGTGTACTCTATGCTTGTATGCACATAAAACATCTCTAGGCAGTAAAACAAGAAATGAGCAATAGCGGTTGCTTGCTGGGAATGCTGGTGGACAGATGGGAGAAAGGAATCGATGGGAAATTTTTACCTTGTCATTCTATACTTTTTTTCATTCCTTTAAAAGTTTATTCTGGTGAAAAAAATTAATTCATGTGACCTGATCAATATAGTACAGGCATTTATGACTTGGGGCAAAGGTTAACTTTCATGCTTACTTTTGGGTTCTACATGTTGGTGAAAGGCAGCTGAGTGAAATCCACCTTCCTGCTTTGTGGAATTTGAGTGTGTACTTTTTGATGCTTAAACCTATTACCTGGTCAAGAAATGAAGGAAGAAGAAGGGAGAGAGAACAAGTCATCTCCGGTATTTTTCTTCCATCCTAATGGGGGCCAATGCTGATTTAGAGATGTCAGAAAGACTGGCATCTCTTTTTAGAGATAAAGAAACTAAACTTAGCAGGAAAAAGTGACTTACCTAAGAACATATGGGCAATAAATCAGCTAAAATGTTTCCAGCAAAAAGTCACAGAAGGCTAGATTTAAATAGCTTTAAAAAAAAAAGGACAGAAGTCAATTTGAAAGGGATTGCAGTGGCCAAATCTGGGGAAAAATAAGTAATGATAGTAAAGGGTAATAATCCACTTGTCAGCCTCCAAGAAGGCCCGCAATGAGCCTGACCTGATTTTCATGCCCTTGTGTAGTTCTTCCCATATGGAATCAGAGCTGGTCTGGGTAAGCCGCAGAATGCGGTGGGAGCAGTGGCGTGCAGCTCCCAAGGTCAGGCCGTGGAGGCCTTGCAGCTTGTCCCTTGGACTCTTGGATCACTCACTGGGGGTTGGGGGGCAGGCGCCGTACTGGGAAGGCTCTCAAACAGTTCTGTGGAAAGGCCACCCACTGCCAGCACCTCCTCGCTAGAGCCAGCTAGCTGAGTAACACCTGGAAGTGAACTCTCTAGTCCCTGTCCAACTTCTGAGGTCTCCAGACTAGCTGAGACCTGCCACAGTCCCATCAGAGACAGGAGCCAGAACCGTGCAGCCAAGCACCCTGTAATCATGACCCACAAAATGCATGAGAGACAGTAAATGATTATTGCTGTTTTAAATCACTAAGTTTTGGCATGATTTGTTATGCAATATTGGAGAACAAATCGACCATGAAATAAATAAGAATCCTTGAGTTGCCCCCATGTGATATAAATAAATAAATGAATGGGGAAAAGGAAAGGTCTTTTATTTATAATAGGTTCTCACATAATAAATGTAAAGAGATGATTGAGTTAGAAAATCACTATTTTGCAACCATTGTAATTATACTTGATTTGGTATAAATAATTGTCAATAATTGATAAAATTAGTGGGTGGAAGTTTAATGAGGAACAGGATATTACATAGTCTCAAACTTATCTCCCCACAAAATCGATGTTCACTAATTTGGAAGAAAAAGCAGTAACTTTATAGTAGGAAACCATGGCAGGCACCACCCTGAGAAATCAGTTAGCCTCCCTCACAATGGGACAGTCACGCATCATTGCCTCTTGTTATGATGCCCTGAAAACATCGTAACTCTCTTCTTGGCATTCCTGCCAAAAATGGGTAGTCTGAATCAAATGATGAGGAAACATCAGACAAGCTCAGATTAAGGGATTTTCTACAGAATTGTCCAGTCTTTCTTTGACTGGAGCCGTTACAAATTAAAGTAGACTAAAGAGGCGTGACGACTGCTTGCAACACATGTGCTTTTGCATGTATGTGACGTATGTGATGCTCCATTTGCAGGTCTAACACTTCTAAAGAATTTAGCAATTTCTGTATTGTTTTCAAATGAGCAGAAAATGTAATATGGGGTTGGTAACTCAGAGCTTGTTATATTCTGTGTGTACAAAGTAGATCTGCCCTATGCACAAAGCTTTATGAAAACCAAATTATATTTGTTTGAATCAGATTAATCTGAGACTATTTGCTTGTCTTTTTTATTCATCTCTAGGATCTGAAACCTGAAAGGGTATGTTTGTTCTAATCTTATCTTCTTACCTTCCTCTACCCATACATATCCTTTTTACCATGGAACTCAATTTAGGTGTTGATGATTTTATTATCGAAAGCATGTATGTGAAATCTTAGCTTCTACCCAAGTAGGGTTAAAAATGTAAACTGACCTTTTTGAAACAGATTTTAACAGTGTGGCTAAGATTCTTGCTACACATTAAGAAGAAACCCATTGTATCTGTCAACATATTTCAGTAGAGCCTAAAAACAAACAAAACACATTGGTATACATGAAAGATTCCCCAAAAGGGTGGATATTCTAACGAGAATTCTAAATGCCTTGGCAGGTGATGGCACAAAGGTTTGAAGTACAACTTAGGACAGAGGAATTGTGCAACGTTATAATTGCATAAAAATTGTGGAGAGGGAAACCAGGCATGCAAGGTAGGCTGGCATCCACCAGAGGGAGGCTGGCCAAAGTGTAGAATGCTTTCATTGGCATAAGAAGTGGAGAGTTGGGAAGGTAGAGGTCTAAAAGGAATTTTAGAGCAACACCCTCTACAGTGTAATTCACGAATCTTGTAAAATGCTTAGTGTGCTTGGAATCCTAGAAACTGATAAAGAGGTGGAGCTTTGTGTATTGATTGACATGGGGCTGAAATCATCAGCCTTTGTGGATGAGGGCACTGCAGGCAACCGAATTACACAAGCAAACCTGGGCAACTGGCACATGAAAAAGGATCCACCTGGGAATATATTCTTTCGTGGGCCTAGTTTGGTGAGTACATGTTTCTCTCTACTCTAAAAACTGGTCAACAGTGATTTCCTGAACGTTTCTTCACTAAGCCAATTTTACAATGGGGCAATTCAATAAATTTATTAAATTTCTTAGGCTAGTGCACAAGCAAACTCATAAGAGGATGGATAGCAGTCTGTGCACTGGTTTTCTCTAAATAGATACAGTGAGTCATCTCTTCCCCTTAGGTTACCATCTGCCAGGATTTAGAAATCAGTCCTAATTTAATCAAGAATTTACTTTATTCCATTTTCCCCTTCCTTTGATATTCTTGTATGTGAGAAGGAATAGCCTAGAATTCACACATTTATTTCTCATTGTATATGATAAACCTTTTCTGAAAGCCTCGTCTCTAGTTGTAAACCAGGCAACCAAGTGAGACATTAACACCTCTTTCAGATGGCAAGGGTGAAGCGAGAATGCTAAATTTTTCTATGAGACTGAAGATTTTGTTTGTGTCAGGTAAAAATGCGTTAACAGCGTTAGACTTTTAACAACCCATGTTATAACATGTATATGTTATCAGATCACAATAGGCAGCAATTTTAGGCTGAGGAACCCACAGGCGTCTCCCTCATAGAGACCTACGAGGTTCATAGCTAAGCTTGTAGGCAACACTAAACATCAGTTCCACCTTGCTAGTATTCTGTTCTGTTCACTGTGAACATTAAAACTATGTATGGTCATAGTGAGAAGATGAACTTGTTGATCACCAAAGTTCCTTCTGATGAAAAATGCGTCAGGTCTCCACTTGTCAAAAATTTTGCTGATGGTGACCAACAAAATGCATTACATCCTTTAATTGTAATCTCTGTGCTTTTTTCTAAAAAAAGCCAGTATCTCTGTAACTTGGACCTAGTTTAATTATTTGAATAGAGTCCAATGATGGTACATACATTTAAAAAGCATTGTTCAATGGTTCAAAAGTAATTCCGTGAAGACTTTCTGCTGATTTTATTGTTAAATTATAAGCTGCTCACTCAAAGAGAGGTGGAGAGGTATTAATCTTGGCTCTTATGTGCATGGTTTGGAAAAGTGTATCACCTGGTAATCCTGAACATGGGATATGTATGGTAGGACATCACAATAATGAAGTTACAGAATTTGAAATGACATGGTCTTTCTTTTGAGAATTATATCAGGAGTTTTATTTACCTTGTGTTCTGGTGTGCTTTTGCACAAAATTCGGTTCTTCTGATATTTCAAGGGAAGGAATTTCAGCAATTCTGACAGGACAGAGGAACTGGGATGAAAGGGCCAGAGCAGAAACTGAATGAAATACTTAACTTTTTATTTTCGTATAATTAATCTTCAATTACATGAAGAACATTATGTTTACTAGACTCCCCCAAGGACCAAGTACCCCCCACAAACCCCATTACAGTCACTGTCCATCAGCATAGTAAGATGCTGTAAAATCACTACTTGTCTTCTCTGTGTTACACATCCCTCCCCGTGCCCCCCACCACATTATACATGCTAATCATAGTGCCCCCCTTTCTCCCCCTCCCCTTATCCCTCCCTTCCCACCCATCCTCCCCAGTACCTTTCCCTTTGGTAACTGTTAGTCCATTCTTGGGTTCTGTGTTTCTGCTGTTGTTTTGTTCCTTCAGTTTTTTCTTTGTTCTTATACTCCACATATGAGTGAAATCATATGGTATTTGTCTTTATCTGCCTGGCTTATTTCACTGAGCATAATACCCTCTAGCTCCTTCCATGTTGTTGCAAATGGTAGGATTTGTTTTCTTCTTATGACTGAATAATATTACATTGTGTATATGTACCACATCTTCTTTATCCATTCATCTACTGATGGACACTTAGGTTGCTTCCATTTCTTGGCTATTGTAAATAGTGCTGCGATAAACATAGGGGTGCATATGTCTTTTTCAAACTGGGATGCTGCATTCTTAGGGTAAATTCCTAAAAGTGGAATTCCTGGGTCAAATGGTATTTCTATTTTGAGCTTTTTGAGGAACCTCCATACTGCTTTCCACAATGGTTGAACTAATTTACATTCCACCAGCAGGGTAGGAGGGTTCCGCTTTCCCCACAACCTCGCCAACATTTGTTGTTGTTTGTCTTTTGGATGGTGGTGATCCTTACAGGTGTGAGGTGATATCTCATTGTGGTTTTAATTTGCATTTCTCTGATGACTAGTGATGTGGAGCGTCTTTTCATGTGTCTGTTGGCCATCTGAATTTCTTCTTTGGAGAACTGTCTGTTCAGCTCCTCTGCCCATTTTTTAATTGGGTTTTTTGCTTTTTGTTTGTTGAGGTGCATGAGCTCTTTATACATTTTGGATGTCAACCCTTTATCAGATCTGTCATTTATGAATATATTCTCCCATACTGTAGGATGCCTTTTTGTTCTCTTGGTGGTGTCCTTTGCTGTACAGAAGCTTTTCAGCTTGATATATTCCCACTTGTTCATTTTTGCTTTTGTTTCCCTTGCCCGGGGAGGTATGTTCATGAAGAAGTCACTCATGTTTATGTCCAAGAGATTTTTGCTCATGTTTTTTTCTAAGAGTTTTATGGTTTCATGACTTATATTCAGGTCTTTGATCCATTTCGAATTTACTTTTGTGTATGGGGTTAGACAATGATCCAGTTTCATTCTCTTACATGTAGCTGTCCAGTTTTGCCAATACCAGCTGTTGAAGAGACTGTCATTTCCCCACTGTATATCCATGGCTCCTTTATCATATCTTAATTGACTGTATATGTTTGGGTTAATATCCGGACTCTCTATTCTGTTCCACTGGTCTGTGGCTCTGTTTTTGTGCCAGTACGGAATTGTCTTGATTACTGTGGCTTTGTAGTACAGCTTGAAGTTGGGAAGTGAGATGCCCCCTGCTTTATTCTTCCTTCTCAGGATTGCTTTGGCTATTCGGGGTCTTTTGTGGTTCCATATGAATTTTAAAACTATTTGTTCCAGTTTGTTGAAGAATGTTGTTGGTATTTTGATAGGCATTGCATTGAATCTATAGATTGCTTTAGGCAGGATGGCCATTTTTACAATATTAATTCTTCCTAGCCAAGAGCATGGAATGAGTTTCCATTTGTTAGTGTCCTCTTTAATTTCTCTTAAGAGTGTCTTGTAGTTTTCAGGGTATAGGTCTTTCACTTCCTTGGCTAGGTTTATTCCTGGGTATTTTATTCTTTTTGATGCAATTGTGAATGGAATTGTTTTCCTGATTTCTCTTTCTATTAATTCATCATTAGTGTATAGGAAAGCAACAGATCTCTGTGTATTAATTTTGTATCCTGCAACTTTGCTGAATTCCAATATTAGTTCTAGTAGTTTTGGAATGGAGTCTTCAGGGTTTTTTATGTACAATATCATGTTATCTGCAAATAGTGATGGTTTGACTTCCTCTTTACCAACCTGGATACCTTGTATTTCTTTGTTTTGTCTAATTGCCATGTCTAGGACCTCCAGTACTATATTGAATAACAGTGGGGAGAGTGGGCATCCTTGTCTTGTTTCTGATCTTAGAGGAAAAGCTTTAAGCTTCTCACTGTTAAGTATGATGTTGGCTGTGGGTTTGTCATATATGGCTTTTATTATGTTGAAATACTTGCCCTGTATACCCATTTTGTTGAGAGTTTTTATCATGAATGGATGTTGAGTTTTGTCGAATGCTTTTTCAGCATCTATGGAAATGATCATGTGGTTTCTGACCTTCTTTTTGTTTATGTGGTGGATGATGTTGATGGATTTTCTAGTGTTGTACCATCCTTGCATCCCTGAGATGAATCCCACTTGATCATGTTGTATGATCCTCTTAATGTATTTTTGCTAATATTTTGTTGAGTATTTTTGCATCTATGTTCATCATATTTGTTGATGTACATATTTGCATCATGTAATTTGCTAATATTTTGTTGAGTATTTTTGCATCTATGTTCATCAGGAATATTGGTCTGTAACTTTCTTTTTTCATGGGGTCTTTTCCTGGTTTTGGTATTAGAGTGATGCTGGCTTCATAGAATGAGTTTGGAAGTATTCCCTCCTCTTCTGTTTTTTGGAAAACTTTGAGGAGAATGGGTATTATGTCTTCTCTAAAAATACTTAACTTTTTAAACATCCTCACTTAGAAAATATGGATGACATAATGAGCTCCTAAAAAGATGTTATCATTTAATTGTCACAATCCCAGGAGGGTGGTGTCATCACTCTCATTTTGATATAAGTACAAAGGAAAGCAGCAGGCAGTTGCAGAACTCAGGGCTACGTGACTGCCAATGTCATGGTCTACACCTGTGTGCAGTATGCTGTGAGAAGTAAACCCAAGTCAAAGCCCTTGACAGACCCACTGTCCTGGCAAGAGAGACAGCCCCTCAGAGCCTTTGATTTAGCCTGTTTGGAAGTGAGAGTGCCTTTCCCATGCCTGGAACATGAAAGAACTCTATTGATGTTGCCTTTCTCTTTGCTTCAATCCATCTGGTGCACTGACGGTCGATTACTCTTCCTACCTTACTTTTATCATATTATTCCCGTGCTGAAAAGAAACAAGACTTAAAATATTTTAAAAGTATACATCAAGAGTCAGCCTATCCTCAGAGGGAAACAATTTTACTCTTGAGATTTCCTTTTTAAAGATGTTATGCAATATAGTACTCTTCGGTCATTGGAATATTTTGAATTTGATTAGTTTGATGTGCTGATATATGCATAGAAAAATCTGGGTAAATATATACCAAGCTGTTAACAGGTTATCTCTAAGAGAACATGAGGCATTAACTTGGCTAGGTTTATACGTTTTTGTAAAGCATGGTTTTCTTTGACATTGAACAACTACTGTTTCAGTAAACAGGAAAGACAATACAGATTTTTGAAATAATTAGGTTTATTCTGTTTATACTCATTTTACATGAATTAAGTTATCTCTTCTTTGATGATATTTAGGAGAAGCCTTTACCTCATCAGCAAACTCTTTATCAAGTGAGTTATATCTAGCTCATCAGCCTTTTGTACTGATTTTTATCAGTTTTTTTTAGAGGATTATATTTTCTGACCTTCTAAGCTGCTGAGAGTGATATAATACTGAGAGTCTTCAGTTTCAAGTAACCCAAATGTATTGATAAAGGAGAGTAACAGATCCATAACAATGTGGAGTTGTAAGTCTTTGGATGTAATGCTGTCCACCCTTCCTGCCATGCTGGCTTCCTCTCACGCTGGCCTCTTTGGAAAGCTTCCTAGAGCGGGGAGCTTGGAGACTCAGGAGGGAGCACTGTTCACGGCTGTGCACTTCTGTTGAGAAAATTTCCCTTACACATTGAGCTGCAGCTTGCCCTGCTGTTGCATCCATTGGTTCGTCCCCACTGTGCCCTCTAGAGCTACACAGGAGGGCTATGTGCCCACCACTGTGGCTCTCCACCTGTTGGAACCTGACAATTGCTGCTTATTAGGTTGGCAAAATAAGCAGGATAACATTAGTTAGAAAGTGTAGACAGAAGAGCATATTCAAGAATGTGGGATGGGGCACAAATTGGTTTTGGAAATGAATCGTCATTAGTTTCACATAATGTTAAAACACAGAAGATTTTTTATTTCCTTTACAGGAGCAAGGGGAAAGTAAACTGGCTTTAGATGAAGTTAAGAAAAAAGATTGGTCTTAATGAGATATATAATTTCTAAAGGAAAAGACCAAAATATTAAGTAACCTAGGTGGAGTCCACAGCCAGATATGAATAAAAACTTGGTAGCTTCCACAAATTCTGCTCACAAGTCCAGGGCCTTTGTAGAGGTGACTACCCAGTAGCGAGGCTTCTGTGGTGCTCTAACAGCTCTCTGCTCCTGGATAGAGCCTCTAGCTGAACTACCTGGAGTGAAGAGGCTATGAAAGCACCAAACTATAGCACCCAAACAGCTTCATGTTGCTGTGAATTCAGTGCCCCCACTGGGCAGGTCACTTCCTGATTCCATCACAAGCTGTGCAGCTCATCCCAGGGACGCTTCTGAAAATGAAAATGGCCAGATGATGAAGTGGGATTGGGAGCAGGAGCTTCTGCACGGGTCTGTCACAGTGCACGCTTCCCCTCCAGGCTGGCGTGGTCATTAATCAGCATCCTGAGGGCGGAGTTCAGCCAAGGACAGGCCTTGTGCTATCATCTAAAGACCACGTTTCTCCATCTGAGCCCCTGGGATATAGTGAAGACTTTGCCAAAAGGTCTGGCAGAGATTCAGGTGTTGGGTCTCCCCAGATCTCAGGGTCACCATTCCAATGCCAATCCCTTCAGTTAGCATAGGATCTTTTGACCTTCCCACTGATTCAGATCTGAACTTAGTAATGAACAGAAATGACTAAGAACTCCTCCACTCAGAAAGTAGACCAGTCTCTTTGCTCACTTTGTGCTGCATAAGCTACCTCTCTCTTTCTTGATTTAAAAGCCAATGGTAGAAATTCCCAGAAAATGTAGTAAAATGTAAAGGTGAAATTCATGAGGATTTAATAGAGGCTTTTGTATACATAATTAAGAGTCTCTGGTGACTTTTGAAAGAAAATGAAGTTTCCCAGATAGGCTGAGGAGGGGAGATACTTAGAGACAATTTTGAAGAAAAGAGGATAGTGAATGAAATAAGGTCTATGGTTGGGGAGATCACCTTGAAGATGAGAAAGAATCATTTCATCAGGATTAGGAAAGAAAAGAGGGATCTACTGAAGTGATAGAGCAATGCATTAATTTTCTCCTCATGCTGTAACAAATGACCACAAATTCATGGCTTAAGATGACACAAATGTATTCTCTGACAGGTATGTAGGTGAGAAGTCTGGCAAGGGTCTCACTGAGCACTGAGCTAAAAGCAAGGTGGTGGCAGCGCTGCCTTCTTTTCTGGGGGCTTTAGAAGAAAATCTGTTTCCTCACCTTTTGCAGCTTCTAGGACTGCCCACATGCTTCGTTCAAGGCCTCCTCCCACCATCTTCAAAGCCAGCAAAGTCCAATTGAGGTTTTCTCAGCATGTCACTACCTTTCTTCTGTTTCCCTCTTACACATCTAAGGACCTGTCTTGCCAAAGGGTTTCAGCCCCAGGCAACTTCGCTGTGGATTCAGTGTGACCAAGAAATTGACAGCAAAACGTTCTTTGGGGTGAAAGGGTTTATTACCCGACTTGTTCTCCCGGTGGTAGGTCGAGCACTAGCGTCTCTGCCTCTGCCCAGAGCACTGGGCCAAGCTCTCTATATAGCGCAATAATAGCTTCTTGCCTAAAGGTGTGGAAGCGGTAGCCCAGCAACAGGCCAGTTACATCATCAGGTGGTTTAAGTTCAGTGAGGATCCTGGCCATAGGAACCCTAAATTCCCAACACTCCACTCCTCCAGTATTCTTGCCTTACAATTACACACTTTCAATCTTCTGCAATGGTCCCTGTGCAAGAAAGCTGGAGCACCATAAACAGATTCCTAAACAACAACAGTGGATAACAACAACTTAGAGATAATAACAAAAATTAAGATACAACAAGATTTTGATACAGGTAACAAAAATTATAATAATCCTCAAGCCAGAGGAGGTTCCTAATAACAAAAATTATAATAATCTTCAAGCCAGAGGAAGTTCCCAATCCACAAAAACCTTAGAGGTGGTAGGACACATGTTTTAATGACACCATCATAGGCAAATCTTGTCCATCAGGTAGGATGCATGTGAGAGAGTGGTCCTGTGATAGGACTGTAGCAGGAAGGGAGTCCCTTCCAGGTCTAGTATATCATACTTTTACTCCTTTCCCTGTGGGGTTTACTGAAGGATCTATATATAGTGCTACTGGAGGTGCATGCACTGGCCATAATGATAAAACAAAACTCCCTGGTAAGATGCTCCTACCTTCTGGCCATTCAGGATATAATACTGTGACCTTTGGGGGCCACTCTGTTGTTATTCCAGGAATACACAGGAGGCCAGCTTCCAGGCCTTGTCCCAAAGGTGCCAGGAGAGCCAGGTTGGTCCATGTGTCAAAAGGTCCAAGGCCACGTCCTCTCAATGGAGTCTCCGGGGTTCAGTGCAGTTGGTGCTGGCAGCAGGATATTATTCTGGTGGCTGAACCTTGGCTTCAGTGATTCTTCCTTGGTTTGTACTTGCATCTGTACAGGGGAGGCAGCCATATGTGTTAACATGTCTATGGGGCTCAGGGCTCCCTTTCAGAGTCCCTCATTCAAACGCTGTAGCATGGTCCATAAGCAGACTGACCATCCCTGCAGACTATTGGTATCTGACTTTAGTGCAGATTTTAACAAGCCATTGTGCCTCTCTAACATGCCTGCTGTGGTGGAATTATGGCACATGAAACTCTCATTTGATTCCCAGCTGTTGCACCCATTCTTGCAGTGTATATCCAGTAAAATGGGTGTGCTTGATCACTCTCAATCACCTGTGGTCAGCCATAGGTGGAAAAGAGATGCTCCAGGCCTCTTTTGGTCATCTGCTAGTCTGCACAATGGGTAGGAAAAGTAACCAGAAGTCCAGTAGCTGTGTCCGCACAAGTCGTAGCATACCAATATCCTTCTGACACAGGTAGAGGCCCAATATTGTCTATCTGCCACCTGACAAGGGGTATAGGCCCCTTAGCTATTGTTCCATGTTGCTGTGGAACTCGGTGTTAAGTCCCTTTTGGAGCACACGACACACTCCTTCTGGGCTCTACTAACTTCTTCAACAGTCAAAGGCAAGCCCCCTTATGGGCTACAGCCCACATTGTCTTTTGCCCTGCATGCAACAAACGCTGATGTAACCATTGGGCTACATCAGAGGCAGGCTTTCCTTCTAACCAATGTATCTGGGCCAATTTATCTGCTTCATCATTTCCTGGGAATGCCAGTGGCAAATGACCTGCCACATGGTATGCTGTAATTATTTTAGTCTGACTACAGGCCCATAAGTCTGGCCATATTTTTTGCCTCCAAAGGGGTCAGTGACCAACCAGCCAGTTGGCATGGTACCAGGTTGGTAGCCATAGGGTCGAGCCCTGAAAGACAGCCTAGCTGTCAGTGCACACAACTATAGGGGAGGGCTCCTGGCTGATCACAAGCCATACAGCCCATAACTCTGCCCATTGACTGCTCTTCTCCTCACCAGCTTCCTTCCATATTGTCTCAGTCTTAGGATGGAAAGCTATGGCCCTCCATTTTGGGGGCTGCCCATGGCTGGAGCCGTTTATGTACCATACATCTTCAGGTATAGGGGCTCTTTCCTCCCGATAGGGACTCTATGCTACTAAAGATTCAAAAGCAAGTTCTTCCTGCTTTTCACTAGATTATGTCACCGGCCCCAACAAGTGTTGGGGTTCTTCAATCAAGGGGCTAATAGAGAGGGCACTACGCTGTAGGTAAGCACCCCACTTGGCCAGTGTGGGCATTTGTGCCACACCACTCTTTGGCTTTTGGGTCCAGTCTCGTACCCACCCCAAGATGGGAAAGGTGATTATTACCTTTATCGGGGCCATTCCAGTGATGGGTTCTGTAGCCAGCAAGGTGTGATGCATGGCAGCCAGTTGTTTTTCTATCAAAGTGTATCGTACCTCTGCCCCATTCCAGATTTGTGACCAGAATCCAATAGGTTGGTGAGTTTGTTCAAGCTCCTGACAGAGACCCCAGCCATAACTCTCTTCAGTCACATGAACATCCAGCTCACAGGGCCTTGATGGGTCTATCACACTCAAGGCCTGCACAGCCTTGACTGCCCGTTTCACTGTAGTAAAGGCAGATGCACATGTCTCATACCAATCCCACCTGATGCCCTTTTGTACCAACTGGAATAAGGGCTTCAGAATTTGTGCCAAGTGTGGATAAACACTCTCCAGTAGCCTAGAAGACCCAGAAACTCCTGTAGCAATGCTATAGTTGTAGGGGTAGGAAAAGCCTGGACTTTATCTATAACTGCTTCTGGTACAACTCTGATCTTAGAATTTGACAGATACAGCAGGTCCCTGAACCTTGGTACTGTTCACAGTTCATTCTTTCTCCTGTAAATGTTGCAGCAGTCTAGGTGCTGGAACTTGTAGATCTGAAAGAGAACTAGACGTGAGCATGACATCATCAATATAATGGTACAGCTGCACCGTTGGCAGTTTCTCCCATATAGCCAAGTCCTGGGATACAAGTCCATGACAGATGGTGGGGCTGTGGAGGTATCCCTGTAGAAGGACAGTGAAAGTCCATTGCTGTCCTTCCCATGTGAAGGCAAACTGTTCCTGACTTTCCTGCTCAATGTCAATGGAAAAGAAGGCATTAGCAAGATATACCACATAATGGTATGTTCCTAGTTCATAGCTGAGGGTATCCATGCACAGGGGGTATGAGTTTATTCAGTTGTCTGTAATCCACAGTCATATGCCAGGAGCCATCTGGCTTTTTTACTGGCCACACTGGGGAATTGAAAGGACTATGGGTGGGCTTTATAACACCCACCTTTTCTAGCTCTTGGAGAGTTCCTCCAATCTCTTTATGCCCTTCAGGCAATTTATACTGTTTGAAATTAGTCACCCACAGAGGCACAGGCAAAGCCATGGGCGGGTGCCTAGCATGTCCTCTCAGAACTGCCTTCACCACAAATACTCTCAGTCTGAACTCGCCTCAGTGGTCTGCAACCATAGACCCTACAGGATATCAATCCCCCAAATATACTCAGGGATAGGAGATATATACACGGTATACTCTTTTGGGGGTAGACACCTTATTCCCAAAGGGATTTGGGCTTGTTTTAAACTGATAGCCTTCCCCCCATATCCATCTATGATAGTGGGGGTCCCAGGCAACCGATCAGGGTTACCATGAATCAGTGAACATTCAGCTCCTGTGTCCACCAGAGCCAGGACATGTTGTATGTTCACTGGGGACCAATGGACAGCTATTTCAACATGTGGCCTCCAGTCCTCCCCACCCCCAGTCCCTCAGAGCAGATACCTTGACCTTTCTCTCAGTCAAACCGTGTTCCCCAATCACCTTCCTGTGTGGGCTCAAGTGAGGTTGGCTCGTTCTCCAGCAGGAAGTCTTGCAAACACACAGGCCGGACTCATGACTCTGTCTCTGACCTCTGCCTCTGCTGTTCTGGTTTCAGCTGTTGCCATAGCTCTAGTAAGATCCTATTGGACTTCCCATCTCATTTCCTTCCATCTGCTCCTGCCCGTATTAAATCAACCCAATCTGGGTCCTCGTAACCTTCATGGGGCCCTGTAAGTTCTTCTTGTAACAGGTCTTATTTCTTTCTGGGTTCTCATTGCTTCTGCCTTTCCTAAGTCTGCTACTGTACATGTTACCTCACTTATGGGCTGCCCTAAGTGAGGGGAAAGAATGGCCACTAAAGACCCAAAGAGGGATGTGGGAGCTGTTTGAAGCACAATATTTCTCATCCCAGTAGTGAAAATCTCTTCATCTGGACTATTCTCTGATACTATATCTATAATATATATATATATATTTCTCTGGACTATTATATATATATATTTCATCTGGACTATATATATAATTCTCTGGACTATAGGTGGCATTTCTTATGCCTAGCTCTTATGACACCTGTTGGAGCTCAGCATACATCTGCCATCTAACAGGAGAGGATCACAGATCACCCTGATTGGGCCACACAGCATGAAGTGCAGCCATAAGCCAATCAAGGAGGGAGTGACTCCCTGGGGTCTGATGTGCATTTTGTACTCGCTGCCTCAAGGCGGGCTGCACTGTCAGGGAAGACAGTTTTCCCATCTTTGATCCTGACAGAACAATTCCATCTACCCCTTAGTCTCACAGATGCAGGAGCCAAGCTGATATTGACTCCGAGGGCTTCTGCCTAAACTGGGAGCCCAAATCCACCAGCTCAGCCTGAGTGTAGGGGCAGAGCATAGAGTGCCCCACGACCTGGGGAGGGGGCTGCTCCTCTTCTTGGGGAACCCTCGGCTGCTGGGTCTTTATTTTCTTTACAACCACTGGGCATGCTTTCAATACAGCAGGGGTCAGTGCCTCTGGCACCACCCCTTCATCCTTCACCAGCCTCCATTTTTGGGGCTGATGGCACCTTTCT
Source organism: Manis pentadactyla (assembly GCF_030020395.1). Classification (NCBI taxonomy): domain Eukaryota; kingdom Metazoa; phylum Chordata; class Mammalia; order Pholidota; family Manidae; genus Manis; species Manis pentadactyla. The sequence continues at coordinate 64,989,534 of NC_080021.1, forward strand.
GTCCCCTCCCCCCCATGCCTCCTCTGCTACAACCTTTACCTTTTCTACAGTGCCTCGCAGCAATGCTAGCTCAGTCTTCAGCAGCTCTCTTATCTTCACCTCAATGCTTTTCAGCTGGCGTTCTTGTGCCACCTCCACCCATGCTTCCCTCAGGAGCTTGTCTTTTTCCTTTATGGCCTTTTCCTCCTTCAGAGCACCTGGCAGTGCTGCCATCTTGTTCTGTAAGGAATCTTTTACCTCTTCAATGGCACCTTGCTGCCAACATTCTCATGCTGCTTCCTGTCGCATCAATGCCATTTTGTTCTTTAGGGAATCCACAGAAGTTTGCAGTTTGCATTCTCATGCCACCATTTCTTGGGTCTTTTTCAGGAGTGTGTCCTTCTTTTCTGTAGACTTTTTTAATACTGTGAGAAGTAGCCAACCCACAGTCCCCACTGCCTCATAGGCACTCTGTCTCTCAAAAGACCTACTTACTATGCCAAGGGCCACCCCTACTGCCTCAGGTATCACTTCCACTTGCCTCCAGTCCTGGGGTGGGGTGGGGCCCAGCCCTTTAGGAGGCAAGCCACCTCAGACCACATACCCATTGGGGGACAATACACTGTCTCCCCATTCATAGGGACAGCCCGCTGAAGCACCCCTCCCATAAGGGCAGCTTGTCTTTTTCCTTTGATCGACAATGAACCCTGCCAACATAGCCAATTGTCTTGCCAATGGGTTTCAGCCCTGGGCAAGTTCACTATGGATTCAGTGAGACCAAAGAAGTGACAGTAGAATGTTCTTGGGGTGAAAGGGTTATACCCAACTTTATTTCCATGGTGGCAGGTCAACCACTAAAATCTTGTTCACTCAGAGCAAGTCTGCATGCAGCAAGCCTGTCTCTGCCTCTGGGCCTCTTTGCCTGCACAGCTGTCCTCTGGTCCTCTTTACCCACACAGCCACCCCAGTCTCTCTCCTCAGTACTGTCACCACTCCAGCCTCTGTTCTGCTCTCTGCAGCCTTGCAGCCCTGCCACCATGTTGCCCAGATCACTGGGCAGGGCTCTTTATGTAGAGCCAATAATGATGCATTGCCCACATGTGTGTAGTGAGCTAGCCAACCAGGGCCAGGTGAGAATCCTGGTTACACCACCTTCACTTTATCTGCACTTGGGTACCCACTACCTTTCGTTTGCTGTGTTTTTGAATTCCTTGTATATATCATGTTCTTTCCCTCTAGGCATACCTATAGGACATTAATTGTCTTGCCAACTAGAAGTTATTTGTCATTTTTAAGCTAGGAGCCTGTGAATTCTAAGGTAGTCTCACCAATTTCCTCCTTGGCCCAGCTTGCAGATGAAATCTGGGTAACTAATTAAGCCCTTTATGACTAGGCCTGGTACTAATCATTTAAAGGCAGCCTTCATAGCACTGAGTTGCCTTAGCAGACCCAGCTAAGCAGACAGGAAAACCAGTATAAGATTGTTCTCTCCCCAATATGTAGAAATCCTCAACAGAGAAAGCCTCTTTTCTCTGTGGTTGCCTGTTCACCTGGGCAATGACTGCTTAGGACACTCCCCTGAACTGTGAGCAGCTACAGCCTATCCCTTGTTCCCCGTGCCTGTGGAGGCTTGAGCTCAAGCTGGGCCCTCACCCAGGGCTTTTCACCTCCTTGCTGAGGCCCAAGCTCCTGAAGGTCAACAAGGTCTGAGCATCATTTTCTCAAGTCCCCAAAGTGCAGTCCTACTTCTATAAAAAGTCACTTATTGCACATAAAGTCATAAGTGAGGGCACCCAGAATATGATAAAAACACCACCATAGACCACTGTACAATTTTAAAAGCCCCTCTGGCTTGAGATAAGCCTATGGAAACTGGAGGTCAAAATACTTGCTTACACACTGAAGTCCGAAGTCCAAAGCCATAACAGCCCTGCTCCTCTAACAACTTCTCTTTCCCAAACTTTACTATTGTCTTTACATGTTTCCATGCTTCTGGTAAATGCAGCAAAGGGGTGGGCTATGAATAGGACTTAAAATAAAAACACACTCTATCTCAGCTTGCAATCTGAGTAAGATGATAAATAAAACACAAAGTAAGACATAAAACATGTTATGACTATAACTCCAGGGAGAGGAAATCCCGGGGCAAAATACCTAGCTAAAACCGAAATCAGTCAAAGGGAGAAATAAAGTTTAAAACCCATTTATTGCTTACAAAATAGCCATCTGGTGTCTGTCTCTCTCCTGAAGTGGCAGAAGCAAGTGACTCCTCCACCCAACCTCTCAGGTTCAGATAGGCTCTCAGTTGCCCAGGAAATTACCTGTTGATATGGAGATGAATAGCCTCTCTCCACCCCTTAGGAACGCCTGTTGATATGGAGATGCACTAAAGCCAGGCAAGAGATTCTGGAAATACTACAATTTTACCCACAATGACATAGACAAAGTTGGATAATATAGCTTAGTTTGGTGGCCAAATGAATACGGAATCGAAGGCAGGTTCCAGGACAAGGCTGAACCTTGGGAGGCCAGAGGGGAATGAGAGCAGCTCCTGAACACCCCACCCCTGAGGAAGGAGGCAGAAATGGGCCAAGCATGTAGGCTTATGCCTCAGGACGTGTGACCGCCTCAAACTGCCTCAAAGTGGATACTTACTAGCCAGATGAGCCTTCTATCTTCCTGGGGAGAGACTGAGGGAAGGGGCTAGGAGTTACACCAAAGTGTTACAGGAGGTAGATACCCAGATGTGAGCAGGAAGTGGGAGGGGGACTCTGGCAGGTGTTTACATTCAGCTAGATCCTTGCTTATATTCTACGAATTCCATGTAAGTTGTTCTCAAGGGATGTGGGGTGAGAATATAGATAACAGACTGACCAAAACAGTCTGGTCCCAACATGGGGGAGAAATTGATCCAAACTTCCCCCCAAACTCCATTACATTGGTAAATACCACACCCCTCCATCATTAGTGTAGTAAAAATCACTCTTCCAGGTGAAATGACAGTTCCGATGGGGACCAAATATATTCAGAAATCCCCACCCCCTGTGAGGGTGGAGCAAGCCCAACTCCAGGACTTCCCTTTGAAACTTAACCCCACTTAGTGAATATTCATCCCCCTTCAGATAAAAAAGGCTCCTATTGTTCTCTGGGAGACCCCCTCTGTATTTGCCCACCCCCAAACCTTGGGTGTTGTAACTCCAGGGGTAAAATATTTTTCCAGCCCAGGGCAAAAAACCTTTGAAACCAAAATCAGTCAAAGGGAGACATAAAGTGGGAGAAACCCATTTATTGCTTACAAGCAGTTGTCCACTTCTGCTCTCCAGTGTCTCTTCTGACCTGGCTGCAAAAGGGACCCCACCCAACCCCTCTGGTCCAGATATGCCCTCCCTCCTCCTTGTAATTACCTGTTGATATGGAGATGCACTAAGGCCAGGTGAGAGATTCTGGAAATACTGCAATTTTACCCACAGGTGTATACTCTTGTCTTTTTCTGAATTTTATTTTCCAAATAAAGAATTTATAGTGCTCAATGGCTTTTCTGAGTCTGTTCTTGAATTCTTTTTCACAACAAGACCAAGGATCCATCTCCAGGTAACAGAAGGAAACAATAACATTGATTTTCTCTTACAGTGATCAACAAAGCATTTCAAAAATCTGTGTCTATGACTTCACGCTGTCTATTTTCATAAGGTATGGAGGACCTGTGTGTGCCATCTACTAAGATCTATTTCAATATGACTTTAAAAGTTAGATTCATTCAGAATTTTGAAGGCAGAGCACTTTAAGAAATAAAACGTTTTTGAGTCAAAACTTGTAGCACAGGTTAGTTTATAAAACTGCACAGAAACCTGCAGATAGGAAAAAAAAGATTTAAAAACTGTCCAATTTCAGCAAGTGGGAGAAATGGGTTAAGTGGGGAGAATTTCCACGTTTCCACGTTCCTAATTGGAAAAGAAAAACAGTAATTAAGGGATTGATTCTGCTTTGTGCCTCTCTCTCTCTTTTTTTTTTTTTTTTAAATAATTATTTTTTATTGAAGGGTAGTTGACACACAGTATTACATTACATTAGTTTCAAGTGTACAACACAGTGGTAGAACATTTATATACATAATTCTAGGTTCCAGCTATCACCCTACCAAGCTGTTACAATATCTTGACTATATTCCTTATGCTATACATTACATCCCGGTTACTTATTTATTTTACCATTGGAAGTCTGTCCTTTTTTTTTTTTTTTTTTTTGTGAGGGCATCTCTCATATTTATTGATCAAATGGTTGTTAACGACAATAAAATTCTGTATAGGGGAGTCAATGCTCAATGCACAATCATTAATCCACCCCAAGCCTAATTTTCGTCAGTCTCCAATCTTCTGAGGCATAACAAACAAGTTCTTACATGTAGAACAAATTCTTACATAATGAATAAGTTACATGGTGAACAGTACAAGGGCAGTCATCACAGAAACTTTCGGTTTTGCTCATGCATTATGAACTCTAAACAGTCAGTTCAAATATGAATACCCATTTGGTTTTTATACTTGATTTATATGTGGATACCACATTTCTCTCTTTATTATTATTATTTTTAATAAAATGCTGAAGTGGTAGGTAGATACAAGATAAAGGTAGAAAACATAGTTTAGTGTTGTAAGAGAGCAAATGTAGATGATCAGGTATGTGCCTGTAGACTTTGTGTTAATCCAAGCTAGACAAGGGCAATAAAACATCCACGTATGCAGAAGATTTCTCTCAGAACAGGGGGGGTGAGGTTCTAAGCCTCACCTCTGTTGATCCCCAATTTCTCACCTGATGGCCCCCCTGCGACTGTGCCTGTCTTAGGTTGTTCCTCCCTTGAGGAATCTTACCCGTCTCTGGCTAACCAGTCATCTTCCGGGGCCATACAGGGAAATGTGAAGTTGGTAAGTGAGAGGGAAGCCTTATTGTTTGAAAAGGTTAGCTTTTTACTTCTTTGCATATTTATGCCCTGTGGCTTCTATGCCCAGCATTTGTCTTGAGGTATCTTTACCACTTCGAGGAGTTATGATACTCGGTAAATTTGATATGGTGCCTCTCTCTCTTTTGTAGCTATGTTTTACAGCTATCGCAAGGTGCATGGAGCCTAAGCTAGTTTTTCTCTGCTGAAAAAGAGCAACTTCACTGAATATTTATGCTAAGTAACTTGTTCTTCTTGATTATCATGTTTTTAAGTAAGAGATTAATGTTGCAAATTCACCAACTGTAACTAATCTACCTTAAATATATACTACATTCAAAAGGAATGATTTCATGAGTGTTCTGCTCTGTGGCATTCCAATTTTGTAGAATTATGAAAAAAGATCAAAGTCCCTTAGTGCGAGTAGTAAGAAAACTAACAGGTCTCAAAATGTGATTTTTTTTTTAGCAGCCTACTTTTTTATAAATATCAGAAAGAATCCTTTGGAAATTGATTGGGTTATAAAACTTTTGAGAAGCTTGCAGATTCAAAACCATCTGTAGCTAATCATTGTATGTATGTATGTAACTCTCACTATGGAATTACTTTCAAATGTCAGTGATTTTCTCCAAACTTACCAAAACTGATGGGTGTAAAGATAGCCACATAGGGACAACATTAAGCAAAGTACTAGCTCACAGTTACAGAGTGATTCTATAAAGTCTGAATGTTTTTAACTTGCTTGGAGGAACTGACTTAATCATTTGAAATGAATTTGTAAATTTAAAAGCCCCATGGCTAAAGGAAAATTAAGGTCAATGAAATCAATGGAAAATCACACCCCTCTTTTAATCAGTGTCCCTTCATGAGGAAGTGATCATCTAAATGTAATTCCTTAGGGGTAGCAAAATTTTAACTGTTTCGACTTATGATCTAGAAGAAATTCATGGTTCTTGATAGTGGGGCTGGTGTACGGCCTGGGAAAGCAGTCAGCAGAGCTGGAGACCTGTCCACGGGTCGTGGATTGGGGCTTGCCTGTGATGGTTAGCACTGAGGGCAAAGAGGGATGAGTGCAAGCAGGACAGGAAGCTTCCAGACTCTGAGAGCTCCATGATCCACCTGCTGAGTTCAGTCCTGAGTCATGAGGACTTCACCCACTGTGAATTGCCAAACCTGGCAAGGTGCAGGAGAGGCACGGGTAAGTCCTTCTAATCAGGCTCTGAGCAACATTTATGAGGGCAAATTTATCTTTGCAAATGTACCTTCCTTAGTGTATCTTTGATGCCCTCTCACCAACAATATTTGGTAAAATTAAATTGAGTGTTGATTTTCATAGAAGGCATTTGAGATGATTTTGTAAAGAAAGCGATCATGACTGGGAAGTTAGTGTAGTGAGGTTAGGATAATTTGTAGATAGGAAAATCTTATCCAGACCTGCTGTATAATTTTCTTCCCTTAAACTCATCCTTCACTTCCCTATCCAATTACTACAATGGGAGACCCAGTTTTTACAATTTGATCATGAGTTTCATTCACAAGTTTGATAAAATTTTTGAGCATCTATTGGGCACTATCATCGAATTAAATAAACTCTTGCATTCAGGAAGCTGAGTGACAAAACAGTGATAACTGCAGTGATAAAGATAGGCAGAGACCTAGCAGGGTGATTTGGTATAGCCTAGGAATTGAACAGGCTTCCTAGAAAAATTGTTGCTTGAGTTGTACCTGAATACGGAAAAATTACCCAGGAAAAGGGAGTGGCAGTGGGTGTTAGTGAGCAGACAGTGTTTCCAGTGGAGGGAGCAGAATGAATAAAACCTAAGAGGTCTGAGAAGAGAGATGGGAAACACAGTGGTGTGTCCAGAGTTACAAGCAGATGAAAGCATAACAGGGAGAAGTGTGAGAACAGAGAGATGGGAGTCTAGCCTGGACGGTGCCATGGAGCAGGGTCACAGGGAACACTGCAAGACAATGATCAGGTTTGGACTTGATCCTTAGGCAACGAGGGAGCCATCAGAGGGTGTGGAAAGATGTCTTTAGAAAGACATGGCTGTGTGGATGAAGAATTTGAGGCAGACTAACAAAATAAGGAAACAGTGGAGAAGGCTGTTACAACAGGAGAAAGACTGAAAGATTGAACAAAGCAGTAACCATAAGGATGGAGAGGAGGGAGATGGATTTGAGAACTATCAGGAGCAAAAATTAGTAGACTGTGGTGACTGATTACATGGGGGAGGGTGAAGGAGAAAAGCTGAGATAGTGGAGCTCAGTAATTGGCTTGGTAACTGACTGGCTGTGTATAGTCTATAGGAGGAGCAGATGTAGAGGAACATATGTTTAGTTTTGGATATTTTATGTTAGAGCTCCTGAAGTGGAAATATCCACTAGACAGGTGGATATGTGCTGAGGGGCATAGCCAAGGTCAAGCTTGCTGCTAGAGATTAGGAAATCAGCAGTGGAGTGACAGAAATTAAAACCGTGAAGTGAATGGGATTACTCGGGGAGAATATGTGGAAGGCAGAGGTCAATGGTCAGAAGCAGCAAGTGAATGAGAGGCCCATAAAAGATAAAAAATGAAGTCATCAGTAAAAGAGAAGTAGAAAGGCATGGGTTGGGGATAGCAGGGGGATGAGCTTTAGAACGAACCAGATAGCTTAGAGAGAATCTGATAAAGAATACAGTCAAGAACATGAGTATAAACTCCCATTAAAAGTTTAATTCTGAGACCACCGTCTCTGATTATATGCACTTAAAATAGTTGAGCAAGCTTTAACCCACAAAGTAATGTTAGTCAATTGGATATTATGAGAAACATTTCGAGAAACATTTTTATCTGTTGGCATCATTTGACCATCTAGAACTGTATCCATGGTGGTAACTAATACCACAGGTGAATATACCCATTTACATCAGCTCAAAGTAAAGTTAAAAATTTGGTTCCTCAGTAACACTATTTACTATAGGTACCACATGCAAGTAAGTGATACTAGTCGAACCAGCATTCAAGTGCCCAATAGCCACATGAGGCTAGTGGCTACTGCACTGTACAGGACAGATATAATATTATCACCATGGCAGAAAATTCTATTGGACAGCCCTGAACTGGAAAATAACTAATTGGTCTGTGTTGCCTAAGGAAGGAGCCATATGCTAATCAAAATGCAGTTCACTGGTAGGGAAATTATAGATATGGTCACAGTAATTATCCGGTTCTACGTTCAAAATATAAAACACTATAGTTTTAGGATTAGAAGCCTTTGAAGATTTAAATTACATGAAACTAATCACAGGAAAGTACTGTTTAGCAGTAGTGAATAAGCAGAGGTGATTTGTCCCAATGGGTTCAGGGTCAATAAAATTTGGATATGCTGCCGTCATCTGTGTGATTAGGAAAAACTGAACTAAGTCTAGCCACTTGAAGTTTGCATTTACTTCCACCAAATCTGCCAAATGACATAAAACAGTAGATGCTGTTTGATGCAACAGATATTTGCTTTTAGAAAAAAATCTTTACCATCTCTAAACCAAAATCAGTGGTTTAAATTGTTCATGCTATCAAGTGAGTGGTCAGTTGGCCCCCAGATAGTTTCACTGGGGGATAAACTAAAACTAACAAGCAAAAAAAGTATCTACTTAAATATGTGTTTCTTCACAAATTATTCCTCAAATTGGAGAGTAGTAATGTTAGCCTTTGCTGAGAAGCAAACTTTAGTAATAACAGTGAGTGATTAAAATGAAATTAATATCTATCATGGTAATGACTTCTAGGGTGAAGTCAGGAATTCACTAAGCAGTGTTGATACTGGTTTTAATAATCAAACCATGGTTTTCCAGGAGATGCTGGCCCAGTGGAGGATGCTGGTCAGTCTGGCTGACCCAAGCATGCGGCCAGGTGGTGTACTGTCCATATATAGTGCCTGCCTGATTAAGACAGGGAATTATAAATGGTTAAGTGTGTTTTTGTGAGTGTGTGCTTGTGACCCCAAATAACTGGTTGTGTTGCTTAAGAAATAACAGAGGGAAAGTAAGAGGAAGAGCGCCAAAAAGCTGTTGTTCTGAAAGTTTCCAGCAGGTGGCAGCAGTGCCGCAGCTAACAACAGCGTGTGAGCATGCTCCCTACGATAAATCCAACCGAAACAGACCAGTTTGTGATCAATTTTAACTAACCATTTCTCATTATGACACCAAAGCAGAAGTACAATCTAAAGATCTGTATCTTTGGAAGAAATCTGTTTTCATCCTGGGAATGACTGATTTTAAACATAATTTACAGAAAGCTTACATGTAACATCAGCTTCAAAGGTGTAAGCATGGTGTGGGGTGGGGATAGGATAAGAACAGTCTAAACATGAGATAAGTGGATAGACTACTTTCCCTTAGGAGACACCATCTGGAAAGAACTCCCTGTTTTCTGTGGCTTCATGAAACCCTCATAGGAGACTCTAGTTCCTGGGAAACAGAGATTTGGAAGCAATATATCAGAATTGGAATAAAGGGAGAGGCCCTTGCTGCTGAGACATGTCACTAATGTACACACAGGCAGCTTACCTTAGGTCTGCTTTGGGGCCAGAACGAACAGCTATGGACAAGTCCGTGAGGATGCGGAGATCAAAAGCAGGTGGGGAGGGGGTACCAGGAGGCAGCACAGGAAGATCCTGAAATCACCACCTCACATGGACACACCAAATCTACTGCTACGTATGGATCATTTCCCTCTGCAAAAGTTTGAAACTAGATGAACTGCTTCTCCACAAGAAAGGATAAAAGGACCACATTAAAATGGGTAGAAGAGGCAGGGACACAGTCTTGCATAAAAACCACCCATGGCACTGTGACATGTAATAGGGAAGAATCTCACTAGACGGGCCCTCTTCCTGGAGGATGAGGGGCTGGTTTCCCACTTCCGGCATCCCAGCCCTTGGGATCTGCACCAGAGAGATGAGCTCCCAGAATATCTGGTTTGGAAAATCAACTAGGCTGTTGTCCAGGAGTCCCAAGTACTATAGGAAACTGAGATATCCCTCTTGGAGGGCCTGGGCGTGGTCTCACCCCAATACCCAGTGATAAAGCAGCACTTTAAAAAGTGCCAAGAACATATGTGAGGGAGACTCACTTGCTGATCTGGGGGCACTGGCTGGAGAGTCAGGAGATAGTTAAGATGCTCCCTAGAGATGGGGGCACTGGCAGATATCATTGTGGCATTCTCCATGGAGTGTGCTGGCATGGGAGGGCAAGCTTGGACACAACACCTCTCTGCCACCTTGCTGGGATGTGTGGGGGTAAGCAGGCATGGCAATTGCTGAGGCCAGAGAGCTCAGGTGGTTGCACTGCTCCCTTGCCCCCATCCGTGGCTAGGGCTGGTGAGCCGAAGCATTCGCCTGCTCTTAATCGCAACACACACAAAGATAGGCCCTTTTCTGCTGTATTACCGAAGCCTGGGGTACATGTAGTCAAAACATTGTCCTGATGCCTTTCTGAAGCCAGTGCTTGTGATCCATCCCCAACAACCTCCAGATTGCCTGGCCCTGGTGGCCAAGAGGGCTGGCATTCCAAAGCGCCACAGAACTACAACAGTCAAAAAGACAGTTCTTGGCAGCCCCTACCCCATCTCCCCGCCAAGGGCATTACAAAGAGAGCAGACTGAGATGCAACCCAGTATTCCTGTGAAGGCCTGTTTACTTAGTCTGGATCTTCAGCCTGAGGGACAAGCTTCAGGTTTCCCAACACATCTACAAGCTAAGTAGGCACTCCCAAAAAACAGAAGCAGGGAGACACCAACTTCATGTACCCCATTGGCCTCACTACAGCTGTATGAAGCTTCCCAGAAAGGAGATTATACATTCATCTGGAGCCCTGGTTTTTGCAACTGTTACCCAGGGACGCCTCCAAATCTGGTCTGGAGGCCATCAGGGCTAACAATTGTGGCCCCACAAGACTATATATTGGCAAACTTTCAAAGCTGCTGCCTGAAGGTCTGACTTCCAATCAGTCTGAAACTAGGTGCTAAATGAGATTTCTTCCCTTGGATCACTCACAGGTCTTGGTATACTTTCAGCAACCATGGCTGAGGGGGCTGTCATTCCCCCAAGAGGGCTGGGGTATATCAAGAACAAATCAGGTAGTTCAGAAAACCACAAAGATTTGAGAGACAACCGAGAGGTAGGGCAAGTTTGAACAAGAAGGATCATCGTCTACACAAGGCCACTCCTCCAAAACTGAGAGAAGGGGCTATTAACACATAGAAACACAGAGAGTCGAGCAAAATGAGGAGGCAGAAAAATACACATGCCACATGAAAGAACAAGACAAACCTCCAAAATATACCTTAATACATGGAGATAAGTGGCCTATCTGACAAAGAATTCAAAACATTAGTTGATAGAAATGCTCACCAAATTCAGAAGAATGGATGAACACAGTGAGAACTTCAACAGAGAGATAGAAAATACAAAAAAGTACCAAACAGAAGTCACAGAACTGAAGAATATAATAGATAAACTGAAAAAATACACTAGAGGGGTTCAGCAGCAGACTAAATAAGTAAGAAAAATGGACTCATGAGCTGGAGAATAAGGCAATGGAACTCACCCAGGCAGAGCAGAAAGAAGAAAAAAACACTTTAAAAAATGAAGCTAATTTAAGAGACCATTAGGATAGCATCAAATGGAATAGAGTTCACATTGCAGGGGTCCTAGAAGTAGGTAAGTTTGAAATATAGTGGCTGAAAACTTCCTAACCTAGGGAAGGAAACAGACATCCAGGTCCGGGAAGCCCAGGGAGTTGCAAATAAGATCAACCCAAAGAGAGTCACACCATGACATGTTATGATTAAAATGTCAAAAATTAAAGAGAGAATCTTAAAACCAGAAAAAGAAAAACCAATTGTTATATGCAAGGAAAACCACACTAAGGTTATTAGCAGATTTCTCAGGAGAAACTTTGCAAAGCAGGAGGGAGTGGCATGATATATTCAAAGTACTGAAAGGAAAAAATGTCCAACCAAGGACACTCCAGCTGGCAAGGCTGTCATTCAGAACTGCAGGACAGATAAAGAGCTTTCCAGACAACCAAAAGCTAAAAGAGTTCACCACTACTACACTGGCCTTAAAAACATACTTAAAGGACTTCTTTATGATGAAAAGAAATGGCACTCATTAATAACCAGAAAACATAAAAAAGTAAAGAACTTACTGGAAAAGGTTAATATATAGTAAAGGTAATTGGATTAATCACTTATAAGCCACTAAGAAGGCTAAAAGAAAAAAAGTGGTAAAGTAAACGAAAACTGTGTTAATTAGTTAAGGGACACATAAAGATGTAAAACGTGATATCAAAAACATAAAATGGTGGGAGTAAAAATGTAGTTTTTGAATGTATTCAAATTTAACTTGCTATCAACTTAAAATAGACTATTATACACATAGGATGATATATGTGAGCCTCACACTAACTACGAAACAAAAACATACAGTAAATACACAAAAGAAAATGAGAAAGGTAAACATAACCCTAAAGAAAGTCATCAAGCCACAAGGAAGAGAGAAAGAGAAAAAGAAAGGAACAGAGAGGAACTGCAAAAACAACCAGAAAACAGTTAACAAAAGGGCAATAAATACATACCTATCAATAATTACTTTACATGTAAATGCACTACTTTCTCCATTCAAAAATCACAGTGTGTCAGTTGCCCATCCGTATGTCTTCTTTGGATAAATGTTTATTCAGGTCCTTTGCCCATTTTTTAACTGGATTATTTGATTTTTGGTGTTGAGTTGTATGAGCTCTTTATGTATTTTGGATATTAGCCTTAACTTTCTTTAAATATATTCCCTGTTCTCCCTTCCTATATTGTTTTGAATCAAATTCTGGATATCATATCATTCATTTTACCTGTAAATATTTCAGTTTATATCTCTAAATTATAAGGACTCTTTTTAAAATGTAGCCTCAAATAATATTCTTAATACTAAAAAACTTGGCAGTAAGTCCTTAATACCATAAAAAATGTAATTGGCATTCATGTTTCCAAACAGAGCATGTACAAAGCTTTTTAACACTAAAGAAAGACCTTTTACTTAACTGCCCCTTTCCCTACCCTCCTTACTGTATAATTCTAAGTAGGCTGGGAATGGTCCCAGGGTTTCCAAGGCTACTGGGTCATGGCCACCAAGCATCCTGATTATATCAGTTTACATCAGTTAAATATTTCTTAGAAAGTGTCTACAGGTTCACAGTCCTAGGTACTTTGCACAGGGCAAAAAGGAAAGTGTAGGAATACAAATGAGTATAGACATCTTGGAAAAAAATTTAGGCCTCAGAATCAAATCTGTAACACCATTGTTGTCAAACAACAGCAAAAATTGGGAGTGTGACTTGCTTGAGTACTGGAGAGATTATATTATGTAAATGCACATAAGTTCATTTAGAAAAGTGGGAACACTTCCTTTGGATCCAGAAGTACACTCTACTTGAAGGTCACTCTTAAAGTTCATTCAATATGGGATCTGATTCCCACATTGTTTTCCTGACTTATTTTTTTCATCTGTTAATTTAACTCTACAAACATCTATATACATATAAGCAAGTTTAGTTAGTTACTAATGGTTTGGTGAATGAATAAATGACAATGTTCCCTGAATGTTATAGACACACACACATACACACATTTAAACTCTATGTTTAAAATGCTCCTCTTTCCTATGGATCTCTATGATAGGGTTGTCTAGTTTTGTTAAGTGTTTTTTACTACATTCTAGTTTTGGAATGATGCATATGAGCAAATAAATTTGATGAAACTGCATTTTAAAAATCAACATTTGAAATTTTAATTATAAGGCTCATAAGAGAATTTAAGTGGCAAAAAATGAAACATTAGCTTTCTATAGCAAACTATAGTTTTGAGGATTCAAGTGACATAATACAGTGGGCATGTTTATCACTGTGATTTGGGTATTTATATAAAGGAATGATGGTGCTTCTTGAGCAGTAGACATTTAAACCAATGATACTATCTTTTATGATAGCAAATGTGATTTATATTACCATGATCTGTCTTCCCTCAACACGTTTTGATGTTAAGAGCCTTGAGTCATCATTCAGGAAACAGCCCTAAGCCCCTGAAATATCATGGTGTCTTCTTGGATAAGTTTTCAATTAAGAGGCTTGAGTCATCATTGACAAAATTCTACATCCGTTTATGATAAAAACTCTCAACAAAGTAGGTATAAAGGGATGTACCTCATAATAATAAAGTCAATACATGACAAACCTGCAGCTTATATCATACTTAGTGATATAAAGCTTTTCTTCTAAGATCAGGAGTAATACAAAGAAGCCTATTCTCACTACTTTTATTCAACAATGTACTGGAAGTTCTAGCCACAGCAATTAGACAAGAAAAAGAAATAAAAGACATAAATTGGAAAGGAAGAAGTAAAACTATCACTATTTGCAGATGACATAATGCTATACATAGAAAATGCTAAAGACTTCACCAAAAAACTGTTAGAACTAATAAATAAATTCAGTAAAGTTGCAGGATACACAATTAATATACAAAAATCTGTAGCATTTCTGTATAGTAACAAACTCAGAAAGAGAAATCAAGAAAATAATCCCATTTACAATCATATCAAAAACAATAAAACACCTGGGAATAACTTTAACCAAGGAGGTAAAACACCTTTACACTAAAAACTATAAAACATAAAAACTATAAAACATTAACAAAAGAAATTGAAGAAGATTTAAGTAAATGGAAAGATATTCTGTGCTCATTGTTTGGAAGAATTAGTATTCTTGAAATGTCCATACTACTCAAAGCAATCTACACATTCAATGCAATCCTTATCAAAATTCCAATGTCATTTTGCACAGAACTAGAACAAATAATTCTAAAATTTGTATGACATCACCTAAGACACTGAATAGCCAAAACAATATTGAGAAAGAAGAACATGCACCCCCATGTTCACTGCAGCATTATTCATAGTAGACAAGATATGGAAACAACCTAAGTGTCCATCCATGGATAAAAAAGCTTATTATATATGTCTTATACACATACACACACACACAGAAATATTACTCAGCCATAAAAAGAATGAAATGTTGCCATGTGTAACAAGATGTATAGACCTTGTGAGTGTTATGCTAAGTGAAATAAGAGAGAAACACAATACCACATGATTTCACTTACATGCACAATCTAAAAAAATAAAACAAGCAAAGTAAGAAAACTAAATAAAACTAAGCAAAACTAAATAAAACCTAGACTCATAGATACAGAGAACAGATTGGTGACTACCATAGGGGATGAGGTTGGGGCTGGGCTAAATGTGTGAAAGGGATTAAGAAGTACAAACTTCCACTTGTAAATAAATCGTGAGGATGTAATGTAAAGCAAGAGAAACATAGTTAATAATATTGTATGGCAGGTGACAGATGGTAACTAGATTTATTGTGCTGATCATTAAGCAATGTATGCAAATGTCAAATCACTATGCAGAATACCTGAAATTAGTATAACATTGCTGACTGCTCTGTCAATGTGAAGAAGGCCTGAGCTCTCAACTCTGGCTGTATAAGAAGATCCTCCAGGGTGTTTTAAAAGAGTCACAACCCAGACCAATCAAATAAAAATCTTTAGAAGCAGGACCAATTCATGAGTGTTTTTAAGGTGCAAGGGACAAGGTTAAGAACCAGTGGCTTGGGGCTGAAATCTAAGAAAAGGTGGGGGAATGGGGTCTGCAGCCAGATAGTAAGAGGCAAGAGTACTCAGGCTAGTCAGGTGGTGTTTGGGGGAGGTACCATTTTAAAAAAATAAATTTGACCATTCATTCAATTACTGATTGAGTCAACTAAATTATACCCAGCACTGTATTAAGCACTGAGTACATACACGTAAATATAACCTGGGTGTCACCCTCAAGGAGTACACAATCCAGGTCCTGTAAATTTGTGAGGGTCCTGCTGCTGAGAGTCAGGACACCATTGGTGCATGTTGGGGAGGCTGAATGAGTATCAAGGTAAGTGCTGTGCATAGCACGAGTGCTAATGTGGACTTTATCTTGGCGTTAAAATGAAATGCATGTCATTAAATGTGGGGGAAGGGTTGTTTAGCATGTCCTGTGCAGCCACGTTCAGACTGGCCATGAGGCATCGGGCTCCCAAGGCCTCACTCTGAAGGGCCACCTCATTAGCAGAGTCTGATGAAGACGTGGCTCCCAGAGAAGACTGTGGAAAGGCTGCAGTGGAAGTGTACCAGGCTGGCCTTGTGGAGTGCCAGGGGAAAGAAAGTCCATGATGCTTCCATGGAAGAGATGAGGGGCATTGAACAAAATCAGTGGATACCGTTGGCTGATGTCATCCACACATTTCATTAAGCAAATTGAAGCTGCTGGGTGGTCAGCCTCCTTTTACATCCACTCCTTCCTGAAACAGCTATCTTCATCCTACTCTTTCATTCATGCATTCATCAAGAGACATAGTGTTTACCATCCGTGATGATTAGTGTGAATCCCAAGAGAGCTTACAATTGACCAAAGGATATTCCTACATGTCTCCTGCATGATTCATAAAGGCTCTTTACTCCTGTCCAAGACCAACCCTTCCACCTACGCCTGTGACTCCGTTTATGCCACTGACTCCAAACCTTTGGCCTCCTCTAGGACCTTGTTCAACCTCATCACTTCTCTTTTTCTCCTCAAACTGCTCTTTTTTATCAGTTCCTTCTCCTCACCATGTAAGGAGAGAAATAGGTTTCCATCCTTAAAAAACAAAGCCCTCCAAACCTCTATTGACCTTTGTTCCCAATAACCACTATCCAATTTTATTCTACAATTCAAAATTTTCTTGAAAACACTATCTCGATTTTCTCACCTCTCATTCACTCTTCAACCCCACCTGATTTGTTTACCCTTCTTATGTCTCTCAAATATATCCTCCACACAGCCAAAGGGGAAATTTGCCCAACCTCAAATCTGACCATCTCTTATGGTTAAGCCTCTGTCTCTTAGGATGGAGTTCAATCCCTGAGCTGGGCATGGGAATCCTTGTTTCCGTCCTGACCTTACCTCTCCATAGCAAATGCCTCAGACTTGACACTCCAGCAATTCCTGAACTGCAGTGGTTCCCAGCACACACCACACCTTTTGTCATTTCTATGCTGTTGGTCCTGCACTCTTCTCTGCCTGCAGTGCCCTAACCCTTCTCCTTTCTCACCTTTGCTTGGGTTTTCCTACACATTCTTTAACACCAAGCTCAAGTATCGCTTCCATCAAGAGGCCTTCCCTGATTCCATTAGTCCTAGCTGGACAACTGAACTCATATCTATGTTTCTGCAATAGTGTGTGTGTATCTCTAGAACATACTTATTAGTTAATATCCTAATTATCTGTTTGTGTGTCTACGTTACAGTTATTTGCTTGTATGTCTTCCTTCCCTTCTGGACTGAGAATTGGTTTAGAGTAAATAAGTTTGAGAGTTTAATGGTCCACCAAAGACTCCAAAAAGGAACAATAATAAACTCTGTCTTTACATATGACTGAAAATTTTATTTAAACATCTGCTACTTACTAAATACAAGCATTTATAGTTAATTTCATACAATTACTATAATGGAAAAATTATGTAATCAACCTAGGAATGGATTACTTCGAAAAAAATGGAGTATGGTTCTTTGGGAGAAAAAGTAGACAGATTTTGGAAAATCTAAAGGTTGAAAAAAACCCCTGAAAATCAAAGAGAACATGATCGATACTTAAAGATGGCTACTACTGCTACAAAATACCATGCCCACTGGTATGTTAATAAATTTGGAAATTACAATAAAATAAATCTTTTCTAGAAAACTACCAAATGGATACAGTATCACCAAGGATCAGATTTAAACACTTATCAAATAGTTTACAAAAATTTCTTTGGATTTTTACAGGTGAATTATTTAAATAATTCAAAGAAAATTTAATTGATGTGCTATTAAATTGTTTCAGAACACAGAAAGTGGTATGATTCACAGTTCAGCCTAATAAAGCAAGCATAATACCTCTACCAAAACCTATCCTTAGACTTGAAACCAAAACCAAAACTAAAAGGCAAATTTTCAAGTAAGAATATAATCATGAAAATCTCACACAGAATATTGGCTGACAAAATGGATTTATATATTTTAAATATTATGCCTTGATCATAGATTATTTATTCGAGAGAAAAAAAAGGGAAGATTCAATACCTGGGAAGTCATTTATCCATGGTATCTCAAACTTGGAGGAACAGCTATACAAAGTTTTCAATGTTATCAAAATGGCATTTGATTAAATTAAGCAGCCAGTTCTAAGACATTTTCTTTTAATAAAATAATCATCCTTAACTGTAATAAAGAACTCCAAGTGTGGACTTTGTTGAATTTATATTATTTCCATTTTTAGTGAAAGAGCCAACAGTTTCAGTTTTGTGTCCTCAAAAGTGAACGTGGTAAACTGTTTTGAAATCCAAGTTGTTTACAATTGTGGTAAAAAACCCCTATCGTGGCTTGCAAGATGTTTATACAAACAATTATTATGCCATGTTGTGGTTCTTCAACAAGAGGTCTAGATGACTGAAAATTTGGTGATGCCTTTCCTTAAAGTGATGGCTGTTTAATTCTGGAGCAAAGCAACATCTCTACGGCAACCTTACAAAATATGACAAACACCATTTTTCAGAGCAGAAAACAATGAATTATATGAAATAATGATGAAACAAAGTTTACTTAAAAGTGAGCTAAAGAATTAGACATGTGATTTTTCTTTGTCAGTTATTGCCCAGGAGGAACCCAAGAGGAATTCTGTTACCTTTGAGCATGATACCATTAGTAACAGTTAAACTACTAAAAACATCTTAGTCTGATGGGCAACCCCTATCCTCTTGTGACCATTTTTCTTGGGGGTTGGGAGGGATAAGCAATCATTCCCCTATGTACACCAGCCTCCTTGCCCCAAATGAAAGCCAGAAAGTTGAGAAATAGAGCATACCAGTGGCAACGAAAAGTATCAGTTTATACACCGATAAACTGGAGATGAGAGATTTTATTATTATTAGGCTGCCAAATAACAACTTTCTTCCAGAGGTTTATT
The DNA here is from genome assembly GCF_030020395.1 of Manis pentadactyla. NCBI lineage: Eukaryota > Metazoa > Chordata > Mammalia > Pholidota > Manidae > Manis > Manis pentadactyla. Next base: position 65,008,563 of record NC_080021.1, read on the forward strand.
TTCCCTCCCTGGCTCAGGTTCTCCTGTGCATGGAGACAGTCACGGGAAACTGACCAGGAGGGAGAGCTGGGAGCAGCTGGGCCTGAAAAAGAGACCCCTGGGTGCTCAGTGTCCTTTCCCTAAATTTATCAAGAAGATCAGTTATTTCTCCTCCAGTGGGGGAGACAGAGTGAGGTTCACCTACCTCCCAGTACTAGGGGGGAAAGTACAAATTCCCAATTTGTGGGCTAACAGACAGTACAATTGCTTCTACCAAATATATTTTCAGTTGGTTCTTAGAGAAGATACTTGGAGTAAATCATCATTGATTATTAAATGATTGCATGATTTGGGAATTATACTTAATTTGGATTACACTCATTCATATGATTTTGAACAAACAAACAAACAATGGCTTAAGCAAGAAGGAAGCTAATTTCTCTCTCACGGAAAAAAACCTCAGATGTTTGTAGTGCAGGCTTGTTTAGCAGCTATGTAATCATCCAAGGTCCAGCCTCCTTTCTGCTGTTTGCTCTAATCCTCCTCCACATGGCACCAGATGGATTCTAGAGCTCCGTCCAGCATATAAAATCCATGTTGAATGCAGAAAGAAAGAAGAAAGAAGAGTATGTCCTGTCTTACCAAAGAAACTTCCTCAAAATGGCACACAACACTTCTGTATTTACTTCCTTTGCCAAAATTTAATAACAAGACTGTCCTTTTCTGCCAGGGAGGAGGCAAGGAATGTGTCTTTTATCTGTGTCCAGTCAATACTGGGACCTTATTATAAAGCAACAAAGGGAAAATGTATCTGGGAGGCAGCTAGCAAGATGTGTGTCCCACTAATCAAGCAACCTGAGAAGTGATAACGGTAGACAGCAACCCTGCTAATCTCCTAAACTGAAAAGTTTCAACAGTCTAATTCTTTTAAATTAAATTCTCACTTACATTTATTTTCAGTATATAGTTATGTGGTTTCAAGTTGTCAAATTCTTAATAGGACAAAACATAATCATTTTATTCATATGATATTTGTATCAATTTCTCAGTTCATATCTTGATGTCCATGGTGAAGAGAAAGTGGAAGAACAGTTTATATTTCAGTGATGAGAAAGCAAGCAGGCCTGTGTGAGTACGGCAACTTCTTCCTTTACACTTAGAAAAGCTTCTTTTTTTAGCACCACTATGCATTTCAACTGTACATGCCAAGTCAAGATCAAATCCTTGAACAACCCAGGTTCCTATAGGGCTACATTTAGATGCTATCCAACCTTGAAAACTACTTCTAACTAACCACCTCATGTATTCAAATTGAGTGAAAGAGAATATACTGTAGGTTGACATGAGTGGAATCCCCAAGCTCATTCTACTTCCAGGATGCCTTAGAACTTCATATTCTTATTTAGTTTGGACACACCTTGAGCTCAGCAGATATCCTGGGACTAAGCAGCCATGCACTCAAAGTCTAGGGAACTTCAGGAATCTCTGGGGCTTTAAAAAGGCAAGCAATGAACACCTTATCCAGCTGCTGCCACACTATGTTAAGCCACAGTACACATTGCAACCCTCACCTTGGGTGCCTGAACAGTATCATTTCTGACAAAAGGGTGCCATTTGTTTCATTCATCTGAAAACATTTTATTCTTGCTTCCACAGGAATCCCATCTGAGCCACCAAATTGCAGTGTTCAGTTTCAAACTTAATATAGTCACATCTCTCACATAAATTTTTGAGCCACCTTTGATGACCCTATTTCAGGAAACATTAATATTAGCTTCAGGGATGGCAAATGAACTCAGAGTTCTCGGTGAATACTGAGTCCCATGAAATTCTAAAAGAGGAGAACAGACACAGGCAGGTTAAATTTCTGTACGTGATGGCTAGCCAGTGTCTAGTTCAGTGGTCCGAACTATCACTAAGCACTCACACTGGTGACCATTCTTGCTTTTTCATAGCTCAGTCTTTCACTCAGTAGGCACAGACATAAATTTGACTGGGATTCAAGAAGTTTGGATTACAGCCCCAGTTTTTCTACGAAGTAGCAATATATCTTAGGCAAGTTCCTTAATATATTTGTGTTTCATATTCTAAAAAGTCTAAAGCTTGAATGAGATAGTTTCTAATCTCATTTTCAGTTCAAAGTTCTATTATTTAAGTGCATTTTGGGAATTCATTCCTGAACAATATCTAAAAGGAGTGTGTTTCAGCATACCACATCTAAAAGAGGTAATCTTTGCTTTAAAGGAAACAGATGTAGGACTGTATGCAACGTGCTAGTCCTATTTGCAAATCTCCATTAAATAATAGCTACTACTTGTTGACTTCAAAAGACGTAAATCAATTCATAATACAAGTTGAAATGTGTCTTCAAAGAAAAATTTTGCAAAGGATTTCTTAAGCACACAGCTGAAGAAATGTGATAATGCATTCAGTGGTTCCCGTAATTTTATAAATCTTAACACCATTGCTGCTACAACACTGGGAAATTATTGGAGACAAGAAGGAAAATGCATACATTAAGAAAGAAAAAGCAATTATTTTTTCAAGAATAATTAAAAATCTGATAAACTTGGAATAGGTTGAAAAGCCATTGAACTGCCTAACAGCATCACCCTATGAACTCTTTCTTAGGTGAGTGGGTCTATGGAAGCACATATCAGGGGATGAAATGAGTGGAATATAGTAGTTTCTATCACAGTGGGTAGGGATAAAAATATTAGATTGAACTTTATGAAAAATTACATAGGTCAAAACTGACTGAATATTGACAGTTTTGCTTCCTACATGGCTATCAAGTGCCAATTCTACCAGAATGTGGTGCAAGGGTACCAAGGATGCAGAAATACCAATAACCTTATAATATGATATCTTTAGCAATATGATATCCTTAGTAATGACACTATGAGAAGTGTTAGGCTGGGCCCCTGTGGGAGAGAAACCTTGACCCCTGCAGTCCCTCCAAAGGAACTAGAGGTTGTGACAGCAAGGATGGAGTGGTAAGAAAGAGAGAAGAAGCCATGAGGGCATATGCAGGGTGGCCTAGGGCACTGCCTCCTTTGCATCTAGTTGCACCAAAATTAATCCTAGCCCCTCTTATCACAGTGGGTAGGGATAAAAATGTTGAGAAGGGGACAACAATGTAATTGTTACTCTTGCTCCGTTTGGGAAATAACATACCTGAATACTCTACCCAGGAGATTTGAGTACACAGATTATTGACTGAGAAGTTAATGACATCCTGCTTCCCCACCCTGCAGCTCCTTCCCTAACACGTTTCCTAGCCATCAACAAAGTGCATTTCTTAGGACTTGGTCTTAGGCCCTCTGCTTTCATTCCTCCTTGGCCTACTTCCAAGAGTTCTTCGCATTTTCATGACTACTTCTAACTCTACTCCCTGGGGAGCCCTCTCATCTTGCCTTCTCTTTAGTCCCATGGGTACAGGTATTTTTTCCTGATTAATTTCACCCATGTACTACTACATTTAATATCCCATAAATAATCTGTAAGGATCCTTAAATGTCTACTCCTTTGTATTTGTTCTCAGTGTTCTTCATTTGGGTGCCTTGTGTAGTCCAACAAGCTCGTGGACTCTGAAAGTGGAGACTTGATATTTTTAAGAAAGCCTGACATAAACACTGGATGCAGAGAAGACACAATCATGTATATAAAACTGCACTCGTTCTTACTGTTAAGTAGGATGATGCCTCACCTACACAGGACTCAGGTGTTTGGAAACCTCAAATTTATAGAGAGACAACTATCAGACTAACTAACAAAAAGCAGCTGAGAAAAAATACTGAGAGAATCTAAGAAACCCAAGAAAGCATCATAGTATCCAGACACTAATGCTCTTGAATGCTCCACATGAGGTGCAGAACCCAAACCCACTTCTGTTTACTTTGTAGAGAAATCTAACAAGTGTTGAGGACCTGGTTTCCAAGGTAGAGAAGCGGCAGCAAAAGGGTTAACACAAGCAGGTGGGATTAAAGAGGATTAAAAGGGCCATACAAAGACCCTGCATCCAAACAAAGGGGCAGAGAAACCAGAATCTACTTCGGGATTTCACAGAGTGATTCTGGATGATTTAGTGTAGGGGCAGATTCATATTTTTTGATGATCCTGGGATAATGGTTATAATAAAATTCAGAGCAATAATTTATTTTCATTCTGAATATATTTTCAACAGAAGTTACCATTAAATCGTTTTTATAAGTAGCAAAACATAGATTTTAATCAGGAAAAAAATAATATCCAAAGCTTGCTTATTTACTGATTCATTCAAGTTTTACATCTGAGTGATAATGTTCAGTCATCCAGAAATTCAGCTCTTTAGATTGACAGCCCACATGGATTCTAGATAAATTAAGTTCTGCTGTTTATTAACTTAGTGTGAGCTTAATAAATGCTACTGATTATTACCTAAGTGACTAATGTCAAATAAACTTCCATTATTGCTAACCAGTCTAACCTTTGAGGAAGAATATGAAATACGAGAAATTTTATTTTTAATTGTGACAGGGTGATGGGTTGCATAGATAAAGGTAAACCCAGTGACATTATTTAACCTAGTTTGGTAAAATCTCCCAATTTCTCTTTGTATTTATAATCATAATCACAAGCTGATAAGTATGGTATCCCCTGGAGAATGAATGAGAAACTAATTTTTGAATTTCTGAACCAAGGAGTAGTGATGAATCTGGTGCTTCTACCAAATAACATTCATGCAGCCTGTGTGGTTGTGGGTGTGAAGTTGTTAAATGAAAAAGTCCACCGAGGCAGGTCAACCATCTTATGCAGGATGCCTGTCAGAGTGTGTTATTGGGCAGCCAAGGAGCCCTTCCAGCCCATCTGGCAGTTACTCTCCTTGCAGGGCACTCCAGCATGGCCCTGGGCAGAAGGGAGGCAGGCAGCAAGCAGGGTTCTCAGAGGCCATGACCACCCAGACAAGCCATTCCCACCTAACACATGACTGGAGTGAGCCCCCAGACAGCATGGCTGAGAGGCACCCTTCTTTACCTAGAGCTGGATAAGATGCTCTTAAAACCTGGTCTTATCCTGGCCTAACAATTACCATTTGCAGTAAACTTTCTGATACAAAGCACTCTGATACAGGGCACTTTTACATAAGACAAGACTGGAAGGAGAAACAGAGAATGGTTGATGGGATATTGGAAGCATAGGAAAGGTGAACATAGACACTTTTCTTAAGCATTCTGGTATTATGGGTTGAATTGTGCCCTATGTTGAGGTCCTGATCTCCAGTACCTCAGACTATGGCCTTACTTGGAAACAGGGTCATTGAAGATGTAATAAGTTAAGATGAGGTCATACAGGAGTAGAGTGGGCCCCTAATTCAATGACTGGTGTCCTTACAAAAGGGAAATTTGGACCCAGAGACAGATGCACACAGGGAGAACGCCATATGACTAGGAAGGCAGACATCCGGGTGAGGCAAATACAAGCCAAGGAATGCCAAAGATCGCCAGCAAACCACCAGAAACCAGGCAAGAGACACAGAACAGATTCTCCCTCACAGTCTTCAGTGGGGCCCAACCCTGCTGACACCTTGATCTTGGACTTCCAGCTTCCAGAACTGTGAGGCAATAAATTTCTGTTGTTTAAGCCACCTAGTTTGTGATACCTTGTTATGGCAGCCCTAGCAAATTATTACCCCCATTTATTCAGTTCTCTAGGAAGAATTTAAAATTACCTACCAGAACACCACTGTATAGAATTTGTAATTAGTGCATTCATATCATAGATACATAGATGGAGAGAAAGAAAATGAAAGATGTTGATAGGTTTTAATTCTAATTGTTTTATTTCTACATATATGTCTATCCATCTACCTAATCTGTCTCCATAATTTAATTACATGGAAAACTGCCCAACGATCTTGTTCCATGCAGTGGAGTCCGTCATTCTCAGCTCCTTGCTGCTGCTGTAGTCCACTGCAAGCACTATGAGAGAGATTTGCACTCAAGGTTCTATTGACCAGGCGGCCAGATCAATTAAATGGTGCCTGTCGCAGAGGGCACTTCAGCTACACTCCTGTGGGGGTGCCCCAAGTCAGATACAGGAAATTGAATAACTATCTCTTGAGCAAATATGACGTCCAGGGCTCAGTGTGAGGCATTTGGGGGCAATATATACACATTAATAATTAACTACTAAGCTGGACATTAAAGGAATACATGTATTATTTTTGTAGCTTTTCATTAATAATACCTTGGACAGAAAAAGGCCTGGATTGTAGAGTCAAATCACAGGACTTCTTCAAATTTATGATGAGTTTTGTCATTTTATCATTTTGCCTCCAATGTCTGGCAAAGCCTAACTACAGCACTTCCCTCCTCCCCATAAGGGGATCCATTCTGTAGGAATGTCTCTACTCCTGGACATTCATGGAATGAAGCCTTCTCACCTAGAAACATAATGGTCAATAAAGTCAAAGATAATTCATTGTATGATTATAATAAATCACTTACATATACCTCTTCCAGTTAAAGGGCAACTTTATCATAATCTCTAAAATGTATAACTACTTATCTCCATATACATTGTGGAAGATTATTTTTATATTTATGGATAATTCTATTTTGAAATCCAAATATTCTTTTCCTACTCATTTACTTCTAGTTTTTCAGTGACTTTCTGGAAGATGTTTTATGAAACACTTTGATTGCCATATCCACTCTCCTTTGTTCAAGAAGCATACAGGTAATAAAATATGTGCCTTCAACCTTACTGGATAAAATGGATTTTCCAGGACAGCTCTCTGAAGATTGTGGCTTTTTAAACAGCGTCCTTTAATTACAATTAGAAGTGGCTTCCTGACTTATATGCCAATGAATCTACTTCAGGAAATAATTTGCTTTATTGATGGGATGATAAGAGATGCCAAATAGCAATCATAGAGTCAGTGAGCAAATATTATCAAGATTCTGATGGAAAGAAGGTTACTGAATCAGAATACTTTCCTTAGAATTCAGTATTTTGTTATAAATGGGTTACCATAGATTTTTTTCAAGTTAGTGAAAATACATTATTTGGATACATCTTGAATTAGTTTTATGTAAACCAAAAAAATAATCTGTGGCGCCTGTAAATTACAATTCTACACTTTTTCAACAGGATTAATCTCATTTACTATACATTTATAAAACACTGAGATGGATATGGAGTGGCTCATATGAACACAAGTGACTACTATGGCCTGGAAAAAAGGTAGAGAACCATTTGGAAACATTTAAAATCATGAAAATGAATGACTCTGGCTTGGGATATAATAAGTAGAATTTAAAAACTCACCCCAGTCTGTCCTCTTCCCATTAAAGGCATATATTCTCTCCTCTTTTGAAAATCTTTCTCTTGCAGTCATTTATTCTAATCTATAAATATCTTCATTCATTCCAACAATGTTTATTTCTCATTTAATATGGATTTAAGTGCAAATATCCATAAAAGGTGTGGACAAGTCAAAGAAATGTGGCAACTGACAGTAAGAGTTGGGAACAGTACAGAGGTGCATAGTGAGCTGGGTCTGTAAATGGCTCAAGCTCCAGGTCATTCCATGCAGGAATGCCGGCCCAGGTTGGGGCCCTGATTTTAAGGCTGAATTTTTATAAACACAATGGAGCTTGAACAAAACACCTTTGGGGGCTTAGTACAGACTATAGGCAGGGATTGTATCCTCTAATTAGGCCTGGCACTCATTCTATATAGAGTTGAAAGATTATTCCTTGCCCTCAAGGATGTTACCATCATTAAATAAAGTGTGGTAAGAGAGGTAGGCAGGATTTTATGAAAACACAGAGAAAGGAATATTTATCTCTCCTGAGTGGGCTGGTGGGGGGCGGCGGGAGGATGGGTGGAGGTGGTTGGTAAAGGAAAGCTTCTGAAGACGATCCACTTTATCTTGAATGATGAGGTGGGGATGGCCAGACACGGAAGGGGACACAGGGTGCCCTGGGTGGAGAGCAGAGCAGAAGCCGCGGTTTGGGGACAGAAGCATGGAAGCAGCGACTGTAGTTCTCTCTGCCTGGGGTACGGTGAGGTGGTGAGAGATGGAAGCTGCGGCTGCAGAGGAGGCAGATCCTGAAGGACACGGGCAGATGCACTTGATGGAATCTGAGCTGAACTCGAAGATTTAAAATGTTGCCATTGTTAGTTATTTATATTTTATTGAAGGTCAAAGCAATGGTCTTATAATTGTGTAACTTCATGAACCAGAAAGCCTGTTGAAAGTGTATATTTAAAAATTGATAGAAGATAAGCTGTTGATTTATTTATGATAATTGTGGTGTATGTTTTTGAAAGTTTTGAGTTTTAATTGATATAAAATAAGCTTCACATTTGATTAAAAGGATAAGCTTCACAATTTAGTTTTTACCAGCAAAACTGTTGCCTCAATCAAGATAATGAACATAATTAAGTCCTTCAAAGTGTCTTCCTGACCCTTTGTAATTACTCCCCCTCATGCCTCACTGCCCCACCCCTGTTCCTAGGTATGCATTGATCTTACTGTAAATTAGTTGACATTTAATATAAATGGAATCACATAGTTTGTACTCTTTACTGTCTGGCATTTTTCACCTAGCATAATTAGTTTGAGATTTATCCACGTTGTTGAGAGCATCAATTAGTTCCCAGATCAAGAGTAATATGAAAGTTGCAGTCTTTTTGAATTTTATCCATTCTTGTCAGGGTAGTAATACATTAATTGTGGATTTATTTTGTATTTCACTAATGACCAATGATATTAAACAGCTTTTCATGCACTTATTTGCCATCCACACATCTTTGGTGAAGTATCTGTTTAAATCTTTTGTTAGTTTTTTAATCTAATTGTCTTACTGAGTTGTAAAAGTTCTTTTTATATTCTAGGTACAAGTCTGCTGGAGATGTGTTTCACAAATATTTCTTCTAGTTTGTGGTTTGCTTTTTCATTTTTCTAACAGTACCCTTTGAAGAGAAAAATTTTTTTATTTTGATGATATCAAATTTACTTATGTCTTCTTTTATATTTATGTTTTTGTTAATAAAACTTTGCCAACTGCAGGTTACTGAGAATTTCTCCTATATTTTAGTCTAGAAATTTTATTGTTTTACCTATTGTATTAAGGTTTTTGATATATTTGAATTCATTTTTGTATATGGTATGAGATAATGGTTGAGGTACATTTTTTTTTTAATGTAAGTATCCAGTTGCTCCAACACCACTTATTGAGAAGTTATCCTTTCCCAAATTAACTGTCTCAGCACCTTCATCAAAAATCAAATGACCATATATGAAGGGATACATTTCTGGACTCTCTATTCTGTTTCGTTGTTTTATTGGTTCATCTTCATGACCATAAAACACTGGGTGATTATTGTATCTTTATGATTTTCCATGAAATCAGGTAGTAGTACTACCCTCAAATTTTCTTCTGTTTTTTGAAGTTGTTTTGGCTTATCCAGGTCTTTTGTATTTCATATAAAACTTAGGAAATGGTTATTAATTTCTTTGAAATAAAATCTGCTGGCATTTTGATTGGAATTGCAATACATTTATAGGTGAATTTGAAGATTATTAACATCTTAGCAATATTGAATCTTCTGATCCATTAATATGATATATTGCTCCATTTATTTAGATCTTCTTTCATTTCTCTCAGCAATGCTTTGTAATTTTCAGTGTATAGGTCTTATACATCTTTAGTCATTTATCCCCAGTATTTTATGTTTTTAAGCTATTACAATGACATAGCTGTTTTCATAAATAAAATTTATTGGAACATAGCCATGACCATTCATTTGTTCATTCATTTATGCATAGGCTGCTTTCATTTTCCAACAGCAGAGTTGAGTATTTGTCACAGAGATTATAGGGCCTAAAAAGTCTAAAATATTTACTATCTCACCCTGTACAGAAAACTTTGCCAACCCATGCTTTAAAGCATTAAAGGTATTTTAAACCATAATACTTTGAAATCATCTCTCCTCTTTGTACACATATGGGCTACCATCTAGGATCAATTTGATTAAGCCTGAATAACTTTTTTGTAGTGCAGTCTGCTGATAACGAAATCTTACATTTTTGTTTTTCTGAAAATGTCTTTGTATTTCCCTTCTACTTGAGGATATTTTCACTGCACATAGAATTCTAAGTTGGTAGCTTTTTTTTTTCTCTTTAATCACTCTAAGGAAACCATTCCACTGTCCTCTGGCTTTATTGTTTTTAATGAGTATTCAATTTTGTTTTAGATGTTCACCTGAAAACAATGTCTTTTTTTTTTCCTGGCCACTTTTAAGATTCTCTCTTTATGTTTTGTTTTCATAATTTTTGACAATGGTATGCCAAGATATAGTTTTACTTGTAGTCATCCTGTTTGGGGTTCACTAATTTTCTTGTATCTAAGAATTGAATGCCTTTAAATGCTTTTGGGAAATTCATGCCAATTATTTCTTTAAACATTTCAGCTGCCCGATTCTCTTTATTCCTTCTGAAATTCCAATTACATATATATCATACTGCCTGAAATTGTCCCACAAAATCTCTGATTCTCTGTTCTGCTTGGTCAAAAATGATTTCTTTTTATGCTGTTGTTTGGATGATTTCTATTGATTTATGTTAGAATTCACTAAAGTTTTCTTCTGTTGTGACCAATTGATGATTTAGTCCAGTCAGTGAATTATTTCTGATGCTCAAATTTTGATTTCTAGAATTTCTATGTGGTTATGTTTTAGAGTGTCTATTCTTCTGCCATAGTTCTCAATCTTTGTATTCACTTTCCCACATTCATAATGGTGATTTTAAAGTTTTTAAAATCTAGTTCCAAAATCTGAGTCCATATACATGTCTGCTTTTTTTTAACTGATATAATTCATGTAACATAAATTCTTCTTTTTAAAGTGTACGATACAATGATGTGTAGCATGATCACAAAGTTCTATAACCATCACCAGTAATTTTAGAACTTCTTTTTAATTCAGAAAACCTCTACCCATTAGTATTCATTCCTAATTGCCCCCCACGCCATTCCGTTATTTACAATTGCCAAAATGTGGAAACAAATCAGACGTTCATCAGTTGATGAATGTATAAACAAAATACACATATCTGTTGTCACAGGAATATTATTCAGCTATAAGACTGAGATGAAGTATTCATAAATACTACATGGATAAATCTTGAAAATATTATACTAAGTGAAAGAAACCAGAAACAAAAACTGCATGCTATGTAAATCCACTTATATTAAATGTCCAGAATATGCAAATCCCATAGAGATGGAAAGTAGATCAGGTATATGGGCTTTTACGTTTTTTTCTTTCATCGTGGGTTACACGGTTCTATTTCTTGAATGTCTCATAATCTTTTATTTTATTTCAGATATTTTATTCAACAGACCAATAGAGATTGAAGCAAATGCTAACTTCCCTCAGTAGTATTTTGCTCTTTTGCCTGCCAGGTGAATACGGTCAGGGGCAGCTAGCTCCCTTCAACCTAATAAGGAACTGAGCTGAGCTGGCTCTGGCATCACTCTGATTTTAAATGCCTTTAGGCTGGTTTCAGGCTTCTCTTAAAGGAGTGTTTTATAAACATTGGGGAAAAATGAGATCTCTTTCTACTTTTAGTCCCATGTCCAGCTGCCCAAAACCACCCGGGAAGCATATCCAGGAAAACTCCCATGGGGGAAAACAGCTGGATAGGGAGAACTAGCTGTGAGTCTGGGCTCACTCCAGCTTCAAATCCACCACCCCACCCACTCACAACACGGGAAGTTTGGTTTGTTTCTCTTTGTCCCCTTTAAACTCTTCTGTATGAGGCAGGCTTGCTTCTTTGCCCACTCATTTCACAGACTTAGCAATTTCTCTCAGTGATGGAATTGAGAGAAGCAGCCACTCATCTGTGCTTGCCTCTAGAATTTAGTTCACTTAGTCTTTTCTTTGCAGCTCTTCAATAGTTCAACAAGTATAGTTTATTTTTCTATAAGTTTATCTAAATATTTTCTCATTATGATGGGTGCAATCATCTTTTCACACTTGTATATCGAACTGGAAAAGTAACCTAGAAATTGTGAAGGATATTATTCCAATCAATAAACCTGCTAATAAATATGAACATATTTATTTATTATTATTCAAAATGATAACATTCCAGGACTTTCTACCTAAGATATAAGATGAAACAAGTAGTAGTGTGGCATTTTCCTCCCATCAATCAATAAGATAGATGACCTATTATTTTTGACACTGTCTTGTTTGGCCTATTGTTCTATAAGACCAGAGCTGACTTTAAGGATTTTACTTTGATACACCTAAGGAATGTGAACTTGATCCAATATTCCTGATGTAATCTTGAAGTTGCTTTGATAACTCAGTGAATGAAAAAAATAATTAAGCAAGAAAGATTAATAAGAAAGAAAAGGGGAGTGAAAAGACAGAAAAACAAAGAAAATCAAATTAATCTAAACAAAATACTTTAAAAATTTTAGGACCATAATCTCAATCATTGTTGGATTTTTTTCCTCAAAAGATGCAAATTGTTGGAAGAAATTCTGAAACTATAAGAATCTGGGAAGAAGTTGTGAAAGAAACAGGCCAATTCCTTATGAAAATATTAACTAAATACTCATTATTGCAGATAAGAGATGACCAGACCTTTCTGTTTCCCTTTTTTTAATCAAATACATTAGCAGAGAAAAAAATAGATCAAAGCAAAATGAAAAAAATGTCCTAACCTGAGTGATGGAAATTGCTGTTAGTGACCCATGTAAACCTCCTCTAGAATGGTGCATTAGTCACACCCTTTTATTTTCTATATTTCTTATCCTTTGATCTTTGGGGGCCTTATGGACCCTGGAGGAACTGCCCCTCCCAGGGCTATCCTATTCCTAGAGACAGTAAGCTACTCCCATCACCCTCTGCATGTCTTTCACATGCAAACTAACCAGTCCAGAGCCACACACCCCACCACCTGCACCTTCTCTACTGGGCCCTCACACTCAGGGCCAGTACGTCCTCATCCTAATAACCCTAAGATCAGGTACCAGATAACTAGGGACAGTTCCCAGACACCAGAGCCTGCTGAGATTATTCAAACTAGCCAGTCCTAAACCTGCTTATCCTGCCCTGCCTGGTCCTTCCCATGGAAACCACAGTAAAAACTCTTGCCCACTCCTCCACCCCCCACCTCCTGAAAGAACCTGGTGCTTCCCTTTGTGGCCCTGCTGGCATGGTATGTTCCCTCCTCTGGGAAATTATGAGTAACAAACTAAGTTTTCAGTGGCAATCATCTCCAATCTGTTGGCCTCATCATATCTGAATAATAACAATGAAACCTACATTAAAAAAGGGGGGCTACCCATGCACCTCAGAAGGCGCCAGTGGCAGGAGCTGGTCAAGCGGGTGAACTGTGGAGGGCGCAGTGGCCTTGCATCCTATTGCTGGCCGGGTTCTGGCTCGCAGCCCCAGGCCTTCAAGTGGGGAGTCTTCGCTGGTGAATACCGCTTCAGCTGTCTGGTGTAACCGCGAGTGGGCACAGCTTTCTGAAATTTTTTGGTCATTGCAATGATCTAGATCCAGAGATGAGAAAATGCTTCAAGAATGAGTACATTGGAAAGAGGACGAAGAGCGGAGCATGGCAGTGCAATGAGAAAGAGACTTTTTAATCCTGCAGAGGAATCTGAAAAATAAATTAAAGGCATAAAAAAAGGGGGGGACCTTGTTTTTTACCCCTTTTCTCCAAGAGAGAGGCAGGAAAGCCTAGTGTGATCAACAAATGGCAGTCATGCTAAGAAAATAAGAAATGGGGTTACCATTTTTGGGCACTCACTGTGGATACTCTATGAGCTGTTCTCTTAACAATCTCATATAATTTTTAAAACAGCACTGTTAGTTAGGTATCATTATCCCATTTTACAGATGAGTAAACTGAAGTTCAGAAAGGTTCCCATATGGTCAGTGGATGAATCAGGATTAACAGGACCATATAATAAAGCCATCATTCTTTAACAGTATCACGTCAATCAACAAGGTAAGCATCAGATGTGAAAGGACAGAAACACAGAGGTTTTGTAAAGCTGTGTGCTAGATGTCTATGAGGAATTGTAAAACTGATAGGAAGAGATGTAAGGTGAACTGTCACTTGGAATTGAATCGGTATTTCACACTTTTGGCATTTGTAAAGAACACATAAATTGATGAAGTGGAAAGTGCAAATAACCTAGGATGAGAAAGTTGGGATTTGAATACTGACTACTTTCAAGTAGCTCTTGACTTTAGGCAATGTCTTGGAGTGGAGTTTCTGGGACACACACATCATAGGCCCTTCTAAGCCAAAACTTCTTTATAAGAAAACATTCTTTGGCCACCAGACTGATTCTGAGACTAAGGACTGTAAGCCTGAGATAAAGTGAACTGATGGAAATTCACAATAACAGAGCATTGTGAACTTTTGGCACTGATGTATGTTTAAAATATAAAGTGTTGTGATTGATTTTACATTCATTGTTTTAAAGGATCAGTGTTATCTTTGCACGAAGTGCTTCAGACCTTAACTGTCTGGCCTCCTTTTACGTTATTAGCTGTCTTTCTAGGGGCCTGCCACTGCAGTTAAGAGGCAGGAGTCTAGCCTGGGGGGTCTGTAAGGAAGGCCCATGTGCCAGCTCACTGGGATGGTGGGAGGTAACAGGCTGGGCCAGCTCATTCAGCTGATGCTCCTGCCATGATCCTCTATTAAAGTTTTGTCCTTCTCTCCTGGTCAAGTCAAAATAACCCACCTCTTTGAGAACCTACAGTTGTTGGGAAAATTCTGCTTTCCTATATCTACCACTATCCTTTTCTCCTCTATTGGGTTGCACTGAAACTGGCCTAGAATCCATTCTTCCCCCTCTATCTAGGGATTCTTCCCCCTTCTTACAGTTGGGTGCTGGGAAGCCATAAGCCAAATGAAAGCTTGCTTGTGGTTTTATACATACTCTGAAATTTTTATCTCTGTATAAATGACCCAATATCTAAAAAAAATAAATGTGCTTTATTTTTAAATTAGTCTTTCATCAAGTTAATACAGGTGAGTCAACTAATTACTTTGGGCTTTAGAATTCTTCCATGAGGGCTTTAAACTAGGTAATTTCTCAGGCTCTTTTAGCTCTAAAACCTCAATGTTTGTAAATATTAATTTATGGAGGCAAAAAACTTATCACTGTTCACAGGTTAAGGCTTAGCCATTATTTATTTTTATCCCCTCTTCCTTCCTATGTGATGGAAACATTTGTCATGGGAATTAAACAATATTAGGTATGTTGACTGAATTTTCTTAATTTGACAGGCATGATCTATGATACATGTTTTGAGCATTTCAAGTTTCTCAGGATATTTCAGTTGGTACTGTGTTAGTACCATTGTTATATACAGATTATTATATTATTTCTATTTAAAATTACCCATGTATACTGTTTCCTGTCTTCTTTATATAAAGATAATTTGCTAGATTTAAAAGTCAACTGGGTGACAACAAACCATTGGCTCCCCAAATTGGTGGAAAAATTTATCTTCCAAAATATAAAGTAAGAATTACTTTAGTTTAGTAAAAGGGCTATTGTTTTGGCAGAGGTCAATCGTGCTATTGATATTCTAGTATATTTTTTGAAAATCCTATTGTTTTTATAAGCTGTATGTATTTTAAATTATCAAATAGTTTGTTCAAATCAAATCAAGCAAAAAAAAGTCTCTTGTACATACCACCACTATTTTCAACCCCATGAAGGCACAACTTTTAATTATTTTTATCTAATTTTGTTATGCATCTCCATGTCAAAATAATATACTTCTTGATTTTCAGTTTTAGCTCTCCACTGACTATTGAAAATGTAAGATGAAGCATAAACTTTCTCATTTTCACTCTGAGGAGAGTTCCTAAAGCTTTAGTTTATCATAATTTTATTAGTATGACTGTGTAAATGCTTTTGAAAGCTGTACTTTTTAAAATATAGTGATCATTTTTCCTTTTTTATTGTTTTATTTTTACTGAAATTATTGTTTGCTTTTTTGTTAACTCTTTTATGTATTTATTACTTATTTAACCTTATGCTCTCCTTTAGTTATATAAATCTCCTCTCAAGTATGTCCAAACACCTTAGGTATTTTATCAATTTTATCTTTAGTAAGTTTCTCTGAGAGCTTTCTGACGGGCTTTAGTCTGGGTTTTTCTTAGCCTTACTACAGTGCTGTCATAGGGTCCCTTTCATTGTCGTCCTGGTGATTACCTTAACCTCCCCTCCTGTCATGAGTTTCTTGTTTCCTGGATTCCATGTCTTCTTTTCCTCTTTACTCCCTTGGTATGGCTTGGCACATCCTTTCTTAGCCTTTCAAGTAGAAAACACATGAGGTAACCTTTTGAGAGCTTGTTATTTATTCCATCAGAATACTTAATTGATAATTGTTCTGGGTATGAAATCTTAGTTTAAAGATAAACTTCAAGAATTTTGAAGATATTAATCTATTATCTCCAATCTTCCAGTATTGTTGTTGAGAAGTCTCTCCTAATTTTAAAAAATACTTTTTCTTCCTTTTCATAAAATCATTTTTCTTTTCTCTTTGGAAGCTTTTTTTCTATAAAGTGGAAGCTTTATATTTATATTTATATATATTTGGAAGCTTTCTTTTCTATAAAAAAAAAGAAAATCTTTTTTTTCACTCCAATTTTATATATTGTGCTGGGCACTTGGTGAGTCCTTCCATCTGCAAGTGTATATCTTTCTGTTCTCAGAAATTTTCTTAACTTATTTCCTCCCTTCTGTTTTCTCTTTCCCTTTTTCTAAAAGTCCAAATATCTGCTATCCTACAGTTGTCATATTATCTTATTACTCTTTCATCTATTTCCCTGTTTTCCCTATTTTCTGTAAGACATTCTTAATCTTATTTTTTAAACTTTCTACAGAATTTAAAAATTTCTGAAATGATCTGTTACATATTATTTCAGGAATTTTTTTTCTCTGAAGAGTCATGTTTCATGGATATGATATCTTTGCTTCTCTCATGGTAATTTTGTTATGCATGTGCATAAGAAAATATGCATTTTCTTATGATACTAATTTTAGTCTTTTTTTTTAACCTTTCTCCCCCTCTGTCTTATCTCTATGCCATACTTTTAAAATTTGTTCATTTGGCTTCTTTCGAATTAGAAAATGTTCTTAAATGTTTGATGATTCTTGGCTGTCCACTGGTATTGAAAAATACAGCACTAAAAAGCTGACTGAAGCTGAATGCCTGCTGGAGGTTTTGGTGTCTGCGAGTCACCACTAAAGTGATGTGACTGGGTTTGCTTTTGGCAAACACCAATATCAGTCTATATATTGTTTTCTTTTGAGCTGGTATGTAAATACTGTGCTAGATGCTGTCATGCATCTTCTCTTCAGGGCCTATGCACCCAAACCTCAGCTGCTGGATATATCAGCTACTAAGAGCTCATAGCTTCAGTATTCACTGGAATTGCCTTATGCCACAGGGAACTACCTCATCCAAGGTTATGCTCCATCTCAGGAGGGACATCTTGATAAAGACTGGCTGTTGAATAAACACGAATGTCTGATCACTCTTCTTAGTGTGGAGAATTTCTGAAGGGACATCCCAGCAACAGAACTGCCCCTAAGATTGGTTGAGGCCTCAGTAGCAACCATATTATCTCTGTCTAACTCTACCTTCTCCACTTTCTTATAGTTGTATCTCATGATTGCACTCAGTACATCTCTGCATGAAAATCTGTCTCAGAGTCTGTTCCCAGGGAATTCAATCTAAAGCAGGTATCTTCTAATCTCCTGCTTGGGGGTAATAACCCTGGCTTCCAGAGTATGGGATTCCAATGGAGAAAAAAGCTAAGATCTCAAAAATTGAAATACAAAATTTTACTTAACAAACCACTTTCTTTTCTTTTATCTTCACCTCTAACTGTGCTTTTTACCCTTCCTGATTCTCATCCCTCTGTTTTATCAGCTCCAGAGAATACATTTCCCACAGTTTTTCTAGGATGGTGAATGGACAATTATTTGATTCTATGGAATGTGTGTGTGTGTGTGTGTGTGTGTGTGTGTGGTATTGCATCTGGAGGGTGGATTTACTTTTCAGATAGACTTCCAAACAATCCCATTTGTACACAACCCAACTTTAAAAGTATGTGTGTGGTGTCATCTAATGACACAAGGAACAGCCTATGCATTGTGTTTAGCTAGTGAAATTTTGGAAATAAATTTCTAGCATTTTATATGCTTTGTTGGGAATAAATTTTTACTGTATTAAATGCTTTACTTCACCAACTTTTTGAAAATTACATAGGTCCTAGGACTTAAGTAGTTTCCTGAAGCTTTCTCATCTCTTTGTGTGCATTGCTTACATTATGGGTTGAATTTTGTCTCTCCAAAATGCATATGTTGAAGTCTTAACCTTCAGTACTTCAGGATGAGACCTTATTTGAACGCAGGGTCACTACAGGTGTATTAGTTAAGATGAGGTCATACTGGATTGGGTCAACCCCTAACATAAAATGACTGATGCTCTTATAAGAAGGGGAAATTTGTACCCAGACACGCACACACACAGGGAGATGCCATATGAAGATGATAAAGGCCAAAGATGGCCAGCAGACAAACAGAAGCCTGCCCACACTTTAATTTCAGACTTCTAGCTTCCATAACTGTGAGACAATAAATTCTGCTTTTAAAGTCACTCAGTTTGTGGTATTTTGTTTCAGCAGCCCTAGCAAACTAATATACTTATTCATTAGAAAGCCTTATGTAGTAAATCCCAAACCCATCCAAAGGAACATTTAATAATTTCAGGGGTCTCAAAGGGTGCTGATAACCAAAATAAATGACCTGTTTATAATATAGTCTCCCTGGACACTTTTGAGCAGAACTATCACATTATCTGGTTCTTTCCTTGCTATATGGTGTTACATATACCTCTATCATTTTAGAGGAACAGATATTAAAAAACTAACAAAAAACATTGTTCCCATACCTGTGGTTTCCAGAATACTATAATTCATTTTTTGAAAACTGTGGTAATATACAAATAACATAAAGTTTACCACCTTAACCATTAAGTTTACAGTACAGTAGTGTTAAGTACATGCATGTTGTATAACATTTCCTGACTCTTCATTTTGTGAAACAAACTCCATACCCATTAAACAACCCCCTCCCTCTCCCCACAGACCCTGGCAACCACCGTTCTACTGTCTGTCTCTATGAATTTGACTACTCTGGGGACTCCATACTGTAAGTATTTGTCTTTTTGTGACCAGCATAGTTCACGGAGCAGTATATATTCATCCACACTGTAGCATGTGTTAAGATTTCTTTGCTTTTTAAGGTGGGATAATATTCCATTAAACATGAATGTAAAATATAATTCTCTCTAATTAGTGCTACTTTTGCTCAGATCCTTCCTCAAAGGTCACCGAATTTCTTTCTGTTGGTGTTTTGTGGAAATTATGTTGTTGTTCTCTGTTCTCTCCTCACATTTTCTCTGTAGCCCTTTAATGCACTCACAGGCGCGAGGAGCATAGCAGAGCCCACGGAGTTACACTGATCAGCAGCGTTTAGCTGAGCCACAAAGGGACTCATGCTCAGAGTAACCCAGTGCTCTACTGATTAAGAGTGTTGGTCCATATAGATAATTTCATATGATTTCAGCTATTTTATGAGTGATATAGTTTCATATGACCTATCCTAAATATTAACCACAATTTGTACTGAATTTTCTATGGGAATATACTGAATAAGCATTTGGGATGTGATTTGTATGGATCTGTTAGGGATGCAACCTGTAAATTAGTATAAATTGTGGTACTTGTAGTGTAAATTTGTGGTACCTTAGGAACAAAATATTTCAGAAACAGTTTTGGTGATACCAGTTACTAAATTAACTTAGTAATATTTACTTACTATATAGTGAGAAAATTGAATGGTGTCAAAGGTCTGTAATTCAAGTCTATAAATATTTTAAAACAAGTACAATATTTTAGGCAATAAATATAATAAGAACAGCTACCTATTAATACATGCTTTAAATATTCCTCTATGTTATACTTACAGTGCAACTATTAGATGAATATAATCACTCCAAATCCCCTGGAGAGAAGATCCTGACTCAGAGATTACATAACCTACCAAAATCATATGGATGGTCTGTATGAAAATCAAAATTGGCTGATTCTCACATTGGTGCTCTTTCTGTTATGGTACAGAAGCAGAATACATCAAAAAGGTAGGAAAACTCTAGGTTAAAAAAAGGAGAGAAGTCTTGGCATTATAGGATAAATAGAGAGCTCCTTCCTAAAGTTTTTCATTTTATCCCTTGGTTTGAATTAACTAGTATATATATATATTTTTAAAAAATACATCTTCCAAAAAATCTAAAGTTCTTCACATATGTTAGAGTCACCATAGTGTAAGTTAGATGTAGTTCATTTTCCAAGGGCAATATAATACCTTCCTATTCTGTCTAATACTGAACCTAACATCTGTCAGCTATTTGGCATGACTATATGACCTCTGTACACAAGCAGTAGTATAATATAGGAGTATGAAGGACATGTGGAAATCACAACAAATTATTTGATTCAGATTTTTAAAATTTTTAGTTATAATTAAAATATAAACCTATTTCCTTCATTATGATATTCTTAAATGCTGTGTCCTATAGTTTTAACTTTTGCAAGACACAAACACAAAATTTTATTCTCAGTGCTTTCTAACATAACTTACATGACTCAATTACTAGATAAGGTGTCAAATTTCTAACTAAAAATTGGCAGAAATTGTATCAATTAAGGAAAGCCTAAATTGAGATTTCTGTAAATAGTTGGACCTGAGATCAAGGTGGACTTAAGAGAAAAATCTTTCTAATGGCCTTAATTTCAGGAACTCATCTAAGAGTCGATTCCCCTGTTACTGGTGCCATTCCCAGAAGAAAACAGTGTAAAAATGATGTGAATCCAAGAAAGAAGGGAAAATGGTATTGGAAAGCTAATGGGCTTTAAAAGCTTCCTCATCTTCATCTATGAGCACCCTGATGGGCAGCATTAAGCATCTGGAAAATGAAAAGTGCTCTCAGAGCACAATTTTAATATTATTAAGCTTCTCATGGTGAATTGAGGTTTCTTATGCACAAAAGTGCTGAAGAAAAGCTCAACCCTGCCCAGTACTAATAATGTAGAAACCAGGGGATGGGTAGGGGGAGGGACAGCAACACTAATTGGAAGCTGATGCAGTGGTGAAATAGAAAAGCATTCCCCCTTAGAGTTCAACAGCAATAATAAAGGAGGGAGAAGAGATTTCTCAAGGTGGGTTGAGATAGATCCTCAACAATGATTTGACTAATCCCAACTAATAGGAGTAATTGTGCCATTGTGAGCCATTGTCGGTACATTTTGTCATTTGAGGTAAATCAGGCCTCCTAAGACACCAGAAGCAAAAATCCCTTTATCAATTTGTTAAATCATATTTCAGTATTTTTGAAGAAAACATATTTACTTTCATAAAAAACACTCTCAGTAAGTATCCTTTAATGCTGTAAGATGAGACATTTCTTAACCAGCTGAAGTGCTTTTGCAGTTTGACAGGCCAGGGCCCTGGAGAGTCTGGATGGAACGTGGCAGTCACAGGGGCCGACTGGCATCATGCCCTCTGCTGTTTCATACCCACCCCAGGAGACTGTTTCATGATTCCCAGAGTGCCTTCTAGGTGTGGTCACCCCAAATTCACTGTCCCTTCTTTAAACTACTAATCCCAGAGCAGAAGTCCTTTCTCTTGTTTCCCCAAAGCCCAAGGAAATCAGTTTAAAGTTTTCACAAAGAATTATACTTAAAAGAGGTGAAAAAGGCATAATCAAGAATGTATATTTTTATGAGAGACCCTACTATACAAGCCCAAGCAGCTTAGAATCTTCACTTGGATTCCTGACTATTTCTTATTTATAAATCATCATTTCACCAATTTATGGGATTTTGTATGTTTCAATTTTGTCCTTTCCTAGAGAAATACTAAAATCCTCGTTTAGAACTTAAATCCAACAAAACAAAGCAAAAATTATTTTGTTCAAACCTCTAACACCACCTCCGGTCCTTGTCACTCAGCTTCTGCTTCCAACCACTGTTCAGCTGCAGGAAGTCAAGGCTGACATCCTGGAGCCTCCGGGAAGGACCCGGCCCATCA
Source organism: Manis pentadactyla (assembly GCF_030020395.1). Lineage (NCBI taxonomy): Eukaryota > Metazoa > Chordata > Mammalia > Pholidota > Manidae > Manis > Manis pentadactyla. The sequence goes on from NC_080021.1 coordinate 65,030,744, forward strand.
CCAACCTAAGACATCCTGGGAACTCTATGACAGCTTGTCAGGCTAATCCTTTCTGCCCACACACTGGCATCCCAAATATAAAATTATTAAAGAGTTAAAGGTATATCAAAATACCTTAAAAAATATAGTGATAGTAACATTATAACAATGAAGTGTGCCCTCACACCATAGAAGAGGGTTAGTTCTCTCCAAGGAATGAGTACTGAAGATGCTACTGAAACCTTATTTTTATTTTTTTTGTGATCATTAATATACACTTACATGAACAACACTGTGGTTGCTATGCTGCGTTCCTCGTGTCCCACCCCCACATTATGTGTGCTAATCATAATGCCCTTTTTTCCCCCTTGTCCCTCCCTTCCCACCCATCCTCCCCAGATCCTTTCCCTTGGTTACTTTTAGTCCATTCTTGGGTTCTGTGAGTCTGCTGCTGTTTTCTTTCTTCAGTTTTTTCTTTGTTCTTATTCTCCACAGATGAGTGAAATCATTTGATACTTGTCTTTCTCAGCCTGGCTTATTTCACTGAGCATAATACCCTCTAGCTCCAACCATGTTGTTGCAAATGGTAGGATTTGTTTTCTTCTTATGGCTGAATAATATTCTATTGTGTATATGTACCACATCTTCTTTATCAATTCATCTACTGATGGACACTTAGGTTGTTTCCATTTCTTGGCTATTGTAAATAGTGCTGCAATAAACATAGGGGTGCATATATCTTTTTCAAACTAGGCTCCTGCATTCTTAGGGTAAATTCCTAGGAGTGGAAATCCTGGGTCAAATAGTATTTCTATTTTGAGTTTCTTAAGGAAACTCAATATTGCTTTCCACAAAGGTTGAACTAATTTACATTCCCACTAGCAGTGTAGGAGGGTTCCCCTTTCTCCACATCCTCACCAACATTTGTTGTTGTTTGTCTTTTGGATGTTGGCCATCCTAACTGGTGTGAAGTGATACCTTATTGTGGTTTTAATTTGCATTTCCCTGATGATTAGTGATGTGGAGTATCTTTTCATGTGTCTGTTGCCCATCTGAATTTCTTCTTTGGAGAAGTGTCTGTTCAGATCCTCTGCCCATTTTTTAAATTGGGTTATTTGCTTTTTGTTTGTTGGGGTGCATGAGCTCTTTGTATATTTTGGATGTCAACCCCTTATCAGGTCTGTCATTTATGAATGTATTCTCACATACTGTAGGATGCCTTTTTGTTCTACTGATGGTCTCCTTTGCTGTATGGAAGCTTTTTAGTTTGATATAGTCCCAATTGTTCATTTTTGCTTTTGTTTGCCTTGCCCATGGAGATATGTTCATGAAAAAGTTGTTCATTTTATATTCAAGAGAGTTTTGCTGATATTTTCTTCTAAGAGTTTTATGGTTTCTTGACTTACATTCAGGTCTTTGATCCATTTCAAGTTTACTTTTGTGTATGGAGTTAGAGTGTAATCCAGTTTCATTCTCTTACATGTAGCTGTCCAATTTTGCCAACACCAGCTGTTGAAGAGGTTGTCATTTTCCCATTGCATATCCATGGATCCTTTATTGTATATTAGTTGACCATATATGCTTGGGTTAATATCTAGACTCTCTATTCTGTTCCACAGGTCTGTGGGTCTGTTCTTGTGCCAGTACCAAATTGTCTTGGTTACTGTGGCTTTATAGTAGACCTTGAAGTTGGGAAGCAAGATCCCCCCTGCTTTATTCTCAGGATTGCTTTGGATTTTCAGGGTCTTTTGTGGTTCCATATGAATTTTAGAACTATTTGTTACAGTTTGTTGAAGAATGTTGTCAGTATTTTGATAGGGATTGCATTGAATCTGTTGATTGCTCTAGGCAGGATGGCCATTTTAACAATATTAATTCTTCCTACCCAAGAGCATGGGATGAATTTCCATTTATTAGTATCCTCTTTAATTTCTTTTAGGAGTGTCTTTTGTTTTCAGGGTATAGGTCTTTCATTCCTTGGTTAGGTTTATTCCTAGGTATTTTATTCTTTTTGATGCAATTGTGAAGGGAATTGTTTTCCTGATTTCTCTTTCTGCTAGTTGATCATTAGTGTATAGGAAGGAATGCAACATATTTCTGTGTATTAATTTTGTATCCTGCAACTTTGCTGAATTCAGATATTAGTTCTAGTAGTTTAAAGAGTGGGTTCTTAAGGGTTTTTATGTACAATATCATGGCATCTGCAAACAGTGACAGTTTGACTTCTTCCTTACCAATCTGGATGCCTTTTATGCCTTTGTGTTGTCTGATTGCCATGGCTAGGACCTCCAGTTCTATGTTGAATAAAAGCAGGGATAGTGGGAATCCTTGTTCCCAATCTTAGAGGAAAAGTTTTCAGCTTCTCACTGTTAAGTATGATGCTGTCTGTGGGTTTGTCATATATGGCCTTTATTATGTTGAGGTACTTGCCCTCTATACCCATTTTGTTGAGAGTTTTTATCATGAATGGATGTTGAATTTTGTCAAATGAGTTTTCAGCATCTATGGAAATGATAATGTGGTTTTTGTCCTTTTTGTTGATGTGGTGCATGATGTTGATGGATTTTTGAATGTTGTATCAGCCTTGTGTCCTTGGGATGAATCCCACTTGATCATGGTATATGATCCTCTTGAAGTATTTTTTAATTCAGTTTGCTGATATTTTGTTGAGTATTTTTTGTATCTATGTTCATCAGGGATATTGGTCTGTAATTTTCTTTTTTTGTGGTGTCTTTGACTGGTTTTGGTATTAGAGTGATGCTGGCTTCATAGAATGCATTTGGAAGTATTCTCTCCTCTCCTATTTTTTGGAAAACTTTAAGGAGAATGGGTATTATGTCTTCTCTAAATGTCTGGTAAAATTCAGTGGTGAAGCCTTCTAGTATGGGGTTTTTTTTCTTGGGTAGTTTTTTGATTCCTGATTCAATTTCATTGCTGGTAACTGGTCTGTTTAGATTTCCTGTTTCTTCCAGGGTCAGTCTTGGAAGGTTGTATATTTTTAGAAAGTTGTCCATTTCTTCTAGGTTAAACAGTTTGTTAGCATATAGATTTCATAGTATTCTCTAATAATTCTTTGTATGTATGTGGTGTCCATCATGATTTTTCCTTTCTCCTTTCTGATTCTGTTTATGTGTGTAGATTTTTTTTTCTTAATATGTCTGGCTAGGGGTTTACCTATGTTGTTTATTTTCTCAAAGAACCAGTTCTTGGTTTCATTGATTTTTTATATTGTTTTATTTTTCTCAATTTTATTTATTTCTTCTCTGATCTTTATTATGTCCCTCCTTCTGCTGACTTTGGGCCTCATTTGTTCTTCATTTTCCAGTTTCAATAATTGTGAATTTAGACTATACATTTGGGATTGTTCTTCCTTCTTTAAATAGGCCTTTATACTTCCCTCTTAGAACTGCCTTCACTGCATCCCACAGAAGTTGGGGCATTGTGCTATTGTTTTCATTTGTCTCCATATATTGCTTGATCTCTGTTTTAATTTGGTCATTGATTCATTGATTATTTAGGAGCATGTTGTTAAGCCTCCATGTGTTTGTGAACCTTTTTGTTTTCTTTGTACAATTTATTTCTACTTTTATACCCTTGTGATCTGGGAATTTGGTTGGTACAATTTTAATCTTTTTGAATTTACTGAGGCTCTTTTTGTGGCCTAGTATGTGGTCTATTCTGGAAAATGTTCCATGTGCACTTGAGAAGAATGTATATCCTGCTGCTTTAGGGTGGAGAGTTCTGTAGATGTCTGTTAGGTCCATCTGTTCTAATGTGTTGTTCAATGCCTCTGTCTCCTTACTTATTTACTGTCTGGTTGATCTGCCTTTGGAGTGAGTAGAATGTTGAAATCTCCTAGAATGAATGCATTACATTCTGTTTTCCCTCCTAATTCTGTTAGTATTTGTTTCACATATGTACTCCTGTGTTGGGTGCATAGATATTTATAATGGATATATCCTCTTGTTGGACTGATCCCTTTATCATTATATAATGTCCTTCTTTGTCTCTTGTGACTTTCTTTGTTTTGAAGTCTATTTTGTCTGATACAAGTACTGCAACTCCTACTTTTTTCTCCCTATTGTTTGCATGAAATATCTTTTTTCCATCCCTTCACTTTCAGTCTGTGTAAATCTTTGATTTTGAAGTGAGTCTCCTGTAGGCAGCATATAGCCGAGTATTGTTTTTTTATCCATTCAGTGACTCTATGTCTTTTGGTTAGTACATTCAGACCATTTACATTTAGGGTGATTATCGATAGGTATATACTTATTGCCATTGCAGGGCTTAGATTCATGGTTACCAATGGTTCAATGGTAACTTCCTTACTATCTAAGAGTCTTAACTTAACTCACTTAGTATGCTATTACAAACACAATCTAAAGGTGTTTTTTTCCCCTCCTTTTCTTCCTCCTCCACTCTTTATATACTAGGTATCATATTCTGTATCCATTGTCTATCCCTTTTTATTACGTTTGGTGACAGCTATTTAACATTAGAAACACTTCCATCTATAGCAGTCCCTCCAAAATACATTGTAGAGATGGTTTGTGGGAACTAAATTCTCTCAGCTTTTGCTTATCTGGAAATTATTTAATCCCTCCTTCAAATTAAAATGATAATCTTGCTGGATAAAGTATTATTGGTTCAAGGCCCTTCTGCTTCTTTGCATTAAATATATCATGCCACTCCTTTCTGGCCTGTAAGGTTTCTGCTGAGAAGTCTGATGATAGCCTGATGGGTTTTCCTTTGTATGTGATCTTATTTCTCTTTCTGGCTGCTTTTAATAGTGTGTCCTTATCCTTCATCTTTGTCATTTAATTATTATATGTTTTGGTATTGTCCTCCTTGGGTCCCTTGTGTTGGGAGATCTGTGTACCTCCATGGCCTGAGAGACTATCTTCTTCCCCAGGAGAAGTTTTCAGCAATTACTTCCTCAAGGACACTTTCTATCTCTTTTTCTCTCTGTTCTTTTTCTGGTACCCCTATAATAGAAATATTTTTCTGTTTGAATTGGTCACACAGTTCTCTCAGTGTTCTTTCTTAGAGATCCTTTTTTCTCTGTGCCTCAGCTTCTTTGTACTCCTCCTCCCTAATTTCTATTTCATTTATCATCACCCCCACCTTATTTAATCTGCTTTTAATACCCTCCATTGTGTTCTTCAACAGTTGGATCTCCGTCCTAAATTCATTCCTGAGTTCTTGAATATTTTTCTGTAACTCCATGAGCATGTTAATGATTTTTATTTTGAAATTTCTTTCAGGAAGATTCATGAGGTCGATTTCATTTGAATCTTTCTCAGGTATATTCATAATTTTGCTTTGAACCAGGTTCCTTTGACAATTCATAATTTGTCTGTGGTGCCCTCTACTGCCCAGAGGCTCTACTCTCTGGAGCTGCTCAGCCCCTTGAGCAGTGTTGGGGGTTGCAGAGGAGTGGTGTTGGTGCTTTCCTGGAGGAAAGAGCTATTTCCTGCTTCCTGGCTGCTATGCCCGTCTCCATTGCCAGAACCAGTGGGCTGAACACACAGGTGTAAGCCTCTATGGTTTGTGTTTGTAGCTGCCATAGGCAGGCTTCCCTCTGGCTGGCCTGACATGAAGGCAGGGGTTGCTGGTTTGTGAGCCTGAGCCAGATGAAGGCTAGCCAGGAGAAAGACACAGCAGGCTGCGTATCACAGTGGGGGTCCTTGGAGCTGGGTAGCCAGCCAGGGGGATGGAGCATGTGAAGATCGTTTAAGCTCCCAACCTGCTGGGCAGAGTGCACCCAGACAATTTTGTCTACCTGTCCTTTCTCTTGAGCAGTAAGCTCTGTGCAATCTTTGCCCCTTTAGAAGCCCTCTCACTTTTAGGAAGTCTCTCAGCCTGCCCACCCAGATCAGCCAGATATGAATCCCTGTTTCCACAAGAGCTGGAATGTCCATCTCTCCAGATATTCTGCCTGTCTTAGCTTTCCAACCCCACTCAATCACAAGAGCACCATGCAATGTAGGTTCATGCTCTCAGAGCAGATCTCCATGGCTATGTGTTCAGCAGTCCCAGCCTCCACTCCTTCCCCGCTCTGTTTCTCTTCCTCCCACAGGTGAGCTGGGTTTGGGGAACAGCTTGGGCCCCACCAGCTCACAGCTTTGGTATATTACCATGTTCCATGAGATCTGTTCTTTTCTCTAGGTGTGTGCAGTCTGGTGTAGCCTTCTTTCCTGTTACTCTTTCAGGATTAGTTGTATTAAATTATATTTTCATATTATATGTGATTTTAGGAGGAGGTCTCTGTCTCACCTTTCATGCCACCATCTTTAATCCATTGTAAACTTCTTACTGAATTTTCCAAAACATGTAATTAAGAACACAAGTCTTTTTTAATCTGAAATATAAGCTCAAAATCCCAAGGAATTTAATTTATTACAGTAAATGAAAATGAAGTGAAGATTATCCAAAAACACTCAGGGTTTTGTTTAGCTTTTTGTTTTGCCAAGGGTTTTTCACCTTTCTCAAGTGATAAATTGTTAAGAACAACAGGATAACATAATATTGATTTTAAGCTCTGTTTTTCCATTAGACTCTCACTCACCTAAAACACTACCAGAATTCTCTGTGGGAAAGAAATTATGACAATACATTTTTATCATCTAAAACTTTAAAAACCTATTGACTATTCCTATTCTAGGAAATAATAAATTGTAAGTAAAATTATAAAGCCAAAAGTACCAGCCCAGGCAAAATTCATTAGGACATATTCAAACTATTTGTTATAAAATAGCTATTTCAAAGTTTAAATGAATGTGTACCATAATAAGAAATATGTATTTGATTTTTGTCCCTGGTTCCTCACATAAAGTTTCTAAAATTCTTAAAATTTCCTGAGTATTAGGGGTTACAGGAGCAGCTTTTCTTCTAATATTTGGTCTTTGGCCTGATTCCTGATTCAGAGCTTAATCCTTTGGAATTTCTTAATCTTAATTTCAATCTCTTTAAATGACAGAAATTTTCATAAGGTGACTTTTTGTAGGCCCCTAGATAGCTTCAAGTTGGGAGCTGGTCACCAGAAAGACCAAGGTACGTTAGAGGGTTGTAACTTTCAGCTTTACCCACCACCTCTTGATTTGGGCAGGAGACTGGCAATTGAGCTATTCATTAATCAATGGTCAGTGATTTAATCCATCATGCCTACATAATGAAACATCCAGCAAAACCCCTACAAGGCAAGGTTCAGAGAACTTTCAGGTTGGTGAACACATCCTGGTGCCTGGGAGGCTGGCCTACTGGGATAGGGTATGGAAGCCCTGCACCCTGTCTGACCCCTGCCCTCTGCCCCTATTTCTTGCCCTGGGCATCCATTAAATAAATTGGTAATAGCAAGAAAACTGTTTTCCTGAGTTGTGTGAGCCATTCTAGCAAATTACTGAACATGGGGGGTCATGGGAGCCCCTTATTTGTAAAAGTTGGAAAGTAATGGGGGTGGCCCAGGGACCCACTGCTTGTGACTGACATCTTAAGCAACTGAGCCCTTATACCCATATACTTGGGGTCTATGCCAACTCCAAGTAATTATTATCAGAAGTGATTTGGCTTAACAGGACAGCCAGTTGGCATCTGGAGAGTTGGAGAATTGTTTGGTGTGAGGGAAAACCCCACATATTTGATACTGAAGTATTCTGAGTTAAAATAGCTTTTAGTAAGGTTCACAGTAATGGTACTTGGTTGCTTAAAATAAAATGATCTTTAGAACAACAAATGTCTTTGTTTAATTTTGCTTATCTACAAGTCATTCTTTATAATGAACACAAAGCAAGCTGTATGCTCTTTCTGGTGGAGAGAGGGAGAGCCTCCAAGTTCAAGCTGCCTTTCCACTCCCCAGATGTTACAAAGCCCTCTCCTGTGGCCCACTTGCTTTAAGGAATCATGTTTTGTGATTCATCTGAAGAACATAATGTCATATACTGCAATCACCCCATTCCACAGATCACTAAATGGAGGGCCAGGCTGCTGATGCATCTTATCCAAGGTCCCATCACAAGGTGATACCAACAGTCAAGGCTAGAGCGTTGGCATCTTGTCTTTTTATTATTGGCCTCTTTCTCTTTCAATTGCTACTGCTTCCTTCTCAAAGGAATTACATTCCTTTTAGAACACATGTGCTTCATTCAGGTTCTTGCACAAAGCAGGTGTTCAATAAATCCCTAACTAGAATAGCAGAATGTTACTCTCACTCAATCAGACTGTATATGAATACAGAAATATCCAGAGTATCTGTACTAATTTTGATAAAATGCTCGTTAAACACAGCTCTATTAATAATCAAAACTACTACTTAGAGGTAATTGGTCTTTCTATAACTACAATTTTGTTAAAGCTTGGAAGAAGTTTAGAATTTTAATTCTATATTTTTTTCCCTAGGAAGTATAGAAAATCCTGAATAACTGCTTATAAATTTTCTCTTGGTAATAATCAACAATGACATAAGTAACACACAGTGTTTTGTTCATGGATATATAACCTACTGGGTGCCAGTTAAGTGTTAGCATTAAACTACATTAACTTGGCTTTATTTATGGCTACATGAAATTTCACCTTTGTGAGTTTATTATTTTTGAATATAAAAGCTGTAGATAATTTGAGGCTCTGGGTGATGCTATTCTCTTCCCATGAGGATTTGCATCTGCTTTTACTAAGCATCTATGCTATGGATCTAGGGATCCTAGATCTCCTGAATCCCATCAGGGACTGAACTGAGTAGAAGCTGGGGCTCAGTTTCTGTAGGAAGTGGTCTTCTTCCAGTTTGCTCTTACTTTTAGTGCATGATAATCAAAGTTACTCTTCAAATCCCTTGTTCCTTTTAGCAGATAACTGGCAGACCCTAAATAAACTTCCCTTTTTATTCCCTTAGTTCAGGATTCTGCTGGAAGTTGCTTTAAGCTTTTTAGTCTCAGTCTCCTCTGCTCTAACTAGCAGATTCCTGGAGGGGAAAGGGTGCTTTGTAGCAGCCATGGGAGTGAACCGCCCAGACTTTCCACCCAGAAAACCCCTGTTGGTTGACTGTCTCCAGCTGTCACACCTTTGGTATCATTGGCAGCATTCACACCGAGGCCACTCTCTCCCTAGCTCCTCCCAGGCAATGACTTGGTAGAGCAGGGAGCTAGGGCTGAGCTCTTTCTGACAGTCAGGGGCCCCTGTAATGGTTGGTCTTTGCTCTGGGCTCTACAATGACATATGCAAAACTTTCTCACAGCTGGTTTCAGGCTCTTTCAACCAATTGTCTTCTTTTCCTCTGTCCCTTTATAAGACATAGACCTACATCATGAAAGGCTATTCTGGTGACAGCTCAGAAAGAATTAAGAGGCATGGTAAAGAAGGCTTCTTTCACTTAAAAATACCTGTAATATCATAACTAGAATGCCCCATCAATGCATTTTGGCAACTGATAACTTGATTTCCAGTTTCACAGGTCTATAGATGGAGAGGAATTTAGCCCTAGGATGGACCACAGAGTCACACCCATACCTGATGTAGAAGATAAAAGTTTATTTAGAGTTGATGCAGGCATGGTTTAAGACTTTTCAGGATGTTGGGATTGGATAAATGAATTTTCACATGAAATGGATATAAATTTGGGGGTGGTAGGAGGACTGTAGTGGTTTGAATAGTGTCTCCCCAAAATTCATGTCAACCTAGAACCTCAGAATGTGACCTTATTTGTAAATAGGGTCATTGCAGATGTGATTAGTTAGAGATCTCCAGATGAATTCATCCTGGATTTATGGTGGGTCCTAAATCCAAAGACTGATGTCACTAAGAAGATCAGAGGACACAGAGACACACAGAGAAGAAGGCATTGTGAAAATGCAGGCAGAGATTAAAGTGATAACCTACAAGCCAATGAACACCAAGGATTGTTGGAAAACCACCAGAAGTTAGGAGAGAGCATGGGAAGGTTTCTCCCTCCAGAAGGCACCAACAATGTTGACACCTTGATTTTGGATTTGTGGCCTCCTGAACTGTGAACGAATACATTTCTGTTGTTTTAAGCCAACCATTCTGTTACAATTTGTTATGATAACCTTAGGAAACTAATACAGGGATAAAAAGAGAAAAAAACAATTAACAGAAAACAGTAGAAACATAGTAGATATTGATCTGACTTATCAATCATCACTTTAAATGTAAATGGTCTCAGTACATCAATTTAGACAGTGATTATCAGAGTGGATTAAGAAAAAATAACAAGACCCAATTATACGTTATCAATATGAAATTCGCTTTAAATATGAAGACTCAAATAGATTTAAAGTAAATCTAAAAGCAAACAAAGTAGAGTTTAGAACAATGCAATTACCAAGGATAAATAGAAGCATTACATAATGATAAGGAGTCAATTTTCTAAGAAGACATAACACTCCTTAATGTCTATGTATCTAATAGCAGAGTATCAAAATATGTGAGGCAAACCTGATATAACTGAAAGGAAAAATAGACAAGTTCACTATTATAGTTGGAGACTTCAACACCCCTCTTAGTAACTGGTAGATCAAGAGGCAGAAAATCAATACGGATATAGTTGAACTGAACATCCCTATCAATCAACTTGATCTACCTGACATTACTAATTCTCCATCAAATACAATCAGAATTTTCATTCTTCTTAAATTCACAAGATTCACTCACCATGACAGATCACACTCTGGCCATAAAGTACACCTTAAAAAATTTAAAAGAATAGGTATCATACAAAGTATGTTTTCTCATAAAAATGAACTAGATATTCTCCCCAAAGATCAGGAACAAGGCAAAGATGTACCCTCTATTGACATTGACCCTTATTCAATACTGTAGTGGAAGTCCCAGCTAGAATAATAAGACAAGGAAAGGAAATAAAAGGTATACAGGCAGGTAAGGGAGAAGTAAAACTGTTCACAGAGTTCATGACTGTCTATGTAGGAAATTTCAAGTGATCCACAAAAATACCCACCTAGAACTAATAAGCAATTATAAAAGATTGCACAATTCAATGTTAATATACTAATATAATGGCTTCCATAAATATCAGAAATACATAACTGGAACTTGAAATTAAAAATAAATACCATTTACAATAGCACCAAAAAAATGAAATACTTAGGTATAAATCTAATAAAACATGTACTGGATTATATGTGGAAAACTACAAAACTCCAATAAAGGAAATCAAAGGAAATATAAATAAATGGGACAATTGTTTATGGACCGGAAGATTCAATATTGTTAAGATATCAATATTCTCCACTAGATCTATAGATTAAATGTAATTAAAATCCCAGCAAGCCATTTTGTGGCCAAAGGAAAACTGGTTAAAAAGTTTATATGGAAAGATGAGAGGCCTAGAATATTCAATGCTGAAGAATAACAAAGTTGGAAGGCTCTCTATATTAAAGAATTAAAACTTAGAACAGTGGGAAGTCCAGTCATAACTATTTATGCATTATAAATATAGGGGATAAAAGCTATAAATACAAACTGACATTTGTTTCAGCAAGAAGTACACAAATGCTATTTTGATTTTAGCTTATCTGGCCAAGAAAATGATCTAAATTAAAAAGGATAAGATGCTGATATTAGGCCAAAATATTGTAAGCAAGTTTCTTGAAGCTATAAAGCAAGTTTATGTTCCTATTCTAAAATAATTATATTTCAATGTGGAAAATCTTCATAGAGGAGGATGCTTACTCTGTTAGGAACTCTGGAAGACTAAGGACAAACACACGCTGATATTGCCAGAAGGAACAAAGGTGATTTCTACACACAGATGCTCTCGAATGATTATCAAATGGGTACTTTGGGGAGAGGCCAGGTGATCTGCAGTCTGAGAGTTCAGAAAGAACTTTTACTTGCTAATTTGCTTTCTTGATGGGTCACTCATACGGTAGCCCAGGAGAATACTGTTGAAATTGTATTTTTGATCCATTTGACCCAATGATCTGTATTATTGAAGAAATGTGGTCTGGATACTATTATATTACAATATTATATGTTTTTATTCCTTAAGTGCACTAGAAATTGGTTGATTATGTGTACCCAGTGAAAGTCGATAAATGGATTATTTGTTGCAACAGGAACAAGAAGTGAGGAAAATAAATGTAACCCCCCCCAACAATACCATCAATTTTTTTTCTGGTTTCTTGCCCTAGGAAGGAAAGATTCTTAAACAAGGATACTGAAATTCAGCTTCTGTTCCACCGACTGGTTCTCCACTAATGCTTCTAGTGAAAGAGAAGGTCATTCCCAGTAACTATCTGAATGAAGCACTAGATATCACCCCCAGTCACATTATTCAGACCTTCTTCATGAGAACACTCCTAACATATGTGGACTTAGCATGTCTCTTCTGTAGACACTTCTGTTGTTGTTCTTGCACTTTATTATGGGAAACTGTACACATTCTGAGAAGTAGATGGAATAGAGATGTGGTTAGTATGTAATAACAGTAGACTAACCTTCTTACTGAAACAACTAGGAAAAGTCAGATAAATTATGCAAATTGAGTTTTTAAAGGTATCACTGAGTAGTTGAAGCAACAGGATGAAATGAACTGAAATTACAGAGAGATAAATCCATTCCAAAGTAAACTATGACAGCCAGATGTTTTCCTCTGGGAGTATTTGAAAATTCTGAGCATGGGCTGAAGACAGACTTTAGAATTCACAGAGGGGTTTTATAAAAAGAAAGAGATCAGCATAACTTTGGGAGTTTATATGGGTCTGGAGTATTAAATTGGGGACTTCAGGAGTCCCACTGCTTGGGAAATTTCCCCATGGGCCATTTTCTGAGTTCTAGGTCTACACAGGAGGCTCAGGAGGAATGCAAAGCACCTCAAAAAGGCAGAGTGGGGTCCTGGGAAGTTTCACTGCCTAAAAATGACAGCCAATATTCCTCAAGCTCTTTGATAAAATGTAAAGCTATGTGAGGATCTACAAAGATCATCTGAAGGCAGAAGCCAATCTCCTTCAGTGTTTCAAGATTAAAGAGGCTAGCACCAAAAACATCTCAATTAAAATCCCAGAAAGGATTTAAAATAAATATGAATCAGACCTACAACGGGTCTTATTAAAACTGCAGTCCAGCTCTGACTCAGCACAATCCTTGACTGAACTTTTTAGATGTTCATCCTTTCTCCCTCTCTTCCTAAGAAAGGAAATTGGAAACCTCTCTGGTGGGAAATTACATCAACTAGAGCTTTTATGGTTCTTCTACGGTAGAGCCAATATGGTCCTTAATGGTTCATTTTATCTCACTTATAATCAATAATTACTAGACAGAGAGTTGACCCATAAATAGTCCATATATTGGGGTTACCAGACAATGACATTAAAATTCCGTCAACAGCATTAACACAGTGTTTCATTGGTGCAAACACAGGCAAACTGAAGAGAGTGGCTGAATAGATATTCCAAAAACAAACCTACAGCTGTTTAGGCACCTGCTTTATGACAAAGCTGACTTAGAAGTACACAAGTAATATCAGCTTTTAATAACAGTGCTTGGTTAATGAGATGTTCATATGAGGGACAAATGTACTTTGCCCATCTCACACCATGGATAAGAATCAATTCCCTGTACATCATAAATTTATATGTGGCAGTTAAAACATCAAATCTTTCAGAAATAAATGTAAGAAGTCATCTTCATCACTTGGAATAGGCAAAAATTGTTTAAAATAGTACAAAGCATTTAAGATAAAGGAAAAAGTTGATAAAGTGGACTACATTAAAATTAAGAACCTGTATATATGAAAAGACGCCACTCAGAGTGTATAAAGACAAAGTGGAAGAAGATATTATCTTACATATACCTGAAAAAGACTCTTAGTCAGAACATATAAAGAACCCTTACAAATCAATAAGAAAAACATAAATATGCCAAAAAATTTGATAAAATATTTTAACATGTACATCACAAAAGATGATATCCAAATAGCCAGTACATCTATATTAAATGCTCAACTTCATTGTCATCAGGAAATTACACATTTAAACCACATTGTGATCCCATAATACTCCTGCCAAAAATTTAAAAAATGAAAAAGATGGAAAATACCAAGTGTTGGCAAAGATGTGGTGAAACTGGAACACTTCTTTAATGCAAGTATGAATATAAATTAGTATAATACCTTTGGAAAACAGTTTAGTGGCATCTCCTATCACTGAATAAATACACACCCTATAACCTATAGTAATTCTAGATATATACTCAACAACTGAACATGTATGTTTGCCAAAGGACATGAGATAGAAATTTCAGTGACACTATTTGTAACAACAAAAACCTGAAAATTCCAAATGTCAAACAATAGAATGGATGAGTAAATGGTGGTATATTCATATTTTGGAATATATGCAATAATATGAATGAGTGATTTACAAGTACATAAAATAATTCCCAAATATCTCAACCTAATATTGATGAAAAACCAAAGCACAAAGGAATATTCTATGTATATAAATTACATAAGTAGACAAAGATATGAGGTGAGATGCTAGGATGGATATAAACTGTGAGAAAGTGGGAGTATTAGCACTAAAGGGGACAGAAGTGGGGTCTTCTGAGGTTCTGCCAATACTTTGTTTCTTCATCTGAGTACTAGTTACACAGGTGTGTTAAATTTGTGAAAATCAGTCAAGATTTCCCTTACAAAGATGTTTTGAAAGTAGACAAAATAACATAATGAACTGCCACATATCCATGTAACCATACTCAGCAATAATGATCAGCTATGACCAACCTTGTTAAATATTTATGTGTAGTTACCATCTCTTATCAAACTAAGATACTACAATATTGACTATATTCCCTATGCTGTACTTTCATCTATGTGACTTATTTTATAATCACAAGTTTGTACCTCTTAACCCCTTCATCTCTTTTGCCCATCCTCAATCCCGTCCATTATGACAACTACCAGTTTCCCTGCTTATAAGTTTACATTCTCTGTTTATGAGTCTATTTCTGTTTGTCTGCTCATTTGTTTTATTAGATTTCACATACAAGTAAAATCATATGGTATTTGTCTTTCTCTGCCTAACTTACTTTAATTAGCATAATACCTTCTAGGACCACACATATTGTCCCAAATGGCAAAATTTCTTTCTTTTTTATGGCTGAGTAATATTCCATTGTATATATGCACTACCTCTTCTTTATCCATTTATCTGTCAAAGAACACTTAGGTTGCTTCCATATCTTGGCTATTGTAAATATCATTGTAATAAACATAGGAGAGCATTATAACTTTCTGGATTAGTGATTTTGTTTTCTTCAGGTAAATTCCCAGAAGTGGAATTATTGGGTCCCTTTGGTATTTCTGTTTTTAGTTTTTTTGAGATACATCCATACAGTTTTCCACAGTGGCTGCACCAATTTGCAATCCCACCAGCAGTGTTAAAGGGTTTCTTTTTCTTCACATCCTTGCCAACATTTGTTATTTCTTGTCTTGTTGGTATTAGCCATTCTGACTAGTTGAGGTGATATCTCATTGTGGTTTTGATTTGCATTTGCCTGATCATTTGTAATGTTTAGCATATTTTCATATGTCTGTTACTCATCTGCATGTCTTCTTTGGAGAAAGTCTATTCAGATTCTCTGCCCATTTTTTTAATCAGATTTTTTTTTTGGTGTTGAGTTGTATGAGTTCTTTATATATTCTGGATATTAGCCTTCACCTTATTTAAATATCCTCTCACTTCCCCCTTCTAGTATCATTTTGAAGCAAATTTCAGATATCATTCATTTCACATGAATTCACTTAATTAATTTTAGTCCGTATCTCTAAATTATAAGGGCTTTTTAAAAAATGTAGCCACATTAATATTGTTATACTGAAGTATTTGCCATAGCCCCTTAATACCATAAAAAATTCAGTTAGCATTCATGTTCCCAAATAAAGCATGTACATAGTTTTTTAACGCTAATGAAAGAGCTTTTGCCTAACTCCCCCTTTCCCTACCCTCCTCATTCCATCTTCCTAAATAGGCCTGGAGTGGTTTTTGGAGGCTCTTGGGTCCTGGCCATTGAGCATCCTGATGGGTTATATCAGTTAAATATTTCTTAGTGTCTACAGGTTCACAGTCCTAGACACTTTGCACAGGGGGAGAAGGAAAGGGTAGGAATGTAATTGACTATAGACACCTTGAGGTCTCAGAATCAAATCTGTTACACCACTGCTGTCGAATAAAACCAAAAGTAGGAGCCTGACTGGTTTGAGTACTGGGGAGATGATTTTATGTAAATGCATATGCATCCATAGAGAAAAATGGGAATGCTTTCTGTGGATCCAGAAGTTCACACTTTTTTGAAGTTAACTCAGTATAGGATCTGATTCCCATATTGCTTTCCTGACTTATTTTTCTCATCTAGTTTAACACTACAGACATGTATATACACATTACTAAGTTTAGTTAGTTACTAATGGTTTATTTAATGAATAAATGACAATATTTCCTGAATGTTATGCACACACACACACACACATACACACACACACACATTTGAACTCTTTAAAATGCTCCTCTTTCCAATGGATCTCTATGATAGGGTTATCTAGTTTTGTTATATGTTTTTTACTACATTCTGTTTTTGGAATGATGCATATGAGTAAACACATTTGATGAAATTGCTTTTTAAAAATCAACATTTTAAATTACAATTATAAGGCTCGTAAGAGAATTCACGTGGCAGAAAACAAAACGGCTTTCTGTTCCAAACTAGCTTTGTGGATTCAAGTGACATAATAATACAATGGGCATGTTTATCACTGTGGTTTGGGTATTTATATAAAGGAATGATGGTGCTTCTTGAACACCGGATGTTTAAACCAATGATACTGTCTTTTATGATAGCAAATGTGATTTATATTACCATGACCTATCTTCCCTCAACATGTCTTGATGTTAAGAGCCTTGAGTCATCATTCAGGAAATGGGCCTAAGCCCCTGAAATATCATGGTGTCTTCCTGGATAAGTTTTCAATTAATAAACTTTTATGGTGACAAAAGCAGGAGAGCACATTGGCAAAGCTACCAATACTGACTCTTCTGTCACTGTAATTGGCCTCAGTGACAAAAAGCAGGACATGGAAGAAACTTCTGCTAGTTGATTTTATTCCTGAAAATAGGAGTAATGAGTCCTCTTGCTCCCAATAAAAGATAAAGCCAACATTTGGGAGCTAATCTCTGCTTGATTTTGATTGGTTTCCTCTTTTACCAGCACCAAAGGGACATCTTGCAAATTTGTGCTATTTTTAATAAAGGGAAAAGAGTAATGATAAGGGCTTTTTATTGCTGCTGTTTTGGTTTTAGAATGAGTTCCTAGTACTTTTCTTGTGTCATCACTGGTATTTCAGTGAGAAGTTGGGAGAGGCCATGTATTAGAATGTTTTAAATGCAAGGAAAAGGAAGACTATACTTTTTTATTAACAAAAAGTGCAGAGAAAAATAGTTCCAAGATTGACTCAGTACCTTCATGATAGTGTCACATAGAATCTTTCCATCCTTCCACATCACTCTTAGCATGCCAGCTTCCATCCTCAGACTGTTTGCTTCATGTCACAAAATAGTTGCTACATATCCATGCATTAAATCCTCATGTTATAATGTCCGAAGTTGAAGGAAAGAGGTAGGCAGGAATTAAAGGGCCTTTCATCATTTGCTTCTTTACTGTAATCAACAAGAAAAATTATTCTCAGAAGCCCACCACCACCCAAGCCAACCTCCTCATGTCTCCAATTCTGTTCATACCCGGGTGGAATAGGATTACCTTAACAGTTTGGACCTATTATGGCTTAGCCTGGGGTTCATCAAACAAAATTCAGTATTTTTAAAGAAAAAGGTGGGACAGACATCTGGCAGGCAAGGAACCACATCTGTCCTGGGTTGCAATGTGGCTGCCCGCCATGCACCATTTTTGAACAAAAGTCCTCACGTGAGTTTTCCAACAGTGCATTTCCCAACATGTGTTATATGCCAAATGTAGGTCAACAGAAATCAACATGAAAAGTAAGAAAAAGATTTAAAATAATTTGCTTCATAATACTTTCAGTGTACAGAGATAACAATGCACAACACATATTTTAACAGAAGGCTCAGTCAGGTCATATATCAGAATGTAAACTTGCCCTTGCTAAATGAGTAAGCTGACATGAGGATAATACTTCCAATCTTACAATAACACCACAAAGAATTGACAGAAGTGTTAATAGATGAATGCAAGCTCATCACCACCATGCAAAAATAATTAAAGGATACGCACTTCTGATGATATTTCATCTTATACACCAGATCATCAAGTCATTTTTGTGAAATCAGAATAAAATAACACTGTGAAAATGTATCAAAGAACTCCAAAAGACAGCACAAAAGTCCACCAAAGGAAGGAAAAATCAACAAATGAAGATAGAGATTATATAGTAATTACTATTCCGGAACAAACACATCTGAATTTATCTTCTTCCCAAATATTTATTTCATTTGCTGAAATAGTTTTCCTGATGTTTTAAACTTTTCATATGGCTAGACACTCTGTGAATTGGCAACAACACTGTAAAACAGTGATGAGGCAACTCTATAGAGGATGAAGCAACATTTGGCAATATAAACACTTGATCAAAATGGAAGATCAACATCTTTGCAGAAATGTGTGCTCTATATATCAGCTTTTAATAACAGGGTCTATCAGGGCAGTAGATTGTTACTGTTTGAACAGACGGATGGCATTGGATCAGATTATTCCCAAGAATGGGACTGTAATCCTCATGAAAGGAAGATCACCCAAGAGAAAAGATGTAAATCTGGATATGCAGGTGCAGGAGAAGTAGAATGAAGACAGCACTTGGAAGCAACAGGAAGATAGTGAAGAGATCAAAGCTGGCAGCTCCTACTTGTGGGGATTCTTTGATGGCTTCTGGGGCTCCTTCTTAGCCTGAGCTACTCCTTTGTACCATGATCTTTTCTCCTACTCAAAGTGGCTCCCCTTTAAAAGGCAATGCAGCACACCCACACGGTGGGGCCCAAGTGGTGTTTCCCGGGACACTATTCTTCACTCTCTTCTCTCTTTATTCTAGATACAAGCCAAAGAGTTTTTGGTTTGGTTTGCACAGCCTTTCCTCTTCCCCTACTTGTTTTGTTCTGGAAGGTCCCTTACAGTTTGCTGAAGAGGGGGTCTAGCCAACAGAAGACACTGGCAGAAGATTGAAGGCTAGGAGGAGAAAAGTGAAGGTAGTTCTTTCCTGCTTCCTCCCTTCTCCAGAGCTGGGTGCCTGGCAATAGCCTTGTTCCTGCCTGCAGCCTCTCCTCCAGCCCTCCAGCTCTCAGGGGGCTCTGGTAACTATTCCTTCTCCTGTCCCTTCAGCCCCAACAGGCTCTCATGCTTTCCACTGAATTGCTGCCCGCTCCTGGAAGCCTCACTATCCAGCATTTGCTCTCTCAATCCTAACCAGCCTCTACAAGAAGGCCTTTTATTGCAATCCTTACGTTTGAATCATTTGGAGTAATTCTGTGTCCCTCTGGGACCATGATCACACAGCTGCTGTCTCTTAAAATTGGGCAACTGCCTCTTGAAAGATCAGAAAACTTGACAATACCAGGCCCATATTCTCACACCAAGCAAATCACCTGAGCAGAAAAAATTTTTAGCTTTTAGACCAGTGCTTCCCAAACTTTTGCGTGCCTGAGTATCATTTGGGAATCTTGTTTAAATGAATATTTGGATTTAGTAGTTCTGGGGCTGGGCCTGAGTTTGAGCATTTCTAACAGGCTTTCAGGCAATCTCAGTGTTGACAGTTCATGGACCACACTCTGAGCTGCAGGGTTTTAGACAGGACCTAAGCTCTCAAGTTTATCAGTCTCATGTATACTACTCCTTGCCTAGCATTTTCTGTTGCTCCACCAATCCTCACTCATTTATGATATTAGTCTGACTTGCAATCTTTGCTCCAGCTATTCAACTTGGTTGATTTCATTTACTCCAATGGTCTCAACTGTACCTCAAGTTCAGATTTCTCTTATGGTCTTCAGATGAAATGTGTCACCCCCACTTAGAAACAGTGATCTCAGAAAAGTTCCCTTTCACCTATCTACATTTAATTGCTTACAATTCCTGCTGTTTCTGCTCCCATTAACCTTTTCCATCTACCAGGCCTCACCATTTGCATTTCTACCGCCCCCAACCACACTCTCCTCATCACCCACCTGTTAGGACCATCTAACTGATCCCCTTTAATTTTTATGTCTTCCAACCCATTCTTTATACCAGTACCAGATTGTTTTTTCTAAGAAGCAAACTGAATGCCGTTCCACCGTCTTTTGGTGTCTCACACAACCTACAAGAGGAAAGAGAAAGCCCTTAACAATCTCACTTCTACCTATGAGGCAGCTACTCACCCACCAATTTTATGCTACAAGAGCACTGGAAACTTGTGTCAGACTTTCAGGTCCTCAAGATTTTGTCCATGCTTTCTTCTCCCTGGAATGCCTTCTGCACCATCTCTTGACTCCTGTAAACATGCCTAAGTGCTTTTCCCTCTAGGAGAAGGTCTTCAGGCCAGAAACAATGTCTTTTTTAGATCTCCAGGGCCTAGCTCAGAGGTCTTTATTAAGTGTTTGATGAATATATCATTTAAAATGGGAGATTAATGTTCCCATATTTCATTTCAGTTTGTACACTAAGATTTATTTTAAATGTTGTTAGATATTAAAAAAACCCTACGATATTTTCCTTGATAATTCTGGTAGTAGTGTTGTGATTTTTAAAGAAAGAGAGTAATTATATTCACCCTGGCTCCCAATTTGGCCTTCATTAGAGATTAACTAGTTACCTCCCTTGGGTCTGTGCTTAGAATCCCTCAGAGGGTGATAAAAAAATTTGTCCAGTGTTAACCCTAATTTGGATTAATTGTGTACCAGTTGAGCAAATAAGTAATTGTAATTTGTTTCATCTTCTTTAACCACAACCCAGGAAATTTATATACGGAAGGAATTTTTCTTGGGCAGGCAATTTGGGAATATTTATTGAGCACAGTCAGGATGAATCAGAGTACCAAGTCTCAGTGTTTACAGATTAAAATAATAATTACGTGAGGAGTGCAATGGAGGGAGTAGGTGAGGCAACTTGCTGAGACACAGAGATTATTAAATGTTAGAATTGGCAACCAAAGATGTTGCAGAATCTCTCTCCCTAAAAGTCCCTAAAAGCCATATACATCAACTTTGGGAAAATCACTCCACCACTCTATACCTTAATTTCCTCATTTGTAAAATGGGGAAAATAAAGGACCTTTTTCCTAAACTGCCATGAGAATTCAGTGAGATAATAAATGTAAAACAATTAAGTTAGATAGCAAGTATGAAACCCGGCTCACTGTGATCATTAATAATATTAGCCAGTGAGTAATCACTGTATCTTGGTGACTCTTAAATAAAGAGAAAGCAAAACCTTTATTACAGTGACTCAATTAAAAAATTAATCCATAGTCATTTCACCAAAAGTTTATCTTATTCCCTAGAACTCCATGAAAACACCTTTGACTTTAATGTTTGTCTTGTACTATGCTCTTAACACTTTGTCCTATTACTGAAATGATCATTAGCATAATAAATAAGCCTTTTGTAATGCTGCTTTAAACCCCAGATGACTATGTTATACAGCGCTTTATAGTTTAATGAGCACTTTCTCACACTTTGTCTAATTTGTTTCTAACATAATCCCATTGAGGCTGGTTTTACCATTTCCATTTTGTGCATAAGGGATTCAGAGAAATTAAATGACCAACCTAAGGTTTCAAAATTGCCAGATGGCAGATTGGGACTCAAACTTTGGTCATCTTACTTTAAATTTCATGTTACTACATGACTTTTGGGGTTGGCAGGGCATTTGTGGAATCTTCTGTGGGTAGACAGTACTTTGGGAGTGGGTTTGCTGATCTTTTGAGGCAATAGACCCTCTTCATAGCAGTTCTCTACATTGGTCTATAGTTATTTTACTTTCTAATAAGGAATTATTATATTTATATCATCCCTGGAAAAACAAAACCAAAAACAACCACATGTAAAAAAACAGATTACTTCTTCTTTTTCTTTGCAACAACACACATTATAAGTTTGAAATAAATGCAGGTCATTCTCCACTTAAGCTTTTGAGCTTCTCATAGAATATATAATGAAAAAGGTAGATTATTTTAGTTTTTAAAGGTATGAATGATTGTATGACCAAATATATTTAATCAGTGAATTTCTGCATCACTTTTAGTTGAGATTTTTTTCCTTCAGATAATGCAGTGCTACACTTTAATTTTGGAGAGGTTATTTCCTTAGTAAAACCACAATTTTCTGTTCTATCAATTCCAGTTTTGCTAATTTTCTATAGGATACTCCTTATTCCTCTGAGATTTTGTATTGCACATTAAACATCTGTTATTAAAATGTTTATTTTTGATAACTTATTTTTGACAAATGATTTCATTAAATAATAACTAAAGCATACTGTTGTTCAGTATGAGGGTTTGAAAAAGCCCTTACTAATTCTGCATAACTTGAAATTTTGTTGTCATAAATTTCATGCTATCACTTTTTGCTTATAGCATGTCTTTCTCTCATTTTGATAGGGAAATTTTAAAGAATATTATTGCAAATTGTAATACTCAGTGTGATGTAATCACATGCATGATCATCATCAAATTTCCCAGCAAATGTAGGCAGAGATGAGCCTTCCACATGGAGACACTATGGGGCTGGAGCCCCAGTACTTCTGTACTAGAGATCATTAAAAATATATATATTCAGAGCATAATCAGGTTCATTTTAAACTTTATCCAGTATCATTGTGATAAACATCAAAGCCATCACTATTTATAATTTAAACAATAGAGTGAGCCATATTATTTATTATAACAAATGTGATGTCACTATTTCTAATGTTATTAAAGCACTTATTGTTAATCAATAATAAATTTAGATTCTCATACTGCTCTTAGCAAGATCACCAGCAAGATTGTGGTTTCCATACAGAGAAGGTATTTTTGGTCCTCATTTTCTTTACCATTTGTCAGATTTTACAAAGTTAAGTATTTCTACCATTTTAAAACTCTCTCCTCTCATGGCCTTGTGGATGACAAATCCCTTTTTATCACTTTTTCCTTTCTCTGACGTTGTCCCTTGGAAATCAGAAGGATTAAAGTCATTCTAGAGTGTATAGCCACTCACCTAACCCTCAAATTGTTCTCCAACTTCATAGTATCTATCTTCCAGAAGTCTAATAAATCCTACCACCCTTTTCACTTCCACTGCTTAGGTTTGGGACTTTATTCTTTCTGACGTTCTGACCCTATGCCATCCTTACTGGTTTTTCTGAACCTACTCTTGACCTGTTGGTTTCATTCCCTACAATGCTGTTAGAAAGAACTCAAAATACAGAGTTTTAAACCCTGCAGTGTGGACAGCTCAGTTATAAAAGCATCCATTGTCTTTCATGCTCTTCCTTCCTTCTACTCCTAATGACTACTGACCCATGTTCTTGCAATTCCTTAATTTGCAGATCCTCTCCCACTTCTGAGATTTGCACATGCCATTCTTTCTGTCTACAATGGTCCTGCTCACATGCATCTTCCTTCACCACCTCAGTTTTCTACTGATTAGCTTCTACTCATTAAATAAGATGGGCTTTGCTTTCTTCAGAGAGCCTGCCCTGACCTCTCATCCACAGCACCCGCAGATGGAACTATCAAGAAACACACTTTCTCTTCCTCCTAGGCACCACATTCCCCAGCCTCCCTTGAGGCTATCATGGTCATATGGCCACAATGGGCCTGGCACAGAACAATGTGCCTAGAGCTGCTCCATGTTTTCCTCTTCCATGGCTCCATCCATATAAACAAGGCAACACAGGAAGCCCTGAGATGAAGATGGCAGAGTCAATATATGGAAGAATCCTTGTCTCTGAACCACCACTTGCAGGAAAGTTTCTGGCTGATGAGGAATACCTGTTTCGGACTTTACATGATTGAGGTGCCAGTCTCATTACTTATCACTACAGATGTCCAATGCAAATACACTGTATACTCTGGGGCACTTCTCTTTCACATTAAGTTGGTAGATCCTTATCTACTACCTAGTAAATAGTTACTGCTTAATAAATATTTCTGAATTAATCAAATGAGTGAATAAAAATGCTAGGAACAGAAAACGGAGAACATAACAGATGTGGCATCTTCAATTAAGTTGTCACATTTGACATCCAGATAGCTTAATTCAAGAAAACATTACAGCTTTTCCAAGGTAATTTGTCAATTACCCTCTTTAGAAATTTACTTTTCTTCAAATTGTATCTATGTTAGATCCAGATATATACATATGGTATGAAACATTTGTTACATTTTATCTTGGATAATTTTCTCTTGGAAACTCAGTTTTGTCCCCAACTTACTGAATGTAATATATTTGAACAAGTAAATGACAACCACAATCTTTTATTTACTTTTCTTGGTAATCTGCCTTTTATTTAGTAGGAGGTTGGTAATAGTCTTCTGCAAGAGCTAGAAAAGTTTCCTAAGGCTACCATTGTTATCTATTTTGATTTGTGAAGTTGGTAACAAAAGGACCATAGGTGAGATAACCTTCAAAGCAATAATTAAATTAAGTGATTCTTTTCCAGTAGCCAGGAATCAAATTTTAAAGCTCAAATTATGAAAACTTAGTGTTCGCCCATCATTTATGTAAGGTAGTCTAATAAAAAGACATAATATTGACTTAGAATGAACCACTCCTTGTATAATTATATGGAACTATAAAAGTGGGTGCAATCTATTGACTGTGTGAGAAAAGGAACAGTTCTCTACTTGGATGTGTATACCTGTGTGTGTGTAACAGTAGAAACAGGATGTCGTTTTCCATGAATAAAGGTAAGCACAATTTTTATTCAATATCTTGTAATTTTTGTACTTTTAAAGGATAATGCATATATTTCACATGTTAAGGCAAGGTTTCTGATATAAGAATTAGGATAATTGCAATTCTACTTCTATATCTAAAATGCTAGCTTGGGTTTAAACTGAAAGGAATGTAGGTTCTCATTTTATATTTGATGTTATTTAGCTTTAATCTGACTTAGTTCCCATCATGAGTTGAGTGACATAAAAACTTTATTTTACATCTAATTCTGTTTGAACTGTTTGAGCTATGGTTGCCCAGAATTCACTAAGAGGCTTAAGACTTGGGACCCTAAAAAGTTTTTCTCCTCAAAGACTGAGATATGTCAACATATCTTGGAAACAGTAAAACAAGAACATCTCTATATACTGAAGACAAACTTTAAACTACAGATATTTGTGGTATCTACTTAAAATAAATTCAATAAAACGTTTTCATATAATCATTTAAAATATCCTTGGGCTCAAAAAGTCCCATATATAATAAAGTTATTAAGGTAAATGGCAGAGGTGCTTAAAGAGAAAAGAGCTCTCTTTTGTGCTCTTACTGTGTCAGTCTAAAGTGATCTGAGTGTAAAGTTATAAAGTGCATAGCAGGTAGAGTTCTACCATAGGAACTTTTCATAATCAGCAGGTAGCTTCAGTGTACTTTCAAATCTTATACTGAAATACCACTACTATGAGAAATCTGCCAGTATCTCTCATTCACTGGCAGATATCATGGAAACACATTTTAAATGTTGGCTGTTGCTTCAGGTTAGATAGAAATAAAAGTTCACAGTGTAAAGATTAATTTCATCACAAAATTTTGGCTGTTGCTTCAGGTTAAAGTTTATATAAAAATTCATTGAAGATTTTCATCATTTGATTAAGTTCTGGAGTAAAAATTTATAGGAATATAATACAAATAAAATAAATGTATATACTTTACTTTATTCCAAAATTTGAAATACTGTTTGCCATAATACAATGGACTTTCAGCAAGGTTTTCCTTATCTAGGGGCCAACTTAATTAGCTTTCTTTAATATCTCACAATTTAAATAGTCTTATCAGATTTATTAATTGTTTCAATAACCTCTCTAGGAGACGAACACACAGTCCCCCTAGACCATGGTTGCCAAGGGCCCTGGGAGTGCTGCTGGCTTTAATAATCTGTGTGTATCAGTTGGCCTTTTCAGAAGTACACAGGGCACGATCTGCTTCAGGTGACTCTTTAACAAAGTACACTGAATTTCTCTGATTTCCTAGAAGAGAAGAGCATTTCACAGGTGTCAGCAGTAATGTGTGGGTGTGCGCATGCATACGTGTGTGCACATGTGTAATATCTCACTATTCATATTAAACAGAATTTTCCATCTGGATCTCAGCTGTCACCAAACTAATTACTTGAACTGATGAGTAGTAGAATCTCAAGAACATGAGTTTCCTCCCTCACTCCCTGACCCAATCCTTTTCTAATGTGACTTAAATATTTCAGGACATCCCATAGAAAATATTGGTCCTTTCCATATAAGTTGGCAGAAACAGGGCAGAATTTTTTTAGACTACATAGAAAATAAGAGAGAGAGATTTGATTAAGATAGCTGTCTGAGCACACATATCTACCTTCCCACCTGAAAACCTATGAAATGGCAAAAAATGCTGTTTTTTTAAATAACGTGTAAATCCAAACCAAGGTAGGAAAAAAAAAGCTACATTGCCACCAGTAGTCTAGAAATGTTAAAATTCTGGAAAGATGGAAGGTGGACAGGACCAGATCTACAGACATATAAATAAAGGAGAACACAAAGTAAATATAGGTGAAAGTAGACTGCAATGGGAAGAATGATGGGAGGGCCAGTGGCCGCAGGAAGACAGAGGTGGGCTTCAAGCATTCCTCACGTGGCTATTAACCGGGAAGAGATCGTAGGTGAGAGACTACTCAGTACCCCGCTTCTCTGACTTGCCCTCAGCAGCAGACAGCTATGGTGCTTGCTCACCAGCTACAGCGGGTGTGGGCAATGGGACCCCAGGGGCAGGCACTGCTCCAGGGAGGACAGGCGCTGCTGTACAGGAGGGAAGCTGAGGCTCAGTGCACAGGCCTCCCAGCTGCACAGCCGGCCATTCCCGCACAATCCGGAGGCTGACCTTGGCAAACAGAAGCAGCAAGAGGAGACACAAAAATGAGCAGACAGGGATTATTCAACATTTGAAGGAAACTAACAATATTATAAAGAGAAAATGAGGTCAACAGGACAAGCAGATCAGGACTTTAGAATAAAATGAAATAAAAATATGAGAATATTTTACACTTACAGAGACTCTACCAGAGATTTTGACATAAAAATTTCTTCATGAAATTAAAAAGAATACTTGATAGATGGACTTACTGAAGAACAAAATAATGGGGGGGTCGAGTTAAAGAATTTTGCTATGATATAGTGTAAAAGGAGAAAGAAGTAAAAGAAAATATATAGCAAGCTCTAGATGCAAGAGAAATGGAATAAGATATTTTAATATGTGTCCAGTAAAACCAGACAGATGTATAAACATCTATAAATCCAACTGGAAATGGCACCAATTCCTCCTTTTGCCAATTGCACTCCACTTTCTCTGAGAGGATAGGACACTATCCTTCCCTATTTTCAGTCCATGCAGTTTGGGCAAAGTTGGCTTTAAGTCTGACTTTGATAGAAGGCCTGTTAACTCAGATCTGGACAATCAGACCATTGTGTTTCTGGCTACAGTGCTTGGCTAAGATATTGAATTCATAACCCAATTAGAGCCAATGGTATATCATGACATTTTGTAGAGCAGGTAGATAATTCTGTGTTATAGTTAGAGATTTTAATACTCCTCTCTCAGTATAGAAGAACAGATAGAAAATCACTAAGAATATATATAACAACACGATTAGCCAACTGGATGTAATAACATATTCAGAAACTACTAAAAGACAGTAGAATACACATTCTATTCAAGAGTACATGGAACACTCTCCAGGATGGACCATTTGCCAGCCATAAACCACATTTCAATAAGTCCATGGATTGAAATCTTACAAAGTATGTTCTCTGAACACGACCAGATTGAACTGGAAATCAACAATAGAAAGAAATTTAGGGAAACCCCATATACTTGGAAATCAAACAGCACACTTCCAAAAAATAACTGATGAGTCAAAGAAGAAGCCACAAATGAAAATACAACAATTCTAAGTTTATGGGGAGCAGCTAACACAATGCTTAGAAAGTATTTTGTAGCTATACATGCTTGTATTATCAGGAAGACCCCCAAATCAGTAATTTCACATTACGTATCAAGGAAGTAGTGAAAAAGAGCAAATCAAACCTGAACTAATGAGAAAGAAAAATCAGAGAGAAAAAACATGTAAAACAATGAAACTGAAAGTAAAAACAATAGAGAAAAATTAATAAAACTAAGAGCTGGTTCTTCAAAAAGACCAAGAAAATCGATCTACTAGCTAAGAAAAACATAACATTACTAAATTTAGGAATGAAAGAGGGGCACGTTATTACAGAAACTATAACAATTTAAAGGATTGTAAGGGAATTTTGTAAACAACATTATGCCAACGAATAGATAACTTAGTTGAACAGATAATTTCTTCAAAGACACAAAATACCAAAATTTACTCAAGCAAAAATACAAAATCAAAAAAGGTTCTATAACTGATAAGAAAAGTGAGTTGGTAATTAAATATATGCTCAGAAAGAAAACAAAAACCCAGATAGGTCCACAGGGCTGCACTGTTGAATTTTATTAAACATTTTAGAAAGAAATTATACCATTACTACGCAAACTACTTGAGAAAATAAAGGGAGCATTTCTCAACTGCTTCAGTGAGGCTACTATTATACTAATATAAAAGTCACACAGAGACATCACAAAAAAAGAAAACTACAGACCGATGTTCTTCATGAGCATAAACACAAAAATCTTTAATGAAATATTAGCAAAGTGAATCCAGCAACATATAAAAAAAACATATAAAAACAAAAAAAATATTAGAAAATCAATTAACCTAAAAACAGCATAAAATGAGAACAAGCATAATAGTTGAAGAGAGCATCAGACAAAATTTAACAGCCTATTCATGATAAAAACTCTCAACAAAGTAGGAATGGAGTGTATGTTCCTTAACCTGATAATAGGCAACTATGAAAATCCTACTATTAACATTATACCTAATGGTGAAAAGTAAATGCTTTCCCTCTGAGATTAGGAATGTCCACTCTCTGGACTCCTATTCAACAATGTCCTGGAGCTTCTAATCAGTGCATTGAAGTGGGAAAGGAGAAGTTAAAGACACAGAGTTGGAAAGGAAGGAGCAAACTGTCTTTATAGTATAAACATGACCTTATGTGTGTATATTTTAAGGAATCCAGAAAAAAAAACTATTGAATTTAATGAGCAAGGTTAACAAGGTTGTAGGATAAAAGATCAATACAAAAATTCCATTGTATTTCTATATATTAACAACAGAGAATCTGAAAGTGAAATTAAGAAAACAATTCTATTCAAAATACCTTAAAACTTATTAAAATACATAGAAATATATGACCTGTATATGGAAAACTATAAAATAGCGGTACTGCTGAGAGAAATCAAGAAAGAGCTATATAAGTGGATGAAAAGATCATGTTTATGGATTAGAAGCCTTAATATTATTAAGATGGCATTTCTCACCAAATTGATCTATAAACTCAATATAACTCTTAAAAAATTCTAGCAAGTTTTTCCATGGAAATTGACAAGATCATCTTAATATTTATAGTGCAAAGGACTTAGAACAGCTAAAACAGTTTGGAAGACTTCACTGTTTGATTTCAAAATTTACCATGAAGCTACAAAATCAAGACTATGTAGTATTGGCTTAAACACAGACACATGGATCAATGGGATAGAAGAGGAAGTCAAGAAACAAACTCATATTTACGGTCAGTTGATTTTTGACAATAGTTTTCAGGCAGTTCTATGAAGAGAGTATAACTTTTTTCAACAAATGATAAAGATATCCACATGCAATAAAAATGAACTTAGAGCTTTCTACCTCACAATATACACAAAAAGTAACTCAGAATGGATTTATGTAAGAACTAAAACCATAAACTTCCTAGAAGGAAATATTGAAGAGAATCTTCTCAGTCTTAGCCTTGGCAAAAATTTCTATGTATAACACCGAAAGCACAAGCCACAAAACTTAACATATTAGACTTTCATCAAAACTTGAAAGGTTTGCTTTTTTTTTTCAAAAGATGCCATTAAGAAAATAAAGAGAAGTCATAGACTCTAAGAAAATATTTGCAAATCTAATAAAATACTTTTATTTAGAATAAAGAAATGTTACAACTCAATAGTAAAAAGACAACTCATTTAAAAAGAAGAAAAAATAATTTAATAAACATGTCACTAAAATGTCATATGAATGGCTAATAAGAAATACCATTAGCCATTGGAAAATGCTTATTAAGACCATAACAAGATACCACTAACTACGCAGTAGGGTGACTATAATCACAAAGATTGCTGACACTGTTTTTTAGGGAGGATATGGAAAAACTGTAATCCTCATACTGTGCTGGTGGGCACATAAAATGGCACAGTCAAGTTGGAAAACAGTTTGGCAGTTACATATAAAGCTAAACACATACTTTCATATGACCCTAGGTATTTAACCAAGAGAAATGAAATGAAATGTGCCCATAAAAAGATTTATATGAAAAAGTTCAGAGCAGCATTATTTATGATAGACAACAATTAGAAATAATCCAAATGTCTATCAATAGTAAAAGGATAAAGAAAATAAGGTATATTCATATAAGGAAAATTACAGAGCCACAAAAAAGGAAGAAACTATTGATATACACTATAGTATGGATGAATCTCAAGTGCATTATGCTAACAGAGGAAGCCAGATACAAAAGACTACATAGTGTATGAGTTCTTGAATCTAAAATTTCCAGAAAGAGCAAAACTATAAAGACAGGACACAGACTGAAGTTTGCTCAAGGCTGGACATGGAAGATGGGACTGACTGCATTTGAGCAGGACGGAACTTTCTGGACTGATAGAAGTATTCAAAATCTAGATTATGGAGATAACTTTAAAATTGTGTAAACTAAAAGTCATCAAACTGCACACTTTCCATGGGTGAATTTTATGTTTTTCAAAAAGATGCAATACAAATTTTCTTTTCCTTAGTAGGTTTATTGGACCTCTTTTCATGACATTATTGAGATAAGGCACTTAAGGTAAAGTAACCAGTTTTACCTTCAGTTATATGTACTATTACTAATATATTTGGATTAATGATGCTTTTTTAAAAGTAAACATTTTGTAATTAATTTTTGAATAAACGGAAACAAATTTATTTAAATAAAGTAAATTTTTTAGCTAAGTAAGATAACAAAATAATTCTTGATAATTTTGTTTAAAGTTACTGAGCTGATATATAACTGTTTTTATTTTCCCTGAAAACTTAAATAAAATCCTCTTTATTATTTTTTTTCATTTTTGTAAAGTCCTGTGAAATATCAAAAAGTAATTTGATAATAAAAGTTACCTTCTGGACATTTCTATGAAAGTTTATTTTATCTAATGATTATCCCTATTTTGGAATTAAAATAGGCATAAGATACTGCATTTTATTACTATCCATCAATAATTAAACTTCCAAGGGAATAAGATCTTGATTGTAAGTGGTTAGATACCATCTTGTTCCTCTCTACATTATGCATTTTGAAACCAGGATTTACAGTAACTTTATAAAAGAAGCCCTCCCTTTGAAAAGGAGGTTTTTGATGGGTAGGAAATAATTTTAACCATTAATAAGAAACACTGATGGGAATTCCTGAGAAGTCTTAGAGGGACACATACTAAAAAGTGCCTGAAATGGACAAAGTCCAACAAAAGACAAAAGAAAAAAATTAATGATTTCTATCTCTTTGTTTTCATAAGCAGAAAGTGGGAACAAGTCAACTCTGTAACACCAGTCATATTTATTTTCTGGAATTAACCCAGGAGGGGACAAGTTAAAAAGAGTACATGATTTGGGTGATGGAAACAGGTAACAAGCAAGAACAGAAGGTATCATCCTGTAGAGATTCTGTCCTGGCAGCAGAAGCCAGGGAGTACTCTGAAAGAGGGATGGGGGTCTCCTGTGACCCTCCTTGTAGCACACCCTCCAATGCTGGAGTTCCCTCGCCCCACATTCCTCTCTCAAGGCCACACAGCCAGCTGATGTTTATACCCTGACATGCCCCCTGCCCAGCTTCCAAAATGACCCCTTTCAGACTCTTGTCTTCTTTGTCTTAGTGCCCCCTTTCAGCTAAGTGTTAGGGGAAGAGCAATTGATCAAAAGAACTGAAGATAACAAATTAAAAGTCTTAATATTCTTATGATGCATTTCCTTTTTTAAACGGGGGCCTAATGTATGTAAAAGGCCAGGCAGCAATGATTCAAAGTTATTCTTTTCTATATTGGTTTGTCCAAATACATTACCTACTTCAGCTAAATAATAGCAAGGTTTGTATCCAGCTGGTCCCAGTTCTGTACTCCCTGAACATAGATGCTTGTGAAAAACTGCAGGTGGTTAAATTGAATGTTATATCCTTCACTGATCTTGCAAAAGGTCACATTTATGGGGTGGATCATTAGTGATAAGTTCAATACTATCTTTCCAAAGAATTCCATTCCAGGTGTAGAATTGATGGCAACCTGCCATATCTATTGGAATATGAAGGGGTGCCTTTGTATAGTTACACAGTATCATCATGCCACTCTACCTGTCCTTAAGTTCAGTCCAGTCTAGACCCTAGGTACAGGTTTGTGTAGACCTAGCAACACACAAATCTTTATTTAGTGTGGGCTCTATGCCAGGTCTTGTGTCAGGTGCTAGGGACTACCAGGTGAATATGAAAATCCAGGGTCATAAAGGAGCACACAGATTGTCCAAACAAAAGACTGTCAAAGCTAAGTTGTGGCCTGTACAAAGTGTAATCAGCTTTGAAAAGAAGTTTGGTTTATTTTGCATTCAAATTTTGAAGGGTAAACATAGCGGAAACAGTTTCAGAGGCACCATTACCTGTACATAAAATAACTAGCCTTCTATTTGAGAGGAGACATCACCCCTCCACAATTTACACCTATGTTTTTGATTAATAAATACAGCTCAGGCCCATGAAGATAAGCCTTTCAAACAAAGCTAAGGCTAAACAAGCCGACACTAGTCAATATGACTTACGTTTTACCTAACAGTCATTATATGAGTCATTCTGAAACCCCACACCGTGAGGGAATTAGTATTGTTATCCAAAGAAATGGAATCTGAGGTTCAAAGGGATTTGACCTAATCTCTCAAACCAGTGTTAGGATTTAGACTTTCTCCCTCTTCTTCTGTAAAGAGTTATTCTAAAAATCTTGTTGCCAAATCAAAGAGGCTTCTGAAACGAAGTGGACATGGCAAACACCGGCCCAAAGCCTTTCAGAAGGAAAAAAAATCATAAAATCTTCCCAATATACCCAGTTATCCTCATTCTCTACCCCCAACCTCATCTCTGCTGTCCCTCTGCAGAACGGGGTGGGGCGTTCTTAGGGTTTTATTATAAAACGCTCGATTCCCTGGATTCACTCGAACCAGCAACCCACTCAGGGTGCGCGCCGCTCCACCTGCAGCCGGC
The DNA here is from genome assembly GCF_030020395.1 of Manis pentadactyla. NCBI lineage: Eukaryota > Metazoa > Chordata > Mammalia > Pholidota > Manidae > Manis > Manis pentadactyla. The sequence goes on from NC_080021.1 coordinate 65,064,342, forward strand.
TCAGCAGGCCGAGCCTTCCGCTGAAAGCGGCGAGCCGGGGACGGACGGCGCGGCCGCCCCTCGCCGCGCGGGGACACCGGGGCTGCGGCCCTGCCTCCTCCCCGCGCCCCACCCGCTTCCTGAGCTAAAAGTAGCCTAAGCCGCATAACTTGCAGAAGTCCTCTCCGCCTCCGGGAGGGCGAGCTGCGCGCAGGCCCTCCACCGCCGGGTGCGTTAGACCTGGCGCGCAGTCCGCCTCCCCCGGCCCCGGCCCCCGCGCCCGCGCCCGCTCCCCGTGCCCGGCCCCGGTGCCCGCTCCCCGCCCCCTCTTGGCCTCGTCCCCGCGCCCGCTCACCGCGCTCTCCCGCCCCAGACGCCGGCGCACGTGGGGAGCAGCTGCTGCAGGTGGCGTCGCGGGTGGTGTCAATGAAGCGCAGCCTGAGGAGGATGCTGCGCCCTGGGGAGAAGGAGCCCCAGAGCGCGGTCTACCAGGGCGTGGGGGACGACATGGACGACTCCAGGGACTCGCTGAAGGTACTCGGGGCGCTCGGAGGGCGGTCCGCACGGGCTCCGAAGTCCGGGCGGGGGTCGGCTCTCCCTCACTTGGGCCCCCTCGGCTCGAGGCTTCCGAAAGCACAGCCCGGGACTGGGGGACGCGCGGCGAGGTGAACACAGTTTGCCTCGGGGCGTGAGTGCCGCGCGGGAGGGACCTTCCAGAATGTGGGGAGCCAGAGACCCCGCGCCGGTAAGGCGCCCACTCCGTGCCTGCTTTGTCTTTCTGTGGGTGTGCTTGTTGGTTCAACTTGTTTTCACTTGAAGATGGGCAGCTGCAGTCTGGGGTCTCGAGACCTATCCAAAACAAGTACTCGTGGCATTTGGCACAATCAGGCCAAATGAGGACTACATTTTGAATTTGGAATCAGGACCTAAAATGAGGACAAGTTTGGAGTGTGTGCTGTTCCGCTAGACCTTTCATAGATTTTATTTAGCCGGAAACGACTCGATGGCTGCATCTGGTAGTCGGACAGCTGTGCGGGAGGTGCGTCGGGGGTGGGGAACATCCTTGCCTTGTGGGGTGAAACAGAAACCAACACATGCAAGTGAAGCGTTAAGGAACTGCTGGCAGGACGGGCGAATTCCTTCACGGGTGGGGGCATCAAGAAGGACTGTGACCGTAGCATAATTTATTCAACCAATCCTGCATGGGTGGAAGAGGGGGCACTTTGAAGATGGGCAGGTGGTCTTCGGGAGGACTTAAGGGCTAGGATGGGACTGGATTTCTCTTAGAGTTCTGGGACATTCTGAGGGCAAGACGGCACACGCTCCCGCTCAGGCCCTGACTCCGTGGTCTCAGGATAGAGGCTGTGGGCTGCTCAAAACACCCGCCCCCGGATTCCTCACTTTGCTGGCAGTAGGAAGGAGCTCTTTTTAAGCGTTAAAATATTATTAAAAGTGTCTCTCCAAAACCCCACTCCAAATTCCTTTACACAGTGGAACCATGTGAACAGGTCCTTATATATGTTTTCCAGGAGGAAAATGTTCATATTATGTTTTATTTACACAGTATGAAATCACAGAGATTTCCGCTTTGATTTACTCACAAAATGTACTGTAGAATACTTTTAAGTCAGCACCTGGAGATGCACCTCACGCTTTTTAGCAACTTCATGGTATTCCGTTATGTGACTGTATCATAATTTAAGCAATCCTGCACGGGAGGACACTTAGGTTATGTTTGTTTTTGTTTTGCTATCACTCACATGAGTGAGTGCGTGTGTGGGTTTAGATATGGCTCTGTCCGCTGGTACCTTAGTGAGTATGTATGTACATTAGAGCCTAGCAAGTCTCTAGGTGTGTATGTATGGTCAAGAGGTATGTACAGCTTGAATTTTGGCCAAATGGCCCTCTAAACAGGTTGTATGAATTCACATTATTGCCAGTTATGTGTGGTAAATCAATAAAACCAGCAAACCAAGATGAGTCTATCTGCACATCCAGATTAAATGGTTTGTTGCCCATCCTCCTTAATATTAGTCAGGGTCTTTGGGCTTAATCCAAAGAACTGAGGTCATGAGTGGATCTGAAACACCAGTATAGTGTCTTTGGAATTAATATAATGGGACAGGAAGAAATTTTTAAAATTTGAAAAACACCAGAAACACTTCCTGTGCTCATCAATATGGTTTTGTTTTCTAGGGATAGTTGCTGAGTATTCTGAGGCACAAAGTCTCAAACTTATTTTTCTTCATGTTTTTGTTTGCCCTTAGTTTTATTGTCTAACTGGAGCCATTTATGTTATTTAAGGTATTTAAGGCCTTTGTAAGCCGCAGTAATGCTTGTAGATTGAGGAATATATATTTTATTACCTACAGTAATTCCAGATCATTCTGTAGAAATCTCAGTGGTGAGACTAATTCAAATCACTACATATACCACTGGAGAGTTCTGAACTCTAAGGATTCCTGATTTAACAGATAGGGTGTACATTGTTTTCTACAGGGAACACACTATCTCAGAAATACTAACAAAATTGAAGGATGGCAGAAACCTTACAAGATGAGAAATATTGAAAAAGAACCACCTGATTGATGCCAGTAACCTTTTATAGTGACTTTCTTTCAAATGCTTAGTACTTTAGCATTTGACCTTTCATTTGTTATAATTTCCCTTCTTTTTGCCCCATTACTACTTACATGTACTTCATTAAAGTAACCTTAAAGTACATATATTAGATATCTCCATTTTGAAGGGCTTGATTAGAATTAGTTACATTAACACTGATCTAGAATATTATGTTCTCTATCTAGTCACATATGTCAAAATCCAAAAGAATCTGAAGTGGCCCTGTGACAGAAGAAAACTATATTGAATGAATATAAAATAATGTGTCTAAATGGCATACTTGGCTTACTTCCAGAACTTTCTTTAATACATCTTTTCAAAGCCTAACTTAACATATCATGTACTGAATTCAGGCTGTTTAAACACGTCTGATGAACTTGTAATAAAGACTTTAAACACTTTTTTGTCATTGTGAATTCAGCAGTACCTTGTAAGCATTTGAACCTGGTACTTGTTCTCAATTGGGTTTGTGTTGAAAGCACATCACTAAACAGACTTATAAATTGCTCTCTCTGGTGGGCAATATAATCATTTTATAATTCATGTGGTAAATTTATTGCAAATGGATTTAGATAAACAGCTTCTTTGATAGGGTAAAACATTGAGAAAGAGCTCATTCCTGTAAGAGGCTTATTTTTTAATTTATTACTGAATATGTACACATTTGGAAATGTCAGATGCTCATTGTTATATCCTGTATTCACTAAAGCTCTATGTAGCTTATACAGAATCTTGTAGTTTTAAGTGGCACATCTGTAGCTAAGGGACTATCATCGAAGAGTGATTTCTCAGATACTATTCTGTGATGAAAGAGTAAAAACCAGAGTTCAAAATTTTAAAAGATTTCATTTTATTTCAATCTAACATCTATTGAATGAATCCTGATATGTTCAATTCTTTCTTAATTGTATTAAAATACATCAAGTGCTTTAACCCTTCATTTATGATAGCTTTCAATTTTAATAGTGAGAAATGTTCTGCTTATCTTTAAAATAACAATTATTTTGAAACATGAATTAGGGCTTTTGAGACATATATTATCGTGTATTGGAAGTGACCACAGTCAAAAGTAGAATTAAATCAAGTACTTGGATCATTTGTGAGGGATAGTTTTTGCATTTTCCAAAAGCAAGCACTTTACAGTGGGTTAAAAATATATGTATTTAATTCATCACATGGACCAACAGCAAAATGTTCTACAAGACTACATTTTCTCCTGGCAAACAAAATTCCTATATTTTCACTATACTTATTATTTTTTCAGATCATATCCCTTATATTTACTTCAAAACTTTTCTCAAGGCCTTTATTTCTACAACATATACAGGTTTATGATCAGAAAATCAAATCATTTATTGAATGTACTTGTCAATGCATAGGCATTTGCTTATACCTTCTGTCTGTAAGCATGTTTGTTCTTCAAAAAAATATTTACTTTATCATAAGCACAGTAAATAGTTTTTAATGATTAACTTATAATTAGTAAGTTTTACACATGGTTGTTTGAAGTAACAGTTTTTCACATACTTGTAGGTGGTTTTTGAAGGAAGTGAATGCAAATTAAAACGCTTTATGAAGAAACAGAAGGCATCAGGCAGATATGATGCGAACACCTCCCCTCTGCACCGTGCCGCAGAAGAAGGTCAAGTGGAGCTGATGGAAATGATCCTCAATGACTCCTCATGTGAAGGTATCAGAATGTTACAATGAGTGCTCCATAAATGCATCATACCATTAGATTCATTGGGAGGAGCACTATGAAGTGATTCTGAAGGATTCAGATTAGTTCCAGAGTATAAAGAGCCTAAATATCTCCCTTGGGAGTGTGCATTTCCCTATAGGCCAGTGATCCTCAATTTTTTCCACTGAAATACTGCAAAAGATACTTCAGAGATCTGAACACTGCACAACAAGCAAGGATGTTCAGAAAAATTCATACCTATTTTATGTATTCTTCTATAGTATTTCCATTGAGGTCATTCTATACTTAAATTACCTATTGTTGATAAGAGTAAGACTCCAAGAAGATATAACATCCTCCCTTACCCAAGCCTCATACACCCAACCTTGGTTAAGAAACTCAGCTGTAGCCAAATAAGGAAGGGGCACATCACAGAGATTTAAGCTTAGATCTTTAAATAAGACCTTTATTATTTAAGATAATTGTATCGGTATGGTAGAAGATGGATTGGAATTTGAAGTCCAATTAAAAAACTATTCCAGTAGTAAAGAGGAGATGAGAATCCATGAGAATTTTGAGGTTAGAATAAAGAGAAAGGGTGGGAGAAAACACTGAATGTGAGGAGTAAGTGGCAAGGAATTGAGTTACTTTGGGATCCCTAAGTTAGGAAATTAAGCTAATATTACAACCATCCAGAAAAGAAGGCATTTAAGGAAACAGAAGAAAAGTAAGGTGCTGGTATGAGGGGATTTGGTTTTAGTCATACTGATTTTGAAAGGCCCAAGGAACATTCACTTGAAAATATTCAGTAGACTAGTCGACTAATACTTTGTATTTTAGTAGACTAGAAATATGGTAGGAAAGGAGCTACCCCCACAGGGCCATTGTTGCATAGGAAATAGCTGAGTCTGTGGAAATGCACAAAAATCCTGTAGGAGACCACGAAATTGCCCACAGAGGTGGCTAAGGGTAGAACACCAACATTAAGGGTCAGAGGGTAAAAGAAAAGCCAGCCAAAGAATAGTGAAGAGCATGATGGAGAAGAGATTAAGGATCCACAGGCCAGGGGAGAAGTCACTGAGTAGATAGATTAGAAGGAACAGTTGCCACAAAGAGGTCAAGTAGGAAAATGACAGTAACCCTTATATCAGGAGGCCTCAATGGCCTTTGTAAAAGTGGTATCTGAAAAGTGATGGAGATAAAACCAAATTTAAGTTATTTAATTAGTGAATGTGAGTTTGTAACTTTAAGTTCCTATTTAAGTTTGGTGCTGAATGACATGCTGAATGGAGTATTTTGCCCAGATCAGACATAATGGTCATGGGATGTATGTGAGTATGTGTGTAAGTGTGTGTCTGATTGAGCATGAGGCATTTGAATGAATGAAAAGAGATAGTGACATGATACATGCTGGGAAGGGGAGAAATGGGAAATATAGCTGCAGCATGGTTCCAGATATTATAAATGGTCCCAAATCATATTAATGAGTGAGTACATTCCCCCCTCCTCAGACATAAAAATGTATTGCTGCTAATTAAAATGGTTGATAAAGCAGACAGTCATGTCTGTTTTAGAATAGATCTAAGACACGGCAATATGAAAGGGCATAGCCTTACACTGAGCTCACAGGGTAAATAGTACAATCTATTGTATTTATAGAAATATGGGGAAACCAGGTGTGACATCAGGGGCTCAAACTCTCGTTCCAGTCTTGTGTTTAACAACGTTGATGTCATACTTCTGTGCATCCCTTATAGGTGTCCATTAGGTGTTTCTTGAGAGCAGAAACTATATTTTTATTTTTTCATAAAGAAGGTGAAGCCTATGACAGTAATACTTGGCACTGAGCCTTGAAGTGAACAGACACGCAGTAGGTGTTGAATGCAGTCCCAGCAAACTCTAACCCGTATTTTGGTTTATTTATAGTGCTGAATGTGATGGATGACTATGGAAATACCCCTCTGCACTGGGCCACAGAGAAAAACCAGGTGGAAAGTGTTAAGTTTCTTCTGAGCAGAGGAGCCAACCCGAACCTCCGAAATGGCCACATGATGGCCCCCCTCCACATAGCCGTGCAGAACACACACAATGAAGTATTGAAGGTACGGTAGCTGGCTGGGTCCCACAGGGTTGAGCGTTGTGGAGTGGGCATGGACCTGTGTCCGACTGCCCTTTTGCGCCATAATGGTCAACCTGAGAGGCCAGGGTGAACAAAATGCAATGACAATGTCGACTTTGTTTCTGACCCTGTACTGATGATAGTGATGATGATAATGATGATAGTCATACCTTTACTGAAGAGTTCTTATGTACCAGCATTTTTCAAAGAGCTTTATATGTGTTGGGGTTTTAAATCTTCATTAAAAAAAAAAACTATGAGGTAAGTCTATTATTATCCCCATTTTATAGCTAAGGAAACTGAGGCCCAGAGGAATTAAATAACTTGCCAAATGTCTATAATTGGTGAAAACAAGAATTAGAGATTTTTTTCTTATCTTTTGTCCACAAGTTAATGCTTTCCTGCTTTTACCTGATTTAATGATTAAAAGGAAGTTGATGAACAAGGATGATGTGAAGAAAAATGAGAGAAATCAGGCTCTCTTAGACTATAGTAAACACTCAATAAAAGCCACTGTGGTTCATGTTAAAAAAAAAAAGAAGGTGATGAATGCCTGAGAAGACAGAAAACATTTATGATTTACTGTTTTTGTTAGAGTGAGCAACATGCCTTAGTGGACGGTATGTCTTAGCAGAAGACAAAACAATACTATTGGGAAATTTCTTATTTTTTTATACATGGCTTCAAAGTGAGTTTGGTCAAACAGAGGAAAGAAACCCTGGTAAATGCCTAAAGGGTAAGGCTTAGGCCATGGTTTTTAAACTGTGTCTAAGGGTCTTACAGACACACAAAAAAACACACACACTTACTTAAAGAGGACTGCAGTTTACAAATGGATCATGTTCCAGAAATTCATTTCTAAGGTAGGCAATTTGGAACTTACAGTAAGTTTTCTTATAGAAACAATATGGCGAATGATGACTTTTGTATTGTGCTAGGCCACTTGTCTTAGTTCCGGCTGCTGGAACAAAGCAGTATAGGCTGGGGTGGGAGCTTAAGCAGCAAAATCTGTATTTCTCATAGTTTCGGAGGCTAGGAAGTCCAAGGTCAAAGCACAGGCAGCGTTGATGTCTGGTAAGGGCCTGCTTCCTGGTTCATATAAGGCCCTCATCTTGCTGTGTCCTCGCATAGTGGGAGGGTTGAGAGATTTCTGGGGTTTCTTTTGTGAGGGCACTAATCCCATTCTTGAGGCTCTGCCCTTATAACGTAATCACCTCCTGAAGGCCCCACCTCCTAATATCATCATGTTGGGGATTCATATATCAATATATGAATTCCAAGGGACAAAAACATTTGTCACTCCACAGCAAAACCTACTTTGTCTATAAATCATCAAAGGGACCTCAAGGATGCCCGTGAACCCTATGCTCCCTTTAGCCCAAATACCTTCCTCTCCCCTGAGTGCCAGTGCAGGGCTCCTTTAAGCCAGGCAGAGAGGGTGTGAGGGGCGCGATCTTTCTGCTTTCCCTTTGTGCCTTGAGTATAGCTACCAGTTCTTAGCACATGGTATTATAATCATATGTTCATGTGCTTTTCTCCCCCTCTGGCTGGTTGTCCTTGAAGGAGGGACCGTGTGTGACTAGTTTAAATATCTCCAGTCCTCAGCACTGCTGGTAAATGATGGCTCTTGAAGGAATGAATGAGTAAAAGGGCGTTTTTGGCTGTAAGAGAAGGGGAGAACTTAGGTATCAGCACCTAAGATGAGTCAGGGCAGCCCCTGGAGGAAGTTATTGGGAAGGCCTTTGGCAATAGGCTATTTGTTTTTTAAATGTCTACATTATTCATCAACCAGGTGCTGCTTCTATATCCTCTGCACTGGGGCTTTGGTGACTGCAGGGACCCCAGAGATGCCACACATTTCCCCAGGGAACTCTCTGCAGGCTTTTTTTGGAAACAAATGCCATTGACTTAATTAATCTTGGCTCTGAAAGTGTCATTTGGGAACTCAAAGACAGCTAACAGTTGCAAGGCTATTGTTAATTAGAAATCAGAAATCCTCAGACTAACAAACATGGAAAGGTAGGTATCACATAGAAATACAAAAGAAAATTTAGAAATAAGCCCATAATTGGTTTATAACATGGTGGATATAACAAAGGTATTCCTGGGTGATACCAGAACAAGAATAAAACAAAAATAGGGTTATAAGAGAATTGAAATTAGCTGTTTTTCATTTGCTTCATAATACCAGCCATACCTATAACTAAAAATATTTTCAAGCCCCTGTGCTTCACCAGAGGTGAAGAGAATAGAAGGAAGAAGAGGAATTCTGGAGTGTCCCTCTGTGTGCTTGCACCTGCTGTGCTCTGGGCGTGCCTCCCCAGTTAACGCCCATGGGCAGGCCTGTCCCCACCAGCTCTTGCCAATTTAGAATGCTTCTTTGCTCTGCCAGCCGCCCCACAAGATTGCCAGTCTTTCCCATTAGCAAAATAGAAAACACAGACAATATGTCAGAAATAAATATTTGCTGTTTAAGGCCCCCAAGTCTATGCTATTTTGTTATAGCAGATTGAACTTACACTACTGCCTATGTGGTTATAAAGTAAAAACCTTGTGGTCACCTCAAGTTCTGGCAGAGATACCAATGGTATGCATAGTGTTCCCTGGGCACACTGGCCTAAGGGTGAGGAGGTGACCTTGTATCTCAATAGCCTGCAGGCCTTAATCCTTGGAGCCCAGCCTCCAAGTATCCAGTGGTTTGACCCTCCAGTGAGGCTTCCTGGATTCTCATGAGAGGGACCTCTAGAGGCCTCACCTGCAAGCCTGCAGACCTGCCTGGTCACCACTGAATCTGCACTTCACGCACAGTTTAGTTGCTCTCGCTGGGCCCCCTGCCACATATGATTTAGCACCGTTTTATAAAAGATTGTGTTTATGGTTATAAACAATAACATCCTAATAAAATGCTGTGAATCTCTGATCTAAGAGGACAAAGAGAAAAATCTCTTTTTACAGACTTGGGTAGGTTACTTTACATATGAATCTAGAGTTTGTTAAGAGCAAAATGTGAAGCTACCTAACGTTCATCAAATGAAACTTGTGTTCTCATTTTCCTTCAAACATCAATAATCTCATGTGTTCTCATGTACTAAATAGTTTAATTTTCTTTTATGAGCAGAGGTAGTGAAGCTAAATTCATTTGCTGACACATCAGGGCACATTCTATTAATAAGGGTCTCTGTATGCCCATTAATTTTAGGAAATAGCTTGCTTAATAAATCCTTTTTACACAAATTAATTTTAAGCACATCTTATAGTTTATCATAGTCTTACTGCAAAAGGGTATGTCTCTACTAGGCCAATTCAAAGATTTCTGTCTCACTAGAGACATTTATATAAGGTAATTATTGTTAGATTTAGTATAAAATGAAGACTGGTTAAAGATCTATAGATTCTTGGCCAGTGATCAGCTGCAATTCAACCAGGTGAAGGAAGTGGATAACTGGTCTTCAACTAAATTCCATCAGGAAAATAGCTTAACCATTTTATCAGGGATGCTAGTTTATTACATCAAAGAAAATGTTTCTGTTCTGGAATAAGTTTAAATTAGTTGAGTTAGGCTTTATCAGTGTTACATGGAACTTTTTTTTCCTCTACTGAAGAGAGTGGAGTTTTAATTGACATTTCTCAGAGTCCTTGCAACTGAGGTAAAGAAATAATAAAGAAAAAAAAAATGACTAGAGGAGAGAAAAATCCCTTCCCTCCCTCTTCCTCTGTCCCTTACCCCACCTCACTTCTTCCTCCTCTACCCACATATTCCAAATGGCTCCACAAATTTATTTTCTTGAAGATATGAGTTAATATAGCTCAATGCAGGGGCGGAGCCAGGATGGCGGCGTGAATAGAGCAGCGGAAATCTCCTCCCAAAACCACATAAATCTATGAAAATATAACAAAGACAACTCTTCCTAAAATAGAGACCAGAGGACCCAGGACAACATCCAGACCACATCTACACCTGCGAGAACCCAGCGCCTCGCAAAGGGGGTAAGATACAAACCCCGGCCGGACGGGTCCCAAGCGCCCCTCCTCCCAGCTCCTGGCGGGAGAAGAATAGGCAGAATGGGAGGGAGACGGAGCCCAGGACTGCCGAACACCCAGCCCCAGCCATCCGGACCACAGTGCAGACACAGTGCATGCACGGGGCCCTGGATACTAGGGAAACAGGGAAGCAAGAACGGTGAGCAGTTACCGGAGGCTGGCACCGGAGGACAAAAGAAAAGCGAGCGGACATCTTTTTTTGTTGTTGTTGTTGTTGTTGTTTTGTCGTGGTGAGTGCTTTTTGGAAGTCTTAAAGGGACAGGGACCCCAATACTAGAGAAACAGGGCAGCAAGACCGGCGAGCGGGTATCGGAGACCGGCGCCAGAGAACAAAAGAAATGCGAGCGGCCACCCTTTTTCTTTTTCTCTTTTTTTTGTTGTTGTTTTGTTTTGGCAAGTGCTTTTTGGAAGTCTTAAAGGGATAGGGACCCCAATACTAGGGAAACAGGGCAGCAAGTCCTTTGAGCGGGTGTCCGAGGCTGGCGCTAGAGAATAAAGAAAAACGAGTAGGCATTTTTTTTTTTTTTGTGTGTGTGTGTGTGTGGTCGTTGTTTTGTTTTGGTGGGTGCTTTTTGGAAGTTTTAAAGGGGCAGGGCAGGACACTTAGTCCAGAGGTAGGGAATCCGGGGATCTCTGGGCACTCTAATACCCTGGGCTGCAGGGAGCAGGGAGGCCCCTTACAGAGATAAATAGCCTCCAGGCCGCTCCCCCTCCAACGTAACTCCACCACTTTGGAGCGGCGGCCCGAGCCAGGCCACGCCCACAGCAACAGCGGAGATAAACTCCATAGCAGCCGGGCAGGAAGCAGAAGCCCTGTCTGCGCGCAGCTGCCCAGCACAAGCCACTAGAGGTCTCTGTTCTTCCAGGAGAGGAGGGCCACAAACCAACAAGAAGGGAGGTTCTTCCAGCCATCACTAGTCCCAGCTCTGCAAACTATTCCTATCACCATGAAAAGACAAAATTACAGGCAAACTAAGATCACAGAGACACCAGAGAAGGAGACAGACCTAACCAGTCTTCTTGACAAAGAATTCAAAATAAAAATCATAAACATGCTGACAGAGATGCAGAGAAACACGCAAGAGAAATGGGATGAAGTCCGGAGGGAGATCACAGATGCCAGAAAGGAGATCGCAGAAATGAAACAAACTCAGGAAGGATTTATAAGCAGAATGGATAAGATGCAAGAGGCCATTGATGGAATTGAAACCAGAGAACAGGAACACATAGAAGCTGACATAGAGAGAGACAAAAGGATCTCCAGGAATGAAACAATATTAAGAGAACTGTGTGACCAATCCAAAAGGAACAATATCCACATTATAGGAATACCAGAAGAAGAAGAGAGAGGAAAAGGGATGGAAAGTATCTTGGAAGAAATAATTGCTGAAAACTTCCCCAAACTGGGGGAGGAAATAATCGAACAGACCACGGAAATACACAGAACCCCCAACAGAAAGGATCCAAGGAGGACAACACCAAGACACATAATAATTAAAATAGCAAAGATCAAGGACAAGGAAAGAGTTTTAAAGGCAGCTAGAGAGAAAAAGGTCACCTATAAAGGAAAACCCATCAGGCTAACATCAGACTTCTCGACAGAAACCCTACAGGCTAGAAGAGAATGGCATGATATATTTAATGCAATGAAACAGAAGGGCCTTGAACCAAGGATACTGTATCCAGCACAACTATCATTTAAATATGATGGCGGGATTAAACAATTCCCAGACAAGCAAAAGCGGAGGGAATTTGCTCCCCACAAACCACCTCTACAGGGCATCTTACAGGGACTGCTCTAGATGGGAGCACTCCTAAAAAGAGCACAGAACAAAACACCCAACATATGAAGAATGGAGGAGGGGGAATAAGAAGGGAGAGAAGAAAAGAATCTCCAGACAGTGTATATAAGAGCTCAATAAGCGAGCTAAGTTAGGCAGTAAGATACTAAAGAGGCTAACTTTGAACCTTTGGTAACCACGAATTTAAAGCCTGCAATGGCAATAAGTACATAGCTTTCAATAGTCACCCTAAATGTAAATGGACTGAATGCACCAATCAAAAGACACAGAGTAATAGAATGGATAAAAAAGCAAGACCCATCTATATGCTGCTTACAAGAAACTCACCTCAAACCCAAAGACATGTACAGACTAAAAGTCAAGGGATGGAAAATCATATTTCAGGCAAACAACAGTGAGAAGAAAGCAGGGGTTGCAGTACTAATATCAGACAAAATAGACTTCAAAACAAAGAAAGTAAAAAGAGATAAAAAAGGACACTACATAATGATAAAGGGTTCAGTCCAACAAGAGGATATAATCATTCTAAATATATATGCACACAACACAGGAGCACCAGCATATGTGAAACAAATACTAACAGAACTAAAGGGGGAAATAGACTGCAATGCATTCATTTTAGGAGACTTCAACACACCACTCACCCCAAAAGATAGATCTACCAGGCAGAAAATAAGTAAGGACATGGAAGCACTGAACAACACAGTAGAGCAGATGGACTTAATAGACATCTATAGAACTCTACATCCAAAAGCAACAGGATACACATTCTTCTCAAGTGCACATGGAACATTCTCCAGAATAGACCACATACTAGCCCACAAAAAGAGCCTCAGCAAAATCCAAAATATTGAAATTCTACCAACCAATTTTTCAGACCACAAAGGTATAAAACTAGAAATAAATTCTACAAAGAAAACAAAAAGGCTCACAAACACATGGAGGCTTAACAACATGCTCCTAAATAATCAATGGATCAACGAACAAATTAAAATAGAGATCAAGGAATATATAGAAACAAATGACAACAACAACACAAAGGCCCAACTTCTGTGGTACGCAGCGAAAGCAGTCCTAAGAGGAAAGTATATAGCGATCCAGGCACACTTGAAGAAGCAAGAACAATCCCAAATGAATAGTCTAACATCACAATTATCGAAACTGTAAAAAGAAGAACAAATGAGGCCTAAAGTCAGCAGAAGGAGGGACATAATAAAGATCAGAGAAGAAATAAACAAAATTGAGAAGAATAAAACAATAGCAAAAATCAATGAAACCAAGAGCTGGTTCTTTGAGAAAATAAACAAAATAGATAAGCCTGTAGCCAAACTTATTAAGAGAAAAAGAGAATCAACACAAATCAACAGAATCAGAAATGAGAATGGAAAAATCACGACAGACTCCACAGAGATACAAAGAATTATTAAAGACTACTATGAAAACCTATATGCCAACAAGCTGGAAAACCTAGAAGAAATGAACAACTTCCTAGAAAAATACAACCTTCCAAGACTGACCAAGGAAGAAACACAAAAGTTAAACAAACCAATTACAAGCAAAGAAATTGCAACAGTAATCAAAAAACTACCCAAGAACAAAACCCCTGGGACAGACGGATTTACCTCAGAATTTTATCAGACACACAGAGAAGACATAATACCCATTCTCCTTAAAGTTTTCCAAAAAATAGAAGAGGAGGGAATACTCCCAAACTCATTCTATGAAGCCAACATCACCCTAATACAAAAACCAGGCAAAGACCCCACCAATAAAGAAAATTACAGACCAATATCCCTGATGAATGTAGATGCAAAAATACTTAATAAAATATTAGCAAACCAACTTCAAAAGTATATCAAAAGGATCATACAGCATGACCAAGTGGGATTCATCCCAGGGATGCAAGGATGGTACAACATTCGAAAATCCATCAACATCATCCACCACATCAACAAAAAGAAAGACAAAAACCACATGATCATCTCCATAGATGCTGAAAAAGCATTTGACAAAATTCAACATCCATTCATGATAAAAACTCTCAGCAAAATGGGAATAGAGGGCAAGTTCCTCAACATAATAAAGGCCATATATCATAAACCCACAGCCAACATTATACTGAACAGCGAGAAGCTGAAAGCTTTTCCTCTGAGATCGGGAACTAGATAGGGATGCGCACTCTCCCCACTGCTATTTAACATAGTACTGGAGGTCCTAGCCACGGCAATCAGACAAAACAAAGAAATACAAGGAATCCAGATTGGTAAAGAACAAGTTAAACTGTCACTATTTGCAGATGACATGATATTGTACATAAAAAACCCTAAAGACTCCACCCCAAAACTACTAGAACTGATATCAGAATACAGCAAAGTTACAGGATACAAAATTAACACACAGAAATCTGTAGCTTTCCTATGCACTAACAATGAACCAATAGAAAGAGAAATCAGGAAAACAATTCCATTCACAATTGCATCAAAAATAATAAAATACTTAGGAATAAATCTAACCAAAGAAGTGAATGACCTATACTCTGAAAACTACAAGCCACTCTTAAGAGAAATTAAAAGGGACACTAACAAATGGAAACTCATCCCATGCTCGTGGCTAGGAAGAATCAATATCGTCAAAATGGCCATCCTGCCCAAAGCAATATACAGATTTGATGCAATCCCTATGAAACTACCAGTAACATTCTTCAATGAACTGGAACAAATAATTCAAAAATTCATATGGAAACACCAAAGACCCCGAATAGCTAAAGCAATCCTGAGAAGGAAGAATAAAGTTGGGGGGATCTCACTCCCCAACTTCAAGCTCTACTATAAAGCCATAGTAATCAAGACAATTTTGTACTGGCACAAGAACAGAGCCACAGACCAGTGGAACAGACTAGAGACTCCAAACATTAACCCAAACATATATGGTGAATTAATATTCGATAAAGGAGCCATGGACATACAATGGCGAAATGACAGTCTCTTTAACAGATGGTGCTGGCAAAACTGGACAGCTACATGTAGAGAATGAAACTGGACCATTGTGTAACCCCATATACAAAAGTAAATTCAAAATGGATCAAAGACCTGAATGTAAGTCATGAAGCCATTAAACTCGTGGAAAAAAACATAGGGAAAAACCTCTTAGACATAAACAAGAGTGACCCCTTCTTGAACATATCTCCCTGGGCAAGGAAAACAACAGCAAAAATGAACAAGTGGGACTATATTAAGCTGAAA
The DNA here is from genome assembly GCF_030020395.1 of Manis pentadactyla. Lineage (NCBI taxonomy): Eukaryota > Metazoa > Chordata > Mammalia > Pholidota > Manidae > Manis > Manis pentadactyla. The sequence goes on from NC_080021.1 coordinate 65,079,828, forward strand.
AACTTCTGTACAGCAAAAGACACCATCAATAGAACAAAAAGGAACCCTACAGTATGGGAGAATATATTTGTAAATGACAGATTCGATAAAGGCTTGATGTCCAAAATATATAAAGAGCTCACACGCCTCAACAAACAAAAATCACATAATCCAATTAATAAATGGGCAGAGGAACTGAACAGACAGTTCTCCAAAAAAGAAATACGGATGGGCAACAGACACATGAAAAGATGCTCCACATCGCTAATTATCAGAGAAATGCAAATTAAAACTACAATGAGATATCACCTCACACCAGTAAGGATGGCTGCCACCCAAAAGACAAACAACAACAAATGTTGGCGAGGCTGTGGAGAAAGGGGAACCCTCCTACACTGCTGGTGGGAATGTAATTAGTTCAACCATTGTGGAAAGCAGTATGGAGGTTCATCAAAATGCTCAAAACAGACTTACCATTTGACCCAGGAATTCCACTCCTAGGAATATTCCCTAAGAATGCAGCAATCAAGTTTGAAAAAGACAGATGCACCCCTATGTTTATCGCAGCACTATTTTCAATAGCCAAGAATGGAAGTAACCTAAATGTCCATCGGTAGATGAATGGATAAAGAAGATGTGGTACATATACAAAATGGAATACTACTCAGCCATAAGAAGAGGGAAAATCCTACCATTTGCAGCAACATGGATGGAGCTGGAGGGTATTATGCTCAGTGAAATAAGCCAAGCGGAGAAAGAGAAATACCAAATGATTTCACTTATCTGTGGAGTATAAGAACAAAGGAAAAACTGAAGGAACAAAACAGCAGCGGAATCACAGAACCCAAGAATGGACTAACAGGTACCAAAGGGAAAGGGACTGGGTAGGATGGGTGGGTAGGGAGGTATAAAGGGGGGAAAAAGAAGAGGGGTATTAAGATTAGCATGCATGGGGTGGGTGGGAGAAAGGGGAGGGCTGTACAACACAGAGAAGACAAGTAGTGATTCTACAACATTTTGCTATGCTGATAGACAGTGACTGTAATGGGGTTTGTGGGGGTGTCCTGGTATAGGGGAGAGCCTAGTAAACATAATATTGTTCATGTAAGTGTAGATTAAAGATAACAAAAAAAAAAAGAAAGAAAGAGAAGGGGATTACTCCCTGATAGGATAAAACTAACCGTAAATCAACGATTAATGCATGCTTTAAATATCCTTAATTTTGATCACTTAAAGGGTGTCAGATGATTGGCTATGGATGTACACTTTTCTGATAATATTCCTCTCTCTTAAAAAAAAAAAAAAGCAGTTCCTGTCTGGTGACCTCCAATGCGTTCTACACAGTGGTATAAAGGGCATATCAAAGTGTGGGCAAAGGGTCTGTTTGTGTTTATACAGAGGATCAAAGCCTAATTTGGCTACCCAGAAAATGAACTAGGATACGATATGAAGAAGAACTTCCAACATCGGCACTCTCTGGAAGAGTCATACCAGAAGATGATAATCTAAAAACCTCAACAAAGATCCAGGCGATGCTGCAGTTGTAGCTGCATTCATCCCACCGGTTCCTGGACTTGCCATTGGAATGAAGAAGGACATATCTAAGCTGGCCTGTGCATACAGTAAAACAACAAATTTGACTAGATCTATACTGTTGGAACTCAACCAAGAATTAGGAGAAGTGCAAGTTGTAGTGCTGCAAAATCTTACAACTACAGACTATCTACTGTTAAAAGAACATATGGGATGTGAACAGTTCCCAGGAATGGGTTGTTTTAATTTGTCTGATTTCTCTCAGACTGTTCAAGTTCAGTTGGACAATATCCACCATATCATAGATAAGTTTTCACAAATGCCTAGGGTGCCTAACTGGTTTTCTTGACTTCACTGGAGATGGCTGGTAATTATAGATCTGCTTCGGTTATGTAACTGTATTCCTATTATGTTAATGTGTGTGCACAGTTTAATTAGTAGTTTAAAACCTATACATGCTTAAGTTACTCTACAAGAAGATATGTCAAAGAAATAATCAATCTTCCCATGTTTTCTTCCATCTGCTACCTCTATAGCTTTTCTTCTTCCTTCCTAATTACAACCCTTAAATAGAATTCATGCCTCATATCGAATTCACTGTGTATCATAACTCCTCCAAGTGGTAAAGACACCTCAAGACAAATGCTGGGCATAGAAGCCACAGGGCATAAATCCACAAAGTAAAAAGCTAACTTTTTCAAACAATATGGCTTCTCTCTCACTTACCAACTTTACATTTCCCTGTATGGCCCCGGAAGATGACTGGTTAGCCAGAGACGGGTAAGATTCCTCAAGGGAGGAACAACCTAAGACAGGCACAGTCGCAGGGGGGTCTTCAGGTGAGAAATTGGGGATCAACAGAGGTGAGGCTTAGAACCTCACCCCCCCTGTTCTGAGAGAAATCTTCTGCATCCGTGGATGTATTATTGCCCTTGTCTAGCTTGGATTAACACATAGTCTACAGGCACACACCTGATCACCTACATTTGCTCTCTTACAACACTAAACTATGTTTTCTACCTTTATCTTGTATCTACCTACCACTTCAGCATTTTATTAAAAAAAAAATAATAATAATAATAAAGGGAGAAATGTGGGATTCACATATAAATCAAGTATAAAAATCAAACGAATATTCATATTTGACCTGATTGTTTATAGTTCATAATGAGTGATCAAAACCAAAAGTTTTTGTGATGACTGCCCTTGTACTGTTCACCATGTAAGAACTTATTCACTATGTAAGAATTTGTTCACCATGTAAGAACTTGTTCATTATGCTTCAGAAGATTGGAGACTGACGAGAATTAGGCTTGGGGTGGATTAATGATTGTGCATTGAGCATTGACTCCCCTATACAGAATTTTATTGTTGTTAACAATCATTTGATCAATAAATATGAGAGATGCCTTCTAAAATATATATATATATATATACATATATATATATAGCTCAATGCAATTGGGAGGTAGTACATGAGCTATGTTAACATATCTACAATTCTTATTCTATTTCCATAGAATAAGTTCTTATATATTTCCAGTTCCAAAACTTTATTTTGTCTTAATTGATGTGATATAGAAATCATCATTATTTCATCTATCTGAGAAATTTATGTAGTACCTACTACATGCAATGTTTTGTGACAGATTCTGTTGGAGTGGGATGAAAAAACATAAATAAGGACATAGTCCATGGCTCCAACAGCTTATTATCTAGTAGAAGACAAATACCCTACTTGGAAACCCATGTTAACTTTTTGACAATTTTTCCCTCTTCTGTGTAGGTCTTGACCGAGCACAGCAATACTCATATTAATTTGGAAGGAGAAAGTGGAAACACAGCTGTGATGATTGCATGCTCCAAAGATAATAGTGAAGCACTGAAAATTTTGGTTTGTATTTTTGTCACAGTTTTTGTTTTCTTTATCTTTTCATTAGTACACCATGAATTATTGTTATTTACAACAGCTTTCAGTTTCTCTTCTTAACAAAATACAAAATGCAGAAAATATGTCAGAAAAAAGAAGTTCTATGCATTAAAGAAAATGTGAGAAGATCAAAGTGAAAAGAAAATATAGACAGGAAAAATTAATCTGAAACTGGTGGTCAAGCTAGGATACAAAATACACAAAGTGTAAACAATCTGCATGTTAATAAAAGTGGATCATACTTCTGACTCTGAGCTTCGTTATAGTCAAGGAAAGATAAATATAGTCAAGTGTAGACTTACTGGGCTCATGAAATAAAAGCCAAGAGAAATAGCCATTCATATTCCCAAGATGAGAGGAAATTGCTGCCATGGGTTCTCAGAAAGGGAACCCTGTGTGATACCCCCTCCAGGGTCTTTAAGCTACACACCTAAAAATAGAGGCAGCCTGCTCTCTGTGGTGGGATTCCTGGGTGGCCCACAGAAACTCTGGAGGTGCCCATCCAAATGACTGACTCCTGTCCCGTGTAGCGCCCTTTCTGAGAGTGACACTAGAATTCCAGTAAATAGCTTTCTTTTAAATATTCCTTAATGACTTATATGTTTTTCAGGTCATGTTCTATCTTTTTGCCATTTGATTTCCCCTCTCCACCATCCCAGAGGATAGGAAAATGAAATAAAAGATTTTTAATTCATTTAAAATATCTTGATATTTAAATTGACAAATATTTTCTACTGTATTTACTAGATATCTTGGCAAAAATACATATACGCTGTCATGATTGGACCAAAATGGTAAATGTACTTAATAAAATCAAAGAAAATAATGAGCTAACTCTCTAAGAAAAATAAACCAAAAGAAAATCGGAATAAAGAAATGGTAAAAGTTGAAAAAAATAATAAATTTGAAATTATTTGATAGATCATGAGATTTCTTTGGAAAAGATAATAAAATAGATTTAGTATTGGCAAGTCTAACTACGAAAGAAAAAGACAATACACAAATCAGCAAAATTAGAAATAACAAAGGGATTTACCTGGATATGATGGAGAATTTTTAAATGACCAAAGTTTAGTATGCACAATCCTATCCTAAAAAAATTGGAAAATCCTTTTTTAATAGCTAAATACTGGAAGGTAAAGTTTCAAAATTAACTAAAAAATTAAGGACCTCTAGGGAACCATGAAGTGTTTAAAAAATATATATATATTGTCTAAGCTCTGGAGGCAGTTAATATTATAAGCTTTTATAAGTTTTACAAGTTCTTGCAGACTTGCAGGGAAAAAGTTTCCATTTCAGGAAAACTCTCTTAACTCAAGAAAAGAGTGAAAATATCCAGATTAATTTTAAGAATCAAAGATATTTCCAAAATCTGTCAATTCCCTTGAAATAAAAATGTAGGACAATTTACATACAAATATAGGTGCAAAATCCGAATAATCCTAGTAAATTTATTGAAATAATTAAAAAGAATAACAAGCAATACCATGTCAGTCTTATCTAGGGAATATACAGATTACTGTCAGATTATAGCACATCATTTAGCCTGTGCAGACAAAGCATATGATTAGATCCACCTATTTATTTTTAAAGGGATATAAATTTATAAAGTATTCTTATAAATCTATGAGGAAAACACAGACTTTGTTCCATAGAATATTGGCAGGGAACAGAGAAAGCTTAATTAATTTCTATAATAGTCAAAGAAAAACATGTTAAAATGAGATATCATTTTTTCATCTCTTAAATTGGAAGGATGAAAAAAACTTGATGATATTCAGTGTTAGAAAAATTTTGATCAGTCGAGGAATTTCCTTCTCCACAGATGTAAATACTTTTTGAGTCACCAAATCCAATTCTTGGAATACATCTTGAGATAATTAAAGCTATTAATGATATTAATATCAATGTTATATATATCAGAGAGAGAAAACTGAAAAAAAGTTCTATAATAGGGATTCATTGTATAGTTTTGTGTTCCCCGAAATGTAATATGTACTTAATAAGATCACACTTTTAAAGGATATTGTTAAGTAAAAACTTTTTGGATAATATGATTAAACAGTATTCACATAATAATTACTTTTGCAAGGAAATAAGACAAATTAATTGTCTTCTAAAATGTAAACCAATGCTGTCCCTAGAAGGCAAGATTACAGCTAATATTTACTTCACACATTTCTGCTTTTGTGTGTGTGTGTGTGTGAAAATAAAAGATATTTAAGACAAAACTGAAGTCCAATGATCTATAAAAAATGATAGTTGAAAATGATTGACTCAGAGGTCAAGTATTATATGATTGAGTTCTTCTAACATACTTTTAGTAGAGAACTTCCATTAGTGAAAATACCTGTTATATATAGTTTAAAGAGTGCTGGTCTAATCATTCATTAATTTATATAAATGTAAGGAAAAGAATCTGGAAATTATTTATTTGTATAAGGAATTGGGAATGGATGTAACAGGAGTCATGATAATATTTTTTTAAATCTCATATCCATTGAAATATGTGTGGCCATTAGTTTGTTGGAGTATAAAGATAGACTATTTTGTATCTACACTGTTTCTTTTTTTTCTTTTTTATTTATTTTATTTTTTTATTTTTATTATTTTTTATTGAAGGGTAGTTGACACACAGTATTACATTAGTTTCAGGTGTACAACACAGTGATTGAACATTTATATACATGATAATTCTAGCTACCAGCTATCATCATACAAAGTTGTTACAATATTTTGACTATATTCCTTATGATATACATTACATCCCGGTTACTTACTTATTTTACAATTGGAAGTCTGTACTTTTTGTTTGTTTGTTTTTTTGTTTTTTGAGAGGGCATCTCTCATATTTATTGATCAAATGGTTGTTAACAACAATAAAATTCTGTATAGGGGAGTCAATGCTCAATGCACAATCATTAATCCACCCCAAGCCTAATTTTCGTCAGTCTCCAATCTTCTGAAGCATAACGAACAAGTTCTTACATGGAGAACAAATTCTTACATAGTGAATAAGTTATATGGTGAACAGTACAAGGGCAGTCATCACAGAAAATTGTTTCTTCATATTTGGGACACACAGTGTCTCTAACTCAGAATTTTCCCTTAGTTCCAAAATTACCATCTTGCCTAGATTTCTTAAACTATGAAGCTTTTTTATATAATTTTACATAGACACAGAGTAATTAAATGGTCTGGGAAAGGCATATAAATTATTTTTCATTCTTGTAATTTGTGGTTTAACTTGTATCATTTAATTTTTTTCTTTTATTCTTTATTTTCCTCCAGTTAACTAAAGGTGCTAAGCCATGTAGATCAAATAAATGGGGATGTTTCCCTATTCACCAGGCTGCATTTTCGGGTGCCAAAAAATGCATGGAAATATTACTAAAGTTTGGTGAGTAGAGGCTTTCTGACATTACACAATAAAGAAGCCTAATCTGGTGAATGCTACTAATTTGAAAAGTATTTAATAGAGTTTATACTCGGGCTTTTATGTAAGCCTAGATGTCCTTTTTTTTTTAAAAAATTATTTCATCTATTTATCACATTTATTATCTTGAAATTTTTTTCTTCTAAAGGTGAAGAAAATGGATATAGCATACAGTCTCATATTAACTTTGTGAATAATGGGAAAGTCAGCCCTCTCCACATGGCAGTTCAAAGTGGTGACTTGGAAATGATTAAAATATGCCTTGACAATGGTGCACAGTTGGACTTGATGGAGGTAACTGTTCACATGCCACATGATACGTTTATTTAGAATTGTCATATGTTATTTTCCAAAAAGCCTTATAGCTTTTTAACCATTAATTTAGGTTGAAATACATGTTATTTCCTGCTGTTCATGAAACAGAACAAGAGAATATCCCGGATTTCAGACTATCCCAAGGATTTTGAGAGCTACCAAAAAAAACTGCAAACACAAATACAAATGCAATAAAAACAATGATACTGAAAATGTTGTAGCAGAAGTACTGTCAGAGTTGTCAAGAGCTGTCAGATTGCAAGGAAGCAAAATTGCTACCTATGATTCTTATATTGATGCTTGATTTTTTTTCCCTGGAAAGGAAAACTCACAGATAAATTTTAGGTTATATCATTAAACTGGGACTTTGACTAATTGATTCTGATAGCAAAACTCTTTACAGAATGGGAAGTGCACAGCCCTTCATTTTGCTGCCACCCAGGGAGCCACTGAAATTGTTAAATTGATGATATCCTCCTATTCTGGTAGCAGCGATATTGTTAACATTGTGGATGGAAATCAGGAGACACTGCTTCACAGGCAAGTTTCCTATGTACCATTCTGTGTATGTATTTTTAGTCTTCACGTGTTAAATTGTACTCTGCAAGAAAAAGTTAGCATTGTAGAAGAAGAGATTCTACAGTTCAAAAGAAAAGAACAGAGATAACAAAGATTCTGTGGTTCAAGTGGAATTTCTATGGTCCTCTGGAATTAAAGTAGAAAATTAAATAGATTTTCATAGAATAAAATCTCTGGAGGTATATTCTCAATCAGTGCTTAGTCCAGTGGATACAGGCTCAAGATTAATTTATTTTATGTGCAGGAGGTCAACATACATGACTTTTCAAGCCCTTTCTAATCTGCTGTATTTCCTCGTGTGTGTTTTATCCTTCCTTTTAGTGAAGCTAATGGAGCAGACACATATAGATGTTCCACTTTTCCCATCCTATTCCCCTTTCCACCCACCCCACAATTACATATACATGTTTTCAAGACATAGTTTTAAGAAATGATAGCCAAGCTCCAAGCCAGATAAATGTTTCTGTAGAGCTTAACAGAAATGTACATCAGGGAAAAAATAATCTGAAACTATAAACTCAGGAGATGCTAGGACAGGAAACAAGAGTGTAGATGGAGTTCAATTCCTTTGGGAGACCAGGATTAGTGTATGTGAAGGGTAGCTGAAATGAACCTTCTCTGTCTCTCTGTCTCCCTCCAGTTTTCTCTCTCTCTCTCTCTCTCTCTCTCTCTCACATACACACATGCACACACAGCTGTGAGCATACTGGAAACCTGGAATGGCAGAAAAGAGCTGAGATATTCCCAATAGATGAGTGGACCTGGAAATCCACAATATCCCTCAGGAAAAAGGAAACTAGTTAGACTGGGGATATGGGGGATGAATGTACACGTTAGCAAAACCACAAGCCACACTGGGTTCTGAGTAAATAGAAAAGAACCTCCCACTGAAGATGAGTTTGCAAACTGAACTTTCATGGCATAAAGGAAAACTTATTTAAAAAAAACCAAAATCAATAAAAGGCTAGTTTGCTTTCAAGAAAATAGAAAAATTAGGGCAATCTGTAAATAATTTTAAATTAAGGCTCTTTAAGATGTTCACAAGTTTAAAGAAGGAATAATCAGGTAAAAAGAAGTAGATTAAGATACCAGATTATGAAAAACAAATTGGACTTTATGAATTAAAATTGGTGATATAAAAAAGATCCAGTTAGAAACTGTAGAAATGGCAAAAAAAAAAAGCAGCTATTAAATTAAAACAAAGGCTGGAGATTCTGCACATCAGAATCATGTGGGGAGTTCATGAAATTCCAAAGCCAGTTCATATCCCAGATTACATCAGAATCTTTGGGATATGATTAAATCTTTGGAATATGTCAGGAATTTTTTAAAAAGTCAGTGATAGCCATATTTTCAAACCTAGTTACAAACCCAATGATCTGGGTATGGTTTAAATATGCCCATATACAACACAGCTTTAATAGACCAATATGCATAAGAAAGAATTACTTTAGGAAAATAGACCCATTTACTTGACCCATAAGTATCCTTAGCCTGGTAGTCACTCCTGCTGGATATACTCAATTTCAATTGACTAAAGTTTCTTGGACCAGTTCAGTCCAATTCTGATTAACTTAATACTGATCTAAAATCTTGGAATGTCCTTCTAAAAGCCAGTGACATTTGGAGTTTACCTTAAGCTTCAAAGGGAAGTTTGCTCTTTGGGCTAGAATTTCTTTTATTAATGTAGTATAAAGACCTCAGCACAGTGTTCTGGTGAAACAGTGGGCTTTGGATTAAGGGGAATGGAGTTCCAGACCTAGTATTAACATAGGTAGGTGGATGTTTTAATATAGATAGGACATTTTTATTTGTTCTGTGAATTGATGTTATCCTATGACTGACTGTGAGATAATACCAAAGTGATTTCAATTCTCCCCATACTTTGTCTTTGTCTTCATAAAACCTTAGGAAAGCTATCACTGCCTTGTTAACTTGTGATGAAGCGGATGTTTTGACGGCCGCAGATGAATTGTAGGCACATCTTGCAGGCAGCTGCTGTTACTCCCCATGGTCAGCGTGGTGACAGCCAGTTCTTCTGTCTTTTATTTTAAGCTCTTAGGACAGACGTTACTACTCACTTCAGAACTTCTTCATGATGTCTTTATATGGAGAAATAAGTTACTAAAAGATGAAGAAGAAAATCCTGTGATATATTTGATCTTTATTATTATTACTTTGAAAATATTACTCTGATCATATTCAATTATGGATTTTGAAAGGTTATTAATTCTCTTGCATTTTATTGTTATTAAACGATCATTTAAATTGACTTTCCAAGTATAGTAGCTTCATTTAATCTATTCATATCAATAGTATCTTAATATGCTTATATTTCTCTTTTACAGAGCCTCATTATTTGATCACCATGAACTAGCAGACTACTTAATTTCAGTGGTAACTATTCCATTGACAGGTTTTTAAAATTACTATGTACAGTTGAAAAATTATATAATTACATCATATAATTTTCAAAAATAAATCTTAATTTTTTTGTTTAGCATTAAAAAGCTTACAAAAAACAAAAAAAGACTGACACATCTGCAAATAGATGAGGCTGAATATGGAATGAGATATGTATGAACACGTAATGGCCAAACTTCATTACTATGACATTAGAAGTACCCAAAATGTACTTTTGATACCTGTTTCAGTGTTTTTAGCATGGGGAGCTGGTGGATACATGGCAAGGGAAGCTCCTCTTAAAATGGTCCTGGCAGAGTGTTAGGCCTTGAGATTCTCTTGGCCCTTCTTCAGCGCAAGTGGCTTGGAGGTGGAGATGAGACAGGCAGCGCAGATCACCTTCACCATGCACTGTAAGCTTCCACCCCAGCGGCCTCAGTGCCAGCTTTCAAACAATGAAAAACTGAGAAATTAAACATATTGTCCAAGGTCTGTCACAATTGAAAGCACAACATCTTTTTTCACACTAAGAAGTGTAATTAGCAGTCAGCTTTCGAATTAAATTTGAATAAGCTATTTATACAGATGAATACGTGATGTATTTATTTAAGCCCCACATCTCAGCCATGAATGTCGTTCCATTTGTAGTATTCAACATGTGTTTGCTGTCAATAGCAGCTATTGAAATTGTGACATATACATAGAGGAATCCTAGGAAGACTCTTTATCTACTATAGTTTTGTCATGTCTGGTTTCCTGTAAATGCAGCCATCCATCTCCTCACCTGGCAAGAGAACTGTAGCACAAAATCACCCACCGCCATCAGGCTTTCACAGGGGGCACTGCTGCCATTATCTGTATTCACTGGGTCCCCAAAGAGCAGGGAAATAGCCACAAACAGAGTTTAGGCTATTTTTTATTACCCTTTCCAAAAGATAAAATTTTTTCACAAACCTTTTAAAGGCCTTTCTTTCTTGTTATATTAAATATTATAACCATAACATATAATGGTAAGTATTGACTTGTTTAAAAAATACATATATATTTGATGTGACTTTTAAATACAAATTTTCTTAAATATTTAGCTAAAATTTTACTTTAGTATTTGAATTATTTCAATTCAGTTATTTAAGTTCATCTATTTCAGATGAAGTAGATTTTTAAAAAGTGAACAGTTTCTTGTGAATGTTTCTACAATCAAATATGCAACAAATTTGGAAGATATTTATTGTGGAAATTAAAAAATCTTACAGTAGAAATTAAACTGTTGCTATAGATCAAAGGATTTTATTTTTACGATTTACATAGTAATATAGATCTATTGCCAGATGTCAATTAAAACACTGTCATGGGTGGATAATTTTTGTTGTTGAAATTAGAAAAGAATGCCTTGATTTCCGATGTTATAACATATAAATTATAGGGAAATTTCAAGCAATTCCATAGTTAGCTACATGCTTGAGTCCTGGCCATATTATGGATACTCTATTCCAATGAATTGATACTATTTACAGATTGCACTGCAAGCTGTTTTGTCTGATCATAAGCTCTTTGTTGAATGACATGTTTTATTTTAGGGAGCAGATATTAACAGCATCGATTCTGAAGGACGTTCTCCACTTATATTAGCAACTGCTTCTGCATCTTGGAATATCGTAAATATGCTACTCTCAAAAGGTACCATGAGGGACCAAGCCAAGTCTTTAGAATTACTACTCAGTTTGGTTAGATAAACATTTACTCCCATTACTAACCATTTACTGTGGGCCAGGCTTTGGGCCAGGTGCTATAAATACAAAGATAAATAGAATACTTCCCATCTCTAGAATAGTTTTTAGTCCACTAAGGGAGTGGTACTTAAAAATATTGTTTCAGAACAGTAACATAACATTTATAAAGAAATTATTATTTCCCAGACATTTTACTGAACACTTTATCTACATTCTCTTAATTATTAATCCTGTGATATAGCTGCTATACCTGTCCTCATTTGAGATACTAACCTGATGTGATGATAACAAAGAAGAGAGTTATTGTCCCCTCTTCTGTCTTGATCTTTAATTTCCCCATCTTTATACTTGATGCTTTAAAAGGTAAGACTTCACATGGTGATTAATGTAAAAATCACATATTCTCTACCCCTCATTTACACATACACATACACACATACATCTTTAAATATATTTAAAATATATTTACTTTTCTTGTCTAATTTCCTGTAGGTTAAAGGTTGGCAAAGTTTGAAGTCAAAATCATTTATTTTCTTAAAATTGAAAATCTACCATAGGCCATGCTTTATATAAATGAGTAGAAGTTATATTTATATTGTGCTTTTTAAGGTGCCTGTGTAGACATAAAAGATCATCTTGGACGAAATTTTTTGCATTTGACTGTACAGCAGCCTTATGGATTAAAAAATTTGCAACCTGAGTTTATGCAGGTAATAGATATGTATGGATTTCCATAAACTGAGTTAAGTTTAACAGAGAGTAAAGTGATTTTCCTTAAGATTTTTGTTATTATGAAGGTTGATTTTAGATTTTAAAAATTATTTTTAAATGTACCGTATTTGAATATTTATTTATAACATAGTGGTGATTATAGTGATTCTAATAAATTGCATTGGGATTGAATTTTCCAAGTTACAGAGAGTTCCCATATATAAATAAGTTAGCTTTCCTTTACTCTTCGACAGTTACGAATTGCTTGTTAGTAGAAAAGACAAGTATATGTATGAATTAATAATGTTTCTGATTAATTAAAAAAACACAACATACTTGTTGACAGGTTGAAAAATTATCTCCATATTTGTCCTGAACATCTAATATTTGTTGAGTGATTAGTAGATGTATCTGAAATGTATCACATTTTTATAATAAATACCCTTTAATATTGTCAGTGCCCTTAAAGAATCAAAAATATATTTGGATTTGAATATTTGAAACAAAATGTTTGTTTATTGATTGGATTCAGTTGCTCATTTGTCATTTTTTAAATTTAATACTCATAAAAGATAAAGTAAACCTAATTTTAACTTCTCATCCTATTTGCCTAAGAGAACATACTAGCATCAAGCTCTTAAGTGTGATTTTGGGGAAAAAAGTGAAGGGAAGGGTGAGGAGGTGGTCTATAGCCAAATATGTTTAGAAAATGCTGGGTTAAAAATTTTAAGTACATTTCCCACTCTTAGGATTTCTCATAGCCTTTAGTATGGTAATGTACATTATAGGGAGACAGAGCATGCACTGTCTTCCATATTTAGTTTTCCCTAATACCCTAACTTAAAATTTTGCCCTCAAGTTATATATATTGACCCTTGTTGGAAAAATACTATTCTACAGAATAGTTTGAGAAACACTTTATTAGCATGATAGCAGAGTTATATTTAGAATATTTTTTTCCCATAGATGCAACATATTAAAGAGCTGGTAATGGATGAAGACAACGATGGGTGTACTCCTCTACATTATGCATGTAGACAGGGGGTCCCTGGCTCTGTAAATAACCTACTTGACTTTAAGGTGTCCATTCATTCCAAAAGCAAAGATAAGAAATCACCCCTACATTTTGCAGCCAGGTAAGGGTAACTTTATACAACGTATGAACATGTTTCTTTTTGTTTAATATTTGCTTTGAAAATATGAAATCTAATTTTTTCAAGTTATGGTCGCATCAATACCTGTCAGAGGCTCCTTCAAGACATAAGTGATACAAGGCTTTTGAATGAAGGTGACCTTCATGGAATGACTCCTCTCCACTTGGCTGCAAAAAATGGACATGATAAAGTAGTTCGACTTCTTCTGAAAAAAGGTGCATTATTTCTCAGGTGAGCGTATATGATGGGAATATTTATATATTCTTTTTAATTAGCCATTTCAGGCTGTTTTTCTATTTTATTTTTAATTATGATATCTAACTTACTATCTAGTTGCTTTTATCCATCTCATTGAATCTGCAAACATGTATGACTTCTCAAATATTGAAAGGGACATTGGTATTCCAGTTGACGAATGAAGACATCAAGGTCTATAGAGTTGAAGACTTGTTCAAGGTCACAGAATAAACAGCTTTGTGCAGAGTAGTTCGCAGAATGTTTGAAATACAGTGCTGCATATTTTACTTCATCATGCTGCCATTTTTTATGCAGATACAAAATTGTGTGTATGTGTACATGTGTGAATCATATTGTAGGTACATTTAAGATCATTAGGCTTGAAATTAGCTCATTTGTTATAAACGTAATAAATATTTCATCAGACCCACTTCTCAAATGGGTATTATCCCTTCCCACATCTCATCTGTAAAGTGAATGCACATATCTTTTCTTAACTTTTTAACAGTGACCACCGTGGTTGGACTGCTTTGCATCATGCCTCGTTGGGCGGGTACACTCAGACCATGAAGGTCATTCTTGACACTAATTTGAAGTGCACAGATAAGCTGGATGAAGAAGGGGTAGGTACTGTGTTTCTCAGGCCTATCCAAAATCTTGCCATAGAAGACCTTTCCAAAATGCAAGATAGCTTTCTTCTTAGCTGCTCTCTTTCTTTCTTGCCCCATCCATAGCCTTCTGTTGGGTTCTTACTATGCAGACCCTGAGAATGAGGAGGAAGTAAAGGGGACAGAATAAGGAGAAAGCTGAGGGGTGGGTGCATGTTGTGGACACCTCTTTAGTTTCACAGAGGCCGATCCACAGGCCTACAGGCATTGATGATACTATTTTCATCACACCCTGGTGAACTGAGAAAAATGAAGAGGGAAAGGGTAAGTTTTCATTAAACTAAGTGCATTTGATTTGAAGGACTGTTCTTTATTCTGCTATGATGTTCTTCCTCCTTTGTTGGAGAACAAGTATTGAAATGTGCATTCTTTCACAAAATATTGGAGATAGAGGATTGTCATTGCTTTTTTTATATGTCTTTATATGGCCAAACTAAAGATTGACTACATTATCTCAATCTCTGACTTTTTTTAGTTTTATAAGCCTGAAAAATCCCCAAATCTGGAAATCACTGCTGTACTAGACAATAAGGCTTCCAAAAGTATTTTCTTCTGTGTTTGTTCCAGTGTCCTGACCCTGAATGCTTGTCCGTTTGTGCTTGTGGAGTCCTACCACAAAAGCAAAGCAAAACAAACCACTTGGAAACCACATATGTTCACAAACCCCCTACCTTACACACACATACACAAAAATGCACACACATACACAGCACATTTGAAATACAAACATTATTTTGAAGCTTGATTCTGGAAACTAGTTTTAAATTTTATGTATTTTGATATTAAGTGGTTAGTTTTGTTAATAATTTCTTTCAAGCAGTTCAACAATGAGACAAAACAGTTAAATAGCTGGAGGACAATTAGCCATCATCACTGGATTTTCCTTGTCCTGTTTTTTTCTAAAAGAATACTGCACTTCACTTTGCGGCAAGGGAAGGCCATGCCAGAGCTGTTGCACTTCTTCTGAGCTACAATGCCGACATTGTCCTGAACAAGCAGCAGGCCTCCTTTTTGCATGTTGCAATTCACAATAAGAGGAAGGAGGTGGTTCTTACAACCATCAGGAACAGAAGGTATGCTGTCTTCCTGTCCACTGTCCTTTAGGGTCTTCTGAGTGAAGGATGATTCAGAACCTGAGAAGAAACAGGAAGAAAAAATACATTTCAGCTACCAATCACCATTTTAAAAACAGCGGCTGCTTACATAAAAATCTTAAGGAACTTCTTGGATGACAACAGACAAATGATCTTCACTTCCCCTTCTAAGTTGTGGGACCATAGGCACCTTCAGAGCACTCTTGGGCTCATGGGGCTCAAACCTGTGCAGCATCTGGCCCCACGGTAATTGTAAGGCAAGCTCTGCCCTGCCCTCTCTGAATTTGCCCAACACTCTACTCTCTCTTGCCAAAGAAACCCCAGAACTGGAGGTTAGCAAAAATATTCTCCAAGGTAAATCAGTTTTAGTTACTATCCTGCAGGTGGGGTAGACCAGATGCCTGAGGAGCTCTGGGGGACACACTGATGGGAATCTGGGGCCATTTGTCCAGATTTGGTTCCAGGAGGGCAGCCTGATGGGGCAGTTACTAGTTAAACATTACTAGTGTCGTCTACCTTAACACATGATCTTTTGTGGCTGTGGGTTTTTAAGCCATACTCTAAGGAGTTTAAATGATGAAGTTGGAGGGTAGTTTGTCCCTCTTCTTCTACATAAATTTTTGTATATAATCACAAATAGATATGTACAATGAATGGCCCAGTGTCACCTAACAGTGGACATGGCGGTGAGTGAGCAATCTCATATTCGAGGCAGATCAAGCCTGTGTGTGTGAGCGAGGCAGTCTCAAGATCCACCTGCTGAACATTCTTTTGAAACACCAGTCAGCGCAATGGTTCAACCAGAAGTTTTCTACTGATTATGCAGATGTTCTAGATTTTGCTGATTTTACTGATAGTATTAACAGAAAACTTGCATAGGTTTTAGAACTAGTGTCTATTGACATAGATAGGATCTTGGAAGTAAATGGGCTCTTCTTTACTTCCTGTTGTAGATTTATTTCCTCTTTGTTATCATTAGCATCTTCTTATCCTGTCCAAATGGATGGCAATGAAGAGAGGGGCAGAGCCTGCAATATTCTGGCAGAACCCATGCTTATTTATGTGTTTGATACACACTATTTTATAGATAATTCAACATTTGATATATACATGGATAAAATGTTTAATATGTTCTTAGTATCTTGTTGCTGTTGTATATATGTGAATGCAGATAGCTTCACCCAATGTGACCAGCTCATATTAATTCATGATTTCAGGAAGAAAAAAAGTTAAAAGCCTACTTCTTTAGAAGGCAGTTAGAGAAAGAGAACAGTGATTATAACAGCCATGCTGGAATTTGTCCTCATTTCTAATTTCAATTAATGAGCAAAAATGCTGTTAATGGATTGATTCCTGGTTTACATATTGGTTCCACTGGAACCAATTCAGGTTTCTCCTAAGGATATAATCTTGAGTTTTAGCTGATAGCTTTGTTGTTGCACAGAATGGAAGGATTAAGACTTGTATTTGTTTTCTTCTTTTTTTAAATTTTTATAGATGGGAAGACTGTTATACAGTTTTCAGTCATCATTCTTCAAGCAATAAGTGTCCAATCATGGAGATGGTAGAATACCTCCCTGAATGCATGAAAGTAAGCTCTCTAAACAAAACTCCTTCTGGGCACATGATTGGCATGTAATATAATTGAAATTTTATTATTGTAATCACAACTTGAATAATAGTAGTTTCCACCTTCGCAAAAAGTTACTAGTTTTCCATAAACCATCTATGAAGGAGGTTAACAAGGGAAGTTAGTTATTTAATAAGGACCTACTTGGGTTAATGAATCCTATTAGTTGTTATGTGGAACATAGGAAATATGGTCGACAGATATTTTTTTATCCAAATCATTCAAGACTAGAGCAGGGACTACTATTAGTGGCTGCTGGCTGAATAAAGCCTCTAGATGTGTTTTTTTTTTGGCATGCATATTATTGTTTCAAATTTACATTAGTAGGTAACATTTAAAACCAGATGCTTCTCTTAAGGATCTAGATATCTGGCTTCCTGTAAGAAATGAGAAGGTCTGGTGACTGCGCCTATCTTTTCACAAGGCAGGTGTCGCTGACCAAGTAGCAGCTGCTTCCTTTAGGTGGGCCAAGCACTCTCCCATTGGTACACTCCACCTCTTCCTTTTTTGTATGCACTAATGCCTAGTGTTAGTTGCCATGTATTGTCATTCTTGTGCAATTGCTTTCCTTGCAATAGAAAGAGAATTCCCTCCAGATGCCTCTATCCAAACTGTGAAGATGACAACCAGCCCAAGGAGAGCCAACATTTAAAGAACAATGGGAAAGAGCTCTTAAAGTCTGGCTCAGTTCACTCATTTATACTACCTGCCTGCCCTCTGTGAGTCTCCAGATGTGAGAGTCTCTCTGCTAGATTAAACACACATCCAGCACGTGACTAGGGGCACACTACAAGAGAAACACTCACAAACTGTTGAGCACATGTTTGTTAAAGGACATGGATAAAAGACCTCCTGGGAAAGTTGAGATTTGAGGATTGGGATAGACCTAGAAAAGTCAAGAAAAGAGGAATGACTCCAAATATCATTCATAGGGAACAACGTATTCAAATACTGGGAGAGGCAGGGAGACATAGTGCCATAAACTAGAGGGCCAGATTTGGACCCTGGTGGCCCTGGGATTTAGTCCTGGTTCTGCCTCTTGCTGTGCTGCTTTAGGCAAGTCATTTCGCCTCCTGAGATTCATTTGCTGTTTTCTTTATCTCTGAAACAGTGATGCTAGTACTCCTCTTACAAAGTGATTATGAAAGTTAGAGGCTCAATATATAAAATGTTCAGGATAGTGGGTTGGCCATGTTATACCTCCTACTACTTTAATGCTGCTTATGTAGTTATTAGTACTGCTAACCCTTTTATTTATTCAGTAAGCACTTAGCATGTGCTGAGAGCTTCATTTTTTCTGTCTAATAGCTAATGGAAATTGGAGCCAGTCCAGATCATAGATTAACATTTTAGATGTATAAATTTCATCAAAGGGCACACAAATATTCAGAATTGAAATGATCTTAGGTTCTCTTACTCAATAATTCCAGTTTTTGGAATCTTTCCTAATGAACAATTAGAGGTACAGACAGATTTATATACAATGGCATTTCCTGCAGCATTTAATAATAGTAAAAAAAAATGTTAGGCATATTCACATATGGAAAACATAGGATGAATTGAAGAAATTATATCAAAATGTTAATAAGAATTATCACAGTTGTGGAATTACAGTTGGCTTTTCTTTTCTAGTTAGTTTTCCATAATGACTTTGTATTGTTTTAGTATTGTGAAAAAAATTTTTAAGTAGGGGAATTAATTTAAAGGTCTTTCAGTGTAGCTCACATCACACTTCTGAATAACTTACATAATCCTTCCCACTCCCCCTGTATCCTCCCCTCTTCCAAGACAGCCCAAACCTTACTCTCTGCCTGTGCTGGTTATTGCAAAGCTGTCAAGTGGTAACAACCAGACCTGACTCTGGTTCTGCCTGGCACAACACTATGAACTAGCTTTGTCTTTATTATTCATGATGACAGTATGACCCTTAGTACCACTGCCTGGTCACCAACAGAGACTTTCTTGGAATATTTTAAGTCCCTCTGGTGCTTGACACCAGGTAACATGGTAATGCCCTCCTGGTGGGGCCTGGGTGCCTGTTTCTTCCCTTCAGGGCCCAACCCTCTACCTTTATATCCTGCAGGTGGGGTAGACTAGATGCCTGAGGAGCTCTGGGGGACACACTGATGGGTCATCTGGGGCCATTTGTCCAGGTCTGCTTCCAGGAAGGCAGCCTTATTGGGCAGTGTTTCTTTCTTGGGATCATGAATTTTGGACTCAAATTATTTATGTAGATGGGGACCTCACAAAGATACTTGTTCTCCCATAACCTAGAGGCAGCTCTACTGACCCTGTAAGTCTTCTCTCCCTTTGTTAAGTATCTAGAGGGCCTTTAACATTTGTCCCTATAACATCTGTCCCTGACTATCCTGTCCTCATTGCTATGGATGAATATTTTGTCAGTCTTGCTCAGCAGGCAAGTACAGAAGCAAACACAGTCCTCCAGGCTTGAGCAGTATAGAACATGGGATCTGGACCAAAGAAAGACCCCAGTTCTCAGCTGAAAAATCTCAAGGACAATAAAGTATCACTTAATATGCTGAGCAAAAGAATCCTTAATAACCTATATAGTCTTTAGAAGCCCAGAAAGACATCAAATCTTAGGCAAAACTAATGGAATATTTCTTACTCAAACTTTAGTAAATGCAAGTTCATTCTCAAGTGCATGATATTTTTCTGAGCACTTGCTGTTTCTGAGTTATGCAGTAGTAGTTGTGACACTTTATATTTTATTTCTGAATCACATGTATTATAGTTTATCTTTGAGGTGCAAGAAGCAAAGGAAGTGGAAGGGACTTAGGTGTTATTTAGAAATGGCATCAAATTCTTTCTCCTATCTAGTCTGCTGCTCAATATCTTTACCATTTGTTTCTCTCTCAAAGGAACTTTTAGATTTCTGCATGATGCCCTCCACAGAAGACAAGTCCTGCCAAGACTACCACGTACGTTGATCATATTATTGTAATTTGAACTTTATTTCATTATGATTCTATAGAGAATATTAAAAATAATGGTAGAGTTCCACAATATCAAAAGATGTAATCATTGTCTTCATTTGTCATATTGTGTTATCTACTTGTGAATTTTCCCCTTAGAACCTCTGTTTTCCCTCAATATTTTAACTGTTTCTAATACCATTATTTAGGGTTGTTTCTAGTCTTTATATTTTCTTGGGTAGTATTGCCTGAAGAATGAAGTTCTAAGAGATCTAAGTAATCTTTTGAGAACTCATCTTTTTCCATGACTACGAGTTATAAAGCAATTGAACAACAGCCTTCTAAGATATTTGTTTTTGGAAACTAATATGCAATAAGTTAATTTATTTTTCTTCAGGTGAAATGATTCAACTTTATTTGAATCATTTAATTTTCAGCAGAATTGTAGCTTGTGCATTTGATTTGTCTAGAACTATGTTGGAGTCTATCCCAGATTATAATTTTAAAAAATTTTATCTTCTACAGATTGAGTATAATTTCAGGTATCTACAATGCCCAATAGAATTCACCAAAAAACTATCACCTTCACAGGATATTACATACGAACCTCTTACACTCCTCAACGTAAGTCCACTGTGTTCACTGTCCAGGTTGTCTCTGCATGGGCTCTGTAATGTTGTGGTACAGTGGTTCCAGGAAGGAGCTTGAAGATAATTCCAGATTAATGGTTTTATGTCTGTGTCTGCCATGTGGCCTAACCCTTTATTTTTTAGTAAACAAAGAAGCCATTTTCTACAGTTGCTATAATTTAATTGCCTTAAAGTTCCATTCTCTTGACTACTTTAGTCCTAATGGTCATGTTAAACCTGCCCCAACCCAGAATCCAATAAATCACGGTCAACAGGCTGACAGGACTTGCTCCCCACCTCCATCCATGCACGGATAGACATACATATTCGGGTTTCCTTCTGTGTAAACCACAGAATAATTTAGGGGGTGACATTTTATAGTCATAGCTTCCAAGTTCAGTCAACCACTGGGCTCTTTGGTAAACGCTGACCTTCCAGAAGAGTGAACCCAATCTGACAGCAGGCCCTAAACACACAGTATGGATCCAAATTTCCCAGGAGACTCACTCCAAACCTGCTCTTATTCCAAAGAGTACTTTCACATTTCCAGCAGATGAGGCAGTAAAAGCCACCCCAGATGATCCACTGCAGTCTGCACCAGGGGTCTCAGCTTCAAATAACCACAGGCAGTAACAGATAAGTGGGCTTCTTGTTTAAAAGGACAGCAGCTAGTAGTTTCAACAAATTGTTGCCATGTGTGAATGGCAACTGGCTTATGTAAATATCGGCAACAAATTAAAGTCCTGTGTGTGCAAAGGAAAACATATGTGAGGGTTGGCTTTGCTAATTGTGGCCTACGGTCTAGATCTGTGGTTGTCTATTATGGCAACCATGAGCCACATGTGACTACTTAAATTTAAACTAATTACAATGAAGCTAAATCCATTTCTTCATTTTCAGTAGCTACATTTCAAGCAACTCAGATAGGCTATACGGCTTGTGGCCATCATATTGAAACACACAGATATAGGATATTTCCACCACACAGTTCTATTGGACAGCAATGTCCAATAGATCAATTAAGATCTAATGTCTTAGATCAATTAAAATTTTTCATTTTTATCCACCTTAAATGAACTCATTTCCCTACATGGGAACCTATGGTATAGACCAACCATCACCTGAGTGAGCTCTAGAAGGCTTACTGAATACGTGGAGTAGAAAGCGTGTGGAGTCAGGTGGATTTTATGCCCCCAAGGCTGCGATGGCAGCTGACTCTCACATTTGCTTTATGCAAAGCATTTTAGCTCTGCTGGAGTATGTTACATTTTACAGTCATTAGTGTAGTTCACTCAATAGCCAGGTGACATGAAAGTAACTACACTACAGTTATATGAAGGAGAATTCTTATGTATGTATATGGAAGTTTTCAAATTGTAATTTAAAAACAGGCCACACTTCTTTCAGAGTTTATTGTCTCCACCAGCGGAATAAGAATAGGGTGAAATAAAATCTTTGTAGCTTCTAATATAGGAATGGACTTTACATAATGTGGACTCAGTATAGTTTATATGAGACAGGCTTGCTTGAAGACACCTCACACAGTGGAGGACATACCAGCACATGACTGAATAGTACCTTAGTAACGCAGCAGATCTTGCCTTAGTTATAAGTGAGCTGAGTCAGGTTCTTCTGGAGGGATAGCCAGTCTGATATGTGTAGGAAATTATTGTGCACAAAAGTCTGAAAATCTAGATGGACCTGTCAGTGCTTAGATTTAGGCAAGACAGAAACCAGTCCCTTGGGCAAGCTGCCTGAAAACTTAGAATACTGAACCCTCGTCAAAGAGAAGCCAGGATTGGGAGTTTTCTCTTGTTCTCAGTGCTCTGTGCTAGTTGGGGGAGAGGCTACGCCAAGTATATGCCATGAATTTTCTTGCTCTCTTTAATGTACTTCTTGGATACAGGCTCACCTGAGGTGCAGGAACCTCCTAACTGGTCTCTGGATTTCTCACGAAGTCAGTTGGTCCTCGTAGTGTCATTAGGTTGATGTCTCCTGTCTCTGTGGGTGAAGGAAGATTCTTCCATCTTGCTAATGACACTTCTCTATGTATTTCTTGAATAATTAAAAATTTTGAAATAGATACTGGTAGTTTCTAATAACTCATGAACACTTATAACTAACAGACTAACTAAACTACTACTTCTGTGTACTGTATGTTTAAATTCCTTCTAGAAAGATAAGCCTGAGTTTCTTCAAGGAAAGAATAAGGTTGTAGCTCTATTTTTTTCCAGTTGTAACTTTGTATAAGATTAAAACACATGCTTTCCCAACTAGTAGAAATTAAAAAAGACAAAGTGAATCAAATAATTGTTTCTGTGTATCTCTAGCTTATATTTAACAATAATTCTTAATGTAATTTTTGATTTTTCAAATTTTCTTGAAGAAAATTTTTTATAATACCGAAAGATTTTTATAATATCAAAGTAAAGTTACAAAACCAGCAAACAAAAAGCCTATTTTATACTCAATAGTTTAATATGGTTGTATTTTTATTGGTCTCTGTATTTCTCAGACAATGGTACAACATAACCGCATAGAGCTTCTCAACCATCCTGTGTGTAAAGAATATTTACTTATGAAATGGTAGGTATTAAGTAGCATTTCTTTTTAATAATTTATTAAAAGTCTAGTAAATAATTATGTTTTAATGGTATTTCAGTGTTTTAGATTTTATTATTTTAATGTTTTACACCTTGAAAAAGAACTGTGCAAAATCCAAATTTCGGCATAAAAATGCTAATATTGTTTATCTTTAACATTAAATGAAATATTTGGGGGATATATTGTATAAGGCATGAAGAAGCATTCCTGGGTCCTGCAGTTTAGTGGACAATGAAGTGGGGGGGGGTGTTCCTGGAAAGAGCAATCAGATTGGATTCAGAAGATAGGAGCTAATGTCTCTGTTCTTCCATTAATTGGTAAGAGATTTTTTAAGTAAATTATGATTTTCTGGGAAGCTGAGATTCCTTTTCTGAAAGTGAGAACAATGAATTTGAAGATCTTAAGTTCTAAAGCTCAGTGAATTTACCAAATAGATTTTTGAGAGAGATAATTACTTTTTCTGCAGATATCTTAAGTAGATATTTTTTGTTGAAATTACTCAATTACAGTTTGTTTGTTTTTTGTAGGTTGGCTTATGGGTTTAGAGCCCATATTATGAACCTAGGATCTTACTGTCTTGGTCTCATACCTATGACCTTCCTTGTTGTCAGTATAACGCCAGGCATGGCTTTCAATTCAACTGGAATCATCAATGAAACTAGTGATCATTTAGAAATATTAGACAGCAAGGTATTTTCAGTTGGTTTTCAACTTTCTAAAATAAAGGATTATTAAAAAGTGTGTTTTTTGTTCTGAATACTATACCCATTATAAATCTGTAATATTAGAACTTTGATTATAATAAATAATCAATAGCCTTCATGAATAGCAGCAATTTCTCCTAAAATCTTTTATGGAATGAGAGGAAATATAAATAAATAGGTCAATAAATGAGTTTGTAAATTAATTTAAAAGGAATTGACATGTAAGAGATGCTTACTTGAATAGACCTTCAAAAACGGTCTACAAGAAAGCAGATTTGTGGCCGCCGGGGATTTTGGGGAGAGGAAAGTAATGCTTAGTGGGTATGGGATTTCCATTTGAGGTGATGAAATGGGATGGAACTAGATGGTGGTGACTGTTGCATGATGTTGTGAATGTACTTAATGCTACAGAATATACCTATAAAGGTACATGTAAAATGTAAAACTTTTAAATCAGTAAATTTTATGTTATGCATATTTTACCACAGTAAATACACACACACAAAAATTTTTTATGGAAGTCTACAGATTCATATTCCTTTAGAATTCAATTGGTAATTTTTGAGTCTCTCCTAGTTAGGACATTATGAAATGAGTATGTCATCTTTATATTGGCATCACAGTAATTTTCTGTTTAAAGCAAATATGGGCAGTACATAGAAATGACGAAAAAGAAAAACAAACTATATATTTAATTGTGGAAATTAAGAAGTTTAAGTGTTTATATCCCTCATAATTGCTTTTCCTGCACTTCTTTTGTTTCAGAATTCATATCCTATAAAAATTTGTATGATTTTAGTTTTTTTATCAAGTATATTTGGATGCTGCAAAGAAGTGGTCCAAATTTTCCAACAGGTAAACAATGCATTTTATATCTCTAAAGTTGCAGCTGTGAACTTACTTGGCCCAGGACTCCATTTCAAATGGGGTTTTCTTTGAATTCCTTTCTTAAAAGGAATGCTTTACCTTATTGGATAAAATTTCAAGTTATAATAAAATTTGGGGGCATAATTCTACTTTATGCTCTATTTCTTTAAACAAGGTGAGATCACACCCACAAATTATGTAAATTATCTGCAGGTACTTGCTTTGGTTGATATATGGCATTGATCCTTTATTTCTCAGTGTGGAGATTTAGAGTCTTTTATTGTTCATTTTTTTGTCAATGTTTTTTATAAGTTATACAACTTTTACACATTTTATTTTCTGTGGAAATTTACTGTTACATAATATAGACACATGGATATTTGTATTAAATAATGATGATAAAAGTGCTTTGCATTTGTTTAATGTTATACACTCCAAGTACTCTTATGTACTTTCAGTAAGTTGTCATAAGTCTGTGTTATACTGTATTGTTCCATTGTATCTAAAATAATTTAAGGAATATTATTTAATCGCTCTTGTCACTGTTTTCATTTTTTTAAAGATGAGAATTACAGATTATAGTCTAAATTGAACTATAAAGTTATATGATTTCTCTATCAGAATTGGGCTCAATTTTCTTATTGATATTTAATGGGCTACTCTACAGGAAATTTGATGTTCAAAACATGAAATCTTTAAGAATAGGAAGTGACACCAAATCATCTGGTAATGAAGTCCTAGCACAGGTTTTAAACCTCCTTGGAAGCAGCTTTAGTTAATTTGTATCCTGAGCCATCCACATGCATGTCCTTATACAGGCAAGAAGGATTTACTAAACCAATTTGTGGAACCACAGGAGTTTCCTAAGATGGAGTGGATTCTACGGGGAAATCCCAGAAACTTGTAGAATTTCCTTGGGCATGTTGCTCCCAAAGTGCCAGTTAACAGAAGAGGCTGAGCCACCTCCAGCACTGACCCATACCCAGGGCTCTGAGTTCTGTCCAGCATGGCAGGGACTGGCCACTTGGTCCTAAGCCTTCACGGCTGCAATGTCAGAGAAATGTCATTGCTGGTGGCATATATACAACCATATGTAAGATGCCAGGTCTCAGTCTGTACACGTGGTGATTCTTCATTCTTTTCAACCCCAGAAAGGCAATTACTTTTTGGATCATAACAATGCAGTTGAATGGGTAGTCTACACAACAAGCATCATTTTTGTGTTGCCCTTGTTCGTTGGTGTTCCAGCCTATGTGCAGTGGCAATGTGGGGCAATTGCTATATACTTCTACTGGATGAACTTCTTACTGTATCTTCAGAGGTATGACCAGCATGAGTGATTTCTGTATACCGTAGGCATTTTAACTACTCTAAGTGCTATCAACTTACAACTGGCTTGTTCCTTTTCCAATTGTTTTAGACTGAAGAGATCTTTACATACTACTAAGGAAAAGGGGAGGGAGGTTTGCAGTTCAGAGTGTAGACCAGGATTTCCCAGCCCTGGCACTGCAAAAATTTGGGGCCAGAGAATTTGTATTGTGGAGGCCTCCCTGGGCATTATAGAATGTTTGGCAGCATCCCTGGCCTCTACTCAGTAGTGTCAGCAGAGCCCCTCACAAACTGTGATGACAGACAGTGTCTCCAGATATGTCCAGAAACCCTCTGGGTGGGAAAATCACCCTGGATCAACAACCACTGGTCTAGACAAATCTAGATAAATGTGGAGAGAAACTGGGAATAAAAATACTGGTTATTCTTGTTCTACCTGGTATTTGGTAAGCATTTACTTTAGTTTAAATCTATCAAAATCAAGTGATGTGTATGGGGAATAATAGTGTATAAGAGAGAAAATAAGCCCAAACAATCTAATTCTGGAGGGGACAAAGAGCTAAGCTCTTCAGTCTCCCACAATTGCTAATACTGAGTTAAATGTTATTTCATATAATCTTTATGATAACCAGAGGTAAATGTTTTTACTTGTAGTGCATAAAAGAAGAAGCTTTAGCACTGAGTTAAGTAACTTGCCCAAGATCTCAGCTAAATCAAGATGTAGGCATTTTATCCAAGTCTTTCCAAGTCCCAGGACCATGCTTTCCCCAGCACAGTGTCTGGATTGCTGTGCCACATGCACAATGCTGAGGGCTGAGCCTAGCCCTTTGGAAGGAATGTGGTATTGTGGGAAAGCCATGGCCTGGAGGACAAGAAGCACCCATACAAGTCCAGACCTGCCACTCCCTTGGCTCTATAGTTATCAGTGACCTTAGTGAGTTACTGGAAATCTCTGGGAGCTTAGTTCCTGTGACCTCTGAAGTCCCTTTCAGCTTTAAAATCTTGTGATTCTTCCTATTAACAAGTTTTCTTTGCCAAAGGAAATGTACAAATTAGTGGCTGGATGATACTGTCATTATCTACCCAAACATTTCACTCTGCACTTTGCTGGGGGAGGAAAAGGAAACCTCAGACGGTTATGAGGGTGGTGAGTGTAAGTCATATGCATGTGTCCTGTAACATGTGGCTTTGGTGACATGAGCTCATTTAATCAATCTCTGCTGGATGCTTCACACAACTCTTCTCTCTGATCCCTTTACCAAGCACTTGGTAGCATTGTCATTGATACTGGGAAGCTATGACATTTCTCTCCTACTTTGGCTGAAGTAATATCCAGTGGTCAAATGGTAAAACGAAGGTAAACATTAACAAGGAAGAAAAAAAGGAACAAAACAGTTTGACAAACAGCTTGTAAATAAGATTTGACTGTTGATGGATTCTCAGGTCTCCTGTTAAAGTAACGGGCCTCAGTTATCTCCTCTGGGAAGCCTAGTACTGGTGCATGATAAATACTGACACTGAATGGAATCCAGTTTGACATGAGAAGTGAATAAGTTTTTTAATTTCTAAAATTTTCCTAGATTTGAAAATTGTGGAATTTTCATTGTTATGTTGGAGGTAACCATGAAAACTTTGTTGAGGTCTACCATTGTATTCATCTTCCTCCTTCTGGCTTTTGGACTCAGCTTTTACGTCCTCCTGGGTTTCCAGGTGAGGCAGTTGCATTAGTGGTGAATATGCGGCTGTAATAAGTGTCTATGCTTAAATCTTAATGGCCTAGAAAATTAACAATAATAATATTTGAATAGTTTATTTAAAAATGTGATGTAATAGCTTTCAAATGATGTTCATTGCAGTAAAAAATATGGTCTTACTAAATGACTTTTTTCCATTGTGATAATGTTTATGTATAATGCATGATGATTTGTTCTAAAAGATCTTTTTGATGACTACCACTACTTTATTAGTAGTTCTTATCACTTTCAGTAGCTGTAGGCCCATGATTGTAAAAAAATATTTTAAATACGACATACCATTTTACTTTCCAGGAAGCATAGTTTTCGCTGCATGCATTTTACATGTTGTTCTGACCTTGCCGTCTTTCCTCAGGATGCTTTCAGCTCTCCATTGCTTTCCATAATCCAGACCTTCAGCATGATGCTAGGAGATGTCAATTATCATGATGCCTTCCTAGAACCATTTCTGAGAAATGAACTGGCATATCCAGTTCTGTCTTTTGCACAACTTATAGCCTTCACAATGTTTGTCCCAATTGTGCTCATGAATTTACTTGTAAGTAATTTAACCTTGTGTTTTCTGTTTGTTGATCACTTGGGGCAGGTAACAATGATTAATTCTTCTTTGCCTCCTTAATCTCTCTCCATGAAGGGAAAAAGGGACTACCATAAAATCCATTTTTTCAACATTCATTTAGTACTTGGGGTATGCCAGGCACAGCCTGAGGCCCAGGGGATGCAAAAATATATGCTCTTGGCAATACTTAAGAATCTACTAAACGCCAGACACTGACCCAGGTTGTGAGCAACAGCTGTGAATGGAACACACCCACACCCAGTCCTTACCTTAAGCACTATACTGCCATGCCATGCTTGTCATGGGGATACATGCTGTGAACAACTACAAAGCAGAATACGGAAATACAGGGGAATGGAATATGCTGCTTTGGGTTTGCAGTGGGCATCAAAGGTTTGGAGGAGATCTGCATGGAGTGAAGGTTAAGACCTCATCTCTGCCCTCAAATTTCTTATTGAGCAGAGATTCAAGTGGGGAAGAGCCTCTCATGCAGAGAGCATCAGCAGCATCCCAGTGACACTCTAAACCAGTGAGAGGCTGGGCACCCTCAGCAGACAGGAATCAGCCCTGCCACAGAGAACCTGCTCTAGCTACGAGCGCCTGGGCCAATACAGGCAGAAGTAGCTCCCAGGTCCACGGAGAGCCCTAGCTGGCTTTTCAGTGCTTTTCCTTATTCATTTATGTGTACATGCACATATTCAGTATACTTTTTCTGAGTCTGACCATGCAGCAGTGACTGTGATAGGCATCTTTCTGCGAAGAAAAATAATAATACAGATTCCTTACTATTTTGATTCACTTATTTGATATAACTCCAGAGTTTTATTTTGATGACCTAGAAAAATAAAGGATGGCCCTAAGAATAATAAAGAACGACATAAAGGCTGCACTCTTCTCTTTGAATCACTTATTATTGGGAAAGATAATTATCTAGAGGAGACTTTTGCCTGTAAGTAGGACAGGCTGATGCCATGCTCACGGTCCACATATTCGGCACCCACTGAGCGCGCCACCCGCATATCCCAGAGGAAGATGGGAACCGGCGGAGCCAAGGCCGACAGCACTCTTTCCTTCAACGCTGTGGCTGCCGTCCAGTAGCACCTCCTCATCACCTGACTCAGATCGCTGGAAGCTGTTCTAGATCCACTTTCCCCCCTCTTCCTCAGTTCTTCCAGGAGCATTTGCCTCTCGCACCTCCTTGCAGTCAGCTTCCACACTCATGGTTCCTTTTTCATGCTGCTGCGGCAGCCTGAAGAGTCCGTCTCACCTCACTTCTTTGTCTAATGCTTCCTGCAAATTGTCACCATGGTGATGTTCTGATGAGGAAAAGCTGGGCTGGGCAGTGGCTTTTTCAAAATTTTTTCTATGATTCTTCAAAGGCTTCAGTACAGTTTAAAACCATCAACATAGCCCACAAGGGTCCTCGTGATCTACATCCTACCCAGATCCCACCCAGCTCCCCACTTGTCAGGACTTACCCAGACACACCACTCCTTTACTGGGTGTGCCAGAGTTCACACCCCCTGGGCTCTGCACAGTCTGCTCCTTTTCCTGGAAAGCCCTCCCATCTTGGGTTAGCTCTGTCTAAGCTCTCAACACTCTGCTCAAGTGTCATCTCCCCTGGGTGGACTTTCCTAACCAGTCCCTACCCACACAAACCTAAAATTACCTAGGTCTGAATTGGTGCCCCTTCTTTGTATTTTCATGGTTTTGAGGACACAAATCAGAAAAAGACAATAAAACCTCCTTTGTAGGTGGTTGTAAAGATGAAATGAGCTAATACAAAGCACTTAAAACAGGGTTTGGCACATAGTAAGCAATCAGTAAATGTCAGCTACTACTAAATATTAATAATTGATCCACCGTGTGACTTATAAGATCAGATACCTTCATAGCCCAATCAAGTATCTTGAATGGGTTGATAAGCAGCTGGTATGAGGCAGTTGGTTTTGATGGGGTCTGATATAAACTACAGAGAAAGCCCATCTGAAAGGCTTGCAAATTAAAAAACAAAACAAAACAAAAAAACATTATCCTGCCAGAAAAAAAACCACTTGCTGACTACGTATGGTTCTCAGTGAAGGATTGCACAGCCTAGAATATATACTCTTGTGTTCATTCCTTCAGCAGCTACTTTGTTTCCCTGCTATGTATCCTGCACTGTTCTAAGTGCTGGGCATACTGTGGTAGCCCAGACAGAGTCCTCATCTCATTGAATTTACTTGACTTTAAGCTTCTTGAGAGCAGGGACTAGCTTTTTCTCTCTGGCTGCAGCATACAGGAGGCTGGTAAGCACAGACAGGTACCGAATATGTACTGAATAATGAAGGAGTGACTATAAGCTGATTTAATTTGGACTGATCAGAACTGAGCTGACAGCCTCCCTCACCTGATTCTATCTAGTCATGGATTTCTAGATGGAGTTTTTTACCAGAGCCTCCCCCACTCCTAAAGTGTACCTTTTTCTGCCTGCCAAATACATATGAATTCCTTCATTGCCTCAACTTAATGTTTTAACTTTTCCATGTTGTCAAGTCAGTCTTGTTTATATCTTGGATGCTGAACTCCTGAAGTGTGTAACCATGTTGCATGACAACACCGATAGCATCTGCTATCTCATCATGCCCTGTCCTCTCCTAAAATAGCATATTTTTATTTTAAATTAAAATGAATGTCAGATTAATTTGTGTGTCTTAATTTTTCATGATAACACTTAAGATTATTGGACCCACCAATGTGGCCATCACTGTTGCAAAGATCTGTAGGCTTTGCAGTTTTCTGTATGGTGCATTAGCAAAGTGGGTTGAGGGCATTACATGCCCTCTCCCCCAAGGTAGCCAGAGAGACCCTAGTGCCTTTTTAGGTGAGCCCTTAAACTGGTAAGATTCAATGCTGTGTTGTATTTCAGATTGGTTTGGCAGTTGGTGACATTGCTGAGGTCCAGAAGCATGCCTTGTTGAAGAGGACTGCTATGCAGGTAGGTATTATATTTGTTTAATACATATTGAAATTAGCACCATTCCAGTTATCCATATACAGGAATAGCAGATTTCTGGAACACAGTTCTTTCATCTGGGTGTTTTAGTACTGAGAGGCACCCCAACATCCTATGCCTGTGGTGCATGTTCTCTGGTGAACCTGCTCTTGTCAGAGAATCAGAAGTGATGAGAAGATATCCTAGAGTAATCTCAGTAGAGAATTGGAGAAATGGCCCAACCCTCTGTTTATGTCAGCATGGTGCCAACCAGGCAGTGGAGCTGCTGGACCAAGAACATCAAAGTGTGAGGTACTCTGCCTTGTCACAGTCCCACTGTTTGAAGGAACTCTTGCTATTGTGGCCACAGAATTACAAGCTTCCTATGGCATGTGTTTTAGCAGTTAACTGCAGCCACGAGGCCTGTTCCCTTATGACATCCCTTTCATTTTTCTGGACAATTTCAGGTAGGATTTGTTAGAGTCAAAGGTTTCTGGAGAGGTCCCTGCTATTGAATCTTATGAAGCAGTTTCTTACTCTACTTTGAAAAACGATTTCTATGCTCTTATTTGAGCTGTTACATTTCAAATTTGGATGGGAATATTTGATGTTTTGAAAATATCTGAGGACCAGTTGAACACATGCATTCAGAAACTTAGGCCAGTTAAGAGAAAGAAAAGTTCATGCTAAGATACAGCTTTCTCCTCACTCTTCACTTTTATTTGTCACATGGTTTTCTTCTCTGTTATTCAGCCAGCTGTACATTAGCTTATATTTATTTAAAAAATTGCTCCTGTATATGGTATGTGCAAAGCACAGTACAACTTAGCATGAGACTCCAGAGGGATTAAAGGGTTGTGATCTTTGACTTTAATAAGTGAAATAAGTCTAATTAGAGAGCTTACCAACTAAACATCAAAGTCATTTTAGAACCATCCTTAAAACTCTACATTTTGTGACTAAGCTGTGTGTTATAAAGAGCTATGTGGTGACATATTCTATGTGGAAATTCTATGTGGAAGAGTTGGGATGTAAGCCAGGCATTGCAAGATGGGCTTTGGAAGGGCAGTGGTGCTGGTGCAGAAAGGAGGGACCCAGCAGGAGCCAAGGGCAGAGGGCAGACCCGGGGAGATGGCTAAAGACAGGTGCAGGGCCCCCAGGGCTGAAGGTGGGTGAAAGTCTGCTCCTGATGATAAAGGGCTTTATTTAAAAGCAGCGAATGCTATATTGTACACTTAAAACTGATATAATACTGTGTCAACTATACTTCCAATTAAAAAAGAGTAAGAAGAAATAAATAGATGTGTTCTTACCTCTCAAAAAAACAGAAACAGCAAAGAAAAACCTTAGCTTTGAATGAAAGGGCAGTGAATGATGAAGTGCTTTAAGTTAATTTTTGTTAGTGAGTGGGACATTATTATCAGCCCTTCTGAAGAACGAGAACAAAATAAAAGTAATATAAGATGATCTATTATTATCTTGGTGTAGTGGGGAAAGATTGGAGGAAGGAAGGGCCAATGACTGGTTATTACCATAACAAAGATGGAGGGAAGGACTCCAGATAGGTGGACGAGGAGAGGAAAAGGGATGTATAAACCTCTTAGTAGGCAGGTCAGCAGTACTTCATAACTAATAACTCTTGAAAATACCAGGAAAAATTTTTTTTAAAAATGAGAAAATATCAGGGAGAAGTCCACCAGACTACAGGGTCACTGCAGTTGATTTGAAAATTATATAGTATATTGTTGAAAATTATACATATATTAGATTTGATCTGTTCCCCAAAACAAAAGAGTACAAAGGCTTTAAAAAGAAGCAGGCAAAGCAAGTACTCCTGTATTACCTGTTGTTTGGGTCAAGGACAATGTTGACTTGAAAACCAAAAAGCCATTCTCTGAGTTGTAGTTGAAGCAACTCTACATCTGTGTCCGACTCTCTACATCAGACTTACCTCTGTCTGAGCCCATGGCAGAACTGGGGCATGAGGGGATGGCAGTGATGCATTTCATACAGGGATATTTTACCTCTTCTATGGTTTGAGAACCATCTCAAACACCAGTGAGCACAGAAGGGTCTCTGGGACAGCACATGCTGGGCGATGTGCGCACTAAGTGAACTATCAGTTCCTAAAGGAGGACTTGGACCTGTTTGATCAGTTTCTAACACTGGCATCCCCACTCTCCAGGGCCGGCTGGCAGCTGTAGACATTCCATAAACATTCCCACACATGCTACAAATCACAAAGAGAAACCCACGGAGCGCATTACTCTTCAGTGTGGGAAAGCCACTTGTTAGAGGAGGTGAAGATGCTCCCTTCACCCGGAGGAGCCACACCCAGTAGCTCCCACTGGACCCACCAAGATTGGACTTGGGTCTTTGCTTGCCATCCTCCCCAGGACTGTTTGTGAGAAAGGAAATCTGGCAGCAACTATGTAGAGAAACAGCAAGGTGAAGACACCTTTTCTTTATAGGTTGGCAAACACTGGACTTGAATAAATCTCTTTCAATCCATTTTGAGTAACTGAGTGATAACATGTGACCTCTCAACAATGTATACGGCAAGGGGAATGGCATATTGCCCTAAAGACCCAGGGGGAAAAAGGAACCCTGAAAGTTATTTATTGTAGAAACTTAAAGATGACATCTAATTGGTATTGTTAACATAATACCATAAAGTATCACTTACATTGAAAATGGAATGACATATAGTACGTTCAGTGGGAGCTGGTGCTATAAAAATAGAAGGGATGTGTTATGTGGGAGAGGGAGGTTACAGTTTTGAACAGTGTGGTCTGGGAAGTTGTTACCATCTCACCTTTTATGCATGCAAACCACTTCAATGTCCATTTATAAAAAAGCATGTGGTCTTAGGTTAGAAAGCAAAATCTCACTCCTATGGTAATTATACAAAACATAGCTAAATAGCAGACACAGAGGCTATTAAAGAGTCAAAGGTAAATTTGGCAAACACAAAGAAAAATAGAAAATATGAGCATTAAAGTAAATATAAACTCAAGAATGTTAAGTGAGATGAAAGATTACATATCTTAAAAAAGAAATTAAGGTAAATCGAGGGTAAGCTACTTTGCACCTGGTAGCACAGCGTGAAGAACATACAGATACTCTCAGGTGTACCAGCTCTAATCCTTTCGTGGCTTCCCTTTGAACCCCTCCAGGGAGGCCCTCCTTCTCCCGCCTTCCTCTCCCATCCTCACTTCCCCGTTGTGCTCATTTCATGGTGTAATGTTCCAGGAATACGGACTGAGTCTCCTTCTTCTTTATATGCCCAGTGTAGGTCACAGTCCCAAACAGTGAACACCTTCTCACTTAAATGGAATTTCTTCTTTAAACAGCTTACCCCTGACTGCAGATCGCTGCCCCTGTCTTGCCAGGGAATAAGGTGGGAGGAAGGGCAGGTGACTAGCAGGGACGGGAACTCGGCCAGCTCGGCTGCTTGTGCATAAACCAGGACACAGGAGTCAGTTTGCCGTCCGCCATCCTAACGATTGCTTCTGTGCAGTGTAAGAATTCCAGATACTCATTACTAATTCTTATCAATAAATCCCCAAATGCACTTTAGGTGGAACTTCATACCAGCTTAGAGAAGAAGCTGCCACTCTGGTTCCTACGCAAAGTAGATCAGAAATCCGCCATCGTGTATCCCAATAGATGCAGATATGGTCGAGGGTTCATAGTAAGTATGTAGCAAATATCAGCATAAATCATGTTATACTGCTTGGCATTTGTTCATTATGTTATTCCTAAGGGTTCCCTTATATAGACTTTTTTAAACAAGTGCATGATTAACCCATCATGTGAAACTGATGGGTAATGGGAGGGGGAGCATTTGCTCCCCTCTTCCAGTGGTTGATGCACTGCATTGGTGTTAAATATGTACCATGTCCCCATGAGGGCAGACAGGTAAGTGGACAGCTGTACCCTGTAAGTATCTTTGTTACAGTGCAGGTGTATTTTTTGTTTTACCTAGTTACATGTTCACTTACATATATGTGCAGATAATACCTAGAACACACATATAGATATACACAGATATACACACACACACATGCATGGGGAGTGTACAGTGTACAAAATATACAAAGTGCCACAGGCCCTTGCATTAAAATAGAACAAGGACTGAAGTGAGTCAAAAGTACAGATGCTAACCCTAACCGTGTCAGGGCTCCCTCCTATCTCTAGGAATATTCTTTCTGAGTTCTTTGTAGTTTAATTTTCCATTGCAGAGTCACAAAATGATAAAGTCAATCCAAGTATTGGCCTAGGGGCTTTATTCTAACTCTGCACTATCTCCCTATCTGATTTCACTCATATCCATGGTTGCAATTACTTCCAAAACACGAAAGCTCAGCAGTTGATTGTCTAGCCTAGAGCTCTCCTGTGAGTCCCAGGCCCCAATATCCATCTATATCTCCTTGGTCTTCACTGGTCTGTCTCAAAAGTACCTCAGATTCAGCATTTGCAAAACAAACTCGTGATCTTCACTCCTCCTGGTTTCATTCTCTCCTAACAGCCCCACAGGGAAAAGGGGTGAAGGCCTCATCCTTCTCCAAATTTTCTTAGTTAATGTCAGCACCATTCCGTGTCTGTGCAGGATGTCATCGGACATGCCCGCTCCCTCTCCTCACCCCTCACCCCCCCTCTGCCGTGTTGGCTCCATTGGCTTCTGGGCGGCCTGTGCAAGAGGTCATCTTTGGCCCACACTCCTGGAATCACCCTGCTCCTAGTCATTTCATATCTGCCCTAGACCCTCTCTTGTCCACCATTGCTTTAAAAGACACTTACTTAAAAACTACAAAAGCAGCATTTCAGAAATTTCCCCATGTGAAATTCACTTGTGTTGGCTAATGACACAGAGCAGTTTTAGAGAACACACAACTAACTCTGTATGGAATGCCAACATTTATGATGGACATTTTTCATGAGAAAATACAAAATGATTCAGATGAACCATTTCCTGGACAACTACCCACTCCAGTCAGCTCCTTCTTCTATATTATTTATATATCTTTTACATTCCTCTATTATAATATGTATGTATGTATAATTTTATAGCTCTTCATTTTATAGCTCTTTACATGTCTGTTTCTCTCAGCAGACTGTGAGTTCCTTGAGGGTCCTGGCTGTGTCTTAGAATACTTGTGCTAGCATGTCTGGATCAGTAGCTAAATCACAGCACTTGTTTAAGAAATAGTTTCTGCATTGAGTTCAACTTGAGTAATTATTAATATTTTATCCCATAGCATGTATTTCATATCTTTTGCACCCATGAAACAAGACAGGAAATACCAAATGTCGATACAGCTTTAGAAATAGAAATATTGAAGCAGAAATACCGGTATGTACTTTTCGTTTTTATCTGTATTTGAGACCTCGAAATGCTTAAATGATGTGCAAGTTATAGTGCCTGTTTGTGTTTATCTCACATATTGAGTCATCGTTTAACTGACTGATGCTGGTAGTATATTGAGAATCATGAGACATTTTTTAGACACAGCAACTTATTTGCTGTAATTCACTAATCAGTTTTGCAATCAGTGTCTTCATCTGCATTTTCCATGAGCCATCTGGCTTCATACATCCAAGCTCTGAAAGCTTTTGAGGTTCCCCAGAGAAGCTACATTGTACACACTGGTTAAGCATGAGGCTTTAGGGTTAATTTAGCCAAGCTCTCAAAGCCCTACTCAACTATTTACTAACTGTATGACCTTGGGCAAGTCATTTAACCTTTCCGTGCAACAGTGTGTAAATACTTAAAATGGGAACAAAAATAAACTAGTGATGAACTAACAGTGTAACCTTTAGGAAAAATCACTTAAAATTTATAATATGTAGTCCTTAGACTATGGATTATGACTACCTGGGCAAGGTTAATCTGATACAGAACACTTCTAGTCCCTAGGCCTTTCTGCACTCAAGGGCTGGAAAGATAATTGAATATAAATTGATGAAATATGTATGTCCCCTATAGGCTCAAGGATCTCAGTTCTCTTTTGGAAAAACAGCATGAGCTGATTAAACTCATCATTCAGAAGATGGAAATCATCTCTGAGACAGAGGATGAAGATAATCATAGTTCTTTTCAAGATAAGTTCAAAAAAGAGCAATTAGAGCAAAGGCATAGCAGATGGAATTCTGTGTTGACAGCAGTAAAGGCAAAAACCCACTAGCCCTTAGCATTAGTAAACCATGCCTGGAGCAGGGCTTCCTATGAGCAGTTTGCATGACTTACTGGGTCTAATTTCCAATTTGGGAAGAGTGAGGAAAAAGCGGAAATGCTATTCTGATTCCATTCCATATGAAATCATGGTTTCTGCATTCTATATAAAAGTTAACTACATCTTTCTATTCATATTTTCTGCCAGTCAGTATGTATAGGGAATATCTTTGCTAATAAGTCATTGGACTTTATCTGTCATTATTTGAGTGGGTAGAAAACCAATTTGCTAGAATACACATCTTAATGATAAGGAGCAATAAAATATAGCTACTAAGCTAGAATACAAATGTTAGTACTGGACTCCTGCTTGATAATTATATAATATGTAATACATTAAACAATAAAGTATTTTATTAGGCTTTACCATTTGATATGCTTTCTTGTGTTGGGAGAACCTGTGGGAGCCTTGTGCACTGTTGTGACCATAATAAATTGCCCCGCCCTTCTTGCTGTTCCCAACATACCCAATGTCACTTTGAGTTGAGGCTCAAATTAGTAGACTCTATGATATGCATGAATTTTACTATAGACACCATATGTTACTTCTGTATTGTTTTGTTCATCGAAGATCACAATAAAAGTAAAACCTATACAGTCACTGCAGTGATTTCTGTGCAAGCCTTTTATTGCATTTAGTTTTTTGGGAATTGAAAAAATCTCTTTGCTTCCATTATATACACCCTTTGTTCTTCTGATGCCCACTGCAAAGTGCGAATCAGTCACATGCCTCATCGCTGATCCTTCCAAGGTCCTTACCTTGTTTTTCACCTTTCACCCTCATTCTCCTGTTATTTCCTCTCTATCCCAGGAGACACCCATTCTACTTAAGGTTTTTCACCATATATGTATCCTTGTGTCACACTGAAGAGTGTTGGTTTGGATGTGTTTTATTTACATAGGGTTCTTGTCCTCTTCCTTCTTTCCACTAGATGTTTATGTCTATAAGATGCGGCTGAGGTACCATCTGTCCATCTAGCACAAGGCTCTGACAGTTGCTTAGTATCATTGTGTGCACCCCCACATTGGACTCATATCTTCTCCATAGATGGGCCTCTTGGGCGTCTACACATCCCATGATCACAAACACCCCTAAACATACTCACACTTACAGAAACAGAGTGCTGAGTGATAACATGTTATTTGAGAAAAACAAACATATTTTTATTTATGGTCCAGCAGAACACATGGCCTGGAGGCAATGTTGGATATGCCTTAATCTTAGGTTCAGAGAAGATCTTTGTCTTTTTTTTCCTTACAACTGAAAGGTTGGAAATTTACAATACAGAACAATAACCAGGGATGTCTTGATAATGAAAACTGTGGTCTTTTCAGTATTCAGCCTCCTCAATCTTTGTATAGCATCGCACAATACAGATCTTCGTTCAACATTAATTGAGCACCAAGAAGGTGTGAATTCCCCTTTTGTGGGAAATATTGAAATAAGGATGTTATCTTACCTGCTAATTCAGATTAAAACTGAATGAGTCATCATTTAACTTTCTGAAATTCTTTCTTCCTTTTACCCCTAAACACCCACTATTTTTCTACTGCTCCACCTAGGTTTCCCACTGACTTCTCTTAACTGCCTGCTAGCTGTATGTTTACACCCTTGAGGTCTATGCTTGACCCTCTTCTCTCACATACTCCTCTCTGTAAGCTCACTGGTCATAGCACAACGTATCAGCAGTTTGTACCTGATTAATTGATATATTCCCTTCTGTCCCTTCTCCCGAAGTCCAATTATGTATTTCTGTAGTTCCTCAAATTAACCTATATAAATATGAGTGGGGGTACTAAACCAGCTCCTGATCTCCTATGTTCCAACAGCTTCCTATTCCTAACAGCATTCTTGCAGGCTCCTGGACTTGAGTCTGGCATACTGTATTAATTTATCTCTTAAAGTACAGCTCTAAGCCTTCACATTCACTCTAAAGAGCTTTAAAGGCTTTCTTTTTCCTTCCTAAGCAACCTAATCTTCTTAATGTGGCTCTTCAATCTCATTTAGCCTTCTCTTCCAGTATTGTGCTCTTCACCCAAATCAGAAGATCCCTATTTCATCAAAAGACTTCATGGCTTCCCATCTCCCTACCTCTTTCCATGCTCTCTTCCATGCAGATGTCATTTTTCCAACTCTTTTAAAGCTCAGTGTAATGGCACCTCCAGCTTGAAGCCTCCCTAATGTCCCAACTGACAATGTTCCCTGCCTTCTCTGAACTGGTGCCACTGCATTGAGAAATGCCACTTCAACCTGTTTGTGCGTGACTCCCTCGCCCACTAGGGGGTAGACTCCTGAGTTCCATGGTTCACTATCATTATTAGTCTCAAACTATCCAAAGAATTATATCCTGCTTCCTTTTTTTTTTACCCTATATAGCTCCTGGCACTGTACCCTGCACATAATAGATGCTCAATGAATACATACACATACATTAAATAAAAATCTGTGAAAATAATATAGGCTTGAAAGGTACTGCAAGAAAAGTGGTTTAGCTTGCCTTCAAAAAGTCATTTACTGTCCCTATTCTGTTGACCCTGTGTGCTACACAAGTTGAGTGGTTTTCCCCTAAATCGTAGAAGGGACACCTAAATACCACTTAGATGCCTTTTCCACTGCTTCATTCTGTTTGTTTGTATGGTTTTTAACTATGGTTAGCAAGGGCAATAGGAAGAGCTTGTACTTTGCAATAGACAGTTTGAGCCTTAATACTGACCCTAAGTCCTATTGGTTGAGAGACTCTAGGTATGTTTACACATCTGTAAAATAGTGATAAAGCCACATATGTGGTGTTGGTAGAATCAGACAATATCATGCATGCAAAGTACCTACCAAATTAAATGCTATTTCCATGTGTTTAAGACAACTGATTTACCTGAGCTAAAAGAGGTCATAAAACACTGCAGCTTTTATACCATATGGATCACTCATGGAATTCCCTTGGAAGCTAACTAATTGGCAGCCTGATACAAGCAGACATTCCCAGGTACTTGCAGATCTCATTAGCTAAACAAATCCTAGAATATACATATACTACAATAGAAAAAAAAACCCTCACATTTAGAAAAAAACTGGTTAAAATAATCATCATAGCACTTTTCTTATCTTTGTTTTACCTTAGATTCAAATCAACAAACATCAACAGAGCAGCAACTCTTGCTAGTCAGAATAAATCATTGAGTATTTTTTAACTATTTTGACATTTGGTATGAGCAAATTGAATAATAGTAACAAGAAAAAGGCTTATAAAATATTTACTATATCAGGCACTGCTGAAAGTGCTATATATTAACACTTGATACTCCAAACAAATATGAGATAAGTGCTATTATCATTATCATCCTTGTTTTGTGAAAGAAATCAGAACACTTCCAGAATGAGTAGCTTGTTCAAAGTTACATTGTGAGATGTGAACTTGGCAGTCTACTTTTGGATTCTGTGTTCTTACCATTTGATATATACATGTAATCTTTTTCTATGATATGAAAAATATTTTCTATGAAACCTAGTGTCAGCTTTACTGTCCCTTAAATAAAAATTAGGAAAAAAAAATTTTTTTTCCACCCAGGGATTTTATACTTGAAAGGCTCCCAAGTAGGTATTTGCAAACACTCATAGATAAGTGCATTTGAAGGTTAGGAGACATGGGATGTTACAGACATAATAAAGCCGAGCTGTTCTCTAGCTGTGTGAACAAGATACTGAAAACTCTCTGTTAAGTGGGGATAATACAAGTACATATCTAATAGAGTTGTACTGAGGATTAAATGCATGAATGCAAGTATAATGTTTGGAATAACCAATTGGCAGTATTCTAACTATAAGCATTAAAGAAATACTAGCCATCAGGGAAGAGTGAATCATTTGCAAAGACCCGGAAGAACAACCATTCATTTAAAGCGTTCTTTTTATGTTTATCCACACTGAGGAATGTAAGAACTATACAAGGACTTACCTTAAAAATTCAGCCATCATATCCTATTTCAGATTTTTTTCCTAGTTCAGTTCCCACCTTTGTCAAGTACAGTTGAATTCATGTACTTGATATGACCTCACCATTTCACCAGATCATGAGGGACATTTTCTAAATTGTAAAAACTCAAATGGGCAATTGCTTCTTTTAACATGACTCAAACAGACATTGTGTACTTATATGTCCTTTCACTAGTCTGGTATCTGTCTCAAGTTATGGATTTATAAGAAGATGGTGAAAATAAAATGTATCATTTGAAGACTGGAAAAAAATGTTAGTACATATAAGAATTTTCCATGTTCTCTTCCTATCTGCTAACTATGTTTAGGCCACAGATTTATTTTAAAGGCTTAATTTTAAGGGTAATGAGATTTAAAAGACAGCTTGGAAATTAGCTGCATCTTCCCAAATAACCATTGGCATGATAAAAAGTGATTTTTTTTCAAACCTATCAAAGTACACCTAAGAAATGTTTAACTTCAAAAATCACTTTATGCATGCATTGTACACAGGCCCAGGGCTGAGAGAGAACCCCATAGCCCAGGGATTCCAGGAGCCACGCTGGCTGTAGAGCCCTGCAGAGCAGCAGCTGCATGGCTGTGTGGTTTCCAGTGCAATTAAGGGGCAACTGCAAGAAGGGTGAGCTGGAACACCTCCTGAGGACGTTAGGGAATGATGTCTAAAAACTAGTCAGAGCCGAATGACAGAGGATCTGTCTCTGATGCTAGGGCTCATCACAGTTCCATTTTCTGGTTGCTTCATGACAAGTTAAATCTAACTATTACAACAGAACACTCTACCTTGAAGTCTCTGATACCAAAATCTTTCATACTAACATGCCTCCAAGCAAAAGAAGTTTCAGTGGGGATACAAGAGAAGACAGACTGAAGCTGTAGGCCACTCTTTGCAAAAATGTAGAGTCCCCAAAACAGGCATCCCAGTATTCCCACAGGTCTCAGGAGGCAAAGGAGACTTGAGAAAACTGAGCAGCAAACCTAGGGTCAACAATGAATCCAGCGCCCTCTAGAGGTGTGATTAATATTGAACCTAAACAGAAGACACTGAGGGAGACTTCCATTTCATGCAGGAGAATCTTTTATCTCAGGAAAACCTACAGTGACAGTTATGTATGGTTCTGCTGCTTCTGTTGAAGTTTATTGGTCACTTACAAGGGTAAAAGTAAATGGTAGTATTAATTTAAAAAGGCTTTGATTGCAGTGGTGGCATTATAGTACTTAGGTACAGAAGGAACAACCACATGTATGAAATGGTACTTTTATGTGAATCAGAAGTACTTAGCATCTCAAAGGAGGTATAATCCCCTCTCTAGAGCCAAATCTGAAAAAACATAATTACTGAGAAAAATTCTCAGAACAGAAAGTTATCAGTGGTAACCTCGTTTTTAAAAATTGATGGAGAGTCCTCCCTGGTAGCCTAATGAATAAGGCATTTGGCCTCCTAAGAATTGATGGAGAAGAAGAAGGAAGAGAGTTACTATGGCTCATGGACAGAAAGGGTCTCAGCAGTGTCAGTGCCAGCAAAACTTGAAAGGGGGGCTTCACTTGCACCTTCTAAATAAGCTTACAAGAGTCCAATTTTGAAGCAATACTGCAGCTCTGAAATCTGTTAGAATAACAACCAACTTCAGAGCCCGACAGATACAGTTGCTCTCAGAACTCAGATTTCTCATCAAGACCTGCTGCTGGCATGGTCAAGGGGCAAAGCAGGATCCTCAGTTCAAGTCCGCACTTAAGGAAAAAAATAGAAATATTGGGCAGTGGGGTGGGTGGCAAGTGCCTCAACAAAGACAATTGGGTTTTCTTTGTCTACAAATTGACTCAGTAATGGCCCAAAAAACCCTACAAATTGGTCAAGAACAATAATAGAGCATTAATTCTGTAGATGCCAAAGCTGTCTGAGGAAATCATAGTGGAAACAAACCAGGAGTTGGGGTTGAAGAGTGCAGACATCTGTATTTTCAGGACATCTTAGGCAGATACAAAATCTTCTGCAAGAAGATAAACCTGCAAGTCCCAACTTTGCATGATGCTGGGTGGTACCCCAGGCCTTGAGATGTAATAGGTTAAGTCCTGTGAAGGAATGAAACCAGCAAGCCATACTGCAGTCTTCAGCAAGGGACTCAGTCTCTTTGTCCCCCATGGTAGCCTGATGACCCAGGTAGTTTTGCCTTC
This sequence comes from Manis pentadactyla, assembly GCF_030020395.1. Taxonomy (NCBI): domain Eukaryota; kingdom Metazoa; phylum Chordata; class Mammalia; order Pholidota; family Manidae; genus Manis; species Manis pentadactyla. The sequence continues at coordinate 65,123,981 of NC_080021.1, forward strand.
TGAGTGTGCTCGAGAACAGAGAAAAGTCCCAAGGAACTCTAGTACAAACTGCTTGTAAAAATGTTTGCAGTTACCATCATCCGGTGTCACTTTGAAATTTTCCAATTATAAATTTGCTAAAAAATATTCATTCATCCAAATTTAAATAAGATGGGGAAGTTAGTAAACCAAATTGCCTTACTCCTGTGAGTAGAACCCCAGTTCTGAAGCTGTTAGAGCACCGCCATCTAGTGGTCAGCTCTGCCATTGCAGAACTGAATGTTAAACGAAATGACCCTCCTTTCCATCTAAATCTCTGTAGATTTACCATGGAGCTTACAAGCACTGACTGCAAGTTTCACCATCCTAGAATTGCTATGCTGCCACATCATGCCATGAAATGAATTCGACCCCAGCTGGTAAATTACATTGCCAATAAATGAGCAAACCAGAAGATCAGGGATTTTGTAAGTTTCCATAAACTGGTGAATGACAATCCACAGAATTGTTAAACCTTTGAAATGAGGTATATGTTAATTTTTTAATATGAAGAGTGTACCACCTATGTGACAGATCTAATTTTTCAAAATGTTAAGTTTTTCAAGAAGTCTCAATATGTTTTTATCTATGAAGAAACATCAGAAAAAATCTAAATTCTATGAAAATATTTTGAGGTATGCTTGATATTGCCACTTTAAGCCCTAGCATTTATGATAAAAATCATCAAAATGTGGCGATTTCCTAGTTACCGTGATAACACCACAAGGGCATCATCCATATTCTTTCCTTTAGAGGTTCAGCGAGAGAAGTTATCTGTGAAAAGTTGAATTGCTGGCTTTAGTTTCCTCCAAGAGAGTGACACAATACCATAACCACTTTGAAAAAAGAATAAAATAGGGCCAAAAAGTGTTGAATTGCTTAGTCATTCTGTTCTATTTTTAGTTTTTAAAGTTGTTTAATTTGGAAAGCATGCTACTAAAGCAAACACCTAGGATAGCTCTTTCAGGCTGTGCCCAGCTCTGCTGCTTGTGAGAAATGTTTCCTAAGATTCTGGTTCTTGGAAAAGAGTTGGAGAAAGTCAGTTTTGTCTCGGAATTTCTATTAAACCATTTAGAATAGCAGGTGCGAAGAAAAGTACAATTTTAAATGTTTTATTTATTGTCAATATTTGCCTTTAAATAACTATTTTAAGAAGTCATTATCATAGAAAAATATTACATGTATATGTACACAAAGTATCAGAAAAAACTAATTAGCTGCAGAATTTAAACTCTCAAGTATATACACATAGATCTTCATATTCTGGAAAAATTCTAAGAACTACTTAAAAGTGAATATACTGAGAGTTACTACTGAAGATAATTTTTGATGTGTAAAATCTGATTTAAATAGTATATTTCAACTGGCACAAGTCAGATGGGTAAATAACAAACTAGGGCTATATTTTGGGATGCTTGTTAATATACAGAGTTTTATATGTGTAACAAAAACTTTTATTAAGATAAGACATATCAGATGCTTTTGAGCTAAATAAGGAATCTATCACTGATAAAAAAGAAACAGTCACTAAGCAGCTATCATAATGTTCAAAGGAGAAGATTTAATGCCACACAAACAAAAATACACTTTCAGCTTAACCTTTACATGTAAATATCCTAAGTCAGCTCTAGACAGGGTGGTCAACTCTGCACTGCTAATGACATGTGTGACCCACAATCCCCAGCTGGATTTAGCTTGTCTGCACTGCACTTTTAAAGCTAGTTAGAAAAGGCAAACTCTGTTCCTCTGGTGTCATATGTATATGTTTTGGCTATTTCAGGATATAAGGTAATGGAAACAAAAACACCTTTTGTTGCATTTTTCATCATAATGAGGCACACCATTTGACATGTGTGACAATTCTACTAGATAAGACCAGGGCAATAAAACACAGGGCTGAAACATGAAGAAAAGAATGTTTCCTATGGTCTTATTGTACATTGGATAGTGGCTTTATGATATTTTGAAACTTGTCTCTGATCATGCCTGAACCCAAACTTTGGAACAAGAAGCACCTATGAATTCTCACTAATCAACAAATGGTCGAGATCAGGAATGCCATCACAAGCATGTGTATGTCACAGAACACAGATGTTTACTGTGTGCATTTCAAAGACCAGGCCAGTGCTATGTAACTGTAAGTTATACTTCCTGTATTGATCACTGACCGCTCTGACAACTATAAAATAAGTCAAACTTGGCATTTCACAGTTATGGGTGGTGAACAGAGGATGGGAAACATACTAAATCACTCATTTTTCTTCACAAGGAGTCAAGTCTATTCAAATCAAAGTTAAAGATAGTCTTTCATATCTGCATTTGAATCTAAAGAAATATGTTAGACAATTTCTTTGAAGAAATGTTAAGTAACCACAAACATAATTTAAACAGAATAAATACCTATCAATGCATTAAAAAACAAATAAAGCAAGCAATATGTAAGAAAAGCTTAGAAAAAGGGAAAAGAAAACACCCATAAGAATCCAAAACAAACAAAACTACACAAGTACAACAAACCTATCAATTCTGACCACAAATATGATCAGAAAAAGGCAAAACACTCTCCACTTAGGCAAAGAAATTTATAGAGATCAATTTAAATGAGCATTATAGGAAGATAAGCAGATACATCTAAAAATGTGAACAACAAGAGTATTAAAATGAACATAACACAAAGAACTCAAGGGAAAATTATAAAATTAGGCAAAAATACTGCTTTATACCAACAACAGTTTTGATCTACTAGGAAGCCATAGGTTATTAACCTCTTTGTTTCAAATATTTATCAAAATATGTCAAGCCAAAACTGGTAGAAATATTGTGGGAGAATCTTTTCACACCTCCATTAGCCTAATCCCAGTTCTACATATATGAACCTGTGACTCACAAAGGTTATTAAAACACAGTTGCCAAGGAACCAGGAGAGAAGAGTCCTCTGGGCTAAGGCAGCCAGCAGGGATTATCAGCTGTTAGAGCCCAACAGGTGCCAAAATTAGGTTCCCAGACTACAACAGGGCCTGGCCAGAAGGATGAGTGTTTGGCGATAGGAGGGTTCTTGAAGCCTTTAAATATCTGTACCTTTCAGTGTTACCTCCTCACCTGGCTCACATTCACCTCTTTTTGTTGCAGTCCATTTCCCCTCTCCAATTTCTGACATTAATATCCCATTTTGAATAGTGAATTAGAGAGTTAAAAAAAATTCATAACCCATGGAACGTGAGTTTGTGGGTAGAGAGAGAAAACAGTAACTAAATCTGAACCAACACTGGGTCTGGCTTTCTTCCTCTCTCTTACCTGGGTTTAATGATGAAAATGAAGCTACCTTAGACCACATGCCAATTGAGGGGCTGTCTCACCATCCCTGTGTCCCTTCCCCAATTAATTTAACACCTAAATTCTAGATTAATGAGACCTTCCCCTCTTCAGCTATTTAAATTTAGTCTTGATCTCTGCTCCCTCCAAAACTTGCTTTTCATATGGGTTTGTCCCACATTCCATCGCCCCTCTACGCAGCATCCTTGTCTAAGCGTTTGGTCCTCATGGTGATAGGATATGTGTCGGTATGTCACTGGGCTGCCAAATATTTCTTCCTGACTCTAGTGTGTTCTAGTGCCTGGCTGTTCAAAGTGTGGTCTTGGACCAGCAGCATGGGCATCCCCTGGGAGCCTGTTAGAAATGCAGAATCTCCGACCCCACCTTAGGCCCACTAAGTCAGAACATGGCATTTTAACAAGATAGCCTGACGATTGATATGCACATTATAGTCTGAGAAGCACTGCCCTAGTGATTCACATTAATACTGCTGGATATGTCAGCTTTCAAAAAAATCTGTGGTCAAACATGGGAAATGTTACATACTTAACCACTCTCACTCTGGATTAACAATGCATACTGGCTAAATAAAAGGTCTGATAAACCTGTCATGAATAAACCAATTCCTTTTTTTTTTTTTAAAACATCACTATTTTTGAAACTTATTTTTCCAAAGATTCCCCTGTCACATGATAACTAGTGGCATCCTTCAGAATTTATGATCTATGAAACACACTTTGGGAAATGCTAGATCAATGGACATAATATGACAAAAGAAAGCAAATCACTAAATAGTCATTTTTTTGGACTTGAACTTCCTCCCCTGTGCAATGAGGGTGAAACTGTGACCTATCAATCTCAAAGAGTGGTTTGAAGAAAAAGATGAAATAGATGTGAAAGCCCTTTGAAAATAAAAGTGGGAAATTTTCATTCATTTATTTATTCACTTAACAAATATTTATGAGTACCTGTTAGGTCCTGGCCTTTGCCAGGTGCAGGGGCTACAGCACTGTGAAAAGCAGACATGGTTCCTACTTTAATGGAGCCAGAAATTAGTTCCAGTGAATTAAGGATTAAGATCTGTAAGCCACAAACATATGCACTGATTCTCCAGAGGTGATCAATTACTAAAGGAATTCCATCAGTGCTGTTTTAAATCCAAATTATTTAATTAGCAGAATGCCTTCTCAAAACCACAAGGGAGCTGGAGTACCCACTGGGTAATAATAATGATGTTAACATTTATTAAGAACTTACTACACAAGTTTTATTTTGACCAATGGCATGCTGGCAAGCCAGTCCCTGACGTACAGGGTTTGCCAATTTCCATGCTGTATATACTCTCACCAAGGCCAATTAATGCCAAGCTACTAATAAGATGTTACTGAATGTGGGGATGGGAATATTTAGAAAATCAGAAAAGATATACACTAGTAGTCCCTGCACCACTACAAACCACCTGCAGCACATCATGGCATGGCTTATTGTAAATAATCCACATAAAGTAAATCATAACTACCCTGTAAGGACGTAACTATTATACTCCTCACTTTACAGATGAGGAAACAGGCATAGAAAGATGATCCAACTTCCAAGATGACGCAACTAGTAAATGGAAGAGCTGGGGTTCGAATCCAAAGATGTGTGGCTGTTCCCTTTAGACACTCCAGCCCAGGGCTTATGGAAAGCTCTGATGTAATTCCTTAGGTGAGTGTCAGCCGAACCCACCCATTAATTCATTTATTCTTTGAATAACTGACCAGTGATGGAGATTACACTTTGGCTGAGAGGCTCATAGTTGCTCCCTGGAAGGAAAGTGTTATGTGTGGGGACTGAAGTAGACCAATCTTTGGCTGAAGCTAACACACTCCTGTGAGATAAAGCTGTACTTCCACAGGACAGCCACAAGGCGCCCTGGCTTTGGCATCCCAGTTAAACAGATTTGGCCAACACTGCTGATCAGTGATGGGGCTAAGAGGTTATAAAAGAAGATCAGACAGCCACAACAATATGCATGTAGTTCTGTTATCTCAATGATAAGAATATTGCTCTGAATTAAACAAAGGTTACCCTAGCCCACCTTTAATTGTTTAGAATAGTGGATTAATTTGCTGGCACTGCCATAAAAAATACCGCACTATGGATAAAGTGAAGGTAGGTTCCTGTGGCCAGGATTCTCACCTGGCCCTGGTCAGCTGGCTCACTACACATGTGTGGGCAATGTGTCGTTATTGACTCTATATACTTAAAGAGCCCTGCCCAGTGCTCTATGTGACATCATGGTATAGCTGCAAGGTTGCAGAAGAGCAGAGATGAGACTGGAGTGGTGGCAGCGCCGAGGACAGAGACTGAGACAGCTGTGGGGGCAGAGAGGCCCAGAGGCAGGGGCCGGCTTGCTGCATGCAGATTCGCTCTGAATGGACAGGGTTCTAGTGACTGACCTACCACTTGGGAATAGAGTTGGGTATAAACCCTTTCACCCTGAGAATGTTCCACTAGCATTTCTTTGGTCTCACTGAATCCATAGTGAACTTCTCCGGGGCTGAAACCCACTGGCAAGACACACAGACAGTTGGCTTAAACAACAGTTTATTGTCTCTTCATTCTGGAAGCTAGCCAAGTTCTTAGTGTCAGCAGGGTTTGTTCTCTGAGGGCTGTGAGAGAAAATCTGTTCCATGATCCTACCATCTTCTGGTGATCTGCGGGCAATCTCTGGCATTCTTCAGCTTGTGGAAGCATCAGCCTGATCTGTGCCTTCATGCTCCCATGGCATTCTCCCTGTGTACATGTCTGTGCCCAGATTTCCACTTTCTATAAGGACACCTTTCATACTGCCCAGATCAGTGCCCACCTTAGAGACCCAGCTTAACTAGTTACATATGCAATGACCCTTTTTCCAAATAAGATCACATTCTGAGGTTCTGGGAGTTAGTAGTTCAACATATGAATTTGGGGGAGGTGGAGACAGAATTCAACCCATAATTGATGGGTCTGTCTGCTAGAGCAAAATGCAAAATAACATGACTATAAATGAAAAGTTTACAGTTAAAATAATAGAAACATGAAGTTTACTTCTCTGTAACATAACAAAATCTAGAGGTAAGTAATATGGAGCTAATATGGCAACCCTGCTCCCCAGAGTCCTTTGCTCATCATCCCTCCATCCAAGCATGTGCCCTTGTCTTCAAGGTCCAAAATGCTGGCACCCTCGTTCCAGGCTGTGGATTAAAGGAAGTGACAGGAGAAAGAACTGCACCAAGTGCCTCTTAAAGAAGGTTCCTGAAATCTGTACACACTACTTTGTTTATATGCCATTTCTTCGACTTACTGTTGCTTTAAGAGAGGTTGGGAAATACAGTTCTTATTCCATGCTTCAGCATGCTCCGTGAAACTTGCGATTATTTGGAAGGATGGCCCATTCGAAATAGGCAATCAGCCAGCAATTTCCCACAGATTATAAGGGAAAATTATACCACATGTTGGAGACAGAAGGCTCTAAAGAGGGGAGCCATTTCTCATGTCAGTTACCTCATCTGATTGGGAAGGTATGAGTCTAAGAACAGAAAATTTCTGTGGGAGGGAGAGTTTTAGTTAAATGGGAGAGAGAACTTTGCTCAGTCTGGTCTTTGAAATGTAATGCTAATACATAAACTAGTCAATGACATATTCCAAGCAAGGCCTTTTTCCTTCTGGAGGTCCATGGGGAATGGGTCAACAGTCAACAGCCCCCAGAGAGTAGGCACTTTTTGCCAAATTATTTAGTTTATGACACTCTGTACATTTATCTTTCTTCTTACTCAAGCATTTACTGCAGCTTACTTTTTAACATTTATTCCTGTTTCAGCTGTGAGCCAGTTATTGAGTGAAGGGATTTTGCTCACACTTAGGTCAAAATTTAAATGATGAAGCAGAGCCCACTGAAGGCCAGTGTGGTAGAGGCAACCGCGATTCTCTAACTGCAGACATGATTCTGTGTGACCCTCACCCCTAACTTCTTCCCTGTTAGCAGAACTTCTAGAGCTAACATTGGGCATTTGGAGTGTGTGTGTGTGTGTGTGTTATTAAAGGTTACCTTACCTCACTGCAAGTCAAGCTTCCATAGTCTATTGCACACACTTGTTCTCCCAGAGTATGGTCCCCATTTTCCTCCTGACTTTTGCTCATTCCCTGAATTCAGTAGTTGCTCATCCATGGCCACCAGTTATGCTGTGCTTAACCAGAAAAGGACTAGTTAACAGCTTTCTCCCTGCTTTGATAACCAAAGGAGTCAACAGCAAGGAAGACAAAAAAAAAAGGCGTGTGGATACTTGCAAAATTCCTGCATATTTGACTCCGGTTCTCAAGCTCTAGCAGGCCACTGATTGTTGAACTAATGGAAAGCCTTAACAGTGGAGGTTTACTTCAGACTCTAGAAGTTGCATGAAAATCTAGTCTCAAGTGGCTGGAGCCAAAAGTATGTCAGAAGAATGAAGAATAACATAAGGTGGCCATAAAGGAAGGTTTGGGTGAAAATCTTTATCTCCAGGAAAGCATGAAACTGTTTTATCAGGAAAGAGGGAGGAAAGAGGGAATGAACTTAGTGAACAGAACACGGGATCTTCCTGCTCCCACACATCTGTTAGCAATATGAAAAGACTCTAGCAAATGTCAAATTCATTTTCCCATCCATACATCCTGAGAGCAGAAGTTAATTCAACCTCAAATAAGCTTACTTCTGAAGATTCAGGAGCACAGAAATAATTTTTGTCTTTTATAAAATGTGATTTTGTATTTTCTCTATTTCAGTTTCACTACTGTTAAAGGATTATGAGAATTCTCAAAAATGAAGCTTGATAGAATTATAGTCCTTAACATGTTTTACAAAATTGATCACTTATTTGAATACTATGAGTAAAATATTTTCTTTTATTCTACTTATAAATTCTTTAAGTTTAGCATTTTGTCAATTTTCTTGTTTAACAAGTTCACAAAATCAACTATAAAAGGAATATTACATGAGAATTGGAGATATTTGAAATAAATTGGTGACATTTGAAACAAAGGCCTTTTCTGTGTATGCTCACAGATGTATTTACTATAGGTATAAGACAAACATGGAGGCAACTTGATGTTTACCTAAATAACTTTTACTTATAAGAAAATATTTCATAGCCTTTGGAACCCAAGTATTTCATATCTGTTAAGAGGCTTCTCTTGATTTGGACTTTTTTTAAGTGAAAGTTTAAATTCAGTTGCAAAAAATGATGAAGTACATTTCTTAGTCATCTCCACAATGTATTTGTGAATTATAGAATTTCTCTTTCTGCTACAAACATTCTGCCCAGGAACTAATGCATCCAGTCCTATGAGATTATGGCACCTGAAAGAAAAATCTATGGAAAGAGAGTGGGTACCAATGAATGAGGTCCTGGGGAGATGAACAGAGAATAAAGCTGAGATTCTGAGCCACAGGCTGTGCCTCCGTGGGCAGGAAACACGGGGATTTTTCAGGACACAGACACCACAGTGCAAGACTAGCTGTTCAGGAGAGACTGTTTGCATGCCCCACTTTAAGCTGAATACGTAGGGCTAGAAAGGAATTGAGGAAATATGGGAAAAATCCATTTATCTGGTTGACACTAGATGGCAGTGAATGATAGTAGGAAATAGGAATTGGGTGTCAATAATGGCATTATGGACATTTGGGACTGTTTGAGCCTTGACATAGAACAACAAACAACAAAATCCTCTGATGCACTCTTACCTTGTTTCGCTGTGTATAGCTAAAAATCAAATGAATATGAAAGGCATTGCTTTTTCCTTCTCTAAGGGTGACTGGTTTTGTCTTGATCTTCTGCGTGACTCTCAGCTTCACTATTCCTCGTTTTGGTTCTGCCTTGTGTTTTGATCTTTCACATTTATGTGCCTTAATGTAAATATCTTGTTTAAAAAGAGCCTATGTATTTGTTATATATAAGCTCTTTGAAGACAGGGGGTACAGTTCATCCTTTTGTTTATTTGGTTGCCATCAGTTCCTAGTCAAATATTTTAAATGCTTTGGGCTTAGAGGGCTTTTAATAAATACTGAATTTTTTAATTATATACTTTATTAATTTTTGGTTTTGTTTTGCCATACGTGAAACAAGCCTGTGTGGTATTTGTTTTCTAATTGTTACTTTTGTTCTCTGTGTATAATATTCCTAAGGGAAGAGATAGTGTCATATTTGTATAACCCCAGGAAGTGGAATTTTAGCGCCTTGGACCATCAGGGGACCCTGACAGTCACGTGGTCCAACTCTACTCGTTTTCAGATGAAGTGACAAAGGTCCAGAGAAGTTTAGGTCCTAGCCTGAGGTCACACAGCCCGTTGGTGAGACGGCGGAAATAGAACCCAGGTGTCTTGGCCTGCGTAGCTTCTTCAGTACCTTCTCAGCTCCGAATGGAAGGTGCCGAGTGGAAGCCGCAGGTTCCCTCCCTTCCGCCGGCGTCCGCGGCTTTGAAGCCCTGGGCGCTGGGCCAGGAGTCCCGCCGTCTCTGCTCACCGCGCCTGGGGCAGGGCGGCCGGCCGGGGCCCGCGAAGGACCGGTTCCCGCAGTGCCACCGAACAAGCCCTCCCAGGTGAGTGTCGGACCCCGGCCGCCGCCTTCGGGAGGAGAGGGCTGCCCCAGGCTCAGACTCAGCCCGCAGGGCAGCTTGGGCCCCGCGGGGCTGCGCACCACCCAGCCCGTCACCGCCACGTCCGGGACGACGAGCGCCCGCGGCCCCAGCGACCGTCAGCGGGGCAGGGCCGCCGGCCCAGACCCCCGACTCGGAGACCACCTGTCGGAGTGGAGAGTCCGCAGGACGCTGAGCAGGCGGCGGTGGCTGGGCGGTGGCGCTTCCTGGCCGGCGACGCAGGCTGCGGGAGCGGGAGCATTTGCACCAGGGCGCCTGCCTTGGTCGGCCCTGCGCTACTGCCTTCCAGCCCCAGGTCTTCTCGGCCTTACATAAATACACACCTGCTCCTGGAAACTGTGGGGCCGCGCTGGCCTGAGGCTGGAAGAATTGAAAAACAAAACAAAACCTTCAAAGTTTAAGAACTCTGCAAGATTTAAGGGGCTTGGGCCTTTGTGGGAACTCCTTTTAACGTCAGACCAGCTGCCAGTATTAGCCAGTATGTATGTGCTGGGCATCTGCTACCTGTCGGACTGAGCATGGGGTTACTATGGTAGGTAAGACAGATCTGGTTTCTTCTCTCATAAAGTTTAAAGCTTAGAAGAAAAGACAGGTATAGTAGGAAAAAGTAGTTACATGACCAAATACTTAGTGGGAGATTAACTTAGAGTGCCGTGGCGCGCTGCAGTCTGCTGGTGCCAGCTCCCCAGAGGCCATGGCTCCATCTTCAGGAATTCTGTCAGCTGCATGTCAGACACAACCAGGCTTGCAATCAGCTAAGGCGGAAGTACTAAGACCACTGAAATCAGCAAATGTCACATACCAACCCTTCCCCCAGGGCCTGTTGCTAACCATTCAGCTGCACACCCTGGAGACCAGTGTATGTCTCTTGTGCTGGGGCTCTAACCTGCAGCTAAACAGGAAACAGTGAGTACATCCAATTACCAGCTGGGCTGGGGGAGCCAGAAGGGAACCCAAGGCATCTGACACCAGGTTAGTGAAGCCACCAGCGGGTGTTGTCTCCTTTCCATTAGTAATCTGATTGACAGAGGATTACTTATTTGGCCATCTGTGCCAATGAGGTAGCCAGGTGGTGGTGGCAGGGCACCCACATGTGGTATAACATCTTTGTTGAGCAGAAACATTTGGATGCTGGAGGTTTGATGAGTTCAAGTAAATTCCCCAAAGCTCTCTCTGAAACTTTAGACATAAGCCTTCCACATCAGGATTTTGCTCGTTCTACATACCTCCTGTCCTATAAATAACTTTACATTTTCTTTAAATAGACTTACTTTATCCTCACAGAGAAATATTTTAAAGGAAACTTTAAACACTACCTATAAGAAACATCAATATTGTTTGTAATAAATAGATAAGTGATCACAAAAATAAGTCCAATGACAAAAACAATGCTATTAACTTCCAGCCCTGAATTTGAGGTCTGCTCAAAGATTAAACATCAATACAAGGTATATGAGATATACTAGTGCCACGTGGTAACATTTTCTGGAGGTCATCAGAATAACTGAAATCAAATGAGACAGGAAATAACCTCCTCAGTGTATGATTTAATGTATTATTTAATGTCTTACTTGAATACCACTTTATCTTGTTATTACAGAGGTGATAGTTATCATGTACCAAGCATTTCATATATGCCTAGCACATTTTTAAGTAACTCTGTTCTAAGTAACTTCAGAACATCTGGAGTAATTGGGTGTTATTGGAGCTCTCCTTTATTCAGCCTTTGCCAGTTCTTTTGCAAATCTACTTCAGTCTTTTTCTACTCATAATGCTTCAACTGCTTCTATTTCTACAGAGCCTGAAGGCAGACACAATTCCCTACTGTGATAGATATCTTCTAATGAGCACAAAATTAATTTTTCCAGTGAACTGGTAGGCATTACTTTAAAACTTATTTTTGTCCTATTACTGTTATAAATGCAAAAAAATTATTTCCCTAGAAACAAAAATAAAATCAAATCAAACTTTCCTGATTGATTCATTCATTGAACAGCTATTTCCTGAGGACCTGTACTGGGAGCAGCAGGTAGAGGGAGGATGAGCTTCCCTAGCTGGTGTCCTAGCCAGAGGCCCTGAAGTCATTGTCTCTCCCAAAATGTGGACACAGTGAATGATCACGTTGGTATCATCAGTTACCTGAAAGAGTTTGCTTCAGAGCAAAAGGAGGGCCAGGGGATGAAGTTCATGACTAAGAGACCAGACTTCTGAAAGGCGGAAATAAATAAAAAGTACAGTGATTATAGTGAATAATACTATAGCTTATAAGTGAATGTTGCTTAGACAGTAGATCTTAAACGTTCTTACTAGAAGAACAGAAATAGTAACTATGTAATGGAGATGGTAGCTAATGCAATGGCAGTAATTGTTTTGTAACTGGTAAGTGTATCAAGTCAACACCCACTGTACACCTTAAACTTATACAATGTTATGTGTCAGTTATATCTCAATAAAGCTGGGGTGAAAAATGTCATTTTCTTCCTGTGCAGTATCTGATGGCATAGAGCAAAGGCAAAAATATTTTAGTGACTCATTGAGTGGGTAGAGTTTATTCATGATCTACACTTCTTGTGCAAGCCAGCAATGGGAGTGAGGGGACCGTGGCTAGTCTGAGAACAAAGCAGGCCCATCTTCTCTCCAAGCCAGAAAGTAGGGCCCGGTAATGAGGATGGTAATGAACAGAGACCCCAGGGCCTACCCAGACAAAACCCAGTGTCCACTGGGACCCCAAATACTACCAATAAAAGAATTGAGTACAATAATGACAATTTTATACACTTTTTTTCTTTTAGCTAATTCAAGCTCTCTCCTAGTGTTTTCCTGACAGAGCAATTCAGTCATTGCACAGGCAGTATTAGAAAGATGGTTCATAGTTTAACTTCTAAATTGCTACCCCTGCCCTAGCTAGCCTTCCTGGTTAGCACAGATTTTTTCCTTTTTAATTCAATAAATTGAAAGATTATTAGGGTGTGTTCTACTATTTATTCTTTCCCTTCTGTCTATACATGAGCTAATTTCCCCAATATTTTTCATAAATATTCTATCTAGATCCCACCACACCTCGGTTGTCTGGTTATGTTAGTCCCGCTTTAAAAGTCTGGGATGCAGCTGGAGCTTTATGGCGACTCCCTCACCACATCTAGGGCAGAGAGCAGGCAGTAATATGTCCCATCACTGTGGGATACAGGATAAAGGCATTAAAAGGAAAACAAGACACAAGAACAGAATACCTAGGGAAGTCCGCCATTTACAGGAAAGGGAGCCAGAACAAGGTAGAGCTGGGGCAAACTTTGAGCCATCTATGAACAAAAGCCAATATTTTTCTTCTTTAGGGCATTTTATTTTCCTGATGAACGTCTGTTTCATTTCATGATGGCAATTGCAATGCAGAGTCTATGTTGTTCAAAGATCTCGGAGTTGGGGATAGGCCTGTTACAGTATTGAATACTTGATGTATCACAAGCCAAAAGCAATTTTATTCTTTTGTAAGTCTGACACTACAAAGGACTCATTGCTCTTTACCCATTGGCAAAAACTTTCCAGTCGATTTTAGGGAATAACAAGTTCTGTCTGAAAATGAAAGGTTCTCACCTAGTTTAACCTGTCTCCCCTGCCCCCCGTCTGGCTTGCCTTAGAGGCGCGTGGTGTGGAAAGGATGTGTCACCCTTTGCCCCTACTCCCTCTCTTCAGCCCTGCTTCCAGGCTCAGTATGCTGGCTGTAGGAAGGGGAAGGGAGAGTTCCCCTCCGTCAGTGCAGCCCTAACTGTACGTGGGCGCCCCTTGGTATGGCGACCTCCGAAGCTGACTCTCTCGGGATGCTAGTACAGTGAGTCCTTGAGAGTCTTCTGGGAACCTCTACTGCAGTGCCCTGGTGGGAGTTATTTATCCTCGGCTGATGGCTTTTGCCTCCCACACCTTACCTTTTATATTCAATGTCATAGATCTAGCCTTTCTCGGCTTAGATGCCTTATTCCTGGTTGGAAATCCTGTAGGGAAGGGTCCTTTACAAGATGGGTAGTGGCTGCCACTCTCTGGAGGGTCTACATGTAACCCATAGAAAGTACATACCTTTACCCACTAGATGGAGATGCAGCTTGCTCCCTACTCAGCCCTCTGTGACTTTAGAAGTACAGGATTAAAGCAGCGGAACCCAGTGGGGGCCAGAAAATGGGGGCAGGGACATTTTGGTTGTCACAATTAGCATGGGGGGAATGCTAGCTGCATCTAATGCATATGATGCCAAATGTCCTACAATGTACAGAGCTGCTGCTACAATAAAGAATTATCCCCCAAATATTCACATCCCCAGGTTCAGGAACACTGCATTAGAGAAACATATTCAGTACTCTAGAAACATCTCTTATACCCTAAAAGACTTAAGAGTGAAACAGAATGGAAATCGAAACTGAGAAAGCTCATCACTTAACTATTCTCTAGAATTTCCAGAAGATGTGGCATATTCATCTCCTGTCACCATGCATGGGTTCATTCATAGTTATAAGATACTCTCAAAATGTGTCCTAGCTACCCACATGGATGTCCTTTGATGCTAGATCATTTTCTCCTTAAGGGACTTTTGCTAATTCTTAAACTACCTCCTTATTTTGCATTTCTGTAAGTCCACTTAGCATCGCATTTGAAAATAAGAATATTAGTCAGCACTGCATCTGAAAATAGGAAGATGAGTCAGAAAACAAAAATGAGCATTTCTTGGGTACTTGTTTTGAAGGCAAAAGTCTTAATCACCAATCATAGTTGCATTTTGAAAGATATCATAACAAGAAGCAGGGCACAAAGAGCCTTGTTTTTGGCCAGGCAGCACTGTGGGGGCCCCTCACTGTGCTAACGATGGTGAAGGCACTAGAAGTGTGCAAGGCTCAGCCTCACCAGTCAGGCACTCACACGTCATCTAGGAAGACTGACATTTATTTCAATTTAAACTGAACAGGTATAGTGAAATGACTTGCATTTCACAAAGTTGGGGCTGCAGAGAATTATACCATTTATTTTATAAATTGAATCATTGTCAACTTCATGTTTATTTCAGATGTTCATAGGTTATCAACAGACAGCAAACAACAGAAGAGAATGGGTTTGGCAATGCAGTAAGGTGGCAGTTGTAGGATGTAATATATAAGGAAATATGTTCTATTAAAGAATTATATGTCTTATTATACATAATATTGTGTATTTATATTTTTATGTTTATAAAATAGTGTTACATATTATTAACATAATAATTATTACATATAATTATACATATTATATTTCCACTATAGTGGAAAGAATCACAATAAGTGCAGCTGCAATCATAGGATTTTGGAAGAAATATGTAAATGAGCAATGGAACATAAACATGATGAGGAAATGGGCAGGGCTAAGCCCTATAGAGGTTAGAGTAAACACAGCTTGTTTAAAGAACAGAGATGGTCCTGGTAGCTCAGGTCTCCTGAGTGCAAACAGCTTATGTCTGATTACAGTACGTGGTAGCAAGAATCTTCTTTACCTTGAGTAAACAGGAAGTTACAACCGAAGAAGGCGCTGTAAGACTGTATGTAACCTGATCTGTACCACCCTGTGCACATGCACAGCAGTGTGGCTGGGTCTATATACAAAGAGCTTTAAGTGGTAAAAGGCTAGATCTGTTTATCTCTGCATTGTGTACTTGGAAATTAAGACAAAATTAAGGAAATAGCTTACTGTTGTAGTAAAGGTACTGAGTGTAATGTTTATAATATAAAATTCTTTTCATTAGAACGTGCAGGGCACTATGTTGCCGGAACTTCTAAAACAACACACAGAACAGAACATTCGTTCCACGGATGAAAACCTAAGTGTGCCCGTCCTTCCCCAGCACCCCTGGCTGGAGCAGTAGTGTCATGTCAAGAAAGTCAACTTGAACTGAAGGTGAGAACCTTCTCTCTGGCTCTCCATGCCTGGATTTTATCGGAGATTCACTTTTTGTCCATGATGAAGACTTTGTGTTCAGTAATGGGCTTGTTGAGATGTGCTGGCCTTGCACCTCTGTCCTGAGCCTTTATTCAGGGAAGCGGTGTAAGATAAATTTTAGCCGAAATAAGCAGGTGAAGAGAGGTAACAAAGGGCTAGGTAGTTTACTTGAACGCCCCGGGCGAGGTTCCCTAGTCTACAGAAATGGAAGCTGGGAAGTCGCGCAAAAGTAGACAAGCAGCGAGTTTTTAAAGAAGGTAGGGGGAGGCAGAGCTTAGATTTACAGCAGAGCGAGGATTGACTAGCCTAAGGCACATTTTTCAGGTTGGAAGGGGCAGCAGCCGGGGACTTTGGCATGTCATCAGTGGCTGACGTGCTTCCCCCTCCCCCGTGTGCCTTCAACTTTACAAGCGGCAGACCTCCTTATTAGAGAATACCAGGACTGCTGTCCTTCAGGGAGCCAGAAGCAATCCCAAGGAGACCCTGAAATGTGCTCAGGGCTGAGTGCACAGGAAGTGACCAGACAGGACTGGCACCCTGGACTTCTGATTCTAGGTTCAGGGTTTTAACTGCCTCCCACCCAATTGCTGATGGTCCCAGACATCTGTACAGTCATATTCATAGACCCACATCAGTCTGGAGGGTTCTCTCTGGCCATTCTAATAACTGAAACCCACCTGTATGTGTAAACCAAGCCTAAGGATATTTGATCCAGAGGAAGGAAGGAAAAAGACAGTTCACATGGATTCATTTTTTCTGGAAGCCTGAGAGAGGTGGCCCAGGTTCCCCAATGTACCCTTCAGTGCAGCCTAATATCACTTTGGCTTTAGCATTTGAGTACCTCGCACGAAGAAACTACATGTTGCTCGTTACAGAAGCACAAACAGCTCTAAGGCTGACTACAGCACGATTCAATTTATTATCTTACCATCATGGCAAACTTCAGGCTGTACTTTTATGCAACTATGTTACTACCTCTTCGATGAAAAGGATAAACATAGTGCTGTCCTTGTTGAAAATGTAGATTCCTGACTCCCTCCCTGCAAGATCCGGCAGCCGAGGGTGTGGCCCAGGGACTTGCATTTTTGGAAAGCTCTCACTCTGATGCACAGCCAGACACAGAAACCACGGGTTACAATAATTCCAAGAAAATAAAACTATTATCTTGGGAAAATAAAATACATATTTATATTCAGTGTTAACTAAACCAGGCATTAGCCTGGGAGAATACTATTCTGATGCAAGAAAGGTTTAAATTTAGTGCGTATAATGTTATAGGTTGAGATTAAGAGGGGAAATGAGCAACAAGCTCTTTGGTTGTTGAAAATATTTTCTAAGCTAATGTGGGTAAAGTGCTTATAATAGTACTGGGCACACTGTAAATGCCTAATGGTAGCAATTATTTTTAGTATTGAGTAGAAATTATATTCATTAATTTAGGAAAATTGTAAATGATCATTAAAGTGGGGAGTAATCAACTCTTCATGTGAGCAAAATGTCTGTTAGAAATTATGTATCAACATCAAAACATATTAAAATTTCATGTAGAATGTTACCTTCTTACATTTTCCCACTGAGAAAGTTTGGATAGTCCTCTTGTTACTCTCACTTTTTCCTGTTTAAAACTGATACTAGTAACCCTTTTGATTCTTCTGAAAACAAACACCAAAAACTACCTGGAAAAGACATATTCTCATTCAGAGAAATCAGAGCTGGAAAAATCCTTTAGATCAACTAGTCCATCCTTGGGACAAATGTTAGAAGAGAATTTTGAAACACATACCAATATAACACATGTATCTATACTAAAATTTCATAAACATTTCCTGATTTGTCCTTCTTTATAAGATATATCTGAAACAGATATGATGGTTCAAAGGTATAAAATGTTTGGTACAGATTGCTTCCTTTCGTAACTGACTAGTTCATTTGAGTTTCAGGGGAGTTCCTAGTCTTCCTTCATAAGCTTTTTGTACCTAGCAGGCATCAGTCCACTTCCTCCCTGCTCTTAGCTGGGACAGGGTGGTACTTCTTAGCAGATACAAAATGACTAAGTAACTTTTAGTGATGTCAATCATGTGCTGGGTCATTAATGCAAGACCACTTTGTGACCCCGCTCAATTATTTTAACCTTTCTTCTCCCCAAGGTGTCCTGGGACACTTAGCTGGAGCATAAGCCACTATTGAAACATGATTATAAATCATGGTTATTTGCTCACTGACCCTTCTTACAACACCAAAAAAAGAAAAAAAAAGAAGCTGTGTGCTCTGGGGGCCCAGGCCTAACTTAGACAGCATCTCTGCTGTTGATGAATCTTTATGGAAGCCTTATCTTATTTTTAACAGCAGAGCTTGGGCTCTGTTTTACTGACATTGTTTATGTATCTAATCAGAGTAGATCAGGAAATGCAGTTGACAGCATAGGGCTGCCTGAGAAACATAATATTGCTGGCCAGCATTAAGGCAATCTTTCAGGGTAGAGGCATGATCAATGAAGTGTGCCTGAGGCTCTGTTTAGATTAAGGGAAATAACGCATTGGTGGCCACATTCATCCTGAGCAAATCATTTTCTCTCATGCGGGCTACAGTGGAAGTCTTTCCAATAAACCAAAGGCAGGATTAAACACAAGAAACTTCATATGCGCCTCATGTGGCTGTTGGTCACAGGTTGGGGGAAGCATGGGATCTAATTTGACCACGAGGAGGATATGGCCTTGTATGAAGGAGCAGCCTACACCCCACGCAGCCACTAACCAGCCGCGTGGCCTATGGCAAGTTAATTTATATTGCTGAGACTTTGTTTCATCATTTGTAAAATGGAGATGTATTAGTCAGAGTTTTCCAGAGTAAACGAAAGACAGAGAGAGAGAGATTTGTTTTAAGGAACTGGTAGATGCAGTTGTTTGGGTTGACAAATCTGTTCTCTGCAGGGCAGGCTTGCCAGTTGGAGACCCAAGCGAGAGCTGATGATGCAACCTCTATCCAAAAGCAGTCTGGAGGCAAAAATCCCCTTTTCCTCAGGGGAATTCAGTCTTTTTTTTTTTTTTTTCTTAAGGTCTTCATCTGATTGGATGAGCTCACTCACATTGTGCAAGGTAATCTGCTTTACTCAAAGCCTACTCATTTAAATGTTTATCTCATCTAAAACATACCTTAGTAGTGACATCTAGATTGGTGTTTAGCCAAAAACTGGGTACCACGGGTACCATGGCTTAGCCAAGATGACCCAGAATTCACCATCACAGGGGGTCATTATCCTGTGCTCAGAGATGTATGGGGGAAATTACGTGTGGATGCCTATAAAACACTGTGTACAAGTCTCAGTAACTGACTCTGAGTCTCAAGATCTCAGGCAGATCGACTAATAATTGAAGATTAAATTTTAAAAACATTAGAAAACCTGAGTTACCATTGTTTAACATGCAATGTGGCATTGCCATCAGACAGTAGCTGATCAGAGTCCTTCTCAGACATGTTAAGGAGCCTCCAGCAATGAAATGGGCTTTGGTCTGTGTCCTTGAAAATTACGGGGCAACACAGTTGTAGCAAAGTTGTATGTTTGGCTCATAGGCTTTTTAAAGACTTACCTTCTGTTTTTGAAAAGCCATAAAGAAACTTAATGGGTACAGGCAACTCTTCATGCATATTTTCATACCTTGTGGCCCCAGAAATTTGGAAGGTAGAGGAGTAAATTAAGGGCTCATGCAACATTTTCTCAATGAGTGCTAGCCCCAACAGCTGGGAAAAGGTGCTTGAGAATGTGGCTTCCATGTACATCTTTTCTCTGCATGGTATGAAATATGGCCTCAAAGAAAACTTCATTGTTTCCATTTTAAGGTCCTTTGGTGCGGGGAGAAACTGGGCGGTTACTGGTGAAATGCTACCTTTCCGAGATTTATTAGGAGTTGCGGAGGACTCAGTAACCTTGGAAGGTAGCTTTTGTATCCTATGGCACTCAAAACTGATTTAATTTTATGTCAGTCCTGGAACTGCAACCACAATATGAGCTGCAAGTTTATAAATTACTCCTTGGAGCAGTTGACCTTGCAGATGGGAAAGTTAAAGGGGTGGAAAAGCAGGGGAATCTGGAAGATTGACAACTGGCACATGGGGTGAGCAGACAGATACATTTCACCCGAGCACTGGGGTTCTTATTCATCCCGAAGTTCACCCCCAAAGCCCTTTCTTTCCCTTGTTTGTCTCTTGCCTAAAATACTCATTTGTTTCTGAAGGATGTCAGATGAGATGTGTGAGGGAAACTGGATGATGCTATGATAAGGCCTCTTGGATTTTCAAAGATTATTTCATCAAAATTCTCCTCATGAGAAACTCAGAATATACAGAGGAAAGCCTAATTTACGTCTCCTCTCACAACAGAATCCTTGATAGGAGTGTTAAAACAAACTTTATGTCATTAAGAAAACAAAGCTAATACTCAAAAACACTGAATTCTTACAGGAACTAGAAAGTGTGGCTTGGTTTCATTGCATCGATTAAGTCATGCCTTAGAGTGAGCATGATGCAGCAGACGCTGTTATTGGAAGGAAACCCCTCCTGAGTATCAGGAAAATCTCCCAGCATATGGCAGTTCCATCACAGTGGAGTGTTGTCTCTGCAGGTGGTGGCAGCCTGTTCCTTCCTGTCACCTGAAATTATTCTGGATCAAGCATTTTTGTAGATAATGTGAGGACAGCCTTGCCTTGGTGACAGAATGGGGCATGGTTGTGTGAGAGGTATTGCCATGTCTCAGAATTCATGCTTGCAGTTCAAACACAAATTTCTTGTAGAAGGAATGTAATCTAAAAATAAAGTGTAAAAAAGCAAAATAATAAAATACATCAGCACAGGTTGCCAGCTGTAATTTTTGGATTTGAGGAACATTCTCTTATAACATTCATGGCATTCAGTATAATTCATCAACTAATACAGATTCCTAGTCACATGGTCTCAGTATTATGTAGAGAAATATGTTCTTTGTGCTAATAACATTATTTCAGATATTTAGACAGATATAAAGACTGTAATTTTGTATGCTTATATTTTCCCTGGCCAACAATGGTCTTTGCATGGTATTACATTGGGTATATCAGCAATTAGAGAATGTGAAGATGATAGAATCATAATTACACACTGAAGTCTTAGCAACATCTACCATGGTCATGAAAAGAGCACATTGGTATATATTGTAAAGTACACAAACACACTCATCCCTATAAAGTCAGGTGGAGGTTAATCAGGCATCATTTTACAATACTCATGTGCTATGTGCTCATTGCTGCTCCCTTAAATAAGGGAATTTCCTTGTGTGTTACCTTGCATCTGAATCAAACAGAGAAGAGCCATAATAAATGTATTTCTTGTCCAAACTTCAGAGGAGAAATGTGGGTTTCAGTCTGGGTTTAGTGTCATCCACCTGATCTGCATTCCCATCTCTTCACTCAGCGACATATTTATACCAGAATTATACCAGGTGGCATTCAAGTCTCACAGGCACTCTCAAACCTAGGCTGTACATGTCCATCGAGATCTGGAGTAATGACAGCCATGGAGTGTATTCATCTTCTGAAGGGATATTGTGTGAAACAGTAGTAGTAAGAGGGAATGGTTAAAAATACATATTTGTCTAGTTCCAAAATATTTCCGTTATTCCTGGTGGCACAACATTGTGAATGTACTAAATGCCACTGAACTGTTCACTTTAAAATGGTTACTTTTTAGGTTATGTGAATTTCATCTCAATAAACTGTTTTTTCAAAATGTATTTACCTACCATGCAGCCATGTAAGTGATCTAAGTGTGCAGCAATATCTTAACTCCTCCCTCCCTCCTCTCTGTGTTCTGGTTGCAATTTTAAGACTCCTACTGTGAGGTAGGTGAAGAGTGGCTGATGGCCCCCTCACCCCCTGCTGTCCTCTCATCTGCTCCATCAGGGTCCTCAAATCCCGTGTGTCCCCTTGTTACCTCCAAACCCAGAGAAATGCACCTGATAAACATTTTTGGAGGTAGTAGATTGATGTTTTACAACCAAATGTTGGTGTTTTGTTCAGTCATTTATTCACCAAAAATATTCTGAGCACCTACTGCTTGCCAGGCTAAAGTGTGCTAGGCACAGTGTTGCGTAAGGCAGCTGTGTTAGTGACCCAGGTGAGTTAAGAAGTCAATCCCTTTCAAATTAAGGATAGTTGTGCCAATTCAAGAAGTCGGTCCAACAACATGGAAAAGAATTTGTGTCACACTCCACAAGGTGAGTTAATTTTTAAAGGGAGTTTTGGTAATAGTCACACAATATTTTCCACATTCAATTATATAATTCCCATTTAAATTCCAAAATAAGCTTCAATCTTTGACCCAAAGTAAGTTCACCTTCAATTAAGCTTTAAAATAGGCAATTTAAAATATGCAATTAAAATATGCATGTTAGTCAGATGGAAAAAGTACCTAATTTGACAAAGACCTAAGGAAAAAAAATCTGTTTTAAAGTCTAAATAGGACAGAACATTCATCTCAGAAATTCTTTATAGGCACTACTGCAATTTTTTCTGGAAAATTCTCTTTTATCAGAACTAATGGGTCAAGTATGCACTAAATTACTTCTTTCAATGTGAAAGTTCATCTAGACCAAGTTCACTCATTCTATATGTGCATACATCTACCTGTGAAAACACCCAACCATTTCCACAGCCAAGACCCGATACATCATCAACATAATAAATCTTATAGTCACTAATTTTACAAGGCGAGAGACAAATTTCATGTGAAGTGATTTTCATTTGGGTTTTCTTCTTGTTCTAGTTTAAGAACATTCCTAAGGTAAGCATCCCATTTTAACACTTGGGAGAAAAGCAGAACTACTACATAAAACCATAAATGAACCAAAATTAACTTAGTGAGTGTTGATATGAATGAATTTAAATGCATTACCCATTTAAGGGTAATACAATATTTAGAAAAAAATTTAGTTATGAAAATAACTGAATAAAAACATTTGCATACATTGGCATTTAAAAAACTAACCTGATTATAAAAGTTAGTAAATTCCTTATGAGATAAAGAAATCTCTTTTAATGTGAAAGAAATGGTAAATTTAAAGCATTTAATCATGCTGTACTTTATGTAGTTATTAACAAAACCAATGTTAAGATGGTTACTAAATATCAAGGATAAAATCAATTATTTATAATTACATATAATAATTTTTTAATTATAACTTGCTGAGTTAAAGTCAGAACATTTGGACATCTGGGAAGGGATTCGAAGTTTGTGTCCCAGTTTTCAGTTACGTGTTGTCCTTACCTATGCATAATATATTGAAAGGGAAAGTATTAACCCAGCAAAATCCCAGCCTAACATAATGAGGAAGGCTGAAAACTCAGCTCTGACTTTTAGGAAGTCAATATGTCTAAATAGAAATTAAATTATAGGTTTACTTAGTTGACCTTTGTATGAATGAAAAGGAGGTAACACTGAGTGCCCAATGCAGAATGCAAAGACAATGGAAACTTTTCATATACCCATCAGAAGTTTTACTTACAGAATTTAGTAAAACATAGACTAAAAGACAAAATAAATAATTCCACAAAAGTGTATTTGGAAGAGATAGAGCCATCTTGATTTGAAACCTTCTGGAAAAAGTACCTTCATGGTTTTTTGGTTACAGTTTAGACTGCAATGCTGAAATACATGTTTCCTGGAATTTTTCAATAATTTATGATAATATACTTTTACAAAAGTATGTTATTAAAGATTTTAAGGTTAACCTTGAGAATACTTTAATGTACTAATAATCATAACAAATCACTAATCAAATATTTCTAAAGTGTAACTTTTTGTATAATAAGAACTAATTATGTAGTCTATTGTATAAAAATTTGGAAACATATCAAGTGCTAGTTACTGTCAAGTACTTATGAGAAATAGGGTTTATTGTTACAGTAGTATGTAAATTATGGGTGTGTGTAGCTAAGCTCTAAAAATTCTAGGAACATTTGTTGAGCTTTCCTCACATGCCTGCTGAGATAGAGGGGAAGAAAAACCATCTTTAATTGAGCTTCTTTTATTTCCCAGACCCCATGATAGGACTTCATAACTTTTTAAATCCTAAACCTACTAGGTAGCTGTTATTACTCCCTCAATCGTATAGCTGTTAAATGGAGATACTATCTTTAAAAGTAAGGTCTCCTAAACATCCAAAGAAGAATTAGTGCCAGTCTTTCTTAAAGTCTTCCCAAAACTGAAGAAGAAGGAAACATTTCCAAATTCAGATGTAGAAGTGTATTTGCTAGTTCACAGGATATTATCTCGTATTTCAAAAGTGATGACTTTCATTGTCGAGACTGTGCTTTTTATGTAAGTGGTGGAATTCTGAAGGTAGATAATGGAGTGGTCGTATAATCAAAGATAAAGGGAAAATTGAAGGGCCAACTTTGCATCCTTGGTGTGCTCGTGAGGAAATTCAATAAAGTGACCTTCCCCGAAGAGATGGTAGTCACGAGGTAGCACAGAGGCCAATATCAGGAAAGGCCAGGAGGGTAAGGTAATGATTTTAAAGACTAACTTGCCCAAAATGGGCCAGAGCCTCTCTGGGCTGAAGGGAGAGTAAGACTATTGAGAGTGAGGGCATCCTTACTGGGGCTGAGGTAATGGACTGGTATGAGATTAAGTGCAGGGCAGCAGGTGGGAAGGTTGACTCAGCAGATGGGATATTCCTGGAATCCATATCTGTCTTCCCTTTTTGATTTCCAGCACCATCCCCCAGTTCAGCTTCTCATCATCTATTCCAGGACTAATGCAGTGCTTCCTTCCTGGTCACTGACCCTCCAAACCAACTTCCATATCTTGGCATAGACAGTCTTTAAAGAATAGCTTTGGTTTTAGTACTTCATTATTCAAAACCATTCAGTGGCTTACCATCACCACGTAAATAGATTACAAATAGAATTTATTATTATATTAAGAAGCTTTTAAAGTGTGGCTTCAGCCTTCATTTTGAGGCATTGTTCCTTATTATCCTATTTTTAATTAATATCTAAACTTTCATTAAAGTGTTTTTCTATGTTTTGAGATTCAAATAGTTCTACAAGATTTGTTACAAAAATCACAGACCCTGGCCTTGTTACTGGTGGAACACTCTGTGTTTCTCTGATTCTTGTCTTCTTGAAGGAAAGAATTCAGTTGAGAGACCAGATAGCAAGAAAAAGTAGCACAGAATTTTTTGGGTTAAAACAAGAAACCAGAAGCAGCCCCACCATTAGGGTTAGGTTGGCTTTTTCTTAAGATGGCAGGAAGTCCTGCCCTGCATGGTCCTTCGGTTGACAGGCTGATTGACAGCTCTAGGTTATATAATCTTTTTGTCAGTGTGTAGGCACCTTACCCATAAGTACCCAAGTGAAACGGGGTGGGGTGTGTGGGAGGTTGTGGAGGAGTGGGGCAGAGTGCAAGGCACAACCACAATGTTAATTAGGTTCAGATATTATTTTAATGAGGTAGGGTTATTTTTGGGAAAGGTCTTTAGATCTTGCATGTGCCCTATAATCAGGGAAGCCCCTGTTGGTCCTGGGCCTCTTGACAACCTAGTTGTCCTGTCTGGCCTCCTGATAAGCTGGGCGTCCTTGATGTGGAACTGGGAACTAACAAGGGCTTAGGGTTGGTCAGGACAGAGTCTTTCTTGGTGATGGGCTGACCCCTTTTCTTGCTTATGTCAAACTAACTGCCAACTCTAACAGTCCCAGGTATGTGTTTCTTTGATTTTAGTGAATATTCCCTCGAAAGTGATTAGGCCAATTTATATTTGCACTAGCAGTGTATGAATTCCCATCTCCTACCTCCTTACCAAACAGTATTATCAGAGTACCTACCAATCTGGTGGGTGTGACATTTCTATTTTAACTAATATGCTCCCTATTACTAGTGAGGGTGAGCATACTTTAATGCATTTATTGGTCACTAAATTTAGATCCTCTGCCCATTTTCCAATTGGGTTGTGGGCCTTTTAAAATATATTTCTTATGTGAATCCTTTTCTACCATTTACATTTGGCATATCCTCTTCTAGTCAGTAACTTGTCTGTGTTTGCTTATTTATAGGAGGTTTTTTCATTTCACCAGTTTTTAAATATAATAATACACTAAATTTTATTAGTAACTTATTAATCAATTCTTTTATGTTTTGTTTATTTTGTGTTCAAGAAATCTTTATTTTGATGGCATAAAGAAATGTAACTGTATTTTCTTCCAGAAGTCTTAAAAAGTTTACTTTTCAAACTGAATCCTTTAAACCATTTGGAGTTTATTTTTGTGTGTTTTGTGAATTTGGGACACAATTTTATAATTTTCCATAGCCTACTTTCCCCAAATCTTTAACTTAATAGGACATCATTTTTTTCTCATGGTGCAATATCCCAACTGATCATTAATGTACTGATTTATTTCAACAGAGTTTCTAATGTCAACTCATCCTTGCATTCCTATGATAAACAATAATGGTCCTAATATGTTTTACCAGCATATTGGTGGATTCAGCATGCAAATATCTTATTAGAAATTTATCCTATATTCAAAAATAAGATTTTAATTATGATTTTTTTCATTGATTCATGAATTACTTATAAGGGATTTTAATAATACAAAAGTATTTGGAGGACATTTTTTTATTAATTATCACTACTTTCATTTAATCACACCCTATTCACAATACAGTCTGTGTCCATGTATGAAAATTCTTTGGTATTTCTTAAGATTTATTATGTACTCTACTACATAAAATTTTTTTGTAAATGTTACATTTGTCCCAACACAACATTTTACTATTAGAGACCTGTATGGATATGTGCATATTTATGTAAGTTTATACAAATAGTGCATACAATTGTGAAAATTGTGAATATGTATGTTTTTATGAGGTCTCAAACTCTGGGCATCATTCGTATCCCCAGGCCTGGTAATACCAATTGTTGAAAACAAATTCCAAAAATATGCTAACTTCTGTCTAGATGCTCAGGTCCTGATGCTGAGATGAGAGTACAATGCATTAAGAAAATGGCACAATTTGAAGAAGATACAATTCCTGAAGAGAGAAAGAAAATGGCTGACACAAATACTGCATCACATACTTAGGACCGAAGACCTAAGATTCAGTGCTAGTTTGTTAGGATCTACTGTCAGGCTCAAGGTATTTTCAATACATCTTTCTCAAAAAAATAGGTAACAAGTATATTACACATATTTTCTGTTATTTTAACTTATTAGTAGGAAAGAACTGCTATCTCTGAATAATAACAGTATATCAAAATTTCATTGTGAAACAATCTAAATAACATTTTTCCAATAGCTATTTCCTTATTGCCTTTAGAAAATAAGTTTTTCCTTTAGAAAATGCCTTTGAATGAATATTAGAAATCAATGAAAATCAAATATAATCTACTACTGAAGAAGAAATAGAAATGGCCAGCAAGTGATAGTTTTCATTCATCAGAGTCAAAAGTAATAAAGGTCATTACTATTCAGTATCAGCTAGTATGCTGTGAAATGGGTGTGCTTCCTCACTGGTGTTGAGAGAGAATACTGTAAATACTTTGCTAGACAACATTTGTTTATTTTTGGCTGTTTAGTTTCCACTCTGCTCTTTTTACCCTCTGTATCTCCAACTGCCTTTGGGAGAATTCTCCATGTGCAGCTATGGCAGTGGCTTCTGGGAGGCTGTCTGTTGTAGTGGCCAAGGGCATGGACTTTGAGACCACCCTGAGTTTGACGCTTGACTTTTCCATTTACTCTACCATCTCAGGAAAGTTGCATACCTTCCCTGAAACTCAGTTTTATCAGTCATTGATATCTCTGTGAGAATCCTTGTAATATTTGTTCCAATGAGATAGCTACCTGAGGTCAGCTTTGACTTGAAACCAGAAAAAAGCAAACAGAAAAAAAGCAAAATGAGTCCAGGTATGGTGAGCAGAAAAGAGCTGATATTTACTGAGTTCCTACCTGCAGTTTCCTAGTGCAGGTACATTGTCTCATTTTAATCCCCACAGCCATTTCACAAGGTAGGACACCCACCATTTTATCAGTGAAAAAATGGAGCCATTCCCAATGTCATACAACATTTGAATAGCAGAACTAAGATTTAAACTGAGGTCTGTCTGAAACCAGAGGCCATGCTTTTAACCACTACTTAACACTCAGGAAACTGTAAGGGAAGCCATGAGAACACTAGATCACAAGAGAACGGGGACCTGTAGAAGGCAGGGAGGGCTGAAATCCAATTGATTTTGAAGGTTGGATTATTGGCGCAGCCACCTAGTTCACCACAGAACCACAATCCCAGACAGCAGATCAGCGGGCCTACCTTCAGTGGCTGATGGATAGCTTCCAGGTGCTCTGAGGATAAATAAAGTCAGGAATAAAAAATCCTTTCAAAAAAGTAATGGGGTTATCTTAAGTGGCCTTCTTTTTTTCTAAGAAAAAATCAGAGGGATATGTCACTAAAAAAAAAAGCAAACTAATCCAGAAGGAACTGTTGGCCATTAGGAAATATAATTTTAAAAGAGCTTTAGACTACTGCCTACATGAAAAGTATTTGAATTAGATTTGGAATGCTTTGCTCTGTTTGAAACAGGTGAAATAAAAACTATTCACAGTATGAATCTATTCAATATGTAGAGTCTCTCTTCCAGGTCAGTTTTCTACTGAGAATATGAATGAATATCCAAGTGGTAAGACAGGGCTTCAATCACTATTGAATAAATATCACATATTTTCACAAGAAAAGAGCATAGTTTTAATACCCTCAACTTTTACTCACCAAGAAAATGCTAGATTTACTTATTAGGTGAACATATTAAAAACCAACAAATCCTAAAATGTCCCTCATTTTACAGGAATTCTTTTGATGTCTTCATTGCTACCTGGGCATTCAGTTTTGCTGCTACCAGTGCTGCTACCGGTTGCTGGCAAGGTGTGAACTATATTGTACAAACAGTGACCTGAAACACATAACTGAGAAGCTTCAGCTGCAATGAAACAGTTGGTAAGTTTGGATACCTGTGGTCTGTAAATAAAAGAAAATAACGAAAAACAAAATTCACTAACTATAGAAAAAAGGACTCATTCACTGGAACAAAGTCATAAAGTTCATAATAAACCTGCTGTCTTTGTCAGCTTGGGCTGCTGTAACAGACTATCATAGACCAGGTGGCTTAAATGACAGACATTTATTTCTCATAGCTCTGGAGACTAGAAGTCCAATATCATGGTGCCAGCTAAGGTGATGCCTGGTGAGGGCCCTCTCCTGGCTAATCGATGGCTGCCACCTTGCTGTGCCCACACATGGAACAGAGAAAGAGAGAGAGTTCTGGGGTCTCTTCCGCTTCTTATAGGGACACATAGCATTATAAGGCCTTACCCTCATTACCTTATCTAAACCTAATTACCTTCCCATGGCCCCCCCACCAAATATCATCACATTGGGGTTGGAGTTTCCAGCTATGAATTTTGTGGGGGCACAAACATCATCTGAAACAGCTACCAGCTATGAACTCCAGAGGTCTTACCCCTCAAAAAACTAGCAAGATCAGTTTCTCATTTCAACCAGTTCTGTGAATACTAGTTGCTGAACATTTAAAGTTCTTACTTGCACTGTTTTCTTTCTTAGTTTCTGATCCCTTACCTAATTTATAAGTTTACTCCTCCAAAACTGTCCAATTTTGTCTAAGAGTGGTCTTTTTATCCATGAGGTCTTTCATTTATTCCATCCATCTACCACCTCTAGCATGCAAAAGTGAGGAGCATTCTCTTTTTACAAATGAAAACCCATTAGTGGGCTATACTCACACACCCTTTATTTTCACAAATGCAACACAAAACATCTTTTCAAAACAAACGACAACGTATTTAACTAAACTTGGATTTCTCAACCCAAGCCTATCAAAAGCTAGACCTGCCTTCTTAAGATTTCAAATGCTTTCCATGAGGAGTCCTCAACCTTTTCTTGAAGAGGAAGTGTTCCCAGCTGATCCAAAATCTTGTCATAACCTGCAGAGTTGAGGGGGAGGTGGTAGAGGTGTGACAGGACCGAGGATACCAATCTGAAAGCCTCTCAGGAACTGCTTGGGGACTGCGCCTGTTTGTTGGGAACCCCCTCAAATTCATATGTTGAAACCTAATTCCCAGTATGATGGCATTAGGAGATGGGGCTTTGGGGATGACTGGAGCATGAGGGTAGTGCCCTTGTAAAAGGCACCACAGAGATCCCTGGGCCCCATCTACCATGTGAGGGCACAGTGAAAAGATGGACATCTATGAACTAGGAAGAGGGCCCTCACCAGATATTGCATCTGGTAGTGCATTGATCTTAGACTTCCCAAACTATAGGAAATAATGTCTGTCATTTATAAGTCACCCAGTTTAAGGTATTTTGTTACAGCAAACTGAGTGGACTAAGACAGATATTGGTATGCTGAGAAGTGGGGCGTTGCTGTACCGAATACATATAAATGTGAAAGTGTTTGGGCCTGGGTGATGGGTAAAGATTGGAAGAGTTTGGAGGTGCATGCTTGGAAAAGCTAACATTGCCATTGTTAAAACACAAAATTCTTCAAATTAAAAAACAAAATTTGAAGATCTTATTGGATTTATTAAGCCATTCATGAGCTGTACAGCCACCCCCCTAGAAAGTAATAATAGAGATAATCCAGGGAATTGTACAAAATGGAAGCTTTTATAGACAGGAGGGTAGGGCAAGAAGTTATTAGTAAAAGAAAAGAAAAGGATTGTCTCAGGCCAGGTCACTCTCCCTTTGTAGGAAGAGCAGGGAGTCTTATCACACAGATGACCTGTCTTCTTTTTGGGAGGTGGAGAGAATCTCATGGGACATTTTATTTTGTCCATGCTGACCAAAATTCCTGACTGACTACATTTCTTGTAGAGGTTGAAACTGCAATTAGATTCGGTATTAAGCCTGGTTTAGTAACTTGGCCTATGAAAGTGACACTATGTTGGATCTGTTTTTATTTTTGTTACCATGATATAGAGAAAATGGAAATTTATGATGAGGATTCTCACCGGGCTTTAATTTCACCCATTGTATATATAAAAGAGCCTGTTTCCTTATCTCTGGGAGGCATGATGTTTACCAGGCAGACAGAGCCTCCTGACTGTCTTGGGAGTACCAGCCCAGGGGAGGGGCAGGAAGGAAACACACAAGTGTCTGTTCCAAACTGGTCAGGTGTCTGCCAGCCACCATAGAGACCCACTCACAGAGTTCCTCCCAGGGCTGGCGTGGGAAAGGAGAGCAGAAAGAATGGTGAGAACAGAGAAGTAGACAGCTCAGGGGGCAGAGAGCGGAAGCAGTTGAGAGAAGCCTTGGAGCCCTGTGCTGCTAAGCAGGAGCAAGTGGAGATGCCACCAGAGCCACCAGCAGAGCCCTGGTGCCAGAACAGGGGAGCATAGCCCCAGGCCACTGATCAAGAGGCAGCACTAGAGCTGTGTGCAGCTGGAGCTGGGCCAGAGGCTGGGATGGGGCAGGCGGGAATCTAGTGCTTGACCCACTACTGTGAGAATAAACATGCATGAGCCCCTTTTAATGCCCGACTTTCTACTGTCTTTTTTCAGTCTTATCGATTTCACAGTGAACTTGCCCAACACAGAGAACCCCCTCCTCCTAGAACAACACATCAGCAGACCATCAAGGACAATTCTAGTAAGAGCTCAGAAAGAAAAGAGAAAAACTATAGAGAAAGCCTAAGTTTTCTTAGGGAATACCTAAGTAGTCCTGAACAGAGTTTTGGTAGGAATATGGATGGTCAAGGCCATTCTGATGAGGTCTCTGGGGAAAATGAGGAACATACTAGTGGAAAGAGGAGGAAAGGCCATCTTTGTAAAGTGGTGCTGAACTTGGCTGGAGTATGTTTGTTCTAGTGTTTTATGGAAAGTAGAGTTTATAAATGATGACAGTGGCTATTTGACTGGGAAAACTTCAAAACAAAGTGTTGAAGGTGCAACTGGTTTCCCTTGATTGCTTACAGTAAAATGTGAAGAGAGAAAGGACAGAGGGGCAGAATTGCTCATCAAAAGGGAAGCATAACTTAAAATGTAGAAGATTCTCAGCCTGCTCGTATTGTAAAAAATGAGAAAGTCTGTTCAGGAGAGAATAGGAAAGGTGTGGTCAAATTTGGGAAGGAGATAAGTATGGATTAGCCTTGTCAACATCAGTCTGGTGCTGTTCAAGACAGTGGGGGCATGAGTCAGCATCTGAACAGAACAGTAGGATCTATTATTCAAGACAATGGATGAATTACCATGAAGGCATTTTGGAGCTCATCAGGGGTTCCTCCCCTTATAGGCCCAGAGGGTAAGGGTCTGTGAGGCAGAACCATTTCCAAAAAGGGGCCACTGCTGCCCAGTGGGCCTCAGAGCCTCACACCTGGGCTCTGCACTCCACGCTGGCCCCTGCACCCCATGCTGGCCCATATTCCTCAGCTACCCCAGGTGTGCTTTGGTGGGTCTTAGAGCAGTGTGAGGCACACTGAGCTGCAAGGGAGTGGCTGCCTTCACATTATTTCCAAGGATGAGCCACCTAGCGCCCCTCCCATACAGGCAAAGGGTCACTTTGGAGTGAGGCCGCCACAGAAAGCCCCCACTATGGTAGCACCTGGTAGGCTCATCGGCCAGGACCATCCCCACGGCTCCGGACTGGTAGAGCCACCAGCTTGCAATTGCAGTCCAGGAGAGCTGCAGTGCGAGCTATGCCCCAGTGCATCCAAAAGGTAGCAACTCCAACCCAGTGGGCCTGGAGGGCAGAGCCTTTGACCAGAGATTATTCTTGAGCCTTAAGGCTCTGGAATAGCTTGGGACCTATCGCTCCTTTCTGCTTTCATGTTTTCCCTTTTGGGGTGGGGTGACTGTTTCATGCCTGACCGACTATTATAGTTTGGAAGCACATGACTTTTTTGATTCCGCAGGTTCATAGCTGGAGAGGAATCTGCCTCAGGATGAACTGTACTTGAGTCTCACCAATATCTGATTTAGATGATACTTAGACTAGACTTTGGACTTAAGACTTTTAAGTTGCTGATAAGTGAGAAGGACATGAATTTTAGAGAGCAAGGGTAAATTATATAGATTGAATGTTTGTGTTCCCCCCAAACTCCTACACTGAAGTCCTAACTCACAAGGTGATGGTATTAGGAGGTGAGGCCTTTGGGAGGTGTTTAGGTCATGAGGATGGAGCCTCCATAAATGAGGTTAGTGGCCTTATAAAAGAGGCCCCAGAGAGTTCCCTCTCTTCCCTTCCATCTTGTGAAGTTATAGCAAGAGGGCCTTGTATGAGGAAGCTGCTCTCGCTGGATGCGGAATCTGCGCGCACCGTGATCTTGGACTTCCCAGCCTACGGAACTGTGAGAAATAAGTGTTCTTTACAGGTCAGCCAGCCTGTGGTATTTTGTTACCGCAGCCTGAATGGACTAAGACAATTCTGCTTAATACGGTAGGCTTTTATATATTTTTAAGACTTTTAAGAGAAAAGTCTACAGCATTTTTCCACAGAATAATTAAATATAGGAGGGGAATGAAAAGTGTGTAGGGAACTCCTAAAGGAGATTCAACCCTGCTCTCTTCAGTAAATTTGAATTCTTTCCCTCTTTCCTATGCATTAGCAGTCTTATGCTCCTTAAGGACACATCTGTTTTTCATGCAAAGCTTCAATTCACATGTACAGAAAGACATTTGTGTATACAAGTGAGATAAGAGGAACCAAATCTCAATACCCACATGTGCATAGGTGTCAGTGTTTTAATGGAGAGTCACTGAAAGCACACTTAAAATGTCACATTTCATAAAACTTGCCCCCACCCCAATACATAAAGATTTGGCTGGATTTATTTGTAAAACTGAAATTACTCTCAGAGAGGCTTAGCTCACCTTCCCATGGCAACCAAAACAAATTTGGAATTTAAAGGATATGAAACTGCAGATATCCTTTTAAAAATATCATATTAATACTAAAAGAGGCATTGGAAACCAGGACATTGTTCTAAGACATTAATTTTGCAAAAGTTGCTTCCATATTCAGTTTGGTATCAATCCCTTCCTTGTGAAAGTGGGCTCATGAGTTTTTAATGCAGATATTAGTAATGGCCCTTTCTGACCAAGTGCGTAAAGTTCTCAGAGGTCCTGTGTGTCAGTTCTCCACATTCAATGTTTGCTACAAACCTGGATGTAGAGAGAGGATCAGGAAACTTCTTCAGGGGATTTGGCTTCCCAACCCCTCACTCATGCTCACTCACATCATCCTTGTCACATCATCCTTGTTGTATCTTCACAGAGCCACTAAGTTCACAATTGCCTGTGAAACAAAGTCATTGTGCTGTGAACCCTGCCAACGCCCTTCACATGTCAGTGTGGAGGCTTGCATGCCCTCAGCACACTCAGACCCATGCCTACACCTCTGGCCACTGCCTGGGTTTCCCTGCTAATGCATTACTGCATTGCTTGCCTTTCATGTTCAGACTTTACTCCGAATAAAAACGATTGGAGGTCCCCCCTCTGTATATTCTGAAACTAAAAAGAATCAATTAAACCAGCCATATTTCCATCAGGGGGGCTACTGCTGCTCCCCAAACAGCTTAAGCTGTCTTCTCATAGTTTATGATGTCAGCAGGATCTCCCGACTGAAATACAGCCTTGAAATCTCACCCCACCCCCTCTCTGGCCTTCTGTCTGCAGTATATATTATTCTTGTAGTTCTCAGAGACAGCTGTGTGAATTAATGAACTGATGTGAGAATCAGAGTTGGCCTGGAGCCCCATTTAAAAGTCATGTCGATGACCTCATAAAAACAGCAAAGAATGCTTACAGCTTGCTTGTAAAATAAATCCATTTCTTAATAACTTGGAATGCCCACGTAATTCAGCACATATTTTTACCCAAAATGATTATTTCATAACAGAATGAAAATTTCCCATGAAAAAGACATTTACCCAACCCAGGCAACTATAAACTTTAATTGATATTTCACAGTATGTACTAGTGTGCTCTCCAGGGAGTGTAGAATATCATTCTTGCACCTGCACTTTAACTCCAGAGTTATAGTATTTCAACCATTAAACATTTTTCATTAAAGCACTTCATATAGAATTAGTCTAATCTGATTTTAACGAAAGTCTTCTAAATTTAGTTTTTCACACTGTATTAGTACGAACCGTTAGAACTAGAAAGGCTGTGCTTTCGTTCACTGGCAAAAGCAAAAGGGTGGCCTCACTTCAAAGATGGCCTTCACTGTGTCTGCTGTCCTTTGAAACAAACACAGCATTTCTGAGCAAAGGCACTCTGGGCAAATTGTAGGCCTTACACACACCAAGACACATGGTAAGCCTGACTGGTCTGTGGGATCTTCTCCTTTCCCTGTGAACAGCCAGAAAACCTCAACAGCTCCTAGGAAGCAGGGAAGGATGCAGAATATTTTTGCTAGGCTAA
This sequence comes from Manis pentadactyla, assembly GCF_030020395.1. NCBI lineage: Eukaryota > Metazoa > Chordata > Mammalia > Pholidota > Manidae > Manis > Manis pentadactyla. Next base: position 65,159,374 of record NC_080021.1, read on the forward strand.
GCTGAGACAATGCACAAAAATTTGCATCCTACGGTTTGAGTTTCATAGCTGTTATCTTGCTGGTAATCTTGGGTGAACAGCTGCAGGATTTTAGGATGTGTGACTTGAACAAGCAAAGGAGCCTTTCTAAATGCTTTGAGTTAGAACCAGAGAGGACTGAGCAGCGTAGCTCACTTGGAATCCGAAGAGAACTTGCCTACTCCAGAAAACTTTTTCCTGCAAGGTTAAACTCTATTCTCTCTCATTGAGCACATTGCTTTCTCAGAATTAAGAATACCTGAAGTAAACAAAAGTAGCACTTTTTGAACAATGGTTAGAAGTTTTTTCAAATGAACAAGTTTCCAGGAATACTTTCCTGACTTGGTTTCTCTGGGTTTAGCACTTACTTAGGACAGCTTAGTATTCTTTTATTGATGTTTCAACTTGACAAGCATCAAAGCTAGTGTGACATATGACAGTTCACAGTTAACTCTGCCAACTAGACATGCTGTGCTGAGCTTCAGAACCACCCCCCACCAAAAAAACTAATATGAATATTGACCACAGGTACTAACTTGTATTATAAAAGGAAACCTGATGTGAGAAAAAGATTTCCATGAGGTATATTAAATTATTAAATCTTCCAAGATGTTCTGATAAAATGGCTAGTGGTTGACTTCCCACAGCATAAAACCCCCACTACACTCTCCTCAGGTTTGGTAAGTGTGAGGTGCTAGGTTAAAGTGTACAAACATACTGGTACTTGACCAGCTTACACACATGGCTAGTTTTAGGCTAGCAGCGCCAGGTCCTCTGTGAGGGTCACCTCACATGGAGACTGACCAGGATGGGGAGCCTCTGGGGATGAGTAAGGCAGTGCAGAGCAAAGGCTACAAAGAAGGGGCTCCATCAAGGGGTCCTGGGCTAACAGAGAGAGAGTGAAAAGCTACCAAAATGGGAGACCTCTCATCCACCTGGTAAGGAGTCACTCCTATCTTACTTTGAAGAAGCAGTCTGCATGCTGTTGTCCACAGAATATCGTTGTTGTGAACTGTTGAAACTTTTTGGGGAAAATCACTTCCCGGCTGAACCTTCTCTGACAAGTATGGCAGCTATAGGCAGGGGTGGCCATGGGTTCCTGGGTGGGTTATAGCTGTGGAAGACCCTAGCTTGCCTAGGAAGCAGGGAAGGATGCAGAATATTTTTGCTAGGCTAAGCTGAGACAATGCACAAGGTCAGAAAGGAAATATTAGAACTCTGACCTTGGATAGGAGGGAGAGGTCAAAGCCAGAGATTCTGCATCTGTCAAGGGATATGTACAACTTTGTATTGTAGTAAGACTTAAATGACAAAAAGCAGATAAAGCACCTGGGGCAGAGTAGACACTCGGGTAGTATTTTATAAACTAGCATTCTCATTAGTGGCTGCAGCAGTAGCAATAAAAGTTAAGTCCAAGCTGGTGGGCCAAGCCAAGTGGCTGGTTGGGCAAATGAGAGGCAGTGTGGGTGAGTTACATTCATATGAGGTGTTTATTTCAAACAGGCCAGTGTGAGGTGCCGAGGTGCTTCTTGTTTTCCTGGAAACAACTCCTACACCCCACTGATGAGGACTCAAAAGACTCAGTTCCTCCCATTCTAGGTTCAAAGATTCCTACAGAATCACTTTAAAAGAATTTGAACAAGCACCCTCCTCTTCCTTCTCAACACACACACACCCACACCCACACCCACACACACACACATATATACACACACGCACAAATACACAAAGAGGAGTCAGAATAGGGAGCGAGGCCTTATGAGGAACACACAGTATGCAGAGCACTGTCACTTTCTAAATCGACTCAGCAACATGGCCCTTCTTCCTACAAGACTGAAGGATGCCTGGCCAGAGATCATCTCTTGTCTGAAAGTAACTGCTGAAAACCAGCAAAGCCCTAACTGGGTTGTGCAGAACTGGGCAGGAAAGAGACAGTGTGGTAGGGGTGTACGAGGGATGCCATCTTGCCACAAGCAGTCAAAGAGTCATCTGTTTTTCTCTTTGTTCCCATCCCAATCTCTTCTTTGGTAAGTTGAGGAAGCTGATTTAGTATCAGTCTCAACTGGCTGGGAGTTTGAACATTAAATAATTTTAGTTTTCCAATATCTGTTCTCAACTCTTCTATCAAACTGTGTTGTATGAAAGGAGAGAAGGTTAGCACTCCCCTTGACAAGGATGGAAGAGGCCCCCGGGCCTGACAACACGCATATGGTTAAGGCATTGCCACCTACTTCTATCAAACTGTACCAGCTGGCTTTGTTTTCCTTAATAATACTAGTATGAGGAGACCTCTTTAAGGCACTTTAATTTCTTGAAAATTTTAACTTAGCTTTTAAAATATGCTCCAGTTTTTCTGTCTGTTTTTTTTTTTAAGTTGGATTGTATATTCATTTCCAGCTTTTCTCATCCCCAAACCAGCACAGGCTAGAGGGGCTGGGCTGCAGGTAGGATGGGACACTTTCTTACATCCATGGGTTTTAGATTGAATGGGGAGGAGTAAAAAGGGGACCAGACTGTGCTGGTTTTCTCAAAGACCCACAGTGAGGTTGCCATTTCTGTCCTTTGTCATGGTTTCTCTGTGCAGCCCTAAGTGGCCTCACAGTTCCCTCTCGTATGAAGTGTCCAGATATTGACTGGGTTGGAACATGGAGGCACATCACCAGTTCCTCAGGAAGGATGATGAGCTTTGAGGCTTCCACTCCACTAAAACTCCACTCACTCTGGCATGAGGCAAAGTGGAACGGTGGCTAGATGCACTCAGCCTGGCTGGTCAATGTAGTCAAATATCATCTACACTCCAGTGCAGCACTAGAGTCTCCATAAACCAGAGGGTGGATGGCACATAAGATTAACATCTTTGGGGAAACAAAAGTAGTGAAATAGTCCTGTACTAAATTGAGTGAGTCTAGAAGAGTGGTGCTTGAAAGGACCCTCTGGAATTTCTGCCCTTATTGTGTTATTTCACTGATAAAACCATAAATTGGAGGAAGAAGAATGGAGCAGAGAAAAAGAAGGGTGGGGGAGAAATTAGAGAATAGAAAACTGAAAAATAACACAGTGACTTCTTTAACCAGGAATATATTATTGATAAATCTCCTCATTAATGACTAACAGGAAAAGAAAAGGAAAAAAAAATCCCAGGAAAAGCACATAGAAGTTCACCCAGAGTCCTTACAATCTAGATTACAGATTTCAAAGTGTTTAAGATCTCCTTGTCTAAGAAGACAATGTAATAGAGTGGGAGGAAGCCCTGAGAATGAGCACACTTTATTTTGCAGTGAGAAGACATCTGTTCCATCTTTGGGTCTCTCTTTTCTACTCCATAATTGCACTGGACACTACTTGTTTGAAACACACACAACGCTCTTCCCTGGTAGTAACAGTGAAATGGATTGGTTTTGTTACAAGAATGCTGCATAACAATCAACCACAAAAATCTCAACAGCAAAGATGTTCAGGGAAGCAAAAGTCAGCTGGGCTCAGCTCTGCTTGGCTCGGCTTCCTGCATGCCTCCTCCTCCTCCTGGGGCTAGGAGGCTAGCTGAGGCCAGTCTTCTCTTGGAGGTAGGTGGCAGAGGTACAAGAGGGCAAGTGCAACCACAAAACCACTCTTCAGATCTCTGCTCACGGCATGCTTGCTAATATTCTCTTGACCAAAGCAAGTCACAAGCATGAACCCAAATATAAGGGATGGTAAAAATATTTCTTTTTCATTGAGAGAGCTACAAAATCATACGGTAAAGTGTGAGACTATAGAGATGGGTGAATAACTAAGGACATTAATATAATTTAGCAAAAATAGTAGCTGAAATTTTGGAAAAGACAAGTGAGGATAAATACATTGAAACTTATCCCCTAATTTCACCATCCATAGATAACTGATTAATGACGTTATCATATGTAGCTCCCCCAGGGGAAAGGTTTTCCCAGCCCAGGGCAAATCCCCTATGAAACTGGTAAAACCGAAATAAGTCAAGCGAAATGGTAGGTTGGGGGAAACCGTTTTTATTGCTCACAGCTTGCTCAGATTTCCTGGCTAGGCTTAGCACTGTCAGTCTCCTCTGGCCCTAACTCTCACTCTGCCACCTCGACGCCTTCTTTACTTGCCACCTACCCCTTCCGGGAGGAACTCCATTGATGGGTCCTTGGTGACTGGCAGATGCCAGACCAATTACATGCCAGGAACGGAGGGGAGGAGAGAATGGCCATTTTCTCTCCATCCTTTGCCCCAGATCTGCAGGAGGCTCTGCAGTAGTAAACACCTACTGATATGTAAATGAACTAAGGCTAGGCAAGAGATTCTGGAAATTCTGTCATTTACCCCACATCATACCAGTATTTTCTTTATTACTTTATTTTTTCAAATTTGAAATACAAACTAAAAGAAAAGGTTTTTAAACTAAAACTAAAATACAATTATGAAGGTTTAAAAAATCTCATCAAAGATTTATAAAAAATAAATATTGGAAGCATAAAAAATGGAAGCATTTTTTTATGAACTTTTCTTAAATTGTTTCTGCTGTCTATATGTTAATCTAGCATACATATATGCTATATTTTATTTAATCATTCCACTGTTGTTGGACATTTAGTTTGAGGACACTATTTTCTTAAAAAGTGGTAGGGATGCCCCCAATAACAAAAATGTCATTTCTCTGAGCCATAGAAGCATGCAGGAATATGCTAAAAGGACAGGTTGTACAGTATTAGATAGGGAATGAAAATCTAATCTGAAAAAAAATTAAAATATGTCTGTCTGGGTGTCCTCTTGGGAAATCTGTTTCTTCTTCATAAGAAGCATCAGCTATCTCTTAGCTTTTAGTAAGTATTTTGGGTACAAAACAAAAGGAAAAAACTGTGGCACTGCATAAGAAAAAACACATAACAACACATAACATCAACGTACGAAACCTAATTTTGCAGTGTTTTGCTTTACATATATTGCCCTCCTAAGCAATAGAAAAGTACTAATAGCCAGCAATTTTGGGTGACATTTCCAAGTGGCTTTCTAATCGTCATGCCATCCAATCAGGGGAAATCTTATGCCTTTAACAGCTGGTTAAATTATTCTAAATGGTTGAGGAGTTTTCCTTTATCAAAAATAGGTGCAGACATACTAAATCTTAGTACCTCTCTTTTTTATTGAGGTATAATTGACATAGAGCATTACACAAGTTTTGAGTATATAACATAATGGTTTGATGTATGTATACATCGTGACATGATCACTACAATACATTTAGTTAACATCCATGAACCTTTATTGTTAGTAGTGTTTTCTTTCAAAATTCAAATACATCCTGGGAAGAGAACAGTTTAGGTTAACTGTCAGTCAGTTACAACTTAATATGACTATCAGGGATTTTTGAAATGTAGCCAATACTCAAAAGAGGAGAAGTGCATAAATACATAAAACCCTAAGAATTTAATGAAGGGAGATGCAGGTAAGGCCTTAGTGACAAGCTATTCTTCATTTTCACTTAATAGTAACACAGGCTGGACTAAGAGTGAGCACATGGGAACCAGTGCCTGTCTCTGGTGAGTTCATGGGTTCTGCCTTCATATTCTTATGGGTCGTGTCTATGCAGTTACTCACTTCAGTCACTAGGTGGTGCTTTTGTGCACAGTAGCTCTTGGCTTGGCAACCTTTGTTCCTTTCCTACCAAAAAGTAATTAGAATTTTAAAATAAACCTCCACCTTCTTAACTAATTATCCTTCCATTAACAAAAATTACAACTTTAATTATTTCTTATGAAATATGAAATTCTTCTGTGTCAAATATATCAATGCTATCAGAAACGTTTTCAAATGTGCAATCTACCTACACTTACTCTATAATAATATAGTATGAAAACACTTTCCAAATAAAAGGGCCATCAACTTCTACTTCTCCAAACCAAAAGATCTGCTAAAAGCAATGCAATTTGTCTGGAAGAATAACTTAGTAAGGGACTTGGCTGAAATTAACTGATGTATCAAATGTTGAATTCTTCTATGTAAATAAAGATTGTAAATACAGCATAACTCTTTACCTGACAGTTTGACTGATTTACTCTTCCTTTTTGCACTCAAGTTTTTGGGTCCAATTACTTTAAGAAGTTTTGGGCTTGTGTTAAACATCCCCAAGTGAAGATTTTGCTGCTCTCACGTCTTCTACCTCCCCTGTTCTTCCCTCCCCTTTTTTCAAGAACACCAACACATGGTGCTTTAACTGGAAACTAAACTGCTTTCGGGCAGATGGAATGGAATCGTGGTTATTTCTTAGCAGTGTTGATATTCAACTGTTACACATTATCAGCAGCATTCATGTGGCTTTCTTCACATGGAGGCTTTCCAAGAATATATAAATTATATGATCTTACTGACAAAAGTGATACTCCAAACACCTTGAAGCTCTATAAAGCTTTCAATCATTCACTAATTAATTAGCACTGTCAGTGTCCTCCAGCCCGGCCTGGCCACGGCTCTCCCTGATCCTTAGCTGTGTACTGTAGCCCTCTCTGCTCCCAGACCTGCCCCGTGCCTCGGTGGCCCTGTACTTTAGCTCCTCTCTTCAATCTCCCCACGACACCCATTTCCCACCAGTTCTCCATGCCCATCCTTCAGAATCCATCGCAAATTCCACTTCCTCATACAAGACTTCCTAATTCCCCAGTGGGGTGATCACTGTCAAGTATAAATTCATAGCAATGTATATTCCACACACAAATAATTATTGCTGTATAACTAAAAAACTAGTTGTGCTCTAATTTGGGTATTGGGTATTTGTGTGTCTACTGGATTTCTAGGGGCTTTTCTCCCTTTTTTTCTAGAAGCTTCTGGTTGACCAAGAAGGTGACCATTTCCTATATAACTTTGCATTTATTTGATAAACATATACTCAGCCACTATTGGCTGAATGAATAGAAATAAATACTTACTGCTGCTCTTAGCATATTCATCAGTGGGAAGTAAGTCAGACATGATTACACAGCTAGAGAAAGAAGAAAATGTTCCGTATTCTTTCATTGTGTTCTAATGTTCCTCCAGGTTTTTATTGCACCCTGAGGTCATCTTATGGATTGGAAGCTTAAGGAGATGAGGAAAAGCCATCTAATGTTTCTTCCAATCCTTGAATTCTATGATCCTAGGAAGATCAGGTTATTGTAAGAGATTCTGATATTAGGAGCTCCATTAGTATTCTTGAATGAATGATGCCAATAGACAATATTCACACATATGTTTGCATTATAGAGAGGAAGGTGTCACCAAAAAATGCTAAAATATCCACCAACCCAGTTAATTAAGTGAAATATGAAAAAGGATGGGAGAAGAGGGAATAGATCATCTAAGGGTTGTGCAACATTGTAGTTCTATGAAGTATTTCATATGTTTAGCACACAACAGAACATATTATGTTTGATTTAATTTCCTACATGATTTTGGATGTTGAGTGGACCTAATCTCCATGATCTAATGACAAATGCTTCATTTAAAAAGCACATCCCTATCCTACATGACTTGCTAATTTGTTTTTCTAATATTTACTATACTTACAAAGAAACAAAAATTGATCTAATTGCCAGGAGAATAATATTTCTATTTTGATTATTTCTTGTAATGATAAGAAGATAGTTGCATAATTATCTATGTACATGGAAGTACATATTTTAAAATGCTTTTCCTATGTAAGTGATAATATTCAGTAAAGACAGAATTATAGTTTGCCTTTTGTTAAAAAAAAAAATTGAAGCTGTTGATCTGAACTTCATCAAGATCGTTCGGTACCTCCTTCCCCATAGCCCTGAGTCCCTGCTCGCTCACCTCAGGGCCCACTCCCCTAAAGCCCCCTACCTTCCCACCACACTCTCCTACTTCCTTCTTTCTCCCAAAGCCACCAGCTATCTCCTCTCTCAGGTGTGTATTCAACCTCTGCTTTTTATTATATTCTTCCTGTTTTAGATAAACAATGTCCAGTTTTCCTACTCTGAAAAATAATAGCCACCTTCCTTAAGCCTTTGTCTCTCTTTAGGTAATAGTCTATTTCCTCCTTTTTATGGGCAAACTTCTGGAAACAGGTGGAGCTCACTGTCACCTCTCCTTTATCTTCCACTAATTGTCTCAGTCAACTGCCTATGACTTCCACTCACATCACTACATTGAAATTAGCCATGTCAAGGCCACCAAAGACCTGCTAAATCACAAACAGACTCAACTCTTTCTAGTTCTAATCTTGATGTTATTGACAATTCTTAAACTTTCACATCCCTTGAGTACCAGACACTGCTGGTACCCACACTTCTCAGGCCACTGGCCACACACACGCTTTCTTACTTATGAGGAGAGAATTATGTTTCCAATATAGAACAATATGAAGTATAATTTAACAAACACCCACAACTCAGAATTAATACCTACTAACATTGTGTCAAATTTGCTATCAGGCTCTTTTTTCCCCTAATTATACCCTTAGGAAAATTATGTGAGTAATATAATTCTATATTCTCCTTTAAAAACAAAAAGGGAATACTGCCTTTCAGATAAAGCTGAAGCTTCTTTTATTCACCACCTTTATTCAGCCTTACTTCTTAACCCGTCCTTCTCCTTGGATGACCTTTATAGACGACCTTTATGATGAGATTGGTGTACAGCTTTCCAATTCATTTAAAATTTTTACTTACACACATATGTAGTCACATGCTATTTCGTTCAGCATGTGTTTTCTAAATTTACATACATAAATGATACCACGCTAAAATTTTTACTTTTCTTGCATTTTTTTTTTTGGTTCACCATTATTATTTTTAAATCAGTCTATGTTGTTATATACAAATCAGACTCATACCATTTAATTTATTCATGTGACCCTGCACAGCTGAATATTTGATCCTTTAGTAGTGAGTATTTAGATTATTTCTGGTTCTGTGCTACTGCAAAGAAGGCTGTAATGAAACTCTTTGCCTGTGTCTATTACCCACATGTCAAGAATTTTCTGAGGTATAAATACTTGGTAGTGGCATTTCTGGGGCTTTTCAAGTCTCGTTCAATTAGATGCACGTCCCACTCCACTTCCAAGGTCATCTTTTATACTAAAAACCTAACAGTGTGACTTTCCTGCTTAAAATCTTCAACTGGCTCCTCCTTCACTACAAAATGAATTGCACAGTCCTTGGGAACTTATATAAGGTCCTTCTTGTCTGGTTTCTTCCTGCCTGTCCAGGCTCCTCTCCAACCCCTGACCCTGTACTCTAGTCTATTGAATACTTGCAGTGTTGCAGCATTTCAGAGCTACCCTTCTCAGGCAACACCGTGGTCTCCTGTTTCTCTGCATTTGCGTGGGCTATGCCCTATGTTTAGAACACCTGCTCTTGGCAATCTATGCCTGCCAGCTCCTTCTCGTGCATCAAAATTCAACTCAGATGCCATTTCCTTTGGGAAGCACACTGTTTCCCAAGGAGACTTCTAAGATGATTTAGACATTCAAAACAAAACCTGCATCTTCTAATAATTAACCGTCAAGATTCCTAGTCAACATTGCCTTCTCCTGTGTCCATACATTAGGATAAAGAGCCTATAAAGTTTTCTGCCTATAACAGGTAGCAGATCAGGCAGGAATGCCCTGGAATAGACCCCATGGCCAGCATTCCTTTTCACTGAGAACATTGGGATTGGAAGCAAACTGCATACAACTGCCATTTGAGGCCAAATCAAAGAGGGGTAGATGCACTTCACTGTTTCACCTTTTTATCTGTTAAATCAACTTTGCTTTACTCTATTTTCTCTCTTTTCTCACATATACAAGAATGATTTTTAAAGACACAACTCAAAAACTCCTTTTCTCAGTGGGGCTGTAGTTACTCTTGAAACATCTGTCCCCTGTTTCACACAATCTCCATGAACAAAGGACACAAAAAACCCACTTGGGCTAAAATGGTTCCCCAGATTATGGACTTCACTGTGTCTTGACTTATGAAAGACTTTCCTCCTGCAGATGTGAACTGCAAGAACAGTCATAGCTGATCCGTTCCTCCACAGATAAATGCATTTCACACATAATCAAGAAAAATTATCATTTGAAATATGGGAATAGTGGAGTCTTGATCCTTTGTGAAGGCAATCAAGCATACTGCTCCATAAGGATTGCATTTCCAAAGCCTGCGGGGAGGGGGTTCTAACTTTGGGGGAAAAAGGGAAAAGAGAAAAAAGTTTGGTTAGTAATTGCATAGAGAGAAATGTGTTAAGTAAATAAGCCTCCCTTTTTCTTGCATATTGCTACTCTCAACAAGAAGCTTTAGTGAGTACCTATTACATGCTGGGCACTGTTCTAGGCACGACAGATAGAGAAATAAGGGCTGAGAGTAGGAGAAGGAGACCACAGTCCAGGCGAGGAGAAGACTCCCACAGCTAATTAAATCCAGTGTCATAATGCTAGGCTGCTGACACACAGGGCACTTGCTGTGGAACATGAAAGCATACAGAAAAGGTGCCTGAGGCCCGAGGGCCTGAGTGAGGCACAGGAAGGAGCAGGAGGAGAGTGTGCCGCCTCATGCACAAGGGGGCTTGCAGGGACAAGAAGCTGTCAGTAAGCCAGATTTGTCCTTAGTAGCAGGTCTGTGTGTGCATGGCCCCATGAGAGACACAGTGACCTGGAAGGGGTTTGGACATAGTACCCTCAAGTCCCTGAAGGCCACAGTCCCTTGGCAGGGGAGGACCTGCACAATTTTGTGCAGCTATATGCACAAAATGCTACTCAGGTGGCAGGTGCCACCAGTGCACATTTTGGGGCTGGAGTGCAAAGCAGAATCTTTGGTGGAGCCAGAAGTTCCTGTGGTGTTGGCTGGCCTGAGCTCAGGCCTTGGGATCCCTCATGACTCCCGAAAGCTCACCAGCCCCTTACACTCAGCCAGAACCTGAGGGTAACCTTCCAAAGGTACAAGGAGGAGATGTAGGGACTGACTGATCCTGGGACTGAGGCTATGCTTGGCTAGTGTGCGGAGATGACAGGTGCCTAAACATGCTGATGCCTCTCTGTTGCAGCTCCTGCCCACCTCTCCAACCCCGTCCCTCCACTCTCTGCTACTCACAGTGTGCCCTGCTCAAATTCTCACTGCACCCTGCAACTCACCCTGATTTCCTGATGCCATCCATGCACATTTTGTTCCCTATGCTGTAATGACCTTTCTTTCCTTTTGCAACTGGAGAAAATCTACGTATATTTCAGAGTCCAGCTGACTTACCTGAGTCTTCTTCAGGCAGAAAGAATTGCTTCCTCCATGTGTATTCATAACTCTGAATACCTCACTTCCTCTCCACTCAAACCCAGTGTCTTCTCCTATTGCTTGTCTTTGCAATTAGCACCTCCATCTGCCCAGGGCAAATATTAAACATTACTCTCTACCTGATCTCCAATGTATTACCAAACCTAATTAATTGTATCTCCTAAATATCTCTTAAATTTCTCTCTGTATTTGCCTTATTACTGGCTTAGATTATTGTTTCTTTCCTATAATGTTGCTTTGCTTTTTAAATAAGCTATTTACCTCTGTCTCCAAACCCTCACACCTTGAGAGGCGCTGTGGATGAGTGGTTAAACCCATGGACTTACCTGCCTGCCAGCCTTGGTTCAAATTTTAGCTTTGCTACTTATTCTTTATGTGGCTTAGTAAGAGAAGGAGTGCTAGTATTTACCTCTTAGGTTGCTGTGAGCATGAAGTGTGGTAATCTTACGTAAGATGCCTAGAATAAGTCCTGGCACAGAATAAGGACTTCCTAAGTGTCAGTATTTATTATTAATCTGTGATCTATGTATCTATGTATCTATGCTGCTTTTAGAATCAATTTCAAGTCTGCTTTTTTACAAGTCTGATAACATCCCTCCCTTGGAAGAAGTGCTTCAGAGACTTCTGGGGTCTTTGGTATTTACTGGAGTTTGCAAGACCCTCCATCACCTGCTCCCGTCTCCCATTCCACCTGTCTCTCACTCACTTCCACAGACACCCTGTGCTTCAGACAAGGGGAAGCGCCCACCCTCCCCTGGACTTGCAGCACTCTCTTTAGCCTCCCTTCTGGGTGAGTTATTTCACTAGAGGGCACATCCCCTTTGTCCATCTGGCCATTTCCAAGTCATTCTTCAAGATTAGTTCACAGTCCATGGTCACTATTTGCGGAGCCCAAGAAAACTAACAAACAAAAACAAAAGTTTTCAAGCATGTTAATGAATATTTTATATTTGTAATTATAATTATATATAGCATTATATATTGGTTATATTGCATGATAGTTGTTTGGGACTTTCCTTTTTTTCCACTGTTGTCAACATCCTGTTTAGGATTCTGAACAGACCACTAAATAGCAATATGACCTTTGCATTCCCCAATTTAAAATATCTTTTGGCTTTGAGTATTTAGAGTATCTTTGCTCAGTGACAGATATCCAGAGCCATCCACTAAGATTGCTCATATTTCAAAAGCATTCTACAATTTCAGTAAATTTGGATCAAAGATTAAAGAATTTTGGGCCGTGAGACTTTAGCTACAGTTTATTTTGTACTGTGTCAAATCTTGTCTTCATAATCTCATTTAATCTTCACAGAGCTGTATGAACTGAATACTTCCATTATCCCCATTGTAAAAGTGAGAAAACCGAGGCTGAGAGATTAAGTAACTGCTGGTAAGTGATGGTGAAACTAAACAGTAAAGTGTTCTGCCTCTAAAGCCAGAACTATAACCATGGACATGAACTGCCTTCCCTGTGGCCCTCTGATCTCCAGTGGGAGGCACTCTGCCTGCGGAAGCTGCTTTCATCAAGGATGAAGGGATCAACCTCCAGCTCAACCCTGTAACTCTGCCAGCACTGCAGACACTTTCCTGGAAGGAAGAACATGAGCCATGGTGACGGCTCTTGCTTGCTTAGAACAGCTCTGAAATGGCTGAGGCAGTCCCGGGCTTTGCTTGCAGAGCAGACCCAAGGGGGCCAAATAGTCCTTAGATGGAGATTATTGTGGTGCCTATTTTGTATCCCACTAAGAACATTTGGGTGCACTAGAAACCTGGCATTCAATTAAATATCTGTTTCTAAGTATCCATTCCCCTTACTAGAATGTGAACTCCATGAACACAGTGATTTTGTTTTGCTGTGTCCTAGGCCTTTTGTTTTTTTGGAGATTGAGAAAAGCTCAAGTAGATCTTTCTGGTCTAAAGTAGCTCTAGAGTCAGATCTGGATTCAAGGTCTTGCTCTGTTTCATGCAGGCTGTGGGACCATGGGCAACTTATTTAACCTCTCAGCCCATTAGTTTCCCCAGCTGTATAGCGCAGGCAGGTGTACTGCCTCCCCCCAAGCACTGCTGTGAATAAGATAGGGAATGTGAAGAACCAAGTGCTGGACCTGACATCGAGAAGGCACTGGACAAATGGTGGCTGTGGTACTTGGTGAAAGTAGTAGTCGTTGTGACACTCCATAACTACCACCAGTACCTCTATCCACCTTGAGACAGAGGGTTGAATGTGATCAAGTGTGTAGAGCCTTTGCATACCTAACCACAGTGTGAGGAGAGACGGCTATTGCCATTCCTGAAGGGACAGCAAAGGAACTGTTGCCACGCTTCAGATAGTGGCTGGGAATTTACAAGCGAGTTGTTTTGGAGGTGTGACTGAAAATGGCCTGACAGTGCCTTCCCGTGAATGAATTACTCAGATGATGTTCTCACAAAGTGAATCCTTGGCTTCCCCCAAGGGAAGGGGAACTTGATTCCAATCCTTTAAGTTAATATTGTAGAAAGAGCCTTTCAGCTGCTGAAAGGTACACCCCCCCAGGTGTGAAGTGGGTTACCAGCACCAGGAGGAATTGGAGTGGACATGTGGGTTAGTGGCCAGACTTAGAGACGCGAGAGGGGTTGGGGCAGGGCAGCCGCAGCATGGACAGTTGGACCAGGCTGTGCAGGTAGGTGGGGGGAGACCTGAGGTCTCAGAGAGCCCAACACCTGTGACAGTGCCATGTCCCAGTCACTGGAGGAAAGGAGAAATTCACAGATTCCCTTCAGATTTCATCTCGTTCCTGGGGTATGCATAGAAGAGAAAAGGTATCAGATAACTCAGTAATAAAATGTGATAACTAATATGGAGTGGACTTATGTATGTCAAGACTGTCCTAAGCACCTCACACAGATCAACTCATCTAATCCTCACAGCAACAACTGATTTAGAGGGAGGCTCAGCCATCAAGGGGAGGGAGGCAACAGCAGAGCCTGGGAACCTGGGTGCACTGGGTCCAGGGAGCCACTCCTCCTGATGCCATCTCAGGACAGTAATGACAGCTATCCACAGAGTCCTGGGAGTGCCTGACCCTGGTTAGATGTTGAGGGTAATTTAAACCAATGTTGTCTCAATAATGGGTGGTGGTTGAGAAAATTTTTATACACAATGAAAATAAGTTTTCCCAAAGTTCTTACACAGTCTTGAGGCCATGACTGCCCTTGTAGGATTTCTTTACTTTTTGGAATGAGATACACAGAAGCAATTACATAAGGTGCTTGGAAAACCTGCCTGGGTCACGGGGATGCCTTTATAGAACTCATGAGCACTCAAGGTGTAACAGGCACCATTCTAGGGAGAGAGGACACACAGGGTAATAAGACAGCTTGGCTTGCAAGGAGCTGTTGAGACAGTGGGACAGTCCTGCAACTTATACCCTGACTCAGGGCAACAGAAAAGTGGCATGTTCACAAAGACCACAGCTCATTCCTAAGAGGCTATAACAGCAAAAATAGAAAAAAAATGCTAAATCAGAAACGAGAGTCTTTATCAAAACCTGAATAACTTTCTTTTACAGCAAATATACATGAGACACCACACACACACACACACACACACACACACACACACACACACACACACTTGTCCCTCCCATTTACTTACAGCAAATATACATGAGACACCACACACACACACACACACACACACACACACACACACACACACACACACACTTGTCCCTCCCATTTACATGCACAAAAGTCACTTTGCCTAATATCCATTTTAGGCTGAATAGATTTAGAAATCAGATTATCTAGTGACATAGACAAATGAGATTTTTCTTTTGTTAGAAAACATGAGTTAGGCCCAGTAACTCATATATACTTAAAATCAAAATTCTTAGAACAACTATTTCTCCTACAAGGCACTGCTCAGAATCCCCTGCCAGCTGGCTGATGTGTGTGTGCAAAAAACCATAATATTTCAGGAGCTGTCCCTGCACCAGACATTTTTCTCAGGATCAGGGGCTGCTCACATGCTGCCTGGCACCTGCAGGATCAGTCAGTTTGCACAGGCAGCTTCCCAGGCAAATGACGTAGCTCCTCCTCTGTTGTTCCCAAAGACTAACATCTGTCGGAGATCAGCATATGCATCTGCGTATTAAAGCGCTCAGTGTTCTAAGGCCCTGCACTTAATTTTCCCTTGGGTAAACAGAGCCAATAATGGATAAATACTGAAGGATCAAATATCCTTAAACTATTGGAGAGAGCTGTGAGTGCAGACTTTAATCCTTGTCAGAAGTGAGAAAAAACACAGAGAAAGAAAAATATGACAGAGGCTCTCCAAATCATGAGTGAGGAGCCTGTAGAAAATGTGTGCCACTGGCCATGTAATGTCTTGGGAAGCATCTCCATGAATGGGGGCAGGGAAAGGGCATTTAGGAGTTCTATGGTTAAGTGTATTTAAATATGAAATATGGCTTGATCCAAGCAAATGATTTTTCTTTCTTTGGAAAATAGCCTAGAGTCTTTTTTGCTGCCATCCTCCAAACTGGGTCAACCCCACTCTCTGTAACCACACACTGAAAAGATTTCTACAAATGTCCTACCAATTGCACTTCGAGGCAAGTCCCAGTAGGAAGATAAACTTTGGACAGGCTGACAAGTCTTGGCCTTTGAATACGTGGTTGGCCTTCTAATGGCTAAGACAGTCCCTCAGGGAAAACACACAGCTTGAGTTTATCTTTCAAGTATAAACTTCTGAGGATGAACTCTCAGGAATTCTTGTCTAATACAGGGGGGCATAATGTATTTTATAATTTCTATCCGACTCTTTCTTTTCAAAGAAACACTCTAACCTTTGAAATAATTTTGCCTCAAAAAATTATTCTATCTAAATTTTATCACCATATGCCACATTATTATTTTCTGATTTGCTTTTAAAAAAAAGAGAGGGCATTCAGCATTCCAGATTAGAGAGTTTCTTTTTGTTATCTCAAATCATTATATGCTTTCTTGTTACTTTTTTAAGAAGTACATAAATCAATCTTGCCATGGACTGATACTCACCATAGCCATGTATTTACCTTACCTAAGCCATCTGGGTCTACCTTTGAATTATCCATATTCAGAAACCCCAAAAAGAGGTGAAATATATGGCTAAGGTAATAAACTGCCAGTAGGAAAAGAGAAAGAGAAATTTTGAGTAAGATGCTCCTTGGGAACCTGGCTGACGCCACCCACAGAAGAACCACCCAGGTGTCCGCACTGGCTCATCCTCTGCATCCAGAACTGCTGCCCTGTATAAGCAGCCTCCGAGTGCCCTTACCAGCAGCGGCTGAGGCCTCGCTCTTATTCAGCCTTTCCTGAATGCACTTGGATAACCTTCAGAGTGGACAATGTAAAACATCAGCTGTACTAGAATAAGAGAAGCAGGAGAGCAATGAAAGGCCTGAGCCCGACACAGACTTGGGCTCGCAGCAGTCTCCTCTATGAGAGCGAGTTGTTAGTACAGTGCCAAAAGAGAAGGGGAAACCTGGAGAGCGGCACCTGAGAACTACATCACATTTGTCTTCCAATGGGTTAAATAATGTTCAAGCCTTGAGAAATCAATGAGGGAATAACAACACATAGAGCCTATAAGAATACATCAGCTGGATATATGATTAACTGCTTTAAAACTGCATTAATAAAATTACAAATAACTGAAAAGGCAGAGACAGCAAAAAATAAATAAGATTGCCATCACCTGTAAAAGCCCTTCATTCTTATGGCTTATGTTTTCCAAGTGGGGCCTTTCCATTTATATGGTAAAGAAAAACTGATATGGATGTATGTTTAAGAGGCAATAGGGATATGACTGTCATTTTTAAGCCCACTTGACAAAATTTCTTCTTTAATTGCATGACTGTGTATTTGTAGATTTCCTTCCTGGAAAATTTATTCCTGTGCTTCCATCTTCCTCAGAACCAGGAAGATCTTCTAATACAGTTTTGTACATATTTTCTCATGTAATATTCACAGTCTATAAACTGAGTATTATGTTAGAATGAGCAAAGAACAGGCTTAGCAAGGCTAGGGAAAGTGCCTGCGCACAGTATGTAGAGTAAGACTCCTAACCAGAGCTAACTGAACCCTGAGCTTTGTTTCTTATTACATCCCGCTGCCCTTCCTGAAGAAATGGACTCCTGCCTTTTCACCACCAAGGGACTCTTTTTAATTTCTCTCCTATCAGGACCAAGTTTTGATAGAATTTTGACCAGCAAAGAAATGATACAAATTAAAAAACTAAAAAAATACTAAGTAACAACTAATTCCTTATTTCTGGTCATGGAAAACATTAAAAACAAGTGTCTGACCAACATGAGATAATACTGAGCTGATATAATTTCAGTCAAAGGGTTTTCAAAAGGACATTTTTATTAGTCTTCTCAACTCCTGTGTTTAAATGTTTAATCTCTGTTATTAGGCTTTTTTAAATATTAAAAAGAGCTGTCCTACAGGCCTCTGGGACTCCAGGGACTACTGGTCTCTAACCTGCTGGAAGGTACCAACCAGGTTCTGTGTTTTTAAATACCAGAACCCGGAGATGTGATTATGCTGTTTGTGAGAAAGCATTACTGTGGGTCAGAAATCCTTTCATAGACCAATCTAAATCCCTCCACTGCAGTGCAAACCTATTCTCTCTTCTGGTCTCAGGAGAAGTGGGAAACAGCTGCTGGTCATCTTTTAACTCTTCCTGTGTGACCCAGGGCTGGTCTGTTTGTATTGTCCATGCACCACACTGTAAGCCACGTGGGACAAATTTTGTCTGTAGGATTTTTTCCTGACTCTACTTCCCAAAATATTTTCCAGGGGTTCTCTTTTTGTTATGCAAGTAGGGATTTAGATTCTGGGTATACTGACACTAAAGCTCCAGGCTTGAGAAATATCTCACAAGCCTGTTCAGATTCTTCATGTAGTGCCAGGCTAGAGGAGCATGAAAATCTGACATCATGATAACTGAGACTAATATCTATTGCTGCTCTTCCAATAGCATTTAGTCGTTCGGGAAATTCTTGCCTCAGGTCACAGTCCTATTACCAGCTGGGGGCAAAATACAGCAGATGAAGGATTCATATTTCCATCTAATTCATTATACTGATGGCTTTTACAAAGCATCTGGAATTGGGCATACTAGGGGAATTCATAGAGAATCCATTTAGAATAATGACAAAACTGTTTTCTACCGATCAATCAAATCCTGCCCAATCATTAAATGATAGGTTCAGTTCTCACCAATTCCATTTTTAATGTCCCACTGCCAAATAAAAATATAGATATGAAAATAATATTTAATGCTACTCTTAGAGAATCCTAGGAGGGACTCCAGGAAGGGATCTGATCCATCTCCTTATACCACAAAGAACCCAAAATCCATGCTTTCCAGACAAAATGTTTTTCTCTTATTGTGTTGCTTTGGATCTCCAGTTGTGAAACCTCAAATATGTCACACTTGTGACAATATTAATAATAAATTTCAATCTTTTATGCAACTACTTACAGAACCAGTTTCCCAACTTGTAGTTGCTATGTCACTAAGGAAAGCAGAGAGGTAACATTCGTGCCATTATCTTCAATTAGCCCCAGTTCTTGTAAAGTCAAGTTTCTAATAAGAGCTGGATGCATCCAAGGGCAGCTGTTGTGTCAGTTCTTTAAAAAACTTTTGTAACAAAGCTGCCCTTCCTCCAACACAAAACATAATATATGATGACAATTAAATATAGAAAATTAATTTATAATGTTCAGCAATCTAACCACATGGTATATATCCAAATGTCAAATTACAGAGTATACAAAATTTCTTAACATTTTTAAATGTTAGGAAATCAACAATCATTATCTTGCTACTGTGGAATTCTGAAGACTTAATAAGAAGGTTGAGGGCAGTCCTAGTATTTTTCCCTAGGTACCAAATGCAAAGATGCTTTATCAATGAATAAATGAGATTGAGCAGCATATAAAAAGAGACCTTTTCTAGAGGCACAAGTTAGAAATTCTTTCACAGCTCTTTGTTGCTGTCAAGATGGTAAATACACTGCTAACTCCCTTCCCAAAAAATCAAGCCTGCAGAAATCAGGTTGTTGGTTGTTTTAAGCCAATGTAGGCAGGAGCTGGGCAGCTGCAGCCAAGAGCAGAAGGGAGCTGGACATGGCAGTGAAAGGGTAAGCTGGAGGAAGCCCTTTAATTTTCTCTTCCCTCACATCCCGTGTTGATGTGGTACAGTTCTTGCCCAGCCATTCCCTAAAAATGGACAAAAATAGCTCACAGCCCCAGTACTGGTGTTATTTGATACCAGGGCAATTCAAAGCCCCTGTCTGTGTGAACAGTAATTGAAAGTGGTGCTGGGTGCTGACCGAACAGCTGGCCTTGGGCACTTAATTCAACACTTTCATTCGAAACTTGTGTGGCTGATGGAACACCACCTAAGGAGCCTGCTTTTCCCTACTGCTGCATCTTCCTAAGGGTGGGAAGGTGAAACCCTGCCCAAGCGAGTTGCTTGGTAAAGTGGCAACAACAGGAATCATCAGTTGTCCATTTGGATATTGGAGCTTCTCCTCCTTTAGGCTCACTCTGTCCCTTCTCTTTAAACTCATCAGAACTGGTTAGTTTAGAGCACGGACTCCACTTCCTTCACCATATGTGTTTTCTGATACCTCCAAGGAATATCACCAACCCAAATAACTCAGAAGACAAAAAAGCTGAACATATGCACTGAAGCAGAAACCAATCAGCTTGATTGATTCACTATATTGTAATTTTGATTGATTTACTGTATTATAATATATTACTGTATTGATACACAATCTTAACTGTTGAAATTAAAAATTTAATATATCCTGAAAAATATATTTAAGAGAGAGATTATGGAAAATATTTGTAGTATAATTATGAGCCAGAAATAATAAAAAAGTGGAAATATTAGGTATGTAAAATACCAACATTGACATAAAGCACATAATAGATGCTATAAATAATAATAGGATGGATATAGTTGAAGAACTTTACCGAGATGGAAAGCCTGATTCAGTAATTCTCCAAAATAACATAAAATAGTAGAATATATATATGAAAATACATAAAAGTAATAGATATGCAAAAAAGAACTAGAGCTACCAACATATAGATGAGGAGAATCCCAGGGGAAGAAAAAAAGATTATGAAGAGAAGAAAATTTTTTTTTAAACATGAATTTTCCAGAATTAATAAGAGACAAAGACATCAGCTTGAACTTGACAGTATAGATAAGGAAACACACTTAGATATAATGTAGTAAGATGAAAGAATATTAAATACAAAGAGAAGATTCTAAAAGCTCACAGAGGGAAATAATAGATCATCTACAAAAGAATAAGACTGACATCAGGTTGACCAACAGCAAAGCTAGATGCACAATACAGTACAATTTTAATACATTAAAGAAAAATAAGTTAAATAAATAAGAAAGTAAATCTCAGACTTTGACATCAAGTTAAAACTTCACTGAAATATGAGTGTATAATAAAAATATTCGGACATACTAGACCTCAGAAAATTTTCAACACCAAGATCCACCTTGAAAATACTTTCAGAGAAAGTATTCAAATAATATGAAGAGAAAATTTGGGAGATATTTCATGAGTTATGGATTGTAAAAGAGATGACTCAAAGTTTGTTGTTCATTTTTCAAGCAGTAAAACAACAACAAGTAAGAACCAAAATAACAAAATGTATCTACTAACAAACTATAAGTAAAATTCTAGACAACATCAATATGATGTAAGGTTGGAGGGGATAATGTGCCAGGTTATCTTTTAAAATTTTGATAAACTTAAAAATTCAATAAAAGTGACTAAAAATGAAAAAGATTTTGAGTTGAGTAACCACCATAAGGAAAAAATTATAAGGTGTAATTTTTTTAACTATAGAAGAAATTTTGAACTATTCAATGGAAAACACAAAAAAAATAGAGAGAAAGAGAAAGGGAAAGAGAGAAAGAGTAAGGGGATAATATAAAATGAGATGAAAGAAGTTAAGTCCAAACAAAGTAATTACAATAAATACATATGGGTTAAGTTCACCAATTAAGAGACAGTAATTCTTAGACTGTATCAAAAATAAAACCTAACAATATATTGTCTAAAGAGCATACACTTAAAACAAAAGACACACCCACAGAAATACAAAGAATTATTAGAGAATACTATGAAAACCTATATGCTAACAAGCTGGGAAACCTAGGAGAAATGGACAACTTCCTAGAAAAATACAACCTTCCAAGACTGACCCAGGAAGAAACAGAAAATCTAAACAGACCAATTACCAGCAACGAAACTGAAGCGGTAATCAAAAAACTACCAAAGAACAAAACCACCGGGCCAGATGGATTTACCTCGGAATTTTATCAGACATACAGGGAAGACATAATACCCATTCTCCTTAGAGTTTTCCAAAAAATAGAGGAGGAGGGGATACTCACAAACTCATTCTATGAAGCTAACATCACCCTAATACCAAAACCAGGCAAAGACCCCACCAAAAAAGAAAACTACAGACCAATATCCCTGATGAATGTAGATGCAAAAATACTCAACAAAATATTAGCAAACCGAATTCAAAAATACATCAAAAGGATCATACACCATGATCAAGTGGGATTCATCCCAGGGATGCAAGGATGGTACAACATTCGAAAGTCCATCAACATCATCCACCACATCAACAAAAAGAAAGACAAAAACCACATGATCATCTCCATAGATGCTGAAAAAGCATTTGACAAAGTTCAACATCCATTCATGATTAAAAACTCTCAGCAAAATGGTCATAGAGGGCAAGTACCTCAACATAATAAAGGCCATCTATGATAAACCCACAGCCAACATTATATTGAACAGCGAGAAGCTGAAAGCATTTCCTCTGAGATCGAGAACTAGACAGGGATGCCCACTCTCTCCACTGTTATTTAACATAGTACTGGAGGTCCTAGCCACGGCAATCAGACAAAACAAAGAAATACAAGGAATCCAGATTGGTAAAGAAGAAGTTAAACTGTCACTATTTGCAGATGACATGATACTGTACATAAAAAACCCTAAAGACTCCACCCCAAAACTACTAGAACTGATATCGGAATACAGCAAAGTTGCAGGATACAAAATCAACACACAGGCTTTTCTATACACTAACAATGAACCAACAGAAAGAGAAATCAGGAAAACAACTCCATTCACAATTGCATCAAAAAAAATAAAATACCTAGGAATAAACCTAACCAAGGAAGTGAAAGACTTATACTCTGAAAACTACAAGTCACTCTTAAGAGAAATTAAAGGGACACTAACAGATGGAAACTCATCCCATGCTCGTGGCTAGGAAGAATTAATATCGTAAAAATGGCCACCCTGCTCAAAGCAATATACAGATTTGATGCAATCCCTATGAAACTACTAGCAACATTCTTCAATGAATTGGAACAAATAATTCAAAAATTCATATGGAAACACCAAAGACCCCGAATAGCCAAAGCAATCCTGAGAAAGAAGAATAAAGTAGGGGGGATCTCACTCCCCAACTTCAAGCTCTACTATAAAGCCATAGTAATCAAGACAATTTGGTATTGGCACAAGAGCAGAGCCACAGACCAATGGAACAGACTAGAGAATCCAGACATTAACCCAGACATATATGGTCAATTAATATTTGATAAAGGAGCCATGGACATACAATGGCAAAATGACAGTCTCTTCAACAGATGGTGCTGGCAAAACTGGAGAGCTACATGTAGGAGAATGAAACTGGACCATTGTCTAACCCCATATACAAAAGTAAACTCAAAATGGATCAAAGACATGAATGTAAGTCATGAAACCATTAAACTCTTGGAAGAAAACATAGGCAAAAACCTCTTAGACATAAACCTGAGTGACCTCTTCTTGAACATATCTCCCTGGGCAAGGAAAACAACAGCAAAAATGAATAAGTGGGACTATATTAAGCTGAAAAGCTTCTGTACAGCAAAACACACCATCAATAGAACAAAAAGGAACCCTACAGTATGGGAGAATATATTTGAAAATGACACATCCGATAAAGGCTTGACGTCCAGAATATATAAAGAGCTCACACGCCTCAACAAACAAAACACAAATAACCCAATTAAAAAATGGGCAGAGGAACTGAACAGACAGTTCTCCAAAAAAGAAATACAGATGGCCAACAGACACATGAAAAGATGCTCCACATCACTAATTATCAGAGAAATGCAAATTAAAACTACAATGAGGTATCACCTCACACCAGTAAGGATGGCTGCCATCCAAAAGACAAACAACAACAAATGTTGGCGAGGCTGTGGAGAAAGGGGAACCCTCCTACACTGCTGGTGGGAATGTTAGTTCAACCATTGTGGAAAGCAGTATGGAGGTACATCAAAATGCTCAAAACAGACTTACCATTTGACCCAGGAATTGCACTCCTAGGAATTTACCCTAAGAATGCAGCAATCAAGTTTGAGAAAGACAGATGCACCCCTATGTTTATCGCAGCACTATTTACAATAGCCAAGAATTGGAAGCAACCTAAATGTCCATCGATAGATGAATGGATAAAGAAGATGTGGTACATATACACAATGGAATACTACTCAGCCATAAGAAAAGGGCAAATCCAACCATTTGCAGCAACGTGGATGGAGCTGGAGGGTATTATGCTCAGTGAAACAAGCCAAGCGGAGAAAGAGAAATACCAAATGATTTCACTTATCTGTGGAATATAAGAACAAAGGAAAAACTGAAGGAACAAAACAGCAGCAGAATCACAGAACTCAAGAATGGACTAACAGGTACCAAAGGGAAAGGGACTGGGGAGGATGGGTGGGTAGGGAGGGATAAGGGGGGGAGAAGTAGGGGGGTATTAAGATTAGCATGCATAGGGGGGTAGGAGAAAAGGGAGGGCTGTACAACACAGAGAAGGCAAGTAGGGATTCTACAACATTTTGCTATGCTGATGGACAGTGACTGTAAAGGGGTTTATAGGGGGGACCTGGTATAGGGGAGAGCCTAGTAAACATAATATTTGTCATGTAAGTGTAGATTAGTGATACCAAAAAAAAAAAGGGGGGCAGTTCCTGTGTGGTAACCTCCAATGAGTTCTACACAAGAGTATAAAGGGCATATAAAAGTGTAGGGAATGGGTCTGTTTGTGTTTATACAGAGGATCAAAGCCTAATTGGGCTACCCCGAAAATGAACTAAGATACGATATGAAAAAGAATTTCCAACATCAGCACTCTCTGGAAGACTCATGCCAGAAGATGATCATTAAAAAACCCCAACAAAGATCCATGCACTGCTACAGCTGTAGATGCACTCATCCCACCAGTTCCTGGACTTGCCATGGGAATGAGGAAGGAGATATCTAAGCTGGCCTGTGCATACAGTATAACAACAAATTTGACTGGATCTATACTGTTGGAACTCAATCAAGAATTAGGAGAAGTGCAAATTGTAGCGCTCCAAAATCTTACAACTACAGACTATTTACTGTTAAAAGAACATAAGGGATGTGAACATTCCCCAGGAATGGGTTGTTTTAATTTGTCTGATTTCTCTCAGACTGTTCAAGTTCAGTTGGACAATATCCACCATATCATAGATAAGTTTTCACAAATGCCTAAGGTGCCTAACTGGTTCTCTTGGTTTCACTGGAGATGGCTGGTAATTACAGATATGCTTTGGTTATGTAACTATACTCCTATTATGTTAATGTGTGTGTGCAATTTAAGTAGTAGCTTAAAACCTATACATGCTGAAGTTACTCTACAAGAAGATATGTCAAAGAAATAATCAATCTTCCCACGTTTTCTGTCGCCTGCTACTTCTATAGCTTTTCTTCTTCCTTCCTAATTACAACCCTTAAATAGAATTCGTGCCTCATATCAAATTTACCGAGTATCATAATTCTTCCAAGTGGTAAAGATACCTCAAGACAAATGCTGGGCATAGAAGCCACAGGGCATAAATATGCAAAGAAATAAAAAGCTAACCATTTCAAACAATAAGGCTTCTCTCTCACTTACCAACTTTACAAATCCCTGTATGGCCCCGGAAGATGACTGGTTAGCCAGAGACGGGTAAGATTCCTCAAGGGAGGAACAACCTAAGACAGGCACAGTCGCAGGGGGGTCTTCAGGTGAGAAATTGGGGATCAACAGAGGTGAGGCTTAGAACCTCACCCCCCCATTCTGAGAGAAATCTTCTGCATACATGGATGTTTTATTGCCCTTGTCTAGCTTGGATTAACACATAGTCTACAGGCACACACCTGATCATCTACATTTGCTCTCTTACAACACTAAACTATGTTTTCTACCTTTATCTTGTATCTACCTACCACTTCAGCATTTTATTAAAAATAATAATAATAAAGAGAGAAATGTGGTATCCACATATAAATCAAGTATAAAAATCAAATGAGTATTCATATTTGAACTGACTATTTATAGTTCATAATGCATGAGCAAAACTGAAGGTTTCTGGGATGGCTGCCCTTGTACTGTTCACCATGTAAGAACTTATTCACTATGTAAGAATTTGTTCTCCATGTAAGAACTTGTTTGTTATGCCTCAGAAGATTGGAGACTGATGAAAATTAGGCTTGGGGTGGATTAATGATTGTGCATTGAGCATTGACTCCCCTATACAGAATTTTATTGTTGTTAACAACCATTTGATCAATAAATAAGAGAGATGCACTCACAAAAAAAGAAAAGTATACACTTCCAATGGTAAAATAATAAGTAACTGGGATGTAATGAATATAGTCAAGATATTGTAACAGCTTGGTATGGTGATAGCTGGTACCTAGAATTGTCATGTTTATAAATGTTGAATCACTATGTTGTACACCTGAAACTAATGTAATGTAATACCGTGTATCAACTACCCTTCAATAAAAAAATAATTATATAAAAAATAAAAATAAAAAAATAAAAAAGACACAGAGAGGCTGAAAGTAAAAGTAAGGAAAAGATTGGCCAGGCGAAAATGGATCAAAAGATACCTAAGGTAACAATCCCAATACATAACACAATAGAGTGAGATGAAGAGGAAAGTTATGTACGGGTAAAAGGAATAAAAAAAAGAAAATATATCATCGTAAACTTACATGGACCAATAAAACTACCTCCAAATAGAAAAAGGAAAAGTAAGAGAACTTAAGGCAGAAAAATCAACAGTTACAGCTAAACGTTTAGTACATTCTTCTCACAAACTACTAGATCAAGTGAACAAAAATTAAACAGAGATATCAAAAATATATACAATTTAACTGATAAGTTCAAGCTGTTAGACATATCTAAAATTCTGTACCAAATGGAGAATGCACATGGAATATTTACAAAAGCAAATCACGCATGTCACATAATAAACTCTAAATTAAGGCCTAAATAAATCCTAAACGATAAGTACTATAATTTGCTTTCGTTCTTATAATATGATAAAATTATATTAGGAATATAACAATTGACTTAAGAACTAAAATATTTTAGAAACTAATAACATATTTCTAAATAATCTTTGCAACAAAATGGAAATCACATAAAAATTAAGGGTAGAGAGAGGTTGCCATCACCATTGATAAGCTTTTTACATAATCTAAGACTTCTAAAGAAATAGAATAAACTCCAAGACTGACCCGAAATAAACTCCTATTTCCTTGGATTTTTCAAACCCCAAATGTTTTATGGAACTGGTTGATAATGCCAAAGGCCATGGCAAACAGTCTCCTTTTAGTAGGGAAGATACCTGAAGGTTGCATCCTCCTACCAACATGCTTTGAAAAAGATCAAACCAGTCTTATAAATAGATGTACTGTAATCTAGGTTCCTACACACACTTTTAGGACTTTCCCTTTCTTTGAGGTTTTTCACAGAAATTCCTATTTCTTGATGGTTCAATACAATATTCTAGATAAGCTATCATCCCGTAGTTTTGATGTTAACTAATAGCAAGTGAAAATTAGTTTTACAAAAATCAACAACAAAAATGCATTTAATACTTGAGGATGTGGTCACACGTGAAAATTTCAAGGACATTTTTACTCTAAGAAGAAGAAAGAAGAGAGTGTGAAAAGAATATTTAAGAAAGAGAATAAGAGGAGAATAGGAAAAGGAAAGAAGTGAGAAGTGAAATGCAGGCAGGCTAAATCCTGAAAAACCCGTAACAGCATAAAATCCTGATGAGACCTGTGTTCATTCATTCATCTTTATCTTCCTTCCCTCTTTCTTTCTCTGTCTCTCTCTTTTTTTTTTCTTTTGGACATAGGTTTTTTAAAAAATATATTTTATTTATTTTTTCACTGAATTTTTACACTGAAGTATATCAACAATTATAGTTGATATACAATTTTATATTAGTTTCAAGTATACAACACAGTGGTTTACCAGTTACCCACATTATTAAATCCTCACCCCAAGTAGTACAGTTACTATCTATAAACATAGAAAAATGTAGCAGGGACATCCGTAGCCTCCTACAGAGCAAAGCTCACTTTTACTACACTTGTGTTAGTTCTCTAAGGGGTAGATTCAATTTCAAGGTATAGGTTAAAGCTGTGCACTTGCCTCTGAGGTCTGCAAATCCAAAAATAGGGAGTTCATTGTATCCTCAGTTTTCACTTGAGAGTTTGGCTTCCTGAACCTGCACCTATGTTACAAACTACAGGTTGCCAGACCAGAGAAATGGAAGGTCTTGGTTTCATTAGTATTAAAAGCAAAACAAAGATGGTGTTACACGTGCATAATTTCTTGAGAGGCAGTCAGTAGGCTAATTTTGTGATGGCCACACGTACAAGTATGAATTAGGTAGGACCTGCTGTCATTTCCTTCTCAAATAAATACCTGCTGAGAACCATAAAACACCCATATTTTAGTTTGGTTGAGTATGTTTTTTTTTCCAAAAATTGAGAGAAGTAGCTGAAACTACTCAACTAGTTTCTGAAGGGAACAATTAAACATGGTGTTAACCTTCTTAATGTATTGTACACAGTACACTGGACCCAAATAGCACAAGAATTTATGATCTTTACCTAATTCACTTCTATTTCCAAACTGGAGAGGCTTTATACCTTTAACAACTATAGGTGCCATTCCGTAACTATGACACCTTCCTGGCAGTTTGAAAGTTGGGGTTTTTTTTTGTAATTCTGAACAACCAGGAAGTGATTTTAGTATAGAACAATGGAAAATAATTTAATGATTGCATTCCCAATGGGTTTCAGCCCTGGGCAAGTTTGCTATGGATTCAATGTGACCAAAGAAATTGATAGCAAAACGTTCTTGGGGTGAAAGGTTTATAACCAACTTTATTTCCAGGTGGCAGGTCAGTCACTAGAATCCCGTTCACTCAGTGCGAGTCTGTATGCAGCAAGCTAGTCTCCACCTCTGGGTCCCTCTGGACAGCTGTCCCGTACAGCCATCCTCTGGGCCTCTGTCCTTGGCACTGCCATCACTCCAGCCTCTGCTCTGCTCTCCTGCAGCCTTGCAGCCCTGTCACCGTGTCACGTGCAGAGCACTGGGCAGAGCTCTTTATATAGAGTCAACAGCCATGTATTGCCACAGGTGTGCAGTGAGCTAGTCAACCAGGACCAGGTGAGAATCCTGGCCACAGGAACTCTCCTTTTATCCACAATGATATTTTATATATTAAGTAAATATATGAAACTTCCTTCATGGAACACATCCTAAAAAGCACCTTCGTAATAGCTATCTACTCCCAAAGAGTTATTTGAACCTTTTAAAAACTGATGTGAGAAAAAGTCCTCCCCAATTTAACAAAACCATCTGTTGGTGACGATTATCTGTGACTGTGCTGAACACACCCTGGGCTGTCCTAGACCGAGGAAAGCAAATGATCTCAAGCACTGTCCCGTTAGTGACCTAAAATTACAAATTCAAACAACCAGTCTCTCTCTCTGAAAGAGAAGTGGATTTTTCCCCACCTGCTCCTCTTTCCCGAAGAAAGCCGACAGAAGGGCAGGTTGATCCAAGATGTGTATTTAGGATTTTAGTAACCAGAGGCAAGGCAGGTGTGCCCTGTGTTACTGTGCAGCAGAGCAAGCTGCCTGGGTCTCTCTAGAACACGCTCACCTGAACACGGGAGACCTAGGCTCTGGACTCATTCCTTGTCCTGATGGTAAGCCGGGGGCACAGCACAGTGAGGGACAACCCTTCTAAGTTCTGCCTCAACCACTGGAGCAGCTGTATAAATCTGCCCCTGAAGAGACCACACTGGGGAAAAACTGTCCACCTTCCTCTCTGGATGCTACGGTATGAGTAAAAGGAACAAATTTAGGAGTTGGTTCTTCTTAGTCTCTGTCGAATGACAAGGGCTATTCCCAGAATGTGTTGCATGCTATTTCCAAGTGAAAAAATTTCATTTCTCTTTAAAAGACTCCAGAAAGCATACAAATCCACCCTAGCAAGAGGATACTTAAGGTCTAGATTCCTCTGGATGTGAAGGTTGCATCCTCCTATCATCCTACTTTGAAAAAGATTAAACCAGTCTTGTAAATAAATACACTGTAATCTCATTTCCTCCTAACATCCAGGATGTGGTCAGTCTAATACTGATAGTCATATATAATCAGTGATCCTGAAGACAGTCTTTATACTTCTCACAGAAGGTGGGAGCCCAGGTCTGCCTCTTAAGCACGTAGGACACTGTCCTGATTTAATATAGAAGACACAGGTGAATTTATGCCCCACCCCACCTCCCTGGCCCTGCAGCTCACTTTCAGAACCGTATTCATTCTGTCATTACTCACCTTAACCTTCTTTCATTTTACCTTCCTCTCACTCTTTACACTGGAATCATGGGTTGTTTCTCCCTAATGATAGTTTATTACTTGATCCCAGTTTCCCCAAACCATTAAAATTGTGTTATTTTCTTAATGGCTCACCAAAGCACTTTAGTCTGAACTATTCACATATACTTGGCATGCAATGAAACCCCACTGAATCGCTCTTGGAACAAGCTGTGGTACAGTCCGGTGTAGCTTTCTATTCTCAGTTGCCAGCACTCCCATGATCTGAAAAGCAAGTGTATAACACAGGAAGATTTCAAGGCCAGATTTTACATTAAAGAATTTGACAAGGCATTTCTCACCAAGGTGTAGTACAGGCAGAATGGAAGTCTGCCCCAACTTTTCAGAACCATGGGGAAAGTCTGGTAGGAGAAGCCAAACTAATTTGGGGCCATTTCCTCCTCCAAGCACAGTTACCATTCTGTCATTGAAACAGGGTAGAAGACAAATGGATATTGTTTGTGAACCTAAAATTTTTCATTTAAAATATCATCCTAAATCAATTGCTCAACAATTGAGACCATGAGAAATATCTTAATATAGCAAGACACCCTAAAACATACTTCTGTGAGTTTAAACAGCTTGAAGTCCCATTAACAAAAGACAAACGAGTAAAAGAACTTAGGGTTCTTAGCTTTTATTTGAGATCAGCTGCCCGTCTTGCTCTGTGCACAGGAGTGGAGACTGAGCTAATTTAATGGAACCAGTGGCACGTTGTATTTGTGTGGTGTGAAGGGGATGGGTTTTCAGATAAAGTTGCTCTGGAGATCGCTATGAGGAACACCTGGCTTGACTCCCAGCAGTGCATTAGTCAGAAACTGAAGAACCACTTTTAGAACTACTAATGAGCCCCAGGTGAAAATGCTGTTAACTAGAAGCCTCCTTTTAAAAAAATTCCCAGTGTTTTGATTGATGATGAGCAAATTGTTTAGGATTCTTAATTTTCCATTACATTAAAACACAACCTTGGTTTTTCCTCCCAACTAAAACATTTTTGTCTTTGGATAGCGCAAATGCCTGCCATTCGTTACAGGAAAGGCAGCTTCCATTTGGGGAATCACTAGGGGAGACAGATACACTTGTGGTAGTTTAAGTCTACAAAGTGTTTATGATCCAACAAAGTAAAATGGGAACACTTTGGGGTTTAAGGTGGCTATTAAGCACATACTGTTGCATTTTTTTACGTTCACAACATTGTTAAATTTGATGAGATTTAGAATCTTCCAGTATTTCAAAAGAAATTGCCTATTTAAATTTGTAATTAAAATGCAAAAATGTTCAGTTACTGTCAAGTCTCAGGTGCTGAGAGCCACTGGCTCTAAGGAAAAAGAACCAAAGCACAATTTATTGAATAGCATCACTTATTTAGCATGTATTTATTATGCACATTGTGTTATGATCTACTGTCTTGCCAACGGGTTTCAGCCCTGGGCAAGTTTGCTATGGATTCAATGGACCAAAGAAATTGACAGCAAAATGTTCTCTGGGGTGAAAGGTTTTATTACCCGGCTTGTTCTCCCAGCGGTAGGTGGAGCACTAGCATGTCTGCCTCCGCCCAGAGCACTGGGCCGAGCTCTCTATATAGCGCAATAATAGCTTCTTGCCTGAAGGTGTCGAAGCAGTAGCCCAGCAACAGGCCAGTTACATCATCAGGTAGTTTAAGTTCAGTGAGGATCCTGGCCATAGGAACCCCAACTTCTCCACACCTATTAAGATGAAATAAAAGCATCCATAAGGAATTCAGCCATACTCCACATTTTTAAGACCAAAGTTTTGTGGCTACATGGTAATATTTTGAAATTTTTTTTGTTTGACCATAATTTATTCAAAAAAATATTTATTTAATATTCATCATGTGTGGTGGAAAACATGGCAGTGAATTAGACAGATAGGGTTAGTGAATTCTTGGAGTTCAAATGATAAACATTGAAAAAAGAAACACAGAAAGTACTTTAACTGAGAACAAATAAGCCAAAAAGGAAATATCTAAGGTACAATGAGAGTGTGTGTATATATATATATATATATATAGCAGTGGAACCTCCTATTCACAGAAAAATCAGGTTCAACCTTCTGCTACAAGTGTACCTAATGGACTATTCATAGACATCTGGGATTGGGATTTCAGGGTTCCTCTTATTTGTTCTGTTTAAACATAATTTTTAAAAGTATGTTTTCATTTGCTAACATGGATCGATGTTTAAAAAATGAAGTGCTAACTTCAAAAACACAAGAAAATGGAGGAAATTTTAAATAACATAAAATCATCTTTCTGACTTTCATGATGTAATTTCTAAGACTCAATAAAACTCTCTTGATAGGTAAGGAAAATTATAACATTATCACAAACACAAGTAGTGAATCAGAACCAGGCTTACAAACATTGAGTATATGTAGAATTTTAAAATGTGGATTTTATTTTGTAGATATGCAAGGAAAATAAGCCTCAGTATTTCTTTTGATGGGGAAAAAACCCTAAGCAATAATTGCATAAAACTGTAATACATAGGTCCTGCCACTTAAAAAACTGCCACAACAATTTGAAAGGATAGTTAGAAGCACTGTATTAAGTACAGTAGGGAGTAATTTTAGTCCGGAGGGTGACAATGAAAGTACAATTAAAGTCAAAGCCAATTCGAAGAATGAAATGAGGATGTGCGGTGGCATAACTGCGACCATACTTCTCCCGCCAGAAATGACAATTTAAAAAAAAATGGCAAACCATCTGAGGCAAATTATTTAATTATTTAACAAATTTATAACACACAACACAGGGCTGTCATGTCTGAAAGAGTGAATAAGGACATGAGCTTCCGTCTCCCTGGCTTTCGGTCTGAGGTGCTTTCTGGCCCACCAGGCAGGGAGGAGGATGCCTAAGTGGAACAGGTGTATCTCCTGAGATACTGAGACAGAGATGAGAGCTCTCAAGGCTGAACCAACTGGTACCTGAGCATCAGGGTTTGAGAGAAGAGGAAGCTTCATACAAAAACAGAATTCTCCACATCATTCATCTTTTACTGTTGGCTAAATGCCAATGTACACATGTGTAGGGTGAAATTCCACACAACTGAACAAAGAACGACAAAAAGTCATAAGCTGAACAAGCCCAGAGCTCACACAAGACTGAGACATGTTCAAATGCTGATTGGTCAGAGTAAAGAGTCCTTGTGGAAAACTCAGGACTTTTCGTAAAGTCTCCAGAAGAGCTATGTCCCAGAGTAAAGACTATGCTAAACTTTCTCTAGTGAAGATTAAAAACAAACCTCAAAAGGATCAAGTGGATCCATATGTAACTGCATGTCAAAATAAGTCATCACTCTATTAGGAAAGACAACGAAATCCAGCATGCAGCAATGTAGTATCTACAACATCTGTATTCTGCTTGACGACTAACGGAAATGCAAAGAAGCAGGCAGATGTGACCCATAACCCAAACTGAAACCAGTCAACAGAAACAAGCAGGAATAAAAGAAATGATGTATTTCACAGCAGGGACTTCAAAATAGCTACTATAAATATGCTCAAGGATTTACAAGAAAACATGAATATAATAATGAAAAAGATTAAAGATGTAAAATGAACCAAGTGGAATGTCTATAGAGATAATATATGTGAAATACACAACTAAATCATTGGATAGGAGAAGAGCTTATTAGACTCTAGAGAAGAAAAAAAATCAGTGAGCTTGAAGAAAATAGAAATTTTTCAAATGTAAGCACAGAGAAAAAAACCAAAAAGCCGAACAAAACCTCAATATGCATGGAATGGTATAAAGTGGGTGTGATAGTTATAACTGGAATCCTAAAGGAAAGAGGTGAGGAGAGGGTTCAGAAAAATAACATTCAGAGAAATAAAAACCGAAAAATTCCAAATCTTATGAAAAATTTAAACATACAAAACACAAATCAGAAAGTAAGAAAATAACATCTTTAAAGTATTGTATTGAGAAATTCTACCTTAGATGTAGAAAGTTGGAAAGAGCATGTCTTGCCAATGGGTTTCAGCCCCAGGCAAGTTTGCTATGGATTCAGTGTGACCAAAGAAAATGACAGCAAAACGTTCTTGGGGTGAAAGGGTTATAACCAACTTTATTTCCAGGTGGCAGGTCAGTCACTAAAACCCTGTTCACTCAGAGCAAGTCTGCATGCAGCAAGCTGGTCTCTGCCTCTGGGCCCCTCCGTCTGCACAGTCGTCCCACATGGTCATCCTCTGGGCCTCTGTCCTCGGCGCTGCCACCACTCCAGCCTCTGCTCTACTCTCCTGCAGCCTTGCAGCCCTGCCATTATGTTGCCCAGAGCACTGGGCGGAGCTCTTTTTATAGAGTCAACAGCCTTGTATTGCCCACAGGTGTACAGTGAGTTAGTCAACCAGGGCCAGGTGAGAATCCTGGCCACAGGAACTCTCATTTTATCCACAGAACACCACTCCTACACTCACAACAAAAAAATATCTGGATAATTTCCAAAATTGTAACTTTCCTTGAACCCATAAGAAATGAAGACATGGGGTAACCAATTGCTCTCTCATCTAAGAAAATGCAAGTACCTCCACAAACAGGCTTACTAGGGACAGAGTATGGGAAGAAAGCAGAGCTACCAAAGACACTAGCAAAATTTCAGCTAAAATATTTGACATGTTACTAAAGGCCAAGTGAGGGCAGGAATTAAAGTATACATACTCAAGGATCACAGTTACTAAGGGAATTTTCACCCACTCACAGACTTTTCTCCATAGGTTTCACTCACAAGAAATACTGAGGCAGGATAAGTGACCTAAGAAAGGCTCCTTTGTGTATATGTCTGGAGAAGAGGAACAGCTGTCAGTTTGGAAAGGCAGGAAGCCTTACCTGAATTCTTCTTCCAATGGGACAAAAAGCCTTAAGTCATCAGGAAAAGAGCAGAAAGCTGTCATCTCCAGGGCCAAGGCCAGGACTAGGGTAAGTGAGGTGCCTAGGGGGCAAAATATAAGAAGGCATTCACTCCCAGGTTTGCACAGTGATAACCTCATACCTGCACAGACCTGACAATAATGGTCCCTGGATGCCTCGCATGCTTGACCAGGTCCCAGCCATTCACTGGTATCTGTGGAAACCAACTGCATCTGGGGAAAAGAAACTGAAGAAAAACTCCACTGTGGGAGGAGTGGAACACTGGCATGGATCCAGAACAAAAGAAAGCCCCTAACACTTAACAGGGACAGAAGCACTGAGGAAGCTCTAACCCTGAGATGTGGAGCCACAGGGCCTGCTTAAGAATGAGGCTGAACCAGGACAACAGATAATGTCTACCATTCTTCCACCACCAAGCTAGCAAGCCTTAAATAATAGGTAACATTAATCTACCACTTGGAGACAAAACTTGGAGAGAGATTTCTGAAGTGCAGGCTTACAGGAAAATCTACAGCTAGGAGTAGAACAAGAAATTGAGAAAAACCTAAGAGTGACCTAGTCCTTACTCTGAGCCCAAAGTGAGCTAGAAATACTTGAAGCAGTGGTTCATTAAGAGTAATCATAGCAACACCCAAACCAACCTCAGCTCCCTAAACTAGGACTTAAATCCCCACATAAGGACCTAGCAAAAGAAGGTCTGTGCTTATTTTCAGGCACAAATATTAGTTATCTCAGCTCTGTTATCTTACATATGATGTCTGGATCTCAATAAATTAATGTGAGACACCAAAAAAGGGAAAGGGGAAAAAAAAAACCCAACAGCCTGACTGTCAAGAAACAAAATACTCAACAGACCCATACTCAGGAGAGATGTTCAACCTGTTAAACAAAAAGTTTCAATGACTCTGATTCAAAATGAGATACCAGAACACATCTATCAAAATGGCAAAAAAATTAAAAATAACTAATAATACCAATAACAACTCAACCACATCATTATTTTAATGTAAATGGTGCAAACACACCAATTAAAAGTCAGAGATTACAAAAACCAACCCAACTATGTTGTTTATCGGTAATAAGCATTATAGACACAGATAAAAGAGAATAAAAAATGATATGCCATGAAAACACTAAACATGTGACAGCTGGAATGGCAATTTTTATGAGACAAATTAGGCTATATGTTACATCAGGAAGAAACAATACAGGTTTAACTAATTCCTAAGAAAATCCCAGAGATTTTTATTGTACACATAGGCAAGACTATTCTAAAAATGTATATGGGAAGACAAAGGAACTAAATAGCTAAAATTATATTGAAAAAGAAAGTCAAGTTGGAGGAATCAGTCTACTCACATTCAAGACTTATATAGCTACAGTAATCAAGACAGTCTAGTACTAGTGGAGGGGTAGACATGTAGATGAACAGGGAAGAATAAGAGTTGAGAAGGAGACCCACACAAATATGTCTATTTATTTTGTGTGGTAAAATGTGTATATATATGTGTGTGTATACATATACACACATATACAATAACACAAAATTGGTTAGTTTTACCATTTTTAAGTGTGCAATTCAGTGTCATTAATTATATTCACCATGCTGTGCAACCATCACCACTATCTATTTCTAGAACTCTCCCATCACTTCAAAGAGAAACTATAGCCATTAACCAGTGACTTCCCATTCTCCCCTCTGCAGCACCTGATAACCTCTGATCTACTTTTTGTCAATATTAATTTCCCTATTTTAGATGTTTCATATAAGCTGAATCATATATTTATCCTTTTGTATATGTCTTATTTCATTTAGCATAATGTTCTCAAGGTTCATCCATGTTATAGCATGTATCACAACTTCATTCCTTTCTATGACTCAGTAATATTCCATTGTATGTATGTTTTGTTTATCAATTTGTCTGTTGATGGACACTTGATTGCTTCAGTGTTTTGGATATCATTAGTTATGCTTCAATGAGCATTTGCATGTGCGTATCTGCTTCAGTCCTGTTTTCAAATACGTATATATATTTTTAAGTTTTTTTTAAAGTTAAAATTAAAAAAAATAAAACTGGTTCAAATACATAAGAAGACTGGCAGATAATGCAACAAAGAACTAGGCAAATAGAATAGTAATGAATGACAAATAAACATAGCCAAAGAGCTTAGCATTATTAGTAATCAAAGAAATAAAAAACAAGAAAATAAGACACACACACTTACATGCTATTCTTTCTACTTGGAAAATTCATTATGTCACCTAAAAACTGAAACACACTTATGACTGACTACTTATTTTTCCTAGTCTCCTTCTGTTCCCTGAAAGGTTGTAAAAGCAATGATAGTCCAGTATCGATGAGCACATCTAGCAGGAATATCTTGGTTTCTAAATTGCATTCTCTACTAAAGGAACTGAACTTTTTGGGAAAATGGCTAATTCTAGGGTTGGGGAAGGGAAAGTGCAAGATGAGCCTAGCACATCTTGTGCAAAAAATAAGTAAGGAAGTATTAGGAGACATTGCGAGCGCCATCTTACTTGACATAAGTGCAGCCATACTGCCTTCTTCTCTATCCTCCGTGCGACCAAGCCAACCTCCCGTTTATGAGAACACCTCGCCTAGGTGTACCCAGAATACCTGGAATCGGCCAACCACAAATAGAACTTCCTCTTGAGAACTTAGAGAAGCTCTGTAGTAGAAACCACCCCAGAGCAAGCAGAAGAGATACAAGCAGGTGGTCAAAATATAGGGCAGCTTCTCCGCTTTTCTTTTCTGCTTGAGCAGCACAGGCTTTCTATCTTAAACTTTCTTCTACTAGAAACAAATAAAGAGCATAAGATAAGAGTTTTCGGTCTCAGTGTTTTGCCGCGATCAACCCGCAGCTCTGCTGGATGGAGCAAGTGGTGGCCCGTACGGGGCATTGACGTCCCCCTGTACCAGAAGCAGAAGGCAAAAGCGACTGAGGATCCCCCGGTCAAGAGAAAGGACCCCCCGAGGAATTCCCAGAAGAAAAGCATCGGCCGGCGTGACAAGGTAAGCGGGAATTGAGTTCAGGCTCACAGACAGTTGGGATTTCAGCCACTGCAAAAGTGAGCAGATCTCCTAAAGAGAGATCACAAGAATGAAAAAATAGAGGTCCCATGGGCTGTGTGCCAGCCTCGAGAAGGATCCTCTGCACAAGAATGAAAAAATAGAGGTCCCATGGGCTGTAGAAACTAATGAGAGCAGAGTTTAAGATATCTCTGTGCCAGCCTCGAGAAGGATCCTCCTCCTAACGATTTTTCTTCGCTTTACTGTCCTGCAGAAGCAAATAACAGAGCTAAAATTTTAGAGTTAAGGCATTCAAGTACAGGGAGACTTACAAAATCCATGGGCTGTTGGGGAAAATCGCCCACAGAAGAGGCAGTGAGCAGACAATTTCTCAAGTATATCTGTGCAAGCTCTCAGAAGATTTTCATCCTAGCCGGCTTTCTTTGCCTTACTGTTCCGCTAATTGTCCTTGTCATAGATTTTTGCTAGGCTGCTTTCTATTTCTCATAGCTACAAGATGAGATCAGATCTGTCTAAACATCAGGCTAAGAGCAGCTTGAAACAACTGCTCAAGGCAGCAGGGACTGGAATAAAGGATGAGACAGCAAAGACCTGTATTAATGCTGTAGGAGATATAAGTCCCTGGCTGCTAACAGGAGGAAGTTTTGGTGGAGAGGACTGGGAGAAGCACAGGGTAGGTATTGCAAGATATATAAGAGAGAATGGAGAAGACTCAATTCCTCCCAATATACTCTCTCTTTGGGCTCTAGTGAAAGACTGCCTCTCCTCTCCAAAAGTTGTGATTCAAGAACATATTCAGGACTGCATAAAAACATTAGGTGAGATTCAAGAGAGAGAGTCACAAACAGGAGATGACTGTGCTGAGAGTTCACTAGAGTCAGTGCAGGAAAAAGAAGTAGATAAGGAGTATAAAACCAGAAAGAAAAAAGAGAAATTGAGGGATGCTTCAAGCTCAGACTCAGAAAATTCAGAAAATGGGAAGAGTGAAAGAGATGATCAGGAGAGACAAAAACTTAGAAGGGACGACAGTACACTGAGAAAAGAGATAAGGATAAAAAAGATCTATCCCCCTCTTCTGAGATATTCCTCTGTAGTTTTACCCTCAGCTCCTCCTATAGATACAAAGAAAGAAATAATTGAGTCTTTAAGAAAACAGTTGACAATTTCTCAAAATCAGATAATCACCTCTCAAGAACAGATTCAACAGCTTACAAATCTGCTCAGAAAAAAGTTGAGAGTAACATGGGGGCCGGAAACAGCCAAGTCCTGTTTGCACAGATACTTAAGCATATGCTGCAGACGTGCGGCACAAAAGGCAAGAACAACTAACAAAATTTTTAGAATTTATAGAACAAGTATGTCCTTAGTTCCCCGAAGGAGGTATCTCATTTAATAGATGCTGTTTTTTGCAGCTTAGGAGATAGTCCTGCAGCTAACATGATGTAAATAGAGCCTGAAAAATAATCAAGCTACACCCTCAAATCGACATGTAAATAGCTCTATTCTATTAACTCCTTTCCTTAGAAGCAGTCGTCCTAGAGCTAGGCATTTCCTTGTCTGCAGCCCCAAGGAAGCGAAACAAGCTTGTAGTTCGAATAAAGGCTCTAGCAGTGAGAAGTCACACAGTCCCTACACTTATCAGACAGGCAAGGGACTCTTAAGAAATGACTAAAGCTCAGGCAGAAAAAACTAAGAAAACTGAGAGAAACTCAATCCCTAAACTCTAAGAAAGAAGTGTCTTATCTTCTTCACACAAACCTAACCTCAATACAAACTCCCTGATTAGAGAGGCTTAGCCCCTGAAAGAAATATGCAATATAATGTTATGCAGCTAAATATATTTGCCACAAAGAAAGCAGTCAAAAGTCCCGTGAACTACTATATAGAACTAGTTTTCTAAATTCTTTCAGTGAAAATCTATTCTACTTACTAAGTTCATCATTATCTTTGAAAATTGAGAAGTTTTAAACTAGAGTCCCTGAGATAGAAGAAATTTATATTTTACTATACAGCCTGGCTTTAAATAACTCATGCTAAAATTGTACTTGCATTTTATTTCCAGCCCCCTGGACTGGGGCTGTATAAGCCTTGACCCAGTAATGTAAACTGCTT
The DNA here is from genome assembly GCF_030020395.1 of Manis pentadactyla. Taxonomy (NCBI): domain Eukaryota; kingdom Metazoa; phylum Chordata; class Mammalia; order Pholidota; family Manidae; genus Manis; species Manis pentadactyla. Next base: position 65,199,554 of record NC_080021.1, read on the forward strand.
GCCCTTAGAGTGTACTCTTGAAAACTGAAGTACTTTTAATCAAATAAACTAAGAAGAAAGAAGACAATTGAATATTAGAAACTCAAATCTTTATGTCAGTTTGTCTGTGTATATGTTTTTATATGAAAAGTGTTGCTAACTGTAGTCGTTAAGTCTCGGTCTGTATGTTTGTGTGTCTAAGTGTGTAAATAAAAAATGTTTTCTACCTCCAGAGGGTATTAATAAAAATTGATTTAAAAACAAGTGCTTGTGAAAATTGGGCATTCTAAAACTTCCAGAAAATCTAATAAAAAATATTATGCATTAATGCTAATTTAAGCTTAAGTGAAATGGACATGTCCTTATAGTTATTAGCTGCCAGTTTACTTAAAGTCATTTAAGTTGATGTTGCCTGTTAAATATTTCAAGAATATGCTTAAAGAAAAGCTTGACTTTGTCTGATGTTTAGTAAAAGTTTTATAAGTAATCTGGCATAGTTGCTAAAAATAAGTTAACAAGTGTAGCAAATAAACTTTTTAATAATAATACTGTATTAATGTATAACAATGCATATTTCTGCAAACAGCCTGAGAATTTTTGTAGTAACCAAAATTCTTAAAGTTTGCTAAGTTATATAGACATATTTTGTACTTAATGAGAAATTGTGCTGTAAGGCACATTTCCAAAAATGATAAAATATGTTCATAAATGTATCAATCTGAAGAATGCTGGTGTAACAGTTTACCATAGCCTATTTTTCAGTGTTCTCTGAAAGTTAAAGTATCAGATAGTTCTAAGTTCTAATGAAAACTACTTAATATAATAAAGAAAATATTTTCGCATGTGTTTTAATAAGAGAAAGTATAAAGAATGGAAATTTGTTAAGAGTAAAAGAAAGTAATTGTTCTAAAGTACAGCTGTTTATTTAAAGGGGCGAACACTGAATGTAAGAGGAGAGTTGTAAAAAGCTTGTAGAAGAGTTGATATGGTCATGCTATGTGAAGTTAAGGCAAGTGAGTCTTGATGTCGAGTACACAGCAAAATTAGAGTTTTGTTTTCAGTTAAAAAGACAAAGTTTTCTTTAACCATTAGTCTGCTCTTAATATTGAAAGATTGCAGAGTTCTCTAATTGTTTTATCAAAACAGTTTCTTATGCTTAAAGTCTCAATGAATTGTCTGAGTATTTAAGAAAATGAGATCTTAATACGAAAAAGACTAAGCTAAGTGTTAACAACTATGTAACCTTCTGCATTTGCTTTTAAACTTTATTATCTCCAAGGCCCTTGGAATGCTAAGTTTGTGAATTTATCATACCAGCTTACAAGGCAAATCCTTAGAATCAATGACACCTGAGTAAAAATTACCCCGTGGCAAGATTTCCTTGGCAGCCTCTCTGAAGGCCTAAATTTGGTTAAGAGTTGGTCTGGTTCGGTTGCAATCATAGTATTAGTCGGAGTGATACTCATTTGGATATGCAGGAGAACGGCATACAATTGGCAAAAAATTAGTACAGATGCTCAAAATACCCGGCTTGCGATGGCTGCAGTGGCCAGAGGCGCAGATCCACAAGCTTAGATCCTGAGAATCTCCTAGAGAGGCTGGAAGTCAATGACGGGTGAGAAGGCCTGTCTCGCCTACCAACCTAAGACAGCCCGACAACGCTTGGAAGTTGTTCAGAGCAATGACGGGTAAGGAGGCTTAGGGAGCAGTGCCACAACCTAAGCCAGGCTCAGCCTTAAAAAACAAAAAAGGGGGAGATGTTAGGAGACATTGCGAGCGCCATCTTACTTGACATAAGTGCAGCCATACTGCCTTCTTCTCTATCCTCCGTGCGACCAAGCCAACCTCCCGTTTATGAGAACACCTCGCCTAGGTGTACCCAAAATACCTGGAATCGGCCGACCACAAATAGAACTTCCTCTTGAGAACTTAGAGAAGCTCTGTAGTAGAAACCACCCCAGAGCAAGCAGAAGAGATATAAGCAGGTGGTCAAAATATAGGGCAGCTTCTCCGCTTTTCTTTTCTGCTTGAGCAGCACAGGCTTTCTATCTTAAACTTTCTTCTACTAGAAACAAATAAAGAGCATAAGATAAGAGTTTTCGGTCTCAGTGTTTTGCCGCGATCAACCCGCAGCTCTGCTGGACGGAGCAAGGAAGGGTTCAAAGAATAGTGGGGCATCTCCATGGGTCACAGGAGACAACTCAAGGGGCTCCCTATGGACAAATCTGTGACAATTTGATAACAGAAGTAGTCAAAGTAATGAAATTCAGTATGTTTTGATACTTCCAGTAAAGAATATCACAGGTTCACAAGCTGAGTACATGTAGCACTCTGACTTTACAATAATATCTTTCATTTATGCAGGACTTTGCAATTTTCAAGGCTATTTGGATTTCTGTAATGAATGTTAAGACATATGCAGGGTGAGTGACTATTCCCATTTTGCAAACTGGGAATAATGAGGCTCACAGAATCAAGTAAATTGCAATGACAGACTTACAGATTTTCTACCTCTTAGTCTATTTTATTACAAGAAATACATTCTATGGAACATGTCTTTAGAGATGGTGCACTTATAGTAGTCAAGTATGCTTCATCCTTGTTCTTCACGCAGCAGCAGCAGCAGCAGCAATGCCAAGTAGAGGCAATCTGGCCTCGTGGGCCTGAGCAACTTTAGAATTCAAAGGCCATGCTTCCTTTCTGCCACTGATTTGCTCTGTGGCTACCTGATAAAAGCATGACACTAGTTTTCTCATCTGTTTTACAATAAAAAGGACAAGGCATGGAGCACCATAATGTAAAGTTAAAAAGAAACAGGGTTAAAGCAGAATCTAAGAGCATAGACAGAATTCTTTTGCTTTTGATCTCACTAACACTGCTGGACTTTAAACGAGGATTTGCATGTGGCAGTTTGAATCTGAGTCTGGGTTATTTGCAATATATGAAACACTGAGAGAAAGAAGTGAAGTTTACATTTGCAATGAGATCTTCCTTGGAAGGGATTGAGACTGAATTACTATTTAACTTTCCATGTTTGGAAAAGGAACTGAAATAAGCACTTAAATCTCTTTCCTCCCATTTTTGTAATATGAGTCAAACTTCAGGAAAGCTCTCCCCATCCCCTACACAAAGGAAATTTTTATGTTCCTATCTGGTATAGAGCTATCTAATGACCAAAGAAAATCCCAAGATCTCTTTTCTTGGAAAAGCCCCTTGTTTTAATGCAACAGTCAGCCTATTAGGGAGAACACAGCAAACTTAATTGGCGGGTGTGGAGCAGATGGTTCCTGGGGTCTCTTCATGCACCTGACATGGCTGAAACAGTTACTGAAAGGCCAACATGTGGTTTTTAAATCACAGGGAGCTGAATATTATGAAAATGCCACTCTTACAATTTGCGACATCATTTAGTATTTCACAAACTCTTATTTCCCAGGTCTGTGAATAAAGGCATTCCAGAGAGGAACTGAAAACGTTCTTTATATTTATTCTGGACACTCATTTTCTCAATGAATTATCAATTAGCTCTCAACTTAAAAAAATTAGGACTTCTCAAATTTGTGTTGTAGAACATGAGTATTCTAAAATACAATGTTTGTGTTCAGCCAAGTGCTTTCATATTCATTATCCATTAATAAATCCTGTGCATCTCCAAAAGACAAGATACCATGGGGAAACCAAAATATCAACCTCATCTCTTCACTTGTGGAACTTAAAATCCAGAAGAGCGGTAACACCCAGCATTTAATTTATCTGTAAAACCAAGACTGATGTAAGTGGCAGAAGAGAAGTATCAGTGCCTGGGGATGCAGAGAAGGATGAGATCCCCTAGGTTTGGGGGAACTGCTGAAAGCTTCATGGAGGAGACGACACTTGCCTGGAGCTTTGAAGGATAGGGAAGATTTCACAGGTGATGTCATAGGGTGTTGAGGTGGCAGCAGCATAGGCAATGATGTCCAGAGAGGAACATGCATGGCAAATACACTGACAGTCAATCAAATCAAAATGGTACTGTTAATAACCACAGTGTCTTGCCAATGGGTTTCAGCACTGGGCAAGTTCACTATGGATTCAACATGACCAAAGAAATGGCAATGGAACATTCTTAGGGTGAAAGGGCTATACCCAACTTTATTCCCATGGTGGAAGGTCAATCACTAGAATCCTGTCCACTCAGAGCAAGGCTGCATGCAGCAAGTCTATCTCTGCCTCTGGGCCTCTCTGTCCCTGCAGCTGTCTCAGTCTCTGTCCTTGGCACTACCACCACCAGTCTCTGCTCTCCTGTGTCCATGCAGTCGTGCAGCCATGCCACTGTGTCCCCAGAGCACTGGGCAGAGCTCTTTATATAGAGTCAATAGCAACATATTGCCCACATGTGTGTAGTGAGCTAGCTGACCAGGGCCAGGTGAGAATCCTGGCCCTAGGAACCTTCATTTTATTCACAGTGGCAATCTATTGTACTCAAATTACACTGAACTATTTGATTTCCTACAACACACTGACCCCAGTGTTCCAGTAATTTTTAATGCTTAATAGTGTCATATCATCCCTATTAGGGCTTCTCCAAATGAGTGAAACAATGAATAAATATAACAATGTCATTAACATTTAGTAAATATGAACAACCTTATTTAGAATGTAATAAAAACCCCTGTCTTGCCAATGGGTTTTAGCCCTGGGCAAGTTTGCTATGGATTCAGTGTGACCAAAGAAACTGACAGCAAAACGTTCTTTGGGGTGAAAGGGTTTATTACTCGGCTTGTTCTCTGGCTGTAGGTTGAGCACTAGCGTCTCTGCCTCTGCCCAGAGCACTGGGCCGAGCTCTCTATATAGCGCAATAATAGCTTATTGCCTAAAGGTGTGAAAGCGGCAGCCCAGCAACAGGCCAGTTACATCATCAGGTGATTTAAGTTTAGTGAGGATCCTGGCCACAGGAACCCCAACTTCCCCATACTTCACCTGTCCAGGATTCTCACCTTACAGTCTACATGCTTTCAATGTTCCACAATGGTCCCTGTGCAAGAAAGCTGGAGCACTGTAACCAGATTCCACAATAGCAACAGAGGATAACAACATAGAGATAATAAAAATTATGATACAGCAAGATCTTGATACAAAAATTATAATAATCCTTAAGCCAGAGGAGGTTCCTAATAACAAAAATTATAATAATCCTCAAGCCCGAGGAAATTCCCAATCCATAAAGACTTTAGGGATGATAAGACATGTTTTAATGCTACCAACATAGGCAAATCTTGTCCATCAGGTAGGCTGCATGCAAGAAAGTGGTCCTGTGATAGGACTGTAGCAGGAAGGGAGTCCCTTCCGATTTAGTATACCATACTTTTACTCCTTTCCCCATGGGGGTTCCTAAGGGTCTATATATAGTGCTACTGGAGGTGCATGCACTGGCCGTAATGATAAAACAAAACTTCCAGGTAAAATGCTCTTACCTTCAGCTCAATGCTTCACAGCTGACATTCTTGTTCCACCTCCACCTGTGCTTCCCTCAGGAGTTCTTCTTTTTCCTTGATGGCCTCGTCCTCCTTCAGAACACCTGGCAGCACTGCTCTCTCTCGTCTCCAATAGTACCTTGCTGCCAGCACTCTCATGCTGCCTCCTCCTGCATCAATGCCATCTCCTTCATCAGGGAACCCACAGAGGTTTGCAGCTCCCGTTCTTGTGCCACCTCCTTCTGCATCAATACCATTTCCCTCCTCATGGCATCCACAGAAGTCTGCAGCTCACATTCTCGTGCCGCCTCTTGCATCAAGGCCATTTTCCTCCTCAGGGAATCTACTGAAGTTTGCAGCTCATGTTCTCATGCCGCCATTTCTTGGGTCTCCTCTGTAGACCATTTTAAGACTGTGAGAAGCAGCCAACCCACAGTCCCCACTGCCTCACAGGCACTGTGCTTCTCAAAGGATCCTCTCACTGTACCAAGGGGCACCCCTACTGCCTCAGGTGTCATCTCCACTTGCCTCCAGTCCTGGGGTGGGGCCCAGTCCTCTAGAAGGTAAGCCACCTAGACCACATACACATTGGGGGACAATCCACTGTCTCCCCATTCACAGGGGCAGCCTGCTGAAGCACCCCTCCCATAAGGGCAGCCCGTCTTTTTCCTTGGTCAACAGTGAATCCTGCCAACTACACCAATTGTCTTGCCAATGGGTTTCAGCCCTGGGCAAGTTCACTATGGATTCAGTGTGACCAAAGAAATTGACAGCAAAACGTTCTTTGGGGTGAAAGGGTTTATTACCTGGCTTGTTCTCTGGAGGCAGGTCAAGCACTAGCATCTCTGGCTCTGCCCAGAGCAATGGGCCAAGCTCTCTATATAGCTTATTGCCTAAAGGTGTGAAAGCGGCAGCCCAGCAACAGGCCAGTTACATCACCAGGTGGTTTCAGTTCAGTGAGGATCCTGGCCATAGGAACCCCAACTTTCCCACAATCCGTGATCATTTTTGTTTAATCTTTGCTTAGATAGAATGTTCCATAATATTAGGACTTCTGTATTTTAAACTGATGGCCACTAAATTTTCTAGGCTTCTGTTTTTTAACCAGCAAAGCAGGTACTTAGGCTGCTGAATCCAAATAACTCCTTCCAGCTGTATGATTCTCTAAACACACCTTAACTCAACAGCACCCTGATATATATCATCAGTTCCCATCTAGATATTGTCCAAATGAAATAAATTCTCAGATATCAGTGCCTGACTGTACCACAAAACCTAATAATTTTACAAAAAAAATATTTTTTTAAATTTAGGAGACAGAAAGGTGCCCAGACACTGAAGTATCAAAAACAGCCATCTGGAGATTATGCCAAGAACACCCACCAGAACACTTGAGTTCTGGCTGAAGGGACCTGAAGCTTGAAGGAGTAGAGGAAGCAGATGTGGTGGAGAGGGGAGTGCACTGACTGAGAATAGGAAAAGTGTTCTGTTCCCAGCTCAGCTGTGGACTAGCTGTGTGACTTTGGATAAGTTCTTTTACTTCTCTGGGTCACAGTCTCACTGACTACAGAGAAATTGGTCCTAGTGATGCCCAGATCCAAGTTAGCTCTGCAAAAATCTTTGAGTGTATGTGAGTTATATGGCTCAATGCCTTGGTGCTATAATGCTCAGATTCACCAGAAAGAGCATTACCATTATTTCACAAGGGCAACTTTTTACAATTCAGGAAGCCCTTCCTCCCACCACTTCTGTTCCAGCCCGGTTTCCTGCTTTTATTGCTGAGTCTGCTGATTAATACCAATTGTTTCCATCAGTGTAAATGCTCCTGCTTATCTCCTAAGTCCTTCCAGAAGAGTTTATGATGCTTGTTCTGTTCCACTCAGTTATGTGGGAAACAAGACTCTCTTTGACTCTTCTCATTGTTAAAAATGGAATGCGTTTAGCTCAGAGGTCCAAGTTACTAGCCTGAAAGATAAGCAGAAAAATAACTGAAACTCAGAACAGCTGCAGTCCCTGCTAGGTCCTTGAATTTCTAGTAATTAAGGTTTAAAGGGAACTTCGCAAATGTGAGCCTTCATTGGTTTGCAAAGGTTGGGAAACAACTGCAAAAAAGAAGGTTATAATAGTTCATAGTACACATATATTTATGAAATAATTATTAGCAGGAGGATGTTCTGGTTGGCATTAAGGTAAATCTTATCCCTACTTTGGATGAATTATATCCCTAGGTAAAAAAAGGAACCAAATGAAATTCCTGTTGTCAAGAAACTTTAGTTTCATTGTTGGCTAATTTATCTACACATAATTCATACACTTCAGAGTATGGACATTATTTTTGGATAAATGATCTTTGGATATATATTTTTTTCCTTATCTTCATTTTTCCATTCATTCATTTAGTAAGAGAAGGCTCCTTACTCCTAGTATGGAGCCCCAGGTGATGGTATATTCACTAAATAGCTGCAATTGTAGGCACTGAAGGTAAAAGCCTCCTGCCTGTGAATTTACTGGTTAATGATCATCACCATTTATTCTAATCTTTGTGTCTTATCCTGCCTTCATACACACAAATATGTGCACAAAATCTGCATTTTAAAATAATTTTAGGAGTTCTTATTATCATATTATTTTCTTGTGTAAAAAATGAAACTTTCCCACTTCATTTATTAGTTAAAATGGCTACACGACAGATTCTGGAATGGGTTCTAAGGTAAAGAAAGATACATAATATGGTAGATATGTCAGTTATAGAACTAAAGAAGAAACAGAAAAATAAGAAGCCTGTGAAATGAACAGAAAGGAAGCATAAACTATGCTTCAGAAATGTTCTAGGATGGACAAAGGTTAGTGGAGACTAAGGCCCAGGCTTTCTGAGGCTTAAGGAAAAGGGCAATTACATTACTAGGTGGTAGAGATTGTACTCAAAGCAGTTGGTTAGAATATGGGGAGCTCATGCCAGCAGCCAGTAGCATTTTAAAGTCAGTCAAGAGAGAAGGGACATTGTGGAGGGTGGGGTGAGCCTGGGAGCAGATGAAAGTGGTTCATCAGGGCTTCAGAGTAAGAGGGGCAGACATTCACTGGGCATATCCTCAGTTAAACTCTTACTGCGATCCTGAGAAGCAGCAACTATTACTCTATTTCTTTATCAATAAAAATATTTTAAAACTAAAGCTTAATGCAAGTAAGTACTCAAGATCCCAAAGCTTGTAGTGCCTGAGTCAGTGCTCACTCAGAGCTACTCCAAAACCAGAGCCCCACAGCCTTCCCAGGACATGCGGTCGTTTCCTCTCTGATGCACCTGCTCAGTACTTAGTTTTTCTGATACCCCTGATTCTCCTGGGAACATCACACAAACAGTAACTCCTTACTTTCCATTCATCTCTCCCACTAAGGGCTGTACGCTCATCTAGGCACTCACCAGGTCTGACTGAACCATTGCTAAATACACTTAATAAAATACAGGTCTTTGGTATTTTGTGACTATTGGCATCTTCCTGTTTGGCTTACATTTGCCCTAAATTTTGCCTGCAGTCAAAAAGAGGTAAATTCTTTCCCTATAGCTTGCATTTCAATATCTACAGAGAAGGAGCACGATTTTGAGTTTAGTTCAGGTCCTCTGTCCCTCTCTCCCTTTCTCCCTCCCTCCCCCTCTTCCACTTCCTCTTTTTCTTTCTTTTTATAAATGGGTCATCCCAGCACTAGCATCTGGAAATAAAATGGTATCTGATTTAAGGAATATAAATATTGTGTGTATGTGTATGTGGGAGAGAGAGATGTGCGGGTTAGTATGCGGTATGAACTTTACATTTTAAAATTTATTGTGAATTGTTCTAGACATATAAACATGTATGAAGAACAAGTGCTCATACACTCATACCTCATCTTAAGAAACAAAAGTCTTCCAAATACAGTTGAGTTCCTCTTGTGTTCCACTCCTAAATACTTCCTGATGAATGAAATAGAAATTATAGTTCCTGCTTTCATTTCATTTTTAAATCAACTATTCATTTTCAAATGAAATTTTTAAATTTCATTTCAAAGTTTACTTGTGAAAATTTCATTAGTAACAAAACATTCTGTCATCTTCTGGGACCTATTTCTGTGTGTGTACTTGGATATCTTTCTGTCACTTCACATTTAAATCACCAAAACCAGAAATCCCAACTCCCCCACCAAACTGCCTTCCTCACACGTGCTTCCCCATTCTGCGAGAAGCATCATGATTTCCTGGGTCGCTCAGGTTGCATGTCGTGGGTCATAGGAGGCTTTCCTTTGCAGCTCCCCCTGAACCTGGTCAGTCCCCAGAGCTGCTGTTTCCTTTTCCTGTGTCGGTTCTGTGTTTCTCCACCTCCTCAACCATACTCTAGCCCAGCGGCTCTCAAAGAGTCATGCAGGGGCCCATGGGAATCCCCAAGACTCTTTGAGGAGTCAAAACGATTTTCATGACAATATTAAAGTGTTATTTGCCTTTTTCACTTTCTCTCACAAGTGTTCAGTGGAGTTTTCCAGAGCCCACATGTCATATGACATTGCAACAGATGGAATGTATGACAACTGCACGTCTGACAATCCATCTGAATTCTAGTAAGCGAGTAAAGAAATTTGCAAAAGTGTAAAACAGTGACATTTTTCTCATTATGTTTTCTGTTTTAAAAACTTATTTTTCATGAAATGCTTTTATGTTTATTTATAATGAGTTTGTCATTGTTATTTTTTAATAATTCAGTAAAATACTTTGAAATTTGTTTTGACTTCAAGTACAGTAAGCATTGATAGATAAAGCCCACATAACAGCACTTTGGGGCCATCCATCATTTTTAAGTGTATCAAGGTCCGAAGACTAAAAATTTAGTCCATGTCTTCATTGTCTCATTGCTCTCGACTTTTGCAATATGAGGGAAGACCTCTGGTCCTTCCCTCTTCTGTCTGGCATGAATTCACTGCCAAATTCACCTTTTAGAAAATATTAGTTTCTCTAATATTATTACTCTGCTCAGAATCCATTAGTGTAGTAATCTTTCATTCCTGTAACATTTTTCAACCTTATTAATTCTCCAATTATATCAACTACAACTTCTCCCCCAAAACCATCCACCTTAGACCATCCGCTGGTCAGACCTGTTGCACTGACCCCAGAACATACTTTCATTCACCTCCCAGCCCTTGTTTAGATTGTTTCTCTCTCCCACCCCCTCCTGACATACCACCTCTCCTCTGCCCAGTCTGAGGCAGGCAGCATACACAAATGCAGAGTTAAGAGCATGTGCTTTAGAGTCTGGCTTGACTTTCCAGTTACCTCTTATTAGCTAGGTGATATGGGCAATTGTATGTATCTTCTGGAAATTAAAATTGTAAAATAGAAAATAAAGTACAGCAGTACCTACATCAAATGGCTGTTGTAAAGACTATGTGAGATCATGTTTAATAGGAGGTATTCAGTAAGTGTTCAGCAATGTTGTTACCCACATGCTGCCTGAGAGTCCAGCTTTCCCATGAAGGCTTCCCAGTCTTCATCCAGCACTGTTCTCTCCTCATCTACTCCACTTACTACTGCGGAAGGTTTTGGCCTATGCTTCTTGGCTTCCCAATCATTAGATAAGGAATGGCCATGTGAACTAACTCTTTTCTCTCTCTCTGTCTCTACTTCTCTCTCTTTCTCTCTCTCTCTCTCTATGTATGTGTATATCTGTTTTCTTAGACCTACGCAGTGCCATTACACCTGGCTCAATAAAGTCAAATGTGTGTCACTGTTTCTCTGCTTTCCATAAAATGACACACATAAACCAATTCTCAGCTGACAGGACCACATAAAATGCATTTGATCTATAATTTTTCATTCTTCCTGCCCTTTTCAGAACAGTTAGACCACGTCTTCCTCTAGGATAATAAATCCATTCATTTGAAAAAGGAAAGTTAAACAGGAAACATTTTATAAAGAGAGGAAGATCTGATGATAGCATCATCCAAACTACACAAAAATGAGGCCAAAGGCTGGTTGATTCTGGCTACAAATCAATCCTACTGTGAAATGACTTTTAGCCATCCCTAACTTCTTAGGAGTGTGCTGGGAATTTACAGGGCTTGAAGTCTTCAGTTAGGGCTCTGTTACAGGTAGATGTGGACTGTTACAGGGTGTGGAAAAGTTGAAGTCCAGACTTATCCGGACTTGCTTTGAAGTCATGGATGGCTGCTTTATGACTGTGAGCTGGTCCTTTGGCCTCTGATGATCAGATTTGTGGTCCGCTAAATGGATCATGGTTGTTAAGGGATCAAATGAGAGTTATATATATATATGATTGGTGTGTAATGCTGATATCCATCTAACTATAAAAAGGACTTTAGAGGTTAACATTCTGAAAGATTTGCATATGTTAAGTCTTGAGATACTCTGATTTTTTTTAAAGCCATATTCATAAATGACCCCAAAACACAAAGATATCATTAAAACCGTCTTTCTGGAATGTAATTACTTGTCTCAAGGGCATTATAATGCAGATGGTAAGCACCTGATCTTTTTAACACATAGTAGTATATTAACAATTAAGAAGGTCCCTATTCAAAAAGGAAACAAAGTCCATATCCAAATAACACTTTGATATAATATTTTGGATCACATCAATCCTTTTCCAGTTACTTTAGAGACTGTGTGGTAGAGTGGCCAAGTTCAAGTTCTGGATAGAGCCAGGCTGCCTGAGTTCAAAGCCTGGTGCTGCCACTTAGGAGCTGTGTAACTGAATTATTTAATTTCTCCGTACTTCAGTTATCTCACTGGTAAAATGGGCACCACAATAACATCTACCTCATATATCTGTTGTAAAGATTACAGGATTATTACTCTTATTCCTATCATGTCCCCCAGCCAAAATAATCTGACTTTTAATGCAATGAATTTATATATAAAGGGTATCTCTGACACTAAAGCAATGCAGAGAAAATCATCACACAGTGATGTCAGTCACGAGAAAGCAACTTTCTCCTGAAGCTCTTAAGATGAAGTTAAGAGGCATAGTATTTGCAAACAAGTTCTGTTATTCTAGATATGATGTAGTACAGTGCTTCTCAAACTATCTGTGGTGAAGAGCAGGTTTTAGGTTTTATTTTCAACCTGAGGATTAGTATTTTTGTCAAATACAATAAAAATGCTGTGGCAATGTCAAATTGCTTTCAGAGTTCCAGAATGCTCACCTTCTACTTCTGCATTGTGGACCAACAACAGATAATTCACAGCACTCTGAGGAGCACTGGCATGCTGGACACTTTGCATCCCTTGTGTCTGCCCACTATCTAAGCTAAGCTGTCTTCCTAGGCTTGGGGGATTTCTCTATGAGGCAGAGCTCAACTTCCATTCTAGAAGCTTAAAAGGTCAGCTACTTGAATTTCCCAGGCTTCTTTGCAACTAAAAATAGAGGCACATGAAGCCAGGCTGTATCAGTCAAATTCAGAGAGCCCAGTCATCAATTCAGAGCCATGAACTGAAGAAGTGGGCACTGTGCAGAATCCATTTTGGTGAGGCAGCTTGTAGATACATCCACTTCTGAAAGGCAGCAGTGGTGACAGTTCCAACAGCTGTGTCACATGCTGAGGACCAGTGACTAGCAACTGTTGCTGTATAACCAATTATATATTTATATATTAACCAAAGTTAATGGCTTCAAACAGTAATAAACATTTTTTGCAGTGCTTGTGTGTCAATAATCCAGGGCAACATGGTTGGGTGGCCATGGCTCAGAGTGCCCCAGGAGTTTGCAGTCAAGAAATGAGCTGGGGCTGCAATCACATGGAGGTGTGAGTGGCGATGGAGGGCCTGCTCCCAAGGAGGCTCACTCACATGGCTGCTAAGTCACCATGCTGGTGCTGGTTACCATGGGGCTCCTTGAGTATCCTCAGAGCATGGCGGCTGGCTTCTGCCCTAGAATGTCATCTCAAAGACCAAGTGGGAGTGTTAATGTCCTCTATAACCTAGCCTCAGGAGTCCCACAGTCCCTTCTGCCCAGCTCTGGTGGTCACACACAGCAGCCCTAAATCAATGTGGAAGGAGACTGCACAAAGCACAAAAACCAGGAAGTGAGGTTTAGTGGGGCCACTGGAGAGACTGGCTTCCCAGGGCAGGCTGTGGGATCTGTACTTCATGGCAGTGGCAACTGGTCTATAGACAGCCAGTTCCAAAGCATGTTATAAGGCATCTGGCATGACTGAAAAGTCTCCAAGCCTGGTTCTCCCTCTGCAAGGCTCTATGAGTTACTAAACATCCTTTCATCAAATTTCTTTTCTGAATTAACCAGAGTTGGTTTCAATTGCTTGCAATTAAAAACTGATACATATGGGGGAAAAGACTAATGAACACATTTTTACCCTATTTCCTAGAAAGCAATCTAGTATCTTTTTGTACCACGGAAAGTTCAGTTATGTAAGATTACAATATGCACTCTATTTCCAAGCTGGACTGCAGCCTTGTTGTACAGTGATTCATCTTTCATTACAGAACTTACAGCCTGACCTTTAGGTGGAGTTGTTAGTACCATTATGAATATATGCTTTCATGAGTGATGATTTAGGTTATAAAAAAGTTTCACTCAAAATAACCATATTACCAAAATTATCTTTAAATACATGCAGCAAAGTATTTTTCAGACAATCTTTTCAGTTTAAGGAAATCTCTTGTGACAAATGGAACTGGGAAAAACATTATAGTTTATCATAAGCAGGCCTGAAAAGAAAGCACATAGAACCACTTTGCAAACAGTTTGGCATTGTCTACCATGATACACATATACAAATATGTATACATACTGTATAACCCACCAACTCTACTGTTAGGTTTATAACCAGAAGAAATGTGTGCATATGTTCACACCATGTTCCCACAAACACTATACATTATTCAGACACAAAAAGTACATACTGAATAATTTCTTTTATACAAGGTACAAAATAAAACAGGTAAAATAAATTTATGGTGTTAGAAGTTAAGGTTCTTGTTACCCGTATGGTTAGGAAATCACTTTGATTAGCAGAGAATAAAAGAAGGTCTTCTGGAATAATCCTCTGGTGATGGTCCAGTTCTTGTTATGAGTGATGGTTACATGGGTGTACTCAGTTTGTGAAAAATCTTCAAGCTGTAGACTTGAATTATATGTTTTTATAAGTATACTTTCCTTCAGAGAAAGGTTTTCTTAAAAATCATAATAGGTACATTAATTTGCCATTTCTTATCTTTTTTTATCTTCCGTGGTTTTTAAAAACAATAAAACGACATTTTCTTATAACTTTTTTAATTTACAAAAATTCCATCCACCAAAATAAACTAGTTTATTGTTTTCATTGTTGCATTAACTAACTACTTATGTACAAATTTATTTGCATCTGAAAAGCTTCCTTTTTAGGGGCAGGAAAGAAGGAAGGGAAAACTTTCTACCTTTTTCTAAAATGGAGAAGTTGGCTTTTTTCTGTTATACTTTAGAATCCATTACTTCTTAAACTTGGCAAAGAAATAGTCCAAGAGGAATTTGCTGGGACAACCTGAGTAAGTGATGATGGAGTTGGGGTGAATGTTTGGACTTTAAGTGCTATATATAACCATAACCAATGTGTTTGAGCCAACTGCAGCCGCACTGAGGGACACCTGTGATTCCTGTCCCTTTGGATGAAAGTTGTGACTAACTTGTTTACTCAACTGAATTTCCTGACCTTTATTTTACCATAAGCCTTGAAGGAAAAAAAAATGTTCCTTGCAAAAACATTTTATCTGAAATCCTGGAAAAATTCTAAAGGACAGTACAACTATTTCGTGACACCATGACTAGCTTTGAGCACTAAAAATGTCTTCCCCAAAAGTCTATTAACAAATTCAGATACATTTGCCTAACACAAATAAAATATTTTGTGACAAAAGATTTGATCTTCAATTTAGAGAAGAATCTAGATTGTAAGAATTTCCTTTTGATGATTCTGTATTTTTATTTGAGACCATGTTGGAGAACACACAGGCACCTTTCAAAAGCAACAGCAACCTGCTATTAGCCATCAAGACTGCATGACGAGCCATGTTACAATCACACTGTGGGAAGTTTGCCAGCTAAAAAAAATGTGTCTTCCAAAGCTGTCACACCCAGTTGTCTGCCTTGTAGGTTTCATGGTGAGGTGATGTGATGAGTCACGTGGAATAAACCAGGCATTCTTGGGCTAGTCTAAGTGAAAGGGATCTGATGTGTAGGGAAGTGCCTCTCTCCCTGCTTGCTTACCCCCTCAAGCATTTTGCATTAAGTGACAAAGAAATTTAAAATCCAATATCTGAATAGTATGTTCTCATTTAATCAGTAGTTAGTTGATGCATTCAAATGTTCTGTACAAAACATTTTTCTTTGGAATCCTGGGAAGACTAGAGGACTGTTCAGTCTTTTTCTAGGTTATGTGTGTATACCACTAACACAACAGTGATCTTACTTGATTGTTTTTTCTTTATTGTTATCTCCAGAACCTAGTCAATTTCCCTGCACATAGATGGTTCTTAAGAGATGTTTGATGACTGCATGAACAAATGAATAATGTGACTCTGAGCAGCAAGGGAAGGCAGAGCAGCAGAGTTATAAGCCGATAATAGTGAATAGAGTGGACCTAAAGAAGACAAACTCAAGTTCTCAAGGGGGAGTTATTCCAGAGCATCAGCTGGACTGAGTGGCTTTGATTGTGCAGATCATCCTCCAGGCCAAGCTGACTTGTTTCCAAGGCTTCAGTACCACTACTGAAAACCTCTGCACGTACAGCCACCCAGCCTGAAGGTTGCAGAGCACTCCGGCTGGCTCTACTGTTTACTATGCAGCTTTATGGCTTTAGGCAAGCCTCCTTTACTCATTCTGCTTTCAAAAATATTTATTAAATGTCTACTATGTGCCAGGCACTGATTTCGTTACAGAAGTTAATTCCTTCAATTCATTTATGCCCATAAAAGAAGGATAAAAATATCTACTGTACAAGGTTATATGTAAATCTCCTAACATTTTATCTGGTGCACAATAATAGTTCAAAAGATGATAGCCATTACTATTGAATATGAGGAAATGCAATTTAATCCTAATCAAAAGGGAAACACGATTTGGAAAACATTACTGTAGTTAAAATCCAAATACTATTTGGAATTTTTTTTTTGTAGTTGGAATATTTTCTGATCTTCTCAGAACAGTTCTATTTCTATTAGCTTGTAACCAAGAACTTTATTTTTATATTTGACCAGATATGATGAAAAATACAACTAGATATTTCCAAATTATAAAACTCTAGGAATGATTGAATTATTGTGACTCACTGGATTCATAGCTGTTAAACATCCAGTTCCCTCTCTTAAAGACCACCAGTGTTCCCTAAGGTAAATCAAACACATCTGATAGGATGCACTTTGATGGTTACAAGATAAGTGGTATTTTCCAAAAATATGTGACAATACATGTGGTATAAATACTTAAAATTAGTCTTAGGCCCTCTGAACCCAAAGCGAACTTCCTCACTCTTGAAAATATTAAAGCTTCATCACTGAAGCTAAAGACTTTATTTTCTATTATTGAACAAATACTTTAATATAAAACTAATTTATTTATTTATACCTTAGTATTAATAAAGAAAAACCTTTCATAAGCACGTTTGGAGTAGAGTAAGTTTCTAGAACTAAATGGGGTACAGGTACTGGATCACAGAAAGGACTGCTGCCCCCAGTGGGTGGTAAGCAAGCTGTATGCAAGGATCAGGTGAAATGGGTCTGAGAATGGAGGCCAAAAGCTCTGGAGCCCTTGTGCCTACCTGCTTACATATTTATCTTCTTGAAATTTCTAGATAACCATTAAATTAATGACAAGCAGATCATCCATCCATCACAATTCATTAAATCATGAGACCCTTGTGGGTGAACATGGTTCTGTGACACTGACCAGTTATTAAGTCTGTTTGGACTTTAATTCCCTCAGCTACAAATTAAAAGTTGCATTAGACAATCTTCTGAAAATCTATGATTCATTGATTATTAGCCTATATTAGTGGTCTCAAACTTTTCATGTACACGGACGGCTTTGTAACATGAACAGCACCCCGCATCCCCCAGTGATGTTCACTGCACTCCATATGCAGATTCCTGGGCCTCTTGGAGTAACTCCACCTTCCATGGTTCCAGGAGCTTCATGGCCCCATTCAGTTGCTCCAGATGATTTCAAAGTTTCAGGGTCTGCCTCTCATTGCTGGAGGACTCTTGTTAGAACCATGGAAGTACAAAGCCAGGGAATTAACAGCCTCTGGGAGCAGCCTTCAACCCACACGGATGGGAGCTGGTATATAAGTATTCAAGCTTTCTTGACTCCTCCAAGGAATTATTCCCAGAAGCACATACCATTTCCCAGAGTTTCCCCCATGGAATTAAGCTCCAGTGGAGCCCACTGGTAGCTGCCTTAATGACTCACCCTTTACTGGCTGTCTCCCTTCTCGATATGACTTTCTTCTAACATTCCAATACATACTTCAATTTCAAAAGAAACATTGGAAATCTGATTCTTCAGAGTGTCCTACCTTTCCTACCCAACCCTTGACTGACTAAGATTTAAGGAACATTGCATTGGGTAAGTGTTTGTTCTGATGCTCAGAAACAAATAGCATGTACCTTTAAGAAAAAGCATTTAAACAAAAACAGATAGTTAAATTCTAGTTCCTCAAAATGAACCACTCACCCCTAGTGTAAAGAGAAATCCAGAGATGGAAATTTCATGTGCTCTCATATATTTCTATCAAAACTGCCCCTTCCCCAAATTCCCCTAATAAATGTTCTTGTAACATAACAATATCTAATATCAAAAAAATCCCCAAATTCATGCTTGCATAATCACATCAACAATTTGATTTCTACATTGTTCTGTATTTTGTAGATTGAATACATAATTAGAAAAAATCTTAGTCGTTTCTCTTACAAAGATGGGCTTAGTACATAGAAAGAACTGTATCTTCCAATTACAGAGAGTTTATTAACTCATAAAATAGAAGATCAATATTAAGTGGGGACCTTAAAATTAGCTACCAAAGCTTCCTCCTGTCAAAAACATGCCTTTGGTGTAGGACACTATTGCTTTCTCTGGGCAGCTGTGAGCCCAATCAAAGGCAACACTAGGGGTTTCAACGTGGCCATGAGTCCTGACATGCACAGGTCAAGGAATCTGAAAAATACCTTAACTGAGCACCTAGGAATCTGACTCTTTACCTTCACCTGGCCACCCCTGATTCTAAAACCACCCTCCCCTGAGCCAAATGCCACATAGTCCTGAGAGAAACCAAAATATGAGTCTATCTTTAGGGTAACAGAGGCAAGAGCCACTGGCTTTTGATGAAACTACTTTGCTACCCTCCTCCCCAAAACACATAGTCACCACCTCTGCCTTGTTCCCTACCAACTTTGGGGAATTCAGTTAGCTACATTCAATGAGTCTGTTACAATGATAGATCAAAATCCCTAGTTAATAGAATATTTTCCAGTTTTCTAGATAAGGAAACCAATGTTAATGCTTCCCTCCTACACCTAATTGGAACTGGAGCATTGTTTCTGGAAGATATTATATGTGAGTATATCAGATACATTTTCTAGGCATGTTGGTTAATCCAAGTATTATACAAAAAAAAAGTTCAGTATCAGCTCTTAATTAGGAAGCCACTATATATATTACATATATATGAACATAATATATATATGATATTACTAGAGGATATATCTTGAAGTGGCAATATATAGCAAAGAAGCTATTTCCTTTTTCATTTTTAGGGTATGTTTTTAAAAAACTCTAAAAAAACATAAAGTACAGAACAATTCAGCCATTTGCCACATGTCCCAAGAGCTCACAGAGATGGCTTTATCAAAGCCTTTGCCAGTTTTCTTAAGTAGGGAACTAGGTTAGCAATATGAGTTCCCTGTCAGCGTTCTCAGGAGGCAGAACTAATAACATTCCTGGTAAGCACTGTATAGACAATAAAAGCCATGCGCATTCAGCAAGGATACTTGAGAGCTTCACAGAATGATTTCATGGATATGAAAAAATATTGTGTTTGAAATGTGAAGAGCTCTGAAAGATTTATTTGACTTTACAGGGGGAAAGACCAGAAATAATGTAGTTTTAGATGACACTCCCAGTCATTTTTAACTTTCAAACCTGATTCACATTTGGACCCTGAATCATTACCTTGTGCAAGGAGAACTCAATTTCTAAGTCCTTGCTAAACTTGACACAGGAAAGAACCATTCCAATTAAGCTGAATGGAAAAACTTTTGCAGATTTCAGACCTTCATTTGAAGGGCACCTGTTTTGTTTTCATCACACTTAGCAGAATGTAAAATTCAACAGATACTACCTGTTTTCTATAGGTTTAGATCATTCAACTTTATACCCAGCACTTCTGCCTAAAAATAGAAGCACAAAGCTCACAAGATCAGACATATTTCAGTGTTTCTTATCCTTTCTGAATATCTCTGGAGGGGGTTGGGGGAGGTGGGAGTGGAGATGTAAATTTCAGAAGAAAAGTGTCCCTTGGGATAATTAAATTCTGGCTTTGACCTAAAAAAGCCAAGAATAACAACAGATGGAATTGTTGTCTTGAAATTAATGACCCTATCTCATTTAAAACATTCCAGAAATATTAACTGAGAGGAAATATAATAAATAGAACATAATTTTTGTTTGAACTGCTGTTCCCATCTTTGCACAACTCTCTCTCTCTCTCTCATTTGTATGGACTTTGTTCTCTATGTTCTTCTCTTTACCAAATGTCCCCCACTGACCTTATCTTAAGAGATCTGCTAGTTTCAACAGTACCAGGTCACAGATTACATCCAAATTGTAGGAGTGGAAATGACATTATAGTAGATGAATCATAAGTTTATCAAATTATTGGGGAAATATTTCATAAAAAATTGACAGTGAGTCATTTTTGGCTAATGAGCCTATCATTTGTAGTTCAGCCATGCAAGTATATTTTACAATTTCTCCAGGTGATTTCACAGAATATTGTTGAGAGACATAGGCTTTGCCTTCCCTAGCCCACCCAGAAATACCTAAAACACAGGGCAACATTTACTGAAAAGTTATATGGGAAGTTTTAATCAAGAAAAAACTTGCATGATAGACCTCATACAGTAAGGAACATTTCAACAGCAAGTACCAAAAAAGTTTTACTGTGGTCTGAACAAACGGGGGTTTATTTATCTTACACAACAAGAATTCTGTAGGCAAGTAAATGCTGGTGTTAGTTGAGCAGCTCAACACGGTCAGGGACAGTGACTGAAGTCCTTCCCCTCCTTTATATGATAGTTGCCACACATCCCCACTAAATACAGAAAGAAGAGAAGGGGGAGGGAACAAACAGGCCACATCTGTCCCTTTCGATAGGAAAGCAAAAGTTTTTCCAGAAGCCCACTCCCCACTCCACTGAAGTCTTCTGCTTGTACCTCCTGCCTGCTCCATGCTGCCGGGGAGATGGTGAAGGTGAGCTCTTAGCTCTCCCTGCTGCTAGAGTAGAAGCAGGCAGCTGGGAATGGATGTTGGGTTAGTCAACTCATGTCTGCCCATGAATGAACTTTAGGTGGGAAGACAGTCATGGTTGGCGTTGACATTTCACCCTGGCTGTCCTCTTTGGGGCTTATTACATTTCCCCACTAGGCTGGTGAGACCCTGAGGGCACTGGTTCCTGTGCTCAGGTTCACAGTTGCTGGGATCCCACTCTGTGCATGAATCTTGAGAGCGACCAAGAATTTTTGTAATTACTCGTGTCCTTGACATTTGACAAGTCCTTGGTTGATCGCTTCCCATCTTCTAGCAAGATGCAGACCCCCAAACAGCTAAAACATTTGGTCTTTTCTTAGCCTGAGGCACATGTGCCATTAAAAGTTCTTCAGAGACCCACTAATTCCATTACTTGCTTAATCATGGCCAAGTTTTTCCTCTTTTCTCTCCTTGCTTTGCCAGAGTGTCTGCACCTATTAGTACCACTGGGGCATAGAGGGTGAAAGACATGGCAAGTGTTTCCATGCAGTCTATTAATATATATAAAATGTTACCGAACATCTGCATGTGGAAGAAAGGCAAAGGCAGAAAGTGGGCTTGTCTCCCCAACAGGCTATGGGGTTTGTTAAGTGGAATTCCTCAGGAGACATGATTAGCTGACTGGTTTGTCTGTAGGTTATTTTATCAACTTTGTAGGACTCAGGCACAGCCTCCTGCTGTTCTGAAATCAGTCCTTCCCATTCCCATTCAGGAATGTTTCCAACTTATCACCCATTTGGGAAATTTTTTACTTAATGCAGCAGCTAAAATAGCCACAAAAATATCAGAAGCCTTACAGCTATTGCAAAGAGGAAAAAAATAACACTAATGAAGCAGTTTGTCAATACAGAAATGACCACCTGAGTTTTCTTGGACTAGGGAATAGGTAATCTGCAAAAATGTTTCCTCCACCTAGGTTTGACCACAGGTGAAGCTCCACTGAGAGATTTCTAGAGCTCCTCCTCCTGGCTGTGCTATAGCATCCAAGTAGATATTCCTGGGAGGGATGATAGTCAATCACTAGCACTTCAGTGTTGTCTTTAGCTCAACCTTGTCATCAAAAGCACAGGGACTGGTTCAGGATAGGATGATAGGAGGGAGAAATTATGGCTAAGGGCTCGATGCCTTCAGACACCCCTTTTACCTGCCTAGATGCACCCTAGAGCAGATCCTGAGCCTTCAGCCTGGGTGAGCAGGTCTCCCGCAGCTCAGCAAGATCATCATTCCCAACTGAATGGACCCACTAAGACACGGAGGGTTTTGCTGGACTTCTGTGAAATGATGCATGAGATTATTTTGCAAAATATAAAGCCCTTTGTAAATGTCAGGTATGTCTCTGGCATGATGTTTAACAAATGAATGAATGAATAAATGATAAATGAATGTTATAGTTTGAATATTTATCTATGTTACACCTATGAGTGTCTATAAACTAAAATTCATTGTGTTGTTAGCCTCTCAGCTCACATTTAAATAAAGCTATTTCTTTAAAACATAAATGTGAATACTCAAAAATAATTTTATTAAAACCATGCTTTAAGATCTCCAAAGTCAACTGATAGAAAATGTGTGGAGGGTCCTTCTATTAGTGATCAATGGTTTTGTTTTTGCTTTTTTAATAAGGGAACATAATCTGGGAGTTAAATGGCAAAGGGTGCTATAGGTTACATGTAATCTCTGAGTGTAGATAGATGGAAATTTGTGGATTTATAAACCTCTTGACAAGCTCCAAATGGAATTTTTTCTCTCCTTTTTCAATTACCAAACTTGCAGCAGAGCCAGGACCAAAAATTGCCTGCTTTATCTCCTACCAGCGTTACTCCCTTCTCCCTGGATTTTATGTGCTCCTCTGCAACATGGAACATTATTATTGAAATGCTATAAAAGTATTATTTTCCAGGGAGCAGAAAGGCCCACCGAATGTTAGAATACATCTCTCTCTTTAAGCATGACTGGGAGACCTCCCTCCAAATAGTGCTTCTAAAACAACTGTAGAGGCTGCACACTCAGAAGCCCTAGTGATGCTGTGGCCCAGGGCTCAGCTTTGCCTGCTTCCTTTCTCTGTCTCCCCTCCCCATGCAGGTTTGTGTGAACATGTTTTTTTTTGTTGGCAAGTAGCCAAATAATTTGCCATAAATAAATGTGCTGCCTGTCTACAAGAAGATAACTTAACTGACTTCCCTGGTTTTCATAATTTGCCTCAGCACTGGGAATGGCCAAGGGCTTGGGGATGGCGCAAACCTCTGAAGGATTGTGTGCATGGAAATTTAGAAATCTTATACTCCTAAACCTTCCACATGCCAGTCAGGGCACACAAGTCATACAGTACAGGTTCCTGGGCTTCCCAAGCCCTTAACTTACCTCTAGTGAGTGGCATGTTTACCAGAAATTTATTTCAAAGATTTAGAAGAATGAAAGAAGCAGATCATTCTAATCTCTTCCTATCATTCTTCATTGAAGACAGTGGAAAAATCAAGGAATTACATTTCAGTCCAAATTAAAGTAGAAACAGCAAAAAGACAGCACCAGGAATTCCTTCAATGTGTTACAGACTTGATCCCAAAGCCCCAAACCCCACATTTCATCTGCTAACTGGTATTGCTAAAGTTTCTGCTGACTCAGATTAAAACCCACAGTAGAGTTTTTACCACAATATGTATATGCTTCTCAAAGTTGAACATTGATCTGGACAATTTGGATCAGTTTGGGATGTGAACTTTTGATTCCCATCACTTTTTGTTGTATACATTTAGCGTAAATCAATTTTTTTCTTCTAAAAAATCTCATGTACTAAAATGCCCAGAAATGAAAACTTCTGATTTCTTCTGAAATGTGTACATTTTGACAGACTGAGTAGGTTCACTATAATTTGGGTCATCTTTGTGAGCTTTAAAATTAGGTTCCTGTTTAATTTTCTTTTATTAAAAACATGGACTGTAGTAAACCAGAAAAATGTAAAAATCTGACTGTCAAATGTTAAGAAACCTGTGGAACAAAAGGAACACTTTCACCCCATGACCTTCACCAAACACCATGTAAGGAGCTAAGTCCTTACGGACTGAAAAAAAACAGTCTCCTGGAAAAAAATAAAATGGAAATCATATTTTCAAAAAGAGAGATTAGATCAGTACAGCCAATTGGAAATCAATTTGTCAGTGTTTAATAAAGTGGGGTCCATATTCTGCAACCCAGCAATTCTATTCCTGGTGCCAGTGCAGTATTTTAAGAACTGTTGGTTGAGTGATTATGACCTGATAGCAGTTAAAAAAATAAATACAGAGGAGCATAAACCAGAATTAAAAAAAAAATGAAATGGAGTGAAATGGACTGAATAAAAAATATCAAAAGGCATCCTTTATAATCAAAGTATTATTTTGTAAAAATTTTGCCAAACCAATTTATATCTTACTGAGACCATGGTTAGAAAAGCTTATAAAATGCTATTCTAGAAACTCTTGCATGTCAGCTCATATTTATCATAGGAAAACAGTATTTCTAAATTATTTCACATTCTATGGGTTTACACCCACTAACTGTAGGCCCTGAAATGTTTGTTCATTATAATTAGAATGGATAAAAATATCTGTGAGACATTATTACAAATGAACATTATATAGTAGTAAATATGAATAACTGAATCTCAGGCATCAACATAATTAAATGTCAAGCATAACACTGAGAGAAAAAAAGCAAATCACAGAGGAACACATGCAGTAGATTCCACTTACATATGCTTCAGCAGTATGCAAAAATGCTAAAATATTTATTGCATATGGATACATACATATGTAATAAAGTCATAATGAAAGGTAGGAGAATGATAAACACTAATGCACAGGAATAAAATTCAGGCTCACAACCACAGCCTTCAGGAGGGAGGCAGAGGAAGGGACCTCAGAAGGAAAATGGGGATTATGAAGATACTAGAAAACTTCAATTTCTTAAACTGGGCGCTGGGAAAATAGCTATGTATTTTACTGTTCTCTAAAGTGTCTGTATATGTTATTTACACTCTTCTGTAGTAATGATACATGTCATAATAAAAAAATACAGGTTGTGATGTTTCCAGAATTTCTCACTATGTTTTATGATTCATGTGGCTCATCTCAGCAATATCACAAATTAATTCCTTAATATAAGTTAAAATACAGCTCTGTTTGATCTATTACCTCTATCTCAGATGGTGCTTTCACCTCTCTTGTATAATTTGTGATTTGATACAGATTTCATTGCTGCGAGGGTTAAGTGAAATACAATATTCAGTGAGGTCATAGCATTCCATGTAGGAATCCATTCTTTGGCTTCAGTAGTTATAATAAACATGCTAAACTGTGTCTACAACACATGAAGAAGTTCTTTACAAGTTTCCTTTATGCTCCTTTCATTGATATCACTCCTTACCACCTGTAAGCATAACATGGGTGGGTAGGTCATGGGAGTGGTACCATTCCTGCGAGTATAATCAAATGTACACTTTTAAAATTCATATCTCTGTCTTGTTTTGCAACTGGGTAAAACTCAGTCTCAGTATGGTTTTAGGAAAAACTAAAAAAAAAAAACAAAAAAAACCTCACAATCAAAAAAACAAAACAAAATTGAGAGTATGATTTTGTAAAGAACCTAGTGCTGATATGTTGGATTGAATTCTCTTCCTAGGCCTGACCATTTAGTTCCTCACAATGGCCATCACACTCTTTCAGGGCAGAGAGGTATACACTTACACCAACCTAAGGTAATTAGACTGTGTTAGAGTCCAGGGTCTATTTTCTACCCAGTTAGAATGATTAAATATACAGGTAATGAACATGCAGAAAAGATATTCAAGGAATATTAGGTCGTCTATTTGAAAAAGCATCAAACCAAAATTCAGCAAATGACTGTTCAATTTAGATTATAATTTATCTGAAAAAAATTTTTTTTTTTTTGCTTTTTAAGACCTAACTCAAATTTTGTATCTTCCACAAAGCGTTTCTTGCTTTCCTCTCCCCAGCACCCAGGTAAATATTATTGTTCTCCCTCTGAATCTATATAATTTTTCTTTATAATTAGCACTATTCCACATTATGTAACATTGTATATATTTATATCACTAAGAATAGACATTGAAATGTATATTAAATATTCTATGAATAATCACTGACTAAAATCATTTAAATTTTAAAAAGCAAATGATATCAGCCAGGATTCTAGGTTGTTGGAAAGAGATATCTGGCTGAACAAAGCAAGAGGTAGTTTACAAAAAGCACACTGAAGGTCTAAAAGGGAGTTTGGAGAACCATCCTTGAGAACAGAAAAGAACCATGGGTGCTGAGAAGGAGAGACATGGCAGGAAGAGTGGTTAGCACCGCACCTCACGACCCCTGTCTTCCCTTCCATGCGTGTGACTTTGATGTGTATAGGAGGCAGGAAAATAAGTATCCACGGAGAGGAGCAGGTACCTACCTGAGAACACCCTCAGACAGAGAGGAAAGGGTAATTCACAGATGAGGGAAAGAAAGGAGGGGCACAGAGAAGAAGGGAAAGAGAGAGGGAGAAGAGGAGGGAGGAAGAGAGATCTCAGAATGGCCAAAATAACAAAATAATGACACCAAATGTTAGGATTCAGAGAAATTGGACCACTCACACATTACTGGTGGGGATGTAAGATGCTACAGCCACTCTGGAAAACAATTTGGCAATTTCTTATAAAACTAAGCATGCAATTACCAAATGACCCAGCAGCGTTGCACTCTTGGGGCTTTATCCCAGAGAAACTGAATTTGTCATCACCTAAAAATCTGAACACAATTGTTCACAGCAGCTTTATTCAGAATAGCCCAAAATTGGAATTAGCCCAGGTAACTTTCATGAAGTGAATGGTAAAAACAGTGGTTTGTACATGCCTTAGAATACTACTAATAAAAAGGAATGAAATATTAATGTATGCAATAACTTGGATGAATCTTCAGAGAGTTACACTGAGTTAAAATAGCCAATCCCAAAAGATAAGTACTATATGATTCTATTTATGTAACATTTTTGAAAGTACAACATTTAAAAAATGGAAGACAGATACATGGCTGCCAGAGGTTCAGGATGTGGTATGAAACAGGAGAGGGTGGAAGTACATAGATTATGAAAGGGCACAGGAGGTATGCCTGTGGTAGTGGAACTCTTCTGGACTTTGTGATGTTGGATATACAAAACTACAGAGGAGATACATTTTTATGCAATCTCAATACACACACACACACACACACACACACACACATGCACATGCAAATGAGTCCAAGTAAAACTAGGGAAATCCAAATAAAATTGGTGGTTTGTATCAATGTCAACATTCTGGTTTGGATATTATACTATAGTTTTATAAAATGTTACCACTGGAGGAAAATGGGCGATGTATCCAGGGGATTATTTCTTACAGCTGTACGGGAATCTCAAATTACCTAAATTATTAATTTGAAATTATTAGAAATTTCAACTAAACACACACACACACACACATTAAACATCAGCTAGGATGCAAAAATTTTCTGCATAAATCACTTAAGGGTAATAATAGTATAGTGAAAGACACAAATGAATCATTAATTTCCAAAGAGCATGAGAAGTGCAATAGTTAGAAGTTTGTACCACAGGCTATGGAAGTGGTACAGGCTAAAGGAGGGCCTGAAACAAGCAGGAAAGCATCCACAAAGGGTCTGACATCGTTGTCAGACTATAAACAGAAGCTAAAACTTACCAGGTCAATGGAGAAAGAAGAAAAGGGCATTGCAGGCTGAAGGAAGAGCACATGGAAAGGCGGGGAGCATGGAAGAAAGTGGAATGTTTAGGGAACAGCTTCAAGTGCGGCTGAAGTTTAGAGGAAAGGACAGGAGAGAGAGCTGCGACCTGCTGTGAACAGTGGCACATTCTACCCTCAGACGTTGTTGGTTCCTGTGGGCAACCTGGAGCTGACCAAAGGAGTGAGCTGGTTTTGTCTGATTAGCTAGTTCTGCGACGTAGGGGGATCTCATCTTTTCAAGTCTCAGTTGCCCCATATGTAAAATAAGGGAATAACATTGTTATGAAGTTTAAGTTGATATAAAGTTGTTAATTATTAGTTGTCACTCTGGGGGAAATACATCTTCCCAGCCCGGGGCAAAATGCCTTTGAAATCAAAATTAGTCAAAGGGAGAAATAAAGTGGGAGAAACCCATTTATTGTTTACAAGCAGTCATTCACTTCTGCTCGCTCGCTTGCACGTGTCTCTTGCAACCCCAGCTGCAAAAGGGCCCCACGCAACCTCTCCAGTCCAGATATGCCCATGCCCTGGCTCCCCCTTGTAATTACCTATTGCTATGGGGATGGAATACTTCTCTCCATCCTTGGAAACACCTATTGAAGGAGATGCACTAAGGCCAGGAGAGAGAGTTTTTGGAAATGTTGCAAATTTACCCATATTAGTTAAGTGGACATACATCTAACTGTACTCAATAAATATTAACTTAGAGTAGGAGGAGCAGAGGGGAAGAGAGGAGCCATCATAGTCCGTGTGCTGAGACCTGAAGGAAGGTGAAGGAGCGCTTGCTAGGTAATGGGTGATGACAGAGAACAGACATAGGGACCCGGGGCAGGACCCTGAGCCAGAGGGAGCAGGGGAATGATCTTGGAGAAAGAAGCATGAGGTGTCACAAAGGAACAAAAACCAGAATGAATTGTCTCCCATGTACTTTACATCAGCTCATTTAATCTTCACAGCTCCTAAGGCCGGTATCATTATCCTGTTTCATAGAAGAGAAAACTGAGACTCAAAGAGGCAAACTTGCCAAAGTTATATAAGTGGAAGAGCTGAGGTTCAAAACCAGGTCTGTCTGTACAATGCCCATGCTCTTCCCACTGATCAGGTAAATCATTTCCAAGTCTTAGTAAATGGCCCATAAAAAACAGTTCACCATCAGTAATAAGGAATTCTATACAACAAATAATTTTCTGTGATGAATGGGGTTTTATGCCTCTCAGCTCCCTTCCCCACACCCCCAAAAAGTCCAGTCACTCAATTAGAAGAAAAAAAGGGAAAAAGTCAACAGCAAAGGAATATGTAATTGATTACGATGATGCTGGCACTCTAGATGCAGAGAAGATAAATGATTAGCTAAGTTGAAGCTGAGTGTCTGATAGCACGTGTACCGCCATCCAGTAAGTTACCCCTCAGCTCTCACCTTTCTCCATTTAAAATCCCCCCATGTTTTAAACATATTCTCCCAACCTACACACCGAATTAAACACAAAGATCCAGGAATCTGAAGGAGGAAGTCAATCAGGAGTGAGAGAGGAATGGCTGTCCACTTTGTGGCTCTCACCCTAGCTGGGTTCAGACCTTTCATTTCATATGTTAATTCACCATTCAGAGCCCAGGTAATAAATCTACTCAATCTCTAGGTACCATATAGATCAAAAAAAAAATTTAGCAATGATTGTTCTTGATCACTTTCTATTACATTGAACAGTAAAATCTATGATTTATGATTTACCTAGTTTGCCTTTTCTGAACTGTGGAGATGTATGTTCAAGGTACCTGATTCTCCATGATTTTATATATACATGATATATATATATATATATATATACAGACATATATTACATATATGGATATACCATATTAACCAATGAGACAAAGTTTTTTCATAAGTTACAATAGTCTAAATGATGATACAATGTCTCTTTTTCCTAAAAGTACTTTTTAGCATGTACTTGTTTAAAACTGTATGCATAAAACATAATTTTATTTTACAATCTGTTAGATAATGTGAGAAAGCTTGGGCATTATAAAAAG
Source organism: Manis pentadactyla (assembly GCF_030020395.1). Classification (NCBI taxonomy): domain Eukaryota; kingdom Metazoa; phylum Chordata; class Mammalia; order Pholidota; family Manidae; genus Manis; species Manis pentadactyla. Next base: position 65,229,340 of record NC_080021.1, read on the forward strand.
GTAGGGAATCCAAATCCATTTTAGATAATTGTGTTATATACCCTTTCTTTACTGAAAAGTGTTTCTCAATCCTGGTTGTATTAGAAACACCTGGCATATTTTAAAATAAATACTTATATTTGTATAGCCTCTCCCCTCCCTCAAGTGATTCTGATTTAATTATCTGGGGTGGAGATCACAAAATTTAATTGTAAAGTCCCCTCCATGTGATTTTTTAAAATTCATTTTATTATCATTAATCTGCAATTACATGAAGAACATTATGGTTACTAGACTCCTCCCTTCACCAAGTCCCCCCCTCACAAACCCCATTACAGTCACTGTCCATCAGCGTAGTAAGATGCTGTAGACTCACTACTTGTCTTCTCTGTGTTGCACATCCCTCCCTATGCCCCCCCCACATTATACATGCTAATCATAAGGCCCCCTTTCTTTATCCCCACCCTTAATCCTCCCTTCCCACCCCTTCTGCCCAGTCCCTTTCCCTTTGGTAACCGTTAGTCCATTCTTGGGTTCTGTGTTTCTGCTGCTGTTTCGTTCCTTCAGTTTTTCTTTGTTCTTATACTCCACATATGAGTGAAATCATTTGGTATTTGTCTTTCTCCACTTGGCTTATTTCACTGAGCATAATACCCTCTAGCTCCATCCATGTTGTTGCAAATGGTAGGATCTGTTTTTTTCTTATGGCTGAGTAATATTCCATTGTGTATATGTACCACATCTTCTTTATCCATTCATCCACTGATGGACATCCATTTCTTGGCTATTGTAAATAGTGCTGTGATAAACATAGGGGTGCACCTGTCTTTTTCAAACTGGAGTGCTGCATTCTTAGGGTAAATTCCTAGAAATGGAATTCCTGGGTCAAATGGTATTTCTATTTTGAGCATTCTGAGGAACCTCCATACTGCTTTCCATAATGGTTGAACTAATTTGCATTCCCACCAGCAGTGTAGGAGGGTTCCCCTTTCTCTGCAACCTCGCCAACAATTGTTGTTGTTTGTCTTTTGGATGGTGGCGATCCTTACTGGTGTGAGGTGATATCTCATTGTGGTTTTAATTTGCATTTCTCTGATGACTAGTGATGTGGAGCATCTTTTCATGTGTCTGTTGGCCATCTGAATTTCTTCTTTGGAGAACTGTCTGTTCAGCTCCTCTGCACATTTTTTAATTGGATTATTTGCTTTTTGTTTGTTGAGGCATGTGAGCTCTTTATATATTTTGGATGTCAATCCTTTATCAGATCTGTCATTTATGAATATATTCTCCCATACTGTAGGGTACCTTTTTGTTCTATTAATGGTGTCCTTTGCTGTATAGAAGCTTTTCAGCTTGATATAGTCCCACTTGTTCATTTTTGCTTTTGTTTCCCTTGCCCGGGGAGATATGTTCATGAAGAAGTTGCTCATGTTTATGTCCAAGAGATTTTTGCCTATGATTTTTTCAGAGTTTTATGGTTTCATAACTTACATTCAGGTCTTTGATCCATTTTGAATTTACTTATTGTATGGGGTTAGACAGTGATCCAGTTTCATTCTCTTACATGTAGCTATCCAGTTTTGCCAGCACCATCTGTTGAAAAGACTGTCATTTCCCCATTGTATGTCCATGGCTCCTTTATCATCTATTAATTGACCATAAATGTTTGGGTTAATATCTGGGGTCTCTATTCTGTTCCACTGGTCTGTGGCTCTGTTCTTGTGCCAGAACCAAACTGTCTTGATTACTGTGGCTTTGTAGTAGAGCTTGAAGTTGGGGAGCGAGATCCCCCCAACTTTATTCTTCCTTCTCAGGATTGCTTTGGCTATTCGGAGTCTTTGGTGTTTCTATATGAATTTTTGAACTATTTGTTCTAGTTTGTTGAAGAATGTTGTTGGTAATTTGATATCCATGTGATTTTAATGTGCATGCAGGTTGAAAACCATGTACTGGACCAGAATCTCCAAAAAGTGGCTATGTCAGTTTTACTTGCTTCGTATCTCCAGTACAGATAAGTACCACAAGGGGTAAAAACTGAGTAAGACAAACTGCTTCTCTCATGGCGCCTAAGACCTAAAGCTGTGTTGTCCACTATGGTAGCCACACTAGCAACACGTGGCTGCTGAAATTTAAATTTAAATTAGTTTAAGTTACATGATGTTAAGATTTCAAGCTCCCAGTCATACCAGCCACAGTTTAAATGTTCAGGAGTGGTTACCATATTGCACAGCACAGCTGCAGAACATTTTCATCACTGCAGAAAGTTTTAACATTTGTGTCTTTTGGATCCTTAAAAGCCACCGCTGCTGCACGGTTGCAGCGTGACTCCCTGTCTGCCTTGCTCCTCAGCAAGAAGAACAGTGGTGAGTGAGAAGCAGTGACCACAGTGTCTTCCTCACAGAGAACTGATGTCTCTTTTGTAACATTTAACTTCTTAATGGTTAATGAGTTTACTTTCAAGTAATATTATCCCACTGTATACACAATGTAACACTAAACCCAAGTGCTCCTATCCTTATGCCACGGTTACCACACATTTCACTTTTACTAATGGGATAAAGAATTTGTCACAAATTTTGCTTTAAATAGCTTTTAGAGCAATTAAAAATAAGAAAAAATACTCAATGTTACCTTCATTCTTCATTCTGCATATAAATCCAAGTTTCTGGTTAAAGATTTCTTCTTCCTGAACAACTTCCTGTAACATTTCTTATAGAGTAGATCTATGATAATAAGTTATCTCAATTTTTATTTATCTAAGGAAGGCTGTACTTCTGCTTCACCTCTGAAAGATATTGTCACTGGGCATAAGTCAGTTATTTTCCTTTTCGTCACTTTACAGGCATCACTTCATTGTTTTTGTGTTTACATGGTTTCTAATGAGAAGTCTGTGGTAAATCTATCTTGTTACACGTATGTTATGTCAATTTTTCTCTGTCTGGCTTTGAGGATTTCTGTCTTTGGCTTTCAGAAGTGTGAATATGATACTCAGAAGTTCTAGGATTTTGGAAAATTCTTACTCATTTCTTCAAATATTTTTTCTGCCCCCTTCTTTCTGTTCTGGATTTCATTCATGCATATGTTAGATCATTTGATTTTTTTCTACAGCTTTTGGGTGTTCTGTTTCATTTATAATTTTTCCCCTCTGTTTTTCACTTTGGACAATTTCAATTGATTTATCTCCCTTTTCAAGCTTACTGGCTTTTTTTAAAAGTGGTGTCAAATCTACTGATGAAATTGTTGAAGACATTCTTCATATCTATTACTGAACTATTCTTTTCTAGGATTTTCTTTTACAGATTCCATGTCTCTACTCAAAGTATCTATCTGACCATGCATGTTGTCTACCTTTTCCATTAGAGCCCTTAACATATTAACCATAGTTACTTTTAAATAACTTGTCTAATAGTTTCAACATCTAGGTCATACCAGCTCTACTGACTCCTTTGTCATTTCAAACTGTGTTTTTTCTTCCCTTTTCTTATGGCCTTATAAGGTTTTGTTGGACACTGGCACATTATACAAAACAATAGATGTTAAGGTAAATCATTGTTATGCTTAGAAATGAGCACATCTTTCTGTCTGGCTGGCCGTTAGGGTAGGGATTCATGTCCATGTAGTCAGAGGTTGGGCTGGGTTTGAACTGCTTCCTACTGGATGTTGGGTCTCCCCAACTTGACTTTTGTTTTTCCCTTTGTGCAACAGACAGAGCATCTGCCTCCTGCAGCTCCTCCAGCCTACTTTTCTTTGACACTTGATAGGGTGATAGAGGTGGGAGGGTAGAGGAAGGAGGTGGTGTCTGATGTTCTTATTAAGCCTCAGATTTAGGCAGACATATGAACCTGGGTCTTGGGGCTGTCATTTTCTCACAGATTCCTGTTCCTTCTCCAGGGGTAATGCTGAGACTACACAGAGTCCCACCCCTACCCCAGGGACTTTTACACTGTTTCCACTTTTGTTCTACACTGTTGTCTACACGGTTGTTTCTTTTCCCTGCATAGTAAGGCTTTTGTTCCTCTGAGATGATACAGGCAGAAGTGTGGCAGTGTCCCTAAGGGACTTCTGTCCCCTTCAGCGCTCCAGCTGTATTACAGATCAAGTTTTCTTAGGCCTCTTCCCAATCTTCCCTGTGAGTTCTTAGGGTAAAATACTTCAAGATAGTGTGACCCCCTACACGCACACACACATCTTTACCGCCAAGGACTTCACACCCGACCCAGCTTTAGCAATTCACTAAAAATTTCTAGCTGAATTTTCTTTGTGGCTTATATGGAGTTTGGCAACATCTTTGTTTAGAAGCACTTGGCTCTCCCCATATTTCAGGGTAGTTGTTTGCCCAACAATCTCAGTTCTTTCAGGCCTTCATGATCATTAATTTCCAGCTTGTAAGCTATTTTTCTTGTTGTTCGGGTAGGACTGATAGTCTTCTCAGCATTCTTCATCTCTAAGCTGAAATACAGATTTTTCTACAAAGAGAAAAAGCCCACATATTCTGACATATCCCACCTATTTCTCATAAAACAGTGAACAAGTACAAGGTAAAGGCTTATGATTTTTTAAAAGGAAAGGAAAAAACAAAAACAAAACACAAAACTGGTTTCTAATTCCTGCCACATAATTAATTACATGGAGTGAAAAGGACTGATAAGATCTGTTGGAACCACCACCCCAAAAGGATCAAATGATACAATGACGTGAAAGTGATCTGAAAGGTAAACAAAAAGATATGGGATAAATGCAAAGTATAAGCTTATATTTTATTCCTTAGTTGAAGGTTGTATGGTTAAAAATAAAATAGTATTTTACATTTGGCCACATAAGGGTTCAGATCAGGTCAGTAACATTTAGTGAGCACCTATTATATGTCAAACTCTGTCTTAGTCATTTGCCCATTTGAGGAATGAATAGGACATAATCTGTGCCTGCAAGGATTTTTTAGCCCAGTAAGAACTCAATCATTTAATTATAAATTAATTATAAATATCTAAACTAATTTAGAACATATCTGTCTACTTCATTTTAGAAGAAAACTGAGTAACACAATGTACACATAGCAAAAATTTTTTTTACAGTTTAAATTATTCCACCTTAGGATACTGTTTTAAATTAGAAGAAAATGACAACTGATCTTCTCTCAAAATATCACCCTAATTACAACTTCATTAGAGATATAAAAATTCTTCATACAACTAAAGGCATATTCTACTTCTTAAACAATTGACTTGTATTTGAGATATTGCAGTAGCAAGCTTTGAAAAATTAAAACTTGTCCTCACCTCACCAGAAAAATTACATTAATACTACTCTATTTTTAAACAGGAACCACATTTTAATGTATTATTTAGGTAGCTTCTTAAAGAATTCCTCTTTTTTTTTTTTTTCCAGTAGGTCATTTATAACTGATGGGATTCCTAAGGCTGAACAGTCAGTTGCAAAAACATGTGTTCAAAGTTGAGACAGAAACAGCAAATGGCCACATTCTTAAGATCATGTAATTGAGTGAAATAGGGAATTCAATACCTCAGCAGATGACAAGTTCAAGGATGACCCTGTTTTAGCAAAAGCTAAGTTGGAACACATGAAACCATCTGATTTTGAGTTTTCATGTGAATTGTTTCAGAGCACAAGGATTAATGAATGTATGAGAATGTGTCCTTGAATTAGAATGCATTCCTACAGAATGAGAATAAGAAATGTGAGAGATATTAAAAAGAAAACAAGTATAGCATTGTTAATTTCCTACTATGTGACTACAAGACTTGAAGGAAAGGATTCATGTGACTTCAACTGTGGGTTATTCCCACAATGTACCTGCGTGCAAAACACAACTGTAAACATTATATGATTCTTTTCAGAAATATTCACAAGCTACCATCAAACTTGGTTCAGTCTGTTTTATACACTGCTAGGTTTGTCTTCTGGAACTTACAAGATTAAAATTTCAAATCTTCTTATGCTTTGGGCTAAACAGAATTATCTAAAAACAGATATATACATGTACCAAATATATACATACACATATACAGACATATATAGAGAAATTTAGATATATAAAAAATTATGACCTGCACAATTTGAGACCATTTGGATAGTTAAAAAATGTGTGAGATTAAATCAACTATGTAATTTAAACTCAGTTGGTATGTGGAAAAACTATCTTCAGTTCATGTGAATTATTTCAAAAACATAACAAAAAATGATAAGCTAAGTAGTTAATATAAGTAATTTAAACCCTGCTCTGTTTATAAAAAAGGTAAGTCAAAGGTCTCTAAGGATTGTAAACTTTTCTATGGCTCAGGGTCATCTGAACAAGGGTACCAGCTGTTCTATTAGGTAATGTCTTGGATAAAGTCACACGAATAAAAATGTTCACACTTTATAATAACAAGGCATCACTACTGAAATGAAAAAAAAATAATGACAAATATCTGAGATAGTCAGGAAATGAATTCTTTTCCATGACCAAATTTATCTTCTGAGCCAGAAAAGAAATAACCAGCATTTTGCCAAACTCCATGCTTTTGCAACTATTTAGAAATTAGTAATACAGTATTAGTACAATAAGAACATGTATTCAAAGTGCATTGCAGTTTATCTACTGTGAACTTCTAATTTTAAGGAGAAATAAAAATCAATGAACAGCTATGACAATAACTTGGAAAAATTACGGATGCCATGCAATGTACAAATTGATACTGGAATTGCTCCTTGTTCCTTCTTCTAAAAGTATCATTCTTCATCTTCCAGAATCTATCAGTTGGTAATGAGAGGAAAGGAAGAATACTCTCGTCTGTCACAGAGACACAGGTGGGAAAGTTAATAAACTTATTCTGGCAGCAGCTGCTCTTGTGGTAGTAATGAGATTTAAAGAATCTATTTTACTTGTTCAGCCAAAACATGCTTTACCAGTTGAAATGGTTAGCTATATAAATGAGGGCTTATTTTTAGATTTTCTTTTTATACTACAGATTTCTTTTTAGATGGCACAAAATCAGGAATTGTTTATTAAATTTCCCTCAGTCAGGTCATAAAGATTGCTGGGAATTAAGAAGCACTGTTGAAGATTTGCTAATAGTAAATCACGTTCTTTATTCCAACTGTGGCTTTACAATGATGTGAATTATGCCAGGATTCTGTTCTAGACAATTTGAAATCAAACATGAGAATATTAATTGCTTGCAAGCAAGAAATCTCATACCACAATATGATACGCGTGGCTGCTATTCAGTAACAGCCGAGCAACATTTTTTAAGCAGAGAGCAGTTAGTGTTCTTAATCAGGGCAGATGTTTTCCAGATTTGCTATTGTCACTCATTAAGAAAGTTAAGAACTCTGTGAGTTATGATAATGTGAGGTACGATACTGTATATGCCCATCATATCCATAAACCACCACTGATTTTCTCAGCTAATTCCTTCCTTTGCTCGCTTCAATTGGTTCAGTACGACTATTTTTCCATTAATGTAGAAATACTTATTTTATCTGTGTGATAAAATGTACCCAGAGAAAATAGATAGGCAATGGGAATCTTGGTAAAGTAGAAGGGAGCAGGCATTTTAGTTAACAGAACTTAGTGTATATTCAAACACTGTGTTGTTTTAAAGTAATTTTGAGGGGAAGTGATTTTGTGTATTTCATGACACTTAGTGTATTTAATTGAATTTGGGGAACAATGAGTATATAGAGGAATTAAAAACACTACAAATATTATCCAATGAACATTTCCATTTAAGAGAATAAAGGAGGTCTTATGTGCCCATAGTTCCCTGGAGTAAAATGCAGTTCAATGGCTTGATAGTGACAATGAAGCACTTAGGACGTATAACAATGAGACAGAATAAAACAATAAGGAATGCTTTCTCCCTATTGAAATTGCATCTAATGCTTGAGTTATCAGAAAGATAATGTGTTAAAATACCTTTGGGTTGACTGTAATTTCCTAATTACATGCCTTCTTAAAGTTTTATCTGTACCTAAGGTAAAATCTGAAATATGATGAGATATATAACATCTTGTTCAATAATCTATTGTAGACCTATTAACATTACCATCCTAAAATTATAATAATTTATATTTAATATCATCCTTCCTTCATATTTTTCTTCTAAATACTTGAGTTGAAATGCCTTCATCTTAAAAAATAGAGATTTCCCAATAGCTTCTATTAAAAAATCTCTTTTTAAAAATGTATAGAATCTATAGGAATCGTGAAGTAATGAGACAGGTCGCTATTTCCCACAGCAGTGGAGCATGGTATCAGTGCATGACTCCCAGCCGGTCTGCTGCACAGAACTGAATTTGCACACCCCCATTCCACATTGCCTCAATACTGCAACATGAGACGACCTGAACTAAAAACACAAATATCTTACAAGACAATCAATGGAAATAAAACAACTATTTTACGAATAAATGGAAAGCATAGAAAAAGCACTTTTTCTTAACAACTGAAAAATGATGACAAGACCCATATACTACTCATGACACCTCAGCAATTTAATGCAAAACAAAGAACAAAATATTGAGCCTTATAATACAGAAGACTCATAACTCATTAACAACACCCCTTGCACATAACTTTTAGCAGTAGCACTCAGGAATTTATATACCAAATGCCACAGATTCAGCTGTGGGCATAATAATGGCTCCCAGAGCTTAGTAATTCCAAGTATGAGTATAATGCATATCTCTTTTTTTTCCCCATTATACTAGAACTGTAAAATTTATTTCCATCCCAGGCAGGAAGCATGCACAGTCAATTTATTGTGATTATAATGGCATGAAGGGAGAGAAGGTTGTGGCTCAAGAAGAAGGGACTTCACAAACATGAAACCACCTCTTTGCACTGACTTCGATATCCCGGGAATTCTGAGATTAATTGGAGAACCCAGATGTCATGGATGAGTCTTCTACATAGATGAACTGCTGAGCAGTCAAGGAGATTTTTCTAATGCCCTTCAAAGACAGTCAAAGGCTGAACTACACTTATCCCTGATCTGAGTCTAGTTTGTAGCAACCGTGGTGGTGAACTGAGAAACCCCGTGCTGAGAGAGAACTGCAGTCTTGCAGAAAGATGCTGAATTTATTACCTTTAGATGACAATATTCCTCTACAAAATAAATGATTCTGGCCCCAGGCAGACTGATACTATCTGTAACAATCTGCAATAATGTCAGCTCTGGAACCAAGAAGAAGCAACCAGAATTCATGAATTAGCTTTTGAGCACCCAAAAAGCCTCCACACAGTGAGAGTTAACATGGCGACAAAACCCCATTATACTTAATAACCTGTCACATTCAAAAGAGATTTCACTCTTGGCAGAAAGAAGACTGATATAATCAAAAGACAGATCTCTCTAAAGAAAGCCAACTACAACTCACTGAATGACTTTTATGTCCTAGGCATTGTCCTTGGGCACTTCACACAACTCTTTCACTTGATTCTCAAAACTCTGTGAAAGAGGTTTTATTAACCCCTATTTTAAAAATTGAGACTAAGTAATCATGGGTAGGGAGTGACGAAGCCCTCCTGAGACAGATTTGTCCAACTACAAATCTCAAGTTCTTCCTGCGTTAGCCCACCACCCTGTGGTAGATGAAAGATGGCCATTTTGATACTCTTCTCACTGAAAGATGGAGTCTAATTCCCTTCCTCCTTGAATTTGGTTGGCCCTAGTGGCTTGCCTGACCAAAGAAAGAGATGAAAATGGCATCCTTGGGCGTCTCAGTCTAGGTTATCAGTCTTGCAGTTTACACCCATGACCTCGTGGAACAATGAACTGCTGTGAGAGGAGGTAAAGACACCCTGAGACTAAATGGAAAGGGGCTGCAGTTGAACCCAGACTTCCAGCCACCACCCCAAGATGCCAGGCATAAGCCATCTTGGACTGTCTAGACTAAGCGAGCCATAAGCTGAACATCCAAGTGAACCCAGTTGATGTCATGTAAAGAAGAAAATTCATCCGGCTGATCCCAAGCCTTGGGAGTAGATCAGTGCATCTTTTCCATGTGGACTGACAGTGGTGTTCCTAAAGGAAGCCGGTGTAAATTTTCCAACACAAGGACTGGAGACTAAATACTACAGAGAAGAAAATGCTCCCTTGAAAGGCAGTGAGAAGGAAATGCTTGTTCATAATTAAAATTCATGCTGATTTCATCTTATCTAAATCATGATGTATATTTGAAAAAATCTTGATTTAAACAAAATTATGATTTCTGTCTCCTCCACCTCCATTTAGCTCTCCTCTCCCCTGTTTGAGACATACTCCCCTGCTCCCCAGAGTGCCCAGTGGTCTTATGCTGCTTGCTGGTAGCCCAGGGCCTCCAACAAAGCCCTGCTCTCCCTAGTGAGGGCCCTGTGTTCTGGACCTCATCTTCTGAGAACTAGACAATTAACATCAACTAGTTGAGCCAGTCCCTACCTGCCCTTGGCCCTTTCTTCCTGTAAAATGAGAGGACTTTTTAAGTAATCTGTAATACTCATTATATAAACAGTTTCCCCAGACAGAGACAAACCCCATATCCTATTGGCAAACCCTAATCCATTGTATACCTCATTGCCATGGCTGGGTGAGGGGAGAGGACCCTAGCTCTCCTTCATAAATCCAGAGGGGCAAACTCCCAAACTCTTCCTCGCTCTGGAGGGTGATGAAGTCAACATTCTCAGTCTCTTTCTCCCTTTACCTGTTCCCCTCCTCAGGAGGCAGAGGTGCTAACCTGTTTGGTAGAAGCCTGATTTCCACTACAGCCTGTTTCCCTGCATGATGAGCTCACAGTCCCTGTGCACCTCCAGCCTGACATCTAGTTTTCTCCAACAGACCTGCGCTCATGCAGTGAGATCTCTCTGCTACTCTGGTGCAAGCCATGGCACTTCTGTCTCTGAGCCAATCCATTTTGGAAGTGCTGCTCCACTCAGTGGGGTGCTTGCCATTTCTCTGTGTTCCAGTTCCTCCTGCCCCCAGAAGAGGTTGTTGAACTTGCAGTAAGTGGACTGAAAGACTGCACAGCAGACTTGGCTCTCTTTATAAATAGAGGCTTTTATTTGGGCGGGGAGGGAAGGGATCCAATTTTGGTTTCGGGTCTAGGCCACGTTCTCCAATCTAGATTTCTCAGAGCCCTGAATTTGATTTGCTACCTCTGTGCCTAAAAAGATGATATTTTGAACCACCATTTGACTACTGATTCTTCTCTCTATAGGTGAGAACCTGGCAGGGAGGAGAGGTGATTTTTAGCTCTTGTCTGCCTCTCATAACCATTTCTAAACCACTTTCACATGCATTCTTATCATTTCATTCTCAAAACCACCTTGTGATATTGCCAGGCAGGGATTATTAATTTCAATTTACAGCCAAGAAAATGGAGATTTCGAAAAATTAAGTGACTCACCCATGATCTAGTTAATTAGTGGTAGAGTGGAACTAAGTCCAGGTCATCAGACACTGAGGACAGAATTTCAAAATCAGAGGCACACTAACATTCTAGCAGAAGAATAACTAATCCAGTAGTTACTCCCTATCCCTTTTACTGCTCTGGCAAGAAATTATTATGTAAACTTAAAGGGTTCCAATATTTATGTAGTTTACAGAGTACAGACAAAAAACTTATAGAGTTCCAATCTTTACGTAGTTTACCGAGTAAAGGCAAAAAGAAAAACACGCAAATAACAAAGTATCATAATGTCAGGTGCTTGATTTAATTTCTAAGCTGCTGTGACCATGCAGATCACAAAAATAACACATCGCAGATGTTTTATCCATGTAGATCTGAATGCACATTATGAAACTGTATGCCCTGGTGAATATGTGCAACTGTGTTGCCTCTGTTGTTTTTAAGGACCTTATTGATTAGGATATTGAATATCACTACAGATAATGCAAGCCTTAAAGCCTGTCAAACTGAAGCAGTCTATGCACCTGCATCCAGCCATCCCCCACCACAGCCATTCTGGCAGCTGTCAGTGTTCCCACCCTCCTCTACATGACTATGAGTACCAAGCCACATGCTAACTATGTACAAAGAGGAAATAAGGTCACAAATTGGAAATAGGAAAACCATGGCACTAACACTAAACCAGGAAATTCTGAACCTTACAAAGTAAATTTATGAAATATTTTTGAAAATGATACCATGCACATATTAAATGTAGAGGTAGAATCTTTCTTCTTTATTTTATTTTATTTTTATTTTTTAGAATCAGGATTACATAAGTATTTTATTCCTAAACAGTAATGAGATGGATTTTCAAGAATGATAAAATCAATTTACTATGTTTGAGAGAAGATTCATCATTTGCAATGATTGTGTGTCTTATAAAGTGTGGTTTCTTTTATACTTAACTATTAAAGATCTCTTTTCTTGGGTGAAAAATGTAATTGAAAGACAATCCAAAAAGGGAAACTATGTTGGAGACTAGCATAAGCCTGGCTGGCAGAGTATAGAACAACTGTTACAACTATGTGTTTATGCAAGGTGAATGTATGTAATATATTATTTTCTTTTCTTTTTATTAAGGTATCATTGATATACACTCTTACGAAGGTTTTACAAGAAAAGCAATGTGGTTATTACATTTACCGTTATTATAGAGTCCCCCCCCCACTCTATTGCAGTCACTGTCCATCAGTGTAGTAAGATGCCACAGAGTCCCTATTTGTCTTCTCTGTGCTACACTGTCTTTCCTGTGACCCCGCACACACCATGTGTACCAATCATGATATCCCACAATCCCCTTCTCCCTCCCTCTCCACCCACCCTCCCCCATCCCTCCCCTTTGGTAACCACTAGTCCCTTATTGGAGTCTGTGAGTCTGCTGCTGTTTTGTTCCTTCAGTTTTGCTTTGCTGTTATACCCCACAAATGAGGGATAGAGGTAGAATCTTTCAAGAGGAGAATCTCCCCTATCTGAATACCTCAAATTAGTATCAGAACATTAGTGTCTGGATGTTGAGCAAAGCCAAAGGGAAAGGAACCAAATGCTCACCATTCTCTGGTATGTCTTATTTCATACCAGGAAGTGGTATACTTAAAAAAATTATTTTCACTTAACATTCCTTGGTTTCATAGGTAGTTTTTCTATTTCACTGCATGTGTATGTGTGTGTGAGAGAGGGAGAAACAATATTGAATATTTTGTGTGACATTTGGGTCACTTTGTTCTGTGTTCATAGATAAAGCAAAGGGGTGGTAAAAAGAAAGGCAATTCCATAGTCCATGCTTCACACCAGGATATGGAAGGAATAGGAATATTCTGGATTACTGGAAAATTATGACAAATAATTTAATCAGATGCCTACTGCACTGTATGTGCTCACTGTGTCCTTGCTGAAATAATGAACTTATATTAATTGGATTTACCACAGAGTTTATTGATTAAATATAAGTTAAAATGACTATTGCTACTTGGTAGTAGTGGTAGACTTGTGTGTGTATGTGAAAGTATTAGGGAGGTAAGAAAAGAAAGAAGCCAAATACTTTGTTTCTTTTTATTCATCTAGGAACATTTTATAAAAGTATTAAACAATATCAAATTGACATCATCATAGATGCAAATCGTCAAACCCACCCCTTTCTTAAAATCATTTTCCCTCTTGGATGTGGAGGGAAAGCCTTTCAGATACAGTTGCTCCTAGGACAGACTCTCTCAAGGGAATGATTCAGCCCTTGCCATGGAAAGTCTAACCGGAGAGAAACTATTGAGGAAGGTGGAGAAGATGTAAATGCACAGGAGTATGGTTTACATAGGGTTGTGGTAGACCAGCAATGTGAAGATAATCTTGTTGAGTCCCAGTAGTTAGCTGTTCCTTCATTCACCTGCTCTGTGCTGATTCTTGTACCATGGGAAGCTGAAAACTTCAGAAATTATTAAACATGAATTCCTCAACATATGTAGGATCTCTTAACATTCTCCTTCCTACATGTGATCAGAAAAAGTATTTTCCTGGGCAATTAATTTATTGCCTTTCCAATTGGATGACATGATATATATGATATACACCAAGAGTCGATGGGAAAGGGGATGATGCCAACAAAAATGGTGTATTAAGGACCTCCAAAAAATTCTCTCCTCCATAAAAACAATGAGAAAACTTACAAAAAATGTCAGAACAAATATTTTCAGAATACTAGAAATTAACAAAAGACTTCCAGCAATCTGGATAGTGGTTTTTTAAGAAAAACATCTGAATCTTGGTAAGAACAGTGTGCTCTGTGGCATTTTTAGCTGCCCTTTTCCCATTCCTCCTCTCCAGCTTCACAGTAGCCTTGAAAACAGAGAGCACACAATTATAGTGAAAACCAACAGTCTCTCAGCCAGTGGAGGGAGCAGAATGTGTTGGAGTTCCTTTAAAGCTTCATTCCAAGAGAACTGTCATCATTTGACCTGTTAATTCCTTGAAAGATGCTACTTGTAAAGATGTCTAATTAACTGATTCAGAGTTGACCCAGTGTTATAAGTCTTTTCCTCAGGAGCATTTGTCAAAGACAATTATAGGCAATAGTTTAACTTTGAAGCTGCCTAAGGTGATAAATACCAGTTGGGAAAAATAATAGGCTAACCAAAAATTTTAAAAGGAAAAGCTGGGGAATGAGAATTCCATATGGGCTTTGAAAAGCTCTGACATGCTCCTTGGAATTGAAAAGCCACAAACACACATACATTCCCAGAGCTGTGTACATGCTTAGGAAAGACCTGAAAGGCCCTAAACTTTTACTTCTGGCTGACCTTAAGGCTTTGTGCAGGCACAAAGTGAAGGTTAAGGCAGAATTGTAAATTCTTTCGGCTAAGTGTTGAAGTTATGCCCCCAATACACACAGAGAGCCCCTCAGCAAAGACTGGGAGGTTTAGTGGTTCCAGGAATTTAAGCAAATCTCTGTCCAATCAGTAGTGGACAATTCTGCTAACCAAATAGAAGCTGAGGTGGCCACGCATGGCAAAGAATATAGAATTAGTGAAGAAAAGTCACAAAACAAGCAAAAATAACAACAAACAACAATAACAAACCCAGATGAGGAGGATGAATGTGATTTCCAGAGCTGCCACATTACATTATTTTAAATGTCCAGTTATCTACAAAAATTATGAGGCATGCAGAGAAAAAAAATGGTTCATACACAGGAGAAAATAAGCAACCTATAGGAAATTATCCTTAAGGAAGCCTAGATATTAAACTTACTAGACAAATACTTCAAATTGGCAACTTTAAATATGTTCAAAGAACTGATAAAAGAAAACCATGTCTAAAGACTAACAGTGTGAGAATAATATCTCACCAAATCAAGAATATCAACAGAGACAAAAATTATAAAAATAAAACAAAAATAAATTCCCATTTGAAAATACATAAATTTAAATGAAAAATTTACTAGAGTTTTTAACAGGAGATTTGAAGAGCCAGAAAAAAGAACCAGTAAACTAGAAGACAACTGAATTGAGAGTATCCAATCTGAGGAACAGAAATAAAAATTAGTTAAAAATATAAAAGAGACTCAGACAATAAATGAAAAAACACATCCCATGCTCATAGATAGGAAGAATTAATATTGTTAAAATGGCCATCCTGCCTAAACCAATCCTATCAATGCAATTCCTATCAAAATACCAACAGCACTCCTCAATGAACTACAGCAAATCATTCTAAAATTCACATGAAATCACAAAAGACCCTGAATAGCCAAAACAATCCTGAGAAGGAAGAAAAAAGCTGGGGGGATTACACTTCCCAACTTTAAGCTCTACTACAAAGTCACAGTCATCAACACAGTTTGGTACTGGCACAAGAATAGAACAATAGACCAATGGAACAGACTAGAAAGCCCAGATACAAACCCAACCATATATGGTCAAATAATATACAATAAAGGAGCTATGGACATACAATGGGGAAATGATAGCCTCTTCAACAAATGGAGTTGGCAAAACTGGACAGCTATATGCAAGAGAATGAAACTGGATTATTGTTTAACCCCATACACAAAAGTAAACTCGAAATGGATCAAAGACCTGAATGTAAATCATGAAACCATAAAACTCTTAGAAGACAACATAGGCAAAAATCTCCTGAATATAAACATGAGCAACTTCTTCCTGAATGCATCTCCTCAAGCAAGGGAAACAAAAGCAAAAATGAATACATGGGACTACAACAAACTAAAAAGCTTCTGTACAGCAAAGGACACCATCAACAGAACAAAAAGGCATCCTACAGTATGGGAGAATATATTTGTAAACTACATATCCAACAAGGGGTTAACATCCAAAAATATAAAGAACTCACACACCTCAACACCCAAAAAGCAAATAACCTGATTAAAAAATGGGCAGAGGATATGAAGAGACAATTCTGCAAAGAAGAAATTCAGATGGTCAACAGACACATGAAAAGATGCTCCACATCACTAATCATTAGGGAAATGCAAATTAAAACCACAATGAGATATCACCTCATACCACTAAGGATAGCCAGCATTGAAAAGACTAAGAACAACAAATGCTGGAGAGGGTGCGGAGAAAGGGGAACCCTCCTACACTGCTGGTGGGAATATAAGCTAGTTCAACCATTGTGGAAAGCAATATGGAGGTTCCTCAAAAAACTAAAAATAGAAATACCATTTGACCTGGGAACCCCACTCCTTGGAATTTACACAAAGAATACAATTCTCATATTCAAAAAGACATATGCACCCCTATGTTTATCACAGCACTATTTACAATAGCCAAGAAATATAAGCAACCTAAGTGTCCATCAGTAGATGAATGGATAAAGAAGATGTGGTACATATACACAATGGAATATTATTCTGCCATAAGAAAGAAACAAATCCTACCATTTGCAACAACATGGATGGAGCTGGAGTATATTATGCTCAGTGAAATAAGCCAGGCAGAGAAAGACAAGTGTCAAATGATTTCCCTCATTTGTGGAGTATAACAACAAAGTAAAACTGAAGGAACAAAACAGCAGCAGACTCACAGACTCCAAGAAGGTACTAGTGGTTACCAAAGCAGGGGGTGGGGCGGGTGGGAGGGGGAAGGGGATTGAGGAGTATTATGTTTAGTACACATGGTGTGAGGAGTCACGGGGAAGACAGTGTAGCACAGAGAAGGCAAATAGTGAGTCCGTGTCATCTTGCTACACTGATGGACAGTGACTGCAATAGGGTATGGGTGGGGACTTGATCATATGGGTAAATGTAATAACCACATTGTTTTTTTCATGTGAAACCTTCCCAAGAATGTATATCATAATACCTTAATTAAAAAAAAGAGAGAGACTAAGGGACATGCAGGACACAAACACACTATATGTATTATGGGAGGCCCAAAAGAAGAGGAGAGAGGGAAAGAGGCACAAAGAATATTTGAATAAATCATATGTTGGGGAACAACCCTGAGAATATATGACTGCCAAGTATACCATGAGCTCGACCCCAGCAATTGGAGGCTCCTCATCCTTTTCCCTATCCTTGGAATGTGGGTTCTATCTGCCTTCCCCTCTCCCAGAGACTGCTTCAAGGATATAGCCCTGAGATACTGATGTGGTGTTGAGACTATCTGGACCATATACATGACTGAACCCAGTTAAGGCTTTATAACACTTCTAAGATTTAGTGGGTAGGTATAGAGATCTACTCATCTTTCAGCTGCCTAAGACAAACTTCATATGTAAGCTCCCTTTGCTTATTAAAACTGCCATCTACTAACTTGGAGTAGTTTGCATCATTCTTGGGTGTCTCCCTACCCTCTGCGTAAGGGGCCAGTTTCAGATTACACTTGGGAAAGAGCTTGCAGGCCAACATAATGACTAAAACCTTCACACATTTGATGAGAGGCATGAATCTACATATCCCAGAAACTCAACAAGGTATGGTAGAATAAATTCAGATATCCACACTGAGAAACATCTAAATTAAACTGTTAAAAGGCAAAGAGAAAGAGGGAGCCTTGAAAATAGCAAGAGAGAAATGACTCACCACATAAAAGAGATCTCTATAAAATTGAAAGCTGATTTCTTACCAGAAACCATGGAGACCACAGGTAGTGAGATGGAGTATTAAAAATTGCTGAAAGAAAAATATTCAATATCCAACAAAGCTATTTTTCAAAGATGAATAGCAAATTAAAACATTTTCACATTAAAAAAAAAAAACAAAATTTTCATTAGCTATCTTGTCCTACAAGATAAAGGGAGTCCTGTAGTCTAAAAATAAAGGACACTAGACAGTAACTCAAGTCCCTGAATCCAGATAAAGAAAAAAAACAGCACTGGTAAAGGTAGCTACATAGATAAACATAAAAGATATTTTAAATATTTTTTGTTGTTTTTAACTCTCCTATTTGATTTAAAAGAGCTGCATACAGCAATAATTATAAATCTGTGCCAACAGGCTTTCAAATACATAAAGATATAATTTGTATATAATAACAGAACAAACAAGGGGAAAAGAACAGAGTCTTGAGGAGCAAACTTTTTGTATGCTATTTAAGTTAGTACTAATCTGAAACTGCTCATTATAAATTAAAATATTAATTGGAATTCCCAGAACAAAAAAAGAAAATAATTCCAAAAATATATATGCAAAAGAAATGACAAGATAATTAAGTGGTACACTATAAAATATATTTTTAACACAAAAGAAGGCAATAATAGAAGAATAGAGAAATTAAAAAGACATAAGATATGTAAAAAGATATTAAGATGGCAGTCATAAACCTACGTCACTAGTAGTTGCATTTTATATAAATAGAGTAAAGGCAGAAATTGGCAGAATGCAGTAAAAAAATATGATCCTACTATATGTTCTAGATCCCATGACATGAATAGGTTGAAAATAAATATATGAAAAAAGATATAGCTTGCAAATAGTTACTAAAAGAGCTAGAATGGCCATACTTATATCAGACAAAATAGACTTTAAAACATTATTTACTAGATTAAAGAAAAAAATCATCATCATCATGTCACTCCATCAAGAAAATATAACAATTATAAACTTATATGAACCTAACAACAGAGCTCAAACATGCAGCAAAAGCTGTCAGAATTAAAGGAATAAATAGAAAAATTCAATAATAACAGTTGGAACTGTAGTATACCATTTTTGATAATGGGTAGAACTAGAAAGAAAATTAACAAAGTAATTGAAAAGACATTTCTCCAAAGATATGCAAATGACTAAAGACCACATAAAAAGATGTTGAACATCACTAATCATTAGAGAAATGCAAATCAAACAATAATGCGACATCACTTCATACCCACTAGGTTGACTATCATCAAAACAAAGGACAAAAAAAGTGTAGGTGAGGATGTAGAGAAATTGGAACCTTTCTACATTGCTTCTGGAAATATAAAATGGTATAGCCACCTTGGGAAACAATGTGATATATTTTCAAAAAGTTAATATAGATTTATCATATGACTCAGCATTTCCACCTCTAAATATATACTCAAGAAACTTGAGATCATATGTTCACACAAAAGCTTGTACACAACATTCATAGCATTATTATTCATAATAGCCAAAAAGTGGAAACAACCCAAATGTCTGTCAATTGATTGACAAATAAACAAAATTTGGTATATACATACAATGGAATTTTATCTGGCCATATAAAAATGAAGTACCAATATATGTTAAAACTTGGATAAATCTAGAAAAACATTGTATTAGTGAAATAAACCAGAAAGGTGTGTGGCTTTTATGGATGGCTTATAAATGGAATTAGATTCCATTTATGTAATAATGCCCAGAATAGACAAATACATAGAGACAGAAAGATTAGTGGTTTCCAGGAATTGTGGAGCAGCGGTTTCCAGGAGGTAGGGAGTGACTGCAAATTGTTAGGGGGGTTTCATTTTGGGATGATGAAAATGCTTGGGAAATACATAATGGCAATTGTTACACAACCTTGTGAATATACTAAAAACCAATGAATTGCACATTTGTAATTTTATGACCAATGAGTTTTATGGTATGAGAATTACATTTCTTTTAAAATATTCAGTGGTTATATCCATCTGAGCAATGTGAAGAAAAATTTGTAATTAAAATTTATATTTTTTCAGCCAAGTAGCATAATATTATTAAAATAAAGTAAGAAAAGTTAATATGTTGATAAATTACTTGGGGTACTTTCCTTCCTGGATAGCCTTATTTTTCCATGAGTTCTCCAATGAGGACTAAATTTCAAGAACAATGAGAGTCACTATTCCTTTATAATTTAAATATTCCCAATTTAAGCCCAGAGTGCCTAGCATTACTCATTACCCTGCTTAGTAAATTCTCTAGGATTAACATTCTTTGTCCAAGAGCATTATGTACAGGGTAGGCCAGCAGGCTGGAGACAGACAGAAGAACTTCAGTACAAGTCTCAAAGCAGTCTCCCGGAAGAATTTCCTCTTCTGGTGGTAGGGGGTGGAGGGGGAGAGGGGGTATCAAATCTTTTTCTTTTAAGACAGTCACTGGATCAGATAGGGTGACTTCTTACAGAGGATAATCTGTTTTATTCAAAGTCTGCTGATTTAAATGTTAAGTTCATCTAAAAAAAAAATCCTTCATCAAAACATCTAGAATAATGTTTGACCAAATATTTGGGTACTGGGGCCTCACCAAGTACACACATAAAATTAACCATCATGGGCATGATATGGTAATAAGAGCGCTAGAGCCTTTCCTTGGAACGCTGAGTTCCCTTTCAACTATCTCTGCGACTCTCAGGAAGGGACTTTGCCTCCCTTAACCTTGATACCTTTATCATAAAATGTGGGACCACATGGAAATTTAGTGTGCCGAATGAGAAAATAAGGGTATGGTGGGGTGGGAGGGCAATCTGACCTAACTTTCCTCCCCATTAAACCATACATCACATGCCAGTGAGCACCCTAGGGCTAATAATGAGAAATCAGAGACTTATTATTGATTTAAAATACCCAATATTTGCTGTGTTCTAAATGGCTTCGGAACACATTGAAAGAAATCTGCTAATACCTCCAGGTAGCCTAAATGTTGAAGAATAGTTTGTATTTATATATGTATGAACACATGCATTTATGTATTTTGTTTTTAAGGCCACTTAACATAGACAAAGCACAACTGAAAAATATAAGAAATATATAGATTCTTCCACATTGTATTCTATTGTCAGTGGCACTTTCGGTTTGTTTAACACAGTGGTACTGCATCTTTGCAGTTTGCCCTCTCCGCTTACCTCAAAAATAAATGTATGCCTTCATTTTGCCTCCCTCCTGCATATCCTGGGTCCCCAACTATAGAAGCTTCATCTAAATCTCCAAGAGAGTCTCCCCTAAACTCCATGTTCCTAAATTGACTCTCTACTTATCAAAACCTAATGAACACATTAATAGCTCATTCTTTTAATTTCTTGTTCCCAAGGATGAAACAGGTAATTTTATCAAGATTCAATTATTTTAACTGAAAACACCTAGATGTCAATGCCTGTTCTAGGTAACTTCATGTGTTGAGGGGTATAAGTGCTAATCAGTCAACCTCATCGGGGCCTTTACCACTGCTTTGAAATACTTTTTCTTACGCCTAGTCGGATCCCTCTTATATTCTCCAAAATGGTTTCTCCCCACATTTCCTACTTCTGTTAGATACCTCATGCTTACTCACCTATTCTAAGTTAAGAACCTTAATTTATATTCCACTGAGGAAACAAAGACCATCAGAGGCTGACCTCTTTAAATTCATATACAAACCTCTACTGATCTACAGTAACATCCCACATAATTCTTTTTCATCTCATTTCAGTTGGAAGTTGTACGTCCTGTTCTTCAAAGCCAATCCCCACCCTCTACCTCCTCTGGACACTTGGTCCATAGCTTATTTCCCTCTGTTTCTCATATTTTTAAAATCTTAAATCTCTTCCTCAAAATACATGTGCACTTAAGCAACTCTCACCCTTAAAAACAAAACAGAAAGAAAACAGTTTCCTACTAAAGGGTAATTTTGAAGACTTCCACTTGTGGCCAAGATTGATGATAAGTAAGACACTTCCATCTAAAACAACCACAAAACAAAAAAACAAAAAAATGAAACAAGAGTTGTCAAAACAATGGCATGAAGCAATGAAGGACAGCAGACCCTAAGAGACAGGAAACACGGCAACTCGAGACTTGCTGCAATTGTCCCAGCATTTGCCACGACAGGGGTTTCCAGGTTGAGGAGCAGAGAGGGAGAACCAAGGCAGACTCCCTGAGTGGAGAAGACAGAACTAAGAGGAGGGATGACAGCTAGATTTCACAGGAAAGAGTACTAGAGAGAGAATGCTGGAGATCTGCAGAGGGTTGTGCTGAAGTGTTCAGTGAATCGGCACAAGCACATGAGAGAAGTACCACAGGCTGAAGGAAGGAAGACCCACCAACAGAGAGGAAAGGGAACAGTGCTAGGTATCACACAGGGCCAGAAATAACACCTGCTCCAGTCAAACTGGAAAATACCATGATTCACAGGGCACTGGAGTCTTGCCTCAGTAGGGGGAATAATTAGCCCAAAAAGGAGCACTGCTCTGATTCCTTCTATCCAACTTCCAAGCAAGACTGAAAAGAATGACACCATTGCAAAGCATTTTAATTGCATCTCAAAGATCAGTAATATTTACAGGAGTATGAAGATACCCAACAGGTAAAATTCCCAGCACCCAACAGGCAAATTTCACAATGTCTGGCATCCAAACAAAAGTTAACAATAACGCAAAGAAGGAAAGTGTGGCCCATTAAGAGAAATTAAGAGAAAAAAAAACAAGTGAAACCAACCCAGTTCTAGACCATATGCTGGCTGGGCCTGCTTCCCTTGCCTCCTTAGTGGTTGTATTCACTAAGGTGGAGCCCTGCTTCAGCATCCTAATTTAAGCAGTGCCCAAGGTCAGCTGCATTCCTCTTACCTGCAAAAGAACTCAATTCCTGGGTGCTCCTGTCTAAAGAAGACTTCAGTGATCTACCTGAAGCTTCAACCCATTCAACATTCAGTTTCTGTTCAACTCCTGGTCCACAGAAGTGTATTTTTGCTTTTGAAAATGGCTCTTTTTTTTGTTTTTTTTTTTCTAGTTTTACACCTTAATTCTTACGGCCATGTGTTTGAAGCATAAGGTAGCTTCATAATGTGACTTCATCATACTATCTCACCCACAAGTCCCCACCCATTATTTCCTGAATCTCCTACCTTGGTTTCGGTAACATGGCTGTATCTTGGTTTTCCTCTCACCTAGCCTATTATGCCCTTTTCTGTTCAACCATCAGATGTTTGGACCTTTAATGGCTCCATTCTCCCCTTACTCTGTGATAAAGGTTTAATCTGAGACTCTGTAGGTCTATGATCCCTTGAAATTTTATGAAAATTCTTAGTTTTTTTCAATTGGGAAAAAAAGTGACAAATGATATTTAAAGCTGGATTTCACTTTATAAGGAGACATCTCATTGCTGTGGTAGTTATAATACATGTAATTTCTCAGATATTTAGAATTAACTTTGGGGTTGTGGCTAGTATAGCACATGACAAGTAAACAGACATATGAGCAACATCTGAAAACAGGAAATACTCTTTAGAAGTACGTAACTGTGTCCCTGTAAATTGACAATAAGGGAGAACAAGTAGGAATAAACTGAGTTGGTAAAATGAAGGGCAAAAAATGGGTTGAGTGTGCCATTTGTTATGGGTGAAGACTGGATTGTGTTCATGTGATTGTGTTTTCAATCACCAAATATTTAGGTAGTGCCTTTCATAAGCTGCTAGACCCTGGGGATACCCAGATGAACAAGGCATAGTTTCTTTCTTCAGTGAGCTTACAGCTTGGTCTTTTTTCTTTCTTATTTCAATTCTGCTCCTCTCTTCCCTAAAGGAAGTTGCCTGAGTGTGGTAATCTAAGAGGGTCAGGATGACGAAGCAAGGCGTGAGGATACCTTATCAAATTCTGTTTCCATCAGCCTCAAGGAGTTCTCCTTTGAGACTGAAGCCTAAAGAGGCATGTAGCAGGGTGGTCCTTTCCCCCTCCCACCTGCACACTAATCTGCTCATTATCCTTGCTAATTGGGCAGAGCAGCACAAATAAGGCAAAGGAACATCAAGAAAAAGTGGGCACACTTCCTAAAACACATCCCTGTTCTCTGGTCCCCTAGGAGGTCAGAGGGGCTTGGGGCTAGAGAAACAGAGCTTGTATATAAACAAGCCAGGCCCCTCTTTTACAGAAGAGTTGGGTGAGGGACCCGTTGACAAAGTGTACGGATTCCCTGCTCCCTGACACGACAAAGTATCTATTACATGAGAACTTCCTTCTGGCGCCAGGAGGCATTTAGTTTTCCCTCGGTTTTGTGTAGGGGATGAGGGCTGGGCCAGGGCGGTTGGAGGGCAACAGAGTATTTTCACGTTTCCAAAGTACTGCCAATAAAAATCAATAGTAAAGGAAAAATCTCCTGAGACAAGTTTCTTAGCTTCTGCCTAACAGTGAAAGGCTGTCTCAAGGGATTTTTAAAAATAATATGGCTGTCAGACCCACCAGGCACAACCCAGACTAGCTTACCATCAGGATTCTCCAAATCAGTGAGGTTCAGATTTCTGCAAACAGGCCTCCAAAGGAGGTCTTCACCACAGGACTTTCTCTTTCTGAGGGCCGAGCTGCTTTGCTAATGCAGTTTTCGAAGTCATTTGCCAGAGACACACAGCGTTCCTGTTGGAATGTGGGGTTTGTGAACAGCTACACTTTGGTGTCAGCTCCCAAATCTGTTAATACTTAAAAAAAAAAGTATTTTCCCAAAGTCGCCCACATTTGTAGCTGTCAAGACAATCAATCAGGATTTTTTCTTCTCTCCTGATTGGCAAAGAAAATCAGATCTCTGAGTCTTATCACTTTCCCTCTCCCCTTTTTTCATTCTTAACCCAGGGTTTTCTACCTTCAACCTCTGTAAACTTGATGTGGCCACGCGCAGGCTTCTCTCCACACCAAGGCCTCAGGGGCTCCAAGGAGGCAAACATCTTGCTGCAGGTCTTGGATAAATAAACCACAGCGGAGGTCTGATTGTGTGCTGGACGGCAGAGAACTCCTCCTGTCGGTTCTCACTCTTCCCACAGGCGCCTGACCACGTGGCTGGCCGGCTCCAAAGGACAGCAGTTCCTTACTTTTCAGGGTAGGGAACGTGGGGACACCCCGAACAACCTCAGGGTCTGCAGAGGCTGTAGCTGACTTGAGGCTGGGCCAACACTTCGCAAGGCCACGAAGAAAGCAGATGTCCAGACTGGAGAAAGGCCAGCGTTAACTCTGTGCTTCCCACGTGCAGTCCCTCTGCAACCTGCTCCACCTTGTGACCCACATTCCACGTGACCTGAACACCACCTGACCCGCATGCCGGCACCTTCAGCTCACCGGCCTCGCTGTTAGACCCCGCACCCAGGGCTGTTCTGAAAGGCTGACGAGCTGGGCGTCAGAGCCCTGGCAGACGTCTGCAGGGTGTTCCATCCTGCCTGGGGAATCGCACCCAGCACTGCTCCCTGGCTAAGGTTTCGGTAAAAAAGGGCTGCGGAAATCCAAACAGGAAGCGTTTCCCCCTGTGTTCTAAGGTTGGGTGGATTAGACAAGGCCGGGCACACGTGGTGAAGTACGGGTGAAGTGACAGGGACAAGTGAGAGGAGACGTGATGCAGATGTGTGATCCCTGAGTACTCGTGGTTTTTTCTAGGAGAATGTGCCTTCCGAGTGGCGGGGAGTCAGGCTCGCCAGCACCTGCCAGTAGACACTCAATGCATAGTTGCACAATTAACCCCTGAATTATCCAGTAGAAATATAACATGAGCCACATAGGTAATTCTACTTCTTTAGAGGCTGCATTATAAAAATAAAAACAGGTGAAGTTAATTTTAATAATATATTTCCTTTAATACAATATATTCAAAATATCAGTTTGACATATAATTTTTTAAACTATTACTGGGAGAGTTCACACTATTTTATTCATAGTGTCTTTAAAATATTATGTATTTTACAACACTGTGATGACTAGCCACATAGTGCTCAATAGCCTCGTGAGGCTAGTGGCTTCTGAATTGGCTGGTGCTGATCTAGACTGTTCATTTTTCTAGATCAAAAGATGGGCAATTTCTTCTATTCTGAGCCAGCTGGGTAGCTCAGAATATCAGTAGACTGTGGGGAGACACAACCAAGAAAGTCATGTGGTGGGGGGACTCTATCCATTCAAATGCATTCCTACAACTGTTTCTTAAGCACCTACTTACTACATGTTTTGACTTGGTGTTCAAGATAGACATTGCCCCTGCTCTCCCTGAATCCTAAACACACCTGACCTGCCCAACTTCAAACTTCCTCATGCAGTACTTAAAAGAGTTGGAATGGGGAGTGGCAATAAATGGCCTTTTTTTTCTATGGTCTATAATTATCATCACACTTCATTCTCCCACTTGAGAAAACCAAAGTCTCCATTGTAAAATATTTTAATATATTAAGCACCTTTTCTGTGGTACACCTGAGCATGCTGCTTTTATATACACCACAGTCTCATTTAATCCTTCCAGTAACTCTGATTTAGGGGTTTATCCCAGTATACCAATAGGGAAAGTGAGGCATGGAGAAGTGCTGTGACTTTATGGTGGGAGAACTTGAAGAAAGAAAAAGATTCTGATGCAGTTCTAAAAACATTTTCTTACCCATTTTCCCTCAGTGAGATTCTTCATGAGACCTGTGGGAAAAGCCAGGTGATGAGACTATGCACTTCAGACCCTAGAAGCCTTCAGTTAAAGTAAATGAAACATCCTGGTGCCATCTAAAACCAAGAACAAGCCCTGGAGTACAAAACCCGGGTCAGCTCCGGGCCCTGGCACTTTCTGTGTGATGTTGGCCAAGGCAATTCATAGTAATAAAAATTACTAGCATTTTCCTGATCTTCCATGTATCAGACTCTGGCCCAGACAATTGATCATATACTTCCTCTTCCTCACAACAAGACAGATAGTTTATTTCACAGATTAGGAATCTGGCCCTCAGAAAAATTAAGTTACCAAAGGTCATACAGCCAGGAAGCAGCAGAGTCAGGATTAGAAAATGTTATTAAATACATTAATTGTTCTATAATATAACTTTAGTCCCACCCACCCCCACCGCTTACTTAAAAGAACATCTTAAAGAATTTCAAGACCATCAGTGTATGCCATCAACAACTGTATGTTTATACTACAAATCTAAAAGGTTGTAAAGCACGGGCAGAGGGGAGTTTTTTCCCATTTCCTTTCTTTAAAATATAAAAATAAAGTCTTTATTATTCATTTGCAAATGTGGTAGTTCGCCAAAACAATGAAAACAACTGTGCTTTCAAAAGAGATATTTACACTTGTACTGTTCAGCTCATGGAGCTGTTGTAATCATTGAGAGAGAAGGGAAGGAAAAGTGTTTTGAAAGTGTAAAGAGGTGACGAACATCAGATATAATTACAAACAAGTTAAAGCAAACTGCAACTATGTACTAACATGAAATATATATGAAGGTACATTTCCTAATCATTAGGAGTCTGCAACTTGAAAAAAAAGTAAAGGAATGAAAATATAACTAGAAAGAAATGAAAGGAAAGGGAAAATGAAAGAAAGATAAAATAGCTGTCTTTCTTGAAGAAGAGAGGGATGGAGGGAAGGAGGGACAGAGAGAAGGAAAAAGAAGAAAGGAAGGAAAGAGGGAAAAGAAAAGGAGAAAGGAAAAGTAAAGGAAAGAGCTATAAAAAAAGAAGCAGGAACTGTTGGGGTCAGTTTCTTCAAGAAAATGAAACTGGCTATGACCTGCTTAGTGTTGAGGCTGGGTACAGTTTTTGTGACTGTTTAGAGGAAATCTAGTGCTCTCTTCACCATTAATCTTTTTAAAAGAAAGACTTTGTTCTGCACCTGTATAAACAATCCAGATTTTTAAAACCTGTATGCCTGCCTCTAATGTGTGACACTATGTATGTATACTGATAGCTTCAAGTCATCAATAGGTGATGCAAAAAGCTAGTCTAAGATCTCCCCTTTATACCTTTTTGCTCCCCCTTCTCTCTTTTTTGCTTCCCTCCTTCACCTGGCACACCTAGAGTCAAGTTTAAAGTCCAAGAGCTCCAGGAAAGCTTCTATGCTCTGTCAAATACTCCCTGCATTTTACCAGCCTGGAGAACTGAGAGCCAGTGATCTTCTTTTACTCAACTTATCCTAGAAGGAGCCCCTCTCTCACCCCCGCAACAAAATGACAAAATGTACAAAGAGAAAATCTCTGCAAATGGGGGGAAGCAGGAGGGCCTGTGTGAAACGTCCCTGATGAGAGAGGCAAGGTCTGGAAGAGAAGGTGGACCCACGCCTGCTGTGATGAAGTCAGCCCTGGTCAGCCACCTGCTGTGGCACTTCAGGCACGGAGCCGGGTGCCCCTGTTCTGCGGGAGAGGCCAGCCAACCAGGCTGGCCCCACGACTTCTGCCCACTCCTAGCTGGCTGGACATCCATCTCCCTGCACTTTGCTCAACTTGGGAGCCTGTGGGCTTTTAGGGGAAGGACAAGTAAACACTTAAGTCAAATATGAAGTCTCAGTTTTCTCACTGTACAGTGGGATAATCCTACCTTAACCTCATAGAGTTTTAATTATTTTGTGGTTGCTTTTAGTTCTGTTTTTTTGGTTTAATTACTCAGTGGGCACTCATATTCTGCCTAGCGCAGTGACTGGCACACAGCAGGCACTCAGGAACTGGTCAGGTCTGCTCCCCAAATGAAGTACCCATCTCCAGGCCACTTATTTCAAAGGCCCTTAGGGCTAGGAACTGATGACACAACAGATTTGATTTGTTTTCCCTTGGGGGGAGGGGTGGGGCGTGATATTCCTTGTTGGCATGAAGCGTGATAATTCCGGGTGCTGTTTTGCCTTTTTAAATTTTGGAATGATTGTGCTGACTTAGCATTCTGCACCCAGGAGCGAGCTCTTCAGTAAACAATCTAAAACCTTCATCAGCTCCCTAGGCCATAATTCAGAGAGCTGGGGCAGGAGCCTCCATCTTATGCTTTGTGGTTTTAAAAACAAAATCACGCATGAAACTCTCAAGGCAGTAGTGAATAGCAGCCACAACATCCTGTAGTGTGTGGCCGGAGAGGCAGGTAGCAACCGGAATACAGGGGCCAGGGATTCTAAATGCGGGTTTTGAGTCCATAGTATACTTACCAGCCTGGTGATTTGAAGTACTTTACTATCTATTGCTGCCGCTTAGCTCTGTAAAGTGGAGATAATAATAAAAGTCACAAAAGTTGTTTGAAAATGAAACGAACTGATACAGATAATAGTGCTTTGTAATCATAAATGGATGTTAGAGGAGGAGGATAATTCTTTTGTCAGGAAGCCTTGGATAGGCGCTCATACATCATAAGGGATGAGCTTGGAAAATAGAGTTTAGAAAAGGCGGAAAGCAGCAGAGGTCGTGATCCTGGAGTTTCTACGAGTCTGGCAATCTTCGCCATCTCTAAGATTTGGGGGCCAAAGTGCGGTGGGTACGAACAAGGTCCCCATCTTCCCTGGCCCAGCGCACACTTATCTCGCACTGACAGTCTGAGGGTCCATCGGGCCCCATGGTCCGAATCTCGGCTCAGCCGACTTCCCCTCCCCCGCCCCACCAGCAGATCCTCTGCCGGCAAAAAAGCGGTCCCCACCCCTTCCACGCCTCCGCCCCACCTCTTGCCCACCGTTCCAACTCCCTCTTCTTTGCCCGTGGTGGTTTGTTCCGAGGAGTACAGATAAATAGTCTTGTCAAAAGGCGCAGCTAGCGGTTGTGCGCGCGGAGCCCGGGCCGGGGCGCCGACTTCCCGGCGGCTCTCCGGGGTCAGCGGCAGGGCTCTCTAGCAGCTCCGAGCCTCCCGACCCAGGTCTTTAGTCCTCCTGGGAGTTCTGCCCAGCCCCCGCCTCCGCGAGCGAGAGGAAGGCGGAGACCGCTAGACTGGCCTGGGGGAGGAGGGCGCACGCGCGTGGGCGTCGGGGAGGCAGCGATGTCCACCGGCTCGGTGAGCGACCCCGAAGAGATGGAGCTTCGGGGGCTGCAGAGGGGGTACCCGATCTCCGCCTCCAAGAGGCCGCCCCTCCGCGGCGCCGAGCGCAGCTACATCTCGCCCAGTGACAACTCGTCGGCGGAGGAGGAAGACCCCGACGGCGAGGAGGAGCGATGTGCGCTGGACGCGCCGGGCGGCGCGGGAGGCTGCAAGAGGAAGCGGCCCCGTGTGGCTGGCGGCGGCGGCAAGAAGCCCCTCCCGCCCAAGGGCTCGGCCGCCGAGTGCAAGCAGTCGCAGCGGAACGCGGCCAACGCCCGCGAGCGCGCTCGGATGCGCGTGCTGAGCAAAGCCTTCTCCAGGCTCAAAACTAGCCTGCCCTGGGTGCCCCCCGACACCAAGCTTTCCAAGCTGGACACGCTCCGGTTGGCTTCCAGTTACATCGCGCACCTGCGGCAGCTGCTGCAGGAGGACCGCTACGAGAACGGCTACGTGCACCCGGTGAACCTGGTAGGGGCTTCGCGCGCAACGCCCGGGGCGAGCGGCCGGGAGATGCCCGGGGAGCTCACGTGCGCCGGGCAGAGTCAGCCCTCTGGGAAGAACCCAAAAGGGGGCTTCTGGTACGGGCAGTGAGGAGGCCAGTTTAGTTTCTCCCAAATCACAGGAGGGGCCAGCGAATTTCCTGTAGAACCATCCACCCTTATGTATTTGCATCATTCTAATGATTGTACGTGTCGCTTTGCCCAGTGACAGCTATTGGCTAATATCCTGCTTCCGGGGTGAATCTGGGTTCGATTTGAGTCTACTACCCGGTCGCCGATTGAATGGCAAATCTCCCTCGCCCAACTCTTTCCAGCTAAGAGGCTGATAGGTTTGATTCAACAAGCCATATTTTTTGAAAAGGAAGAGGGAAGGCCGAGCTCTATTTAAAAGTCTTTGGATTTTTTAATTATTGCAGAATAGCAGAGGTTTCCCCTGAAGGGATTCGCTTGGAAAGTCCCTCTCCGACCTGCCAACTCTCCCGGCTTGAGAAAGATCATATCCCAGTTCCTCCTTGGAGCAGAGGGCTGGTGTGTGTGTGACGGGGGAAGGGAAAGGGAATTGTGAAATGACAAAATCCCAGACTTACTCAAGTTTTCACTGAGTTACCGTGAAGGCAAAGTCCAAGATGAAGCATGGACGGACACCTCACATCTCATGTAATCAAAATCCAGTAAAATTAAAATCCTAGTCTAGAGAGAAGACACGAATTCCCAGAACACCGATAAAATCTGAGCTACTCAAAGCCAGGGATATTCCAGGGTTTTTTAGGCGAGCGGTTTCGGTTTGAGACGGTCGTTTCTCCCCCAGTGTCTGACTCTCTTTTTAATTTTACAGACATGGCCTTTCGTAGTCTCGGGAAGACCCGATTCAGACACCAAAGAAGTTACCGCAGCCAACAGATTATGTGGGACCACCGCTTAGATCGAACTCGAACTCACTTGATGGGATCTTGTTGAAGCGCGAGTGTTTGGGGATCGTGGAGAGAAGAGCGACAGCGTGAGAACCCCCAGAGAATGGGAAGAAAGTTCCATTGGATTCTCCTAGATTCTCCCTTACCCCCAGAACTGTGAACACTGAAGGTGGTGGGCGTGGGGGCAGAACCCGAGGGGTGGCGGCGGCTGTCACCAAGGGCTCTGACTGTAAGGCTTCCGCGGATCTGGGAGAAGATCCGTTGCTTCTTCAAAAAGAGCCTCCTTCGGTCTTGAGGGCGCGGACCCAGACTCAACCAGGGCTTTAGTGTATAGTCTAACCCCTGCACTGTGGTCTGCGCCCAGAGTCAAAAGGCCTTTGTAATTGGTTTCCAAGCTGAGCCAGGTGTTTGTATGTGAGGGCACGACTCTGCACAACTCAGCGTGTTACGGTTAGGCCAAGTTAGAACGCGCTCTGGAGGATTGGCTTTAAAGACAGAAGTCTTCCCGTGAGATCCACAACGGAGCATATTTTTAAGTTGTAAAGGGAGAACAGTGGCATATCTGGGTCACGTTTGTGTTGCACGGGACAGCGCCCTTCCAGTGGACAGACGTGCGCTCTCCGCACCGGGAGATATGGAGGCCTGCGTCCAGAGACCACCTGGGCCGAATTTTGCCCACGGCGCTCCGGCTGATGGCCTCCCTGCTGCAGTTAGCCCCCTCCTCCCCGATTGCTCACCTCTTCCTAACCAAGTTTGGGTCTACCCATCTCTCCTTCTGGGCTGGAGCCACGCAGCTCCCACCCCGACCCCCGAACCAGGCTCCTGTCTCTTCGGGCCTCCCTCTACTCCCTTTTCCTGCACCTCCTTGGAGCCACCGATCCCCGATTCCTGACTGTTCTCGCCTGGCCTCCCTCTACAGCTGCGGTCGCCCCTTCCTCCAACTCCCAAGTTCTCCCAAGCCGCTGGGAGCCCGCCACGTAGGCCGCCGAGGCTGTCAGGTGTCTAGTGACAGCAGCTCCCAGACGGCACTACCACAGTAATTAGCAAATGTAAATAAATTTATTTTTTTATGAATAATAAAACGCATTGTGAAAACCGAGTGCCCCTGCGCGCATGAGAATGTGGTCGTTGTGCCTTTTACTAAGTTTGGTCTGGAAGTTAACGATAAAGGTGCCCTCTTGGCTGTGGACGGATTAGGTCCTTGTCGGTGGAATGGTGATGATCGCATTTGCATCACTGCGTTTCCAAGTACAACTTTCATTAATTTTTATGATTTTATTCTCCTCGAGGCAAGGGTTACTGGAGGGTCTTGGGCCCCAAGTGTCTTGGGGCTATGGCCACGTTGAAAGGTATACACTGTACAGAGTAACATAAGTACACAGTTTTCTTACACACACACACACACACACACACACACACACACACACACACACACACAATGATGCTTTGTCCACCCTAAAGCACACTCCAGTGCTTATAATTGCAAGTAGTCCAAGAAGCCCCTACAGCCCACACACTGGACCGGGGGATGGGTCTCAGGTCTTACTGCTGGAATAAAACTATAACACAAGGCACCAATTTGTATGTCTGGAGAGCTGTTCTTTTTTTTTCAAATAATGTTTATACAGCATTTCAAATGTACACAACCTCATTTTCCTTGCTGTCTTCCATTTTCACAGAAAATAATAAGAAAGTCATCATATGGTTTTTTAAATGCTGGTCCTTTTAAAAGCAGCTTTCCAAATGTAGAACATTTAGAAAATTTAGAAAAATGTAAAGGATAAAACTAAACAACTGCCCAATTTGGGGTACATCCATTCTTTCATAATATTGAAAGGCAGTCTTCTTGACCAGAGAGAGAAAATACAGCTAGAGTTTAAGTGGTGAGAGGGAGGTGGGAGAGCATGATTTCCTGTTTTGAACTAAACCAAACCAAAACTCTGGAGAACTGCTTTTTTGACACTGTTTTCTTGGGCTTTGTTTATACCTGGGAGAGATCTGCCCTCGGGATCCAGTCTTGAGCAGCCAAAGCCAGGTTCAGGGTTATATCAGGTGGCATCCGGGGCTCTCCAGTAAAAGAGAACTCAGAAGTGGCCAGTGAAAGGAAGCACAAGTGTAGGGGTTAAAGGCAGTTAGGCCAGCCAGGAGTTCTGGGTGGCCGGCGTCTTGGGGGTGGGTCTGCTGATGAAGAGGCCAGCTCTTCGTCAAAGTCTTCTCCAAAGCTTCTAGTAAATGAGGAAAGGAAGCAACACAGTATATTGTGAAGTGAACCTGAACATCTACAGAACCCAGCTTGAAATCCAAGCTCTGCCACCCAATAGACTAGTGACTCTCCGCAACCCTTCTAAGCCTCATTTTCCTCATCTACAAAATGGGGGTAGTAACAGTGTCTCCTTGAGAAGACTGTCATCAGCAATAAATGCGATCGCAGTATTTAAGCAACCCTTCTAATAGGTAGTGAGCAGCACCCTAAATGTTAACCACTAAAGGTAAAGGTGGGGGATGTGCTTTGGCAGAGGGGGCACTTTAAACAGCTGGGTTTTTCAGGAATCCAGTCTTTAAGATTGGGCTGGTTTTGAGATGCCTAGGTTACAACTATAAAAGAGAAGTGCCCCACAAGAGCAGAAGCAGAAAGAAAATGAAAAGGAAAGAAAAGAAAAGAAGAAAAGAAAAGCTGTATTTGTAATGAATAAAGGTAAGAACAAGCATTTGAACATACAAGGAAATAGTTGGGCAAATTATCATAAATAAATATTTGAAGTATGATTTTCTGTAATTATATTCTCTCAGGGCACCTCTGGGGCAAATTCACAGATCTTCTGCCCCTACTGTTCCCTCTCCTCCCCCACCCCACTCCCCCATGCACATTGAGGTGGTGCTATTCACTCACTCACATGTACAGAGTGTTATACCCTGGAAACCCATTTTTTATTATAATTTTATAATCCTATAATTTATAGAGAAGATTAAAAAAACTTTCTCAAGCATTTTTTTACTGTATGATTTCTGTAAAAGGCCCAATGCCAAGAATTCAAGAATTATGTTATTTAAAAAAAAAGAAGACTGATTTCTAGTAAATTCCAATGAATCAGTGTAAATTGCTCAAGCTTCTGGGCAAAGACTGCTGTTGGGAGAGACTTTAAGCACCTTGAACCAGTCTTTTCTGGAGCTGCTCCACTATTCTATGTTCTAAGTTGTAGAAAGCATCCCAAAGGATTCCTAATTTTTTTTCCTTCATCATTTTCCCTTAGGAATTTGGGTTGGAGAAATAGGAGTCGGGCTGGCGAACAAAAGGGGTAACAAGAAAATGAGAAATGTCTGTTCCTAGGGTTATTTCAATTTGATGACATTGCTGGAAGAGAAAACCTGAGGGGAAGAAAGTTTAAGAAATACAATGTAGAAAGTACTGAATAACAAATAAAATGAGTAAATTGAAAAACACTCTTCAGGGGGCTTTTTGAGGGACAAAAAGCATCATTATTAGTGCTAATGACTCAATCAAAGAGAAGAAAAATCCCCTTTCACAAGCTCTTCCTAAGATGAATATTTTAAAAGCAATACTTTCGGCACTGTAATTTTGAAACATTTAGGCATTTCTCTTTGTTGTGGAGGTCAAAATGATCTTGTG
The DNA here is from genome assembly GCF_030020395.1 of Manis pentadactyla. Taxonomy (NCBI): domain Eukaryota; kingdom Metazoa; phylum Chordata; class Mammalia; order Pholidota; family Manidae; genus Manis; species Manis pentadactyla. The sequence goes on from NC_080021.1 coordinate 65,264,390, forward strand.
CATGCTCTTCTGCACTGACCTTCAAGTTACAAAGTCATTTTAGTCTGATGGCTTCTTCACTAGAAAATGACCATTACAATTTACAAAGGAGATTTTCTTTCAGGCACAGCTTTTCCCCCCAGTAAGAAATGCTTCATAAGTTAGCAAAACAATAACAAAGACATCTCTCCTCTATCAAAACAACTAAGTGGAACACATCTTACCTTAATAGGTAATAGGTAGATCATTTAGCCAATACTCTTTCAAAAAATGAAAACAATAATGAGAAAATCATTTTAGTAATGTTTAGAAGGGCAAAAACAGGTAAATTCATATTCGACTTCTCACTGCCAAGTCTCTAACTTCTGGAAAAATTCACTAGGAAGTAAGATTGGCTCCCTCTGTAGTGAGCACCTGGCTGGACTTTCACTGGCATACCACCTTCTGCTTATCCACCTGAGGGCTGCCAGTTTTCTTAGATCTTTGCACTCACCATACACCATACATCTCCTTTTCCGTTCTGTTCTGACTTTTTTAAATTATTTTTCTTCTCTCTCCCACAACAGTGAAAATTGGCCCAGAGAAATTCTTTGAATCCAAGGCTGTTAAAAAGGTCTAGAAATCAGCCAGGACCTGAAATCCACATGTAATTGTGTAAACACAATTAGTGCTTAGGTACTAGTTATCTTGAGTTATCTTGGACATCGTTAGCTCTACTTATCACCAAGATAGGTTATGGATCAACTCTGAGATTCTTGCTGCTTGTGGTAAAGAGGATTATGGAGCATTTAAGAGAAGGGGCTTTCACTTTAGTAAAAATACAGTCTCTGTAGTGACTCTTCCTGTTAGCAGTAATGTGGGCAACAAGTAGCAAAAGGCTTTTATCTTTTACTTTGTTAAATGAATATATATGTTATTTTTGGAATTAAAAAAAAAACGTATCTTTTAAAGATTGCAAGCTGCTGTGTCTCACCCAGCTGGTTCCAGGCTAGCTCCACTATTTGGTAGCTCTGCAACGTTGGGCATGTTACCTGTCTTGGGTGAGACAAGAGTACATCTTACCTCACAGACCATTTACAAATGGACTGAATGAGATAATTCTATTAGGCACTTGGGAAGTGCTCCATAAATGCTGTTCTTTGAAAATTGCAGTCTTCATTGTTTTCTTTTCCTCTAACAGTAGTTCAGCTACCTTTAATCTTCATCTGCAAATACATCCCATCATTCCCCTTTGCCACTTTTATCACCTTGCTCTTTAATGCCCTGTGTAATTTTCCTACATTAACTACCTTTCCTTTTTTACCACCCAGGAGAAATTTTCATTTCATATCTTTTTAAAAAATAAAGAGCATAACACTCAACATAGAAAAAAAATTATCCAGGGGATATAAACAAACTGATTTAGGAGTGCAAGATGGAGCAGTGGATCCTGATGTAACAGAGTACAAAAAGTTCATTGATAAGATTTCAGATTCCACGCTGCAGTCAACCTTTCAGAAATTACACTTGTGGAGTCTTGGTGTGGTGTTAAAAATATTCATAATTGCCTGAAAGGGCCACTAAAATACTTCTTCCCTTTACGTATCTGTATGAGGTTGGATTGCTTCATATATCTATCTAATTAAAATAAAATACCATGGCAGATTGATGTAGAAGGCAGAAATGAGAATCCAGCTGTCTTCTATTAAGTCACATATTAAAGAGATTTGCATAAATATAACACTCTGATCATTTAAATGTTTTGGGAAACAGGTATTTTTTCATTTAAAATGTGATTTACATTCACATGTAATTAGTCTATTATTTTTTTAAAGTGAATTATCAAACGTTTTCTCTCAGTTCAGATTTCTAATCCACTAAATATATACACATATACATATCCAGAGATAAGCCACATAAACAAAAGCTTTTCAGATTCTTCAATAATTCTTAAAAATGTAAAGAGATCAGAGACAAAGTTTGAGAACCACTGGCCTGGATAATTCCTAATGCCCTTTTCATTGGTAAGATTCCATGCTTTCTTGATTTTTGTGGCAATCTCAGTAGGACAGGAGCTTGTGGATCATGTCTGGATTGGATATAGGAGCAAATATGCGATCAGAAAGTTTCATTAGGCAGGTTAGGATGGTGACTTTTGTGGGCAGACTTTCTCCTGGTGGTCCAGCCCGGCAAATCAGCAGGGTCAACACCCCAGCCAGTTTCAGAGAGGCTGGCCTCACAAGGATTTCTGTCCTGCTTCCGACTTTTTCTGCCCCACACCCTTCTCTCCTATCTCTCACACAGGTTCCTACATTTTGAGCCTTTGTAGTCTCAGGGCTGAGCCTGGTTTTCAGATGAAAGAGAATGTAATGCTGAAAACTCAGGTTGGCAAAAATCCCATTTCTTTTGCCCATATCCTAATATTCTCTGAGGGCTGTGTTAGAATCATAACATTATATTATCCTAATGAAGAAATTTAAGGAAATGTGGGAACCTGATTTTCACTGACCCTCAGCAATGAGTTTTCATCTGTAGGTCTGCTGTGGCAGACAAATGTATTTATTCATGATAATATAGAGTACCTTATACAGAGCACATCACTGAAGTAACTAAATGCCTCAATGTGCAGAATTTGAGTATAAAAAACAAAAACAAATAAGGAAAACTAAAGGAATGTTTTACTATGGGAACCCTCACATGCTTTGGAAGCAAACATCTTCAAATGTGAAGAAAGGAGCCCATAAAATAAAAAGCTCGGGGACCTGAGGTCCAGGGGATTTGCGTGATCCTTCAGGAAACTGTTCCAAGAGCTGGGAAGTAGGGAGTGGTTATCACCGTGCAAAAACAGCAACCAACTCCTCATGCTAAATCCAATTAAGGAACATCTAAATCACAAAGGACAGCACCCCAGGAGGTGGCAGTCAAGACCTCAGGGGTCTGAGGGGACAAGGTGTCTAAGCCCAGCAGGCTCCGAGAAAAGGCAGGAGCTGTCAGGGAGGAAAGACCTTAGTTATACTACGTGTCAATATCTGCATTGCTAGACCCAGGCTACGTTTTGTTCTAAACAATATTTTAACTGTTTCTGATGTGGTGCTGTACCTGGCTGTTTGCACGCAAAAGACTCTGGAATCCCTAACTTCTTTCTGCTTTAATTATAGGTTTCCCTCAAACTGTGGTGAAGGAATAGGTTGAGCTATCCTCCTCTGGCCCAGTCCTCTAACGCGAGCTCTTTGGAGGCCTGGGCTGGGATGGTGTTGGCTCATTAGAGTAAGAGGTACCTAGTCACCAAAAATGGTCCTTAATGAGCCAGACCTCCATTACCCAGGCTTTCACGTAGGGCTGGTCTATGGACCGATGGCAAGTGGCAGCAGTGACTGTCAGATCCAGGTCTAAGCCTTATGAACTGGAAGCTTCTGCTTTTACTTATTTGGGATCCCCGAGCTTCCATGTACAAAGTCCAAACATGTTTCTGAAGAGGCTGCATGAGAGCAAAGCCCTGAGGCTCCACACACAAGAACTGAGGAGCCCAACTGACCCCAAGGACTGAGCCCCAGATATATGATCCCAGAGCAGGAGCTGTCGAGGACAGATAGCACAGGTGAGCCATCATGCTGAGGCCTGTCCTAATTCCTGGACCACTGAATCATGAGAGGTGATAATACAGTTGTTGTTTTAAGCTACTAAATTTGGGATAGTCTGTTACTCAGCAACAAAACATGTCAGGTAAATGCTCATGTCAGCCATTTATTCAAGAAACACGCATGTGATCATCAGTAATGAGCCAGGACAGTGCTGGATAAAATGAAGTTGTCTCCCCTCAAAGTGCTGTAAAGGAGGAAATGGTCCAATGGACTGATTGATAATTGAGGTATAGTGTGCACGTGCTATGGGAGGAGGTGGTGTTCTCATATATCCCAGCCTTGTATGGTCATGGATGGCTTCCCAGAGAGCTGACAGGTGAGATGGGTATTGGAGGAAGGCTGGACAGGGCAGGAGAGGGACTCACCAGAGGGAACTATGAGAAGTGGAGGGCTTCCAATACCAGCCTGATGACTAGGGTTAATGTCCACTGTGGTTGTTAAGAGCAGGGACTCTTACAAGTGACTTAAAATCACTGAGCCTCAGTTTCCTCATTTGTAGAGGAATTGGCTCATCTGATGGAGCTGCTGGGAAGATTCAAGGCAATGGTAGATGTCATACACTTTGCACAGTGCCTGGCACAGTAAGTCATCAACAGATGTTTGTCCCCTGGTCTGAGCATCAGCATTGGCACCCTGAGATGATCTGCAACCCCTTGGAGTGTGTGCAGGCAGTGCTAAGGAGCATATCCCCAACAGCTCAGGGAACTTTGCTTTTCCTTCCATCTGGGGAATCTGAGCCTTTACCTGATTATGTTTCTGTTCTCCTTTAAAGGGGTTGGCATGTTCAGAATTGTTAAACCTTCAAGTACTGATTTTCATGACACGCCACACATCTAGCTTGCATTGGGGTGTGAGAACAGATTGTCGAAATATATTTGTATGGTCAGGACAGCTGGCAGAAAAAAATGTGTAGACCAATTACATGGCTGCAATAACACATCAGGGTTAAAACAGCACCGACACTAGGCCCTGGTTCAGATGCTCCTACAGATGCACTCTGGCTTTTCAAGTCCCCTCTGATCTGCCCCACAACCTCTGTTCTGGAGGGAAATTTAAGACCCTATGACCAGAACTGTCCAGGATTAGAATTCATAGACTCTGAGTTTCCCCTTGGCATCCAGCCCACCCAATCTGAAGAACACCAGCAGATAAGAATTTGGCACTATGACAGCTATTTTCTGCAGCTGCTTTCGATGTGTACCGGCCAAGCTCTTGGGAGTTGGCCTGGGGAGACGAGCAGTGTTCTGAGAACCTGACTTGTTGGGTGGCCCTGGGCAGTCATTCACTTTTCCAACTCTGGTTTCTCACCTAAAACCAGCTACCTGAGCTCCATGAAGCCTTAAATCTCTTACATTTCTAAACTGCTCAGTTTCTTATGGTTCTTCTGAGCTGCATCAGCAATGCCTCCTGCAGTTGTGCAAACAGGGAGGCTGAGAGCCTGAGCAGAAGAACAAAGCCAACCTACATTTAACTGTGTTAGATGAGCTCTGGTGTCCTTTGACTTGTTGCACAGAAGAGCTGAGCTATTTTTATGAGATTTTATTTCCGATGATAAACTTCACTTTGCTGTTCATTCCTATTATAGGTCTCAGTTTTACCAAGGTACAAAAAGGCTCTTTCAGTGTACTATAGAAATCAAATAAGCACAGCAATTGTGGTATTTAAAGCTATTTCCTTCTAAAGACAGATTCCCATTTATCTAGAAAAAATGGTAAAACAAGATTTATCAGAACTTTTAAAACCCATTCTATGAGTGTGTTTGATTTGTCCCAGAGTAAAAATTATACTGGAAAATTATCAGATCCAAATAAAACAACTCTTGGAAGAAAACATGATGATTTTCTGTAAACTCCTAGAAGCCTAGGAAATGTTGAAATTTGGTCTATTGTTTTGAGAATCTAGTGAGTTTTTTCCACTTTAGGTAGGTTATTTTTCCATTCCTTTCTTATGGCACTTTTCAACCTTTCTCCAAGATTTCTCAAAATGCATTGTTGGTACTTTAGCATCACACCTTTCAGCTTGTTTTGAGATATGATTTCCCTGAGCCTGAGCCTTTTGAGGGCTCATTGGCTTGTGGTGAAAAGGATGGATTGAAGTAGTTATGGATTGCACACACCAGGCAAGAGAGACTGTGGGTTTCAGCTGAGAGAGGTGGTGGGAATCCAAGGGATGGATTCAAAAGACACTTCACTGCTAGAGTCAAACTGACTGGCTTACAGACTACATACAGACTACACGTGGGTGATGAAAGACAGGATGAAATCAGCGATGACAACAAGGTTTCTAACTTGGGCCAGATAGTAAACAATAAAGTCATCATGAGTCATCATTTATCACTAAAATATAAAAGGGCAAGTTTAAAACAGTACAGTTTAGAAACTATACCATTCATTTAGGAACTCTACTGTCCTTTGGCCTGATGGGATTCTTATAAAATTTGGTTTTGTTCTAGGGGTTCAGATTCAAAGGAGGTTCACTAACAACTAAAAGCTTGAAGATGGACAAAAACAACTGGGTTCAGAGACACAAAGCTTGGAAACAATGTCCCTGACTCCTAAAAACCTTCAAAACAGGGATCATCGTTTTTCATTTTGTATCTTTTGAAATTATAACCCCCATCTGTCTGGTACAAAGCAAGCACTCAATAAAAAATAAATTATTTTTAATAGAAAATGGTTTTTGCTACTCCTTGGTTTAAACTATTTTTCTGTTGTGAAACGATGGGGATCTGGGAAATCTGGAGCCACCTGAGATATGTACTTATCTCAGCCAGCCAGGATACTGGTTTAATTAGTCACTGCTGTTTGGGAAGCTATGCTAATGCCTGCTGCACACGAAACACATCAGCTATGCCCATAACCTGATGGTTCTCAGGAGCCCTTAGGAAGAAAAGAAATGGAGTACTACCATTAACAAAGCTTTAAAATGGAAGGCAATTATTGTAAACAAGCTATATACTTTCAAATATTTTCCTTTTAAGTCTCTCATTAGAACATTAGCAGATCTATTATTCTCTTAATTTCCAGATAGGAAAACAGGCTCACAAAGCTTCAGTAACTTCCTGAGGGCCACACAGGGAATAGGTGGTAGTAATCAGAGTTGAAACCTGGTTCTCTCTAGCTCAAATCTGAACCTTTAACCCACCCCAGACTTCAGCTTCCCCAAAGATGTCTCCCAGGTAGAAAGGGAGCTGGTGGGAAAATACTGCCCACCAACAAGGACACCTTCGCTTTGGGTGTTAACTTGAGACAACAGATGAGCTACAGTGTTATACCTGGTTCTGAGGGCTTAAAGTGGTATGGAATTGAACAGGGCTGAGGCCTGTCTTGCTTAGCCAGCAGTGCCGGCCAAACAACCCAGGGAAAGGCTCTTGTCACCTCTTAACAGATGTATTTCTTTTGGGTTTTGTTTTCCTCTTTACCACCTAATGAAAATGATTTGGAAAATGCCTAAGGTGTATGTTCTGAGCTGAAAAGAGGATAGATCTATCCACACCTGGGATTTTTAGCTCACAGAATTACATCCTCCTTGAGAGCCCAGCAGTGGAGGCAGAAGTCCAATCTGAGGATCAGAGAAGAGCTGCTGGAGGGAACAGTGACATGAAGGAGAGCCAGAAAAGCATGTCTGAGAGTCCTTCTCACCACAGATGTGCGCGGATGGTCTCCCTACTCTGCCTGGAACAGCCAGTCAGGTTTAAAGGTGCTTAATAGATACTTGTTTATGGGAGTTGAGGAAGAGACAACTTTCCCTTAGCAACTGTGATGTACTATCTTCCATCTTCAGGAGGACAGGACAAGAGACAATGTGATTGGAGACATGAGGATCAGAGTAGACTTAATGAAGCTGCCTGATAAAGAGGTTTTCTAACCATCTCAGATTAGGGATTAGGGATTTGTGGAATTGGGGAGAAACCTGTGGTATAGGTTTCATGAGATCATAAAGCCCTAACATTTTAAATCTAGGTGTCTCATAATCTGTGTTCATCATAATATGCTAAAAATAATGAAAAATAAAGACTAATCTTAATATTTACTGTGATTACCTAACCATAGACTGTTGTAATAGTTAAAAATTATGATCCACAAATTATGTACCTATATAGGAAAGGTTTATGATATCATCTTGATAAGAAATTATAATTATAATAATGATAATCAGAACCAAAATAATCTATTCATTTTATAGATAAGGAAAGGGAGGCTGGATCTTTGGAAATTGGATAAGGCATCCCATTTATCTGGGATTAGAGAAAGGCTCTGCTGGAAGGTTTGGCCTTCATCTCCTTACCATTCAAGGTCATTACTGTCTGCTTTTACTGATTGACTTGTCTTACTCTTTCTCCCTTTCATCCCTCCCAAACCTTCTTTCCTGACCTGCAAAATTAACTTTACCTCATTTATATTCCTGAAATACTTCATATATATCTTCATTTAAAAAAAAAAGCTATTAAAAATATATGCCTAGGAACACAAGGGTGGTTTTAACATAAACAAATCAACCACTATAAGCAAATCAATCAATATAACATTCTACATTATAGAATGAAGGAAAAAACACTCACTGGCATTTCAGTTGACACAGAAAAGGCCATTGACAAAAATCTAACACACCTTCATAATAAAAATATTCAGAAAACTAGAAAAAGAGAACTTCCTCGAAATCATAAAGGGTATTTATGAAGAACCAAGAGCTAACATCAAACACAGTAGTGAAAAAGACTGAAAGCTTTCCCCCTAAGATCAGGAACAAGACAAAGATCCCCACTATTACCTCTGCTATTCACCATTGTGCTGGAGGTTCTAGTTAGGGCAGTTAGATAAGAAAAATGAATAAAAGACATTCATATTAAAAAGGAAGAATTAAAACTATCTCTATTTGCAGGTGACATGAACTTATATATCCAAAAGAATACACAAAGAACCATAAGAACTAATAAATGAATTCAGCAAAGCTGAAAGGCACAAGATCAACACACAAAAATTATCTGTCATTCTATACACTAGCAATAAACAATCTGAAAAGAAAATAATTCTGTTTGCAACAGTATTAAAAAATATAAAACTCCTAGGAATAAATTCAACCAAGAAGATAAAGACTCATATACTGAAAACTATGAAACATTGCTTAAAGAATTTAAAGAACAACTAAATAAATGGAAAGGCATCCTATGCTCATGAACTGGAACATTTGATATTGTTAAGATGTCAATAATACACAAAGCAATCTAGAAATTCAGTGCAATCTGTATAAAAATTCCAATAGCCTTTTGTGCAGAAATGGAAAAGCCAGTCCTCAAATTAATATGAAATTGCAAGGAACTGAAGCTAACCAAAACAATCTTGAAAAAGAACAAAATGGGAGGACTTACATTTCCCACTTTCAAAACTTACTATAAAGCTACACCAATCAAAACAACGTGGGACTGACATATAGACCAATGGCCTAGAATTGAAAATCCAGAAATAAACCCATGTATCTATGGCCAATTGAGTTTTGATAAGGGTGCCAAGACCATTCAAAGGGGAAGTATGTCTCTTCAATAAATACTATTGGGACAACTGAATATCCCCATGCAGAAGAACAAAGTTGGACCCCTACCTCACACCATATCAAAAATTAACTCAAAATGCACACATGACTTAAATATAAGAACAGCTAAAACCATTAAATTCTTGGAAGAAAACATAGGAGTAAATCTTCATGACATTGAATATGGCAGTGGATACAACACCAAAAGCACAAGAAACAAAAGAAAAAATTGATACATTTGACTTCATCAAAATTAAAAACTTTTGTGCCTCAAAGGATTTATCAAGAAAGTGAAAAGATAACCTACAGAATGGGAGAAAGTATTTTGAAATTATGTATTTGATAAGTGTCTAGTAACCAGAGTATTTAAAGAATTCTTACAATTAAACAACAAAGGCCAAACGATTCAATTATTAAAAAATGGGCAAAGGGCTTGAATAGATATTTCTTCACAGAAGATATGCAAGTGACCAACAAGCACATGACAAGATGCTCAACATCATTAATCCTTTGGGAAATCAAAATCAAAATCACAATGAGATATAACTTTACACCCACTAGAATGGCTATAGTAATTTTAAAAAGGACAATAATAAGTGAGGATGTGGAGAAAGTGTAACCCTCCTACATTGCTGGTGGGAATGTAAAATAGTTCAGGTGCTGTGGAAAACAGTTGGCAATTCCTTAAAAAATTAAATTTAGAATTACCACATGACCTACTAATTCCACTCCTAGGATTGAAAACAGGTATTCAAATAAGTACATGCACACAAATGTTTATAGCAGCACTAGTCACAATAGCCCCATAGTGGAAAGAGCCCAAATGTCCTGAATGAATAAACAAATTTGGTATAGCCCTACGATAGAATATTATTCAGCCACAAAAAGGAATGAATGCCCCAACATGGATGAACCTTGAAAATATGGTAAGTGAAAGAAACTAGACACAAGACCACGTATTGCGTGCTTCAATTTATGTAAACTATCCAGAGTAGATAAATCCATTAGGACAAAATATAGATGGTTGGTTGCCAGACACTGGGGCAGAGGATTTGGAAAAACTACTTAAAATGGAAATGGTAGAAATGTTTTGGAGCTATAGTCATGGTTGCACAACATTGTCAATCTCCTAAATGCCACAAAATCATTCACTTTAAAATGGTTCATTTTGTAGCATGTGAATTTCACCTCAAAAAATGATTTAAAAAAGAGTAATACATGTTATCAAGCACTATATAAGAAGAATCATTTACAGCCCATCTTCAAGGGTAGTAAATACATCTGTTAGTGGATATTTCCACACTATATGCTATTTGCTTACATGACCATAGTTTCTGCTATTTGGGGAATTCTCTGCAGCCCCAGCACTTAACCACAGGATTTCATCAGAAAGATAATTGAATCCAAGTAGGCAGTCTCTGAGCTCCTTCCACCTGGCCCAGCACTGAAAGGATGTGATTAGCGCGCCCTCTGGTAGTCAATAAATAAGTTGCAGCAAACCCTTAACCTGCACGTGTTAACCTCTGGGTTACCTACTGCCTTTTCTTCAAGCTGAAGTGGTTTGCCACTGGTCAAGCATACAAGAATCAGGGTTAACGCCTTCCTGAAAACCTCAAATTCTAAAATAAGAGAACACTCTGCCTTGCCCTGAATTTTCTAAGAGACAGAGCCTGAAGCAAAGGTGTGCTTGCTAACACCTGATCAGGAACTGTGATCCCAGGAGAACAAGTGGAGGGAGATGGAGAGCCAGGCAGGGAAGGAGGGAGAGCAAGCATCAGGCAGTGCATAGCCACGCTGGCCACATTGTCGGGAGCAGTGGGACATCCTCAGAAAGTTCGCAGGAATCTACCAGGTCTCTACCGGTGGTGATGCTGGTGGGGGTCCCAGGGAAGGGAAGGGAAGGGAAGGGGAGGGGAGGGGAGGGGAGGGGAGGGGAGGGAAGGGAAGGGTAGGGAAGGGAAGGGAAGGGAAGGGAAGGGAAGGAAAGGGGTTTCCTTCCGCTATTTCCCTGTCCCCACAGAGGGTCTGCTCCTCTACCCTGCTCTCAGCACCATGCAGGGCCAGGCCCCTGCTCTCCTCCTCCAGCCCAGCCAAGATGACGAGGTCCCCCAACAATGTGATGATTCCCTCTGGGCAACATGGCCCCCTCCATGAAGGCAGCCATGGACCTCAGTACAATTTACTTCCTTAGAGGTGGAGCCTTTTCCTCTGCAGCCTTCAAGAAAGCAGCTGGTGGAAGAGGTCTTTCTGGAGACATAATCCTGCAGAAAATAATCCATGCAGGTTTATAAACTGGGTCTGCTCTTAAGTCAACGTGAAGAGCAACATCCCCCTTCCAGGTGGCTCCAACTGTCCTGTGTGAGGTAGGTGGGGAAGATTATTGTAATTATCTCTATTTTACACACACATTAAATGCAGGCCTTGTCTTTAAGAACCAAAACAAACTGGGAGGTTTACTTGCTGTATCCTTCTGAAAATACTAGAATCATTCTCCTTTTGATGGAAAGCCTGCATTCCACACGTGTAACCATCCCATACGGTTGAGTTTTAGGATGAGAACACACATTCTAGGCACACATTCCAGGGCAGTACTGTGTTCTGGTCACTTTTCCATCTTGGTTTTTTGCTCCAGTCAGGTAATAAATGGATGAAAACAGAAACACAGAGAGAATTGTTGACATATGTTTTTGCACTCTGAACTGTTTTCATTAATCTGTGAACAGGTAACACTGTGGTAATTCAAAACACACAGTATTAAAATCTGAATCTATACTTCCCCCTTGTGGTCAATAGTAGTATCATGTGAATGTTGGGGTGACAGAAATGCGAGTTCCCTTGAAACTGTTTGTACTATGGTTATTATTACTGTGGCACCGAATTTAATTCTTTCATTGTCCCTTAACTTTCCCAAACTCTCTTCTGTAAAATGGAGTGAATGTGAAAGTTTCTGTGAGCCGATGAAGCATGAGAAGATTTATCTCTGACTGGCTGGAGGTAAGCAGGAAGGAGTTGACACCCTTGTCTGTTAAACCAGAATAACCTCAACTAAAACACAACGTAAAAGCTGTAACTGAAGTAGTCCAAATCTTATTCTAATTTATTTGATTCTACATTAAAAATGTGCACATGCTCTGAATTTAAAAACCTTTTCAAACTAGAGGCAATACATCTAAACATTTTCTTCATTGCTAATTTCTTAGGAAAAAGGGTTTTCAACAATAACTTCAAGGTTTCTGTCTTTGGGTTTAAAGAGTTAATTTAACTTTTCATTCTGTTGTAATGTGGAGCCCCAGCTCCCAGATTTTTTTATTTTTCAGAAGAAATTAAAAAAAACATTACAGGATTGTCCATTTGTATCTCAACAAATCAGACATTTTAAAAAAGTCCATTTCCAACTATCATCATGCCTTCAAAAAGGAAAGAACATTTTAACACTTAAAAAATGTAGGAGGTATGTTATTTCAAAATGAAAGGCAGCCCTTTCAACTGAAAGATTTAACTGCCTTGTCCTTATGCGTCCTCACTTAGAGGCTATCCGGAACATTCTTCAGTGGTGGCTGGCAGCCATGGATGACAGTTAGAATCCACTGAGTGAAGGCAGAGGCCAGGTGAATTGGGACGTTTTTCAGATTTGTCCAAATTAAGGCCATATGGATGTGTGACAAGACAATGTAAATGTGGGAGTATTCAGCGATCTCTCCCTCCTTGTGCCCCAGGGTGCACTGCCATGGTGACCAACAGCTTCCACCGTGCTATGGGTGTCTTTCCACACTAACTCCATCAGGCATATCTGTCCCTTGGCTTCTGTGACACGACATGCTCTTGGTTTTTCTCCCTCTTCCCTGGCCACTTCTTGTTAGCCTCTCTTGCAGACTCATCCTCCTTTGCCTGGTTCTGCCCGCTGGTTAAGAGCCAGTCATTTGAACACAATGAAGACTTCATCACATTTATTCTAAAGATTTTCTCCAAGCTGAGAATCATCAAGTCTTTCCTCTGCTCTTCATTGTCATTATCCCCATGCTCTAGAGCCCTAGTTGCTTTCCTTTGGATGAGTTCAAGTTTGCAGATGTGGCTCTCAGCATGCAGTGGGTTCCAGAAATGGCATCAGGCAGAGTAGACTCAGCCTGCTGTCTCCTTTGCTCTCATCATTACATTCTTATTGGTGCAGCCCAGGGTTGTTTTTATTGACAAGCACATCACTTTCAATTCTTATTGATTTGGCTTAATTGTTTTTTACCTGTCGCACTGCTGACTTAACCTATTTAATCTCTACTTGTACAGTTGTGTCTTCTTATCCCCAATATATAACTTTGCATGTGTATCCATTTAACCTTAAATTAGCATAATTAAAATCAGCTTGTAATTGTTTTAGTTGTAGGTCCCAATTAGATTAATATTGGAGTATGCAGTCATCGAATGCTTATGAATTTCTCAAATTATTTTCCTCTTTGGGGACTGAAAGAGAACATGCCCATAGAGGACAGATGGCTCAGCAGGCCCAAAGGTTAACAGAAGACAGAGGGGTCCAGCTCTGAAAAAAATAAAACTTAGACAATGGGAATATATTGACTTTCTCATAGAATATGGGTGTTTTAATTTTCTAGGACTATTACAGGTTGTTACAGACTTAGTGGCTTGAAAAACAGAAATTTGTTGATCTCTCGCAGTTCTACAGGTTAGGATCTGAACTCAAAGTATCAACAGGGCAATGCTTTCTCTGAAGGCTTTATGGGATATTCCTTCCTGGCTCTTCCAGTTTCTGGTGGCTCCAGGCAGTCCCTGGCTGTATCATTCCAACCTCTGCCTCCATTTGCACATGCCTTCTTTCCTTCTGTGTCTTATAAGACACTTCTCATTGGATTAGAGCCCACCTGGATGATTTCATCTTGAGATCTTTAACTGTACCTGCAAATAGTCTTCTCTCAAATAAGATCCCATTTACAGGTTCCAGGGAGAAGAATATGGACGTATCTTTTTGGGATGCACCATTCAGTGGGCCATCCTATGATCTGGAGTTCCATGATACCAAGGATTCTGGTTGTTACTTCAATTGACTTTTTTGTTTTACTTTTGTAACTTCCTTTATAAGCTCATCAGTCACCGCCCATTACTTAGCCTACCCCTACAGTTTCCCTTTTTTTTGTATCATCTAGCTTGTCGAATCTAGCTGGGTTTGGAGAATTTGGGTTTCTCGGCACAGACCACACATTTTCTGGGTGGTCTCCAAACAAGCGATCCAAATTTGATCTCAGTTTCTGCTCTGTTCTTGTGACTGAGCAGCTGTATTGTGACAGGAAGGCTACATGGGTCCAGTGCTAATGACATTATTATTTGGAGCATCACAGCATTGTACAGAGACCTGAGGAGTGATAGAGATTCAGGTTTTAACCTGACATACATTGTGAGCTTTGTTTCTGGATGATGATCCCTTATTAGTTTATGAGTTTTACAGATGTCTTTTCCTATCTGAAGATTGTTCCTTCCACCTTTGGGATTAATGTCTTCTGATGATTAAAAGTTTTGAATTTTGATATAAGCAAACTTTGAATATTTTTTTTGACATGTAGCGAAGAATTTACAGAAACATATAGCAGAATACTAATTACATGAAGTTTAAACACAAAGTAATGCTGTATGTTGCTTGGAGATAAATACCTATATAGCAAAAGTATAAAGAAATGCATAGAAATAGTAAACACCAAATTCAGTTGGTGGCTCTTCCTTAGAGAAATAATTTTGTGGGATTCAGGAGAGAAACACAAAGGGTACCAATATTATTAATAATATTATTATTTTTTAAGCTGAGTGGCAGGCACAAAACCCAAATAGTCTAGAACCGACCCCTTTTCCTCCTGCCAGACTTTTTCTACTTGGAGAGAATGCCTTAATCTACAGAATCTTTAATGTCACTTTCAAGCTTACCATCAGTTTCACCATTAAACTCTCAACAAGAGTTCTCTGTAAATTCTAACTGGGCATAACAACTGCATGACTTAGTCATTGTTGACCTCTCCTATGTTACCTGGGAAGGTTGTGAGCATATAAGAAAGGAAAAGAAAGCCTTGCTCTCTTGATGTGTATTTTCTAGGAATTTTCCACTTATGAATATCATATACTATATTTCTAAAAGACGAGTTGATCAGTTGCTAGTGAATTTTATAGATATACACCAGTAACTTGTCTTCCCCTCACGCCTCCCTTGTTTTTATTTATTCCCAGCAAACACACTATTTATGATTGGGACGTTCCCATTCGGATGGGCTCTTGTCCTGTGAAATGCTCACATGCCCTTTTTCTTGACTATAATTAGGGGAATCAGAGCTTGACTATTACCTGCCTGAAGCCTGAGCAGGAGCAGGCATGTCTATACTCTCTAAAGGTTGTGTTTCACTGTCATGGTAAATTCAATTTAACAATCACACAGAAATTTATTGAACATCCATTGCCTGGATGCTTCACACAGGATCTGCTCCCTGTCCTCAGGAGCTTATACTTCTAGGAAGAATGAGGAGAGAAGGGCAATATGTACAGCAATTCCTGTATTCAAATTCAGGTAGATGTGCTGAATTTGAGCTTATTCTATTTATTCTTGTTTTCTCAATACCTTCCTCCTTACCTTATATTACTGCTGAGAAGTCAATGCCAACTCTTCTAGTAGGAGAGTTGGATAATTCTCAAGTACAGTCTGGTATTTGCCCAGTGGCTAGTGAGTGACCTGCAATGTCTTCACTTCTGAAAGGGTGGAAACCCAAAGTATGACACTATTTCTAGCAATTCTAGACAATAGCATTTTTTCTTCAGATATGGCTTAAATTGCTCATATGCAAACCAGACTCAGCTTTAACTTGGTTAAGTGGCTTTTTCCTTAGGAATAATGAGATGGATTTTCATATTGGTTATAACCTAAGTGAAAGATACCCTAAGATGAAAAATACACCATCACATGTCATATCAGTGCAGCCCTGATGATCCCTAGAGTGGCAAAATGACTTTGGGAATGGATGCATCACAGATGGACTTTCTCATTGTGTTAAGCATTTAAAATTGATATATTATCATACGGCATAAGAATCTACCACAAATATGATTTTGGTTAATTACAAATATTTTGTTATATATATGTGTATATATAGTAAAATAATAATAATAATAAATGTAAAACTAATATATATTAAAATAATAGTTAAAATAGTAACAGTATATATATATTAAAATAACAATAGCAAATATTGAAAGCACCATGCTAAGTGTGTTTCATAGGTATTTTCACTGAATCCTTGTGATAACTTTCTGAAGTAGAAATTATCCATATTATTAATGTGAAAGAACCCCAGATTCAGGGAGGTTAAATAAAGTGCCCAAGGTCCAATAACTACTGAGTTACAGAGTTGGGATTTAAACCCAGGGCTACCTTACTTCAAGCTCGTACTTTGACTACCATACTTTACTGCTTTCTCCAAAGAGAAAACCCAAAAATTTTTCTCTCCAAGGAAGCACTGTTTTTGTGCATAGCATTCAGTTTAGAGGAATGCTGAGGAAGAGGAAATGTTACATTTACCTGTCAAAGAAGTCGGCAAATCTACAGCCAAAGGGGTGAAGGAAGTACATCACACATGAGGAAAAAATAATTGAGCAGTAAGTCAGTCGGGAGCTTCCGCCTTCCCACTTGACTATCCCTGGGTCCCTGCTTCTCCTTGGGGCCTACTTCCTCTCCTCTTCCCCCTCTCACCCCCACTGTTCCCTCTAGGCACCTCCCAAGAAATCACCATTAATTTTCTCTGAGGCTCGACACTTGTTAAGTATCTCTGCCTTGCAATTAATAATTTCTACGAACAATAGTCCCGAGAGACTGGACAGGCTTCAGTTCAAAGACTAAGCCCATGTGTTTAGGAGCCATTCCCATAAAACAGGAAATAGATTGTTTTTCCTGAACAGTTGCCCTTGAATCAGTCTTCTTGCCAAAAATCACAGGGTGTGTAGTTGTTACCTGGTTTAATAGATGGGGTCTACAGTTTTTGCTCCCTAATGCCCAACTTCAATGTTCTTTCAAAGAAAGCCTCATAGATAATGGCTGCATCCATGTACATAGCCCAGGAGTTAATGTTTTTTTCATAAGATCACTGAAAGTTGGGCCTTTCAGCTGGAGAGAGGTTAAAAATCACTCCTTGTTTCCCATTCTGGTTGATGACTCATCTACAAAAAGTTACATTTTCTTTTCCTTTTCCATTTTATTAATAATATTAGCTAATATTCCTGGAGTGTTTGTATCACACCGAATCCTCAGCTATAGAGGCATGAGTTATCAGAGCCACTCTAGGGACTGGTCATACTTGAAGAGATTGCTGTGAAGAGATCTTCTCCTATTTTCCCAAAATGAGGCAGCAAGAAAGCGGCAGTGCCACTGAATGAACTTGTTTGTGACTCTAGAGCCCTCACATCTGACCCCTTCACCCTGCTGTCCCTCGTGGGCTGGCACTTCACGGCTTTCGTGTTTGTAGTTCACCCCTTGTTTGGTTAGTCCAGGGAAGTACTGTTATTGGGAGTCTGGTTTTCACAAGCTGCATGGATGACAAAGAGAAGGGGCACGGTGAGTAAGGTGAGAGAGGAGTGAGCATTTGATGCCATGAAGGCAGCCACCCTGGGGAGTCTGAGGAAGTGGACACAGAACAGCTCTGCTGGGCAAGTACAGGGCACAAGGGAAAGGGAGGAGTTGGGAGGCAAGGTTATGGGGCTAGATCCAGACTCCATCTGAGGACTTCCTTTCTCAACCTTCTGATCTTTGTTTCAAAAAAGTTTTACAAAGAGTCATTGATTTTATTTATTCATTCAGTGTGCATTTGGATGCAAGAGCTACATACAAGGTCCTCTGCTTTGGTACCCCTTGGAACTGGATGTGTGCCTGACAGAAGGAGCTTATCACCTAGTGGGGATGGTGACTGGAATAGCAATGTAAGGCAGTGACAAGCAACATGGCCTGTGGACTGAAAGCAAATGGGTTTACATCTGAGCTCCACACACACAAGCTGTATAATCACAGATAAACCACTGACTTTCTCTAAGCCTCAGTTTCCACATCTATACAATTTCCTGTTTAGTAGGAGGAGCAGACATTATGCCTGCAAACATGCAGCAGGGTTTCTACCAATTATAGGCACTCAAAAAAATGTTAGTCATTATTATCATTATGGATAGAAACAGTTGCCTTTCCCTGTAAGAAGTGCTAAAATAGAGGAAGTTCTGTACCATGAATTCTCTAGTGATCATGAAGGCATTCAGTATCAAAAGATTTGATCTAAATGTAAATGATTACAAGCTTGACAGGCAAGCAAGATGGGGCTGGAGAGGCATTCTGAACAGTGGCAACAGCTGCTGCAGAAACATGGAGACCGAGGAGAGCAACTACAGTGCACTTAGGGATCAGTGATGTGGTTGGTTGGAAGAAGCTGGGGAAGGCTTGGAAAAGGTGTGGCTGGGAAGGGATCCTGAGTGTGGATCCTCCAGTCTTACAGGCTTTTTGCTAAGAAGCCTTATTCCTAGCAAGTCCCTTGAGATCACTGCGGAAATGAAGTTACAAAAGTATCTGACATGCCTCAAAAAGCTGATGGGAATAATTTTGGGTTCACAAAGAGTTTTAAAACCACAAAGATTGTTATTTTCCAAAAGGAAAGCACTCTATGGCAACAAGCTTTGACTACTTGTCAAAGATGAAATATTTTCCATCATAAGGGAAGGAGGAGGTAGAAGGCCAGATACCCATTGGTCTAAATATATAGATTCATTGTACTCTGTGTTAATTTGTTCTCTTTTCCTATGATTTCTTACCCCCAAAACATAAGAAAAGTTTAAATCTCAGCAAGCAAAATAGGAATGATGTTGATACATTGTCCAGATGTGGCAGTGGGCCCGGCCAAAGTTGGTGTTCTGGCCAAAGCACTCAATCTTTTTTTTTAAAACTAAATCCACAAAGATCTTAGCACTTGAAATGTTTCTACTATAGTTACTACCTTATGCCAAATAGTGCCTTGGATCTTAAATGACTTGCAAATGAAATAGCAACTTTGGAGGCCAAAAAATAGTCCCGTGAGCATAACATGACTCCAGTACAAAGTGACCCCTCTGTAAGAGGCACTTTGATTCTCCTGGGAGGTTGGCATCAACAAGGACAGGCTGATTGCTCCTGTTGTTTATCACACCAGAATCGTTTCTGGCCTTAAGACGTGAGACGAAATCACCAAAAAATTAAATAAAAAAGAGTGAACTTTCCTTTGTGGCTTTGAGGTCTTGGATTTTCTTGTTGAATTTTCAGCTTAAATTAAGGTCTATCCAACTACTTTTTGCATTAAATACAAATTGTTTTAACCAGCAGTGAAAATCTTCCTGTAATATGGGAGGCCATCCTGGTGAATTCCATGCTGGAAGGTACAAGGGAATTGTGCAATGCTTCAGGGTCGTTTTATCATATCTGAATGTTCATTTTACCCTAGTGCAGACCTAAATGGTGGGAGGGCAGGCAATCAGCCTGTCTGTGCATTTCAAGATGTGCCAGGAGATGTTTTTACTACTCTCCTTGTTATGGACTGAATTTTGTCCCCTGGAAATTCATACGTTGACTTGATGGAGGTACTTGATATTAAATGAGGTTGTAAGTGTAGGACTACCCCAAAAGGACTGATAGCCTTACAAGCCAGGAAGAGAAGTCTCTCCAGAAACAACCCAAATGATAACCTTGGCCTTGGACTTCCAGCCTCCAGGATGAGAAAATAATTTCTATTGTTTAAGCAACCCAGTCTTTTGTTACAATATTTTGTTAGGGCAGCCCTAGCAGACTAATATACTCCTTTTGATAGGATTATGATGAAGATAAAGATAATAAGGACAACTTCTACTTGCTGAGCAATTACTATGTGCCTCGCTTTGTGCTTGGGTGCTCTGCAGATGTCCTTTAATCTGGATTACAGTCCTGTGATGGAAATGTGTCTCATCAGTTGGCACTTTCTTCTGACGGGAGACTAAAGGAAATGCTCTGGCTAGGGGCTCTGACCTCCTATTGAATAAGATTTAGTCATTCAAGGAATGCCCCAGATTCTGCCTTTCAGATCCAAGGCAATAAGCTTATTACACAGAGTATCAATGTTGAACTTAACACTTCACAGTCTTGTTTTATGTGATACATCTGATTTTAAGAGTTGTGCTGAGACACGGGGTTGTAAAAGCTTATTTTTTACAGCAGAGGGCAGTCTACACCTATAAAAGGAATGATCCCACCAACCCCTTCAGATTTCAAAAATATGATCTTTTCACCCTTTTCTTTCTGATACATTTGTCTGAAAATTCATCATTGAAATGTAAGACTGTCCTGTTAAATGAGTCTCAGTGGAAAATCATCTTAAAAAACTTATTTTTGATAAAACTATGTCTGTCACGGAGCTTTTAACGTGGCCCTTCCCTGGAGTACAATTCACTAGTGTTAGTGAACAATATATCATATGTTATTTTGTTTTATTTCTTTTTTATAAACTTTTTTAAGTTACAGAAGATTTGAAACATGTAGAAAAGAACAGAAAACAGAACAGATAAGAAGAGTACCCACTACTGGGAGATATGAAGTAAATTGTGTTAGATTTCAATTTGTATTTTCTCAGCACTTGTAAGTTTGTCATGTTTATTAGCAAAATAAAAACGAAAGTGAGGAATGAAAGATCTGTGGAAAAGAATTTGAAAGTTTGGAGTTGTCATCTTATTCTTACCTCTAAACCACTGAGAAATTGTGAAAACATTTCTTTATCTACATAATAAAGAATAATGTTAGATCAGAAAATATGGATTTTAACCCTGATCCTATCTGCTCATGTAACTGCTCTGTGTAATTTAGGCAAGTGACTCAACATCTCCAAGCCCCATATTCCACACTTATGCAGTGTAGGCTGATAACCCTGCCCACTTTATAGGGTGATGAGAATTCAAGGTGAATTGCATACAAAGCACTTAGCACAGCATCTGGCACATTATTCATTTACTTGGGCTTCATTCAACTTCTTCATGTTTGAAATGGGGGATTTAGAAGAGATCTCTAAGTCTATTATCTATTGAAAATGCGAAACTATATGCGTGTCTAAACTGGTATTGCTAATATCCATATTGGGCTGGTGGTATTGGAGCAGAGAGGATCCTGTATTCTCAGTGTCAGGCACATATAAGACACTTATAGTCCATGGCATGAATCTGCATTGTTTGGTTGGTAGAAAAATATCTTCAGGGCAAAAAGATGACTCTCACTCTATCACATTCTCTCATATATTTGTCTCCTTGATTCTTTTAAGAGTAAAGACTATATTATATTTCTATATTCAACTCAATTCAGTTAGAATCACTTATTGGGTGCCTAAAATGTATAAGGCACACTCTAGTCACTGGGGGGGAAAGATCAATGAGACCAAATTTCTCCCCCTCATGAGACTGTAACCTAGCAGAGGGAGACCCGATGGTTACAAATACCCAAAATGTAAGAAAGAATGTGATGAGGGATATAAGTAAAACTTACTTGAAGGGGACAGAGAAAAATAGTAGTTTAAACTCTGTACAAATGAACCTTCAAAGTGGGTAGAATTTGGATAAAATGAGAGGGGGTGGATGAGCATACAGGCAAGAATGTTCTAGATGGAAATATTCAGAAAACATTTGTGGTCTGGTTAAAGCAAGGATTTCAGAATGGGGTGTAGCAGGAGATAGAATTGAAAAGAAATTGGAGCCAGATTGTGGAGGGTTTGAATTCAAAGTTAAGGTCTTTATACTTCATGAGATCAGAACTATTTGGGGAATGGACAGATTTGGAGAGAGAAAATAGGAATGGAAGACAGTAGGTGACTTCAAAGGGGCTCAGAAGGGTTACACACTGAATTATGACCTTGGTGGTAGAAAGGATATGGATGTGAGAGAAATTCGAGGATAAATCATCCATCTATTCATTCATTCCCTTTTGACCAGGTACCTGCCTTCAATGGGAAAGAGAAATCAGAGTATTCCTGCTTGGGAGTGCGGCTGGCGGGATAACACAATCACTGCTTGGATTTTCCAGGATGCTTGTAGTGGTGATGGGAAAGGGGTGGCTGGTGAGGAAAGGAGAGAAGTGGAGGTCAATATCCCCATTAACAGAGACGGTCACCACTGATGAAGAGGATGAGTTGAGGGAAGCGGATGGGATCATAAGGAGTGGAACGCAGCATCCAAATCTCAGTGAGAGAGAATGAACACATGCCTCAGACTGAAAGGATGCATTACAGCAAGAAGGAATGAAGGGAGGAATGGGAAATTTGCAACCTACTATGAGCTGGGTACTAAAGCTGGGTACTAAATATTCTATCACCAATCTTGCTTTATGATTAAATCTTTCTGAGCAAAGCAGTCTCTCAGTACTGTAAAATATTTTTGTAATGAAATGTAGTGAATGAAGAAAAGCAAGATTGGGAGCTCAACTTTTAATTCCATAAACCTAACAGGCAGAGTTCAGAAAGATAAGACTGACAGTCCAAATGTCAACATTTGCAAACAAAAATATTCACTCCATGTTTTTTTAACAACTTCTAATTTTTTAAACTTTTAAATCACAGTTTAGTTGCTCTGGATTTACTTGTTCTTTTTCCAGTGTTTTGGCTTTATTTAAAACTTACGTTATGCCATTTCTCTGTACTTTGGTGTGTGAGTACATGTGTGTGAGAGGGAGACAGCCTTTGTGTTGAACTGCTTCATTTAACTGTTTGATTTATTGTTAGAGCAAGTTTCTCCATGTCAAATATTTTAAAAATCACATGTGTCTTGCCATGCCACTCTTTCACTTTTACAATCTTCGATGTGGGTTTTCCCTTGAGAAAGTCCTAGAGGTGAAGCACAAATCTTCCAACCACATCCTGCCATTCTGACCTCATCTGAGTCAAATCTAAGGATTTGAGGGTTAAAAAGATGGAGCTGAATGATGACCACTGACACAGAATATTGTTCCCTTTCTGGAGCTCATGAGCCCAGGACTCCACAGGTGGCTAAACTGTGTCATCGGAGGCCCTGTAATAAAAGAACAAGCCTGAACCTTCCACCATCATTTGAGTATCATGTGCTGCCCTCACCCTGGATTTCGAGGCCCACTCCCAGAGGACAGCTTGAACTGTGAAGCTGTTGTGTGACTTCGGTGCAGCCAGGGCCAATGTACAGATCAACCTGAGGGGATGTCACTCCTGACTGGGACACTTTGGAGAGTGGCAAAATATTTGAGATACTCCAGTTCATGTCCAGATAGCCTTATCTAAAGAAAATGATGTTTTCCACCATTATTTGGTTTTAAATAGAATATTCTATTTTAAATAGAATAATTGTCACATTTGTCTCAGATTGAAGCTGAAGATAAGGTTCCTGCCCAGGATGATGGGTAGCTGTGAGGTAGGAGCCTGCCATGGCTTGTACCACTGGAATGGGATGCTCTAGCCACCTCCATGGTAAATATCTTATACCAGAAGAAAAGCAGGACAAGAGGCCTCTATGGACCCTTGCTCTCACGGTTGTGCAGTTGGAAAGCTATTACCCTGCCCTCACCTTGTTCTGGACTGGGTCTGTGAGACTGAGTTCTAGATCATATGGATGTGGGCCTTCTGTTTATGAAGCATTGAGTATGCAAGGTTGAAGCTGGAGAACCTACAGCTATACAGTTTGTAGCCATATGGACAACTGGTGTCTCTTGAATGTCAGTTCTGACATATTCTGTTGGACACAAATATTTGACCTGTCATTAAACATACAAGGGAATCCCAGGATTCCCTGGAGAAAGACTGTGAATTCTAGGAAGTGGAGACCATTTTATTTATAGGGGGGAAGCCTAGCATGGAATTAGAAAAGTCCCTGGCACACTGTAGGTTTGTGAGTAAGCAATGCCTGGGTTCCAGCCTATTTAGATGCAGTATGGAATTTCAGTGTGCTGTAGAACAAGTCACATGCCCTCTCTGGGCTTCCATGTCTTCATAAAATGAAATGGTTAGAATCAGGAGAGTTTTCAAAGAATGCTTCACAGACAATGTGTATCATAATTTCTGCAGTGCTCGTTATAGTGCAGATTTCTGATCCTTCCTCCCATTGGCCTATCGGATTATTTAGAAGTAGGCTGGGAAAGTGCATTTTTTTTTCTAACTCTGCAGGCCTTTCTTGACACACACAATACATGGAGAAGCACCAGACAGGGTGATCTCTAAGGTTTCCTGTGTTATCATAATTATAGGGCAGGACTGACCTGAGACAAAAGTTGGGAAGTAATCTTGGGCAGCCTTTGGTTCTCCCCAGTCCCTTTGGGTGCCACCCGCAACGCAATCCCTGGCTTACATTCTCCTCTGCCTCACCCACCACCACGCACCACCCTCACACTCCCAGTGTCTGAGCCCAGCCTCTCAGGGCTTGTCCTCCTCGTTTCCTGCCCTCACTAAGGCTAATAAACCTTGGATGCAATTCTTTTCTCACACTCTCTGCATCTGTTGATACATGCAGACGTCAAGTTGCTAAATATGTTTTGGAAACCAGTGAGTGTTGTGCTGATTGGAGGTGCTCATAGATGAGCTTATCCAGGTCAGAACGCCAGTGGAGAGAGGGCAAGCTGAGAGTGCTCCTTAATTGGGATCCTAACCCATTCCCACTGAAAGGTCAGTTTTCTCGAGACAATGACTAATCCAAGGAAATTATTCCTCTGAGGTGATTTCAGACCCAGTTACAGGTGGGAAGGGTGACATTCTGGCAAATGGTTGGGGTAACTATTTCTTGGAAGACATGACTTCTTGAGGTTTTTGTAATCTCATCAGTAGGCAGATGCTCCCACGCCAGACCAGTTCTCCATATAAAAATGCACACAGATTCATCTGTCTGGCTTTATAGAGAGGAGATTCAGGTGAAATATCTTGAACCTTGTTGAGCAACTCAAAATACCTAGAGGTCAATCCAAAATTTCAAAAATGCTTCCCAAATGTCTCAGCTTTGATGCGTATGAAAATGTAAGGCTTTCTGGCATGCTAATTAAACATAGTTTCTAAGTATGCAACTCTCACCTGTCGCCTAGTATTTTTCAGAATCTGAGATGATAAGATCATGCACTGGAGGCTATTTCCCCTTGTTTCATAAAGATGAGAGACTCAATCATTAGAGCAAGAAGTTCACTCTGTAATTCTCTTATGGGACTCTTGATTCAGCTGTCTGTGGCATTCAGTACAACCCTAGTGATCAAAGGAAGCTCAAAGGCTCCTGGTAACAAGCTATGGTCTGAAGATGATTATTTTTGGTTAAGGCAAAATCATGAATATATGATTTTCTTCAAGTATGGACCAAGCTAATTTAGTGAGTGGTGTGAGTAGGCTTGGAACCCACCAATCCCACTCTTTTTGGAAGGGATCACAAGGACAACCATTGGCCCTTAGGATCTGTGAGCAATAAAACCTGAAAGCAGGTAAAGGCAGGTTTGAGAAAATGCCTCTATTAGTGTCACCAAATATATATAGTGCATTAATAACAACAGCACCAATGTAATATTACTATTTGAGCAATAACTAATATTTATGGAGTGCTTACTATGAACCAGGACCTGAACTAATATTTTATGTATCTGACCTCATTTAATTCCCTTTAATAGTGGATACTATAATTACTTCCATTTGTACAAATGGAGAAGCTGAAATTTAGAAAAGTTAAATAACATCCAAAATCACCCAGCTATTGAGTGGTGGAGGCAGAACTCAAACCCAGAGTAAGTGCTCTCAAAAAAGTACAGGCAATGAACATATGAAAAACTAACCCAAATCCCACTACTCAGAAGGAAGCATTTGTAACATCCATTGCTGTTGTGTAACTTTCCAGATTTCCCCCCATGGATATTACATATAAAGTTTATTTATACAGAGATTGAAAGATATACATCTTTGAAATCTGTTTTTTTTCATTTCACCATGTATAACCTAGAAATATTTCTAAGTAATCAGAGTTTTAATGACAGATGATATAATAGTCTGGTCACTCCAGGGCCTCTGAGTTTTGGCAGCAGCAAATAGCTTATCCAGCATGATGCCCAGAGCGTGCAGGGCGAGGGTTTTACAGAAGGCAGTGCTGGGCACCCAAGGAGATATCAAGACCACAGAATCTAATGGCTTTGAAACCTACCCCAGCACATTCTCACATTCCAGTATTTTCAGACAAGGGTAATGAGCCCAAGAATTACTGTCCTCCAGCTTCAGGGGAGTGAAAAATGAAGGGTTGTTTTCCAAGTAATGTGACGCCAGACAGCTGGCTCAATAGTCAGCAGTGCCAGGCCTTCTCTGAAGGCCAGTCGGCCTCCACCTCCTTCTTACCGCTGAATGTCACGGTGCACCCCAAACCAGGGAAATCTGTCCTACAGGATACATAACTGCAAGAGGAAAGTAGGTTTTACTGGCCTGTGGTTTCCTAGGCTCTTAGAATGTTGAATACAGCCTGTGCATTGGCAGCGAAGAGCTTAAGAGAAACCACGAGGTTGGAATTGATTAGTTCCTGTTGGTTGCCCTCTTCTGACAATATCAGTACCTGTGTCTTGATAAATAGATACATGAACACACTCCAAACACAAGGTCCTTGACAGCCAGCAATAAAAATGAGCCTTGACCTACTGAAGTAAACTGTGCCGCATGGAGTTATTGCTTCCATTTATTATTTATTAGTCATGTCCCATGGAACAGCTAGTGGAATAACTATTTTTTTCCAGTGGAAAATGAAGGTATGACCTGTGAAAAATCACTCCACTATCATGTATAAGGATCACAGAATAATTGTTCTCTCCGGCTTGGGCCAAACTTAAT
The DNA here is from genome assembly GCF_030020395.1 of Manis pentadactyla. Lineage (NCBI taxonomy): Eukaryota > Metazoa > Chordata > Mammalia > Pholidota > Manidae > Manis > Manis pentadactyla. Next base: position 65,291,361 of record NC_080021.1, read on the forward strand.
TCTTTCTACTCTGAGCAAAATTCCCTTTGCAGATTAAGGTATCTCTTTTGCCACTTGATCTTTTCTCATCCTGTTCCTTCCCTTTCTGGCCACCCTAACAAGTTCTCTGGTAGCCATTTCCAGATTCCAGAGTTAAAAACATATTAGTGAGGCTGATAGGTTTTAAAGGAGCCAGCTGGTCCCAGAATGGAATTTGAATTGATTCAAAAGAATGGCTGCTTTGATGCAATATTTTATTTGGAATAGGAGGAAATGTGTCACTTAGTGACATTAGCAATTTATCCACAGTCACTATCACATTAGGACTTCTGAAGATCATAACCAGAATTTGATTAAATTGGGGGAGTCTCACTACCAAACATGACCTAGAAGAAGTTGTAACAATTTATATTTATTATCACCCAGCATATACCTGATAATTTGGTAGATATAAATAGCAGTAGGTAAGATTAATCAAGTAGCAAAAACTGTTACTAGACATTCTATTAGCCATAGAAGGGAACTTACTAGTTTTCCAAGCTTTTTGTAATTTAAATAACTCACGCAATACCATCTGTCTTGTTCTATTTTGAGGTTATCAGAATTAAGAGTACTTAAAAATGTAGGTGGTGGTGAAGTGGTGGCCTCCTCTCCCCATGAGCTTGGTACAATAATGCTCAATTGCCTTGTAAGTTCCATAGTGCTTCCATTGACCTCAAACTTTAATAATGCATTGGTTTTAGCCAGAGTGAACTTTCTAAAGATTGTCAACCCCCAGTTTAACGATGTCAATGGCTCCCATTGGCCATGCAGATAAAGGACAAACTCAAGAGCATGGCTTAAAGAATTCATCTCAGTATGGCCTGAGGTCAGCTCTCCTGCTACTTCCCTTTACTCTCTTCTGCCCAGCCATATGGTGAACCACCCTGGGTTCCCCTATTTCCAGATTTGTAATCATACCTCTGCCTGAGCACAAGCTAGCGCTCCCACTGGGACCCACCCCCCAGTCTGCCTTTTCTGAGGTCTTTGCTTAGCGGATGCCTTTTCTGACTATGGATAGAACCCTCATGTGGTGGCACCCTGAGGCTCAGTCAGTGTAGTCATTACACTTCTGTCGGGGTGCTGCCTCCCTCCTTCTCAGGCTGGCCTCCCTCTATAGCTATTCTCTGTTCTACTATAAGCCCCACTGATGTCCATTTACAACCCTGTACCACTGTTCCCTGTGACAGGATGCTTCTGCCTTGCATTGACACTACAGTAGGGAGGGACATAATTCTTTATTCCCTGCTAAACTACTATACAAAGGTATATGAGAGCATCTGAATTTACTGAGGATTTGCAGAGGGTTAAATTAACAAACTACAGCCGCAACCCTCCAGCACTTTCTAAATTTCTGCCTGTAGTTGTCTGTCTCCCTCACCAGAGTAAAACCTTTATGGCAGCGAGGGTCTTTGTTTACTAATGGATCCCAAGAGCTAAGAGTGTATAGCACATTGTAAGCTCTCAATAAATACCTGGGTAAGGAGTAGGCCCCTGTTAACTCATACCCTTTCCTCTTCTTACCTTTAAGGTGCTTTTTCTGAACAAAGACAGTTTCCACCCTAAATGATTTAGGCAATAATTTTTGTATTCTTTATATTTCATTCTACTGAAATTGTCCATTTTCTCACTTATAAGCCCCACTGGACTGTCATTAAGTTCTTTGAGACCTACACATTTTATCATTGCTGAGAGCATTGTAATAGTGCTTGGTTGGTTAATAAAAGATTCTCACTAAATATTTGTTGAATACATAAATAACACTAATGTCTGACAATTGTACACTGTTTATTTATATACAGAGTAGTTCAATCTTCCCACAGGGTAATAATATCATTCCCATTTTAAAACTAAGGAAACCAAAGCTCAGTGATTTCAATAGCCAGTCCAAGGTCATGCAGAAAGGAGCCAACTGAAGTTGAGTTTTCCACCTCTACATCCCATGTTTTTCTATTACTTCCCATCTTATGAGCTTTGACTCTCACCATTCTCAGATCCACTATGTTGCTGGGACTCTAATTCTATTTGTTGCTATATTCAGACAATGCCAGGACTAGTAGTTTGTTAAGTCTATTAGAGTTAACATCAGAAACTTTTCCTTCCCCTAAGAAACCATTTATCTCAGACAAATCAAGCAGCCATGTCTCCTATCACAGGTTTTCACAGGATAGCCCTTCATGTGGGGGTAATACGAGTTATCCTGAGTACTTCTCCCTCAAAGGTGAGGTTGTGGTCTCTGAACTTCCCATCTCATGAGCTTTGACTCTCACCAGAATCCAGCAATTCCTCATCAAAAACTCACAAAATGTGGGAGTGGTGTACCTAAACAGGAACTTCCTCATTAGCAAAAATTAATTTTGTCATCTAAGCAAAAGTCAGTTTAGCCTATTTTTTTCTTTTTTTGGTGTCATATAGAAAACTTTTCCTACTTCTAAACCATATCACCTAATTTTGCAAATTCCTTTTACTGTAAACACATTCATTTCATTCTAGTATTCTTTTTGCTTCCATTTGTTTACAGATGTAATATGAAATTTCATTAAGATTTTTCTCATTTATTTATACTGTGCAGATCAACATATTACTTTTTCATGGTACTTTGGTAATTAAGTAACATGCCCTCAGCTGTATACCAAGTCAGTGGCAGAGTCAGGATTCTAGAACATAATCCTCTGAACAATTGACTGTGGTTTCCTCAGAAACAAGCCTTTGGGATGTCAACTCTGAGTCAGTTTCTGCTTGGAGACTTTCTCCTTACTGACCAGTACTGCCAAAATGTATATTCTGTTTCCCTGGCTTGAAGTAGGAATCAAAGCAGCAATTTTCATTTCTAAGAAAAGAGCAGGGGTCTCAAACATGGATTTAATTATAGACTTGGCAATTACTGGCACTGCTCATAGCACTGTTTGTTTCTTTGAGATGTGCCATTTAAGTCCTGTGGCTACTAAGGGAACACCCAACCCACAGAGGTGAGTTACACCATGCAGGTCAGCTCTGAACAGTTGATTCTCTGAAGCATACTTCGGTAGGCAAGCATTATGATCTTAGGATTTTTTGATCACTGAATTTCCTGTGTTCTCCAACTTGGATCAATCATGGAAAATGATAAGGAAAACCTTCTCAATTGCTGTGAGTTCTCCAAGAATATTAGTTTCCTTTCCTCTGTATGAGTGCAAGGATATATTCCAAGCTGACATCTCTGTATATGTTGGTGGAAGCTGTGGAAAGGAGTAGGGTGTCTACATGCATAGGGAGGGCAAGAGATGAAACTGGCGCAGGTGGCAAGGAAGTGGGAGTATAGAAAGTCCTGAGATGCTGTCAGTCAAGTGTACGGGCTGATGAAATGGCTGCTGGGGTGGGAACAACAAATCATTTAGCTGCGAAGACAAGGCCACCTGCACCAGCCGTTGCTTTGATTATGTCATTCACTTGTGTTTACCATGAATTGCTACACACTCGCCTATTGTAAAACTACAATGAGTTTATCATGTAGACACAGTGTGAACTATTTTACTTTATCCTCTAATTACCTCCGATGGATCTCCTAAACAAAATAAACCTTCATGGTTATATTTGAATGCATACAGGTGCATTTTAATTGAAAAGTGAATTTTCAGATCTTGAGTGAAATAGTTTAATGGAGTCTGGGTGTTCTTGCCACGTTTAATTATACTTTGTCCTCAATATGCATTGGAAGATCACTTGTCAGATCACATATAATGTGTGAAATATCCCGTGGGGCCAACAGTAAATATTCTTCTGAAGATTCCTGGGCTCTATTTTATTTCTCAAGATAGATCTATAAATCTCATAGCAATTGTACTACATCAAGTGTATGAAGCTCTTAAATAAATGTAAAGAAAAGGCAGGATACTTAAAATGTCATGTCAAAGTAAATAACTGGGTGCTTCACAGCAAAGACAACTTTACATCAACATGGATACCCACACATGGAAGCAATTAATAGAAATATTTTCATGAGCAAGAGAAACATATCTATGGCCATTACTGAAATGCATTAAACAAGATGAACTTTTTGGAGAAAGTGAAAAAATAATATTTGCTAAAAAAATAAAAGCTTTTGGCTGTCATACAGTGCCATGTAATACTAGTGTTTTTGAGGTTCCAGTCCTTCAAGCTCTGTATTCATGGGTGTATTGGCGACAGCAGATTCTGATTCAAGGACTGCATTGATGTCTGTTGGCCTCCTTAGAGGATTTTCCTAGAATGATTGTGTTGCCTGGAATTTTATCTATTTGTTTTCAAAATGAAGAAAAATAATTCAGGGCTGCATATGAATCATACAATGTATACGCCTTTAAAGAAATTATTTGCTGAAAAATTATTCATATTTCAAAAAAAAGCAAAATCTCCCCCCACCCCATTTCTTTTACTCCTTAATTCCCAAATGACCTAAGCTTAAAGACACTTAAAAAAGAAAAGCCTCTGGAGGATATTCAACGTGTGGAATGAATTAACAGGAACCACATCGGCTCTAAAGTTAATAATTATATAGTAAAAGAATGAAAAATTGGCATGCTTCTGACGTTAACATAACAAATAGGGAACAAGAAAAGAGAACACTTTGCCAAGTTTGAGATGAGCTCAAAAACAGGAACTTTGAACGAGAATTGTACCTATTTTCTATGTTAGTTTGCTGAAAGTTTATTTTTTGTTCAAGGAGAAAAGATCTAAAAATACATTTTGCAAGTGATAAAAAGCTGCTAGATATTAAATGACTCTTAGAAAGTAATATATTTATGATTCAAGTGTAAATGAGTCAGAAACATATGGGTTAGATTTCCCTTAAATCTGTTCAAATAATAAAAGGTGGTCGGGGGGAAGGCACTTGGCAAATGTATTGGAAGTTTTTCAAAACTGTGATGTCTAAATGTATATTTTGAAACTGCTCTGAAGTCTGGATTCTCCCTAGATGCAGTGATTAGCTTAAGCAGATAGGACCTGTAGTCACAGAAAGTTAATTTAAATAATTTATTTGACAGTGGAAGCCTATGCCTTCATGTAAGAATCATTTACTAACACCCAACTGTAAACTCTGGAAAGAGATTCATCAGCAAAGCAAAACATTAAAAATCTCATATCTATGTAAACTGAGCTAGGCCAATTTTAGACATTAAATTCTCAATATCTGATTTGACATTGAACTTTTGATATCTAAAATATGCATTCAGACTTTTGACAGGTATGTTGCACTAACAGGTTATGTTGTGCTCTGCAACCACTTGGAGTGATATTCAGAATATTTACTAAACTGTAACTCATGAACACCATATTCAGAAGAAATGCTGGTGTTTCAGTATATTCCTCATGAATGTCAGCCCTAACAAGAGCTATCTTTTCTGAAGTGTGAGTTCAATAAGGGGAAATGAAATATCCTTTGAAACTCTAGAAATAATACTACGTGGAAGCTGTCAGTTTCCTGTGGTAACTCTTTTGGGAAGAGCCCCATGTCAGCATGGCCAGGGCGGAATTTTGACCAGCAAGCTGTGCCCCTGATTCATGTTCTGGATCACTCTCAAATCCCACCCATTGTCCATAAATTCCTGCCCCTCATCACAAGGTGGTCCAGACAGGCCTGTGTGAAGGGGTCAGTGCATATTCATCTCCATTGCCAGAAAAATGAATCAAGATTTATGGGCCACAACCACAATACGAAGGACAGATTATTATTTATGCAATAAGTCCATGATTATCTGGTTTGGCCCTCATTTCACTATGCGATCTTTTAACCTATTTCTTGATGATGCTGGCATTATTAGGAATTCTTTCCCAATCAAATCACTTTTATTTTATCTGGCATGAAACAATAATGGTTAGGAGAGTTTTCCCTATGTCATGGCTCCATATGCACTTATTTTTTTCTCATTGCTGAAGAAACTGTCAGCGTTGGGCTCTTGTCCAACCTTCAGGAAAATATGTATATCTCTGTATGTGTATAAATATGTAGAACCTAATATTTTCCTTTAAAGCACTATGGACATTTGGTTTGTTCAGATTTATTTGTAGGTTTTTCTTTTTCACTGGAAGAAATTATCCCTAAGAAATTTTGCTTTATATTTTCCCCATGATAGGTGCGAAAGCAAGTCTTCATAAACTGGTGAAATGTCCTCACAAAAATATAAAGTATAAAAAAGTTTGGAAGTGAGATGAACAATTTTAGAGTAGTGTAAAAATAGCTTTTTAAAAGTGAAACTGCCCCTTGACATTTAAGGGTGACTCTAGGGAGAGAAACAATAGCATAAGAAAATCTATCTTTTGAGGACAGATTGCTGATTTCTTATAAGGGGAGGATCATTTTATGGGATTTAAAATTTGACATTTGAAGGTTGGTATAAAGTTACAGTTATATAAAAAGAGTAAATTCTAGAGATCTATTGTGCAATTTAGTGCCTATAGTTAATAAAAAGGTATTACAATAACTTTAATAATAAGATACTATGTCTTAAAATTTTGTTGAGAGAGTAGATCTAATGCTGTGTTCTTACCATCAAAAGCAAAACGAAGCAAAACAACCCAATAAAGGGACACAGGGGGAACTTTTGGAGATGACAGATATGTTTCTTACCTGGACTGTGATGATGGTAACACAAGTATATACATATATCAAAATTCACCAAATCGTGTGTGTTAATTATGTGCAGTATTTTGTATAACAATTACACCACAATAAAGCTGGGGAAAAAGAAAATGAGAAACAAAATGTTTTTAAAAATGCATTTCAAAATAATACAGAAGATAGTTTTAAATTATACACATTAGACAAAATATCCAGTCCCATCCTAGGTGCTATATCTGTTAATGCTAATATGTTTCAAGTACTGTATTAACTGCTTAATCCACAGGTCAATTCTGTGAGGTACTTGGGCAATTGCTATCTCTACCATAGTTTCCTGATTTGTAATTGGACAGTAATATTACTACCACATAAAGTTGTTTTGCAGATTATGTGAGGATAAAACCTTGATATGGTGCCTCTCACACAGGAAATGCTCAACAAATGGGAACTACTGCTGTTGCTATAATCTTTCTCTTAAGAGAAGGTGATCAAGGCTTGGAAATGATGAGGCTACAGGCAGACTTAGATCTGCCTGATTCCAAAGGATATGCTCTTAACCACTAAGCTATACTGTATCCCCTATTTTACATGCAAATGTATCAGTTCAAAATTCTTCTTTGTTTTTTTTTGTTCCCTTGTTAATGTCTTCTGGGTCTTTTTTATACAGAATCAAGAAAATCTTTTTTGGTTATATTTCTAAGAACATGTGTTTCTTTTGTCTCCTTGTTACAAAGGTAAATATTCTAAAACTGATGGGGCCCTATAATAATTTCACCCCAATAGGATCTATATAAGTTGAAAATATTTCCAGGTAAGTGCTCAGCTCAACATTTTAAAGTTGTACCATGGAGATCATGTTCTGCACCAGTGCAGATTTCAATGAAGTGGACCATGCAATTTTATAATCATGCATATATCTGATTTACCTGAAACCTCATTTAGTCTCTGTGGAAGCAGCAACTAACATCTGGCTTTACTTTGAAAGTCCACAAAAGGGTCTTGTTTGTGAGTCCACCATATAACGTCATTCTAGCCATAACCATGCATGCAAGAGGAAACCTAAGAGCATCCTTCCATGGAAAGTCTGAGTGGCTCTAATATTCACTTTGTGAAGATGCTTTCAGAGAAGAGGTAAAACTCCAGTTTGGAAAGAAATGTGAGCTTCTGAAAGGCATGGCATTCTGACTATGTCCTTGATTGGCTCTAGTGATCGGAGTTCACTGGGTCTGAGAACAGTGTGGGTACTTCATTGTTTGCTTCCATGCGGTTCTGGCTGCTATGGGAACCGCCACTTTGGTGTTCTGATGGTCAGCATGTCTGACTCACTTTGGGCAAAGGGGCAGTAACGCTATGGCACACTTTCAGGAAAAACCATGGAAAGCGAAACAGAACTCATGACCCCCTTAAAAGGAAACTGTTTGACATCCAAATCACGTGAAACCTGGGGGCCTGGCTTGGCAGTGAGAAAAAGAACTCAGAGATGGTGTGTCTGGGAGTCTGCACTCTCCTTTGAGTGGTGGTTTCGCTAGTCACACCACCAGTCCCTTCACTACATTTTTAAACATGTAATAACACAGGACATGACTCTAGATCAGAGTTCTCAGCACTTCACTCTGTCATCTGGCGCTGCATCTTGAAAACAGTTGAGAAAAGAGTGTGGATTATTCCATAATTGATTCAACTAAATTCCTTTCAGGTCACTCAGCAGTGGTTCTTTTGTGACCCAGCACCCCAGCTGGTCTCCAGTGCTGGCTCCTGCCCTCGCTCCCCCTTGTAACTCTCTGGGAACAACACACAAGCCGTTACGTCGGCTCTTCCAGAAGACCTTGCAGAAGACTTGTTCCTTTGCAACCTCTTTCTCATAACATCACTGCCTATTCAAGTCACTGAAAGCACTATTCTTAAATATGAACCCTCCCATTTTTAGATGTTAGGGAAAAGAAATTATATCTGAGATACTGTTAAAAATTCCTGGTCTCGTGAGTAATATTATTCCATGATAAGAGAAAATGTAGAAGCAAGATTTTCCAAGGCTTTATTATATAAAGGTAAAATGGAAAAGACAAGGTAGACTATATCAGTACAAACAAAGATATCTGTAGAGGCTGGGATCATGAATTAATTACCCAGAGTGTCGCCTAAGATCTCTTTCACCGCCAGGGGGCTGAGGGTAGCAATCAGGCCTTTTTCAAAGCCATCGGGTAGCAAATGAAAAGTATATCTCAGTGACATTTCAGGAACCAAGAAAATGGTTCGGAGAGGAAGTTATCTTTCCAATAAACGAGCGGAGATGGAAAAGTCATTATGACCTGAAGTCGGAGGGAACGAACTCCTTTTAAAAATCCATGTTTAACAAGAAACTCTAGCCCAGTTCAACACTCAGGGAATCAGAAAATATTTGCACCATAGTCATCTGCTAATAGTAAAGAGATGCTTTGAGACAATGACTGGAGATGTTTTTCTAACAAACAATTCATTGAAATGTCCAAACTACTTCTATTAGTTTATTTATTAGTTTTGAAGAACTTGGAAGCCTCCAGGAAAGACTGAGTAAAAACAAGTATGGTCTTGAAGTATAAACAGTGATTTGGATAATTTCCCCAAATGTCAAAACCTCATATTGCTATGCATCCATGTAAAAACTGGGCAATGTGTAGGCTTCAGAGATCTGTTGGTATTTTGACAGAGTAAAGGAGCATTCTTTCCAACTTTGAATAAAAACTTAAAACTAAAAGTGATAAGGAAATTTTTAAAGAGGTGATCCATGTCTTGTATGGGACTATTTATTTCCTCTCAACAATTTCTGATTTGTCTGTTCAGTTCCCACAGAGAAAGTTGCAAATGCTGCATATCAAGAGTTCTTCCCCTCCCCAAACCTTTGTGATGTCTGTGTTTCCATGGGACATTTTCTCTGCCTGGAATCCTCCTCATCTGAAGGCCCATCTACTAAACTTATTCTTATTTCTCAAGATTCAGTGACCCACTCCATTGACATGGGAAGGAATAGGATGAGAAGAGGACCCAGGGTGACTTGGAGATGTCATAAGAACACAATGATCTCAGGGACTTCAATGACCTCAGGAGCTTGGTTCTTCTGATTTAAAAGTCCCCCTGCTGCTGTACACTAATGGGAGGTAAGGGGTTAGAGTTCCAACTTCAGTTTCATGCCTTAAAAGGCCACACCACAATAAGTGTTTACTGTATTGAATACTTCCAAAATATGAAACTATCCTCCCCTATGGAGGAAAACATGGAGTTTGGGGTGATTCACAAAGTAGGCCGAACAAATTCCCATATTCCCAGGCCCCAAGTGGGTTTCCCAAGTGGAAAAGATAACTGTTCTTTCTCTCCACACTGAAAAGAAGACCTGGTCATCTAAAGGTTTACCTATTTGGTCTGAGTCCTGTTTAAAAATATGTTAAAAGAGAGGAGATGAATTATATACCCACAAGGAAATAAGTGTGTGCCATAGAAAACAGCTTGGCAGTTCCTCAAAAGGTTTACAGCAGGAATTACCACAGGACCCAGAACTTCCCCTCCTAGGTATATGCCCACAGGAATTGAAAACAGGTATTCAAATACTTCTACACAAATGTTCATAGCAACACCATTCAGAATAGCTAAAAGCTGGAAACAACCCAAATGTCCACCAATGGATGAATAGATGAACAAATGTGGTATATTCATACAATGGAAGATTATTGAGCCATAAAAAGGAATGAGAGCTGCTGCAGCATGGATGAACCTTGAATACATGCTGAGAGAAATAAACCAGGCATACAAGGTCATATATTGCATGACTCCATTTATAGGAAATGTCCCAAATAGGCAAATCCATAGAGATAACAAGCAGATTAGTAGTTGCTTAGGGGCTAGCAGGAAGGGGAAATAGGGAGTGAGTACTTAAAGGATTGCTTATGGGCTGATAGCTGATAATGTTTTGGAACTAGACAAAAGCTGATGGTTGCACAGCATTGTAAATATATGAAGAAGCACTGAATTGTACACTTTAAAATGGTTAATTTTGTGTTATGTGAATTTTTACCTCAAAACACACAAATGTACACAAGTGTATACACACACACACACCGTAAACACTTACGGGTTACAGAGGCCCTAAAACAGAGGACAAACACCAGGGGGTGAAGCCACAGCAGTCCCAAAGACCTTCTATTTCAATTCAATGCCAAGACGCAGAGTGTAGAAATTATCTCCAAATTCAACTCCCAGCAACTCTGTTCCTGAACGATATGTTCGAGGGACCCCTGGGCTTTTTCTTTTGTTGTTTGGCCCATATAACAAGTTTTTTCAATAATCTCTGGGCAGTTTCTCACACAGCCTATGTGAGGAGGAGGATTTTTTTAATGGAAAACAAGGTAAGGAAAAGTACTCTCTCAGAGCTTCCAACAACTTTATTTAAATCAAAGTCAGTTCTCATTCCATTTGGATTGTTTCTCTCATCCCAATGTTCATCACAGGAAGATATTTGAGCCCTCAAATTTAGCCCTTGGCTCTGTGTCTCTTGCTTTACTTAACAAAATGGAACAGTTTAACCTCTATTTTTTTTTCTTTTAACATTTTGCAGTCCTTACATGGAGGCAAACGTATTTATCTCTATTGATATTTCCCATTATTTTTCTAACGGAGAGAGTTTAAAATAGCCTAGTATGTTTGTAATTCCCATCATAACATCAATCACCAACAAATTCATCTGCAAATAAATTTAAATGGACCTAATCCATCAGGAAGGCTTACATGCAAGCAGTGTTCCTTGACAGTTTCCTCTGGGCTAAACAATAGAAATTAATCTCTAGTTGGCAAGCACCAAGGGGTGAGCAGTCCCTCAAGGTCACTGTGAAGAACTTTGCTGGCTTTGAGCTTCGGAGAATTAAAAGGTTTCCTTCCTGACAAAAGTGGATGTGGTGGAGGTATCACTCAGGAAGATGATAGGGTTACCAGCCTGGAGGTAAAATATCATTTGGAGCACAGTGTCTTTTGTGTCTGAGCTGATGTTGGGAGGAGGTCAGGCTGTGGGCTACAGAATGACATGTCAACTTCCGGCCCAAAGGGCTTCCTCTCATCCCATTTGACCAACAACTTGTAAACCTGCAAATGCTCGGTCCCTTTGCTAAAGTTTCTCTTCATCATAACTTTTCCTGTTCTTTCAGGCTGATGTACCTATCACACGTTAAGTACAAACAAAGGCCTTTCATTGTACCCAATCACATTGACAAGAAAGCAATTAAACCTTTGCTGTTGACATAATTTTGGCCTATGAAATAAAAAATAAATCATGCCAGTTAGGCTCAAAAATCACTTTAGGAAGTCAAATCTCAGTGTAATGCAAGCCAAAGATCAATGTTATTCTCCCTCTGATTTAGTATGCGAAGAGATTTAGTAGCATTTAAGAAAAAATGTTAGCCCAATCACTTAGTGTGTCATACGCATAATTTCTAATACTAATATTCACTTTGTATATTATGCATATTGAAATTTCCATAATGCCCAGTTTGCCAATGGAGCTGGCTAGATTCCCAGAATGCAGCTCTGCTTATCATGTGGAAAACTGCAGAAAACTGTCTTCATCTAGAAGACTAATCATCCTAGAGATACAGTACTCTTGCTGTAAATCTGTTAAAGTCAAATTTCTCACTGCAATGAAATGTAAAATTTCTTACAGAACTTTAAGCCTGAGGACACACTACTATAAATGAAGCAATTTTAACACTTTCTCTGGCCACATTAAAATATGCCATAGAGGCAAACTAGACTTGCCATTTTAATTTTAATATTAAGATATGCCAAGTATGTACACTAGGAGAGGCAAAGTTTTTGAGCTGCTTAACAGAGGAAACAGTAAACTTATTTCATATTTCATAAACATTGTTACACACTTTAACTCACCTGGTCCCTATGACAACCCTGTAGGATAAATAACACATGTTTTTCTTGTGCCTATCTCATAGATGATGCATCTGAAACTCTGTGGGATGAACAGCCTTCCTGGAGGCATTTGATAACAAACCCAGCACCCTTCCCCTTCACCATGCAGTTCTGAACTCAAGAGCAACATTTTGAGAAGAAGGTGGTGATAAGCAAGCATCAAAGTGTAATAGGGGAAAACTACAACCCTATTTGGGCCTGCTTTATTCAAGTTGATGTTTTTCATAGAAACAAGAGGATACATCTACTCTTCCCCTCCCTTTTCAAAAATTGATGTTGTACATTTTGCTTTCATGTTTAACAGTCATGTTTGGAAATGCATTGAACATAATCTCAAATTTAAAATTTGTTAATGTGGTTTGTACTATGATAATAAGTGTGGTTGGAAGTCCTCTCAGTGTCCTCTGTCCATTCATTTCAACCAGTAGGGAAAGATGAGGGGACTGCCCCATTAGAGGCAGGGGTCGAGCGTCTGTCTGAGATGTATGGGTACCTGGATGCTCTGGAGAAACCAGCAAAGAAGGATGAAGTGCACTGTTATCAGTAAGTTTCAGACCTGTCAACTCCAAAGGGCTGGTGTGAGGGCACAGAAATCAGGGGATGCCAGAAACTAAGGGTTCAGGGGCCAGGTGGTGGATCTCAGGTTTTAATCTGCTTGCTATTTTACTTATTTACTTTAAATTTTAAACTTTATTGAAGTATACTATATATATATATAGAAAGGTGTACAAAAGGCAAAATATCACCAGCACTGCAGAATCCCTTATGCCCCATGCAACCATTATTCCATAAGGGCAACCACTCCTCCACTCCCCTGAATTTAACAGAATAAACAGAATAGATTGATTTTGCCTGCTTTTGAGCTTCATATACATGGAATAATATAGTATCTCCTCTTTCTCATATGACTTCTTTCCTCCAAGTATTTTGTTTGTGAGATTCGTCTACACTGTTGTAGTCTCGGGTTCATTCTTCTCGCTGCTATATCAGTTCCACTGTGTGAGCACACATGGTGTACTTATTGATGGGCATTTGGATAACACCCAACTTGGGACTATTATAAATAGGGCTGTTAAAACATTCTTCACATATCTTTTGGTGAATATAAACACATGTAAATACCCAGGAGTGGAATTGCTCAGTCATTGGTAAATGTTTTCCAATGTGGTTACCATATATATTAATTTTAAAAGAAACCTTTATATCAATAGGGCACATGGAGAACCAGGGCCACTTATAAACAGGAGAGAACCCTATGTAATAAATAACATGGAAAGAAAGCAATGCTACTAAATAATGGTTAAACAATGTCGGCTGAAGGCTCTGCACCTGAGGCCTTGCTTGCTTTGGTTGCTCTCATCTGCAGATATTTGGGGGCTGTTACAGATGCTCTAGTACACAAGATTCTCTCCTTGATTAAAGAGAACACCTGAAAGACAACTGAAGCGATAATTCCTTTCTTCCATGTAATTCAATGCCATGTGATGCTGCTTTCTAATATGAAATTACCATGTATACTGGAAGTGGTTAATAAGCTAAAATTTGGGAGAAAAAGAACTCTATGATAGGAATGTTTTCTTCTAATTCTGACATTTGATGACCCTGTTGATTAGCAATGCTCAGTTGGGAATATTTGGCAATGTCTGAAGACATTTTTGATTGTCAACATTGTGGAGAGGGGATGTACTGGCACCCAGGGGGTGCAGGCCAGGGTTGCTATTAAACACTGTACAATGCACAGGACAGCCTCCCGCCTCAAACAAACAATCTCCATCTCAAAATGGCAACAGGGCAGAGGCTTAAAAGCCCTGCTGTAGACTGAGGTGTCACCAGTGTGAAGGGCCTTCCATGGGAACATAGCAGAACTCTGCAGTGATCAAAGGGATTCTGCACTGAAAACCACTGACCAGTACTTTCCCAGAGAGCAAATGAAAAGACCCGTAATCAGTGTAATAGAGCAGTGTGGCTATTCAGATCTGACACCTGCTCCCTGCTCCTTTCACCCACCTTGGAAACCAACACCAGAATGAAGTCAATTTCATAGCAAGAAGAACAGGTTCTACTTACCACACTGTAGACAGGCCCCTAGGATTCTCTCCAAAAGAAATTAGGCTAATTACAACTTCCTACAAGTGAAAAAAGCATACTTCTTAATCATCTTGCTTCTACTGCTATTGGGTTGATTGGCATTTTGGGAGAGTTGCTCCCCCGACCTTGCACCCTCCCTGAAGTAGAGTGAATTTGGAAAAGCATTTCTCTCTGCCTTGCTCTTTAGACTAGTGATGCCAAAGGAAAAGTACTCAGTAATCTTTACGACATCTCCATGAAGTATTATAACAATATACATTGTCCCGATTATGAAACTCCAGGGTTTGATAATGAAGGGGAGACAGTGCCAGAGTTTGAACTCAGATTTTCCTGTGGTTAATTCACTAGGCTCAATTACATCTTCTTTCAGCATGAATTCATGGCCCCTTTTCACTTTAGTCAAATATGGAGGGAAAAAGATGAGGTAATGGGGAAGAAGAAGTATTTAAAATCAAAAGAAATATACTATGTACTGGAAAGCCAATTAAATAGGGAGTCTGAGAGTGAGAAAAAGATTCTTCAGCACTACGAAAGTGCTTTGGAAACAATTAATGATCATTTAATGATATGGACTTTATATAGTTAAATGAACATGATAACCCTATTTTATAGTGTAATTGATTTTGAAATGAAAATATTCATTGACATCATCCTGAGTTGCAGTTTTAAAAATCAAGCATAAAAATTCCTATTTAAAATTGGAGATTGTGTACTTTCAGTTTCATAATGTGTCTAGAAGTAATCTGTCAAAGATACATAGTGTTCCAAAGAGAGTTATTGATTGATTTTGGAAGTTTCCAGCAGGCATTTTTTGAGCATCTACTGGAAGGTTTTACATAGAGCAAATCTTTTGGACAACTTCAAATAGTATTTCAGAAATGGGCTTTTGGCACAGGTCTCAGGGTCTGACTTGAAATCAATTGTGGGAAACCTAGGAATGCTCAGGTAAAGACAAAACAGGGTAGAATTTGACATTAGAGAATTGATAAAGGGAAGAAGTATATCCTTATCAATTAGAATTTCAACTGAGTATGAATTCTGTGTTAGAGCTCCTAGGGCATGAGGACAGTTTCATAGATCATCATGTAAGACTCATTTGGGTGATAACAATCTACAAAGAAACTAATGTTTCTCTCTGAATCACAGGAGGTAATGAGAAGGGTTCATAGGACTCCCTATGTAAAAACTGGTAGTGTAATTATTTTTTAATGGGGGGGGCCTGACAAAGGGTTACAACTTTTATCTTAACAAGTAGTAAATTTTAAATATATTTAAGTATTTAATAGCTACTACCATCACCAACATTTCTAAAAAACATAATAAATTATTAAAAACATTTTAATGCTAGCACTGGCAGTTAGAAACCCATGAGGCAGAGGTAATCTAGTCCAGCAGTTCTCAAACTTTTTGATCTCAGGACCTCTTTTTGCTCTTCAAAATTACTGAGAACCTCATTAGAGTTTATGTGGGTTATATCAGTTGACAATTATGGTATTGGATATTAAAACTAAAAATATTTAAAAACTGAAGAATACATAAGCACACATTCAGACTGATGATGACATCATCACATATCATGCAGCCTCTGGAAAACTCCACCACACACCGGTGAGAATATGAAATTGAAAAAGGGAAAATAACCCCTTAGTGTCATCGAGAAAATAGTTGTGAGCTCAAGAATTATCTGAAAGGGTCTTGGGAAACCCCAGACATTCCCAGACATTGAGAGCAACTGATCTAGACCAATGACTTCATTTTATTGATAAGGAGACTGAGGCTTAAAATGCCAAGTGACCTTTCAAGATCACAGGTGAAGAAACATCAAAATGTACTCCAATATGCACATAGATGTAGGCACATAAACATTTAGTCCCATGTAGTTAGGGAGTGGGAATCTGCCCTACAGGCAGATGACAAGCTCTCCCACCACACACAGCCCTCTTTTTTTTTTAATAAAAAAGTTTTTTATTAAGGTATTATTGATACACACTCTTACGAAGGTTTCACATGAAAAAAAAATGTGGTCGCTACATTTACCCATATGATCAAGTCCCCACCCATACCCCAATCCAGTCATTGTCCATCAGTGTAGTAGAATGCCACAGATTCACTATGTGCCTTCTCTGTGCTACACTGTTTTCCCCTTGATCCCCCACACCACGTGTACTAAACATAGTACCCCTTAATCCCCTTCTCCCCTCCCTCCTCCCCCAAACCCCTCCCATTTGGTAACCACTAGTTCATTCTTGGAGTCTTTGAGTCTGCTGCTATTTTGTTGCTTCATTTTTGCTTCATTCTTGTACTCCACAAATGAGGGAAATCATTCGGCATTTGTCTTTCTCTGCCTGGCTTATTTCACTGAGCATAATGTCCTCCAGCTCCATCCATGTTGTTGCAAATGGTAGGATTTGTTTCTTTCTTATGGCTGAATAGTACTCCATTGTGTATGTGTACCACCTCTTCTTTATCCATTAATCTACTGATGGTCACTTAGGTTGCTTCCATATCTTGGCCATTGTAAAAAGTGCTGTGATAAACACAGGGGTACATATGTCTTTTTGAATCTGAAAAGTTGTATTCTTTGGGTAAATTCCAAGGAGTGGGATTCCCAGGTCAAATAGTATTTCTATTTGTAGTTTTTTGAGTAACCTCCATATTGCTTTCCACAATGGTTGAACTAGCTTACATTCCCACCAGCAGTGTAGGAGGGTTCACCTTTCTCTGCATCCTCGCCAGCATTTGTTGTTCTTAGTCTTTTCAATGCTGGCCATCCTTACTGGTGTGAGGTGATATATCATTGTGGTTTTAATTTGCATTTCCCTGATGATTAGTGATGTGGAGCATCTTTTCATGTGTCCTTTGGCCATCTGAATTTCCTCTTTGGAGAACTGTCTCTTCATATCCTCTACCCATTTGTTAATCAGATTATTTGCTTTTTGGGTGTTGAGATGTGTAAATTCTTTGTGTATTTTGGATGTTAACCCCTTGTCAGGTATGTCATTTACAAATATATTCTCCCATACTGTAGGATGCCTTTTTGTTCTGTTGATGGTGTCCTTTGCCATACAGAAACTTTTTAGTTTGATGTATCCCCATGAGTTCATTTTTGCTTTTGTTTCCCTTGCTGAGGAGATGTGTTCAGGAAGAAGTTGCTCATGCTTATATTCAGGAGATGTTTGCCTATGTAGTCTTCTAAGAATTTTATGGTTTCATGACTTACATTCAAGTGTTTAATCCATTTTGAGTTTACTTTTGTGTATGGGGTTAAACAATAATCCAGTTTCATTTTCTTGCATGTAGCTGTCCAGTTTTGCCAACACCAGCTGTTGAAGAGGCTGTCATTTCCCCATTGTATGTCCATGGCTCCTTTATCATATATTAATTGACCATATATGGTTGGGTTTATATCAGGGCTCTCTAGTCTGTTCCATTGGTCTGTGGGTCTGTTCTTCTGCCTGTACCAAATTGTCTTGATTACTGTGGCTTTGTAGTAGAGCTTGAAGTTGGGGAGCATAATCCCCACAGCTTTATTCTTCCTTCTCAGAATTGCTTTGGCTATTCGAGGTCTTTTGTGGCTCCATATGAATTTTAGAATGGTTTTCTCTAGTTTGTTGAAGAGTGCTGTTGGTATTTTGATAGGAATTGCATTGAATCTATAGATTGCTTTAGTCAGGATGGGCATTTTGACAATATTAATTCTTCCTATCCATGAGCACGGGATGTGTTTCCATTTATTGGTATCTTCTTTAATTTCTCTCATGAGTGTCTTGTAGTGTTCAGAGTATAGGTCTTTCACTTCCTTGGTTAGGTTTATTCCTAGGTATTTTATTCTTTTTGATGCAGTTGTGAATGGAATTGTTTTCCTGATTTCTCTTTCTGCTAGTTCACTGTTAGTGTATAGGAATGCCACAGATTTCTGTGTATTAATTTTGTATCCTGCAACTTTGCTGAATTCAGATATTAGATCTAGTAGTTTTGGAGTGGATTCTTTAGGGATTTTTATGTGTAATATCATGTCATCTGCAAACAGGGACAGCTTAACTTCTTCCTTGCCAGTCTGGATGCCTTTTATTTCTTTGTGTTGTCTGATTGCTGCACACACGACCCTTTTTATGAGAACAACACGAGGGTGAAATAGATAGCCTGACCTTTAGATTATGCTGTATTCCTCTCATGATCTCACTGTGAAAGGGTAGATTTTAATATTAAAGATGACTAGAAGTGGGATTGCAAATGTTTAGCAATCTGAGGGAGAATCTTCCCATACTAAAGGCTGTTCTGCTTAAAGTAGCAGCCTGCTGCTGGAATATCAATTTCTCTGATTTAGAGGGCTAGCCCCAGTGCTGGAGAACAAAGGGAAAATTTGGAAAGGGTGGTCTTAATTTGTAGTTTGTTGTTTTTTGAGTTGTAGCCAGACCCTGAAGGGAAGACTCAGTGCCATTTGAATTACAAAAAAGAAACAATTCCTCAGCAATGCCAGCAATAGAGCTTGTAAATGCTATTTGAGTACATGGTGAGGAAAATCTCTCTTAAAGTTATTTGTGTGGTTTTATTTGTCTTATACACAGAAGAAACATATAGGTTTAGGACATTATTGCTTGGATTAAGCTAGCTTTCTTATGCTGACTAAAATGAGCTATTTTGAGGCTTAACATTCTCTTAAAAATTCACACCCCAAAATCAATTGTATCACATTTCCTTAGCTGGTCATAGCTCTGTCATTGAACATTTCTTGTGAAAGGAGATGTCAGCTACATTCCTAAGCTTTTTTTATGCTAACTAAATAAAAATTGATGAAGCATTTCAATGTGAGTGAAGCAGATATGTACTGGAAAAAGTTGAGTTCAGAAGCCTGAATTTAAATACAGGTTTTCTATTGATCAGCTATGTGAGTTTGGGAAATGACTATTTTCTTTAGCATGGGATCACTAGTAACTGTTTCACAAAGCCCTATTACTCTCAAGGGGTGTAGCCTACTGCTTATGATCCCCAGCAGAACTCAGAATGATGAGTGTCCTTGTGCTGGCTCTGCTGTTACAGTGAATTGGGCCAAGTGGCCTCTTATTACTCTGGACTTGGCAAAATGCTCATCCATAAAGTAGAGATAGGACTCTGAATGTAAAACTCTTAGCTCAGCTTCTGACATGGTAACAACTCAGTAAATATTAGTGTCTTGCCAATGGGTTTCAGCCCCGGGTAAGTTCACTGTGGATTCAGTGAGACTGAGGAATGACAATTAAACATTCTTGTGGTAAAAGCATTTGTTACCCAGTTTGTTCTCCCAGAAATAGGTTGAGCACTAGAATTATGTCTGCATCCAACAGTCTGCAGATCTGTAATCCTTCTTCATCTCTGCCTCTACCCACAGCACTTGGCAGAGCTCTTTGTATAGTGACTCAGTAACAGCTTATTGCCTGCAGGTGTGGAAGCAGTAGCCTAGTAGCAGGCCAGTTACAGCATCAAGTAGTTTAGGTTCAGGTGAGGATCCTGGCCATAGGAACTGCAATCTTCCCCACAATTAGCCATTCTTATTTTCATTATTAATAAAATGGTATTTTCAGGAGGGGATAATTTACTGAGACAAACTGAAATCTTAGTCCAGATTAACAGTATTTCTGGATCTGAGATACCTTGATTCCACCGGAGCCCAGAGATTAGGAAAGAACTTGCTCTGTTCAACTAGATGTATTCTTGGGGGTATTTCCTTTACACATGAAGTAAGAAATGATTTATATAACACGTATTTTCATGACTGG
Organism: Manis pentadactyla; assembly: GCF_030020395.1. Taxonomy (NCBI): domain Eukaryota; kingdom Metazoa; phylum Chordata; class Mammalia; order Pholidota; family Manidae; genus Manis; species Manis pentadactyla. Next base: position 65,311,743 of record NC_080021.1, read on the forward strand.
AAAATAACACTTTAAAACAGTTGTTGCCTTCTGTCTTGCCAATGGGTTTCAGCGCCAGACAAGTCCACTATGAATTTAGTGAGACCAAAGAAATGACAGTGGTACATTCTCAGGGTGAAAGGGTTTATAACCACCTTTATTCCCATGGTGGCAGGTCAGTCACTAGAATCCTGTCCACTCAGAGCAAGTCTGCATGCAGCAAACTGGATTCTGCCTCTGGGCCTCTCTGCCCCCACAACTGCCTCAGTCTCTGTGCTCAGTGCTGCAACTACTCCAGTCCCTGCTCTCTTGCAGCCTTGCAGCTGTGCCACCGTATTACCCAGAGCCCTGTGCAGAGCTCTTTATATAGAATCAGTAACGATGTATTGCTCATACGTGTGTAGTGAGCCAGCCAACCAGGGCCAGGTGAGAATCCTGTCCACAGGAACCTTCACTTTATCCACACCTTCTAAACTACATACCAGCTGAGAGATAGGTAGTAACTATAGTACCTATAACCCTACCACTTGATAATCTTACACTGACTGCCAACCTGACATCTATTAGTCCATAGGGCACACTAAGCTATAATTTCAGCTCCTTGGAAGATACCTATGTTATTTTCAAGTATTTCAATATGTAATTTTTAAAATGGATGACCACTTAGAAACATCATCTCAGAGCGAGTCCCCTTTTTGTGTGTTCCTAATGTTCAGACTCCTAAGCCGAGCATCTTTTATCATATGCATATTAGTAGTTCATGTTTGTAAGAATATCCTAGTAGTAGATACAAAGGTGTTCAAAACATGTTTGTTGAACTGAAAAAAAGATTCCTTATCACTCCCTTAATCTCCAAAGCAATCATCATTATATATTTTATTAAAATCAGCTGTAGGAAAAATATCTCTATAAAAAATCTGAGATCTAAATTTGGAAGCAAGGGCCACAGTAGAATCCACTTTTTGATTGTCTTCTTCATTCTACTGAACATGTACAGAATCACAATTTGCAAGGACACAAATCAGGTAATTAGTAAGTGAACCTTGCAAATGCAAACTTATGAAATTCTGAATTGGCAGAAGTAATTCTGGGATATGTAGAGGAAAATGTGATGCTTGCATTTATTAGGCAGATAAAACTGAAATTCAGTGAAATGTTTGTGAAGTTCTACTAAAAATTTGGCTCTGGATAATGCATCGAGTTACATAAATATTAATTTGTAAAACTGATGGTACAGCTGCACTTTGAGTTTGCCAGATCATCACAGAATCATAGTAATAGAAACAGTGGCTAAGCTTAAAAAGAAAGCAACAAGCCCCTCTTTTTATTTGTTTCCATATTTTACTATTAAATCAACAACTTTCCCAGAGAGGACCCTGAAAACAAACCTGAAGCTCATCTACCCTTAGGGTTTTATAAGAACCTGAATTCCCTTTGCTGTTTATACCTGTGTTAGGTTTTTCTATTACTTGCAACTGAAGCATTCTAACTCATAGAAGGACACATTTTCTCTTAGCTCCATTTTTTACCGTGTAGTGGACACTGGCTGTTCCCTGTGGTGTATCAATTATTCCTTGAAAAAAGAAAAGGTTTTATTCAGGTGCCCATATCTTATTTACACAGCCATCAGTCTGACCCCACTTCTTGCTCCAGTGCTGAGCAATTGCCCAGCTTTGCATCTTCTGTGGGTCAGCTTCCGTTGTGATAGGCCAGTGATTACCAGCAATGTGGGGTAGCTCCCTACTTATTGTCCACATCTGATAGAGCAAGTTTTCTAATTCTGTGTTCTAAACAAGAGTCCCTACATTCACATTGACTTAGGTCACATGCCTACCAAACAACCAATCACTTTGGGTAAGGGGATGAATTGTGTCTGTCTTGCTAGTGGTTTCAGCCCCCAGCAAGTTTGCTATGGATTCATTGTGACCAAAGAAATGAAGTAGAACGTTTCTTTGGGGTGAAAGGGTCTATTACCCAGCTTGTTCTCCCGGTGGTAGGTCGAGCACTAGTGTCTCTGCTTCTGCCCAGAGCACTGGGCCGAGCTCTCTATATAGAGCAATAATAGCTTATTGTCAAAAGGTGTGGAAACAGTAGCCTAGCAACAGGCCAGTTACACCATCAGGTGGTTTAAGTTCAGGGAGGATCCTGGCCATAGGAACCCCAACTTGCCCACATGTTGACTGGCTTAAACCATGCATAACCCATCTGGGGGTCAGGTACAGTCAAGTATTGTACGTGAGGGTTCACTGTCAGAATGAAAAGCTATATGCTGTTAGACTGGGGTGAATAGGTAATAAATGCTGAGTAGGCAGGCTTGCCAGATTTAGCAAATATAAATGTGAGGCACTCAGCTAACTCTGAATTTCAGATAAGCAACAAATCACTTTTAGTGTAAGGATGTCCCCCAAATTTCACGGGACATCCTTATACTAAAAAGAATGTTTTTATCTGAAACATAAATTTCAGATAAAATTTAGCTGGGTGCCTGGCTACCGTATTTTAGAGGTAAACATTACAATATGTACAATTCAACACTGTAGAACATAGTTCTGGATGGGCAATGGGAGTGGACAGATGTGATAATGAGTACAATGAGGATACCAGTTAATGACAGGAGTTTCATTTAAATAAACATCCATCTAATTACCATCACTATAAAGTAGATATCATTACCATTATCCCTATTTTATGTGTGACTAAAAATGTTAGGCTAAGAATGGTTAATTAATTTAGGGTCACAGAGCTGGTTAAGTCACTAATCTGGGGTACAAAATCACTAATCTGGACTCCAAAACTCCCATGCCTCTCTTCCCTTCTGGAAAGCATCAGTGTGGGAGGGACACTTCTATCCCTACTCAACCATCTCCAAACCCCTTTCCTTTGACTCTAAAAGTCTCTTTCCACATTAATTATGACCCTATTTTAAATATGGCTCCAGAACTCAAGAGAAAAACATCTGCAGAATGGGGAAAACACGACAGTATTCAAGGCCAGCTGATGAGAAAGTCCTGGATATTTGAGTTTTCCTTGAAGGTCATTTTTTCCCATTAACTATACACATGCTTCCCAAGAACTCAGTTGGTGGTAGTTCAAAACTCATGTACCTGCACATACCTTTAGTATAACTGATTTCATACGTTCCAAAAGGCTGTATGCATCTCTACAACTTTGTAAGCAAAGTTCATTATCTCAGTGAGTGGTTCATGTAGAGAGGTCTTAATGTCTAACTTAAATCCATCATTTTGCAGAGCAAGGCTTTTGAGCCATTCTCAAACGATGTAAAATAGCAGCTAACCGTCAGCACCCAAATCCCCTTCAGCAAGCCCCTGGTCAGGATTCTCTTCTGCTCATTAAACATACAGTTCACTTTTCTTTTCCTTCCAGATCAAATTCCCAAACCCATAATCAATTAAAAACCCCAGTGTTTTTGAACATTTTCCAAGTTGGTCCAGCACACACTGATGTTACAATCAGGACTCAATGATCTGCATGTGTGTTCTAGGCACCTATGTCCCAGCTCATTCCCTACATGTCCAGTCAGCTGCCATCTTTTGCCAGTGATGACAGGTGGGAGGCAACAGTGAGTGGGTGAGGCTGCTTGGCATGTTGTTGGAGCAGTGATGTGGTGACGTGTGCTTTGGTCAGCAGCAGAATAATGCTTCCAGCTGCAAAGGGTGACACTAACCTCCAGGTGTTGTTAGCAAAGCAATTGGACCGAAGAGTTAGTTCCCCAGGTGGCTAAGGGCTACTCTCCTCATGGGGCAGTTCCTTCTCACTAAATCTTTGCTCTCACATAATTATGAGGTTACCCTCCCGAGAACAGGCTCAAGACTAGTGAATGCCATTGCCTGCAGGAAGTGGAAACTCTGGGAAAACCTGTTTGTGAAAACATGACCTCATTCCAGGAGATCTCGGCAGCCTAATGTGGTGGGCTTCCATGGCAAAGGCAGCTTGCTATGGCTGGTTAACTTTAATATTAGTCTGAATTTAAAAAATGGAGAAAGCAACTCATGCATGTCCTTCTCTACCACATATTCCTCTTCATTTATTAATGCTAATAGCTGCTTTCACAAAAGCACGTAAGACACTTTTCTACATTACTGGTCAGTATTCATTTTGTGGTACTGTGACCCTCAGATCTTTTTCCGCCTAGTTTGCACAAAATGTATCCTCCCTAATCCCTCTCCTACCTTTTCCTCATTCCTTTTTGATTCAGCTCTTGTCAAATTGTGACTTAACTTTCAATCCTGTCTTATTCACATATGCCCTCATTTCTCTTAGACAATTTAACAAAGTCAATTTTCTATTTTAATCTGTTCTTTATAGCATCGTGGCCTAATTTGGGTTGTCTGTATACTTAATGACAATATTTTCTATTAGATTTGATGAGTCATTGGTTAAAAAGTAAATTGTCTGAAGTCAAAAACAGATCCCATAGAATCCCCATACATACATTTCCTCTGGCTGGCTGCCCTTGAATAGTGATTAAAACTCAGAAATATTAGGTAGCTGGTCATATAGAGAGCATTCAGTATATCTCAAGTTGCTTTCTCTGTACTATATTAGCCTCTGGGGTCACTTTTTCTTCCTTCCATGTGAATACTCATGTACACAAAGCTATGTCTGTATTAACCTGATCAAAGTAGGGTTGTGCTGCAAAAAGATACCATTTAATGTACTCTAAATATGTCTCAACCTGATCTCTGTAAGCAATCTTAATTTTGGAAACTTTTCCAGATAATCAGATAATTGGTGAGATATTTTGTCAGGTATGTCGCACATGTATGTTACTGCATTACAAACAATGATCTAGGCATTGGGACTCAAATAAGGGCCATACAAAACAACTGCTCTTACAGAGCTCGTGTATAGTGGTGGAGTCGGGGGCAGATTCTAAATAAATATGTATCTGTCAGGTGGTGATAAAGAAGAGAGTGACGGTAGCTGTGTGAGGAAGTGGTGCTATTCATCACCAGCATCTAACCAGTCATCTGTCCTTGACCTTCTGCTTATCTTCTCTATGTTCCAAAACTTGGGAAATTCATTTGCTTACATAGTTACTCCCCAAGGCCGATTTCTAAATTTATGTCTATATCTATTCCTTTCTAGTTTAGATTTTACGATTACCTTCAGGGATGATTTCAGTTTTCCAGTTGATTTTATCTAAAATAGTCTTTATTATAAAGTATTACTATAGGAAATTCCAGGGATCCTGAGAACAGTATTACAAGGAAGTTACTGTGTCTATAGTTTTGTATATTTAGATATTGGGCAGGCCAAATATCTAATAGAATATACTACATTTTTAGTTTTCATTAGGTGTTTGCCATTATATAGGCTCAGGGAAGTCACCAAATACAATTTCAGCTATCAGCCATCTTACTTTAATTCTTCTTCAACAAACAGCCAGGGAAGGAATTCCCCATAGTGCTTCTCAATAGATTTATTAATTCTCAACCAGGAAAATTCAAGGAAAAAATACCACAGTAACTTTGCAGCTGTTATAAATTTCACCTTTCAGGTTATCAGCCTTTTATAGTCAGCTGGAGTGTAGACATATGGGCACATCCTCATACTCAACTTTTGCTGTGTTGAATCACTTCCAAATCTGGAAGTGCCTAGCGTTTGGGAACGCCTCAGATGGAATGGACAAAATTGTTGTGAGTCAAAGGTGAAGCCATTTTGTTTCCATTTAAGGATGGAAACCACAAGGTAATTTATTTCTTTATTTACTGGCTATGAGTGTGAAAATTTACTCTTTTCTCTGCTTCATAGCACTTTCTCATTTACAGGATGGCTTAGAAGGGAAAGCTGCAATTACCTGTTTCTGTTTCCACCTTGCCATATGGCCCTAAAGGAGTGTGGACAAAGGGCTCAACCTGGCTTCTGAATGTGGTCCCACAAATCAAGGCTAGCTCATTGAACCAAGCTGAGTCCTAAAACATTTTTCTTCCTAGGCGAAAATTTTAAAATATCAGTTCAGAAAAAAACAAATGTCAGCTGTGAAACGAATACCCCTTATGGAGGTGAGGGATTTTGCCGTTTGATTCCAATTAGAGGTAATGGGAATCATAAGGATTCTTGCTGTACGTCTCCTTAGTGTAGGTGTTATTTTTGCAATTAAAGCACTATGTGTGTCTCTGTAGGGTTTTTATTTAATTGGAAAACATGGTATGACATATGTCAAATTTTATCAATTTTTGGGCCTATTCATGAAAAATTACTTTGCATTGCTGATGTGTAACATCTATATCCCAAGTCTCCCATTCCAAACATCACTGCAAATTGGTTTCTATTGCTTCACTGTCAGTGGTCCATGGCCTTACAAATAGATTTATGAATGACACCCATTAAGTAACAGCTTAGGAATAGTCAGAACAATTTCAGGACTTTGAAAACGTTCCTTTTATTTTCCTGGTGCCAAAAGTTATACATGCATGGGTCTTGTCTGAATGAAAGCTATAAATGCACTTGGAACACATCTGGAAGTAGAATTCACTCAAACATTATTTTTACCAATTATTAACATTTCTACTTGTACAATATCCTTGAATATTTATTCAAGGAGACACTTGACTAAACCTTGGTTACCTTAGGGAGAAGTAAAGGTTGGTGAATATAATAGCACCCCATACTCTTCTTATAAGGCATAATGGGTGTAGGGGTTTGTGTTTACAGATGTGCAGTGGGCCCCATTCTTCCCTGAGCACACCAGGGGGGACTAGTTTAACACCTTCTTGGATACACTATTGAGTGGAGCAAGCTTGCCAAAGACAGAAGTCAAAACTACAAAAAGAGAACTCCCACCAGCCATTTTGAAGTTATCACAGAAAGGAAGAAGCTGTATGAAAATCTTTTACAAATGTTGTCAAGACTCATCACCACTAGAGAGAAGGAATGGAATTTACAAGCCACCTGGGGGTAACCTCTGCCCTTTACAGCTGTTGGCCTTCTCTGTTTCAACCCCACACTCTCATCTCTGGCCCTTCCCTCTGACTCAAGGGAAAAGAGGGCCCTTCCTTTCCTTAAAGATTCACTTTGATCTCTTCCATCTTCTGAGGGGCAAGGTTTTCCCTTCTACCACTTCCTCCTTCCATACTGTCTATCTCCCCTTCCTCTATGGATCCTCTGCCCCTGTGTTCTACATTTCCAAGTTTATCCCCATCTTGATAAATATGTCTCTTGAACCTGAAGCCCCAGCTCGCAACTACCTTAGTCTTAAAATAATTTTTTTTTTTTACCATTACTAGACTTCTTACAAGGATGGGTATTTAAGTGTCAAATTAATGTGTTATGAAACTAAGGAAGAACAAAAGAAGTTGATAGGTGGGGTAACGCTTTGCTAAAACAGCTCTTTTTAAAGTCAACAGTAACTTTCTTTAACATGAAATGTGTGCCATCACCTGCTTCTATAAAGTCTCTTCCATTCCCTTCCATAACTCTAAATATTTTTGCTTTTCTTTCTACTTTTCTGAAACCTTCTCTAGTTCTTTTTCCTTTTAGCTACACCAGCCCCAAAATCTTGATTTGTTTTTTGTTTTACTTTAATTCTACTCACTTTTTAAAAATCTACATTCAGTAAGATGTCTCCTTTTGGCATGTAGGTCTGAATGTAGTCATACAGTGTAAGATGCAGTGTGTGACAGCCACCACAAACAAAATGCAGAAATGTTCCATCCCCTTCCCAAAGTGCTTCAGCCCTTTGTAATTCACCTCTTCTCCACCCTAATCCCTTGGCAACCACTACTCTATTTTGTGTTCCTAAAATTTTGCCCTTCCCAGGATGTCATGTAAATAGAATTACGTAGTACATAGCTTTTGAGTGTAACTTCTTTGACTTAGCATACTACATTCATGTCATCTACATGCCTTTATCTAGCAAAACATTTTCCTTTCTATTGCTGTGTAGTTTTCCGTTGTATGGACGAACTATAGGTTATCTATTTACCAGTTTATCTATTTACCTATGAAGGGTATTTGGGGTCTTTCCAGTTTTTTATGTGCATGATTATGAGTAAAGACATTATAAATATTCATGTGCAAAGTTTTTGTGTATTCATGTTTTCATTTCTCTTGAGTATGTATTGCTGAATCACGTGGTAAGTATCTGTTTAACTTTGTAAGAAACTGCCTAAATCTGCTCCAAAATGGCTGTAGCACTTTGCATTTCCACCAGCAATGTATGAGAGTTCCACTGGTCCTCTTCATCATTTGGTATTTTCATTTTTTGTAATTTTAGTCATTCTAATAGGTTTGTAATGGTATCGCATGGTGGCTTAAATTTTCATTATCTCTATTGACTAATGATGTTGAGCATTATTTCATGTGCTCAAGTGTCAACCTGTTATCTTCTTTTGTGAAATATCAGTTAAAATCTTTTGTTCATTTTTAAAAAGTGGGTTATTTTTGTACTGTTGAGTTTTGAGAGTTCTTTATATATACTAGACAAAGTCCTTTGTTGAATATGTGATCTGCAAATATTTTCTCCTAGTGTGGCTTCTCCTTTTAGTCTCTTCAGGTTATCTTTTACAGAAGTTTTTAATTTTGATGAAGTCTTATTCATCAGTTTTTTCCTTTGTAGATTATGCTTTTGGTGGCATATCTGAGAAATCTTTGCCTACCCAAGACAACAAAGATTTTCTCCTATGTTTTCATCTAAAAGTTTTAGTTTAATAGTTTTGTACTTCATATATTTAAGTCCATAATCTATTTTTAATTAATCTTTGTGTATGCAAGGTATGGACTGATGTTCATACTTTTTACATATGAAGATCCCAATTGTCCCAGCACCATTTGTGGAAAAGGTTAGTTTTTCCCCATTAAATTGCCTTTGTACTTTGGCAAAACTCCATTTGCCAAAGTTGACCATTTATATATATATATTTCTGGGCTCCTTGTATGGTATATTCCAAATGTTTGTCTTTTTGCCAGTACTATCTATCTTGAATCTGGAAGCTTTATGGTAATTCTTGAAATCACGTAGTCCTCCCATTTTGCTTTTATTTTTTTGGCTAGTCTAGTATTTTGTGGGTTTTTTGGCCCTTTAAGAAAAATATTTTGAATCGGGTTTGTCACTATCTACACAGAATCTTGCTGGGATATTGACTGGGAATACATTGATCAGTTTGGAGAAATTGACATCTTAACAATATTGATTTGAGCCTTTCAATAATTAATATGGTATATCTCTCCATTTATTTTGGTCTTTGATTACTTTTATCAATATTTTGTAGTTTACAGCATGTGGACCCTGCACATATTTTGTTAGTCTTCTTTTCCTAAACATTTTGTGCTATTGTAAATGGTGCTGCTTTCTGGATCCATTTCTGAGGCTCATTTCTTCAATCTGTGTGTCTAGTTTCACTACATTCTCACTGATTCTTCCATGGTGTTCAACTTTGGTATAGTGCTACATGATGACCATCAGGTGGCAGATGTTCACCATGATAAGGTAAAATGGCCCATGAGTCCAGCCATCCTAGCTAGTCTTTCAGCTCTTCTGGAACATTCCCTATGCTACTGATTGATATTTTAAAATTATTCTTTTACCCCTTTCATTTTTCCTCTCTTCCTTCATTGTACTTGAGCTTCTTAAGAGGATGGAAAGCTGTGGTAGGTAAGGTACAGTGTAACAAGAGCAGTGTTTTTTTCCCAGTGCATCTAGTGAATCACGGGAGCTGCCCTTGCTAATCGAACCTCTCATGTTCTGTAAAGTCAAACATTTCTGTGAGCTAGGAAACTGGTTTTCTGGTAACTGTGACCATGTAAAGGACATCAAATACATTATTCATTTTGGGGAATTTGCTCATGATATTTGTTAGTGCTATTGAGAAAGCCATTGCAGCCCATGGGGTACTCTTCCAGCTCCTGGTCCATTGTGTGAAACCTAGAAGGGGCTCAGAGACCATTGTATTAAGTTGGATAGACAAGTGTCATAAATGTACATATAAATGGTGCTACGTTATTTTCTGAGCATACAGTGCAACTACAACTTACTCCTTAATTGAACCTGAAGGGTTAGTTACATAAAGTAAAAACATTAATTTACCTGCTTAACTGAAGGCAAAACTCACCTAAGAACCTGAAAAATGTAATTGGAATTGGTTTGATAAACAGAAATCTTAATAACCATTATCCAAGAGTAGAGAACTTTAGTAGAGAGCTAGAATAGAGAATTTAGTGTCCAGAAAATTTTATTATCTTCTGATTGGGAAATATCAATCCCTTCTCTAGAATGGAAGTTCTTTTTTCTACTTACTCTTTCATCCTGGGGAAAAATTTAATTCTTTCTTTCTACTATATATGGCATTAGATGGCTTCTTATTTAAAATATTTGATTAAATAATTTGCCTTTTCACCAAAAACAGGGTGAGGAGCTTTATCTGCCCACAAAATACAAACTAATATTTCTTTGTTCATATTAGGAAAGGATCATTTTTTTGATAGATGTTTATACACTCTTGAAAGAAAATGTATTAACACTTACATAGAAAGTACAAGCACTGAAAATCAGTTTGAAATGCACATTTATCACTACTTCAGAGTTCCATTAAGTCTATGAATTGGCTCAGCAAACTGTATCAAGTTATTCCTATTTGATAGACAATCATTTTACCTGAGAGATGGCCTTCTCTATGGGGCCATTTGTCTGATCAGATATCAAATGACTTGTTGATTATTCTGACTTCAAAGGCGGCTGGCACTGAGACCTTCAAGGTGGTCTGTAATGCTTTGAGTGTTGAGGCCACCTGTCAATGTAGCTTCAAAATTAAAGAGAATCTGCTGGGAAATGAAGGGTAAGCTTCCTCTTCAGATGAGGCTGATTAACCTTGAACAATTTTACATTTTTGATACCAGTTAGCATGGGGAAAATATCACGAAGACAATTCCAATTCCCTTTATGGCTGGGAAAGACACAGTTGCTTGTCAAAAAAGTCATAAATTTTCATTTGCAGGGTTGCAGAATTTTAGGAACATTTTGAGTAATGGATTACAATATTCTATTTTAATCAGTTTCTGGAAATATTTTGGTACTATATATTAATGGAAATTAATGATTTGATTTCTAGAGATACATTTTGAAGAGAAAAAATACAAATATTTGTCAGCCACATTTTTTTTGGCTTCACAAAACTCTAATAAGTATTTGTCTAACTATCCTTTTCCCTCTTGCTTATCAGATGGTATTCATTGCCAAATATAAAAAGGAGGTCACCATGGCAGCTGATAATAGTTTATAAAACTTCTATGTTTGGGCTCCTCATGTTATAAAATACAAGACTTAGGGTAAACTAACTTCTGTACTTTTTAAACTTTTGATTAAATTTAGAAAATTAAATTCAACTATTTAATAAAAATGATAAAAAGATAGCAATCCCATCATGAATTAAAGTAATCCATATGTTTAATTTTTCATATGAACTCTCATCTGGATGTTTTTACTGCTTTATCAATTTTATATGAATTGATATGTGGAAACTCCATTTTCTGAAGCATATGGGGCTTTCAAGTAAGTTTTGTTACAAAACTAGCTGAGGTTTGTACACTTTATTTTCAAGCATTTGAAAGAAAAGAAGAAAATGATTTCTACTTATTAGGGTCTCTGAAACTAAGCTTAGTCAGGAGTTAGCTTAGACAAAATATGGAGCAACTCTTCACTATCCATTTTTAGATAGAGCTTCAGGAGTACATAATTAATTTTGTTTCTTTTTGAATTGTAACTGTGAGCTGGAACTGAATGGAAATGGACACTTTTAAACATCGGATGCTGATTTCCATCATGTACTTTGAAGTTTCAATGTTTGCTGTTCTCTTTTGTTTTAATAAGCTTCAGAATAAATAATTATGAAATGTTGCCTGGATCTTCTAGCATTTTAGGGAACCGAAGTGGCATTAGTTGTTGCTTTATGACTTCATGCTTATCACTAAAGATTTTTAAAAACCTTTTATTTTACATAGAAAAATGTTGCCAAAATAGTCCAGTTTCCATATGCCCCTCATTTAGCTTTCTATATAGCTTTCCCTCATGTTAACACTTTGCATGACACAGGATCATTATCAAAACTAAGAAATTAACTTTGGTACAATACTATTAACTAACCTACAGACTTTATTCAGATTTCACAGGATTTTCCAATAATATCCTTCTTCTGACTGACATCCTGATACAGAATCTCACACTGCACTTAGTTATCATGCCTCCATACTTTCCTTGAGATAACTTTTAAAATACAATCTTAAAGCACTTTTACATAGTAACTTTCTTTCCTTCATTTTTTTGTTTTTTTGGTTCTTTTTATTGTCACCATTTAGAGAATTTTTCGAAAACCTTAAATCATCTTTTTTTGGTAACCTCAACTGCCATCTTTGTTTTGAGGAAAGTAAACATCAGACATTTACAGTGATTTAAATGAGTACTTAGAGTTTGAGTACTGTTCAGTCTCAGGCACATGGAGCTTGTTGCTGGGCTAAGGGGAAAGACAGCTAAACAACATCTGATCTTCAGAGCTTTGAAATGTCCAGTCAAGTAGTTAAATTAAGGGACATCCAGAAGCAACTATTGGTTGAGAACTGAATCAGTAGCAAAGTTAAGAATTCATGCATTTCAACTTCAGTTCAGCAGAGAACTGAAAAGGAGCTTCTTTTTAAAAAAATTTCTTGTTTTAAGGATTTCAGAGAGACAGTTTTTGAGTGTATTGCATTCTTTATGATGCTACAGTTATAAAGTCATGGAATTTTAACCTGAATTATCTTTATAGCTATTAACGTTCTACTATCCCATTATCAATTTCATTAATTAAAATATTTTATTTTCAATAAAAACATTTCAATAACCATTTAAGAAAGAAAATATAAAATATGGTATGTGTAGAAAAAAAAAACTGGAAGTGCATACACCAGAGTGTTAATCTCTGTATAATGAGATTTGAGGTAGAGTTTACTTTCGCTTTGGTTTGAGAAAAATGTTATTAAAAAATCTGAAATGAAAATGTGTGGAGCTCTTAGTATATTTTGTCTCCAACTTACAGCCTTATAACTAAAATTTAGTTTTTCTTATTTTGGCAGCATGGAATAACTGCAATAATAGGTAATATCTTTAGGTTTTGAAATATTGAATTAATGTATCTGGGAAAGGAGATACAATAGGGTTTTAATGTTCAAGCATGCATTTTTTTTTACATCAGAATTTTTCTTATGAATTGCTTTTTCTAATATTTTTTCTGGTTTTTAATTTAAATTATTTTGGCTTATTATTCAATACAGAATTAAATATCTTTAGCAACTAAGGGTTTGTGTAAAAACATTCCTGAACTACCATAATCAATAGGATAATCATAGGTACCTTTACTGATATTATGTGCTAAATTTTATATGTATTATCCCAGTTTATATTTAAATAACCTGGTGAGGTACAAATTGATGTTATACCCATTTTAGAGATGAGCAAGTAACAATACAGATGGTTCAATAACTTTTCCAAGATTTTCAGCTGTTAAGTAATGGAATTGGGCTTTGAACCCAGGCAGTCTGTGCTCTGAACCATGATGCTTTATTACTTCTATTAAAGAAATATTTTAAAAACCACATTTTACACTAAATCATACTGATGATTTAACCTGTCTTCAATTATGCAGATAGAACATTTCAGTCTTCAGGCTGTCATAAGAATAATAACAGAAGTGCAACTCAAATGTTTCAATTATGGAATTGGGCATAATTCAGATTTTGTTATGTCTACTTAAAATTATCAATATCATAGCTATCAATTGCTGAGCTATTCCTCTAAGTCAAGCATTGTGCTTTACACAAATTATTTTGGGTAGTGCTCAGAACAATGGGAGATGGGTCCTTATTATTGTGCCATTTTACTTATGAGGAAACTGAAACTTTGAGAGACTCACTAACTTGCCCAATTTAATAGAGCAACAGCACCAGGAACCTAGGTTTTTCTGATTCTAAAGCTGGGCTTTTAAGCACTACACAATGCTAACTTTTCCCAAAGACTCTGGTATATTTGAATTGCACATCCTTATCTTTGTCAGAAGTATTCTTATATTTTAAGGTTGATTGCATAATGAAATGTTTCAGTAGATTTACCACAAGGCCAAAGACCTTTACACCACCTTTTATAACCCACACTTAGGGTGGCCAGCCATTCTGGTTTGCTTGGGACTTCCCCCACTTAGCCCTGGAAATCTGGCCTCCCAGGATGCCCTTCATTCCTGGGTAAACTGGGACGGTTGGTTTCCCCAGCACATGCCAATTTTAAAAGTGAACCACCATGTCTCCAGTACAGTTAAACTAAGCTTTCATGTAAATATGTTCCAGAACAAAAACCTGAAAAGAAACAGGGAGAGAGGAGAGGGAAGAGGGGAATGGTATTATATTCAATGTGTGCTAGTGAAAAACAAATAAATAAATAATAGGTGCCTATAAAGGTTGCCTTGTACTTGCAGAGGGGAATGAGTCCTGCGTTTTACAGGAGGTAGTGCTACCTGCTTAGCCCATGAGGGGTCCAGTGATTTTAACTGCAATCCTTGTCTCAGAGATTCATAAAATTTGAAAGAGTGCGTTTTCACAAAACAAAAAGGTCACCTGAGGGTGACTGAACCTGCGCTCTGCACCTGAGATGCGAGAGCACGTCCATCACTCTGCCCCACATCCGGGCTCCTCTGCTTCCGCATCTCGCCTTCATCACTGTTCTCTCCTTCCTGTTGGATAAGTGTCTGCAGGATGCAAAGATTCTCTAGTGCATCCCAATTTAGAGAAAAAACAAACACAATCCCTTTCCCAGTCCTCTTCCTGGCGATTACCTATCACCCTGCTCCTCTCCAAGGTCGTACATCTCCCAAGCAGGGTCTTTCACGTGCTACCTGCCCATCTTCGTGTCCATGTGCTCTTCCCTTCACCTCAGTCAGCTGCCACTCTGTCAACCAAAACTACATTCTTCAAGGTTGCCAGTGATCTCCATTTGCCAAATCCTCTAGGCACATCTTCATCCTCAACTTTCTCAGACTCTCAAAGGCATTAGACAAGCTGACTCCAATTCCTCTGAAATACACTCTCTCCGGCTGGCCCTGACATAACTTCCTGGTTTTCTGCTGATTCACTAGCCTCTTCCCTCTTTCTCTTGCTAGCTCCATCTCATCAGCCTGAACTCTATGTTTGGGTGCTTTTCAGGGTTCAGTCCTCAACCAGTTTCTGTTACTCATGTATACCTTCTCCCCAGGCAACCTCATTCTACCCCGAGCTTCATTTACGAACTAGCTTATCACTCCCAACTTTGTACATTCAACTCATATCATTTTTCTGGATTTGATTTTTGTTTTTCATTCACATGCTTGCTTAACAATGCCATTTAGTTATCTCACAGGTTTTTTAAAACTTAACAATCAGATGGACTTCTGATTTCCCAGAAGTATTGCTTTTGGTCTTCCCCAATGTGTGGGACCCCTATCTTGATCGCTCCCTTTCCCATAATTCTCCATTCTGATTCTGCAAGGTCTAGGGATTCTGCTTTCAAATATAGCTCAAGCCCAGAAATGCTTATTGTCTTGCCAATGGGTTTCAGCCCTGGACAAGTTCACTATGGATTCATTGAGACCGAAAAATGACACTGGAATGTCCTTGGGGTGAAAGGGTTTATACACAACTTTATTCCCACTGTGACAGGTCAATCACTAGAATCCCATCCACTCAGAGTGAGTCTGCAGGCAGTAAGCTGGTCTCTGCCTCTGGGCCTCTCTGACCCCACAGACCTCTCAGTCTCTATCCTCAGTGCTGCCAATACTCCAGCCTCTGCTCTCCCGTGGCCATGCAGCTGTGCCACCATGTCACCCAGAGCACTGGGCACTTTATATAGAGTCAATAACAACGTATTGCCCACACGTGTGCAGTGAGCTAGCCGGCCAGGGCCAGGTGAGAATCCTGGCCACAGGAACCTTCACTTTATCCACACTTATCCAGTATCAATTTTTCCCTTCTTCCTTACAACAAAATTCTGGTTGTGTTGGGGGTGGCAAAGCGCTCAGCTGAAAAGCTGCATTTTTCAGCTTTTCTGACAGATTGGGTAGCGAGAGTCCTGGTAAATAGAATGTAGGCAGAACCTAGTGTCCTTCCAGTAAAGACCTTTAAAAGGGGGATACACACTATAGACTATTTGTTCTGCCTTTCTTTTCCTGTCTGGAGGGAAGATACTCTGGCTAGGGCTCTATCAACCATATTGCAATTCAGAGACTGTTTTGAGGATGGAGGCATAGTCTAGGAAAGGTGGAGGTGGGTGCAGGAGGAGCCCCATTTCAGCCCTGGAATGCTCATTATGTAAGAGAAAATTAAATCCCTGCCTTATTTTTCCCTCCTCCTATTCCAAAGACTAGCTCTTTGTCTTCCTTTAATTCTCAGGCTAGATGTCACATTTCTGACCATTCTGCCTGTCTTGCCAATGGGTTTCAGCCCTGGGTAAGTTCGCTATGGATTCAGTGTGACCAAAGAAAATGACAGCAAAACGTTCTTGGGGTGAAAGGGTTGTACCCAACTTTATTCTCACAGTGGCAGGTCAGTCACTAAAATCCCATTCACTCAGAGCAAGTCTGCATGCAGCAAGTCAGTCTCTGCCTCTGGGCCCCTCTATCTGCACAGCTGTCCCACACAGCCATCCTCTGGGCCTCTGTCCTCAGTGCTACCACCACTCCAGCCTCTGCTCTGCTCTCCTGCAGCCTTACAGCCCTGCCACTGTGTCATGCCCAGAGCACTAGGGCGGAGCTCTTTTTATAGAGTCAACAGCCATGTAGTACCCACAGGTGTGCAGTGAGCTAGTCAACCAGGGCCAGGTGAGAATCCTGGCCACAGGAACTCTCATTTTATCCACACTGCCTCAATTTGATTGTCCTTCATATCTCATCATTATTTCCAATTATTTCCATCTTTTAATTTTCATTATTGCACTCATCACAGTTTATCATAATTTTTCAACATTGATCACAATGTTTCTTTGCTTCACTTTCTCATTAAATCTTAAATTCTGTGAGGAGACAGATGATGTCAAATTTGTTCATTAGTTTTGTTCTCAGTCCGCAAGCATCTAACAGGAGTGCCCAGTATTGGTTGGTTTGTAGCCTTGAATGAACATTAAAATCATCTGGGGAGGTTTTAAGGTCCTACCCTCCTAGAGTCAGATGCAATTGGTTGATGTTGAAACCCAGGGTCAACATGGTTTAAAAACTCTCCAGGTGATTCTAATGTACAGCCAGGTTTGAGAGCCGCAGCAATATGCCAGTGGTTCTCAACCCCTAACTATATATTCAAGTCACTGTATGAGTTTTAGAGCAATAGTAGTTTAAGGAACCCACCACCAAGATTCTGATTTATTTGGTGTGTGTTCAGGGAGCTCTGAGTATAAATTTTCCCAGGTGATTCTAATGTTGGCCAGAGGTGGGAACCATTTGTGTCAGGGATCAATACTGTCTGTTGCCTGAGTGAACACAGTTCACTATATAATTAATTTAAACATAACCATGTACCACAAACTATACCTGAAAGAGTATTGTAATACTGATTTCTATTCCTCTTCTATAGAAATTGGTTGAATTTCTTTGCCAACAATTGTCTCTATTCTAGTTGATACCAAGCGTTCTTCACACCCTCCCCCTTTCTCTCCTCTTATTGATGTTACTAATTGTTCTTTGGACACATTGGGATGCATGCTTCTTTATATCTGAACCCTTTAATTATTGGACGATCATTCTCAGTAACTACAACTATATCAAGTTCACACTTTAAATTCAGTCAGTTGTATCCCAATTTACAATCCTTACTCCTCCAACACACCAGGTATTGCAAGGACATAGTACCTGGCACAAGCCGGTCATGGGAAAGGTGCTTGGTGAGTATTTGTTAATGAATTAATTCATTAGCTGTATATAGAAAGTCTTGCCATACCCAGAAGCTCCTCAGAAGGCCTGTGCTCTCTTTATTTACTTGGGTGCAGATAAAGTGAAGGTTCCTGTGGCTAGTATTCTCACCTGGCCCTGGTTGGCTAGCTCACTACACGTGTGGGCAATGCATTGTTATTGACTCTATATAAAGAGCTCCGCCCAGTACTCTGGGTGGCATGGTTGCAAGGCTGCAGGTGAGCAGAGCAGAGGCTAGACTGGGGGCAGTGCTGAGGACAGAGGCCCGGAGGCAGAGACCAGCTTGCTGCATGCAGACTCGCTCTGAGTGGATGGGATTCTAGTGATTGACCTGCCACCATGGGAATAAACTTGGGTATAAGCCTTTCACCCCAAGAACATTCTACTGTCGTTTCTTTGGTCTCATTGAATCCACAGTGAACATACCTGAGGCTGAAACCCATTGGCAAGACATTGGGTCCTTTTTTCTAAAAGTCTCTGTTCTGAGCCGTTATGGCCTGGATTCAGAAGGGGTTGTGAAAAGATCAGCTTCCAAACTGAAGCTACACTGAAAAGACAGCTCCCAGGATGCAGAAGTCACGGACTGCAAGAAGCCTTTGTGAAAAGGGTTTTAACATGCCCCTCTACTCCCTCAGCCAGAATGTTACCTTTCCCTGTCTTCTGAACTTGATGTTCATATACTGCTGTATTCATTTCAATGTTTTATTCCAGCATGACTTTTATGGAAAGAAATGCTAAAAAAAAAAAAAAAAGCTTAAAAGAGCTGCACTCTCTCTGTAGTGCCACAGAACAGTGAAGATTTCCAAGGCATAAAAGAAATGCCAGAGATGGTGCCTTCTACCGGAAGAAACAAAATAAAATGAAGGACCAGAATGCTTTACAAGTTCTGACGTGTGGTACACATGATCACTGGCATCAAAATTCGTCCTGTTTCCAAAAAGAAGGCAGAAAGGCATCCTGTTTATCATCCTAAAACTTCTCATCTAACTTGCAAAACACTGATGCAGCCAGACCACACAGACACGAGAACGTCAACTCCAGAAGGTCAGGGTCTTCAGAAGGTCTGTCTCCTTACTGCTGCATCTCGGCATCAAAGAATGGTAAGTGCTCAATAAATATGTGCTGAATAGTGAACTAATAATTTGAAATTAATTTACATGCAATGGAGCAAAAAATAAACAAGTACAGGATTTTAAAAGTGAATTATAACATCAAGCAGCCTGGGAGCAAGAGCTTCTTGTCACGTGAAGATTTGAGGAGTTGTGTGTCTAGACAGGAGAAGTCAGAAAGACTCCCCCTTTCCGCTCTTCTTTTGTGTGTGTGTGTCATTGTTCCAGAGACACAGCTCCTAAATGGGACAAGGATATAATTCATCCCCCTGCCTGAGGGACAAGGAGGAAATATGACCCAGGTACATTATTAATTGCTTTGTTTGTGAGCTCCTAACCATGTAATTGTTTTAACGACTAGCAGGTGGGTAAAAGTTCCAGCCTTTCAGGACCTCTAACTCTCGTAAGTGGGGAGATTAGTGAGCATGAACCAGGACAGGGTTCAGGTTGAAACTCCAAGATAGTTACTTTAAAAACAAATGGAAAGATAGCTCACTGTTAAGTGAAAAGTGTGGGAAAGCAGCACTGGGTTCAGTTCAAGCAAGTTGAAAGGAAGAATTCCTTACTGGAAAAGCTTATCTTCATGTGTTTCCAAGGTCAGCTGGAGCTTAGACAGTCAAAGGTGCTGCAGATCTAATCCCTGTTTGCAGCATTCCCAGCTGTGGAATGCACACCTGAGAAATAGAATTCAACTGCGTAACCAAGACCTGGTGAGGAACACAGGCTTTTTCTGTGTCTGTCAGATCAGACCCTGCTTCCCTGATTCTAGTGACTAGTTACCTATTCCTAATACATGCACCTCCATTGCACTTTCTTCTTTCCTCTAATTGTGCAATTGCCCCCTTCTCTAAGGTATCAACAATGACAATTTTCCCAAACTGGGATTCACCCATTTTGGGGTGAAGAGAGAAGCCACCCTTCAAACTCTTAATATCATAAAGGCTTTCCTATCACAAATCTGTCAGTTGTGTATAGATACTGCTGAATGAACAAGTAAATGCTATACAAGGCTAACAAATGGAATTTTGTTTCCTGTGCCCAGCAGTCATCTTGTGATTGAAGCATCCACCCATTCTCTCTTTATATTAGCTTCAAGCTCCAGTTCTTTCTTTAAAGGCCTTCTAAATTTTGTGCCTTTATGGGACTATCCAATAATAATAGACAATGGCTGCCAGTTTGTTTCTGGAACATCTGTAAAATTAACTGCACTCTCACTCAGAACCCACTGGAGTCTTTTCTCCTCAGCAGCAGTTAAGTTATTTCTGGATTGTGAATGTTTTACTCAGGGGACTCTGGTTTGAGCAGAGGAAGCAAAGGGTATCCTGGTTGGTGCAAGCTGTGGTGCACCTCTGTCAGAATCCAGTGGTGAATAAATCAGATGCTAGAGGACTTTTGAAAGCTCGTGGAGTTCTCTCCCAGTTCTGCACTTTGTTGATAAAGTTCTCTGCAGGTTCTGAGAGCCATGAAGAAAAATTTTGAGAAACCTTTCCTATGCAGTCTTTAGCCCTGAGATGAGTGCACCCAGCCTGGCCCCTGGCCTCTGTGGTGAACCTCCTTGGAGCATTGTCGTTGAGCCATGCATGAACCCATTTAGCCCTCACACGAATACCTACTGTACCACTTGGGGGAAATGGAGAACTGAGAGGTTAATCAGCTTGCTCAAGGTCCCACAGCTAATAATTGGCAGAGCTGGTATTTGAACCAAGGCTGCCTGGCTCCAAAGTCCAGGTTCTTAACTGTCTTACCACCCACATTTTGACAGAAAATTGAGCAGGTGTGACTTGATCTTCATCAGACTTCTCATGCCCAAGGCAAGATCCCTAGGACAGAATCTCTGCCCTTCTGCTGCATGCATAAAGCTTCTCAGACATGTTGGCTGAGTTCCGTGATTGTTTTTTTATAGTCAGGCAATCCTATGTATTAGAGGTCTTGTTTTTCTTTTTGAAGTCTCCATAAGCTAACCACTCCATAATGTACAGCAACCCAACTTTTCCTCCTATACATTTTTGAGCTGCAAAAGTCTTAATTTATATTTCATGGCTGCTGTGTCTCCACGAGTCCCAGTGACTCAACTGTACTTTCCACTGGATTGGAACAACCGTCTCCAAGTGGAGATATGTATAGTTATATCTAGATATATAGTTACATACTATATATAATAGATGTAGATATATAAGACGTACATATATATCAGAAATAGAAAGCACTAGGCTAAGGTTTAATGTCATTTCACTTGATCGTCACGACAGCCCTGTGAGGCAGGGACCCTCTTCATACCCACATTATAGAGAATCTGGAGTTCATGGGGTTCACTAATTTGCCCATGGCATGTGGCTAATGTTGGCTCTGGGATCCCACTGCTGTCTGACTCTAATCCTTGGGAAGACTGCCACCATTATTAGCAGGGAGAGTAGTGAGTTGCCATGATATAAGTGTCACATTATTGAGCTGAGCTCTTCAGTTCCTCCCTTTTAAGAGCATAGTACAGTGTTTTCAAATTCCTTTAGTAAAACACATCCATTCCACTCAATCTCAACCAGGGGAATTGTCTATTCCTGAGGAAGGAAACCTGGTTTGCATTTTTTCTTTGCAACTTACTGATTTACTGGTCATTTTAAAAAGAAGAATAATATTTACTGCATAGGTTTATTTGAGAATGAATTGAAATAAATATGACTGAGCACCCTACATAGTGCGTGGTACACATGAGACACCCTCAGTAAATGTGAACAACCCACATTATTAGGCAGTTAAGTATAGTACTGTGATCATTGTTAATGACAGTGCAAGGTATGATTACATCTTATATGAAAACTCATACTTTAAAAATCTGAAGTACCTTTAGATATAATTCTCATTAATTTACAAAGGAGAAAATATACAATATTTTCCATGCTTAATTTCCACTCCAATTTTGGGTCCAACTTGCTCCATCATCTATGGCCTTTCCACACAGAACTTTGTGTACACACAGAACTTTCCTTCAGTGAGTCATGTGAGTTTTAAATAGTCCTTTATATCCACAGTTCAAACATTAAATTTATAAGAGCCCACTCCATAATTGTGCCTTCTGACTTGCACACAATATTTCCTTTCTGTCAGTTGGAGACAGTGAATTAAGTCTTCAAATGCTACATTTTAGAAAGACAAAATAGTGCACCGCAACTTGCAGGGGAAGGGGTCTCAGAGTGCCAATTTGTCCAAGGGCTGCAAAGCCAACACGGTGGATGAGGGAGGACAGGGTAGCAGTGAGGAATGAGGATTAGATGTGACCCAAAGAGAATAAAACCCAAACTGAAATAGGCCAAACACATAAACTGCTATTAAATCACAGCTTTTATTTTCCTGCCTTTGCCCTTCCAACGTTTGGTTTCTCAGTAAATGAAAGGAATCATTTGAAGTAAGGGCCTGGAGAAGGCAGGCCTCTGACCTCTAGCTCGACCGCATAGATCAAAGGCAGGCCCCATATGTGTGAGATATTATCTTTTCCAGGCAAGTGGGCATGATGTTTTGTGATGCAGTAGTGTGGAAACAGACAAATAGCCAGATTAGTGGCCTCCGAGAAGGCAATGATTGACGTGGGGACTGAGCACGAGGAATGGGAGACTGGGAAAGCACCCCCCACCTTCTGGTGCATTTTGTTTTTGTTTCAGTTCTCACAGATCCTTTAGTGCTCTTTGTTGTTAATTATCCTACTTGTGACTTTGGTCCAAACCACGTTTTTATGTTTTTGGTGAATGTTGATCCCTGCAAATGTGTTCCTTGCTTTTTTGTCAACCTCTATTTTTAAAGGGAATTGGTAGTTTGTTTTGCAAAGCAAGACTCTTGAATACAGACTTTTTGGGTAGTTGGAGTATAGGACTAAATCTTTGCTAGTACATATCATATTAAAGTACCTTTAATTAAATCTCCATATGAAAAAAGGCTGGAGTAGTCACCTGCTACACAGGCTTTCAGTACATGGGGAAACTACTCTTCCCTTTTCCTCTGTTGTTCCTCCTCCCACCACATGCAAAGAGTCCATCCCAGGGGCAGCTCACCATTCTTCCTAGGCCAGTGCTGTGTTGACAGGAGGATGTCGTGGTGAGTCCCAGGAAGTCACCACACGGCTCGGAAGCTTCCAGGTGTCTGGGCCTCCACGCTGTCCTTCATCAGCCTGGTCACTACTGTTCCTCGAAAGGAGAGCAAAACACAGCCATGGTGAGATGGATTTCAGCTCATGTGGTTGAACTTGACCTTTAAACCATTTTTCCTCATGCACTCCACAGTAATAGCTCTGTGGGAAAGTAGCATTGCTGCCTTTCCATCCTCCAATTTCTTTCTCTCTCTCTCCCTATCTGGCTCTTGCTCCCTCTCCTCGCTCTTGCTCTTGCCTGTTGTCAATTTGTTGCTCTCTTCTCAACTTTTTCTTTGCCCCAATGCTTTATTGAATATGTCCAGCTCCTGTTTTTGTGGAAGAAAATTAACAGAATACAATCTTGCTTGATTTATATGCAAGTCACCAAATTTCCTATTCCTACTTGTTTGTTTATCCTTGCCCCTGTTTTTGCAACATACACATGATGCACATTGATACACATGCACTAACATACACACACTGACACACATCAACACACTCGTACACCAACACACACGCACACACGTGTGGCATGCAGGAAACAGTCATTTCCGAACCTTGGGACATACTTCATTATTCCACTAACAATTCTCAGGAGTAGACTCGAATTGCCAGAGAGTTTACGAGGTCATCTATTACATCCATTGATGACTGAGCTGGGAGGAATTCTTGTCACTCTCTGTGAATAAAAATTACTATTAAAATCTTGTTGAAGCCAGAAAACTGCCAGAGGTATGAAAATAAAGCCTATATTTCAGCTAAGATATCAGAATGTAATAAATAATAAGGCTTTCTGCTTTCCCAATAGCAGAAGTATGCCTATATTTTAGGGCCTTGCAAAAGAACAGATCTAAGCAATGAGCTATTCATCATGAGTGAAATGGATTATTCTTGCTAACATGGTATTCATAATGTTCAGGTACCACCAGATAATGAACAACTAGGCACTATAGTTTTATCAAAATGAATTTACCTTAGCAATTTTTAAATTCTGTAGTATAAACTGGTATGGAGTAAGTTAATACAGCTTCAATTATCATGCTAAAAAAAAAGTGATCCAGTGTTCTTTCTTCTTCCTAATGTCTGTCTAGACAATTTTAGACAAAAGAAACTCATTTTCTCTTAGAGATGTTGAGTGAGAAGTCACTTGGGGTTAGCTGAGGGGTAGAGGGAGGGGATGGAAGTCAAAGGACTTGTAGCAAAGAGCAGTATGCTTCTTAGGATCTAAAAATGGGAATATGCTCTGTGTTGAAACCAACTTGAGAATAATTAGGCTGTAGCTCAATGGCTAAGATCATGGAAGGATTAATTTTCTTCTAAGATTTTTTATCACCTCTTTCCTTCAGTAGAGTAAAAATATAATGTTATTTTAATACACATATTTTATCTTTCCTAAGAAATAAAATTAACAAAAGTATGTAAATATACTCTTCATTTATAAATCACTTGAAAATAATATTATTTTTTTTAAATTACCAACCTAGAATTTTATTTTGATAATGTCACTGGGAGCCATGCTGTGGGCTCTAGGACCAGATATTTTATAAGACCACCTTACAATAAGGACTACTTTTCTATTTCTGCAAATAAATTCTCACTGGATCCAAGATTGACCTGTGCTATACAAAGTGTTATGCCAAAAAATCAGCTATGAATTTCCAAGACAGTTGTGCAATGGTTACTGCTGTTCTATCTAGGGTACGAAGATTGTTATTAGAATAGTCAACTCAAAATTTTTATTCATAATAAAAGGCAATTTGAGAAGAGATTGATTATTAAATAAAATAAGAAAGATGTTTTACTTTGCAAAAACTGGTGAGTAAATACGCAAACCCCATTTTATTGACCTCATTGTCAGCTTATGTCACTGATTTTTTTGAAGCTTTTGCTGGAATCCCCCCTTCATGGCTCCATTGTGTGGGACATGCTCCTGTCACAGAAACTGGCACTTCACCTATTTGTTTGCCTCTTGTACCAGTGGACAGTGAGTTCCTGAAGAGTTGGGGCAGTTAATCTTTGTATCCCTAGCACCCAGCATAGTGTTTAGGGTACAGTGGAGACTCAATAAATGTTTGCTCAGGTACATTTTATTTCATTTCAGAGCAAATGGGGGTGAGCTCAGTTGGTAGGGTTCCTAGTAATCTACTAGCTTGCTTATTTTTAGCTACTGTGCATTAATTCCTACAGCTATGAAACTTGGAAAACTCAGAAGGAAATGATGTACAATGATTTGTGTAATGGTTTGAGGTGTCCTAGTCCTATGATGCTCTGATTTGGAGTAGTGTACCCCAAGTGGAGCTGTGGAAAACGCACAACCCCAGATGATATGCTAACCTTGATCCCTTGCAGAGGTGGTGGGGTGATCACTGTGTCTATTTATTTTTTCTCATTCTTTTAACTTCTAATTTTTGTTGTATTTTGTGACAGATCTAACATGTTAGTAGAACTATTAATGTATATATACATACATATGTGTGCGTGTTTATTTATTTGTGATGTGCTAATGGAATTGTGTGACCAAAAATGTATGGGGTCCCACTGGTTTGGAGATTGGGACTAGATGACACAGGCTTTTGATATTTCTTGTTATGTTTAAGATGAATGAAAGAACACAAACATTCATTTATTTAACATTTATAAGAACCTTTTATATGCTGGACACTGTTCTAATTACTAGGCGAAAGCAGACAAAGATAAGTAAGACACATTTACCTCCTCAGAGAGCTTCAGTCTAATTAAAGAGAAGAGACTTCCAGCTATGTAAATAAATGCCACCACTGCATGAAAGCTTTGCTGGTTCCTCCTTTCTCTCCATGAGTCAGTATAGTGCTTGATGTCTATTGGAGTGATTTAATACTGGGTCAGTTGGGAATGCATTTGGCTACATGTAACAATGTTGAACTAATAGCTTAAACAAATAGGACTCTGTTTTTCTCAGAAGCCTGTAGGTGGCAGGCCCTTGCTAGTGTTGATTCAGCGGCTTAATGGTGCCATCAGGCACTGAAATTGCACCGTCTTTATGATGTTGGCTTTTCATTCTTTTACTTGTTGCCTCTTTTTTTTTTTTTTTGAGAGGGCATCTCATATTTATTGATCAAATGGTTGTTAACAACAACAAAATTCTGTATAGGGGACTCAATGCACAATCATTAATCAACCCCAAGCCTAATTCTCAACAGTCTCCAGTCTTCTGAAGCATAACGAACAAGTTCTTACATGGTGAACAAATTCTTACATAGTGAATAAGTTACATAGTGAACAGTACAAGGGCAGCCATCACAGAAACTTTCGGTTTTGATCACGCATTATGAACCATAAACAATCAGGTCAAATATGAATATTCGTTTGATTTTTATACTTGACTTATACGTGAATCCCACATTTCTCCCTTATTATTATTATTATTATTATTATTTTAATAAAATGCTGAAGTGGTAGGTAAATGCAAAATAAAGGTAGAAAACATAGTTTAGTGCTGTAAGAGCACAAATGTAGATGATCAGGTGTGTGCCTGTAGACTAAGTGTTAATCCAAGTTAGACAAGGGCAAGAAAACATCCACGGATGCAGAAGATTTCTCTCAAAACATGGGGGGTGAGGTTCTAAGCCTCACCTCTGTTGATCCCCAATTTCTCACCTGATGGCCCCCCTGCGACTGTGCCTGTCTTAGGTTGTTCCTCCCCTGAGGAATCTTACCCGTCTCTGGCTAACCAGTCATCTTCCAGGGCCATACAGGGAAATGTAAAGTTGGTAAGTGAGAGAGAGGCAATATTGTTTGAAAAGGTTAGCTTTTTACTTCTTTGCAGATTTATGCCCTGTGGCTTTTATGCCCAGTATTTGTCTTGAGGTATCTTTATCACTTGGAAGAATTATGATACTCGGTAAGTTCGATTTGAGGCACGAATTCTATTAGAGGGCTGTAATTAGGAAGGAAGAAGAAAAGCTATAGGAGTAGCAGACGGAAGAAAACGTGGGAAGATTGATTATTTCTTTGACATACCTTCTTGTAGAGTAACTTCAGCATGTATAGGTTTTAAACTACTAGTTAAATTGCATACACACATTAACATAATAGGAATACAGTTACATAACTAAAGCAGACCTATAATTACCAGCCATCTCCAGTGAAACCAAGAAAACCAGTTAGGCACCCTAGGCATTTGTGAAAACTTATCTATGATATGGTGGATATTGTCCAACTGAACTTGAACAGTCTGAGAGAAATCAGACAAATTAAAACAACCCATTCCTGAGGACTGTTCACCTCCCATATGTTCTTTTAACAGTAGATAGTCTGTAGTTGTAAGATTTTGCAGCACTACAACTTGCACTTCTCCTAATTCTTGGTTGAGTTCCAACAGTATAGATCCAGTCAAATTTGTTGTTTTACTGTATGCACAGGCCAGCTTAGATATCTCCTTCTTCATTCCAATGGCAAGTCCAGAAACTGGTGGGATGAATGCAGCTACAACTGCAGCATCACCTGGATCTTTGTTGGGGTTTTTTGATGATCATCTTCTGGTATGACTCTTCCAGAGAGTGCTGATGTTGGAAGTTCTTCTTCATATCGCATCTTAATTCATTTTCAGGGTAGCCAAATTAGGCTTTGATCCTCTGTATAAACACAAACAGACCCTTTGCCCACACTTTGATATGCCCTTTATACCATTGTGTAGAACTCATTGGAGGTCACCACACAGGAACTGCTTTTTTTCTTTAAGAGAAAGGAATATTATCAGAAAAATGTACCTCCATAGCCGATCATCTGACACCCTTTAAGTGATCAAAATTAAGGATATTTAAAGCATGCATTAATCGATGATTTACAGTTAGTTTTATCCTATCAGGGAGTAATCCCCCTTTTCTTTCTTTCTTTTTTTTTGTTATCATTAATCTATACTTACATGAAGAACATTATATTTACTAGGCTCTCCCCTATACCAGGTCCCCCCTATAAACCCCTTTACTGTCACTGTCCATCAGCATAGCAAAATGTTGTAGAATCACTACTTGTCTTCTCTGTGTTGTACAGCCCTCCCCTTTCTCCCACCCCCCCATGCATGCTAATCTTAATATCCCCCTTCTTCTTCCCCCCACCTTATCCCTCCCTACCTACCCGTCCTCCCCAGTCTCTTTCCCTTTGGTACCTGTTAGTCCATTCTTGGGTTCTGTGATTCCGCTGCTGTTTTGTTCCTTCAGTTTTACCTTTGTTCTTATACTCCACAGATGAGTGAAATCATTTGGTATTTCTCTTTCTCCGCTTGGCTTATTTCACTGAGCATAATACCCTCCAGCTCCATCCATGTTGCTGCAAATGGTAGGATTTTCCCTCTTCTTATGGATGAGTAGTATTCCATTTTGTATATGTACCACATCTTCTTTATCCATTCATCTATCGATGGACATTTAGGTTGCTTCCAATTCTTGGCTATTGTAAATAGTGCTGCGATAAACATAGGGGTGCATTGGTCTTTCTCAAACTTGATTGCTGCATTCTTAGGGTAAATTCCTAGGAGTGCAATTCCTGGGTCAAATGGTAAGTCTGTTTTGAGCATTTTGATGTACCTCCATACTGCTTTCCACAATGGTTGAACTAACTTACATTCCCACCAGCAGTGTAGGAGGATCCCCCTTTCTCCACAGCCTCGCCAACATTTGTTGTTGTTTGTCTTTTGGATGGCAGCGATCCTTACTGGTGTGAGGTGATACCTCACTGGAGTTTTAATTTGCATTTCTCTGATAATTAGCAATGTGGAGCATCTTATCATGTGTCTGTTGGCCATCTGTATTTCTTTTTTGGAGAACTGTTCAGTTCCTCTGCCCATTTTTTAATTGGGTTATTTGTGTTTTGTTTGTTGAGGCGTGTGAGCTCTTTATACATTCTGGACGTCAAGCCTTTATTGGATGTGTCATTTTCAAATATATTCTCCCATACTGTAGGGTTCCTTTTTGTTCTATTGATGGTGTGTTTTGCTGTACAGGAACGTTTCAGCTTAATATAGTCCCACTTACTCATTTTTTCTGTTGTTTTCCTTGCCCAGGGAGATATGTTCAAGAAGAGGTCACTCATGTTTATGTCTAAGAGGTTTTTGCCTATGTTTTCTTCCAAGAGTTTAATGGTTTCATGACTTACATTCAGGTCTTTGATCCATTTTGAGTTTACTTTTGTATATGGGGTTAGACAATGGTCCAGTTTCATTCTCCTGCATGTAGTTGTCCAGTTTTGCCAGCACCATCTGTTGAAGAGACTGTCATTTTGCCATTGTATGTCCATGGCTCCTTTATCAAATATTAATTGACCATATATGTCTGGGTTAATGTCTGGATTCTCTAGTCTGTTCCACTGGTCTGTGGCTCTGTTCTTGTGCCAGTACCAAACTGTATTGATTACTATGGCTTTATAGTAGAACTTGAAGTTGGGGAGTGAGATCCCCCCCACATTATTCTTCTTTCTCAGGATTGCTTTGGCTATTCGGGGTCTCTGGTGTTTCCATATGAATTTTTGAAGTATTTGTTCCAGTTCATTGAAGAATGTTGCTGGTAATTTGATAGGGATTGCATCAAATCTGTATATTGCTTTGGGCAGGATGGCCATTTTGACGATATTAATTCTTCCTAGCCACGAGCATGGGATGAGTTTCCATTTGTTAGTGTCCCCTTTAATTTCTCTTAAGAGTGACTTGTAGTTTTCAGAGTATAGGTCATTCACTTTTTTGGTTAGATTTATTCCCAGGTATTTTATTCTTTTGATGCAATTGTGAATGGAATTGTCTTCCTGATTTCTCTTTCTATTGGTTCATTGTTAGTGTATAGGAAAGCTACAGATTTCTGTGTGTTAATTTTGTATCCTGCAACTTTGCTGTATTCCGATATCAGTTCTAGTAGTTTTGGGGTGAAGTCTTTAGGGTTTTTTATGTACAATATCATGTCATCTGCAAATAGTGACAGTTTAACTTCTTCTTTACCAATCTGGGTTCCTTGTATTTCTTTGTTTTGTCTGATTGCCGTGGCTAGGACCTCCAGTACTATGTTAAATAACAGTGGGGAGAGTGGGCATCCCTGTCTAGTTCCCAATCTCAGAGGAAAAGCTTTCAGCTTCTCGCTGTTCAGTATAATGTTGGCTGTGGGTTTATGATATATGGCCTTTATTATGTTGAGGTGCTTGCCCTCTATTCCCATTTTGCTGAGAGTTTTTATCATGAATGGATGTTGAATTTTGTCAAATGCTTTTTCAGCATCTATGGAGACGATCATGTGGTTTTTGTCTTTCTTTTTGTTGATGTGGTGGATGATGTTGATGGATTTTCGAATGTTGTAACATCCTTGCATCCCTGCGATGAATCCCACTTGGTCATAGTGTATGATCCTTTTGATATACTTTTGAATTCGGTTTGCTAATATTTTATTAAGTATTTTTGCATCTACGTTCATCAGGGATATTGGTCTGTAATTTTCTTTTTTGGTGGGGTCTTTGCCTGGTTTTGGTATTAGGGTGATGTTAGCTTCATTGAATGAGTTTGGGAGTATTCCCTCCTCTTCTATTTTTTGGAAAACTTTAAGGAGAATGGGTATTATGTCTTCTCTGTGTGTCTGATAAAATTCTGAGGTAAATCCGTCTGGCCCAGGGGTTTTGTTCTTGGGTAGTTTTTTGATTACCGTTGCGATTTCTTTGCTCGTAATTGGTTTGTTTAACTTTTGTGTTTCTTCCTTGGTCAGTCTTGGAAGGTTGTATTTTTCTAGGAAGTTGTCCATTTCTTCTAGGTTTTCCAGCTTGTTGGCATATAGGTTTTCATAGTAGTCTTTAATAATTCTTTGTATTTCTGTGGAGTCTGTCGTGATTTTTCCATTCTTATTTGTGATTCTGTTGATTTGTGTTGATTCTCTTTTTCTCTTAAGAAGTTTGGCTAGAGGCTTATCTATTTTGTTCATTTTCTCAAAGAACCAGCTCTTGGTTTCATTGATTTTTGCTATTGTTTTATTCTTCTCAATTTTATTTATTTCTTCTCTGATCTTTATTATGTCCCTCCTTCTGCTGACCTTAGGCCTCATCTGTTCTTCTTTTTCCAATTTTGATAATTGTGATGTTAGACTATTCATTTGGGATTGTTCTTCCTTCTTCAAGTGTGCCTGGATAGCTATATACTTTCCTCTTAAGACTGCTTTTGCTGCGTCCCACAGAAGTTGGGGCTTTGTGTTGTTGTTGTCATTTGTTTCTATATATTCCTTGATCTCTATTTTAATTTGTTGATTCATTGATTATTTAGGAGCATGTTGTTAAGCCTCCATGTGTTTGTGAGCCTTTTTGTTTTCTTTGTAGAATTTATTTATAGTTTTATGCCTTTGTGGTCTGAAAAATTGGTTGGTAGAATTTCAATATTTTGGATTTTTCTGAGGCTCTTTTTGTGGGCTAGTATGTGGTCTGTTCTGGAGAATGTTCCATGTGTATTTCAGAAGAATGTATATCCTGTTGCTTTTGGATGTAGAGTTCTATAGATGTCTATTAGGTCCATCTGTTCTACTGTGTTGTTCAGTGCTTCCATGTCCTTACTTATTTTCTGCCCTGTGGATCTATCCTTTGTGGTGAGTGGTGTGTCGAAGTCTCCTAAGATAAATGCATTGCTGTCTATTTCCCCCTTTAGTTCTGTTAGTATTTGCTTCACATATGCTGGTGCTCCTGTGTTGGGTGCATATATATTTAGAATGGTTATATCCTTTTGTTGGACTGAGCCCTTTATCATTATGTAGTGTCCTTCTTTATCTCTTGTTACTTTCTTTGTTTTGAAGTCTATTTTGTCTGATATTAGTACTGCAACCCCTGCTTTCTTCTCGCTGTTGTTTGCCTGAAATATGTTTTTCCATCCCTTGACTTTTAGTCTGTACATGTCTTTGGGTTTGAGGTGAGTTTCTTGTAAGCAGCATATAGATGGGTCTTGCTTTTTTATCCATTCTATTACTCTGTGTCTTTTGATTGGTGCATTAAGTCCATTTACATTTAGGGTGACTATTGAGAGATATGTACTTATTGCCATTGCAGGCTTTAAATTCGTGGTTACCAAAGGTTCAAGGTTAGCCTCTTTAGTATCTTACTGCCTAACTTAGCTCACTTATTGAGCTGTTATATACACTGTCTGGAGATTCTTTTCTTCTCTCCCTTCTTATTCCTCCTCCTCCATTCTTCATATGTTGGGTGTTTTGTTGTGTGCTCTTTTTAGGAGTGCTCCCATCTAGAGCAGTTCCTGTAAGATGCCGTGTAGAGGTGGTTTGTGGGAAGCAAATTCCCTCAGCTTTTGCTTGTCTGGGAATTGTTTAATCCCGCCATCATATTTAAATGACAGTCGTGCTGGATACAGTATCCTTGGTTCAAGGCCCTTCTGTTTTATTGCATTAAATATATCATGCCATTCTCTTCTGGCCTGTAGGGTTTCTGTCTAGAAGTCTGATGTTTGCCTGATGGGTTTTCCTTTATAGGTGACCTTTTTCTCTCTAGCTGCCTTTAAAACTCTTTCCTTGTCCTTGATCTTTGCCATTTTAATTATTATGTGTTTTGGTGTTGTCCTCCTTGGATCCTTTCTGTTTTGGGTTCTGTGTATTTCTGTGGTCTGTTCGATTGTTTCCTCCCCCAGTTTGGGGAAGTTTTCAGCAATTATTTCTTCCAAGATACTTTCCGTCCCTTTTCCTCTCTCTTCTTCTGGTACCCCTATAATATGGATATTGTTCCTTTTGGATTGGTCACACAGTTCTCTTAATATTGTTTCATTCCTGGAGATCCTTTTGTCTCTCTCTATGTCAGCTTCTATGCGTTCCTGTTCTCTGGTTTCAGTTCCATCAATGGCCTCTTGCATATTATCCATTCTGTTTATAAATCCTTCCAGAGTTTGTTTCATTTCTGTAATCTCCTTCCTGGAATCTGTGATCTCCCTCCGGACTTCATCCCATTTCTCTTGCATATTTCTCTGCATCTCTGTCAGCATGTTTATGATTTTTATTTTGAATTCTTTGTCAGGAACACTGGTTAAGTCTGTCTCCTTCTCTGGTGTTGCCTCTTTGATCTTGGTTTGGGTGTAATTTTGTCTTTTCATGGTGATAGGAATAGTTTGCAGAGCTGGGGCGAGTGACGGCTGGAAGAACATCCCTTCTTGTTGGTTTGTGGCCCTCCTCTCTTGGGAGAACAGCGACCTCTAGTGGCTTGTGCTGGGCAGCTGCGCACAGACAGGGCTTCTGCTTCCTGCACGGCGGCTATGGAGTTTATCTCCGCTGTTGCTGTGGGCGTGGACTGGCTCGGGATGCTGCTCCAAAATGGTGGAGTCGTGTTGGAGGAGGAGCGGCTGGGAGGCTATTTATCTCCGTAAGGGTCCTCCATGCTCCCTGCTGCCCAGGGGATTAGAGTGCCCAGAGATCCCCGGATTCCCTCCCTCTGGACTAAGTGTCCCACCCTGTCCCTTTAAGACTTCCAAAAAGCACTTGCCAAAACAAAACAACAACAAAAAAATTAAAAATAAATAAAAAAAAAGAAAAAAAATGGCCGCTCGCTTTTCTTTTGTTCCATGGCGCCAGCCTCTGGTACCTGCTCACCGGTCTTGCTGCCCTGTTTCCCTAGTGTTGGGGTCCCTGTCCCTTTAAGACTTCCAAAAAGCACTCGCCAAAACAAAACAGCAATAACAACAACAACAAAAATGGCTGCTCGCTTTTTTTTTGTTCTCCGGCGCCGGCCTCCGGTACCTGCTCCCTGGTCTTGCTGGCCTGTTTCCCTTGTATCCAGGACCGCACGCATGCACTGTGTCTGCGCTCTTGTCCGTATGGCTGGGGCTGGGTGTTTAGCAGTCCTGGGCTCCCTCTCCCACTCTTTCTGACTCCTCTCCTCCAGCTGGGAGCTGGGGGTAGGGACGTTTGGGTCCCGCCAGGCTGGGGCTTGTATCTTACCCCCTTTGCAAGGCGCTGGGTTCTTGCAGGTGTGGATGTGGTCTGGATGTTGTCCTGTGTCCTCTGGTCTCTATTCTAGGAAGAGTTGTCTTTGTTATATTTTCATAGATATATGTGGTTTTGGGAGGAGATTTCCACTGCTCTACTCACACCGCCATCTTGGCTCCGCCCTACTTGTTGCTTCTTGACACAAAATGGGTGGTGTACCTCCACATTTCATTTTTCATTCCTGATAGGAAGGGAAGGGAAGGACAACAAATGACTATTCTTATTTTTATTTGGAAAGCAAAAGCTTTTACTGAATCTCCCTGCAGAATTTGCCTTGCATCCTCTTGGCGAAGACCTTGTAAGGCCACCCTAGTTAACTGCAAGGGAGTCTGTAAAATTAAACATTTGGCTTTAGTTTCTATGATAGATTAAGAAAAAAAAAGAAAAGTGGTTTGGAAATGGTGCTGTTGAGTGAGACAATCTGTAGTACCTGCCTCACGCACTGAAAATAGGTTGTCTAATATTTTAGATATTGGTGTGATCTGATTTTCTTTTCTACTAAACCAAAAGCTCCTTGAGACAAGATATGGCTTTACTTCTCCTACAATAAATTTTGTTCATTGACTTAATCAATAAATGAGTTTAATCACATTAGGACAGAATGAATGCAGATACTTCCTAGTTTGCTAAATCCAGTTTCTGATATGTGGACTCAAAAGAACGTCAGTTCACAAACCTCATGAAGGAAGTTTCCTGTTTTTTTTTAAAATTAAAGTATCATTGATATACAATTTTATGAAGGTCACATGAACAACATTGTGGTTTCAACATTCATCCATATTATCAAGTCCTCCCCCCCCGCCCATTGCAGTCACTGTCCATCAACCTAGTAAGATGCTATAGAGGCATTACTTGTCTTCTTCGTGCTGAACTGCCTTCCCTGTGACCTACCTATATGTGATTGCTAATTATAGTGCTCCTTAATCCTCTTCTCCCTCCCCCCCACCCACTCTCCCCAACCCTTCCCTTTGTTAACTGCTAGTCCCTTCTTGGAGTCTGTTAGTCTGCTGCTATTTTGTTTCTTCAGTTTTGCTTTGTTGTTATATTCCACAAATGAGTGAAATCATTTGGTAGTTGTCTCTCTGCCTCGCTTATTTCACTGAGCATAATACCCTCTAGCTCCTTCCATGTTGTTGCAAATGATAGGATTTGTTTTCTTTTTATGGCTGAATAATATTCCATTATGTATATGTATCACCTCTTCTTTATCCATTTATCTACTGATGGACACTTAGGTTGCTTCCATATCTTGGCTATTGTAAATAATGCTGCGATAAAAACATAGTGGTGCGTATGTCTTTTTGAATCAGGGATCTTGTTTTCTTCAGGTAAATTCCTAGGAGTGGAATTACTGGGTCAAATGGTATTTCTATTTTTAGTTTTTTGAGGAACCTCCATATTGCTTTCCACAATGGTTGAACGAATTTACATTCCCACCAACAGTATAGGAGTGTTCCCCTTTCTCCACATCCTTGCCAGCATTTGTTGTTTCTTATTTTTTGGGTGTTGGTCATCCTGTGTGAAGTGATATCTCACTGTAGTTTTAATTTGCATTTCCCTGATGATTAGCAATGTGGAGCATCTTTTCATGTGCCTGTTGGCCATTTGAATTTCTTCTTTGGAGAGGTGCCTGTTCAGATTCTCTGTTCATTTTTTAATCAGTTTATTTGTTTTTTGGGTGTTGAGGCATGTGAGTTCTTTATATATTTTGGATGTTAACCCCTTATCAGATAAGACATTTAAGAATATATTCTCCCATATTGTAAGATGCCTTTATGTTCTGCTGATGGTGTCCTTTGCTGTACAGAAGCTTTTTAGTTTGATGTAGTCCCATTTGTTCATATTTTGTTTTGTTTCCCTTGCCTGAGAAGATGTATTCAGGAAAAAGTTGCTCATATTTATATTCAAGAGTTTTTGCCTATGTTTTCTTCTATGAGTTTTATGGTTTCATGACTTACACTCAGGTCTTTCATTCACTTTGAGTTTCCTTTTGTGTATGGAGTTAGAAAATAATCCAGTTTCATTCTCTCTCATATAGGTGTCCTGTTTCGCCAATACCAGTTCTTGAAGAGGCTGTCATTTCCCCATTGTATATCCATGGCCCCTTTATCATATATTAATTGGCCATATATATATGGGGGTTTATATCTGAGCTCTCTATTCCGTTCATTGATCTATGGGTCTGTTCTTGTGCCAGTACCAAATTATTTTGGTTGCTATGGCTTTATAGTAGAGCTTTAAGTTAGAAAGTATAATTCCCCCAGCTTTGTTCTTCCTTCTCAGGATTGCTTTGGTTATTCAGAGTGGAAGGTTTACTGTTTAGTCTTCTTGCATTCCATAGAAACTAACAGTTGACACACACAATGATAGCTGTTCAGTTAATACTTGCTTAATGCTGAATGAATGAATAAGGGAACTAGCTGGTCATGAGACAATTCTACATTCCATCATGAACAAGATCACCAATGATATCTGAAAACTTCAGGACAAAAAGCTGTAGCTCTCTCAACACCCAGACACCTGATCCTAGGTATATTAAATCAATGAATGTTTAACTTTTGAAAGCTTTCCATTTTATAAACTTAACACCGATTTCAGTCTCATTAGTATGAATTTTTTCCTCTAGCATCAGTTTATAATCTTTCACCCCAAATTAAAAAAAAATCCCCATTGGATGTTGTATGAGCCAATAATCTTGCATTATCATTCATATTCTGGATAAATATGCTATGATTTTCTCCTTTAATTATAAACCCCTGAAAGTGCTTCACTAACAAAGTGAAAGAGACCATGTAGTTAAGCCTAAAGCAAATTTACAATGAAGAGACAAAAGATACCCATTGTGAAACACTCTCTCATTATCCAACCACCCTCATTACTCAGTGCAGAGGTTGTGGGCACTTGGAGAGGTCATGGAGCCTTTGTCCTGGACCACCCCTTAGGACTTCCCCTAAATCATTTTATCTCACTAAAAATAAATCTGTCCTTATGAAAGGGACATGGTGTCCTTAATAAAGTCGCACAAGGTTTTAAAAGCTCAATTTCAAACAATTACCCTTACTTCTAACATAGGTCCCTCTTGTTGCACTCTGTTCATTTTTATTGCTCTGGCAGTAGGAGATTTGGAAAATTACTCTCTAAAGTCTCAGTATAAACAGTTTTACCTGAGAGCACTGCTGCTTTCCTTGTTCCTGAAGCTTAGTTACACTAGCTCATTTAATGTTTTTCTCAAGATAAAATTTTCAGTACCTCACTTAGTTTTCTGATTGATGTTCTCCTTAATCTGGGTCAAGTTTTTTTTAACTATTTAATGGTATTGCCAGATATGCACATACCCTTTCTCTCTGAGTGGGCATTCCACACAGCCCTCATGTTACTTCTCCAACGTGATTGTGGGTTCTTGGTGTTGGACTTCAAATTGTCGTTAATCTTCTCGGCACCCTGAATTCATTCATATCTAGCAAAGATGTATCTAATGTCCGTTACTTTCATCATTGCATTGTGCATTTTATATTTTAACCTTACTGTGTTATTATAGATTTTTTCTTTCCCATACAAATTTTAAAAGTTACTTAAATATTTATTTTCTTTAACAACATCTAGGCTATTCCCAGATTCAGGATATGTTTAACTGCAAATTTTATTAATAGCTTTCTGCTTCATTCATTCATGTATTCTCACTTGTTCCTTCATTCAACCATCTGAGCCAATTGTGTGCTAGTTAATTAAATTAATATGAGCCAATTATATGCTTTTATTAATCACTATGGGAGGTACTAGGAAAAAAGTGATCTCTTCTCATGAAGCTTGCAGGCTATTGAAGGAAGGGATGTTGATCAAATGATTCATAAGTAAATAAAAAATTATAACTGACAAGAGCAGTGACAAAATAGGTAGATATGGCCAGTCCTGGGGTCAGGAAGGTTTTCTTGAGAAAGCCACACTTCGGTCCAATGTGAGGGGTGAGGAGATGCTAGCTAATTGCAGACTGGAGGTGGGAACATTCTTCACTTAAGATCATTCCTTCACTTAAGAAACATTTAGTGGGAATTGATTATATGCCAGAGACCATATTTATATGGGAAATACAGCAATAAAGCAGTCAGGAGCCCGGCCTTTACAGAATGTTCAGTCTAGTTGGGAAGGCAGATATTAAATGCATCATCACACCTCATAATAAATCAAATTACAATCAAGATATGGACTAGAAAGGAAAGGCAGGGCTGCTGTGAGATGGGTTGCAGTCTGTGGCCTCCCTGGGTGAGCGGCCGGCAAAGGGCCTTGGGGGTGGTCTGGGTTTGGCAGGGCCCATCCTTGCCTCCCAAGTCATGTGCTGGCTCTCAGGGTGATGCTGATCGCTGCTACCCATTCCCTTGGAAAGAAGTGTTTTATAGGAATGAAAACACGGGAGTTAAGTGGTCTCAGGTACTTTCCTGAGTTTATTAACGAATAAGCTGAGTATGGAGTGGGAAATCTTTCCTTTAGCCATGTACTGGCTTATTCATTCATTTGTTCATTCGTTCATTCATTTATTAATTATTAATTATTAATTTAGTTATTATAATTGGCAGATATTTTCACAGCCTGACAGAATTTGTTCTTGGTGATTGTAGATCCTTATTGCTTGTGAGTACAAATGGATTTTGTTTTGATTCCTTTTCCTACTTAAAGGTAAAATTATCTTTTCCTTCTAAATTACCCGCATTGCTGGTTCTTTCCATCTCTATCCAGTGTCTTTTCAAGGACATCGACCAATTCTTTTTAACCTAGGTTAAAAATCAAATGATTTCCTACCTAAAGTGGCTTCCTGCCATGATAAAGAGCATTGCTTGGCCTCAATTTGTATTTTTAAGGGAAATATTTTATATTAAAATATGCGTTTCTTTTCCTAAGTAACTAGGTAGAAATATTAGTACTTATCTTTTTTTTTTTTTTTCCTATACAAGCATCGCTTTCCATTTCCTTTCATTTTCCTCTTACACATCTTGGCTACCCCTCTGGATTTGTCCTGGGGGAATCAATGACAGGTTTCTCCCCTTTGACACATATTCACATTGAGGTTTCT
Source organism: Manis pentadactyla (assembly GCF_030020395.1). Classification (NCBI taxonomy): domain Eukaryota; kingdom Metazoa; phylum Chordata; class Mammalia; order Pholidota; family Manidae; genus Manis; species Manis pentadactyla. The sequence goes on from NC_080021.1 coordinate 65,350,889, forward strand.
TAGACTGCTTGTTGTTATGGAAACTGTTTTTTTAGTTTTTAATATTTTTATCATATGTACTAAGTGGTGTTATTGCCATATTTAATGTTCAGCATTTAAAACCACCTCTAATATTTTTTCCACACATTACTTTCTTTTAATCTTGAGAAGGATTAAGTAATCAGTATGACTGAACTAAATTTTCCTCATTTCATAAAATTTCCTCCTTGGACTTGGAAGCCCCAGTTCTGTCATACATCTCTTTTTAAGGTTAGTTTTTAAATTTAGATTTTTGTATTCCCCCCAATTTTTTACAAAAATCAAATTAAGAAATATTTTAGTTAGTTCATTTATGATCTGTTCTTGAACACAGCCTCCAGCAGGAAACAAGGTGAAGTTTGTGTATTCTCTCACTCCCACAATTATTCTCTCATCCATGCATACAATAGACACACATTCAAGGATTTATTTGACGCGTCATATGGGCCAGACATTTTGAACACTAAGAATTGTGAAGCTAACTCTCTGAGCTCCTAGCTTGGTGCATGGGTGGGGAGGGTAGAGGAAGACTAGAAATAGGTAAAGACATTTTCTTCTTACTAATTATTATCCAATAATCAAAATCATATTATTAACAAGTTGAGTACCTTAAAAACAAAAACACCCAAGAACTCCTCTTGTTTAGAGACTTGTAGAAAATTCCACAGGATAAGATTTTTCTTACTTATTGTTTTTATTTTGGCTGCAGGTCTTGCCCCACTTCACAATCCCTCAGACAAGTAGTGTTGAATGAAGAGAGAGAGAGAGAGAGAGAGAGAGAGAATGATGACTGAGATATTTCTATCTTTATACTGTGGTGGAGAAGGCTAGCTGTCCACTGAAGTCTCCTGCTTGCCTTCATAGTACAGAGTTGCTGGGAAGCAGCTGCCCAGTCAGGTACTAGGTTTCCTAGCACTCTTTGCATCGAGGCAAATGGAATGAATGCCCCAAGCTCCTCCATTCTCTCCTTTTCTTACTGGGTATCAATTTGGGTGGCGGCATAAAGTCCTTCCACATTTATAGGAGATTGACATTATAATTCTAGTGTAGAGTATTTGTGCATACTGTCTCAGTCTGGAAGTGAGTTTGAACCTTTTCAAAGTTCTTCAGTATGGATCATCACACTATGGTTATTATCTAGTGTGTTAAGAATGGCCCACAGGATTCCTATGAATGAAATGTGCAAGCCTGTCTAATTAAAATTAGCAATAAAGAGCTTTCATTTAAAGCCATCATTTGTAGAAAGTTTTTTTGGAGCAATAGGTACAATTGCTTCGAATAGACTTGAGAATTGGTCTCCCCCCACCCCACATCCTTGATATAAACTCATCTACTTCACAAAATACAAACTTCAAACAGCACATTTTCATGGTCCACTTCTCCCCAAATTTTATGCCCTAGATACATCATAACTGGAACAAATACACTTGCACGAGGCCACTCTCCACCACCCACTTTGTGTATAGCTGAAAAAGTCATAAACAGTCCTTGGACGTTGCAATGTGATCTTTCAATCTGCAATAGTTGATGACAATGTTCTGCCTGATTGGGAGCATAATGTCTTAAAGGAAGTTTCAGAGCCAGCCTTGGACAAACTCTGCTGTTGGTGACATCTGCCTTATTACCAATAAAAATGATGTATTGTGTAACAGCGAATTACTCAGCAAACAATTCCCAGAGATCACCTTTGCTACGGAGTGTGAAACAGAACTACTCCCTTTCCTGAATGTCAGGAGTTTCACAGAGGAGAAATGACCTACTGACAGTTACTCAATGGGAAATGGCCCTCTTCAAACAGATATATGATGTTTTAACTCTACACACTTGGTACCCATGGAAAAAATAAAATAAAACCCATTAATTCAGTTCTTGCAGAGCTTAGTATATTATATACATATATAATATAGCCAGTGAAGGTATATAATACACATATGTAATAATACACAAACACTTTGGAAAAAGTCATGTGGAATCAATAAAACCTGCTTCCAAAGGATGCTATCTCAGCAGTTGTGTGTCTTCAGAAAATATTAGACTGCAAACTGGTTTGAAGTATCCTAATGAAGAAAAGCTTGAAGAAAAGAAGTCTGTACATCTACTAGGATATCTCAGTGCCCAAACATTGTCAGAATAAAAATACAAGCAACACAAAAACTGCTATAAATTTTAAACAATTTTTTGTTCTATTGATTTGGATAGGATGGGGAATCATCACTAAATAAATTAATCCTGGGCAAATGTATTAATTATAATAAGACCTACACTGAAGTGCTTAGGAGTTGCCAGTTCAGACATGAAATAAAGGAACATCACTAATCCCAGTCACATCACCAAATACGTGAACTCCGTTCACCAAGTGAGGGGGATTTGAGGGCCTTCTCTTGCTGCACACTGCCACTTGTTTCTTGCTCACATATATAAATGGGAACACTTTACAATCATCCACCCAGAATTTGGAGTTTAATGAATCTGGAGAATAGCACGTTCTTTCCCAGACCTTGGGGGTGCTCTATTATGTGTGTGCTGAAGAAAGTCTTCACATAGCCTAAAAGGACACTGGCCCTTTAACTTTTAACACACTTCCCTAATTAAGTGTTTTAGGCTCCAGACTTTAACAGCTGTCTGCAGCTGTTGAAAAGTGATTTATCATTGTCAGAGTTCGTGACCAAAACATTAAAAGAATTTTTTTGGGGTTTGGCAGTGTAACTTTCATCTATAGTCATTCATCCTTTTTAATGCTTTCTTATTCACAGTAGCAATAAAAAATGAAAGAAAAATATTTTACTGAATAATTTTGAATTTTATTTTCCTCACCCAGAACACTAATGATTTGTAGAAATCTTTTGTGTAAGAGAATATTGTTCTGAAAAATATTTGTTTTGTTTTATAGAGAAAAATGTGGAGTTTTGCTTAAAAGCCTTTTGATGAAAACCTGATTTTATTCATGCATGGGAAATTCTTTTAAATTCAGAAATGTTCAAGGATATCCAAAACCATTTCCCTGTTTTTGAAATAATAAAAGAAGATTTTTTTCTTTTTTATTGATGTTAAAAAGGCTTCCACATCAAACATTCAGTGTTTTCATACTGTTATACTTTGTTTTTAAAAGAAGCCTTTTTTACCTTAAAAATTGCAAGTGGAGGGAACTTAGAAGGGTCTGTAACCTCCGGTTCATCTTTTACTATGGATCAACTCATCTTGGAGAGAATCAGTTGAATAGAGGGCGTTTTTTACTTCTTATTTCTACTCCTCTTATAACCATTTGCCCAAAGTTACTTGGATTCCAATACTAACCTAGCTTGCTATTCAGCTATTTGTTCAACAAACTGTTCTTGAATGCCCACTGCGTGCTGTGCTATGGTGGCCTGTAGGCAGAAATGCATCCTAAGACAGAAGCTCATACCCCACACAGCATCCATCACACAGGCCTTTACAATCTCAACAACTGATTCCACCCACATTTTCCCATATCAGAGGGCCAACAACAACATTAGTATAATCATTTTATTGCTTACTTTTCCAAAGTTCTGTAAAATGAAAATTTTCAATTTTTCTCTGGAAGAACTTTTAACACTGAATCTGAAATCCATTTATATACTTCTAAACTTTAATGCAGAGACATTTAATATGGCTTCAATGGATCCCCCTTATATCCCATTTCTGTTGTGGGTGATAGGAAATAAGATTCAGGAATCCTCAAACCCTTTCAGCAGTAAAAGAGGGACTGGTTAGGTTTGATCAAAATGTCTTAACTCCTCAGCTGGGCTCTCTGCTGCCTCCTCCATGCCCCTGAAGATCAGGAAGCAACTGCATGGGCACACATGAGCTGCAGCACCTAGTAACAAATGAAGCAGAAAGAGAAGTAAACTTGAATAAACCACCCTCATGAAGCTCACCACTGAGCCATGGGCAAGGTGGGGACATAAAAGGAAAATGAGTGTGTTTATGACTACCTGCTGCTTTACTGAAAACTATGAGCTAACCCAGTTGAATATGACAACTCCTCCTTCACAGCTTGCCTTAAGTGATTCTTATTTTTAATAAGAGTCACTTCTTTGAGGAGTAGGGGAGATAGGAGAGAAAGCAGCGAGCGGTCTTGTGTGCTCTGTTCTGCTGCTAAAGTATGCCTCTGTCTGCTTGCCTCCCTGCAGAAAAGGCAGTTGGCCTCTGCAATGCTTTGGCCATAGATCTGTCCTCCTAAAGATAATAATTTGCTTGAACAACTTCCTGTTTTAAAAACACTCCCTGGGGCATTAGTGGCCCTGAGTGATGGAAGAGACAGAGAGCCATAAGCATGTTAAAGCTGCAGACTCCAGATTAACTAAGATCTGGAAACTCCTTGGGAAACAGAAGGAACATTAAGAAAGGCTAAAAGAAACTCTAGTTCTAACCCTTATTTTTCTTTTTCTGTTTTCCAATTTAAGGCCTCTACTATAGGCACTGGCTTTATTGCCTAAGGGAAGCAAACAGTCTGGCAAAAAAAATCAGGACTCAAGATTAATAATGGCATCATAATATATTTGATGACTTTATAGGCTAACATGAAATCACTTGGTCATTTCCTCTTTCTCATAAAGAGCTGGGGACACCTAGGAAACCCTTTTCATTGTTTATTACCATTGTCTTACATGCCAATGGCCAACTATGAATTGATGTGAGGTTCAGTGGGTTAGGCTGGGAGGGAAAGGAACCATATCATAAATTTGCCTGGTGAGGTCTCATTATTTTCAAAAGTTCAGGAAAGCTTCCAGTTTAAAGAAAGACTCATCATGGTGGAAAGCTTTATAAGCTCAGCCGGAGCACCTGGAGGAATTATATCTAACAGGAAAGGCATTGGTACAGCAGGCTTTAAGGAGGTAAAAAGATTTTTTAAAAATCCCCTATAAAAAATACCACAGGGAAGGTAGTAAATTACATCTGTAACTTTCTCTAAAATATGTCAAATGAACTATTTCCCTTTTTTAAAAAAAGAAAGGGATTAGAGCATTAATATCCTCAAAAAGATTACTTACAAAAAAGCATCTTGAAAGTGACTGTATGTTTATAAAATCATGAATAAATTGCAAAGAAATGCACATGTGTACTTTGATTTACGTAAGTTCAGTTGCTGAATGTCAATTTGGAGGAAGAACGTGTTTGTAGTTCGATTCCTAAATCAGAGGTTTGTTTTATACATTTATTTTCCTAAAGGCTTACTTCCTTTGATCAACTCTATAAAGCCAAAATTACCCATGTAATTGAAGAAAAAAGTGTGAGGGAGAAAGAGGTTCTGACATTTGTGGGGAGAAATATATTTTTTAAAGGTCACTAAAAACTATAGAAGATAATAAGGGTCTGAAAAGCAACTTAGTCCCATGAACCAAAAATCTAAAATCCTTTAATTATATCACATAAGACTGCCTTGGATCAGATGGAAGTTCATAAATATACATGTGAATGTTTTGTATGTTGCAAAGCTGTCTATAAAAATATGAGGTATTGCTGTATCATGGATATTGGTGAGGTTGCTGAACTTGTGAAGAGAGAATCAAAGCTCCAATCAGAGTCTGGCTCTGAAAGTGTAATCAGACATAGTGAGAAGTGGTGAACAATAATGTTTGGCCTAAACTAGACCAAGAAAGAGAAACTTATAATACAAGTGAAGTAGTGAAACCTTATTATTTAGAAAACTCAAGAAAGGCTTCCAAGTAATGATAATATTGATGTTATTCCAGATGGTAAAAATAAACAGAAGGGTGTAGCATTTTTTCTGGAGTTAATGAGATGTGATGAAACAAAACATGTTAAACAAAGCATGGAAGCATTTAATTCAGGGGGAACTATAGACCAGAGATAAAAGTTGGCTTTCATATTTTACTCTAACTCCAGTTGATTAGATTGCTAAACCACTGGGTTAAAGATTTTGAGGCTGCATTTTAGCTCATCAGGTAAGAGAAGTAGGTCAATTGATGATACCTGTCTTGCTCTCAAACAGGGAAAATAGCTTAGTGGTTCAGAGGTGAATAAGGGAACTGGATAAAGGTGCACTGAGAACAGGATTGGGAGCAACCAGAGAGTGAGTAGCCTCTTCTCTTTTTCCTTTTCCAGAATATAAAATGGGCATGTAAGGAATCACTGGAGATATACAGGGTTGTGAAGAAGAACTTAAATGTCTTCCTAGACCCATAAACTCATAAAAGTTGACTTGATGGCTGATGGTGTCAAAGTTAGGGGTTCAGTGGCAGTAGTGTCATCTAATAGCTTTCCCTGGACAAGGAGTGGGTATATGACAGACAGTCTCCATTCATACTTGCAGGTGTGCATTCCACCTTGCTCTACTCTGCTGACCTGATGACATCGCCCCAGGAGACTGACTTTCATAGACTCTCTCAGAGGATTCTCTTGCCTTGTGGCTGCCAGTTGCTTCAGGTCCTATTCATCCAATGGGAAGTGATAGGAAGAGGTCAGGGAGTCAGAGAAGAGGAAAATGAGGTCAGTTCTTTCTCTGCTAGGCTACGGGTCAGTAGTGATTGAACTTCTCTACTGAAGGCCACGTCTGTCTGGGAGTTTTCTTCTATAGCTTCAGGCACATCTCTCTCCAGATTCCAATAAGCCCTCCCTCCCCTTCCCTCTTCACCTAGGGGTAGTAACACCTTCCCATTATTGCTAACTATTGGTGCCTATTGTGCCTCTTGGCTTCACACATTTTGTAAATAGTTCCTTTATTAAATCTCTTCAGTTGCTTATTGGAATGCAACATCTCTTTCCTTCTAAAATTGATATAGGAACCCAAAGATACTCTTCTCTATTGTCTAGGGCTATAGTGGTATGATAATAGCTGTGGGGCATTAGGGAGCTTTAAGTCTCCCATCCATAATTATCACAGAGCCTCCCTTCTATGACAGTGACAGTTGATGTTATCTCACCACAGAATAAAGAATTCTCTAAATGAAATTTCAATATCTTCTCCTTTTTGACAAAATGACAGTACCCCATATGTGCGCGCGTGCACACACACACACACACACACACACAAACTAGCTTGTCCTATATCCAAGTCTCTATCTGCACTGGCTCAGCAGGATTAGCAAAGTGTAATGAAGGCAATATTTTCTTTCCTCCCTGCCAATGTTGGGCCAGTAAAATCGGGTTAAAATTTTCATCAAAGGTAATCTTAAAGGAAGAAACTATAACATATGCAACATGAAATGGGTTGTTCACACAAAACTATAATGAGTGGGGTATTTTTATTGTCCCATGATTGGAATCTGGGACCAAAAAATGAGATAAAAAAGGTATCAAAGTGCTCATATTCTAAAGAAGGATACAAATGATTGCAGCTAGAGTTCTTTGCCAGGTTTATTATACAGAAACCTAATCTTAAACCACAGACTTTCCAAACCTCAGTCTGTATAAATAGAAGACTAGAAACTGAAGAGAGAGAAAGGGATAAGCAGAAAATTATTGGAATTGCCAATTGCTGACCTAGAAAGAGAGGGCTGGTCTTTTCTTACCTGTCTTTGAATGAAACAGAGGATAATGGATATACTTCCACTTCTCCCAAGCCAAATGAAAAAACTTGGAGTGAACCACTTGCAAACATTGAAGGTGCCTTAAAGAAGTGAAGAATGTTATGTCATCTGTCAGTTGTGTGGACATCACATCTAATAATTAGATGTATGAACAAACTGGCTGATATTCCCATTTCAGAAAGGGAAGAAGAGAAAAGAAGACAAGAAAGTAAAAATATGGTCAGAAGCGCAACTTGCATTCATAGCGACACAGGAAACATCCTACTGGTACCACCTGAGAAGACTTGCTGCTTGGTGATCAGGCCCCGACACCAAGAGTCTGTGGGAACACCACTGAGAACAAGAGTGAGAAGGGAGTGGATTTTACATCCTGTCAGCCAGCAGAGCAACGTCCATTCAGAGTGTATCAATGTGCCATCAATACTATCTGAAGCAGCAGGAACAGAGAGGGACTGTATCTAAGGCTGGGTGAACATGGAGCCAGATTCCCACCGTTGTCCCTCCACTACTGCAGCAGAACCAGAAGAGGAAAGGAATGTTGAGTAAGAGTTGACCATTGTCCTTTCCCAAAGCTGGGCCCTCCAGCCTGAGTGGGAGGAGGCTGGGAGCAGAGACAAACATCAAATAGGATCAAAATTTCTAAGTTTGATGTGTTAAACTGGACTGGCCCACACTTCATAAAATATGAAAATGACCAGAAAGCAATGGCAGGTCCCCAAGCTATCACCAAAGGAGAAAGAAGAAATATTTCAAAGAGCATGTTGGAAGGTAGTGGCTGAAGAAAAATACAACTGAATTGCACCTGATGAAGTTTGTTAGCTCTTCATGTATATATGAATTATTCTTGGGTTCCTGAAAAAAGATGGTAGCATGAGAAGTGAGGCAGAAACCTCCTCCCAAAACCACATATAACACAAAAATACAGCAAACACAACTAACCCTGAAAGAGTGACTGCAGAATAGACTGCCTACCTCTGGGGAACAGAGAAGAACTCACAGAAAAGGGTAAAGTAGCAAAGCCATGATCTGGTGGGACCTATGCCTTCTGCCCACCCCAGTTCATGGTCAGGAGGAAGAGAAATGGAGCAGGGAGGGAGTAGAAGCCCAGGACTGCTGAATACCCAGTCCTGGAGATCTGCTCCAGGAGCACAAACCCACATTACATGGTGCTCTGAAGTTAGTGGGGTGGGAAAGCAAAGAAAGATGGAACACTCAGAGAGACTGAGATTCCAGATGCTTGTAGAGAACAGATAGGCATAACCAGCCACTCTGGGACAAAAGAAAGGTAGGCACTTTGAAAGACTTCCCAATAGCAAGAGGAGTGCTAAAGGGGCAAAGAGTACACAGAACTTGCTGCTCAGGAGAAAGGGCAGGTGGGCAAAATCATCTCAGCACACTCAACCCAGTAGGTTGGGATATTTCAGGAGCTTCAGATGCTCAATCCCTCTGGCTGGCAGCACAGCCCTGAGGCTCCCCACTGCTATACACAGCCTGCTGCTCCTTCCTCCTGGCAGGCATCGGTCCACACACCTGCTGCCCCCACCATCATGCCCGGCCAGCCAGAGGGTGGCTCTGCCTGTCGCAGCTACAGGGATATAATGCAGAGGATCCTCCCTGTGTGCTCGGCCCACTGGACCTAGCAGGGAGGCAGGCCCTGGAACCGGGAAGCAGGAAAGAGCTCTTTCCTCCCACCAGGCACCAGTGCTGCTCACCTATGACCACCACCATTGCTCCAGGTGCTTGGCAGTTCCAGAGAGTAGAGCTTCTGGGCATTAGAGGGTGCTGCCTACACAAAGTTATTATTCCACAGCAATCATTAGAAAAATCAAATGGCAAAAATTTTGTACAAACAAAAATTCAGATGCCAGGAAAAGTGCTAAATGAAAGTGATATCACCATTCTTGATAAAGATTTCAAAATGAAAATCATAAACATGCTCACAGAGCTACAGAAAAATATTCAAGATCTTAGGGAGGACTTGAAGAAAGAGACAGAAACTTTGAAGAAGACACTATCTGAAATGAAATATACAATGGACGGTTTTAAAAGTAGAACATGTAGAAGAGATGGTAAATGAAATAGAAATTAGAGAAGAGGAGTACAAAGAAGCTAAGACACAGAGAGAAAAAAGGATCTCTAGGAATGAAAGAATAATAAGAGAACTTTGTCACCAATACAAACGGAACAATATTCGCACTATAGGGGTACCAGAAGAAGAAGAGAGAGAAAAGAAGATAGAAAGTCTGTTTGAGGAAATCATTGTGAGAGACTTCCTGAATCTGGGAAAGGAAATACTCTCTTAGGTTATGGAAGTGCAGAGCTCTCCCAACATAAGGGACCTTAGGAAGACAACACCAAGACATGTAATAATTAAAATGGCAGAGGTCGAGGACAAAGAGAGAATAATAAAAGCGGCCAGAGAAAGAACATAATATCACATATAAGGGAAAGCCCATCAGGCTATCAGCAGAAACCTTACAGGCCAGAAGGGAATGGCATGATATATTTACTGCAATGAAACAGAAGGGCCTCAAACCATGAATATTCTACCCGGCAAGATTATCATTCAAATTTGAAGCAGGAATTAATTTCCAGATAAGCAAAAGTTGAGGGAATTTACCTCTCATAAACTGTCTCTACAGTGTATTTTCAAGGAACTGCTATGGACAGAAATGCTCCTAAGGCTACATAGCTGTCACCAGAGAAAATAAAACCAGAGTAAAGGAAACAGACCAATTAATTACTAAGCAAATGCAAAATTAAATCAACTACCCACAAAGTTAGTCAAGGGATACACAAAGAGTACAGAATATGACATAATATATAAAGAGTGGAGGAGGAAGAAGAAGAAGAAGGGTGGAAAAAAACCTTCAGATTCTGGTAGAAATAGTGCAGTAAGTGAGTTAAGTTAGACTGTTAGATAGTAAGGAAGCTACCCATGAAGCTTTGGTAACCAGAAATCTAAAGCCTGCAATGGCAACAAGTACATATCTATCAATAATCACCCTAAATGTAAATGGAGTGAATGCACCAATCAAAAGACATAGAGTTACAGAACAGATAAAAAACAAGACCCATCTATATGCTGCCTACAAGAGACTCACTTCAAACCCAAAGACATACACAGACTAAAAGTGAAGGAATGGAAAAAGATATTTCATGTAACTAATAGGGAGAAAAAAGCAGGAGTTGCAATACTTGTATCAGACAAAATAGACTTCAAAACAAAGAAAGTCACAAAGGACAAAGAAGGACATTGCATAACGATAAAGGGGTAGTCCAACATTATAAATATCTATGTACCCAATATAGGAGCACCTAAATATGTGAAACAAATACTAACAAAATTAAAGGGGGAAACAGAATGCAATGCATTAATTTTATGAGACTTCAACACACCACTCACTCCAAAAGACAAATCTACCAGACAGAAAATAAATAATGAGACAGAGGCACTGAGGTCCATTAGAACATATGGACCTAACAGATATCTACAAAACACTCCACCGAAAAGCAGCAGGATACACATTCTTTTCAAGTGTACATGGAACATTTTCCAGAAAATATCAATACTAGGCCAGAAAAAGAGCCTCAGTAAATTCACAAAGATTGAAATTTTCTCAGACTGTAAAGGTATGAAACTAGAAATAAATAACACAAAGAAAATGAAAAAGCCCACAAACACATGGAGGCTTAACAACATGCTCCTAAATAATTAATAGATCAATAACCAAATAAAAAGAGCAAGCAATATATGAAGACAGATGAAAACAACAACACTCCCAAACCTGTGGGATACAGCAAAAGCAATTCTAAGAGGAAAGTATATTGCAATACAGGCTTACCTCAAGAAAGAAGAATAATCCCAAATGAACAATCTATACTTGCAATTAATGAAGCTAGAAAAAGAAGAGGAAATGAGGCCCAAAATCAGTAGACAGAGGGACATAATAAAAATCAGAGCATAAATAAGTAAAATTGAAAAGAATAAAACAATAGAAAGAATTAATGAAAGCTTATTCTTTGAGAGAATAAACAAAATAGACAAACCCTTAGCCAGACTTATCAAGAAAAAAAGAGATTCTATGCACATAAACAGAATCAGAAATTAGAAAGGAAAAATCACTACAAACGCCATGGAAATACAAATAATTATTAGAGAACACTGTGAAAAATTACATGCTACACAAATTGGATAACCAAAAGAAATGGACAAAATACAACCTTCCAAGACTGACCCAGGAAGAAATAGAAAATTTGAACAGACCTATTACCAGCAATGAAATTGAATTGGTAATCAAAAAACTACCTAACCATAAAACTCCTGGACCAGGTGGCCTTGCTGCTGAATTCCATCAGTTAGGGAAGGCCTAATACCCATCCTCTTAGTTTTCCAAAAAGTAGAAGAGGAGGGAATACTTCCGAACTCATTCTATGAGGCAAAGTATAGGAGAGCAGAGCAGACTAAATCATAAATGCCCATATTAATGAACATTTCCTTATAGCTCTAGTATGCATAAAGTCACTTGAAATATCCTTCAGAATGCTAAGTGGTGTTACATTATAGGGAAGCTGGCTTATCATTGCTTCATTATTTAATTCTTTGTATTTGTTTCTTGATTTTATATCTTATCTTCAAAATAATATGTTCTCATAAGATACATCATAACTAAAATTAAGCAATGTTTTATCATATTTATTTTGGCCCTGAAATACACTCAAATTTAAAAAATTCATATCAACTTTATGTGCCATTTTTTTAGTAATGCCAGATTTTCATTTCTTGATAAAACCGATGGAGCACCTTTTTTCCTGAGTACTTTCTAACATTGCTCCATATTGAAACTCATTATTTTTAGTGAATAATAAAAAGAATCAGATCCCTAAATAAGGAGAAATAGAATAGAAATACAGTTAAAGACAACATCATTACAGTTTCTGAGAATGAAATATTTTTCATTTTACTTACAATTTAGTTCCCAACATTTATACTATATGATCCAGTATATACAAACTGCCATAAAGTGAGTCCAAAAGAAAGTTTTGAAATATGAATCCATTATACTCCTCCCTAGTTTCTGCTTTTGTTAGGAAGTCAGTAGAGACCCTAGACTAGCTTAGAAAATTTGGTGTTTACTGATCAATGAGATGCCATGGCAAAATACTAAGAATGTTCTTAGTCTACACTTTCTTTGAAACATCTTCCTGGCACAAATGTCAGTTAAAAATCCAGGATTGAGTTGGTTGGATTAACCACTTTTAGACGTAAGAAATGAACTGCATTAACCACTGAACTTATTTCAAGGTGTTCTTGGAAGAGATGAACTCACTGGATGAAAGAGAAAGCAAACTGGTGAGAAAAAGGTTCCTAGGTCTAAAGAAAGGATACAAAAGTAAGTCTACTTCTCATGGGACCTTGCCTTATATAAAAGAAGTCTGATAGAAGTTTACTTTCAGGCTTTGAATTTTATAGGAGATATATTTATGCCATTAGAGTCTATGATGTTTCTCTTGAAAAGAAAGGCATACAAAAGGGTGAGGGCAGAGATACCAAAGTTGTGCTGTTCAATTGGGTATGTGTCCATAGGAATACATCTGCCCAGGGGAGGTGCCTTTTTCTAATTCTTCAGTGGCCAACTTTGATCATGTTCCAATCTCCTTGAGTTCAGAGTGATACTAAAAACAAACATAAGTCTCATTGATTCACTTTTAGGGAAATGTGGGGTATGTCTAGTAAATCAAGGATTTAATCTCCCTTTCTTATTTTAAACAAGTTGACTTTCCTGCAACATTGCCTCACCATTAGGTTTTTTTTTGAATGTTTGATTTAAACCCTAGGGTTCTGTCAGCCTGCTCTCCTTACACATATAGCCATTACTATTCTTACCTGTTAAATGTACTGAGTGAACACTTCGACCTTAATGATACTTTTATGTGTCCACAAGAAGTCACTAGCAGAGAGAGCTTCCAGAATACACTCATACAGAATGACGCATTTCTTGTCCCTAAATATACAGCAAAGACCAAGCCAAGTCCCTGCCATCAAGTAGCTTATATTGTGAAGGGACACAGTTTCATATCAAAGAACAAAGAAGGGGATGGAATTGGAGGAATAAATGGGCCAACTTGCAAGTGATTTTGAGTAGAGAGTGCACAATAAACAGACAAGTAGGACTTAAAATACAAGCAAGAGAGAAGTATTGTGAGCATATTTTTCCAAAGCGATTGCTTTTTCCTTGTTAAAGAAAGACAGCCAAGTGAGAGGTGAGACAGAGAACTCCTCCTAAAACCACATATAATATGAAAATATAGTTAATACAACTAATCCTAACAGAGAAACAGGAAAAAAGGCTGCACCAGACTGCATACACTTGGAGAAAAGAGCAGACCTCATGAAACAGGGCACCAGAGCCCTCCCCTGTGACGCTGACAACACTGCAGGGGCTGAGCAGTTCAGGAGACTAGAGCTTATAGGCACTAGAGGGCGCCACATGCAAATATGAAACATCAAAGGAAGCTGGTTCAAACAAAAATCTCAGAAACACCAGAAAAAGGGCCAAGTGAAACTGAAATTACCAATCGTCCTGAAAGAGAGTTCAAAATAAAAATCATTAACATGTTCATGGCAGTACAGAAAAGTATTCAAGAACTCAGGGATAAATTTAGGATGGAGATTCAATCATTAAGAAATTCTGTATCTGAAATGAAACATACAATGGAGGGATTTAAAAGCAGATTAAATATTGTAGAACAGATGAGAAGTGGAATAGTAATTAGAGAAGAATTCAAAGAAGCTGAGGCACAGGGAGATACAAGATCTCTAAGAATGAAAGAGTATTGAGAGAAATGTGGGACCAACCCAAATGGAACAATATTCGCATTATAGGGGTACCAGAAGAACAACAGAGAGGAAGAGATAGAAAGCATCATTGAGGAGGTAATTACTGAAAACTTCCCCAATCTGGGGAAGGAGATAGTTTTCCAGGCAATGGAGGTACACAGATCTCCCAACACAAGGGACCCAAGGGGGACAACACCAAGACATATAATAATTAAAATGGCAAAGATTGATGATAAGGGCAGACTTTTAAAAGCAGTTAGAGAGAGAGAGAAAAAATCACATACAAAGGAAAACCCATCAGGCTATCAGACTTCTCAACAGAAACCTTAAAGGCCAGAAGGGAGTGGCATGATATATTTAATGCAATGAAACAGAAGGGCCTCAAACCAAGAATACTTTATCTGGCAAGATTATCATTTACATTTGAAGGAGGGATTGAACAATTTTCAGATAAGCAAAAGCTGAGAGAATTGACCTCCGACAAACAACCTCTACATTGCATGTTGGAGGAACTGCTATAGATGGAAGTATTCCCAAGGCTAAATAACTGTCACCAGGGGAAATAAAACCACAGTAAAGAAAGTAGAACAATTAATTACTAAGCAGGTGCAAATTCAAATCAACTACCCCCAAAGGCTTACCCTCAATCAAGGGCTAGACAAAGAGTACAGAATATGATACCTAAAATACAAAGAATGGAGGAGGAAGAAAAAGGAAGAAAATAAAAAAGAACCTTTAGGTTGTGTTTGTAATAGCATACTAAATGAATTAAATTAGACTGTTAGATAGTAAGGGAGTTACCATTGAACCTTTGGTAACCACGAATCTAAAGCCTGCAATGGCAATAAATACATACTTACTGATAATCACCCTAAATGTAAATGGCCTGAATGCACCAATCAAAAGACATAGATTCACTGAATGGATTGTAAAACAAGATCTGTTTATATGCTGCCTACAAGAGACTCACTGCAAGCCCAAAGACACAGACTGAAAGTAATGGGATGGAAAAAGACATTTCATGCACCTAACAGGGAGAAAAAAGCAGGAGTTGCAGTACTTGTATCAGACAAAATAGACTTCAAAACAAAGAAAGTAACAAGGTACAAAGAAGGACATTACATAATGATAAAGGGGTCAGTCGAACAAGAGGATATAACTATTATAAATATCTATGTACCCAACACAGGATCACCTACATATATGAAACAAATACTAACAGAATTAAAGGGAGAAATAGAATACAATGCATTCATTTTGGGAGACTTCAAAACACCACTCACTCCAAAGGACAGAACAACCAGACAGAAAATAAGGAGACAGAGACACTGAACAACGTATTAGAACATATGGACCTAACTGTCATCTATAGAACACTCCATCCAAAAGCAACAGGATATACATTCTTCTCAAGTGCACATGGAATATTTTCAAGAATAGATCATATACTAGGCAACAAAGAGAACCTCAGTAAATTAAAAAAGATTGAAATTGTACCAACCAGCTTCTCAGACCACAAAGGTATGAAACTAGAAATAAATGACACAAAGAAAATGAAAAATCCCACAAACACATGGAGGCTTAATACAATGCTCCTAAATAATCAATGGATCAATGACCAAATATAAACAGAGATCAAGCAATATATGGAGACAAATGACAATAATAATTAAAGACCACAAAATCTGTGGGATGCAGTGAAGGCCTGCTAAGAGGAAAGCATATTGCAATACAGGCCAACCTCAGAAAGAAGAACAATCCCATATGAGCAGTCTAAACTCACAGTTAATGAAACTAGAAAAAGAAGAACAAATGAGGCCCAAAGTCAGTAGAAGAAGGGACATAATAAAGATTAGAGCAGAAATAAATAAAATCAAGAAGAATGAAACAATGACAGAATCAATGAAAGCAGGAGTTCTTCAAGCAAATAAACAAAATAGATAAACCCCCAGCCAGACTTATCAAGAAAAAAGGAGAGTCTACACACATAAACAGAATCAGAAATGAGAAAAGAAAAATCACTATGGACACCACAGAAATACAAAGAATTATGAGAGAATACTATGCAAAATTATATGCTAACAAACTGGATAACCTAGAAGAAATGGACAACTTTCTAGAAAAATACAACCTTCCAAGACTGATGCAGGAAGAAACAGAAAATGTGAATAGACCAATTATCAGCAACGAAATTGAATTGGTAATTTAAAAACTACCAAATAACAAAACCCCTGGATCAGATGGTTTAACTGCTCAATTTTATCAAAAATTTAGTGAAGTCCTAATACCCATCCTCTTTAAGTTTTCCAAAAAGTAGAAGAGGAGGGAATACTCCCAAACTCATTCTACAAGGCCAGCATCACTCTTATACCAAAATCAGTCAAAGACACCATAAAAAAAGAAAATTATAGACCAATATCCCTGATGAACATAGATGCAAAAACTCAATAAAATATTCATAAACCAAATTCAAAAATACATAAAAAAGATCACCTTTAATGATCAGGTAGGATTTCTTCCAGGGATGCAAGGCTGGTACAACATTCGAAAATCCATCAACGTCATCCACCACATCAAGAAAAAGAAGGACAAAACCACATGATTATCTCCAGAGATGCCAAAAAAGCATTTGACAAAATTCAACATCCATTCATGATAAAAACTCTCAACAAAATGGGCATAGAGGGCAAGTACCTCAACATAATAAAGACCATATATGACAAACTTACAGCCAACATTATACTTAACAGCAGAAAGCTGAAAGCTTTTCCTTGAAGATCGGGAACAAGACAAGGATGCCCACTCTCCCACTTTTATTCAACATAGTTCTGGAGGTTGTAGCCACAGCAATCAGACAACACAAAGAAATAAAAGGCATCCAGACTGGCAAGAAAGAAGTTAAACTGTCCATGTTTGCAGATGTCATGATATTGTACCTAAAAAACCCTAAAGAATCCATCCAAATCTACTAGATCTAATATCTGAATTCAGCAAAGTTGCAGGATACAAAATTAATACACAGAAATCTGTGGCATTTCTATACACTATTGATAAACTAGCAGAAAGAGAAATCAGGAAAACAATTCCAATCACAATTGCATCAATAAAAATAAAATATCTAGGAATAAACCTAACCAAGGAAGTGAAGGACCTATATCCTGTAAACTACAAGATGCTCATGAGAGAAATTAAAGAAGATACCAATAAATGGAAACATATCCCATGCTTATGGGTAGGAAGAATTAATATTGTCAAAATGGTCATCCTGCCTAAAGCAATCTACAGATTCAATGCAATCCCTATCTAAATACCAACAGCATTCTTTTTTTTTATTTTCTTTTTTTAAATTTTGGTATCATTAATCTACAATTACAGAAAGAACATCATGTTTACTAGGTTCCCCCCTTCACCAAGTCGCCCCCACATACCCCTTCACAGTCACTGTCCATCTGCGTAGTAAGATGCTGTAAAATCACTACTTGTCTTCTCTGTGTTGCACAGCTCTCCCCGTGCCCCCCACGCACTATACATACTAATCGTAAAGCCCTCTTTCTTTTTCCCCGCCCTTATCCCTCCCTCCCTTCTCACCCATCGTCCCCAGTCCCTTTCCCTTTGGTAACTATTAGTCCATTCTTGGGTTCTGTGATTCTGCTACTGTTTTGTTCCTTCAGTTTTCCTTTGTTCTTATACTCTACATATGAGTGAAATCATTTGGTACTTGTCCTTCTCCGCCTGGCTTATTTCACTGAGCATAATACCCTCTAGCTCCATCCATATTCTTGCGAATGGTAGGATCTGTTTTTTCTTATGGCTGCGTAATATTCCATTGTGTATATGTACCACATCTTCTTTATCCATTCATCTACTGATGGACACTTAGGTTGCTTCCAATTCTTCGCTATTGTAAATAGTGCTGTGATAAACATAGGGGTGCATCTGTCTTTTTCAAACTGGAGTGCTGCATTCTTAGGGGAAATTCCTAGAAGTGGAATTCCTGGGTCAAATGGTATTTCTATCTTGAGCATTCTGAGGAACCTCCATACTGCTTTCCACAATGGTTGAACTAGTTTACATTCCCACCAGCAGTGTACGAGTGTTCCCCTTTCTCCACAACCTCGCCAACATTTGTTGTTGTTTGTCTTTTCGATGATGGCGATCCTTACTGGTGTGAGGTGATATCTCATTGTGGTTTTAATTTGCATTTCTCTGATGATTAGTGATGTGGAGCATCTTTTCATGTTCCTGTTGGCCATCTGGATTTCTTCTTTAGAGAACTGTCTATTCAGCTCCTCAGCCCATTTTTTAATTGGATTATTTGCTTTTTGTTTGTTGCGGCATGTGAGCTCTTTATATATTTTGGATGTCAATCCTTTATCAGATCTGTCATTTATGAATATATTCTCCCATACTGTAGGATACCTTTTTGTTCTATTGATGGTGTCCTTTGCTGTACAGAAGCTTTTTAGCTTGATATAGTCCCACTTCTTCATTTTTGCCTTTGTTTCCCTTGCCTGGGGAGATATGTTCATGAAGAAGTCACTCATGTTTATGTCCATGAGATTTTTGCCTATGTTTTTTTCTAAGAGTTTTATGGTTTCATGACTTACATTCAGGTTTTTGACCCATTTGGAGTTTACTTTTGTGTATGGGGTTAGACAGTGATCCAGTTTCATTCTCTTACATGTAGCTGTCCAGTTTTGCCAGCACCATCTGTTGAAGAGACTGTCATTTCCCCATTGTATGTCCATGGCTCCTTTATCGTATATTAATTGGCCATATATGTTTGAGTTAATGTCTGGAGTCTCTATTCTGTTCCATTGGTCTGTGGCTCTGTTCTTGTGCCAGTACCAAATTGTCTTGATTACTGTGGCTTTGAAGTAGAGCATGAAGTTGGGGAGCAAGATCCCCCCCACTTTATTCTTCCTTCTCAGGATTGCTTTGGCTATTCGGGGTCTTTGATGGTTCCATATGAATTTTTGAACTATTTGTTCCAGTTCATTGAAGAATGCTGTTGGTAATTTGATAGGGATTACATTGAATCTGTATATTGCTTTGAGCAGGATGGCCATTTTGACGATATTAATTCTTCCTAGCTACGAGCATGGGATGAGTTTCCATTTGTTAGTGACCTGTTTAATTTCTCTTAAGAGTGTCTTGTAGTTTTCAGGGTATAGATATTTCACTTCCTTGGTTAGGTTTATTCCTAGGTATTTTATTCCTTTTGATGCTATTGTGAATGGAATTGTTTTCCTAATTTCTCTTTCTATTAATTCATTGTTAGTGTATAGGAAAGCTACTGATTTCTGTGTGTTAATTTTGTATCCTGCAACTTTGCTGAATTCCGATATTAGTTCTAGTAGTTTTGGAGTGGAGTCTTTAGTTTTTTTATGTACAATATCATGTCGTCTGCAAATAGTGACAGTTTGACTTCTTCTTTACCAATCTGCATTCCTTGTATTTCTTTGTTTTGTCTGATTGCTGTGGCTAGGACCTGCAGTACCACGTTGAATAACAGTGGGGGGAGTGGGCCTCCCTGTCTTGTTCCCGATCTCAGAGGAAAAGGTTTCAGCCTCTCGCTGTTCAGTATGATGTTAGCTGTGGGTTAATCATATATGGACTTTATTATGTTGAGGTACTTGCCCTCTTTGTCCATTTTGTTGAGAGTTTTTATCATGAATGGATGTTGAATTTTGTTGAATGCTTTTTCAGCACCTGTGGAGATGATCATGTGGTTTTGTCCTTCTTTTTGTTGATGTGGTGGACGATGCTGATGAATTTTTGAATGTTGTACCATCCTGGCAACCCTGGGATAAATCCCACTTGGTCATGGTGTATGATCCTCTTGATGTATTTTTGAATTTGGTTTGCTAATATTTTGTTGAGTATTTTTGCATCTAAGTTCATCAGGGATATTGGTCTGTAGTTTTATTTTTTAGTGGGGTCTTTGCCTGGTTTTGGTATTAGGGTGATGTTGGTTTCATAGAATGAGTTTGGGAGTATTCCCTCCTCTTCTATTTTTTGGAAAACTTTAAGGAGAATGGGTGTTATATCTTCTCTGTATGTCTGATAAAATTCCGAGGTAAATCCATCTGGCCTGGGGGTTTTGTTCTTGGGTAGTTTTTTGATTACCGATTCAATTTCGTTGTTGGTAGTTGGTCTGTTCAGATTTTCTGTTTCTTTCTGGGTCAGTCTTGGAAGGTTGTATTTTTCTAGGAAGTTGTCCATTTCTCCTAGGTTTTCAAGCTTGTTAGCATATAGGTTTTCATAGTATTCTGTAATAATTCTTTGTATTTCTGTGGGGTCTGTCGTGATTTTTCTTTTCTCGTTTCTGATTCTGTTGATGTGTGTTGACTCTCTTTTTCTATTAATAAGTCTGGCTAGAGGCTTTTCTATTTTGTTTATTTTCTCGAGGAACCAGCTCTTGGTTTCATTGATTTTTGCTATTGTTTTATTCTTCTCAATTTTATTTATTTCTTCTCTGATCTTTATTATGTCCCTCCGTCTACTGACCTTAGGCCTCATTTGTTCTTCTTTTTCCAATTTCAATAATTGTGACATTAGACTATTCATTTGGGATTGTTCTTCCTTCTTTAAATATGCCCAGATTGCTATATACTTTCCTCTTAAGACTGCTTTTGATGTATCCCACAGTATTTGGGGCTTTGTGTTGTTGTCATTTGTTTCCATATATTGCTGGATTTCCATTTTAATTTGGTCATTGATCCATTGATTATTTCGGAGCATGTTGTTAAGCTTCCATGTGTTTGTGAGCCTTTTTGCTTTCTTTGTACAATTTATTTCTAGTTTTATACCTTTGTGGTCTGAAAAGTTGGCTGGTAGGATTTCAATCTTTTGGAATTTACTGAGGTTTTTTTTGTGGCCTAGTATGTGATCTATTCTGGAGAATGTTCCATGTGCACTTGAGAAGAATGTGTATCCTGTTGCTTTTGGATGTAGAGTTCTGTAGATGTCTATTAGGTCCATCTGTTCTAGCATGTTGTTCAGTGCCTCTGTGTCCTTACTTATTTTCTGTCTGGTGGATATGTCCTTTGGAGTGAGTGATGTGTTAAAGTCTCCCAAAATGAATGCATTGCATTCTATTTCATCCTTTAATTCTGTTAGTATTTATTTCACCTATATTGGTGCTCCTGTATTGGGTCCACATATGTTTGTAATGGTTATATCCTCTTGTTGGACTGAGCCCTTTATCATTATGTAGTGTCCTTCTTTGTCTCTCATTACTTTCTTTATTTTGAAGCCTATTTTGTCTGATACTAGTATTGCAACACCTGCTTTTTTCTCTCTGTTGTTTGCATGAAATATCTTTCTCCATCCCTTGACTTTTAGTCTGTGCATGTCTTTGGGTTTGAGGTGAGTCTCTTGTAAGCAGCATATAGATGGGTCTTGCTTTTTTATCCATTCTGTTACTCTGTGTCTTTTGATTGGTGCATTCAGTCCATTTACATTTAGGGTGATTATTGAAAGATATGTACTTATTGCCATTGCCGGCTTTAGATTGTGATTACCAAAGTTTCAAGGTTAGCTTGTTTACTTACCTTACTGTCTGACCTCACTCACTTATTGAGCTGTTATAAACACAGTCTGATGATTGTTTCTTTCCCTTCTTTTTCCTCCTTCTCCATTCTTCATATGTTGGGTGTTTTGTTCTGTGCTCTTTTTAGGAGTGCTCTCATCTAGAGCAGTCCCTGTAAGATACCCTGTAGAGGTGGTTTGTGGGAGGCAAATTCCCTCAACTTTTGCTTGTCTGGGAATTGTTTAATCCCTCCTTCATATTTAAATGATAATCGTGCTGGATACAGTGTCCTTGGTTCAAGGCCCTTCTGTTTCATTGCATTAAATATATCATGCCATTCTCTTCTGGTCTGTAAGGTTTCTGTTGAGAAGTCTGATGATAGCCTGATGGGTTTTCCTTTGTAGGTGACCTTTTTTCTCTCTCTGGCTACCTTTAATACTCTGTCCTTGTCCTTGATCTTTGCCATTTTAATTATTATGTGTCTTGGTGTTGTCCTCTTTGGATCCCGTCTCTCGGGAGTTCTGTGTGCCTCTGTAGTCTGAGCAACTATTTCCTCCCCCAGTTTGGGGATGTTCTCAGCAATTATTTCTTCAAAGACACTTTCTTTCCCTTTTTCTCTTTCTTCTTCCTCTGGTACCCCTATAATGCGGATATTATCCTTTTGGATTGTTCACACAGTTCTCTTAAAATTGTTTCATTCCTGGAGATCCTTTTATCTCTCTCTCCATCAGCTTCTATGTGTTTCTGTTCTCTGGTTTCTATTCCATCAATGGCCTCTTGCATCCTATCCATTCTGCTTATAAATCCTTCCAGAGTTTGTTTCACTTCTGTAATCTCTCTCTGGACATCTGTAATCTTCCTCTGGACGTCTGTAGTCTCCCTCTGGACTTCATCCCTTATCTCTTGCATATTTCTCTGCAGCTCTGTCAACATGTTTATGATTTTTATTTTGAATTCTTTTTCAGGGAGACTGGTTAGGTCTGCCTCTGCAGGTCCTTTCTCAGGTGTAACTGTCTTGGACTGGACCAGAATTTTTTGCCCTTTCATGGTGATAGCAGTGTCTGTAGGCAGGTTGTGGGTGTGTCAGCTGGGAGAAGAAAGTCCTTTCCTGCTTGCTGGATGCCTTGCCCTTCTCTGCTGCCTGTGACAGCTACCCACAGTCCTGGAGCAGCCACCGGGTTAGTCCCCTAAGCTGCTCTGGGCAGGGTGTCCATCAGAGCAGCACAGAGCCCTGTGGGAGTGGTAGGCATGCCAGGTGTGCTCCTCCATGCTAGTGGCGACCCTGCCAGGCAGCTATGTGGCAGCAGCAGCCTTTGGGTCTGGCCCGGGTGGCTGTGAGTTGGGCCGGGTTTCCGGTTGGCTGCTGGGAGTGCTCCTGCTCCCTCTGGCTTCACTGCAGGTGTGCGCGGGGCTCCTCCACACAGGCTTCTACTGGGCTCCTCTGGCTTCACTGCTGCTGGTGTGCACGAGCTGCACCTGGGCTCTTCGGTCGTGCCGCTGTGGGCTAGCACAAGCCTCTCCTGTGGCGCATTGATCTGCTCTCTGTCCCTTCCTGTGCTGCCATCCCCGGCGTGTGCTGCCACTCTTCTGCTACTGGGCCGGTGTGTTGGGGTCTGCGCCAGTTGGAGGAACACCTGACAGGCTGCATAGTGCTGTGAGGGACTTCAGAGCTGCACTGCCTCCCCGGGGTTTAGGGTGCCTAAGTTTCCCTAGTATTCCCAGTTGCCGGGACAACTTCATCCAGCTACGGGGTCCCTGTCTCTTTAAGACTTGCAGAAAGCACTCGCTTTTCTTTTGTCTCAGGGGCGCCAGTTGTGGGGACTTGCCCACAGGTTTTGCTTTTCCATTTCTCTAATATCCAGCATCTTGTGCACCTTGTGTCTGCGTTCTGGGTATGGATTTCTAGAGCTGGTTGTTTAGCAGTCCTGGGCTTTCACTCCCTGTTCTGACTCCTTTCTTCCCGCCTGGTTTTGGGGTGGGGGAGCGTTTGGGTTCTGCCTGGCCATGGCTTGTACCTTACCCCCTTCTTGTCATGTTGAGTTCTCACAGATGTAGATGTATCCTGGCTGTTGTACTGCATCCACTGGTGTCTCTTTTAGGAATAGTTGTATTTATTGTATTTCCATAAATATATATGTTTTTGGGAAGAGATTTCCTCTGAACTACTTATGCTGCCATCTTCCCATGATCCTCCCCAACAGCATTCTTCAACAAACTAGAGAAAATAGTTCTAAAATTCATATGGAACCACAGAAGACCCTGAATAGCCAAAGCAATCCTAAGAAGGAAAAATAAAGCTGGTAGGATTATGCTCCCCAACTTCAAGCTCTACTACAAAGCCCCAGTAATCAGGACAGTTTGGTACTGGCACAAGAACAGACCCATAGGCCAATGGAACAGACTAGAGAGCCCAGATATAACCCCAAGCATATATGGTCAATTAATATATGATAAAGGAGACAGAGATATACAATGGGGAAATAGCCTCTTCAACAACTGGTGTTGGCAAAACTGGACAGCTACATGTAAGAGAATGAAACTGGATTATTTTCTAACTCCATACACAAAAGTAAACTCAAAATGGATCAAAGACCTGAATGTAAGTCATGAAAGCATAAAACTCTTAGAAGAAAACATAGGCAAAAATCTCTTGAATATAAACATGAGCAACTTTTTTCTGAACACATCTCCTCGGGCAAAGGAAATAAAATAAAAAATGAACAAATGGGACTACATCATGCCAAAAAGCTTCTGTATAGCAAAAGACATCATCAGCAGAACAAAAAGGCACCCTACAGTATTGGAGAATATATTTGTAAATGACATATCCGACAAAGGGTTGACATCCAAAATATATAAAGCACTCACACACCTCAACACCCAAAAAACAAATAACCATATTAAAAATGGGCAGAGGATATGAACAGACACTTCTCCAAAGGAGAAATCCAGATGGCCAACAGGCACATGAAAAGATGCTCCATATCACTAATTATCAGGGAAATTCAAATTAAAACCAGAGTGAGCTATCACCTCACACCAGTTAGGATGGCCAACATCCAAAAGACAACAAGAAATGCTGGTGAGGATGTGGAGAAAGGGGAACCCTCCTATACTGCTGGTGGGAATGTAAATTAGTTCAAGCATTGTGGAAAGCAGTATGAAGATTCATCCAAAAACTAAAAGTAGAAATACCCAGCAATTGCACTCCTAGGAATTTACCCTAAGAATGAAGGATCCCAGTTTCAAAAAGACATATGCACCCCTATGTTTATCACAGCACATTTACAATAGGCCATAAATAGAAGCAACCTAAGTGTCCATCAGTAGAAGAATCGATAAAGAAGAGGTGGTACATATAAACAATGGAATATTTTTCAGCCATAAGAAGAAAACAAATCCTACCTTTTGCAACAACAGCGATGGAGCTAGAGGGTATTATGCTCAGTGAAATAAGTCAGGTGGAGACAGGCAAGTACCAAATGATTTCACTCATCTGCGGAGTATAAGAACAAAGCAAAAACTGAAGGAAAAAAAACAACAGCGGACTCACAGAACTCAAGAACTGACTTACAGTTGCCAAATGGAAAGGGACTGGGAGAGGGTGGAAGGGAAGGGAGGGATAAAGGGCATTATGATTAGCACACATAACATAGCGGGGGGCATGGGGAGGGCAGTGTAGCACAGAGAAGACAAGTAGTGACTCTATAGCATCTTACTACGCTGATGGACAGTGACTGTAATGGGGTATGTGGTGGGGACTTGGTAATTGGGGCAATCTACTAACTACAGTGTTGCTCGTGTGATTGTATATTAATGATACTAAAATTTTAAAAAATGCATGATAACAACAACAACAAAAATGCCTTGATGCAATGAATCTCCCCTGCTGGGAATTGTACAAGTATGAAGCAAGTTTGTTCATCTCAGATTTGTTTATGACAGAAGAAAACTCAGATGTCCAGTGCTAAAGTAGTTAGATATATAATGGAATGCTCTGTAGCCATGTGAAATCTGAGGAAATCTATAAGTGACTGATAAAGAAAGACAGGTTACATTTTAATTTAGGAAAAATACATAGCTTATATAACAATACATACTCTGTATGCAATACTGTTTTTATAAAATGTGTATAATTACATAATTTTTTACATTTACAGTATAAATAATAGAGGATATATACCAAAAATGTTGCATATGATTTTCTCTAGGAAGCAGGATTTCTGATTTTATTCATTTTTTTCTTTTGCATATATGTATGTTGTAAGCTTTCCCCAAACATCACTGATTAACTGAGAAGTTGCTTTTATTTAAGTCATAAAAAATCCAGAAGAGACAGACCCCGGGGGGCGGAAGATGGCGGCGTGAGTAGAGCAGCGGAAATCTCCTCCCAAAACAACATATATCTATGAAAATATAACAAAGACAAGCCTTCCTAGAATAAAGACCAGAGGACACAGGACAATATCCAGACCACATCCGCACATGAGAGAACCCAGCGCCTCGTGAAGGGGGTAAGATACAAGCCCCGGCCCGGCGGGAGCCAAGCGCCCATCCCCCGAGCTCCCGGCGGGAGAAGAATAGGCAGAGCGGGAGGGAGACGGAGCCCAGGACTGCCGAACACCCAGCCCCAGCCATTATGGCCAGAGTGCAGGGCCCTCGATACTAGGAAAACAGGGCAGCAAGAACAGTGAGCGGGCACTGGAGGCCGGGTGTCGGAGGACATAAGAAAAGCGCGCGACCATTTTCCTTTTTTTTTTTTTTTTTTTGCTTTTTTGCTGTTTTGTTTTGGCGAGCGCTTTTTGGAAGTCTTAAAGGGATAGGGACCCCAATACTAGGGAAACAGGGCAGCAAGACCGGTGAGCAGAGGCCTGAGGCTGGCACCGGAGAATAAAGACAAACGAGCGACCACCTTTTTTTTTTTAATTAAAAAAAATATATATATATATTTTTTAAATTAAAAAATTTTTTTTCTTTTTTTTTCTTTTTTTTTTGGTGGTCGTTGTTTTGTTTTGGCAGGTGCTTTTTGGAAGTCTTAAAGGGGCAGGGCGGGACACTTAATCTAGAGGTAGGGAATCCGGGGATCTCTGGGAACCCTAACCCCTGGGCTGCAGGGAGCAGGGAGGCCCCTTACGGAGATAAATAGCCTCCCAGCCGCTCCTGCTCCAACGCGACTCCACCATTTTGGAGTAGCTGCCCGAGCCAGGCCACGCCCACAGCAACAGTGGAGATTAACTCCATAGCAGCCGGGCAGGAAGCAGAAACCCTGTCTGTGCGCAGTTGCGCAGCACAAGCCACTAGAGGTCGCTGTTCTCCCAGGAGAGGAGGGCCACAAACCAACAAGAAGGGAAGTCCTTCCAGCTGTTACTCATCCCAGCTCTGCAAACTATTTCTATCACCATGAAAAGGCAAAGCTACAGGCAGACAAAGATCACAGAGACAACACCAGAGAAGGAGACAGACCTAACCAGTCTTCCTGACAAAGAAGTCAAAATAAGAATCATAAACATGCTGACAGAGATGCAGAGAAATACGCAAGAGAAATGGGATGAAGTCCGGAGGGAGATCACAGATGCCAGAAAGGAGATCGCAGAAATGAAACAAACTCTGGATGGGTTTATAAGCAGAATGGATAGAATGCAAGAGGCCATTGATGGAATTGAAATCAGAGAACAGGAACGCATAGAAGCTGACATAGAGAGAGACAAAAGGATCTCCAGGAATGAAACAATATTAAGAGAACTGTGTGACCAATCCAAAAGGAACAATATCCGTATTATAGGGGTCCCAGAAGAAGAAGAGAGAGGAAAAGAGATGGAAAGTATCTTAGAAGAAATAATTGCTGAAAACTTCCCCAAACTGGGGGAGGAAATAATCGAACAGACCATGGAAATACACAGAACCCCCAACAGAAAGGATCCAAGAAGGACAACACCAAGACACATAATAATTAAAATGGCAAAGATCAAGGACAAGGAAAGAGTGTTAAAGGCAGATAGAGAGAAAAAGGTCACCTATAAAGGGAAACCCATCAGGCTAACATCAGATTTCTCAACAGAAACCCTACAGGCCAGAAGAGAATGGCATGATATATTTAATACAATGAAACAGAAGGGCCTTGAACCAAGGATACTGTATCCAGCACGACTATCATTCAAATATGATGGTGGGATTAAACAATTCCCAGACAAACAAAAGCTGAGTGAATTTGCTTTCCACAAACCACCTCTACAGAACATCTTACAGGGACTGCTCTAGATGGGAGCACTCCTAGAAAGAGCACAGCACAAAACACCCAACATATGAAGAATCGAGGAGGAGGAACAAGAAGGGAGAGAAGAATCTCCAGACAGTGTATATAACAGCTCAATAAGCGAGCTAAGTTAGGCAGTAAGATACTAAAGAGGCTAACCTTGAACCTTTGGTAACCACGAATTTAAAGCCTGCAATGGCAATAAGTACATATCTTTCAATAGTCACCCTAAATGTTAATGGATTGAATGCACCAATCAAAAGACAGAGTAACAGAATGGATAAAAAAGCAAGACCCATCTATATGCTGCTTACAAGAAACTCACCTCAAACCCAAAGACATGTACAGACTAAAAGTCAAGGGATGGAAAAACATATTTCAAGCAAACAACAGTGAGAAGAAAGCAGGGGTTGCAGTACTAATATCAGACAATAAAGACTTCAAAACAAAGAAAGTAACAAGAGATAGAGAAGGACACTACATAATGATAAAGGGCTCAGTCAAACAAGAGGATATAACCATTCTAAATATATATGCACCCAACACAGGAGCACCAGCATATGTGAAACAAATACTAACAGAACTAAAGGGGGATATAGACTGCAATGCATTCATTCTAGGAGACTTCAACACACCACTCACCCCAAAGGATAGATCAACTGGGCAGAAAATAAGTAAGGACACGGAAGCACTGAACAACACAGTAGAGCAGATGGACCTAATAGACATCTATAGAACTCTACATCCAAAAGCAACAGGATATACATTCTTCTCAAGTGCACATGGAACATTCTCCAGAAAAGACCACATACTAGGCCACAAAAAGAGCCTCAGAAAATATCAAAATATTGAAATCCTACCAACCAACTTTTCAGACCACAAAGGCATAAAACTAGAAATAAACTGTACAAAGAAGGCAAAGAGGCTCACAAACACATGGAGGCTTAACAACACGCTCCTAAATAATAAATGGATCAATGACCAAATCAAAATGGAGATCCAGCAATATATGGAAACAAATGACAACAACAACACTAAGCCCCAACTTCTGTGGGACACAGCAAAAGCAGTCTTAAGAGGAAAGTATATAGGAATCCAAGCATATTTAAAAAAGGAAGAGCAATCCCAAATGAATGGTCTAATGTCACAATTATCAAAATTGGAAAAAGAAGAACAGATGAGGCCTTAGGTCAACAGAAGGAGGGACATAATAAAGATCAGAGAAGAAATAAATAAAATTGAGAAGAATAAAACAATAGCAAAAATCAATGAAACCAAGAGCTGGTTCCTCGAGAAAATAAACAAAATAGATAAGCCTCTAGCCAGACTTATTAAGAAGAAAAGAGAGTCAACACAAATCAACAGAATAAGAAACGAGAAAGGAAAAATCACGACGGACCCCACAGAAATACAAAGAATTATTAGAGAGTACTATGAAAACCTATATGCTAACAAGCTGGGAAACCTAGGAGAAATGGACAACTTCCTAGAAAAATACAACCTTCCAAGATTGACCCAGAAAGAAACAGAAAATCTAAACAGACCAATTACCAGCAATGAAATTGAAGCGGTAATCAAAAAACTACCAAAGAACAAAACCCCCGGGCCAGATGGATTTACCTCGGAATTATATCAGACATACAGGGAAGACATAATACCCATTCTCCTTAAAGTTTTCCAAAAAATAGAGGAGGAGGGGATACTCCCAAATTCATTCTACGAAGCTAACATCACCCTAATACCAAAACTAGGCAAAGACCCCATCAAAAAAGAAAACTACAGACCAATATCCCTGATGAATGTAAATGCAAAAATACTCAACAAAATATTAGCAAACCGAATTCAAAAATACATCAAAAGGATCATACACCATGACCAAGTGGGATTCATCCCAGGGATGCAAGAATGGTACAACATTCGAAAGTCCATCAACATCATCCACCACATCAACAAAAAGAAAGACAAAAACCACATGATCATCTCCATAGATGCTGAAAAAGCATTTGACAAAGTTCAACATCCATTCATGATAAAAACTCTCAGCAAAATGGGAATAGAGGGCAAGTACCTCAACATAATAAAGGCCATCTATGATAAACCCACAGCCAACATTATATTGAACAGTGAGAAGCTGAAAGCATTTCCTCTGAGATCGGGAACTAGACAGGGATGCCCACTCTCTCCACTGTTATTCAACATAGTACTGGAGTTCCTAGCCACGGCAATCAGACAAAACAAAGAAATACAAGGAATCCAGATTGGTAAAGAAGAAGTCAAACTGTCACTATTTGCAGATGACATGATACTGTACATAAAAAACCCTAAAGACTCCACCCCAAAACTACTAGAACTGATATCGGAATACAGCAAAGTTGCAGGATACAAAATCAACACACAGAAATCTGTGGCTTTCCTATATACTAACAATGAACCAACAGAAAGAGAAATCAGGAAAACAACTCCATTCACAATTGCATCAAAAAAAAATAAAATACCTAGGAATAAACCTAACCAAGGAAGTGAAAGACTTATACTCTGAAAACTACAAGTCACTCTTAAGAGAAATTAAAGGGGACACTAACAGGTGGAAACTCATCCCTTGCTCGTGGCTAGGAAGAATTAATATCATCAAAATGGCCATCCTGCCCAAAGCAATATACAGATTTGATGCAATCCCTATGAAACTACCAGCAACATTCTTCAATGAACTGGAACAAATAATTCAAAAATTCATATGGAAAAACCAAAGACCCCGAATAGCCAAAGCAATCCTGAGAAAGAAGAATAAAGTAGGGGGCATCTCACTCCCCAACTTCAAGCTCTACTATAAAGCCATAGTAATCAAGACAATTTTGTACTGGCACAAGAGCAGAGCCACAGACCAATGGAACAGACTAGAGAATCCAGACATTAACCCAGACATCTATGGTCAATTAATATTTGATAAAGGAGCCATGGACATACAATGGCGAAATGACAGTCTCTTCAACAGGTGGTGCTGGCAAAACTGGACAGCTACATGTAGGAGAATGAAACTGGACCATTGTCTAACCCCATATACAAAAGTAAACTCAAAATGGATCAAAGACCTGAATGTAAGTCATGAAACCATTAAACTCTTGGAAGAAAACATAGGCAAAAACCTCTTAGACATAAACATGAGTGACCTCTTCTTGAACATATCTCCCCTGGCAAGGAAAACAGAAAAAATGAGTAAGTGGGACTATAATAAGCTGAAAAGCTTCTGTACAGCAAAAGACACCATCAATAGAACAAAAAGGATCCCTACAGTATAGGAAAATATATTTGAAAATGACACATCTGATAAAGGCTTGACGTCCAGAATATATAAAGAGCTCACACGCCTCAACAAACAAAAAACAAATAACCCAATTAAAAAATGGGCAGAGGAACTGAACAGTTCTCCAAAAAAGAAATACAGATGTCCAACAGATACATGAAAAGATGCTCCACATCGCTAATTATCAGAGAAATGCAAATTAAAACTACAATGAGGTATCACCTCACACCAGTAAGGATGGCTGCCATCCAAAAGACAAACAACAACAAATGTTGGCAAGGCTGTGGAGAAAGGGGAACCCTCCTACACTGCTGGTGGGAATGTAAGTTAGTTCAACCATTGTGGAAAGCAGTATGGAGGTACATCAAAATGCTCAAAACAGACTTACCATTTGACCCAGGAATTGCACTCCTAGGAATTTACCCTAAGAATGCAGCAATCAAGTATGAGAAAGATCAGTGCACCCCTATGTTTATCGCAGCACTATTTACAATAGCCAAGAATTGGAAGCAACCTAAATGTCCATCGGTAGATGGATGGATAAAGAAGATGTGGTACATATACACAATGGAATACTACTCAGCCATAAGAAAAGGGCAAATCCTACCATTTGCAGCAACATGGATCGAGCTGGAGGGTATTATGCTCAGTGAAACAAGCCAAGCAGAGAAAGAGAAATACCAAATGATTTCACTCATCTGTGGAGTATAAGAACAAAGGAAAAACTGAAGGAACAAAACAGCAGCAGAATCACAGAACTCAAGAATGGACTAACAGGTACCAAAGGGAAAGGGACTGGGGAGGATGGGTGGTTAGGGAGGGAGAAGGGGGGGGAGAAGTAGGGGGTATTAAGATTAACATGCATGGGGGGGTAGGAGAAAAGGGAGGGCTGTACAACACAGAGAAGGCAAGTAGTGATTCTACAACATTTTGCTATGCTGATGGACAGTGACTGTAAAGGGGTTTATAGGGGAGACCTGATATAGGGGAGAGCCTAGTAAACATAATATTTGTCATGTAAGTGTAGATTAGTGATACCAAAAACAAAACAAAACAAAACAAACAAACAAACAAAAAGGACTGTTCCTGTGTGGTAACCTCCAATGAGTTCTACACAAGTGTATAAAGGGCATATAGAAGTGTAGGCAAAGGGTCTGTTTGCGTTTATACAGAAATCAAAGCCTAATTGGGCTACCCTGAAAATGAACTAAGATACAATATGAAAGAGAACTTCCAACGTCAGCACTCTCTGGAAGACTCATGCCAGAAGATGGTCATCAAGAAATCCCAACAAAGATCAACGCACTGCTACAGCTGTAGATGCACTCATCCCACCAGCTCCTGGACTTGCCATGGGAATGAAGGAGATATCTAAGCTGGCCTGTGCATACAGTGAAAAAACAAATTTGACTGGATCTATACTGTTGGAACTCAACCAAGAATTAGGAGAAGTGCAAATTGTAGCGCTCCAAAATCTTACAACTACAGACTATTTACTGTTAAAAGAACATAAGGGATGTGAACATTCCCCAGGAATGGGTTGTTTTAATTTGTCTGATTTCTCTCAGACTGTTCAAGTTCCGTTGGACAATATCCACCATATCATAGATAAGTTTTCACAAATGCCTAAGGTGCCTAACTGGTTTTCTTGGTTTCACTGGAGATGGCTGGTAATTACAGATATGCTTTGGTTATGTAACTATACTCCTATTATGTTAATGTGTGTGTGCAATTTAAGTAGTAGCTTAAAACCTATACATGTGAAGTTACTCTACAAGAAGATATGTCAAAGAAATAATCAATCTTCCCAGGTTTTCTGCCGCCTGCTACTTCTATAGCTTTTCTTCTTCCTTCCTAATTACAACCCTTAAATAGAATTCGTGCCTCATATCAAATTTACCGAGTATCATAATTCTTCCAAGTGGTAAAGATACCTCAAGACAAATGCTGGGCATAGAAGCTACAGGGCATAAATATGCAAAGAAATAAAAAGCTAACCATTTCAAACAATAAGGCTTCTCTCTCACTTACCAACTTTACATTTCCCTGTATGGCCCCGGAAGATGATTGGTTAGCCAGAGACGGGTGAGATTCCTCAAGGGAGGAACAACCTAAGACAGGCACAGTCGCAGAGGGGTCATCAGGTGAGAAATTGGGGATCAACAGAGGTGAGGCTTAGAACCTCACCCCCCTGTTCTGAGAGAAATCTTCTGCATACGTGGATGTTTTATTGCCCTTGTCTAGCTTGGATTAACACATAGTCTACATGCACACACCTGATCATCTACATTTGCTCTCTTACAACACTAAACTATGTTTTCTACCTTTATCTTGTATCTACCTACCACTTCAGCATTTTATTAAAAATAATAATAATAAAGAGAGAAATGTGGTATCCACATATAAATCAAGTATAAAAACCAAATGAGTATTCATATTTGAACTGACTGTTTATAGTTCATAATGCATGAGCAAAACCGAAAGTTTCTGTGATGACTGCCCTTGTACTGTTCACTATGTAACTTATTCATTATGTAAGAATTTGTTCTCCATGTAAGAACTTGTTTGTTATGCCTCAGAAGATTGGAGACTGACGAAAATTAGGCTTGGGGTGGATTAATGATTGTGCATTGAGCATTGACTCCCCTATACAGAATTTTATTGTTGTTAACAACCATTTGATCAATAAATATGAGAGATGCCCTCACAAAAAAAAAAAAAAAAAAAAAAAAGGACAGACTTCCAATGGTAAAATAAATAAGTAACCGGGATGTAATCTATAGCATAAGGAATATAGTCAAGATATTGTAACAGCTTGGTAGGGTGATAGCTGGAACCTAGAATTATGTATATAAATGTTTTATCACTATGTTGTACACTTGAAACTAATGTAATGTAATACTGTGTGTCAACTACCCTTCAATTAAAAATAATTATCTAAAAAAAAAAAAAATCCAGAAGAATACAGAATGGAACATTAACTGTTTTCTCAGAATGGAAATGACTTTCTAAATGAGAGAAATCACAAAGTAAATGACTATTTTCCAAAATTGACAGTTCTTGTGTGTCAAAAAAAAGAAGAAAGACATCTCAAGAAAAATAATATTCACAGTAATTTATCAAATTTCATATAATGCAGTCTGAAAAACACTATTCTATAGGGTAAATTGGAAAAAGGCATGGACTATGTAAATTGACAATTCATAAATTGGAAAAACCAGTAAGAAACACATTAAGAAATCAATTTCATTAATAACTTAATAAAAAACACCTATAAAATTGAGAATTGTGTGAAACTGTCTCTATTGTACGTTCGTAGCAGTATAAATTAATGTAATAGTTTTGGAAAGCCATTTGGCAACAATCATCAGGAGCTGGAAAACTGGTTAGCCTTTGACCCAGTAATGTCCTAGAGAAACAATCCAATTAAAGAAATGCCACAGTCAGGAAGATGTTTATGACAGGATTTTTATAATAGAAAATTAGTGAAAATAGGCAATGTCAACTACTGAAGAATGCTTAAATATATTGTTGGTAAACCTACTAAATGGAATGTAATTCAACCATTAAAATTATGAGTATGATGATTATGTAATAGAAGAGAAAAAATTTTTAGGTTAAGTGCCAAGGAAAAGATACTGAAGGGTATGGTATTAAAAAAATACTAAAGCAAAAAATGCATATATAGTAAGACAATTAAAATTTTTTTTTCACTGTTTTCTTTAAAGAATATGTATTTTTCATCATCTTTTAAGTGATGGTTATGAAAGTTATGTAAGAACATTGAAAATTATAATTCAATGTTATCCAAAAAATGTATATATTCAGTTGTATGTACATTGGATTACAACATAATATTCTTTCATAAGAAAGCTGTTGTCCCTATGATAAATTTATGGGGAAATTTTCTACCCCATCTAATAATCAAAATTGTATAACTGTAAAAATAACTGATTTAGAAATAAAAAGTAGATATGGTGCACATGATAATATATCAATATACTTTGAGCCAAACCGAAAAAGATCTGTGACAGTAAAAGAATAAGAAGCTTAAAAAAAGAAAAGAAAAAGAAAAATGGGGGTTGCCATTTATGTATTTTAGATGTTTTGTTTCCCTTTCATTCATTCAATGTTGTATTGAACAAAATCGGGGTCATTCATCTCATCAGCTTGTGACGTAGGTAAAGCTGAATGTGGCTGCCCGGATGCAATGGGAAGCTCCATCTCAAAACACGCTACTTCAGCGTACTGACTCTTTTCCTCTGAGAACTGGTTTTGAAACTCATCCAGACTTACTCAGAGGAAACTCATTTTAGCTGTAATGGCTGCATGTGTAATGAGATTAGGCTGACAGAATCCTGCAATTTTTTTTTTAACAGACTAAAATATATTAGATTTAAAAGCCTTTTTTCAATCTGAGAGTAAAACAGGAATAATAACTTTTGAGCCCTTGGTGGTTTACAAGTGTACAAAGCTTGCAGTTTTATTTTCTCCACACAAAGACTGCCTTTATTACAAACAGTATGCTTTCACTTGGAAGTATCCATTCTAGTGTCTAAATCTCCAGGTAGAGGAATTTCCTTGCCCAGGAGTCTAATAAGCATGCCAGAAAACCGCATGGAGCAGAATGCTATATGCCTCATGCTAACCTGGGACCATCATCTTGTTAATTTCCTGGTGCTCATGTGTATTTTGTTAACTCATCAATTCAGTGGTTGCTGTATATTTTATGTTTTACCATATATGTCAGAATAATGGTACATGTGTGGCATTTATAGGCAAGAGGGGAAAGATTTGTCACAAACAGGTCTCTGAGTTCCTGAAAATGGATTTTGAAAGAATTCTTCTTAAATAACAAACTCTGGAGGGACTCTGTTATTCTGGGCTGAAATGTGAAAATTTCTTCTTTGTAAAAGTCCTGCATGGTACTATTTAATGTGTTACACCCCCCACCCTTTCCACCCCAACACAAACACTAATTATTTGAACACATGGTTCTCTGAAATCCTTTAGTGTATATATCTGCATAATTCATTTTTACCTAACATTGTTACCTAATCGTTTCATGTCTGTAAATTCTATCAACCCAGTACAAAATACTTAGATTATAAAGGACTGGGATTAGGTTTTATTATTTTTTTTTAATCACTGTCTTCTCCCTGCCCCCAAGTTCTCAATACATTCCCCTGTATATAATTATTGCTAAAAAGAAATACAGTAATCAGCACCAGTATCATAATAATTAGCAATAATAATGATCATTTTTTAAACCAGGTGCTCAACTGGGTAGTCTGCATTCATAAACTCCTTATAGTCTCACAAATCTTGCATATATTTTAGCCACATAGTAAATTTATAATATTTCAAACTTCAAAATAAAAGCCCATGTACTCACCATTATTGATTAACTTGGAAACCTCTATTATGGACATTTTAATAGATACTGATACTGAGGCTAAGAGAGGGTAAAGTGACCTGTCAAGATTTCACAGTTAATAAGGAGCCTCCTCTAAATGAAAGGTGGGACTCCAGAATAAAACAGATTACATAGAAATGACCAAATTTAGCCATGTAGATAATGGTGCTATGGTTCCTGAAAGAGTTAAAGCAATTTCCAGAATTATCAAATGTATGGCCAGAAAGTTGCTCGAGTTGTGAAAGTCTGGTCCAATATTTAGAAGAACTCATTTCACAGTCATCCCAGAGGACCTCATTGATCACCCACTCTTTCCTCTTCCTACTTATCTCACGGTTTGGTGATTTTTATAGCATGTTTTTCTTTTTCTCCATGAAATATTTATGAGATGCTGCCACCTTAAAATGTTGCCTAACTCCAGAAAGAAAATGTAGAATTGCTACAAGTGAAATGCTAGTTTGACTTTACCAAATGTTTCAGATACATAATTGTCAAAAGAGTTGGAGTTCTTGCTTGGAAAAATGTTGGACTTAGGGGTAAAATTATCTTCAGAATTACAATATCTTCAGGCTATAAAGTTCAATTGGAAAATTCTATGAAAAGGGTCTTTTTAGTAAGTTTTCAGTCTTACTTCTGGCTGACTGGAAATACCAGAGAATAATTAGAATGAAAATTATTTCAATATTTTTAGGTTTCACTGGAAAATGTAGTATAAAAAAGAACCTCAAGTAGTTCAAAATTAGGACCTCACAAGCATTGTAGGTAGTATTAAGAGAAGTATATCTTGTTGGGGAAAATATTTGCATTTTCATGATAATTCTTTTAAATCTGTATCACTGTTACTAACAAGACCAAGCTACCAATTATTATTTGGATGGCAGCTTAACCCTCATCTTAGCTAACATAGTATATACTTAAATATATGTTGTATGAATGAATAAACAAATTAACGAGCTTAAGATCTAGTGATAACATTAAAACAAAGATATCCAGGAGACAGATGGTAATGCATGCCCAGGGTGCAGAAGAGTTTAAAGTTAACGCCAAAAATTTGATATTTACCTGTATAAACTAATAGTTGAGACTGGATGAGATTATTAAAAAAAAAATGAAAGAAAGAAGCAATGATCCCAGAGACTAAAGTGGTGGAGCCAAGAGAGATCCTTCCAGACTATATTCATGTATGAAATAACAGGTGGAAGACGAGACAGAGAAGGCATGGCTACAGAGGTGAAAGAACCAAGAGGGATGAGTGTCTTATAAGCTAAAGCAAGTGAGTTTTGGAGAGAGAGAGTTTTCAAGAAATTGGGAGGATCAGAGCAGTGGTCTGAGTAGGCCCTCAGTGAATATGGACAATCATCTTTCCAGATGTTTGACAATGGCCTGATGGAAAACATGGGAAACGTGGGATAGTTCAAGGGACTAGCAGGATGGAGAGAAAGGTGGGTTTGGATAGGAAAACAATAGCACATTGGCAGGCTGAATGGAAGAGGCTTTTGACAAGGGAATTATTAACAAGTGTTACTGGGGATTGTGGGGGGCACCAGTTAATTGATTCAGCAGTGTTTCAGGATGGGAGCAAGGGAGTAAGTGGAAGAATTAGAATGGAATAGTGGGAAAGAGGTGAAGTGGGACAGAAGTTGGATGAAGATGCAAGGAAGTTTTGCGAACAGGAAAGCCAGGAAGCAAGGACGGAGGCTGAGGGAGTTTGGTTTCTGACATTCCTCTTTCTGTCCACCCACAAGAGTTAGGCTTACTACCGTATCCCCTGCAGGGCTCTGTGACGCTCTTGGCAAACTGACACTGAGCTTATGTCTACAGCCACAGAGCAGTTTGATTGCTGTATCAAGAGCAGAATAATAGTGCTCATTTGTGTGTGCTGCAACCCTACTGAAGTAAAAAATAAAGTAGTTTTTACCAAACTGCTTCTTTCACTTACTTCCAACATTAGGATAAAATGTTTACTTTAAAAATTTCCTCCATGATTCTGTTGTCTTAGCAGCAAATAATAATGAGAGATCATGTCATTTTGGATTTTGTTCCTTTTGATTGCTTGTACAGTATAATTTTGTTGACGGACTATAACTTTTCTCCCTTTAATTTGTTGGTTATTAGATGTTTATCTTTGCATCACCATCATTGCATCATCATCATCATCAGACAATTCCTATCTTTCTTAGCAGCATTGTTAGTAGAAAGCATTAGTCATACCCAACCGAATGTATGCAACTATTTTTACCTAAGAACCTTAATTATATTAAATAATAAAGAAATGTCAAATAGGTACTAATGGAGAAAATGAAAGAGAAATATATTTTTATGTGCCATATTTTCAAATCTTTAAACAGCTTTAATTTAGCCTTGATGTTTATACATTATGAGGGCCAGACGGAGAGAGGCTCATTTTATTTTTAACAGTTTTATAAAATAAAATAAAATGAATATGGGTGATTATTTTCAGTGTATTCCATGGTTAAAAGTACAGAATGTTTCTCTGGGCTCATAAGATGTTACTGATGTCAACCTCACATAAATTAACTGACTAGCCAATGATTTTGAAACTGTAAAGTTGACTGTAGCAGAATAGCTCAGTTAGAAACCTTTAAATGATAAAGTAAGAGTAGATGTATTATTCTTTTGTGGAGCAGTATTTGAATACCTATTGTTGGTATGTGTGACTTTTGGCAAGTTACATGCTTTCTCTGTGTTTTACTTTCCTCATTTGTCTAAGGGGACTCGTTTGTGTGATAAAATAAGTGATAGCTTATTTTAAAGTATTTTAACTTGGAAAAATTCTGCTCAGTCATTCATTAATCTCTTCATTCATTCGACTAGTATTTTCAGAACAACTGAGGGCCAGATCTTGAGCTATATTCCTGGGTGGTTGACAGGTTGGCAGGAGCAAGCCATGGAAGGTCTTGTCTATCAGATTTTTAAAAAGAGCTTTACCCAGAAGACAGTAAAGGCAAGTGATGAGATTTGCCTCTAAGAGAAACTGTTCTGGCCTAAAGAGAACTGATACAGTGCAAGAGTGAGTGAGACCAGGAGACTGACTTCTGTCCCCCATGGTCCTTTATGTTAGCATCTGATGGTTGCAGAAAATCTGGAAATACAGATTTAAAAGAACTTGTTGGTATATTGCTAAATTTTCTTAGGGCAGCTATGTGTCCTGGGTTTTCTGGGATAGAGCTGATTTCAAATACCCTGTGTCAACATTCCTTCAAGAACACTTGTGCCTGTCAGGCCTGAACTTCAAATTCCCCAGGATAACATTAAACTGTATTACTGTAAATTACCTGAAGGCAGAGTTCATGTATTATTCCAGAAGGAAAGACAAGACTTGTGTGACTAAAACAATAATGAGATGCAGCACCATTGGTCAGTTGCTAGAAGCAAAGGGCAAAAAGAGAGGCTGCTTAGGTCCCATCACGGAGGAATTTGTATTCAGAGTCCCAGTGATTTTCAGCCATAGAGTTGAAGAGCACTATTTGGCATTATCAGTGGTGAGTTGAAAGTAACATGTTAGTGACAGCAGTAATGTAAATGACTTACTTTCAGCCATAAATTAAAGCAGATTTAATTAATGGAGTGGAGAAAAAGGCAGGTGTTGGGGGAGAGATGTAGCCAGTCTTCACATGATGTGGGCAACCTAATAGATCATTGGCATAATAACGGAGAACCCCTGCTGAGATGATAGGGACACAAGTACTTTAAAAAGGAGAGAGATGAAGTACAATCTGCATTTTAGGAAAGTTACTCTAGATATTGGAGGAAGCAAGACCTGTCAAGAGGCTGTTGGAACAGTCAGATGAGAGACGAAGGGTGCTAAAGATATGAATTAGAGCTGGGATAGCTGAGATGAAAAGTAGAAGACAGATTAGAAAATAGGCAGTGCCCTCCCAAATCCATGTCCACCCAGAACCTGTGAATATGTCATGATTTAGAAATAAGGTATTTGCAGATGTAATTAAGTTAGGGTGAGGTCATGCTGGGTTAGATGCGTTCTAAACCCAATATGACTGATGTCCTTATGAGAAATGGGAAGTTGGTATACAGAGACTAAGACACAAGGAAGAAGGACATGTGACGACGGAGGCAGAGATTGGCTTGATGGAGCTGCGAGCAGAGGAATGGCACTGATCGCTGGTGACCAACAGAAGCTAGGATGAAGCTAGGAAGACTCCTTCTCTGGAATCTTCAGAGACAGCATGGCCCTGTGGGTACTTTAATTTTGGATTTCTGGCCTCTAGAACTATGAGAAAGTAAGTTTCTGTTGTTTTAAGCCCCTGAGTTTGTTGTAATTTGTTATAACATCCCTAGGAAACTAACACAGGTGGTAAAATGGCTAAGACTTAATGTTTGTTTGGATATGAATGGAGGAGAATATTGGGAGAGCAAATGGATGGTGGCGGAACCCACTGAGCAAAAGCGTAGAACAGAGATCAGCAAACTGCAGCCCTCAGTCAAAATCCGCTCTCTCCCACTATGTGGCCTGCGTTTTTGTTAATAAAGTTTTATTGGAACACAGCCACACCCATTTGTTTATACTGTCTATAGCTGTGTTTCAGCTACAACAGAGTTGAGTAGTTATGGCAGAGATTTCATGGTTTGCAAAGCCTAAAAGATATGTACTACCTTGGCCTTTGCCCAAAAAGTTGCCAGCCCCTAAGCACATAGGAAGAAGAGGGGATTTAAGACTCTGGTGAATTCAAGGGCTCTCAGGACAACTGGGTGAATATGTTACGGCATCAACTGGAAAGAAACTCACAGAAGTATTTTAGGAAGTCCTATGCTGCTTTGATATATCAATGGAAAAGGAAAACTACAATCAGAACTATGATAGTGACATTATTAAGTCACTGCCCCAGAATAGTTGATATTTTC
Source organism: Manis pentadactyla (assembly GCF_030020395.1). Taxonomy (NCBI): domain Eukaryota; kingdom Metazoa; phylum Chordata; class Mammalia; order Pholidota; family Manidae; genus Manis; species Manis pentadactyla. The sequence goes on from NC_080021.1 coordinate 65,392,647, forward strand.
TTCACTCAAGTTGGGGGGGCGGTGATAAACCATGATGCCCTCCCTCCAAAAGCAACCCAGGAACTTTAGTTCATTCTGGTACTATTTCATTTTCACCACATTTTTCTTCCATAAAAGGCAACCATTGTAGAGCCTGATTATTGCTTGATGTTAGAAAGCACTCCATGATGTTAGGCTGCAGTCTAAGGATAGTTTTCTAAACTATGAAATGGTCATTCACTTCTAAGTCTGTGAACGTCGTAAGATTTCTTATCACTAGTTACACTAGCATAAAGCAGTGCCTTTCAGCCTTTCCCACTATCCCCAGTGGCAGAGAGAGGATCACTTAGACCCTAGCCAGAGGCCTGGCCAGAAGTGATACACAGAAAGGCCAGAATTTCTATGAAATCTCATGTTACAGCCTTAAAATACATTTAAATTTGGGGTTCTATTCTGTAATGATTTTGTTTTAATATAAGACAATATTTTTGTGAAAACTGATGTCCAAAGACGATACCACATTTGAAACTTATGGATATAGATATCAAGTAATCTTAAGAGGGCCCAGATATCAGTGCATTGGAGATATGTTTTATTATACAATGCTAGACAAATGTGTATTAATCATTATTTAAGAAAAATAGCAAACATACTAGAATCATAGACCAAATGCAAGATGACAAAACTATTTTTGTCAGAATCAGGAAGTTCTACAGTTACTTCTAAGACCCTGTCTTAAAATTCATAGTGATCAAAATTATATCGGATCTTTCCCAGCCTTTTTGAGGTATCTTTGGCTGAGGCCCTCTGACCACAAAACCACCCACAACTTTAAGGAACAATAGCAAATGTGCTCAATCATTCTGACCCTGAATATCCAAGGCATGTTGTATGAGTATCATTAGACATTTTAATATTAAAATAAACTCTGCCCCAATTCATGACAAACCAAATCATGATTATTCAAGATTCAGAGGCTCTGCACCTTACATTTGCTATGGAGACATATTACTAAGGAAACTGCCAGAGAAGTAAAAGTTATCCCCAAATGATGAGCATAGTTACTGTGGCCAAAAAACATTCCATTTGCAAATAAATTGCATTGGCTGAGGGTGATCATTGCATTATCTTGGATTCTGGGATTTCTTAGCTTAAACACAAAGATTGGAAGCATCATTACTTTGTCAAAGACGTGTTCTTTTCCAGTAGAGTGAATTAAGAAACTTTGGCCAACTCTGAGTTTTGCAGAATGAGTTTGTGTTCTGATAAATCAGCTAAAGTGGTTCACAGATTTAACATACTAAAATGAAATCAAGACCAGTTATTCATGGCATACAGATTTCCAGGTGCCATTGTTTCTGGCAATTGAAATTTAGAAGTTCATAGGTAGAACCTTGATCAAGTTATCACTATCATGTCTCATCTTTCTGAAGCAAATAATTAGCCACTGGTGGGAGTGCCAAAATTCACTAATTTTGCCCCTTTCTATTACAAATAAGAGGTTTTGCTAAGAACTATGGGGTTAGAACAGGGTTTCTGCTCTTCAGTTGAAATCAACTTCTTTGTTTTAATTTTCCCTTAGGAAAATAACTTTAGATGAAAGAGCTTAAGAAAGAAGTGAGGTTCACTCTGAGTAAGGAAAAGACAGAGTAGCATAATTCTCATACCAACAAGAAGCTGTGGAAATTAAGAAGGGCCCTCACTGAAGAAACCCACAGAAGTCTTTCAGCCTGGACTCAAAAGAGGCAGCCCTCTGACCTCCAGAGCACAGTAGGCCCAGGGAAAATGGGAAAATGAAGGCCCTAGGACCCTAAGATTTCAGGAATCTTTACAAAGCATCAGAGTAGCCCATATATATGCTGAACAAATATTTGTTGAGTGAATAAATGACTTAAGTGAACAGACCATCTTGTTATCCATGAAACATGAAGAAATATGACTTTTTGATGTTGTGATGATGCATATTAAGGGATATAAGATGGAGAGCATCCCAGAAGCAAAACTGTTCCCCCTCCAGCCAGTGTGAGAAACATGCAGAAAAGTACCTATCATATGTAAAGAACACAGCTTGTCTAATCTCGAAAAACAAGATTTTACAGAGGGATAAATTGAGACCCCCAAAAATTTGTTCATTCACCAGTTACTTGTTTTGTGACCAAACAAAGGCCCTGCCCTCATGGAATTTCCATTTCAACTGGTTGAAACTGTCAGTAAACAAATATATACATAATGTATCCAGTCAGGATAAATCCTCTGAAGAGGGATGATACAGAAAAGTATAAAGAGTGGGGAAGGGAAGAGTGGTCAAGCAGAGCTTTGATATGGTGGCAGGTGAGTAGACATGAGGAAGGTAAATACCTTCTCCAAAGCACTAAAGAAGTGGCTGATCTAGGCTATTTGTGTGTTTGTCTGATTTATCCATTAGCAGAAGTGCAAAGATTTAAACCTTGGAGTTGGTTGCTCGTATTAGCTGAATTTCTACTTCCTGAAATTCTTGACTGTCTTGCAACGGTCCATTTGGGCCCTTGATATCTGGCCATCTCCAGAGGGATTTCCAGAGTCTAGGTGAACATTGAACACCACCATATTGGTCTATGACTTCAGGCCCAGCTGTAGAATTCAACCTCAATCTGGTGTATGTAATTCTCCTTTAGAACTTCTGTTGCAGTGCAACACCGAGGATTAGAATAGCAGTGGTAGCCTTTTGTCAGAGTCAATTTTTATTTAAACAGTATAAAACAAGGTTGGGTCCAGCCCCTTTGAATGTTTGTGCAGCAATTTGCTAAAACTTTTAGGGAGACCACAATAATTTTTTCCTCCTATAATCAAAGGGAAAAACACTCATTTCAGTAATATGATGGCAACTGCATCTCCTATCTCATTCCAGGAGATCTATTGTTGCCAATGATCAGCCACTAGATGGACATTTGGATCAGTTATTTTGGGGGACAAATAATAATTATGCTCCAATCAAACTCATTATTTTTGACATCCAGTTTGATAACAGAGGACAATCCCACTCAATATATTAATGTATTTGTTATTTGAGGATGGATTTGACAGCCATTTTCTTCTAGTGGATGCATCAGGATTAAGCCTGTGCAAAATGAAATGTTCACTGGATGTCTTATCTGAGAAGCAGAAACTTACTAAGGCAGAGGCTAAATTCTAAGTAGGGTTATTTATTTCATGCTTTAAACTACAGAAACTTGGGGCTTCAATGAAGTACTTATTCAAGCATTGGATAAATCCAAAGTTTCTGCTTAAGAAAGTCTTGTCTGCCAGCAGTTACGAGGTAAAAGAATTAACCTTCATGAATGTTTATATAAACAAACAGGACTGGAATAGAACTCAGAAATTACAGATTTAAAATATCAGATTTTGTGGTAAGTAATAATTTAGGTAGGTTTTCCCAGTAAATTATGTATGTAGTTAATATCCAGCTGGTTGTATTTCAGAATTATATTTGTAAATTGATACAAAGCCAGAATGCATTTCACAGAACAACAGTGTTACAATGGTGTTAAAAAATGGAAATGAGTCTATTTAATATTCACTTAATCCATATTGAGAGTAGGTTAGTTTGTTCAATCCACACCAGTACTCAAATAACTTTTATTTGCAAGTTTTAAAAAGTTTATAATAGATGCTATTTCAAATATTGTATCAAATGATGAATTAGCAAAAGGCTATAGGGGTCAAATTGCCAGAAGATGAATCCTAGCTGCTAGTTACCAGCATGAGCCTGGGCAGGTTTTTGCCTTGCTATGACTCAGTTTATACAATTCACAGATGATGGTGATGATAATAATAACATGTGTTTAGAGATTGTAAGTTTCAGATGACGTAGGTACAGAGCTATATGTAACCAGCCCATGAATGGTGAAAATTGACCTAAGTCTATGATCTCATTACAAACCAATTTAATCTTCCTCCTATTGCAATTCCTTCCACCCTGAGAAATTAGAATCATAAGGGGTGACACACATCTCTTTGTGGGTCAGTGTAAGGGCCTCCTCACCAGTTTGTCTTTGGCAAAACAGCCTCCTTGGGAGAAGAGAGCCTGCAACTGAGAGGATCTGGGCCCTGGTTCCCTCCTCTTCCCCCTTTCTTCCTCAAAGCATTGTGAAAACTAGCAGCAGGTGTGGCTGGGCAATGGCTGAGAAGATCCCCCATCCCTTCAAATCACATGGGATGAATGAAAGGCCTCACTGGGTCCTGTGGGCTTTGTCTAAAGATTTCTTTATTTCTGAATTTATTTGTATCTGTCCCAATTTGCCTAGCACCTTCCACTTCTTCAGCTCATGGGCATCTGGGTTCCTGTAGATGAGCTCTTGTTGTCCCCACCTGCCTCAGGCCTGCATCTGGACCTACGGCCCCACCACCACTGTCCTTTTTCAGCCAAGTTGTGGGTCCAGGGCAGAATGAGAGAGCTGAGGGCTGGGAGGGTCAGGGGAGGAAGTGCTGGAGCACGTGGGTGATGGAGCAGGCCTATGTTCGGAGACTGTGGGGTGGTGCAGGTGCCTCTCCCATTCTAGATTCTGGTTGGCTCGTCCCACATCATTCACAGGGGCCTTCCTAGTCCTTTGGAGCATATTTTTCTATTTCTTTCTCTGCTGTCTATCCTCTGAACTCCTCTTCCTCAGCAGCTGAGTGGGGAAAAGCACAGTGGCTTAAAGACTCCATCTCATGTTCATGCTTCTGTGCAGAATCTACCCCTGTGCCTGGCATGGTCCAAGTGGACTTTTAAGAAGTTAACATAGGAGGGACTAGATGAATGATGAAATAGGTATATAGTATGTAAGTTACAAATTATATACTTAAAATATGTATAATAAATAAAAATAAAATTATATGTGTAATGTATAAGAATAAAATACATGTGTAATGTACAAAAATAATAGTAAAAGTATATAATAGAGAAGTACATTTATAAACTCAGTACATTTTTCTGGAGGAAAACTGAAGGCCCATTAAGTTGAGGATATATTGCTTTACCTTCAAAATACGACACAAATCGTTGATAAACTGTATGATACGTATCACAAATATTACTGAGAGAAACGATAGAACCCAGTTTAAGAATGGCAACACTGAATGGCTATTGATTTTTGTCATGTGTGAGGCTAAGGGAGCGTGTTTGTTCTTTTCCCTACCTCTGTAAATTTCAGGATAAGAAACAGTCTGGTAAGTTTGAGAGATGAAAACAATCACCTGGTTGAGTTGGCACCTCTCTTTGTCGTTATAAAGCAATTTTTCAAGCTGTGTCTTAGGACAGAACTGAGAATTGGGACAGGAAGGAGGATCAGGAGATGAGAGTCTGCATGGCGCTGGTCACTCCATGCTGCTCTTCCTCCCCTGGTGCCTGTAGACCCTGTCTCTGTGTTAGAGATCTGATTTTCCTTATTCACAGATCAGATCATCTGCAATGTCTGGATGAAGGAACACATCATCGATGGCCAGGTTTGAATGGATGGGACAAAAATCTCTAGACAGATAATTTTTTAAATTCCTAAATGGAATTTAGGACTTCAGTCTGAACTGCCCCTAGCACTGCCCCTCTCTCCCGTGACCAGTGACTGTCTGTGCACCACAGACCCGTTTGGAAACCTGCAGCTAAGTTAATCACTGGGTGGCACCCAAGAGCCAGAAAAAAGATGGATCAAATTGCAGACACTCTCTAATACACATATTTTAACAATTTCCTCTGTCCTCAGTGAAATTATGCTAATATTTTAGTTGAGTTTCCTTAAGTCTGGAACTCAAATTAAGTCTGTCTGTTTCATTTTTATGATAGAGCTTGAAATCACTTGCAGACAAGGGTTTGTTGGGCCATGAGATTTATAGTGGCAATGCCATGAAGGTCAAACACATCCTGAGGAAGAGGAAAGCAATCTGTAGAACCAGTGTTTTCACTGCAATAAAGTTTATAGCAGCATTAAGGGAATAGTTACAAATCAGTGAGATGGTGTTGATTTCATTGAGAATAAGTATATTTACACTTGTAAGCTTTCTCTTAATAATATTCTGAATGTTTTACACAATGGGGTTAGTGAAGGTTGGATCTGGGCATATTTCATGTGTGACAAAACTTGTTTTTCTTTTTTCCACCCATCCTTCTACTTGTTACTTTCACAAAATGGGTTTATAATGGCTCTATAGGGGCTGAGTAAAGGTTCAGCAATTTTCTGAGATTTGCAACAAAGTCAAAGATGCTGCTAAAACTTTAAAAGTAAAATGACTGAGTGTATGTTTATAATTAAAGGTGAGATGAATCTAAAGCAACTAAATGTCCCTAATACAAAATGTACTCCTTTTTAGGTAAGTAGTACTTAGTTCTTCTCACCACAGCTAATTTTGTATTATTAAAATTTCTCATTGAATATTCAATCCCCATATTTAAAGGTAAAAACACAACTACTCCAACCTATAGAAGGCCTGCAAAGAATTATGTTTATGCTCAGCACAATCTTTATCTTAAATAAATTCCTGCTGTTATTTTATATTACAACATCCAATTTCCTTCATAGAATTAAGCACTATTACTTTTTATAGTTAATTGTAAAATGATTATGCAATTATGCTATTGTTTGTAATAATTGACAATTATTATGTAATTATCCTAGTTGGTATTTATTTCCGTATTTATTACCCACTAGATTGTAAAGGCATAAGGGCAAGGAACTTGTTTTATGTCTGATCATAGTCCCAGGGCCTATAACTTTGTCTGGTACTTAGCCCTCAAAATTAATTATCGAATAACTGAATGGATACTGTTATATTCTCAGGATTCTTCCACACAGTGAAAACACTGCCTTACCCTCATGTGAACTCTGCACGAAGTAAATTCTTTCCGACTCTATTAGTTTTCTAGAACCTTCTGTTTCTGTTTTCTGTTCTTATTCTCTAAGAGCCAGTGTGGGTTTAACAGACATAGAGGAAAATCTGAAGAGGTAGATCTTATTATCCATATACTCTAAATGAGAAAAGTGGGGCTTTGGCCTATAAATCCAGTAAGTAGAATTCGTTGACAAGAAGTCATAAAGCTTGCCCTAAAGCAATTCCCTTTGAACCAGAGCCCAGTTGCTTATGTGCACACTGTGAAAATCTGTGGGGGTCTTGTGAGTACCTTTTATTTTCCCACCATTGCCTCATATATGTATGTTCATGTTTAAATATCCTTCAATCTTGATTGTAATAGAATTTAATTCAACCATTTTAAAGTCACATGAAGTTTTGCCTCTTTAAAAAAATACATAGACCATAGAATAATATACCATATAGTTAATTTGATATGGACATTGTAAGTTAGACTGACCATTTATATATTTTTATTCTCTTTTAAAAATGTATTTTCTTGTTTTTTCCAATTAAAAAATTAAAACATCATTGTACTGAAAATATAGAAAAGAATAGAAGAAGAAAATTAAAATTACTTATACCCTTGTCATTCAACTATAAGCACCCTTAAGATATTCACATGTTCCCATCTGTTTTCCAGGCAGGTGAGTGTATATATATTACCCAGAGGAGATCATGCTACATTTGCATTTATCTTAATGGAGGGATTTCATTGGTTGCTCATCAATGTAACACCTCATTGGTTATTGAACCATAAACACTCATGTCTTAGAGACCTGTGGGAATGAACTGTATCACATTTTTTACCAAACCACTGCAGAAGATAAATGATCACACCAATCAAATTTTTTTCTTTAGTCATAAAATTATTAAGTATAGAAATTAACCTTCTCAAATATGATGAGTGTGTTAATAAAATAAGCTTTTATTATTAATAGTACAGATGTAATTAGGTAAGCATTTAAAAAATTTAACAACATAAAGAAACACAGTTTTAGATAATAGCAATACCAAATTTATCTTAGAAAAATTTTTTTACAACAGATGTCAGTGGAAGGATCCTCCAGAGCTAAAATGAGTACAGATTCTAGAACATGGATGCCCACAGCACCATATCAAAAAGAATTGTGGTAGCACAAACTTCTGTTCATAACTGAATTATATCACATTTTATTCTAGAACAAAATGGTTTAGAGAAGTTCCATGATGTAAAACAAGTGTAAGCCATGTTTCAATGCCATGAGCACTATAGACTAGCTGTGTGAGGTCATCCCATTAAACATGGCTTGGAAGGACCAGAACAGTGTCTTAGGCATATGTGTGTCTTTTCCTGGGGTTGCAAATATAAATGAAACAGATATCCTCTCATGACCCAACTCCCTTCTTAGTCACCAACCAAACTACTCTGATATGAGGTGGAATAAAAAAGTATTTGAAAATTTGAACTTCATATCCGTTATGGGCTGAATTGTGTCTCCCCCACCAAATTCACACTCTGAAGTCCTAACCCCAAGTCCCTCAGAACATGACTGTAATTGGAGACAGAGTCTTTAAAAAGTGGTTAAGAGTGGGCCCTAATCCAGCATGACTAGTGTCTTTACAAGAAGAGGAGATTAAGACACCCACAGGTACAAAGGGAAGACATTGCAAAGAAGGGGGCTATCTACAAGCAAGAGAGACAGCAGAAGAAACTGGCCCTGATCTCAGACTTCAAGCTTCCAGAATTGTGAGAAATGAATTTCCGTTGTTTAAGACCCCCAGTCTGTGGTACTTTGATACAGCAGCCCTTGCTAATTAATGCATCATCCAACTTTATGTCAGAATATGAGACAGCATGGAAAGTCACTGGCTGCAGAGTGGCTGCAATCAGAGGCTTCAGATGCCTCTGCCTGTGTGACAGAAATTCTCCACGTGTGTGAGTTCCTCCTGTATCCTTAGACCTCATCTGCAGAAGTCCTGTTCAAGCACAAATACCACGAAGAAGAGTATCATCCTCCCATGGTCTGAATGAATGTTTTGGAGGAAACTAAAGGTTGGGGACACAAGGTCATGGAAGGGAGATGTGGGCAGGGAGACAGCGCAGGCACAGCACAGGTCAGGAAAGTGCTAGAATGAGGAAGTTTCAGGGGCAGAGCAGACCTGTGTAGGGCTGTCACGAGGGACCTGCGAGCCAGAGGAGGAGTCGAGGAGGGACGTCCCACTGGAGGGCTCCATACAAACTATGGCTTCCAGATCCTGCAGCCTGAGAGTCAACCTCACCTCGAAGCTTTAAGTGCCAGGCAAAAATGATTAAAAGATAAAACCAATTTTAATCTGTAAACATAGCTGATCTCACATCCATGTGTGTATATAGTGTGTTTGTATGTGTGTGCATGCCATATGCATAGAGAGTGTGCTGGTAGGATGTCATCAGCTGCATTTAAGACAGAAGAAACAAAGATGTTTGGAGCACTTTTTACTATATACCTAGTGCTAGGAAATGATCTCTACAGCCACTTCTAACACTAACTTGCCTTGTGTCTTTGGATAAAATGCTTAACATCTATCTTATTGTCTTATGGGCCTTCAATAAGAGAGAAGGATGGAAAGTTGATGTGCTTTTAACTGAGAAGGCACTTGAGTGACAGTCAGCACTGAAATAAAATGCTCTGGTCTTGCCCCTAGAATGGAAGCCTCCTGAGAGCAGGCTCATTTGTCTATTCACACTGCATGAGACAGCAGCAAATAGCCACACTACTTATGAAAATATGGTCTCAGAGCACACATAATTCTGAAATCTGAACTTTAGAGTGTATGATCACTGAAATTTGGGGGGCTTTCTTGTTCTGACATGGGTAGAAAATGATGATTAATGAAGATGCAGGTAAGGAAGTTCATGAGAACTCCTTATGCTCTGCTGTTTCAACAAGCACTGGCCATTTTCGGTGCTGTTCACCATATAAAGCATCAAAAGTATGAAGAGAAATAAATGTTAATGGGGTAGGTGGGTACTGGTCCAAGCCAAGTGTATGTAGCACCTCCTTTACTCTATGAGCAATGTTAAGAGAAATATGGCTAAAAGTAATAGTTCAGCTGGACTGTTGATAAGGTAGAGAGGGAGATTGGGAAAGGCTTGTTCACAGTCAACTTTGAGCCAGTGTTTAAGAATGGGTGAGTAGGGCTTTGTCAAGGGGATCAGTGGAGGAAGGCGCTGCAGACAGAACTCATGAGTCAGGGCTTTGAGGCATGACCACATACATTGCACGCTGAGCCAACTCCACGTCCTCAGGGTTGCTGGAGCCCAGCTCTGCAGGTTGCGGCCTGCCAGCCCATGGATGGGAAATGGTCCACCAACATGGCTAACAGAGTGAATTAAAATACCCCACCAAATGTTAGAAATAATTAAAATAACCATCTTTCTGCCTTCTCTTGAAAAAAAGCAGAGAATCTAGCAACATCAGACCCCTCTTCTGGCAAGGCAACAATAAACAGAGCTGACCCAGCAAGCCCCACTCAGACACTGTCACCTCCTCCAGTGCTTCTCAGCCAGCACCCAAACAACGCACATGTATTCATTTCCCTGGCCTGCTTCTTCTAGGTGTGTTCCCTTATCAGCCCAGTATGCGAAAATGTCACCTGAGGTGGAGGGTGAGCACAGATGCAGATGGGGAGTTAAGAGCCTGATTTGAGCTTTATTCTGTGGCTAGTCTATAGCCCCATTAAAGCTGTCCAAGTGTGAGAATGACTTAGACAAAAAAATCACTCCCAAGAACTGACAGGCAACCTCTCTGTAAACTGGCCAAATGGCTACTCCCTTTACCTCTCCGGGACTGAGTAAACACTTGCTTGGATATACACTATGGGTGAACAGCAGGCTGGGTGGTGCACAAATTTTGGGGGTGTGCTTGGAGTATTTGCAGGAATAATCGGCAGGAAAAGTACCACACATGAAGAGAAACCCACTGTAATTTCTACAAACCATCGAATTCTTATAATTTCTATATTGGAAGAAAAGTTTGCCGTAAAAAATCTCTTTGAGGGACAAATATTTTAATGTTTTCAAAGATGAAGTAAGACAAAAATATATGTACCAAAATAAATTTAAATTTAACAATATGCCCCAGATCATTTTTTTAGTTGCAAAGAAGACAATCATGTATTTTGCACTCAGAACATTATTCTTTCAACTTACTGGGTACTCTTGCCTGAATTTAACCTCAAATAGACATTGGTTATGATAATATGTAGAGAAAAATAAGGATAATGGCCATAGGTGGAAAAAAATGCAGAATTTAGAAAAATAGGCATCAAGAGGCCAGCACTCTTTATTGGTGTGCTATTAGTATATCATTTCTGAGTTCTCAAGCAACCTCTGCCCTGGGAAATTCACTTAAGCTTAGCTTCTTCACCTTCAAAATGAAGATAATATACTTAAAAATAACATCTTCAAAATCTCCACCTCAAGCTGCAGCTCTTGTCCTGGACCCTCAGAACTGCTGAGTGGAAGAACCACCGCTGCTTGTCTTTCAAGCAAAGGTACCGTAAGGTTGCCTTTGTTGTTAGGTGTAAGGAGACGCTAAGGGAAGTGAGTGACTCGAGCTTCTTCTGAGAAACTTGCCTTATGGGAGGAAGAAGAGGCAAATACCAAATAAAAGGTGGGGAAACTGAAAAACAGAGCAGGGGAATGTCTCGAGGTCATTAGTTAATTACAGGTCCCCCCATATGCCCAGAAAAACATAGTGCCCCAGTAACGCATAACAACCAGATAACTTACACAGGCAGTTTGAGAACATAACACATTCAAGCAACTATGGAATGTTTATTGCCAGGCCCATACTCTGTAAAATAAACTTATTAGAATTATTGAATGACTAGACATTCCAATTAGAAATCCCAATACTCAAATACTTGAGTTTTAAAAGTTAATGGAATTGGATAATGCCGAGCAACTTTTGGAGAAGTATCTACTGCCTATTATATATTGATGTCTTAAAAAAGTGTATAAAATATAGCTTCAGTTTTGTCCAAGAATGAAATAGTGTGTTGAAAATTGCTTCAGCCAATTTCAAGAACTCCCATAAATTTTTCCACTGTCTCTCTCTTATTGGACTGCAACAGTAATAACACGTCATATTCAAGATATATTCCCCCTTTGTAGAATTTATCAATTTAGTAGTTTCCCTTTCCCAATTACAGATAAAGTGTGGATGAAATAAGGAAGGCAGTTTTTAGAAAATCAATAAGGAAAAAGTCTTCATTATTTTACTAATGCTGCTTTGTGAATTACGTGATTTTAAATCTGCAAAAAAAGTCATGAAGACACAGCCACTTGTATTTTTGTGAGAAGAATTTTCTTATGGCACAAGAGAGAAAAGAAGCCATTTTATCAGTAACTTCAAACCGTTTACTATAAATTACGAGTTATTTTCACATATAGATATTTATTTAGGCTTGTCTTCCCAAAATAAGCTTTGATAGGCCAAAGACTATGTCCATCTTGTCCCCCACCACATCTTGCATATGCTTTATTCCAATACATAGTTTTAGGTAAGTTAATGAATTAATATGTATAGATCATTTCAACAATGGCTTTATTGATTTTTCCAATATGACACTAACCAGGCTTTTGATTTTCTTTACTTTTCAAAGTACTAAAATCCTAATAAATTTCTTTTCCTTCTGGTCAGTCCTAACCAGCCTTTAGTTATACCCAACTCAAAAAGAGCAATCCTATGTTCCACTTTTTTGACATATAAAATACAAAGCTTAAATTGTCATAATTCACAATTATAAATTTGTGAATGATTTATATTGGAGAAATGAACTGGTTCCCTAGACAGCTACATGTATCTTATGAATGGTTTGATTACCTTTTCTTTAGCTTGATGTATCTCAAAACTGTCATACTTATCCTCAGCCCCAATCTTGAATTCACTCCTAATTTCTCATTTTTTGTTCTTTGTGTATAACTGTCACCAGGACTGTTAAATTTCCCACTTGGATTTGCCCCTTATTCTCCATTTTCATTGCTCTCATTCTGGCCCCCAACGTTATCATCAACAAACAGTATGGCTCAACACTCGTGGAGCACTCTGCATGCAATGTTCTGTTGGCCACAGTGCCATCCTGGCTTTAACTCCATGCTTGCTTCTACTGTCTCTCTTTCAATTCATTCCAGTCCATTGTTCTTACCACAAGCTATTATTTTCCCCAGACCTCGCTCAAGTTCTTCCTCTTTATGGAGCCACTCCAAAAGAGGGTATTATGCCAATTCATTCTTGTAGTTATTTATTGAGCATGGTTTTAATAGTGTCAGCTATGTTAATTCCAATGTCTTGGCAGATATTTCCATAATTAAATTCAGCATAATGCTATTTATTTGTTCTTTATTTATTTGTATCTACCTCTTACTCCAGAAATTTTGGGTAGCTTATATAAAAATGACATGAAAACAAAATAAAAACAAGTAATTAAGGATAATGGAATTTATCCAGAAAATGTATGCTGTAAGTCTCTACACACTTGATAAAGTTAGAACACAGATTTGTGACTGAGATTTTCAGTATCCAAATAGAAAGACAAAAAGAAAGATACATTTATTTATAGGGGTCAAAATAAGTATAAGATTAAACTTAGGCAAAAATCAACATCTGTTGTTCAGAAGTATAATTGTTTTCCTATTGAGATCAGAAAGAAATTTCTTCTATAGGTCCCTAATTAAGAGAACATAGTGTCCTCAACAACATCCTTCCAGTAATGAAGCAGCTGATTTCATAGGGCAATTTCCTGGAAGGTACCTCGGTGTTTGAGAATTGTATAACTCTAAATGGAGATTCAGTTAAAGCACTTTAAAGAGCACGGTTAACCATATACGTTTTCAAAACTTAGTGTATGCAATGCATAACACTGAAAATAATAGTAATGACAATTACAGCTGATTTAGCCCTTATTACACATCAGGTACAACATGCATCACTTTACGTACACTGTTTTTTAATTCCTACAATGATCTCTTGAGGTAGACATAATTCCACTTTGCACAAGTGAAATTTAAAGTGTTTAAGGGGCTCAAAATGAACACTCAGTATTGGTCAAGATAAAACACGGCCATCAAATTACAGCCCCTCATGCCAGCTCAATCAGTCCTCTCTCCCTTTAAGTAGCATTATGGATCAGTCTGCCGGTTTTAAATTTAATATAAATGAAATCATGCAGAGTGTATTATTTGGTATCTGATATTTTTCACTCAATACTTTTTGTGGAATAATTCACATTGCATGTAGTTATAATTTGTTCATTTTCAAAGTTGTGTAATTTTCCATTCTAACAGTATGCCACATTTAACTGTTGTATTGTCAATGAAAATTTTTGTCATTTCTGGTTTTTTACTATTATGCATATTGTGCTATAAGTATTCTTATACCTAGCCCTTACAGCAAGCACATGTGCACACATTGTTGTGATATAGTCACTGCTTCCAAGGGGAATTCTTAGATCATAGAAATGAATGTCTTTGGCCATAGTAGATAAAGCTGCCCTGCTTCCCTCTGTGGTTATTTCTCTTCCTTCCTACTCATAATGTCATAGTTTGTCTACATCAGAAATACAGCTCCAATCAATCAAAGGTATTTCCTAATGAAAAGATCATACTAAAATAAGCCCCATAAAAGCTTTTCATTTTTTAATAAAATTGTAGTGAAGTATGACTTAATTTTCTTTGGAAAAGCTTAGTACCAAAAGAAGGGTGAGTTTTACTCTGTTTTAATTATAGGATATGGTGAATGAGCTACTGCATGCCTATTGCTGTAGGCAGGAAGCCCTCTCAAGGGCTCTTTGACACCACCTATCAGACCAAAGGACTCAAGTTTCTTTGAACTTGAATGTTAAATGCCTTGAAATACTGTAATCTTAATTAGCTATGACACATAAATTACTTCATTTTACATCCCACAGCCATTTAACATTCAGAATTCTGAGTCAAAGTTTCTAGAGTTCTCACATTAATGTGCATGCCGTAAGAGCTATTATTGCCCCAGGAAGGAAATATCTTTTGCCTTTAGTATAAAGGTATAGCACAGAAAGTGATGCTTTCCACTTGGTAGATCTCATGGAATTTATCAGGAAAATTGCTTAACCATTGCCTAGCACTGTTCCCCACAGCACTTTAAGAAAGAATATTCAATTTCAACAAAGGTATACTAATTTAATATTTCTCACCAGAGAGGTCCATGTAGCTCATTTGGGAGATTTTCAAGTTCCCCATGAGAATATTTTAATTCTGTGTTTTCATGTATTTGGATGATTACTTTCAAAAGTTAATGAAACACTTTCTGGCTCACCTGAGTGTCCATCTCATTGAGCATTTACACCTCTTAACTCCAGCACTTGCATCTGTTTTCACTCATACAACAGCATCAGCCACTGTCGTATTAATTCTGAACTTCAGGCTAATGATAAAAAAGGAGAACTTTGTATGTTAATGAGGTGTTCAGACATGTGGTTTTAAAGTAATTCATTTTTAAATAACTGCAGAATTGAGGTGTTATAGCACAGGATAATGAAGGAGCACCAAACTCAAAAGATGTTAAAAGGATGGGTGCTGTAGCACCTGGTACCATTTTAAAAAATACATTAGATTAATATTATTGATTTGAATTTTATTGGTTTCATGAGTTTGAGATTAATTTATAAACATATTTTTGTTTATAGACATATAATGGCTATAGAAATACAGTTTTTATCTACTTTTATTTAATATGTAAGTATAAAAATAATTGAATACAAACTTGGAGTTTATTAGAATTGTTTTCCTTTAAAATAGATCTTGACAATTTGAAAGTTCAAAAATAGCACTTTTTTGGTACTAAACTTTTTCAAAAAAAATTAAGTCATAATCTACAATTTTATTAAAAAATGGAAAGCTCTTGTGGGACTTATTATGGTATGATCTTTTCATTAAGAAATGCCTTTGATTGATTGGAGTTATATTTGTGATGTAGATGAAGTATGACATTATGAGTAGGAAGGAAGAGAGATAATGACAGAGGGAAACAGGGCAGCTTTATCTGCTATGGCCAAAGACATTCATTTCTATAATCAAATAATTTACCTAGAAGTGGTGAGTTATAGATTAGTAATGAGAATAGCCAATATTTATTGAGAACTCTACTTCATTATTTTTACCCCCACAAGCACCCTATATAATAGTATAATAGGGTTGCATAGGGTACAATTATCCTATATGATGGGATACTACTATATACACTATAAATACTATTTCTCCTCACAATACAGATTAGTAAATTGATGCTTGACAAATCATGCCAGCAACCGTGGCTGCCCTGAGATTCTCACTTCTAATCAAGACTCTCTCTACACCATACACCATGAAAGGTTAGAATCCATCACTAAGAGAAGCAAGGATTTCCTAAAAGTGTAGACAAGGGTAGCTTTTTGAGAGTATTTCAAAGTAGTCATTGTTCAGACACTGAAATGAGTCTCACAAGTCTCATGCATTTCATGGACAATACAACAACATTTGCACATCATTGAGGCCTGGGCTTCAGCTCATGGTTTTAGGATTTTATTTCTGTAATTCACTGATTCTTGCTACTATCCATCCTCAGGGCTTCTCCTTGGAGAACTGTTACTTTCACTGTCACAGTGAGCTGCTTTCGGAACCATTTCTGCTGAGTGCTATCATTGTTTCTTCAGACACCAGCTCTATACTTGGTGGCCACAGCAGATGGAGAAGAGCTATATGTCAACCTACCTCGAGAACCATAAGTATAGCAAGGACCTTGAACAATGCTTGCCTTGTAGGAGGATGAGATGAAGTAGGCAGTGGACAGAATAGAAACAGAAGACAAAAATAATTCAAGTGTTTAAGGGGACACTTCTGCCGCTCTACCAAGGGAAGAGGTAGCGTTTAAATGGAAACTCGAGTTGCCTGGTATAATTAGGGTTCAGTTCTACACAGCTGCAGTATTCCCTGGGCACTAGAGGCCAAGAGGGCTCCAGTTCAGAGTGGAATAAATGCCACTAATTTGATTTGAATGAATATGAACAATGTATCAATTGCTTTTCTTACAAACAGTAAAATTTTATAAGGTGCCATAGGTGATTATTTGGTTAGATATAGAGAATAAGTTCTCCATAATAAGTTGAAAAAACACTGGAAGAGAAGTCAAGAAAGATCCAAACAGCAACTCTAAAAACAAACAAAACTTGTCAGGTTTATAACTCTTCATTTAGGACTGAAAATAATAATGTGTTCAACTGTAATTTTGAATAATTTCCTCAGAAAATGAGATTTCCATGTTTTAGTAATTCTGCCAGGGCCATTTTTCTCTACTTTGTAGCTTTTTCTTTTTCTCTTTTAAAATTTGTTACGAAAAAAATACATAAGCATTAATGTAATACGTATGTACATATAAATATACACATAGTAAGAGAGAGAGAAATATCTGTGTGTCCTCTACCCAGCTTAACCAAAAGAACATGCCCATAATGCTTGAAGTTCTTTGTGTACCCTTTTCATAATAGCATTCAGCTTCATCACTTCCAAGGAAACATCATGAAATTGTTGTCTATTGTTCCCTTGCTTTTCTTCATAATTTTATAACATGCATGTATATCTCATAATATCTTCTGATTATGATACATTTGGATTTGTTTATACTGCAGTCTTTTTTTGAATCTACTTTTTATTGAATCTTCTCGGTGTAAATTGAATTTTTAGTTTTTTCATTTGTATTTTCTTTATAATAGCATGGATATTTCATAGCCTATTACATTTTTTTTCAGTGGTTATTCTTAAAATTCTAACATCAATACTTACTAAAATATAAAATTAATCAAAGCCTTATCTTTCTGCCAAATAATACAAGGATTTTAGAATAGTTAACTTGATCACTCACCCACATCCCAGCATGCATGTTATTGTATAAGTCTTTTAGTTCTCTCTCATTTTTTATACCACCTCTCATTAAACATTATTCTTAAACATATAGTCAATGTTTAGATTTACACAGGTTTGCTATTTTCCTTGCCCACATTTTTTCCTTGAGTCTCTCCTTACCTTTGGAAAGATTTTCTTTAGCCTAAAAGATATATTTAACAGTTCTTTTAGAATGGTCTCAAATTGGTAAACACTCCAAGTTTTTGTTTTTCTGATAATGATTTGATTTGATACTTCTTATTCAAAGGTAATTTTATTAACTATAAAACTTTGTTGACAGTTGTTTTCTTTAAGCATTTGGAAAATATTCCACTGTTCACTCACTTATATTGTTGCTGATGAGAAACCAACTGTTAACTATCTTTACTTTTTGTTTGCTTTTAAAAAATCCTTCAAGTTGTGTCTTTCATATTCTGTTTCACTACATGTGTGGCATGAAATGATTTTTACCTATTTTGTCTGGATTATTGTACTTTCTTAATCTGAAAATCCATCTTTTATCAATTTTGAAAATTTCTCCATTACTTCTTCAAATATTGCCTTTTCTCTACTTTATTATTTGTTTCTGGAATTCTAATTAATACATGTTAAGCTTCCCATTCTAGCCTTCAGCTCCCTTAAGTTTGTTTTTTGTTGTTGTTGTATTTGTTATCTGTTTAGTTCTTGGCATTTCATTATGGGTAATTTTTTCAAATGTAACTTCCTGGTCACTAATTCTCTTTTTGGCCATGTCTAATCTGCCATTCAACTCATCCCTTGAGATTTTAATTTGAAATGCTATTTTTCATGTTTAGAAGTTTTATGTGGATCTTTCTGTTAGAGTCCTTCAAGAAGCAGATACCAAGACAGAATTAGGTGCTCAAGACATTTATTAGGGAAAATGCTTCTGAGGAAAAATGAGCAATGGAAGCTGGGAGAGCCATCAGACTGCAATGCTCGTGTAACCCCTGTGGAGAGTAGAGGGATGGAATGAAGGTCAAGTGGAAACAACTCAGACTGCAATGAAGTTTGCAGAAAGTTTGGCAAGGCACAATGAGGAGTCCTTGAGGCAAAAATCATCAATCACAGGAGTTCCACATCTTCCCGAAACAGGAAATAACCTTAAAAACCTGCTGCACTCAGCCCATGGGAAATGTGTCCATGCTGAGAGTGATGATAGATTTCAAAGAGCAGCAGCTGGGCCATCAGTCAATTACACTGCCTGTAATTGGAGATCTGGAGGGTGCATATTCATTTTTGCCAGGGTCACTCTCTTGTACCATACAGATCTACTCCTTCATGCAGGGTTGGAGAGCAGTTCCTTCCTGATTGCCATGGGCCTCTCTCCCTGAAGGGGCAGTCAGAAGAGGGAAGTTAGTGGGACCAGTTATTTCCCTTCTTGCTGTGGTTGATCTTGGATATGCAACTGGTTGTCATCTTCTACTTCATCCATTATCCATTCTTTCTAAATCACACATTACAGGTGGTGTGACCAAAACTGGTGCACATGGGGATAGTGGGGAGTGAATCTAAACACTTAGTAATCATACTCTTCTTAGACTATGGCTGCTGCATGTGTACATTTATAATTACAATGGGGCAAAGAAGTACCAGGGGGTATCTAAGTGGACCATATAGGTTCTACATGTATTATCCTTGAACACATTGTATAGAAGCAGTCCTAACATTTTCTTGCTGACTAGGTTACTACTATGATGATGCATCTTCTCCCTTACTGGTCCTTGGGCACAAAAATTCCAAAGTACCCTGATATTAGCCACCACTTGTGTTCTATGAGATTCTTGTTTCCTGGAAAGTGCGCACCCCTTTGTAGACCAGAACCCCAAACACTTCAGAGCTCAGACTTACAGAAATGAGAAGTACAAACTCCCCCCAGTGCATCACTGAGAGTGATGGTGTTTCCATCCCTTAGTTCCCTGGCTAATACAAGGCAAATTCTAGACAGATGACCATTTGTGTCTTGTGATCAAATATTCTAGCTCCTTAGGGCCCAGTAACATGTCATGAACTGTATAATTCTCTGTGGCAGGTGGCATAGCCTTGCCATAAAACCCATGGGTTTAGGTTGTGATTCTCCAGTTAAAACTTGCTCAAAGCTCCATATCCTGTGTCTTTTCTAACTACTGACACCTCAGACACCATGGGGTCACCCAAAATTGTATGCTTCAAATGGCAAGGCTGATTGTACCACAGCCTGGACCTGCTGCAGTGCCTCTTTACGTTCTGTGCCCCACTCAAAGATGGGAGCCTTCCATGTCAGCTGGTACATGAGCCAGAGTACATATTAACACTTTGTGTCTGCTATGATTTGTGTTTATGTTTTCAAAGAAAGTGACATTTATTAACTCATCCTTGGCACAGAAGTACTTACCAAAAGTAAAAACAATTGTTTCATCAATTTTTTTTCCATACACCAAATATAATGAGGCAATATAACATACATGATGTTTTGATTATAACTATAAATTAAATCTATATATTTTGTTAATTTCTGCTTGAAGCTAAAACACAGACTGTACAGTTTCTATTTAAATAGCTATAAGATTAAAAATATTACCCACTTTGGATCTCCTTAAGCTTGTCATATTTAGTACACACAACAGAACAGAACAGCTTAGAAATGTAAACTCTTCTGTACTCAATTTATCTCATCCAAACAGCTACTTTGGATGAAGTCTGTGCTGTGCAATTTCTATTTAAAAGAGACACCCAGACTTAACTGCAGATAGTTAAGCATCTTGGATCCTTCAAAAGAGGATAAAACATAGCCAATAGACATTTTAAATAAATACTGGTCTGTCCCATTGATCTTCATAACAGCGTTCAGGAAATTTATTACAAACTGGGGATTTTTCACGTTTATGTTGTTTAAGTCTTATTTGATACTATTTTTTAATAGCAAAGTAACATTGAAACAAATACCTTCTGTCTGAAGAAACATCATTGTTTTTGGATGTAAACTACATTGTTCATTTACAATTCTTTTACAAGTGGATAGTCAAGGAAAATAACATGATGAGATTAATGAAGCTGATATTACACTATGCATGAAAATCAGAAGTATAAACACTCTGTGCTTAACAGAATTTCTTAAATGAGATGATTTCACTACACACTATAACCTCTTTCTTTTTACTATTCCCAGCCAGTAAGTATGCTCAGAATGGTAATTGCTTAGCTATTAAAAGCAATTTTGCTGAAATCAGACCTAAGACATGCTAGTGGTTCATGTATATCTTAAATAAGTTGAAGTATTTGTCGGTGGATCTATCTTTAGCTTCTTATGATTCTTCCCACTATTGTTAAACAGGACCTTCATCTGTCCTTCACACAGCCACCTTTAACTGCCTTTGACAACCAGTTCTAGAGTTAAACCATCCTTCTTGTTGGAGGATGACTATTTGAGAAACTATTCAATCATTTATTGAAGATGTTTTTAGTGCCTATTTCATATCAACATCATGCAAGACAACTGGAGCTGAAATGTCAACACAGCTCCTGCTCTTTAGGAGTTCCAGTGGAGCAGAGGAAACATCCAATCTCCTGTGCTAGTTCAGGAGTAGACCTGTGTACACAGGTGAGGGGTAAGGGTGCTGCAGGGAAGAAACTGTGGAGAAGCCAAGTTTTCTCCAGTAAAGAAATAGGGGAGCTCTGGCTTGAGAAATGAGTAAGAGCTGTGTTTACAGCCAAGGGAAGAAGAACAAAGGTCTTCCAGAAACTGGGTGCTGCATGGAAAAGCACAGAAGTATTAAATAGCTTGTATATGAAGAGTACTGTCATTAATTTGGTGTGACTAGAATATAGAGGGCAAGGGAGGGAATGGTGGAAGATATGTGAGATGGACACACAGATATATAGAGATCCCATCATTGTATCCCATCAATTGTAAAATGCACATACTTCCACATTTTAACATCCCCGAGATTAGAATGCATCTTTCATGTGATGGCATCTTGCAGTCACTATTATTTTGGATGTCATTGTTATTATTGGCATATATACAAACTTGGTTGTAGCTACTCCAGGTTTCAGTTGAATTATGTGCAGCATGTTTGGGTAATGCCATTAAAATGTCTTAAAAAGATTACACAGAATTCTGTGTTGAAACTTAAAAGGATTATTGTTTATGCAGAAAAGTACAGGAACAAAGCAGCAGTGTTTATATTTGATATTAGAGAAGTAAATCTAAACACATTCTTTCCATAAATGTAAATTAAGAATGTTGTGATAGAAAAGCATTATGCTACAGTTTAATTGGCATTTTTTCTTTTATGAAAAAATCTTTTCCTTTAATAGTACATAAAGTAATTATGTTATTGATTATAAGATGATAATCAATAGGATGTAAGTTTGATGAAGCATCAATTATTAATTCAAAGTAGAAATACTCTAGGCTTGCTTCTGTTTTATTAATTTTTATTTTGTGTTTTGCTAGAATAAACTCTCATAAAATATGAAAAGGTAGTTTACTTCTCTCTCCTTAAAGAATGGGGAGTCACGTCTTGTGTTGGGACTCTGTGCCCCATGGGAAGATATTAGTAGACTTGGCATTCAGATGATGTGGGCAGTGCTGAAGACACACAAAACACACACACACAGGTCTAGACTTGATGATAACATGGTAGGTGCAATCAGTGACTTTCTAGGTGAAAGGCGGAAGGTAGGGTCTTACTTTCCAGTCATTTGCAGTTCTGTGGACAGGTTGGACTTCCTCCTATAGGAGTGGATACACATGTGCATGTGGAGGCTGAGTCCGAGCTCCGAGACTTCATCAGATGCCCTGGAGGCCAAACTTGATGTGGAGCAAATGGAGTTACCAGTCCTTGAGCAGACCATGCAGACCTAGACAATGAGTGTCTTCAGCATAAGCAGGAAGGTTAATGTTCAGAGGCTTCTTCCTCCATGTGCCCTAAACTGTTTAAGTCCTAGAATCTTATTAGAGTGCAAAGTGAGAGGCATGAACCATAAAGTATGAAAAATCAGGACTCAACAATCTTGATCAGTGAGGGCTCAGAGATTGGCGTGAGTTGTTTTTAAGAAGAAAGAGATGTGGCATCTCATCACTATAAACATTGAGCAGAGGTGTATTTCTGTCATTAGGCCAAAGAATTCTGAAAGTAGAGAAGAACCACTGACTACGGTTCAAATTAGGAGAGTAAGTTAACTATGTCTTCAGTTTTGTTCTGATAGCAAACAAGACAATGGATGTGGAGAAGGATAAGGATGGGGGTGTCAACATTCAAGAAGGGTATATATTTTGCAAACAGACATGGGAGAGTTAAACATTAGGAAGAAGAGAGGATATGTTAAGTCAGAAAATCATGGAGGAATCCTGAAGTCACAAAACAGAGGCAGCTGATTACTTTGATGCTACATAAAATTCACACGACATGTAAGACATTACTTTGTCTAGCAAAGCTGGGCATTACTTACTGGCTGAAACATGTGGTTTGTTCTGTTCCATGACACAGTCAGGAATTTCATGTAATATGGTGGGCATATGGAGAAGGAATGTGCTGTTAACCAAACCTAGTCGCCAGGTAACATGGACACTAAGGAAAGTGATTGCCCTCTTTATCTCAGCCCTTTGAGCCAGTAGCATGCAGCCACACATTGTGTAATTGGACATTAGAAATAATCACATATTCTTGCAACTTTGAACTCTTGACTTTGCAGCCCTCTGTCTTGCTTTGGTTTTCTTCTACAGGACTTAGTTTGTCTTTACCCTTTGGTTCCAGGCACATGGTAGGGAGGATCGTTTACCCAGAGTATAATCTCCCTCATTTTAGGCTCATCCCATTGGAACACAATCCCTGTTCTAACCACGTGCATAGTAATAGCTAAGCCATCCCAACACTGTTAAACGCAAAGGAAATTGGATAATGCAACCAAATGACAGTAGAGTTCTGCACTAAGCAAAACTCAAATGATGGAAAAATCTACAGGACAGATGATACAGTATCCTCAATAAATAAATTCATTTCAAAATCAATCATTAATTTATTCAAATATTCAAAATATATTCAAGTAAATTCAATAATAAATAAAGGGAAGAAATGTGATAGAGGAAAAAGATAAATTATAAGAGGCCTGAGACATTTTAACCAATAACAATGTATGGATCTTATTTGCATCTTCATTCAGACAGTATAAAAAAAAAGTTACAAGATAATTGGAAGTTTGAACATTTACTGGATATTGGTCTTATTGAGGAATTTTAAACTTTGTTAGGTAACACATCATGATTAGTTTTTTGAAAAGAGATTTTGTCTTTTACATATATGAATTCATGGGATGCCTGGAATGTGCTTCTAAATTGTACAGGGAGGCAAATGGATGGGGGTAGAGAGGTAACAAGACTGACCATGAGCTGATAACTGTTGAAGCACAGTTATGAGTACACAAGTATTTTAGGGTTCATTATGTTATTTAGTTCACATTAAAAATTTTTCTCTATTATAAGAAAATTTTCTTCTTAAAAGGAATATACATACATACATATGTATATTATATAGTACATAGTGTACTATTCTCATAACTAGTAAGAAATGAAGCTGAAATTCAAATCCTGATCCCTCCTCTACAGTGACTGCACCATACTGTTTCTCAACATAGATGAGAAAATTTTCCCTTAGTATCTATCAATTCATTCACTAAACTATCAGCTATGGACTCCAAAAGGGGAAGGATGCCTTCTCTCATGGAATTTACAACATTAAATTGCTGAGGACCCAGGGTAGTATCTGTGGCTCTGAGCCTGACCACCTACAACTGCCAAAAATCAGATGATATTTCCTTAGAGAAAATATATTTTAGACCTCCATTGATCCCCAGTGGCTGATCTACTGTGGCCCAGATCTTCTAGTGACACTCACCAGACGAGTGTGAAGATCAAGACATAACAGGGTAGGTGTCTGCAGTTGGTATCAGGGCTCAAACTCCACTGAGCTAATTCTACTAAGTATCTGAGAAGTGGGAGGTCAAGAGGGAGGCTGGGGAAGGTTTAGAATCAACAATGGTAAGTAGCAAACTGTAGGTTTTTGAATCAGAGATCAGTTGTGGTCAAGGTAGGCAAGAGCACAAATGGGAGAGTTGGGGGCAGGGCACCACCAGATACAAGCAAGGAGGAGCCAGATCCACATCCACAGGCTGTGGTATTTCCCTTCTGGTTTCCTCTTTCCATCAGTTAGGGGGAGCCGGGTCCAGCAGGGGGCAGGGCACAAAGCCTGATACAGCCAGAGACACAGAGAACAATCCTAGTGACACATTTAAGATAGAAGCAAAGACAAATGAGCTAGATTTGGCTCAGAAGCCTTTCTGAAATCCTGGCACATTGATGAAGGTACAGAGAGGATGAACTCTTAACTATAAATCTAAACCTGTGAGCAGGTAAAATAGGCATCCATAGGACACAACAATAGAAGAAAAATGTCTAAGGGCTCAGTCTGTCCTTACATAAGACCAAAAATATCTGATTCAAAGACTTAATGAATTGTCAGTAATTCAGATACTTGCTCTCCATGACATCTAAATGTTTGGCATGGTGTGGACTAAAACATCTGAGCAATTAAAAACTTGACTTATCTTCTGGTTGTTGTGGTCTTCCAGAAAATACAAACTCTTTAAATTGCAGTCAAGAACTGGAAGGCATATAACACATTATTAACAGTCAATCAGAAAACAGAGCAGACTGGTGGCAGTAAGAGAAATAGGTCTTTGTTATTCAAAGTGCGGTTCATGGACCAACAGCCTGAGCATAACCTGGGAGTGTGCTGGATAGGCATACTCTCAAACCTATCACCAGCCTACTGAATCAGAATTCATTCTAACTACACCCCCCTCCCTCCCTGCTCCCAAGTGATTCATGTGCAATTAAAGTATAAAGGCACTTCTAGAGCATTCAGCATTATTACCACCACCATCATAGCTACCATTTATCTGGCACTTACCATGTACTAATACTATTTCTTCACATGAAGTCTCTCATTGCAACTATGTGAAAAAAATCACTGTCATTATTCCCATGTTAGAGATGAAATAACTGGTACACAAAAACGTTTGAAAACTTGAAAAGTCAAATGGCTTGTAAATGGTGGAGCTGTGATTCAACCTCAGGTCCTTAGAATCCTATAGTATGAGTGTTAATTACAATTTTCCTATCCTCAGAAATGGTACTGCCCATGAGTAGAAATGCCACTGGTACCATTATGTTTGATTATGAAGAATGAATATATTACAGAGACAAAACTGGGCAGGAAGGAGGGAGATTCGTCATTACCACCAAAGAATTTTCAAAGTGAGTTAGGACCAGATTTTAAACAGTCAAGTAGAGAAGAAAGGCAGGGCGCAATAAAAACTGTTAGAAGTCTTTCTTCACTGATTAGTCCAACATTAAAAAATTCCATGTTCCACAGAAATATTTATCTTAGAGAAAAACAAAATTAACATTTTGTGTTTCATCTGTCTTGACAAATACATAATTACTCTTAGCCTGGCAAAGATTTTCCCTGTTGCCCCAAATAAAAGCTGACTAAATGTGACATGGGTTTAGAATTAATCCCTACTGTAGTTAGGATTTGCAACAAAGCAGCTGTTTCTTATTCTCATTTCTTGAGGATCATGTACTAACTATGACAGACTTATTAAATGTCTTCAGGAGGCTATCTGTGGAGCTGTTTTCAGCTGTTTGTGAATAGTTCTTGAGTTTTATCACAAAATTTCTGCCTGATTCTCTTGACCTAGAGGTGGTTTATATTAAAAAACAGATAATAATCAGAAAGAAAAGGCATGCCTCAAAATCTGAAACAGGGCTATTTTAATCAGTGTATTTTAAATTACTGCTAGCTTATTTTTCAAAGGGAGATTTCAGATTTATAGCATTTATGATTCTTCCCCTTTAAAATATTACTTTGAAGTGTTCAAAAAACACAGACCATGGCTACATCTGCACAAGACAATCACAGGTCAAAAAAAGAGGACATTCTGTCAAAATGACTTCCTGCCACTGTACAAGGCAATGCACAGCATCCTGAACACTGTTGTCTTCAGTCACAAGCTCACCTACAGGGGGACTTGGAAAGCGCACTCCACCATGAGCCAGGCAATTTCTTCCTTGACTTCCAAAGCTCTTATCTCCATTGTTCCCCAACTCTGCTGAGGACTTAATTGAGACTGTCTCAACTTTAGTTAGGGAGTTCCCTTTACATTACCAGTGTTTATTCCCCATTTTTCTGCCACAATAGCTTGATAGCAGATCCCCTAAAAAAGGTGAAAGAACACATTTGATCCTAGAGGCTACTATGGCATTTCAGCGGCTTCATTGCAACTTGAGCTACCCAGAACCCAGTGGGCCTGAGTGAGACCTTTTTCCCCAACCCAGGGCATCTACACACAGTCACCTACTTCTTCTGGGAGGGTAGTCCCAGGTCAACTAGCCTAATGGGAAATAGGAATTATTTACTTCATAGGGTAGCTTATAGGTTTGAAGAGTCCCATATCCTGCAGGTAGGATATTTCAGCCACTACATTGTGTTGAGCTAAAATAGACCTGGAAACTCAGTGGTTTACAGGTAAATGGTGGGTCATTCTTGTTTACTTTTTCATGAGTTATTTTTAAATTTTTAATGAGGTATAGCAGAATGCATAGATCTTAAGTTTATATTTTAATAAATTTTGATAAATTATACACTTATATAACCATCATCCAAAGCAAGATATAGAACATCTCCATCATCCTAGAATGTTCCCCTTTGCCACTTTCTATCATCACTCCAGCCCAGATCCAACAGTTGTTCCCATTTCTATATAAATGGAGGCATACAGAATGTATTTATTTGGGTTTCTTTTGTTCAACAGAATGTTTCTGAGGTTCATCCATGATTATATGTATCAGTAGTTTGTTCTTTTTCTCTGCTGACTAGTACGGCATTGTGGAAATATACTATGATTCATTTATCCATTCAGTTATTGATGGGTACCTGGGCTGTTTCCTTTTTCTTTCTTTCTTTTTTTTTTTTTTTGCTATTATAAATGAAGCCGCTATAGACATTCCTTTATTAGTCATTTTGTGGACATCTGGTTTCATTTGTCTTTGGCCTATGAACAGAATTGTCATACAATAGTTATGTGATTATCTTTATCAGGAACTGCCAAGCTGTTTTTCAAAAAAGTGGTTGTATCAGTTTTTTACTTCCGTTAGCAAGGTTTGAGAGTTCTGATAGCTTCTTTCTCTTGCCAATACTTGGAACAGTCAGGTTTTTAAATTTCAGCCACCCCTTCTGTGGTATGTGGTGTTATCTCCTATGGTTTTAATTAGAAATCCCCTCATAACTAATGATTTTGTGTGCTTATTGGCATTCATATTCTTATGTTGTGAAGTGTCTGCTTACATCATTATTTAAAAATTATTCAAGTTTACCAGAGTGGGAGATACACATTTCCTCCCAGTAGCCAGAAAAGAAGAAGGGGACATATTTTGCACTGAGAGATCCTCTGCTTGAACTTTCTTGAAGCTGTTCAACACTCCCAGCTGAGGTATTTCTTTAAGGGCAACAGACAAACATCTCTTTCAGAATTCTGGTAATATGAAGGGGCTACCCTGTGGTGACCATTTATTCAGCCCCTCCTTTAGTCATCTATAGTCACTATCGTAAGCCTTGTTCTTAGTAGTAGATGAGCAGTGTACTTGCTTTCCTGGCACTGACAGTCTAGTAGAAAAGTCAGAAATGGAACATAAGGATAATAAGTGTTTCAGAGGCAACAAAAGTTAAGAGGCTACCTGAGGTTGACATAGCAAGGAAGACCACACTTTGGGTTGACAGGGGGGTAGGGGGGTGGAGATTGCTTATTTGAGGAAGGTACATTTTAAATGAGCCCTGAAGGGTAAGTGGAAGTCATCCCAGGCCATAGGAAGAGGAAATGTGTTCCATTCAAATTGCTGAAAGGGTTGGTGACTTACATTCCATATGGGCATGCCTGTGTCCACCTTTTGCACTATGCAAGGGCATCACCCCAGGTTGCTGCTATGGCCCATTCCATTCAAGAAATTGGGTTGGGGCTTCAGGGACCTCTAGTGGCACTGTAGCGGTAACAACACCTTGTTTTGTCTCGCATGCAACCACGTGAGACCATGTTCAGCTTCCTGAAAGATTATTGCATTTTCTTTCAGTTTCAAATATGCTTGAGACATATCCTTGATTTACTTACCTCTTCATGTTGACTAAATACCTGGCAATGGTGATAAATTCACCAAGAGGGCAGGCTTTATTTCCTGCACTGGGTCCCTATTTCAACCAGTAAAACTTGCATTGATCACTTAGCCACAGCTCTCAATTATTCTTCAGGCTCTAGAAGTCTCAAAAGAAATCTTTACAACTCTCCAGTCACCTCCAGACAACCATCATCACAGGGAGTTTGAAAAAGAATAAATAGCAGGCTCTTAAATTCTATTTACATTGTTAAACATTTGACCAGCAGCCTAGTAAACTAACCATAAGTTTGGTATATTGACATGCTTAACTTCTCTGTGGGACACTCTATACCACTGGCATCATTGCTTCTACTCCCACTATTTACTCGATTCCTTTGTATCAATGATAGCCTGGATAGACATCCTTCCTTAAGCAGACTACAGAATGCCAACAAGTCTTCCAGGATGTCTTCCAGTGTATTAGGGACCAGAGCAAATGAGTAATTAGTAATGTGTGTGTGTGTGGTGGTCGTGGGGGTGGGGGTGCTGTGAGGGGATGAGTAGGAAATGCATCTGGTTCCTCTTTGGGAACATACATGGTACTTGCTGGTACTGAAGGCTAAGAGTAGTACTTGGAGACTTTCAAGTTGGCAGAGGTGATCAAGTTAATAACCTTCCTAGCCAATCTTACCCTCTTCTATTTGCACTTGCTCTATATGACTTATTGAGAACTTACCATGCCCTCCTGCACTTGCTTTATATGACTTATTGAGAACTTACATATGACACCCATCTGACCAGGGAATCCACTGCACAGAGCCAGAGTACATTTGGATATTGATATTAGTGATTTTGGAGTCTTTTATATAATCTATGGTGAAAGCCACAGTCCAAGGAATAATAAGGGGAATCTGTCACTCTTCTGTAGAACACTGTCACTAGATTAAGGCAGGAAAACACAGGAAACCTCTAATGAAGACTTTAATTCCCAATTTCTCCTGCCTGCTCTTAAGGACCAGTGTCATCAATTTCCTTATCTATCCATAGCTCCCAGTCCAAGCCTGTGTCAATTGGCCTACCAAGGTTGAAGAAAAATTTGTGAAGAGAGAACTGAAGAAATCATCAACCATTCATAAAATAAATAGAATGAGACTAAGGTAATATTCAGTGTGCTAACTGGCTAAAAAATTTCCAGAACTGAAGAAATGTAGAGGTTACCCTTAGATAGAAAGGATACATGGATTATAAAGCAGCATAAAGAATAAAAGCAACCACAGACATTGTGTTCAAAATGCAGAACATTAAGAATAAAGAGAAAAATTTAAAGGCTACTAGACATACAAGAACATAATAATCATACTGGTAGCATTCTGTCAACTTAGAATAGAATTATATACAACTAAACTATATTTCATGTAGGGAATCTGTTATCCATCAATCCACAATGAAATAACTTCTAAAGGATGCACTTAAGCCACAAGAAAAATGAACTAAAAAATAAAGAGGCGCAAATCTGTATAACTGTGAGATAAGTAGAGAGGAATTAAAAGGTAATCATGAATATTCCAAGAATCCAAGAGGAGACAGAAAAGAAAGAAAATCGAAAGAAAGAAAAAAGTCCAACAAAGTCATGGTAAATAGAAAATACAAATAAAAGAGCAGGAATAAACCCAGATGTTAGCAGTTCAAGTGTGTATAGATGGGTTATTTTTCTTGACACAAGACAGTGGAGTCATAGATGGGATTTTTCAAAAATACTGCTATATTCTGTTTTTTTCTTTTAAATAGGGACAAACTAAAAGATAAGGAACCAAAAGGAAAAGGACAGAATAATTTAGGATTGTTGTATTGTAGGTAAATTATTACTTTATTCTTTCCAATAATATTCTGCCTTCAAATCAATTAATAAGGCTGCACCGGCCTTCTTTTGGTTGGGACCCTCCTATGTCCTCACTTGTTAGGTATGTCTGTGGTAATGAACTATAGTAGTCTTCCAATAGGGCAGTGCATATGGAAAATAAAGAACATACTTCTACATCATTCATGCTTATGAGCCAAAATGAAATTCTAATGGAAATTAAATACCATTTAATGCATGAGAAAATTAGTTCACTTCATTACTTTAAAAACAAAATTCATTAAATCCCTGAAGAAAGAGTGGATTCAATAAGTGATGTTAAAGCAATCAGATTGCCACATGGAAAAGAGCACTAAGTCACATTCCTTCCTTATACCAGATGCAGGTGGGTGCATGCATGCACGTGGGTGTGTGCAACACACGTCAGATAGATTAAATGCATAAATGTGAAATGACAAAATTTTAAAATTATATGAAGACAATATAACAAAGTGTCTTTAAAACCACAAAGGAGAAAATAATCTCCTAAACTAAGCAAAAACAGCAAAACCATAAAGTAACATATTTGGCTATGTTAGAAAAAAGCATAGAATTAGATATATATACATATTATATAAATATAATTTATATATAAAGTGACTGCTCAATGTTACTACCAATCCAGCAAGTACAAATTAAAACATGAGATACAAGTACAAAATTTTTTTAAACTTTATAGCACCAAGTGTGCCAGTAAGTATGTTGTGAAATGAGCACTGTATGAACTGCTGGTGAAAATGTAATATAGTGCAACCACAAGTTGACAAAATCAAGTAAAGCTGAAAATGTGTACATCTTATGATTCAGAAATTCCACTTCATTTTATGCAGCACCAAAAGCTTGGACATGTGTACAAGAAGACTGGTACAAAGATGTTCTTTGCAACAAGGTAATACTGACAATTAAAAAAAAAAAACAATCCATAATGTTGCAAATGCAATAAAATTATGAAAACATGGGTGGGTAGTAACCATGATAGTAATTATTTTAAGAGGAAAGAAGGAGATAGATTTAGGGAGGTATAAAAAGAAGTATCAATTATTTCTGCAAAGTATAATTTCCTTTCTTTAAAAAAAAATGTAAGACAAATATGACAAATTGTTAATATAAACTTTTAAAACCTAGGTAGTAAGCAAATACTAGAATTTCACATTTCCTTTGTGTTCTATATGATTTGAATTTCATGATAAAAATGAATAAAATTGCAATTGCCAGCTGCTAAATAATAAATTGAATAAAAGATATGTGTGGTGGACACAACAAAAATTCCCCTTAAAAGAAAACCTTGATTTTCTTCACTTATCTTATAAAATTGAAAATATGCATATTCCATATTCCAGCCATTAATTCTACTTTTTTTTCTGTCTTGGTGCAAGGGCATTTTATTTATGTATTTATCTATTTATTCATTTATTTATTTATATATTTGTTTGTTTATTATTAAGGTATTATTGATGTACACTCTTATGAAGGTTTCACATGAAAAAACAATGTGGTTACTACATTCACCCATATTATCATGTCCCCCCAATACCCCAATACAGTCACTGCCCATCAGTATAGTAAGATGCCACAGTCACTATTTGCCTTTTCTGTGCTATACTGTCTTCCCCATGATCCCCCCCACACCATGTGTGCCAATCATATTACCCCTCAATCCCCTTCTTCCTTCCTCCCCAGCTTCCCTCACCCACCCCTCCCCTTTGCTAACCACTAGTCCCTTCTTGGAATCTGTGAGTCTGTTGCTGGTTTGTTCCTTTAGTTTTGCTTCATTGTTATACTCCACAAATTAGGGAAATCGTTTGGTAGTTGTCTTTCTCTGCCTGGCTTATTTCACTAAGCATAATATCCTCCAGCTCCATGTTGTTGCAAATGGTAGGATTTGTTTCTTTCTTATGGCTGAATGGTATTCCATTGTGTATATGTACCACATCTTCTTTATCCATTCATCTACTGATGGACACTTAGGTTGCCTCCATATCTTGGCTATTGTAAATAGTGCTGTGATAAACATAGGGGTGCATATGTCTTTTTAAATCTGAGAAATTATATTCTTTGGGTAAATTCCTAGGAGTGGAATTCCTGGGTCAACTGGTATTTCCATTTTTAGTTTTTTGAGGAACCTCCATATTGCTTTCCACAATGGTTGAACTAACTTACATTCCCACAACTTCTTATATCTCTTTATATTCTTGCATACATGTAAAGTTAGATATTTATCTGGATGTTCATTGCAACACTGTAATTATAAAATTAAAATTTTATAACTAACAAAGGGATAAAATTTTTCAAAGAAATTAAGTTGAATCACAGGATCCTACTTAACAAGTGAAAAAAATTAACTAGATTTATGTATCAACATGAATCCATCTTAAAAATATACAATACTGAGTAAAAAAGTAAATTGAAGTCATGTAATATACAATTCATACGATTGTAAAACACACAGTAAAGCAATAAGGTAAGTTGTTAGGATATGTTCATGCATATACAAGGATAAAAAGAGTGATGAGAAGGATGCATTCTTACTCAGAATAGTATGTCTTGGAATAGAAGGGACATAGAATTAGAAATTGAGGACAAAAGGGACTTCAGCTTTCTCAAACTTTTTAGGGTAAAGGAAGAATTTTAGATATTAATGATTATTCATTTTTAAATACAGATGCAAGGATTTTGTATTGTTTTCTTATTTTATGGTGTTTTTGAAATTCTCCTTATTGAACAAATTTTAAAAAGGAAAGAAAGATAGATTAAAGATGGTGGTGTGAGAAGTGAGACAGACAACTCCTCCCAAAACCACATATAATATGAAAATATAGTTAATACAACTAATCTGAGAAAAGCAACAGGAAAGAAGGCTGTGCCAGACTGCATACTCCTGGAGAACAGAGCAGACCTCATGAAAAAGGGTAATGTACCAAAATCTTGATCTGGCAAGACCCAAGCCCTTCCCCCACCCCAGCTCACTGGTGGAAGGAAGAGAAACAGAGCAGGGAGGGGGTGGAAGCCTAGGACTGCTGAACACCCAGCCCTGGAGATCTGCTTTGGGAGCACAAACCTACACTGCATGGTGCACTGGAGATTAGTGGGGTTGGGGAGCTAAGACAGATGGAATACTTGGAGAGACTGAGATTCCAGCTATTTGTGGAAAACAGGGATCCACATCCAGCTGCTCTGGGACAAAGGAAAGGCAGGGGGTCTGAGAGACTTCCTAACAGTGAAAGGGTTGCTGAAGGGGCAGGGATTGCATAGAGCTTGCTGCTTGGGAGAAGGAATAGGTGGACAATGTTGTCTGGGCATGCTCTACCCAGCAGGTTGGGAACTTTCAGGAGCTTCAGGCACTCCATCCCCCTGGCTGAAGCTCCGAGGCACCCCACTGTGATACTCAGCCTGCTGCACCTTCCTCCTGGCCTGCTGGCACCAGCTTGTAAACTGGTAGTCCCTGCCCTAGTGTCAGGCCAGCCAGAGGGAGGCCCTGCCTACAGCAGCTACAAATGCAAAGCACAAAGGCCTACACCTGTGTGCTAGGCCCACTGGTTTTGACAGTGGAGACAGGTGCTGCAGCCAGGAAGCAGGAAACAGCTAATTCCTCTCCCAAGGCACCAGTGCTGCTCTCCTGCAACCCCCAACATCACTCCAGGGGCTGAGCAGCTCCAGAGGCTAGACCTTCCAGGCACTAGAGGGTGCCACATACAAATATGAAACATCAAAGGAATCTGGTTCAAACCAAAATCTCTCAAACACCAGAAAAAGGCCTAAGTGAAACAGAACTCACCAATCTTTCTGAAAGAGAGTTCAAAATAAAAATCATAAACAGGCTCATGGAGGTACAAAAGAATATTCAAGAACTCAGGGATGAATTTAGGACAGAGATTCAATCATTAAGAAATTCCATATCTGAAATGAAACATACAATGGAGGGATTTAAAAGAAGATTCGATGTAGAAGTAGAAGAAACAGTAAATGGAATAGAAATTAGAGAAGAGGAATACAAAGAAGCCGAGGCACAGAGAGAAAAAAGGATCTCTGGGAATGAAAGAATATTGAGAGAACTGTGTGACCAATCTAAATGGAACAATATTCGCATTATAGGGTTACCAGAAGAAGAGAGAGAAAAAGGGACAGAAAGTGTTTTTGAGGAAGTAATTGCTGAAAACTGCCCCAGTCTGTGCGAGGAGATAGTCTCTCAGACCATGGAGGTGCACAGATCTCCCAACACAACAACACAAGGGACCCAAGGAGGACAATACCAAGACAAATAATAATCAAAATGGCAAAGACTGAGGATAAGGACAGACTTTTAAAAGCAGCTAGAGAGAGAAAAATGATCACATACAAAGGAAAACCCATCAGGCTACATCACACTTCTCAACAGAAAGTTTACAGGCCAGAAGGGAGTGGCATGATGTATTTAATGCAATGAAACAGAAGGGCCTCAAACCAAGAATAATTTATCTGGCAAGATTATCATTTAAATTTGAAGGAGGGATTAAACAATTTTCAGATAAGCAAAAGCTGAAAGAATTTACCTCCCACAATCCACCTCTACAGTGTATTTTGGAGGGATTGCTTTAGATGGAAGTGTTCCTCAGGCTTAACAGCTGTCACCAGGGTATATAAAACCACATTAAAGAAAGTAGAACAATTAATTCTAAGCAGTTGCAAAATTAAATCAACTACCCCCAAAGTCAATCAAGGGATAGATAAAGAGTACAGAATATGATACCTAATATATGAAGAATGGAGGAGGAAGAAAAAGGAGGGAAAAAAAAGAACCTTTAGGTTGTGTTTGTAATAGCATACTAAGTGAGTTAAATTAGACTGTTAGATAGTAAGGGAATTACCCTTGAACCTTTGGGAACCACAAATCCAAAATCTGCAGTTACAATAACTATATATCTATCAATAATCACCCTAAATGTAAGTGGACTGAATGCACCAATCAAAAGACATAGTCACTGAATGGATAAAAAACAAGACCCGTCTATATGCTGCCTACAAGAGACTCACTTCAAACCCAAAGACATACACAGACTGAAGAGCTAGAGGGTATTATGCTCAGTGAAATGAGTCAGGCAGAGAAAGACAAATATGATTTCCCTCATTTGTGGAATGTAACAATGAAGGAAAACTGAAGGAACAAAATAGCAGCAGACTCACAGACTCCAAGAAGGGACTAGTGGTTACCAAAGGGGAGTGGTGGGAGAGTGTGGGTGGGGAGGGAAGGAAAAAGGGATTGTGGGGCATCATGATTGGTGAACATGTTGTGTGTGGGGTCATGGGGCAGACAGTGTAGCTCAGGGGAGACAAATAGGGACTCTGTGGCATCTTGCTACGCTGATGGACAGTGTGCAATGGGGTGTGAAGGGGGGTACTTGATAATAACGATGAATGTAATAACCACATTGATTTTCTTGTGAAACCTTCATAAGAGTGTATATCAATGATACCTTAATAAAAAGAAAGAAAGAAAAGCCCATAGATGATAATAAAGACAAACCACAAAAAATCTCACCAGAGGAAATCACTATTTGTGTCTTTGTGTGATATATCAACTTATTTTTGTATGCAAAGAAGAGTACACAAGTAATTCAAACATATTTTATAAATATAAATTATGGGGTTTGTAATATGCTTTTTCCACTAGTAAAAATATCACAAATGTTTTCCCATGTTATTAAATAACCTACATTATCATTCTTAGTGTACACATATTAACTCATGTATAGGTAAGCCACATTATGCAATTGAGTCTCTATTAGAAATTTTGACTTTTCAAATTTCTACTCTTAGAAACAGTGCTCTGATGAACATTTGGGTAGATAACATTCACTGGGTAAGTTTTTGAGCTCACATTTTTTAAATGTCAGTGCTACCTCAAAGTACAATTGCATTTTTAGGAGCTTTGTTGCATATTGCCAATTAGAAATATGTATGGAAGGATTCTATCAAGTTTCATTCACATCAGCAAAGTATGAGTTCTGTTTCCCAGAACTTTCACCAGCCCTAGGTATGGTGTTACTTTTTTCTTTTCTTTTCTTTTCTTTTTCTATTTCTTTCTTTCATGTTTTGCAGACTTCCATTATATCAACCTTTCTCATTTGTAAATCCATTCTCTTTATGTATTTAATCTTTAGTCAGTTGTCTAAGATAACAATTATCCATTTTCCTATTGGATTGATTATTCCTTCTTTAATTTTTTTATGGTGAATACCTTGTTACAACTAATAAAATATGCCAAAGAAGATGTCACCCTTTGAGTATGACAAACACTGGGGTTACATGCCTAAACATACTGAGGCAGGATTCATGTCAACATTTAAAACAGCAATTCTTAGTTTATCAAATTATGCCCATTTCCTAGATAACCATACAAGTGGCTATTGAGTTGCCAATGTTTTGGTAGAAAGGAAGAAAAGCATCTTTCCCTCTCCATTTTCTGTCCCTCTGATTGCCTCATTTGCCTGGCAGATGTAAACCCAAAGTAGAAAACTCAGTGTCAGGCTGCAACCCCATCTCCAGATCCTGGATTTGGGAGTAAATGGAGCCTGGAGGGCACACCCCATCTCACAAGCACATTCCTGTACTACTGGGGACTTCGACAAAAATTCTCTGTGGAGCTCTGAGCAGAAAGAAGCTCAAAGTGAGGTTATCTTCTAGGCTAATATAGAGCAACAAAGAAGTGAGATTTACCTGGGATTAAGGAGTCAGATCCTTCTGAGTTCCAGTAGCTCCTGAACACGTGTGAGAGTAATCCTGTGAGTCTAGGAATGGACCTCCAGGCTTAGGAAACAAACTTCCACCTCTTAAAAGCTAACTGCTGTTTAGGTCAAGAAGGGTTATAAGGAAGTACACCAGTAAAGAATGAATCCAAGAAGAATTTATTGAGCACCTGTGTGTCTGACAGTTGATGAAATCTGAGTAAGTGGCTTCATTCTTTCTAATCCCAAATTGCTGGTTTGCAATTAACCAGCTAAGAGCATGAACTCTAAAGCACTATAAGGATGTGCTCTGATGAACATCTGTGTGGACAACACTTTTGATCACAAACTCACATGTGTTAGAGAAGAGGACAGGCTTGTTATGGCTAGAGCTTTTGAGTTGGCCTACATACAAAAAATGAGCAGAGCCCATGAGGTACATTATGTAGGTGAGTAATAATCTGGGAAAGTCATTGAAAATGACTCTAAAAATTCAAAGGAAAAGCTGAGAGGATATCTAGAATAACCCCACACCCTATTTAAAACCATTCTGTTTTGACATCAGGAAGCTTTGTAAGATTTCCTCTCATCCAACTTTTGTCATCTCTTTCAACTAGTTCTCCTGGGTGTTTTATATCACCTTACAGGCATGACCTTAGAACTACGTGTACACGCAGGTCTGTGGATATGTTTATTTCTCCAGGTAAACCTTGATTATCTGATAGAAGCTCTCCTATTTCTTGAGAATCTTGGACAACGTACATATTAAATAATAAATAAGCTCTGGGAAGAAGGTGGGAGTAGGTAGTCTGGACAGTGGCAGCAGGAGGAATATTTTTAGTTTGCTTTTGAATCCTGTTTTTTATTTTTTTCCTTTCATTTTCTAAAGGTAAGTACACTTGTGTATTATATTTAAAAATGTTTTTGGAAGCACCAAAATATCAGCAAACAAAAGTATGGTCTTGAGATTAGGAAGAGAGGAAGTTCAATTTCTAGGACTGTCTATTACTTGGACTATAACCAGGACCAGTTACTGATCCTGTCCAACCCTGTTTCCTTATATGTGAAAAATGGACAGATTTGGGTTTTGTAGGGCCTGAAGCTTTAAAAATTGTGGAGGCCTTCTTTAAGAAAGAATATGAAATAGGAATGCAAAATTAGGTTTAAGAGTGAATATTTACTTAGATTGAGAAAATAAATCAAAACACAAAAATTATGAATTAGAAGCCTCAAACATCAGAAGACTTGTGACATGTAATCACATTTATAGGATGCCTCTCAGGGCCTTGGAAGAAGCCAATAGAAGGAGATGCCTTGAGGCTTCAGCCATATTAGTTTCAGGTGGTCCCTTCAGGCACCAATGCTCACTTCATTCGGTCATTGAGAGGCTGAAACGAAGTGCAGTTAGTGTCCGCTTAGCCCAGAGCCGGACACACATGTCATCTCCCCTAGATGGAAGGGAAGTCCCTGTTCCTCTCCTTGGATCTTTTTTTCCCTGAGAATTTCTCAGGCAAAGGAGGCCTTTAAAGAGTTGCAGTTGCTTAATTGTTTATCCCACAGATTTCTACTCTTTTTCTATGGCAGATTGAGGGCATGATGGTAAAATTATTACAGGGAGTAACATAAGGATTAAATTAAATTAGATGAAGTGTGTGGAAGTGCCTCCACGCCATGCCTGGTCTCTATTAAATCAATATCTGACTTGAACTGGATTATGCCTTGCTGAGAGCTGACACTTCTAAGTAAAGTGAGCTTTATCTTGGCTACTTGGGAAATAAGGGGCCTGCACAGTAACAGAGAAGAAACTTAGGTCTGAGAAAGTGTTTGCTTCCTAAAAAGACCTTTATTAACTACTAATTGCTAATGATTTGCCCTGCACTCTGCCCTGTGCTGATTCTTTTCCCTAAATGGTGTTTTCCCACTAAGTAAACAGGACCCAATAAAATAAGCATGACTTTTCAAGTGCGCATTTTGTGAGTGTTCTGTAAAAATGTGTTTTGTATGTTCTTACTCACTGATGTAGTTTAAGTCTTGTATCTTTCTGAGAAGAGATCACTTTGGAATGATCTTTATGGACATATGTATTTGTTTTCCTTTTCAGTCAGACTTCTTTTCACTCTTTTTCCCTTCTAATCTTTCTTGGGATAGTGATAATGTAATTATTTTCTTGATGGGTGGATTACCTTATTTTTTGAAAAACTTAAGACAGAATACATAAAACATCTGTGAGAATTAAAACAAAGACTAGGGACTTGCTGGGAAATCCATGCTAAACAAGACTAAGTGACTTAAGAACACATGAGTCTTTCCTGGAGCATTAGCAATCAAAGCAGTCAGATATAATTTTGACTCAAAGACCAAAATCCCCAGCAGACCTATATCATAATCCCTCCATTTCAAAAAGTGGAGCTCCTTTGTGAGCAGAAAACACAAAATTTGCTGCATCTGTTGGCAAACAGTGAAATTCTTTAAGACTGCTTTTCAACACAGTGGCTCTAATCAATGGCTACTGGCAGATAAAGGTAGACAAAAATATTTGTTTAAAGTCAGATATTTTGATTCTATAGTGAGGAAATATCAAAATGCTTAAATAAAAAAGTCATGAACAAAATTCAACTAGCAAACCATTTGAAAATATATAAATAGTAAGGGAATTTTTCTCATTGTGCAGAGAAAATGAAATATTAGCCTTTCTACATCACTTTAATATCAAATTGAAAACAAATGAGAAATTTAATCTATGAAATGTCACTGATAATCTAAGTAAAATCTAGTTTTCTAGGTCAGGAAGAAGAGAAACAGAGCATTTAAGAAAATAGTCACCTTTGAAGACAACTTGAGAAAAACTGAACAAATGATATAATTTATAACTGTAACTAGGAAAGTAAATGCAGGAGGGTTTTTAAATACACTGAATATCTAGCCTTAGCTAGCACTGTTCTGCTCGGTGGCTGACTTGTACCTGGCCCAGACTAGTACATTTAGGGGGTGTATGCTAAGCACTCTTGGAAAAATCATTTGATGGGTAAAACAACTTGGATGTTTACTGTTTTAACACAGTTGAGTAGTAGGTTAGTCAAAATGACTAATTTTGTCATATTAAGATCACCAAAAGCAATCTTGTCATTTAATATTAAAAAGTGACTACCATTTAGTACACATTTAATATGTGCCAAGCACTGTAGGTACTAGGCCAGTGATATCCATTACCCGTGTAATCACCACAACCACTATATTACAAGGTCAACTAGGCAGCCGTAGCAGAGGCAGTGTCTCTCAGCCTGTCAGACCCCAAAGCCTGAGCTCTCCTCTAATACACATGAAATTTGTGATTATGAAGCATTGTCTGCACAGGTGTTACATCAGACTATGTCTTGACAGTGCATTAAAGAGTTATTGCTCTTAACTGATTAATTGCAGGTCAGGGACTTGGGATGAGAAAGAGTAAAGCCACTGCTTTAGATTTCATAACCTGTCAGGTGTATCAGGGCTCAAGGCATTCCTAGCCTGGTGCCTTCATTCCTGGGTCTTCATCAGAGGCCCTCTTCTGCTGAGGAGGGCTCATGGGGGAAACTGTGAACACTGTCCCTACTTTCATTCAGTGCCCACAACTTTTCCACTCCTAGCTCTCCTACCTCAGACCCCAGAGTCTATAAAACTGCCAGAGCCTGTTATTTGGGGCCCCCAAAACAGTGAGCTGACCCTCACGTCTGCACTGTTCCACCTGGTGCTCGAAGAATACACCCTTCCATTGGGAAAACGGACCAGAAGTAGGCAGTACTTTCTCTGGTTTTAGCCTCTTGCTTATTCCATCACAGTAAGTGATTAAAACCTTCACTTTTTCTTTTTTTGGCTTACTACTTTAATAGGCTACTCCTGCAAGCCCCCTACACTCTCTCCAGTTCAGCTGCACTGGACAGGGTGGCTCTTCAGAGTTGTTTCACACTCTGGCAAGGGGGCCAGGTTGCCCTCTCACATCAGCCAGTTATAGGCTGTGGGCCACACTCTGGGCCGACGCATACTGCTTAGCAGGAAGTTCCCTGGGGCTGGAGGCAAGGCCCAGGGAGGGACATGCTGTGAGGCAGTAGCTCCCAGTATTCACAGCAGCTGGGGATGGTTCTTTGGCCCTGAGGAAGGATGGAGCACAATGGTATCAACTATTGTCCACCTCTTGTCCTGCTTGGATCTACTTTCTTCTTATATATAGTGTATGTTTATTCGTATGGGAATCTGCTAAATTTTGGTTGGGCTTCTTCCTAGGAAGCTTAGGTTTGAAAGGATGAACTATAGCCCCCTCAGCAGTTCTAGTCAAAGCTGTAACTACTGCTTGCCATCACCCTCTCACCACCTCTAGGTTCCCCTCACTCTTGGCAAGCACCTCTGCTAGACGAGGCAGTTGGCAGATGGGGGAAAGGGGTGGTGATCCAGACTCTCACCTCCTGGTTCTCAAGTGCCTAACAGGCTGTGGTGACATCCTCATCTGTTTAACGTTAAAACTAGGCACAGGAATGCCAAGAGATATACCTAGTGTTTCACTGAGTGCCAAGCATCTTCTCTGTTTTGTCCTCTGAAGGCAGTTCTCTGTGAAGGGCACATCTGTGACCTTTCAACAGTGGATACTGCTGAGAGCTTGGAGATGCCTTAACTGGCACTGAGGCAGGGATCTCGATGTCTACTGCAAAAAGAAATCTGAGCTTTCAGGAATTTCCATGAATTCCAAAAGTCTTAAGCTATTCCATATTTTCATAACACACTTTTATGTTGTAAAAATAAAATGTTTTTATGCTTTATGTTTTATATTATAAAAAATAAAAGTAATTCAAGATTTCCACTTCTGACCAAGATGGTGTGACAGAACCAGAATTACCTTCCTGCCTAAAATAAACACCAGAATCATACAAAATATATAAAATAATTGTTTTCAAAATACTGGATTCTAGGTAATACAGGACTCCCAAAGGGCCTCCCTCCAATGTTGGGTAGGGTACTAATCAGCACATTTGTGTGGGGAAAGGAGCTGAGGCAAGGGAAGGAACCATCTGGAAGGATGAGGGGGAACAGTAACCGGCACTCACAAAGGGCCAGGAGTAATGCCTACTTTCAGCAGTCACTCGGGGCCATAGTGTACACATGCTATGTACTACGTGGACCAGGGAGTAGTCAAAAGGGTTTGCCTCAGTAGTGGGGAGAAAGTCACTCTGGAATAAACATTTCTCTTGTTCTGTCAAGTGAATCTTAAATACAAAACTGAAAGGGTCATAAGTTTCTAAGTAATTTAATTGTATCTCTGAACAAGCTCAAGAATGTTGCAGGCAAACAAAGTACCCAACACTCAAGGTAAAACTCACAGGCATGCAAATTACCAGGCAGGAAAATAAGACCTGTCTTGACAATGGATTTCAGGCCCAGACAAGTTCACTATGGATTCAATGAGACCGAAAATGACAATGAAATGTTCTTGGGGTGAAAGGGTTATACCCACAGTGGCAGATCAGTCGCTAGAATCCTGTCCACTCAGAGTGAGTCTGCAGGCAGCAAGCCGGGCTCTGCCTCTGGACCTCTCTGCCCCCATAGCTGTCTCAGTCTCTGTCCTTGGCGCTGCCAGCACTCCAGTCTCTGCTTTCCTGCAGCTGTGCAGCAGCCCAGTGCACAGGGTGGAGTTCCTTACATAGAGTCGATAACAATATTACTCACGTGTGTGTAGTGAGCAAGATGACCAGGGCCAAGTGAGAATCTGGCCATAGGAAACTTCACTTTCTCCACAGACCCATAATGGCAAAACTCAACCCATCGAAACCAAAACAGAATAGACATACATGTTATC
Source organism: Manis pentadactyla (assembly GCF_030020395.1). Taxonomy (NCBI): domain Eukaryota; kingdom Metazoa; phylum Chordata; class Mammalia; order Pholidota; family Manidae; genus Manis; species Manis pentadactyla. The sequence goes on from NC_080021.1 coordinate 65,436,036, forward strand.
ATTAGTAGACAAGGGCATTAAAAAGGTTACTATAACTGTGTTCAATACACTGAAAAAGTTAAATAGGAACATGGGAGATACTTAAAAAGATCCAACTCTAACTTGTAGAGATAAAAACTAACATATAGGATAAGAAATGCATCAAATAGGAATAAAGGCAGATTAAACCCTGCAGAACAAAAGACTAGTAAACTTGAAGATAAAACAATGAAACAGTTTTGTGGATAAAGTGAAGTTTCCTGTGGCCAGGATTCTCACCTGGCCCTGGTCGGCTAGCTCACTACACACGTGTGAGCAATATATTGTTACTGACTGTATATAAAGAGCCCTGCTCAGTGCTCTGGGGGATACGGTGGCACAGCTGCAGGAGAGCAGAGCAGAGGCTACAGTGGTGGCAGCACTGAGAACAGAGGCAGAGACTGGCTTGCTGCATGCAGACTCGCTCTGAGTGAAAGGTATTCTAGTGATTGACCTGCCACAGTGGAAATAAAGTTGGGTATAACCCTTTCACCCCAAGAACGTTCTACTGTCATGTCTTTGGTCACATTGAATCGATAGTGAATGTGCCCGGGGCTGAAACGCATTGGCAAGACAAGTTTAAAATGATGTAGAGAAAATAAATTTTAACGTGAACAGAGCAACCATGAGGTATAGAACAACTTCAAGTGGCTGTGTAACTGGGTTGGGGATGTTCACCTGTGAGAGGAGCAGGCCTGCAGCTCAGAGCAGGGGAAGGAGTCTACTGTTGGTGCTGCCTTGACAAAGCCTTGGCCCACCTGGAGGAAGCACTGGGTTGAGCATGCCCATCGGAGTGTCCTGAGTGACCCTCCATAACCCCGGCTGCCCAGGCACCAGATCTAGGCAGCCCCAGGAAGGGCTCAGTCCTGGCTGAGGCATCTCTCTGTGGCAGAGGGCACCCTTCACCACACCGAGAGCAGGGGAGCCTTGCTCCCTGCACCTGCTCTAGTGGGCAAGGGCTGCAGGGATCTTCAGGCCTGCCTCCATGTCTGCCACAAAGAGCATGGGCTTCAGAACTGAACTGCTGAGTTCCCAACTCAGCCACTTCAGGTAAGGTCTGTGTTTGGGTTTTCCCATGTACACAAAGGAGTTGGTAACAATTGTACCTACCTCCTGGGTTGTGTGAAGATTAAATGAGTTAATACAGATAAAGCACTTAGAGTCCTGCTGGCCCAGTGTAAGTGTGCTGTAAGTATTGGCTATTATCCTTCTCATTACCTCACTTAATATTGCTGTGCACCCTGCAAAGTAGGCATTCTCTCCATTTTGCAAATCAGAAAACTGGTACTTAGAAGATTGAGTAACTTGCCTATAATTACCCAGATAATACACAGTAGGATCAGAATCCTAGCCTGGGTTTGTTTGTGCCCAAAGGTCATTTATATGATTAAATAAGTTTGCTTATTGCCCCTGGATTCTCTATGTAGACTATAAATCTTTTTGGTTCCTTTTGTGCTTAAGACCCAGCAAAATACCCAACACAGAGTAGGTACTCCATAAATATTTGCTGACTGGAATGATGAAGAGCTGATGGCTTCCTTTGTTTACTGAGACCAGCCTGTTGCAGCCTTGCCCAGTTGGTTTGTGTCTTGCCAATGGGTTTCAGCCCTGAGAAAATTCACTATGGATTCAATGTGTCCAAAGAAATTGAAAGAAAAAGTTCTTTGGGGTGAAAGGGTTTATTACCCGGCTTGTTCTCCCAGCAGTAGGTCAAGCATTACTGTCTCTGCCTCTGCCCAGAGCACTGGGCCGAGCTCTTTATATAGTGTGATAATAGCTTATTGCCTAAAGTTGTGGAAGTGGTAGCCTAGCAACAGGCCAGTTACATCATCAGGTGGTTTAAGTTCAGTGAGGATCCTGGCCATAGGAATCCCAACTTCCCCACAGTCTGTCCATCTAATTTTTTTGTTCTAATTGCTCAAGAGCTATGCAGTCTAACTAATATCAGATCTCACACAAAGAAAACTGTAAAGAGTTAGATGAGGTGCAAATATTTCTGGAACTGTTCTCTGTCTCCCTTAAGAACTTTAAGCATATAGCTAAATTGATCAGCTTTCTTGTCATAAATACATTTATTCCTTTTTTTATTTTCTAACAGGTGTCATTAGAAGGAAATTTTTAAAAATATACTTTATTTTTAATAATTAAAATGAGTAAGAGGTTGAAGGAATTCAGTCAAATAGGTACTAATTCCCATCTTACCTCTGAAGCCACCAAAAAGGGGAAAACATTGGGTGTGCAAAATGAAACTTGAAAGATTTTACAAATATGTGAAATATGAAATACTGTAGCAAGATTGTAACATAATGCACAGTTAGGTATTTGAAGAAGTTACTGTAGTGCCACAACTTGGTGGTAGAAAGCAAAATTTGGTCTATGTCACTCACTAATGTCACCATACAATTTTTATTAATAAATTCATCAGGGGTTAATGGGAGTCTCATGTGAATAATCAAGACCAGGATTTTCTTTCCTGGCTGGTTCACTGATCAATCTTAACGTTAAGCAGCAATCAGATTTTCTGGAAAAACAAGTTCCAAAAAATGGTCTGGTTGAGTGAAATATTGTAGTAGACATCTGTGATTTTTGCCTATCCTCTCTGATAACAGCACAATGATTTCCTCTTGAAAATAACCACCCCCTATTCTTATGTGGTTGGAGTGGAGTTGTGCCCATGTATGGGCATGTGGCTTAGACAAAGTTCAAATAAAGCATTATGAACCAGTTGGAATAAACTGACTTAATAGCAGGGTTCTTTTTGGCCTGTAAATATAGTCTCTTTTCTGCTAAGTGTAATGAGTGGACAGACTATAAGGCAGTTGCTGGCAGCCTTTACACCTTCCAAAGGAAGCTGAATTCCAGGGAATATGGAGTCAACACTGGAGGGTAGCATGAATGGGGAGGGAGGAACACAGGGGGGCAGACCTGACAGCAATACGTAGTCCTTGGATCCAGCTGTGCTTCAAGGTCACCCTAGTATTTTCCACTTATATGAACCAATGTATTTTCTTTTTTACCTTAAGCCAGTTTGAGTTGAATTCTCCATCACATGCAATTGAGTCCTAATATAATAGCTATTACCTTATAAAAGCATCAGGTTCTATTGCATTCTTAAGTATTTGAGTCTTAGATGGTAGCAAATATATTTGCCAAGTACTTAAGGTTATTTTCCACACAGCTCAAAAGACCAGTTGGACAGTGATATACTCAGTGGTGACTTATATTTCAGTGTCATTAATTATTTTTTTTGGAGGTAGAGTCACAATTTATATTCCCTTGTTCTTGTGTTTTTCTACTATACTTAAGATATGCCCAAGACTGAATGCACTATGATAATTACATTAAAATGACATTAAATAATGGTGAATTCAAAATTTTAACCAATAGGAAATCATGTAGAGAAAGGAGAGATCATTGTACTAAGAAATGGAGTACAGAATTCTAGTCCTGCCATTAAACAATAAATTTAAGTGTAAAGCTTTTTAGCAACAAAGGCCAAAAGAAAATTAGAAGGTACTTCATAATTTCCATTGTCTGTTGAAAAAGAAGCTTGTCAGTTATTCAGAAGAAACAAGCTTCTTATCTTTGTTTAAAAGAAAAGTTTTCATGTAAACCAAGAATCATGGGTTTTCAGTTTATTTAGGAATATGGGCTTTTGTTAGAGAAGTCTCATTTTATTTGCTCTGCTTCTATTTCCCACTCATCATGTGGCTTGGTAGCAACTTTAATAAAATACTGTGATAACATTTTCATGGCTTCCCTAATGCCTAATGATTAGAGAAAAAGAGATAGAAACCAGCTGGTTTAACCTTCAACCAGGCCAAGACTGAAGTGATGTATCTTATCAGGCAATTGAAACCACGTGCTCCAGCTCTGACCTCCTGCTCAAAAGGTCAAGAAGGTAATGTGTAAATTCGGGATGCTTCTGAAAGTCTTTTAAAAGGACTTCTGGGTGGTAAAAACTTGGCTGAAATGACTTCTTCATGTTCTCTGGAAACTCAAGCCCAGTATTTTTGCAGAGAGTCTGGGCAAAAGTGGTTGTATTTGACCTTGTTACTTCAAAGCCTCTATTGCACTCTTAAAGATAAAGGAAAACATCACTGCCTCAAAACAAATGGACTGCTGGCTCCAAGCTATCATTGAAAGGTACTTAAACAGTCAAAAGCCATTAATATTATCACAAAGTTGTACCCTCTTCTTGGAAATCCTGAAACTACAATTCCATTTCCTTTGCTGGCATATAGGTTTGGCTCTGTTTCCTTTCTTCTGTTCAGTAAGAAATCCCTTGTCTTTAAGTGCTTCACCGAAAAGTTTATGAGACTCGATTAGTCCCTTTCTCGTTCTTCTAGAAATCTTTATCCTTTTTTCAGAAACAGAAATAGTAAATTAAAACCACCAGATCAATAAGTAGTATTTAATAAGAGTTTACTGTGCATATAAGAACAGTTCTTGAGCTGGGAGCTTTCAAATTTAAAATTGATATGAAGCTCCGAGGCATGACGTCACAGGGTGCCTTACAGAGTGAAAATGACAAAGTTGTTTAATCTTTATAATGATTGGTTATTGAAATGGGGGTTTGCAGACAGCAGGGAATTGGTTAAAAGGACTATCTCATTTCAATTTTAGGAAGATAACCTAAGTTTCTTTTATGATTATTAGAGGCATTTACAAGAGATAATGTAAGTTAAGTTTTGCTTATGGTCGTGAAATGAGCTAGATTTAGTTTTGGTTATGTGGCATTGATGGTTTTGTCAGCTCAGGGACTTTTCAAGTCTGGTCTCCATCTTGCATTTAATTTTTAACATCTGTGAGATCCCAGCCTAATCAATTTCCCCTCAGCTTTTTAGGGCATTACCTACTTAATCCCTCATTGATAATTTATATGTACACACACACACACACTCAGGGCCTGAATCATATGGGCTATTTATTAATCATTTTATCAGAAAAGTCTCCTGAGATTAAGCATCTCAATCTCCATGAAGTCCTTGAGGCGATAAATGCAGGAAACAAAAACAAAGTGAAAGAACTCAAATTACATACAATTGCATTTTACTGAAATCTGTTTTCCCTTAGAAAGTCCAATGCTTTATGATGTATCTAATATTGCTCTCAATAATATGCTTTCTAATTTTGGCAGCAAGTTTCATACCATGGTATTTCTCAATGCAAGCACCATCCCCAAAACCATCCTACTGCAGTCACAAGACTGGCTGGTAACATAGCTGCATCATACACTTTACTGTTTTATCAATGATTTCTAGAAATAAAAATGAGCTATGGACGATGGAAACAGTTGTATGAGAAATGTGCATAGTGGAAATTCCTTTTGTCTTTTTAGTATGCATTTGCTCATGAAAATCTTGCTTATTTCAACTGATGAATGCTTATCCTGAATTTCAGTACTTAATAACATTTATAATTTCCTTGTGTCTGTAAAGATGATAAAAATTATAAGATGTATATTGTGTAATAGTATTCTAATAGCATCCCTTATGTCAAAGACCATAGATTTAGAGTGTCCATAACAGTCTTTGTGACCAGTATATATCAACTAAACACCAAGACATCTCAGAATATCCATATACAAGGAGTTTAAGAGCCACGATTTGGGGTTGGAAGGGAGGACTAGAGGAATCATCCTGGAAGCAAATTACTTTTCCTTAGATTGTATGTTTATTTTGTGTGGTTGAGGAAGGGGATGAATAGATCGGTGGAGTTCTAAATCCCCTGGCTCTAGTGGACAGCAGTATGGAAGTGCCTCAAAAAGCTAAAAATAGAAATACCATATGACCCAGTAATTCCACTTCTGAGAATCTACCCAAAGAAAACAAAATCATTAATTTGAAAAGACATATGCACATGTATGTTTATCACAGCATTATTTACAACAGCCAAGATATGGAAGCAAATGAAGTGTCCATCAATTATCAATAGATGAATGGATAAAGATGTGGCAAATAAATATGTATACACACAGTGGAATATTATTCAGTCATAAGAACAAAATCTTGCTATTTGCAACAAGATGTACCTAAAGGGTATTATGCTCAGTGAAATTAAATCAGTTAGAGAAAGACAAAGACCATATGGTTTCACTTATATGTGGAATCTAACAAAACAAATGAACTAACAAACAGAAATGAATCCTAAACACAGAGAATGGATGGTTGGTTCCCACTGGGTGGGGAGAACAGATGAAACAGGTGAAGGGGGTGAAGAGGTACAAATTTCAAATTGTAAAATTAGTCACAGGGATGGAAGTGTAGCATAGGAATATAGCTCAAAATATTTTAATATCTTTGTAAGATATCAGATGGTAACTATACTTATCATGGTGAACTCTTAATCTATATAATTGAGCCATTCAGTTGTTAATCTGAAATCAATATCATATTGTATACTATATTCCAATTTTTAAAAAGTTAAAAAAAAAAAGAACTCTTGGTTCAGGCCAAGCAGCTTTTTTATTCTGTACAGAACCCAGATAAAAATATAGACAACCAAGAGGGCACAAACTCATAAATATTTACAGAAATAAGCAATAAGATCACAGAGCTTTCAATTTTTTAATTTGTTACCTGCTGCTCCAACTGCCACATTGAGTATGGTGACACACAGATTTTGCCCCATTCAAATGAGCATGCTTTGATTTGTCACTTCTTCTAAACCTCACCATAACTTGACTGCATGCTGGGATTTAGTAGTTATCGTACTGTAACTCTTGGGGGTTGGTGGGGGGGATATGTTTTCAGCCCAGGGCAAATAAACCTTTGAAGCTGAAATCAGTCAAAGGGAGAAATAAAGTGGGAGAAACCATTTATTGCTTACAAGCAGTAATCCACTCCTGCTCACCCGTGTCTCGTATCTCTCATGACCTGGCTGCAAAAAAAGGTCTCACACAACCTCTCTGGTCCAGATAATTTGCTCCCCCTTGTAATTACCTAGTGATACAGAGATAGACTACTTCTCTCTGCCCCTTGGAAACACCTATGGATATGGAGATGCACTAAGGTGAGAGAGTCTGGAAATATTACAATTTTACCCACAGCTCTAAGGAAAGCTGGCTTGGGGGCAGTTTCTAGGGAAAATGTCCACCCTGGGAAAGAAGGCCATGAGCAGAGAATTGTCCTCATTTCTCTGGATGATGTTTTTCTGAATGTGATTCCTAGGACGCTGCAGTGGTCTTCCTCTCAGGACAGTAGAGCTGTGCAGGAAAAGGATGGGTCCTCATGGCTGAGGACTCAATTTATTGACCCACAAAGCTGTATACCTCAGGACTAACTTTATGTGAGGTAAATATTTTCTTTATGTTTTATATCAAGCCTTGTCAGTTGGAGTTTCTGAAACCTGCAGCCAGAGCATCCTGACAGGGCCTCTGACTTGAAGTGCCACCTCCAGTCTGTGCTCCTTGGGCATCTGTTTTAGCTTCCTAGTCCTGGGCACTAGATTCATGTGTGATCGTTTTCATGAGTGTCTCTTTGTCCTTCTGTACACTTTTAGTGAGCAGTTACTAGGTGCTGAGTCCTCTCCTAGGCGATGTGGATGCTGGGACACTGTTCCAGTCATCTCTGGGGAACATGGGCCCACCTGCCATCATCCTTGAGCTTGTGTGCATTTTGCAGCTTAGCAGTGCCCCTCTGTTGTGCTATTTCCAGGAGTGAAACTACAATTACCCTGAAGTCCACTGTGCCCCTCTGTAACTCTGAGGGGGAAATCCCAGGGCAAAATACCTTCGAAACCGAAATCAGTCAAAGGGAGAAATAAAGTTTAAAACCCATTTATTGCTTACAAGGAGTGGTCCCATGTCTCTCTCTCTCCTGCTACTGCAGAAGTGAGCGAAGATTCTCTCCAACCTCTCTGCTCCAGATAAGCCCTTGCAAGTCCATGTAATTGCCTATTGATATGGAGACGCACTAAAGTCAGGAGAGAGATTCTGGAAATATTGCAATGTTACCCACAGCACCTCTGACCCCACCTCACTCTCTGGCTGACCCACTGAGAAACTGCCCTTTCCCCAGGTCCCCCACCTGTCCCAGGTGTACGCTGGGCTCCCCCAGAGTCTCTCACCCTCTCTGGAAGCCAGCACCCCTAGTGTCCACCTTGTTGGCCTTGCAGGGTTCCCACAAAGTCCTGTCTTCCTTCACATCATCTCCCAAAGGTCATTTGCAGATTGAACTTCAATTCACGAGGCAAATTCAGAATCATTGCTCTTAAGAGTATTATCTTTAAATAAGGTCTTGGCTTTTGTTGATGAAAGCGAAAAGTGTTTGCCACATAACTCTACCTCCCTCATTAACTGACTTAAATTAGCTTTATTTTTGCCTGTAATAGAAAAGCAGAAGTTTTCATTTCAAGCACTATTTAACATGCTTAGGGCTGAGGAGTACTTATGAGAGAATATAGTTAGCTTGTCTTGGCATCCAAAATACTGGAGAAGAATAATTTATATTATTTTAACATGCATTTATTTATTAGTATATGCAATGTACTTTTCATGTAGAATTCATTTAACCTCCTTACTATAATATTCAAATTAAACAAGCTTACTTAACACTTTAATTTTATAACTGAAACCAAGCACTTTCGCCATCCTTCAGGAGTTGCAGACATTAAGGCAAAGTGAATTAATTTTGCACATTTTCTAGTCAGCACATTTTTCTTTATGTACTGACAAAGTCAATTGTGAATAATAAACACTAAAAGCCATTCCATCCAATAATAACAATGATGATCAGGGGACTATTTGCTTCATTAAGTGTAATCATCCACCCACAGATATTGAGGCCTGGTATTCACTGTTGATATTTCCTAACCATTTTCAAAGCAGAGCTATTTAGCAGCGTTTGTACTTAATGTTGCGGCCTAGCATATCCTACTATCAATCTATGAGAAGTTTGTTGATTTGGGAGATGTAGACAGACGAGTTGTGTGGGAGGGAATCCCTGGAGGCCTGCTTCTCGGATTCCCGCCTCGGAGGGGCTCCCACTGCACTCCCCAGGAGGGGGTAGTTGTGAGAGCCTTGTCAATCTAACTAGGTTGTTTTGCCTCAAAAACAGAAAGCAGACCCTGGCCCCATGCACCTCACACTTTTGTACCCCTGAGACAGAGCCCACTTCCTCCTGCATTCTGTAGGGCTGCCTGGTGGCCAGGCCTGTAGAGTAGGTGCCCTGGACAAGTGAATGGAGGCTGCCTCAAGGTTAGCAGAGGCTCCCACCAGCCAGCTGACAGAGGCGGGACAATGGTTCCACATTTCTACAACAGAACCATTACCCAAGACCTCTCAACAAAGCTTCCACTTTGTGGGTGTTAGCTACTGGTGGAAATCCTTACATAACCCCCAAACCTGTACCTTTCACCCTAAGTTTTATCCATTTTAGTAACAGTACTATTCAGAAGCCTGGGGAGTCACCTTTGACTCATCCCTTTCCTTATTCTATCTACTTTCAATCCATCAGCAAGTACTCTTCATGCTACCTTCAAAATATTTCTGAATACCCACTCTCCATGCCTCCAGCGTCTCTCACTAGATAAGCACACTGGCCTCCTAACCTGCTTCAACTAGTGATCCCCTGAAGCCCCCTTCATGCAGCAGCTAGAGCAATCCTGGAGTATGTAGAGCAGATCAAGTTCCTCCCCTGCTTAGAAGTCACCAATGGCTCCAGTGTTAAATAGAGAATGAAACCCAGCCCCCTTTCCATGTCCTGTAAGTTTTGCATGCTCTAGCTCCAGCCCCTGGTCACCTTTCTACGCTCAGCTCATCAGCTTCTCCCTCTCCATAAGCAAGCTCTGGGCCCTGCAGCCTTCTGTCCATTCCCACGACAATCCTTGCACAGTCCTGCCCAGGAACTGTGTACCTGAAATCACAGTGCTGTTGCCTCTTCACAGGGATGGAGCCTCCCAACCTTGAGGAAGCAGCTTAAATGTCTCAGTGCAAATGTCTCAAATGGCTTAAGCAGAAGCATTCTTGGATCGTCTTTTCTTTTCTTCCCTCAGTAGGTTCCCCCCATTTTATGTTATTAACAAACCCTGTTTATTTTCTTCTTAGTGCTATTAACAATCTGCTAGTATTATCATAATTATCTTATTGACTGACCCAAAATAAAGCAGAATTATTTCATTTTGTTCGCCACTCTACCACTGACACACGTACTGAGCAACTTGATCAATATTTTCCATTTGCATAACTGAATACATGAGTAAGGTTGCTACTGATTACTTGAGCAGCAAATCATTCTGAGGCACTTGACTTGATATTATCCTCTTGGCAACTTGGTCAAAAGACTTTCATTTCCCACTGAAGCATTTAACAAAGCACCAGGGATGGCCCAATGGAAGCAGTAGGTAAAGCCAGAAGACATGGAGGTTGCTGACAAGAATATCACCACCACATTGTGGATCATTATTTTTCAAACAAGAAGGTCACCTATCTTCTGCAGTCACCTTTATAGTCACAAGTGGGGAGCCCTGCATCACCGAGCGGTGTCAGGCAGGCTCTTGTCTGGGGCCTTTCCCTTGCTTCCTCTGCTTGGATGCTCTTGCCAGTTTCTTCACCTCCCTCAGATGGCGCTCAGGTGTCGCTTTCTCAGTGAGGCCATCTCTGATTGTCCCATTTAAATTGCAATTCCTCACCACCAACACAGGAACACACACACTTCTTGCCCACCTTCCATGCCCTGTTTTTCCCCATGACACATGTTAGAATCTGATTTGCTATATATATATTTATTCATTCATTCTCAGTGACATATCAGGAATTGTTATTTTGTTCACTATTCTATCTCCAGCCTCATAAAATGATGCCTTGCACCTTGTTGGTTTTCAACGAATAGTGGTGTATTGCAGGAATGAGTGATTCATTCCTTTTCCCTCAGTCTTCAGTTCTAACTATGTTGACATTACTTATGATGTGTTAATGTAAACAAAGAGTTGTGTGCAATAAAACCAGTTAAAATTTACTGTATTCCCAAACCTCAGCGTAAGGATGTTCATGTTGTGCACTGCTCAGCTCCAGTGGGTCACATTCACAGAGGCTCACCTCCTGGAGCTGGACAGTTGTACCACCTGCACAGCCATATGCAGAACCCCTGGGAGGAGTAGATTCATGTAGTTACTTGAGGGAAGGAAAAAGAGATGAAGAAAAATATGAAAGGGAAGAAAATAAAATGGTGAAGGAAGTAGAAAAAGAGACTGAAGAAAGCAGGAAAGGAGTGAATAATGGAAGAAAAACCTAGAGAAGAAGGAAGGAAAAAAAGAGATCTAGAAGGGCCAGTGGAGGAACAAGCCCTGGCCCTCCACCTCATTTCTTCCTAACTCTCCAGCCTGTACATCCAGGAGCCTGCTATGCCCTTGGTGATGTCCCCACTGTAAATTATGTATAAACCTTGGAACACGGCAAGTCACTTAGGCCACTCAGTTTCAACTCAACTGATACCTAATACATGCACATATACATAAATTGTCCACTTCAAAAAAGAATGCATTCCTTCTACAGCTAAATTTTAATTCACTTATGGAATGCCTAGATGTTTTAGGGTGACGAAGCACATAGCTGTATGAACCACAAATTAAGGCAGAGAGTAGAAGCAGGGCTGAGATTGTTGTGTAATAGCTGTGGGGGGTCTGGCAGTGACTGAAGCCTGAGCAATAGGAATAACAATGACAATGGGTGTGAAATAGAAAACCAAGATATATGCATGAAGAAATAGCAGGATTTTATGATAATTGAATGCAATGATAAAAGGAATCAAATAGGATCCCAAGTTGAGGGACCTGGACAAGGCTGGCTCGACTGTTATTAATGATGTTTGAAAAGGAGAGCCTATGTGGGATCAGTTGGGTAAAGTTGGAAAATCAGTTTTAAAACATGTTTAGAGGGTATTAAAACTCTGGAATCTGAAGCAAGCCCTGTGAGTGGAAAGATTTATTAATAAAACCATATACTGTAATGGTTGCATAATCAGTTTCTCATTTTTATCTCAATTATATAAGAAAAACCTTTGATTTAGGCTATTACAATTTCTAATTCCCTTTTCCTAATGAGGTTATACAGGCAAAATAGCAAAATACAAAAATTTGAACATAATTAGGAAAGGAAATTTTTAAACTAAACTTCACCAGTTTCCAGAGATGTTTAAGGAGGGAAAGGAAAGACGTTGCACATATTTTTTTTGGCTCATATCCCCAAAAATTGTACTCCAAGTTTCATAAGAAATCAAAGTAGGGGAAACCCTAGCAAAGGCAAAAATAAGACAGGGATCGGGAAATTTTTCAGTAGAGATATAGCTTGGTTAGAAATAAAAAGCTAAGGGGAAAAGCTGCATTTTATAAGATAATGAAAACTTAAAGCCTCATTTCTAAGAAGCAGGTAAAAAGGAAATGTAAAGGCCCAACTGATGCAGCAATAGAAGAGTATATGCCCTTATTTTCAGCTAGCAAATCTCAAATCTGCTTCTCCTCTTATGCATAACCATGTGACACTGGACAATCAGAGTATCACTCTCAAAGGTCATTGTGACAATTTAGTGTGACGGTCCCCATGATGGGTTTAGCCCAGTGACTGCCACTTAGTGAGCACTTCAGTAAGCCATTCCTATTCCGACTCTTTGCTGATTCTAAAGTGAGGTCTCATCTTTGTCAAAGGACTAGATACTGACTTTTCCTTGGTTTTGCCCACTGTTCATGGACCAAAATAAAAATTGAGAGAGTGCCCCTTCTCAGTTTTTAAGAGAGCATGGTGGCTACAGAGGGACTTGCCAGTGGGGCAGGGCCAGGCGTCCTCTAAGTTCCAGCTACCTCTATAACACCCCACAGCCCTGGCCCATTCCCACCAACCCCATTTAGACTAAACACACTGATTTTCTCTCCAAGGCCTCAAACTAGCCTAATCCTCAGTGAGAGGATAATATCTTCCAAGAAACATTCCCTCACCTGTCCCTGAAGTACAACTATCCCTCTGACATAAAAATCTAGCTACTTCCTCCTGGGGAGAGGAGGGTTGGGGTAATTGTACAAGTACATTCATTTTGCATTTTCCCTAGCTGAGTATAGAACATGAAAAAATGAAAGGACCTGGTTAATCCCCCTCACCCAGGAATATCCTGACTGGGTTATTTGCAATGCCTCTATTTGCAATTTCTCTCTCCCTGGTCTTTAAAAGAGGATGACTCAAAAAAAAAATTTCCCTATGATTGCCTGCAGAGTGAAATAGATGAAGGTGCAAATGAGGTTGATCACTTGACTTGTCTAAACTTGCAAATACTTTGTCTAAACTTGCAAATACTTTGAAGGGGAAAATATCTGAGAGGGGTAATAGAAAGTACGTTGGGGACGGGAGACAGGTTGGACAGTGATTGGTAGTGATACAATGAGGTACGGCAATTTGGGGAATGGGAAAAATCATACATTGGATTTTTTTTCCTGGTTATTATTTTTTTTCTTGATGTCATTAATAAACAGTTAAATGAGCAACATTATGGTTACTAGACTCCTCCATTATTAAGTCCCCACCACATACCCCATTACAGTCACTATTTATCAGCTTAGTAAGATGCTGTAGAATCACTTGTCTTCTCTGTGTTGTTCTGCATTCTCCATGCCCCGCCTCCCTATATTATGTGTGCTAATCGTAATGCCCCTTTTCCCCCCTTATCCCTCGCTTCTCACACATCCTCCCCAGTCCCTTTCCCATTGACTGTTAGTCGGTTCTTAGGTTCTGTGAGTCTGCTGCTGTTTTGATCCGTCAGTTTTTTATTTGTTCTTATACTCCACAGATGAGTGAAATCATTTGATACTTGTGTTTCTCCACCTGGCTTATTTCACTAAGCATAATACCTTCTAGCTCCATCCATGTTGCAAATAGTAGGATTTGTTTTCTTCTTATGGCTGAATAGTATTCCATTGTATATATGTACCACATCTTTGTCCATTCATCTACTGATGGACACATAGGTTGCTTCCATTTATTGGCTATTGTAAATAGTGCTGTGATAAACATAGGGGATCATATGTCTTTTTCACACTGGGATGCTGCATTCTTAGCATAAATTCATAGGAGTGGAATTCCTGGGTCAAGTGGTATTTCTATTTTGAGCTTTTTGATGAAACTCCATACTGCTTTCCACAATGGTTGAACTAATTTACATTCCCACCAGCAGTGTAGGAGGGTTCCCTTTTCTGCAACCTCGCCAGCATTTGTTGTTCCTAGTCTTTTCTATGTTGGCCATCATAACTGGTGTGAGGTGATATCTCATTGTAGTTTTAATTTGCATGTCTCTGATGATTAGCAATCTGGAGCATCTTTTCATGTGCCTGTTGGCCATATAAATTTCTTCTTTGGAGAAGTGTCTGTTCAGATCCTCTGCCCATTTTTTAATTGGATTATTTACTTTTTGTTTGTTGAGGTGCATGAGCTCTTTATATATTTTGGTTGTCAACCCCTTATCAGATATGTCATTTATGAATATATTCTCCCATACTGTAGGATGCCTTTATGTTCTACTGATGGTGTCCTTTGCTGTACAGAAGCTTCTAAGTTTGATATAGTCCCACTTGTTCATTTTTGCTTTTGTTTCCCTTGCACAGGGAGATATGTTCATGAAGAAGTTGCTGATGTTTATGGCTGTAGGATGCCTTTATGTTCTACTGATGGTGTCCTTTGCTGTACAGAAGCTTCTAAGTTTGATATAGTCCCACTTGTTCATTTTTGCTTTTGTTTCCCTTGCACAGGGAGATATGTTCATGAAGAAGTTGCTGATGTTTATGGCCAAGAGAGTTTTGCCTATGTTTTCTTCTAAGAGTTTTATGGTTTCATGACTTACATTCAGGTCTTTGATCCATTTTGAGTTTACTTTTGTGTATGGAGTTAGAAAATTACCCAGTTTCATTCTTCTATATGTAGCTGTCCAGTTTTGCCCACACCAGCTGTGGAAGAGGCTGTCATTTCCCCATTGTATATCCAAGGCTCCTTTATCATTTTTTAATTGACCATATATGCTTGGGTTAATATCTGGACTCTCTATTCTGTTCGACTGGTCTATGGGTCTGTTCTTGTGCCAGTACCAAATTGTCTTGATTACTGTGTCTTTGTAGTAGAGCTTGAAGTCAGGAAGTGAGATACCCCCTGATTTATTCTTCCTTCTCAGGATTGCTTTGGCTATTCAGGGTCTTTTGTGGTTCCATATGAATTTTAGAATGATTTGTTCCAGTTTGTTGAAGAATGCTGTTAGTATTTTGATAGGGATTGCATTGAATCTGTAGATTGCTTTAGATGGATGACCATTTTGACAATATTAATTCTTCCTAGCCAAGAGCATGGGATGAGCTTCCATTTATTAGTGTCCTCTTTAATTTCTATTAGGAGTATCTCATAGTTTTCAGGGTACAGCTCTTTCACTTCCTTGGTTAGGTTTATTCCTAGGTATTTTATTCTTCTTGATGCAATTGTGAATGGAATTGTTTTCCTCATTTCTCTTTCTGCTAGTTCATTGTTAGTGTATAGGAATGCAACAGACTTCTGTGAATTAATTTTGTATTCTGCAACTTTGCTGAATTCAGATATTAGTTCTAGTAGTTTTGGAGTGGATTCTTTAAGTTTATTATGTACAATATCATGTCATCTGCAGTGACAGTTTGACTTCTTCCTTGCCAATCTGGATGCATTTTATTTCTTTGTGTTGTCTGATTGCCATAGTGAGGACCACCAGTACTATGTTGAATAAAAGTGGGGAGACTGGGCATCCTTGTAATGTTCCCAATCTTAAAGGAAAAGCTTTCAGCTACTTGCTGTTTAGTATGATGTTGGCTGTGGGTTTGTCATTATGGCCTTTATTATGTTGAGGTACTTGCCCTCTATACCCAATTTGTCGAGAGTTCTTATCATGAATGGATGCTGAATTTTGTCCAATGCTTTTTCAGCATCTATGGAGATGATCATGTGGTTTTTGTCCTTCTTTTTGTTGATATGGATGATGTTTAATGGATTTTTGAATGTTGTACCATCCTTGCATCCCTGAGATGAATCCCACTTGATCATGGCATATGATCCTCATGATGTATTTT
Source organism: Manis pentadactyla (assembly GCF_030020395.1). Taxonomy (NCBI): domain Eukaryota; kingdom Metazoa; phylum Chordata; class Mammalia; order Pholidota; family Manidae; genus Manis; species Manis pentadactyla. The sequence continues at coordinate 65,452,113 of NC_080021.1, forward strand.
TGAATTCAGTTTGCTAATATTTTGTTGAGTATTTTTGCATCTTTGTTCATCAGGGATATTGGTCTCTAGTTTTTATATTTGTGGTGTCTTTGCCTGGTTTTGATATTAGAGTGATGCATTTGGCAGTATTCCCTCCTCTTCTATTTTTTGGAAAACTTTAAGGAGAATGGGTATTATGACCTCTCTAAATGTTTGATAAAATTCAGTAGTGAATCCATCTGGTCCAGGTATTTTGTTCTTGGGAAGTTTTTTGATTACCTATCCAATTTTGTTGCTGCTAATTGGTCTGTTTAGAGTTTCTGTTTCTTCCTTGGTCAGTCTTGGAAGGTTGTATTTTTTTAGAAATTGTCCATTCCTTCTAGATTATCCAGTTTGTTAGCATATAGATTTTTGTAGTATTCTATTACAATTCTTCTTATTTCTGTAGTGTCCATCATGCTTTCTCCTTTCTCATTTCTGATTCTGTTTATGTGTATAGATTCTATTTTACTCTTAATAAGTCTGGCTAAGGATTTATCTATTTTGTTTATTTTCTCAAAGAGCTAGCTCTTATTTTCATTTATTTTTTCTATTGTTTTATTCTTTTCAGTTTTATTTATTTCTTCCCTGATCTTTTTTATGTCCCTCCTTCTGCTGACTTTGGGCCTCATTTGTTCTTCTTTTTCCAGTTTCAATAATTGTGAATTTAGATTATTCATTTGGGATTGTTCTTCCTCCTTTAAATAGGCCTGGGTTGCTATATAATTTCCTCTTAGAACTGCCTTCGCTGCATCCCACAGAAGTTGGGGCACTGTACTGCTATTTTCATTGGTCTCCATACATTGCTTGATCTCTGTTTTTATTTGGTCATTGGTCCATTGATTATTTAGGAGCATGTTGTTAAGCCTCCATGTGTTTGTGAGCCTTTTTTGTTTTCTTTGCACAATTTATTTCTAGTTTTATACCTTTGTGATCTGAGAAGTTGTTGGTAGAATTTCAATGTTTTTGAATTTACTGAGGCTCTTTTTATGGCCTAGTATGTGGTCTATTCTGGAAAATGTTCCATGTGCACTTGAGAAGAATGTGTATGCTGCTGCTTTTGGGTGTAGAGTTCTGTAGATGTCTTTTAGGTTCATCTGTTCTAATGTGTTGTTCAGTGCCTCTGTGTCCTTACTTATTTTCTGTCTGGTTGATCTATCCTTTGGAGTGAGTGGTGTGTTGAAGTCTCCTCAAATGAATGCATTGCATTCTATTACCTCTTTTAATTCTGTTAGTATTTTGTTTCACATATGCAGGTGCTCCTGTGTTGGGTACATAGATATTTTAATGGTTATGTCCTCTTGTTAGACTGACCCTTTTATCATTATGTAATGCCCTTCTCTGTCTCTTGTTACTTTGTTTTGAAGTCTATTTTGTCTGATACAAGTACTGCAACTCCTGCTTTTTTCTCCCTATTGCTTGCATGAAATATCTTTTCTGTCCCTTCACTTTGAGTCTATGTATGTCTTTGGGTTTGAAGTGAGTTTCTTGTAGGCAGCATGTAGATGGCTAGTCTTGCTTTTTTATCCATTCTATTACTCTGTATCTTTTGATTAGTGCATTCAGTCCATTTACATTTAGGGTGATTATTGATAGAAATGTTCTTATTGCCATTGCAGGCTATGGATTCATGGTTACCAAAGGTTTAAGGTTAGCTTCTTTACTATTTAACCATCTCACTTAACTCACTTACTGAGCTATTATAAACACAGTCTGATGATTCTTTATTACTCTCCCTTCTTTTTCTTCCTCCTCCACTCTTCATATGTTAGGTGTTTATTTTTCTGTAGTCTTTGTGTTTCCCTTGATTGATTTTGTGGATAGCTGATTTTATTTTGCATTAGGTTAGTATTTGGCTGGTTTACTTTCTTTGCTGTGGTTTTATTTTCTCTGGTGATAGCTATTTAGCTTTAGGCATACTTCCATGTACAGCAGTCCCTTTAAAATACATTATAGCAATGGTTTGTGGGATATAAATTCCCTCAACTTTTGCTTATCTGGGAATTGTTTAATCCTTACCTCAGATTTAAATGATAATCTTGCTGGATACACTGTTCTTGGTTTTAGGCCCTTCTTTTTCATTGCATTCAAGATATCATGCCATTCCCTCTTGGCCTGTAAGGTTTCTACTGAGAAGTCTGATGATAGCCCGATGGTTTGCCTTTGTAGGTGATCTTTTTTCTCTCTCTGGCTGCTTTTAATACTCTGTCCTTGTCTTTGATCTTTGCCTTTTTAATTATTATATTTCATGGTGTTGTCCTCCTTGGGTCCCTTATGTTGGGACATCTGTGGGCTTTCATGGTCTGAGAGACTATTTCCTCCCCCAGCTTGGGGAAGTTTTCAGCAATTATTTCTTCAAAGACACTTTCTATTCCTTTTTCTCTCTTTTCTTCTTCTGGTAACCCTATAATGCAAGTATTGTTTCATTTTGATTGGTCACACAGTTCTCTTAATATTCTTTAATTCCTAGAGATCCCTTTATCTCTCTGCCTCAGCTTCTCTGTATTCCTGTTCTCCAATGTATATTCCATTAACAGTCTCTTCCACCTCATCCAGTCTGCTCTTAAATCCTTCCATTGTTTGTTTCATTTCTGTTATCTCCTTCCGGAATTCATCCCCTAGCTTGTGAATATTTCTCTCTAGCTCCATCAACATGCTTATGACTTTTATTTTGAATTTCTTTTTAGGAAGATTGGTCATTTCAGTCTCACCAGGCCCTCTCTCTTGTGTTTGAAGGATTTGGACTGAACAAAGTTCTTCTGCCTTTTCATGGTGATGGGAGTGGTTGCCAGCAAGTGGCCCATGTGTCAGCTGAAAGAACAAAGTCCCTTCCTGCTTGCCATTTGTCTTGCCCTTGTCTGCTGCCTATGCCAGTCAACCACACACAGGAGCAGCCTCTGGGTTAATCCCCAGAGCTGCCATGGGCAGGGTAGCCCTCTGGATGGCTTAGGGCATTAGTGGGGGTCACAGGTGAGCAGCATGTGTTCTGCTGTGAGAACAGAGCCCTTTCATGCTTCCCAGACTCTTTGCTGGTCTCCTCTGTCTGTTCCAGTCATCTGTGTGCAGGGGGAAGCCTCTGGGTTAATCCCCTGAGCTGCTGTAGGCAGAGTGGCTCGTGGGACAGCCCACAGCATTGGCAGTGGTTGCAGGTGACCAGTGTGTGTTCACCATCAGAACAAAGCCCCTTTGTGCCTCCGGGACTCTGCACCAGTTTCTGCTGTCTGATGGGCAACTGCTCGCAGGGGGCAGCCTCTGTGTGGTTGCTGTGGGCAGGGCTGCTCTGCAGTAGTGGTGGGTCAGCCAGTTTGCTTGCAGTGCCAGCATAGGGGAATGAACAGCAGGCTGCTTATCACCATGAGGGAGTTAGGAGCTGCTTTGCCACCCAGGGGGTTAGGGCGCCTGAAGTTCCTTAAAGTTCCCAGCCTGCTGGGCTGAGTGTGCCAGGATGATTTTTGTCCACCTGTTAAACCCTTGTCCCTTTAATACTTTTAAAGAACCTGCTTTTCTTTTGTTCCAGGGTGGCCAGCTGTGGGAACCTGTTCACAGTCTTAGTCTTGGATTTTGCTTTTCCATTCCTGTAACATCCAGTACATCATGCAATTTGTGTCTGTGCTCCCAGTGCAGATTACTAGAGCTGGTTATTTAGCAGTCCTGTGCTTCCACTCCCTCCCCACTTTGATTTTTCCTCCTGCTGTTGAGCTGGGGTCGGGGGAGTGCTTGGGTCCTGCCAGGTCATAGCTTTGTATCTTACCCTTTTCATGAGATGCTGAGGTCTTGCAGATGTAGATGTCACCTGGCTGTTGTACTGTATCTTCTGGTCTCTCTGTTAGGAATAGTTGTATTTGCTGTGTTTTCAAAATATATATGGTTTTGGGAGGAGATTTCTGCCACCCTACTCACACCACCATCTTGAGAATCTCCCATTCATTGGATTTTTTTTTTTTTTTTTTTTTTTTTTTTTATTGAAGGGTAGTTGACAACAGCATTGCATTACATTAGTTTCAGGTGTACAACACAGTGATTCAACATTTATATACATGATAATTCTAGGTACCAGGTATCACCATACCAAGTTGTTACAATATTTTGACTATATTCCTTATTCTATACATTACATCCCGGTTACTTATTTATTTTACAATTGGAAGTGTGTTAATATAAATATATATATATATATATATGCATATATATATATATATATATTTTTTTTTGTGAGGGCATCTCTCATATTTATTGATCAAATAGTTGTTAACCACAATAAATTTCTGTATAGGGGGGTCAATACTCAATGCACAATCATTAATCCACCCCAAGCCTAATTTTCGTCAGTCTCCAATCTTCTGATGCATAACGAACAAATTCTTACATGGAGTACAAATTCTTACATAGTGAATAAGTTACATGGTGAACAGTGCAAGGGCAGTCATCACAGAAGCTTTCGGTTTTGTTCATGCATTATGAACTATACACAGTCAGTTCAAATAGGAATATTCATTTGATTTTTAAACTTGATTTATATGTGGATACTACATTTCTCTATTATTATTATTTTTAATAAAATGCTGAAGTGGTAGGTAGATACAAGATAAAGGTAGAAAACAGAGTATAGTGTTGTAAGAGAGCAAATGTAGATGATCAGGTATGTGCCTGTAGACTATGTGTTAATCCGAGATAGATGAGGGCAATAAACATCCATGTATGCCAAAGATTTCTCTCAGAACATGAGGGGGGAGGTTCTAAGCCTCACCTCTGCTGCTCCCCATTTTCTCACCAGATGGCCCCCTGCGACTGTGCCTGTCTTAGGTTGTTCCTCCCTTGAGGAATCTTACCCGTCTCTGGCTAACCAGTCATCTTCCGGGGCCATACAGGGAAATGTTAAGTTGGTAAGTGAGAGAGAAGCCTTATTGTTTGAAAAGGTTAGCTTTTTACTTCTTTGCATATTTATGCCCTGTGGCTTCTATGCCCAGCATTTGTCTTGAGGTGTCTTTACCACTTGGAAGAATTATGATACTCGGTAAATTCGACATGTGGCACGAGTTCTATTTAAAGGTTGTGATTAGGTAGGAAGAAGAAAAAGCTATAGAAGTAGCAGGCAGAAGAAAACCTGGGAAGATTGATTATTTCTTTGACATATCTTCTTGTAGAGTAACTTCAGCATGGATAGGTTTTAAACTACTAATTAAATTGTGCACACACATTAACATAATAGGAATATAGTTACCTAACCAAAGCATACCTGTAATTACCAGCCATCTCCAGTGAAACCAAGAAAACCAGTTAGGCACCTTAGGCATTTGTGAAAACTTATCTATGATATGGTGGATATTGTCCGACTGAACTTAAACAGTCTGAGAGAATTCAGATAAACTAGAACACCCCATTCCTGGGGACTGTTCATATCCCATATGTTCTTTTAACGATAAATAGTCTGTGGTTGTAAGATTTTGGAGTGCTACAATTTGCACTTCTCCTAATTCTTGGTTGAGTTCCAACAGTATAGATCCAGCCCAATTTTTGTTTTACTGTATGCACAGGCCAGCTTAGATATCTCCTTCATCTTTCCCATGGCAGGTCCAGGAACTGGTGGGATGAGTGCATCTACACCTGTGACAGTGCGTGGATCTTTGTTGAAGTTTTTTTTTTTTCTGATCATCTTCTGTCATGAGTCTTCCCGAGTGCTGATGTTGGAAGTTCTTTTTCATATCGTATCTTAGTTCATTTTCGGGGTAGCCAAATTAGGCTTTGATCCTCTGTATAAACACAAACAGACCCTTTGCCAACACTTTTATATGTCCTTTATATCATTGTGTAGAACTCATTAGAGGTCACCACATAGGAACTGCATTTTTTTTTTTAATCATTAATCTACACTTACATGACGAATACTTTGTTTACTAGGCTCTCCCCTATACCAGGTCCCCCCTATATACTCCTTTACAGTCACTGTCCATCAGCGTAGCAACCTGTTGTAGAATCACTACTTGTCTTCTCTGTGTTGTACAGCCCTCCCCTTTCTCCCACCCTGCTATGGATGCTAATCTTAATACCCCTCTTTTTCTGCCCCCCCCTTATCCCTCCCTACCCACCCATCCTCCCCAGTCCCTTTCCCTTTGGTACCTGTTAGTCCATTCTTGAGTTCTGTGATTCTGCTGCTGTTTTGTTCCTTCAGTTTTTCCTTTGTTCTTATACTCCACAGTTGAGTGAAATCATTTGGTATTTCTCTTTCTCTGCTTGGCTTGTTTCACTGAGCAAAATACCCTCCAGCTCCATCCATGTTGCTGCAAATGGTTGGATTTGCCCTTTTCTTATGGCTGAGTAGTATTCCATTGTGTATATGTACCACATCTTCTTTATCCATTCATCTATCGATGGACATTTAGGTTGCTTCCAATTCTTGGCTATTGTAAATAGTGCTGCGGTAAACATAGGGGTACATTGGTCTTTCTCATACTTGATTGCTGTATTCTTAGGGTAAATTCCTAGGAGTGGAATTCCTGGGTCAAATGGTATGTCTGTTTTGAGCATTTTGATGTACCTCCATACTGCTTTCCACAATGGTTGAACAAGTTTACATTCTCACCAGCAGTGTAGGAGGGTTCCCCTTTCTCCACAGCCTCGCCAACATTTGTTGTTGTTTGTCTTTTGGATGGCAGCCATCCTTACTGGTATGAGGTGATACCTCATTGTAGTTTTAATTTGCATTTCTCTGATAATTAGCGATGTGGAGCATCTTTTCATGTGTCTGTTGGCCATCTGTATTTCTTTTTTGGAGAACCGTCTGTTCAGTTCCTTTGCCCATTTTTTAATTGGGTTATTTGTTTTTTGTTTGTTGAGGCGTGTGAGCTCTTTATATATTCTGGACGTCAAGCCTTTATCGGATGTGTCATTTTCAAAGATATTCTCCCATACTGTAGGGTTCCTTTTTGTTCCATTGATGGTGTCTTTTGCTGTACAGAAGCTTTTCAGCTTAATATAGTCCCACGTGTTCATTTTTGCTGTTGTTTTCCTTGCCTGGGGAGATATGTTCAAGAAGAGATCACTCATGTTTATGTCTAAGAGGTTTGTGCCTATGTTTTCTTCCAAGAGTTTAATGGTTTCATGACTTACATTCAGGTCTTTGATCCATTTTGAGTTTACTTTTGTATATGGGGTTAGACGATGGTCCAGTTTCATTCTCCTACATGTAGCTGTCCAGTTTTGCCAGCACCATCTGTTGAAGAGACTGTCATTTCGCCATTGTATGCCCATGGCTCCTTTATCAAATATTAATTGACCATAGATGTCTGGGTTAATGTCTGGATTGTCTAGTCTGTTCCATTGGTCTGTGGCTCTGCTCTTGTGCCAGTACCAAATTGTCTTGATTACTATGGCTTTATAATAGAGCTTGAAGTTGGGGAGTGAGATCCCCCCTACTTTATTCTTCTTTCTCAGGATTGCTTTGACTATTCGGGGTCTTTGGTGTTTCCATATGAATTTTTGAATTATTTGTTCCAGTTCATTGAAGAATGTTGCTGGTAGTTTCATAGGGATTGCATCAAATCTGTATATTGCTTTGGGCAGGATGGCCATTTTGACGATATTAATTCTTCCTAGCCACGAGCAAGGGATGAGTTTCCACCTGTTAGTGTCCCCTTTAATTTCTCTTAAGAGTGACTTGTAGTTTTCAGAGTATAAGTCTTTCACTTCCTTGGTTAGGTTTATTCCTAGGTATTTTATTTTTTTTGATGCAATTGTGAATGGAGTTGTTTTCCTGATTTCTCTTTCTGTTGGTTCATTGTTGGTATATAGGAAAGCCACAGATTTCTGTGTGTTGATTTTGTATCCTGCAACTTTGCTGTATTCCGATATCAGTTCTAGTAATTCTGGGGTGGAGTCTTTAGGGTTTTTTATGTACAGTATCATGTCATCTGCAAATAGTGACAGTTTGACTTCTTCTTTGCCAATCTGGATTCCTTGTATTTCTTTGTTTTGTCTGATTGCCGTGGCTAGGACCTCCAGTACTATGTTAAATAACAGTGGGGAGAGTGGGCATCCCTGTCTAGTTCCCGATCTCAGCGGAAATGCTTTCAGCTTCTCGCAATTCAATATAATGTTGGCTGTGGGTTTTTCATAGATGGCCTTTATTATGTTGAGGTACTTGCCCTCTATTCCCATTTTGCTGAGAGTTTTTATCATGAATGGATGTTGAACTTTGTCAAATGCTTTTTCAGCATCTATGGAGATGATCATGTGGTTTTTGTCTTTCTTTTTTTGATGTGGTGGATGATATTGATGGACTTTCGAATGTTGTGCCATCCTTGCATCCCTGGGATGAATCCCACTTGGTCATGGTGTATGATCCTTTTGATGTATTTTTGAATTCGGTTTGCTAAAATTTTGTTGAGTATTTTTGCGTCTACGTTCATCAGGGATATTGGTCTGTAGTTTTCTTTTTTGGTGGTGTCTTTGCCTGGTTTTGGTATTAGGGTGATGTTAGCTTCATAGAATGAGTTTGGGAGTATCCCCTCCTCTTCTATTTCTTGGAAAACTTTAAGGAGAATGGGTATTATGTCTTCCCCGTATGTCTGATAAAATTCCGAGGTAAATCCATCTGGCCCGGGGATTTTGTTTTTTTGTAGTTTTTTGATTACCGCTTCAATTTCGTTGCTGGTAATTGGTCTGTTTAGATTTTCTGTTTCCTTCTGCGTCAGTCTTGGAAGGTTGTATTTTTCTATTAAGTTGTCCATTTCTCCTAGGTTTCCCAGCTTGTTAGCATATAGGTTTTCATAGTATTCTCTAATAATTCTTTGTATTTCTGCGGGATCCGTCGTGATTTTTCCTTTCTCATTTCTGATACTGTTGATTTGTGTTGACTCTCTTTTCCTCTTAATAAGTCTGGCTAGAGGCTTATCTATTTTGTTTATTTTCTCGAAGAGCCAGCTCCTGGTTTCATTGATTTTTGCTATTGTTTTATTCTTCTCAATTTTATTTATTTCTTCTCTGATCTTTATTATGTCCCTCCTTCTGCTGACCTTAGGCCTCATTTGTTCTTCTTTTTCCAATTTCGATAGTTGTGACATTAGACCGTTCATTTGGGATTGCTCTTCCTTTTTTAAATATGCTTGGATTGCTATATACTTTCCTCTTAAGACTGCTTTTGCTGTGTCCCACAGAAGTTGGGGCTTAGTGTTGTTGTTGTCATTTGTTTCCATATATTGCTGGATCTCCATTTTGATTTGGTCATTGATGCATTGATTATTTAGGAGCGTGTTGTTTAGCCTCCATGTGTTTGTGAGCCTTTTTGCTTTATTTGAACAGTTTATTTCTAGTTTAATGCCTTTGTGGTCTGAAGAGTTGGTTGGTAGGATTTCAATCTTTTGGAATTTACTGAGGCTCTTTTTGTGTCCTAGTATGTGGTCTATTCTGGAGAATGTTCCATGTGCACTTGAGAAGAACGTGTATCCTGTTGCTTTTGGATGTAGAGTTCTGTAGATGTCTATTAGGTCCATCTGTTCTAATGTGTTGTTCAGTGCCTCTGTGTCCTTACTTATTTTCTGTCTGGTGGATCTGTCCTTTGGAGTGAGTGGTGTGTTGAAGTCTCCTAGAATGAATGCATTGCATTCTATTTCCTCCTTTAGTTCTATTAATATTTGTTTCAGGTATGTTGGTGCTCCTGTATTGGGTGCATATATATTTATAATGGGTATATCCTCTTGATGGACTGAGCCCTTTATCATTATGTAATGTCCTTCTTTGTCTTTTGTTACTTTCTTTATTTTGAAGTCTGTTTTGTCTGATACCAGAATTGCAACACCTGCTTTCTTCTCTCTGTTGTTTGCTTGAAATATCTTTTTCCATCCCTTGACTTTAAGTCTGTGCGCGTCTTTGGGTTTGAGGTGAGTCTTTTGTAAGCAGCATATGGATGGATCTTGCTTTTTTATCCATTCTATTACTCTGTGTCTTTTGATTGGTGCAGTCAGTCCATTTACATTTAGGGTGATTATTGAAAGGTATGAATTTATTGCCATTGCAGGCTTTAAGTTTGTGGTTACCAAAGGTTTAGGGTTAGCTTCTTTACTGTCTTACTGTCTAACTTAACTCGCTTGTTGAGCTATTATAAACACAGTCTGATGATTCTTTATTTCTCTCCCTTCTTATTCCTCCTCCTCCCTTCTTCATATGTTGGGTGTTTTGTTGTGTGCTCTTTTTAGGAGTGCTCCCATCTAGAGCAGTCCCTGTAGGATGCCCTGTAGAAGTGGTTTGTGGGAGGCAAATTCCCTCAACTTTTGCTTGTCTGGGAATTGTTTAATCCCTCCTTCATATTTAAATGATATTCGTGCTGGATACAGTAGTCTTGGTTCGAGGCCCTTCTGTTTCATTGCATTAAGTATATCATGCCATTCTCTTCTGGCCTGTAGGGTTTCTGTTGAGAAGTCTGATGATAGCCTGATGGGTTTTCCTTTGTAGGTAACCTTTTTTTTCTCTCTGGCTGCTTGTAATACTTTGTCCTTGTCTTTGATCTTTGCCATTTTAATTATTATGTGTCTTGGTGTTGCCCTCCTTGGATCCCTTGTCATGGGAGTTCTGTGTACCTCTGTGGTCTGAGAGGCCATTTCTTCCCCTAGTTTGGGGAAATTTTCAGCAATTATTTCTTCAAAGACATTTTCTATCCCCTTTTCTCTCTCTACTTCTTCTGGAATACCTATGATTCTTATATTATTCCTTTTCGATCGATCACTCAGCTCTCTTAAAATTCTTTCATTCCTGGAGATCCTTTTATCTCTCTCTGCATCAGCTTCTCTGTGTTCCTGTTCTCTGTTTTCTAGTCCATTAATGGTCTCTTGCATCTTGTCCATTCTGTTTTGAAGTCCTTCCAGAGCTTGTTTTATTTCTGAATTCTCCTTCCTTAGTTCTTGCATATTTCTCTGCAAGTCCATCAGCATGGTTATGACTTTTGTTTTGAATTCTTTTTCAGGTAGACTGGCTAAATCTATCTCCCCAGATTCCTTCTCAGGGGAAGATGTAGCAGATGCCGAAGCTGTCTGGGTTAGTCTTGTCTGGATCATATTTTTTTGCCTTTTCATGTTGACAGGTGCTATTGACTGTCAGCTGGGAGGGCCAAAATTTTCACTTGCTACTGGCCTTTCTTTACTGGGACAACTGCGACCCCTAGTGGCTTGTGTTGGGTAATTGCGTGTAGAGTGGGTCTTTGTGTCTTGCCCGGCCGGAAGGGAGAAATTTCCCTTTCTGTGGGCGGAATTTGTCTCAGGCTGCTTCTCTGCTTTCGCAGCGCCCGGTGGGGTAATGGATGGGGGGGCTGCTTGACTGTTTGCCTCCGTGAGGGGTCTCAGAGCTGTTGCCCAGGGGGTTAGTGCACCCGGTTTTCTCTGTAATTTCCAGCTGCTGTACTGTGACCTGGGTTGTTTCCGTCAAGCTGTTAAGTCCCTGTCCCTTTAAGACTTTCAAAAAGCCCCCGCTTTTCTTTGTCACTGGGGCATCAGCTTCAGCACCCGCTCAGTGGTCTTACTTCCTGTTCCCCCAGTATCCAGGGCCCCCTGGGCATGTACTGTGTCTGCGCTCTGGCCCAGATGGCTGGGGCTGGGTGTTCGGCAGTCCTGGGCTCCGTCTCCCTCCCGCTCTGCCTATTGTTCTCCCGCCGGGAGCTGGGGGGAGGGGTGCTCGCGTCCCGCCGGCCCGGGGCTTGTATCTTACCCCTTTCACCAGTCGCTGGGTTCTCGCTGGTGTAGCTGCAGTCTGGCCACTGTCCTGCGTCTTCTGGTCTCTCTTTTAGGGCTAGTTGTGTTTGTTGTATTTTCAAAAGTATATATGTTTTTGGGAGGAGATTCCCACTGTCCTACTCACGCCGCCATGTTGGCTCCGCCTCCCCATTCATTGGATTTTTAGAAAGTTTTGCTGTTTCTTGCTTTGCAACCCACTCTTCAATTTCCTTAAAGAACTTTAAAAAAAACAACATAATTTCCTTAGAAGACATCTGAGGATTAGAGTTATTTTTTTAAGAACATGACACTATGCTGAGATGAGTCTTAGGGAAAGAGAAAGAAGATCCAGAAATATTTGTGTTATGTTATTTTCTGGATTTATGTTAGCTTTTCTTGTGCCGTTATCATTCAATTTTTCCTAAATATCATTATTTAAACTTGTTTCTAAGACATTAGGAGGTGACAACAAAGAAAAGCCTGGATTAAATAAGTGTAGGAAACCTCACACTTTCCTAATCACCTCTTAGCATATTAAAGGTGCACAGACGTCTAAAGAAAACATTGCAATGCTTACTACCAGCCTGCAGTGTTCTACGGGATGCTTATTTGGGGTATGTAATAGATATGTTAAAAAATTACAAGTAGCTACATCACCGGCTATTATCTGACACCATCTAAAGTTGGAAGACAATTTCTTTAACAGAGGGGTAACACATTCTTTTGAAACAGTATGGCCAAACATTGTTGACTCAAAGATGTCACAGCACACCAAGTAAAAATGACTGAGAAATTTCAAAACAACTATTGTGTTGAAAAGTGAGAGAATTATTATAAATTGAGGCACGTTTGGTTTAGCCTGAAAGAAATTTATATTCATTTACCTGTGATTCTCTTACAGCAATCTTATCTTCAATGATCAGACCTTTTTTATGTAGTAACATGGATTCTCAAGCACACCTTTTAAAAATTATTAGTGATGCCAAAGAGCCCCATGGGTCAGCATTCTAGATAAGGTGGCAAGTTTTAACAAATGTTGCTTGTTGATTTTTAATGAGTCATTGCCCTTGGCATTATTAATTTTGAATTTTCTGTGAAGAGTAAGATCTATTCAGTCCCTGAGGAATTAACCCAAATTCACCTATAAATCCAAATGTTTATGTGTCACCTAAATGCATATATGCAGAAGATAAAGGAAGGAGGAGAGGAAGGATAATGACCTTAGGTTACAGACAACATTTAAGTTCATTTAAATCAGTGGCTCCTGTTTATTTTCCTTTAGGACTGTGAGCTCTATCAGATTTCAGCACATCACACACCTGCATCTTTTCAGTTTATTTGCTTTCCACCCCATGACTGCATTCAATAAATAGTACTCAGAGTGAATAACAACAGAGATGGAATGGTGGAGGAAACCAGTGATAGGAAATCCATACTTTATTCTTAAGGTTCAATTTAAGTAAATACAATATTTCATTATCTTAATTTGGGGTCATTAATTGAAATTTTATATTAACTTTACAATATAAAATAAATGCATTTGAGAGAATGCTGCTGGATGATTCTTGTTGCATGTAATTCCTGTTGCTTTAATTTTTTAAAAATTAAGGAGTGCCATATTTTCCCCATTTCAGTAGAAGCTGAAATCTGTCACCATGTCATTTCAGGACAGTTTCTTAAAGAGACAGCTTTTCATTTGTTCTTTGAGGTTTGGTTTTTTTTAGAATGTCTTTGAATAGTTGTTTAGATTAATGTCACACCTCTTCACGCCCATGTACTCTTGCAGTTGAAGAGCCTTCTGTGGATTTTAAGTTTTTACACTCCTGTCAGCATGCCTTCTTCAGGAAGAGACACACTTCAGCTAACAAGTAACTATTTGGTGATGTCAGTAGGCACGTAGGGACGTCTGAGCCCTTCCAGTTCTAGAAACTGTGCCCTTTGGAATGTACTAGTTTCTGTTTTCCACAGACAGTGTTAAAGCCAGGTTGAGGACACATCCCCACTAACCAGTTATGTGCTTTGTAAGACTGAGACCCTGAAGCATTTGAGTGAAGCCACCTTCCTAGTATCTGGTGTGCAGCCTGGTGCATGGCCAGCAAGTGGTGGGTATTTGCTGGATTTGAAACTTGATTACATAAAACATCACATATAGCAGATCATAGGATCAGAGATCTTAGAACGGGCAAAGTAGTAGTGATTACCTTAACTAGTCCTCTCTTTTTATCAATGGGAAACTTAGGCAGTAAGCAAGATCAAAACCACTAAATCAGCTTGTAATTGCGTTGGACTGTGGATATGCACTTGCCTTCTCAGGTTTACAGAGCCATGGAATCTCAGAGTGGGGACAGGTCCGAAGATGAAAACAGGGTGTGATGCACGCATCTCCTTTACAACATGCTTTCCCGTGAATGACTCCAAGATATTGTATTCTCACAGTTCTTGCTTATTTAAAAATGCGCATTTCTTCTATGTTCAGATGACCTCTTGCCTGAGCATGACGTCCGGGATCACACTGGAGACACTGTGCCAGAACTTTTGGCATCTGAATACCATGCATGCTCCCATTGCATGACATTGCACCACGGCTGCTCTGTTCTTAACCATAGTTTTCTTGTTGTTGAGAAGGATGTTCCAAGTTTCTTTATTTTCCTTTTAAACATGTCAAGAATGACTTGATAATAAGAAGAGAAAGGGGATGGGCCAAGATTTTAGGCCTGATAAATTTCAGAAGGAAGTAGAGGGACAGAAACCAAGTAGGTTAGTAAGATGCCCAGTGTCTTTTCCCATACCCACTCCTCCCGTAGGACCACACACTGTGCACAGGTTAGTGCTTGGACTTTAATAACAATCAGATGGGTACAGGGGTGCTAGAGAAGACTAGGCTAGGTGACTTGGTCCCCTGAACATAATAGGGGAGATTATAACCCCCTGGAGGAATCTTCACATGGCCACTTACTTCTGACAGGGCATGGGAGCCAAGGTAAGGAGTTACCAGAAGGTGACAGGTAGATGGGTGAGCCTAAGGCACATCATGGTTTTCATAGGCCCCAGAAAGGGAAGGCTCATGATAACAACACATAGAATGAAACAGGTGGGGGCTTTGACACTAAAGAGAAATAACTGGAACCATGGGCTCCAGGAGGTAAACCAGAACATTGCCCCCAAAATGCCAGGTGGAACCAGCAGCACCTGACGGGTGCTGATTCACAGAACCCTGTCGCCCTATCTGCGGGTACTCTGAGGATGCATGAAGGAATCCAAGGACGCAACCCCTTCCCAATCACCTGCATGATCTTGGAGGGAACTGGGAAAGGAGGTAGAGATGAAAAATCCAAGAGGCTAGTCATTTCTTAAAGAGGATGAGGAACTTCTTGTGCCAGACAAGATAGAATAAGCCCACTGCAGCCTATTTGGCCTACGGATTCCAACTAACAACTCTAGGCAGAATAAAAAAAACTTTGTGAACACTTTGGAAAGCAAACAATATCAAGTAGGTTGGAGAGCAAAGTCAAAACTTGAAGAATGACCAGTATAGCAGTGCATTTACTGGACTTTTTAAATTTTCCTCCTTTATCTTTTGACTTTGACCTGAGGGCAACTGATGTCCTGAAACAGAGTAACAGGCACAGGCAGTAAGACCTCCAAGGGAGACCTTCCTGTTTCCAGACAGGGGAATGGGGACCCTGTGAGTTAGCATGTGTAGAAAGGGGATCTCTCTCTCTGTCTCCCTTCTGGTTCTCTCCAGAGGGCAGCACTAGTCATAAAAATCACACTGCCAGGTGATGGTTGCAGTAAAGGAATGCATCTCTCTAGCCAGAAATGGGAGAAGGGGGCCCCTGTAGTCTGAAGAGTGCAAGGGGATCTCATCTCTGCTGTTTTTTCTTTACCTCTCTGCTCAGCACTGAGAGCGATCCCAGTACCGGGAGCTAATATCTGAGAGAAACCCCAGCTTTCTAATCAGAGAACTAGGAAAAGAGACTTCTGAAAGCTAAAGAGGGTAAGAGAAATTTCAGAGAAGAGAGAGCTGGAGAAAGAGATCTCCTGCATAGCAACCAGCTCAAGTTCCAGGCTCACCCCTGAGCTGCATTGGCAAAGTAATATGGTGAAGGTGTTAGTGTCTGAACTGTGCTAACAGCTACCACCCAAGTCTCAGACTAATTACTTAATGACACATGCAGAGCAGATTGAAACAGTATAGTAAAGGCTTTGCAAACGTAACTGGAACCACTGCCCAGAGAAGACAACCACAGAATATGTGATCTTAAGACAACTGGGCTGATTGCCTCTTCAAACAAACAAGTCAACATTCTCCAGAGACTTCTAACAGATCCCAAAGGCTCACAATGTTATATCCAAATACTCCATATACAATTCAGAATTACTTACCAGAAACAAACTAACAACAAAAAAAGCAAGAATATCTAACAAATTCCCAACAGTAAAGACAATGAACAGTGGCTAGTGTCAAGAACAACATTGGAATTATCAGACCAAGACTTCAAAAGTGAGATAAAGGGGAACACTCTTGAAATGAGTAAAAATATAGAAGTTCTCAACAAATAAATAGAAACTATGAGAAAAAAATCACATGAAAATTTTAGAATTAAAAAACAGAATAATTGAAGTGAGAAGATTCACTGTGTGGGCTCAATAACAAAGCAGTTTAACAGAAGAATGAGTCAGCAAATTTGAAGCTAGATCAAGATAAATAATCTAATCTGGAAAAAAAGAGGGAAAATATTGAAAAATAAGAACTGATCTTGACCTGTTGGGTAATAACAAAAAAACTAATGTGTTATTGGAGTCTTGGAAGGCGAGAAAGGAAGTGAGGCTGAAAAAATATTTGAAGAAACATTAGCCAAAAAGGTCACAAATTTTGTGAAAAAGATTAATTTGTATGAAGACTGAAGATGATCAGAAAAACCCCAAAAAGGATAAACTCAAAGAAAACTAGATCCAGTCCTATCATGATCAAACTGCTACAAATTAATCATAAAGACAAATCTTGAAAGCAGCCAGAATGATACACTGAATAGAGGGGATAATCCTTTGAATGACTGGATTTCTCATGGGACGCCATGGAAGCCAGAAGATAGTAGAACAATATCTTTTAAGGTGCTGAAAGAAAAGAACTGTCAATGCAGAACTGTATGTTCAGCAAAAAATATGCTTCACGAATGAAGACAAAATAGACATTCTCAAATGAATGAAAACTGAGAGAATATATCACCAGCAGATCTGCCCTAAAATAAATGATAAAGGAAATTCTTCATGCTAAAGAGGGAAACAGAACATCAGGAATGAAGAAAGAACAGAAACGGTCAATCTCTGGGTAAACACGGCAGACTATTTTTCTCCTTGAAAGGTCTTTAAGATAATGTATGACTGTTGAAAGCAAAAGTTATAACATAGCCTCATGGAGTTCTCACTACATGTAGATGGAAGACAGGTGGCAGCTGCAGCACAGAGACTGAATTTTTACCTAAGGGCCTGTTTTAATTACTGTATTGGGTCATTTTGCTGACTTTTCCCCTGCTACCCCTTGAGGTGGGTGCTTGTGAAAAAGATAAAAGCAGTTACAGAGGAAAGAGTTTCCTTGCTCAACTCAGTTGTAACATAAGTAAATTAGAGGGCTTGCACACATAGTATTTTTCTTCTTTTTGGAGGAGAGGGTGAGACAAGATATTTGCACGATTATGCTTTTGTCTCCAGTTATCTTCATATTTCAAGTGGGCAGCTCAGTTCAGGACTTTCAAAATTTGGTACAAGTACTGATACCACTCTGATCCCAGCTGAGGTTTGTCTCTTTCCCTGGGTATGATTGATACTCCTGTTTTGGATCTTTAAATTTAGAGCATGGATTCCTAAAAATTACTGAACATAGACTTTTTCACATCTCAGTGGGCTGCTGTTGGTTAATAGCTGGGTACTCCTACTGTTAAGAGTTTTTCCTCTAATTTTCTAAAATTGCACATTCATTTTTATTATATGCAGATCTCCCTTATAGGGGTTATGTCCCAATAAACTCATCGTAAGGTGAAATGCGTTTGTACACCTAACCTGCTGAACATCATAGCTCAGCCTAGCCTACCTTAAATGTGTTCAGAACATTTGTATTAGCCTACAGTTGGGCAAAATCATCCAACACAAAGCCTAGCTTATATTAAGGTGTTGACTATCTCATGTAATTTCTGAAATCTGTCCTGAAAGTGGAAAAACAGAATAGCTGTACGGCTACACAATGGTTGTGAGCATATTACCATAAGTGATTGCACAGCTGATGAGGAGCTGCAGCTCCCGGCCCCCTGCCCAGCATCACGAGAGGATCATACCACGTATCGCTAGCCCAGGAAAAGACCCAAATTCAGAATTCTCAGTACAGTTTCTACGGAATGTGTGTTGCTTTTGCACCACTGTACAACCAAAAAAATCCTAAATTGAACCACCGCAAGTCAGGGACTGTCTGTATCTCCTCTTACACAGGGTCATGTAAAGGAGAATTCTTTGCATTTCTAAAAAATCTCATCTTCTTTCCCTGTATGGTGTTTTTGGAGGCACAGGGTGACATTGGAAACCACACCAAAGTGTTCTGTTCTTTTCTAAAGTTTATGTCATGGAATTTATCAGTTTCCTCTTGGTAATTTTTTTTTTCTGAGTTTTTCTCCTTTTGTTTGGAGGTAAAAAAGAATCATTTTGTAAGGTGTCGGGGGAGGAATTGTTAGTGATCTGGTTTTATTCTGCTATCTTTACTCAGAACTCTGAGCATGAGATGAAGATTTGACTGAAACACGATATATGCCTTTCTGGGTAACTCCACATCCTGCACAATTGTCTTAAAAATAAGAAGGTTAATAGAAAAAATAAAATTAGGTCAAGATCCCTCAAGACCTATGTCACAGTGTAATCAGAGCACCAACAGAATAATAATATAATAGAAATACTGGCATAGTTAAAAGATGTGTCACCTTTTTTTTTTAATGGTAGATGTAGCTTGATGGGAGAAAAGCTGCTGAGTTATGAAGGCAGGACAAAATCCTACATGTCGGTAGACCCTCACCATAGGGACTTTGAAGGCAGAGCACATAGTCAGAGCTTTGCTAAGGAGGCTCCCACAGAGTACTGAATGCTTCTGCAGCTTGCATTCAGAGGTGCTCATGTAGTTTGTGTTCAGCTGCTATTATGTGATGGGGTAAAACATTATCATGCTGAGGAAAAGTCCCTATGAAAATTTTCTGTGTATTTACATCATTCCCCTGTTTTCCAGTTAGCATGAGCTAGCTTGTATTACCAAAAGATGCATGGCAGCGAAACAGATTGTTTCTGTTCATAGGTGATGTTTCCTGAGATCACTTCAGCAGAATTTCCATCTATATACTATTAAAATGGTGCTATGTCACCTATTTTTAAAATAATCTTGTCAGTGTTTTAAAACCAACAAGACTACTAAGACAATTAACAATTTAAAGCAGAACAAATAACAAATGCAATTTACCATGCTTACATTACCACTAAATATGGAAAGATTGGAAATAATCTATACATGCAACAGTAAAGAATTTGATAAACTATAGTACATCAATTCATTGGAATATAGTGGAGATATTAACAAAGATTTAGAAGTATATGTATTATCATGGCAAAAATTAAGTAATATGTAAAAAATATGTAATATGCATAACTCTGTGTTGTGTACATATGCACCAAAATGTTAGCTGTGGTTATCTCAATATGGTAGGATTCCAGTTGATTTTCATATTACTTTCCCCCCTTATCTGTGTTTTTTTTCAATAATAAACTTATATTACTTCTGCAATAATATGAGGGGAAGTTATTATGAAACCTCACATCTGAAAATGTTTTAGTTCTCACAGTATTTTATAGCAGGGATATATAGCAAGCAATATAATTTCAAAACCGTAGGGAACTATTTTAAAGAGGCTCTTCTGCTTTGACCCACCAGGCTGGTGGAGCTTGGTGACGTGTGGATGCGGCATGAAATGTGGTGTTGGGGTCTGGAGAGGTTATACCAACACTCACTTAAAGGTCTGTTGGATGTGGTCTATTGCAACATCCTATGCTTATCAATGAACTTCATTTTCAGGGACCATCCATCTCTTACGGAAACACGATTTCCTTGGAGACGCTTGTGAATGCAACACAATCCAGCATCTTTATTGAGGTAAGGAAAGAATGGCTACAACAACAGGAAGCAGATTAATGCTACACCATGAATCAAAGCACCAAAAAAAAAAAAAAGGGAAGAAAGAAAAGAAAAAGTGCTTTCTTGTTCTTGCAAATGTAACCCCATCATGGTTTGGGCCATTGGGAAGAAGGAAGCTTCTTTGAATCTCCCTTGTTTTTGAGACCCAGCAAATGGCTGGATCCTAGTAGCTCTGACATAGTTGTGGTTCTTCATGTTCATAGCACCTAAGCCAATAAATTAGCTCTTCTGGGTCTCAGCTTTCCTTGCAGCAAAATGTTTGTGATAATCATAGAAGTTTTCCTCGGGCTCTGAAACCCTATGGTGTTATAATTTAAGAGAATCCAATTAATATTAATCAAGCACCTACTATATGCAAGGTATGATGCTAGATGCTTCAGAAGGCACAAAGTTGAATAATATGCCATCTCTTCCCTCAGTAAGCTGATAGTCTGATAGGAGATACTGACATACAGATAATTAAGGCAAAATCAAAGTGTTACTAAAGTAGAATATATACAATACCCTTAAATTTGGAAACAGCATAGCCTCAATAAGAGTTTTGAAACTGTTCTCCTAGACTGTCTTCCTTAGTCATTTTTAATCATTTGGCCATCTAGCTCTTTAAAATATGAACAGGTTGTTTTCAAACACCTCAGACTCAAACTGCAATAAGCCAATAGAAATAGGAATCTATTTTACTGGAAACACTAATAGGATTTACTCCAATACAGTATAATAAAACCTCAATAAATCAGACCAAAGAAGGTAAGAAATGAGATTTAAGGCAGAGTCCATTATAGGATATTGGCATTAGGTGATTGCAATGAACTCGTTTTACTTTCATGTGTATATGGAAACATAGCCTAGAAATTGTTATAAAATGATCTTTGTAGAATGTAAAATTTGAAAGGCCCATATATATCTAGTCCAACCTTCTTAGTACAGATGGAAACCTCATACACATTGGTTGAGGCCTCAAAGAGAGGGATCATTTTAAATTATATAGCAAACATTTGTTTATAGTAATTTGATGAACTTGAGATTTTTTGGAAGTGTGTTCTCCAACATCCTCCATATTGCCTACAATCCTACAATCTTGTTCAGTCTACTAATTTGAACTTTTTGCATATGAGAGAGGTTTGGTAGCAAAGGTAAACTTTCATCTATTCATTGCTCTGTCGATTCCTCTTGACTCCAATCAGGTAATAGCTAGCTTAGATTGCTAATATGAAGTGCCCTGAAGAGAGGAAACCATCCTGGTAGTATGTTCCCAGGACAGGGGACTGACCTTCTTCATTAGCAATTTAAGTAACTTTCTATCAGACATATCAAGAATGCTGCCAAGACATTTTTTTTTGGTATCATTAATCTACAATTACATGAAGAACATTACGTTTACTAGGCTCCCCCCTTCACCAAGTCCCCCCAACAAACCCATTACAGTCACTGTACCAAGACATTTTAATGCCCATGGTATCTTCCCTGCTAGACCGCTCATGCTAAATTGCATTGTTATGAATTCATTCCTCTGGAGCATAATTTTGTGTCACTAAATATCAGGTGTGAGAGGTAACACACTAAGTCCCCACCTATTAGGATAAACCAAGTGAAACTGCTGACTTGGTAGGTCAAAAAAACTTGGCAATTTAATATGGATGAGTCTATATTTTGTAGGAATAATTAATTAGACATTGACCATCCTCTTAGAGAATGGAAAATAGGACCCTAAGGAAAGGGATGCAGGAGAGTTATACACTGACAGAAAAAGGTGTTAGAAACAAAAAGGCACAGGACATGGGGATGGTTCCCAGGATAGCAGAGATGGGTGGAACATTAAAAAAGGAAAAGGATACAAAATGAACACACTCAGTCTACAATTTCTTCAATGCCACCTGCATTCAGAGGTGCAAAAGAGAGAGAGACATGCTATCTACTTAGCAAGAAAAGAGCATACAAAATAGCCAGTGAGCTATACAAGCCTAGATAAAATCAGGAGCTGGATTGTTTTCAGACCACACTTATTACAATAATTTGAAGAAGAGAAAAATCACTCTGGGTGGCCAGGCAAGAGTCTGAAAAGGTCATATCTTCAACAGAGCTTTGAAGGACCTGGTAAGTAGGAGGAAGTGTACTCTATTCAGGGAAGATTTTATCCCAAAGAAAGCTGGCAGCTTCCGCAGTGGTTGTAAAAGGGGCCCCTGTCCTCCAAAGACCTCGACTTTTCTCTTCCCCATCCCATTGCTGGGGAAGCCTAATATTTCACCATTTGTGAGTAGTTCCATGTGATGTAATTTATCAAGTCTTGGCCTACAAACACCAAGGGAAAAACAGGTAGCTAAAGAGACAGAAAATTCCCCACAAAGCAATGCTCATATAATCCCCACCTTTCTCTGCTATTAAGCAAAAGACCTCATAAGAACCAGAAGGTGGCAGAAAGTCCCATCTCCTAGGCTTGTGAATTCAATTTCAGTTTGAATTGATTGCTAGAAAATAAACAAATAGAATGTCCAAGTCCTCAACATCAGCATGTTGAGGCTAAGTGTGCAAAGGTTTATGAGCACAAACAGAATACCCAACTAGCTCAAGAGGCAGGAAAATAATGTATTTGGCTTCAGAACAGTGTGACGAGGCATCCAGAAAAAGATAGAGATATTCTGAGCAGAGTTCTCTCATGCTTATACAAGAAGACAACTCTACCTAATTTCTAAGAGTATATCACATAACTTATTTAGAGGAAATATTTTTACAACTAATTTGCCCCTGTTTTGAGCTTTTGAGATCTTTGAATTTCTTTTTATCTGTTTTTTAAATTATATAAACTGAACTATCTTTGGGATATGTTTTTACAAAGAATCGGGTGTGAAAGTAATGAGATAACATTTTGACAAAAATTTATTTTGATATTAGAACAGAAGTCCAGTAAATTATATGGACATTGTCTATAGTAGTGGTTTCAAATTTTTCACAAGCACAACTTTGATTATTCCCTCTCCCCATTATTATAGGACCCATGTTTTATTTTGTTTTTTAAGGTATCATGATATACAATCTTATGTTTAGGTTTCAATGAGCAACATTGTGGTTACTACATTCCCTCCTATTATTGAGTCCCCATCCCATACCCCATAACAGTCACTGTCCATCAGCATAGTAAGATGCTATAGAATCACTACTTGTCTTCTCTGTGCTATAGTGCCTTCCCCGTGCCACCTCTATATTATATGTGCTAATCATAATGCCCCTTAATCCCTTTCCCTTTGGTAACTATTAGTCCATTCTTGGGTTCTGTGAATCTGCTGCTATTTTGTTCCTTCAGTTTTTGCTTTGTTGTTACACTCCACAGATAAGTGAAATCATTTGGTACTTGTCTTTCTCCACCTGGCTTATTTCACTGAGCATAATACCCTCTAGCTCCATCCATGTTGCTGCAAATGGTAGGATTTGTTTTCTTCTTATGGCTGAATAGTATTCTGTTGTGTATATGTACCACATCTTCTTTATCCATTCATCTATTGATGGGCACTTAGTTTGCTTCCATGTCTTGGCTATTGCAAATAGCGCTGCAATAAACATAGGGGTGCATATGACTTTTTGAATCAGGGATCTTTTTTTCTTCAGGTAAATTCCTAAAAGCGGAATTCCTGGGTCAAATTGTATTTCTATTTTTAGTTTTTTGAGGAACCTCCATATTGCTTTCCACAAGGTTGAACTATTTTACATTCCCACCAGCAGTGTAGGAGGGTTCCCCTTTCTCCACATCCTCACCAGCATTTGTTTTTTATTGTCTTTTGGTTGTTGGCCATCCTAACTGGTGTGAGGTGATATCTCATTGTAGTTTTCATTTACATTTCCCTAATGATTAGTGATGTGGAGCATCTTTTCATGTACCTGTTGGCCATCTGAATTTCTTCCTTGGAGAAGTGTCTGTTCAGATCCTTTGCCCATTTTTTAATTGGGTTATTTGCTTTTTGAGTGTTGAGGTGGGTGAGCTCTTTATATACTTTGGATGTTAACCCCTTATTGAATATGTTATTTATGAATATATTGTCCCATACTATAGGATGCCTTTTTGTTCTACTGATGGTGTCCTTCACTGTACAGAAGCTTTTTAGTTTGATATAGTCCCACTTGTTCATTTTTTCTTTTGTTTCCCTTACCCAAGGAGATATGTTGATGAAAAAGTTGCTCATGCTTTTATATTCAAGGGAGTTTTGCCTATGTTTTCTTCTATGAGTTTTATAGTTTCATGATATACATTCATGACTTTGATCCATTTGAAGTTTACTTTTGTGTGTAGAGTAAGACAATAATCCAGTTTCATTCTCTTCCATGTAGCTGTCCAGTTTTGCCAACACCAGCTGTGGAAGAGGCTGTCATTTACCCATTGTATATCCATGGCTCCTTTATCATTTATTAATGACCATGTATGCTGGGTTTATATCTGGGCTTTCTCATCTATTCCATTGGTCTATGAGTCTTCTTGTGCCAGTACCAAATTGTCTTCATTACTGTGGCTTTGTAGTACAGCTTGAAGTCAGGGAGCATAGTGCCCCTGCTTTATTCTTCTTTCTCAGGATTGCTTTGGCTATTCAGGGTCTTTTTTCTTGGGGGGAAGATTGATTATTTCTTTGACATAACTTCTTGTAGAGTAACATAAGCATGTTTAGGTTTTAACAAACTACTAATTAAATTGTGTACACACATTAACAGAATAGGAATACAGATACATAACAAAAGCAGACCTTCAATTACCAGCCATGTCCAGTGAAACCAAGAAAACCAGTTAGGTACCCTAGGCATTTGTGAAAACTTATCAATAATATGATGGATATTGTCTAACTGAATTTGAATAGTTTGAGAAAAATCAGACAAATTAAAACAACACATTCCTTAGAATTGTTCACATCCCATATGTTCTTTTAACAGTAAATAGTCTATAGTCGCATGATTTTAGAGCACTGCAACTTGCACTTCTCCTAATTCTTGGTTGAGTTCCAACAATATAGATCCAGTCAAATTTGTTGTTTTACTGTATGCACAGGCCAGCTTAGATATCTCCTTCTTCATTCCAATGGGGCAAGTCCAGGAACCGGTGGGTTGACTGCAGCTACAACTGCAGCAGTGCCAGGATGTTTGTTGAAGTTTTTTGATGATGATCTTCTGGAATGACTCTTCCAGAGGATGTTGATGTTGGAAGTTCTTCTTCATATCGCATCTTAATTCATTTTCTGGGTAGCCAAATTAGGCTTTGATCCTCTGTATAAACACAAACAAACCCTTTGCCCACACTTTGATATGACCTTTATACCATTGTGAAGAACCTATTGGAGACCACCACATAGGAACTGCTTTTTTTTTAAGAGAAAGAAATATTATCAGAAAAATGCACTTCCATAGCTGATCATTCGACACTCTTTAAAAGATCACAATTAAGGATATGTAAAGCATGCTTTAATCATTGATTTGCAGTTAATTTTATCCTATCAGGGAGTGATCCCCCCTTTTTTTGTTATCTTTAATCTACAATTACATGAAGAATATTATATCTTTAATCTACAATTACATGAAGAATATTATGTTTACTAGGCTCTCCCCTACACCAAGTCCCCCCCCACAAACCCCATTACAGTCACTGTCTATCAGCATAGCAAAATGTTGTAGAATCACTACTTGTCTTCTCTGTGTTGCACAGCCCTCCCCTTTCTCCCACCCCTCCACATTATACATGCTAATCATAATACCCCCTTTCTCCTTCCCTGCCCTTATCCCTCCCTACCCTCCCATTCTCCCCAGTCTCTTTCCCTTTGGTAACTGTTAGTCCCTTCTTGGGTTCTGTGATTCTGCTGCTGTTTTGTTCCTTCCGTTTTTCCTTTGTTCTTATACTCCACATATGAGTGAAATCATTTGGTATTTGTCTTTCTCTGCTTGGCTTATTTCACTGAGCATAATACCCTCTAGCTCCATCCATGTTGTTGCAAATGGTAGGATTTGTTTTCTTCTTATGGCTGAATACTATTCGGGGTCTTTTGTGGTTCCATATGAATTTTAGAACTATTTGCTCTAGTTCACTGAAGAATGCTGTTGGTATTTTGATAGGGATTGTATTGAATCTATAGATTGCTTTAGGCAGGATGGCCATTTTGACAATATTAATTCTTCCTATCCATAAGCACGGGATGTGTTTCCATTTATTGGTATCTTCTTTAATTTCTCTCATGAGTGTCTTGTAGTTTTCAGAGTACAAGTCTTTCACTTCCTTGGTTAGGTTTATTCCTAGGTATTTTATTCTTTTTGATGCAATTGTGAATGAAATTGTTTCCCTCATTTCTCTTTCTGATAGTTCATCATTACAGATTGTTCAATGTAGCAGATTTCTGTGTATTAATTTTGTATCCTGCAACTTTGCTGAATTCAGATATTAGATCTAGCAGTTTTGTAGTGGATTCTTTAGGGCTTTTTATGCACAATATCATGTTATCTGTGAACAGGGACAGTTTTAAGTTCTTCCTTGTCAATCTGATGCATTTAATTTCCTTATGTTGTCTGATTGCTGTGGTGTGGACCTCCAGAATTATGTTGAATAAAAGTAGGGAGACTGGGCATCCTTGTCTTATTCCCAATCTTAAAGGAAAAACTTTCAGCTTCTCGCTGTTAAGTATAATGTTGGCTGTGGATTTGTTGCATATGGCCTTTATTACGTTGAGATAATTGCCCTCTATACCCATTTTGTTGAGAATTTTTATCATGAATGGATGTTGAATTTTTTCAAATGCTTTTTCAGCATCTATGGAGATGATCATGTGGTTTTTGTCCTTCTTTTTGTTGATGTGGTGGATGATGTTGATGGATTTTCGAATGTTGTACCATCCTTGCATCCCTGGAATAAATCCCACTTGATCATGATGTATGAACTTTTTGATATATTTTTGAATTCAGTTTGCCAATATTTTGTTGAGTATTTTTACATCTATGTTCATCAGGGATATTGGGCTGTAATTTCCTTTTATTGTGATGTCTTTGCCTTGTTTTGGTATTAAGAGTGATGCTGGTGTCATAGAATGACTTTGCAAGAATTCCCTCCTCTTGTATTTTTGGAAACTTTGAGGAGGATAGATATTAGGTCTCTAAATGTCTGATAAAATTCAGCAGTGAAGCCATTTGATCCAGAGGTTTTAGTCTTAGGTAGTTTTTTGATTACCAATTCAATTTTGTTGCTGCTAATTGGTCTGTTCAGATTTTCTGTTTATTCCTGGCCAACTTGGAAGGTTGTATTTTTCTAGAAAGTTGTCCATTTCTTCTAGATTATCCAATTTGTTAGCATATAATTTTCATAGAATTCTCTAATAATTCTTTGTACTTCAGTGATGTCGGTAGTGATTTTTCCTTTCTCATTTCTGATTCTGTTAATGTGTGTAGACTGTCTTTATTTCTTGGTAAGTCTGGCTAGGGGTTTATCTACTTGGTTTATTTTCTCAAAGAATCAGCTCTTGGTTTCATTAGTTCTTTCTATTTTATTCTTCTCAATTTTGTTTATTTCTTCTTTGATCTTTATTATGTCCCTCCTTCTACTAACATTAGGCCACATTTGTTCTTCTTTATCTTGTTTCATTAATTGTGAAATTAGACTGTTCATTTGGGATTATTCTTCCTTCTTTAAATAGGCCTGGATTGCTATATACTTTCCTCTTAGAACTGCCTTCACTGTGTCCCACAGAAGTTGGAGCATTGAGTTGTTCCCATTTGTCTCCATATATTGCTTGGTCTCTGTTTTAATTTGGTCGTTGATCCATTGATTATTTAGGAGCATGTTGTTAAGCCTCCGTGTGTTTGTGGGCCTTTTTGTTTTCTTTGCAAAATTTATTTCTAGTTTCATGCCTTTGTGATCTGAGAAGTTGGTTGATACAATTTCAATCTTTTTTTAATTTACTGAGGCCCTTTTTGTGGCCAAGTGTGTGATCTATTCTGGAAAATGTTCCATGTGCACTTGAAAAGAATGTGTACATTGTTGCTTTTGGGTGAAGTGTTCTGTAGATGTCTGTTAGGTCCATCTGTTCTAATATGTTGTTAAGTGCCTCTGTCTCCTTACTTACTTTCTGTCTGGTTGACCTGTCCTTTGCAGTGAGTGGTGTATTGAAGTCTCCTAAAATGAATGCATTGCATTCTATTTCTGCCTTTAATTCTGTTAGTATTTGCTGCACATATTTGGGCGCTCCTGTGTTGGGTGTATAGATATTTATAATGGTTATATGCTTTTGCTGGATTGACCCCTTTATCATTGTGTAATGTCCTTCTTTGTCTCTTGTTACTTTCTTTGTTTTGAAGTCTATTTTGTCTGATAAAAATACTGCAACTCCTGCTTTTTTCTCCCTGTTGTTTGCATGAAATATCTTTTTCCATCCCTTCACTTTTAGTCTGTGTTATGTCTTTAAGTTTGAAATGAGTCTCTTGTAGGCAGCATATAGATGGGTCTTGCTTTTTTATCCATTCAGTGACTCTATGTCTTTTGATTAGTGTATTTAGACCATTTACACTTAGGATGACTATCGATAGATATGTACTTATTGCCATTGCAGGCTTTGGTTGCAGGTTACCAAAGGTTCAAGGGCCAATTTTTACTAAGAGTCTAACTTAACAAGCTTTTATAAACACAATCTGAAGATTCTTTTTTTCTTCTCCCTTCTTTTTCTTCCTCCTCCACTCTTTATATGTTAGTTATTGTATTCTGAATTCTTTGTGTATCCCTTGACTGACTTTGTGGTTAGCTGATTTAATTTTGCATTTGGTTAGTAATTAATTGGTCTACTTCCTTTATTGTGGTTTCATTTTCTCTGGTGACAGTTTTTTACCTTAGGAACATTTCCATCTTGAGAAGTCACTTTAAAATGCACTGTAGAGATGGATTGTTGAAGTTAAATTCTCTCAAGTTTTGCTTATCTGGAAATTGTTTATTCCTTCCTTCAATTTTAAGTGATAATCTTTCCGGATAGAGTATTTTTGGTTCTAGGCCCTTCTGCTTTCTTGCATTAAATATATCATGCCATTCCCTTCTGGCCTGTTAGGTTTCTGCTGAGAAGTCTGATGATAGCCTAGCCTGATGGGTTTCCCTTTGGAGGTGATCTTTTTCTCTCTCTGCCAACTTTTAATATTCTGTCCTTGTCCTTTATCTTTGCCATTTTAATTATTATATGTCTTGGTGTTTTCTTCCTTGGGTCCCTTGTGTTGGGAGATCTGTGCACTTCCATGGCCTAAGAGACTATTTCCTTTCCCAGATTGTGGAATTTTTCAGCAATTATCTCTTTAAAGACAATTTCAATTCCCGTTCCTCTCTCTTCTTCTTCTGGTACCCTTATAATGCAAATGTTGTTCCATTTGGACTGGTCACACAGTTCTCTCAATACTCTTTCATTCCTAGAGATCTTTTTTTCTCTCTGTGCCTCAGCTTCTTTGTATTCCTCTTCTCTAATTTCTATTCCATTTACCATCTCCTCTACCTCATCTCATCTTCTTTTAAATCCCTCCATTGTATGCTTCATTTCAGCTACTGTGTTTTTCAAGGTGTCTTTCTCCCTCCTGAACTTGTCCCTTTGCTCTTGACTATTTTTCTGTAGCTCCATTAACATGCTTATAACTTTTGTTTTGAATTCTTTTTCAGGAAGATTGGTGATTTAAGTTTCACTGAGCCCTCTTCCTGGTGTTTGAGGGATTTGGGGATTGAACAAGGTTCTTCTGCCTTTTCATAATTCTACTGGCTAGTGAGAAATATTAGGTTTGTGTAGGCAGCACCCTCTAGTGCTCAGAAGCTCTGCTCTTTGGAGCTTCCCAGCACCTGGAGTGATGGTAGTGGTTGCAGGTGAGCCGTGCCGGTGCCTCCTACCCTAAAGAGCAAGCTCTTTCCTGCTTCCTGGCCAAAGAGCCAGCCTCTGCTGTCAGAGACAGTGTGTTGCACGCAGGGAGCAGCCTCTGTGTTAGCCCCTTAGCTGACATAGGTGGGGCTGCCCTCCTGCTGGCCTAGAGCGATGGTGGGGATCACAGGCAAGTGGTTCTGGTACCTACCCAGAGGAGAGAGCCCTTTCCTGCTTCCGGGCCGCAGTGCCTGCCTTTATGGTCAGGGCCAGTGAGCCACACACACAGAGCAGCCTCATGTTAAGGCTGTAAGCTGCTACAGGTGGGGCTGCCCTCTGGGTGTTCCTCTGTAGTCATGTCTAAGACTCTTGGTGTCCTCAAAAGTCATGTTGTATACTCAAGAACCAGTCAGAGGTTTTGATCAGAGAGGATTAATCTTTTTGTATTGTTTTTAATCCCCTCCTCCTCTTTATCTCCAGACCTAATCTTAATATTTTCTGTTCTTAGTCTTGGTCAGTGCCTCCCAAACTCTAAACAATTCAGGTGTGCTTCTATGTTGTAACTTATAAAGTTTTAGTAGAAATTAGTATATCTTCCCTATGCCAGATGAGGAATATCATTTATAATAATCTCTCTCCCTTCCCCAAGCTTCCATCAATTTTATTACTTGTATTTTGACTTTAGTTTATTCTGTACCTGTTTGTCACTATAGTTTTAAGTAGATGACCTAAATCCATAGCTTTTGTTCATTGAATATTCAACAGAATGCCTGAAGGTTACTTCTGTGACTACTTCTGTGGTCTCTTCATCACTCCTCTCCAACCCCACCTTCCAACCTGTTAATCTTAACCATTACTTTTTCCAAATTTCTTCAACTTTTTATTATGCAAATGTCCAAACAATCGTATAATGAACTCCCATGTACTCATCACCCAGCTTCAACAATTATCAATGATCTGTTATTCTTGTATCACTGTATCTTCACCCATTCTTCACTCTTTTATTCAAAGATTATTTTTTCCATTACTTCACCTTGTCATATTTTATAACATTTGCCTTCTTGGTTTTTCTCCCTGAGATGTCATATAATTTTGGCAAAAAGAAGAAAGATTTTTTTCTATTATCTTGGATGGACTGTTTGAAAATGAATGTACAATTTCTATTACCTTCTTTGAAATTACAGAATAGTTGGTGGCACCCCCATGACTACCATCCTCATTTCCTAAGTCCATAGTTCTAGTCCATAATTCCCCTGAGAAGCTCCTTACCCAGAAGTGGATACAAGATCCTTATAGCTCAAAAGCAATACACTGTGTATGACAAATGAAACATCTCAGCAAGATGAGGCAGGAGAGGAAAGGTAATGTAAATAAATAGAAGGATTTGACTTCCAGGATAAGGATTTCGAAATGCAATAAAAAAGATGCTTGATAAATAAATAATATTTGGGGGTCAATGAGATCTGGTCATTTTTTTCTGTATTTCTCCACTAGGGTTTTTGCATATTTGTTTTATCTGCAACCATAAATTCTTTTTAACTTCAATGCTACTTTATTTTGTAGAACAAATATATCTTCTGCTCCTGTTTCATAGTTAACTTTAAGTAGACTCTCCTATTTCTGTCATGCCAACACAGAGCCCGAATTGGTGTATAACTACAAATCTCCTTACAAATGTCAAGTGTCATTGTGATATGCAAATGTGGGAGGCAGAGATCTGCTGGGAACTGAGAGCCTGGCCACCCAAGGAAGGGACTACTTGCCTGGCTCTAGGAAGGGTGGCTATGGTCCTACCCTGGACAGTTCTGACTTTACTTTCCTGTCTTTACCCCTGTCCTGCTCCTCTTTTCTACTGCTGCAGCCTTCTCACCTGCCTAGGACTTTCATGCTGTCCTTTGGCTTTTGAAAACTTGACATGACCAAATACATCCATGTTTGCAATGGTGTTTGATGGATCACCCTGGCCAGACCACATCCTCCAGGTCTTCATTCAAACACTCCTCTAGATGTTGCTGTGACACATTTTGTAGATATTACCAAAGCCCATAATCAATTGACATTAAAGGATGTTATCTGAAATAATCCAGGTGGGCCTGATATAGATGCTGAAAGGCCTCAAGAGCAGAGCTGATGAAGAAATTCCACCTTTGGACAGCAGCTTCAGCCTGTGCACAGTTTCAGCCTGCCCTTCCTGACAGTCCTGTGGATATCAGACTTACCAAGCTAACCTAACCTTAACCATCATCTAAGTCAGTGCCTTGTGATAAATGTCTTATACATTGTCTCCTACTGGTTCTGCTTCTCTACTTAGACACTGATTGACAGTGTTCCAAACTTTGCCCCAAATTGTATTTGTTCCTGGAGCAGAGCTAGGACTTGTACATGAAACTTACAGGGCAACTTCATAATCAAGAGGCAGGATCGCAATCTGTCAAAGAAGCTGTAGAAATTTGTAGGTAGCATGTGATTTATAATGTTTGAACAGAGTTGGCATTAACACCTCTCTATGGGAAATACTTTTAGGTCCATGAAGTAATCACTTTTAAGTACAGGTTTTAGAGCCACCCAGACCAGGAACTTTAGTGAGCTTTCTAAGCTCTTCCATGCTCAGCTTTCCCATTTGTAAAATAGACATACTCCTTACCTTAGACTGTAAAGCAAATAAAACATGGTAAGTTCTATGCACATGGAAATTATGTTCCATAAACCTTAGCCCCCTTTATAGGCCCATACTTACAGGGAAAAGAGACCCTTATAGGAACCCTGAATGAAGGACTCCATATTCCATTCCTCTTCCCCAATCTTTCCCATCCGTATTCTACTCTGTATATATGTAGTCTGTATATTCGCTCCTGTATAAGTCTTTGCTAATGTTTTTGATGACTGTTTGAGTTCATATTATATTTTCCCCTTTGTTTGAATATGAAAATCATTTTACTTTCTGCTCTAGTAAAAAGTCCCTAGATTGTAGATGCTCATAAGCATCATTTATACCAAATAAATGATGATTGTCATCATGGTGCAATAAATTTTTAAAAAACAGAAAATAGGACTTCTACAGTATCCTGAGTCAATGGCAGTCAGAAATAGATTCTAAAACTGATGACCCATTGTCCTGTGGTCTGCTAGCTCACAGGTCTTTCTCCTAATACCTTTATTGTAATTAAATGTTCAGTTCTTCAATCTTATATTTTCCCTCTGCTTGTAACTTTTTTGCTGATGTCCAAGGACATTAACTCTTCTCTTCCTTAGGCAATGGCCCTTGGGAAAGAACTCAAAGAGAAACTTGATAACCCTGGGAATTGCACCACAAAAAATGTAACTGAGGAGATTTTTATTGGCTAATGATAGAGAGAGTTACCCAGCAGGTTTGAAACTGAAGATGGGCCTCTAATCTCAGTGATACATCAAATACAAAAGTTGCGTTTCCAAATTCCTGGAAATATCACATTTCCTCTTGGTCTTCTGCTGCTTTCTCTTCCCTTGAGATTATTTTTCCCTGTTTCTTAAAATGAGTTGGGTTTTCCCCTGAGGACCTTCATAAAGCTACTATATTGTTTCACAATAGAAAAAAATTCTCTGAGCAGGAGGGTGAGAAGGGCAATACATCATCTCCCTACTCAAGTCATGTGGAATTCCTCAGTATGTGATATGAAATTCAAGAGATAGTTATACAATGAATTTGTATTTCTTATGTTCTCCTTCAGGGGAAAGGGCCTTTATCTCCAACTTAGAGCACTTTCAAAAGTGTGTTGTGATCAAGCCAGAGAGGAGCATGCAGATTCAGCCAAAGTGAATTAATCCATTGTTGAGAGGTAGTTGAACTAGAGGTGAGTCAGCAGATGAACAGTTTTGAGAAAATATTTTGATTCTGGTAGTCACGATATTGGCTATTTTGTCCAAAACAGGAAAAAAACAAAAATGAGTTCAAACTGAGTTGCTATAGGAAAGCTTTTCTTCCTTTGTTGATGTTTCTGGCATTAAATCTTCACCTCAGTGTGGCCTTGTTGGATCTGGAAGTAGCCTAAGGCCTTCTTCCCCCAGTGAAATGAAAATAGCAGCTGTAGAAGTGACTGTGGTCCCAGGGGCTAAGGGCTCCCTCCGAGTAGCCAGAGGGAGTCTGTGTTCCCTGCCCGACCTTGGCGACTTTTCCCTGCCTTCTTTCTCTCCTTTACCTAACCTACCCCCACTGAAAAGAGGACCCATGATGAAGTCTCTTAAATTATACACACCATTCTGGCACAGATTTACTATGCACATAAAACAAATGGGACCAAACTACCAAAATTAAGTGGGGTTTTCCTCTTCTGTTCTCTCTCCCTTCTGCTTAGAGCCTTCAAAGAGATGGTGGCTAGGAAACGCAACCAGAAAACAAGACATCTAGAAACTGGTGGTCAACTTTAAGTAGCCACAGATAACAAACCATTTGCTCTCAGAAGAGCAGCACAAACATGTATAACATTAAATGAAACCCGAAGACGCTCCTAGACCTGACCGAACAATAATGTCTCCATCGTGCCCCGAGGCCCAGAGCTTTCTACTGGCAGGTTTCTTCCTTTGGACTTGTAGGCATTATGTCTATAAATCCATCTTACATATATACACATATACATACATTTGTTTATGTATATATATATATATATATTTACATTTTCATCATTGTACCTTTCTATATTTGCCAGATTTTCTACTATAGTAAAAAAAAAACCCACTATAAATGTTGTATTTAATATTGCAAAGTATGCTCATATCTTCATTTTAGCATTCAAAAATGCATCTCGTTCATTTACTTATTGGCACCCTAATGTGGGTTAGGCACAAAACACCACCCTGGAGAATTTGTTTGTTTTGTTTTATTTTACGAATCAAGGCCTTAAAAGGGACAATGATTAGAACATATCAGTATTAGAACAAGGGCAAAAATAGATCCAGAAATAATTCAAATGTCCTTAATTGGAAAATGGATATGTCACTAATGGTAAATGGAATATTATGAAGGCAAATTGAACAGTTTTAAGGCATCAAAAATAATCAACTTGATATATAATTACAAATTAGATTAAGTGAAAAAAATTGGAGAATAAGAGAATAGTCACAAAGTTACTTAAACTATAAAAATCTCCTCCTGCACATTAAACAAGGGAAATATATTTGAAAGGATCAGCTTATCAGATGTTTGTATCTATAAATGAAACTGTATTAATCACCTTCTGAAAATAAGTAGTAAGAAGAACCCAGGCTATGGGGTTCTGTCTTGAGTGAGCAGTCTAGGTGAGGACCCTAAAAATATGGTGGTACTGAACCGTATGTTGGAGAGCTGGCAGGAGGGGAAGCAAAGGGATACAGATCATTAGGTGTGAAGTTCATTTTAGGCTTGGCCTTGAATAGCAAGCAAATGGCAACACTGGTACCATTCCCACAGTGTTTCTATTTCTATTCACAGTACAAAATGATTTTCTCAGCAGGATATGAACAGTGGTACCAAAGACCCAACATACTTACTCTATTGAAAAATAGGCCATGCAAATTAAAAGTGGACATGTGTTAGGAAATCCAAACTAAGATTAATTAGGAATGCTCTCAACAAAAGTAACAGGAACACCAGCTAAGAGTAACTTAAGCAGAAAGGACAGTGAATTAGCTTGCACAGACGGTCAGAGGGGGTGGGCAGTTCCAGGTTTGGTGCAGCAGCTCAGGATTATCAGGATATCACTCCGTCCACTCTGCCCTACCATGCTCATCATATTGGCTTTTTTGCTTTATGTTCATAAAATGGGTGATGCTACTCCAGTGACCATGATCTTGTTCCCACATGCCAGGCAGGAAGAAAGGGTCAAGGACAAAAAGCTGTCCTCACCAAGATCTGACATTTTAGTTCCAATAGGATCTCTATTACATCTCACTGATGAAACTGAATGTCATGCTGCACCTAGACTGGCTAAGGGGCACAGATGGCCACTACCCAGTTACACCAGTGCTCATGAACTGTTCGTGACTTTTAATCCCTGAGACTGAGGAAGGGTGGAGTTCTGCTGAGATCAAGGGACTCCACTTTTTACCTAAATGAAATCTGGGGTTGTTTTGTCTGGCAAGAATGATCAACAGGCAATCACAGTCTCTGGTGTCTGCCACAACATTCCCTCTCCTGTCAGACTGAAAAAAAGTGGAATGGTTATACAATTGACGTCTCTAAAGTCATTCAGCCCATGTATCCAAGATCAAGAGAACTGGACTCATTCCTTCTTTCCAAAGAGTTCTGGAAGCCAGAGATTACATAATTCCTTTGAGGAGCAATTTACTGAAACTAACCAATCTTACTTATTGAGATATTCATTTATTCTCCCTTTGAATTTTTCAAAATGCATTTAAAAATTTGAACTGACAAGTGGTTAGTAGGCTTGCATAGCAAACTGCAGTATTTTTTTGAGACATGTAATTGTGAATTTTTTAAAGAGATTTATTTGAAATGTGGTTGAATAAACATGACGGTTGCTACACTATGAAATAATGATAAATGACATAGCTGAAATGTGGATGTGTTTTCCTCAAAGGATTCTTTTCTATATCTCAATATAGGTGATGTTTTTATTTTCAAGAATCTTCACTCAAAAATAAATTTGAGATAATACTTCTAACCAAACTCTTTTCAGAGACAATTTTGAGTGATCCTTAAAAGCTACTTTTAAAATTTCCTTCATTTTCATATCAGTGTTTAATTATGTGGCATAGAAATTGGAGATATTTCTTCCTAGAAATGACTCATAGTTTTTTCCATAAAGAGTAGTATTAAAATTTACTTTGAAAAATCTCCCTTGTATATGCCCAGAAATGCCCTACTTGTTTTTCTGACAAGCATTTAACTTGGTTGGGTGGGGGTAGGAGGTAATGTCTATAAAATAACACCTATGACTGAGTTTCACAGCTTTTTTGCTTTAAAATTTCAATACAAAAGACTTAGATTATCTCTCAGAGGCACAAAACTGGTATTGAGAAATACGGTAAACTAAAAAATCATTTGAAACTTATGGAATTTTTATTTTTAGATTGCCTGTCTGGGAACCTTTAAGACTTTTTTAGATTTCTTTATGTTTTAATCATGAAGCAGTACAGAATTTAGGATCTGGGATTTGGGGGTTAAATATATAAGTTCAAATTTTGCTTCTACCAATTATTAATTGTTTAACCTTAGAAAATGTGATGGGTTTCTTTGAAACAATCTCAACAGTTAAATGGGGATAAAAATTTGTTGAAGAATAATTGTTTAAAAAATCAAAATTGTGATTCTCATACAAATATAAAATGAATGCATTTCAAAGACTTTCTAAATTAATTAATGAAGAAAACAGCTGTTATGATTGGCTCTGTAGAGAATTCAAACCCACACACATATATAAACCATTACAAATGCTGAAAGAATTTGCTAATTGATGCAAAACTGATCAGTAGGTATTTACCAATTGCATCGCCACCAGACAAAGCCTATTTATATTTCTGTGAACAAGAATCATTTGCATCAGTTTTCTACAACTTAGAGCTATAAAATAATTCAGACAATGAAAGATACAGATATCCCAGATGGATGTGCCAGACTGAATGTGCTAGGACCCTGAAGTTCTCTATGGGATCCATTGTTGCAAGGGAGAATGAATGTAATTGAAAATTTAAAGTCAATTTTAGGCACTAATCAGGTACCTGAGTCTGAAACCAAGTAATTTTCTGATTTGTAAAAGCTTGACTTTTAAGAATAATAGTTTTTCCTGAATCACAAACATATCCTTTAAATATTAAGATACTCTAAACCCCAAAGCAGAGCATATCAGATGTGATACCATTTCTAACTCTCTGCAAGGCTGAGAGGAAGAGGCCAAAGACAGAAGGAGAGGAAACCCAGATTTTGATCAAGTGTGTTCCTTAGCACCTGCACTCTGGGTTTTTACCTTCGGAAGGGCAAGAGAAGCTCCAAGATAGCATTCCAGATTAAGATGCTTAAGAGCAGGAGACACTGTGGCTCTGCCTCCCACCTGGAATTCTAGGAGGAGGCAGCCTCACACTATTTCTTATTTTTCTGGTGCTGGTGATCAAGAAAATGAAATATTTAGGGTGAGAGAAAGCCCAATCCACCAACCTCCATCTCCTGTGTCCTAGACCTGGCTTGGGGGAGCCCCCACACATGTATGTCCCCAGGGACACAGTTGGGGTGTGCTCCATGCTGGGTGAGAAGAGGAGAGTGCAGAGCAAGTGGTCTCCCAGCCACAGCCTCGGGCTCAGCAGGTGATGCTGGTCCCATCCATGGGCAGATGAGCCCAGGTACAGCAGCTGCAGGTGCTGCAGGACAGAGGCCAGAACCATAGACCATGCAAGAGAACATCTCAGCAGAGTCCAGAGAGGAACAGAGGCAACACCCAGACATCTGGACAACCTCCCCTAGATCTGGACAGCCTCCTGAGGTTGTGAGGGGAAAATCCTTGAGAATGTTAAATATAAAGTTCGACCTTTCTAATGACTGAGTCTGTACCCTGAATTTATTATTTACCCTGAAGTGTCTGTACTCCACAGCAACTGACTTGAGCTGCACTGAACAGCTTTGGTTGTTCTTGCTGTAAAATTAGCACAATGGTGGCACACATGAGAATATATGTTGTTGATGTTTTACATAAATACTAGAGAATAAAAATGAAGAAGCCCAGTTTGAAAAAGACATATGCACCCCTATGTTTATTGCAGCACTATTTACAATGGCCAAGAAATGGAAGCAACCTAAGTGTCCATCAGTAGATGAATGGATAAAGAAGATGTGGGACATATACACAATGGAATATTATTCAGCCATAAGAAAAAAACAAATCCTATCATTTGCAACAACATGGACAGAGCTAGAGGGTATTATGCTCAGTGAAATAAGCCAGGTGGAGAAAGACAAATACCAAATGATTTCACTCATATGTGGAGTATAAGAACAAAGAAAAAACTGAAGGAACAAAACAGCAGCAGAATCACAGAACCCAAGAATGGACTAACAGTTACCAAAGGGGAAGGGACTGGGGAGGATGGGTGGGAAGGGAGGGATAAGTGGGGGGAAAAGGAAGGGGGCATTATGATTAGCATGTATAATATGGGGGAGGGGGCACAGGGAGGGCTGTGCAACACAGAGAAGACAAGGAGTGACTCTACAGCATCTTACTACGCTGATGGACAGTGACTGTAATGGGGCTTGTGGGGGGGACTTGGTCATGGGGGGAGTCTAGTAAACATAATGTTCCTCATGTAATTGTAGATTAATGATTCCAAAATTAAAAAAAATACTAGAGAATACCCTTATCTACCTCCACAACACCTTATTAGCATTTTGCAAGCAACTCTACTGAAAGCATTCTTACCTCCCATTCATACAGTAGTTATTTATATATGTATTTCTTCCTTACTAAGATTCTAGTGACATCCACTAGCTTCTGGAAAGGCCTATATTTTATGCATCTTTTTGTAGCTCCTAGCCTGCACATAGTAGGTGCTCAATAAATGTTTATTGAACAGAGTTTTTTTCCCTAAAGTTTCAGTATTTCTTTTTCTAAAGATAAATATATTCCCCACTGTGCAACAATTTTAGAGCCAAAAGGGTATTAATGATCTTTAATTTTATTCCTAATATGTATTTTCTAATTATAAAATCATTAATGTTTATATACACACACACACACACACACGTGTGTGTGTATGCACATGTACATAGAATGAAAATATAACATAGCTCATAAGTGGCTTGATAGTGTCTATTTTGGCCAGTGTGCCTTCACCACATAGGCCATGACCATTGTCTTGTGTTCCGGGGTATTTGGACAGTAATGAGCTATCATTTGACCATCCGTGCCCCTCTTTACATGCAACTGACCAAGTTCAGGTTGTTGCCAGCCACCACATCTTAAGATTCCATTGACCTTTCAAAACAGTTTTGTCATGCATGCTGGATCATTTTTTTTCCTCCTGACATGTTAAAATGAACTCAGAACTCATCCTTGCATAAAGTCACTGAATTGTTCTTTCCAATAGATGTTACCTCTTATTTGAGAATCTTGTTTTTACCTGCCTGAAATTGCAGTGTCTGGCATATAGAGGTAAAAGCTGCATGAATACAGGACGACAAATGCACAGATCTCAACACTGCAGAATGGCTGCTTGGCCCACGCTCCCATCTGACCCAAAGAACAAGTCTCTTAGGAAGAGAACCTGCTGGCCAAGAACACCAAGAAGGTTGGTGGAATGGGGGCAGAAACCTACTGCTGCTGTGAGATTGCAGAGCACGGCCTCTCATGCTAGCCCTCTCTCCTCTGACATTTTCCCATTCTTGATGACCTTTGCCTCACTATTGATTCTGCATGCTGACTCAGGGCCCAGGCTCCATTTGCTAACACTGTCATTCCTCTTTTAAAGAGCTCTCCATGGTAACGGTATCCTGCTCTGTTCGACTTGTCTTCTTCTTGCTGGAGGTGGCCTCAGGCTACGGCGGTGAGTACTATTCTGGTTTTCCTTTAACGGACTCTCTCTCTGGATACAAATGAGACATCTGAAAGAGCTCACTCTGTTAAATTAGTCTGCTAATTGCCTGCTTTAAGACCCAGCCAAGAGAAGATTTCATGACCCACTGTGTCACCTCTGCCTTTCAACCAATCCTAATGCTACAGTTGAGCATTCAAGAATGTGCTAAAGTGTGCCTTACCAAATAGCCTGACAGTGCCAGGTTTTGTGAACTATTCTCAGCACTGTTAATGGATTTTTTTTTAATGCTGGATGTCTAAAATATGGACTTTTATGACTACTGAAAAATTTTGAGACCTTGTAATCCAAAATATAGGGTCTTCATAAAATCTTTCTGATTTTTAAACTACAATCACTTGAACTTAGAATACACAGTAATGTTTAAACAGCATTCAAAACAGAGCTGTTAAAATTTAAGACCACATTATCCAACTTTGCACAACATATTCCCATTTTAGACTCTATTACAAAAGGTGGCTACCTTGTATGGGGAGGTTAGCTGGCCCCTTGGTTTATAGAATTTAAGTACAGGCCAGCTGTGAGAAGAAAATTCTTGCTTACAACCAGGAAGATGCAGCTGGTTTGTATCATACCTATAATCTCTATTATTACAGTTTAAATGTTTAAAACAGCACCTGGACTTTGTAAAAAGTCTATGTTGTAGATGGATTCCAAATTGTTTAGCAGTACTATGGTATAATGGCTTTTGTCATTTTCTAAGAAATTTTCCTTTTGATATTAAATTACTGTTTGATGCTTCCCAAAGTT
The DNA here is from genome assembly GCF_030020395.1 of Manis pentadactyla. Lineage (NCBI taxonomy): Eukaryota > Metazoa > Chordata > Mammalia > Pholidota > Manidae > Manis > Manis pentadactyla. The sequence continues at coordinate 65,493,170 of NC_080021.1, forward strand.
GGTTTGTGGGTAGGGGTCTAGTCTGTGAAAAATCTGTTTTTATTTTTGAGTGATAGCAACATGAAAGAAACATATTTTTACTTCCTTTGCCTTTTTTCTTTCAACTTACTCAAAAACATCTAAACTTTATAATGTCAGAAATCCCTGCAGGTAGAGCTCAAGAGAAAAGCAAAATGAGAAAAGTTCTCCAAAAACTAATGAAGTAGTTTGAAAATGCCAGACTACTTGTATGAAATAGAAGATTGTGTTAGCTAAAACAATTAAGATTTTGGCCCAAATTATTACAGCAAATCAAAAAGTGTGCCAATGGTTACTCCCTAGATACAAATGCAAAAACAATCAGACAATTTAGATAACTGGTCAATTTGGACTTTAAAAAAATTAAACACAGCATTTGTGTAGAGAAAAACTCTGGGACAACCAATAACTTATGTAGGTAATGTATATTACACTGACCTCCAATTCTTACCTTCCAAATACGGACTTAAGAGAGGTTTTAGTAAAAGAGTTAAGAGAACACAGAGAACTGTGCCATGGGATTCATTTGATGCAATTATTTTCTTTTACATAATTTACTCCAATTTTGTCAAATTCATATCAAGTAGACTTTTAAACAAATAAAATGGTAGGAAATAGTTCTGGCCAGTTAATTTTCTAAAAGGTTTTTTGTTTTTTTGCCTTTGTTTGTAGCCCTGTATACAACAGAATAGTCTTTATTTCTTGTTTAGGGTCATTCAGGGTCTCAAGGTCATAATTCTGGACTTGAGTTCTCTTTCAAAACACCACAGGTGTATTTAAAATGTAGGCGATTGGGCTGAACACAGACTATCACCATGGAACACACTGGAAATGGTTTGGGTTTGTTGCTGTTTTTACATATTCTATGGTACAATTTGTTCCCAGCTTGTTCCCTTTCTATTCTTTAAAGCTGAATTATATAACTGTATGAGCCTCTCAAAAAAATATGTATCTACCTTTATACATCAATTTTATAGGTGGTATAATTAGTTTGCCAATAGTTTATATAATTTATTCAACCTAGGCAGGCTATTAAAACTTCAAGGTGAAATGCACAAAATTTAGGAAACACCTAAATCAGACTTCTGTTGCCAATATTTGCACATCTGCAGTAGGCACATCAAGAATATGTTCTTCTCACAGGTAACTTTTTATTTATTTATTTTTGCGAAATTACTGATTCTGAAAGAGTTGAGGGCAAACTGGATAGCAAAATAATGATTAGAAATCAAACTGGTAAGATCTGCTGTTCTGATTAGAGATCAAACTGTTATTCCATTTGCAAAACTACTGACTGGGACAGATGACAGCCAGCCTATCAAACTGGCAGAGAATCCAAACTGAGGTTGGATTTCCCTGTGTTCCTGCACCCCTTTCATCATTCATCTTTTAAACATTGAGAGCCTGCCAAATGCCAGACAAGGGCTGGTACTGGGAATACGAGGTTAAATAAGACATCATTCCTAACTCCAGCACTTAAAGTGGTGCTGCGGGAAGAGAGCGCAAATGGGTAAATCACTACTCAATATGGTAGCTCAGGAGTTAGGGACACTGACTTGGTGAGCATATGCGCGCGCGCGCGCACACACACACACACACACACACACACACACACACACACACAATATCAGCCTGGCCTACTTCTCGATCTAAGCTTTTTGTACACACTAGCCATAGTGTTCCTCAAAATGCAAATCTGATCACATCATCACCTCCACTCACTCTTGATTAAAATCCTTTGGTGGTTTTTCACTCTCAGGAGGAAAACAAAGCTCTTTAATGTGGTGGCCTACAAAAGCCTGCATTACCCTGCTCTGGTGGCCCCACGTTCCCCTCTGGTTCCGGCCATGCAGGCTTACGATTTTTCTGAAGAGTTTTATTGAGACATAATTTACATACCATAAAAGTCACTCTCCACCAGTTTTAAATGTACAATTAAAAACATTCTAGTATATTTACCGTTACACAACCATCACCACAACCTAAGTTTAGAACATTTCTATCACTCTAAAAGGAAACCTTATATTCATTTACAGTCCTTCCTCAGTCCCAACCCCCAGCTATAGGCAACCACTAACCTACTTTCTATCTGTATAGATTCACATTTTGTGAACATTTCACATAAACATAATCATATAATATGTGTCCTTTCGTGCCTGGCTTCTTTCACTGGGCATTATATTTTTGAGGTTCATTCAAGTGTAAGTATATGTCAGTACTTGGTTTCTTTTTATTGTAAAATAGTATTCTGTTGTATGGATAGACCATGTTTTGTTTACTCATTCCTCAGTTGATAGACATTTGGTTGTTTCTATTTTGAGGATGTAATGAATAATGCTACTATGAACGCTCACGTATGAATTTTTTGTGGACATATATTTTCACTGCTCCTGGGTAGACACCTAGGAGTGGAATTGTTAGATCATATGATAAATCTATGTTTAACATTTTATGATATCTGTTTTCCAAAGTGGCTCCACAATTCTCAGAATTTCATATATTCCCACAAGCAAGGTATAAAGTTTCTGGTTTTTCCATATCCTTGACAATACTTGTTATTGTCTGCCATCCTTGTGGGTATAAAGTGGTACCTCATCATGGTTTTAACTTGCATTTCCCTAATAACTAGTGAAGTTTAACATCTTTCCATGTGTTTATTGGATATTTGTATATCTTTGGAGAAATATCTGTTCAAATTGTCTGCCCAATTTTAATTGGGCTGTTTTTTCATTATTGAGTTATAAGAGTTCTTTATATATTCTGGATACAAGTCACTTACCAGATAGGTGATTTGCAAATGTTTTCTCCCATCTTATAGATTGTCTTTTTACTTTCTTGATGGTGGTTTTTGAAGTGTAAAAGTTTTTAATTTTTATTAAGTCCAGTTTATCTATTTTTTTCTCCTATTCAGCGTGCTTTTGATGTTATAGCTAAGAAATCATTGCCTAATTCAACTCTGGCTTATTTTTGCTCTGCTCCTTGCTTAACCCCTCCCACCCAACTTTTATACATGCTATTCTGTCAGCCCAGAACATTCTTTTTTCCCATCCCCCTCAACTATTAAATTGAACCAATACTTCAACTCACAGCACAAACTAACTCTTCAGAAAAGTCTTCCCAGAATGACCTCTTTAGCAGGTCAGATCCTATCGTTATACTCAGGGCAATGGGAAACTATTCCATAGCATTGACACAGGTTACAGGTTTTCATTTGTTTGGATGATGATTTTATGGATATTTGTCTCTCCCATTATAAGCTGCTCAAAAATTTGCTTGATTTATTTTTGCTTCCCATTATATCCCCAACACCTAACATTCTTCTTGGCACATAGGAGATAGTCAATAAATATCTGTTGAGTAAATGAATAAATAATAAATGAATGCCTTAGAATGATTTCACTGATCGTGTCAATTGAACTGGATCCTGAAGGATGGGGTAGGAGTTTCAAAGGCAAGAAAGTCAGGATGAGGCAGAAAGAATAAGCACCCTGGCATGATGATGAGCTCACTAAGACAAAACACACGTGCACAGGTGTGTGGTCTGTGCGGCTGAGCAGCGAATGGCAGAAGGTAGCCAATGGGATGAGATAATTAGACGCATGTTGGAGAGTAACTGGCAGCATTCTGGGAAGCTTGTGTGGACAGAGAGATCTGGGAGATGTTACGCAGGATTCTAGTACTCCTTCCTTCTCTCCCTTGTTGCAGCCATTGTGGGGTACACGAGCGGAATGGGTTGAACCGCAAAGGAGTTACGTTTTGTAAAAGCAGTGCCAGAGAGAAGAATCCAAGAGGAGGCATCCTTAATGATGGAAGGTCAAACGTCATTTTTCCTGTTGAGGGGAGGTATTTTGGTTAGCCAGGCCCTCCATATCATTCGGTTACCACCTGTAGGGAACAGGATGCATCCCTAGATAGGCACAAGAACACTCATGTGATTCTAGACTCGCTTCTTGTTCCATGTTCAACTAAGTGAACAGTGCAATTTCAAACGGCAAATTCAGACACATTTCAACACGGGAATAAGATTCCTTCAGTCCATCTAATGAGCAACTATAGTAATAATGAGAATTTTTATTAATTTATTATTGATCTCTGATCAGAGAATTCTGTATAAACTGAATTAATCTTCCAAAAAAAACTGTCAAATGGCAGTCTGTAGAATAATTTTGGGAATCACCTATTTCCACTGTCCTTTTTCTGACTATGTTAAAAATTTGTTAAGTTTATAACTTCAGTAAAAAGAAAATGATTGTGTTTGCAAAATTTTTAATCCTTTCCGTTTACACTCTGGCAAAAATGTTTTAGGTTTACCTTCTTATATTGAATATTTTGGCTCATTGAAATGATATGTTTATGTTTTTTAATGCTTCTGTTGGCATTTGAACGATTGGCTTTTTAAGGTGCTTCACATAAAATAAACTCACACTGATAAGTTTGGAACCCAGAAAAGTTGTAAAACCACATGTTTACAATGAAACAGGGAGAGATTTGAAATTCACAAATGTAAGCTAAGCTTAGGATGGAACCAGAAATGTTGCAGAAATATCTGTGTTCAATAATTTGAGTCCCTGTGTGTTGGTTTTCCTTCTTGCAACTTAGTGATAGAAAATCCCTACAAAGTCAGGTCATATGCAGAAACGAATGCTTCCTAAAATTAAAGGTTTCCATTTAGTCTCTAAATATCCTTTCTAGTTATTGTTCCTATTGCCTATCTTCCTCCACACTTTATGAGGCTATTGTTCCCTAAAAAATAAACACCAAAATCAACCCTCTCTCAGATTTGATAGCCATATGGGTGGTGTGAAATGGAGACCTAGCTAATAATATCTATAATGAAGTTTATTTCTGTGTTTTCTTTTGGTTTGTATTGATCTTGATCTGAGTTATTCAGTTTTTTTTAAGATAAATTTCTGCATATCTTTGCAAGTTTGCATTTAAAAAAATAATGTGCTCTATACATTTTTCCAAGCTCAACAGTTCATAAATTGTAAACTAGCATAGCCATTATGGCAAAAATAAATCTTTGTTGATGTCTTGGTCATGATTTAAATCTACTATTTTTTATTTTTAACACTGTTGAAAAACGATTTCCTTTATTTGCTGTTATTCCAGTTTATTTCATACACATGAAACTTAAAGGTAAGACATGCATTTTCCATTCTGACCACTTGAGGGAATCAGACTTTAAAAATGACTGATAATTTAGATCTTTATTTCAAAAGATAGGAGAATAAATACTTATTTGTTGACAAAATAATTCTCATGTCTTCTGGACATCGAAAGATCACAGAGTCTAAGTTTTGAGAGAAATTACTCTTTATATGCTTTGTATCCAGGTGGAAAAGCGGAATTACTGATGAATGGGAGTCCTGGGAGGTACTAAGTGAGGGCCCTGTGTACAATTTATGATCAGCACTCCTGGACTTCAAAATGATTAATACTGCCAATTCTCATTGGAATAAGAGCTGTTTTAGCCCAGGAGAGGACTGTATATTACTGTTTATAGAAGCAGATAACATCAAAGTAACCCACGGCTTGTGTTAAGCAAATACAAAATTCTGGGTCAACGCAAATTAATCCTAAAGGAGTAAAGGAAAGTTCCTAATGACTGTAAGATCTATACATTATCACTTTTCATTCAAGTGGTGGAAAATGGTGAAACTATTGATGAGATTTGCAACTGGCCTCTTCTATTGCATTGTGCTAACAGCTGCATAATAACATATTCTCCAATAAAGTGCCTTATTATCTATACATCTGTAGTTTGTTAATGAAGTGTAGAAGTCTATGCAATTTTAAAATTGCATTCAGGAGCTTCTGAACCATTTTAATATTATGTTTCACAACAAAAATGCAGCAAATCACATTATAGTTTATATATTCTTACACTTTAAGTGGCTGTGTGGATGGATGAATTAAAGACTGTTCTCTTATCTACATTATACAAAACAGATGTTATTTCAAGGGCATATAATAAAGAGATTTTTTTTCCCCATATGATGTTACTCAGTGAATAATGATATATTCCTTTGGCTTTAGAAAGATGGGAAATTTGTAAACAAAAGAAAAATAAATGTAGACATTAACTTTAATATTTCAATGTTTTATCTACATATTTTAAAAAGCATCTCGGGGAATTAGAGTGCAATTTAAAGTAACTGGATAAAATTCCTCAGAAAACATTTTTGTATTTCCCTTCCTATACAATTGGCTTTTGCTTTCACACATTTTTACCCAGAAATTTTTAATTATTTTATTGCCCCATTTGGATTATGTTATGTATCCGTCTTACTAATTTTTTCCAAATGAATTACAGAATGCCTGCCTCTTCAGATAAGTATAGTAAATGAATTTGAATTTATTAAAATCAACTTCACATCCTCTGCACATTTCCTTTTTTTCCCCCTACTGCTTCAAGTCTCACCAAATTCAAAAAGGTAGGAGTTTAATTGATTTGAATTTCACATCCTTTTCCTCCTGCAGATTTTGCTAGAAGTTGAAATAGAAAATTGGCAGCCTGCATAATTTGCTAATTACTTAATCCAATATCTAATAGGTTAAGTTAATTTCCTTTGGAAAACACTCATCAGGAAAAATCAGTCAATGAAATTACTCTGTACAAAAATATATTATTTAAATATTTAAAGGTTATTCACCTAAATCAGTGTCTTGGACTCAGATTCCTAAGATTAGTATTTGACCAAGGGTTTTAATATACAATTTAGGGCAAAAAGATTATCCTAGTCTACATGATACCAAGAGAAATTGTATTATCCCAGTGGAGGCTTCATATGACATTTTTGTTATTCAATGTATACTGATTCGTGTGTATTTCTGACAAGTCACGTAAAATTAGGACTCACATTGCTCTGTCTAGTCATGAAAGAATCCAGCCTTAACCACCCCTGGGTTTGAGCATTCAACCAGTAGTCTCTAAACCGCTGACTGCTCACATGTAGCATGCTGCATACCATACAGAATCAAGAAGGTATGCCATTTCTGATGTGATTTTCTTAGAAAGTTAAGTCATAATGTCAAAGATTTTATCACATTAAATTGTTTACATCCTTCCTCTTTAGGCCACACTTTTAGTATCAGGATCCAAATCCTTGTAGATGCATCTAACGATTAGCAAAGAACTGATCAGGCAACCAATCCAACTCAACCAAAGACATCTTCTCGACAAGATGCTATTACACTAATATGCCCTTTGTCTATATACCATGTTATAGTTGTCAGGGCTAATGCACTTTCATTTTTATGTTTTTGGATTTTTGAAACAGCAAGAGCCAATCAGGGAAGATAGAATCCCATGTAACATATGAGAAACCTGAGTCCCAAAATTCTGGTGTCAAGCCTAAGACACTGAGTCCCAGGCCTAACAGCAAGTTACTGTGTTTTAGGCGCCACATGCAGGTATTATGGTACCTAGTCAGGGATTCTTTTTAGAAGCCAGTTGTCCAAATGAGCTGCACAGTTTTAGTGAAGCTATTTTCAGAAGCTCCATTTGGATAACAGATTATTTTAACATATCTACAAACATCATTTGCATTAGGTAAGTGACGTGACCATTGGGATTCTGAGCTGACTATGATCATTGTGGAGAGAAACCCATGTAAAGATGCTGCCACAGAAATAGTAATTAGTGTATTGGGTGACAAGGATGACTTTTTCTGGGGGGAAGGGTTGTTGTTTTACTGCTTTTTTATATGCAGGGAAGAAAAGAATTCATTCCAAATATGATTTTTTTTTAAAGTAAAACTGCAAATCTTGTATTTACATACCTGTTTTGTAAATCTTGGATATATTTACCTACTGCAAAAATTTCTAAACTATCTTTAAGTAATAGCACTTTTCAACTGTGACATGATAATTATTTCAACTTTTCTCAAGTGCTTCTCCCATTATCCACACCCCAAAAATGAATACCTTATATTTTTCCATCACTTACAACAGGCAATAAAAACACTGCTCCTGGACTGGAGTAGTGAAGGATGTTGGCATGCTGTTTATTAAAATGGAGTTCATTCCACCTCTGGTTAGAATTTACAACTATCACTTTTCTTGGTTCAAATCAGTCATTTTAATAGTACTAGCCACTTGGGCTACCCTAGCTGTTGAGAGTTTATAGCGACTGTAAATCTATTAAGCCACAATTTGCACATAATAAAATGAAACAGCAAGTAGTTAAATGAAAGGCTCAATTCTGAGCTGGCGAACATTTTCCAGGAAAAGTCATTGAAACTGCTTCAGCTACTGCTCTCTGCCTTTGAGAAATTCAATCAGGCTGATTGAGGAAACCTGGAGAGAGTTGGCTGTTCCTTCCTCCAGTTCATAATTGCCCTGTAGACCATTTAATCATCTGTACATGAAACAAAGCTGGTGCTGTAGAGGGCCGGAAGCAAAGGCATGTGCTTATCAATTGCTTCCTACCCACCCTGCGGAGCCAGCACCCATGTCTGAGCAGTCCTGCCGGCAGGCAGGGGGCTGCAGGCAGTGTGTGTCTCTGGGCTGTCAGTACGGTGGCCTTTTTGAATGCCTTTATTCAATTACAGTGAAGCATACACCAGCCAACTTCCTAAGAGCTGAGCTCAAGGCAGAGAATGAAGTCTTTCTCCTTACTGGAGAATGCAGATAGACACAGATACACCAGCAAGGCAAGAACTTGCTGGGTAGTGATTTGACAAGAAGAAATTAAAGAAATCCTGGCATTGACTGAGCAAAACAAAATGATTGTTCTCCTCCGAATGACTGTGTGCAAATAAATTTCAATATAAATATGATGAATAACTATGCTACAAATATCTGTAATATAAACAGACAACCAGGTGCTCATGTGTGCCCATTTTGGCATATCATCAAGAAAGCTGGGGTTTTTTGTTGTTAGCAGTGGGTTTCATTGCCCCGTGTTGGTGGGTGACCCTGGCCTAGCACACAAAAGGTCTGGTCAGAAACCGTATGCCCAGTTTTATTAAGTAAGAAAAGAAGACAGGATGGCAAGTGGAGACACTGAGAACCAGAAAACCTGATATGTCATACTAATTGACTTGGAATATTAGCCTTTTTTAGAGCCATGAAATGCATTTTCTCCTGAAAATAGACAATGTGCCCTGCAGCTGAGGCCCCATAGGTAACTCTGTAAAGTTGTCATAAACCACTATACCTAATTTTAAGAATGAATTTGGGTGAACATTATGTTTACAAAAGAATTGCATAAAAATTAGTTCCATTGGAGCTGTCCATTTGATTATTACAGAACAATCGTTTGCATTTTTGTTTTTTAAGGGTTGCTTATCAGTGGGAAAATTTTAAGGAATTTTAATTCTAAAAATACCCGCTCCTGGCTAATATGTGTGCCAATTAAGTTCTATTCATTGAATCACCAGTTTTCTGTTACCTGGTCCTTCAGGTAGAACAGAGTCTGATAGCCCTGCCCTTTCCCAGGCTTCTGTGCAGGGACCTTTGCTGCCTGCAAACAGTGGGGACACCTGTTTTCTGAGCAGGGAAGGCTGGCATCTGAAATCTTAGGAATGGGGCTGCTATTGAAAAAGGGGTGCTTGATAAGGCAGCCACTGTGATAGGCAGCGGAAACTTGATAATGAAAAGAGATGCTTAATAGATTAATCTGGTGCGATTTGACAAAACACAGGGTTTTCTGGAAGATTATCCACACTCGCAATAGGAAGCTCTTTGTTTAGTGAAAAATCCCCACTTATCATTGTATTCTTTATCTCAATAAGTAACATAATGGTTTACTTGTTTACATGCATGGTAGATATATTCAGAGCTGGGCTGTGGGTCTGTGAACTCCCTTTCATTTGAAATATTTCCTGCATACGGGTTATTAGCTAAGGAGGAACAAGCGGTTGGACACATATAAAATTTAAATCTGCCTTGCTTAGATTGGCAGAAACGACTGTTATTTCATCCACTGGGAAAAGGTTTTATTTCCTGCTCAAATACTTTCAGAGCAAAACTGCAAGCTCATTTGTAGCCATCATGTATGAATGGGTATGTATATTTAGAGCTAAGTGGCTTGTCTACAGAAATGGACTTCTTGCTGTCAACCAGGTATTTTCCACTAATTTTAATTATTTCATTAGTTTGTCTTGCTCTTTCTGTTTGACTTACCATAAAGTGGGACTTAGGCCTTTACGTTATTTACATGGAACGTGTGGCTCAAATCGAGCCCTTGATGCATCTTGAGCAGGACTGCTTTGGTTTCTGGAATTGATTTTTAAATCTCACACATCCGGCAGGACAGGACTACCTACTCTGAAAATAAACAAGACTATCCCCATGGTTGAACAGAACTTGACTGAAGCTCTCTCCACTCTTTTTTTTCCTTTTCTCTTTGCAAGTGATCCTCTCTATTGACAAAACACTCTTTTTGTTCTCATACAAAATAAAGTTTTCCAGAAGAAATATATGTATCATTTTGTACAGATACGGGAGTTTATATGCTGTGCTTCCAGTGTCTCACTGCTGAGGTTCAGGAGATTGTATCTCTGACCTTGGGTTAAGAATAGCTCACATTTACTAGCTGATTATATAACATGCCAGCCATTGTGCAGGGACCTTCTAAGGTATTTCCTCCAGGTAATCGTCACAATGATGTGACCGTCACAACTAGTCTCTTCCTTACAGGTGGGAAAATGAATATGAGAATGTAATTGCCTAGGGTTGCACACAAGCAGTGACAAAATTAAGGCTTGGATCTATGTGCTTTACAATCCTGAGAGAGTATTTCTGACTCTGCCATTTGTTACATGACCTGACTTTTCTCGGTATTTAGCATTTAAGGAAACTGAGAGTGAGGGAGGGGATGGTTATTTTTATGGAAGTAGGTAAGAAAGGAACATTTCCCAACAGGAAAGTTTGGGGGGCAAGCAGAACACACTACACACCACTCTTCTCCCCTGCCCTTTGTGCTGCTGTCAGGGACTTTAGGCCATTGAATGACCTTTGCCATGGAGTGTCATTGCATCATGCGTGCACGCAGGAGAGACATAAGTGTGTAGGAAAGTGTAAAGGAAAAATGGGGGTGGGAATCTGATAAACCTATCAAAAATGAATGGATCCCAAAAGAATTGTCTGTCTAGACCAACTGATGGCTACAGACAGACATTGCTGGTTCTTATAGCTCCAGTGCTGGGGAGAAGTACCACCCACTGACACATGGCATCATATGAAAAATGGCACTGTGCCTTCTGCAGACAGGTTTTAGAAGGCAAAAGCCCTGGAAATCTAGTCTTTACATTTATAGTTTTTGTTTCATATTTTACAGTTGGTCAAGGCACATATGGCTTTTCTTTCTTTTCCAATCCTTTAGTTAACCCAAATTGAGGCTATTCTTGTCAAAAATGAGGTTTTCACTGGGGGGATAAATTTGTATCACGTATTTAAAAATTACAGTCAAGTAGGCTAACTTGAACCTGTGATTTCAAGCTTTTCAAATGTTTTCTAAGATGTTTCCTGATTAAAATATTTACTTCACAGTAGGGTCGTTATGTATTCTCATTTATTCAGCATTTATTTTCATAGAGAGAGATGTATAAAAAATATATATATAAAGGTTCTTCTAATTTGAGGCATTTTCACCAACCCAAGACCAATAACAGTCAGTCTGATATCTTGTGTGCAGAAGTACGTATTTTCAATTAGTTTATTTATTTAAGGAATATGCCTCCTCCCAGTTGTGTTTCTGAATGGAGATGTAGGGCTGCATGACCAGACCTGAAAACCATGGTATTTCCTTTTCATAGATGTTAAAACACTGTGAATAAGCAGGATTCCTCACCATCAAGCACCTTCATGGTTAATTAAATCTCTGCACAGAGACACATGGAAGACCCTTGTCTCTGCGGTGTAGTAATGGAGTCCCAGGGATAAACATGGGAACAAAATTACTTGTTGGGCTTGGAAAGTTTTCACTAGAAGCTGACTACTTCAAATAACTTACTTCTCCTTGACTATAATTATTTACTTTGACTAGAATGATTTTATTTTCAGAAATAGAAATCCTAATTTATCCTCCCAAATACCTTAGCAGTGAGAAGTCCCATATGAAAAGAAATTAACATGAGCAGTTACATTAAATTCTGGCTGGACATTTATAGAAAGCTTTGAATCACATTTAAGTCCATTTTATAAACCTTTTCTATCCAGTTCTGGTATTAAATACAAGCCACTGTCTTTGTGCCATAAGGATTTGGATAATTCTGTCTAGTTCAATGTCTTATTTTGATTATTATGTTTATTTTATTATTTTAAGTATCATTTTAAACTTTTGTCCATTTTTGCATAAATAAGTGCATTTTTTCCTCTGTACTAATGAATTTTCAGTTCTCAACATAAGGGTCAGAAGCTGATCCTACCATGCAAACATTCTCCATAGCTTTCCCTGCGGAAATACACATATTTTTACATACTAAATATTTCTCAAATCTCTCCCTTTGTATATGTCTCTTCCACTATCACCTTCACCCAATCCACCATCATTCTTCCCACCATCAGAAATTAGGCACAGTAGCCTAACTTCTTGCATCAGCTCTGGCCTCCTCCAATCCGTTTTCTACTTTGCAATCAGAGCAAGTGCTCCTGAAAGTGGAAATCTGATCATGCCACTTTCTTCAAACCCCTTGAAGGCTTCCCATTGCTTCCAGAATCAAGCCAAACCCCAGCAATATGGTACAATGTTTTTGTCCCTTCTTATGTACCCTCCTGCTCCTTCCCTGCACTCCAGGGACACCAGCCTTCTTTCAGCTCCTCGAAATGACTACCTTATATCCTGCTGCAGAGATTCTGTACACATTTTTCTATCAGCCTGGAATGTTTGCTCTTCTTCTCACTTTCCTCAAGGAAGCTGCCCTTCACCTACCTCCCTGACTTAGGCAAATCTTCTTACACTCTCTCATGAGCCTGGGAACTCTCTTCTGTAGTAACTGTTGCAGTAGCATCTTTATATAAATTAATTTCTGTATCTCTTTCCTACTGGAGATAAACCTCAAGACACTATCACAAGGACGTGTGTTCCCTGTTGTATTCATATAGTGGCACTCAATAAATACTTGTTGAATGGTGAATTAACAGATTAGAAAGTGGAAAGCTAGATTTTGCTAATGTATTTGAGGTAAGTCCCGAGAGTGCTAAAAACCTAAGCAGATTATTCTTCCCAGTACCAAGAATGGAAGATTTCTTTCTTATCACAGGTAGGGCTGTCTGAGGCATAGTCAACAGTTAGTAAAGCAGAATAGAGTGATGCATGCCCAGGGATCCCCAGTGATATCTGGGTCAGGCGTCCTTCTTGGGATGCATCCTATTGCTCCCAGCCCACACACCCCCGTACACCTTCCAAATGTGTAAACACTCGCACCGTGCTAACAGGAGAGCATAGGAAATTCCTCATGAAATTGTGCTATGCTGTCTTTTATTCATTCATCAAATTGTTCTGTGCACACTGCATGCCGTGTGATGAAGTGGATGCCCAGGAATTGTAAACTTGTGCAGAAAAAAAATTGATTTCATGCATAGTTTTGGAGAAGGCAAGGGAGAAATAACAATTCATCACCACTGCCACTATCAGCTGGGATGGGGAGACCTTGATACCACAAGAGAACAGGAGCTCCTTCACCCCAGTGCATGATAAAGTCCAATCTAGAAGACTAATCCCCAGCCATCCCAAACGATGCCATGCTGTAGTGCCAACTCATCAAAGCTTGCGGCAGACTTCTATCCAACAATCCCATGGTGTTCCAGGCCCTGTGATAGACCATGAGAACTATCAAAAGTAGTAAGGTCAGAGTTCCTGCCTTCAAGATCCTTTCTATCAACTGAGGAAATCTGCAATGCTGAGAGATGAAAGGCATTTTTTGCACCAAGGACTAGAGCATTTTGCAGGAATTCTTCTCAGAGGAAATGATACTTGATCCAAACTGTAAAGAAAAAGTGGAGTTCACCAGGCAAAGTCAGGAAGGATGAACATCTCAGGCAGAGGAAAGACCTTGAGCCAGAGTAGGACGGTGTGAGACTGCAAGGCAAAGCCACAGAACAGGGGCTAAGCTGTGGCAGCTCGGGGTCCTGAGGAGGAAGGGCAAAGGAAGACGTTGGGATGATGGTGCTAATTACCCACTAGCAGGTTCATGTATGGGAAAAAGAGCTATTGTCCTTCCTATGCTAAGTCCATGTGCTGATTTTCCTCTTCAAATAAAGTAACATTCTGCATAATTTAATTTGCCCGCCTGCGACCTTTATTGCTGCTCACAGGGTTGCAGCATCTACCATTTGGTTGTACTTGAGCATTATGTGAAAATGGAGATGGACAATCTGGAGCTTATACATTAGAATATTTGGTATTAATGATAAAAAAAAACTTAGTTTAAACAACAAAAATTTATTATCTCACAACTGTTCTAGGTCAGAAGTCTGGACATGGCGCGGCTGGATTCTCTGCATGGCGTCTCCCCGGGAGGAGAACCAAGGTGTCAGCTGGCGCCCCTGTGCTCCCTCGGGCCTCAAGCTTCTCTTCCAAGTTCAGGGTTATTGGCAGAACTCATGTTGAATCAGTAGGACTGACATCCACATTTCCTTGCTGGCACTCAGTCAGGGGAATCTCCATTCCTAGAGGCCACACACAAACCTGGCCTCTTGGCCCCCTCTGCCTTCAAGCCAGCAGCAGTGCTTCCAATCCCCCTCGTGCTTTGAATCTCTGACTTATTTTTCCAACTGGAAAGCACTCCCTGATTTTAAAAGGCTCTTGTGTTTAGGTGAGGCCCATCTAGATAATCTCCTCATCTTAAGGTCAATTGTGCCTATAATGTAACCTACATATGGGAGCAAAACCCATCCTATTCACAGGGATTCTGTAGAGTTTGCACGTGAGGTGGGAAATCTTGGGAATCTGGAATCTGGAATCTCAGAATTCTGCCCACCACAGTGAGCCACTACAATGGCTGTGATCCATTTTAGTGTAGACAGAGAAAGTGATGACAATTAAAAAGCTTCTCTAAACTACCCCAGCCCCCTAAATCCTACTCCATTGACTTACCATTCCTGACTCTAAAGTTCTTCCACAGGTTTACTCTTCTAGATTAACCAGCAAACAAAGGGACACTGCCCCTGGAGGTGGCCTTTCCTGCTGACCAAGAGGAAAAGGAAGACAATAGCTGGAGCATCCTTCCCCTGTGTTCTCTCATATTCACATATGCTGATATTCACCTGCCCATATATTCTAATGGAATTCACCAGTTAGCAGCTAGGATACTCTAGGAGACACCTATTGTTTTTGACTATCATGCATCCATTACCCTTCTTCTGCCAAGAACATTCTTATTTTCCTTCGGGTAACCACCTCTGCCCCAATTCTCACTCCATGGGATTTGGGTCGAAATAATCCCCTGCCTAGTGACAGGGCGGGTATTGGATCCAGACTTGCTTAGGAGAATACAACAACCCCCTGGACACAGGGATTTCCTCCAGGATGTGGCTATAATCCAGGGTGAGCCACCAGTGCCAACAAGTCCCCAGACATTCACTCAGACTCTTCGGGGAAAGCAACTCTCTTTCATTGATGATAGAATGCCTCAAACGGTGTTTCTTAATCTCTACACTAATGACATTCTGGACTAAATAGTTCTTTTGCAGGGGAAGGTTGCTTAATGTAGGATGTTTTGCAGCATCTCTGGCTTCTACTTACCAGATGCCAGAAGCACTCCCTACCCCAGCTGTGACAGTCAAAATTGTGTGCACACATTGTCAAATATCCCTTGCAGGGCAAATTTACCAACTATTAAGAGCCTCTAGCCTAGGGTTACTTGTGTCCATGTTGCCACCAAGAGGAGAAAGGCTGCTTGAGAATTAAACCAACATAGAGAATTGAGCTGAGAGATGGTGAGGAGAAAATCCTGATGACATCACTTGCACACTTTTGAATCTTATTGGATACACCATAGGCTTTTTTAGTTATATTCAGTTTCAAATTCTCTTCTTAAGCCTATTTGATTTTGGTTTCTTTTACTACATCAGGCACTTTGGATGACACTCAGCATGAGAAAAAAGATTCCAGAAAAATCAATTTTGATCAATTCTGGTAATGTGAGCATAGGTCAAATGCTTAGGAAAGTGAGCTTCTTAAAGGAAAGGAGGATGAAATTTAATGATAAACTTGATCAAATTCATAATGCTGTCTTTTTATTGCCTAGAATGCTTCACTTCAAATTTGTCTTCAGTCAAATAAGTAATTCTCACCTACTAGTTGTCATATAGCCTCTAAAGGGGCAGTTTCCCCAAAGAGGTACTAAAAAGTGTACTCAGTAGGACTTTTGCAGATGCAAGTTAGAGAAGCAAAACTCCAATCAGCTGATAGATATGTGTTTAATCACACACATACACACACACACATACAAACAAGAAATTGAACACCCGATCAGGGAAAGCTAGAGATGGAGCTGCATCCAGGACAGCTGAAACCATTCTCACTTTTCTCTAATCTCTGCTGCTCCCTGAACATCGACTTATTCTTCTCTTATCAGAATAGCTTCTTAAATTGACATAAAAAAAACAGCCACAATGGTTCCCCAGTATTCTATCTTCCAACCACAGAGGAGAGACCTCTCTGCATTTCTGAATGTCTCAAGTTCAGTCAATTAGCCCTGTGAACACACTTGGATCTTGTATCTTCTCTGATCCATCAACTGTGTCTAGTAGATGGGCTACCTCAATGGGCCCTGTGCCTCCTATCTTTAACCATTGGTGTGGGCTCATACAAAGGCATGGCAAACCCCCATAGTAACCATGTGGATTGGCTCAGATGCATTCTGGGAAAAATTGTGAAGGAGCATCAGATAGTCATTTTGGGGGGAAAGTACTCAAAGGAAGCTTATTTGAAACTTTTTCCTTGAAGTCGAAGCAATTAATATTAGGTCCTGCTACACTTACACTGTTAACTCAAGGTTACTTTAGTTCAATCCTTTAGCAACTTGGATAGGGCAAAATGATCCTAAGATGCACAGCCCAATGAAACTAAATTGGGAAAAAAATGCTTCCTTGAGCACACAGCAGAATCTCATTAATGGCAGCCTTGTTAAGTAAACACATTAAAGATATAACTGATAGGACCCAGCCCAGACATTGAAAGTGGTATCTGTAGCAGGTCCAGGTATCAGAGCCTCACAGCCTTTTGGACAGCTCCATTGTTTGTAGACTTTTAGCTGGATCTGGAGCCCGGTGCCCTGCCGACGCCAGAATCTGTCCGCAGGTTCCCAAAGGGCTTGCTGGATTTCTGGATGCAGTACAAGTTCTCCATGTGTTAGTGCAGTTGAGAAACTTTTCCACGTTCTTTTTTTTTTTTCATAAACTCAATTACACAATGGTTGGGCTGGAGTGCAGGAGGAAAGAGAGGCAAAAGAGAGCTGCTGGCCTAACACAACTCTCTCATTTTCCATGGAAAATAACCAATCGTCCTGGTAAACCTGCAAGCTGATTCACATCTTCTTGACCTAACAAAAGATAACCAGAAGCAAAATTTTTATTTTGATGAGTTCTGAACCATGATCCTGATGATGCCTCAGTATCTTGAAAGAAACAATGCTCAGCTATTCCACCCATTCTTACTATGTGCACATAGGTCAGCAAGTGTGGTTAGAAAAGTTGTAACCACAAAGCAGCAATTACTAAATGTTTTTCCTGCAAAAACAAATGAGCTTGATGAGGATTCTAACCTAAACCAGAGCTAAAAGAAATGTTTAAAATCCAGGCCAACATTCAAAGCCAGACAGAGAAAGAAATGTTATTCTTCCCTTCTACTGATGGAGATAAATGGTATGTAGATAAAGGGCACATACAATCTTTCTTCCCCTCAGCTCCCAGATCTGTTTTTACTTCTAAACAAAATGTATCTGAGGTAAATTGCAGTTAAAGGAAGAGGCACAAATCTAGTCTGTTTGCCTAGTTTTTAAAGTCTTAGACCTATTCATCTAAACAGTGCTTTTCAAACATCTTTTTCCCCAGCAGTCCCACATATAGTCTCATTCAAAATCCCAAAATATAAAACAGAATACTCTGGCACTGCTATGGCAGAAATGGAGGTGGGAAGCCCAGAGTTCCTCACGCTTGGTGTCCCTTCTCCCTCAGGATTCCACTGACAACCATGACCTAAATCACTGCTGATTTGAGTACCTGGACAAAAGTCACAGCACACTCACTCCTAGACATTTGACAGGAAAATCTGGGCAGATCCTCCAGATGCTGCTGCAGGTCAAGCCTGTCCTGGTGTGTTTGGTTTCGAGGCAGTCATTACACCTTCATGAAGATGGGATTCAAAGCTTGGGGAGGGGTCCACCTGCAAAAGTGGACTGGCCAATTTCCCATGGGGTGGAATTAAGCTACATTTGAAAAGAAGCAGTAACTGGCAGTCCTACCCACCCCTAGAAAAATTCACAAAGACCATGCTACCACATGGGTCACCAGCCCTGTGCTCAGTCACTCTCTGGGAAAATCCAATCCTTGTCCCAAAGACAGAAGAAGGTGGAGGGATTGAGAACCCCATGATTATGGTGGCCTGGGCAGTTTGAGCCCCGGGTGACTTGGCTTTCAGACTAGGCTTTCCCTGAGGCGTCAGCTGGCAGGCAGCAGTGACGTCATACGGACATGCTGGGGCTACAAACTAGCAGAACTTGTAGGATTTGTCAATCAACTTGCTACCTGATGGTTTGCTACCTATAAGCCCTAAAAACTTAAATCTGATCAATATAAAACCTTATAAGGATAATTACCTGCTTGTTTGGGAACACAGATTCACTAGACTAAAATTACAAAACTTAAAATCCCAATCCAATTGCATTTTAAATTTAATTCAGTTTAAATTCAAATAAGTATATAATTGGCAAACCACTTTCATTTTCCACTCGTAACATTCTTGGGAGGTAGACACCCAGTATCTGTTACATATTTGCTCATATTTAACATAACTAAGAATTCCTTACTCTTCCAGCCAAGCACTCCCCTTCCCTATCTCATTCCAACATCCCCCCAGATATTTGTTAAATCTTAAGAATCATCTTAATTCCTCTCTTTCCTTCATATTCTTCTGTGACTTTTCAAATCTTGTCAGTATTGCCTGTAATATATATTCTTAATCCACCCCAAAACCTAGTCTGAGCCATTGTCATCTTTTGCACCATGTAGGTGATTTCCTCGCTGCCTGCTCTCTGTTCTCCAGGTAGCAAATCATCATCTCAAAGCTTGTATAAGATATCATCACTATCCATCTTAAAACCTCAAAATGGCCCATTATACCAAGAAAAATTCCAAATTATTCCTCATGCTCTAAAGATCCTAAAAATCTAGCCAATTGTCATTTACAGCTCTTACCTTCCACCCCAAGCCCCACCTGCCTCTAGCCAGACTGGCCTTCCCTGGGTTCCTCAAATCTACACCAATTCCCGTTCTGGCTATGGCGCTGCTATTTCTTCTGCCTGGAAAATTCTTCCCTCAGGTTTTTGCAGCCTGTCTCCCTTTTATCATTCATATCTCAGCCCAAATATCATCCCCTCAGAAAATTGTTTTTGACCTATGAGCTAAAACAGCCTTCCCCATACCACCCACAGAAGCTCCATGTCAATGTATTTTATTTCCTTTATGATATTAATCACCACTTAAATTTTTTTATTTACATATATGTTTTTATTTACATACTTGCTACATTTTTCTCCATAATAGAATGTAAAAAGGTCAGGGATTTTTGTCATATTGCTCCACTGCCAGTGTCTAGAACTGTGCCTACCACATAGTAGATACACAATAAATATTGGTTGAATGGATGAATCTGTTTTCCTCTAACTATGGACCAGGTACTGTGCTAAGCCCTTTGCATATATTATAATAATACTTAATAAATGAGGCAGTGGAACACAGTGGTAGAGTGTGGACTTTAGCACTGGAGTCCTGAGACCAAACCTCAACTCATCACTTACCAGCTGTGAAACCTTGGTAATTAAATCTTATCTGCAAAAATAAAAGTAATAACTACCCCATAGATACCCACAGTATGCTTAGAGCTGTATCTTGACCATAATAATCATTTAATAAATGCAAGCTATTATTGCCACATGATCTCACTTTATCCCCACAGAAACCTAATAACAGTTATCTACATATATATAAGAGCAAAGCCCTCAGCCAGGTAAAATAATTTCCACCTTGAAATAACTTCCATGGAGCTAGTAAAAATTAGTGCTGGAGAAGGAATCTCTGCAAATAACACACTTTTATTATGCCACCATGCTATTTCATACTATGGGCTATTTCCAGTGTTCTCAAGATTCCAGGAAATCAGGTTTCTACTCAAGTTCTCATGTTCTGAAACCCTTAAATTGGTTTAGAATCTTCTTTGTTAAACTGCCCCTTCTGGAGGAATGTCCCTGCATCTTCATAGTTTCAGTGAGGCCTGACATTTTGTAAAAGTTTGGTTGGCCCCCTGGGCACAGCCCCTTGGTCCAAAGATTGTCACCTCATCTCAGCTAGATCAGTGAGTCCATGCCCCAGGGCTTTTGGACTTGCAGGCAACAAGTGAAACTGTCAGATCAATTTTTGTCTAGTTGTTGAAGGCATAAAATGCAAAATATAGGAGCATTTCCCAATTTGTTGAAAAATAAGTAAAGCCACTGGGGAGAGAATTCAGCAAAAAGTGAAACATAAGAGCTTTGAGGGACTTTGGTGTCCTAATTCCTGTTGTTCCTGAAGCCTAGTTCCTTCCTTATCATTCACAGTTTGAATACTCAACTTTTCATCAGATCCCATGATCCAGTTCCTATCAAGTTCAAGTTGAATTTCCATAATTGACAATGAAAATAGTCTCAAGTAAGGGACAGAGGAGTGTATGTGCACCTGTGTGTGTATGTGTGTGTGTGTGTTGTGTATTTGTGTTGAATGCCTAACATATTGAATGCTTACTATATACAGAGTGTTGGGCACTGGAGATACAATGATGAGTAAGACCCAGTCCCAGTTCAGTAGAATCCTCCACTCTAGTGGGAAAAGGCAGGTGCAAAAGAAAATATGTCAATATTATCAATACTATGCAGTAGATATTATAACAAAAGATATGTTTATGATGTTAATGAGCATATAAGAAAAGTGTCTAAGGATGTGTTCAGAAAACTTCCCCATCGTTATCCTTCCATTATATTCCTTATGCTTCTCAGACTATTCTTCCTGTTCTTGGAGAGCTCCCTTCTCCTAATGTTCCTTAAGGTTCTTATAGCTATACCCATTGTCCCTGGATTGTATGACCCAAACACAATTTCACTGACTGCCAATGTAAGGGAACATTCTATTTACAACCTATACTCCTCCTCCATTCTAGGTGCTTCTATCTCTCACTAACTCAGGAACCTCAAAGTCTATATATTCCAAACTACAGTTGTCACCTTTGTCCAAAACCTATTTCTTCTAAATTCTCCTGCCCAGATTAAAGCACAATATCTACTCAGTCATCGAAGACAGAAAAGAGGCAACCTTGCCTCTCCTTCCTTGCCCTTACCTGATCCCTATGGGCACTGTCTGTGGCCGGCCTTCATCATCTCCCACAGCACTACTCAAAGGCCTTGCTAACCCCCTCCACACAGACACCACAGAGGACCCCGAATGGGTGATCATATCACATTTCTTAAACCCCTCAATGGTCTCCCACTGCCCTAGAAATTAAATAGTAAATTGCTTTGGAGGTCGTTTGGCTACAGCCAATTTCTTCAGCCTCATCTCCTTTCATTTTCTACTTCAGTGTTCTCAAAAGATTGAATTTCACATAGTTTTCTAAATATGTCTGCTTTGTCATGACTGTAATTTGGCATGTGTCTGATTTCTATATGGGGTGCTCTTCTCTTCTGTCTCCTCTACTTTTTCTCTTCTCCTGTATATATAACTGACTGAGGCACATTCAACCTTCAGCACTTAACCCAGGCATCATTTCCTCCAGGAAGTCTTTTCAGGGTTATGGTAGATAGCTCCACTTTGTGTTTCCATAAAAACCTTTGTTAATTCCATTTCTTTGTCCTGGCACTTACCATCATCTGTTGTCATTGCTTCCCTCACTCAACTCATTTATAAAGCCAGTGATAGCATCTTATTCATCTTTGTGTCCCTAGTCCCTAGAACAGTTACTAGAACACATAATAGGTCTTCAATAAATATTTCATGGATTAAAGAATGGATAAACAAGAGAATTAGTGAATGCATGGCTACACTAGGATAGATACCTCTAAATTTCTACTGCCTTTCTGTGATAGCCCTGCCAACACCCAAGTGGTCCCTGCATTGTCATCTACAGGCCTCTAAATAGGACTGAATGGGAGCATGAGGCTTAGGCAAATTCTCCAGGTTTTTCACACAGCACATCTCCATTCACATCTGTCTCAGGCTTTTCCTCAAGGGGTATATACACACCATCCCCTCCTGCTCCTGTGCACTGCCCTCCCCCTTGCTAACTACTAGTCACTTCTCAGCATCCATGAGTCTAATGCTGTTTTTTTCCTTGTTTTGCTTTGTTTTTATATTCTACAAATAAATGAAATCATGTGGTATTTGTTGTTCTGATTGGCTTATTTCATTGATCATAATACCCTCAAGATCCATCCATCTTGTTGCAAATGGCAGAAGTTCTTTTCTTTTTCTGGCTGAATAATATTCCATTGTGTACGTGTATCACATCTTCTTTATCCATTCATCTATTGATGGACACTTAGGTTGCTTCCATATCTTGGCTATTGCAAACAGTGTGGTGATAAACATAGGGGTGCATATATCTTTTTGAATCAGGGATCTTGTTTTCTTTGGGTAAATTCCTAGGAGTGGAATTACTGGGTCAAATGGTGTTTCTATTTTTAGTTTTTTGAGGAACCTCCATACTGCTTTCTACAACGGTGGCACCAGTTTGCAGTCCAACCGACAGTGTAGAAGGGTTCCTATTTCTCCTCACCCTCACCAGCATTTGTTATTTCTTATGTTTTGGATAATGGCTATTCTAACTGGTATAAGGTGATATTTCATTGTAGTTTTACTTGGCATTTCCCTAATGATTAACGATATGGAGCATCTTTTCATGTGCCTGTTAGTCATTTGTATTTCTTCTTTGGAGAAGTGTCTGTTCAGATCCTCTGCCCATTTTTTAAATCAGGTTATTTGTTTTCCAGGTGATCAGGTGTATGAGTTCTTTATATATTTTGGATGTTAACCCCTTATCAGATGAATCATTTATGAATATATTCTACTATACTGTAGGATGCCTTTTTGTTCTGCTGATGGTATCCTTTGCTGTGCAGAAGCTTCTTAGTTTGATATAATCCCACTTGTTCATTTTTCATTTTGTTCTCCTTGCCTGAGAAGATGTGTTCAGGAAAAAGTTGCTCATGTTTGTATTTAAGAGATTTTTGCCTATGTTTTCTTCTAGGAGTTTTATGGTTTCATGACTTACATTCAGGTCTTTGATCCATTTCAAGTGTACTTTTGGGTATGGAGTTCGACAATAATTTAGTTTCATTCTCTTACATGTAGCTGTCCGGTTTTGCTAACACATTTGTTGAAGAGGCTGTATTTTCTCCATTGTATATTCATGACTACTTTATCATATATTAATTGACCATAGATGCATGGGTTTATATCTGGGCTCTCTATTCTGTTCCATTGATCTATGGGTCTTTTCTTGTGCCAGTCTCAAATTGTTTTGATTACTGTAGCTTTGTAGTAGAGCTTGAAATCAGGGAGTGTAATCTCCCTAGCTTTGTTCTTCTTTCTCAGGATTGCTTTGGCTATTTGGGGTCTTTTGTGGTTCCATGTGGATTTTAGAACTATTTGTTCTAGTTCATTGAAGAATGCTGTTGGTATTTTGATAGGGATTGCATTGAATCTGTATATTGCTTTGGGTGGAATGGTCATGTTGATGATACTAATTCTTCTATTCTTCTATCCATGAGCATGGGATAGATTTCCAATTTTTGGTGTCTTCTATAATTTCTCTCATGAGTGTCTTGTAATTTTCAGAGTACAGGTCTTTCACCTCCTTTGCTAGGTTTATTCCTAGGTATTTTATTCTTTTTGATGCAATTGTAAAAGGAATTGTTTTCCTGATTTCTCTTTCTGCTAGTTCATTGTTAGTATATAAGAATGCAACAGATTTCTGTGTATTAATTTTGTGTCCTGCAACTTTACTGAATTCAATTATTAGGTCTACTAGTTTTGGGGTCTCTTTAGAGTTTTCTATGTATAATATCATATAATCTGTAAATAGTGAGAGATAATCTTCTGTCTTACCAATTTGGATGCCTTTTACCTCTTTGTGTTGTCTGAATGCTATGGCTAGGACATCCAGTACTATTTTGAATAAAAGTGATGAGAGTGGGCATCCTTGTCTTATTCCCAATCTTAGAGGAAAATCTTTCAGCTTTTTGCTACTAAGTGTTATGTTGGCTGTGGTTTGTCATTTATAACCCTTATTATATTGAGGTACATACCCTTTATACCCATTTTATTGAGAGTTTTTAATAGTGAATGGATGTTGATTTTTGTCAGATGCTTTTTCAGCATCTACTGAGATGAGCATATAGTTTTTCTTCTTCTTTTTGTTAATGTGGTGTATAAATTTGATGGATTTTTAATATTGTACCACTCTTGTATCCCCGGAATAAATCCCATTTGGTCATGAAAGATGATCTTTTTGACGTATTTTTGGATTTGGTTTGCTAAAATTTTGTTGACGATATTTCCATCTATATTCATCAGGGATATTGGTCTGTAGTTTTCTTTTTTTGTGGTATCTTTGTCTGGCTTGGGTATTAGAGTGATGCTGGCCTCATAGAATTGAATTTGGAAGTATTCCTTCCTCTTCTACTTTTTGGAATGCTTCAAGAAGGCTAGGTACTATCTCTTCTTTAAATGTTTGCTAGAATTCCACTATGAAGCCCTCTGTACATGGAGTTTTGTTTTGGGAGAGTTTTTTTGATTACTGTTTCAAGTTCATTCCTGGTAATTGGTCTGTTCATATTTTCTGTTTCTTCCTCTGTCTGTCTGGAAAGGTTGCATTTTTCTGGGAAGTTGTCCATTTCTTATAAATTGTCTAATTTCATGGCATATAGGTTTTCATAGTATTCTCTAATAATTTGCATTTCTGTGGTGTCCATTGTGATTATTCCTTCTTTGTTTCTGGTTCTATTTATGTGTGTACTCTCTTTTTTCCTTGATAAGTTTGGCTTTTAGGGGTTTGTCTATTTTGTTTATTTTCTCGAAGAACCAAATGCTGGTTTCATTAATTTTTTTCTATTGTTTTATTTTCTATTTTATTTTTTCTCTGATCTTTATTATGTCCCTCCTTCTACTGACTTTAGGTTTCATTTGCTCTTCTTTTTCCAGTTTCTTTAATTGTGATTTTAGACTGTTTATTTGGATTGTTCTTGTTTCTTGAGGTTAGATTGTATTGCTCTCTACTTTCCTCGTAGAACTGCCTTTGCCTTGTCCCACAGATTTTGGGCTGTTGTGTTTTTGTTTTCATTCATCTCCATGTATTGCTTGATTTCTGTTTAATTTGTTCATTGATCCATTGATTATTTAAAGGCATGTTGTTTTGCCTTCCTGTGTTCATAAGTTTTTACATTTATTTTTATGTAATTTCTTTGTAGTTTCATACCATTGTGGTCTGAGAAGATGCTTGATGCAATTCAATCTTTTTTTATTTATTGAGGCTCTTCTTGTGGCCTACTATGTAATCTGTTCTGGAGAATGTTCCGTTACACTTGAGAAAAACATATATTCTGTTGCTTCTGGATGGGGTGTTCTATAAATATCTGCTATGTCCATTTAATCGAATATATTGTTCAGTGCCTCTGTTTCCTTATTTGTTTTCTGTCTGGTTGATCTATTTTATGTGAGTGGTGTGTTAAAGTCTCCTAAAATGTGTTGCAATCCACTTCCTCCTTTAATTCTGTTAGTATTTGTTTTGCACATTTAGGTGCTCCTATATTGGGTGCATAGATACTTATAATGGCTATATCCTCTTGTTGGACTGATTCCTTTATCATTATGTAATGTCCTTCTTTGTCTCTTGTTACTCTCTTTGTTTTGAAATCAATTTTGTCTGATATAAGTATTGCTACTCTTGCTTTTCTCTCCTTGTTATGAGCATGTAATATTTTTTTCCATCCCTTCACTTTTAGTCTGTGTATGTCTTTGGGTGTGAAATGAGTTTCTGTAGGCAGTATACAGGTGGGTCTTGTTACCTTATCCATTCTGCCACTCTGTGTCTTTTGATTGGTGCATTCAGTCCATTTACATTTAAGGTGATTATTGATAGATATGTACTTATTGCCATTTTGTTAATTGTTTTCTGCTGTTTTGTATACCTCCTCTCTGTTCCTTTCTTCCTCCCTTATGTTCTTCTCTTGTTATTGATGGTTTTCTTTAATGTTATAATTGGATATCTCTCTTTTTAAAATTTATTTATTTTTGTATGTCTGTATTTATTGTAGGCTTTAATTTTGTGGTTACCAAAGGATAGCTTCTTTACTATATAATAACCTATCTTAAATTGCTGATTATTTCAAACGCAGTCTAAAGATAATTTTTTCCTTTCTTCCTCCTCCACATTTTACATATTAGGTGTTATAATCTGCACTTTTTGTGTGTCCCTTGACAGATTTTGTGCATAGTTGATTTTGTTTCTTTTGTTTTGTTTTAATTTCCATACTTGTTTCATAACTAATTGGTCTACTACATTTACTGTGGATTTGTTTTCACTGGTGAAAGCTATTTAGCCTTAGGGTCATTTCCATCTTCAGCAATCCCTTTAACATATTATGCATGACTGGCCTAGTGGTGGTGAACTCCTTCAAGTTTTGTTTATCTGGAAATTGTTTAATACCTGCTTCAAATTTAAATGATAATCTAGCCAGGTAGAAGATTCATGGTTGGAGGTCCTGCTGTTTCACTACATTAAATATATCATGCCACTCCCTTCTGGCCTGAAGAGTTTCTTTTGAGAAGTCTGCTGATAACCTGATGTGATTTACTTTATAAGTAATCTAATCTTTTTTTCTCTCTGGCTGCTTTCAACACTCTTTCCTTATTCTTGATCTTTGCCATTTACTATATGTCTCTGAGTTGTCTTGCTAGGATTCCTTTTTTTAGGGGATCTCTGTACTTCCTTGACCTGAGGATCTATTTCCTTCCTCAGATTGGGGGAGTTTTCAACAATTATTTCATTAAAGAGACTTTCTGTCCCTTTGCCTTTCTCTTCTCCTTCTGGTACTCCTGTTATGCAAATACTATTTCATTTGGATTGGTCACATAGTTCTCTTTTCATTCTTTCATTCCAGAGATCCTTTTTCTCTCTGTTCCTCAGCTTCTTTGTTTTCCTGTTCTCAGGTTCTATTTCACTTACCATCTCCTCTACATGTTCTCATTTACTTTTAAATCCCTCCATTGTATTTTTCATTTCAGATGCTGTATTCTTCAGCTCTGAGTGGCTCTTTTTCAGTTTTCTCTTTGTTGAAGTCCTCCCTGAGTTCTTGAATACTTTTCTGTAAATCTATGAGCATGTTTATGACTTTAATTTTGAAATCTTTATCAAGAAGATTGGTACTCTCTGTTTCATTTAGCCCTCTTTCTGGCGTGCTGTCTAGTAATGAGGTCCTCTCCTGCAGTTTTGATTGGATCAAATTCCTCTGCCTGCTCATTTTGTCAGAGATTCTGTGTTTCTGCCTTTGTATTAGATGTGTCTGCTTTCTGGTCCTTTTCTGTGTGGTCCTTTCTTCTTCCTCAGGTGTAAGTGGTCTGTTCTGCAGTCTTCTGGTCTTTTCAGGTCTAGTTGCATTTGTTGTATTTTCCTTTTATGTGTTTTTTGAGAGGAGATTTCTGTCTTGCCTTCCTATTCCACCATCTTCAATCTGATGATCCTTGGCATTTGTGCTTTTGAGATTACATGTTTAAGAGGATAAGACAAAAATGGTAAATAACTCTTGTAGTTCCCTACAGTGAGAAGATAGGAGAGACTGCTTACTGCCTTCCAGCAAAAGAAGTTTCCTCCCCTCTTCTTGATACATGCACACATGACCTTATAGGCCACCACCATCTTGGATTTCTCTCAGTCCCTTCAATCACTCAAAAAAGTCCTTGGTTGAAGACACACCCATAGCCTCCTCCACACTATTTCCTTATACAGGAACAGGTATGGACTTTTGCTCTACCTGGTCAGCCAGACTGCTCATATGGAATAATAACCTCTAACTAGAGCATGAGGGTGGCTGTACAATTGACCAAAGGCTGCACTGAGGTAAATAGATGGAAAGCTTGAGGGATCAGTGCTGATGGTAGGAAGGATTCTGGGAAGCTGAAGAGAGGGCATTGAATCATAATTATTCAAAGAGAGAATAACTTCCTCTGTCATCTTTTCCTTAGGGAAACTGCCAACAAGAGGAAGAAAAGTTCAATGAAACTATGTAACTATTGGGGATTGAAATCTATCCACAAACAGAGATTTGCAGCTATTATACAACCATGGCACAAGGTACTAAAAACCATAATTTTCTACAAAGATTCTTACATGAAAATAAAATGGATCAATGGATCAATGAGTGGATGGATGAACAAATGGATGGGTGGACAGATAACCTGATAGATAATGGGTTTGTTAATTCCTCCTTTTCAAAAAACATTTTGGGTCACCTTGTTGATATATTATGAATTACCATAATATTATATGCTTATATATCTCAAATATCTTCATATTGTGACAAATGGTGAAAATGGGCAATTGATCTCTCAATTCAATTGTTTATTTGTTCTTAATCTTACTGATCTTTTTACAATAATGTCTTCTTACAGATATATTTCAACACAATTTAGTTTAAGAAATTTGAATACAAAATAGAAGTATCTTTATGTTGGCAAAATAGTAAATAAAACAGCATTTTTAGAATTTTCTTGCTAATCACATGAAATGATTAGCAACTCATGTGTCTGGCACAGTGCCCATCACATGGCAAATAAGTTTAGTATCATTCTTTTCAATCCCTTAAAATAATGAAGACATTCTCTTGGGGTTGTCAATGAGATAAAATGGTAAGTAGCAACTAAATAGGAAAATGTTCTTATAATTCCCTGTGATGTAAATCCAGATGTACATTTCTCCTCATTGTGATGGGTTCATTGTGAAGTCAGATTTTTTGGGGAGCCAAAATTAGTTCTGCCATTTTCTAGCTGTGAGACTCTGGGCAAGTTACTTAATGTCTCCAGGGCTCAGTTTCTTTGTCTACAAAGTGGGAACAAAAGAGTATTATTATGATTATTAAAGAAGACAAGACATTTAAGGGCTTAAGAGTAGTTTCCTACACATAGTTATAACTTTGAATTCAATGGTATGGATTTTCATGTTACAAGATGGAGAAGAACTGGTTTCATCAGAAAAGCACCTGGAATTTTGTAATGTACCAACCACAGCTCATAGACTAGAAACACTAATAGATGCAGTAATAAGGCAGTTTTGAGCTACATATACTTCTTTTAAATACTTTATGGGATTAATTGACTTTATGTCTTCAAAGTGAACAATTAGCATTTTAGGAAGAGTATCTGCCAAGATGCCTAGTACAGGTATAAAATAACATTTCCCACGTTCTGAAAGATGATTTATGGTTGTAGAATTGAATTTCAGAAAATAGCATCAATCTAAAAGTAATTTAGGAGCAACTCAGAATAGGAAATACAGAAATATTACATGCAACTACAAAGTAAATTATGTTTTCAGAGAGTGAGAGAGAATTCCAATCTGGATTTTTGAAATTACAAGGAGCTTGCTAGGTTATTTGTGTAATGAGTAAAATAGACTGCAGTTAATCCCTCCTTGGAATTACCGTGCAACTATACTAGAATATTTTATAATGACATGAAAGCAAAGAAAATATAAGCATGAAAGTGATTGCAAGAAAAAGAAATATCACTTCTGCACTTGCAACATGCACATCTGGGGTTTACATTTGCAATTCTAACAGGCATGAGACCTCATTGGTTTTCTAAACATGAAGATGCCACCGCACAGGATGATGTCAATTAGAAAGGGCAGAAGAGGCATTCTGTATACTTGCTGTCCTGTGGTCAGCATGCTCCATGGAATGATTTTGGCCAAGAGTCCAGTCTTTTGGATTATAGTTTCAGACACATAGAGCATGCAGTTCAGATCTCATTATTATGAAAGGTAAATAGGATAAGGAACCACTTCATTTTTGTTTTTATTCCTAGTTTTTCACAAAGCAAGCCCTAATAACACAAGCACGAAAGAGGCAGGAGAGAATTGGTCAAAACTGCACAGAGGAGGGAGGAAAAAAACAACCTGGAAACAACAGCAACAAAGGGCTCCTTTCTTTTGGCCTTGTTACCTCGGATCCCCATTTCTTTATATTTTAACTTTTATTCTGTTTATCAGTTTCCATCTGAAAAATAATGTCTGAGCCAAATTTTCATCCTATGTAACTCTATGAGGATTCTCTTTGCTTTCTTGAAGTCTAATTCTCCCATGGCATGGTTTGAGATGTAAATCTGACCCTCAGGGAATATTATTTCAGAGGAGAAACTGCCTTTTATGGAAGCACGGTATCACTTAAGTGTTTTTTAAAAATGTAATCTTTAACAGAGATATAAAATTTATATGTGGGGATGATATTATTTTAGTCACTTGGGGATAAAAGACCAACTGAAAATAAGGGTGTTTTCTTCTTAAGTAGACTTAATCAAATGCAGTTTGAGAGTCTCCAGTTTACAGATACTTCTTCAAATAAGCACTTTCCTGCTGAGTCACTGTGGTTTTCATGGAATTGGTTTCTGAAGGCAGGAATTTGCATGAGTTAACATTTTGCCTGTCTCAAAAAGCCTTTCAACCTATGTTCCAGCCCATTTTCTGGTTCAGTTGCTCTCCAGAGTCACGAGCCTGAAGATGCCCAACATGAACAAGTTATTGACTATATTCTCTGTGCTGATAGAGATTTGAAGTAATACTTTAAAATATCTTTAATTGCACTTGAAAATAATGTCAGTATTAACAATATATAATTACTCTATTGTTGCCATACCAAAAATTTAAGTTTGATGAAATAATAAAATAATAAGAAATAAATAATAAATATCTATTTCCTAAAATAAAATTATGTAGTTATAAAAAAGGTTTAACCTTCTTTCAGCCATAACCGAAATACAGTAAGAATTGTAACTAGGGAAACATAGGTGATATTAAACAATGAAAATCTGAACAGTTCATAAGTCACAAAGGATGGAAAAAGATGATGCCCATGTGTATAAATCCTTTTGCTACATTACTAGGATTCAGTTTTAAGAGGCTAGCATTGACATTAACCATTACTCAATGTTTAGATGTTTGTGAAGAGATAAAACATGAGATCAGGAGTCACTGTCAGACACCAGACACAGAGCCATGAAAGTCTTTTGACTAGAGCTGGGTTGCAGGTGTAAGGGAGGAAAATTTTTCATATTTTCTAGGTTCTTTGGTGGGCCTAATAATTAAATAGAAATACAGATTAACAGGAGAAAAAATTTAATTTTGTACATACAGGAGTCCATAGGAATATGAGATTCAAAGAAGCAACCAAAGCAAGCTGTTTTCATATCTTTTAGATAAAGAAACAATTATTTGTGCAGATTTGACAAAACAGAGCGGTTTGGGCTTGGTATAGTAAATAATAAAGAGGTAAAGTTTGTTTATATAACTTTCTTAGACCTTGAATCTCCTATCTCTGATGCTAAGGATGTTTTCCACCATCCTGGTACAGGAAGGTTACCTTCATATAGGAGATTTATTTCCTACTTTTAGGGGGACAAAGAAGGATTAGAGTGTCCTCTTGTACCTGTTGTTTGTTAAATAACTTTAATTCAAAATAATCAATATTCTGAGTGGTATATTTTGGGATGGCCTGTTCGGTTATCCTTCAATCCAACCTTCGAAACTTTCAAGACATTTCACAATCCAGAAGCTGAGAAGGTATATTGTTCTATTATTGCATTGAGTTAGTCTCTTAGTCTTGAAAATAGGTCAGGTCAGTTAAACTTATTTTAGGAGGCAGTGATGCAGGTGGGCTCCCAAAGTTAGGTTTCTATTACACAAGCAATCAGGCATTTAATAAGAGACATTTCTGTGGAAACAAAAGAAAAACAAATGGTTGGATTAAATTAGAAACCCAGTCCAAGTTCTTTGTGTAGCCAGTCAAGATTTCTAGATGTTGGGTTTAAAGCATCTCCAGATGAAGTGAGAGCAGGCAGTGACAATCTGAGATTTCCTACTTTGTAGTTTGATTATCTGCGGTGATCTTGCTGAGTGGCCATACAGCAATAGATATGAAGATTGACTATACATGAGCAGTTGTGATTTCTCTGAGTTTTATATCAAGTTGTCCAACTTCAGTGTGCATAGCTTTGGAAGTGGACAGTTTTAGTTCATAATGATTCCAAGTCAGAAAGGTAGGAAAAAAATTAGAAACATTAGTTTGAAGAGCTGTAGCCAGACATTGGAGGAAATTAGAATAATTCAATATCCAGTCTAGTTTATAGGCAGAAAGAAAAACCTTGAAGACAATTGATAGCAATAGAATCTGATATCTACAAATATGTATTACTT
Source organism: Manis pentadactyla (assembly GCF_030020395.1). Taxonomy (NCBI): domain Eukaryota; kingdom Metazoa; phylum Chordata; class Mammalia; order Pholidota; family Manidae; genus Manis; species Manis pentadactyla. The sequence goes on from NC_080021.1 coordinate 65,525,847, forward strand.
AAACATAATTCTGTCTACACTCACCCCCATTTTTATCAAAGATAATTACAAAAACACTAACTTGTTTGCAAATTAAGTCTAGTTTCAATAAACTTGACCTCGTCAGTTTATATAAATGCAACAAGAATCGTGAATAACCATTTTGGCTCTTTAAATCCACTTTGCTGGAACTTTTCATAATGAATCTCAGCTTCATAGGAAACTCTAAAAAGCCTCTTAATGGTGGGAAGCCAAACCAAGGACTCATCATCAGGCTTTGCCTGCAATAGCTATAGATTTGGGTAAATTCTTCTCATCTCAAAGTTACCAGGTCATTATGAAACAATACTTACTATTCATTTAACCAAGTGACAATAAAAGATTTCAAAGGAAAATATAGAAGGTCACATAGTTCTGAGCAAAACTTAGCTCTTTTAATATCAAGATTTGGCTTGCTTAAGTAATTAATGAACCTAATGATAAAGATAACATAAAGTACAGTTCTCAAATAAACAAAATCAGAAATGAAAGAAGTTACAACTGATATCAAAGAAACACAAAGGCTCATGAGAGGCTACTATGCAAAATTATACACCAACAAATTGAAAAACCTAGAAGAAATGGATAAATTACTAGAAACATACAATCTTCCAAGACTGAAGTATGATGAAATAGAAAAATCTTAAGATCAATTACTAGTAAGAAGATTGAATCAGTAATCAAATTACCAAAAATCCAAACTTATTTCATAAGGCCAGCATTACTCTAATGCAAAAAAAAAGAAAAGGACATGACAAGAATAGAAAATTTCAGGCCAATATCCCTGATGAACATAGATATAAAAATCCTCCACCAGTATTAGCAAACCAAATTCAACAATACATTAAAGGATTGTATGCCACAACCAAGTAGGATTTATTCCAGGGGTGCAAAGATGGTTCAATATCTGCAAATCAATCAAGGTGATACACTAATACACCACATTAATAAAATAATGGATAAAAACCATATGATCAGCTCAACAGATGCAGAAAAATCATTTGACAGAATTCAATGTTAATAAAAACTTTCAACAAAGTGGTTATAGAGGGAACATACCTCAACATAATAAAAGCTATATATGATAAGTGCACAGCTAATATCATACTCAATGGAAAAAGCTGAAAGCTTTTTCTCTATGATCAGGAACAAGACAAGGAGGCCCACTCTCACTAGTTTTATTCAGCATAGTATTGGAAATCCTACCCAGAGCAATTAAGCAAGGAAAGAAAATTAAAATCACTAAAACTGGAAAGGAAGAAGTCGAACTATCACTATTTGCAGATAACATAATTTTGTATATAGATAACCCTAATGAATCCACTAAAAACAATTAGAATAAACAAATTCTGAAAGTTGCAGGTTATAAATAATCAGTATAAAAGATTGGTTGTGTTTCTATACACTAACAACAAACTATTGGAAAGAACAACTAAGAAAATAACTTCATTTACAATTGTTTCAAAAACAATAAAATACCTAGGAATAAATTTAACCAAGAAGGTGAAAGACCTATACACTGAAAACTATCAGACATTGATGAAATAATTGAAGAAACAAATAAATGGACAACTATCCTATGCTTAGGGATTTGAAGTATTAACATGTTTAAAATATATATTTTACCCAAAGCAATTTTCAGATTCGATGCAATCCCTATCAAAATTCCAGTGGCATTTTTCACAAAAATAAAACAAACCAAAGTTTTGTATGGAACCACAAAATACCTTGAATAGTCAAAGCAATCTTCAGAAAGAACAGATCTGGAGACATCATACTCCCTGATTTCAAACTATAGCACAAGCTGTAGTACTCAAACCAGTACTGGTATTGGCATAAAAACAGACACATAGATCAATGGAATAGAATAGAGAGCCAAGAAATAAACACACACATAGAGAGTCAATTAATTTATGACAAGGGAGGCAAAAATAATAGAGTGCAGAAAGGACCATCTCCTTAATAAATGGTGCTAGGAAAGTTGCAGGATACAAAATCAACACACAGAAATCTGTGGCTTTCCTATATACCAACAATGAACCAACAGAAAGAGAAATCAGGAAAACAACTCCATTCATAATTGCATCAAAAAAAATAAAATACCTAGGAATAAACCTAACCAAAGAAGTGAAAGACTTATATTCTGAAAACTACAAGTCACTCTTAAAAGAAATTAAAGGGGACACTAACAGATGGAAAAGCATCCCATGCTCATGGCTAGGAAGAATTAATATCGTCAAAATGGCCATCCTGCCCAAAGCAATATACAGATTTGATGCAATCCCTATGAAACTACCAGCAACATTCTTCAATGAACTGGAACAAATAATTCAAAAATTCATATGGAACCACCAAAGAACCCGAATAGCCAAAGCAATCCTGAGAAAGAAGAATAAAGTAGGGGGGATCTCACTCCCCAACTTCAAGCTCTATTATAAAGCGATAGTTATCAAGACAATTTGGTACTGGCACAAGAGCAGAGCCACAGACCAATGGAACAGACTAGACAATCCAGACATTAACCCAGACATATATGGCCAATTAATATTTGATAAAGGAGCCATGGACATACAATGGCGAAATGACAGTCTCTTCAACAGGTGGTGCTGGCAAAACTGGACAGCTACATGTAGGAGAATGAAACTGGACCATTGTCTAACCCCATATACAAAAGTAAACTCAAAATGGATCAAAGACCTGAATGTAAGTCACGAAACCATTAAACTCTTGGAAGAAAACATAGGCACGAACCTCTTAGACATAAACATGAGTGACCTCTTCTTGAACATATCTCCCCAGGCAAGGAAAACAACAGCAAAAATGAACAAGTGGGACTATATTAAGCTGAAAAGCTTCTGTACAGCAAAAGACACCATCAATAGAACAAAAAGGAACCCTACAGTATGGGAGAATATCTTTGAAAATGACACATCCGATAAAGGCTTGACGTCCAGAATATATAAAGAGCTCACACGCCTCAACAAACAAAAAACAAATAACCCAATTAAAAAATGGGCAAAGGAACTGAACAGACGGTTATCCAAAAAAGAAATACAGATGGCCAACAGACACATGAAAAGATGCTCCACATCGCTAATTATCAGAGAGATGCAAATTAAAACTACAATGAGGTATCACCTCACACCAGTAAGGATGGCTGCCATCCAAAAGACAAACAACAACAAATGTTGGCGAGGCTGTGGAGAAAGGGGAACCCTCCTACACTGCTGGTGGGAATGTAAACTTGTTCAACCATTGTGGAAAGCAGTATGGAGGTACATCAAAATGCTCAAAACAGACATACCATTTGACCCAGGAATTGCACTCCTAGGAATTTACCCTAAGAATGCAGCAATCAAGTATGAGAAAGACCAGTGTACCCCTATGTTTATCGCAGCACTATTTACAATAGCCAAGAATTGGAAGCAACCTAAATGTCCATCGATAGATGAATGGATAAAGAAGATGTGGTACATATACACAATGGAATACTACTCAGCCATAAGAAAAGGGCAAATCCAACCATTTGCAGCAACATGGATGGAGCTGGAGGGCATTATGCTCAGTGAAACAAGCCAAGCAGAGAAAGAGAAATACCAAATGATTTCACTCATCTGTGGAATATAAGAACAAAGGAAAAACTGAAGGAACAAAACAGCAACAGAATCACAGAACTCAAGAATGGACTAACAGGTACCAAAGGGAAAGGGACTGGGGAGGATGGGTGGGTAGGGAGGGATAAGGGGGGGCAGAAAAAGAGGGGTATTAAGATTAGCATCCATAGCGGGGTGGGAGAAAGGGGAGGGCTGTACAACACAGAGAAGACAAGTAGTGATTCTACAACAGGTTGCTACGCTGATGGACAGTGACTGTAAAGGAGTATATAGGGGGGACCTGGTATAGGGGAGAGCCAAGTAAACAAAGTATTCGTCATGTAAGTGTAGATTAATGATTAAAAGAAAAAAAAAAGCAGTTCCTATGTGGTGACCTCTAATGAGTTCTACACAATGATATAAAGGGCATATAAAAGTGTAGGCAAAGGGTCTGTTTGTGTTTATACAGAGGATCAAAGCCTAATTTGGCTACCCCAAAAATGAACTAAGATACGATATGAAAAAGAACTTCCAACATCAGCACTCTCAGGAAGACTCATGAGAGAAGATGATCAGAAAAAAAAAAAAACTCCAACAAAGATCCACGCACTGTCACAGGTGTAGATGCACTCATCCCACCAGTTCCTGGACTTGCCATGGGAATGATGAAGGAGATATGTAAGCTGGCCTGTGCATACAGTAAAACAAAAATTGGACTGGATCTATACTGTTGGAACTCAACCAAGAATTAGGAGAAGTGCAAATTGTAGCACTCCAAAATCTTACAACCACAGACTATTTATCGTTAAAAGAACATATGGGATATGAACAGTCCCAAGGAATGGGTTGTTCTAGTTTATCTGAATTCTCTCAGACTGTTTAAGTTCAGTCGGACAATATCCACCATATCATAGATAAGTTTTCACAAATGCCTAAGGTGCCTAACTGGTTTTCTTGGTTTCACTGGAGATGGCTGGTAATTACAGGTATGCTTTGGTTAGGTAACTATATTCCTATTATGTTAATGTGTGTGCACAATTTAATTAGTAGTTTAAAACCTATCCATGCTGAAGTTACTCTACAAGAAGATATGTCAAAGAAATAATCAATCTTCCCAGGTTTTCTTCTGCCTGCTACTTCTATAGCTTTTCTTCTTCCTACCTAATCACAACCTTTAAATAGAACTCGTGCCACATGTCGAATTTACCAAGTATCATAATTCTTCCAAGTGGTAAAGACACCTCAAGACAAATGCTGGGCACAGAAGCCACAGGGCATAAATATGCGAAGAAATAAAAATCTAACCATTTCAAACAATAGGGCTTCTCTCTCACTTACCAACTTTACATTTCCCTGTATGGCCCCGGAAGATGACTGATTAGCCAGAGACGGGTAAGATTCCTCAAGGGAGGAACAACCTAAGACAGGCACAGTCACAGGGGGCCATGTGGTAAGAAAATGGGGAGCAGCAGAGGTGAGGCTTAGAACCTCCCCCCTCATGTTCTGAGAGAAATCTTCTGCATACATGGATGTTTATTGCCCTCGTCTAGCTCGGATTAACACATAGTCTACAGGCACACACCTGATCATCTACATTTGCTCTCTTACAACACTAAACTCTGTTTTCTACCTTTATCTCGTATCTACCTACTTCAGCATTTTATTAAAAATAATAACAATAGAGAAATGTGGTATCCACATATAAATCAAGTTTAGAAATCAAATGAATATTCATATTTGAACTGACTGTGTATAGTTCATAATGCAGGAACAAAACCGAAAGCTTCTGTGATGACTGCCCTTGCACTGTTCACCATGTAACTTATTCACTATGTAAGAATTTGTGCTCCATGTAAGAATTTGTTCGTTATGCATCAGAAGACTGGAGACTGACGAAAATTAGGCTTGGGGTGGATTAATGATTGTGCATTGAGTATTGACCCCCCTATACAGAAATTTATTGTGGTTAACAACTATTTGATCAATAAATATGAGAGATGCCCTCAAAAAAATAAATAAATAAATAAATAAATAAATAAATGGTGCTAGGAAAACTGGACAGTCACATGCAAAAGAATGAAAATAGACCACTGTCTTTTACCATACAGAAAAATTAACTAAAAGTGGACTGAAGACTTGAATGTAAGACCTGAAACCATAAAACTCCTAGAAGAAACATTGGTGGTAAGGAACTTAAATCAATCTTGAATTTGAACTTGTGGAATTGACTCCAACAGCAAAGGCAATGAAAGCAAAAATAAACAAGTAGGGCAACACTAAGCTAAGAACCTGTACAGCAAAGAAAACCATCAACAAAATGAAAAGGCAACTTCCTGAATGGAAGAAAATATTTGCAAACCATGTATCTGATAAGTAGTTAATATCTAAAATATGTGAAGCAAAAAAGAAATAATTCCATTAAAATATGAATAGGGGAATCTAAATAGACATTTTTCCAAAGAAGATATACAGATGGCCAATAGCCACATGAATATATTTTCAACATCCCTAGTTATCAGGGAAATGCAAATTAAAACCATCAGTCTTATCACCTCATACAGTTTAGAAAGGCTATTATAAAAAATATAAGAAACAATAAATGTTGGAGAGGATGTGGAGAAAAAAGAACCCATGTGGACTCTTGATGGGTATGTAAATTAGTGCCACCATTAGGAAAAACAATGTTGAGACTCCTCAAAAAATTAAAAATAGGACTACTATATGATCCTGGATATATACTTCTGGATATCAATCCAAAGAAAATGAAAACACTAATTCAAAAAGCTATCCGCACTCCTATGTTCATTGCACATTATTTATAATAGCCAACAGATGGAAACAATCTGAGTCCCTTGAGATTAATGAATAAACAAGATGTGAGGTATACATATATGTACACACACACATATGCAATAGAATACTACTCAGCCATAAAAAAGAAGGAAATCTTGACATTTGTGATAAAATGGATGGATTTTATATTAGGGTATTACATTAAGTGATGTAAGTCAAATAGACAAAGACAAATATTATGATTTCAGTTATATGATGGAATCTAAAACAAAAAACAACACAAAAACTCATAGATACAGAGAACAGGTTGGTGGCTGCCAGAGGTTGGGGGGCTGGAGGTTGGGTGAAATGGGTAAAGGGGATCAGAAGGTACAATCTTCCAGATATAAAATAAGTAAATCAGTGGGAATGTAATGTACAGTGTGGCAAGTATAGTCAATAATGTTTTCTTACATATTGAAAAGTTGCCAAGAGAGTAAATCTTATAATTTTCATCAAAAAGAGAAAGAATTTGTAACTTTATAAAAAATTAAAACATAAATGAAGTTATTAACTTAAAAAAAAAGAACTAACAAAATTTGTTTATATAGTCTTCTTGGCCTTGAATTCCAAATCTCTGGTCATGAGGATATTTTCTACCCTCCTGATATAGGGAGGACACCTTCACATGGGAGATTTGTTTCCTCCTTTCAGTGGAACAAGGAGGGACAGAGTGTCCTTCTTCCACCTGATATCTCTTAGGTAACTTCAATTCAAAATAATTAATACTCCAAAGTAGCTTATTTTGGGGTGGCCTATTCTGCTGTCTTTCACAGGGCTTGACTTTGTGACTCACCCTCTCTCCCTACTGAGCTAATAAAATTTCTGCATGAAAATTTCACCCTCTCTCCCTACTGAGCTAATAAAATTTCTGATGACTAAGGGAAAAATAGAGGAATTCACAAATTATCTATCAAAATGACAGAACCACCAAGATGCTTTTATGGAACTGATATATAGCCTAATTAAAAAGAAATATAGATTAAAGATGGCGGTGTGAGAGGTGAGACGGAGGCTTTCTCCTAAAACCACATATAATACAAAAATATAACTAATACAACTAATTCTGAAAGAGCAACAGGAAAGAGGGCTGTGCCAAACTACATATACCTGGAGAAAAGAGTAAACCTCATGGAACAGGATAACATACCAAAGCTGTGGCCTGGCAGGACCCAAGCCCTTTCCCCACCCAGCTCACTGGCAGGAGGAAGAGAAATGGAGCAGGGAGGGAGGGGAAGCCTGCGACTGCTGAATACGTAACTCTGGAGACCTGCTCTGGGAGCACAAAGCTACATTTTCATAGTGCTTTCATGGTACTCTCATGATAAGGGGGTTGGAAAGCAAAGACAGGCAGAATACATGGAGAGACTGAGATTCCAGCCACTTGTGGAAAGCAGGGATCCGTATCTGGCTGCTCTGGAACAAAAGAAAGGCAGGCAGTCTGAGAGACTTCCTAACAGCAAGAGGGCTGCTAAAGGGGTAAGGATTGTACAGAGCTTTACTGCTCAGGAGAAAGGACAGGTAGACAAAATTGTCTGAGTGCACTCTGCCCAGCAGGTTGGGAACTATCACGATCTTCAGGTGCTCCAGCTCCCTGGCTGACTACACAGCTCCAAGGAACCCCTCCATGATATGCAGCCTACTGCGTCTTTCTCCCAGCCAGCCCCACATGGCCCACAAATGGGCAAACCCTACCCTGGTGTTATGCCAGCCAGAGGGAAATCCTGTCTACAGCAACAACAAATGCAAAGAATAGATGCTTATACCTGTGTGCTCAGCCCACTGGTTCTGGCAGTGGAGACAGGCATAGCAGCCGGGAAGCAGAAAACAGCTCTTTCCTCCCACCAGGCACTAATACCACTCCCCTGCGACCCCCGACATTACTTCAGGGGCTGAGCAGCTCCGGAAAGTAGAGCTTCTGGGCACTAGAGGGCGTCATATACAAATATGAAATGCCAAAGGAAACTGGCTCAAAGTAAAATTATGAATACAAAAATGAGAAAGATTCAAATAAAATTGACGTCATGAATCTTCCTGAAAATGATTTCAAAATAAAAATCATTAACATGCTCATGGAGGTACAGAAAAATATTCAAGAACTCAGGAATGAATTCCAGTTGGAGATCCAATCATTACGGAACATAGTATCAGAAATGAAACATACAACGGAAAGTTTTAAAAGCAGATTAGATACAGTGGAGGAGATGATAAATAAAATAGAAATTAGAGAAGAGGAATACAGAGAAGCTGAGGCACAGCGAGACAATGGATCTCTAAGAATGAAAGAATATTGAGAGAACAGTGTGACCAATCCAAACGGAACAATATTCACATCATAGGGGTACCAGAAGATGAAGAAGAGAGAGAGAAAGGGATAGAAAGTGTCTTTGAGGAGGTAATTGCTGAAAATTCCACCATTCTGGGGAAGGAGATAGTCTCTCAGGCCATGGAGGTGCACAGATCCCCCAACACCAGAGACCCAAGGAGGACAACACCAAGACATATAGTAAATAATGGCAAAGATCAAGGATAAGGACAGACTATTAAAAGCAGCCAGAGAGAGAAATAAGATCACATACAAAGGAAGAATCTGGCTATCATCAGACTTCGCAGCAGAAACCTTACAGGCCAGAAGGGAGTGGCATGATGTATTTAATGCCATGAAGCAGAAGGGCCTGGAACCAAGAATACTTTATCTGGCAAGATTACTATTTAAATTTGAAGGAGGGATTAAACAATGTCCAGATAAGCAAAAGCTGAGAGAATTTACCTCCCACAAACCATCTCTCCAGTGTATTTTGGAGGGACTACTACAGATGGAAGTGGTCCTAAGGTTTAAAGCTGTCCCCAGAGGTACTAAAACCACAGTAAAGAAAGTAGAAGAGTTAATTACTAAACAAATACTAAATTAAATAAACTATCCCCAAAGTCAATTAAATCTAAAGCCTAAAATGGCAATAAGTACATTACTATTGATATTCACCCAAAATGTAAATGGCCAGAATTCTCCAATCAAAAGACGTAGAGTCACTGAATAGATAAAAAAACAAGACCCATCTATATGCTGCCTACAAGAGACTCACTTTAAACCCAAAGATATACACAGACAAAAAGTGAAGAGATGGAAAAAGATATTTCATGCAACTAATAGAGAGAAAAAGCAGGAGTTGCAATACTTGTATTAGACAAAACAGACTTCAAAACAAAGAAAGTCACAAGAGACAAAGAAGGGCAATATATAATGATAAAAGGGTCAATCCAACAAGAAGATATAACCATTAAAAATATCTATGTACCCAGCGCAGGAGCACAAATAATACTAACATAATTAAAAGGGGAAATAGAATGCAATGCATTCATTCTAGGAGACTTCAACACTCCACTCACTCCAAAGGACAGATCACCCAGACAGAAAATAAGTATGGAAACAGAGGCACATTAAAACAGATGGACCTAACAGACTTCTACAGAACTCTACACCCAAAAGCAGCAGAATACCCATTCTTCTCAAGTGTACATGGAACATTTTCAAGAATAGATCATATACTAGGGCACAAAAAGAGCTTTGGAAATTCAAAAAGATTGAAATTGTACCAACCAGTTTCTCAGACCACAAAGGTATGAAACAGGAGAGAAATTATGCAAAGAAAATGAAAAATCCCACAAACACATGGAGGCTTCACAACATGCTCCTAAATAACCAATGGATCAATGACCAAATAAAAACAGAGATCAAGCAATATATGGAGACAAATAACAACAATAATTCAACACAACAAAATCTGTGGGGTGCAGTGGAGGCCATGCTAAAAGGAAAGCATATTGCAATACTTTGGAAAAGAAGAACAATCCCATATGGGCAGTCTAAACTCACAATTAATGAAACTAGGAAAAGAAGAACAAATGGGGCTCAAAGTCACTAAAAGGAGGGACATAATAAAGATCAGAGAAGAAATAAATAAAATCAAGAAGGATAAAACAATAGAAAAAATCAATGAAAGCAAGAGCTGGTTCTTTGAAAAAATAAACAAAATAGATAACCCCCTAGCCAGACTTATCAAGAAAAAAAGGGAGTCTACACATAAACAGAGTCAGAAAGGAGAAAGGAAAAATCACTACAGACACCACAGAAATACAAAGAATTATTAGAGAATACTACAAAAAATTATATGGTAACAAATTGGATAACCTAGAAGAAATGGGCAACTTTCTAGAAAAATACAACCTTAAAAAGCTGACCCAGAAAGAAACAGAAAATCTGAATAGACCAATTACCAGCAACAAAATTGAATTGGTAATCAAAAAACTACCTAAGAACAAAACTCCTGGAACAGATGGCTTCACCACTGAATTTTATCAAACATTTAGTGAAGACCTAATACCCATCCTCTTTAAAGTTTTCCAAAGAGTAGAAGAAGAGGGAATACTTTCAAACTCATTCTATAAGGCCAGCATCACTCTAATACCAAAACCAGGCTGAGGCACCAAAAAAAAAAAGAAAATTACAGGCCAGTAATCATGATGAACATAGATGAAAAATACCTAAGAAAATATTAGCAAACTGAAGTTAAAAATACATCAAAAAGATCATCCATCATGATCAGGTAGGATTTTTTCCAGGGATGCAAGGATGGTACAACATTTGAAAATCCATCAACATCCACCACATCAACAAAAAGAACAAAAACCACATGATCATCTCCACAGATGCTGAAAAAGCATTTGACAAAATTCAACATCCATTCATGATAAAAACTCTCAACAAAATGGGTATAGAAGGCAAGTACCTCAACATAATAAAGGCCATATATGACAAATCCACAGCCAACATTATACTTAACAGCAGGTAACTGAAAGCTTTTCCTTTAATATTGGGAACAAGACAAGGATGCCCACTTTCCCTACTTCTATTCAACATCGTACTGGAGGTCCTAGCCACAGTAATCAGACCACACAAAGAAATAAAAGGCATCCAGATTGGCGAGGAAGAAGTTAAACTGTCCTTGTTTGCAGATGACATGATATTGTACATAAAAAACCCTCAAGATTCCACTCCAAAACAACTAAATCTAATATCTGAATTCAGCAAAGTTGCAGGATACAAAATTAACACACAGAAATCTGTGGCATTCCTATATACTAACAATGAACTAGTAGAAAAAGAAATCAGGAAAACAGTTCCATTCAGATTGCATTAAAAAGAATAAAATACTTAGAAATTAACCTAACCAAGGAAGTGAAAGACCTATACTCTCAAAACTACAAGACATTCTTAAGAGAAATTAAAGAAGATACCAATAAATGGAAACACATCCCATGCTCATGTATAGGAAGACTTAATATTGTCAAAATGGCCATCCTACCTAAAGCAATCTACGGATTCAGTGCAATTCCTATCAAAATACCAACAGCATTCTTCCACGAACTAGAGAAAATCATTCTAAAATTCATATGGAACCATAAAAGAACCTGAATAACCAAAGCAATCCTGAGAAGGAAAAATAAAGCTGGAGGGATTATTCTCCCCAACTTCAAGCTCTACTAATCAAGACAATTTGGTACTTGCACAAGAACAGACCCATAGACCAATGGAAAAGACTAGAGAGCCCTGATACAAACCCAACCATATATGGTCAATTAATATATGATAAAGGAGCCATGGACATACAATGGGGGAAATGACAGCCTCTTCAACAACTGGTGTTAGCAAAAATGGACAGCTACATGTGAGAGAGAGAATGGGATTACTGTCTAACTCCATACACAAAAGTAATCAAAATGGATTAAAGACCTGAATGTAAGTCATGAGACCATAAAACTCTTAGAAGACAACATAGGCAAAAATCTCCTGAATATAAGCATGAGCAACTTCTTCCTGAATGCATCTCCTCGAGCAAGTGAAACAAAAGCAAAAATGAACACATAGGACTACATCAAACTAAAATGTTTCTGTACAGCAAAGGACACCATCAACAGAACAAAAAGGCATCCTACAGTATGGGAGAATATATTTGTAAATGACATATTTAACAAGGGGTTAACATCCAAAATTCACAAAGAACTCACACGCCTCAACACCCAAAAAGCAAATAACCTAATTAAAAAATGGGCAGAGGAGCTGAACAGACATTTCTCCTAAGAAAAAATTCAGATGGCCAACAGAGACATGAAAAGATGCTCCACATCACTAATTATCAGGGAAATGCAAATTAAAACCACAATGAGGTATCACCTCACACCAGTAAGGTTGGCCAGCATTGAAAAGACAAAGAACTACAAATGCTGGCAAGGATGCAGAGAAAGGGGAACCCTCCTACACTGCTGGTGGGAATGTAAGCTATTTCAACCATTGTGGAAAGCAATATGGAGGTTCCTCAAAAAACTAAAAGTAGAAATACCATTTGACCCGGGAATCCCACTCTTTGAAATTTACCCAATGAATACAAGTTCTCACATTTAAAAAGACATATGCATCCCTATGATTATGGCAGGAGTATTTACAATAGCCAAGATATGGAAGCAATCTGAGTGTCCATCAGTAGATGAATGGATATGGAAGATGTGGTACATATACACAATGGAATACTACTCAGCCATAAGAAAAAACAAATCCTACCATTTGCAACAACATGGATGAAGCCGGAGGATATTATGCTCAGTGAAGTAAGTCAGGCAGAGAAAGACAAATACCAAATAATTTCCCTCATCTGTGGAGTATAACAACGAAGCAAAACTGAACAAAATAGCAGCACACTCACAGACTCCAAGAAGGGACTAGCAGTTACTAAAGGAGAGGTTTGTGGGAGGGATGGTGAGGAGGGAGGGAGAAGGGGATTGAGGGGTATTACGTTTAGTACACAGATATGGGGGATCACGGGGAAAACAGTGTAGCAGAGAAGACAAACAGTGAATCTGTGGCATCTTACTACACTGATGGACAGTGACTGCATTGGGGTATGGGTGGGGACTTGATAATATGGGTAAATGTAGTAACCACATTGTTTTTTCATGTGAAACCTTCATAAGAGTGTATATCAATAATACCTTAATAAAAAATTTTTTAAGAAAAGAAATATAAAGGATTCATATATCCATGAATCTATAGAAATGAGATACAATTTTAAAGGAACACAACTAAAGTAAGAGATAGAAAATACTTGGACAAATTAGTTAACTGCATACATTAACTAGGTGATTATTCTCAAGAAATTTTTTTTAAATGCTACATATTTGCTGCTATTTAACTTAAAATCTGTTAAAGTGGGGCAACATGAAAGTCAGTTCAGAAATAGAGCCAGTCTCAAGAGAAGAAACATAATATGTAAACTGAATATAATGGATGAGAAAAGTTCAAGAAGTCATAAAGCAAATCCAGGGATGTTGAGAAACCAGTTCAACTTCGTAAAGCTCTTCAATCATTAAATACCCTGTCCAGAAGTAGAAGATAAGTGATGGACTTTTTTTTTTTTTAGGAGAGCAAGGTACAGGCTTTTATTTAGAGATAAAGTGAGAGGACAGAGCTCCAGGCTCACACCAGGAGGGGACAAGAGAGTCCGTAAGTGATGGACTTTTAAGTACTGTATGCAACATTATGGTTACTGACCTGGAGTTTTATTAAAATGACTTAGAGTTCATCATTAACAAGATAAGCAAGATATCCTTTTGGAGAGTAAGTTTTATCAGTGATTTCTAACTAAATTCAGAAAAAAGCTCCAAAGCAATTAACACTTGGAACTACTCCAATATGGCTGCTGTGTTTGATGCTGTAAGCATCACGGCCTTAAGCATCATAAACTTAGAAGGGCCTTTTTGTAAAAAAGCATTAAAGTTCTGATCTGTGGTTACTGAATTATAGAATCTTAGGGCTAGAAGTTATTTCTGATGTTGCTAATTCATCCCGATCCTTTCTGCAATATCCCTGCTGAAAGCTCATCTAGTTTCTTAATAAACACTAACAGCATCAGAGAAGTTAGCAGATGGTTCTCATTTTCAGAGAGTTTTACTTGTCAAAAAGTTCTTCCTTGTTACCCTTCTCTACTGCTAGGTATACATCCCCCTAGACTCTTGAAGTCAGTTTAGACCTCCTTCCCAGGAAACACTGGCCACTTATTAAGTCTCTTATCCTTGATTGTTTTCATCAATGCTTACATACCATGATTTATTGTATTCACTATCTTTTTCTGGGCCTTTCCAATTTGTCAATGTCCCTTTCAGAGTTGTCCCCAGAAAAGCAGCACAAGTTCCTAGGAGTCATCTGACCTAAGCGGGTAGACCAAGACTTTGCCGTCCTTGAGCAGGAGTACTGTGTTTCCTGTTAATATTGGGCTAAGTTGTTTGGCAGCTACATCACACTGCCAAGTTGTATTGATCATGTGGTCCAGAGTGTGAATTAGCTGTAGGTGTTTTGTAGATAAGTAGGTTCCCTTATATTCCTAGTTTGCTAAGAACATTTATCATAAATGAATTTGCTGCTATTTAACTTAAAATCTGTTAAAGTGAGACATTTAATTAATGATTAATTATATATATGATTAAACTTTGTCCTTCTATAGAAAAACGTATAGTTAGTTTTTGTTTAATCCAGTATAACCTTTGCCCTTTGATTGCATAATTTAGTATATTTAAATAAAGCATTTATTAATGCTTTTTCTGCATCTATTTAAATAATTCTATATGTTCTCCTTTATTCTATTAAAGGAATGAGACAAACCTCACTGATGCATTTTACAAATGTTGAACCAACATTGTATTCCTGGAACCAATCCAATTTGGTCATAATATATTGCCTAATTTATGTATTGTTGGATTCTGCTTGCACTTATTTTGTATAGAATTTTTGAATTTATCCTCATGAGTAATATCAGCCTAAATTATTCCTCTCATATCTTTGTCAGGTTTAAATATTAAGGTTATACCAGCCTCATAAAAGTGAAGTAGTATGTATTTCCTCTTCTCCGTTTTCTTTAAAAGTTTTGTACTAATTTTTCCTTAAATGTTTGGTAGAGCTCACCAATGATCCATCTAGTTCCACAGGGTTGTTTTGTGTGTGTTGTTTTCTTTGGATTTTTTTTTTTTGGTTATCACTTAGGTTTCAAAATTATAAAATCTACTTTTTCAATAGCTATGGGTCTGTTATATACTTTTTTCATTATAGCTATTTCATTAATGTGTGGTCTTATTTTTATTATTTCCTCTTTTTTTTATATTGAATTGGAGTTCTTTTTCTAAGTACCTAAGTAAAAGTTAGCTCATTTATTATTAAACTTTGTTCTTATCATATACAGAAAAACAACATGTAGTTAGTTTTTGTTTAATCCAGTATAACCTTTGCCCTTTGATTGCATAATTTAGTATATTTAATTTTTCACGTAATTACTAATATGTTTAGGGTTAAATATACCATTTTACTATGTCTTTATTTTTGCTTGCTCTTTATTACTTTTTCATTCCATTCTTACCTTATTTTAGATAATTATTTTTCCCATTTATTTCTTTATTGGTTTGGAAATTACATGTTTTTGTTTTTGGATATTAGGTCTTATCTTGGAAATCATAGTATGTATCCTTGAGTCATCAAAAACTAATGTTAGATTTCTGATTCAAGCCCAAATTGAGTAACAGGGATGAGATTTATCCCCCAACCTGAAACAACTGAAAAACCAGGTAAAATATACAAATAAAATCTTTAAAGATATGAGAGTTAAGTAAACTAAGGGCTGCAATCCCTGAGAGGCAGGAAATCAGTGAGATAGCCCTCACAATTACCTGTGCTTACTGCCTAAAGACAGCCTTAACAGGCTGTGATGCAAAGAGGGGCATCACAAAGAAAGTTGGGTGGTATTTCTGAGTTTTGCAGATGGATTTGGAAGTCAAGGGACGCAAAGTAGCTAGAGTCTGTAAGGAAGAGTACTGAAGAGAAGAGAACTGTACAGAGGAGGAACTCTGGAATTCTATAAAAATTTTGTCTCAAGTATTCAGTTGAATACTGATTAACCCATGCATATGAGGAAATTAACCAATGACAGGGAAAGAACCACCCAAAATATTACAGTAACCAAACCACCAAGGACAGGAACAGTGCCTGCTCCTATATGAACTCTATTTTTCTTATTTTCTGTACTCTTGATGAACTGGCATCTGGGGTTTCACCGATTGAGGGGAGACTACTACCCTTACCAGAACTGGCTAACACCTAGAGAGAAAGTAAATGATTCTCCTGCAAGCATACCTTTCATATGCAAACCAAGCAATCCAAAACAAACCCCCAACTGTCTTCTTTGTTGAACTTTCACACTCCAGGAGGCAATATTCTTTGTCCTAATCACCCCAGGATCAAGTACCAGACTAGAGAATGCCTGTAGCCCAGAGCCCACAATCATTATCCAATCCTAAACCTATTAAGCTGTTTATCTTGCCTCACCTATTCCTCCTCATGAAAACCATAATAAAGGTTTTTATTCATGCTTTCCCCACACTCCTCCTGCCTCCTGACTTACCCAGGTGCTTTTCCATGTGGCAGTGCATAAAATGCCATGCCTGTTGTTCCTAGGGAACTAATAAACACACCTTCTTTCATGGTTGTTATTTCTATGTCTGAGTGCCTACCATGCCTGATTAAAACTGATCCTAACAATCAGAGTGGAAAACCTCAAATTAATGAATCATTGATTACTAAGAAAGTTTCACATTAGTAGTGAGGAAAAATTAACCATAAGCTAGATGCTGCCCCTGTCCCATGTAACAAAGGATAAAATAAAACCCTCCAAATCCAACTGATTCTACATCCCAAATAAATTTTAAGAATATTTATAAGAATACAAAATACCTAGCACCCAAAAGGTAAAATACTCTGTGATTAGCATCCAATAAAAAGTCACCAGGCACTGAAAGAAACAAAAAAATATATAACCCATAATGAGGAGGGAAACCAATCAATTGAACCTGATTCTGATATGACACAAATAAAAGAATTAATAGAAAAGTACTTTAAAATAGTTATTATGTTAGAAGGAAGACTAACAATATTAATACAGGAAAGATCTAAAAATGACACAAATTAAACTTCTTGAAATGAAAATCACGATGATTGAGAAGAAAAAGACATTGGATTAGATTAATGGCAGATTAGACACTGACAAAGAAAACATACATTTAACAATAAAAACTCTCCAAAATGAAACACAAAAAATACTTGAAAAACAATGGCCAAATTTTTTTTCAAATTTGATGAAAACTGTTAATCCACAGATTCTTGAAGCTTAATACCAAACACAAGAAACAAAAGAAAAGTACAAGAAGACTCATCACAAAAAAGAAGGCTCATCACAATCATATTGTAATGATAAAGGGAAAATCTTAAAAGCGAGCAGAAAAAATAAAGAGAGGCAAAGTTAGAGGTGACAGCAGACCTGCAAGATAAAAATATTAAGGTCGTTAAAGCAGAAAGAAAATGATATAGGAAAACCTGTATCTATACAAATGGATGAAAAGAATCAGGAATGATAACTACATGGGTAAACATAAACACTTTTTCTTGTTAGTTAAACATCCTTAAAAGATAATCATCTTTTTAATATGAACAAAGACTCCTTATTTTTACATTGCATTGTTTAAAGCAAAATAATAAGATATTATTGATTAGAACATACATAAAGTAAAATATCTGCCAGCAATAGCAGAAGGGCTGAAATAGGAGAAATGGAAGTATATTATTATAAAGTTTTTGTAATACACATGATATAGTATATCATATATATTAAAATATATATATTATATAGATAATGCATAGGATATATATACTTAGATAAACAACCACTAGAATAACAAAGCAAAAAGTTGAGTTAATAGGTCAACAAAATAGCTAAAATGGAATCATAAAAAAGAGAATCACTCAATCCAAAAAATGGTAGAAAAAGAGAACAAAGAAGAAAAAGAACAGGTGGGACCAGAGCCAGGTTCATAGGCACCTGACCTGTGCAGGCATATGAGGCCTTGCACTTTGAAGAGCCCTGGGTTTGGATTAATGATCTGCTGTTACTATTTTGAAATATTAATAATATGAACAAAGACTCCTTATTTTTGCATTGCACTAGGCCCCACAAATTATGTAGTCAGTCCTACATGGGACAAATACAAAATAAATAATAAGATGGTAGATTCAAACCCAACCAAATCAATAATCACATTCAATGTAAATGATCTAAACAGTTCATTTTAAATTTGCAGATTTTCATATTGGATTAAAAAAAAACACTTAAATATGTACTTCCTAAAAAACAAATCGTCTCTAAGATTTCTTAGATATAATATCAAAGCATTATGCATAAAAGAATATATTCATAAGTTGAGCTTCATCAAAATGAAGAGCTATGCTATTTGAAAGATACCATTAAGAGATTAAGAAGCTAATGACTAAAATAAAATATTTACAAACATCTAATTTTTAAAAAGTTTATTTCAAAAAATAGAGAAAACTCTCAAACTCAATAACAAGAAAACAATTAAATTAAAATAATAGACAAAAGATTTTAATAGACTCTTAGCCAAAGAAGATATACAGGTAGTAAATAAGCACATGAAAAGCTGGTCAACATACTTATCATTAGGGAAATATAAGTTAAAGTCATGAGATATCACCAGACACCTATTAGAATGTTTAGAATTAAAGACTGACCTTACTATGTGTTAGTAAGTGGAACAATTATAACTCTAATATTCTCTGGTGGGAATATAAAATGCTACAATTTTAGAAATTAATTTGTCAGTTTTCTTTTTGGAGTTACATATTTACCTTATATTCCCAATATTCTACTTCCCAATATTTATCAAAGATAAATGAAAGCATAATTAATACTAAGACTAGCACGCAAATGTTCATAGCAACTTTATATGAAACAGCCAAAAACTGGAAAATCATCATATATGCATCAATAGGTGAATGAATAAAGAAATTATACTATATCTGTACAATGGAATACAAACTCAGCAATAAAATGAATGGACTATGACATGCAGCCACTTGGGTAAATCTTAAAATAGTTCTGCTGACTGAAAGAAGCCAGAGAAAAGGGGGATATACTGTATGGTTCCATTTATATAAATGTCTAGAAAATGCAAAATATAGTGATAGAAAGTAGAGAGTAGTTGCCTGATAATGGTGTGTGTTTTCTCGAAGAACCAGCTCTTGGTTTCATTGATTTTTCTATTGTTTTATTCTTCTCAATTTTATTTATTTCTTCTCTGATCTTTATTACATTCCTCCTTCTGCTGACTTTAGGCCTTATTTGTTCTTCTATTTCCAATTTCAATAATTGTGACTTTAGACTATTCATTTGGGATTGTTCTTCCTTCTTTAGATATACCTGGATTGCTATATACTTTCCTCTTAGAACTGCTTTCGCTGCGTCCTATAGAATGTGGGGCTTTGTGTTTTTGTTGTCATTTGTTTCCATATATTGCTTGATCTCTATTTTAATATGGTCATTGATACATTGATTATTTAGGAGCATGTTGGTAAGCCTCCATGTGTTTGTGAGCCTTTTTGCTTTCTTTGTACAGTTTATTTCTAGTTTTATGCCTTTGTGGTCTGAAAAGTTGGTTGGTAGGATTTCAATCTTTTGGAATTTACTGAGGCTCTTTTTGTGGCCTAGTATGTGGTCTATTCTGGAAAATGCTCCATGTGCACTTAAGAATGTGTATCGTGTTGCTTTTCGGAGTAGAGTTCTGTAGATGTCTATTAGGTCTATCTGTTCCAGTGTGTTGTTCAGTGCCTCTGTATCCTTACTTATTTTCTGTCTGGTGGATCTGTCCTTTGGAGTGAGTGGTGTGTTGAAGTCCCCCAAACTGAATGCATTGCATTCTATTTCCTCCTTTAATTCTGTCTGTATTTGTTTCACATATGTTGGTGCTCCTGTGTTGAGTGCATATATGTTTATAATGGTTATATCCTCTTGTTGGAATGAGCCCTTTATCATTATGTAATGTCCTTCTTTATCTCTTGTTACTTTCCTTGTTTTGAAGTCTATTTTGTCTGATACTAGTACTGCAATACCTGCTTTTCTTTTCCCTGTTGTTTGCATGAAATATCTTTTTCCATCCCTTGACTTTTAGTCTGTGCATGTCTTTGGGTTTGAGGTGAGTCTCTTGTAAGCAGCATATAGATGGGTCTTGCTTTTTTATCCAATCTATTACTCTGTGGCTTTTGATGGGTGCATTCAGTCCATTTACATTTAGGGTGATTATTGAAAGATATGTACTTATTGCCATTGCAGGCTTTAGATTCGTGGTTACCAAAGGTTCAAGGTAAGCTTCTTTACTATCTGTCTGACTTAACTCACTTATTGAGCTATTATAAACACAGTCTGATGATTCTTTATTTCTCTCCCTTCTTATTCCTCCTCCTCCATTCTTTATATGTTAGGTGTTTTATTCTTTGCTCTTTTGTGTTTCCTTTGACTGCTTTTGTGAGTAGTTGATTTTATTTTTTGCCTTTAGTTAGTATTTGGTTGGTCTGCTTTCTTTGCTATGATTTTATTTTCTCTGGTGACATCTGTTTAGCCTTAGGAGTGCTTCCATCTAGAGCAGTCCCTCTAAAATACCCTGTAGAGGTGGTTTGTGGGAGGCAAATTCCTTCAACTTTTGCTTGTCTGGGAATTGTTTAATCTATCCTTCATATTTAAATGATAATTGTGCTGGATACAGTATCCTTGTTTCAAGGTCCTTCTGTTCATGCCATTATCTTCTGGCCTGTAAGGTTTCTGTTGAGAATTCTGATGATAGCTTGATGGGTTTCCTTTATAGATGACCTTTTCTCCCTCTCTGGCTGCCTTTAGTACTCTGTCCTTGTCTTTGATCTTTGCCATTTTAATTATTATGTGTCTTGGTGTTGTCCTCCTTGGGTCCCTTGTGTTGGGAGTTCTTTGTGCTTCTGTGGTGTGAGAGAATATTTCCTCCCCCAGTTTGGGGAAGTTTTCAGCAATTATTTCTTCAAAGACACTTTCTATCCCTTTTTCTCTCTTCTTCTTCTTCTGGTACCCCTATAATGTGGATATTGTTCAGTTTCGATTGGTCACACAGTTCTCTTAATATTCTTTCATTCCTGGAGATACTTTTATCTCTCTCTGTGTCAGCTTCTTTGCATTCCTGTTCTCTGATTTCTATTCCATTAATGGCCTCTTGCATCTCATCTATTCTGCTTTTAAGTCCTTCCAGAGATTGTTTTATTTTTGTATTCTCCCTCCCAACTTTATCCATTAGCTCTCTTGCATTTTTCTCTGCAGCTCAATCAGCATGGTTATGACCTTTATTTTGAATTCTTTTTCAGGAAGATGGTTAAATCTATCTCCCCAGGTTCCTTCTCAGGTGTTGTCTGGACTATTTTGGACTGTATCAAATTCTTCTGCCTTTTCCTGACGATAGAGGTAGTTGTGGGGCAGTTGGCATGTGTGTTAGCTAGGAGAATAAAGTCCCTTCTTGCTTGTTGGTCCCCTTCCTTTCCTGTGATAATGGCGACCCCTAGAGGCTTGTCCTGGGCAGCTGCGTTCTGACGGGGGCCTCTGGGTCTGGCCCAGGTGGCTGTGGAGGTGGCTCTG
This sequence comes from Manis pentadactyla, assembly GCF_030020395.1. Taxonomy (NCBI): domain Eukaryota; kingdom Metazoa; phylum Chordata; class Mammalia; order Pholidota; family Manidae; genus Manis; species Manis pentadactyla. The sequence continues at coordinate 65,547,880 of NC_080021.1, forward strand.
CACTATTACTGTGGGCGTGGCTGCTCTCAGGCTGCTGCTCTGCTATGGCTGGGCCACGGTGGAGGGGGAATGGGCGGGAGGCTGTTTATCATCATGAGCGGCCTCAGAGCTGTGTGCCTCCCAGGGGGTTGGAGTACCTGAATTTCCCCGGGATTCCCAGCTGCTTGGCTGAGTGTGCCCGGACGCTTCCATCCAGCTGTGCGGTCCCTGTCCCTTTAAGACTTTCAAAAAGTGCTCACTTTTCTTTTGTCCTGGGGGCACTGGCTGGGGGACCCGCTCACAGGTTTTACTGTTCCATTCCCCTAATACCCAGCACACACACTCTGTGTGTCTGCACTCCCCATGCAGATGGCTAGGACTGGGTATTTAGCAGTCCTGGACTCCCTCTCCCTCCTTGTACCAACTCCTCTCCTCCTGCCGGGAAGCTGGGGTAGGGGTGGCACTCGGGTCCCACCAGGCTGTGGCTTGTATCTTACCCCCTTTGTGAGGCGCTGGGTTCTCACAGATGTGGATGTAGCCTGGCTATTGTCCTGTATCCTCTGGTCTCTCTTTTAAGACTAGTTGTATTTTCAAAAATACATGGTTTTGGGAGGAGATTTCTGCTGAAATACTCATGCTGCCATCTTGGCTCCTCCCCTCTTTCTGCATCTTATCCCCACAGTTGTTCAATATTTTGTTAGTTCTTTAATGATTTTAGGAATTTTTATAAATATTTCATCCATATTTTTTAGTTTTCTTAGTGGAAGGAAATGAATGACCCAGAATATCATTACTAGAAGCACAAATCTCCCATTTTCAAGTGTACCCATTCAAATAACAATTTCATCCCTATAAATCCATTAAAACAGCTCTTCTCAAGATCATTTGATTCCCAAATTTGCAATTCCATTTTCTTCTTGACATTTCAGAAGCATCCAGTACTAATGATCAAACCTTTCTTTATTCATTTAGTTTCTCAGCCTTCTCACTTTCCTGGAATTTCTCCTATCTCAATTAGCCCCTCCTTCCTGGGCTCCTTTGCTGAAATCTCTTCCTTGAACTGGATCCTAAGTATCAGTGTAGCCAAAGCTAAATCCCTGCAAAATTTCACTTCTCTGTGACTGCTTCCTAGGTGAACTCCTCCTGGCTTAAATAACATTTACAACCACCTTGACTTTCAAGTACTATTAATCAAATCTTAATCTAAATATCATAGAGACATTTACCTTTCAAAGATTTTTGAAGTCTGTAAGCATTATAATTTGGCTTTATTTTACAGAGTATCATATATTCAAAATAACATTAAGTACTCAAATGGTCTTGTAGTTTAATGAAGTTTTATCCTTAATAAAAAATGAGTTTTTATCCTTAAAAAAGTAATCTGCCTACTGTCACCCCTGCCTACTTCTACCCAGGTGGAAACAGAATTAAAAACCTATGGTTTTGATTTTTTCATGTATCTGTTCTACATCAAATTGCCTATGCATATTTTCACTAGAATATCTAAGAGGCATCTTTTTTTTTTTTATTAAGGTGTGATTGATATACACTCTTATGAAGGTTTCACATGACAAAACAATGTGGTTACTACATTTACCCATATTATCAAGTCTCCACCCACACCCCACTGCAGTCACTGTCCATCAGTGTAGCAAGATGCCACAGATCCACTGTGTGTCTTCTCTGTGCTACACTGTTCTCCCCATGATCCCCCATGCCACGTGTACTAAACATAATACCCCTTAAACCCTTCTCCCTCCCTCCCTCCCCACCCACCCTCCCACACCCCTCCCCTTTGGTAACCACTAGTTCATTCTTGGAGTCTCTGAGTCCGCTGCTATTTTGTTCCTTCAGTTTTGCTTCATTGTTATACTCCACAAATGAGGGAAATCATATGGCATTTGTCTTTCTGTACCTGGCTTATTTCACTGAGCATAATATCCTCCAGCTCCATCCATGTTGTTGCAAATGGTAGGGTTTGTTTCTTTCTTATGGCTGAATAGTATTCCATTGTGTATATATACCACATCTTCTTTATCCATTCATCTACTGACTGACACTTAGGTTGCTTCTAATGATTAGTGATGATGAGCATCTTTTCATGTGTCTGTTGGCCATCTGAATTTCTTCTTTGGAGAACTGTCTCTTCATATCCTCTGACCATTTTTTAATCAGGTTATTTGCTTTTTGGGTGTTGAGGCATGTAACTTCTTTATGTATTTTGGATTTTAACCCCTTGTCTGATATATCATTTACAAGTATATTCTCCCATACTGTAGGATACCTTTTTGTTCTGTTGATGGTGTTCTTTGCTGTACAGAAACTTTTTAGTTTGATGTAGACCCATGAGTTCCTTTTTGCCTTTGTTTCCCTTGCTCAAGGAGATGTGTTCAGGAAGAAGTTGCTCATGTTTATATACAGGAGATGTTTACCTATGTTGTCTCCTAAGAGTTTTATGGTTTCATGACTTACATTTAAGTCTTTAATCCATTTTGAGTTTATTTTTGTGTATGGGGTTAAACAATAATCCAGTTTCATTCTCTTGCATGTAGCTGTCCAGCTTTGCCAACACCAGATGTTGAAGAGGCTGTCATTTCCCCATTGTATGTCCATGGCTCCTTTATCATATATTCATTGACCATATATGGTTGGATTTATATCAGAGCTCTCTAGTCTGTTCCATTGGACTATGGTCTGTTCTTGTACCCATACCAAATTGTCTTGATTACTGTGACTTTGTAGTAGAGCTTGAAGTTGGGGAGCATAATCCCCACAGCTTTATTCTTACTTTTCAGAATTGCTTTGGCAATTTTTGGTTCCATATGAATTTTAGAACTATTTTCTCTAGTTTGTTGAAGAATGCTGTTGGTATTTTGATAGGATTTGAATTGAATCTATAGATTGCTTTAGGCAGGATGGCCATTTTGACAATATTAATTCTTCCCATCCTTGAGCACTGGATATGTTTCCATTTATTGATATCTTCTTTAATTTCTCTTAAGAGTGTCTTGTAGTTGTCAGGGTATACATCTTTCATGTCCTTGGTTAGGTTTATTCCTAGGTATTTTATTCTTTTTGATACAACTGTGAATGGAATTGTTTTCCTGATTTCTCTCTCTGTTAGTTAATTGTTAGTGTATAGGAATGCCACAGATTTCTGTGTATTAATTTTGTATCCTGCAACTTTGCTGAATTCAGGTATTAGATCTAGTACTTTTGGACTGGAGTCTTTAGGGTTTTTTATGTACAATATCATGTCATCTGCAAACAGGGACAGTTTAAAACTTCTACCTTGCCAGTCTGGATGCCTTTTATTTCTTTGTGTTGTCTGATTGCCATGGTTACAACTTTACGACTTCTATGTTGAGTAGAAGTGGGGAAAGTGGGCATCATTGTCTTGTTCCCGATCTTAAAGGAAAAGCTTTCAGCTTCTTGCTGTTAAGCAAGATGTTTGCTGTGTGTTTGTCATGTATGGCCTTTATTATGTTGAGGTACTTGCCCTCTATACCCATTTTGTTGAGAGTTTTTATCATGAATGAATGTTGAATTTTGTCAAATGCTTTTTCAGCATCTATGGAGATGATCATGTGTTTCTTGTCCTTCTTTTTATTGATGTGGTGGATGATGTTGATAGATTTTCTAATTCTGTACCATCCTTGCATCCCTGGAATAAATCCTACTTGATCATGATGGATGAGCTCTTTGATGTATTTTTGAATTCAGTTTGCTAATATTTTATTGAGTATTTTTCATCTATGTTCATCAGGTATATTGGTCTGTAATTTTCTTTTTTTGTGGTGTGTTTGCCTGGTTTTGATACTGGAGTGATATTGGCCTCATAGAATGAGTTTGGAAGTATTTCCTCTTCTTCTACTCTTTGGAAAACTTTAAGGAGAATGGGTATTAGGTCTTCACTAAATGTTTGATAAAATTCAGCAGTGAAGCCATCTGGTCCAGGGCTTTTGTTCTTAGGTAGTTTTAAGATTACCAGCTCCATTTCATTGCTGGTATTTGGTCTGTTCAGATTTTCTGTTTCTTCCTTGGTCAGCCTTGGAAGGTTGTATTTTTCTAGAAAGTTGTCCATTTCTTCTAGGTTACCCAGTTTGTTACCATAGAATTTTTCATAGTATTCTCTAATAATTCTTTGTATTTCTGTGGTGTCCGTAGTGATTTTTCCTTTCTCATTTCTGATTCTGTTTATGTGTGTAGACTCTCTTTTTTTCTTGATAAATCTGGCTAGGGGTTTATCTATTTTGTTTATTTTCTTGAAGAAGCAGCTCTTGCTTTCATTGATTCTTTTTATTGTTTTATTCTTCTTGATTTTATTTATTTATGCTCTAATCTTTATTATGTCTCTCCTTCTACTGACTTTGGGCCTCATTTGTTCTTCTTTTTCTAGTTTCATGAATTGTGAATTTAGACTGCTCATATGGGATTATTATTCTTTCCTGAGGTTGGCCTGTATTACAGTATTCTTTCCTCTTAGTACAGCCTTGGCTGCATCCCACATATTTTGTGGTGTTCAATTATTGTTGTCATTCTAAGGGGCATCTTAACATTGACATCAAAAACTGAATTCTTGATTCCTCTAATCCCACCCTCATTCAAGCTTCTCCTTCTCTATGTTATACATATTTAGCAAATGGAATTAGCATTCACCCAGGTTTTTAGATGAAAACCCCATGTGTCATTATAGAATTTATAACTTTATGGCTTTATCAGTTTTGGAAAAATTTTTATTTTCTTATTTTCAAATATTGCTTCAACCCCATTTTATTTTCTTTCCTTCTGGGACTCAAAACTCAACATGATAAACCTTTACACTCTGTTTCACATTTCTCTTACACATTTTCCATACTTTTACTCTTTGTGTTTCATTTCTGTTGACTTATCTTCCACTTCATTAATTTTCTTTTTGGCTGGTTCTAATGTACTGTTAAACCCAACTATGAAGTCCTTCCTTTTAGTTATTTTATTTTTCAGCCTCAGAATTTCTATTTAATATTTCTTTATCAGGTTATCTGCTGAAGTTCACCATCTTGTCCTGTACTATTTGAACAGATTAAACACAGTGTTGCTGTTGTTTCATGTTTTATGTCAGATACCCAGAAAACTGCCTCCAAAGGTTATGTTTGTGTTCTGTTATTTTCTTGGTTTTCCATATACAGGCATACCTCAAAGACATCGTAGGTTTAGTTCCAGACTGCAAGAATATTGTGAATCAAATGACCTTTTGGTTTTCCTGTATATATAAAAAGTTATGTTTACACTGTACAGTAATCTAAGTGTGCAGTAACATTATGTCTAAAAAATGTACATGCCTTAATTAAAAATTATTGCTAAAAAATGCTAACCATCATCTGATATTTCAGTGAGTCATAATTACTGATCACAGATCACTATAACAAATATAATAATAACAAATAAGTGATATATTGCAATAATTACCAAAATGTGACACAGAAACATGAAGTGAGCAAATGCTGTTGGAAAAATGGTGCTAATAGATTTGCTTGAAGCAGTTTCCTCAAACCGTCAATTTCTGAAAAACAGTATCTGCAAAGCACAAGAAAGAGAAGTACAATAAAATGAGGTATGCCTGTGTATTTGTTTATTTTGGGTTGAATGTCAGAGATTTCAGGCTCTAGATGATGTTATTTCCTCCAGTGTATTTACTTTTGCAGTTAGCAGGAAGTAGAAGAAAATCTTAAGGAAATCAGGGTTTGAGCTGATTCTGGTTTGATTTTCAGTCTTTTGGAAACCTGGTCCATTTATAGTTCACTTTTACTCATAGAGTATATCCTGTCAGTGGTCTCAACAGAACATCTGAGATGTGTTCCAGGGCCCCTGTGTTGGGATGAGTCCTGAATTTCCATTTTTGTTTCCCTATCCCCATGAGAGTGCTGAAACTTCTGTTCAGTTTTTCAGCTTCTGTGCCACCACATGTGGATCTATAAATATCTCAAGTTGAAAAGCATCACTGAATGTTGGGCTCACTCTCTTCACTCACTCTTTTTCTGGGGAAAGAGTATTTCTTGGAACTTCCCATTTTGGCTCTCTTGGTATTTTATGATGCCGGTATACCCACGTTTTTAATATTTTATTCACCTTCTCTAGTTCTCAGTGCATGGTCTGATAAATTCCAGTCCAGTATAGCCAGAACATAACCCACAGGAATCAATCCTTATTTATTTCTTTCTCTTATATCACATCCATATTTGATCTACCAGGAAGTGTTCTGGGTATCTTCAGTGTCTTGAATGTAACCAATTATCCCCATCTATTCTAAGCGGTCAACTCCACTTACATAACTGCAGTAGCCTCCTGATGGCAGAGGAGTTAGCTTTAGGTGAAAAGTCAGATTTTATTTTTAAATAAAGAAGGAATACAGAATAGATATGGATAAAGGTACTTTTGTATATTTGGCATTGATTGAAAAACATGAGAAGGCTCCTCTCTGATCCCTTCTATTCACACTGTAGCTTAGCAAGTGAGGCAGTCTGCTTGGGAAGGAGCAGAGGTATAAGGTGAAAGGTTTAAGGAGAATGGAACACTGGTTTGATCTAGTTTAATGATTTAATGATTGAACTGACTTAATGCAGCATTACTGAGGCCCTATTTGAGGCTGGTCATGAATGTGGTAGAACCAAGGTGCAATGTTATATGACAAAAAAGTAAATAATTGAGCTCTCCAAACTTAATGATTTGTAGTAAATAGAGTCAAAAAACAAGGGGGAGATGTACTTTAGGTTATTGGAAAGATTGTTTTTATTACTGGAATGAGGGTCTGCAGTTTTAATTTAGATAGGAATGAAAAAAAACAAACAAACCTGCAAAGGCTAGTATATTTGTATAAGGTGAAATGGCCAGTGACCTAGTTTCCAAATGAAGCGAGAGATGCACTGTAGAGGGGGAGTCGAACAGACATGCTGAAAGCAGAAGGGTTGTGGTCAAATGTGGGCTCCAAAAGTAGTGATATTGGAGGTGGGGAAATTGCAGATGATGTTAATGTCTGAGGTGAGTCTATCCCCTGAGTGAGTGAAGTGGAGTGGAGAGTGAGGTCAGGATGAGGGCAGGAGCTGAAGGACTTTGGTGATAGGGTTGAATCTGTGAGCCCTAAAGGTACTTAAATGATGGCAGAGCTTCAGGTGGAGAAAAGGATCATAAGCCATGTCTTTCATTGGCATGGGCGTTAGAAGAATGGTGCAGTGGAATGGCATGGGCTTCAAACAGTAGATCACTCATAATTTGAGAGCAGCCAAGGGGAGAAAGACCACTCTTAGGGCCTGAGTAGTGTGAGGTGTTAGAAAATAGACAACTCCTTGCCAATGCTTCATAAACACAGCTTCTTTGTTCCCCAAATCTTAGAGCTGGGCCAAGGACAAAATACAGGCATTTGGGGGAAGAACTGTAAAGCAAAGGATTGATGGTCAAATGTTTATAACAGATAACTTCCAAGTTGCCTTCCAACCTTGAGAGCCTAGGATAATAAGATGTCATCAAGTATGTGTATTATTTGGACATGGTGCTTCTTAAATAAGACACACTAAAAATTCTTATTATTTTCTGGAAGATAAAATACTTTTTGGAATCAAATAGTGTCTAACTATGAAAAAAAATCTGCTGCTAAATAACTGTCTTATTGTGAAGGAAGAAAGGACATCATTAGATATTTATTATTTCTCAAGAATTTGAAGGAACATTCTAGTCATAAAATAGCTCCCTTAGGATAAAACAGTAAAGCTGCTCATTATTTTGAAGTGGCATTTCTGTGTCTATGAATGATCTGTGTGATTTATCTCAGTAATGTGATCATAATGGCTTGATTTTTTACTAAGTAATGTGGTCATATTTATACAAGTGTGCCTTCCAAAAAAAGATAGATTGCAGCTTTCTTTTTACATAGCAATTTGGAATAAGGAAATGTTTTCATTTGTTGATTAGGTCTAAGTTATCCAGAGAGCCTCAGAGTAAGCAGAAATATCTTGATTCACGTTTTCATTCATTCAACAGGTATTTACTGAATATCTTGTATGTACAACTTACTGTTTTAAAAGCCAGAGATAGGCAAAAAGAAAAAGAAAAACTTGATTTATTTTGCATAACATTTATTTTCTTTTTGATTGTGTAGACATGTTCTCCAAACTAAGACTACTTAATGAAAAAACAAAAATGGTCATGTAATCTGATCCAACGAACAGCAAATAGTCTAGAGTAATGATTTCTGGTAACTCACTAGCTAATTTGAAAAATTATTAGATTTTGGAGATCCTTGCACATTTTTTTCAATATTCTGTGGTATCTGTATGGGTATTAATTGATAAAAATTGTGGCTCTCTTTTTTTTCATGAAACCACTAACTTATTCCACAATCAACCAAATTGAATCCTTAGGTTGATTAAATCTATGTGTAGAGTTAGGGTAACTTTCTCTCCCTTTATCCCCAAGACAATCCCTGTAGTTCTGGGCAACACTCTCAAAAATTCCTGGCTTGGAAAATAAAATATATGGTCAGGTTACTTATAGATAAATGAGCTACAGGACAGTCCTTAGGACTATATTTCAAAAGAAACAAAGAAAATATATGGGAGCCAAATGTGAATTTATAAAATTGCTTTATAATATCAAGTTAAATTTTTCCATCCATAACTGACTGTGGATTTTCTGTAAGTTTTTTTTAGTGTGATTTTTTTCTGCATTAATTATTTGAAGACAAAGACAATGTTGATTAATGGGAACTTGAGTTTTAGAGCAAATTTTTAATGAGTGGTGACATATGATATTTATCTGCAGAATCAGTAAAAGCTATTAGCTTTTGGTTCCACCACAGAAAGACAGCAGCATGTTATGCATGATACCCAGAAAAAAACACTAAAATAGTTTAACGAGTAAATTTCATTGTACCCTCAGGGGTGATTTTTAGTCAAGATCACTCCAAGTCTGCTCTAACAAAGGTCAGGATGTAAAGAACACAGAGATACTGTCCAAAGTGCCTTGATCTTTGCTTGGTGACTTACAGTGTAACTGTCACCCATAACATTCTCAACTGACAGTCTTTTCTCTAAGCCTAGAAATATTATATTTTATTTCATGTATTTTCCCCACTGCCATTTGTAATTTGTTGTGTGAAAATTATACATATATATACAGCTGGTTTTAAAATAAATATTTGTTCTGAAATTATGTTTTACAATTAAATCTGTTTGGATAAATTATTCTATTCAAGCCAATAAAGCAAAATTACCCCCTGGGTTCCTGGGGTTAAGAATTTGGCCTGACCGAATGATAACTCAGGTCTCACTAAATGTCAGTTCATTAATAATTTTTATGTGACTTACCATAGAGATGCAGTTTTGAGAAACTCAATTCCATGTAAAGATGTCCTAATTATATCTTAAAAATTTACCATAACAGAGTTGAGAGTGGATATATACCCACTTTATGGATGAATAAAACTGAATTTCAAATATAAAAATTACAGGGGAGGAAAAAAAAAACAAATGTAGAATCCAGGCTTCTGCTATATAGAAAACAGAAACCTATTGTTTTTTTGTTGTTGTTTGAGATTGGAAAGGGCATGAAGGTTCAAATATTATTGATCTTGTTTTTCTCTTTCTCAGACAATGTCAATAATCATATTGGCACTCATCAAGCACTTACTCTATGCTAAGAATTCTGCGAGGTGTTTAATCTACATAATCGAATTTGATTCTCAATACATGGTTGTAAGGTTATTCTCTTTACAACCACTTTAGAACTGAGAAGAGGAAATGCAAGATGAAAGATTAAGTTATTTACTTGGTCTCACACAGTCAGGATTCAGACCCAGCTGTCTAATTCCTGAGTATTTGCCTTAAAACATTTCTGAAGGTGAGAGAGTCACTCATGATGTTCAAAAACCCATGACTTTGTACTACTTCCATTTTGCAGATGAGGAACTGAGGCTCTAACCCTGTGCAAGATAATGGCTTTGTTTGACTTCAACTCAAAGCTCTTTCTCCTGTACCAGGCTGCCTCCTTAATCCCTTCCCCAACCCTTAAAATTATTTTACTTTAAAAAAAAGTAAATAATCAATGTTTTTCCATTCTTCCTTTGTATAGTCTAGTACTTTTTCCCACTGAAGAGAATTTCTCCACATAACTAAAAAGAAAAGTTTTTTTGAGGTGTTTATGCTCATTCAGTTATAGGCAGCCTGGCTTTCCTTGTCTTAATGAGACCCCTTCCTGGGTGTCAACTGGCATGATATTTACAAACTGATGCATATTCGTGGAAGACAATGTGATTGTAGGGGGAAATGCCACCATCTCAAACTGTTATAATAACATATTTCCACAGTAGTTATTTATTCTTGATTTGCCCACTTTTCACCTGATATTTCACATATTATTTCCAATGCTGGGAAATTTTAAATTGAGGTTGGGGATTTGTAGACACTTAAATCATCTTCAAAGGTATTTTTTTTTAATTGTCTTCACACTTTCTGGATTCATATAGGAGGAGTCCAGTGGTCTCAGTGTTTTATCATTTACCAACAAAATACTTATGTTCTGGTTTCTAGCTGTGTGACTTCAGACACGTTACTTCTCTGACTCAGTTTCTTCATAAAATGAGAATAATAAGTAGATCTCTTCCAGAGGATTGTTGTGAGGATTAAATGTATCAGTTTGTATAAAGATCTAGAATTAGATCTCAGAATTCATATAAAAAACCTGGCAATCAGATGATCAGATTTCAATTTTCATGATACTAAGATTTTAAAGGTATTTAAACACACACACACACACACGCACACACACAAACAAATCAAAGCCTCCCAATAATTTGTTGCTTGCCCAGATTTCCCTTTCCTTTGACAATATCTTCATGGTAAATCTAAGTTTCATGAACACAAATTACATACCCTCCTTAATTGCAATAATTTTGTTTTGGATATTGGAGAGACGCTGAGTTACATTAGAAGTGACCTATGACAAAGATGTTTTGAGATTAACAAAATAAAGAAGTTTACTACTAAGAAATGACAGAAAACACTGGACTAAAAAAATTGGTGGGAGATCCTCTTGTCATTTTTATCATCAATTATCTTTTGAAATAGATAGTAGCTATGGTTATTATCACCCTTCATATAAAAGAAATCTTGAATCAAATCAATACAAAATGGATGCCTCACAAAGATTTTAGGTGGATGAAATAAATATAGAATGTTTCTCATAATAATGGGGAATCATATTTTTTAAAAAGTAAGTCAAATGCAGATTTTAGACCCAAGGATATTAGCAACAGTTAACCTTATCTATAAAACAAGTGTGACTGACAACCATAATATTGAGACAGTTGTCTGAACTAAGCACATATGTTCCACTGTACATACTTGAAGTAATAATATGATGGTCTGCCACAAGAACAAAGGGAGGATAAACTTCCAATATATGCCACATTTGGGTAATTTTTAAAGACATTTTCAATGGGAATGCTGAAGTATACTCTTTCCCAGAGATTTGTTGGCAAAGTTAGATTTGTGTGTATGTATGGATACTTACAGTGTATGTGTTTTCGTCCAATATACTGAGTGAAAAAACTCCCCAGAAGCTCTATTATTCAAAACTAGGTTTTTTTCTTTCTGAAACTTTGCTTGTTATGGCAAGTACTGTGAACTTTGTTGTTTATCATTTTAAATTGGCAGTGCTTGGATTTTCTCTGCTTATGAAGGAGTGCCAGAACATACGCAGTGAAATCTGCCCATTCTGAAAAGATTGTAGATTAAAAGCAAACATATAAATTGAAGGAAGACAAACATGCTCCTGAATGTTAATTAATACAGTACATCATTGAATAAAGCATCAATCTTTCATGTCCATATTTGTATCATGCCTATATTTGTAGCCCTGAATCAACAAGGTGACTGTTATCTTTTTCTATGTACATTGCATGTTCTGATTTTAAATTTCAAAATGCTTTCCCATGTCAATGACAATCTTAATAGAGTCCAATTAGTTCCACAAGGCACTTTCTGATGCACGAGCCTCTGGCTTGATTGCGGTGAATGGTGGGTATTTCCTGTGTTTAAGCCCACATATGGATCGAGTAAGGTAGTGGCAGAGGGACTACTGTTTTCCTTCACTACATCTTCATTTCTTTTTCACAGGCTAAGCCTTTTTTGTTTTTCCTGGCTCTGTTGTCAAAATACTGACCAAAGTTTTGGCTCATGGTTTGGAACACCAGGCCAAAACACTTCTCTGGAAACTAGTGTGGCAAAATGTATTTTAATCTATACATTCACCATTCAACCATGTGTATAACCACACCCATTGACCCACTCTGTGGTTTAAAAACAACATGGGTTTGCCCCCAGAACAGTTTGATTTATATGACAAGTTTTTTCAAGCCTGCTCTATCAACATTAAAAAATGTTCTGAGGCTTGGTTTCATCACATCTCTGTGGAAAAAAAGCATTAACTATACTAGGATCATTTTAGATTCTGTCTTTAAAAACAAGGTGAATTCCTTGTGTATTCTGCAGCCTTTCTTAAAAAATGCATTCAAATAACATGAGATCATTTTGAAAATGCATGAAATGCATGTCTAAATCAGAGAGCAATTAATGCAATTATTAAAAGCATTTCCTAGCAGGTTACAAATAAGAACTGCCCTTGAATGAGTCATCATATTTTTCCTTTTAGGCTAGTTCTAAGTGAGTAATTCCTTTAAGTGTCAGAATCCACATTTTTTCTTGTCTTTCCAGAAGTGCTGGATTAGTTCTTTGTTAACTGTTTCACACTACAAAACCATCAACGGTGATCACTCAGCCAGCTTTGAATTGCTCCAGTAAGATTGTCCAAAGGTTTCCTGAAGAACTTCACTAACAATGAATCTTGCTCTTACTCATCCACTTCATTTCCCCCTCTAAATAGCCACTGAGTCCACTTTTTAAATTTCTGAGCTAATGAATATTTTAATAAATGTTAATTGCTTTTTATGTCAACAAAAACAGATTTTGATTTGTGTCTAGAAGTAACTGCTCCAGTCTAGATGTTTACCTTGAAAAAGGCTATGCTGGAAAATTTTACTGAATTACATTAAATTTGCCACCTGGATTTTCTCCTAGATGAACAGCAAGAGCTAAAGTGGTCAAAAAAAATGTTCTTTGACTTTAAATTAAGTATTAAAACTTTCAGCAAAACACAATTTATAGCGTGTGCTGCCGAGAATTTTATGGCTTTCCCTCCTACAAGAGAGTGAGAGAAAGCGAGAGAGAGAGAGAGAGAGAGAGAGAGAAAGGAGGGGCAAACTCCTTTAAAATGTTGTCTGTCCTTCCCTTTCTCTCTCCCTCACATCTGACTACCTAAGTCTTAACTTTTATCTCTAGTAGGTTTGGAAGGATAAAGTTTTCAAAGGTCCAAAATCCAGATCCTCTTTTTTGAAAATAAAAAACAATGTTGGGAACATGGCAAAAGAGAGAAGGTGGAAAAAAAATCTGGGGGTGGTGGGGTGTGGGGAGGCATGACTTTCTGATTGCTGGTGATATACTTTAGGCAGCTGATAACACAATGTTTGTAACATATTTCAGTTCAAATCTTGAGACTTAACTGTTTTGTTCCCTATTCTCAACTCAATTACCATTTTCTAAACTGTAATTTTCCATAAACCAGAGACGCTCCCAGTTCGAAATACATTAGTACTTTTAGATTCCTGGACTACTGATACTACCTAAAGGTTTTCATGCCTATTTAGGACAACGGTTTAAGATCTTGAATCAAAGGCAGTTTTCAGCGCAGTCACTGTTCGTGGGCTCCTGCGCCTACTGTTCCCAGGGTACACGCATTTCTCTGTGCATCTCAGTGTCCCTGACTGCCAGCTGTCTGCACCTGGAATCCATGGAAGCTGCACGATCCATAGTAACCGAGCCAGAGATCCCCGCTCGAACACACGCACCCAGGGATGGAGGGGGGAGTGCTGGCGACGTCATATCTTGCGTAAATTTCTGAATTGAAGATGCGGCGCCTAACCCTGGCTGAACATCCTATTTGTCCGTCAAGGAAAATCCACAAATGCGTTCACCAACGTTGTACCTGGATCTCCTACAACCAAACGAGCTGTGACATTAATAAGCTGAACCTTATCTTGCAGTGCCCCTTTAAGACAATTTAAAACGTTTAGTCATTTCGTAGGAAACAAGGAAAAGTTGAAAACACCTGGAGCAAAGAAAACAAAACTGTTGTTTATGGAGGAAAGGGCTTTTAATTATGATCTGTGATCTGTTTAAATATTGGTCCTGGAAACACTGGATTTTGAATTACCAAAATTTGTATTAACCATAAAGCTAATGAAATAATCTTTGAGAGCCTATAAGGAATCAATAAATGATTATACTGAATTTATTTTTATTAGGATTGTGCAGTTTATCACCTATTAATAATACATCCTTACTCTGAACACAATAGGAATACATCTGTTTTTAATACTTTCTGTGAAGATCATTAGCCTACTGGTCTTCCTGATTTGCGTCTGCAGTGGCAAAATAAATATAATAATTAATGCTATTTTTGTTTCTGTATGTGCCCTTTTTGTACAAGATCAGAGATGTTATTGGGTCTACTAATGTGACCCTGGTTTCCAACTCAGGTGATTAGGGCATTAAGTGTGTCTACTCATTATTCACTGGAGATTGCAAAGATACAGCAGACAATCAGAATCATAATTCCAAATGAAAAGAAAGCATGATTCTTTAAAAGTGTTTAGAATGGTGCACAGCAGGGCACATTTTCTTTCTTACTGGCAAGAGTTTGTAACTAGATACGTTAACATTACTGAGAACATGAAAACATGGAACAAAAGTATTGATTCAAGAATTCACTAAAGAATCCAAGTGCACACTGGCTGGTTTTATTTTATTCTTTTAAAGTATGAGTTACATTGCTTGTTTATGGCAGCCAGGTACAACTTCATGCATTTTTCAACATACATGAAAGGAAGTGCTATTTGTATTGTTAAATTTACATTATCTTCTCTTTAATTGCATCAGCTGCTAACTAAATCTAGAAGTAATCACATTTAAAGGGAAAATGGCAAGCATCTCCAGAAGCCTGCAGAATAATGGAGGAACCTAATTAATTTAACCTCATAATCTTCCATATAATGGCTGAGTTTCATCATTCCCACAGATGGAGCTCAAGGAATTAGTAGCACTGTGCATCCCTGCAGACTACACAGATTGGCTGGCCAAAGGGAGGTCTTTCTTTGTATTGCTTCAACTCACATATTGGCAGTGTCTGCCTGACTACACTAGAAGGCATACTAGGAGGACAGTGCGTGGCATTGGAAGGTGAAAGTGAAAAGTCCATTACTACAAAATGTCTTGCTTCTAGTTTTGTACGGTAGAGGCAAAACAAAACAAAATCTCCTTGTGGAGAGATGTGGGGCCAAGAATTTAAGATTGCCAATAAATATTCTTTCAGGTTTAAATTGCAACAGAAAGGGAAAACAGGCTTAACCACAGGAAAATAAAAAGAGATTTGCACGTGTCTACAGCTAGTCCTCAAGACTGCCATTATGTATATATATTTTCTTTCTTAAATGATTTGTAATATTTTCTGGAACTTTTGCTAATGTGAGAAAATGGAAAGATGTGGAGCTCCTGTATGAACACAGGTAAAACAGAATAGGGGATGTTTTTAAAGGATAGCTGTATCAGAATAGTTTTATTGTTATGATTTCTCTGTGACAGTGACTACTTCCCCAGACATTATTTTCATAAACTCACTGTAGGTGAAGAGATTTGGGAGCATCTCTCCCGGTCATTTTCCTCCCAAAGAAGCCAATTACTATCCCTTGTCAAAAAACTATTCCACTTTACATATCTTAATTATGAATATAAACATGTTTTGGAGGTTCTCTGATCATGATGAATAGAGTTAACCTCAGGCCATATTGACAACAGTGTCTGAGAGAAGCCCAGTGTCAGACCCTACGCCATCTTACATATATTAGATAGGCTGATAATCAATAAATTGGAATTATTTGCTTGGGTCCTACAGCCATCTTAGAAACAGGGAAGATGGTAGCTGCCCAGGGCTCACCAGAGGAAAGAACATTACCGGCGTTATTTCAAATGTTCATCCTTATGCACTCAACCATCATTGCCCCACTGTGTCAAGCCCTGTGCTAGAGGCGAGAATCAGCCTTTCCTGCATTTGCCTCCACGAGTGTCGAGTTTTACATTTTTCTGTCAGAGCATGTTTTTTAACCTGCTGATCTAAATACTGAAAATATCCCATATTTTTCTCCATGTCCCAGAAACTTCGAATCCGCCCCTAGCGGAGGGCGCCTTTACCTGGAAAAGCCTTATTGGCCTTTAAGTGGCACTTGGCTTATGGTTAACAACCCTCCTAAATACATTAGCAAAGGTGTTTCTCCTGTGAACTGTAGCTGGGCATCATTTGACTGCATCCAGCACTGCTGGTTTCCTGCCGGTTGGAAAGAACCCGGGACGGCCGCCGCCAAGCTGACCAGTCTAAGCAACGCCGCATTTCCCCGTGCCTTGCCTCGTTCCTTCCCGGGACTACGTCCTACGGTTTCCGCAGGGTAGTGGCGGCCCTAGAAATTCTACAAAGCGTTAGTTAAGGGCAACAATTGGCTCTGGTCTTCAAGCTGTATTGCACTGCACGCACGCTTTTTTCCACTTAGGTGTTTGTTCACGGGGAAGAGGTGCTAAAACGTCCCCAAGCAACTTTAAAAGCTGCCGTGAAACGGAAGATTTGTACCCGACCACAGTTAAGGCCGCCAAAAATAGGGGGTGTCTATAAAGGAGAAAGGAGTCTGAGGAGAGAGGTTTTACTCGTTGTAATTTTGTGCCTGCGGCAGTTTTTGGTATTAAGGAAGTGGTACTGACCACAGCATAGTCCCCAGGATTGCGGAATGAAAACCGAGGTGGGGGGTGGAGACTGGGAACCGCGGATTCTTAGAAATCAGTAAAGAAGGGCGAAGGGCGAAGGGCGAAGGGCGAAGGGCGAAGGGCGAAGGGCGAGGAACGTTTGATTCGCCGGAATCTTGTCATCAAAAGGGCACCCGGGTTTGGGAACACTGTGCACTGGCTTTGGAGCGCGCATCCTGTTTAGGTGAAAACGCCCAGGCACGTGGTTCCGTTTGATTAAACTGGGTGCACTGGAAGTTCGACCTGGGTTCCAGTCCGAGTCTACGACCACCTAGCTAGGTATGCACTGAACACATATTGACTGATGGCTCGCCGCGCGTCAGTCACTATTCTAGACGGCGGACTCAGAGCCGTGTCTTCTTGGGCAGGTCACTTAACCCCTCGGAATGGCAGTTTCTTCGTATGCAGAACTGCAGGGTTGGACGGCTACAAGGCCGCTGAGATCCCCTCCAGCTGTCAAATAAGACCCCGGCGCGAATGGGTGTGCCCTCCGCGGGCGGAGGAGCCCCCTACCCTCCGCGGTGGGCGGGGAGAAGGACCCGATAGGCCTTTCTGCTTCGGTCACTTCTAGGCTGGCGTGATACTATTGTTCCTCGTTGCTAAGTTGGCAAAACAAAACCGTGCGACGAGGGTGCGGGAACCTAACTCATATAAGCCACCAAAAGCTATTTCCAAAATACTGCCGCAGACCGAAACGTCTTCTCATTAGAGTACCCTTTCGTATCTGACCATCCTGGGCGTCGGAACAGGCCTCCGCACTGCGGGCGAGCAGTAGGCCCCTTTACAGCCCGGGGCCCGCCCACTCCCTGCCGGCACTCGAAGGGAAACTGACTCCAACCCTCAGGAGCCAGGGCCACCTCGGTCTTCAAACTGGCCGCGGCCCGTGCCTCTGGCACTGAAGAGCCGAGCCCTGTGTCCCGCGCCCATCGCGGCGCCCCGCGAGCAGCGTCGGCTCTCCTATCCCAATTCCCATCGAAATCTTTGTGAGAGCCTGCGATCTTTTCTTGGGCGTCTGAAAGTGGAGTGTGACGACGAGGGAGGGGACTGCACAGCCAGCCGTGCCTTTGGTCACCGTGCACACTCCCCAGCCACGGAGAGGGCAGAGATTTTTCCGAACCTCCGGGGGCCCCGCGCCAGGGCGGTCGCCCTCCCGCAGCCTCTCCGCGGGGGTCAATCTCCCGACCCTGTAAGTGGCGAGTTGGGCACCAAGCCCCTCTCTCCTGCCCGGCCCTCGGGCGCCTTCTTCGGCGCCCCCAGGCCGCTGAAGGGGCAGCTGTCTTCAGCGAGCTTAGCTAGGCGCCCTTCCCGCCTAGGGCCTCCTAATTCCGCCGCCACAGAGCCTCCCTCTAACCTCCCTCGGTGGGCTTAACGCCTCGTAGTCCTTCTGGCTCATTCCTCGCGCTCCCTCCCCCAGCGCCCCTTCTGGAGCTTGCAACCTGCGCGCGTGACTGCGCTGCAGCAGTGCCGGCCTGGGCTGCGGCGGAGCTGCGGGGAGGCGGGGAAGGGAAGGGAGGGGCGGAGGAGATCTAACCCCGGGAGAGGCCGTGGGTTGGGGCAAACTGATCCTCGAAGGGCTAAGCACAAGCAGCTGCCAGAGAGGGAGCGGGTTTCCGAGCCCCGGTCGCTCGCAGCTGCGGCGGGCTCACGGGCCACCAGAGCCACTGCCTGTGGGAGAGGGAGAGGCGACCCCCTCTTAGACAGCCGCAGTTCAGAGCCACCTAACCTTCCGGGGGACCCAGCAGCCCCAGAGGGCTTTCCTGGTCCACCTCCTCCCCAAGACATGGTAAATTGCCCTTCACACCCCGTGTCTCCCATCCGAACGAGCTCTTTTTCCCTACTTGAACCCCAAGATTGGTGCTAGGTGGGCGTTATTCGAAGCTCCATGAGGAGGCGGGACAGTGATCCGTGGTCGGGGTCCCTCGCCTCCTCCCCTCACACCCAGCATCCTTGCAGAGCCGGCCAAACACTTCTCCTGTTTCCGGAGGTCAAGCAGCAAGGACGCGCTTCACTTAGAAGTATCTCTTTGGTTATCTTTTCCCATGTACTTTTGAGAAATAAAAAAAAAGGGAATGTTGCCTGTTGCAGTTTCAGAAGCTTAAAATATTAGGCAAGTGTTTGTAAATTAAAAATTTTGGAAACTTGGGAAAATCAATAAGCACATGGAAATCCACAAGCCATAACAACTTATTTTTATCTATCATTTCATATCTGTCATTATCCACCTAATTATAAAAACCCCGTGATTTTATATAGTTTACATAAACCACAGACATTTGGCATTTGCTCTTGTGTTTTATTTCAATATATTTATGTATTGGCAATGGGCCTTAAAAACCTACTAAATACATATTTTAATCCTGGAAAAATAAGACTCAGCTCAACTTATTGCATTTCATTTTATGATGTATTTTTTTTTTAATTGGGGAAAGTTCTCTGAAGTCTCCCCACCCCCACCCCACTAAGTGTGCAATGGCGTTCACAGCCTCTGGTTCCAATACTTAAGTGATATCTAGTAATAAAATCTTTGTGGTCCCAGAATGTAATCAACCTAGAATTTCTTTCTTTGGATGTTTACATCATGCAGTTTTCGTTACAAACTTGTTAGCATGTTCTGTTTAATTCAAGACATATTAGAAAAGAAAACAAACCTGAACGTTCTTATGGAGGGAATAGTTTTTCTTTACTATTGACTTGATTGGGTAGCGGTAGCACTTTATCTTTCCAAAGAAAATTTGTGTTCGATTTTACTTATCAAATAATGCATCTACACTGACAGTTTGCCTTTTGACTTAAAAATGTCTTGCTAGTAGAAGGTACATTCTGAAGCAAAACAGCTTCCAGAAGTAAACCACTCCCTTCCGTGTATCTGCCTACCTGTTTAGCTACCCAAAACATTTTATAAAATGAAGTTTTTTCATCTCTATTTCTCTTGTTCTTGAAGGCTTCAGATCGTTCTAAATAAATGCAATTTCAGTGTCCTGTTTGTGGTAGCTTATTCATTTCTGTATCTTGGATTTGGCTAAAGGAACTGTGCAGAATCTCTGGGGAAATAATCTACGGCTACTTAGAAACAGCCCCGGGAACGGTATCTCTCTTTCGAGATTTTTCCGCAAAATTCCCCACCGCTACGCTGCTCTCACATTTATGTCAGTAGACACGTCACTGTTTGGGCCATTTTCTTCCTTCTTCCACCTTTATTAGAAAAGTGCAGCTGTGAAGAACCAAAAACAACATATATTGGGAAAGAACAAGGAAGATTCTAGAGTTCTAAAGCTTGCCATAATTTCTAGTTTCACTTCTCTCTTCCCCACCTCCCCCACCCTCCTATCCAATTTGCAGGACCACGTGTGCGTTTCTGCATCCCACAGTCTCTTCTCGAGTTTCTTATATAGTTTTTGGTTTTTTCTCTCAAGTAGTCAGAAAAATAATGCCGAAGGGGAAAAACCCTGAAATCGAATTGCAGAGCCACCAGACAGAGCGACCAGACGTGCCTGCGCAAAGTCCCGGCAACCCGTAGCCTCCCGGGGCTCTTCCGAGACGGCATCCAAGGTGCCAGCGTCCTCGGCTTGAGGAAAAAGACGAGTCTTCACGAAAGAAGCTAGTTTTTCGTACAGTGAAGGCGAAATCGACAAAGAAAAACCTCCTACCTGAGGTGAATTTCGCTTTACTATCTGAACCGGGTTCAAGTCGTTTCACGGTCTTTAGTCTTGCGATTCCTCCCACACACCCGGGTCGACCCCAGATTCTGTCTGTCTCTTGGTCTGTTTCTCCATTACTCTGTTCTCAAGCTCCCTAAGCTCAATTTTCACATCAACTGAGTCACCCACATTCAATCCTTGCAGCCACATTGTCTGTACTTCTTGCACAGTGAGCACCTCTTTCCGGGGCAAAGGGTTTGATCTGCATTTCTAGCTCACGTTTAATCTTCAACATATATTCATATGTCTCCTGTGCCTGGCCTCATTGGAAATCTCTTCCAAGGCACAGAGTGCAGGTAGATGTCCGGTGCATTTTGCCTTGGTGGAGGTCACTGCATCTGATTGCATGTAAGAATTTCTCCTGCTGCTGGTAGGACACCCAAACCTATTGAATTAGTGACTTGAGACTGCTAACAAAATTTTGCATAACTTCAAAGATTAAAAAAATGCTACTGTGGTCATACTGCAGTGATCACAAGAATCTTGTTACATACACACACACATATGGAACAATAACTCCTTTATCACTGCAACAAACATTTTGCCCCAGCTGACCATCAGTGGTTTTCTTAGCTAATTGTGAAGAGATACAAATTTTCTTATACAAATATAAATAAATTCTTTGATTTGTAGGGAAATACCTAAATCATGTTAGGTAAATTATTGGGCTAGCCATTTGCAGCAGCATCTATAGCAAACTAAAAAATTTAAATCCTGGGGCAAAGATTTGAGTAAAACTGGCCATTAGCTGTCAGCATGCTGTGTGTTCTGAAAAGTGAATGATAAAATTTATCTGTTGGATTTCTTCCTTCCATACTCATCAGAAAACATAATTGCTTTTGGCTATGATTCAGTAAATATATAGATTTACTATCATGTAAAAGCACTGGTTTGAATGATGCATAAAATAATTTAAAGTTTTATTCCTTAAAGGATAGCTTAAGCTATCAAACATTTGTTTGATAAAGTAGAATACCCTACCAAACAAAGCAAGCAAACAAAATGTCTGGTTAGGAGAGAAACCGCATGGAGGAAAGAATAAAACAAAGAAAAAAAAAGAAACACAAAACCAAAAACAGAAACAAAAGAAGTCAACCTCAATCAGTAATTCAGCTGTCTGAATATCTGACTAATACTCAAGGACACATTAGGTTTTCATTACCAAGAACAGCTCTTCGGTGCCTCTTGTTACATGTTCAGAAATAAAGACAATTACGTTGCTGGAAACATAATTTTCCTCACTCTAAATATTTTATGCTTATCGAACAAACAATGGATTGTTTGCTTTCTCCTTTCCACTAGTGCTTTGGCACTAATTTTGGCACTTAGATGGTGCTTGGTTTGGCATGCAAGGCAAGGCAGTTTGAAAATTATCTTTACTGCTACCTCTGGTACTAGTCTTCAGGCTTACTGTTGGCCAGTAGAGAGCTGATTGTTTGTCTAATGGGCCTCAGTCCACAGTCTATGCTTTTATGGAATAAATCCTTTATGTTACATCTTTTCAATGAATCCAAGGTTTTTTTATCCTGGGCTTTCTGAAATAAGGGTATTCTTGTTTCGTTTTATTTTGCCTGATGACAGAACTCACAAAATGCAATAAGTTTTTAGAAAGAGTTTAATAGTAATTTACAACTATAAACTAAAGTCAACGAAAGTACTATCAACTGTCTGCCAAAACCTTGGTCAGGAAATAGCAAATGAGATTTAACCTAGATAAGTACAAGTAGTATGTCTGGGGAAATATAAAAGTCATAAACTTGAGGTCCAACTCCATACTCTTCATGAGTCAAACTTCCAAATATTTCCGTTCTGCTGGCCATAGAGTTTACCTATGGAAAATGAAGTTCTGTTCTAAACTATACTGGAAGGGCAGTTGTGTTGGATACTTAAAAAAATGCACCTGCAACTTTATTCTTGGAGGAAAAGTTGCTATTTTAAAAATGTCCTAGTTGTGAGACAGAATAAATCTGATGCTTGTTTGTCATATGATATTATAGAAATGTAAAAAGAACAATCTAGCCATTGCCTTTGGCATGTCAGGGAGGAAGAAGTGGCTGCCACATTGAGGAATCATGTTCCCCCAAAGCACTTGTTCAATATCATCTCTTTATAAAGGTAAAGGCAGCTCACAAATGGATATGTTAGTAAGTAGAATGATCTGAGTTAAAGCAAATCTGGATTTAAAAAAATCCACCTATAACAGTAGTTGACAATGAAAAGTATATATATACCCAGAGAGAAAAATGATAGAAGAAAAGAAAAATTAGGCAAGTTAGATTAAGTATGCAGAAAGATTATCACATCTCAGTAACATTGGAAGATTCACCAAAAGAGAAAGATCAACAGAACAGGTGTTTCTTTTTTAAGTGTACAATAAAGTTTACCATAGTAATTATCTGTAAGACATAGGATATGGCTAAAACAGCACTTGAAAATTAACCTTAAGTCTTCGCTTTAGTAGAAATCTTACCAAAAATCCTGGTGCTGCATCCCTTATTTGGTCTACTAAGCTATAAGTGCATAATGGTAGAAGTCAACTTGTTCCTTTCATCCCAGATCTTCTCATTGCATACCCCCAAAATCTCTGGTATAATTAAAGAATTTGATGATGTGATGCTGTTCTTTAGTAGTCTTGTTGAGGGGAAATGTATTTCCTATCATTAGTCAACAATAAATGGTTTAGAAAACTAGTCCTAATGTAACAAGTTGGATGTAAAAGTCAAAATTTATGGCTCATGTAATAAGTTCCTGTCTTGTGAGTAAATTTCTCCCTGGTTTACCTCATACATTTTTTAGCTAAGCAATAGGCATAGAAATTAACTTTAAGAATATAGGATATTCCAGTAGACTAAAAAACACATGTACTTTTTATAATACAAAGATCCTAGAGCATAAGAACTGTGCCTCTAGCTTTGTGTGTGATTTTTCTTGGTATTATTTTTCTAGTGCCTTCAATTAATGCTCTCCAGCCAGATGCACTCCACACTGAAGAAATTAACAGGATTCCTAAGAGTACTTAGCTAAGTGAAAGAAGAAAGGCCAGTAGTGGAAAAAGTGATTGGTCTATTAAAAGTTTTTTCAAATGGTTCCCCTATATAAGAAAATTTCTAACTCACACCTGGGGATCTGGCTTCACTCTTGGCTGTTCCCATATGGTCAGTCTTCTCCCACTGATGCTCAGGAGTCAATCCTGATCTAGACTAGTGGGCTGGATCTTTGTCCTCCTCCTTAAGGAAAACTCCCATTAGTTGTATTTGGCTATATATATATATATATTTATATATATATATATATATATATATGAATTATGTTGGCAAACTAAATAATAAAGGGATTCTTAAAAAATGTGTGTGTGACACACACATACACACACACACAGAGAAATAGAGAGAGAGAGAGAGGAAGGGAGAGAGAGAGAGAAGGAGAGAAGCAAAGATTTCTTTTGAATTAGGATTGGTCATAGCAAACCTAATCTGCCAGTATAAGCAGAATACAAATGCTCAAAGAACTACAAAATTCCTGTTGATTTTTGCTCTCTGCATTTTATGATCTGTATTTATGAGTTTGAATAAGACCCATATTTAAAAATATATTTCTGCAACATGTACTCTGCACTTATGCCACAGAGTATAACTAACTCTACACGTAAGCAGTTTCTGTGCCTTTAAGTGCAAAAAACTTTTCATTTCTTTATTGTACATAATGTAGGTTAGGCTAGCAGTTAGGATTAGCATTTTATGACATGTAAACAGATGAATGTTCTAAGTTCAATATAAACTAACAGATAAGTAATTGAGTCCTTATGGCATTTACTAGTCACATGGAAAATCTACAGATAAATATATCTATACATCAATAGGTGAACATAAACTCATATATATTCTCAAATGGATAATTATATGTTTTATTGGTTTCTGGCTTGGTGTTGAAAAGGACATTTCAATTTTTATACAAAATTTTATTCCTACTTGCATTCATGTCAAACAAAAAAATTAGTATATTTTGTGTGAAAAATAAACCTATCTTGGGTGGTATAATGTATTTGCAGATTGTGACCCTATGCCTAGGCAGGACTGTAAATCCACACCGTGTGCCTGTGACTGATTTGGGATTTGGATTTCTGATTTGGCTGAGAGATGTGTAAAAACCTCAAGTAGTCAACAGCTCCCTATTGGCTGTGCATCTAAGGGGCTCAAGAGCAGTGTTTACTCCAGCAAGGGTCTGGAATATATTATACTCGATAAATTGGCTCCTGCTCCTCCTGTTTTGGAGAATATGAAGAATTTGTATACTGTGCTAAAAGAAATGTACTTTGCCCAAATAACAATTTTCCTTAATAGAAAATTCTGATTATGACCCTATCTTCTGAATCTAGTACTGCCAATATTTTAAACACATGGCATTTCTGAGAGAACAATAATGAAATAATTCTCCGTGTCTTCAAATTCAGAAACTGGCTCAAGATTTATGTTTTTATCCAAAGACCATATGGATCTAGGTTTTGAGAAGTTAAAAAAATAAAATGATAGGATATTTGGGTTGAGAGTTTTTCTATTATATTTTTAAGAAATACCAGGAACAAGGATCAACAGAACTCCCTGTATTAATACATAAAAATATTTAGATTATGTGTTACTTCTGAATTGTAAAGACTAATTTTTAAAATATGATTTTTAAATAAATGTCATGCCTATAGTCTTTAACAAGAGAAACTTTCATTGCCTTTGGTGAGCTCTTACCAGACACTTAAATTAGTAGTTTTGGGTTATTGTTGCTCCCTCCTTAAATAAAACTTCTGAGTACCTAAGCTCTAAAAGACCCAGGGTTTGCTATTTTTTTTTATTTTATGGAAATTCTTTATACTTACAAATGGGTAGAAAGAATAAGCAATGGATTCAAAAAGGCAAAGCCATCATCATCAGCTGGCTAATTTGCTTAATACTTCTGTTTGGATAAGGTATTGGGGTGTTATTGGGTTAATATAATTTATTGATGCATTGACTTCTACAAGAAGTCCTCTTTACCTTCTATGGTCTATTTTGGAAAGTTTCTGAGTCTGCATACATATACACCTCCAGCAGTTTAGGGCCAAAAATCAGTCTTTGTGTAAATTTCTAATCATTTCCTCTGTGTTGGTCTTATCTCAGAATCTATGATCTGTGGTCTTTGAAGGTGAAGGATTAGGTGTCATTGTTCTGACTCAAACTTCATAGTATCTAGTACAAGTCAACAGGTATGCGATGACTGATACAAATGATAGCCAAGTGTGTGAATCTAGACAATTTTGAAAGTGTGCAATAATGCAATTAATTCATGCATGCTTTGTACTTTTGGAGGCCCTTTTGCTTACTTTATCTTATTTGATGTGAATAACTGAGTGGGAATGGGGATGGGATTTTACTTGAAAGGGAGAGAGAACTGCAAACCTTGTAATGCTCACCGAGAAGCAAAGAGTCCTCATAAGAGCAAATCATCAAGTATTTGCATATCTTTCACTGCTTGTGATTGGATTCCCTAATCAAGTAAGAGGAAGTTCCCAAAGAGGAGTATCTCAGATTACTGGCCGGTAGTGGATGCTTCATCCAAAGCTCAAATTCCTTACAGGTTGAATCAAGAGTCTCTAGCCTCCATAAGTCACAGAATGCAGAGGGACTTTGGGGTTACAGAAACTTGTCCCTGCCCTCCTAAGGGTCCAGTGATGCAAAGAAAGGAAGGCAAAGAACTTAGTAGAAAGGATACCAGGCTAGACAGGGACATTTATTTCAGTCTCCCCTGCATTATTTTGGGTAATCACTTACCGCCCCTTGCCTCAGTTTCCCTATCTATAAGAAGTTAGAATACAAACCTTTAAGAACACTCACAGAATTATCTGAATCCCCCAAGGTTTAATACATTTCAGTCTGCTTGTTCCTTTAAATCCTCTCCACCCGACCAGAAAAAAAAAAACCACCGTGTCACTCTATCCCTTCCCTTCCTAACTTCCTAACTCTAACTCTTCCCTTCAGGTCCACCTCTTGCACACCTAGCCCCCCCCAATCCACCCCATGTTGACAGAGCAAACCCCACCAGGAATCCTCTCCTTCAGTTTTCACACTGCAGGGGGGAGGAGTCCTAGACACCCCGCGGGGCGTGGGCACCAAGCCCAGGCTCCGCTCGGGCGCTGGGGGAATCGGGGCCTGGGTCAGGAACCGGGGGTCGGGCCCGGGGTACTGGGAAGACGCGGGTGCTGCGCAGAGGACTCGCCTCGCCAGTGCAGGCAGGCCCTGGTGTCGCTGCGCACTCAGAGCCGCGCGACAGGCGCCCCTCAGCCCGGAGGCACAGGCGCATTTAGAAGGAAAGAAAGAAAAAGCCACCATTGGCTCGAATTACTGGAAGCCAGAACAGTTTTTGCCCTAAACACAGAGACAAGCCCTCTTAGCGCTGCCCTGGCCTCTCCGTTACCCATTTTCGGTCTGTTTTTGGAAGAACCGGTTCCTCAGCCCCGCGTCGCCGAAGCTGTGACACGAGTAAGTTCAGCCGCCGGGACCCTGTCGCCGGCCACCCTCCCCTCGCGCACTCTCTTCCACCTTCGCCCGCGGCGGCCGCGCTCCCGCCCCTGCGCGGGCCGCCCGGCCGGCCTTGGCCTCCAGTTGGGTTGCGGTGACGAAGAGACTTCCTTGTGAAACTAAATCTGACCCTTCTGCTCCTAGGCAGCGGCCTCGGAGTGGAGAGCCCGTTGCTCCTGACGCCCGCGGCCCCACCCGGGCCGGAGCGCGGCGATTGGTGCCCAGGGAGCGGCAGAGGGGGGACGCAGCCGCCGTGGGGCGCCGACCCCGGGGCGCGCGCCGCCGCCGCCCAGCGCGCCCGCCGCCCGCAGGCCGCCTTCTCGGCGTGGGCCCCGCCGCCAGGTACGCAGAGCCACCTGGAAGGGCGCGGCGGCGCGCGCGACCCTGGGGGCCGCGCGTCCGCGCCGGCCGCGGGGAGACTGGCGTCGCCCTTTGCCTGGCAGCGTTCGGGCGCTGCACGTGGAGGGATGTGTCTGAGGGAGGCTTGTTTTTCTTCCGGGAGGTGGTGACTGATTGAGACGTCGGGGGACGGAGCGAGGGTCATCTTGGCCTTATTTGATGTTGTGATTGCTGTCTTGGACGTGTGCTTACCCTCCGAGCTCCAGTAATGGGAAACATTTGGGGAACAGTTGGGGCAAGCAGATACTTATATTTAGTTTTCTATCCCCGGAGTTCCTTCCTTTGGCAATCGTTAGTTGGTTGGAGCAAATCAAAGAGGCCAGTTAGAAAAGTAGGAGATAAATTGGAAGGGTCAACAAGAGGGAAGCATAATTTTTTTCTATGAATAACTAAGAAGGTAAGGAAAAATAAATAGGATCTCTGCTTTACCTTTGGTGAGGAGGCAGGAATGCATATAGTATAAACAATTTTCATTGTTTTCTTTAGGTTAATTAAGACCCAGCTAACATTGTTGTTCTGGTAACTAGACTGACTAATGCTACCAGGGAAGTCAATTCATAAAACTCAAGAGTTTAGGTGGGAGAAGGACTCAAACCTGTTAAGAAATGTTAATTGATTATATATTCAAACGAATCAGTAGTAAGGTGTCTACACAGTGCAGAGGATTGGAGCAAGAATAATGTAGGCACAGGATGCCCTTGTAGACCAAGGAAGGCATTCTTCTAACTCTGTCCAGAGACCCCAAGTGTCCTGTGTCTCAAGCTCTGTGTTCATTCAGCCAACACTGGGGAAATGTGCCATGAACCAAGCATCTTGTTACATGGATAAAAATGATTTCTGCCCTGAAGGAGCAGGCTGGTGGATGACTGTCACATAATGTGACTAGTGCTCTGATGGGGAAAAACACAGGTGTGCAAGGCTTCCTGGAGGAGAGGACTAGATAAGCCTTGAAGTCTATGTAGGAGTCTGCGTGGAAATGTGTCCTCCAGGCAGAGTTGTTGGTACTGGCACAGCTGGAAGGTGAGCAGGAGAGACTTGAGATGTGCAGTTCTGATAGCTGGGGCCAGATTGGAGAGGGCTTGGATTTCAGATCAAATCAGACTAAGTCAGACTTTTTCCCTGCTGGGGAGAGAGAGCACAATCTGACAAGCTGCACCATTTGGAACATGTGAAGATCTTAGAGAACAGGCAGAGGAAAGTGCTAATTGAGTTACAAAATAAGAACTATGAAAAAATCTATTAGTGGGATTATTTAGCCTATTAAAAAAGTCAAAATGATCAAGGAAGGTAATTAAAGAGAGGGCACACTGCAATAGCAGTATCGTTTTACTAATTGTTATCTTTGTAACCTGAAATGCAGCTTCTAAAAGTGTCCAATTATCCTTAAGCAATTTACTTACATAATTTTTGGATGTAAAAACTAGAGACAATTATAAGCGTATTGCATTATAATTATATGACCTTCCATCCTTTACAAAATACTTATCATCTGCTCAACACACATTTTTTGTACTATGTGCAGAATACATTTGTAATCATATCTATCCTATTAGATGGTATTAATGTCACTGTACAGATGAAGAAACAGGCTCAGAGAGGTTAATTAATTTTTGAGATTACAGAAAGTACCAGAGTTACCTACTCTAATCCCTATGCTCTAAATTTTTAGTTGTCTTTTCTCTACCCTTTGACTGATCAGGACTAGCTCTGTTTTTGGCTTTCTCCCCTTTATCATTTCTATTAGTGACTTGAAAGAAGAAAGCTAAAGGAATGGTTTTCAGGTTGACATATTATATATATAAAGCTGGAATGGATATCTCAGTCATTGGCTGACACAATCATGAGTCAAAAAGAAAATTTGAGTGAGCTTGACTGACAGGCAGAAACTAACAAAAAGAGAATTTTGTAGGGATAGATCAGTTCTTCAAATAGAGAACAGAGGGATTATGACTTGAAAACAGGTCATTTGCAAAAGAGTTTGGGTATCCCTAAGCTCAGTAAGTGCCAGTGGTGTTCATTCAGATCCTGAAGCCACTGATGAACAGGCATGTCCTGTCGAGGGGGATGAGAAAGTTAAATAGCTCATTCTAAAAAAGGCATTTGGGGCCTAGAAAGGAGAGTCCTTAGGGGATGTCATCATAATCTTAAATGTTTCAAGGACTCTTTCATATAGAGTGTTGAAATATATTTATATTGGTGCAGAAGAAAATTTGGCTCTATAGATGAGGGCTCTGGTGGGTCTATTTCAGGTCAGTGTAAGGGAAACCTCTTAAAGCTTAAACTTCCCAGCTATGGACCAGGTGGCTTGCCAAGGTGGTGAATTTCTGTCCCCAGATTGGTCATGCAGAACCATGGCAACTGACCAGAAGCAGATTGGCTATCTGTAAAGGCTGTTTTGGGTGATTTCTGACCTATATGGAAATTGGATTCCCCACCTTCCTTTTGTGGCCCTATTACAACATCACATACCAGGCATATTCTTATCAGGTTATCTCACCCATTAACTATTTTCTTATGGAAGTGAGGGAAAATGGATTTCTGAAATGTTTCTCATTTTGCCCTATGTAAGTTGTCCTTTGATTTTAAGAAAACAGTAAAATTCAAAGAAATCTGAGTCAGTGTCTCTTTTCTAACAGCTAAATGCTTTCTCCAGTACTGTCTTTATTTTTGGTGCTCTGGCCTCTGAGACTGCAGTCCTGATGTCTTGTTCCATCAATCAATCTTTACTCTGGTTGGGAGCAAGTAAAAGAGTCAGCATCCAGGAAATGAGGAAATGGCTTTGCTAAACTTTAGCTGTGATTGTCAAGGATAAGGGGTAAGGTGTTGGAGCAGAGCAGGGAGGCATTTCTTCTCTAGTTTCTCCTAAACTGCACATATATTTATTAATTCAAAGGTCTAATGATGAACTTGGGTCCCATGTACTAAATATGATACCTAAGCTGGACATCGAAGGACATTGAAGTCTATATCTATATCCATAGTTAAAATTGTCTTTGAATTTTAGCAGAAATGGTGTGTCTGAGAAATAATACATTTCCATCTAATTTTTAGAAATAAAACTGCTTCTTTATTCTTGACAACTGAACTTATTGTGGGCTAGCATAGTGTAGGTACTTATGAATTTGACCCAGGGTATTATGAAAACCAGACTACCATTTACCATTCTGATTCAAGTCTACAAATTAAAACTACCAGGATCATAATCAATTATTGGCATAGCAATTAAACCTTAATATTAAAGAACATTATATACCTTCTAATCCTTACCTCTTAAACCAAGGGTATGTTTTTAAGACCATTCTTCACTTTTACACCTAAAAATGAACATTATTGGTTGTTGAACCCACATGATTTTCTCAAGTAGGAATAAATGTCACCTGTGTTTAAGAGGAGTATTGGTGGATAAACATCTAAGCAAAGCTCAGTACTAACATGCTTGATTTAGAGGGGCAAAGACTATTATTTCCAATGAAGAAAACACTCACTGTCAAAACCATTTGTTACTTCCTTGATGGTACTGAAAAGAAAAGAGGTTGACAATTGGTGGGAAATGTGAATTGTGGCACATTAAAAATAAATCAACTTTATTAAGTGTAAAATTCAATGGGTTGATAATTATGTATGCCTGTGTAACTACTACCATTAAGATACAGAACATTTCTAACACCCCCAAAAGTTCCCACATATCCCTCTGTGACCCATCAACCATCCTCCACACCCCAACAATCCCTCGCTCCAGGAAACCACCGTCCTCCTTTCCATCCCTATGGATGAGTTGTTGTGGTATATTTTTAACATCTAAGAAGACGTTTCATGGTAGGTCTTTCTATATAAAAAGAGCTGATATTTCGTATCTCCTCTTTGTCTTTTGAATGAAGTAAAAAAAGTCATCACTTGGTTATATTTGCTTAGTTTAGGCAGCAGAAAATATAATCACTGAATGGAACCAGTTTAAGTTTGCTACCAGTTGTTCTCTAGCGTAAGTGATTTTAAAGCTGAAACTATACTCTCAGCAGGCTGATAAACTGTTTCTATGATACACTGTACTACCAACAGCATCTGTGGAGGCCTGGCAATGTCCTAAACTCAGTAGACGCAACAGAATGGACACACAAGCCTGGTGAAACTTCAGATAAATTTATCATATATGATTATGTTTTAGTGTGTTTTCTCAGGTGCCTGAATGTCCTTTTCACATGTAAGATTTATAGGCCTGTGGTTCTCAGGCAACGTGCTGCAGCACACCATTGTTCCCAAATCCCTCATGGGTGTGCCGCCAATCATTATCAATGGGTAAGACTTACTTTTACGTGATACTTACTTTTACTAAGTAGAAATTGCAGACTCAACCACTGTGTCCTGTGGCGTGGTGATTCACCTTGCTGAAAGTGAAGGGGAGAAAGTGAGGAAGGTGATGGTTAAAAATCCCGTGGTTACTGGAATGAGGCTGGACTTTTCATCTTGAGTCCATGAGAGCAGATTCCATTCGAAGAACAGAGTTAAGTGGAAGAAAGAGCAAGTGAGGAGTGTGTGATAACTGTTCATTCTTTTAGTGTGATAATGACTGTCTACGCCAGTGATTTAGTAAAGGTTTTCAAATGTCTAGCCGTGATCTCTAACGAGACCATTGATACTAATACGAATGTTAATATTCAGAAGTTTGCCATGTACACAAAGGTTTGGTAACCTCTGATATAGGGAGGTTCATGAGAGCTGTCAAGAGTACAGGTTCCTCTATAGCAATTTCATCTGAATACTTTTAAAACATGCCTTCTGTGTTTCATCCTTTTACTAGAGCTGGTGTTCTTGCAAGAAAAATCTGAGTAAGTGAAGGGACCTCACTTTCCAAGAATTACTGTTTTCAGCTATGATATCTTTTGATCCTCTAGTTATACTGTTTAGAATTTATCCTTACAGAAATAATTTAAAAAAAGGAAAATTTGATGAGTGAAAATATTGAGGTGTTATATGCTACAGTGCAAGAGCGAAAAACCCTCAAATGTCCTGCTTTATAGGAATATCTCCCTGATGAAATATTAATTGCATGGGCATTAACAAATGATAAGGATGCACTGACATGAAATGCTGATGGAACAATATTCAGAGAAACCAGGAAAACAGAAGCATCAAAATTCACTGTGATTACAGCTATGTAAAATTATGTATGCAAACAGAGAGGTTGGCTTAATGGGATTATTGGTGTGTTTCTTTAGTGTTTTCTTAATATTACTAAGGTAGTAAGTGCTACATTAAAATAATATGTAGGTCTAATGCTCTTAAAAGTGTAGTTTGAGTTAGACGTTAGTTACTGAATAAACATGTCATCAATTTCCTAATTAGTCTCAGCTCCTTTGTCCCCTTTCATTCTTCATGAAGTTAGAAGGAAGTCACATATGGTAGAAGAAATCTGGTCATATTTATTTAGAAGTTCCATGGAGAATAGACAGGCTTCATACTTAAAAGTTAAAAACAGAAATAGCAGTAAATGCTATAAAAGTGGAAATGCTATAAAAGCAAATTGGCATAGACATTTATTTCTACATCTCCTGCTGTAGAAGACTTTCACCAACATAGAGCTACACTCGTTTTTCATTAATTGCTTCAGTGGTTGGGACATGCTCCTTGGCAATTTGGAAGATCAATGAGTATCTGGTTTCTGAATCTGACTCTACTGAATATGCCCAATCTCTGCTTCCTTGATATACCCACATTTCTTACGAAGGTGAGGAAAGCGAAGAAGAGGTGGCAGTGAGACATCAAGTCTTGTGGCTTCTGGAGCTGTGGAATAGTGAGTTGAATGGGTCTCTGGAGGTCATTTATCCAATGGTTCATTTCACTGCAGGCTTCTGTTTGTAAATTTTCTTAAAGACCCCTTGATTTGATATGTTTATTCAATCTGTAGTTGTAGTCTTCTGGGGACATACCTTAGAATAGCCCTTTTCTTTTCTAGAAAGCAATGTTCAACAGCTAGTTTCCTTCTGCTTCTCAGGAATGTTAGAAAACTCAACACTTGGAGAGAAGGCAAAAATTAAAGTGATGGTGTGTTGTAATGAAAATACTCTTTCATCCAAGGAGCCACAAGTTATTAACAGTGTCTGATGGGTCTCTGGTTCATTAGAGATGATTTATGTGTCATCTAAAATGTAACCCATATTTCAAAACCTGCAGGAAAATTAAAATATACATGATGTATAAGATTTTTAAAAATATTATTTTCTTCCCAATCATATTAGTCCACATCTCTACCCCACTTTACTTTTCTTCGATCTAGAAAGTCTGTCCCAAGAGTCTGCTGGACTAGACCCTTTCTCTATCTACTTCATGGCCCTGTAACTTACACACTTTTTCCAACCTCTCTGCTCCCAATCTTTTATTCAGACAGTGGCCAGGATATTTGTGATTAACTAGAACTAAAGTAAAAGCAAGATAATGTTTACATGTAAGATGAGGTGCTATTGCCATCAACTGCCTGGATTTTGCTTATGGTGGAAAAGAACAGGATGTATCTATGTGGAATGAATACAGATTCTACTGAGCCCAGAAAACTTTAGGTTCAGAGCTCTTGAGTTTTTGTTTTGTTTTGCTAAGTACAAGGGCTAGACTTGAGAAAAATTGGCATCCAGGAGAAGTTTGAATTATAACAGGAATATCCAGAATAGATGTTTTGTCTCACATGCATTATAATTTATATATTTAGAACTATTCTGTATTTTAAAAATTAGTAACCTTATCATTGCAATAGGGCATAAAACATCACTTTCAAATATACATCACTGATCTTTGTAGGTATAATTATAATGTCATCACTGGGGACCCGATTTCATAATGCCTCAAGGCCCCCAAAGGGAATTTTGTATGACTGCAAGATTTGTCAGACTGTAGCCTCAATTCGCTGTTTTCTATAAGAGTCTGTTTCATCAGTGTATACATGCAGTCATTGTCTATTTGCTAGTAGATATACACTCATTTTAGTCCTTCCTTCCCCACTCCCCCAGGAGACTGCAAACATAAAGGAAGTTCCTAAAGCTTCAGTTAGTCGCATGTCTAGTAAGGCCACCTAACAAAGTTGGCTTTCCTGTGGTGTTTCATCGATAGTTCAAGGGATT
This sequence comes from Manis pentadactyla, assembly GCF_030020395.1. Lineage (NCBI taxonomy): Eukaryota > Metazoa > Chordata > Mammalia > Pholidota > Manidae > Manis > Manis pentadactyla. The sequence continues at coordinate 65,582,538 of NC_080021.1, forward strand.
GGGACTGAAGAAGGCATAGTTTCCTCAGGTGTGGAAAAGACCAGCTCAAGCAGGACCAGTACTCCTTGTTTCTTCCTTGCCTGGGCTGCCTCCCACTGTCTTTACCACCTGCTCAGTTCTGCTCAGCACCAGATCAGATGCCTAGGCTTAGCATCTGGCTGGGGCTATGAAGCAAATCAGGACTGATGCCACCCCAAGCTGTGGGTGTCTCTGCCCTGTCTCCTTTGAGCTACAGTGGCCTTGGAAGGGGCTGTTTACCACTGTCTGCCTTGGGAGAGCATCTTCTCAAGTGGCCTCATGCAGTTAGCAAATATGAGGAGCTGGGTTGTGTTTAAACATGTATCCACCTTCTAAATATGTGTCCTGCTGTGCAGTTTTTTCTTACTATTTTTGTTCAGTTCATCTTTTCTTCGTACTTAAGGAGCTGGTGAAACACATTTCAGGAGAGGCTTTCTGGCTTTTCCTTTATTCTCAGAGTGGATAACTGACTCCAAAATGTTGAACTTGGCCAACAGAGCCCGAGGACATCTCTTATCTTGCCTCTTTACTGGGGAGCCTTACACTTCAATGGTTAATAAAAGGGTGGCTTCCCATGGTGTTTGACTCCCAGGGCATTGTCTTCTGGAGGGTACCATAATAGTTGATTTAGGAGTGGACAAATAAAGGATTTGGCCTTTGGGGGTAAACGCACAAGGGGGCGATTGACCCAATTCCCTGCTTTGGCAAGGTGAGTGTTGGGGGTAGATGTGTGAGTGTGTAACTGCCACTGGAGTTGGCACTGTGTCTTGTAGGGACACCTCTGATACCAAGGCATCTGCCCCTACTGGTCCACAAATCTCTTGCAACAAATCTTATCCGATTGACCCATCCATCAATGTTAATCTCCCCCTACCATTCTATGCCTAGATTAGCCTCCTTGGACATTTTTCTGCTGCTTCTTTTCTAGGAACCTCTCCTTGGTATAAAAAAAGTTCCTGAGAAGTTCACCTCTGAATACTCAGTATATACTTACGTGTAGGTCTATACAGTTTTACGAATAGCTACTCCCTATGTGCATAATAGGTAGATAGACAGGCAGGTAGGTAGGTAGAGAGATATGAATCAAGTAACCTGTTTTTGCTTGAATGCCTTTTTTAGGGTACTTGAAACAAATGTTCAGGACCAGAAATTTGATGGATACTATTTGGATTGATAGCACCACCATTTAACTGAACCACCTAATTCTAGCTTAGGGTTTATGTGTATTCAAAAATTGTCATGAATCAATAACATTCACTCATTCATTCATTCAAAATATTTAATGAGTGCCATATGTGACCTGAACAAGAGACTAAGGCATGATCCTAGCCCTCTTAGAGCTACAGTCTAGTGGGGGAGACAGGTAGAGAAATAATTACAGTCCCATTAGATAAGTGCTGTAATGGGGGCAGGCTTATTTATAAACCATGAAAGATCAAGTCCAGCAAGGGAATTAAAGGTTTACCAGAGCCAGGCTCCTAAATATCAGTAGACCCAGTCGAGCCATATATTTCATGGTTTGGATTTACATGTTGAAATCTGGAAACAACTATGCTGATTTAGCAAGCAGTAGAGGATTTGTAAATAAAATCCGTGGCTCTCTGTGATTTTTTTATTTTTGAGTGGTAGTCTTTCTTAGTGGAGACATCTACCTGAAGTAGATGAATGCTGACTCTTTTGACTTCTCAGTAATCTCAGTCTTTTCTTCTTAGGCCAGGAAAAAATAACAAACATAGTATTTAAGTACAGAACAGTTTCATCTTCAGAAGAAATAAAATTACAAATGAAATACCTTTCATGCTCATGTAACTTGACCATTCTTAATACCTTAAACTGTTCAGTAAGTTCAATGTGGAAATATGGAAAAGGAACACATGGGAAATAATCCTGGAATATCAAATATACAGATTGTGATTAAAACATGTTCTCAGGACAGGTATGGAGAGGATGGGAATTTAGGGGAAATCAGAGGGGTCTTTGTCTTGAGCCTGCTCCCTTCTGTGAGGAATGAGACTGGACTTTGTCTCACCGCATATAGGTACACCATGGGCAGTTTATGTGAAAGCACTTTGTAAACTACAAAGTGTTTTACCAATGTAAGGCAGGATTATTATCATTATTTTAAAATGCTACCTTATTGCCTGCAAAAGTTAACGTTCTTCAAGAGAATAACTCAGGCAACAAAAAAAGCCTAGTTCCTATAATATCTCTTCCCTGATTATGGAAGGAATACTCTAAAAGCAGTGCTGTTGGATTTTAAGCGTCAGTCCTGAAATTTTGTGCCGTTCAAAACAGAGTGATATATTGCATTTTCTTGGATTAGCAGAGACTGTAAATATATCCATATGATTTTTGTTTACTCATAACCTGAAATTATGAAATTGCTTCTTGTTAAAATTACAAAAACACTGCTTTCATAAGGATTCCCCAAATTTTAGGAGTCTAGTTATTCATGAATCTTATTGTCCAAGATGCATCACTTTTGGGTTGAAATGGATAAGGCATATTTCCAGCATTGATAATTGTAAGTGAAACAAATGTCATTGAAAACTACTACAGCATTAAAAAATACATCCCAAATATCCATGCTTGGAAAGTTTTCCCTGAAAATTATGTGTATAAATTCATACATTCACTAAATTATAAATATGAAATATAAATTTGCAAGATATCTAGTTGAACTCTCCCATTGCACAAATAATAAAACTGAGGCTCATAAAAATGAAATTATTTGCCTCAGGTCATTCAATTAGTTAGTGGCAGGGTCAGGACCTAAATTCAGATCTCTTGACTTCCACTACAGTGGTTTTCCTATCATGCTAACATGCAGAGGTTCAAGTACTTTTACAAAAAGTGATACTGAAGTTAAAGTACTATGTGTTGCCTGTTCTGTGGTATCTATTTGGGTGATACTAAGATTGTGTCTGTTCTTTTTTCTTGAAATTACATGTGTATTTAAATATGTGTGTTGGAGTTGATGTGAGGCAAGTTGAGTAATTTCTTCGTTGCCAAAACCAAGAAAACCTGAGCATCTCTTTTGGGTTCCTCATTTAAACATGGGCATGAAAATTAATTCTGAAAGTTAAAAAATGAGAATGGGCAGCTAGTTAGCTATGTTTTTTTTTTGTGAACCTAGGTGAATGTAGAATATATTTCAAAATACTATATTTATTGTCCATGTCTTCAAGTATCCCCAAACCCCATTCTTCTTGAAGGTGTTGAGTCTCTGAAGGCCCAGAATTGATCAACTGTGAAACTGTGACCTAATGTAAACTTGCTAAGCAATAGTATAATAATATCCTTGCCCTGAGGGTAAAAACACTCAACTCTAGATTTTTCTCTTTTATCCTTGCTCAGACTACAATCATATTTCTTTTTTAGTATTTCCTCTTTGCATTGTGGTACAATTGACATTGATAGATAGCCTGGAGAAACTGAATTCAAAAAGAAAAGAAAAGCTCTTATGCTGTTGGCTCAAATATAATGCATGTGGAAAGCCCTGTAGCTGGCCTTTCCATTCTTTTTTTTTTTTCTTTGGGCTGCAGCTGCTGACAGCAAGACACACTGAGCTGTAATTTGGCCACATTAGGTTCATGTAAATTGCAATAAACAGTGAGCCCATAATATTTATTTTAAAGATTCATTCAGTGAAGGTAAGCATTCTTGACTTGTGTATACATGCTAGCAAATGGAAAGCCGCGTATGTACAAATCAGCTCTTAATTTTATGCCACACAATTAATACGACTGCTTGATGCTCTATTCTTCACAGGTGCAGGGGTGTTGGAACTCTTTGAAGAAGTGTGTGCTAATAGCCCATATATAATTCAGAAGAAGAAGTCTTCAATGGAAGAGCCCCGGGGGATAAATGGACAGTCTGTAAGTAAACAGAATGTCAATCCTTAGGAAAGAGTTATTACTTTTAAAATGGTAATTACTATTTTTGTTGTAACCTGAGTGTCCGGAAATTCCTTAAAAGCTCTGTACCAATTTTTAATGATTTTAAAAGTTATGAATCAAGTACTATGGTATTCCATCAGCCTAACCTAATTTATATATTTCTTAGAAGTATCAGTTATCAAAAGTAGAGTTCTAGAGGAAAAAGCCAAACTTCAGTGTTACTTAATTACACTACTATGCGTAATGTAAATTTAAGGCTTATATTTTCCTTTGCCTTGGGGAAAACATATATTTGTTTCCTGTAACTTGAAATTGCTGTCTAAGGTTTGGATTGTTTTATATGGATTGGTTTTATGATTACACATGTGTGAATGTGTGTACATATCTTTAATATGTGTGCTTAATGTGGTAGTTTCACAGTTTGTTGAACTCTTAAGTGGGCTTTAAATTTAGGAGAACCTTCAGTGTCTTAGGTTTTGTTTGGGTATCCTGTAGGCAGAAGAAAAAGGATTTAGAAATTCTCCTCAAGTTCACATCAGAAAGAAAAAAAAGCTTCCTTTGGCTTATAAATGAATATTCCCAATTAGGGATAACATTACAAATAACCTTTGAATTATTTGGAACTTGAATAAGCCAATGGATATTTTGAAAAAGTGTATTTCAGTAAATTAGAGTTGTTTCTTTGGAAGATCTGTAAAGCAATATTCGGGGTGGCAGATGCAGTTTTGTTTTAAGTTCTCTGATCAGATATGATGCTTTTAGATTTGAGGTTTTCGTAGCTCTGCTTTGTTCACAGTAGAATTATAAAACGGAATGTGATCTTTAGTAATGCTGTTGTGGTTCCTGTAAATGTGTGTTTTACAAGACCTATTGGTGTTATGCAATAAGCAGTAACTGCTAGTGGAGAAGGATTTTAATAACAAAGGGCCAAGTGCTATCAAGGTACTTTTGCAGTTGCACTGTGTGCAATTACAGTGTGTTTTATGGATCGCCTAAGTCATCTTGTGAGGTAATTCACATAAAGTGCTTCAAGGTCATTTGGTATGGTATAGCTTTTTCCCCTAAATAGGAAAAGGACTCTTAATCTGTGTTATTTGTTTGTGTGTTCTTTTAAACTCTTATTATGGGCCTGGGATCTTCAATTTAATTATGATGTTAAAAACATTTTTGTAGTGCATGTAAAATAAATGGAAAAAAAAACCCTAGTAACTACTGCCCCATTTTATGTAATTTTGCTCCTTACATTGATGCAAGTTGGCGTGTCATTGACAAATTTTATACTATCTGCAAATAAATGTTGCTGATCATATTTCTTTTGATATTTTATATTCTGTAAACTCTAAGAATTAAGAAATTAAGATTTGAGACTAAAATAAAAAATAGGTAAAGAATATGATAAAAAAAATTTTTGTGTATCATAACAGATATATTTAGTGGGCAGTCTCATTACATATCTTTTTGAGTTTTGTGTTGTTAAGAGTGCAGCAGTTTCCGTCTTGAAGGATATTGGCCATCTCAGAGGCATGAGACTAGGGAGGGGTGTTTCTTGGGAGGAAACGCTGTGTGGCTAGGAGAAACCGTTTCCTGGCAATCTGGCTCTTTACTGCTCAGCCACAATGGAGCGAGTCTTTTCCGAGGCTCTGTGCAGAGGCTTGGGTGGGCTCTTCTCTGGCTCTCACGTTTCCTCTTTTCTTTAGGAAGGTGGGGAAATAGGTTCAAGAAGGGAAGAGGACCTAGAAAGAGGACCTGAGCTGAAAACATTAAGAGAACTCGGACAAATAAAGGATTTGTCAGGAGACCTGAGCAGTAACTGACAAGCTCACACTTCCAAAGATGAATTGAACTTTCTCATGCTCATCATGTTCGTCTTTCAAGTTTTTCTTAGGAAAAGGTCTCAACAGTATTCAGAGTAAACACAAGAGTATATTGTACCCCCAAGCACTTGCTTCAACATTATTCACTTTCTGCCCTTCTCATTTCATCAGACTTCCATGTACTCTCTGCACCACCATTGAATGATTTCTATTTTTTTTTTTCAGTTTTTTTTTCTTTAGATATAAATTCATGTACATTGAAAGGCACATGTCTTCACTGTACAGTTTTGAAAAATGGTATGCCCTCATCACCCACACTCTATCACCAATTAGAACATTTCCATCTCCATAAAGTTGTCTCGTGCCCCTTCTCACTCAGGGCCTCCCAATACCTGTCCCCTGGCCGCAGAGACAACCACCCTTCTAGTGGTTTTCACTTTCGATAGGATTTGTCTGTTCAAAAGTTCCTATGAACTGAATCCTACACAGTGTTCCCTTTGTTTCTGCCTTCTCTCATTTAATGTTGTGTCTGTGAGATTCATCAATGTCATTGCATGTATCGGTTGTTTATTCTTTTCTATTGCTGAGTAGTTTTCCGTAGTACACATTCTTTTAAAAAAATATTAAATATATTTTAATCACTTCTCTGGGAACCTCAATTTCTGCATCTATAAAATGAGGAGACTGAGATCCATTTAACCTAGTGTCTTTTTCAGGTTTCTTGTTTTGTAACTCACTTTCTGCAGCTCTATAGCCCTTTGCTCACAGATTTACACCTGCTAATGCCCCATTCTGGATTGTGTCTCTTTCAGTAAGCCTTAATTAATACTTGCTTTCCAAAACATATTCCTGATAGGAGTAAGATCTTTAGTTTCCTCATCAGAGAGATGGTATTTAAAAAAAGAAAAGCTTCTTGAGGGCTTCTGCACATGACACCAATTTACAAAAAAATACCTGTAATGATCAGCATGTGTAATTATCAGGATAATATTATGAATCTCTATTGCCTTCATAAACAACGATTCCTTCTCAAGTCTAGATGATCCTGTCTCCATTCCATAGATATGTAACAAGATGAGAGAGGGGGCAGTGAAGCTTCTTCATTTCTTCCTTTTAACCCAAAGATCTGGGCTGGACAGGAGGCTAACAAGAGCACCACCCAGAGGGTCTGTGCGGGAGAGACAAGAGGCATTTCTGGGAACAGTGAAGGTGGCAGCACAGGAGACCCGTAGACAAGGGCACACTCCATCTTAATCTTGATGCCACCATGTGTTGCGAGATTTGAAGCTGAAAGTTTTGAGGTGCTTGTAACACCTGAAGGAGGGAAAATTATCCATTCTTTGAACATCAACAAGTACAATATTCCTATAATGTAGCCTCCTAATCCTAGCAGCACTCTGGAAATGTGCCTATCATGTCAGAAGGGACAACGAGCAAGTAGCTTATTTTGATCCTAAGCAGACACAACAGTGGGCAAAAATATTAAATCAGAAACTCCCTCTTTCCTATTCTAGTATGCTCTGTGTGTGTGTGTTTTCCACATCTTAGAAGAAGTAGTCATGTGATTTTGTAGCTTTTGTCCATTCTTCTGTTCACCACAAGAGGACAAAAAGGAGAGGAGGAGGTTTGTGGGGCTTTACATAACTTTTGTCATAATTCTGGCCCTTCTGCTAATTGCCTCTCGAGGAGCCCTCATTGGATGGGCACAGATCCACTCTCTGTAGAGCCATGGTTGGCCTGCTCTGAGGTAAACACTTCTGAAACAAAAGCATCAAAGAACCAAACTATGGCTGCATCTTTCAATTTCTTTAGTTTATGAAGATTTCTAGAGGAAATCGTGTCAAGATAAGAAAATCATCTATTAGTTCTTAAGGAGAAGTGAATTAAAAAATAAATACCTGTATTTTTCTTATGAAACTGTGAAATCTGCAGTTAAAAACCCACCAAATAAAAACCTAAACTATGTATCTGCATTAGATAGGCAACATAGTATCTTGAAAACTACATTTTTAAATTCAGAGTCAGAAGATCTGGTTTCTACTTTTACTAGTTGAATGACTTGGGACAGATTTCCTAGCCTAGTCTCTTCAGCTGTAAAACAGAGATGTTTTCCTTCTCTTATTTAAACATTACAGTTTTGTAGGACAAGTGGGACCATGAATTTTAAAGTTCCTTGAAAACTGAAAAATGCAATATAATTGGATTAATTGGAAATTTCTGTAGAAAATGTGACAGATAAAAATTATCTAGCCACCTGCAAGTTTACAATAAAATTGTAAAAAAACAACCATCACACCAGTGCCAGGTATTATAAACACCAACACTATATATGTTTAGTCATGATGTTGTTGGGGAAATCAGGTGTCCTAAGACTCTAAAAGGAACATTTTATTATAAATGCTAGGTAGTTAGCTTACTTTTATTATAAAAATTTCAGATGATATTCTAGAGCTTTTTGAAATAATTATTTCGGGGTTTTTTCATTGTATTCTCCTGTCTATATCTCTTGAGCCTCCTTTGAATTATGGGAAATTTGAAATGCTCAGTAGCTTTTGCTGAGATGCTGGGTTTTGCAAGAAAACCATTAAATAGAATACGTATATATGTTATTCTTATACTTGCAGATTCTAAAAATGAAAAGTGACTTTTAACCAAAATGGAAAAATGGAATATTTATTTCATTAACAGAGAAGTACACAGTTTAGCATAAGTTACTAAAAGAGTTATATGAGTACAACACATATGTATAAATTAACTGGGAAATTATAAATTAAATCAGGATTTCATTTATTCAGCTTCACCATGAATGAAATGTTTTATATAGGTAAAATTTTTAGATAAATTAAAAAATATAGAATTCAGTGGTTTTCAGTTTCTTTTTTCAAATCAGGATCGTCTTATTGGAAGCCTGTATTTTCTTCAGGCTGCTGTTGGAAATTTATTGTCTCACAGTTCTGAAGGCTGGAAGTCTGAGTTCAAGGGTTTGGCAGGGCTCCTCTGAAACCTGTTGAGGGGCTCTTCCTTGTTTCTTCTTAGTTTCTGGAAGTCTGCTAATAATCCTTGGCTGGCAGCTGCAGAATGTAGATCTCCGCCACACTGTCATGTGCCATTCTCCTCTCTTCTGTGTTTCTTCTCTTATAAGGATAATTATATTGGATGAGGGCCCAACCAGATGACCTCATCTTAACTTGATGACATCTGCAAAGACCCTATTTCCAAATAAGCTCACTGTTGCTCTCGGGGTGGGGGAAGGTGTTCCAAAATAAGTCAAGGAAAAAGTAGGTTGGGAGAAAGGCTTATCACTCATAGCTTGCTCCAGCGCACTAGCTAGGCCTGGCCTCACCCATCTCCTCCACCACCGCTAATGCTCTGCCCCCTGGCACACTCTCCACAAGCCGCCCACCCCTTCCTGGAAGAACTCTATTGGTGGGTCCTTGGTGACAGGCAGATGTCAGACCAATTACATCCCATGAATGGAGGGAAGGTGAAAATGGCTGTTATCTCTCCACCCATTGCCCCGAGGCTGCTGGAGGCTGTGGGCGAACACCTAGTTATATGTAAATTGACTAAGGCCAGGCAGGAGATTCTGGAACTTCTGCAATTTATTCCATAGTCACTTCTACAAAGACTTGGGTTTTGGAATTAAATATATCATTTGGGGGATTGCAATACAACCCATAACAAAACCTAATAAGAATGTGAGACCTAAAACCTTATCTGTTTGCCTACCCATCCATTCCTCCATCTCAGCACCTGGGATAACTAGTTTGATTGCAGGTGGTAGAATTCACCATGCATGGGCTGGCTTAAGTAAACGAAAGAATAGTCTTAAGAAACAGGGCAGTTTTCTATTTTTCTCTTCATATTTTCTGCAGTCCTCTCTTTGTTTATAGATTGACTTTCTTTGTTCCCCTTGCACTGTGCTGGCTGCTGACCATGGTTCACACATTACTGGGCCATTACTGTGGAAAGAAAGACCCTGAATCGTCCTGCATGGGTGATGAGTAGGGAGCTGCAGCAGAAACATGGCAGTTCCCACAGAAGAGGCTGGCACACCACCCAACAGGTGCCAAGAAAACACCCCAGGTTGTGCTCATAGGACCAGTTTGAAACCATAGTTTTAGTGTTACCTCATGTTCTAGATGGGGAGATTTAGCCCTTGATGTGTCATCACCTAATTCTAATCATTTTGATGAAAATATCTAATTTTGAGTATAGATGATTCTGTCCTGATGACTTAAGGTTCATTACAGCTATCCATTATAAACCACATCCCCAATATTCTAGCTTTCCTCCTCTCCCTGGATCTGAGAGCAGTGATGCTTTGCATCTTCAGTAATAGGCCATGAAGCCTAAAGCTGGGGTTGTGATGGGTGCACAGCAAATAGATATTTACTTGAAAATGGGAAGGCAGTGGGCATAGTGAAGAAAACCCTGATCTTCAACCCATTCATAGGGTTAAGATGAGGTAGTGATTCACTCAGAATGTCAAACCATGCTGGAAGGAATTAGGGAATGGTTATACCGCATTTGAGTCACAGCTTACTAACTATGGGGTCTTGGGAAAGTTGTTAAGTTTTGAGCCTCAATTTTGTTTTTATAAGTAGAGATAACAAGATCTATATTGTCAGGTCTCTGTGATGAAGGAATAACTTGATGTAAATCATTATATACAGCCACTAGTGCCAAGCCCAGTGGGGCATTTTGAGTCACACATACCTGCTTCAGTCTTTGGTCTGCACTTGGGCAAGTTATTAAACCTCTCTCAGCCTCAGTTCTTTCTCATTTGTAAAGTGGGGATGATAATACTTTCCTTGCATAATTGTATGATCAGAAATAACATATGAAAGACATCTAGTATGTCAGAGCACAGCTTCTAGATTCAGACTGGAGCTACAATACACACTAGCTGCATGGTACCAGGCACATCTGTGTGCCCTTGGGCCATTTTCCTCATCTGTAAATGGGGTGATGGTGATGACTAACATCACAGGGTTGGATGGAATGAGTTTTATCTGTGAGAGTATATGGAATGGTGCCTAACATTCAGTAAATGCTACCTCAGTATTTGCCATTGTTACAGTATCATCTTGAACATGCCAGGCACACACATATGTTTTTCAAAAACACTAGTTGTTATTTAATTAAAACGAATTTGACTTAGGGTAGGGGATGAGTTACTATATCTTAATTTAGTTTAATGGACACACATTCATAAGGTTAAGATGAGGTAGTGATTCACTCAGAATGTCAAACCATGCTGGAAGGAATTAGGGAAATCTTTTTCCTTTGCAGAAGCAAGGCAGGTTTGGGAGTATTAAAAGAGCCTAGGGTAGAATGGGATCTGAGTTGGAAGAGACAGGCTATCAAAGTTCAAACTGGGCACCAGGTTTTATTACCAGTTGGATATTTTAGGTGAAGAATAAAACCTAGACAGGAAAATTGCTCCAGAGCCAGGACAGTGACTTGTTTATATTTCTAGGGCCAAACAGAATGTCAAGCATTTTATGTGCACTCAGTAAATGTTTGTTTATCTGAGCTGGACGGCATCTTGTGTGCTGCTATAGCTCACTTGGTTCATATGCACCAAACAAATGAAGTGTGACAAGGATGAAAATTGCTTGTGGTTAATATTGGAAAGAAGGGCTCTAACCATTTAAACTCAACTGCTTCTTAGTGTGCGGGGTCTGAGAGTTCAAATAACTGGTGGTCAGAAGCGGATGTATATGAGTAGTTGGCAATGATGGCATGTGCATCTCTCTTTTCTGAGTAAAAGGCACAGACTCTGGAACTTGGGGCTTCTTTGAAGGTGGGACAGGCAGCTTAAATACTTAAAAGAAAAAAAAAACTTCCTGGTTTGTAATTGTGTTAGGGGTAACAGTAATCACCAAAGTGGGAGCTAGACTCAGATGGCCATGGCAATATAGCAATACTATAATAAACTTTGTCTGTAAAGGACCAGGTAGTAAATATTTTCGGCTTTGTGGGCTAGAGGGTCTCTGTGGCATGCACTCAACTCTGCTGTTGTGGCAGGGTAGTATAGATATTGCAGGATGGCGCCACAGGGTGATGTTACTGCATGTGGATGAACTGAGGCTCCCTGCCTTTGTTCTTGTTAGCACCTGCAGGCTAGTCCACACAGGCACACCCAACACCCAACCCCTTTCAAAGTTCCTAAGGTTGTTCCCATCAGGAGAGTTCTGTCATCCTGGATTTTACTTGTTGTCTCCCTCTTAGCCTCATTTTTTTCATTTACAAAATTAAGAATTGAGAAGACCTCTTCTAGTTCTAACAAGGTGTGATCCTATTAGTGTCATATTGCATTGAATGATCAAAGATAATGAAGTGTGTGTGTCACAAAATAAAAATGTGTGATGGTTCCAAGGGACAGGCAGGAGGGCCCATCATGGAAGCCCAGCATCTTTGAAAACCCACCAAGTGCTCAGTTTGATGATCTCATTCCACAGTTCCAGGATCGCCTTTGAACTCAAATGTGATGCATCTGCACATTTCTAAGAACTTCCAATATTTTTCTTTTGCAACCTTCTTCATCCCTCAGTCAATGATTATTATTATTTGAAAAGCCCATAGGATCATCTTTATGTTGCACTAGTATTGTGATAAGGGTTCTTTGATACCCACATGTATAATTTTATTTATACGTAATATGGCATGTACAAATGTTCCTATAATTAATCTTAAAAGGTGCTTCAAATATCAATAAAGAAGCACTTCTACATTTTGTATCCCATTCCTGAATGTGCTTATAGTGATTTTATAGTATGTTTACACATTCTTTGATATTCTTCCTGTTGAGATATGGAGCGTCTTGATGATGGACCCCTTCCCTTGGATATGGTCTGGACTTGGTAACTCACTTCTCATAAGCAGAGAAAACAACAGAAGTGCTGTGCCACTGTGAATACTAGGTCATAAAAGCCTCTCTGGCTTCCTCCTTGCTCTCTTTTGAATCAATTACTCATTCTGGGGGAAGCCAGCTGCTATGTGGTGGGGACACTCAGGCAGCCTTGCAGAGAGGCCCATGTGGCCAGGAACTGAAGCCTTTTCCTCCCTCCCTCCATGTGAGGGAGCCTTCTTGGAAGTGGATTCTCTGGACCCAGTTCAGCCTTCAGATGATGCAACCCTAACAGACAGCTGAGGCAAATCTTCATGAGAGCCCCCAATATCCAGTAATGCTTAGATAAACTGCTCCCAGATTTCTGATTCTTAAAAGTTATGTGAGATTATAAATGTGTGTTATTTTAAGATACTAAGTTTTGGGGTAGTTTGTTATACAGCAATGGATAACTAACACAGTGATCCCACTGACCTATTTTTGCATTAAAATGATCTTTTCTTAGTATTTTTGACCAGAAGAAGTGAAGCTTGATAATTGATATAGCTAAATATATAAAAAATATGATCCGTTATGGCTAATATGATTATGTAAATGTGTATAATTATATAAATGTAATTAATATAACTCCTATTTTTCCCATTGATTTCATGTAGAATTGATCACAGGGTGTTCTTCTCCCTTTTGCACACTGGGTACATTCAGATGTCAATTTATTTGACTTTATCTGCTTCCCCCAAAAAGAACATTTTCTTCTTCACACACTGAGTGCTGCAAACTGCTAATTGGCATATATTTTATTATTACTGTCCACACTTATTTACAAACCTGCTTGACTTCTAGACTGTGAACTATTTGAGGGCAGAGAACCTGAGAGCCTTAATCAACACCCCCTTGACACTCAACCATCTCTATTTTGTACATTTAGATGCAAAAAAAGGTTTTGCTTGAATCAATGAATGAGTGAATACGTATAATTGCCTGGAGCAAAAGCTTTGTAAACAGAGAGAAATCTCACAGGTGCTGGTTTGGCAGCCTTTGTTCCACATGGCTCCAGGGAACTAAGCAACTTTGGAAACAGACCCAGCATTAGGCTCAGGGCTTTTCTAGATCCGTCTGATTTCATGGAGGTGGAGGTAAGCTGTCATGGAACGTCATTAATTTGCACCTCCGTTAATGGAAAATTTTTGGTAATTTAAGCAGAGGAGAAAATTAATTCTTACGTATGCCCTTTTATGAAAAATAGGGTTATAAAATAAAATAACAATACAGATTAATTTTACCTATGTATGTGAATATAGGAGAACAGGTAGGCAAAATAAACTGACAGTCATATACCAAAAATTTCATGTGCACTTTGCAAATAAATCTTGTTCACTGAAGAAGTTTTTCCAAGGTACTCTACTAGGTTAAACTAGATCAATTATTGTTTATATTTCAAAGGAATCCTTGAAATTTCTTTAAGTGGTCTCCCAAATTCAAACTTAACATAAATCAGACTAACATCCTCTTATTTTTAAGTATTTTGAATCATGTAATGCTGTTAACATATATCACAACATACATTAAATCAAGCAGTAATTGAGCTTGTGTTTCTTTCTGTCGGTCAGTGGATGCCCATGAGGATATGAGGATACAGGAGGGAGCAGGGGCTTGACAGTCAGCTGAAGGCTTGTGTTGTAATACTGACTCAACTGCTGGCTGGAGTAGGTGCAAATCTCTGGTTATATCTGAGCCAGGGTCTTCATCTCTAAATTGGGGGTAATATTGCACTCCTGTATATCTCAGGATTGTTGTGAGGATCAAAAGGAGAACGTGAGTAGCTTTATTAAGCAATATAGCAACATGTACACACATGTTAAGAACACATCTTTACAAAATCTTAAAAAGAACAGATGCACCTCTTAAAAAACAACAAATATGTGTGTCTTTTTCTAGGTGATATTAAAAAACAAACAACTTCCTATGTATTTTTAAACAATTTCCCCTTCTTTTTGTAGGGGAATGGAAAAAATAAAAAATTTTAAAAATTACTGATTTTATTTCCTTAATTTTTTTCATTTTGAAATGTACACAGTGTGGAAGGGTGCAGAGATAATTGCTGTTGGGCTGTACAAATTCTGAAATGGAAATGTCACTAGTTTTTGTTTTTACTTAAATCATGTATAAATTAAAATTCCTTTTAGGGACCACAGAATTTGTGGTAATTAATTTTGATTAATAGAAATGCTCAGTTTTTGTTGTATCAAAAATTGTTCAGCAAGGTATATAGTGTATGCTAATTTCTTTCTTTAATGGGTCAGTTGTATTTCTTTCAGAGTATAACCATCTTGGATGGTTTTCAAGAATAAAATTTTACGCTTTGAATAACCAGTGTTAATGCCAGTCATATTTTAAAAGGATAAGAATAAATGCTAGATTTTTTTCATAATCTAAAAATATTATCTGAAAGTAAATGCTAGATTATTTACTATTAAATGTATCTGTTATTTAAAATTCCTTTTCTAATTTCCATTTACAAGTAGGAATAGATTTTCTTGGCATATGGACAATGACCAAATATATATTTTATTCTTTTTACCTTTCACATTTACATTAGTGATTTTTAGTGAGTTGTCTATCTAAGTTTCTGTGAGACATTTAAAAAACATACTTACCTGGCCTCACCCTGGTAAACTGGGAAGATTAACTTTAAAAATGGGTTTAAAAATGTTTTGTGTTTGGGTGTATGAAATTACAACGTATTCTGAGGAATGTTTATAATTAGTTAGCTATGCCTGCATTTAACCACTTGTGTTCTCAAAATAGGCAACTATTGGTGGTGAAATGGAATCCAAACAACTTAAAATAATTTCATCCATAAAGCTTTATTAACATTCATTTGTTAAAAAGTTCACATTGGACATTAGAATTAGTTATTTCCAAATTATTTGGGAAAAATTATCTTCACCATTTACTATGGACAAATGAAAGCAGAGGTATCTATATAGTTTAAGTTAATCAAAATGTTTTTTTTTTTCTGGTTACCCCAGGATAATTTTTTCAATATGATGACTGTTTCAATCAAAACTGAATATCTCTTCCTTACACATTTTAAATTCAAACTGTGAGTCAGGCTGTCATTTTAATGATACAGCCAACCACGATTTTCAGATGAACCTTGTGCTCCATTTGTGATATTGAATGAAGACTGTAATTCACAGAACTATCAGCAATGGCCACAAGAGAAGTAACTTGGATTATTTACACAAGTGTGCCATGAAATTCTCTGGTGAACTTCTCATTACTTGGAGCATTAGAGACCTTTGAAAGTTGGATTAACTTCTTGGGACAAAGGTGATCTGCTGCAATTGTAACTGTTAGTGGCTTTCACCTAGAATGTCAAAGAGAATTGAATACATTTTGCTACTACTTTGAAAGACCAGGTCTGAAAATCTCATGTTATTACTTACCTTAAAAAATGAGAAAAGATAGTATAATATTAAAGCAGTTTGTAAAAGTACAGATTATGATCCTATAATTTAATGAAAAGTTCTAAGATGAAAAATGTATTTTGTTAAATGAAAAAAATTGCACATTAAATTAATTGAAATATAGTTTCAAGAGTCCCTTTAAGTTGTTGTTGAAATAGTTATTTTCATTGATAGCTACATTCTCCCTACACTGAGTATTTTTAAGTCAATAAACCAATAATAGACCTTAAAAACAACAAGTACAGGGAAAGATGAAATGGGCTGATTTTCTTGGGAAGTATCAGCTTTACGTCCTTGGAGATGTTTAGTGCCAATTACTACTAAGAATAAATAACATTTATTAGGCACTTACTATATATCAGGGGCTGGTCTAAGCACTTTACACATAGAGCCATAGCTCATTACTACTTGGTGATAATTTGTTGGAGACTGGTGCATGGGAATAAGGTAGAACTGGATTACCTCTAAAATCCTGTAAAATGCTGAGATTTAGGGGCCCCATGATTTATTACCTAGTACTTAGTGAAAGAGAGGAAACGGGGCTATAAGGATCAAGGTGGTTTTTCCATATTCAAGGAGGCAAAATGCATAATGCTCTCTGTGTTCCTGTGGAGTTAGCATATAATTTTGAAGCAAAAGCAAATTTGCTATATTTTTCCAGAAAGTTTCACACAAAGCACATACAGATTAGAAATACTTCTGCTATTCCTTGCCAAACCCTCTGCAAACCCCAAAATACAGTAATAAATTCCTTTATTTCTTTAATATGTAACAAAATTACATATTGACCCATGATTTAATGATACAAATTTAGCTGGTTATAAATTTACCAGGGTAATAATCCTGTTCCATTTCTCTTATTTTTTTCTTTCTTTTTAATGCAAGTTCAAATCAATAGTTATAAATTTGTTCTTAAAAAGGTGAAATCTGACTAATTATTGTCGACTAAGTAATAAAAAAACCTTTGAAAATATGTGCAGCCTTTAGAGAAAAGTATAACAGGGGTTTGCTTGTGAAATGTTTAGAAACCACAATACAATTTACCTAATTTTTCTTTGCATTTAGGGAGAAAAATAATGTTTAGATTTTGATGGTTTAAAAAAATGTGTTGAGACCATATTTTCCCTTTACAAATATATTGTTATTTTCACAGAAATAAAAGAACTCTACAATGATTTCCCCAGTTAATAAATGCCTGCTTTTCCATGCATTCTACTTTTACAGAATTCTGTAAGGCATCTACAGATAATCTTCATTTTGCTTTGAACAGTTTTAACTTCTCTTATTTCTTTGCATGTACATGAATCACTTCCTATATGTATTTCCAAATTTTAAAAAATATTAGTCTATGAGTATTTTCAGGCAAATTAGCATTGTACTCACAAATATGATCATTTTATTAACCTTAATTCTATGTTATTGAAATGTCAGTGATACTGAGCAAAAATTTGGGGTATAATTGAAAGCATCACATTCGGCCATTTTTATAATGTTTTCTCATTATTTATTGATGCTATTTCCATTATTATTAATTATACTACTAAATAATTATACTCATTGACTCAACTCCAAGTAAAGCTAGCTTAATCTGAGTTAGAATCTTTTTTTTTTTCAAGAGGAGATTCATGTATAGGATTGAGGGAATAGTTAATCTACTATGTCCAAATTTAGGATAACAGTTTTTTTTTTAACTTTTGTCAATTTAGTTATATGTTGAGATTCAAGGAACTTTCAGAACCAGAATATATTTGCCACTAACTACAAAGACACTTAATTGCAATTCCTTATGGAAGTTTTAGAATGACATGAGTGTTTAACAAATTTTTTAAAAATTCTTTAAAGTACTATATTTTAGGTTCATTTAGTTTATATGTATATATTTTTTGGATCTAAAAAAAAAATGTTCCCAGCCTCAGTCTTTATTTCTAATCTTCATTATCTCTTTGATAGAATTAGCACAAATTGACCAGTAGAGAGGTTGAGCTCACTCAAGCTGAACTCTGGCCTGGGGGTGTGGAGGTGGGGAGAGGAAGTGCTCTTCATCTCTTTCTCTGAGGTGTGGTTCTGTTTACTTTGGAAAGAAAAGATACAAGTATCTCCTAAAGTGGATTAGACATGGCAAGACAAGATGATACATTTGCACTATAAACTCTCAAGCAGCTGTGAGAATGCCTTATGTGTGAAATTTCTTACCTTCTTTAAAAATCTTGATAGAGTTGTAGCTAAGCTCTTAACAGTCAAAAACAAACTGCCAATGAAGTTTATTTTCTTTTTTGCTGAGTTTTCTGGACCATTGTTCCGCTTGAGGGGCCCTGTTTGTTAGTTTTGGCTCAGGGACTTCTCTTCCTTCAGGATAAGCTCTCCTTAGGCACTTGTACGGCTCTGTACTCAGCGGCTGCCTAACAGTTTATTCACAGCCCCGGCTAAAGCATAATTCAACTGCGTGACTTCCTGTCTCAGAGGAGGGGCAGCTGAGGATGGGGGTTTGTATCTGTAATGTAAATATATAGTTGATTTTGTGGAAAACTGGGACGTTTCTGTTTGTTCTCATAGAGATTCCTTCTGGAAGTTGTAATTTAAAGTTGGCTTTTAGCCTTTTTTGCTGTGACTTGGATACTGATCTGATTTTCTGCTTTCACGCCCTCCCCCCACACACTTTTTTTAAAATTTAAAATATTTAATTCAACATTAACTGTGCTTACAAGCTGCATAGCAGAATAAAATCACATTACAAACATTGTAGTATTAGATTTTATCACCATTTATTTCTTCTAGCCTGTCCAGGGATTTCTTCATGTTCAGTAGAACTAATTTGCAGTCAGACATTGAGGTCTTCTAGAAGGCCAGCAGGCTCCAGAAATTAATTTATCCAAATAACCGATCCCTCCTAGGCCGACCATAGAGGGACACCAAAATGGCCTAAGAAGGCAGAGCCTTCTTTTGAAGTCTGGAATGTTTTGACTGACTTGAAACAGGCGGCTGGAATGAAAGGATAATTTTCAGTGACCCAGGGGATTTTTTTGCCATTTTCAAATATTAGGTAAAACAAAGAGAAATCGCTTGCTCTAATTTAGAAAGACTTAGTAATCAGGAAGGCAACCAGACTGAAAATAAAGTTCCAAGGTATATAGCAGAACTTATTTACTAAACCTAGATTGCTGGCAAAAGTCAAAATTATTTTACCCTTAAAAAAAATCTTAAGAGGGGATATATTTTAGTTAATGTATCAGAATTTGACATTTTTGACAGAATGTTACACATCAGAATGTGTAATCATCACATATCCTTAATTATTTTTTTAGTATTTTAAAAAAGAGAAAGTTAATTGCTCTGATTTATTGCCTTCTAAAAACATTGCTAATCTCAGTCATAATATAAATTAGTTATGGGGATGAAAGTACAACAGAGAATATAGTCAGTAATTCTGTAAGGGGTGAGCATTTACTATAGATAACTGTCAAATCACTCTGCTGTATACTTGAAATCAATATAATACTGTATATCATCAACTATGCTTCAATAAAAGGCAAAATAAAATAAAATTTCAAAAAGTACTAAATTTTTATCTTAATTTCAATAGATAAACGGGGTTATAATAAATAGCTTACTATATTAAATGAGCATTCTAGAAACAATGAGATTTTTCACATTTGTCTAATTTTCAGAAAATTAATAGATTTTAAGGCCATTAGTTTTTTAAACTAAACTGTCATGTGAGCTGAAGCACAGGACTATCCAGGTATAACAAATGTTTTTTGGCTATCAAGCCAGAGGGGCAGATCAAAGTCATTTTGAAGAGAGTCCTTCCCTTTACTATAGATATTCACTGTTAGAAAAAAAAAATACCCTTTCTGTTTTTAGTGAAGAAAATGAATTAAAAGTAGGAATTGGTGACCAAACAATTTTTCATTAGGATAGAAAGAGGAAATGTTTCTTTTTGTATAATACAATCCATGTCACCTATCAAGCAATTATGTACTTATATAATATTAGGGAAAAAAGGATAAAATAATACTTGTAACTTAAGAATTCTGGATGTTCATAGATGCCAACTAACTTTATGAACTTGGGCTTTATTTTACAGTTTTGGAGTATTCCTGAGTAATCTATATGGTGACGAGGCCACAAGCTGTTGCTGGCAATCGGTCATTCTTTAATTGTTGAAGAATGTACTCGATTAATTTAAATAAAAAAGAAATTATAATCTTATTTATTTTGATTTGTTTCCAGATTTGCTTGTTTGTTGATTGGTTGATTGGTACTCTACATTCTCCTTACAGAAAACGTCAGAAGTTTTTCCTCCAAGTTTCATCTTTTGTACCAGTTTTTCATTTGATTGTCTGCCTTGCAAGGCCAAAGGACATGGTAAATATAAGAAAAACCTCTGAAGGCAGAGTCTTCTTTTTTTTCACTTTTACCTAATCTTTTTTTTTTTAAATTTTTTAATAAAGTATTATTGATATACACTCTTATGAAGGTTTCACATGAAAAAACAGTTTGGTTACTACGTTTACCCATATTATCAGGTCCCCACCCATACTCCAATGCAGGCACTGTCCATCAGTGTAGTAAGATGCCACAGATTCACTATTGAAGGCAGAGTCTTTTAATGGGAGGTGACATTCACAGTATTCCTACTTGTTACAGGGCAAAAATAGCATTGTCACTCACCTGTATATCATCTTCAGGTTTTTCTTGTAGCAACTGCAATTCTAAGTAAAAAATGGCAGCTCTTTAATAAATTGTGGGAAATAGCCTTGGGACAAGACAAAAATTGAGAAATTTAAGTAATGGTTGACTGGGGCCAGCATTAATGAGTTTAGGAGGGAAGGTGAGTTAAGCTTTCCTTAGTAATAAGAACTAATATCTCTATGTAAGTACATAGTAGAAATTTGAGAAATGTACACAGCTGAAAATATAGAAGGACAATTGACAGATAATAGTTGCTTATACCAATGGATTGCAAAGAAGAATGTCTACTAGGTTGTACAATCTGTGAAGTTATGGAAAGAAAATAGAATTTTTAATTTTTAGTTTCATGCTTTGTAAAAGCATGTATTTTATGTAGATTTTACATGTAATATTTTAGTAAAGCACTATTTGTATATAATAGGTAAATGCATGTGTTCTCACACTTTTTTTTACCGATGAGGAACTAATGTTTAAAAGGCATTTGGAAATGGCTAATTTTGACAATAGTTAGCTTTATATACTTTATCCTGCATATTTTTCATTAGGAATCAGTGATTGTTTATGTTGATCAAGCATCTAAGTAATCAAAATATGACATTCTTTATTCATTATTAATAAACACATGTAGATACTTTCATTTTGTAGATTATATTATATTTTTTTCTATGTTCTGAACAACATATTTCATTGGGGCTTGACCATATTTTATCTTTAAAAAGTAGTATTAGTTCTTTGCTTAAAATCACTGTAATGTGAATGTCTATCATTCTTTAAATATTGCCTTATGCTTACATATAATAATGAGGAACCTTGGGTAAAAGGTAGCTGATCTTTTTCTTTGACATTATGCTAATGAACTTTATGATTTCTTGTTTTTCTCAGTATTCATAGGTTCATTGTTTCTTTCTGTTTGAAATTACCGTAAGTTTATCTGCTGGATAAGTCACACTATAGTTATTTGGTTATAGAAGTCTTAGTTTGGATAGTACTCTTTTTCTAAAATTCTAAGACTTTCATGAAGGAGAAGAACTCATCTTGATATGTTTAACTGCAATTGACAAAGCATAGTGAGTTGAGTTTTGGCCATTTTGAATCTGAGAGGTTTTGGAAATAGGCAGGTGGTTTCTGTAGGCTGTTGAAAATTTGGATGTGGGCTTCTGGAGTGAACTGGCCTAAAAGTATAGATTTGGGACCTCAGCAATTGGATAATGCTGAAACAAATATATGAGATATTCCAAGAGAATTGTGTTGAGGAAGAAAAAGACCAAACAAAAGATTTAGGGGTACATCAGAGCCAGGGAGAAGAGGAGCACAGTTGGAGAGGTAGATGAACCAGAGATCGGGAGACAGCTCCCAGAAGAGGAATGGTCAGTGGTGCAGGTTCCTTTGAGAGGTTAAGTTGTATAAGTACTAAAAGTATACAGTGGACTAGACACCATGAGTCCTAGCAGTTTGAGTGGGATAGTGAAGAGTGGAATCCAGATTGCTTGTGTTGATAAGTAAATGGAACTGAGGTACAGGAGCTACAGTACTGAGATTCAGCTACCCTTCTGGAAGTTTGACTGAATAGGGAGAGAGAGCCATAGCTACAAAAGGAGATGAAGGATTGAGGGACTATTTTGAAAAGAGAAGGTGTCCATACAGAGGGAATCCGTAGAAAGCCTACCCTTCCTCTTCTGACCCTAAACTTCCAAAGTTACTCTGCCTCATATGCACCCTCCTCTTCAGAGAGCACAACTTTGTTGGAAATGCAGGAAACACTAATAAAGCTGTAATTTTGGCCATACGATAGGTCTATTTGCATAGTAGCAAATAATGGTATATGTGTTCTGGCGGAGGATCAGCTTGTACTAAGTCTCCTGGTTTTAAAAGCCATACTTGCCTCCTTGGCTTCACATATTCTGTGTTCATTTCTGTCTGGCAAAAGCCTCCTCCTCCTTCTATTCTGAAGTAAAGACCAACCCCTATCTGGTAACTCCAACTAGTTGTTCTCTCTTTTGTGATCTTTAAGAGCTCTGCTGTGGCTCTTAGTAAGTTGATTTGCAACTAGCTATTTACCCATCTCCCTTCCAATGAACTGTGAATTATCAGAGGAATACCCTATCCTGTCTGTTAATCACTAGCCTATCATGTTGCCTGGCTCTACTCAACCAATACTGCCTGAATGAATGAATAAAGGAGCACCTGAGAAAAGACAAACTATGAGCAGTGGGAGAGGCACCAAAAAACTGTCTTTGTGACTGCAAGTTATGATATTTATTACTCTCATCTATGTGTAACAGGCTAATGGTTAATCTATAAAGAGGGGATAATTATTACAGTTAATTGAGATTATGTTCACCCATCATGGACCCTGTTTATTCAAGGGAGGAATATACTTAGTTTATTAATCTCATGCTTTCAAAAAGTATGTTTATTGTATGTAATAAGTCAGAGAGGTATATGTTTAGTTTATTATTTTCATGACTTGTCAAGTAAGAGAAACTAAATTAGAATTTCACAAAGAAGTTTGAGTTGCAAAATGTCTTGTTGGGAGTATTGGGACTATACAATTATAGTTTTCATAGGGGCTATATTAATGGACTATTGTTGAAAAGTTTTGTTTGCTTTTAATTCCTTTTCTTTACAACAGTTGCTTGCGTTGCATAAGGATCTTCAAAGTAAGTGGAATGCAAATTAATACAAAAGAAAAGACTTGAGTTAAGAAATGTTTTGCATCTTTTTTTGTTTTGCATTATTTTTTCCAACAATACTACACTTGGCACTTTTTTGTCATCATAATGTCCTGGTATAAACTGTATCAAGTGTAAAAATGTGCTACTGCATAATTAATTAGCTTTTTCTTTTGATGATATTCAGATTCAACTTGATTTTGAGCTTGTGGTTAACTATATACTTTTACAGAGCCAGCAACTGTGCACTTTATAAATTATGAAAGGATAAATGAGATTAATTTCTCTTAGACGTAAGGTCAAGAAATTGGGAAGCAGAGGATTGAAGAGGGAGAGTATGTATGGTTTTGAGGTCACATGACTGGGTTCGCATTTGGGCTCTGTGACCCACATCAAGTTAAGTTATTGACTTATTTAGTTACTTATCTGGCCTTCCTTCTCTGAAAATTGAGTTAATCAAATGTTATGGAGTTGCAAGAAACACATGATACAGTGCTTGACATATGGTAGCTACTCAACTAACGCTGGTCTCTCCTTTCTTCCAAGATTATTTTCTTCTGCTTTCTTTTACCAGACACTAACAGTATGGAACTCATTGTTCTTTCTTTTTTAACCTTGCAACCAAGAAGGAAAATTAGAAGCAAGTTTTAGTGCTAAGTATTTGGAATTGTCTTATTATTGATCTCAGTATGGTTCTCCACCTTTTCTTTACTAATTTTTATGTCTTTAAATTTTCTTAAAAGGCTGTGCTATTTATGCAAGTAGTACATTGAAAATAAAACTTGAAGTGATATGAAAAACTATTAAAAACTAAAACAAAAGAAACCCACCTCAAATCCTAGTATTGAGAAATAACCATGGATAATACAGATATATGTCACTCTAGGCTTTTCTTGATGCATATGAGCAGCTGAAAAATAATTTTATAAAGGATTATTCTATTTAACTCTATTTGGTTTCAGAAGAAGAAAAAAACTGAAGTGAGCTAAAGAATTATTGAACTCTAGGGAAATGTTATTTTCTCAAATAATATTAATTTATATAAGACAATCTTAAATTAGAGTAAAATATTAATATGCAACTACGAAGTAAGGGTTATTTTTTAACTGTATGTTTTGGTTTTAGACAGACCATTGGCTTTTTGCTGTAAAACGTGAGGAAATTAGCCTACTTTTTGCTTTCTCTTTCTCATGTGATAGTTATCCTTTTGGCATTGTCAAGGTTTTTAACATTCTGTTATGAATGTTAAAATTCTAATAGTTGTTTCATCTTCAGTACTAAATACTCTTTACTAATTCAGTCAATGCAGTGTTTGTCACCATTCTTTTTGTGTGTTTGTTTTGCAATGTTTAGTGATTTTAAAGAAGGGCTCATGGGGTGCTCTGCTCCCCAAGTTTGATAATGTTTGTATTGCCTTTATACTTAAAAGGCAGCTTGAAAGAGTATAAGATTATTTGGTCTCATTTTTTCCTTAATTTTTTAGACATCACACTAATGTCTTCTGTTATTTCATGCTACTGCAGAGAATGGTGAGATTGATCTTATCCTTCTACTTTGTATATAGTTAGATACTTTTCTCCATGAATATCCTTATGATCTTTATTTGTCCTTGAGATTTAATAACAGCATATGTTTAAGAATTGATTTTTCTGTATCACTATTTTTCCTTTTTTGTGACACATAGTGTCTCTTTAAAAAATTCATTTACTAGGACAAGTATTAATGTTATGTAAGATTGGCATGCCCTTTTGATTGAGTTCATGCACAAATTTCAGGAGAGATTTTGTTTTATTACATTTTTAAATTTCGGTCCATCTCATTTATTGAATCAGTTCTTTCTGGATACTGATTATTCATGTGTTAGATATCTTTGATCTGCCCTTCACATATTTTCTCTAAAATCAGTTTTTTTAATTTCTTTTCCATTTTGTTTTGAATGACTTTCTCCAGCTTCTCTTTGGTCTCCATAACTGTTTAATTCATATTTATTCTATTTATTGTTGCCTCTATTGTAGCTTCTATCTCTGTCACACACCTAGTTTTCCCTTCTGTTTCTTTCTGGAGTTCTGCTTGCTCACTTTTTATCATCCTTTGTTGTTTTATATTGTCTCATTCTAGCTTTTCTTTTTTTTTTCTTCCTTCATTCTCCCTGCACAATGTCTCTTGTGACATATGTAATTCTGGGCTATTGAAATTTAGCTCTGAATTTCAATGGGCTTAGAAGACATCATTCATTCATAAAGCCACTCTGAAGGACTATCAAGGTAGCTAGTGATTTCCTCTGATAAATTAGACTTGGCATCATACAAAACATATAATCTCTTACATTTTGTGGGCATGTTTAGAATTTATGTGACACTTTCCAGGATGGGAGGTGCTTTCATATGTGTTATTTGATCATGACAATAAAATTAGAAAGACAGGAAATATTACCCGCTTTTTACTGTGGTGGGGACTGGATTTCAAAGAGTGTGTGAGCCCTAGTCAGGTTCACCAGACTACTGAACCAGGCCTGGCACAAGGTAAACCTACAGAAACCCCACCTCTGGTTCCTAGTTTGGTAGTGTTTTCTCCCTCTCACTTTGCTCCTTGTGTTGGTAAGAAGAAGACACTTAAGGTTAAATTTCCCAGTTTGTATACAGTCCTGAGGTTTGGTTAAGTGACAACAAACGCACCAGTGACACCACGTTTTTAAGCAATAGCATAATGACTGGAACTTATAGGATGTCTAGTGGCTTATGGATGGGCCACCACCTCTCTTCCCCACGTGCACCTTTGATTCTAACTGTCCGCCTTTGTGCTGTGGCACTTCTGGTGTTCTTGTGTATGCTTCTCACCTCTGCTGTTTGCTCTGCCTGGTTTGCCCTGTTAGTCTTTCCTCACCCCTATGGATTTCTACCTGGGGTTAATTTCTACTCATCAAAACAAAACAAAAACCCCCCTCAATTTAAGCATCATCTGTTTTGAGAAGATGTTTTCTTCTAACCTGAAGGCACCAGCTCTCTGCACATTTTGATCATGGTCTTGCTTCATTGTCATGAAACAGCTGTTTGCTCATCTCTTCATGAGCCTTCAGGTTCCTTTGGATCAGGGACCATGTCTGATTTTGGCTTTTTAGTGCCTGCATCTGGTAAGAATTTTGGGATATAGTAGGCACACAATAGGTGTTTACTGAAATGAAGGAGTGGATCAACAAATTATTTCAGTCTGCATGGGAATGTGTTGAAGGTTTCTCAATAGGAATTTTACACTAATCAGTTTCTTCAGCACCATTAATCTGGCTTTTATGTACAGGGTAGTCTAAAGAGACTAAGTGAAAAAGATGCCTTCAAGACTTTTATGGTAGCAGTGACATAAGGATGAATTCAACTTCCTCTTCAAAGATGTCAAAGCAGTTAAAGCAGTTAGAATGCAAAGGAAGGAACAGATTAAAAAAATACTACAAAGAATGAATGGCAGATCTCGATGAATGATAGAATGTCTTTGCTCATGTGGTTCTTAAGCCTAGAAGGCTTTTCTCTCCTGTTCACATATTTAAATTTAAAAATTTTTATTTTTTAATTGAGATATAACATTGTATTAGTTTTAGTTGTACAACATAATTATATATATATATATATATATATATATATATATATATATGCATTGCAAAATGATCACCACAATTAGTTAACATCTATCACCTCACATAGTTACAGATTTGTTTTCTTGTAATGAGAACTATTAAGAACTACTCTCAGCAACTTTCAAATATGCAGTACAGTGTTATTAACTACAGTCACTGTGCCATACATTATGTTCCCAGGACTTATATTATGTCTGGAAGTTTGTACCACTTTAGCCTATTTTACCTATTCCCCATCCTCCCTCTCCCCCTCTAGTGACTACTTCTGTTCTCTGTATCTGTAAATTCATTTTGTTTGTTTTCTTGTTTGTTTGTTTTTAGATTCCACATATAAGTGTGACCACAGAGCATTTGTCTTTCTCTGTCTGACTTATTTCACTTAACATAATGCCCTCAAGGTCCATCCATGTTGTCACAAATGGTAAGATTTCTTCTTTTTTTGGCTAAATAATAATCCATTGTGTATATCTATCTATCATCATATTTTAAAAATCCATTCATCCATAGATTGTTTCCATGTCTTGGTTTTTGTACATAATGCAGATTTATTTAGGGTGCAGATATCTTTTTGAGGCAGTGATTTTGTTTCTTTCAGATAATTACCCAGAAGTGGAATTGTTGGAGCATATGGTCATTCTATTTTTAATTTTTTTAGGATCTACCATTACTGATTTTTTTTAGTGGCTGCTCCAGTTCATCCCCATCAACAGTTCACAGGGATTCTCTTTTCTCCTCATCTTTGCCAGCATTTGTTATTTGTTATCTTTTTGGTAATAGCCATTCTAAGAGGTGGGAGGTGATATCTTATTGTGGTTTTAATTGCATTTCCCTGATGGTTAGTGATGTTGAGCACCTTTCCACATACCTTTTGGTCATTTGTATGTCTTTTTTTGGAAAAATGTCTATTCAGATCTTCTGTTCAATTTTTAATTGAATTGTTTTTTTATTCACATACTTAAATTTTATTCATCTTTTATGTTCATTTTGAAATCCATCATCAGTCAGCTTTTGCAACAACAGTACTGCATAACAAACATACTCAACATTTCTGTGCCCTACAACAAATGTATTCTCAAACATACGTGTCTGCAGGTTGACTGTGGTTTGGCTAATCTAAGCTGGCTCAGCTGGGCAGCTCGGTCTGTAGGTCAGCTGGGTTTGCTTCTGGGTTTGTGTTGGTTCAGCTCCGTTTCATAAGCCTCTCAGCATCTTGGGTCTAATGACTACCTCAGAACAGCCCAGGTACAAAGGCAAGCACTCTGAAAGCCTCTACTAGTGTCACATCTCTTAACATCCGTTGGCCAAAGAAACTCACATGGTCAGGCTCACCTTTAATATAACATAATACTTTATTATACATTAAAATAATAAATAATCTTTTATGAGAGGGTAGGATAGTATGCAATTATAGAACAAGAATCTGAAATATTATACCATCTAACCTATGGTTCTCTCACCAAGACACACTGTCTTTTGCTCTGAATTCTCATGGCACTCTATTTGTCCATAGCACTTTCTTCTTTGTACTATTAAAGCATCACTTCTTTAAGGCATAAAGTGACTCATTATCTTTAAGAGACAGGATGATGTATTCTCCAGTGGAGCAGATTCAAGTATAGTGAAAATACTATGCCTTTAAGCCTTCCCTAAGTATATTTCTGAAACAAAAATGGCACTCTGTTTTTGTACAATTATAACATATTTGTAGGTATACCATTATAAAATCACATAAAAATATTTTCTTTTTATATTCTGTTGACTTACTTTGGGTGAGACCCCCTTTGAGCTTCATATTTAAGGTATTAGAAGTCAAAATGCATTGAAGTTCACTCAGAGAGAGGCACATATAGTGTGGTGCCATAGAATGCATTTTGTCTGTTAGGGAGTTTTCAAAATCCCCTTCTAGACAGGTAATTAAGATATTTTAGGGATGGCTTTCTTTCTAATTAAGCATACTTTCTAAAGTAGCTTTATTAAGCAGCAAACTGCTTATTTTTATATGAAGGTAGTTTCTAAAATAAATAATTTATTTCATGAATTATGAAAGCTTGACCTTATGTTGAAGGGTAATGGCATTGAAGAAAGACTTCTTTTTTTTTCTTTTTTAGAATAAAATATTTATAAAGTTCTGTGATTTAAGCTACTACCAGAAAAATGATATATTTACTTGATTTAAGAAGCCAAACAAAATAAACTGTTGTGCAAAACACGATAGAATGATGTATTTTGGCCACTTTGGTTAGTGCAGTAGAATAAGGGTGACAAAATGCATTTTCTTTGGATAACTTGAAATAGTGACCTTTTGAAAAACCAGTTTGTTCTGGTGAGTTGTATGCTTACAGTGTCACCTATGATACTACAGAAGAGTGACTATAGAAAGTTTTCCTATAAAATGGAGAGAGATGGGATATGAAACAAAGCAGAGTGAAGAAGCAGATGCACAGAGAGCAGGTGGCCAGCAGAAAAGCAGCTCACCCCTCTGGGTGGTGAAGTAGCAGTGTTATGTGGGGGATCCCTTAGCATCACCCCAATAAGCCATGATCAGATTAATTGACAAAGTTGGCTTGAGCAGAGACTCCTAAGAATAGAAAGAATTCATACTTTATCATTTTATTTTAACTTGAGAGACATCAGGGGTATTTATCTGTCAATGTTTTGATGTTAGGCAAGGCTTTTCCTTTAAGGGTAGACCCAGGTTTGGAATTCAGAATCCTCTTTTCTTGCTTTCTAGCCTGCACAATGAGTATACTGTACAAAAGGGAGGTCACTATACGTCCTGGTCCACATCATGCTTTTTGCATTTACTATTTCTTGGAGATCCTTCCATATCAGTACATAGAGGGCTGCTTGTTTTTATAATTCCCTAGAATGAATGGCTGTGCCATTATGATGGTTGTGTGAAGGTTTTCTAATCTTTTGCTATTACAAACAATGCTACGTGAATAATGATGTTAGAAAGGTAGCATTTTGCATGTCCACAATTATACATGTAGGATAAATTCCCAGGAGTGGGATTGCTGGATCAAAGGGCATATGAATTTGTAATTTTTATAGCCATTGTTGTATTACCTTCAGTAAGTATTATAACTATTTATTCTTCACCAGAAATGTTTTAGAGTATGCCTATGTTCTCCACTGCTTTGCCAAGATAGTATATTATCTAACTTAAATTTTGTCTATCTAGAGGTAAAAAAATTGTAAAAATCTCAGTGTGGTTTCAATGTACATTTCTCTTATTAGGAAAGGAAGTGTGCTTTATGGTTAAGGGCACTGACCCTGGAACCTGGCCACTCATGGCTAAATTCAGGCTCCACTACTTGCCAGCTCTGTGACCTCAGGCAAATGTCTTCTCTTTCTTAGTGCTTCCATTTCCTGTATATTGCATGTATTGCAGAGAATATTAGCTACTTCATGGGTTGCTTTAATAATGAAATACATTAATATATGTAAAGAGCTAGACTAATATGTGGCCCACAGTATGATTTGGCTGTTACTATTATTGTTACTGGAGTTGAACATTTCTTTATGTATTTTAGAGCCGGTTATCATTCTTCTCTATGAATTTTTATCCTTTCTCTATTCCTTTTCTATTACATTTTGGTTTTTCTGTTATAGAGTTTCATGAACTTTTAATATTTAAGGTTAGCTCTTTACATATAATCTGCAAAAATTTTTGCACAGTCTGCTGCTTATCTTTTATTTCTGCCTGTGATATTTTGTCATGCATACTTTTGACATTTATGTAGTTGAATTTATAGATTTTTTTCTAAATGTTTAGGATTTTGATTCATAGAGACAACTTTTCCAGTTTCCCACTTTAAAATTCTCAATATTTTTCTCTAAGACTTTAATTTTGTTTTTTACTTTCGAGTCCTTACTCCATTTGCAATTGATTTTGGCATACAGTTACAGAAAATATCTTAATTTGCTTTTATCAAAGATCTTTTTCCAAGTACTTAGATTAGTTTTCAAACAATGACAACAAATTTGTTTCATACAGAGTGTGTTTTATGCAATATAATTAAAATTGCACAATTATATTAACCAGTGTAATAGGCACACATAGGTTTGAAAAGAAACACTCACATTATCTGCCTTCCTGTTGCAGTAATGGGTAAGTAATCATCATGTCTCACAAACAGGGAAAATAATACTTTGCACACTGAGGTAAACAAACAAATAACAAAGGGCCACCCTATCTGGCTCAATTCACAAATTAAATGGAATCTTCAACTGGTATTTCTAAAGGCTGTCCTCCTTTGCAAACCTTCTTTGCAAGTCCACTTCTTTCCTTTCTTAATGCTTTTGCTTTTGACATTTCCACTGATATACTTAATTATAGTGGCAGGGTTTTGATGCTTTGTGTGGAAATGAATGAAAATTCCATTTTCTCACTCTGTTTTAATACAAAACAATCGAAATGGGAGTGGAGAAGGGTAGCAAAGCTGTTGTGCAAATGAACTCTGCTTTTCTAGTTTCTGAGGCATTTGAGGGACTGATATTTCAGGAAGGAGCTGGCAAAGTTCTCCCAGCTGGCTGTGGCTGTTGCAGCACCCACAAAAATCTGTTAGATCGGAAAATTATGGAATGCACAGGATGGCAAACTCTGCTGCTGTAAGAATTTCACAGTCCTTTTAGACAGCCTGCTGAGAGGCATGGCTTCTCCTGTGTGGGTGGTCACCCCCAGAGACTCTATTCCTGCTGCCAGTTGCTAAGGAATGAAAGATGAAGAAATTTAACAAGAGTGTTTTTGTGGCTGTTGTTACTTCTCACTGCAAGGTCTGCTTATTAATTAAGACTTATTCTCCAAGCAGTGTATGGAAATGTGTTGCAGTACCCTCTAGTATTTACTGAGCCAGTGATTCTCAACTTTGACTCTAGATCAGAATCACCTTGGGCACATGGCCTTGCTTCAGACCTAGTGATTCTTATATGCTGCCAGGGTTGAGAACCAGTGCATTAATCTTCATTTTATTTTGCCTTTGTGGGGAGTAGAAGAGCAGAGGATGGAAATCAGGGTTTCTTAAAGTGAGGTCTTTGGTCCACCTGTGTCAGATCACCTCCATTGTCAAATGGAGGCTTGGGGATTCCATCCCAGATTCATGAAAGCAGAATCCCTGGAGGGGGAGGCCAGAAGTTTGCATTTTTGAGCATCTCAGGTCATCCTGATAGACACTAACATTTGAGAACTGATACAAAAGTAAGTCCTGAAGTATTTGAAACTTTGCACCAATAAACTTTATCATTGTGAATATGCAGAAGAAATTTTGTATCTCTCTCTGTGAATAAGTTTTAGAAGATCTACTTTATAAGAGATTTAACA
Source organism: Manis pentadactyla (assembly GCF_030020395.1). NCBI lineage: Eukaryota > Metazoa > Chordata > Mammalia > Pholidota > Manidae > Manis > Manis pentadactyla. The sequence goes on from NC_080021.1 coordinate 65,614,910, forward strand.
ATATATGTAAACTTAATCATGAGTTTCAGAAAGCTGGTTATGTGGCTTATAAAGAAACTGATAACCATTAAAATTGGACTTGAAAAAATCTAAATAGTGTACCCATATTATGCATATTTAAAAATTCCCTTGATTTACAAATTTGGAAGTTTTTCTTCATGACTTGAAGTTCATTTACAATTAAATGTAATCTGCACACTACGGAAAATACCTCTATAATCAATAATTCAGTTAGTGATGCTATTTCTGTAGTGTTACATTTTCAATTTTCAAATTAAAATTCTTAAAAGTTATATAGTAAATGAAATGATCTGTACTATTTGTCTCCCAAACAGAAAGATATGTAGAGTGAAGCAAATACATGAACATGTTTTCCTTCTAAAAGATAATTTCATTAAAAGTAACATAAAAAAAAAAACGTCATTTAAGCCAAGAAGTGATCATGTCATCTATTAAAAACTATTGGGATAATTTAAGTGCCTCTCATTCTGAGGAGGAGCCGATCCTGGCATGTCCACCAATGGGAGGCATCATTGAGATGTGAGACCATCAGTAGGACCTCTACAGAGTGATGGTTATGCACATGGGCTTGGACTTGGAGACAGCTGGGTTCAAGTCCAGGTTTTGCTGTACTTTGTGGGGCGTTGGGTGCATTACTAACCTTTGCCTATCCTTTGTTGTAGAAGTGGTACTCCTACTATCAGACTATCACCAAAGCCCAGCTAATGTATTTGAATATATTTATTCCAACAGTGGCATTGTGTTATGATTTTCCAGAGAGACAGAACCAGAAGGGTGTGTGTGGGTGGGGGGGTGGTTATTGTGAGGGAGTTGCTCATGTGGTCATGGAGCCTGAGAAGTCTCATCATCTGCAAGCTAGAGACCCAGGAAAGCTGGTGGTGCGATTCAGTGTTAAGTCCTGGGTGTGAAGGCCTATGAACCAGGGGAAGCCAGTGGTATAAATCCCATTCCGAGGGCATGAGATGAGATGAAATGTCTCAGTTCTGCAGTGAGCCAGATAAAAGGGCTGGATTCTTTCTTCTTCCACCTTTAGTTCTCTTCAGGCCCTCCGTGGATTGAATGATGCCCACCCACACTGAGGAGGACAATCTGCTTTCCTGAGTGGCTGATTCAAATGCTAATCTAACCCAGAAACACCCTCATAGACACACGGAGAAATAATGTTTATCCTAGGCACTCTGCGACCCGTCAAGTTGACACATTAAACTCAGCTTTCATAACATCAAGGATTACTTTGTGAAAGTGTATTTCTAAATTTTAAGTACACAGACCTCAAGGATAGATCTGATATTCTGGCCCTCCTGTCTTTATTTGGGAATCCTGAAGACTTTCTCTTCCATTTTGAATACTATCTGGTTATTTAAACCCTTTAACTGTTTTTAGATTTATTAAGTATTCAATAAGAGGCTGCTGTGAGCCTGGACCCTGGGCTACTCACTGAGTATATAGAGATGAATATAGAGTTCCTGATCTCTGTGGGAGACAAATATATGTACAGAAGCAATTCTAATGCAATATCAGGAAGGTTACAATGAAGGTAGGAGTTAACTAATAATCACCCAGTTTATTACAGAAAAAAAAAAGACCTTGTTATAATTAGGGGAACAGAACCCTGCATTCAGTTATAATAAAATGTCCTGGACCCTTGGGAGCTAGTGATGAGATATATTCAGCTAAACGCAAGTGGCTAAGTTTAACCAGATGCTTTTACAAAGAGTCTAGATTATAGAAGAGCTCTTGACTGGGGTTTTAAGAGCCTGTTTGAATTACACTGGTCTGTATATCTCCATGCTTCAGGCTCCTTACCTGTAAAGCATTAAATTCTTTAAGTCATAATCTATGATTTTATCAAGTGACTAGTATTTGCCAGGTAAAATACAGACTTTCATAAATTTTTAATTTATTAAAAATAAATGTTTTTAGTATAAGTATATCCCAAATGTTAAATGGGACAAACTTATACTAGAAATTAAAATTTAACTGATCATCCTATATTTCTATATGCTAAATCTGGCAACCCTACAGGTGACCCTGGGTGAATCAGAATGACTAAATTCTAGTCCTCCCAGATGACAACTGGGAGGCCACATAGGTTCTTTTCCTGTAAGAGAACTATGTGGAGCACAAGAAAAATAATGAGAAAGAAAACTGTCTGAAGACCAGTATACAATAAGATATATACAGAATAGGAAGTAATCACACAGCACAGATCTGTGTTCCCTATGTTCATCAGGTCCTTTTTGAATCATCTCGTCTAATGGAATGTCAGAGGGGAAGAAAAATAATCTGGCGCTGCATTATTTGAAGATGCCAATGATTAAAGTTTTAAGAAATAAACCTAAAAATCCTTGTGTTTTCCTGGGCTCAGATTTAGCAAATATTTATCAAGCATCTAAAGTGTATATCAGATAGCACACTAGGTACTTTGAAATGCATATCTCATAAGATGATGGACAGTGTTAGTAGGTCCTAGAATTAAGAGCTTTATTGGGTGTGAAAATTTATGGTATTTAAAGACACAAGTTTAGAGCTCAGTGTTGTTCTAAGTTGCACACACCTCCAGAATAAGTTCACAGTCCACTATAATTTGACTGTGAGAATTGTAAGAAAGCCTTCAGTAGTTAAAAGAGTCAAGTGTACAATATTTGCCATTTCCAGAAAAATTCCCTTACAGGCTGGGTTTTTTAAACCATCTGGAGCTCTACAGTGCTCTGTTAGAAGACCGTTATCTTTGTGTAGCTGTGTCTGCCAGGATCGCTACTGTGTTTCAGTGTCCATTTTATCCAGGGAGCATGCTTCTTCCACTGAAGTCCCAAAGTTGTTTTAGCATCCAGCATGGAGGAACTAAGTGTTTTCCTGCTTTTCGTTACATAGATAAAGTATAAAATATGGCCGGTTTATGCTTTCAATCATCTAAATTTGTCTAGGCATGATAGAGGATGCCATACAATTTTCTTTTGGTAGTTAGAGCTTTACTGACATAATTGCAGCCCAATCACATTTCTAAGATAACTAGTACAACGTGTACATATTTAATTCAAAGTTTCCTGGAGGATTTCAGGCAAATAATGACCATGTTTTAAGTCATCTCAAAAAAGACTCAAAAGTGAAAGCGCTTTTTCATCATCTGGGAAAGGTTGCTCTAGGCAAATGCGTTTATTCCTTCTGCTTTTGACATTTTCCCCCAACAAGGACCCCTCCTTCCCTTTTATCCAAGACTATGCCTCTTATTCTGGACCACTCTCCAACTTCTGTCACACCACCCAAGTTTATTTAATATATAATACTTTTGTCTTAAAGTTATATCAGCTGACTTATAAGTTAATATGATACATTTATGCTAGTATGCTAATAAAACTTAATGGCTGGATGTGTTATTACTTCAGATGACATCTTTACATCTTAATGGTGACTTTTTATGGCTTGACACCAAGTTGAGGCCAAGGTGGGAACATAAGCATAAATTGGAATGGGTAGAGATTAAGGGGGATGTTTTTTTTTTGCTCAGCATCTCTCAGCCCTTTTCAAATCACACAACTAGACTTCTTTTTGTCTAGACTAACTTCGGGGCTGACTTGAAATATAAAGATTATGGATGTTCAGCTGTGATGAGGAAAACATGTTGCTTTTAAAGGTCTTTACTTGTAGTATAGGAAATAATGTCATGATGAAACTCCTGTGTGTATGTGTGGGTGTATATAAATAAAAAGTTGTATGCTATAGTGAAATGGTAGTAAAATGCAGGGTATAGCTAACCCCCTTCATTTGGATCACAGACTTAATTGAAACAAAAATATAGAAATACCAGGGTTAAAGAAGGTGCATATATTTGTTGATAAATACTAGTTACTTGACAGCTTACCCAGTGTACATACTGATTCATAGCAGATAATTTCCTCTGCTTTTTACTATGACTCTACATCTGATTCTTAGAGAAAGTAGGAAGATTCCAAAAGGAGGATCAGGGGGACACCACTGGAAAATTAGGAGTGAAAAGACAAAGCAGTGCCTGAAACAAAGTGGAAAAGGGGAGAGAGCATTGTGACGAGGGGATGAGAAATCCAGAAGAATCATTTTGGAAATTCCTCAAGAAGCCTGGCTGTTAGGTATGGTAGCTTCTGCCAGTGGTAGAAGTTCTAAGCCAAGCCTGGTTTCTATTTTCCTCATTTATGAGGCCAGTCTTTCAAATTAGATTGCTTTTATGAATATTTGTTCCCTGACAACATATTTGATCTTTAATTTCTTTTAAGGTGGTCATAATGAATTAGAGAAATGTATTAAGATAATATTCTCACACATTTTATCTTTAGTTCAGGCCTGTCTCCGGGGTCATACTTATACATTCAGCTTTCTGGGTGTCCCTTGCACATAGGACACAGAGAACTCATTCAATGTGCCTGAAACTGACCCCCTTGTGTATTTCTGCTCCATTCCCATTCATCTTGAATGGCATCTTTTGCTGCCATTCCCAATTCCTCACTTTTAAATTCAATCAAATTCTGCTAATTTTGCCTTCAATATAATCCCCAATCTCTGCTGAAAGTCTACCCCAATTACCACTACCCTAGTTCAGTGAATTTGCTCCTTACATTTCATCGATGGGATTATTTCAGTAATTGCCAATTTATCCCTCTATCTCCATTCTTGCCCCTATCACATCTAGTTGATATCTGCAGCCAGAATGATAGTTTTATCAAAGCTGCAGTAAAAATACACAGGCCCTTGTCATAGGCAGCTCTCCATGGCCTAACTATCTCAACCTCTCTGTAGCATCTCAGCTCATTTCTTACCCTGTATTTTATATTACAGATTGAGTGATATGCCCCATTCAGAAATATGTTATAGTCATATCACATTGGAATTAAATAATTTGTTTATTTTTCTATACCTTTCAATCCACCCCTATTCCTACAAACAAGCAAATAAGCAAGCAAAAAGTCTCTGGTCTCCCAGTGGACAGGGACAGAATCTATTCATTTTCATATGCTCAACGCGGCATAATGGCTCTGAGCAGACCCTGAAGTCAGACTGCACTCAATTCTAGCTCTGCCATTTCGGCATGAGTGATTTCTTAAGTTACTAGAGTCTCCATGACGCAATTTCTGCATTTATAAGATAGGGATTAAAAACACCTTCATGGGATTGTTATGTGGCATAAAAAGCAGGCATTTTGCACAGTCAGTATCTGGAATAGACAACCCACTGTTATATATTATTATAGAGAATGTGCTCATTATCTTATAAAACTGAAGGCATATAAAGAGAAGATAGTAAGGGATGGACCAGTTAGATTTGCTGAGGGTCTGACTCTACTGGTGAGAGATGACTTAAGGTTACTTTTCATTTGGAAGTAACATTAGACCATATATGTTGGTGAATCTTACTTAGAATGTAGGGGAAATCCCTAAGCAAAGTGTCCCAAGCCCCACATCCCATAAGAAAACCCTGTTTGAATTAATATCCCGGTATTCTTGAGGGCTGGCCCATTCTGTGTAGAATCAGCTTCTCCTTTCAGAGTGGGCAGTGGACATCTTGTCTTTTTCTATGTTAAATTTGTTGAGCAACATCCTGGTTCCTGCTTGGGAGGATAATGGATGCTTTCATCAGTGGGATGCTTCCAGTTCACAGCTCAGTGGTGGTGTGAAGGTGATGGACACTTGGATTCTGATGAATGCTCGTTCTTTTTGAACATATTTTTCCAGTTCTTCCCACAGCCCCAGTGTAGTCTCTGGCGACTCACTCAAGTGACTTTCTGAGTAGTCTCATTACCTTTGTACCATAAATATAGATTACATATACTTTAACAGACATGCAGATTGATTGCCCAGTAGTAGAATTCCTCCCTGATTTCTCCTTTGGCCTCTGGAGCTCTTCTCTCCTCACATGTGAGAGAGATCCTGAGATTGCCCCTGTGTTGGGCCTCCCCAACTGGTAGACAGTATGATTTCATAACTAATGCTTACAAACATTGTGTTCACTGAATGGTTGATGTTCTTGGAATGAAGTGTAGTGGTATTTTTGTATACAGATAGTTCCTGACTTACCATCATTGAACTTAATGACTTTTCATCTTTACAATGGTGCAAAAGTTATATGCATTCAAGTAGAAGCTGTACTGCAAATTTTGAATTGTGATCTTTTCCCAGTGTAGTGAAATGCCATATGAGCCACAGCTGCCAGTCAGCCACATGGTCATGAGGGTAAACAACCAATAAACATACAACCATTCTATATCCATACAGCCCCTCTGTTTTCCACTTTCAGGAGTATGCAATAAATTACATGAGATAGTTCACACTTTATTATAAAATCTCTGTTAGATGACTTTGCCTAACTCTAGGCTAATGTAGGTGTTCTGAGTACATTTCAGGTAAGCTGGGCTAAGCTATGATGTTCAGTAGGCCAGGTGTATTAAATGCATTTTCAACTTACCATAGATGAGCTTATCAGTATGTGACCCTGTCATAAGCTGAGGAAGATCTGTACTCTTCTTCCTGTTTTACCTACCCATCCTCAGTTGTTGTGAAAATATTATCATCCAAAAGTACTCTGAGGTCAGGTTGATGACAACAGGAAAAGGAAAAATTTGAAAGTAATTCTACTCCAAATATGAGAATAAACTGATGGATGGTGCGTACATATTCTATGCAATGGGTCCTTGATGGACAAAAGAATGTAATGTGATTGGATTTTAATTGGTAGCCCTTCTACCCTGTTTTTTAATTTCTTTTCTTGACAGTTTACCATGCTAGAAAAGGCAAAAGAGGTGATTGTGGGTAGATAGCAGATTTTCTGGCTCTTGAGAATTTAATTGACCAACAATAATTAGTAGTAATTGACTGATGCAATTGGTTTCCCTGTGGCTCCCTGAAAAGACCATGTGGTAAGAAATTTAAAGGCAGAGAGTAAATTTGGGGGCCATTTTGAAGTTGCTGCAATTCTTTCAGGCCACCAAGGTACCACTTAGTAAATTAGTGTTGTGCTGATGAATTTTAGTTCCAGAGGTTAGTTCACAGAATAAGAGAAATTGGCTTAAAACACCGAAGAAAATGCTGATATATTCTCTCTGTGGGTAACTGTGATTTCTAAATTACAGCAAGCTTAAGTATTTCAAATGAGAAACAGAATAATCTGTTTTCCTATGAATATTTAACACAGTTTGAGCTATAACATTTCAGTTAGATATAAATAGAAATCACAGCTCATAGTTAATTAAGCAATTCAAAGATCCCTCCCTGTTTTACAGTCTGTTTTTGGTATCAGGGTATAATCTGAGTGAATTAAGTGCAAAGAACCATAATACAATGATTTGCATAAGGCTGCCAACAAAAATAAACCTGGCTGTGATTAAGGCTATGACAATGGTGTTAGCTCAGCTATACATGCTCATGGAAGCATGCAGAACAAGAGCAGTTAGATCCACAAACTGATTTATTGCAAAGGCTGCAGGTGTTGAGTTTTATGGGAATTGGGGATTATCAGACTTGCCTCTACATATTTCAGTTTAGTTATATGGCCTCTTCTTCAAAATCATTCATTGGAACATTTCAAAAAAATTTGACATAGTGTCTTAATTGATGAGTTTTTAAAAAGTTAATTTGACTTAAAAATATAAAAATTTTGGTTTGAGTTTTAGAAATGTCAGAACAAAACCAGTGTTTAGGAATCATAACTCACTTCTCACCTATTGCAAAACTTTACTTTTAGGGTTCATAATCAAGTGAACGAAGTGCCCACAGTTCTCATGGGGCCATTGCTGGGGGTGACCAGCTGGTAAGGCATTCCCTCTCCCAGTGGGACCAGGGAAGAGACTGTGATATAATGTATTGCCCACTCATCAGGGAGGCCACTCATATTTCACTAATTATTGAATCATGCATGTCATCCCGATAGATTTTTTTTAAAATACAGGACTTGTAAAGAGTTAATTAGGTTAGACAGGAAAGAAAAAAAAATAACCACCATAGAATGTTGACTTAAAACTAAATATAAGGTGCTAGTAGTTTCAATATTCCTAGGACTAAACTTTATTAAACTCTCAAGGTAAATTTCACATCATGTCACAGCTATTGCCACAGTAAGCTGTTATTTTTATCGTGAAAAAAAAATATTTTCATAGCCATATAATGGTAGTAATTTTGAGATTTCAAGCATCTTACTGCAGAAAGAATTATCTTTTATAGCAGTAACTTTTGGAGAACCATTTATGTTATCTCTCTGATGTGTAGATTTTGCTTTTCTAAATTTCCTTTTAAAAAAGTATAAATTTCAAGGTCATCAGCCTTGAGTTGATGGTTTGCCTAAGTATGTTTTGTATTGCAGTATTCTCCAGAAGTAGAGAAAATATTCATAAATTACTTAAGGAGTTTGCTGTTGCTATGTTTGTAAATGCTATATTGCCTTGGCCTTGAGAAATGGAATGAACCTTATGCAAGTTTCAAACTTATGGTTCAATTTTTGTCTGTTAACTTTTTTAATGAATATTTTCTTGAGTTTGGCTTAAAAACATTCACATATGTGTTTCTCATGCTTAATTCTGTTATTTACAGGGTGTTTTCCTTCTACATATTTTAGATTATAAATGCTTGACTTAAAGCAGCTGCATATTCACTGCATTTCTAACCCTTGGCACATGAGGTTTGCTCTAGGCCTTGTCTTCATTTACCTTTCACCAGATTTCAAATGTGCAGCATTTTTCTTGCACTTTTTGAAACAGAGGAAATTATTCACAAATGTTATATGGTGACTGAAGCAATGGTCTACTTTTTAAAAAATTCTTTTGCTCCCGTGTTTTACTTGAAAGAATACTGATTTTGGCTAGAGTATACATTGCTGAGGCCATAAGAGTAATTTGAAAGTAAAAAAACTTTTCTTTATAATGTATTATGGAATATGTTTTCATTTAAATACTCTAACATTATCATTATATTATTGGAGTTGCTTAAAATAGCACATTAATTAAATGGAAGAAAAGTTGTATAATGTAAAGAGATAAGCAAACTAAAACTCTTAAGTGAATTAACATTACAGCATAAAGCATGTCTGCATGGAACCAACAGCTTTTGTATTTTTATTGATATCTTATAATTTTGTTGTTTCTGAGTTTTGTTTAGAATCCATGAAGTGAGTACTAATTTCAGATCTACAAAGACAAACTTTGAAATTATGTGCAAAACTTTCTGCCTCAATACTGTAATTGTAATTTATAATGAAACTTAAGAAAGGAAAGCTGAATTTTATCTAGAAATTTTTGATAATTGATCCAACCCAATCCTATATAGACAAATAAGCCTCTTGAAATTGATTACAGGGAGTTTCACTTGAAAAAATACTTTACTATTCATTATAAAATGAAACTCTTAATATTTAAAATGTTCAAAAGAATGAAAATACTTTTCTCCCACCCCATGAGAATAAAGTGATTTTTATTCAATGTGGTATTGAATAAGAAAAATTTCAGAAAGTTCATATGACACAGTGTTCTATTAGTAGTTAATTCTTCATGGTCTTTTTAAGTAGTAAGAAAGGTGCAAATCCCTTATGGACAGTTTTCAAAAATAACATAAATGGTGACCAGCATGCTTTGTAGGTGGTTATTTATCTGCATTTGGATGGTTCACTCTCTGGGGCATTTGTGCTGCTGTCAGCCCTCCTGTTCCTATGGCAGTTATACCACAGATGTTATGGGCAGCCTGCTATTACTGAGCCCAGACTCCATCTTGGAGTCATTTTTAAACATGACAGTTCAGTCAGCCACTGTCTTGGGTGGGAGCTGGCACTTGACCTAAAACCCAACTACCATCCTGCTCAGGAATAAGAGTTCCTGCAAGGCTGAGAGTTGCCATCCAGAGTAAGATAGGTCCAGTAGTTTCTTCCTCACCGGATGCTGGCTGGTATTAACTAGATACTGGGTGCAATCAAGTCAGCTTGTCCTGTTCAATAGAAATGCAAATTTTAAATAAATGTGTACATTGGCTGACTACATTCGGCAAGCTAAACAGTCATAGAAAACAACACATATCCCACACCTTCATCTACTGTTAGTAACCACCATGTAACTGAATTTGGGACTGAAGCTTTTATTCTGACTCTTAGGGTCAAAAGTTATCAATACTCATATATTAATTTGCTAGGGCTGCCATAACACAGTACAACAGCCTGGGTGACTTAAACAACGGAAATTTATTTTCCCACAATTCTGGAGGCTAGATGTCTGAGAACGAGGTGTCCACAGGGTTGGTTTCTTCTGAGGCCTCTCTCCTGGGCTTGTAGATAGCTGTCTTCTTGTGTCTTCACCTGCTCTTCTCTCTGTGCTTGTCTGTGTTCTAATCTCTTGGTTTTATAAGGACACTAATCATGTTGGACTAGGGTCTACCCATATGATCTCATTTAACCTTTATTTCCTCTTTAAAATCTTGTCTCCAAATACGATCACACTCTAAAGTACTGGGGGTTAGGACTCCAGCATGTGAATTTTGGGGGAACACAGTTCAGTCCATAGCAACTTGTTTTAGTCTCAGATGAAAAACTCTCCCTTGCCTTTGAGCCTTATCCATTGGAATGAGTTAGTCTTCCTGATCCTGCAAATAAGTACAGAGTTCAGCTTCATCAAATAACACTTTCTTTGAAAAATAAGAAGAGAACACAGTGACATGTGGAGAGTGGTGAACTGGGAAGCAGAAGTCCTGGGTTCTAGTCCTATTGCTGCCACTGAACGAGCAGATGCCACTCAGCCATATGTGCTTTATATTCTCTGTAAAATGAAGAGATGGGATCATATAGATGCTTAGGTTTTTCTTAAAGCTAATATTTCAAGGCTCTACCTAGTATTATTTTATTCATTCAATCATTATTGTTTTTATTCACCAATCATTTGAGTGTCAGCAGTATGACTCACTTTATGTGACCTTACCCTTAAGAAGGATCAATGGTATCTGACTCAAGTAGCCAGAGCTCCTCCTATGTAAGTTTAACCACTCATTCCCTTTCTCTTGTATTCTCTGTTCTAATCAGTGCTTTTGTACAGCATGCAGGTCACTTCCCAGTGAAAAATTTTTAACAGGTTACAAACTTCTCTGCTAAACAGCTTTTTAACTTGTGGATTATTTTCCACTTGATTTTTGCTTCCAAACACTATTTCCTAAAGATGCTAAAACTTCTCATTGTGATTTTTAAAACATGTTTTAAAACATAAATACATAATAGTTTTTCCAAGAAAGCTTATCTTATAAATTTTGTAAATCATACCCTTCTCTCATGTGTGTGTATATATATATGTATATACACACACACACATATATTTTATATATATGTGACATACAGTATATATATATATATATAATATATATATATATATCAGCTCTTCAAATATTTTTTCAAAGTATTTGTTTGCTATGAACATTGGTGTTGATGTATCCACTATTCCAACTTTTATAATATATCTCTAAAGTATCTATTTATAAACAGCTAACTTTCTAATGATTTCATTAAAACACAAATTATCAAAACTTGTATGGTTCTTTTTACTGTGTAGAATAACATTAAGAAAAAGAACCAGTAAGTTTGATTCTGAAATAACTATTCCAGTATTAGCTACCCCATGGTTATTTAATTAAGCAAATCAAGAAAGCTTGTCAGTCAGTTTTACTGGTGGAGAATCATCTCCCTTCAGGAAGTCTTGTGGTCAGTGGGCAAAAATGGCAATGAGCTTCTCAAAAGTTGAAGGCATTATTATGTACTAAAGGTCACCCACAACTTTTATAATAGAGGGCCAGCTGTGTAAACTGCAAGATGTTGTCAAAAGGAAGTGCCAAGCAAAACTTTGGTGCTGTTTGCTGACTATGCTGAAGGGCAGAAAAGCTAAATTCTTGCCAGGAGTTTAGAAAATTGTGTGGAAAAGCATAGCTTCTGGGAGGTGTCTACTCCCCCGGGCCTGGGATCTAGTCCAGGAGATCACACTTGGCCTAGCACCTTGGACCTCAAAATCTTCTTAATGACAAGGCTTGGATCCTGTGGGGTCGGCCTCAGGAAGCCACTGGTCAGGCTGTGCTCCTAACTGGCCCAGTTAAGCTGCCAGTTCTTAAAACCTGGAAGTAATTCTGTAGATGGTTTGGAATCAGCATCAGCTATGATGTGGCTGCAGCATCGTCAACTGAAGTTGATTAAAATACATGACATTCTCTACAATATTAGAATTAAAATAACCCAATTTCCAAATGGTGTGCAAGTTTTTTCAGGCCTAGAGCAAGAGTTCTTTTATGGTTTAAAAATGTGTTCATGCTCTACACAACATGATCTGAAATGAGTGCCATTAGCTATAATTGCACAGAAGCGGTCAAATGGTGTCTGTTATGCCCCTACTGTCTACCTGAAACTGTTTTTGGATCACATACATGGACCAGACTCAAGGTGCTTATAGCATCAAGAGAGAAAAGAAGGCTTATGTGCTCAGGTTAGTGATCAGGAGAAGGGTATTTAACACTGATGCCCTCTCTTACATATGTATATGTGCATGCATCTACATACTTGTTTTTATCTATTGATACTCTGTTTTAAAACAAAGCATTTGTAGAGGTTGTTGCATAGCACAATAGGATAAAAATATAAAACAATAAAACCAAGGTAGAGAAAATAAGGGTGGGGTAAAATGAGGTCTGGGATAAAAATAGTTAACAAAAGATTAAAATTCTAGAAAGTTCTAAAACAGAGTGGCTCCAGAGGCATGTGGAAAGAAAAGAGTGACAAGCAAATCTATGTGGTGTTTTCTGTTTGTTCTGACCAACAGGAAGTTCAGCTATAGGATTAACAGAATCCATCAGGTAAAAAAATACCAGTCACTCAAAAGAAGCCACTAACCTGACATGAGGACTGAAAGAAATTTTTCCAATGCTCCTCCATAAAGGGAAAATGGTAGGAAATGTCCTCAGACAACATCCTTATTGTAAAATGACTTCAGATTCCATCGTATTTCTTATAAAGCCCTTGACATAAGATAGAAGATAATCCTAAGGGACTTTCAGTAAATTTCTAATTAGAGGGTATGGAGAACAGTTAAGAAGGTGTGTAGATTTGCTTCCATTCAAGAGTAATAGTTAGACTGTCCCAAGAAAGCAGTGGTGTGAATATTTTTCAGTTAATTCTCATGACTATGATTTTGTGAATGTGGGTTTTCTTATTTTGTTGTTTTCTGTTTTAAATTGTTTTATTTTGCTTAATTGTTTTGTTGCTTTAAACTGAGGTATAACATGTACATAGTGGTGTTAAGATCAAATCTCAAGTGTATAGTTTAATGAATAGATGATGTATAGATGAATATTTACATCTGTATACATTGTTTAAAATAGTCACCCAAGTCAAGAATTAGGACAGTCTCAGCAGCCTGGACATTCCCTCATCCTCCTTCTTGTTAGTACCTACCACTGTTCTGACTTCTATCACAATTGCTTTCTTGTGCCTCTAAGTGAGTTTCATATAAATTGAATCATATAATATCTACCCTTTTGAATCCTGCTCAATACACTGTGAAATTCATCCCTTTTTAAAAATATATTGTAGTTCATTCTTTTTCATTGCTTGTTGTATTCTGTTATACAAATATACCACAATTTATTTATCCTTCATACCATTGAAGTACATTTGGATTGTTTCCCATTTTTCCTTTGTTATTATGAATAAAACAGCTATGAAAATTCTTGTGCATATCTTTTCCTAGACATAGGCACTAATTTCTTTCAGGAATGAAATTGCTGGTCATAGGGCAAATCCATGTTTAAATTTAGATAATACTTCTAACCTGTTTTCCAAAACTAGTATATGCTTCCACTAGCAATGTTTTAGCTTTCCAATTCTTCCACATCTTCACTAATCCTTGGTGTTGTTATTTTTTTTTTTAATTTTAGCAAGTGCTGGTGGTTGTGTAGGAGTATCTCATTGTGAATTTAATTTGTATTTCCTTCATAAGTTCTTTTTGTATCTGTTCTTTTGCTTGTTGCTCATTTGGTTAGCTTCTTTTGTCTATTTTTAAAAATAAGACTTTTTCTTAATAATTTATAGGAATTCTTTATATACCCTGAATATGAGTTCTTTGTTGGGTATATATATATTATAAGTACATTTCCTACTCTGTGTAGCCTTTTCACTATTTTAATGATGTCTTTATATTAACAAAATATCCTGAGCTTTTGATAGGAGTTGGGGAGAAAGGAGAGGACTGCAAATGATATTCTCCAGTAAGAACCTATAATACAGCATAATGTTATGGTAAAATGCTTAAATTACATGTACAGGTAGAAAATATGACAATAGAGAATAAGGTAGTAATTGTATGGCATGTAAGTACAGGAGAAGTACAGATCTGTGTACATTGGTTTGGGCTCAAAGGCTTAGTAATGTTCACACTGGGAGGGTTTTGGAGATCATCTGCTTGAACCCCTCATTTTACAGATGAAAATGAGGCCTAAGAATGTTAAAAAACCCACAGTAATTAGACTTGATGTACACAGTGAAATTAGAGCTTCTTTAAGAAAATGTGAACTACACCTGGGGAGATTTTTCATATTTCTTTCTGTATAAGACTTTCTGAAGTCCTGACTTCACATAATTAGTCACATTGTCCCAATAATACACTTGACATTCTATGATTGTTTCCTGGTACTAATTTTTTTTTCAGAAAGGAGGTAATTAAGAAAGGTGGTGTGTGATCTTGATTTAATCATTTAGCAACTGTGAAACTCTTGCTGGGAATGTAAGGGACAATAATGAATCATACCTTGTTCTACATTATTGAATTGTAACTACCAGAATCATACCTATACTCCCTGTAGGGTCACACAGATGGAGATATAGAATAGCACCTTTATTACCAATAAGCCTGAATTAGAAAATGTGAGTGACTTACCACAATTGGAATCTCTCATACTCATCCTCTTTCTTCCTTTCCCAGAGTATCAACCTTAAAACAACCCCCTTGAGGGCAAGTTTGAGTGCCCAGGGCAGATGGCCTTACCCCATCCTTGCAACCCTTGCAAACTTTGCAGAGGGAGACAGAAGAAGAAAGACAGACAGATCTTCAGATCTTGTCTCAGTTCATGCCTGGGACCCTGGCCTAACCCAAGTGGACTTGCCCCAGCAGTGTGGGAACACAGTGGGCAGGCCTCTTCCAGAGGCAGAAGAAGCAGGGATGTGAGAGTGAAACGCCCAACACAGCTGCTTCCTCCCTACCCACCTGGCAGGGGTGCCATTCCCTCTTGCAGAGGAAGTACGACCCAGCTGCACAGAAAAGGCCATGTAGGTTCTTTCCAAATGCTGTCGTCCTTGGGGAGAAGAGCAGAAACTGCCTGCTCTTAAGATCATTGCAGGAATGTGATGAGAAGAAAATGACCTCCTGACACGTCAATTTCTTCTCTTTTGAACAGGATTAATTACACCTCTTTTGTGTGCCTCCCAGGATTGTGGAGGGTTCAGAGGCACCAACCCAAGTGAAAATGCCTTGCAGCAGTGGTGTGGCACTCTTTGCATAGCGCTTGTTCCACCTTCAGGGTTTTGATTTGGCCTCCACCATTGTAATGGGAATTTCTCCAAGTCAGGCATGGTGCCCCAGACAGTCTGATAGTCCTCCGCAGTCATACCAGGTCTTAACCACAGTGGGCGTTCAGAACTTGCTGTGATGATTCTGCCCACCCCTCAAACCACGAAACTTGACACTACCAAGGTTCTCCCCAAACAGTGCACTATTTACACTCTATTTCTGAGCTCCTAATCTTTGGAGTGAGGGCAGGGACTTCGCATGTCTCTTTAAAAGCTGGCAAAAACAATGGACTATTCTTTCAATAAAAGGTACATCAAACAGAATTTTCTATATTGTTCCCGGAGACTCATAAAAGCCCTAATCTCATCAGTAGAGCCCTTAGGATGACTTGGACATGAGTGAAAAGCCCCTGTAATTGGATTAAGAGAATAACTCTGTAGGTTTTAATTCAAGACCCAATACATTTTAAAAATACAATATAAAGAAGAACAGAACTGTAATCCATTTATCCAGAGCTAATTAAGACCTTGGAATGGCAGTTTCCAAAACCAGTAAATTATTTTTTAATTTTTTCAAACTGGCTTACTCCTCTGTCACTTGCAGTTTTATTCTTGTAAAGCATGTTCTCTTCTTGATTAAAAATTCTTACATGATTCAGAGAAATGAAAAAACTAGTTTTCTCCACTGCCAAGCTCTTTCAGTTTTGTCACCCACAGCTTTTAGAATGAACTCATTATTGTGTTTATATAGCTTTAGTTTTGCCACCCTAAAGGGAAGTGTTTCAAAAAAATGAAAAATTTTTTGTTACATACATATGAAAAATCACATTTTTCTCAATATAAAATATGTGGTAATTTAAAAAGTTTACATGAATCTTTGGTGGAAAGAAAACATATTGATGCTTATATGACATTGCTAAGTATGAATTTGAAAAGCATTTTTCCATCTACTTTTATTTACAACAATAAATGTGTCACATTAATATACACCATCAAGCAGTATGGAACTGAAATGTGCGTCCAGCAGTCATAGCCTCCTCAGATTTTCCTTGGAATGCACTCCCCTTACAAATGACTATGAGGCTGTTTAGGGGGTTGGCAAACTCAGTTGCAGGCTGCTGAAAGGCACTCAGTTCTTTGCATATTGCTTACATGTGGCCTGTGAAGAATTTCACGGGTGTGGCTCCCAACCCAACAACTGTCCTCTACCCTCCAGTCCTGAGCCAAGGCTTGTGCTCTCAGCCAGCAGATGGAAGGGGCAGTATGGTAAGATGGTGCTTTTCAGGACTGGTGTGGTGGTGAGCAGCAGGATAATCCCTGGTGGTAGAAGGTACAATAGATCCCTAGGGCTTGCCCAGGAGTCTGCAGTAAGGTGGGATGGAGAAGTCAGTATTTGCTCCTGGACAGGAAAGCATGTGGCTCTTGTGAAAGCCTTCCTTGTAGACAGAAAAACCAGACTGTTGCATGGTTACCTGGGAGAAGGTATGGAGCACCAGAAGGCAGGGCACCTCAGTCAGGTGCTGTGTCCCTGCCTGGCCCACTAGGATGCAAGGGACTGCTTTTAGAATGATATGTAATAATTCCCTGGGTAGATGGCTTTGCTTTGCTCCAGAATCCTAGGGACCTGTGCTATGATTGACTCCACACAGCATCTTTCCCCACTACAGACAACACTGTACCATAGACCTGTTGAGTCATTTGGCCTAGTTGGCGGGGCTGCTGTGTCACCCTGTTTGCAAGGCACCCTGGTAATGGTTCGTGGCTCTCATGGCAGTATCCTTTTGTTTAGAATATGTTGCATCCAGAACCTGCAGCAGCAGAAGAAGGTTTGTGCTTCCTTGTTGGTGGTGGGAGGAATATAACTCATCCTTTCCTATGGAGAGGATTTCCCCACATGCCCAGGGCACTGTACAGGCCAGCTACATGATTTGCAGGGCCAGGTGCAAAATGAAAGTTTTGGGACTTGGCCAGGAGCAGGGAAGTAAGTCATTTTACTCTTCCTGTGTGTCCACCATCCCAACCCACAGCAGATGATGACCTAAAGGAATTTCAACCTTCATGCCTGCAGACACTGAATCCCTAAGTCGAGAGTTGCCTCATTTTAAGTATGAGGCTGCGAGCAAACTGAAGACCAGTGGTAAAACGGAGGCATTACAGCCAGCGCATTGGCACGTTTGGTCCTCACAGCCACACTTTCAGGTAGGTAATAAAAGAAGTAGGTAACATTTGCCTGTCACTTTACAATCAGTATGACTTATCCGTCATGAACCAGTTGGATGCTTGCTCTCCCATCTCTCATTCTGCTGCAGCACACACGTCATCAAAACTGTTTCTTGGTATTTTCTGAACACAACATTATGTTTCTCTGATTTGTCTTTTGCCATGGGAAATAGCTATTTCGAAATAAGAAAGTCCTTCCCCACCTTTATCTCTTAAAATTCTCTTGAGATAAGCATCAATCTTTTCCCTTTTTCCAGTGGGGATGGGTAATCAGCTATGGCTAATGAAGTCTTGCAAAGTGGGGATAACCTTCCCCACTACCTTTCTGACCCAGTGGGTCAACCAGCCAACTGATTTGTGTGGGCCAAGTATAATTCAGAAACTGCCCCTGCATGCCTGTGACAGACCCTGTGGAAGTCCCAGAAGTATCGGACTGTGGCACTCTTCTCTTCTTTGTTAAACTTTATCCCATAACAGAAAAGATAACTCAACTCCTCATTTTGTTTCTTATTCACCCTTTGTTCCTTACCTCAGTCTAACAAGTAACCTCTTCCTTACCTAGCTGAACTCATTTCCTCAACTTGAAGGAGAAACAAGAAGCAATCTTTGTGTTATATTTGGAGGTCAATATAAGGACACAATGAAGGAAAATCTCTTGTTAACTTTGCATTTGGGCCCATTTTTCTGCATTCATGACTGCTTTCAATCTTTGCCTTCTATCCTGTATGTTTTCATACCCAGAAAAACATGCATACACACACAAAAACACACACACACAGCATTGACACTGTAAAGATATGGTCATATTCTTCCCACATCCTGCTGGTTTTCCACAGTTTCCCAGAGGCCACATTAAAAGCTTTTTGTATATTCTAAATATTTGCTGAAGACTAAGGGGGAAAGAATGTGAGTTAACTTTGTGTATTTTTCAAAAACTATAAACATTAAAAAATGTGCAAGTATGTTTCCATTTCTTGATAATTCACAACTCAGGGTTTTTAAAATTTCATTTCCAGTGTTGTCAATCTGATTGTGACTGGTTCTAATCATCTCCCTTCCCCCATCCAACACATACACACAACAGCACACACAAGCTTAAGTGAGGACTCTGAAGTTTTAAACAGGATGAGATCAGGGTAGGGCTTGAGTAGAAAGATGACATTTGAAGAAAGTCTTAAAGGAGATGAGAGAGTGAGCTTTGCAGCTATATGGTGGAAGAACAACCCAAGCCAAGGGAATAGCTTGGGCAAAAGCCCCAAGACAGAGATATTCAAGGCATGCTTTAGCAGTGAGGAGCAGAGTAAATGAGCATAGTAGGGGCCAGATAATGTAGGTTATTATAACTGTTGTTATAGTTCAGTGTTTACCCTGAGTAAAATAGGAGCCACTGGTGGGGTTTGAGGAGGGGAAGGTCATGATATGGTTTATATCCTCCAGGACCCAGGTGACCAGTTAGGAGATGTAATCATGGAGGGAACATGCATTTTTATTTGTATGTACATTCCAATAACCACCACTAAGAAAGGACAAAATATTTTAGCACCTCTGCTGTACCACCTCTTCCAGTTGATACTCATCCATACACAAAGGTAACCACTACTCTGACTGATGGATTTGGTTTGCTTCTTTTTTATTCCACATAAATGGGAATCAAATAGTATTTTACTCTTCTGTGTCTGGTGGCTATTGCTCAATATTTTGTCTGTGAGTTTGGCCACGTGATTGCATATGTGAGTAGTTCATTCTTCTCATTGTTGTCTAGTATTCCATTATATGAATATGCTACAATTTGGACATTTGGATGTTTTCAATTTTTGGCTTTTCTGAACAAAGTTGCTGCAAACATACTTGAACATATTATTTGGTGAACATACACATTAATTTTTATTGATTATATGCCTAGAAGTGGAATTACTGGGTGATAGGTTACGCATATGTCTAACTTTAGAAGATACTGCCAAACAGTTTTCCAATGTAGTCAAACCTATTTAAATTCCCACCAGCAATGTATGAGTACTTCAGTTATTCGACATCCTCAACACTTGATATTATTAGTCCTTTCATTTTAACCCTCCTGATAGATAAGCAATGGTAAATTTTTGTGGTTTTATTTGCATTTTCCTGATTAATAATGATGTTTGGTACTTTATCATGTGCTTATTGGCCGTTTGAATAGCTTTTTATGAAGCACCTGCTCAGCTCTTTTGCCCATTGGATTATTGATCTTTTTTGTAATTGATTGTTCTTTATATATTCTGGGTTAGCTAGCTTTGGTTAATACCTTTTCCCAGTCTATCGCTTGCCCTTTCACTTTCTTAATGGTGTTTTTTGACAAATAGAAGTTCTCAATTTTAATAAAGACTAATTTACTAATATTTCTTTTATGGATGCTTTCTGTGCCCTGATGAAGAAAGTATTATTCTTCTATTAACTTTCTTCCTAAACAGAAAAGTTACAGAAATGGAAGCAACTTTGGCCTGACCAGTTTTCGGGTAGGCCTAAGACTAAATCACCCACTAAAACATTTAAACTCTCCTCCTCTAGTCCTTTCCTCCTCCTCTTTTGTTTTCTTTTTCTCCAACAGAAGATAAATTCCGTCCTACTGTGAATGTCCTGGCTCCAGTTTCCCATGTAGCACTACTGATGCTGCTGATCATTTCTAGACTATTTGCAGGCCTGCCCAGCTGGATTACAAGAAAAATGGGGAACAGAACACAGTGGACTTTCGGTTTTGCAGTTATATATTAAAAACTCATCATGTAAAGATAATTGATCCAGTTTTATATAGATCAAGTACAGACACCACAAGGCAAAGGTAGTATCATTTTTATTCCATATCATATCCAACCTCTTGCACAGGGCTGGCGCATAGGAGGCCTGGTGCAGGAACCAGTTTTTTGAAGGGTTAGTGAATTGGTTCTGAAAAAAAAATCAAGAAATAGTTTCTTGCACTCAGACAACAGCTTAGAAGATATCATGATTCCCAGTATATTTATTACAAGGCTGCAGTAAGTGTGTTTC
Source organism: Manis pentadactyla (assembly GCF_030020395.1). Lineage (NCBI taxonomy): Eukaryota > Metazoa > Chordata > Mammalia > Pholidota > Manidae > Manis > Manis pentadactyla. Next base: position 65,635,697 of record NC_080021.1, read on the forward strand.
TAGTTAATCAGTGACTTTCATCTTAAGAATTGATGGTAGCCTTGGCTAGCATATGCTTCCTATTTATCTTAATAAAAAAATATTTCATGCAAATGTAAATATATATTTTGTACATTTGCTACCTTATATATTTATAATGTACATTTTAAAACTAAATGCTCAACTTTATTCTTTATTATGTCATTGCCTTTGTAAATTCTAATAAGTTATATGAAATTTTTTACTTTCCTAATGCAGTAGAGTAAAAATTCATGCATTTTCTTTATTCCTTTGTGTATAGTTTCCTTTAAGTTCTTTCAATCAAAATATCCACTTAATGTCTTGAAACATTACAATAGATTTCAATTTGTTGCCTAATATTTATTTAAACTTGTTTTAATAATGGAATGCCAGGAATTTTTCTGATTCAAGTTTTGACACTAGCTTTTGAAAGTTCATTCATTAGAAAAAAATATTCTAACTTTCTTGCCCATTAAAAAAACACATTTTTACCTCAAATAAATTTCATCAGACCTTTTAGTTTATACACAAAGGCAAAATCTTTTCATTTGGACTGGGTCGCTATAAATAACTGATGTTTGTTTTAGAATATTCTAAACATATTTCTATTTTGCTTAATAATGTATTTTAAATTGGAAAACTGTATCTTCTACTGATTGTATGTGTGTGAGTGTGTGTACCAATATAAAGTTTCAATTCCTTGGTGCTAAGGCTATTGACATGCATTATTTTGGATTCCCGAGAACATGGAAATTAAGCTCAGGTTTGAAAACAAGAAAGACATTCATGGGATTTCACTTTTTGGCTGAAGGTGCCTGCATTTTATTTCACTTTAGAAGATAAATAAATTGCTCAGAGACTAATCTTAATCTCTCAATTTTACAGACAAATCAATGGGATTTAGTCGAAATGGTTCAAGACAATGCATGTGTTCAAGTGACTTAACTGGTGACGAGAATAGAAAACAGCATCTGCTTTCAGCCAATTTATTGCTTTTGTACTATTGTATAAAGGCAAACAAAGGTGTCTTACTCAGCCCCATTTTTGTATCCTGATAATCTCATGTCATATACAAGTAATCCCCATTTACATTTTTCACACATTTCTAAATGAACATTTTAATAATGAAGTCTTCTCTGTTGATTAGAACTGTCATGATTAAATGGCCTGGTTTTTCTTAGCCTGTGAATGTGCAAGATTAGACAGGACTTTAAAACAAAATTAAGGAAACTTTAACAATACATCATGGATAAACTTTACATAGAAGTAAAGCACCAGGGATTTTTCTTTGTCTTCTTTCTTTTTTTTTTTTTGAGAGAGAGAGAAATTAGAACAAGATGAAAAATTTAAGTGACTGCATGTATTGCTTGAAATACCAGGGATTATAAAGAATTAGATAAGAGTTAGAAAAATAGAGTGAAAAAAAAAAAGAAAACCAAAACTCTATTCCAGTTCATTGTTTCCAGCCTTTTGGGCTGTTTGTGGAAAATGCAGACCATTACATAATAAACATTTTACATAGAAATAATTTCTGTCCACCCACATAGCTCACTGACAGGTATTAATGGGAAGAGCAGTGATGGGAAGCACAGTTGAGTGGTGTTCAGGTATCTCCGGAAATGCTATCCTCTGTTGAGTGATAGGGTAACTTCACCTTCACATCTCAGAGGCTGGGTGTACGTGCTGGTTCCATGGGATTACAGCTGTGAATTTAGATGCTCTAAACTAATGTCTCTAGAGAGCCAGCCAGAGGGGGCTTGCCTGTAAGGAAAGTCTTCTGAAGGCATTGGTATTGACTACTTCTGTTCATGTAACGCATAGTTATGGAGCTTGCACTGTTGCAGGTGCTGGAGAGACAGCAATGAGCAGTACAGTCAAAAAATAAATTCCTACAAATATGGGGTTTATGGTGAAAGGTGGGGAAATACCAGTTAATATAGTAAATAAGAAAATTACATAGTGTGTTCAAACGGAACATGGAAAGAGAAAGAAAATTAGAGCAGGCTAAGGGGAACAGGAAATGATGGGGGCTCATGGGTTGTAATTTTCAATAAGGTAGGCAGAGTAGGTAGGCCTCATTGAGGTGTAATTTAAGCAAAATCTTGAAGGAAGAAGGGAAGGTGAGTTAGGAGGAAATCAGGGGACTCTCTCTCGAGGTGGGTGGAACACTTTGTGCAGAGGCCTGGCTGAGGGAGCGTACTCGGTGTGCTGGAGGAGTAGCAGGAAGGTCAGTGACTATGGTGTAGGGGCCAGAGTTGGAAAAGGGAGGTGAGGTCAGAAAGACAAAGGGGGCAGCTTGGGGAGCAGGCCTAAATCATACAGAGCCTCATAGGCCATTGGAAGGACTGGCTTTTGTTCTCAGAACTCTGGGAGTCATTGCAGGGTTGTAAGCAGAGGATGCTCTCATTCTGCCTTCTTGACACCCAGAAAAGAATGTTATGCAAAAACAACTCTTCTCTTGTATTCCCCACAGTACCTGGTACATGGTTGGTGCTCAGTAAATATTTGTTGAATGGATGAATGAAAATAGCCACACGCCTGGGCAGAGTTTTTGATCAATGTGATGATAAAGTGCCTCATTGTGGGATTTTTGTGCTTTCTCTGCCCAAGACTATGACTAATTAAGCAGCAGGTTTTCCATGGAAGGCTGCACATGCCTCCTCTCACCCCATGGTGAGCATGCTAAGAGTTTGGCAGCTGTTTGCTCTAGATTGGTGCAAAGTCTAGAGAAGGAACTTCAGAGGCACTCCTGGCTTTGTCTGGCTAGAAAGTATAAACATACTACTCCCTGTTTTTCTGTTTATATAAATGGCTCTTATTGAACTATAATTATGTTGCCTCTATACAGTATTAGTGATAGAATTGTACTAGTATATTTCTACCAAATAATGTCTGTGGATACTTCTATTTATAAAGTATGGTGCTGATCCTTTTCTACTCTTCCTTCACCTTAACAGCCTTTCACAAGTTCTTAAAAATAATTGTTGCTGACTTTTATTCCCCCACTGTTAGGTTTATTGAGGTATAATTTACATAAAGTGAAATGCGCAAATATTTTTTCTCACCATTTCAACTATGTTAAATGTGTACAATCATCATCATTATCTAATTCTAAAATATTATTATCACTCAAAAAAGAACCCCGTAACCTTTGGCAGTCATGCCCACTTCCTCCCTCCTCCAGCCCTAGCAACCACTAATTTACTTTCTCTGTCTATGGATTTGCCTATACTGGACATTCATATAAATGGAATCATACAATATGTGACCTTTTGTGTATGGCGTTTTTCACTTAGCACTATGTCTTCAAGTTCATCCATGTTGTATTATGTGTTAGTACTTCACTGCTCTTTATGGGTGATGATACCCTACTGTATAGATATACCATCTTTTACTTATTCAACAGTTGATAGATATTTGGGTTGTGTCTATTTTTTTGGCTAATGTAAATAATGCTACTATGAACATTCTTTTATAAGTTTTTTTGCAAATAAAAATATGGGGTATATTTGATTTGTTTTGGGTATATACCTAGATGTGCAAATGCTCTTTTAAAATTTTTATGTTTAACTTTTTGAGGAAAGATCAAAACATTTTCCATAGCAGCTTCACCATTTTACATTGCCACCAGCAATATATGAAGGTTCCAGTTTCTCCACATCCTCAGCAATACTTGTCCTTTTCCTCTTTTTTTTTCTTATTACAGCCATCCTAGCACTAGTGAAGTTGTATCTCATCAAAGTTCTGATTCACATTCCCCTAATGACTAAAGATGTTGAACATCTTTTCATGTACTTATTGGCCTTTTCTATATTTTCTTGGAGAAATGGCTACTCAGATCCATTGCCTTTTTTGAATTGGATTACTTGTTTTTTTATTGTTGCACTGTAACAGTTTTTTATACAGTTTATGTACAAGTCCCTTATAAAACATATGATTTGCAAGTATTTTCTCCTATTCTCGGGGTTGTCCTTTCATTTTTTATGATGTACATTAAAGCACAGCAGTTTTAATTTTGAGAACTCTAATTTGTTTATTTATTCAATTATTTATTTTTTTGGAAATATTGACATACACTATCCTGTTAGTGTTAGGTGTACAACACAGTTATTTGATATTTGCATCCATTGTGAAATCATCCCTATGAGAAGTCTAGTTGCCATCTATCACACAAAGATTTACAATATTATTAGATATTATCCATATGCTATATGTCACATTGTCATGACTTATTTATTTTATAACTGGGACATGGTGTCTCTTAATACCTTCACCTACTTTGCCCATCAGCTATACTCTGGTGACCAACAGTTTGCTTCCTGTACCTATGAATTTGTTTGTGTTGTGTTTGTTTATTTGCTTTTTTTTTATGTTCCACATATAAGTGAAATTATATGATATTTATCTTTCTCTGATTTACTTCATTTACATTAGCAAAAATTTCTTTTTTTGACTGAGGATTTTTACTTTTTTGGCTAATACTCTATTGTATACATATACATCTTCTTTACTCATTCATCTATCAGTGAACACTTAGGTTGCTTCCATAAACTGGCTATTTTAAATAATGCTGCAATAAACGTAGGGGTGCATATATCTCTTTAAATTAGTGTTTTTATTTTCTTTGAGTAAATACCCAGAAGTGGAATTGCTAGATCATATGGTAGTTTTATTTTTAGTTTTTGAGTCACCTCCATATTGTTTTCCCACCAATGTGTATGAGGGTTCCCTTTTCTCCCTGTTCTTGCCAACACTTATTTGTCTTTTTGATAATAACCATTCTGACTAGTGTGAGGTGATATCTCATTGTACTTTTAGATCCAATTTATTTTTTCTACCATTGCTTGTGCTTTTGGTATTGTATCTAAGAAATCTTTGTCTAACCCATGATCATGATGATTTTCTCCTATTTTTTAAAGAGTTTTATTGTTTTAGCTCTTAAACTTAATTTTCAATTATGAGTGTAGTAGGGTTCTAAATTCATTCTTTTGCATATAGACATTCAGTTGTCTCAGAACCTCTTGTTGAAAAGACCATTCTTTCCTCATTGAATGACATTCTTGTTGAAAATCAAGTGACCACAGATGTGACTACTGCTTTCTTGACTTCATTTCAGATAATGTGCAAATCTCGTGTACAGTTCAAACAATTTTGAGAAATGAATATATTTATTTGCTGATCTTTGGTAAATCAGTGTAGCTAGAGATTTGGTACAGTTAATCCTTAATTAGAATTTGGCTGTAGGAATATCATGGTGATTTAAAGGAAAAAGTACTTCTGGATTTTTGTCATCTGTTTCAGGAAAAATAAAATTTTATAAATTTTCTGTATAAGCTTTTACTCTTTGACACCAACAGATAATGCAAAGAAAATTTTGGTTTATAAGACTTGGAGAACATCACAGGGATAAAGTGGATTTGGAGGCTGAGGTATTGGGTATATGAAGAGAGTACTAGAACTTCAAAATTTTTTGTCATTCAAAGTTGTTTGTAAAATCAGCTGAGCCCATATCAGTTCACTCACCATAAAGTTTCTGATAAAACTTTCAGGTGAATCATGACTTGGAAAGACTAAGATAATTTGATGCAGTGATTCTGTTGAATAGCTATTTTAAATTGGAAAACCAAATTTCAAAATATTCTGACACTTAGGAGCATTTCTAATAAACACTAAAAAATCTTCAAGTATGTGTATTAGTTTGAAATATGCTTTTAGTTATATCAGCAACAAAACGAGTAATAGTTTGAGGTTCTATTTCAGGATAGACTGAGTAATAAAGCAAATAAATGAAAACTATAGCCAGCAAGGATTTTGTTTATGAAAAATCTCCAATCTCTAACCGTTTGCCCTGCTATGCAGACTGGAAAGGAAAAATGTAACAGCCATGAAAAGAAACTGAAGGAGGAACCAAAACTTTTGTCTTTGCCTGCCAACAGTCATACTGTTGTGCTTATTTTGAGTCCATAGAGTTAGGTTTTGGGACAGATGAGGAAAGGAAGCAACAATTTAATATAGGAAAGTTCACTGACTTACTGCCTACATCTTTCTGGTTTTACTTATTTTTTTGCCTGGGTATTTACAGCAAATAGTTAACATTTGGAAGCAAACTTAGTTTATTTTTATTATAATGGAAAAGAGCATATGCACATGGTTTAAAAATATTCAGTCAGAGCAGCAGATCAATGAAATGCAAATTTTCCTTTTGTTTCAGATATCCAGTCCCACCCCACCAGACATAAGCATTCAACTGTTTCAGTTTCCTCTTCAGAACATTTTCATGCGTATAAGTATACTTAGCCTTGTTTGACCCAATATACATACACCCAGTTATGTGCCTTGAATTGTAACTAAATAATCTATATTGCTAGTTCCAAGTCACACATAAATATCTGCTTCATTCTTTGTAGCCATTACAGAGTATTCCATTGTATGGGTGGACTATAATTTATTCAATCAATCGCCTACTGCTAAACATGCAGATTTTCTTTTATTTTTCTTTTTAATTACAAGTGATCATTACATATCTTTGAGTAGGAGGGTGAAATAAAAAATATAATTTCTCTTTTCATGGGCTATAAAATTATTCTTCATTCTCGAGTGAAGTGTTTAATGTACATTATCATTTCCAAAATTTTATATAGTATGTCATTATTTAATAGCCTTTTCAGGTGGTTTGTGGGTAGAATTGAAAACAATTTTCAGAGTTAAGAGTGAATATGTATGGACTCCACCCGAAGATGGTGGCGTGAGTAGGGTGGCGGAAATCTCCTTCCAAAACCATATGTATTTTGAAAATATAGCGAATGCAACTGTTCCTAAAAGAGTGACCAGAAGATGCAGTACACCAGCCAGGCTACAGCTGCGAGAACCCAACATCTTATGGAAAAGGGTAAGATACAAAGCTATGACCTGGCAGGATCCAAGCCCTCCTCCAACCTCAGCTCACTGGTGGGAGGAAAAGAATCAGAAAAGGAGGGAGTGGAAGCACAGGACTGCTAAATAACCAGCCCTAGTAATCTACACCAGGAGCACAGACACATATTGCCTGGTGCTTTGGGTATTAGAGGAGTGGAAAAGCAAAATCTGAGACTAAGACTGTGAAAAGGTTCCCACAGCTGGCTTCCCTGGGACAAAAGAAAAGCAGGCACTTTAAAAGTCTTTAAGGGACAAGGGAGACAAGGGTTTAACAGGTGGATGAAATTGTCCTGGCACACTCAGCCCAGCAGGCTGGGAACTTTAAGGAACTTCATGTGCTCTATCCCCTCGAGGTGCACTGTCCCCACTATTTCACTCTCCTACTCAAAAGAATGGCAACACAGCTCCGAGGCCCCTCACAGTGATAGGCAGCCTGCTGTTCTTCCCTGCTGACCCCTGAAAGCAAGCCGGCTGTTCCCATCATTGCTACAGAACATCCAGAGAGGACCCTGCCTATAGCAACCACACAGCTTAACATGGAGGCTCCTCTCTGCGTGTGGCTAACTGGCCCAGACCCAGAGGCTGCTTCCTGCATGTGGCTGACCAGCACAGTGGACACAGATGCAGAGACCGGGAGGCACAAAGGGGCTTTGTTCTTGAGGCAGAACCTGCGCTGCCCATCAGTGACCCCTGCCAGCACCCTAGGCCATCCCAAGGGCCACCCTGCCCACAGCAGCTCATGGGTTTAATTCAGAGGCTGCTCCCTGCACGCGGTTGACTGGCACAGACAGAGGAGATGGGCATGGAGATTGGGAGGCATGAAAGGGACTTGTCCTTGTGGCAGAACATGTGCTGCTGGCCTGCAACCCCCGCCATTGCCCTAGGCCATCTTGAAGGCCACCCTGCCCATGGCAGCTTAGGGGATTAACCCAGAGGATGCTCCTTGTATGTGGTTAACTGGCACAGACAGCAGGGACCAGCAAGCAGCAAGGGACTTTGTTCTTCCAGCTGACACATGTGCTACTCTCTGGTGACCACTCCCATCACCATGAAAAGGCAGAAGAACCTTGCTCAATCTAAAATCCCTCAAATACCAGAAAGAGGGCTTGGTGAGACTGAAGTCACCAATCTTCCTGAAAAAGAATTCAAAATAAAATGCATAAGCATGCTGATGGAGCTACAGAGAACTATTCAAGAGCTAAGGAATGAAGTCAGGAGGGAGATAACAAAAATGAAACAAACAATGGAAGGATTTAAGAGCAGACTGGATGAGATGGAAGAGACTGTTAATGGAATAGAAATCAGAGAACAGGAATACAGAGAAGCTGAGGCAGAGAGAGAAAAAAGGATCTCTAGGGATGAAAGAACATTAAGAGAACCCTGTGACCAATCCATACGGAAGGATTTTTGCATTATAGCAGTAAAGAAGAAGAGATACAAAAGGGATAGAAAGTGTCTTTGAAGAAATAATTGCTGAAAGCTTCCCCAATCTGGGGAAGGAAAAAGTCTCTCAGGCCATGGAAGTCCACAGATCTCCCAAAACAAAAGGGACCTAAGGAAGACAACACCAAGACATATAATAATTAAAATAGCAAAGATCAAAGACAAGGTCAGAGGATTAAAAGCAGACAGAGAGAGAAAAAAAGGTCACCTATGAAGGAAAACCCATCAGACTATTATCAGACTTCTCAGCAGAAACCTTACAGGCCGGAAGGGAGTGGCATGATATATTCAACACAATTAATCAGAAGGGCCTTGAACCAAGAATACTCTATCCAGTTAGACTATCATTTAAATTTGAAGGAGGGATTAAACAATTCCCAGATAAGCAAAAGTTGAGGGAATTTACCTCCCACAAACCATCTCTCCAGTGTATTTAAAGGGACTGCTCTAGATGGAAGTATGCTTTAGGCTAAACAGCTGTCACCAGAGAAAATAAAACCACAGAAAATGAAGTAGACCAACTAAATACTAACTAATTGCAAAATAAAATCAGCTGTCCACAAAGTCAGTCAAGGGAAACACAAAGAGTACAGAATAAAACACCTAACATATAAAGAGTGGAACAGGAAGAAAAAGAAGGGAGAGAAATAAAGAATCATCAGACTCTGTTTATAATAGCATAATAAGTGAGTTAAGTGAGATGGTTAAATAGTAAAGAAGCTTCCCTTAAACCTTTGGTAACCACGAATACAAAGCCTTCAATGGCAATAAGTACATTTCTATCGATAATCACCCTAAATGTAAATAGACTAAATGCACCAATCAAAAGACACAAAGTAATAGAATGGATAAAAAAAAGCAAGACTAGCCATCTATATGCTGCCTACAAGAGACTCACTTCAAACCCAAAGACATACACAGACTAAAAGTGAAGGGATGGAACAATATATTTTATGCAAACAATAGGGAGAAAAAAGCAGGAGTTGTAGTACTTGTATCAGACAAAATAGCCTTCAAAACAAAGAAAGTAACAAGAGATGAAGAAGGACATTACATAATGATAAAGGGGTCAGTCCGGCAAGAGGATATAACCATTATAAATATCTGTTCACCCAAACCAGGAGCACCTACATATGTGAAACAAATACTAACAAAATTAAAGGAGGAAAGAATGCAATGCATTCATTTGAGGAGACTTCAACACACCACTCACTGCAAAGGACAGATCAACCAGACAGAAAATAAGTACAGAGACAGAGGCACTGGACAACACATTAGAACAGATGGACCTAACTGACTTCTATAGAACATTCCACCCAAAAGAAGCTGAATAAACATTCTTCTCAAGTGTACATGGAACATTTTCCAGAATAGACCACATACTATACCACAAAAAGAGTCTCAGTAAATTCAAAAAGACTGAAATTCTACCAACCAACTTCTCAGATCACAAAGGTACAAAACTAGAAATAAATTGTACAAAGTAAACAAAAGGGCCCACAAACACATGGAGGCTTAACAACATGCTCCTAAATAATCAGAGGATCAATGACCAAATTAAAACAGAGATCAAAAAATATAAGGAAAGAAATGAAAACAACAGCACAATGCCTCAACTTCTGTGGGACGCAGCAAAGACAGTTCTAAGAGGAAAGTATATAGCAATCCAGGACTATTTAAAGAAGGAAAAACAATCCCAAATGAATAGTCTAAATTCACAAGTATTGAAACTGGAAAAAGAAGAATAAATGAGGCCCAATGCCAGTAGAAGGAGAGGCATAATAAAGATTATAGAAGAAATAAATAAAATTGAGAAGAATAAAACAATAGAAAAAATTAATGAAACAACAAGCTGGTTCTTTGAGAAAATAAACAAAATAGATAAACCGCAAGCCAGACTTATTAAGAAAAAAAGAGAATCTACACACATAAACAGAATTAGAAAAGAGAAAGGAAAAATCACTACAGACACCACAGAAACACAAAGAATTACTAGAGAATACTATGAAAAATTATATGCTAACAAACTGGATAACCAGGAGAAATGAACAACTTTCTAGAAAAATACAACCTTCCAAGACTGACCCAGGAAGAGACAGAAAATCTAAACAGACCAATTACCAGCAATGAAATTGAATCTGTAATGAAAATCTACCCAAGAACAAAACCCCCATCCCAGATGGATTCACTGCTGACTTCTATCAGACATGTAGAGAAGATATAATATCCATTCTCTTTAAAGTTTTCTAAAAAATAGAAGAGGAGGAAATACGTCCAGACTCATTCTGTGAAGCCAGCATCACTCTAATACCAAAACAAGGCAAAGACAGAAAAAGAAAACTACAGACCAATATCCCTGATGAACATAGATGCAAAAATACTCAACAAAGTATTAGCAAACCGAATTCAAAAATACATTAAGAGGATCATACACCATGATCAAGTGGGATTCATCCCAGGGATGCAAGGATTGTACAACACTCGAAAATCCATCAACATCATCCACCAAATCAATAAAAATGATAAAAGCCACATGATCATCTCCATAGATGCTGAAGAAGCATTTGAAAAAAATTGAACATCCATTCGTGATAAAAACTCTCAACAAGATGAGTATAGAGGGCCAGTACCTCAACATAATAAAGGCCATATATGGCAAACCCACAGCCAATATCATACTTAAAAGTGAGAAGCTGAGTGCTTTTCCTATAAGGTCAGGAACAAGACAAGGATGCCCACTCTTCCTGCTTCCATTCAACATAGTACTGGAGGTCCTAGCCACATCAGTCAGACAACAGAAAGAAATAAAAGGCATCCAGATTGGTGAGGAAGAGGTCAAACAGTCACTGTTTGCAGATGACATGATATTGTACATAATAAACCCTAAAGAATCCACTCCAAAACTACTAGATCTAATATCTGAATTCAGCAAAGTTGCAGGATACAAAATTAATACACAGAAATCGGTTGCATTTCTATACACATCTGTGGAGTATAAGAACAAAGCAAAAATTGAAGGAACAAAACAGCAGCAGACTCACAGAACTCAAGAATGGACTAACAGTCAGCAACAGGAAAGGGACTGGGTAGGAAGGGTGGGAAGGGTGGTATAAGAGGAATAAGGGGCCTTACGATTAGCATACTTAATGTAGAGGGGGGCACGGGAAAGACAGTATAGCACAGAGAAGACAAGTGGAGACTGTTAGAGTCTTACTACGCTGATGGATAGTGACTGTAATTGGGTATGTGGCAGGGACTTGATAATGGGGGAAATCTAGGAACCACAGTGTTGCTCATGTAATTGTATTTTAATGATATGAAAAAAAAAATCAAAAAACAAAGAGTGAGTATGTATGATAACTGTGATCTTGATGGTTTAGTTTTCTAGGTAGAAGCTTCATGTTGTCTTACTACAAAACAACATAGTGTTGGGTGTGGCTGGGTGTCTTTGTAGCACAGTTGCTGAGCATAGTGGCTTAAAATATGTAGGCCTCTATTGGTGCTCTTAGATGTATGTTCCATTAAGTGATACCCTGGAGTTCTGTAATGTTGTACCCTCATCTGGAAAGTGGTACCCTATTGTGAGGCACGAGGGAAGATCCATTTGAATCTGAGCTCTTCTTTTCCTAATTCCCTCTCGTTACACCACACACCCTTAGACCTTGAGACCTGTTTGGTAGATGGAGTAGCAGCCAGATTTTGTCTAGAACAAAATATTGTAAGCTAAAGCAAATTATCCTAAAGACTGAGCATGAACAAAGGAGTTGCCGACTAGGGTTTCAACAGCATTCAAGTAGGTATTTGCCAGAATGAGGAAGCACTGGTCCACTTTGAATAAAGACACTGGGCTGTCAGGATTCTATTCTCTAAATGATGGACCACTTCTATGTGAAAATGTCATGAAAATGTCCCTTTCTACTGAGATCCTCAGTGCACTTCCTTTCTTTCCATTTTGGCGAAATCATTACATACAGTAACAGTTGTCAACTTGCATGTTTTGATAGGATCAATTATATAATGTTTGCATATAATTGTTGTTATATCCAGTGACTTTTATTGATATTTTTATAGATTAGAATGTATTGGTAGCTACTCCATCTCTCTCTTGCCTTATGTCATTCTGTGCTCTCCAGCCATGCTCCCCACTACTGCTCAGTGTCCCACAGGAACTGGACCCCTTCTTGGCTACACTGGTCTGTGCCTCTCATTTACTTTGCTCCCTTCCACCAGCGTTATTGATCAGTCTGTCCTCTCTGTCTGAAGCACTAGCCCATTTCCTTTTAGCTTCAAATCTAAGTCAAGTATTGCAACTTTAAGGGAAACTGGACTGACATTCCTGACAAATGCCTTTAGTCTGTGTCACTATAGGGCTTCCTTTGTTAAAGCACTGGCTTTGGCTGAAATTTTACTTATGGGGTTGTTTGATTAATGTCTGTCTGTTCCACTAGACTGTAAACTCCATGAAGGCAGGGGCCTTGACTTTTTCGTCCTTCATCATTACCTCTCTTGCTTAAAAAATATTTGTTCAATAAATAAATAAGTTAATAATCTACATTGTAATACCATTATTTTGTTGTCCTCCTTTAAATTTTCTTACATAGGAAAGGAAGGAAAGGATTTAAAGCTGCCAAGATAGAAATGGGCATTATTTGGCTCATTTTTTTCCTAAGCCAAAGCATGTTAGTTTAGAGTAGGTTTTGCCTATAGGACCTGTTGGAAAATATTTTAAAACTATAGCTTTATATTATTCCTTTGACAATCATAAACTCCCCCTTTATACAGTTTTTTACTTTTTCTGTCTAAATAATAAATCAGCAGTATAAATAAGTATGAAAATAAACACACAGATACATGCATGCATGCATAGATACATAGATATACATATACATACATTTGTTTCCACAGCTACATCTAAAATACATGCACTCAATACACGCATGGTGCACTGGTTAAGTACATGATTGAGTTGTACTTTGACAGTGATGCGGCATAAATGCTGACGATTACCTTATACAAGATACTCAGGTTCTCTGACCCTCAATTTCTTCATTGCAAAAGAAAAATAACAGTATCACCCTGAGTGGCTTGCTGAGAGGATTAAATGGGATTATGCACTGTAAAGGACTTAGATAGTGCCTGTCATAATAATAATGGCTATTTTTTGAGTGTCCAGTAACTCTTATCTGTAATAATTAATGCATAAATGGTCATGGACTTGACTATTTTTAATTTAAAACTCCATACAGGGTTAAGTTAACAACAAAAATATAGCAAAGAAATGGAGAATTTTTAGGGCAACATTCCAGGCAATAACCTACTGTGTGATTATCTATTAAACATCATCAACATCTCAATGGAATTTCTCTACTACTTGATTTTACTGAGCCTTACATTTTCTTTTTGAAAGTGTTGGAAACATTGCATGTAGTGGTGTGCTTTTCCTTTAACAAAAATGTTGATAGAAAGAAAAGGACAGTTGGCTAGAAGTAGGCAGTGTTTAGAGTTGGCTGAATGCCTTGTTTTAAAGTGAAAAAAGAAACCAAGCTGTAAATACTAGACTAGCACAGCCTTACAGAATGATTTCACAAAAGAGTGAAATGCAGTTGCAAAACAGGGAGAATGTTTTTATAGTTGAATATAAGACATAAATTAAGCTCCAAATGATCTTGGTTTCTTTTCATTCTCCTGTTACAAACAGGATTCTTGGTTCCTGGGAAAAGTAGTGGCTCCTGCAGAACTGCATGTATATTTGGAGGAGACTTGCAGACCTTATCATAGGCATACAAAGGATGATTTTGCATTTGCCAGTTTAAACCACCAGTTTATAATGGAGAAATAATGGGCTATAAAAGGGGTTTTCTTGATTTGAAATCAAAAGCAAAGTTTGGATGTTTGATAGCCACAGTATGTCACAACTCTAGAAACTTAATTTCCATTGTATGATAACATCCCTTTCTTCTATTCTGTCCTGACATCCAACCACAACATGGTAAGAAACAAAACAAAACAAAATCCCTTTTATACCTTGGGGAGTTGGAAGTTCCTTGCCATGGGGAATGTACTCATGATCCAGTAATTTGAAACAATAGAAAATTTATTAATATATTACTTTGGGGTGAAAAATATAATAAGGACAAAAATAATCAAGAAACTGAATACTAGTAATAATTTTTGTGTCTTATTTATGAGAAAACAGTTACTTCCCCAGATTTAATTTACACACACACAAACACAAACTCTTATACATATACAGTCCTTATGCACACATAAACAATCATTATGTTAAAATTACGTGTGTATATGTCAATATATATCAATCAGCTGATTAAGTTACAGTTGACTTTTGTAGAATTTTTAATAACAAACTCTGCATACTTTCAGAAAATAAGGATTACATACATCTTGTCATTCATGAAATTAATTAAAAAACCCAATTGTATAACAATTGTTTTCTACAGTGTTCACATTATATAAATGATCTAAATTCTGACCCTTTCCCAGAGTAAGAGGCAATTCACATTCTGTGCTAATTGCGTCCTGTGAGTCTTATGAAATATCAGTTTTATTATAGGGATAGCTGTTCTCTGGGGCTTAACTGGGACCACCAAATATAAAAGTCTGAACCACACAGTTGTTAGAGAGCTACTAATGCCTCAAGATGAGTTAAGTAAGAGTAGTAAACTTTAAAGAGATGTGGGAAAATAAACATAAATGTCTTAAGAGTAAGATTTTTTCTTTTTTTAAGAAGTCCATTGACACTGCTATATAATATACTACATTTGGAGAAACCACAGTAATAGCACGAGTCAGAAATTAAAGGTAAATTAAACACATTTTCATCATATAGTGTTAAGTAGATATGGCTTTTAAAGAACACAACATATATCTTTTGGTCATGCAATTATTAAGTCTGTATTTTTGCCCAGATGTTCTCTTCCATCATCCTTGAATATTTAGGACATTGGAAAGAAATGAAATATCTTTGTATTTCCTTCATTAATTAATATTTTCTATATCCTATTAATATTTCTTTTGTTCAGTGTGAGAGAATCAATTAACATGTTAGCTACTGTAGGCCCCCTAGAGATTGTATGTCCAGGTATCTCACCTGCTAGAGATGGGAACAGAGAACTTAGGTTCTTCTAGTAAATTCAGAGTTGACTCCCTTTTCCTTAAGAAATTCTTATGTGGGTTATGAGTTAAATCAGAGGAATTTCATTGTTTCTATTGAGTGATGGAGAAAAGGGATAGGGAAGTGACTTACTCTAAGTCTCAGATGTTAAGGTAAAAGCCATGGTAGAAAGCAAACCATTTGAAACCAAATACATCATTTTCCCTTTATTCCTTAAAATCTTGTTTGAGAGTAATTCCACAGACCAACTGATTAGACCATGTTCAGGGAGACTTTCATGGGTTTTGGTGGAAAGAGGAAACCATCTGGCCAATCTTAGCAAAAGTAGAACCCTTTGCCAATATGAAATTTTTTATTGGTTATTTGCAAGTAACAGTTACTGACCCTGGTAACTGAACTAAAGAGGGTGTCCACTGGAAGGATGATGTCATAGCTCATGGAATGAAAAGACTTGCTGAACAACCAAACCTCCAGAAGGGTAGCATTTGGGGCAATTCAGGTATCATCACTCCAAAGGATTCTCAGTTCCAATGACCTTCTATTTCTCTGTGACTTCATTTCAATAATCAAATGCTCCAAAAAAAAGAATATGATTGGTCCAGGCTAGATCATGCTACTCTCATAGCAGTTATGGCCAAGAGGAAGGTCAAGGGTACTGAAATGGTACATATTTGAAGTCTGTATTTGAATATTTGGCTCTTCCTAGAGAAAGAACTCCTGTGAACTGAAGATGCACCTAATTGGCATCTACAAATGTGCTAGAAGATAATGTAAAAGCAATTGACTGTGTAGTATATATATATAGTACATATTGGCATGTGCACACAACTGATTCCAGATCCCAGAAAGCAGAGCATGGTTTTGGTTCAGGGCCATATTCTAAAGCAAAGGAAGGAACTGATATTATTGGGTGTTTACAATGTGATAAACATAATGCTAAGCATGACACATGTATCATTTCTTTTGATCCTCATGACAACACTGTGAGCTGAGCACTGTTTTTGTGCCTATTTTACAGAGAAGGAAGCTGAAGTGTCAGAGGGGTTGTATATCTCCAAATTGGATACCTGATAGGATATCTGTATCCATGCTTCACTCCAAAGCCCACAATTTTAAAGTCATAGTCATTAAAAAACACACCTAATGCTTACCACACTGACATATACCTGTTTGTTTATAGCTTTTTCTCTTCCTCCTAAGATTTGAGCAACTTGAAGACAGGTTGTCTTACGTTTATATTTAACATCTAGCAGAATGGCTGATACATTCTGGGTGTTGTATAAATAAATAAAAGAATGAATGATCATTTGACCCAATTAGATACCAAATTCCAAGCCAATAAATCTCTCAGCAGAATTGCTAAACCTTATTGTGGATTGACATGTTAACTTCAAGAATAATTTACTTAGCCCTTACTAACTTTTGGACAATTTGTGAGTGTATGGATATTCCAAGAAACATAATACATATTACATTTCAGAGGGCTTATAATTTTTCACAATGATAAAATTCATAAAAATAAATGGGAATATTTGATAAGTATTAAATTTTTGATACTACTAAATGGACATACATACTGTAGGAGCTCAGAGGAAAATGTTATATCAGAGACTGAGGCAAATGGGGGGCATAGAACTCATCCTGGGCATTGAACATATTAGACAGCTGGAGGGGAGTGTTTTTAGGCGGGAAACAGCACAACATTAAGAAATTTTTGTGGCATTGACATTTTTTTCTTGTGGTAGAATACATGTACCATAAAATTTGCCATGTTACAGTATATAATTCAGTGCCATTATGCATATTCATGATGTATGTTTGTGATATTATTGGGAAACAATGATCTAACAAGTTCTAACCAGTTACCAGCTAGAAATTCTCTTTAGACTCTTGTAAATTTTTATTATATTCCACTGTTTCCCCCAGTCCTCCCTCTCAGCATATTTATGAAAAAATTATTTATGATGTCCACAGATCTGGAATTGCAAAGCTGGTGTGCCCAGAAACATAAAATCAAAAGATATAAACCACACTGAATGACAGAGTAGTGAAAATCCTACTCGATAGGAAGACCAGAGACCTTATAGCTCTGCTATTAATGGGCATGTTCTGTTGCTTATTAAACTTAGGCCAGTTATTCCTATGTCTAAGATCCCTTCTCAATAGTAAATCTCATTAATCCAAATATATCATTATATTGGCTTGTGAGAGAATGCTCTGTGTTTCTCTGAAAATAGGGAGTAATTTGATTTTAATACTAGATGCAGAACCCAAAGTAACAGTCTAGCTCAGCTGTGCCCTCACCTTGGATCAGTGATGCTACCAAGACTGACTTTGAGCAACTAAAACTTCAAATTCAGGGCTACCTTTCCTATTAATGTTCAATTCAATATGGTGTCGGTCTGTTGAGACAATAAATCATCTAAGCAATGAGGGGGAAATTCAAATTGTTCAAGACTTAACTGAATGCAGTGAAGTATTACATAAAAATTAGTGTGAAGTATTACATAAAAATTAGTGATATTTATGCTGTGGATGTTCTAATATGTAAAAATCATTATGTCAGGCTATAAACTATGCATACATTTATTTACATTATCAGAAAACTGTACATACATACTCATGCATAAAAATGTGTGCTTTCTGGCAGTATCCACACTAACCACTGGCCATTTCAGATGTCATATACTTTGATACGCTTTCTTCCAGAGTCAGTGACTCTAATGGAAAGAGGCCCTTAGGCACTTAGAACCATTTATTAAGAAACTCTCAAGATTAATTACAGAATAGTTTTCAATGGCACCCTAGAGACACAAAAGACCACTTATGATTCCAAAGGCGCCAAACACCCTTAGAAGCAGAAAATAGATTATAACTTGTTTAACATGGTAAACAAAACAAAAAAAAAACACATACAAAAAACAAAAATGAATTTGCTTCCTTTTGCTAAGTACTGTTAATTTTTTATTGTTGTTCCTTCTCAGAAAGAAATATGCTACAAAGGAAAGGTGTTGACTTATAAAACATTTAACACTCTACAATAATACCTTCATTGGCAAACAGCTAAAATGACTGTAGTGCCTAATGCTTAATTCATTAGACACTGTATTAAGCACAAGGGATATTAAAAAATATTGGACTTGGGAAAACACCATTAATTTTGTGTATGTTTAGAAAATGAATGTTTAAAATGCACATTTTAAATTCTTTATTTTTAAAATCATGACATATTTTTTAAATGCAGGTATAATTCTACTCCCACATTTAGCTAATTATTACTTTGAGAGAAGAACTGGGCTCCAGTACACCAAAATGAAGTAACTTCACAACTTTATTAATATAAAATGCCTGAAATGATTTAGAATATGGCTGTATATCTATTTATTTCCAACTGGTGTTTCATCTAATAGTGTAAATAAATGTTCTAAAGTACATCTAGGAATTCCATTGTTAGTAAACATCAAAGTTTAAACAAAGAGTCATTTTTAAACCCATGTGTCTGGATCACTCTTATCCAAAGCCCAGTGGTAAGAAGCAAAGATGGAAAACTTTTGAAAACCAGCAACGTGAGACTCTTGTTTTCTGTATCTTAACTAGCGGTTTTCTTTTCCTTCAGAGATTCTACTTGTAAATATACAAAGCTATCTTATTTTGTCACTTTTATTCCATTTTATTGAGAAAACAATAACATGTTTAATTCAGAAAAGTACTTTTCTGGTGCTCCACTGGGAAACATTTTATCAAGAAGTGTAAGCCTGTGGTCATTAATTTATGGTGCAGCAGTCCTTAATATTAAGATGTGTATCTCTGTGCCTACTTACATAAAATGATGTATATTCGTGTTTATATTTTGTGAGCACTGCATGTTATCATTTTATTTTCAAAAGCTTTGGTTTTTAATATAATTGAGTCAAGTCACTATATGTATACACTGGGCTGTATATTACATCACTCAATGCAAAATGTAAATTTTACTTAGCACTAGCCTTTTCTCCTAATACTAGCACCTCAACAGAATTCCACTTTACAAGCATTGGTTTTTGGTATGTTTAATGCTTTCTTGTATGTGCATGAAAACTTTAGTCTTCCATATGTGCTCTGACATAAATACCATGTTACCAAGAAATCGTGCTTGGATATTTCCATGGTCATCCTGAGGCCACCAAAGCTTTTCAGTGCTTATCTCCACATCATTTTAGAAATATTGCTGGCTCTATTCTAGAATCTTTTGATTAGCTTTTCAATAACAAAATTGTTTCACTGTGAAAAGGCTATCATTTCAGAGCAGAAGACTTCAGCTCCCCATCTAGAGCAGGACCTTTCAGTAGACCATTTTTTTCATCTTTTTTTTCTTCTTTGAAGTATGAATATGGTCTTTTGTTTTATAAAATTCATGTCCTTCCATTTTGGGAAATAAGTGAAGTTCAATACATATTTGAATAAATAAATGAAAAATTAAGGTGCAGTACAATTATATTTAACTTTGTGGATAATTTTGCCTGCCTTTCCTGATTTCAAAATACTTTTCATAAGTATTTCCTAAATTTATAAATAGTATCTGTAATTTCCAAAAGATTTTTGGGAATATTTTAGGTATGAATAATACTTTTCTCTTTTTTCCCTAGTTTTATTGAGAAATAGTTGACATACATTACTGTGTAAACTTAAGGCATGATGCTTTGATTTACATATATTGTGAAGTGATTGCAGTAGGTCCAGCTGACATCCATCTTCTCATATAGATACAATAAAAAGAAAGAAAAGGAAAAAATACTTTCTTTGTGATGAGAATTCTTAGGGTTTATTCTCTCAGTAACTCTCCTATATATCACACAGCAGTGTAGCTATAGTCACGTTGTACATTACATCCCTAGTTCTTATTTATCTTATAGCTGGAGGTTTGTACCTTTTGACCAACTTCCTCCAATTACTCCTTCCCCCCTGCCCCTGCTTCTGGTAGACACAAGTCCTCTCTTTTTCCATGAGTTGTCTTTTTTTTTTTTTTTGATTCCACATATAGTGAGATTGTACAGTATTTGTCTTTCTCTGTCTGACTTTTTTTCACTTAGCATAATGCCCTCAAGGTTCATCCGTGATGTAATAAATAGTAGGATTTCCTTGTTTTTATGGATGACAAATATTCCAGTGTGTGTGTGTATACATATATCACAACTTCTTTATCAGTTCAGTCATTGATGGACACTTAGGTTGTTTCTGTATCTTGGTTATTATAAATAATGCTTCTATGAACATGGGGGAACAGACAATCTTTTTCAGTTAGTGTTTTCATTTCCTTTGGATATATACTCAGAATTAGAATTGATAGATCATATGGTAGCTCTGTTTTCAGTTTTTGAGGAATCTTCATACTGTTTTCCATAATAGCTGAACCAATTAACATTCTCACCAACAGTGCACAAGGGCTCCCTTTCTCTACATCCTTCCAAGCATTTATTATCTCTTGTCTTTTTGATGGTGGCCATTCTGATAAGCCTGTGATATCTCACTATGGTTTTAATTTGCACTTTTCTAATGGCCAGTAATGTTGAGCACCTTTCATGTATCTGTTGACCATTCATATATCTTCTCTGACAAATGTCTATTCAGGGTCTTTGCTCATATTTTCATTGGGTTGGTTTGTTTTTTTTTTTTTGCTACTGAGTTGTATGAGTTCTTTATATATTTTGGACATTAATTCCTCGTCATATATATATAGTTTGCAAATATTTTTTTCACTTAATTGATGGTTTATTTTGCTGTGCAAAAGCTTTTTAGTTCTTTTTAGTCCCACTTGTTTATTGTTTATTTTGTTGCTTATGTTTTAAATGTCATATCTGAAAAATCACTACTAAGACCCATGCCAAGGAACTTTATTCCTATGTTTTCTTTTAGGTGTTTCATGGTTTTCAGTCTTACATTTAATTCTTTAAGTCCATTTTGAGTTAATTTTTGTGAGTGGTGTAAGATATGGGGCCAAATTTAATTCTTCATGTGAATGTCCAGTTACTTCAGTATCATTTATTGAAGAGACTGTCTTTTCTCCATTGAGTATTCTTGGTTCCCTTGTTAAATATTAATTGGCCATATATGCTTGGGTTTGTTTCTGGGTCTGTTTCATTTTTCTGTGTGTGTTTATGCCAGTACCATACTGTTTTCATTACCTTATCTTTATAATATAGCTTGAAATCAGGAAATGTAATGCCTCCTACTTTGTTCTTCTTAGGATTTTTCTGGCTACTTAGGGTCTTTTGTGGTTCTATATAAATTTTAAGATGTTTTTTTACTCCTGTAAAAAATGCTATTGGAATATTTTAAGGAATTGCATTGAAAATATGTATGACTTGATACTGTGTACATTTTAACAGTATTATATTCCAATCCATGAACACAAGATACTTTCCATTTATTTATGTCTTCTTCAATTTCTCTCATCAATGTCTGGTCGTTTTTGGAGTGGAGATCTTTTACCTCCTTAGTTAAATTTATTCCTAAGTATTTTATTGTTTTTGATGCTACTATAAATGGTATCAGTTTCTTTTTTTCTTTTTTCAAAAATTCATTGTTAGTGTATAGAAATGCCCCTGATTTTTGCATATTCATTTTGTATCCTGCAACTGTTGAATTCATTTATTAGATCTAGCAGTTTTTTTGTTGACTCTAGGATTTTCTGTATATAAAATATGTCAACTGTAAATGCAGAAAATTCTATTTCTTCCTTTCCAATTCTGATACCTTTTATTTATTTTTCTTGGCTGATTGCTCTCATTAGGACTTCTAGTGCTATGTTGAATAGAAGTAGTGAGGAGTGGATACCTTGTCTTGTTCCTGATCTTAGAGGAAATGCTTTCAACCTTTCAACAGTGAATATAATGTAAGCTGTGGGCTTGTCATATATGGGCTTTTTAAGGTTGAGATATGTTCCTTCTATGCTTAATTTGTTTAAAGCTTTTGTCATGAATGGATGTTGGATTTTGTCAAATGCTCTTTCTGTTCCATTTCTTCCTGATTCAGTCTTGATAAACTGTGTTTCCAAGAATTTTCCCATTTATTCTAGGTTATCTCATTTGTTGGTGTTTACTTGATTGTAGTTGCCTCTTTTAATTCTCTGAATTTCTTTGTTATCAGTTGTAATGTATCTTTTTGCATTTATAATTCCTTTCTCTTTTGTCCTTTGTTAGTCTACCTAAGGTTTTGTCTATTTTTTCTTTTCAAAGAACCAACTCTTAGTATGGTTAATTTTTTGTATTGTTTTTCTCTTCTCTGTTTCATTGATTTCTGCTACAATCTTTATTATTTATTTTCTTCTTCTGCCTTTGGGCCCATTTTTCTCTGCTTTGTCTAGTGCCTTAAGATTTGGGCTCTTTCTTGTTTCTTAATGTAGGTGTTTATTGCTAGGAACTTCCCCCTTAGAACTGCTTTTACTTCACCCTATAGGTTCTGATATTTTTGTTTGTCTCAACAAAGTTTTTTATTTTTCTTTTAATTTTTTCTCTTATCGTCAGGAGAGTGTTGTTTATTTTCCATGTGTTCGTGAATTTTTTAATTTTCCTCTTATCAATTTCTAGTTTCATGCCATTGTCGTCAGAGAAGATACTTGGTATGATTACAATCTTCTTGAATTTGCTAGGACTTATTTTGTGGTCTAACATATTGTCTATTTGAGAAAATATTTCATGTGCACTTGGGGAGAATATATATTCTGCTGTTGTTGAATAAAATGTTCTTTTTATATGTGTTGAGCCCAGTTGGTCTATAGTGCCGTTCAAATCTTCAGTCTCCTTATTGATTCTCCATCTACATGATCTATCCATTGTTGAAAATGGGGTATTAAAGTCCCCAGCTATTATTACATTTCTGTTTACTTTTTCTTTTAACTCTGTTAATTTTTGCTTTATAAATTTATGTGTTTTGATGCTGGTTGCATAAATATTTACAACTGTTATATCTTCTTGATGTATTAATACTTTTATCATTATTTAATGATCTTTGTCTCTTTTTACCATTTTTAGTTTAAAATCTACTTTTTCTGATATAAGTATAGCTACCCCTGCTTTTTTTTTCCATTTGCTTGAAATGTCTTTTTTTGATCCCTTCATTCTCAAGCTATGTGTATCTTTAAGGCCGAAATGAATCTCTTATAGGCAGCATATTGTTGGATCTTGAATTTTTTTAATAATCCATTCAGCCTTTCTGTTAGTTGTCATCACCACTTTGCTAATTGTTTTCTGTTTTTTTGTATATTTGTTTCTTGCCCTAATTTTATTTGTATGTGTTCTTTTATGCCTTTTGGTTTCAGTATGCTTTGTCTATATTGTGTTCTTCTGTGTAATTACAATGGGATTCCTCTTGTGGTTACCATGAGGCTTATATAAAAATCTTAAACTTATAACACCCTGTTTTAAACTAATAAAAACTTAACTTCAATAGAATTCACAAACTTTGCACTTTAACTTCTCTTCCCCACTCACATTTTAGATTATTACTATCACAATTTAGATGATTTTCATATTGTGTAATTAATAACAGATTGTTGTAGTTATGGTTATTTTTTACTATGCTTGTTTTTCTACTTTTAAACTACAGTTTTAAGTGAATTATGTACCACTATTACCATATTGTAGAATCTAACTATGATTATATGCTTATCATTACCAGTGAGATTTGCATTGCCTTTTTATGTTTTTATAATGTTAATTAGCATACTTTTACTCCCGCTAAAATAACTCATTTTACCATTTCTTTTGAAAGCAGGTCTGGTGATAATGAATTCCCTTAGCTTTTGTTTGTTTGGGAAAATCTTTATTGCTGGGAAAATCTTTATTGTTTGGGAAAATCTTCATTTCTGGAGAGCTTCACTGGGTATAGAATTCTTGGTTGACAGTTATTTTCTTTCAATATTTTGAATATGCCATTCCATTCTCTCCTGGACTGAAAATTTCTGTTGAGAAATATGTCAGTGGTCAAATAGAACTTTATATGCAACTTTTCTCTTTACTCTTGCTGATCTCAACATTCTTTGTCTTTGTCTTCTGACATTTCATCATAGTATGTCTCAGTGGGGCCCTATTCAGGTTCAATCTATTCGGAGTCTTTTGGGCCTCATGGCTCTGGATGTCCATCTCCCTCCCCGTGGAAGTTTTCAGCCATTGTTGCTTTAAATATGCTTTCTCTTCTTCTTCTGGAACTCCCAGAATGTGAATATTGTTTCTTTTCATTGTGTTCCATAATTTTCCTGGGTTTTCTTCACTCTTTTTCATTCGTTTTTCTTTTTGCTCCTTTGACTGAATAGTTTATAATGGCTTACCTCCAGTTCACTGATTCTTTCTTCTGCATGGTCAAGTCTAGTTTGGAAACTCTCTTTTGAATTCTTCAGTTCAGTTATTGTGGTTTTCAACTCTAGGATTTCTGTTTATTTGTTTATTTGTTGTTTTTTTTTGATGGTTTTCTTTGTTGAATTTCTTGTTTTGTTTGTGCATTGTTTTTCTAATTTCATTTAGTTGTCTGCCTGTGTTTCCTCGTAGTTCACTAAACTTCTTTAAGAGGATCATTCTGAATTCTTTTTCTGGCAGTGCATAGATCTCCATTTGTGCAGGGTCAGTTATTGTAGCTTTATTAGTTTCTTTTGGTGGTGTGTATTTACCTGATTTTTCATGATACTTGATTCCTTATGTTGGTATCTGTACATTTGAGTAATCTGGCTCCTCTTTCAGAGTTTACTGGTTTGCTTTGGCAGAGACAGTTTTTCACCAGTCAGCTCATTTTGGGCTTCTGGGTGTGTCTTCTAGTAATATACTTGCACAGGTGGGGCCTGCTATTAGGTCTATTTTTGGGTGAGGCAACTGTTCAAGCTCTGAGGACAGGGATGGGGGTTTTGCCACTGGCTATGATCAGTAGGATAGGACTGCTGGCTTGGCTCCCTACTGAAGTGAGGCTGTAGAATCTATTGCCTGGATTCCCTGGTCAGGCTTAGTAGGTAGTCAAGTCTGGGTATTATATTCAGTAATAGATGGGACTATGAAGTAGCTTCCCATCCCTTGCAAGGCAGAAGGACAGGACCCAGGGCCTTTACAACTCATTGTTTGGGGATCCAAATCAGTCCACAGTGTGCACTGAATTACCTGGTCAAGTGAAGTCACTAGTTTTGCTCTGCAGATGGGAAGCCATGAGCTGTGCTTTCTGTTCAAGTGCCATTGTACATAGGGCTGTTAAATGGGCTATGCAGCTTTCCATGTGCTCTGCTTAGATTCTGTGGTCAGATATGCTGAAGGCTGTATTCAGCAATGAGCAGGCCTATGAATTAGATTCCCTGCCCAGGCATAGTAGAAAAAGCAGCTCTGAAATGGTAAAGCTCTGTGTTTGTTTCTTTAACTCAAATTGACCCAAACCCCAAGTTCCCTGGCCAAACAGTATCACTGGCTTTGCTCTGCAAACTCTTGGCTTCTGTTTACCTTTTGGCTTGCATGCCACTGGGCCATACAGCTTCCAGGAATTGTCTCCAGCATCTCTCATCAGATGGGTCCAGAAGATACTCTACACAGTGGGTGGGGCAATGTCTTAACTCCCTTGTCTGGGAAGGAGAGGGAAGGACCACACCAGGCTACCTTCAATTTCCCACAAAGGCTTTCCAATTATGAGGGACTGGGAGGTACCCTTAGTCGTGACTGCAGATTAACCCCTGAGACTGTGCACAGCACAGGAATGCTCCATGCCTGATACTGGCTTTGCCCTGGGGGTGATTATCTCTGTTTGACTGCCTCTAGTCTTAAGTTCCACTGGGCCCCAGGGCTTCCAGGAGTTGTCATCAGCCCCTCTGGTCAGATGGGAATAGAAGATACTGTCTACAGTTAGGGGGCTATGATTCTTCTCCTTACTGGGTATGGGCAGATTGGGCTCTAGGGTTGGCAAAACTCCTTGTTTGATAATCTAATCAGGTAGACCTGCACTCTGCCAAGTTCCCCGGTCAGAGTGCACCCCAGACTTGGTTCTGTAGATGAGCAATGGCACTGGTTGGGATTAACACTGGGCACTGCAGAGATGAACTAATTCTGCCAAGATTCATGTACTGGTTGTTGCAAACTCCTCCCTACTTCTTCATCACAGATTCCCGGTAGTTGAGCTCCAGAGACTCACCTGCAATTCCTGTGTTGCAAGTTCAGAGTAGGGACTCCTGCAAAAAAAAACCACAGTGCTAGGAGGTGCTGGTTGCCCCCTAGATCCCCTTTTCCCCCTGGTGGAACTCGGTGCTTAAGAGAGACCTCTCTGTTTGATGCTTTCCTCGGGGAGGAACAATGTAGTAAATGTGTAGCTGCTTCTCTTACCCTTCTGACATAGTCCATCTTGGTCTCTGTTGTACAAGCGTCTGCTTCAGCTTCACCCCCAGGTTCTACAATTCTGTCAGTGGTGTCTTCATCTTGAATAGTTGTTAGTTGTTCTTTTTGTGAGGGAGAGTGAAGTCAGGAACAACGCACATTGCCATCTTGGTGATGTTATGCCCTCTTCTTTTCTAATAGTGATGTGGTTTGCTGAGTCTAAAATATATAATTCTTACTTTCTCTAATGAAACTGAATAATAGTGAATAAGATTTTTTCTTGCTGTTTAAGAACTTCTGTGCATAATAACCTAATGTGGCAAATGACATCAGTAAAACTAAATGTAATATAGGAGTGGCAATGGTGCAGTCACCGTGGAAGGACATGTACAATCAAAATTTTAACCAGATACTGGACATCTTCAGAGTTAGTGTTTTGATTTAGAAGAGTGCATTATTATGAAACATTCACAAAAGAAAGTCTGGCCTACTGCACATTAGTGGCAAGACTTTATAGTGTTGACAGTGGGGTTCTTGTAATTTGATGACTGGCTGCAAAGGCTTTGCACTGGAGATCTGCAGGGTTGTACACACTGTCACTGCAACTGCCTCCATGTTTTCTTATTCTTTTTTCTGCTTTAAATCTCTTCTTTGGTTAAAATTTTTTTTCTTTCATTTTTAATGAGTGAGGAAACAATGCAACATTTTCTTGGGAAATAATCAATTGTTGACATTTAGAAAAGAAAGGAAAGTTCCTGAAACAATGCTGCTGAGGTCAGGGGATATAAAGGGATAGCTAGTGTCTCCAGCCTGAGGATGCCTCGTGAAGGAAGGTGTGGATTGATGTGCTGATAAGACCTCCTGTCCACAGGAAGGACTGCATGATGCTTACCCACAGGGGATGGGTGAGCCATCATTCATTATGGATTGTCATAATTAACTGCTGTCTCCATAATGCATATTGGCAAAGCAAACACAAGGTAAGAATGGACTATTATCTGTGGATCTCATTTTTAAAATAATTTCTATTGTGAAAAGGATAATATATGCAAAAACATGCATAAAGTATAGCTATACTATATAAAGAATAATAAAATCAGTTTTGGTGTTGAGTATACAAGGTGAAGAAGTAGAACTCTACCTGTACCTTAAATTACCCCTACCTGATGGTATATCATCCCTACAATCTCCCTCTCAGAGAAAAACATTTTCCTCATATTCTGTTAAATATCCCTTTGCTTTTCCTATGTTTTACCCTTTATGTATATATCTATGAACACATTAAATTACATCACATTAACAATCTGGTTAAATGTATTTTTAGCTTTTTAAATTAACAAAAAATAAAAGTAATATCCAGTGCTAATGAAGATGGGAGGAAATTATAATTTATTGTTCTGGTGGCTGTGTTAAATAACTACAGTTAAACTCTTTATGCCCATCTCTCTTATGTTATCAAAAATACACATTTGTATTTTATATATTTATTCCTTCTATTATATATTACTGTACACTGTAACATTTATCTACTTTCTTACAGAATTTTATATATAGAACCATATATGTTGTGCTATATTTTATGGCTATAAATCCATTATAACTTTCTCAAAAAGCAATTTTATAATAAATTTAATAAAATAAAACTTCCTTTGTGAAGTGTTTAGTGCAAATACTTTGCATTATTAATTCTACTTTTGGGAATTTACCCTAGAGACTTTTTTCCTAAAAAATGTAAAGATAAAGATCTTCATTGCAGCATTATTCATAATTTCTAAAAGTTGAAAATCTAAAGTTGAATAGGGAAGCAGTTAAATAACCTGCTATTTCTTCTCATTGGACTCTGTTGTAGCAATTATGTATAACAGTATGAAGACCACAGAGAACATGAAAATACTTGTCATTTAATGTTAGGTAAAACATAAAGCAAGACATAAGGCTTGTGCATTGTTATATACAAAAGCACATGAAAATACTAGTAGGTAAAATAAATTTTTTTATTTGGTTGTGGAAAAAAAGCTACTTTTCCTTATTCATAAATTTTCCACAATATTGTAGAAAATTTATGATTTAAGTTTTAAGAAAAATAAGAAAGTTTCTCATAGAAACTAAAAAACATATTTTATGTTTGAAAGGATAAATTAAAATTACTTTTTATTTTCTGAATAAAACAGGGACAGTGTTTCACATGTAGCTGAGACTCAATATTTGCATAATCATTAAAATTATGATGTTTACCTTTAAATTCAGGGTTTTAAATATAATTATTGGCTGCATAAAGATATAATACACAGTTTCTCTACATTTTAAGAATCTTTTTAGGGAAATTAAAACTGTAGAACAAGTTATAGCAATTATAATTCATCGAAGTATTCAGCATATAGCATAAAATGTTGAAAGATTAAGAAAAAGAGTATTGACATTCTTGTTTAAAAAGTTAACTGAGAAAGAATCTTTCTATCATCATATGTCTGGCTCCCTAGATAAACTAGTGTTTCATTCCTTCTGTTAAACATACTGACTAATATAATACTCTCTAGTATGTCTACATACACAATTTTGCCCCTGCTGGTTGAGCTGTATGCTTACCAAGAGTGAGCTGCTCCCACACCTGTTTGTGATAGTTTTATTTGCTGTCATTTAAATATTATGCAAAACAATGAAATTATATGAAATGAATGAGTTGTTTCTAGAACAAGGTTACATTTCTTTGGAAAAACTAGCAAAAAATGTTACTCTATAATTAAGTGTGGTCATAACAACTGCAGAAGAAGGAAAACAAAATTGTAAAACCTAAAAGGATATTACATTAGATTGTTTCTTGAGTATCAAAGTTCTAGTTCCACTCTAGTCCACCCAAGCTGGAATTTATAGATGACATATTATGGGTGTGGTTCATGTAAGAATTCATTTTAAATTGCAATCTCTAAAGAAAAGAACTTAGCTCACCTCAGCAATGTAACTTTATATATTTGAAGTAAAAACTTAAATTTTGAGTATACTTGTACATTTTTTTATTCTTCCTCATAACCAACTTTTTTGATTATGTGGCCAGCTACAAGTCTTGTTTGCATTATATACTTCTCTATTCATTTCTTAAATGTTACCAACAGCTTCTGCATTCTAAATATAATTGTACAGAGATGACAGTTTTAACAGTAACAGTTTAACAGTTGTCTTCAATCCTTTCTGACCAAAGTGTGTAGTAATAAAGCATTATAATTTGGCAGGAAGATACTCAATTTAGGCACTAGTCATTTTTTTTATTAAGGTATGATTGATATACATTCTTATGAAGGTTTCACATGAAAAAACAATGCGGTTACTACATTTACCATATTATCAAGTCCCACCCATACCCCAATGCAGTCACTGTCCATCAGTGAAGCAAGATGCCACAGATCCACTATGTGCCTCTTCTGTGCTCCAGTATTCTCCCCGTGATCCCCCACACCACATGTACTAAACATAATACCCCTCAGTCCCCTTCTCCCTCCCTCCCCACCTGCCCTCCCACACCCCTGCCCTTTAGTAACCACTAGTTCATTCTTGGAGTCTCTGAGTCTGCTGCTATTTTGTTCCTTCAGTTTTGTTTCATTGTTATACACCACAAATGAGGGAAATCGTTTGGCACTTGTCTTTATCCACATGGATTGTTTCACTGAGCATAATGTCCTCCAGCTCTATCCATTTTGTTGCAAATGGTAGGATTTGTTTCTTTCTTATGGCTGTGTAGTATTCCATTGTGTATATGTACCACCTATTCTTTACCCATTGATCTACTGATAGACACTTAGGTTGCTTCCATATCTTGGCTATTGTAAAAAGTGGTGTGACAAACATAGGTGTGCATATGTCTTTTTGAATCTGAAAAGTTGTATTCTTTGGCTAAATTCCAAGGAGTGGGATTCCCAGGTCAAATGGTATTTCTATTTTTAGTTTTTTGAGGAACCTCCATATTGCTTTCCACAATGGTTGAACTAGCTTACATACCCACCAGCAGTGTAGGAGGGTTCCCCTTTCTCTGCATGCTCACCAGCACTTGATTTCTTAGTCTTTTTGATGTTGACCATACTTACTGGTGTGAATTGATATCTCATTGTGGTTTTAATTTGCATTTCCCTGATAATTAGTGATGATGAGCATCTTTTCATGTGTCTGTTGGCCATCTGAATTTCTTCTTTGGAGAACTGTCTCTTCATATCCTCTGCCCATTTTTTAATTGGGTTATTTGCTCTTTTGGGTGTTGAGGCCTGTAAGTTCTTTATATATTTTGTATGTTAACCCCTTGTTGGATAAGTCATTTACAAATATATTCTCCCATACTGTAGGGTGCCTTTTTGTTCTGTTGATGGTGTCCTTTGCTGTACAGAAACTTTTTAGTTTGATGTAGTCCCATGAGTTCAATTTTGCTTTTGTTTCCCTTGCTCAAGGAGATGTGTTCAGGAAGAAGTTGCTCATGCTTATAATCAGGAGATGTTATCCTATATTGTCTTCTAAGAGTTTTATGGTTTCATGACTGACATTCAGGTCTTTGATCCATTTCGAGTTTACTTTTGCATATGGGGTTAAACAATAATCCAGTTTCATTCTCTTGAATGTAGCTGTCCAGTTTTGCCAACACCAACTGTAGAAGAGGCTGTCATTTCCCCATTGTATATCTATGGCTCCTTTATCATTTATTAATTGACCATACATGCTTGGGTTTATATCTGGGCTCTCTAGTCTGTTCCATTGGTCTATGGGTCTGTTCTTGTGCCAGTACCAAATTGTCTTGATTACTATGGCTTTGTACTAGAGCTTGAAGTTGGGGAGCATATGCCCCCAGCTTTATTCTTCCTTCTCAGAATTGCTTTGGCTATTTGATGTCTTTTGTGGTTCCATATGAATTTTAGAACAATTTTCTCTAGTTCATTGAAGAATACTGTTGGTATTTTGATAAGAATTGCATTGAATCTATAGATTGCTTTAGGCAGGATGGCCATTTTGACAATATTAATTCTTCCCATCCTTGAGCACTGGATATGTTTCCATTTATTGATATCTTCTTTAATTTCTCTTAAGAGTGATTTGTAGTTGTCAGGGTATACATCTTTCATGTCCTTGGTTAGGTTTATTCCTAGGTATTTTATTCTTTTTGATGCAATTGTGAATGGAATTGTTTTCCTGATTTCTCTCTCTGCTATTTCATCATTAGTGTATAGGAATGCCACAGATTTCTGTGTATTAATTTTGTATCCTGCAACTCTGCTGTATTCAGGTATTAGATCTAGTAGTTTTGGAGTGGAGTCTTTAGGGTTTTTTATGTACAATATCATGTCATCTGCAAACAGGGACAGTTTAACTTCTACCTTGCCAGTCTGGATGCCTTTTATTTCTTTGTGTTGTCTGATTGCCATGGCTAGGACGTCCACTACTATTTTGAATAGAAGTGGAAAGAGTGGGCATCCTTGTCTTGTTCCTGATCTTAAAGGAAAAGCTTTCAGTTTCCTGCTGTTAAGTATGATGTTGACTGTGGTTTGTCATATATGGCTTTATTATGTTGAGGTACTTGCCTTCTATACCTATTTTGTTGAGAGTTTTTATCATGAATCGATGTTGAATTTTGTCAAATGCTTTTTCAGCATCTATGGAGATGATCATGTGGTTTTTGTCCCTGTTTTTCTTGATGTGGTGGATGATGCTGATGGATTTTCGAATGTTGTACCATCCTTGCATCCCTGGAATAAATCCTACTTGATCATGATAGATGATCGTTTTGATGTAGTTTTGAATTTGGTTTGCTATTATTTTTTTGAGTATTTTTGCATCTATGTTCATCAGGGATATTGGTCTGTAATTTTTTTTTTTATGTCGTTTCCTGGTTTTGGTGTTAGAGTGATGCTGGCCTCATAGAATGAGTTTGGAAGTATTCCCTCTTCTACTTTTTTGGAAAACTTTAAGGAGAATGGGTATTAGGTCTTCACTAAATGTTTGATAAAATTCAGTGGTGAAGCCATCTGGTCCAGGCATTTTGTTCTTCGGTAGTTTTTGATTACCAGTTCAATTTCCTTGCTGGTAATTGGTCTGTTCAGATTTTCTGTTTCTTCCTTGGTCAGCCTTGGAAGGTTATATTTTTCCAGAAAGTTGTCCATTTCTTCTAGGTTATCCAGTTTGTTAGCATATAATTTTTCATACTATTCTCTAATAATTCTTTGTATTTCTGTGGTGTCCATAGTGATTTTTCCTTTCTCATTTCTGATTCTGTTTATGTGTGTAGACTCTCTTTTTTTCTTGATATGTCTGGCCAGGGGTTTATCTATTTCATTTATTTCCTCAAAGAACCAGCTCTTGCTTTCATTGATTCTTTCTATTGTTTTATTCTTCTTGATTTTATTTATTTCTGCTCTAATCTTTATTATGTCCCTCCTTCCACTGATTTTGGGCCTCATTTGTTCTTCTTTTCTAGTTTCATTAATTGTGAGTTTAGACTGCTTATATGGGATTGTTCATCTTTCCTGAAGTAGGCCTGTATTGCAATATACTTTCCTCTTAGCACAGCCTTGGCTGCATCCCACAGAGTTTGTGGTGTTGAATTATTGTTGTCATTTGTTTCCATATATTGCTTGATCTCTGTTTTTATTTGGTCATTTATCCATTCGTTATTTAGGAGCATGTTGTGAAGCCTCCATGTGTTTGTGGGATTTTTCATTTTCTTTGCATAATTTATTTCTAGTTTCATACCTTTGTGTTCTGAGAAACTGGTTGGTATAATTTCAATCTTTTTGAATTTACTGAAGCCCTTTTTGTGTCCTAGTATATGATCTGTTCTTCAAAATGTTCCATGTGCACTTGAGAATGTGTATTCTGCTGCTTTTGGGTGTAGATTTCTGTACATGTCTGGTAAGTCCATCTGTTCTAATGTGTTGTTCAGTGCCTCTGTGTCCTTACTTATTTTCTGTCTGGTTGATCTGTCCTTCAGAATGAGTGGAGTGTTCAAGTCTCCTAGAATGAATGCATTGCATTCTATTTCCCCTTTTAATTCAGTTAGTATTTGTTTCACATATGTTGGTGCTCCTGTGTTGGGATCATAGATATTTGTAATGGTTATATCTTCTTGTCAGATTGACCCCTTTATCATTATGTAATGTACTTCTTTGTCTCTTGTGACTTTCTTTGTTTTGAAGTTGTTTTGTCTGATACAAGTACTGTAACTCCTGCTCTTTTCTCTCTATTAGTTGCATGAAATATCTTTTTCCATCCCTTCACTTTTAGTCTGTGTATGTCTTTGGGTTTAAAGTGAGTCTCTTGTAGGCAGCATATAGATTGGTCTTGTTTTTTATCCATCCAGTGACTCTATGTCTTTTGATTGGTGCCTTCAGTACATTTACATTTAGGGTGATTATAATAGGTATATACTTATTGCCATCACAGACTTTAGATGTGTGCTTACGAAAGGTTCAAAGTTAACTTCCTTACTATCTAAGCATCTAACTTAACTCATTTAATATGCTATTACAAACACAATCTAAAGGTTCTTTTCTTTTTCCCCTCCTTTTTCTTCCTCCTCCATTCTTTATATATTAGGTATCATATTCTGTACTGTTTGTCTATCCCTTGATTGACTTTGGGGATAGTTAATTTAATTTTGCATTTCCTTAGTAATTAGCTGTTCTACTTTCTTTACTGTGGTTTTATTTCCTCTGGTGACAGCTATTAAACCTTAGGAACACTTCCATCTATAGCAGTCCCTCCAAAATAGACTGTACAGATGGTTTGTGGGAGGTAAATTCTCTCAGCTTTTGCTTATCTGGAAATGGTTTAATCCCTCCTTCAAATTTAAATAGTAATCTTGTCAGATAAAGTAATCTTGGTTCCAGGCCCTTCTGCTTCATGGCATTAAATACATCATGCCACTCCCTTCTGGCCTGTAAGGTTTCTGCTGAGAAGTCTGGTGTTAGTCTGATGGGCTTTCCTTTGTATGTGATCTTATTTCTCTCTCTGGCTTCTTATAATAGTCTGTCCTTATCCTTGATCTTTGCCATTTTAATTAGTGTATGTCTTGGTGTTGTTCTCCTTGGGTCCCTTGTGTTGGGAGATCTGTGCACCTCCATGGCCTGAGAGACTATCTCCTTCCCCAGATTGGGGAAGTTTTCGGCAATTACCTTCTCAAAGACACTTTCTATCCCTTTCTCTCTCTCTTCTTCTGGTACCCCTATGATGTGAATATTGTTCCGTTTGGATTGGTCACTCAGTTCTCTCAATATTCTTTCATCCTTAGAGATCCCTTTTTCTCTGTGTGCCTCAGCTTCTTTGTATTCCTCTTCTCTGGTTTCTGTTTCATTTATTGTCTCCACCGTATCCAATCTGCTTTTAATACCCTCCATTGTGCTTTTCAATGATTGGATCTCTGACCAGAATTCACTCCTGAGTTCCTGAATATTTTTCTGTATCTCCAATGACCATGTTAATGATTTTTATTTTGAACTCTTTCAGGAAGAATCACGAGTTCCATGTCATTTAAATCTTTCTCGGGAGTTGTATTAATAATTTTACTCTGGACCAGGTTCCTTTGGCATTTCATATTTGTATATGGCACCTCTAGTGTCCAGAATCTCTACTCTCTGGAGCTGCTCAGCCCCTGAAGCAATATTGGGGGTTGCAGGGGAGTGGTATTTGTCCCTGGTGGGAGGAAAGAGCTGTTTTCTGCTTCCCAGCTGCTACGCCTGCTTCCACTGCCTGAACCAGTTGGCCTAGCACACAGGTATAAGCTTTTGTTCCAGAGCAGCTGGATATGGATCCCTGCTTTCCACAAGCAGCTGGAGTCCCTGTCTCCCCAGGAACTCTGCCTGTCCCAGCTTTCCAACCCCGTAATCACGAGTGTATGATGAAAGCACCGTGAAATGTAGATTTGTGCTCCCAGAGCAGATCTCTGGATCTAGGTATTCAGCAGTCTGAGGCTTCCACTCCCTCCCCACTCAGTTTCTCTTTCTCCCACCAGTGACCTGGGGTGGGGAAAGGGCTTGGGTCCCACCTGGCCACAGCTTTGGTACGTCACCCTGTTCTGTGAGGTCTGCTCTTTTCTCCAGGTGTATGCAGTCTGTCACAGTCCTCTTTCCTGTTGCTCTCTCAGGGTTAGTTGTATTAATTATATTTTTGTATTATATGCTGTTTTAATAGGAAGCCTCTTTCTCACCTCTCATGCCACCATCTTTAATCCTTCCTAGCCACTGCTCATTTTTTAAAAATAAATGAAGTTCTACTTTATCTTTCCAAATTTCTTTAAAGCTGTATGTGAGTCTTGAATATAAATTGTACAGTGAGAAATATTAGTAAATATTTTTAAAGGCTGAGTAAGAAATGAGCCTTTGTTGCTCAGAGGGATGTTGTGAGCCTGTTTTTGATAACACAGTGAGGTGATAGGCAATGACCTTAGCAAGTGTATTCATAGGAGAGTCTGAAAAGAAGTTGTAATATAAGACTTGTAATTTTAGATAATTAGCTAAATTAGAATGCACATTATTATTGCATTTCAAAGAATGTGTATTATAAGTTATTACATTTTATGTTGACATCATTTTATGAGAAGTGAATAAGTAGAGGCTTATAAACCTCAAATTGCATTAATAAATTATATTCAACTGGCCCTAAACAAATACAAATGCTATGATAAAGAACTGTTAATGTAGAGCTCCTGAGAACCTCACCAGTATGATAAGATAGGATGCTCCTGACTCATTTCTCCTACAGATGTCCCATGTATGCAGCTACACACAGATCACTTTGCTCTGAGAGACATTCAGAAACTAGTTGAGTGACTCCCACATACCAAGTGACTAAAAAAGTGGGAAAAGGGTGAGATACACTCTCATCATAAACCCCACCCTTGGCATAGTGCTTTACAATCATGAGGGAACCTCCATCCCCCAGCTTCTCTCTAGGGGCAAAGGGTTTGCACTTTATATCTAGCTTTCCAACTTTTAAGGCTGCCACCTGAGGGACAGGCTTCCAAATTACCCAAGTCTGATAGCCAGTGGAGCTGGGCATTCATGAGTCCCACAGGAGCATGTTAAACAAAAAAAGTAGCTTTCAAATGCATGCACAAGCACTTCACACAGCTCTACCTCCTGGGCCCAGCACAGAGGAAGCAGGCAAAAACCCATATCCCAGTTTCTCCTTGGAAGGGACTTAACTCCACACTTTCCTAGATGCTGCCTGAGGTTTCAGATTTTAATCAGTTTGCATGTGTGTGCTGATTGGGATCCTCCTGGAAGCCTGAAAAGGTTGGTAGGCTTGTACCTGCCATCTCTTCTCAGCTCAATCCATCAGTAAAACCAAGTCTCTATCTTCTTCCTCAAGGAAGCTTTCCCACAATCTAGCACCCAGCTGTTATGGCTGCAACCCAAGGTCCTGGCCCCAAATCACCTAGCTCTGTAGGCTGTTGGGGTATAGTCTTCACAAAATCTCACAGGACTATGCAAAACAAATAGGCAGTTCTCTTTGGGCCCAGAAGCACTCTCAATAACTATTCCCTCTGATTCAGCACAGAGTGAGTAGGCAAAAATAAGGAGTTTCTGGCTTCTCACTGATAGAGACTATACTGCATATCTAACATCTTGACTTTCCCAGTTGCTGCCTGAAGGTTGGGCTTCCAACTGGCCTGCATAATGGAACTGAAGGGATAGGCAGTTGGTAGTTCTCTGGGAGGCTTAACAGGTATGGGGCATTTCCCACACCTTTGGGACACTCACAGGTACTGGCACACCCTAATCTACTGGGAGTCACTAACAAACAAAACAGCAGCTTAGACAATCACAAGGGTCTGATAGTCAACCAGGAGCTTGGGCTGGGCTGTCTAATGAGGTTCGTTTCTTATATGAGGCCAGTCTGTCAAGATTGAGAGAGGAGGCTGTTTTATCTAGTGCAAGAAACCAACATGAGTGAAAAAAAATGAAGAAACAAGAATATGTTCCAAACTAAAGAAAAGATTAATCTCCAGAAACAGACCTTAATTGAACAGAGATAGGTGATTTACCTGAGAGAGATTTCAAAACAATGATCATAAAGATGCTTACCTACGTCAAGAGAGCAATGCATGAACAAAGTCAAGATTTCAACAAAAAGAAAGAAAATGTAAAAAGAAAGAAAACCCCATATATCATAGAGGTAAAGAATACAATAATTGAACTGAAAAATTCAGGAGGGGTTCAACAGGAAAAAAAAGAAGAGTCAAATAACATCAGATATGAAAGAGAAGACATTACAATGGATTTCTCAGAAACAAGAAAGGATCATGAGGAACTGTTATGAACAATTATATATACCCCAACCAATTTGATAACCTAGAAGAAATGGATAAATTCCTAGTAACATTTACTTACCAAGACAGATCACAAATAAATAGGAAATCTGAATAGACTAATTATGAATGAGGAGACTGAATTGGCAAAAAAAAAAAAAAAAAAAGTAAAAAAAAACCTATCAGCAAAGAAAAAAGTGCCAGGCAAGATGCCTTCATAGGTGTATTCTACCAAACACCTTTGAAGAATTAGTACCAACCCTCACTCTTCCAAACAATTGGAAAGAAGGGAGTAGTTCCAAATGTATTTTATGTGGTCAGCACTACCCAGCCATCAAGACCAGAGAAGGATAGTGCAAGAAAAGAAAATTACAGGCCAGTATCCCTGATGAACATATGTAGAAAAATCCTCAACAAAATAATAGCAGTCCAATTCAACAGTATGTTTAAAAGGATCATATATCATGATCAAATAGGATTTATTCTTGGGACACAAGAATGGTTTAACATCTGCAAATGAATACATGTGATTTACCATATTAACAAAATTAAGGATAAAAAACGTGATCATCCCAATAGATACAGAAAAGCACTTAACAAAATACAGTATCCTTTCAAGATAAAAACTCTCAACAAGTTAGATATAGATGGGATATTCCCTCAACATAATAAAAGCCATATGTGACAAGCCCATAGCTAACATCATATCCAGCAGTGAAAAGCTGAATTTCCTCCAAGATCAGGAATAAAACAAAGATGCCCACTCTTCCGACTTCTATTCAACACAATAAAGAAAGTCCTAGACAAAGGAATTCAGCAAGAAAAATAAATAAATGGCAGCCAAATCACAAAAGAAGTAAAATAGTCTCTGCTTACAGATGACATGGTTGTATATGTAGAATACCCAAAAAACTGTTAGAACTAATAAATTAGTTCAGTAAAGTTGAGAGATACAAAATTAATAAACAAAAATCAGTTGTGTTTTTATACTGTAACAGTGAACTATCAGAAAGAGACATTAAGAAAATAATCCCATGTATAATAGAATAAAAAAGGAATAAATTTATCCAAGGAGGTAAAAGAACTGCAGCTGAAAACTGTAAAACATTGATGAATGAAATTGAAAAAATAAAAAATAAATGGAAAGTCTGTGCTCATGGATTGGAATAATTAATATTGTAAAATGTCCATACCTCCCATAGCAATCTTCAGATTCAATACAATCCTTATCAAAATTCCAATGGCATTTTTCAGAGAAACAGAAAATGCAATCCTAAAATTTATATGGAACCACAAGACCTCAAACAATGTTGAGCCAGAAGACAAAGCTGCAAGCACTCTTCGTGATTTCAAACTATGTTATAGAACTATAATAATCAAAACAATATAATATTGGCATAAAAACAGGCACATTGATAAGTGATACAGAATACAGGGCCCAGGTAAACCCACATATATATTGTCAATTAATTCTTGACACAGGTTCTAAATATGCACAATGGAGATAGGATAGACTCTTCAATAAATGATGTTAGGAAACTGGATATCCACATGCAAAGGAATTATGTTGGACCCCTGTCTTACATGATACATGTAAATCAACTCAAAATATATTAAAGACTTGAACATAAGACCTGAAACCGTACAACTCCTAGGAAAAAAACAAGGGATAAGCTTGACGTTGATCTTTGTAGTGATTTTTTTGACACCACAGCAAAAGAAATTTTTAAAAGAGTCAACAATGGTACTATATCAAATTAAAAGCTCTGCACAGCAAAGGAAACCAATAAAATGAAATGGTAACCTATGGAATGCATTAAAATATTTGCAAACCTTGTATCTAATAATGGGTTAACATCCAAAATACTTTTTCAAAGATGACATACATATAGGGCCAACAGGTATATGACAAGGTGTTCATCACTAATCATCAGGAAAAGGCAAATCAAAACTGCCATGAGGCATCACCTCATACCTGTTAGAATGATTATTATCCAAAAGCAAGAGATAACAAATGCTGGTGAGGATGTGGAGAAAAGGGAACACTTGTGCACTGTTAGAATAGAAATTGATATGGCCACTATGGAAAACAGTGTGGAATTTCCTCAATACATTAGAGAGCTACCATATGACCCAGCAATTCTACTTCTGGGTATGTATCCAAAGGAAAGAAGGTCACTATCTCAAGGAGATACCTGCATTTCAGTCCCATGTTCACTGCAGCATTATTCGTGATTGCTGAGATATAGAAACAGCCCAAGTGTTTCTCAATGGATGAATGGATAAAATGTGGTGTGTGTGTGTGTGTGTGTGTGTGTGTGTGTATAGATAGATATCCATACATATACATATATCTACATACATGTAGGCATATATACTAGGGTTATATATATATATACACACACCTGGTATATATCAAATTATATATATAATTTATATCTATATACATATATAGATACATATGTATACATATGTGGTGTACAGTAGATATGAAAACAGTGCAAAACAGAATATAAAGTATTTCATTAATAATCTTGATATTGATTATATGTTGAAATAATATTTAGGTATATTGGGTTCAATAAATTACTAAAATTGTCTTTTTTTTAAAATGTGGCAACTAGAAAAATTTTTAACTTCATGAAAAACTTAAAATTTTATGCTCAAGTTCTATTTCTTTTGGATATTGCTGGTCTATATCATATTTACAGCCAGTTCTATTTTTTTGCATATTTCTTTTCCTTCCCAAGTGCTAGATTTCACCAGACGATGTGATCAACAAAAAAATCTAAACTTCCAAGTTCTTTAATTTCTAGCCAAGGACTTTAATGGCCCTAGAGCTATTTTTCCATTTCTTAGAGACTGTATTATATAAGTCAGTACGTACCAAACTTACAGGATCACCCGATGGGTTCGGGTGCTTGCTGAAGTAGTGCTAACTAAACTTCTAACTCCTGAATCAGCTTCTGCTGAGGCAGCCCTACGGCAGCTCTGTTTGTTGAGCTGTGCATTAGGGCAAAAGGTTCCACAATGGTTTTTCATTTCTGTAGGACAAAATGTGAACATTTTGAAACTTTCACAACCTGATTAAGTCTGATCTCTGCAAGGTTGTCTTCTTTCCAGGTTGTCTTCTTTCCACCTCATTCACACCATTTTCCAGCCATGCTGACCCACTCTTTTCCTGCCTTGGGTTTGCATTTGTTTTGCAATCTAAATGAAATGCCTCCTCCCTGGCCCTCCCAAGACTGGTGTACTCTACTCACTTTTCACTACTGGCCTTTGTAAATATTCTCCCTAACCCAAAGATAAGTGCTCCCTGGTCTGTTTTCCTACTACAACTGTAACCATCCTAAAATACACACTCCAATCACCTGGGAACTTAAAATTAACTACTAATTCTCTGGCCAAATGTAAACATTTTGTCCTATTTGATCTGTAGGGGGCCATGGAAATTGAAATTTTTTGTAAAAAGCTCTTCAGGATACCAGTGTTAAGATCGCATTGGTGGTTTGACCACACTCACATTATTGTAGAGCTTTACCTCACATTATTGTAATTATTTGTTTACATATTATCTCCTCAGCCTAGACTGAGCACCTAGAGAATGTGGACATCTTATTTTCTTTGTATCACAAATGCTGATTATGAAAAAAATGCTCAAATACTTTTAGAATGAAAACAGAAAATAGAATGTGAAGGAAATGATTAAATCTATTTTGAAAAATTTAAGAGAGATATTTCTCTAAATTCATATGCTGATAATTTGGCATATATTTGCCAAATTGAAAAACGGGCTTAATTAGAGGCTTAGTTTATGTACAAAGAACAGATATTGGATATACAAATTGAGAATCACCTTTGCATAATCAAAAAAATAATAATAGCTGAAGTTAATTAGACAAAGAGAAGGATTTTGATCTGGGAATATAAAAAAAAATAACAGTGTTGAAAAGACAGGAAGTATGTAACTAATCTCTTCTTTCAGGGTAGTATGAGTAGTACAGTATTTAATACAAATAGGAAGAAAACAGTAAAAAGGGCGAAAGTAAAAGCTTTCAGAAAGAGAATATTTATATTTGAAATATCAGCAAATGTTAAAGAATTCATTGAAGCAAAAATAGTAAAAATAAAAGCATAAGTAATAAGCTTGTATATATGTAGGTTAATATGGAG
The DNA here is from genome assembly GCF_030020395.1 of Manis pentadactyla. Taxonomy (NCBI): domain Eukaryota; kingdom Metazoa; phylum Chordata; class Mammalia; order Pholidota; family Manidae; genus Manis; species Manis pentadactyla. Next base: position 65,677,944 of record NC_080021.1, read on the forward strand.
ATAAGAGAATTAAGGCACATTCATAGATGATTTAGAGTTTTCTGTTGATGAAGAAAATGAAGATCAATGTGGCTAATCTGGAGAGTTAAAAAGCCCACTATGACAAAACTTAAAATATTGAAAATGTTTTGAAAGCCAGTATAGATATGAAACAAGGAGGAAATGAGTTAGTATAGGTTTTATAGAAATTGAAAGCAAAAATTACAGTTAAAGAAGAGAGACATGCATATAAGGATTTGGTCACATAGTCTAATTCTACACAATTTTTGAGCTTTTTCCAGCAAATTTTAATTGCTAGGAACTGAGGTATGAAACCAAAGGGCATACCATAATGAGCATGGGAAAACACTGGGAAAGTTGCAGACTCTATCAGATAAACATGGAAAGTCTTTTACTAAGCCTAGAGTAGGAAAAGGTCTTTGAGCTATGTGTCCCCCACCTCAAAAAGAATTTCTGTGAATGTAAGTTCATCAGATAGTTACTGTTTGGGTATCTTAAAGCTGGAGAATGCCATCAAGATATCAACTTAACCACCAAGAGTTGGTGACAGAAACAGGACTAGGAAGTAGTCTCACTAATTCCAACCTCAATCTCAAACAAACAGTAGTCAATGAACATGTGACTGACATAATATGTGGATCCTAAGTGAACACACCTGGAAAGCACATATAGAAATAGGAGAAAATCCCAACACTCTCTGTGACTATGTGTATGATTCCCACAGTCATGACAGGTGTGAGAGAAACTGATGTAATATGGCAAGGAGAAAGTGATACCACATCTGAGGGGAGTAAAAACATAAGATGGGGTTGTAATGCTGATAATGGGTTTCTCTCTTTGCTTTGTTTTGTTTGTTTTACCCTGATTACATTCAGTAATTTACCTCAGATTCTTTTCTGGATGCTTGTGAGCCAATCTGTCAACTCCAGTGTCTTTCTACACACCAGCCCCTTCTCATCTTCTGGTCCCTCTCTATGTAGTTTAAAGACCATTAAGTCGTCATTTTAGTAACACTCTTGCCAGTACCAAAGAGGTAGAGGTAAAGTCCTCTTGCTGTGTGTGTGTGTGTATGTGTGTGTGTTTGTGTGGTTTGTTTTCCTCACCTATCTAGCAAAATCCCACCCTGGGATACGCCCATATATTCATTTTCTTCTTGCTTCTATGCTCCATATACATTATCCAGTTGTTTCATTAATATCTTCATTTTGGATGTCATAATAGCACTTTGAAATCAACATGTACAAAAGTGGACTCAGGAGCTTCCCCACCAAGTCCATCTCCCCTCCAGTACCCCTAATCCTCAGGTGTGACTTCACTTACTTCCCAAGTCACTCAAACTGTCGACCTTAGTGTCCTTCCTACTACCAACATTCCTCTTGATCATCAGTACCCAGTCCACCAAAAACTTAACACATTTGGGTTGATTAAAGATGCTTATAGGCTGCTATATTTGGAGCAGTATGATACTTAATAGCCTTCCTTAATAGTATATTCAACTGTTCTTGGTGGGTGATGGAATATGACTGATGACAAAGAAAGCATATTTTGGCCATGTGAGGTAATAGAGTGAAGATTAAAAAATTAGTGAATTCTTGTCCAAGTTATGAATGTTGAAGGTGTCAAGAAGTACCACTGTGATTCTTAATACTGGTGTCCTTAGAAACTTTAAAAGACAAATTCTAAAGTCTGTGGCCCACCTCAGGTCAAAATTTTAAGGTTTTGACCTGAGAGTCAATATTTTTTTTAAAGTTCCCAGGTGACTTGTTTGTGTAACCAGGGTGGAATAGCATTGATAAGGTTTTAAAATTTTCCTCCATTTTTTGTTTTTAAACACCATTCGTTTATGCCTCTGATGGCATTCCCTCCTACCCTGAAAACTGCAGTATGTGCACACATAGACTCTCAAGAGTTTACAGTTTTTAAATATTGGATTTAGCTTTAGCAGAATAGGAGCCTATATAATATATATAATTAAGAAGGGAAGTGAGTCAAACTAAAGTCCATGACTTAACATGCAGTACACATGCCAATTATTGGTGAAATGATCTCTTGTGACTTGATATTGGAAGACTAAAAACTTCATAAATTAGAAAATGCAATTAATAAAGATATGTCCATTCTACCAACCAATAGTTTTCCAAATGAGGAATCACATAATTACTATCTTGTCTAATAAAAGATAAAAATATGTACAAACAGTTTTAAAGAAGAACCCTGGTTATGAGTAAAACATAAAAAAGAATTTTAGAAAAATAAACAAAAGTATTCCTTGTAAACTTATAACCCGGTTCATGTTTCATATTTCATCCTGCTGTGTGTGTGTGTGTGTGTGTGTGTGTGTGTGTGTGTGTGTATAATTTGCAGATTGCAAATTTTTAAAATATTCTATTTTTGGATATTTTGGTTATTTTATACTTTTTTTTATATATGTTTTTATACTTTTGCTATTATACTATGATAAACAAGTGTACATTGGTAATTATTCCAGAGGGTGTGGTAACTGGACCCAAAATCATGTACCCTTTGATGACTATGAAAATAGAGTGCCAAATCATTTTCCAGAACAATTTATCAATTTATATTCCCATCATCAGTGAACGAAAATATCTATAATTACACTGTACCCCAATCACATTAAAAATAAAGTTTAAATTCTTCTCAGTTTAATGGGTGATAGTAGTATTATAATGTACATTTCTTGGCAATTAATTCACATTTTTTCTGTTTATTAGCTGTTTGCCATATTCTTTTAGATAGTTTAATTCATGATCTTTGTTCACTTATGAAATCATTTTAAGGAAAAGAGCATTAGACAAATTTAATTCCATTTATATATATACATTTGTAGTTATACTCTTGTAGTGAACCCAATAGCCACAGATTGCAATTTCTGTTCTGGTGAGGTCCTCTCTGAGCATCTTTCTATTTCTCTTTGTATATATTAGATTTTGGTGGCTGTGAATTACTACAATTTAATTCAATGCAGTTCGTTAGAACTCTTCCTATAAATGTGAACTACATAAAATAGATTAATCTGAATAATCTAAAAGTGCAGACAATGAGGGATAGTTGAGACTAAATGCTTTTCTACAATGTGATAATGTCAGTTGTTGTGAAATTGTCCTAGTGAGAAGATGAAATGTCCTGAAATCCATGAAGCACACATGGAGAGGGCTTTTGAAGAGGTACTTCTGACTTTAAAGTTTGCAGACTTTAAAGTTGCTTCTATTTCAGACTTTTTGAAGAATGGATTGGGGATAACAGGTATCTATTCAGCAATAGTTTAAGGCAAGATATATTTAGATGGATTGAAAGTTGGAGGAGCTGGAGATCCCAGAAAGGTGGAGTGCCTAGTGGTGAGTTAGTGGCAATGATAAAGAGGACCACTGCCTTTTGTGGTGGAGGAGGCACAAAATTTGGGCTCTGTACTATGCCACTCAGTGTAACATGCATTATAAGACAGAATTAATGAGAATGGGGTTTCAGAGCACTCCAGTCCTAAGTGCAGAGCAATGTGGGTAGGTGCTAGTTGGCATTCTGTGACTTTTGCTGCACATAGATGCGTGCTCAGTGCCTGCTGAGAAGAGATTTCAGCTGAGCTTCAGCTGCTGCTTTACGATAAGCTGAAAATGAAATGGAAAGGAAGATTTTATAAAGGCTCACTAAAATATAATGTGAAATATTTTAGTACTGCTTTCAACTTCTGCAGGTCTGGGCAAATAGTCCTGCTAACAACAATCAGAAGTGCAGTGGTTCAGTCAGACAGAAGCATCAGGCAGACGGAAGATGCAGCAGTGGGGTCAGAGTTAACCACCACTCCTGCAAATAGCAGCTGCCATCTTCTTTCAAAAGATGGTTTTTAATATTTAGGCTGAGTGTGAAGAATTGCCACTCACCTGTCTTCTTACCCACATTTGAAACATAATAGGAAAGATAGAGCTAAATTTTATCATGTGCCTCAATATGGGATTTTCTTGAGGTAGGGGATTTTTAAAAAATATTTGAACTCAAGGGCCTCTGGATGTTTAACGAATAATAGTGATAGTGCAAAATGCTGATTGCTTGCTGCTTTTGAAGGCTTTTCAGAAGTAAAACCAAATGCTTTAAAAGTATATGTGTGTGTGTATATATATATATATATATATATATATACATTTACCAAGTCCTTATGTCTGAGATTGGTGTAGTTCAGGCTTGCATGTTTTTGTCAATTGTATTCTCCTAGTCTGTAGTTCTAGAGGGGGAAAGAGTGAAATGGGAGTAGAAAGAAGTTTATGATGCAAAATGAAAGCCTATAGCACTCACATGTTTGTTAATTTTTGGAAGTTCAGAATGACTTGTGATGACAAGAAAAATCTTAGAAAGAAATACGCGCAAAAAAATAAAGAACCTAGGTTAATATTAATTAATGCCATTACTTTACTAAAATCACTTCCTAATGCTTACATTATTACTGTCATTAGATATCAGTGGAACTTAAATGAGACCCTCTCAAAAGTCTTTTAAGTTTTCACAAGATAATTAACCCAGTGTAGCCCATGGTAGAGTACCTATTTTTTGTTTTTCTTTTTAATTTTGGTTTTTCATGTGTATGTGTGTGCTGAGAGATTTTGAATTATTTTTTAAAGAATATATTTTTGTCTTCAGCATATACTGAGTGTATGTCTAATTTTGCATTTTACTTCACTGGTAGTTTTTCTTTTAAAGTGTTCATTGAATAGTCAGTCTCTGATTTTCTGTTAATATAAAGTCTCCCAATTCATCTACCAATCGTACCTTCTCTTCTATTAAATCACTAGGCCAAGTTTGAAATTCAGCCTCTTCCCAGCACAAATCACTCAGTACAGTAATGCATACTTTATATAATAAAAATTATGTCTTTATATTTATAAATGTATATTTATAAAAAACATGGAATGGGAGTTTTAAAAAGAGAAGAAGTGGATGATGAAGGTGGATTTCTAACTGCTGAGCTCAGCCAGATTCTGGAAGCACATTCAAAATCTCTCAACACACACAGATGAAAACCAAACTAAAATAAAACCAAACAGAAGGTATTCTACTACTGGCAATGTTAAAATATTGGGTTAATTATCCTATGAAAACTCAGAAACTTTTTTGATAGGGTCTGATTTGAGTTGTATTTCTCTCCAATTTCACACATGGCTTGAATTAACATCTCTAGCTCTTGGAAAAAAATATTACATCTTAAAATTGCACTTAAAACTACATATTTTCCACAAATAGTTCAGTAATGGCCATCTTGAGGAATATTTTTCTAAAGATAGTTTTACTATCACTACCTCCCATGGTGTGAAATCTAGTTGATGGGGCAGACAGTTCAAATCCAACTTCAGTGGTTAAGGGTGTGAACTTCAAAAGCACAGAGGCTTTGGAATAAAATTATGAGACTATGTATTTCATCTTCCTTGTGTAAAAGTGTAAGTTCTCTTGTGTAGTTCTGTCTCCTACATTTCTAACTTCTCTGTGTAGACTTAGTGCTGTGAGCAAGAAGCACATTTCCCCAGAACCAAGCTGGCTCTCCTCTCGCCTGGGTTCCCACCTGACATCAGTCCCGTCAGGCAGCACCTCCCATCCTTACATCTTCAGCTTAGTTGACTATATTCTCAATGTTGGGTTCTAGATCCTTATCACCAGAATCTTTCTTGGTCACTTTCTCTTCTTCCTTTTAGTCTGTGATCATGTGTTCTGTTTTTGGCAAATGGTACTTAATTTTTTATTGTACTTTTTGCTTTTTTTACTAACATCTCTTGTTGTTCTCTTTCCTGAATCTGTGTCCCTACATATCCTTCCTTGGTACAGTGAATGCCTGACTCTGGGCTCATGTTTAGATCCAGTCCTGGAAGTCTACCTCTACTCCCATTCTGACTTAATGTTGCTCATGAACCATTTCTCTTTTGTTAGAAAGGAGTATTGGGCTTTTGTTGTGTGTTTTGAACAGAACTGATTTCATGTACGCTGGTCACTAAGTTGTAGTAAATTTATGTGATAGAGGCCACTTGAGCATGAAGTGGGTAGAATTAATACAACTATTACTTATTCTTCTTGAAAATTAATACCAGTAGCAACCAATCACTCAATTAGTCAGTCATTTTATCACATATGTAGGAATCAAGTTATAGAGGCTTTTGGAATAAAATTGTGAGATTATGTATTTCATCTTCCTAGAGAAAAACTGATAGTTAATCTCATTAATATTTATAGAAATACTATAAAAAGTGGTCCACTTGCTCTCTAAAACTTTAACATTCCTAATGTTAAAAAAAATTCTGTTTCAGCTAAGGGCAAAACTTAAATTAGATGTTAAGGTATCTTCCACTAAGGGGTCTCAAAATTTGTAGAGTTTGAGGGTGGGCCCAATGGGAATTAGAGTAGTCTCATTCAATGTCAGGACGAATACTAAATGTGCACAGCCAATTTAATTTGAAAGGTGGACTTGGGGAGAAGCATTTTCAGAAATAGGAGTGCTAATTAAATCACTGTGTAGGGTTGTGTGTAATCATTATAACATAGTTCTCTTGTAGATGCATATTATACAGTAAAAATAATCCTTTTATTTTCTTCAAATCTGTGACCTGTCTCTGGCATAGACTTTTTCCAGCTAAGAATCAACTGACAATCACTTATCCTAGTCTACATGATTTCAGAGGGCTTGTTCAAGATTATCTCTTTATCCTGGAACATTCCCTTGAACTCACCTTTTAATATCTATAATGATATTCTTCTGTTTCTTTGTGGCAGATCTTACTAAAAGTAGTCCATCTGGAATAGTCTAGTAGATAACTGGGTTGGTTAACAGTATTTGCTGTATAGGGCATAAATTCTCACCAGTTGAGATTATATAATCTAGTAGTACCACGCACTGGCTCGCACTTGGCTATGAGTGTAAAGAATGGGAGCATATCACATAAAGAAAAGTATCTCAGAGAGAAAGCATTATGATATCCGTATTGGCCAGGACATGATAAATAGGGTACACATGTCCCCACACTGTAGGGTAGCCCTGTGATTTTAGTCAAGTAACCTCAACTATCGCAGTTTATTTGTAAAATCACAGTTATGGCTTCAACTATGTTGTAAAAATAATTAAGTTAATGCCTAAGGAACCCAGAGCACAGTACCTGCTATAGTACCTAAGTTAACACTCAATAAAGCATGAGGTGAGAATCTATCTATTCAGAAATTTTTGATGAATGCCAGAAAAAAGTTTGATGAATGCTTAAAAGCAATACAACCTGCTGTGTACACAGTCCACAATGCATAACAGCCATCCTCAGATAAAGAAGTTGAACCAGAAGTCACATACATCTTATGGATTTCTGAGATACAGGCTTATATCTCAATCACTTTCAACTTAAACCAGAGATAGTCATATGCATATATGATAGTTTATATAAACATGAATATTAGATTCTGTAATCTAGGAAGCAGTTCAGTTACCTCAGGATTCAAATGTCTTCAGAAGAAAATATCTTTTTCCCATGAGACCCATTAATGGTTCAGTCATTTCCTCAGAGAGCTGTTGTGAGAATTAAAAAGATGCTACATGTAAAGAGCTTATTAGCGCATTGTCTGTTATACTAAGAGCTAAGTATTAGCTACTATAATTTATCTAACTTTATATTCATTTACAACTATCAGTGGACTATATTATTATATTTAATTAAATATTAGAAAGATGATACACCAACAAAACTCATTTACTTGTCCATAATTGCATAGTTAGTAAGTAGAAGAGCTGGAATTTTAATCCAGAGATGCCTTATTTAGAAGCCAGTATTCTTTCTTATTCTGTCTTTCTATACTATACTATGTTGCTTCAAGTCCATTGCTAGAAAGGTGCAGTTGAGCCCTAGACCTGCTGAACTGCTGTTCTAGTATTGTTTCTATGGTGGGGAGGGAGATAGAATTTAGCTTTTCAGTCTGATTTGGGTGGTGTTAACTGTCTTCTCTACGTGACTCCAAAGTAAATCACAGGTGTTTCCCTATCTTCACTACTATCTCTGTTGCATATACACAATATTAACATCTCAGAAAAATGCCCATTTATTACTGTGATGTCACAACTCCTCAAGTCAGTCAGGCCCAAATCTTGGAAGTTTCTTTGTTTCTTTCCCCTCCTTTGTGCATATATCCTTGGGTCTGTGTTTAGACTTATCAGTGTTTTTGATGAATGGCAAAAAAAGTTTGACTTTCATAATCAGTATAAGTTGCTCCATAAAATGGTCCACAGATGGATTCAGGTGGACTTCCCGCTAAGCACATGTGCATGCATGGAAGGGCACTCTTGCTTTGTTCTCTCCGCCTTTAGGGGCCTTATTGGGAGCTTGCATCACATGCTCATGGTTCATCTGTCTTTCTCATTTATACATTCCTTTATTCTCTATGTACTTGTCTTGGGCCACTTTGTCCATATTCATGTTGGTAACTATGATTTAAAAACATGTAACTAAAAAATATGTATCTCCAGGGATATTTGGGTAGAGAGACCAAAGGAACTTGATGTATGAGCCTCAAGTTCATATCAGATGCCTACTGTACATCCTCACTGGCATGTCCTACACTTTAGACTCAGCAGGTCTGAACCTGAACTAATCATCCCCACCCATAAACCGGTTGCATTCTTAGTCTTCTCCACCACAGAAAATGGCCTGTCCTTGACACAGTTGTCTTAAGACTTGGAACAACTGTCCTCCTGTACTTACCTTTCACCCATTTCCCACTAGTTATCAAGTCATATAAAGACTTCCTCCAAAAGCCTTCTTGATTGTGTCCCTTGGCTTCATTTGCACCAGCACTGCCTTAGTTAAGGCCCTCATCACCTCCTGCCCTTATTACTCAAAGAGTTTCCAAAATGATTTTTCTATCACCACTACCAGAACAATCTTTATGCAACACAAAACTGGTCCTGTCATGGTTCAGTCATCTTCCAATGGCTTCCCAGAGCTTTACATATAAAACTCAAACCCCTTAGCTTAGTATACAGGACCTTTTACGATTTGGCATCTACTCAGAATCTTTGGGTTCCAAGCAGAACGAGCAGGCCCTATCTTGCTGCTTCACACCTTCTTTATTTTCACAGGCTATTTTAATCTTCCTCAAGTGACCTTCCCCGCTATTTCTTCTACAGAGAAAATGCCTACTAACACTTCAAAGTTCTACACAAGTGTATCTACCTGTAGAAGATATCTTTAAGGCCACACAGCTGGTTTAGTACAGGAACTGCTGGCTCGTTAAGCATAACACTACTTGCTATACTTCCTGTAGTACCTGTAGGTGCTCAGTGAACATTTGTGAAATGAATAAACTAGCAAATGTTCTTCAACTGAGTTAATATTGTTATGGGAAGGATTGACACAGGCCATTAAGCTTTATAACTCTACTTCCATCTGTCTAACACCTGAATGAATGATAAGCCAAGTAATTCCATGAATGCAGGAAATGATGGAGGAGCCCACTGAGTATTTGTTGAATGAATTAATTGGAAAAGACAAATCTACCCCAAAGTACAGATCCCGGAATCATGGTCAAATGGAAAGACAGCATTCACAGTGTGTACTGGGACACCAGCTGGATGATCGGCAACCCAACTAATACATAACTGACTCTCAAACTTCAGCTTAAAACGACCACTCCAAAGCTTTTTACATATCCCCTTCTCCAACTTATAGTAGCTGGGGTAACTACCTTCTCACAATCATTCTCATCCTTTGGAGGCCAAACAGTCTAAAGTAAAGCAGCTAATTGCAGGGGAGCAGCGAACTTGAGAGGTGGTGCTTGGGAAGAGCTATGTAAGCATTCTGGGTTCTAATTCCAGCTTTGGTGCCACCTCATATTGTGAGCATGAGAAAAAAAGGGTGTTACCCTTTTTTGAGATTCATCTTTACACAGTTACCTAGGCTTCTGCTGGCCATGCTGATTCAGTGCTTGTACCAAAATCTCTGATTTTGTCTTTGATCTTGATTGGCTGGCTCTTTGAAACCTGACTAACCCAGTGTAGCCTGGTTATTTTGAGTTTGACTCATCACCCATTCTGGCCAATCATTTCTTCAAGGTTTTCCTCCAAGACTTCAGTTTAACTGCTCTGATCTGTAAGATCCATGAAGAGGTTCTCCAAAGCTCACACACAGTTTCAGCTCACACTTGCAAGTTTTTCCCATATATATATATAAGCTGCAGCCAGGGATCTATCTGCTTATATTTTCTGTCTGCCCAGAGCTCTCACTATGGCTGCCCAGTCTCCATGTCAGGCACATCCCTGTATGTGCCGTGCCTTCTCCAGCTTCTCTTGGGCCCTCCACTTGGACGTCCCCTCCTCTCTTTCCCCCTTTGCACGCTCCCCACATCCCACACATCGCTCTAACAGCCCTCACTTCCTTCATGAAGTCATCACCCAACATTGCCTCTGCATTAATCAACCTTGACAGCACTTCCTTCCTATATCACTCATTGTAATCCTGTTAAATATTCTAAGTGTCTATAATTCTTCTATGAGATCTTAAGATACTTGGAGACAATAGTTGTGACTTATGTCTACAGCATTCTTCAGTGCTAAGCAGTACACTGTTATGTATAAGGTAGTAAATGTTTGAATTGACTTCATTTATTTACTCAGGTTATTTACAATACATAAATATATAAATTAATTTACATAATTCACTATATACCATTTGATTGTGATCAGATTAATTGGTTATGACCTATGCATAATCTCACACATTTTAAAGAGGTACGCATTCTTAAAGCTGAGGGGATTATGCTCCCCTACTTCAAGCTCTACTACAAAGCCACAGTAATCAAGACAACTTGGTACTGGCAAAAGAATAGACCCATAGACCAGTGAAACAGACTAGAGAGCCCTAATATAAACCAAAGCATGTATGGTCAATTAATATATGATAAAGGAGCTATGGGCATATAATGGAGAAATGACAGCCTCTACAACAACTGGTGTTGGCAAAACTGGAAAGCTACATGCAAAAGAATGAAATTAGATTATTGTCTAACCCCATACACAAAAGTTAACTTGAAATGGTTCAAACACTAGAATGTAAGTAATGAAACCATAAAACTCTTAGAAGACAACATAGGCAAAAATCTCCTGAATATAAGCATGAGCAACTTTTTCCTGAACACATCTCCTTGGGCAAGGGAAACTAAAGCAAAATTGAACACATGGGACTACATCAAACTATAAAGCTTCTGAACAGCAAAGGACGACATCAGCAGAACAAAAAGGCATCCTACAGTATGGGAGAATATATTTGTAAACAGCATATCTGACACGGGGTTAACATCTAAAATCTATAAAGAACTTACATGCCTCAACAACCAAAAAGCAAATAACCCAATTAAAAAATGGGCAGAGGATATGAACAAACAATTCTCCAAAGAAGAAATTTAGATGGCCAACAGGCACATGAGAAGATACTCCACATCGCTAATTATCAGGGAAATGCAAATTAAAACCACAATGAGATATCACCGCACACCAGTAAGGATGGCCAGCATTGAAAAGACAAAGAACAACAAATGCTGGCGAGGATGCGGAGAAAGGGGAACCCTCCTACACTGCTGGTGGGAATGTAATCTAGTTTAACCATTGTGGAAAGCAATATGGAGGTTCCTCAAAAAACTAAAAATAGAAATACCACTTGACCCTAGACTTCCACTCCTAGGAATTTACTCAAAGAATACAAGTTCTCAGATTCAAAAAGACATATGCACCCCTATGTTTATTGCAGCACTATTTACAACAGCCAAGATATGGAAGCAACCTAAATGTCCATCAGTAGATGAATGGATAAAGAAGAGGTGGTACATATACACAATGGAATATTATTCAGCCATAAGAAAGAAAGAAATCCTACCATTTGCAACAACATGGATGGAGCTAGAGGGTATTACGCTCAGTGAAATAAGGCAGGCAGAGAAAGACAAATACCAAATGATTTCCTCATTTTTGGAGTATAACAATGAAGCAAAACTGAAGGAACAAAACAGCAGCAGACTCACAAACTCCAAGGAGGGACTACCGCTTACTAAAGGGGAGGGGTGTGAGAGTGTGGGTGGTGAGGGAGGGAGAAGGGGATTGAGGGGTATTATAATTAGTACACATGAGGTGGGGGAGATCATGGGGAAGACAGTGTAACACAGAGAAGACAAGTAGTGACTCTGTGGCATCTTACTACACTGATGGACAGTGACTGCATTTGGGTATGGAGGGGGTACTCGATAATATGGATGAAGAATGTAGTAACCACATTGTTTTTTATGTGAAACCGTCATAAGAGTATATATCAATAAAATATCTTAATAAAAAATATTGTAATAATAATAATAAAAAAAGAATCCCAAATAGCCACAGAATGACTGGATTGAAAAAAAAAGTTATGCATTCTTACATATTTTAGAGATGGAGAAACTGAGGCTTCAAGGATAAGCCATAAGTTCTTGGTTATAAAGCTGTTCCTTCATAAATTTGTTCCTTGTTTTAAAGCTGGCACCAAAGAGAATTAGAATTTGAACTCTTCTCTTTCTGACACAGCACACTGGTGTTTTAGTAGAGGGGATAAATAACACAAAAAGATTTACTTGAATCACCAAAAATTGTGCCAAGAATGAAACTATCCAAAAATACAGGAAGTCGTAACTGAAACAACAATTTTTCCTTAAATTGATGGACTGAAAAAAATGGAAAACTTTGGTAGCTTAGAAGCATATATATGTGTATCCTTTAAAAAATATGTAGTGCATATACATGTATATATGGATATGTGTGTACATATGATATATATAAAGTGTATACACACACAAAATGAATATACACACATACCTGCACATACACACCTGGGACTAGGCATAATATAAAGTCATGCATATCATAATTACAATACTCAGAAATGCACTAAAGATAAAATATAAATGTCTCTAACACCATCATACTGTTTATCAAAACAATTTACAAAAAGGACACAATGTTGTTAATTGTCAAGTCCCCCTGATGAGTGGTACTGTGTTTGAGACAGGATGACCTCTTCTTTACTAGTGTGACTTTACCTTCAAGGCAAACATTTTTCAATCAACACTAATTTGCATATAATTTATCAAGAGAGAAGTGCAAAATAATTCTGTTTAAAGATTTCCCTTTGTTTTAAGTGTCATTAGCAGTCCTGACTAATCCGATTTTTACAATCTCATCAGGCGCTTTTAGAAAATCTCTCTAAACTCATCTGGAGGATGCATTTATTCCTAAGTGTCCCATATTGCATTACAGCACAGCGGAGAGGCGCAGCCCGCTACAGATGTTTATGTGAAATGCAGTTAACACTCTGCCAATTTAGTTTTTATAGGGACACAATCAATTTTTATTCATTTAAAAACCAGAATGCTTTCTTTTATTGTGTGCAGTCTCTCCTGATTATATAGCTAAACAAATTATTTCTCTGTTTGTACTAAGTGGTCCTATTGGGGAACGGCAATGGCATGGCATAAGTGTACCATATATATGTCAGGCAAATAAATAATGAATACTCTCTTAGGGTATGTTCCTTGCAATGGGTTATTTAAAACTTTTTTTTTAGTTTCACTTACTGTAAATACACATAAATGAAATGTAAATCTTGCTTTGGATAGTCTGTGGGCTATGTCATCTGATCTTGCATTTCCATAGAGTTTTTTAGTTTATAAGCTATTGTAGTGTACATCATTATCTCACATCACTTAAAATGTCTACGTTCTATTGTCAAGACTGGAAAATTCAGGTGTTTCCATTGTTTCATCAAAAGATTTCCTATAACTCTACAGGTTTATTGTGTTACACTTTTAAAAAATGCTTCATTAAGTGTTAATACTCTTGACAATATGTAGCTAAGGTTTAGAGGACTAAAGTTCAGATAATCTTGGTGATATGGGAGAAATATATTTATATATTTAGATATTTGAAAATCCATCATGAGTAAGTTTAGTGGAAACTCCTAACAATGGAGTGGAGAGATGGTACCCAAACTGGCATGATAGACCTTTGATATGTATGAATCCCAAGTGTCTTTAGAGTGTTGGTGTATTAAAGTGGGCTGACTATTGCTGGTAAAACACCCTGGCTTAGGAGATTTTTCTTAGGACTCATACTAAAGGCAATGACTGGTGAGACTCTCCATAGAATTGAGAAGATCCTTTTTACAGGATAACACAAAATAAGTACTTTTAATGATGATTATATAAGTTTGAGATTTAAGGAGCATGAAAAATACTGTAAGAATGGTTAAGAAAAGGTAGAAAACAATCTAAACAGTCTTCTGGTTTAACTTAATAGCTTTTATTTATTTCTTCAGAATTCTTTTTTGAATAACTGAATAATTTCCATATACATTTTTACCCCAAAGACAAACATTTATTTTAAGGGTTTTATTATGCTTATGTTCCAATAGATAATTTTAGTCATTAAAAGGAAGAAATGAATATATTACATATTCAATATAGCATTATAATGCCCCTATACCATTACATATTAGCTACTAATGAATATTAGCTACATGCACTCTGCCTTCAAAAAGCTCACAATTCAGTTGGGTTGTGCAGGTGAAACACTGAAATGGCAAAGCAAGTTAAAAGTATAGTATTGTAATACGAGAGATATGTTGGGCAGCTATGATTGTATGATAATGAATCATACAAATTGACTGAGTTCAGAGAAGAACTATTGTGAGTTATAAAAATCAAAGAAAGCCTTGTAGAGCCTTGAATGATGGATAGCAGTTGGACAGAGGGAAAGCATACATCTGGAGAAATAGACAGCATACTTGAAAGATGCCATTTGCTACACTTTTAGAATGGTGAGTATTTTCATGAATTTATAAAAGGGAAGCTGCATGGACATATGTTGTGTGTGTATGTGTGTTTACATATATATGCATATTTATTATTGAGTAAATATGTATATATGTATATATATGAGTATGTATATGTGTCTGTATATATGTATATGTGTATATATATATATACACTTTTTTAGGTAAATTGCACTTGCTTTGGTAAAGTTGCTTTAAGAAAATTTGAATTGCCTCTATATTTAGGCTTTTAATTGCTTTTACATAATTTTTTTCTAGAAATTATACTCAACTCTTTTGTTTTATTATTCAGATTAGTAAAATCTTTTTTATCACAAAACAGTTATCATTTCTGTCTTATGGCTGCTCAGTTAATTGATCCCTAATTATCAGTAACAACTCATATCTATCTTTAATTAGAAGTTTTACAATTTTACAGTTAAAATGGATAACATTTGTGGCGAAGCATTGTAGCCATACTTCTGAAGGATCTTGGTAACCTTCTTCAATCTTCTAAGTAACCTCTAATTTTATTTTTTGTAAGATGTCTGTGTGATTCAACTTGTCTTTCTCCAAGAAAACCAATGTAAATAGTTTTACAGGTTGAATTAATGCCATAACTTATCTTATATAAAACTTTTCCTTTTGCAAAAACTCCCCTTATCATCGATGTAATGTGCAAATAATGTCCTTGAGAGACAAGTTTACAGAAAATTGAAATGCTTTATTTTAATACTTACAAATACTTACACATATTTCATTATTGTATTCGTTAAGAAAATGTTGGAGTACTTCTATGTGTGAGATTGTGTGCTAGGCACTAAAGCATGCCATTTCTCAAAGTTTCAACTTGCAGCTAAAATAATATCTGGAGAATTATTAATAACATTGGGGGGAATAATATACATGTAAATATTTAAATATACATTTAATGGCAACTCCACCCTTCAGTTGATTAGGACCCCAAATCTTGGAATTATCCTTCATTCTGCTTTTTTCTTCATATTCCATATTCAATCCATTAACAAAATCAGTTTGGTCTACCTACAAAACATATCAGAAGCTGACCACTTCTCAACAAATTTACTGCTATGACTCTAGTGCAAGCCACCACCATTTCCCAATTGGGTTATTGAAATAGCCTCTTAACTCCTTGCTCCATCCACTTTAGTCTATTCTCCGTAGCCAGAAGTGTTCCCCCTAAAATTCATGTCTGATCCTCTGATTCTTCTGCTCAGAACCCTCCATAGCTTCTCACCTCACTCAGAGTAATAATTGTCAATGGCCTTCAATGATCTGGCCCTGGGGTACCCCACCAACATCACCTCCTATTTTTCTGCCCTCACTAGCTCTGCTTCAACCATGCTGGTTTCTCTGTTGTTCACCAAACCCATCAAACATACTCTCACTCAGGGCCTTTGCATTTGTGATTCCCACTTTCTACAATGTTCTTTCCTTCCAATATCTGCATGGCTTGTTCCCCTTTCCACTTTCTGGTCTTTGATATCATGGTACTTCCTTGGTGAAACTTTAGTTGCCCCTTTCCCCATTTAAATTTCAGCTAAATTTCAGTAGCAACTATTTTTCCTGCTGTACTCATGACCATCTAAAATCTTAGGTATTTCTCTGGTTTCTTTTATGCTTCTCTCCTTATCTGAAGGTCAGCTCCAGGAGAGAAGACCTGTGTATCTGTTTTACTTTAAACTATTCAAGTAAAAGACCTATACCCTGAAAACTACAAGACACTCTTAAGAGAAATTAAAGAGGACACTAACAAATGGGAACACCTCCCATGCTCCTGGCTAGGAAGAATTAATATTGTCAAAATGGCCATCCTGCCCAAAGCAATATACAGATTCGATGTAATCCCTATCAAATTACCAACAGCATTCTTCAATGAACTGGAACAAATAGTTCAAAAATTCCTATGGAACCACCAAAGACCCTGAATAGCCAAAGCAATCCTGAGAAGGAAGAATAAAGTTGGGGGGAATCTCGCTCCCCACCTTCAAGCTCTACTACAAAGCCACAGTAATCAAGACAATTTGGTATTGGCACAAGAACAGAGCCACAGACCAGTGGAACAGAATAGAGACTCCAAACATTAACCCAAACATATATGGCCAATTAATATACGATAAAGGAGCCATGGACATACAATGGGGAAATGACAGTCTCTTCAACAGATGGTGCTGGCAAAACTGGACAGCTACATGTAAGAGAATGAAACTGGATCACTGTCTAACCCCATACACAAAAGTAAATTCGAAATGGATCAAAGACCTGAATGTAAGTCATGAAGCCATAAAACTCTTAGAAAAAAACATAGGCAAAAATCTCATGGACATAAACATGAGTGACTTCTTCATGAACATATCTCCCCTGGCAAGGGAAACAAAAGCAAAAATGAAAAAGTGTGACTATATCAAGCTAAAAAGCTTCTGTACAGCAAAGGACACCATCAATAGAACAAAAAGGTATCCTACAGTATGGGAGAATATATTCATAAATGACATATCCGATAAAGGGTTGACATCCAAAATATATAATGAGCTCACACACCTCAACAAAAAAAAGCAAATAATCCAGTTAAAAAATGGGCAGAGGAGCTGAAAAGACAGTTCTCCAAAGAAGAAATTCAGATGGCCAACAGACACATGAGAAGATACTCCACATCGCTAATTATCAGGGAAATGCAAATTAAAACCACAATGAGATATCACCTCACACCAGTAAGGATCGCCACCATCCAAAAGACAAACAACAACAAATGTTGGCGAGGTTGTGGAGAAAGGGGAACCCTCCTACACTGCTGGTGGGAATGTAAATTAGTTCAACCATTGTGGAAAGCAGTATGGAGGTTCCTCAAAATGCTCAAAATAGAAATACCATTTGACCCAGGAATTCCACTTCTAGGAATTTACCCTAAGCATGCAGCATTCCAGTTTGAAAAAGACAGATGCACCCCTATGTTTATCACAGCACTATTTACAATAGCCAAGATATGGAAGCAACCTAAATGTCCATCAGTAGATGAATGGATAAAGAAGATGTGGTACATATACACAATGAAATATTACTCAGCCATAAGAAAAAAACAGATCCTACCATTTGCAACAACATGGATGGAGCTAGAAGGAATTATGTTCAGTGAAATAAGCCAGGTGGAGAAAGACAAGTACCAAATGATTTCACTCATCTGTGGAGTATAAGAACAAAGGAAAACTGAAGGAACAAAACAGCAGCAGAATCACAGAACCCAAGAATGGACTAATAGTTACCAAAGGGAAAGGGACTGGGGAGGATGGGTGGGAAGGGAGGGACAAGGGTGGGGAAAAAGAAAGGGGACATTACAATTAGCATGTATAGTGTGTGGGGGGTACGGGGAGGGCTGTACAACACAGGAAGACAAGTAGTGATTTTATAGCATCTTACTATGCTGATGGACAGTGACTTTGATGGGGTATTTGGGGGGGACTTGGTGAAGGGGGGAGCCTAGTAAACATGTTTTTCATGTAATTGTAGATTAATGATACAAAAAGAACTCTTCAAGTGACACTGGAATATATTCTTTTTTTTTTTTTTTTTTTTCTTTTTTAATAATTATTTTTTTATTGAAGGGTAGTTGACGCACAGTATTACATTACATTAGTTTCACGTGTACAACACAGTGGTAGAACATTTATATACATAATTCGAGGTTCCAGCTATCACCCTACCAAGCTGTTACATTATCTTGACTATATTCCTTATGCTATACATTACATCCCAGTTACTTATTTATTTTACCATTGGAAGTCTGTCCTTTTTTTTTTTTTTTTTTTTTTTTTGTGAGGGCATCTCTCATATTTATTGATCAAATGATTGTTAACGACAATAAAATTCTGTATAGGGGAGTCAATGCTCAATGCACAATCATTAATCCACCCCAAGCCTAATTTTCGTCAGTCTCCAATCTTCTGAGGCATAACAAACAAGTTCTTACATGGAGAACAAATTCTTACATAGTGAATAAGTTACATAGTGAACAGTACAAGGGCAGTCATCACAGAAACTTTCAGTTTTGCTCATGCATTATGAACTCTAAACAGTCAGTTCAAATATGAATACTCATTTGGTTTTTATACTTGATTTATGTGTGGATACCACATTTCTCTCTTTATTATTATTATTTTTAATAAAATGCTGAAGTGGTAGGTAGATACAAGATAAAGGTAGAAAACATAGTTTAGTGTTGTAAGAGAGCAAATGTAGATGATCAGGTGTGTGCCTGTAGACTATGTGTTAATCCAAGCTAGACCAGGGCAATAAAACATCCACGTATGCAGAAGATTTCTCTCAGAACGGGGGGGTGAGGTTCTAAGCCTCACCTCTGTTGATCCCCAATTTCTCACCTGATGGCCCCCCTGCGACTGTGCCTGTCTTCAGTTGTTCCTCCCTTGAGGAATCTTACCCGTCTCTGGCTAACCAGTCATCTTCTGGGGCCATACAGGGAAATGTAAAGTTGGTAAGTGAGAGAGAAGCCTTATTGTTTGAAAAGGTTAGCTTTTTACATCTTTGCATATTTATGCCCTGTGGCTTCTATGCCCAGCATTTGTCTTGAGGTATCTTTACCACTTGGAAGAATTATGATACTCGATAAATTTGATACGAGGCACGAATTCTATTTAAGGGTTGTAATTAGGAAGGAAGAAGAAAAGCTGTAGAAGTAGCAGGCGGAAGAAAACATGGGAAGATTGATTATTTCTTTGGCATATCTTCTTGTATGGAATATATTCTTATACTTACTTAATTCTTAATATTAAGATATTCTAAGAAGTCTTAAAATAAACTAGGATGTCCTGAAGTTTTCATGTTCTTTTTTTCCCTCATCAAATCTTTTTCTCTACTTTTTCATATGTACATTAAACTATTATTTTCTTGATACCAGAAATCTGCAAAAGTGTAAAGCTCTAATGAAAACTTTCCAGATATATGCCTTTAATGCTTCCAGAAAGCACACTAGTTAGGACTACAGGAAGGATTCCTCTGTGCTGGGTTCCTGAGTGTGGGCAGTTTGGTATTTGACCACATGGCTGATGGGTTCTAGCAGTGGGATGTGTCTCTTTAAGCTTGCCTTTGGTTTGTATGTTTCCTGAAGCAAAGAAAGTAGTCACCTTTAGTTACAACAGCTTTATTACCATGTACCAGGCATTATTCTGGAGTAAAGAATAATGTAAGTTTTTTAAAGTATTTAAGGAACTTAAAAATGAGAACTTGGAATCATAATGTGGTGGTTTACCCTTTGTTCAACATCTCAGTCTGGTTGGTTCCACATATTTGAATACTTATTCAAAGGCATCTGTTAAGGGCTGAATTGTGTCCCCTCAGAATTCATATGTTGAAGTCCTAATGTCTATATCTCAAAATGTGACACTGTATATATAAAACCTTGAAAGAGGTAAGATAAAATGAGGTCTTATGGGTGGGCCTTAACCCAATTCAACTGATGTCCATAAGAGATTAGGACACAGACATGCACAAGAGCACACAGAGAGGACCATGCAGGGACACAGCCAGAGGCAGCCATCTGCAAGCCAGAGAGGGCAGTCTCAGAGGAAACCAAAGACAACTTGATCTTGAACTTCCAGACTCCAGAGCTGTGAGAAAATTAATTTCTGTTGTTTAAGCCACCCACTCTGTGTTATTTTGTTATGATGGCTCTAGAAAGCTCATACAGCATCTTATTGATGAATGCCACATGAGGATGTATGGTGGTCACAAGCACTTTCCTTTCTAGATAAGGCACTCTGAAAGCACATTGCATCCAGCCTTATTAGGCAAATGTTCAGCAAATAAAGCTTTGCTGGATTCTAAGATGTAATTGTTTATGTTTGTTATTTTCCTTGTATTGCAATCTTTTTACATCGATGTGTAGAGCATTGTTTTAGGTCTTAGGGATGCAAGTAAAGCAAAACAAACATAAAACAAACATGTTTTTTAACCATGAGAGGCTTATCATCTATTCAGAAAAACAGAGTATGTGTAATCCATAAAAATAAGTATGACAAAAATTCAAAGGAAGAAGTGACTATGAAAAACTCCAGTAATGTTGAGGCAATCTTAAACATTTTGTAAGACCAAGACTAGTGGAATAATCAGAGTTGTTTTCCATGTAATATAAACAGCACACAATACGTGAAGGCTGGCATAATCTAGAAAATATGAGTAGATCAGACTAGTTGAGTGGAGGGGATGTATCTTAACAAGTTGTCAAATGTAGGCTTCATGAATTAGCCATAGAGCAGCCTGTGAAAATTGTTATTAGGTGGATGATATATCCAAAATAATACCTTTTGGAAAACAGTATGGTAGAAATGTATGGAATAGTTTTAGAGAGGGAATACGCTTTGGAATCTATTTCAGCAATACAGGCTAATGCTTCTGAAAGTGTTATCCTGAGTTTCTTCAAAAGAATTTTCCCTCAAAAGAAAGGACTTGCAGTTAAATAAGATATATAATATGGTCTTGGGGAAGCACAGTGCAAAGTAGCATATTTTAAAGGCCATAAATAGTTCCTTGGTAAAAGCACCTGTTTGTGTTAACTCTGTGTTTCCTATACTTATCTAACCCTGAGACCTTTCTTGGGGGGGATTGGGATTGGGATTGGGATTGGCAGAGTAATGCCTCCACATATTGCATGGAAGTTATCTAGAAAAGAGCAACATTGAAAATTGTCCACCTAAGCTTGTGGGCCCAGATTGGAGTCTGGAGTGGAGGAAAGTAAAAGAAAGTACTGTGTTCAAGAGACCTTTCAAAGTAAGAATGAGTTGACATGATCTCTGCATGGATTAAGTAAGAGAGATGCTCAGTGAATGATTATCCAATTTGGAGGAAGGGAGAAAAGGGGATTATTCTCCCATCCCTAACCAGAATGTAAGCCCTAGGAACAAGGACTGTATCTTATTTCCTTTCTCTTTCTCTTTACGTTTAACAGAGGACTGAGAACATGATCCATACACAACAAATAGGTATTAATAGATTTCTTATCTAGTTTTTGAGTTAATACTGGGGAGAGGACTATTTAGATACTGCATTCTAGCTATCCACAGCTGTCAAAGCTAGACTAAATGTTCCTCTTATATCATAGAGATTTTTCGGTGTCTATCTTCACTCTACAGATACTTTATGCACAAAGTGAAAGGCAAATTCTCTTGTCCTGTGTTCTAAGTCTCTGAAGATTTTGTTTCTGCTTCCCATTCTCTTCCAGTTTACTTCCAATGATCTGTCTTTTGGTTGTTCCTTATTTCTCCCATTTCACCTTTTGGTCTTGATCTTAAAGTGACTTAGGTAGCTTTTGATTCTGCAAGGAATCTCCCTTCTTACTTTTTGCCTTCTGCACCTCTGGCTGCTTCAGGGACTTTTACAGCCCCAGGCCCACTTGGGTTCAGTCATAACTATCCCTTGGCAAGCATCCCAGATGGGCTGGCTCCAGTCCACCCTAAGGGAATTAATTATTTAACATTGGTTATTTCTAGGCATGACTCTCCTTAATGTTCCAAACCCAAATCAGGAATGATGATGCAGGGCACTATTCCAAACAGTATTGATTCATGACTTTTGCTTATTCTTATCTCCTTTTCAAGATTTTAATATAGGTTTCCCGGTATTCGTTTACTTAATTTATTCTATTTTCCTACTGGATTCTCAGGATAATCTTTGTACTCAAAGTTAACAGGTGGCAAATTAAGGCTTCCAGCCTGCCACTGACTGGCTATGTGTGACTCTGGGCAGAGTGTTAACCTTTTTGACATCAGTCTCCTGCAGTAGTAACATGAAGATAAAAATTAATATATATATATATATATATGTATACACACACACATATATATATGTGTATGTGTTTGTTTATATTATTACCTCTCTATACAGTAAATATTTTTGAAGACCCAGTAATTAAGAGCCTAGTGTCAGACTTGTTTCTCCATCTATAACATTTTGAACAAATTCATCATATTATGTAACTGATCTTTGGCAAAGATCTCTTTCATACCGGGATTGACATTTCTATACTGCCTTTTCAGCCACAAGAAAATCCTTTATTTCCTTTATTACCTGGTACTTACCAATGTAGTAAATTACTATAATTTGACCTAAGTGATCTAAAATACAAAGATTTTTATTATAGAAATGTATTTGCAACATTTTTAAAATGTGCTTAAAAATATACTTTTCTTTTCCCAAATCCACTTAAATGTGTACTTGGGTGATTAGATATCTTCAATGACTTACTAAAATGAAAATAGTTTGGCTGTGTTTAGATGTGATTTATTGCATAAAATCTAAGAGGCCTGCCCTATAAGTCTATAAAATATTTTCTATTTCTTCAAGGGAGTATTCATCCAAGTTCATTTGTTAATTTTAATGGGCTAATGCAAGAAAACAAAGATGTTTGAAAAATGATGACTTTTTCATTCAGGATAAATTATATATTCAAATGAATTTGGCAGGATGAAGCAATCTGAGGCATTGCTTTTAAACTATAATGAACTGATTCCTTCACCTATAGAAAGTGACCAAACACTGCTGTCAAAGGGGCTAATGCCAGTAATTCACTTTCAGGTTAGGTTTTCCTGGGCCTCCCTGCAGACAGGCATGAAGGCCTCTGGGGTATTCAGGTTCAGTAAAGCCTCCTCGAATAATTGTAGAAAATAAACACCCCTAGGAAGTATGGAAAAGGTGAATGGTAGTAAAATGTTATTAAACTCAGAGATTTCAGCTTTCTCCCTTGTTTCTCCTGGCATTTTTCAAAGGAAATGCCACAATAACTGAGGTCTTTTCAAGTCACATGCTGAACTTGCAATAGTGTTAGAAAGGAAAGCCATTGTGAAATAGAAAAAGGAAAGAGCAGTTAGGACACTTTAATGAAGACTCGAATGCACCTCAAATGAAAAACAGATGTTCTTTGTTAAATTTCACAGCGTTTCTTATTCAGATCGAAGTAACTAGCCCAGCCAGTGGGGTAGAACTGGCTACAGCAGGAACTTGTTTTAGGAAAGTTTGTATATTTCTTATTGTTCTGTACAGAGTATTTACCCAGTATCTTTCTACATTTAGATAAAAGCGAACACTTGAAAATATAGGTCTTACGGATTGATTTTATTCACATATTTTGCATTATTAATTTTTATATACAAAGGAAGCTCTCTCCATTTTAAATTCAAGGGATAGTTTTAGTTTTGCAACTATTGCATAAATCTTAGTCTGGCATTTCAATGATATTTCTTTTTAATGTGTCATTGTCACATAACATAGGTTGGTATCAATGGCTTAGAGCAGCAACTGGTATTTTATTAAGTTTTGTTAACATCCTCCCTCCAAGAAAAATGCTTATCCACATCTCCCCAATAACCTGCCTCTCCACAAAAATTCCCACTAAACAAGGCTTTTTCTGGGTAATCCATTTCAGCCCATCAATCAGTGTGCCAAAAATCCGCTATCCTATCTCAACTGATTCAATGGAAACATGGTCACAAGCCAGTACAGACCCATTCACATGACCCTTTCCTGAACGTATAAATTATATGACTACTCTAGCTTTATTAACAAGCTTTTGAGATGCACTAGGTTTCCCTCATTTTTTGTTTTTGCTGTTGTTGTTTTTTTTGGCATATACATTAAACTGCACCTGGCTTTCTGTTTAACCATATACATGCCAGAGACTACAATGGTAGAAAGCAAGAAAAGAATAGAGACAGGGAGAAAAAAATGGGGATGGGGAAATGGGAGGTATGGATAAAACATGATTATTTATTTACATCTATTGATTTTTAAGTCAGTGACTTCACTAAAAATTATATAAGGCATAAAAGGAGATACAGTCTTAGCCCACAAGGAGGTGAGAGAAGTATATAATTTATTGAGTAACCTTCAAACAGACAATTCAGACTGTGAGCAGCTGCTCTGAATGAAGGTGGCTTCTTAAGTGGTCCGTGTCTCATTTCTCTGTATATTTTGGTTTGATGCCTTGGAAATTTATCATTCTTGTTCTTAATCTTTATCATTTAAAAAGAAAGGCTATAAAATAAAACTGCAACCAGGTCATTAGACAGCAGGGGAGACAATATAAGAAGCTAAGCAAACAATATAGGAAGGAAAGCAGCCACAAGCTGTTACCGTTAGGCAGGGCTTGCTGCGTAGAGACTCCCATCTGAGCAACATGAAGGCCAAGTTCAACATCCAACAAGAGATGCAGAAAATATGAAAAAAATTGCAGTGTTTCACAAGGATCAAAATCATAGTGCCAAAACAACTTCTAAGGTTAGACCAGTCACACTGAGAAAATGAAAAGAAAGATAATGCTCCGAAGCAGACCCACTTAATACTCTTGTTAGAAATCATGCAAATCTCTCAGGTTGTAATCATAACTGATATTATACAATCCATTTCATACAAATTTAGGTCAGGGCTTCAAATTTCTCATTCGGAGTCTTCCCGTTTGCTCTTTTTGCCTTTGGGGATCTTCAGGGTTAATGGATAAATACTGTATTTCAAGTAGGACACAATTTTGTCATAAACAAAAAGTCATTTTCTTGAAAACACATCCCTTTATTTTGGGAAAAAGAAACAACGAATAATTAAGAGTCCAACCACTGTAATGTTAACGGAAGTTAGATTTGGGACTTAATATTTCTAACCTATAAAGTAAAATACAAGTTGTTGATCTTTTTAATTATGAAACTTTTTGTTTTTGACTAAGCCAGGTCTCTCTTTTGCAGGTGTAGCTGTTTAACCAGTTAGGAGGATTGGGGAAGCCAGCAGGCAAGGGGGAGTGTACCTCTATTGTCCTGTGTTGGTGGCTGCCTGAACATCTCATCTTCCTGGTCCCCCAAATCTTTATCTCATCCCAACTCCAGTAATAGTCCCTTGGCAAGATTCTTTGGTAAATGGCAAATCTTGTATGTCAAATACATTTTGTGCATCTACTCCCTTGCCACCTAGTTATGGTTCCTTCCCTTGTTTAACTTTTCATCCTCATATGCTTTACAAATAAATGATAATTCTACTTTTCTTGTTAATGTCTCCATATGAGAATGAACAGGTTGAAATGAAAAGTTTTCTTAGAAGTTACAAAATCACATTACTAAGATCTGTTTTGCCTCCTATGATTAAGTTAGGAAATAACCCACAGCAGTTTAGGCAATACTGAAATATTTGATTAACTTTATATGTATACTCTTATTATTATTCAACATTATAAAATATCAACCAGAATGGAAGATATTGTATTTCCTTCCTTAGTGTCACTCCCCTCATCCAAACATCCAAGTGAAATAAAAAGGCAAATATGGACTCATGAGGTCTCTCTGGCTTTAATTAGGACCTTTTCACCTTTTCTGCTTTCCCAGGCCTTTGGACCTCCAGCCTGGAGCAGTTTGTCTCTACTACCCTTTTTGGATTCTTTGGCTCTCCTGAGCAGAGCCTCATATCAGTGCTGGGCTGCCCACCAGCTCCCTGGGATAATGTCCTTCTCTTGGCCTAGTCCAGCATGCTGTTTGTTGAGTTAGAATGCTGAGACATGATTCCAGTAATATCAAAGCAACAAGTACTTCAACTGCATACACGCACATGTGCATCAAACATGCATGCACGTGCACACAGGTACACATACATGCACACATTAAGAATTTAATGGAGAACTCACTTTTTAAAGAAGATACTTTTATATGATCCAAGAATATCCCAATCTGGAAAAGAATCAGGTACTTAAGGATATTAAGCTCCTTAGATGAGGAACACTTTTCACTTAGTTGTACAGAGAAGATGCTTTTCCCATTTTGCGTGTGTTGTGGGAAGGATGTTTAATTGCACTTCTGAAGATGTAATTATTAAAAGTAGTGCGAAAATTTTGTAGGCTTATCAAAAAATAAAGATGACATCTTTTTTAGATTTGTAAAATTCATGTACAAATTACGTTTTACTGTTTCAAAATCTTACTTGCTTTTTCAAACTCTCCCTCTCTATGGCATTTTTTTAAGTGTGTCTTTTCCTAGAAACAGTGTAGGAAATGATGGCTCAGGAGGCTCTTTTTTCCTCTCTGGAATTCTACAGGGTTTTGTTTAAGAATTTTAGTGATGGTTCCTGCTGGAAGCCTGATGTCACTGCTCCCATCAAGAGTCTAGGAAGGCATGGATAACCTGGCAGGCCATAGGAAACCATCCATCAGGCCTGGGTGAGGACAGACATCTGGAATGTCACAAAAGACTTTTCAACTTATACAAATTTAAATGAAAACTTTTAGCAAGCAAAAAGTTTGGGGGAACTAGCATCTATCGCATAGAGCAGAGGAAAAAACTCTACAGACTGCACACACATACTTCTCCCGCTGTACAGGTACAATGACATTAACCAGTTCTGCCATCTTACTGAGATAAATGTTCCCCATCAGAATAGTGCTGTCTCTAATTAATATTTATTTGAATGGGCTTCACATTTTATCACAGTGAGTCTTGCAGTTGGAGAAACTTACATCTTCATATAGGTATACCATATACAGTGTATGTTTGTGCATTTAAATACACAAGATTCTTCTTAGGCAAATCATTTTAGGACATTTAAGTGTGATATTAGAATTTCAATATTAGAACCAATATATTATGTGCTTTATATATCATCACAATATCTGAATCACTGAGTTTTGACTTGTGAGGGCCTAAGTATGTTATAGGACTGAATATATTAACTAGAGATTGTGATCTTTAAAGGTTGTAGTACAATGGATGCTTATGTGATTCCCAAGAAATCTATTTCCTTGGTAACATTCTATTAATGAAAAATCCTTGGGCCTGGAATAGGTGTTGTTCAGGAAACATCTGTAGCAAAAAGGTGGTGGTATCTTTTAGGTACTTTCATTAAATTTTTTGTTTTATATATAAAAGTAGCAGGAAGTTTTCAACGCCTATTAGAAGGAGGCCATTTTCAATATATACGAGGCTGTTGCTTAACATCAACCTAAGGTTACAAAAGAAATGGAAGCATTAGCGAAAGGTAGGGGAACAAAATAAAAGCAGTTCACCTAGCTAGAAAGGGATCCTAACCTGTTATCCAATACTTGTGTCTACTTGCTTATATGTTTTCTATGTGAGATATTTGGAAATATTGCCTTTGAATCAAGAGTCTTCTATAAAGCTTACTGTTAACTGTTTTAAGAAAGAACAATGTAGATATATAGGAAACAAATCAAAATGATTGTAAGACATTTTCCACAGTGGTACTGTGTATTTGAAGGACATCAAATGGAATCATCAAAGGAGACATTTGTTGCTTTCCTTCCTTTATCTGTCCTCAATCACTAATCCCTGGTGCAGAGATGTAATTGGCAACACGAAGAAAATGGGATTAAGCAGGAAAGACAATTAAATATTACATATTTTTTAAAAATTATCACTATTATTTGGATATCCTAAAGAAATAAAATAAATTGGATTATGGATTTCTTTTGCAAATTTGAAGAATACAACCAACTAACATTCCATTAGACTGGATGAACTGGAGAATATAAAGATGAAAACATTTCAAGAATATCATTGAAAGTCACAGTCTAATTAGGGACATTGAAATGAGCATTAATCCTATTTGTACTATCATCAGGGAAAATTATTTCAGATATTGAAAACAGTAGCTATTGCTGCTATTTAAATCCACTTTTTAAGACTATTTTTGTCAAAGATTCAAGTTGATGGCGTGAAGAGGTGAGACAAAGAACTCCTCCCCAAACCACAGATAGTGTGAAAATATAGTTAATACAACTAACCCTAAAACAGCAACAGGAAAGAAGGCTACACCAGACTGCATACAGACCTCACGAACAGAGCACACCTCACGAAACAGGGTAACATACCAAAGCCTTGATCCAGCTGGACCCAGGCCCTTCTCCCACCCCGGTTCACTCACAGGAGGAAGAGAAAAGGAGCGGGGAGGGGGTGGAAGCCTGGGACTGCTGAACACCTAGCCCAGCAGACGGGAACCAGGAAACAGATCTTTCCTCGCCCCAGGCACCAGCTCCACTCCCCTATGACCCCCAACCTCATTCTAGGGGCTAAGCAGCTCCAGAGACTGGAACTTCTGGGCACTAAAGGGCACCACACAGAAATATGAAACATCAAAAGAGCATGGTGCAGAACCAAATCTCACAAACCCCAGAAAAAGGGTCAAATGAAACTGAATTAACAAATCTTCTTGAAAGAGAGTTCAAAATAAAAATCATAAACATGCTTATGGAGGTACAGAAAAATATTCAGGAACTCAGGAATGAATTTAAGATGGAGATTCAATCATTAAGAAATTACATATCTGAAATGAAACATACAATGCAGGGATTTAAAAGCAGATTGGATGTAGTAGAAAAGATGGTAAATGGACTGGAAATTAGAGAAGAGGAATACAAAGAAGCTGAGGCACAGAGAGAAAAAAGAATCTCTAAGAATGAAAGAATATTGAGAGAACTGTGTGACCAATCCAAACAGAACAATATTCACATAATAGGAGTAACAGAAAAAGAAGAGAGAGAAAAAGGGATAAAAAGTGTTTTTGAGGAGGTAATTGTTGAAAACTTCCCCAGTCTGGGAAAGGAGATAGTCTCTCAAGCCATCGAGATGCACAGATCTCCCAACCCAAGGGACCCAAGGAAGACAACATGAAGACATGTAATAATTAAAATGGCAAAGATCAAGGATAAAGACAGATTTTAAAAGCAGCTAGAGAGAGAAAAAAGATCACATACAAAGGAAAACCCATCTGGTTTTCATCAGATTTCTCGACAGAAACCTTACAGGCCAGAAAGGAGTGGCATGATGTATTTAATGCAAGGAAGCAGGAGGTCCTTGAACCAAGAGTACTCTACACAGCAAGCTTATCATTTAAATCTGAAGGAGGGATTAAAGAAGTTTCAGATAAGCAAAAACAGAGAGAATTTACCACCCACAAACTATGTCTACAGTGCATTTTGGAGGGGCTCCTATAGATGGAAGTATTCCTAAGGCTAAATAGATGTCACCCAATAGATAAACAAAGAGTACAGAATACGATTCATAACATACAAAGAATGGAGGAGGAAGAAAAAGAAGGAAAAAAAAAAGAATCTTTAGGTTGTGTTTGTAATAGCATACAAAGTGAGCTAAAGTAGACTGTTAGATAGTAAGGGAATTACCCTTGAACCTTTGGTAACCATGAATCTAAAACCTGCAATGGCAACATACCTATTGATAATCACCCTAGATGTAAATGGTCTGAATGCACCAATCAAAAGTTGTAGAGTCACTGAATGGATTAAAAAACAAGACCCATTTATATGCTGCCTATAAGGGACTCACTTCAAACCCAAAGACATACACAGACTGAAAGTAAAGGAATGGAAAAAGATATTTCATGCAACTAATAGGGAGAAAAAAGCAGGAGTTGCAGTACTTGTATCAGACAAAATAGACTTCAAAACAAAGAAAGTCACAATAGACAAAGAAGAACATTACATAATGATACAGGGGTCAGTCGAACAAGAGGATATAACTATAATAAATATGCACCCAACACAGTATCACCTACATATGTGAAACAAATACTAACAGAATTAAAGGGACAAATAGAATGCAGTGCATTCATTTTAGGAGACTTCAACACACCACTCACTCCAAAGGACAGATCAACCAGACAGAAAATAAATGAAGAGACAGAGACACTGAACAACGTATTAGAACAGATGGACCTGTCATCTACAGAACACTCCATCCAAAAGCAACAGGATATACATTCTTCTCAAGTGCACATGGAACATTTTCAAGAATAGATCATATACTAGGCCACAAAAAGAACCTCAGTAAATTAAAAAAGATTGAAATTGTACCAACCAGCTGCTTAGATCACAAAGGAATGAAACTAGAAACAAATTACACAAAGAAAATGAAAAAGCCCACAAACACATGGAGGCTTAATAACATGCTCCTAAATAACAAATCGATCAATGACCAAATATAAACATAGATCAAGCAATATATGGACACAAATTACAACAATAATTCAACACCATGGGATGCAGTGAAGGCAGTGCTAAGAGGGAAATAGATTGCAATACAGGCTTACCTCAGGAAAGAAGAACAATCCCAAATGAAGAATCCAAACTCACAATTAATAAAACTAGAAAAGGAAAAATAAATGAGGCCCAAAGTCATGGAAGGAGGGACATAATAAAGATTAAAGGAGAAATAAAAAAAAATTGAGAAGAATAAAACAATAGAAAGAATCAATGAAAGCAAGAGCTGGTTCTATGAGAAAATAAACAAAATAGATAAACCCAGCCAGACTTATTAAGAAAAAAAGAGAGTCTACACACATAAACAGAATCAGAAATGAGAAAAGAAAAATCACTACAGACACCACAGAAATACAAAGAATTATGAGGGAATACTATGAAAAATTATATGGTAACAAACTGGATAATCTAGAGGAAATGGACAACTTTCTAGAAAAATACAACCTTCCAAGCCTGATGCAGGAAGAAACAGAAAATGTGAATAGACCAATTATCAGCGACGAAATTGAATTGGTAATCAAAAAACTCCCTAAGAACAAAACTCCTGGACCAGATGGTTTCACTGCTGAATTTTATGAAACATTTAATGAAGACCTAATACCTATCCTCCTTAAAGTTTTTCAGAGTAGAAGAGGTGGGAATACTCTGAAACTCATTCTATGAGGCCAGCATCACTCTAATACCAAAACCAGGCAAAGACACCACAAAACAAGAAAACTACAGAGCAATATCCGTGATGAACAAAGATGCAAAAATACTCAACAAAATATTAGCAAACCGAATTGAAAAATACATCATGAGAATCATATGCCATGATCAAGTGGGATTCATCTCAGGGATGCAACGATGGTACAACATTCGAAAATCCATCAACATCATCCAGCACATCAACAAAAAGAAGGACAAAAACCACATGATCATCTCCTTAGATGCTGAAAAAGCATTCAACAAAATTTAACATCCATTCATGATAAAAACTCTCAACAAAATGGGTATAAAGGGCAAGTACCTCATCATAATAAAGGCCATATATGACAAACCCACAGCCAACATTATCCTTAACAGTGAGAAGCTGAAAGCTTTTCCTTTATGATCAGGAACAAGACCAGGATGTCCACTCTCCCCACTTCTATTTAACATAGTTCTGGAAGTCCTAGCTACAGCAATCAAACAACACAAAGAAATAAAAGGCATCCAGATTGGCAAGGAAGAAGTCAAACTGTCACTGTTTGTGGATGACATGATATTGTACATGAAAAACCCTAAAGAATCCACTCCAAAACTACTAGATCTAATATCTGAATTCAGTAAAGTTTCGAGATACAAAATTAATACACAGAAATCGGTTGCATTTCTATACACTAATGATGAACTAGCAGAAAGAGAAATCAGGAAAATGATTCCATTCACAATTGCATCAAAAAGAATAAAATACCTAGGAATAAACCTAACCAAGGAAGTGAAAGACTTATACTCTGAAAACTACAAGACACTCATGAGAGAAATTAAAGAAGATACCAATAAATGGAAACACATACCGTGCTCATGGATAGGAAGAATTAATATTGTCAAAATGGCCATCCTGCCTAAATCTACAGATTCAATGCAATCCCTATGAAAATACCAACAGCATTCTTCAGTGAACTAGAGCAAATAGTTCTAAAATTAATATGGAACCACAAAAGACTCCAAATATCCAAAGCAATCCTGAGAAGGAAGAATAAAGCAGGGGGATTATGCTCCCTGTTTTCAAGCTCTACTACAAAGCCACAGTAATCAAGACAATTTGGTACCGGCACCAGAACAGACCTATAGACTAATGGAACAGACTAGAGAGCCCAGATATAAACCCAAGCATATATGGTCAATTAATATACAATAAAGAAGCCATGGATATACAATGGGGAAATGACAGCCTCTTCCACAGCTGGTGTTGGCAAAACTGGACAGCTACATGTAAGAGACTGAAACTGGATTATCGTCTAACGCCATACACAAAAGTAAACTCAAGATGGATCAAAGACCTGAATGTAAGTCATAAAACCATAAAACTCTTAGGAAAAAACATAGGCAAAGTGTCTTGGACATAAACATGAGAAAGTTCTTCATGAACGTATCTCCCCTGGCAAGGGAAACAAAAGCAAAAATGAGCAAGTGGGACTATATCAAACTAAAAAGCTTCTGTACAGCAAAGGACACCATCAGTAGAACAAAAAGAAGTCCTACAGTATGGGAGAATATATTAATAAATGACATATCTGATAAGGAGTTGACATCCAAATTACATAAAAAGCTCACTCCTCTCAACAAACAAAAAGCAAATAAGCCAATTAAAAAATGGACAGAGGATCTTAACAGACACTTCTCCAAAGCAGAAATTCAGCTGGCCAACAGGCACATGAAAAGATGCTCCACATCACTAATCATCAGAGAAATGCAAATTAAAACCACAATGAGATATCACCTCACACCAGTTAGGATGGCCACCATCCAAAAGATAAACAACAACAAATGTTGGCAAGGATGTGGAGAAAGGGGAACCCTCCTACACTGCTTGTGGGAATGTAAATTAGTTCAACCATTGTGGAAAGCAGTATGGAGGTTCCTCAGAAAAGTCAAAATAGAAACACCATTTGACCCAGGAATTTCACTCCTAGGAATTTACCCTAAGAATGCAGGAGACCAGTTTCAAAAAGACATATGCACCCCTATGTTTATCACAGCACTATTTACAATAGCCAAGAAATGGAAGCAACCTAAGTGTCCATCAGTAGATGAATGGAGAAAGAAGATGTGGTACATATATGCAATGGAATATTATTCAGCCATAAGAAGAAAACAAGTCTTACCATTTGCAACAACATGCATGGAGCTAGAGGGTATTATGCTCAGTGAAATAAGCCAGGTGGAGACAGACAATTACCAAATAATTTCACTCATCTGTGGAGTTTAAGAACAAAGCAAAAACTGAAGGAAAAAAACAGCAGCAGACTCACAAAACCCAAGAATGGACTAACAGTTACCAAAGGGAAAGGGACTGGGGAAGATGGGTGGGAAGGGTGGGATAAGGGGGAAGAAGAGGCATTACAATTAGCACACATAATGTAGTGGTGGGAGGGTACGGGAAGGGCAGTATAACACAGAGAAGACAAGTAGTGACTCTATAGCATCTTACTATGCTGGTGGACAGTGACTGTAATGGGGTATGTGGTGGGGACTTGATAATAGGGGGAGTCTAGTACCCATAATGTTGCTCATGTAATTGTACATTAATAATACCAAAAAAATGTTAAATAAAGAAAAAGGATATTTTTGTCTAGTTTTATAGAATATTTTGCCTGTTTAGCCTAGTGTGGTTGTATAAGAGATCTAAACTTTGGACTGGTAGGAAACACAGAACCCTCTCCCCAATACAACAATAAGATACATTACACTTTCTGAACAATAGTATTTTATAGCATCTTATAGGGAAGGGAAAAAATGTATACTTTACATTTAAAAAGCCCAGGATCTAGATCCCAAGTTTGCCATTTATTTTTGTGATTTTTGGATGAGCTTCTGCAGATCTCTGAGTTTGGAGTCTTCATGTGTAAAAGGAGACTAATCATACTTGCCTTACAGTATTGTTTCTACTAAACGTAAGTGTTTGTGTATAAGCTCCTTCCGCTAAGAATGCACTGACAACCACAGTCAAAGATGGAAGTCTCCTTATGAATGGATTAGGACCGGGTCTGCTGAAGGCTTTTGTATTTCCTTAGCCTGAGAAGCAACTGAAGCAAATATTCTGCTACGTGGATATCCCCATTCTTATATCAGAGGCCAGTAATCAATGTAACAGTTTTGGAGAGACAGCAGCCCTAGAGAATAAAACCCTTAGTGTCTCCAGAAGGAGAATGGATTAGGAAAGTTGTCCTAAAGATTTTCTGCCTTTCCTGAGAAAAGCTCATCAGATTATCACTGACCTCCTTGTAAAACAGAACAAAATAAAACAAGGCTTCCTTAACAAAGTAACCATTTTTTTCAATCATTCCAAAGAAAGGATGCTTATTACATAAGAAATTTCTAGGTACAGAATTCCCGTCACCACATGAAGTGAAACCAGACATTCAGTTAAAAAAATAAATACCTAAAAGGCAGTATCGAACTACTACATAAACATTTTCTCTGTCAAAAATTGATAGTATTGGTAATCACTTATCTGAACACTACCCAATATATCTAGAACATTGATGCCAGTGCTTCTTAAATCTTAGGATACTCTCTGCTCATGTCAACCCTGTCCCCCTCCCCGACTTTGCACACATGGACAACGCTACCCATTGTTCATTTTGTGGATGTAGCCAGAGCAGCTATTGAGAGCCCATTAGTTCAGTTTCAGGTACCTCTTTGACATCCCATATGTCTTAATCGAAGGTTAGAGGGAAGGGAGGAAGTTTGGAGGCCAAGTGAATTGCTGGATAAAGCCTATTCATCGTATTTGTGTAACCCATGGTTGACCGCCACCACCATCAAGCAGCTGTTCAAAGAGCTGCATCATTTAGTTCTTCAACCTTTTAGGGCTTTCCCATCCACAAATTGCCCCTTTCTACCACACACACACACACTTGAGCTTGTAGTGATGGGTATGAATTTTGAGAAACACTGACAATTCTGTTAGCATCATTAAGAAAATTCCTTTTGGCAAGTTGATGTGGTTAAAAAAAAAAAACTAGACTGGCACTCAGAAAACCTGCATATTTAATTTAGTGCTGCCTTTAAATTGCTGGACGGCCTTGAACATGTCATCATTCTTTGGTATCCTTATTGTAAAATGAAGTAGTGGGACCAGATGTCTTAATTTCCTTTCTTCTATAATTCTTGATAAATTCCTATCCAGGAGAAAGATTCATTAGTTTCAATAGAGTTCATTGCAACAGCACCATTAAAGGAATTGATTGATCACCCTTGGGGACTGAAGTAGCGCCCACTACTCATCCATCTCCTTATCCCTGATGAAAACAAGGAGTTTCCCTGTAAATAAGGTGCCTCTTTCCCAGGCTTGGAAAGCCCCCATGACTCAGGTTTCAGGGGATGCAGCATTTGCCCTAGATGTAGACCTAGTAGTCTTACACCAATGGGTTAGTTCTCTGCTGCTTTTAATGTAAATTTGGATATGGTCACCACAGAAGTTAGGTTTAATTTTTTAAAAATCAATACTTTACCTGGACTACACATTGTCATTTGCCATGTTTAAGAAGAAAAACCTACCTGAACCACCTGGTTCAAATTTTATGGTGTTTTCCCCTTTGCCTCTCACAGAATTATGCTTTTAAAAATAATATCTGACAGAAGAATAATGCCTTTGACTGTTCAAGTTAATTCATAACTGATCACGTGTAACTGAGATAACTACTTAGACTACAATTTTACTATTCCAGTCTGGCTAAGTGCTTCTGGAGACTTGAAGCACGAAATTCTGCTCACTCAAAAAGCTTGTTAATGGGTCCCTCATGACTCAGCTATCAATTTTTTAGTATCAGATATACATGCTGTATCCATTATTACTTTCACTCAGAGCCAGATCTGACCTGACTGTACAGCAGCTTATATGATTTTATTTATTTTCATTTAGTAATAGATGAGATATGGAAATAATGCATAGAAAGTGTGTATTTTCATAAAAACCTCCAGTATAATATTATGAATGCTATTATTTTGTCCTTTAAAGGATTTGTTAATTTTTTGTGTGTTTTCTACCTTTAACCTATCCTAGGTTGTTTAAATGTGCTTTGTAAGCAATGATAAAATGACAAGTTATCATTGATCTGTCCTTTCTTCCATCTCTGAGGGATTCATTAAATAATGCATGCACCCATGTGAATTACTTTCTTCACTATAGTATTCCCAGACCATTAGCCAAATATAGCAACATTAGCATCTTTCAACTCTTAGAAACCCTTTTGGTTTTCATTTAATTAAATTATCCCATTATGAAAACTATTATAATGAGATTAAATTTAATTATTTATTAGACACTTATTTGCACTAGGGAACCTATCAATTATACATGACTGAGCTAAACATTTTTCAATCCATCACCTTTTCTTTTCAACGAAGGTGCAATTTATTAAGCACATTTGGGATACTGTATCTAGCAGGCCTTAATGGAAATAAGTATTTAGCCTTCTTAAAAGCTACTATAATAAGGATTAAAATTACTATGTCTGAAAAATAGACAAGAGAATTGCTGTCAAATATTCTAGTCTCTTAGACTTCCAATTTTTGTAACTCCTTTTAATATAGAAAGTAGTCCATCTTAGAGGATATTCCTATTATTATGCACTTACCAAATGAATCAAATATAGCTTAACTTTTACATATAGATATAATTATGACTTATGACACTAGTAAGGTATGAATATAAATCATATAGTTTTTTTAAACAATCCTATGTTAAAGTGTTACTATTACTAATACCTTAAATGCAGATTTCAAAAACTTTTATGAAAAGTGTCAAAATATACAAAAATAGAATAGTATAATGAACCACCCAGGTAATTATCTGCCAACTTCAACAATTCTCAACTCATAGCCAATTTTGTTTCATTTGTTGCCTCCCACCACCCCAGCTGAAGAAAATCTGAGACATTATATCATTTTGACCATCTTTGCCAAAAGAAAATTTAGTGTCTCAAAGGCAAAACATTTTTTACAATGCAGGTGTGGTGTTTTTAGTGAATGGCTTAGGTTCTCCTATCAGGTCTCATTAACATGTAGTTAATTATTCTTCTGGTATGATTTGTGTAATTATCATAAGTCAAGGTAGGAGGAAGCATATGCTTTAAAAATTATGTTATATATGTATGTAGTAGTATATATGTAAATCATCATTTAAGATATTACTAATATTAACATTTTAATATAAGATTGTTTAAAAACTATATGATTTAAATGCATACCTTACTATTACTAATACCTTAAATGCAGATTTCAAAAACTTTTATGAAAAGTGTCAAAATATGTATATATGTGATAAAATGATGGACTCTTTTAATAGCTCCTTAACTGGCCTCCTTGCTTCCACCTCAGCCACTCTTAAGTTTGTTTTCCATAGCAGCTACAGTGATCCTTTTAAAAGGAGTCATTATATCATGACCTGCTCAAAATTGTCCAATGGTTCTTTATTCTATTCTGGATAAAATAAAATGTCCCTATCATTTCTATAAAGCTCCACATAACCTGATTCCCTAATTCATTCTCTGTTTTCATTTCCCTGCTCTTTCCCCCTTGCTTCCTTCCTTCTATCACCAATAACCTTGCAGATTCTCAGGTACCTGAGGCATGTTCAGACTTCAAGGCCCTCCTGCCTGCTCTTCTCCAGCCATCTCCACAGCCAGCTTCCCCACTTGCTTCAGCACTTTGCCCGGTTGTAATCAGAGGCCCTCCCTGACCGCCCTATGTAATGATCACCTCTCTCCCCACCACCTCCACTCTTTATCCTCGTCCCTTACTCGTTTCCTTCATAGCACCATCACCATCTGACATACACATTTGTTTATTTCTGCCTCTCCTGTCAGAAGATGAGTTTCATGTGAGGGGACACCGTGTCTTTATACTGCTTTCTTCTGTATCCCCTGCCCCCAGAGCAATGCATGGCCCATAATAGGGTATTTAATGAATATTTGTGAAAAAAATGAATTCAATTTTTTGAGACAATGTGTATGTTTGAATATTCGTAACACAGTAGTTTTTAAGATAGCTGCTTTGTGGTGGGGGGAGCATGAGGCAGAGAGGTAAATTAGGAACAGTCGGTGGTACCAGCATTGTCAGTCAAACTTAAGGCTTTTAGATATTATTCTGAAAGCAAAGCGCTTATTGGGTAAAGGCAAGAATTGGGTTCAAGTATGATGGGAACTCAGGGAAAACTGAAGAGCTCATGACCTATCCAAAGAGTAGCCGAAGGAATTAATATGCAACTCTGGACTCAGAGTTTATCCATTTTTTCATTTTGAAGAGAAGCTGAAAGGGGGGAATCTTATGTGAAATTTCCCAATTTTAAAAACACTATGTAAGCCAAATTAATCATATCTAAGGATGCTATTTTGCAACTTCAACACTACATGTTGGAGACCAGAATAACTTTTTTTTTTTAGATAATTATTTTTTATTGAAGGGTAGTTGACGCACAGTATTACATTACATTAGTTTCAAGTGAACAACACAGTGATAAAACATTTATATACATAATTCTAGGTTCCAGCTTTCACCCTACCAAGCTGTTACAATATCTTGACTATATTCCTTATGCTATACATTACAACCCGGTTACTTATTTATTTTACCATTGGAAGTCTGTCCTTTTTTTTTTTTTTTTTTTGTGAGGGCATCTCTCATATTTATTGATCAAATGGTTGTTAACGACAATAAAACTCTGTATAGGGGAGTCAATGCTCAATGCACAATCATTAATCCACCCCAAGCCTAATTTTCGTCAGTCTCCAATCTTCTGAGGCATAACAAACAAGTTCTTACATGGAGAACAAATTCTTACATAATGAATAAGTTACATAGTGAACAGTACAAGGGCAGTCATCACAGAAACTTTCGGTTTTGCTCATGCATTATGAACTATAAACAGTCAGTTCAAATATGAATACTCATTTGGTTTTTATACTTGATTTATATGTGGATACCACATTTCTCTCTTTATTATTATTATTTTTAATAAAATGCTGAAGTGGTAGGTAGATACAAGATAAAGGTAGAAAACATAGTTTAGTGTTGTAAGAGAGCAAATGTAGATGATCAGGTGTGTGCCTGTAGACTATGTGTTAATCCAAGCTAGACAAGGGCAATAAAACATCCACGTATGCAGAAGATTTCTCTCAGAACGGGGGGGTGAGGTTCTAAGCCTCACCTCTGTTGATCCCCAATTTCTCACCTGATGACCCCCCTGCGACTGTGCCTGTCTTAGGTTGTTCCTCCCATGAGGAATCTTTCCTGTCTCTGGCTAACCAGTCATCTTCCGGGGCCATACAGGGATATGTAAAGTTGGTAAGTGAGAGAGAAGCCTTATTGTTTGAAATGGTTAGCTTTTTATTTCTTTGCATATTTATGCCCTGTAGCTTCTATGCCCAGCATTTGTCTTGAGGTATTTTTACCACTTGGAAGAATTATGATACTCAGTAAATTTGATATGAGGCACGAATTCTATTTAAGGGTTGTAATTAGGAAGGAAGAAGAAAAGCTATAGAAGTAGCAGGCAGAAGAAAACATGGGAAGATTGATTATTTCTTTGACATATCTTCTTGTAGAGTAACTTCAGCATGTATAGGTTATAAGCTACTACTTAAATTGCACACACACATTAACATAATAGGAGTATAGTTACATAACCAAAGCATATCTGTAATTACCAGCCATCTCCAGTGAAACCAAGAGAACCAGTTAGGCACCTTAGGCATTTGTGAAAACTTATCTATGATATGGTGGATATTGTCCAACTGAACTTGAACAGTCTGAGAGAAATCAGACAAATTAAAACAACCCATTCCTGGGGAATGTTCACATCCCTTATGTTCTTTTAACAGTAAATAGTCTGTAGTTGTAAGATTTTGGAGCGCTACAATTTGCACTTCTCCTAATTCTTGGTTGAGTTCCAACAGTATAGATCCAGTCAAATTTGTTGTTTTACTGTATGCACAGGCCAGCTTACATATCTCCTTCATTCCCATGGCAAGTCCAGGAGCTGGTGGGATGAGTGCATCTACAGCTGTAGCAGTGTGTGGATCTTTGTTGGGGTTTTTTGATGATCATCTTCTGGCATGAGTCTTCCAGAGAGTGCTGATGTTGGAAGTTCTTTTTCATATCGTATCTTAGTTCATTTTCGGGGTAGCCCAATTAGGCTTTGATCAGCTGTATAAACGCAAACAGACCCTTTGCCTACACTTTTATATGCCCTTTATAACCTTGTGTAGAACTCATTGGAGGTTACCACACAGGAACTGCCCTTTTCGTTTTGTTTTGTTTTGTTTTGTTTTGTTTTGTTTTTGGTATCACTAATCTACACTTACATGACGAATATTATGTTTACTAGGCTCTCCCCTATACCAGGTCTCCCCCATAAACCCCTTTACAGTCACTGTCCATCATCATAGCAAAATGTTGTAGATCACTACTTGCCTTCTCTGTGTTGTACAGCCCTCCCTTTTCTGCTACCCCCCATGGATGCTAATCTTAATACCCCCCTTCTTCTCCCCCCCATACCTCCCTACCCACCCATCCTCCCCAGTCCCTTTCCGTTTGGTACCTGTTAGTCCATTCTTGAGTTCTGTGATTCTGCTGCTGTTTTGTTCCTTCAGTTTTTCCTTTGTTCTTATACTCCACAGTTGAGTGAAATCATTTGGTATTTCTCTTTCTCTGCTTGGCTTGTTTCACTGAGCAAAATACCCTCCAGCTCCATCCATGTTGCTGCAAATGGTAGGATTTGCCCTTTTCTTATGGCTGAGTAGTATTCCATTGTGTATATGTACCACATCTTCTTTATCCATTCATCTATAGATGGACATTTAGGTTGCTTCCAATTCTTGGCTATTGTAAATAGTGCTGCGATAAACATAGGGGTGGACTGGTCTTTCTCAAACTTGATTGCTTCATTCTTAGGGTAAATTCCTAGGAGTGCAATTTCTGGGTCAAATGGTAAGTCTGTTTTGAGCATTTTGATGTACCTCCATATTGCTTTCCACAATGGTTGGACTAATTTACATTCCCACCAGCAGTGTAGGAGGGTTCCCCTTTCTCCACAGCCTCGCCAACATTTGTTGTTGTTTGTCTTTTGGATGGCAGCCATCTTTACTGGTGTGAGGTGATACCCAATTGTAGTTTTAATTTGCATTTCTCTGATAATTAGCGATGTGGAGCATCTTTTCATGTGACTGTTGGCCATCTGTATTTCTGTTTTGGAGAACTCTCTGTTCAGTTCCTCTGCCCATTTTTTAATTGGGTTATTTGTTTTTTGTTTGTTGAGGCATGTGAGCTCTTTATATATTCTGGACGTCAAGCCTTTATCGGATGTGTCATTTTCAAATATATTCTCCCATACTGCAGGGTTCCTTTTTGTTCTATTGATGGTGTCTTTTGCTGTACAGAAGCTTTTCAGCTTAATATAGTCCCACTTACTCATTTTTGCTGTTGTTTTCCTTGCCCGGGGAGATATGTTCAAGAAGAGGTCACTCATGTTTATGTCTAAGAGGTTTTGCCTATGTTTTCTTCCAAGAGTTTAATGGTTTCATGACTTACATTCAGGTCTTTGATCCATTTTGAGTTTACTTTTGTATATGTAGTTAGACAATGGTCCAGTTTCATTCTCCTACATGCAGCTGTCCAGTTTTGCCAGCACCACCTGTTGAAGAGACTGTCATTTCACCATTGTATGTCCATGACACCTTTATCAAATATTAATTGACCATATATGTCTGGGTTAATGTCTGGATTCTCTAGTCTGTTCCATTGGTCTGTGGCTCTGTTCTTGTGCCAGTACCAAATTGTCTTGATTACTATGGCTTTATAGTAGAGCTTGAAATTGGGGAGTGAGATCCCCCCTACTTTATTCTTCTTTCTCAGGATTGCTTTGGCTATTCGGAGTTTTTGGTGTTTCCATATGAATATTTGAATTATTTGTTCCAGTTCATTGAAGAATGTTGCTGGTAGTTTCATAGGGATTGCATCAAATCTCTATATTGCTTTGGGCAGGATGGCCATTTTGACGATATTAATTCTTCCTAGCCACGAGCATGGGATGAGTTTCCATCTGTTAGTGTCCCCTTTAATTTCTCTTAAGAGTGACTTGTGGTTTTCAGAGTATAAGTCTTTCACTTCTTTGGTTAGGTTTGTTCCTAGGTATTTTATTTTTTTTGATGCAATTGTGAATGGAGTTGTTTTCCTGATTTCTCTTTCTGTTGGTTCATTGTTTGTGTATAGGAAATCCACAGATTTCTGTGTGTTGATCTTGTATCCTGCAACTTTGCTGTATTCCGATATCAGTTCTAGTAGTTTTGGGGTAGAGTCTTTAGGGTTTTTTATGTACAGTATCATGTCATCTGCAAATAGTGACAGTTTAACTTCTTCTTTACCTATCTGGATTCCTTGTATTTTTTTGTTTTGTCTGATTGCCGTGGCTAGGACCTCCAGTACTATGTTAAATAACAGTGGAGAGAGTGGGTATCCCTGTCTAGTTCCCCATCTCAGAGGAAATGCTTTCAGCTTCTCGCTGTTCAATATAATGTTGGCTGTGGGTTTATCATAGATGGCCGTTATTATGTTGAGGTACTTGCCCTCTATTCCCATTTTGCTGAGAGTTTTTATCATGAATGGATGTTGAACTTTGTCAAATGCTTTTTCAGCATCTATGGAGATGATCATGTGGTTTTTGTCTTTCTTTTTGTTGATGTGGTGGATGATGTTGATGGACTTTCAAATGTTGTACCATCCTTGCATCCCTGGGATGAATCCCACTTGGTCATGGTGTATGATCCTTTTGATGTACTTTTGAATCTGGTTTGCTAATATTTTGTTGAGTATTTTTGCATCTAAGTTCATCAGGGATATTGGTCTGTAGTTTTCTTTTTTGGTGGGGTCTTTGCCTGGTTTTGGTATTAGGGTGATGTTAGCTTCATAGAATGAGTTTGGGAGTATCCCCTCCTCCTCTATTTTTTGGAAAACTTTAAGGAGAATGGGTATTATGTCTTCCCTGTATGTCTGATAAAATTATGTGATAAATCCATCTGGCCTGGGGGTTTTGTTCTTTGGTAGTTTTTTGATTACCGCTTCAATTTCGTTGCTAGTAATTGGTCTGTTTGGATTTTCTGTTTCTTTCTGGGTCAATCTTGGAAGGTTGTATTTTTCTAGGAAGTTGTCCATTTCTCCTAGGTTTCCCAGCTTGTTAGCATATAGGTTTTCATAGTATTCTCTAATAATTCTTTGTATTTCTGTGGGGTCCGTCGTGATTTTTCCTTTCTCGTTTCTGATACTGTTGATTTGTGTTGACTCTCTTTTCCTCTTAATAAGTCTGGCTAGAGGTTTATCTATTTTGTTTATTTTCTCGAAGAACCAGCTCTTGGTTTCATTGATTTTTGCTATTGTTTTATTCTTCTCAATTTTATTTATTTCTTCTCTGATCTTTATTATGTCCCTCCTTCTGCTGATCTTAGGCCTCATCTGTTCTTCTTTTTCCAATTTCAATAATTGTGACATTAGACCATTCATTTGGGATTGCTCTTCCTTTTTTAAATATGCTTGGATTGCTATATACTTTCCTCTTAAGACTGCTTTTGCTGTGTCCCACAGAAGTTGGGGCTTAGTGTTGTTGTTGTCATTTGTTTCCATATATTGCTGGATCTCCATTTTGATTTGGTCATTGATCCATTGATTATTTAGGAGCGTGTTGTTAAGCCTCCATGTGTTTGTGA
This sequence comes from Manis pentadactyla, assembly GCF_030020395.1. Classification (NCBI taxonomy): domain Eukaryota; kingdom Metazoa; phylum Chordata; class Mammalia; order Pholidota; family Manidae; genus Manis; species Manis pentadactyla. The sequence goes on from NC_080021.1 coordinate 65,722,301, forward strand.
GCCTCTTTGCTTTCTTTGTACAGTTTATTTCTAGTTTTATGCCTTTGTGGTCTGAAAAGTTGGTTGGTAGGATTTCAATCTTTTGGAATTTTCTGAGGCTCCTTTTGTGGCCTAGTATGTGGTCTATTCTGGAGAATGTTCCATGTGCACTTGAGAAGAATGTATATCCTGTTGCTTTTGGATGTAGAGTTCTATAGATGTCTATTAGGTCCATCTGCTCTACTGTGTTGTTCAGTGCTTCCGTGTCCTTACTTATTTTCTGCCCAGTGGATCTATCCTTTGGGGTGAGTGGTGTGTTGAAGTCTCCTAGAATGAATGCATTGCAGTCTATATCCCCCTTTAGTTCTGTTAGTATTTGTTTCACATATGCTGGTGCTCCTGTGTTGGGTGCATATATATTTAGAATGGTTATATCCTCTTGTTTGACTGAGCCCTTTATCATTATGTAGTGTCCTTCTTTATCTCTTGTTACTTTCTTTGTTTTGAAGTCTATTTTGTCTGATATTAGTTCTGTAACCCCTGCTTTCTTCTCACTGTTGTTTGCTTGAAATATGTTTTTCCATCCCTTGACTTTTAGTCTGTATATGTCTTTGGGTTTGAGGTGAGTTTCTTGTAAGCAGCATATAGATGGGTCTTGCTTTTTTATCCATTCTGTTACCCTGTGTCTTTTGATTGGTGCATTCAGCCCATTAACATTCAGGGTGACTATTGAGAGATATGTACTTATTGCCATTGCAGGCTTTAAATTCGTGGTTACCAAAGGTTCAAGGTTAGCCTCTTTAGTATCTTACTGCCTAACTTAGCTCGCTTATTGAGCTGTTATATACACTGTCTGGAGATTCTTTTCTTCTCTCCCTTCTAGTTCCTCCTCCTCGATTCTTCATATGTTGGGTGTTTTGTGCTGTGCTCTTTCTAGGAGTGCTCCCATCTAGAGCAGTCCCTGCAAGATGTTCTGTAGAGGTGGTTTGTGGAAAGCAAATTCCCTCAGCTTTTGTTTGTCTGGGAATTGTTTAATCCCACCATCATATTTGAATGATAGTCGTGCTGGATACAGTATCCTTGGTTCAAGGCCCTTCTGTTTCATTGTATTAAATATATCATGCCATTCTCTTCTGGCCTGTAGGCTTTCTGCTGAGAAATCTGACGTTAGCCTGATGGGTTTCCCTTTATAGGTGACCTTTTTCTCTCTAGCTGCCTTTAACACTCTTTCCTTGTCCTTGATCTTTGCCATTTTAATTATTATGTGTCTTGGTGTTGTCCTTCTTGGATCCTTTCTGTTGGGGGTTCTGTGTATTTCCGTGGTCTGTTCGATTACTTCCTCCCCCAGTGTGGGGAAGTTTTCAGCAATTATTTCTTCTAAGATACTTTCCATCTCTTTTCCTCTCTCTTCTTCTTCTGGTACCCCTATAATACGGATACGGATATTGTTCCTTTTGGATTGGTCACACAGTTCTCTTAATATTGTTTCATTCCTGGAGATCCTTTTGTCTCTCTCTATGTCAGCTTCTATGCGTTCCTGTTCTCTGGTTTCAATTCCATCAATGGCCTCTTGCATCCTATGCATTCTGCTTATAAACCCTTCCAGAGTTTGTTTCATTTCTGCGATCTCCTTTCTGGCATCTGTGATCTCCCTCCGGACTTCATCCCATTTCTCTTGCGTATTTCTCTGCATCTCTGTCAGCATGTTTATGATTCTTATTTTGAATTCTTTTTCAGGAAGACTGGTTAGGTCTGTCTCCTTCTCTGGTGTTGTCTCTGTGATCTTTGTCTGCCTGTAGCTTTGCCTTTTCATGGTGATAGGAGTAGTCTGCAGAGCTGGGACTAGTGACGGCTGGAAGGACTTCCTTTCTTGTTGGTTTGTGGCCCTCCTCTCCTGGGAGAACAGCGACCTCTAGTGGCTTGTGCTGCGCAGCTGCGTGCAGACAGGGTTTCTTCTTCCTTCCCGGCTGCTATGGAGTTAATCTCCGCTGTTGCTGTGGGCGTGGCCTGGCTCGGGCAGCTACTCCAAAGTGGTGGAGTCACCTTGGAGCAGGAGCGGCTGGGAGGCTATTTATCTCCGTAAGGGGCCTCCCTGCTCCCTGCAGCCCAGGGGTTAGGGTTCCCAGAGATCCCTGAATTCCCCACCTGTGGATTAAGTGGCCCGCCCTGCCCCTTTAAGACTTCCAAAAAGCACCCGCCAAAACAAAACAACGACCACCAAAAAAAAAAAAAAAAAAAAAAGAAGAAGAAAAAGAAAAAAAAAAATTTTTAATTAAAAAAAAAAAATTTTTTTTTTAAATTAAAAAAAAAAGGTTGTCGCTCGTTTTTCTTTATTCTCCGGTGCCAGCCTCAGGCCTCTGCTCACTGTTCTTGCTGCCCTGTTTCCCTAGTATTGGGGTCCCTATCCCTTTAAGACTTCCAAAAAAGCGCTCGCCAAAACAAAACAGCAAAAAAGCAAAAAAAAAAAAATGGTTGCGCGCTTTTCTTATGTCCTCCGACACCCGGCCTCCAGTGCCCGCTCAGTGTTCTTGCTGCCCTGTTTTCCTAGTATCGAGGGCTCTGCACTCTGGCCCGGATGGCTGGGGCTGGGTGTTCGGCAGCCCTGTGCTCCGTCTCCCTCCCGCTCTGCCTGCTCTTCTCCCGCCGGGAGCTGGGGGGAGGGGCGCTCGGCTCCCGCGGGGCCGGGGCTTGTATCTTACCCCCTTCGCGAGGCGCTGGGTTCTCGCAGGTGCGGATGTGGTCCGGATATTGTCCTGTGTCCTCTGGTCTTTATTCTAGGAAGGGTTGTCTTTGTTATATTTTCATAGATATATGTTGTTTTGGGAGGAGATTTCCGCTGCTCTACTCACGCCGCCATCTTCCGCCCCTCCTCCAGAATAACTTTTTTTTGGGGGAAAATGAAGATCACACTTGTCCCTAGGGAAGTGACTTAGGTAATCAGTGTGGCAGGACTCACTTGCTGGGAACCAAAAGGCAGAGATTAGCTAAAAGGCTACTGCAGTAGATGAGGCGAGCATGATGAAGGTGTGCATGAAGGTAGTGCCACAGGGGGTAGAAGTGGTAGGACTTTATGAATAGTGGTGCAATGAAGGGAGGCATTCAAGATGAGTTCCAGTTTCTAGCTTAGGAGGACAGTGGCATTGGCTCAGAGGCTGATTTACATCTGGGAATGATGATGGTGCTGGGAAAAAGAATGTGATTTGATTTATTTGCAGATATCAAGATAGAGATGTCTTTTAGGCTGTCAAAAAATGGGTCAGGTTTAGAAGGCAGGGCTGCAGCAGGGTTTCTGAACCTTGGCATTACTGACATTTTTGGCTGGGCACTTCTGTGCTGTGGGGCTGTCTGGCACACTGCAGAATGTTTATCAGCAACTTTGGTCTCTACCCTCTAGGTGCCAATAGCACACTTCCCAGCTGTGACAATGGGAAGTGTCTCTAAACAGTAGCAAATGTCTCTGAGGAGCAAAAGTCACCCCTGCTTGGGGACCACTAGGCAAAAGATAGAGAGCTTGGACTCAGCATGTTTATCTATTTTCTATCATTGTTTTTCAAATTTTTATGTGAATATGAGTAACAGGACATTTTAAAATACAGATACTGATTCAGTATGTCTGGAGGGGAACTGAGATACTGCATTTCTAACAGAATCTCAGATATTGCAGAGGCTGCTGATCCAAAAACCATAGTTTGAGTGCAAGATTAGAGATGCCACTTGTAATCACGAGAATGGATATGCCCAGGAAGGCTGTGCATGGCAGGGATTTTAATATCACAGAAGCGGACTCTAAGGGGGTTATGACTTAGGCCTGTCAAATAACGATTTTCTTACTCTTATTTTTTAAAACATTATTTTTCTTTTACATCTCGAATATTTTTACTAGAGTAGCATTGCGTTCTTTTATTCTGGATCAGAGTCCCAGCAGAAGATAGAATTTCACTGAGATGACACAACTGAAGTGCATTTAATAAAGGAACTGTTGACACAGATGTAGGCAAGGTTAAGGAACTCAATAAGCAATGGTGAGGTACCAAGAGACTGGCATGGGGATGTCCAAAGAGTGCTAGTGCCATGGTGGCCTGCTGAGGAGAAACTGTGGTCCTGGAGGCATGCAGCCCCTGGCAGAGCCACAACACAAAGCTGGAGGGAGCAGGGAAGAAATACCCCTACCGTCCTCTCCTCCAGCCCTATGCCCATCCTCCTGGTGGTGCTTCCTGTTGGTTGAGTTCAGTGGCAGTCTGTTGACATGGTAGCCTGGGTGATAGATTCTATAGAGGTCAGCTTCCTGGGGCAAGAGGAGTGGAGAAGAGGCTGGGCTGGAAGGAGGAGGGCACAAGCAAAAATAACTAACACACGCTCTAAACAGGTATAAAAATCTACATACGCAAGCAATGCATATTTGACATTATCCCCACAACATGATATTGAGAGTAGTTTCCTATATATTGGGATTAAATAAATGATCCTGCTGTTATGAGCATAGAAATTTGGCATTGTTTATGTTGGCTCTGACTTCAGTTGAAAAAAGTCAGTGGAAGTAAGACAGGGCTCAGCTATCTTTGGTTCTACTTTCATTGCTGAACATGCAATGCCACATCCTGTCTGTGGGAGCATGAAGCCAAGGAAGCTAAAGAAGCGGCTTGTGTCTGTGGCCCTGAAAGCATGCCAGGCAAGGTAGAATTCTTTGATGCAAGGAAGGCTCGGCTTAAAAATGTTAGGATGACTCCCAAACTAATATTTGTCCTGAAAAGATGTTTGGAATGCCATGTAGTGTAGTTAAGAGGGCAGACTCTGAAGTCAAGCAGCAGTGTGTATTTAAATAAATCCAACCTTCCCACTGGCTAGGTGTGTGAGTGTAGGCGAGCTATTCAACATCACTTGGTATCAATTTTCTCATCTGTAAAAATGAGGATCTAAAAAATAGGAATAGTAGTAGTACTTACTCCATTGGGTTATCGTGAGAATCAACTGAGATAACAAAAGTAGAGCATTTAGAGTTATAAGTGTCATATGGAAGGTCCTCAATAATTATTAGCTTTGTTACAATAACGTTGATTGCCTTGTATCCAAACCAAAAGAGTAAAAATTAGTGAAAACTCTAAGTGCTCTGGAAATTGTCAAAGAAGCAAAGGAACAAAATCGAAGTAGTCCTTTTTGTCAAAGGACATCACCTGCTAGAGAATCACTATTACTCTCTACTTCCCATCAGAGTACCTCTGGGAGAAACTGCTGATGCCTCTCAAAGCACACAATGTCTCTGCTTTCCTATTTTGTAAGGTTTTGGTGATAAAAAAAAATTTTATCTTTTACAAATTAATGCAATGTTCTAGGGGCATGTCAGATTTTGTTGTTTTAGTGAAGAATTTTCTGAATAACCATCTGACAGGAGAGCCATGAACTTGATTAGAGCTACCAACTGAATCACTATCTTTTCCAGAAGTGTAGTTCCTAAGCAGAAAAACAATAGAAGGATTTTTCTCTACTTATGAATACCCAAATACCTGAAGTTCACAGATATTCCATCAAATGGACATTTCATTTTTCTCTGAAAAGAGAAAGGGAAGACACCCTCAGAATACTTGACCAGGCAGAGGTCCAACAGAGCCTGGCTTACTTTGTGGGAAATTTGACATACATGTTTGAGGTAAGTATTTTGATTCAAGAATCTGAAGGAACTCTTTCAACCAGGCTGAGAAAGCTGTTTTGACTTACTAGCCTCTTTAGAAGAGGGATTACAGGTCGGTTTTAATGTGAAATTTTTAGTGCTGTGAAAGTGCATCTACAGGCTGGAGACAAGAGTGATAAAGCTCTAGCCATTTCTCTGTAGTTAAAATTAGAAAGACTGTAAAACTTGTACAAGATGACACTGTACACTTGGGCGCCCAGTAAATGATGGGACAGTTCAATTCAAGGAGTCTTAGACAATTCCTGTGTTTCTTGATGGAAGCCTCCTGTAATGGGCACTGCCATGAGCTGGCCATATCCCCCCATTCAGCAGCTGAGATTGCAGCTGTCTATGCTGCTGGAAGGTGCTCCTCAACTGACAGCATTCTGCAGAAATTGACTGAATTGCCTTGAAAAGCACAGTCTCGCCCAAAGGCATATCCCTCCTGGGTCAGCCTGCATCCTAGGGCTAATTAGGATATGCGAGCATAGTGGTTTAAAGTTTCTTGCCCACATTTAGGATAACTCTGAAAGGCCTTCCCCATGGGGCAGCTGATGCCTTCCTGGAAGCTGCCTTACAGTCAGCCCCTTTCTCTCCTATCCAACTTTCCTCCCTGCCTTTCCACAGTGCTGATCCATCCACACATACTCCCTAAAAAACATATCATGTGTTAGTCATCTTCCCTTCTACTTTCTAGGAAACCCACCTTTTGACACCCTCAACAGAGTGAACAAAACAAAGTGATTCTTTTCTTGCTGCATACTTTTAGGAGCAAGATTTTTAGCACTAGTTATTAACCAAATGGAAATTCAAAATCGATTGAGTATCCAGAGATAACACAAACATACCAAATCATGAACTACAAAACTACAGCATTCCTATCAAGCTGAACAGAAGCAATGAGATTTACTTTTGAACACAATTAGGTAACTTTTTATTTTGCATGTACAATATGCATTTTTCCTTCTTTAGTATAAAAGATCGCTATTTTTAAATTGTGTAATGAAAATTGTTTTATATTTGCATATATGAAGTAAATTTCCAATGCAAGAAAGTAAATGGCATGCCAAATTTTGTGCATAGGTGTTTATGGGCATTTTATCCTGCAGAAATGATCCACACCTTTCATTGGATTTCCCTTAGAGTTCATGGCCCAAAAAAGTTTAAGAACAATTGGTACAAAGTAAAATGAGAAGCAGAACTAGAATAGACAACATACTGAGTAAATGGAAAGCACACAAACCATCCCTGAATATCCAGGGGCAATTAGAGTTGCTAATGCAACTCAGAGTACAATCCCGGGGTGGACCCTGGGGCTGCCAGCTGGTGCTGGAGACTCATGAGAAGGGAGGTCCAGAACACACTTTCTTTTTTTTTTTTTTGGTATCATTAATATACAATTACATGAGCAACATTGTGGTTACTAGATTTACCCCATTATTAAGTCCCCACCACATACCCCATTACAGTCATTGTCCATCAGTGTAGTAAGATGCTATAGAATCACTACTTGTCTTCTCTGTGCTATACTGCATTCCCCATGCCCACCCCCTACATTATGTGAGCTAATCATAATGCCCCTTATTCCCCTTCTCCCTCCAACCCACCCACCCCCAACCAGTCCCTTTCCCTTTGGCAACTGTTAGCCCATTCTTGGGTTCTGTGAGTCTGCTGCTGTTTTGTTCCTTCAGTTTTTGCTTTGTTCTTATGCTCCACAGATGATTGAAACCATTTGGTACTTGTCTTTCTCCGCCTGGCTTATTTCACTGAGCATAATACCCTCTAGCTCCATCCGTGTTGTTGCAAATGGTAGGATTTGTTTTCTTCTTATGGCTGAATAACATTCCATTGTGTATATGCACCACATCTCCTTTATCCATTCATCTACTGATGGACACTTAGGTTGCTTCCATATCTTGGCTATTGTAAATAGTGCTGTGAAAAACACAGGGATGCATATGTCTTTTTGAAACTGGGAAACTGCATTCTTAGGGTAAATTCCTAGGAGTGGAAGTCTGGGGGTCAAGTGGTATTTCTAGTTTTAGTTTTTTGAGGAACCTCCATACTGCTTTCCACAATGGCTGAACTAGTGTACATTCCCACCAGCAGTGTAGGAGGGTTCCCCTTTCTCTGCATCCTCACCAGCATTTGTTGTTCCTGTTCTTTTCTATGTTGGCCATCCTAACTGGCCTGAGGTGATAGCTCATTGTGGTTTTAATTTGCATCTCCCTGGTAATTAGCAATGTGGAGTATCTTTTCATGTGCCTGTTGGCCATCTGAATTTCTTCTTTGGAAAACTGTTCATATCCTCCACCCATTTTTTAATAGGGTTATTTGCTTTTAGGGTGTTGGAGCATGTGAATTCTTTATATATTTTGGATGTTAACACCTTGTCGGATATGTCCTTTACAAATACATTTTCCCATTCTGTAGGATGTTTTTTGGTTCTGCTGGTAGTGTCCTTTGCTGTACAGAAGCTTTTTCAGAAGACGCTTTTATTGACACTTTAGAGATAGTCTTTTTGGGTTTTTGGTCACTTTGATTCTATTCTACTTATGAGGCTCAAAACTACTATCTTTGCACAGTGTTTCCATTTTGGTCCCTCTCTTATCCCACTGAATTAAACTGTCTTTTACCTGTGATGTTGCCTTTGGACAGTGATTCTGTTTTCTCTGCTACTTCACACATGTCCCTCTTACCCACTCTATTTTAGTCCTGGAATCCCCTACCCTAGCACTGGTCCCCAAGAAGCATTGCTACCAGGCTTTGTGATCAGGACAGTGGAGGTAGAGCAGAATCAGGAGGGAGGTAACCCTGAAGTCAATCGTGAGACTGCCAAGATGTAGAGATAGGTTTACAGTGTCGGGTATAGCAGAGATGATAATGATTTGAAAAGATGATCATGAAGTTGCCCATTTTGGTCATTGGTGATAATTCCCCAAGTGGTTTAAGTAGGATGTTGCAAATGGATGCCATGGTTCTTTTTTTAACTTTTTATTGTCAAATTTTTCAACTATAACAAGATAAACCCTCATGTATCCACTACTCAGATTTGATAATGATTAACTCCTGTCCTTCTTTCATATAAGCCTCCATCCACCCTCCCCCTGTATTGTTTTGGAATATGTTTCAGCCATCATATTACTTTACCATAAATAATTCAGCATTTATAGCTAAAAAATATATACAATTATCATACCACCACTGTACCTAAAATAAATAATTTTTTATATCATCAAATATCCAGTTAATACCAATTTTATATATTTGTCATTTTCCACAATTTTGGATAAGTGCCATAAATTGCTTTTTAAAAGTTTGAATCAAAAAAGTTCCATGAATTGAGATTGTTTCATTTATGGCTATTAGTTATTAATGAAATTGAGCCATTTGTTTTGTAGAGTTGGCTGCAGTCTCTACTTTGCTGATTGCTTTCCTGTGCTGTATTTGAATATGTTCTTCTGTCAATTGTATTTCTTGTAAATTCTTTGTAGTCGGATCTGAAAGTTTGAGCAGGGGAAGCCATGTTTTAAGAGTTGAGGAGTGAATGCAAGTTGAGAAAGGGGAGGTACCAAAAATTAAGTCATTTTTTGGAAACTTGGGCTGTCATAGGAGGCTGCTGCTGCTCTTCTTTCTTCTGTATGTGGGAAGTTTGCACATAATTACGGAATCACAAGGGAGAGATTCAGATGATAGAAGTTTAGATATAGGAAAGATGGACGTTTATGAAGCAAAGACTTGTAAGAAATGGAAAGAGTTAGAATTCAGTGAGCGGCTTAACTTGTATTCATTTATTCATCCATTGCAATTGTTTTGCCTGCTGTATACCAGACCTAGTGCTCAGTGATGGAGAAATACAGGTATATTAAAAAACAAAGCAAACCAAATTTATCCTACTTTCAAGAGCCTTATATGCTTATGTACTAGGAGAGACCACCATGTGAACAGTAAGGGAATGAAGTGTTAACAATTTTGTAGGTGGCTGTCCTGGGAACAGTAGTGTCTCAAAAGAGGGAGGGAGGGGTCCAGTCTTTAATTCTGATTCTGTGGGTTACAGAGATAGCTACCCAGAAAATGTTTAGAAAGGAAATGAGAGTGGAGGTGAGAGTGCGGATGGCTTAAGGAACCACTGTTCTAAATGGAATCTCTTATTTTAAAAAAAGAAAGAGCTGGTTTGGAATGGTTAATGATTCAGAAAAGGGAAAGTAGTAATGATAGACTATCAGGTCCTAGAAGGAGCCTATTTATGGCCATTTGCCTTCCTAGAATGTCTTCTATGATGCTGTGTTAGCCCCATATGCTACTCTTATTTGTAAGAATTGGCCTGGATCCTAATTTTGTTCAGACATCTCAGAGTAGACTTTAACTAAAGAGATAGAGTCCCCGGGGGGCATCTGTGGCTTGTTCTTTCATTTTCTAAGCTTCTGAACCTTAACATCATTTGATTCTCTCTTCCTTTACTTCACAATGCATCAGTTGATGTATTCTGTCAGTTTCACCTCTAAAAGTATTGTTAATATGCAATCTCATATTGGTTTCAGATATATAAACAGTGGTTCAACAATTACCTATATTATTAAATCCCCGCCCTGCCTAGTGCAGTTACTATCTGTCGACATTTTGAATGAAAATTTTTATTTCAACTAGGAATATGCCCACCCCTCATTTTCAGGTTGGTATGACTAATAAACCCCAGACTTTATCATCTTCAATCTGAGGGAGAGCAAAGATACCAAAGGCAGAGGAAAAACTTGCCTCTCACTGGGGTCTGGGGAAGTAGATCATAAATTGTGGTTCCCTGAGGGAACCAAAGAGATAGTTACCTGCCCATCTGCTGCATTCGGTTCTCAGATGGCTCAGTCCTACCCACTCTGCAGAACTTGGAGAGACCCTACACTTGTAGGCAGCATAACCCACAGCTCCTGAAGTTGGGGAAAAAGCTACAACTTGTACCAAGCCAACCTGGGAAAAGATATCTCCCAGCATTTAACAGTGGGGCTATGATTGGACAGCCCTCAAGAACATAAATATCATTGACATCCATTACCACCCATTTGTCTCTACTTGAAAGACCTTAGTAGCCTGACTTGTGTGGCTGCTGAGGGGAAATAAAAACCGTAAGCAGACAAAGAAAAATATAATTCACCTATGTGGGGCTCAGTCAACTGAGGGAAGACTGGTAAATTGAAATCTGTAATGGTATGATTCCAATGAAGTAGAACTTTAATAAAAAAGCAAAGGGATATCAGAGTTGCATTTGGAGCATAGAAAGGACTTTCTGGGACTAAAAGAAATTATTGTCAAAATTTTAATAGGTAAACCAAAGAAGAATGGCCAGTTCTAGAAACAATCAGTTTGAAAGATCAATGAGAAAAGAAACTCATGACATAGAACAAAAATAGATGGAAATTATAAGGTCGATTTTTAGAAAATTTGACATACCTCAGAGATCTAATAAAGCAAAGGTGCTCCTGTGACATAGAATTCAAATATACATGGAAAAAATTCTAGAAATATGTTTATTGAAACCCAATTACAATGGAGGACTTTAATAAACTTCCTTCAGAATTTGACAAGTCTAGCAAATAAAAATAATAAGTAGATCATGTGAATTATATAGTCTACAAGTGTAAATTAGTAGATCATATACATTTACATAAGCCTTTTTTTTATTTTCGTGTAATATGTACAAAATATTATCATATATTTGGTCACAAGGTGAACTTTAACAGTAAAATAATTAGGGTTTTACCTGTTATAATAGCTGATCATTATCTAATAAAACTAGATATAAATCAAAAGAAGAAAAAGAACTCTTAAGTATTAGAAATTAAGAAACCTGTTTTTAAATAACCCAGTAACTCAAAGAGGAAATAACGTTTAAAGTAAAAATTATTCATAAAGTAGAAAACAACAAATAATTATTGAATACTTGATGCCAAGCACAGTTTCTAAGCCCTATTAATTAGAGGATCTCAACCTTTAGTATAGTCTTAGGAGTTATGAGTATTATTTCCATTTGACAGATGAAAAAACTGATGCATAAAGAGGTTAAGTAAGCTCTCCAGTGGAATGCAAGAAGAACAAGATCTGTGATTCAAAAAACCTACACTTTTAATCCACATACTCTAAGAATTCTTCATAGCAAACCTGCAAATGTGTATACTAACATGTTTTAGAGGGAATTTTATAGCTTTAAATGATTTTATTCTGAAAAACATATGAAAAGAAATTAGTTGTAGTAATGGAAAACAAAGTATACAAAAAATTGGAATGATGGTAATTAATAAAGATTGAGGTTAAAGAAATAAAAAGAATGAAATTGAAGTCTGCTCTTTGAAAAGACTAATAAAAAAATCTTGCTATTCCTGATTTTTTTGAAAAGGAATTAAAACAAAAATACACCACATTAATGATGAGGAAATATTACCATATAAATGGAAGCGATAGACTTAAGAAAACATATTTTGATAAATTTATAGTAATACATTTGAAAATTTAGGAGAAGTAAATGACTTCCTAGCAAAATATGAACTAAAAATATTGACTCAAGAAGAAACTAAAATGCAGAAAAGACCAAAAACCATAAAGCAGGTCAGAAAGATAAGTAGAGGTCTGTATTTTAAAAGGCATCAATACTTCCAAGGACAACTGAGATGGAGTAAGCCCACTACAGCCTATCTCTCCCACGGATTACAAGAAAAACTGTACAAAATACATAGAGCAGGTATCTGAAAAGTAAATAAAAGCAGGACAATTGGAAAGGAAAGTGAAAGCTTAAGCAAATTATAGTGGTGAGTCCCATTTTTTTTTTTCTCTTTCCTCTCATCATTTTAACTAGAGGGTGTTCCTGCAGTCATGATTCTATAGCTGCAAAGATACAGGAAGCAAGAATGGAGCAAAAACCTATTATTCTGGCAATGAAATCAGGAAAAGGAATGATTGCCAGGCAACTGGTCTGGAGGTAAAAATCTTCAGGATTTTTTCTTTCTTTCTCTTTTCTCAGCTGTCTCTCTCTTAATGGCAGCTCCAGTTGTGGAGGTGTGGGAGTAGAAGTCGCATGCACTAAAACGCAGAGAACCTCTGTCTTTTTGTCCAGAAGAACTAGGGCAACAGACCCCTGTAATCTGAAAAGTAGGGGAATCCCCATTGCTTTTTTCTCTCTCTGATCTTTCTGCTTTGACTGATGGACAGGCCACAGCCAAGGAGCTGCAGTGAGAGAAACTATCTTTTCAGCCAGAGGACAGATAAAAAAGACCCCTGAGAAATGCAGTGTGGCAGGACCCCAGAAAGGAGAAAGTTGGAAAAGGGGACTACCTAATTCTGTGTATGAAGTGCTAAACATTCTGGGCTCACACTTGAGCTCTACATAGCAAAGGCTCTGAGAATTGCACTATTATATAAACCACTGTCCAATTTGCAAACTAGTCCAAGCGGCTCACACATGAGTAAATACCAAAGCAGCATACATAGCAAAGGCTTCGAAACCTAAACTGACATTGAGACCACCACACACAGAAGGTAAGATAGAACTTGCTGTCTAAAACTAATCAGATCCACTGTCTCCTAAAACAAAAAAGTCAACATTCTCCCAGGACCCAGAGTTTTACATAATAATCAAAATATCGAAGATACAATCCACAATCACCCTACATATGAAGAATTTCCTTGACATATCATAAAGAAAAAGACAACCAATAAACACCAACTCTAAATTGAGGTATTAGAATAGTTGAAGATTTTATAAAAGCAATTCAAACTATACTACATAGGTAAAGGCTACTGAAATGAGTGAAAAAGTAGAAGTTCTCAAGATTATAGAAACTATAAAGAAAAGAAGAGAGATATTTCAAAACTGCAAAATACAATACCCTAAATAAAATTTTATCGTATTGGCTCAATAGTAGAATAGAGATGATAGAGGAAAGAATAAATGAATTTGAAGTATGTCAGTATAATCCAATATGAAAAATAGGAAGAAAAGATTTTGGAAAAAAAATTAACAGAACCTCAGGGATCTTTGGGGCAGTTTCAAAAGGCTTAGTATTTATGCCACAAAGAAGTAAGAGAAATTGGTGAAGAAAAAAAATGGAGAGAAAAGGCACCAGACTATGCTCTGTCTTTAAAAAAAAAAAATCATTCCTATAATTTTTAAGTTATTTCACAACATACAAAAAGATGGTCATTTCTCCTACTCATTTTATGAAAGAGCTTAACATTAATATCAAAACCTAAATTTTGAAAAGGACAAATCGAACAGTTTCACTTGTAAATGCAAGATTTCTAAATCTTGAAAGAAATTTGATTAGCAAAGCATAATACACCATTACGAAGTCAGACTTAGTTATTCCAGGAATTTCAGAATGGTTTAACATAAGGAAATCTATCAACAACTAAGTCATTACATAAAAAATTTAAAGGATAAAAACCACAATTAATATATCACTAAAAGCAAAAAAAATAAAAATAAAAACATCTGGTGAATTCAACAGCAAAGTATACATTAAATAATACTACAAAAAATATGCTCAACTAGAGAAAAGATGTATATGAAATAGAATTAACAAAACAAAAGGATAGATTATGATATGCAGATAATTGAATATTGACCTAGAGATCTTCAAGGTTTCAAATGGAACTATTAGCATTACAGTATAAAGGAGTATGGAGGGAAACACAAAAGCCTTACATGGGCTGGAAACAAGTTGATTAGAACCTTGTACCAAAGTTGGCTTCAAAAATATTTTAGGGTGAATCTGTCAATCATACATGGACCATCAGATATTTTTGGAATCAGTTTTTTCCAGGTGATAGTATCTGTGTTTCGGGTAGTTTTCATAATTTTGATTTTTCTACCTTCAAAAGCCAAGACCAACAGCTGATTTGAACAACACTATAGAACAAATGGGCCTAATAGATATATACAGAACTTGCCACCTAAAAGTAGAAAATTACACATTCTTCCCAATGACACACAGAACATGCTCTAGGAAAGATCTCATGTGAGGTCACAAAACAAGTCTTAACAAATTTAATAAGATAAAAATCATTCCAAGTATCTTTTCTGACCACAATGGAATGAAACTAGAAATCACTAACAGTAAGAAAATGGGAAAATTCACAAATACATGGAAACTAAACACACTCTTAAGTAATTATTGGTCAAAGAGGATATCAAAAGGTAACATAAAAATTATCTTGAGACAGACAAAACAAAAACTTAACATACCAAAATTTGTAGGATGCAGCAAAAGCAGTACTAAGCAGGAAGTTTATGGTAATAAATGCCCACATTAAAAAAGAACTATCTCAAATGAAAAACCTAATTTATACCACATCGATTTATAGGTGACATGATATTATATGTAAAAATCCCTAAAGACTTTACCAAAAAAATTGTTAGAATAAAAAATTCAGTAAAGGTAAAGGATATGAAGTCAATAGACAAAAACCAGTTACATTTCTATACCCAAACTATCCAAAAAGGTCACTAAGAAAACAGTTGATTCACAATAGCAAAAAAAAAAGAAGTGAAAGACATATCCTAAAAATTATAAAGCACTGATGAAGGAAATTAAAGACAAAGATAAATGAAAAGGCATCGCATGTTCGTGGATTGGAAGAATATTGCTAAAATGTCCATATTACTCAAAGTGAACTACAGATTCAATGCAAATTAAATCCCAAAGGCATTATTTACCCAAATAGAAAAAAACAATCCTAAAATTCATAGTTCATTTAGAAATTCAAAGTTTCAGTTATTCAAGATGAGTAATTTCTGGAGATATAATATATAGCAATGCAACTATAACACTACTGTACAGTAGTAATAGTAGTTACTAATGGTAAATTTTAAGTGTTTTCACCACAAAACATGAAAATGGTAAGTATGTGAGACGATGGGTATCTTAATTAGCTTGATTGTGGCAATTATCTCAGAAAGCATAGGTAGGTATATTAAACATCAAGTCCAACACCTTAAGTATAAAGAATTTTATTTGTCAATTATACTTTAATAAAGAAGGGGATGGGGAAGCCAAGCCCAATAAAATAATCTGAAAGTTCTAGATTGGCTCTCTTTGATAAGAGCTGCTTAGGTAATATAGAATCTGCTCTACAAACTCACTTTTTGAAAATCTTGTCAAGTGCTTGTGATTATATGCAGGGTGTTTAATATACCTCATTAAAAGGGAATTCTGATGCATTTCAGGTCTCATTTAACCTTCATAACATGGAACTTTTTTTATTGGTGTCAAAAGTTAATAGAAGAGAGAGCACATATCCTGACAATTCTGCTGTAAAGCAGAGATTTAACAATGTAAGTAAACATAATTTGCTGTATTTTTAAATATTTGTAATATGTTCAAATACCAAAGAAAAAGGTAAACATGTATCTTTGTTCTTTGATAAACAAGCCTGCTATAGTGAAGGGTAAATCCTGTTAGATTACAAGGAATAAAAACATAATAAGAGTTTTCTGGCATAAATTCTTTTTTCCTCCATAAAAAATGGCAGGGGAGGCAGGAGAAACTTTATTGTTTTTCTCTCTCTCCCTTTTTTGTTTGTTTGTTGGTTGGTTGTTGTTTTGTTTTTGTTGCTTGATTGTCTTTTAAAGTCATGAGATGAAGCAAACTGGCAGGCGTCCTGGTGTGCAGGGGTGAGAGGAGCCCGGAGGAAGAATGCTCTACATCTTTTAGGCTGCAGAGGGACTTTTGTGTACGAACTGACTGGCTTCCTAAATCCTTTGGAACTAGTTGGACGCTGTGAAGTTGCCAGCATGATGTTTGATAACCAGGACCAGTCTCCATAAGACTTAACTTACATAATTCATTTCTAAGTGGTTTTGACTATCATTCTCATGCTTCTTAGAATATTTTTCCTCTGATCTGAGGAGCTACTGTGTCAAACAGACCTGCTCATTTCCTCTTCCCAAACATGCGTGATAGAGCCTCAGCACCATACGGTCTCATCTGAGCTCTGTGTTTTTGTTTAATGTGGCATGAATTAGAAGATTGGATAGTGTTATCAGTCTCTCTGGTTCCCATTCCTAAGTACCTGAAATGAAGCTAGCTGGACATGATCAGGAGAGTCATAGTTCCAGAAATCTTCTTTTACTATCTCACTGTCTGTGTGTTACATACATTTGCCTTTATAATAATGAACAGCTTATAAAAATTCTTAACAGACAACTGAATAACTATGGTTACCCTCATTATCTAATCCATACCCCCTCTGCTTTCTTCTTCCTGTCTTCATAACCAAGCTTCTTTATAAGACTTGTATGCATTTACTAACTCCATTTCCTGATTTGCCAAGCTATTCCAGATGCTTAGAGTTTCTGTGATTCTCAGTGGTCTTCCTATTGAAAATCCCATGTATACTTCTCAGTCCTTAACTCAGTTGACCACTTTGTTATATGACCTTGAGGATCACTGGTATCATGATGAAGTAGAAATACTTCAGTCTTTGAAATGTGGCAGGACTAGGTTTTGAATCTCAGGCTTAATTCCAGGGTGACCTTGAACAAGTTCCTTTAATTTTGTGAGTAGTTCACTTTTCTTGACTGGAAGATGAATACAATATAATGATAACTAACTTTTTGGATTAGAAACAAATGTGTACAGGTTTAGCACAGTCCTAGCTTGTATGAAATGTATGACTACTGCTTCTTTCCTTCTGGAAATCTCATCGCATATTCTATCAGTTCTTCCACTCTCAGATTATTCCTGTCTGTGCTAAATTATGGTGTTGCTCTCGGCTTCCCTGTTCACCCTGTTCTCACTACACACTCACTCTAAATGTTGTCTAATATTTCCATGCTTTCACCACCACCTGGGTTCTAAGAATTCTCCACAGTATATTTCCAGCTCATATCTTATCCCCAAGATTCAGACAACTGAAAATCTGACCTGAATATCCCATAGGCACTTCTAAGAGCATTCAAACTGAATATATTACCTTCCCTGAAACCTGTGCCTCTTCTTTATTCTTGATCTCTTTGGGCACTACCACTGTCTGCACTGTGACCCAAAGCAAGAAATTTGTGAGTCATTGGCTTTTCTCCCCTTCAGCTCTGCATCATAAGAATCATTCAATTCCAACAGTTTACCTTCCCGATATTTTTTAGATGTCTCCTTTTTCTCTCAAAAGCCCCATTTCTTTTTTTTTTCTCAAGTCTAGGTCTATTATCTCTCCACTGGACCACAGCTATAGTCTCCTAAGTGTGTTTCTACCCCTTATTTCTCTCTCTTAATTCTATTGTTTAGACAGCCCACCAGGATGATGTCTAAAATAGATGGCAATGCTACTCCTTTTCTTAAATGTTGCCAGCTGCTGTCTGGGCATGCATGGGCAGTGGGATCTGGGGAAATTCAGGTCAGCCCCCCTCTGGATCTTATGATGCTTATAAAAGAAATAATGCTTGTACATGGGCAAAGATACCACACCATTTGCTTCCCTCCCTTTTCAAATGCTCTTTTGTCCGTCATCCATTTGCCTGAATTACTTCCATTCATTCTTCAATATTCAGTTTCATCATCACCTGCAGTAAGTTATCACTGAGTGTCACACTATCCTTTCTCTATACCCCCAAATCTTTTCCTATGCCTGTCTAGCAGCCTTCAAATACATCTCTGACAACATGTGTTCTTGCCTATTAGATCAGAAGCTCGATGAGGGCAGGGGACATATCTCCTTCATCTGTATTCTCAGCACTTGGCATGATCTGGCCCACATGAGGCACCGTAAAATGTTCATTGGCATGAATTGAACTAATCCACACCTGCCCAACAAATTCCATGTTAAGAATCATTTCACAAAGCCATTAGTCAGAAAGATGACATTAAGAAGTCGTATTCAGAATGAAAATTTCTGTTTATAGTTATTTTTTAATCCTTGTATCAGATTGCCACAAAATAGAAAGCCACATCTCTTTCTTTTTAAAAGTCCTTATTTTTGGCTTCTCATTGTCTTGCCAATGGGTTTCAGCCCCGGGCAAGTTCGCTATGGATTCAATGTGACCAAAGAAAGTGATAGCAAAACGTTCTTTGGGGTGAAAGCGTTTATTACCCAGTTTGTTCTTCAAGCAGTAGGTTGAGCACTAGCATCTCTGCCTCCGCCCAGAGCACTGGGCCGAGCTCTCTATATAGTGCAGTAATAGCTTATTGCCTAAAGGTGTGGAAGTGGTAGCCTAGCAACAGGACAGTTACATCATCAGGTGGTTTAAGGTCAGTGAGGATCCTGGCCTTGGGAACCCCAACTTCCCCACACTCATCAACATTCACTTATGTTGGCATATGAACAAGTAATTTCTTCCTCCTTATTCATTCTGTAGCTCTCTAACATTCTATGTTTATGTCATCCAGTTTGTTTCCTAAATGTGCCTAGGAATTGGATTGTAGCCAATGGAGGAAAACAGTCTTCTTTATGGAAACCTGAACTGAATGAAGCTTAATGAGGGTCAACTGTTCTGTTTGTTGAAATAGAAAACTCAACCAGCAATTATAACCTCATGGTCTACAAATGCTGTTTTCTCTAGACAGTGTTAGTCCATACACTGTTTAAAAATTTTATTTTTAATTGTAATCCTTAAACATTAGGAAATTTTTAATGAAACAATATGGGTTTCTGGCTTCTCTCAAAGCTCAGATGATCCAATGAGTGAATCCATAATCCTGCATGACAACAACCTACTTGGGTTGAACAGCAAATGACCCACTCATGAGAACTTGTGCTGCACAGCTATCACGCCCCCTCATTCATGCATACTGAACCCACTGAAGGCATTCCTGAAGGCACTGAAGTTCGCTCACCACATCATAGGTGTTGACCCTGGTCTTGGAGACAGTACTCATCTTTGATGCATGGAAGTTTCAGGCTTTGTGAGGCTCAGAGATTCAGAAGATGGTAAAACTAAAGAAACTTAAGAAGTATGACTGAGTAATTTAACCTAATTGAGAGAACAGGCATTACTGAAAAACAGAAACCTCTTTCTAAGTGGTGTAGAGTAATACAGTTAAGCATATTTTTCACTACAAAATGAAATCAAGTAGGAGTGTACTTTATAGCTACCTAAATGGTGAAAAGTCAGGGGCAGATTTTCATAGCCTTAAATGGGAGTTTATCCACCTGATTTCTATTAGTGTTAATAAGAACCACACTGCTTGGTGCTTTGAATATTCCTCTTAGGTGTTTCTCTATGAATATTTATGCAATCAGGAGTGAAATGCACAGCGAAGTATAGCCCAGGTAGATATTATTCAATTATAGCAGAGTTTCAAAATTTCCTAAATTTCAGTTCAATTATATTCACTTAGAGGCAGTTTTTTTTTTAAGTGGAGGAAAATGAACTAAGGAAAAATTACAGTGCCACATTTTGAAAACAGACTGGATTAAAAGTGAAATTGATTGGTTTTAAGGATCACTTCTGACAATATCTCATTGCCTTTAGTCTCTGAGCCTCAATTTCCTCATCAATAGAACAGATAATAACAGATCAGGTAATATGACCTGCTCTTCCTAGGCTCAGGTTGTTGAGGACCTTCAATGAGAATATGTGGGAGAAAGTGCTTTAAAAATCAACTAGAGCATATATAAACTCCAGATTTTGCTATTTAATCAGTAGCTATTGTAAAGGTAGAATGTTTTTCCTGCTCATTTGCTTAACTCTTTTCTTCCCCTGTACCTACATTTCTCCCAATTTCTGTTTTTCATAATGGCTTTCATTCTTTTATAGTTAGAAGGTGATGTTCTGTCATACTGAGGCCTGGGCTCATCCCTTTGATTACTTGCCTGCTGCCTGACTGCTCCTGAATTTTTTTCTGTTCACTCATTTTAATTAAGCAATAATTTTTAATATGCTTCTGTATTAGAAAGTAAGTGCTAACATTATATCTATAAAGCTGTTACCTTCATTCCTCAATTATTAAGTTAGGAAAATCTTTTGCATCATATTTTAATATTTTAAATCTATGAAGTTCTACTTGCCACAGTGTGCAATAGGAGTCTATAGCACCTACTTAAAAATTACTGCATCAGTAAACATACCATTCCGAGAGCTATTAATTATCAGATCAAAACGCTGTCATCTCTGTGCTTTAATGCTCACAACTTGGATTCAATAGTAGGTTGTATTTATCCCTCCAGGGAGCATAGCCATTTCTTAAGAGAAGGATTCCATGCTGATTTTGCCCTTTGTCTTTCTAAGACAGAAGCACTGTCTAAAGAAAAATACTAGTGGGGAAGGGTTGATGCTGGTGCTTTTCTAGCTTCTTGAATTAATTTATTCATTCAGCAAACACTTATTAAGCAAATATATGGCTGCACAAAGAACTTAAGAATGTAAAAGCAGAACATACTTGCTGCTTTCATCTTATATTCTAAGAGATGAGATGGAATATCTGCAGGAACATCAGGGAGATATATTATCTGATCCCAATATTTGTGGGAACAAAGGAAATCCCATGCAGGGGTCCCAAACTAGCCTCAGTTGGTCATAGAAAGCAGCCCAGGGTAGGTCCCACTCTGAGGCAAGTCTAATGAATGAGAAGCAAGAGAAGCATCAGCATGCATGGGCAGTGGGATCTGGGGAAATACAGGTCAGCCCCACTCTGGATCTTATGATGCTTATAAAAGAAATAATCTATATGGAGAGGTTAAGCTCTTTAAATAAACTTCCCTGAAAATGTTTAGTGGGGAACAGACACACCAATTTAAAATATATTCAAGCTGAGAATATAAGCAACATGGAAACAATCATTATATCAGATAGTGTATCATCAGAAGTCTAAGCTTGTCTCTTAGTGAGGTTGGGAAATAGGATGCACTCTTAAAGATCTAGAGAAGACTGTGAATGTGGAAAACACTTCAAATTATACTTGCCATCTCTGAGATGCAATGACTTAAAGAAGTAATGGAAACATAGTGACAAGTGTTCTAGTAATATTTATTGGTATAAAAAAGTGATTGTTTTGTTCTTTAAAATTTGAAATATTTTATACATACGGAAAATTAAAAATAATAATACAATTACCACCTGTATACACCCACACACAGAAATGTAATATTATTGTCTTATGTTGCTCAAATATCTTTTTTTTTGAGAAAAGAAAGAAAACATTAAAGAAGCATGCACACTTAATTTAAATTACTTACATTTAATTTAAACATTAAATCCTGTGTGCATTTTCTTCATTTTCTCTCTCCTTCTTTCCTTCCCAGAGGTGATTATTATTCTGAATTTGGTGTTCATCATTCCCACTCATGTCTTTACATTTTCACTGCAAATTTCTACCTATAGTCAATTCATATTATTATATGTTTTAAAACTTAAGTAAAAAGTCAGCTTATTATCTGTTATTGTTCTTAAACTTGCTTTATTGTTTCAAGCATATATATATATATATGTGTGTGTGTGCATATACATATATGTCTGTCTGTTTATATACTTATGTTGATATATGTACCTCTAGTTCATATGTTTTATTGCCAGGACTAGAGAATATACCATAATTTAAAATTGATTCTCCTGGTAATGGAAATTTGTTTCTTATTTTTTAAAAACTTCAAAAATATTTAAATATTTGAAACAGTGTTATGGTGGATATTTTTGTGTTTTTCTTTGTGTTAATGTATAGGAGTTTCTCTGGGAAATATGCCTAGATATGAAATTGCTGGGTGTGAGGATCTCTTTACCTTTAATAAAATTGGTATAACTTGTCATACTCTGCACAGCAGTGGATAAGAAGTCCTCTTGCTCCAACTTCACCAACATTTCATTGGCAGATTTATAATTTTGGCTGAACTAGTAATGAAATGGTAGGTCATTTTAATTTGCATTTTCTTAAATGAGGTAATATTTTAAAAATTGATATAAAATACTCTTAGGAAACAATGTAACTGAGGATATTATATATATTACCTTATCACACAGAAGAAAAGTTATTTAACCAAAGGTACAACCTCCCTCCAAAATTGTGACATTAAAATTTTTTTAGTCACAATTTCTTATTAATGTTGGTCTGACATGCCACATCCATTTAGTTCTGTCATTCTTCCAAAATGTGAATTGATGCAATTTTCTACTGCTGAAATACTAAGAATTAAAATCACTCCTTTGTATCTTGAAAGCCTAGAAATTTATATTCATCCTATGAGCTGTCAGTTTATACTATGACCTATATCACAGATTAAAGCAGGGAATTACTGAATTTAGAAAGTGTATGCCACAAAATCACAAAATTCCATAAATAAGATGACCTTGATACATGGTCTGACTTTGTGAGTAAACAGAGCAAATTTTTGTCTAGATTTGTCTAGTTAGACTGTCAATGCTATGAAGATTCCTTAGGTTATCATTAATTCTGTTTTACTTTGTGCAGTAATTTAAGAAATAAGCAATATATACTTTATTAGCCTATGAGAAAATGTCATGCCCTTTAAAACGTAAATATTGCTTATCTGTTTCCTATTAATCCATGCCTTTTAAGAAGATAAATTGCAACTCTTAAAGAATTAAAAAGAAATCTTTGTCATGTAAAATAATACTGTATGTTCAAATACATATGAAATGAATATAAAATTGAATTTAATATAATTAGAGTTAAATGTGAATACTTTACTTCCAATATACCTTTATCCATTGTGACCACAGCTGTAACACTTAATCTTTTTAATTTAATTTATATCTGTTAAGTTAGGGAACTTTGAGATATTTTTTTATGTCACAAATTTGTCTATATTTTAGCAACTTGTAATGCAAAGTAATTCAATATTCTACATAGTAATTTGTTACCACTGTACAAGTACTACTTCAATTCACCATTATATAATTTTAATTATGAAAATAAGCTTTTATCTACTCTCATCTGGTTTTAATTTCTTCATTTTTATTATAAGATCCCTTCATAAATATGATGTAATTCATCTGCAGTTCTACTAAAATGTCTAGTTTTACTCTAACAAATGGAAGATCAGATGGTAGCCTTAATACATGCGTTCTGTTTCTTCTCATCTTGTATGTCATTAGTAAAAGTAAGGATGGTTGTGATGTATAATGAAAATACAGATTCATAACATGGTTAGCTTGATGTAAAACAAATCTTAAAGTGCCCCAGGCTTTAAACACATTACCCTGGATCTGTGCCCATGTTGTGTATACAAAGTGCTTTTAATATTATAAGAGCCTAGAATCAACCTGTTAACTAGAATACCAGTAAATCCCCAAATGACTTGTGGAGGGAGAGAAATATAAATGCTGTCTGCACACCAGACTGTGTACAACAGGGGTTGGGGGCAGCATGTGTGAGTGTGAAGGTGCCAGAGTGTGCTAGAGTATCTTTGCATTCCTCTAAGAGGATTAGAAATCGGGAAATCTTCAAAGCAATTTTACAACCAAAGCACGAATATGTGTCTGCACAACTGTACTCACATGGTAGAACCCTGGCTATGAGATAATACTGTAAAGGTAAAATTAATAAAAGATATCTACCTGATAAAGGTGAATTCTAGTCTATTTCTACTGTTCAGTAAACCAAACCCTTGCCAGTCCAGTTGCTCCTAAGTTACTGTTGGTGTGTGCCTCGTTCCAGACCTAAGCCTGACCCCTGGTTATATTCTCTTCTCTTTCTCATGCTTCCTGGTGTTCTCATATAACCAATTCCCAGGCAAGTGTAAAATAGTACATAGAGATAAGGGGACTGTCTTCTCAAGTTGGCTTAGAGAAAAGTTGAACATGCTTGTAGATTGGGGACAAAGTGGGGTTGGTTGGTAATGCAGAGACAGTGCAGAAGGCTCTTTCCTTCTGTTTTTGCTCCCATTGAAATCTATCTAAAGGTGCACCATGTTCTTAATTAAAAGATATTTACCTGATAAAGATGAATTATTTTAATTTGCTATCCAACTAAAGATTTTGAGGACATTTTGAATTGGGGGACATCATCAATAATAAAAGTGTCTTGAGGGAAAGCATGTATGTCTAGGGGAATGTATGGGCAGTTTAGGGCTTGAACATAAAAGACAACAGGTGAGCCTGGGGGCCATTTGGAAAGGTGGACAGCATCTAGACAATGGAAAGCCTCGCAAGCTGTTTTATGGATTCAGTCTTTAATCTTTGGTGATGGAGTATGGCCACTGGTGAAAGAATGTTAAGCCCTGCAGTGAATTCTCCGATCACAGTGTAGGAAGTCCATGCTAGCTGCAGTGTGGATTGAGGAGATGCTGGAGGCACTGGGACCAGCTGGGAGGCTGCCTGAGCTGAGTAATGTAACCAGGGCAAAACGTGAAGAGACTGAGTGCAGGATATGTACAGGCAGCATTGCTGGACTTGATGTTGGACCCAGATGTGGAGAAGAGTCTGAGAAAACCTTGACATTTCCATCTTAGGTTACTGGTAGTGCACTAAGTGAAACAGAGATATAAAGAAACAGGTTTAGGGCTAAGAATCTGAGTTACTTTGGTACAGATTGCATTTGAAGTGTTTATGGGAAAGCCAGCTGGGAACACTAAAGAGGGTAAGATTATGAGAGGAGTATCACCAGGGTGGTGCTGAGCTGAACTCTGGCAGACAGTAGGCACTAGAAACTCCAGACAGAGAACAGCATGAATCATGTACCCATAGGTCAGGTTCGAGAACTTGTGTCTCAGAATGGCTAGAAGGAAGCAGAGGTCTGCAGCATGTTAAGACTTCAGGATAGAGAAGGGAGCTTGTGTATGGTTATCTAGGTCTGCATGATAAATGGATGAGTTCAAACTTCACCTTAACATCTATGAAAGTTTTCAAATGAGAGATATAAATTTCAGTTTGTTATATATACACTCATACACAAATAAATGAAATCATATGGATATATATTCCCTTTTTATTGAAAAAAAATCTCTGTCTCCATCTCATGCTTCCTCACCCACCCCTCCAAACTGGGCCTATCCAATCAGAGAAAGCCCAACCACATCCACCATATACTCAAAAGTGGGACATACAGGAAGGCCCTGGAGGACAGGTATGCTGGTGTCATCACTGCAAGCCCTCCTGCAGGGGGAAGGAAGGGCAACAGCTAACATCATAAACAGGAAGGGAACTGAAATAGGCAGACTGACAAAAGATTTATATAATTTATACCAATTTACAAATACTTTAGGTACCCATCAACTTCAAGAGAACAGACCAAACTGACTATACTAAAAGTCAGTGGACACAGTGCTGGGGGTAGAAGATGCCCTCTGTTAGGGCAGTGCTATCACAGTTTATACATGACTCAGATGTGAAGTCAAAGTTAATTTTATTTTCCACAATCAATTGCATACTGCTTGTAAGCACACAGCAGCAAAACAAAAGCTAACAACAAGATCCTTAGTTTCTAGTTGTGGCTAACAGAGTCTCTTAGTAAACAGGTGGTCCTTTCAGAATGTAAGCCCTGCTGGTTCTGGGTTCTCAGGCACTCCTTCACCCCCATTCCGCCGGGATGAGTGCCTGGCGGGTCTTTCACATACCATCCTGGCCCTGGAGTAGGTGTAGCTGCGGCATCTCCAATACGTATGCTGTGCTGGGTGTTGTCTCTGGCCCACACGGAGATGTCCTTGTCCTCCTTGATTGCTGTGAACCTGCCTGGTGGCGCGTCCCAGGGTGACTGGTCCTGTGTGGTCCTGTCCAGCATTGTGCTGATCCCTTCTCTTCCAGGCCTTGGTCCCCACGGTGGCTTCCAGGCTCAAGTGACCCCTTTGTGGCCTCATCTTCACAAAAGGCCTTTACTTGGTTCATCAGGTGTCTCAGCCCTTTCATGATCCCACTGGAGACCCAGGTATCCTTGGCTGCCTTCTCTCTGCCATATGGGGCTGGGTTTTCATGCCTGAAGGACTTGTGTGTATAAAAAGACTTCACCGACTCACTTGTGATTTAATAAGTAGCTGTTCATCCCAAAGCTTAAAAAGCCAACTTACAGAACCTATATTACTTATAAATCTGGTTATTTTTCACAAATGAGAAAAATTACTTTCCCTTATTTGTTTAATTAACTCATAAGTTTAAGCAACTGAATCTTCTTTAAACATTAATCCACTTAATTAATCAAAATCCCTTAGCCATTTCAAATTATGATCATAAGTCTGTGATTTCAGAATGCAGTAAAGGTTTCCAATATCCTAAAATGTTGACTAAGAAGACACAGAAAAACTTGATGATTATAAAGTATATTACACCATGGGTCCTTAAATTTTAAAGTATTAATAGTAAAAGCTTCTAATTCCTTCATTTCTTTAAGCTTTGCATTTTTGTGTGTGAAATATAATCCATATGAACTTCTTGATTTTTACAAGTGTATTTCTGTGTATTCCTGGAGCTATGGCAATCTCACAGATACCAAGAGAATATGGACAAGATTACTGGTTTTTGGTTACTAATCATTTGAAAATTTTGGTTGAAGTATGGGACCGAGTTCCATATTCTAAAGAGAGTCAAACCTGAATTCAGGTTTGGTCTCCCTTCTTAGAGCCATCTCTTTTTAAGCCTCCTGAGCCTTAACCAATTGCTAAGTTTTCATTTCTAATAAGCAGTGCCCAGAACTGAAAGGCTTTCTCTTGCCCTTCTTGTCTTAAAGGGGCTTCCCTTACATCACATCTTCCATTGTCCCTACCATCTCCTCAAAGCCTAATTTTAATGGAAGAAAGTCATTATTGCTGAAAAAAGAAAATCTATTAGGGCCTATTTCAAATTTCCAAAAATGACACTACAATGAAGATGCAGCAACTCTGACACAAAGGGACAAATACTGTATGATTCCACTTGTATGAGGTACTTAGAAAAGTCAAATTCATAGAAACAGAAGTAGAATGGTAGCTGCCACGGACTCAGGGGAAGGAGAAATGGAGTGTTAGTGTTTAATGAGTACACAGTTTGAGTTTGGGAAGATGAAAAAATTCTGGACATGGATGGTAGTGATGGTTCCACAACACTGTTAATGTACTTAATGCCACTGAATGGTACATTTAAAAATGGCTGAAATGGCATATGTTATGGATATTTTACTAAATAGAAAATGCCACAATTAAAACAACACAGAAATGTGTCCATTGGTTTTGCCAGTACACATGTGACTGGTAACATTTCCAAGAAAGTTTCAGTGCAGTGAAGGTATTTTCATTATTTATTGCTACATTACAAACCGTCCCACCATTTCATTGCTCATAATGCTGTGGATTAGCTGGGCTCAGATGGGTAGCCTTTCTGCAGGTACCACTTGGAATCTCTCCTAATTGCTGTCAAAAGGTGCCTAGGACCGGAATGTCTTTCATAAATGGAAGATAGCTTTGCTTTCACAGCCAGTACCTTGGTGGGTAGTTGGTGGACTGTGACCTCTTCCACCACATGGCTAGCTTGAGCTTCTTTAATGTTGGCTAGATCCAAAGAGTAAGCATTGCCAGAGGATACACCCCAAGGTGCAAGTACAGTTCAAGCCTCTGCTTGTACCTTCTTCACTGATGTCCCATTTGTCAAGCCCAGAATTAGCCTCTTTGGGAGGCATGGCTCAATGGGGGCCATGAGTAATAGCCTACATGATGAGGCAGAAGCCAGCAGTGGGTAAGAGGTTGACTTAGTATAAAAGAGGAGTGAAGACACTTCTATCAGGTTGGTGGGTATGTAGAAATATGAACAATATACAGAGACAGGAATGAGCATAATACATGGGATGACAGGAAGGAGGCTGGTGAGGACTGAGTGGGGAGGGGATATGTTAAATTGTTGGATTAGATAGTATTGAAAAGACTTTCAGTTAAATTTCAACTATATAGATTCTAATTATTCAGTGTCTGTGTCTATGTTGTGTTATTGTATGAGTAAGAAAGCAGAAAGAAGGAATGAATGGAGATGAAAATCAAATCAGTGGTGTTTATTCTTTGTGTGAAGAGACTGGAGTCATCCTTCATTTCTTTCTTTGCCTCAGACCGACATCTAATCTGTAAGTCCCATTGGCTTTAAATCAAAGAGAGGCCCTACATCTGAATGCATATCATCATCTCCCCAGATAAAACCCTAGCCTAGGTTACCACCACTTCTCACCTGGACTGTAACAGCCCCATTTGCTTCCTGCTATGTTCCGCTCTCCTGTGTCTGTCCTCCACACAGCAGACAGAGTGGCATTTCTTATGTTGAAATCAGATTGAGTCACTTTTCTGCTAAAAAAAAAAAAAGTAAAATAAAAGCAAGGAAACAGAAAACACTTCCAGTGCCTTTCATTTGCACCTCGAATAAAACTCCATCTCTCTACCCTCCTGCAGTGCCTCGTGGCCCCCACCCAGCCTGTGACCTGTTCTTTCCATCGGGTTCAGCCTTCCACATTTCTTTCTGTCCTCCTCCTACTATCCAGACTTGTTCCCTTTGAACTTTTGTTTCTTTTTGTTGCTGTTGTTGTTACATAAACTAGCCCATTTATTATTGTCCAGCAATGCTTCACATGGTGGCACTTCTATGGGTCTATCAGCTCCTTCAGTCTTTGGTGCCCAACCATACAGCGAGAGCAGAAGTGATGGTGCAGGGCCAGGCACCGCCAGGGACTGTTCTCACACAGGAACCACAGGGCCCGCCCCCCACAGCTTGTCTCTTCATCTTGGTTTTGCCACAAAAAGAGCCAGTGTACTTGATGTACTGGCTTATTTCAATTTTCTTCACCATTTTCCTGAGGGAGGCACCATAACTGGTCCCATATTTACCAACAATTGCGACCTTTTTAGTGTATTTCACCATGCCACTGCGATCCAGGTGCAAGCTGAGAGAGTGAACTTGTTTCTTTGGTGTGGACCCATTCCCCCTCCCTCCAAGTTTTACAAGTCTTGTATCATGTATGCCTCAGTTTAAGTGACACCTCCTCAAAGAGGCTTTCCTTGACCAACTAACAGAGCACCCACTGCTTCCCCATGTCCCTCTCTTCCAAAACTCAACTGAAATTTTTTTAGAACATGTCAATGCATACACACAGACTCACACACACACACAGGATGATACCTATTTTTTCTATTTATATTTTAGTCAAAATTATCTGTACATAATTTTAAAAGTCACATAATTCTTTAAAAATCATTGTGGAGAGGGGAGTCTCCTACCTCTTTATCTTCCTTTGCTGATCTCAGAGAAAACCACTTCTAACTTTAAAGTAGAATCTTACTATCCTGTTCTTGTTGATTTTTTCAGTTAGGCATTGCTACTGACTTTGCCATGATGGATGATGAACTTTTGTCCCTCTTCATCTCACTTCCACCCCAACACATATGTACATATGCAAACTTTGTCAGTCCTGCCATCGTTCCAGGATGGATATTTCCAGATTTTTGTTCGACCAGCTTCTGGAGTTGCATTGCTCCATCGATCTGTATGTTCCTTACAGCAGCTGAGTCATAGCAGCACGTAGTATGCTGATTCCTTTGAATGATTCAATTTCGTACCTCCCCTGATTATTTAACTCCCTCTACATATGCTCAAATGTATCAACTATTCTATTAATTTTTTCATCTTGATGGATACTTTCCCAGTGCCTTCTGACCTTCTCTGATCTGGGCTGCCATGCCTGGTGCAGAGCTATCATCCTGGAAGTTCCCTTTACTACCAGCACCAGGGTTTACACTCTTCTCTTTCTTATTTGGTTTACTTAATTTTATAAAGGAGGTTTGCTCCCAGATTTCAATAGAACACATCCTCTATTAACATCCTAATAAAGGATACTTGGGAAATAAATTTTGTGAGACCTGACATGTCTGCAAACATCCTTAATTGAAATGTCTCCCATTTTGCTACTTGTCAGAAAGTTTATTAGATACAAAATTCTAGGTTGAGAATTATTTTTTCCTTAAGGAATTTGAAATCATTATTCTATTACCTTCTAGAAATACATAGTCCAATTGAGAAGTCTGAAGTCATGACCCATGTTCTGTATGTGATCTGTTTTTTCTCTCTAGAAGCTTGTAGGAGCTACCCTTTTTTCCAAGTGTTTTGAAATTTCTCAACAATGTCCATTTGTGTGGGTCTTTTTAAAAATCCGTTTTGTTGGGTATTACTTGAGCTTTTTCAATTTGAAAACACATGTCCTAGGAAATATTTTAGACTTACATATCTAACTTTTGCCCTTCATTTTCTCTGCTCCCTTTCTGAAACTCCAGTTTTTGGATGTCAGATCACTGTATTTTCTTACAGCTCCTTATATTATCACACTTTCTGTTCTTCTCTCCTATTTTCCATCTTTCTTCTTCTATTCTCTAGGAAACTTCCTCAATTTTATTTTCCAAACCTTACTGAATTATTCATTTGTTATCCCACTTTTTATTTCTAAGGGCTTTTTTGTTGTTGTTGAATATTCCTCTTTCTTGAAAAGAAATCTGTATTGCCATTTTCCTATCTGGTTTCTTTGTTGCAGTATCTTATTTCTCTGGGGCTATCAGTGAGAGTTTGTTTTTGTTTTTTTGCTCTTGCCTAACTTCTGTTTCTTCAGGTTGATTTACTGTGTTCATTTGGTTTCTACATTTATTGCCAGAGGCTTTCCTCAGACACAGAGAATCCTAGACTGTTGGCTCATATGTGTGTAAGGACTTAGAGACCATAGTTTTTACTATAGGGTAATTAGGCTGGGTCCTTTCCTTCAGAGACCCCAGATACAATTATTTGAAGTCTGTCCCATTGGGCTGGTTAGAATTCTTAGTGAAGGCTCTTTCAGGCTTCTGCCTTGGTAACCTGGATCTAGCTGCAAGTGTTCTGGGAGTCTTCATGGGGAAAAGGTTTTGTGGGGGACAGCAGGGACAGTTGTCCTTGCATTCAGGATTCAGCAAACAGAATCTCCCTGTTTTCCATTTGGTGCCCCTTCCTTAACACATTCCCGGGCTTCTCCTTTAGCCATAGTTCACTTGTTTTACAGACTACGTGGAGTGCCAAAGGGAACCTAATTCCTTCTTTCACTGAACTGTACCCAATTTTAACCTTCCTTTTACTTCCACGTCCAGGAGTACCTGGTACCACCAGTTCTTGAGATGTGGGGGCATTGGTGGTGTAAACTGGATTGCTCTTCAGCTTCCTCACTACCAACTTGGGATTCAACTTTTTCAGATCTGCTAAGTCAGTTACTAATGGTCTGCCTGACTTTTCACTTCTAAAATTTGTTACTGTTTTCTTATTGCCTGCTCTTTGTTCTTTGAGATTTATGCTTAAAAAAGAAAATCCATTTACTGTTGCTCTAGTGGATTTATAGAGAAGCAAAAATAAATGCATTTGTCCTCTCAGCCGCCTTTAATTTTCTTAACACTCCTTTATGCACACATGATAAGTGAGAATTCTGTCTTGTTTACCACTTCATCTTCTGGTGCCCACAGAACCTGGCACACACTATATATGCATAATAAATATTTGCTTAGTGAGTGACTGGCTGACAGACCAACTAACTAGTTTGGTTAGTTTGATTTCTGAATAGCTCAAAAACTGCAAAATCTGAAAATAATAGCATTGTAGATACATCTACAGTGAGGTATTTCTGAAAGGCAGGAGAAGTAGGGGTTCTTTAGAGATACCTTCATTCTATTGTGTATCCTTTTTTAAAATTTATTTTTATGGATTTTTTTGGTTAAGAATTTAGAAGGGAAACACAAACTGATATTAGAGTAACAGCTTTGAGAGGTATTATGGATTTAATTACCATGCGTAATTTAATTTACGGGTTAAATTACAATGCATAATAGTTGTTTTTAAACTGAATCTTAACTCTTTATTCCATTTTCCTGCCCCATTCAAACACATGCCCCATGTGAATACAGTATTTTCAGTTGTCTTCTAATTTCTTAATTTCCTCAGAGCCTGGTTATTCCCTATTGCCTGGATGACAAATCCCTACCACAGTTTCAATGACTCTCTTTTGTTCCCTAAGTATTTTAAATAAGGTTTGAACATGAAAATGAAATTAACTCTCCTGTGATAATAATCTAATCAGTCCAACTTTAGAATTTCCAATAAAAGCTAAATGTAATAATGTGTAGGAAAATAAAGGAAAACACAGAAACCGAAGAAATTCAGGGAAGTCATTTCTTTTTCCACAAACTAGGGCCATGTTCCATCAAGTAGCCAAGGGTATGTAAGTTAATTAATTTAAATAACATTTATTGAGCACCTATTGCATTTACCAAGCTGTACTAAAACTGGGAAGTTGCCATGCCCTGTCTGGGCACTCACTCTACACCCATTTAATTAAACTGATCTGAAATTCAGTTTTCCGTTGCCGTTTTACTATCCATGAAAGCTTTACCATAGCAGTGAACATTGCTATTCTCATGCCATTTTGGTAAGGTGTGTTAGCTTCTTGCATTCATTTTATAGTTAGCCTGTTTACAGATTATAAATTGAGATTGCAAATACTGTGATAGCAAAGGGCACGGAGAAAACCCATACTGAAGGCAGAATTAGAATTCGAATCTCTAGTGCATTTGGTTTAGAGTAGTACCCTTGACTGTGTATAGATTCAGTAATTCAACACATTTAAGGAAATAGACAGCATTTAAACCTTGAACAGATATAAACATAAAATCCTAAAGTATAGAAAGATGGGGTAAAGAAATCAGTGTTATGATGCTTCAGGAAGGTCTTCATTGGACATATCTCATTTAAAATGTCTTTTTTCAAACATAGGTCATTCATTGGTTGCTAATAGGCATGATTTTGGGAACTTGCAAATACAGAGTTTAGAGAAGTATCTCCTACTTTAAAGTGGTCTTCAATAATTAATTATGAATTAATTTATTTGTGGTGAGTTAGGTCATTTTTTTTTTCATTTTTAAATTTATCAAATGCAATGCTCCCCGAAAGAGATAGGTATGCTAGCAGTGTTCCTGTGAATTAAAAACATAAAATCTGCATATCTAAAAACATTTATCTCTTTCTTTTAGAATTTCTAAGCCACAGACATCTTTTAAAAAGGCCTGGGATCCTTGAGCTGGTTTTCTGATGGTTGCCTTTGATAACTTCTTTTTCCTCGTGTTTTGGTCCTGTCGCTCCTTCACCTCCTCCCACACCTCTCCATCCGTTTCCCTGCTGGTGAGGAAGCTCTATCCTCTCAGACAAGGACAAGAAGGAAAGTGAACAGCTCTCCCAGGAGGCCGGAGCTAATGGGGGCTTGCGAATCTTTCAGCAGGGGTTGTCAGTGATAACCGTGCGGTAGAGGTCTCCTCTACTGGCTCTCTGACCTCTTTGTAAACTATTTGTTTTTCCTTGTATTGATTAAAAAACCAAGCCACCAGCCTGTAACTCCCTATCAACCAGGGTGTTGTTTTTGAGGATCATGCACATTTAAAATACACTAGTTCGGAAAACCCCAGATCCTTGATTTTGTTTTACTCTGCAATTCAGGGAAACTGATGTTTACAACGTCACTGATGATGTTAAAACAGAATCCCCAAAAGAAGGAGTTGATGCTTCTAGACTTCTATTTTTTAAAGAACATGAACCACAAATTTAAAAAATCAGTGAAATACTCCAAACACTAAACCATCTGAAATAAGAATTCTTATTAATCATGAGCATCTAAACACAAAGAACCTTTAACATCATTTACATTTTGGCCATAAAAAAGGTACTCTCTTTCAGTATTTGAACAAACAGAAGCCATTGTTTTCCTTCGTATGTAATGCAGTCTATTTTGCCTCTTAGAGTACAGCATTCTAAAGTAAAATTCAAGAACCCAAAGCAACTTGTTCGCCTGCAAGTATGAATCTTTACAGTAGAGAGAAACCTCCAGATTGTATACCTATTGACGTTGCTTAATAAAAACATCTAGAATAATGGTGCTTCTGGTTGTGTTTCCAATAGCAATGTGATTGCAGCACCCTGTGGATTAAGTTACCAATCCTTTGAATTCTGACCTTCTGTCTAAAACAGCTTTAGAGGTTACTCTTTTTTTCCAATTTGGGAGACTGGAGGGGAAAAAAGTTAATGCTGCTTGAAAGAAAAAATTCTATAGCTTATTAGGTTTTGGTTTATTTTTCCCCTTCCTGGCAATTCCTTTGTAATAATAATAGAGTTTCTTAATTCTGAGTACTAAAAACTGTATCTCCAAATGTGTAAGGAGAATTGGAGTGCACTTTAAATATAATTATTTCCTCAGTAAGCAAATTAAGTGTTTATGATGTAATACTGTTAAGATCAAAGTGTATTGCATTGGAAAACTGAAATTAAGAACTATAAAAGGGAAGAAAGTGATAAAACTGTGCAAACAGTTTGTCCATACAATTGCTTGTTGTAAACTCAGACCCTTAGCTTCTCCTTTTTTTTATAAAGAAAATGTTAGAAATATTTATAATCCCACTTTAGGAAGATAATTCACCTTCTTGATAAATAATGAGAACAAATATATCTCCCAATCTAGTCATTTCAAGTTTAAGGATTCATCACATTTTTTTCCTATTGACCATTTAATGTACCTTTATTTTTGAAACTACCAACTAATTTGCAATATGTGTTTGTGAATAATCAGATATTGTATAGTGATTATATTTATTCTATATTGAATATATAATTTCAATATATCACACAACTTTCTGGATTTATAAACTTTATTAGGTGCTCCAAAATGATGATACGACCAGAACACATTCATGGCCCAGTGCTCCATCTACCGTTTAGTGGTGACTTTGATATTTCCAGAGAAATGTAGCAGGTTCCAGAACAAACAGTGGGAGAAAAAGAACATATTTAAAAACAAATAGGAATCATACAGATAACTGTTATTTGTTAAAATAAATGATGAATATATCCAAAATGCATAGCACAGTGCCTGACATAACAGTAGGCACTCAATAAAGGCAAAATACATTCCTTCTTCCATGAGAAAATCATCATTTCTGAAGAATTTTTAAACTGTGAACTCAACTGTCATGAAACCTAGAGAACACAAGCAAATTCCCAGATCCTCTTACATGTATTGGGAGGTGCTGACAAGATTGGTTTTGCCCATGCCTTATAGAAAAAAAGGTTGAAGAGAAGACAACCTGGGTTTTCTAGGTTGCTTCATGTCAACAGAAATCTATTTTGCAGTATGAGAAAGCAAAATGCCTTATTACTGAGATGAAGCATATGCTTACCAGACCAGTTATTTACATATTTTTGGCAGAAGGAAAAAAAGTAACTGCTATTTTGGAAAATCAGTTGATTTCAAAATAGAAAATCTGATATGTCTTATTTGTCTTATTTTTCTTAGATAAAGTACCCCTATCAGCCTATTCCCTTTTCTTAAAAATCTACTGCTGCCCTTGTTACCATTATTAGTTTCAAGAAGTGCTACTCAAAGTTTCTGTTAAGAACAATAATTTTCTAAGAAAACATCCTATAGGCAGTCATTACTACATATGACAAATTTCCCACCCTACATAAATAAATGGTTATTATTCATATCTAATAACCAGTGCTTATTAGAAAGCCAGGAAATAGGTTATATTTCCAGACTGTGTTCATATAAAGACTATAATATTTATTAAAACAATTTTCTATGGTACTGTGAATAGTTAGTAATTGCCTCCTTAAATTTACTGTTAAAAGCTATTCATGTTGCAGTTTGAATGGAAAACATTTAGCAAAATACTGGTAGACATTCAGTTTGGTGGATTTAATATCATTCTTAAAATAAATAGAGGATGTTTTACTTGGTTGCATTTCAGCAAAAGGCTACTGGGAGCAGAGCCCTCATTGCAGGTCTCGTGCCAGTGGGGAAAGAGTAGGCCATGGAAGTGACCATTCCAAGTGCCAGCAGGGATTGTAATGTCAGCCATCCAGACATTGTTCCAACACTTCCATAAAAAAGCCATAAATATAGTACCATGGCATGGACCATGAGAAAGAGAGTTATCTGGAAGGACAAGAAGGACAGTATTTTTGAGGGCTATATCAGCCATTCTGCTTTGAACAGTTTGAATCTCAAGAGGCTATTTCCAGTGATTATTGATTTTAAGAATGTGGAAAAAAAAATAACTGGGATTTTGCTTTTGAAGAAAAAGCAGTGGTCTTTAAGTACTAATTATATTTTCGTACTTAGTCTATCATTATTTTTGAGACATAATCTCATAAGAATGATAGAAACAGATAAGAGATGGTTGACATTGAGCCAGGTAATAGCATGCTTACTTAATTCTAAAATTATTTAAAGGTAAACACAGAGGAAAAATAACTTCTTAATACATCTTTTATTGGAAATTTCACAACTACTTAAAAATTTTATCATTACTGGAATGGAAAAAAGAAAAAGACATTTGTATTCAGTCCTCTGTTTTCTCAGTGTTTTTTATATTCGATTAATCAACTGTTAACTCATCTAGTTTTAGAAAAGTTCCAAGTTATCTTTTTGATTATTGTAATGAATCCTTTACATCTGCCCTTGCCTTTTTTTAAAATTAGGGATATTTATTTTTGTAATCATGCCTTTATTTAAAATTTTCTGTTAACTGAACAACAGTAACAACTTCCATCAAAATTGCAGACTTCTATATAACCAGGCACATATCTAGGCAACAGCTTGCTTTGTAAGATAAAACCTGCCTGGAGATACAATATATGAAAGATACTGTCTCTTTGAGAATATTTAAACATTTTGTTACAGTTGGCTATTTCAAGTGCTTTCCTTTTCCAGATAAAATTATATATTTATTTTTTGTTTTAGTGGTGGAAAAGCATATTAGAATTATTTTTACTCCTATTCATATGCTTATGTGTTTAAATTTCCACAGGATATATTAGGTGGAAATGTTTTCTACTATAGCCTGTCCTTACTAACGGCAAATTTTCAGCAAATCGTCCTAATTTCTGTTGTAATGCATTTGACTTTATTTTGAGAACACCTTGTTCCTTAGAGTATATGGTTAAATTTCATAATTACAGTTGGCAAAAATTTAGAAATAGGAAGCTAACTCTACTACAACCTGGGTCTTATTAGTAACAGCTTACATTTTGGCTGTTTATCAGAGAATAACTTTTCTTGGTGTAAGTTGTATGTTAATTACTACATATTTCATATTCAGAAGTGGTATCCAAACAAAATTTATGTAATTGTTTTTAATCCATCTAATTTTGCTTTAGGAAAAGGAAACCATTTAACAGTACTATACAGGCACATGGATATTTCTTTTAGCCAATGGCTAAGCTCTTTGTTACATAATTATGAAGCATGACCTATATCATATCAATTAGTGGTCACATTACATTCATCATGCTTTTCAGAATTTTCATCATAATTACATGCATCATTTCTTTAATGATATCTTGTTTGGTTATATAAATAAAAATAATTGAATTTCAATATAAAAACTAATGTAATATAATAAATTTGATTATAATGTAGGCAAGTAATTTATATATATGTCAGGTACTTTACATGATATTCCAGCTGTTTTGACTTCATATAGTTTGTGTGTTCTGGATTTGCCAATATAATCTTTCATGGATCAGAAAATAAAGTTTTACCCTTTTATATCTAAAATAATTTTTAAACTATAGGAAGCCTGGTTACAATAGCTTGATGTAAAGTTTCAAACAGGGTTGAATTCTCCAATCAGCATCTCAAATTTTATATTTTATGGAGCTTAGAAATAAATACGATAGCAAAAGCAGTTACTATGTGGGTGTTTGACATCACAGATTGAATTAACATAGCATTGCATTTTATCTCACAGCACTAGAAACCTCCATTATGTGCTGTGTCTTATTTTCTGCATATATACTTTAGTATATTGAATAACTGAAACTTCTGGTCTGAGAAAATGCTGTAGGTGGTAATGTTATTCTATTTCTGCTGCATATATGAACAGATCCAATAGCAATCAACTGATTTTTGACTTAGCTTTGCAAATATGGCAGATGACTAGCCATGATTGCTTGCCGGTACCATACAAAATGAAATCCTAGGTGAGTTTGCAGTTTAAACTGTTTCTTAGGTTTGACAAAGTGTTCTTTTCTGAGGAATTTAGATTGGCATCCTTTCAGGGGGGAAAAGGGGAGAAGTCCATATTGAATTTTGGTCATTAGAAGCTTTTGGTTTTGTTTGCCTTGGAATGGTGCATTCAATTTACAAATTAACAAAGTAAAGGTAAGACTGTCTATCTTATTAGTTGGTGATCTGGAAATGTATTATAAAATCATTTAAGAGGTTACTGTGCTTTTAAAAATGTTCTTTCATACCATGGCAAGGGCCTTTAAGAAAGGATATGCTTTTTATTACTGATGAAAAGACTAAATGCATAAAATAGTATTATCAGTAATGACAAACCAGTTTTAAGGAAAATCCAATGAGCATAAAGATTTTATTTTAGAGTACAAAACTGGTTAAGATGAGTGAGTAGTATCAAAATAAACATTTGTATTTGAACTATGGTATAAGGTTGGCAAATGAAAATATAATGATCAATAAGTGCTTTCTTTAAATATTTGAAATCAATATAATGGTTAAGCCATTGATCTAATAATGAAGTCATTTATTTGCCTAAAACATGGTAGTAAGTAAATATCTTAAACTGAAGTTGTAATTTAGTCATAATGTGAAAGCTCAGTTCTCTAGGTGAGTATTACAGATTATCATGTGTAGAATCTGAGTTTAGTTTTTTTATTTAAAGGACAGAGTAAAGAAAGAGTTGTAGATAAAACAAACCTTTTCCAGAAATCATTTAAAACTATTAACACTGAAATATCAGGTTCACATCCAAAGATACTGTTCATGTAAAACTTGACACCTAGAAATCATTGAAGAATCATCATTCATGCTTTCACTGTTAAACTGATAATAGCTTACACGTTTGCTTTTTTCGACCTGTATTTATTTAAGATGGAAATGGCCATTCTGGCTTTTGTTTTCCCCAGACCTGTTAGTTGGAACATTCGGAAAAAAGTTTTTTGGAAGTATTGATTCCCCAAGTTTCAGGGCCTGAAAAAAAAGTTTTGAAAAAGTATAAAAGATAACACGTAACTAACTACTCCCCAAAGCTCGTAATTGGTAGCTGCTGTAGCAAGAGATGTGTGTTGACAGTGCCTTCGAGAAGTTACTCTCACACAGCTGTTGATTCAGATAGCATGGGGCGCGTTCATTTACATAATATTTTTTTTTTAAGCAGCAAGGTTGAGTCAGACGGAGCAGTGCTCCTTGCAATTGTTGCATTGAAACCAATAAGGTTAGGACAAGAGAATAGCTGTGGTTTGCGTTGCAAAAACAAAAAAAGCCCCGAGGCTCCACGGGCAGACCTACAAGGCTGCGCAAACAAATCGAGGGATGAGATTCTGCTGTTTCTTTGTCTAGAGTTCTCAGATGCTATCTGCGGCTGCTGTTTGGTGGGGAAAGAGAGCAGGGCTCAAAGCGGTCATTACACAGAACGGTGGGAGCTGATGGCTCCGAGTTTGGGGCGAGGTAGAAACTCTCCAGTGCCACTTCCGACTTTAAGCCTTCCTGTTGCCGTGCACTGTGGCGGGCTCCTTGCTGGGGAAAGCGCTTTCGCTCAGTGGCTCGGCAGCGCGAGCCTGCAGCGGCGGCCAGGCGGCGGTCCCCGCGGCCGGGCTTCCTCCGTGGAGGCGCGCCGGGCTCGGCTCTGAGCCCCTGAAAGCCCTCCCGCGGCCTAACCCAGGGCAAACCTACCTACGGGATGGAGGTGGGAGCAACCAGAAAATTTGAAGGAGCACATTAAGCTGGTGGATGCAGCAGATGTAAGCGCTGTAAGTACAAGCTGACCGTTTGAAAAATTGCAGTGACTGACAACAGCTGTCCTATAGGCAAAGCACAGGATAACAGAGGCGCTTTTAGTCTTGTTTTGGTTTAAGATAAAAACAGGAGAGCATGGGGAAGTACTAGTACCTAGTCCTTTTTTAGCCATGGCGTTCCAGCATAGTATAATTCTTAACCCCCAAATTATCTGAGCGATTAGTATCATTAAGAAATAATTACATATTGTTAACAATTACTTGTGATCTATTTAAATAAGTATAATACACGGCTATAGTCTTGTAGGGAGATTACTTCATATCTAATTTCTGAATTGCTACACACCTCAAATGTTACTGTGGGGTATGAAATAAAGCGATATATACACATAGATGTAATCGCCAACACAACACAGAGATAACTTTTCCTACACACTTTACGTTGATAATGAGAAAATGAGGAAGGAATTAACATTTTGAAAGGACAACAGATAACAAAAATGAATTGATACCACTTTTAAGAAAGGAAATCCTTTGCTTCCAAAACGAATTTCCTAAACATGAAGCAGGCTCATCTTCAAAAGGTGAAATAATAAACATTTGTCAAATTAATATATTTTCACTTATTGGCACTTTATAGGACTTGAATGGACCTTGAAATTAAAAACACGATTCTTAAACTTTTGAACCATTTAAAATGTTTGTCATTCAAACTCAGTATATGAATTACTAATGACTCATGGGGTTATATTTCTTGGGAGGAGTTTTTGAACACATTTAAGCATAGCCTTTGCAAGAATTCAATAAATTCAGACCTGTCATTGAATTTGGACAAGTGTTTTTATGTTTCATTTCTTAAAATGACAGGGTACAAAAAGTCTGTAGTTAAGCACATAGCACAGTTTTATAGGTTTGGGATTGCTTTTTTAATGGCTTTTTCAGAGTAAGTTTTATTTTAGGCTTGTGTGAGTCTTTTCACCCACCATTTGGGGTTTGCATTATCAAATATTTGATATTTGACTTTCTCGCTGCCTGAGTTCATCCAAGGCCCAAAGTCAGTAAGTGAGCAAGCAGCCATGGATTTTCAATCCTGAAAATTCTTCGCGGTGACAGACGGAGAAGCCTACTTGAGCCCCTGTTCAGTATTAGAGTGCCAAAGGGAAGTCAGCTGCTCTGTGAGTTTTGTAAACATGATAAATTATTTTCTTCAAAATTTTCATTTGTGAAAATTTATAACAATACATTGGGAACAAGAAAAACAGAATAAAACCACTTCTTGCACTTAATCAGATATCAAGAGTACTTTATTCAACATTTTTAAATGTTCATTTTGAAAACAATCTTTTAAAACGCTAAGTAGAATCAATGTTCAATACTTGTTTTCACGGGGCTCCATATTTTTGTTTTCTTTAAACAAGATACTTCAAAAAGTAATGCAGTGTATTACATTAAAAATAAGTACTAGTCTTAAAACATTCATCCTCTGGTGTCTTAGCTAAAGAAGGAAATAAGTGTTAATGTTTAAAAGACATCTGCCTCTTCCAAGAAGTTCATTTCAATTTTAAGCTTAAATTTTTATTACAGCATTGATACTGTAGTTAGAGATATTGATTGAAGAGAATTTTAGCAAAGAATATATTCTGATTAAAAAGCAGACTTATGCCAAAGGCACATTTTGTCCCCTACAAAATACATTCTGATTAGAAAATTGCCATTGTCTTTCAAATTTGGGAGTACTCAGGTTGATCTGTGGCTGAGCAAAACTAGCTTGCCTGCCAACTCTATTTATTTAGGTAAGTTCAGTACTTTCACTTTGAAAATTTCTTTTTTGTTTGAAAAACGTTTTAAATTATAGTCATTTTATAAAAATTGCTTCTAGCAAGCAAAAAAGCCTATGGAAAACCCATAATTTAGACAAGTACCTACATTTTATTTGCTCTGTGCTGCTGAGATTTAGAATCCCCTTCCATTTACAGTTTACTTTTCACAGAACATTATTAACTTTTTGGCTTCATACATGATCTTCTGTCAGATGCTTTTGATTTGTAATTTAGCAAAGTATAATAAACAGTGCAAAAGTCATGAATTTTGCTCTGCATCCTGAGCTCTGTGGTAGGGAAAATGTGATAAAATGTGTACCTTAAGTCTTGTTTGATGATCTCTCAAAGCAAGTTTGCCTTCTGGAAATAATTTCTGGGGTTGAAGAGCATGGTATTAACAGATTTAATGTGGCTATTCAATGGATTGGCGAAGTACTATGTGAGGTTTAACAAAATGAGAGAGACAAATTGAACATCAACAAAAGTTACATCTGTGAAGAATTATAAATTTAATTAGGAAAAAGGCAAACTTAAAAGACCTCATTAACTAATCAGAAGTCAAAGTTACTAGTTTAGGATTCTTGAATTTAAATTCTAAGAAGCTCTTCTTTTTTCTCTTTGTATTTTCACAACTCTGCCAGTATGCTACTATGAGTATTCTATACAAAGGTTTTAAAAAGCATTAAAGTGAAATGACTTCATTGCAATGTAAGATGACCATTTGTAATGTTATGGGAAATATTTTTGCACTCATAGGAACATTTGAATTAAAAATACCAGTTTAGAAGACAAGAAACATATTAAGTTTATGGATGCAAAGCAGAAAATGTGAGCTTACTGAATGCCTAACAGCATTTTTTCTGAAAACCATAAAATGATTTTTTCTCTTTTGAATGGAGATATGCTTAAAATATGCCTAATTATTTCTGAAACATGCTATGGTTTTAGACCTTTAAAACACAGAAACTTCCAGAGGTATTGTCAAACATGAGAGAAAATCAACACCAATCAGAAATAGGTGTTCTTTTTAGATAAGTCATTATAAGAGTATGTTTCCTTACTGCACTGTAATCTTGTACTACACATAAAAAACTAAAAGCATGTG
The DNA here is from genome assembly GCF_030020395.1 of Manis pentadactyla. Classification (NCBI taxonomy): domain Eukaryota; kingdom Metazoa; phylum Chordata; class Mammalia; order Pholidota; family Manidae; genus Manis; species Manis pentadactyla. The sequence goes on from NC_080021.1 coordinate 65,765,542, forward strand.
AAGTGTAGCATTTTGTAAACTGTAACTAATTTTGCTCACATCTGTGTCTAATTGTTGTCTGCATTCGCATTCTTGAGAGTAGATTTATTTTTCCTGGACCACGATGTGGATTCAGCTGACCAGCCTAAGTGAGGATTAGTTGTTTTAAAGTTATTTTGATTAAAGAGTCATTTTTAAATACAGTAACACACAACACATGGTTTAAATAATCCTTGCGACACAAAAGAATATATCTGAAGTATACTTAATGAAATGAAGATCCATGGATATGGACTTTCAAAAATTTAGTGTATGAAAGTACAGTAGAGGCTGAGTCAAGCCAGCATAAAAGAAATAGGTTGTTGTGGAAATGCATTTTTTTTACAGTGAGAAAACGTGTTAGAATAATTCTTAGAGTACATTTTTTAATTAACAGTTTGACTCTGAGACTTAAGTATGAAATGCTAAATAAACCTCAAGTATAAAAATAATCAAACTTTAAAGGTATACAGTGAAGTTAAAATTTTATTTCCAAGATTATACTATCTGACTGATGTTAAAATAAGAATACATTTTAACATTTCACATAATATTTTTTCACATAATTAAACTGAGAGAGTTCTTAAAACTAAGTTAGTTCTCACCTATAATTTATTCCAGGTGTATAAGAGTGGGGAAAAAAAGGTGGGGAGGGATAAGGAAATTTATCCTTGAGGTATATGGCTGCAGTTTCTAAAGAAAAACATTTAATCTTGGGTGAGAACATTAATTTTAACAAAAATTGCAGGAGCATATTAAGGTAAAATGACATCTCTGTGGGCATTAAAAATAAATTTTCATCTGAATACTCAGGCATCTCTTAAATTATTTTTCATCCTCCACGAATAGAGAAACATATACCTAGAAATTTCACATAACATTGCACCAAGATATTTAGAGTTTAACAGTACTTTATGGCCAAAAAGGTAGTATTTCTTAATTTCATAAGTCATAATTAAAAAAATAACGACTCAGTAGAAGATATTTGGTTGGATAACTTTAATGCCATTTGAGATGCTTCAGTTCTCATCTTTGTTCTGTAACCCTAATGTCAGTTCAGGTTGAATGAAAATGCACATCAAAGATTTGGAATTCTGAGTAATTTAAAATGTTTTGCAGAATGCTCTTTACTGTGTGAGGCGGTAGCCTGAGCTTGCAAGCCAGCAGCCCACACTCCCCTGAGTTATCACCTGCTGGCAGTTTCGCTGCCTCTGGAGGAAGGGCAGTGACTAGCAAAGCCTGCTCCTTAAGTTAGCTGTTCAATGAAGTCCCGAAATACAGATGCATCTGGAGACAAAAGACGCTGAAATGCTGGCTAGCTGGGGCGCTGAACTGATTATTCAACTATCCATTCCTTTCTTGGTTTAAAAGATGGAAAGTTAAACGAATAGCTAACTTTTTCTGTCTTACCAGGCACTGATAAAAAAGCGTCCACTGCATTTTAAATTTGCACGGGTAAATGAGCATATTGCTCAGTGATGTGACTTTGAGTTTGAAAACTTGCCTTTGCCATGTATAGTTCCGCGTTGCCTGAAAGTTGTCCAGAAACTGTGTCAGTGAATGTTATGTGACAAATAGTAAATATAGGAGAAACAGTCATGATAAAGATAAACTGTCAGGAGTCAAAGGGATGGGTGGGAACTCTGTTTCAGCTGGTGATAGCAGAAGATGAAAGATCTTCTGAGGATGCTGCAGGATTAATGCTTGAACTACTGCTGAGAAACACACTCATTTTGCTAATAGCTGTTTTTTCCAAGCACCTTTTCCAAGCTGCCTGGGCAAGGCTGCTTTGCATGTTGATTGGGGGAGGGGTAATCCCGTTTGCAGCTGTCATAGGCCAGTGATGAATCACTATCCCGTCATTTGGCTGCCTTCCCCCCTGACAAGGGGCGGAGGAGGACAGACCTGGAGGAGGAAACAACAGTGGAGACCTCAACTTAAAGACAATATGCCTTTCACTGCTGCAGTATCCTCCTCTTTCTCTTTTGGTTAAAAGAGAGCATTGTCGTTCTCAGCCATGTGCTCTGTACAATTAAGAGCTGACACTGAAGTAGAGTAACAACAGCTTCTAATTTTTTACCCCTGATCACAGGTGCATCCATCTCTAACCAGTTCAGATGTTGCTGTTTCCTCAAGTTGCAGGTAAGGATATTTGGCATTTTGGAGATTACCTTTCTGTGACCCATATCTATTTTTGTCTAGTATTTCTTAATTATTTCTATTAATAGCAACCGCCCGGGTTGGAAATTACTTAACAACCTGTGTGTGTGTGTACTCTTGTAAAAAATTTTAAGTATGTAGAAAGGGAATAGGAGCCTGGTTTTGAAAATGATTATGAGCTATAGTTTCTGGTGTTAGGAAACCTGTGAATGTGTAAGGAGAATTAGGAGAGAACAACTGGATTTTAAATTTTAGTTTAAATTCTGGTTGAGGGAAGTAAAAACTCACTTTAGAAGTAAAATGGTTCATGTGAAGCTGTTTTAAAGATTGATATTTACAGTCAATTTCAGTGCAACCTCCAAACACACATGCGTAGCTTTTACTGACGTGGTGGGGGTGAGGAGCAAACAGTGGTAGTTTCGTATATGTAACACTGACATCCTCCACCAACACCCCCCCCTTTTTTTTTTTTTAGAAAAACACACAAGTTTAAGACCAAGTGAATGGGCCTTATAATTTCCAAAATTTGGCTGTCAGAAAACAGAATGGTACCTAGGTGTGTTTAAGTCATTTAAATGCTCTCCTCTTTTCATTAATAAAGTATTATATATAAATGTTAAGTTCTGCAATTGTGAACATGAATCCTAGCTTCTGTACCTTTTATAGAATAGGACTGCTGAGTCTAAGAACTTTCAGGGGGGTTTAACTGTTTTTATAGGGTAAAGATGCAAAATTCGAGCATTGAAGTAGAATTGTTATTTCCCTGAGTAAGTGACAGCTGAGGTATTCTGAGTGCTAATGCTGGAAGGACCCACTGTATGTTGGCTTTATCCCTTTTCAATTGGGCACGCTGTATGTAATCCACAAAGCAAACAAGTGAGCCGACATCATAATGTTTTAATGCTGCATTTGTTTCAAGGGAAACAGAGGAACAATTAAGCAGTTTGCCAGAGTAAACACATGCATCAGGACTATCTCATTCCCTGTCACTAGACTATAGGCTTCAAGTGTTTTATTTGGTTTGGAGACCCATTAAATTACAATTGGGTGGTAAATTATAAGGGAGTACCTACTGCTAACTTATTAGATGAAACAGGTTCCATAGAAAAATGATTTTTTAAATTAATACCTGTTTAAATAATGACCTGCCTTTTCTTTCAGAAAATTGTCTTTTTAAAAAAATTCAATATAAAGAAAAGCATAATAGCCTTTTCTTCTTTGAAAATTAAAATAGATGTAATTGTCTCATTAGATCTTGTGACTTGAAGTATGTATGAGGAAAAAAAAAGATATTTTAAAAGCTCCATGGGAATGTTTGGCTGGGTAGGTAAGGCAAATGATACCTTTTAATAGTATATGTTATGAAAGGATGATTGAAGTTAAAATGTAAGAACTATTTGAGTCTAAGAAAATAGATACAATGGGACTTTTGTGCAATGTGTTTCAAAGAAGGTGTTAAGTCGTTAGCGCATTAAACAGTGGTGTTATGAATTTGGTACATCTGTCAAACGGAAGGCTTCTTGTCTTTAGGTCTATGGAAATGCAGGATCTAACCAGCCCGCATAGCTGTCTGAGTGGTAGTAGTGAATCCCCCAGTGGTCCCAAACTCGATAACTCTCATATAAATAGTAATTCCATGACTCCCAATGGCACCGAAGGTGAGTGTCTGCCTTCTCACTGTTTACTTTGCACGTTGTTTCTGCATCAGCATCCACTTTGTTATTAGGTGGTTATGATATCTGTTGTCACATCCATGAAACTACTGTTGTATTTCCCCTGTAGGTGGTTTGACTTACGAATCAGTATTCATCCTTAGTTGGGAGCTGTGGGTTATTAGGTTTTTATAATATTTCATAGAATGGTTTTATTTTGCATACATTCATATGTATACACATTACACCTGTGTGTGCATAACATTTAACCTTTGAGTGTGTTTTATCTCCATGTTGATCATTCCCCACAGCAAAGTATCACTTTGTATTGTTTTGCTCTAGGAACAATGAAAATTTGGGATTATTTTCTTTATTTTACTTTCCCTTTTGTTACTAAATATAACCAAATTTGTTTAAATGTAACATTGGACTAGATTGTTTCTAAATATCAAAATAATTTGTGTGCCTAGTGTTCTTGTGTCATTAAATTGTAAGTTTAAAAATACATTGTTTACAAATACACAACCTCATTTGGAAGATACACAAAATTAATGTACTTTCTTAAAGATTAGTATCCTTTAAGAATAATACTGTCACCATTATTTTTGTATGAATTTTTATGTAAATTTTATGTAAATAGAAATAGCTACTTTAATCCATATATACTTAAGTCTCAACATATAAATAAGGCTATATGTATGGATTGTTAACTGTTATGCACATTTATTTAAGTACTATGTATATTTTGAAAATTTCAGTATATGGAAGGATGTTACATATCTCATTGTATTTATTTCTACTTTGGCCTATTGAAAAATTACCTCATAGGTGATATTTTTAGTGATTTACTCTTTACTAAGGCTCAGGACCTTGATAAACTTACAGTATAAGTTTTTTTAGAAGTTCAATGAATTATCCATGTTAGAATTCCATCCATACTCAAAACTCTTAATAACCATTTCCCAACCACCACAAAAATCTTTTATCGAATTCCATCCATACTCTTAATAACCATTTCCCAACCACCACAATAATCTTTTATCATAGTTCTGAAAAGTAAACCAAAACTAAATGCCACGAATTGTTTGTTTATTGCAGTATTCCAATATGTAATTAGCGAAGCCTTTGAAACTAGTAAGGTTATGGAATTTATAATAAAAAAATATAAAATCAGTTTTTACTGATATGAAGCATCTTAATTTTTATACCCACAGTGATTGTTTTTAATATGTAAACAGTCTATATTTTCCTTTCTGAGTAAATATATTCATTACCAATGTTTATGGGAAATGGTCACTGTCAAAGGTTGAAACTTTGCTGATGTAGCAAAAATTAATCTCTGGATAAAGTGCCTTTTCATCTGAAACTCTTTTAAGCCCATTTTAATAGGTAATCAAAAAGATATTTAAATTATAGGTAAGTAATTCTAGCATTTAAGTACATTTTGTAGAGCAAATAAAAAAGGAGTCTTTTTTCCTCTCCTTTGGAATTTGGCTTCAGGTGGACATATGGCTGCTACCCAGTGTAGACTGCATGTGCACAGTCACACAGACCACTGCTGGTTCCTGTGCTGTCAGGCCCCATGCCTGTGTCATTGTGCAGGCAGCCACTAACAGGAATGTCAGGGGAAGTCAGACGTGCAAACCTTAACCAGTCACTCTCATCACTGAGAAGTCCAAATAAGAAAATATTTTAAAGTAACTTAAAACATAAGAAGATTAAATATTTTAAATTGTTTTGCTTAATTGGAATATACCAATTCATACTGGTAAAAGTAATTATAATGATAGTCAATTTTCTTATGTATGAAGACATAAAAGAGGGGTAAGACATTTTCATTTTGTCACCATTTATTGGCAAGTCATTTCCTACAAAATAAGCATCATGCAATATTGAAGCAGAGTATGTGTTGGTGCCCACCCCCTTGACTGACTTTAAATGAATGATGTGTGGCTTGCTTTTTAAGAGTGTATGGAACAGTAATACATTTCTGAGTATTTACATTTAATAGTTTGCCATCACATTTGTATGCAGAAATATATATTTTATGAGATTTTTTACATAACTAAAATAGTTCAAAATAAAATATTTTAGATAGTTGTATAATTTGTCATGCCATTCAATATGGGCAACACTTAGAAATTATTATCTTTAAAAAAAATCATAATTATCTTATATCTTGGAAATGAATCTTATGTCTTAGAAATGAATTCATTTACATCTTGGAAAAGACAATACACAAGACGTAATGTCAGACAACTACACAATTACTCACCTTGGTTTTCAGGCAGTCTTCATTGGTGTACTTTGCAAGGGTTCTGGTAGTTAAAAAATGAAGTTAGAAGATATCTGTAAATTATCCAAAGAGTAAATGGAATTTTAGTCAATCTGGGACAGTCAGTTTCATGTTAGTATATAGTTTGAAAATATGGACCCAAATTTCCCTCACAATCCATGGTATGTGCCTATTGAGAGGCAAACAGTATTAAAAAGTTCTGGGCTATTAAGTTTTTGAATTCACTTATAATGCTCCTTACATGTTCCATAATGCATTGTTTCATTCCTCTCAGTCACCACTAGAGGAGTCAAGCTTAAAATTAGTGAATTCATGACCTCTGGCAGGCTTCCCTGGGATATAATCATTGTAGATTTTCCTATTCCTTCTTTGAAATCCTGTTTATTTTGAAACCAGCAGTGTCTACCAGTTAATTGGAAGAATGAAAAATGAGAAATTCATTAAATTTTAAGAGTGTTTAAAATACCAATCACTTTTGTAACTACAAAATAAATATTTCTAGCTATATATGCCATGATTTATATTTAAGTGACTTCACTGCAGCCCAATTAAAACTAGTCTCCTTAATCAGGTCAACAAAACTTCCATTTATATTACACAGTTGTTGGCTGTGCCTGCATTTATATGGGTTATCTTCACTCACTCCGTGCCATTTTTTACTTCCTGCCACCACTTGTCCCTATAATGAGGCTAAGAAAACACGAAAATCTCCTGTATCATAAACCATAACTTCATCTGAAGAACAAACAAGAAGGGAATGGAATGGAGAGGCAGAGAATATTAAGTTTCTTAAGTCTGCTGCCAAATTATCATAAGACTCAATGTTTGTAGGCTCTGTACTCACAGGCTAGGGCCTATTTTCATGGTTCATCTAAGGGATAAAGACAGAAAGACACTGAGCTACAGCCTCAAATACTGTGCTTTTTTATTTCTTAGATGAAATGTTCTTCAGTTAGTTGTTTGAATGTTTCATATTTCAACTTTCAAGTGTTCATGTTTTTTTATTCTTTTCCAGACTCTTCTGTGAATCATTATTGTTGCTGTTAACCATTGGTTTCCCCCAGTTTATAAATCTTTGAAACATAAAGCATTTATAGGTAAAAATACAAAATCACAGCATAAATGAATGCTTGACTTGAGATGAGAAAACCACCTTTAGAAGGGATGTTTCCAAATGAATTTGAGTTACCATTAACCAATCAGAGCTTGAACTGAAAGATACTAACGGATGGTTATGAAAACACCCACATGGCTTTGTTTTAACTGTTTTTCCTGTGTTTTGGGGCAGTAATACAGGCTACAATCAAAATTTCTTATTAGATTGTTAAAGCATAATTTTGAAGACATCAGCTGTTCGGTGGTGAGGCTCCTATTAGATCATTACTAAAGCATCAAATCTGAACGGATTTCTAGTGTGTGAGTCCGCGTCCAAGCCTCTATTTGTTAAAGGCTTCATGTTGATGTTTGTTTTGTATAAGTGTGAGAAGTAGTTGGGAAACCTTCCTTCAAAAGGACTCAAGGCTGTAGCAGTAAAAGGATTTTTATTTACGTACTTAATTAAGGCTTTGTTTGCAAAGCAGTGATGCTTTCCATCTTTGTTTTCCCTGGTTGTTTTAAGTCTGTGGGAGCCTAAGATTGGTCAGTTCATATATTGCTGCTTTGAGTGTTTATTTTTGGTTGTCTGGGGGTGAGGAGTGGGGAAGGGCAAAAAAGAGGTGTGAGCAAGTGGAGCTAAGAGCTCTAAGTTTTCTCTTGTAAATTTAGATTCAAACTCAAAAGCTTAAACTTGTCATAAAGCAGATGAATTTGCCTTTAAGTGACTTAAAACCAGATGCAATTGGAATCTTCACTACAAAAAGGGTTTCAGGAATTCTGATGGTAATTCAAATAGTAATTTTGAATTGGTAGATCAGATTTCTAAGATGATAAGAAATACAATCTTGGATGAGGTGGCTTAATTTTCTGCATTTTAAAATGTATTTAATTGTGTTTTGCATATTTTAGGATGATAGCTTAATTCAATTTTACAAATTTGTATGATTAGAGGCTATTTTAAAGTCGTTTTATTCTTTTTACAAAGCTTAGAATAGTAACAAATTATCTGAATTTGTTTTCCTCACTGTAATTTTAATTTAGTGAAATATAGTTACATCCAGAGTATTTTTAAGAAAATCTTTTTTACAAGAAATATGTAAACTGGAGTGAATGTGTATGAAATTATGGTTTGAGGCTGCACTTTAAAGGCTATATTTATATATTTGTGGTCAAATACCCTGTTGTCAATAGAAACATAGTAATCTAATTTTATTGTTGTTTACATTCTACACATGATTTAGTTCCTGGAAGATTAAGGGATATTTTGTGTTTTTTTTTTTAAAAAGAGTTTCTAAATGACATTTTAGAGTTTGTCTGTAGCTGTAGAATTGGCCCCTTATAAATTGTTCATAAGCAAAAGCCATGAAAGGATGAATAAAATTCTTTATCAGGATTTAATATTTGCCTGTATTGTATATGAGGATAATTTTCACATGCCTGTTGCTAATTAATGATAGTAATGACTGATGTTTATGAATAACTTATTGTTGGTAATTATACTGACCATTCTCTGGTTTGTTTCACTAATCAGAAAATTCCTCACATGCCAACATAATGATTCAGAGACAGGGATTTGAATCCCAGTTCCACTACTTTGCTAGCAGTGTGAGCTTGGGCAAGTCAGCTTCTGTGTAGTTCAGTTTCCTCATCTGAAAAATGGGTACAATAGCAGAACTTTCATCAGGCTTTCTGTGGGGATGACAAGTAAAACTTGTAGCTTACTTGGAAATTCCTAAGTGCTCTGTACCTACTTATGTCCGTACAATATGTAAGTAATAGTCACATATATTACGATTACTATTTTACACACAAGAAAACTGAATCTTAGAATGTTAAATGCCAAGTATAAAGGCATGGATTTTTTAATTGATACATTGGTATCTGACTTGATACTTGAATCAAGTTCTATGTGAGTCTAGAGTCTGGGTTTAAAAAAAAGTCACCATATTGTTCGATGGAGGGAATATGTGATTCCCATCATTTGCCAGTGCCTTTTCTAATACCTTCATACTGAACACTGGCACCTTCATAGCCACACTGATGCATTTATGGCTGGAGAGCACCATTCCCTAGCAAATAGCAGAGCCGTAAAAGGACCAATTGCAGTGGCTTTGAAGACCAAAGGACTTCATTATAAGGACAAGTCCCCAGGGTAGTTAGGCTCTGGTCTTTAAGTTCCTGTGTGCGTGAATGTGTGTGATTTCTGCCTGGTGTCCTGTGTGCCCAGCACATTGCATCAATAGGTTATGTTTTAGGGGATTGTCTCACTGGTTTTCAAAGCTTTAGACTTAATTATAATTCTTTCATCCATCTGTCTGTGTTAGGCTTCCCTGGGATCAAACAGAGATGGGAAGTTGTCTCTGCTTTTCATTATAATAGTCATTATTCTATGCACATTTGGACAGGGGCAGTATTACTGTGAAATTTTAAAAAGTAGTTGCAGTTTTGCTACTGCTCAGAGTAAATGTTTTCTACCTTAGAAAATATTTTTAGGTAGTAAATTTGGTCACATTTCTCTTGACTTTGAGAACCAGATTATATAAGAAAAACTCAAAGAAGCAGCTTAAGTGGCACGTCTTGGGATGCCATACAAACAGCAGTTACCAAAGCCAGGACCTAGGGACATGGGTGCTGTGTTCTAGGAACAGGAAGCTGCTCAGTGTGGCTGGAGGAGAGAGAATGACAGGAGTGTAAGTGGTGAAGTTCGGGGAGTAGGTGGGTGGCATGAATAGGGCCTTGTAGGCTGACAAACCTATTATAGCCTATCACATACAGCTAACTGTTTCACAGAACTCTTTCACAGTAAGAATAGGAATGCTAATGCTTATTGTCTAAAACTCAGAATTTTTAGAGTCAGGGTTCTTGATAAACTAATGATCTGATGTGGCAGTTTGCACCTACTCCCAATACCTAATAGTTCTGAGAATCATAATGCTTTGCCATTTCTCCCTTAGTTGGGCCAGAACTTTTGGAAATATATCTCTCCCGAAGACTATCCCATCTTCTGGTAGAAACTTCTGGTTCTCTCCAGGGAGATGTGTGAACCTTTAGTGAGTTCTAGTAGTTAGGCTGATTCTTATTCCTTCAGTCATGGATTCTTTGCTTCTAATTTCTTACGATGGCCACAGAAGCCTTGGGGTGAGCAGTATATAGATGGAGTTGGTGAAGGGTTATATTTTCTCATTTTGCTTACTTGGAGTAAGGTCCAAGAGTAATTCATTTTCCATTTTGTCTCTATGGCTGCAAATGTGCAGTATAATAAAAATTATATACGTAAGTATAAATTTTCCATTTTACTTTGGGTAACTATGTTATCTGTCACATAGTTGTCCTCAGTGACTGCTAAACAAATCAAGGATTTATGTTAAGTTTTAGGACCCAGCTGTTTATAAGTAAAAGCTTATTATGATTTTGTTCATGGCAATTTACTAGTTTTGCAGATTTTTCAGTTTCATTTCACGACTCTAGCATCATTATACTGAAAAAGGTAGGTAACCTCCCAAACACATTCCAAGGGGATAGGTTCATGTACTCACTATAATACAAATTGGAAACATTTTTTTTTCTTACATAAAGTGAGTCAAATCTAAATTCTTACCTGTTATATTATTGCATCTGTTACTTATAAGTGGAATTGTGAATGGAAAGCATATTTTTTAGCAAAATAAGGAATATGAACTGAATTGACTAAGTTCTTACTATGTACTGAGAACATCCTTATGCTCTTCCACATACCTTATTCTATCCTCAAAACACGTTAAGGTAATTTTTATGCAACTCCTTTTAAAGAGTTTAAGTGACTAGTGTCTGTTTATACAGTGTATTAGTTGTGTTGGAGAAGAGATTCAAACACATGTCAGGCTGACTTCAAAGCTCCCCTTCTGTATATTCTGAAATATGAACTCACGGATAGTCAAAAACTTGGCTCTTACTGAAATAATTTATCTGCCTTAAGAAATTTTTATACTTCATCTAAGCTTATGACCCACAAAAGGAAATACCACATCCATTTCTCTGTGTGTTTTGCATAGAGGAGTCTCAAGGTTCCATAAGGGTAGGCACAGACCATTTCACTAGTGTGTCCTAAGCATCTAGCAGAAGATGTGGCAGTGATTAAGCTGTCAACAGTTATTTGTTGAATGAGTGCCCCATATTACTATGCAAATAATGCAGGTGAATGATTACAAGAGAACAGAATCATTAATTTTTCTTACAAACCATTAACAAATGCAAAAAGTATCTGAAGCCTGTTTTTCAAATTTTTGAGAATGATCATTTCACAGCCCAATTCATATAGTAGCTATCGGCCATCCATCCAGAGAATGTATGTGATCTTGCAGACAACACTGCTGCTGATTTTGTATTTGATCTATAGTCACTGACTTGCATTAGACCTGTATAAGTAACTAATTGATTAATTCTCTGCTGTTGGATGTAAAAATATTTAGCAATGATAAAGCTACTTTCACATAGTCCAAGAAACAACTGAATGATACAAATATCAGGCAGTTAGTACATTTAGGTTTAGTTATCTTTATAAGATCGTAAGGAATCATGATTTGAGGTGAACATTAAAGGTAGGGAAGAATTGCAGGAGCAAGCATATACCCTGCAGGGAAAAGAATATATGTGTGTATAATACATGTGTGTGTGTGCATATGTGTCTATATATAAAGATATATAAGAATATATATCACACTGTATATCCACCATTGCATGTTAATAATATTTATTAAGTGATATGTCTAGAAATTTATCCAATACCATTCTTGCTGACGAGAAGTTCATAGTCTACTGTGATTTGCAGACCTATAATCAGATGACCACTCTACTTTATGATAAGGGCTATATTATACAGATGGGAGAAACACCTAATCATGGCTGAAGTAAATGAGGCTGGGGGATGGTTTCTGCACACTTGTAATGCTTAGACTGAGTCTTGGAAAAGTAGAAAAACCCTGGGTGTCAAGCCAGGAAGAAAGAGCATGGGTTATTCAGTTGCAGCCAAGCCAACCCTAATCTTGGGGGTACTCTGTGTGTGTTTTGGGATGAGGGATATGTGCAAAGGGCCCAGAGGTGGTACTGAGATGGTTACCTGAAGCAGATGATGAAGGACCTAATGTACAAGGTTCAGGAGTTGAATTCTGTCCTCTAGGAGCCGGGTGACCTGCAGGCTTGTAAGCAGGAGAGTGACATGATTGAGTGTGTGTTTCAGAAATATACTTGGGTAGTACTTTGAAACTGTATTCAAGGAGTGGTGCATAGTGAGAGAAGACTCTGGGAGAGAAGAGCATATTTTTGTCTAAAATCATGTACTTATTTAAATGTTATTTCTTCCAGCACAAATTTACATCGGATGCATGCCTTAAGGAAAGTGGAAAATGAATAATATTAAAAATATAGAAAAGCAGTATTGCTTGATAGTGAAAACATAGATTTTTCAGTCAGACTATCCTTAGTTAAAAAAAATCTCAATTCTGCTGTTTACTAACCACATAATTAGCATGGATTTTGAGAGGCAGTGGAGCAGGGACTTGGGAGAGGACTCTGAAGCCATGTGCCAGCTCCGCCACTTGCCAGTTAGCTTGTGTGATGCTAAATAATTACTTAACTTCTTTGCCTCAACTTCCTGTTCTGTAAAATGAGAATAATAATAGCACCTACCTGTAGAGTTGCAAGGATGGTTAAATGAGTTTGTAAAGCACTTAGAACAGAGTCTGACCCCTCAGAAATACGTAATAAAAAATTAGCTATTAGTATCATCCTTACTATCTCCGATCTCTGAACCCCTGCTTTCTCTATTATAAACATGGGATTGCACCTTTATAACAGGGTGTTGGACAGCGTCTACCTAAAATACTAAAGCACAGTCACTAGCGTCTATGACATGCTCAAAAAATAGCAGCTATTAAATAATAATAATTTATTTTTAAAAACATAACCACTGGGACTGGTTACTATAATGTTACCACAGAAGGAAGAGGCTATTTCCTCCTCCTTTGAGATCCCTCTCATCATCTAATGGCCTTTGCAGGGACTCTAGGTAACTGGGGGTAGTCAGTAAGTACTTGCTCAGCTAATACATAATGTGGGTAGGGCCTCTCTCTGGGTGCTTCTATGAGTTTGTGAAGAATGGGAAAATATGGGGAAGAAAGTATAATCTGAGATGTAAATTTGGTCGGTCGATTACATTTTAGGCAAATAAAGTTTTTCTCCAGATTGATGTGATTGAGGTTCTGAGTGCAAGCCAGTTCATCTGCTTCCAATTTTCATACACTAGTTTACTTTACCGTCTGCTAATTTGCAGCACACACTGATAAACTTTAATTTAATGCTCTAGCATTCTGAAACTTTCCTACCTGTGTTGTTCAGTGATTATTCAGATCTCCAACAGAGTGACGATTAAGGGTAATAAAACCATAATTGGAAAACATTTGACTTTTCAAAAGTTTCACAAAAGATACAGTAATCAAAGAAATTTGAAACTGGCTGTGTGGCTTTAGGCTGTTTTTTTAAGCATCTTTAAGCTGCAGTTTCCTCATCTTTGAAATGTGACAATTTTGTAATATTCTCATTAGAAGCAAATGATCTATTGCTTATGAAGTGCTTAATACAATGTTTGGCATATAGTAGGTACTTAAACATAAACTTTAAAAATCATTCTTCTTCCATTCTAAAATTCTAGTTAAATATTGCCTGTGTCATAAATTGAGAATGTTGCTACCTTAATTCTTAAAAATAAAGCAATATTTTCATACTGTTATGCCATGCTTCCATTATTATAATAAGCTAAAAATATTTAGGTTTCATCTTGGAATCTAAAGTAGCTATCTGTTAAACGTCATCAAATAGCATATTTAAAATTTGCTCACTTAATTAATGTCACTTAAAAGAAAAAAGAACCATAAACAAACATGAACTCTAATGGTATGAATACTGAATTTTTTAGGGGAAATATATTATGTCATCAACTTATTTTGAAATGCATGGGGAAAAAAGATGGCTTTACAGGGAATAGTTATGGAAAAATAAATACAATAAAATTGTGTAATTGAGGTGGTAGATTTATGGCTATTCACACTTATACAGTCTTTTATAGGACTTTTCTGCATATATAGAAAATTTTATAATAAAATATCGGAGAAATAAATGAACCTAAAATATGTAACGTGTCCTAGGTAGGAAACATTTTAGTTCTTACTGTGTACAAAGAACTCTGCCAGATTCTAGCAGATGTACAAAGAAGTATATGTCACTATCCCTGCCTTAAGGAGCTCACAATATAGTTGGGGAGATAAGACTTTCTGAAAATTTAGCAAAAACTGAAAGGTCATAATATGTCAAATTATGAAGGCCAGGATTTTTCAATCTGTAGCTTGGAGATCTCTCACTGTTGCACAGCTAGTACTGAAGGTCAGAAAATTCTTTTGTGCAAAAGGATTTGTCTGTAAGATGAGGAAATAATATATATGTATATAATTATTCACATGTAGACAATCTATTACACTTATTAAAATACAAATTTTCATCCTGAAAAGTCACAGTAGGTTTTTGTCATTATTACTTTCCCAATCAATAGATTGAAAATAGACTGCCATCTGGGTTCTGAAATATTTTGGTGTTAGACAGAGGGTTTCATTCTCAAAAAGGTTAGAAGCCACTGATCCAAACAAAAGTGCTCTCAGTATTCAGAAAAAAGAGCTCTTCATCTTGCTGAGTTCTGGCCAGGCTTCAAGAAAATGGAATCTAAACTGAGTGTTGGGAAATGGGTAGAATTTGAATAGGTTGAGAAGAGATGGAATGTTTTCTAAATGAGGGACCAGTAAAAATAAAAGGTAGGATAGTTTGGGAGACTGCGAGGAAACCAGTTTTGTTGAAGAAGGAATTGATAGTAGATAAGGTTGGAAGGATCAGCTGGAACTAAATTATGGAGGACCCTGAACACTAGGCTAAGGAATTTGGACTTCATCCTAGAGCCAGTAGAGAAGCCACTGAATATTTTGAACAAGGCATTGATACAGTCAGAATGTTTTAGGTATTAATCTGGCAGCAATTTCAAGGATTGATTGGAATTGGGGAGAGATGAGCAGCAGTATGAAGGCTCATATCATCTGCCCAGATTTCATATATTAGGAACCTGAGCTTGTGTGGCAAGAATGAGAAATGTAGAGAAAAGAAAGTGAAGTTTCAAGAGACATTTCAAAGGAACAGTCATTATTTACCATATATCATTTCTTTTACCAAAAAAAAACAAGTCAACTAGTCCAGATGTCCACACCTCTGTATAAGTCATCACATAGTGCTTCTCCAATATGCCACACGTGCTGGAAGCAAGCAGTTTTGAAATGAACTACAATTCTTATTGGTCACATAAACCTTAAGTTCAAGTTTAGTCTGTATGTGTCGATTTGGTTTTCTGAGGTTGTACAAGGTGTGCTATTGTGCACGGCTAATATTTTTCTATCCTCTTTTAAGAAAAAGAAGATGTCTTGAACTTTAACATTTTGAAGGGATAATAATCCTATGCCAAGTTATAAAGCCAATACAAACATAAAGGATGCCTCATTTTCCAACTGGGATCAAAAAAAGAAAAAAATTGGCTCATGGACAAATATATTTTTAGATAAGGAAGAAATAGTTAAATGTTTATAATATTTAATAATTCAATTGTATTTCTTTAAAATAAGATGGCATACAAAATATATAAATTTAGAAAAATTGCTATATTCTGCTTTCATATTTCATGTGATAATTTTGTTCATTCTCATTACACAGGTCTTTGGGATCCCTTGATCCCACTTTTTGAGTCATTTGATACAGGTTTAAAAACATACATTTCCACTTCTGCCTCAAGGTTTGAGAAAGTGTACTCATTAAATCTGAGTGACATTGCCATTGAACTGATTTATGACATAATGCTTCTTCTCTTTTCTCTTACAAGTTTATATTCATTATCTGTACAGCATAATCATGTGCATTGTAGCTTTGTAAAGGGCATTTTCTAAGACTTACAACAATATCTGGTATTTGCCTTTGGGGGGCTAAACCATAAAGATTCAGGCAGGGTCCTTTATTACCATATAAAAATTTCAGTTGTTGATATTACTTTATACTAATATGCCTTCTCCAAACAGTACTTTTTAAAAATAACAGAGATGTGTTCTGGAGGTGAGATACTTTAAGGAACCTGCACATAAGTTGATTGAATGATAATTTGGGGAGAACAAAACATCGCCTTATGTTTGACCATACATTGTTTTTAATTGCCCTTTGCAGTGGACCTAGTGGTATGAAGTCAATTATAATCTGTTTTTTTTAAGTCAGTTGCATAGTCTTATCTTCATGTATTCATTCCTTCACTGAATATTGAGTTCTGTATGTCAATTATTGTGCTGATTTCTGTAGGGATATTAAAGATGTAGTTCCTATCATGAAGAAATTTTAAATGGATAAGACTATGAAATGTAAAATGAGGTAAAAATGGGATCTATATCTTAAAGTAGATAAAACTAAGATTTAGTAGCTCAAGGAAAAAGATAACACTGTGAACAGTAGATCAGGCAAGACTTAACAAAGCAAGTGGGACTTTGGTTGGAACCTGAAGGAACTGTGGGATTTAGTGGGATGGGGACTGTGTAGAACACTTAATGTCAGAGGGAACGTCACTAGCAATACTGTAGACTTGAGGCAGTAGTAAACACCGTGGTAGCAGGTTGGTTTAAATGCTGACTATGCACACGGACATAGGGTTCTTTGTCTGAAAAATGAGGACAATGGGTTCACACAGGACAATTAGATGTG
The DNA here is from genome assembly GCF_030020395.1 of Manis pentadactyla. Taxonomy (NCBI): domain Eukaryota; kingdom Metazoa; phylum Chordata; class Mammalia; order Pholidota; family Manidae; genus Manis; species Manis pentadactyla. The sequence continues at coordinate 65,782,564 of NC_080021.1, forward strand.
ATTGTGTATTTTATAATACTCTTGTATTCTTGTAAGTTACTAGTTACACAAGTATACAGTGTGTATGGACAAAAATGGCAAGTAAAGCAAAAACAAACAAATCTTGGTGTCTATATGTAGAGGGTCTTAAAAACATGATACAACAATGGTAACTTAATTCAGGAGAAAATGGAGAGCCTGCTGAAGACCTCAGAGCAAGGAGTGACTCGCTCAAATCTAAGCTATGGAAAGAAATGTCTCTGCTTAAAGTGGAGCGAGTAGAGGCTAAAAGGTCAATTGCCAACTTTTACAAGAGAAGAGGTATGAGGTGATTAGGATAGTGGCTGTGAAAAGAGAAAGAAAATGGTTGTGAAAGATTAGAGTGGTAGAAATTACAGACTTGGCAATGGGGTGTGAGAAAAGAGGAGCCAGGAGGAGCCAGGGGAGAAGGGAGTTTTCAGTCTAGGTGGCCTGACCACTACAAAGGGAGGACGTGATGGCTTCACATTTGCTCAGGTTGAGTTTGACCCTGATCCAGGTAAGGACATTACATAACTGGGCTGTAGGGATTGTTTGCCATGGAAAAAATGTGCATATAGACAGAGATTTGGGAGTCTATATGTTGGTGATTTTTTTTTTTGTCAGTGATTTTTTAAAACTGACAAGGAAAGAAATGATTGTGAGAGAAAATTGAGACTACAAGGAAGTGAAATTATAGAACCAAATTTCACAGGTAGGTACTCTACCTACATACAGAGTAGGTAAAGGAAAAGAAAACCCAGAGAAAAAGACAGATATAAGGGAAAAAAGGTGGAAAATGCTGTTGTGTTGTATTGCCCAATGATGATAAGAGGGTCAGAGGAAGGCTGTCCTCTATAAGAATTATGGAAGATCGGGATTGAGAAAACTTTGAATTGGGAAATTTAAAAAGTCCTTTTAGTAAAATAGTAGCTATAAAGGGATGATGCAAAGGATTAAAGAAAAAATAGATGGTAACAATTTGAAGGCAAATTTTCAGGAAACTTGGTGATGAAATAGAAACAGAAGTATTATGGTTGAGAGAAGGCATAAAATGAGGGAGATCTGACAGTCTTTGTGGGTTGAAGGGAAGTAGCCTCTTGAGATGTGATGATTGAGAATATTAAGAGACCAAATGAACAAAGAATAGGGTGTTGTTGCAAAGAAGGTATGAAAGTGGCACCAGGAATAGAGTTGTAGAGGGTAACCCCCACTAGAGGGGAGGAAACCTCTGTTGAGGCTGACCAGTAGGAAAATGGAAACTGTTCCTGGAAAATCATTGAAAGATTTGATGCAGTTTCAACATTCTTTATAACATAGTTGGTGAGGGCATGTGCTGAAGAGGGTGGAGAACGAGTGTGGTTTGGGGATGTGGGGAGAGTGGAATAGACTCAGTGGAAACTATTTCATGTGCCAGAAATGGAAAAGGGGGATTGTCAAGCAACAGGATGATGCAAAGGAATATGGATGGAAAGCGTTAAGTTTCAGTGAACTGGGTCAGCCTAAGAATGGTGGCCTCCTCACCCATGCTCAGCCATCCAGAACTGCAGCTGAAGAGTGACCAGCAAGAGCTTGTCAATCCTGGGATTGGAGCTTGGAAAAAATGATGCTTTGAAAAATGAGATGAACCAGGATTCTGGGGAGGGAGCTCTGGGTTCCAGACTGGGCTGGTGGAGCTGGAATGGGAGACTGGACATGCGTTTTGAAAGAGGGGATGTTCTGATGAGCAAGTCCAGCAAAAGTGAGCAAATGAAAACAATAAAAGGTGACATTTCTTGTAGGCAGTGGTGCAGCTGAACCATTTAATAACCAAAATGGAGTGAAGGTAAATCTCATTGAGATAGAAGAGATGAAGGGATCATAGGGCTTGTAGAGGGATGTGAACTGAGTTTTCAATGTCCTTGAGCATTATGGTAGGAAACAAAATGGAAGGGAAGACCAAGTGTGTGCCAAGCAAAGGCAAGCTGAGCTAAAGCAGTTTGAGAGGAAAAGTGATCCAATAAGCTTAGATACTGTGTGGGGAGGATCTGCTGCTCCCCAGGCTGGTGCCTTCATGGTCCTATCCTGCCTGGGTGAATTCTTCATCACACAGAGGCTGGCTCCCAGTCCAGCAGCAGAGCTGTCCTTTGGGAGTGGACTTGCTTTACATGCCATCTTATGTTATAGTGAGAAATGTAACTAATCAAAAGGACTGAATACTTGTGTCCTCTGATCAGCTACCATCATCCTGGAGATTTTCTATAGGGCTACAACATTCAGAGTATAATGAGAGGTTGCTTGTTGAGCATGGAATCATGGGTGAGTTAGTTGTGATGGTTAGTTGAATGATCTTTGAAAGCTAATGTCACCAAGCTCCAGTGGTCTGACAGACCTGTCTCCACTTAAATTTATGGTGAAGGAAGACAGGTTTTGTTTTTGTTTTTTTTTTATGGGCCAGTCACAGTATACTCACTCCGGACAGCACTAGAGAGAGATGCCCACATGTTCTGCGGACTCCTCAATCATAATGGCCATGTGCACCACCTCCTCCTGAAGGCCTGTTGGCTCAGTGAGAGCACACACTGACTGTAATGACCAAGGCCCGTAGTTCCCCTCCTCTATGGGGTCACTTTCTGCCTTTTCAGCTGCCCATGGTCAACTGGGATCCAGAAGCAGATGATCCTCCTTCTGACGTGTTGTCAGAAATTCAGTAATAGCCAAAAGCTCCATCACAATGCCTGGGTCATTCACCTCACTTTATCTTGTCACATAGACATTTTATCATCTCACATCATTACAAGAAGGGTGGGCACAGTACAATAAGATTTTTGAGAGAGAAACCACATTCACAAAACTTTTATTACCGTCTGTTGCTATAATTGTTCTATTTTACTATTAGTTATTGTTAATCTCTTCCTGTGCCTAACTTGTAAATTAAACTTTATCAAAGGCATGTATGTATAGGAAAAAAGTATAGGGTTCAGTACTATTCATAGTTTCAGGCATCCACTGGGGGTCTTGGAATGTATCCTCTGCAGATAAGGGGGGCTGCTGTATAAGTTTTCTTAATATAATCCGATTTAGTCCTCCCTTCTTGAGTTACATCCAAGTTACCTTGATTTGATTTTTGGCTACCTTAGTCAGTTAATGGCCTCCTGGTAGATCTTAGACAAGCCATTTGACTCTAGATTCTTCTAATTTTTTTTTTCAAAGGGTAAGTTTAACTTTAATGTAAAACTTATAATTGATTTTGTCCCATAAGAAGCACTTTGATTTCTCTTAAAAAAGACACTCTAATGATAAATGACTATAATATTATGACCTGTGGACTAGCACAGTGCTAAACAATTCATAAGTGTTTATCTTCCTTTATCCTCTCATGAGTATGTTTACATTTACAGATGAGGAAGCTGAGGCACACAGAAGTTGAGTAACTTTCCCAGTTTCATACTCTTAGTAGCAAAGCTACTAAGAAATTCAGTGCATTATTCCAAAGCTGGCACTTCTAATGCTTTATTCAGTGTTGTTCTCTGGGGCTACTGCCCAGGTGTAAGATGTTCAGCATAGCAGAAATAAAGTACTGCTACTTCTAATAACACTGATAAATACAGTTTCAGCTCTCAGTTTATACCAGGTACTTTACATAAATTTTTATGAATCCTTGTTGCATTCCTTTAATGTAGATATCATTTTAAAATTTTTGCATATGAGATAATGAAGACTGAGGAGGTCAGATAACTTGTAGAAAATCTTATAGTGGATAACTGGATTCTTTGATTGTGGCACCTCTGGAGAGCAGCATGTTGTCCAGTATAGCTCAGGCATAGAGTGCATGGCCCGACTGAAGGAGGTGGAGAGGCATGGTCAGGGAGATCAACAGGGCAAAGGAGAATTTTTGAATATTTTTAAAGGACAGGGAGGTCCTTAACTATCAGATGAAAGGTTGGAAACAGAATGGTAGAAAAAGAGAGACTCTTGAGTGGGAGTGAGACAATAAAACTTGCAGTTTTCAAATAGAGTGGAGTTATGTAATGAAAAAGAAAAAGTACAGTGGAGATAAAGGAATCCTACAGTTATTTAGGAGAAAACATGATTCATAGATCTTTCAGATAGGTGGTTTAGATGCGTAATTGTTCTCAGATGTGACAGTACCTTAAATCTCAAAGACTTAAAAAAAGTTTCAGTGTGTGGTGTTTTAGATTCATAGCCTTGGAGAGGTGCTCTGTTATCTGTGGCACACTTTATATATGTGATAGCACTCGTGGGGATGGGTACATATGGAGGCTGGAGATCATTCTTGTCTTTTTAACTTTCTGGTGGGATGGGTGTATGCTTGGCGACAGCAAAGCCAGAAATGGTCTCTGTTCATTTGGCTTTCATTCAGAAACTATTTTACATCACAATAAATCACCAGTCTCTTTATCATCAGGTCCCTGGTGATCAAAGTATTAAATTACAGTACCTGATAAAATCATGAATATCTTTGTACTTACTTTATGTACATCCCCTTCTCTTCAACAGTGAGCCTTTTAAAATTGGGTTCATTAGGAAAAGGAAGTCTTTATTCCTTAGTGTATAGATGGGTATACTTGAACAATGGCAAAAGGCAGTGTGCTTGGGGCCTAAAAGAAAAAGTATCCTCTGCTTTTCCTTCCTACTCTTTTTGCCTATTTTTAATGGAAGTCCAAGTATAATTGAAGGTGCCTCTTGGGAGTGAAAGCTACATCCGATCGAGCTAATAATATGGAGAACAGCTGGAGTAAGTTTAGGGATCCAGGAGTAGAAGTGGTTTTCTCTCTCTCTTTGGTATCATCAAGCTTTCGGCTAAGTAATTTTATAGTCCAATCTACAGAATCATGGACATTAGATTTGGCAGACTTGGAGGGAATCTGGGCTAACATCCCACTGAGTGGTAATTTTTTCCTTCACCGTCTTTCCCAGACAGGTGGGTGTGGAGCTTTTACTTAAGATCTTCCAGCAAGTTCTCTAGCCTGGAAATGTTAACACTCTAAGGGGGCAAAGACTTCAGGGGTTTTACTTCCTGCTGTCTCCCATTGTGCAGCACTCTACCTCGGTTTCCTTACTCCTGCACAGTAGTTCAGTTGTTGGGAGGTGCCATGTGTTAACATTTCTCCAAGCCTTGGAATAAAAGATACCCAAAATTAAGCCTCATTTCTATCTCTTATTGTAAGACTTTGGGCAATCCCCTAACCCCTCTGGCTTCACTTTTTGCATATGATAGTTACCTAACTAGGGAGTTTGTCAGTTGTGCTCTGAGACCTACTTGTGGAATTATGTAAAAGGATTAATTGTAATGTCTATAAAGAATCTGACACATTGTAGCTAGGCACTTTACATGACCCGTTTCCCCTGGGCCCAATTCTAATCTTTTGCTCAGTATGTGGTATTTGATTATTCATTCAAACCCCAGTGGTAATCTGTCCAGTAAAGAGTGAAATAGAGCTATTGCTTTATATTTACAGGGCATAGTGTGAACTCTTCTTAAGGACAGTAAGATAGGAGGTGGACAGTAGCAGAGGAAGTTTGGAACTGTGCACTAGCAGTAGTGTACCTGCTTTCCTAAACCTATGGCAGCATAAGGGTTCTGAAGAGCAAGATCATAGGTATCCAGAAGATGTGAAGAGAAAGGGCAGTGCAGGCTATGTCAGAATTTATTAGTATCAACTAAGACTTCTAGCTCAAAATAACTGGTGGAAAAGGGAAAACCTCAGTTCTACTATTGTTTGTTCTACATTAAGACAATCAGTTGGCATGATTCCCATTAGACTCATTGGTTTTATTTTTCAACTTTATATAGAAACAATCTAAATAATTAATTTTTGTGAAAGTGACTGCTGCAACTATTTATAATGCCTATTTTAAAACTACTCATTATGCATTGGTAAGAGATTTGAAAGCACACGAGAGTGAGTTTGTCCTGTGCCTGATGTTCATGTGAGACTGGCAGTTTTGAGAGAAGGAAAACCTTTTTACCATCATCCTTTCTTATTTCAGAATGTGTTTACTTCTGTGAGAGAAGCCATGCTAGATATTCTCTCAGTAAGATTCTTAGACCTTCATTTTGGAAAATATGTTGTTGAGTTTTAGAGAGCCTCTAGATTACTATGACACTCTTTCTGAAAACCTGTTAGTGGAGATGTATAACTCCAGCAAAGTAGGCTAAGTAAATTCCAATGATAGCATTATTGTTTACCCTTGAAATCTAAACTAGAGGGAAAGCGTGAATGTTATGAAGTGGTCTGGCTTATCTGTTTGATAGGGGTGCAATAATAGCATCACAGCATTAGTGGAGTGGGGTGCTTTGGAGAAGCTTATAGCTTATAGCATAATCTACATGCTTTTATTTTACAGCCGCAAGCACATTACCAAAGACCACATATGTTTTTCGCAAACTGCTGTCCATATTATTTTGAAGCGGAAAACTTCATTTCTGCCTCATTTACACTTAATACCTTTTTGGTATTCCATCAGATATTGAAAAATTGTCAGCTAGATATGGTGGGGTGCTAATAATGATCCACTACACTTTGTTTCAATCACCTATACTGGATAACCAAGAAAGTTTGCACGCGTGCATGCACACACCTGTACTTGAAAACCTACTAACGTTATTTCCCACTTCTCCAAGTCTCTTTACTCCATCCTTTTGACTCTCCTTAGCCAAAAGGTTACAAACCCAAGGAAATAATTTCTCATCTACACTATGTAAATTCGAAGAGATAAGTTATTTACAAATAAGCAATTTAGAAGTGTGTAAGTAATAGTGAATTGAACTTTAAAAGGTTTCTCTTAAAGGGTAACTTGTCACAGTGAATTGTTTCCTGAAGGAGAAAATACTTGTACATGTTTCTAAAAAAGACTACTAGAAATATTAATGGAAATTATATTCAAATACTAAAAAAAAAATGATTTTGAAAATGATTTTTTATAACTACTTTGAATGTTATATCTTCTCTATCATGCCTTTACAAATAACCATTAATTGGATATTTGATATATGTCATTTATTTTTGTAGTTAAAACAGAGCCAATGAGCAGCAGTGAAGTAGTTTCAACAACAGCAGACGGGTCTTTAGACAATTTCTCAGGTTCAGGTAAGGAATAAATGTTAGATTTTTCACATTAACATAAAACATTATTTTTCCTGTTTATTTATATAATACAGATATATATGCTTATGTATGTGTGTGCACGTGTATCTGTGCGGATATTATGTAATATAGCTTTTCACAGACTCACGTATTTGCAGTTCTAATGTGATTGCATTCAGTGTGATGAAGTGAGGCTGAAAACGTTGGTGTTCTTTATGGAGATAATCAAAGGGATTTTATTATTCTCCTTTCTCTTATTGAAATATTATGTTAATGAATCCCTCCCTTTTTCTTGAATGAGTTTTCAGTTATGCAAATTTGGGTAGGCAAAATTTGGCTCCTGATAACCGCCAAGCACACTTACAAAGCCATCCTTCTAAGTGACTGTCATGTCAACTGCAGATCTAGGTTAAACAGACTTTGTACAGTAGCTTTAAATTGTCAGGTTAGTTTTAATCTTCTTCACATTAAAAAAATCTGCCTTCAACCAAAAAAATATCCAAGTTTCACATCTTTGATAATGAAATTACTGATAAGAAAGTGATAATGTAACTGTGTGGATGTGATATATATATCTGCTAAATTACCCAGCTTGGACTATTTTAATTAAAAACTATTTATATCAGAAGTAATGCTGAAATTTTTAAGCCTTTTTGTATTATCTGCTATGGTTATAAAGCTTCTCAATAGGAAATACTACACTTTCATAAATTTGTGATCAATTAAATCGAGTTCTCAGGATGATTTACTATTCAATTATTAAATACAATTAAAATCAATTACACATAGATATAAAATGAAGTGCAAACACATAACTTTTATACTAATGATACCAGATGGAAGCAATAAGGCAAAAAAAACAAAGGGTGTTATACTCATTAGTTCTTTTGAAAAACACTAGAATTTGGTTCATGCTATGCAGTGTGCTTGGTGCTCTTATAGATTCCTAGATGTATGAGAATTGTCCTGGTTTGGGGTTTCATGGGTGAATAAATGACCAGAACATCACAGTACAGTTTGATATTGCCAGAGGTTAAGCCCAGGGATTCCCGTAACACCCAGGCAGGACCCACCAGAGACCAGGTGGGGATGAAATGGTCAGGAAAGATTTCCTGGAGGAGATGCCTGCAATCAGCCTTCAAGAAAATGAGCAGGAATAAAGCGCATGTAGAGCTGGGGAGGGTGAGACTGGACAGATGAAGCTTTCCACCAGAGGAGAGCGGGGCACAGGGGCATGGAACTCGGAGGAACTGCCAGTGGTTCAGCAGTGTCGGTGTGGACGGTGAGAGCAGTGAGGGCAGTGTTGGTCGCGGGCAGAGTCTCCAGAGGCGTATGTGTTCTGTATGATGTTTGCATTTTATCCTGAGTGCAGTGGGAGGCACCCAGGAAGGGGGGTTGTGTGATCATATTCACATACAGAATCACAACTGTGGTAGGACAGCGGGGGAGGCTTCAGAACTAAAGTGGAGAAACTTTTTATAACTGAAGTTACAGACTTTTGCATTGGTCTGGGCAAGAAATACTGAAGACCTGGGAAAAGGTGCTGGCAATGGGTATGGAAAGGCAACGGACTGAGATGTGTTTTTAAAATAGAACTTATGGCTGTAAGAACCAATGAGCATGGGGAAGGAATGAGGCAGAGGGAAAAATTAAGAGTCGGGGAAGCTGAGAGGAGCATGACTGAGAAACAAAGGTGGTGGCCTCAGTTTTGGGCATGTTGAATGTGAGGTAAACCTGAAGACGTCAGAGCTCAGGAAAAATCTGGAGTGGAAATTTTGAAAGTGTGCAGGGAGTTAAAGCTGTGGAGTACAGTAGTTTTGGAGGAAAAACTAGTATGTCAGACATGAAGAGAGGATAAAATGAAAATACATGTGACTGGGGAGGAAGGATGCATGCTGAATTAGAAGTAAAGATGGAAGAATTTCAGGAAGCACTATCTGTATGATAGATGCATTTATAGCTACTAAAAATAGTTTTTAAAGAACTTAATGACATGAGAAAATGCTAATAACTACATTAAGCGAAAAGCAAGCAATATGTTCAGTATAATACAAGTTTTTTTAAGAGAAGACATTCATGTGTATGTATATGTGTCTTTGTGTATGTTTATAAAAATGGTGGCTCTCTCTGAAGTGTGGAGTATAATTTGAATTGTGCTTTAAAAAAATTTACAATGCATATATATATAACATCCTTTTTAAAAGTACTATTAGTGCTTTAAGTGCAAGGTAAACAAAATATACTAAAAAGAGATAATTAAGGTTTTTGAAAGCATCTCCAGATGATAGTACTGCATCACTGTTTTCCCTGATTACCATACTGTAGTAAAGGAATTCTTTGTTTTTAAGAAAGATACACTGAAATGCTACTCAAGGGGCATATTGAGTAATGTCACCCCTGAAAAATGCGAGCTATAAATGTGTACATACACATAGAGAAAGAGAATAGAGGATAAAGCTAATGTCATAAAATGTTAGCATTTAGGGAATTTGAAGGATATCCAGGAACTTTTCTACTGCTCTTGCAGCTTTTTCTGCAAGTGTCAAATTATGTCAAACGAAAAAATAGAAGCATCAATGGATTTAACCTACAGCAGTTTCAGTGGACTGGTGCTTTACCTCTCCTTGTGCCCACGGGTCCGCATGCCCCATTTCTGTGTCTCCACAATTCCTAGCAGATAGTTTGTGCTCATGAAGTTTACTGAATAAACGGATAATTTAATGAATAAGGTGAGGAAGTGGGGACAGGGAAGAGAAAAATGTCTTTCAAATATGTAAGTGGTAAAAAAGGAGAAGGTAGTCCATTAGAGAGCAGGATATAGAGTCGAGGATGGCATTTGGAAGGTCAGGGTGGTTTCGGCTGCCCGCACAAATTTTATAGAGGCAGAGATTAAAGGTATAAGCAAAACGGAGGTAATGGTGGAGGGAGGTCCCTAATGGGACAACAATGGCTTCAATGCAAAACAGAAGTGGATTGACCTAGAAAAGGTATCAGTTTTCCGTGGAACCATCAAGGAAGATGGGATGGGAAGTAATGCAGATGAGTTTGAAGAGGAAGAGGCAGCAGCGATAGGTGGAGGGAATTCCTGCTTGATTCTCAAGTTCAAACCCACCAGTGTCTCCCGTTCCTCTATGAGGAAAAGCTGAGTGCTTACAATAGCCTACAAGCCCCATAAAACTCTACCATCTACTTCCCTTGGTTCCCACTCTCCCTCCAGCATGCCAGCCATGCTCCCAGTCGAGCCCTTGGCAGTGGCAGTCCCTCTGCCTGGAACACTTCGCTGCTCTCTTGGCTTGAGTGCTCCCTGTACCCCTGCACTCCCTGACCACCTTCAAGTCTGTTCTCACATCTCACCTTCTCAGTGAGGCCTACCCTGGCTACCCTGATCAGTGTTACAATAGTGTCACTGTATACTTCCAGTCTTGCCAACATGCTCAATTCCCTCTGCTACCCAACAACACCTAGAACCTTTTGCAAACTGTTATCATTTACTTGAGTATCAGATTTATCATTGGTCTCTCACTGCTATCAAGATACAAGCTTGTGATGGCAGGAATTTTGTCTTATTTTGTTCATTTGTATTCCAATGCCTGAAAAAGTATCTGGCACATATTAGGCACTCAGATGTTTGCTAGATGAATTAAATGAGAACATGAGTGAATAAATGAATGGATAATAGCCTTGACTCTTTCCTCTGAAGTGGCTCAAAATCAGAGTGGTGATAGGCTTATGAACTTGAAGAGATGGAAAAGATCAAAATTGATGCCATGAGAAATGGGGAAGTCTAATGCTGCTTGGAAACATAAGGAGGATTGACAGTAGAGCTGAAGGTCCAAACGAAGGTGGAATTAATGAACATGCAATCTTCATGGCAGAGCAGTTTTTCTCTATGAGGGCTTGGATGCCCAGGTCAAAAGACATTTATCTTGATCCATGGTTGAGAATTTTCTGAGTAAGGCAAGAAAGAATGTGGAGGGAAAAGAATAGAGTGTATGAATAACAGTGTAGTTTAAAATAATTATTCATGTCTAGGATAGGTAGAGTAAAAAGGTGAAGGTAGGGGATAGTAAATTGAGAGCAGATAAGGATGTCAGGGGCCCTGCATCTTTTGATGAGCTTGGAGAACAGGTAAGATGGGAATGAAGGAATGAAAGTTCTGGAAAGAGCATGCTCCTTCCTTAATCTTAAAACTCAGGGAGGCCTCTACCACATGTTTCTGTAGTTAGTTCTCTCTACTACCCTTCCTCAGCCTTTATCATTACTTTTTAAATTATTTTCATTGTCTTTCCTCTCCTGCTAAACTGTAGCCCTGTGAGAACAGAGATTCTGTGTGTCTCACTCATATTTACAGTCCCAAAGGCAATCATGGAATTGAACACATGGGAGATGGTCAGTAAATGTTTGTTAAGTAAACAGATTAAATGGTCAATGCTGTTATGATTTGAGACTGTCCAGATGTGGTCTTAAGCTTGGGGGTTGAATATAAGGCCAGAGTTGAGGTCTAGAGAGAATGAAGAAAGTGTTGGATGTATAATCCAAGAAAATGTTGGAATTTGTCAGGGGACATAGTCAAATGCTAAAGTTTTTGATATATGCAAAGCAGTGTTTAGGAAGTGGGTCATTCATGGAAATGTTAAAGAGTTGCCATGAACCTCAGAGAGGAAAGTTTTGTGGAAGAACAGAAAACAACGATTTGGGAGAAACAACAATGAGGATATGTTTTTAGGTCTTTGTGATATTTGAAATCTAAGAGAATGAGCAGCCTCTACTTGGAATAGATATGCAGAAGCAAGGTACTTAGAAAAGAACTTAGCTGAGGGCAGAGAATTAGTTTGATGAAGAGACTGAAGCTATAGAGGATCTTGTTTTCCACAGATTGATTCTCTCCATTGGACACAGTGGAAAGGGTTGGGTGAGCTATAAGAAAGCACAGAGCACCATGGGATGGACATTCATTTACTGTCTTTTATAGTTTCATTCTTTCCCCTTTCCTTCCCTTTCCCCTTTCCTTCTCTTTCCCCTTTCCTTTCCTTCCCCCTTTGCTTTCTCCCTTCCCTTTCCTTCCCTCCCCTCCCCTTCTCTTTTCCCTTTCCTTTCCTTCCCTCCCCTCCCCTCCCCTCCCCTCCCCTCGTTTCTGTAATGAGTTAAGATGCAAAACCGGCATGCTGGAGTGACTGTGAACAGGACTTAGGGTCTATCAGAGCAAGAGGAAGCTGGAGAAAACAATCTCCAAGCATTTGACTCCAAGAAGGTCTTTACCTCTATGGTCACTATTCCTGCTTCCTTCTCCATGATGGCTTAAAAAGTACATCCTAACAATACTGGGCATCTTGAGGAAATAGACAGCAAGGATAAAGAAGCAGCAGGGCCATCCTGACACTGGTGATAGCTCTCTCCACTTCTGTCCTTCAGGGAACCCTAGCATCTTAAAGCCTTAGGAGACACTGAGGCTCACCCGTTCCCAGGGAAATCATCGGGAATCCTGGTGTGGGGAGACTGGTGGAGAGCAGTTGATTTTCCAAGGCATGTGGCTGAATTGAAAATTGCAAGGTTGTTTATCATATTTTAAAAGTATAGTGATATTCTCCTTTACTATTTACTATTGAAAAGCAAAATTTTATTGATTTATACGTTAACAGTTGGGGTTGAAAATAATGTGTTTTTAGGGATTGCAAATATCTTTGCATGCTGCTTCTTCCATCTCCATAAAACTTAAATTTGTTACTTGTTATTTGTTAAATAAAATGCCAGTTGATGATATTGATCATACAAAGTTGGTGTCTGGTAGTATTTGAAAATTGGAATTAGAAACAGGAGTGCTTTTAGAGGAGAAAAAGATATCACGTGACAAATATTTATTTCTTTATAATTCATAAAAATATGTAACTCTTTTGAGGCTGATTCATTCAACAATTATGTATTAATCACCTACTATATGCCTGGCAAGGCTGTAGGCAGTAGGGATGTAGCAGTGACAAGTAAACAAGGTCCCTGCCCTCACAGAGCTTTCATTCCCGTGGGAGAGATGTAATGAATAGGTTAAGTGGTGCAGTGAAGTGTTACAAAGAAAATGAAAGCATGTCAAACAATATAGTGAAGAGTGGATGGGGGTCTTTTTTGTAAGGAAGGCCTCTGAGCAGAGGGTGTCTGAGCAGAGATCCTAGTGAAGTGCAGGTAAGTCTGGATTAATCTAAATGCAACAGCAGGATAGCAGGGCTTGGAGTAGAGGGGAAGGGAGGGGTATGGCATAATGTAGTTTATGTTTTTAACAGATCATTGTTTGTTATATGGAAAGTGCTCTGTGGGAGGGAGTGTGGAGAGGGTAAATAGCAGGGAGAGCAGTGTTTTTCTGGTTCAGAGGAAAGAGGACTATGTCAGCCCATGTGCTTAGAAGAGCCACCAAGGTGGGATCAAATGTGCTGTGATCCTACTGGGTAAAGGGGTGGCACAGGGAGGGCAGGGCAGCAAGGGGGGGCCTGTCCTCACTGCCATCTCTGGCGGCCACATGCCGATGATTGAAGCTGAGTAGTAGATGAGAGGTAGTAAGAAATTGTCAGCTTTGGATATATTTTGGAGGGAAAGCTGACTGGACTTTTGTTGACAGGTTATGAGGGAAAGAGAAGAATCAAAATTTACTTTCAGGCTTTTGACCTGATTATCCAGCTGAGTGATACTGACATTAATGAGATGGGGGTCTGGGGAGCAGTGTACTGAGGGCTTGCTAATTTTGAGATTGTTGTGGACATTCTCAGTGGCTTCTCAGGCTTGTGAATATTATTTACCTTGGGTTCCCCTCTCCCTTCCTACAACAGGACTGGGGAGCTTCTTTAACTTATATGTTACAAGTAGGAGCAAAGACAGAATATTAGGTAGCAAACATGTTAAACAGGGAGGTATTCATTGTCCCTATGTCCCCAGGGCTCTGGCACGGGTACTTGGAGTCTGCTAATGGTAAGGTAACCATTTCATTTACCCTGACAAATGGGCTGGGAGCATTCTCTTTGCTGTGCGTTCTTCTGGTTCCATGACATCAAAATGAATCTGAATTTCTAGGTTATTGCTTGAAAATTTAGAGTTGTTTTAGGAAATTAAGGGAAAAAGTACATTTGGGATGAAATGGAAGAGTCTGGGCTTTAGGCCACACAAAGGTTTAGAGGTAGAGAAAGCCCCAAAGATATGCCTTATTACATAGCATTAAGTCTTCAATAATTATAGGTGCACATAATTAGCTAGGTAGCAGCAGGACACCTAGACAGCAATCCTGGGTCCTTATTCACAGGTTTTTCATAAAGAATACTATTCACTCCAATTTATATTGCTAGAGAACTGATCAGGTTTATTTATGTTTATAAATAACTTAAAAATTTAACCATCCTTCCAGTCATTATGGTTTAAAAAAATCTACTTTTCTTATGACCTAAACCTCATATTCTCTTTAAATATTGTTTATTGTTTATTTATCACATGCCAGGCCTCTTCAGGTGCCAGGGAAAGAGGAGAGCAAGAGGTCCCTGGCCCTAGGGGCTCACGGTTAGCAGGGGAAGTGCCCTGACAGAGCGGCCATGTGGGAAGTGCTACACTGCCGGTGTTTGCGACATTCTGAGAAAAGTACTGGGAGATGTTATCTCTGAGAGAAACAATGTTTTAGTCCCAGTGGAGGAGTGTTTGTCAGAGGAAAGAAGAGCATTACAAGACAGGAGAGTCTGGTATGAAGAACAATGGAGACACATGAAAGTGGCATGCATGGCAGCCTCAGGTCCAGGGAGGCTACATCATATTAAACTCAGTGGCAGATGCAAGCTTGAATCTCTTTGCATATGCTCTCAGGGAACATGGAATTTTCCTAGGGATAATGTGAATGCAGTCAAGATACTCTAAGCTGGAGAACGGATATGAAGAACTTTCTGTTTAAGAAAGATCACTGTGGTGGTGTAGAGAAAGTCAGAGAGTAAGGGTGTGGAGCAAGGAAAGTGGCCATGAGGGCCCAATCCAGGATGGTAGAGGAGGGACGGCGTATGCAGGACAGCTCCACAGGCAATTTCGGAGTTGGGTGGATGACTTGAGAGCCACGAAATAGAAGGGAAAATGAATGACTAGTTACTATGTAGGGGGTCAACATATAGTAAGTGCTGATGGAAAAAACTGGGCAGACATAGGTTCAGATACCAGGTTTCCCATGTATTTGCTTGGACATGTTACTTAATTTCTATCCCCATATGTCAAATGGGGACAAAGAATCCTGCTTTTAAGCATTTTGCTGGACAGATGGTGACGCTGTTCACTGAGTAGAATTAAAAATACGGAAGAAAGGGCAAATGTGGGGGCAAAGATAGTGGGAACCTGGGAATATGAGAATCTGAGATAATGAATACTTACTACTCAAACATGGTATTATTCACTTTATGTCAATCTTATTTAGTCTTTGCAACAATCTTATGAGGTTGAGGTAGTATTATTGCCATTATTTTACATGGTGACATATCAAGGCTTAGAGGGATCAAATAACTTGACTAAGATCACATAGTAGAGTAGGAACTTGAATCTGAGCTGATATGAAATTCTGATTCCAGGGCCTATGCTTAATTACCAGGTATTCTTTGTGTGTGTGCACATATTCTATATGTGTAATCTAAATCAAATTTCACAGAACTTATGCTGTGTAATAACCTTGATATATTCTATTATTTTCTTCTTTTGTAACAATTGCTGGGTGTAATCTCTTAAAGTTGGGTTTATGATCTTTTTGTGGGTCATGACCCACAACCTGGAAAGCACCGGGATAGAGCTAGAAAAGAATAAAAGGAATTTCTGTGGCTACCATCATCACGGGGCACTGGGTTTCTTGTTGTAGTTACAGTATCACTTTTTTAAAACTTACTTCTACCTACCTATGTATGTCCAGGGAAGATCCCCCTTCTGCAGTCTTGCTGGATAAATCTGCTTTGCCTTTGGTCTCTTTTCAGGCTTAGCAAAAGGGAGTAGAAAAGGTTATAGCGGCAGATGACCTGGGCAAGTGGTAGTCCTTGTAGTCCATCTGTTCTCTCACTAATCCCTCCTTTCTAAAAATTGCAGTATTTAACTAAGCCTCCTATGGCTATTTGTGTGTCGACCTCCCTACATGTGGTAGACAGACTTGTCTTTGCATGTTTGCATCCGCAGCCTCTAGCTGGATGCCTGGGACAGAGTATGACTCATCACGTGCCTGAAGGTGGGGGACACCAGCTGCACTGGCCTGCCAGCTCTTTAATACGGGCTCTATCTCTGCCAGACTGGCAGCCAGATGGTTGAAGGCCAGCAGCCTGTAAGAGTAGTACTAATTTACGTCTCTCCTATTGTCACTGGATGAGGCCCATTTGCTTTACAAGAAAATGGTTTCTCACAGGTGTTTGAAATTCTAGTCCCTCTCCACCAGTGTTCCCCCAAACACAAACTGGAAAATTAAATTCAAGAAGTATAAATGTTCTGAGGTGATATAATAAAAAATCTATAAAACTTTGGTGCATGAAAACTTATGAAGGATTTTAATATAGATTACAGTTAATAAATAACAGAGCCTCTGAAGATGGTGATTATTAGCAACAAAAGAAAATTAACACATTATGTCATATAATATTTGTACCCAAAGAATATGTCTTAGCCAGGTAGAGGATGGGAGAAGTTTGAGGGGGGGAAATATGTGTATGTATCTGTATGTGTTTATATATATACTTATGTATAAATGTAAATGGGTATAGCTATATATGCACATAGATAGCCTTTATTTGTAATTAAAGCTGAGAACTATCATTTTAATGCCCTATGTTAGCAAAAATGGATTTTTGCTTCTTCAGTTCAGAATGAGCTTGAAAGAATGTTTGTTTGATAGTTTAGTGCATTTCTGAGACATACTGAATCAATGTACAAAAACAAATGAAATTGTGTTTGAATGCTTAAATAACCTCTTTAAAAAACAAAAACAAAAACAAACTTTGTTCTTGAACACTGCAGTTGAGTACATATACCGGAAAAGCAAAGGAATTCCTGGCTCACCACAAGAAAAGGTTTAGCTTGCAACTTGAGGAATTTAAGATAGTTATAGGAATACATTTTTCCTAAAAAAAAAGTTGTTACATCAATGCAGGCATATGAAGAATCTACCCTATTTCTTCTCACAGGAGGAAAGATTAGATACTGTGTTCCTTGGTAATTCAGTTTTGGTGTGTGTGTCTCCGCTGAGCACAAACAGTAGACCCCATGACCTTCTGAGTCCTGCCCAGCCCTGCAAATTCAACTTTGCCTCCCCCTTGCAACATAACTTTCCAAACAGTAGCCAGGACTCCTTGGACTCTTAAACTATTGCCTTCTGAAACCATCTCAACATGTTGACAGTTAAGATTATTGCAACTATATTTTCTAAGCATTAATTTAAAATCAGAACCACTTAATCAGTTTCTGTTAGTTCCTTAATATGGTTTAAACTAGCTGCTAGGTTGACTGGATGAAATTTGCCATTTCTTCAGTCCACCAAAGTCAAATATCTGCAATTTCATATGGCCAAGCTCAATGCTTTATACATACTTTGTATTTTACTTTGATTATTGTGCATTATTTTTTTTTTCCAGCAATTGGGAGCAGTAGCTTCAGCCCAAGGCCAACTCACCAGTTCTCCCCACCACAGATTTATCCTTCCAAGTAAGATATATTTTCTCTTAATCAGTATATAACTTTTCTGAGTAGTCTTCTACCATCTTTCAAATCATGTCTTATGCCCACATGTTACATCTTAATTTACATCGAAGTGCATTTTGTAGAGATTTAAATGTATTTACACAAATTAATGTTGATCATCACTTAGTAGAGGCACTGAAGTAGTTCAATACTTTGTATATTATATTTGAAGGTTATACTTTAAGAGACAGTCTTTAACTGGAATTTGTGATATAGTTGTAAGTCAGTTACCTTGCATGTTTCCATCTAATGCATGGGCTTTCTATTTTCTGTCATTTCTGACAAATAGCAGACCATACCCACATATTCTCCCTACCCCTTCCTCACAAACTATGGCTGCATATGGGCAAACACAGTTTACCACAGGAATGCAGCAAGCTACAGCGTACGCCACATACCCACAGCCGGGCCAGCCATACGGAATTTCATCATATGGTGAGTACTCCTGCTGTTTTTATAGTGGCATTATCTGACGGGCATACCTATATGTATGAAAGCTTCAGAGCAGTGCTACTTAAAGACTATCTTGGGCCACTTCAGAAAGGGTTATCACCTTCTGTGTCTGAATTCTTAGTATGATTGTTTTTAATGAGCACTGTAGGAACTGGTTGCTACTTATCTTGAGGTCAGAGGTGGCAGATAGACTGCATGGTTCATAGACCCTCTCTCTCATTTTTTCCCATTTATATCTCAACTTCTGATTTGCCATTTGAGTACTTGGCTTTGGAATTCAAAGTATTTTGTGCATATTTGTGATAAAACTTCTGTGACTAAAGTCTTTTGGGGTAAAGATTCATTTCCCATTTATCAGATGCCTAGCTATGATTAGGGAAGTACAAGCGGAATTCAATAAACCCTGCTCTGAACTTGAGAGTGGCAGTGTTATCAAATTTCAGCATTATCAACCATTAGGAAAAGTGATCTATATATCATGGCTGGAGCTGCACTCGAAAGAGGCAAATCAGGAAACATTTAAAGCTCATGTCCCTATTTGTTCCCTCCCACCTGGAGAGTATCTTCATCTCGGTGTAATTTAACTCAAGTGTTGTAGGGTCAGTACCCATAAATTAAAAATAAATCCTGCAAAGCCCCAAAGTTTAATTTTTAAAAATCTTAGAATTTCAAAATACCTTTTCTTCAATGAATTGTAAATGTAATTTTAAACAAATTGTACTTTTTTTGAATAGAAGAATATGAATTATTAGCATTTTCTTAAGAAAAAATAAATGTAATGATCAGGAAAAAGTACTTGGAAGTTTGGAGGAAAAGACTCATTAGAGTAAGTAGTCTTGTGCTTATAGCACAGAGTTACATTTTTGTGATCAATATTCTAATGCTTCTGCTATTCTGTAATGTTCTTTTCTGCAGTATAGTGGAAGAAATAATGTTCTTGAAGCATGTCATTAGTAATTACTTTATTCCTTTTCATTCTGTCTTTACCCCAAATGCAATTGACCATCTATACATTTCTTATAAAATATATAGAAGTTAAATCTAAATTATATGTGACTTCATCCTTTATAGTTCTATTTCAAAACTGTCAATAACTGAATGTTACCTACCTAGGTATTTTTAAACCAGACTTTAGAAACAGCCATAAAATGGACTTCCTAGAATTATCTTTCATTTTCTTAACTTTTGTTCAAGGTTTCTCAAAATATTAGATACAGATCAAATATATCTGTAATTTTTAAAAACTTGTTTTTGTGCTGATAAGGAAAAAGGACTTATGATTTAAATTGCACAACTTCAGTTCTGTAATGTGAGTTAAGGAAGTCCCCAATTTTATGGTCTCAAAATTTATTTGTGAGCTGATTATTTGAAGTGTAAATGTAATTCCCAGCACTAGCAATAGTAAAGTACCGTCAGCCTACGAATGCTGCCATGGGAAGGTGCCATTCCTGTCTCTGCCTTGGCTGCCACTCACACAAGTCCTTTCTTGTTCTTTTTCCTCCCCATTCACTTATAAAGGGCCATTTGCCAATTTCTGGCTGTGGCCGGGGGACTCTTGCAGTTTTCAGCTCGCTGTTGTTTGATAGTTGCAGGAGTGAGATGAGCAGAGATTCTGGGATTAGAATCAGAACTAGTAGAGTGAGGATGGGGATTTCAGTGTGCTGGAAGAGGGGTGAGAGTAAGGCTCAGAGTAAAGGGTTTGGTCCCAGGTCCTCCCATGCCTTATAAATCTCTCGGGAATAATTCTCAGTCCTTACCATCTTCCTGATGACCTTCTTTCTTCTCTTTCTGGCCTTGAGTACAAAGAGATGGCTGTAGTGCTGCTGACCAGGCATTCTGTCCGTCTTGGTCCAGTGCGTCAAAAAATATGGCAGCCTTCTCCGCATTGCTTGCTCGTGAAGGAAGAACACACAGTTTAGGGTTTTTAACTGCTGTTAGTCATGGTCCAGATGGTCTTAGAAGACTTCCTGCAAGGGCTTGTACCCCTTGACTTTTTTCCTCACACTCTGTAAGGAAAGATAGGCAAGTCTTTTCATAGTAAGAACTGTGCATCAGGGGGAAGAAGAGCTCACACTCCTTCTCACTGAATCTCTGTAGTCAACCATGTGATGGGTTTGCCAGCTTGTGGCAGTCGTCATGAAACTAGAGGTAACAGAGGCCATTTTTCTATCTCTTTCTACTTTCCCCTACATGTTCTTATCACAAAGATTACCACCCTGAACCTTCAGACTAAAAACAAAGGTGGTACAGGTGAAGGTTGGAAGCAGATCATTACAGCCTCAAATGGAGAGAGGAAGGGAGCTTCTGGAGCCACTGAGCCACCTGTTGGGCAGGTGTGTTGCCAGGGGCCACTTATGAGTATGGGTTATTAACTGGGTTGAGATTGCTTATACAGGGAGACTTATATTTTTTTAAATGTTAAGGTTACGTTAAGACTTAAATGTTAAGGTCATGTTGCGGTTATTTAGAGATACTCCAGGAATTAGAGTAGGCCCTCTCGGCCAAGAGTCAGATTCTTCCACTGCCTTAGGAAAGTTACCTAACTTCATTCTACTGAAGAAATTCCCCTAAAATGGAAATAAACAGTGAGGCTACTGTGTATTCTAGATGACAAAGATATTATTTATCTTAAATGCAAAGTAAAATTATTCAAAAATGTGAATTCCCTTGGCAGAAAGTTTTCCTCCTTTCCCTCTGTGGGAATTAAGGACAGTTGTTAACTCTCATGACTGTCTTTAATTATGATCCAGGGCTGAGCCCTGTACAACACTGCCAAACCCAAGTTCTGAAATTAGCATGTCAGCCTTTGGCTTTGGGAAGTATTTGGGGGCCACAAATATATTGTTTTAATATTATGATATGATGAAAATAAAGAGTACTTTAGGCTATACTTGAAGCAATTTTATCTAAATAAATACTTGAAACAAGGGAAACACTGGTTCACTTTACTTGTTTATAAAACACTGCTGTTCTGCAGGATTCAGTTCTTTAATATTCTACTTCTCTTGTGCTCACTTTCTGGTAGGATATGGGTATTTGGGAGAAGGTTTTCTCCTGTGTTGCTTAGTTTAATGCCCAATATTGCTTCCTCTGACTTCAAAATGAGTTGTCTACTAAAATCATCTTTGTGGTAAAAGAGTAAGGGGAAAAAAAAATGTGAGTCTAGAAACTCTAATTAATCACTTTAAAAAACAAAGACTTTGATTTTGATACTAATCCATATAACAACTTTTGGAATAATTTAGTTAAAGTTTAACTATGGCTGTTTCTTGACTATAGAGGAGATGAACTTAAGCTCTTGTAAAACAGTAAAACTAAATATGAAAATATCACTGGAGTTACAAAATATAATTCAGGGAAACAAGAAGAAAGAACAACATGAGTAGGCATGCAAATCTGTAGCTCTCCCTTTTTTTTTTTAATTGAAGTTAGAGTTCAGGGTATTTCACTCTAAGCATGTATACCCTTGACTACTGAGGAATATTGATTCTCTTGGGAAGCATTTGTGACTGAATAGTTGTGGGAGTGTTTTGGTGTATTTACCAGCTTTTGAAAATGAACAGACAGATAAGCTATCACTAACTGATTTAGGTGCATTGTGGGCAGGCATCAAGACCGAAGGTGGATTGTCACAGTCTCAGTCAGCTGGACAGACAGGATTTCTCAGCTATGGCACAAGCTTTGGTACCCCTCAACCTGGACAGGCACCATACAGCTACCAGATGCAAGGTCTGTATACACACTGGCATAGCTCTTTGCATTAACCCTGTAGGTCAGCAGTTGCTTTCTAACACAGTATCCCATGTTCTGCATTAGTAGATAATGGTGGAAAGTGGGCTGAGCTCAGAGGCAAGATGCTGGTTCTAGTTTGGCTCTTCACTTGCCCAAACTCCAAGCCTAAGTTTCCATATTTATAATGTTGAGTTTCCACCTTTATAATATTGAGAGACAGAATGATCTCTGAGTTTCATCTCAAAAAGCTCTAAAATTCTTTGTAAAGTTGAAGTTTTCTGCCTTTCCTTCTATCAATTAAGAAAAGGAATGAAAAATCCCTGAAGTCACTGATGTAAGTGGTTGTGGTTTGATATATTCTAAAACGTCTGGCACTTGGTGCTACCAAACAACCTTCTCAAAGGGCTGTTCCTTATTTTCATCATTAGAGCTCTAGAAATAGAGTATGGGATATGTGTTAATTAAATGATCGACCAAAGACCAGGGGATCAACCTGACAGCCACTTAATGCACCTTCAAGATACTGCTTCCAAGGACCAGTCCCTGGATTCTGATGTTGAAACTATAGACAAAACATAATGTAAGTGACAGTCAGATGGAAGGACAGCTGAAAGTTTACACTGTCAAAGCTGTTTTCAAGAATACATAGGAATTACTACAAATAGCACATACTCATGCAAAATAATTAAATAGTTCTCACATAATTTAAGCATCCTCCTAATATATTGTTGTTACTAGTACACATCTGTTTAACAAATCATATTTGGCCTCTTAATAGTGCCAAACTGTAATTGAATTAATTCCCTGATCACTACTTTTTGATTGAAGGGTTCTTTTTATAGTTTTTGTCTTTTATATTTTATTACATTAAAAATAGTTGTTGCAGATAAATTAGAAATACAAAAAAACAAAAATAATTATAATCAAATATCCCATACATTTATTATCACTTTGATATATATTCTTCTAGATAATGCAGTATGGGGCCATATTGTATAACATAGTATTGCAACCTGTATTTACAGTAATAAATATATTTTGAAAATCTTTTAATCTCAATAAATTCTATTCCACAACATAATTTTAGTGGCTGCATGGTATCGTAGGTGTATCTTATTTAACCAGTTTCCCATTGGACATCTGGAAGAGTGCTATGAACATTTTATGTGCATCCTTAGTTATCTCCTTTGGATACATTTAAGTGTGGAATTATTAGGTAAACTGTTTTAATCTCCTTTAAGTATTTGTTACATATTTACACAAGGGCTGTGTGTTAGTGTGCATACATTGGATAGTTAAAAAATTGTCATTTCGGTAGGTATAAGACTACTATGTTTTCATATGCATTTTTTTTTAATTGAGAAGATAAACCATTTTTTCTTTTCTTCCTTGGCAGTGTTCATCTTCATCTTATTCTTATATTAAACTTATATTAAAGGTTCTTAAACTTTCTTTTATTGAAATATGGTTTATATACAATATATTGGTTTCAAGTATATAATGTAATGATGATTCAACAGTAATTTACATTATTAAATGCTCACCCTAACTTTTGTAATATTTTGTAGATATACTTTCAGTTCGTTATTTTTAAGGGCTTTCTTTTTTTCCTGTGCAAGAAACTAAAATTATATGGGACCAGATCCATTAATTTTTTTGTATTTTGTTCAGCGTTTGGTATAAAAGTCCTGAGTTATAAAATTGTGATATATTTGGCATCTATGAATGAAAACAACCCTACAACAGACAGCATGTATTGTTAGAAGGATGCTACTTATATGCTTGATTCCAAAACTTTAATGCTGTCCTGGAAGAGAACTATGTTTCCACACATGTTGAATATCAGTTGAATAAAGGGATAAAAAGAACAGAAAGTGATAATGAGACTTCATTAATAAATGTCATAGTCCTAGGCTTTAGTAGTGAAATTAATCATAAGGCAAACAAGGTCTGATTGTAGAGCTTTCATTTGTGAAGGGGAGAGACAGTAGGCAGCAAGCAATTAATTGCACAATTGCAGAGTCTTCCAAGAGCTGTAAGGGAAATAAGCAGGGCACCATGCTAGGTGCCAGGCTCCACCAGGCACCCAGGTCTGGAGGAGAAGCAGGTCTTTAAAGATCAGAAGGAAACAGGTGAAGTGCGCTCCTGAGTGGAGAGCTACCTAAATGTGTGCTTTCTGGGCCTGTACCCATCTGCAGCCTCTCAGCTACCAGTCTGCAATGAGCTAAGTCCAGAAAGCATTTAGAATGCTTTAAGAGTTAAGCATTTAGAAACTTTTAGGGTAGGTTGATAGTAAGTGTTATGTTGGTTAAATTAAATAATAATTTTAAGAAATGGGACTTTTGCTCTCTCTAGGTCTTTTTCTTTTTTGTTGAATTCCTTTAGTAGTATATTACTGTTTCTGTATTTTGCTAAACTGTCACTCTGGGAAGGATTAGGGTTAAAAAACTGGTCCTGCACATTAAAGAGTTTGAGAAATACTGTATTTGAGAGTTACTTTCATCTTACTGTCCTCTCAGATCAAAAGCTTATTAAGCAGAAACAGCTCCTAAGAGGACTAACCAGCTATCAGTATAAATACAGTGTTAGAATAGAAGAGTGGAAATGGAGGAGAAAAGAAAGCTAATGGGGAAGAAAAGAACTCTTTAAAGAAGAAATAAGGGCCAAATATAGAATGACTTTTCTACCCATAGGTTTCATTGCACCTGGACTCATTGGCTAGTGCATTAAAATCTTTTGTGTTTTTGTGTGGCCTCTGGTTGAATGCTAGTTCCAGGGGGTATCTTAAAACCCATTTTCCATGACTGAGATGTTATTGTCTGTGGATATATCTATAATGGCGCTTGACTGAATTTTAGATTATTAGATGTAATACGACTTTTGCATATCAAGCTAGATAATATGCTATCAACTTGAAACTTAACTTTCCAGGGTGGTGATGGATAGTGATATATAATATGCCATGGAATCCCTGTGGCCAGATATGAATAAATAAATTCTGATTAATATGTATTTAAATATTAAATTCACTAAGTTAAAATGCTTCACCTTTATTAAATGATTTTGTGTAATGTCTTATGAAATTCTATTGACCTTTGAGTACTTTTTTTAATGTCTTTTTTCAATATAAAAATTTCTACAATGTCTAAAGTTACTTTCCAAAATTCTCCAAATTCTCTTACCTGTAATGAATAAGTAATTTTTGCTTATATCAATATCATCTATTAAAAATCTGTAGAATCCTGATGAGAGTATATGTACTTTAATGATTTAGAAGTATTTTACCTACCTTTTCTTCTCACCCTTAAAATATAAGGAATGAAGATTATTTATTCAGAGAGTTTAGCTACTAGAATTTCATAATAGGATTTCGAAATACTAGAAGAAATAATCTGGTAACCTTGATGATTCAAACAAACTGAAATATGTAATTTACTGTGTGATACTGATGAATTTTAATAAAATTTATGATGACCTCTTTGGTTCTATCAGACTTAGAAGGACAGGACTAAATGGGTAGTGAAATCTTGCACTCTGGTTAATAGTATGAGTTCTAGAGTCAGACTGTCAAGCGGACCCGCCATTGCTCTGTGGGCTTTCCTCATAGGGCTTGACTCCTTCACATCTCCATTTCCTGATCTCTAATATGGGGATAATATCATCTTCTACCACAGTAGTGTTGGGAGATTAAATTGAGATTATCCGTGTAAACCAGTGTGACCAGCATCTGGCACGTAGTAAGAACTGAAATGGTCGCTTCATCTTTCTGCTTTCCTTGTGGTTACTCTTAATTATTATTATTGTCCAGCTTTCTGCAATAGTTCCAAATTAGGAACCATTGCCTAAGTGCTCTCTCCCTCGCATTCCCTCAGAGAAGATAAATGACATATATGTAAAAAATTTAATACATACACAATATCATATATATTACCAGAAAAAAGTACTCCAAGGACTCAGTAACCAAATAAGCACAACAAAAAAAGAGCCAGATCTAAGTAATGTCCCGGCAAAAAAGGAACCTCACCATCAACAAACGTCAGGCTGTTTGCACATGATATAAACATTAAGGAAGAAACAAGAGGAAACAGCCAAGAATGCGAAGAAGAAAAATCGGGACAGAGAGAAAGCTGAGTCAGCAGCAGTGGTACTGGGTGTTGGAAAGAGGGAAGCATTGGATGCACAGAAGGGCCCTAGACAAAGAGAGAGATTGAGTTGTACAGTGGTGGGAAATGAAGCGGTGTCAACCAAGTCCCTGTGCCTCAATAATCCTTGCAGTCCCATCTCTACTTTGAGAAGAACTGGTGGAAAAAGAGGAATAGCCATTTAAATACCAAATTGTTTAGTTCAGAACCAAAATTAGGGAAGAAAGTAAGGATGTGACAAGCTTTGCTGTAATAGACATGGACAACTCTAGTACCCATGCAACAAAATAAAATAACCTACAGTTATTCAGTACTTATTACATGCCAAGGACAATTCTCATTATTTATGTATATTGTCTTGTTTAATCCTTGCAACAAACATGAGCAGTAACCTTAAAGGATAAGAACCTGATAATGCTGAAGAATATATCACAATGGAGAATGGTTTAGAACTGCCAGACACTGCCATGTTGTAATACACTTAAATTATAATAACTATAGGGGAGGCTCTTATAGGTAACTAAAGAAAGAAAAAAAAAACAAAAAGACAGTTGTCCATAGTGTACACAGGCATACCTCAAAGATATTGCCAGTTTGTTTCCAGACTGCCCCCGTAAAGTGAATCAAATTAAGTTTTTGGTTTCCTAGTGCATATAAAAGTTATATTTCCACTATACTGTAGTTTGTTAATTGTACAATAACACTGTCTAGAAAACAATGTACATACCTTAATTGAAAAATACTTTATGACTATAAACTGCTGACCATCATCTGAGCTCTCAGCAAGCTGTAATGGTTTTGCTGGTGGAGGGCCTCGCCTCGTTGTGGACGGCTGTGGACTGAGCAGGGTGGTAGTTGCTGAAGGCTGAGGTGGCTGTGGTAATTTCCTACAGTAAGACAGTAATAAAGTTTTCCTCATCCATTGACTCTTCCTTTCACAGTTTCTCTGTGTTGTGTGATGCAGTTTGATAGCATTTTACTCCCAGTAGACCTTTTTTCTAAATTGGAGTCAATCCTATCAAACTCTACCACTGTTTTATCAACTAAAGTAGTGTTCTAACGCCTTTCTTGTTAAGGGCTAATGAAGCTGGTCATTTAAAGCCAGTGCTTTAAATTTCATTCCAACAATCTCCATAGTCTGTTCACCAGGAGTAGATTCCATCTCAAGAAACCATCCATAAGAAGCAACCCCTCATCCATAAACATTTTGTCGTGAGATTGCAGCAATTCAGTCACATTTTAAGGTTCCACTCCTGATTCTGCTTCTCTGTCTATTGCTTCCATATCTGCAGTTACTTCCTCTACTGAAGTTTTGAACCTCTGAAAGTCACCCATGAGGGCCGGAATCAACTTCTTCCAAACTCCTGTTCATGTTGATAATTTGACCTCTTCCTATTAATTATGATTGTTTTTTAATGGCATCTACAATAGTGAATCCTTTCCAGAAGTATTTGTTTGCTTTGCCCAGATCCATCAGAGGAGTCACTATCTATGGCAGTGACAGCTTTACAAACTATGTTTCTTCAATAAGACTTGAGAGTTGAAATGACTCCTGGGTCCATGAGCTGCAGAATGGATGTTGCATTAGCAGGCAGGAGCAACAACATTAATCTTACACATCTCTATCAGATCTTGTGGCCAGATACATTGCCAATGAACAGTAATACTTCAAAAGTAATTTTTTTTTTCCTAAGCAGTGGTCTAATAGTGGGCTTAAAATATTCAGTGAACCATGTCACAAACTAATGTGCTGCCATCCAGGCTGTTTGTTTATAGAGCACAGACAGAATAGTTGTAGCATCATTCTTAAGGGCCCCAGGATCTTTGGAATGGTAAATGAGCATTGGCTTCAAATTAGATTATCAGCTGCATTAGCCCCTAACAAAAGAGTCCAGCCTGTCCTTTGAAGCTTTGAAGCCAGGCATTGAGCTGTCCATAGAAAGTCCTAGATGGCATCTTCTTCCAATATAAAGGTTGTTTGTTTGGTCTACATTGAAAATCTGTTTAGAGTAGCCATCTTCATTAATTATCTTAGCTAGGCTTCTTTTTTTGGATAACTTGCCACAGCGTCTCTATCAGTGCTTGTACTTTTATGTTGCAAAAAACACTTCTTTCCTTCAGCCTCAAGAACCAACCTCTGTTACCTTCAAACTGTTCTTCCACAGCTTCCTCACCTCTATGAGCCTTTGTAGAATTGAACGGAGTTTTGGCCTTGCTCTGCATTAGGCTTTGGCTTGTGGGAATGTTGTGGCTAGTTTGATCTTCTATCCAGACCACTAAAACTTTCTCCATATTAGCAACAAGGTCGTTTTGCTTTCTTATTATTCATGTGCTTGCTGGTGTAGTGCTTTTAATTTCCTTCAAAAAACTCTTTTCCTTTGTGTTCACAACTTGGCTGTTTGGTGCAGGAGGCCTAGCTTTCAGCCTATCTCAGCTTTTGACATGTTTTTCTCATTAAGTTGAATTATTTCTAGCTTTTAATTTAAAGTGAGAAACCTGTGATTCTTCCTTTCACTTGAACACTTACTGGCCACTGTAGGATTATTAATTGGCCTAATTTCAATATCACTGTGTCTCAAGGCACAGGGAGGCCTGAGGAGAGGAAGAGAGGTGGGGAAACGGTAGTCATAGGTTGGAACACACACATTTATCAAAGGTCATTGTCTTATAGGGGCCTGATTTGTGCACCGCAAAACAATTACAATAGTAAGACCAAAGATTACTGATCACAGGTCACCGTAACAGATATAATGGTGAGAAGTTTGAAACAATGCAAGAATTACCAAATTGTGTCACAGAGACATGAAATGAGCAAGTACTGTTGGAAAAACCTGCTAAGTGTAATAAAGCCTAATAAAATGAGGTATGCCTTTATTTTCTGAAGGGCAGATTTGCTCTTTAAACTGAGACATTGCTTTACACAATTAGTGAGAGAACTAGTCAAACATAGCAGTTCATGAAGTTCCAGAAAAAATTTATTTTGAGAACTCATTTCTGAGCAATGTCTTTACTTTAGCCATTTCACGGCACTTAACAGTCAAATTTACTTGGCAATTTGTAGGCCTTTTGCCACTGCCAAGTCTTGTGAACTAGGACAGCCTTGGTGTCCTCATTTGGTCCAGGTGACCCTTCTGGATCCTTCCAGCTCCAATGTTCAATGCTTTTATTATTGCAAGCTTCCATGGATCTAACACATGCCATTTTAAGCCAAAGAACTACCAGATTTTCATTTTATATACAATAATACTGAAAACTTATGAAGGAAACCCTCAGAGACTGGAGAATCTGATTGCTTTTACTTTTGCCACACTATCACTAGAAAATTTCATTTCTGCTTTAATTATCTCTTTTGTACATCCAGTAAAAGATTAGAAATATATCTGAGGAAGACAAAATATTTGTTTGTAGACAACTGTAGAGTTCACCCACTGGAGGTGGTGAAACACTGTTTGTTTTTCACACCTTCCTGCTCCCAGGGTTAGCCTCAGTGTTTTTGAAAGAAGTTTTGGAATGGTGTTTTTAAAAGTAAGAACGTTTTTTCTTCACACACCATTGGTAAACCTTATGTTAATGAGTTATCTGAGTGGGTGAGTGTGGATGGACGAAGGGTGCCTGGAGATCTCAGGGTCATTTGTGCAAATGGCCTAGGTAGTGTTTTCAGTACTGCTCACCAATAAAAGGGCTCTGACAGCTAGAGTGAAGAGGGGATGTGTGTACATACATGTACCAAGAGTAAGAAAACTGCTTAGGGGAAATTGCTTCAGTCTTTGATTTACTGACCAGTTTCACAGAATATCTGCCCAATGTGTCATTAACAAGTTTAGTTACAATTTTTTTTTAATGCAGGTCCCTGAGCTGTTTCTGGCATCACCATTCCTTTATTCCTAGATTCCATGCAATACAGACTTACAGTTCTATCTGCCACAGCAAACACTGTGTTCATAATTTTGAGGCTGAGCCATAGGAAGAAAATGACATTTGTTTAGCAATCAGGAAGTGCAAAAGATTTTTACACATGAAAAATTAAAATTTGGTTGGGTCACTTCACTGGTTAAGTCTCAGCTTTGGGGAAAGCCCAGCTTTCCATGATAACTTAGTTCTGTTGATGCTAGAGAGCTTCAGGCAGTGATCACCATCACCCCTGTGTTCATCTCCAGGGTCTTAGAGTATGTCTAAAATATACAGATGTTTGTCAGAGGCAGAGTGATCTATGTCACAGTGAAAGTTAGAAATTAAGACTCACAAAGACTTGTTCTCTTCATTTGGAGAAATGAATTTGGAATTCAGCATGATCAGAATCTTGGTCAGTTTCTTACCATAGTATGTTCAATTCTGTCTCCCCTTGCATCCATACTGGTAGGTGGAGCTGATCGGACATTTCACAGAATCGGGGTAGCGGGAGAGAATGCTTTTGTGAGTGTTTTATTGCCCAGTGATGGTGCAGGACATTCCTGTCATTCTGCACTGAGAAGGTGTCAGGATTCGCCGTGATAGATGGGGGGGGGCTACACAGATGCACATGCACGAAACCCAGAGGCCTCTGGAAATTCCGCTTTGTTTATTTTCCTTTAGGCTTTATTGCTCTCATGTAGAAAAGAAAATTCTATCTCCCTCTTTGTAT
This sequence comes from Manis pentadactyla, assembly GCF_030020395.1. Lineage (NCBI taxonomy): Eukaryota > Metazoa > Chordata > Mammalia > Pholidota > Manidae > Manis > Manis pentadactyla. The sequence goes on from NC_080021.1 coordinate 65,813,307, forward strand.
ATTATGTTGTTTGTTCTGTTAAAGAGATTGGGGTTCAAACCAGTGAGGAGAAACAACAAATAAGAGCAGAGGTTTGTCAAAGGGTGTGTGGCAGGGTGGACACGTTGTAACTTTGTGCCTCACTTATTTGGGGCTCATTATGAAATGGAAATGATCTAATAATAGCCAGTAATAACCGAATAAGGGAAACCACCCTTGTTCCCTTTGTTCTGTCTGTACAAACAGTACATTTTCAAATGTACAGCCAAAGTGTTTTGGTGCATTAATTGTATAAAACCTCAGATCTGCTTAGCGAAATGTACTATTAAAAGTTTTTTGTTACTTATTTCTCAAATGGGGCATCAGTAGACTCCAAAATTATGGTTTTAAGAAAATAGAAAATATATCTTCAACTTTTTTTATAATCTACTATAATAAAGCATTTGAGATCTGCACTTTCTGGCATAAAATGACCTGACAGAGTTGGAACTGAAGAATACCTAGTGCAGCTTCTACTGATGTTCAAAATTTATCTTTATTTGCTTTGCCAATCTGCTCATATTTATATTTTAGTTTTGTGGCCTTTTGCACTCTAGAATTTTTCTTTTTTTGCTTAAGTTGAATTTTCAAAAGTAATATTCCATTTCAGTTCTTATGGTATCTTGTGCTATTTCAAGTGACAAGTGTTGAAAATTGTATGAAGGTCTTTTGAAATCCAGTTATAGCAATAATTAACCAGTGATCAATACCAATTTTATTGTCTAGATGAGTTTTTAAATTAAAATATATATAAATTGATACAGGGAAATGTAAAAGCTTTGCCATCTTTATTACCTAAGTTAAAAATGCTCTTTGAAATATAAAAGCTATTACTAGGGTAAAAAGGAAAGCCTAGTCATTTGAAATCCTTCGTATAAGGAAGGGGGAAAACTTTGGTTTTAAATAGCCCATCTGGCCTTTGGAGGCTTTTCCCTGGGGGATCTGTGCTAACTTCTGCCACATAGATCGCACCCGATGATGGACATAGCCCATGGCAAAAAGGCCAGGCAAGGAAAGCAAATGGACTTCTGTGAAAATACACGAGGGACAGATAGCATCCTGCTTGCCGAGTAAGTGCTAGAAAACGCTCTAAAACATGGGAAGTACAGACAGGCCCCAGCAGGTCCAGCATTCTTATGTTGACTGGGATTCTGGTTTTTAATGTGACTCCTTGTTCTCTGTGAAGTAGACCTTTGACCTACACATTACCCTTTTTGTTTTTAAGTGTTTTGAAGTTATAGCTGTACAATGTTCTCCAGGTTATATCACACAAAAAACTTTGATTTAATATTTTAAATTATGTTATATATCAATATACACTAGGTTCTTAACTATGGAAAAATACAAGGGATTTATCACTAAAGGTTTTAAGGAGTTGGTTTATTTTTTAATTGCAATTGCTTAGCACCTATAGAACTAGGTGGCCCACACAAGGTCTTCTAGTAAGACTGTTTCTTGTTTGTTACGGTTGACAAGATCACCACCCTTTCTCTGTAGGAACCCCTGTCAGTGACAAAATATATGATAGACAAGAAGAAAGTGAAATTTTTGTGATACACTATCCTGGGTAACTTCAAATAACTTACTTCTAAAATTATTTACTAGCCTAAAAGTGAGTTACAATGAAGAAGTCTTTTGGAAGTGAGATAGTTCGCTTCCAAATTTATTTATTAAATTTCTCAGGGGACTTGTCTCTACCCTGTGTGTGTCTGTGATGTTTGTGACAAAAATTAATACCACGTTTCATAATATACAATTCACTTTTGATGTAACTGAATCAGAAAATCTAAAAGGTGGATTCAGCATGGTAGAGTAGAAAACAGTGGCCTAGAAGTGGGGATAATGATAGTTCGCTAGCTGGGAATCATTGGACAAGGAAATTACCATTCTCTCTGAGACATGGAAAATGACAAGAATCCTGCCTCAGCTACCTCGTGTACTTATATGGGAAATAACATGAGGAAACAGATGTGGAAATACTGAAATATAAATAAATGTACCCTAACACATAGGAGTTATTGCATTCTGAATTTGAAATTTTTCATATGCAAGCAAGTCTCTAATTTTCATTAATATACCCACAATACTACAATATCTGAGCTGACATAGTTAGCCTCTCAGGAGGCCTGTATCATACCAAAAGTCAGTGCTCTGTTAGGATGCCCATGTGATATACAAATGTGACATCTTTGTACCATCTCTGAAGTCTGTGGTGCTCAGATCTACAATCAGTGAGATTTTCTGAGCTGTTCAAAATACATGATAGACAATTTAAGATTTCACTTGATGTAAAACTTTGGTGGGTTTTCTTTCTGGAGACTCAGAAATATTTAGTTTTTCCTAATTTTGTAATTAAAGTACATACAATAAAATGCACAAATCTTAGAGTACAGCTTGATGAATTTTGATATGTATATACATTCCTATAACTATTGCCCAGATCAAGATATATTTTAAATCCCAGAACTATTTTAAATCCTTCCAGAAGGTGCTTATAGGTTCTGCATTTAATTTTAATTTAAAACTAAAGTAGTGATTATAATTTTTTTTTAAGATAAGCCTTCTTACACCATCTAGTTTACCAAACAGCAAAGTGTGTGCCCTCTAGATCTGAGAAATAACACAATTCATATTTGTTTTTCCTTTCATTATTCTCCCTTTCATTGCTGAACAAAGGATGTTGAGAGAGATTTTTCTCTCCTGATACCAGTTGGCCTTCAACTCTCCCTTCCAAACTGCGCATCACCACCAAAAAATAAAAAGTTATAGAAATGCTTCCTCCTGTCCCTAACCTGATTCTTTATGTTGGTCTTATTCTTGCCAGACCCCTTTTATCACTTACCACAATGGACTGAATTCTCAAGCCCCAGTTCTGTCTTGCTCTTGAGCCTAGATGAGACCCATCAGAGGCTTGAGTCAGATACAGTTTATCCATCTCTAACTGAGGTGGGCAGGGTAAATGTGACACACGAACTGAAGTAACTTATGGTAGGATGAAAACAAGACTAATGAGGGCTTGTTTAGTATTGTTCTAATGAGGTTGTTTATGATACCAGTGATTTGTAGCTAGAATTACCAGAAGGTGAAATCTGTGCAGAGAGGAATAATCAGGAAAGAAAGGATTTAAGCCAGGCCTTGAAGGATGTGGCATGGGACTGATAGAATAGACGGAAGCATTAAATAAAAGGTGCAAGAAGAGTTTTCAGGCTAACAGTGGCCCCGCAATGTTAATCCAGTGGGCTCTGGAGAGGATATACAAGATTACATAAACGACTCAGATCTATAATATAAATTTTATAGTTTACTCTCAGTGACTTGATCCTAATGGAGAAAGAAGCCTGTTTTTCCTGGTCATATCCTGCCCTTTCTCCTTTATAATGTCCACGTTCGAGTCTCGTTTGCGGCAGCCTCCTACACCAATGTGCCTCTCCTGCTGGGCTGCAGAGAGCAGGACGTGGGTTTAGCAGCTAAGCTTTCTTGGGAGCGTCGTCATTGCTGTTTTGCATTTGCTTTGTGGTGCTCTCAACTTCATGGAGACGCGTCTGATAGTATTGGCACCAAATCTGCGTCAGGTTCGCTATCAAAGTGGGGCCCTCTACTCCCTATAAGCTTTAGCCCAGTTTAAGGATCAAACCCCGACAATAGCTTGAAGAAACTTCCATTCTGTGAATACTTGATGAGTGTGATTACTTTCTTAGTAGAAAAAGAAAGCTTGTACTGGTTACATGTTTTTTAAGCAGTTGCTAAAACTCCTACTGAATTGGTACTAAATAAAATATAGTGGTACTAAAAACTAGGTCCTATATAGGTGTTTGGCAAACCTGAGGACTTTCAGAGCACACCCTCCTGCTCCTGCCTCAACAACATGGTGATTCCTCTCTGTGAGGAGGAGCCCAGATATGTGCCTTATAAAAAGCACCTTCTGATGATTCTGTGGTCATTTATTAGCCATATGTTGGTTTAAAAAAAATGTGTATGAAAAGAAGATGAAAAAATCCCTGGTTACTTTGAGAGGAAGTATACTGTGGAGATTAAGAGCTTCAATTCTGGAGCCAGCTGGCCTGGAATTGAATCCCAGGTCTATCATATTTATTTATAATCTTGGACAGTTTGTTCATCTGTAAAATGGGATATAACAGTATGTACCTCATGGGTGTTGTGAGGGCTCAGTGAGCTATAAAATATAAAATACTTTATGTGGGCCTAGCTAGGAGTTACCACTCAATAAATTTTAAGTACAGTTATTTATTCTTGTCACTTCTATTTTACTTCCAATACATTTTTCTTAATCCTATAGAAAAGAAAACTTTAGTGAATTTCATAAAGCAATATAGAATAGGTTAAGAGGGCATGAGAGAACATTGTATAGACTTTGAAACAAGACAGAGCTATGCTATGTTTGAATTTCACTTGTACCCCATGGGAAGTTGTATTGTCTTAACCCTCTGTTTTCTTATCTAAAAAATGGGAATATTGATGCTTGCTACAGTACTGAGTTGTTATGGAGTACAGATAAGCATGTGAAAGGTGAACATACCCCTAATGTATAGTAAGTACTCAAAGGATGTTATCTATTTTTAGTGTTATTATAATATGTATAACTTGTATTGTAAATTGTATAATTTGTATAATACACAAATGCTGGGGATATTTGTATAAGTTGACTATAAATGTCTAGTTATTTAATAAGCTCTAAGGTTTCTTTTAAGCCCACTTGATAGGGAAAGGACTAATTAGTTTAAATATAATTAGTATTTGTTAATTTGTGTTAACTGCTTAACTAATTACTAATTAATTGATGCTAATTAGCTTAAATACTGACTAGTAAGTCATGAGTATATATGTTAATATGTACATATGTACATAATAGCTCTATGTATATAATATATGCATATCATTCATAGGTAGAGTCAGTACCCAGCTTTAGGAGGAAAGAGAAGAGGAATTCAGGAAGGTTTTTCTGAGGAAAGGGCTTTCTAGTTCATGCTGAATTGTGACATTGATTAGAAATTAGCCAGGATACAATGGGAGGAAGTCAAGGGCAAAGAGTAGCCTTGAGAACTGCACATTGCCTCCCTGAAATTAAGGGGATGCATGCAGTTGGAGTTACTGAGAAGAGACCAAAGAAATCCAAGAGAGAAGCTGGAGCCAGACCAGGGCTAACAAATAAAGTCCTGGTAATGAGTTTAAATTCTCTCCTAAGGGCAATAGGGAGCCTCTAACAGTTACTTTTGTAAGGAGGGGAGTGAAAAGATATGCACATTAGAGCAACCGTTTCAGTGCCTTAGTGGAAGGTGAACTGAAGAAACCAGGTGTGGGTGGGCAGGGAAGTGGAAAGGAGGCTATGGCAGAAATCCAGGACTGATGGCTAGACTAAATCATAGTTCTCTTTCTGTAAGTCTTCCATGAAGGCTGGTGGGGTGGCCCTGCAAAACTGATTCTGGTGATGAAGCATTGATATTGCCTGAGCCTGATTCCCTAATATATGCGCCTCATCCTGAAAGTAAGTTAGATCCTTTTGGAAGTTGCATTCAGTGTCCTAGGCCACTGGAGTGCCATTAAGCTCCTGCTCTAGCATACTAAATGGAATGGAATCTCAGCCTATAGTCAGCCAGTAAATGAGTATAACTTATGTTGAAGTCCAGCTATTGTACAGTCTTAGAAGTAGCGTTAGGTCTGGAAAGTCACTTGGGTACCATTTAGAGTACTGAACTGTGATTTACTTGGGCATACCTCATACCTCAGTGGCCTCTATGTGCCAGTATAGCTTCCATGTCTTTTTCTACTTTGTTCCAAGGAATAACTTATGGAATGAAAACATCCACTTAAAAAGTATATTTTCTGTATATTATTCATTTTCTTAGTGGTTAGGGATTACTGAGGTTAGTATTTATTGTTCAAAAATGTGTAGTATAAATGAAAGTAGCAAGTCATAACCTAAAGCTGTGTAGTTTAAATGGAAATAACAAGTTATAACCCAAAGTAATTTTTCCTATCAAGTGTATATAATAGTTAAAAAATACATTGATATTCATGTTGATATCATCCAAAAGAAATTTAAAATTTATGTTCAGGAAGTTTTTTACATGCTCATTATAAGTTTGCTTTGCTTTATATATAATATCAATATTAATTATTTGCTGATCTACAAATACATCAACTGTGAGTCATATGCCCGTGAAGTCCAATTATAAAATTGATGTCAATCTGGTAAGTCCTATGAGATCCACAACTATGTCTTAGTCATCTTTTTATCCCCTTGTAATTATCACCATGGGCCCAGAATTTAATACATGTTTAATAAGTATGTGATTGCCACATGCAAATGAGCATTTATATGGGAAGCTGGTCTCACAAGACCCAAGTGTTCACAGTGGAATAAATATTAGTGTGAGAGCTCTCTTCTTATCTGTGACAGGTGTTCTGGGAACTTTGAACAGTGAGTATTCCCTAAAGATAAAAATGAAGAAACTCAAATTTAATCTGTGTGATAACTAAATTTGAAACCATCTTTGGAAATATTTTCCCTTCTTAATAAAAATAACAAATCCTTGGATCAAGTTTTCAAAGTTATGCTTGATAAATAGGAAAAAAATTTTAGATAAGCAAAGAGACTGCCATATTTATCTGGTTTAGGAAAGTAAAAAGGGGAAGACACACATAAATACACTGAGAAATTTTAGAAATGTTTACTGGAAGAAACTAATAGTTCCTAACATTTGTGTGATATTATAGATAGTTCTTTGGGCTTTCTAAAACATTGCCTCATTTGAGCTGTTTAAGAGTTTTTGAAGATAAGGAAGTTGTATCTTAGAGTGGTTAGATGATTTGTCCAAAGTCCAAATAGCTCATAAGTGTTGAACTGGAAACTATGTTTTCTGACTCATCAGCCAGCATTTAAATGTTCGGTAATAAGTAAATAATTGACACATACTGACTGTCGCATCATATGTGAAGGAATCTGTGAATAGCTGGTTTGCAATGAAACTTCCCCCTTAAACTACCAATACATTTATTGCCTATACCACTCATTTGCCATAAAATTATAATTTTTAAAAACGGTCTTTCTATTTATAGAAACAGCACAGGTTCTGAGTAGAAAATTTTTAAATGTGCACTGGCTTCATGAATATTATGAGACTAATGATTATACTCCTCCATAAATAACATTTCTGAGATTTCTGTGCTTTTTAAAGTGTTTTATGCTTTTAAAAATATTTTGAGTGAGATCACCAAAAACATTTTTTGATATTTTAGTTTTTACTTTAATAATATAGTATGAACATTTTCCCCAGGTCATTATACACCATTATAATACTCTTTCAGCAGCTTCATAGTGCTCCATTTTCTGAATAACACCTATTTGGGGATGCTTTCTATGTTTTGTTATTAGAAACAACACTGAAGAACATCTTTGCTAACTATTCCCTTGTATAAATCCCTACTTTTTTTCCTTTGAGTAAATATCTGGCAATAAAATTGCTGGGTTAAATGATATACAAAATTTCTTAGTTATTGACAGACTAGTCTAATGGAAAGATTGTGCTATTTAAATTCCTGTTTTGCAGCGATGAATGACATTTTTTTCCACATTTGCCAACCCACGATATTGTCTTTCCAAAAATCTTTGCCAGTAAAATTAACAAAAATAGTACATTGTTGCTTTGCATAATTAAACAATAAGATAGTATAATAAGTGGAGGAAGGAACTAAGATGTGCTCATATGTTTATATCCGAGGGTGTTTGTTGCTGAACATATTCAGACCTTCAATAAATACAGTGTTTCCTAGACATGTAAAACATCAAACATTGATTATGTTCCTCTTTGACCTTTTTTTATCGAATACTTCAAGTGCTAACATTTTTTCTTCTGTAAAATAAAATAATCAGCTTTTTCAATGGGCCCTTATAATGCCAAGCACAAGCCTGAAAGCATTTTAAGTTCTTTATAGTAGCGTCATAGATTTTGACTTTGCAAGAACTCTAAAGATCATCTAATCTGATCTCATCATTTTACATTAAGCACATATAATGTAAAGATATAAAAAATCCTTGTGTGTTTTACAAATTAAAATGGAAAGCTCATGTCTAATGTTTTTGCACAGATGTCTAATTTTGCCTGTAGTTTATGAGTTCTATCTCATCATTTTACATTAAGCACATTTAATGTAAAGATATAAAAAATCCTTGTGTGTTTTACAAATAAAAATGGAAAGCTCGTGTCTAATGTTTTTGCACAAATGTCTGATTTTGCCTGTAGTTTATATGAGTTATTCATGTCCTCAGAAGTTTAAACCTCTTTACTCTTTAATCGTTAGTAATATAGTGGAACTAAAATTGTCAGCCATTTTAAGAGAACAGAATTTTTGCCATGGCAATGGATTCTGGTTTTGAAGACAAACCAAATGCATTTGCTGTATCTAAATAATAATAACCTAACTTTGCTTTATCTAAATACCAATTTCCTATAGGCACATTGTTCTGCAAAGTTTAGTCAACCATGTTTCTTTCCATTTTTTTTTTAGGTAGCAGTTTTACAACATCATCAGGATTATATACAGGAAATAATTCACTCACAAATTCCTCTGGATTTAACAGTTCACAGCAGGTAATTTTAAGAGCCAATTTAACTTCAGAAAAAAAATTTAAATGCAACAGATGATTTTCTTATATAAAGAAAGATCTGTTTATATTACACTATAAGTGAGAGCTTACCTAAGCCTCTTAATATATATTTTTTCTTCTAAAAGTCCCTTCTAACAGTCTCATATGGAGAGTTGTTTGGTTTTCGTATTGGTTTAATTTTACCTAGTAATGCATCATGGAAAAGAAGAGATATGGAAGAGTGTTTCTGATCTTACATAAAATTTGCTTGCAAGTCTAAGCACTTCAGTCAGCATATGCTGTGTGCTCCTTTGTGAATTGAGAGAAGACACAGAAACACACATATATTTACAGTCATACTTGGAAAAGTTATCAGTAAGCAGCAGGATGCTGATAGATTATTCTCGTGTGGTTTGATTTGCAGGACTACCCATCTTATCCCAGTTTCAGCCAGGGTCAGTACGCACAGTATTATAACAGCTCGCCATATCCAGCACATTATATGACGAGCAGCAACACCAGCCCAACAACGCCGTCCACAAATGCCACTTACCAGCTTCAGGAACCACCGTCTGGCATCACCAGCCAAGCAGTTACAGATCCCACAGCAGGTAATTATGCTCACTTTATTAGTCCTATAGGCTATATTTCTGGTGGATTAAATGCATTTTTCTACAAGCATATATTCATGCAATGATTGAAGAGTTTTACAAGTTTTGGCAAGACCTAAGTATAAGTCAAACAGCATAATCATGGGATGAACTTTATATTTTTTATCTTCTTAAAAATCTTTGTATGAAGTGTGTAACTTCAAAAGCACATGAAATGGAAATTTTATTTAATTATAAGCATACTCAAGATACATATATAGCTTCTAAGATGCATTACTGTAAAGGTATTGCTATGATTATTAACTATAATTATAGATTACTTGCTCTATTTAATATGAAAATAGATTATTTCACTTCAAATTTAATGTTTATCATCATTAAATATTTTTCCAAAAAAAATCAAATTGCATGAAAGAATTGATCTTGGAAAACAGTGATTCCCCTGGCTCACCCTTTCCTGCTCATAGCCTACTATGAATTTCATAACGATATCTGAGAATGAGCAGTTTTCTTACTTCTGCACAGCCCTCAGTGGGCCCTTTCAATGAAAGTCTATCTCTGGAAATTTTCCTACTGTGTTTTTGATATTTCTTCCTCTTATTAGTTCTTTCTGGAACTCTTCAGATTAATTTAGTCTTTACCTACATTTCTTAGATTTTTTTCTCATACTTCTCACCTCTTTTTCTTAACTTTTTATGTATGTAGCCTTTCCCTTCATGGATTATGAGATGAATTATTATTCTCTAACAGGCAGAGTATTCTTCTTGCCTTTTATTCTTAGAGCCAAGATCTGTTCTTTGTTATAAGTCAGAGTAAAATGGTCTTACATTGAGAGACACATCTGTGACTTTGTGCTCAGTTTGGTAGTTTTGCTGTTTATCGTAAATCACACACACAAAAATTATGTAAATAATGCTAATTTAAATTTTGAATATTTTGACTAGGCTTAGCTTGTAAATGTTAGCAGATGAGCCCTGCAAAACTCTTTTAAGTTTTTAGGATTTCACATTTTCTCATCAATGCATGCAAACACAGTCTTAGGAAGTTAGATCATTCCTAAACTTGTATTCCAACTAATTACAAATACTTTTTCTGCCATACATCTCAGCTCTAAACATTTTTATCTTTGTTCATCATTCCCTTACCTTTTTTAAATAACTAGCTTGATGTAATAGTCTTCACTCAGTTTACATGTATAAATGCAGTATTCATATAACCTAGCATACATCTCTCTCTCCTCTTACTTAGATTTCACATCTATATAATCACACTCAAAATAAACTTCATTATTGAAAGTATTGAATTTATTGTAGAAGTTATTGTGGAATTTCCCTCTCTACTTCTGTAAACTTCATGTAGGCATCATGAGGGAAGAGTGGCTTGTCCCCATTTTAGGGAGATCTTGTGTTTTCACATGAACCATATGGGTCAGCTTCTTGAGGACTAATAAATAGGGTTTGGAAATAAGGATGGCTTTGTGAATGAAGGATAGAAAACCTCTTTAGAGCCTGTGGAATAATAGAATGAGGAAAGAAGATAGCAGAATAATTTTATTTTATGATATTTTGGCTGTGAAGAGTACAATATAAAACAGGTGAAGACTTACTCATGTTTCTTTAATTAAGGATTAGAGCTTTTAAAAAAAGATCAGTTGGTCGTATCATAAAAGATTGTCTCTGAAACGATGTGCTAAGTGAATTTTATTTGTAAAAGGGATGACATATGAAAAAGTGTGGATGACTGAGCACAAAACCATACTACGTAGAAAACAATGCGAAATTGTACTTTTCAAAAGGTGGTAATGATTTTATTTTAAAATGGAGTGATCTACTTTATATTTCATTTGAATAAATGCTTAATGTTTTAGGTTCTTATTTCAATTGCAATATCTTTATGGCTATATGAATGAATTGAACTGGGGAGAAAAAAATATTTTTGGATCTCTTATATTCCCCACTTCCCACTAAAATGAGTGTGTATGAATCAGCATTGTATTGAATATTTAGAAGTGAAAATGTCAGTGATATTCCACATTGGAAAACAAGTGCCGATTACTTTAAAAATTCAAGTAAGACAGTGTTTTGGTTTTTTTTGTTTTGAACATTTGCAGTTAGATTACACAATCAGTCTAAGATTTTGGTGTTAATTTTCCATTCTTACTAGTCATATGTACAATTATAGACTTGATGAAAAAGAAGCTTTTATAGTAAAGTAGATACAGTCATTAAACTAAAGATTTAGAGAGAATGATTTACCACATATACCCTAATGATTTTGTTTAGAGATAGAATAAAAAATAGTAAAAATAATGTCTATTTTTGTTGAAATAATTTCAAGTGGTTTGTTTTCTTTTAATAGTCTTTTGGGTTTAAAGTCAGTGTTTTTGAATACTGGAAAGTTAGTCTCTAGTCATTATTTGATCTTATGTATGACTAGGTTTCTCTGCCTTTCAGTTTCCTGGAATTATGAAGTACATATGAGTACACAGTATGTGTGGTTCTCCCACATTTTATGATATTTGCTCTTGTATCATTCATTGAATTGTTATGTCATATGAACATATAAAGATAACACTGTAAGGTTCTTTTGGGACATGTAAAGGATCATTTGTCTTTTTTACTGTGTATTTTTTAAGTTATATGAAGAATAGGTATCTTTTTAGTCCAGATATTATGCACGTGCCTCCTCATGAATCTTATGTTAAATTATTTTAATGTGTTTATAATTAAATATTAAAGCTATATTCTTCTTTGGATAAATGTGTAATATAAAAATAGCATAAATAGGCAAGTTTAATCTCAAATTTTTAATTCATTTTAGAAACTAAAAACTGTGCCTTTGTATTCATTTTTGTTTTTCATTGAGGTATAATTGACATAAAACATTGTATCAGTTTCACATGTACAACATGATTCAGTATTTGTATATATTGTAAAATGATCACCATAATAAGTGTAGTTAACATCCATCAACATATAGTTACAAAATTTTTTTCTTGTAATGAGAACACTTAAGATATACTCTCTTAGCAACTTCCAAATCCTTGGCATTCATTTTTAAAAGTGAGTTCATTAGCTATGTTTTGACTATCTTAATGAAATAAAATTTACATAATCTGAAGACATATAAGAATCCTTCTATCTTCAGAAATTCAGTGAGGCTTTTCTGGCCATTCAGCAACATTTTAATTTAGTTATTAGATTCAAAAAAATCACGCGTACTCTTCAGCTAGCAGTGCCAGCTTCCTTCTCCCAACTGAAGGACGTCTTCGTTGCTTCCAATTTCAACAATTATAAATAAAGCTACTATAGACATTTGTGGGCAGGTTTTTGTATAGACATAAGTTTTCAACTCATTTGGGTAAAAACCTAGGAGTGTGATTGCTGGATTTTATAAGAAACTGCCAGATTGTCTTCCAAAGTTCTATGTGGTTTTACATTCCTACCAGCCAATGAATGAGAGTCCTGTTGCTCCACATTCTTACCAGCATTTGATATCAGTATTTCAGATTTTGGTGATTCTAATAGGTGATCTAGTTGTTTTAATTTGTATTTCCTAATGAAATACAATGTTCAGTATCTTTTAATATGCCTATTTGCCATCAGCATATCTTCTTTGGTGAGGTGTCAAGCTCTTCTGCCTACTTTTTAATCAGGCTGTTTTATTATTGAGTTTTAAGAGCTCTTTGTATATTTTGGTTAGAAGTCCTTTCTCAGGTATGTGTTTTGCATATACTTTTTTCCAGTCTGTGGTTTATCTTTTTATTCTCTTAACAGCATCTTTTTTTTCATGTAAAAGTACTTAGTTTATTCATCCTCTCATGAAAAATCTGCACAGTCAGCACAAATAAAGTCACTACAGAATCTTTACTTCTTCTGTTGTCCAATCTCCAGCTCACTTTTTTCCAGCACCAACAATGGCCTTTTCAGTCCCCCTGACTTTCTTCATTCTGTTCTGGCATTCCTTTCACTGTTTTCTTGAGGTCTTTTCCTTCTTATACAGTCCATGTTTTGCAAGTCTATGTTTGGGTTCATTTTTCTTTGCATAATCCAAAGAATCATAAATCTTGCCAAAGCCAGTTATCCTGTCACCACCAAAATGAGTTCTGAGTCCAAAACCAAAGATGACATCTGGTGTGGTCTTGTAGATTTTGGCTAGTTTTTTGAGAAATTCTGTCTTAGGTATGGTTTCCTTCCCAGGGTGAAGGACATCAATGACCCTTTGTTTCTGCTGAAGTAGTCAGTTGGTCATGAACTTTGTGGCCCATATAGTTACTTTGTCTTTCATGATGCTGGTGGATCTTAAAACAGGCAGGGAGGAAAAGAACTCTTAACAGTGTATTTTGAAGAGCAGGAGTTTTTAATTTGAATGAAATCCAACTTATCTATTTTTCTTTCATAGAATGTTCTTTTTTTTCCTCCTATGTTTTGATCTAGAAATTTCATAGTTTTGCATTTTAAATTTAGATCTATGATCCATTTGGGGTTAATTTTTTTGAAGAGTGTAAGGTCTGTATCTACACTTACTGTTTTGCATGTGGATGCCTAGTTGTAGCACCTTTGTTGAAAAACCTATCTTTACTTAATTGACTTCACTCCTTTGTCAATGGCCAGTTGGCTATATTTGAGTCTAATTCTGTGCTCTCTATTCTGGTCCCTTGATCTATTCATCTATTCTTTTGCCAATACCACACTGCCTTAATTACTGAAGATTTGTACTAAGTCTTTAATTTGGGTAGTGTCAGACCTCTGACTTTGTTCTTCTTCAGTGTTGTGTTGCCTATTCTGGGTCTTTTGCCTTTCGGTATAAAATTTAGAATCAGCTTGTCAATATCCAAGTAACTGGGATTTTGTTTGGGATTGAATTGAATCTATAGAGCAAGTTGGAAAGGATTGAAAATACTGAATCTCAACAATGTTGAATCTTCTTATCTATGTACATGGAGTATTTCCTCATTCATTTAGATTTTGATTTCTTTCATCAAAGTTCTGTGCTTTTCTTCATATAGCTCTTGTACATCATATATATCACATATATATGTATGTAATACTAATATAAATGGTATTATGTTTTTAATTTCAAATTCCAGCTGCTCATTGCTGATATACAGGAAAACAGTTGACTTTTAGGTATTATTCTTGTATACTACAACCCTGTTATAATTACTTATTATTCCCAGGACTTTTTCTGTTGGTTCTTTGGATTTTTTTACATACACAATCAAGAAAAGACAGTTTTATGTTTTCCTTCCCCAATTTGAATATCTTTTATTTCCTTTTCTTGTCTTATTGCATTAGCTAGGACTTCCAGTACAATGTTGAACAGGAGTGGTAAGTGCCTTGTTCCCAGTCTTAGGGAGAAAACATCTAGTTTATCACCATTAAGTATGATGTTAGATATAGGTTCTCTGTAGATTTTTACCTTTTTTGTCAACTTGAGGAAGTTCTCCTCTATTCCTAGTTTGCTGAGAGTTTGTATTGTGAATGGATATTGGATTGTGTCAAATGTTTTTTCTACATCTGTTGATATGATCATACGATTTTTCTTCAGACTGTTGTGATAGATTACACTTAATTGATATTCAGTTTTTAACCGTCTTTTCATACCTGGAATAAATCCCATTTTGGCATGGTATATAATTCTTCTTATACATTGTTAGATTCAATTTTGCTATTTCATAGATCTTTACATCTATGTTCATGAGATATGTTGGTCTGTGATTTTCATTTATTATAATGTCTTTGTCTGGTTTTGGTATAATGCTGATGACCTCATAGGCTTGTTAGGAAATGTTCCCTCTTCTTCTGTTTATTAGTATCATTTGTTCTCTGAATATTTGGTAGAATTCACCAGTGCTTTCTGATGTAGAAGATTAATTATTGATTCAATTTCTTTAATAGATATAGGCCTATTCTGATTACTACTTCTTGTGTCAGTTTTAGTAGAATATCTTTCAGGGAATGGTCAATATCATCTAGGTTATAAAATGTGTGGGCATAGAGTTGTTCATAATAGTCTTTTATTATCCTTTCAATGTCCATGGGATAACTAGTGATGGCCCCTTTAATTTCTGATAGTAATAATTTGTGTCTTCTCTTTTTCTGTCATGGTTAGCCTGACCAGAGGTTTTATTTCATTATCTCTTCAAAGAGCCAACTTTGGTTTTATTGATTTTTCTCTGTTTTCCTGTTTTCAACTTCATTGCTATCTCTGAGTTTTATTATTTCTTCTGCTTATTTTTGGTTTAACTTACTCTTCATGTTCCAGTTTCCTAGGGGTTGAAGCTTATATTATTGATTTTAAATCTCTTTTCTAATATACACAGTTGATGCTATAAAGTTCCCTCTAAGCATTGCTTTTGTTGCATCTCACAAAATTTGATGGTTTTGTTGATTTTAATTTAGTTCAAAATATTTTTATTTCCATTATCATTGAAACTGTCCCTTTTCAAAAGGTATATATTTATAAACATTTTATTGGAGGAAGAATCTTAGAACTTTGATGTATAGTATATATATATCATTTGCTACAATTGCCCAGTTATTCACATCTTCCCAATTAAATGGCTTTCTATTGTAGAGATTGTGTTTAGTGTCTGAGAAAAAGAATATTCCATGGTAAATTCAAATTCTACTCTCTATAAAAGGAAATTTTGATCAGAGTCAACTCTTTTTTCTTACTTATTCAAATCTAAAACTTATCACAGGATCACAAATACATGGTTACTTTAAATTTTAAATGACCGACTTCATTTTTTATCAAATTTCTGAAAGAAAATTTCTTTTAAATTTAAATTTAATTACTTTTTAAAAACAATTCTTTTACAAAGTCAATGATTTTCTTCCATATTCAAAGACAGATGTAAGGAAAAGATATTTTCCTTTAATACTAATATCTAAACTCATATATAATCATCTTGTAGCCACTGACATATAAAGAGTATGCTATTTCCTTGTGCTGAACCCTAAAATCTTAAGGCATATCATTACCAATATAACTGAATTCATTTTTTCAAAAAAGTGATAAATAATTTACCCCTTGAGAGTAATTGTTAAGAAGAAATCTTTTAAATTGACTTTTCTCAAGAGTACTTAAGACATTCTCTTAAAAATATTTTTCTTTATCATATGACTAATATATGTATAATCAAAATATGAACACTCATTTGTAATCCAATTACTGTGTTGTATATAAATAATTTTGCTTGAAAATATAATTCTTGTCCAAAATCTCTTAAACATCTCATAATAATTATGACTGCTATCATAATAATACATAGTAAAAATACATTCATTGTTTTTAGAGCTTTGCATTACATTACTTGCAATTTCATTAACTTACTCATGACGTAGGTACTATTTGTCCCCATTTTACAGATGAGGAAAATGAAGCACATAGCTCTTTAATGCTTGATAACTGTTAGGTATTATTAAATTAATCAAGAATGTCGAGACCAAATTCTTATGAAAGGACCATTGTATTTCTTAAATAATATAAAACAATCGGAGAAAGAAGAGAGTCTCAATTGTGTATACAACATTTTAAGTTAATGTGAAGTAAAAACTATTTATTAGGAATAAATTTAAATATGGATGCCATAGAAAAGTTATTTTTTCAAAGAATTAGTTCACTTGGATCTCTTACAAAAAAACTTGATGTTGAAATCTACCTTTTCACGTTCTGACTGCATGTAGACAATTTACTGGTTAAGGTGATATACGGGAATCTTGCCAATATTGAATTTCAAGTGACAGAGGAAAAATCAGTATAAGAGGGAATTCAATATGCATGGGAAACCATTTGTTCCCTCTGCTTTTTTGATCCTTGCCAAGGCACAGGAAAGTAGAGCAAAGCACCTGAAAACAGAAGAACATTCTTGTGCAAAGTTGCAGGAGAACTCGGAGCTCTCACAGGAATTCGGTGTGACAGGATGAAAAACTAAACTGCCAGCCGTCTTCCTATCCATGCAGACTTGGGGCCACATCTGTGCTACCTAGCATGCCTACCTCTGTGCACTGTAGAAATGATCCTGAGGTGTGCGGTAGCATGCATCTGGATCCCTACATTTTGCTGAAA
The DNA here is from genome assembly GCF_030020395.1 of Manis pentadactyla. Taxonomy (NCBI): domain Eukaryota; kingdom Metazoa; phylum Chordata; class Mammalia; order Pholidota; family Manidae; genus Manis; species Manis pentadactyla. The sequence goes on from NC_080021.1 coordinate 65,830,617, forward strand.
AATCTGTAGGCCATACTTGCTCATTTTCACAGATGGCTTGTGGACTTTGGAGAAGTTAACAGTTTGCTCAGCTCAAAAATAAACTATTTCAGTGAAACAATTTTAACTAACATTTTGGAAACGTTTGTTGGCAAAACAAATATTTGTATCTAAAATAGCCAGGCTATTAAGATGTGAGAAAACAAAACACATGTTTACTTGGGGTTGTTGGGTTTGTTTGTCTTGATGGCATTTGTTTTCTTTCTTCTGTTTTTTCCCAGCGGATATGCAGTGTTAACCTTAATTAGATTATAAGATTCTTGGAAATAAAGTTCTCTTTTATTGTTTTATATTGTCAGGAATGTAATATAACAAATGAGTTGCCTTACCTCTGAATTTTGGACTGTTTCCATAAAGTGAAAAATGCAGTGTTTTAGCATTTGCCTATTTTGTGCCTCATTACTGGTTTGACTCATTTTTTCAGTTGGCCAGAAGTCAGGGTGCTGTAGAGAGTCCATTTTAGTATGCTTGGATTCCAATATGTAATTCCTTCTTACATTTAACATGATTTATATTTAAATAATCAAAATAAGAAAACATATATTAGTGAGATAAATAAATTAGTTTACTAACCCTCCCAAACATATATCACTTTATTTTCTTTCAAGCATATTGACTCATTGTTTCTGCAAAGCATTAAGCATCTGTCCTAAAGAATGATCACAAGTCATTGTAGGAAGTGCCCCTGTTTAAGCTGGAGGACATCAGTATTTACTGATTAAATTTGTGAATTGTAGATGGTTGGACAAAGAACATACAAAGTTATCAGGGTTTGCTATCCCTTCACCTCATTTAATTGGGATCAGATGGTTTAGTGGATGAGTTTTGTATTAACTTTTACATAATGGTAGGATTGATGGATTAAATGGCTACCAATGTTATTCCTAGTTTGACAGACGAAAATTTTTAAGTTTAATGATTTTTTAAAAGTCTACTGAGTAATAATATGAGTATGGAACAAAATGATCAAAGTACAGAAGGGTTTAGAAAGAAGAATAAAATTCCCTTCATCTTCTCTACTCCATTTCTTTCAGCTGAATTTCTTGTGTATCCTTCCAGGAATACACTTTGTTTAGATGAACATATTGAAAGCACCTGCGAAGGCTACTATTTTTTTTTTCATTCAACTATGTAGACACTTTATTATTTTTTTCCTTAAAGATAATGAATACTCACATAGTATTCTGCACCCTATTTTTTCACTTAATAAAAAGGGAAAAATTCAATAGGTATTTTTGTTGTGGATTTTATATACAAATATAATAGCAGCTAATATATATTTTTTGAGCACTTAGTATGTGCCAGGTGTCATTCTCAGCACTGTTCATTCATGAACTTAGTTCATTCCCACCCAGCCCCATGATTTAGGTAGTGTTGTTCATTATTCCCATCTTACAGAGGAGGAAGCAAAGAGAGGCTGGTCACAGCACTGGGATTTAACCTCCAGAAGCTTGGCTTCAAGCCTGAGCTCTTAATCAGGAAAACATGCTGCTGCTTGCAACCACTGTGTCTGGAATTTGAAGCTGCAAAAAAATGAAAATGTAAACAAAGAATCCCAAAAAGTAGTGGCTACATGGTATTCATTTTCTTTAATCATTTATGATGTTCAGCAAAGACATATATGAGGAGATACTCAGTTAAATATGTGTTAAATGTTTGAGCTCTATTTGCTGACAAAATATGTAGGTCTGAAATTATAGTGAAGTTGTATGTAGTATACTTATAGCACTCCCTGAACAGTATCAGTTTGTAGATAAAGATGAGTTTGTGGATATCTTGGACAATCTAATAACCAATTGCTCACTTTTTCTCTTATGATCCACTTCCCTGAAGCTGTGCTATCCCCCTCCCTCTTCTATTTTATAATTACCTGTCATGGACATGCTTAGGAACATTTCTTGCATCTCTTTATCATTTCCCTACCCTCTCTCAAGGACTTCATTCTCTTGCTTACAAACTCTTTATTTTTCTTTTCTCTTTATTTCTCCACTTTCAGCTCCTGGTTGATAAGCAATAAGTATAGAGATAATGATCTTCTTATATTAAGAGAAAGGAAAGCCATCCATTTAAAAGTGAAAGATGTCTTAATCCAGTACAATCACCTTCCAAAGCTTTTGAAAATATTTATATGACCCCTTCAGAAACTTTACTAAAGTACCTCTTCATGAAATTAAAATTGCATTTTCTTCAGTACCATTATTTAACTCAGATATTGCCATTTTTCACTTTTGTGTAACTGCTGATATTTGACTATAATTTTCTAATATTTTATGTTGTATATGGGCAGTATTTGCCTGAATTATTGATTAACTTGATTGTCATGGATTGGTTTGGAAACCATATCTACCATTACCATTGTTTCTGTGAAACATAGTTTCTAAGTTTCAAATAACTGATTTAACAATATTTAGAACATAGCTGATTTGTCTTATATGCACAATCCACTTCAGTATGAAGCAATTGGGCAACAGGCAAGCTTGGAGTTTTGAGGTCAGTATGGACCATATAGGTTCTTTTGCTGAAGATCTTCATTTTACTGATTATGAATAAGGGATCCAGAAAGACTAAATTCTTCCAAAGCAGCACAGCCTGTCATCGGTAGCATCCCTTGGTGTCATGCTGGAGTGGCAGCCTGGGAAAGCAGCACACTGTGGTGTGGCCTTTGCCATACTGCCTGGGGAGCATGTCTGTCTGCTGACAGTGGAGAAGGATTTCCTTTAGTGGGCCCCCAAGGATCAGCTGGGGACACAAGATGCCAGGTTTAAGTCTATCAGGGTGCCTTTAAGTCTTTTCTGACCTTGTGATTCAATAATATTCACTGAGAATGGAATATATGTATAGTGCTTCCTACCCATACTTAGCTGGATGCCCCTCTCCACCCACCCTCAGCCCCCCGGGGAATATCTGTGAGCTTCTCCTGGTCACTACACTCCTTAGGAATTCAAATGAGAAACTGGCATGGTGGCTGGGGACTTGGAGTGGAGCTGACCCAGGTTTGGATGCTGGCTCTATTATTTGCTCAGGGCAGGTGTACCAGTTTTCTATACAATGCGAAGACCACTCTTGTGTGTAGGATGAATGTGAGAATGAAGTTATGTAAGTGGCCAACATCGCTACTGATAAACCCTCAAGTGTTTGTTTCTTCTGTTTATGCATTCAGCAGGTGTTTATAAATGCTGTGTGCCAGGCACTGGGGGTAGTGCTGGGGGTACAGAGGTGACAAGAAAGGCAGGATCCTTGGCCTCAGGAAGCCAATGCATTTGTCCCTCAAATATTATTACTGTGGTGCATTGTGCATTGTGCTTGTTTCAGAGAATAAAGCCCCTGAAGTGTGGTTCACCAGCTTCCTTCCAGTAGAATGACTGTGGGAGATTTAAACCAGAGGTTGAAATATGTGAGAAGGATGATAGAAGTTTCTTTGAGGTTGTCCACAGAGTACTGGAGAGTATGGATAATGGCCATACTCCAGGGATGACAGAGCTTTCTTAATTTGGTTACTAGACCTTGACTGTGGAGTTAATTTACCTGGGAGACCTTAGTGATTGTATGAAGGGGAAGTAATGTTTGTAGAATACAGATAGAGAAGTCAAAGCAATTCTCTAAAATTAATTCAATTAATATTAATTGACTCTGGTTAACCCTATAACATGAGTCAACAAATTTACTTGCCTTTGGTTTATTTTACACAAGTTTTTATGGGAGATGTCTATGGTTGATAAAGTTACCAAGATTCCTTATTTTAAATCATCTACCCTCTGATAAGGTAATTTTCACTGAGAATCTAATATAATGAGTTTTTTCTATTCAAGGTCTTATTGAGGTCCTTTTCCTTTTCTTTCTTTTCTGTTTTTGGTCAAGATAGATAACTTATAACTCCCACATCCAAATCTCCCAGTACAAAATTTTCATAGCCATACTCTGTGGCATATACTTTGAAGGCTTGATGGCCAATTACTTCATAGGTCTGTGAGGATCCCAAGTAGCTTTCTGAGGTCTATCACAGGCCTTTCCTCCAGGGCTGTGGCCTTCCACATGGAATCTTCCCCAGTTAGGTCTCTTAATTTTCATCAGAGAATATCATTTCTATTCTCAGCACAGCTAACATAGCAAAGCCTAGGGGTTTCTACTCAACTGAGCAAAGAGTAATAGCTCCACTCCAAGTAACTCATTAGTATAACCTGTTACCTCATTGCTTCATAAAACTGAAAGAGAAACTTGCTTCTGTCAGCTACCAGAAGGATACATAATGGCCCCTTTTTTTCTAGATATTTAAAATTTTACCCTTAAAATAAGCAAGATGCCTGACCTCCAGTGGTCTGCATTCTGACACTAAGAGAGCCATCTGGAGTTAGCCCATAGTCAGCCTTACAAGTAAGAAAACTGTGAGATTTGCTGGTTTATTTACCGTGAGGGTATGTCCTGCCATAGCACAATATCCCCTCTATGGGGGACAGGCCTGTGAGGCATTTCCATCTCTGCTCTATGCTAGCAACATTTATATTTATGTGGAGAAATTGATGTGTCTCATCTTCTGCACCCCATGAGCCAGAGAACTATGTGTCCTGGCCTGAAATGATGACAGCCTTCAGGGCAGCAGACCTGTGCTGACCACTCTCTCTGGAATTTGTTTAACCTTTCCCACCTCAATTTTTCTTCTAATGTACTCATTCATTAAAAAAAAAACTCTATAGTTATTGTGTATAAATTTGGTGGGTTATCTTAAATTCTTTCTGTGGAAAGTATATAAATTATCCAGAAAATAAAATTAAGAATTAATTTCATTTTCATTCTGTTTCATTCATAAGAATAAAGCCCAGAGAAACAATTCACCACAACTACTCTGTGTGCTCAGGAAACATTTATTTTTGCAAATTACATTACAACCCCTTTGTAGACATCACCATTTTGGTTAGTATGTGTACAAAATCCTCCCCAAGATTCTTATAATCATAGCTTCCCAAGAGCACACATCTCTCTATCTCTTCTCTGCTCAGAATCCCAAACCTGTCCCATCTTATTAATAGGCTTTTTACTCATTTCAGTTCAGCTAATTTATATAAAAAAGCATGTAAAATGCATCCCAATTCATTTTCTCTATCACTGACCACTGACATCATTTCCAATTTCTGTAGTTTATTTTCCCTCCCCTGTGATACTTTAAATGTTCTCCCTTTACATATCTAAGAATTTTCTTTCTGTGGAGTCTCTTTCCTTTCCAGGTTCCCATTTAGTGTTTTTTCCATGAAGTGTTTCAGTCTATTTGTTCATCTAATTATGTCCCTTGTCTAAGCTTTGATAGTGAAAAAAGTTATTGAGGAAAGCACATTTCTCTTGATATTTATTTCTTAATCTTACTCTTGAATTGCATTACACCATTCCCTAACTGAAGGAAAGGCAGAAAACACAGTTTCTTCTACTGCCACATGTAAATGAGGGTTTGATGACACTTCAACATCTCATTAGCTGTTCATTGAGCATCTCTTAATTGCAAAGTGCTTGTAGGTCTGTGGGGATACAGAGGGCAAGAGGGTATTCCCTGTCCTCAAGGAGCATTTTATGCGACCAGCCAAGCCTAATAAAAGCTAAATTTTTTTAAATGTGTGCTAGGAGAAGCAGCAAAGTGCTCCGGAAGAATGCAGGAACCACATGTAAACTGGAGAAAATGCTAACAGAGGTGAAATTCATCCTCAGCACTGAAAGATGCGAGTGAGTGAAGGACAGAGGACAGTGAAGGGATGTTCATCCAAAACTAAAGAAATAGAACCTTTCAATGGGCTCAATGGTGTCATTTCCATCAGAACAAGCTTAAACTATATTTAATTTTCACTGAAGGATGAAAGTGTTTTGAGCCAGAAGATCACCTTATGATCATATTTAAGGGTAAAATAACTGAGCTCAGATAGGTGACTGGCCCATCCACTTCACATGACGGCAACGCTAGTGTGTTTGTATGAAATACGTTAGTGTGCACTCTTGTGTAATCTGCATGGTGGTGCTGTCCTCATTTTATTGTTGAGAAAACTGAAGACCAGATAAAGGCCAGATAATTATATGAATTACAAGTTACCAAGCCATTCAGATCCTACTATTTGAATCTGTAGGTTATGTTGTCTGTTACCATGAACCTTCATCTGTTAGTTTTCCATGTTCTATCCTGCAAGTTAGGGAGGATGTGGAGATGGAACAAGACCTGCAATTCCCACTCCCTCCACAGGTGGATTATTTCCCAAAACCTTGAAGGGAAAGACGTTTACATGTTGGAGTCAGTGCAGGTTCGTAATCCATGCAGCTCCCCTGTGGTCCTGGACAGTCACTCCCTTCTGGTCCCCAACCTCGAGGAGAAGGTGGCAGCCCAGCCTCCCTAGGCTGGTGCCCCTCAGAGGCTGAGCTGCCTATCCTTGTGCTCATCACTGCAAAGGCGAACTTCTGACTTTAAGAAGTAAAGTTTTCTGAGAAATGTCAAGTCAGGCCAGGTCAGGTATGTGAGGTAGGAGAGGGAAGATGGAGTGTGAGAAATAATCTCAAAGCCTAGAAGAGGCCCAATTCAATCCACCCTCGACTTTTCAATCTGAGTATGGCCTTACTTTTCCTGGAAAGGAGTAGGCCTCCACCTAGTTCTGCACTGTATGAAGTAAAATGAGCCCAGAAGATGGAATTAGGAGCCCAGGGTGTCTGAGTTCTCTTCCTGTCAGATCCTCCCTGAATGAGCGGAGGCACATTGATAAGTATTTGCATGTGACACATTCCTTAAGAGAGTTGTTAAACAGAATTTGCATGGGGATAAACAGGACTGTGTGCATTTTGGAGCCAGGGATGTTCCACATGCCAGGTTGTTAGCTCATTCAACAGCAGGTGTGTTCTGAGCCTCTTATGCTCCAGACACTTCTAGATGTGGGGGACTCAGCAGTGAGCAAAATAGTCTCTGCCCGCAGGGAGTTTATGTCCTACCAGAGGACACAGATGACAAGTAAATATAAATATAAATGGTTATAGTGGTCAGAAGTGCTTGGAAGAATGAGGTGGTGTGTAAAGAGAGTACAGTTAGGGCAGGTAAGCTATTTCAGCCAAGTGGTCCACTAGGTGACATTTTAGCAGAAACCCAGAAGAATTGAGCAGAGAGCAACCTTGTCATATGGGGAAGTATGTCCTGGGAGAGGAAACAGCAGTCACCAAGGCCCGGAGGCAGGGCTGTGCTTGGTGGAGTTAGCGAGCCACAGGAAGCCTGGTGTGGTTGGAGCATATTAGGCAGGGGTGCGGGCCGGGAGGTGGAGAGGCCTGATAGTGCCAGACACATGAGCACGTGGGGGTTTTGAATTTTATTTTGAATGAGGTGAGAAGTGTTTAAGCAGAAAGTGGCATGATGTTATTATATCTAAAGAATGTCTGGTTGATGGGCAGAGCATAAGCTGTAGCAGGGCACCAAGAACAGGGTGAGCATGTAGGGGATGCCTGGGGTTGCTGGAGGAGGTGGTGAAAGGGGTCAGAGTTTAGAGATTAGGAAGTAGAGGTGCCAGGACTTGTTAGTAGATTGTATGTGAGGAGTAAGAAGGGAAGAATCATGGTTGACACCACAGGTTTTGGCCCAAACAGCTGGAAAAGTGCACTTGCCAATTATTGACATGGGAAAATGGCAGGAAGAGGAGGTGGTGTTGAAGAAATCAGGATTTCTGTTTAGTATGTGTTAAGTTTGAAATGTCTGTCAGAAATCCAAGAGGGGGATGGCAAGAAAGTTGTGGGTTAAGTAAGTCTTGTGTTCATAGGATGGTTTAGGGCCTAAATCTGTGAGCTCTCACAAGTGCCATTTAAAGCTTATATGCCTTGATGAGTTGACCAGGGCAGCAAATGTAAATACAGAGTGGCGAGAGCCAGGCACTGAGCTGGGGACCTCAAAACCAAGAATGAGGTACTCCAGAGGCCAAGGGAAGTAAGTCTTGCAGCTATGCTGGTCAAAGTTTGAGAAAAATGGATATTATGACTTGACCATTGGACTGACTGAATGGGGATCATTGGTGATCTTGACAAAAGGGATGTTGGCAGAACATTGGAGAAAATAGTGTAATTAGAGTGGCTCCAAAAGAAATGGGGGAGAGGAAGTTTATGCAGCACATATGGACATTTCTTTTAGTTTTTCTGTACACTGCAAGGTAATAGAGAAATGGGATGGAAACTAGAGAAGTTGGGGATATTTTTTAGGCAAGACATATATTTGGACTCTGCATATGCAGTGATCCAGGAGAAAAGGAACCTTGGCTGAAGTTGGTGAGAGAGAGCTGGGGTCTCAATCCCAAGTGAAGGATGGGCTTTAGGGGTACAGAAAGTTAGTTCATCCATCTGAACAAGAAAGAGGGCAGACTGCTTGCCTAGGCATAGAGAGTGTAGAGAAGGGTGTGTCTATTTTCTCAGTGACTAGGAAACTGGATTTCTTGCTTGTGGCTATGAAGTAGCCTTGGTCATAAAGGAATGGCAAGCTGTGTCATGCTGTTGCGTACTGCACTGCGTTGTGTAATACACGCAGGTGGCACTGAGATTCTGGGAGGGCAGGAACTGCCGCCTTGCTAGGCTGGATCCCTGGTGTTCAGCACCTTGCCTGGCACACAGGAGGTGCTCTGTCTTACCACACAATCCTGGGCTAAAGCATGCTTCACTGGCTTGGGGCTTGGTATGATAGCCACAGGCAGACCGGCTACATTTGTGGGCCCCAGTGCCCAGGGAAAATGCGGGCCTCTTGTTCATAAAGAATTGCAAGACAGCAAAGCCACACTACACCAAGGGAGGGCGCATCTGAGCACGAGGCCATGACTGCTTGGGGCGCACACCGTGAGAGGCTGGCCCAGTGCGCAGGTACCAGCTGACCTAAACCAACAGCTGAAGGTCAGGGCACACAGCTGCTGGCCAACCAGGGGTACCAGCTGAGACACGACTTTCTTATGAAGGAACCATTACGTATTTACCTTTCTTTCAAAAGTTTGAGAAAGAAAGACAGAAACTTTCTGACCCAAAACATTCATGAATGGTGTCTCCTGAAGTCAGAATTCCACAGATCACATTGAGAAAAAGTGAAACTCGGTGATATCGGAGGTTGCAGCCCATTGTCAGTATAGATGTGGCATTAATGACCATTAACTAAAAAGACAAGAAAAATCCTCCCCATCGATTTGCCAAATTCCCACAGTGAAGGGAAGCATGAATAGAAGATTAGACCTGGTGCAAGGATAAGATGACCTGTTTTGTAACAGCTTTAAATTTATTTGTTTCAAAGATTGTCTTTAAAGAAACAATATGTAAAGATCTTTTTTAATGAAGTTTTTCAACATTCATTGTTCTCCTTTTACTGGGGAAGAAAAGTCAAGTTAGCTGAATGTCTGTGTGCAGAGACATGCTTTCTGTGCTGGGAACATTTGTTTTCTATGGTGCTGCATTCTGTCACATGAGAATACAAGCATGACATTTAGGCTGCCACCGGAATATCTTTATTTTTGAAAATAACAAGATTTTCAGTTTTCAACTCTGAGGATCTCTGACTGTCGAGGTTGATTGCAGGCGTCCTTCTCCAGGATGGCCTTACAGGAGAGGAGCATCCATTTCAGAAAATGTTATCAAGGGCTGGAAGTAGGCCTGGAAAGGAATATGTGTCAGATTCAGTTGCTGAAGGAGAATCTAGGTATTGCGGGTGAACAGCATATGTGCCCCTTTTCCATTTGCCCTTTCACCTAAATTTCCTAATTTTCCTGTGGAGTAAACAGCATGGCTTGATAATGGCAGGTCCTCTGAATTTTTCTTTTCTCAGAAACACAGCTTAGCTCGCCGTCCTTGTCACTGGTGTGCTTGCCTGCTCTTGTAATTTGTGATTGTGTGCTCCAGACTCAGTCAACTACAAAAAGCCTGGCAAAAAGTGTCCCCAAGGCCACAGCCCTGGAGCAGAGTCCGTCTTACAGCAGTTTCATAGGTTTGGTCCCTGTACCCTCTTTGCTAGAGATGAGAACATAAAAATCAGGCTCTAGATGTGTTGTCTCTGGTGCCTATATCAACCCCAGGAAAACCTGTAATCTGTTTTGCCTGGTAAGTTACTGTGTTCATTAGAAAACCAAAACCAACCGTATCCTCTTCTTGCCTTGTTGGCATATTTAAGATAGATGCATTTTGATAATCCTGATGGCTCAGCTCCCTTACCACCTGGGGCAGGGCCTTTCAAATAGTACATATTAAATTTCTTTTCTACTGATTATCAGTTCCCCAAAAAACCACCTTGTTTTGGGCCTTGTTCTCCAGTTAGTTCAGCAATGTGTTTCACAAATTATCTTTATCATGCAATTTTTAACATTTACTATTTGCAACATTTTTGAAGAAGTGATAATAGCTAGCAAAGTCAGGTGACAGTCACTTGAATAACTTGACAGTCATAGTTATGACAGAGTCACTTGAATCTCACAGTAACACATGATTACTTTAGTGATTACAACTGTGCGCCCCCAGAAGCCAAATCTGTTTTGTAAATAAAGTTTTATTGAAACACGGCCACACTCCTTCATTAGCATATTGCCTATGGTTGCTTTTGTGTTCTAACAACACAGCTGAGGTATTTACTATCTGAATCTTTACCAAAAAATGTGCTGACCTCTATATTAGAGCTTGCAGACCAAAAAAAAAAAAAAAAAAAGACAGGATGGGCAAGTCAGCTGCATGCCTCACTGTGTACTTGTGTGACTGGTACTCCACTGTCCCACTGGTCGGCTTCACTGCCTTTGCTTCTCACACTACAGCTGGTTGAGAGAATTTCTAGGTAATTTTGAATATATGTGGTTTTCACCTTATGCACTGACTACAGAGCCCATCCCTTGTGTAAAATGCAGTCCTACTTATTTACCTTAAAGTAATCATACTCAGCTTTATAGAGCAGTTTCCCCTACTCCCCACCCCTTAGGAAGCCAGTTTTAAAACTATTAACAGAAATAAACCCAAGGGATGTCTATGGTTCTTCTGAACAGTAGCATCAAGCTTGATAAATCTACCTCCCAGTGGGGAATAGCAAGGGAACCAGGATATCCTTTCCTTATGGAATCAGAATTAACCTCTCTGCATTCTTTCAATCTTCCTATTTGGGCTTCATTTACCACCTTTTAAGATGACTTACATAAAGTTATGCTGACTCTGAGTCTCAAAGTTCAGGGGAACCTTATTGTCAGTTGCTCTTTGGCACCTTTTTCATGCTTACCTGTATGATTGTCCCATACACTTTAAGCATTGAATCTTGAACATGATAATACCTGTTTTTAGTGAAGTAATATACCCTGTTTTTTTTTGTCCCCAAAGCAGCAAATAGAATCTAATTATTGATTATCAGAATGTAATTATGATTACCATGTCTTATGTTCCCTAAATGCAGACAGTCTTTGTAAGGATTGCCCAAAAAGCTCTTGACCTCCTTTTGTAACCAGTATTGTCCTAGCATAGAGTCAAGGTCTAGCCAGAGATGGTAGCTGCCCTGGCCTCAACCCAACATGATTCTATATGTGGCAAGAGCTTCCTCTTGGGAAGGACTCTGGCTATATAATTCTGTTTCGGAGGAGTAGTCTCTCACCTCAGTTAGACTTAGAAATGAAGAAGGAGGGCCGCCATCCTCCCAAAGCAGAGAAGGAAGCCTTCAGGAACCCTGGATTCTACTTTGTTTAACACTGGAATGTATAGTCCCAATAGTATAAAGTTATAAATTCCCTGCTATCCTTAGAATAAATGTGAATGCTCATCCATAAATCTTCAAGGACCCAACCAGATCTTCAGGCTGTGCATCAGGACTACAAAAAACTCAAAGACTTCTGTGAAGGAAAGCATAATTTAAGGAAATATCAGCATAATTTGTGGAATGATGATGCTTGGAAAACTGTCTCTGCCAATATGAAAAAGAGGTTAAAACTTTTATATAAATCAAAGGAATATAAAAATTTTGTGAAGGATTTAGACAGTTCATAGAAGGAAATACAATTTTCAAGCACATACATGCAAGCATCTCCAATATCTCCCAATTAAAATCATGTACTGCTATTCTCCACCTAATAAAATAGCAACAGCTTCTCTAAAACAATGACAAGCAATGTGTGTAAAGCTGCGGTAAAACTGACACAATTTAAATTGATGCAATCCTTTTGAAAACTAGCAATATGTATAAGAAAGTAGATAACTTATTAAAATCAGATAAGGCATTTGGATTAGATACAGTAGACAATAAGCACTAGTGGTTTCTGAGGGTTGGAGTAGCCCAAAGTATTCTATATAGGTTAGTCAGAAAATGAACATTTAAGGAAGGAGAGACCAAAAACTAACAGCTAGGATGATTTGGTAAATATTGTACATCCATAGATAATATAACTTTAAATCTGCGAAACCTAGACTATGTCCTCAATTTGACAAACCAGGAGACTGGGGACTGAAAAATGAGGTAACTTCTATAAGGCTCAAGTAGGAGTTATGAACTCAGAACTAGAGCAGCCAAGAAGAACTAGATGCACTCACCTGAGTCTTTTTAATATTGAAGGATTAATGGAACTCTTCAGTTGTACTTACAAATGTAGAGTTTTAATGATTCTTATGTAGATTTTAATATTCTATTATTGAATATGTAAACTTTAACTTTTTAAAAAGCTTTAAAAATGATTATAGCTATTGCCCACTTGTAAATATTTTGCCCAGCTATTAGAATTAATTAGATAACCTTCACATATTTAAGAGTAGGAGTTAAAGTTGAGAAACACGCAGTCTTTTAATCATCAAATTTATTAAATGTCTACTTTGTGCTCTAGACGCTTACTGTGCTCTTGGAATACAAAATGAATATCACCAGGATCTGACCTCCAAGAACAGGAATGACAGATATGTGCCCCCCAAAATTCAAACAAAGTATTATCCACTGTGAACATAAATAATTGCAAAAGTCTTATAACTTTATAATAGAGATAAGTGTAAACACAAAACAGGGAACTAAGATTTTGAGGGAGAATTCACAACGAAGATACTTTATCTTTAGGGGTTAATACAGGTTTCACAGACATCTTAGGAGGAAGAGGGTAAGTGTTGAGAGAAGGCATTCTAAGAAAAGGGAACAAACAGTATGTGCAAAGTCATGAAGCAGTGTGGCACTTTGAGGGACAGTTAGGTGCACCTATCTGAAGTGTAGACAATGAAAGAGCTGTTAGAGGTAAGGTTGTCCTAGTAATTCAGTGGGACTTTTTTTAAGATTAATGTTTTGGGTGTTAGTGCCACACATGGTTCTAAGTACATTTATATGTGTATTAGTTTTATTTATTCCAACTTTACAGGTGATGAAACTGACTCATAGGAAAAGTAAACTATTGACACAAAGTCATACTAGTAACTAATAAGTAGTGAAGTCACGATTTGAAACATACCAGTTAAATATACAACTCAGTGTCCTAAAACCTAGGGTAGCCTTCCTGTTCCACCCTGGAAGTTGGGAGCCTTGAAGGGCTTAAAGCTCTCTGTCATGGTGGTACAAGTGATAGGTGAAAGGCTGCAGGTAGCAAGCTTAAAAATAGCCTGTTGCAAGAATTGAGTCAAGGAATGATGAAAGCCTGCACTTAGAATAAAAGTATTTTTGGAGGGTATGATTAATCAGACTTGTGAACAGGGAAGGAAGATTCAGTTTGGGACAACTGTAATTGAGGTGTGTGTGGAATATTCAGGTAGAAAAGTCTAGCAAACAGTGGGATATTCAGGTCAAGAGGTCAAGAGGTCAGGAGGTGAATCTTTGAAATCACCAACCTGGAGGTTATCATTAAAATCCCTCTTACAGGTACTACAAACCACTGAGAGCTTCTAGTGAGACGAGAGGACCATAGAGGAAACTTGGTGCATTGCTACTCAAAGTACAGCCCACCAACTGGCTGCCTGTCCATCAATTATTCATTCTTAGTTCATGATAACATAAGGCATTTGCTTCAGAATGTAATCCATTGTGTCATGAACACACTGTTTACGTTAGCTGATTTTTATTTTTAAATCTTAGCAAGACTTTTAATGAAGGAAGCATTGCATTAATTAACATCCTGATGCAAACTCCTTATTTTTCCCACGTCAGCACTTTGAGTATCCCTAATATAGAGAACATTGATATTGAAGCTTTGGGCAGAAGAAGTCTCCAGGGACTGAGAAGGAAAAGCATGAGGGTTAGGATAAGAGGCAGAAGAAGGGGCAGTCCAGTTATTCTAATGAATACATTCAAAGGAGTGAGTGGTCAGCACAACCACAGAAAGTCAAGTAAGATTAAGGACTAAAAAACAATTATTGGACTTGGCTGTTATAGGGTTATCAGTACTTGTAGGAGTTTTAACCCCTGCTAACTCTTCTACCTTCTGTCTCATTTTTATCCCACCAATCTACCTCCTAAATACTTGTCAAATCTGTGTTTTTGCAAGTATATCAAAGACCTCTTTGACTGTAAATCCTTAGATTTGATCTTCATTGTACCTTACCTCTTGGCTAATCTGAAGTTATTAACCACTCTCCTGACATGCTTTTTCCACTACAATACATTGACCTTGGCTTTCCTCCTCACATCCCACCCATCTTTCTCTGCCCAACTTTGCACACACTGCATGTCTTTACACCCATTTCCTTTATTATGTATGGTGTCAATTTCCAAACCTAAATCCAGCCCACATTCCTTTCCTGACCTTCAGAGCACTCTAGCAGTCTAATGACTAGACATCAGGAATGCCTCAGACTCTTTAAGTATATACACAGCTGAACCTGAATTTCACCTACATTCTCCCCTATCATCCTTCTTCTTTCTAAATCCCATACTTTATACTCCAATCTGCACAACCGCGGGCATGAGCATCATACCTGACTTCCTCATCTTATCCAGTTAGTTACTGACCCCACCTCTAAGGACACTTTGAATCTATAACTCTCCCTATTCCCACTACTTGCTCCTGGGCCACCGTCCTTCCCCTCAATTACTGAGTTACCCCCTGGCTGGTCTCCCTTTCTCAGTCCTGCCCCTAGAACCTTCGCCACACCAGAGCTCCAGTCATCTTTCTAAATTGTAAGTTTGATTGTATCGCTCCCATAGTGAATTCTTTACCTGCCATTCCAGCCTCATCTCTGTTCTCTTCCTTTATAGATTCAAGTCAGACTGATTTTTTTTCAGTTCTGCAGCATACTCTTTGTACCTTCACACATGCTCATGTGCCTGCTTGGATATATTCCCATTTTACTGGAAACTTTGTCCTGCACCTTTAGGAGGCAACCATGACCCTGTAAATCTGAGTTATGTGGCCTTCTAGCATTCTGTCTTTCCCACATCAGAACCCTCTCTGTGTTGTTCCATACTCTCTCATTTTTGTCCATGAATCAGTGCCTTCCTCTGAACTTTAAGCTCCAAGAAAGCAAGAAACGTATCTGCTTGGTACCTCACATGCTTCCAGGCTCCAAGGACAGTGCCTAGAATAGTGTGGACATTAAATCAGT
The DNA here is from genome assembly GCF_030020395.1 of Manis pentadactyla. NCBI lineage: Eukaryota > Metazoa > Chordata > Mammalia > Pholidota > Manidae > Manis > Manis pentadactyla. The sequence goes on from NC_080021.1 coordinate 65,846,139, forward strand.
GTTTGTTAAATGAAATGAATGCTGTTCTTAGTACTTTCACATCCATTATCTCAGTGGGGGTAAAGTTGAACAATTTGGACAGGATTTTAATGAAACATGAGATATCAGTGGATTAGAAGATTAAATTATTTGTTGAGTTGTTTTGCACTAGTAGGGGGAAGGAGAAGTTAGAGTCAGGAAAACTGGTTAGAAGAGTAGAGGCATTTAATTGCACCTCACAGAACAAAAAGGAAGAGATTTTTTTTTTACCATCTTGCTTCACTTAAATTTCACCTTCCTTCTAATAAGTTGAGGCCTCTAAAGGTGTATATGTTTTTGGGGGTGAGTGTGTGTGTGTGTGTGTGTGTGTGTGTGTGTGAATATTTAAAGGTAACCCTGAACTATCTGGAATTCAAGGCAAAAAGCATAATGTGGTAAGATACATTGTTTGATGTCTTTTAGTTTCTTCTCAAATATGAACTTCCAAAAGCTAGAAAGCTCACAATTCAAGACAGACTTGGTGGTCAAGTACTTGAAGTACTGGTCACATTAGATGCCAGCTGTGCCAATTTCAAAGCAAATGTTCTATTTAAAACTATTAGATTAGTGTGTGTTCTCTCTCAAATGGTGGCAATCCAGGTTCCGCATGGAGATGGAGATGGCAGATATTTAAAGAAAAGGAATGTCAAGACGTTTTCTTCAAAACATAGCTTTGAATCCACTGAACTCCTTAAAATACAGACTTTTTTAATATATAATTTTAAAATACATAATTAGAGGCTTCTAATTCTTTATAAAACATAGAATAAAGATGCCTTGACTTGGAACTTCTTGAGGAAAGAATGCACTCATCTGCCTCTGCAAGGAAAGATCTAATGTAGACTTCAAGAATGCTTAACTCTGACCAGCAAGCAGTATATTCTAACAATTCTACAAGATGAGTTAGCTTGAAAACGTATCTCTAATAACTATATAAACTGATCCATTGAATGGAGTTGTTTTGGATTTGTGGCCATAATTAATTAATAGGCTTATAAGTCACCACGGTTGTTTCTGGGTATGAGGATCACATGACTAGTTATGTAAGGATGTTCATTTTGTTTGTTATGGTAGAAGACAAGCAAAAATCTCATCTAAAAATAGTAGAAATCTATTGAGGTTTTAAGGTTAAACAGGAAGTATATGGCTGTTTCATGTGATTTAGGAGTGGAATTTACTCTGTCAAAGTCCATTCCTATAGACCCTGACTCAGAAGGCTTAAATTTGGAGGGAATATTGAGACCATATGGTTTGATACATGGATGGTCTTATTGGTAGACTTGAGGCTAATAGTACATTTAAAAAGGCCACTAGGTCTTGACCTGTTCTCCAGTTTTCTACTTGATGAAATGTATCAAGAACATCTCAGAATAATCACTCTGATTGAGAGATTCCAATCCCTACTAGAACAATCTGGCAAAGAGTTTTGGGAGGAGAGCCAGCACACCCACATAGCTGGAATTCAGGGAGGTAGAAATTGTCTGATGTGTGAACTGGATGGGCTAGGGAGAAACCATACCTGCAGGATGAATATTAATTGTTCTTTGTTCATTGTGGAAATAGGATAAAAGTCCCCATCCCACAGTTCACAGCCACTGCCCGGCCATTCCTCTGCCCTGTTTGGGGTTCTTTATATTGTGGTTTCCATAGTATTATTTCCGTGGTTTCTCTGAGTTATCCAGATGAGGACATTTTAATGTGCTTCCTAATTTGAGATTTTTCGTTCTAAGGTTCTAAAGGAAGAACCTGTGATGAATATTGTGCAGACATGGGTGTTACCCATATATCTGCTCTCCTTGTCTTGTTCTCCCTGGTTCTCACATAAAGTGAAAGAAAAGTAAAGAGATTAACATTTTCAAAGAAAAATCTGCCTGGTGATTCAGTTTTCTGTGTCCAGAGCTGATTTTTCTTTTCATTTCTTTCCTTGAAACAGAAGCCTTTTCGTAGGTGAGAGAGTGACTGGTAAGGCAAACGTGTGAACCGCTGAGTATGATCAGTTGTCATTTGTGAAGTGAAAAGAGAAGCAGATGTGGAGTTGGGGATGGGGGAGGATTGTCTGATCATGGAGAAACCACAAAGAAAATCTAAGTGACTTGGTACAACCTGTTGAACCCACCTTCAATTAAATTTTAGACATTACTACCCATACATTCTTTCAAAACAAGTCTTATCAAATATCTCATAAATTATTTACTACTACAAGTAAAAGGCAATATAGGTTTCAGAATGAAATGTGCTTTACTCTTCAGACTTCCCTGTGAATTAAAACAAAGTTAATCTTGGCACAATGGTGACCGAACCAAAGAGATGAAAGTCCTTCCTGTATTTCTACAGAGTACAGTACAATCCACAGCCCATCAACACCCATTAAAGATTCAGATTGTGATCGGTTGCGTCGAGGTTCAGATGGGAAGTCACGTGGACGGGGCCGAAGAAACAATAACCCTTCACCTCCTCCAGATTCTGACCTAGAGGTATGTCATTGCTGATGCCTGAGTAGACGACAGTAGCTAAGTGGTGGTTTGTCCCTGCAATGGTGGTGCCCAAAGGTGTCAACGTGTTTTGTTACTTCTTTCTTTTACATATTACTATAAGTAAAGCATTTTTGTGTCTCTTTCATATTAATTATAGTAAAGCAGTTATTTTCTCTGCCATTTTAACAATGTAGAAAGCATCTGTTCATTTCTTTCTAAGGAAATATAGTAAATTATGTAATCCTGTTTGAAGAACGTTCTCTTGTATTGCTCTTAGGTCCTTGCCATATCAATTGAGTAAGTTTCATACTAAAAATTCTTCATAAAATCCCCTCTGAAATTAAAGACACACTTACATGATGAGAAATGAAAACCTGGAATGTTCTAAACTGTAATGGTGATCACCCTTATGAGACATGTTTTGGTGGATTTCAAAAGAAGGGGGAATTAAATAAAACCTTATAGGGTGGGTGTAGACTTCAGAGCCTTGAATCTGCTGCAATTAAGTTACTGTTTTTTACCATAGTGAAGTCTGATGGTGGAAAACATGATTATTTTGGCTGAAAAGATGAAGTTTTCCAGCAGAACCTATGTGTATGAATATATACTGGTGTGAGTGGGAACACGAAGAAGAAAAGCAGGCATGGGAGGCCTTCTAAGGGGATCTCAGAGACCTTTTTGAAATGAGTTCCTCAGATCCAATGCTGAATACTCCAAGAGTGTGTCAAGAGACGTGTGATGTGTCTGCTTCTATTGTTACTATCTATAGTCTGAGGAAAACCAGGCAGGGACAGTACCGAGCCCATTCGTTTGATACCAGCCCAGTAGGTTAACATAAGTTGAATAGGTGATGTAAAGCTTTAGTTCTTATGTGCAACTTTTTAATACTTGGCTTGATAAGAATAAAACATAAGATTAGCTATTTTAACATTTCTTAGTGAACAGAGAGCAGAGGTAAGGAAAAGATAAACTGATTTTTAATTGATTGTGCCTCTGTTTCAGAACTAATAGACTGATTTTAGCTTCGCTCTCATTTCTTCAGAACTACGACTGAGTACTTCACAACAGAAAAGACATATTATTTCTTTCCTGTATTTATATTGGTATTGCTGATATAATTATCCTCTGGTACCTCATTATGTAGAGAAAGGCTGGGAGATGCTCTTTGGAACAGTTGTATTTAAAAAAAAACATAATAAATTAGGGTTTTTAATTTGTCTCCTATTTCAAGCATCATGTTAAACTTAACTCAGTTACAGATTTCGCAGCCAAGGGGGGACATTGATTCGGTTCTTCCTTTGTAGAGGGTGTTCATCTGGGACTTGGACGAGACGATCATTGTTTTCCACTCCCTGCTTACTGGATCCTATGCCAACAGATACGGGAGGGTGAGTACCAAGAGGCATTAGGTTTTAATTTCTTTAGAGTAAATATTTCCTAGAATTGAATTTTTTGCCTAAATGGGAATGTGGTTTGATATTAAATAATAAATTTAAAATGTAAAAAGGAAAATAACTTGTATTGATAGAGGCAAACACATCTGTAAGACAAAAACACATAAGTGAACAAAAGGGGTTTTTCTTAGGTCCTTAGAAATGAGATAAAATGTCTGCGATTTATTCTTATTTCAGATCCCAATGAATAGGAGGAATTGAATGCTAGTCTAAGATTAAATATTAAAATATCTAGATGTCATAGAAAGACTCTCTCTGTTGTATTTTTTAATGTGCCCTATCCTTTTATTCTTTTTATTCACAACAGTCCAAACAAGTAGTTTACTTGCTGTTGTTTTCAGCGAGTAGCAGTGTTAGTGTTTTCTTTTCAAAGTACCTGCTATGAATGTCTTTATATGTACTTCTGCTGTGGGGCTAACTTGATGTGAATGGTATGTAAAATTGGGCTTCTGAATGACAATAGAACAGACACATCCACATTTGGGTTGTTGCAATACTTCCCTTGGTGTTGTAGGTAAAGAAGAATGTTGCAGGGCACCTTCCATGAGTAGAATTCAGTGTCAATGCTCTGCAGTTAGGTTTACCCGAAACCATGGACTTTCTTTTTAATACATTGCTTGGTCATTTCATAAAAACTGTCCCCCCATAAAAACCATGTTATTCAAAGTAGCTCTGGGTATTTTCTGAGATTATTCTGTGAATATGATATTTCTCATTTTTGTAATCTTTAAAGAAATAATATAAGTCTTAAATCCTTGACACTATTGGTTCAGAGCCTTAATGACTGAATTCTTGTGACCCCAGGTATTATCACAACTAAGTGTTAAAATTGACACCCATAAAATATGCATGCTATCATTTTTTATCTCAGATTTTATCTAGGTATTCTTTCAATAAATATTTATTCCAAAAAATATACATTGAATGCCTCCTATGTAAGTGCAGTCTGGCATTGAAAGTAGGGAAATTATCACTTGAGCTTCACACTGCAGCTTTCCTTATCATAACCCTGAACATATATCTAATTCAAAAAAGGCTGAAAATATGTGCTTTGTAAGAACAAGAATATTCCACTGTTTGAATTTCAACTCAGAAATTAGATATCTGCAAAACATGATATGCCCCTTCTTATTGTTGAACAGATTTCTATGAGAAGACAATTAACAAAAATATAATAAAAGATAAGGCCATGGAATCAGTCATTTAAGGGACATCTCCACTTTGGGACTGGCACATAATAAGAATTCAATAAATATTAGTTGTGCTGGGGATTTTTTGTATTATTTCTTCCATCAATACTACTATTATCCCTATATGACTTAAAAAACAAAGATTAATACCTGAAATTCAATGTGTAGTTAGTAGAAGAATCTTGGAGATCTTTCTAACGTTTTAATGTCCCAACAACTAACTCCTAAGGAAGAAAGCTGGCCCCTGGAACTCACACAGACATGTTAGAAGCAGCTTGCACTTAGAAAACTGGCATTTGAAAATTATCCAGAAGATCTCACATCTTTAAAAGCTTTCTCACGAAGGGCTAAATCAATGCGAAGAGAGTTGTCTTGATCTCTGCTCTGTTAAACACTGAAAAGGGCCAGTTTGGAGTGAGGTGGCAAACATCTCATGACCTACTGACCCCCTGTCAATCTCTGGCTATAAATTAGTGGTTTACACATAGAATTCACACCTAACCTAGAAACCACTGGCAGCTTTGAGTTTTTCATTCAGATTCTCAACAATATCTAAACAAAACATTACAAATACCTTGTATTTTATTTTTAAAAGCATCAACCAAATTGGCATTTTGAGGCTTCATCAAACAGTATTTTGTTTTCTCATTCTAGGACATGTGATAAAAAGTTTTATTCTATGTAATTTCCAAAATCCAAATGTATACTTTAAAGTATGAGTGATTTGAGATATTTAAATATAAGCTCACCCTTTGATAATAAGTTGATGGGGGTTAGGGAGAAAGTAATTTCAGAAAGCCTGGTTGGGGAAGGTCTTCCTGAGTATGACTTTGAGCCTGAGGTCAGAATGAAGAGGCTGGTCAGGAATGTGACTGTCAGAAGAAAGAGTATTCTAAGCAGAGGAAACAGCAAGGGCAGAGGCAAGAAAGTGGTGTCTGAGGAACAAAGAGGCCAGTGTGGCTGAGCTTAGTGTTGGAAAGGCAGAGTCAACAGAGGTGGGCTGAGATGCGGGCAGATGCAGACGCCTCCCAGCCGTGGTCAAGAGGGTGAGTCTCACTGCACATGGAAGTCGCATTGCCACCGGAAGGCATTGGTGGACATAAGGGGAGGTCATGATTGACCAGATCTGATTTCTATTTTTAGATTATTCTGGCTGTGTGTGAAATATTAATGGTGGGAGAGGGAGGTTGGGGGACAGAGAAGAGGTTTCAGTGTGCTCTGATGCCCCAGCAGCAGAGATGGAGAGAACTGATTCGTTTCTGGATTCTCTTGCAAGCAGAGAAATAGGATTTGGGCTTGAAGACAGTGAAAGAGGCAGGAAAATATCATTCCCAGGTGTTTGTTCTGAGCACTAGGAGACAAATAATATATTTGTTGAGTTGGACAACAGCTAATTCAGAGGGAAAATGGAAAGTTTGATGTTGGACAAGTTGAGATTCCTGTTAGACATCCTTTGGCCCAGGCAAGGAGGCAGTTGAAAGGTGAGCCTGAGACACCGGGAAGTGGTCAGAGCTGGGGATTTAGAGCCAAAAGTGGCAGAAGCTCCTTAAACACTCAGAGCCTGATTTCTTCCTAAATGTTTATGGGCGCCTTTTGTGTGCTGGGCACTTGTGGTCAGCCTCTCATCTCTTTGCCAGGAGGCATCCCTTCCTGACAGGCTGACTTTTAAAGACACATTGCTCAGGATGTTGAATTGTGGCCTGAAGCATGCAAGAAAGCTTGCTTAATGTTCTCTTTAGAGAGCTTTAGAGTCAGGCAGAAATGGCTCTCTAATCTGATCATCATGCCTGGTAACAATGTACAAATCAACAAGGGTTCTTCCAAACAATAACAACAACCAAGCTGATCGGAAATTTGCATCCCTTTCATTCCCTCAGGGCACTGAGGAGAGAAATCTTCAAGTCGTTCAGGGGCAGGCCTTCTTTCTTGGAGCACAGACTTCGTGGTGTTCCTGAGCATTGTCAAGGGAACATGTGACTGGGCCTTACTCTACCAGCATATAAAGAAATGAATGCCTGACAGTGTGATAGCTGTTCTGTCTCTATGGGAACCAGCTACTTGAGAAGTAGCTTAGTCACAGTAGCTTAGGCAACTCAATGAGTAGGCCATTCAGTAAGGGGATACAGGATCTCGTTGATATACTGCAGAATTAGGGCATGTTACAGCAATGTACCAAAAAAAGTTTGAGAGTGTCCCACCTCCCATGTAATCTTAGCTGTGGGAAGCAGGCATGTTGGGTGTTATAAGGAAGTATTGTTTTATAACAAACGTGACGGGAACACAAAGAGGGTGCTAGGTACCTTACAGGTTTCAATAGGGGATAGAAAAGAAACAGCATTTTCGCAGGGAAGAAGTCCATGCGTATTACTGTAAATCAGGTTGTTAATAATATCTGTTTTAGCTTTTTTGTTTAACATGTTTTCAAACTAAATCTAAATTCCCCAATTTCACTGCAGAAAATTAGTCTTGATTTTTTCCACTGAATGCTCTCTTTAAAATAGACAATATAATCCAATGTTAAAATCAAAGCACACACTCCAAACCTACAGTTCAAATAGGTATTGTGCGGATGTCCCCAGCATGATTCCCCTCCTGTAAAAGGACTTCCAAAGATACCTTTATCCAATGGCTTGATTGTTTCAATACTTTCTTCTCGTTGCCTATCACCTGTGTCTTATATGGATTTGACTAGAACAGGTCTTAAAGGTACTGAACCTCACTCCTCATTTTATACAAAATCCTAAACATGAACACCTGAGACAGCATAAAGTGTGTCATTTTTAATTGTAGGTCCTACTTACTAAGAATTTCTTGCATGCCCAGAACTCATTTAATTCAACATTAATGCTCTGAAATTTCTATTACCAAGCCCATTTTACAGATGAGGAAACTGAGGCTTGGAAGAAGTTAGAGACTAAATACGAAAAGCATAGCACCATGTGTGGCATAAAATAAATATTATACTTTAGTATAGTTGAACTTTCTCAAAAAAAATACTTGAATCTAGCACATTGGCCAGTAATAATGTACTACTGTCTTTAAATTTTTGAAGTATCAGTGTGTGATATGCCTTATGGTAGATAGAATGAGCATCAGATTCACATTCAAACAGATCTAGACTCAGATCCAAGCTCTAGCTTTTCAGTTCTTTGACTTTGGGTAAATCTTTTGTTCACACTGAACCTCAGTTTGCTCATTCATAAAGCTGGCTACTTAACTTGCAGAATTGTTTTAAGAATTAAGTTGTGTTAGTACATCAGTAAAGCTGGGGAAAAATATTTAAGTTGTATCATGAATTTAAAGGTTCCAGCACCATTTCTCATTAATAAAAATAGCCCAATAATAAAAATATCCTATGTAATAGATTGATCTTGGATCTGCTATCTGTTTTATAACACAGCAGGCATGTAGGAGGATCCCAGCTGTCATGAGTTTAAGTCAACTAAACCCCCCTGATCAGTGTATTACTGTGATCATTCAGTTCATTGATGGATGAAATCACTGACAGTTTACTAGGCCATCTCATCAGAACACCCCCAGTTAGCCAGTAACGATTGCTGTTCTTAACCCTGTTTTAGAGTGCAGCACTAAATTCTGAAATCTTTTGAAGGTTGACCCTCTTCCTTGGTGGCTGGTATAGGTGCTGAATTCTTAGCATGGCACCAAAGCATTTGGACTTGGAAGAGGTTAGAGACTTGGGGTTGGCAAACTTTTTTGGTAAAGGGTCAAACTTTTAAATAAATACTTTAGGTTTTGTGGGCCATGTGCCTGTCATAACTACTCAGCTCTGCCCTAGTAGGGAAAAGCAGCCACAGACAATATGTAAATGAATAAATGTGGCTGTGTTCCAATAAAACTTTATTTTTAGTCTCTGAATGTGAATTTCATGTTATTTTCATATATTGTGAAATATTTTTCTTCCTTTGGATTAAAAAAACTAGACCAAGGGTCTAGACCAAAGATTGATGGACCATATCCCACAGGCTAACTTTGCTTTTAAATCATGGCCCATTTTGCAGATCTTTCAAGCTAGGAATATTATTTAGAAATTTAAAGAGTTATTTAAGAAAAAAGAAGAATGTGCCACAGAGACTGTATATGGCCTGCAAAGCCTAACATGATTATTCTCTTCTGGTTTTTAGAAAAAAATGTTTGCCTGCCCCTGCTCTAGATTATGCTCTGAACTTTGGGTTGATTGATTTTTACACCTGCCTTCAGGCACCAGGACAATTCCGGGTCAGCCACACTGTGGCTCACTAGACCATAAACTCATGGCAGGCATCATGTGGCTGCATCTGTGGCCCCAGTGAAGCATAAGCCAGCACATGAATTTACTTGGGTAGGTGAAATGGCTGTAACATAGGCCCCAAATGTCATGGCTCCAGCACAATTGGAATTTATCTTTTTCTTATCTAATTGTCTCGAGTGGGTTATCCAGATTGCTTGCTTTAGGCATAGTTTGGTAGTGTGATAATGGTTGTATCATGTCATTGCGTAGCCTCTAGGATTCCTGTGATCACTGTCATCAGCTTTTAGTCCACAGGGGGATTATGAATGGGAGGCTTATGGTCCAGGCTTAGAAGGGGCACATACCTCTGCTCACACGGCCTAGTGCAAAGAAGACTGGGAAATGTAGCCCAGATGTGTGCCCAGGACGACACAGCCGAGCAGCAACCAAAGGCTGTGCACAGGTGTGCTGACGATGATAAGTGGCCAATTCAGTCCCAAAAGACGGTTCTCTGATTTTGTTTCCTTCTTTGTATATCAATGCCAAGTTAGATCAAAGTGATGAAATAGTTTTTGGTTCCAAATATAACTTTTGGATACAACTTGGAATCTGTGCTCATAAAACAAACAAAAACTCATTTTTAACCATCAGAGGGATTTCCAACTGGCAGTTGCTCTCTGTCACTGTAACTGCGAGCCCCTTCCTCCTATGATATATAACTGGAATGTATGTTCCTCCTACCTGATTGAATAAATCCTTACTTTTCTCATTCACACCTGTAAAAGGGAATGCAGTGAATGAACATGATCATCAGCTTTCCAGCCACCACACTGGTCTGCCTCTGCTTGCTTTGGCCCTCACTTGACTCTTTGGCCTCAGGAAAGGACGTTTATTATCTCTGAGTCTCCCTTGTTCTGTCTTCATCTTCCCATCTATAAAATGGAAGTTATCCCAGGGCTATTAGGAGAGCAATGGAAAGCACCTGAAAAATACTCTTAGTAATAATTAATGTCTCATAAATAATTAATAGTAATTAATAGTAATAATACTCTATAAATAAGAGCTTGCTTTGGGGGTTCAGAGGAGGGAGCAAGCAATAGTGAACACTGTGTTGTTCCAGGTGTCAGAGAAGGAGAGATGGAAGCAGAGCAAAGCCATTCAGGGAGATGATCGGTAATAAGCCTGGAGATCTATAAAGTATATTTAGAGAATCAGACTGGCAGAAGATGCATAGCAGAAAATGTGTTGAAATGGTAATAAAAATATTGTACCTTTGTTTGGTTTTTCCAGTTTACATTGTGTCCCTGTATTTGTTATCCCTTCTTCCAGTTAGGAAACTATGTTTCAGAAAAATTAACTAATTGGCCCAAGAAGCACACCTATTAACTGACACCACCCGGAGTACAACCCAGTGTTCCGATCAGTCCATCACCCTCAGAGGAAGGTGGCAGGGAGCTTTGAGTGCCAGGCTTTTGTGCTGCCATACCCACTATTAAAACAGCCAAGTGACATGATGGAAGTGTACAGTTTGGAAGATTCGTCTAATAGTAGAGAGGATTATTGCAGGCCTCCTGGTAGGAAATAATAAAGGTCTAAGAAGAGGGTTGTAACACTAGGAAGGAGAGAGAGGGGAGAGTGGTCACAAATGAAACCTAGGTAGGCTTTGGGTTGGATTGAGGTGTTGAGGCTTTGCCCTGGCACTGTGTGGCCCCTGCATGTTGAGGCCAATTTGGCCAGATCTGCTCTGGCTTTATCCTCCTCCCTCTTTGTACCACTTCTTGGCAGTTTTCCTCTGTTTGGGGATCCATTGAGTTTTCTCCACGATCAAAATTAATCTTTGGAATGGTGAAATTCTCTTATTCTCTATTTGAGTATTATTTTCATGATGTTGAAAAGGAGTGAGTCCCTTAAGTAAGGAGAAAATTAAAGCAGTCGTGTCACATATCTAATCGGTGAAAATGACCTGATTAGCCCCACCACAAGTTTGGTTGTTTTTTTTATTTAATCATTCAGCCAGCAGTTCAACCGTGATTTATTTTTCATGTACACACATTCTCTCGTGGTAATCCAGATTATTTCTTAATTAGAAATCAGAACTATACTCAACTCCCAAAACTTGGCATTTCATGCCAGCTGTTCAGTGACAGGACCCTCTGAAATTGCAGAAAGTTAATATTAATATTCCCTTGATGGTATTGATAACTTTAGACAGGTGGAAAGAAAACAATGGAAACTTTGGGTCTCATAGGTTGTATATTTACATAACACTTTCAGTTATATTTTTTAAAAGAAATAACATTTTAGCATATTTTTTTTTCTTCTCGCCAATAAGAGAGGTACTTTTCTGATCTTATCTCTAATCCTTCCCTTGTGAGCAGCCAGCACAGGGCCTTGAAAATAAGTAGCTCCTGTACTCAGAGTGCCCATTCCTGTTTTTCCACTTTTTCCCCAAAACAAAAGATCCTGAATGGGGAGAATTTGTTTTAAGTGACATTCAGGCCCTGTTTGTGGCTGTAATATTAGCATTCTAAATAAGGGATTGTTTAAGGGGCCCCAAACAGGCATTTTTTTCCTTTCATTTGATTGATACCGCCCACAGATTTGTTGTTGATTTGAGCATGCTTCACAAGATATTCACATTGACCAACAAATCCTCCTAACCCTGCTCAGCTGTTAGCCTCACACCTTGCTGGGCCAGTACGACTCATTAATAATTGCTTACCAATTGCTACCTACATAGGATTAGTGCAGATAGAATTTAGGAACCTTATCTTTTATTCCACAAATTGCAATTGAGTAAGTACCATAGCCTGAGAAACTAGTTATATTTTCTGAAATAGTTGAACCATCTTCTAGTAACTCTTTCTAGCCTCAGGTTAGCTTTTTAAATAGCATTTTTATAAACATGATTATTTTCTACTTTTTGATCCAAAGTAGAATGGCATTTGCTAGAAATTTGTGTAGGTTAGATCTATAGACAAAATGGGGTACACATTCAAATAGGAAAGATGCAGGCGATGTTCATCATATCTTTAAAATATAGTTATATATTGAAAATCTGTAGAAATTAAAAAGTAAAATTATTATTTTTGACTTTCAGTAAAATACACCCCAACACCATATGTACTCTGTAGAACTCATTACTCATTCAGAATGCTGTAGCTGTCTAAAATTGGAATAATGACTTAGTTATTAAAATGTTTCTTAAAGGTCTCAAAGAATTTAAATTGGACCAATTTATATTTTCTTATCTGTTTGCTTGATTTATTTTACCATTGAATTTGAATTTGTTGCTTTTCAGTTTGGAAAAATAAGATGGTAAAAGAGAAGGGCAAAATGTGCAAGGGTGTGTAACTAGGAACCAGAGCCACATTAAAAATAGGAATGATTTTTTCTTTTAATGCCTTACTGGTATATCTAAGCAATAAAGAGAAATGACTTTCTTATTAACATTTGGTGCTATTTTTAGTTGCTTTTATAATAATTCTGAAAGGACTCATAACTATTCTTTTTGGAGTACATAAGATCTAATGTATTATTTGACATTGTGGCATTGTTAAATCAAAACGAAAAATATTAGGATGTATCTTTTAAAACAATCACATAAAAGGAAGAGATATTTTGTGGTTAGGTGAATGGTTAGTTTTAAGGTTTCTAGGGAAAGAAAAAAGTATTTTATTTTTATACTCAGAAAAACACTCTGACTCCTTTCCTAAATACCCAAGTGATAACCAGGTTTTCCTTCAATTTTTCTATCTACTTTGAGGCTCAAAAGGACATGGACACTATGAGCCAAAAGTAGAAATTTTGAGAAAGTAATGAAAAAGAGTTAAGAAAATCATTTTTGAATCAACCTCAATTTTGTTAGGACGGCAGGATCATTTTGCCATTAAAAAACAGATTAAATTGCCATTTAAAGCTACGAGGTCAGAATTGGGAATGAGTGCATACCACCCTTCGAAACTGTTTTTGCAGTGCTTACTGAAAAGATAGTTAAGATCAAATACCATGTGCGAATACTGGAATTAGGATTACAGATGTAACTAATATTTCCCAGCATAAATGGGCAACAAAATAATCTGAGCGGCATAAACTTCAGCCTGCTCATTGGAATAAAGCAAAAGTATGTAAGAAAGTGCCCTCTGCTCCTCCTCACCAGGGACGTGGAGTCATTCACCATGGGTCCCTCTTGGGTAAAGTCCCATGCTAATACCACGTTACCATGTGGTCTCCATGTTAGGACTACCCAAACATGTTAAGACTCCATCCAAACAATGTATCATAGTAGAAGTATTAGATGGTACCCAGTACCTCAGTTCTCTGGCATATAGTATTTTAGTTATGGGTAATGATCACTGAAAACTTCCATGAAGTAATTCAGAAAATTGTACCACCACATGGCACGCTTCTCAAGTTGCCCTGACAAAACCTCCCAGGCTCATGGGCTCTGGTATCCAAGACACACACCTGGCCTGGCACCCCTCTCCCGCCTGAGGCATTTGCTTCCTGGTCCTACCCTCCCAAGCCATTCAGAAAGTCAGTGTTTCATAACTTAACTAAATATAAACATAGTGTTGTAGTAGGTGCTTAGCCATAATTCCTGCCTTCAGAGTGCTTATCAATTAATAAAGGAAGCTCTTTGTTGGTAGGGAATGAGTTAATCTTCAACAGCAGTTCTTCTTTGGGGCAAAACTATTCTGAACTGATGCCACCCTAAATGCACAAAGGATGAAACCACAGACTCTCCAGAGGCATCACAGCACTACAAAGGGACCAAGTCTCCTGTAGTATTCAGGACAAGCATTCTCTAGTAGCTAGTCATTTCACAGGAAGAATAGCCAGTAATAGGATGTCAAGTGATAATGCTAGCATCGTTGATCAGAAAAAAAAAAAAATCAGGATCCACAGGAGCTGTACAACCAAAAATAAATAAATAAATTCCAGGGGCCCTGAGATGCTTCTAAGGTCACTGCTACCCTTAAAGTACATTGGGAATTCTCCTTTACGACTGATCAACATTGCAACGTGTCACTGCTCCTCCTTAAAAGTATGAGACATAGATCCTGTGGCTTCAATTATAAATGTAGGAGTTCCTCTGATTTTCTAGAAAAGAACATGCCACATGATAAAAATTAGTAGAGTTAATACAGGCACAGCAGCATCTAACACACATTGTTATGTATATTCTGAATCTCAGTTAAGTCTGGTCATAGACTACCAAGCAAGTCCGAGCACCATGTTTCAATAAACAGTGATATGCTGAGGAACTTCACAGTTTTGACTTTTTAAATATTTTTGGCATTTTAAATGTATGGTTTAAGAGTATTTTGAAATTTCAGAATAAGTATTTTTAAGCCATAGTCTCACTATCAGAAGACAACCAATCTTGCATCAGTGAATATTTTTATGTATTTTTTTATTACAGAAACTTCTAAACATATACCAAAATAGGTGGACTAATATAATGAAACCCATAACCTCTCCCAGTTTTAACAGTTATCAAGTCCTAGTTACTCTTGTGTCTGTATCTTTACCACATCCATCCCCTGCCCTATGCTGTCCTAGGATTATTTTTCAAAGCAAATCCCTGACATCATGTTATTTCATTTATATATATTTCAGTGTGTACTTAAGACTCCACTAAAATAATTTTTAGAATAGAAATAGGTGGTACCTAGTACCTTAGCAATCTCACAAAATTAATAGTAATTTTTTAATGTCACTGAATGCCTAATCAATGGTTATGTTCTTCAGTTTTTAAAATTTTTTATTTTAAATTGTGACAAAATATACATAAGCCCTACCTTCTTAGAAATTTTTAAGTTTACAGTTCAGTAATGTATTTAAAACATTCACACTGTTGTGCAGCCAACCTCCAGAACTCTCTTCATGTTCATGTTGCAAAAGTGGAAGTCTTTGCCCACTAAACACCTCCCTATTCTCTCCCCGTGGCAGCACCTGGTGCCGTTCAACTTTCTGTCTCTATGATTCTGACTACTCCGAAAACCTCATATAAGTAGAATCATACACTCTTTGTCTTTTTGTGAGTGGCTTTTTTCACATAGTATAATGTCTTCAAGGTTCATTCATGATGTGTGAGCTTGTCAGAATTTCCTTCCTTTTTTAAGGCTTAATAATACTCCATTTGATCGTGTATACCATGTGTTGTTTATTCATTCATCAATGGACACTTGAGCTGCTTCTACCTTTTAGCTATTGTGAATGAGGCTGCTGTGAACATGAGTGTACAGATATCTTTGAGACTCTGCTTTCAGTTTGTTTGGTTATGTACCTGGAAATAGAATTGCTGGATCACAGCAATTCTATGCCTAATTTTTTGAGGTATACTGTTTTCCATACAGCTGCACCATTTTACATTCCTAACAGTAGTTCACAAGGGTTATAGTTTCTCCATATCCTCATCAACATTTGTGATTTTCCACAGTTTTTTTTTTATAGTAGCCATCCTAATGGGTGTGAGGTGGTATTTTATTGTGATTTTGATTTGCATTTCCCTAAATGATATTGAGCATCTTTTCAAGTATCATTGACTGTGTATCTTCTTTGGAGAGATTTCTATTCAAGTCCTTTGCCCATTCTTTAATCAGGTTGTTTATTTTGTTGTTGTTATTGAGTTGTAGTTCCTTATATATTATGCATATTCAGATACATAGGATGTAAATATTTTCTCTCATTTCATAAGTTGCCTTTTCACTTTGTTAATTGGGTCCTTTGCACAGAAGTTTTGAGATGTTGCCTAATGTACCTATTTTTTCTTTTTTTTGTGCTTCTGGTATCATCCAGTATGTCACTACTAACTCCATTGTCATGACGCTTTGCCCTAAGAATTCTATGGTTTCATTCTTATGTTTACATCTTTGATCCATTTTGAGATCATTTTTGTACATGGTGTAAGATAAGGATCCAAATTTATTCTTTTCCATGTGTATATCAGTTTTCCCAGCACCATTTGTTGAAAAGACTATCATTTCCTCATTGAAAGATCTTGGTATCCTTGTTGAAAATCATTTGACCGTATATATAAATAGTTTATTTCTGGTCTCTGAATTGT
The DNA here is from genome assembly GCF_030020395.1 of Manis pentadactyla. NCBI lineage: Eukaryota > Metazoa > Chordata > Mammalia > Pholidota > Manidae > Manis > Manis pentadactyla. The sequence goes on from NC_080021.1 coordinate 65,862,575, forward strand.
ATTCATTAGTCTACATATCTGTCTTTATGCCAGTTACACACTGTTTTGATTACTGTGGCTTTGTAATAAGTTTTGAAATCAGGAAGTGTGAGACTCAACTTTCTTCTTTTTCAAGAGTCTTTTGACTATCTATGGTCCCTTGAGATTTCTTAGGAATTTTAGGATAAATTTTTTCTATTTCTGCAGAAAGTGTCATTGAGAATTTGATAGGAATTACATTAAATCTGTAAATCACTTGGGGTAGTATTGACATCTTGATATTATTCCTTCTACTCATGAACATAGAATGTCTTTCCATTTATATATGTCTTCTTTTGATTTCTTTCAGCAACACTTTGTTAAGGTCTTTTGCCTATTTGGTTACATTTATTCCTAAGTATATTATTCCTTTTGATATTATTGTAAATGGAATTGTGTTCTTAATTTCCTTTCTGGATTGTTCATTGTTATTGTATAGAAATGCAACTGACTTTTTGTGTTAATTTTGTATCCTGTAACTGTGCTGAATTCATTTGTTAATTCTAAGTTTGTGTGTAATCTTTAGCATTTTCTATATATAAGATCATGCCATTTGTGAACAGAGATTTTTTAACTTCTTTTGGATGCCTTTATTTCTTTTTCTTTCTTACCTAATTGCTCCAGTTAGGACTTCCAGTACTATGTTAATTGGAAATGGCAAAAGATAGCATCCTTATCTTGTTCCTGATCAGAGAGGAAAAGCATTGACTTTCACTGTTGAGTACAGTGTTTTACCTGTGGGCTTTTTCATATATAGCTTTTTATTGTGTTGAGATACTTTCCTTCTATCTTCTGTTTCTAGTTTATAAAATGTTTTCTCCAAAGATTTTATATATTTTTTTATAGTTTATTGTATATCTCTTACGCGTCTTTTAATCTCTAGATTCTCATTCAGTCTATTTTTTTTAACCCTGAGTATTCTGTTGAAGTTATCAGACCATCTGTGCTGTAGAGTTCCTAAGAGTATTTTCTTGATTTCATCCCTATTGCATTCCTCTGTCATACATTTCTTTTGTCCAGTATTCTCTACAAATTGGTAGCTAGATCCAGAAGCTTAATTAGATTCAGTTTTGATTTTTTTTTTGATCAGTAGTCCATAGGTGGGTTATACCTTCCAGTAAGAGATGCATAATGTCTCGTTGCTGTCATTTTAAAAACTTCAGTATTATGGTTGGACAGTCTCCTTCAGCAATCCTTTATAAGGTGTTCTTACTTATCCTATTTATCCTTTCTTCTTGACTCAAAGATAGTTGATTAGAAAGGAGAAAACTCAAGAGTTTGGTGGGGAGTCTTATGGGGAACCATAAGCTCATTAATTCAGCAGAATCAAGTATGTGTTAGAAATAAAAGGATTGGCTGTTCTTTCTGCAAGTAACTTGCCCAGAGCTATTTTTTGGTGAAACAAAGTTTTGAGATGAGCCTAAACCAGTTTCTGAATTTTGAGGTTTTCTCAAATATCGCTTCTCCTTGGATAGGTCTCCAGTATTACTGTACATCCTTGATTAAAGCTTCCTAGTCACCTCTAATTAATAGACAGGTATCCTCAGTGGCTCATGCTGAGTAACCCAACAAGTTGTCACATTCCTTTATTATCTTTTCAACAGCATAATGAATTTCAGTTTCCCAGACATAGTTTCAAGTCAGTGAAATAATGTGATTAATCTATAGGTTTGCTTGATGCTTGGTAGCTAACTTGAGAGAGAAATTGAACTATCTTCCTTGAGGCTTGAGTCTAGCCAGAGGCATATTTCTCTACAGGTAGTTTTCTTGTAAATATCAGTATAAGAATAATATTTAACAGAAGTTAAATATTGTACAATCTTGACTTGGAAGTAATTAACTATTCACATTAGGAAAAGAATGCTTTGTTTGCATCAGGTTGCTGATGAATGGAATACCTCTTGCCCTGGTAGTCAGTCAGATAACTCAATCAGAGTTGCTACTTGTAGAAGAATGATACTTGAAGACCTCACTTTTTCTTCTTATAATACTGATAATTTTATATTATGTTGCTATCCTTAAAGCACTCCCACAAATTTGTCCTTGTTTGTCCTAAACAAGTCCTCTGTAAAATGTCATTCCTGAAAATCCTAAAGTACAGCATCATTTTGTGAGCACTGAAAATTTGAGGGACTATACATTAGAGGTGCTAAATTTGGAATGTACCTCAATAATTACTGTCTATTGCCATATATTACTCCTAGCCATTTGTTGATGAACTCAGGCAGGGTCAAGATTTCACCAAGACCTGTGCTCGTAAGTCATTTAATAATTGATGGTCAGCAATGGATTTGGACTCTGCTTAAGGATCTATTCACAGAGTCTTCCCTTTTAATGATTAAGTGGTACAGGTTAACTAGTATTTGTGACAACTCAAGGTGATTGGACTGCTTGGCTATGCAAAAGATTGATTTTTTTTTTTAAAGAGCATTTCTAGATTTCAACTGTATTGGTACAGTGTCTGGATCCTATCTAAATGACAATACTTCCCACCAGTTTCTAGATCTTCAAAGTATGGAAATATCTTTTGCTGGTTGTCTAGAGTTGGGTTATTTCACCTAGTGATAAGAATCAGCTCAGCACTGAGAAGCTTTTGTAGCATCTTTTGGAGAACAAATGGCAGCCCCTCCTGGGAGGAGTAACACTTCACACTCCTTTTAGATTCCACACAGAGAGAAACTTAAAAACCTGGTCTTTAAAACATGTTCATCTTAAAAACATGGTCATCTCAAAAATACTGGCATGAGGAATTTGGGTTTCTCTTATCTTTAAATGGCCTGAACTTCACATACAATTTGAATGCAGAATGTTAATGCATCTTTTTGTAGCTGGGACATGGAGTCCCATGTCTGGATTGTCCTATAGCTATTGTAGTAGTAAGAGTAATAGTAGAAATAGCACCACCACCACCATTCTAAGAATGGACTGCCCTTTAATCAGAAACAAATCAATCAGGCAACAATAGCAGCTGTTACTACTTGTCAGGCACTGTATTACCGAATTAAAACTTTAAAACAAACCAGTTTCATTCCCATTTTACTGATGAGGGTCCTGAGGCCCCAACGTTATGTAGCTTAACCTTCCTACCACTTAGCTAGTAAATGGCAAAGTCAAGATTCCATTTTAAGCTCAGGGTCTGCAAAGCTTGGGTATGACCACTATAAGAGTGCGCATCTCTGGCGTTCTTCTGCCCTGGATGCAAGAGTTCTTTGCCTGCAGGTCATAAACACAGTTATTTTAGAAGAGAGTCCTTTAATTGCTGTGCCATGGAATGAGAGTGCCCCGCCAATATCTTCTGTTGGGACTAGTGTTAGACCTCGTTCAGTGAAGAGGTGAGTTGGGTGGCTTTGCGTTAAGTTCTGTATATTAGGCACTTTCCATACTTCTCATCCTAACAGAATTCCTAGACTGAAGTGTAGAAGCATATGGACATCCTGCTGGAGCAACAGTGTCTTCATCTGGTGGTTGAGTCTAATTGAATCAAATTTCTGAATTGCTATGGATTGTGCTTACTAAAAACTGCATTTTTAATGACCTTTAAAATTTTTCAAATGTCCTGGCTCATTTGTGAAACAAACAAGACAGCACAAGGCCATAGCCCAGTTTTCTAATGTTCCTGTACCCATGTATATTTATAGACCCCCTTTTATTTACTTCATACCAAATTATAGATTTTCAACAAGTCAATTCAAGACTAACAGACATAAAGCTCTCTAGAAGCTGAATTGAATGGCATTTCAGCATTTCTATGCACTGATTTTTTTCTAGAATTTGTTTTTTCTTTTTTAAACATTTAAACATTAAACATCAAATTTAAACATTTTCATGACATGGAGATTTAGTATAATAGCAGTACTCAGCCTGAAGAAAAAAATCATGAAACAGAAAAAGAGTGATCATGGGCAGGGGATGATGCTGGTGATATCAGCATAGGATGACAGTGGTCTCTGTGAACAGTTCTGTGTTGGAGAAACAGGAGAAAAGGATCTGGAGGCAATGTGATAATTAAAGATCATCTGATAGAAGATGAAAGCAAAAACAATTGTTTTAGGCCTGGATCTGTATTCAGCAGATTTCATTGTTATTTAATTTGCCTACCTAACGTTGCTTTCTGCTCAATAGAAAGTCTTTGATTTAATATACCAACAGCCAGGAGCAGCCTAGCATTGCAACAAGTTCCTTCACTTTGTTCTCAGGACTTTAAGCAGACATTTGCAATTTAATAGCATATCAAAATAATATAAGAGCAGGGTTAAGTTCTATTCCCCTGTGTGTGTGTATCTGTGGTGGATGCTGTTTGTTTTGTTTTGTTAAGGAACAGCTTGAGAATGAAGTCTCCACAAGAAGAATTTCCTGAGGATAAGAGCAATAGTAAATTTATGCTGATTCTGCCTTAAATAAGAAAAATGATAAAGCATTTGATTGTGTTTTCTCTTTTTGAGTCTATTCTCTAGACTACTCAGTTTTTACAAGTGGTCTAAACTGCACAGCACACAAGAAATATTTTGCAAAATGTTGTAATGCATACCACTACTGAGTTTAATAGTTGTTTGCTGACTTCATTCTAACCTCATCCAGTTCATTAAGTAGATAAGTAAAGCTTTGTACGCAGCTTTTCTAAGAATGGGCTGCTGTTTAATCAGGTAAAACTTAATTAGGCACTACTAATAAACATGTTTAATACACTATTATGTAGGTAGAATGACTTGAGGATTTAAATGTCCATTTTTTTCCCCTAAGCTAGGTATTTGAGGAATTCTTTTTTACCAACACTGAACACTAACAACTTACTAAAGATCAAATTTAATATATTTATTTTTTCTTCAGGGAGTTATCTGAAATACTCTTTTTCTATTGCTTTTCATCCACTTACTCCTCTGCCAAACTTTGGGGAAGTCCTCATGCCAGGCATTGTCCAGGTCCCAAGAATGTAAAGATATGCATGTAGGACTATGGCTCTGCCCACCTTAGAGGGGCACACATACAGCTGCGGGTGCAGAACCTGGCAGAAGAGAGTCAGGGAGGGGACCGTACTGAGGAGGGGCTGAGAAGCGCTGCACGGGGAGCAGCATGTGAGCGTGCAGGCCCGGCCAGGGACCTCAGTGGGCTCATGCGGGCAACCAGTGGAGACTCATGGTTTGCCCCAGTTTCCCTGAAGGTCTTTAGTGGGAACTTCCATTAGAGCCACTTCACTTTTATTTTAAGCCTCTCTCCAGTCATCTTTTGAAACAAGTATTTTGTGTCTTAAAAAAAATAGTTTGAAAAACTATAAGAGGTCACATGTTAAGAAGATAAGCAAGAGTCAGACATTTATGGGCCTTTCATACTTGTTGAAGTATTTATATGTTTCCTAAAAAAGATGGGATAATAGAATGGGCATAGTGAGACCCTGGGCAGAGAGCCCATGGGAGGGAGACTACTACAGATACCCACAAAGTGGACACACAGCTGGGGTGGAAGAAGGGCTGGTGACCATAAGGGAGGCATGAAGCCCGGGCCCAGGTGACGGGATGTCATGGCTGATTCGATGTGGGGGTAATGAGAGGAGGCTGTTTAGAAGAACCACACTTCAGGGCTGGTAGGGTGCCATTATCCTAAAGAAGGAAAGCGGTTAAGTTTCCAGGGGACTGCAATGCGTCCAACCTGCAGGAAGTTGAGTTGCACGTGCATCAGGGCACACCCAAGTGGAAGTGACCAATAGGTAATTGATATGTGGACCTATAGTTGAGATCTAAGATATAATAGAGGGGAGTGGGGTAGTGCTCGAAGCTATGAATGTGTTAGGGTCTGTAAGGCAGTGTGAATAAAATGAGGAATGGCTGAAAACAATCCTAGGGACCAGCATCATTTAAAGGGTAGGTGATGGGTAGCAGATTCTAGGAAGATGCCCAGAAAAGATGGATGATTGGACAGATACCAGAGAAGGAGAAATGTTACGGAGAGATTTGGATGGCAGGGGCAAATGCCACAGAGGATCAAGTTCAGGAAAGAATGGAAACATTTGACAACAAGGTTTACTTAGAATGGGATGTGTCTTTGAAGTGGAGACAGAGTTCTAAAGTTTTCAAAAGTGATAACAAAAAAATGGTTTTAAAAGCAACCATTTCATAACCGTGGCTTTGGAGTTTGTTATTGCAAAGCACAAGAAAAGTAAAATTCAGCCAAAGGCATAGTGATTTTAATGTCTCAGTTTTGGCCTAAAAAAATGTGTTTTTTCTTTCTTCCTCTATAAATATTCCAAAATAAGCCATAAAGCTATGTCTAATTTATTAACTGTTGGTGTTAGCTTTTGCCACATTTGACTTTTATCTGCCATATTTGAAAATTTTGGAAGTATTAAAGATTATTATAATGGGAAAATAAAATCTAAGCTTGCTATGAGAAGAACTCCAGTTGCAAGAATATGTAAGCAAATCCATGAACAGCGTTATCTACCTGCTCTTCTGCTAGTTCCCTCTTAGGTGAAATGGTTGTGCACCCTGCCAGGCTGTTACCTTGAACAAATCACACTATTTAGACAAAGTCTCTAAAATAAAAAATAGGTGTACTATTTTTTCAAGTACTCTACTTGTCAAACCACAGACCACAATGGATCCGTGAGCTTTGAGAAGGGAAATATAGAGTATGCTCCACACAGTGAGGAAAGTTGTTTTGAGTGTGTGTGTGTGTGTGTGTGTGTGTGTGTGTGTGAGCTTTGAGAAGGGAAATATCGAGTTGTGTGTGTGTGTGTGTGTGTGTGTGTGTGTGTGTGTGTGTGTGTGTGTGAGCTTTGAGAAGGGAAATATCGAGTATGCTCCACACAGTGAGGAAAGTTGTTTTGACAAATTCAGGTGGGTGTGTGGGGGTGGGGGTGTGGGTGTGGGTGTGTGTTAGAGAGAGAGAGAGAGAGAGAGACAGGAATTACTAGATCCTAATGTAAAATATATTTTTTTACTGTGGATTGTGGTTTAAAAAATGTTTGAGAAACACTGCTCTCAATGAGAGTCCCTTCCTATCCTAAAATTCTCTCATTCCAGTGAACTATCACACTGTTCTTTTGATGTAGTAAATGTTTCCTAACAATTCCTTGGAGTGGCAGGTATAAAAACTGTTAAGAGATGACAGCTAATAACGAAAGGGAAAAACATTTAAAGGTAAATAAGGCCAACATCTGTGTTGTATTTGACCACAAGACTGAACAAGCCTTTAAAATTTATTATATGCCGAGTAGCAAGTCATTACTGTAATTTATGAAGTAAAGTTAAAGTGTGCTGTATATTAACAAACAATGGAGTAATTCTTTTGATGGTGGTATAAATAGGCAACCATCTCAAGGAGAAATAATACTTTTTCAGAAGTTACAATACCATGGCACATAAATTCCAGAATTGGGAATTAAATAAATGTGGTGAGTCTCTTCTGCCTTGCCACATAAAAAGATTCATTGACATGGTTATGAGACAAGTCAGTGTATTTTTATTGGCCTGAACTAGAGGGAGTAAACACCTTAGTCAGGTGTTTTGTTTTAGAAACAGCTGTTTGAACTTCCCCTACTGGTTAACTCAGCTCTAGGGTGTATTTGAACATTTGCTTTTTCCAGCATGCCTACTGATACTTAGACTCTAAGTGACTGAGCATTTCCTATAAAACCAAGATTCAGTGAGAATTTTTCTCTATTATTTGTAAATTGTTTTTAGTTATTCTACAACCTATGGAATTTCAGAGATTTTAGGTGGCATTAAACAAGGAAAATTTAAGAACACAAAGGAGCATGAATCTTCATAGAGGAAATTTGGGGGAAATGTTTTCATTTGTCCCTCCCTGAGCAGCTCTTGGACTCTTGGTTGGCCTCTGTGTCTTCCTTTCCTCTCTGTCTTTCTGTTAACCCTAGGGTGTTTGCTTTGCCTCTTTGCCAACATAACCCCCCACTTTGGGCAACACTGTTCTGTGCCTCCCCTTCCCACTGCTGGTCAGCTGGCAGAGAAGGCCTAGGCAGGAGAGGAACGGACACCAGCAATGCCTCCTGCCATACTTTCTCAAACCCTCCTCTGTTCCTCCTTTGGCATTCCTGAGAGGTAGACCACCCGCAGTGTGGGCAGGGTGTGGGCGGAGCCAGTGGGGTGGGCGGGGCCGGGGCAGTGTTGACTCTGCCTTCCTATGCACAGGTGACTGGCCTATGGCCAGCACTGGATGAGTCTCCACGCCATCCCTACAGATTAAGAAACGAGAATGTTTTTATTTTGTGAGAACAGCACGTTTGCCAGCTAGCCATCTGATGTATTATAAGAACAAACTAAGGCTTCAGGAAGTATGGACACCAAAGTAGGAGAGCAAAGGTAGGACCTGGCCTCAGGATCTAGGGCTTTCTAGCAGCACTTCCGCTTCCCAAAGCCCACAAGGATATGGGCTTGGGGCAAATACCCGACGGCATGATAGACTGTAGGTACAGGGAGAGTGGGCAAGACATAGCAAGTCTTGAGCTTTAGAATGAAGTGCATCCAGAAGACAGTACAGAAAACATACAAGGTTTATGTTGGACAATGTCAGATAGAATCTTATCTTCTCTGTGTTAAGTTGTCAAATATAAAATGTGACACACAGAGTCCACCCCAGCCAGGTGTGGCCTATGTGAAGGCATAGGTTCTCTCATTATAATTTCCCTGGGTAAGTGATAATGAAGGTGGTTCTCTACTTATTCCAAAGTTTTACTTTGATAATAAAATCATATATCAGAAATTATTGTTCTTTGGAAAATTTAAAAAGCCATACATGTAAAAGCTGATTTTGTTATTAGACTACCAAAAACCTTTCAAAAACTCACATTCTGGTGTACTTTACAGCCTTGTATACATTCTGTATGTAAATTTTTTGTCTCTTCACTTACTATACAAGGTCTTCACCATGAACCATTTGCCTTCTGGGTGTTACTTTACAAATACTGTAATCCCACAAAAACTGCTAATACCTCCATAGCCCACCAAGTTTGTGTCAGTGCCAGAGTGCCAGTAGATGTCATCAGGATATGGATTGTGTGGGACAGACTGACTGACTGCTTATTGCTAGTGTCCAAGGCATGAAGCAGTGGATATAGACCACTGTACACCTCAGAATGCTGCTTCTCCCTTCTGAGTATTGTACTGGCTGTTGGTGACTGCCTTGTGTCACAAGAATGTCCAGATGAGCTGCACTTGGTGCCAGGTGGTCACAGTGGCCGTCACTTCCTACTTTTAAGTATACTCCAAATTAGTAGATAGAATAAATAAAAAATAAGGATAGTTTTCATCTGGAGTAAAATTAGTATTTATTACCCTTCTGGAATCCATCTGTATTGTATCTGTTTTGTGATGTTTGTGGCACTACTTTTAGACACCCCTCCTTGGATGGTGGGGGAACATAAACGATGTCTTCACCAGTCACTTAATTTCTTGCTCCTGAAACAGACATTCGAAGCTGAATTACCTCTACTTAATATTTTTTGTTATACTTTAAGCAGCAAGTTATTTCTTCATTATGTAAAGTACCAACAACATTTGGGGCTCTTTATAATTGAAGGCACTGAAGTTTACAGAGTGAATCATGCACACCAGAAGCAGCTGGAGAACATGCCTCCCAATGAGTCTCTTGCTTTTGGCCTTTTCTGAAGCCACCTCCCTCGTAATGTGACAGTGTATTTCAACCTGCAGTATGTATGTCCTTGACCTGTAAAATTCTTCTTTTAGGATCCACCTACTTCAGTGTCCCTTGGACTTCGAATGGAAGAAATGATTTTCAACTTGGCAGACACGCATCTATTTTTTAATGACTTAGAAGTAAGTTCTAAGTATTTTATACACACTTCATGTTTCATGTCTAAAAATAGGTGATTGGTCTTAAAAGACCAATGGGATATTATGCTTTGAATATATAACTGGAATAAGGAGATAAATTAAATACCCTCACCTTTGTGGTATTTTGCGTTATTTTGTCACGTTTTAAAGTTAAGATGCACATGATCATTGATAAGGATTCCATTCTGGTGTCAAGAATCTTAAATATTAAACTGTTGATATCAGAAGCTATAGATATCTTAGTAACATAATCTCTATTGAGATGGATTACTTTAGAATCTAACAGAATTTGTGATACTTACAATATGCTGTCCTTGTCAGATTCTTATCATACTAGGTCAGATGCTTTTCTTTCTGGCTGTGTTTGTGTAACATTTTAGTCAGGCCTCTGCCCTTTGGGCTGATACTATTTCTTATGCAAACTGCTGCTGATTTTATTTGCCCATTATAATTTGGGAAACTTCTGTAGGTCAGCAAGTTCGATGTGTTATGAGTACTGATGAACACGATGATCTTGGCTAGTAGCATTCTTACTAATGAAAGAATATTGTTTCTCATATCTTCATTATGAGAAAACATGACTGTAACTGCATGTCACTGTCTTCTTAATAGAGACAGTTGTTTATTTAAATCCTTTTTTTAAGGAAAATTGTGGTAGGGCTGCCAACAGGCATTAATCATCAAGTTTTGCTTTGCTGGATTTTATAAATGTATGTTATTCCAGACAAAAGAATCCAGAAGATTCAACTAGAACTTTTACTGATCAAAGTTAATTGGTAGCAATTGGCCTTTAAATATTTCCTGGTGTTTTCCTTTTCAAAATCAAGTAAGACGCATCTTATTTAATAGATGAACCAACATGATTTGGAAAATGCCACTATGTGACAGAACTTAAATGTGGTTCATCGACTGCCCTGTATTTTGATTTTTTTTTTAATCTGCCGTGAAACTACTCACAGACTAATTGGCAACTTCCACTGCAATAAAATTATTTAAATGCACTTCATTTTTTTTTTTTTACCATTGCTTAGTGATTTATTTTTACACTTAGGGTAAAATACAATTTTTTTTTTGCATTTTAAAGTGTCTGTTTCCTTAAGGGAATTATATGTAAGGCATTACTATTTTTTAAGATAGAAATATTCCAAGTGAATAACAAAGTCAGAATTGCCTGTAGAAAGGCTTAATAATCATTCTTATTTTCAAAGCTGTTTCTGATTTATGGTTGTGATTCACTTCATAAGAGAACAGCACAAAAAATTCCATATTTTACTTGTATGTTGAAATTCTTACCCTGAGTTTCTATTTGTTTCTAATGATATAGACTCGGCTGATATTTTTGTCTTGGGCACAACCTTGTTATTCATGATTAATAGGTGTTAATGGCACCCATCAAGAAGAAATCAGCAGTAATTTGCTTTTGCTTTTAAACTATACCTTCTTAAAAATGCCAGAGCTTGTCTACACAGTGCCAGGGCTATGTGGTGAAAAGTGAGAAGTTAGGCAAAGTAACTTGGTATAGTATAGCCCAAAAAACTTGGTTTTGATGCAATGCAGATGAATTTTTGTTTACTGACATTATTCACACTGAACTGTACATAGTGTCTGAAATAGTACTCAAATATATTCAAAGTATATTAAAAGTTCTAAGTTAGGGATGTAAGGGATGTAGTTTTTCCATAAGCCCAAGTTTAAAAAAAGAAGAATAGGAGTCTACCCAGTTAATGAAATACCTGATTCTGTTCTTGGCATAAGGACTCTTTTTTATAAGAAAAGTAGAAAAAAAGAATGAGGTATAATTCCTCCAAGTATAAAACTCCATAGTGGAAAAATTACCTCATCTTGTAACCTTGCAAAAGTGAATATTAAGTTATTTTACTTGAGAATAATGCAAAGTTCTCAGCAAAAGTATAAATGAAATACGCATTTAGCCTCTGTCTTTGGAAATTGTCACGTGTTCTAGATTTGCACATTTTAAAAATAAATTCGTTCTTGTAATTATTACAATCTTTCATTTTATACTTTTGTAATTCAGCAAACCTGAGACTGGTTGTTGCAAATATTAGTTTCTTTCAAAATAAAAAGCAAGCTTGTTTCCTGGGAAAAATAGCTACATTGACTTAATACTCCTAAGGAAACCAAAATTATCTCATCAGGCAGAAATGATGTGGTAATGCCTGATTTCATACTCCAATTAGCAATGTGCTGTGGTAAGGGACATGAATATTTTAATATATTTATATTACATGTTTTTCGCTTCTTAAGATCTGTGGTACAAGTAATTTCAAGGAGATTAACAATCCATTGGTTAGCTCGTAGTGTGATTTCTGAAGTCTGATTGTTGACATTTGGCCTCGTTTTCTTTTAAAATCTTAACTTTTTGCCAGCTAACCCTTATATAATTTGGTTAGTTCACAGCTTTGGCTTATAAGAAATTCTGAATACTGAAATATACCATGTGAGGGCCTTCCAGGAACAATTCTTGTGTTATCAAAGTATTTGTTTAAAATGATCATTGGATCTTTAGAAAATCTAGGATATGATTTAAAAGTAACTTAGAACTATCTTCATTGTATTTTAAAGAATAAAAAAATTAACGATTTTTAGTTTTAAAAGTTTTATTTATCATCTCACTTAATGACAATTTTTAATAGAAGCAATCACAAATGAATTCTGTCAACACTCCAGGAAAAAAATAAACCTTGTCTTTTTGTACCATTAAAAATGTTTGACATGTTAGGGCACATGAGTGACAAGGAGACATAATTAACAAAGGAAATAGTATTTTCCCCCACCAGAGCAGGGTTTGGATGTTAGTTCCATAGTGTGCTCCTGGCCTTCCTATTTCTAAGTCTGACTAACGTCCTGCATATCATTTTACCAAAAGGTCTCTGCATGCAATATGCTGATGCTTATGTGGAAGTCATTTTTTATGAATGACAGTATGGAACCAGAGTTTTTTCAGCTTCTTTAGTAAAGTGACTCCTTCTGACTGAATGCAGAAAGAGTTCTTTCTGTTGGATTTTACTGAATGGCAATCTGCAAAGAGAGTGAGGACAGGCCTTCAGTATATGATGATGTTTCCGTTTCACTTGCCGTTGGTCAGTTTGCCTGCTAGATTTTTCCACAATTAAAGAAAAATATTTAATCAAGGTAGATAGAAGCCTACATAAACATAAAGCATAAGCTTCAGTTGAATTTTCTCTTCTGTCTGGTGTTAAGTAATATCATTTTGCTGGCGTTACAGTTGCTGTGCTGACCTGTGTTGTTGACGTGGTGGCTACACTCCACCCACTGGAGTGATCGGGGCTGGGAGGTAGCAGAAACGCCCACCTCGTTTTCTGTGAGGCACAGACTGCATGTGTTGTGCACAGCGCGATCACCTAGTTAAGTGTGAAGCTGCATTGCACCTCGCTCCGTCAGTCTCCAAGTGCATTGGTTAATTGGGACAGACCTGAGGATTCTCTTGTGTCAGGATTTACAATGTGAATACTGCCGCCCTTTCTTGGGCCTTTGATATGTAGACTTCTGATCCAGGGGGCATTTAAGCACCTGCTCTTGTAGCCCCTTGTTTTCACCTTTCCTATTAATAAAATTTCTGGGTCAAAAGGTTACACTCTCAGCAGAGCCTGAGTTTAATGAGTCAAAGGCCAAGGAAAGGAGCTGTGGGCAGTCTCTAAGCAATGCCATAATTTAAAGGAAGTAATGATTTTTCTTATAAAGCAAAGACAGTAGTTTGCCTCCCCACCTCCCCCCAACCCCTGTTTTAATAAAGTCTTTAAATTTGCTATATTTTATTACTCCAAAATTTAGGTTATCATCTGTTAATTATTTTACTGTATCTTGTTTATAAATTTATTTTTAGCTAGGAAAAAAATCTTTCTTCAAAATATCAGTTATGCCAGTGCTAAGGAGCTTCAATTCCAAGTGCAGGATACATAATAACCTAATGCTCGTGCTTGCAAAAGTGTAAATGTTGTAAACTAATTCAGAAGTTGATTTTTTGAGTTGAAAAATAGAATTCATCTAGACAGTGATTTATCTCTATAAATAAACAGAAGCAACTCTGATTCCCAAAGTCCAGCTCTTGTGTGGCTGCTAGAAGCTCTTGTTCTCTGCTACTAGAAGAGGGGTCCATAGGTGCTCATAAAGAAGACGCTTCAGGAAGAGCTCTAGCTCTTTTCTGTTCTCAGTCCTTTCCACAGTCAAGGATGGTTTTATGAAGGTGTGGGTGTGTATTAGGTCAACTACATTTCAAACATTAGTGTACTCATGTACATATACACATATATGCCACTTGCCATGTTCAACTTTGTGCATCCTTCATAAAGCACAGAACATTGCCTTATACATGTTGACCATGAAGTGAGTATTTGTTAGATTGAAATCTTAGAATAGGAGAGCAATTTCTTTCCTTTCTCATGGGAGACAGTGGAGTTGACTTGCCTATGTTTTAAGGTAAATTGCTTGGCCTTGTCCCTTTCCTTAGTTAAGAAGAGTAACATTCAAACCCTCAGTTTAGGAAGCAGAATAAGTTCTTCAAGCAACAAATGATAATTAGACATAATAAATGTGAATTGAATTTTACTATATTGTAATTGATGGCCCAAAAGAAGCAACCTTATTTTCGCCATTAATTTTACTATTGAATAATTTTAAGTGTTTTTCCTATTTCACCATTTCTTACAAGATTCTATCATTTTTATTTTATCTGAAATAAAAAATAGAAATATAAAAATATATTTAAAGACTTCCTTAATTCTGTTGTTCATCAGAAAGTTAGGAGTCAAAGTATATACTATTTAACATAATAAAATATATTAACCTTATGCCAACAGTCAACATTGCTCTTATCAATAAAATAATAGAAGCAAATTGTCATTACAAAGGGAAACAAAATATGAATACCTTCTTTCAGCTCTATTATCAACATCATTCCAGGGATTTGGGGTGGCACAATAAAACCTAAGTTGTATAATTAATAAAATGAAAGATTTAAATGTTTGATTTTTGCAGATTTGAAATAAATAGAAAACTAAAGACAATCTGAGATAGTCTTTTAATTTACAATAGGCTTCCAAAAAGTGAAGGATTATAGAATCACATTTTAAAAATCAATAATCTTTTTATATTACAGCCAGACATATAGAAATTTTTATTAAATTAAAATTTTAAAATAGCAGTAACTACAATACACACACAAAATCAAAACAGGAAAGATAAGAAGTAACATATATTTGTAGGAAATAAATGAGTAAAATTCTGACATCTTACTGACAGATCTAAAGGAAGATTTGAATAAAAGATTTCTTCCTTTTCTGTTTTGTAATATGACAAATTTGTTTTAAGGTCCATATGAAAGGATAAGCAGACAAAATGAGCATCTAGCTCTACCAAACATTTAATATTTGGTAGATTCATATCATCTGCAACGATATGAAGATTTATGTTGGCCTAATGTTGACATTGCACTAACAACTCTGTGGAGAAGAGATCGCTCAGACACAGATCCAACTTGTAGAAAAATTTGTGTGTTAAATAAAACCAAACAAATTAACAGTGAAGAATGGATAATTCGACTTGTATGCAGAAATTGGTCAGTTAAAGAGTTAAAATACAAAAGACTCAAACACAAGGAGAAAATATAGGTAGATTGAAAGGAGATCTACTTCTTTGCTTCTGGGAAGTAAATTTTTAGGTAGCCATTTGTCCATAAGCATCAAGAACCTAAAAAAAAGGTTGATGCCATTTGCACTAATTATATACATATAGGAATTTTTTAAATAAAAGCAAATGCCCATGGTAATAAACATTTCTAAATTATGGAATTCTGATCGTATTTTATTTCTTGACCTGGGTGCTGGTTACATGAGTATGTTTCATTTATGAAAATTGATCGAGAGCTAATATGTTTTTTCAATAAAAAGTTAACTTTTAAAAAGTAGTATTTGGGGGAATGTATACACACATATAGTTTGCTGTCAATTCTGTTAAAAAAAATTTATGTCCTATGCATAAATATTCAACTGCTATTTTTCTAACACTGTACCTGGCCCATAGAAAGCACCCAGTATCTATTCGCTGAATAATAAATAAATGGAAAAACAAAAATTATATGAAAAGATACACTCTGGAATTTTAATATTGGTTGTATCTGAGATTTGGGGTTTTATTATTTTCTTATTTGTATTTTTCTATTTATTCCAAATTCTCTGTGTTTCTTTTGTAATCAGGGAAGAAAACAAATGCTATTTTTGAAAGTCATAGATAATATTAAAGGACAAAGCTATTTTTAACCAATAAAATAAATAATATTTCAACTCATTAAGAAAAAACAAAGACATAGCTCAAAAGAGACATGACAGACAATTCATAAAAGTGTTCAAACTGTCAGTATACATAAAGAAAGGAAAAATATTGAATTTCACTTCTAGTTATCAGAAATGTGAAAGAGTAAGTATTCAGTCTCTTGCCCACTAAGTTAGCAGATTTAAAATTGGTAAGATGGCCTGCAATGTAGTAAGATGAACATTTGCTTACATTGGTGGTAAGAATATAAATTGGTACAAGTTTTCTGAAAAGCAGTCTGGTAATATGTGTTCAGAGTTTTAATGTACTGATCCACTTAAGCTTCTATTCTTTTACTCAGAAATTCCACTTTTAGCTTCTATTCTAAGAAAAAAGCTGTAGACAGATAAATGATATAATACTAATAAGCATTCACTGAACACTTGTCCTAAGTGCTTTATATACATTATTCCACTTTATGCCCTGACATTCTCTGATAGAAGCACATTATTATCTACATGTTTTGGAGGAGCCAAGCAAAGCTTAGCGTTCTTAGAATAAAACTTGTCTTAGGTCACACAGCTACTGAGAGGCAGAATCTAACACAGGTTGACGTTTTCTTAGCAGTCTACACAATCAAATGATAGATCTGCCACGTTGTGTTTTTTGCCACAGAAATACAGAAATATTTTAAATACCTAAAAATGGATTAACCAATTAATGAAAAAATAATTGTAGTACTTCCTCACTGAAAATTCTTTTAAAGACTTTTAACATTCATATAGGGGAAACATTCATGGTCCATTTCAAGTTTTAAAACACAAGCTATATGATACAGTGTAGCCTTAATGTTAAAATTTGTGGCATAATATCTGAAAAGGCTATGTACTGTATGATTCCAACTATTTGACATTCTGAAAAAAAGCAAAACTATGGAGACAGTGAAAAGATCAGTGCTTGCCAGGGGTTGGAGAGGATAGAGGGGGAATAGATGGAGCCCAGAGGACTACTGGGGCAGTGAAAATATTCTGTGTGATACTATAGTAGATACACGTCATTATACATTTGTCGAAAACCATAGAATGCCCACCATCAAGGGTGAATGTTAGTGCAAACTGTGGACTTTGGGTGATGACAATGTGTCACTGTAGTTTCTTTGACTGTAATGAATCTATCGCTCTGGTGTGAGATGTGGATAGCAGGGGAGGTTAGTTATACATGAGATAAGGGACATATGGGAAATCTCTACCTTCTGCCCAATATTACTGTGAACCTGATGTTTACCTAAACAATGAAGTTTACTTTTTAAAAGTATGTGTATATTAAAAGAAAACTAAAGGGAAATGTATTTTTAAAAGCTACTATAACTTCAAGTTTGAAAACAAGTATACAAAATGAATGATACTATATGATCCTGATTTTAGCATCTATAACATACTAAAAAAATAACTAGAGGTAAACATATTAAGAGGCTGCCAGAGCATTTTGTAATCTCTTTATACCTGTTGCAACTGTGCTTCATTAAATAGTAATAAATATTATTGAGTAACTATTAAGAGCCAGGCACAGTTCTAGATGCTAAGGATACAGTGATGATTTAGTCAAGGTTATTCTCCTCCTGGAGTTGGCACTCTGGAAAGGAAGTAGGAACTAAACATGAGGCAAATAAAATAAGTTTAGGTAGAGGAAAGTGCTGTGAAGAAAATCAAACAGTAATTGGATAAAGGATGGTTCAGAGTGGAGCATCTTTAGCTGACATGCTCAGGAAGAGGTTTTTCTGAAGAGAGGACACTTGTGAAGAAACCAGAATGTTGGAAGGGAAGCAGCTGCAACCGCAGGAAATCATTCTGGAGGGGGAATGGCAAGTGCAAAGGCCCTGTGGTAGGAATGTGTTTCACTTATTCAGGAAATAGACAAGAAGATCAATGTGGCTGGAACAGAGTGAACCAGGAGACAGTGACAGAGTCCATATCAGGAAGGGCCTTGTAGACTGTGGTAATGACATTGGGTCATTTTTGTAATTGCAGTGGGAAGCCATTGGAGAGTTTTAAGCATGGACATTATAGACTAGCATTTACACTTTTAAAAGATCGTTCTGGTTATCATATGAGGAATGGGGCAAGAGTGGAACCAATCAGGTCATTAGGAGATTGTTGCAGCCAGCCAGGGAACTTGGGGCTGAGGCTGCAGCTGTTCTGTGCATGGTGAGAAGTTGCAAGATGTGCATTATAATTTGGTGGAAGCACTGGGAGGATTTGCTGATGGGTCAGATGTGGGAGGAAAAGAGAAGCAGAATCAAGGATAGCCATGAGGTGTGGACCTGAGCAACTGGATGAATGGTCACATTACCTGGGATGAGGAAGAGGGGTTTGTGGGGGCAAGGCAGGAGGAGGAGTTGTACTCAAATATTCTGCATTGGGCATATTAGGTTTGAAATATGTATTCAACATCTAACTCAAGAGATTATGCACAGGAAGGTTTGGATTTCAGAGAAAAGCAAATGTGAAGATAGAGTTTCAGGATCCATAAAGTCATGAGGCTGATAGCATCCTATAGGAGAAAGTGCAAATTGAGAAGAGGGCCTAAGGCAGAGCATTAGACACTCTACTCGTTAGAAGTAGGACCAAGAGAGAAGAGCTTTCAGGAGAGAGTGGTAGATAATGAAGTAGGTGGAAAAGTACGAGGTACCAGAAGCCTAGAGAATGTTTCAGGAAGAAGGGAATGGTGTGCGACTGCTGCCAAAGTTGAGTAAGACCAAGACAGAAGCAGCTGTGGGTTTTGGCAGGAATGCTGTCAGGTAGTGACTCTGACAAGCACCATTTCAGTGAAGCTGTAAGACATGAGCCCACCTGGCATGTTGAGGAGGGGCCGAGGGTTGACTGGGTGAAGACAGGAAGGACTGAGAATCCCCACAGTGACAGGATGAGAAGAGACAGGGAGGGGATCATAGGATCCAGAGAAGGCCATTTGGTTTTTAAATGGAAGATACTTAGGTGTGTTTGAATGTCAGTAGGAATGATTTAGTAGAAAGGAAAAAACATACAGTGTGACAGAGAGAAAAGAGCAGCATGAGAGACGTCCTTGGGTAGCCAGAGAGGATGGGATCCAGAACCCGAGTTACAGGGTTGGGCCTGCAGGAGGAAGGCAGACTCGAGCGGTGCCATGCAGGCAGGCTGCGGGGCATGGGTCATGGTACGAGGGGCTGTTCCCACTGTAACACCACTTACCCACTGAATTACGATTTTCTGTCTACCTCTCTCTGTCCCTCAGTAGGCAATGCTTGAGGGCAGGGACCTTGACTTTGCCCACTTGAACATTAATCTCCTAACACAGGATTTGGTATATAAAAGGATCTCATATGCTTTCCTTAGTTTCCAAATTTTTCAAATTAATAGTCTATAATGAGCACTACTGCTTTTACAATTTGCAAAAGTTAACTTTTTAAAAGTGAATGAATAATCACAACCTTAAAACAATTGAAATTGTCCAAGATAATAAATTTTATATCCTTCTTTAAAGGTCATATTTTCAAAATCCTTAATGCCAAAGCACAACATACATGCAAGGGGTATGTTGTAACATGATAGTGTGGTTAATGGTTTAAAAAAAAAAAAGGTATTTACATCAAAAAGTAAAAAAAAAAAGGTTTCTGCATTAAAAATGTTAACAAAAAGTCAGTGATTTCCTACAATAAAAAAAAGGATTCATCTTGCTGGGGAGGGGAGGAGGGTGGGATGACACTACCACTAACTGAAGTGGTAGTTTTCTTTAATTTTCTCCTGTTAATATTTCTTACAATTAGAACATTGTTGAATGTAATCATGACCCAACTGTTCCAACTGACTCAAAGCCCTATAGTTAACGTGGTTTGTTATCTTGCCATTCAAGAGGGACCAGAGGTGGAACTCATGAATTCATTCACTCGTGGGAGACTTCTCGGTACCTCAGTTTCCTCTGTACAACTGGATGCTGGTGGTGCCCCCTTCCGAGGCAAGTTACATCTGTTAGGAGCACAGAGCCAGCACTTTCACATAAGCTGCTCTGCTTATTTACGGAGTGTCTCCTCCATGCAGTGCTGGACAGGAGGGCTGTGGAGGAAGAAGAGGGGTAACTGAAGGAGGGGTGAGAGAATGAAGAGTATGGGACAATATGTGGTTTGCTGCCAGAATTCCCATGTAAAATTCCAACAGCAGTCACACCGGAAACCACCAGAGACTGCCAGTGTTTAGTTTGCAAATGCAGCTGGCTGCAGGCGCAGCGCTCTTTCCTCACTCCCATCCTCCTCCCACCTCCAGGTCCACAAGGGGAGGTTTACTCTGGGCGATTAAATAGCTACTGTATCTGGCTTCCATCACACCGTGCTGTCCCTTCATAGAAAACGAGGATGCAGATTTTATGTCAAAAAGACACGTGTTTCTTTGGTTGTGCCGATAAGTTTTCCTTTCGTCGTCCAGTCCTGGCCTCATGTTTCTGAGGATGGCTGGGGAGAGCTTGCTCATGGTGTCTGCAGTGTGGAGCTGAGCTTCTCCCTGTGCAAAGTCTCTTCACCAAGCAGAGCATCCCATCCCTGGATGCCTTCTGCAGCCGCAGGCCCCCTACACTGACTGGCTCAGGCTGCAGGTCCTCCCTTGGTGAAGTAGGAGACAGGAGGGCAGCAGGCTTTAGGAAAACTTCTATGTCAGTTAAAAAGCATTGACTTTCATTACCCATCAACATGGAGAACTCAGTCTTATCTCCAGTTCACACCTGAGGGAAACTGTAGTGACTTTTGTCCAAAACCACTTGGGCAGGTAACGGGAAAGCTAAGGTTGCAACAAGGGTTTCCCTTCCCAAATTTCTCATAGGCCTCTCTAGCCATGTCACATACCTTGGCAGTTCCTCTCTAGCAATATGAAGGAAGCAGTGTGTCAATGATGCTGTCACACAGTGATGCAATGAGGTGCAGAGCTCAGTAATGGTGTTTTTGCTGATGTATTCTTTGAAAGCTTTGTTTTCACTGTCTTAGAAGCAGTAGTTACTCAAGGAACCTAAAGCCCTTTTCTGCAGAAGTGAGGAGGTTGGTAGGTAGATAAATCAATAGGTAGGTGGTAGATAGACATATGCTTAGAAATTCCTGTTGAGTAGACAGAAATATTATTTTTGCAGCCACAGCATTACAGAGAAAAGAAGCTACTGTGCAGAAAGTTTACTAATGCTTGCTCTATTCTGGACACTGTATGGGGTATTGAGGGGAAGAGATGAAATATATTCACTGCTCTCAAGGAGCCCTGATGCTAGGTGGAGACAGGAAAGCAAAAGAACACTTTTATCCCAGTATGAGATCCGCAGTGCTGGAGACATACGGATGTCAGTGGAGTCCTCTGGCAGGACGGCCAGCCCAGACCAGGGGAGACAGGACAAGGCTGTGAATGTTGGAGAAATGACTTCCCAAGGAAGTGATCTTTGGCAGAGAGAGTGCAGAATTCAGGAACAGTGTGAGTAGGTGTGAAGCACAGAGCACACGGAGAGCAGTTGTGAGATAAGAGGGAAAAAAGGGAGATAGGAACCAGATCGTGAAAGGCTCTGTGCACTGTGGGGAGGAAATTGGGTTTCATATGGAACACCGAAGGTAATCATGACAGAATGTTCGGCATGACTGGGGAAGTGTGTGATATGGAGTCAGGTGTCAATAATCTAGGTGAGGCATCAGCAATGTTTGCTTGTGGAAATAGAGCACAGGGGCCAGTGTGAAAGCTTTGAGAAAGCCGTCTGGGAGGATTGGGGAATATATACAACATGAGGGTAGGGGAGCAAGAGTCTTAGTTTCTGGCTTGAGCAACAAGGTAGAGATTTTTTCCAGGAGTTAGCTAGCTTTGGAAGACAGATGCTAAACTGAATTGTGAGATGTTGAAGTTAAGTGTGTGTTGGACAAACAGTGGAGTCCAGCAAGCTGCTGTTGTGAAATAAGGACGGAGCTTGAAGTCATCACCCATGAAATGGGTTAAGATTTTCCAGGAAGAATGTGCCCAATGAAAAAGAAACATTAGAGCAGAGGGCCTTCTGCGAAATTTTTGTTTGGAAACACAGAATCGAAGTGTATTGAAGGTTCTGAGGCAGAAAATTGAATGACTCAAGTGAAGCAAGGGTGGTCTTCTTGCAAACCGATGATTGGCTTGCCTGTGACACTGTTTTGCCAGTCTCTTCATTCTGGGAGTGAAACTTCCGGGCAGCGGTGTGGTCTGAGCAAAAAGTGACGGCTTCCAAGATGGAGACCTGAGTTAGGTCCTTGCTTCCTACTAATGTGTGGCTCCCACCGAAGCAGCCCTCACAAGCACCAAGGAGGCTGTGCAGTCAGCAGGCAGAATCCAGAGCCCCGGCCCAGAGCCTGCGTGGGGCAGACCTCGGCCAACAGGGGTGCCTGCCCTTCTTGTTCAGTAGAAACGCCATTTCTTTCAGCTTCTCATAGTTGGCTGGATGGCTGTCAGTTTATTTAAAAATCCTGTGAACTTGACCTGTGGGTGTCAATTTGACAGACTCTTCGTTTAGATTCTTGATTTTGACAGGTGCTCACTAATCTCCAATCTGGGAGAGAGTCACTACTTTGTAAAGCCAGATTTTACTCAGTTACCCTCATAGGAAGTTTGCTTAGTAGAGAGAGGAATTTTTTTTTTTTTTTTAGTGCACGAGAAAGCCTGTAGCTTCAACTTCCCCAAAATCTGTTTAAATTGTGATCCCCGGAGACATCTCCCATTTCAGCAGTTACAATAGAGCCTCTATGCTAACAGCATTTCTAAGGAAACCCTCTCTAAATCCTGGATTCTTCTTGCTGGTGATTGTGTGCTACTTACTCCTTTGTAAGGCAGGTAGAGGGCTGGGCCGGGGGGACGATGCCGTTTTTTTATCAATATTATTTTGTAAATGTGTTTGCCTCCCCAGAAATAATCGAGTAAGAATTATCTTCTGGCATTAGCATTTTGTCAAAGCAAAAAGTTAAGGGGAGCTCTTGGGTCCAAGATATCATCCTTTTCAATTGGTGGTAATTGTTAATTTTAAACACATAGTAAGGCATTCCTACTGGACTTGGAGATACGATGTTTCCATTCAGCAAAAACACAAGTAGCATGGAAAATTAACCCTTGGAATATAGTGTTTAGCATGTCTGTAATAAGAACATGTAGAGGTGTGGTGAAATAAGACAATTTTCTCTTTTTTAAATAGTAGTTATAACATTTACTGTCTTTAAAACAGAAAGAAAATTATTTAAATTCTTAATGACAAAAATGAATAATTCATTCTACTTATAATCACATACCCATTGAAATGGTCATAAGCATAAGTCACTCCTCCTAATTGGCCGGGGCCTTCTGAAAATTAACAAGGGCTGTGCCAGAATCCAAGAGAATATTTAAAACTTTCAATTGAGACAAGAAACAAATGGAATTCATAGAACTCTTTTTAGAGACAATGGGAAACAAGACGAAGTAAGTGGGAGTACTCAGAAAGATGAGGTTGGCATCAAAACTGCCATCAAAGGATTAACAGCCATCCACAGAACCTATGGGGCAGGCTTTCAAGAAGAGTGTTCTAAGCAGAGGTTTTATAATGAACAAGGCTCAGTGATCTGAGTGCTAAAAATATCATTAAGGAAAACACAGGAAATCTAAGGAGAAAAATGAATGTCATGAATCTGTCCAAGCATGTCTCTGACAATGGTCATACACTTAAATATCTATCAGGCAATGACTGCGCCGTGCACGAAGCACTACTGCAGATGCTTACAAGAGACTTGTAAGGAGGACTGATAGTTCTAGCCCGACTATAGTTAATAGTCCAAGGAAGTATTGGAAACTATCAGCCATTATTTGTTTAAAAGACACATGAAACATGCATTATTTGTTTAAAAGACATATGAAACACTTTAAAAGATAATGTAGATAATTAACATACAAAATCTTTATTACATTTGTATGGAGTGGAGGGGAAAGTTGCTACCAAACACATATCTGGTTTTCCTTGCTTTGTCGGTTTGCCTCCCATCAGCAGGTAAGCTCTGTGAAGGACCCGAGGCACTTCAGATCGCCGAGTCAGGAGGGGGGCAGGAAAAATGACAGAAAAAATGTTAACAGTGGTTTTTCTGAAGAATGGAACTGAAGTTTCTTTCTTTTATATACTTTTCTGTTTTGCCTGACTTTTCCACATGAGTATGTGTCATTTTATAATCACACAAAATAAATTTATGTTCATAAAACTCACTTCTTAACCCTTCAGTGATGTAAGGCAGTAACAATATCAATTAACCTCTACCTGGGTCAGCACTTCTTCCCTAACTAAATTGTGTCAGTCAGATAGCTGGAAGGTTTCATTCAGTATCATCTCTGTGCTTGGTCCACATAAAAATAAATAGGCAGAAATGAGTCCTATTTAGAAAATAAACAGGGAGGAAAAGACACAGGAAAAGCTTTTTCTTTCTTCGAAAGTTTATTATCTGGTGGGACACACAGAAGTGATCTGTATTAAATCTTCATTTCCTTAGCCATCAAATGTGGAGTTTTAGGGAGGATTGGAAATATCATGAAAAACATAGCACCATGCCTGGCACGAAGTAGGCTCTCAGTAATTGTCGCTACTGTTGTTCAGGCAGTGGGTTATGGAGCATCCATCAGGCAGTGAGGAAGAAAAACCAATGCAAGTTTAAAAGAGGACATTGCCTTTACAGGAGAGAAAGGAGAGAGCAGACATTCCAGCAGGCACTGGACACAACTCCTGTCTGCTGAAAGAGGGGTGTGGGGGCCAGGCTGATTGAAACTAGCCTGGCAGAAGCGTGCAGTTCGCAGTGGGATGTGAGGGATAGACAGACAGACAGATGTAACAGATAGGCAAGGCTAAGCCTCATTATAGAGGCCCTTGAATGCTAAATTGCTTTGGAATATATTGTGTTTCCAGTTTAATTTTTGCAGAACATCTATTGATCACCTTTTGGTTAACTGTGACACTTACCTGTATCTTCTCTCTCAGCTCCTCCCCATGTTTATAAAGCCTTCCTGGCAGCATCTGTATCTCATTTCATTTTGTGCACTTGGTGCCTGGTATATAAATAGGCAGCCATTATTAGTTGTGTGTGTGACAAAATGAATGAAAGAATAGAAAATGTGTGTCCTATATATTTTCTAGAGATAGTCCACAGTTAATATGTAACATATATAATATTAACACACTATTAATGGTGCATAATATAGTATTTTTCTGAATAATATACAAACCACCAAAGCATGGTTATTTGTTACTACAAATATTTAATTCATGGGAAAAGGGGTGGTTTCATAGGGAATGAAAATATGAGTGTAGGAAAAATTTTTCCTTAGTTTTTCGTTGTGGCACCCACTCCTTCTCCCCTCCCCTTAGTGACACCCAGTGGTGTGGGGCTCACCGGAGCTCCCCATGCTGGCTGAAGCTTAGGTAGGACAGTTCACACCAAAGTCATGGAGCTTAAATAATTTATACTTACCTGAAATCTTTGTCTTATAAAAGAAGACTCAGAAGAGATGATTTCAGTGGGTGGAATTTTAGATCTACTGATACTGGGGGAGAGAACATTTTGAGTTAGAGAATCCCCCTCAGAGGTCCTCGCTCCCCCATAAGGGGCTGACAGGGAGGCAAGGTGACAATGGAACCTTCCTGCAGCTCCCAGGAACCTTTCTTTTCAAGAGCCTGCGTCTGGTCCTGCTTGCTTTTTCTCTCCAGAGTCAGTAATAACTATATGGCAGAGCGGCTTGGAGAAATTTTATGAACATATTAACTAAGGATGCTATTCTGAGCTACACATTCTTTTATACAAAAATGAGTATTTCTCACTAGTCTAAAATCATCTGGTCATATGATACAAGTTCACTAAAATCTGTAAATTGATGTCTTTTAAACTTTAAATTTCACTCCCCACCTCTGCAAAAAAAGTCACTTAGCCAGTTATGTTCAAGTATTTCTTTAAAAATTATATTGATATGTGGTTTGCAGTTAAGTAAAGAATCAATAGACCTGGAATGGTGATCAACTGGCACTTATTTGTTACAAATACTTAATATTAAAGTGAAAAATTGCTGCATAAAAAACAAAATTCTTAAAACATGACCTATTTAATATTATAGCTTTAGTTTGTTTTATATGTATCAGAACAAATAGTCTATGTAAATTAAGACTTCATTTAAATGCTTTGTGAATAAATTGCTATGTGATTCATTTTCTTCAAATGGCAGGGAGGGTTACAGGAAAATGATTGCAGAAAAGGATAAAAGGTTTCCTGGTTTGGGTATTTTTCCATGCTTCTGGCAGTAAATTTGCAATAAAAAGAATGATTTTTATAAGAATGTGATTATTCACAGCAAGACTACAGTTGGTGTCACTATGAAAAATTCTTCTTTCGTAGATACTCTCAGCAGGAATAATAAATCTAAAAGGGAGGCAACAGAAGTTACAAAGAACACTGTTGCCAGTGACAAATTATGTTTGTAAAACAATGAGCAAACCCATTGAAAACTGAGAAATCAGTTCAGCAGTAAATCAAAGGCTTATTCTTAAAAGTAGTTCTGACTGGACATTCCAAAGAATGACATTGATATTAGATGTACGCTGTTTTCTTTTTTTAAAACAGTCTGAATTATTCCGTACATCAAGTCAGCCTTTAATCTTTTTATCTTAATACTTTATCTTAAATTACATGATAGAGTTAAAAATAGGCATGGTATTTTTATGACAAAATTATGTAATACTATTTGCTATATTATTAAACATGAATGCACGGCCCTCTTTTGTATCTGAACGTAGCAAAATTTTCACTGTTTCCTACATGAATTTGTAAAATGCCATATCTTCTTACATTAGCTGAACCATAAATGAAGCTATGTGTTTGGGAACTAGCCTTTTGTGTATAATATCATGTGGTGGGGTACAGAATGCACTAAATATCTTGTCTGTTGTACAAAACATAACTTAAAATGTAAAAATGAGTCTTACAACATTAGATACTAGGTATTCACTGTATACTTAACTTTAAAAAAAATAAATTATAAATGTCAAAATCATTAGACCAAATGTAATATATATCTTGTCAATTAAATGAATCCATTAATTTCAGAGACAGTGTGGAGCGATGTTAAATAATCCCATTTTGCTTTAAAATCCTATTTTCAATTCTTTCTGGCTTTCATCAGTAAGCCTTTTTTTTCCTCACAGTAAGATTGAGAGTGTGAATAAAGACAAATATATTTAATACAAGCATGTGATTAAAAAGGTATTTATGGTGAGAAGGCACTCCATGCAGAGTGAAACGGACATATTTATTAACACTACGACTCTCTAAGGAGGAACTATCTACATGTAATTCCTTTGGGATTTTTTGAGAGACATGTTAAAGTGGTATTATCATGACATCTTATTCTTAATGAGCACATTTTAAAAGGAGTTAACACAAAAAATACTAAAATGTTTAAAAAACTTGTCTTCATTTTTTTCAATTATTAATAATAAACTTGAGATTCCTATAAATTTTTATTTAGTGATCTTAAACATTTGCCATAACTTTGTGCACAAGTGAATAAACAGTTTAAGCACTTTAGTGTATCTTTTGCCTTAATATGCCATGTTCAGGTACTTTCAGTAAATATTTTAAGAGTAGTCATCTAAACAGATTGAAACAGCTAATATCTTACCTTTGTTGACACTGCTGTAAATTCAAATCTTAAGTTTCAAATACAAGTACCTCGGTCTCCTAACTAATGTAAACATAATTCTAGTAAGATATTTCAGGGAATCCCTACAGGATATTGTAACATTAGATACATTAAAATACTGTTTTGTAAATAAGAAACAATAATTAAAAGCAGAACGTGTCTCCACAAGTTGCATCTTATTGCCGAATCTCAAAAATAGATGTTGAAATTCCTCTTGTCAGTTTCTGAAATTTGAAATCCTCTGCACCCCTGCATTGGCTTCTATAGTTGTGTCATCCTATTCCTATCAGAACAGGCAGGGATATTTAAATAATGTCTTGTATTACATGCTGGCGCCGATGCTATGCTGAATAGATCATTTAGAATGGGAATTTAAGATAAATTTGTCCAGATATGCTTTAATTTCTTAATTTGCATTATCCAAATTTGTCACACACACAGAGGTGTATTTCAAAAATTCCCTTTGTTCTTCATCTCCTGTGCCTTAGCCACGGGTAGCCTGCACTCCTTTCTTCTGCAAGGGAGCAGTGTGGTGGGAGAGCAAGAGCAATTGGAAGATCATGAGGTGCATGCCAGACAGACATGACAGGCCCTGCCAGCAGAGCGCCAGAGTTGAGGGGCCGAGAGCCATGCACCCCCTTTCCTGTGGCTGTGCACAGGCTTGCAGCCGGCCCGTAATAATGACACAAGGGCTTAAGCCCTTTATTACCTCAGTTTCAAAGTGCAGTGAGGGCTTTGACACACCTTTAGAAAGCCCACTGCAATCATATTATTCCACATCAGTAACTATAAATACACAGTGCAGTGATTGGACAGTCTCTTTTTTACAGAGAGAAATATGCAAGTTAAAACCTGGTTTCTGCAAATGTACCAGCTTGTGGAAAGGATTTCTTAACCACAGAGACTCTCTGAATGTAATTGTCAGTGAGCTAGAAGCAAGATTCTTCACATCTTTCCCATCAGTTGGCTTGTTTTTGACTACCCCTTCCCCCTTCATAGAACTTCTGAATCATAGAGACTCTCTAGGGATGGCCCAATTTACCTTTTTTTTTTTTGCAAGAAGTTAAAAAATATCTAGGAAGTCAGGAGTTATTTCCAAAAGCTCTAATGGAAATCACTTCCTTAAAACCTCTGTCACTCAAATACTGGTCACCCTGTAATGCCATCTGTACAACTTAGATTTTCTGTGAGGATGAGGGTAGTGTGGGCAGACCTACAGGGAGATGCCCCCACTCCTTTTTTTTTCCTTTTTAAAACGCTGCTGCTGATCATTTGTCAAAACAGTGTTCAGACAATTTGTGTGAGTTTGTCTCTAAAGTACTGGAAATAGTCCTGTGCTCTGTACTAAATATTTTTCATGTTTAGAAATAAAAAGGAAAACTTCTTTCTAGTAATTTACAGATGTCTCAGTACCAAGCAAGTACACATATTGTTCAGTGGGGTGGTATACACAGTGGATGTAATTGCCTGGTGACAGGTAGGAGAGCCCAGGTGCCT
The DNA here is from genome assembly GCF_030020395.1 of Manis pentadactyla. Classification (NCBI taxonomy): domain Eukaryota; kingdom Metazoa; phylum Chordata; class Mammalia; order Pholidota; family Manidae; genus Manis; species Manis pentadactyla. The sequence goes on from NC_080021.1 coordinate 65,891,886, forward strand.
GGACAGAGAGCCCAGCCATCATTTCCTCCACCCTGGCCAACCCCAGCCCGTCTCAGTGGGCACACTGCTGCAGAGGCACAGTGCACGAAGTGTATTCTCTAGTGGTTCTTTTTCCCTTCCATTTTTACTTTGTAAAAGGAAAGTATTGAAACAATTAGTTGGCAGGAGGGTGTGAGTTTTCTCAAGGTAAATTTGGAAAATAGAGCAAATATAGCCTTGCTCAGCAGAATTTGGGATTGTGTAACTCAACTTCTCCAAAGATGTGATTGTAACATTTTCATATTGTTCCCTTTCATAACAGGCAGCCTGCCTCAAAGCCTTCTTAGAGTCTGTTTATGCAGAGACTTGAATTTTACATGGTGTTTATGTTTCTAGTGTCGTGTTCAGAAGTACAGCACCTCATGCTGGCGCTTACGCCACTGTGCTTGGCACAGATAATGAGACTCATTGTAACTGTCTTAATTCTTTTGATAAACTCTCCTAAACTAACTTGAATAGTATGGTGTGTTTTTACATAATTATGGCACAAGTGAAAGGTTTGGGGGAAAAGTACAACCACTACAGTATCAATGCAGAATAAATATTTGCAGAAAAATTCTGCCATAACTTAATATTTTGCATATGAGCCCCTCTACAAAATCTGAGTTATTCCTAGAGCTCGGTCCAAAAGAACATGTCTGTGGCCCAGCCTTGGAAGGCCAGAGATGATGATGGATCAGAAAAAGGTCAGATTGAGTTGCAATGCCAAAAAATAATGACAGAAGGGACCGAAAAGGCAGAATAACAGTGTAACCAGGGTTCTGAAAGTGAACGTGCCTTCACCACATGACTGTGAGATCGTACCCCATGTGGCTTTCTTCATACTTCCGACTCAGAGCTGGTATTCAGCAGCTTCATGTGTTGGCAGTTTTCCCCAGCCATCCATGTGAGCATTTAATAATCCAGCCCCATGAGTGCTTAGATGTCTGTGAGCTGAGGGCCAGTAAGTAACTGAAGCTTGCTAATTTTATTTATTTTACTCCTCTGTGAAGCATAGGCCATGGAACATAAAGGGAAGCCAGGAGAGGGTAATCGGTCGTTTGGTTTGTGGTATTTATCTGAAAGACGATTGGAGGAGCCTGTCATATAGAACAGAGGTTTGCGGGCTAACACCTGTGGGCTCAGCACCGCACCTCTCTGCCTATTGCCAGCTGCCCTCATTCGACATCGCCACCTGACTGCAGCCAGATCCTTGTGCTGGGGCCTCCGACCTTCTCCGGGGACACACTGAGTCAAAGTCATGCTGACACCTGTGCTGTCACTACCTACAGCTACGCTCTGTCTCCCCACCCCTGGCAGGGCCCCAGTTAACACAATGGCTCTCCTCCCAGGACAGTTTCCCTCTGAAGTGCCAGTCACATAAAGGCCTGGTGGTGTGAGGAAGGATTACAGCTTGTACAGGAGGATGGAGGGCTCCCATTCCAGCTCCAGGCTGGGAAAGGGGGCCATGGTGATGAACGATGGGCACAGGCAGGAGTGGGGCAGGCGAAGGGGAGGATGCATGTTGGAGCTGGAGTTGGCTAAGCTCCAAACAACCGACAAGCCACGGAGGACTGAGATCATGGCTAACGCAGGGAGTGGGTGGTTATCTGCCTGGGGTGAGATTGAGGGAGTCTGGGAAGAAACAGTGCACTGGGGTCAAAGACATAGTGTCTCAGCATTTACCTTACATTGTTTAACCTTTGAGTCTTTATTTCTTGTATCTGTAAAATGGGTTATAACATCAAGTACTGTTTTGTTCTCACCATAAATAACTCTAATTCAAGTCAACAAGAAATCGGAGGCTGTGTGAGCATGAAGCCCTGTGCCTGCCTGCTGCAGGATTCCGAAGAAGTATAAGAAAGGACACTTACTGAAGTAGTTTGTCATCGCTTTGGGGAAAGGGGGAGTGTGTTCTTCAAGGGATGCAAAATGTCACTGTAAGCCACTTTGGTAATCAAGTGTCAGCAGGTGGCATATCCCTGGGGCTTTAGGGCTTCCAAAAATGGAGGGACTGATCTCAGGATGGAAACGGTGGTCCAAAGCTGTAGCAGTATCTGAGTTTGGAAATTGTAAGATTTTCCTTGGGAAGGCCAATCACAGCTTTGCCCAGCACTGGCCCTGACTCTTCCTTAGAATCTGTTTGTGCTCTGTGGATATAAGTGTATGAAAATGGGTTAAATAACAGTATTTATTATGTAGGTATCTACTCTTGACTTGATAAAGAGACTTTATGCAAAAATGTTGCCAATTTTGACAACCCTTTGGAAAGCCATTAACAAAAAATAACTTTTCCCCCCTCCTGATCCTTTTCCAGCTTCCATAGCAATGCTCGCATCTGTAACTTGGGGAGTAAAAGAAACTGTCCCCAAGAGCCTTCCCTCTCACCGTCCTGGGACCTGCTCACTGGCCCCACAGAGATCTTTTGCATCTCTAAGTCTAGGGTATTTCCCCCAGAGAATGAAATCCGGGTATTTCCTACAGAGACAGGGCTGGCTTTCACAGTACGTGCCGCTTTCCCCCACCCCACAGCATTCAAAAGTAGAGGGCTGGCATTGACAGCCTGGGGTCAAAAAGCTATGTTTTGTTTCTGTTAGCACAGCTTCAGTAATTATGAACCATCTCTAGCAGTCCACCGTTTCTCTCTTCATTTGATTGCTTTAATCACAGAAGCAATAAGGATAAATGGGCTATTTTGTCCCTCCCTGATCTAGCAAAATATAATTTCAGTTTGTCAGACCACCACATCCCTCTTGGACTAAACAGAATTCAGCCATTCAGCAGGAGTATGTTCCTTTGGATTGCAGGGAGGTTCTGCAGCATTTACAACTGTAATTTATCACATGTGTAGTTAGTTACTTAACTTCTGCCTTTCCTGCTAAACTGTAAGTGCCTTGAGGACAGGGATTGATAAATTGATGCTGCTTCCAAAGCCAGCTCCTTCCTATCACCCGCCAGCCTGTGTAACTCTTCCTTTCCTGACTCTCCTCTGGGTCCCTCCCTCCTGCCTCATCCTGCAGCACACCAGGGGCTCCTGCCTCAGGACCTTTGAACTTGCTCTTTCCTTGGCCTGCAAGGCTCTATCCCCAGAGATCTGCACAGCATTGCATAGTTCCCTTGCTAGATGTTTTTTTTTTCTCTTTAGCACCTATCACTACCTAACATAGTGTACATTTTGCATATTTTCTTGTTTGGGCATCTCCCCCACCAGAATGTTAGTTCTAAGATGGTAAAGATTGTTGTCTATTAAGTGTTGTATCCCTAGCATCTAGAATAAGTGACCCCCTAATTAATAATTGGCTATGTGAATGAATAAATGATCACCTTTCTAAGCTGAGGCACCTATCAGCCAGCTCAGATGAGTGCCGAGTGCATATCAACCAGGCGTCCTGGCCTCACGACCTCTGCCCCAGCTGTGGCTCCAGCCAGACACCCAAACACAGTAGGGGTACCTTGGGCATCTGAAGTCTCAACAGGACAGACTAATACATAAACTGTTAAACTGGCTGAACAGGCAGTGGTGAACCCTGGACATGTGAATGCTACCCTAAGACTTGGATTTGGTAATGACTTTGACTTCTTAAAATCCTAACACATACTTTTTAGAAGCTTATTTCAAGAGTACATTTTCAGCACATTCAGTCTTCTTAGAATAAAAACTTATTTTCCCATGGAATTCTGCCTGTTCTGCATTCTGTGTATTAAACACCAAAGTAGGGTTTTTAGGACTGTATTTTGGTGCCTGAAAATGTGGGAAGCTTCCATTCTTCTGTCTGTAGATTCTCCCAGAGGTGGGAGTCAGGGGGCTTTAAATGTGATGGTGGTAGTTTTTTCAATGGATCCAGAACCCCTTTTGCTTCCCTCCATTATCTGATTTTCTGTGTTTACAACACATTTGAAAACTGCAAACAATCAAGTCCAGAAAGCAAAAATGAAACTTAATTTTAGGCTCCTAAAAAGACAAACACACAGCTAGATAGCTTCTGAAAAGTGGGAGAAGGGGAGTCTCATCCCAGTGGAGGAGGAGACAAAATTTCAGCTTATCAGAATGTGGGGAGCTGTACTTTCCAACTTGAGAGTGAGCACACTTACAGGGGTCCCTCGGCACACAGCCCTGCTGTGAAAGGCTGTGGCAGGATTTTAACATTCTCTATTCTTTGAGGAATTAAAGTTTTAGTAGGAAGGTGTAAATTAGTAATATTATAGTTCCTCATTTTAAAAAATGCTTATTTCCACAAGACATTTATACTATTTGAAAGCCCATCAAAGACATATAGTAAGTCTTCAGAATGTATCTTACTGATTCAAAGTTTGTGTAATATAGAATTTCTCTATTGTTAAGTGAAATGAACAACAGTTCCCAAAACACATTTTTACATAGGCATTTCAATGATTTTTTTTTTTTTTACTCTAGGGCTGCTAATTAGGCCCTTTAAAAAATGCTCTTTATTTTTGCTTCTCTTTTCATTAAAATCATTCTACAAAAATTCTTCTGATAAAGAATGAGGATATCCTTGTTGCCACCACACCAAGCTTTGCTTTAATCACGTCACTGTGAGGTGAGTTTGGTATCTGCAGGTAAAGCCTGAAGCTGTTGACACTCAATTAGAGCTAACCAAGATATTGAACAATACTTCAACTGAGGGCCTCTTCCTGGGAGCACAAAGTCTTAACTAAAGCTAGCAGGAGAAAATAAATACAGGATGTGGAAGACAATAGCAACAATGGAGTCATTAACAGTCATTAGAAGATAACTGAGTCTCTGTTAGGAATGGAGATTTACCAGGGCATTCATGCAAGAAAAGCCTCTTAGCACCCTGCTTGTCCAAAGAATTCTTCTCACCCCTAAAGTTAACCTAGTAACTTTGAGCCAACTTTGATTCCTTGAATTAAATTCTTTTACCACATCTTTTCCTCTTCTAGTTCCTCATTTTTTGATAAAATATAATATTACTAACTTACACCTTCCTCCTAAAACTTTAATTCCTCAAAGAATAGAAAATGTGAAAATCCTGCCGTATCCTTTCACGGCAGGGCTGTGTACCGTGTGGCCTTTGTAAGTGTGCTCACTCTCAAATTTGCTTATCCGTCTCTGTTCATTCATTCTCCTAAGAGAGAAAAGTCCTCTGCTGTGGCGCTACAGCTTTTGGGGCATTTTTGTTTGTATTTTGCAGTGGGGGGTGGGGGGTGCAGTTGGAATGCTTTTCTTGTTTTGTACAATAGCCATGCACCCTAAAAGAGTTTTTTCTCCCACAACATAAAAACTGTATTTCTGGTGAGATAAATGGCAGACATTTCTACTCATGATTTAGTAACTCTTTAAACCCAGAATAAGTATGTTGTTGAAAAACACCATCATTCATTTTCCTAAATCTGATTAAATTAATAACTGAGAAGTTTCCTACATATTTTCCAGGAATGACCTGTTTTTAAAATGTTAAATTCACAGTCCGCATGTGAGGCCCCCTACACTTGCTTTTCCTTTTTCTTATCTGAGGTTATGGACCTCAGGAGAGCAGGGGAGGGTTACAAGGTCAAAGTCTTTTCCTCCTTGGAACTTGCTTCTTGCTGGGAGAGGGTTGCCTGGAAAATAGATGCTTTAGAGAAGAGGTTGGGGGGTCACGATTTTAATTCTGTTAAGCAACAGCTGGTTTGAGTTTCTCTCTACTTCTATCTCCTGCTCCTTCCTCACAAATACAGGGAGAGAAAAGAATTTGTTCAGAAGGAACCGGCAACATAAAAATACACCTTCTGTTACTGCAGTGCTTTACTTATGTTATCTTTGTTACAAAGTGGGTGTTGAGCACTATGGGGGTAGACTAGACTTTACAAAAGTAACCATATAGTGAATATGACCAGAGCTTTAGTCAGAAGATCCTTTATAGGATGTGTGCCTGGGAATTTCTCTTAGTATTTTTAACTAAAACTCTTTGTGGAAATAATTAAAGCCTCCATATTTGGAGACCAACTGTTAAGTGAAGAATCCTGACTGAAATACTGTAACATGCCCAGTGTGTGCCACTTGTTTCCAGACTAGAAACTTTGTCTATCTCCAAATTATGCCTTCATCTGTCCAACAATTGTTTATGGAGTGTCTGCTCTTTCCACAACTGTGCTAGGGGGCTGGGGATACAGCAGGAGGTGTAGGGGTGCTCATATGCAAACAGGTGCATAAACATGAACTCTGTCCAGTAGAGCTTTAGCCCAGCCTCCTCTTCTAAACAGTTTATAAATGGTTTGGGATTTAAAAGTCAGGTCTGTTGACATAACATTCTTCTATGATAAACTAATTAACCTAATACTTAAAATGAGCCTGTAATAATAATGAAACAGTAAAAAGTAAGAGTAAAAAGGTAAAAAACACTACATGGCTTGATTGTTTTTATTAGGTTTTGTAGTCTCCCATGTTTTTTACACACACACACACACACACACACACACACACACACACAAAGAATAAAACACATCTCTCAAATCAACGGCAAACCAGTAACAGATTTTTTGTCTGGGCTTCTCAGCACACTGGCCTCAGGCTGTGTTGGTGTGTGGCTCAACAGCAATCAGAGGTCATAATTTCATTGGCAGTTAGCATCAGGTTTAATTTTTCTAGCATGTTACATTTACCGAAATGTCTGGTTTCAGTTATGCTTAGGCATTGACTGAATCAGCTTTGAGCAGCATGATGTCTTCAGGTACCTGAGGTTTATGGAACACATATGCTAATTGTTTTCAATCACTTTCCTTTCTAAACACAAAAATGTGTTTTCTGAAGCTGAGTAACAGTAGTCCTTAATGACATTGCTCCTTTCTTATATCAAAAGAGGACCTGATGTAGGTAAAAAATGTCAACTTAACAAGTCTGACGTCTACTGGTGGACATAGTTGAAAAACAGTTTCAATTAAAGCTGTGGGGTTTTTAAAAAATAACTGTGTAGCTTTTTAAAAAAATGTAGATCCGTTTTGAAAATTAATATGTATATTTTGATTGCATTTTAGGAATGTGACCAAGTTCATATAGATGATGTCTCTTCTGATGATAATGGGCAAGACCTCAGGTGAGCACATTGAGATGTGAAGGATTTTCTCCACTTTATAGTTTCATTGGTCAGCTAATGAAGAACTTTCTGTTTGGTTAACTTTGGGCTTTTCTTGCATCTAAATAGCACATATAACTTTGGAACAGATGGCTTTCCTGCTGCAGCAACCAGTGCTAATTTATGCTTGGCCACCGGTGTGCGGGGTGGTGTAGACTGGATGAGAAAGTTGGCTTTCCGCTACAGACGAGTAAAAGAGATCTACAATACCTACAAAAATAATGTTGGAGGCAAGTGACCATCACCAATATCTTACTGGATTAGTTAAGATATTCTAGATAAAATTGTTAAAGTACCACACACTTTTGCTTCAAACTTTTTTGGATATAATAGCTTTTTTTAAGAGCAATTTCATCTAGCTAGCGATTATTCTGCTGTGATTTAGTGACAGAAATACTGGACTTGAGCCAGCTGCCCCGACTCGTCTAGTTCAGTCCTGGCTCCATCACCTAGCAGTAGTGCTGTGAGCCGGAGTGGGTTTCTGGACCTCTCTGACATTCAGTTGCCTTCCAATGATGTGGGATTGACAACCCTTGTCCAAATGACTTGAAATGGATTGTAAAGCTCCTTCTACTGGGTAGAGCATGTAGTAGTTCAGATCTTTCTATTGTGGTTCAAAATAGCTTTTATGCTATTTCAAAATAGCGTAAACAGAAATATATTAACTGAATAATGAGGGTTAGGGTTGTGTTGGTTTCCAGCCCAGCTAAGCCAGATGCTCAAATAATGCCATCAGGAATGCCTTACCTATGCTTTCCTTTGGGTAGGAGTTATTCTAGGTCAGTCTCTCCCAGAAGGTGGCAAAGATGACCACTGGTAGGTCCAGGTTTATATTCTACCAGTTCAGCACCTCCACTGGGTAGAAAAATGTATTTCCCAATAGATTCAGCAAAAGTTCCAAGACTGACTTTCACTGGCCAGCCCATAGTCACATACCTACCCTGGGACCCAAAAAGTATGGTCAGCTCTGCCCAAACCACATGGCTAGAGAAATGGTTGTGCAGAGGCTCCCCAAAAAGAAGAAATGGCCTCATAACTGTCTTTATAACCTGACTACAGAATGACTATATGACGACTCTATAACCCGAAGAAGGGATGCTAGGAGTGAGAAATCAATAGTCCTTCCCTGTAATACTAAAGAAATATTTGTCAAGTGAGTGCTAATATGTGAAAAATCATTGGTTTACTATAAAGCTTGAGGGTGGTGTTCGTCATATTAAATGTTTATTATTTATAAAGTTGAATAGACATGTTGGTAAGGAAGTAGTTCTTTTGCTTTTAAATCTACAGGTCTGCTTGGTCCAGCCAAGAGGGAAGCCTGGCTGCAGTTGAGGGCTGAGATTGAAGCACTGACGGACTCCTGGTTGACACTGGCCCTGAAAGCCCTCACGCTCATTCACTCCCGGTAAGCTCTCTGGAGTCACTCTGTGGTGCCGGGGCTGGAAGATGAGCCTTTCTCATGCTTGTTGGTTTTGGAGACTTACTTTTCAATAGTTTTTCTTTTGTTTTCTGTTCTCACAGGACTAACTGTGTGAATATTTTAGTAACAACTACTCAGCTCATCCCAGCCTTGGCAAAAGTCCTGCTATATGGATTAGGAATTGTATTTCCTATAGAAAATATTTACAGTGCAACTAAAATAGGTGAGCTGCTCTTGTTTTGTTTTACAATCAACTCTTCTCAGACTAGGAATAAATGAAAAACAGTAAATGAAACTTTTTTTGGAATGCTAGATGTCAGGAAACTAGAAGAATAATTTAACCAATTTTATTGTCAAAATTGACTTTACACCTCAAGAGTAATAAGTCATAATCCATAGTTTTATTCAGAAAATTTTACTTCACATTAAGACCTGTGCATTTTGGCTATAATTAACTTAGCATCAATTCTGTATTATTATCTTATATTTTCTTTAGGCAATGTCAACAAAAATATAAGCTAAAACAAATAGTAGTACAGAGATACACAAGGTAGAAATGAAACAACTCTATAGTTTCTTTAGTATTTCTGGAACTTATTTTACTTTATTTTTAATTCAACATGTATAAATATTTGAGTTCCTGTTTTGTTATGGGGATACAAAAAATAAATTCTTGCAAGAAGGAAACATAGTTGAATAAAGAAGACTAATATGATATTACTTAGAATACAAAGCAAAACAGATTGAAAGTGGGATAAAAAGAAGACACAGCTCTTGTTTTTAGAGAATTTACTGTCTAGCAGGGGAAACAATATTTTAATTATTATAATATGATTAGTATGTGAATGAGCATTTATCAGGTATTTACTACATGCCCAAAACTATACTAAGCATTTTACATATTAAAACCAATCTTCACAACCTTTCCATTTTACAAATGAGGAAGCTAAAGCTCAGAGACTTAAGTAAATTAAGTTAATACTTTGTTAACTGTTGAACTAGGTGTCTCTGATTCCAAACTCCAAACTCATTTCCACACCCCAGAGAGTAAATCCACACTAAATGCCTGAATGTGCGCTGAGTGAGGAAGCTTTCATTCCCACCCAAGAAGGATCAGAGGGCAAATGTCAGAGAAAGTTAATGGGGAAGAAATCGCATTTGAGCTGGGTATAGAAGGGTAAGTAAGTAAGAGATTCATAAACAGATGGGCTAGTGAGAGCAAAGGGACAGAGAAATTAAAATGTGTTCCTGGCTGAGGGTCCTGCTGGCTAGTGAGCATTGGAAGCTAATGCTGGAAGGGTACACTTCAGCCTAGTTCTAAATGGCTCATATGTCACCCTAATGAGATGAATGTTCTGAGGAAGTCCTAGGGGGGGAAGATAAGTAACCTAGGAGGTGGGAAGAAAGTTGTTTCTGGCTACCCAACTCTACCTAAAGAAAAAGAGGCAAAATGGAATTAATGTAAGTCTGTTTCTTTGACTACACTTGTATACTTCCTATACTTCTCCTTCAAAGCATTTACTAAATTATTGTTAGAGCTATGTATATAGTTATTTGTTCATCCTTGGCAACTTAGTCTGTCTTGCTCATCATTGTAGTAGCCCAGCACATAGTAGGTTATCAATAAAATTTTGTCAGATTAAATAAATGGTTATCCTAAAGAAGGCTGTCACATTTGCTTCTTTAGGCACCTGGGTCAGTAGGGGCACTATTACCTGATGGAAAAATTAGGCTTGATGGGAAAGATAGGAGTTTGATCTTATCAATGTTGAGTTTGAAGAACCTGTGAGGTGTTCCGATAGCCTTGTCAGGTTGGACATATCTGGAGTTTGAAAATGATTGATGCCTCCTTAAAAGGCCCAAGAACAGAATGCTAGAAAATACTTATTTAGTAAAAGAAGAAATATACCAAATAGAATTCCTAGTAGCCCAAATCGAACCAGAATTTTTATATGTTCTCATGTTCCATAAAAATAGAAGTTTATACTAAGTCAGGTGTTTATCCTAAATATATAAATAGAGGGGAATCATACTGTGATTTATAAACAGGAGTCCATGGTAAAGATTTATCAGCACATGAAAGAATAATTTCCAAAGAAGCATACAGTACAGAAGGGCTAGTGCTTAACTTCCAAGAGGGAAAGAGCAAGTGTAGTGTATTACAGGTCACGCACACCGAACTCTACTCCCAAGTAATTTACAAATGTTAGGATAATCGGAAATTATAATAACAACTGAGTATGTATTCAGCATTTTTTAATAGGCATTTTATTTGTGATTTTGAACTTTAATGTTTTTCACAATGCAGAATAAAAATTAGGTTTAAAAATGAGTAGTGATAAAATTATCTCAAAACCAGTGGTAGGATTGCTTTCAATGGTATTTTTAGTAAGAAAAGTAGAGATTGAAACCCCACCAGTTATTGCAAAATTTTGCCATCAAATTAGATATAATTTGGGGATCAATGCAAAGAACTCAGGAATTTTCCTTTTAGGCAAAAATGGCAGTCATAGGAAGAGATGACTGGTATCTCATTTAGCAGAGTTATAATGTTCTTTCAGACAAAATGAATTCATCAGAATGAAAACTTTACATAAGACCTCAAATTAACTTCTAAAAGTCAGCTTTAATTTCTTCATCTTTACTGTGGAAAATCTCTAGATGACCCCAAAATTCACAATGAAGCCCATAGGAGATAAGCAAGAAATTTTTTTGTCCATCACAACAGCTTCACCTTTAAATAACATAAAGTTTAACCTTCCTTTTTACATGAAAAGAAACTGCAAAAAATGCATAAACACTTCCCTCTAAGGAGAAAAAAGTTTCATGACATTTAAGTTTTTGGTTGTATATTTTCACAGTGAAAATATAGACTTTGTATTTGTTTCTTAGATTTAATATTTCACAGTTTAGTGGGTGCTAAAGAAACATTGAAATGACATCCTTTGAATAAGGCTGGCCCGATTTCATTCTGTCAGATGTAAACTGGAGATTGTAGTGTGAAATACAAATACAAAGCCAACATTTGTTTAAGCAAACAAGCAATTTGTTCGTGCATATATCTGATCCTCGTTTGAAAGAGAGGCAGACCCTGCTCCGCCATTCACATTTGAAAACTATAAACTGTCCCATTGTCCATTAAAATGACCCTATTGGCTTAGAATAGGGCTTGGAACACCGGCTTCTTCTCTAAGAAGCAACAATGGCTGCTTTAACCGCTGGGATGTGCTGACATTGTAGCTGCCTCAGGAGCCCAAACTGTCGTGCCATGGGAAAGATAATAGATAGATAAAGGTATTCTGTTACCTTTATCCTACTTCTTCTCTAGGAAAGTACTTTTTGAACATTAAATGCCTGGGTAAGGCAGGCACAATCCCTCGGTAATGCCCCAAATAAGCTGACATTTATTTCAGAAACAGTTTATGAGAACATTTCAGTTAAATGCATTTAGGCTTTGGGGTCTTTAATTCAAATAGAATCCCAACTTGAAAATGAAGGGATAAACTTCCCCAAAACTAATTCATTATTTTTATCCTTCTCAGTAGCTATTGGATCAGGTATATCCAATGGAGTTTGATATATCATGAAACATTTTTCAATCAAGTTAAAATACATTGCCAGAATCACATGCTTTTGCTTAGTCTCAGTTGTCGGGGGAAAAAAGTAGTGCAAAACAATATTTTCCCCCAAATGCTATACTGTATGTGACTAAGTCCTACTTTTTAATATATGAATCCTTGGGGGAAAAGTACTAAAATTGTCAGTTACCAAGGGACAGGATACCACATGGATAATTAATGTACAATTGTTCATTTATTGTGCTGTTCCACATACTACTCAAATGCCACACAGAAACACTCTTCTAGTTGCACCATGTAGGACAGAGATGAATCAGAAGCATGAAGAAAGTATTTTATATAAAAAGTTCAAGTACTTAGTTACTCAAACTTTACATTTTTTAAATTTATTTTTGCTCATTAGGAAAGGAAAGCTGTTTTGAGAGGATAATTCAAAGGTTTGGAAGAAAAGTGGTGTATGTTGTTATAGGAGATGGTGTAGAAGAAGAACAAGGAGCAAAAAAGGTGAGTGTTCCTAAAAGATGCATCTCATGCTGTTTTTCCCAGTCCTCAAAATTCTCATAACTGGATCATTTAAACGAGTTCCATTTCTCTGAACCAGATTATGAATGTGATCAGAACCATAAGCATTGAAAAAGGGCAGAATAGAATTAAATAAATGTGAGGAATCTTTTTATAAAGAGTGACATACACGAGCTCAAGGGTCACGGTGGGTTGGTCTTCATAGAAAGTTGACTTGGGAAGCAGAAAAGAAGGCTTAGTGCTGCAGGCATCGTGTGGACCAGAGAGAACACAGATGCTGCGCTCAAGCCTGCGTGCCCCTTTCTGTGCCGTGACCGGTACTGCCAGGGGGCTACAGCCTTGTTACCTGAGCCTGGATGCTGCCTAAGAAACCTTCAGAGATCCCTTCGAAAGGACTCTACCAGACGGACAGAGCTGGCTTGCAAACTGTTTGCTGCCCTGGAGTGTGCAGCCACCTTTTTCTTACGAGATCAGTGCCGTGCCTCTCTTGGGACCCTCAGGAGGAAAAGAGAAGGAAACGAGTGGACCCAGCTATGGATCCCTTGGCCTCCCAGTTTGCCCATCAGACTTTTTATTATTCTGCATGCCTGCAAGTGTAAGTCTGTCATTTCCCTTAGCCAAAACTTTCTCATGAATGTATTTCTTTACTTTTTAAAAAGGTAAAGGAGGAGGGTACCAATTTCTCCCGCCTGGCACCCAGGCTCTTCACAGTCCAGGGACAACCAGCCTTTCCAGTCCCCTCGGCTCCCGCTCCTTACAGGGCAGTCCCGCCAGCCTGCGGTCCCTCCTTTGGCTGCCCTGAGCACCTCTCTTGCTGTTGCTTGGAATGACCTTTTTTTCTCCAGTGCCTTACTGTCCTTGTCTTTGTCAGTTTTCAAAATCCAGTTCATGTAGCACCTTTTCTACTTTGCCTCTTTGTAAGAGCTCACTTACAGTAGAGCTCAATTAAACTTAATTGGAGAAACTGTTGTAAATAGCTTGGATTCTTGAGCCAGTCAGCCTCAATTTGAATTATTACTCTGCCGCTTACCACTTCTGTGACTTTGAGTAAGTTACTTAATCCTTTCTTTGTCTATAAATGGGGATAATAATAGCACCTGGCTCATTGGCAGTTTTTAAGGATTAGATTTAGTCAAGACATGTAAAATCCATAGAGCAGAGCCTGGTACATGTAAAGTGTGCAACAAATGGTAGCCATAGTTATTAATTGTTTGTGTATGTGCCTGTTTCCACAGTAAAATGTGAATTCCAGAGAAGAAGGGATCTTATTTTGCATAGTTTGTTGTTTGAGACTTCAATTTTTTTTTTACAACTCTAAATCATGGCATAGTCATACTTGATAAATATTTCTTAAGTTGAACATCAAATATTTTATGAGATTAACTAGTAGAATAGGTTTCCCTTCCCTACACACTCAGTCATAGAAATTACTGTATATTTCCATAAAGGATGCAACAGTTCAGCACTCACCAAATACTTCAGTATATACAAGAAATGGCATAAAGTCAACAGAACACAGTAGCAGCATTAAATGTCTATGTGGCCAGCCTTCTTAAGAGTCTAACGGTGATTTCATTCGCCTTCAGTGCCTCTGAATTCCAAGAGAAGCTGACTCTAATTCTCAATAGATTAATTCACTTATACCCACAGCATCACAATGTACCCAGGATAACAAGCTCCCCAAGTGTGACTGGTGCTCGTGGAAACCCACACATGCTTCAGTTCCAGTAGAGCTTGATGCTAAGAACAGTTTGCTATTTAAGCCATGGTTCTGACATTCTAGCTTCACCAGTGGCCGACAGCCATTGTCATTAGTACATCCATTAGTCCTTTGGGCTGTCTTCATAAAATGAAATATTTTCCAGGCTTAATCATAATACCCCAAATTCAACCTTGGTGCACTAAGTTGGCTTCCAGACTCAAGTCTTTTTCCTGGGAAAGCCTCTGGAATTCCCATGCCATTCCTGAACAGGACCTCCTAGTGGCTAGGGGGACATGGAATAGATCTGGGCCTCTGAGCAGTGTAGAATTGGTGAAGAGCAGCATTTCATGCCTATGTGGCCCAGGGCCAAAGGGGTATTTCTGCCCTCCAGACTGGTCTTTCTCCCTCTAGGATTCACTAAAAAGTTTTAATTTTAGGAGAAAATTGCTGAAATGTGGCTTTCTAGCTTGTGGTAGACACACAGATACTTATGAAAGGTATGACCTAAAATGCAAAGAAACACAAGTGATCCTTTGGGCCCTGTTAAAGTTTCTGTGGGTGAATTCCTTCCTAAATTTTTTGGAGAAGTGTGTTTCTTACGTGTTTGGCATGGGTGACTACAACATGGAAAATATAAAGAAATTTTAGGTTTGATGATAGAATTGAAAAGAACAGTAGGACTAAGATTATTTGCTCTCTTTAAAGAAGAGTTAAAATTGTTCCCACTATTTATCCTTGGACATATCACTCTTTTTATTTGGAACATACACATCCCTATACCGAAAGAATTAGGCAGTTGACTGCAAAGAACATCCTCTTTGAATTTTTTGATGGTGACTGAGGATTCCTCGCTTCAACCTGCTGTTTTGATTTTGTGAGATGAGTATATGTGATAAGGGTCTGGTAGTATGTGTTATGAACAAGCCCTGCACCTTGAGACCTATCAGTGTAGGAACTCTGACAAAACTGACTAGGAGTTATAAGCCTGTTTGTTTATGTGTGTATGTAAAATAGATTTTTCAGAAGGTTCAGATTCCTAATAATCTCACATGAGAGTCAGATGTCATCAGTCTATCATCCAGAGTGAGAAACTGACCATTCCTTTCCTGTATTCTGTCTAGCTTTTTTTAGGTTAATTAGTATTTAAGTAGCACTACTTGGCGCATGAGTTAAGAGACAAAGATTTAATAATCCACAATAGAAAATGTGTACCTTACAAGTGGAGTTCTGCACAGAAATAAAGAATATTTAACTTAGGGGAACTCATTTAGAGGGAAAAGACTATAATTCAACAGTATCCATTTAAAAAATTGTATATATAAGTTCAAGCTGAATAAATAGATGGTTATCCATGCTATAGGATTAATAATCATAATGGTAGAAAACAAGAATTTCTATCAATTATAAAGCCCTTACGATGTCCCAGATCCTCTTTTAGAAATTTCCTATCCATTATCTCCTTAAATCCTCACAATTCTGTGAGGAAGAAGTCCTTACCCCCATTTTATAGATGAGAATACTGAGGGATAGGAAGATGAATAATTTGGCCACTATCACATAGCTGGAAAGTGGCCAAACTGGGACTTGAAGCCACTTACATCTGTGAGATTTAGCACAAAGTCCCTTGATATAAACCTTATTTACATGTCTTAAATATTACAATATAATAAAAATATTAAAAATTAATAAAAAATACAAAAAAGAATTTTTATGCTTACTTTTAAAATTATTAGAATAAAGTGTGCAGTATTTCTTTTGGTAGGTAGGTATAACTATGTCAGAATCTTCTATCCCCTAATTTTACATTCGTAATTAAAATTTTTTAAATCATTATTTCATGAGCATTTTACATGATTAAATAAAATAGTGAACTAGTGAAGTTCTGCAAATTTGAGCACTAAAATGTTCTGCAAAATCAAACTATTTTGCATTTATTTTAATTGATTTTAATCATTTAGCTTATCTCTCTTAGTTTCCACAGTCCTTTTAAAAATCTAGTACAGTGCTCAAGCTTTTTTCACTCTAAAGATGTCTTTCATCTCCCTCAATAACGTTCTTTTGCTGGAGGCAGTTATTTTTTAAGCCCAGAAATGAAATGAGCAAGCACGCAGCCCACTGCCTGTTTTCTTAGGTCAACCGGAGTCCCCCTGCCGTCCTCGTTCTCATTGCCAATGTAGTGCCAGGGCTTTCGTCGGGAAGTTTACCGAATTCTATAATTCACATCATTAAAAAACACCTCTTGAAAGAGGAAAAAGCCAGAAATATCTTTATTTAGAAGAACAACATTATTCTAAAATGATCTCTTGTAAGTTTTCTGTGAGGACCTCTTTGTTTTGAAAGACCGAATGTGGGAAGTCATCTAGGTATGGATATCTTTCTTTGAAATATGTCTTTTGTTGTCAAAATGTGCAGGGCTTTCTGTTGGAGCATAGATTCTTTGTTTCCCTAATACACATACCTCAAGTGAAAGAAAGTGGGCATGTATGTGATAAAACGAAATCAAGAGGTAAGTAACTCCTGCACACTGACAGCAGTTTTCATTTCTAGAGTGAAAGTGGCCTTGTTTTATAACTCCACCACTATACTTACTTTATTTACTTTTCAGAGGACTACTTAAAATAAATCCCTTGTGAAAACAAGGGGGGATGGGGAATGGCAAGCATCCATTATTCTGCATATTGACAAAGGCTTCATCAAAAAAATGCCCATTTTATGCATGCACTCCAAAACTTGCTGAAATCCAAGATGAAGCTGAGAACCTGATTAACTGTGCTTGAATCTGAGCTTATTCAGGAGAAAACTAAGTGCTGCCTTTGTTTTTATTGCAATTTTTTGCTTTTAGATTTCTTTGAGAAATAGGGATTACTAACAAGTACAGTGAATTTTATTATTGTAACGCCATTTACATTCATTTCATACTTAATGAGCCCATACTATATGCCAGATCTTGCACTGGATTTCATCTTTGTGCTTAAAGAACTCACTTCTGTCTAGAGAGGAAGCAGATATACATGTAAGAAAGGAGCAGTGCTATGCAGTTTCATGAGTTCTTAGGGTAATGTATCCCTCAAGACCTCTTTATTTACATTTTGGGAAATATTTGTGCCTCCATGTCAAAATTCTCTAGAGATAAAATATGCGTATGAAAGCACAGATGTGTTTTTTTTTTTTTTAAATACAGTGGTAACTATACACTTTTTTCTGTACCTGCTTTTGTCACTTAATGTATCCTGGCAGTTAACTCATATCAGTACATAGAGTTCTGTGTTGTTCTTTCTTTTAAATGGACATATTGGTATTCTGTTACATGGATGTGCTATAATTTAACAGTTCCCCTAGGGCTGAACATTTAGCTGGTTTCCAGTATTTACTATTTTAAATAGTTCTGCAGTGAATGGTCTTTATGTGGTTTGGGCATGAGCAAGTGTATGCATCGAAGGGATGAATTCCTAGGAGTACAATCCCTGGGCCAAAGGTTATATACTTCTATGTTTTTGAAACTTACTAGTACCTTTTCTGTAATTCAGCAAAATTCAATTTACATGTGAGTGTCCATGCACTAGCTATGTATACTTTTGATTTTATGCACAACCAGAAGGAACAAATGCAAAATACTAGATGAGGAAAGCCAGCATAAAGGGACTTGGGGAATTGCACATGTGGACCAGAGGAACAGAAAGGATGTGTCATTTTACTCGAACATGTGCTCCTTCCCAAGATTTAGGCCTTCAGACCCATTTGTGTCAGTATATGCCTACTCTTGATAAGCTAGTCATACACACGTCACAGTTCAGCTGTCATTTGCTACAGTTGCGGTTGGTGCTGTTGTTAGTCCCATGGCTCTAGTTACCTGATGACATAATAACTCCAGTTAGGTATCCAAGATCATCCCAGCTGAATAGCAGCAAATGAACCAAACCAGTTCACCTACTCAAATTTGCTTACTCATCCTCTGTGGCCTGTCTTAGGTTGTCTCCACCTTGGAGATCTTACCCATCATGGGCGCGTGGGGAGATAGTTAGGGGGAATTAATGGACACGGCCTCATCATAAGGTTCACAGAGACCGTAGGGGTCACTGGCTTCCGTGGCAACTCTCTGGTAATGTACCTGCACGCACATCAACTGAATTGATTCAATTCTTTTTTGGACAAACTGGGTAATCTTGTTAATAATGCAGGGCCCCAAAGTGAAAAGTAGGAGCAAAAGAAGGATAGGACCAAGGAAGGGCAGAATATAGGGCAACCACCCATGTACTCAGTCCAAAGAAAATTGACTTGTAATTCTTTTCAGCATCTCTCGAGATTTTCTTGAAGTTGCTTGACCTTATTTTGGACTATGCCGGAGCAGTTCGCATAAAAGCAGCACTCTTCCTGTGAAAAGAGACATAAGCCTCCTTTTTCAGCTGTGAGGAGATCAAGCCCCCTATGGTTCTGTAGGACTACTGTCGCGAGGGAATCCAATTGTGCTTGGAGGTCAAGAATTGTGCTAGCTACAGCTTGTATATCATCGATCATCTGTTGAGAAACGGCTTTATAATAATGCAGAGAGGTCCCCAATCCTGCTGCCCCAGTGGCAGCTCCGGTGGCCACCTCAAGGCCTATAAGCAGGGGGATAACTTGGATGGCCCTTTTTGATCTACCTCCAATGTGGTCTAAAGCAGGAATAGGGAGGTGCTGATTATTAGGGACCACTCCAATGTCAGGGAAAATTACAGCTAGAGCACAAAGCCCCATCCAGTCTGTCGGGAGAAAGCCAAACGCGTCTTCCCCACAAATGAAGACTGTTCCATTAGGGGGACAGAGAAAGGTATTGTTCACAGTAATATTTTGTTGGCAAAAGAATAGTGGATTCGACCTACATCTATCCTACTAGTATTATCAGTATGGGGGTCAGCTTTGAAGCATGGGCCTTTAGGGGAAAGAGGGTCTAGATAGACTCTAGAACTTGGGGGTAACAGCTGGCACTGGGGCTCAGTCTGTGACAGGTTAACAAGAAGAGCATCGGCTTGTAATGGTCCCGGCCTCAAGCACAGCCAGCAATCCTTAGCTAAATTGGGATTGGTTCTATTGAGTAAGGTAAAAGCCTGTATGATTGATTGTGTCTCAGGATCAAGAAGCAATTCTCCCCTGATCTCCGGGAGGCTAAAAGGGTGGTAAATTGGGGGATTTTGGTCTTCAATCAGCCTGTCTACCAGTTTTTTAATTTTGGTACTGTCGAGCCTGATCTTGGACTCTGCCCCCATCAGAGGTACCTATAGGGGCAAATTTATTCTAGCAGACGTTCTCTCCCCTATTCTTTCGACAGTCAGCATATTCATGCTTGCCTTTTATCAGAGTTGCATACCAGTATGTTTTGTTCTGGTGAGTGCAAGGGATAACCTCCTGATAGCATTGAGCATGAACGGAGGCAAGAAAAGTGGTGCAAGGATACTCAGAGGGGGATTTCCCTTGGGCAGGTGAAGATATTTTGGGGCCTGGCCAACAATGGTGAGAGAGAACTCTCCCAGGGCATCCATTTTCTGTCCCTTGCATAAGTGTAACTGCCTGTTGCCCATTAGGGCAGGTTTTGGTAGAAGTATAACAGTGTGTGGGGGGAGGGGCCTTGGAGTGAGCACAGGCTGTGCAGGGATCTCCGATGGTTTTTCGTAGTATGGCTCTTGCTTGACCAGGATCTCCAAATCCTATCCTAGCTAATGGGAGATTTATTGCCATTAACAGAAAGACCAGCATCATTGGGTTCATTGCAGACCCTGAAAGAGAGAAAGAAGAGCGATATCCTCAGGAGGCGGGGGGCCTTCTGGGTCATCATTGACATCAGTGAACTCCCCCTCCTTAGGGGGGTAATGCTTGAGATCCCTTGCGGGGACCCAGATCAGCCTTTTTTCATTGGTCGGAAAGACACAACCGAATCCTCTTCCAGCTGTAAGGAGGGGGTCTGGGCCCCTCCATTCTCCAGTAAGGGGGTCCTTCCATCAGGCTCTAATTGTCCGATAAGTAACAGTTGTTGTCCAGTGCTTTTGGAAGGGCGAGAAGTGTTCGCCTTTGGCAAAATTTAAAATAGAGTAAATAATGCCATCTTTAGTTGATCATGGGGGGGGGGGAGTGTTCCCCCTTTTTGTTTTATTATTTGACATTTGAGGGTATGATTGTGTTTTCCACGATTGCTTGTCCTTTAGGGTTATAAGGAATTCCAGTGGTATGGGAAATTTGCCATTTACTCAAGAATTCAGTGAAAGATTTACTAATAAAGCAGGGACCATTATCGGTTTTGATTTGATCTGGCAGGCCAAGAACGGCGAAGCACTGGAGAAAATGGCTTATGGCATGTTTAGATTTTTCTCCCATATGGGCTGTAGCCCAACAAGCATGGGAGAAGGTATCAACTGTTAGAAATATGTATTTAAGCTTCCCAAAAGGGGGCAAAATGTGTGACATCAGTCTGCCAAATGTTATTGGGCCTTAGGCCTCAAGGGTTCACTCCGCCCTTTTGAAGCAGAGGAACTTGTAGAAAAGGCTGGCATGACTTACATGTCCTAATGATCTTTTTTAAGTTTCTTACAGGGACCTGAGGGAACCGATGGTGTAGTCCCCTCCAATTAGCATGTGTAAATTGATGAAAAGAGGTGGCCTCCTGTACTGTGTAGGCTGAAGCTAGTCAGTCGGCAAGAGCATTGCCTCTCGAAAAAAAGCTTGGCAAATCTTGATGTCCCCTTAGATGTTGTACAAAAAGGGGAACTAGTCTCTGTTTTAACAAATTGCGGGCTTGAATCATCAAAGGAGTGATGGGATTATCGTCAAGTCTGATGTGTGCACCCACAAGGTTGGGCAGTAGATGGACAACTTAAAGGCTATCTGAAAACAGATTAATAGGGCCTTGGATCTCAGATAGAGCTAAAACAACAGCATAAAGCCCTTTAAACTGGGTGGAGCGCTGTACCTCATGAAAGAGGGTTACGGCCAGAGGGCACTCACTTGTGCCTGGGGGGAACATTACCATAGAGGCTCCCCATTTACCCCCATCGGTAAAAACAGAGGGGAAAGAGGGGTCTGCCTCAGTGAGGAACATTTTTGGCAGCTGCCACACCAACTGGCTAAAAGAACTCATCCACTGATAGGGACCATAGTGACAGTCTACTATCCCCGGAAAGCTTTCCATGGCCATTGCCAATCTGGAATTATTTCTCTGTAGCCACGAGAAATCATTGACCTGAAAAGGGATGATCAAAGAGTGGGGTTCACACCCAAAAAGACGGACAGAAAGATCTCATCCCTTGACAATGCAGTCGGCCATTTTATCCACTATAAGTATACTCGGGGTGCCCCTCCCACAGATAGATGTATCCAATGTACGGGATCCCCCTTCTGAGCCAAAAGGGCAGTGAGGAGGGTCTCTCCCGCCATAATATAGAGGATTAGTGGCAAGTTTGGATTATATCTTTTTAAGGCAGCGTTATCAATGGCATGTTGAACTTTTGTCAATGTGTCTCTATGTATAGGGGTTAAAGTCACTGTTGAGGCTAGGTTAAGGCCTTTTAATAGGTTGAAAAGAGGGATAAGATCAGCTGTGGTTATAGGAATCCAGGGCCTCATCCAATTGATTTCCCCCAGCAGTTTCTGGAACTGTGGTAGCATATATGCGTCCTGAATACATGACTGGGGCTTAACAGGGGAGACAACATCTAATGTCAAAGTAGTCCCCCAAATTTTAAAAGGAGCTACCTGTTGAACTTTATCTGGGACAATCTGAAAGTTATAGTTTTTGAGCAGGGAAAGGCACCGTTTGAAGAGGTCGTCTAATTTGCGGGAATAAGCGGCCCCCAAGATAATATCCATATATATGTAAAAGAGTATGTCAGATTCCTCTCAGCTTGTTGCTGGCATTCCTCTTTATACAAAGCACACTACTTAATATAAAGGGGGCCAGGGAGAACCGCCCGAGCAAGAGCCTTCCAATCTGCGGCGGTACACGGATGGTGAGCAAGTCCCTGGAGGATGGTCTCAGTCCAAGGAGCATTGGGGCCGTCCTCAAGAACGGCCTTCTTTAACTCCTTAAGGTCACCTGGCTCCCAAGGGTACCAGGGGGTAGGGCGGTTACCTCCGGGATTAACATTGACCGGAAATAGCTGACATGGCCCTGGGTTAGGTTGTGGGTGGAACAATGGATTCTCTTGGGGTTGGTAGCCAATGGGAGAGTATGAGTCCTTATATGGGAAATGAGCTGGAATCTCTGCCCGTTAACAGCTAATAGGAGAGCATGAGTCCTTATATGGGAGAGGAGCCGAAACCCCTGCTCATTGGTATGGAGGGGGGGGGGCTGATGATGATTTGAAAGGGTTAGAAGATGAACTAGTACCAGGAAGTGGTGGGTACAAAGGAGCCGTGGATTTGGGAGGCCAGGGGGCAGCATCAAAAGGGTCGAGGGCGCCATTGCCATGATTCTCATCCAGCTCTTTATGGCTTTCTTGTCCTGCCAGCGTGGACTCAGCCTGAGGAAGGGGATCAGAATCTCCCTGGGAAGGGCTCCCGACCCGGTGGTTTCCCTGTCTATTAAGTTCTTGGCAGCTGGCTTTGGTGGCCGAGGAGGGAAGCAACTCTTAAGGGCTACTAAAGTGGGGAAGGTCCCCAGAGGGGGGATATCACCCTGATTAACTTGGGCTTTGCCTACAAGTTGCTCCACCCTGTCCCAAGTTTCCCAGTCAAACAAATTACTTGCAGGCAGCCACGGGATGACCTTAACTAAGGTCTCCCAGGTTTTGATAGCTTGGCTGTCAGAGAGCTCTAGGCCTCTACTTTGGAGGAGGACCCTAAGGGATTCAAGAGAGGGATCAGGCTTGGAAGAAGAATGTCCCATATTTTATGGGATTACACTTACCCGTAGTCCGATTAGCTTGTCAGCGAAGTTCCTCATTCCTCACATGGGGCACCAGTTGTTGCTCTTCAGCAACAAGAAGGCAGGGGGACAAGCAGGACCAGCCTGTTATCCCCGGGGCTGAGCGAGAGGGCAAGTGTCAGCGGCTTGGACACCCTCCCCTGAGATCCGGGGAAAAACAAAACCACACCAAGCCGGGAGATGTGTCAGCCTCAAGGGCGCAGCAAAACTCAGCTTTATTCCATCAGAGGCTTAGTTATATAGGGGAAGATAAGGAAGTAACAGAAACCAATGGGAATTGATTATCTCATCCGTCACTAGAGTCTTTAGGCAGGTTTCGGGTTAGGTGGGGAGGTGGAGTTAGGGCCAAGAGCGTGAGCGCGGGAAGCTAGTTAGGCCTCGAACGCGGAAGTAACGAGGGAGGATGGAAACCTCCAGTCTGCGGCCGTCACAGGCCTAAAAGAGGCAAAAGGTCCCAACAACCCTTCTCAGCATATAGTTTGCAACTAATTTTTTCTTAATCCATAGGTGGTATATTCATTTTGTTGATCATTTCCTTTGTTGTGCAGAAGCTTTTTTTGTTTTGTTTGATGTTGTCCCACTTACTTTTTATTTTGTTGCTTGTGTTTTGGCAGCAAAAATAGTCATCACCAAGACCCATGCCAAGGAGCTTTCTTCCTGTTTTCTTCTGGACTTTCATTGCTTCCAGTCTTACATTTAAGTTTTTAATCTATTTTGAGTTAATTTTGTGAGTGGTATAATTTAGGGGTCTAGTTTCATTCTTTTACATCAGATTATCCAGTTATCTCAGCATCATTTATTGAAGAAACCATCTTTTCTCCATTGAGTATTCTTGGCTCCCTTATCAAATATTGGTTGACCATAAATATACATGGGTTTATTTTGGGGCTATCAATTCTGTTTTCATATATCTTTTATGCCAGTACTATACTGATTTTGTTACCTGTATGTATATATATCTAGTTAGAACTAATTTTATAATATAGCTTGAAATCAGAAAGTATGATGCTTCCCACTTTGTTCTTTCAGGATTTCTTTGGCCATTCTGGGCCTTTTATTTTTTTAAAAAGCCATTGGAATCTTTATGGGGATTGTATTCAATATATAGATGGCTTTGGGTAGTATGGACATTTTGATACTTCCCATCCATTAATATGGGATAGCTTTCCATTTATGTGTATATTCTTCTGTTTCTTTCACTAATGTCTTGCAGTTTTCAGTGTAGACATCTTTTACCTCTTTGATTAAATTTACTCCTAAGTATTTTATCATTTCTTTTTGATATAATTTATTGTTAGGAATGCTACTGATTTTTCTGTTACTTTTGCATTCTGCAACTTTGCTGAGTTCATTGATCTAACAATTTTTTGGTGGAGTTCTTAGGATTTTATATGTATTAAGCCATGTCTTCTTACAATAGGGTTTTACTTCTTACTCTCCAATTCTGATGCCTTTTCTTTTTCTTGCCTGACTTCAAATAATTAGCATACAAAGAATTTACACCTACTCTGAAAAAAAAATCATTCCACTTCTTGTACATGTATTAATGAAGATAGCCATCCAGAAATTTCTGGTGGCTATCTGAAGGGTGTTCAGCCTCCTGTGTTGTATCCTGTAATAATGGTACATAAAGGCAATGTAACTATTCAACAGCTCCCTTTATTCAGCTGTTCATGGGACATAGCTTTGGGAAGGTGCAATGAGTCTCTAGCAAATGAAATATAAAAATAAATAGTTAATTAGAAGTAAAAAGGGATATTAGGTACCAAGTGGATGATGAAATATGAAAGAATGTTATGTACAGTTGAATACTTGAAAACATTTAAAATAATGAGTGAATGATGTTCCTTAAAAACATGTCAAAATGGACTCGAGATTCAGTAGTAAAATGAACAGGATGGTGAATGGTACATACTATATATACACAATTTCAAATATGAGTGTCTTATGTGAAATAGAGAAAAATATTTACAAAGGTTATCTGGGGAGTAGAATTAAAAGTGATTTGCTTTATTCCATCAGAGGCTTAGTTATATAGGGTGTATTAGTTTTAACACAGTTCTTCATTTTATAAATGTTTTATAATGCACATGAATTTCTAATTTCTATTATAATAAGGAAAAGAAAGCTTTTTAAATTGCATGTAACTGAGCAAATATTTTTTAAACCTGATCTATGTGTGATAGTCACTCAAATTTTTCAGTGTGCCTTACCCAACAACATGGAAAGGAGGGTGTGTGTGTGTGTGTGTGTGTGTGTGTGTGTGTGTGTGTTTTAAGATGAGTTATGGTGCTGACAATTTACATAGCTCATAAAAAAGCCATGAAGAATAGGCAGCATTACAGCTCCATTTGGGCTTCAGATTCATGCCAGGGCTGGCATGAACCTTGGGTCCACTCCTTACCAGCTGCTATTTAAACTTCTTTGCTCCTTTTCTAAGCCTCAGTTTTTTTATTGGTAAAATGATTATAATACCTATCTATCTGTGAGGTTATAGAGTCCCACGTGAGAGTCTATGTGAAGTGCTTAGGCTAGTACCTGATACTACACTCAAATCACTGATAGGTCATTATTAATAAACTTTGTTTTGTAATATAAATCCCCTATTTTAAATATATAATAATGAACTGTCATTTACAGGACTTACTGAGCCCTGACCATTTGGCTTCTGCAGCCAATCACATACCAACCATGTCTTTCACACACAGCTAGTATCCTAACAGTGAATTTCTCTTTTATCCTTTGCCCCCGAACACACACACTCCGATTAAAGTGTTCTTTTGAATGGTCATCATTTCATACTTAGCTCAATTATTACCTTCTCTTGTCAGGAGCTTCCCTAGTTCCCCAGGCGAAGGGAATTAGCCCCCCTCCTCCTCCTCCTATTATAACGCACAGGTGAGTGCTCATGATAATTGTGCATTTCTGTTACTCACCCACAGACTGAGGGCAGGCCATGGATGTCTTCTATACCATGCCTGCAAACCCAAAAACTTCATGAATGAATGTAAAATAGTTGACAATTTCCCATTACATGTAGATAATCCCCATGCCAAACTCTATTAGTCTGAATTTTTAAAATAATTCCTTAGAACTATAATTGCAAATTACTTTTTGTGTAAAAAACAAATAAACCTGGTTTTCTATAGGCTGAAAAAAAAATTTTTGTCCTCTGAAAAATCTTAAGAAAAAGATACTGCTGATTCATAAATACTGTAGTACTTTTGAGCAGAAAAAGTTTATAATCATGTTTTCATCCTTCATGGAGGAGGTAACCTTTGTTTTTTTAAATCTCTGGTTGACATGTTTCGCAAACATTCTCTTCATTTAAAATAGATTTTCAGCTTAAACCACTACAACAAAAAAGCCCACCTTAGATGTTCACTTAACATTTACCCATATGGTAAAACCATTTGAAAGTCAATGCAAAGAATACCTGATAAACAAATGAGCAATCTTTGCTCATGTAAGAGGCAACTTTAAGTTTTAAAAAATGTAAAAACTACCAGCTAAGGAAAACTGCTTAAATTTTTAGCATTAAAAATCCACTGGATACATAATTTGAAAGGCATTCAAGTCACAGTATAAATGCACTTATTATCCATCACCTTCTTAAAAGAAACAGATTCCAGATTACATTTTAAAATGTATTCTTAGGGGAGGATTAAGTTTGAATTTTTGTCTTAAACAGATGTGATGTTAAGATCTTAACTGGCAGTTTTCACAATTTTGAAAAAAGGGGATGAACATTGTAGAGGGTTTCAAAAGCAGGTTTGAGGGCTTGTGCTGGGAGCCTTCTCTGTCCTCACCGTGTGTCTGCCCCCCTTCTCAGCATGCTATGCCCTTCTGGAGGATCTCCAGTCACTCGGACCTCATGGCCCTACATCATGCCTTGGAACTGGAGTACCTGTAACAGCCACATAGCACTTTGGAACCACACAACTGCCCTGTAACCAGGAATAAATCCCACAGGCCTGAGTCTCGTGTCAGCGCTGGCCTAGCAAATTGATTTCCAACACATTGATGCACACCTGCTGTCCATCCTCTGCTCTGCCCTTGCAGTAAATGAAGGACCACATCTATTTCTTCAGAACAGCTGTTGACTCCAGTACTGTGAATCCAGTGAAAATAAGCCATGAGAATGTTCTAGCACAGTGTAATGTGTCTTTGCCACATTAACTGCATGGTTCAAACCTGTGAAGAAAGGACCTGCAAACGCTTAAGGTTTTAGCATCTTCAATGTGACATAAACGGCTTCTCCAATACAGCAAACCTGATTGCACAACAAAGACGGAAACATATTTCCTGAGTACCAGTGGGGGAATTTTCTTGTAAAGAAGTTTTACTTTTTGGCATCTCATACCCAGGGTAATCTCTACATCTCTACTTATTTATGAAGACTTTTTTAAACAGCTTTATGAGGTATAATGCAAGTACCATACCATTCACTCAAACAGACTTTTTGACATCAATCAAATCATTGAAGGGACAATACTGTAAAAAGTAAGTGATTAAAGGCCTTTGCCTCATGACACAGCAAGTACTTTAAATTTTAGCACATTGCAAAGTAGTTTAAAGTATGTCTAATTTAAACGTATAATATGTACATCACTGAGACAATCATGTACAGAAAGAATTTTTGGTGTAAATTTGTAATAATGGATGATTCTTTTACATATTGTTTAGGAAAATGATATTGAAAGGTAGCAATGCCTTGATAGTGAAATATTAGGCAGTATATGCACAAACTCGTGCAGTGCCTTACCGAAATACTGGGTATAAATATGTAGATAATGGGGTTTTTTTTAGACAATGTTGTCAAGACCAAAAGCATGGATGTCAATAGGATTTCATTTTCCAAATTTTTTTCCCATCGGTTCTTTATTTCTTTATGCTATCAGGAGGACTGCGGTAAAATAACAGTCTTAAATAATTTGGAAAAAAAAAAGTCCTCTTACAACCTCATGTTTTCATTTTCAATTCTAATGTATTATATGTAACTACTTGGAAAAAATGATTATTCAAATGCTTCTTCCCACAGAGTGTAGACAATAGCTATATTTTATTAATAAAATGGTTCATGAGTTGGAGACTAGCCAAGGTTTCATGTACTCAGATTATAGTGTCTGCAATTTCTTGTTTAGATAAAAGAGGACTTACCACATCTGGAAATCAGCAAAACTTTACATTATTCCCTACATTCATGTTCCCTCTCTTTTCCTCCACATTCCCCTCAACCTCCTGCTCTCCCAGGAAAGTTCATTGCTGGCAGTGGACATGGCCCAGTTATCACCACCAAGGAAATAATGTTACTGTTCACCTACATAAATTGGGAAATAAAATTTGTTACCTTTGTTATACCATAAGACAGGTTCCCCAAAAGTGGTCAGTTTGGGCACCAGTTTCATTCGTCAAAAGCCTTCCATTGCCATGAAATTATGTTGTGGATGAACTGTCTTTGATACTGTGTTGGGGGAAAAAAAACACCAGCTTTGATCCTAAGTAGCTAAAGAGCTACTCTATCCTTTTCTGAAGTTTCATGTTGCTGCTAGAATTAGTTATGAATTCTCCAAATTGTTCAACAATTGAATTTGTTCAATTTTTTTGCTTGAAGCAAACACAATTTGGCAATTTTTTAGCCTTTTCATTTTATGTTTTTGTACTCTGCAGATTGAAAAGACAAAGTTTATCCTGGCTTTACTGTATAAAGGTGTGTTGTGTCTGCAATTGTGTACAGAGGTTTTCTCCATTAATTTTGTGTTTAAATTAATAAAATTGATTTGTGAAGTACTGTAAGCTCCTTGAATGTATTTTCTTCTTTATCTTTTGGTTACAAGAAGTAACAAATTTTGTTTGCAGTGCTTAGAGTCCAATAGGAAGTCAACAATAGGAAGTCATTGTAAAACAATTGTAGTAATGGCTTTATCAGTCTTTGAGTGGACTGAACTAGAAGGATAGCAGCTGTTTGTTTGATCAATCTAAGAACAGAATGGAAAAGCCCTATACATCCTCCAAAACTATATAAACTGGGCCCTCACTCAAATTTATCTATGACAGGACAGACTGTAGCATCAAGTATCTTGGATAGCAGAGTACAGATTAAGCCACTTAAATACCTGAGGGACAGCAGTACAAAACAGTTTCATCTATGAAGAACGCCCATGACATAGACCTCTAAGATTTGACCAGTTAATCATGGTAGAGCTATAAAACAGCACAACTTGCTTCCTCTTTGGATTTAATCCTAGGAACACAACATTCATACATGCAAACATGTGAAAAACATATAGTTGTACTCATTTATCAGGCCCATGATGTTCATTTTTCATATGTGCACACTGGGCCAAGCAGCATGAGGAATCAAGTGTCTGAGCAAGCCCAGACATCCAAGAATAAAAACAGTTTAGGGAAAGTCTTTTTTAAAGAGAGGCAGTGGTGGGGAGTGGAGGAATGTTTAAGATCTCAGGGAAAGAAAGAATAGAAAAGAGGCAAAATGGAGGGCATAACCTCAAAAAGTGAGTTTTCTAAAGTACCACATCTAACACGAGACACCTCCTGGTCAAAATGTTTAAAGGCCCTCACCTTTGACTAGAGATTAGAGTGCAGATTTCCCTACCTGGCATTGTAGAGTTTTCAAACATAGTCTCTACTGTCTTCCCAACTGTATCTCTCATTTCTACTAAAACAAACTTTTGGAACACCTTAAACGCGCTCTGTAATGGACCAAACAGCCCATTAACATCCCTGCCTCGTCTTTGCTCAGAGCATTCCCATCGCCGTCAATGACTTTCTCCAGCCTCAGTCAACCTGCTGTCCACCCATCTCCAGTGCCGCCTGCTGTGCAGAGCCTTCCTTCCCTACAGTGCTGGCTCCTTCCCTTGAATTTCTCCCACCCAATACCCACAGTCTTACTGGCAGTTCATATTATTCCCTTTAGTGAAGACTCCCTGGGCCCCTGTTTGGGGGCCCTTCCTTGTTCTGGATGCTGAGGATAGCAGGGCCCTGCTCCTGAGGATGGAATTTACAATGGAGTAGGTAGAAACAGACATGAATGAATGAATGAATGAATGAGTGAGTGAGTGAATGAGTGAGTGAATGAATGAATGAGTGAATGAATGAATGAGTGAATGAATGAATATGATACATTGTCAGAAACATTCTGACATAGGGAATTAACATAGGGAATAAGGTGAGTGACAGTGTGTAACTTCCTTGGAATGGATGGACAGAGCTGAGTGTGCCGGGAGCCATGCTACTCAAGCTGTGCAGCAAAGCTCAGGCTGGAGGAAGACCCCCGCAAAGCAGGGGCCTTCGCAGCTGACTCTCCCTATTACCCACCTTGATTTTGTTTTTCTCCATTATACTATTGGTTTTGTTTTTTGCTTGCATTGTTGCCAAGGGTTAACTAACCTTTGCTGAGCAGTGTGGAAAGGATGAGAACACAAGCTTCCCAGGAGCTTTTCGGGACAGTGCTCCTGAAGAATGGAACACGCAGGGGCCAAATGGCGATCTTGGCATAGAATACCAAAACCTGCTGTTAGTTAGTCAAACACTGACCACCCCATTTCCACTGAGAACGCCCCCCTTGTTTACAATACTAGTGAAACTAGTGATGGAAAGTTTTCTAGAAATAGAGTCATGAGAAAATATTGAATGGAATAACCCTGTCTGACACTTAATCAATCTTCTCATGTTTTCTTCCCTCTGCTACTTCTACAACTTTTCTTCCTCCTTCCTTATTACAGCCATTTACTAAAACTCATGCCTTATATGTGAAATTACCAAATACCATAATTTTCCAAGAAGTAAAGATACCTCAAGACAAGTGCTGGGCCTGGAAGCCACAGGGCATAAATCTGCAAAGAAGTGAAAAACTAACATTTTCAAAGAACATTACTTCTCTCTCACTTGCCAGCTTCACATTTCCCTGTATGGCCCCGGAAGATGGCTGGTTAGCCAGAGACGGGTAAGATTCCTCAAGGGAGGAACAACCTAAGACAGGCACAGTCGCAGGGGGGTCTTCAGGTGAGAAATTGGGGATCAACAGAGGTGAGGCTTAGAACCCCACCCCCCCAGTTTTGAGAGAAATCTTCTACACCTGTGGATGTTTTGTTGCCCTTGTTGAGCTTAGATTAAGACCTGGTCTGTAGGCACAAACCTGATCATCTACACCTGCCTTCTTACAGTTCTAAATCATGCTTTCTATCTATATCTTGCATTTACCTACTACATTAACATTTTATTAGATTCACATATAAAGTATAAAAATCAAATGAATAATCATACATTATATTTGATGTGATTGTTTATAGTTTAAGGTTTGCAGTTAAAACAGAAACAGTTTCTATGATATGAATGCCCTTGCATTGTTCACCATGTAAGAACTTGTTTAGTCCCTGCAGTAGTGGAGTCATGGAGACCTGTGTAGCATATATCAGGGAGATTTTGGTATCCACACAGAAGAAAGAGAAATGTAGATAAGAAGGGGAAATTTAGTTTGCCTACTGTGCCCTATAAAGTGGTATAAAGTGAAGATATGAGTTTATGATTTTAGATTGATTATAGATTTATTAAAGCTGCTAAGAATATTTTTGTGGGAAAGAATCCTAGCTAACTGGCACTAGGTGACCTGTATTTCACCCTGAGCTGATAGACTCCATAGTCGCTGCTACATACTGCACGCTCCTATGGTCACATGCACTACTTAGAAACTGCGTTGCATAGAAACGTAAAACACAATAGAGTCCATGTTGATAGGAAAAGTTTCGGTCAAGGAACAGAAAAACAATCACCTGTCTAACACTTGACCAACC
The DNA here is from genome assembly GCF_030020395.1 of Manis pentadactyla. Classification (NCBI taxonomy): domain Eukaryota; kingdom Metazoa; phylum Chordata; class Mammalia; order Pholidota; family Manidae; genus Manis; species Manis pentadactyla. The sequence goes on from NC_080021.1 coordinate 65,923,923, forward strand.
ATGAATAGATTAGAAGGAAAAAGAAAGGAAAAAGCTTGCCTATACTTATTAATCAACTGCCTATACTAATTAATCAACAGAATAATAAAAAATAATCATATCCTTGTGCAAAATGATATAAATAAAGTTGTCATTGGCACTTTGTCGAGAGACCTCCTACAACTGACTCCGTGTCCTGTCTCTCCATATGCCGACTCTGTCCTGCACCTTTGGGCATCCCATCCCTAGGCTGGAGCTGGACTTCTGCATGAGTGTTTGACAGAGCAGAGACCAACTGCTAAGAAGTAAGCATCATGTGAAGATCAGGGGCAGAGCAGACAAGCAAAGGTCCTCAGAGGAGAATATTGCTATTTATCATGTACCAGGAGTGAAAAATCACCCATGGGTCCAAGAAGAGATGACTTTGGAGAGGAAGGGAGACAGGGAAGCCTTGAAGTCCTGGTAAGAGATCTGGATACAGTTCTAAATGGGAGGCCACTGAGGGCTCTACACAGGAGTGTGACAAAATCTGATGTACTCTGAAGTGATCGCCCTGGCTGCTGAGTGGAGAATGGGCTGTAGAAGGCCAAGAGAAATGGTGAAACAACTTACTAGGCTCAGAGGGTAGTCCGGGCAAGCCAAGGCTGGACTCATATAAGGATGGCAGAAATGGAAATCGGAGGGGGAGAGGGGGTTAGTAATAGCAGTGACGGCATTTGCTGATAGGTCAGATGGGGAGAATGGTGAGACACAGGAGGACTCTGGACACTCCAAGTCAAGGGGTCTCAACACCCCTAAGAGACAGTGCTGCCTATGGGGTAAGAGCCTTGCTTCTGCAGGCAGACTGCCTGGGTCCCACTCCCAGCTTCCTTGTTTTACCTAGTCAAGTTATTTAACTTTTCTGTGCCTTAGTTTCCTCATCTATAAAAAGGAAATAACTATATCTACTTTAGGGGATTATTATGAAGACAAAGTAAATTAATATATGTAAAGTGTTTGGTATACTTCCTAGTAGATTACTTAATGTTGCCTGTTATTATATTACATGGTCACATGGTGGGGTGTTTCTCTCAAACTAATGAACTAGCTCCTTGACTCTGCAGACAGCTTATCAGGGTATTGCCTTATTCTGGCCTGGTCTGAAAACAAGACGGGAAAGTATAATCCCTGACCTCAAGCTTTGGGATGGTGGCTATTGAAAAAGGATCAGTTACAATGATGAAACAGGCTTCAATGAACAATGTTGAAGGGGTGAGAGGTGGGGTTAACAGGGCAACTGGGCTGGCAAGAACTGCTTCCCTGAAGCACTAAGGTCTAAGCTGAGACCTGAAGGCTACAGTTGGCCTGAGCAGGACAGGGAGACAGGGAGCCCATGCCAGGGGGAGAAGGGAAGGGAAGGAAGCCCCAGGCCCATGGGACTAAGTACAAAGCCACTAGGAGAGGGAGAGGTAAGGGCCTTGTCTTTCATCTGAGAGCAAAACTTCAGACTCAGTGCTTTTATTATACATGAGTGTGACTATTACCCTTCATGCAATAAAGGAAGAGGATAGGAACAAATTTCATTCAGGGTCCAGCATTAGCACACACAGCCTGGAGCCTGTCACTGTGGCAATGATTCTACACTAAACTAGACTTAAACTGTTAAATCTAAGTAGTGCCTAGTTGAGGTCCTTTTACTTTACAGATTCCTAAACTCAGGTTAAATGCCCAGAGGTCACCACCAAATAATTCAGAGTCATGACCCCAACCAACTCCTGGATACCACACAGAATCTTGGAAAGATCATGAGCTCTCACGTCAATGAAAGTTGGCTTTGCCTCCCTACTCTTATCACCAGGATGAGCTTAGGTGGCCCCTTTCAGTTTCCAAGGTGTATTTGGTGTCCTGTCCACAGTTAGTACAATTATCCAATGATGTCTAAATGCTTTTTGTTAAACCTTAGCACCTCAATCCTTGCAGAGGTTTGTTTAAAATTTGTCTTCCAATCAGCATTTACAAAGGTCAAATACACATTTTGTAATAACGTTTAAAATTTACTTTTCAAAACATTTGGCTATGACACAGCTATTTCCCAGTTCCAGTGAATATAAAGGAGGCCATTTGCTTAACAAAATGTGGATATGATGGCATGGACATTGTGTGTTCATTGAAGACGTATAAGAAATTTCTTTCTGGACACTGGAACATACCCACACTATCCACAGCTAGAGGCTTCAGCTAGAATAGTCCTGTGCATCCAACTCAGGATCAGTTTTTGACAATACACACTTAGTAAAAGCACTTCTTTCTTTCAGTGTCTCCAAATGCTCCTATTTCTTTTCATTCTGTGCAATTATACAAACTGACAGGATAACTTGTGGCAGAAGAAATGAAAGGGTTTGTAATTTAGGAAACCTTTGGCCCCACTGACTGAAAACAGGTTGTTTGTAAAAAGGAAATCCTGACCTCAGCTGACTGGCAAACTCTGTCAGAAGCAATAGAAGAAAGCGAAGGAGAAAGAACAGTGCCGGAGTTTTTTATTGGCAACAGAAGAAAAACGGATGCTCTGCCCAAGAAAAGCCCTTCGCAAAAAACTCTCCAGTGCGGACCAAGCCATGCTCCAAGTCACTGAGTGTGTGTCTGCACAATTGCATGGTGGTTCTGATGCGGTATGGGAGGCTTGACTGGGGGAGTTTGCTCCTTGGGACAATAGATAGACTGATAAGCCTGAAAATAGATTTCCACCAGTGAGCAGAAGTTAGAGTCCCTTTTCTCTGCAAGCTCTCCATGCCTGCCCCATCTTCTATCCTGTCTTGACATAAAGCTCCAAGGCCTACAGAAGACAGGGTGTGCACCAGATGTGAAAGGAGATAGGCTACCTAACACTTTCCATGTCAATGCCATCTACCAACTCACCTTCACTATCCCCTCCCTCTGTGGACTATTTGGCAGGATCCTGCAGTGACCTCTGGGCAGCTTCATGAAGATAGGAGTTCCCTGCAAGTTCTAATGTCCTATGCCAATGGTTCCCACTTGTCCATGGAAATCATCTGGGTGCTTTGAAAAATATCCATGTTTGAACCTCATTCCAGAGATTCTGATTGAATTTGTCTGGGATGAGGCTTGAAAAGCGTCCAAGGTAAAAGCTATTGCTTTGTGCTTTGGGGTGTATGAAAAAGACCCCCCTTGCTCGTCATCTCCTGCCAGGGCTGGGCAGCTTTTGAAGTAGGCTTTCCAGCTCTTGGCCTTTCCTTTCCAATCCATTCTGATTCCCAGTTGTCTACATCTATGTCTGAAATCCTTATGACTCCAATTCAGTTCCATTCAACATCTGGGGAATTCCTATGATGAGTGAAAAGCTCTGCTTGGTGTCAGGGATGTCCCCAAGGGGCTCACAATCTTGTGGGGAAACAGAGCTTTGTAACAAAAGGCAGACTGTGATGAGGGTCTGTCTAGATTACATGGACACCTGCAATCTAAGGGGCAGAATTTTAATTTATGGTGAAGACCCAGAGGGTACAGCAATGAATGCTGGCTGGGGAAACAGAAGTCTCAATGAAGAGGTGACATTTTAATTGGCCTAAATGAAGTAAAAGAAAAATAAGATGCTGATAGGCTCCTAACCCTAGTCCTTCCTCAGATGAACAAGAACACAGTGTATAGTAACTGTGGGCCAGGAGACAGTGGAAAGTAGCTCCAATAATCCAAGCACAATCCTTGGGCAGCCCTGGAGACAGAAACATGGAACCGAGCCAGTAGATGTCCCAAAGGCAGAGTTAGCCAAAAGTGGGAAGGGTGGGCTTCCAAGGTCCTTTTGCTGCCCTCCCCTTATACATCCAACACTGGAATGGATAGGGCTGGATCTAACCATGTACAAAGTTGTGTCTAATTAAGTCAGAGGATTGCAGCTGAGAGGAAGGTGTTGGTTCATTCTAAACCTTCCTCTAATCCAGAACTGGGAGGCTTTTCTGTCTTCAGAACAATTTTATACAGATCTTCCTCGATTTACAATGGGGTCACACCCTGGTAAACCCATTGTACATTGAAAATATGTTGAAAATGCCTGTACTATATCTAACATGCTGAACCAAACCTACCTTAGACACGCTCAGAACACTTACATTAGCCTACAGTTGGGAAAAATCATCTAATACAAAGCCTATTTTATATAAAGTGTTAAATATCTCATGTAATTTATTGAATACTGTGCTGAAAGTGAAAAACAGAATGGTTGTATGTTACAGGTTGGTCATAAGTGAATCAGCTGTTTACCCTCCTGACCGCATGGCTGACTGGCTGGGAGCTGCAGCTCGCAGCGCTGCCCAGCACTGTGAGACAGGACTGAACCACGCATCTCTAGCCTAGGAAAAGTTTCCAATTCAAAATTCAAAGCTCAGTTTCTACTAAATGTGTATCTTTTTTGCACCACTGTAAAGTCAAAAAATCATGAGTCAAAACATAACTCAGGAAACATCTGTATATCATTGGGAGTGTGTGTGTTGAAGTGAACTGTTTCAAGGGGCAAAGATACAAACCAGGTTTCCCTGATGGTTCCAGAAATTTCAGCAATCAGGCTGAAGTTCTTTACATATAATCGAGAAAATCACATTTTTCCCCTTAAATGGTGGAAGAGGGCTGGCCGAAGATTATAAGGAAGCTAAATCTTCCCTAAAGGCTCCTGTTATCTACCCTCGAAAACCATAATCTGGAGGTGGCAGTGGTAGTAGGAACCCAGGCCTAACTTCAGCAACCCCGCGCAGGGCCTTTAAAGCTTCTCCAGGAGGACACAGCTCCCCACAAATGCCCACTCCTCGCTCCTCCCTTTAAGGGAGGCTGCATCCTTTCAGTTGAACCAAGCACCCAGGGGCTGCTCCGAGGTCCATAATACAACACCCCTTGACTGTGCCCTTGCACTTTCTTGTTTATAAGCACAGAGCCCACCTCAGACAAACAGCAAAGTGTTAAAGAGGAGGGGAAGAAAAGGAAGAAAGAAGAAACACTAGGACAAAGAATATGGACAAATTAAGGGGAAAGTTTGTTTCGCCAACTTGTACATTGAAAAGGGCTAAATCCTGGAACGGGATCCCCCACACTTGCTGTAGCCTGTCACAGGGATCAAAGTCCCCAACAGCGTACTCCAGAAAGCCCCCCTCCCAGGAAGAGGACGAGGGAGGCCTGAGTGGGAGGCGGCGCTGGCTCTTCAGAAGGGCCTCTGTCGCTGCCTCCCCATGTTCCTGTCTGTACTAACCACTCACTGAGAAATCACCGCAGGCCCCATCACCTAGCCTACTCAGTGGTTCAAAAATACCAAAGCTTTTGCAGAATTTCCATTCTTCCAAAGTAGTTAAAATGCAAGCAGGAGGGGAACAAGTTGGAGAAAGCACACGCCCTTATTGGAATGGTCTTGTTTTGAAAAACTTCTGCCCTCTGGGGTTGAAAGCATTTCTTGGCCCAGTGGAATCAAGAGGTGCCACAATAGCTCCAGAAATGTTTCCAGCCCATGACCTTGATATTTATTTGCAAAGCCTTACAGGAAATCAGTGCTACATGTTCCATGAAAAACAAAGGAAAATGCAGGAACCAGGAAAAACAACAGCCTGCTCCAAACAGCCTTACATCAACAGACTTTAAAGAAAATTAGACGCTAAAAAATAGTTCCCTTTGACATGTCATCTTTCAACATGTACTGAAGACCCACTATGTGCCCGCACCTTCACTAGGTGCTGATAGGCGTCCATGCCTGAGAGATTTGTGTTTCCCAGAGTGGAGTAAGGGGTGTTGCTGAGATCAAAGAAGTGAGCAGTAATGAGTAGTGGATTTCACCAGAAAAGAGCAGGAGAAGCTAAAAGCTTCACATGCAGAGGGACGGGGGGAGTCCTTTGGAAGACTCCTAGCAGAATGTAACATTTAATCTGTACTATGAAGAACAGGTGGGAGTTTCTCAGATGAAAAAGAAAGCATACCTGGGAGGAAGCAGATAATGTCTAAAACAGTTTCAGAAATGGAGCCTTAAAATTACTATGAAAGTTGAGCATGACACTATATAACCTGATAGTCATTTGTAACCATTTATACAGTGCTTTATACATATTGCAAGAAATTCAGAGAATAGCAAGAGAGATGTGCCCTGCACATAAAGCCCAGGATTAAGTTCACTAAGTGTTGCAAACTCAACTGAAACAGGGGCCAGTAAGTAATATAAATAAGTGAATGATACGGGCCTAGTATAAGGAGTCCCGGAACCCTCTCATTTAAAAATAATCCTTCTTTTGATTGTCACAGGATTTCAGAAAAGCATTTCTCCACTCTCAGAAAAACATCAGAGCAAGTATTTGTAATCAGCAATGGGCATTCATCCTCACGGGGAGGGAGGCATTAGGAAAGGTGGAGATTGTGTCACACAGAAGAGAACATAGCCCCACAAAGTGGACAGCTGCTTTCCCACTCTAAACAGTTGTTGCTGCCTAGGATGACACCTAGGCTGGCTCAGGGTGCCGGATTCTGCAGTTTTCAAGAGAAGTCACATATCCTGATAATGGGAAAAGTTGGTTGTGGGAATCTTAAATTTTGTAAATTAGGGATCAAAATAAAAAATTTCATAGACAAATAAAACATGGCTGTGGGTACTGTTTAAAGCATCCAGATAATGGTTAATATTTCTGCCTGGAATGTCTAGGAAGACATGGACAAACTGACGACTAAGCTGGGCCCTTGAGGAATTTATTGGCAGAACTGACAGCCTCATGTAAGAAGAGCTGCAGGACAAACGAGCTCAAGCACCAGGATCATTTGTACTTGTGAAAGTCAAGTAATTCAGGGGTCCCAAGGTTGGCTTTATACCAAAAGAACTTGGGAATTTTTTCCCCACATTTATTATATGTTTTAATATTTACTTAAAATATTTGTGTATATGCTATGCCATGGATTAACCTTGAAAACATTATGCTAAGTGAAGGAAGTCAGACATAAAAGGACAAATGTATGATTCTAATGTATGAGATACCTATAATAGGCAAATTCTTAGAGACAGACCATAAAATAGAAGTTAGCAATGGATGGTAGTGATGATTGCATAATATTTTGAATGTACTTAATGACACTGAATTGCATACTTTAAAAACTTTAACATGGTCAAAATGATAAGTTTATGTAATCTAAGTCATGGTTGCTCATTATAAACATAAATAGAATAAAGGAGTATGTAAATTCAAAAAAGGATTTTTTTCCCAACCTGCTGCCAAATGCATATACAATGAGCCAACCAATTCTTGCCTGTCATTCTCCTCAGAAACTACTAGGAATTCACCCCACTAAACTTCTGCAATCCAGCATTGGATACCTCCCAGGAAACAACCCCAACTATTTCCACTAGAATCATCCTGGGTTTCATATGGGTTGACTCTGATTTATTGATTGCCCTACTGATCATTTATAGGATTTGGGGACAGAGGGATGACAGGAAGTAAGGAAGCTTCAGATTCCCCAGAGGATACACTTATGTGTCTGCCTTTATTTATGCACACATTTGTGTGTGATATGTATGTGTATGTGTATGTTCAACTATGTTGGCTTATTTTAATGAATTTTCTTTTTGATTTGAAAAATTTTAGCAACCTTAGATATCTTTCTGTGTCAGTACTTGTAGATTTGGTTCTTCCCTTTCAACATCTGCCTAGTATTACACTATATGTAAGTAGCATACCTCATTCACTGATAGAACGTGAGGTAGTTTGCTAAATTTTCCTTCTACAAACTATGCCGTGGCCAGCATTATTTTATATATGTATTCATAAATGTTCACAAACTTCATGTAAGTTAACTTCCTAGATATATAATCACAAGGTTAATAGGTATGACTATTTAAATGCAATAACATTTGCCAAATTTGCAAAAAGAAAGATTGTACCAACTTTTATACTTCCACCAAAAGTGTTGTGGAATCTGGAAGGCTTTTTAGACTCCCAGAGCCCTACTTCCAAAGATCCTGATGCAATAATTTGGAAGTAGGGTCTGTAGATCAATATTATTTAAAAATTTTATAGGTAATTCTAATATTTGCCAGTTTTTAGACCCACTGATTTAAACATAAAGTGAACATCAAATTATATACTCTCTATTTGCAACTAAAATCTAAAGACTAAAGAACATTGTAGACAAAAATTGAAGACATCGTAAATAAATGAAAGGATATGTTCATGAATTGGAAGATTAAATATTACAAAGATGTTTATTCTCCTCAAATTGGCTAGAATAACAGTAGAAAGGATAGCCTTTTCAATAAATTGTATTGATCAATTATATTTCCATTTGGAAAAAGAATGAATCTTCACCCCTACCTCTCACCGTACATAAGATAAAGTACTGATAATTTGTAGGTTCAAATGTAAAACAATATATTAGAAAAATACATATGAAAATATCTTTATGACCTTCAAATAAACAGAGACTAAGAGGACACAAAAAACATTAACCATTTTGAAAATGATAAATTGGGTTACATTAAAATTAAAATGTTCTCATCAAAACACACCATTAAGAGAATGAAAGGGCAAGCCAGAGTGGGAAAAGATATTTGCAATACATACATCTGGCAAAGTACTTGTAAAGAGAATTTATTAAGAACACCTACAAAACAAAAAGGAAAAGATGAGAAATCCCAAGATAAGAAATTGGCAAAGTATTTGAACATACACTTCATATGTCAGGATATCCAGCTGGCTGATAAACACAAAAAGTTGCTCAATTTCATTGGTTGTCAGAGAAATGCAAATTAAAACAATAATGTGTTACCTTCACATACCACCAGAATGGCTGAAATGAAAGAGGAATAAAAAGATAGTACCAGTACATACTTAAACTAGTACAGATTCTTTGTAAAATTGTCTGACAATACCTAAGCTGATCATGCTATACTTTTCTGAATTACTGAGGACAGTATTCTTTATGCCATTGATTTAGTGTTAGCTTTTGCCTTGAAAAGCAATGGTTGGTTTTCACATGTATATTTCCTAATCCTCTACCCAACATTTCAAACTTCTTGGAGCAGGAATAATGCCTCATTTCCCATACCATCAGAGTATCTAGCCCATCACATGGTAAATATGCAGATATGTCTTTTGAAGGTGTTATGGATTTATGTGGTAGATCACCAAGTAAATTTATATGTTAAAATAATCTGTAATTCATTGTTTCATTTCTTATATTTTCTGTATATTAAATTTAATATATAATATGTTAGATTTCAATTACATAATCTGCCATAATTCCATTTCTGTGAATTTATTCAGAGGAATATTATTCATTATTTATCTATTCACCAGAAGCTATATTAGGTACTGAAGACATAACAAGGAGCTGTATACAGTCCCACAGGATGCATATATTTGTAAATTTTATGAGTCCCTGGCTGGGATAATCATGACCAGGGCATTAAAATGAATGAATGGGTTCAAGTTGGCAGCATAGAAGGATCCTGAATTTATGTCCTCCCACAGACACACTGAATTTGCAGTTACATATGGAACAGCTCCCTTTGAAGAAAACCTAAAAACTGGCTGAGTGACTCCTACATATCAGGTAAATGAGAGAAGGCCCATGCTGAAGCTGGTAGAAGAGACTGCAGTACAGTCTTGCCATAAACCTCATTCCTGGCATGGCAATCCACAATGAGGGGAACTCCAAACCCAGAGCTTCTTTCTATTTGAGAAGTGCATAATTTAAGCCCCACATTAGGCAATCCAACTTTTAAGACCCACACCTGAGAGATAAGCCTCCAAAACATCTATCTTTGAAAACTAATGGGACCCATGTCCACAAGACCCACTGGCTACAGCAATCTGAGAAATGACTCTTAAAGGGCTCATGCATGGACTTACTCACCCACCCCAGACAAAGGCAGCCAACTGAGAGGCAGCCAGACTTTATGTGAAAGAGGCTCAGTGCAGTTTAAAGCACTGACCTGAGGAGCAGACATCTAGTATAATACATATCTTAAGGGCCAGCTGGCTGGTGGGAACCATCTTCCCACTCTCCCTCTACCTTGAAACAGCTGGCTAGCACCATTTTCATGCTCTCATTGTACCACACTCCAGAGCATAAGTATCTCCCAGAAGGGAGCTTTTGCATGTATCTGGTACCCTGGCTTCTACCTGGGGCACCTTGGTTTTGGGGTCACTTCCAAAGGGACATCCCTTGACCACCTGACTGGAGGCCAAGGGCCTTGTGATTTGGGGCCCACAGAGCTGTAACAGTTAGAAACATAGTTCTTGGCAGACTACCACCCCCAGAGAACTATACAACTAGCACACTGAAACACACCCTGAAACAGCCTTTTTATGAAAAAGTCTATTTAGTAGTCCTAGAATTTTGGCTTGTGGGCAGGCTTCAGATTTGGCACATGTCCAGGAGCTGACAGAGGTGCTCTCAGGGAACACAAACTGCAAGGTGCCATCTTTGTGCTCTTCCGCTGCCTCACTACGGTTTACCAATGTCTCGCAGAATGTGGGCTTATACACTCATCTCAAGCTCTGATTTTTGCAACTACCAGGGGACACCTATAGATCACCTATTTCTCATGGCCAGCAGAGTATATAGTTGTGGCCCCAGAGATGTATATATTTGCAAACTTTATAATCTGCTGCCAAGGATCTGGCTTCTAATCAGCCTGAAGCTAGGTGCTGCAATCCTCCCCTTTGGGACACTGACAGGTCTTGGAACACTACCAGGAGCCATTTAAAATAACATGGGCTGTTTGGACAATCACAAAAGTTTGATAGACAATCAAGCACTAGGGCAGAGTTGAATGATAAGGTGCATCTCCTACATAAGACTACTCCTTCAAGACTGGGAGAAGTGGTTCTTTTATCTAATGCATAGACCCAACACAGAGTGTCAAAGGAAAGGAAGAAATAGAGGCATATGTTCCAAATGAAAGAACAAGATTAAACCTCAGGGGATAAAACCTTAATGAAACAGAGATAAGTAATTTACTTGATAAAGAGTTCAAAGTAATAAAGGTGTTTACTGAACTTGGAAAAAGAACAGATGAACACAGTGAGAACTTCAAAAGCGAAATAGAAATATATGGAAAACATATATTATGTAGAAAATAAAAGCACCAAATAGAAGCTAAAGAGCTAAAGAATACAATTAACTGCAGTGAAAAACACATTAGAGGGGCTCAACAAGAGAATAAATGAAGCAGAAGAAGGGATCAGTGAACTTGAAGACAGGGCAGTGGAATTTGCCCAATCACAGCAGCAAAAACAAAAAGAATGAAAAAAAGTGGACATAGCTTAAGGGACTCTCATGGGACAACATCAAACACCAGACTTGCATTTATATTATAGGGGTTCCCAGAAGGAAGAGAGAGAAAGGGGCAAACAACTTACACAAAGAATTAATGGCTGACAACTTCCCTAACCATGGCAAGGAAGCAGACATCGAGATCCAGGAAGCCCAGGGAGTTCCACAAAGGTGAACTCAGAGACTTTCACCACAACACATTATAATAAAAATGTAATGAGTTAAAGACAAGGAGATGATCTTAAGAGCAGCAAGAGAAAAATAACCTATTACATACAAGAGAACATGCATAGAACTATCAGCAGAAACTTTGCAGGCCAGAAGGGATTGGCATGGTATATTCAAAGTGCTGAAAGAAAAAAGACTTTGAACAAAAATACTCCCTGGCAAAGTTATCATTCAGAATTAAAGGAAAGATAATAGAGTTTTCCAGACAGCAAAAGCTAAAGGAGTTAATCACCACTAAACTGGTCTTGCAAGAAATGGTAAAGGGACTTCTTTAAACTGAAAAGGTACTGATTAGTAACAAGAAAACCTGGTAAAGGTAAATATATAGTAAAGGCAGTAGATTAATCACTTATAAAGCTAGTATGAAGGTTATAAGACAAAAGTAGTAAAAATAATTGTAACTTCTATAATTAGTTAAGGGATAAACAATATAAAAAGATTTAAAACATCCATCAAAACATAAAATATCGTAGGGGAACATAAAAATGTAGAACTTTGAAATGTATTCAAACTTAAGTTCTTGCCAACTTAAAAGAGACTATTAAAAACATAAGTTGTTAGATGGCCAACATCCAAAAGACAAGAAACAACAAATGCTGATGAGGATGCAGAGGAAGGGGAACCCTCCTACACTGCTGATGGAAATGTAAATTAGTTCAGCCATTGTGGAAAGCAATATAGAAATTCCTCAAAAAACTAAAAATAGAAATATCATTTGACCCAGGAATTCCACTCCTAGAAATTTACCTGAAGACAAAAATATCCCTGATTCAAAAAGACATATGCACTCCTGTGTTTATCACAGCACTATTTACAACAACCAAGATATGGAAGCAACCTAAGTGTCCATCAGTAGATGAATGGATAAAGATGATGTGATACATATACACAATGGATTATTATTCAGCCATAAAAAGAAAACAAATCCTACCATTTGCAACAACATGGATGGAGCTAAAGGGTATTATGCTCACTGAAATAAGCCAGGCAGAGAAAGACAAATACCAAATGATTTCACTCATTTGTGGAGCATAACAACAAAGCAAAACTGAAGGAACAAATCAGCAGCAGACTAACAGACTCTAACAATGGACTAGCAGTTACCAAAAGGAAGGCTGTTGGGGAGGGTGGGTGGGGAAGGAGGGAGAAAGGGATTAAGGAGCATTTTGATTAGCACACATAATGTAGGTGGGTCATGGGGAAGGCAGTATAGTATGGAGAAGACAAGTAATGACTCTCTAGCATCTTACTGCACTGATGGACAGTGATTGCAATGGGGTTGGGGGGACTTGATAATATGGGTGAATGTTGAAACCACTATGTTGCTAATGTGAAACCTTCATAAGATTGTATATCTTAAATAAATAAATGACTGTAACTTGTTATATGTAAGTTTCATGGTAACCACAAAGCAATAACCTACATTAGATACACAAAAGATAAGAGAAAGGAATCTAAACATACCACTGAGTCACAAACCACAAAAGAGGAGAGCAAGAGAATAAGGGAGCCAGAAAACAATAAATAAAATGGAAATATGTCAATAACCATCAATAATTACTTTTAAAATAAATAGACTATGTACAACATAGAGAAGACAAGTAGTGATTCTACAGCATCTTACTACGCTGACGGACAGTGACTGTAATGGGGTTTGTGGGGGTGGGGCTTGGTGAAGGGGGGAGCCTAGTAAACATAATGTTCTTCATGTAAATGTAGATTAATGATACCAAAATAAAAATAAATAAAATTTAATTTAATTTTAAAAATAGACTAAATTCTCCAATTGAAAGATATAGAGTAGCTGAGTAGATTAAAAAAAACAAAACAAGATCCATCTATATGCAGCCTGCAGCAGACTCACTTTGGATGTAAGGACACCAAAGTGAAGAGATGGAAAAAAGATACTCCATGCAAATGGAAACCAAAAGCTGGGCTACTATATTATATCAGGCAAACTACATTTTAAAACAACACCTGTAATAAGAGGAAAAAGAAGGGCATTACATAATGATAAAGAGGTCAATCAAACAAGAGAATATAACATTTGTAAATATTCATGCACCCGAAATACGAGCACCTAAATATATAAAGGGGGAAATTGACAATAATATAATAATAGTAAGGGACCTTAATACCCCACTAACATCAATGGATAGACCATCCAGACAGAAAATAAAAAAGGAAATATCAGTCTTAAATGACTCATTAGACTAGATGGGCTTAACATATTTAGAACATTCCATCCAGAAGAAACAGAATACACATTCTTCTCAAATGCACATGGGAATTTCTCCAGCATAGATTGTTATGTCACAAAACAATTCTCAGTAAACTTAAGAAGATTAAAATCATATCAAGCATCCTTTCTGTGTACAATGGTATGAAATCAGAACTCAGTTACAAAAAGAAAATGGGAACATTCACAAATATGTGGAGACTAAATGATGTGCTATTAAACAATCAATAAGTAATAGAAGGAATCAAAAGAAAAATCATGAAACACCTCAAGAGAAATGAAAATGGAAATATATAACAAAGCTTACGGGATGCAGTAAAATCAGTTCTAAAAAGGAAGTTTATAGCTTCAATAAATGTCTACATCAAGAAATAAGAAATCTTTTAAATCAACAACCTAACTTTATACCTCAGGGAACTACAAAAAGAATACATGAAGCCCAAAGTTAGTAGAAGGAAGGAAATAACAAGATCAGAGCAGAAATAAGTGAAATAGGGACTAAAAGACAATGTAAAAATCAAGGAAACTAAGAGCTGGTTATTTGAAAAGGTAAACAAAATTGAAAAATCTTTAGTTAGACTCATCAAGGGGGGAGAAAGAGAGGGCTCAAATAAATAAAATAAAAAATGGAAGAGAAGATGCAACTGATACCATGGAAATACAAAGGATAAGAGACTACTATGAACAATTATATGCCAACAAAATTGACAGTCTATAAGAAATGGATGAATCCCTAAAAGCATACAGACACCAAGATTGAGTCATAAACAACTAGAAAATATGAATAGACCAATTACAGTAAGGAGATTGAATCAGTAACCAAAAACGTTTCAATAAACAAAAATCCAGAACTAGATAGCTTTACTGGTACATTCTACCAAACATTCAAAGAAGAATTAACACCAATCTTTCCCAAACACTTCCCAAACAGAAGATATAGGAACCTCCAAGCTTATTTTACAAGGCCAGCTTACATTGATATCAAAACTAGACAAGGATGCCACAAAGCAATAAAATTATACTTCCAAATCCCTGATGAACATAGATGCAAAAATCATCAACAAAGTATTAGCAAACCAGGGGGAACAATACATTCAAAGGATCATACACCATGATAAAGAGATTTATTCCGGGGAAGCAAGGATGGTTCAACATCCACAAATCAATGTTATTCACCACATTAACAAAATGAGGAATAAAAATCACATGATCATCTCAATAGATGGGAAAAAAGACAAAATTCAACATCCATTTATCACAGAAACTCTCAACAAAGTAGGTATAGAGGGAACGTACCTCAACAAGGCCATATATGACAAGCCCATAACTAATATCATACTTAACAGTGAAAAGCTGAAAGCTTTATCTTTAAAATCAGGAGCAAGACAAGAATAGTCACTCACCACTTTTATTCAACATATTAGAATTCCTAGTGAAGCAACTGGGCAAGAAAAAGAAATAAAAAGTGTCCAAATTGGAAAGGAAGCAGTAAAACTGTCACTATTTGCAGATGATTTGGTACTATATATAGTAAGCCCAAAAGACCACCAAAAAACTGTTAAAATAAACAAATTCAATAAAGTTTCATCATCCAAAATTAATATATAAAAATAAATATTATATGAAGTATATAACATATGAAATCTATTGCATTTCTATATTCCAATAATGAACTGTCAGAAAGAAAAATTAAGAAAATTCCATTTAAATTATAACAAAAAGAATAAAATACCTAGGATTAAAGACCTGTACATTGAGAACTTGAAGATCTTAATGAAGTACATTGAAGATGACACACATAAATGGGAAGATATTTCATCCTCACAGATTAGAAGAATATCATTAAAATGCTCATACCACCCAAAGTTATAGTCACAATGCAATGCCTATCAAAATTCCAATGGCATTTTTCACAGAAAAAGAATAAACAATCCTGAAGTTTCCATGGAAACATAAAAGACCCTGAATAGCCAAAGGAATTGTGAGAAAGAACAGAGCTGGAGGCATCATGCTCCTTGATTTTAAACTATATTATAAAGCTATAGTAATCAAAATAGTATTGGCATAAACTAAGACATATAGATCCCTGGAACAGAATAAAAGCCTATAAATAAACATGTCCCTGTGTGGTCCATTAATTTATGACAAAGTAGTCAAGTATATTCAATGGACAAAAGCCAATAAATGGTTCTGGGAAAACTGGACAGCCACACACAAAGAAGAAAGTAGAGCAGAATTTTACACCATATACAAAAATTAACTAAAAATGCATGAAAGACTTAACATACTTTATTTCCATTACTTTAATTGCCTGAACTCCTGTCTAACTCCTCAGTTCAATGAGGGCAAGCCCCATGTGTGTTTTGTCCATTGCATATCCAATGCATAGCTCATGTTAGAATTAATTTTAAAACATTAAAATATATCTATGCAATGAAATGTACAACCATTAAACAATGAGGTAATGTACCTACAGTCATAGAAAGCTGCCCATGATATATTGTTTAATCAAGGGGGGGAAAAGGCACAAATAGCATATCTATGTATGTGTATGTGTGTATGTATGTATGTATGTGTGTGTGTGTGTGTGTGTGTGTGTACGTAAAGATTTAGATGACTATACACATATAGTCATAACTCCCAAATTGTGGAATTTTGAGGCATTTTAAATTCTTGATTATATCTATATTTTCTGGATTTTCTAATAAGCAAATGATATATCAAAAATAAGTTAAAAGCTTAAATATAAAAATATATCACACACACACAAAATAAGTTAAAAGCAGTTCCCAGGAATGTGTTGATATAATCTGTCTGATTTTTCTCAAACTATTCAAATTCAGTTAGACAATATCCATCATATCATTGATAAGTTTTTCACAAATGCCAAGGGTGCCTAACTGGTTTTCTTGGTTTCACTGGATACAGCTGGTAATTGTAGGTCTGCTTTGGTTATGTAGCTGTATTCCTATTATGTTAATGTGTGTACGCAATTTAATTAGTAGTTTAAAACCTATACATGCTTATGTTACTCTACAAGAAGATATGTCAAAGAAATAATCAATCTTCCCATGTTTTCTTCTGTCTGCTACTCCTATAGCTTTTCTTCTTCCTTCCTAATTACAACCCTTAAATAGAATTCGTGCCTCATATCAAATTTACCTAGTATCATAATTCTTCCAAGTGGTAAAGACACCTCAAGACAAATGCTGGGCATAGAAGCCACAGGGCATAAATATGCAAAGAAGTAAAAAGCTAACCTTTTCAAACAAAATAAATAAATAAGTTAAAAACCATTTTTATTTTAAAATAAAAATTTCCCTATTTTATAACCACTGCATTTAATAAGATTCAGCTCAGACACCATGTTTTCTACAAAAAAACAGTTTCTTCCTTAAAGTTGGGTGTTTTGAGGTCAATCCATGGGGTGAATTTTTCTGATTTTCCATGATCTCTGCTTTTTCTTCCATCTGCCAAGTGTAGGTGGCAGAGCACTGGGTCACCTGGACAGGCCAGCCCCTGCCTTGGCAACCTTGGCTTGAACTTCTCTTTCCACCACCAGTATCATGTAACTGTTCACCACATATCCCATGAATATCTACGTGCATAGGCCCTAAATTTGGTGGAAAGCATGGGGGATTGGTTGGCAATGAGTCCATCCCCTTAAGGAAATCTCAAATTCCCTGGGAGACAAAGTATACACGTTTACACACGTGTACACACAAACATTAAAGAGAAGGATTATCTGTGTCTCCTCAAGGCCATGATCTTCTCACTGTTCCATTGGATTACTAGCTCCTCCTAGAAGCCAGTGTGCCAAATGACAGTAGACATCGACTGCTGTCTCTCTTTCCAGCTTATTTAACTGCATTTTAATGTATTCCAATGGTAAAAGTCCATGTTTGTGGTAGAAATCTTGAAAGGCACACAAAAATATAGAGAAACAATAAACCCATGCATGAATTTTTCCATGTCAGACATGAATGTTAATATTTTAATATTTCTTTTGACTCTTCTGTTTTTTTTTTTTACTTCGTCATCAAATTGCCTATTCAACTGCCTATCTTGCTTTTTTTGACAGTTTATGATTAGTATTTACTCATGATATTAAACATACTTTCCAAAGGCCATTGTTTAGGGCAACATGAAAGTCATTTTAGGAGCATGTACTATTTGCCAGATGCTGTGCTGAGCACTATAGCAGCTTTAAGAATTCCCTAGGAAGTGCTAACTACTTTTCTAAAGTCTGAACAAGAAGATTATTTCTTTTCATCCTTAAAACTTTATGAGACGAGTACTATTACTAATTTCATTTTTCAGAATAAACAAGCTATGGAAATGTAAAGCATTTGTCCAAAGTCACAGAGGTGGTAAAGGGTAGAACTAAGATATAAACCCAGAAAATCTGAACTCTAAAACCTACTTAGTCTATTCTATTATGCTGGTTCCCATTTTCCCCAAAATAGATAATAATGGCTGAAAGGAATACATATGCAGGCATTGGGCTAAGTCCTTTATATGCATTAATTTTCTAATTCCCACTATCATTCTGTTACTATCATCTTTTCAAATGAGAAAGCTGAGATCCTAATGTGCTTAAGATCATGCAGGTAAACTTGAGTTTGACCCCACGTCTCTGACTTGAGCCCACATCTTGACCGTTCCTCTCCATCAGTACATAAAATAGTCTCATCCTAAGTCCTATGTCATGAAGCTTTTCCTCTGTTTTCTTCTAAAAGTTTTAGAGTTTTAGCTTTAACATTTAAGTCTTTGATCCATTTTGAGTTAATTTTTGTATATGTTGTTAGGCAAGGGTCCAACTTATTCTTTTGCATATGGCTATCCAGTTTGCCCAGCACCATTTGTTGAAAAGACTGTCCTTTCTCCTTTGAATGGTCTTGGCACCCTGGTTGAAAGTGATTTGACCATATATGTGAGGGCTTATTTCTAGGCTCTCCATTCTATTTTATTGGTCTATAGGTCTATAGTTCTGTCTTTATGCCAGAACCATACTGTTTTGATTACTTTAGCTTTGCATCAAGTATTGAAATAGGAAGTGTAAGGCCTCTAATTTTTTCTTTATCAAGATTTTTCTTCTTCTTTTTTTTTTTTTTTAGCTATTTGGGGTCCCTTGAGACTCCATATGAATTTTAGGGCAGATTTTTCTATTTCTGTAAAATAAAGTGTTGGGATTTTGTAAGAGTCAACAATTAAAGACATACAAATCAATAATTATTTTTAAAAATCCTGTGAGTGCTGGGAGCCTCTAATCTTCCCCACTAAACTAAGTATTTCAAGGATAATCCCCTCTGAATCTAGTATTGAATCATGTGCTGGGTAAAACTCAGTGCCACTGAATGAATCAGGATTACGTTGCATCAAATACTTATTTCTGTGACATGAACCAAGATGTTTTAAGAACTGAGCAAAACAAACTGAGAAGAAATAGATTTCTTCTTTATCATCAGACCAAATTTCTTATAAAGTAAAACCAAGTTGAGTCCTGGCTGGCACAAATACATCATAGTTTCCACAACTGTGTAAGAGCTTCAAAGGATGCAAAATAAAGTGTGAGTCGTTTTCCTGCATTTAAAACAAGTAGAAACTCTCGCCCCACCAACCAGCTATAGCTTAATAAAATCTAAAGGTGATATATTTATGTATACATATATAAAGCCTGGCTATCAGGAATAAGTAATTATTTCACAGGCTATATTACCAGCTGTATGTTTATTGTAAATGCTCAGGATTGAACATGGTTTATTTTATTTATAGCATTAGTACTGTATTTTAAGTTTAAATAAACAGATTGAAGAATTGAAGTTCACATAGTAATGCTGTTATATGCTATAAAAGGTATGAAACATAAACCTCTTCCTTCCTTCTTTGGAGTCTAATGAAACTGCCAGTTGTTTATTTTAGCACAAGAAACTCTTGGCTTACAGAGCACAGGAAAGACAGAAGAAATCTTGCTTTGATGCTTCTAGAATTAACCCAAGAGGCCTTGTAAACTAAGATAGCAAAACTGCCCTTACAAGACCAGCCTAGGCCATGTTTTCTCTGTGGCCCTTTCTCTTGGCAAACAAAACTAGAGCTCACAAAGGAAGAGTCCAGTAATGGTGGTGTGTAGGAAGAGAATTCACTTTTATCTAGGCCATGAAGGCTCTACCTTTTTGGGACATAGACCTATTCGAAATCTGATGAAATACATGAACTCTGATCCCCAACCCAAATCCAAACACAAACATATACATGTGATTTCTGGGGATTCACAGAGTAGAACTTCTGGTCTATTGAGTGCCAACTTTATACTGTACTGTGCTAGGTAAATAATCCAATATTATGTACATTAGTCTGGCAAGTGATGATGTGTGGATCCAAGAGATGATGTGTTATAGAGTGACAAGTTTGCTTGTTTATTTTAATGTATTTGCCAGGATAAGAACCGCAGAGGTGGAAGACGAGGGGACAGTGAAGAGACTAGCTAAGCCACTGTATAATATAGAATTAGGCCTTGTCCAAAGAAAGGTTTGGCCTTTGCATTCAGCTTCTGGGATGTAATTTATGACATACCTGATAGGATGATCTTTGTTCAGGAAGCTGCCCATACTAGATCTTAGGGTGGAGCCAGCCACACACAGTAGTCTGAGGTGGGAGCTGACCATCACAGAAAGACCAAGCATGTGCTTTAGAGTGAAAGTTTTGGGTCATGCAGTTGACCTGGAAGCTGAGATCAACCAAATGGGCACTCAATCAGTCATACCTATATCATGAAACCCCAATAAAAACCCTGAACACTGAAGCTTGGTGAGCTTCTGCGGTTGGCAATATTCCATGTATACTGTTGTATGTCGATACTGGAGGGTACCATCTGAAAATACCTGGAAGCTTTGTGCTTGTACCTTCTTGGACTCTGCCATATGCACCTTTTCTTTCAAGTAATTTTGATCTGTATCCTCTGTCTGTAATAAACCAGAGCTGTGAGTATAATAGCTTTCAGTGAGTTCTGTGAGTTCTTCCAGCAAACTATCAAACCTGAGGGTAATTAGGGGATTACCCCCACAACTGGCGGTTGACGTCACAAGCCAGGCAGTCCTAGGACTGTGCACTCCAACTTTGCTTTTGGATCCTAATATTGCAATTGGTGCCAGAAGACTTGGGCGAGACTTGGCAGCCTGGAGGACTGCACCTTTAACCTCACAATTTGGCTAACTGTAGTAGTCACTTTCAAGCAGAGCCCAGTAGCATCCAAGCCCCTTGGCAATCGACTCTCCCAGGGTTGGCTGGTTGTCAGAGAGGATTTCTAGACACCCCTGGACCTATGAACACTAAAAGCAAGGGAAGTCACTATGTTAGTTAACCTTTCCCATAGTAGATAGAGCCACTCATTTAGTCTCTTAGACCCATGTTCACCCCAAGTAAGAGCAGAAAGAAACAGCAAAAATTAGAGCTCAGGTGCAGCACAGAGCCTTAGTCTTGCTCTCTAGAACATGCTACAACACCCTCATAGTTTCTAGGACCAAGAAAATGCCTTCCTAGGTGAGCAGCACCAACTGATACATACTGAGATACCCTCAGAATGCTTAGTGCTGAGTCTATACTGAATGATTAGATCATCAAAGGAGCACCTAGCATATTCTGCTAAGAGTAGTTGGCCTTTTTTTATAAGTATATCCATTTTTATTACCTATTAAAAAAGAGACCTAGGTGACAAATATTTAGTTAGCAGGCAAAGGGAATAATCTAGTAAGAAGCCATAGAATGGTGGAAAAAGAGGTAATTGCCCAACTATTTCCAGCCCTTTTCTTTTATCCTTTTTCCCAAACTAGCATGGTAATCAAAGCTAGAGATCAAATGGAAATCAATACCACTCTGCTCCTAAAGTGGTCTGGAAGATTCATTAATAGATGTGCATTGAATAATTTGTGAGCTTAAAGTGCTATGCTAGGCACTGTGAGGTGGGCAGGAACTTTGGTTCAAGAATTTAAGACAGGGCACTGCTGTGAAGGATTCATAGCTCAGTAAGAGAAATAAGATACATGCATCTGGAAATATAAAAATAGCAAGATATAGTGGAGACCATAGGAAATATGACAAAACCAAAAAACAAATATGGAAATTCAAAGGAGGGAGATTTTGCTCCCTTCTGGGGTGAACAGAGGTGACAGAATTTAAATGGAGGAATTAGTATTTTAGGTTACCTAACAAAATCATGGTCAATACAAAGCAACAGCATTAATTAGATAAGAAGAGACTTAGGATATTAGTACTTTGGAGAGATGAAAAGAAAAAAAAGGCAGGAAGCAACTTTATTTACACCAGAGTTCCCCTAAAATAATTGAGACTACAAATCAGAAAGTACTTGCTGTCCTAACCCAAGGGGCTAGATCTTATTCTTCTGGCTTTATCATCAGAAAGCAGGCACTGCAGGGCTGGAGTAGCTGAGGGGCTTGTATAAGATCCTACAAGGAATAAATGGCTGGCTGTGATTCAAATTCAGGCCTGTGTGATGAAACAGCAAGTCCAAAGCCGTAGCACTGGAGCCACCTCAGGCGTGGCTCAGTATCCAGCAGCTGCAAGGACTGCGATCTCACGGGGCATGGATGAAGCCCCAGGGGCAGATGCAAAGATGCACATCTAACGAGGCAGACACTGGCGGCGTGGCTGCAAACTGACCACTGGTTCTTGGCAAGATGTGAGGGCATGGTCGAGAGTAGGACTGCCTCTGGGAGAGAAGGAATGCTGGGCCAGCTGAACAGAGGTAAAACGCAGGTTTTTATGGATGTGTGAAATGTTTCCTGTGTTTTTCTTTGATCCCACCACCCCACCAAGACAAGGGGCCCAGCAGGGGAGTCCTCCTGCACTCTCACTGCTAACTGAAAGGAAATTATATTTTCTGGACTTATACTAATGAAAATGCAATTTAAAAATTCTGTCCCTGATAGGTACCTAAAATGCAGAAGTCTTATCTCTATTTAGAAGAACAGAAAAATGAATATGTTCTATTTATCTCCTTATCCCACAACAAGCCAAAGAACTCTAGACATAAATAGAGTGCCCAGGAGAATTCTGGAAACTACAGAGGGAATCAGCTGGGCCTCACCTTCAGGCTCTAAGGCTTACTGCATAATTCCTATAATTCTACTTTTTATTCTGATAATTCAGGAAAACTACAAAGCATGTAACATGAATACAATACTGGCAGGATTCTGATCTGAAATTCTCCTAAGGTGCAATTAGGACAAAATAGTAAGGTGGAAAGGAAAATACCCAGAGGACACAAACCCAACCTCAACAGAAATAATTAATTTGCTAGGAAGAAGAGGAAAGCAATGTAGAAACCAATTTGGACTCTAAGAGACCAATGTTTGCCCTCCTGACCTGTGGGTCCTCTTCAGTCTCAGTTTTCTTGTCTGTAAATGGAGATAATAGTACTGACCTCAGGGGAGGCTATTCTGGATTAAGAGATTTATCAATAAAATAAATAATATGTGACCTCATGTGAACCTGATACAAACAAATCAATTGAAAAAGACTTCAGAGACAGTTAAAAAAAAGTTGAAGATGGATTGGGTATTACATGATAACAAAGAATTATTATGTTTATGTTTTGAAGAAATTGTCCAAATTTTTTAGAGATGCATAGATGTAGAGGTAATGGTATGAGTTCTGGAATTTGCTTTAATACACTTACCAACCAGGGAGGGAAGAAAGGAGCAACTAGGAGTTATGATTTCCAAAGGCCCCCTTTTGGCTCCGCCCAGCTGTAAACAGCCAATTCACCCAAACCCTTCCCCCATAAAACACATTGCCACATTGAAAACCCAAACCACCCTAAACATTCTCAAATATGAGCCACACAAGATGCTGGCACCTAGTGGGGGCTACCTGTAGGTATTACATATTCTCAAATCAATCACTTGACATTTTTACTGCATCACAAAATCTACACCTTTGCTCCAGCCTAAATCAACAACAAAAGCATCAGTCAAGACTGCATATATTACAGGATCCTTGTAAATCAGCAGTGGCCTCTAGGCTCAAGGGGCCTCCAAATTTGACCAGCTGTTCAAAACAGTAAAATCTCATTAGTTCAATGTCCAGCCACTCAACAGTGAGGCTTACTTCAAAGTCACACTCTGCAACCAAGGAGAGAATAACTAGAAAACTTCTGTATTCATTAGATTAATTCAAGCTAGAGCCTAATTTCTTATCAATAGGAAAAAAGAGATAGTGTGCTATTTAAGGGTTTCTTTTTTTTTCCTTTTACTCTTCCCCTTCCCTTTTATGAAGAGACTTTTTTCCTAGTGGAAGAGATATGGTAGGACTCTGCTTCCCTATGATTACAGTGGGAAACTAGATGTAAAATCCATTTACATGAGCTTGATGTTGATGGTGATCCACTGAAAAATTCTCTTCTGTGATCCTGCTGACTTGGGCACCAGGCTAGGAAAAGATGGCATTAATTTTCATCTCTGCTGATTAATGTTATGGAAGGAGGGTTGTTATTTACAGGTATGTAAGTAAAACCTATTATATACCTGTAATATTTCTTAACCATGTTAGCACTGAAATGGCTGGTTGGCAAGTATATTGGACACCAAATCTGTCCCAGTATCAGATGGTGAAGAAAGAGAGAGGAAAAAACTGTGAGTGTGTGTGTTTATTAATTTTTATTTTACTGGTTTGGAGTAGAGAGATGAGGATGCTGAGAGAAGCTATTTACAAAGCTCAGTTAACTCTCTGATCCTTGGCAAGCTCAGGCAAAACATGCCACTCATATTGTTAGTTAGCACTAGATGTTTTCAGCACTTTGCTAATGTTCTAAATATATAGGTAAATGCCTATATACCTAAAGAGTTTGATAAATACACAAGTTCTGATTATTTGATGCAGAGTTTACAGGAGGGCTTGGTGATGTTCAAAGGCAAAAAGAGAGGGGAAGAGGTGGCCGGTGGCGAGCTGGCTGTGGAACACCCACCTTTGCCAGTGACAAGCTTTCACAAGGAGCATGTCTGTCAGTGCAGCAAAGCCTCCTGATTGGAAACAAACTCCTGGGGCCAAGATTGGGTAAGAGGCGTCCAGCTGGCAAATCAAGGACTGGGAGCCCACACCTGGCTGGACCAGTCAGTCCCTCCCCTAAAGCTGTCATGCTGGCACATGCACAACCTGTCTTTGTATCTAACACCTTGTTTCCATCATCATAATGCATCCCACCTCTTCCACAAGCTATTTTAGGAAAATCTCAGTTTTGAAATCAGAGAATAAAAGAAATACCACTGACCACATCACCACATTTTTTCTTAAAGAAACGTATCACTCTTAGAATATTTTCATGGAAGCTTTTGAAAAGGAAGCTTAGTGACAACATGTTTCTATTCGAACTGAACACTGCTTCACTTTACATGACTTTGCTAGACAAAGTATCACGAGAGCAGTAGTTTGTTTTAACGTCTGTATCTGTGTAAAAATAGTGCTGTCACATAGTGGGTGTCCAATAGATATTTTTTAAGTGAGTGAATAAATGAAATCAGTCTATGTTACCTGCTGTCTGGGTGCAAAGGAAAGCTTTGGTATACTAGATTATGTCTGAGAATGAATTCTCTTCACTCCTTTTCATTGTGTTTCTCTCATATCATAAAACTCCTGTGTTTTCTAAGGATACAAACTTGTTTGTCACATGGATTGCTAAACACATCTGCCAAAGGAGTAAGCAGGAATCCTGCTGAGTATGTTTTGTGCTCTTTAAATGCAACACCAAGCCAACCACAGAAAGCCACCATCTAAGAATTGAACTGACAACTTTTGTCGAATAATCGACGCTCACTGGCAAAGCTTCCAAATCACTAGGATGGCTTTAGAAATCAGACCAGAGACATTAAGCTACAAAACTCTGCCAGATTCTCACACAAGTTTTTAACATCACCCACCATATTTTGGGACAGATGAAAGTGTAATTGGAGGCCTGTGGAAAATATGAGTAGTGGGGTTGCAGATTTGTCTTTGCTTCTCATATATCCCGCCACATTCTAGGAGGGAAGGAAATGACTTATGTAATGTTATGATAGTATTAAATGACTATTGTTCCAATGCTCGTGCTAACCACCTCAGGCAGGTCAGGGTGTGGATTTTGGCTTCCAGCGGAGGCAAGCACAGAAGTCAGGAGTGTGTTTCAGTTCTTTTCTCCTCCGGTGCCCAATATGAATTGAGCAGCAGCACAAAACACAAAGGCTTCCAAAAATATGAGGTTCTTCTCTTCTAGCCCAGTGATGTACTTAACAGGAAAAGGGAAAAGAAATTAAATGAAAATAGGTTTCCAAAAACATTGTAGTACTGGCCAAATCAAAGTCCAAAAAAATGTTAACAGCCCATGATTATATCCTTGGAAAAGGATGATCCAAAACATAATCTATCAGGACAAAGACAGTTTAGTCCAAGATATTCCTTGAAAGGGAATCCCAGTAGTATACGAAGTAGCTCCAACCTTTCTCACAGCGGGAAAGAACATCCCCTCTCTCCCTCAATCTGGTACAGGAGTCCACCCTGCCAAAACCTATCACAAAGCCAGCTCCCGAGCCTAGTAAGACGAGAAGGGCTCTGCAGAGCGGGCAGCAACAGCTCTGTGCTCCAAATGTGTCCTGCATCCATCTAAGGAAAATTAAACATTTGGTTACCAAGCTTTATGCAAGCATGCTTCCAGACTGGGGAGGAGCTCCAGAAATGAATTGACACCTTTTTGAGCATGCTGCCTCTGTATGGCTGACATGTCATCACCCAGACACTTAGGCACTTATTTGTTCACCTGGATCCACCTAGCATCTTTGTTTATGCCTACTTGCATATACACATCTCAAATCTTCTGCTTCATGTATACAATGTTGTGATTTCTACTCTTCCTCATCTTCTCATCTGTTAGTTAAAATTTCTCCTCCAAATTTTCACAGTCAGATTGACTCATATAGCCCCTAAGATTTACCATGAGGAAGTTAAAGTAGTCCCAGCACACTCACCAGATGCTAATTTGCAGCAGGGGAGAGTACAGAAAATAAGCTTTTATTTTTTAAGTTTGTCATATTAACACAACAACAATACAAATCACACATACACACAAAATGGGTTTATGTTTGAGCTTTAAATGATTTAGGAATTCCACCATTTGTTGTTTATCTACTGAAATGAATTATAAGAACAAAAATACATTTTAACTAATTGTACTGCCTTATTTAAATTTCTCATTAATATAGTTGAGAACTCCCTTTAGATGTTCAGATCTTATTTCTATTAATAATAATATATATATTTAGACTTCCCTCTTTCCTCCCTCACTCCCCGCACTTGATCACCTACTATTGATAGTTACTGATCAAAGATTTATAATAGCTGTTTTGAACCATAACATCTGTTATATTAATGTCCAAGTTTTGATTCGTTCCTTCCTTATTCATTCATTCAACATTTATTATGTATGTTTATATGCTAGATGCTCAGAATATAGATATAAATCAGCAATTTTATGCTTTCTGTAGTAATAATTCATTTCTAAGGAAAATAATGCATGTGTATAACCACAATGCAAGGGAAGAAAAATACAAGGGAAGTACAGACATAATACTAGGGCAAAACAGAGGAATCATTTTACGTAGAGGAAGTTCAGAGAAGTTTCCTGAAAGAAGTCATTTTTGGAGATTGAAGAATGAGCTCACAAACATATGTGGTGTATGTACATTACCTCATGGTATTTTAATAATTTGTCTATTTGTCTCTCTCATTTATTACTTAAGTTTCTTCAGGGTAAGGGGAACTGTTTTGCCCACATTTATGGGGTTTTTTTCCCTAATACCTTGGACAGTACCTAGAATAGGCTCAGTGAATGTTTACTGAATTAATAACTTTATTAAATAATTAATTTGGTCATGGGGAGAATTCCAGACAGAGGCCACAGAGAACAGTTGATTATAGACAGATTCTTTTGATTCCATTGTTTGGCAAATACAGAATCTTTCAGCTATGAAAAATAAAGCAATATGGTTCTTGTTCCATTTGAAAGTTTGTTTTGATTTGAAACAAACCTCCATGTCTTCTCCCCATGATCTTCCCCACAAGTTTCTGGGTGTGCCTGTATGTGTTAAGAGACAACAGAATTTAGGGAAGGCACTTCCTTTTCTCCCCCAGGCTCCTGAGCAGCTTCTGGGCTGAGTGGGGGCTTCATTCACAGCCCCTCCACAATGTGGGAATGTTCCACCATGGCTGTGCTGAGGATTAACCAAACTCAGGCAAGTGTTTGGAGAGATTCAGATGGAGGTCCCCACAGACCCACAAGGTATTAATGCAATGGAATGTTTAGAAAATCATGTAGCTTGGCTCAATTTTTCAAACTTGTGAGGCTCTGTGTTGGAGTTATTGCTATGTTCCCATTTCCGACAGATCATAGCCCATTACCATTCACAGCATGGGAAAAGACTTAGGGAAAGGAGAAAGAGAAAACAAAGTCTGAAACAAGCCTTTATCACTTCAATATCTGTGTGCGGGGGTGGCGGGGGGGGGGGGGGTGGCGGAGGGAGGGGAAGCCAGAGAGACCGGTTGGGAGGGCCTGGGGAAAGAGAACAGCAAATAACTAGGTGAAAATTGTGATCCCAAACCATCATGACTGGATAGAAGAAGGCCAATTCCTCCCCATTTTATGGAATGACTTGGAGAGGACTGAATCTTTCTCATCTCCTTTACTCTCACCTTTCTTATATAAGTCAGATGATTGAGAATACATTTTATTTTTAAAATGTACTTAATTGTAAATTATTTTGATTATGTATAGATGAAGCAAACCTTATGTCAAAGTCATTTTATTCAAAGATACTTGCTTTGCTTAGAATAAGGTGAAATGCCTGGGAAGGGCCTTTGCTTGACAATCCTTAACAAAACATAACAGTGCCATACATGTCAGTGACATTTGCAACTTAGTAAATATGTCACATTTATGGCTTATCGGATCCTAACATCCTAGAAGAGTCATAAGCCAGACATTTTAAGCCCCATTTCACAGTAAAGAAATAAACTCAAGTTAAATACACTGCTTTGCATCAAACAGCTAATTAGTGATCATTTTGTGTCTTTCAATTCTTAACCAGACCTTCAAAAGAATGGCTATCATCTCTCATTACAGATGAGAATTTCTTCCAATCAGAGTTTAGGTACTTTCCAAAATGTCACAGAATTGTAAAATGGTGAGTGTACCAGCTTATTATGATCACTAGAGCATCAACACTATTCTTTAATCACACCCCTTTGTTTATTCACCATCCTATCTATATCTGGGCACCTACTATGTGTCAAGCACTACTCTGGGTACTTTTGATATATCAGCATCTTGTGTTATTTACAGGATCAAAATGGAAATAAAACTTCATATTCTGTGTGTGTGTTTGTACATGCATACCTACAGAGGCTCTACGGGAACTACCAGTATGGACTATTTGAAGTAAATTTACCAGGACTTAATTTCACAAGTGGAAACAGCTTCTATGTTTTCAGTACATCAAGCACTGCTCAAGTGGCTGCAGTAGCTACTGCCAAGACTTTGCTGCATTGTTTAGCCAGAATCCAATGACTACATCTTGAAAGAACCACCCCCAGGGCCTTAATGGGTAAATCTAATTGCTCAACCCACAGTTTTAGTCTCAGACCCACTATCAGAGAGAGGGTAACTTACTGGTGAAGCTAAGGGCATTTATATGAAATTATGTTTATTTATGCATTGTCGATGGTCCAAAGAAACTGATGACCCTGATCTAAATTTGAAAATAAATGTTTAAGAGTCAGCTCTACTAGATAGAAATGATGTTACAAGGTTTTGTGTGATTCAGTTATCAACTATCTCTTAGGGAATTTGGAGTGTTGTGCTACCATTTGAATATTTTCTTTCTTTCTCTCAGCTCCAGTTTTTTTAATGTTAAATTGATTTGCTCCATGAAATGCCTGTAAACTAGCCAGACCTTGTAAGAGAATCTTGGTAGTATGGGAATTCAGCAGGAGACTCAGCAGCCTAGCATGATCCTCAAATTTCCCCAGTTCTCAATTTAGCAAAAACAAAGGCTCCCACTTTAAGTAGGATTATGAAGAATCTCACTGGAAATGTCTAAAGAAAAATTGCACACTACCCGTATCACCAAACACACCAAACAGGATTTTGTAAACACAGAGGAAGAGTACCTCGGGCTGTGGAGCAGGAGACATGGGCTGTCTCCTTGGCTCTGCCGTTGTCCAGCTGTGTGACCCTGGGCAAACCACACACTCTCTGGGTCTCACATTCTCATTAGCCAGAATGGATGTTGAACATAAGTATGTTTCCATTAGGAATGAGTTAGAGCAAGTAACTCTCCCAGGGGGAGTCAGAGAAGGCTTCACAGGGGAGGCGACATTTGGTCTAGACTTTGAAGGCTAAGTAGTTTTGTCAGCTGAAAAAGACAGGGACAGGAATGTGGGGATAGGAGAGAATGCGGTGACTGTAGTCACAGTTAAACACTGTTTGCAGAGACAATTGCAAAGGGGATGGGGTGATGGTGTATTCAGGGACTAGAGAAAGGCAGTGAATAGCTGCCCAAAGTGTGTATAAGCAAGGTGCGAGATTGATTCCAGTCAGATTTCAGGGCCTATGTGCCTCACCCAGTTCAGATTTTATCCAGGAGGTAATACAGAGCCAACAGATATTTTTGTTTGTTTACTGTTGTGTTGCAGTGGGATAAGCTTTTTAATGTGGGATGGTAACCTGATTGGCTGTATGCAGGATGGACTGGATGGGAAAGTAAATGATAGTTAAGAGATGAATTAGGAAGTTACATCAGTTAAGACACAAAGGTCTGATTTTAGAACCTGGCATATTCTAATGACAGAAGAAATTTATGAATTTAAAACCTGACAGAAGAAATTTCTTAGGGAGAATTGACAAGACTTTGTGACTGGGGGAAATCAAGGAGATCCAGGGTTTCTAACTGGAGAGGCTCTCTAGCGATTCCATGTAGACAGGGGTTCCCACACATCAGCACACAGCAGAATCACCTTGAGGGCTTGTTAAAACAGATTTCTGGGCCCCTCCCCCAAGAGTTTCAATTCAGTGGGTCTGAGTGGAACTGCATTTCTAACAAGTTCTCAGGAAACACTGATGTTACTTTGGGGAACACACTTTGAGAACCACTGATATAGGATTTAAGGTGGGTGGTGAGTTAGTTTAAAAGGAAAGTAAGCTGCTGGGTTGATTTCTAATCTCTTCACTGAGGGACCTATTGGACGTGTTATATATTTCTTTATGATCTGTCACTCTATTAGCTGTAAAGTCCAAGAGAATAAGGGTGTTGTTTGAATCACATCTGTGACCAGTGCTAGTGCCTAGCAAAATGCCTGGGACACATCTCCTACTGGTAAAGACTTGTTACATGAATAAAAGAATGTTAGATAAATCCAGGAAGAGATAACCAGGAGGCAATTGAAATACACAGCTACAAATTTCACAGAGAGAACACGTCTGTTTATATGAATTGTGGTACATAGACTGAAGAAGGATAATGGCAAATAAGGCAGTTAAAGTCACTAGGGCAGACATTTTTCAAATCTCTGCAAAGAAGCCTAGCAAAATTAGGTATAAGAAAACTTTATACTTACATACCAACAGAGGGGTGAGGATGTAATCCACATTCAAAATCTCTAATACTTCGAGCAGTAAGTATGCACCTACGAAGCTGAAAACAACTTGTTCCCAAAATTAAGGAAACAAATATTGAAGGGGTAGCCATGTGGAATACTGACGGAAGAAGTTCTAGACCTAGAGGGATGCAGGACTGGGTGATCTCTCAGGCCCCTACTAGCTCTATAATATATATGCTGATCCTATGGCTTACATGAGGAGTAAGGGAGCAGCTCTAGATTCATGTAAAACTGAAATGAGGAGCACAGCGGTTGGATGCAGCAGGAGAGCCAACCAACACTTATTTCAGAGCAGGAAAGACAAGCAGTATAAAAATACAAGAGCTAAGATGCTCTAGAGAAAAGAACCCAGGGAGTCAGGACAGTGGGGATGTGCCAGCCATTTGCCCAGTCTGACTTGCTAGAAAGAATGGGCAGACCGGTTCAGCTCCTGGCCCAGACCACGGCCCACAAGCACCACAGCCCATACACCACACAATTACTCTTCCGTCTTCTCTGCCTCAGTATTTAAATGATAATAGATTATGAGAAAATAAAGTTATCAGACTATCATAGAACATCCTTGTGCTGAAAAGTCACAATTCAATGATCAGAAGCATCAAGAAAAGACAGATATGTTCCAAGTCTGGTACTTCCATCACACAAATGATTATTTTTAGAAAGAAAGCATATAAATTGGAAAACATTTTACTCAAAAGTGAATTCCTTCTATCAACAAAGGAAACTTGTGGCCTGATAGTAATAGAACACGGCCCTCTCAAGTTAGAATGTACTTTTACCTCTGCTACTGGTTTAGAAATGCTTTAGAAATACACAAAGGATTTTTTTTAAAAAATAGGAACGCAGTGCCTCAGGGAGTATTGCTAGTTTAAATAACACATGAAAAGTATTTATGAGCCCTTTTTTATGAGGTGGTCAAAGAAAAGACCATCCAGCATGTAACATAAGACTGGCTGAAGAAGAAAGCAATTCCAAACCACATTGGAGAGTTAAGAATGAATGGAATTTTATTTTAGTCTCTATTGCTTATTTAAATGAATGGTGTTTTCAGATGGGGCCTAAATGATAATGCAGATCAAGGTGAGGCTTGCCAGGAAGAAAATATACTAGTCTGTTATTCAAAGAATGTTACTAGGTAGTGTTTGAATAATCTGAAATATATGGGTTTAGCAAAAGGGAGTTTCTGGAAGGGTAAGTGGTTGTAATATGCCGAGGTCCATTTTGAATTCCATGGGTTGAGTATTTTGCTATAGTTAGTGCTTTGGAGCTACTCCATGTTCAGCAAATTGTCTAGCTCCAGCCTCCCGGGCACTGTACCCACAGAACCACAGCACGTTGTTATAGCACTAGGTCCACTTGGCTGCAAAATGCACTATTCTCCGTTTGCTTGATTGTTGCAACTGACCTCTCTGAAGAGTGCATGCCTTTAACTTTATTTCTCCTAAGTGGTAACGGGTCTGAGCTCATCTCCTCAGTCTCCTTTCTGGGCCTCTGTGTGACAAACAGCATGCCCTGGTGGGTGACAGCTGGCAAAGGTTAGGGGTTGTGGATGCAGCCACGGAACAGAACAAAGGTAACTGGCCCCTAGAGGCCTTAAACTGAGATCCTTAGCCTCATTAATTCCCTGTCTTATAATGAGCATCTGCCCCAGGAGCTGTATCAGTAACAAATTGTAATGGTGAAATGTTCCCTCAGGCCACCAGTTGATTGAGTTCCATAGCTGTGTCAAGAGTATTGATGTGTTCAGCCTGTAAATGAATGCTAAGTGCTCCTAGCTATTCATTCATTTATTCTACAAACACTGATTGAGCACCAACTATATTCTAGGCACTCTGCTAGGCTATCACCTAACTTAGGTGATTTTCCACCAAACTCCTTTTGGATACTACTAACATAACATAGTGCATTAAATCTGAAGTTAGTGTTTCTGGATCAGAAAAGAAAGCCATTTTTTTTTTGTTTAATAATTTAAAATAGAACGCATTGGATCATTAACAAAATATTCCTCCTCAAAAACCCACAATTCAAGTTAAGAAACATCAAGCAAGGAACATATTTTAAATATCTTACACTTAATTGAGACATCGCTGAATTAAACTTAGAAAAAGAAATACAGTCTTAGACAATTTGTCATTTGTATATCTACACAACAGCTTCAAAATACGAAGGTGAGGAAAAAGGAAATCAGGTGATAGGGAATTTGTTTTCAGTAAATTCAGTCAATTATTTTCAGTCCCTTTTACAGAACCAAGCCACTTTTGTTCCAAATTTTTCTTTAAACATTCATTCCTTTTTCCCATTTCTTGCTCATCTACCATCTTTACCCCCAAACTTTGGGTCTGTGGTGGACTGGATAGTGATGTAAATGACTGAGGCAAACTAGGGGTCCCAATTTTGTCCATACGGAAGGGACAACACCTGCAAGTGCACAGCACAGCCTGGCACACACACAACCCCTCCTCCTTGGTGCCTGTCCGCCACTTGCCTTTCTTGCCTTCTAACCTCCTGGCCAGATGCAATAGCAGTTGCCCAGCAGGAAAGAACTCCATCCTGTGACTGTCTCTGTGTGAGACCCCCTGAATGCAGAACCAAAAGGTGTCTACCCTTCAGCAGCTGTCAAGCTCAACCCAAAGCAAATGATCACTTCTTCATCTTGTGGTGGGGGCACGTCTCCAAGAGGTAAAAGAAAAGTTTAATTAGCTTGTATTAAAGTTGTTCCACAATTCCTCAGTTTTCACACCAGCAAAAGGATTTTTTTAATGTATTCATAGCAAATACAGAACAAATGAAAATAGGGCGCCCTGCATTCTTTTTATTGTCGTCTTTGCTGTACCTGGTGGGGGCTGGAGTCTCTGTCTTTTGTCACTCCCTCCAAAGCTTACCTGCATAATGCCATGTGGCAGAAAGGGCTTTCAACCTGATTATAGATTTTTAGCCACATTTGAATGGTAAACTTTTTTTTAAATAATCTATCTTACAATTGAGCAGAAAACAACTGCTGCAATTTGTTTGATTATTTTTCCCTCTAACAGAAACAGTGTGATACCTCAAGTACATCTGGTTAATTGGAGGTCACTCTATTTCAGCTTATGCTCAAATTCTTTCTCATTGTCTTCCCCAGAGGCAGACACTCTTCTAGTTTTAATGAAAAGATGTAATGTTTGAACCCAGACACACCCCCAATTTCTCCACGAACATTTTGGATTATCTAATGGTAACTTAACTTGATTTAGGTTGTTCCAGCAGCTTAAAATCATGAGCATTAAACCTTACCAGTGTTTTCCCAAGAACCCACTTCAGTGCATTGTCATAGGAAAGTAGCAAAGCTTCCAATATCATCAGGGTTATATTGTAACTATGAAGAACACATATTATTGGCCTTAGCTCTGTCAATAACTAAGTCTAAAACTACATTTTTAAAGATTTTCTGTTTATGGCTATCCCATAACTGAGAGAAGAATTACAGTTCACATTCAGCCATTGATAAGTCATTGTTCTGATAGTGCACTACCACCTGCCCATTAAATGTCGGCATCACGCTAGCTGCTGGACTATCTGGGTTTCACAGACAGCATGCTAGCTGCAGCCTCCAGGCACCTCTGAAAATAGGACATCACTGACTATTTCCAACAAGGGATCAATCAAGTTTCTTCTCTGCCTTGGGTATCACATCTGCCAGTTTATGAAATACTGCAATTGCCTGTGGACTTTTCTATAATAAATTTTAAAACAGAGCCATTAAGCCCTTAATTCATTCATTTACTCAACACTGTTTATTGACTACCAGCTTTGGAGCAGCCACTGTTCTAGGTCTGAGAGCCATTCTTCTCACAGACACTATACTTCACACCCTTACATTTATAAGCATTTTATTGAGGTGATTTTCCACAAACTGAACAGTTTGGCATACCTGGAAAGACTGGGCTTTCCAGAACCAGCAACTGCCATTTTGTACTGCATCTATTAGTAAAACCTGGTGGCATATGTGGGATAGGGAGAACTTGTGTAGGAAGCTGTCTCTGGGTTTCTGAAACATGTAGAGATACAGGAGGTATTGACTAGGGCCTAGTTATGTGCCATTGGAAACATCATATTTGAAGATTGAGGCCAGTCATGCACAGCCACAGCAGGACTTCATCAAGGACAAGACACAAGATTGCCTGGGGCAATCTCTTCACGTGGCCTCTAAATACTCCTACCAACATATGTCCCTGGGCACATATGCATTTACCCCAGCATTGAGACACTGGGTAGGGAGCTTTGACAAAGGCAGCAGGACATTTACAATGCTGCTTACATTTGTAAATATCTCTTTTTTAAATTAAGGAATCATTTGTATACCATCTTATGCTCAGATTTCACATGAGCAATATTGTAGTTACTATATTCCTCCCTATTATCAAGTCCCCACCACATACCCCATTACAGTCACTGTCCATCAGCATAGTAAGATGCTATAGAGTCACTACTTGTCTTCTCTGTGCTTTACTTCCATCCCCATGTACCCCCATAATTTGTGCACTAACTGTAATACCCCCTTCATCCCCTTAACCCTCCCTTCCTACCCACCATCCCCGATCCCTTTCCCTTTGGTAAAAGTTAGTCCATTCTTGAGTTCTGTAAGCCTGCTGCTGTTTTGTTCCTTCAGTTGTTTCATTTTGTTGTTATACTCCACAGATGAGTAAAATCACTTGGTACTTGCCTTTCACCTCCTGGCTTATTTCAGTGAGCATAATACCCTCTAGCTTCATCCATGTTGTTGCAAATGGTAGGATTTATTTTCTTCTTATGGCTGAAAAATATTCCATTGTGTATATGTACCACATCTTCTTTATCCAGTCATTTACTGATGGACACTTAGGTTTCTTCCATATCTTGGCTATTATAAATAGTACAGTGATAAACATAGGGGTGCATGTGTCTTTTTTGAATCTGTGATCCTGTTTTCTTAGGGTAAATTCCTAGGAGTAGAATTCCTGGGTGAAACGGTACTTCTATTTTCAGTTTTTTGAGGAACTTCCATATTGCTTTCCACAATGGTCAAACCATTTTACATTTCCACCAGGAGTGTAGGAGGGTTCCCCTTTCTCTGCACCCTCACCAGCATTTGTTGTTGATTATCTTTTGGATCTTGGACATCCTAACTGGTGTGAGGATATATCTCATTGTGGTTTTAATTTGCATTTCTCTGATGATTAGTGATGTGGACCATCTTTTCATGTGTCTGTTGGCCACCTGAATTTCTTGTTTGGAGAAGTGTCTGTTCATATCCTCTGCCCATTTTTTAATCGGGTTATTTGCTTTTTGGGTGTTGAGGCATGTGAGTTCTCTACATATTTTGTATGTTAACCCCTTATCAGATGAGTCATTTATGAATATATTCACCCACACTGTAGGATGCCTTTTTGTTCTGCTGATGGTGTCCTTTCTGTATAGGAACTTTTAAGTTTGATATAGTCCCACTTGTTCATTTTTGCTTTTGGTTCTCTTGCCCAAGTAGATATGTTCATGAAAAAGTTGCTCATGTTTATATTCAAGACATTTTTGCCTATGTTTTCTTCTAAGTTTTATGGTTTCATAACTTACATACAGGTCTTTGATCCATTTAGAGTTTACTTTTGTGTATGGAGTTAGACAGTAATCCAGTCTCATTCTCTTACATGTAGCTGTCCAGTTTTGCCAACACCAGCTGTTGAAGAGGCTGTCATTTCCCCATTGTATGCCCATGGCTCCTTTATCATATATTAATTGGCCACATATGTGTGGGTTTATACCTGGGCTCTCTAGTCTGTTCCATTGATCTGTGGATCTCCTCTTGTGCCAGTACCAAATTGTCTTGATTGCTGTGGCTTTGTAGTAGAGCTTGAAGTTGGGGAGCATAATCCCGACCCCCACTTTATTCTTACTTCTAAGGATTGTTTTGTCTATTCAGGGTCTTTTGTGGTTCCACATGAATTTTAGTACTGTTTGTTCTAGTTCGTTGAAGAATGTTGTCAAAATTTTGATAGAGATTGCATAGAATCTATAGATTTCTTTAGGCAGGATGGCCATTTTGACAATATTAATTCTTCCTATCTATGAGCATGGGATGTGTTTCCATTTATCAGTATTTTCTTTAATTTCTTTCATGAGTGTCTTGTAGTTTTCAGGGTATAGGTCTTCCACTTCCTTTATTAGGTTTATTCCTAGGTATTTTATTCTTTTTGATGCAATTGTGAATGGAGTTGTTTTCCTGATTTCTCTTTCTGATAGTTCATTTTAGTACATAGGAATGCAACAGATTTCTGTGTATTAATTTTGCATCCACAACTTTGCTGAACTCAGACATTAGTTCTAGTAGTTTTGGAGTGGATTCTTTAGGGTTTTTTTATGTACAATATCATGTCATCTGCAGACAGTGACAGTTTGACTTCTTCCTTACCAATCTGGATGCCTTTTATTTCTTTGTGTTGTCTGATTGCCATGGCTAGGACCTCCAGTACTAGGCTGAATAGAAGTGGGGAGAGTGGGCATTCTTATCTTGTTCCCAATCTTAGAGGAAAAGCTTTCAGCTTCTCACTGTTAAGTATGATGTTGGCTGTGGGTTTGTCATATATAGCCTTTATTATGTTGAGGTACTTGCCCTCTATACCCATTTTGTTGACAGTTTTTATCATGAATCAGTGTTGAATTTTGTCAAATGCTTTTTGAGCATCTATGGAGATGATCATGAGATTTTTGTCCTTCTTTTTATTGGTGTAGTGGATGATGTTGATGGATTTTTGAATGTTGTTCCATCCTTTCATCCCTGGAATGAATCCCACTTGATTAAGGTGTATGATCTTTTAGATGTATTTTTGAATTCAGTTTGCTAATATTTTGTTGAGTATTTTTGTATGTATGTTCATCAGGGATATTGATCTGTAATATTCCTTTTTTGGGGTGTCTTTGCCTGGTTTTGGTATTAGGGTGATGCTGGCCTCATAGAATGAGTTTGAAAGTGTTCCCTCATCTTCTACATTTTGAAAAACTTCAAGGAGGATGGGTATTAGGTCTTCTCTAAATGTCTGATAAAATTCAGCAGCAAAACCATCTGGTCCAGAGGGTTTGTTCTTAGGTAGTTTTTTTGTTAGTAATTCAATTTCATTGCTGGTAATTCATCTGTTCAGATTTTCTGTTAATTCCTGGGTCAGTCTTGGAAGGTTGTGTTTTTCTAGAAATTTGTCCATTTCTTCTGCATTATCCAGTTTGTTAGCATATAATTTTTCATAGTATTCTCTCATAATTCTTTGTATCTCAGTGGTGTCTGTAGAGATTCTTCTTTTCTCATTTCTGATTCTGTTTATGTGTGTAGACTGTCTTTTTTTCTTGATAAGTCTGGCTAGGGGTTTATCTATGTTGTTTATTTTCTCGAAGAACCAGCTCCTGATTTCATTGACTCTTTCTATTGTTTTATCCTTCTCAATTTTATTTATTTCTGCTCTAATCTTTATTGTGTCCCTTCTTCTACTGACTTTGGGCCTCATTTGTTCTTCTTTTTCTAGTTTCATTAATTGTGAGTTGAGACTTTTCATATGGGATTATTATTCTTTCCTGAGGTAAGCCTGTATTGCAATATACTTCCGTTTTAGCACAGCCTTCACTGCATCACACAGAAGTTGGGGCATTGAGTTGTTTTCATTTGTCTCCATATATTGCTTGATCTCTGTTTTAATTTGGCCATTGATCAATTGATTATTTAGGAGCATGTTGTTAAGCCGCCATGTGTTTGTGAGCCTTTTTGTTTTCTTTGTACAATTTATTTCTAGGTTTATACCTTTGCGGTCTGAGATGTTGGTTGGCACAATTTCAATCTTTTTTAATTTTCTGAGGCTCTTTTTGTGACCTACTATGTGATCTATTCTGGAAAATATTCCATGTTCACTTGAGAAGAATGTGTATCCTGTTGCTTTTGGGTGGAGTGTTCTGTAGATGTCTGTTAAGACCATCTGTTCTAATGTGTTCTTCAGTGCCTCTTTCTCCTTAACTTATTTTCTGTCTGGTTGATCTATCCTTTGGAGTGAGTGCTGTGTTGAAATCTCCTACAATGAATTCATTGCATTCTATTTCCCTTTAATTTATGTTAGTATTTGTTGTACATATTTGGTTGCTCCTATATTGGGTGCATAGATATTTATAATGGTTATATCCTCTTGTTGGACTGACTCCTTTATCATTAAATAATGTCCTTCTTTGTCTCATTACATTCTTTGTTTTGAAGTCTATTTTATATGCTACAAGTATTGCAACTCCTGCTTTTACTCCCTATTGTTTGCATGAAATATCTTTTCCATCCCTTAACTTTTAGTCTGTGTATTTCTTTGGGTTTGAAATGAATCTCTTATAGGCAGCATGTAGAGGGGTCTTGCTTTTTTATCCATTCTGTAACTCTGTGTCTTTTGATTTGTGCATTCCATCTATTTACATTTAGGGTGATTACTGATAGTTACGTACTTACTGCCTTTGCAGGCTTTGGTTTCCTGGTTACCAAATGTTCAATGGCAGCTTCTTTACTAACAGTCTAACTTAACTCACTTTTTGCACTACTATAAACACAATCTGAAGATTCTTTTTTTTTCTCCCTTCTTTTTCTTCTTCCTCCACTCTTTATATGTTAGGTATCATATTCTGTACTCTCTATCCCTTGCCTGACTTTGTGGGTAGCTGATTTAATTTTGCATTTGGTTAGTAATTAATTGGTCTACTTCCTTTACTGTGGTTTTATTTTCTCTGGTGACAGCTATTTAGCCTTAGGAGCACTTCCATGTAGAGCAGTCCCTTTAAAATACAGTGCAGAGATGGTTTGTGGGAGGTAAATTCCCTCAACTTTGCTTATCTGGAAAGTGTTTAATACCTCCTTCAAATTTAAATGATAATCTTACCAGGTAGAGTATTCTTGGTTCAAGGCCCTTCTGTTTCATTGCATTAAGTATATACTGCCACTCCACTCTGGCCTGTTAAGGTTTCTGTTGAGAAGTCTGATGATAGCCTGATGGGTTTTCCTTTGTTGCTGATGTTTTTTCTCTCTCTGCCTGCTCTTAATACTCTGTCCTTGTCCTTGATCTTTCCCATTTTAATTATTATATGTCTTGGTGTTGTCTTCCTTGGGTCCCTTGTGTTGGGAGATCTGTGCACATCCATGGTCTGAGAGACTATTTCCTTCCCCAGATTGGGGACATTTTCAGTAATTATTTCTTCAAAGACACTTTCTATTCCTTTTTCTCTCTTTCTTCTGGTATCCCTATAATGCAAATATTGTTCCATTTGGATTGTTCACACAATTCTCTTAATATTCTTTCATTCCTAGAGATCCTTTCTTCTCTCTGTGCCTCAGCCTCTTTGTATTCCTGTTCTCTAAATTCCATTTCACTTGCTGTCTCCTCTACTTTATCTAATCTGCTTTTAAATATCTCCATTGTATGTTTCATTTCAGATACTGTATTTTTCAAAGCTTCTATCTCTTTCTTGAAGTCATCTCTGAGGTCTTTAAGGTTTTCTGTAGCTCTGTGAGCATGGTCTTTACTTTTATTTTGAAATCTTTATCAGAAATATTTGTGATTTCAGTTTCACTTAACCCTCTTTTGGTGTTTGTGGGATTTTGGTTTGTACCAGGTTCTTTTGCTTTTTCATATTTGTATTGTTTACTCTGGAATAATAACTTTGTGTAGGTGGCACTGTCTACTGCCTGGAAGCTGTACTCTCTGGAGCATCCCAGCACTTGGAGCAATGGCAGTGCTCACAGGTGAGCAGTGCCGGTGCTTACCCTAAAGAGCAAGCTCTTTCCTGCTTCCCACCCACAGTGCCTACCTCCACTTTCAGGGCCAGTGAGCTGGGTGCAGGGAGCAGCCTCTTCATTAAGCCATGTAGTTGCTGTAGGTGGGGCTGCCCACCTGCTGGTCTGGAGCAATTTCAGAGGCAGTGGGTTTGCATGAAGGTGCCAGCAGGAAGGAAGAAGCAACAGGCTGCTTATCATGGTTGGGGGGCCTTGGGGCTGCATTGCCAACCAGGGAGATAGAGCTCCTGAAGCTCCTGAAGCTCCTGAAAGTTCCCAACCTGCTGGGCTGAGTGTGCCAGGATGACTTTGTCTACCTGTTCCTTCTCCTGAATCCTTGCCTCTTTAGCAACCCTCTCACTGTTGGGAAGTCTTTCAAAGTGCCCACTTACCCTTTGTCCCAGGGCAGCCAGTTGTGGGAACCTGTTTGCTACATGCAGCTAGAATCTCAGTCTCTGACTTTGGTTTTCAACCCCTCTAATCTCCAGAGCACCATGCAATGTGGGTTTGTGCTCACAGAGTAGATTTCTAGGGCTTGGTATTAAGCAGTCCTGAGCTTCTACTTCCTCCCTGCTCTTATTCTCTTCCTCCCACTGGTGAGCTGGGGTGGGGGGAGTGTCCGGGTCCTGCCAGGCTGTGGCTTTATTACTTTACCCTTTTCTATGAGATATTCTCTTTTCCCAGATATAGACTGGCTGGTGCAATCTTATTTCTGATCACTCTTTTAGGAATAGTTGTATCTGCTGTATTTTTGTATTATATGTGGTTTTGGGATGAGACTTCTGCCTCACTTCTCACACCACCATCTTTTTTCCTGTAAATATCTTTTAACAAATAATTAGCTTCAGGCTGATGGGAAATGATTTTAGTTAAAATCATATATGATCATTCCAGGAAAAATGAAGAGTAATGTGAGAAATCTGATTTATAAAGAGGCTTTGTAGTCACGCTGGCCTGAGTTCTAATTCTAACTGTACTACTTGCCACCTGTGTCCCAAGAAAACTCTTTAATCAGTCTGAGTCTCAGTTCTTCCATCTGTGACATGAAGATTGTGCTGATAATGCCCTAGTGTCTTCTGAGGGTTTAGACAGAAAGTGCCTATTACAGAGCCCAGTACAAAATAGAGGCCAAAAAATGTTAGAAATCTGCCCTTTTCTCACTTAATATAGCAAAAATTTCTTCCTTCAGATATGATCAAGAAGAAACACAGCAGATCCAGATCAGTTTTGTCATTTATGGCAATATGAAAGTATATAGCCATTCAACCTATTCATGTATTTTATTATCTGTTGGCCCTGCTCCATGTGAAAGGCACTGTCTCAAGGATGGCTGCCTTCAAGCTCTTTATTATTACATAGTCATGTAATCTCAGATTTGCACAGCTTTTAGGTGAAGCCTCAAATCAGTTGCTTACCAAGAATATGTGAAGAAGAAAATAAGTTTTTACACCCCCTAAGTATGTCCAATTTGTTTTTAGAAGCCATAATTCCAATCTCACAGTTAGAAAATGTGGTGCTTAGGGTGGAAGTTATAATACTGTGACTGTATTTCTCAAACCATAAATTGACATGTGGTCTGACAAGCATAAAGTGTATTTCTGGAGACAGCGGGATAGAATATTTGAAATCAGAACTGGAAAATTTGGTACATATGAAGGCTATAAATAGTGGGCAGAGCCTGGGCTGCTTCCAGCAGAGACTTGATTCTTACTAAGAACCACATAATTAGCTAGCCCCCATTTGTTATACATATAAATACTAGTACATGAGAGAGGCAATTTAAACTAGAATGGCAAACAAGTTATGTCTGTGCCACAGGGCTGCCTGGCATACACAGTCCCAGTTCCCAGAGCTTTGCAAAGCCCCATATACTATAAGGCCGTCCAGGAGGAACTGCAATATAGCTGTAATACAAAGCATTAAGGTCCAAACCCCCACACAGAGCAGTGCATTCATTGCCATGAAATGGTTATCTCCATGGACTCTTCGTCCTGTGGGGAAGGTAGAATGATTTTACACAGGATGTTTTAAGATGCCTGAGTCTTTTCTCAGTGGAGCAACCACTTGCTGCTCAGCCCTATTAGGAAGTTTTTCCTACTGAGACTGACAAAACAATGCTGGGGATGGAGTAAAACAGACGAGGGATGGGGCGAGGAGTAAAGGCAGGCAGCAGGCAGCAGGCATTTGCAGAACATATTTGAGTGAAGTTCTGCTTCTTTAACACTATCACGTTGTTTTTTCAGAATAAGGTGTAGCACCTTTCTGTTTTTGTGGGGTAAACGGCAGAATTTCCAGAATCTCCCACCTAGCCTTAGTTCATTTACATTACCATAGGGGTTTACCATTGCAGTCTCCTGTAGCCCCCAGTGGATCCCTGGCAAGGGGTGGAGAGAAAACGGCCATTCTATCCTCCCCTATGTTCCTGGTACGTAATTGGTCTGGCTTCCTGCCAATCGACAAGGACCCGCCCATGGACTTCCTGCCGGAAGGAGCAGGCAAGAAGTAGAGGTTGGGCTGTGGCTGCAGTGGGCGGCAGGAGTAAAGCGTGAGCTGGGCAGGGGGCCGTGGCCAGAGGAGAAGAATGGAGCCATGGGAGGAGGAGATGGAGAGCACATCACGGCAGCAGAGTATGAGTGGCAGCAGGAGAACACAGATGGGCCGGACCTAGCTAGCAAATTCGAGTAAACTGTGAACAATAGAAAACAGTTTCTCCCAACCTACCCTTCCGTGACTGACTTCAGTTTAACCGATTTCATAGGGGATTTGCCCCCAGCCAGAAGCACCCTTTCCCCCTGGGAGCTACTGCTAGATATAAATATATTTTGTACATCAATAAAATAAAGACCCCAAAACAAGACTTTGACCGCTCAAGTCAGAAGAGCAGTGGATAAGATGTGGGGGACATAAATGATCATCAGAACAATGACAGAAGTAGTCCATTTGATGAGCCTTACTCACGGCTGGTACACAACAAAAACACTGCTAGGGGCCTTGCATATACATTCTCTTAGTCTCAGCAGACCCTATGATCATCTCACCTTTCACAGGTAAGGACACTGTGGCTGAAAGATATTAAGAGAAACTTGCCCAAGTTCACACAGGTTCTAATAAGTTGTTCAGTCCCAAATTGAATCCAAGTCTCAGATTCTGTGATTCCCCAGCATAACACCAGAGCAAGAGGAAATAAATGTATATCAGGAAGGACCAGAATAGAGACCATTGTACCAGCCTTTGGTTCCTCAAAGCAAAAGCATCAGAATCATTAAGGATCATTTTGAAAATAGAGATGCTTGGGCCCCACCCCGGACTTTCTGATTAGAAGGACCCGGATCTCTATATTTTAAAGAAGGCCCTGCTCCAGGTTGGTGACCACTGTACATACTTCTCATTAAGAACTTCTTGACAAACTCAACTTCATCTGGCTGAATTTCCACTTACTTCTTAGTGAGAAGGGATTATAAATCAACATTTAACATTACTATTAAACATTTGATGTCTACCCAATATAAATCCATCTCTGATGAACATGCAGCAATGGCTAGACAGCCCTAGATTCAGGATGGTGGTTCAGACATTCTAAACCACCCCTCAAGATTTTATATTCAGTTGACGTCTACCCTGGGTGACACATCCATCACTATTAGAATAACCTAAAGTCAGGTTAAGTAAAAAAGTTAAAGAGCCCTTCTTAC
This sequence comes from Manis pentadactyla, assembly GCF_030020395.1. Taxonomy (NCBI): domain Eukaryota; kingdom Metazoa; phylum Chordata; class Mammalia; order Pholidota; family Manidae; genus Manis; species Manis pentadactyla. The sequence continues at coordinate 65,968,828 of NC_080021.1, forward strand.
AGAATACTCTGAGGTTGGCCAAGTTATGGAAAACTGGGGGGGGGAGAGCAGCAAGAAGTGTAAGTCTAGTAATGCAAATTCAACTCAAGTAGTTTTGGTAAAAGGAATATGTGAATTTAAAAGTATGGAATACATATTTGGACAAAAAGCAAAAATCCCGTGAACACCCATCTCTACAAAGTACTCAAAACAGGAAGGCAGGGGATGAAGAAAATGGTTGGGTCCATTTCCAAAATCTTCATTTGACATATTTTGGTGCTCCTACCATGGAGATAGGTATAAAAAAGTAATTGGACCAAAATAGCGAAGTCCATATTTCTGTTTAACTCTAATCTCAGATGTTATCCATTGTCTTAAATGTGCAAGAAGAGAATGGAGTTAAATATGTTACACTGTTCTCTTAGTTTGATGATGCATAAGAACATGCCAAGGGTAATTTATATCCCTGCCCTGTCTCTGCTACTCAGTGACCTAGGTGAAAGATTGGACTCCAATGCCTTGATTTCTCAGTTTGAAAATTTGGGTAGGAGGAAGAAGGGGAGTATTGGTAGATGAGAAACACCACATTTGTACTATACTTACACTCTAATTGCAAACTACCCACAGTTATGTACATTCTGTTTTATGTGCTTTATAAGAGTCAGATGTGGAATTCCCTGTGGTAGTGGTTGTTTTAACTCTCTAGAAACTTGAAGGGAAGTTAGAATTAAAAAGAAACTAAAGAAAAAAGGACATAAGAATTCAATGTTTTGAGTATTTTATTTCGTAATTTACTTAACAGAGAAATGGAATACAGGCTATCATCAGCAGAGTGCTTTCAAGTGAATCACAATCACATCCATGTGCAAAACCTTCCGTGAAGTCTAGATGTGCAATTAAATGCCTAATTATGCTTAAAGAGCCCCTGCATTCTCTACTCCCTGACTACAACCTCAGAAAAACACACATAGCCTTCTATCTTAAGTATGGGTTCTTTAAAGTGTTTAAATGCCATGAAAGTGCAACTATGTGCCCAATTAGGGGTACAATTGCTGGGTCAAAGCATGAAACTCAGCCTGTGCCCCGCCACACTGGGATAGCTCTCCAGGTTCTCTTTACCAACCCAAGGGGCATATTAATCAGCTTCCTCTGTCATCCCAGGACTTGGTGAGAAGCATCAGATGCTTTATCCTTTGCCAGATTTAGAGACGACATGAGAGAGAAGAAAGTCAAACTTTGGTGCTGCCTTCAAAGGCTGTTATTTACTTCCTCAACTAGTGATTAACAGTTATCCTCAGGTATTACCCTTCTGCGTGGAGAGAGGCAGGTATGGTGGGAAAGAGGGAAGAAGGATAAGAATGCCTCCTTAAATCCACCCCTCAATATTAATCCTGGTCAGGCTCTTTTTTAGCCTATTAATAGAGACTGTGGATTACCAAGATGTACTCACTACTAGGAGCTTATAGCACACCTCCTGAAAAGGTCATGTAGTAAGGTTGTAGAATTCTGAATTTGGAAGTCTCAGATAAATCTCTTCCGTTGAAAGGTCTTACAGTAGTTGGTTACTCATCTCATGTCCAACTGCTAAATCAGGTCATGGTCAGTGTGAGGAGACCTGGATGAAAAAGCCCAGAGCCAGGGGTCAAACAGTCCCATTCCACAGGAGAGTATCACTCCAAGAGCAGGGCCCAGGAATGGAGAAGAGGCAGAAGCCCAGACATGGCAGGTGGATGTGTGTGGAGGGCATGGGGAGTGTGAAGGGAGAGGCGAACTGGTGTCAGGCAACATGTAACAGCCACAGGAGAGGTGCTTCAGAGGCAGAACTTGAAGCTCTAGAGAGAACAGTGGGATAACGGGATTTGAGTCCTAGAGGAAGAGGTGAATACCGGGTAGCAAAGAATGGTCCAAAGCAAAGCGAGAGAAAGAAGCCAGAGAACTCAGCGCTGGGTCAGAGTTTGAGGACAGTTTGGTCACAAGACACAAGACAAAGAGTCCATGCATTGGAAGCTTTCACTTAAACACTGACTGAGCATCGACTATGTGTCAGGTTTGATTATGGTGGTCAGTGTTGATAATACAACAGTAAATAAGCTAATAAAACTAATGGTCAGCAGGACACTGGATGAGAGACTTGGGGTACTGAACACGTAGCTATGGACTCAGGAACTCTTTTAGGCCCTTTGCAGATTCCAAAGTCTGGGATAACATTTATGTGGCTTTCTGCTGTAAGAATCCAAGTGCTGGTGGAGGAGGGCTCAGACAGGCAAGTCAGGACTGACTTACTGATGCGTTTATTCTTCTTCCCTCTTATTTATCCAGGCTGCTGCTTTTCTATGTCCCCAGTCTTATTTTTAAGAAAAGAAGGGAAAAACTGTCTTAACATGTCTTGCCTTCTTCCTAGTTAGCTTAGGAGCAAAAATTCCAGCTGTTGCTCTTTCATGCCTCATCATGAAACAGCGCTTGACCTCCCCCTGGCAATGTTGTCCCCCATTGCACTGTGGGCACACAGAGCTCTCTGGGCCTGTCCCACAAACTTCATTCTTGCTTTTGCCAAAAGAGCTCTGTGTAACTCAGTTGTGAGCAAAACAGTTGAAGTGATAAGAGGCCAGTCCCAGTCCCCCAGAGAAATGCACGGTATGCCAATGCATAAGCAATAGAGATGTATTTATAATGTAAAGCTAAACAATTACTTGGAATTTATTCTTCCCATTGAAAATATGCAGCCTTGATGGAAAATTCTAGATGGCAGAGACCAAAAATACTGTCTCCGTCTTGGTACTTGGAATTGTACATGACAAATAATACAGAAGGATGTCTACTGACAAAGTAGAAGAGACAGGCTGGGTAGCAACTTGGTTTAAATGAAGAGCTAGGATAAACTTTTTGATAGGATCCACTTGTCACAGTTATTAGTTATTAGTAGATCTAACATATCCATATGATTTTCCCCTAACTATAAATATTGATTCATGATAGTTATGTGGCTTCCACTGAAGACAGCATAGAGCTGGGAGAGCCCCACACAGCTGAAGCTTCATTAGCATCATGGGAAACCTGTCTTTTGATGGATACGAGGCAGAATGATATGGTGACAGCATTCAGTGCCAGGGAAGTCAGAGGCTGCCATTTACTGACTAGTAGGTGTTAGTGCTTCGGCCTTACTTATTGTCATTCTCCCAGTGGTAATATAAGGTAGGGAGTAGCCCCTTCATTCGCTAAGCAAGCATGAACAAATCTACATTGAAGTAATCAATGAGAAAAGCAAAGATGAGAGAGTTTGAGCAGTCTTCCCAAAGTCACCTCAGTGTTTGCATGCAGGTCTATCCAGTTTGAAAGATGCAAACTCTACCTGGCATTCAAGGCCTCCCAGAAACTGGACTCAACAGATAATTCTAATTGGATCTCTCCTACCCATATACTTTGTTTTTGTCAAATTACATGCAGGTCCCTGGAAATGGCCAGCCCATCCTGTGCCCAGGACTCCTACTCTAGTCCTGCTTCTCAGGAGGCTTCTTTGCTATGTAGAATCCAACCACCAGTCCCAGGCATGAAATGTTAAGCTACCTTTGCCACCAAGCCTTCCTAGAATGCCCACCTGCACTAACATGCCAGCCTGAAGTGACTTCCTCTGACCCTCAGGCAGCCTTGTGACATTCTCTCATGGCTTGTGTCTTGTAACAGACATGACCATGAGCTCAAAAGTCAGATGGACTGAGGCTCAATTCTTCCTTTTGATTTACTACTTAACTCTAAGATCTCTGACTCCCTGCACCATAGGATTGTTTTCAGAATTCAGTTACATAACAAATGGAAAAGTGTTAAGCCCAGCCTGCTAAGGAGCAAATTTTCAAATACCTATTAAAATGATCTGTATCCACACATTCTTCTGTCTTCTGATCATAAGCTCCTTGAGGAGGGAGACTACCTTACTCAGTCTTCTATCTCCACTGTGCCAAGTGGCACATGGTAACGTTTGATGAGTGAATGAATGAGAGGCATGATGGCACTTCCCATCTAATTTCAAAACCCATTAGACTACAACTGATAACAAAGCTCCATATGATGATAACAATGAAGCTGTAGCAAGAATTTATGAGGGAAATATATATATGCTTCTGGATTATTATTTGTCTACTTAGATGAGAAAACACCTATAACACATCTCCCATCACCCACACTCACAATGTCTGGGGAGAACAGCAGCACAACAATATTGCTGCAGTAGTGGTAGGAACAGGAGCCAACATTTATCAAGCAGTTACATAGGTACCAGACAATAGTTTAAATGTTCCACATATTCTCACAAATGTTTCACTCATGAAATTCTCACAACAACAAATGTGAGGTAACTTCTATTCTTTCCCCATGTTTTGGTGAGGAAACTGAGGCAGAGAAAAACTAAGTAACTTTGAAGGTTTCACAGGAAGTGGAAGAACAGGGATTCAAACCAGAGCCCATGCATTCTACATATTACAGCAAACAGTCTGGATGCTATGCTGTTCCCCACCACCATGAGAATCTCAGTCCAGCTGGACCTCAGAAAAGGTTCTCGTGCCTGATCCACCAGTTGCCACATGAACCAGGCTGCTTTCTTTCAGAGACCCAAATGCCATTAGAACCTATGCTTGTACCGCTTTAGGAGGGTGGAAGGAAAGCATTGACATTGGAGAGCAACATCTATCTTTAAAAGCCCGTACTTTTGTGTTTGCAAAGGTAGTTCCAAGGACACTGAGAGGTCTATGGTTAAAGTGACCCACATGGATAGAACTTAAGAGTACAGGTAAAGACCCTGTGGAGACCCTAGAAGTGAGTTTTCTGAAGAGGTCATGGTATGTGAGGAAGCAGATACAAGCAGAGACAAAAGAACAAAGGCAAGCAGCCTTGCTCCTGGATTAGTTCCTTCAGAAGAACGAATATAAGTGATTAGATTAAAATGTTTTCAAAATTCCACCTTGAGTTAAGTATTAAACTATCCACACTCTGGGCAATGAGGCTCATCATACAATGCAAGTGCTTCCTGACAGAAACCATGAGAAAAAACAAAAAAAGGCCCACATAAATGAAGCCCAGAATGGCTGCAACCATTTATGAGCATTGCTCTCACATAAACCACCCCACTCTAACTGGCCAGAGGCTACCATAATCTGGGGCACGAAGCGAATTTCAGGAGAAGGAACCTTGCAAACCCTTCTCAAGACTACTGCATCCTGGACTATGACCAATCCCTGCTGTTTCACTAGAGAGTGGGCATTCTGCCTCTAGGATGACCTGTGCACCATTGTAGGGCCATGGTGCTTTTGCTTGGCTGGAGTCTCAAGAAAAAAGAAAACGCTGATTTGATCATTTCACCCATTAATTTAGATCAACTCCTGGATAAGCTTTCTTTCATCCAATTGGTCCCAGCACATGCATTCTCAACATGCAATAAAGGGGGCAAAATTGGCTCTTGGGGAATGAAAAAATCCTGTGTTTTTATAAAGCACAGATATAAGAGAAGTACTTAAACACACATATATATAGTGTATCTCTAAAACTCCATGGTAAAGAGAACCATTAGGGAAAAAAATCTCTTTGTGGGAGAGAATGAGCCACTTTTGGAACACTAGGAGACAGAAGTATAAAAAATGCTGGGAAAGGTTGCTGAGGGGAGAAGTGGTAAGACAGAGACAACATGCCCCAATCTTCAGGTTTTGAGTCTCTCAGGACACAACTAGAGCCTACGTCCAGGTTATTCTTTAGTACAGTTTGGTCCAGCCAGCCATCAGATAACATAATGAAGGAATCCCACTTGCTCAAATGAGGACAAACCTAGAGGTCAGGAATGCCCTGCAACTTAGGAAAAAGATGATGAGGCTTCAGGAGAAAACATCTCCGTCTTGGACTTCTAGCCTCAAGAGCTGTGGAAAAAAGTAATTTCTATTGTTTAAGCCACCCAGTCTGCGCTGTTTTGTTTCGGCAGCCCCAGCAAACGAATACCTGCTAAGGTGTATGCAGCAAGTAATACTTCATTACCAGGGCTCATGCACACCTAGTTCTCCTCCCTGGGCTCAGGAGGACAATCCCCCCAAACCTAACCAAGAGTTGTAAGCAGGAGTAACAGACTGCATTTGTGGGCCAAAGCATTAAATTGTTGTGTCAAGACACTCCATAACTTCCTGCCATGTCACAGTAATCGAAGAACACATTGAGAAAGAGGTGCCAGAAGACAGATGTAGCCCAGAATTCTAAACCACTGCTTCCCTGGAGAACTGACCGGACTCTGCAGGGGATATTGTATGAAAGAGAAAAAAACTTTATTCTGTTAATTCGCTGTGATTTGCACTGTTATTTTTTCACACAGCATTACCTAGCCTATCTTTACTGATGTACCCACCCTACATATATTTGGGAGAAGTACTTCTGGTAGTACTGGGATGCCTCCTTATGTACCATCTAGGAGATGAGAAGTCTCCCCTCTAACAGAGCCAGGAGAAAATGAAACAAATGGCAATGAAATGAATAGTTCAACACAGAGTCCCATCCATGTGGAGTCTTAACCCAGAGATGACAAATACAAATCTGCCAGTGTGTCTCTGTCCAGTCAGGCTGGAAGAGACTCTTCAGGGCGTGGGCAGTCAGTGCCAAAAAAGTGCACGTTTGAGCATAAGACAGGACAGATCGGTGGGTTCCGGTGTGGCATTAAGGAAATGTCCTTCAAGACTGTCTCCTGCTTCCTTTCTCACCAGAAATGCCTTCTGATTCTGGGAGCTTGATTTCCTGGATGGTCAACAAGAGTATCTGTCCCCACAAAAATATATAATACCACAAAAAAATATACATTTCTTTCATTGTGCATGTCAATCAAGTGTGTATTTAGCTAGTACAATTCTGACAAACACCTCAAGGCTTCATTATCCCAAAGTGAATTATTGATGTTCTAAACCTCCACTAAGAAATCCACCTAGAAGAAGCCACTAGTATTACCCATCTTGACTACACAAGGTAGGGGAGAAGAAATTCCCTAAACTTGTTGGTTTTACTCATTAAACTTATCCTCTTTTCCGTTATACTTTTTCATTCATTTCTCACTCCCTTGAGTATTTAACAAGTCTTCTTATCAAGACTCTGCTTAACTTTCCCAGAAAATGTAAAGCCGCCTATGCCACCTTGAACCAATCACCAACCAGTCAATGTGGAATTTACCTTTTGCTTTTAACACTTGATTTCTGTCTCATGTTGAAACTCAGCAAAGGTATATGCAAGTTGAGTCTTGAAAAAAAGGCACTCGAGCCAAGAGTTCAGGAGACGTACCTGCCATCCAAGCACCTGCCACTCCTCCTGCCGGGACACGTGACTCCCATGTGCTCTCATCAGCTCCTAGACAAGGCTCTTCTAACTGGTCTGCCTAGAGGGGCACCTTTTTGTAATTCACACAAAGGTTGTGAGCTGGCAATTGCTATGCCCTGCATCACACACTCCTTCCCAAAGCTCTGAGTGCTCTTCATTTCCTTGGGTCCTACATCCACACTCTTGTGCACATACTTCAGCATTCAGTCTCTTTAACGGGGCTGCCCCATCACCACTGGCTAAGGCATCATTCCTGTGAGTGAGCTGCCCCTGGTACCTGATGGACATACTATACTTAATTACTTAACTCTGTGGTTCTCAACAGTATCAACCAAAGGGGCAACTTGTAAGTTTGTGGTGGCAGCTTTTGGGGTTCTCACAATAACTGGAAGCACTATTGGCTTTAATGAGCCAGGGGAGTGGGTACCTATCACCCTGCAGTGTTTGGGGTGGTCCTGCACAATGGATCATTGTCTCTCATCCTGCCTGATTTTCAAATGCCCCATCTAATTTCATGGATATGAAAAACTTTCATACATTCTCCACTTATTAACTAAGTACCTCCCACAGGCTATGAATGCAATTCTCTGCTCCCTGAAGCTTATAAAAGCCTATCTTCTGAGCCTGGAACCTAACTCAATTTTACATAGGAATAGAAAGTACTTTTGCACTGTCTTAAGACACTGTATGTTTCCTGAAATGCAACACCATGCAAATTAAGAGAAAATTGCAATTAACGTTGTTTTGAAATCCACCAGGAATTGTACGCTGAATCAGAAAACCCCATCACTAAAGGCATCACTCCTCATGACATCTAAACCACTGGTACAACTTGTCTAGTCAGTACACATTAGTAGCTGCACCATTGATAGGGACTCTGCCTAGGCAAACATTTGACACCTCCATTAAGTTTTCTCACACAGCCATGCCCAAGCATTCACATTCAGAAATGGGTGCTATTTTATTGCAAATCATTTTCCTTTAGTTCCAGCTACATTCTAGTTAGGCATATTGTTGTTGTTTATTAATGTGTGTGTGGTTGGCTACATTATCAGTGAATCTCATCTCAAGTTAGCAAATATGATATTTTTTAAAAGTGCCTTTCTTATAAAGAGGGGAGACTGCATCTGATAAGTTGATAATCAATTGCTCAACCATGTAAGTACTCAGCCTTCCAGCCTTCAATGAAAACCCCCTCCCCCAACAACATTCTAGAGAAAGCCCTTTAAGGGTAGGAGATACCTCAAATTCCCCCTTTTTAAGACTTAGAGTCCCCATCAATCTAATGAATTTGAGGAAACATATCCAATGAGAGTCTCACCACATGGGGTAGACACACATGTATGGTTATGTATAGTGAAATCAATGAAAACAAATTGAATTTCTCACACACTGGTAACTAATTTCAAGCTAAACTTCTGAAAAATCTCATGTTCTCTACCTCAATCCAATAAGTTATTCACAGAAATTAATACAATAATCATTGACTAGCCACTGATTAAAGTGAAGAGTACAGGCTAACTCCTACGCTGTTTGGGAAGATATCTGTATTTAATGCAAACACATGCTAAACAATAAACTTCTCCTCTGCATCATGGCTCAACAGAATAAATGCCAAGCAGGATAAGGAAAAACAGGATCCAGGACAGCTGGGGTAGAGAGAACACCAACCAAGTGGGAAGTAAACAGTCTGTTTACAACCATGCAAACGGTCTGAGAGCAAAGAACTAAGGGTGTGGAGAGCTTAGTCCCTTCAGTGCCACTTACTGGCCATGTATCTGCGTAAGATTTTCTTTTCCCCTGTATTAGTCATACTCCATGCAGAAAACCAGTGGGAGATGTATATTAAGAGATCTATTGTAAGCAACTGGCTTACACAATGAAGGGGGCTAGCTTGGCAAGTCCAAAATCCATAGGGCAAGCTGTCAAGAAGGCAACCAGGAAGTCTTGGACTAGAGCTGCTGTCCATAGGCAGAATTTCTTCTTCAGAGAGTCCTGAACTCTGCTCTTAAGACCTTTCAAATGATTCAATCAGACCCACCTAGATTATCTAGAATAATCTTCCTTAAGAAAGTCAATTTATTATAGACTCAAATCACATCTACAGCAACATCCAGATCAGTGTTTGATTGAATAAGGGGGGAACAACCTAGTCAAGTTGACACATCAAAAGATCATCAAAATCCGTTTGTTGTCAACTTGGCACCTATAGCCAACTCCTAAAACTATACTTAATCTTCAAATAAAGAGAACAAAAAGGTCACACCTCTGCCTACCATGATACAGCCCACTCCATACAACTGAAAACACACTAACCATTCCCCAGAAGAGAATGCCAAGTTCTTGGGTAAAATTCACATTCCTTTCTCATCTTGTTACTTCAATGCTGAAATAGAAAGTTTACTATCATTAAGACATTTTATGTTAGATGATAAGGTGATAAGAAAAAGAAAACAAAAACTATGTGTTTAATAGGCATACAAACATATTAATAACAGAATATGGAAGAAAGGAAGAAATATGTGTAACTATTACCAGATATAATATTCTCAACTCCAAATGAGAATGACAAGCCCCATCTCACAAGGCTGCTAAAGGAACTAAGTGATAGGATATGTTACAAGCACTATATTCCAAGTATCATCATCATCCTCAGTACTAATATTATTACTGGCACTGATAATGCATTAAGGGGAGGACTACAATTCAGAGAAGGGTAACAAGGAGCCCATAATATAGACATGGAAAGGGAATTAAGATACAGCTGTTTTTGTGGAGGAAAAAGGAACAACAACCAGCAGAAATAAAACCATGGTGTAACAGACCTGGTTTTGGATGGAAAGACTAAATATTGAAAATATCTAAATTATTTCTGTACTGTGTACAATAGACAGACATACTTCCTCTTAGGGAGCAAAACTGTATTTTGACAAACAAAACACCTAAATAACATCTTTAGTTATAAATAATGAAGCCTCTTTCCTCTTTCTCTACTCAGTGCCCTCCACTAGACTGCACAGAGAAAACTCTAGATTAAAATTAAGGGGGGACAGGGAATGTCAATGGCTTCTCAACATGAAGACTCTAAGAATCTGTAGGACTGGAGACAAAGAGTAACCCAAGAGACAGAGACACAGACAGAGCTTGAGATGGGGGGAGACCAAGAGAACAGGAAAGAAAGGCCTGGGGTGGGCACAGCTGTGTGCAACAGGACAGACAACAAGGAGTTCTTGGAGACGAATGGCTGAAGGGTTTTCATTACACTTGCCAGAACCTCGTCAAAGTGTTCCCTGAAAATAGGTTTATTATATGTGAATTGTAACCTAGTAAGGTTGATTTTTTTAAATTATATGCAATTCTAATTTTTATAAAACATAGTATATTTAAAAACTGGGAAAAAAATATTAGCAGCTATTTCTCAGAAGTCAGATTATAAGTGATGCTTACGTTAAATAGTCTTGCATTTTCCAGTTCCTACAATTACTGATTTTTTTCATAATTAAAAAAAGTAAAATCTTTCTGAAAGAAAGCCATTTTCCACCGAGCCAATGCTCAGTTCAGAACAGTGCCAACCACTTAAAACCTACCAATTTCAAGTTAATATCTGTTCATGTGGAATCATCCATCGTTTTGATTGCTATACAAGTTCCAGGGTTCTTCAAAACCTCTGTTTGCCTTTGAAATTATTAAATTTATTGAACTAAACTCAAAAAAGGGGAATGAATAATAGCATTCCCTTGTCCTGAGATAGCGTAGCAAACTGAAGGACTCGGGTTTCCAGCCAGCTCTGTTAAAGGATTCACTGTGTGGCCTTTGGTGAGATGCTTCGCCTGCCGCAGCGGCTTCTTCAGCTATAAAATGCGGGCCGGAACGATATCACCTGGAAGGGTCGATCTAGGACTGCCATCCTTCCATTTTATGTGCCCCTTGGGGAGGAAAAGCAAGCAAAGCAGGGAGGGATTGCCGAGTCATCATATCATGGTGTTGTGATAGAAATCACACCTCACACAGACCCCAGGTCTCTGTGTCTCCATTTCATCTCACCCTGTCGGCCTTCTTTCTCTTGCCAATCATGTAGCAGTAAAACTTATTTTTCACCCCCAACACGTCAGCTATTCTGGCGGCGACTCAGATGGCTCAGTCCTTATTGGTATCTGACTTCGCTCTGGCACTCAGTGGGGGTCTAAATACTTCCTCCTCTCAACTCCAGCTCATTCCAGCAAAACTTCACACACTATCCTTTGTTGAAAGCTTAGCCTGCCCCTCCCTACCGCCCTCCTTCCTGCTATTAATAAACGCTTGTGGAGCAGCATCCATGCTGGCTCTCCAGAATGATACTGGCATTAAGAAAACTCTGTGTGAGTGAGGAGGGGGCGGGGCAGGAGGCCCTGAAATCTTAATGTCATCATGTTCAGTTTAAGATCTACAGTCATTCGTCCTTGGCTCAGTTTTCCTAGAAATGACTGGCACAGGAAGCTTTTTCGAAGGGCAGCTGGCTCAAGGCTCCCTTGGCGGGTCTTCGGGGATCATTTCGGTTTCAGTTGCCTCTGCCAAGTCTATATTCTCTGCTGACCCAGTTTGGATTTTAAATTTCCAGGGAGACCACCTGCCTGGTGTTAATTAGTTATGGTTTCTTATTTTATATGCGAACTCATTTTAACATCCGTGAACTGGCACGGCATTCTCCCCTGGTTCTACTGTACAGGCAGCATTCTTAGCTGACCCAGCTATTTGTATTGAATAACATGATGTTGCCAGGATGGCAAAATAGCAAAAATCTGAGGATGAGGATTGCAGAATCCAAGTAAATCCCAATTTTTATTTTTCTTCTATTCATTGTTTTTAGAAAATCTTGAGCGTACAGTCTAGGACAAATCTTTCTTATCCCCCATCCCATACATTTGCCTTATACTCCCTAAAATATACATAGTAGGAGAACCTTGTAGAGAAACACAAACCTATTGTTCTTAATGCTACTGTAGATAGTTCTGTAGTTTTCACCCTTTTGTGACATATTTACCAGTCACCAGTTATTAAATCAAGCAGTTTCCTCTTTAAGATCTACAGTCATTTGTCCTTGGCTCAAACCAGGAACTGAGGGAGGAAATTATCTTTTCAGACTTAATAGCTTTCCTTCAGCATGAAAAAAAAAATCAAAGGCAAGGTTACTTTACTCCACTGGTGTGAGCATGCTCTCAGAAGACGTGTTCTGACCAGACGACTTTTGAAAAAAACTTTATCCTAAATTTTTCAATCCACCGATGGTACGAAAGTAAACAGAAACATATTATAAAGTGGACATAACAGCCTAGAATGAAAAGATTTGGCATTGATACATAAAGTGAGCCAAGAACTTTGGAAGATGTAAGAATCTCTTTTTTTCCCCAGGGGTCAAAATGAAAATTGAATCTGAGGGAATGACACTAGCTCTCAAAGAAGAGCTTGTGTCTGTAGGCATTTTGAGGTTAAACCATTAATTGTCATAATTTTGGACCAATATTAAAAGAAAGTGGAAAAAATTAACTTACGTTATGGTCATTTTACATTTACTTGAGTTGCCTGCCATAGAAATTCCCTTACCATGTTTAGAAATGTCCATTTAGAGAAGTGACAAGGAGAGTCATCTTCACAGAAGTATTGTGCTTTTTCAAATGTGCCCCAGCCTATCTGATTTTATCTTTTACTGTGCCAATGATTAAATCTCAGGCTAAAGTGGCTGAAAAGAGAGGGTATGGAATTACTTTTCTGTCATAATTTAATGGAGAATATTCTGGGTGCTAAGTATTAAATGGTTTTAGGAAATGATGAATAGCACCAGTCTCAGGAATTGGAAGGATTCCATTTCTCCAATTGCTGTGTTTTGGATCCACAAATAATCTGGATTAGCTGGCAACAGGCAAAACTATTGGCCAGGGCCACCTTATCTCCCCTCTAGGAAGCCATGGATGTCTCTGGAGGAGGGAAGGAAAGAAGCTATGACATACAGGTAAGATCATGCTATTGGAGCTAAGTCCAGTTAGAAAAAAAAATGCTAACTTGGTGCCAGATGGTAAACATAAATATGTAATGTCTAAAAGCAAACATCCTTTTGTTTTGAGTATATATGAAGAAATGAAAGCAGTTCCTGAGGAATATTGTGGAAGACAAAAATACTGACATGTCCTAGAAAATATAGTCCATATATGTTTTTATGTATTGTGCATGCAAATGCATATGTATATTATAAACATATTTTATATATTATGCATATTAATAGATTATGTACTCTTCTAGAAGTAACGATAGGTTATGCAAAACAACTACTTACACTATGTTGTAAAGAGTGGTATGCACTGGTTAGGCATAGTAATAACTCCCAACACAGTAGCAGTTTCCAAGCTGTCAAAACCTATTCATCCCTTTAGTGGACTTTTTTTAAGCAATGTTGGTATGAATAGAGATGAAAACAGCTATTCAGCTCAATTTGTATCAAGCATGATGAACCTTCACTTAATCAATATTCATTCTCTTTAAGAACAGATGTATTTGCTTACTGTCATGGCAAGCAGTTAAAATTATTATGTTGCCATATGCCAGATACAGCTGTCTGATATATCCTTTTTTTTTTTTTTTTTTGCTACTCCTGCTGCTTAGAGTTGAATTCTTTTACCTTCTGAGAATTGGAGTTTTCCTTTTGTAAATGTTACTTGCCTTTACAATAATCACCATTTTGCTGTCATCTTTCCCTCCTAAATCACTTTATTCTATGATTTACTAATCTCAATCCCTTTTCTAAAATTCATAATTTCTACTTCCTTTGAATATCAAAGGCCAGCGTTTGTATATAACATTTCCATAATGAGAATATGCTATATTCATGTTTGGATCCTATTTACCTCCCTGTTGAATCAAAAGTATCAGATTTGTTACCAACAAAACAAATCATTCTTTTTTCAAGGATGCTACTTGCATGTTTTGTATCATTAAATATCTTGTTTCATACTTTGCTTGAAAGCACAAGGCATGTAGTTAATTTGTCATAAGTAAGCTACTATTTGACTTAAAATTTGTTCAACATTAATTGAATATTGATGAAAAAAAAAGAATAAGCTAGAAGGACACACCAATTAAATGTGGCTAGGCATTTGCTGAAAGAAAGGTAATCATGGATCCATTTTTTAGCTTTAGGGAGGGGAAGAGACAGAGAAGAGAAGCCACTTGCTATGTACAACAGTTCTCTTAGGCACGAAAAGACAAGTTTGCTGATATTAGCAATTAGCAGCATGAATAAGCCAACCAGCAGTAAAACCACAAAGTAGTACTGTCAGAAGAGCTTCTGGTATCTTAAAAGAATATGTGACTAGGACCCAAGTTTACACTAAGCATAATTACACAAAAACTGATTTGTACCTTGGTATCTGTGTGTCTTTCATTCTTGGGCTGTGTCCATATATAAATATAGTATCACTGAGTTTTTAATTATAATAAATAGTTGAATATTTAAGTTTTCTTAATGGAGAATTCTATTTTGATACCAAAATGAAAACTAACTGGGTGTTATAATAAGCCACTCATTTGGCCGCCCTTGAGGAAATCCTAGCACTTTTGCCTACATGTTCTAAACCAAGGCACTGTATGTGGAAAGACCTCTCTAAGGTAATACCTCAATTTTAGGTAAAATGGCTAGGGGGATTTAATAGTCTTCTATAGAGCTGGGTTTATGTGACCACAAACTTTGCAAACAGACATATCAAAGAAGGAATAAGCCCTTACTCCCTTATGTAAATCACAGAAGATAATGAACTATCATTTTTTTATTTTAGTTGGGGATTTTATTTAGTTGGGGATTAAACTATTTATCTACTATCAAAGGGATCTTAGAATTGTTTCTTTAAGAATAGTAATGGTTAGTTTTTACCCATTACAGTTCCCTAAGTAAGTCTCTGTGGTGATTACTATCCCACTTTTCAAAACAGCTCCCAGCACGGCCTGAAGACAAACCCGCCCACGGGAACCTGCCCTCTGCATGCCTGTCTCTAAGGACACGGCCAGCTCCAGTAACCTGGGTCTCGGAGCATGTATTAAGGTTAAAAAGATACTTTTCCTTAAAGGTTATGTTAAATAAAGCAAAGATTTGCCATTTTTTCAGTTTTGTTTTAAGGCAAACTTTCTACAGATACAAAAAGCATATGTGGCTTTTTAAAATAAAGAAGATAAAAATCAGAAGAATTATTTTTTAGTGCACAACTCTAGAAACAACATGTACCCATTATTTCCAAAAGCTTACCAGTAAAGCAAAATTATCTTGCCCGGCCGCCTCTCCCTCAGTGGCTCTGGCCTGTGTGATATACTTTCCTCTCCTGCCCTCCTGTGCTTCCCCTTCCTTTCATTTATTCACAGAGCCAAAGATCTTTAAAACACTCTTCATAGAATGTTTTTAGATGAGAAACACTGGTCACAGCAAGTAGCTAAGATACCTAGGATGTATTAAAACTTACAAAGCTTACTTACTCATGTACAGGGAAAAAAAAATCACTAGTTGTCAGAAAAGAGTCAGCAAAATTGTCCTATACTGAATATACTGAATACATCAAACACCTGAGCCCTGAGTTTTCACCCATTAATTGGCACCTGTATTACAAAGATTCATTCTAAGAGACAAACTGAAATTTGGCTTAAACTTTGCATGGACTTTCATTAAGAAAAACAACATTCATACACTTAGCAAAAACAATTCAACTACATGTAGGATTTTTCCCTATCTTTTTAAACAGTAGTTTAAGGGATTGATTTTAATATCTCATGTGTCTGGACTATAAAGCATTAAAAAATCAGTTCCTAAGATGTTTTCTTAGTTAAAAACAAAACCTTAGTCTTAATCAGGTTTAATAGTAATCAAATGATCCTTCCAGGAACCTGACTCAAATGAACATCCAGGTAAAGTGCTTCATGAATAACAGATTGATATATGATGTCTATGAAACCTAGAAGAATTTCATGAAAGTCACCTCTGTTGTAATTTAGCATGGGTTCCTGCTTTCCTTCAATAATCCTCCAGTGGATAGGATTTTTCTTTTCTGTGAAATGGATGACAAAATATTTGACTGGCTATTAATTCATTATGAAAGTAGTTATTTGGTTTTTCCAATGAGGTTAGAGCAAAATGATTTAAGAATTTGCAGAAATAAATGGAGAGAAGCTGACCAAATCTAAATAATACTCAAGGAATGAAACATGGGATCGGATGCCATTTTGAAATGTGTATGCATATGTATTTGCAAGGCTCTTTTCTTGCCAGCTGCAAAATCTCCCAAAATGTTGTCCAAACTCAATTAAAGACAGGTCACTCCAAACTCATTTTTAAGTCTTCATAATAAAAATGGGTACATTCTTCCATATTACTGACAGAGAAGCAAAATAATCAAAACCAGATGAAAGGTTGGGATTAATTTCTCTCTTTAGGGAGTTAGTAGACATTCTGCCTGGCATTAGCACACCTAATAGGCCCTTAAAAGAAAGGTAATAATGATTTTACCTTTTTTTCTTAACTATCTCATTAAGTAAAGTTGCCCACACACTGTAGTACTCCTCTGATACCAGACTGAATCCTGCCATAGAAAGACAGATGTGATGACCTCATTAGTATCACAGACCATTTCAGAAGGAAAAGGACCAATGTTTGATTTTCCAAGAGTAACAGCTGTGGACGAAGCACAATGTGAACTGCAGAGCAGATCATTCAGTGAGCTCCCCTGGACGCCTAAGAGTGGTACCTGCTCACAGCTGGATGAGAAGGCAAACAATTGCTATGCAAGAGGCTTAGAAACAGCAATTTCCTCATAGAAGAGTGGGCCCCACCTTTATCTAAACTATCTTTTCAAGTTGTCTGTAAGGCAAACAGCCTTGAAAATAGTTTCTGTCATGGCAACAAGCAGAGTTTTGTTTCTGTTTTTGCTTTTGTTTTCCTGTACAGCACAGTAAAGATAATGTCTCCCCCTGGAGCACAGGCTCTTCAGGTGAGCATGCAGCACCTTATAAAAGGATGGAGTCCCTAAGCTGGGTGTCATCTGTGGTGGTACAAACCCAGTGTGTGCACAGCATCCACCTGAATCACTCCACGTCATCTATGGGACTTGGGGGATGAGGAAAATCTACACGTTCATGAAGCCTGTGCTGCCTGCTGGACCATGAGTAAGAAAGACCCTTGTGTCTGACCCAGGTGGCTTGTGTCTTCTGCCAGCACCCTTGAAACTGTGGTGGGACAATTTGTTGGTTTATAAGTAGGGCAAGATCGCAGACTACTCACAATTCTTAAAAGATAGGCAGTGGTTCCATTGAGTGGCTCCAAGAAAAGAAATAGAAATGAAATGGAGACTGAGGGAAAAGATGATGAGTTGGTTTTGTTCTTGTTAAGTCTGAAGGTGTTGTGGAGGCAGGGAGGTGGTGGCACCGGTCTCTACTTCAGGAGGGTCCCTCCTCCCCAAAAGGAAAACAGTACTCTTCCCTACCTCAAGAAGTCACGAAACTGAAGGAGAAAACTCTCTAGAGTACCACTAAAGACTCTGACACACTGGGAGAGCAGTGAGGAGCAGCAGGGTTGCACATTCTCACTGACCAGACCCTTCTTCCATTTTGAGGTCTGCAGATCTTTGAAGATGAGTCTCAATCAGAGAGCACTTCTGAACTGGCCTGAATCATACACTGTCACATTCCAAAACAAGCCCATTTCAGGCCTCTTTGTGGCTCCCAACCACATAGGGAGGTTCTGGGGAGACGCCAGTCCACCCTCCCCAAGAGAGAATAGACCCACTTGAGGTCTATATGTTAGGACTAGAATCTGTATGGAAAACAAGCCTCTGGAGAGGACTCGAATCTATATGGAATACAAGCCTCTGGAGAGCCACAGACCAGGCAGTTCAGCTGGGGCACAAAAACGGACCACGTATGGAACAGTAAAGATAATGGGAACAAAGGCTGAGATTCAGAGCTGCAGGAGGCATCTGGGAAAACAATCGCAGACACACTGTCTAGTAGTCTGGTAGAACCAGGCTCTGACACATCTCCCAAAGTGATCACCTGGTCTGTTGATCACCTAGTTCTTTGCTTTCTGCCTTCCTACTGATTCCTTTTTTCCTCATTACTCTAACAGATGGAAGAAGGCTCCCCTTAGAGCTGTCATTTTCAGATGGATCGGAAGGTAGGAAACCCATGTCAGCCAATTTTATTACCTCTAACAAGTTGTTAAGGGATAAAATTATTGCCCATAATAAGCTTTTTAGAAATAAGCTTGTGGGCTTATTAATTCTACAATAAATAGGAGCTAAACAATACTAGTAATTTACCTATCTTCACTTGCTTTCAGTTAAAAAGAAATAGTATATCCATAAATATTTGAAGCCCTACAAAGTTGAGAATTGCTAACAATTGTGTCCTTACTCTTTTAAGGAAGTTCAATGATATGAAAATGACACATGTCAGCACTAATTCCTGGGAATCACAGAGAAAATATACAAAAAGCTTAATGAACAGATGAAGAAAGAAAATTGGTAACTGACATTTCTGGCTGGGGAGTATGACAATCAACAGAAGGGCTACTGGCCAAATCTTCTTACGGACCAAGAATACTAAAAGCTTCACCCAGAGTCAACAAATGCCATGTTCTGGAGAGACGTCTTAGGGGACAGATCTGTTAGCCATCAGCGGGCATGTTTCATCTTACCGCTCATGGCGGGCTAGTTAAAGAAGGCTTTGTGTACCTGCCTTCCCACAGAAGCTTGGAGCTCCAGGGCACAGGAAGGCTGGCCCTGCCGTCAGGC
Source organism: Manis pentadactyla (assembly GCF_030020395.1). Lineage (NCBI taxonomy): Eukaryota > Metazoa > Chordata > Mammalia > Pholidota > Manidae > Manis > Manis pentadactyla. The sequence continues at coordinate 65,987,928 of NC_080021.1, forward strand.
CCTGGGACAGAGAGCTCGCACACATACGGTATAAAGACACACACAGCAGTCTTCAAACACTTTCTTCAAGCTATTTCCCCACACTTAAATTCACTGAAGAAAAGAGTAAGTCAACAGCAGGTCAGAAAGACAGGGCAGAAAAACTTTATTTTTCCATTTTGTATTTAACATAAATTTTCCTGTTCAGCAATAATCGAATGGCTTGCTATGCCTTCCAAAAGCCATGGGTCTTACTGTAAAGAGAATAGTGTGCGGAAAGGTAATTTAAAGATTAGTCTGACAGCATGCCCAGTTTGTGTAATGCATTTTAGTGTCATCCACAAAAACTGAACAGCTGCTTGATGCTCTTATTAGTGTGTGTGATCAAAGGCCACCAGGCTTCTCTGGGAGTAAGATAGGAGCAGGGAGGGTAGGGCACCGGGCAGGCAGAGCTGTGCTGGTGTTGTGGCAGGCCCCACGGAACCCGTTCTTGGGGGAAGATATGCAGTTCTAATCATCACACTGTGGGGAAAATGCTACTGAAGTTGAAAAGGTACAGCAGAGGGCAGACAGAATGACTCAGAGCTTCGAGAATGAGGCCCATATGTCGACCTTGCTCTCCCGTTGCACATCAACGGTAGTAAAGACTCCAACAGGAGGAACCTCCTAGAGCCTTTGCTTACGAATCTCAGCATGGGGTAGAAATGGTCCTTCCTGAGCTCCTGGATGTTTAGGAGAAATTTTTTTAACACCTGGTTCTAAAACCCATTCAAACTAACGCATGTGTCAGTCAAAATCCAGTCTTTCTGTAGCATCAAACAGTGCTTTTTGATCACTTCATTTTAGTTCTTTATACCAAAATGTAAAAAGTATGACATTTACCAAACATTACAAAGCAGAAAACTGACCTCAACAGCAAGACAGCAGCAGCCAACCTACTATATTTTTTCTATGCTGTTTCCTAACACCGCCCTTTGAAGCGGTTTTTTTCCTTCCCTTGTTTCCAAGGAAACCAGCTCACTTGCTGTGGGGGAGGGGGAAGAGGCAAGGAGACGCCGGCAAGAAAGTTTTTCAAGTGATGCATACCATGAAGTCAACCTGAATGAATTTAATTTGCTGTGGCGGTGGGACAATACTGAAAAGGTGTACTCAATCAGAGTCCTTTTAGATTTTTTTCTGACTGAGTAATTTGAGGAGAGTTCCTTCATAATGGTGCCTTTTTCACACAGCAGCACTTTTGAATCCCACCTGTAAATCAGGGATGTCTACAGGGATTTGTCTGTCTTTTTCCTCCCCATCTCCTTTATCTTTACCTCTTTTTTCAGTTATTTGCAAAAATAAAACAGTCTTTCTAATACTTTTTTTGCGAAAGAAGATTGGGTTGTGATACCCTGAAAGTGGCACATTAATTGTGATCAACAATTTGCTCACTGAAATTCAATCTCTAAGATATTTACCCTACACTCTGCTTTAAAAAGAAAAATGTCCATAGGAAATTCTTGCCCCATAAAATACAACAGTGATGTTGTTTTAAATTGAGATTTAGCATTGTCTTCATGCTCCTCGCTAAGACAGATGCTGGTTATATACACAGATGAGTTAAGCTATAAACATTGTGTAATTTCCTTAGACACCTTGTAATTATTTCTCCAAATAAATATAAAGATGAAATATATAACTGTTAGTAATATAAGTGTATATTGTAAAATGTCTCTGTTAATGTCAGTCTGTATTGGAACTAATTCTGGCTGGGTGTCTGAAATAAATTTTAAAATGAAGTTATTTAATGTTCTGACTTCAGATCACAGAATGAAGCTGTTTAAAAAGCTGTTTAAAAGGTAACACACACACACACACACACACCATAAGTTAGTAGTGTCTTCAATGGAAATGGAAATGTCTAAATTTATTACATTGATTAATAAACTATGATCTATCCATACAACAGAGTGCCATCTAACCATGAAAAATGATCATGTAGATTAGAATAATGTTCATTGACACAGAAGGGAAATACCCATCATCACAAATAAGAGAATATCAAAAACTGCAAGGGGTATGTACAATACCCTATTTCCATGAAAAAAAATACGTATCTTTATACATGCAATAAGATACAAGGCTGGAAGAATTTATCAGATAATGGTAGTCACTGCCTCTCTGTGATCAGATCATGAATGACTTTTTGTTTGCTCTTTGCTTGTCAGTCCCCAACCCTACCCTACCCCCAATTTTATAAGGAATGTGCCAAATAAAAAAATCAGTTATTTTTCAGCAGTAATCTTCTTTTAAACAGGGGCCAGGGGAGCTCTGAAACACCAGCAAGGGTCCTATGCACATAAAGGGCAAGTGTGGGACAGCCAAACCCACTGCATTCAACTAAACTTTGAAAGGCTAGAAATGAGTTAAAATGTGTGACAAACCGTGATATGTGCTGAGTTGACAGGAAATTGGCTGCATTACTTGTGAGACAATTAGATTACTGTAGACCTAATGCTCCTCTCACTTTTTCTCTTCTCAGATATCTCAAGGGCACCCTTTGGATTGCCCTCTGGGATGAGGGTCCAGAAACAGCAAGTAAAGAGTGCCATGAATGTGTCATGCTCTTAACCTTAGAGAAATACTGGTTGCTGTTATTTGTGACGACCATTTTGGTACAGTTTCATGTGCCCAAGGCATGCTGTAAATTTCTTTGTCAAAAAGCTATGGTTGTAATAAAATAAGTACTCAAGTACTTATGGATTAAATAAATTACTTCTCAAAATGTCTTTCTTGAAGAAAAAAACATTTTCAAGACATGTTCAGCATGACAGAAAAGACTAAAGGAGGAATGAAGAGAGGAGGGAGGAAAGGAGGGATACAAACCTTAACAAAAAGCAAAGTAAAAGGAAAATAAAATTTTAAAAAATTAGATAGCCAGGGGTGAGATTTCACTCCATACGTTTGATAAAAAGGAACCAGAAATTTATATTTAAGCTTCTTAGTAGCCAGTACTACAAAGGAAACAATCAATTCTGTAATTCATAACATTTCTAAGATAAACAAATTAGAAACAAAACAGAAAAAATGCACTTTCTCCCTTGAACTCTTACTAAGAATGACTGTGTGATAAAACGAGAAAAATTCTCAAAAGCATCCCCTCCAGCACATGCGTGCCTTACAGAGAGATTTCTTTCAATGGTCCACAGTGAAGGTTGACAGTGACACCCCAATTCCCAGTTAGAAACAACTTGGAGGATGGAAAGGGAAACATGCTGATTCAAGTTCACAGCTCAGTGACCTTGCTTAATCTTAGGACAATTTTTTTCATATGCATGAATGCACAAACTACCTATCTTTTTTAATGCTCCATTAATAATTCTGTCAACCAAACTTTGAAAAGTGGAGTGCTGCAGTAAGCATGACGTGATCTTCCCTAAAGCCAATACTTACAGTTAACACGTGTTTTAACAGTATACTGAATGAAAGGTTGCTACCCTTTCCCATTCATTCATTCATTCATTCAACTAATTAGAATTAATTCAACAAACTTTTATTGAATGCTTTTTACTTCCCAGAGGTTTGCTTACCTGCTAGGAAAACAGGGGTGGCCAGGGCAGGCTTGGCTCTGTGGTGTTCTTGTGGGCCTGACAATAAGATCTAGAGCAGGGCTTCTCAACAGCAGCATTGTGACATTGCGGGCTGGGTAACCTTGTTGTGGTGGCAGGTCCTGTAGGAGATTTGGCAGCATCCCTGGGCCTCTTGTCTACTACATACCAGTAGCAACTCCACCAGTTCTGACAAGCAAAACTGTCTCCAGATATTGCAAAAATATCCTTTGCAGAAAAACAGATCTAGAGAGAATTTAAAATAAGAAACTACAATGAATCAGTTTTGAGAGAGGAAGTAGGAGTGCTGAGAGAATGTAAAGAAGAGGGGCTATCTCAGTTTGGTGCCCCACAAAGGCCTCCTTGAGGAAGTAAAGCTTAAAAGCTACGGAGGACAGATGTCTAAAAAAGGGTACTCTGCAAAGAAGGAAACTGGGGAGTATATAAAGATCGGGCCAAGTTCTTCCTTAAGACACCATTTGAATCCACTTGAACACAGTCCATCCAGGGCTCTGGAAAAGCCATTAGGAAAAAATCAGCCAAGCAAATCTTTGAGATTAATCGAACTTCCATTGTCTTTCCTAAGACAAAATGATCAAAAACTATATACCTAATAACTGATTGAGTTGAATTTCAGCATAGAATTGATAGCTATAAACCAGTTAAATGTTAGAAAAGGAGTTAATATATAGATTGTATTGTAGGGAGTTACTAAGCATTAAAAGACATATGTTTTTACTTAGAAACATAACATTAAAGAGAATGTTTTGCAAAAAATTATACCCATTAAAATCAAACACATCCATTAATTAGCCTGGCATCATTTTTAAAAGTCACTTAATTGTTGTTTCTATTAGCATAAAATCAAGAATTTGGACTGCATGGTTTCTTAAAGATCCTGACAAGTGTTTGAATTTTATGAATTTGATCTAAATTCGTTTTTTATTATAGATTTATAACCTGTTTCTAATAGCAGACTTTTGTCAATAGAACAGAACAGATAATTTCATGAAAATTTAAAGGGTTGAAGTTTTTAAAATTTAGAAGAAAATATCTATTCTAATACTTCTTTTTCTATGTTCCTTGCTTACTTATCTCATTGATACCCCAATAATAGGGGCAGATAGGACTAACTCTTAGGTTTTAATATGATAAATGTATTATTTTCATCATCATTATCATCTTTTTATCATTGATAAAAACTGAAGCTCAAAAAGGTTAACTTCCCTAAAGTTACCACAATAATTAGCCAAATCAAGAGTCAAACCCATATCTTCTTATTCCATAGCAAAGTGTTGGTGTGGAGGAAGGACAGCATGATGTTATTACAGGAAAGGAAGGTTTGGGTGGAATGTGCTGGAAAAGCTGGGAAACACATAATAGCACTGGGCATAGATCCTAAAAGAAGGGGAGAGCAAAACAGTCATTCCCTTTAACCCTATACTTGTGGGTCACCCCAAGACATGACCTTCTGGATCAAGAAGGGAATAGCAACAAAGAACATTTGTTGAGGGACTGTTAGATGGCAAGCACTTTATATTTAGTATCTTTAATCTTCACACAACCCTGTAGAACAGGCCTTCCCAAACCTTAATATGCACATGAATTACCTGGGGATCTTGTTAGAACTAATGCAAATTCAAATTCAACAGGGATAGGGTAGTGGTTGAGAATTTACATTTCTAATAAGCTCCCAGGTAACACTGATGCTACTGGTCCTGGACCACAGACCGCACCTTGAGTACTAACTGTGGTGGACCTTTACACAGGGCATAGGAGTCACCTAAGTGGTGAGTTGAAATGCACATCCCTGGGCCCCATCCCCAGAAATGCTAATGCAGAAGGTCTACAGCAAAGTCCAGGATTCCTTTAGTAACACGTGCTCCAGGTCACTCTGATCTAGCGGTCTAATAGACTATGGAGTAGATGAATATCCTGGATGAAAATCCTGGCTCTATTACTTTCCAGTTGTAGTAAAAGATCTTGAGCAAATCACTTAACTTCTCTGGGTTTCACTTTCCCTAACTTGGATTGTACTGATCTCTCTCTAGCATATTACAGGTATTTAGGAAGTGACAGTTACTGTAATGGTGTTGACAGTTATCGTAAAGGATGATACTCATTTCATAGATGAGAAGCTTAGGCTTAGAGAGGTTACACAAACTTGAGCCAGCTTAATAAGCAAGATTTGAATCTAGATTCAACTCCAATGCCACCTTCATTTTACTGCACCAGATCACATGTACCAAGTTTTACACATTTCATCTTATTTATGGAAATCGAAGCCATCATTCCTTCCTCTGCCTACATCCTGCTAGTTTGGCCAGGCTCTTCCCCATTGGGCTTTGTTTTCAATTTCTTACCCCTGCAACCTTCCCTCTACCACCCTTCACCAACCCTCTGGATTTTGTTCCCAGGGCTTGACATTTAGGGTTGTCCAGGGACACTGGTTCTCCTGTCCTTAACCTCCTGTGGCAAGGTCTTCCTCCCAGCATTCGTACCCAGTTGAAGGGAGGACTTGCACATATAGAGAAAACTTTTAGGTGGAAGACCAATGAAATATCATTTTAAAGGTGTATTCCCAGTATTTTTTGGATCTTAATAGGATGTTCCTCTTACCATTCTAGGAGCCAAAAAAATTGTTCTTTATCTTAATGAATAACTTTGAAAGAATGTCAGTTATAGCTATAAATAATCTGAGAGAAAAGAGTCAATAGAATTATTTACCCATAGCACTCTAATACACATGGGAGGAGTACAAAATACAGAAGTAACACAATCCATAAAAGCCACAGACTTACATTACTACTGCTCTGGATGAAAAGATATTCTTATATTCTGTGAGGGATTGAGATACTTCGAAATGTTGGGGAAAACTCAGGATCCTAAATAAGCAAGTTGTTTTAGCATTTCTGTTCCAAGCAATAACATTCAATGAGTGCATAGAGATTATTTCAATAGAGATTTTATGGGAAAACTATAACTGGAAATAAAAGGAATATTCTAGCCATAAACATGACATTTCTCTTGTTGCACATGTTGGTGATGACATTGAATGAGATCTCCAAGCAAAATAAGAGTTATGATGTGTGGTGTCAGCATAATAAAATAAGACATTTCCCTCTCAAAGGTCAATTCTTGAGCTTCATAAAGATATACAGAATTTCATAGCTTGAAAACTATGTTAAGGACACTGCAAACCAGATGGCAAAAAGAGTTTTAGAAAAGTAAAATATACCTTTATGCCCCTGCTTTAATTCATTGCAGCACAAATCACTGTTTTGAACTAGCTATTCTCTCCAAAAGTTTTTTAAAAAAGAATGCTTATAGACATGAATTGTCTTGAAGAATATATTTAAACAGAAAAAACTCAACATGGAGAGTTGAGTTGTCATCTTAAATAGCCAACATCAATCATTCTGTTTCTTCTTCAGTAGGTACAAATTTATAAGGCTATTCATATTATTTAAATAGCATTAAGCCTCCATTTTTCTTTCCCAATGCTGATACAAAAAAGCATAAGATGGAAAAAATGGGGCAGAGAAGGGTCAGTTGAACCGAAATAAGTTATGTCCTCAGCTAGTAGAGGTCCGTGGTTAACTTTGGGCTTTACAAGCACACTGACTGCTTTGAATCCTGACTCTTTTGTCACATACCCAAGGTATGTGACCTGGGACAAGTTACAAACCTAAGCCTCAGTTTTCTGATTTGTAAAATGAGGGTAATTATAATCCCCCCTAACAGAGTTGCTGCAATCATGAAACAATACAATGGATGTAAAAGACTTGGTAGGATGTCTCGTTCATAAAATCAATTTCTTATATACATGTAACTACTTTGAGATAATTCACATCATACAATTCATCTCAGTAAGGTATACAATTCAATTTATTCTAGTATATTCACATATTCAGTTATACAAGCAACACCAAAGTCAATTTTAGAACATTTTCATCTAACAATGATGTCTCTATTAGCAATCACTCTTTATTGCCCCACAATCTTTTCCCTCCCCCAAACCCCCATGCCCCACCCTGTAGCCCTAGGCAACCACAAATCTACTTTCTATCTCTGTAGATATGCCTATCCTTAATATTTCATGTAAATGCAATAAAATACACAGTCATCTGTGACTGGCTTCTTGCACTTAAAATAAATGTTTTCCAAGTTCATCCAATTTGCAGTATGCATGAGTATCTTATTATATTGAGGAATTTTAATATTCCATTGTATGGTTGTACCACATTTCATCTCTCCATTCATCAGTTAATAGAAATTTGGGTTGTTTCCAGTTTGGGACTATTATAATGCAGCTCAAACTATTCACAACATTCTCACCAACACTTTTTGATTCTAGTCATCCTAGTGGATATGAAGGGTTATCTCATTATGGTTTGGATTTGCATTTCACTAATGACTACTGATGTTAAGCATCTTCATGTTGTTATTAGCAATTTGTATATCTTCTTTGGGGAAATATCTTTTTGGATCCTTTACTTATTTTTAGTTGGGTTGTCTTTTACTATTGAGTTGCGAGAGTTCTAGAGGTAGTCTAGGTACCAAAGCAGACAAACACATTACAAGAAAAGAAATCCAATCTCTTATGAATATAGTTACCAAAACCTTAACAAAATTCTAGCAAACTAGACCCAGAATCAAAGGATTATACATCATGTCCAAGTGGGATTTGTTCCATGAATTCAAGGTTGGTTTAACATCTGAAGATCATTTATATAATACATTATATCAATAAAATAAAGGACAAACCCATGATCATGCAGAAAAAAATAATTGACAAAATCTGGCACTCTCTGACAAAAACATCTCAACAAGCTAGGAATCTAAGGAAACTTCCTCAACCTGATGAAGAGCATTTATAAAACATTCACAGAAATACAATACTTAATACTGAATAATAATAAAAACTTCAGTGAAAGACTGAATGATTTATTCCTAAGATTAGGAACGAAAAGAAGGATGTTCATTTTTGCTACTTTTTTTCAGCATTATATTGGAGGTTATAGCCAGGGCAATTAGGTAAGAAAATGAAATAAAAAGATGGTTCAATATCTGCAAAATCAATTAATGTGACATACTACATTAACAAAATGAAAGATAAAAACCATATTATTATCTCAATAGATGCAGAAAAAACATTTGACAAAATCCAACATCCATTAATAGTAAAAATCTCAACATAGTGGGTATAGAGGCAATGTACTTCAACATAATAAAGACCACATATGACAAACCCACAGTTAGTGTCATAGTCATGGTGAAAAGCTGTTCTTCTTCTAAGATCAAGAATAAGGCAAGGATGCCCATGCTGACTGCTTTTATTCAACATGGTACTGAAAGTTCTAGCCAGAGTAATCAGACAAGAAAAAGAAATAAAGGCATCCAAATTGGTAAGGAAGAAGTAAACTGGTCACTATTTGCAAATGACATATTAATATATAGAGAAAACCCTAAAGACTACCCCAAAAATCTTTCAGAATAAATGAATTCAGTAAAATTACAGGATAAAAAATCAATATACAGAAATCTGCGTGTCTGTAGACTAATAACAAGCTTACAGAAAGAGAAATCAAGAAAACAATCCCATTTACAATTGTATCAAGAAGAAAATATCTAGGAATAAATTTAACCAAGATGGTGAAAACTACAAGACATTGATGAAAGAAACTGAAGGTGACACAAATAAATGGAAAGACATATTGTGTTCATGAATTGGAAGAATTAATATTGTTAAGCAATCTACAGATTCAATGTAATCCCTATCAAAATTCTAATGGCATTTTTCATAAAACTAGAATAAATAATCTTAAAATTTGTATGGAACCACAAGAGACTCCAAATAGCCAAAGCAATCTTGAGAAAAAAGTACAAAACTGGAGGTATCACACCCTTGATTTCGAACTATGCTGAAAGCTATACTAAAATATTATGGTATTGGAATGCACTTGTACATACACACACACACATATACACATACACACACACACAAACATAGATCAACCCAGAGATCTATGTTTGAGATCTCAAGATCTGGAACCAGAATCCAGAGAGAACCCAGAAATAAATTCATGCTTAAATGGTCAATTAATCCATTAGAAAGGAGGCAAAACAATATGCAATGGGGAAAAAGTCTCTTTAATAAAAGGTGTTGGGAAAACTGGACAGTTACATGAAAAAGAATGAAACTGGACCATTTTCTTATACCATACACAGAAATAAACTTGAAATGGGTTAAAGACCTAAATGTAAGACCTGAAATAATAAAACTTCTAAAGAAAACATAGGCAGTGCACTCTCATAAAAATGCAATTTTTTTCTGGATCTATCTCCCCAGGAAGGGGAAGCAAAACCAAAAATAAGCAAGTAGGACCACATCAAACTAAAAAGCTTCTGCACAGCAAAGGACACCATCAACAAAATGAGAAGGCATCTACTGTATGGGAGAATATATTTGCAAATGATATATCACATAAGGGATTAATATCCAAAATACATAAAGAACTCATATATCTCAGCACCAGAAACACAAATAACCCAATTAAAAAATGGGCAGAGGACCTGAATAGACATTTTTCCCAAAGAAGACAGATGGCCAACAAGCATGTGAAAAGATGCTCTATGTCACTAATCATCCAGGAAATGCAAATCAAAACCATAATAAGAACTCACCTCATACCAGTCAGAATGGTTACTATTCAAAGATAAGAAATAACCAGTGGAGAAAAGGGAACCCTCTTACACTGTTGGTGGGAATGTAAACTGATGAAGCCATTATGAAAAACAATATAGAGGCTCCTTAAAAAATCAAAAATAGAAATACCATATGGTCCACTAATTCCTCTTCTGGGTATTTACCTCAAAACCAAATTATTAATTTGAAAATATATATGCACCCTTATGTTTATTACTACATTATTTACAATAGCCAAGATATGGAAACAACCTAAGTCTCCATCAATAGATGAATGGATAAAGATAAAGTGGTATGTATATACAGTGGAGTATTATTCAACCACAAAAGAAGAATGAAATTGTGCCATTTTCAACAATGTGGATGGACCAAGAGGGTATTATGCTTAGTGAAATAAGTCTGACAGAAAAAGGCAACTACCATATGATATCCCTTACACAAAGAATCTAAAAAAACAAAATGAATGACCAGAACAGAAATAGACTCATAAATACAGAGAACAATCTGCTGGTTGCCAATGGGATGCAGGGGAGGGGATGGGTGAAATAGGTGAAGAGGATAAAGAGGCACAAACTTCTAATTATAAAATAAGTCATGGGGATGAAAAATACAGCATAGAAAATATAGTCAGTAATACTGTAAGAACTTTGGTGACATACAGTGACTATGCTTATTGTGGTGAGCATCTCATAATGTACATAATTGGTCAGTCAGTATGTTGAACACCTAAAACAATATAATACTGTATGTCAACACTTCAATAAAACAAAATCTAGAATGGAAAGAAGTAAAATTCTCTCTTTGCAAATGACATCTTAAAATTAGAAAAAAAATTTTGAGTAATTCACTAAAAACTTATAAATAAATGAGTTCAGAAAAGTTTCAGGGTACAAGATAAATACATAAAATCAATATAGTGTTTCTCTACATTAGCAATGAACAATCCAAAAATAAAATTAAGGAAATGATTTTATTTAAAATAGCATCAAGAAGAATAAAAAATATATAGGAATAAATTTAACAAATGAAGTATAAAACTTCCTCTGAAAACTGCAAGAATTGTTGAAAGAAATTTTAAGACTTACATAGAAAAAATCTCATGTTCATGACTTGGGAGACTTCATATTGTTAAAATGGCCATACTCCGCAAACTGATGTAGAGACTTAACACAACCTCTATCAAATCCCAACTGACTTCTTTGCAGAAATTGGCAAGATGATCCTCAAATTTATATGGAAATGCCAGGGACCCAAAATAGCCAACAATCTTGGAAAAGCTTCCTGATTCTAGAATTACTATGAAGCACCAAAACAGTGAGATGCTAATATAAGGACAGACATATTGATCAATGAAACAGAATTGAAAGTTCAGAGATATACTCTTATATTTAGTATCAACTGATTTTTGACAAAAGTGCTAAGACAATTCAATGGGGTAGAGAATGTTCTTTCCAACAATTGTGCTGAAACAACTGGATATCCACATGCAAGAGTATGAAGTTGGACCATACTTCACGACACATAAAACTTAACTCACAATGGATTGCAGACCAAAATGTAAGCACTACAGCTATAATATTCTTAGAAAAAAAACATAGGAGTAAATCTTCAAGACCTTGGATCAGGCAATGGTTTCTTAGATACATCAAAAATAAATAACGGGGGAAAAAATAGATCAATTGGATTTAATCAAAATTTAAAACTTTTGTGCTTTGAAGAATACCATCAAGAAAGTGAAAAAACAACCCACAGAATAGGAGAAAATATTTGCAAACCATTTATCTGACTTTATATACCTAGAGTACATAAAGAACCCTTATAACTCAATAATAAAAGACAAATAACAGCTAAAAATGGGTAAAGGATCAAAATAGACATTTCTTCCAGGAAGGCATACAAATGGCTAACAATAACATGAAGATGCTCAACAGTAGCCATAAGGGAAATGCCAATTGAAACCGCAGTGAAATAGCACTGCATGGGCACTAAGGATGGCTGGAATCAGGAAGTGTTGATGAGAATGTGGTGAAACTGGAGCCCTTGTACATAGCTGATGGAAATGTAAAATGCAAGTCGCTTTGGAAAACATTTTGTCAGTTGTTTTAAAGGTTAAATATAGAGTTACAATAAGACCTGGCAATTCTGCTACACTTCACTACCTTGGTGATACAGTGAGAGACGGTGTTCTTATCTCTGTTAATTTGACTCACTACTAGACTTTTTCTTAGTTCATTTTTATCTCTTTCTGCCCTTTCAGAGGATTGTAAGCACTATATCACAACTTTTTTCACTGAAAACAAGCAAGGCTGGGAATTATTTCCCATTGCATGTTTCCTGAGCTATCTTCTGTTCAGAAGATGGGAATATCCTGTTTTAGGACAGATGTCCTCAATGACCTCCAGCCCTTAGGATCTTCTTCTGTTACTTGTCCTCATTATTTACCACATGGCTGTCCATGAAGATGGCCCCGACCATTCTCAAAACAAATCTATGCTATCTGCTGGCGGCACCCAGGCCTTCTCCACCACTGGGCAGCTCTCTGTGAGATTTCTGGTTAACCAGCACCCATCACTTTTTTCACTGTGGTGTTTCAGATCTTTCCAGTGTTCCCCAGCCAACCATTTCCACCTCCTTTTCAGTAAATACTGATAAAATGTAAGTAATTAAACACAAACAAGCTCTACCAATTTTGTTCCACTCTCAGGTGCTCTGCCCATGTCACTCAGTCTTGTACTAACTTAATACTAGGTGCATCCAGATCAAGGATTGTAGTATTTTTCTTTGTGATTTATTCATCTAGCCCTGAGTTTAGCACTTAGCAGACAGTTAACTATGTTCTGTATAACTGAATACATGAATGAATGAATATCCAGCAATTAGAACAATTTATCATGGAAATCCTAAGACCCCATCCATTTCACTGACACACTAATTCATAAGGGTGATTTAACAGAGTTGAAAGATGGACCCGAACCACCTTCTGCCACATTCGATGCCACATCCTCAGTCCAGCAGCATCATAACCTGGTCCTGAAGCAACAACACAGATTGTATTTCTAGTGACACCATTTCAGTGGATTGTAAGCACTCTTCCACATATTTTCATTGAAATATAGGTCTGTGTGGTTTTCACAGAAGATATTAACTACTCTAGGTGACTTTGTTTCTTTGACAGATATGCTTCTTTTTTTCTCCCTTTCCTCCCCACCTGAACACCCACATAAAACATATTTTAATATAGTTTGCTTAATGAAACCCATACTTAGCTCCTTAGGAAATAAGGTTCAAGTCATTCCTATGGCTTTCATATCTCTGCCACTGCCAGGACCCCTCATACATTCTCTGAAATGCCAAAAAGCTGCCAAACCCACTCAAGAAGTCCTTGAAAGGATGGTACAGGCTGGGGCCCACTTCTCCCAGGGAAATTACATAGGACCAAGAACACTATTTGCTTTTTGGCATATTTAAATTCTTAGGCAAGCGTGTGAACTGAGTCAGCAGGTCAGTGAGGCTTGCTAGCTTACCCCTCTGAAGACATAAAGTGCGCACCTACCTGCCCGCTGCCCCTGAGGCCACGAGGGCAGGTCACTCCTTGGTGGCAGCAAGGAGAAGATTAACAGCTCTGCACAGCAGCACAGTCAATAGGCAGCCGATTGGCCAGGCAGCCTACTCAGACCTGGCAGGCCTTCCTGTAGTTATTCCTCTGACGGTTTATGATTTGGCACATTTGCTTGCTGTTGGCAGCAGTGTAAAGGGCATATTGATCTTCAAAAGCCACTTTGGATGTTGAAGGAAGGGAAATTTCAGTCTCCTGATACCTTTCTCCTCCTGATGCATTTCTTTTTCACACTTAATATTTGCAGGACTTGATTTTTTTTACCCAAGAAACTCATCTTACAATGAGCTTTTGATAAAATAAATCCTCTTCAATTTAAACTGAAGTGATTTATCACAGGGAAAGACTTGAACTTCTTAAGAAAGGTGGACGGGCTTGCAGCCTGGACTTGCCTTCCAATCTGGGGAAAGGAGGAGTTGGGGCATATTACTTACTTCACAGGTGAAGGCACTTTGCTTTCAAAGTATATTTTAGGCTTCCAAATTGATTCTTGGAGATCAGCAGTCCAATCTTAAACAGTAACACCAGCATGGAAAGTATAGGCTTCCTTTCAAATGCCCATATATAAAAAATATTTCTAAAGTACTAGTTATTAATCTCGTCATTGACAAGTCAGTTTTCTCTCCCAGATTGTGATTTCCCTGCACTCAGGATCTACTTTACTTCTGCCGAATTCATCGCCTCTCTTGGTGCTTGACACAGAAGACAGGGTACTCAGTTTGTTGGCAGACTAGATAAATGAACTTGTAAAAACTCTTTAGAATTTGGCAGTAAAGTCTTCAACATTTTGGTGACCAGAAACCTCTTACTCACAAGAGTACCATCCACATTAACCACAAATGAACCATTGGCTCTTACTGTAGAGCTCACATGTCTGCTAGAGTTTATCAGAAAGCCCAGGCTCCAGGGGATGCTGGTAACAAGCCTTCCTTCCTTCTCACCACGAAGTATAAGCACCAGGGAGAAATTCTGTGAGTTCTCCCTCCTAGACCCTTGTTTAAAAAAAAAAGCATAAAGTCACCAACTAGCATATAAAGTAAATTATATACCCATTATACATACCTTTAAAGGGGTCAGTGGATTTTTAACTTTCTCATAGAAAATGCAACAGTTTGAAGAGAAGAGAATCTAACAAAATTTACTGCTTAGACCTAATTCTTAGATCATGATTTTAAATCAGTTCACCTGCATTTCTTTGTCCCCTAATAAAGCTTCCTGATACAAAAAAGGGGAGGTGCACATGATTGCCCCCCACCACCAAAACAGAAAATAGTAAATTCACTGAGCAAGATGCCATGTTGCCCTAGCTGTTACTAGAAATCATTTGTTAATAGTTATTTTCCTTAAAAGTTTGTGTTTGCTGCACCTAGAAAAGTAGAATGAACAGTAACTGAGTGAAAAAAAACCTATTGCCTGTGCATTTTTCGTATTCATTGTCACCAGCTTACACATATATTGCCAAAGAGCCACTCATTGAGAACAAGCCAGCTGACAGCTATAAGGTGTGTTTGCAAGAGCTTTAATGATTTACTTGCAACATGTGCTGAATACACCTCACCCCCACCCCACATTTCCTGAAGTTTAATGCAATAGAAAGGAATTCCACTAAAATTAAAAATCAATCATTCTAGAGGGAAAAAGTAACTTTCTTTGAGAGCATAAGTAAGTGGTGTTCAGCTCTCACGTGTGATGAAAAATCAGTGTTCAGAACCAATGATTCATCTTTGTGAAAGATTATAGGAGCTTTATAACTTGTTAATAGACCTGAAAGTCGACAGACATTTAAAGTCTCCCTAATCATCACTGCCATAAACCTATGGAAATTACTAGCATGCAGGTACTTTTCTCAGGCTTCCCTGGACTTCTTTAGGATCACCCAGTCAAGTCCATTTCAGTTTGCACTGGTTTCATTCCTTCTTGAACATCAGAAATATTTATGAAATTTACTGAAAATGCACATATGCAGGTCCCACTGGCAGAAAATGATTCAGTAGATCTGGTATGAGACTTGTCTAAAATCTATATTTTTTTAAAGGTACATAAATAACTGTGATGTGCACCAAAGGGTCAGAACCCTGCTAAACATGGTGATCAGAAGTTAGCAGAAATTACCCTGAAGATTTCCAACATCTGAGAAAAAATGTAAGCACCATTCCTTGAACTATTAATGACACCTATGATATATCGTGAAAGGAGCAGAGTCGAGAAGTAAATCGAAATTCACACAGATGACATCATGATGCGGATTTCCTGAATACAACCACTCTCTTTCCCCCCCTTTAGGCCAGTCTCAGTACACTGCTCCATCCAATCAAATTAAACTCCAAAGCCTCAAAGACTAGTGGATCTCCTTAATTTTTATTTTAGGAGAAGGAGGTTACATCTTATACAGCAAAGCTTGATTTTTAAAATCCTTAACATTTTCATCCTAAAGTTACACTCTAAAACAGCTGCCAAAATAATCCCAACCTCTCTCTCCGCCTCCCCCTCTGGACAGTTTTTTGTTGTAATTAACTCACTCATCTTTTAAAACCATGACTTGTGAAAGCTTTCCTCGTGTGCAGAACACCAGCCTATGGTGATAGTTATGGCAACCGTGGTCACCCATCTTTACCTGGAGCCCGGGCCCCTTTGGCACTTTGCAGACCCTCTGTGGTAGGCCTCCCAGTAAAACACAAGCCAGGCCCCCCAGAGGCAGGAAGTGTAGGTGAAGGTTGATAACTAAGCAATGGGCAGCTGTAAGGTCCAAAAGAGCAATTAAGAAACATCAAACACTAAATCTACTGAATCAAACTTCCAGTTATGATATAAATAAATCCTGGGATGTAATGTACAGCATGGTGACTATAGCTAATGATACTTTATTGTATATTTGAAAATTAGTAAGGGAGTAGATCTTAAAAGTTCTCATCACACACACAAAAGCATTTGTACCTATGTGGTGATGGATGTTAACTCAACTTATTGTAGTAATCATTTCACAATATATATATATTTATTGAATCATTATTTGTTATACCATACAGGTAGGACACTGGGGCAGTAGTACAGCACAGAGAATACAATTAATGACTCTATAATATCTTACTATGTTGATAGACAGTGACTGCAATGGAGGGGGTGAGGTCTTGATAATATGGGTGAAAGCCAAACTACTGTTTTGTGTATGTGAAACCATCATAAGATTGTGTTATCAATGATACTTTAATAAAAAAGAGAAAAAATCATTATGTTGTACAACTAAAATTAATACAATATTATGTGTCAATTATATCTCAATTTTTTAAAGGATGGTATAAAAAGTAACTGAATAAAATTTAAAAATAAAGAAAAAGAAAAAAAAAGCAAAGAATGAAACTAAGAGGCTTGATTACCTGTCAGAAAACGTGGCCAGAAAAATTTGGTAAGAAGTGATGAATGCAGTAAAGGAATATAAAGCATTAAAACAAAAAATCAGAGCCATAGTCAACAGGAAGCTAAATTTTGGGGGGAAGAATCAAACTACATAGTAATACAAGAATGAGCTAAGCCCAATGTCCTAAGGATTATTTACCACTGAAAGGATTAAACAATCTTTCTGTCTCAACTGTGTGTTTGTCAATATCAGAGACCAAATTTCATTTACAGAAACTTGTATAAAGCCTGGTACATATGTTGATGAGTGGGTGAAGGTGTGAACAAATTAACGAATTATTGACAGATGACCTGGACTCAATTGTACTGCCTTTTTAATATACTGACTTCATGCTTATTTACACAGCTTCTGTGATTTGTTTTAAAGGACATTGTATCACTCAAAATTATTTTTGCACCTTACTCCTCTGTCAATCATTTCTCTGTATCTTTAAAACAGTCAGAAAATTGTGTGTGTGTTTTACTGGAGAGCCATCATGCTTATATTGTCTTTCCAAAAAAAAGTCCATGTTCAGTGATACTTCTTCAAACTTCTCAGCATTTATGAATGTTCAACAAAGCTTAGGAAAATAAGACATTAGCAATATCATAAATAAAATGCTATTGAAATATAGTCAAATGTATATCATTTTCACAAATGGATTCAAATTACTAGTATATGTTTGCATGTGGTCTTTTGGATACACAATAAAATTTTGGTGTCAATAGTGTAAATTAACAGGTTAATTTTAATAAATACTATTTGTTTAGATTCTAGACCATGTTATAAAATCAGTAAGAATTTGTTGGGCTAATTAAAATGATAAAGTAGAGATGCATGCACTAGTCATGCAAAAGTATTAATACTGCTTCCAACAGATATTCCTTATGTAAATTCTTTATTCTAAAGATAAAATATCAAATATGATTTGAGTATAAATAAACCGTCATAAGTTTAATTCTTTTGCATGAATTATTGCAAACTTTTTAAATTAAGGTATCATTGATACACCATGTTGGCTGACTATTCTATTCCAAGATTCAAGGTAGTAATTTTAGTCTTTAATGCCCCTATAATTCAGCAACTACATCTTTGAACAAGTAACTAGATATGCTAAAATATTATTGTTACAGCCATATATATACATACATATATATGAAAGTTGGGTTATCTTTGACCTAATGTGATGAAATAATAATATCTTAACTTTCAGGTACATGATAATACACTATTCTAAAATCATAATAGGTTTACTCCATTTATAGCCTCAGATTCTATTACTACTACTGTTCAAATTAAAATTTCTCTTTGTTCTGATCCTTTATTCACCAAGCACTCTTTAGATAAAATTTGGCTTCCCTCGTACACCAGTCTATGTTCTAAAGCTCTAATTTATAAGTTAAAATAACAATCATAACACTGTCACAACTCCTGTTGTGATGGACCAGAATGTGTGTACCAGCACAGCTAGTACTGACACATACTTTAAACAGTGTGACAGTCACAGCTCTAATTGTCCATTAGTAAATTGGCATTCTGGTTTTTAAAAAATAAATTACTTTCTCATTTGCCTTTGTTCATCTTGCCGTGAAACCACCTGGAGTGAGGATCATCTTGCAGCAAGTGATACTGACATTGTTCCATGTGGGCTGACACATATGGCACCAGTGGCAGGAGCAATTAAGGACATGAATAAAAATTAGGTAGCTGGGGGAAAGCAAAATAGAAGCAATTAAGTTGTTGGAAGACACTCCCATCAGGAAACAATGAAAAACAGTATGGTGCCTCATTAATGCTCTCAGCACCCTGCCGAACTCAGCAGAGCTGACTCCAAATCCAATTCCAAAAGCAAGTAATCTTGGAGGTAAAAAAAAAGCAAACAACTGATTCTCCAACACTTTCTCAATGACTCCTTTACACAGTCATTTCTTTACTTTGCTTTATCCATAGCAATCTTGCTTTCAAGTTTACGTTAGTAGTGTAGGGAGGGAAAAATTCTCTACTCTCTTTAGGGTCTCTGGCTGGAACTGTCATCAGACAGATTATTAGGAGAAAAACATACAAGTTCTATTAAACTTTTATGTGTACATGGGGGCCTTTACAAGAGAATGAAGAGCCAATGGAAGCTTTTATACCTTTAGACAAAGAAACAATAAATTTGTGAAGAAATCAGAAAACAAAGGGGTTTGAGTTGTGGAGAATAAATTGTGGGGAATTAACAAGGAGATACATTGGGGGACGAGGAGAACTAGTGGAAGGTTACTTCAGTAAATGTGCAAATCTGTTTCAGCATTGATTCCCAGTCCCTGGTGCTAAAGATGTTCTCTTCTTCCTGGTTTAGGGAGGATACATTTCTCATAGAAAATTTTATGGCCTGTTTTTTGATAGAAAAGGGTAGGTCAGAGTCCTTTCTGCATCTGCTATTTTTCAAGTGCTTTCAGCTCAAAATAATCAACATGCCAAAGTGACATGTTTTGGAGTAGAATGTCCTGAATCCCTCCAGTATCAGTAGTTATATTATTTAGAATGATTGACAGCTCACCTACCTCTAGTTTACATACCGTCAAATTCCTTGTAAATACAATTGCCACCTCTTTTTAGAGAAAGACTGAAAAATGTTTTTATATCAATCAAAAAGGGTAGTCTCTTTCCAGAATGGAGTAAAAGGGAGTGACTTTGCAGAAATACAGGTCAGCTTTTACATTCACCAGAATCTGTTTGTGGGTAAAATCCACAATATTTCCAGAATCTCTGCCTGGTTTTAGTGCATCTGCATATCAATAGGTGTTTCCAAGGGGTGGAGAGCTTTAGTCCACGTACATACCAATAGGTAATTACAAGGGTGTGTGAGGATTTATATGGACCCAAGAGGTTGGCTCTTCTGCTGCATTTGGGTCATGAGTCAGATGGGACAACTGCTTGTAAGAAATAAGTAAATGGGTTTCTTTTTTTTTTTTTCCTTTTTAAAAAACGTTTATCAAAGTAATACACACACACACACACAGAGTTCACAGAGACAGATAATATTACAAAGCATGTAATTGGAAACTACAATTATTTTCTCTTATCACCCTAATCCTTGCTCCCCAGAGGCAACCTCTAGGTACTATTTTCACTTATTCTTCTGGTATTTCCCTCTAGTTTAAAAAATATCACACATATTCTTCTTTTTCAAAATAATTAAATCTGATGATTTCTACATAGAAAATGGGAATTTGACTTTCTGTCACCCTTCTCTCTGTCACCTTCCTCTTCTCTCATTCTTCCTATATAGTTAAATAACTGTTTCCAGTTAAATTAATCATCAGGATGCACTTTATATAAATAGTTCATGGTTGAGTCACATAAAGTATAAAGATATTTTCTGTCTTATACAATGTTTTGTCTTCCTTAGAATTAATGATTGTTCTATTTTTGTTTGTTTCTCCCCTGGGTGCTCTTTGTTAATTGATCCCCAAACTTTCCATCAGAACCACAAGGCGTCAATCAATACAACATGCTGGTTAATCTCTCGGCACCATTTTTTCTTTTCTTTTCTTAACTGAAGTGTAATTGACATAGTATATTTACTGTATTAGTTTCAGGTGTACAATATAGTCATTTGACACTTGCATGTATTGTGAAATGTTTCCTTCCCTAGGTGAGAGAAGTTTCCAGCTATTATGTCTTCACATAAGTTCTCTGCCTCTTTCTCTCTCTCTTCTCCTTCTGGGACCCCTATAAGGTAAATGTTAGCCTGTTTGATGTCATCCTAGAGGTCCCTTAACTTATCTTCATTTTTTTAAGTTCTTTTTCCCTTCTCCTGCTCTGTCTGATTGAGTTCCACTGGCCTGTCTTCCAGGCCACCGATCTGTTCTCCCTCATCTCGTCTGCTGTTGAAACCCTCTAGTGGCTTTTTCAGTTCACTTACTGTATTCTTCAGCTCTGGGACTTCTGTCTGGTTCTTTATTATGTTATCTACCTCTTAGTTGAAGTTCTCACTGTGTTTTTTTTTTTTTTATTTTATTTTGATATCATTAATCTACAGTTACATGAAGGACATTATGTTTACTAGGCTCCCCCCTTCACCAAGTCCCCAAGTCCCCCCCACATACCCCTTCACAGTCACTGTCCATCAACATAGTAAGATGCTGTAAAATCACTACTTGTCTTCTCTGTGTTGCACAGCCCTCCCCGTGCCCCCCACGCACTATACATGCTAATCGTAATGCCCCCTTTCTTTTTCTCTGCCCTTGTCCCTCCCTTCCCACCCATCCTTCACAGTCCCTTTCCCTTTGGTAACTATTAGTCCATTCTTGGGTTCTGTGCTTCTGCTGCTGCTTTGTTCCTTCAGTTTTCTTTTGTTCTTATACTCCACATATGAGTGAAATCATTTGGTACTTGTCTTTCTCCACCTGGCTTATTTCACTGAGCATAATACCCTCTAGCTCCATCCATGTGGTTGCAAATGGTAGGATTTGTTTCCTTCTTATGGCTGAGTAATACTCCATTGTGTATATGTACCACACCTTCTTTATCCATTCATCTACTGATGGACATTTAGGTTGCTTCCATATCTTGGCTATTGTAAATAGTGCAGTGATAAACATAGGGGTGCATCTGTCTTTTTCAAACTGGAGTGCTGCATTCTTAGGGTAAATTCCTAGAAGTGGAATTCCTGGGTCAAATGGTATTTCTATTTTGAGCATTTTGAGGAACCTCCATACTGCTTTCCACAATGGTTGAACTAATTTACATTCCCACCAGCAGTGTAGGAGGGTTCCCCTTTCTCCACAACCTCGCCAACATTTGTTGTTGTTTGTCTTTTGGATGGCGGCCATCCTTGCTGGTGTGAGGTGATATCTCATTGTGGTTTTAATTTGCATTTCTCTGATGACAAGCGATGTGGAGCATCTTTTCATGTGTCTGTTGGCCATCTGAATTTCTTCTTTAGAGAACTGTCTATTCAGCTCCTCTGCCCACTTTTAAACTGGATTATTTGCTTTTTGTTTGTTGAGGTGTGTGAGCTCTTTATATATTTTGGATGTCAACCCTTTATCGGATCTGTCATTTATGAATATATTCTCCCATACTGTAGGATACCTTTTTGCTCTATTGATGGTGTTCTTTGCTGTACAGAAGCTTTTCAGCTTGATAGAGTCCCAAGTAAATGGTTTTCTTAAACTTTATTTCTCCCTTTGACTGATTTTGGTTTCAAAGGTATTTTGCCCCACAATTTACCCCTAGAGTTACACCTTTCTTAAACATTTGAAATGGATTCCTAATACCTCAAACATTATCCCACTCAAATATAAAAACATTATCAAAACAACTGCCTCAGCCACAAATAATCTATATTGTTATCTATGCTTCTTCTCTTCTCTATTAAGAAAAAATAGCCATCTATTGTTCCCAAATAATCTCCTACATAGATTGCTAGATTGAGCAGAAATAATGGATCATGGTCATAATCATAATTACAGAAGCTAGTGTTTATTAAGTACCTATTATACACCAGCATTATTCTAAATACCTTACATGAATCATTTTGTTCTTATACCACCTAACAAGATGTGTCCTATTATTTTTTCCATTTCACAAAAGAAGAAACTGAAGGAAAGAAAGGTTATATGACTTATTCAAGATCACAAGATAAGGTAATTGGTGAGGGTAGGATCTGAACCCAGGCTGTTTATGAGTTCATACTTTTAACCTTTGCGCTTGTCTTGCCTGAGGGTTTCAGCCCCGGGCAATTTCACTATGGATTCCGTGAGAAGGAAAAACAGAACTTTACAGGTAAAAAGGAGCTCATACCAAGCTTTATTCTCACAGTGACAGGTCAAGCGCTAGAATCACACCCACCTCTGCCCTGGCAAGCCCGTCTTAGTCTCTATTCTCTGCTCCCCAGTCTCTGCAGGTGGGAGAGAAGGAGAGGAACAGAAATACTAATCCGCATTCTTCTTAGTAACTATTTATTTATGTGACTTTGGACACTTAGGTCCTCTAGGCTTTTGACATTTAAAGTATTATTCTGCCAACAACACTATTTGCATCACCTGGGAGCTTGTTAGAAATACAGAATCATAATCTGCATGTTAACAAGATCTCAAGGTGATTTATATGCACACCAAGTTTTGAGAAACATATTTCTAGACCTTATTAGTAAAATTCAAAAGCCGGCCTGGATGACATAAGCAGTCTCTTTCAACCTAAAATTTATGCATATGTACATGTGATTTCAAATACACAGGTGTTTAACATGTTCATCCATGCTCAAAATCAAACACTAGATTTTATCCATAGTTGCAAAAAATAATTTACAAATGCAACATGGTTTCTTGGTGCAAAGTTTGTCAGTGTTGGATTACACGTTCTGTGTTGATTGAAGTTACCAATTTTAAAACAAGTGAAAAGGTATTTGAATTTTGGTTCACATTGATGTTTTTCACAGGGACTTAAATTCAAACATTTCAAAGTTGACTACAACTGGAATTTACAACTTAAATAATTGTGTCCAAAAGGAATGAAGCAGAATGTTGATTAATTTCTGAACTGTTTTACCCTAACAAAAACTTTACCTGATATTAATATAATACCCATTTTTTCTTTTTTCAACCCATTAATCATATGCACTTTTCCATTTTGTACTAATGACAATTAATTTATGGAAGTATTGAATTTTACAAATGACTATGAGGAAATAAACAACTATACTACAACATTACTATCTATTCAGATATTTTAATATGTAGATGTATTTTAATTATTTATGATACTTTTCAACATGCCAGTAAATGCTTTCTAATGCTTTTTGTAAAGACAATGAAGTCTTGATGATTTTATCTATGATTCCTTTTGTTAAATTGTTCACTGGAAAATATAAAATGATACAACTGAAGGGATTATTAGAATTGGATTTGTCAGTAAAGTTTTAGCTATTGTATGGCTATAGTTTCTGTAATTAATTATCCCAGAAATAATTTTGTCTATACTGATGTAACTGCTCATATATTGCTCCTTAGAATGACTTTTGTGAACATGCCAGTCATCTGCAGTGACTGGTTAGTTTGTGAGAAATACTAACTCTCAGTCTACTAGCAACCACTTGTTTGACTTTGGACAGATAGTTTCAACTTTCTAGATTCTTGCTATTCAAAGTTAGACCAGTTCTAGGCTCTTGCTGGCGTCTGGTAAGGGGAACCCAAATCAGGACAGTCAGCTATTCTCAAGTGGGGCATTCATTAACTCCCTGTGTATCCATAAAAAGCCCTGTGGTTGGAGAATTCCTCCACACCTATCCTGGTGTCCCTGGCTTGCATTCCAGCATTCATTACTAGACTCTCTGACTCTCATTTGCCCTTTGGATTAATGTGCTCGCAAGACCTTCCCAATGTTAAGTTTACTTTCTTCCCTATACACTGCCTACCTAACCAGCCGTTTCAGCCCCACACATTCCTCTAGGCTCCTGTTGTGTGGAGAGGAGGATCTGATGGAAAAACAAAAATTTGTGGATTGTACTTGATTTATTCTTTACTGTCTTAGTCCTTTCAGGCTGCTGTAATAGGATACCATATACTGTGTGGCTTATAAACAGCAGGAATTTATTTTTCATCGTGCTGGAGACTGGGAAGTCCAAAATCAAAGCACTAGCAGGTTCAGTGTCCAGTGAGAACCCACTTCCTGGTTCATAGACAGTGGTCTTTTCCCTGTTCTCTGTGGTGAAGGGCAGTCTCTGGGGTCTCTTTTATAAAAGCATTAATCTCTTTCTTGAGGGAATCCACTCATGACCTAATCACCCCCAAAGTCCCCACCCCCTAATACCATCACACTGGGAGTTATATTTTAACACATGAATTTTGGAAGGACTCAAATGTGTAGTTTGTAGCATTTATCTTCCATTTTAAGACCTTTAAGACTTTATGTTAATAAGTAAAAATAAGATATAAGACCACAAAAGGAAGACTCATAAGCATTTTTTGAACTAGTACTTCAAATTTATATTAAAATTAAATAAAATCTAAAATTCAGTTTCTCAGTTGAACTAGCAGCATTTCAAGTGCTTAATAACCATATGTGGGAGTGTCTGCCATATTGGGTAGAGCAGATAAAACATTTACATTATCAAAGAGAGTCTATAGTGAACAGTGTTGCTCTATATAACTTTATCATTTACTCCCAGTAGCAGCCTTATAAGGTAGGACATCACCCCAACATTTACCTACAAGGACTCAGAGATTCATGGGAACTTAGGAGGCTCACTCAGCTATCAAGTGGAAGAGCCAAAGGTTGGAATCAGAATTTAGAATAATTCATACTCAAGATTTAAATACAAATCTGTCTGATGCTAAGTTTTCACCCTATTACATTCTAATGGTATGAGCATGCATCTTAGAATATAATTTTGTAGTTGATTATCTATTTTGATTCCATGGTTTTATATATGAGATCAGAAAACTATTTCAAAGTCCAAATACTAATAAGTGACAAAGTGATAACATTTTACAATGTTATTTCCCACACTGCTACATCTCCTCTTCCATGGACCCAGTTTGATGATGAAGTGGTAGGGAAAATAAGAGAAAAGGAATTAATATTTACTGAGTCTTAACTTTATGCTAAATACTGTGTTGGTTTATAAAACAAGAATGCTGTGAAGTAGGTATTATCCTCATTTTGCAAACAAGGAAACAAGCATAGAGATTATGTGGTAGGTTGAGTCCCTTCAGTCTCTCCCACATTTTAAGCAGTGATCTGTCCTAATTGTTAATACCAATTATTTTGGATTTGACTTCACTTCCTTTGTCATCATTTTCCTACATATATTTACTGAATCCCTTGTAAAATGCCTGGATATCTCACATAGTGTGACAATGCGCTAATCCCTGTGAGATGCTTGCCATTTTCAGTGTCCCAGAGAAAGATGTTATTTTAGAAAGATTATATTAACCTTATAACTATAGGGAACATATCTGGCAATACCAGGATACTATCTTGAGGGTTGCAAATGAAATTTGTTGCCATTTCTTTAATGGTTAGAATATAAGGAATCTGGAAAGCCACATGGGTAAGTGGAGACGGTATTTCTTATGAATGTTCCTAATGAATCATTTACAAAGTTATTGCTTCCTGGCCAAGATTTTAAACTCTATTGATTTAAAACTTCAGTGTCCCAAAGAGAAGTACTTCTTCCTTGAAGGCAAATAATTATCTCATTACATTAAAGGCCAAGTCATCCATATGCCATTTCAGGAATGGGCCTTGGGGAGGAAGCAGATCATGATTTTTCTAGGATATTTATCTTAGCATTGGGAAAATATGATTGCTGCTTCCCTACACGATGTAGGAGGAATACAGTTAGAACCTGAGGAGCCTCCACAGGGCACCTCCATGCACTACAAGGCCAGTAGTAAGGATTCAGAAGACCATAGTTATCTTATACATGCAGAATTACAAAAGTCTTTGGGGAATGAAATTTTTTCTGCTTCTAATCTCCCCTAAACTGAGGCAGCAGATATGGAATAAGGGGGGAGGAGAGGGGCTGCATTAGACCAAACTTAGACAAACATCAGAATAGTCGGAAGGAGCTGTTAAAACACAGATTGTTGAACCCCATCACAGAATTTCTGATTCAGTAGCTCTAGAGTGGGGCATAATAATTCACATATCCACCAAGTGATGGCCTGGGACCACACTTTGACCACCACTGCTTTAAGGCCACCTTCTCCAAAAAATATGATAAAACCCACTCTGCCCTCAGAATCCCTACCGACTGATAGGAAATCTCTCTTCTTCTGGACTTTAGTCAATGAGAAAAAGTTAGGCAACTCCTGTTTCATCCTTCACTTCCCTTAAATATGTCTGTCTCCTCATAATACCTGTGGTCAGAAAGGGCAGACTTACATTTAAATCCCCCAACTCCCTAGGACCTCTCTATATTACAGACTTCGAATTTCCATTACCTAGTAGCTATTGTGCTATTGATATGCTAATGGTAGATAAAGGAATTTGCAAATCTCTACTGTCTTTCTACAGTGCTTAGATTCTACAATCTGGATGGAAAGGTCAATGAAATAAATCATTTCTGAGACTTAAATCTAATTTGATTCTAGTTAGCACCCAAATTCTCCCTGCTTTTAAGCAATTTGGTTCTGCGTGGACTTGATTTAAGATTTAAGGAGAAGTTAGGTAAATCAGTTTAATTATAATAAAATATTTTATGCCATTTATTTGTATCTGAAAATAGAAGGTAGAATGTGCTTGTGTGAACACATGTATTCATAAGCAATTACAGCTGCACTAGAACTAAGGGGTGGAATATAGTAAACAGTTCACTTACCTGGCTCCTACTCTGGAAGTGAACCACATTTTACATACATAGTGGGGGCCCAGTAGCTACATCTTCAGTATGTATCCATATATCCTGGTCAGAGATGATTGATCTCCATATGACCCAAGATGAGCTTATTGGATTTTCTCCCTTGGGAATTTAAACGTAGAATGCAGAGAATGGCTGAAACTGAGTCTTAGTAATATATACTTTGAAGAAAATACCTGTGGAATCTTCTTGCTGAGAACCCCAATACTGCCCTAGTATATGCCCTGCCCAAGATTTGGTAATACCTCCAATTCTGAGAGAAAGAGAGAGAGAAAGAAACTACAATAATTTTATCTGAAGCTAGCCAAAATCAACTTATTTTTCTTACAAGCAAAAGAATGTCAACTAATATACAGGTCATATGCCAAATTCTTTAGAAAAGTTCTTACATTAAATCTTGACTTAACTATCTGTAATGCCAGGAATCACACTCATTTCATAAATGAGGAGACAAATGCAATTATGACAGTTACACAGTTGGAGGGTTAAGTGACCAAACTGAGATTTGGCCTCAGGTCTGATTGACTTCAAAGTTCATATTTTTTCTACTACCTCACTCCTGAAGAAGGTGGAGCTTGGACCATAATGCCATCTAGATATCTCATATTAAGATACCCAATGTCCAGGTGAAATGAGTATACACACAAGGCCAATCAGAACATTGGAGCAGATTCCAGAGGACCTTTAAGATGCAGTGCTTCTTCATGGAGCTTAAAGTATGATGGGGAAATGATTTTTTTCTTAAAGAAAAGAAAAAAGGGGAAAAAAACCCCACTAACAACAAAACAGTATCTCATACTATAAAAGGAGAAGTCAATGATCTTGCATAATTTCTAAATTATAAATTTTTAAATAACATATTATTTCTAAGTACATAGTGGAATTCAAATGAGGCCAATAAACAATGCCTAGAAAAGGTCATAGTTTACTAAGAAGTAGAAGGATTTTAATAACTATATCAAAAGAGTATTCAAAAGATAAAAAGTTTCTGATTACATGCAATTACACTGTAAAAAGTAAAGTAGATCATTCTAAAATTGTTAAAAACAGTTTGTTCTCTTACATAATTAAGGAATCTATCTTATAACTTTATTTGCAGCATTAACTTTTTCTAAGTTCTTTCAAATACTTAACATACTGGTAACCATCCATCCAGGCCCTAACTAAATTATCATAAATTCCAAATTAATCTGATTTAAGGAGCTTTTATTGTAAGTTCAGCTTTTCATTACCTCTTCACAGACATCTCTGAACATAAACACTTAAAGTCCTTAAAATTTATTAACACATTGTAACTTTTGACTAGGCTGTCTATCTTCTGATCTTCAGCCAAGCTAATCCTGAAATAGAGCTAATAGATAAACCAAGAAAGCAAAATTATCTCCAAATGTATAAGAAATTGTGTTCAAGGACAGAGAAATGTTTCTCTAAGTGCTATCCAAATGCCATTTATTATTGATAAATTGAAGAAATGAACAGATAAAATTTGGAACTACCAGATCAGAATAAGTAAAACATTATTGCTGCTGTTTTGTTAAACATATGTCAGATGATGTAAATATTTCCCTCTTCTAATTACAATTCATTTTAAATTTAATTTTGAAGCCTTATGCTGCTGTCTAATTGTTTCATCTGTTTTTGTTTTTCCTTAAATAGATTATATGCTCTTTAAAGAATTATGTCTTATACTCATGTTTCCCTGCAATGCTTAGCACAGTGCTGAGCAAATAATGGATTAAGAATGACAAATGAGTCTTATTTTCAGGGGTGGTTCAAGATGGCGGCCCAAGAAGATACTGAACTCACCTCTTTTTACAGACATGACAAATCTACAGCTATATATAGAATATTTCCTCTGGAAAAACTCCTGAAAACTAGATAAATGGTGCCTTCACAAAAAGGTAAAAGAGACAGGCAGGAGAGGCAGTGCCATGCCCCCACCAAAAATCTTATCTAAGGCATGCCAACCCACAAACAGGAGGCATCTTGGAAATACAGAACTTTTCCCTGAGGAGCAAGGGGTCTGTCCCTACACCAGCACCCCAACCCTTGCATCCTCTATTGAAGAGACAAGCTCCTAAAATGACTGGCTTTGAAAAATAAAGGGGATCACATCCAGGAGACCCATGGAACTCTAGGAAATGGAGAACTCACTCTTAAAGGGCTCATACACAGACTCACCCACTCTGTAACCCAGTGCAGAAGCAGCAGTTTGAAAAGCACCAGGACCATTTGTGAAGGAGACCCACTTACCAATCTTAAAATGACTGCCAGAGAGGCAGGAACCTGTTGGGACTCTCTCCAGGGATGGAAGTGCTACGGAACACCATTTTTGCAATCTCATTCTACCTTGCTAATGCTGGTGCTGACAGTTCCCACTTAGGCAATCTTCCTCTAACTTGCTAGTGCCACTGGACATGCCTCACCCCCCACCTTTGCCACAGCCACACCACAGTGGGTGCCCATTTCACCCCCTTCCTCCCACCACAGCTGCAGCCCCATAACAGCCAGTGGGCAAACACAGCCCACACAGGGGAAGACCCCTTGAGTACCTGGCTTTAGTGGCCAGGAAGAATTGTGCTTCAGGGCCCTACAGATCACATCCTACACAAGGCCACTCTTTCAAGACTGGAAGAGGTAGCTCTTTCAACTAATACATAGAAACAAACACGGAATATCAGGCAAACTAAGGAGGCAGAAAAATATGTTCCAAAAAAAAAAAAAAAAGACAAAAACTCAGAAAAAGACCTGAATGAAACAGAGATAAATAATCTACCTAATAAAGAATTCAAAATAATGGTCATAAAGATGCTCACCAAACTCAGAAGATTGAATATAGTGAGAGCTTCAATAAAGAGAAAATAAAGAAGGTACCAAATAGAAACCACACAGCTGAAGAGTATAATAACTGAACTGAAAAATACACTAAAGGAATTCAACAGTAGTCTGGACCAAGCAGGAAAAAAGGATCAGTGAGCTGGAAAACAAAACAAGGGAGCTTACCTACACAAAGCATCAAAAAGAAAAAAGAATTTTAAAAAGTGAAGAAACCTTGTGGGACCTTTGGAGCAATATAAAATAAAATAACATCTGCATTATAGGAGTTCCAGAAGAAAAAGAGAGAAAGGGGCAGAAAACTTGTTTGAAAAAATAATGGCTGAAAACTTCCCTAATCTGAGGAAGGACACAGACATCCAGGTCCAGAAGCCCAGAGACTTCCAAATAAGATGAACTAAAAAAGATCCATACCAAGACACATTATAATTAAAATATCAAAATTTAAAGATAAAGAGAGAATCTTAAAAGCATCAGGAGAAAAATAAGTGTTATGTACAAAATAAATCCCATAAGGCTATCAGCAGAAACTTTATAGGTCAGAAGAGAGTGTCTTGGCATATTCAAAGTGCTGAAAGCAGAAAACTTCCAGCCAAAAGCATTCTACCCAGCAGGGTTATCATTCAGAATTTAAGAAGAGACAAAGAGTTTTCCAGATAAGCAAAGGTAAAGGAGTTCATCACTACTAAACCAGCCTTTCAGGAAATGTTCAAAGGACTTCTTTAAGTTGTAAAGAAATTGTACTAAGTTGATAATAAGAAAACATATCAGTATAAAAATCTCACTGGAAAAGGTAAATATATAGTAAAGATAGTGGATTAATCAGTTATAAAATTAATATGAAGGTCAAAAGACAGAAGTAGTAAGATTAACTAAAACTACAATAATTAGTTAAAGGATACATATAGCCAAAGAAATCCTTAGAAAGAACAACAAAGTTAGATGTGTATCATGCTCCCTGGTTTTAAATTACATTACAAAGCTATAGTAATGCGAACAGTATGGTATCAGCATAAAAACAAACATGCAGATCATTGGCATAGAATAGAAAGCCTAGAAATATCAATTAGTTGACAATGAAGGAAGCAAGAATATACAATGGAAGAAAGACAGTCTCTTCAATAAATGGTGTTGTGAAAACTGCACAGCTACATAGAAAAGAATGACACTGGACCACTCTCTTACACCATCAAAAATTAACTCAATGGATTAAACTAACTTAATGAGTTAAGCCTTGAATGTAAGACCTGAAGCCACATATCTCCTAGAAGAAAACATAGATGGTAAGCTCCTCAATATCAGTCTTTGAAATGTTTTTTTGGTTCTAGCTCCAAAGGCAAGGGCAACAAAAGAAAAAATAATCAAATGAGGTTACACAAAACTAAAAGACTTCCACACATCAAAGGAAACCATAAACAAAATGGAAAGGCAACTTACAGAATAGGAGAAAATATTTGCAAAACATATATCCGAAAAGGGTTTAATATCCCATATATATAGAAATACATACATACATATGTGTGTGTGTGTGTGTGTGTATATATATATATATGTTATATATAGAGAACTCATAAAACTCAATAACAAAAAATACTATGATTAAAAAGTGAGCAGAGACAATATCCACCATGTCATAGATAAGTTTTCACAAATGCCTAAGGTGCCTAACTGGTTTTCTTGGTTTCACTGGAGATGGCTGGTAATTACAGATATGCTTTGGTTATGTAACTATACTCCTATTACGTTAATGTGTGTGCGCAATTTAAGTAGTAGCTTAAAACCTATTCATGCTGAAGTACTCTACAAGAAGATATGCCAAAGAAATAATCAATCTTCCCATGTTTTCTTCCGCCTGCTACTTCTACAGCTTTTCTTCTTCCTTCCTAATTACAACCCTTAAATAGAATTCGTGCCTCGTATCAAATTTATCGAGTATCATAATTCTTCCAAGTGGTAAAGATACCTCAAGACAAATGCTGGGCATAGAAGCCACAGGGCATAAATATGCAACGATGTAAAAAGCTAACCTTTTCAAAAAATAAGGCTTCCCTCTCACTTACCAACTTCACATTTCCCTGTATGGCCCCGGAAGATGACTGGTTAGCCAGAGACGGGTAAGATTCCTCAAGGGAGGAACAACCTAAGACAGGCACAGTCGCAGGGGGGCCATCAGGTGAGAAATTGGGGATCAACAGAGGTGAGGCTTAGAACCTCACCCCCCGTGTTCTGAGAGAAATCTTCTGCATCCGTGGATGTTTTATTGCCCTGGTCTAGCTTGGATTAACACAAAGTCTATCAGATTAACACACCTGATCATCTACATTTGCTCTCTTACAACACTAAACTATGTTTTCTACCTTTATCTTGTATCTACCTACCACTTCAGCATTTTATTAAAAATAATAATAATAAAGAGAGAAATGTAGTATCCACATATAAATCAAGTATAAAAACCAAATGAGTATTCATATTTGAACTGACTGTTTAGAGTTCATAATGCATGAGCAAAACTGAAAGTTTCTGTGATGACTGCCCTTGTACTGTTCACTATGTAACTTATTCATTATGTAAGAATTTGTTCTCCATGTAAGAACTTGTTTGTTATGCCTCAGAAGATTGGAGACTGACGAAAATTAGGCTTGGGGTGGATTAATGATTGTGCATTGAGCATTGACTCCCCTATACAGAATTTTATTGTCGTTAACAACCATTTGATCAATAAATATGAGAGATGCCCTCACAAAAAAAAAAAAAAAAAGGACAGACTTCCAATGGTAAAATAAATAAGTAACTGGGATGTAATGTATAGCATAAGGAATATAGTCAAGATACTGTAACAGCTTGGTAGGGTGATAGCTGGAACCTAGAATTATGTATATAAATGTTTTATCACTGTGTTGTACACTTGAAACTAATGTAATGTAATACTGTGCATCAACTACCCTTCAATAAAAAATAATTAAAAAAAAAAAAAAAAAAGTGAGCAGAGCAACTGGATAGATATTTTTCCAAAGAAGATATAGAGATGGCCATATCCAAAGAAGATATAGAACAGGCACATGAAAACATGCTCAGCATCACTTATTATTAGGGATAAACAAATCAAAACTACAATGAGATATCACTTCACACCTGGCAGAACAGCTATTATCAAAAAGCAAGAAATAACAAGTATTAGGGTACAGAGTAAAGGGAACTCTCATGCACTGTCGGTGGGAATGTAAGTTAGTACAACCACTATGGTAGACATTACAGAGTTTCCTAAAATATCTAAAATAGAACTACTTTATTATTTAATTTAAAAAATAGTTAAATAATATAATAGAAAATATAAAAAACAAATAAATTAGAACTACCATATGATCCAGGAATTCCCCTTTGAATATCTAGCTGAAAAAACTGAAAACACTAATTTAAAAGGATATTAGTATTCCTATGTTCATTGCAGCACTATTTAGAATAGATAAGATGTGGAAACAACCTGTGTCCATCAGTAGATGAATGGATAAAGAGGATGCAGTACACACACACACACACACACACACACACACACACACACAGTGGAATACTACTCAGCCATAATGAGAAAACTACATGAATGGACTTACAGGATACAATGCTAAATTAAATAAGTCAGACAGAGAAGGACCAATACCACATGGTTTTACTTATAACTAGAATCTAAAAAATAAAACAAGCAAACAAACAAAACAAAATGAAACCCAGATTCAAAGATACAGAGACACAGTGGGGGTTGCCAGAGGAGTAAAGAGTTGGGCAGGCCAGGGTGGTGCAAAATGGGTGAAGGGGATCAAGAGCTAAAAACTTCCAGTTTTAAAATAAATAAGTCATAGGGGTCTAATATATAACATAGGGAATACAGTCAATAATATTGTATTAACTTTATATAGTGACAGATGGTAACTATACCTATTGTAGTGATCAGTTTGCAATGTATACAAATGTCAAATCACGATGCTGTGCGCATTAAAATAATGGAATATTATATGCTACTTATACTTCAATTTTTAAAAAGTTTTATTCCCATATCCACATTGAGTGACAGAGTCTGCTTGGGGAAGTACCCTGAGAGAGATTATTAATTCACACTGGATTTTACCAAGAGAGATTGAAGATAATTAGTGATGTTTGCTTTGAGTTCAAGAGGAGTAGCAGCATGCATGCCACCTACTTTTCCATCTAATAAACATTCATTTCATACTTGTTAAAGTCATTAAAAATATAAACAGGGAGAAAATTATGATGTTAGTTAGATTTTCCCATTGAGCTTAATTTTCATCCATATTCAATAAAAAATATACTACATGTAAATTCATTAATAAGCATGGAATCAATAACTTTGAAATTCAAAGGAAAAGAAGCTAGCTTACAAAATCATAAAAAATATTTTGTGTTCATCACATCTACTCTTTCAGATCCTTTATTCAAAACTAACTTGCTTGAAATCTTCACATCTCTAGAAAATGGCAAAGCCAAGCATTGTCAGTGCTAGTAAGTATATACACAAGTGTACACATTGAGGCTGGCTCAAGTGTAAAACACTTGTACAAATGGGCATATGATACCATCAGCACAACTAAAGGCTACCCCAGTGGTACTGCTTTGAAGGAGCAGAAGTTCTGATTTTTACCAGCCTCAAATAGCCTTGGAAGTCCTTCTTGCCTCAGTAACTGGTAGTAGTTCTAACAGGAAGAAAACAGATAAAATTATATCTATCCCCCATGCACATATGCACAACATACACACATCTACCCTGACTTGTACACCTCCAAGCCACATCTATATGAGCATGCCCACCTTTATGATTTGTAGAAGTTTCAGAGACAGTCAAGTTTCCCATTATCCTAGCTCTCTAAATATCCTATCTAGTGAAAGAAAAAGGTGGAGCCAGATTTGTTGTAGTTTGTATTATGGAAGAGGAGCATGCAGAACTTGGTACTTCAGACCATTTTTCACTAAAAATAGATTGGCAAAAATGTTTATTCATTTAGTAGCATCTTTCAAATATAAGAAATTTTTTAAAGATCATAATTCTATATTTCAGTTTGCTTTAATAACTCACAGAGCCCAGACACTTCCACAAGTGGCAAAGGATTCTATCTAGTGAGGTGTACTTAAATTCAAATAGTGTATTAGAGCAACAAGAGGTTAATTAGTCTAGTCATAGCTATGTAAAACTCTCAGTGTTTAGGCTAAGAAATACAGCAAGTTTTTAAAAAATGGATGTGCCTTATGCTTTATAGAAAATTATTAAAAACAATCAGTTTGGTGCTAGTTGCCCATCCATAGCACCTGCTACCTGACACTGAAGTCTACACTAAGCAAGGTGGGTGGCCACAAGAATCCACAAGGCCATCGGGTTTCACCTCAATTATCTCATTGTAAATAGGCCATATGTCAAATTCCAAGGTAAATTGGAAACATTTGATCCTGTTCCTAGATTAATTTGAAAGATTCATTTTCTATTTGTAGAGATCTTTCTTTGTGCTTCTTTGCTCTTTTGTTTTAAGGACAAGACATCTTTTATTTGTCTTTATAGATTCAAGAGGATTTTATCTTTAGGAATACTTTTGGAAAAAGAGAATTTAACAGTAAGAATATATATTATAAAAAAATGGCAGGAAATGAACATACTCAAAATTTAAGATAATGACCAATACCATGCACTGAATTTCTTCATAGGAATCCATGTTTACTAAGAAAAAAATGTAACTAAGAAAGCATTCATTACCATGCTTAACAGAGATGGATGCTTTAACAAATCTCTTCATTTCCCCATGCAAATCACTGCTATATTCATGCAAACCAACACAAATAAATACATCACATATGAAAAATAATAGTCCTATGAGCCTTTGAGTTATGTTTGGAACAATGCTTCAAGACAGACTATTAAGCCACTGAAAAGATCCTGATTTATTCAAAAATGAAAACAATATTAATGTAAACCAACAAGACCTAAAACCAAATAGATTCTCCATGAGTGATTCAGGACAACATAATTTTCATAAAACAATTTGATATTAAAACTAAGAAGCATAGCAAAATAGAGTCCATTCTGCCCATCCCCCTGCCAAATACTTATGGTCCTGAACAATGTGTTCTTCTGAATTTTGCACACAAGTAATCTGTTGGAGAAAGAAGTTCTGTAGAAACTAGTGAGGTTTTTTTCCTCAAATCAATCAGCATGGAAGGAATTTTTTTTTAAATTCTCATTTTGAAGGGTTTTGTCTATTTAGTAAAACATTTGTAAATTAGAGAATTTATTGGTATAAAGTGTGTTTATTCTGTTTTTTTTTCTCTTTTTCTTTTTGAAAACTACTCCATGGGTGTTTGCCTGCTAGATTAATTGCCCTTGAAACCCTGGATATAGCCAATTTTGTGCTCTAGTTCTAAAATCGGTGTTAGTGTTTCCATTCGACAGATAATACAAACAATAGCTTCAAGCAGTGGAAAGATGAAACAGAGCTGGAAAGGGAAAGAGCAAGAAAAGCTGTAAAGGGCTGAGTGAAGGAAAGATATTACTGTAATGGAAAGAAAACAGCAGTCCACTCTATTCCTGTTTGACCCTGGTTGCTACTTAATTTTGAATTTTGTGTAATGATACTGACGAAGTGACGAGAAGTAACTGGGGAGGTAAGGACTTCAAACACCCCTCGGGTCACATTCAGGTCTCTCAGTCACATATCTATGACCTCTCCTTCTCACTTAACCCTGTTCCCTCACATGACCCCAAGTCTCTTTTCTTATGATGCAGTTTCTTCTTCCAACACTATCCTTTATTCTTTTTAGATCTATAAAAAAATGCATCAGTGTATATTGAGAAAACAGCTGAGAAAGAAAATGTAGAAACATTTAGCTTAGCCTAAAAAATATACACACACACACATACATATGGTCTAATGAACTTTCCGCCTTTCCACAATAAAGCATTAATAAGAATGAAGCAAGATCCTCACAGTATCAATGATCATTAATGATGCATTTATTATCAATAAGTGTTCGTGTCACATCGATGATATATCTATATATACCTAATTACAATATTAAATAACCAGCATGTATGATTAATTTATTTTCCTAAGCAAGGATACATTTTTATTAAGAACTTATTTCTAGAAAGTTTTTAATGAGTCTCTTGTTACACTGATACATAGACTTTAGCCAAATGGGAAGTTTATCATACTCCTTAGACCGATCCTTAAAAAAGAAAAATATTCAAATTATTTACAGTTTATAAGATCACTGAGAAGAACTGATTATACTTAGGAGATAGAAAAAGACAAAGGATCTCTAGACATCTATTTATTTATTCAGCCAAGCTTCAGTTTATAAATAGAATAGGAAGCATTACATATACAGACTGATTCTCTAGAACCTCAGGGTGAACACAAGCTCTAATTGCTGTCTTTGCCAATGGAGCTTTCATTACCATCTCATGGGTCCAGAGAAGTAACAGGTGCACATTCAGAGCTATCTAATAAGGTCAGCATTACTATCATGATCTTTGATAAGCTTCATCAACATTATGGAGCCAAAACCAGATTGTTTGGGAAATGTCATACAGATGGACACCCTGACTCTACATTAGAAGTTACTGCTCACCTGGGTACCTGTGTGTGATACTCCAGCAATGCCACCAGATAAATATGGGATATTGAAGAAATCACTCTACTATGTGGGTCACTCTTTATACAGTCATGATATGAAGACCCTTAACATTCCAGAATTCTAAACAAACACTGTTCAACTGAAGTTAGGAAAATTAGTCAAAACATTTTTTTTATAATCTAGTTCAAGCAGTGGAATTATAGTATTTATAATCAACTTAATCAATATCTGAATATTCAATATTTACAATACAAACGGCCTTTGTTTCTGCCATTGCTTCTAGTTTTCTTTTATAATTGTATATTGACCTGAGCCCTAAGGGAAAAAGATGTTAAAATATGAAATATACTGTTCCACTATTTGTAGCAGAACTCCTAAAATGTTTAGTATGGGGGGAAAGTTGAAGCTAAATGTCCTGAAATAAAGTTTAGGATTTGGTATTCCATTTATCTGCATTTTTACCTATTATATCAGAGTACATTTAAAATTTTATTTGTACATAGTGCATTTTGGAGGGTTCAAAGTACATATTGGGCATGATCTGATTAATAATTTCAACTTCCTCATAACTGAAAAGGAGATTTCTATATATTATAGTTAAAGAAGAAAAGAAAATTCCATGACTTGAATGACCAACAGTAAATTCCAGAGTAATACAGTCCTTCAGTACCTGTTTCCCCACAAACAAATGTGTTCAAACCCATAAGGCCATTTATGAAGAAAAGGAAATTATTAGAACCTGCGGGCCCTATTTTAACCCAAGCTTCCAGGTAAAACATAAGACAATAGGAGCATAAAAGGGTAGGAAAGAAATGAAAGTGAAGCAAGCACTGGAAATATAATCCTCTGAACTTGGCAATGGTTTGGATGTGGGTGTGATGGAGGAGACATGAAGTGCAGAGGACACCTGGGGAGCAGGTAAGGGAGAACACCCTAACTGAGATAAGGCCTCTGAAGGGGAAATGGATTTGGGAGGAACTGAGGAGCTCCAATTAAATATGTTGAACTTGAGGTCCCCCAGAGCACTCTGGTGTAGAGGTACAGGGGGATCTGGAAATGGCTGTCTGGTGCTCAGGAGAGAGGATGGAACTAGAAATGTAAATCTGGCAGTTTTTTGCCAGAGTCCTAGAATTGACTGTAATGAGTCAATATTTAAATATTAGAGAGAGAAATATGAGGAGCGAGGGGGGCTGGGATGTTAAAGATAACCTAGATTTCCTGCTAATCACAATCAACCTACACCAAAGCTCACTAAGTCTTCCTTTTCCTTCCTCACCCCCATTCATTTATCATTCCTCACCCCTAAACGTATCCTTCCTTCTGTCATCACCACCTCACATACTGGTTTCACTATTCATACTTCGGCCAAGAAAGGAAGAACTCTTGTAAATCACCCTTGACTTTCCTTGGTCCTCAAGTTCTACCGATCTGTCTACTTGGACATTTTTTCCATCTAGCACTCTTTGGACAACTCAGTTCCTGAGTTTGGGGTCTTCCTGATATCTGACCTAAACTGTTGAGACCTATTCCTAATTAAATTCTCAGTCTCCAGTACCTCCTTGCGCTAATCCATTCTCCAGATTACTCCTAAAAGGCATCTTCCTGAGAGATCAAGTTGATCACATCCCCACCCTATGTTAAAGCCTCTGATGGCCAACCTCACACAGAGTGACAGCAGTACCTGGGTATGCCTCAGGTTGCCCATGTCTAGCTGTGGAAATGCTGATGGTCAGATGTCACCTCTTCTGTGAAACCTTCCTATTTGGTCCCTTCCTTTGCATTCTGCAGAGCTCTGTATGAAACTGAGATGAACAGTTTTGTTTTTTTTTTTTTTTATTGAAGGGTAGTTGACAAAAGTATTACATTACATTAGTTTCAGGTGTACAACACAGTGATTCAACATTTATATACATGATAATTCTAGGTACCAGCTATCACCATACCAAGTTGTTACAATATTTTGACTATATTCCTTATGCTGTACATTACATCCCAGTTACTTATTTATTTTACAATTGGAAGTGTGTTTATATATATATATATATATATATGTATTTTGTGAGGGCATGAGATGAACAGTTTTTGTGCTGTTGTGTTCACAGCGGCCTGAGGGAGCAGTAAGAGAGGCTGAGGAGTTCTAAGGCCAATGCTTGAGAACAATCAACGAAAGGGATGTTAGCAAAACCTTAAGCCCCTTAAACCAACCTTAAAACAACTATATTTGCCAGTTGTAGAATTAATTTCTGATTTTTATTCATAGTAGCCATCTCTTCTAAGGTATATATTTATCCACACATACCTATTTCACTCTCTAACTGCATTTAAAATATTTTGGGGGAAAACTGTTATAAAACATGTCCTTGTTACATAAGGGAGCCATATACCTACAGGTTGATGGCATACTAATTTATCAATATCCATAATTATTATGAAGAAGCTGTTTGAAAATACCAGAACAGTACCAAAGTTTCATTCATTCACGAAATGATTGATTGCATATACTCTGCAGAAATGGATTCATATTTCTGAATACATGTTACTTTATATCCCTCAAAGAGAAAAATACATTTGCACTCAATATGCATTTATAGGATAATATGACACAGGTGTGGTGATGTTAGAAAAGAGAAAGTCAACTATAAGGAAGAAAAATTAAAGCTTTACTAGGGAAGAAACTCAGATTTCAGAATGGAGCTGTGGATTAGGAAATAGGAAAACAGCCAAACGTGAAAGATATTTTTCATATTATAGGCTGTGCAGTCAACCAAAAATCTCACAAGCAAAGGTCTTAGTAGGGCATGTTATAAGACAAAGTCGAGTTTATGACAACTGAGATGTTGATTTAAGCAACTGAGGCCCATAAGACAGGTTGAATAGGAGGCTGCTACCCAGCATGGAGCTAACATGAAAAAGACACGTGGAGGAGGCAACAGTAAGTATTCTGACACTCACCCCCTGAACAGTTTCAAGTTGCTGCTGTGTTAAATGACATACAGCTGTTGTTGAAGAAGCATTCGGCACTGATACAAAATTTTAAATGTGTCAATCTTTATGGTGAACACAAGTCTTTTATACCCCATCATGTTTATGCACATTCTGTTACCAACACTACTTCACATTAAATTTTAGATCAGAATGCATAATTTCTTAAGATCGAGTCATTCCTGATATATTTTAGGAATTTGCAAAAAGGAAAAAATAAATTGTGCCAGATAAGAATTTTTTGAAAAATGGACTAGAATGTTTTTCTCATGACACAGCTTAGAAACTATACATATCAAAGTACCTGGTAGTGTGGTTGGAAATGCCAGAAGGAAATTTTTGAATTAGAAACAACTGTGTACCCTTGAGTAGCTCTTATGATGATAGTTAAAGACAAGTGGGAATCCACTTACTTAAAATATACCTCAGCAGCCAAGTTACAAGGCTAAATAATGACAATGGTGGTATTAATAATAATTCATCTGCCAGCACTTATTGAATACATAAATGCCAAGCATTGTGGCTTTCAACAGATCATCTAAATTAACAGATGATTTCATTGATATGGATTTTCTATTTAATCATCATAACAAATCCATCAGCTAGATACCCTAAGACATGTTCTAAGAACTTCGCTGAGTGGTTAAACAGCTAAGAGCATGGACACTGTAGTGAGACCCGGCCGGTATCTGATTACACCCCTAACTAATACACAACGTCAGGCAAGCTACTCTGTGGTTTTGTGTTTCTCATTAACAAAGTAGGCATATTAATGAAAATTAATTGTTATACTATATGTAAAATGTTCAAGAGTACTGGTACATATTAAATGCTCAAAAAGTGATAGCTGTTATGATTATCTTTTTTTAAAGAAGAGTAAATGGAGGCTCAGAAGCTCAAAAACTTGTAGAGGGCACACAGCTAATAAGTGGCAGATCTACGATTTGAATTCCAGCAGCAGACTTCCAGAGCCCAAGCTTTTAGCCGTATGTCATCATGGACACAAAATTTTGACTATCTTTCTATAAAGAAATAATTTGCCATTCAGGTTTTTTATAAGGTACATGTATTATAATTATTTTTAAATTCCTACCCATATTTACATATATTTTATGACCCACATTTAGGATGGAAGTATTGATTTGATTCAATTAGTCATAGGATCTAGTTAAGATTTGAACCCATTCCTAGTTCACACTGCTATCTAACATCATCCTATATTTAATTCCTTTGGTTTGAAAATCCATTCAGACAAAACTGAAAAGGAAAACTGTTGTATAAATGAACATGAATCCTGTAAATCATGGAGACAAATATATTTTTTAAACATTTTTAAGTTAAAACTTTTCAATTATAAATCTAATTCAACTTTGTACCTTAAAATTTCAAATCTTATCAGTCATTTAAAATTTCATGAAAACTAGTACCTAGGATAATAACAATAATTTAAAGAATGAACTTTTGAACACTTTCTTTGGCCTATTTTTTTTTAGTCACCAACTGCTAAAGAGTCCCAAAATGAACTTAAAATCACTACAATCTATTTGTATCCTTTTTCCATATCCTAAAGATGACTAGCCTTTAGATATTTGGATGCTTTTCAATATACCACAAGGCAAAAAAGTTACAGCTTCCTTAACACTTGAGAACTTTAAGAAAATAACATACAAATGAAAATGCAAAAAAGATATCTAACAGAAGTACAGGTCATCCTGAGGTAAGCACAAGCTGGTAAATGAATGACTTATAAACTGGCCACCCACAGATTGCTCTCACCTGGGGCAACTGTTATCTCCCTTTAGCCTGCTTATTCCTACCTCACCCACATGGTCAAAAATAGGTTCACCTAAGTTGGATGTTCAGGGAATTATGCTGAGTGAAAAAAGCTAGTCCCCAAGGGTTAAATACTGAATCATTCCATTTACATAGCATTTTGAAATGACAAAATTTTAGAAGATTAGATCAATGGTTAGTGGAGGTCTCCCCTCCAAGGGAAGGTGGTGTGGTTATAAAAGGGTAGTGACAGGCATCCTCAGTGATGGTGTTGGAAAAGTTCAGTATCTTCAATGTGATGGTGGATATACAAACCTACACATGAGATAAAAGTATGTAGAACTAAATACATACACACATACCACCATCATACACATACTTGAATACAAGTAAAATGGGAATTCTGAATAAATTGATAAAGTGCTTCAATGTCAATAACCCAGCTGCAATGCTGTAATATGGTTTTGCAAAATGTTGCCACTTGGGGAAACTGGGTATTCATGAGGGCTCTCTGTCTTACTTCTTGCAACTGCATTTAAATCTGCATTAACTCAAAAACATTTATTGAACTTTAAATAACAAACAGAGTTCTGCAGTGGCAGAAAAAGAAACTGCAAATGAAGGGGGAAAGCTCAAAGCTACCCCCTCCCCATCCTGAGTGGGTCCCATTTTGCCCAGCTCCTCTGTTTCTGGACATGGAGACATTTGCTCTCAGCCTTGCCTTCTGATTCCCTCAAGGCCCCTCCCTGCCTTCTAACGCAGATTCCCCGCCTCCCCTGTCCAGCTCTGGTGAAGGGGCAGCCACAGACCCCGGGAAGCAGTCCCTGCACCTGAGCAGCGAGGCTCCTCCTTGGTCCTCTAAACACGCGATCTTGAACTAGGGATTTAATCCCCAGGAGCCTTGGTTTCCTCCTGTGTAACATGTGGGTATGCATTGCCTTCAGGGGCCTGTTGTGGGGATGAAGAACAATAGATTGAAGCACCTGGAAGCATCAGTTCCATAGCTCCTTAGCAATCTGAACAAATGGCCACAGCTGTGTGTGAAGACGATTTCCCTTGCAGAATCTTGTGGAAAAGGAGATTTAGCCAGCACCTTGGGAGCTTTACCAAGCCCTGGATTGATAACTCAGAGCAGAACCCTCAGCAGGTCTGTGAGCTTGTTCTGGGATAAGAAAGTAGTGA
Source organism: Manis pentadactyla (assembly GCF_030020395.1). Classification (NCBI taxonomy): domain Eukaryota; kingdom Metazoa; phylum Chordata; class Mammalia; order Pholidota; family Manidae; genus Manis; species Manis pentadactyla. The sequence continues at coordinate 66,031,971 of NC_080021.1, forward strand.
AGGGACAGGATGCATTCTATACTAAGTGGGCCAAAAGGCAGGGGTCACCAATGGAAATGGAGTCCTCATTCAGAGAGCGTGCTGGTGTATGAAACATCTGTGAAAACTGGGGGTACAAAATCAAATAAGAAACTCCTCCTGTCTTCAACAATCTTAGAGCCTCGTAGGTAGGCAAGAGATGGGGTAGGTGAAAAAAAATCTCCACAAATATAGCCAATTTGAAAGGACTGAGACGGAGGCACGTGGAACATACATAATAGGAGCACAAAAACACATCTGAATCAGACCAAAGAGAAGAGTCCTGGAAGAAGTGGTACTGGAACTGAACCCTAAAGGAAGGCGGGGAAGTCGGGGGATAGGAGAAAGCAGCAAGAGGCATCAGCACCACAGCAGGGGAGGCGCTGAGGTGAAATGTCCTAATGTGTTTGTTGGACAGGCAGTAGCTTCATATGTCTTGGCGGACCTGGCAACAATGGGCTCTCACTGAGACAATAATTTTGGCCGTTGCCCAGTAACTAGTGAGGATGCTGACATCAGAGGCATAGATTTAGAATATCTGTTTTCTAAAACACAGGGTTTAAGTGAACACCGGAACGGCTGGTCCGTCTCAGCAGTGACTTGAACCGCTCTGCTCCTTTTGCATGGGAGACCTTCCTTGTCTCCCTCCACATTCTCTTGCATGATGAGCTTCATGTATTTCCAACATCATCTCCCACCTCCCAGAAGGCCTATTGTTTCCCTCCAGAGAATTTTGCCACCAAAACACTTGCCTCTCATTGCAGTGCACTGACCCACCACTCAGAGCCACATGCAAGGAGGGCTCTCCCACCATATGGGTGATGGAAAGCGATAGTAGATAATAATAATAATAATAATAATAATAATAATAATAATAATAATAATAATAATAATAATAATAATAATATACAGAGTAGTGTATGGGCTTTGAAGTTAGATCCTGTTTCAAGTTTCAGCTCTTCACTGTTACAGGCAGATTACTTAACCTCTCTGAGCCTTGCTCCTTTCCTATAAAACAGGTGTACATGATTACTGTGAGAGTTAAATCACATAATGAAGGTATACTAACTCAATACCTAACTCAGTGAAGTCAATAAATGTGTACCTTCCCCTTTGATGCTTGTGAAATAAATATTTATATAAACAGGCAGTAATCTGTTGTAGTTATTACCAACAGAGTTCCATGAAGTTTTTGGCCTAGGAACCTCGTTCTGAAGGGTGTGGGGATCTGGGGAAGAGCATTTCAAGCAGGAAGCAGAGTGAATTCAAGGGCCCAGGGATGGATTGTCCCTGCATCTTTGAGGAAACACAAGGGAAGAGTAAGAAGGAGAGAAAAAATAAGGACATGAAAGGCAGGTCATGGGGACTGTAGGTAAAACCTTTGCCTCTTCGTCTCTATAAACATCTGAGTTAGTCAGAAAATTATTGAAGAGTTTTGAGCAGAGGACAGAGAAGATCTAACACAGTACGACAGGATCACTCCAGATGCTGTGCTGAGAACAGATGGAGGAGGATAAGGGAGGAAGTAGGAGGACCACAGAGGACGATCCTGCAGATTCCAGACAAGGGAAGAAAGTGGCTTGGACCTGGTAGTAGTGGGGGAAGTTAGGAGACATGGTCTGATTCTAGGTTATTTAGAAAGCAGAGCCAACATAATGTGCTGATGGGTTAGATGGATGTGGGATGTGGGAGAAAGAGAAGAGTCCAGAATGACTACAAGGTTTGCGACTTGAGCAACTGGAATAATGGAGCTGCCCTTTCCTGGAAGTATAGGCATGGGGGTGGCAAAGTCTCTCCAGACCACTTGGAAGCCAAGCAAGCTGCAAAACTTACAAATGGTAGAGGAATTCAGATCCAAGCTTTCTGATGCAAAACTCAGGGCTCTTTCCATCCTATCCTGTTGTGTCCATTACAGTATGTTACAGAATTCAGAGTAAATAGTTCTGATTGGGGTATTAAGACAGACTTCAGAAAGGTGTGGTATCTGATCAAGGGACAGAGCAGGGAGGCCACAGGGCCATCTTGATATGAACACTAGCAAGAGCAAAGGTCAGGGGACCTGAGGTGTTTGTCACTTATTATGGTATATTCTCAAAGGCACATAACGTACCCGGGGAATACACTGTGAGAGAGAAACCTAGAAGGATATCTCATGTAATGGAAGACATTGAAGGCCATACTTGGGAGCTAAAATTTGTTTAGACAGTAAAAGCTGTTGAAAGCCACCAGTAAGAGGTGAGATGGTTTGGACTGCTTTGGTAGTGAACGTGACAGTGCTTTGGGATTGACTAGGTGAGGAGAATGAAGCAGGGGTCCAGTATGCCTGGTGGATGTAATTAAAAAGATGAGGGATGCAGGAGAAGAAGCTAGTTTAGCTGAGAAAAATAAAGTGGGAAGATAAACTGGATATAAGTGCTATTTGAGATTGAGGAACAAGAATGCATATTCACATGCAGATTCAACAGTCTTTAGTAATCAGTAAATTATGGCTAGAAGTCCAGATTTAGGAGTCATTAGTATAGAAGTGATATCAAAAGATTTGGACTTAAATGAGATGACCCAGGAGAAAATGTTGCTAATGAGAAGGAGATCAGGCACAGAACCCTGAGAAGCACTTGCCTTTGAGAGGCAGATGGGAAGAGGAGGAGCGAGGAGAACCTCTATAGGACGGGAGGACGAGGGGGTAGGAGGAGGTTAGTCAACAGTGTCAGGTTTAATATTAAGTCAATTAACATGAGAGTCAGGAAACTGCAAAAGCATTTGATCATAGGAAGCCTCTGTCGACCTCCAGGAGAGGAGTTTTTCTAGACCACGCAGAGAAGAAAGCAGAATTTAGTGAAGAACTTAGAAATACAGGCTAGTCTTATAGGAGGTCTGGATATGAAAGAAATCAGAAATGACCATAACATGTTCAGGAAGATTTTTCATTGTTGTTTCTTTGTTTCTAATCTTTATTTTCATTAAGACATGAAGAAACAAGAAATTGTTTATGAACAGAAGGAAGCCAATAGGGGAAGGAAAGATTGCAGATACAGAGGGAAAAGGATATTTGGTGGGGCTAGGGAATGGAGCACGTTTGGAAAAGTCACAATGGAGAGCAGGACACAGAGCCCCAAGGCTACAAGTCAGGCTTCGGAGGACGGGGGAAGGAGGACGGGAAAGGAGGGGAGGAAAGGCACATGGGCATCATGGGAGAAGAGGGAAGGCGCAGAAGGAAGGAGCTGGTCCATTTGACATTAATGCTCATGGAAGTGCTGATCCTTTGGGGGATGTTCCTGGTGGACAGTGTGTGATTTGGGAACACAGGAAGGCAGTGAATGGAGCGGTCACAAAATCAGTTTCTGACTAGACCCATTCCCACAGATGAACAGGAACAGCTGAGCTGGTTTTGTGGGGTGAAGCCTCTGGCAGAAACAATAACGGCCCATCTGCTTTGACTCCCTTCAAATGCAGCATGATTTAGAAAGAAAAGCTTATACAGTGTTTACTTGAAGGGCCAAAGTCAGATGGAAAAATTTTCAATTATAAAATTCCAGCCAAGCCAGAAGAAGTCAAAGCCCTGAGGAGAATCGTAAAGGCCAGTCCAGGCCCACAATAAAACTTGGATGAAATGAGCATGTGGTTTCTAGTTCAATTTGTATGTCTATCCATGTTTCTGCAATACAGAAGTTAAGAAAAAGTAGGCTTTTCTTAAAAGAAAAAAAGAGGACTTTTTAAAGCCAGCCCAAACCATATCAGTACGTCCATAAAACCAGGTTTGCTTTATTTTAGGGTTGAAGGTGTTATGAGCCAAGCCCAGGAAGATGGGTTTACAGATTCATTGACACTAGTAACATATCTAGAGAAACATCAATTTTCCCTCCAGAGAAATGCAGAGGTCTTCAGAAATCTGTGCACTCAGGTGTGTTTAATTTGTATATTTAGGGTTCAATGAATAAGCTGTAACCTCTTACATTAAAAAAATCCCACTTTGCCTCCTGGAATAGAGTCTGTGGTGTTTGTCTGGGGAAGTCCTAGTTCACTGCTCCCTTTTCTATTCTTAAATGCTAAAGTGACTGAGGATCAGGTTAGTAGAGTTGTTTATGCTGTAACAGTATGGTATTATTTAAGACCTACTTGCCTGTCACCTGTTTTACTGATCCCTAACACATTATATTCTAACCACAAGGAAGGAGTTATTCTCCAGATATTTTCCCAATTCACCATCCATGGATTTAACATTGCCTTCTCGGGATCTCCATGGCACTTGACTGTTATATCTCTTAAGGCATTTATTGTCCAGCATTTTGTATAGTAGTTATTTGTACACTTGAGGTATGCCCCCCTCACCCCTCCTACAAGAACTGGGTACAGCAGTAGGGAGCCCTCAGTCACCTTTGCATTCCCTGAAGCACCTGGCCCCTTTGTAATCAAGCAATACAGAGGTGATGAAATTAGGAATGAAACAAGGTGATAGCAGACAGTGTGAGTACGCCATCAGGTATGTTTTGCAGACAACTGGATGTGGCCTTCACTCTGGAACGGGCACCATCTTGTACGTGAAATGATGTCTCAGGGTACACAAGCAGTATGCTGAACATTGTGCACGTGCTACCAACCACATCCCAAGAACTTTTCTGCTTGTTTTTCCAAATACAAAATAGATGGTCCTGAAAAGAGGTCTAGAGTGTCAGTCTAAATAGTCCAAATGCATACAGTAATGAGATCCTGTAAAACCCTGCCACAACTGGTACTGAGACATCTGACCAGCTTGCATCATTATTAAAAGAAGCCTCTGACCATCCTCCATCACAAGTCAGACTTAAATTTGACGAGTGGAGCCACAGCCCAGTGGGGGTGTTCTCTGCCACTAAGGTGACCAATTGCAGCCCTGCTTGGGAGATTCTAAGAGGGCACAGGGGGTTGTTGTGTGTTGAGTTTATAAAACAACAACAGAACATGGGCATTTATAAGAGGTTTGTTTTTTTTAAAAGGTACATGTCACAGAAATGAAAAGATCAGCTTCTGAAATACATTCTGCCCATAACCCAGGTAGAGCAGACTCACCCAGAGGATCATGGAAATAAGAGAAAGGTGTTCTCTGCCACATCTGTAATTTGGTTTAAATAGCTGAACCCCAACCGTGACTACAGAGGATTATACCAAAGCCCTGTTGGCAGATGAAGGAAATGAATAGTAATTTATCCAGTGCCTGCTCTTGGCCAGACATTGTGTTAGATGCCTTATATACCATTATTGCTAATCCTCACTTGTCCCTACAAGTAAGCATTTTCCTCTAGACCCGACATATGAGGAAACTAAGGTTCACTGAGGTTCAGTAACTTGTCCCAAACTCATACCACTTGCAAACAAATGCTCCAGCTGGAATTCAAAGACAAATTCCCATATGGAGTCCTTTTGACTCCAAAGTCCATACCCTTTACATTTCATCAAATGTTCTTTATGAAACACAGATTTTAAAACAGGAAGAGTCACCTTTAGAAAATATGACACTCATTTATAAGAACAGAGTCCAGAAAATGTAAGCATACACATTACCTAACATGGGGTGATCATAACTTTTCATATAGCAGAGAAGCCCAGAAATGCTACCCGACTGGGTAACAGAATGAATAAGAACTTGAATTCCAAGTCAGGTTGAGCTCAAATCCCAGCACCAGTTTATTAGCTGTGTAATATAAACAAATCAAGCAAATTATTTAACTTCTCCATGCCTCAACTCACTCATTATTCTAAGAACTAAATGACATAATCTACATAAAGCAGTAGCTTAGTTCTTGGTACAAAGTAAGTACTTAATTATTTTGTTACTATTCTCCATCCACCCACCAAACCAGTGTTTCCTCCTATATCCCCAGAAAAGTCATGGTCCCTGACATGGAGTACAAAGCCCTCCAAGATTAGGTCCCTGGCCTTCAGCAGTAACATTTATTAACTCTCTGAGTGTACCAAAAGCCACCTGGAACAACCTCCCATCTTTCTCCACCCTAACAACATGCTAATTTCATCTAGTTTTTCAGGTGAAGGAGCTCAAATCTCACTTCCCTCCAGAGGCAGCTCTGTTCAGGCATCTGCAGGAGTACCACTGCCAGACCCCTGCGGTTAGATCTGTCAAAGGCTATGCTTCAGCCAGAACAATTATTTAGACACTTGTAAAAGTATTGGTTCAGGTTGCTTCATCTCCTCCCCATCAGCAATCACCTTGAATTCTCACTTCACTATGAGGTTTCAGTGCAGGTCAACTTGATGTTAGCCTCCTCACACTGTAAAACTCATGCTAGAACAGCCTATTTAAGATTGAGATTCCTGCATCCCAGCTCCCCTCCCCCTTCACCACTCCCTCTTGCAAAAGGCACATTTCTATTTTTTAAATAAATTAATGTGATTACTGACTGGATCCAAATGGCTATTCAGAGATTATCTAGGGGAGATTACTGCTGATTTTTTTTTTAATAGTTAAAAGCTCTGATTCTCAGAAGGAAAAATGTTTTCTTTCGAGCCTTCTTAGCTGTGGGAAGATGGAGGAAACAGTGGGAGAGACATGGGGGGAAAAAGTGGGAGGTCAGGAAGGTGGCAACATAAGAAAGGCAACAATTGTGCTGAATGTTAAGAGAATGGAGGATCAGTAAAACAATCTGCAGAAAGATTTCATTCAGTTCTAGACTGTTTTGTTATAATAGATAAAAAAAGTTTAGGAAGTATATAAAATGAGATCATTTTATTTGATCACCACATCAAGGCTGGGACCATGTTATTTACCACCTTGTAATGAGCCACACATGCTCCATGCTGTCTTATGTGAAAAGCAGTACAGTAAATTGTCTGATGTTGTGATATTGGTCAGTCTGCACTGTGACTTATACCCCACAAACTCCTGAGGTTAGTGAAATCCCGAGGATGGAAAATTTTACCTTATTCATTCTTTAATCACCTCCCAGCATCCAGCACAGTGTCCCTGTAAGTGGTGTGTTGAGTTGTGGTAAGGATGTGTTGAGTTGGCCTGGACCACTGCTGAGTCACTACAGGAATTCTAAGGCAGCATGAAGTCACTGTCCAAAACACCAAACAGGTATCATCAGATTTCAATTAGTATAAACCATTGCTTCTTAAGATTTCACCTAATTATACCAGAAAGCATCAATTCCTTATAATACCCTTATTTTTATGCATAGTCAAAGTTGAGTATTGCTGGGTTTTATTGACTCTATATGGGATTATCCCAGAGAAGTTTAATTTAGCAATTTCACAACCACCTCTGGTCTCAACCCCTTGCAAAAGTACCAATAGTAAGCATAAGCCTCTCCCCTGAGGATAAGAGAGCATTCTTAATTATGTCACTGTATCAGCAGCCCTGGAGTACTTTAATAGGTATTAATACCTACATATTTGCATAGAAGGAACAAAGAAAAAGAAAGAATCCAGGTTACATGTTTAGACTGATCAAATCACAAATTAATCTATTTCTTAGGATCACCATCAGCTGATGTCCTTAAATATGGTGATGAAGAGATATCCACAAAAGCAACCACATAAGGATGTTCAAGCTGTTCACAAGCCCTCCATCCAGGGAGTCATCTGTCTGTAAAGCACATTGCTCAGAGAAGTAGGATTGTCATTCCAGACAGTAGCTACCATACTTTCCAACACATATTCGGAAGGTGGTCACACAAACAGTCTGTCTGGAAGCCATGGCTGAGACCTAAAATCAGCTCTGATATTGGAAGGGCAACTCAGCACATGCCTGTAGATTGAGCAAAAAGAGGAAACACACCTACTTTCCTGTGAGAATGAACAAAGGAGCTGTGTTTAAGAAGTCCTGTATGTCATAGAACTGTTCTACAAGACAAACCTGTCAATCCTGGAAAACTCTTTTTCAAAACTACTGGACTTAAAATACCCTGAGATAGATGATCATATTGACTGAAAAGATTCATCACTTCTTTTGTTTCTTTTCTTTTTTTTTTTTGGTTTTGAATGCCCTGAACGACCACTTCTCTAAGTCTGATCTCCAGGTTAGGGTGCTCATGCCTGTTAGTGTTTGTATGTTCTTATTTGTAGTACTTGATAAAACTATAGCTTGCAGTGAGCTTGACAATTAGAATTAAGCCCCATGAGGGCAAGGACGAGGTCCACCTTGTTTACCTCATCACCCTGAGACCCAGACTCTCAATAGAAATGTGTTGAGGGAGTGTAGGCATGTCTGAACATTCAATAAACATTTTTTGACTACATGCCGTGCACTGGGGACTATGCTGGGTATGGATTAGGCAAGCAAAAGGTCAGAAGCCTTGGGAGCAGGGCTTGCTGGCTTATTAACAGCAATGGCTACAGGCTTGATTAAAGAGCTGAAAAACTCTACAAGAAACATGGGCTAATTCTGGACGTCCCTTTTCCCTCCTGCCCCTTCCAAGCCACAATTTCACACCACAATTGTGGTGCTGCCCCAAACAGCACCTCAGAAAGTTGTGCCGATTCAGTTGAGGTCACAGGAGCCCAGAAGGTATGAAATGCAGGGAGCCATTGGTCAGGCATGTGATGTTGCCGAGGAGCTTCAACAGAGTTGCTTTCAGGCTACCAAATAAGCACCAGGTCAATAAAAAACTTTCTTTACTGCCATCAGGTGTGGGCTTTTTAGCTGCACCTCCCAAAGATTACACGCAGGCCCAAAGCAAGGAATACACAGCAACAGGGGAAGCTCAGTTGCCTGCCTGGGGCCTACCTCTCACTCATGAGTATAAAAGACATCTTTACAGAGACTGAATCTCATTGGCTAAAAGCTGACTAAACCCTTTAACAGTGTGGTTTGGGGGGCAGCCTGTGTCACCTATAGTGCTGTTAAAAACAAAATGTTCAGATCTCCAGAATTGAGGAGAACCCATAAATCTTTATTTTTCACAATTCTCTGATTTTATACACACTCAAGTTTGAGTATCATAGCCTCTACTGGTTTTGCATGGGACTAACCCAGAGAGGTTTCTCTACCAATAAGGACTGTTATAAAGGGTCTGCTCATCTTGTATTTGTATTGCTTTGGGCTAAGAAATATGTCCCTGCAAAAGCCTGGAAGGAAAAAGGAAGCTGGGGAATGGGAATGAAAGGAATGAGGAGGAGGAGCATATATTCACCCCCCAGCAATTAAACAGTGAAAAGAAGTACAGGCCAATAGAAGGAAACAGGGGAAACAGGTAGGTCATGTTGTTAGAACATGTATAGCACTTCATGAATTGGGCTTCTGGTAGTTACCCAGCACTGTTAGGTTTAAATCTTGCACTAATTATTTGCCATCATTGTTTATTATGAATTTAGTTACTGATAGATGATCTTATCTTTCATAGTAACCCTAAATTAAAACTTTTAAAATACCCGGCTCTTATCAAGGCATGGAGAATGGGGCATGCCCCTACACCTTCAGGGGGAATCAAAATTGGGGCAGCCTTTTTGGAGAGGAATTTGCTAATAATTATCAAATGAAAAATGAACTTTACTTTTGACTCAGTAATTCACTACTAAAAATTAACCCTGCAGATATATGCCAATATATGCCAGCATTATGTGTACTGCTAAAATAATCTCTACTAAGAAACTTTGCATTTATATAAGTTACTTGCTTTTATTTCTTTGTAAGTTTGATGTGCTAGTATAAATAATAATCTTACTAATCAAGTAACATATTACTAGCATCAAGAAGGCAATTAACACTTAATGAGTTCCTACTGTGTGCCAAGCATTGTGCTAAGGGCTTTAGCAGAACCTCTTCAAAAGCCTGCAACCTGAATATGATTTTCCGCATTTTTTCAGGCAAGAAAACTAAGGCTTAAAGAGAGCATGGAACTGGTCCAAGGTCATGTGTAGAATCAAACTCCAAGATTCTTCCTCGAATCAGGTCTCTTTTAAACTAAACCACCAGGAAAAGGAATACCCAAGGATATTCACACTTCTAGAAACCTCAGCACTGAGGAGTTTCTGAATAAATTTACTTGCTTCAATATAACATTGTTTAAAATCAAGAAAGGACCATTATGTTGACAGGTTATGGTAGGAGGAGCCATTTGAACGAAAAATCACTTTCAATATTTTAAGCCAATTTTAATGACTTAACAGATTGGAAAAACACTCGGGATGATTTTTCTAGTCCTTTTCAGCCCCTTTCCTCTTGGCTCACAAAACTTCCATCACTGTGTTGCAGTAGAGGAAGAGTTATTTTCATCCCACAGAGGACTTGGAGATTTCTTTCTAATAGCTCTGTTCAGTTCTTGAGTGAACAAGAATAATTCCACTACCTCTTTAAAACTTAGTCCCTCGTCTGTATTATAGGGGATGCTGGGGGATGTGTAGAAATGTGTGGCTGAGCTCAGATTCACAGCCTGAGGATACAAGGCTCCATGCCAACCTTTCACCTACATGAAATCATTCAGCAGTATTAACCACTCTGCCTCTACCCCAAGGAAAATACTAACATGATTTAACTGCAGTTAAGAATTCCAGCAGGTACTTACTAAATGTGGCATAATCTTTTCCATGCGTAGAGAAAAGGAAATCATTTTGTTAATCTATGCCTCCACTCTAAACAATCACATTTCAGAGCTCTGTCCTTCTTCAAAGGTGAAGCAATTCAATGAGCTTTAAATTTATTTGGTATTGAAGATGTAATTGTAGGACAAACTCATGGCTATAAGAGCTTACAAAAAATTTACATGCTTAGATACATCCAAAACATTAAATGGTTTTCTTTGATAACATCATTTTCACACTTTGCTCAGAACTTCTCATTTACTTCATCATTCAAGATAATTTCAATGACATGATATGGGTGAAAGGGACTCAGCTAGAAATGTGGAGAGAAGGAAGGAATTCACAATGCAAACATTAGGAGAGCGGACCTCCTAGAGAAGAGAACTATGTGAAAGAGGATAGAGTCTGGAAGAGAAAGCATTTCTGGCCAGACCTGTGGCACTGCAGGCTGTGTGGTTAGGCTCCTGTTGTAGTTTCTCTGTGATCTCTTGCCCAAGGCAGATAAACTTAGCAAGGGTCAGAATAAAGGAATGATTTGCCTTATAGGTGATAGGGCGGGAAACTCACTTTACTTCACTTAGTTTTGCAGGAGACAGCCCGGGGTTTACAATGAAAAGGTAGCACCATTTATGATTAAAAAAAAACTGGTTCAGAGAATTTCAAAGGACTTAAGAGCACAAATTTGAATTTAAGAAAATCAAGCCCCCCAAAAACCAGGTCAGTATCAAAATATATTAATTTAGAAATTCACAGGCAAATGTTTCAGTTAAAACGAGAAACTTAGTTGTTGCTACTTCTGCCAGGACGGCTTAGCAAGTTGACTCCAACGTGAGCCCTGCGGTGTTCAGAGACTGATCCGAGTGCTTCTGCAGAAGGGTTGGGTGGGGGCGCAGACAGGTGGCTGTGTTCAATTTGACTGACTGTTTGGGAGGACGCTGTAGGCTAAAGAGTAAACCATATGAGCAGTTTTAAGGAGGTGTTTAATGTCAAAGTTTTTAGATGGGATGTTTTACCAGTAGAAATGGGTTTAAATGCAAATAGCCCCAGTGATGGAAAATGCTTCAGAAATAGCTGTGGGTAGAAGGAACTGAGGAGTTTACCATGAGACCTCTCAACCCCACAGAACCATGTTCTGCAATTGCAAAAGACACATTAAAGGACAAATGGAAAAGTTCTTATTGAGATTTAGGAGTTGATGTTATTCTAGAAAGTGTTTCTCTAACTAGGATATTTATATGCTCTTTATAAATAAGGAGAGTACAGAGCTGCTAATCTCTCTCCAGTAGTCAATCCACTCTCCCCTTCTTCCCTTCCAGGAGAACCCCATGTGCTTCAGGGTTGCAATGTGGCCCTTTGCAAAGAACTAAGGAACTAAGCATTTTCCAGCCTCTCTTAAAGTTAGGGGCTGTCACAAGCTATAGTTCAGGCCATGATGTATAAGCAAAAGGGACTGAACAGGCTTCAAAATCTCCTTAAATGCTAATCCAGCTGGGATATGCCTTGCTTCTTCTTGCCCATTCCCTTCTCCTTGCACCCACATATACGCACCAGTTTGCTTGGGTTCAGAGGCCATGCATGAGTACAAGAGACACATCCTGAGGATGGCAAAGCAGAAGGCCAAATCCTTGGGTTATCGTGAGTCTCCATGCCAGTCCTCAACCATGTGTCTCCATTCTTCTTTGGCATGAGATAAAAATGACCCCTAATTTATTGAAGCCTTTGGAGTTTTCCTGAGGGGGAACAGGTGGGGTGGGGTCCTTATTACAGAAATGTGACTCCTCACTTGCATAGAGATTAAAGTATATATTTGACATTTCCTGTGCCATTCTACCACTAGAGAGCCACTCCTTTGGTTTATCAAGTTCAAATGTTTAAAATGTAAAATTCTCTGGCAGGAACACATTAAAATATCTAGAAGTAAATACTATTTGATCCCTTTTCTCCCAAAGCTAATCATTTGTCCAATGGACGTTATGAACATAGGAAATTTAAGAGTACTGTGGAGGGAGGTCATTCTCCAAGGCAACCAAGTAGGGGTGCGGTGCCACGTGGAGGCATGCACAGGGTTTACTGCCCCTCAGACATTTCTGCTAATATTTATGATTATTGCCCAAAATACACCCAATGTTTTAGAAAAATCAACCAATTAAGAATCTAAACCTTCCTAATATTTTACCTTTCTTATAATCACATCTAGAAAAAAGAAAAAGAAATTATATTCGAAAATAGTAGTGGAAAGACAACACTGAAGAGTTTACTGTTAGGGTCCCCACCTTCATAGAATCATGTGTAATGGGGTTAAAAAAAAAAGAAAGACAAAAGGACAAAATTCTTGTTGTTATTTTAGGAATATTTTAAAGCTTCAAGAATTTCAATGCAGACTTTGTACAAAATAAGAGAGATTAGAAAAGAGAAATGACTGTAAAGTGATTATGACTCCTTTTACTCCCCAAGATTCCATTTTGAGGATCATGTATCTCTAGAAGTAAGGAGGAGGGAGGTGGCTCCATTCACCATTCCAAGTATCTCAGAGCATCTGTAGATTCAAAATGTAAATAATGACTACTCTCCTCTGGTTGAATCTGCTCTATCACAGTTAGCATAGCCACTAACAGGTTTAGGAAGTCGTTCCCCTTCAAGGAAGAACAGAACCATGAGGGGGAGATGCGCTGGGGCGGGAGAGAGACACACTTACGGCCTCACTCCTGAGCTCACCCGGCCGCTGTTTAAAGCCCTTTATCCATCTAACAACAGACAAGCTACTTTAGCTCCTTAATGGTGATGATGACAGTGAGAAGCAGTGGCTTGCTCTTTGTCAAGCAGGGAATGTGCTCAGTGTTTTTATGAATAAACTACATGAGCCCCCACAACAACAAGGTGACATAATCCTCCCTCTCTGAGACCTGGAGATGAAGGGACACTTATAGTGGGAAGTGGTTATAGTTACAGTGGAAGGTGGGGGTTTTGAGTGGGTTGGTCTCAGCCCAGGCTCCACATGGCTTCATCCTATAACTCCTAGTACTCCCCCCACCCCAATTAGTGTCTCTTATGGATGAGATTTCTATTTCAAAGTGTAGAAGAAAAGAAGGAAAAGGAAGGGAGGCCCCAGTAAGAAGCAGCTAGATCTTCTTCTCAAACTGGAAGAGCAGTGACATATGCCTGTTAGTGAGAGGGTGACTTTGGAAGCAAATGCAGCACAGGCTCTGGTGTGACAGACCTGGGTTCAAATTCCAGACCTGTGATTAATGAAGAGTGGAGGTGGGGTAGGGGAAGGCACTAGTATTGTCTAATCACTCAGTTCCCAGGAAAGCAGTCACATGTTGCCTTAGAGAAAGGCTTGCAATAAGCTGAAAACACACACCAAAAGCCAGCAACCTTGAAAGAAACATGCTCCAAATCTTCCAGAAAAGCCTCCTATTAGGGGGTGGAGGTATGTGGCACTTGTATCTAAACACATCCTTTTGCTTTAGACTTTGTTAGTTTGATAAAAAATAATGAAGTTATATAAATGTGAGTCCACATACAGTTTTTTTTATAAGATTAAGAGAAACAGTACTTTATTCTAAATATCATAATCTTATCTTTTTTACAAGAGAAACAGTCATTGTTTATGTCAAACAATATATTTTTTACTGCTACTATTTTTACTGTATACTTGGGGGCAAAGGAAGAGTTTTGAGGGGCCTGACGGTGCTTCCGTCCCAGCATCGGCAAAGGCACCTCTGGAGCTGTGGTGAGACAGGGGACACTGATGAGAACTGCTGAGGCAGAGAGGGGCCTTACGGTGTCTGGGAAGGGCACCCACATTGGGCAGAGAGCGGAGGGAGCTCCCTCAGGCCCCGGCAGGGAAAGGGGAGGCCTGAGAGGCCCATGACCACACTGTGGGGTTTCAAATCAAAGGGCAGCGGTGGCCGTGTTCTCACCCTCCCCTTTTAATGCATCAGGGCAGGCTGCTAGGAGAGGCAAGGAAGCAAGTGTTGGCTGTGTAATATATTTTCTGAATTATCTCCTGATTTCTATAACAGAGGATTTTTTTGAGCTTGTGGTCAGATTTTCCATCAGGTTCTATCCTAGTAACCACAAATGACACTCACATTTTTACGTTTGGAGTTGCTCATGTGGGCAAAACCTAGAACTTGTATAAGCAAAAGTGTGCATAAGGAATGAGTCCTTGCCACACTTAACTGTGGAAAAACCCAGCCCACACCACTGACATCCACACAGCGGTGGACACGCTGGCACTGAGGGGCCGCCATGGTGCCACAGGCCACAGGCCAGGAGAAGGTGCCATTTCCTTCAAAAGCCTGCTAGTGCATTCTGTAGCCAAAAAATTGGGCCTCTTACAAATTATTTCAGGCAACAGAGGTATTTCTCCAACCACATGTATGTGGAAGTTGGCTCCAAATTGGGCTACAGTCTCAGGCAACTGCCCTGCCCCCACCACGAGCAGGCTACTAATAATTCAAAAAATGCATTGTTAGCAGAAAAAGAATTCTCTGACTAGAAAAACAGAAGTTTTTTTTCGAAAAGGGAAATAACCCAGTGCAAGAAAACCTTTCAGCTGTTTGTTGACCTAATGTCATCCTTCTTCTACATCTCGATGGTAATATACATTTTTGTTAATTAAAATTGAGAGTACTTATAACATCTGTAGACAATCTTTCAAGTACTTGTAATTCATGAACCTCAGCTTCAAAAATCAATTTCAAAAAGATACTCCCTATAATTTCTCTTGCTCCATGGGACCATATGAGTTTCTCCATAAAAATCCTTAATTTCTTTCCAGAAGGTCCCTCATGATTCCTGTTGTCTCTGGGAAGTGGTGTGTTTCTAATGAAATCTTGGTAAACCATTAGATCAGCCAGTTCAGTCCAATTCCCATGCCAGAAAACAGCCCTTACCAACTTTCAGTCTCTGTCTACATCCTTTGAAATGTATATTTTTAAAGGTAAAGATTAATAAATATTTCTCTAGTTAAAGAAGACTTTACATATTGTCAAAGGCAACTTTTTTCCTTTATGTGAACATTTTTCTAGTAGAAGAACCCAAGCTTTCCACAAGTTGTATCTTTAGAAAGTATAATTATACATGACTTATAAAACACATTAGGTAACTGTGTGTGCAAGTAAATAGAGGGATTCTCAGCTGTGTGACTCACAGAATTGCATGGTGAAGATTACAAAATTCCAAATAGGTAATAAACACTTTGTAGAGAATAAATAAGAGAACAGAATTCAACCCATATCACCTGGGTGAATCTTAGATTTGCCAGAGAAATGAGAGCTTTTTGAAAACAATAGCAACACTATTGTTCGAATTAACTCCATTTATACCAATGAAGCTTGTAGCCCTTTCTGAAAGAAGAGCTTTCTCAAAGGCTTTTATTTTACTGTACTTCATCTTTGGAAATGATTTACTATGTTCTAAAACCTCAGAATTCCCAAGCAAGACAATGAAGTATATCAAACTTCATACATGTATCACTTAAGTGTGTATATGCACATACATACATGTATACACATCCCTTCTGTCACAGGATAATACTCTTTGACATTAAAAATTGTCAGGGTGATAATTTTGGATATGCAATTTTCTCATATAGATGCACTTTTATTTGGGGTTAAAGGAGAGTCATTTATTATTGTTAAGAAAATGCCTCTCCTAACAAAATCTTCCATTGATTTTGATGTGCTGTTGAGTGTTTTTAATAGGCACTTTTCTCATCCTTATAACAGAGCTGATACTTTTGTTGTCTTTTAAACCAGTAGTTTGCAACAGGGATAATTTTGCCCTTCAGGGGATATTTGGCAATGCGTGGAGACATTTTCAGTTGTTGCAATTTATGGGGGAGGGAGCCCTACTGGCATCTAGTGAGTGGAGGCCGGGGATGCTGTTAAATAACTTACAGGTGCAAAACAGTCCCCCCAACACCCAATAAAGAATTATCAAGCCCAAAATGTCAATAGTGCTGAGACTGAAAAATTTTGTTTACACTGAAAGCCCCTCCCTCTCTCAGCATTACCACTGTCCTTCCAATTTGAAAACTGAGCTGATTATGTAGAAAACTCCTTCAACAATCAACCAAAAGCACATGGCATGCTGATAGCTATTCACTTTTCAATGTTATAATATCCATAGCTTAAGTATTTGCTAGACATATTCTAGAAATATGTCTGACTTCTGGTAAGATGCAAAATCATTTAAATCTAGTTAATGTAGCTATTGGGAAATGATACAGAACGAAAGTATAGCGGAAAAAGGAATATGTTTTCCAAGGCTGCCACACAAATCACCACAAAGTAGAAGCTTTAAACAACAGAAATGATCTCTCTCACTGTTCTAGAGGCCAGAAGTCCAAAATCAAGGGGTCAGCAGTGCCACTCTCCCTCTGTAGGCACCAGGGAGAATCCTTCTGTCTCTCCACTTCTGGTGGCTCCAAGTTCTTTGGCTGGTGGCTGCATCACTCCAATCTTAGCCTCTGTCATCATACAGCCTTCTGCCCTTCTGTGTCTTTTCCTCCTATCTCTTTCATAAAATACTTATTAGATTTAGGTCCATGCAGACAATCCAGAATCATCTCATCTCAAGATCCTTAATCAATGATATCTGGAAAGGCTATTTTCCTAAATAAGGTCACATTCACAGGTTCTAGGTGAATATATATATTTTAAGGGCCACTATTTAACCCACTACAGTGTGTGTGTGTGTGTGTGTGTGTGTGTATGTGTGTGTGTATTCAAAATCTCCAAGACAAGGCCAGATTCAAAATAAGCAAAACATTTTCTCAAAGTGTAAAGTAAGGTTTAGCATACTTTAACTTGGATTAACAGTCTCACTACAGCCTCAGTCCCTTGAATTAAAACATCCATCATCTCTCTCTATAAACTGTTTAAAGTAAAGACCAGGTATCAGAAAATCTGGTGGCTGGAGAGAACTATAGAGAGAAATTAATTAGAGGTTTATTTCCAGGTATATAGCATATATTATTCAAGACAGATAAGGTCCAGCATAATTTAAAAGATACACACCTCCACAATCCTTCTAAATAGCTCTCAACTGTTTCATTGTTTCATCAGGGGATGGCAAAAAAGATCATGAAATTCAAATGAACCTCCAAGAAGAAGAAAGACCTTGAAAACATTTTAAAGTCTCTTAATCTTAGAAATTAGGAAACTAAGATCTCAGAGGCTTTCATCTTTCACTACTTGCCAAGGTCACTCGAGACAGAGGCAAATTTACAAGATTAATGCTGTCATTCCTGACCAATGTTCTTTCTCCACATGCTCCACTATGTCTAACCTGCTTTCTTCTTACTACAAAGTAAACCCATTCTCTTGATCTTCTTTTAGTTGGAACAGAGAGGCCACCATGCATGGGATGCATTCTTTTCTCATACCCTGTATTAGTCAGCTAGGGATACCATAACAAAATACCTCAGACTTTGCATTTTAAACAACAGAAATCTATTTTCTTAAAGTTCTGGAAGCTGGAAGTCCAAGATCAGGATGCCAGAATGGCTGGATCTGGTGAGAGTTCTCTGCCTGGATCGCAGTGGCCACCATCTCTCGTGTTCTCACATGATCTTTCCTTGGTGTGTGCACACAGAGTCTCTCTCTCTCTCTCTCTTCCTTTTCTACTAAGGCCACCAATCCTATTGGATTAGGACCCACTCTTATAATCTTATTTCACCTTAATTAGCTCTTCGAAGCCCTATCTCCAAATACAGTCACATTGGTTGGGAGTTAGGGTTTCAACATATGACTTTGGGGAGGATATTATCAGTCCATAGCACACCCCCTATCACCTTATGTCAATAAAGAGTATTATACTTTTCAAATTTTTTATCTCATTTAATCCCCATACTTTGTGACTTGCTCTGTTTAACAAATTGAGAAACTGAGGCTCAGAGAAGTCAATTGGCTGGCCCAAGATCATATAACTAAGATGCAATCTGGAATTCAACACGGGTCTTTTATTTGGCCTCTCGAACTCTTTCTCAGTGTCCAAGATGATCTTTTGTATTGGTAACATTTTAATAGCTGTCCATATAAAGCATTTACAGACACTGAAAACTCATGGCTTCTAAAAAAGGTCCTTAAAGAGACTGTCTATGAAAGTCTAACATTGTAAGTCTTATACTTAATCATCTAACACATTAGTGACTTAAACCCCATAGAATAGAAACAGTTTAATATGTCACTGTTCTCATGTGCCTCAGGAGTATGGCCTGAGAGGAGATTCAGCTGTTCTCACAGTAAGCCTCAAGTCCTACAGAAAAAAAAAAAAATCATAAAAAAATAAATGATTATTCACAGTGCCAAAAGCACATGTATTTTGAACAAGAAAACATTATGTTAAAGAATGTAAGAGAAAAAAATCTGAAGCAGATTCATTCAATGAGCTTTTCCATGAAACCTCTAGGATGAAACACAAGAACTATTTCATTCTGTAATGTGGTATCAGGGTTTTACCAAATGTAAAAAGTACAACTATTGTCTGTTGACAATGAAATACATTTCTAGGTGATTTTGGGTATAAACTTAGTAATTTAACATGTAAAATATTTCCACTGTTACATAAAGTTAAAAAAATTCACTGTTTATTAATAACAATTATTAACTTTTATAGGTGTGATGATGTTAGTGTTATTATAGAAGATATTTTAGAGATGCACATGGAAGTAACTATTTAGAAATGGAATGTTACAGGTTATAGGTCTGTGTTTAACTTTCAGGTACTTAAAAAAAATGAAGCAAATATGTATTAAATCTTAGTGACAGGGATATGGTGGTTTATTTCCCCATTCTCTGTACTTTAAGACATAAATATTCTGTCTAAAAATTCATAATAACAATAATAGGATATGTTATAAAGTTCCCAAAATCTTGGAAGCAAAATATTAATAGGGCATCATCTAATAGAATCAATAGTGCACATGTGGCCCAAGAAGAATATTAGAGAAAAGATACGCATGGGTCTGTTTAGACACACACGTCCCATTCTTCCAATTTCTGCTGCTCGTAGTATACACTGATCAGTAGATTTGGAGCAACTGTAACTCTCCCTATTTTTAAAATTGACAAAGAATAAGAATTCCATTTTGAGTAGGGTAGGCCTGTGTGATTTTTTTTTTTTGCCATACAAAAAGCTGTACATAGTGTATGCCACTTCATGATTTGAGAGATAAGTATCACCCATGAAACCATCACCACAAGCCTTGCCATAAACCTATGCACCACTTCAAAAACTTCCCTCTCACCCTCTTATTTGTTGTGTGCGTGTCTGACAACAGCACATCTTAAGATCTACCCTCTTAGCAAATTTTTAAGTGTACAACATTGTTAACACGAGGCCCTGTGCTGTGGACAGGGTGATTTCAACAGCCAGCATTACTCATCTTGTGATCCACCGTAAATGCAAAGATCCACCTTCGTGGGAATTTAGTCCATGTGCAACTGACATTAAAAGGAGAATTTGTATCGGAAGCACACAAAAGCACACACACACATGCTCTTTCAGTTTCAATTTGAAAGACTTTCTGAAAGGTTAGAAACCTTTCCCCCTGAGGGTATTCAGAAAGCCAGAAGTAGTTTTTTGTCACTTGCCCTGAATTTTTTTTCCCCAAGATGAAATACAGGAAGCGAATTCAGAGTAGCTAGTAAATTCACTCACTTTAAGGGCCCCATGCTTTCCCCTTCTCTCCTTCTCTTGCACAATTCTCGCTCCTACCCAGAGGCACAGCTGCCAGATGGCAGACAAATACGGCCTTGGGTCTAAGTGAAGCCTTAGCCTAGCTAAGGGGCTTTGATTCAGATAGAGCATTCCACTTCACCTCTCCTGGGAGTGAATGAATGTGTGTTAGGAGGTAACTATGCCAGGAAAACCAATCTGGTTGCACACTTGACTTCTCTTCAGTCCAGTGTCTTTGGTTCTCCCAACTCTACTGTGGTGCCTCTGGAGGCTTTTAGTCACCATCATCTCCCTGTTTGCAGGTAGTGCAACAAATTCATTATTTTATTTGGCAAATAACTCTGCAATTGAACTCACAAGATTAAAGAATTTAGAAACATATGGGATTAGAAAAAATGCTAAAACAAGTTAAAGGAAAAAAGACTAAAGCTCACCTTACAGGAGGAAGATGAATGAGGTGTGCATACCTATGAAAGCACATCTGTGAGCGCTCACAAACCACCCTAGTGAGTTTAGAGGAACAAATGCTATACCTTGAACATTGAGAGGCTGGAGACAAAGAAGCAGTGTGATCAGTTGACTGTCTCACAACTTTAGGTAAATTTGAAATTGTATATATATAATATTTTCCTATTAACAAAGAAATAATTGTTTCTTTTTCAACAACCACCTCTAATCCTATCTCCAAGAAAGGGTACACTATTAGTACCTTGATGTTAGACTTCCAGATGCTCAGAGAGGTTTTCCCTGACAAATCTCAAGTAAAAAATGACCCAATCCATCACTATCCACCTCCCTGTGGAAACTTGGGTGGTAAAGGTCAGAAAATCCAAATCAGACTGGCTTAAGCAGGAAGGGACATTAATCCAGAGGCTCAAACGATGTCTCTGGCTGTCTTTCAGTTGTGCCATCCTCGCTGATGGCTTCATTTGCAGATGTCTTGTGATGAAAAGATGGCTGCCTGCAGCAAGAGGCTATATTCTCCCAGATCAAATCCCTGAGGAAATAAGCCATTCTTCATACCAGTTCCTTCTGCAAAAGACCAGGAACTGTTTCCAGTTGGAGTGTGTCATCATCCCAGAACTGCTCTGGTCTGGGGGGCAACTCAGCAGTGCTGAACACCTGAGAAGTGGAGGAGGAAGAGCACCTTTTCACCTTCCAGAGGGAGTGATCAAGCGGTGTTGCTTATGCTTCAGTGTCACAAACTCTGAGCAGAAGAGTTCTTTAAATTTTAATTCCCAGCCCCCTAAATATATCAGGCCATACTCAGAATTGTCATCTTGTCTTCCCAACTAATGGCCAAGCTCTGTTCCTGATGGGCATCTTGCCTGGTTCCTTCTTCTCTCAGGCCGGTGGTTCTCCTGGGTGGCTTCTCAGTCCACTGGGATATAGATACCTGGAGTCTATAGCCCAGCTGACTTTCCGGCTAGAATCACCCACTCTGCCATCTCTGTCTCTCTGTCTCTCTGTCTCTCTGTCTCTCTGTCTCTCTCTCTCTCTTCTCTCTGTGTGTGTTTAAAACAACTAAACTTCCTCTTTAGCATCATCCATTGTGGTGTCAAAACCAAGGGCCTTTTGGAAGTCAGCACTTGGATGGCTTTCAGATCATTGTTTCACATATATAGTTGGGGACAAAACACTAAAGGGAGAAAATTTGGCTTCACCTGGAATATGTGTAATTACATAAGAGGGCACAGAGATAATGGATCAGATGGTCCTGGGAATTGTGGGTAAGACTGGAACTCCACTGTGTGCCACCTCTATCTTCAGCAGGTACAGGAGCTTTGGGGTAAGTTATGAATGAGCAGTTCCTAAAGCCACATCTGAAGGCCTGCATGTCATCATGACTACTGTGATCGCTTGCTAGTCTTTCCGAAACAGTATTTTAATGCTACAATTCCCCTCTTAAGATGTGGAGGAACTGGAGAACTGAATAATTTCATAAAGTCACAAAACACAGAGGAGGCAAGGACTGTCTCAAAATAAGGAATCGAGCCTAACCAAAAGAAATCTTCAGTTAATTAGCCAAACAAGTTTCCCACGTTTTTATCTATGGCAAGAATTCCCAAGGGGAATTTGGGGCACTTTCAAGCATATTTTAAGGTTCAACCACAATAAACAATGGAGACCACAGGCAACAACTCCCCGCTTGCCAGGTAAATGGGTACAAGGGCTGGGCTGATCTTTCCCAGCTCTAGTTTCTATGAAAAGTGATCACAGTCACCTGGGCTGCAGGGCCAGGAGTGGAGGCAGAGCGAGCTGGTTGTTCACACTGCCTTTCGATTTTAATTCGAGCAAGTTTAATCAGTTCCTCGGCACAGCCCTCCTTTCAAGTCTCTGGAAACATCTCAAGGGGGAAAATAACACTAAGAAACACAGAAATCTTTTCTCTTCTCTGCAGGCATTTGTCACAGTGCCAGTCCCTAAGTGCACAAACTTCTGGCAGACGGAATCACTTTGATATGCTTTTCCCAGGGTTCAAAAAGAAAAGATAAACAAAGAACTTGTGACTTCAGGAGGAGCAAAGGTAGCCAGGAGTTTATGAAGTAGCTCATCTTCTTTACATTGCTGGCAAAGGGCAAGGAGTGTGAGCAAAAACAAATCTCCTAGTAGTGGTTTCTGAGACTGCAGGTTTGGGGCCTGAGGGCATGTGTTGGGCGGGCTCAGAGTCTGCTGCTATTTTCCACAGGTAAAACAGAGGGCAGCTCCTGTCAGCAAAGGTGTGTTTTGGCTGGCGTTTTTGTTGGATGGTTTTTTTTTAAGGCAAGAAAAGTATGACTCACTTGAAACTGGTTCTCAAAAGATACATAGACTTTAACAATACTTCTCAATGAATGAAGTCAAACAGGAAAAAACAAAAATAGTTATTTTCTTCAGATTTTATGAGAACAAACAGGATAGATTTAATTAATTTTTTTTTATCTGGGCCCTAACAATTTTGGCAGTTGGTTTCTTCTAACATAAGAGTTTTTATAACCACACTAAGATTCAAGATGTTAAGTAACAAATAGCATGGAGAGGCAGATGGGTTTAAATATTAGCCATATTTTTGTTACATGCTTTCCGTTTTCTACAGCTATCAGACATATTTCCTTAGCAGTCAGCCTTGTATTTCCTTGCAGTCACCCCACTGGCTTTAAACAAACATGGAGAGTACATTTCAGTAGTGTATTTCTCTGGATATCTGCCAAGAATTTGGGACATAAGAAATAAAAACTCATCTTCAGTTTTTAACGGAGTTGGATGGGGGCCAAGAAAACATAGCACCAATCAAGTGTCTTCTTCGATGATGTGGTACCAATGACATCATAATTGGAGCTGAGATTAGGAAACTGCCAGTTTATGAAGAATGAGAGTATTGCCTAGCCTGACAGGAGTGTGGTGCTATACGTCTCTGCAGATGCAGAGCAAAGGAAAGGAAGGCTAATTTCCCCCATCTTCTAGCTCCAAGTTACAGGTGAGCAAGCTTGAACACATATGACTGACTCTGCAAGATGCGTGGCTGCATCTTGGAAAGGTCCACCCACTGAAGCCATGCCATGCTGTGTCCTGCTCTGCACTATTTTGTGGGCTGTTTTTTTGTTTTCTTCTCTTCACCTAGGGTAATTGGCTTCTAAAAACTGACATTAGCCAAATACCTATGAGACTTATTCAAAACACCAATTTATTAATTCACAGTGATAAATAAAACTCCCAAAGGCTAAGAAAGGCTCCTGAGTGTGATCACATCATTCTTTCCACTAGAGAAGTTACATGGGATTCTAGATTACACTCAAAGCGGCTTGATGAGTGCAGTGCCAGTGTAACACTGATGGGAAGTACCACTGAGGGGTGATAACCTGTGTCACCCACTCCATTTCCAGGGACACTTCTCCAGGAGGACAGGAGGGATGGTCTTTCAGTCACTGCTGACACTCTGATAAATTAGCCTCCCAATCTCTTGCTAAAATTCAGGTAAATCACCACCATTTCTAAATGAGAAGGCAATAACCAGATTATAGCAGTGTTCTTTTCTGAAAAAACAAAAACAACAAAACACCTTGATGACTTTGACAGGACTCAGGGACAAAGTCCAGGACCCTTGACTGAATTGGAGACATCCTGTACCGCCTCCACGGCAGTTTTGAAACACAATAGCTTTGCGGGCAATGCGCAAAATAGACTCTAGCCAGAGGGCTTACTTTGGCAGATGAGCAGACATCAAGTTCATCCATAATGTTTTCTCTTTTTACATTTGCCTTCAGAAGTGACTTTTTCTGATCTTAATTCCAAATTTGGGACTGTATTCTTCTGGGCTTGAATGCTGCAGGCCATTCTCCCGTGATACCAGCCAAGTGGTAGAGGCAAGATGCTCTATAACCACAAATGCTTCCTGTGCTCATGGAACATCTTCCCTATTGAAATAATTTTTGTTCAGTAATAAAAAGAAAGGGATGCTAGAAAACTTTCCATGTTCAGCAAAGTAGAAGAGGTATTTTGGCCCAGTGTCTACTCAAAGAATGGTATAAAAGGAGTTAAAAACCATTAGGCAACCTATTAAGGATAATAAGTTTCTCATTTAAGAAGTAAATCATTAAAGTCACTTGCATAACTGTGAAAGTCTCTCAATTCCCTTAACCTCTTTCCCAGTATCTAAAAGGTATCAGAGAATTCTAACAAATATATTATTTTTTTCTTTTTCTCCCTAGCTGAATAAATTTGTTCAAAGGCAACTTTTTCTATACAATGATGATGATAGCAAAAACTAATATTTGTTAAGCACTTAGTATTTTGCCCCAGATAGTGGACCAAGAACTAAAATCTGCACAACTATTTCATGGTTAAGTACTATTAATTCTAGCAGGCATTAGCATGAGAAAATTGGGCACGTTGCTTCTGTATGCCTGAAGTTCACATAGCTTGTAAGTGACAGAGCTATTGCTTAAGCCCAAGGAATCTGACCATAAAGTCTGCCTTTCTAATACTAAGTAAGCAATGTGTCTCCTTGAAATTTCTAATTATAAATACTTGTGTAATTTGGCCTAACACATTATGTCCATTAGTATTGACTCTATAAACTTGATTACTATGCTGAAGCTATTTCTTACTGCTTTTTTCTTCATGAGAAATAAGGCAAATGTAAAATTAGCACAACCTCCTGTTCTGTTTCTCAGTGAATGACTTCATTATCATTGCAGCCAATGTTGAAATCCCCATCTCAAAAGAATCTCCACCACCCACATTACCTTCATTGTTAATATTTATAACATGTGGCAAAAGGGTTTAGAACTCAACTTCATTGTTCCAATAAAAATTCAAAATCTTCCAAATTGGCTATGGGGTCCTACTTCTAAAAGGTCTACTCTTCAAATGTAGGCATCTTGTCAATGTGTCTGACAAAGTGAGTCTCAAAATTTGAAAGTTATCAGAGCATCTTTTGGCAGGTTAAAGAGAATTCTAAGTGTTAGATGGACTCCTAGAACTGTATGTCAAAAAAATATAAGTCCTTCACATTTGTATATAAGAATTTAACCAGATGTTCACTATGAGGAATAATAGCCAAGTTAACTAAGCAAGGACCTATTTATACTGTGCTATGAAAATTACCAAGTTTAACATAACTCAGAGGAACTCAATTCACTTTTCAAAATATTTAGCAAATAATTTCCAAAAAAAAATAGTGTTTAGCTTTCTGAAGATAGACCCAAATTTTATTTTTTTGGGTAAAAGCCTCAGAAGTCTGTTCTTTCTGACTTACCAATTTTTCTAAGATGTTTCATTACACTGAAAATGCATCAATGTCACAAGGGATTAATCATTGTCCAATCACCACATTACTGGAGGAAGTAGCCTAATAGTTAGTAGAATCCTTTTCTGACCTTATTTTTCTTAGTAACTCAAAGGAAAACATCAAAGAGGGTTCTGTTTCAGGCATAAGGTCCTCTTCATTTTCTCATTAATCTCTTGATGCCCAGATACCCAGGAAACATGGACTTTCTCCTTCCCTCCCATTTTCCAAAACCACATACCAAAGAATTGAGTTGTTCTGCAAGATAATCTCAGAAGATAATTCCATCTTGATATCCTCCTGCTCAATGTTTATTTAGTCCCTCTTGTCCTCTCATTTTCCCATATCATTAAATGTATATTTGTCTTCATATTTTCAATCAATGATCCTATACTTCTGTTTCAATTTTAGTCCTGGAGCAACACACAATCCCTTTAAAACAGATGAAAAGGAAGTACATATAACTGTTTCCTAGAAGTAATCTCAAGATATTGGTGTAATAAATATGGTACAAACATGTACCTAATTAGTACATTAGACATTAAAACCTATTTCCCTCTGGATTTCCAATCTTTGTTTCTTAAATACCATATTTCCTATTTGTTAAGCTAGGATGTTGTTATCATTGAAGTCTGAACCGGAAAATCTTTCTTCTTCTACTCTTATTATTGAAAACAAAAAAGCAAGTCAAATACTTTAGCTCACCCAAATAAAGCATGAATTCCTGCTGAGGAAAACCCAACTGAGAAGCATCCCCAACAGGATCCTATTATAAGAATTTGTCTAGCCAGTATCTTTTTAGGCTAAATATTTCAACTTTAGCAATATTGATGCAGGTTCTTGATTTAGATTATTTTAATACTCCTCACCAAAAAATAATACAGAATCTAAACAGCATGACTTAACTTTATTTCAATTGAAAAAGCAATTACTAAGTACAAGGATATGGCACTTATGTCACAATTACAATAATGAACTGTTTTCTACAATCCCCATGGAAATTTGTGAATCCAAAGCATCAGCCACAATGGCACCAGTAGCCTCACCAGTAATGGACATGATACCTTGTTACAGATTGCAGGGCCTTCACCTTTGGGCATCTACAGGTCCATGGTCATCTTCCTAGTTGTGGCCATCAAAAGCAGTGCTGCTTTCACAGACATGAGGGGACAGGCTGTTAGTGTCAGTTGGAAAAAGCAAAGATGTCATCAGAGTAAGAATGAATAAAAAAATAGCCAATGCCACAGGATGGCCAAAGGTCCACTTAAAGATATACCCCTAAGAGAAATTAAGTAGGAAGAATATGAAGGGAATGGAGTTATCACAAAGTAGGTGAAGGTACAACCAAACATACCATATTAAAACTGTAATTGCAATCCAATTTTTTACCTTCGGACTGATATGGACTAGAAAGTACAGTGACCCTTTGCTGAGTTATGCACTGCTGCATAACAAACTACTCCAATACTTAGTGGCATAAAACACCAACTGTTTTGTTAATTCTTGTGGTTCTGTGGGCTGACTGGGCTCAGCTGGGTGGTAGCTCTGCTCCATGTGAAGTTAACGGGGGGCTGCAGTCATGTGGGGCTCAATGGGATAGAGTGCCCGAGGTGGTTCACTCTCGTGGCCGACAGTTGATATTGGTTCTTGGCTAGAAGCTCAGCTAAGACTATTGAACAAAATGCTTGAATGCAGCCTCTCCGTGTGATCTGGGCTATTCATCAGCATGGCTGTTGGGTTTTAAGAGGGAACAACACCCGGGCTAGTGTTGTAAGACAGGAGAAGTGTACATCCAGTCCTTCCAAAGGCATAGGCTGAGAACCAACATAGTGTCCCTTCTGACCTCTTCTACTGATTAAAGGAGTCACAGGCTCAGCCCAGGCTCAAGGAAGTGGAGAAATAGGCTCCTGTTCTGAATTTCTGGGCACCTTTCCTCTGCATAGGCTCTTATACCAAGAGATAGTATGGGAGTCAATAGAGAACTGGGTTATTGCTTCAAACTACTGGGATACTACTTGGAGGTGGTGGAGCAAGGGAATCAATCAGAAACATCCTGGCTGTGGCTGCTCCCCAGGCTTCCTTTACATTCCTTTAACTCCATTTTTCAGATTCAGTCTGAACTGCTGCATTTATATTATCTTCTCCATTTCCTTACCTTACACTGCTGAATGGGAAACACCTCTGTCTGGTCAGGAAACCACAAATCTTTTTTATCTGTTTCACTTTGCACTTTATGTTTTATATTCCCAAGTGGCAGGCTAGAGGAACTAGGGCATGTGCAACCCTCTGAAGAATCATTGACTTCACATCACACTCATCTGGGGGAGGGGCTTTTTAACCCCAGGCTGTACTCCAGATCCAGAGAACAGCGTCTCTGTGAGTACCTACACACACGCAGAGGCAAACTTGGAAAAATCTCCAGGTGATTCAAATATTCACCATTTGGTTGGGAACCACTCTTAAAATGGTGCTTGTTTAAAGTTAGTGTTTTTAAATTATTTGGGGGAAGACTCGGATGTGGGTAACATATATATATATATATATATATATATATATATATTAGAGATAGATATAAAGGAATTTTCCTTTTAACAGATCGATTCACAGTTTCCTTGGCCCTGCCTATGCCCTTTTGATTAAAATAAACTATAAGCCATTCCAAGCGCTTTATCTTTGCCACAATCTAATGTAAGAAGTATTGGACTAATTCTCATGGAAACCACAGCACAGACAAAGCCAGCTGCACATAGCTGAGATGGGACTGCTGGCTCCACTGTGGCGGGAGGGTGTGCTCTGCAGCACCCCTGGCATTTTAGAGCAGGCACCCAGGACATAACTCCCCATACTATGGGATCTGTGTCCGAGCAGGAAGACTTCGGGAGCAGCAATCCATAGCACAGTCTGTGGAATTCCACCCACACGGTTGCTGAATGGAGGCACAGCACCTCTGGAGTGGCAAAGCAGCCATGATGTGGGCACCCGACCAGCCATGTTTGCGCCATAAGAAAGGAGGCAGAGGTCCAGGAGAAAAAGACAAAGCTTCCTTCCCATAAAGAGTGTCTGGCACGCCTGGTCTAATGCCAGCTGCCAGGCATAAAGAAGGGTGAGCTGTCTCTGGAATCATGCTTCCTAAGGGCTAACGTGACCATGGCCTTTCTGTGTCTTAGTTCACCCTGAAGCAAAATAGCCTCTGAGTCCTTGCTTCCTCTGGGCACACTGTGGAGACAGTGAGACAATGCCTGTAAAATCCTGCGAGGAGAGTTTCTCAGAGAGCTGTCGCAAGACAAAGTGTATCATTCAGACCTATGCAGAGCGAGCCAACTGATGAGTTTCAAAGCTTTGCTCCAAATCATTTGGAGGATTTGAAGGCACACAACCGAAACAGCCTCTCTAACTATGCACACCCACGTCCAAACAGCAAGCTCTCTCTAAATGCTGACAAATTAGTTAAAACAAAACCAAACAAAAAAACACAATCATTTCTGTTAATCAGACTCTGCACTTATCAGGCAGTCTCTGTTTTCTTTGACAGAAAGGCAGTAGCCAGAGAGGTTTCTTCCCCTGGCTGACAGCCGTTTCTACAAAGCCATGTGTTTTTTCAGAGCAGCCTATGGTGACATAGCAACCCAGACATATGGTGTCATTATTCAGCCGACACAAATTTGACACTTAAGTGAATTTATTATATTTTGCTTTGCTCCTGGTGCCTGAAAGGCTTTGCCACTGTCTCTTCATAGAGCCTGTCACAGATGTTGATGTATTTTCCTCCTCCATGGCCAGGTTTTACTGTGGTAACTGATACAACTTCACGATAGAATTTCTAGATGAATTATTCACGCATTGCATGCTTTCTGCACACAGGGGCTTGGAAGAAATCCATACTATTCAATAAATGGTCTTTCTAGTTCTCTTTAACAGAGCATGCTCTCCTGGCTTAAACTGTCTGTATTATCGCCTTTGTAATCATAATGTTTTAGATAAAGTATTTCACAATTAATAGTTGGGTTAAAACATTCACAATATTTCACATTAATGTGCAACAAAATTGCCTAGGCACTGAGGTGAAACAAATCCATTCTAGCAACAATAAAGCATATGGGCCGAATTCTCATCAGTTGAACTTTTATTTTTACTTGCTTTAAACACACACACACACACACACACACACACACTGAAATCTTTTAGTCAATTCTATTTCCAGTGATTTATAGAGCAATTCCTGAAGTATCTCAATATTTGTTATTTTAGACAGAATGGGCCCCCTCTTAATGCTAATACCATCTGTAGGGATGAGTTTTTAATTGAAAACAATTTTCAAATTGATGGAAA
Source organism: Manis pentadactyla (assembly GCF_030020395.1). Lineage (NCBI taxonomy): Eukaryota > Metazoa > Chordata > Mammalia > Pholidota > Manidae > Manis > Manis pentadactyla. Next base: position 66,062,287 of record NC_080021.1, read on the forward strand.
AGAGTCAGATGAACTCATCACTGGCCTCTGAGAAAAGATTAATGAAACAAAAACATATCAAGCTTCTTTAATACCTGGAGAAGCCATAAGGATACCTCGAGTGACATTATGGGCTATGGTATATGGGAGTGAATAACCTTAACATGACACAGTAAGCCTATTGAAGAATTAAGAGCTATAATTACAGTTTTTAAAGTGTACTGACCTGATGACCTTTAAGATTTAAGACTTTGCCTCAGGGTCATTTCTCGACCTAGTTTTTATTTTGCTTTATGTTATTTCATGATTTTTTTTCTTATTCCCAACTGAAATAATGTTTCAACTCTATTCTCTAAAACTCCAAGTGATTAGAAAGCTGTTTGTCCTTATTTTTGTCTTACTTTTGGTTTAATTAAATGCTTGAGAAGTACATGTTTTTAAATAAGCAATCCCTTCTTTCAAAATTTCCTTTCCATTCAAAGAACATTGACATCCTGAATTTTTCCTAGAAGAGGTAGCAAAAGAATTGCACAAAAGCACAAAGGAAGATGAAATTCTAGCTAATGATTATTATTATTTGAGCAAATTCAGGCTAAGTGCAATAGATTTTATTACTAAGCTCTGAGGCCCATCCATGCCTAACTTCCCCTGTTTGTTGTCTGTGGCACCACACTTTTCTCACCTCTCAAACCCCCAACAGTTCAGTCACTTTGGCTACAACTACTCATATCCCTGTGCCCACCCCAACTTCTAAGCATTCTTGCTTTCTTTGAAAGACATCTTCTATTCTCTACCCTACTCCAAGCCCCATTGCCTTTATCCCAATACACATGAACTCTGTCCCATCTCATCTTCAAGCCTCCAGGAATTTCCCTCATCCGAGCCTGCCCTGCGTATTACCGCCAGGATAATCTTCCTCACACATTATTTTATTATATCACCCTGTACATTAGAACCCATAATAGTTTTCTATTACCTAATGAATATCTTTTTGTTTCATATATATTAATGTGCCTGGCTTATTCTAAGCACTCAAAAGTATCAACTCATTTAATTCATCATAACAAACCTATAAGGTAGAAACTATTACTTCCCCCTTTTTATAGATGAAGCCACTAAGCCACAGAAAAGGTAAATAATTTTGCCCAAGGTCACACAGCCAGAAAGTGATGGAGCCATGATTCGAACCCAGACCACACACTTAATAAAATGTTATGCTGCCTCACCCACATAACTATCCTCCACATAATGTGGTATAATTTTCAATCAGATTTCATTTCTCATTTGATCCAACCCTTCAGTCAGATGCTGTTCATCCCTAAATCCATTTAATTTTATCTCTTTTCAGTAAAGGAACCCACATTTAAATGGGCAACTTTTTTTATGTGTACATATTTCTACATCTTGTACTTTGCCTGTAAGTATTTTCTTGCCTGATCTCCCTTCTCAGTTTTCTCTCTTTGACGTGCATATATCAAATGATATAAACCATAAGCAGTTGTCACTGTGATATATAAACTTCTTGTGAGATGTACCTCAGTTCCCAAAGGAGGCTTTCTGACCTGCCGTGACTCATTTCTTCTTTGCCCTCTCCATGTTCCCAACTGAACTACATTTGGCTACACTTTCTTTCAGGAACCTCCTCAAACTCCCATTCTTCCCTGAAGCCTTCCATAATTCTCAGAGGTGGGACTCCTACCTGTGTCAACAATGTTTTCATGACAAGTCATAATTGACTCATCCCTTGATCATTTCCTACCCCATCTACCTCCCCCCACTTCACCATTAGACTGTGATCTCCTCCAGGGCAGGTGCAGCAAAACCTTGTCCTACATCACAGCACAGTAGAGAGTCAATGTGGATTTTTAATACATTAACATGCAGTGCCATTTGCTTTCTACTTGTTCTACGTATGTCCTATACACACACACACACACACACACACACACACACACACACACACACACATCAGTTTTATTTGCTAACAATACCATAAATCCAATGAAGACAGATCTTGCTCCTACTTTCCTTGCATTTCTCATCAAATCAAGAACAGGACTATACCATCAATCCTCACTATATGCTTGCCATATGAATGGGTGAGTTATTAAAACTACCCCAGGAAATGAAGATCTTTGGCTTAAATTGCCATGTGTTAAAAATGGCACTACTCAAAAATATATCGTCAACCACACATTAAAATGTACTAAGAATAACTCACTACTTCTTGTATGGAACAGTTGCATTTTCTTCTGAGGATCCATATGTTAAAGTCTCTCTGAATTTCCCACAAGAGCACTTAAATGCAGAACTCACAGTGTACCTGGCTACAAACCAAGTACATTGGTTATTTTGGAATTGCAGAATTAATAGTCATTCTCCCACTTGCAGATCTACCCTAAATAAAATTGTATTTCATTTGGATTAAGAGTTATAACTCATAACTATAGCGGGCTACACCAACACAACTCTTTAGTACTTACCCCATTGCTATGTTTCAGAAAAATCCTAGCAATTGTGATTACTAGCTATTTTAAATGAGGAAGACTCCCTTCTCTCAATGCATAGAATGTAGATATAGAAATACACATTTTACTTCTACTAAGAACCAAAATTGTATGTTTCTATTGTGCTTTATAGGCCAAAGACCTGAGCTGTATACAAACTCAGGAAACCATTTCAGCAGTTCAGAGGTAGCATCCAAATACTTGAGAGAGGAGCCATGATAATATAGTTTTCAAATGTCTCATAAATGTTAAAAACAGAGCCAAAGAATGTACCCACTTGAAGACACTTTCAGGAAAATAAACCATACAGGAAATATCATCTAAATATTTCTGTTAAGAAATATCTCCATTATTAACAGATACATTTTTATTATCTTAAAAATAAGAAAGGAAAGGAGAGAATCAACATTCCAAAGACTCAGGGAAGCTCAGCCTTAAGCAATGTGTCATGACAGCAATGGAGACCCACAGGTTCTGAGACACCAGCTAGACAGGAGGGAAGAAGAGAAAAAAAATGCATTTTTCAAGTAGTCTTATCACTTGTTAGGTATAAAAACAGAAGTCAAACAGCAGCAGTCCTTTTACAAAGCAGCTATAGAATCAAATAAGTAATGTCATATTTATACATCATGGAGATAATTGTTGACTTCTCATTTTTTTTTTCAGTCACATACACAAAATATGAAGTCTCCCAAAGCCTTCTAGAATGGAAGAAGCCAACCAAGGTGGGAATATGTAATATCCCAGTAACAGTAACATGGTCGAACTAAAGACTTGGATTTAATTTCTATGGTTCCCACTTTAAGAGTTGTCACACATTTTATTCAAAGCAGAGCTAATGGCTTTTAGAGATTCCAAATTAAAGCAGGGCAAGTTTGGCCATTTAAAAATAAATGTTTCCATGTGCAAGTGGGTATACTTCCACTTTAAAAAAGGATTGTGAGGATCAGTCATTCACAGACATGTTTATTGAGCACCATTTATGCAGAGGTAGGACTTGGTTAAGGTGCTGTGAGAAAACAGACAAATAAAAGCAATTTTAAAATGATAAGATAAATTTCTCAGATTCAGTGTGTAGAGAAAATAGAGAGCATGCATCTAGCCCAAAGTGCAAAGCTTCCCTAGGAAAGATAACATTTGGTCCAAGCCTTGCAGGATGGGAAGATAACTTTATTTCCTGCACATGGTCACTTTGGAAGTCAAATAAAATGGATGTAGAGGAGGTGGTTTTTGAACATATGCCTTAGCAGGGATTAAGATCTAGGTGAGTTGTAAGTATGTATTTCAATACAGAGACAATTTTATGGTTGTCTACTCTGCTTGCACTACACTAGGACACTACAGAGAGTACAAACGAAGAATAAGGGAAGTTGTTTGCCTCACACACTATAGTCAGTCGGTGACAATCACACTCCTGACACTAAATAACGAGATGGAACAATACTTGGTTATGCACTAGGATCTCTAAATTTTCCAAAGTCAAGTATGAATCACTTTCTATTCTTACTCAACCTTCTTTCCCACAATTTCTCCTGTTAATAATGATGTGTTTTCACACATATACCCATGTAGAAAACCATGTAACAGACAATACCCATGTATAATTTTTATACATTTTTTCCATTTGTTTGTATATAGATAAATATAACAACATCAAGAACAAAGTGATTTTCCTAAGAGCTGGACTTAGCAAGAAACCAAATTTGGGTCCACATTTCTCCATGTTTGTGGTAAATCTCACGTAGTTCTGCTTCATAAAGAAACAGGCCTCTGTGAGAGGCCATGTTCTCTCTCAGGACTAAAAAAGTCACCTTCACAGTTTTTATACAAAGTTAGATGTGAGGTTGAGTCAAGGGAATCAGCCATGACTAAAGATTTGCCAAACTGGAGAACTAGATTTATGATTTAGCTATGTGGCTGTTCTTCCTCTGCATCATACTTGCTGTATCTGAGAAAATACTGTGGGCGCATTCTACCATTTAGTGAGGGAACTTCACTAAAAAGTAAACCTCTAATGCTTAAGGTCCTTTACCCATACCGACAATGGGATGTAGTGATGTACCCTAAGAGAACACTTCACAGATTATTGGCTGTGGAAAGACATGGATCTGGGCCTAAATCAAGGTTCTACACCTACTTGCTGCTCACTTTAGCAATTTGATTGACTCCTGTGAGTTTCAGTTTTGCCATCTATCAAATAGGTAAAATGATCCTACTGAATCATTCCAGAGACAATACACATCTGCTCTTAGGCAGGTGAAGTCCCTGATTTGAGAAGCAATCTTAGTAGAAATGAGGTGGCCGCACAGAGCAGAAATGTATACACAGAAAGGACACAGCTGTCTGTAAGACTATCCACACACAGAAGACCTCCCTGGGCAGCCTTAAGAATCTCAACTGTCTCTGCACCAGCCTTTCAGACTTGGGCTCATCTTGGCCTTCAGGGACAAACCACACTAACAGTCAAAGCACTTCCATTTCAGGAAATGTTGATACTGACTAACACATGGTGGCCATCCAATAGAGAATGACAATTACAGTCTTTATTACCAAGTAATAAGTTCTTCGTTTTTATTTTCAGAAATATAAAATGATTATAATACAGAACATTAGAAGCTACATGAGCTTGAGTGACACATGTAGGGATACTAGTCACAAAACATTTTATTCTTTACTTTCATGCTGTCTCTCCCCAGTTCTGTTTCCTACTTACCAGACTGGGAGTCCCTGCTGGATCTCTTCAGCAGACTCACAATCCCATTCCTCCTAACTCCCCCATGGAATCCTTCACACTACCTCTCCTCCTACTCCTGGGATAAATGACACCTCCTACCATGCTCAAGGCAATGAACTCTTCAAAACCAGTCCAACCTCTCAAGCCATCTGTGCCCTTAGGCACAAACTCCAGCAGATCTGCACCCTGTCAAGGTTGGAGCATCTCAAGTGAACATGATGTCTCCCTACACAGAGGTCTCTCTACTGCAGTGGAGAGGATACCTCTTCTGAGCACCCTTCCTAGGATTCAGCATGCCATCAGCCCCATCCAGGAGTGGGGCACTGCACACACAAATTGCTCTTCCCCCACTGTGCTACCTGGATCACAAAAGCGATGCCATGTTATGCACCCTAGTATCTCATTTCAGTAAAACAGTGGAAAAGCTCTCTTACTGTGGTTTGAGTTTTATCCCCTGAGATCTGGCACAATCCCCAGAAAAAATAAAAGTATATAGAAGAAAAAGATGAGCAAAACACATGTACCCCTCCCCAGCATGTAGGTCTTTGTTCCTCAGCCTTTTCTCTGTTTCAGGATGACTGACCCTTCCTTACCATGACTCACGCCTTCTCAGGAGGCCTCTTGGACTTCTTACAAATGGTCTGCAGACAAGTACATGACAAGCCTTTCAGATACGCTTGGGTTCAAGTTGAGGCCCTTGCTGTAGTCATAAGCTAAACATTTACAACCTACAGTTTCTTGATAAATTACTTTAATATGAAACACAGCATTTAGAAAAGGAAGAGCATTTTATTTTCCTAAAACGTGTTTTCTCTTCCTTCCCATGTTTAGAAAGTATACACAGACCAACTTACACACCGAAGTTCAGCCACTTGCTGGTCCCTTTGCCCTCACCAAAATTAAACTATATGATACTAACCTAAGACCAGAAATTCCATTATCCTATAAATGTGCTCAAGTGAAGTATTTCCAGCCTGCACAATTTTTGCTTACATTTCCCATGAACAAAGCTTTCTGTTGATCTGACGATAAAATATGTTGGTTGTACTTTTTGTATAAATAATATAGTCCATGGAGAAAAGTTAACAGATACCAATTTACTTGCATTAGTAACTTCAAGGATAATTTTTGACAATACATTAAATTATTCTTTATATTACCATGAAAATTTCATACTTCAGAAGCCTGTTGGCAAGACTTAAGAAATGAAATCAGAATCTTTCAGTGGTAAAGAGTATATTTCAGTATTTTTTAAGTGTCTAATAAGTTTATTTCTAAATTAATAATTTAAAGTATAAGTAATGTTATATTTCCCTGTGTACACAAATTGAAAAAGAGAAGCACTCCTAAAAGGATTTAAGAATACTCTCTAACAGTTTTAGTTGATTTTTAAGAGTGGCTTCATTAATCATTATTTCACTCGGGTAATTTATTTTTCATGCTGCTCCAGCGAATCCTCCAGTTGTCTTTAATCTTTCCCAGCATCTTCCACAATCGCTCAAACTAGTCCTTATCTCCAAGGTTGTGTCGTTACTCCTCCTGTCAAATACAAAGCAGCCCACCAGCTGAGTGATCTCAGCAGCTGGAAGAACTACCTGGTGAGAGCACATGCAAGGCAAAAGGAAAAATAACTCTCAAGAATAATGCAGAAATTCTCTTTTGAGGAGACTGAACATGCTTTCTGTAAGCTCAAGTATACTTGGAGCAGATAAAAATCTATGTATATGGCATGTGTGTGAGAGAAGGATTTCAAATAAATGACCCCTTAGGGGCATACTGCACATTCTGCTATAGTTTTAACAATATTTTCCAATTTGACTCACTCCCAGTGAGTTTTGCCATGAATTTTAATGAATCTTTTCAATGCACATTTTGCAGATATTTTTTTCACATAGCTAATAGCCCTGGAATCAGACAGTTAAACTTTTAAGTCATTCTTTAAATAATTATATCTCTCAGGTCTACTAGAGGAGTCCATTTTACTGTCAAAAGATATAATTTAAGTAAAAAGCCAACATTGTTTACAAATTTTATCTTTTGATATGTCAGCATATTATCAAAAAAAAGATCAAAGTTATTTTTGGCATCTCTTAATTAGATACCTTATTGTGAGACACTACTACTGAAAAATAAAGAAAAATGATGATACAAGAGGAGGGAAGCTATAAAAATAGCTTACATAATAGTTAAATTGAATTGTTAAAAGAAGCAAAAAGTCTTAAGTTTGCTACAGGTACAAACAAGTGACCTAAGTTAACAGCAATTCTTTGCTGAAACTCTAGGTGTTCATGTTTCAGAGATGAAATAACACACCTGTCCTTGAATCTGGTCTCTGGAATATTGAAAATGCCCAGGGTTTCTTGGCCCATATTTCACTACCCTTCCTTTTTTTTTTTTTCAGGCACTACTCTCCTTAATGCCCAGGGAGTTTTTTAAGTCTGCCTGAGATTTGACGTCTTCTACACCTCTGCAAAGACCACGTTGACAGGTTTGAATGTTTTACTGTATTCTTTCAAATACAAAAAAAAAATGGCAATGGCCTGTAATATCTCCTACTTTTAACCCAGAATTGGATACTTTCGAGCATAGCTACTCCAAACATTCCAAAGCCTGGGGTGGATGGTATTGATAAATATTTGATTCTTCAGTTTCCTCAGACCACAGTGGAAACAAAAGAAACCGTTTGTCTTCTTTTGCACATCTGTGATCAGTGTCTGATCTTCCATTCAACCACACAGTGTCAGGGCACCAGGAACACCGAATTTTCCATGAATGATCCCAATTTTTTGACAGCTTTTCTCCCTGGCCCTGAGCTCAGTGCTCCATACCATATAGCTATCTAGATCTCAAGGGTGCTAATGCATGGAGCCTCCACAATGTTTTCTGCTCTAAATGGCTGCGCTGAAGTAGCTGGAAAAGTTGAAGGGGCAGAGATACCTTATTAAAGCTGCTCCCTAGCCCAACAAATGGTTCCGTTGAGTGGAGCACCCTCAATACCAGCTCCTTGAGAAAGCAGGAGACACCTATTTAATCAGCCTAGTCATACAGGAAGGAAGTGGTGGCATAGCCCCCAAGGCCTTCCATGGGTGCACCAGGAGGCCCATTAGTCATATCTTACACTACAAAAGACCTTGGATTTAGATTTTGACTTGATCCTCAAATGAGCTGTCCACACAGCCACTGTGTAAAAGGTGAATTTCTTAAATAAACACATTTTAAATATAATAAAAGCTTTCTGTAATCCTATGTGGCTGTTTATTTTAATATATTTGGAGGAAAAAAATAAACAGCACTTACTACATTCCAAGCACTAGTCTAAGCACTTAGTATAGATTAAATCACTTAATCTTCACAACCATCCTGAAGCAGTAACTATTATTATCCCCGTCTTAGAGATGAGTAAACTAAAGCACAGGAAGATTAAGTAACTCATCTGAGGTCACACAGCTAGTAAGGGGTGACACCCACTTTCTAACCTAAACTCTCTGGATCCAGAGTCCATGCTTCAAACCATTATACTCTATTGCCTCCTGTGGAAATGGCTCTGAGAAGCTTCAACAACGAGTGACGTCTTAAGCTGTACCCTGGTCCCAAGCCAAGGCATTCCATTGTCCAGGCATTGTCCCTTGCTGGTTGCGGCTATGATCCATGTGTTGCTAATGACCCCAACTTGAACCACGGCTTGATTATTGCTGAGCCCTGTTTCTGGATTCTAGGGTAAGATGGTCTCAAAGCATCATTTGAACAAGCAAGATGGTCAACACACACAGCAGTCACACCTTGATCTGCTGGTCTCATTCACTCTCCATGAGCTCCCCACTGCCCGTCTCACCCAATGCTCTGACATCAGATGTAGGACTTATTTCTCATTAGCTTATTTTCTCCTTAGACCCAGAGAAGTAGAGTCTAATCAGCGTTCAGTTGTTTCATCTTATTTAGGGAGATACATTATTGTAAATACATAAAAATTTTTAAATGTGTTTGAAAGATATTATTGACCAGTATTAAATTATCTCCGATTTCTCATATTTTAAGCCAAAGCATATACTCTAAAACTTAAACATGTTCTGTCTTTTACTTCTTCTTGCCCAAAGTGTGAAAACTGTAATTTATTCCTTAGAAAATTCCCCAAACATAGGCTAACACTTGGTTTCCTTTGTCCTCATTTCTTTAAGGCAAAATAATTACAAACAGAACTTTAAGAAATCTCATATGCATCAGGAACTTGGTCTTTCTTTTTGCTATCAGCTTATTCAAAGGCCATTCCCTTCGAGAAAAGCTAGTGGTTCTCTTGATACCAGCAACTCCAAACCTTTTCCTTTATCTAGACTATGACATTGTCATTGAATACGTTTTTGGACCACCATGTAAGCAAGTCATTCTAACAGTTTTAACATATCCTGTAACTGATGAGGAGTCAAACTTCATATATCAAGCAGTATTAAAAATACAGCTATTTCCAGTTGACATGTATCAAGAGACTTTTCTATGTCCATACCCTTTGACCAAGTAATTCCACTTCAGGGACTCTATCCTAGGGAAATTGCCTGAAATAACAGAAAAAAACTTCATGCACAAAGACAGTAACCCAACTACCTAAACATCCTCCAGATACAGGAATGGCTAATAAACTATCCACTTAAAGAAATATTTTATAGCCCTTGAAATACAGTTATGAAAATTTAATGATATGAAATATTTTTCTCTTGGTAAATGGAAAGGTAAGACAAAAAGTATATATACAAGTTAATCACCCTTTTGTAAAAATCAGAAACTCTGTGGAGCAAAAAAATAATGGAACAAAATGTCGACTCTCAGTGAAAGTGATCGGGAGCCCAGTCTTAAAATACTAGCAGGAACCAATCAAAGAGGAAAGAAAGAAGAACACACTAGTTCCAGGCTCTGGGGCTCTAGAAGTGCCTTTGGCCTTTCACACTGTCTTATCTAAGGCAGGAGTCAATAAATACTTGTTAAATTAATGAATATTGAGATTGTAGGTGTTCACTATTACCCAGCATGTTGCAGCATATGAAACTGCATTAGTTTTATTTTAACTAATAAAAACAGCAATTTCATATGGCTCAAACAAATAGAGTCAGTGAGCCTCTACTACCACATGTTGCTCAAGATGAGGATGAAATGACCTGTACCTCCCAGCAGTCACTCCCACCCCATCTTCCACTCATAGTGGCCAAATAACCAGCCTGAAGAAAATCCAACTGGACATTTGACATAACACTACAAAATAAAAATAAGATTGTGGCTGATTCTTTCCCATGTGGCTGTTATCATATAGATATACTTTGGGGCTTAAACAGAAGAAATTCATGATTCTTAAGCTTTCTTTATATATCATTCCATGCCATTTTGGGATAACAGATGCTATATATTAAGTGCTGTTTCCTGTACCTTGCCACCTAAAGAGAAAATTACCAGAGGATTTAAAAGATATAGGGATTTTCTATTAGAAATAATCAGTGATTCCTTTTCAATACCCTGAGATCATTCACTGTGGTCTTCCAATGTATTTCCTTTCATATACATAGAAAGGGACATATTGAATGGAAACTCCCTATTTTGCAAAGAAAACATTTTTATTTATTTCTATTCCTTTCCCTCATCACAATCTCCTTCCCCACTCTCAGGCAATTAACAAACAACACCATAGGTAACCTGGCAGGGATGGGGGAGTTAAGGTGAGGAGGCTTGGAACAGATTCACAACAGTCATGCAATACTTCCAACATTACAGGCAGCTCTTTGGCAACAATCTACTGACAAACACTTTTGGCAAATAATATGCTTTTTCATTTTTCTTTTTTAGTTTCTTTACTACAAAGAAGAAACACATAACTGTTTAAACACCTTTGTAATAGTCTCATTTCTACCTCATCCCTTTTCAGAGTTACAATAGTTAAAATTAGTATCCAAAAAAGAGGTGCTTGTCTCATTCACTTTTTAAAATAGGAATCAAGCTAGGAAAATTATTCATGAGAACTGCTGGAGGTCTCAACAATCTGCTTGCTTCAGAGTTGACAAACGTTGATTGGTAAGTTCTGATCTAATAGCATTTTGTTAGGGGAGCTCAGAAAAAAAAAATCTTTAAAAATAATTCACTTCCAGGAAAAGGAAGAAAGGTATAAATTCTTCACATTTAAATACATACCTGCTCTCAGTGTCTATGTTGGCAAAACAACATCAAATCTTTTTTTGTGAAAATATACTTTCATCAGCTTTAATGTATATTTTTCTGTTTGTTTTGTCCAAAGACAGATGTTAGCTTTAAAATGGTTTGTCCATATAAGGAGTCAAATGGAGCTTCAAATCTATCCAAGAATTTACTTCATTCTTTTGTTATTCCAGTGACTTTGTTTGGATTTTAAGACTCAAGATAAAAGGAAACGTCTAAAAAGGACACAAAGATTATTGGAATCAACTGAAGATTTGTCACAGTAAAGTCACCTTTTGTCCAAATCAAAATGTCTTAATTTCATAATTCATTTTATAGCACAAGAACTCTAAATCCTGACCAATGCCTTCATAGGGACCTTATTCAAACATAGTGTTGGGAATTTTCTCAGTCAGCAATTAGGTATCAACATTTTTTATTATTCATTTGGTAATATCAAATTTATGACTTACAAAATCACAGTAAAGTTGCTGGGAAAGCACTGGACTAGGAGACATGATCCCCAAGAGCTCGTCTCTGTATCTCACCACAATGAATCTCCAGCCCTCCAAATACATAAAATTAAAGCATTTTGTTAGATGATTACTAGGTTTGTTTCTGCTTCGTGCTATAGTTACTTGGCCTGTGTGAACTTCAGTTTCCTAATCACTACAATGGAAATTATAATAAAACCAGATGAATTTTAAGTTGACTTCCAATCATATTATTGTAACTATATTTTCTTTTGTGGGTATTATTGATGCATAGACATTCACAAGCTCCAGAAGATATGATATAATGCCAGAGGTTAAGAATAGAATCAGAAGTCACCTTATAGAATCAGCACTAAAAGAAAACAAAACAGATGGTTCATCATCTATCTAGTAATTCACATGATGTAGTTTTAAAAAAAAATCCATTCCCTTGGTTATCAGTGGTATAACTAATGTAAAGAAAGACATAAACTCACCTGAAAAGTTTTAAAAAATTATAGAACAACATAAGATTGAACTGTCTGGTAGCTAGAAAAATCCAGAATTATTATGTTTATAGCAGTTTCCAAGGAAGAGGATGACCCAATTTTGAAAGCCAGTGACAGATATCTAGGAAGATTAATTTGGATTCCACTAACATTTATTGAATACCAGTGTACCACATACCATGACTGAATCTTTCATGCTACACACTTAATCCTCACAAAACTCTGTAAGATAATATTGTGTCAACATTACAGATGAGGTGCATAGTGGTCCAGGGACTATCCCAAATCATCTGAGAACCCCCTTGTTCTCTGACCCCCCAAGTCCCAATGTTTTTGTTTTCTATTATGTTTACTCTTCAGTGAATAGGAAAAAAGGTTTTTTCTAACTATCCTAGACATGAAAAAAGGGATTGATTCACCTTTGTTATAAGTTTATGCTTACAAACAACTTAATTTGTTCTTAAGTGTTGGAGAAATTACAAAGTACACTTCCCATACACATACCTGTATTTTTCAAACTTTTGCCTCTATGGTTTTACATTATTTGTCTGTATAGATTACATGATTTGAAAAGTTTATGAGGACCACACAAGTTACATTAAGTAACATGTAACTGGCTAATATATGCTGAGTATTTATTATATGTTTCAGGGGCTATTCTAAGGCTTTTACATGTATTAACTCATTTAGTCTTTAAAGCACCCATAGGAGGTAATATCATCATTGCTTTCTAACCAAGAAATCACCACACAAATAAATTATATAGTTTGCCCAAGGTGACATGGTAGTGGGGGAGTCTGGATTTTAACCCAGATAGTCTTGTTCTTAATTTGTAATGGTTGTTAACTGCCACAATAATCCTGAGGAATAATATTACATGTTACTTTACTTGCTGTTTCTCTTTGCTTACTGAAGTGTCTAAAATGGGAGGAAAATAAAGGAGAGTTTCTTTGAGGAGGTTCTTGCACTGTCACAGGATTCTATATGCAGAGTTTTCCAAAGTGACCGAATCAGAAGAATCATCTGACACACTTGTTAAAAATACAGATCCAAAAGAATGGACTAACAGTTACCGAAGGGAAAGGGACTGGGGAGGATGGGTGGGAAGGGAGGGATAAGGGGGAAAAGGGGCATTACGATTAGGACGCGTAATGTAGGGGTGGGGCACGGGGTGGGCTGTACAACACAGGGAAGACAAGTAGTGACTCTATAGCATCTTACTACACTGATGGACAGTGACTGTAATGGGGTATGTGGTGGGAACTTGAAAATGGGGGGAGTCTAGTAACCATAATGTTGCTCATGTAATTGTACATTAATGATACCAAAATGAAAATGAAAATGAAAAAAATACAGATTCAGGACCCCACCCCAGACCTGTTAGCTCAGAATCTTCAGGGGAGGGGCCTGGGTAATTGTATACTAGAAAACACTTATAATCAAAGTTAAGAATCACTGCTTTACTGTGAAAGGTTCTCTCAAATCCGTTTGACTTTTCTTTACCCTTATTCTTTGCTGAAGCTGTCAGAAACCACTCAAATTAAAAGAAACCACTCAACCATACAGGTGGTGACTTCGTGTAATAAGGAAGTACTTGCCTTTTAAGGCTGATAAACATTTGCTAGCTAAAGCATTCCTTGCAGCCCCAAAATACGATTTGGCATCTTAGAGTTGCAGTAACTATGTTTGTTTGTTTTTTCCCATGGTTCATGTGGGATGGAAGGTGTCATTTTTGTAAAACACAATGTAGCAGTGAGAACGGGCCACAGTAGGCAAATACTAGTGAACTATCCCAGCCAAAGGAAGGAAATACTTACTATGGATTTACCACTTAAAAAATGACTTTACACAGGACCTAATATCAAGAGTTATAATGAAAAAAAACAATTAGAAATGTGAATTGGTTGTATAATTTCATTTTCCAAACATTTTGTAACATCTGTTTTTATCTTGAAATATAAAATCTATAATCTTTTTACTCAAATTGGAAAGCAATTCAACTGCCACTTGAGGATTTCATTTATTTTACAATTTTCTTATTTGGAACAAGCATTTGCATCCCATCACTAAAGGTCCTTAATTCAAAATAATATGAATAGAACCTAATAGAAGAGAAATTACTCTATGCCAAGCACCAGGCATTGCTTCATTCCATTCTCACGACACACTTATGAGCTATCGTCATCGTTTTACAGACAAGGACATGAGGCTTGGAATACTACAGTCATTTTGCCCAAGGTTTCATAGCTAAGATATTTTGGAGCTAGAATTTGAACCAAGTACAGCATTAAATCACTAAATGATACCATCATAACCTCATACCAATAAAGGCCACATGTTCATTATGTTCTACATATATATATATATATACATACACACACAATATTTAAGCCATGGAGTTTAAGGTCATAATCTATTTTATTTAAGTAGGTAGATAGTTCATATATGCCTAAGGAAGTTAGAACAATTATAAAAACCCGATGTAAAAAAAATTATTTAAAAATTATACAATATCATCAAAAAGATAAGAAATAACAAAATCTGGCATGGATGTGGAGAAAAGGAAACCCTTGTGTATTGTAGGTGGGATTGTATTGGTATAGCTACTATGAAAAACAGTATGTAGGACTCTCAAAAACTTAAAAAAAGAAGTAGCATATGATCCAGCAATTCTACTTCTGGAAATATATCCAAAAAAATGAAAACACAAACTCAAAAAGATATCTGCACCCTGTGTTCATTGCAGTAGTATTTATAATAGCCAAGATAATGGAAACAACCTAAGTTGTCCATCTATGATGAATGAAGAAAGAAGATGTGATACACACATACACACACACACACACACACACACAGGAATATTATTCAGTCATTAAAAAACAAGGAAATCCTACCATTTGTGATAGCAAAATACCTTCAAAGTCCATCCATGTTAACTGAAATAAAGACAAATACTGCATGACCTCAGTTATACATGGAATCTTTAAAAGAAAATCATAGACAAAGACATCAGACTTGTGACCAGAAGTGGAGGGTGACAGAAGGGGGAACTAGAGGAAAGTGGTCAAAAGGTGAAAACTTTCAGTTATAAGTACTGGGACGTCATGCACAACACGAGGACGGCAGCCAACACTGCTGTGTGGCACATAGGAAAAGTTGTTAAGAGAGTAGATCCTAAGAGTTCTTATCACAATAAATTTTTTCCCTTTCTTTCTCCTTTTTTTTTTTCTTTTATTTTATCTGTTTGAGAAGATGGATGTTCACTGAATATATTAGGGTAATCATTTCAGAATATATGTAAATCAAACAAACCATCATGCTCTACACCTTACATTTGTACAGTGATGTGTGTCAATTACTTCTCAATAAAACTGGGGGGAAATTACACAAAAATCAATTGCATAGGGACAAGGAATATATAGTAAGTATTTGGTGCCAAGCAAAATAGTAGTTTAATCTGATGAATACTTACTGTGAAACTAGTATATGTAGTATTAAGTCCTCTTTTTTAGAGTTTAGTTTGGAAGGGCAAGATACACACAAGAACCTATATAAGAAGAAGAAAATAATTTATCCCTCCTTAGTTAATAAACGCCATCAAAGAAAACAAATTGCTATTTTATTGAGAAAGTAGGTTACCCTTAGTTTTAGGGTATGATTATAATATTCTTCATTAAATTATAAAAATTGGGACTTCATCCAAAAAGGGCCAAGATTTCACCTATAAGGTCATTCTAAAGTATAAACTACAAGAAGCAATGTTATAATGAGGCTTCGATGTATTTAGAACCCAAACTCTTTAAAATATTACTTGGAAATCATAAAAATAGTTGCTTGAGTTCTCTTGTCCCTCCACCTCCACATACTTATACAAAGGTCAGATGCCAATATTTCCTCTTTGTCTCTGTTATGGATTTCTATGCTATTCTCAGGCTAAATTTTCAAAGAGACTGAAAATACTATCATCAAATTCCCAATTATGGGGAAATGAAGCACCAGTTTAGCTTAAAGTTGTAGCAACCAAATGCTGCAGGTTAAAGTTTTTTTAAGCTTTTACTTTTCAAACTTCCTGAGACCATACCAGAGAGGACTATATGGAGGCA
Source organism: Manis pentadactyla (assembly GCF_030020395.1). Classification (NCBI taxonomy): domain Eukaryota; kingdom Metazoa; phylum Chordata; class Mammalia; order Pholidota; family Manidae; genus Manis; species Manis pentadactyla. The sequence continues at coordinate 66,078,760 of NC_080021.1, forward strand.
AGAGATCATTACTGTGCTCTGAAAACAGAACTCCTCCCGACCCCGCACCCAAACGGTCTAGGAAGCCCAAGCTGGTGTGCCCATTTTCCTTCATCAGTGTATCAAGAATGTATCACTACTCAAGATGCCATTAATGCAGTCTGTCCTGCCAACATTTTTAAGTTTGTAGAACAAATATAAATGTATACATGGAGGGATTCCTGGCCTCAATCCTATATAAATACAAATGCATTGTATTCATGGTGATTTATATATAACCAAAACATCCCACACATTTCCTTATAAGAAGGGTTGATTGTAGGCTATTAAAGATACACAAATGATCAAGTAGCCTCCATCACTCTACGATGAGTTTGCAGAGAGCTCCATAAAGTCACATTTGGCAACGTTGATTTAACACCTCATAAAAACTCCAGCTCTTTAGAAGAGCACTCTGGTTTTTAGGCTGGGGACATAGTGGGAAGTATTTAAAATAGGTCAATTAGCCAACCTTTTTTTAAATCTAAAAGCTTGTCCAGAGCATGATACAACACACTTTTAAATTTTCAAAGAGAACTATCAGTACTTTGTCACTATACCAAGATGACTAGTGACTTTTCTCAGCAAACTACATTTTAGTCCCATATTCTTTTACATGTTTTAAAGAAGAATAAGGTAATGTTTTCAATTACTGGGTTTCCTTAAATAGAAATTTTTAAATATACTTATCCCAGTGGAATAATGATTTTAGAATGAATCTTTGCTCTGTTGGCAATGTATTTTCAAAGTAGTTTTCTATAATTAATTAAGACAACTCTGAAATATCATTTGTGTCCAGAGAGCATCTGAAACAATATTACACTAAGAATTTATACTTACTCACTTTGGATTATACATTTGGGGAAATCAGAAAACTGGATTTCATTATAGTAATAAATAAATAAAATCCACACTGAATGTAATTGGTAATCTGAAAATGTTCCTAAAATTAACTTCCTTGAGCACACTTCCAAAGATTGTATGAACAGAAAAATAGCTGAAAACTTGTTTCATTTAATCCTATATCTGGCTCTTTAAAAAGAAAAGTAAAAGAAAAGACGTCAAAGTAACTGAATATTTCACATTAGAAACTTTTCTTTAAAGAAATATTTGTATTTCTCAACTCTTGGAATTGAAGACCAAATCTAATCCTAGCCTTTGGGACCCTAAGTACCTGTTCCTCCTGCTAGAGAACAGCTCACCTGGGGGCCTGGAGGCCAGTGGGAAGGCAACAGACCCGGTGGGAGGGAGTGTATAAGAAGGAGCCCTAGCCAGTGTGGCCAGAGCCTATAGATTTACAGAAATCAAAGGTCATGGTTGCCTAGAGAGGAGGCTGACTCTTTATACTGTCATAAATCCTCTGAATTTCCCTCCCTTCTTCCTCGTCCCTCTTCCTCTTCTCTCCTTCTTTCTCCCTCTTTCCCTTCCTCCTCTTTCTCTACAAATGGAAAGAGCTCTAATCCCAACTCTTTGAATCCTTAGCTACATAGTGTTGACATATTAAGGTCTATGATTCTTAGATGTTTTGTGTTTAAAACCTGAGAACTAGTTCTTCCTACCTCTGACTTAGCTGTGTCAGGGGGCTACAAGTCCAGAGCTACTTAGAAGAGAGCTTCTAAATGGCGCTTTGTGGAGACTCCCCAATATATATTATAGAGAGTGAAGTATTAAACATTCAAGAGTCTCTACTGGAATAAGAAAATCAAAGGAATCAAATAAGATTAAAGAATGTTGATGGCTGAGCCATAAGGATGACTTCTCCTCAACTGCCCTAAGAACCATAATACAGTCTCACTTCTACTGGTCCCAATAACTGAAAAAAACATATTTCTTAGGATGAGCCAATAAAATTGTTGATATTTAACCACTTTGACATACAATAGTATTTTTAATAACTTAAGACCCCAAACATAAGAATATTTAAATTAAATATGAAATTCAGGGTTAATAAACTATACTTCTACCACTGAGTAAGTTGTTTTTAAAAGTTTTAAAAACAAACAATAGTGTTTTTAAAAAACATTTGCAATGTTGTTCTGCATTTCTTCCATTTCTGGTTCTAGTAACAGCCACAGTGACAATTTTGAGTGGCTCTTTCATGATAGAATTCCCTGTATTTTACTCTCGGTGGTAAGAAATCACAGGGTGCCTCTGAATTTCACATGGGTCACCTAGCACAGAACAGGCCAACTTTAACAATATCAAATTATCCCTGCCAAAAGGGAGAGATAGATCACACTCAGAATAATAAATATCATTTTTAAAACTCTCAGCTGGTGGTGAAACAGGTTAATCAAACATGCTTATGTAGTTAAGAGCTTATTCAGTTCTCTGAAGAGGTAGTTTGCTGTGTACAGGCTAACACCTCCAACATATTTGGTTATCCAATTCCAGTTCCTGTGTCAACCACACATTATTCTCCTACCTTTGCATTCCCAGGACACACTGTGCACACTTCTTTCCATTATAACACTTGTGACACTAGCAACTTGTTTCCATCTGTCCCTTCTCTTGAACTGGAGGGAAGCCTTATCTACTTTTGTATCCCTAGCCCAATGCCTGACATAATAGGTGCTCTGCAATTTTTTATGAAAGTCTCAGCTGTGACCACAGAAATAAAATTGGAAAACAGACTGATTCCAAAAAAGTTTTTAGAAGTAGAATCAACAAGACTTGGCAAACCCTTGGAAGTAGAGAATAAGAGAAAGGGAAAAGCCAAGAGTAACTCAGATTTCCAGCTCTATAAGGCATAAATTTGAGAATAGTTTGGAAGCAGAAACATAATTTGGACAAACTGAGTTTGGAATAGACCAAGCAGAAGAAAAATAACTAGCAAGACAGTAGAAAATTAGGTTTGATGCTTGGAAGAGAAGTGAAGACTACACAGCTTAAGTCTTTGGCATCTCGCATTTAGAAAACATTGTTTAGTGCCCACAGAAAAATCAGCAAGGTAAGGGCAGAGGATGAGGAGAGGGCTAGAGACAAGAACTTAAGGCAATGCTGTGTTTGAGTCAGGAGAGGTGGAAGAAACTTAGATGGTGTGAAATGACATGGTACAATGAAAATGAGGGCTAGGTTGGGGAGTGAAATCAGACATGGCGAGGGGCGTTCAAAATAAAAGGAACCAGAGAAGATAGTTGGAGTTAGCTTACAGGAGAGGATTGGTGATGTTCAAAGGACTTATTTCACATTCTGTTGGAATGCACAGTGCAGTGGATTAAGGAATAAGAATGATTTTCAGAATTCAAGTTTAAAAGCAGGGACATTTGGATGTGAGCAGCCTGTTGGAAAGCTGGGGTCAGCAGTCAACCTTCTTCTGTAAGGTAGATGGGCCTGTCTGTGCAGCTAATGAGAAGGCAGCAGAGGGAAGACCATGTTTTTACTTTGCGTTTGAATGTCTGGTTCAACTTTATATAGTAGCTTTATGGTACTTTATTGGATGGATAATAAAGATAGCTTTTAATTTAGAAAGCTCTTTGAAAAATACAGAAGAACATGCAAAAAAAAATTTAAGTGCACATAGGTTGAAGAGTCTAAGCGTTGAATGGAGGAAAGAATAATTTTATCTAATGGGTAACTGGTGGTCCAGCAATAGAGTCAAATAATCAAACCATTATGTAGCTATCATTCAACAGTGAACTGGGAGTTAGTCCTTCAATAGTTCTAACCTATTGGAGAGTGACTGGCATGCTAGAGCATTTTCTCTCAAGACAGTTCCCGTGTTGGTTGTAGTGGTTAATATAAGAGCTCTGGAATCAGCCTGACTGTGTGACCTTGGGGCATATTGATTAAGCCATCTCTATGCCTCAGTTTCCTTGTGAATAAATAGTGCTACTGAAGTACCTACTTCACAGGACTATTATGATGTTTAAATAAATTAATACATATAAAAAGGCTTAGAACAATAACAGGTAAGTAGGAAGTACTCAATAAAAATAGCCATTTTTTCCCATATCTCCATATCTCATTACACAGAGAAATATCTTTATTATGATAATCTTGGGTTCCACTTGCTCCCATTTAGGCAAATCAGCTTAAGTAGAGTGATGTTTATTGACAAAGGTGATATTACTGAATTATTATCACAGTAATGAACTTTAAATTTTTTTTGCAGGAGCAATAAAGGATTTTCCCTGTGCTTTATTCTCTCTAGAGTGGTCTTCCTTCTGAACCATGGCTACTGTTGGCAAATAAGAATCTAAGCAGTGTTTGCCTTTGGAAAAAGCCTAGGCCATATGGAAATTGAACCTTGGCCTCATTAGTGCCATGTTTCCAACTAGCTCAGCTAACTAAACCAGGCATGTAGCACCTTGCAGATTTTGAACTCTCTGAAAAATGTCAACTCGTCAGATCACTGGAAAATGGTGTTAAGAACTACTGAACGTAACAACTATTTCCATTAGTCCAAGAATTAGGCCAAGGCAGGTACTAGACCTGCCCTAAAACTTTATCTTAGGCTTACAATTGTACATGGTTGGAATTCATTAAATGCCCTCTGGGTTGACTGATCATGGAGGTTAAATTCCTAAGCACATATAATGAAAACAGTAACCTGCCTAAAGATCAAAATAACAGTAAGTAGAGGTATGTCAGTATTTTATATGACTTTGCCTGGCCAGTTAAGAACCAGGTGCTCAGAGCTTTAACTATCACTATATATACAGTTCAGGACAGATTTTTATATGTGCTTCCCTGAAGGTAAAGTACTTAGTCTTCTGAGTCAACTTTATAGCTCCTTTCTGCTTTCACCTTAATGAATAACATCCGTCCACAAATCTGTAACATCAGTGAATTCTAATAATGACTAGTGAGAATTCCATTCCTATTCACAGGTTAAAACATTTCAAATTTCATTTCAGAGTGTGGCTTAATCCAAAAGTTAATCAACTTCAACCTTTGAGATTTAACAAAAACATAAAAGAATAGCTCTAAGATCAACGTGTGTTCTACTTAAGACTAAGGGAAAGTGAAGAGGTTGAGCTCTTTATTGGATGTGGCACAGAGAGGCAGCTGCTCAGCCAACCAGCCGGTGTCAACCTCTACCACCCCAACCCAGGGAGGAAGAATTTCTCAGGCAGCCTCCTGCATGGTTTTCGAAGGAATAAAGACTGTAATCCCGATTGTTTTGATTTTCACAACACCTACAGATCAATCCTTCCAGTAAACACCAAAATTAAGAATTAGATTTCCTTAGCATTCCATTTCAGGCTCTTTCTCTTGCTTTGTCGCCTAAATAAGGGTGACTCGTTTCCAAAGATTTCACTAAATTCTACAGACCTCAGGTCTCTTAGCCAATCTAATCCTCCCTTATTTGTCCCATCTATAAAATACTTTATTGACAGCACCTGAAGATATAGACAGTAGTTTTAAAAAAAGAAAAGGTTATTTCTCACTTGAATCTTTTGTAGAAAAAAATGACACTCTCATTTTTAGAAAGTGGGTGCAGTGGAAAAGTATTGTGTAGCTTCACCAAGGTAATTTAGGTATTAAACAAACTTGAAATCAACCAGCTGCCACTGAGCAGTGAGATGGCAGGTTTGACAAACTCCTCCTCATTGGTAGATGAAACACTGTGTGGACTGTAACTGTCAATCACAGATCTGAATGATATTCAGCTTTTTCTTGGTATTTTGTTCCTCAACTATTTGATAGGGCCAATTAATTTTGTCTTGTGTTTATATTCTCCAACGGGTATGTTTTGACTGGAAAACATGACCTAAAACTTAGAAAGATATTTTCCAAAAAAATGTTTTAGGAGTAACTTTTCCTACCTAAATTTCACTCATAAGAAGGCTAATTTGTGTCGTTTAGTTTCTTTTCATTCAGAAATCCATCTTCTTTGCCCCTATTATTGTCTTATTCTCTAAATACTTTCCCATTCTTACTAATTTGGGCTGATTTTTACACCTCTACAGCTCTGCTCATTTTTTAAACACTGATTACCTTCTGTGTGCCAGGACTTGTACCAGAGCAGAGAAACCAAATAATCCCTACCAGGATCTCTGCTGTCATAAAATTCGTTTCCTTCTATGCAGACAATGTGCTACCCCATTATTTATGGGGTCACTCCACTTACTTTACATCTTTGCTCCTACAGACTCTCCATCAGGTGTCTATTTCAGAACTTATTCCTCCCTGCCAAAAATTCTTTGACTCTCACATAATTTTACAGCAGGTATCCTATGTCTGTATTACACCACTTCTTCATCTTGGAAGAGCCATTCCTCTCTAAGTTGTAGATTCGAGCATCAGCTTCTTTTCTCCAAACCCTTTATAATTGGAATCTTGCAAAGGCCGTCTTTATGCCTGTGTTCTAGAACACTTTAGCTTCCATTTGTGTTTTCATGCTTTGCCTGCTTTTCCCTTTATAAAAAACCTTTGCTCTTCTCCCCCACTCCCCATGCTCTCTGCAATCCTTTCCTAATTATCCTTCACTTCTCAATGTAAGAAACTGACACAGGAAAATTTTGATATGGTAGCTTATCCATTCACATCACAAAATATGAGAATCAGAAGACAAAATCTATTACAATTTCAATTGTTTAAAAACAAAGTAAACTTTTACAAAAACTACCAAATTGTGAATCCTCAAACATGAAAGCCTATTTAGTACACACATTCAGTACCATAACCAGGTATCCACCCAGCCCCAAACAAACAGTGCTGCAGAGAGACAGCTGGAAAAGAAAATAATCAAATGCTTCCATTATTTGAATGACTGGGCCACATTACCAAGAGAAACTTGAGATTGATTCAATGCCAAGTCACATCACTAAGTCAAGACAGATGTACCTGCTCATCTAAAGGCCCTTCCATTAGCCCTACCTTGGGAGCATCTAGACTAGACCCAAGTTACACTGAATTCCAAAGGGTGTTCCGGGAGTCTCTCTCAGTCCTGATCCTTCAAGAATATAAGGTCATCGTTTGATGATTCAGAGCTATCTGCTAAACTAGCAATGCCCCCTTACAGTTGAAACTGCTTTCTGAACATTCCAGAGCCTGCCTCCTGGATTACTATCTGTTAGTATGAGGGACAGGACTCTGCTCCTCCTTCTCCATCACTGCCTCCATGCCACCAAGCTCTCAGTCCCTAATCCCTCCTACCTCTTTACCCACAAACCCTCTCAGAGATGATGAACTAGAGCTCTATCAACAGAATCTAAGTAATTCAAACAATAAGTTGAACAACATTGCTGTTATGAACTGGTTAGCAATTGAAACATTAACACTGGAAGATATATTTAGATGTGTTTGTCTAAAATGCACACATATATTAATGGTCTCCACACAATCCCCACTGTTCCTGCATACTTCATGGGAGCCATAAAAGGCATACTTACTCCATACCATGAGTTCTTCATGTTGACCATTCCTACCCCAGGCACCCACCTGAGTTGAAATGCCAAAATTCCACATAAAGCACTTATTGAACAGCCATATGTAAGGCCATAAAAACTATATTGATAGTTTGCTGATAATTCACTGGATCACTTTAAGTTCAGTTATTCCATTTTAAGTTCAGTTATTCCAGCATAATGCTAGGCCACAGTGTATCTACAAGACATACTTATTAATTGATTACAAAACTCTCCCAGATTGCATGTCCAAGAATTAAGAGGCTCCATTAAGGAAAAATTCAACAATTATGAGTTTAACAGATATATATGCTTTTTCTTAAGGAAACCAAGACAGGATGGCATTCCATTAATGATATCAACACCCATATTTAATTTTCAGGACTTTCCCAGCCAATGGTTGTATGGCTAGAACACAAAGAGCATATGAGCAATGAACACTAGAGCATTTAACGGGCATGGATTTCAACCTTCCCCCAAATTCCCTGTTTAATTGTTAATGCCATTATGAAATTTATTACCACTAGTAGAAATGACCTCCATAAATTACTCGGGGCTTGACTAATTGAAATATATGACTGGGGTATCATATCTGTAATGTATTTGATTCAAGAAGGGTAGCTGTGTTTTGTATCAAACTCGATTTGGCAGTGCACACGGGGTTTACAAATCTCTGGTGTCAGACTTGCTCTAAAGCGCCATTTGTTTAGGGAAGATTTGAAGAACATGAGTTAAGTAGGAAAGAGCAGGTCCAGATGTTCTGCTTAAACCCAGGTGTGGCTCAGTTGGCCTGTTTTGTGATGAGGGATTTTCCAGAGCATAGGAAGCAGCACCTGTATGAGATTACATGCAGATTTAAACTCTTTACCAAGGTGACTGCCTTCTGTCTGATCTCTTCCTAATTGCAGTGACTCAGAACTGGGTGGAACTGGCCAAACATACAGATTTAGTATTTAGTTTGCTACTACTTAAATTGATTGAAAAATACAAAAAAAGCTCAGCTGCAGTTTGATTTTCTTCAGTAAGGAAAATCAACTGCCAATAATAGGGAATCAAAGTGGAGAGCACTGAAAAGATTGAAGCTCACCAAATTAATAATTAACCTAAGCCTTTTTATTGCTATTCTATCCTCTCCCTCAAAAAAGAGAAACATATTTCCTATACAAAGTTAATACCAAATCAGGGAAATACTTTCTAAAAAATGGAGAACTAAGCATCCATAATGCCATGTTGGTATTCAACAGATTTGGGCTGTAAATTGGTTTGGTATGTGTAGATGACTTTTAGCTGCCTTATTAAAGGAAAATTCTTCTAGTAAAAATACACAGCACCCTTTTTTATATAGTAAACAGATGTCAGCCATTCACTGAAAAAGCATTTTTGATTCAGTAGATGTCAGATATTACTTTAACAGACAGTTCCTGTCTACAAAGAATACTAACATTTGTAAGATAAAATAGTGACTCAAAGTTTTGCTGTTTACTTTTTAACAGCTAATAAAGCACCATGAAAAAAAATGGCTTGAAAAATCCAGTCTTAGCACTTGAATTTAAAGACATCCCTATGCATTAAAATTTCTATGCTGTCTGATTTTTATAGTAATAGAAACCTTGCATTTAAGTGTGTTTGCCCAACAAAGTCAGCCTCCCATAATTCTGTTGTGCTTTCCTAAACTTCTGACTCCTCTTTTGTTATTATGGGCTGTAAGTGCTCAAGGACAGCACAGACAGGTGACCAAATCAAGACAGTTTCCTCTCTGGAGGCTATTTTCTAAGGCTAAAGTGTGTGCCAAGGACTGCAGAGGAAATAATTTTTCTTCATTATCTAACATCTTACCATTAGATGTTTTTTGATAGAGTGCATGTCTGTGTACATCATGAAGAAATCCTCCCAACTCAAGTTACTGACTTTGTACTAAAAGTGGTTAATTCAAGTGGTATGATACAAACCTAGATTGCTTCATGGACTCAAAAAGCATCTTTGCAGTGTGCCCCCCAAAAATTAAGCCATTTCACAAGTTCTTATGTCTCTCTAACAACATCAGCCTCCTCTGCCTATGTTTGCGTACCATTCCTCAGTTTACAAAGTTAGTCACATGATATTTTATCCTAACATCCACAGTGAGGGCTCCTATGACAGAGGAAGGAGCTGAGACTCAAGCAACTGAGACCTGCCTGCAGCCAGTAAACGGTAGACTAGGTCTCAAAGCCAGGGTGATCAAACATACAGAAATGGCAACATCTTTCCTGGTCTCTGAACAGGAATATTCTTAAACCATTCTACACCTTAAAACTTCAAAGTGTAATATATTTAAATATTTGCTGTATCTGAGATTTGTTTAGCTTACTCTTTCTGCAAGGCAGCCTATCTGAGGAGTATGACTGTAGTGGATTGAATGGTGTCCCCAAAAAGACACATTCACATCCTAACCCCTGGAAACTGTGAATGTGACCTCATGTGGAAAAAAAGTCTTTGCAGATGTAATTAAGTTAAGGACCTTGAGATGAGATCATCCTGGATTATCCAAGTGGGCCCTAAATCCAAGGACAGGTGTCCTTATGAGAGAGAGAAGATGCAGACACACAGAGGAGGCCATGTCAAGACAAAGGTAGCAGCCAGAGCCCCACAGCCACCCGCCAGGGAGCCCCGAGCCCCTGGACCCTGCAGGAGGCATGGAAGGACCTCCCTAGAGCCCTGGGAGGGACACTGGCCCTGCTAACACTTTGATTTCATGCTCCTGGCCTCCAGAAAAGAGAATAAATTCCTGTTGTTATCAAACCCCCATTTGTGGTGATTTGATGTCATAGTATGTTAGAGCTTCAAAATGTGAACTAAATTAAATGCTTTGTGAGTCATTTCAACCAAGAAGATGTTTAGGCTTCCTTCTGGAAAAGTTTCTAGGTGAACTCCAAGGTGAAAAGATGCTTCTCTCATTATATTGGGAAGATTGACGTGGATTGTGCTGCTTACGGACTTGTGAAAAACTCAGAGTTACAGAACTGTCCAGAGTCCAAATTTACAATAGAGCTTCATGGAAATGAAGGAGAATGGGTGTGAGGCAATAGGCATGTGGGGATCAGAGCAGATCTGTCTTCATCTGTGGAAAGCAGTGCAGAACTGGGTCTGACTCACAGTAGGGTAATTACCTCATATTCGACTACAACACACAGGAAGCATGTTCTTCTAAAGTATAAACACCACACATTAACCTCTCTCTTAATCACAAGGTAGCTGAGTTTGGAGAGTACAGCAGAGTCACTGCCTAGACGCAGAGCTCTGGGAAATCTTGATCTATGCTCCTATAGCTGGGGTGATTGAGACGTTCAGCTATATCCTGCCAACCATTTCTGCTGGTTGAATTTAAGGTTCCCTATGATCTACTTCTACCCAGCAGCAACCCTGCTGGCTGCCTGGGAAACTAATAGAAAATTGGCAACTTGTGGACACGGAAGACCTTCCGTCCCTATAGCAATCCCAGTATCTTCTCCAGTGTGGGAATATGAGAGCCCACCACCCCTGTTGTGCCACATTGTCACAGTACTCAGCCTCTTCCAAATACTATCATCTCACAAGAAGGGGAATGGGTGCGTGCAACCTGGAAGTTAAAGAACCCTAATACAGGTTCCTTCCTAATGTCCCTTACTTTCCCTGCATAGCCATCCACCTCTGCAAGGCTGGTCTCTGTGGCTCAGCAGAGATGCCGCACTGGTCCAACCTTGGTTTTCATTCATGTCATCTCCTCCATTCCTCCAGACACCTGCCTACACAGATTGATATGCCCCCTTCTCCTCACTAGCTACTCAGCTTCTCCTCAGTTTTCAAAGATGAGCTTAAGTTCTGCTCCAACCAAATGTCAACCTTCCATCCTGTCCTTACAGCTTACACTTGGTGGCAAAGAGCATCTCACACACCCCACCTCCACCTTCTCCCAAACAGGAGAGTGAGATCAGATACAAGCAGAGACTAGAATAAAACTGGTTCCTATTACTAAGCATGGAGTTTCAGTAGCAGGAGTACAATAAGACTGTATTGGGGTAATGTCTTGCCTGCTGGGGATTGTCCCTGGGCAAGTTAACTCTGTATTTGGTGAGACCGAATAATAATGGATGTTAGAGGTAAAAGGGTTCATACCAACTTTATTCTCATGGTGGAAGGTTGAGTCCTGGAATCATGTCTGCCTCTGGGCATTTGCAATCTGTCTCCATCTTCTCTCTCTGTGAGAGCACTGCGTGGAGCTCTTTTTTACAGTAACACTGACAATACTAGCTTATTGCCAAGGGTGTGGAAGAAGTAGCCTAGCAGGAGGGCAATTACATCCTCAAGTACTTTAGGGTCAGGTGAGGATCCTGGCCATAGGAACTTTCATTTGCCCTACAGGCAAGCATCACCTTCTCCTCTGTTAACTTTTTCAGTCTTCCCTTAGGTTGTTCTTCTCACCATTAGTACGTACCTAGATAGCTCAGTGTAGTGGTTAAATGTCCAAGTTCTGAATGTTGACTACTTGATCCCTAACCATGGGTAAGTTACTTAGCTTTTCTGTGTCTTACTTTCTTCACCTGAACCATTGCAAAAAATTGGTATTTACCTCAAAGGGGAGATTTGTTAGACTAAATGAGAGAACAACTATTAAGTGCTTTACAATGTCTGGCCCATGACATGAGCTCAAGAAGGGTTAATTGTTGGTATAGGATTTAAAGGACTGAATTAGGGTAAGAACTAAAAAGGTCATTCAGTCTGTTTTTCAGGTAAACCTGAGGTCACAGATACAAAAGTAGTACTTATGATTCAGCCAGGGTCTTCTCAGCCAATCATAGTTAGATTTTCAGCAAAAGAATTTGGAGGCAAAGCCTTCTGGCTGTAAACAGTGCCCCCTTCCCCTTACCACCCTTGGGCACTTGTTGTAGCAGGACCCAGCTGATGAAGGGTTAAAGGACTCTAGCCATATTTTTCTCCCTGCCCACTCTTCTGTTCCAGTTTTTTCCCCTCCCTCCCTCTGTAACTACTCATCTCTCTCCTTATCTGCCTTTCTATCCATCTCTTCATCTTTCTTCTTTCCACAGCTATGACTCACTGTAGAACTTGCACAGGCTATAAAGTCTTTGAGGGCAGGATTCAGCCTTTACCAGTCAGCTGATGCCCCCTGTGGCCCAGAGCACAATACTGAGAGCAGAGCAGGAGCACAATAACACTTAATTGAATTTCTTAGTGCTAAGCAAGAATATTTTTTTTGTTTTCTCTATACAATAATAACCAATGTAAAAGGAGAGTAGGGTAGGGCAAAGCCCCTCTGAAACAGAGGAGCAAGTACATGTGAAACCACAACCCAAGTTTTATACAAAGTACTAACCAAAAATCTCCAAGATGTGAAAAACACACTGCTTCCTAGCTGTGAAATGTGTAAGACTTTTCATCTGATTAAAATTTAGTCCAGTTTAGTACTAGGCATTTTCACCAAGGTGTAAGCAAACTGAGTTCTCTCCATTATGCAAGTTACTGTTCAAAATACCCATGAGGAGGCAAGCTGACCAAGTTCATTTCTGTGTTCTCCACCTCTCAGCCTTCCAGATTTTCAGCTAGAGGACAAAACAAACAAACAAGAAAACAGCTCCAATATAAATTCTTTCTTGTAACAGCAGTGTTAGCTGATGCCACTTTTACAAGGCTACATAGTGAAATTCAGTCTTTATGTCAACCAAGTCATTAAACATCATGTCAGTATATCATTCTGTGAGAAATTCACTGTTAAGCTATTTTTTGACATCCCAAAAATATAATCTGGATGAATAGAAAGAAATAATCAAGAGTTTCTCCTTTCAGCACTTTAAAAAATTTTTTTTTGTCTTTTACAGATTATACTAAAAAGAAAATTCAAGTGTTTGAACATATGAGAGCAAATGAAAGCTGAAGCATGAGAGACGCCTTGCAGACAACCATGGAATAAGGTCTGTTACCGGGAGATTTTAAGCATTGTCAAGCTCCCATTGTTTCTAGGGGAACTGGTGCTACAAAAATTATGCCCCTGCTTTTTGGGGAATGAAAATCATATAAACTGTCTCCTATAAATCATATTTTGCTCGTCTAAGTGGATCAGATGAGGGAGAAGGAGAGGGGGCTTTCCATGGTGAGGGGCTTTGATCATTTTGATCAAACACAGACCACCTATCAGCCTTCCGAGTGCCACCATGCGTCATACACATTTTCAATATTGTGTCATAATAGCTACCAGTCATTGTAGTTGAGATAAAAAAGGGGTTGTAATTAAACGTATGATTGGATCCAGACATTTTAATCATGCCCTCTATCTATTTTGCAAAGCAACCCTGCTGTCTTTGCAGCAGTCCCCTGGAATCGCCCTAGGATGACAATTTGCATGCTAACTGAATTCATGTACCCTGCAGATTGCACAAGGACATCTGTTGCTGATTGTTTTGGTCCTCTGCTTTTCAGACTCAAATATGAAAATGCAGAAAGTAAAAGGCAAATTATGGGGCCCGGGGCAAGAGAGCAGACTGATTGATTTTTTTCTTTCTCTCTCACCATCCCTCTAGAAGAGACTAAGATAGAAACTAAAAACATCCCCCACTTTTCAGTCCACCCAACCTAACAGTAAAAATCGGTACCTATGAAATGATGCTATTTTCTAGCTGCTTGTCTTAGTCTTATTCACGTTGGCCGGAAAGAGACCCCATTCCCAGCTCGAAAGTTCTCCGAATACAGACAGTAGGAAAGGGGAGGGGCTACCTCTACTCAAGAAAGGGAGTCCAAAACATCCTATGTTGCATAAAAGAGCTGATCAACCAGCTTGGCAAACATTCTTCCCAACCCAGTAAAGACTGGGGAATGTGAAGTATCCATGAAGAGGAACTGGATCACATAAACAGCTTCTTCCAAAGGGCCCACGCTAACCTTGCAGAGCTGGAATCGCTCAGGGGTAGCAGTGACAGAGCTTCCCCTGCCTCTATTCAGGGCAAAGGCTAGGAATCGAGCTGAGATTCAGAACACATTTCTCATCAGCTACTAAGTGCCTGGCACAATTATGAGTGTTTTCGCCTACGTTTTTCTCCAATCCTCACAATATTGGAAGGTGGAGATATTTCCCCCTCTTGGAAATGAAGCACCTATACAATTCAGGAAGATGCAATAACCTGCTAAGTTTACCTAGCTAGGAAATCACAGACCAGAGTTGATTCAAACCCAGGTCTTTTTCCCTCGAGTCTATGATACCCTTTCATTAGCCCACACTGCTTTCTGCTTGCTCAGGCTGCATGAATCCATCTACTTTTTTTATCCTACACACAACACAAAATTTATAACTTGGAGAAAACCTGTCCCTTTTGTCTTTTGTGGGATGTACTTAGTTTTTGCCTCAACTGAAGATCAGCAAAATATTTGCTTCATTGTTTAAATTAGTCCAAGTTGAGAATTTACCTTTCCACATTCCTTTGGGTTGCCTGGACTGGCAGGGAATGTTTCAATTCCTGGAGTTCCTGCATGGAGCAGAGTCACCATGAGAGCAAAAGAAACTGCTGCCCATCCACCCAGTTCCCTGTTGAAATAAAAACTCGGGCACTATTTACTGAGCATCGACTCCATGTCGGGCGTACACACTTCTGTTAATTTTCTTTGCCTTCAAGCAACCCCCTGAAATAAGTGACAAGAGCCCCACCAGCTCCTGAGCCCAAAGGAGGTGAGGCTCAGGATCAGGACGGGATTGCTGGGGGCCACTCAGTTGTTAGTAACTGAGACAAAATCAAACGTGGACTTGACAATAGGCATTTCCCACCCTAACTGTCCCCATCATTCCAGTATGTAATTTTCCTTATTCTTCCCACCAAAACCCAATTTGAAATACTGTTGATGAGCAACAAGTCTCATCCACTTACCATCCTCTCCCCCTCAAACTTATTGTGTCTAAAAATCACCCCAAGAATGTATTTGGTTTCCTGTGCCCATTCCTGGATACTCAGATCCAACAGTTCAGGGTGGGGCTTGAAACTGTGCACTTCTGACAAGCTCACAGATGATGCCTATGCTGCCGGGGACCACCCTTTGAGAACCACTACCAGCCTGGCTTCTAGTCTGTCTTCTCCTTTCCACTTGCTGGAGGCCTTCCTCCTCACCCGCCTGCCAGAAGCTGAGTCATTT
Organism: Manis pentadactyla; assembly: GCF_030020395.1. NCBI lineage: Eukaryota > Metazoa > Chordata > Mammalia > Pholidota > Manidae > Manis > Manis pentadactyla. Next base: position 66,094,278 of record NC_080021.1, read on the forward strand.
GGGTCCTTCTCAGCCTCGCCCTAATGCTCACCAGGACCACCAGGCAGAGGTGCCCTGGCTGGTTTCTGCGGAAAGCCTCCATCTCACGGGCCTCCTCCTTGCTCTGGAAAGGAGCATAGAGTAGCCCTCCCAGAGCATTTTCTCAGCTGGCATGGCATGGTAAAAGTTCCAAGGGTTTTTGAGTCACACTCCACTACTGGATGTGGCTTTGAGCAAATTATATGACCTCTTTGCTTCCAGCTCATCAGCCTCAAAATTGGCATTATAAAGTTTACCTTATCAGATATGGAGAAGACCAAAAGAAAGGAAACAGTAATATTCCCAGTGCAGTGCCTGATCCAGAGTAGACACCCAAAACATATTCATTCTCTTATCCCTTTTTTTTTTCTCTTGGAATGTGTACAGTTCAATGCCTGACTCCAAATGCTGAGGACGCAGTTCAATGCAGACAAAACTGCCAAGGCAACAAAGGATGACAGCCACATTCTAGGCATGTTTCAGAAACTGTGCACACTGTGCCTCCTGACTGCTTTTCCACACATACGCAGAGCAAGGAGAATTTGGTTCTGCTGCACCATTTGCTGGACAGTTTTAGAGGGATACAGGAGCCAGAACCCTCCAAGTAAGGTGCGCTAGAGAGGCGAGGAACTTGCTCTTCGTCCTTGGACCTCCCCGCTGAGGATATGTGTAGGGACTTCAAGCTGAGCGGGGAGCCCCAGCTTAGCCCCTAAAAAAGAGCATTGAACTTAAGAATTCCTTAGGCCTTTACATTTTCTCTTTTTTAAAAAAATCCCTTAAGTCTGTTAAATTTCATAAATATTTATATTCTTGTAGTGCTTTTATTTTTTCCATTTAATCTTTTAATTTCTGGTTTGTACTGTTTTGTGGAATATTCATTGTTCTCTGCTCTTTTTGTCTTTCTTATTTTTTACCATTTGTCTATTTAAATGCCTTTTTTGTTTATGTATTGTCTGCTTATTTTAATCTCACATTTTTCTTGTGATTTTTATTATATATACAATGTAGGACAATTTCAGAGAAATCACATATTACAAACCAGCAAAATAAATAACTAAAAAAATCATATTCACTCTCACCCAAAGAAAACCTCACACAAAACCTAGTTGTATACACTTCCAGACTATTTTCCTGGAAAAATATTCTAAATTTCTTCTTCATTTGGCTACTTTTATCCTTTTTAACAATGTATAATTTTATCTTATTTTGTTATTTTTCTAGTTCTCTGGGTTAGCTTTCTCACCTTTGACCTCTTTGTTTCATTGTCTACAGTGTTATTTCGGTTTTCTTGTTTCATTGTCTACAGTGTTTTTTCAGTTTTCTTACTCTGACATATTTTACCCCTCTGTTAGTTTTCTTGTACTATTTGTATTTATTCTAGCTTTTACATATCATCCTTGTTATTATTTTAATTACATTTTTCACTTACTTTGCTTTAATTTTAATTCTTTTCATTCTGAGTCTATAAATCACCCAAGAATGACTCGTCAACAGGAATCATTAAGGACTCGCCATGACAGTCCTCCACGCTCCTCATGATAAATATCATATTCCACCTCAATGCCAAATCACTGCAAATTTATCTGAAGCAAGTAAGAAACCCCACAGGTTGAATTTCCTCCCAGGATTATCATCATCTTCCTCAGGCAGCCAGCATTCTTGGGCTACTTGATCTTTCGTCCACCTCATCTCCTCTAACCCCACATAATGGAAGTTATATGACCCAACAGCTATGGCATATATCATCACAGACATTCAAAAGGAATTCATTGCTATACAGTAGGATACAGAAGCGAGCAGGATGTTCCACTCTGGGAAGACTGTCAGAGAAAGCCTCTCTGATTTCAAGGAGCCTGAAGAATATTGAGCCTTCCAGTGATACTCATAGAACAGAGGCATACAGACTCCACAACCAAGATTTTGGAACCCTACATCCACTTCTCTCCAATATATCATCCATAACATGGCCCATTACTCATTTAGGCAGGGTTCCCAGAGAACCTTCTTAATGTTTGAGCCTCCCCAACTCCAGTCCCTTATTAAGGAGACCAAAGATAAGTTAACATGAAAATGAATGTCCTTTCTAAGATTTAGGGACCACAACAATGGCTGCTTCTTTTTTAAATTGTAAATCTGTTTTCTATCCCAAAAGCTCTCAAGATATGGAGAAGTGGATCAAACATTTTCTTACCACAGAGGTAGACACCATTTTGGATTGGCTTGGATCCTTGAAAAGTAACCTGGTTAATCTAGTCCGATTCCCCTAATTTAATGTTTCTTTCACTTTTTATACAGTTGGAAGCATATTAAAGAAGGAAATTCATTTTTTTAGGTAGAATTGTCTCATTGACATCCCCACCCACCAACCAGATATCTACTACCAGAGGACCCTTCGCCTGCCCTTTTCTTATTGTCCTCAGAAATGCAAATCACCCTCTTTAGGTAAAGATGATAACTTTGGGTATACCATCCCAAATTCTCTAGATTCTCCAGAGTCCCTTCTTAGTGAACAATGTTCTTCTTGCAGAATGTGGCTGAATGAATCCTAAATGTGAAGGTCTGAAACTGACTACTTTTCATATGGAGATTGGGAAGGATGCCATCTTGGCAGTAGTAAGGAGAGAATATCCTCACAATGGGGAGGAAGGATGGGCTGTCCAATCTCAGACCCTACACTGAGCTCCTGGACTCATAAAATGAGGACCTCTTCCTTCTCATCTTGATGTTCTCATATTTACAGAATATGCCTTGTGTTCATACTCAATTGGAAGCCAAGAATCCTGTTTGTTTATTGGAAAACTGCCCATATTTTCCACTGTCAGATGTGGATAAGAATTTCTCCTACAGTTCATGAAATCATAAACCATGGCACTTACTTTAGAAATCATCTAGTTTAGTCCTTTTGTTATACTGATGAGGAAACTGAGGCTCAGAAAAAGTTAAATGAATTTTCCAAACCACAGGATTAAGGGCAGAATGATGTCAAGAATCCAGGCCTTGGTAATTCCAGTTCAGAGATCTTCTCACAGCAGACACAGTTCTTCTCACACTCAGTGAGCATTTACCACCTGCTTACTCTGGCCAGGCAGAGTTCCAGGCACTACCTGAATTTTGCTAAGTAAAGCTGTCAAATCCTTGCCAACTTACTTGGGTCAGCTTCACAACTATGTTGTGTGGTTCAAACTGGGATGTCTTTTGTAGGAGATTCAGAAATATCTTCCCACTTCTATTAAAAAGGGGAAGTGCACTGCCTGATCCAGAGTAGATGCCCAAAACATATTCATTGTTTGCCAACTATTAACTATTCTATTAAAAAGGGGACAACACAGAACAACACAGATATAAGATCCTCCCATACTATTGCACTTATTTCCACCAACCTCTGGTAACAAGCCGCTTACAGGCCTATCTCCCAACTAAATTGCAAGCCTCTCAAGGGCAGCATCTTTGTCTTCATTTACAATTGTTTCTCAAGTTTTATTATGTCCCCTAACCCAAGCCTCACATATTAGTAAATTAATGATGGTGTGTCCTTATGCCACACACTTTCTCTCTATGGGGGCAAATGGGCTGCAGATATTTCCTTTGTGTGGCCAGATTACATGTCCTTGTTAACTGGGATACTGAAGCCACCTCTCAGAGCAGCAGTGCATCCTCAGCCCTCCAGGAGATGATGCAAAAATCATTCAATTTCTGATTGCATCACTGTGCTGCATAACTCTTCTATAGCTTCCTTACTATACCAAAAGGAAATTGAAATTTGATAGCATGGTCCTGCCCACAATGACCCCAGCCAACACTCCTAGCCTGATTTCCTATCACCTCCCCTGTTGCCTCCTCTCCCCCAAGTGCTATGTTCATTTATGCCTGCTTCCTCTGCAGTGTGTTGTTCTCTCTACCCATGATTCCCTCCCTCATCTTCATCTGGTAAACTAGTCCTACTTCAAAATCATGTGTAAATATCTCCTCCTCCAGACATAGCTCATGCTCCCTTCTCTGAGTAACAATATTATTACTTGTTTACAGGTTTTGTTTCTGAAGAAATACCCATGAGGGTATTAATTCTTGGGAAGGTCAGAGGCCCAATGAACCAGTTAGCACACCAAGTCCATGGGTCCTCAGAAATGCAAATCACCCTCTTTAGGTAAAGATGATAACTTTGTTCTCCCTAGATATATCTTCAATTTAGTAAGAAGAGACATATACATTCATTCACTCACCCAGTATGTATCAAGTGCCTAACATGCACTGCAACTGGCCCAGGTGCTGGGGACAAAGCGGAGACCAAGGGCCAATGACAGCACAGGAAGCAGCAAAGAGCATTTTCAGGAGTGTCCTGGGCACAACATTGGCAGGGGTCAATTAGGTCTCAGTGTATTACTTTATCAGAGAATGTGTACAAAGATGACAGTGATACAAGATTTGGGTTGAAAAAGAAAAACAATGAAACTCCTTTTAACCAGAAAAATATTACACTCTTATTCTCTAACTGCCCCTGTCTGGTTAAATGATAGGCATCATGATTACAGTTTAAGGAGAACTTGTTGAAGAACTGTTCACTGTTTCACAAGATTTTTTTTCCCTACTCTTTTCTTTGTGGGCATTTGCCTTTGAAACTTCCTGCTGTGAGACCTTTATGTTATACAGGAGAGTATCAGGCCAAAGACTTTAAAGCCAGGATGTAAACACCAAGGGTTTTATAGAATTTCCGAACATGGATTCCCTTAAGACCCAAAAATAAGCTTTGTGTGAAAGAGATCACATTTAAAACCCAGTGATGCTTTTCGAAGCACCAGACAGGACCTGAGTGTGATATACTCACTAACTTGAAAATTGTTGAAAGGATTTGCTTTGAAGTACATTGCTGAGCACAGCACATGGATGCCAAATGTCTATCCCTTACAGCTCATGGAACTGGTGCCAAAGACTTTCACCCAACTAGACCCTCTACTTTTGACAGCCTAACACCTCCTATTTGGAGAATTCAAGTCCTGCTGCCCAGGAGGGAGGAGCTTCATTAACCAAATGTAATTAAGTTTCTATTTGAAAAGGTAACTGATTGATATGGCCGTCAAAGCTGCCTGCTCCCCAAGGGCTTCCCTCTCGTTTATATTTCTGTGGCTGTGTTCCTTACAGCTTAGGAGATCAGGACCTGGAATTGCAGGTCACTGTTCATTTCTCAAGAGCATGAGTTTCAACAGTTTCACTTTACTAGCACTTTGAGTGTAATGAAGTTTCATCCATTTGCATATGTAAAGGCAAGTATGCTCTTTCATTGTAGTTACAATAATATCAATACGGAAGAATAAGAAGAGAGACCATATAAGACAGAAGTTGCCTACTGAACGCAAATACTTTGCCTTTTATTTTAGACCATTTCACATAAATGTTCTCAAAAATACAATAAACAGAATTAGAAAGCTAATTTTGTATCTTTCAGTAGAGGAACAGAATATAAGTGAAGAAAAATAATATTAAATACCTACAATTTGAATTATTTTTGAAAATGCCAAAAACCTACCACAACTTAACCCTTATTTTAAGCATCAAATTAAATTAAAATCATTTAAAACAAACTCGCCCAGGTCTGATAAGTGTATTTGTCATAGTTTGTAAAATAGTGTCAACCACAAACTCCCTGGCATTAGGATAGCATTATGACCCCTGACACAGCTTCTCAGAATGTGATAGAATTAACTACATTTAGTAAATGTCATGGAATTCCTTACATGTTGTTCCAAAGACCTGAAAACAGTAGTGGTATTTCTCTTAGAACCTCATGATATACACTATTCAGTTCAAGAATCTGATTTGGTGTCATCATATCTCTTTTTTCTTAAACCTTTGAAACACTCTGCTAGGTATTTTCAATATATAATCAATAATTAAAGATGGAAACCCAAGCTAATCCCACTTTTTAAAGTTGGTCTCATGTACTCTCTGACCACCAGTTCAGAAACTGCTGAGAGTTTGCTTATTTTTGGAACATTTGGAACCACAGAACAAAATTAACAAGTTAATTTTTTAAGTTTATATAGAATGCTCTTCTTCTATTTTGTAACTTTAACAATAGGAATATTACCCATTTGTTTACCACTTTATATTCTACAAAGTGGCTTTACATCTACCCTATTTTCCCCTAGGTTGTAAGCCCCGCTGGCAGGACTAAGTTGTCTTACTCAGGGCAGTATCCTGTGCCTGGTACAGTTAAATGCTAACTAACTCCATGCTTATATAATGAGTAACTTCATTCAAGTAGGCATACCAAGTGTAAACATTCCTCATTGTAGAGATGAAGAAACTGAGACTTAGGAAAGTTAAATGATAAGTACACAGTAGTAAAACATGTAAGTGGTCAAGCTGGTACCAGAGCCAAGCCTTCTGATCATAAGCCCATCTCTCCTTCCACTAATTATACCATGTTATCTTGCATAATTTATTTTTTTAAGTATTGTTAATCTACAAACTGTTGGGTATTTTTATGGTGTCACTTAATCCAAGTGATGACCTTGTGAGAAGAACATGGGATATAGCCTTTCCATTTTGTTGGTGTGAAAACAGACTCATTCAGGCTTCAAATCACCGCACTAACAAGCAACCTACCTAGCTAGAACCACAGCTGAGATCATGAGAGTCTATATTCAGTGCCCTTCTCTCTGCTATTTCTTATTACTCTTTCTAAACCTCCAAGTCAGCTCTCTCATTTCCACATTTAATTACTGTAAGTCTGCAATGGGCAGCTGTGTGCCAGGCTCTTTGGGCATATACAGGACCAACAATATTGCCCCTGCCTTCCAAGGACTCATCTTACTGTGGCATATTCCGACGTGTGCACAACTGACTGTAGGACAGACCCAGTCATGATAAACACACAAAAAGGACAAAAAGAAGGCAGAAGGTCCTATCAGTCCAACAGGAAACTAAGGCATTTAAGGCCACAATGTGCAATCCTGACCTTGACTCCAGTTTATTCTCTCATCACCTACTTTTGATTTCTTAGCCTGTCAAATAGGAAAAGAAATGTACAGTGCTTATGGCAGAGGGATGTGTTTTATATGATCCAGCTTTTTTTAATCTATCCTTTCCAGATTAAATTTAAATAAATTACAAGTCATTTAATTTTTGACAGATGTTAACTAGCCTTATTGTGGTGATCATTTTGCAATACATACAAATATCAAATCATTCTATTGTGCACCTGAAACTAATATAATGTTATATGTCAATTATACCTCTTTTTTTTAAGTTATGTTCCAACTTTCAATCAAATCTGTGTCCTTGTAGCATAAGCGTAAGCCTCACCTAACAGAACCCTCATCTTGTACAGAGGCAGTATGCCCCATTCACTGTATGACTCTAATCGTCTAATGGTGGGTTTCTACCTCACTGTGCATTAGAATCCCCTTGGTGCTTTTAAAAAAATACTAATGCCTTGCCCCCACCCAGACCAATCATATTGAAAGCTCTGTCAAGTTTTCCATCAGAAGAATGAGACAGATGGGGTCCAATCATTTAATAATAATGAATAATTTTATCTCTATAATCTTCTTTTAGTGAATTAAGAAATTTCAATTTTCTCTGTCCAGAAGCAATAAACAATTATCTGTAGATAATTTCTAATTTAATGTGAAATAATCTGAAATGTCCTCACAACTTTCTGAATGAATACACTGCATGAAATTCAGTGAGCATCAAAATGATCTTTTTTCTTGGAAAAAAGTAAGTGAAAAAGAGAGAAATTGTTTCACTTTAATAGAAAATGATTTCTAGTTGGAGAAAAGGATGCAGTGTTCTGGTGAGAACTGAAATGCTTATTAGCCTCTACCAATATAAGCTACTGCAGTGAAATGTGTATTTTGTAAAATATATAATGGAAAATAAATACAGCAGCTATTTCTTAAAACATGTTTTTGTTAGGTTATGGTGTTACTTCCTAAAAAAGAAGGAACAATGGAGTTTGAAACTGACCATTTGTCCCTAACTTATTTTGACAGTTTCAATGGTCTGAATTTGTAAATGACATGAAACAGCTACTACAAGAACAAAATTGTCTGATTCTTGTTACTTTGTGGTTGCTCTGTATTCAGTGACAAAGGCAGTTTCTAGAAGTCACTGGGAATCGTGTATGAACACATTAAGTTTTTTTCCACCATGAAGAACAGATCAAAAGGACTCCCTGAAGCCATGCCTGTCCTTTATTTCTGCTAGTATAATTACTAATCTATTTGGTAGAATACTGGTATTTTACTTTTTTCTAGGCTTATAATTACATTACTTTCTATCCTTGCTGTCTAAAATGCCAGCAGTAGGCTAAAATAGCTCAATGACTTTGGTCATAATAAAAATTTTAAATTAAGAGTGACATACAGATCTCATGGTATGGTGGAAACAGAAAATGAACTAGGAGGTAGTTCATTTATATATGAGCTAAACTGCAAATAACTTCACTGGGTTACAGTGTCTATAAATAATGAGATAAAAGAAAAAGTGACCTTTTGGGAAAATCTTTAAAATTAAAAAAAAATTAAGTTTCTCACACTGACAACTTCAATGTAGTCTATTTTATCAGATTTCTACAGATAAAGAAACAGTCTTCATTTTCATGTTTTCACTAACCTTTAGGAACTCCCAATGCAGAAAAAAAAAAAAGAGCATTAGGGAATAAGCTTCACCAGCAGCTACACTGATAGCATTACAAGTGGGAATAGCCATGAATCTCAGATTCCACACAAGTGATGCCTAGTGATAAACTGTCCTGTTGCTCAAAATGTCTGCATGTGACTCCCTTGAGGTGTTTGCTAAACATGCAAATTCTTGAGCTCCTCTCCACACTAAGGGAATTACAATCTCTGCAGGTAAAATCCAGGAATCTATACTTAACACACTCTTCAAAAGAAAGTGAGAACCAGGGGACTCAAAATGGACCCAGAGTCATTCATGTTGTCGCCAATTCTTTAAAGGAAAGTTAGTTGCTTGCATCTGACTCGAAGTAAATTTTGATGTACATCTTAAGTTCAATAGGGAATATTCATTTTCCATTTCAAATAAAAAGCATCAGTTAGGACTGGCGAGGTGGGGGTGGGTGGCAGGGATGGAGGTTGCCAACCATCAGTACAGCTGGAGATTTGAAAGCAGAGCTCCTATGCCCCTTGAGACAGTTGAACTCATTACTGCTCATCACTCAGAAAGAAACACATTCACCAAGAGCATGCTAAATGCCTGCAGGTTCATAGGAGTCCCTCAATTGAGACATGCCTCACTTAGAAATTGGATAATTAGAGAGTGCATGTTCAATTAAGTTTGGGGATCTATGAGGTACTAAGAAATATACAGAGTGTTAAAAGTCTGTGCTCAGAAATGTTTGTTATTGCTAACTATGAGGAAAAGAGCTGTTTTGAAGTCTAAAGTCTAGAATATAGCTTTACGGCTGCTTAAACAGTGGTAGTTTCTTGGCCTTGGTAACTGTTTAATCTAGCAATTTTTTAATTGAAAATACCTTAGTTACAAGTAATGTAGGCTTCTCACAGGGATTTAATGGCTAGGGAGAGGGAGGATTTCTGCTCACCAAATGACCTAAAACATACTTCCTAAATTCCACTTTCAGCAACAATCCCAACCACCCCCATCCTGCAATGCACAACTTCAAAGATACCAACTCTGGAATGGTGTGACAGTTTAAGTTTTGTTTCTAATGCTGGAGATAACTCTACTTTGTCTTTGCATTTATATCATTGTATATAGAAGTAATGCATAAATTGAGTGACTAAAATCTACCAATTAAATTTGCTCAACTAATTGAAATAATATACATACCAAACATTAAGGTCTCAATGATTTTTCTTCATTTCACATGTGAACTGAAGAAATCCAGCCTACTGCCAGAACTTGTACATTCTTGAATGTCTTCCCAAGAGAATATGTAAGAAGACATTCTAGCTATGACACGATTTTTGTAACACTCCAAGTAGTTTAGGATGAACTTTAGGAGATACAAAAGCATGAAAAGTAATTCATTCAGTGTATTTTTTAACATGACTACCGTGTTTCTAGATGCTATTTTGTACATACTTGGCACATTTCAGTGAACAACAAAAACAGACAAAAATTATGCCTCTCTTCTACTTGGGAGAAACAAACAGTAACAATAGTTTTTAAAAGTAAAGTATACAGTACATAAGATAGTCACTAGTGCAATGGAAAAAAAAAAAGGAGAGTAAGAGGGTTTGGGAAGGGGGGGATGGGAAGGTAGATTGCAACTTAAATAGTATTGTCAGGATAGTCCCGAATAAGAAGGTGAAGATTAGAGCACAGACTTGAATGAGGCGTTACAAAGCAGATTACTTATGGAAAATATTGTTTCACACAGCAGAAAAGCCTAGCACAAAGGCTCAAAAAATGGGAGTTAGCCTGGTTGGTACAAGGAATTAGAGGCCAATGTAGAAGTGGGAGAAGGTGAGTGGAAGTGGTAGGATATAAGATCAAAGAGTAATGGGGAGGAAGTGGCAGATCATGTAAATTCTCATAGTCCATTGCAAATACTCAGTTTATCCTTTGATGGGTAGCCACTGAAGATTTTTGAGCAGATGTAACAAATGTACATATAGATAGTCCCATGACCTTAAGCAGTTCAGCCAAGAGTTTAAACTACTATGAGGTAGTGTTTAAACTGCCTATCCCAGTAAGTGTGTTTTTCCAGATGGTAGCAAAAAAGTATTTTCATCCTTTCTCCTTTTAAAAATCATAGCCAAGTAACATAACAAATATGAGAAATCTGTACCACAATATAAATACCATGGGTCAATGAAGAAGTGGTAAAAAAGAGAGGAAGCAGATCAGACCTAAGAATCTGCAAAGGGAGATAGTTCCCAATTTTATGATAGCCCACAGCACCCTTTTGTACCACCTGCCCATGTCAATGCTTAGATATTAAGAAATAAATGTTAATGCAAAAACTTTTGACCATTCTTCACACAACCATTATTTAGTTAATAGTACATTTCTTCACATTTGTTTTTTGAATTGACAATTATCTACAGCCCCAACTATGCCTGAATTTTCTCTTTCACTCACTCTTCTGTGGCAATCCAGCCAAATATACCACCCTCATCTTAACCCAGCCTTGAATAATACATCTCTAGGTCAAATGTCTTAAAGGACCCTCTTTTGCTCCCAGGAAGGAACCTACACTCCTTAAACAGGCCCCTTGGTATATCACCATTGATACTTTCTTATGAGAGTTCTGTGCCAGCTAAACAAAGTATTCTTTGAACATGCCTACTCCTATGCCTAATTCTGTATTAGTCTTTCTTTTCAGAATGCCCTCACTGACCATTTTCTACTTGTCAAAGTCTTACTCTTCCTTCAAGTCAAATTTTACATCCTCTACCGCCACATTTTTACCAAACCAGCTCTCAATAGTCCCCCCCATCTTCAGAACCATATAGCATTCTTATCTGCACCATTCAGTTATAATTAGCAACTGATACCTTCTATTTTTATCTTTCCCTGACATACAATTTATACAACTTACTCAATACACAATTTTCCTGACTTCCAAATTCACTATAAATCTGAAAAATTTTTAAATCTGAGTATCTCCAGAACTACTCCTGAGGCTAGAAGTTTTGCCAAGAGCACAAGAAATCAGTTTAAAAGCACAGCAATTTTGGAAGGCTTAGAAAAGTGTGATAAAAAAATTAAGATTCAGAAATAATGCCATTAAGAAGTTCAGAACACTTGTCATTATTAAGCTTACAGAAAAGAAAGATGGGAAAATTGTGAGTCTCCTCCAAGCATAAGGAATGTTATGTTTGTGGTTGTTCTCAATTTTAACAAAGGATGAGACAAAAAGAAAGGGACAGACTGAAGCAATGTGATTTGATGACTTACCAGGACACCGATAAGAGCTTTCAGCTTTGAGGATTCTGAGGAGCTGAAATGTACATTATCAAGGTGAAAAAGGGTTTTCTTGAGTTACCTTAGATTTTAAAATTAATTATTTGGCTTCAGATCTGACATTTAAAAGTTTGAAAGTTGTTGCTCTTGTTCTTACTATAAGAAAAACCTAAACAAATTGAAAATCAACAACTTTTCTTTGGCCCATCAGAGAACTGAGATCACAGGGTAAAGGGCCACCTTAAAATCTGGAGGTACAGATAAATCCTGAGAGTCACAGCCTAGATATTTTTTACCTGAAACAGAAGCTCCTGGAGACATAAACTAGTAGGAAAATTTAAATAGTAGTTTTCATGAATTGAGGGAAGCTGAGTGTGGACCAGCACGACCTCAGGCTCTCACAATGAACTAGAAGAGATTGTGTAGGGCTCTGGCAGGGATGGCAGAGTGAACATGTGACACGCTCAGAGGGTGTTCTCCAGAACAAAGAGCTACTCTCCAGGAAAATATATTGCCAGAGCTTTATTCCACCAAGAGAAGGGGCTTTTCTCCTCCTCTAGGCTTCTTATCTCACCTAAGAGGATGGGAGAAAGCTAAGAAACACATGTGAAGGTCACAGCCCAGGAACACAGGCCCACTTAAAGACTGACATTTAATCATAAGTTTACAGAACACTTCCCCTCCCTCACCTTACCACCACACCAGCCCAGCTCTCACAGTATAATAGAGGATTACAGCTGAAAGAGACCCAAAATGCAGTCTTTCTCTGAGGAGGAGTATTTAAGGGAGCCCAATGTCAAAGAGGATATAAAAACAAAGAATTTGAATAATTTGAAGCTTCTTCAACCTACAGCTACAACAAAAATTAAATACAGCCCCACTCCTAACTAAATTAGCAGAAGACCTAACATGATAAGCCTATTTACCTCAGTTCCTATTACAAAATCAAATGCTATTATTACTACTGTAAATAAAGAATGCCTTTACTCATCAATAAAGTAGTAGACACAGCTGAGGAAAGAATAAGTGAGATTCTTTAAGAAAACAATGAAAATAGGCAATTAGAAGCACTATTCACAATAGCCAAAAGGTGGAAACAACCTAATATCAGTCAGCAGATAAATGGGTAAACAAAATGTGGCATATACCTACAATGGAATATTACTCAGTCATTAAAACGAATGGATTACTGATACATGTTATAACTTGAATGAGTCTCAGAAGTATGCTACATGAAAGAAGCTAGACACAAAAGATCACATATTATATGATTCCATTTATATGAAATAACCAGAATAGATTAATCCAAAGAGACAAAATGTAAACTGGTGGATACCAAGGGCTGGTAGGAGTGTCCTATTAATAGGTAAGTGGCTTTCTTTTGAGGTGATGAAAATATTTAGAACTAGCTATAAATGGTAGTTGCGCAACACTGTGAATGCACAAAATGTCACTGAATTTTACATTTCAAAATGGTTAATTTTATGTTTGTGAATCTGACCTCAGTCAAAAAAAAAAGATACATCACTAGAAAACTCCCAAACTAAAATGTGAAGAAAGAAATAGAACAGAACATCTAAGATCTATGAGATAAATTCAAAAGGTGTAACATATGTGTATGTGTGTGTGTGTGTGTGTGTGTGTGTGTGTGTGTGTGTATAATTGGAATACCAGAAGGAGAAGAAAGAACACAACAGAAGAACATTTGAAATAATAATGGCTGAGAATTTTCCAAAATTAATAACAACAGATACAGAAAACTGAGATTACACCAAGCAGGTTAAATGCAAAAAAACTCTACCCTAAATATATCTTATTCAAACTGCATTCAAATAAACACAAAGAGAAAATATTGAAAGAAGCCAAAGGTTAAAAAAAAATCTTACTTATAGAGGAACAAGGATAAGAATTACAGCAGAAACCATACAAGCAAGAAGAAAGTAAAGTGCAACAGTTAAAAGTATCAAATAAAAAGTCACCAATCTAGAATTCTATACCCAGAAAAAGTATCTATCAATAGTGAAAGAGAAATAAAGGCTTCCTCAGATAAGCAAGAAATGAGGGTTCAGCAGCAGCAGACCTGCCCTGTAAGAACTGTTAAGAGAACTTCTTCAGGGAGAAAATGATGTAGGTCAGCAACTTCAGTCTATCTAAAGAAAGGAAAGGCATCAAGGAAAGAGAAATGAAGTTAAAATAAAATATTTAATTTTCTTATTCTTAATGGATTTAAAATATAACTGTTTAAAGTAGTAATGATAGGGGACCTGGAGCCAAGATGGCAGCATGAGTAGCGCAGTGGAAATCTCCTCCCAAAACCACATATATCTATGAAAATATAACAAAGACAACTCTTCCTAGAATAAAGACCAGAAGACACAGGACACCATCCAGACGACATCCACACCTGCGAGAACCCAGTGCCTCGTAAAGGGGGTAAGATTCAAGCCCCGACGCCGCGGGACCTGAGCACCCCTCCCCCCAGCTACCAGTGGGAGAAGAGTAGGCAGAGCAGGAAGGAGACGGAGCCCAGGACTGCTCAACAACCAGCCCCCGCGATCCGGACCTGAGCACAGACACAGTGCGTGCGCAGGGGGCCCTGGATACTAGGCAAACAGAGCAGCAAGAACAGTGAGCGGTTACTGGAGGCCTGGCACGGGAGGACATAAGAAAAGCGAGCGGCCATTATCATTATTATTTTTTTTGCTGTTTTATTTTGGCGAGCGCTTTTTGGAAGTCTTAAAGGGTTAGGGACCCCAATACTAGGGAAACAGGGCAGCAAGACCAGTGAGCAGATGCCTGAGGCTGGCACCAGTGAATAAAGAAAAACGAGCGGTCATTTTTTTTTTTTAATTTTTAATTTTTTTTTTTCTTGTGGTTGTTTTGTTTTGGCGAGTGCTTTTTGGAAGTCTTAAAGGGGCAGGGTGGGACACTTAATCCAGAGGTAGAGAATCTGGGGATCTCTGGGCACGCTAATCCCCTGGGCTTCAGGGAGCTCAGAGGCCCCTTACAGAGATAAATAGCCTCCAGGCCACTCCCCCTCCAACGCAACTCAACTATTTTGGAGCAGCAGCCGGAGCCAGGCCACGCCCACAGCAACAGCTGAGATAAACTCCATAGCAGCTGGGCAGGAAGCAGAAGCCCTGTCTGCACACAGCTACCCAGCACAAGCCACTAGAGGTCGCTGTTCTCCCAGGAGAGGAGGGCCACAAACCAACAAGAAGGGAAGTTCTTCCAGCCGTCACTAGTCCCAGCTCTGCAAACTATTCCTATCACCATGAAATGGCAAAACTACAGGCAGACAAACATCACAGTGACAATACCAGAGAAGGAGACAGACCTAACCAGTCTTCCTGACAAAGAATTCAAAATAAGAATTATAAACATGCTGACAGAGATGCAGAGAAATACGCAAGAGATATGGGATGAAGTCCGGAGGGAGATCACAGATGCCAGAAAGGAGATTACAGAAATGAAACAAACTCTGGAAGGGTTTATAAGTAGAATGGATAAGATGCAAGAGGCCATTGATGGAAATGAAACCAGAGAACAGGAATGCATAGAAGCTGACATAGAGAGAGATAAAAGGATCTACAGGAATGAAACAATGTAAAGAGAACTGTGTGACCAATCCAAAAGGAACAATATCCGTATTATAGGGGTACCAGAAGACGAAGAGAGAGGAAAAGGTATGGAAAGTATCTTGGAAGAAATAATTGCTGAAAACTTCCCAAACTGGGGGAGGAAATAATCGAACACACCACAGAAATACACAGAACCTCCAACAGAAAGGACTCAAGGAGGACAACACCAAGACACATAATAATTAAAATTGCAAAGATCAAGGACAAGGAAAGAGTTTTGAAGGCAGCTAGAGAGAAAAAGGTCACCTATAAAGGAAAACCCATCAGGCTAACATCAGAATTCTCGACAGAAACCTTACAGGCCAGAAGAAAATAGCATGATATATTAAATGCAATGAAACAGAAGGGCCTTGAACCAAGGATACTGTATCCAGCACAACTGTCATTTAAATATGATGGCGGGATTAAACAATTCCCAGACAAACAAAAGCTGAGGGAATTTGCTTCCCACAAACCACCTCTACAGGACATCTTACAGGGACTGCTCTAGATGGGAGCACTCCTAGAAAGAGCACAGAACAAAACACCCAACATATGAAGAATAGAGGAGGAGGAATAAGAAGGGAGAGAAGAAAAGAATCTCCAGACAGTGTATATAACAGCGCAATAAGCGAGCTAAGTTAGGCAGTAAGATACTAAAGAGGCTAACCTTGAACCTTTGGTAACCACGAATTTAAAGCCTGCAATGGCAATAAGTACATATCTCTCAATAGTCACCCTAAATGTAAATGGACTTAATGCATCAATCAAAAGACACAGAGTAATAGAATGGATAAAAAAGCAAGAACCATCTATATGCTGCTTACAAGAAACTCACCTCAAACCCAAAGACATGTACAGACTAAAAGTCAAGGGATGGAAAAACATATTTCAAGCAAACAACAGCAAGAAGAAAGCAGGGGTAGCAGTACTAATATCAGACAAAATAGACTTCAAAACAAAGAAAGTAACAAGAGATAAAGAAGGACACGACATAATGACAAAGGGCTCAGTCCAACAAGGGGATATAACCATTCTAAATACATATGCAACCAATAGAGGAGCCCCAGCATATGTGAAACAAATACTAACAGAACTAAAGGGGGAAATAGACTGCAATGCATTCATTCTAGGAGACTTCAACATACCACTCACCCCAAAGGATAGATCCACTGGGCAGAAAATAAGTAAGGACACGGAAGCACTGAACAACACAGTAGAGCAGATGGACCTAATAGACATCTATAGAACTCTACATCCAAAAGCAACAGAATATACATTCTTCTCAAGTGCACATGGAATATTCTCCAGAATAGACCACATACTAGGCCACAAAAAGAGCCTCAGTAAATTTCAAAAGATTGAAATCCTACCAACCAACTTTTCAGACCACAAAGGCATAAAAGTAGAAATAAACTGTACAAAGAAATCAAAGAGGCTCACAAACACATGGAGGCTTAACAACACGCTCCTAAATAATCAATGGATCAGTGACCAAATCAAAACGGAGATCCAGCAATATATGGAAACAAATGACAACAACAACACTAAGCCCCAACTTCTGTGGGACACAGCAAAAGCAGTCTTAAGAGGAAAGTATATAGCAACCCAAGCATATTTAAAAAAGGAAGAACAATCGCAAATGAATGGTCTAATGTCACAATAATTAAAATTGGGAAAAGAAGAACAAATGAGGCCTAAGGTCAGCAGAAAGAGGGACATAATAAAGATCAGAGAAGAAATAAATAAAATTGAGAAGAATAAAACAATAGCAAAAATCAATGAAACCAAGAGCTGGTTCTTCGAGAAAATAAACAAAATAGATAAGCCTCTAGGGAAACTTATTAAGAGGAAAAAAGAGTCAACACAAATCAACAGTATCAGAAACAGGAAAGAAAAAATCACAACGGACCCCACAGAAATTCAAAGAATTATTACAGAATACTATGAAAACCTATATGCTAACAAGCTGGGAAACCTAGGAGAAATGGACAACTTCCTAGAAAAATACAACCTTCCAAGACTGACCCAGAAAGAAACAGAAAATCTGAACAGACCAATTACTGGCAATGAAATTGAAGTGGTAATCAAAAAACTACCAAAGAACAAAACCCCCAGACCAGACGGATTTACCTCGGAATTTTATCAGACACAAAGGGAAGACATAATACCCATTCTCCTTAAAGTTTTCCAAAAAATAGAGGAGGAGGGGATACTCCCAAACTCATTCTATGAAGCTAACATCACCCTAATACCAAAACCAGGCAAAGACTCCGCCAAAAAAGAAAAGTACAGACCAATATCCCTGATGAAAGTAGATGCAAAAATACTCAACAAAATATTAGCAAAACGAATTCAAAAATACATCAAAAGGATCGTACACCATGACCAAGTGGGATTCATCCCAGGGATGCAAGGATGGCACAACATTCGAAAGTCCATCAACATCATCCACCACAACAACAAAAAGAAAGACAAAAACCACATGATCATCTCCATAGATGCTGAAAAAGCATTTGACAAAGTTCAACATCCATTCATGATAAAAACTCTCAGCAAAATGGGAATAGAGGGCAAGTACCTCAACATAATAACGGCCATCTATGATAAACCCACAGCCAACATTATATTGAACAGCGAGAAGCTGAAAGCATTTCCTCTGAGATCGGGAACTTGACAGGGATGCCCACTCTCTCCACTGTTATTTAACATAGTACTGGAGGTCCTAGCCATGGCAATCAGACAAAACAAAGAAATACAAGGAATCCAGATTGGTAAAGAAGAAGTTAAACTGTCACTATTTGCAGATGACATGATACTGTACATAAAAAACCCTAAAGACTCCACCCCAAAACTACTAGAACTGATATCGGAATACAGCAAAGTTGCAGGATACAAAATCAACACACAGAAATCTGTGGCTTTCCTATATACTAACAATGAACCAACAGAAAGAGAAATCAGGAAAACAACTCCATTCACAATTGCATCAAAAAAAATAAAATACCTAGGAATAAACCTAACCAAAGAAGTGAAAGACTTATACTCTGAAAACTACAAGTCACTCTTAAGAGAAATTAAAGGGGACACTAACAGATGGAAATTCATCCCATGCTCGTGGCTAGGAAGAATTAATATCGTCAAAATGGCCATCCTGCCCAAAGCAATATACAGATTTGATGCAATCCCTATGAAACTACCAGCAACATTCTTCAATGAACTAGAACACATAATTCAAAAATTCATATGGAAACACCAAAAACCCAGAATAGCCAAAGCAATCCTGAGAAAGAAGAATAAAGTAGGGGGGATCTCACCCCCCAACTTCAAGCTCTATTACAAAGCCATAGTAATCAAGACAATTTGGTACTGGCACAAGAACATAGCCACAGACCAATAGAACACACTAGACAATCCAGACATTAACCCAGACATATATGGTCAATTAATATTCGATAAAGGAGCCATGGACATGCAATGGTGAAATGACAGTCTCTTCAAAAGATGGTGCTGGCAAAACTGGACAGCTACATGTAGGAGAATGAAACTGGACCATTGTTTAACCCCATATACAAAAGTAAACTCAAAATGGATCAAAGACCTGAATGTAAGTCATGAAACCATTCAACTCTTAGAAGAAAACATAGGCAAAAACCTCTCAGACATAAACATGAGTGACCTCTTCTTGAACATATCTCCTCGGGCAAGGAGAACACCAGCAAAAATGAACAAGTGGGACTATATTAAGCTTAAAAGCTTCTGTACAGCAAAACACACCATCAAAAGAACAAAAAGGAACCCTACAGTATGGGAGAATATATTTGAAAATGACACATCCAATAAAGGCTTGACGTCCAGAATATATAAAGAGCTCACATGCCTCAACAAACAAAAAACAAATAACCCAATTAAAAAATGGGCAGAGGAACTGAACAGACAGTTCTCCAAAAAAGAAATACAGATGGCCAACAGACACATGAAAAGATGCTCCACATCGCTAATTATCAGAGAAATGCAAATTAAAACTACAATGAGGTATCACCTCACACCAGTAAGGATGGCTGCCATCCAAAAGACAAACAACAACAAATGTTGGCCAGGCTGTGGAGAAAGGGGAACCCTCCTACACTGCTGTTGGGAATGTAAATTAGTTCAACCATTGTGGAAAGCAGTATGGAGGTATATCAAAATGCTCAAAACAGACTTACCATTTGACCCAGGAATTGCACTCCTAGGAATTTACCCTAAGAATGCAGCAATCAAGTATGAGGAAGACCAATGCACCCCTATGTTTATCGCAGCACTATTTACAATAGCCAAGAATTGGAAGCAACCTAAATGTCCATCGATAGATGAATGGATAAAGAAGATGTGGTACATATACACAATGGAATACTACTCAGCCATGAGAAAAGGGCAAATCCTACCATTTGCAGCAACATGGATGGAGCTGGAGGGTATTATGCTCAGTGGAACAAGCCAAGTGGAGAAAGAGAAATACCAAATGATTTCACTCATCTGTGGAATATAAGACCAAAGGAAAAACTGAAGGAACAAAACAGCAGCAGAATCACAGAACTCAAGAATGTACTAACAGGTACCAAAGGTAAAGGGACTGGGGAGCATGTGTGGGTAGGGAGGGATAAGTGGGGTGAGAAGAAGGGGGGTATTAAGAGTAGCATGCATGGGGTGGTGGGAAAAAGGGGAAGGCTGTACAACACAGAGAAGGCAAGTAGTGATTCTACAACATTTGCTATGCTAATGGAATGTGACTGTAAAGGGGTTTTTAGGGGGGACCTGATATAGGGGAGAGCCTAGTAAACATAATATTCATCATGTAAGTGTAGATTAATGACACCAAAAAAAAAAAGGCAGTTCCTGTGTGGAGACCTCCAATGAGTTCTACACAAGGGTACAAAGGGCATATAAATGTGTAGGCAATGGGTCTGTTTGTATTTATACAGACGATCAAAGCCTAATTGGGCTACCCTGAAAATGAACTAAGATACGATATGAAAAAGAACTTCCAACATCAGCACTCTCTGGAAGACTCATGCCAGAAGATGATCATCAAAAAACACCAACAAAGATCCACGCACTGCTACAGCTGTAGATGCACTCATCCCACCAGTTCCTGGACTTGCCATGGGAATGAAGAAGGAGATATCTAAGCTGGCCTGTGCATACAGTAAAACAACAAATTTGACTGGATCTATACTGTTGGAACTCAACCAAGAATTAGGAGAAGTGCAAATTGTAGTGCTCCAAAATCTTACAACTACAGACTATTTACTGTTAAAAGAACATATGGGATGTGAACAGTCCCCAGGAATGGGTTGTTTTAATTTGTCTGATTTCTCTCAGACTGTTCAAGTTCAGTTGGACAATATCCACCATATCATAGATAAGTTTTCACAAATGCCTAAGGTGCCTAACTGGTTTTCTTGGTTTCACTGCAGATGGCTGGTAATTACAGGTGTGCTTTGGTTATGTAACTATACTCCTATTATGTTAATGTGTGTGCGCAATTTAATTAGTAGTTTAAAACCTATACATGCTGAAGTCACTCTACAAGAAGATATGTCAAAGAAATAATCAATCTTCCCATGTTTTCTGCCGCCTGCTACTTTTATAGCTTTTCTTCTTCCTTCCTAATTACAACCCTTAAAGAGAATTCGTGCCTCATATCAAATCTACCGAGTATCATAATTCTTCCAAGTGGTAAAGATACCTCAAGACAAATGCTGGGCATAGAAGCCACAGGGCATAAATATGCAAAGAAGTAAAAAGCTAACCTTTTCAAACAATAAGGCTTCTCTCTCGCTTACCAACTTAACATTTCCCTGTATGGCCCCAGAAGATGACTGGTTAGCCAGAGACGGGTAAGATTCCTCAAGGAAGGAACAACCGAACACAGGCACAGTCTCAGGGGGGTCATCAGGTGGGAAATTGGGGATCAACAGAGGTGAGGCTTAGAACCTCACCCCCCCTGTTCTGAGAGAAATCTTCTGCATCTGTGGATGTTTTATTGCCCTTGTCTAGCTTGGATTAACACGTAGTCTACAGGCACACACCTGATCATCTACATTTGCTCTCTTACAACACTAAACTATGTTTTGTACCTTTATCTTGTATCTACCTACCACTTCAGCATTTTATTAAAAATAATAATAATAAAGAGAAAAAAAAGTAGTAATGATAATGTAGTAGGTGGTTGAAGTATATGGATAAGTGAAATGAATGACAACATTGTCTAAGGGATACGAGGGAGGAGTTGAGAATACTCTGTTATAAGGTATCTGCACTATTGTGAATGGTATAGTGTTACTAGGAGATAGGCTTAGATTAGTTAAAAATAGTGATTAAAAATAAAGACAATTTTTCCCTAAGGATGTTGAAATACTATTCAATAAAAGAAGAAAAAGATAGGAAGTAAACTACATAATCCAGAAAAGAGACAATTTATTTGTACATATGTGTGTGATTGGGGGGTGAGGAACAGGCAAGGGCACCATAATGGAGAAGACAACTCAGATACTTGGAAATGTCTTATCTAAGGAGAATGAGGCATATACCTTATTGCTTCTGAGTGAAGAAATTATACTGAAAATTGGAGCTATAGAAAAGTAAATTTAAATAAATAAAAACATAAATTTTCCAGGCATTAGAACTGTTTAAATAGACGATGGACAGCTTAGGAGGTAGTGATCACCCCAGCTGTAGTATTTTTCAAGCATAGGCTAGAAGAGGACTGGAACTGATTTTGTAGAGTGTATCCATCATCAGACCAATAAAGGAGAGAAATAGAAAAAAATGACCTTTAAAATCACTTGGAGCTTTATAATTCTATGATCCTACTTCCTGAGTATATTTCAGTGTTAGAATTCTTCACTAGAAAAACCCCATCTTGGATAAATTGTATGAAACTTGGAGTTTTTCATCATCAGTGCATTAAAGATGGCAGTAAAGCAACTGAATTTTAAATGCATTTTAACATATTAAGGTTTGTATTCCTTGGTTGCAGGCATCTGACTCTGGCCAATGTGGGACATTTTTGGAAGAACATCAGGTGAATCACAGGCTTGAATGAAGGCGGGAGAGCCAAGCTTGGCAACAGGATTCCTCAAGGGAGCCCCAGGGGGCTAGGAAATAGGAACCTCGGCTACAGCCTCACAACAAAAACAGTAAAGTCAGTTTTCCCCTGCTATGAACATATTCCAAGTATTATTTATTTCCAGTGTTCTCAAGGTCCAAACCTCAATAAAAAGAGTTTGATCGACTGTGCCTAGTTCATGGACACACACTGACTGTGTGGGGGAGAAGACAGCCTGTCCTCTAGAGCTTCTGACTTTTATTGGGAAGCAGGCACTGATTCCATCTCTCTATCTCAGTCAGAGTCACTCAGGAAAATGGAAGCCACCTTAGTTATTTCAACACAGATTTTAAAATAGGCAATTGGAGGATTGAAAAATAAGAACAATAAAGGAACACAGAGGTAATAATGGAAGGAAGCATTTAACATCACAGGGCTGCCAGAACAAAGGGAAGCAATTGGGTCATAAGCAATGAGAAGCTAGGAGAAACCCTGCATGGCTGAAATCCAACCTCTAAGAAAGGGAGCTCAGTCCAGCTGCTGCTGGTCTCTTAAGAGCTTAAAACAAAAGCTTATAAATCTGCACTCATACCTCTGAGGAGGAAATGCTCTCTCAGGCTCCTACTGGTATGCCTAAGCTGGTATGGAAGTGCTACAAGAAGCTGGGCACTGGATTGAACTGCAACTGCAAGGGTGAAATGCCATTATGGGGGCATGGAAGACAGGAACAAAAGTAAGCAGAAAGGAGCAAGTCCCTTCTCCCTCCTCCTCCTTTCAGTCTCCACCTAGTGTTCTCTATAAACAGAAAATCAGCTAGCAAAGGAGAAACATTAATTTACATAATCCCAGCCCCAATATCATAAAGTCAGATATAGAGGAATGGATGAGAGCCAAGAGAACAACTGGTTAATCACTGGAACATCATTCCACTAAGACCAACACAGTGACTGAAGTAATGCCCAGAAGAAATTCAGTTGATGGGAAAAAGGTGAATGGTTACTGGGCAGTCAAAAGGAGTTTAGGAACTGCCAGAAGACCAACAATAAGAATCCTTTGAGTATCTCGTAGAAGTACATACGTCTCACAATTTCTAAGAAAGTAGCAAAGATATTCTGAGTTTTCAATTTAAGAGATTTGCTCAGTTACAGCTTTGAGGAGAAATTTTAAAATGCTATAAGGCTTTACCCACTCAATGTGTCGTTCAAGGTATATGGAACACAGAGGTAGAGCAAAAGCATAAAATTGCAGAATCAAATTCTAACAGAGATCATTCTAAGTTACAGGCATTTTGCAAGACACAACAAAAGAAATCAAATTCTCCTAAGAAATAGTCATTGAAAGTCTAACAAAAAATTGGGTTTGGAGCAATTACAGACTGAGGTACCAAGAAACCTCTGCAATTAATGCCAAAGGCTCACCAGAGGATACAGCTGCAGAGGAGACAGTGAAATGAAAACTGGGACCATGCAGAAGTCAACAGGCAACAGAGACAACCAAATCTAATGAGGACAAAGGTATCTTTTTTACACCAGGCTAAACATTTCCCCAGTCATGAAAACGGAAGATTTCAAAGTTAATATCAAAACACCATGGTATATTGGATTAAAGATGGCAGCATGAGAAGTAGACAGAGGCCTCCTCCTAAAACCACATATAATATGAAAATATAATTAATACAACTAATCATGAAAGACCAACAGGAAAGAAGGCTGTGCCAGACTGCATACACCTGGAGAACAGAGCAGACATCAGGAAACAGGGTAACATACCAAAGCCTTGATCCAGGGGAACACAAGTTCTTCCCCAATCCCAGCTCACCAGCAGGAGGAAGAGAAACAAACCAGGGAGGGAGTAGAGGCCTGGGACTGCTGAACACCTAACCCTGGAGATCTGCTCTGAGAGCACAAACCTACACTGCATGGTGCTCTGGTGATTAGTGGGGTTGGAAAGCTAAGACAGGCAGAATACCTGGAGAGACTGAGATTCCAGCTTCTTATGGAAAACAGGGATTCACATCTGGCTGCTCTGGGATAAAAGAAAGGCGGGAAGTTTGAGGAACTTTCTAACAGTGAGAGAGCAGCTAAAGAGGCAAGGATTGCCCAGAGCTTCCTGCTCAGGGGAAAGGACAGGTAGGCAAAATTGTCCAGGTGCACTCTGCACAGCAGGTTGGGAATTTTCACGATCTTCATGTGCTCCAGCCCCCTGGCTGGCTATGCAGGTCCAAGACACACCTCCATGATATGCAGCCTGCTGTGCCTTCCTCCCGGCCAGCCCACATCTGGCTCACAAACCGGCAAACCCTGCCCTGGTATCAGTCCAGCCAGAGGGAAGCCCCACCTACAGCAGTTACAAATACAAAGCATAGAGGCTTACATCTGTGTGTTCGGCCCACTGGTTCTGGTAGTGGAGACAGGCATAACAGCCAGGAAGCAAGAAACAGCTCTTTCCTCCCCAGGAAAGAAATCTAATCACAGGCACCAGCACCACTCCCTGAGACACCCAACATGGCTCCAGGGGATAAGCAGATACAAAGAATAGAGTTTCTGTGCACTAGAGGGTGCCACAAACAAATACAAAACATCAAAGGAAACTGGTTCAAACAAAAATTCCTCAAACATCTAAAAACGATCAGTTCTTGGAACTGAAAATGACTTTGTCAATCTTCCTGAAAGAGATTTCAAAATAAAAATCATAAACATGCTCATGGAGGTACAGAAAAATATTCAAGAACTCAGGAATGAACTCCGATTGGAAAACCAATCATTACAGAATACAATGGAAGGTTTTTAAACTATATTAGATACAGTGGATGAGACAATAAATGAAATACATATTAGAGAAGAGGAATACAAAAAGCAGAGGCACAGAGAGAAAAAAGGATGTCTTGGAATGAAAGAATATTGAAAGAACTGTGTGACCAATCCAAGTGGAACAATATTTGTATTACAGGGGTACCAGAAGAAGAAGAGAGAGAAAAAGGGAATTAAGTGTCTTTGAGGAGGTCATTGTTGAAAATTTCCCCAATCTGGGGAAGGAGATAGACTCACAGGCCATGGAGGTACACAGATCTCCCAACACAAGGGACTGAAGGAAGACAACACCAAGACATATAATAATTAAAATGGCAAAGATCAAGGATAAGGACAGACAATTAAAAGCAGCCAGAGAGAGAAAAAAGATCACATACAAAGGAAAACCCATCAGGCTATCATCAGACTTCTCAGTAGAAACCTTACAGGCCAGAAGGGAGTGGCATGATATATATAATGCAATGATGTAGAAGGGCCATGAACCAAGAAGACTCTATGCAGCACAACTATCACTTAAATTTGAAGGAGGAATTAAACAATTTCCAGATAAGCAAAAGCTGAGGGATTTAACCTCCCATGAACCATCTCTGCAGTCTATTTTGGAGGAACTACTACAGATGGTAATGTTCCTAAGGCTAAATAGCTGTCACCAGAGGTAATAAAACCACAGTAAAGAAAGTAGAATGGTTAATTACTAAGCAAATGCAAAATTAAATCAACTACCCCCAAAGTCTATCAAGGGATAGACAAAGAGTGCAGAATACGATACCTAATATATAAAGAATGGAGGAGGAAGAAACAGGAGGAGAAAAAGAAAAGAGAACCTTTAGATTGTGTTTGTAATAGCATACTAAGTGAGTTAAGTTAGACTCTTAGATAGTAAGGATGTTACTCTTCAACCTTTGGTAACTACGAATCTAAAGCCTGCAATGGCAATAAGTACATATCTGTCGATAATCACACTAAATGTAAATGGTCTGAATGCACAAATCAAAAGACATAGAGTCACTGAATAGATAAAAAAACAAGACCCATCTATATGCTGCCTACAAGAGACTCACTTCAAACCCAAAGACATACACAAACTAAAAGTGAAGGGATGGAAAAACATATTCCATGCAAGTAATAGGGAGAAAAAAGCAGGACTTGCAGTACTTGTATCAGACAAAATAGACTTCAAAACAAAGAAAGTCACAAGAGACAAAGAAGGACATTACATAATGATAAAGAGGTCAGTCCAACAAGAGGATATAACAATTATAAATATCTATGCACCCAACACAGGATCACCTACAAATGCAAAAAAAAATACAAACAGAATTAAAGTGGGAAATAGAATGCAATGCATTCATTTTAGGAGACTTCAACACATCACTCACTCCAAAGGACAGATCAACCAGACAGAAAATAAGTAAGGAGACAGAGGCATTGAACAACAAATTAGAACAGATGGAACTAAAAGACATCTACAGAACTCTACACCCAAAATCAGCAGGATACACATTCTTCTCAAGTGCACATGGAACATTTTCAAGGATAGATTGTATACTAGGCCACAAAAAGAGCTTCAGTAAACAAAAAGATTGAAATTGTACCAACCAGTTTCTAAGACCACGAAGTTATAAAACTAGAAATAAATTACACAAAGAAAATGAAAAATCCCACAAACACAGGCAGGCTTAAAAATATGCTCCTAAATAACCAATGGATCAATGACCAAATAAAAAGAGAGATCAAGCAATATATGGAGAAAAAAGACCACAATAATAGAACACCACAAAATCTGTGGGAAACAGCGAAGGCTGTGCTAAGAGGGAAGCACACTGCAATATAGGCCTACAATCCCATTTGAACAGTCAAAACTAACAATTAATGAAACTAGAAAAAGAAATACAAATGAGGCCCAAAGTCAGTACAAGGAGGGACATAATAAAGATTAGAGCAGAAATAAATAAAATTAAGAAAAATAAAACAATAGAAAGAATCAATGACAGCAAGAGCTGGTTCTTTGAGAACATTAGGAACAATGCAAGGATGCCCACTCTCTCCACATTTATTCAACATAGATCTGGAGGACCTCGCCAGAGCAATTAGACAACACAAAAAAATAAAGGCATCCAGATCTGTAAGGAAGAAGTTAAACTGTTACTGTTTGCAGATGACATAATATTGTACATAAAAAACCCTTAAGAATCCACTCCAAAACTACTAGATCTAATAGATGAATTCAGCAAAGTTGCAGGATACAAAATTAATACACAGAAATCTGTTGCATTCCTATACACTAATGATGAACTAGCAGAAAGAGAAATCAGAAAAACAATTCCATTCATAATGCATCAAAAAGAATAAAATACCTAGGAATAAACCTAACCAAGGAAGTGAAAGATCTATACTCTGAAAACTACAAGACACTCATGAGAGAAATTAAAGAAGATACAAATAAATAGAAACATATCCCATGCTCATAGATAGGAAGAATTGATGTTGCCAAAATGGCCATCCTCCATAAAGTAATGCACAGATTCAATGTACTTCCTAACAGATTCAACAGCATTCTTCAATGAACTAGAGCAAATCATTCTAAAATTCATATGGAACCACAAAGACCCCAAGTAGCCAAAGCGATGCTGAGAAAGAATAAAGCTGGGGGGATTATGCTCCCCAACTTCAAGCTCTACTACAAAGCCACAGTAATCAAGATAATTTGGTACTGGCACAAAAATAGACCCATAGACCAATGGAACAGACTAGAAAACCCAGATATAAATCAAACCATTTATAGTCAATTAATATATGATAAAGGAGCCATGGACATGCAATGGGGAAATGACAGCCTCTTCAACAACTGGTGTTGGCAAAAGTGGACAGCAACATGTAAGAGAATGAAACTAGACTATTGTTTAACCCCATACACAAAAGTAAACTGGAAATGGATCAAAGACCTGAATATAAGTCACAAAACCATAAAACTCATAGAAGACAACATAGGCAAAAATCTCCTGGATATAAACATGACCAACTTCTCTTTGAATGCATCTCCTTGAGCAAGGGAAACAAAAGCAAAAATGAACAGATGGGACTACATCATACTAAAAAGCTTCTGTACAGCAAAGGACACCATCAACAGAACAAAAAGGCATCCTACAGTATGGGAGAATATATTTGTAAATGACATATCCAACAAGGGGTTAACATCAAAAATATATAAAGAACTCTCATGCCTCAACACACAAAAAGCAAATAACCCGATTAAAATATGGGCAGAGGATATGAACAGACAATTCTCCAAAGAAGAAATACAGATGTCCAGCAGGCACATGAAAAGATGTTCCACATCATTAATCATCAGGGAAATGCAAATTAAAGCCACAATGAGATATCACCTCACACCAGTAAGGATCGCCACCATCCAAAAGACTAAGAACAAAAATGCTGGCAAAGATGTGGAGAAAGGGAAACCCTCCTACACTGCTGGTGGGAATGTAAGCTAGTTCAACCATTGTAGAAAGCAATATGGGAGGTTCCTCAAAAAACTAAAAATAGAAATACCATTTGACCTGGGAATCCACTCCTTGGAATTTACCAAAGAATACAAGTTATCACATTCAAAAAGACATATGCACCCCTATGTTTATCACAGCACTACTTACAACAGCCAAGATATGGAAGCAACCTAAATGTCCATCAGTAGATGAATGGATAAAGAAGATGTGGTACATATACACAATGGAATATTATTCCCCCATATGAACGAAACAAATCCTACCCTTTGCAACAACATGGATGGAACTGGAGGATATTATGCTCACTGAAATAAGCCAGGCGGAGAAAGACAAGTACCAAATGATTTCCCTCATTTGTGGAGTATAACAATGAAGCAAAACTGAAGGAACAAAACAGCAACAGACTCACAGACTCCAAGAAGGGACTAGCGGTTACCAAAGGGGAGGGGTGCGGGAGGGCAAATAGGAAGGGAGGGAGAAGGGGATTGAGGTGTATTGTGTTTAGTACACATGGTTTGAGGTGTCACAGGGAAAACAGTGTAGCACAGAGAACGCAAATAATGACTCTGTGGCATCTTACTACACTGATGGACAATGACAGCAATGGGGTATGGGTGGGGACTTGATAATATGCGTAAATGTAGTAACCACATTGTTTTTTCATGTGAAACCTTCATCAGAGTGTATATCAATAATACCTGAGTAATTAAAAAAAAAGAATCAATGAAAACAGGAGCAGCATCTTTGACAAAATAAGCAAAATAGATAAACCCCTAGACAGACTTATCAAGAAAAAAGAGAGTTTACACACATAAACAGAATCAGAAATGAGAAAGGAAAAATCAGTATGGACACTACAGACATTCAAAGAATTATTAGAGAATACTATGAAAAATTGTATGCTAACAAACTGGATAACCTAGAAGAAATGGACAACTTTCTAGAAAAATACAACCTTCCAAGTCTGACCCAGAAAGAAACAGAAATCTGAACAGACCAATTACCAGCAATGAAATTGAACTGGTAATCAAAAACCTACATAAGAAGAAAACTCCTGGAGCAGATGGCTTCATGGCTTAATTTTATCAAACACTTAATGAAGACCTAATACGCATTCTCCTTAAAGTTTTCCGAAAACTATAAGAAGAGGGAATACTTCCAAACTCATACAAAGAGGCCGGCATCACCCTAATACCAAAACCAGGCAAAGACACCACAAAAAAAGAAAATTACAGACCAATATCCCTGATGAACATAGATGAAAAAATCCTCAACAAAATATTAGCAAACCAAATTCATAAATACATGAAAAAGATCATTCATAGGATTTATTCGAGGGATGCAAGGATGGTACAGCATTAGAAAATCCATCAACATCATTCACCACATCAACAAAAAGAAGGACAAAAACCACATAATCAGCTCCATAGGTGCCAAAAAAGCATTTGACAAAATTCAACATATGTTCATGATAAAAAGTCTCAATAAAATGGGTTTAGAGGACAAGTACCTCAACATAATAAAGGCCATATATGACAAATGCACAGCCAACATCATACTAAACAGCAATAAGCTGAAAGCTTTTCCTTTAAGATCAGGAACAAGACAAGGATGCCCAGTCTCTCCACTTTCATTCAACATAGTTCTGAAGGTCCTCACCACAGCAATCAGACAACACAAAGAAATAAAAGGCATCCAGATTGGTAAAGAAGTTAAATTGTCACTGTTTGCAGATGACATGATATTGTACATAAAAAACCCTAAAGAATCCATTCCAAAACTACTAGAACTAATACCTGAATTCAACAAAATTGCAGGATGCAAAATTAATACACAGAAATCTGTTGCATTCCTATACATTAATGATGAACTAGCAGAAAGAGAAATCAGAAAGACAATTCCATTCATAATTGTATCAAAAAGAATAAAATACTTAGGAATAAACCTAACCAAGGAAGTGAAAGATCTATACTCTGAAAACTACAAGACACTCATGAGAGAAATTAAAGAAGATATCAATAAATGGAAACACATCCAGTGCTCATGGAGAGGAAGAATTAATATTGTCTAAATGACCATCCTGTCTAAAGCAATCTACAGATTCAGTGCAATTCCTATCAAAATACCAATAGCTTTCTTCAACAAACTAGAGCAAATCATTCTAAAATTCATATGGAACCAGAAAAGACCCCAAATTGCCAAAGCAATCCTAAGAAAGAATAAAGCTGGGGGGATTATGTTCTCCCAACTTCAAGCTCTACTGCAAAGCCACTGTAATAAAGACAATTTGGTACTGGCACAAGAACAGACCCATACACCAATGGAACAGACTAAAGAGCCCTGATATAAATGCAACCATTTATGCTCAATTAATACATGATAAAGGAGCCATGAACATGCAATGGGAAAATGACAGCCTCTTCAACAACTGGTGTTGGCAAAACTGGACAGCAACATGCAAGAGAATGAAACTGGATTATAGTCTAACCCCATACACAAAAGGAAACTCAAGATGGTTCAAAGACCTGAATGTAAGTCATGAAACCATAAAACTCATAGAAGACAACATAGGCAAAAATATTCTGAATATAAACATGAGCAACTTTTTCCTGAACACATCTCCTTGAGCAAGGGAAACAAAAAGCAAAAATGAATACATGGGACTACATGAAACTGAAAAGCTTCTGTATGGCAAAGGGCACCATCAACAGAACAAAAAGGCATCCTACAGTATGGGAGAATATATTTGTAAATGACATATCTAACAAGTGCTTAACATCCAAAATACATAAAGAACTCACACACCTCAACACCCAAAACACAAATAACCCGATTAAAAAATGGGCAGAGGATATGAACAGACAATTCCCCAAAGAAGAATTTCAGATGGCCATCAGGCACATGAAAAGATGCTCCACATCACTAATTATCAGGGAAATGCAAATAAAATCCACAACTAGATATCACCTCTCACCAGTAAGGATGGCCAGCATCAAAAAGTCTAAGGACAATAAATGCTGGCAAGGATACGGAGAAAGGAGAACCTTCTTACATGGCTGATGGTAATGTAAGCTAGTTCAACCATTGTGGAAAGCAATATGGAGGTTTCTCAAAAAACTAAAAGTAGAAATGCCATTTGATCTGGGAATTCCACTCTTAGGAATTTACCCAATTAATATAATTTGTGATATTCTAAAAGACATATGCACCCCTATGTTTATTGTAGCTCTATTTACAATAGCCAAAATATGGAAGCAACCTAAGTGTCCATCAGTAGATGGATGAATAAAGAAGAGGTGACACATATACACAATGGAATACTATTCAGCCATAAGAAAGAAACAAATCCTACCATTTGCAATAGCATAGATGGAGCTGGGAGATATTATGCTCAGTGATATAAGCCAGGTGGAGAAGACAAGTACCAAATGATTTCCCTCATTTGTGGAGTATAACAGCAAAGCAAAACTGAAGGACCAAAACAGCAGCAGACTCACAGACTCCAAGAAGGGACTAGTGTTACCAAAGGGGAGGGGTGAGGAGGGTGGGTGGGGAGGGAGGGCGAAGGGGATTGAGGAGTATTATGATTGGCACATGTGGTGTGAGGGGTCATGGGGAAGACAGTGTAGCATAAAGAATATAAACAGTGACTGTGGCATCTTACTACACTGGTGGACAGTGATGGCAGTGGGGTATGGGGGAGACTCAATAATATGAGTGAATGTAGTAACCACATTATTTTTTTATGTGAAACCTTCATAAGAGTGTATATCAATAATTTCTTAATTAAAAATTTAAAAAAACACCATGGTATAGTACTGATAGTTGTTAATATAATTGTTTAAAGTAACTGTATTGCAGTGGCTCCCAACTAGTGCTCAACAGATGTGGTTTTAGGAGATGCATATAGTTCTAAGAAGAACTACATGAAAAACAAAGTATTCTGTGGTCTGGAGCATCAGGATTCACATTAGCATATTACAAGTTCTGAGAGTCTTGCTGTAAAGAGAAATGTTTCACTTCCACGCAGTGTTTCTTCAATTTACTTAAACCAAACAGCCTGGTTTCAATAAGCATCTCCCTGCGTGAGTTTTTTCAGAACACAGTTTTCAATACATGGCTATATATTGTTTATAAGTAGCATATAATTCCCCATTTCATAGAATAAATTCATTTTCTTTTCATCCTTTGTTGTCTTAACAAAATCAAAATGTAAAACCCCTCTAGATGTCGTTTTATAAAAATGTTCAGATCTGATGAGTTCAAACTAATACTTGCAGGGAAGATTCTGGTGTCAGGGACAAATCTATTATGCAGCACTCCCTTCACATGCTGCCTGATTGGGCCCTAGGCCTTTCTGGGTCCCACACAACCCACATGGAAGATTTCCTTGTGGTGACATACAATAGAATTGCTCCTCTGGGTGGATTGTACTCTTCCTTATTTTTCCCAAAATTCCAAAATTGGTAAACATTAGAAAAAAAAACTACCTTAGGGAAAAATAAGGATTTACTAAATCAGGATTTCTTGTCCCCCATCCTAAATATAATTTGGCTAAAATCAATAATGGATTTCTAAGATGAAATAACTATTGTTGTATTGTGGAATCAGATAAACACACCTCCCACCAATGGTAATTTTAACACAGTTGACGGTAATTTTACTTCACCTGATTATTCCAGGGGAAAGGGATTTATCTCCATACCTATTTTGAAAACAAACTATGTAATGACACCAAGTTTCTGAAAGTTCCCAAATGGTGCTTTGTAAATGCGTAAAAGACACATGCTTGTTCTCTCTCTCCTTCCTTTTCTTCTTCCCTTCTCTTTCCTGTCCTTCCTTCACTCCTCTCTCACTCATTCCTTCCCCCTTGCTTCCAAAACTTCTTGATTTATTGGGCTTTCAGAATTTTTCTCTTGGCTCTTAGATCACTTTTTGTTAAAGGGCTGGAAAGCAAACTTGCAATTTGGGTTAAAATGGAACATGGCTTCATAGAATTGAACTAAAACAGAATTGATTTTTAAGAAGAACAAACACTAATTTTAGATAATTATATATATATATATTTATGATATAATTTATTTATATAATTTGAGGAAGTCCATGCTTTCCTCTTGCATAGTGCTACTGCTATCAACAGAGTACTAACTTCCATAACAAATCTTTCAAATTTTGTTAGCTAATGTCAACAATATGTAACAATTGTTTGTCATTTTCGCTACTACTGATTTGAGGTTTTAGCAATTTTTGTTGGAGAAAAGTCAACAAGCTTGCAGCAAATGGTACCAACAATCATAATCTATTAATTTTTTAAAGCTTATAGGTATTAATTTCTGTCAACTGTAAAAATTCATGAAACATTGGGGCAAGCTTGGATTTTTGGGAGAGAGAAAGAGAAAATAGATGGTTCTTTAATTCTGCCTATTTAAGAACATGCAATTCATTCATTTGTTCATTTGGCAAATATTTATTGTGTTAACAAACATGCTAGCGAAAAACACTTTTAAGTGATAGAAACAATGTTAAGTATATGTTTACTGAGCTCTTTTACATGTGGCCCTAAAAATATGTAAGTAAAATCCTTCCTTTCTTTATAGAGATGGCTGTCTGGCAAAAATAAATAAATGAATAGCTGTCATAAATCTAGATGTTAAAGTTCAGTTCAGGTGACAAAGTTCAGAGTATTGACCTCTGGAATAGAAAGAACTTGTAAGTTATGCCTAGAGTAGGTGTTGAAACCTAGTCTAAGACTGGTACATTCAAGATTCCTACCTGAAATTCCATAAGCCAGCACCCAGTGTAGTCTGTGATTCATAAGGCAAGATCAAGTACAAAAAGTCTGTGGGCAAGAAACTAGGAATAGAAGGAAATTACCTTGACATATCAAGAGCTATATATAAAAATGCAGCTAACATCATATTCAATGGTGAAAGACTGTAAGTTTTGTCCTATATGATCAAGAACAATGAAAGGAATGCCCACTCTCACTACTGCTATTCAACATAGTGCTGGAAGTCCCACCAGAGCAATTAGACAAGAAAAAGAAATAAAAGGCATCCAAATTATAAAGGAAGAAGTAAAATTATCTCTATTCAGAGATGACATGATCTTACATGTGGAAAACTCTAAAGACTACCAAAAATCCATTGGAACTAATAAATGATTTCAGCAAAGTTTCAGGATAAAAATCAACACAAAAAATCAGTTGTATTTCTATACACTAAAAACAACCAGCCCTAAAAGGAAATTAAGAAAACAATCTCATTTACTGAAGTATGAAAAAGAATAAAATATATAAGAATAAACTTAACTCAGGCAGTGATAGACTTGTAAATTTAAAACTACAAAACATTTGTAGTATTTCTTGCTATTTTAAAGAATAAAAAATACAAATAAAAGACATACTGTGTTCATAGATTAGGAGACTTAATATTGTTAAAATGTTCTTAATACCCAAAGTGATCTACAGATTCAATGCAATCCTTATCAAAATCCCAATGGCATTTTTTTTCCAGAAATAGAAAAAAAAAATCCTAAAATCTACATGCAATCTCAAGGGACCCCGTATAGCCAAAACAATCTTGAAAGAGAACAAAGTAAGACCTCACAATTCCTGATTTCAAAACAAGAGTCAGACGTGCAGGGAGCCATGTGGTATGTCTCTGTGACAATCTGTATAATTCCACCAGAAGCATCTTTCTTATCCTCATCACATACAATAGGCTGTGTGCCCATGCAATGACTCCAACACCATAGATATGCAAAGACACTGTTCAATATTGAGCAACCCAAGGAGAATTAACATGCTTGCTTTGAAAGGCTGTTATTATTGCTTGATTATTTGTTTGTTTTTTAACATGCATGGTAGAATTTTATGATTTTCCTGGATGTTCTAGTCAGGGATAATTTTCTTAATGAACAGAGATCTTCTCAAGAAAATAGAAGTTTGTTGAAAGGGTACAGCAAGCACTACAGAAATCCATGATAGGGGCTCATTGCCAAACAGGGTCTCACAGGAGCTGGACTAGAATTAAGTCTCCTCTCTCCGTGGCATAGGTTGATGATGGAGTAGAACTTAGAATTTACACACCAACCGAGACTGCTTGAAATTAAATTTATCTCTTACTGACTCAGTTTCCTAATTATCTAATTAAGAGGGGTTAATGAGGTGAAGTGTTAGGAATAATAGAGTAATCTCAGTATTTGTATATTTCTTTTATCTATAGTCCATTTTTCTCCACCTTATTAATTAGCTTCCATTTGACCCAACAAGATGCCAATGAACAGTAGTTCAAAAACCAGCTAACTACAAACCTATATCTTCCAGTTTGAATTTTTGAGAGAAAAAAGTTGATTCACTGCCAGCCAGGGTCCTACAACATGTAAGGATGCCCCTTGCTCTGGACAAATCAAAGAACAAAGCATGTCTGATACGTGGAAAATTTTTTTCCTTACATATATGAGATTTTTAACATTTTACTATACAGAGTGAAAAAATTTTCAGCAAAACATATCTCCAATACCATAATATATGATGGAGAAACAGGATTTACAATTTACTTTTTAGGCCCTGCAAGTTTGGTATTTTTGTTCCTGTTTTATGGATGAGAAAACTAAGACAGAGAAAGGTGAGTTTTCCCAGCTTAGATGAGAATAAATGGCAGAACAAGCATTTCATTTTAACTTTGTTAAGTCCAAAATCAGTATTTTCTCCATATTATCTCTATTAATTATTTAACATGAGTTCACTTTTCTGTAAACTTTCAGAACATAAGAATTCTTTGTGACTATATTATTTAGTCTGTTATGAATTTTGTTTGCTACTTGATACAAGGAATTTCTCCCACATTAACTATGCTTCCTCTCTAATTTCTAGCCTAACTACTAGACTTCAAATTAATATGACTATAAAATTAGCATCAGGTTAACAAAATGTCTATTTGGGTAAGATTACAGATTATTTTCATTATTTGTATTATCTTTCTTACATAATATTTGTACGTGCCCTCTATGGTCTTCTCAGCAAAGGTATAAAATAATTGCCCTTAAAAAAAGAGAAAGAAATTCTTACCAGATTCATCCTTGTATTCTTTTGTTCAATTCTCTACAAAAAAGCAATTGAGAAAACAAAACTGAGGGGGAGGCTGGGGAAAGAAAAGAAAGGGGACAATTGTTTTCCTCAATTAGCCCATCCTTGGACTTTCACATCATTCTTGAAATAGAGTAGTTCTCAAAAATGCTAGATTCATTCAGATGCAATGTACAAAAATTGTCCTTTTCAGCCTGGTTTGCGATAACAGAAAATTAGATGTAGTCTAAAGCTCACTGTGGTGACACTACTGACACTACTTAAGCATTACTTGCTTAACCAGATCCCTGAAGAGCTAACCAATCTGAGCCCTATGAAAGCAATTATAGCTCAAGCTCATATCAATCCTAGAATTTTAAACTGAAAGGAGACCCTAATATTATCTAGATTGCACTTCTCATGTTATAACTGAGGAAATTTGGGCCCAGTAAATTTATGAGACTTGCTTAAGACCATACCTTCAGCTGGTACCTTGTTAGTACTCAAATAAAATACAAGTCTTCTTATTCAAGTAAAAACAGGACCAGTAGTTGGTTGGTAAATTTAAAAAGCTAATTAAAGTACACAATCACAAAAAAATTTACTACATTCATAATTTCTAAATCTTTTCTTAATATACCTAAATCTGCACAAATTCTCATTTTTTTGTCATTGTTGCACCAAGGGTTTCTCTGTAAAAACGGGCCCACTGATTGGAGTTCCAAATCTTTCTTACACAGCCACATCTATAGTGCATTAATGCATCATCTATGATTTTCCATTTCAGTTTCTTTAAAGTGAAGACTTAAGGACATTTGCAAAGCAATCTTGGGCAGAATCCTTAATCTTATCATTTGTTTTCAGTCTTTTGTAATTGCCTTATGCCTAATTTAACAGCGATTTCTTTTAGCAAACAACTTTATCAAGCCTTTTTAAGGCCTTCAACTTGGTTTTCATACTCCATTACATTGGCTTACATAATATTCAATTAAATAACATAATGACAATAACAATACAACTGGCATGCAGAGATCACACATAAACTAAGCTGACTCCAGGTAAACATGCAACTCACCCGATGGGAGTAGATGTGCACAGCCATACCAGAGAGAAGCATATTGTCTATACTTAGTTTTCAGTGTATCAAAAGCAGCCGTGAGAGTTACATATTTGTAGAGATAATGACAAACTTCCACTGATCTACAGTCAGCTAAATGGATATCATTAAGAGAGCTTCTACTGTAGTCAAACTTAAAAGTAAATTTGCTCAACTCAAGATTCTCTCCAACATACTCAAATTAATCTCTAACCAAGTATGTGATAGTAAATTCAGTGTAATTTAAAGATAGATGCCTATATCTTCTAATACACTGACATTTGCAGAAATAGGTCAAAAAAAGAAAAGAGGGAGGACAAATAAAGGAAGGAAGGAAAGAGGGAAGGAAGGAAGATTAGAGAGAGAGAGAGAGAGAGAGAGAGATTTTAAGAAATTGACTCATGTGCTTGTGGGGGCTGGCAGATCCAAAATCTATAAATTTGTAAGACAGTTTGGCAGGCTAGAAACTTCAGGCAGGACATCTATGTTATAGACTTGAGGCAGGAGACAAAACCCCTCCTCTGGGAAATCTTTCACTTAACACTGTACCAAACATTATTGTTCTCACGTCCCCATGTTAAATAACATTTTGCTTTGAAAAATCAAGATGCTTTTTATAATTTTGGTTTTGAAAAATTACCTATAAATAACTCACTTAATTTATAATTAGTTATACCTTCTCATCAATCATTGTGAATACTTGGGAAATCTTGCAAAGTGAGAAAAATCTAACCTATAAATTATTTTCACATGTAATAAAGTTGTTCTTTACTCTAAATTTAGCAACTAATGAT
Organism: Manis pentadactyla; assembly: GCF_030020395.1. NCBI lineage: Eukaryota > Metazoa > Chordata > Mammalia > Pholidota > Manidae > Manis > Manis pentadactyla. The sequence continues at coordinate 66,133,178 of NC_080021.1, forward strand.
GTTGACATGATATTACATTTTACACACCTTTCACTAAACTTGTTATTAATTTCAATTTCCCAATTTTCTTATTTTAAACCAATTAATATGTTTTTTCAGTTATCAGCTCTTTCAGAGGCCATGAAATCCGTGATAATCCCCACGTTGTGCCTTGTGTACCTAATGGTTAGAAAGGTTCTACTTGGCATCCCAGTGATCCTGTGGGGCGGGAAGATGAAGACAATGCTAAGTCTATGTCTCAGTCACCTAGGGCTGCCATAACACAATACCACCTACTAGGTAGCTTAATGACAGAACTGAATTTCTCACAGTTCTGAAGGTTGGACATATAAGATTGAGGTGTCAGTCGATTCTGTTCCTGATGCGAGCCTCCTTCCTGGTGTGCAGACAGCTGCCTTCTCACTGTGCCTTCACAGGGCAGAGAGAGTGAGCTTTGGTCTATATTCCTCTTCTTATAAGGATATTGATCTTACTGAATAAGGACCCCCACCTTTATGATCTTAATTACCTCCTAAAGGCCCATCTCCAAATACAGTCTCACTGGGGATTAGAACTTCATCACATGAGTTCTAGTGGGACACAATTCAGTCCAGAGTGGCACAGGATCATTTTTTGGGTATTAATTGATATTTTCTTTACCTGATCTCCCTTTTACCATTTTAAGCAAATATCTGGAATTTGTTCTTTGGGCAAATTTGGGGGCACATTTTACTCCAGAGCATTTGTGTTGCAGCATTAATATCAGAAATGTAGACCTCAACATCTTTTCTGGCTTTGTTTCACAGAGCCTGTGTTTAGAAGAACTATTTGAGATGACTGGGCTGGGAGAGAAGGGAGAAAGCAAGTGGTTTCAAGGGAACTAAGAGAAAGTGAGATTTCACAGGACAGGCAAGAAAGCAGAGATTACCAGATCCTACAGGATGGTGGCAAGATTTCAGAGATTATGACTCAGTGAGGGCAGGCAAATTCCTCTGCGTCTCCCTTGACCTGCAGGCATCTTGACTGAGATGCCTACTTTGAAACAGCATGGGAGTTTGAATGCTACAGCGGTGGCAACAATGACTGAAGATTAGAGGTCCCCCACTTGTCCAGGCACCAACCACATAGGTCTTCCAGGTTCCTGGCACATCTGGGAAAGGGAAGGGAGCCCCCATAATAACTGAGTTTTAATGTCTTACTACTAGCAGGGCAGGATAGCAACTTAGAAAATAAGGTAATTTCATATATATACAGATTAAAGTGGCATTTCTTATACAGCAAAGCTTGTAACATAAGCTGCTCTTTTTCTGAAGATAAAGGTATCATTTTGTTGCTAGTGTGATTGCTATCCAGGCGCTGGATGGCCTTCATCCTGGCTTTGTGCCCTGATGAGGGAGAGATTTACATTCACTTCAATTTATGTACTAAGTGTTCAATTCATTCATAAAAGAAATATTTTATCAAGTACCTACTATGTGTGTGTATGCTGGTGAAAATGTAATGGGCACAATGCATGGCATCAACCAGAAACACAAACATTAAATCAGAAATTACAGTAAAATATGATATATTTAATGATGATACAGGAAGCAGGGTTCTGAGTGCACAAGGAGACCTTGCAGAGCAGTCACAGGGGGTCCCCCACAGACTGTGGTCAGGATCTGAAGAATGAACAAGAAGTAGCCAGACATTGAGGAGGAAGGAAGACTAGTCTAGGAAAGGAGAAAGAATTCTACTCACCCAGCCTTGAAGAGCCAGTCACCGTGGCCCTTGGTTCATCTGATCCAGCTGTGCCCTCAGCCTAGGAATTCTCTCCACAGGACACCCACACATCGGGGTCTAAGCTTTGCTGAGAAAATAAGTCCCCTGCCTGCTTCACAGGTGTAATGTTCACCACTTCATAACTTGAGGATTCAAAATAGAAAATGTGATGGCAGCTCTTGGATGCAGCAACAATGGATGGCAAAGAAGTGACAGCTGTTGGCCTCATATGAGGGCTGTCATGTGGGCACAAAACTATAGACACGAAGAGCAATAACAAGTCCTAATCAATAAACCCCTTAGAAAACGTTTCCTTAGAAATAATTAAAATGTAAAGGTTTGGATGCCACAGTTGCATAGAAAATTCACATACTTAAAATACTTCAAGCCTAATAATGCTAAACAACATAGTCACTCTATGTATAGTCATAAAAGCATATGGATATGTATAGTCATAAAAGCATATGGAAAGGAGAAGAGGGAATGTGGGACAATGGTTTCCATCAAAATAGATGACTTACAAAAAAGCTGGGCATGTGGCCTTCTTGGTTCCTGGTCTCGTCTCACCATCAAACCCCAAAGACGCCCAAGGAGAAAAGCCACTGCAGCTACCCTCCTGACTCAGTCCTCGGCTCCCTGGCCAGAATGTAGTCCATATGGTTCTCGTCTGACTTTGCTAATGAGTTCATCCTGAAGAGAGAAAATCATTTTGATCTACATTAAGTAGACTTTTCTCTTTAATCAGTGTGGCTCGTTTTATAACATGGTTTGAATTTTGCTGATCTGTCACTCCTACTACTACCACACTGTAAAAAAAATGAAAACATTTTTAAGTAGATATAAATTACTAGCTTGACTTACTATGAACTGATTTTATGCCTTTTCACTTAGCTAATTCCTGTTTCAGAAGCTTAATTTTATGAGTTTATCTTACACATTTTCACCACTTAACCCTTCTTATTGGAAGTTTAAGTCTGGCTTGCCAAAAGGAATATGATCATAAACTGGTGCTCAATGTCAAAAGCAAGCAGCATTATGAAAGTGTACTCTTAAGTCCTAGCTTTATATGTTTTTAATCTTGAACTCTTGACTATTAAAATATGTTTAATGTGGTAGTACCTGACCCTCTGACATATGGTGAAGCCCAAATCCCAGATTCACAATTCATATAGAAAGAGAAAGAAAGAAAGAATGAGAGAAACAGAAACAAGAGACATCCTTCACTGCAGACATTCCTGTAGCTATCAGGTTGTGTGACCTTACAGAAAAGACTCAAGAATATTGAATCACATATACAGGAAGTTTGTCCTTCAGACTATAAGCTATAACCTGACTAATACTTATTAAAGTATTGTTAAGACTCAGCCACTTCACAATATAAAGGTCATAGTGCAGTTACTCAAAACTGCTGCCTGGCATTCATAGCTCTGCCAGGATTATTTTGAATTCCCAATTAGTCATCCTAATAGCATTTCTTCCACCTGCCCTTAGATATCTTTAGTTCACCCTTTCATACCAAACTTTCACATCAAGCCAACTTCACCTATAGGGCCAATGATGTTAGAGAGGGCAGTATTGATTATATGCTTTCCTTCTCCTACTCCTGACCTGAGTTTCCACTGTACTGTATTTTCTACAGCATCCTATCTACCCTTCTCAGCAGCTGCGGAAGAATGAGAAAAAAGGCACCTCTTTTCAAATGGATACAGCAGAGTCACAGGAAAGGCTCCCATAGGTCAGGTGTGGGTGTCTGTCTCTGTACTATGGCCAGGTAGCTGCAGGGCTTTGATGGGCAAGCCTAGGTCATGTATCTAGATCTAGAGGATACCAAAATGCATGCAGCAAAAACATGCTGTTGCCAAAAAGGAAAATCCAGATGCTATGTGCAAAAGGGGAAACAGACACTGAGTCAGCAAACACCATTTTTCTCTATTATATCTCAAGCAATTTTTTATCCCAAGATGTAATTAAAACTACATATGATTTAACATAGCTCTTGAAACCACATATTTATTTTTAAAGGTCCTATAAATAAATAATAAAATGATAACCTAATAGAAAAATGGGCAAAGTATAGAAACAGAGTTTTACAGTGAAATAAGACAAATATAGAAAAAGTTGTTTGCCCTCATTCATGATAAAATCAAAATAAGAAAGAGATCATTTTCTTCCCTTATCAAAACTATAAATCCCAAGATGCCATTTTTTGATTTTGAAATTTGTAGAGTTGGAAAATACCCAGTACCTACAAGGGCTTAGGAAATGACCTCTAGCAGAAGTGTTAAACTGGGGTCAATTGGTAGAGAAGGATCTACCAAATAACTGTCAAAGCTAAAATGCATAGTTTATATATATATATAAAATATCATTTAAGCCTCAAAACATTATAAGATTAGTAATTTTTATCCCCATTTTAGAGATGATAAGAATTAGACTTAGAGAGGGCAAGTAACTTGCCTAAGTTTCCTCACTGAGTGACAGAGCCAAGATTTAAACCCAGCCACTCTGATTCTAGAGCTAGTGTACTACCATGGTGTAATTTGTACTAAAATGAAAATACCGCCATAGAAACTTCTATGGGGCTAGATTGTGGAACAACATTATATATTATATATTAACAAGTCTTTAATTCTTAACAGCCCTTTTAAATTCTCTGCCCTAAACTGACTTTATAGAATTGAGGCAATAATAAATCCTGCCTTTCCCAGGATAGAAAAAATCAAATGAGAAGATTAAATAATATCTTTTTAAAAATCATGGCATATGCCTTAACTATAAGGTATTGTTAGTATATAAGCCTCCCAAAAGACTGCAGGCTGACAGGGTTAGTAATTGTGCACTTCTGACTTCCACACTGCAGAGCAAGCCTAGTTTTAGCAGCCTTCACCTGAGGATCGCATTGGGCTTTAGTTCCTTATTGAGTGTTGAGCCCACACTATGAGGTAATGGTCTGATCCTCATTTTGAAGCACATAAAACCCAAGGAGGTTAACTAATTTCCCTAAGGTCACACAGAAGTCACTGGTGAAGTTGGAACTGAAATAGGAGTTTCTTAATTCCCAGCCACTGCAATGCTCCCAAGACGAAGCTCTTGTTGAATAAAATACACATTGACACAAGGGCACATTACAATTCCATGGAGAAGAGTCCCCAGAAGCAAAATATTTCATTTTAAATTGAAAAATCTCAGACTTACAAAAGACTGATGTCTTCGCCAGCTGGCAAATTATGCATCTCAAAAAAAATCTCTCAGAAAAATCTCCTAAATATTCTACATAGTATGGCTTGGCTCTAGCAACTTACCTTAAAGACTAGTAAAGAGCAAACAGTACTGCTATTTGCCCTGCAAATGTATATGGATTTATGTCCAAGGTTTCTCCCAGAAAGCATCGATTTGGTACGTGCATGTAAATGACCTATACACATTTGTGTAGTGCTGTAGGAGGAACCCTGTGACATTCATTGCATTGAAATGAACCTGAAGATAAAGCCTACAGAAGTTTGCTTGAGGTTAGCAGTTCTTCCTGAAGGGTCACTAACCTCAGATCCCTAAATAATGAGGCCACTTTAAATTATTAAAATAATTGTTTTGATGGAAAACAATGCCAAGGAGTTTCATACAAGTCCACCTTAGAAAATCTGCATCAAACAAAGATAATGCAGGCTAGAAACGAGACCTGAGCAGGGTGGTATTTTGTAGATGTGTGGGTGGAGCAGGAAGGGAAGAGTCCCTCTGTGGCTACTCCGTGGGAAGAGAGCTAGGCAAGGGCACTGCATTCCCTTCCTGTCCCGAACCCCAGCTCCCCTTAAAAAACAAGCAGAGCTATGAGGCTTTTCTCCCTCTGGTCTCAGGCTATCTTAGGTAGAAATGATATTTTAAGGGCTCTAGGTTGCCCAAACGTGGCCAGGCACACTGTCCCACTCTCACCCTGGACCATGTTTGCAAAAGAAAAATACTCATCTCACTCCAAAAGCATAGAAAGTTCTGTGAGTTTTCCCCAAGGTAGTGGATAACAGAGGAGGTAATTAACTCACACTTAGTTCTTTAAACATCTATTTTTTCCCCCAAATTCCCACTTTCTATAACAGTTGCTACATCTCTTCCCCTAAAGAATGGCCTCTAACCAACCTTCCTTTCATTCCTCTGGTCTTTCTCAGCTTCTTTTCCTGCTTTGTTTCTGTTTCCTTGCATTCCCACCCTCTTGCTCTACAGAACTTTCCCATCTCTCTGTGACCCTGTGAATCAGCCAGCAAACAGGGCAGGCAGAGCCAGAGGCCAGAGTGAGGAGAGGAGACTGGGATTCAAATCAGTAAGAAGAGCAAATCCTTATGAACTGGGAGGTCTTGAAACTGAGTCAGGACTCAATGATCAGGATGGAAATCTAGTCACAGAGCTAGTACTTATGCCTCTTATGCCCCAGTTTCCTGGAATGGACATAATAGTATAGTGGAATAGAAATGATAACCATACTAAGTTAGTTGATATGAGTAAAGTGCTTAGTCCAGAACATGGCATTTAGTGAGTAGTCAGTTAGCTCCATTCCTATGTCAAAGTCCAATGCAGTGGAAGAATGGAAAATGCTGAAAAGAATTAGTTTGCTGCAATGGTTCTCACACATGGCTAAGGAATAATTTTATTGTTAATTTCCAGACTTCCAAGAAATCCATTTGATAGACTAATTCATCCTATCATGTTAAGACTTGACAGGGGAAGGAAAGGAGAGGGGATAAGAAAGGGATTTGAACTGCAAAATACAGTTGACTCTTGAACAACACAGCAGTTAAGGGCACCAACGCCTTGCACAGTTGAAAATCCGTGCTTTCATTCCCCAAAAACATAACTACTAATACTCTACTGCTGACCAGAAGCTTTACCAATAACATAACAGTAGATGAACACATTTTGTATATGTATTATATACTGTAGTCTTACAATGAAATAAGCTAGAGAAAAGAAAATGTTCTTTCCAAAAAATTTTCCAAAACATTTATTGAAAATAAATCCATGTAAAAGTGAACCCACACAGTTCAAGCCTATGAAGAATAGTGCTTTATCTAAAGAAACACTAGACGGCAAGTATTGGCAAGGATGTGGAGAACTGGAGCTCTCATACATTGCTAGTAGGAATGTAAAATGATGTCGTTCTTTGGAAAACTGTCTACTTTTTGTTAATGGAATTAAAATGAAATGAAAACATATGTCTACACAAAAAAGTACATGAATTTTTAAGCAGTCTTATTCATAATAGCCAAAAAGTAGAAACAACTCAAATGTCCATTCACTAATAAACAGAAAAATTGAATGTGGTAGAACCAAACAATGGAATATTATTCAGCAATAAACAGAAATGAGGTTCAGATAATATGCTACAAAAATGGATGAAACTTGAAAACATGCTAAATGGAAAAAGGCAGTCACAAAAAAAACATGTCTTGTATGATCCCATTTGTATGAAATATACCATAGGCCAATCTATAGAGATTGAAAGTAGATTTTGGTTGCCTATGGCTGGGGGTGGAAAGGAATGAGGAGAGATGGCTAATGGTGATGGGCTTTTTCTTTTTTGGAGAGACAAAAAAGATCTAAAACTAGATTGGGATGATGGCTGCACCACCCTGTGAATCTAGTAAAAAACATTGAATTGTACACTTTAAATAGATGAATTATGTGTTTGTTAACTGTGTCATAAGAAGCTTTCCAAACAAGTAAAAATGTTAGCATTAAAAAATTTATATTAAGGATGCCTTCGGCAAAGGAAACAAACTCAGAAATGAATAAGTAGAACTACATTGAACTAAAAAGCTTCTGTACAGCAAAGGACAACATCAGCAGACCAAAAAAGGCAATAGTGGAATGGAAAGAACAACCATACTAATTAAGTTAGTTGATAGGAGTTAAGTGCTATATTCTCCCTACAGTATGGGAGAATATATTCCTAAATGATTACCCAATAAGGGGTTAACACCCAAAATATAAAGAACTCATAAGCCTCAACACCAAAATAAAACACATTAAACCCAATTAAAAATAAGCAAAGAACCTGAATGGACATTTTTTCAAAGAAGATATATAGATGGCAAACAGTCCCATAAAAATATGCTCCACATCACTAATCATCAGGAAAATGCAAATAAAAACTACAATGAGATATTACCTCACACCAGTCATAATGGTCACCATCCAAAAGCAAGAAATAACAAGTGTTGACGAGGATATGGAGACTGGGAACCGTCCTGCACTGTTGGTGGGGATGTAAATTGGTGCAGCCACTGTGAAAAGCAGTATGGAGGTTCCTCAAAAAACTAAAAATAGAAATACCTTACAACCCAGCAATTCCACTTCTAGGAATTTATTTGAAGAAAAAAAAATCCCTGATTTGAAAAGATATATGCACTCTTATGTTTATCACTGCTTTATTTACAATAGCCAAGTTATGGAAATGACCTAAACTGAGAAATACACTCCTCTACCTTCCAAATCTTACTTCTCTCATCTTCTATCAATAGATGAATGATCAAAGAAGAAGTGGTACATATACATAGTGGAATATTATTCAGTCATAAAAAAGAAAGAAATCCTGCCATTTGTGACAACATGGATAGACCTAGAAGGTATAATGCTAAGTGAAATAAGCCAGGTGAAGAAAGACAAATACCGTATGATTTCACTTATTTGTGGAATACAAAAAAACAAAACAAAATGAATAACAGCAATAGATTCATAGACACTGAGAAGTGACTGGTGGTTACCATGGGGGAGGGGTTGGAGTGGGTGGATGGAGAGGGGAAGGTGATAAAGCGGCACAAAAATTCTCAGTCGTAATATAACTTGGTCATGAGGATAATAGCACAGCATGGAGAATATAGCCATTGATTCTGTAACATCTTCCTATGTTGACAGATAATAGATGCACTAGTTAGGATGAAGATGTAATAATATGGGTAACTGTTGAACCACAGTGCTGCATACTTGAAATCAATATAGGATCATATATCAACTATACTTCAATTTTTTAAATAATTAATTAAATAAATAGATATATTAATAATGATATTTCCTCTCAGGCAGGGGACAGGTTTGGGAGAATGGTGGAGAAACTTCCAGAAGCATCATAACATGCAGGGATAATCCTTATGTAGAATATATGTAAATAAAATTTTTAAACTGCATAGACAATAAGATTGGAATAACTCCTTTTACACTGTGAAGAGTGTTGCCTTTGTTTTGTTGGAGCAAAGATTTTTTTTTTCTTAAACCAACTCTTCTTTATTTAAAATGTCATCCTTTCTTTTTTTCGTATTGTAATAGAGAAGCATGATTCCAAAACCTATGGGAAAGTGCTCTATACACATGACCCTAATCTATACACATGTATTGCCCAGTGTTGACATGAAAATCTCACTCTTGAAAAATGTTAAAGACACATCGTTTTAAGCAGAGAGGGATTGTGTTATCTTCTCTTCTGGCTACAGGAGCTGGCTGATGGGAGTTCCTGCAGGGAGAAATCCCACCATCATGCTTCAGAGACCCCTGTTTTGGAGCCAGGGCAGGGCTGTCCCTTTATCCTTTCAGAGACAGCTTTACTGACGGTTAGGTTTATAATTCCAGGTCCACTTAACCTGTCAACAGGGAGACTTGGAGGGAGCATTCATTTGGGATTCATTTTGGGGTGACCTTTTAAGTGTCTGTCCTGGCAAAGAGAGGTTCTGCTGAAGGCTTTGTGGGGGTTTTTTTGCTTTTCATGGCACCTCTCTACCTTCCAAAACTCACTTCTCTCATCTTCTATGAATATTGTGTCCTCAAACAAATGACAAATTTTCAGGTACACATAACTGCTTTGCTATTTACAGAGCATTTGAAATGTAAATATGATGAACTCTAGAGTATTCTTGTGTAAAGTGCTAACAAATATTTGCTCTGCTGAGAAAACTCCCACCCTCCTGCTGTAGGGAGGCCAAGACAGCCTCCTCAGTGAGGACTCCAGGCCTCCAGCTCCGTGCTCTCTTCACACTTTGGCCTCTGTGGCAGCTGACCTCTTAACTCAGTGAAATTTAAAAAGCACTTAGTCACAATGAATATTTAAAAGTTTCGTTCCTTGGCTCACCTCAGAGTCTGCGTTTCTAAAACAAAACTTAGTTTAGGAATAAAATTTCCTTTCTTGTGCTTGCTGGGTCAGAGCAGCCCGTACCTGAAGCTGTCCTAGGGCAATGGTGACCACTGCTTGCTGAGCTCTCCAAACCCTCTCCTGGACCCAGAGTGCTGAAGGCATCCTGCAGTAGGGGTGCCACTATAAGCTACAGTGAAATCTCATGATGAAAGGAAATGCCAGCTGTTAACTTCCTGAATGACATTAGTCTGGGTGCAGGGAGAAGAGAGTGGAAAAGGGGGAGGAAAGAGAAGGAAGAGGAGAGTTCCTCCACAAGGGAAATACCAAAGTATCACCAGCACTCGATGGCCTCCCATTGCTGTAAAGATGTGTGATCCAGACCCTACATGGCTCCATCTTGCTCGCAGCTCCCTTGCTTTCTACGATCCAGCCAACTCGCTCTCTCCCAGAACCAGGTCTGTGCCCTCTTCTGCCTACACTTTGTCTCCTTCTCCTCTCTGCATAGATAATGCCACATTATCCTTCTGGTGTCAGCCCAAAAGTGAATTCCTCAGGAAACACTCCCCTGATTTCCTGACTAGTTCAAATCCCCCTATATGGGCTCTCAGATCTACACTTGTCACTGTTAAGAGTTTTGCAGCTGTGTGAGTATTTGATTGTCTTTTTTGCTTGACAAAATTGTGAGCCCATCAGGGTAAGAGCTGGAAATATTTGTTTACCATTGTGCCTTCAGCAGTGTCTGGGACATAATAGGCATTTAATTAGTATTGAATGAATGAATGAATGAATGAATGAATGAATGAATGAAGCTAAGACTCAACTCAGGTCTGTCCCCTCCAAAGCATGTTTTTGTAAGTGAACGGGAAAGGGAAAAGCCCAGTCATATAAAGATTCAGGGAAAGAGCACTGAGATGCAGGGATTACCAAATGCAAAGACTGTGTGTTCAAGGAAGATAAAGACAGCTGAGGGTAGAATGAGCAAGGTAGGGGAGTGATTGGAAGCTGCAGAGCCTTGTAGGCTCTACTACTTAGGATATGTGTGACCTTGACTCTCAAAGCCTGAAGGACATCTACTTTATTGCATTGTTTTAAAAATTAAATAAAATAACCTATGAAAGTACTTAGCCTGGCACATAGTAAAAGATAATTAAAACTAATGTCTTGCAGGATCAGAGACCTACAAAACATACAGACCTTTATCTAAGAGAGATTCCCCCCCACCCCCCCTCTCTCTCTTTCTCTCTCTCGCCGCCCTCCCCTCTGCTCCCCTCCACCTCCCTTTCTCTCTGAGCCTCATCACCTCCTAACTCACTGGATTACATTTGAAAATACACTGGTTGTGACCCTTACATTGCCCCCATCTCCACTCCAGCATGTGCCCCAGCACACACACATTCACACACACACACACACACACACACACACACACACACACACACACTCTCTGTGGTGATGTGGTCCTTATAAATTCTAGGTTCCTATGCTGGTTAGCTGCTCACTGCTTTAAAATAAATCTAAAAGATGGGGAAACAAAAACACTAAACCTTCATTTAATTTTGCAGAGGTGTTTTTAACTTTTATCTTCAAATATCTAGTACTTCAAAGTTTCTCTGTACATGCAGTTAAGAAAAAAAGCAAATTAACAGAGAAAGCATCAATTAGAAAAACAGTTTATTTGGCAATGATGCAGAAGTATGGTGCCTGAGGCTACTAGACATGAAAATACATTAGAAAGAGGCCCCAGAAAAGCCTTCAACTACCAGGTAAAAGGATACAAAAGTCCTGTTTTTTCAGATTTGTAAATATTCAGGCCAAAAAGTCTTCTTAACTTAAATGTGAAGGAAACATCCAAAACTATACATGTTTTGGAAGCATTCTAGCAGCATGCTCACCAGTTCTAAGGACAGATTGTTAGTAATCCATAACAGTTTTTTTTTTTCATTTAAATAGCTAGTGGCAACAGAAAACTTCAGTTTAAAGCTCACAGATTTTCCTATTTGCCCCTAAGAACCCCTAAACATATGTATCTTTGGAAAACTATCATGTGTTTTCAACTTCCTGAAGAATTCTTGTAAAATATAAGTGAACCACATTACCCTTTGTCCTGAGCTTTTATTCCACTAATGGACAAATTGGGAGAGGCTAAGAACAAATGTGCTATTAATTACCCAGATGGCTTTTTAATAGAACCTTGGATTATTCTTCAGCCACTAAACATTGTCCAGAAATTTCTTAATAATGCTGGTGTGCAAAGCATTCCTTCCAGGAGAATAAAGATCTCATTGATTGGCAGGTTCAGTTATGTCAGGTTAGTTTAGGAGATGGTAGACAAAGAGTGGGTATTGTATAGACCAGAAAGACTGACATGCCATATCTGAGCTGCCCAGTCTCCCCAGCAATGACAGATTTTCTAATTCACAGCAGACTCTCACAAAACTGGGTGGTCAGCTCTGGAGAGAACCAACAGTGGGTCTATTGATTCTGGGTGGGAGCAACATAATTCTAAATTAACCTGAATTGAGTCAATACAACAGAGTCTTGGTATCGGATTAAAATTAGGATTAATACATTAAATGTTAAGGTCAGAATGTTAAGTCCTGGTGCTGAAAGACCTAGCTGAAGTAAATCAGAGCTAATGTAGGCAGGTATTATAGCCAGAAGATGATTTGTCCTTTTAGACTCTAGGAACATATCACTCAAAATTCACTGGCAAAGTTGAAGCCTTTTATGACACACTGGGTTGTATTATGGTTTTTGCTGCTTAGATCATAAACAGTCAATTTGAATGTGTGCCTCTCAAGTTCATCATATGTGTGTGTGTGTGTGTGTGTGTGTGTGTGTGTGTGTGTGCATGTGGGTGCATAAAGAGAGAGAAGCTTTCATCTGACACAGTAATGGCTGAGAGACAGCCTGGCTCATTATTTGTTCCCACTTTTGTAAAATTATCTTGCCAGGGGCAAAATCTGCTGCTTCAAGCTTTCCAAGTAGACAGCAATTAACTTTCACTGTGCTCTTTAGCAGACACATGCTCCTATTAAATCATGAAGGATGCAAACTACCATTTTGAGTATGTTTTCCCAACTACTAGATGAATGTATTTATTTTTAGGAAAACAGAAGAGACCTAAATATCACAGTTTCCTAGAGTAATTATTTTAACATAAAAGATTTAAACCCTCTTAATTTTTAAACCATATTTTAAAAATCCAAACAGCTATGTCTACAGAAAAGGATTTGAGCATTTGTTGTAAAGAGGTTATGGTACAACCAAACAAAATAGTTCAAAAATGACCTAAGGTAAAAATAAAATATTTGGAAGCAATAAAAGTGAATGTGACATTTTACAGAGAATGTCTTTTCTTAAATATTTAACATCACTGGATATTTTTCTCTTACTGAGACCTTCATTTTGCCTAGAAGAATGAAGAGATAAAGGATTGAAATGGACCTTAACAATTAACACATTAAAGAGTTCTTCTTTCATTTTAAAAAGTGAGATACTTGTACTTAAATATTGATAATTTATAAAACACACCTTTCAGTTTCCTCTTTCTTTTGACTTTTCCCTATTCTCCTTGTCGTGGGATCACCCTAAAGTGTGATCAATAAAGGAATTTTTAATGAAGTTGAGAATACTGTTGTCGGTGTCCTTCTGTGTGCTATAACTTGGTCACATTGTCATTTAAAATCTTCACTTAGTGGCAATCATAATGGTAGGTACATTTTGCCCTCATCTAGGCAGAATATGCATTCAGGTCTTCAGATGGACATAATCATAAGTAATTTCTGATTTATAGTTTTTTGGGGGGGGTTTAACCTGTCAGGGCTCTTTGTCAAATCTTCCTAAAATACAGTTTTCATTTCCATTTTCCATTTTGATCCAAGTTTATTTTCCCAGTATTGCCTCGTGCTTAGATTTCTAGCACCTGCATACTGACCCCTGGTGGCGGAAACTAGCCCTGCAAAATCTCTGGAGCTTCAGATCATATCTCTCTTCAGCGAAGTCCCCTTCTTAAACCACTCCCTGTAAAAAAAACCGAGCTTGCCATTTACAAAATGATGATAGTTATATTTTAGGGTTGTTAGATTGCTCTAGGGAATATGTGTGCAAAATGACTGGAATATAAATTCTCAAATAAATGTTTGACATTATTATTTCCAGTGGAAATATAAGGGCACAGATATCTATGGTGATCCTATTTTTTGTTTCAAAAACTATGTATTCAGAACATGAAAAGTGTAAATGACATAAAGGGACAAAAGGACAAAATATTTGAGGTCAAGATTGTCCCTCCAAAATCTGGGTCCTAGAGGAGCATGTCTGTTGTGTCCCCTACCTATTTGGGAAAGTGCTACTTAAAGTTAGAGAATTAGGTTAGAACTTGAGCATGAAATGTGAAATAGCACGTTTGTTTTTCAGTTGTAGGAAATACATGAGCTGCTGGGTGTAGCTTCTAAAAGAATGCTGGCTAACACCAAATCAGATATTACATAATTCCGGAGAACAAGCAATTCTGACAAATGGACAAGTGTTCAGGAGATATTTGTTTATACAGACATCTTCTAACACTATAAATAAGATAATAAGAATGAACACTCCTTTGCAGTGGTCATAAAAGCAAGAACAGAGAGTTAGGTAGTGTCTAGACGACTTTGATCAAAAAACAGGGATTAGTGGTTGCTGAATTTACTAACAAAATTTTCTTTCCTTTTTTCCAATTATTTCTATTTTCAGCTTTCACTTTTAGGATTTAGTTACAGCATCTTGCACTGCTTAGTCAGCAGACATGCACCATTTGGGGGATGCCATGATCCCCTTTTTCAAAATTAAATTTTGAAGCCAGAAGTGTCAAGTTCCATTTCTCATTTACTGTAATTCTATGAGACTTTACTCAGCATTATAAGACCAAGTCAGTACCCACTTATCATATGTTTTCAGCCTGTAAGCATATACTGACTCATAACCAAGATCTTGCTATTATTTTCCCATGTACTATCTACTATAAACCTTTATTATTAAGTAAATACCCATAACAAAACTTGGAGATATATGCTAAGATCCATAATCATATAATTTAGTTAGATTCAACATATGCAAATTACCATGATAAAGTATTACAGTATAAATTACATCAAAACATCTTTTTAATCATTAAGTGTTCCTTAACAGTTTTTTAAACATTGAGTGTTCTTTAAGAAAATAATCTGTACCCAATGCCATGCTGGCAGGTATCTTCTCTTACTGCATTGTTTGTCTTAACTAATGCTCTATTCCTTACAGGTCAAGATTGAATAAACCATCTATCTAGGTGGTCCTGCATTTGCTATTTTCTGCAGTACCAGAGAATCTCTTTCATTATAAGACAGGCTCAGCTGTAAGACTGCCTGAAAATGTGGACCCAGCGGGCAATATTCAGAGGGATTTCTGCATATATATGCTTGTATGCCAGGGGGATGGAATGTAAAGGGACACCCTATGCCTTTCCTGTGGAGCTTGTGGTAAATGAACATCATGATTGTGTCTTCTGTCCTTAAACTCTTCCTTACTTGCCAGCTAACTGGTCACCCCTTCACCAAGAGGTGGCTCCTAGGCAGAGACTTAACTGCTGTTGAAAGAAAGGAAATTCCTCATTCAAACCTAGATGCTAAGGGATGTAAACTGAGACGCATGCACAACAGAGCACATACATAGAGATCCATAGCTGAGGTAAATTTTCCCCATCTAGAATAAAAACTTGTAACTCAGATAAGACCCCATACTCACATTTACTCTTCTTTCTGGATAGTTTTACCTCTCATAACTTTATACCCTTAACATTATAAAGAAGATTCTTTGTTCTTTTTTTTGACTCCTGAGTTTCCAAGTTTGGCAAAATTTTTTGTTCTCTACAACAAGCCACTTGTTTTTCTCTTAGGCTAGACAATTATATATTACAGTGTGAACTGGGATATCATTTGCTTAAAAATATGAATTTATTCTCTTTATAACATGTCTGGAATAGCTCCTGCCTCAGATGAAAATCTGGTTTGGGTGCAGCTCTCTAAGATGAAATATAATTATTTGGGGGGAAATAATTTCTCAGTCTCTGAGAAGTACAAGTTTACCTGATGTATACCTGGAAGATGAACTTGAACATTCTTCACAAGACAAAGACCCACAGAAACATGTTAGTTCTATGAAGTATTTGAAATTTATACAATTATGATGCATTTTAAATTATTCTTTTCAGAAAATACTGATATCAAGCCTGAATTCTTAAAAGCACTGATGTGTGTTATTTATTAAGAAATTTAAACAGAATTTAACTTTACTACATATGTTTTTCCTATTGAGGGAAAAAAATTAAAACCTGAAAATAGCATTCACTATAGTAAAAAAATTAACAAGTTCTTAAATTAGACTTTAATTTAAAATGCCATTTCCATAGTTCCTGATCTCTGAAAACTTTCTAACTTTTTATCTAGAAGTATGGTACCCAAATCTCCAAGCTCCCAGCCCAGGATTTTAACAATAGACTTTACTTAGAGTTTCTTTCCCCAAGGTCATATGGGGAAGAGAATAAAGCAGATTTTGATTAAAAAACAAAACAAAAACCTATTACCTTTCATTGCCATTTAAAAGAAAAAATCTTTTGGTAGTTGACATGGTGCTTAAAAGTGAAATGTTTGTATTAGATACTACTTTGTATTTAGCCAAGTATTCTCCTTTTTAAAATATGGCTTCAAAAAGCATTTGTTCCAGTTTTCCCTTAATTTTTGAATCAAATGTATTTTAAGGAAAATGAAATCCATACACTTCTAGTTTATTCCTCTGGATTCCTCAACATTGTGTTGTGGAAGACCATTTGGCAGCTAAAAAGCCTCAATCCATTTCCATATTTCCAGTAATTGTTGAATCACAAGTTTGAAAAACTGAGTATTTATTATAATACTAAGCCCTTTAAGTAGATCTTAAAGGAATATGTTAGTGAATAAATAAATGAATGAGTGAATGACAAGTTGGGGGCAACTCAGAACCATCCAGATAATACTTAGATAGGTTTTTAAGCTCTGTCAGTAAGTAACTGAAAATTTTACCCATGCTATATATCTTAAATAATACAGTGCTGTATGTCAAATACATCTCAATAAAACTGGAAATTAAAGAAAAGAAAAAAATTATCCCATTGCCAGAGAAAGACTTTCTATTCCTTCAAATACTAATTTGGCCAATAAATACACTTTTATTACATTCTCAGGCTGTATTATAAACTCCCAATGCTCTAAATAAATGATTTCTGAAGTATAAATCTCTCCAGACTCTGAAATAATGAATGTTTTCTAAAAGTAGGGAAAAGACTGGCAAAATAAAACTTCCCATTTAAACAGAACTATAACAGAAAAAGTAAGCAAGACTTATGAGCTGGCCATATGACATGATACTAGAACTCCAACCAATTATACTATGTGCTAGGCACTGTGCTCCATGCACTGTTTATAGTATTTCATTTAATCGTCATGAAAACCCTAAGAAGTCAGCAATACTTTTATCCCCATTTTGAAAACTGAAGTTTAGAAACATTCAATAACTGAACCCAGGTTACATAGAAATAAGGTGAGCCCTCAATAAGCCTCAGGACTCTGGGGTCCAATGCTGGCATTTTTAGCATTCCCAAATGAAACTGCAGTGGGGAAGGCCATCACAATCATGGATGGCAGCTGTGACTGCAGCAAGCAGTCCCTGACCCCTCACAGGGGTCTCCCAACCCCACATGCTCCTTGGACTATTGCTCCCTTCTTTGCCTGTGCACTGTTTTCACGTTGCCAAGGAAAGTAAGTAAGAGATTAATGTCAAGGCTCCTGTAAAACATAATGCTGTAAAAGTACCTCTGATCTGAATCCAGATATTATCCAGGCAGATCATAGAAATGTTCCTGGGGAGCCACAAAACTCAAATATAGTTATCAACAATGGACATTTTTAAACTAGCTGCATGGTGATGTGTTTCTAGGATAAAAGGAAGCATCTTGTGTCTCTATTACCCTATTTCTCTAGAAATAGACAATCCCACTGTTACAGCAAGAACTTGCTTAAGACACTTTCTTAACTTACATGGAGATTGGAAAAGTCACAAATGAAAATAGAACTGTTCAATAAACACATTACCCAAATGGAAAAAAATAAACCTTTTCAGTGACAGAAATCATGACTTTCTCAACAGATATAGATTGTTATTTCCAGTCCACAACCTGTACAGTTTTATTTTTCCAAGTTGCCTTTCCAAGAAAAACAAAGTGAGTACTTAACAAGCATGAGCTGAAAGTGGACAAATAATGGAACAAAAGTGTCTACTGATTTTGCCGTCAGACAACTTATCAAAGGGAGATTCATAGCCCCGATTTCTCAGAAATGAAGAACACCTACTTTCAGCAGGGGTGGCCTTTATAATCACTCTTACTACTTATACAAGAAAATTTTAGAAGTTTTAAGACCATTATCAGAACCTCTTCTATATCTAGGTTTAAGATATGAGACATTTAATTTCCAAAGAAACTCAGTTCCTTCACCTGGGGTTCCTTAGCAGTAAACCCCCCTCATCAGAATTGAATCAGCCAAAATTTCCAACCCAGATTTCAGTTCTCTGTTTTCTTAGGGAAACTCATTCACCACCTCAGATATGTTATCTCTTTTGATGTGCTGTGGAGTGATAGCAACCTGTAACGTGTTTTCTTTTCGATATTGTTGATAAGCCTGCTCAGAAACAAACTCAACAGCTTCAGACCATTTCTTACCTGAAGATAACTCTCATCTTCTCCTCTCTAGATACAAAGCCCATGTACATATCTTTAAAAACAGTTCAAGTCCCTCTTTTTCTGTTGAAACTTTTAACAGAACTTTTCTCTTTTCTGTTAATCTTCACGACAGGCGTTTGCTTTTTCCTACCACTCTCCCCTATGTAGCACCCATGTAGCATAGTCATGCATTTCTTCATAATCTTTTTATGTTTAAACATCATAATTTCACTTAAATTATCAGTTCCTCCAGTGAAGGAACTGATTTACAACAAAATCAATCTAATTCCTCCCCAAAGTGCACTGGCTTCAGTACCCAGCATGGTGTCTTCCACGCCATATCTGCTCAGTAAATCAGGATCTGAGTTCACCACACTCCATGGACTGCTCTTTGTGCTAGAGTTACTAGGCATAGGATGATGCTCTTTAAAATGGAATCTAAAGAGTCTAGATAAACAGTGAAATGTCAGAAAGCCCAGATTTCAGGGGTTTAACCAGGGGATTTGGGAGGACTCTGGGGAGTTGGGTTAAGACTGGTTACTCTTCTCTTCCCCATTTGAACATCTAATGGTCAGATTGTTGTACATTGTTTTTCTTTCACACATGCAAAATTATTTTTACAAAATAGATTTATATGTAACATCTTTGGTATCTTTTCCTTGAACCAAAGTCTTCAAAACCACCTGGCACTGGGGTTTTTCTAAGTATAGTTAAATCCAGATCCTGGGTGTGTCTTTAGGTTTGACTTGGACTATATTTTTAAATTACAAAATAATAAAGCTGGTCATTGCTCAAAAAATTAAACATAGAATCACCATACAACACAGCAATTCCACACCCAAGAATATGCCCAAAAGAATTGAAAACAAATACACAAATACTTGTACACAGATGTTCATAACTGCACCATGCACAGTAACCAAAAGGTAAAATAACCTAAATGTCCACAGAGGATGAATGAATAAACAAAATGTGTTACAGACCTACAATGGAATAATACTCAGCCATAAAAAAGTGAAGTACTGATACAAACTATAACCTTGGAAGCATTATGCTAAGTGAAAGAAGTGAGACAAAAAAGGCCACATATTATATGATTCATTTGTATAAAATACCCACAATAACTAAATCCATAAAAACAGAAATCAGGTTGGTGGTTGCCAAAGGCTGGTGGGAGGGCAAATAGGGGTTGACTGTTTCATGAGTACAAGATTTTATTTTGAGCTCATGAAATTTTTTAGAATTAGATGGAGGTGGTGGTTGTACAACATTGTGTATGTACTAAATGCCACCAAATTGTACATTTTTAAATGATTAATTTACATTGTGTGGAATTCACTTCAATAAAAAAACAATAAAGAACTTTCCTGGCATCCATACCTTCTATAGCCCACAGTGCTACAAAAACAGAGAGAAAGGGAGCCTCACTCAGGCAGGGAAAACTTTTTGAAGAGGATGACATCTAAGACAAGGCCTGAAAGACAAGTACCACTAAACTAAGCAAGAAAGATACATGTGCATGGGGAAAAGGAAAGGGGAGAGGAAGTATTCCAGGAAGATACTGTGTGTGTGGTAATTTAATAATATAACACTGGGATAAATTATTTCTACTCACCATAAAATCAAATTAGTAATCATTTATTATTTGTGGGTAAACATGCTAGGTTCTGGGAGAAATATATATAGGCAAAAAAAAAAAAGGCATAGTTTTACAGGAGAAATAAAACTAGTATTTATTGAGCACCCTCTACATGACAGATAGTTTACATATATTGTCGCAATTAATTCTTTAAACAGACCAAAGAGATGAGTATAATTAATACTATGAGGTTAAGTTACTTGTCCAGTATTGCACAGCTTACAATTGGAAGAGAGAAGATTCAAATTTAAGTGTGTCTGAATCCAGAGCCCACAGTCTTGCCACTACAGCAGGCTGACAACCATAAAGAACATGATTACAGCTGTTGGAGGTTGAATGGCTTGTTGAGGCATCAGTGGGCGGACGTTACAAAGTAGAGTATAGTGTTCCCTGTTGGTGGCGAAGGACATGGGAAGAACTGGTGTCAGATCTAAAGAGAAACAGATGTCCCACATCCCAGGGCTAGAAGTGGAGGTAAGGAGAAAAAAGCTCAGACATCACCTGCTTCTGAAACTCTTTCAAGTCCCCCTTATACTGAGTGTAGGGAGCTTCCTCTCCACACCCTGAATTCACCCCATCAGAACACTCCACAAATTCGATGTTTGGTTTTGCATTTTCATTCATATCCCATTTCCATCACTTACTTACTTGAGGTATATTACAGAAAGATGTCTAACTCTGCCTCAGTTTACACACCTGAAAAACTGGGATAATATTAATAAACATTTTGGATTAAATGAATTAATATATACAAAGGGCTTAAGTGTCTACAGTGCAGTAAGTGCTCAATAAATGTTGCTTTTGTTGATATATTGTTATATCACTATTTCCCTCACCAGGAATTCTCAGCTTCTTAAAAGCAAGAAGTGGGGGTTTTTTGTTTTTTGTTTTTTACTCTCCAGCCTCTAGTATAAAGCCTGGAACATAGTCAGTAAATAAAAGGTTTGGAGTCAAGGTGGTGGTATTTGAACCCAATACTTTACTGATTAGTGGGATTTTCAGGATTGTGGCTATGCTATATTTCAAAACCTCTCTTTCATTGTAAATCCCTTGGCAACTATAAAATAGAGATTGTCAGTCATCAATATAAACTGAACACCTACTATTTGGCAAGCCCAGCACTGGTCATACCAGGTTCTCTAAATCGCCAGGACTGAATTTAGTCCAAATGATTGATTTATCATTCAGTTTAGACAGGGAAACAAATAAGAATGCAAACGCTTGTACTGCCTCAAGAGAAATACCTGCACAGCATCAAAGTTTTGACTGTCATTACGAAGAAAACATTGCTACATGTGTTCAAAACAAACTGTGATCCATTAACTCAGCACAGAAGTCCTTTCTAACTTCAAAAAAGCTGGCACCCAAACAAGTTTTTTATCACAGTTCCAAAAAATACCTGGCCGATACATTTTAACATCCTTCCTTGTTTTCTTTTGGACATATTTCAGTAATTGCTTCTCTGCAGGTACAGATGCTTACAGGAAGTGATTAATCTTTCATGAGACTATTCTACTATTCCTAATGCATTACAATAAAGGCTTGAAGAGACAGGCACCCTCATGTCAGTGCACGCTTCAAGGAAAGGAAGTTTAAATGGAGATAAATCCGATCCCATGGTAGCAGCCGATGATGAAATCTCTTTTTTAAAAGAAAGCAACCTAACAGGACAAAACCACTCCCTGAAAGAAAGAAAAAAAGCCCACCTCTAAACCTAAAACCTCTTTTTTTTTTTTTTCTAGAAGAGGCCAGATGGGATCCTCGGACATCATGAAACACTACAGCTGGAAGCTGAATGGTTCATCTATACCCCCAGCCCCCCATATACAGATACTGGAGATGAGAAAGGCTCTTGTTTGCTGTCTGAAGCAGGTGTGGTTGGACTAAATAGGAAGAAGATGTCCAGCTGGAAGGACGCATCAACCAGCTGCCCAGGGCAGTCTGCTTAGATAAATACCACCTGTTACTAAACAGCCAGAGAAAAATTAGTCATATCCCAGGAACCTGCTGATTCTCTGTCTATTATGCTGGGGCTTTTGTATCTTTTGACATCCCAAATCCCATATGTGTCTCTGAGCAATGGTCATATTCACTGTGCTTAATTTGAGTCTGGACAATGACAGAGGCTTTTGGAGCCTTAGGTTAAAGTATTTTTCTGAGGATTGGGAGCACAGACATGAGAGTGTAATAAATAACGCATGGAAGGAAAGAGCAGGGATTCCAAAGGCACCTTTAGCTCAACAATCTCAGTGTCCTGTGGAGTCTGACCACCTTGAAGGATGGGGCATGGCCCCATGTCTACTTCCTGTTCCCTCTCACTGCTCTCCAGCTGGACCAGTCCTCTCCTGAACACTAAGTATGACAAAATACACAGACACAGACATACACGCCCACTCACACACCTACACAGGCACTCACTCCTTCGTTCATGTTGTTCCCATATCTGTAATGTCGTCTCCTAAACTTCCCAAATCCTACTATTCAATGCCCAGATGAAATCCTGCTTCTCCTGGAGTCTTCCCTAAAAATTTTTGCCCCAACTTATTTTCTCTGAATTGCTACAGCACTGAAAGTCCACATTGTATACTTTGTCATTTTAACCTGTTGTTTTCTACTCTTGGCCTGAGTAAATCTGATCTCCCTAACAAGAATCCTTGAGGGTAAAGTCCATCCCTCTGAGGTCTAACCCAAAACAAAGTTAGGCACAGAACCACACAATAAATGTGTTCTAAACCGAAATAACACTGACCCCAAAAGTTATTTTAGGATGTCAGGAAGACAAAATGCTAGATCTAATCTAGAGATCCTGCTAAAGGGCTTTAATGATTTTTGCCTCAAGACTCCTAAAAGTCAATGTGCTGAAAGCCGTGGACATGTAGCTAGAAGGTTTAGGACTGAACTATGGTTTTCCTAATTATTAGCTTTATGGTATTGTTTCCTCATCTGTAAAGAGGAACTCACATTGTCTAAGTGAGGGGACACTTGGGAAGCTCCAGTGAGGCAATTTATGGCTATAATGTTTGGATACATTACCCAAACCATACATTATCAGTTCTTCAGAAAATTGTACAATTCCTCCAACATCAAACTGATTAGAACAAAATGACTTATCCTAGACTGATTTTTTTTAGGCTTCACAAACATGGCTGACTATCAGAATCATCTGGAGACCTTGTAAACTACAGATTGCTGAAGCCCAGTTTGGTAAATTCTGACTCAGGTGAGCTGAGTGGTAGACAGCTTTGGTGGGTGGGGCAGCATGGGGACCTCCATGGTGACAGGGAAGACCCCAGGGGTGGGGGGATGCCTGGGACCTTCCTCTGGCCTTTTGTATTTTTATTTTTGTTCATCTGCTGCTGTTTACATTCTGGGGGTAAGAGGGAGCCCGCTCCCTCCCTTCCCCTCTAAGCACAGAGGGGAGAAGCCAGGGAAGCAGATGCCTCCTCCCCTCCCACCCCACCCTGTCGTCGCCCCCCCACCCCCGTCCCCTCCCTGTCCAGGGGCTATGTATTATTATTGTGAGCAAATAAACAGAGAGACGCTAAAAAAAAAAACCTAGCCAGGTTTAGGAACTACTGGATGAAATCACTTTTGTCAACATTTGTTTTCCCTCATATCTAACTAATGAAAAATTATTGGGATTATGGGCTTTTAGAAATCTATTGTCAACTGTAGTAAACACATTGATAACAACATTTGGTGCTCTTCATCAACTTAAAGATAGGTGTTATCTCCTAAATCTTTCTTATAATTAAAATCTATGTAGTCACATACACATATGCAGGAGGTTAATGGGAGTGGTGTGTGTGTGTGTGTGTGTGTGTGTGTGTGTATGATTTCCTGGAGGTATGTGCTGTAATTACCCACTATTCCGGAACCTCTCATATATCAATTTATCTATGTAATCTGATCATTTGCTTCAGTCAGGGTATGTCCCATTTCTATTCCCCCACACAGTTCACTCATGTTTGTAAAATAATTACTCCAACAAGAAATAAGGCTGTATATTTCAAAAAAGGGGGTGGAAGGAACTGACATACCAAGAAAAAAGACAAAATCCTAAGTGTGTGAAACTTAATTTTTAAATAAGCAAATTTGGGCACTTTTCTACACAAAATCTGCCTAGATCAAGCAGCCTTGAGCCAAAAATACAGGCACTGCTAAGAAAGCCCTCAACCCAGGACATTTTGTCCCTTAGCTGGGCAAGGGGTCAAGGCAATCAACAATAGTTTAGACTAAAGGAAGAAAACCAGCTCAAGTAATGTGACAGATACAGGAATGGTCATCCCATTTAGAAACGACCAAAGTTTGAAAATAATTTAGGTGCTGATAGTTGGCTAAAACATGCAGATACATAACTGAATCTTCTATCCCTTTCAAATGTATCCATATATTTACTAAATTTATGGACATTGTATTGCCCATGAATTCCCCACAGAGAGCTCAATGTCTTTTTTAAAATTATTCCAGGCACAGCTTCTGGTACAGAGGAAACTGAGCATCCCTTGCCTGGGCCCCCAGAGTAAGAAAAGCCACCAAGTCTTTCACAGGAGCAGATTGTTTCAACTTAATTGAATGAAGTAAACTTGGGGAAATACCTGACATTGCCAACTTGACCTCTGCTAAGCCTTTTGAACTTCAATCACTGTCCTCTAACACAAAGCCTTCTATTAGGCTTTCAGGTATTTCCCCTGATTATACAGGTAGCTTATCTTAAGGATTCCATGGTTTCAGTTATCATTTCTGACCTGATTGTGAGACAAGTATTATTTCCGTGCTGGGTTTTATGACTAAGCCTGCAGAGGTATTCACTGGTTTGATTGAGTTTCATTTCAGTTTCTTATCCACCAAGATCCAGTAACTTATTTTGAAGAAGAAAAAATAATTTTAATTTATGGAACAAACAAAACAGCTTGAATGTCTCAAGCAAGCAAAATTACTTATCTTCATCTAATTTTCTTACAGAAGTTGCCAAACTTGAGGCTAATGTTTGCAACATTTTGAATTAATTACCCATCCTGGCAAATAAAAGGTGTTTGGAATCTGAGATTAAAGATGTGACTAGTAGTTATCTTAAGTGATACTTAGTCCTACCTATTTATTTTTCTTATTCTTAACTCTAGAGTACATGTCTCCTTTACAAATATACCAGTAAAAAATTTAAATATACAAAAACATTTAGAATCATTCAGTTCTTTATTGCAAAGTAAGACAAAATATAAATTGCCCTCAGCAGATTGTCAGTGATTTAAAAGATTGCTAAAAGCCAGTGCCCACAAACATGGGGAAAATAGATAAAAATATAAATACGAAAATACAAATACACATTTTGTGGACAATATACACATTTTGTGGAAAGTAATTTGGCAATATCTATTGAAATTCAAAATGTGCATACCTTTCAAGGCTATTAATTAAAAATTTGTTTAAAATAGCAAAAAGAGAAAAAAAATTCGTGAAAAATTTTTAAAATAGGGGAATAGTTCAATAGTAACAATACACAGCCATTAAAAAGCTAAAAAGTAATCTAGAAAAATGAATCAAGTCACCTATGAAAATGTCCATAGTGTATGTATAGTAAATAAAACTGATTCTAGATAAACATATTTAATTATTTTCTAATTTAGGACATCAAGTGTATATAGGCATGTAAAGTATAAACCTAGGAAAGAGGAAGGATATACATCAAATAGCTAGCCACTAATTTTTAATCCTGGGAGGAATAAAAAATGTAAGGGTACAAGTGGTGTTTAACTTCTTATTTAATAAAATCTAAACACTGGTGGAGGGATGACAGGTGAATTCCATTTATTTTCATTTTTCAATAAATTTCAAAACATTTTAGACTATAAAAACATTTAAAAATCAGAAACCTATATTGAAATAAATATTTTAAAAAGTAAATATTTATTCTTATCATCTGCAAAATAAAACCTCTGAGAAATGACCTCTTAGGGAGAACTTTATTTGTTAAAAAGAGTTACATTGACTGGGACTCTTTTGTCATCTCTTATAACTGGTATGTAGTCAGTTTAAATATAATAAACATGGCTATTTTATTTCTTTTTGTATATTTGAAATGTAAATTTGTTGAAGGAATACACAGCTTGTTTGTATGATAAGCTTACATGGTAATTGCACAAGTTGCCTCAAGAAATTTTTTTTTTTTTTTTGGTACATTGATTGGAAATTTTCGTCAAGTAGAACTGTGGAGGACTAAGGGATGGAATATTACAATATTCTCAATTAGTGTTTTGACCATACCCAGAACTAAAATCATATTTATTGATCCATATCCTTTTGAAATAAAATAGATTATCACACAATAGGCTTTTGTTCATTTTTTCCAAAACTATATACCTTATCCCTGAAGCTGCCCGAATTTCTTATCAAACCAAAATATGAACATTAGCCAACCAAACAAGTCTCCATAGCCTCTTGAAGTGTCATAGAGGGACATTAGCACCGGCAAGAAAAGTGCATGAAGTCTATTTCTTCTGCATCAAGTGCCTGGCATTTCCTGGCATTCCATTTCATCAGAGTATCAGTTTAACCGTGTAGCTCAGCAATGCCCAAGAAGACAGTCTTAGGAGTTAATATTTATTATAACCTCCACACAATTTTAAGGCAGTGTGTAACTCTAATGAAGTATTCTACATACTAGAAATATTTGCAAATTAATGTTTTTATCAAATTTTCCTTCTCTCTACTTTTCCCCTTCATTTTTTGAGTAATACCACTTATGTGGCCTTGAAAATTTTAACTTTTCTGAGCCTTGGTTTGTCTTTGCAAGATGAGCATATTATGACCATAAAGGTTTATTATGAAAATCAGGTGAGTATGTTGCTTAGAATGTACATAGATAACAGTAAGGATTCCAAAAATAGCAAATCTTGTTATAATTAATAGGTGTTAATGGTAACATTACTAAAATTAAGAGCAGCACCCTACTTTGCTGTGGATATAGGGCAGTAAATCCCGAACACTAGAGAGTAAAAATAATAAAAGCTAAACTTCCAAAATGAAGATTTCCAGGCCCCACCCACCAAAGATTCTGATTCACTCATTCTGGGATTAAGCATAGGAATCCTCGTTTTTCACAACCTCCCCCAAGTGATTCTTGAAAGGCTGGAGGCACCCGAGGGAGGGGTGAGCACGTCGGACACTGATGACGTGCCAAAGCCCCCCGCTGCTGCCCCCTCCCAACCTGGAAAAGGTGCCTTGGGCTGGCCAATCCTCGCTCCGCTGTAAATCTATCCTCTCCCTCCCCGTACCTTCTTTAAAAACTCGCTGCCTGCCCTGCTGGGTGCAACTTCTCCAGTCTGTGTCTAACCAGATCGGTGAACATCGCCCGGGATTGCGCCCTATTAAACTTTGGCTCCTTTGTAGCCTCCTCGCCTGGTTATTTCAGCTTGAGTTTACCTTACAGCTGGTGCCAAAACCCGGGAGGGAAATAAGGTACGGAGCTCTGGCCGGCCACCGGCAGCTCCCACCCCTCCTTTCCCGATCTGGGACCTCCTACTCTCAGCACCTCGGATGGCAATTTGATGAGTCCCTCCTTTCCCCTGGTCTGTTTTCCCAGTCCTGTCTCCACCTGGTTCAAAATCAGAGCTATGTCCAGGTTCTCCGGGCATTAAGCCTGTCCTGGTCCCAAGATACAGGAGACGTCCTCATTCAGGCTCCCAGATCTCCGGGGAAGTGCCTGGCACTTCCCTGTCTCCTCCTAACCTGAGCAGGTTTGGGACACCGGGCTCACCAGTTTAGGGGCTCCGAGAAACAGGTAACAGACATGGGGAACCAGTCCTCTAAATTGGAGGCTCAGACCCCTCTGCGTTGTCTCATATCCAATCTGGCGACCCTAGATATAGTAGAGGAGATCTGTACACAGAAACTAGTGTTCTCAGACTTGGCCCCAGTATCCTCTAGACAATCAATCTCACTGGCCCTCGGAGGGAACTTTTGATTTTAGCCTTCTCACCAACCTAACTAATTTCTGTCGCCAAACTGGGAAGTAGTCTGAAGTCTTATATGTCCAGGCCTTTTGGACATTGCACTCCCACCTCTCTCAGCTCACTACCACCCCCTCTCTCCGCCACCATCTTTAAGTTCTTTGTCCTCCCCCACGTCGCTGCCATCTTCAGGTCCTTCATTCCCAGCCACGCCGCCTTCCTGCTCCTCTCCTCTTCTGGTGTCTGTGCACCCCCCCACTCCTTCCACCTTCACCACCCTCTTCCCCTACCGGAAGAGGCTCCTCCCACCCTCTGGTTCCAGAAGCCATGGACAAGACTCCCAGCACAGACCTGCCTCCTTTCTCTCCCAACCCTATACCCTCCCTACACCTGCCGTTTTGTGGGTGGTCTGGTGCAGTTGTTGAGAGTAGGTGAGCTGGGTATAGCAAGTGAACATCTCAGTGGTTGTGTATTGCAGTGTGTGTGCCTACCTGCAGCCTGGGAATTTTTGTGGTGACCTAGAATCTTGAAGTTTTGCTAAGTTAAGTAGACATATTTTGTGCTTAGAGATTATGCTGTAAAGCACACGGTTTCAGGAATTATAAAGTGTGTTCATAAATTTGTTAATCTAAAGAATGCTAATGCAATGGTTTACATAGCCCACTTCTCAGTGTTCACTGAAAATTAAAGTTCCTAATGGTTTTAAGGTCTAATTAAAGCTACTTAAATAAGAAAACATCTCTACTTGCTAAAAAAAGATGTGTATTTTAATAAGAGAAAGTATAAAGAATCGAAATTTGTTTTGTTGAGGGTAAAAGAAGGTAATTGTTCTAAAGTACAGCTATTTATTTAAAGAGGGAAAACTCTGAATGTAAAAAGAAAGTTGTAGAAACCTTGTGGAAGAATTTAATATGGTCATGCTATATAAAATTAAAGCAAATGAGTCTCGGTATCAAGTACACAGCAAAATTAGAATTTTGTTTTCAATTAAAAAGACCAAGTTTTCTTAACTGTCAGTCTGCTCTTACTGTTGAAAGATTGCAAAGAGTTCTCTAATTGTTTTATCAAAACAGTTTCTCATGCTTAAAGTCTCAATGAGTTGTCTGAGTATTTAAGATAATGAGATCTTAATATGAAAAAGACTAAAAGCTAAGCTTTGCTAATAATTGTGTAACCGTCTGTATTTGCCTTTAAAATCTTTTATTGTCATTCTGGTTAAATAGATAAGTACTGTTTCATAGTGACTTATGATTCTATTTAGGCAAATGCCTTAAAAACTTTAACAGCTTCCCAAAATCAAATTCAAAAAGGTGCTTTTACCTCTAGTTAACTCTGATATTTTCCAGAGGGCCCCTGGAACATGTCAGAGGAATTTTTTCTCGTTGGAGAAAGTATTTGGCTAATTTAGCTTATTTATCTGATATATAATTACCTGCTTAATTACCTAGAAAGCACTGTCAAAGGGAATGATGCTAAACTTCATTACTGAATGTTTTTGTGTTACAGAAATATCCAAATTTCCTTATGTCAACTGTCTTACAATAAGCTCTCATCAGATCTTTAGCCATTGTCATTTGTAAGTCTTTTTCATTTAAAGTCACTGTTTTATTACTCCTAAACTAGTAAAGAACTAGAACAGCAGAACAGGTATTAGTTACATAAGACGTAAGTTAGACAGAAGAGGGGCCCAAGACTCCACTCCATGACCTGGTAACCATGGCCTTTAAAGTCTTTAATCCGTAATGAAGAACATGACAGGAGGATAGCGTCCCAAACCCAAGCCTTCGTGGTAGCCCTGCGGCCGGCAGGACAGGGGTCTCATCACACCAAAGACTGGTCCGGAGCTCGTGAGCCTCCGGGACCTTGTTTCCAGTGAAGCCAAGAAGGCCACTGGGCAAAGAGATGCCCCAACCCGACTACCAAGCCAACTAAACCCTGCCCAGTTTGTGGTAAGAGAGGTCATTAGGAAGTAGAGTGCCTGGTTGGGGAAGGTCGTCCCCCCGTGACAGAGTCTCGTGGGAGGCAGGACCCCCTGAGGGACTCCCCTCCGAACCTGCTGGGCCTACTCAAAGACTAAAGATGCCTTGACTCAAACACGCCTATCACCCTTGCCGAGCCCAGGGCCATGCTGTGGGTAGTGGGTAAGTCATCTCCTTTTTAGTGGACATGGAGGCTACCTACTCTGTTTTACTTTCCTTTCATGGGTGTTTACATCCTCCCCAGGTTTTGGTCGTGGGTGTCACAGGAACCCCCTCTAAACCTCTAGAGACAGGTCCAGTAGCCTACATATTTGAAAGCCATCCACTTACCCACTCATTTCTAGTCATTCCGTCCTGTCCCATCCCTTTGTTAGGAAGGGATCACCTCTCCAAGCTTAGTGCCTCTGTCTCCCTGCTGCTTAGTCATCCCCAACTGAGCTCACTCATCATCTTAGCTAGTATAAGTTGTAGCCCTAAATCCTCCACAGACCCTCCTGTACCATCGACTGGTGTTAACCCGATAGTCTGAGACACCTCTACTCCTGTAGTATCGAGCCATCATGCTCCGGTCCTCATCCACCTCAAGGACCCATCCTCCTCTCCTTCTAGACCCCAATTTCCTATTTCCCAAGCCCATCACAAGGGCACCCAACCTATCATTAACTGTCTTCTTTCCCAAATGCTTCTGGTACCAACTAATTCTCCCCATAACACTCCAATGTTCCAGTCAAGAAGCCATCAGGGGCCTACCAGCTCGTTCAAGACCTGTGGATAATCAACAAAGCTGTAGTCCCTCTTCACCTGGTCTTCCCTAGCCCTTATACTCTCTTGTCTCAAATTCCCCCAGACACCTCTCCTACCTACCTTACTTCTCACTCCTAAGACATCTCCTCAGAGAACACACAGACCAGTTCCTGCCTCAACCCACAGATCCAAGAATCACAGAAGTTCTACAGCCAGGAGACAAAGACCTTCTTGAAGAACTCCAACCTTGGTCACTCCACCCACGGTGGATGGGACCATACTCGGTGATCCTTACCACTCCCATGGCTGCCAAACTATTGAGACACTCCCCATAGTACCACATCTCCAAGCTCAAATGAGTGCCCAGTCATGATAGGTAGAGCTCTAGAAAAACAGGGCCCCTCCGTTTGTGCCTTACTTGCACTAGTGCTAGCCACAACGACCCATCTGGCTCTAGCACACTGGGTCTGTAACAGGCTGCCTGCTACAAATAAGCCTCAGTCTGTCTCTCATCATCTGGACAACAGTACTAGATGGGGCAAAGCCTGGGTAATCATGCTGGATATATCTGTCCTGAGAGACAAGGACAACATATATGCTAGAACCTCCAGCCACCAATAGGGAGGTCGGGCAGTAGAAGTGCACAAGACCATGTGAGTATATCAGTACTCGCCCCTTCCCTCCAAGCCTCCTCTGGCCTCCCACCAGCCTCAACCCTACCCGTGCTGTCCCTCCTCAGCCAGAAGTACCCAGATCAAGTCGGTGCCCATTATAACCAAAAGGCTGGAATGTAAGGCTGGAGGCACCGGTGGGAGGAGTGAGCACATCGGACACTGATGACGTGCCAAAGTCCCCAGCTGCTGTCCACTCCCAACCTGGAAAAGGTGCCTTGGGCTGGCCAATCCTCATGCTGCTGTAATCCTATGCTCTCTCTCCCCCTACCTTCTTCAAAAACTCGCTGCCTGCCCTGCTGGGTGCAACTTCTTTGGCCTGTGACTAACCAGACTGGCGAACATCGCCCAGGATTGCTCCCTATTAAACTTTTGGCTCCTTTGCAGCCTCCTCGCCTGGTTATTTTGGCTCAATTTTACCTTACAATTCTGAACAGAAGCAGAGATATGGGAAGAAGAATAAAGGACTTCAAAGGCAGAAAGAAACATGCCCCTAATCCTGAAGGTCTCCATTCTTATTAACATTAGCTGGTTTCTCTCAACTCTGAAGGCAGGAAATTTTTTCCTAAATCTAAATTATATTTACGTTATGCCAGAATTGTTCTCCACTTCATCTCCACCAACTCTAACCACATTTTCTCCCATATTTAACAACATACTCCTTTATGCCCTTAAATGGCCTCAATGCTCCATTAATGTTTTGATCCTTTGGATTTTCATTCGTGTTAGTTCCTTTTTGCACTAGTAGCACAGGATCAGGAAATTAGGATGATTGCCTTAGACCTGCAGATTTAGTTCCTATGTATGGATTCTCCAATCTAAAAGCATTCATAACTTCATCAGCACTTGGGATTTACATCAACCCTGTGTCTTCCATGTGAAACAATGGAGGAAACTCACTTGCCCACTTCCCCCACACAGCACCCCTACCCAGGATTACCTCTCCTGCTGAGCAGTGGCCCAATTAATATCTTGCTGCCAGGCAGAAGGTGGACCCAGGGTTTATGGAACCTGAAGCCTATCCCATTTTGGGAGAAGGGCACTGTTGAAGACAAAAAATACAAAAAATCTTATCACAAAACATATGATCATATGAACTCAAAGGTAGGGCCCCTCTCAGAGCCTTAGAAGTTGTTATAAACTATTTTGTGCCTGTCCAGTACATATGTTGCAACCCTAACCACCAGTGTGACTATGTTTGGAGATAGGGCCTTTAGGAGGTAATTAAGGTTTAATGAGGAAGTAAGTGTAAGGCCCTGATCCAGTACAACTCGTGTCCTAATGATGAAAGAGAAAGAGGGGTGCACATGCACAGAGAGAAGGTCATGGGAGGACACAGGGAGGTGGTCATCTACAAGACAAGGAGAAGGGCCTCAGGAGAAGCCCTGCTGGCACCTTAACCTTGGATTTCGATTTCCCAAACTGTGAGAAAATAAATTTCTGTGTTTAAGCCACCCAGTCTGTGGAATTGTGTTATGGCAGCCCTAATACCCTACTACAGAACTGGTCCATGCAACTGAGGCCCTGATGCCAAAGTGTCATTTGAGAATCCATACATAGGAATTAAATGTGCAGGTCTATGGCAATCATCCTAATTTCCTGATCCTGCACCACTAGTGCAGAAAGGAACCAACACTACATCCTACATCCTCCTCTCCTACCAGGCAAGCTGAATTTCACACCATTACAGCAACTCCAACTCTGACCACAGAAGAATTATTCTCAAAGTTTACCAAACACACCCATCCTTAAAAATCCAGTTCAAATATTATACTTTAAGAATTGTTCTGTAATCTTACTAAATGAAATATATTTTTCCCTACTCCATATCCTACCCCACAGGTATCTGTACATCTATTGTTGGCTTTATTTAATTTTGCCTTATTTTGTCACCAATCATAATTCATGATATCACTCATATTATTTACATTGATACATAATGCTAATATTCATATTTTAATTAACCATATAAATTCCTTGTGGGAAGGTACCATGTCTAATTCCATGCCTAAAAATAATTTGTACATAGGAAGTTGTCAACAGATGTTTAGGAAATTGACTGATACTTTAAAAAGCCTTAAGGTCTTTAGTGAATAGAACCAAGACAGTTAATTATCTAATATCTACTTAGC
The DNA here is from genome assembly GCF_030020395.1 of Manis pentadactyla. Classification (NCBI taxonomy): domain Eukaryota; kingdom Metazoa; phylum Chordata; class Mammalia; order Pholidota; family Manidae; genus Manis; species Manis pentadactyla. The sequence goes on from NC_080021.1 coordinate 66,166,909, forward strand.
TGCCTATAGGGCATATATATAAAATCAAAGAATTTTATAGTTTTAATGGTCTTAGATATCAATTATTACTAGTTTCCTATATTACATATTTACCAAGCACCATCCAATGTGTTAATAACATATACAGGTCTAAAACAGAAGTCTCATTCCCTAAAGAACATAGATGCAAAAGTCCTCAACATATAGAATTCAAAAATACATCAAAAGGATTATCCATCACCACCAAGTGGGATTTATTCCAGGGATGCAAAGTCGGTATAATATTCATAAATTGTTCAATATCATATACCACATTAACCAAAAAGGAAAGGATAAAAAACACATGATCATCTCTATAGATACTGAAGACTCACAGAGAAGTGACAAGTGTTTACCACGCAGGAGAGGTTGTGATGGATGGGTGGGGATGGTGAGGGGGACAAAAAGGGGCACAAAAATTCTCAGTCATAATATAAGTTGGTCATGGGGATGGCAGTACAGCATGGAGAATATAGCTACTGACTCTGTAACATCTTCCTATGGTGACAGATAGTAACTGTATTAGTGGGGGTGAGGATTTAATATAACTGTTGAACCACTGTGTTGTACATTTCAAACCAATATAAGATTATATATCAATACTTCAATTTAAAATAATAATAATAATTAAACAAAGGTCTCATGAATCTTGGTCCTTATCCCACCAAGCAACCTAGCCAGCCATCTAGACTTGATCAAAAATTGTAGATGGACACATCTAGCTACTTTAGAATAACCTAAAGAGCACTGTGCTTACACAAAGCAACCTTCTGATTATGATTTGGCTTCCTGTGGAGCTCTTCCTAAAGGTAGAGAACACACAGATTTCATCCATATGAGCATTATAGTTTAGATTGTTTTATTTCCCATTGTAGTTAAATAAATTGCATTCTTTTTTTTAACTTAAACTTGAAGCAGTTTGCAAACATTTTGGAAACATTTTAACTACTATGGACATTTATTTCAACTTGAGAAAAAGTCTCTCACTCTTAATTCAAAGTCAATACTCAGAACAATTAACACAGGCCCAGCCAAACTTGGAACTAACTGGTTTAGGTGAAGGTATCTGATTTAGACATGGTGCTAAATAACATCTTCACTTCCTCACCAGAAAGGTGAAAAAGGCTCTGATGGTGATTGTATTTGGAAAACGAACTACATTCTGAACCATACCCCAACCATCAGTTCCTCCCAGGCTGGTCTCTGAATCTAAGCAGTGACGACAGCCATTAGATAGACACTGCTAAAAATGAAGTGCTGACGAGAGAGAGGATTTATATCCCATTACCAATCCCCTGAGCCATGCCATGAACCTTTAACTAGACATTTTATCATGTTGGTTACCATTCTCTGAATTTTCTCTAATTTGTCTCTTTTTCAACATGTGGTATCCCAAACTAAAAGCAGTTGAAATATGTTCAGGCAAGACCAGTGCCAAGTTGCTGGAAATATTTTTTTTGCTGGTTTAGAACATCATGATTCCATTAACACAGACTGATATCACTTTGAAGGGATTTGAGGGATCTTTCTTTTTTAACAAATTATGCTGTTTTGTTGACCTTAATAGCTCTCAAAATATGCTAAATCTTGGAGTGGCCACCTATGACCCAAATACCAAAGTGGTAGATAACTTTGAGAGGGATTAATTAAATTGTACTTTGGTAGCCATGAAGTCCCCCCATTAGACTACTCCCTCCCAACCCTGTCTGTGGCTCTCCATCCTCCTTCTCAACAATTCAGTCAGCCCATTTTGTCTATATGTTAATCCTAACTAGAGTGTTTAAAATTAAAGTCAGTAGTTTTAGGCTTACATTCTCCTACTCCACCCCACCAACAACCCCCATGCACTAACTCTCAGGTTTCTATATTGTTAAAGTGATTCTTCAGAACAGAAAAGAATTCAAAACCCAAAACACTGAAGTTACTCAGTCTATTGTGAGATCATACCTTACTTGGGAGTTGGGCTCTAAGTTAGTGAGAAGTACAAAAATCAAGCCTGATCAAAATTATCATTGGAAATTTTAAGAAGGTAGCTATTGTAGGTGGAATCTTAAAGTGATCTCCTGAGAGTTATATCCATTTATTCAAACACTAATCTAAGTACCACTGTGAAGGAATTTTGTAGATGTAAAGTCCCTGGTCAGTTGGCCTTAAAATACAGCGATTATCAGGGTGGGCCTGACCCAATCAAGTGAGCCCTTTAAAAGCAGAGAATTTTCTCAAGCTGGTAGCAGGAGAACTCAGAGAGATTCAAAGTGCCAGAAAGATTCGATGAGCCATTGCTGGCTGGCAGATGGAAGAGGCCATGTAGAAAGATCAGAAATTGGCCGATAGCTGCTGAGAGTGACCCCTGGCCAACAACCAGCAAGGGAACAAGAACCCTAATACTATAATTGCAAGGAATTTCTGAATTTCTTGAATTCTGTCAATAACCTGAATGAGCCTTGAAACAGTGTCTTCCTAAATCTCTAGATAAGAGCCCAGCCCAGCCAGCACCTTGATTGCAGTCTGAGACTCCCATCCCAGTTAAGGTAGCCCAAAATTCTGGTCTACAGAACTGTGACTAATAAATGGATATGTGTAAATGGCTAAATTTATGGTAATTTGCTACATAGAAATAGAAATTTAATACACTTCAATACAGTAGCATTTCCTCTAAAGCTATTTCCTCTAAATTAATGTTCACTAGTTTAAATTCTTCTGTCACACTAGCCACACATCAATTACTCCATAGCCACATGTGGCTACTTGCCACCATATTGGACCCTACAGACTATAGAATGTTTCCATCACAAAGAGTTCTCTTGGACAGCACTGTTCTGGAAGATCTAAAAGAACCAGCTTTCCACAGCTTTGACTCAGATGACTATTTCTTTGGTTGAGCAGCAAGTGCTATGATGGGATGCCACTCAAGGAGCATGTGGCAAGTAAAAGTTACATATCTTTAAGACTGTGATCACACTCAGCCTTGTGAGATGCTCACACCACAGAGAAACAAGAGAACTAAGACTTACCAAGGAAAATAGATTTCTGCCTTCCATGTCCTGCCCATGTCCAGATACATAACAGTTTGTGAAACAGTGGGTAGAATCCATGATATTATTTCCAGCTTCTCTCTCTGAACTCCTATAGTTGGACTTGTTTTAGTTAAATGTGCATATAATGTGATTTTACTGGTCTTTCCTACTCCTTCTTTACAGAAGGCTGGCAATCTGGGAGAAGAGAACAAGCTGGGACTATCCTTGGAGTCTGACCAGCTTGGCAGGAGGGATACTCTGGTCATTTAAGACTTGGTCCAACCAGGGAAGTATGACCCCGGTTAATGGTGTGGGGATACTGTGGAGGAAAACCAAGGAAGAGCACCCAGCTTTAAGGTGGCAGTGATTCTAGATATCGATTAAAGTATAGGCAGTAGGCCACATAATTGCTTTCCTGAAAGATGATAAAATCTTCTCAGTGTTATATCAGGTATTTTTGTCATTTAAACATATTTCATGAACCTAAAAATAAATCACATTTTAAGCCTTTTATTTATTTTGCAACAGATGTCTTCATCCTGTGGAGTGTGCCACACAATCACATGCCAACATGTCCTAATAAAAACCTGGAATTCAGATTTTTGGCTTAAATACTGGTAGAAAAGGAAAATACAGAAATTAGAGGAAAGGCCAAATCTGGACTCAAGTCATTCCAGGGAGATGGAAGGAAGAATCAGATCCAGAGCCCTGTGAAGATGGGGGAAAACAGCAACTAGGCACAACAGACCCAGTCAGAGGGCCCTGCACCTACACAGAGTGCTAAGCAGGCCACTGACATGTATTAATGATCAGGAAGTCCACCACTCTGGGTTCATATGGGCCCTGGAGCTCAGTTCAGTATTACTGAGGTAAGAAGACCATTTCTAGACCATTCTCCCTATAAAGAGTGAAGGGGTTTCTTATGTACCACCAGACCTAGTGCTCACTGGACCATGACCTAAGCCAGAAGGTATAGATATCATCACAGGCAGCTAGAATACGGACAAGTTGGCACAAGGATGGTAAGTATGTGGGTAGGGACAGCAAAAGAGATGCCACTCTATGGCCCTTGACTCCTTGTTTTGTGCTGCCTAGCACCAAAAAAGTTCTTCACCCACAAGAGGTCAGGTGCCCTCCTCTCTCCTCTGTTAGCTCCTGTTTCTATTTTGTAGTGCTCCCAGCTTCTTTCTACTTCTCACCCCTAGACTGGGCACTTAGCCTGGGTCCTATCTTATTTTCAGCTTATTGTCAAATAAACCCAGCTCAGGACCTTATGACTCCTTTAGACCAAGCCCTCAGTATGTATATATGCAATATGTATACATATATGAAAGTGAAATCTTGATAGTTCACATAACATTTGTAAACCCACACACTTAATGGCAAGATTAGTTGACAAACCCAGGCATCCCAGTTCTCCTGACTCCTAATGTGGTGATAGGGTCATGCTGCCTTTCATCAGCTGTTCTAAACTTTTCCAGTGCATTTGCAAAGGTGTTGTTTACCTTTATCCTCATAAGTTGGTGGAGCAGTAATTTGTGACCACACCAAAGAGAAGAAAATTGAGCTTCAAACAATAAGTTGCTTGTGAATATATTGTCTCTGTGATTACAGAAAATTAAGATCACTTGAAATAAACAATCTATGTTTATACCATCCATGTCACACTCTGGGTCCACCTTGAAGTAAATTAGAGGAGGTACATATATTTATCAAATTGTGTCCTGAAGAAAATTCTCATCCATGTTTCAGTATGTGCTTCATGGAAGAAGTGTTCATTGGTTAGATTTGTTTGGGGAAAGTTGGGTTAAAAAAAAGTGAAAAATGTTTTTTTTTTTTAGTTTTCAGAGTCTTTAATATCTAAGTGAATAAAGGTTGGTTATAAGGTATGTGGAATACTTTTCTTGAACATTAGCATATTGAACATTAGTGTTCCACAGAACATAGTTTGAGGAACATTGCCATAAATGTTAGAAACATCAATCATACTATGTGTATTTATAGTGTATAAGAGGTGCTCTGTATTTCATTCTGTGAAATTAGTGCCTGCAACCATCTCACTCATTTCAGAAATTCCTATCATTTTTTTGACTTAGTTTACTGGATACCTTCCTGTTCTAAATATCTGTTCTTTCCCTCATTCCTGTGCCCATCTCAGTTTTCTCTCACATGTGCAATTGTAAAGTATTTCTTTATTATCACTACAGACTCCTCTGCATATCTTTTGCACACTGCTTCTCCTTCTCTCCTCTCTTAGTTTACCACCTCTTCCCCCAGTTGGCCCTGTTCATTCTCTTTTCTTAAACACTTAGTATGCAGTAGGTGCTCATCATGTATCCACTACATGCATTCAGCCAGGCTTCTATGCCAGTAAGGTTTCTCCTATTAACCCCACTATATCTTTTTTTTGATGTTCATCGTATCAAGAGTAAGGATCAATTTCATAAAGGCATTACACTTGTAAACATTAAGAACTGCAAAACCAAGAGTTTCCACTGTTTTTTTTCCAGAGTTGTAGTTTGATTGTGTTATCTTGGAAGTATTCTGATTGTCATTTGTATGGCCATGGAAAGACTTACCCCTCTTACCTTGATCACAGTCTTGCCTACTTCATCCCTTCATTCATATATCCATCCATCTATTGTTTATTCCTACATACTTATTGAGGATTTTCAAGTGCTACTGAGGCCCATGTTGTCAGGCATGACATGGTACCTGTTCTTGAGGAGAACAGTCTAGTCATAGGAGATAGGTATAAACAGATGGTTACATATGTCCTCATGAGTGCTATAAACAGTATGGAGAGAATCCTACTGGAGGACCCAGGAATCTTAAGAAGTTGAGGAACATTCACAGGAAATGCAACTGAAAGTGCAAGAGATACTGCATGGTTTTTTAATGTAACAATGTGATACAGGTTATAAATTCAGCAAGCAGAGAACATTATTTTAATGACTATCCAAGAAAGATGATTTGGGCAGAAAATCTGAGGTTAAATTTTCACAGTCCTTTCTTGGGGAGCCCATATCCACACTGAGTTTCTTTGATCCTGAAATAGTTAATACTGAATGCACCTAGAGCCAGCAATGGAGGGAGTGGTCTCAGTTAGTGGGACATTTTTTCTGGTATATTTGGTCAAGTGCATAGGGAATTTGAAGAAATATAACTCCTGGTATGGAAATATTTCATTCTTTGTCCTATTTTTTGTCCTGTTGAGGTGGCCTTAGTGCAGAGAGAGTTTTCCACAGTCTGGAAAACAGACCACTGTGTAGACATGTGGGTATGAGTTTGCAAAGTGGAGAAAGAAAAGAAGCAGGATCCAAACAGAGTCACCACATGAACAAAGGTACAGAAAAATGAGGATGTTAGCATGTTTGGGAAGTACTGAGTTCACTCAGAAAGCCTCAGTGTTATGGCAGGAGACGAGGCCAGATGATGGGTAAAAGCCAGAACATAGAGGAGCTTATAAACAAGCTCAGGAATTTACATTTTTTCCCCTGTGGATAACAGGGAAACTAGAGGAGGACTAAAGAGAGAGGCTCACATGGTCAAATTTACCTTTTAAGAAGTAAAGTGATGGTATTTTAGAAGTTAGACTAAGCTCAAAACAGCCAGCTATCTGAGAACAGGGTAAGAAGCTGTTACAATGGTCCTGAAAGAATGGGATCGAAGAGAGATGAAAGTCTGAACAAAGGTAATTAGAAATGAAGACAAATGGCCAGTTCATACAACTATTTCTGAGGGAGGATTAGTAGCATTTTGGAGCCATTCTGTATGAGCTTGCAAAGGGTCAATTGTTACATATTCAGAAATTTTGTGAGCTGATTGTTAAGCCATTGGAAACTTGGAATCAGCAATGGAAATTGGCCACAGAAATTAGCAAACACCGTAAATCAGGACTTTTTATTTTTCAAGAGCCAGATCACCAGCATACCACTAGATGGAACTGACAGAATTTGGTGACAGGATCCAGTAAGGAGAAAGCGGGGGATATTATGTTTTGTAGGGTCTGAAAGGTATAGAACTTAGGGGTCCTCCTTAAGAAAAAGAATATAGAACTATTTTTTCAAAATTAGGCATAAATAGTGGACAGTAGGAGTATTCCTGGAATCCAGCAACAACTTAAATATACACAGAAGTGACTAAAAAAACCACATAAAGATATCCCACTAAACCCAAACTAAATGTGTCCCCAACTCAGCTTCCCCTTAGCCAGACACTAAAAGTGCCCACAACCACCCCAATGCCACATCACATGATGGGAAGTATGTCAGAGGAGAAGTCGAAGTGGAAATAAACAGCAGTTTTAACCCACTGTGGTTAAAATGTCTTACTTTTGCACATTTTACAAAAATATATATCCATGTGAACCCCTTGGCAGGGCAACTCTCAGAACCTGAAAGAGGGCCTGTGCAATTGCAAGAATTCAAAGCTTGAGTTTTGTCAGCTTCATGGTGAATCTGCCTCTGAGAGTGAGAGGTATCCAGGGCGACATGAGGGTTTAGGAGACTTGGGAAATGACTCCCTGACGGGCTTACTTATACCCCTATCTAGTTCCACAACAGATTCCAGACAGCTGGGTGAATAGTGAGCCTATTCTCTGAAGAGGAGGTGAGACCTGAGTATGCCCATGAGATCACAGCGTTCCTATTCATGCAGGTGACAAGCACTGTTCATATGTCCCCATTAACTGTTATCAAGAACCAACCTCACCTGATAACCTCGTCAGCCCAACATCCCAGAGCCATTTTCAAGGTGTACTGGCTTCTTCCTTCTGTGGGTCCTGGTAGCAGGCCTCCTGGTCTCCAGCCGTGATGCTCCTGGAGGACATCACAGTGAAGGAAGGTGAAATGTGTCTAGTGCAAGCCAGAATAATCCATTCCAGACACATGTGTAATGCAGGGGAAACAGGTGCAAGCAATTGAACCAGCTCTCAGAAAGCTACAGGGATCACTTTTGATATCTTAATCGTTAGTTGATCCATGAGCCCCTTTGGCAGCATCACTGTCATAGCTGACTGCACATCTGTAAACCTTTTCGAGTCTCTTCTGAAGTCCGTGTGAGTCCGTGAAAGCCTGACATCACGAGAGATTTAAATTGAGCATGATTGCCACTGTTTCCGCTTTCCTGCCACAGAAACAGAGATTTGACAAATGCCAATAATTGCTAATTTTTCACTACTGTTTGTCATGTGCCACACAAAGCAAGAGCAGAAAGATCCTGCGGTCCCTGAGAGTATCCTGTCATTGTCGGTTTGAGGGACTATATATCCTTTCTCTGTCAGATAAGCTATTTGCCCAGTAGCCACTTTAGGGAGTTTTTTGACATGTTTATCTCAGCCTCTTCATCTCATCAACAACAAAAATACCCCATAATCGTCTGGGAAGAGATTTTAAATGGATGAATGTTTACATTGATAAAATGTCTTCATTCTCCTTTTTCTCAAGAAAAATGTCACCACTATAATTAGCTCAGTAGGTAATTACCCCCTGAAAGGGGATTGGAAATCAGTGATATTATCTGTAGTGACCCATTATCTAAGAGATTTGTTAAGAGGTCTATAGAAAAAGATTTACATAGAATCTTTTCATATAAGCTATTATTATTAATTAAGCACATCGGAACAGAAGCTACTCTGTTTTATAGGATTCTTCAATTCTGTTTAGCATTTAAAATTGTAGACTAGCATTTACCATGTGAACATTTTTAGAATTTCAGTTTGGAGGATACAACATATTTTAATGGAAACTCAGATAGATCTGAATGAAAGTTCAGGCTGTTCCTACTCAGTTTGTGACCAACCTCAGTTTCTGCATCTATAAAATAGGAAGAATAATAACAGGAACTGCACTGAAGAGAGTGAGAACATATTGAAAGGACTTGACCAGTGTCTGGTGTATAGCAGAGGGTCAGTAAATAGTAGCTAAAGAAAGCCTGTGGGAAAATGCTTATTTCACTTACTTTATTGCAGTTTAAATATTTTTTCTTGCTTCATTTCAAAATAATGGAAACAATTACTCAAAAATGTAGACAGGTTACTAGGGAAAAAAATGTCACAATCATGTCTTAACAATTTGATATACAAAAGTGCAAAAATTTCCCTTAAGTGTCAGCTGCTTATGCACTTTTCCCTGAACTGTTTTCATCTGAAATTTGATGGACCCAATTCCACATAATCATTTTTGGTATTTTACCAAAAAAAAAGTTGTCATATTTCATATCCATTCTCCAAGAAAAATGTCTAGATGTTCAAGTTTAAAAGACTTCATTTTTGTGCTAAAGCAATAAAAAATAAATGCTGGTAAGTAATGTACTGTTTGTTTTTAGGTTATTTTTTGTGTTTGAACAAAAGTAATCCTGATAAAAGTTAATATAGGAACATAACTTATTGCAAGTATAGTTTTTGAAAGCAGAATTTTATATTTTCACCTAATAAGTCTCATACCTTACAATATTTTTAGACCAAACTTTGTTTATCATTAAGTAATATCCAACTTTTACAATGAGATTCCACTGTTAAGTACTTGGAAACATATAATATCATTGGTGAAAAAAACATGCATTCCTAAAAATAGATGGGATGTAATAATTAATAAGATACCATATTTTTCTAAAATTTACCAAGGTATAGATAATCTCTATATTCATTCTCTTTAAAACACCTACAGCAGCATAAAGTATAGTTGTTGCCTCACAGGCATTACATGAGCTGTTGCTGCTGACAGAGATGATTTAATAACTGTGACAAGTCCTTCCAGAATGGAAGTTATGCCCATGATGTAGACGATAAAAGTTTATAAATCTCTGAGAGCTCTCAAATGAATCATAATACCTGTACAGCATTTTAACCCTTCTGAAAGACCTGACCAAAACAATAAAGGAAGGCAAATTTGTTTTAAATGATCTCAACACTTCCAATTGTTTTAATGTTCTTCTTCCTGATCCTGGTACCACCTTTCTTTCTTTTTGTTTTTTTTAAGGAAAAATGACTGATATACAATCTTACCTTGGTTTCAAATATAGAACACAGTGGTTCAACAGTTACCCATATTATTAAGTTCTCATCCCCTCTAGAACGGTTACTATTTGTCCACATAGAAAGATGTTACAGAATCATTAACTATATTCTCCATGCTGTACTACCATCCCTGAGACCAACTTATATTATGATTGAGAATTCTGTGCCCATTTATCCCCTCATCCTCCCCACCTACCTACCCCAACTCTTCCCCCATGGTAACCAGTCACTTCTCAGTGTCTATAAAACTACTGCTTTTTTGTTCATTCTGTTTTGTTTCATTTTTATACTCCACAAATAAGTGAAATCATATGGTGTTTTTCTCTGCCTGGCTTATTTCAACTGAGCATAATACTGTCTAGATACATCCATGTTGTTGCAATGGTAACATTTCCTTTTTTTAATGGCTGAATAATATCCCATTGTGTACATGTACCACTTTTTCTTTATCTGTTCACCATACTCCCAGCTTTCTTCTTCTTTCTCAATTGGATCTTGCTATACAGGGTCTTTTGTGGTTCCATATGAATTTTTAAATTATTTGTTGTAGCTCATTGAAAAGTGTTGTTGGACATTAGAAGACATGGACCTAACAGATATCTACAGAACACTCCACCCAAAAGCAGCAGGATACACATTCTTCTCAAGTGCACATTGAACATTTTCAAGAGTACATCATATACAAGGCCACAAAAAAACCCTCAGTAAATTCAAAAGATTGAAATTGTACCAACCAGCTTCTCAGACCACAAAGGTATGAAACTAGAAATAAATTATGCAAAGAAAATGAAAAATCCCACAAACACATGGAGGCTTAACAACATGCTCCTAAATAACCAATGGATCAATGACCAAATAAAAAAACAGATCAAGCAATATATGGAGACAAATGACAACAATAATTACTGTGGGAAGCAGTAAAGGCTGTGCTAAGAGGAAAGTATATTGCAATAGAGGCCTACCTCAGGAAAGAAGAACAATCCCATATGAAAAGTCTGAACTCACAATTAATGAAACTAGAAAAAGAAGAACAAATAAGGCCCAAAGTCAGTAGAAGGAGGGACATAATAAAGATTATAGAAGAAATAAATAAAATTGAGAAGAAGAAAACAATAGAAATAATCAATGAAAACAGGAGCTGGTTCTTCAAGAAAATAAACAAAATAGATAAAACCCTAGCCAGACCTGTCCAGAAAAACAATCTGCACACATCAACAGAATCAGAAATGAGAAAGGAAAAATCACCAAGGGTACCACAGAAATACAAAGAATTCATAGATAATACTATGAAAAATTATATGCGAACAAACTGGATAACCTAGAAGAAATGGACAACTTTCTAGAAAAATACAACCTTCAAAGGCTGAACCAGAAAGAAACAGAAAATCTGAACAGACCAATTACCAACAACAAAATTGAATTGGTAATCAAAAAATTAGCTAAGAAAAACACCCGTGGACCAGATGGCTTCACAGCTGAATTTTATCAAACATTTAATGAAGACCTAATACCCATCCTCCTTAAACTTTTCCAAGAAAGTGGAAGAGGAAATACTCCCAAACTCATTCTATAAGGCCAGCATCAATCTAATATCAAAACCAGGCAAAGACACCCCAAAACAGAAAATTTCAGACCAATATCCCCGATTAATATAGATGCAAAAACAGTCAACCAAATTTTAGCAGACCGAATTCAAAAATACATCAAAAATATCATCCATCATGATCAAGTAGGATTTATTCCAGGAATGCAAGTGTGGTATAACATTCAAAAATCCATCAACATCATCCACCACATCAACAAAAAGAAGGACAAAACCCACATGGTCATCTCCATAGATGCTGAAAAAGCCTTTGACAAAATTCAACATCCATTCATGATAAAAACTCTCAACAAAATGGGTATAGAGGGCAAGTACCTCAACATAATAAAAGCCATATATGACAAACCTACAGCTAACATTATACTTAACAGCGAGAAGCTGAAAGCTTTTCCTTTAAGATTGGGAACAAGACAAGGATGCCCACTCTCCTTACTTTTATTCAACATAGTACTGGAGGCCCTAGCCATAGCAAACAGACAAAGTAAAAAAATAAAAGGCATCCAGATTGGCAAGGAAGAAGTTAAACTGTCCCTGTTTGCAGATGACATGCTACAGTACATAAAAACCCTGAAGAATCCACTCCAAAACTACTAGATCTAATATATGAATTCAGCAAAGTTGCAGGATACAAAATTAATACACAGAAATCTGTTGCCTTCCTATACACTAATGATGGACTAGCAGAAACACAAATCAGGAAAACAATTCCATTTACAATGGCACCAAAAAGAATGAAATGCCAGTGAATAAGCCTAACCAAGGAAGTGAAAGACTATACCATGAAAACTACAAGACACTCATGAGAGAAACTAAAGAAGATATCAATAAATGGAAATACATACCATGCTCATGGATAGGAAGAATTAATATTGTCAAAATGGCCATCCTGCCTAAAGCAATCTACAGATTCAATGCAACTCCTGTCAAAATACCAACAGCATTCTTCAATGAACTAGAGCAAATCCTTCTAAAATTCATATGGAATCATGAAAGACACAAATAGCCAAAGAAATCATGAGAAGTAAGAATAAAGCTGGGGGAATTACGCTCCCCAACTTCAAGCTCTACTACAAAGCCACAATAATCAAGACAATTTGGTACTAGCAGAAGAACAGTACCATAGACCAATGGAACAGACTAGAGAGCCCAGATATAAACCCCACCATATATGGTCAATTAATATACAATAAAGGAGCCATGGAAATACAATGGGGAAATGATAGCCTCTTCAACAACTGGTTTTGGCAAAACTAGACAGCTACATGCAAGAGAATGAAACTGGATTATTGTTTAACCTCATACACAAAAGTAAACTCAAAATGGATCAAAGACCTGAATGAAAGTCATGAAACCACAAAACTCTTAGGAGACAACATATGCAAAATTCTCCTGAATATAAACATGAGCAACTTCTTTCTGAACGCTTCTCCTCCTACAAGGGAAACAAATAAAAAATGAACATGTGGGACTACATCATACTAAAAAGCTTCTGTACAGCAAAGGACACCATTAACAGAACAAAAAGGCATTATACAGTATGGGAGAATATATTTGTAAATGACATATCTCAATGGGGTTAACATCCAAAATATATAAAGAACTCACACACCTCAACAATCAAAAAGCAAATAACCCAATTTAAAAATGGGCAGAGGATATGAACAGACAATTCTCCAAAGAAGAAATTCAGATGGCCAACAGACACATGAAAAGATGCTCCAAATCATTAATCATCAGGGAAATGCAAATTAAAACCACAATGAGGTATCACCTCACACCAGTAAGAATGGCCAGCATTGAAAAGACTAAGAACAACAAATGCTGGTGAGGATGTGGAGCCCTCCTACACTGCTGGTGGGAATGTAAGCTAGTTCAATCATTGTGGAAAGCAATATGGAGGTTCCTCAAAAAATTAAAAATAGAAATACCATTTGACCCGGGAATCCCACTCCTTGGAATTTACCCAAAGAATACAACTTCTCAGATTCAAAAAGATATATGCACCCTTATGTTTATCGCAGTACTATTTACAATAGCAAACATATGGAAGCAACCTAAATGTCCATCAGTAGATCAATGGATAAAGAAGGTGTGGTACATATACATAGTGGAATATTATTCAGCCATAAGAAGAAAACAAATCCTACCATTTGCAACAACATGGCTGGAGCTGGAGGATATTGTGCTCAGTGAAATAAGCCAGGCAGAGAAAGACAAGTGCCAAATGATTTCCCTCATCTGTGGCATATAACATCAAAGCAAAACTGAAGGAACAAAACAGGAGCAGACTCACAGACTCCAATAAGAGATTCATGGTTACCAAAGGGGAGGGGTGTGGGAGGGCGGGTCGAGAAGGAGGGAGATGGGAATTGAGGGGTATTATGTTTATTACACAGGGAGTGAGGGGTCATGGGGAAAACAGCATAGCACAGAGAAGGCAAATAGTGAACCTGTGAAATCTTACTACACTGATAGACAGTGACTGCAATGGGGTATGGGTGGGGACTTGATAATATGGGTAAATGTAGTAACCACATTGTTTTTTCATGTGAAACCTTCATAAGAGGGTGTATCAATGTTACCTTAATAAAAAAAATTTTTTTTTAAACTACCTATCAACAAAACTCCTGGACCAGATGGCTTCACGACTGAATTTTCTCAAACATTTAGTAAAGACCTAATACCCATCCTGCTTAAAGTTTTCCAAAAAGTAGAACAGGGAATACTCCCAAACTCATATAAGGCGAGCACCACTCTAACACCAAAACCAGGCAAAGACACCACAAAACAAACAAAATTACAGACCAATATCCCTTTTAAACATATTTGCAAAAATCCTCAACAAAATATTAGCAAACCGAATTCAAAAATACATCAAAAATATCATACATCATGATCAAGCGGGATTCATTCCAGGGATGCAAGGATGGTACAACATTCAAAAATCCATCAACATCATCCACCACATCAACAAAAAGAAGGACAAAAACCACATGGTCATCTCCATAGATGACGAAAAAGCATTAGACATAATTCAACACCCATTCATGATAAAAACTCTCAACAAAATGGTATAGACAGCAAGTACTTCAACATAATAAAGGCCATATATGACAAACCCACAGCCAACATCATACTTAACAACAAGAAGCTGAAAGATTTTTCTCTAAGATTGGGAACTAGACAAGGATGCCCACTCTCCTTACTTTTATTCAACATAGTACTAGAGGTTCTAGCCACAGCAATCAGACAACACAAAGAAATAAAAGGCATCCAGATTGGTAAAGAAGTTAAACTGTCCCTGTTTGCAGATGACATGATATTGTACATAAAAACCCTAAATAATCGACTCCAAAACTACTAGATCTAATATCTGAATTCAGCAAAGTTGCCAGATACAATATTAATACACAGAAATCTGTTACATTCCTATACATTAATGATGAACTAGCAGAAATAGAAATCAGGAAAACAATTCCATTCAGTGCATCAAAAATAATAAAATACCTAGGAATAAACCTAACCAAGAAAGTGAAAGACCTATACTCTGAAAACTACAAGACACTCATGAGAGAAATTAAAGAAGATACCAATAAATGGAAATATATCCCATGCTCATGGATAGGAAGAATTAATATTGTCAAAATGGCCATCCTGCCTAAAGCAATCTACAGATTAATGCAATTCCTGTCAACTACCAACAGCATTCTTCAGTGAACTGGAACAAATAGTTCTCTAATTCACATGGAACTACAAAAGACCCCAAATAGCCAAAGCAATCCTGAGAAGGAAGAATAAAGCTGGGGGCATTATGCTCCCTGACTTCAAGTTCTACTACAAAGCCACAGTAATCAAGACAATTTGGTACTGGCACAAGAACAGACCCATAGATCAATGGAACATAATAGAGAGTCAAGATATAAACCCAAGCATATATGGTTAAGAAATATACAATAAAGGAGCCATGGATATACAATGGGGAAATGACAGCCTCTTCAACAGCTGGTATTGGCAAAACTAGACAGCTACATGTAGGAGAATGAAACTGGATTATTGTTTAACTTCATTCACAAACGTGAACTTGAAATGGATCAATGACCTGAATGTAAGTCATGAAACCATAAAACTCTTTGAAGAAAACACAGGCAATAATCTCTTGAATATAAACATGAGAAAAACTGACACAAACACATCTCCTCTGGCAAAGGAAACAAAAACAGAAATGAACAAGTGGAACTTCGTCAAACTGAAGAGCTTCTGTACAGCAAAGGGTACCATCAATAGAATAAAAAGGCATCCTACAAATGGGAGAATACATTTGTAAACAAAATATCCAACCAGGGATTAACATCCAAAATATGTAAAGAACTCACACACCTCAACACATACACAGTGGAATATTATTCAGCCATAAGAAAACAAATCTTACCATTTACAACAATGTGAATGGAGCTAGAGGGTATTATGCTCAGTGAAATAAGCCAGGCAGAGATATGATTTCCCTTATTTGTGGAGTAAAACAACAAAGCAAATCTGAAGGTACAAAACAGCAAGAGACTCACAGACTCCAACAAGGAACTAGTGGTTACCAAAGGGAAAGGGGAGGGGAGGGTGTTTGGTGAGGGAGGGAGAAGGGGATTAAGGGACATTATGATTAGCACACATAATATAGGGGGTCATTGGGAAGGCAGTATAGCATAGAGAAGACAAGTAGTGACAAGTAGGATATTGTTATGCTGATGGACAGTAACTGCGATGGGGTTTGGGGGTATACTCGATAATATGGTTGAATGTAGTGACCACAATATTGCTCATGTGAAACTTTTATAAGATTGTACATCAATGATACCTAAATAAAAAATATATATATAAGAAAAAAATATATATATATATACATAAAAAAAGAAAAGGAGGAAAGAAAACTCATTATTTAACAGATGACATTATTATATAAATTTAAAAATCCCAAAGAAGTTGTGGGTTAACAATTAGAATTAGGATTAACAAATGGATTTAGCAAGACTCCTGGATACTAAAGCAGCACAAAACATGAACAGCATATCAATATATTAGCAGTAAACAGTTAGAAAATTAAAAAATTTTGATAGTACCAGCACATTAACATCAAAAACCTAGGAACAAGTCTCATGAAAGGCATACAAATTTATGCACAGAAAACTGCAAAACATTACTCAAAGAAATTAAGAAAGTTCTACATAAATGGAGGGTTATATCCAGTTCATGAGTTGGAAAACTCAATATTGTAAAAAATGTTAATTCTCCACGAATTTATCTGCAAATTTGACACAAACCCAATTCAAAATCCATCAAGATATTTTTGGAAAATTATTTAAATGATTCTAAAAATTTTATACAAATGCCAAGAGCCAAGAATTAGCAAGTTATCTTAAAGAAGGAAAACAAAGTTGGTATGTCAGAACCAAGTTATGCAAATAAGGGAGGTGTTAAAAATTATTTAATAGCAAGGAAAGCAAACTTACACTAGGAAATAAGTAATGATGGCCAGCACCTTTGTTTAAAAATCTACTAATTTGGAATTTGCAATAATAATTATAAAAGATGTCCCCCAAGATTCCCAACTCCTGACTATTGGATCAAACACCAATTTAGACATTGCTGTGAAAAAAGACACAATAAATGTAATAAACGTTATTCCCTCACTCCCTTAATAGAGGGAGACTATCCTGGATTAACCAGGTAGGCACATTATAGTCACATGACCCCTTAAAAATATAAGAGGAGGACAGTAAGAAAAAGAGAAGAAGAGATGCAACAGAAAGACAATGAGTATAACCCTGTTTCTGGTTTTGAAGATGAAAACAGAGTCACAAGCCAAAGAATGTAGGAAGCCTCTAGAACCTGAGGACTGTCTCTGAGAGCCTGCAAGGAAACAGGGACATTAGTCCTACAACCACATGGAACCAAGTTCTGCCAACAATCTGAATGAACCTGAAGGCTGAGTCTTTCCTAGAACCCCCAAAGAAGAGCCCCAGCTTTATTTTGGCCTTGTGAGAATAACTAGAAGCCAAAGTACCATCTAGACTTCAGACCTACAGAACTGGGAGATAGTAAACTTGTGTTGTTTTATGCTACTAATTTTGTGGTGATTTAGCTTGACATCAATAGAAAACTAATAGAGGTTCACTAATAAGTTTTAACACAAGTTTGTAGGGAGTCTCTTAACAAATTATTTCACATTTCTGTGTTTTAGTTTGTATTGGGCTCTACTGATAAATTAGCTTGAAAATAAACAAATTAAGTAACAACTACTTGAAAGAAGTAAAAATTTTTTTAAGAATTGAGAACAATCTTAAAAATAATCTAATTGAATCTCCTCATTACACAGACTAGAAAAATGGGGTCTATACCCTAATTAGTAGAAAAGCTGAGATTTGGGGCCAGATTTTATAACTAGTGCTCATTTCATGACAACATGTAACTGTAATACATGGGGAATATAGCTAATGATTCTGTAGCATCTTCCTATGTTGTCAGATAGCCACTGTACTAGTGGGGGTGAGAATTTAATAACATGGGTAACTGCTGAACCACTGTGTTGGATATTTGAAACCAATATCAGATTGTATATCAACAATACTTCAATAAAAAAATTAGATTTAATCTATTATCTAGATTTAATCTATTATATCTAAATAAAATATTAATATATCTAAATAAATATATCTAATATATCTAAATATATCTAAAAAATATATCTAAATTAAATATATCTTAAAAAATATATCTAAATAAAATAATAAAATATTATATCTAAATAAAATAGATTTAATCTATTATAAAAAATCACAGATGGCCTGCAGCTGTAATAGGGAGGCATCTGTGGTGGAGAAGAGAAAGCCTGCAGCTGGCGGTAAGAAACTAAAAATTCACCCTTGGCCTCCTAATTTAGTAGTTGGGAGAAGCCTGAGGAATCAATTCACTGCCTCAGAGCCTCAGTTCTCTTATCCATACAATAGAAAAAACATTACCTACTCTGCTTTTTTTATAGGCATGTTTCAGGTCAATAAGCATTTAATGAGCACCTGCTACATATCAAATACTGTACTAAGTGGTATGATATAAAGATAAAACTGGGTCCTGATCTCAAATTATTCATGTAAAAGAGATTATTTCAGTGTTATATGATACATGCTATGCAGAAGGTAAACAAATGGGCTGTGGGAACACAGGAAAGGACTATCTAATCGAGACACAAAGACAGGAGGTAAAGAACATTCTTTATTTTGAAGGACAGGTAGACATTTGCCAGCAGAAAAGTGCTTTTCAGAGAGTGGGCTCAACAAAAGCCCAAGTATACAGAGAAGAAATAGCATAGTGTGAACTGCAAGTAGCCTGTTTTGCCAAGAACCAAGAGTGTGAGGAGATTATTTCATAGCCAAAATCCAGATATAAAACCATTGTGTGACTTGCTACAGAGTATGAGCATTGTCCTGCAGGCAGTGGAACCTTTTGGAAGGTTTGAAGCAAGGTAAGAAATGTGGCAGTGTAGAAGATTGATTAGTGAGAGTCTAGAATGGAATCATAAGTAGAGGTTATTACCACTGTGCAGGTGCAAGGTAATGAAGGCTTGAAAGGGGAAAATGTAGTGGGAATTTCGAAGAGGAGGAAGATTCAATAAATCTTCAGAATGAGGATTCTTAAATCCTGCTTTCACAGTAGAATCCTTGGTCCCAAACAGACCTCCTGAATTGGAATGTCCAGAGACAAGGCCAGGCACTTTTCTTAAAGTCGCAGATGATTCTAATGAGCACCTAGATTTATGAGCTGTTCTAGAGCAGTGGCTAGCAAATTATAGCTGTGGACAAAATCTGACCTACTACCTGTTTTTGTACAGCCCATGAGCTAAGAAGTGTCTCTATATTTCAAATGGTTGAAAATAAAACAAGAAGAATATGTCATGACACAAGAAAATTACATGAATTCAATTATCAGCGACCATAAATAAAGTTTTATTAGAACACATTCATATTCATTTGTTTACATATTGTCTGATCACTTTCATAAGGAGAAACAAGGACCAGATGGCCCCAAAGCCTAAAATATCTAAACTGACCCTAAAACAACATGGGGTTTAGGGGTGCTGACCCCTGTACAGTCAAAAATCCACACGTAACTTTTGACTCACCCAAAACTTAACTACTAATAGCTTACTGTTGACCAAAAGGTTTACCAATAACATAAACAGTTGATTAACACATATTTTGTGTCATACGTATTCCACACTGTATTCTTACAATAAAATAAGCTAGTTTTAGAAAAGAAATATTTTTTTAAATTGTTTCAAATTTCCAAAAAATTTTGCAATACATTTATTGAAAAAAAAACTTGTATAAGTGGACCCACACAGTTCAAACCTGGATTGCACAGAGGTAGTCCCTCACAGGAAAATTTGCCAACTCCTGATTTGGGCTTTAAAATCACATTTTTGAAATTTGTTGTTGTTGTTATTATGAGCTTCTTGAAGGCAAAGAATGAAATCCCCTTTCTATATCCCTAGTACCTAGCACTGAATCTGATTTTTAAAATGTACTCAGTAAAAATGTACTGTGTGAATGCATGAATTAATTACTTCTCATTGAAACAGTCTCCATCCAAGGCACTTGGGATATATAGTTCATGTTCGTTTCGAGGACAGAGAAAACTTTTGAAAAATGGACACAGAAATGTAGGTTTAACTTGAACAAGACCTCCAGAGATTTATTTAGTGATGTTACAAAGAATTAAGAGAAAATTATGCGTAAGATTACAAGATAATCATCATAAAAAGCTAGTTTTCAGTTACTCAATTTTCTGAAACAATTTTCTTTTAACTCTGGCACGAATTATTTTTATAACTTTCTATTTTTAGCATTTAAACTAATTGAAATAGTCAAATAAGATCAGGTTTATCAGAATATTATTATTTTTGGCTAAGGGCCTTTGCAAAACTTACAAAGCAAGGAATAAATGTGATATTTTAAATAAGTGATAAAGATCAAAACAGAATAAAGTTAGAGACCATGTTTGAGTATAAGAAAAAGTAACAACCTTTCATATATTATTATTGTAGTGTCTAAAGTAGGTATAGATATCAATCACAGACAGTTAACCATTTCTACACTGGATAAGAATTGGTACTAGTTAAATTATGTTCCCCTCCCAATTCTTTGGTGCTCATCAGTATTTTCTAACTTTCTTCAGTATATATATGCTGTTTTGGAAACAGGGACAGAAAGACAAGATGAGAGGGAGGAATTCTAAATATATGGGTACATCAGTCTACAAAATGTCCTTAGTCCCAGAAATGGCTATGTTTTCAGTCCAGACTATCATAAATGCATGTCCAACTTTTGAAAAGGCAATGTAAGATAGGAAGTGCAGTTTATTGTATCACTATTAACTGTTTTTAACTGCACAAACTTTATACAAAACAGCATAATAATGTTTTTGCCAAAGATATAACATTACTGATTCCTTGAAAGACAAGTATCAAATTATTTCACTCATCTGTGGACTGTAAGAACAAAGAAAAAACTGAAGGAACAAAACAGCAGCAGACTCACAGAACCCAAGAATGGACTAACAGGTACCACAGGGAAAGGGCCTGGGGAGGATGGGTGGGAAGGGAGGGATAAGGGGAAAAGGGGCATTATGGTTAGCAAACATAATGTGGGAGGGGGGCACAGGAAAGGCAGTATAACACAGAGAAGACAAGTAGTGACTCTATAGTATCTTACTATGCTGATGGACAATGACTGTAATGGGATATGTGGTGGGGACTTGATAATGGGGGGAATCTAGTAACCACAATGTTGTTCATGTAAGTGTATATTAATGATAACAAAAAATAAAAATAAAAATAAATACAAATAAAAGATTACTGATTCCTTGAGAAAATATTTATGAGTCCACAGAGATTGCACAGAGATGAAACAATCCTGTGTAATTTCAAACAGAATCCTTAAAGGTCTCTAGCAGAGACTTTCAGGGGAAATGAGATGAGTAAAAATGTATTAGCATGTTGCACATTTCCATTTTTAAATGTTGTATATGATTTAGGAAAAGGCAAACCTGTAAGATAACAGATCATTGGTTGATGAGGTTGGAAATGGGGAAAGAGTTGACAGGTAAGGGACAGCACAAGGATGCCAATAGAACTATAATTTGGGTGGTGATAAAACTGTATCTTGATGGTGGTAGTAGTTACACAGACTATGCATTTGTCCAAACCCATAGAACTATGCACCAAAAAGAATGAATTCTACTGTAAAGTTTTAAAATAAAAATGTTAATTTCATATACATATAAATCTGATTATCCTGGAAAATCTTTCACACATTCATCAGAGAAAGGCATACATCATTTCTATAGATATCAATGTGAAAAAGCATTTTCATTAAAAGGAACACATTTATTCTCCCCATATCTCCTAAACTAACATTGTAGAATGAACACAGAAAAGACAGAAAACCCATTCTTTACTTCTTTCCTCAACTCACCATTCAAGCTGAATTGTAGATAATTTGTGGAAATAAGTATTTACCTTTTTAGCCAATGGCCTGTGTAGCCAATATTCACTATAGCCATAAAGAGGTGCAGAAATCCCCTCAGGTCAGCAAATGGAGCAGAGAAGACTGGCCTTTTTCTTTTCTGGCAGAGATAACTGTACTTACTATTTTTGTGGGGAGTTTTTTGCACCGTTTTCTTGATTTTTTTAATTGAAATATAATTTATATACATTATATTGGTTTTGAATATACAACATAGTGATTCAACAGTTATATACATTATTAATCCTCACCCCAACTAGTAGTTACTGTCAACATAGAAAGATGTTACAGAAATACTGACTGTACTCTCTATGCCGTACTTTCATCCACATGACTGCTTTATATTGTGATTAAGATTTTGTCCCTCTTTATCCCCCTCACCTACCCAACCCACCCACTCCAACACCTCCCCCATTGTAACCACCAGTCCCTTCTCAGTGTCTATGAGTCCACTGCTATTTTGTCGCTTTTATTTTGTTTTGTTTTTAGATTCCACATATAAGTGAAATCATATGGTATTTGTCTTTCTCCACCTGGCTTATTTTACTGAGCATAATACCCTCTAAGTTCATCCATGTTGTCACAAATGGCAAGGTTTCTTTCTTTTTATGGCTAAATAATATTCCCTTGTGTATGTGTTCATCTATTGATGGACACTTTGGTTACTTCCATATCTTGGCTATTGTAAACAATGCAGTAATAAACATAAGAGTACACATATTTTTTTGAATCAGAGACTTTGTTTTCTTCAGGTAAATTCCTAGAAGTGGTATTACTGGGGTGAATGGTATTTCTATTTTTAGTTTTGTTTTTTTTTTGAGGAACTTCCATACTTCTTTCCACAGTGGCTGCACCAATTTACATTCCCACCAACAGTGTAGGAGTTTCCCTTTTCTCCACATCTTCGTGTTATTTCTTTTCTTGGATAGTGGCCATTCTGACTGTTATGAGATAATATCTCATTGTGGTTTTGATTTGCATTTCCCTGATGATTAGCCACATGGAGCATCTTTTCATGTGCCTGTTGGCCATCTGTATTTCTTCTGTGGAGAAATGTCTGTTCAGATCATCTGCCCATTTTTTATTCAGGTTATTTGGGTTTTTTGGTGTTGAGGTGTATGAATTCTTTATATGTTTTGGATGTTAACCCCTTGTCTGATTAATTGTTTATGTATATATTCTTCAATACTATAGATTGCCTTTTTGTTCTGTTGATAGTGTCCTTTGCTGCACAGAATCTTTTTAGTTTGATGTAGTCTCACTTGTTCATATTTTATTTTGTTTCCCTTACCTGGAAAGATGTGTCCAGAAAAAAATTACTCATGCTAATGTTCAAAAGATTTTTGCTTATTTTTTCTTCTAAGGGTTTTACATTTTCATGTCTTATATTTAGGTCTTAATATGTTTTGAGTTTACTTTTGTATATGGAGTTAGACAGTAAAACAGTCGCATTCTTTTGCAAGTAGTTGTCCATTCTTCTCAACACTATTTATTGAAGAGAATGTCTTTTCCCCATTGTATATCCATGGCTCCTTTGTCATATATTAATTGACCATATATGTGAGGATTTATTTCTGGGCTCTCAATTGTGTTCCATTGATCTATGAGTCTGTTCTTGTGCCAGTACCATACTGTTTTGAATACTGTAGCTTTGTAGTATAGCTTATAGTATAGTCAGGGAGTATAGTCCCCCCAGCTTTTGTCCTTCTTTCTCAGGATTGCTTTGTCTATTTGGGCTATATTGGGCTCTTTTGTGGTTCTATATACATTTTAGGGTTATTTTATCTAGTTTATTGAAAAGTTGTCTTTGGTATTTTGATAGTGATTGCAATGAATCTGTAAATTGCTTTGGACAGGATAGCCATTTTGACAATATTAATTCTTCCTATCCATGAGCATAGGATAGATTTCCATTTATTTGTGTCTTCTATTTATTATTATTTATTTTTATTTCTTTCTCTCACAAGTGTCTTTTGGTTTTCAGAGTACAGGTCTTTCACCTCCTTGGTTAGGTTTATTCTTAGATATTTTATTATTTTTGATGCAACTGTAAATGAAATTGTTTTTCTGATTTCTCTTTCTGGTAGTTCATTGTTAGTATATAGGAATGTAACATATCTGTGTATTAATTTCATATCCTGCAACTTTTTTGAATCCAGTTATTAGTCCTAATAGTTTTTTGGTGGAGTCTTTAACTTTTCTATGTATAACATGTCCTCTGCAAATAGTGAGAGTTTAACTTCTTCCTTACCAATTTGGGTGCCTTTTATCTCTTTGTGTGTCTGACTGCCAGGGCTAGGACCCCCAGTACTATGTTAAGTAAGAGTGGTGAGCATAGACATCCTTGTCTTGTTCCTGATCTTAGTGGAAAACCTTCCAACTTTTCATGATTAAGTAATATGTTAGCTGTAGGTTTGTCATATATGGCCTTTATTATATTGAGGTGCATACTTTCTATACTAGTTTTTATCATGAATGGATGATTAATTTTGTCAAATGCTTTTCCAGCATCTATTGAGATAGTTCTGTGGCTTTATCCTTCTTTTAGTTAATGTGATGTATGATGTCGATTGATTTCTAAATATTGTACCATCCTTGCATCTCTAGATAAATCCCACTTTATTGAGATGGGTGATCTATTTGATTTTTTAATTCAGTTTGCTAATATTTTTTTGAGATTTTGCATCTATGTTCATCAGGCATATTGGCCTATAACTTTTTTTGTACTGTGTTTGCTTGGTATTAGAGTGATGCTGGCCTCATAAAATGAGTTTGGAAGTATTCCCTCTTCTTCTACTTTGTGGAATTATTTAAGAAGGATGGGTATTAGTTCCTTAAATGTTTGGTAGAATTCACCTGTGAAGCTGTTTGGTTATGGGAGTTTTTTTATTACTAATTCAATTAAGTTACTGGTAATTGTTCTGTTCAGATTTTCTGTTTCTTCCTGGTCAGTCTTGGAAGACTGTACTTTTAGGGGATTTGTGCATTTCTTCTAGGTGGTCCAACTTATCGGCATATTATTTTTCATAGAATTCTCTAATAATTCTTTGTATTTCTATGGTGTTTGTTGTAACTTCTTTTTCATTTCTGATTTTGTTTATTTGTATCTTTTTCATGATAAATCTGGGTACAGGTTGTTCAATTTTGTTAATCTTCTCAAAGAACCAGTTCTTGGTTTCATTGACTTTATTCTATTTTCGTATTCTCTTTTGTATTTATTTCTGCTAGAATCTTTTTTATGTCCTTTCTTCTAACTAACTTTGGGTTTCATTTGTTCTTCTTTTTTCTAGTTTCTTTAGTTGTGAGTTTAGATTGTTCATTTTAGATTGTTTTTGTTTCTTGATGTACACCTGTATGGCTATCTACTTTCCTATTAGAACTGCTTTTGCAGAATCTCACATATTTTGAACTGTTGTCTGTTTTCATTTGTCTCCATGTATTGTTTGATTTCCTCTTTGATTTGTTCATTGATCCATTGATTATTTAAAAGCATGTTGTTTAGCCTCCATGTGTTTGAGGTTTCTTTGGGTTTTCTTCAAGTAACTGATTTCTAGTTTCTCACAATTGTGATGTGAAAAGATGCTTGGTACAATATCAATCTTTGTGAATTTATTGAGCATCCTTTTGTGTCCTAATATGTGATCTGTTCTGGAAACCATTATATGTGCACTTGAGCAAAATGTGTATCCTGCTGCTTTTGGGTAGAATGTTCTGTAAATATCTGTAAGTCCATCTGGTCTCATGTGTCATTCAACGCCATCGTTTCCTTATTTACTTTCTGTCTGGTTGTTCTGTCCATTGATATAAGTGGGATATTAAAATCCTCTAATATGATTGTTTTGCTATCTATTTCTCCCTTTAGGTCTGTTAGTATTTGTTTTATAAATTTAGGTGCTCCTATGTTGGGTGCACAGATAGTTACAATTATATCCTCTCTATTATATACATTCCCTCTATTATATTTTTCATTTCAGTTATTTTATTCTTCACCTCTGAGTGACTTTTTTTTCAAATTTTCTCTCTATTTTGAAGTTCTCACCAAGATCATTCCTTTAACTTTAAGTAATGTCCTTCTTTGTCTCATTACTTTCTTTGTTCTGAAGTCTGTTTTTTTATCTTATTATTTTCTTTGTTTTGAAGTCTATTTTGTCTGCTATAAGTACTGCAACTCCTGCTTTTTTCTTCCTATTATTTGCATTAAATATCTTTTTCCATCCTTTCACTTTCAGTCTATGTATGTCTTTAGGTCTGAAATGAGTCTCTTGTAGACAGCATGTAGATGAGTCTTGTTTCTTTATCCATTCTGCCACTCTATGGGTTTTGATCGGTGCATTCAGTCCATTTACATTTAAGGTGATTATTGATAGGTATGTACTTATTGCTATTGTATTTTCTGGTTGTTTTTGTAGTTCATCTCAGTTCCTTTCTTCCTTTTGTATACTCTTTTCTTGTTATTTGATGGTTTTCTTAGCATTATGCTTAGATTCCTTTAGGTTTGTGGTTACACTACGATTCCTAGACAGTTTTCTAAGTATGTAACAGTCTATAATAAGTTGATGATCACTCTACTTCAAACATAATGTAAAAGTACTTCTTTATATTTTCTTCCTCCTTCACACTTTATGTATGTCATAATCTACATCTTTTGCATATCCCTTGACTGATTTTGTGCATAGCTGATTTTACTACTTTTGTTTTTTTAATATGATACCTGTTTAGTAAGTAATTGGTCTACAACTTTCATTGTAGGTTTATTTTCACTGATGAAAAATATTTAGTTTTAAGAACATTTCCATATACAGAAGTCCCTTTAATACATCCTGTAAGATTGGTTTAGTGGTGGTGAATACTTTTAACTTTTGTTTATCTGGGGAACTTTTAATCTCTTCTTCAATTTGAATGATAACCTTGTTGGGTAGAGGATTCTTGGTTGTAGGTTCTTCCTTTTCAATACATTAAATATTCCAACCACTCCCTTCCAGCCTGCAAAGTTTCTGCTGAAAAATTTGCTGATAGCTTTATGGAGTGTCCCTTATACATAACTATCTGCCTCTCCCTTGCTGCTTTTAAGGTTCTCTATTTATCTTTAATCTTTACCATTTTAATTACTATATGTCTTGGTGTTGTCTTCCTGGGGTTCCTTTTGTTAGGGGCTCTCTGTAGTTCTAGGACCTGACTGTCTTATTTCCTTCTCAATATTGGGGAAGTTTTCAGCAATTATTTCTCCAAAAAGACTGTCTACTCCTTTGTATCTCTCTTTTCCTCTGGTGTGCTTATTATGCAAATACTGTTTGATTTGGAGTTGTCACACAGCTTTCTTAATCCTCTCATTTTTAGAAATTCTTTTCTCTCTGCTCCTTAGCTTGATTACTGTACTGTTCTCTCCCTTGCATCAGATTGATTCTCCCTTACTTCCAGCAGTCTAGTATTCATTCCTTCTATTATATTTTTCATTTCAGTTATTCTATTCTTCACATCTGAGTGGCTTTTTTTTTTAATTTTCTCTCTTTTGCGAAGCTCTCACCAAGATCATCAATTCTTTTCCCCAGTTCAGTAAGCATTTTTATGACTGTTAATTTGAATTCTTTATCAGGCAGGTTGCTAATCTCCATTCCATTTATCCCCTTTTTTGGTGTTTTATCTTAGATGTTAGGGCTTTACCCTCAGAGTGCTGCAACTCTCCCTGGTGTCCAGCACCATTAACCACCCAATGCAATGTGGACATGTCTTCCTAGAACAAATCTCCAGAGACAGGTTTTCAGGGTTCCAGAGTGTTTATCCCCTCCCTCCTCTGGTCCTCTCCCTCCTGTTTGTGGTCTGGCATGGGGGAAAGGCTTGGGTTCTGATCAGTCACAGCTCTGCCACTTTACCCTTCTCAGTGTGTTCTTCTCTTCTTCACCAGGTGTAGATGGTCTGTTCTGCAATTTTCATGGCATTTTCAGGGTTAGTTTTATTTGCTGTAGTTGTTTCCTTAGTGTGTATGTGGCGGGAAGTTTTTATCTTGCTATCTTACTCTGCCATCTTTCACCAAGCTGCAGTTTGGCCTTTAGAATACACCCCACCAGTGCCCCTTCTTTTAGCTCTAGAACAAAAAGGGCCATGTACATGGACAGAAGCTAACAAGTTGTGATTTTTTTCTCTCCACTTTGCTTTGTCAGCCTTTATAGAATGACCTATAAAGTTTAATAATATGCTAAACTCAAGTCTGGGAATACAATAATCAAGTTCTTTCTATTCCAAAATTAGTCTTAAACCTATAAGACATGTTTTAAAAATCTACTTAAGAATACATGAGCCAACTATGACAACATATCATAGGGTTTTTTCTTTAATTCATTATTTTTGCATTTGCTGCCAGTGGCAAAGGATGTAGACACAATGAAATCAAGAAACCAGTGGAAGAGCTTGGTAAATTTATTTAAAATCTGGGTAGGGGGGAAGAAGGAATTGACCTTTCTAGATAAACACAAACCCCAACCAGTTATCAGGAAAAGGAACACCATGGTCAACAAGTTATGAAAGAATGTTCAGACCCCACAATGATAAAAAGAAATGTAAATCAAAACAAGATACCTTTCCACTTATCAGGCTGCAAACATTTTTAAGTGTCTAGTCAAGCACGGGTGTGGAGAAACAGACATTCTCAAACACTGTTTGTGGAAGTGTACACACATATCCTTTCAAAAATTATTTCCTAGCTAGAAATATACCCTACAGATTACACAAAAAAAAATATACCAAGATATATTTATGAAATGTTGTCTCAGATTCATTAAAAGCAAAAAATATACAAACAACTTATCAAATATGATAAAACCATAAATTGGCATACTTTGTCACTTAAAAATGAACAAAGCAAATCTGTGTGTACTGATATGTAAACATCAGTAAGATGTACTATTAAATTTTTAAAAAAGCAAAGGTGACACTCCTAGCCAAAATGAAAACCCATTCTCCCACTATTGCAAGTAAAAACTCTGGATAAATTAAAAAGCAATCAGAAGGGAATGGTGGAAAATTAATAATTGGAGCCCAGTTGCACAAAGGAGCCAAAGTTTGAAGAATGATTTATAACAGGAGTGAGTTTTGCAGTTTTACTTGCTCCCTTATCATCCAGTTTTGATGTATGGTTGACCCCATGCTAAAACTGAGGCAGTGGTTAAAGGCAACAAAACCTCTGAGAAAAACCTGTTTTCCCAGGGAGAGCACTGAGAAAAGGTATCACAGTGAGCTGAAGAATATGGAAAACACACCCACTTTTTCTCATTTGTTTTTTTCCTGTTTTATGTCATGAAAGTCCCTCAAGGAGAGAAGAGATTGATGCAGAAAGAAATATTTCAAGAAATTTCTTGCAAGTCATAAATTTAATGATTCATGAAGCTCAGCAAACTTCAAACAGATAAACTCAAAGAAAAGCATGCACAGACACATAACAACCAAATTGCTGTACAATATAAATTTTTAAATCTTGATGCAGCCACAGAAAAATGACATATTACATACAGGAGAACAAAATTTTGCCTGCAGAATTCTCATCAGAAAATATGGGAGCCAGAAGAGAGTGGGACATCTTTAAAATGTTGAAAGAAAAAAACTGCTGAGTTCTACATCCAGTGAAAATATCTTTCATGAATGATGACAAAATAAGGACATCATCAAATAAATAAAATATAAGCTAGATTGAAACAACAAATTTTAAAGAGTAGAAACAAAGGATGTTCTTGGACCATAAATCTGTATGAGAGTCAAGGAGAAAAAAAGGGTGCTTGCCCAGCCACCCACTTGCTAAGAATATATCTTCTGATAAAGAAAAGTAAACTTTCTGGGGTTCCTACTTCCTGCATCAAAACAGAATAGACTCCAAAGTGATTCTAAAAGTTCAAGTGGTATGAATGCTTCTGACACCTTATGCTTTATTTCAGAGTATGGAATCCATATCACTCTAGTAATATTACCTTTATATTGTGTTTTAATTATTTATATGTTAAATAGTTTAAGGTGCCTATTACATTCTACCTAAGTCTTCCTGAGTTTTTGGCATCTGGCTCAGTTTTGCCAGCCCCATAAGAGTTTGTAAATTAAAATTAAATAATGGTTTGGTTTTTTTTTAAAAAATCTTCTTTAACTGAGCTAGTTTAACTGAACTCATAAAGAAATAAATTACTGAAGGGTAGTCATCAATATAGTGAAACTTCATTGAAAATAACTCCATGTATACTCTTAAGTGGAGTATACTGATCTTGCATCCTCATGGAAAGTTATATTTAAAAGTTTCATACCGTTCTGATTGTTATATATAGATTCCCTTAGGAGCTCATTGACAGATGTTAACTATTTCTGAACACTCAGAAAAAATTTTACATTAAATACAACCATCCAGTTAGATGCAAGGTTTAATTTTCAAATGAAAAGTGATTTATAATATAATTTATACAACTTCACAGTGCTTTTGTTTTGAGGAGATAAAGTATTAAATAAATTTTTGTGAAGATGATACAAAATACATATGGTGCTCCATAAAAGGTGAGTTTATGTCCATATCAAGGGATTTTGAGGACATGAGAATATGTGTCTTCACACCAAGGCAGGTCATATGGCCAAATAGCATAGAGCAATTTTTCTGCTATAAATGAAAACATTATTCACTTAAGAATTTCGGGGGCGGAGCCAACATGGCGGCGTGAGTAGGACAGTGGGAATCTCCTCAAAAAAACATATATATTTTTGAAAATACAACAAATACAACTAATCCTAAAAGAGAGACCAGAAGACACAGGACAACAGACAGAATACAACTACACCAGCGAGAACCCAGCGCCTGGTGAAAGGGGTAAGATACAAGCCCCGGTCAGGCGGGACCCGAGCACACCTCCCCCCAGCTCCCAGCAGGAGACGAGTAGGCAGAGCGGGAGGGAGACGGAGCCCAGGACTGCCGAGCACCCAGCCCCAGCCACCCGCACCAGAGCGCAGGCACAGTGTATACGTATAGAGGGCTGGTAACTAATGAAATAGGGCAGCAAGACCTCTGAGCGGGTGCCGAAGCTGATGCCCCTGTGACAAAGAAAAGCGGAGGCTTTTTGAAAGTCTTAAAGGGACAGGGATTTAACAGCCGGAAGGAAACAGCATAGGTCACAGCCCAGTGGCAGGAAATTACAGGGAAAACCGGGCGCACTAACCGCCTGGGCAACAGCTCTGAGACCCCTCACGGAGGTAAACGGCCAAACAGCATCCCTCCCCCAAGTCCATTACCCCTCCGGGCGCTGGGAAAGCAGAGAAACAGCCTAAGGCAAACCCCCCACACAGAAAGGGAGATCCATCCATATCGGCCAGGCAAGACACAAAAACCCAGCCTACTCGCAATTACCCAACACAAGCCACTAGAGGTCGCAGTTGTCCCAGTAAAGAAAGGCCAGTAGCAAGTGAAAAGTTTGGCCCTCCCAGCCGAAAGTCAATAGCACCTGTCAACATGAAAAGGCAAAAAAATATGATCCAGACAAGACTAACCCAGACAGCTTCGGCATCTGCTTCATCTTCCCCTGAGAAGGAACCTGGGGAGATAGATTTAACCAGTCTTCCTGAAAAAGAATTCAAAACAAAAGTCATAACCATGCTGATGGACTTGCAGAGAAATATGCAAGAACTAAGGAAGGAAAATACAGAAATAAAACAAGCTCTGGAAGGACTTCAAAACAGAATGGACAACATGCAAGAGACCATTAATGGACTAGAAAACAGAGAACAGGAACGCAGAGAAGCTGATGCAGAGAGAGATAAAAGGATATCCAGGAATGAAAGAATTTTAAGAGAGCTGAGTGACCAATCAAAAAGGAATAATATATGCATCATCGGAATAGCAGAAGGAGAAGAGACAGAAAAAGGGATAGAAAATGTCTTTGAAGAAATAATTGCCAAAAACTTCCCCAAAATGGGGAAGAAATGGCCTCTCAGACCGCAGAGGTACACAGAACTCCCATGAGAAGGGATCCAAGGAGGGCAACACCAAGAGACATAATAATTAAAATGGCAAAGATCAAAGACAATGAAAAAATATTAAAGGCAGCCAGAGAGAAAAAAAAGGTCACCTACAAAGGAAAACCCACCAGACTATCATAGGACTTCTCAACAGAAACCCTACAGGCCAGAAGAGAATGGCATGATATACTTAATGCAATGAAACAGAAGGGCCTCGAACCAAGACTACTGTGTTTATAATAGCTCAACAAGCGAGTTAAGTTAGACAGTAAGATAGTAAAGAAGCTAACCCTGAACATTTGGTAACCACAAACTTAAAGCCTGCAATGGCAATAAATTCATACCTTTCAATAATCACCCTAAATGTAAATGGACTGAATGCACCAATCAAAAGACACAGAGTAATAGAATGGATAAAAAAGCAAGATCCATCCATATGCTGCTTACAAGAGACTCACCTCAAACCCAAAGACATGCACAGACTTAAAGTCAAGGGATGGAAAAAGATATTTCATCCAAACAACAAAGAGAAGAAAGCAGGTGTTGCAATTCTGGTATCAGACAAAACAGACTTCAAAATAAAGAAAGTAACAAAAGACAAAGAAGGACATTACATAATGATAAAGGGCTCAGTCCATCAAGAGGATATAACCATTATAAATATATATGCACCCAATACAGGAGCACCAACATATGTGAAACAAATACTAAAGAAACTAAAGGAAGAAATAGAATGCAATGCATTCATTCTAGGAGATTTCAACACACCACTCACGCCAAAGGAGAGATCCACCAGACAGAAAATAAATAAGGACACAGAGGCACTGAACAACACATTAGAACAGATGGACCTAATAGACATCTACAGAACTCTACATCCAAAAGCAACAGGATACACATTCTTCTCAAGTGCACATGGAACATTCTCCAGAATAGACCACATACTAGGCGACAAAAAAAGCCTCAGTAAATTCCAAAAGATTGAAATCCTACCAACCAACTTTTCAGACCACAAAGGCATAAAATTAGAAATAAACTGTACAAAGAAAGCAAAAAGGCTCACAAACACATGGAGGCTAAACAACACGCTCCTAAATAATCAATGGATCAATGACCAAATCAAAATGGAGATCCAATTATATATGGAAACAAACGACAACAACAACACTAAGCCCCAACTTCTGTGGGACACAGCAAAAGCAGTCTTAAGAGGAAAGTATATAGAAATCTAAGCATATTTAAAAAAGGATGAACAAGCCCAAATGAATGGTCTAATGTCACAATTATTGATATTGGAAAAAGAAGAACAAATGAGACCTAAGGTCAGCAGAAGGAGGGATATAATAAAGATCAGAGAAGAAATAAATAAAATTGAGAAGAATAAAACAATAGCAAAAATCAATGAAACCAAGAGCTGGTTCTTCGAGAAAATAAACAAAATAGATAAGCCTCTAGCCAGACTTATTAAGAGGAAAAGAGAGTCAACACAAATCAACAGTATCAGAAACGAGAAAGGAAAAATCACGACGGACCCCACAGAAATACAAAGAATTATTAGAGAGTACTATGAAAACCTATATGCTAACAAGCTGGGAAACCTAGGAGAAATGGACAACTTCCTAGAAAAATACAACCTTCCAAGACTGACCCAGAAAGAAACAGAAAATCTAAACAGACCAATTACCGGCAACGAAATTGAAGCGGTAATCAAAAAACTACCAAAGAACAAAACCCCCGGGCCAGATG
Source organism: Manis pentadactyla (assembly GCF_030020395.1). Taxonomy (NCBI): domain Eukaryota; kingdom Metazoa; phylum Chordata; class Mammalia; order Pholidota; family Manidae; genus Manis; species Manis pentadactyla. The sequence continues at coordinate 66,200,854 of NC_080021.1, forward strand.
GATATACCTCAGAATTTTATCAGACATACAGGGAAGACATAGTACCCATTCTTCTTAAAGTTTTCCAAAAAATAGAAGAGGAGAGGATACTCCCAAACTCTTTCTATGAAGCTAACATCACCCTAATAACAAAACCAGGCAAAGACACCACCAAAAAAGAAAAGTACAGACAAATATCCCTGATGAACGTAGATGCAAAAATACTCAACAAAGTTTTAGCAAACCGAATTCAAAAATACATCAAAAGGATCGTACACCATGACCAAGTGGGATTCATCCCAGGGATGCAAGGATGGCACAACATTAAAAAATCCATCAACATCATCCACCACACAAACAAAAAGAAAGACAAAAACCACATGATCATCTCCATAGATGCTGAAAAAGCATTTGACAAAGTTCAACATTCATTCATGATAAAAACTCTCAGCAAAATGGGAATAGAGGGCAAGTACCTCAACATAATAATGGCCATATATGACAAACCCACAGCGAACAACATACTTTACAGAGAGAAGCTGAAAGCTTTTCCTCTGAGATCGGGAACTAGACAGGGATGCCCACTCTCCCCACTGTTATTTAACATAGTACTGGAGGTCCTAGCCACGGCAATCAGACAAAACAAAAAAATACAAGGAATCCAGATTGGTAAAGAAGAAGTTAAACTGTCACTATTTGCAGATGACATGATACTGTACATAAAAAACCCTAAAGACTCCACCCCAAAACTACTAGAACTGATATCGGAATACAGCAAAGTTGCAGGATACAAAACCAACACACAGAAATCTGTGGCTTTCCTATACACTAACAATGAACCAACAGAAAGAGAAATCAGGAAAACAACTCCATTCACAATTGCATCAAAAAAAATAAAATACCTAGGAATAAACCTAACCAAAGAAGTGAAAGACTTATACTCTGAAAACTACAAGTCACTCTTAAGAGAAATTAAAGGGGACACTAACAGATGGAAACGCATCCCATGCTCGTGGTTAGGAAGAATTAATATCGTCAAAATGGCAATTCTGCCCAGAGCAATATACAGATTTGATGCAATCCCTATGAAACTACCAGCAACATTCTTCAATGAACTGGAACAAATAATTCAAAAATTCATATGGAACCACCAAAGACCCCGAATAGCCAAAGCAATCCTGAGAAAGAAGAATAAAGTAGGGGGGATCTCACTCCCCAACTTCAAGCTCTATTACAAAGCCATAGTAATCAAGACAATTTGGTACTGGCACAAGAACAGAGCCACAAACCAATGGAATAGACTAGACAATCCAGACATTAACCCAGACATATATGGTCAATTAATGTTTGACAAAGGAGCCATGGACATACAATGGTGAAATGACAGTCTCTTCAACAGATGGTGCTGGCAAACTGGACAGCTACATGTAGGAGAATGAAACTGGACCATCGTCTAACCCCATATACAAAAGTAAACTTAAAATGGTTCAAAGACCTGAATGTAAGTCATGAAACCATTAAACTCTTGGAAGAAAACATAGGCACAAACCTCTTAGACATAAACATGAGAGACCTCTTCTTGAACATATCTCCCCAGGCAAGGAAAACACAGCAAAAATGAACAAGTGGGACTATATTAAGCTGAAAAGCTTCTGTACAGCAAAAGACACCATCAATAGAACAAAAAAGAACCCTACAGTATGGGAGAATATATTTGAAAATGACACATCCGATAAAGGCTTGACATCCAGAATATATAAAGAGCTCACATGCCTCAACAAACAAAAAACAAATAACCCAATTAAAAAATGGGCAGAGGAACTGAACAGACGGTTCTCCAAAAAAGAAATATAGATGGCCAACAGACACATAAAAAGATGCTCCACATCACTAATTATCAGAGAAATGCAAATTAAAACTACAATGGGGTATCACCTCACACCAGTAAAGATGGCTGCCATCCAAAAGACAAACAACAACAAATGTTGGCGAGGCTGTGGAGAAAGGGGAACCCTCCTACACTGATGGTGAGAGTGTAAGTTAGTTCAAGCATTGTGGAAAGCAGTATGGAGGTACATCAAAATGCTCAAAACAGACTTACCATTTGACCCAGGAATTGCACTCCTAGGAATTTACCCTAAGAATGCAGCACTCAAGTATGAGAAAGATCAGTGCACCCCTATGTTTATCGCAGCACTATTTACAATAGCCAAGAATTGGAAGCAACCTAAATGTCCATCTATAGATGAATGGATAAAGAAGATGTGGTACATATACACAATGGAATACTACTCAGCCATAAGAAAAGGGCAAATCCAATCATTTGCAACAACATGGATGGTGCTGGAGGGTATTATGCTCAGTGAAACAAGCCAAGCGGAGAAAGAGAAATACCAAAAGATCTCACTCATCTGTGGAGTATAAGGACAAAGGAAAAACTGAAGGAACAAAACAGCACCAGAATCACAGAACTCAACAATGGACTAACAGGTACCAAAGGGAAAGGGACTGGGGAGGATGTGTGGGTAGGGAGGGATAAGGGGGGGAGAAGTAGGGGGGTATTAAGATTAGCATGCATGGGGTGGGTGGGAGAAAGGGGAGGGCTGTACAACACAGAGAAGACAAGTAGTGATTCTGCAATATTTTGCTACGCTGATGGACAGTTACTGTAATGGGGTATATAGGGGGGACCTCATATAGGGGTGAGCCTAGTAAACAAAGTATTCATTATGTAAGTGTAGATTAATGTTAAAAAAAAAAAGCAGTTCCTGTGTGGTGACCTCCAATGAGCTCTACACAATGATATAAAGGGCATATAAAAGTGTAGGCAAAGGGTCTGTTTGTGTTTATACAGAGGATCAAAGCCTAATTGGGCTACCCCAAAAATGAACTAAGATACGATATGAAAAAGAACTTTCAACATTAGCACTCTCGGGAGGACTCATGCCAGAAGATGATCATCAAAAAACCCCAACAAAGATCCACACACCGCTACAGGTGTAGATGCACTCATCCCACCAATTCCTGGACTTCCCATGGGATTGAAGAAGGAGATACCTAAGCTGGCCTGTGCATACAGTAAAACAACAAATTTGACTGGATCTATACAGTTGGAACTCAACCAAGAATTAGGAGAAGTGCAAATTGTAGCGCTCCAAAATCTTACAACTACAGACTATTTACTGTTAAAAGAACATACGGGATGTGAACAGTCCCCAGGAATGGGTTGTTTTAATTTATCTGAATTCTCTCAGACTGTTCAAGTTCAGTTGGACATTATCCACCATATCACAGATAAGTTTCCACAAATGCCTAAGGTGCCTAACTGGTTTTCTTGGTTTCACTGGAGATGGCTGGTAATTACAGGTATGCTTTGGTTATGTAACTATACTCCTATTATGTTAATGTGTGTGCACAATTTACTTAGTAGTTTAAAAACTATACATGCTGAAGTTACTCTACAAGAAGATATGTCAAAGAGATAATCAATCTCCCCAGGTTTTCTTCCGCCTGCTACTTCTATAGCTTTTCTTCTTCCTTCCTAATTACAACCCTTAAATAGAATTCGTGCCATATATCGAATTTACCGAGTATCATAATTCTTCCAAGGGGTAAAGACACCTCAAGACAAATACTGGGCATAGAAGCCACAGGGCATAAATATGCAAAGAAGTAAAAAGCTAACCTTTTCAAACAATAAGGCTTCTCTCTCACTTACCAACTTTACATTTCCCTGTATGGCCCCGGAAGATGACTGGTTAGCCAGAGACGGGTAAGATTCCTCAAGGGAGGAACAACCTAAGACAGGCACAGTCGCAGGGGTCCATCAGGTGAGAAATTGGGGATCAACAGAGGTGAGGCTTAGAACCTCACCCCCCCTGTTCTGAGAGAAATCTTCTGCATACGTGGATGTTTTATTGCCCTGGTCTAGCTTGGATTAACACATAGTCTACAGGCACACACCTGATCATCTACGTTTGCTCTCTTACAACGCTAAACTATGTTTTCTACCTTTATCTCGTATCTACCTACCACTTCAGCATTTTATTAAAAATAATAATAATAAAGAGAGAAATGTGGTATCCACATATAAATCAAGTATAAAAATCAAATGAATATTCATATTTGAACTGTTTATAGTTCATAATGCATGAGCAAAACCGAAAGCTTCTGTGATGACTGCCCCTGTAATGTTCACCATGTAACTTATTCACTATGTAAGAATTTGTACTCCATGTAAGAACTTGTTCGTTAAGCTTCAAAAGACTGGAGACCGACGAAAATTAGGCTTGGGGTGGATTAATGATTGTGCATTGAGCATTGACCCCCCTGTAGAGAATTTTATTGTTGTCAACCACCATTTGATCAATAAACATGAGAGATGCCCTCACAAAATATATATATATATATATATACATGTATATATATATATATATATATATACACGCACTTCCAATTGTAAAATAAATAAGTAACCGGGATGTAATGTATAGCATAAGGAATATAGTCAAAATATTGTAACAACTTGGTATGGTGATAGCTGGTACCTAGAATTATCATGTATATAAATGTTGAATCACTGTGTTGTACACCTGAAACTAATGTAATACTGTGTGTCAACTACCCTTCAATACAAAAAATAAAATAAAATAAAATGAGGAAAAAAAAAAAAAGAATTTCACAGCCCTGAAAATCCGTCGTTGTAAACCACGGTCTCATAAAGAGACTACTGAGCAAACTTACATGTGTGACATGGGGGAAAATTTGTGCACTGGGGTGAGAGGCAGCTGAATAGGGAACTCTCTGCTCCGATGTAAGGCAAAGGACAAACAGGATCTTTCTAGATTCTGGATATTGCTAAAAATAATATAATAGACATACGCAGTCATATTCTCTCTTTCTAGTAACAGAAGTTCTGAATTTCCTCATTCTCAGTTCATCTGCTGTGGGTGATACTGACACTAATCCAGCTGCAAGGATAGGTAGGTGCCCCATGGAAGACCAACCAGAGTCAATAAAACTCAATTCTTATACTTTGGTTGGAACTAGATACACTTGTGGTTCATACTTTTAAATATTTAAGAAGAGTCAGTACTACAATCACATAGTTCTTATTTCAATCTTAAAATATTCTTCTTTTTGCAGTAGAGAATTTCTAGCAAGCACCATGCTTTTGTGTTAATATCTTACTGTTTAATTTCTTAATATGTGTATTTTTCTACATATTTCAGATAAATTAGATTGTTCAAGGCTTTCCCAATTCCTAGGGATCTCTGGTAGTGAATAAATTTCTTCATAAATAAAGAGAAATGTATATATATTAACAAATATTTCAGAATAGCCCATTATAAACCTTCATATGTTACTTACTGAAATACAAGTTATAAATATTAATTAGGAAGAAATTAAATGAAAAAACATAAGACTAGTTACCTTTTAATCCTCATCACCTAGCTGAACCTGGAACTTAATAATATTGGTTAAATGAATAAATGCATGAATGAAATGTTGAATAAATGAATAAAAAATTAATGGAAAATCATTATTCAACATCTGACTCTTAGATTTTTCCCATATAACATTATTTCTTTGTTGATTCAGTTTCTCTACTGGTAAAGGAAGTACAAGGTATAAATTGAATTCACTCTGTTATCAGTATAAATCTGGGGGTAAACTAACACTTTTACAAATAGTACACTCTTGTGGTTGATGAAAATATCCTGCTTTCAGGATATTTTGTAAATAACCTACTTCTCATTGCCAGTAGAAAAACAGCCTCTCCCTTCTTTTCTTCTTTTCTTTTGTTAGTAAGGTTTCTTTGGCAAAGGAAAGTAAGTGATAAAATCACATGGCACAAGTTCCACTTGGAACATTTTAATAAATATGAGCTTGTAACTTATTTTGATATTTTCACAGGCTTGGAAAATGTGTAATCACCACATAGTTGCCATAGAAACAGAACTTTCTCAGATGATTCTACAGTCACTCATTATAAATCTCCCCAGTAAACTGATGGTGTAAATGCTATTATCAACTATTCAAAAAAATGAATAAACTGAAAATCAAGGTGGATGTTGACCCTCACAAAGCAAATTACAGGCTTGGAGCAAAAAGAACCTGGGTTCCATATTTTATGAGACAACAAAATGGTGGTGGTTCCAAACCACAAAGACAAGAAACAATACAGGAATCCTACTAGTAGAACAGGCTTTTTGAGAACTCACTTCTCTCTGTCCATGTCTGAGCTGATGTCAGTCCAATTCTTTCCTGTGCTACAATACATGTGACCACAACCTCTCAAACACTGACATACAGTCACTTTTTCTTTCTTTATTTTGGTATCATTAATATACAATTACATGAGCAACATTGTGGTTACTAGATTCCCCCATTATCGAGTCCCCACCACATTCCCCATTACACTCACTGTCCATCAGCATAGTAAGATGCTATAGAATCACTACTTGTCTTCTCTGTGTTACACTGTCTTCCCTGTGCCCCCCTCTACTACATTATGTGTGATAATCATAATGTCCCTTTTTCCCCTTATCCCTCCCTTCCCTCCCATTCTCCCCAGTCCCTTTCCCTTTGGTAACTGTTTTTCCATTCATGGGTTCTGTGAGTCTGCTGCTGTTTTGTTCCTTCAGTTTTTTCTTTGTTTTTATACTCCACAGATGAGTGAAATCATTTGATACTTGTCTTTCTCTGCCTGACTTATTTCACTGACTATAATACCCTCTAGCTCCATCCATGTTGTTGCAAGTGGTAGGATATGTTTTCTTCTTATGTCTGAATACTATTCCATTGTGTATATGTACCACATCTTTATCCATTCATCTACTGATGGACACTTAGGTTGCTTCCATTTCTTGGCTATTGTAAATAGTGCTACGATAAACATAGAGGTGCATATGTCCTTTTCAAACTGGGCTCCTGCATTCTTAGGGTAAATTCCAAGGAGTGGGATTCCTGGGCCAAATGGTATTTCTATTTTTAATTTTTTGAGGAACCTCCATACTGCTTTCCACAATGATTGAACTAATTTACATTCCCACCAGCAGTGTGGGAGGGTTCCCCTTTCTCCACATCCTCACCAACATTTGTAGTTGTTTGTCTTTTGGATATTGGCCATCCTAACTGGTGTGAGGTGATATCTCAATGTGGTTTTAGTTCGCATTTCTCTGATGATTAGCGATGTGGAGCATCTTTTCATGTGCCTGTTGGCCATCTGACTTTCTTCTTTGGAGAAGTGTCTGTTCAGATCTTCTGCCCATTTTTTAATTGGATTATTTGCTTTTGCTTTTTATTTGTTGATGTGTGTGGGCTCCTTGTATATTTTGGATGTCAACCCCTTATCAGATATGTCATTTATGAATATATTCTCCCATACTGTAGATGCCTTTTTGTTCTACTGATGGTGTCCTTTGCTGTTCAGAAGCTTTTTAGTTTGATATAGTCCTACTTGTTCATTTTTGTTTTTGTTTCCCTTGTCCATGGAGATATGTTTATGAAGAAGTTGTTCATGTTTATATTCAAGAGACTTTTGCCAATGTTTTCTTCTAAGAGTTTTATGGTTTCATAACTCACATTCAGGTCTTTGATCCATTTAGAGTTTACTTTTGTGTATGGAGTTAGACAGTAATCTAGTTTCATTCTCTTACATGTAGCTGTCCAGTTTTACCAACACCAGCTGTTGAAGAAGCTGTCATATGCCCATTGTATACCCATGGCTCCTTTATCATATATTAATTGACCATATATGCTTGGGTTAGTATCTGAACTCTCTATTCTCTTTCACTGGTCTGTGGGTCTGTTCTTGTGCCAGTACCAAATTGTCTTGATTACTGTGGCTTTGTAGTAGAGCTTGAAGTTGGGAAGCGATATGACCCTTGCTTTATTCTTCCTTCTCAGGATTGCTTTGGCTATTCAGGGTCTTTTGTGGTTCCATATGAATTTTAAAACTATTTGTTCCAGTTCATTGAAGAATGCTGTCAGTATTTTGATAGGAATTACTTTGAATCCCTAGATTGCTTTAGGCAGGATGGCCATTTTGACAGTATTAATTCTTCCTACCCAAGAACATGGGATGAATTTCCATTTATTAGTGTCCTCCTTAATGTCTCTTAGGAGTGTCTTGTAGTTTTCAGGGTATAGGTCTTTCACTTCCTTGGTTAGGTTTATTCCTAGGTATTTTATTCTTTTTGATGCAATTGTGAATGGAATTGTTTTCTTGATTTCTCTTTCTGCTAGTTCATCATTAGTGTATAGGAATGCAGCAGATTTATGTGTATTAATTTTGTATCCTGCAACTTTGCCGAATTCAGATATTAGATCTAGCAGTTTTGGAGTCGATTCTTTAGGGTTTTTATGTACATTAGCATGTCATCTGCAAACAGGGACAGTTTGACTTCTTCCTTACCAATCTGGATGCCTTTTATTTCTTTGTGTTGTCTGATTGCCATGGCTAGGACCTCCAGTACTATGTTGAATAAAAGCGGAGAGAGTGGACATCCTTGCCTTTTTCCTGATCTTAGAGGAAAAGCTTTCAGCTTCTCTCTGTTAAGTATGATGTTGGCTGTGGGTTTGTCATATATGGCCTTTATTATGTTGAGGTACTTGCCCTCTGTACTCATTTTGTTGAGAGTTTCTATCATGAATGGATGTTGAATTTTGTCAAAGGCTTTTTCAGCATCTATGGATATGATCATGTGGTTTTTGTCCTTCTTTTTGTTAATGTGGAGGATGATGTTGATGGATTTTCAAATGTTGTACCGTTCTTGCATCCCTGGGATGAATCCCACTTGATCATGGTGTATGATCCTTTTGATGTATTTTTCAATTTGGTTTGCTCATACAGTCTCTTTTAAACTCAGTCACTAGTACTAGTGTCATGAAATTGTATTCAGACTACGCACCTGCTGGAAAGGTTCTATTTCCTTTTTAGCACCTGACACATTTGTGGCATTTGATCAATGGAATGAAATATTAATAAAAGTTATCACAACTACTTAAAAGAAAATATGTGGTCTTATTATCTTTTTCTGGGGACCTCCAGAACTTGGAAAATATACTAGTTAATTATCATGATAACCTTGCAAAAGAGATTGGCACAATTTTCTTTTCATAATAATAAAGTAACCAAAGTTACTGTACCTCAATCACAGAATTTGGAACTGAAATAAATTCTAAAACTTAGCAATCCAAGCTTCCTCATTGATACCATATATCATTTTCATTCCTACTATGTGATAAGCACTACACTAGGAGCTGTGGATAAGACAAATGAGACATGAAAATTGGGGCCTCTTGAGGTTACATGACTTATCTAAGACCACTCAGCTACTTCGAGACAGTAATTGTCCACCTCTCAGGCTAGGGCTGCTGTTTCCAGAGCACACTGGCCTAAGGTACCATAGTAAGGTCAGGAAAAGTTTCTCCTGTGTAAGACCTACTCTGTCCATCTAACATGTTGTGCCATTACTAGTAGCTCTAATCTGATAATTAAAACTGATTGCTCTTAAAATACAGTTTTAAGGTTTTTTATTCTCAGATCACATATTAACCAGTAATGAGTTAGAAAAGGTGTCAAGTATTTTCCTTGGAGACTGCAAGACATAGTGAAGGAATGCAGACTCAAGATCAAGATGGACCCATTTGTCAGCCTAGGGAAAATCATTTAACTTCCGTGATACTTGATTTCTTTGAAGCGTATAACAGAAATAATGCCTACATTAGAACGGTGTTGTGAGTTTTAAAATAATGCATATGATATCACTTATACATGGAATCTAAAAAACAGACAAAACAGAAAAAAGACTCATAAACACAGAGAACAGTCTGGTGGTTGCCATAGGGGAAGGGGCAGGGGGATGGCAGAGATAGGTAAAGATAAAGAGGCACAAACTTCCAATTATAAAATAAATTAGTTATAGGGTTGAAAAAGCAATGTATAATATTGACTCTATTTCCTATGATGGAATAGAGTCAATATCATCTGTTGATATTTCAATCATATTGTTAATGGTTATTATTACATATTCAGTAATAAAGTCAACAATAATATAACATGTTCGTATGTTTTTACAGATGGTAACTACACTTATCATGCTAAGCATTTAGTAATGTATATAACTGTATAATATGTTGTACACTTGAAACCAATATAATATTGTATATATATTATATTTCAACTAAAAAAATAATGCATGAAATGTGCTTCATACTTAGGATAAGTCCAGTAAATGGTAACTATTATTCTTATTATTTCTTTAAATATCACACTCCAGTTGTAGAAGGGAATTGTTTCATTGTTCCAATGTAAAATTTCTTTCCATTATTCCATTGGTCTAGGACAAGTAATGCCCCGACCAGTCTTTAAATTAATCTTTCTAATAGA